>NC_088389.1:40387500-45387500 GCF_037993035.2 Macaca fascicularis
CCTATTTAATAAATGATGCTGGGAAAACTGACTAGTCATAAGTAGAAAGCTGAAACTGGATCCCTTCCTTACACCTTACACAAAAATTAATTCAAGATGGATTAGAGCCTTAAATGTTAGACCTAAAACCATAAAAACCCTAGAAGAAAACATAGGTAACACCGTTCAGGACATAGACATGGGCAAGGACGTCATGTCTAAAACACCGAAAGCAATGGCAACAAAAGCCAAAATAGACAAATGGGATCTAATTAAACTAAAGAGCTTCTGCACAGCAAAAGAAAGTACAATCAGAGTGAACAGGCAACCTACAGAATGGGAGAAAATTTTTACAATCTACTCATCTGACAAAGGGCTAATATCCAGAACCTACAAAGAACTCAAATTTGCAAGAAAAAAACAAACAACCCCGTCAAAAAGTGGGCAATGGATATGAACAGACACTTCTCTAAAGAAGACATTCATACAGCCAACAGACACATGAAAAAATGCTCATCATCGCTCACCATCAGAGAAATGCAAATCAAAAACACAATGAGATACCATCTCACACCAGTTAGAATGGTGATCATTAAAAAGTCAGGAAACAACAGGTGCTGGAGAGGATGTGGAGAAATAGGAATACTTTTACACTGTTGGTGGGACTGTAAACTAGTTCAACCATTGTGGAAGACAGTGTGATGATTCCTCAAGGATCTAGAACTGGAAATACCACTTGACCCAGCCATCCCATTACTGGGTATATACCCAAAGGATTACAAATCATGCTACTATAAAGACACATGTACATGTATGTTTATTGCAGCACTATTCACAATAGCAAAGACTTGGAACCAACCCAAATGTCCATCAATGATGACTGGATTAAGAAAATGTGGCACATATACACCATGGAATACTATGCAGCCATGAAAAAGGATGAGTTCATGTCCTTTGTAGGGACATGGATGCAGCTGGAAACCATCATTCTCAGCAAACTATTTCAAGAACAGAAAACCAAACATCACATGTTCTCACTCATAGGTAGGGACCGAACAATGAGAACACTTGGACACCAGAAGGGGAACATCACACACTGGGGCCTGTTGTAGGGTGGGGGTAGGGGGGAGGGGAGAGGGATAGCATTAGGAGATATACCTAATGTAAATGACGAGTTAATGGGTGCAGCACAGCAACATGGCACATGTATACATATGTAACAAACCTGCAAGTTGTGCACATGTACCCCAGAATTTAAAGTATAATTAAAAAAAGAAAAAAAGTCTTTATTTTGTAGAATACTAGCTCAAAAGTAAAACAGAGAGCCCAAGGTATATGACCAACCCTCAAGTTTTTCCCAAATGAAGTCCTGTTCCTATGTGCTGCCTCTGCAAAAGTGAAAGTATTGTAGTACTGGACTAAACAGATAAATATTCATCAGATTTGCATTGATGTTGTTTTCATGGAAATTGAATAGGTACTTACCACCTAAAATCCCAGCTTAAGGAAAGTCCACAGTGTTTATATCATGACACAGGAAAAAACCAAATTCAGGGAAATATATCTTTGAATGGTCCACTGATGAATAATGAGAAAAAAATAAATTTGAACATAAAGGACTAAGTTTCAATGTTGTATTCAACCTCAATGATAGAAATAAAGGTACCTACCCCACCACTCCTAAGCCCACTCATAATATATCTCTCATCTCCTCCGAAATGGATAAGTATATGCTTTTGGTCAGAGATTTTTGAGATATTTTCTATTTGCACAGAACTTCTTAATTCTACCACTGGTTAGCAAATTATATCATAGCTTGTGAAGTGCTACAATCAGTCAACTGTACAAAACAAGTTCTTAAATCTTGGTTCTAGTTCAGGCTCTGCCACTATTTACTGCGTCAGTGAGGATAACGGGCTTCCACTTCCTCATCCTGAGTTGATCTTTTAATCTCCTTCATCTGTATTCTTCTGATTCTATTTTGTAATGTCCATTATCTTGCAGCAGGACTAAATAATTCTATCAACTTTTCTCACTTGTGCGATTTGGATTACCACTTTTCCGCTTCTAACCAAGTGGCTTCAGTGATGTTAGTAAGCCTCTCTATGCCTGACTTTCCTCTGTAGGGTGAACAGTAGTTTCCTCATAGAGCGTGAGATTAAATGAGATAACACATCTGGAACTCTGCTTAGAATGGTTCTGGACATATAGCAAAATCAATAAATATAAGCTGTAGTTGTTATAACTCAGAGTAAATTATAAGATCTTTGATAAATAGGAACATGCCTATTATTTCCCATAGTGCATTTCTGCAAATCCCAGAGTAGACAGGACAGTGTTAGGTATGGAAGGATGCACCCAATAAATCAATACTGACTAAATGGATAAATTAGTAGTAGAAATATCTTGGAAACTAAACATCTTTGAAATATTCAATAGCAGAGGTCTTCAGCAAACAAAAGAAAAAATATCCTCCTAGAATAACAAGTAGGTTAAATAACTGTGTGCATGCATTAACAGTATTTATTCCAGGCAATATCTCAGTAACAAGAAGACAACATATCTTCACAGAAGCCTATGCTCCTTGTTCCCAAGCAATTAACACTAAAATGAACCAGAGACTTCAGAAACTCCAATGGAAAACTGAAGCCTAGGGAGTTTTCAGAAAATTCCAATGCGTGTGTACACAAAAGCACAAACTAGGGTTACTTAGATCTTTTCATTCTACATGTTATCCAGTTTCAAGGTCATTCCATGAAGCTTTTCTAAATAACCCACCTAGAAATATCAAAACTCCTTTTCTGAGTACTAGAACATTCTCTATGTTTCTTTTAATTTTTACATGTATACATTTTCTATACACAGTACCTTATCTTGAGGTAGTAGACTTTGAATTCAAGCCGACCTACATTAGATTCCAATTCTGTTACTTACCATCTGAGTATCCTTGAGCAAATTCTCCGAATTATTGAAATCTACACATAAGAGCTATTGTTGGAAAGATTAAATAAAATAGTACATGTAGACATGCAACAAATGTGTCTTTCTTTTCATCTCTTTTTTTTCTCCTAACCATGTCTCTGAAAGTTCTTTGATAATAGGCCCTCTTCCACTATAGTGAAATATCCTCCTCAGAGAAGAATGAGCATTTATTTCATTTGTTCTTCTATGCTTGGTACACTTCAGGCACCATTTATGAGTAAAACACCTTTAAGACACAGAAATTACATTTCTACTCCAACCGAACCAAAAGCGAGAGTATACAGCCTTCTGTTGTGTAGCTACCCTTAGAAGAATAGAGAGTGAACAAGTTATCTCTGGTGTCTAAAGAGTGAAAAAAGAAAAGAAAAGAAAAGAAAAGAAAAGCAGACTAAAAAAGTAATGATTACATATTTTGGTGTCTTTCATTTCTGATTTCCCCAAGTATCTAATAAATTAAAATAAAACAAAAGAAACTCCACGGTGCACACTCTTCTTATTTCTGGAGGAATAAAGTCAACGAGCTTAAGGAAGACTTCAAAAGATTGTTGCAGTAAATATAACATGAAATGAAGGGGAATCATAGATTGTAGCTGACTTTCTGCCTTTATATGCAACAGGAAGAATGCACTTTCATGGGTAACAAAGTGTTAGTAATCCTTGGTTGAAATATAGTTTTAGCTCATGCAATGGTAATTGGACTCTAAAAGAAAAATTTTAAAATGTAAGAATATTAGTTTGGTGCAAAAGTAATTGCAGTTTTTGCCATTACTTTTAATATATAATTAAATTTAATATATAAATTAAAATGTAATGTACATTACATTTAATAATATAAACATACACACAAACATATACACATAAAACAGAGTCATGGACCTGAAACAATCTATTCTTTTGGGGGAAAACAAGTAATAAAACCAACAGGTAACAAACATTCAGAAATAATTGCCAGTAATACTCAGACATGTGTTTGACGATTAATAGCAATAGATTTTACAGAGGTGGTTAATAAAGAGGCAGGTGGTATAGAGACAATATATAAAATGATTAAAAGTGAAACTGTCTTTGGTCCTTAAAGGAAGAAGGAAGGACTAAAGAGTTCGTCTTTCCCAATACCTGTCAGTAAGAGGGCTTTGTGGCATTGAGAAAACCAGGAAGAAGTTAAAGTTAAAAACTTGCAAACAGAGAAATTATTCATATGGAAGCCTTGAGCAGTTATTTAACCGCTCTTGAAAATGAAACCAGACAATATCTCAGGCCTTTTTCAGCTTTATGGAAAGACTGATTATCACTAATTTCTTTAAGTGTCTGTTTTTAGATAATGAAAACAGTAGCTGAAAGAAAGAAGATTGTGTCAAAAAAAGTTTAATACTAAAGTTCAAGAGAGGCAAATGTTGAATATTTGGCAACAATTGAAACTACGATTCCCTGAGATTCAAACCTGAAAGTGCTGATTTATGTACCAGAAAGCACGTGTTAAAAAGTTGTCTATTAGCCACATTTATCTAAATGCAACAGGCTGGACATGACTCCATCTTCCTAAACAGAATGCCTTCCAAAGCTCAGCTCACTGAGAAATTTCAGAACAAATTTTTTCTTTCAGAAAAATAATCATTCTTGAATGCAAAAAGGACCAGTAGGAAATATATCTGATTATTGTTGAAACTGCTATATGTGGAACTCTCAAAAGTTTTCCTCTCCAATACTTTCCTTGATTTCTTTGATTGGTAAGTCTTTGAACTTGCTGCACAAAGTAACCAAAAATAGAGAAGAAACATCATTTTCCTATGAGGAATAATTCAAAAGAAGTGGATCTCAGTAACCAAATGGAAGCGAAAATCTTGTCAAAGCTACTGATCTAGTCCAATGCTTCCATTCTGCTGACAAGGAAAACAACAACATAAACTAATTATTCTCAAAGATAAGCAGTTGAGAGACAAAACCATATAAACTGAACCCTGGACTTAGCCTAAAAAGATCGGAATCATTTGTCCCTGCCAGGTTACCCACTAACGGTGAACTTGAGAAAGTAACATAAACTCTCTCACCTCATTGTCTCAGGTTGGTCATCAAGGGCTTCTAGTGCAAACATTCTCAGATTCTGGGATACTTTTATGATTAGATACATTCATAAAGAACAGCTCATACCGGCTTTAATCCCAAACTATGATAATAGGGAGTTGGAAGGGTGTTCTTTCTCCAAACAAATTCTCCTTTAGTATTCCAAATAGAAAGGGAATATCACGATGAATAGATCCCTTACTATCCCAAGAATTCTTTCTTTTTCCTCTAGTGCTATTAGGTACTTGATATTTAGTTATTGTATTTTTTTTGAAGTATTTTTTTTTCTTGCTGTGTGTGGATCTCTCAGGAACAAAAATATTTGGCTAAATATTTTTGACATTGACTATTTAATTTGAATATTTTTAAGATTTGCACAATTTTTTAAGATATTGCCTTGCTTGAATAAATTAATTAGAAGATTATCTGTTATGTAGCTACACATAATGAACCCTTCCCAGATTGGGTCATTCCTAGCCATATTTTTTGCCAATATTGTAAGAACCAATTTCTCTCCTAAACTTTGTTCCTTTATGTAGAAAGTATTCCCAACCACAATATATTCTTGGCAGTTAAAACTGAATGTGGGTGGAAAAGAAACAAATCTTTCTTACACATTTCTCATTAAATCCCCAAAACCTCTTTGTAGCTTATTTTTAATTCTTTAGAGAAAAATCCTGTTACTAAAAATGTCTGGTACTACCGGAAGATATTACTTTTTGTCTTTTGATCCGGGGACCTGCAACCTGAAAAAAGGTATTGTGCCTTCACTAGGGTATAAGGATTCTGGGTTGTCTTACATAACCTGTTGCTTAGTTAATTCAGGAGAAATGAAATATGCAAAGAGCAATATGCCCTACAACTTTGACATCACCATCATCACCATCATTATCCATCATTGTAGCAAACAATCATAGCATTATTTAGTTTGAGGCACTGTTTTAATTACTTTACACATTTTAACATAATGAAGTAGAAATGAAAATGTATTCACAGCTTGTGCTATAAAAATTCAACTTGTAAATGTCATATTAAAAATTTATTCTTCTGACCATCCTAATACAGATCTATTCTTCACAAAGCTGTCCTGGAATAAGAGTACCACCCAGTGGTGATGTGTTTATCCATTAAGTTTAATATTTTCTCCTATCAAAATTTTTCTTACCTCCTCCAGTAATGATAGTTACATTGCCTTTCACTAAGTAGGATTTAGGTATTTAAACTTCAGATGAACTTCCTGAGTGTATTATTGAAACATGGTTTTCCTTCCCACTTAATATTCGCATTGTTCACTGAGGATGGATTATAGTTTTTCACTCTGACAACTTGGGGTTTGGCCATGTGACTTGCTTGGCCAATAAAATGTATGTGAGTAAAAATTAAACCATGGCAACCATAAGCTTTGCACTGGCTTGTGTTGTTTAGCTTTCTCTCTTGCACTTCTGCCCTGTACCATAAGAATACACCCTTATAGGCACTGTTCCTTAAACCCAAGTTCTGTAATAAAAGATAGATGGAGCCAATCTAAATCAACCCATATCTTGAACTAACGCCTCCTAATTGACCTGGATAACTGTGAGGGAGAAATAAATATTCACTGTAGACCATCGAGATTGCTGGGGGTTGGGGGGGGGGCGGTTATGCATCATTTTAGAAACAGTAGCTAGCTAATAAATTCTCATATATTCATAAGCACGTTAATTATCTCCATAGGTCCCTACCCCTTCCTCTTCCAAATCTTGTTTACCTTTGGTAAATATATGTTCCTCCTTCAATTTTCTTTCCCTAGCTTTTATTTATAAGTCTCCAAAGTCTTCAACGATGGTCAATGAACATAAAGCAGTTTATTGATAAATGAACTGATAAATCTTTAACAAAGAAATATTTGAAGTATGATATACTTAATTAAAATTTTTAAAGTAGCTTTAAAATGACTTTGTATTAATGTTATTTCCATATTTTCTTTCAATGTTAGTCTTGTAACACTAGATTCAGATTGCCTGGGTTTGAATCCTCATTCTGTATTCATCTCTAACTGGGTATGAGGTCTTGGACAAATTTCTTATTAATGCTTCTACTTTCTCACCTACAAAGATTACAAGAGTAGTATCACCAATACAAGGTTCTCTGCAACACAAAGGTAGTTTATACACATAAAAGAATTAGAACAGTCCTGGAAAATGGTAAAAACTCCAAAGTTGGCTATTAACTTCATCACCATCATCCATCACAATCAAATCTAGAGAAGGGTGTTTGACCTATAATATGGCTTAATTCGCTGTTTGCGAATGTGCTTGAAATAAACAGTCACCTCTAATGCCTTTTAATCGGAAGATATAATCACTACCTGTAATTCTAGATAACATATTTCTATTTTAAATGTGTTTTAGTAGTCTTCAAATAATATAGTCTTCAGAAGAGCTATCTAAGGGAAAAAAGGAACAAGTAGTAATGCTTAAATTTTAATGTTAAAAAATAACTAAGGATGAAAGAAGTTAAAGGATTTGCCCTAAACTCTCATGAGTAGTTGTATCAGAGCCTGGGTGGAAAAGAATTGGCTTACACACAGACACTGTTTTTTAAGGGTGGTTTACTTCTCGTTGATTCCAAGCTCTTTTGGAATTTAAGTATCACTGGAAAATATATTGTTAAAAAATGAATATAGAAGTCCTTAATAGTCTCCTACTGTATGCTTTTGTAGGAAAGGATAGAACCTCCTCCTCTTCTCCCCTGTGAAATATTTGATCATCTTTCATTTTCAGTGCCTTTGATGACATTAAATAAATCAAGTAGAGAGTGAACTTAGGTATTAGGTATTTGGTCTCCAGGAATTCAACTGTTTCTACTGTATTGATCATTCCTGATCTATAAATGCTTCATCAGGTGATTTTTCTGTATTCTGTAATATTCCAACCTTATGTCTTAAATTTCATAACTCACCCTTCTGATTAATCATGTTCAGAGCCTATCTGTATATATTAATCTGTTCTCACACTGCTATAAAGATACTACCCGAGACTGAGTAACTTATGAACAAAAAAGGTTTAATTAACTCACAGTTCCACATGGCTGAGGAGGCCTTAGGAAACTTACAATCATGGCAGAAAGCAAAGAAGAAGCAAGCACCTTCTTCACAAGGCAACAGGAGAGAGAGAGAGATTGAAGGCGGAAGTGCCATACACTTATCAAACAACTAGATCTCCAGAGAACTCACTCACTACCACGAGAACAGCATGGGGGAAACCACCCCCATGATCCAATCACCTCCCACCAGGTCCCTCTCTTGACACGTGGGGATTACAATTTGGATTACAATAGACGATGAGATTTTCGTGGGGACACAGACAAACTTTATCACTGTATATATGTTGATTACTTCTATCTGAACGATTTTATTCCTTACCACATGCAGATGTTTTTGAAGATCCTGTTTGAATCTTATTGCTTCCAAAATGTTCCCTCTGACTTGCCTTAATACATTCTGTCCTACCCTCTTTATTTGTGAGTTCTCAATACTTCCACACAATACATGCCAAAAGAGAGGTATGGGAAAGTGGTTTTTATAATTTAGATGATAAAGTTTCATATATATGTGCTATATGTGTGATTATGAATTACCAAAATAATTAAAATATAATATTAAGTATTTTGAATTAAAATTAATCTTTGGTAAGTCACAGTGTATTTCAATATTTTTCATGACTAAAGTTTACTAAGAGGAGAATCATATCAGTATCAATAACTTACACTTATGTGATATCTATCACATTTTTTCAAGTACACTTAAAACAATCATATGAGTAAAGCTGAGCAGGAAGTATTTTTTATAAAATATTTGTTGTTGTTAAGTAAAAACATATGACCACCCTAGGAAATTTGGAAAATATTGAAGAAAAACCAAGAAGGAAATACAATCTCATCTCACTGATGCAAATCTGCTACATATGCTACAATACTTGGAAAAATTTTGCTAGTGTTTCTTTTATTTTACATATTGCATTTTACTTTATTTTTCTGGCTGCGTAAAATTTGATATATGTAACAATTATAGGCACAGGTGTCATTATATTTAGAAACATCCATTTTAAATATAAAGAAATTTCAACTTACAAAGATAAGTCATCCCAGAAGTTTACAAGCAAGAACAAGCCAGAAAGATCGGTCTCTTAACTGTCCTGTAAGTGCCATGCTCATATCTTCACTGTCCTGTAAGTACCCTGCTCATATCTTCCCTGTTTTTGTGTTTCAACCACAGCCTCCCTCCTCCCTCCCTGGAGAATTTTCTCTGCCTTCTTTGCCTAAGAAATTATATTAGTCCTTAAACTCACCTCGATGTAGTACATAACATTTACATTTTAGAGTTACAGCTGTATGATGTTGGACAAGTTGCCTATGCCCTCTGAACCTAAGGTCCCCCACCTGTAAAATGGGGGTAATATAATTAACTTAACATGTAATTGTGAAAATTTACTCAAACAATGCAAATATGATCTAGGACTAGAAACTGATGGAGTCAGAATTGAAACCAGGTCTGCATGATTTAATACATCACATTGCCTCACAAAGATTAGAAGCTCCATAAAAGTGTCACTAACCATCCCCAATTGGCCCTGCATGCAAATCTTGGGCCAATTCTAATCCCCTGAGCCTAGATTTTCATTGTGCAAAGCCAGTATACTAATTGTGTCTAATTCATAGGAATATCATGGAAATTAAATGAAATGATGCGTGTGTCTGGCATATAGAGAAAACGTCAATACATGATAGATTGTTATTTTTCATAATAACAATGATAAAATGACAATGGTGATTAAATTTAGGCTTTCTTTTTGTTATTTGTGTCTGTTTTCATCCTCTGTGATGTTCATTGCTAGGCTGGAAAATACCTCGTACCCATTATCTTTCCTCTTGAGGAATGTCAGCAAAATCTTTTTGAAGAAAGCAAAAAAAGTTTCAAATGCAGGTATTTTAATTAAAAAGAAAAAATGAAGAAGAAAAAAGACAAGGAGGAGAGGTTGGATTGAGTTGTTTCTTTATATTGAGAGTTTTTCTGAGGTCGGGCTGCTCATCATCTTTCTTCCTGCTGTTTTGCACCTTTGCTTATACAATACGTCCACTCCTACAGGCATCTTAGCAGAAGAAAGATGAAAGGGAAGCACTGGTGCTCCTTCTGGACACAAGAAACAGAACAGATGAGACAAGAAATGAGGAGGACGTAAGTGAGGATGGTAAAATAGGCTGGGCCGGGAGAGGAGGAAAAATATGGAAACATGGAAGAAGAGAAAGAAAAAAAAGGAGGACAAATAAGAGAAAGAGGAAGTGAAGGAGAGAAAAGGAGAGGGAAAAATGAGGAAGAGAGAAGAATGATGAAGAAGGAATTAAATCACAGAGGAAAGACAAACATGAAGGGAAATGAGAATGATAAAAAGAAATGTGGAAAAAAAGGAAACAAATGTGAATATGATGAACTCATAAGAAAAAAAGTAAAAAGAATGAAAGTATAAATGAGTGAAGAAAAACAAAAGTGATGAGAACTAAAAATGGCCATTAAAGTGAAATAAAAGGAGAAAAGCAAGAGAGAGGTAACAAACAAGAAGGAGGAGGAGGAGGAGGAAGAGGAGGAGGAGGAAGCGGCAGAGGAGGAAAGAATAAAAAGTGATGAAGCAGACGCTGGAAATTAAGATACTACTTCTACTGTCTTAATCAGCTCGAGCTCACACGAAAAATATCATAAATTGGGTATCTTAAATAACAGAAATTTATTTTCTCATAGTTTTTTCCAAGCCCAAGGTGCCATTATAATTGATTTCTGGGGAGGGCACTGTGCTTGCATTTTGGGCAACTACCTTCTCACTGTATCCTCACATAGAGAGGAGAGAGAGAGAATCAGAGAGCAAGCTCTGGGGTGACTTTTCTTAACAAGGGCAGTCATCCCATTGTGAAGGCCCCACCCTCATGACCTTGTCTAAACCTAATCATCTCCCAAAGGTCTTACCTCCAAATACCATCACATAGGGGTTAGGGATTGAACATATAGATCTGGGGGGTGGACACAATTCAAGTCACAGAACTGCTATTAACGATCATAAGCACACTATCAATGGAAAGTGGGTAGAACGGAGTTAATGTAGCTTATATACTTTGAGCTTCAAATGAATGATTTTGTTATAGTCATTCTAACAATGCTCTAAGCTACCCATAGTGCCTTTACAAATAAAGAAATATGTCCATAATTTCTTTCTTCCCTCTAATAGCAAATCAAAAGTTATTTTGTCCTGAATGTCTTTCTATTGATGCCAGTGTACACCAGACCTTTTTCTTTTGCATTTCAATTTTAAATATGTAAGGGCTTTTTATTTCCTAGGGGTCAAGAGTCATTTCAGGGCATTCCTTGAATACCTTATCTTCCTAGGTCACAATAGATATTTCTAGGCAGAAAAGTGGAGGAGGAAAGAGAAGATGGGGTTCGGCTCAAGGACGTAACACATCCTTGTTTGACCTGAATCATCTTGATCAATGTTTTGACCTGAATCATTTAATAAACACAAAAGGGAGATTATGTAAGAGGAAGTCTTTGAATGAGGCCTGATGTAAATCTGGGTGATTCAAGAATAAACCACAGGAAGGATGGAGCCTAAAATCATGGATTGCATAAGTTTATAAACCTTGCCTGGACTTAATCAAAATTGTCCTTGTAAAGGAGCCATCTCTTTCCCTAATTCCAAGTGATAATTGCTAAATCTCTCTGGAAAAAAATGGAGTAAGTTGAGATCTGCAAAATTTTATATTTACTTTAAGAAAAATGTAAGAAACATCAACTTCATGAAAATTAAAAATTTGTTTACATTAATTTAATTTCAACTAATGGCACTGCAAATATTTGGTTAATTTTTATGTAAAGAAAAGCAATCACAAAATTTAATTCATGAAAACCACAGTAACAAATGATGAAGTTGAATATATCTCAAACAAGTCAAATTGTATGTTATCACCAGTGCTGGGTTTAGACTGTCCTTTCCTTAGGGAAAAAAAAAAAAAAAAAAAAAAAAACATACAAAATAGAAAAAGTATTATTTCAAAAAGAGGAGAAAATAAAAACAGAGAAAACTTTCTCCTAGAAATTAATACTGTGATGACTCAGCCAAGTTCCAAAGATATCTATGCAATAATATTCATCATAACATACTTTAGAAAATTAAAACATGCATTCACACACATGCATACACATGTATATAGACACACATGAATATCTGAAAACAATTTAGATATCCATCCTATAGCATATATTAATTAAAGCACAATCTTTGCTCATACAGGGAGAAAGTCAGTGCTCATTAAAAGGATACTAGGATTATATATTTATTGACATAGAGAGATAACAGTTTGTCAAGTATAAAAAGCAGACCACAGGAAGCATGGACAGTATGATCTCATTTATACAAAATGTTCTCTGTGTGTGTGTGTGCATGTGCGTGTATGTGTGCGTGCGTGTGTGTGCGTGTATGTGTTTAGGTGCAGTGAAAGAAATGGAGGAGTACAAGAGTACCCGTAAGAAACAATGGATTTTCAGAGGATTTTCAACATAGTAGTAGCAATTGGCATTTAGGTGATTGACAGAATTTCTTCCCTATACTTTTCTAAATTGTTTGAATTATTTTTCTAAAACTTCAAAAATTAAATACATCATAATACAATGTGTGTATATCATCTAGCAGTATAATTTTGAAATAATAAAGAAAAATTGTGATAGGTACATGTGGACCCATCACATAGTTTAAGATATATTGTTTAAATTATTTACAGTGGATTAATATGATTTTATAATCAGAAAACATGCGTACACTTTTGGAGTAAATGAGAGTCAAATGAAACATCCATGCTGCTCATGGCTATGGCTAACGCGTCGGTTTTGTCTTGTTTACCTACATCAAGCTATTAGTGTATATTACACCTCCTCATTCTCATTAAAGCCAGATCTTGGGAGGCCGAAGCCGGTGGATCACCTGAGGTTAGAAGTTTGAGACCAGCCTGGCCAACATGGTGAAACCCCGCATCTACCAAAAATCCAAAAATTAGCCAGGCGCGATGAGTCACACCTGTAGTCCCAGCTACTCAGGAGGCTGAGGCATGACAATCACTTGAACTTGGGAGGAGGATGTTGCTGTAAGCCAAGATCATGCCACTGCACTCCAGCCTGGGCAGTAGAGTGAGACTCAGTCTTACACTAAAAGAAGCCAGACCAAGCCTTAACTACTGTTTTCTTTCCACAAATCCCATAAACCTACCCCTAGCAACCAGTACAGTGCCTAGTACATGGTAGATATTTGGCAAATATGAGTTGATACAAAAGATAAAAATTATAGACAGATTGATAAAATGTTTGTATAAAAAAGTTATCTCTTTAATTCACAAAGCCTTCCTTGTTTTCACGCCCAAATCAGTAGTGACCATAGATATTCTATTTCCTGCCTCGTAAGCTGCTGCACTTATAAAAACCCTCTCTGTATAATCTAGCTATAATTTCCCATCAGTATTTACTAAGCATCTGCTATGTGCCAAGCACTGCATTAAATTTTGGACATAATTTGGGGGATTTTGTGAAAAGGGCCTCATGACTGCCCCTAACAGAATAATTAAAAGACTATATACTGGAAAATGAGGTGGAAAAATCAGGCTTCAAATAGAAAATACATTGTCTAAATAAAAGCCCCATTGTATTATATGCATTTGAAATCGAAACCACCCTATTCTTTCTTAAACTTTATTTCAAGTGCTGTAATTAATTCCCCAAATATTTTTCTCTTAATAAGAGCAAGTAATTTTTCTCTTGGGTCTTTGCTACCATTTCCAAGTCCTTTTCACATAAAGATCCCTCATTCATGGATCATTAGGGTCTGTATGAAGAATATTCTATTTGCTTTTTTTTTTTTTTTACAGTTTGAATAGACAAAAAAGGAAAATGCCATATATTGTTCATTATCTATGTTTCAATCCCTGTGATAGATGCTCCACATACATGATCTCCTTTAATTCTCAAAATCACACTAGGAGCTCTGCATAATTATGATGATGTAACCAACACCCTACTTACTCTCCTCCCCTTCCCAAGGTCGAAGTTGCTCTAGAAAGCAAAGTGGATAAAAGAGGTCAATCTGGCACTAACAATTCTCTCCCTGTCATTCTTACTTTACTCCTCTAAAATACAGTGGGTATTTTTTTAAGGCCATTAAAACCAATTTAGAAGAATTACTTTAGGACCCTCTTTAATGCATATTGTAACTGGCTCTGATTTAGCACATTTGCAGTAGGTAAATGAGGATATAAATTGGGTGAAAACAGTCCTGGGAGGTGATGCCTTTTTAATTCACTTCAGGTGTTCTTTATTATACTTTGATGGTTTAAAGGTCAACTTTTCCATATTCCCACATAAATTATTTTGAATTCTTATTTTTGTGATATGTAAATAGCTATGCTCTCTAGAGACAGCATGGTAAGGGGTACTATACGCCTAAGACTTAAGGATGGAGTCATCCTGCTCTTGCCAGGGATGAGGCTCATGGTTTGGGAAGCTGGTGTCCTCTGTTCTCATCAAGCCTGGCTATTTGTATCACTCTATTCTTTTCACCTGCAAGTTTACAAACATTTTTGCACACAGCTGCTGAGTACACTTTTACCTAAACCATCTTTTGCCATTATATTTCTTGGAGCAATTTCTTCTTTTTTTTTTTTTTTCTTCCTTCTGTCATAAAATTGTTTCTGCTCTTAAACTTCCCAAGACTTTGAGCATTCAGAGCCTCTCCTTTCAATTGCTGAAGCACTTAGGGATGAAAGGTGTGATGTGTGTAACTTTCACATGGTTCCAAAAGATAGTATGTAATATACAGAATGATGAAGCAAATGTGATAAAATGTTAATAACTGTTTAAGTTCTTTATATTCTTGTATCTTATTTGTGAGTTTAACTTTTTTTAAAATAAAGTATTTTAAAGCAGCAACGACAAGACACAAACCCTTCTTTCAGTGTTTTCTTCATTAAACCTGGATCCTGCCTAATCCCAGCCTAAATAAAAAGTAGCAAGCACTTAGTGATTTCTTAATCTTCCATGGATGAATCCCACAGTTTAATAAATCCCACAGTTACCTTCCTCTCCCACTTTATGCCCATCTGTATTCCAGCCTAATTGGAAAGATCAGGATATAAGTACCGAAGGTATTGTTCTATTAAGAAACTAGTGATGGAAGACAAGTGTCTGTGCTTTATTCCTCTCTGTGTCTCTCACACAAGCCTGGCACTACAAGGGTACACAATGTCTATTTAGTGACTAAATAATCAATGAATGAATGCCATTTGCCATCTCTTAAATACCAGACTTAAAGCTTCCTAACTGCCCCACCCACTGCCATATTCTGAGGGCTCACCTACTTCCTGAAATACATATGAAGTCCATCTGCCCACAAAGTACATACAAAGAACACATGGAGAGTCACAGATGTAGAATTCACAAGATCTTTAGGGATAAAGTTAACACAGGGGAGTAATGGACTCAATCTGATATTTTGATATTCTTTTTTTTTTTTTGAGACTGAGTCTCACTCTGTGTCTCCCAGGTTGGAGTGCAGTGGTACGATCTCAGCTCACTACAATCTCCACCTTCTGGGTCAAGCGATTCTCCTGCCTCAGCCTCCCGAATAGCTGGGACTACAGATGCCTGCCAACACATCTGGCTAATTTTTGTATTTTTAGTAGAGACGGCATTTCACCATGTTGGCTAGGCTGGTCTCGAACTCCTGACCTCAGATGATCTGCCCACCTCGGCCTCCCAAGGTGTTTGGGATTACAGGTGTGAACCACCGCACCCGGCCTCAATTTGATATTCTTGCTGAAAGTGTACTAACAGGCAGATTCTGGAACTAAGGAGAGCCTGTAAATCTGCTTTTCATTAATGCTCCCAGGTGATTCTAATATGTACTTAGGATTTTGAAACAACTGGGCTTTGATTTTTACAAACTATGGTACCTTATGAGATACTCCATAAGCCCCTGACACATACTCTCTGTTGGTCTTCCCAAGAAAGACCATGGTGGCCAGGCATGGTGGCTCATGCCTGTAATCCTAGCACTTTGGGAGGCCCAGGCAGGAGGATCACTTGAGGTCAGGAGCTGGAGACCAGCCTGGCTAATATGGCAAAACCCTGTCTCTACTAAAAATAAAAAAAATTAGCTGGTCATGGTGGTGCACATGTGTAATTCCAACTACTGGGGGGGCTGAGGCACAAGAACTGCTTGAACCCAGGAGATGGAGGTTGCAGTAAGCCGAGATGTGCCACTGCACTCCAGCCCGGGAAAGAGTGAGACTCTGTCTCAAAAGAAAGAAAGAAAGAAAGAAAGAAAGAAAGAAAGAAAGAAAGAAAGAAAGAAAGAAAGAAAGAAAGAAAGAAAGAAAGAAAGAAAGAAAGAAAGAAAGAAAGAAAGAAAGAAAGAAAGAAAGAAAGAAAGAAAGAAAGAAAGAAAGAAAGAAAGAAAGAAAGAAAGAAAGAAAGAAAGAAAGAAAGAAAGAAAGAAAGAAAGAAAGAAAGAAAGAAAGAAAGAAAGAAAGAAAGAAAGAAAGAAAGAAAGAAAGAAAGAAAGAAAGAAAGAAAGAAAGAAAGAAAGAAAGAAAGAAAGAAAGAAAGAAAGAAAGAAAGAAAGAAAGAAAGAAAGAAAGAAAGAAAGAAAGAAAGAAAGAAAGAGAAAGAATGACCCCATGGGGGTTGCTACCATTTTTCAGGGTGGGCAGGGCTACGTTCAGCAATCACAGGCACAAAGGGATTTGTGCATTTCTGATGCTCTTGGCAGTGACTGAACAAAGCATAAATCACTTTTATCCTTGTTTCCACGACTTGTTTTTGATGTCATTGCTACTAACATTGTGCTTCTTGTATTTTCTCCTTTAACTTTTAGAAAACCTTTTCCAGGAAAGTATCATTCATGTTTTACAAACGAGGAAGCGAAATCTCTAAGAGGCTAGATGTTCTTCAGAAGATATCATAGGTGAGCTGGGCTTTGATCCCAGGTCAGTGGAGCCCAACAGCACACTTTTTCTTTTAGGTTCTCAGAACCCATTGCCTCTCTTGAGTCTGGTCTGTGTCTCTTCATCTTCTTAATATGGCTCTTTGGAGAAGGGATCTTTAGTTTATTTTATCTCATTACTATCGTAGGACCGACAATTTCAGAACAGTTCCTTGGATGTGGGTGAAGTCCTTAGTGAGAGGGACACTCTTTTGTCTCAATTTATTCATTCAGCATTGAGTATTACATTGGCAACCATTGTGCTAGAGTCTCGTTCTGTCTCTCAGTCTGGAGTGCAGTGGTGTGATCTTGGCTCACTGCAACCTCCACCTACCAGGTTCAAGTGATTCTCCTGCCTCAGCCTCCCGAGTAGCTGGGATTACAGGCACGCCCCACCAAGGCCAGCTAATGTTTGTATTTTTTAGTAGAGACAGGGTTTTATCATGTTGGCCAGGATGGTCTCCATCTCCTGACCTTGTGATCTGCCTTCCTTGGCCTCCCAAAGTGCTGGGATTACAGGCGTGAGCCACCACACCCAGCCAGCACTGTGGATTCTTAACATGTATCCCTAAAGTGTATACGGATGGAGGAGGTATGCCCTGTGAATTCTTAAAATTGTGTGTAATAATTATATGTATACACATGCATTTTTCTGGGGAAAGAGCACAGGCATACATTGGAGACATTGTGGTTTCAGTTCTAGACAATGACAATAAAGCAAATATTGCAATACAGCAAGTCACACAAACTTTTTGGTTACCCAGTGCATATACAACTTATGTTGACACTACACTACAGTCTATTAACTGTGCAAGAGCATCATGTCTGAAAAACCAATGTACATACCTTAATTTAAAAATACTTTATTGCTAAAACATGACTACACTGAGACAGGAAGTAAGCACATCATGCTGTTGGAAAAATGGTGCTCATAGGCTTATTCTATGCAGGATTGCCACAAACCTTGAACTTGTAAAAAAAAAAAAAGCAAAATCTGTGGTGAAGCACAATAAAATGAAGTGCAATAAAATGAGGTGTGCCTATACACAGCCTTCACTGGATTTTCAAGGAATTTATGACCTTCAGCACTTAAGCAGCAATAAAGTCTTTGTCCATTCTTAGGGTCTAAGATTCCAAATAAGGAGTATTTCTTCTCTTGAGAACTTTTAATAGGCAGAACACCATTCTCCACTCCAACATTTGCAAGCATGTATTCATAAAGATAATACTATCAGTTAATATTTACTGAACATTTACTATATGTCAAGCACTGTTCTAAGACCCTTAAATGTATTAATGCGTTTATTCCTCACAGTAATCAAAATGAGAGAATAGATGTGAGGAACAGAGAGGTTAAGTCACTTGCCTGAAGTTGCACAGTAAGTATCAGGGCTAGAATTTCAGCCAGGAAGTCTAGTTCTACAAGCAACACCCAGTACAATACAATTCACTACCTCTATAGAAACAAAGAAATCAGTCTACACTAATTTCTTGTGTACTTTTGGAGGTTCAGACCAATGTAATGCACTTGCAATGAACACTCTGGAAATGCACATCTGTAGCCCATAGAAACTTGCCTGTGATCTGAATAAGAAGCCCATACATACACAGTTTAGATCAAAACAAGGCAAACTAGGGAAAATACTACATTGGCTGTATGTACAAAGAGTAGTAGGGAAAACAATAAAGGAAATATGTTTTAATTGGACTATCTAGAAATATCTTATGGCAGTGGAAATGTCATTCCAGGCCCAGAAGTGTGGACGTTCACATGATGGTTAATTTTATATGTCCTGTCAACTTGGCTCAGCTATGGTACCCAAATTATTGGTAAAACACTAATCTACATGTTACTAAAAAGATAATTTTAGGTGAGATTAACATTTAAATCAGTAGATGTTGAGTAAAGCAGATTACCCTCCATAATGTGGATGGGCCTCATCCAATCAGCTGAAGGCCTCAAGAGAAAAAGGCAGATGGCCCCTAAGTAAAAGGAAATTCTGCTTCCAGATTTTCCAAGTAGACTTTCCAAGTAGGGCTACAATATCAACTCTTCCTTGAGTCTCCCACCTATTATCCTGCCCTCCAGATTTCAAACTTACCAGCCCCACAGTGATTCAATTTCTTAAAATAAATCTTTCTCTGTACACACACACACACATACACATTTTATCAGTTCTGCTTCCCTGGAGACCTCTAACTAATACAGTTCATGTTGTATTCTCCAGTGGCAAATATCCTGGTATGGCTGAAACGTAACTGTGTAATGATTGTTCAAAACACAAGGCAGAAGACACTGACTGAGGCCAGGTCATAGAGGACATTAAATACCAGGTGAGTGAACTTGTATTTCATTTTGTATGTAATGGAGAGTAATTGAAGGAGTCTCAGGAAAAGAGTGACACAAAGATCTTTGGAAAATATTATTTAATAATAGCATGCAGGATAAATTTGTGGTGGCCAAGACAGGAGGCATGGTCCCAGTTAGCTGAATACTGAAACCACTTAAGTGACAGAGTTGAAGGATCCCTAGGATGCAAAAACTAATTGGATGGAATTGGTGATGAAAAGAGATGAGTGAATGATGAAAGTTTCAAAAGGTTGATTTTTGCTGAGTCATTCTAGGAGATTGTTTTCCCAAAATACTCTTACAAAAGACAGAGCCTATTTACATTATTGGATGCAAAGGAAGCAGAATAATGATGTCTTTGAGCCTCTGGAAGCAGGTTGGCTCTTTCTTTCCCTTTTGCCTTCCACCATCTGATGACACAGTAAGAAGGTCCTCATCAGATGCCAGCACCTTGACCTTGAATTTCCCTGCCTCCAGAACTATGAGGATTAAATTCTGTTCTTTATAACTTACCCAGGTGGTGGTGTTAGTTATAGCAGCACAAAGTGAACTGAGCCATTTCTATAGCTTAAGCTGTATCACTTCAGTTTCCTTAAACAGGACATGGCTCTTGTACATGGACCTACGAAATGTAAAATATTAGATGTGATATTGTATGGTGAGTGTCTACTATGGTGTCTGTCATATAGTGATTCCCACCCCTCCCCCCCGCCACCCCACCCAACTTCAGTCACAAAAAGGAAGAAATCCAAGTGGTTGGTATCAAGGTATTCCCCCCTGTACCCAGTTCTGCTGACCTGGTGGTAGATAGAATAGGGAAAGACTCATACCAGGCAATGTAGTGTGAAGAAACAGTAGCAACTCCAGGTTTTCTAAATAGGATTCACAATTAGATTAGCAATGGAATAAAGAGGAATTTGTCTTGAGGTTGTGTTTTTGTATCAAACACATTACATTTACCTAGGCCCTCCTGACTCAAAGGGTGGTCCACACACTAGCAGCATTATCATCATCACAGAACTTGTTAGAAACTCAGAATCTCAGGTTTCATTCCAACCTATTGAATCAGAGTTTCATTTTAATAAAATAACCCATCATGCACACATTAAAATCTATGAAGCCCTTGATTAGCCTGTGTATGACAGGGGTGGCTTAGAAGGGCATTGATGGAGAATATGAGGTAGGGAATACTGCTTTTCCACCCCTAACAAGCCAACCCACCACATCAACTCTACATTAGGAGAAATAAAACAAATAGCTATTGTGTCCCCACCCAAATCTCATCTTGGATTGTAATCCCCATAATCCCCAAGTGTTACGGGAGGCCCCTGTGGGAGGTAATTGGATCATGGTTGGGGGGATTCCCCCATGCTGTTTTCATAATAGTGAGTGAGTTCTCACAAGATCTCATGGTTTTCTAAGGCGATTCCATGCTCTTGCTAGCTCTTCTCTCTCCTGCTGCCACGTGAAGAAAGTCCTTGCTTCCCCTTCCACCATGATTGTAAGTTCCCTGAGGCCTCACCAGCCATGTAGAACTGTGAGCCAATTATACCTCTTTCCTTTATAAATTACCCTGTCTTGGGTATTTCCTTATTGCAGTGTGAGAATGGACTAATAGAGCTATGGAGAAATCCTAGGGTCACCATATTTAAGAGTGCAAGGGAAGGATTAAGAAGATAAAAGAGCGAATATAAACTGGGGGCAGAGCAAGATGGCCGAATAGGAACAGCTCCAGTCTCCAACTCCCAGCGCGAGTGACACAGAAGACTGGTGATTTCTGCATTTTCAACTGAGGTACTGGGTTCATCTCACTAGGGAGTGCCAGACAATCGGTACTGGTCAGCTGCTGCAGCCCGACCAGCGAGAGCTGAAGCAGGGCGAGGCATCGCCTCACCTGGAAAGCGCAAGGGGAAAGGGAATCCCTTTTCCTAGCCAGGGGAACTGAGACACACAACACCTGGAAAATCAGGTAACTCCCACCCCAATACTGCGCTTTAAGCAAACAGGCAAACCAGGAGATTATATCCCACACCTGGCCAGGAGGGTCCCAAGCCCACGGAGCCTCCCTCATTGCTAGCACAGCAGTCTGCGATCTCACAGCAAGGCAGCAGCCAGGCTGGGGGAGGGGCGCCCGCCATTGCTGAGGCTTAAGTAGGTAAACAAAGCCACTGGGAAGCTCGAACTGGGTGGAGCTCACAGCAGCTCAAGGAAACCTGCCTGTCTCTGTAGACTCCACCTCTGGGGAATGGGCACAGTAAACAACAAAAAAAGCAGCAGAAACCTCTGCAGACGCAAAGGACTCTGTCTGACAGCTTTGAAGAGAGCAGTGGATCTCCCAACACGGAGGTTGAGATCTGAGAATGGACAGACTGCCTGCTCAAGTGGGTCCCTGACCCCTGAGTAGCCTAACTGGGAGACATCCCCCACTAGGGGCAGTCTGACACCCCACACCTCACAGGGTGGAGTACACCCCTGAGAGGAAGCCTCCAAAGCAAGAATCAGACAGGTACACTCGCTGTTCAGCAATATTCTATCTTCTGCAGCCTCTGCTGCTGATACCCAGGCAAACAGGGTCTGGAGTGGACCTCAAGCAATCTCCAACAGACCTACAGCTGAGGGTCCTGACTGTTAGAAGGAAAACTATCAAACAGGAAGGACACCTACACCAAAACCCCATCAGTACGTCACCATAATCATCAAAGACCAGAGGCAGATAAAACCACAAAGATGGGGAAAAAGCAGGGCAGAAAAGCTGGAAATTCAAAAAATAAGAGCGCATCTCCCCCGGCAAAGGAGGGCAGCTCATCGCCAGCAACGGATCAAAGCTTGATGGAGAATGACTTTGATGAGATGAGAGAAGAAGGCTTCAGTCCATCAAACTTCTCAGAACTAAAGGAGGAATTACGTACCCAGCACAAAGAAACTAAAAATCTTGAAAAAAAAGTGGAAGAATTGATGGCTAGAGTAATTAATGCAGAGAAGGTCATAAACGAAATGAAAGAGATGAAAACCATGACACGAGAAATACGTGACAAATGCACAAGCTTCAGTAACTGACTCGAACAATTGGAAGAAAGAGTATCAGTGATTGAGGATCAAATGAACGAAATGAAGCAAGAACAGAAACCAAAAGAAAAAAGAAGAAAAAGAAATGAACAAAGCCTGCAAGAAATATGGGATTATGGAAAAAGACCAAATCTACGTCTGATTGGGGTGCCTGAAAGTGAGGGGGAGAATGGAACCAAGTTGGAAAACACTCTTCAGGATATCATCCAGGAGAACTTCCCCAACCTAGTAAGGCAGGCCAACATTCAAATCCAGGAAATACAGAGAATGCCACAAAGACACTCCTCGAGAAGAGCAACTCCAAGACACATAATTGCCAGATTCACCAAAGTTGAAATGAAGGAAAAAATCCTAAGGGCAGCCAGAGAGAAAGGTCGGGTTACCCACAAAGGGAAGCCCATCAGACTAACAGCAGATCTCTCAGCAGAAACTCTACAAGCCAGAAGAGAGTGGGGGCCGATATTCAACATTCTTAAAGAAAAGAATTTTCAACCCAAAATTTCATATCCAGCCAAACTAAGTTTCATAAGTGAAGGAGAAATAAAATCCTTTACAGATAAGCAAATGCTTAGAGATTTTGTCACCACTAGGCCTGCCTTACAAGAGACCCTGAAGGAAGCACTAAACATGGAAAGGAACAACCGGTACCAGCCATTGCAAAAACATGCCAAAATGTAAAGACCATTGAGGCTAGGAAGAAACTGCATCAACTAACGAGCAAAATAACCAGTTAATATCATAATGACAGGATCAAGTTCACACATAACAATCTTCACCTTAAATGTAAATGGACTAAATGCTGCAATTAAAAGACACAGACTGGCAAACTGGATAAAGAGTCAAGACCCATCAGTCTGCTGTATTCAGGAGACCCATCTCACACGCAGAGACATACATTGGCTCAAAATAAAGGGATGGAGGAAGATTTACCAAGCAAATGGAGAACAAAAAAAAGCAGGAGTTGCAATACTAGTCTCTGATAAAACAGACTTTAAACCATCAAAGATCAAAAGAGATAAAGAAGGCCATCACATAATGGTAAAGGGATCAATTCAACAGGAAGAGCTAACTCTCCTAAATATATATGCACCCAATACAGGAGCACCCAGATTCATAAAGCAAGTCCTTAGAGACTTACAAAGAGACTTAGACTCCCATACAATAATAATGGGAGACTTCAACACTCCACTGTCAACATTAGACAGATCAACGAGACAGAAAGTTAACAAGGTTATCCAGGAATTGAACTCATCTCTGCAGCAAGCAGACCTAATAGACATCTATAGAACTCTCCACCCCAAATCAACAGAATATACATTCTTCTCAGCACCACATCGCACTTATTCCAAAATTGACCACATAATTGGAAGTAAAGCACTCCTCAGCAAATGTACAAGAACAGAAATTATAAGGAACTGTCTCTCAGACCACAGTGCAATCAAACTAGAACTCAGGACTAAGAAACTCAATCAAAACTGCTCAACTACATGGAAACTGAACAACCTGCTCCTGAATGACTACTGGGTACATAACGAAATGAAGGCAGAAATAAAGATGTTCTTTGAAACCAATGAGAACAGAGATACAACATACCAGAATCTCTGGGACACATTTAAAGCAGTGTGTAGAGGGAAATTTATAGCACTAAATGCCCACAAGAGAAAGCAGAAAAGATCTAAAATTGACACTCTAACATCACAATTAAAAGAACTAGAGAAGCAAGAGCAAACGCATTCCAAAGCTAGCAGAAGGCAAGAAATAACTAAGATCAGAGCAGAACTGAAGGAGATAGAGACACAAAAAACCCTCCAAAAAATCAATGAATCCAGGAGTTGGTTTTTTGAAAAGATCAACAAAATTGACAGACGGCTAACAAGACTAATAAAGAAGAAAAGAGAGAAGAATCAAATAGACGCAATAAAAAACGATAAAGGGGATATCACCACTGACCCCACAGAAATACAAACTACCATCAGAGAATACTATAAACATCTCTACGCAAATAAACTCGAAAATCTAGAAGAAATGGATAATTTCCTGGACACTTACACTCTTCCAAGACTAAACCAGGAAGAAGTTGAATCCCTGAATAGACCAACAACAGGCTCTGAAATTGAGGCAATAATTAATAGCCTACCAACCAAAAAAAGTCCAGGACCAGATGGATTCACAGCTGAATTCTACCAGAGGTACAAGGAGGAGCTGGTACCATTCCTTCTGAAACTATTCCAATCAATAGAAAAAGAGGGAATCCTCCCTAACTCATTTTATGAGGCCAACATCATCCTGATACCAAAGCCTGGCAGAGACACAACAAAAAAAGAGAATTTTAGACCAATATCCCTGATGAACATCGATGCAAAAATCCTCAATAAAATACTGGCAAACCGGATTCAGCAGCACATCAAAAAGCTTATCCACCATGATCAAGTGGGCTTCATCCCTGGTATGCAAGGCTGGTTCAACATTTGCAAATCAATAAACATAATCCAGCATATAAACAGAACCAAAGACAAGAACCACATGATTATCTCAATAGATGCAGAAAAGGCTTTTGACAAAATTCAACAGCCCTTCATGCTAAAAACGCTCAATAAATTCGGTATTGATGGAACGTACCTCAAAATCATAAGAGCTATTTATGACAAACCCACAGTCAATATCATACTGAATGGGCAAAAACTGGAAAAATTCCCTTTGAAAACTGGCACAAGACAGGGATGCCCTCTCTCACCACTCCTATTCAACATAGTGTTGGAAGTTCTGGCTGGGGCAATCAGGCAAGAGAAAGAAATCAAGGGTATTCAGTTAGGAAAAGAAGAATTCAAATTGTCCCTGTTTGCAGATGACATGATTGTATATTTAGAAAACCCCATTGTCTCAGCCCAAAATCTCCTTAAGCTGATAAGCAACTTCAGCAAAGTCTCAGGATACAAAATTAATGTGCAAAAATCACAAGCATTCTTATACACCGGTAACAGACAGAGAGCCAAATCATGAATGAACTTCCATTCACAATTGCTTCAAAGAGAATAAAATACCTAGGAATCAAACTTACAAGAAATGTAAAGGACCCCTTCAAGGAGAACTACAAACCACTGCTCAGTGAAATCAAAGAGGACACAAACAAATGGAAGAACATACCATGCTCATGGATAGGAAGAATCAATATCGTGAAAATGGCCATACTGCCCAAGGTTATTTATAGATTCAATGCCATCCCCATCAAGCTACCAATGAGTTTCTTCACAGAATTGGAAAAAACTGCTTTAAAGTTCATATGGAACCAAAAAAGAGCCCGCATCTCCAAGACAATCCTAAGTCAAAAGAACAAAGCTGGAGGCATCACGCTACCTGACTTCAAACTATACTACAAGGCTACAGTAACCAAAACAGTATGGTACTGGTACCAAAACAGAGATATAGACCAATGGAACAGAACAGAGTCCTCAGAAATAATACCACACATCTACAGCCATCTGATCTTTGACAAACCTGAGAGAAACAAGAAATGGGGAAAGGATTCCCTATTTAATAAATGGTGCTGGGAAAATTGGCTAGCCATAAGTAGAAAGCTGAAACTGGATCCTTTCCTGACTCCTTATACGAAAATTAATTCAAGATGGATTAGAGACTTAAATGTTAGACCTAATACCATAAAAACCCTAGAAGAAAACCTAGGTAATACCATTCAGGACATAGGCATGGGCAAAGACTTCATGTCTAAAACACCAAAAGCAATGGCAGCAAAAGCCAAAATTGACAAATGGGATCTAATTAAACTAAAGAGCTTCTGCACAGCAAAAGAAACTACCATCAGAGTGAACAGGCAACCTACAGAATGGGAGAAAATTTTTGCAATCTACTCATCTGACAAAGGGCTAATATCCAGAACCTACAAAGAACTCAAACAAATTTGCAAGAAAAAAACAAACAACCCCATCAAAAAGTGGGCAAAGGATATGAACAGACACTTCTCAAAAGAAGACATTCATACAGCCAACAGACACATGAAAAAATGCTCATCATCACTGGCCATCAGAGAAATGCAAATCAAAACCACAATGAGATACCATCTCACACCAGTTAGAATGGCAATCATTCAAAAGTCAGGAAACAACGGGTGCTGGAGAGGATGTGGAGAAATAGGAACACTTTTACACTGTTGGTGGGATTGTAAACTAGTTCAACCATTATGGAAAACAGTATGGTGATTCCTCAAGGATCTAGAACTAGATGTACCATATGACCCAGCCATCCCATTACTGGGGATATACCCAAAGGATTATAAATCATGCTGCTATAAAGACACATGCACATGTATGTTTATTGCAGCACTATTCACAATAGCAAAGACTTGGAATCAACCCAAATGTCCATCAGTGACAGACTGGATTAAGAAAATGTGGCACATATACAGCATGGAATACTACGCAGCCATAAAAAAGGATGAGTTTGTGTCCTTTGTAGGGACATGGATGCAGCTGGAAACCATCATTCTTAGCAAACTATCACAAGAACAGAAAACCAAACACCGCATGTTCTCATTCATAGGTGGGAACTGAACAATGAGATCACTTGTACTCGGGAAGGGGGACATCACACACCGGGGCGTATCATGGGGAGGGGGTACGGGGGAGGGATTGCATTGGGAGTTATACCTGATGTAAATGACGAGTTGATGGGTGCTGACGAGTTGATGGGTGCAGCACAGCAACATGGCACAAGTATACATATGTAACAAACCTGCACGTTATGCACATGTACCCTAGAACTTAAAGTATAATAATAATAATTAATTAATTAATAAAAGAAGATAAAAGAGCAAAACAATTACCTTAAAAGGTTGTTTTCAAACATAAATAAATGAGCACAATAATAATTTTTTAAATGATCTTTTTAAGAGAAGCCAAATATAAAGCAAATAAATACAACCAAAACTGTTCTGCCTAAGACAGAAGATCACATGGGACCCAAAGAAGGCCTTCCCCTGCCTCTGCCCAGGCTAACTCAAAGCTACCTCCTCAGAAACCTAGTTTGAAAGTCACTGCCCTAGAAGCACTTGCTTTTATGGGTAAATCGGGGTATGATGTGTTAGAGCCAGGGGTAGTGACGTGAACTTAGGGCCTTGTCCTTAGCTGAACCAAGTGAGTACATGAGTCATATATGCGGGTGTTCTGTTTGATTGCACCCAGATTAAGGGTCAGCAAATCTATGTCTGCAACTCATGGCTTCCAAGTCAGCTCCACAGGAGTATATAGCAGATCTGTGGGTGGCTCCAGAACTTGGCTAAGGAATTCAGGCATTCATAAGCAACTAGGACAGACCTCTCCTTTTTAAGCAGTATATCACCCCAATGCCTAATAAAGTACTTCTCAAGACCTATTTCGCAGGTCTAGTATATCAGGAGGTAGACAGACCTGGAAAGAAATGAAACTCACAGTTGTTGGTGCAACTGTTTAAATCAGGAGAATAGGGCTTAGAACCAAATTATCATTGTTAATCCCCCAAATACACTGTGACTAGAAGTCAGTAAGAAGATCGAGTTTATTGCAAGGCATCATCAGTTTTGCAAACACAGGCAGAAGCAAATGGATTTCCAGGGGTGAAGGTCTGATTTTCCACTCAGCTTCTTATTAAATAGAAATTCAGAGGCTGGAGGAGGTCAAATGCAAGGTACCATGAAAGAGGGAATACATGCAAATGTGTGGAAATTCTAATGTTTTATCTTGGTGGTATCAGTAACCTGTGATAGGCTGTTGAGACAGCCAGTGTATTAAAAACACAAATACACAAGGAGATAAATATGTCTGGCAGGTGAAACAGTAATTTTGAGTAGATAATATTAATATTAATTATTTTATAACCAAGTTTGATGGAATGGTAATAGCAGATCTGCTGTGATTATTAGTGTATTGACGTTAGCTTGCATTTAAGTTCCTACAATCTGCCAGACGCTTCACATGTATTATACCACCCTTGTTCATTACTGATTCTCCAGGAGCTAGAACATTTCCTGATGCATAAGAGGAGTTTGACACAGGTGTATAAAATAAATGTATAAATAAAGGAAAATTCCCTCACTAACCCCTAAGGAAGTTATTAATATTTTCATTATTCAGAGAAAGAAAAATAAACGTGGAGCAATAAATTGTCTTTCCCAAGATCCAAAAGATACCAAGTGTCCGAGTCAAGATGGGGCTAGGTCTCTTCCCAGTCTGGGTTAGGTATGAATCATCATGATAACTAGGATGCTTAAATACTTATTTTGTGACAAACACTGCAGTAAGAATTTTACACATTTTTTTCATCCTCTTTCTACCTCCTTATAAGGTAGGTATTAGTGCTCACATTTACAAGGAAAATAAAGCCATGCATGATTAAATGACTTCTCAAGTCCTCATAACAGATATGTGGCAGGGGCAGAAATGGTTGACTGCAAACCCTAGCTATTGATCACCATGCAACCCTCTATGTCCTTCCCCAACATGCACATGTGACTCACACATAATGAGCCTTGACGTACAATGCCAGCATGTGGCTGTATACCTTGCTCTGAAACCCCAACAAATGAATATAAGCTTTAGAAGAGCATATTCTAATGCTTTCAAGGAGTTAGTGAGGAGAAAGTCTACCTACAAACTTTTTTGGATTAGAGTATTCCAGGTTAGTTTTCTTTGATCTGCCCACTAACTAATAATGACACGACCTTTAGCAAACAACTTATAGAATTCACAAAATGTGGACTATTTCTCCAGACTTGGGACTCTTGAAAAGCAAAAACTTATGCATTCCATTTCTGTCTTCCTGATCCCTAGTTTAGTGCCTGGCACAGGGAGGTTCTTAATGAAGGTTAGAATGGAATAAAGTAGCAAATCAACAATTAGTTGATCTGTAAGTTCTTCCCTTCAAGTTCTAATATTTTTATTATATATAATTCTAGTAACCTTGAGGATTAAAATACTATCGTGCTAAACCTTTCCATATTTTTCCTTATCAAGAAATAGCCCTAAGGGAATTATAATAGACGCAATGGTTTTCAGCCCAAATGAAGAAGTTAATAGACTGGGAAGCTGGGTCCAGAAAACTTCTCTACTTAAGAGTAGACACTAAAAGTGGCAGATGTGCTGCCATTAAAATTTGATTATACTATAAATTCAATGCAAGTCTGACTAATTAGTGGCCACTTTAACTGAAATTTTACTGGTACCAGTGATTGCCAAGAACACAAGTAGCTGGTTCTCCTACACCAACTCATAGGGTGAAGAAAAAAATGTTGCTTTCTGTAAGTAGTAGCTGAGTGATATTCTCACTTGCACCCTCTTAAATATCAGACAAAACTTGGTAAGATCTCTTTGGATAGTATCAACATCTCACTTTCATCTAGCACTTGTCAGCCTACCAAGCACTCTGGCTTTCATTATTCCATTTGATCTTCAACAAACTGGGGAGATGTGCAAGGGTGGAGAAAACAGAAGTTTCAAAGAAGTCATATGGTTTTCTCAAGTGTACACTATGGCAGGAAAATATCATAATACATGTCTTATTATCCCTTTGGTGGAATCTTCTGGCCTTTCTAAACATGAGGCAAGTTCTACCTGCCTCCAGAGAGGCAGTATGGTCTAGCGAAGCCAGCATTGATTTAGATGTTAGAGAGAACAGTTTAGGTTCATCACTGATGATCGCTATCAGTAGGAAATCAAATAAATAACTTAGGAACATCAATTCCCTTATTCATGATATAGGGATTGTAGTCTCTTCTTCCCAAGGTTAGTTTGAGGACTAATTATGATGGAGCATAGATTGTACCTGTGTATGTCAAGTGTACCATATAGCAGTTCTTCTTCCCCCTGAAGAATGTACTCACTGTGCAGAGTAATTTTTCCAGGGAGAGAGATCCTGAAATGCTATGAAAATGAAAAGTGGTGGACAGGACCAAAATGAGGAGTCTGTACTAGCTTTCCAGGAAGACTACCTACATGAGGTCTTTCTACAATGGGAAGCAGAAACAAAGTCTTTTCCCTTACGGCTAGTGAGGATCAATATGGTTGTACACAAACTACTTCAATGCAATACAGAAATACAAAAGGATAGTTGGTGGCTCACTTCAAAAAGGCCCCTTTACAGGCCACTAAATTACATGGGGCTTTAAATTGGTGGCCCTTATTCACTTCAAGGACTCACTCCATAATTTTTACTGCATCCATACTGATGTGAAAGGAAATGAAATCTTGGGGATATTGCCTTAATGATATTAACACAAAGTAGAGATGGCGTACTGAAGTTTTCACAACGTTCTCCATAGACACACATTATTGCATGTAATTTTCCCAATAATCCTCTACAGTAGGCATTGCCACCCTCTACAACTTAGAGATAAAACTGCAAGTCACTTGCAAGACACCATGAAGTTAGTAGGTGATAGAGGTAGGGCCTGGATCTGGATCCTTGAACCCTCTGCCCAATCTTTTGTTATTTCTAGAACATACTGAGTCTGCTGTCCACAGTTATGAGATGAACCACAATTCTGGATATTGAACTTCCTTTCTAAGATCACATTATTTTTGTCTGAGTCATGGGTTACTGAGGAAGATTATCTTCAGGGTAAGGACAAAATGAGTAGAGATGATCCAAGCTCCAACATTAAGTCATAGAGTCACATGCAGTAAGCATTCCACACAGCACTCTACTGTGAATATTTTTGTGTCGTTTCAAAATTCAAGGCTTCTATAAAAATATCTATTCACAGCTCTGCCTCTTGGGTTCATCATGGTGTCTACCAATCTAGAAAGAAAGAATTGTAAAAAAGACTCAAACAAAAAGTCAGCATCCTTACCTTCTAGCCATATCCCCACAGCATCTGTCATTCTAGCAGATCCTACCAGATATTAAGAAACATTAACATTTTATTTCTTCATTCCCACATTTTATTATAAATGCAATAAATCTTATTGTTAGATATAATCCCTAATGAATCCAATGAACAATTCATGTCAGGTCATGACTAAATACAGTTTTCATAAGGTTTAAACGAATGCTATCAAAAGTCTCTCACTAAGATATGCCCACAGGTAAAAACAATTCTTAGAAATCCTTTTCAGCCACTGTATTAAATTGAAACAAATGATATGTGGTTACAGTTACATGTTGTTGAAAGTCTCAGAGTAATTTCTAAAAGATTAATTAAATGATCAGACACATTAAATGCTAATAAGCAGTTATTACCTCCCTGTCACCTATCAATATCAACATTTATAAAATCAAAACATTTTTTTCCCATAATATCCAAGTTTGTGCACTCAAGAGATATCATATAAAAACTAAGTCCAGTTCAACTCTGTAGATACAGAGATAGCTGGCTGGGAGTTCTGTCTGTTCTCAACCTGGCTCCCACTGGTAGTAAGTTGGGGACTCCTGAATGGCTGCAGGGCTGGAAGTGCTGCATTCATTTTAATTCAACCAAACCACAAGACTCTCACCTAGACCCCAACTTTTCTGATACATAATCCTCTAAAGTATGGTTTTCATGATTCCTAATACCTAGAAGATTAAAAGCAGAAAATTAGAAGCTGAGTAAGAGCTTTCCAGACAATAAGAAGGGAGACAGAAAAAATCACAAAATGCAGCCATAAGAATTTAAGAAGCAGCATAAATGAAGCTGTTTGGTGAAAGGGCAAAAGCTCGGCATGCCTCAATAGGACATTTCTCATGAGAATCCAGTGTGATAATGGATGAGATTGCTACACACAGTGCCAAGCACAACGTAAGCACCCAGTGCACAGAAGCTATTTAAAATGCTAAGAAACAAGACATCGAGGCACTACTGTATTAGGGTATGGTATCAGATCAGATGCTTATAATGCCAATTTCAAACAATCACACAAAAGTAAAACAAAATCTATCAGTCTCTATAGAAGATTAGTTTGTAATCTTCTATTCAGAAAATTCCGTAAAAATCATTAAAAAGGCAAGTGTGTTCTTTTGAAAGAAATAAGCTTCAGTTTTCTAAAAAAGTCAATTAAGTAGAATATCTTATTTTCTGAGAATGTCACACAAATGGGGACAATCTTATGAGCATTTACCATTGTAATATTTTTGGTACTTTTACACTGGATTAGAGGTTATACATCTCTTATCCTAAATTACCTCTTTTCCTTCTGGCAGGTCAACTGGGTCTTTCCTTAGGGCTCTGTCTGCTCTTGGTTCTTATGTACTCTCCATATCCACTTCACGTACTCATCTAATGCGGGGATTCATCCATGCTTTATTCATCACCTACCTCATTGCACAAAAGGTTTGTGGTGGCTTACAGGAAAAACATATAACCTGATAGTGAGAAATGAATACATACATAAAAAATGAGGATAAAGGAATAGAATTTCAGTGGAAATACTTGTTTGCAGGTAGGCTGCACCCAAAATAGAGAGCAGGCATGGTGGACGTGTCTGGCAAGCAGGTGGCCCAATTGAAGTCTAATTCATAAGAAGCACCATGGGATGTGAGTGGGAGAGGCAGTGTATAGATAGATTTGGACAGGTACAGATATAGATAGAAATCAATATTTATATAGATTTTTTATAGGGAGACACTAAATGAATATCTATAGGGAGATAATAAATGAATATTCATAAAGATATCTATAGGTAGATATAGCAACTACATTGCAACTACATTGATATTTATAACTATAGATATCTGTATTTACAGATTGCGATAGCCTGTATCTACATCTATATCTGTATAATTATCTATAGATCTATATCTATATCTATGTTTACCTACAAATGAAAGGTAAGGACAGCTGAGTCAGCTAATCCAAGAACAAAGTCTAATCATCAGAGTGGATCATAATTTCAGGTACAGTACTAAGACCGTTCTTCCAATCTGTTGCTAAGCCAGTGAACTGGAAGGGTATGTGTGCTGTAAGTAGACAGTGAAAGCTCTAGTTCAGCAAATGCTGGCAAGCAAGGAGGAACAGTCTACACTGCCATAGGACCTCTCTAATAAGCTGTAACATAAATGGGGGAGGAAGAGGAGTTAAATATCCCCTTCAACTTTGCCTCAGGCTTCTGAGAATCTCTTGCTCTGTGGTGATGACTCAAGGGATTAATGGTGGCACTGGCAGGTCAGTGGCAACCACTGTTAGGAAACTTTAGAACCACAGGAGAAACCATGGTGTACAGTGGACAGAGAAGCAGAAATACCCTCCAAGGAAAGTCGTGTCACATGGAAAAGAGGGGTCACTGCAGGGGTTGGTGAAGCAAGGGCGGCCACTAGGGCACCATTGCTAAATTAGTCACAGTGGCCAGGCAGGCTGCTACATCTTCTGGATGGGAACAAATGCTTTGCTTAGATTTTTATAATACATAAAACAGAAAATAAAGCAAAGGCCACAGAGACTAAAGGAAAGGAGGAAGAAAGCACAGGAGGTGCATGAACTTTAGCTGGAGAAGGTTTTCCTTGAAGCACAAAGAAAGGCTGCACAGGGATGGGGGTGAATACGTTTTTAGCTAATTTATTTCTGCGTGTGTGGTTTGTTTTATAGAATTGTGACAGAAAGGCTGGAAGGAAAAAGTAGGACATTTTAATGAGTGTGGATGTGGCTTATGCATGGCATTACTGTAGTGATATTTGAGGATTGCAAGTAAAGATGAATGTATGTTGAAAATGCTTTTGAGTGACTGGACCATATTTTCCATTATAGTTCCTAGGACCGGACCAGAAAGGACATGACTTTGTAAGAGCTTTCCTAGCAATGTCTTTTTGGCCATCTGTGGGAAATTCTGCTGTCCAACGCAGCAGAAGTTCCCGAGGGAACCGGGGAGCTGCAAAGCAAAATGTGGCCCTGAGCATATGTAAGAAACTTCCAGGAATAAAATAAAATAAAGCAACAACAACAACACCCTTCAGGGGATGGGAGAGGAGGTTTTGCAGGAGGGGAAACAATGGACCAGTCCTGTGGCAACAGGTGTGGCAGGGAGATAGTTCAACTTGAATTATTGCTCTTAATGAATTCACAGACTGGTAAATTGGGAAAATGTGGTTTCTATGTGAGTTATAATAAAAGGATTCCCCCATGTGTTTATAAGAAGATTGTTCCCAATCACTTAAAAGGAAAATAAAAGTTATTTTCACATGGCAGAAAAAGCTCACCATGATCTGGCTTTCACTTTAGCCTCGTCCCTTAGACGACTTCCATTGTAATCAATGCTCTAGATCAATGATTCCCAACTGCAGGAGACTGTGGCGCCCTGCTCAGGAACACAGCAATAGATGGAGACAAGGTTGATTATCACAGTGAGGGGGTGGAAAAAGATGCTACAGTCACTAGTACCTGGTGAGTAAAAGTCAGCGATGTTTGCTAAACATCGCTGAATGACAACGATTACCTGGCCTCAAATGTTAGGTAAGAAACATTATTCCAGATTCATTTAATGGTTTGTAATTTTTTGCCTTGACTCCTGATGTATCCAGTTTATCTCTGACACATCTCTTCCCTTTTCCTGGAAAATATTCCCTATTACAAGCAATAATCAAACTCTTTGTTGTCCATATTCCCACTCAACTCTTATAATCTCTTCAAAAACGTCCTTGGCTTTCAGAGAATGACTTGGGTGCTGCTTCCCAGATTGTGCTGTTGCATTTTTTGTATACTTTCATTATGGCAATATCATAATTATTGGTAAATTCTTAATACCCCTCCCCACTATACTGTAAATTCAACTAGGCAGGGAGGCTTTTCACCACTACGAATGAAAGGCAGCTGAGTCAGCTAATCCAAGAACAAAGTCAAATCATCAGAGTGGATCATAGTTTCATCAGAGTGGATTCATAATCTCCTACACGTGGCCTTGTGTGATCAGTAAATATTTGTTGAGTAAATAAATAAATAATCTCGGGCCACTTTTTTTATTTTAAAGATTGGGCAAAATAATATCTGTGCTGTCTTCACTTATTTCCTTTTTTTTTTTTTTTTTTTTTTTTTTTGAGACAGAGTCTCACTACTCTGGAGCAGTGAGTAGACTCACTCACCAGACTGCAGTGCAGTGGCACAATATTGGCTCACTGCAACCATTGCCTCTCAGGTTCAAGCAATTCTTGTGCCTCAGTCTCCTGAGTAGCTGGAACTACAGGCACCTGCCACTATGCCTGACTAATTTTTGTATTCTTAGTAGAGATGGAATTTCACCATATTGGTCAGGCTGGTCTCAAACTCCTGACCTCAGGTGATCCACCTGCCTCAGCCTCCGAAAGTGCTGGGATTACAGTTGTAAGCCACCACGCCCAGCCACATATTTCTTATCACGATTGAATGAGAAAATGGATAGCAAGATTTAAAATATGTTCAATAATGATAATAGCTTCCATTTGCCAGGCACCTTCTATGAGCTTGCTGCTGCATTCGATGCTTTCCATGTAGCACTACCTATTGTCCCACCTTAGTAAGGTGAGTATTATTGTTCCCCTCCGAACTGATAGAGACAACAGGAATTCACAAGGGATTCTTAAGGCATCAGGAATTCGAGTGATTTGTCAAAGATCACAGAGTTAGTCAATAGCAGATCTGAGGCTCAAATTCAAATTTTGGGAGTGGGGACATAGGTATAAACTTTGATATCACAGAAAAATCCTGGAGGTTCAAAGATAGGGAGATTCCCAAGGAGAAAATTTATCCAACATAGTCAAGGAGAAGAATTTTTAATGCTTTTATCTTACCAACAGTGAGACCTTTCTTGCAGAACCTGGAGTTTTAACAGCCACAATTGCCCCACCTGATTAATCAGAATCGCTGTTTGTTTGTGCGTGGAAGATAACTCACTATGGTAAATATGCATTATAAGGCTATAATATATGCATTTATTCAATTACGTCTAATGTATTATTTGAGGCTTGGTGTGTGATATTTATCACTAGCAAATGCTAATTTATACAGATTATCAGAGTCTAATTAGGTGTACAGCTCATGAGGACAGTCTGTTACTTGGAAGGTTACTCCAAGCCATGAGTTACTCTGCTCTGGGCCAGTATATTTATTAAAAGGTTTGGCAACATGGGCCACATATGCACTTTGGTCCATAAACAGTTTCAAAAGTAAATGGTTGGACTCCATTTTCATGACTTCCTCTAATTCCTTGTAAATCCACTGCCAGGACCTTGCGACAGTTGCACTGACCCAGGAGGGTTTCCTCAGAATCACGCATCCTCTTGCACATTGACGCACAACTCCACCAACCAGAGTTGGTGCTGGTTGAGCACTTTTCTTCCCCGTAAAACCAACATACCTATATGCCTTATTTTGGAGACAGTGGAGCTCTTGAAACATTCATTCAACAAACAAGTACTGAAAAATCTACTCTATGCCAGGGTTTGTATTGGACATGGAGGATACAAAGATGAATGAAGCCAGGTCCCTGCATCAACCATAAGGATTATACAGACTTCTAGAACACACGTTTAGCATCCCACATTTCTGGGATAGAACCAGGGCTCTGTCATTGACCAGCTGTATGACCACAAGCAAGTCACTTTAATGTTCAAATTCCCAGTTTCCTCATCTGTAACAGAACTTACCTCTACTTATAAAGTTGTTACCAGTATCAAAGAAGTTACTGTTTGTGATACTGGATATACACCTGCTCTCTCATCCATGCAGAATCAGTCCTTGGGTTTTCTGTATCTTCATTCCAGAAATTCAATCACGCCCAACATTGCTTGGTTTCTTCTTAAGATTTCACTATAGTTTTCCTGTGGGGATGAAAGTATAGTTTATAGTTGTTCTCCAGCCATCTACCTTATGAATCTTTATCAGATATGTTCATTTCTCCAAGTAGTTTTTTTTTTCTTGCCCCCTTTTTCCCAGACAGAACATACCCCATTCTCTATGGTCCTCACCAGGTCGCTCTCTTTTCAAATTTCCATGCCTTTCAAATCAGAAAGAAATTCCTGAGGTTTAAAGGATCCAACTGGGCCAAAGGATCTTTGAAAAATCCTACCTCTGTCAGCTACAATTCTTGCCCATTTGTGTGGGATGCATTGCTCTTGATTTGGGAAAACGATGGACTTGATACTTTATCATTGTGTATGAGCTGCTGAGTTATAAAGGGATCATTTCTATGAAACTAAAGAAAAAGGGAAAGAAAGAATTAGATGGCTTTCAAACAAGGCAAATGTGCTACCAACTTTAAATTTTGTAAAATCTTCTGGAAGCTTACGTGTCTCCCAGCTGCCGGCATAAAAGTACCAATTCCTGATAGCCTTGGACCATTTTTGTTGTCAGATTTGAGGATATTTTACCAGAAATTGTGGAGATGAAATATTGAACAAAATGAAACAGAGCAATGTAAGTTCCCATTATCTTAGTGTAACTATTTCTTCAACTTAAGAAGAGTTAAAATAAATGTGTTTACCACCATATACACCCCACAAGGATTCATTCTATAATTAACATGATACAATATTAGTATCAATCATCTCCCTGCCCACCTCCATCTATACATACCAAAGTCTCACCCATCCTTCAAAGCTCAGCTCAAAAGCAATTAATTTTTTGAGCCCATGCTACATACTAACTAGTTACTCTATTTATATTAACTCACTGAATTCTCATAACTACCCGAAGTTGAGCACTTTTATTATCACCATTTCACAGACGATGCAACTGAGACCCAGAAAGATTAATGGATTTGCCCCAGATCAAGGAACTCACGTTTGGTGAAGCTGGAATTTGAATCCTGTGATCTAACTGCAGAGTCTCATGCCCTAAACTTCTATGCTCAATGCCTTCTGTGATTGTCTCTTGGAATGTTTTTCCCTCCTTTGAGTTTTCTATATGTTCACTTTATGCTCCTTTAGGTTCAATTCTCTTAAGGCATTTTTCATTCGACTTTTTTGTTTTTTTTGAGACAGGGTATTGTTCTATTCCCTAGGCTAGAGTACAGTGGTGCAATCATGGCTCACTGCAGCCTTGACTTCCAAGGCTCAAGTCATCCTCCCATCTCAGCCTCCCAGGGAGCTGGGACTACAGGTGTGTACCACCATGCCCATTTTGTTTGTTTGTTTGTTTAGAGATGGGGTCTCATTATGTTGCCCAGGCTGCTCTCAAATTCCTGGGTTCAAGGGATCCTCCTGCTTTGGCCTCCCAAAGTGCTGGAATTACAGGGGTGAACCACCACACCTTGCCTTCACATTCTACCTTACATTTAAATTATGTCTCCCCTTAGCTTTCCCCTACTAGATTAGTTGAGGGCTGAACTCACTTGTTTTCCTTACTGACTTTTTAGAAAAGAATGATAGGAACCCTGTTAATATACAAGCATAGAAATGGTGGGCCAGAATAAAACCTCACAATCTTTTCTGCAGAATGAGTGACATCCAAGAGGTCACTCTCAACCAATGGAAATTTAGGGAAATATTCTGTGGTTAAACAAAGGATTTTCCCCCTTGCTCATGAAATACTTTGGGCTGGAACTTTGGTTTATAAACTGACTGATTATGAGTGTGCTGGGGACATTTTTTTTAAAAAAGTAGATTTGTCTTCTCAGCAGGAAATGAAGAGGGAGAGATTAGGCAACTGTAAAGAAGCCAATTTGTTTTTTTCAAACATGAAAGGGAAGAAAATATAATTTTACCAAGAAATTATCTCCAAACGTCCAGGGAACCCCCTGCTTGTCCAAACAGACAAAACATTCAAACGTTCTGTGTGTTTTTGAGGGACCTTAATTTGGCTCTGGCAGTGGAGGGGAGTAGGATTAGGCATCCATAGACACAGACATGCAAGGCAAGACGTAGGAGAGCCAGCCAGGCAGGATGCGTGAGACTGGCAATGGCTCTGAGGCCAAAGGCTGCCCGCAATTTCAATGCACACGTGGTGTGACTGAGAGAGGAACTCAGCTCTCTATGCCTCCCATTAGCTCTTCAGTACCTTCCCAAACTTGCTTGATATTAAGAATCATCTGAGACGACGGCACAAAACACAGATTCCCAGCCTTCCTTCCAAGCCTCTCGAGTAAGTCTCTCCAAGAGGTACCCTGGAATTTTTAAACTCAACAAGCACCCTTAATGATTCTGAGGACCCACCTGAGGCAGGGAAGCACTGTTGTGCGCAATGGGAGCTGAATTCTGGTTCTGCAATATGCTGGAATGTCCAAGGCCTCAGGGTAAGGTAGCAGAAGGAGGGCTGCATTGGAAGTTGAGAGAACAGTGGGTCCTGTAGACTGGCATTGGTCCTTGATGCTTCAGTTAGGAGTGCTTGCCCATCTCACACTTTTTCTGATGTATCCATGTAGTGCTTTATGAAGTGGACACTTTGATTTCTGAGGGCCTGTTGCCAATGTTACCCCATCATGACCACTTAACTAAAAAGACTGAGGCGTTCCCAAAACAAATTCTTAGTAAAAAAACTACAAGCCTAGAGTCTGTAGGAGCAGGCTTTGCGGCAGCCAGCTTCCAAGATTGCCCCTTGTTATTCTACTTCATTGACAGTGTGTCCCTGTGCAGCCTACTTCCACACTGGGTAGAGCTGACCAGTGTCACCTGTGAGATACTGTGAAGATGGTGGTGTGACTTCTAAGATAAGCCATAAACAGCATTGCAGGTTCCATCTTGCTGTCTTGGATGGCTCTCTTTGGAAGGAGTCAGCCACCATACTGTGAAGGAATTCAGCAAACAGCCCTATGGAGAAATCCCGATGACCAGGAACTGGGGCCTCTCGCAGCAGTCATCATGGACCTGACGTTAAGCCACCTGGGAGACAGATTCCCCAACCACAGGTGAGCCCTTAGATGACTATGGCCCAGGCCAACATTTTGGCTACAACCTCGTGAGAGATGCTGAGCCATGATCACCCATAAGCCTCTCCTTAAATTCTGATTCACATAACTATGAAAGATGGCAGAGTTTATCATGGTTTTAAGTTGCTACATTTTGAGATAATTTGTTATGAAGCAATAAATAAATAATACAGTTTCTCTCTCCCTTGTGTCTGATATTGGTTTAAAGAGGGTCTAGGAGGCCGGGCGTCGTGACTCATGCCTGTAATCTCAGCACTTTGCAAGGCCGAGGCAGGTGGATCACCCTGAGATCAGGAATTCGAGATCAGTCTGGCCAACATGACAAAACCCCATCTCTACTAAAAGTACAAAAATTAGCCAAGTGTGGTGGCATGTGCCTGTAATCCCAGCTACTCAGGAGGCTGAGGCAGGAGAATTGCTTGAACCCGGGAGGTAGAGGTGGCAGTGAACCGAGATTGTCCCTGTGCACTCCAGCCTGGGTGACAAGGCAAAGTGAGACTCCGTCTCAAAAAATAAAAATAAAAAATAAATAAGAGGTGTCGGAACAGATGGTTCATGTCGATGGTATGTGGCATAACAACCAGCATCTGTGGAATCCATACTGAACACTTTACATTATTTCCTTTAATTTCATCTCATTTAATCTTCTCAAAAGGCAGGCACATTTATCCTCATTTTATAGTTGAAGAAACTAAAGTTTGAAAAAGTCATGGTTTATGTCCAGAGCTTTTGATGGAGGAAGAGTGAAGTCAGAACTTGAAAGAAGGTCTGTTTCCAAATGACTTCCCTGCTCTCGGTCTGCTTCCTGGGGCATCTGTGGGCATTTTGTATCCATCCTACCTTACCCTCACTGAATGTGTTCCATCTCACTTAGACTTGGTCTGTACATCTGCAGAAAGAGGATGCGTTAGGCCTCTGCTGCTTGGATGTAGTGAGGAGAATGCTGGCCCAAGTTCAGGCTCTCTGAGCCACAATTGCCTCATTGACAAAATGGGGAAAATAATTACTACCTCACAGGGCAGTTGAAATAATTCAATTTCATAATGCCTATGCCATTGTTTTACAAACTCTAACAGCTAACACCAAAGTAAATTATTGTTTTTATCATTATTTTTGTTATGTTCATCTATGCCAAGCTCATAAAGATTATGGGATTAGAAGAGCCAATTACAACAGCCCACCCAGCGTCTATGGAAAGGACCCAACTTTAAAGGCAGTCGATATATCCATTTTTTCCAGAACATGAAAGAAACGTTGAATAGCTATTTATTGTCTTCCAGCTATAATTGATTATGACATGAGAGTTGTTTTGTCGATCTTCCATTACAGTGCTTGAATAAAAGGTTAGTAAATAATAATGATAACAGAGAAAAACAACACATTCTTTCTCAAATCCCACCCACACTACCTCTCTGACTTGTATATGTTTGAAAATGGTCTTTACAAATATCAACTTCTGGAAAAAAAATTTAGGTTGCATTATAAATATAAAAATAAAACCAAATCAAAATTATTATCTTGCCATCCTGGGGACCCTCCCTGGTGTGGATGAGGGGACAGAACAGAGGGAGTGGGAAAGAATGAAGGGAGGAGGAGAAAGAAAGACCATGCCTGGAATTCCCACGCCAGCAGAGCACTTGAACAGCCTGTTTTTCTGTCCTTTAAAATTAAAAACACAAATCAATTTCACTCCAATTCTAAAAGTAGAAAGGAATGGAAGATTTGACTGGTAATGTTTAGAAATAAACGATTTCTGGAAATGCGTTGTGACTTAAAAATTGAGAAGTTCTGTCTTTGTAGAATGAAAAGAGAGAGAAGCTACAATTTCCACATACAAACAAACACCCCATCTCATCAACTCCACCCATTTCCAGCTCCTGGACATTTGTCCTTATTTGTTTCCTCTTCTGAAGCAGGATTTCTCCTGGACAGCAGCCCCCTCAATGTGGGGGCTTATCTATTTATCATCTCTCTCTTCCAACATTGCTTCCCCCACCACTCCTGGTTACACAGACAGCAGGGATTCTTCTGTCATTCTCTTCTTCCTCTTCCTGAGAGCACCATATAGTCTGACCCTAGACCCTCTTTCTCTCCCACAAAGCTTTTATTTGAAAGCAACAGAAAACAGGATGGAAACTGAGGACAATAGAGATTGAAAGAGAAGAGGAAGGAGTGGCTGCAGAGACACAGAAAGAACGAGGCAGGCACAGAGAGCATGTAGGGGTGGACTGAAAAGTGAGAAGTCAGGAAAGAACGTGGGTTAAATAATCAATTTCGAAACTCACTCTTTGCCAGAGATTTTAATCAAATCATTTCCTTAACCCCAGGAATCTTCTGGGAATTCATTCCCTCTTTCTCTGTCTCTGTCTCTGTCTCTCTCTCTTATTCTCTTCCTCTTTCTCTATCCCAGACCCTTCCTACACAGAGCCAAAAATGCCCTTAGCTACGGCCTGTGCCAACACTACCACATTTATCTCTATTCCCTCCACTACACACATGTGCAATCGCACAACGACACACCATTACACACACGCACAACCACACATTACACACACACACACAATCACCCCCCACCCCATATACTTCAGAGATGAGCAAAACCAAGCAAGTGGCCTGAGCAAGGCAAGCCCAGATCAAAGGGTTTTGGACTAGCGTCCTTCCCCTCTCTGTATACTGTCTGAGGGGCACTGTAATTAAGAAACAATTTATTCCCTTTCCCACCAACACATTGGATAACTATCTCTCATTTTACTCAACCAAAGTGGCAGCAAGGCACCGCCTGTTAACCACCACGGGCACAACTCTGACAGAGAAGGAAAGCATTCAGGGAAACTAGGAGGTGGGGTACTATAAACCTTCCTATTTTTTAAAATGGGTACTATTGAAAAGAGCTTCTTTCTTTGCAGGCTACAGGTTATGCAACATCTAAATTATTTCCGGAGTTTCTGAACAGAACAGAGGTTCAGAATGATGGCACCTGCCTTCCAGATCTGAGGGCTGCTGTCTTCTCCCAGAAGCCCCTCCAAGCAGCTCTGACCCCTGGTCTGGGGCACCTTCTTTCCCGGTATTTTTTACAAACACTTCCTTCAAAATTATTTCGAAGGTTGTGCAACCCTTTTGTGGCCCTGCACCGCCATCATGTGGCCAGAGCTAACACTGCATCCATGTACGCTTCTGTGAAAACCAATGAAACCTTAAACGGGAAGTGGCGTAAGATAAGGATTAACCTCCAGCAGATCCTAAGTGGGGTACTTTCCTGTCTTTGCTGCTCGTATATGCTGCAAAAGATATGTGCAGGCCTTTTACACTTATGTTCGTCCGCTAGCCCCTTTTCATGGAATGCCTCTTCCCTCGTGTACTCTCTAAGTTGTAAAATGTAAGAAACTTGCTCATAGGACGAAGCACAATTAATTTCTGACCTTCAAACACGTTTCGTTTTATTTGTTGCGATGGTAGCACTTACCAAAATGCTAAACTGTATGCAAATTAAATGTGTGTGGATCTCTCTCCCCTACCGGAAAGTGAACTGGCAGATGGCAGAGACTGTTTTTTTCACACCTCACAAATAGTAACGAGTCTTTAAAAAGTGTATTGAAAGGAGAAAATACAGCAAATAAATGACTCACTAATTTCTTAGCTACCCTACTTAACTTGCCCTGATGACCTCCTCCTTCCTCTTTTTTGCACAGTGTTGGGCATCGTGCAGCATATAGGTAAGAAATACTGGAGTAGGAATCAGAATTAGATTACACCCACGGGAGCTGGGTACCCTTGAGTCAATACTTTTTCCTCTTGGAGCCTTAGTTTTCTCAACTATAAAAAGAGAGGGTTGAATTAAACAAATCACTAAGGTCAATTCAGATAGATGACGAAGTAAGTCTAAACAAACCTGACTTCTACTAGAGGAATTCTGACTCTGCTTTAAGAGAAAAGATGCACTATAGTTATATTATTTTTCCACTTACTCCAAGGTAATAACACACAGTACTAGGTACCTAATAAGTATCTGGAAAATAAGAGATGAGAACAGGAAAAAAGTCAATAAAAAAACCAATTGGCCACAGAGCAGTTGTGAACGAACAACAAATGTCACACAATTCCATTCGTAATTCATATTCAGACTTTTTATGTCCTCACATAAGCATGCTGCAAAAAGACGTGCCAAAGGCTGCCAAGGTTAAACATAGGCTGTTCTGGACTTCTCAGAGAATGCTTCTTAGAGACAAATCACGTTAACAGCCAAACGAATCTGGCTCTAGATAAAAGAGAGGATGTTGTTTGAGATGCAAGAAGGACAGCATAGTGCAGGCGTTACAAAGCAGAGAGGAACAGTAAACAACAAATTGGGGCAATATTAGCCACAAACTCTTAGCCTGACTTCAGAAAAAGCCACTATCAAATTGTAATCTAAATGAGTATCACCTGAAAAATCACCATGCTCCTATGACCGGAAAGCCAAGCAGAGCACTTCTGATCCTCACATTGTATTTCACTGATAGTTAGACACAGCCCAGCCCAACTGCTTATTTTCACAGACGGCACAGAAAGGAAGAAAGTCCACCTTGTGTTTCTGGAGGCCTCTTCCTATGCCTCACAGTAGGTCAGGCGTGTTATATCTGCTTCACAAGTTGTTAGGTACAATGGCCTATGAACACTCTCCCTTCTATAAATATTAACAGACTTCCTAGTATATGCCAGGAATGCGGTTAGATGTCTACTCCCAGTGCAGGCACTTGAAGAATCATTACACGGGAAGCACAGAGCCAGGCAATAGCAGGCAGTCTCTGCCTACTCCCATGGATGTACGAGTGAAATAGTCACCATGAAGTGCTCAGAGTTAGTCAATGAAAGGCTCGAAGCCTTCATACTAATTACTGGAATATGAAGCCTTCCTGTGTATATTTTCCTGATGAATAGAGCTATGATTATTTAATTTGTAATGGACCAGAAGGGACTGATTTTACCATGGCTGATGGCCAAGAACCAAGGATGCTGAGCCCAAGAATTTTTCAAAATGTATATGAAAATAAAAGCGAGTAGTCAGGAGTTTCCCTTTCGTGTTTCCAATAGTGTGTGTCTCATTTCCTATGGACGCAGGATAAATTATCTTATTTCCTCCTCCTGCTGTCTTTTGAGGTTACAATACAGATACCACAGGGTTATTGCTGGAATCATTGGAATATAGAGTTCACAGGGACCTTGGAAATGGACTTGTTTGGGGATGACAATGTATGGCACTGGTATTGCCATTCTCCCAGCTCCTCCCGTGGCAGACTTTGCTAATTCATTTAGCAGGAAAGCAGCAATGCCATTTGTGTCCTGAGACATATTTTCAGCACCCTGCTCCAGACTCATCAGGGTCAGCACTTAAGATAAAGCCATTTTCTAACCTTTGAACCTTGGCTTTTGGGAGAGTGACTTCTCAAAGTTGCAATTAGAGTCAGAACTAGAACCCAGATTTTCTGATATCCAAATATTTCTCCACTTTCCCGTTCAGTTGTTAGCTTCCTAAAGATAAGCATCATTTCCTTTTTACCTTGGGGTTTAAAAAAATTAAATTTTATTGTGTTTATTTGAGGTTTGCAACATAAAGTTATAGGATACATACAGAAAGTATGTTGGTTACTAGTGTGAAGCAAATTACCATATCTGTCATCTCCCAGAGTTACTTTTTTGTGAGTGATCTTTTTTATTTTTTAATCAATCAGCACATGGAAAGCATTCCAATTAGGCAACTGCTCATACACTAAGGTACCCAGAACAGAAACCTGCTCTCGACCTTCAAGAAATTGACATTCTCCCAAACCCCACTCTCTCTGTGCCTTGATGCCTCTGTTCAAGTGGTTTTTAATGTTGAAAATACCTTTTTCATTCCTTCCACTTGAAGTCTACTCAAAATACATATTGTCCACAAGGATTCCAGATTTGTCTTTTTCTAGCACCATCTTTATTCCTAATGGACATTACCTTCTGTCTCCTATCTTCTTCTAAAACATTTAAAAATACATAAAAACTAGATATCTGTTCAGCTATTTGTCTATCTGTCTATCACCTCCACCAGGTTGTGAGCACAAAACTCTAGAAGGCATATCTTGCTCACATGATGAATAAAGGGATGCCCATGATATCATAGGCTTCTAATGACTTTTACTTGGATAAAAGCTAGTCTCTAGAACCATCACAATTAAATATGAAATCATGTAACAAAGTTAAAATAGACCTTAGGCATCATGTGACTTAAGACTGGAAAAAGGTTTTATTTTGAGGCTAATCCCAATTCATTAGTAGTGGCTGCTTGGAATAGTGTGATTAAAAGGACCCAGGCAAGGTCCAGTTTCAGTTGGAAAGAGTGCTGCGTTTGGTGTATGTTGTCTACCAGGAGTGAGAAAGCAGGAAACAGCAAGATGTATGCCTGTTCTGACAGCAAGGATCAAATCCACTCCCTGATGGTTAATGTTAAAGGCTGTATGATGTAGTAGATGAGCTGTGATTTGGGGTAGAACTCTGAATTTGAAAGTTCTACCCAAGCTTTCCTGAGACTTTAGTTTCATTTTTTTATGAAGTGAGAATGGTGGTTCTCCTTCTCTTTTCCTCATTCGGTTTTTTTTGTTTTTTTCTTTTTTTAATGATGGTTGAAGACATGGTAATGAAAATATTTAACAAAACATAAAGCGATGTATAAATGTGTGTGATGATCCCTCCCCATAGAGGACTGGCCTCAGCGACCTTTCAGTAAGTGGCAATAGAGAATCCAAAACTAAGAAAGATGCGCTATTCCAGAAGCTGATCCCTTCTCAGTCTCCTGTCTCATCCATTCTCAGCCTCACCTTCACTCTCTAAGCTTCATTTATTCCTCAGAGTAAACTTCTTTCCATTTTCCATCTCACAACCTTTGGAGGTGCTTAGCTGCTCCAAACTTTCTTCAAACTCCAAGTCCAGACAAGCTCTGGAAGATGTGTCTCAAACTTCCATAAAATCCAGAAAATGCTGATTCAACCCTATGAGAGAGGCTAGATATGAAAGACAATGTTAAAGATAAAAAAATGGAACTCATCCAAGCTCTGGTGAGTCAGACAGAGAGGCCAGGAGATAATTTTTTTTTAATGATGGAGATAAACTAGATGATTAGGTTATTTCTTAGTTGTTGGTTCCATAAACTAGATGATGAGGTTACTTCCTAGTTGTTGGTTCCACTTACCCAACTCTTTCTCTGAGCTGCCAAATGTTCTTTGCCTTTCCACTCTCATTCCATGCACCATCTTCTTGGGAAGCAATAGGCTGACCATGTCTAAATTAGTTCCAACTTAAGCTGCTCTCCACCTATTGGATTTTCTTCATAACACTTATCACTGCATACAATTATTCTATTATCTATATGTTAAATATTTGGCATTTATCTCTAGTAGAATTCAAGCATCATGAGGGAAGACACCTTATTTGTTCTGTTTATTATGGTGCTTGTTTAGCATGACTAGAAGAGTGAATATGGAAGATATTCAGTACATATGTATTTGCTAAATGAATAAATGACTTCATCTGGTTGCTGCCGCCCAGACTAATCAATTAATTAATAATTGTTTAATTATTAATTAATAATTGCTTAATTAATTATCAATTAATAATTGCTTCTGACTTGGAGATAATCAGTTTTTCTTTGTGTTAAACCTATATTCTTTTTAGTTATCCAGGGATTAATTATTCAAGTTGTAGAACATGCAGAAAGTTTCCTGAAGCTCTCTAGTATCAGCTTCATCTCTGCTAATTTGGCTCTTTAAGCAGAGAACAAACAGTACAGGCAACTCAATCCAACTACAGTTACATCTTAGCATTTCTGGACAATAAATAAATAATTTAACATTCTTGGTGCCAGAGGTTACATGCGCAACCTGAAATGAAGCTTTTGTATTTTCCAAACATTTTATTCCATTTCCCTTGTTTTCTGATTTTACCTTCTTTCTCCTGCCGTCCTACTCCTACCCACATGTAAGCTTGCAGAGGATGTATTTCACTGAATGTCTCATGAGCCAGAAATGGCAGATCATTACCCAAGGACAGCAGGAACAGGGAGATTCAGGGCACTAGGTGAGTGCAGGTGAAAAAAACAGTCATTTAAGAGTACGCAAATCATCTGTCTGGCATGCAACCAGACGTCCTGCCGTCCAAGATGCCTCTAGTCCCCACTCTACGTGCCGGGAAAAGACAAAAAATGGATTAGTTCTTTTCAAAAAGCAGAGAGCAGAGAGATCCAGAGAGGTTAAATGGCTGGCCCAAGGTCACTCAGCACACCAGGTGGCCGAGTCCAACTGTGAGGACTGAAATATGTCCCTTCAATCAGCAAGTCTCCCTAAAGCTATTCTGGCACTTGGCCACTTACCTATAATTCTCCTGGCTCGAAATAGGAGGAGAATTATAGAAGAGAAACAAAGTTAATAAAAGTCAGACTCACCCAGACCCTGAAGGGATGGGCAGATCAGAAAGGACTGTTTATTAGTGCGTGAGATGGCTCAGAAAGTGAGGACATTCATTTATTATTGGTTTCCACTTACCTAGGTCTTTCTCAGACTTGCCCAAGGCTCTTCTCACTTAATTTTAAAGTTCTAAATTATCTCCTAGATCTTTGTGAGCCTGGAAACACCCAAAAGACACAACAAAATGGTAGTGCAAAGATGGTGAACAAGAACCGTTATATAATATTGGATACGTTACTTGGACATGGGTACTGAACATCTTCCCCTATCAAAGCCCAGAGAGAGTGCCATAATTAAGAACTGGCCATTCAAGACACCCTCACTCTGGTCATTCTGGCCACGGTGATTGGTTCCAAGATAAATTTATGGCCCTAGCTAAGCTAACGGGGGCATTCTCTGGGACTTTTTCAGAATTATCTATTAATATGCCTCATCTCTGGAATTTCAAGCTGCAAGAAACATGCAAGGTTGGAGATGTAAGACTGACATTCCAAGGTCCACAGAGGCTCACTGCAGAATGAGAGGGTGGCGTTTGGCCAGGCTGAAGGAGTGTAGATCAGGGGTTTGGGCTTCGGAGGGACAAACGACATAGGTGCTTTCACTGTACATTTGCAGACCGTTCTCCACCCCATGTTGTGCACATTCACAAATACACTCACTCCTAGAAGTGCCTATCTTCCTTGTCAATGGCAGGCATGCCTTGCTTCATGCTCCTTGGGATGTGTCTTTGACAGTATGACTTCACTGAGGTCCATCATACATCCTCTCTTGTTCTGCATCTCTTGCTGCCTCTGTCCTCCTTTCAAAGGTTTATCTTTTTTCCATTCTATATTATTCCTCTCAAAGTCTCTCTACCTACCATTGATCCTGACGTCCTGCCATTCCCTATCTTGGCTTATCACTTCCCATGGAGAAGCAACCCCTTTTCAGGTCCTCTTAGATCCTGGCACCATTTCTTAAAACCTTTCACAGTTGTCTTGCTCTGCTCCTCTCCAGTTACATGAAGAAGGGCACCAGCCCAGGCTAGAGGAATCAGGCAAAGCTTCCAGTAGAAAGTGACTTACAAACTGAACCCTGAGAGATGAGGGACCATCAGCCAGGTGAGGGACAAGAGGAGTAGAGAAGTGTTCCTTATGAAGGGGACCAAATGTTCTGAGGCCTCAAGCTGGGGAGAGCTGCGAGTGTTCTCTAGAGTTTGATGGAGCATAAATGGGAAGAAGGTGAAGTTGTAAATAAGGCACTGATTCTGAGGGTCATGGTGAAGTGGTTGGGTTTTTATCTTTTTTTTTTTTGAGATGGAGTCTCACTCTGTCACCCAGGCTGGAGTGCAATGGTGTGATCTTGGCTCACTGCAATGTCTGCCTCCCAGGTTCAAGTGATTCTTCTGCCTCAGCCTCCCAAGTAGCTGGGATTGCAGGTGCATGCCACCATGCCCAGCTAATTTTTTTATTTTTAGCAGAGACAGAGTTTCACCATGTTGGTCAGGTTGATCTCGAACTCCTGACCTCAGATGACCCACCCACCTCGGCCTCCCAAAGTGCTGGGATTACAGGCATGAGCCACCACGCCTGGCCAGTTGGGTTTTATCTTAAAGGGAATGGGGAGAAGCAAAGTCAATTTAAACAGGCCCTTGATCTGAGGCCTGTCTTCATTCCCCTTCCCTGTCACCACCTGTCAGTTCACCTTGGGTTGTTTTATTATCTCTTGTACTTGCTACTTTCAGATTCTCCAAAGCAAGCTCTGTGACCTTAATTCTTTTGAATTCCGGTCTTGAATTTTGATCAGTCATAACCTTTTGGAATTTTTTGGAACCTGACCATCTTTCAGTGGCTTGCCAAGACCTCTTAAGACCAGTCACAGCCTATTGTGACCTCCCATGACTTATCAGTGTCCTTTAGGATTCTCAGAGTCTGTCAGGATCTATCATACTTCTAGATGTCTTTCAGGGCCAGTATTTATCTCTGAAGTGTCACCATCCTCTATTTTGGACTGTAACATTTTTGTTGGTATGTGTCTGATACCACAAAAGTATCATAATGGACTCTCTTCTTTATCCTTAAAAACTGAAGCTATAAGGAATTAGAAGAGTATATGCATTTCTCAGGCCAAATGTTGCTTGGAACCTATAATAGAACAGATTTCATCATGCATTGGATTAACGCATATCAATTATAACTTCTTGGCCAATGAGCTGTAAAGGAATGTGGAGTCTGGACTCCTAGGGCAAGCTCACTGGGCAGGTTAGAGTTAGCAAGGGTATGTTGCTCCATGACTTTGGCAAGAAATGCTATGGGAGATTACTTTGCCATGGTTCAGGAAGCCACAGTTCATCTGGGGAAATAGAGACCAGAGGAGATTCAGTGACTGTATTTAGTGTGTCTCCTGGACACAGATCCAGTGTTGGTAGGTGAGAGCACAGAGATAATTAGCAAATCTTGCCCTAGGGTTAGGGTGAAGAAAAGGAACTACAAAAGGAAAGGCAGGAAAGACAGACAAACATTCATTAGGTTAGTCAGTGATTGTGTTAAGCCTATTCTAGAGAGACAGCAGAGACGAAGATAGACACGGTCCCAGTCCTCAAGGTGCACACAGCTGGATGATCCACATTCTGATTGAAGAGACAGAGACTGAAACAAAGTTCTAGGAAGCTCAAATCTGTTGGGTATAATAGAGAGCCACTGACACATTTTAAAGTACTTGATATGGTTTTGAAAAAATGACTTTGGCTGCATTGTAGAAAATGGATAGTGGAAGTCAGGAGGGAAGCAGGGAGACAATTTATAAGCCTAATGCAAGCTAAATACGATAGGCCCAAAGTGAGGTGGATGGGTCCTGCTTTAACTGACTTTGAGAAAAATGTAAGTGGTAGAGTCTTCAGGACTTGAATAACTGGATGTGTGACATTTGGAAGAGGGAAACGTCTATAAGTCTATGACAACACAGTGTGAAGAGCCTTATTACTCAGGGATGGACCCAGTGTTCCAACTAGTCAAATATGGCCAGAGTGGGAGAGCCCAAGCATTTCTACTACTGGGTCAATTCTTTTTCCCTGGAATGTTTGGGCTCGATGTAAGAAAAACAATGAAACTACTGTTGGAATATGACATCTATGTAGTATGATGAGGCCAAAATGTTTGACTGGGTCAGATCAGGAATCATATACCGTGACCTGCGATAGATTTTGTCTTTTATCTGTAGGCCACAGAAGATGTTTTGGGGGGAGTATAAAAGAAAGAAGTGATCTAGTAAGATGTGTGCTGCATGCAAGTCACTCTGGTTGTTCTTTAGAGGATGAATTGGAGAAAAGAAATGATTAAAAGTCAACATTTAAAACACTATTGGCTGGGTGCAGTGGCTCATGCCTGTAACCCCAGCACTGTGGGAGGCCGAGACAGGTGGATCACCAGAGGTCAGGAGTTAAAGACTGGTCTGGCCAACATGGTGAAACCTCATCTCTACCAAAAAATACAAAAATTAGCCAGGTGTGGTGGCAGGTGCCTGTAATCCCAGCTACTTGGGAGGCTGAGGCAGGAGAATCGCTTGAATGCAGGAGGCAGAAATTGCAGTGAGCCGAGATTGTGGCACTGCACTCCAACCTGGGCAACAAGAGCAAGACTCCGTCACAAACAAAACAAAACAACAATAAAAAAAACACTTTTATGATCATCATTTGGGAGGTAATAAAGAACTGAACTTGAGTGATGATAGAGGCAGAAACAGAGAGAAAGAAATAGGTAAATAAAATGTTAAGGAGAAATACCAGAGCTTAGTAAAGAGAGGTTTGACTCAAGAATAACTCCCTTGTTTGCGGTTCAGCTCTATGAGATTTTATTCTCTATGTTTTTAATGTTTTACTGAAAGAATGATAGATTCACTGGAATCTACAAAAATTTGATTGCTTTTTTGTTAAGTTCATTGATTTTAAGATGTTTATGGGACATTCAAGTGTAAACATCCAGTAGGTACTTGGAATCATAGGCCTAGAACTAAAAGCTGAGATTTTACAGTGATAACAGAAGCCGTGCAAGTAAGAGTACCCTACAAAAAAAGAATATAAAATAAGAAAGCCAGGAAAAGAGGCCTGGTAACCACCACCCAAAAAGTATGCAGAGGAAGAGAAATAAAACACAAAAATAACAAATGAAAGTCCAGAAAAGTGGAAGGACACTTCAGAGCTAAGTGCAGCCCCAGAATAAATGACACAAAGAATAAAGAAATCAATTTTTAAAATGGCAAAATGTGAATCGTCCTCCCAAGCTGTGTGCACCATGAGGATTAGGACTGTGTCTATCTTAGTCTCTGCTCTTTCTCTAGAATAGGCTTAAGTCAATCACTGACTGAATGAATGTTTGTGAGTCTTCCTTACCTTTCCTCTTGGTACTCCTTTTCTTTACTTCTTTTTAATAAAATATGATTTATTTAACAGTATGTTGTTACATTTATTAAGAGGTGGAAATTTTTCAAATATCTTTCCATTAATTTTTTTTCTTTTTCTTTCTTTCTTTATTTATTTATTTATTTATTTATTTATTTATTTATTATTTTGAGAGACAGGGTTTCATTTCTTTTGCCCAGGCTGGAGTACAATGGCACCATCCTGGCTCACTGCAACTTCTGCCTCCCAGGTTCAAGGGATTCTTCTGCCCAGCTTTTGGAGTAGCTGGGACTACAGGTGCACATCACCACGGTCGACTGATTTTTGCATTTTTTGTAGAAATGGGATTTCGCCATGTTGCACAGGCTGGTCTTACACTCCTGAGCTCAAGCAATCAGACTGCCTTGGCCTCCTAAAATTCTGGGATTACAGGTGTGAGCCACCACATCTGACCTCCGTCATTAATTTCCAATTTAATTCCTTGTAGATTCTGGATATTCATACTTTGTTGTCATATATATTTTTCTACATTTTTATCAGCCTGAAAGTTCATGGTTTACAGCATTTTTCCCTTACAAAGCCAATTATCTTTTCAGTGATAAAATATTTTATATTTATCTGTATACTTATCATATCTTGCATACCTCATTCTTTGCATTAATCTAAATTTCCATGTGTTATCATTTCCTTCTCCCAGTAAACCATTTTTAAACATTTTCTATAGTTCAATTTGCTGCTAAAGAATTTTTTAGCTCTCATTTTTCTTAAAGTGTTTCTATTTCACCTTTGTTTTTTAACTAGTTTTTTGCTGTGTATAGAATTATGTGTTGAGTAGTTTAATTTTTCCCAGATTTCTAAAGATTTCACTCCATTGTCTTCCTGCTTGCATAGTTTCTAAGAAAAAGTCTGATCTTATTCTTATCTTGGTTCCTCTGTATATAACGTTTTTAATCTTTTTTCTTTTAAGATTTTCTACCGCTGATTTTCATCAATTTGATTATAATGTTCTTTTGTGTGTATATGTGTGTATGTGTGTGTAAGTATATTAATGCTTATTCTGCTTGGGGTTTATTAAATTTTTTGGCTTCATGAATTTACAGTTCTATTAAATTTGGAAAAATTGGGGACATTGTTTCCTCAAATACAAACCACTTGGTATTTTTCCATAAAGAGCACTGATGCTCTCTTTATTTGTCTTTAATCTTCTCTCTCTTTCTCTGTGTGTGTGTGTGTGTGTGTGTGTGTGAGAGAGTGTGTGTGTGTGTGTGTGTGTTGGGGGAGTTGGTTTTCATTGCCATGTACTCAGTGTCATTGATTTTTTCTACACCAGTGTCTAGTGCAGTTTTTATTTCAGATATTTTATTCTTTCGTGTGTATCAGTTTCATTTGGTTCAGCCTTTAATCTGCAGTTTCTTTCTCTTTCATCTTTATGTTTTTAAAAATATATTTAAGCATATGACACATATTTATAAGAGCATTTTTAATATCCATGATTTATAATTATATTTTCTAAGTCATTCCTAGATAAGTTTATATTGCCTTTTTTTCTACTCATTATTGATCACATTTTCCTCTTTTTCTTCTTTTTATTTTTCATTTTTTGAAAGAGAGTCTCACTCTTTCTCAGGCTGGAGTGCAGAGGCACAATCATAGTTTACTGCAGCTTCAAACTCCTATGCTCAAGTGATTCTCCCACCTCAGCCTCCCCAGTAGCTGGGACTATAGGCATGTGCTACCACACCTGGCTATTTTTTATTTTATTTTTTGTAGAATTGGTATCTTGCTATGTTATGTAGGCTGCTTTCGAACTCCTGGCCTCATGCGATCCTTCCACCTTGGCCTCCCAAAGTGCTTGGATTATAGCATAAGCAACTGCATTCAGCCTTTTTCCTGTTTCTTCATCTGTCCAGTAAATTTTTATTGACTAAAGGAAATTATTATTTTAGTGTAGCTGTATGCTGAAATTTGTTGTATTCTTCTAAGGAAGGTTAGACTTTTTTAATGCTTAAGTACTTTATTAGTCTAATTATTAATTTAGTTATTTGGAAGAGGAGTAAGCAAACTTTTTTTAAAAATCAAATAGGAAATATTTAAGCTTATACACCAAACAATCTTTGTTGCGACACTCAATTCTGCTATTGCAGCATGGAAATGGCCACAGAAATAAGTAAACAAATGGACATGACTGTGTCCTGATAAATCTTCATTTCCAGAAACAATAGGTTTACCAAGGTTGGCCTATGGGCTATGGTTTTTACTTCTTTGATTAAGAGATTTGTTTTTAAGGTCTTTTAGGGACTAGAGTATTCTTTATTTTAGAGCTAATTTAGCACAACTCATAAGACATGGCGCTTATGGGGTATCTATTAAGTGTCTCATGTAGTCGTTCATCCAGCCTCCTCACTTTCTTATCCTTGATAGAGAGAGCATAAACAATTGCCAGCCACGGGTGAGCTTGGAAGTTGTTTATTTTGCAGCTTCCTGGTAATTTTTCTTTCTTGCAACATTTTTATCTTCTGACCTTTCGGGGTTTCACTTTGTGCATGAACATGGTTTTAATAAGCTAAAGACTCACAAGGATCCTTATGCAGATTTTAGGACCTTTTTCTCCTCTTAGGTACTCTGCCTCACCAATCCTTACCACCTTTCTTCCCCTAACTCCAGTCTCTTAAATGTAGCAAGACCACTGAACTCTCTTTGTGTTCCCTTCTGTGCAACACAGAGTAAGAACTATCTCTAGACAGAAAGACTAGACAATGATAAGACTCACCTCCTTTGTTTTTATTTACATGAAGCTCACAGTCTTAAGCTGTCCGCAATCTCTGCAAATAGTTTTTTACTATGTCTTCTCCAGCTTATAGTTGGTTACAGTGAGAAAGTAATCTGTACAATCTTATTTCCTCATAGCTGGAAGTGGAAGTTCACCTAATAACTCTAACAATAAATTACATTTATATTATATTATTTTAATCTCTCAATGACACAGAAGATTTGTACTTTTATTCCCCCATTTTAAAGATGAAGGCATTAAGGCACAGTGGGTTTCAATACTTTTCTTGTGTTACCCAGCTAGGAAATAGCAGTTCTGTAATTCAAACCAGGTCTTCTGACATGAACAACCGTGCTCATAACTATTGCAATGGTAATTTCAATACCAAAAAAAAAGCTGTTGTTACTTTTTAATTTAATTTTCTTTTTGTAAAAAAGTAAAGTGGTAGTACATACTACGTAATAGTATTTCTTCTTTTAGCATTAAAAATACATGTTTTATAATAAAATTCCATACATTTGCCTGATCACAAAAACCACTAAGGACACTTGATTAAAATACACATATCCAATCATCAGAGATTTTGTTTCAATAAGTCTAGGGTGGGGCCAATGCTTTTATAAATCACACTAAGAGACCCCTATAATCAAACAAGTTTGTCAAACATCCTATATAAGATGTTTTTTATTGGCTGTGTAAGATTTAATTATGTAGATATTTTATAATTTGATTTACCTTTCTCTGCTAGTAGACTGTGGGGTTTGATGACATTTTAATACTGAAATAATACTGTGATGATCAGACAAGTGCACATCCCTGATTATTTCCTTAGAGAGCCATGGCATTTAAACTTGTCTCTCCAGCTCCATGATCGAGTTTCATATGCATGGGAACTAGCATCAGTGTCTCTCTACTGCAAATAATTCTAAGAATGTGGCCACTCAGGGATAAAACATAGGCTAAGGACTGGGGATAAGAAGGCACATAAAGCATACATAGGTAAATTTAAATGTTTGTCTTTTTTCTAACATTTGTCAATTCATGTACGTTAAACATCCATTAGCATTATGCTAGGTGTTTGCCCATAAATCTCATTTGATCATCTCTGCAATCCCACAAGGAATATTACCTTTATTTAATAGATGAGTAAAAATTGAGTTTAAAAATATTAATCATCTTTAGCTAGTATGATAGTAACCGATATTATATTAAAGGCATACTATGGGTCAAAACTAAGTATGCAACTATTTTATATCATTTAATCTTCAAGATAACTATGTCATTAGGTGCATTTTATTATCATTGTTATATCAGGGACAATGTAGTTAATATTACCCCCTTCTTTTAGATGAGGAAATATAGAAGAGCTCAGAGTGATATATTTTGTTTAGACTGATATAACTAGTAAATGGCAGATGTAGTATATGGACCCAGATATATTTCTTTCCTAGACCATTTCTGTTTTGCAACACATTTTAAATGCCTTCAATTTAGTCAGCGTCAAACTTTTATTTTATTTTCAGATGTTTAAAAAATTATTCAAATCTTCTCTAAAACCCTTATAAAATGTGAAATTTTTAAAAGACAAGGAACCATCAGTAGGCTCATATTTCTGGAAGATGAGAGAGGGCAAGCCTGTGTTACCTGAACCTGAGATAGAGATGAAGAATCTCTTTCATTCCATTTGGAGGGAACACACTTAGATCCCAGGGAAGAAAGATGAGTGTAATTCTATGAACTGGGCCCAAGTTTGATTTCAGCTTCATGTGGAATATCGAGAAAGCTGAGGCTAGAGAACTGTAAACATTTAATCTTATTTTTAGTAGGTGAATACATCAGCTTATCTTTGTTTCTACTTTGCTTTATGAATGGCATGGTGAGGGGCAGATTTGGCACACATATAGATTTGCATTTCTACTTAATCACTGGGTGAGCCTGAGCTGATCATGCTAGGTTTCTGAGTTTGTTTTTTTCTTTCATTGTAAGGTAAGGCAAAGTCTAATCAAAATATGATTGTGATAATTAAATGAGATAATGTAACTAAAGGAGTAAGCACACCAGTGAATTCATAGCATCTCCTTATTATTTGATTGTTCTTTGCCTTCTCAAACGCTATTTCTTCAGTATGCAGCTGTTTTGACTCTCCTAGGAGACTACTTTCAAGTAAGTTCACTATGGCACATGCTACGGCTTCCAAGGAAGGGTTTATGTGGCAGAGGCAATGGTTAGCAGTAATAAAACAGGAAGACCTCTTAGTCTTCAGCACATTATTTTACAGATAGTGTTAAAAATCAATCTCAGCTTATAATTGAAAGACTAGTTCCAGGGTTGTAATTTCAATCTTTATATTTACTTAAGGAACCCAAGGTGAAGTCTCATTGGATACAGATGGTTTTATTCTAAAACGGAGACAATAATAATATCTATATAACAGGAACATTACGGACATCAAAGGAGATATTAGTAGGCAACTCCAGTGTTAGCAGATCTTGGTTTTAATCCCGATTTTACCAATCTACAGTTTGGACTTAGCCCCTTTGTCTCTGTGAATCAACACCCACACCATCAAAAATAAGAGGCTTGCAACTTGTGATTAAAGTTCCTTCTACTTGATATTCTGTAATTCTGCGACTTGAACAAGGTCTCACCAAAGTAGATAAAGTCCAGGTTGTCATACTGCTAGTCTGGTGCTTTCTACTCTACATGTTCTTTCAGCTCAGAGATTTGTACCTTGTGGCTTTAAGGAAAGTCTTGTTTTGGACAAGAGCTGCCTGCAATGATATCTCCAAATTGCAACCCCTCTTAGATATTGGGAACATCCCCGATTGATCTGTGTCTCAGAAAATTCACCTACCTGCCCAATCTGTGGTATTCTTTTGTCATGAAGTTTATCAGCTTTTGATTCATACTATATTGGTAAAGAAAACATATCACTTATGTGTCAAAGGGGCTAGTTTCAAGTACCAGATATTCTGTTGTGTGAACTGTGGCTAGACTGCCACTCAAAAACAACAACAGCAACAATAACAGATGCTAAGAGAGCATACATTAAAAATTCTTAGGCCTACCACGCAGGCAAAGATAAGGGGAGAATGACTCGCTGATGGCCCAGAAAATAGTTCAAACCCCAAAACCCAGACATTAAGTTTGGGTGACATGGGTCAAGGAATAGCAGATTTATTGCCTAAATTAAGTTATTCCTGGGAACTGATGTAGCTAGAACTGTAATATCCTTCAGTTTTAGTTTCCTTTGACCTGGGAAGCATATCATTTACTCTGGTTATGGTAGTAATGAAGCGTGAGTACACTTCTATGCTATGTAAAAAAAAAAAAAAAAGTGTGGATCCACGCCCATCACCTGAGTTCTTATCTCAAATAAATCATTGTCTCTACTTACAGAGACATTAGGAGAATCAACGCTTAAACAAATGAATAAAATTCGTGTTGTCATTTACTCCCATTCTCAACCCCTGACTCTGTGGTTTAGGCTAGTTCACTGAAATTTTTTTACCTTCTGTACTAGTTTACTACAGTACAGTTTTTTTTAACCTAGTGTACTAGTTTACTGCAGATTTGTTTACTTCTAATCTGCAGTTATTATGTGTTGTCCCTACTCAGGATCTATTCATCTGGATTCAGCTATGCCTGAAGTCCAAATCTGGATTTTTTTTGTAAGTACATGAGCCATTTTATGTATATTGTTTTCCCCAGGTCAGTTTGAGCTATATTCCTATTACTTACAATTGGAAATGCATCTGCCTAATGGAAAAATTATCCACATACTGAAAATAATAAATAATATTTGATCTTTCTAATTCATAGGAATGATAGAAATATCTGATAAATTAACAGAGCTTGATCACCAGCCATGGTTGCAGCTCCAGAAACTATAGTAAGTGATGAGAATACAATTAAGAATATGATGAAGCTCTTCTCCAAGTAAAGCTCAGTCTAGTTGAGAAGATAAGCTACAAATAACCACAATGCAATATTCCTGACCATAATTATAACAAAGTCACGAATGGAAATGTATTGGTTTTCCTAAAGAAGTTAGAAAAGACTCTAGAGAAGAGGTGACATTTGAATTGAATTAAAGGCAGATTAGAAGTTTTTCAAGTAAAGCAGTGGCTCTCAATCGGGGCATTTTTAAAAGACTTTTATGGGTATATATAGGTGCATATATTCATGGGGTACATAGGATCTTTTGATACAAGCATACAATGTGTAATAATCACATCAGAGTAAAGGAGATATCCATCACCTCAAGCATTTATCCCTTCTTTGTATTACAAATGTTTCAATTATACTATTTTAGTTATTTTAAAATGTACAATTAATTATTATTGACTGTATCATCCAGTGGGTACAAAAATATAATTATATAGAATGTATAAGAATTAGTAGTATTTTTACCTCCCAGGGGACACTTTTCATTGTCACAATTTGAGGTATGCTATCAGTATCTAGTGAGACCAGGGAGGCTTCAAAAGATTTTACCATCCATAAGCAACTCCCACAACAAAGAATGCTCTTACCCAAAATTTAATTAGTTTTAAGGTTGAGAAACTCTGAAGTAGAGATATTAAGAAAAGAGATTCTGGAACAAGGTGAACATACAGCCATGAGTCATGATTAGTTCAGAGTGATGGAAATGTCTTGATGCAGGGAAAATAGGTTGAAGGCAAATGACAATTGATCTCTGAGTATAAGGGTTCGAACATCATCCTATAGGTGTGGGAAGCTATCAAAGTTCTTTTAAGGTTGTGATTATAAAGAAGGTTTTCTGAGTTTGAAATCCTGAAAGTAGAATCTTGAAATTTCTATAAGGTGACCCGTTTCTTAACCGTGACTTTGAATGTGGGAGGCTATGGAGAATTTGTGAAAATAAAGATCCTTGCAGGAGACAGTCTTAGAGCACTGTGAGGCTAGGACATTCAATGGGTTATTAACATGATTACTGAATTTGTCCACAGTGATTCTTGTGATACTAATGATGAAGGAAACCACTGGGTTTGACTTCCTTTTGAGAATGTTTATTGGATTCTAAGCCATGCAGAAGCCTTCCCCACAAATTAGCATTTTCCATCTCTCCTGTGTCATTTCTTCCTTCTCTTTGGACATTCTGCCAATTTGTCTTGGAAAAATTAAATACTTTCATAAGGAATCAGAGGCCAGTGACAGGTGCCAGATTGACAACTCTGGAGGAGGACACTTGAAATGCTCATGTTCCTCATACTGAAATGACAAAGAGAAGAGTTATGTGTGCTGAAAGATTTATTGTCAAGCTGTCCTCAGGCATCTCTTTGGTCTCCAGAAAGTGGTTTAAATTTAGACACAATCTGGAAGCCTTTCAGAGCCAAAAAGAAGTGTGTCATTGTGTTGATGTTCTTTCTTCTTGTTAGCTTTGGTGGAAGCAAACTGGAGCTTGTATTCAAACACGTTCTGCAAGTATACTGAAAAGGTCACATTTGACATTCTCCCACCTCCTTTCTGTGCCATCTTCTACTTCATGGAGTCACTGAATTTTAGAGATAAGAGAGATTCCAAAGATCTTTTAACTCACTTGTTCCATTTTACAGATGAGGAAAGTGAAGGCCAGAATCAAATTTCTGATTTACCCAGGATTGCACAAATTGCTATGAGAATAAACCAGAGAGACCCTTCTCTTTTAATTGTTACCCTACTCAATTTTTTAAGTGGATGTCCCTTTAGACAACCTGGCTACCCCTCTCATCCTACCACGCTGCCCTCCACAACTATTGATAATAGTAAAACTACCATTAGAAAGTGCTTACTCTGAGCCTGACATGTGCTAGACTCTTTACAAATATTAACCCTGATTCTGTAATAACTTTGGGAAATAAGTATTATTATATTCATTTTGCCAGTAAGCAAACTGAATCTCACAGTTTAAGATGCCCCCAAATCATACAGCTGATAAGTCATAAGGCCATTATTCAATCCAAGATCTGTATAATTCTGTTATGCCACTCAACCTACACAGATCTGCTTCAAAAATTTTCCTTCCATTTCTCTCAGTTATAACAGTTGCTATTCCCACTAAGTAGGCATCAGAAAATCAAGCTGATTGGCCAAATTTACATATTTTTTTAATTTTTAGAGAAGAGGTATCTTCCCCATTTCCTCCATGTGAAGGAAGCTTCACTTGCATTTTGTGAATGGCCTTTCACCTCTCCTAATTTGTTGAGTGTATTCAACATAAAAAAGTGGTGCATTTGTCAAATATTTTTTCTGCATCTATTGAGATGATGGTGTGGGGTTGAACCAACCTTGCATTCCTGAGATTAATACCACTTGTTATGTAATCCTTTTTATGTGCTCCTGGCTTCAGTTTGCTAATATTTTGTTGAGGAATTTTGCATCTGTATTCTTAACGGATATTAGCCTCTCTTTTTTTGTGTGTAATGTCTTTGTTAGGCTTTGGTATCAGGGTAATACTGGTCTTGTGGAATGAATTGTCTTCTTTTTTCTCTCTCTTTTTTTTTTTTTTTTTTTTTTTTGAGACACAGGGTCTTGTTCTGTTGCCCAGGCTGAGTGCAGTGGTGTCATCATGGCTGTCTGAAACTGCTTTGACCTTCTGGGTCCAAGCGATCCTCCCACCTTACCCTCCTGAGTAGCTGAGACTATATGCACACATTACCATGCCCATCTAATTAAAAAAAAATTTGTAGGAATGGGATCTCATCTTGTTGCCCAGGCTGGTCTGTAATTCCTGGCCTCAAATAATCTTCCCACCTGGGTTTTATAAAGTAGGATTATAGGCATGAGCCACCAGGCCCAGCTCTCTTCTGTATTTTTTTAAGAAGGATTGAAGTTTATTTTTATACAAAGGGAAGTGTAATGACTTATTTGATTTCTGAGTTTAGGAAGAAGATCCAGAAATAAACAACCTCTCCATTTCTCTCTTCCAGTTGTGGATGAACTGCTTTCGGGGGGAAATGCTCTTCTCTGCCCTTCAATGCCATAAATGTCAACAAGGAAAGGCCTTTCTTAGCCTGACATAATCTGTCACTGGATTTCTGTCTAATCCTGGGATTTGACATGAGGAAAGCTACTTTCTTGCAGCCTAAGTCATTTTCTTCAGCATTAACTTTACCTACAACAAGGTTTATATTTTAAATCTGTTTGTTTTCTTTCTTTGACTTATTCCTCAGTTGGTCCAGACTCTTGGCTGAGAAGATTAATAAATCTTTCAGGTCCTCTTGGACCTTAATGATATTGGAAACAGGAACACTCTGATTATGCCTCCCAGGAAAGGTAGTGAAAACAATCAGAGGTAACTACCTAAAGTTTACCACAGGCATTAGCAGGAGGAGTATGAGATGTGGAATCTCAACACTTGAATCAGGATTAAAGCTAATATAGGGGTTGGCATGTATAACCGCTGTTCTTAATCTTCTGTCACCCTCGTGGTCTAGCTGTATAAAATTAAACAAGATGTCCATCCTGCTAAGCCTCTGTTTCCATCACTGAAAATGAAAATCAAAATATTTATACTTTCTAAATAACATTTCCTTTACATACAACCAATGTGCCCCAATCAGTTCACACTGGGTCATAAGAGCTAGTTGTACACACTTATTTTCATCTCCACTTTTGTGGTATTTTCCCAGGACATCAGGAATGTCATATAGGGGCTTTTTCTACCTGGAGAGACTGTTGTTAAACATTTATCAGCACACCTGATCCAACTTTGTTGCCCTTTAGTATATGCACGAAATCTGATACTGCCCCCTTCTGTCCTCGGCTGGAACTTTCTCGGGCTAAATTCATCTCTTGATAAAGATAGGCAAATGCAAGAATGTAACCCATAGTGATCTGCCATTTAGTTTCCCAAGAAATGCAGTTTCTATGATTTAAGACCCTCTTACTCCTCATTTAATCACCCACATGGATAGCTGTCTTCTGGTTTCTTGGTGGTGCTTTTCCAATCACTCTACTTCCCACTTGGACTCAGGAAGGGGAACATCACACACCAGGGCCTATCATAGAGAGGGGAGAGGGGGGAGGGATTGCATTGGGAGTTATACCTGATATAAATGACGAGTTGATGTGTGCTGACGAGTTGATGGGTGCAGCACACCAACATGGCACAAGTATACATATGTAACAAACCTGCACGTTATGCACATGTACCCTAGAACTTAAAGTATAATAATAAAAAAAAAAAGATGGCATCTCACTCTGTGTGTGAGTGTGTGCAGCCATCATGTGTGTATTCATCTCACATTATTAACTGAATGTCCAGGAAAATTACTTTGGAAAATGATAATAATAAATACAATTCTGAATCACACCATTTTAAAGCTGAAGAGAACTTAGTGATCACTGGTCTAATTCCTTAATTTCATGAATTAAGAAAGTTAAAGTTCAGTGAAAATAACTGACTTACCTATTATTACTTGGTGAAATAGGAACAGAATCAAGACAAAAATGCTGATCAGCTGACAATGACTTATGTGCTAATTCCATTTGTCCTCTGCACAACACTGAATCACAAGCTTTTGTTCTAAAAGTCTCTGAAAATGTCCCTAATTCCATCGCTTAAGATTCTGAATGATTCATTCTCTTTCTAGCACTTTCTGGCCAATCTCTAATCTCCATCACCCTTGCCATCTTCCAAATGAAATTTTAAAATACCATTCTCTAGGGCATAAAAAAGACCCACTAACCAAGTACCCAAGTCAGACGAGTTTCTTCAATAAGTATGAGACTAAAAAGATTTACAATGTGATCAGGGTTTGCAATTGGTGGTGATAACTAGAGAATTACCCCAATAAATATTTGTCATGATTTTAAGAGCAATAAAACATTTTATTTTTCCCACAGTTTTCTCTAAAGAAAAGGAAAGAAAGACACTGGATAGCAAGATAATTATGCCATAATTCTTCCTGAGGGAGATTACAGTTGTCCAAGTCTGGATCAATTTCTCTGTAGGTATGAGGATGTGTCAGGCTGGACTATGAGTCACTGTTCTCCACATCGACGATTTCAGAACCCTCGGGAAACTATCCTGTAAAACCCCTTATAAGATTTTGGGTAAGAAACAATTTCCTAAACTCTGTCATCACAACTTAAATAAGGATTCTTCTCTGTGATAAATCAATTCCTGACATTTGGTTTGTTTGCCTTTCTCAGTACTTTAAGATTTCTATATTTAATCTCAAGATTCAAGACTGTAAGAATGTGAAGGAATCTTAAAGCATATGCCAGTATAACCTCAGTCGGAAGACTGGATTCTATTTAGCATTCCTACTAAGAAGTTGCCAGCAGAATTTTATTTGGATACATCCATTGATTAGGCACTCACTGACTCATAAGGTAAACCAATCTAATTCATGACGAATATGACTATGAAAATTCCCTTCCTTTTCTGAGTTATACCTTTCCATAACTGTCATTGGATGATCCTATTTCTGCGCTTTAGAGACACAGGCATTTAAATCAAAACTCCTATCTCCCTGTGATAAATCTCAGGCAGTTGAAGACAACACAAACCTCTAACTATTTACAGAAAGACTTCTAAGGCTCCCATCACATACCTCAAAAAGGACCCAACATTGGACACTAGCTGACACAGAGTCTATCTACATACCTATTTTACTGGTTTTACTTTCCCTAGAAGAAGACCCTAAGAAAATGATTCAAGTTCAAGATGTTTATTAGAGAAGTGATCCTATTAGAGGAGCGAGGAAGTAAAACAGAGATAGAAAAGTAATCAATAAAAATGTATTATCAAACAAGTCACCACTGAGGACAGCTGGGGCTACATCCTTCTGGGGAGCATTGGGACCAGTGTGGAATGCACAACTTAGGATTATCCATGAAGAAAGAAAGTTGAAAGTTTTATCTACTCACTCCTGTCAATCATTGCTTGAGATTTGCATCTGCAGAATATTAATTTTCCAGAACTTTCAACCTACTATTGCATACAGAGTAAGATTTAGCAGCCAGAGAAAGACCTCAAGCAAAAGGATATAGGTGCTGCAGCTGGAAGTCAGCCAACTTGCATAAGAAAGATAAAGGCTGAGAGAATAATGATGTGACATTCACAGTTTCTACTACTCCCATTCAATGTCAACCTGAGAAGTGCTGACAACCAACAGTGAGAACAGACAAGCAAACGATGGGCTTTGATATAGTTTGGATGTTTGTCCCATCCAAATCTCATGTAGAAATGTAATTCCCAATGTTTTACGTGGGGCTTGGTGGGAGGTGTGGATGAGGTGGATCCTTCATGAATGAGGACAGATGTTTCAGGAATGGCTTAGCGCCATTCCACTGGTGATGAGTGAGTTCTCGCTCTGAGTTCTTATGCTATCCGATGGTTTAAAATAGCATAGTACCTCCTCCCCAACTCGTTCTCTCTCTCTCACTTGCTCCTGCTCTTGCCATGTGACATGCCTGCTACCCCTTTGCCTTCTGCCATGATTGAAAGCTCCCTGAGGCCTTGCCAGAAACTGATCAGATGCCAGCACCATGCTTCCTGTACAGCCTGCAGAACTGTGAGCCAATTAAACCTCTTTTCTTTATAAATTATAAAGTCTCAGGTGTTTCTTTTTAACGACGTAAAAATGGCCTAACAGAGGCAGGTATATAGAAGACATCAATCTGCCCTGGCTCTGCTCACCACATGAGAGAAAAATAGGAGAGAGGTAAACTGTATGAAAAGTGGACCATACCTCATACAGCTCTTCTAACTCCATGCCACTAGAGCAGGAATCTGGAGATTATAACTTGTGGGCCAAATCCTGCCTATTTCTGTTTGATCTATGAGACAAGTTAGGAAAAAAAACAAGTCAAAAGAAGAATAAAGTTTTTTGATATGAGAACATTTTAGAAAATTCAAATTTTAGTGTGTGTAAATAAAGTATTATTGGAACACAGCCATGCTCATTCATTTATGTATTGTCTATGACTGCTTTCACACTACAACGGCAGAGTTGAGGAGTTGTGACAGAGAACATTTGGCCTGCAAAGCCTAAAATGTCTACTATCTGGGTTTTTTTTTTTTTTAAGAAAAACTTTGTAGATGCCTGCACTAAAACCTTCGACAAGTGTGGTCTAAACTGAGAAGGCAAGAAGGAATAAACCTCAAAGAGAGACTGAGAATGATATTAAAATGACTAAGAGTTAAATATAATATCTAGAACACTTTAATACCTGAACAACCTTAGAAGTAAAGGAACAAGACCATGATATTGTTAATGAAACTTCCCCGAAGTATAGTTGAGGTAGCTGTTGAAGGAATTAAAAATCATTTTATATTTATACTCCAGAGAGTGTATATTCACATATGTACATCCTGGTTATATATGTTTAATCCTTCTGATGTCTTCTCACACTTATAATGGAGCCCAATGACCTTATGGTGCCTCCTGTCTACCTCTGACTTCATCACTTGCCATTGTCTTTTTTGCTCACTAAGATGTATCTTCCCTTTATCTCCATTCTGCTTGCTATTCTTTAAACACATCAACCTCTTTCCCTCCTGGTAACTCTACCCTTGTCGTTCCCTACCTGATACCTCCACCCCCAGCTCTTTGGAAGGCTGATTCATTCTTATATTTCCATTTTCAGCCTAAATGTCACTAGCTTATGAAATGGCTTTATTATGCCATTCTGTTTGTTTTCTTCAGAGCATTGATCTCTATCTAAAGAGATACATGGATATTTATTGGTTTACTTGAAGACTATCTGTTTTCGCCGTATACATAAAATAGACTGTGATCTTCAGGAGTGTAGAAGCTTCACTATTTTTGAAATCACTGTATCGCCAACTCCTTAACAAGTTGTCTATATTAGTCACACAATAAATATTCATGGAATAAATGAATGTGTGGCTTCTAAGAAGTCAGAGAGGATAGCAAAAATCATAGAACGTTCAAAGACATTATCATTTGGTGAAGTGGTGTTGGTCTTACAGACCGGAATATGAATCCTAGCTCTGCTGTTTAAATTAGAACATAATGACCCTAGGCAAGTTTCTTAACTTCTTTGAATTTATTTCCTTATTTCTAATATGGGATAGCAATACCTATCTATGTGGGCAGTTGTAAGCATTAATGAGATAATAATGTCTGCAAAATCCCTGGGCACAGAGTAAGGGTCAATAAAGGGTGACAATTCCTGCCTTGGCAATTATCATTACCATTAGACTGAAGTTGAAAAGGCCTTTTAGGGGAAATGCCTGTCCTCTAATACAATCTGATGTACAAACAAAGGCATGGAGGTTAAGGCAAAGGGGCTCAATCACAGCTTTGTAGATACCTCAACTGCAGAGTCAGGACTGAGGCCCAGATCAATAGTCTCCAAGTTCTGAATATATATTTTTAAATTTATCAACCTACCTCTATTTTAACATCAGACATTGATTGCAGGCATTCTTCAGAGATCTCAGACATTGAATATAATGTCATGTGTAAAAATTTATTTGCTAACCAAATGATGTTTGTGGGAAACACTTTTGTAGCAAACTCAGAGGTGATGTCTGTCATTCCCCCAACAGCCTGCAGCCCAAGCAGAGTTTAGCAGTGCAAAGTCATAACATTCTTATATTCCTAGCACTTTTTTGTATACCCATTTAGAGCTATATTGTGTCCTGGTACTTTTAATATTCATTCTAAATAAAGTGGAAAGATGACTAAGCCATCTTGTCCCCTCTCCCCTCCCTCCAGAATATCTCATAAGGATGAATCTTCTGTCTCTGGAGCAAACCAAGTTCTGCAGAGAGAAATGCTCCATGAAAGCAAGGATAAATCAAACTGGCCTGGAGAACTGAAATTTGCCTGTACTTCTGTGTAGCAGGAAATTAATCTCAGAAATGAAGATAGAATATGACAGAGCAGCACTCTGCTAGAAGAAACACTGGACTGGAAATTTAGAGACCTGGGTTTGAGTACTGACTCTGCTGAGAACTCACCATGTGCTTTTGGGGAGTTCCTGAAACCACTCTGGATGTCAGTTTTCACATCTATGACAGGAGGATATTGTAATGGATTATGTCTTTCTCCCATCCTACTCTATCATGTTAGTATCATTAATTAGATATGAAAGGGAAGACAAGAGAAAGCAGGCAGGCATAAAAGACTAAGAAGCATATATAGGAAGGAGTGAAGAGAGGGTTTGAAAACCAAATTAGAGGGAAGATAGGGATAAAATTGAGACGAAGTCAAGTGGAGAGAGGTTAGATGGATTTTGCAGATCACCCTTGGAGCTTTCATATACTAGAAGCTTAGGGTTGAGGCAGCTGAGAAGATTGGCTCACATGCTTGAAGAATCTCCATGAGAAATTGTGTTAATGAAATTTGCACACAGTTTGCCCCTTCCTCATGCCTTCTGCTGCCCGGTGGATTATCTCCCAGACTGGAATGTTTCTGATCTCATCTTGTTTTGTTTCCAGAGAGAGATGAGGGCACTGAGACCATCTGTTCCGGTGTTTCTTTCTGAATTGTACCCCATCTAGGGGCTTGCTGCAGGAGGGAGAGCACCATGTACTCCCAATTTTTCTCTTCTTCCCTAAAAAAACTCCTGCAAATCCAGAGTCCCACAGGTTCTAGCCTCTTGTCCTTAGCCAACAGCACCGCCTCCACCCCACCACCAAGCACACAGCTGGCAACAGTGCTGTTTCCATGGTGATAATGAATGGCAACAGGCAGTAATCAAGATGGGTCGCTAGAGTCATAAGTCATTACAGATTGCATTTAAAGGCACACAGTTACATTTAAAACAATAAATTACTTTTTTCGAGCATCCTCCTTGCTTCAATCTCTCAGAAAAGAGTTAATTGGCCATTTGTTTTGCATGTTTATTTTCTTGTATTTCTTTCCATTTGTATAGGGAATCAGATTGGTCAGTTTCCTCATCAAGATATCCTAGGCATAGTTGAGAGCTGCCCATGCACACTAAGGCTTAGGACACTGGGAGAGGCAGATTCACCAAGAAAGAAGTGTTCCTCCTTTCCCTGGCAGTACTTGAAACTTCAATATGACACATACATTTATCTGGTTCTTCACTTTGGGGTTCCAAGTGTCTTACTGGAAGTTAAACAGTCTCAGGAATGTGGCATCCACTGACACTGCAGCTACATTTCAGAATAATAATAGAGCCTTACTGAATTTGTGCTTAGAACTCATGGGCTTGAGTTTCAGCCATGCTCCCAAAATGGTGATCTTGAGTAAATCTCTTAATGTTTTTGATCATTAATATATTTATCTTTAAATTAGAAATAATATTATTTAGCCTGGAGGATTATTATGGGAATCAAATAAGGTAATAGATTCAGAAACTATATAAGCAATATATTACTTTCTTAATTTAACATGCTTTTAGAAATTGTGTTAGTATATTGATTTTAGAAGTGATAATAATGGCCATCTTAGTGTCCCCCAGAATTCCAGTTTAGATAAGAGGTAGGGTACTTTGTGTGTGACTTTGAAGACACTATTTGTATTTTGTGAATGATTTTTTTTCCCTAATCTGTAAAATGGGAATGGTGCCTCCTGCTCTGCTTACGTCATGGTTGCAGTGAAAATCAAATGAAATAACCTACTTGTAAGTCCTCACATACCAACTGCTCAGTATTACACGGATATAAGCTATGGTCATTTAGAAAGCATCCTGTTAAAAACAAGATTGGGTTAGTGATCACATTCAACCATTTTTCTGTACTGCAAACCTTTCATTCCAGACTTAAAATTGTGTCTCATTAAAGTCCAATCCTCCATGAGGTTAAAAATAAATTCCTCATTTCACCCTGTAATTTACCCTTTTATCTGTTCTGTTCCTTCTCAGTCTCCAAAGCTGAATGTCTCTAATGGTCTTATTGACAACCTGAGATAAAATAAACATGTAAATATGGAGCAGTCATTCATTCGTTCTGGGGAGCAAGGGAATTGGTAGGAAAACAGCTTTGCATAACAGGTATTCCTCATGGCAAAACATACAATTATTTTTGAGATCTTTTTGTGAACTAAGATTTAAACCAAATTGCATGCCATTAATATTTCTCTCTGACTGTTGGTCTCAGTTTTTTAATTAGGTAACAGCTGAGGCAGGATGCAATTCAGTTACACAACGATTCATCTTCTATATTAAGATATATTAATAATAATATTTGTGATTAATTATACATGTCACTTCACAGAGGTCCTAATGCAAGTACAAATCAGCCACAGCGACCTAAAAAATTCAGCTCTGCTTATTCTCATATTGAGAAGGTGTGTGCCTGTATCGTCTTTGCATAAATCTTACCATTAAATTCTTCCTTCAAATTATCTCTTATTCAGGGACCTCTGGCAAAAAATAATTAAATAAATACATAATGAAAATTTTCCACTGCCTTACATCTGGAACCTTAGAGATTTATATTTTGTCTGAAAATAGCACCACTAAAGGTTTTATCACACAATTTCTTATATCACTATAGAAACTTAACTTGAATTTTTTCATTTCATCAGACTCTTCAGGTTAAAGGTGATCTATTAATCTAAACCACTATCCTAATTGTTAATATTCATTATTTTTGTTGAATTTCTGTTACTTGAATTATTTTGATGTTATAAATTTGAGGTTTCAGAAATTGTCTTATACATCTTTTGCATTTACTTATTGTAGATCTCTGTTCTGACCTCTGACAGAGATGATTAATCTGTTTACAAGATGTACTTTCTTAACAAAGATTTAAAATGCAGACATCCTAGAAAAAAATACAACAATTCTCTCCTTTTCCATCTTCCCAGTTTTGATCCAAACATGATCATCCCACATCTGAATTGCCCCAGTGTTCCTGTGAAGATTATTTGACACCTAGCTGTCCATTACAACCCATCTTCCTTATCACTTATGCTCATTTTCTCCATGCGTAGTAAAGGATATAGAAGAAAGGCACACTCATTCTTGAACCTCTCATTCTCATCTATAGTCCAACTTGCTTTCTCTCGGCCTCCCATTGACTGACTGGCAATAGCAACTTAACATTTACTTTTTTCTGTTTTCAACCTTGCCCAGGCCCTTGGGTTATTCTTCATGACCATTACCTCAGCAAGAAAGCAAGTTTTCTCAATGTTGGCACAATTGACACTTTGGGCTGAATAATTCTATGTTGTAGGCTGTTGTCATGTATGTTGTAGAATGTTAAGCAGCATCCTTGGCCTCTAGCCATTAAATGCCAGCAGCAAGCCCTCTTCCCAAGTTGTGACAATCACCTCCAGTTGAGAACCACTGGTAGAAAGGGTTGTTGGAACCAAAAAGTGGGTGATCCTGACTACTGAGATGAATAATAAGACCCTATTTAGGAGACGATATGAAACACTCAAATGTTGGTTAGAATTTGAGCTATTTCAAAAACATACGTTGTTTGAAAAGTGAACTAAAGTGAAGAAAGACTAGAAAATATCAGTTAGGGAGAACTTCAATAAGCTGGAATAGAGATAATTAGATCCCAAACAAGAGCAAGAGTAGTAAAGACAGACATAGAAATAAAAGTTTTTAAATCAAGAAATATTTTAGTGATAAAAGTGGTGGGACTTAGTGAATAATTACATGTCGGAAGAAAAAGATGGAGAAAACTTGAGATTACTTCAGGCTTTCTACTTGAATAACAGGCATGCTTGTGATACTGTATTCCAACTTGAACTTAGAATCACTCTCCTTTATTATAGCAATCAGGTAACACAGCATCTCATTTACTACATGGTGAGCACCCAGAGGACTAGGTATGCATCCTATTTACCTTTGTTTTCTTGTATCTATTCAACACTGGGAATTAAAGAAAACTAATTGTTGTCTTTTATTGAAAGCCAAGCAATGTGCTAGTACCCATATTAGGAATGTTTCTTATAATCAACATAAAAACGTTTTATCCCCATTTTATAGCTGTCAAAACTGAAAAGATGAGAGGTGAGGAAACTTCTCCAAAGAGACACAGCAGATTAATAGCAGAGCCAGGTCTCAGGTCTTGATCTGTCTGGTTCCTGTCTTTTTGTTGCCCTGTCTCATTAATTAAAAGCTTGCTCTGGCTTTATGTGTCCCCTCAACTTTAACCAGTTGGCTTCCCCACTTTGCAATAGAAAAGTTGAACAAGAGAAAAGAGGGGTTTCTCTCTCACTGCCCTCCCTTCTCCTCCTCTTTCTCCTCCCAACCATCCTCTTGATTTAGGAATTTCTGTCTCTTGCACAAAGGGATACTTTACCCCTCTCTGAAGCACAGGGTAACAGCTTAGCAACTGCCTGCAGGCATCTGTGAAATTGGACTGTTCTTACAAGGCCAGAATGTTTGGGCTGAATGTCAATGAATCTAAAACATGATCGATTAATGTACCTTTTGCCACCACATGTGAGTTAAATGATTAGGAGCAAAATTGCTCGGAGCAAAACTGTAGTATTTGATCAAAGCCAGAGTGTTAGAAAAATGGCTGCAGTTGGTTTTTCTAACACCAAGTTTGGTTTGTTTTCTGCATTCCCAGCTGAATGTTGAGCACGTCTGTCGGTTTAGTAATCTCATAAGAAAGGAGGGATTGCATAAGCACTAAGCATTATCTGTCATCTTTGTGTCTCATCTGGAACTGTACATAAACATGATCAGGTCTGCATGGTGAATGATCTCCCAGAGGGAAAGAGAGATGAGAGCTGAACCACATCAATCATTTCTGAAGGAAGAGAAGGTCTGTGCATCTGGGGATCACTCAGTATATCAAGCATCATGTTGCCTCAATGGTGAGATAACAGTCCATTGTGGTCAAGGCTTTTATTTAGTAGTGGCCACGGCTTTTTAACATTGAGGATAAAGATTATCATAGTGACAGTCATGAACATGAGATGACTATGATCATGGTGGAATATGAACATGTAACAGAGGGTCCTCTGGCCAGGGAATCATATGCACATGAGCACTAAGCAAGTGAGGACCCATTTATGGTTTTGTCAATAAAAGCTGGACTGGAGACTTTAGCTTAGCTGGAAGTCTTGAATGGGGATTTCTACCACCTTCTCATTGAAGCTTTAGTCAAGGTCAGGATCTTGCCTTTGAAATGTCAGTGAAGTCAAAATTATATCCATCAGTGTCAAATGAAAAGAAAGCCAAACAGACAAGAAAAAGTTATATTTTCCTGTGGTGTTCAGTGTTAAAGTAGCCTAAACTGACCAGCCTGTGTTCAATGTTCTGAAATGAGCCAAAAAAAAAAAAAAAACCAGAAAAAGAAAAAGTAGAGATTTCTGACTCTCCCACTCAAAAAGAAGGCCCTGATCTTTTCAAATTGATGAGCAACACTTGGTGGAAATAGATGATACATAGGTACAAGAAGTGAAGAAGTGGAGTGCAGTGGTCACTTCTTTTCTTTAAAGTTTGAAGACCCTGCCCACTAAAATGTGACCATGGTTTTTAACCTACCTCGATGGACTAGAAAAAGTAGTAAGCAATGAGATTGAAGCATATTCTACTATATGAGAAAAGGAGGTCAGAAACACACCTCTTCACTCCAGCCTGAGACAAAAGTGTTTTGCTCCTTGACACTAATGATGAAACATTGCATAATAGGTAGCAGCTACAACCTCAACTCCCAGAAATATTACTTAATCAAGAAAAATATGGACAGGGGAAATCTCTGTTTTCAGCAGGGACTTCTCAAGAACTAACTTCCAAAAAGATAGAAAAATTTTAATAAAGGTGTGGTGGCTAATTTCAAATTCCCCACAATCATTGATACCCAGAAGCCCAACTGAAGTGCATTATTTGTGAGGGTGGATGGCACAGGTGACAACTATCCCAGGCATAGGTCATATCCAACAAGCATTCTATCAGTCCCCTTTCTTCCCACATCTTCCATTCAAAGATAAGGCTGGGAGAGTATGCAACCTGCCCTAATTGCTTACAGGGGAGATGTTGAGTCGGAAAATGAATATATGTTAATGACCAGGCACCCAATATGTTAAAAAAACATACCACCAAAGTGTGACTTCAGTGCTTCTGAATTTGTCTTCCTTCCACTTTTCCTATTGTATGGTAGAACTTTAAGAAGTGAATCCATCAGAGCCTTATAAGTTAAACAGAGCTGATACCATCATTCCTTGGCTAGGTGTTTTGGGGCAAGTTCTTAAAGTCCATGAGCTACAGTTTGCTCATGGGTAAGACGAGGCTAACAAAGTGTACTCCCCAGAGTGGGTATCAGCATAAAATGAGATAATTCATATAAGGCATCTGCTTCCAGCTCTGTGGCCTTAACTTAGTCCTCCTCTGGACTTCAGTCTTTCCTCTGTAAAATGCAAGCAACAGTATCTAAAACAAAACAAAACAAAAAAAGACCTACCATTTATTAAGTTCTTGTTATATGTTAGAGATCACATTAAATCTTACTTCTCAGGACACGTATCTGTCAATATATGTCAAACTTGGTTGATTATAAAATCACTTAGTTAAAAGGCTTACGTTCAGTACCTTCCCCTAGAGATTCTAATACGTTCAGTTTGGAAAGGAATCTGATAATTTTCTAATTATGAGAAGTGTCATTGGTGATTTTTAGTATCAGGCAAAGTTTTAAAACACAGGATTGTTGTGACGATTAAATGAGACGCTGAGTAAATTGTGTGTGTGTGTTCATTAAGTCTCTGCTTCAACTTTAAAGTCTATTTTTTATTTTGTTGAAGTATATAGCATATACAGTAAAGTGCATAACCGAAGAAAATTCAGAAAATGAGGATACTGTGAAATACCCAGGTCAAATAACAGATGTCGCCAGTACCTCTCAAGTAGCCACCTTCCCATTGAGTCACCATTACCCCAAGAGTAAACACTGCCCTGAGTTCAAACCCTAGAGATAAGTGATGCCTGCCTTTGAAATTTATCTAAGCAAAGAGATACAGTTTATTTTCTTTTTTTATGCCTGGCCTCTTTGGCTCACAATTGTGTTTCTGAAGGGCATCCAGGTTGTTGAGTGTAGCTGTAATTTCTTTATAACTGCATAATATTTCACTGTGAATTTAACCACAGTTTTTTTTTTTTATTCTACTAGATGGACCTTTATCTTCTTTCCACTCTGAGGTGATTAAGGATAACAACATTTCCATTTCATATATATGTCACCCAGTTTTGTTTCTTTTCTTTTTTTTTTTTTTGAAATGGAGTCTCACTCTGTCACCCAGGCTGGAGGGCAGTGGTGCAATCTCGGCTCACTGCAACCTCCCCTCCTGTGTTCAAGTGATTCTCCTGCCTCAGCCTCCCAAGTAGCTGGAAGTACAGGCACGTGCCACCATGTCCAGCTAAATTTTGTATTTTAGGTAGAGACGGGGTTTCGCCATGTTGACCAGGCTGATCTCGAACTTCTGATCTCAAGTGATCTGCTCTCCTCAGCCTCCCAAAGTACTGGGGGATTACAGGCGTGAGTCACCGTGCCTGGCCATATATGTCACTTAGTAAAGATAGGTATACATTTTTGTTGAGTATGTATCTAGAAACAGAATTGTTGGGCCATAACATTTGCAGTTCAACTTCCATATACTTCCCTAGACTTCTTGTTGCACATCTTTGCCAGAATTGAGTATCATTCGTCTTTTTCATTTTGGCCATTCTGGTAGATGTGTAGTAGTATTGCATTTTGGTTTTAATTTTCATTTCCTTGATGAGCAGTGATGTTGCACATTGTTTCATTTTTACCTTCTCTTTTGAATGACTTTTCATCCTTTGCCTTATTGACACCCCAATTTTTAAAAACTTACCTACAGTCAATGCTCATTGTTCATGGATTCTGTATTTGCAAATCCTTCTACTTGCTAAAATGTATTTGTAACCCCTAAATCAATACTAACGTCTTTTTTGTGATCACTCACAGATATGTGCAGAGTGGCAGACCTATGAGTAGTGAGATGGGCACGTTCCCAGCTGGGCTTCAACAAGGTGATACTAGACATTCTGGTTGCACTCTCATCCAGTAAACTCGTGTCATTTTTGCAGCATATTTAGTGTCATGGTTTTTGCATGTTTGTGGGTTTTGTTGGTGATTTTGCTATTTATTTGCAGGCACAGCGCTGAAGTGCTATCTACTGTTTCTAAGAAAGCTGTGATGTGCTCTGAAGATAAAATTTGAATACTAGATAAGCTTTGTTCACACCTAAGTTAGAGCGGTATTGGCCATGAGTTCAATGTTAATGAATTAACAATGTATATTAAATATCTTTAAACAAAAATACACATAAAACAAGGTTATATATTGATTGGTTGATAAAAAATGTTGTGACTAGAGGCTTGCAGGAACCTAACCCTGTATTTCCCTTAGGACCACTGGTTCAATATCTGCTAACTCAATGCTTGCAACAGCTTTATAGAACACAGTTACTGTGAATAACAAGGATTAATTGTACTTGACATACATTTCCTCACAACGAACTTGTGGGTTTGTTTGAGTAGTCATTATGTCCTCATTTTACAAATGAGGAAAGTGAGGAGGAAAGAGGTACCATAGATTTTCCAATGCTCCACAACCAGCTAATTCAAATTTAGGCCTCATCTTCAGGTGCCTGGTTTCCTTACTATGAGTTTTCTACAGCAGATTGACCTTCATGGTACTCTCTCTCCAACTATGTTTTGTGGACTCTGTAATAGGTCTGTCTGGACTGAGTACACATTGAAACAAATTTCCATGTCAGTTTTTCTTCTTGAAAATTCTATCTAAGGTAATGGGTTACAGTCTGGTGGTTGGCAATTGGTTACATAAGCAGCAGCTAAACAAGCTAGTACTGAACTCTAAGGTGAGATCTACTATAAACTTCATCATTTGTAAGTCATGGGGTTTTAAACAACTTGGGCATGCTGCGTCTGTTTCCTCTATTTAACAAACATAATAGTCTCTGCCCACCTTTCCTAATAAGGTTGTTCAGTTTATCAGATTCAATCAAGACAGGTCAGGCACTGTACTAGTACATGGGAAGATACAAAAGAAAATAAACACAACTATTTCCCTTAGGAAGCTGTCAGTGTATTGAAAAAGTCAAAGAATGTATATAAATAACTATAATATATAATGTGTCAAATGTAGAAAAAGCTAAAGAGTTATTGAAAGAGATGAGGAAAATATTTCCAATTAGCATGTATCCGGGATAACCACAAATAAGAGAAGGCAAAATATGAAGTGGGTCTAGAAGTAGCAGTAGTAATAATGATAGCCATCACTTACGGAGTGCTTAACCCTTTGCATGCACCCTGTCATGTCCATCTACAAGAATGAATTATGCTTAAATTTACAAAATGGAGTAAACATAGTAGGGTTTCTCAACCTTGGTATTATTGATATTTGGGGCCATGAAATTCTTTGTTTGAGGGCACTGCCCTGCACATTATAGGATGCTTTTCGGGATCATTCATCTTTACCTAATATATGCCAGCACTGCCCATCCCAAGTTGTGACAACTAAAATTGTCTCTAGACATTGCCAGATATCCTCTGGGGGTAAAAAAAAAAAAAAAAATCACCCTGATTAAGAATCAGTGCTACATAGTAATCCATGTGGCGTTCTTAAAAAGGTGTGGTTCTATGAGTGAGACAGGCTTGAGTGTTCAAATGCTCCATCACCTTGTCCATTTTGAGATTTCTCTCACTCTATGTCCTCAGCTGTAACATGGAGGTAATAAGAAGAATGATTATAAGTGAATGAAATAAGATATGCAAAGTGCTTTTGGTGCAGAGTAGGCAGAGAAACGTTGGGTATTATTTTTATTTAACCATTCAATAACCTAAAAGGAATTATCTCTCTCTCCATTTTTCAGAAGAGCCAATTGAGCACAGAGAGGTTAAACGATTTTCCAAGGGTCACTTTGCTCTCAAAGCACAAAGGCAAGTGGGCCTGCCTGGATTGCTTTCACCAATAACACTATTTTAATAAACAGAGGTGGGTTTGTCAAGGAGAGAGGGAAGTGGACTATAAATCAATTCAGGAGGCATTGTATGGGATGGTGGCCAGTAACTATTGTGAGGATCAAATGAGGTATTTTAGCTATAGCAAAGAGGGAGGCTTTTAATATTTTCATTAAGGAGATAACTCTGACTAGGTGGACAGCAAAGAAGACAGTGAAAGGAGAAGAGTGTATTTAAATTAAAAATTAGAATAAAAATATAATTTTATCAACTCTTATAAACATTTAATCATTTACGAAATAGCTCTAAAAACATACCTAGATGTTCAATGAGTCACACTTTCAACTTTGGTCCCTCATCTCTGTCAAAAGGGATGGGTATTATTAGCACATTTTATTTATTCTGAGGTACCAAGCAAGTAGCAAATGGAGGAAAAACAAAGATTTTATTAAAGGAGGCAATAAACAGAACAATAGGGAATTTTGCTTTCATTTAAGCAACAATAGGAGTTCCTTGCATGTTCTGGAATGCTGAACTCTAGTCACAGCTATGCTGACTGCAAGCTCTGTGACCTTGGTCACCTCTCCCAATCCCACCCCCATCCTCAGTGTCCCTACATGTAAAATAGAGGGGCAGAATTGGACTAAATGCAGTAGAGTCCCCTTCTGCTCTGATATAACAAGAATCCGTTTCCCCACACTTATGAGCTCAGTGGCAGCTTCTCTGGCTGTCTGCTTTTTAAAGGGCCATTATGTTGCAGCCCTGGTTTGGCGGGGCACTGACCTTTTCAGAAGAGAAATGGCCAGACATTCTGTGCTCACTGCTTCAACCCGATGATCTGTACTGCTCCTTTGCTGATCAGAAACTGAGCTTTCTTCCTGCCTCTTGCCCTTCCTGACTCATACACTCCCACTCATCTAAGAACTGTTCAACTTGTAGAGCCAGAGAGGGTAGCTACTCATTGGAGGGATGACTTTCCTCTCACCATCCATGTCTAACCAGCATGCAATTATAAAGGTTTTCTCTCAGGCAGGCTCAATGCTTTCAAGAATTCATTGCCTCTTAGCATGTTAGGGTAGAGAATGGGCACAGAAATATACAGATTGCTTTACAGAGGAAGAAATTGAGACCCGGTGAAAATACAAGAACACCATAAATGACAGAGCTGATATGAGGGGGCTGGCCTCCCAACTCTCAGTCTGGTTTTTATTGGTTTTCTTCTGAACAATTATAAGTTAGATGTTTTATTTGGGCTTTATTTTGTGGTAATATTTCACATATACCTCAAGGGTCCTCAAGCTTAAAAATTTTAAAGTAGAAGGAAAATAATAAAGAAAGAAATAAATGAAAATGAATGACGTCCTCAATTAGCTAGTGATGAAGGATGAGGAATGTTTAATATTAGTTGATAAAATTCTATCTTCGACAACTATTTCCTAGGATGATACTTACTCAATCACACCTTTTCATTAAGCACTGAATACCTGAATAAACACTTGATAACAAGAACATTTTTTTGATTCAAGTTATCAGACTGGGAAGGAACTGACCTGAATTTGGATCTGGAGCTCTACAAGGGCAGGGATATTTGTCTGTCCCCAAGTGCCTACCACAGTGCTTAACACATAACAGATAATCAATATCTGTAAAAATGATTTCTGATTTACAGAAATGTAAGCACAGCTTGTTTGCATAGAGGTAAGGTGGAAGAAAATAACACTCAACTTAAAACCAAAATATATGACTTCTATCTCTAAATATATTGCCACTTACTTCTTACCTGGGCAAGGAATACCTTCTCACTGAGGCTCTGTTTTCTTAAAATAGAAATAATTGTTACCAATTTCATAGATTTGCAGAGATTCAATGTATTAATGGATGATTAAAAAAAAAAAAAAACTTCAATGCACACATGAGGTATCCAAGATACATGAAGTAGGTTTACTTAGCCTTCAGAGAAATCTCTCAACCTCTGTAACTGTATGGAAAAGCGTATGGTTTTTTTGTGTTGTTGTTTTATTTTGTTTTTTGTTTTTTGGGTTTTTTTGATAAATGAGTCCTCAGCTTTTATCCAAGTCTCAAGGACATTCATGATATCCAAAATTTAAGCACCACCCTTATAAAGTAATTTATTCATAATGTTAGTGGTTATTTAAGTTAACCCAGTATATATTGGTTGACTTGCCAGCTCTCTGAGTCTCTGGCTTTTCACCTACTGGACTCATTATCTCTGGTCCTCTTATGGAGGCTCCTGAGCCCACTCATCAGTTTGCTTCTTTAGCTGCCTGGCTTTCCAAATGAAACCTGCTGCTGGTTTCTCAGCCTTCCTGTCTTGCTGTGGCCTTCTTCCACTCCTAGTACCTGACCTGAATCTCAGGCATACTTCAGTCCCTGTTTTATCCACATTTTTAACTCCTTCTGCAAGTTTCTACTGCGTTGTTCTGATTCTGGAGACCTGTAACTACAGGTAGGCCTCCATCTGCAATTGATGCCTGTCTTAATACAACATTTCTTTCCCACTGGTCTCCTTTCATCCCTTTTTTTCAAGAAAGATTTATTAAGTATCACCATTTACCATGTCATATATCATTAATGAGTTAAAGTATTTACTCAAGAATATCATTTGAGTGTTGTATTTTTGTTTTTATTATTGTTTTTACTGGGTATATAAAATTGTACATATTTTTGGGGTACAGTATGTTATCACAATACATGCATACAATGTGTAATGATAAAATCAGGGTAATTGATAGATTAACACATCTCTCACCTCAAATATTTATCATTATTTTGTGCTGGGAACATTCAGAATCCAGTACGGTAATTTTGAAAATATACAATAAATTGTCGTTAATTATAGTCACCCTAGAGAGCTGTAAAACACTATTTCTCCTATCTCGCTATACTTTTGTATCCATCAGCCTACCTCTGGTTATCTCCTTCTCCTCTTACCCTTCCTCACCTTTAGTAACCACTCTTCTATTCTCTACTTCTATGATATGAAGTTTTTCAACTTTCAGATATGAGTGAGAACATAAGCGTTTCTCTTTCTCTGCCCGGCTTGTTTCGTTTAACATAATATCGTCCAGGCTCATCCATGTTGCTGCAAATGACAGAGTTTTGTTTTATAATAAAATGGTATTCCATGATGTGTATATACCACATTTTAAAATTCATTCATGCATTGATGGACACTTAGGCTGATTTCATATCTTGGCTACTGTAATGCCGAAATAAACATGGGAGTACACGAAATGCTTCAACATAGATATTTCATTTCCTTTAGAAATATATCCAAGAGTGGGACTGCTGGGTCACATGGTAGTTCTATTTTTAATTTTCTGAGGAACATCCATACTGTTTTCCAAAATGGCTGTACTAATCTACATTTCCCCCAACAGTATGTAGGGGTTCTCCTTTTTTCATTTCATTCTTGCCAGCATCTGTTATTTTTTGTTTTCTTGATAATAGCTGTTCTACCTTGGATGAGAACATATCTCATTGTGGTTTTGATTTGCATTTCCCCGATGTTTAGTGATGTTGAGCATTTTTTCATATAACTGTCAATGAATTTTAATTGTGTGTCTTCTTTTGAGAGATACCTATTCAGCTCACTTGCCCATTTTTTAAATTGGATTATTTGTCTTTTTGCTGTTGAGTTGTTTTAGTTCCTTATAAATTCTGTATACTAATTCTTTGTTGGATATTCATTTGTAAATATTTTTCCCATTCTTCAGATTGCCTCTTCACTCTATTGATTGTTTCCTTTGCTATACAGAAGATTGTTAGTTTGATAAAATCTCATTGGTCTATTTTTTCTTTTGTTGCCTGTGCTTTGGGGGTCTCCTTTCTGAACTCTTTACTCAGACCAATGTCATAAGTGTTTCCCCTATTTTCTTCCAACTGCTATGAAGTAGTTTCATAGTTCTAGGTTTTATGTCTAAGTTTTATATTGATATCCATTTTGAGTTTATTTTTGTATATATTTTATTGTATATATTTTGTGTATATTCTATATCCATTTTGAGATTATTTTTGTGTGTATTTTGAGATATACAGCTTTTTAAACACCATTTATTGTCAAGACTGTCCTTCCTACAATAAATATTCCTGGCACTTTTGTTTAAAACTGGTTGGCTATGAGTACATAAATATATTTCTGTATTCTCTATTCTATTTCATTGGTGCACATACTTATTTTTATTTTTTGTATTATTTATTTATTTGTTTTTGAGATGGAGTCTCACTCTGTCGCCTAGGCTGGAGTGCAGTGGCACTGTCTTGGCTCACTGCAACCTCTGCCTCCCAGGTTCAAGGGATTCTTCTGCCTCAGCCTCCTGAGTAGCTGCCACTACAGGCATGCACCACCACACCTGGTAATTTTTTTTTTTTTAGTAGAGACGAGGTTTTACCATATTGGCCAGGCTGGTCTGGAACTCCTGACCTCGTGATCCTCCTGCCTTGACCTCCCAAAGTGCTGGGATTACAGGGATGGGCCACCACACCTGCCTACACATATTTGTTTTTAATGCCAGAATAGTGCTGTTTTGGTTACTATAGCTTTGCAGTATATTTTGAAATCTGGTAGTATGACGCATCTGGCGTTGTTCTTTTTGCTCAAAATTACTTTGGCTCTTCAGGGGTTTTTTTGTGATTCCATTAAAAATTTTAGGATTTTGTTTATTTTTGTGAAAAATGTATTTGATATTTTGATAGGAATTGCAATGAATATGTAGATTGCTTTTGGTGGTATGGTTATTTTCATAATATTAATTCTTCCAATTCATCAACATGGAATATCTTTCCATTTTTTGCAACCTCTTCAAATTCATCAGTGTTTTATAGTTTCTGTTGTGGAGATCTTTCACCTCCTTGGTTAAATTTATTTCCAGATATTTTGTTAATTTTTTGTAGCAGTTGTAAATAGGATTGATTCCTTGATTTATTTTTCCACTAGTTCATTGTTGGTGTGTAGAAGCACTGCTAATTTTTGTATGATGATTTTAAATCCTGTGTTTGTGTGTGTGTGTGTGAGTGTATGCATGTGTAGCTTTTAGGATTTTCTACATATTAGATCATGGCATCTGAAAACAGGGAAAATTTGACCTCCTTCTTTCCATGTCTGAAAACAGGGAAAATTTGACCTCCTTTCCAGGCTGGATGCCCTTTATTTCTTTATCTTTCCTAAATCATCTGGTAAGGACTTCCCCTGGCATGTTGAATAAAAATGGGGAAAGCGGGCATCTTTGCCTTGTCCCATAATTTAGAGGAAAAGTTTTTAACTTTTCTTATCACAGTATGATGTTGTATCTGTGTTTGTCATTACAGTCTTTATTGTGTTGGGTTGCATTTATTCTATACCTAAATTATTTTTTATCATTAAGGGATATTGAATTTTATTTTAAAAATATTATCTGTGCCTATTGAGATGATTATATGGTTTTTGCCGTTCATTTTGTCGATATGATGTATCACATTTATTGATCGGTGTATGTTGAACCATTCTTGCATCTTGATAAATCCCACTTGGTCATGGCGAATGATCTTTTGAATGTACTACTGGATTTGTTTGATGGTATTCTGTTGAAGATTTTTGCCTCTATGTTAATCAGAGATATTGGCCTATACTTTCATTTTTTGTTATTTCCTTGTCTGGTTTTGGTATCAAGGTAATACTGTCCTCATAGAAGGAGATTGAAAGAATCCTCTCCTCTTCAAAATTGTGAATTTTTTAGGAGATATGAGTTATTAGTCCTCTAATAAATGTTTGGTAGAATTCGGCAGTAAAGCCATTGGATCCTAGGCTTTTCTTTGATGAGAGATTTTGTATTACAGATTGAATCCTGTTACTCATTCTTCATCTGTTCAGGTTTCCTATTTCTTGGTTCAATCTTGATAGGTTGTATGTATATAGGAATGTATTTATTTCCACTAAGTTTTCTAATTTGTTAGCATATAGTTGTTCACAACAGTCTCTAATGTTCCTTTGTATTTCTGTGGTGTGTTTTAATGTCTCCTTATTTATTTCTAATTTTATTTATTTTGGTCTTTCACTTTTTTTCTAGATTAGTCTAGTTAATGGTTTGTCAATTTTGTTTGTCTTTTCAAAAAACCGACTTTTTGTTTTGTTAACCTTTTTTGTTACTTTAGTTTCAATTTTGTTTATGTCTGCTCTGATCTTTCTTTATTTATTTTTTCACTTTTACTGATTTTGAGTTTAGTTTGCTCTTGCTTTTCTAATTCCTGGAGATACATCATTAGATTGTTTATCTGAAGCATTTTAACTTTTTTGACATAGGCATTTATTGTTATAAACTTGCGTTTTACTACTGCTTTTGCTTGATCCCATAGGATTTGTTGTTGTTGTTGTTGTTGTTGTTGTTGTTGTTGTTGTTGAGACAGAGTCTCGCTTTGTCGCCCAGACTGGAGTGCAGTGGCCGGATCTCCGCTCACTGCAAGCTCCGCCTCCCGGGTTCACGTCATTCTCCTGCCTCAGCCTCCCGAGTAGCTGGGACTACAGACGCCTGCCACCTCGCCCGGCTAGGTTTTTGTATTTTTTAGTAGAGACGGGGTTTCACCGTGTTAGCCAGGATGGTCTCGATCTCCTGACCTTGTGATCCGCCCGTCTCGGCCTCCCAAAGTGCTGGGATTACAGGCTTGAGCCACCGCGCCTGGCGATCCCATAGGATTTTTATGCTGTGCTTCTACTTTCATTAGTTTCAAAATTTTTTTTAATGTTCTTCCTAATTTCTTTATTAACCTATTGGTCATTCAGTATCATGTTGTTTTGTCTGCCTGTATTTACACAATTTTGAAAGTTCTTCTCTTTCTATTTCTAGCTTTATCTTACTGTGGTTAGAAAAGATGCTTAAAGTGATTTTAAATCTTTTAAATTTGTTGAGATTTGTTTTGTGGCCTAACATGTGGTATTCATGAACGTTTCATGTGTTGATGAAAAGAATTTGTATTCTGCAGCTGTTGGATGAAATGTTTCATAAATGTCTGTTAGAACCACTTGGTCTAAAATGCAATTTAAATTGTTTCTTTGCTGATTTTTTTGTTGTGATGATCTGCCTAATGCTAAGAGTGAGATGTTGAGTTCCCCAGCTAATATTGTGTTGCAGTCTGTCTCTCCCTTTATGTAAAAATATCTGCTTTATATATCTGGGTGCTTCATTGTAAGGTTTCTATACATTTATAATTGTTATATCTTCTTGCTGAATTTACACTTTATTATTGTCTATTTTTTATAGTTTGTGACTTAAAGTCTGTTTTACCTGATACAAACATAGCTACTCCTTGCTTGTGGTTTGTGTGTGTGCGCGCATGTGTGTGTAACATTTTCCCCCATTTCTTCAGTTGCAGTCTGCATTTATATTTACAGATGAAACAAGTTTCTTGTAAGCAGCACATGGTTTGGTCAATTTTCTTTATCTTTTTATTTTTTTCAAACTTGCAGTTTTTATTATATCTGGCCCATTTTCTTTTTTACTTCAATAGTTTTTGGGGTAAAGGTGCTTTTTGGTTACATATGTAAGTTTTTTAATGGTGAATCCTGAGATTTTAGTAAGCCTGTTGCCTGAGCAGTGTACACTGTACCTGATATGGAGAGTTTTTTCCCTCACCCTGCTCCCAGTCTACCCATCAAAGTCCTCAAATTTCTTTATATCACTCTATATGCTTTTGCATCCTCATAGTTTAGCTGCCACTTGTAAGTGAGAACATACAGAATTAGATTTTCCATTCCTCAGTTAGTTCACTTAGAATAATGGCCTTCAGCTCCATCCAACTTGCTGCAAAAGACATTATTTAATTCCTTTTTATGGATGAGTAGTATTCCATGGTATATATAAAATCCATTTAGCCAGTCTATAACTTTTAAGTGGGATATTTAATCCCTTATATTCATGGTTATTATTGATACGTAAAGACTTACTCCTATCATTTTGTTAACAGTTTTCTGGTTGTTATGTATATTTCTTATTCCTCCTTTGTCCCTTATTGCTTATCATTGTAGTTTGATGATTTTATGTGGTGATAAGATTTTATTCTTTTTCCATTCTCCTTTGTATATCTGCTCTACCAGTGAGTTTTATACTTATGTGTATTTTTATGATAGAGATTGTTGTCTTGTCAACACCAGATGTAGGACTTCTTCAAGCATTTCTTGTAAGGTTACTCTAATGGAGATAAATTCCATTTGTTTTTGTTTGTCTGGGAAATACTTTATTTCTCCCTCATTTCTGAAGGATAGCTTTGTAGGGTACAGCACTCTTGGCTGACAATATTTTTATTTTGGCACTTTTAATAGATCACCCAATTCTCTTCTTGAATGTAAAATTTCTGCTGAGAATTCTACTATTAGTCTAGCGGGGATTCCCTTACATGTGATTTGATGCTTTTCTTGTGCTGTTTTTGAAAAATTTTTTATTAACTTTTAACAGCTTGACTATAATGTGCTTCAGGGAGAAACTTTTTGCGTTGAATCTATTTGGGAATCCCTGAGTTTCCTGGTTGATGTCCAGATCTCTCCCAAGACTTGGGACATTTTCAGCTATTTCATTAGAAAGATTTTCTATGCTTTTTCCTTTCTCCTCTCTTTATGAAAATCCTATAATACAAATGTGTGTTTGCTTACTCATGGGCAATAAATTTTTCAGGCTTTCCTCACTTTTTCTTATTCTTATTTTTCCCCTTTGACTGGATGATTTCAGACAATCTGTCTTCAATTCAGAGATTCTTTCTTCTGCTTGATCAAGTCTGCTGTTGAATCTTTCTGTTGCATTTTTTATTTCATCCATTAAATTATTCAGCTAAAGGATTCTGGGTTTTTTGTTTGTTTGTTTGTTTGTTTTTATGATTTCTCTCCCTTTGTTGGATTTCTCATTCAGATCATTAATTGTTTTCCTGATGTTGGTGAAATGCCTAGCTTTATTTTATCTTATCTTATTGAGTATATTTTTTCTTTTTCATAACCAAAATGAGATTATTGAGTTTTCTTAAGATCAATATTTTTAATTTCTTTTCTGGCAATTCACTGCTTTCCCTTTCATTAGGATCTACTACTAAAGAGTTATTTTCCTTTGATGGTATCATATTTCCTTGCTTTTATGGGATCTTTGAAGAGAAGAGGTCTCATTGCCTAGTCTCAAGACTATACTGTCTAGGCTAGTCTTGAACTCCTGGGCTCAAGCAGTCCTCCTGCCTTAGCCTCCCAAACTACTGGGATTACACATGTGAGCCACCATTCCCAGCCTATTATTTTTATTGTATTTTTGCGTCTCTGTGTTGATGTCTGTACATCTGGTGAAACAATCATTTCTTCCAAATTTTCTAGAGTGGCTTTAAAAAAAAAGACTTTCACCTACAGTTGGGTTTTAGTGTGCTGGTTGGGAAGGATGTGGAAACTTTGTTTTGAATAGGTGCAGTGGTGTAGTCTCCATGCAACTTCTTCAGCTGCATTCACCATAAGCAGTAACAGTGGGTGCTTCAGTGCCCTAGGCTGTAGAATTTGTGGCATTTTTTGTTAATGTCCCTGATGTCAAAATCATTTAGGGTTTTTGTATTCCCATTTTTCCCACAATGGGGATCACTTTTGGTGTCAGGTCTAACATAGCCTATGAGCAGCTGCAGCAGTGCTGGCTTCCAGGTGCTGCATCTCAGATCAGCTATGGATCTGGGGTCATAGGCTCAGGGATTTGTAAACCTAAAAGAGCAACTGAGTCTTAGGATACAGGTTCTGTCTTTGTGGCAAAGTTGGATGTAAGTTGCCTACAGAGCCAGGGTCTGTGCCTCTGAGGCACCCTCTAGTAGCTTGGGTCCAAGGGGTGGGTAGCTATTATTTTATCCCCCTGGGGAACAGAGCACAATACTGGCCTGCCTCCATGGAAAAGAATGTGCTCTAGAGGTTTGGGCCTGGGGAATAGGGTGTGGCTGTGATTCGGGAACCTGAGCCAATAGGGGTCAGCGACATTTCCGGTCTCAGGGAATGAGACACTGTGTAGTAGTGACTCTGAATCCTGAGATGTTAGGGCTTGGCAGTATCTTGGACTCTATGAGGTCACATATATGGCAGCAAGAATCCCAGAATGGTGTGACACAGCTGTCATTTGGAACTGGTAGGGGCAGGGAACAGAACAGCGATGATTTCACTTCCTAGAAAGAGGGATGTCTCAGCAGCTCAAACTCTAAGGGGCTAGTCCAGCTCCAAGAAAGCAAAGTACTAGAGTTGTTTATACTGTAGTGTGGGGTGTCTCAGCTTAGCCACTGCCCTATTTCCCTGGGACATAGGGTACTACATTAGTTGAGCCCTGGATGCACAGTTCCCAGCTAAGCTAAGACACCTCAGGGGGTGATGTGTTACTTCAGCTCAGGCCTAGATGGCTTGACTGTTCTGGGCAGCCAAGGCATCATTTCCTGAAACACATGATGCTGCTTCAATTAGGCACCAGGGAGCACAAGGTACTGTTTTCTCAGAAGACAGATTAGTGCCCCTTCGACTCAAGCACAGAGGGGAGTGACTACTCTGAATGGGTGGCCAAGGCATTGTTTCCCCTAGATGCCTGGCACTGCTTCTGTTCCAGCACTGGGGACATGGTACAGCAGCAACTGGGAAGGGTATATGGAGCAGCTCCACTAGAGCACTGTTTTCATGGGAAACCATGTGAAGCTTCAGTCTGAATCCTGTGCATCAGGGCACAGTGGCAACAGGGAGAGATCTCGAAGCAACTGCCAAGGCACCATTTCCCTAGGAGATAGTTGCAGCTTCAGCTTAGCCCCAAGGAGCAGGGCGTAGTAGTGACTGGGAGGGGTTTTTGGAGCAACTCCACCAAAGCACCTTCTCCCAAAGATAGAAGGTACCATTTCAGCTTCTGCCTGAGGATGCAAGGGAGGGTTGAACTTCAATGCTAATTACGGGTAAATGCTGAAGAATAAATCCTTCTTTTCCTCATGAGGCTTACATTAGTTTGCAGACAGAAAGATAAATAAGGTCTGTTCTCAGCTTTGACAGTAGACACAGAATATCTAAGGTTTTGACAGCATTGATTTCTCAGAATAAGATTTTTAGCCTTTACTTTGCAGACAAGAGGGAGTCATTGAAGTTTTTAAGCAAGAAAATGACATGTGCAAAGTGATATTTTATAAAGTTCAATCTGGTGACATCTGCAAGAGAGACTGGAAGGGGCAGAGGCTGGGGGCAAGGAGCCTATTACTGTAATTGTCAAGAAGAGAGATAATTAGGACAGAGGCTAGGATGGTGTCTTTGGGAACAGAGAGGAAGTAGAGAGAGATTGAAGGCATTTTGAAGAATAAGTAGAATCGGCCAAGCAGTGCCTCATGACTGTAAACCCAGCACTTTGGGAGGTTGAGATGGGCGGATCACTTGAGGTTGGGAGTTAGAGACCAGCCTTGGCAATATGGTGAAACCCCATCTTTACTAAAAATAGAAAAAAATATCCGGACATGGTGGTGCGTGCCTGTAGTCCCAGCTACTTGGGAGGTTGAGGCAGGAGGATCATTTGAACCAGGGAGGCAGAGGTTGCAGTGAGCCAAGATTGCACTACTGCACTCCAGCCTGGGTGATAGAGGCTCCATCTAAACAAATAAAAATAAAAATAGAAAATAATAAGTAGAATAGTGTACAGAACAATAGAAGAATAAACAGAAAAAATAATCCAGAATTTTAACAGACATCTGCTTTCTTGCCTTTTCTTAAACACTTCTAGGTAGTTACATGATTTTTAATAACTCCTTGGCATATATTCTAAGCTTCAACTGCCCTGTCTCCATCCATCGCCCACACTGTCATTAGGGGACTTACGTGAAGAGACTGAACATTCATGGAGGAAACTGCAGGCTTGGATTGTTCAGGTGTCACCCAGAAAAGATTGTTTCAAAGGTCATCTCCTCCCCTGCTATCTGATGACCCTTCATTTCTTTTCACTCCCTTTCCCTAGTTGTCTTTCAGAGATTCCATGGGGAAAAGAGAAAAGAATAAACAGGATACCCCATTTGTGTCTGATGCTGCAGCATGGCCAGCAAAAACCTGCAGAAAAAATGGCAAGGGCACCCAAGGAGAGTCAGCTAGTGGGAAGAGAGGGGAGGGGGCGAGGGAAGCACCATCACCTGCCATCTCAGCCTGCCGAGTAGCTGACTGCAGCTGGTAATTACCAGTAAGCAATGGAATGTCCAACTCTCAAAGGAAACCAGACTCTGGGAACACTAATAGTAATGTTTGGGGCTTCCTTGTTGATCTCTCCTCACTTATTCATATGTGATCCTGCCAAAGGACCATCCCACACCCAACCCCTAATCCCCACACTTCCCTAATCTTCCTATACCCTACTGCACTGCCTGAGCCAATTCTGTCCAAGACAGAAAACAAATCATTAGCTTCAGACTCAGTATTTAAGGTGTTTTGGGTAAGCCATGGATACCCAGGCAGTCTCAAAGTTGCACAGTTTCCCCTCTCCCCAAGACCCCACTTCTCACTGAAATCAACCACCACTTGTAAAATAGGTTATCATCACCCACCAGTGAAAAATATTCCTGGCATTGTGGCCTCTATTCTCTCCTTTTTCAGTACTTCGAACAGTACTGACTTGAGGACTGAGGATCCACCATGACCTCAGTCACTTTTTCTAGGGTACTGACTGTGACACTTGCTTGCTTCTGCCCCATGGGTCTCCTGCTCACCATATCCCTAACAATGGGATTGGTATTGTTATGAATGGACAGATCACAAAAGCCACATTGTAGTTCTGCCTAAGTTTCTATTTTTACTGTTTGCCTGAAACCTTCTGCTACGTGGAACCTGTTGTTGGAATACGTTAGAAGCTGGGAAAGCAGCCAGGCAAGAGTGTCAATGTAGGGGCTGATTATATCAAGATCAAATGCAGGATCCCCTCAACAATGTTCTCCCTGTTAAAACCACTCTAAGTCTAAAGTGCTTTCATATGCATCATCGGATTTAAGCTTCACAATAATCTTACCCAGGAACAATCACTTACTCCTATTATGCAGATGAGTGACAAAAACCTGAAAGAAGTCATAAAATTGCTCAAAGTAATTGGCACAACTGGGACCCTCAACTGAAGCTCCTAAGCCTGATGCTTTTCCCATTCAACAAATTCCTGAAAATGGTGGGTTAAGGAAAGGCAGCTTTAGTGACTTTGTCATTTTTCCTAGGGTTTATTCCAAGCAGTGCCTCCAGTCTGTCAGTAGATCGGGGCTGAGATCTCACACACACACACACTCATACACATACATACATACATATTGGTGAATAAAGCAGAGCAAAGTTAAATACTCTATTGTGCAGTTTAGCTTGTGACTGCAAAGGGATTTCAGAGAAAAGAAAGAGGAATTTCACATTACGTATCTCCTACCTGTCAAGTACTATTCTTGATACTGTGATCTCAAGTTACCACCACAGTATTCCTTACACAGACAATAATTTGCCCCACAAATATCCATAATTGATAGCCAGCATTGCAGAAAGTAGTAACAGAAAATTACCATAAAGTGCATTAAGTGCTATGTACCCAGGAAGTAGGTACAAACTCAGAGTAGACACGGAAGAGTTAGGATTGATTTTTCTTTTATTATGCCACTTCACACATGATGACGTTGAAGTTCAGAGAAGTTGATTTATTTGTACAAGGTTATAAAAACTGTGGTCAACTCTATGTGTACTGATATGAAACAATCTCCAGGATACATTGTTCATCCAGGTGTAAAATAGTGTGCATATATATTACTATTTATGTGCCAGGAAAAGTTCTTTTGCTTATTTATTCATTTACTCATTCATTTATACACTTTTATAGGCATCTTTGGAAGAAAAGATGAGACGTTGGTAATTGAAATTGCATTCAATGAGGAGTCTAAAAGTTAGGAAGAGAGAGAGATTTAGACTTCACTGTGGAAGCCTTTGTACTGTATGAAGGGTTTGGCTGTGAACCTATATTACTTGAAAATAAAAGCATAAAACATGCCTAAGTTAATAATTGATTGAAGTGGCATTCAAACCACGTCTCAACATATCACAAATATTATTTGTTGAAATAAGCATTACTAGGAATGTAATATGGAGGAACTAGACTGGGCCACAATAAAATTGAGAAGGCACATGAGCAGTGGGTTCAGTGGGCGAGAGCACAGTAGTGTGGATGACCGTGGCATGCTCTGAAAGGCTGGTCCTGCTAAGACAGCTGGGGTGTAACAGGCGTCCAGTGTGAAAACACTGGATGAAGAAAATGGGTCAAATGGTGGAGATGCGTGAAGCCTGTGTTCCTGCTTTGAAGAGGTCTCCAGCTATCTCCAGGAAAATGTTCTGTTTGGGAGCCACTTTCCTAAATGTGAACATGATTAGCAATTGTGTCAAATTGCCTTTTCCTAAAGGTCTCTTCATGGCTGCCAGAGCTTTAACGTTAATTGGACAGGTTGTCTTTAGATTTGAAACACAAACTATGATTAATGAAACAACTGTTAACGAGTTTGGCCCGAGGTGGTTTCTCTACCTTTCTTCTCCTGCTGATACGGAATCGACAAGGTCCTGCTGTGTGTTTTTGGCCACGGTGCCTGGCATGGGGAACTTGGCAGCCTGGTCTGAGAAGGATATTGGTTTTGACCAGGACTCCATCATCCCTCATATTATGGATGAGGAAGTTGGGTCCCAAACAGGTCACATTTGGGACAAGGTCACATCTCAAACAACTCAGGAGTGGGTGTTGGGGAAGGAATACAACCTAGGAGCAGGGTTTTATTCTGAAAAAAATGTATATCCCCATTTTTCTTCTTCCTCTGCTTTTTCTAGCTTCTTTTCCTCTCCTTCATCCATCATTTCAGTTATGAGACTTCTCCCTGTCTCGTCAATTCCTTATGCTTTGAAATACGTCACAGATGCCTTCTCCTTCCTCTGTCATCCTTAGTGTAGGCCTTTTTTTTTTTTTTTTTAACTTATCACTGGTGGAAGGTGGTTTGGTGTCATAGAAATTGACTTTAGAGTCATGGAAAACAGGATTTGTAGCTCAGTTCTACTGCCTACTGGCTTTGTGATCTTGGGCAGTTTCATCATTTCTAAAACTTGCATGATTCTTACCTTACAGGGTATTGCAAGAATGTGAAATGTGTATTCAGCACAGAGCCTAGGTGATGATATATTTTCACTAGATGGTAGAGTCACTTTTTCTTACCTATTGTATTTAGTCCGTTCTCACATTGCTATAAAGAACTACCTGAGACTGGGTAATTTATAAAGATAAGAGGTTTCATTGGCTCATTATTCTGCAGGTTGTACAGGAAGCATGGCTGGGGAGGCCTCAGGAAACTTACAATCAAGGCGAAAGGTGAAGAGGAAGGAGGCACATCTTACATATCAGGAGCAGGAGGAAGAGAGCAAAGGGGGAGATGCTACACACTTTTAAACAACCACATCTCTTGAGAACTCACTCACTATTACAGGAACAGCAAGGGGGAAATCCACCCCCATGAGCCAATCGCCTTCCACCAGTTTGTTCCTCCAGTACTGGGGATTATAATTAGACATGAGATTTGGTGGGGACACAAATTCAAACCATATCTATTTTCACCTATTTGCTGAGTTTAGGTTTGCCCTCCACCACCAATCCATCTTTATTTACCTGACATAGTGCCCCATTTAACATTTGCCCTGATGTATGATTTTTTTTAGTTCTGTCATATTGGCAGTTAGAACCATATACACCATAAGTAAAAAGCTAAAATTAAAAGAAGATTGTTAAATTCTGGACACAAAGAGCAATGATAAATTTTATAGGGAACACCAAAGAGAACAGTAGTAATATTTAACCCAAACTTTTATTCTTTGTGATTAAGAATATGTCTTTAATATCTTTTCAGGGGAGAAAAATATACCTTTTTTTTACATAAGGCAGAAAAAAAGAAGTTGAAATTGAGACCTTGTGTAAAATTGCGACTGAAAAAGTAAACTCTGCTTCATGAAAGAAGATTAAAACAAATTCCAACCGGTAGTCTAAAAAGTTGCCCCCAAATTTGTCTCTGGTCAGAGCTTCAGATTGCACAATAAAGAAAAAAAGAGTCCCATGGGGACAGGGGCATCAATCCTGCCCTACATATGTTCATTTGCAAGAATGGTGTCTGAATTTACACTACTCTCATAATGCAGGAATCCCAAGCTAAGATGTTAAAAGGGGCAGGGAAAGAACCTTCTCCTGGAGCACAGGCACATAGTGCATCCAGCTGTACTCTAACTAAATAACTCCTCTCTGCAGGCTGCTGACCTCTTTGTCTGTGAATTTCAGTCTACATCACGTGCTTGATTTTTTGTTTTTTCAGGCCCTTTGCACAAAAGATGGCATTTGGCACAGATTAGATACAACTGAAGAGAGGATCACTGGACTAAAGATAGATCTGAAGATGTTCAGAATATAGCATGGTAATAATATAAGGAGACAAAAGTGATTATGAGATACATAAAATAAAATGAGCATTTTCAACACAATTTCTAGAAGAAACAGCAGAAAAATGATGGAGAAAAAATGCTTGAAAAGAGAATTGCTGACATTTTCTAGAATTGAAGAAAAGGCCACAAATCTTTTAATAAGAAACATGACATTTTCTGCATCATAAGTTAAAAGAAAACATATTTTATAGTTTTATTCTTTTGCTTAAAATATTCAGTGACCCCTTATTATGTTGGATCTCTGATTTGGACTTGAAATGACTACATAATCTGGGCATTTTGTAAATAAAATATTCCCCATTTTTGGAATCCTACACCAGTACCTATATTGAATTCTCACTATCATGCATCAGCTATAACATTGAAAACAAGTTTCCCATTTGTCCTTCAGGCAGACAATTCAGAGTTGTATTCTGTACAACTTCTCAGGCATTCTCAGGGGGACCAAACAGAGTTATCTACAGCAATAGTCAACTTGATAATTTATCCTTTTATTGTATCTGTCTCCATTCTTGTTTTATTTTCCTTAGTCTTACTCCTACTTCTTCAGATCTCTAAGTAAATTTCCTATATGCAAGTTTTGGTCCCTAGTTCCACTTTTATGGAGAATATAGGGGTAGATAATTGTTACTGGAAGTGATCCTAGAAATTGTACTCTCAGGATGGGATTTTGGAGCTGAAGTGGTAACCAATGAGATGGCCATAAGAATCTATTGCCAGTGGTGATTGGAACGGGATGGTTTGCAGGAACATCACATTTACCCAGAATTTTATATTCAGTGCATTTGAATGAGGTACATGTGGTAGGTCACCACTAAGTTATACAGACCCAATGACACTTGAACTATATAGGGGGATGATAACTATAAGGATTATGAATTGACTGGCCTTTATTAACTTCACTGGTAGCCTTGGAAAAAGAAAATATCAGGCAAGGATCAGCAAACTGTCAACTCAATATGCATCATGAAACCAACAGACCTTCAGAATGTCAACAAAGGGCTTTAGCCACAGGGCAGACAATATTGCAAATCAGAGGAGGGTTTAATTACAAAGGCGGCAGAACAATAAAGAGTAAATGTCCAACCTTGACAAGTTTTCAGAGTCAGCGCCCTGAGAAGGAAACTTGAAGCATTTGGTTGAATCTCAAGCTAAAGAATTTTGTACTACCAGATTTCCCTGAACTCTCCAGGCTAGGTGAAATAGCACATCTCTTGCTAGGAAAGATCAGCTGTCTCTCTTTTCCAGGAGAGCAAGCAAAGATCTCACCCGAGTTACATGTCTTGCAAGACTATGGCTGTTATATTCAAATTCTTCCCCTCACTCCCTTCATTGCCTCCAGATTAATAACTAAATTTGGCTCTAATTATAGCCGGAGCTAGGAAAGCAGTTTCTTCTCAGAGGGATTAGCTAGACACAGCAAAACAATGTCAAGACCCCGAATATAATTGGCAAGAATTGGTAAAACACATAGGATAGAACTGTGAGCGTATTGGATCTAGAATATGGGACACATAAGGTTGGATAGGAAGAATTTCTTGACATGAGAGGCTCTCCTGTAAATGGGACTTTTAAAATATAGTATATGCTCTATTTTGGTGAAAATGTCATATGCACTTGAACAAAATGTATATTATGCTATTGTCAATTGATTCGAACTTGTTGATAGTGTGTTGAAATACTCTATAGCTTACTTGTTGAGTAGTTCTATTAGATACTCAGAAAATAGTGTTAAAATCTCCTACTACAATTCTGGTCTCTTCTCCCTATATATTTATTAATGTATTTTCAAACTCTTTTATCAGGGAAATACACATGTAAGTCATTGTGTCTTCTTGACAATCCTCACTTTACTCTTGAAATGTTCCTCTTTACCTCTGGAAATACTTCTCACCTTGAAGTCTACTTTGTTTGATATTAATATAACGACAGCAATTTTCCCTGGTTTAAAGGTCCCACACAGTCTATTTTCCATTCTTTTACTTTCAACATCTCTACATCTTAATAAATTGTGTCTCTTGTAAACAGCATATGCTTAAAAACCATTTTTAAAAATTCAGTCTAAAAATCTCCATTTTAATCAAAATATTTACTCCATTTACATTTAGTGTAATTATTAAGAAGATTGGATTTAAAACTACCATCTTGCTGTTTACTTTCTATTTATACCCCCTATTCTTTGTTTCTATCTTACTTATTTCCATTACTCTTTGGTATTTATGAAATACAATTACTTTCCCACTCCCTTTCTATCATGTTTTTTAAATGTGTGCCTACTTATTTATTTATTTATTTATGTTTTACTCATTACTCTGATGATTAAATATCTAATCTTAATTTCTCCACAATATATTTTGAATTAATATTGTACCATTTCATAGTGTAAGAACTTCACTATAGTATACTTTTATTTATATTCCTTCCTATTCTTCTTTTGTTATATATTTTATTTCCACATATGATGAAAACCCCAAATACATTGTTACAACTTTTGTTTTAAAAAATCAGACTGCATTCTGATAATTTAAGAAAAAAAAGAAAGATATATTTACATGTATATATCTACATATTTACCATTTTCAGTGTACTTCATTGCTCTCTGTACATCTGACTATCTGTTAGAATTCTCCCTTCTGTCTAAACAATTTTTTGGAGTAGAAAAAATGTCCTTGACTTTTGTTTGTCTGAAAATGTCTTTATTACACCTTAAATTTTAAGATAACATTCTATTATATAAATAATTCTAGTTAACAGTTATTTTGTTATTGTTTTTATCAGCAAATTAGAGGTGTCATTACATGGACTTCTGTCTTGCACTATTTCTTATAAGAATTCAGCCAACATTCCCAAATTTGATATAAATTATTTTCTCTGTCTGCTATTAGGATTCTTTTCTTTCTCTTTGGCTTTTAGTAGGTGAAATATGATGCACTTGCACATATTTTTTTCATGTTTTTCTACATGTAGTTTTCTGAACTTTTGGAATCTATGAATTACTACCTCTGATTAAACGTGGAATGTTTTTGACTAATGTTTCTTTATATTTTTACCTGCCTTATTCATTCTCTTTTCATTTTATTTTATTTTATTTGGAGTTCCAGTAAACATATGCTAGTCATTTGATAGTGTATCTCAGGTTATGGAGGGCCTACTTGATTTTTTTTTTTTAATCTACTACTAACACATCCAATTTTTTTTTTTTTTTTTTTTTTTTGAGCTAGAGTTTCATTTCTGTTGCTCAGGCTGGGGTGAAGTCGCGTGATCTTGGCTCACTGCAGCCTCTGCTTCCTAAGTTTAATTGATTATCCTGCCTCAGTCTCCCAGGTAGCTGGGATTACAGCTGTGCGCCACCAAGCCCAGGTAATTTTTGTATTATTAGTAGAGGTAGGGTTTCACCATGTTGGCCAGGCTAGTCTCAAACTCCTGACCTCAGATAATACACCCGTGTTAGCCTCCCAAAGTGCTGGGATTACAGGTGTGAGACTGTGCCCAACCAATTTTAGTATTAATTTCAGATGCCATATATCTATTTTATTTCTCAGCTCTAGGATATTAATTAGGTTTTTTTATTACAGTTTTAATATCTTTCATAAAATTTCACAAATTTTCACAACTGTATTAAAGTTTTTCTGAAAGTGTTTTTAAACATATTTATAATATATCTTGTACAGTCCTTGTCTGCTAGTTCCAATATGGTGGGTATCAATAGAATTGTTTCTATTGACTGATTCTTTTTATTGACTACAGATCACTCACATTGTCATGTTTAGCATAATGTCTCATAATTTTATACATATATATATATGGAGATTGTGGATGATGAATTATAAGGGATTCTAGATTCTGTTATCTTTCTCTATAGTTAAGTTTTATTCTGACAGGCAGTTAAATTACTGGCAGATCACCTGATCTTGGAGGCTTGGATGTAGGCCTTGCAAAAATGGCTGCTTTTATTTTTTTTCCTGAATCCTAGGACAAATTCCTTAATTCTGAGGCCTGTATTTTGTTCTATGGCATCATTTCAACTAAAACTCAATGTGTTTATCAATTTCCTTTTACATACCTACACTTGAACTGAAAACTCTGTCTACCACGAGGTGGAGAGTAATTAAAGCCTCTGCTCAGAAACTTAGGGCTTCCAGCTGCAGTTTTGCCTGTAGACCATTTAGATTCTCACCTTATTGATGCACAATTCAAAAGCCAGCAGGGCTTTCTCTGTTGTTCATTCTCTTTCAATACTTCCCCTTTTTAATTTCAAGTAGCTCTGGCATCCCAAGCTCTATTCTCTGACTTTTTAGACAAGTAAGACTACCCATTCTGTTTAGTCTTTAAGCCATGTGAATGAAGATAATGTGTTTCACCTTCACATAGTATCCCAGTAATTCTTTCATATATTTTCATCTTTTTGCTGGACACAAATGACAGTGTTGATGAGGGCCAGAGAATGGCAGAGTCCCAAGACAGAAAACTGACTGAAGTATGACATGGAGGTTAGCTCTCTATCATAAAAACATTCACTTTGGATTGTAACATAGATTAAAAATGAGTAATTATTGAATTTAAATATAAAATTTTGGAATCTATTGATTACTATAGCATAACCAATCTCACAATAACACCTCACAATATGACAATAAATGTGTGTGTATATTTATTTTATATACATTTATTTACTTATATGTACATAAATTCTTCATGATATCTTAAAAATTTATTGCTAAACTCATATTAGATAACATGAACAATGAAGAGAGCTATGCTGCAATTTCGCTCAAAAGTTAAATATGGCAGTATATGCAAAGACACAGCCTGTGTTCTGTTTTTCTTTGTTTTGTTTTAGGAATACTACTGTGGGCCTTCTTATTACCCAACTATTCCACCACTTTTCTTTTCCAAACTGCCAAGGACTGTTTGTCCCTATTGCTTGTCATGAGGTCATTTGGCCTTCATTTGGCTCTCAAGTGTACCATTTATTATGAAATATTTGGCAGTACAGTTCCTCATTAGCCTGTAACACTTAAGACAGTGTGATACCCCTTTCACGGAATCATTTTCATGATGTCAAATTAAATTCTTCATTTATCAACTAAGTAAATAAATTAATTTCCCAATTCATGAAAATATCTTTGGTTACAATCCACTGCTAAAAAGGAATGGTTTTGACATTATAAACACCAAAGTAATGAAGAATACAATGGCAGATGAAGAATGAATATTGTCATTTTTACATCAAAACATGCAAGTTACATGCTGTCAGGTTTGCTTACCAACGTATTAAAAGTTAAATTCTGTCACTTTGGCATCATAATCTGGCATTTACATGATTACGAAAAACACACATGGGCTCTGAAATTAGATGGTAGTTTCAGTTATAAGGTAGTAATTTAGAAAATCTAAGGATTGACAACATTTATTATTTTTAGGTCATCGCCAAAATTATAATTAGCACGAAAACCCAGATACACATATATTCGCTGTGGCTTTGTTTATAATTGTGAAAAATTTAAAACAAGGTTATTGTCCATTTGATTAAGAATATAGTGTCCGGAGTCAAGCTTCCTGAGTTCAAATACTGGACACTATATTCTGGTGTGTCATTTGGGCAAGCACCCTAATCTTCTGTGTTCTGTTTACATTTATTATTGTGAAATGACAATAATAATTGTACTGAATATTGCCTGTTCAAATTCACAACATCCCTGTCTTTGTAACTTCTTCCCTGGATTACCAGACCTAGACAATTATTAATTACATGCTTGTACCACTTCCAGTAGCATTTCAGTATAGGCTCTACCAATGGGAAGTACTTCTGCAAGATTGTAATGCAGAAGAAAGGAACAGCCACTCTTCTTTTGACTCCAGCATCAATGGTGGCAGCTCACTAAGATGGACTCCTACAGTAGTAATAATGCTGGCAGCGGCAGGCAAGGAGGTACTTCTGTCAGTGAATATGACTTCAGTAGCAGACCCTATAGTAGGTGTACAATAGCCAATTCTTGCAATAGCAGCAACAGATTAACTAGAGAGGCAGTGTTAGGGCAGTAGAGATATCAGTCAGCTCTTTGTTTCTGGATAACCTTTTATTATTATTGTTATTATTATTACTATTTTGATCTTTCAGTTCTTCTAACTATTGAATAGCTCAATTCTGTATATTTAGTGCCTCTTCGCCTAAAATCCCTAAACTGGTTTCTGTTGTCTTGACTCCGTAGTGATTGATGAAATAACTGTATTGACATAATAGCATTCCCATGAAGCTTTACATAGCACATGTAAAAGTATGTAGAAAATGGCCTGGAACATAGAAACCACTCATTAAATGTTAGCTTCTGCTGTAAGTATAGTCATTATTCTCTTAAGGATTAGTCTCACAGTCCTGTTCTTTCTTTCATCGAGTAACCTATGGTTGTCTTCTGAATATTGTAAATGTTATGCTATGAAGATGGAAGATTCTGTTTAATTCTTCTAAGGAGGGTGGGTTTTTATGTGTTTGTTTTAATAGAAGCTAACCTGGTTGGGAGCAAAATGCAAACTCTTACTCTTGGACAGCAGCTCAAATTTCAGTTTGATTATTTTAGCCATAGTCCTCGTACTTGGACTCTACACATGAGTAATTGAGTGGTCAGATAGATATTAGGGAGGAATTTGTAGACATAATTTGGGCTCTCCATATCTGGCTCTGTCCTTTCTAAGATCTGCCTCTCACTTGCCAGCAACTATAATTGCTCTAAATTCTGACCTGTCTTTTTAAAACCAGCCAGGCCATGGACATTCCAGTAGTTTTAGCTCCCCTGCATGGTGCAGACTAGGGCTTGCTCTTATGCTAAGATAAGCAATGGAAAAGAAAACTTCACTTTTTTCCATGTGTTGACGCCTCCTCCAGAATATGCCTATATTGAGTTACTCTCCATTGCCTTCAGTTGTTTGTTGGGTTTTTTAAAAAATATTTTGTCCATTATTTATTGTTGTTATTCATGGGAAGGTCAGTCTCATAGAGGTTATTTTGACCATTAGTGGAAGTAGCTTTTGGTTTAGACACTATTAATATTTTTATAGGTATAAATATTTATGCATATATCATAGAATTGAATGAGGTCTCTCACTCAGCTGAATTCAGCTGGCAGATGGTCTGGGCTGGAAGTTTCAAGAAAACTTTGTTTACATATCTGGAGCCTCAGAGTTCTTCCAGATGGCCATTTCACATGGCTAGCGTGGGCTTCCTCTCTAAATAGTGATCTTAGGGTAGCTGGCCTTCTTACATGACAGCTGGCTTTCTAGAGGGAGAAATCAGATGTTTCCAGACTTCTTAAGGCCTGGGGTCACTTCTTTTGTATTCTGGTGGTCAGCGGATGTCAGAAGCCCAGATTCAAGGGGAGGAGATATAGTCTCCACCTCTTGAAAGAACTGGTGTTGTGAGTATGCAAAAACGGAAAGAATTGATGGCAGCCATTTTTGGAGACTATCTAAAGAACGAACCAACTAACTACATACAAACGCACATACACCCACACACATTCACATATATAAAAAGTGGACTAAAAGAAAAGGAGATCTGAGAAGTACAAAGTCTTGAATTTTATCTTGAGTGTTTTATTTCTTGTGTGTAAGGAAAAGTAATAAAATTTAAAAATGTGTTAATTCTAAGCAGCTGAGTAGATGGTTGTTTGCCATATTATTCTGTTACGTTTTTGTTTGTCTGGGTTTTTTTGTGTGTTTAAAACTCTTCCAAATAAAAGATTCCCACACTCTTTGACCTCCTGAGGTTATGTGCATCACATAAACTCCTACAGATGGACACAGACCCAGAGATGTCCAGACTCCTTTTCACTCTAATAGTCTGTAATTCTACCGAGAGGGATGGAAAGGATGGATAACCTCTGAAAGCCTTTCTGAATGCTGTGTTCTCATGCTCTTTCTACTGTACCTGGGGGTCATTCCATGTCCAACATTGCTTCTTACTTACTCTCCCAGTCATTCTTCTCTAAAGCAATTCTCTTTATCATAATTTCATACCCTGAACTCTGCTTGCTACTCTACTCCCCTCCTCGTGATCAAAACATGCTGCTCAAGTTTTGCTCACTTAAAAATAATCTGTTATATATATAGCTCTGTAGAAATTATTCAGCCAGCAGGCATCTATCTCCCTTCAACATTCATCAAGCTATAGTGAGTGATTAGAGAAATAGCAGGGACCAGGACTCTCCACTGGGGCTGTACTGGTGATTTTGGTGCTCTCGTCCCACAGAGGGATACCTCCAATTAGGTTCACCTTGACATGAAAGGCAATAATTCTGAGAAGCTTTGTTGACATATAAGAGGAAATCCATTCATTAACCAAACTTCCTGACCACTTATATAGAAATAATAGTAATATAATATATGAAAATATCCTGTAGGAGAAGTGCAAAGAAATGTAAGTCAAAGGTACTCACTCAACTTTATTATTATTAGAAACAACCTAAATGTCCCTTCCAGGAGAATAATGACATAAATCACAGTACCTGCACACAAAGGATATGTACTCATGAATTTAAAAAACTAAATACACTTATAAATGGGAGCTAAACATTGAGTACACGTGGACATAAAGAAGGGGAAAACAAACATCAGGGCCTAGTTGAGGGCAGAGAATGGGAGTGGGGAGAGGATCAAAAAACTACCTATTGAGTACTAGACTTATTATTCAGGTGATGAAATACTCTGCACACCAAACCCCTGTGACATGCAATTTACCTACATAATAAACCTGCGCATGTATGCCTAAACCTAAAATAAAAGTTAAAAAAGTAAAAGTAAAATAAAAATTAAAAACTGAGATAATGTTGTATGCGCTGACATAAAAGGTTTTCATAATATTTTAAATTAAGACCAACATTTGCATACTGTTTTAAATTAAGACCATCATTTGCAACAATTTTATGGTTCTATAATGTAAGCCTACTTTTTATAAAGTAAGGTTTTATTTTAATGTATGTATTTTTATAAATACAGGAAAGAAAGAAAGCTAATAAAAACCATGCCTTAATGAATGTCCCTCCTGTGTCACACACAGTATATATGTTGTGCGTACACCAGCCTATTCAGTCATTCCTCACAGCATGGTCTCAGTTTTATTATTACCATTTTACACATGTGAAAACTAAAGCTCAGAAAAGTGAAGAAACCAGCCCATGCCCTTCTAGCTAGGGAATAATCAAATTAGTATATGTTTTTTGTTTGCCTAAAACAAGAGCATGCATACTTGACCAATTCACCATATTGCTAGACTTCTCACTTTTCAATTACTCTCACTATCAAAATTATCTTACTCCCTAGCTTTGCCCATATTCTTCTCTCTCCTTCTAATATTCTTGTCAGACTCCCTTTCCACTGGATGAAAAGTTTTTATTGAGGCATACTAACATATGGCAACATTTGCATGAAGACTCTTAAATGTGTTTCTTGAGTACGTAAACCACGTGAACATGCACATGGTTCAAAATACAAATACCCCATTCCTCAGAAACCCAACTCTCTACATCAAAGGGGGTCAATGTTCTCGTCTCCTGTATATGCCCTGCAGCAGAATTTTGTTCATATATAAGCAAATACATGTAGGTATTTCTGTTCATCTTTTTCACAAATAATGGAACGCTATTCACACTATTCCTCACTTTTGTCTACCACTAAAACTTACAGATAATTTCATACCTATATGTGAAAAGATTCTCTATTCCTTTTTATAGCTACTTACTTAATATTCCATTATATGCAAGACATCTCTGTATTTAGCAAGTCACTTACCAGTAAACAGAGGCAGCTGGTAATCTGCTTTTACAATCAGTGCTGCAACACAATTTTTTTAACCTTTATACAATAAATTACTAAATGTGAAATTTTTGCTAACATGTACGTGCATTTATAATTTAAATGTATACTTTCAAATTGTCCACTAGAGAGTTTTTACCAAATTAGAATCCTACCAGCAGTGTGCAAGATTGCCTCTTTCCATACATCCTCATCAATAAAGTATATAGTCAGACTTTTGGATCTTAGATAATCTGAAAAGTGGAACTGTTGACTCACTATAGTTTTAAGTAGACTTTCAACAGATCCAAAAAGCTGAGCAGATTCCAAACAAGATAAAAGCCAAGAAATCCACCCAAAGAAATAGATAGTAAAACTTCCTGGGGGTGGGGGGAATGGTGTTGTAAAAGCTTTCTCATAACAGTAAAAGAAACATCACCTTATCTGTAGAGGAAAAACAACTTGAATTGCAATAGATTTCTCAACACAGACTACGAAGGCCGAGAAGAAGTGCCACAATATTTTTGAAATGCTGAAAGAAAAAAATTGCTAACCGGTATATCCAGAAAAATATCCTTTAAAAATTGAGGTAAAATCAAGCTATTTTCAAATAAAGGAAAATAGAATTTGTCACCAACAAACCTACCCAAAAAGGGCAATAAAATTTTCTGGATTTACATATGACATGTTTATGTACATAGAAAATCCAAGGAGTCTACAACAACAACAACAAATTTATAGAACTAATAAATAAATGTTCAGCACATTTACAGGACAAAAGGCAAACAGAAAATTCAATTGTGTTTTCTTATATTATAAATGAACACATGGAGATCAAAATTTAAAATACAGTACCATTCAAAATTACTCATCAAATAATACACTTTGGTGTAAATTTAACAAAAATAGTACAGAACTTATATACTGAAAGCCATAAAATACTAATAAAGGAAATCAAAGAAGATCTAAATAAGTTACCATGTTCATAAATTGGAAGACTCAATATATTAAGGATATCAGTTCTCCCCAGTTTGACACACAGGTGTAATACAAATTTTATCAAAATCTCAGACTGATTCTTTGTAGATATTGACAAGATTATTTCAAATTTTATATGAAAGAGCAAAGGAACTAGAATAACAAAAAAAAGAAAAATGAAGCATAAAGTAAAACAAATCAGTCTACTTGATTTCAAGATTTATTATATACACACAGTAATTACAAACGCATAATGTTAGTGAAGAGATTGATGCATAGATCAACGAAGCAGAATAAAGAACTGGGAAATAAACCCACAGAAATATGGATAATTGATTTTTTACAAAGGTGCAAAGCAATACATTGGAGAAAGGATAGACTTTTCAGTAAATGATGCTAGAGCAATTGGACATCCATGGGCAAAAAACAAAAAAGACAAAATAAAGATGAAGAGAAAGAAGATGAAAAAGACGTAGATGAAGAAGAAGAAAAGAGGAGGATGGGGAAGAAGAAGAAGAACCACCTACACCTTTAAAAAAGCTCAAAATGGACCACAGGATTTAAATGTAAATTGTAAAACTATAAATCTTTCTTAAAAAACAGTATCTTTTTGATCTGAGGTTAAGCAGAGTTCTTATACAACTATAAAGACCCCTGATAAAAGATCTTTAAAATGCATGGAACACCTAGAGCTAAATGAAGAGATTTTTAATCTTAATACCAATAGTATGATCCATAAAAATAAAACTTGATAAATTGGACTTCATCAAAATTTAAAACTTTTTCTGCAAAAGACCCTATTAAAGGGTGAAAAGACAACCTACAAACTCAGTGAAAATATTTGCAAATCAGATATTCAACAACAACAAAAAAAACTAGTTTCTAGATTATATAAAGAGCTCTCACAGCTGAACAGAAAAAAAACACAACTAATTAGAAAATAGGTAAATGATTTAGACAGCAATATTTCACCAAAGAGAATATGCAGATGAACAACAAACACATGAAAATATGTGCATCATTAGTCATTAGGGAACTTCAAAATTAAAACCACAATATAATATCTTGACACTCCTACCAGAGTAGACAAAATAAAAAATAGCAACAACCACAAATGTTGATGAGGATGTGAAGAAATTGGGTCATTTCACACTTTGCTAGTGGGAAGGTAAAATGGGACAATCACTCTGGAAAGTATTTCTACAGCGTTTTAAAAAACTTACACATGAAACAGTTAAAAGACTCAACAATTGTACTGCTGTACGTTTAGCCTACATAAGTAAGAATTACAATCACACAAAAACCTATAAACAAAAGTTTATAGCAGCTTTATTCATAATAGCCTAAAACTGGAAATAATCCAGATGTCTATCATGAGTGAATGGTTAAACAAACTATGGCACAGCTGTACTATGATGTCTTAGTCCATTTGGGTTGCTATAACAAAACACAGTTATGCATCACTTAATGGTAGAGCTCTGTTCTGAGAAATCCATGGTTACGTGATTTAGTTGTGCAAATACCATACAGTGTATTTACACAAACCTAGCTGGTATAGCTACTACACACCTGGGGCATATGGTGTAGCCTATTGCTCCTAGGATACACACTTGTACAGTATACTACTGTATTGAATACTGTAGATAATTGTAGCACAGTGGTAAGCATTTGTGTATCTAAACATATCTAAACATAAAAAGGTACAGTAAAAATATGATATAAACTTAGGGAACCACCACTATATATGCAGTCTGTTATTGATAAAAAGGTATTTGGTGCTTGACTATACTTTAGACTGGGTAATTTGTAAACAATAGAAATGTATTGCTCACAGTTCTGGAAGTTGGGAAATCCAAGATCAATGTGCCCATAGATTTGATATCTGGTGAGGGCCTGTTCTTCATAGATGGTACTTCATATGTATCCTCACCTGGCAAAAGAGGCAAGGGAACTCCCTTGAGTCTCTTTTACAAGGGCACTAATTCCATTCATGAGGGTAGAGTCCTCACGACTTAATCATGTCCCCGAAGCTGCACCTCTTAATGATATTACATTGGGTATTAAATTCAAACATATGAATCTGGAGAGACACCAACATTCAGACCACAGCAGTCCACACATGCCCCCGAAATTTATGTCCTTCTTTCATGCAAAATGTATTCACTCCATCCTAATAGCTTCCACAAGTATTATTCCAGCAACAACTCAAAATTTCAAAATCCACAGTCTCATCTAAATATCATCTAAATAAGTTATGAGTATGACTCAAGGTACAATTTATTCTGAAGCAAATTGCTCTCCATCTGTGAACCTGCGAAATCAAATATGGTGTGTGTTTCCAAACTACAATGGTGGGACAAACCTAGTATAGACATTCTCATTCCAAAAAGGAGACATAATAAAGAAGAAAGGGGTAATAGGTCTCAAGCCAGTCCAAAATCCAGCAGAACAAATGTGAAATCTTAAGGCTCCAGAATAATCTTCTGTGACCCAAAGTCTTGCCTTCTAAACACACTACGTTGGTGGTTGGGCCCTCAAAGCTCCAGGAAGCCATGTCTCCATGGCTTTGCTGAGCATAGCTCACACTGCAGATCCCATAGTTAAGTCTTATGCCTGTGGCTCTCCAAGGCTGGAGTTGCATGCCAGTGGCTCTGCCAGTCTGGGGTCTCTGGCACGGCCCCATCTCCACAGCTTCACTGGACATTGCCTTAGCTGGGGCTTTCTTTAGTGTCCCATTCCTATGGCAGCTCTCAGCCTGGGCCTCAAGGCTTTCTGGGGGCATCCTTTGAATTCCAGGTGGAGGTAACTATGCCCTCATGACTCATACACTCTGTACCCTGATGGAGACGGCACCACACTGGCATCACCAATGTTTACAGCCTGTGCTTTCTGGAGGGGTGGTTCAAGCCACATTTGGGCCTGCTTGAGCCACAGCTAGGATGGCCAAGGAATGCTGCACTGGAATGCAAAGAGCAGAGCCTTCAAGTTGCTCTGTTTCTAAGGCTTTGGCATTCTGAACTTGTTGTGTACAAAGTACCCCTAGAGATCTCCAAAATGCCTACAAGGTTAATTCTTCCATTGTCTTGATGGATAGCACCAGGCTTCCATCTATCTACACTAATCTTCTCAAATGATCTCCTGGCCACATCCTTGGTGTTCTCACCTGATCATGCTTTTCATTCTTTACCACATGGCCAGGCTGAAAATTTTTCACATCTTTAAGTTATGCTTCCCTTTTTGGTGATAAATCCCATCTTTATTTCTCTCTTCTCACATTTTACTATAAGCAGTCAAGAGAAGCTATGCCATATTCTCAACACTTTGCTTAAAGATTTCTTACACCAAATATGCTATTTCATTGCTCACAATTTCTATATTCTACAAAGTACCAGACATTAGCAAAATTCTACCAACTTCTTTCTCACTTTATAACAAGGGTCACCTTCCTTCCAGTTTCCAATTACACATTCCTCACTTTCTTCTGACATCTCATCAGAATGTACTTTACCGTCTATATTTCTAACAACATTCTGATCACAACCTCTTAAACAATGTCTATGAAGAATGAGACTTTCTCTGCAGCTCTTTCTGGATCCTCACCAGAATCATCCTTAAGGCTTCTTTCATGCAATGTACACTAAAACTCTCCCAGCCATTATCCATCACCTTGTTTCAAAGCTGCTTTTAGGTATTTATCATAGCAGCACCCCCACTTTTCAGTCCTAAACTCTGCCTTAGCTCATGAGATCTGCTGTAACAAAACACCTTTGTTTAGGTAATTGATAAGCAATAAAAATTTATTTCTCACAGTTCTGGAGGCCAGCAAGTCTAAAATCAAGGTACTAACAGATCCACTGCCTAATGAGAGCCTGTTCCTCACAGATGGCGCCTTCTATATGTCTTCGCATGGCATAAAGGGCAAGAGAGCTCTCTTGAGCCTCTAATTAAAGGGCACTAATCTCATTTGTGGGAGTGAAGCCCTCATGACTTAATCGAGTCCCAAAGACCCTGCCTCTTAATAGTATTATATTGGGTTTTAGGTTCAAATATATGAATTTGGAGGGGGACACCAACATTCAGACCATAGTATATGGAACACAACCTAGCAGTATAAAAGAATAAATTATTGATGTACACATTTCTGGATGAATCTTTGGATACTTAACGCTGAGTAAAATTCCCATCCCAAAAGGTTACATACTATATATTTTTATTTTTGTAAATTTCTCAAGATGACAATATTATACAAATGAAGAACATATTAGTGATTGCCAAGGGGTTAAGGACACAGGAAAGTGGGATGGAAGTATTGTTATGCCCAGACCGTTTGTTCCCCAAAGAAGACCACCAGAGTCCAGAGTCCCAGAGTCAAAGCCAAGCGGCAAGGATCTTTACTGCAAGTTCGAACTTGGTCCCTCCGTTCCACAGCATACAAGAGGGCCCCGAACAATGCGAGTGCTTGCTTTTTATAGCCCGATGTAAACAGGATATGTAAAGTTACAGGGGAACAAGGTAATTCTCTCAGTTACAGCATTACAATTGGTTAATATTATACATTTAGCATTTTTTATTGGTTCCCGCTGAGTCCTTATCGGAGATTTCCCAGGTGGTGTTTTTCTGAAGTTTGAAAGAAATATGGAGGAATGTGTTTGTGCTGGGCTCAGGAAGTTGGGAGATATATGGGGGATGTGTCTCAGTATATATGACTGTAAAAGAACAGTATGAGAGAGACTTTTGTGATTATGGAAATGTCCTGTGTCTTGACTGTAGCAATATCGATTTCCTGTTTGTGATACTGTACTACAGTTTTGTAACACATTATTATTGAGGGAAACTGGGTAAAGGATACCTGGGATCACTGTGTATTATTTCTTATAACCGTATGTGAATCCATAGTTATCTCAAAATAAAAAGTTTGATTAAAAATATTGAGTTTTCCTATTCAGTAACATGGTCTGTCTTTCCAGCTGTTCAGGCCTTTTGTAGTATTTTACAGTTTCCCTTCATACAGATCTTTGGCATTTTTTATTTGTTGATATTGTAAATAAAGTATTTTCTTTCATTGCGTTTTCTAAATGTTTATTTGTTTTTATGAAAGTTATTGATTTCAGTATACTAAGATTGTGCTCATCAACTTTATTGAATTCTCTAATTAGTTGAGATAGTTTTCACTTTATTCTGTTAGGTTTTCCAAGTGTATAATTATATTATCTGTAATAGAGATCATCTTATCTCTATTATTTTCATTTCCGATATGTATAGCTTTGATTGTTTTGTACCATGACATTGTCTAGCATCTTCTGTTACAAATATTAAATAATACTTGAAAGAATTTTGGTTTTGGTTTTGTTGATGGTGGATTTTTTTGTTTTCAACTTTAATGAAAGTACTTTTAGTGTTCAGTGTTTCTCTCTATTAAACAGTCTATTTATTATATTAATGAAAATCCATCTCTGAATAATATTGTTAAATCTGGTCACATATTCTTTTTCAAAAGCCTCCAATGAAGTCAAAAGAAATAGAATATAAATCTCAAATGCAAGCCACATATGTAATTTTAATTCTTCTAGTAGCTGCATTTTAAATAGTAAAGAAAAACAGGTAGAATTAATTTTAATAATACTTTTAACACAGTGCATTAAAATATCATTTATATGTAATTAATAAAATTACTAGTGAAATATTTTTTAGTACTAAGTCTCTGAAATCCAATGTGTATTTTATAGTTTCAGTACATTTCAAGTAGACAATGTTCAAATGCTCAGTAGTCACATGACTCTAGTGGCCACCATTCTGGACAGCATAGCTATAATGGAGTTTCATTGTTTTCCACCATTCCAGACAGCATAGCTATAATGGAGTTTCATTGTTTTCAGAGATATGACTAAACACCTTAACTTTCCTTCACATGGACTTCATAGCAGGCCCCTTGCTGAAAAATCAGTTTCATTGCCCTCTTCCCTGGGCCTCTGAAAGCCTATTCCTTCTGTTTGGGATACCCTCATCCTCTTCACTTGGTTAATTTTTCCGTATCCCTCTGCTCAAAGCCAACTTTACCTAATCCCTGGAAGCTTTCTGCCTCCAGTTTGGGTTAGGTTCCTGTCCTCTGCATTGCCATCATCACCTGTTTCCGACGTTCTTCCACTTGTCAATCTAAATTCTGCCTTCTTGGGATCAGAGACTCTATTTTGGTTTCCATACCCCTAACTTATAGCACAATGTGTGGGGAAAAGAAAGATCAGACCGTTACTGTGTCTGTATAGAAAGAAGTAGACATAAGAGACTCCATTTTGTTCTGTATTTGAGATGCTGTTAATCTGTGACCCTACCCCCAACCTTGTCCTTGCAAGAGACATGTGCTCTGGTGACTCAAGGTTTAACAGATTTGGGGCTGTGCAGGGTGTGCTTTGTTAAACAAGTGCCTGAAGGCAGTATGCTTGTGAAAAGTCATCACCATTCTCTTAATCTCAAGTACCCAGGGACACGTACACTGCCAAAGACGGCCGGGACCTCTGCCTAGGAAATCTAGGTATTGTCCAAGGTTTCTACCCATGTGATAGTCTGAAATATGGCCTCGTGGGAAGGGAAACACCTAATCGTCCCCCAGCCTGACACCCATGAAGGGTCTGTGCTGAGGAGAATTAATATAAGAAGAAAGAAGGCCTCTTGGCAGTTGAGATAGAGAAAAGCATCTGTCTCCTGCCCATCCCTGGGCAATGGAACATCTATGCTCTATTTACTAAGATGAGAGAAAACCGCCTTAGGGTGAAAGGTGGGACTTGCTAGCACAATGCTGCTCTTTATGCACTAAAAAGGTTTATGGAGATGTTTGCATATGCATATCAAGGCACAGCACTTTTCCTTAAACTTGTTCATGTCACAGAGATCTTTATTCATAGGTCTTACTGCTGATCTTCTCCCTACGATGATCCTATTATCCTGCCATTTCCCTTTTTCTAAGATGGTAAAGATAATGATAAATAAATACTGAGGGAACTCAGACCGGTGCCAGCATGGGTCCTCTGTATGCTGAGCACAGGTCCTCTAGGTCCACTTTTTCTTTCTCTATACTTTGTCTCTGTGTCTCATTTCTTTTCTCAAGTCTCTCGTTCCACCTAACGAGAAACACCCACAGATGTGGAGGGGTAGGCCACCCCTTCATCATGTACATAGTAGCTACTCAACAAATACTTATTGTCCAATTAAGAGATGTTATTCAATGAATGATAAGCCTTCATGGGGGAGCAGAGGAAAACAATTTATCTTGTGCATTTATGAATGAGGAAAGAGGATGCTTTGAACAAAAGTAGGAAAGAAGACTTAGAATGAAGTCTTAGAAATGGATAGATTATTATAAGAAGATTATCACATATTAGCCTCATATTAAACCTGCAAATTATGATGTCTCAGTATCTAGGTTGTAATGTTAGAGGAGGGAGTAAGAGAATGTGTAGGTGTCTGTCCACAACTTGGTGGGGGAAGGGAACATAAATTTCAGGGAACAAATGGCATTGTAGCTTTCTGCTACAATGCTCTGAACCACTATAAGTTTAAATGCTTTTCTAGTCCTTCGGTTAAGGTAATGTATGAATAAAGTATCATCTACCAATTGCCACCCTGATGCTTTGTATCTTGTACGGTTGAAGTGACTATTTTTAAACGAAGATCATGGCCCACAGAAACCTGGAAATAGATTTTGCTGAGGCATTTTAGTATTAAATTCTCTCTCCCTCTCCAGACTTAAATTTTTATATTTCTCCTTTCTAAGATGTGTCTCATGGTCCCTGGCCCATCCTATACCCCTCTTCTGAAAGAAAGAATGTGTTAACTTTCAAAAACTGAAAGCCAGCATGACTCAAATGAAATGTAGTTTTGGAAGAGTACTAAAAAATAACAATAACAATAATAATGAATACCACATACCACACAATTACTATGTGTCAGGCACCAAGGTAAGCACTTTTTCTACATCATCTCATTTAAATGTCATGAATTTTACACACACACACAAAAAGTGATAGGCCTACGGTCACATAGCTGATTACTAACTGAGCTGGTACTTGTTCCCAATCTGTCTCATTTCAAAGCTCACATATTCATACATTATATTTTATTACTTACAATTTATCAAACCATAGAGAATTCTATTACTGAAAATCTCAGTCAACAATCTTCACTTTTGGCCAGCTCGAGAACATTTGGATATCCCTCCACTTCACTCATCTTCAGGGGGAGCTTTATGCCTGGTCACATCTGGCCTTCTTATTAGACCAGAGAGATATGCTTCAGTGTGTCTGCCACTTTCATTTCCCATGAGAGGATGAGCAAAATGATTGACTCAGACCCCTTCACAAAAGGAGACCACAGCAGCACACAGTTATATGCCTTCTGTATAAGGGTCAATTAAGATGTGTGCTTGATTATAAACCAAGGAAATAAGGGACAGATGGAGGAATGTGGTCACAGTGACTGAAGGCACTTTGACAGCTGCTGTGGTGATTACATCACCAGCCTCCTGGCTTTCAGTGAAGATTATATCTCCTTGATAACTCTTGAACAGAAGAAAAGCATTTGTCTTTCTAATTTCATCTTTAAAGGCTGTAACATTTACATGGTAGAAATATTGCTAGACCCTCAATCAGTGGAGCTCAGCTTGAACTGCATATTAGAATCACCTTGAGAACTTTTAAAAATTTCAGTCCCTAGGTTAAATATCCCAGAGACCAATTTCCTCAGAATCCCTGGGGCTGAAATCCAGGGATCAGTATTTATTATAGCCTCCCTCCCCATGTGATTCCAATGTTCAATCCATGAGAAAACCACTGCCCCCCAAAACATTTTTCTTACATTATCATAGTTAACAGATGAAAAGTAACAAAACACTTATACTGTTTTATTGCCAATGTCTAAATTAGTTGTATTGTAAATTAAAAATGCAATCTATTTAATATCAAGTCTTTTTTTTTTTTTTTTTTTTTTTTTTTGGAGATGGAGTCTCGCTCTGTCACCCAGGCTGGAGTGCAGTGGTATGACCTCAGCTCACCACAACCTCCCCCTCCTGCGTTCAAGCAATTCTCCTGCCTCAGTCTTCTGAATAACTGGAACTACAGGAGCGTGCCACCATACCTGGCTAATTTTTGTATTATTAGTAGAGATGGGGTTTCACTATGTTGGCCAGGCTGGTCTCAAACTCCTGACCTCGTGATTCATCCGCCTCGGCCTCCCAAAGTACTGGGATTACAGTCGTGAGCCACCGTGCCCTGCCAATATCAAGTCTTCAAAATATTTTATATTCTTGATGACTGCATATATTATAAATGTCTACATATGTTGTACATATATGTGTACTTTGTCTATTTTAGAAAAATTATATGATCAATTTTTGAATATAGCATATATATATAGGAATATGTACACACATATATAATAAAGCTGGTTAAATTTGTTTACTATTTTTGTCTATGTATTCTATCAGTTTCCAATAAAGATATTTAAAAATTTCCCACTTACAATAGAGTGTTTCCCAATTTTGCAAATGATACAAATTTTGCTTTTCTATTTTAAGGTATGTTGTTAAGTGCATCCATATTTTATATTTACTCTGGTGAGTATTTTTAAAAATGTAGTTATTAAATAATATATTTCTTTATCTCTCTTAATGTATTTGTCTTGGATTTCATTTTGCTGGTATGAATTATTTTCTCCCTGTATTATTACCTCATTTTCATTGGTTTAGTATTTGCATAGCATGTCATTTTCTTTTCAGACTTTTCATGTGATTTTTGTATTAAGTGAGTCTCTTTAAGAAATATAGTAACTGGATTTTTAAAATTCAGTCAGATAATATATCTTATAATGGAAAATTGTATTCACTTTAGTTGGGATTACAGATATAGTTAGGCTTATTTCTGTCATCATTTTTTCCTTTCTTCTTTTGATTCCTCATGGATTGATATAGTTTCTGTGTTTACTGTTCCCTTCTGATATTTTAGGAATTATCAGTTATATGAATAAACATGATTTGCCACTACACACGAATCCCCTTATACGTATCATTTGGACTTTGTTTTACATTTGTCACATAAACATAATTATTAATTTTACATTCAAAAGCTAATTAAATTTACTGATATTAACTTCTGTGCTCACAGACATTTGCCTTTTTTAAATCTTTTGCCATTGCTTCTTGTATCTTACATCTTCATTTGAGGTTCACATTTCTTCTTTTTTGAAATGCGTTTTACTTGTTTTAGCAATAAACTAAAATTGTCAAGTTCACTTAGTCTTTGCATTCTAAAAAAAATACTTTATCTTGCCTTTAAACATGACTAATAGTTTAGCTAGATATAAAAAGCCTTCCTTCAATACAATGAGATATTTACCGCTTGGTCTTTGGGCACTACTGTTATTGTAACCACCCAACAGGTTCACCTTGTCCCTACCTAGAGCTGATTTATCAAGACAGGGAAATTGCAACAGAGAAAGAGTAATGCACACAGAGCTGGCTGTGTGGGAAACCAGGGTTTTATTATTACTCAAATCAGTATGTCTGAGCATTTGAGGATCAGAGTTTTTAAGGATAATTTGGTGGATGAAGGGCCAGTGAGTCAGTCGGAGTGCTAATTGGTCAGATCAAAGGTGAGATTATAGGGAGTCGAAGCTGTCCTCTTGCGCTGAGTCAGTTCCTGGGTGGGGACCTCAAGATTAGATGAGCCAGTTTATCAATCTGGGGGGTGCCAGCTGATCCATCAAGTGCAGGATCTGCAAAATATCTCAAGCACAGGCTTTACAATAGCGATATTATCCCCACAAGCAATTTGGGGAAGATTAGAATCTTATAGTCTCCAGCTGTATGACTCCTAAACCGTAATTTCTAATCTTTTGACTAATTTGTTAGTACCACAAAGGCAGTCTAGTCCCCAGAGAAGAAGTGGATTTGTTTCAGGAAAGGGCTGTTACCATCTTTGTTTCAAAGCTAAACTATAAACTAAGTTCCTCTCAAAGTTAGTTCAGCCTATGCCCAGGATTGAACAAGGACAACTTGGAGGTTAGAAGCAAGATGCAGTTTGGTTGGGTCAGTTCTCTTTCACTGTCCCAGTTACAATTTTTTAATGATGGTTTGTTACTGGTGGAGGGTGTCCAGGTTCTTGGCATCTTGAACAGTGAATTGGACAAAATGCACAAACAAAGCAAGGAAAGAAAGAAGCAAAAAAAGCAGAGATTTATTGAAAATCCAAGTACACTCCACAGAGTGGGAGTAGGCACAAGCATAGGAGCTCAAGGGCCCTGTTACAGAATTTGTGGGGGTTTAAATACCCACTAGGGGTTACTTGGTCCATTGCTGACTTGGTGTACACCCTATGTAAATGGAGAGGATGAAGTAAAGTTACAAAATCTTTTAGTCAGTGTAGGCCCTTTGTAAATAGAGAGAATATTTCCTGTCATAGCTGAAGTGTTTCCATTTGATTTAGTTCTAGGAAGTCAGTGTGAATCGGCCTTATGTTCTCTGCCTCCAGATCGTATTCTCCTGCCTCAGTTTCATTACCAAAGAGGAAAAACAATCTCTTGTCAGTATATATTCTGTTCCACTGTGGTCACTGTATTTTTTGTCGCTGGTAACTTTTAAGACAATATTTTTGTCCTTGTTCTACTGTTTTACGCAACGAGTGGGTGTTGATTTGTTACAATCAATTGTGTGTAAAATTTTTGATCTGTGAAACTTTGTTTCTTCAGTTCTGGAAAAAGCCAAAAATTACCTTTTTAAATATTTCTCCTTCCTTTTTGTTTGTTGAGTATTCTGCAACTCCTACAGGGCCTAAATTGGAGCTTCTCAAACTATCTTTGGTATCTACTTCCTCTTATTTTTCTTAGTTGTTTCTATGTGGAGAATTTTGGATGAGGTCCTTATTATTCTATTCCAAGTTTTTTTCTTTTTTACTGTTTTTTAACTGGGGCTTATTCCACTATTTATAGTTTTTATTTAAATAATTAATTATACATTTTTAAAATTTTGAATTTTCCTTTGCTTGTTTTCTAATATCTGCCTGTGATTCATGTATTTTTCTCTGTGGTCAACTTGGGTATTCTTATTATAAATCTTGGTCAAACATTTTACATAATTAATTTAATTCATGATGAATTTACATTTTGATTATTCATTTTATCAGCTAATTTTCTTAGTATTAACGCTTCTTGTATGAGAAAGGGCCTGTGTGTGTATATATTTTGCTTTGCTTTTTGTTTTCCTCTCTATCTCTTCCCTCATCCCTGCTTGTGTAATCCATGCACTTACATTCATATGTTCTTTGAGTGGCTACTATGCACTAGACCCTATTCTAAACTCTGGGGATATCTAGTTCCCAAAACATGCAAAAACCCTTGCCACATGGAGCTTACATTCCAGAGGGAGGAAACCAACAATACACACAACATATGTAAATCATATAGCATGTTATGGTCTTGAAATTACTTGCACCCCTTTCTCCAGGGCTCCCAGTCCAGAAAGTTGGTGATGGGCTTCTACTTTGCAGTGGCATAGAGCAATACTATTCAAAATGTGGTCCGCAGACTGGTGTTGATCCACTAACTGTTTGCAATATATGATGAGATAAGCATAGAAATTTAGACAAATACTCTTGCAACTTTTATGTCAATTTGACAAAGTCATTTTATTTCTGTCAAATCTAACACAACAATATTTGTCCTTATAGTTTGCATGTGCTTTTATTTCATTTTTCAATTCACTTTAATTTTACTTTCCAAAAAAAAGTCTGTGATGAAAAGTATACTCTGTTCTTTCAACACAGAGAGCCTGAAAAGCATTAACTTAGAAGTTCTTCCGATGTGGAATCAAGTCAGTAGGGGCTTTGATTATTTCTTGATTGTAAGGCTATGTCTGTTTCCTCTTTCCTCCCTACATGTGCAGCATTGTAGAAATCATAACCTGTAGGAGCAGTTGGAGGCTTATGTTTTTCAGCTTTATTTTGTGTGATGGGTATTCTGGCCTCAACTTTTGTAGTCAATTTGGCATAAAACCTTTTAGTTCCACTAATCTGGTGGGCATAGTAGGGACTCATAAAAGCATGCCTAACTATCATTTTGACAGAAAAGTACAGGCTTTTCTGCATTCTGGGATGTTTACTTGGTTCACACCGGCCCCTAGAAGAAACAGTGAAAAGAGTATTAAACTGGCTGCCGAAATTTCTAATTTCAAATGTTGACTTGGACACTGTCTTACTGATTGGCCTTAGCAAGTCACCAACCTCTTTTTCAAGAGCTTTTGATTTATAATGACTCTTTGAGATAAGACAGGATTATCTTTGTAAAGAAGGAAAACACATTCAGAAAAGTGCAATGACTTGCCAAAGTCCACTTATTCAGAAAAATCAACATCTGTCCCAGAGTCCATATGTGCTCTCACATAAAATACCGAAGTTGGATGAAGTGCTTTCTTTGGAATATCAAAAATGGTAAAATGCAAGCAATTGCAAAATGCCAGCATTTGTGTGTATGCGTGTGGCAGGGATTTAGTATCCTGTCCCATTTGGAGAGCGCTCACTGAGCCTTGCCTCTGGCTGCTGTAGGATTGCTCTCCATGCTTGGATACAACAGCAACATTTGAATATTACCATTAAACTCCTCCCCATTGTCAGAGCTTAGAAGCTGTGACTGGCGTACACTAGCCAAGGTTGGGGAGGACACATGACCTTGACAACTGACAATGTGTGCTTACCCAGATATGACATGGAAGTTGTGGTGAAAGGATTTGATTCGCCTAGAGGCTGATCTATACAATCCTGATTTGTCTATCATTTATTTTCTCTCTTTCACGTCACTCTCCTTTGCTGTTTGCTGTTTTCTGCACATCTTGACTCCAATGTCTAGTTACAGTCTCTCTTGAACACAGGTCAAATTTCATCTCAACAATTACAATAACAAAGAAGAATTCTGTACAACAAGTCACTGTCTGTACTTTGGTGTTTGACTTTTAAGAACAATCTTTATTTTGTTAAGATAAAATTTCAGCTCTTGTATGATTATTTTCCTTGAACACCATTCATATAATAGTCATCCTTATAGCAATATTTCCTCATGTATACATCTCTCCTGGAAGATTCAAATGTACATTCAAGTGTGATTTTGCTGATCTCTGCAATAGTAATTGATTATGAAAATATCAAAATTACTTCTATTTCACAGACTTAAAAATTCAGGTTCAAAGTAGTAAATCAAGCAAGACTCCATTGCCCTTGAATTGCAGGAACCAAAGATGTTTGACTTCCAGATAAGCTGTCTTCTGTGTAGTATTCATTTTGCAGATAGTTGTATGAGAATTATTTTTACAGGAAATTAAGGGTAGAGGATTAAGGTAGTAGCTAAGGTGTTTGTGTATTTTGTGTCCTGACATCAAAGAACAAATGCCAAGTGAGTGACTTGCCAAGTATTTACCAAGATGAGTTATGTCTTTAATATACTTTATTCCCTTTCCATCTCTAATATTCCAGCTACCAAAACAAAATTGGGAGTAAAAATAATCAGATTATCAGTGTAAGAAGGAAAACAGAGGTGGTATCTAATATCCCATTCTGGTTTGAGGTATTAAAATTTCAATATAGTAAGGAGATCATCCCTGCTCAACTTTCAGATCTAGGAATGCAAAGTTTCTAGCCAATGAAACCACAAAAATGGAAATAGCCATCTATGCAATGAAATAGAAGTGGTCCACTCAGTAGCTTTCCACAAGTTGTTTAAACCCTCTGACTATAGCTTTCTATCTGCACAAATATATAGGCCATAAAAATGGGTATAATATGTCCAAGCAAAGCTCTTTGTAAACTGTAAAGTCTTATGAAAATATTAACTGTTGTTTGGTTCATTTTTGCATTCTTCCAAACAACATAAATTCTGTGCTAATGGATGGTTTAACTTGTTGATGCCCCAAACTTCTGTGGACACCTGTGGCACCAGCAATTGCTATTAAATATAGTGTGACCTTGGGAAAATGGTTTAACCTTTCTGTCACTGTGTTCCTCACAGAACAAACAAACAACATTATCCTTACTCTCACTTGAGATGAGCAAGGTTGCATAAAATTAGAACTATATAATCATACATTTACTATGTGAGCCCCATGGGTGTGCACGTGTGTGTGCGTGCATGCACACACGCGCGCACATCCTCCTTTTGCAAATGAAGCATAAATTCCTTAAAGTCAGGAGTCATATTTCTTCTTGTCTGTAACTTTTGCAGCATTGGAGAATAAAAATATAATTACTGACTATCAGAGCAAGAAGAGATTTTATTATTTGGTCTAACCCTCATCATTTTGTAGATAATGATATAGGGAGCCAGTGTGCTGATAATAGATGATTTGCCTAAGATCATGCAGCAGAGGTTGGATTTAAACAAGACTTCTGATTTCATCTCCTTGTTCTTTCTTTTATACTTTACAGTAGGTGTTTGACATATAATTTTCAAATGAATAAAAGATAACTAAAGGAAACTTAGATTAACATTTCTCATAGAAGAAAGCAAGTTCAGTGGTCGAAGACATTTTAATAAATGCTGTGCTTCAAGAGGTGTGTTTATGTATGTTAACATAATTTGAGAATCGCCAGAAGATAGTAGTTTAGTTTTTTCAAAGTTCTTTGAACACAGAATCCCTTTGGAAGACAACAGCTATTAGAACATAGTAAATAGTCAATAAACATGTAAATGAATAAAAATTAGGGAAGGAAAGTGTCTTAAGATGTACATCTGAAAACTGATTCCTTGTCTCCTTTAACCTATGCAACTTTGGACAAGATTCTGCAGCCTCTGAAGCATGATTCTTCTATCCTAAAACGGAGATAGATTATCTGCCCAACCTACCTCAAGAGGCAGCCATAAAATCAAATTTCTCTGGACCCAAGAACCTGGTGCAGCAAGTGACTCTCATTTTAATCACCAGATGCTCTCCCTTAATTTCCGGAAACAGTGCCGTCCTTTTGTTCTGAGAACTACATTCTTCCCTCGCTTCGTCCATAAGATTCCCAATGGAGCTACATTTTTTGATATAAACCTGACCCTTTGGCCATGGTTAACTGATTTAGAGATGCACACCACACCCAAACTTGAACAAGAATGCTCTTCACTGAGCTTTCAGCGTTGGAGCTGACAGGCCGTCAGGCAATCACTCTCTCTAGCTAAAGCTGTAAGATCGCTCATCTCTCTCCAGCTTTTCCTTTACTCTCTCCCTTCTAGCAAAAACTCTCAAATATTCCAAATTTTCTTCCCACTTTCTGGCATTTCTAATTATTCCTTCTCCTGAGAATGTCCTTTTCTCCATTATTTACAGAGCCTATACCTTCTCCACCCCAATAGCAGCTTCTCAAAGGCTTTCTCTAACCATTTAACTAAAGGGACAGCCCTCGTCTTTCTGTATCACGTGACTGTTTATCTCCTGAAGAACTTGTCTTAGGAACTCAAATTTGTGTTTGTTTATGTTTTTATTGTCCAACTTGCCTGCAAGAACATAGGCTTCTTAGGGACAATAATTTTGTCTTTTGCACCACTGCTTCTCAGCCCTTAGAATAATGTGTAACACATATTTATTGATTCATAATTGGTGGGAAGTCTCTATACTCATAATGACCTTTCAAAGTAGGCAGCATCACCCTCATTGTATAGTGGGAAAAAAACAGAGACTCCAAGGATTAGTCACGTTTCCAAGACCACACAGCTTTGGGAAAAAGAGTGGCATGGTCATTGCTCACGTGTTCAAGATAGTGTCTCTATTATATATCTGCTGACAGTTCATTGATTTTATATTAACAAGACCATTTTATGTTTGCTTTTATTTGCAGAGAGTGAAGAAATGGGAGGAGATGGTTAGGTAGAAGTGTGAAGGATCTGAGCAGCTGTCAAACATCAGTCAACGCATTTAAGACCATTAGGCCACACAAAGAAACTCTACCATACAACCATAATGTCCTTTTCTCCTGTCTGCATCCAGACTTCATTTTGGCTCTGCTCCTGTTTACAAGGCTGGGGCCAGAATATTCTGGGAGACCCTAGGTATCACTACCATTGCAGCTGCTAACCTTCTAACACCGATATACTGCTTTCTCATCAGCAGGACTGAATGAGCATTCCTAATAAAGGAGAGGAGAGTAACAGCCTCTTTGTGCCCCCTTCTTTTCTGTTGGACACCAGTGAGTTTTGTTTTACCAGCGAAATATATTTTTAAAATGTCCAGGAAAGAAAGCCAATAGTTGACAGAGCAAGAATGACCCCTACACACGCTTCTCCCTGTAGGGATTTGGAAAACAATTCTGTTTGTTTGATTTTCCACAAGGTCAGACCCAGCTGAAGTTGGCAGAGGTTACTATTCCCACCTTAACTCAGCTGCCAAGTCAGAAAAACAGAGTTGAGTTCTGGCCCATTTTTTGTGTGTGTGTTGGATAAACCTCAATTGAGACAGGTAGAATAATAAATCCAAAGTCACACAGAGTCAGATACTGTTAATCACCTGAAATGTTTTATTTGATATCTGGCACATTGCATCATTAGCTCATTTAATCTTTATAGCAATCCTAGGAAGTCAGCATTGATACTCAAATGAAAGTTGAAATCAAGATAAGTTAAATGACTTGTCCGAGATCACACAGCCAGAAAATAACATCGAATTTGGATCTATGAATCCTGGGCTATTTCTCTCTCTCTCTCTTTTTTTTTTTTTTTGAGATGGAGTTTTTCTCTTGTTGCCCAGGCTAGAGTGCAATGGCGCGATCTTGGCTCACTGCAACCTCCACCTCCCAGGTTCAAATGCTTCTCCTGCCTCAGCGTCCTGAGTAGCTGGGACTACAGGCTCACGACACCACGCCCAGCTAATTTTTGTATTTTTAGTAGAGACAGGGTTTCACCATGTTGGCCACGATGATCTCCATCTCTTGACCTTGTGATCCGCCCGCCTCGGCCTCCCAAAGTACTGGGATTACAAATGTGAGCCACTGCACTCGGCCGAATCCTGGGTTTTTTTCTATGCCTCCACCCAGGTCCACTGGCTACTGCTTTGAACTGGGGGTCTCACCTGTAATCTTCCCGCTTCCACATGGTGTCACAGGAATATGCTCCCATTTCACACACCTTTATGAATGTCACTCCCCCAAATCAAGTCATACAAAGACTCCTGTGTTTCCATGGCATCTGCCACCTCTTTTCCCATTCCCCATTTTTATTATTTATCTCAGAGCAGTTTTGTAGACACGTATGGTTCCAGATTACAGACAGGGAACCACAGGCAGCAAAAACAAGTCAGCAGCAGCTCTCAGTTCCAGAGTGCTCAGCTGTTTCCATAAAGCCCAGAAGTTGCAGCCAGTACTGTTTCTGGCTTAGGGAGAATGGCTAGCAAATGACTGTTACTCCATCAGTCCTTCCCTCCTGGGCAAATAATTAGCCTGCGAGTCTCTCCACCTGTGTACCTTGTGATCCCAGGTGAGTAATTTAATCTCTTCAGGCCTGTTTTTTTCTTCTTCTTCTTCTTCTACAAAATGGTTATAATAATAGTAGTACTTATTTCACAAGGCTATTGAACAGATTAAGTATTGCGGTGCATAGAAAGTGTCTAGGGCAATGCCTGGTATTTAGTATGTGCTCAATAAATTGTAGTTCTTTGCTTTTTTTAAATGATTGTGTTCCTAATTCTGAAAAAAGCTAACCCCATGCACACTGGCAAACTTTTTGAGACCTCTTTTTACCCGTAAAACTGATTTTGGCACCCCTTTTAATTGTACTGGAAAAAACATTTGGGATTTATTTCCCTGATTACCTGCATTCCGCTGGAGTTCACTGTGTCTGCTACCCATCTAGAAACAGCATGGAATCATGTGGCTCTCCTATTTCCCTTACCCACAAGACATACTCTCTCCCAGGAAAAGTTGCTGGGATTCAGCCAGATGGACCACTTCCTGAGACCCAGGCCAGGAGGTCTCCCTGGACTAACAAGCCCTTAGGACATCCCTGTACACAAACACATGCACCCTGGGAGATTTTTGTGGAAAAGAACCCAGTGTATCCATTTCTGAATTTCAGTGTCTGGCATGATCCTAAAATAAAGATAGTGCTCAGCATGTGTTTGCTGAGAGAATTTCTATGCAAAGCCCTCCCTTGTGAGCTCCTTGATAACAACAGCATATCAATTAAATGATTACTATGGTTAGATCCTTTACATGCATTATGTTGGGAAATTCACGAAGCAATCCTGAGAACATATACTATCATTATTCCCGTTTTACAGATTAGAGAATAAAGGTCAGAGTGATTCACAGTAACAGAGCCAAGATTGAGCACAGGCTGTTGGACTTGAGAGACTATTATTTCAAGGGTCATCTCTTCTCAGCTTTCATCCAGTGCCATAGCTGCCACTATTCTGATTGCAACAAATGAAAATCTTGCACCTTCATTAGTCGGGAGCTCACTGCTTCACGAGGTAGTAAAGGTTTAGTATTAGAGAGTGCTAACTGCTGGAAAGTTTTTCCTTGTATTGCGTTCAATCATTTATTGGAGCTTCTCCTCCCCCCACTTCCCCACCCCCATTTCTGGATCTGCCCTCTGGAGGAACATAGAAACAAGGCCTTATGCTTTTCCCATATGTTAGCCCACGTGCTATAAATAAATCAGTCCCCTGCTGACTCCTACTCTGGAAGATGGATGTAAAGCACAGAGAGGAAAGGTGTATTTAAAAAAAAAAGTAGTCAGTTATTTTTCTTAATTTATACTAACACTTTATAAAGCACTTAATTTTTTTTCTAAATGTTTTTCCCCACACCTGGGTGTCTACTTCCAAGGTTCCAAACAAAGAAAATTTCCCATTGCTGTTAAAATAGCCAGCATATGACTTGTGAGCCACAGTGCCTACTGATGTTTGCTACCTAGTAAATCTTGCATCTGTATTCCATGAAGGTAAACAACAGGCTGGGAGTGATTTAGTGGACTGTAACTACTTAGCTTTGATTTCTTTGCCACTAACGTTTACCATGCCAGACTGGATGCAAACCAGTGTCTTTGTGTTAAGAGTGGGCTCTGACATACTGGGAAAAGAAAGCTCCTGGGAAAACTAGGAGAATTATTAGTTAAAAGCCACCCTGGAGATGGACTCCAGCTTTCCCTTAGCTTTAGGACTAAACAATAACAGTGTTGAGTGAGAACAAAGCAGGAATAAATAATGGATCTGAGACAGGAAATATAGCATCAGGCATTGGAGACTTTGGCCTCAGTGTGTGTAGCATATACTGCTGGTACCCTATTTGCATCACCTTGGCCCATGCCAGAGGTCATCTGAAAGGTTAGGGGACAATTCCTGTACATAACCATCAGTTTCCTACCTCCAGTATCTCTTTGTCTCTCCCTAAAGGTGTTCCCTTGTTACATGAATGATATCAGCCCACATGTAGAGCTGAAGGGAAAATCCAAGGGGTTAATGACCCAGGAGCCAACTTAACCCATAAGGGACGGGAGTGGATGCTCAAATACTCCAGCTTCTTTGATCCTCAGTTGGACAGTTACAATGTGTGATCTTCACAGTCTCTAAAATGGTCTCTGGAGAAATTTAGTGTCAGTGGCCTGCTCAATAACACATCTATTATTTCTTCCCTTTCGTGGGCCTCTTGCTCATTTCTTCACATTATTTCCTGGGGTTGCCTTTTAGATAAACTGTTTGCATTCACATTTTTGTCCTAGTGACTGATTGTAAAGAAATCACACCTAAAAGTCTTCTTGTCAATATTTAAATGGTGATAGTAACTTTATGGTTTTAGTGAGGGAATTAATAATATTTGCAAACTTTTGGCACAGAGCCTGGACCATGAGTTCTTTTTTAAAATGATTTTCATTTTTATTTTTGATTCAGGGGGTACATATGCAGGTTTGTCACATGGGTATATTATGTGATGTTGAGTTTTGGGATACAAATGATCCCATTGCCCAGATAGTGAGCATAGTACCCAACAGTTAATGTTTCAACTCTTGCCCCACTTCCTCCCTCTTCATTCCATTAGTCTTCAGTGTTTATTGTTGACATCTCCATGTCTATCAGTACCCAATGTTTGGCTCCCACTTATAAGAGAAAACATGTGGTATTTGGTTTTCTGTTTCTGTTTTAGTTTGCTTAGGATAATGACTTCCAACTGTGTCTGTGTTGTTGCAAAGACATGATTTCATCCTTTTTTTATTGCTGCAGAGTAGTCTATGGTGTATAGGCACCACATTTTCTCTATTCATTCCATCATTGATGGGCACTTAGATTGATTTCATGTCTTTACTGTTGTGAATAGTGCTATAATAAATATATGAGTGCATGTGTCTTTTTGGAAGAACAATATATTTTCCTTCAGCAATGAAATTGCTGGGTCAAATGGTACTTCTGTTTTGTTCTTTGAGAAATCTCCAAACTGCTTTCCACAGTGGCTGAACTAGTTTACTTTCCCACCAGCAATGTATAGGCATTCACTTTTCTCTGCAGTCTCGCTAGCAACTGTTAATTTTGGACTGTTTAATAGTAGCCATTCTGACTGGTATGAGATGATATCTCACTGTGGTTTTGATTTGCATTTCTCTGATGATTAATGATACTAACCAGTTTTTCATGTTTGTTGATTTCATATATGTTTTCTTTTGAGAAGTGCTTGTTCATGTCTTTTGCTCACTTTTTAATGCAGTTGTTTGTTTTATGCTTCTTGTTTTGTTTAAGTTCCTTATAGACTCTGGATATTAGAACACTGTTGGATGCATAGTTTGCAAATATTTTCTCCCTTCTGTAGGTTGGACCATGATTTGTAACCAAAAAAATTTAAAAAGTAGTGCCTCCTCCTCTTTATCTTCATCAAGTCTTCCTTGTTCTCATTTTCCTCTTCCTCCTGCTGCTTCTTTCTTTCCTTCCTGTTGTAGGGTGAGTGATAATTTGATCTGAGGGGGTTAATTTAGTAATTATCACACAGAAAGTTTAAAAACACTTAAGACAGGCCAGGCACAGTGGCTCATGCCTGTAATTCCAGGACTTTGGGAGGCCAAGGGGAGTGGATGGCTTGAGGTGAGGAGTTTGAGACCACTCTGGCAAGCATGGAGAAACCCCTCTCTACTAAAAATACAAAAATTAGCTTGGCATGGTGGTGCACACCTGTAATTCCAGCTACTCGGGAGGCTGAGGCAGGAGAATGACTTGAACACTGCAGTGAGCCGAGATCACGCCACTGTACTCCAGCCTGGGTGACAGAGGGAGCCTCTGTCTCAATAAATAAATAAATAAATAAATGCACTCAAGACAAATCAAAACTGGGATAAACAAAAATAAATCAAAATTTGGTAACAAATTTTTATAACTTTGATTAAAACAAAGGGCTGCCGTACCTGGGGTTTAGTTTTATTGGGTACTGATTCTATTGCACATGAATAAATTAAACTGAACAACCTTTGTAAGTGATAAACAGATATAACAATGCTGTGTAAACTCTGTATGTTATACAAACACAGAGGTAGATATTTAAAGGTAGCCAAAATGAACCCTTATTATATTTTCAGATTAAGGGGTCTCAGACAAGGGTTAGCAAACTGTGACTCACCACCTGTTTTTGTGAATACAGTTTATTGGAACACAATCATATTCATTTGTTTATATATTGTCTATGGCAGCTTTGCACTACAAGGCAGAGTTGAGTGGTTGTGACAGAGACCATATAGCCCACAAAGCCTAAAATGTTTATTATCTTGCTTTTTACAGAGAAATTTTACTGACTCCTGGTCTAAGACATTTCTTTGATTTTTAAAAAACACACGTATAAGGTACAGATGAAGCAAAAACAGAAAAATTATTTATACATATGTATACATATATGTTTTTATAATTCCGCACCATGAATAGTATGTATTGTCCCATAATTTCCCAGTTGCATTTTTCTTAATTTGCTTTTTTGATCAAAGCACACCTTAATGGTCAAAACAGCAGTCCACCCACAAACAAAAGCAAAACCGACTTTGCCTTTTTCAATTATAAAAGAGGTATGACAATTCAGGTTGGAAATGACAAGATTGACAAGGCAATATGTTGACCTATGGGTAGCCCTCAGACCACCCCCCCCACCATCATCTTAATGGGCAAATAAAATCTATTTCAAGAGTAGCCCAGGCCTCAGCAGCTCTATATATAACAAACATGATCTTTTTAAAAACAACCCAAATTATACATAATGTATGCTCATATTCTTAAACGGATCTGTTAGAGATGCTAAAAAAAGACTGCATATATTTCAATTTTCCCAAAATGTCTCTTTCTCCGCCACTGACTATTTTATCTCTCTTATAGAACTCCACAAATTCTGAAGATCTTCCTAAAAAACAACAACAACAACAACAACAAAACAGGTCTGAACATGTTATTCCACTGCCTCAAAACCTTCAACATTTGTCTTTTATACAGGATTAATTTCAAATTCTTTGATTCCTCATGTCTACTAACTTTTCAATCTTGTATGTTGAAAACAACATCCCCACACTGTGCAACTTTGCATATGCAATGCCATACTCTTACTGCCGTTCTCCAAGTCACGCACTCTTGCATCCTCAGGCTTTTGTTCACGTTGTTCTCTCTGCCTAGAACAACCACCCTTTTCCCATATTAACCTTTCTAAATGTTCTTCTTTCAAACTCCTGTCCAGATATTCCCTATCGCAATGGACCTTCTTGGGATACCCCAAAGGGCCTTTTATTAGGCAGAATTAATCTCTACTCCATTCTTCTCCATCTCAGCTAATAGTTCTTTCATCTACCCAGTTGCTTAAGCCCCCAAATCTGAAATTATTCTTATACTTCTTCTTTTTCATGCCTCATCTTCAATCCGTCTCCCTGGTTTGTCCATCCACTCAATCCTGAACATATATGTTAAATCTCTCCTGCCTACTTTAAGCCACTCTCATTTGACTTCTGGACAACAGTCTTTTTTTTCACATCCCAGTCTTGTTTTTCTCCAACCCATTCTCCACTTTAATAGACGAATCCTTTTAAAAGCACAAATCAGACCGAGTCACTCCTATGCTTGAACTTTCTGGTGGCCTCCTTTAATATTAGGAATGAAATTCAAATATCTTAATGAGGCCTGCAAAGTAAAGCATGATCTGGCCCTTGAGACCTCACTCCAGCCATTTTCCAATTTTCTGTACTCCGGTGGGAAATGCAAGCCAACATCAGAAACTTTGTGATTCTCTTCCCCTCATCTGGAATACTCTTTTTCTCTCTCTTTGCTTGTTTATCCTGTTTTTCATTCGTAACAAACAAAAAAGGTAAATTTGAGATGCTTTCGATAACTCCTTAAGCCAACTCAGGGTCTTGCCCATTATCTTGCTTCATGATACTTGGTTTTCTTCATTTGCAGGGTTATTGCAGCTTGTCATTATATATTTACTTATGAGTATCTCTAGAATATTTGTCTTTCCTGTTAGTCTGTAAGCTGCAAATGTATGAATTGTGTTGCCTTATTCAATACTTTATACCAAGTGCTTCTGGTGTTTAGTATACAATAGGCCCTTATTAAATATTTGATCAAAAAAGAAATGAACAAATGAATAACTGAATGGGTAAACAAATTACATCATGCACTGAACATATGTCACACTGTTGAATTCAGTTTATTTTACATATAACAGTTTATCAAGTATAAGAATTTTTTTGTGTGTACGCCCATTTCCCTTTCTGAATCTAAGGGCTGATGGGCGGGTAGCATCAATTATTCAGCATGGTAGCTCTCACAGGTTCTAGAAGCTGAGCCCTCAATAAATAAGTTGGTAAAAATCAGATGTCTTATTCAGTTGAATGTGATGTAACTTCTCTGAGGACATAAGCATAATATATACAGCTTTTAAACTCCAGTGCCTGGTATATAGTAGGTGCTGAATAAATGCTTGATGAATGGATGCATGCATGCACATATCTTTATCTGGTTGTCAACAAGTCAGTATTCCATTGCATATAGATGCTATATATATATTTTTAGCTACTCATCTTCTGATGGACGCTTAAGTTGATTCCATATCTTGGCTATTGTGCACAATGTTTCAATAAATGTGGAAGAACAAACATCTCTTCAACATGCTGATTTCATTTGCTTGGGATAAATACCTAGTAGTGGGATTGCTGGATCATATGGTGGTTCTATTTTCAATTTTTTGAGAAGTCTCCATCGTGTTTTCCATAGTGACTACAATAGTTTACATTTTCACCAACAATGCACAAGGGTTCCCTTTTTTCCACATCCTCACCAACATGAGGATCTTTTGTCTTTTTAATAATAGACATTGTAACAGGAGTGAGGTGATACCTCATTGTGGTTTTGACTTACATTTCCCTGATGATAAATACCTCAAAACATCATATTGTACCTGATAAATACATACCATTTTATATGTCAATTTTAAAAATAAAAAAAATAGGAAAAAAAAAAGTCAACTTCCACCAACTACCTCAGGAATGCAAAAGTAAGAACAGACTTTAGGCCTTTTTCCTATTGACATTCCCTTTTTAGTATTGCAGGTTCATCTTCTTCCTGCTTATTTCAAGTCATTAAACATGTAGATTATCCTGTCTGAAACACTGTGCTACTCCTGAAGGTAAAAAAGCAGAGTAGGACCTGATCAACCCTGATTTGTTCTACCTGGCCCCAGATTTAAGGAACTCAGGGTCTAGAAGAGTAGAGAAAGTGCATTAGAGAGATACATGAATGTGTAAGGATGATACGGGTGTGATAGAAGTTGATTATTGCCCTACTCAGATGGCCTTTGCAGGGTCCATGCATCAAAGGTCTAGCTGTTCTGAGTGTTGACTGCTGTTTTGAGTTCACAGTCTCCCCTACTCCCTTCTTGGGAGAACTGTACTTGGCTTCTCAGACCCACCGACCTCCACTAGGGGGCAGCCCACAATCAAATGGATACTAATAAACAAAAGGTAGACATCTTACTTCAGAGGAGAAAACTGTGCTGTGGTTTTTGCTCCAGAGTCTTGTCCCTGTGGATCAAGCCAAGGCTAGTCTGTGCCTCAGATCATGTCTGTGGCTGCCTCTTTCTCCTTTCTTAACTGACTTCACTTCCTCCATTATGGGTTTTTACTGAAGAACTCTCCCTCTATAAATCACAGGAACCCAAACCCCTGTCTGAGGCTCTGCTTCCCCAAAATACCACCTAAGCCATCATGTGATAGGCACTGTCCAAAGGTAAGTGCATGATGCCATGAAACAGAAAAGAGATATCAGACACTGTTTAGAGATAGAGAGGCATCCTAAGTAGAATCTTCTTTCTTTCTTTCTTTTTCTTTTACTTTTCTTTTCTTTTTCTTTTTTTTTTTTTTTTTTTTTTTGAGAGGGAGTCTCTCTCTGTCACCCAGACTAGAGTGCAGTGGTGCGATCTCGGCTCACTGCAAGTTCTGCCTCCTGGGTTCATGCCATTCTCCTGCCTCAACCTCCCAAGTAGCTGGGACTACAGGTGCCTGCCACCACGCCCGGCTAATTTTTTAATATTCTTAGTAGAGACGGGGTTTCACTGTGTTAGCCAGGATGGTCTCGATCTCCTGACCTCGTGATCCGCCCACCTTGGCCTCCCAAAGTGCTGGGATTACAGGTGTGAGCCACCGTGCCTGGCCAGTAGAATCTTCTTTCCAGGTACATTTCAATTTTATAGAAAAGTATCCGGATAATACAATATAATAAAACACTCACATATTCACTAACTAGATTTAACTAATGTCAACGTTTTTTCACAGATGCTTCCAAACTTGCACAGAATTAAAGATTACCAATATGGTAGAAAACATTTTTGTGGCTCTTTTTAATTCTATACTTTTTTAATCTTTGGAACCAATTCCCACCCTCGTAATGGTGTTAGCACTTCACAATCATGTTTCTGTATTTGTACATAGCCACAAGTATAGCATGTTTTCATGTGTTAGCAGAGTTATGTAAGTTAACACCATACATAAACTTTGCCAGCTTTCTCTTTTACTCTGATTGTTATGTTTTTGTGACCTGTCCACATCAATACACAGAGATTAGACATTCATTTCCATTGCCAGGTTTCATTCTATTACTGTGCCTTATTTTGGCTTCTTTTTAACTTATCTGCCTTCTACTAGATTGACAACTTATCTGCCTTCTACTAAATGATATTTCCTCATTTTTAATTGTAAATTATACATTCCATTTGGATTAATTTAGAGAATACTCTTCAATTTTAACATGCATGCTATATTTAATAAGGTTTAAAATTAATCTGCATTTCTATTTTCTATGTGAATACCATGAGGTGCATAGGACCCTCTAACTATGAAATCCCATTTTGTATCTTCTGTGTAATTGGAAAGTATTTTATTTCTACTCTTTTTAGCCTTTCCATTAGTGTATGTGCATATGCATATATACACACATTTATGCATACATTCGAAGTTTATACTTATTTAGCATTAACTGTACTTAATTTAATAATATTTACTCAGTGTCATCTCTTTTATCCCACACTGTTTATTTACTTTCAGTTTCCTTTTTACTTCAGTTCATCCTTTTATAGTCTTTTTGAAGAGGCCGGTGAGCTAACAAGTCTGCCTCCTGTCTGCAAATGTTTTCATGTAAGTTTTACTTCCAAATGATGGTTTAACCTGGGTATAAAATGTTAGGTTGACAGTTGTCAGGCTAACAGTCATCCCTTTGTTGGTGATCTCGCTTTCCTTCCTTGTACCTTTTAAGAATTTGTCTTTGACAAGGCTACAGTAACCAAAACAGCATGGTACTGGTACCAAAACAGAGATATAGACCAATGGAACAGAACAGAGCCCTCAGAAATAATACCACACATCTACAGCCATCTGATCTTTGACAAACCTGACAAAAACAAGAAATGGGGGAAGGATTCCCTATTTAATAAAAGGTGCTGGGAAAATTGGCTAGCCATAAATAGAAAGCTGAAACTGGATCCTTTCCTTACTCCTTATACGAAAATTAATTCAAGACAGATTAGAGACTTAAATGTTAGACCTATAACCTAAAAACCCTAGAACAAAACCTAGGTAATACCATTCAGGACATAGGCATGGGCAAGGACTTCATGTCTAAAACACCAAAAGCAAAGGCAACAAAAGCCAAAATTGACAAATGGGATCTAATTAAACTAAAGAGCTTCTGCACAGCAAAAGAAACTACCATCAGAGTGAACAGGCAACCTACAGAATGGGAGAAAATTTTTGCAATCTACTCATCTGACAAAGGGCTAATATCCAAAACCCACAAAGAACTCAAACAAATTTACGAGAAAAAAACAAACAACCCCATCAAAAAGTGGGCAAAGGATATGAACAGACATTTCTCAAAAGAAGTCATGCATACAGCCAACAGATGCATGAAAAAATGCTCGTCATCACTGGCCACCAGAGAAATGCAAATCAAAACCACAATGAGACAGCATCTCACACCAGTTAGAATGTCAATCATTAAAAAGTCAGGAAACAACAGGTGCTGGAGAGGATGTGGAGAAATAGGAACACTTTTACACTGTTGGTGGGATTGTAAACTGGTTCAACCATTGTGGGAAACAGTATGGCGATTCCTCAGGGATCTAGAACTAGAAATACCATATGACCCAGCCATCTCATTACTGGGTATATACCCAAAGGATTATAAATCATGCTGCTATAAAGACACATGCACACGTATGTTTATTGCGGCACTCTTCACAATAGCAAAGACTTGGAATCAACCAAAATGTCCATCAGTGACAGACTGGATTAAGAAAATGTGGCACATATACACCATGGGATACTATGCACCCATAAAAAAAGGATGAGTTCGTGTGCTTTGTAGGGACATGGATGCAGCTGGAAACCATCATTCTCAGCAAACTATCGCAAGAACAGAAAACCAAACACTGCTTGTTCTCACTCATAGGTGGGAATTGATCAATGAGATCACTTGGACTCTGGAAGGGGAACATCACACACCAGGGCCTATTATGGGGAGGGGCGAGGGGAGAGGGATTGCATTGGGAGTTATACCTGATGTAAATGACGAGTTGATGGGTGCAGCACACCAACACGGCACAAGTATACATATGTAACAAACTTGCACGTTGTGCACATGTACCCTAGAACTTAAAGTATAATAATAAAAAAAAAAAAAGAATTTGTCTTTGATATTCTATCCTATTGAAATAAGATATCTTGGGTATGGACTTGTGTTTATTTGTCTTGCCAGGACTATACATGTTGTTTAGATCCTTTTTTTAAAACTGGGAAAAAAAAAGTCTGTTTCTCTATAAACATCACTCTCCCCTGGAATAACATTCTCTCGAATAGGTGCATGCTGGATATTTTTATGTTATCCTGTAGGCCTAATTTTATCTTTCATCTCTTTATATCATTGAACTGCATTCTGGGTGATTTCTTCAGAGCTATATTCCAGTTCACGAATTATCTTTTCATCCATTTGACTGTATTGTCCATCCATGGTTTTTAATGTCTACAACTCCATTAATTTCTAGAGTTTCTATTCATTTTTTAAAAATACTTCTAATCTTTCTGTATATTCTGTTGTTCTTGACAAATATATTCTTAGCTCCATCTATCTCTTTTACCATTTTAAACATACTTACTTTACAACATCGTTTGGATTTTACAATTATCTAATTCATAAAGCACTGGTTCTTCCACTTGCTTCCTATGCTGATGGTTCACTGTAGTTCGTTCTTTGTGTGATGCTTAATTTTTACCAGAAAGTCATTTCAGTAAAGGTTTATAGTTATATTTTGTGTTCTATATTATAGAAGCATTCCTATAGATTTCACAAACCTGGGGCCTAATTATTTTTATTACTAATGTTTCATCTTGGAGACTTAACATCCTAAAGGTTATGTGAACTTGAATTTCACAGGTATATTTGGCTTAAGCCAAGGATTCTTGTTACTCACAGGGTTCAACTTATGGTCCTGGAAGTTGGGGACTGGTGGTAGAGTCCCCATTGCATACCTAGGGTATTCTTTGAGGCATCCATCTTTCTTTGTTCAGGTTTCCAGTTCCCCCAGGTAAAAATGAGTCAGATTCATACATAATCTTTTCCCACTTCTGTGACAGATTTTGAATCAGTCTCACTTCTCTGCTCCGACTTAAGGTCCCCCTTCAATGCTGGCACTTCCATTCCCCCTTTCCATTTATTTATTTATTTATTTATTTATTTATTTATTTATTTATTATTTTTGAGTCAAGTCTTGCTCTGTCACCCTGGTGCAATCATAGCTCCCTGTAGCTTCAAACTCCTGGGCTCAAGTGATCCTCCCACCTCAGCTTTCCAAGTAACTGGGGACTACAGGTGCACATCACCATGTCCAGCTAATGAAGATCTTCCTTTCTATGCTTTCAGATTGGCTGTGTATTGTTTGCTTTTATGATATTTTATGTAGCATGATTATGTGTGTGGAATGGGAGGTAAGTCCTTTCATATATGCTCAGACCTCATTTTCTGGATCTGAGCTGAGCCTTAAAACATGAGTGTGTTTGTCATGAAAGAGAGAAGGAAAGCATACATCAAGTACAGAAAATAGCATAAGGAGAGAAGTAGAAAACACTATTGTAGGCTTCTTGGTGACTTAGTGTAGGTGAAGCTTGACGCTCCTGGCTGCCCTTATTCAGGCCACTCTCCAGAGCCAACAAAGTGAGTTTTCATGAGGAAAGGCTACACAAATAGCAGACATGAGACACAGAACAACCAGGATCAGAAACAGAGGCACTAGTATCAGCCATAAACCTGGGACTGTGGAGGTGGGGCAGGGGGCAGGTGAATCAATGTGGAAGAAAGGCAGAGTCCCAACATGGAGAGAATAAATGAGTCTGTTATGAGCAACTGTTAAAACATGACGAGCTTGAGACAGGCCAAACTGGACATTATGGACCAAAGCAGCACCTGTGACTGAGCACCCCACATACCTTTGTGTGTATGTGCAATGTGTGTGTTCATGTGCCACATTCCAGAGGGCATTCAAGGTTGGGAAAAAAATCTTTCTAGCAGAGCATAATGTTTCTCTGTTGTCTTGTGGCTGCCCTTTCACGGTGGATGTGGGTGGTATAAAAACTTGGCTCAGGAACGTGTAAGGAACGTGGTGCCAGTGCAGAAGCAGTTTGAATCCGGAGTACCCAGAAGAGCTGGAGAAAGAAGGAGGGGACTTGGAGCGATGTACTCTCCTCACTGCTCAGGGAAATGGTTCCTGGAAGAAAGGGACCCAGAGTCTTACCACACACCAAGGAAGATGGGACAAAGTGAGAGTCCACTTTGCCGGAAGAGTTTAAAGGAAGTGAGTTTCAAACTGGCTCTCCAAAGCCCCAGGCTTCTGCAGAAGAACCTCAGAGGCCACTCTTTGGAGTAAGAACAAGGGGGAACTAAGTAGGCTGCGTTAAACATCTTCCCAATCCTGTTTCCAACAGAGTTGTTTCTGCTTTTAACTGGAGAAACTACAAACAAAACAACACTGTTTGAGTAGCATTTTTTTTTAAACCATTTTTAACTGAGATAAAATTCACATAACAAAATTGACTTTTTAATCATTTTAAAATTTACAATTTAGTGATGTTTATTATGTTCACAATGTTGTGCAATAATCACCAGTATCTAATTGCAGAAAATTCTCATCACCCAGAAGACAAATCCCATATCTATTAAACGTTTATTCCCCATTCCTGACTTCCCCCAGCTTCTGACAACCACTGATGTTGCTATCTCTATAGATTTACCTATTCTGGACATTTCACGTAAATTGCATCATAATATACGACCTTTTATGACTGGTTTCTTTCACTTTCCATAATGTTTTCAAAGTTCATCCATGTTGTGGGATGTATCAGTACTTTATTGCTTTTCATAGCTGAATATTATTTTATCGTAGGACTACGACACATTTTATTTATCCATTCATCAGTTGATGAACGTTTGGGTTCTACTTTTTTCTAAGTGTGTGTACAAGATTTTGTTTGAACAAATGTTTTTCAGTTATCTTGGGTTTTTAGGGCTTTAATTGAAAAAATGTTCCAGAATCCTTCCCTTTACTCATCACCCCCAAAGATGTTTCCTACCACTGACACCAGGAAATGGTGTAATTACTGCTATGTAAATGGGGATATGAATACTCAGGGGGTTTGTGGTAATGTGCCTCGACATCCCACATAAAGCCAAAGGAGAAACATGTCACAATTTTTGAATTAAACAGTTTAAAGATTGGAAGAAGAGGAAAATGATGTTTTTATATTAACTCTAGACAATATCCAATATTTTATTGATCCTCAGACACTCATGTTTTAACATCTTTGAACTTAGAATACATTTTTCAATCAATGCTGTGCCCCAGTTTAACTTGCAGCCTTTTATTTTCTTTCTTAGTGATAAATAAAATGATGATATATCTTATAATAACGCATTTTAGATTTTGTGGATTGTGGTATTATGGAGTACAATCTACAATTCACACAAAATTTTAGGATAAAAGTGGGGAGGCTTTGGAGCTGTTTAGGGCTAGCTGTGGTTTCTGCAGGGTGTCTTGACCACTCTTGTCCCCTGGGGGCTGTGGTATACAGTAGGACAGGCAGTGCTCAGCACACTAGCGTGCCTCAAGGCCTCATGTGCCCATTCCAGGACGTTCCTACATCACTACAGGCCCCAGTAATACTCATCTCCCCTCCAACAGTTTACTCCCATGTTGGATAATCATCCCCTTCCTTATAGCCCCTCAGTGTAGATGAGACAGACTCACATTTTCAAGGAGAATTTTATTTTAAAAGTCAAGGGAAAAGTAAAAGGGGGAGAAAAGGAAGTGTAAACAGTATAGAAATTGTCACATTTTCAATTATTGTGTTTCCAATATTTCCATCCTATAAAAATAAAAGGGAATTTTAGTGAGACCTCAATTTCAGGAGAAGTTAACTGATGGCCATTAGGAAGCCTTGGCTCACGTTCCAACCCTGTTCCAGGTCAGCTGTGCCCACCATTTACCTTTTCCTCACCCATGAAGTAAGAGTCTTATTATTTTTTTTTTGGAGTTTTATTATTTTTTTTGGATTCCTCTATTGCTAACTTCCTACAGCTTGGCTCTTTCAAAAAAGTTCTGGCCCATGTAAAATGTCATGTCTTTTGTCCATAAAATGGTTGGGGAATCACTTGACTAGCTATGAGAGTAAAATCTCTTGCCACATTTATAAAGAAAAAGATAAAACACAAGCTCAATGGTTTTTAGCTCAAGAAAATTAGCTCTTCATTTTCAAAGTATTGTATTAACTGAGAAGGAGTTGGATTGGGGGAGAATGGTGCGTTAGCAGAGCATGGCTGAAGGATAATCATCTTCACTACAGTCATTCATATCTCTCTTTTTTCTTCAGAACATCCTCTTTAAAAAAATTCAAAAGTAATGAACAAATTTTAAAAATCTAACCAAAACAGCAGCAACAACAAAAAACGTAGAATCGATACCAGAGCACTCAATGACTCAATGACCGGCTGAGTGCCTCTGAAATAGGGCTGGGGATTCATGGTGGCTAAAATCCCCCATTAAATGCTTATTTGCCTGTGGACTTAAATTTATAATAAGAATATGAGAGCTTTTCTTTGAGAACTGATTAGTTTTGATATCCGAGAGTCATCCTCCCTCAATCCATTTTGCCTTGTGGGAGAAGCACATTTAGCAGGAGGAAGGGAGCATTGAATCACTGCATTCATTCTGGATAGCAGCTAAAAGAAGGCTAAAGACAGGTTGAGGCATGTTTCAAAAAATTCTATTAAAATTGCAAGTGAAATCAAAACCATGTCTATGGGAAACTTTAAAGGAAATGGGATTATATAACCCAGAGAAAAGAATACTCAGGATGTGGGTGGTAGGGGTAGAAAGGAAGCCATCTGCAAATACATAAGATGTATTATGTGAAAGCAAGATTAGGCTCATTCTGTAACATGAAGGAGACAGCTATTGGTACAACATGAAGCAGATTGTCTACAACTTTCTAATAGTTAAATTGGCCCAAGATATTATGGTATACATCGGGAAGATCTCAGTTCTTCAGGAAAGGAGGTGTTCAAATGAAAGCTGCTCACTATCGATCACAGCTTCCTAATTGAATTTTAACAGTCAGTTAAGAGGTAGAACTTCATGACCTTTAACAGCCCTTTAAGCCTGACATTCTGATGACTCCTAATCCATGACAAGGACACTTAGATTCTCAGCTGCCCCACATGTGAGGAAAAACAAAGGCTCTGACAGCATTCATGGCCCTCTGATTCAAGTTGAAAAGCAACCCAACACAGCCAGATCTTCAAGGACAATAACAACAACAATGTTCAGCCTGCCTCTCTCTGGAAATTTCTTAGTCACCCATATTAGGGATCACAGGTCACCCTTTTCCAGCAGTTCTACCTCTGGCTCCTGACTCCTAGGCCTCTCTGCAGGTTGCAGCCAGTCTATTGATAACTCTGCACTGTTCCCAGCACAACATTTGTGGGGGAAATTGTTGGCCAAGGCACCAGTAGTGTTCAGACCAGCTGAGCTCGTTCATGGTGCTGCAGTTCAGGCAAAAATGTTCTCTTTCAAGACTGATGACCCTCTTGCCAGCAATTGCTTGGATGGAGTGTTCATTCAGACACCGTGGGCTCATTACCAGCTCAGAGCACAGAAACTGTGCAGGTAATTTCTACCCACCGTCCAATCTGTTGCTTGCCCACCCTCACACCACCTCCCATTCTGTCCTTCCCAAGATAGATGTGGTATTATACACACCACTTTACAATCCCTAACACAGCAGGTGCGGTCAGAGACGTTCAACACCATATTAATAAGAGTCCTAATTAAGAACCAAAATAGCATACCTGTCACAGAAGTTATGTCACCTCCTAGGAAAATTAAAGTGGCCAGTCACCCCACATGTTGTCTATTTTTCCATTGTCTCCACTTCTTTCTTTCTGCCTGCCCCCAAGCCTCTCTTCCTTATGTGTGTTAGTTCTTAAAGAGTGCTTTCAGCAGACCTGCCATTGTTTGCTAAATCACCCATCACGGAACTGGGAAACAGAAGAGCTGTGCAGGAGTTCCAGCATCCCCTCTGTTCCTCTGTCTAGCAGGAACCTGTCATTTTAAGAATCTACTCCAGGCCAAGCTTCAATGATGCTGTCGCAATGATGGCAGATGTTAGCTTTACCCAAAATGACCCTGCTCCTGTGGTGCTGGCTAATGCAGATTCAGAAATGAAGGCCAAGCTCTGTGCGCTAACAAAGCTCATAGTCTGCTGTAGGAGTCAGCAAACTTTTCCTAAAAAGGGACAGTTTGCAAATAGTTTAGGCTTTACAGGTCACAGAGTCTCCTATCCAACTATTCGATTCCACTGTTACAGCTCAAGAGCAGTCAGAAACAATATATCAACAAGTGATTGTGGCATGTTCCAATAAAACTTTATTTATGAAAAAGGCAGTGGGCTACATTTGACCCTCAGGATGTCATCTGGAAGCCCATGATCTAGTGGAAGAGACAAATAAGTGCTCCAATGGTTGCAGTGTTCAACAGTGAGTGATAAAATAAGAAGGAAGCAGCAGAAGGTGGTTAGGGAAGGCCTTCTGGAAGAGGTGAGGTTTGAGCCATGACTTGAGGGATGAATAACTGCTTAATCACACACCTGCCTAATCTTCCTCTTCCACCATCATCTTCCCTCGTAGACTGATTATCTGTGATTAGAATCTGTTAAGACTTTGAGGTCCCTGTAAGCTGTAACAGCATCTTAGCTGCCTTTATAATCCCAAACTCAAATTTAGTGCTTTTACATAATCAGGGACCGATGAATGTTTATTGGATTAAAAAAGGGCATATGACCTTTGACCTCCGTTTTGACCACAGCTAACTCTCTCTGTTTCCTGGAAGATGATATTCCTGCTTCACCCTGTGCTATGCTACAGCTGGATAGAGACTTGTAACTACACAAAAGAGTTCTTAGAGCCTGTTTGTTATTATTTCATATTCTGGAGCCAGACTGACTTTGGACTCATGCTCTGCCATTTACTAGCTGTGTGATCTTGGACAAGTCAGTTAACCTTTCTATGCCTTAGTTTCCCCTTCTGTTAAAATAATGATAGTACTTGCCCTATAGGATTGTTGCAAAGATTAAATGAGTTAAATGAATACAGTATTTAGAATGATTCCTGGCACTGAGCAACTGTTCATTAAATGCTGGCTATTATTAACATTACAAAGCTAGACCTAGTCTCTTCATAATAATCTTGCACCTCTGTGGTAGGAAGGGGACAGAGGAGCTGCTAACATTCATTTGGAAATTCTAACCGACTTCCTAGCTTCAGCCTCATTTGTTTGTTGTTTTAATCTCTCTGCCCTCGACTGCTGCACAAGGAGAGAAGTTGATTGGCAGCTTTACTGTTTAAAATCAATATAAGAAACACTTGGAGATTAAAGCAATTTAAGCAAGGTACTGGCTGGGGTTGGGAGCTAAAACTGCTCTTGAAGGAAACAAACGAAGATGAAGAAAGTGGGTCAGAAATGAAACAGCGCGAAACTGTGCGAGTGGAGGTGAGATTACAATACAGCAGCACGACTTTTTCATCGGAAAAAGATCGTTTCTTTTTGTAAAAAAATAAAATAAAATAAAGCAGAACCAAAAGCCCTAATCTCAAAATTGCGCCAGCCTGGTAGTGATTGTTCCACTGATCTAAACACACTTGTCTTTCCTCTCCTCCTTGCTGCTGTGCCCCCCCGCCACCCCACACCACCAACACGTGCACTCACGTCCCCCTTCTTTAATCTCCGCAGGAACTTCCTGGCCAGGTACAAATGGAAAGATTACATCTCAGCTTTGTTGCTGATGCCACATGAGACCATCACTCACAGGAAATGAACCGCAGAGACTAGGCAAGGAGGTGCAAGAGTGTCGTGGACAGCATTTCCTACGACCGAGGCTGCCCCACTCAGACATTTGGTTCCATTAAGTCCGTCTGGTCTCCCACACAGAGAGGCCGCTAAGCTCCCTGTTGAGGGGAGGTGAATCTGTGTTAAATCCACTATAAATTCAGAGAGTTCCGAAGTAAACAAGGAAGCTCCCTTTCCGACCTGTCTCTGACATACATTGACACTTCCATTTCTTGTTTATTAATATTTCTCTTTATTTTTCTTCTTCTACTCAGTCTGTGCTCTAAGAGTTAAATTTTATCACTTGACAGTTTGTAAGGTATCCCCAATAACTATACTATTCCAACCTTGCCCTGAATATTTCCTGCCTTATTTCCATCCCCAAGTGAGTTAACATCATCCCTTAACAAGGACTTTTATGTGTATAGTTTACAAGAGTATTCCCTTTTTGGACTCCTGTGTACATTGCCTAAATTCCTCATACAATACTGCTGATGTTCTTGTGCTCAGAGAGCCAGGAAGAAAAATACACCTGTGGAATTGGCTCATTCAGAGATCTTGGAAGGCTTGAGGTCCACATCAAAGACTAGTCATAAAAAAAAGCATCTAACCACATGTGGGGCATTTTAAGCAGGATATGGTCAGTACTGTGGTATTTATTCATATACACTTTTAGGTCTTGTCTTTAAGTTATTTCATATTCACATTATTTCATATTCATAAATATTTAAATATTTCATATTTCATCACAACACACACACACACACACACTCCTCACCCCTATGTTGAAAAAGAAAAAAAAAAAGTTATTCACAGAGTACCAGCTAACACATGTAATAGAATTAAAGAAGGAGTAATAGAAATAGAAAATTAGCATTTTATCATCATCAAACAATTCATTCAGCAAAGGGTCAATAACAGAAGTTGGAACCATTGAGTAAAGTTTCTTGAAAAGCAAAACATAATGGGATTTCAAACTATCATCCCACAGGTCCTTTCTTAATTACAGAATAAGAGAGAGCTTTTATAATGGAGACACCTGGTGGCCATCACTTTTACCGAGTGATATTTAGCAATTCCAATAATGGTATAAACTGACATTATGTCCCTCATGATCTGATTCAATGTCAATTGCACAAGACCTTGCCAAAAATGCTTAACTTGAATCTTGTCATGAAGCAACAGAAAAATCCAAAATTTGAGGATGTTCTGTAGGATAACTAGTCCAGATTCTCAAAAACTGCCAACAACATAAAATACAGGAGATAGATAACATATATTCATGAATACATGCATGAGTAAAGTAGAGGGCTATTATATTTTAAAGGAGAATAAAGAAACAGACAAAATGTAATAATATACCTTTAATCATATCCTGGATTTTAAAAAGGCTATGAAAGACATTTGGAGAACACTGGGGGGAATGTAAATACGGGCTACATGTGAGGCAGCTATTACATCTGTGTCAGACTTCTTAGTTGTGATAATGGTAGTGTAGTTACATAGGACAAGGTTTCTGTCCTCAAGAATTCTAAAGTATTTAGGGTTGAAAGGTTATAAATGCCTGAAAATTGTTTTAAATGGTTCAGAAAAAATCCCATGTGTTTGTTTATACACATGAATATGCAGACAAAACGTGACAAAATGTTAGCAAATGTGAATTTAAATGAGGGCTATAAATATATTCACTATAGTATTCTTTCAGATTCTTAGAATTGGAATTTTTTCAAATAAAAATTCGGAGAGAGGGAAGAAACCCCTACCTCTATTAAAATGTAAGAATTTCTTAAAATGTGGTACATGTACATGATGGAATACTACACAGCCATAAAAAATAATGAAATATTTTTATTTTTTTTTATTTTTTATTTTTTTGCAGTAACATCAATGCAGCTAGAAGCTATTATCCTAAGCAAATCAATATAGAAACAGAAAACCAAATACTGCATGTTCTCACTTATAAGTGGGAGCTTAACACTGGATACACATGAACATAAAGATGGCAACAATAGACACTGGGGACAATAGAGTGGGGAGGGAGAAAAGAACAAGGGTTGAAAAACTACCTATTGGGTACTATGCTCACTACCTGGGTGATGGATTCATTTACACTCTAAACCTCAGCATCAAGCAATATATCTTTGTAACAAACCTGCACATGTAACCCTGAAACTAAAATAAAATGTGAAAAAAATAAAAATAAAAAATAAAAGAACACAGACTTTGGAATCAGACTGACCAACTTTCAAATCCTGTATTTCCCACTTAATAAACTTGTTCCTTTAGATTCAAAAAGGGTGAATAAATAAATAAAATATTGGTATTACTCTGTGTGTATGTATGTGCATATTTTTGTTGTTGTTTTGTTTTGTTTTGCTTTTGAGATAGGGTCTCACTTTATAGCCCAGGCTGGAGTACATGGTGCAAATTTGGCTCACCGAAGCCTCAAACTTGTGGGCTTAAGCAATCCTCCTACTAGCCTCGCAAGTAGCTGGGAATACAGGCACAAGTGGCCGCATCCGACTAATTTAAAAAAAATTTTTTAAGAGATGGCCTCCAACTCCTGGCCTCAAGCAATCCTCCTGCCTCAGCCTCCTAAAGTGCTGGGATTACATGGGCCAGCCAACGCACCTGGCCCAAAGATGTCTTTCTCAGAGGGTATCCTGAGCTATGGGACAGAAATTCTTAGTTTCCCTACCCTCTCCTCTGCCCTAACCATTACCAAAGGTTTTGACTTTGCTCCATGTTTTTCTCCCCATTCCACAGGTAGATTCTCTTATAATAAAGAGGATTTGTTTGAGGATGTGATGCTGAACCAGAATAAGGAAAAGAAGAGGAGAAAGCATGTGGGCTGAGTTTGGAGAACAGAATGCCAAGGAACTGAGGGAGAGGAGAGTATGACTTGGGGCAGGAAGGGACGGATACAAATCATGCAAGAGACCAAACATCCTTCTTAAAGGTAGCTCTTCGTCACGATCATTGCCTACCTTCTGCCTGTGATGGGAACCTCACCTTTGTTCACCTCCACCGTCACCTTCTACTGCTCTTATAATTCTCCCTCAGCTGCCCTCAGTGACAAGATGTCATTCACCCAGGGCCAAGGACCTGAGCAGAGGGCTATGGGTGCAACCACCTTCTGATTGACCACCTTCAGCTGCCATTTCAGATCGGGTCTGACTGTGCAGAGCCCTCTCTGATTCTGTCTTCCAGCACCTCTGGCCATACCCTGTCAGGCCACAGGGACAGATCTGTCTTTCCTCCTGCCCTGCCTGCATCCTAGGCAGGGGGCCAAAGACCTGTAGAGCCTCCTCCACCATTGTCAAGCAGAGTGATTGCTCCGAGGATCTTTGCTGTGCTCATTTGCCTTTTGAAAATCCCCTCTTAATGTTCTGTTTTACAGAACAAGCAAGGTCTCTCAACTATCCTGCTTCTGTTGTTGTTGCTATTGTCTTGCCCTTTAATTACATCTGACAGCTAGGCAGGCACGTTTGAGCTAGAGGCAAACCAAGGCCAAGTGAAATCAGGATAGGGTGTTCTACCTCTTGAGAGCAGGACTCTCAGCGCAAAGCCCAGAGTGAAGCAAAGAGAAAATCAATAGTTCTCAGCCAAACTCATTTTCAAATGTGAATAGTGCTTGTGATTAGCGAAGGAGGTGCATTGAAAAGTTTTGCTCTTGAGTTGCTTTAGTCATGTTTCTGGCTGTTGTTTTATCATCTTGGCCTACCAGTCTAATTCATAATTTTAATGTCAGCTTTAGTGCTAGATAATTTTCACTCAGAATAACAGCAGTTACCACATTCAAGGAGTCTCATATTGGCTCATTCTCCGGATAATTTTTGAGATCCTAGTAAGCACCCAGCAGTATGGTAGGCTTAGACTCATGGGTGGGGTGGGGAAAGGAGTGTTTATCAAATCACATCACAAATACATGTTACTGGTAATGAGAAGTGTGCATTGCTAAGAATGATCAAAAAGGAGGACTGACTTACTCAGGGTAGGGATAAAGAAAATATTGGTGAGGAAATGATGCTGAGCTATTAAAAAATAGGTATTAAGAATGACTAGGAGTTTGGCAGAGTGTACGTGTGTGCTGTGTGTATGCTCAGGTGTGTGCAGGGTGTGTGGAGGAGAGTGGTTGGGAAGGAAAAAGCATGTTCAAGGCCAAGGGGAAAATGCAGGCACAGACCCTGAAAAGGGAGCCAAGGAAGGTGGTAGCTGCCTTCACTCTGGTAAAGTAATAAAAAGTTAAAAGTGCTAATTCACTTTATTAAAGGACAGTGATCGAGGCCAAGAGATTGCAGTCATATATGCCAAGTGATAGTAGCACTCTAGTGTCTCTGAGAAGGGCAAGGAAGGCTCAATTTCCCCAGAAATATCTCCATTACAGACTGCAAATTCCATTACTATCCCATATAATCTTTCTGCGATATTATCTTTGCGTTCTTCTAGCCCTTTATTTTAAAGTGCAAAGAATAAGCCCCTTACACTGGCATTTTTTTTGGCAAAGATTTATCAAATGCTTACTATGAGCCAGGCAAAGTTCTAGCAATTGGGGTTATAGCAATGAACTCAACAAAAACATTCCCTCCCTTCAGGAATCTCACAGTCGATTATTCCCACTCTGTAAAGTCAGAACTGACTGCCTGGAACTGCTTCTAAAATAGCGTGATTATTTCTCTTTAAAGTAATGCCTTTACCCTTTAATTCCACTAGTTGCTTTGATTAGGAATATAAAGTGGATTGGCTGGAGTGAGATGAAGACACCTTAACTACTCTGCATTTAAAAAATGAGGATTTCGAGATTCCTGGGTAAACCCAAGAAAATAAATAAAGGTGACCAGGTATCAGGTGAGGAGAAAGGAGATTGTGTGCGGGGAGTGGGGGCGGGGGGAGGGTGGTACATGTATGTGCACAGACACGCATTGTTGGGGATCAGATCTTAGGAGAGGACTCAGAGGCTTTTGAGCCTGAAGACAAGACAACCAATGAGAAAATGTAGATGGTGGTGTATTGACCAAGGGGCTTTGATTACCTGAAATGTTAAATCTATGCAGAATTTATATTGTTTGAGGAAGATGGATAATTACATGTCTCTTTCTCACTGAGAAGAAAGCATAAGACAAAAATAAAAAGTGAGAAAGTGATGAACCCCCCCAAAATTAAAATATTTTATTGTCACATTTCATTTCAGTTTGCCATGTGGTGACTTAAGTTCCTTCATGACCCCAAATCCCTTTGTAAGTGTTATATTACTTCAAGAAAAAAAAAGTGGGTCTGGATAATTTAATAATAGGAAGAAAGAAAAACCTACAAGAAGTAAGTAAGGTGAGAATGAGATGGATAATTTACATGAAAGCAGTAAGAGGAAGACGTGAGAAGCAAAGTTGCAAGAACTGCATGAACACCAGGGGGCTGTTGATATTTCAGGGATTAGCAAAGATGTGCTGGGTTCTTTTTAAGGGCAGTGAGCGAATGTGACCAAACTCCAAGAGACACACATAAGGCAAAATAGTTTCTTTAACAAAACATTTTTATTTGCTACTCAAGAAAAGACAATCAATAACACACACACACACACACACATATATGGATGTATGTGCTCTGGCTTTTTGGTTCGCCCCTGGGGTGCATTCTTTAAATATTTTAATTCCTCAACATGTCTGACAGTAGCTACATCCAGTTATTCAAGCCAGTTATTCAAGTATTACTTTTCCTTTTTTATGTGGGGCTCTATACGTTAGGTTTCCTCTTTTCCTTAATGGAAATATTACAAGGTAGGTCAGGTTTCTCCTCTTAACTAATAGGAAGATGATAAAGTAGTAAGCATGAAATATATCATGTCATGATGTAAGACAAAAAGACTGCAGAATCTCTCAATATTTATCTCCTACCTTTATTGTGATATGTATAAATTATCCCTTGAGACTTGAATGACTCACATTTTGTGGTCTGCGTTCCCCAGGTAAAACTACATCAAGTCTGTTCTTGTCCTCAGATAAAAGAATGGTTGTAACCATGAAAATGCCTTGCAGGGGAGGATTTTCCAAGAGTGTCTGATACACTTTAGCACTTAATTTTTCTTATTAATTGGAAAAAATGGTAAGGATAGTACTTTTCAACTCTTCAAGTCATAGGAATCCTTCTATTTGGCCAGAATCCATGGTAAATTAAAGAAGAAAATGGATGTTTCCTGGCAGCTTAGGACACTAAAATAACAAGAGTCAACCCTTAAATGTCTAAGTGGCCAGGCATGGGGAGTTTGTACTCCAGCAGCTTAGAGATCTCCATTCATAAGTTTTCAACTGATTGTAATTTTTTTAATTCTCATATATATAAATATATATATACACACACACTCAAATGCACACACATACACATGCACGCATATGCATACACACATACACACATGTACATGTGATATATATGTATGTAATATATATACAGTGTATAAAGTGTTGGGTTCATGTATTTTTTCACTGGATGCAAAATGACTTGCAAATGAACCAAGTTCTTTTTAACTTCAAAATGTTATATTCAAGAATAACACTCCTAGACACTCCTAGCTTTTAAAGCTTTTGCAGGCTCTGCAAAATTTGAGGCCTAAACACTGCAGTCTCTTTCTGAGTTATACCATTTATCCTCAGGGAATATAGTGGTGCTAATAGTTAGGGACCCCATAGCCTTGAAGGCAATTGCCTCCTAAGAGTGCCAACAGAAGCATGTATTACTTTATTTGACTGGATACAGATGGTTTCTCAACTCAATATTAGAATCACCTAATCTTTTCTCACCACTAGAGCAATGTCATCTAAGACACCCACTGTTCCTTAAAGCAAAACCAGATAGTTTTATGGAAGCCACAATGAACAGGTCTCTAGGATTCGGCCCTAAGCTGGGAAAATGGAAGCTGTGGTCCTGCAGGGTACACACAGGAGGTGTGGATGCTTGGGGTAGTTACAAATTTAACGCAATTGCTGGGAAGAACAAAAGTAAAATGACACTTCTGGGGGTCATGTCTAGACAATGTTACTTCCTAGACAGATTTTGCTTTTTACACCCAGTAGAGAAGTTGTAAATAAAATCATACCCAAGACACAAAGCACTGTTTTCCTCTAGCTTTCTCTTATTAACTCCCTAACTATTACCAATTTTTCTTCCTCTATGGATCTACAAATTGTATAACATGACTCATTTCAAAACACCATTTTCTATTTTTCTAAGCCTATAAAATAGTTTTATTATCCCTGTGGTTATTTTGCCCAGTTCACAATTTCAGGACTTTGGGCATTGATGTCTTATTGGAGAATCTAGCCCATTATACAGCAGCTAAATGTTGCCTGGATCGTATGTTGTGAGCCGTGGCTACAAATTCATATAATCAAACCCCTCTTGCCAACAATGACCTCTAGAGCTGAGGTTTTTTTTATTTTTTTTTCTCCCCTTAGGAATATTGCATGTCTACATGGGGTCTTATTTCAGTTGAACACAGTTCTCTGTTGCACAGAATTTCTAACAGGTGAATGGCTACCGAGAAATTTGGTTATGTTTTATCTGCCCCAAAGCCATTTAGGTCTACGGAGAGACTTAAATGCTCCGTCCTTCTACCTTATATCCTTCACAGTCTGATCCCTAAAGGGCTCAAAAGGTTGTGCCCTTCTCTATGTGGGATTCCAATTATTTTAGATAGATTCATTACCCCAGACAGCTGTATAGAAAGTGATTTCTTGAAGGCTTCCACTACTCAGAGTACCAGCAAGCACTTGCTGAATATTCTTTCATGTTAATAGAGAAATTGACTTTGAATGTATGTGTCACTAGTTATACTCCAGGATACTTTTAAGAAATTGTGTTCAGTTGTCAATCAGCTAAAGATTATCACATGGTTTCCACACAGCAATTAATGTTTGTACATTGACAACTCACTGATGACCTTATCCATTTAATAAAATAGACAATATGACTTTGTGGTTGACATTTCTAGTGTTTACTCACATAGAGAGTCATTCCCTTTCCAGGTACAAGATTATATTATACTTTTTTACTGCCTTGTTATTAATTAGATAGGAGCACGTGTGTAGTTCCAGTGGGCTGTGAGGGGAAGTGATGTGGGTTATTTCTGAAATGAAATACTTAATTGCCTGTATGAGACCCTTTTGTACTCCCTTTACCTGCCACATTGGCCATGTAGGCTGTGCTTCCAGATGACACAGTTATAGGATGGCAGAGGCTCCACTAGCCTGGATCACTGAGTCACCACATGGAGGATAATTGCTTTGAAGGGTCACCTGGTTTTTGCACAAGTAAAAAATAAACCTGAGATTTGTTAAACCATTCAGATTTTGAGCTTTTTCAATCACTTCAGGCTAATTTATTCTTTCCTAACCAATAAAGATTTCTTCCATAATCAGGCATAATGCCATATGGCCCCACTTCCATTTACCATTTGCTTCAAAGTAATCTGAAGTGTCCTTGAGATGTAGTGTTTTCTACTAGCTTCCATACACATACTGCCCAGTCTGTCACAAACAGCTACATGAGGTTTTACCAGAGATACTATAAATGAAACTATTTTCTACAATCCAAGTTCCATAATTCATGTGATGTGAACTTCACTTTGAACAATACTAGCCATCATCAAAAGTAACAGGTTTATGGGGACTATGGTAGTCAAGTGTTACTGTGATTAGGTTGCATAAAATCTTGGTGATTTACAGAAAAATCATGAATCTCTCACTAGTTTATTGGTTGACTACAAAGTTAGCAGAGGGAGCCCTCTGCATCATACTGTGTTTCAGGTTCACGTAAGAGGTGTTTCATTCTGGACCCTGGGGCTATCCAGGGAATGTTCTTCTAATGGAGGGGAAGGGAAGTACAAGAGGCCAAGGCAAATGAAGTAAGCATATTTCAAGCCTCTGATTATGGCATGCCTGCTAAAATATGATGGACCAAAGTAAGCCTCATAGCCACCTGTTCTACTTGGAGATTTATCAAAGCCACATGACAAAGGACATCAGTGTATAACTCTTAAATAGAGTAAGTAATAAACAGAAAAAAAAACCATTCTACCACAAGAACCATATTGAAACTGGAAAAATTAAATAAAGGTCCTTTTATTTCAGATGATTATGAAATCTTAAATTATATTTCCCCATGATCTAATTGAGGTACATACTCAGTATTTTCTGATCCTGAAGCAGTTGCTCTTATTTTTTTTTTATATATATTAACCCATTTATTAGCTTGCTGTTTATTGATTGCTTCTCGTGTCTTGGCCACCTGGTAGCTCTTAATTTCACAAAGGGTATTCTCATTTTACTTTAATTATTTTTGATAAATTGTCAAGTTACAGATAACTCCTGATTTAATCCATGGATTATCATAATATTGCTCCCCTAGACTGTGTAAAACAACATATATGGTCAATGCTATGTAATTTTATTGTCCTAATTTACAGTTGTTGTTGTTACTGTTTAAACCAGTTCACCAATGAGTCACCTCTCCTACTTCTTTCCATTTTTCATAAAGAAAAGTTCAGAATCCCTTACTTTTCTATCAGAAATATTTCTGGTGGACTGCCACAGTGAATGGCCATATTAATACTTGTATTTCATCTTTTTTATTCATCCCTGGATACAGGTTATGAAGGCATGTACTTGGACATTCTAGGAAGTGACTAAATAGAAGATGAAAGACAGTGATAGAACCATAAGCTGTCCTGGTAGAGTTTCAGCTAGTCAGGTTTTGAGCTGAGTACTGAAGTGTCCTTTGCACAGTTCTACCACAGTTGTGTTTGGGAGGAAGAGTTGAGGTGGGAAAACAATTTGATATTCAAAATGTGAGCTATTCTTGGAGCATATGTGCTGTGAAATGAGTTATCTGATCCTAATTTAAAGAACATTTACCAAACACCTATGTGTTTGGCACTGTTCTAAGCTCTGGGGATGTAGCAACAGACAAAATCCCAGCCCTTATGGAGCTAACATTTTAATGAAATCTTAATGAATAAATAATTTCCAAAATAAGACTCCTATTGATGAATCTTCAATGGCTGTTTTTACTGGTCCAGACTTATAGCCAGACCTAGAGAAAAAATAGGATTTGTTCCATTAAAAAAATAGATATTAGCAGTGAGGATAACCTCAGCAGGTTGAAATACCTCAATTCAGAAAGCTGATATTGAAGATACAGAAATAGTAATAATGAGTGTGTATTATTTTCCAAGTTGACCTGATTATAAGATTACACATTTCTAGACTATTCCTCTAGAGGTTTTGATTCAATATGCCTTGGGTGGGTCCTAGAATCAGGATGATTAATAACAGATGGCTCAGTGATTCTTATAATCAGACATGTTTGAGAAACACTGCAATAGGAGAAATGAAAACATCTGTCCAGCCTCTGAATCTCATTTTCTTTAATCCTCACAACAACCTTGCATTATAGAGATTGTTGTCTTTCTTTCACAGACAACAAAAGTAGTATTTCCAAGATCATACAGTTGATAAGTGGAAGATTTAAAATTTGAAACCAAAGACGAAAGTTTGTCTCCAAGGCTCATGCTCTATCACACCACACTTCCTTTTTGTTTGCTTATTGTTCATTATTGCTTTTTGTTCATTCACTCGTTCATTCTTCTTTTTCAAGCGACATTTATTGAGTACTATATCTAGAGATAAGAGAAGAAGAGGAATGCAAATGTGAGTAAACTCCAAGAAACTCAAAGTCTATATAGCATTGTATTTTATTCAAGTTCATAAAACATGTCAAGAAAACTCAAAGGAGAGAAAGGTCAGTTACAGCCATGGAGAGCCTTCCTGGAGGTATCATCTTAGAGTGTGGGTAGGTGGAACCAGAGGGTCAAGCATTCTAGGTGCAGGAACAGCACAAAGAAAAGAGCAGGAATAAGAAAACACAGATTGCAGACAATTGCAGGACTTAAGAGAGGTTTCCACAGCCACACATTCATCTCAGAACATTTAAAGAATGTTTAAGATTGGCAAATTTCACATATATGTCTATATTCCTGAATCCTTTTGAAATATTGGAAGATAGGGAAGTGCAGGGCCAGTTTTCACCTTGAGCACAGTCTGCTGAGGCTAAGAAATAGTTGTCCCCTTCACTAATTCTCTGGAGCCGATGTACACATTCATATTATGTGCTCAGCTACTGTGTGTATTTGAGCTCACTATCCTCTGAGCAGAAGATGTGGAGTAAGTGACAACAAATGAAAGTAGAAAGATTGGATCATTTGCAGAGTCTTTCTCCAGGAAACCAGTAGATTAAAAAGCCAACGGAAGATACTGAGCCTGTCTGCTGTTAGCTGCTTGAACAAGCCTTTAGCACCACCCTCTGAGGGTAGATGAAGCCAGGATGCAGTGACAGCCCTGGACAAGTTTGCTCCTGCTTAAAAATTTACTGTCTGCTAAACCTGCTGGCAGATAGTTCTCTAGACAAAAAGTGGCCATATAGGAGGAGTGTGGGGCTATTGGCCAAACAGCCTTTACTTAACAAGTGAAACTAGTGGATGATTAGTGAAGTCCTACTTCGCCATTATTACCCTGGGGCCTGTTCTGTCACTTAAATGTTAGCTTTATTTAGCCAGCCAGGGAGATGATAATGGCTCACTGAAGGGGGAAATCCATGAATTTCTAAGATTGGTTTGGCATTTTCTTAACCTAGAGATAAATGCTAGGACACATAGCAAGAGAAGAGAGGGAAAAAAGAGGGAGAGAGAGTGAAAGCAAGCAAGAGAGAGAGAAATGCAAAAAGAAAAAGTCAACGAATATTTATTAGGCACTGACTATGTGCCAGACACCTTTCTTAGTGATCAGACTGGTGGCTGTATAGTAGAGAACATGCTAGGCATTATATATATATATATGTATATACACACACACACACACACACACACATATATACACACACATATATATACACACACACATATATACACACACATGCGAGGCATATATATATACACATATATGAAACCAAAGACAAAACTTTGTCTCCAAGGCTTATGCTCTATCACACCACACTTCCTTTTTGTTTGCTCATTGTTCATTATTGCTTTTTGTTCATTCACTCATTCATTCTTCTTTTTCAAGTGACATTTATTGAGTACTATTATCTAGAGATACAAGATAAGAAGAGGAATGCAAATGTGAGTAAACTCCAAGCAACTCCAAGAAACATATATATACATATATATATATGCCTAGCATGTGTGTGTATATATATGTGTGTGTGTGTGTGTGTGTGTGTATGACAAATACTATTAAAAGCTCTTTACCTGAATACCAAAATACAAAAATGTGAAGTCTCTGAGTCAGTTGAGTCAAGAATAATTGGAAATTAGGTAGTCAGAACCAGCCAGTTGTATGCATCTTAAACACATTTGAAGACTGACTCTAATTCTAAGAAAAGGGTAAAGGAATATTAAGTCACCTCTGGGCAGTTGATGTAATGGCAAGAGCATGAATTTTGAAGTCATCAGTTCCACAATTTAAACTCAGCTTTACTGTTTACAAGTTCTGCAGTAACTAGCAAATTTCTTGGAGCCTTACTTTCCTCTCATAAAATGGGAATCACAATTTTTTAATGATACCACAGAGTTTGTGTGAAGATCTAATGAGGCTGCATTTTCAGACATACAGTAGGCACTTTATAAATAAGAAATCATCTTCCCCTCTTCAGCTCTCTTAGTGACATGGTCCAAGTCATTAGCAGTTCTGAATAGTTGTATCCAATGTGGACAATAAGAGGAAAAAAATCAGAACTTTAGACGTCTAAATGAAAGCTAATGAAAAATAAATGTTCTCTTACCTCTTTATTTGGCTGTCTGCAAATTATGTCTCCTGATGCATGCTGGATCCTCTGCTATTCCATGACTTCAGACACTGAACTTTGAGTCTTTGTCACATCAGCAGTGCCGAGTAATTCCACACAGAAGTCTGACATTTACAGTTGAAAAAAATAAATTGATTAAAATTCAACAGGCATGTAGTGTTCAGCATTTAAAGGTCGGGGAATCTAGGGAACTATCAACTGTAAGATAATTCAACATTTAACGCAGGTGGGGGCAACTAGGATGTGTTTCTCTCTTTCGACACCCCAGCATTTGACTGCTGGGAACATAATTGTGGCAAATTTAATTACAGCCTCAAGACGGGCCATCCATCTTTACAGGGCCTTAGCAGCTGGGCTTCCCAAGAGTAAGAAAAGACCAATTTGACTTTCCATGGATTATATCTTCACCTTTGTTAGGCAAGACATAATCTTTTTCTTTGCCTGAGCTCTCTGAAGCTGCCGTTCTTTTCCTTTTGATATTCCCAGGATGACTACAAGCCATTTTGTCATTAGTTAAAAAAAGGTGAAAGAAGAGACACCCTGTAGACCAGGAATCTGGAGCTTGACTTACTATGCTCCATGCTTGACTATTACGCCGGCATGGTGAATATCCTCCTATTTATGGTACACAGCAAATGTCTAGCATAAGATGAGCACATAGTAAGCCTGCAATAAACATTTGCTGATGTAATGAATTAAAAGACCACATTCCAAATTTAGACTCCTTTCGATACTATCGGGTCACAGTCAAGTTACTTACCCACTCTGGTCCTCAATTTTCACCTCAGTAAAATAGGGACAATAATTCCTGCTTCACAATTGCTATGCTGTTTGCCAATTGCCTATTAACATTATATTTCCGCTACCAGACAGTGAGCTGCTTTAATGCCTTTAGGTCAGTACACCTCTCCACTCCCTACAGTGCCCAGCACAGTGCCCAGAAAAGGGTAGGTATTCTACAGATATAAAATGAATTAGAATCTATGCCATGCAGCAGCAAGAGTACTGAAATGGAATGCAAGTAATCAAGGGTCTACATCTCTATCCTATCACCAATGTTTGATATGACCTGTAGGTCTTAATTTGCTCATCAGTCAGATGAAGGATTAATGTTAAAAATCTCCAAGGTCCTATTGAGTTTTGATATGCTTTGATCTTTATTCTTGATTTAATCAGTATTTTATTCATTGGGGCATATTTATTAAGTCTCAGTAATGACTTGAAATTATAGCAAATAAAAGAGTTGTCTTGTGAAGACATGAAATGACTACAGGGTGACAAGACTGCTTTCTGCAAATATCTAAAGCGTATCATGATGGAACTGCTGATCACTTTTTCTCATTTTTGCTAAGAGGTGTGGGCTTTGGTTATTGTAGGCAAACATGCAATTAGGCACAGGGAGAGATTTCTTGATTACTTCAGGGATAAAATGATGCCCACTTTCAGTTTCCTCTACAGGTGAGAGCTAGAGTCCCAGATGAGCCAATCAACGAATCAACAAGTATTTGCTAAGTCTGCTTGCTGCTCATTTTCCTCTTCATGACATTTTACTCAAAGTATGGATCATGAACCACCTGTATTAGAATCACCTGGAGCTCATGTTAAACTATAAATTCTTAGATTCAATCCTTCTGAATCTGACTCTCAGGGGCTAATGTCTAGGATCTGTGTTTTAATAAGCTCCCCAAATGATATTTCTGTACCTCCTAAAGTTAAACAAACACTGTTCTTGAGTTTAATAGTCTTTAGCAATACTTTTTCCCAACCTGGTGGCTATTAAACTAATAACAATGGCAGATGCCATTTGTTGAGCACAGTGAGCCAAATATCTTACCTATATATTTACAACAGTTACACCCACCCTATGAGGTAGATATTGTCCTCACCTAAGAGATGAATAAATAGATGCTGAATGGCAAAGTAACACAACCAGAAAGTGGCAAGATCAAGGCCTGAACCCAGGCCTGACTCTCAGTCCACCATCCCACAGCTGCTTTCCTGAAATCCTGGCTTCTGTAAAGGGCATTATGTCAGAATCATGTTCTTCAGCCATGACCTTGCTTGCTTCTAAAGAAGGAGAAGAGGTGAAGAAGGTCACAAAGATGCAGGTTCATCCATATTCAGCTTGTTCTGTTAGCTTTGACTTCCAGAGAGAAGTCTGAACAAGAGATGGATCTCTAACTCCCTGCAGAGATCCTAAAGTATGATTTCTCAGAATATAGACTTTTCCACCTTTCTTTCAAGGATGATGTGGGATTTGGTGTGTGATCATGTGATCTTACTATGACCCCCTACAGGTTATTCAAAGGACAATAAGCTGATGACTGCCATCACAGATCTCAGTACACACGAAGGACTCCAGGGAGCCACTTTTAAATGGTCCCATTTGCATTGCTCATTATAATTGGAAAAAAAAAATTCTCTCTTGGACTCTCAGCTTCTGGAGGTCAGCAAAGGCCATGGAGGACTGCCCCTCCTGGCTTTGAACAAGAAAGGCTAATAGACAGTTAATTAGCTAGCAGTCCTGACACTTTCACAGTGAAATTATCAAATAACCATTTGTGTCCATTATCAATGATTACCTGACAGATGCGTCAGAAATGGAAGGCAAATTTGAGACAGATGAAGTAGACCAGTAGTGTGAAATGCAGGTAATTTCAGGAGACTCTTCCTTAATCTTTCCTCAGCATCCTGTAGATGGTTGGGACACAGGTTCAAATTTATTTATTTATTTTTATTATTATTATTTGTGTATGTGTGTGTGTGTGGAGGCAGAGTCTCACTTTGTCGACCAGGCTGGAGTGCAGTGGCACGATCTTGGCTCACTGCAACCTCTACCTCTCGGGTTCAAGCAGTTCTCCTGCCTCAGCCTCCCGAGTAGCTGGGATTACAGGGGCACACTGCCATGCCCGGCTAATTTTTTTGTATTTTTAGTAGAGACAGGGTTTTACCGTGTTAGCCAGGCTGATTTCAAACTCCTGAGCTCAGGCGATTCACCCGCCTTAGCCTCCCAAAGTGCTAGGATTAAAGGCGTGAACTACTGCACCTGGCCCAGGTTCAGATTTTTAATGTGCTTACAACTTGATTTTTTTAAGGGTGAAATGTCATCTGGACTAGTTTAGGGAAAGCATTACAGAGGCAGGGAAATGGTTAGAATTCACTTCTCACTGTTGTTTATTCATTCAGCTGAAATTTATTGTCAGGTTGTTGGGTGCTGCAGAAATGACTAAGAGTCCCATTTTGGAAGAGCTCATGGTCTTATAAAGAAGAAAAACAAACCTACTGCTGATATTGAATTCTCAATTTTAGAAGAGATTACAGGGCAGGATTATCTCCAAAAAAAATAAATAAAACCAGATAAAATTAAGGTCCTAAGTATTAGGCAAAGGGCATGTTCATTAAATTGCCCGTGTGCCCTTGGGCAAGTCACTTAACCTCTCTGGATCCTGGTTTTCTTATCTCAAATGTCAGGGAATTGGCTTAGGTGATCTTAATGGTCCTTTCTGTTTCTAAGAGTCGATGATTCTACCTCTATTTTATAAATGTATAAGCTACTGAACTTAGATGTATGACTTGTCCAAAAATACCAAATCTATTCAAATACATTTCCCCACTCCTTAGAAAACTTGAAATCTGCCATAGAATCTAAGACTCCCTGAGCTACCCATATCAGTTTAGAGCTGAAGGCATTTAAGTCCAGAGAGGCAAAAGAACATGTCCAAGGTCACATGTGAGTTTGGAATTGGCATCCTAGAAGGCAAGCTTCTGGATTCCTAGTCACAAAGGAGGCTGATTCAACGCATTTCCTTCCCAATCTTGCTGCCTTTATGTTCAGTACTGGGTGTTTTTAATAACTCTTTTTAGATATAAAATCACTTTATTAGTTTTGGAACATAAAATGTGTTATGCATGCCCGAGATTGCTTTTAGAACCAACATGTTTAATGATATAAAAGATGCAGAAAAAATAGAAAGGATGCTTTTTTTTTTTTTAAATGCCAAAGATATAAACAGAAAACAAGTATCTCATCACCATGTTCCTGTACTTTCCTTCACATCTGCAATTTGTTCTCCAATTAAGAACTTCCAGAGATGAGGATGCAGATGTGGAGCTAGTCATGGAAATGTTTGCAGTTAAGAACTACTGATGTTGACATTGATAGAGTTATTATAGTAAAGTTCATTAGTTTGATATATAACTTTTTATAAATTTTGTTGTGAAAAAACTTAGGCTTAAACAATGAAGGATATTTATTGTATCAAATGTACAAAATGGCAAGGTAACACAAGCTTCAGGTGAGGATTGATCTAGTAGAGCAACAGTGTCACCAAGAAAAACACCTGGTGTATTTCTGTATCCTCTTTCTACTTCAGCATGAGCTTCATTCTCAGGTTGATTTCTTGCATAGTCATAAAGTGGTTTACAGTAACAATCTGGGCTATCTACTGCCTGATATGTATCCAGTGAGAGACAAGCCATTTGTTTATTCCAACTGGTTCTCAAGAGTTCTGAGTCTGACTCTCATTGAATCAGCTTAGATCACTTATTCATCCCTGAACCAATAACTGTAAGAGTGATAACACTATCTTTGTTGAATTACCGAAATCCTTACCAGCTCCTTGAACTGGGGGACAATTTGATTTTTTCTCAAACTGTAGGGATACTACACAGTGGGTAAGAAGAAAAGTGGATGTTGGAGAGAACATTACAATGTACATACACCACAATGCTGAAGATAAAGGTGATGGTAATTGTGGTACAGATGATGAAGATGATAAAGTGATGAAGAGTAAAGATGATGAAGGTGGTAAAACCACTGAGATAATAAAGGTGATCATGATAATGATGGTGGCAATGGTCAAGAGGTAGTAAAAATGAAGCTGATGAGAGTAATGAAGTTAATAATAAGGAGAAAAAAAGCAATAGGCCAACATTTAATCATCAGAAGCTCAGTGAATCTGAATGCCTTTTCCATGCACCCTTCTTAAATAAATTGCCCCTGGCCAGAGCTCTTGTTTTTTCCTTTATATAATGTGGTTGTATTCCCTTTTCCTAGTCCTAAGTAATTGGCTCAATCATGGACACTTGATTTAGGAAAACCAAGCCATAGTTTGGACTATCCTAAATGAATTGGACATTTCTATCAAGCATTTTCACTAAGACACAAGTTACAGTCAGATGATGCTTAGCTCTCGAAAAGGCAAATCCAGTGTCCTTTATTGTAGAGTCTATTGTTTGTTCCCAATTATTTGTTTCCTTCTCACCCTTACCAAGCTTCTCTGCCCCATTGCCTTGAGGCTTTGTCATGTGACATCACATGACAAATAGGATGTGAGCAATCATAATGCTCCCACGGGGACAGAAGCTTTCAATTTGACTGTAGATCTTGGCTGGGTCCTTTTGCACTAGGTCACCCCCATGAGAACAGCATATTTTAGACAGTGGTTTTTCTTTCAGCCTGGGTCCAGAATGAGAAGACACATGGGCCCCAGCTAAGTCTAACAAAGCTGAAGTTGAGCCACAGCCCTCAAAAAATGTGAGTGAGAATTAAACATGTTTAGATAAAATTTTGGAGTTGTTTGTTTTACAGCACACCCTGGATAAAAGCTAACTGATACATTTATAGTCAGGCCTGGAGTTATAAACACAACATGCAAACCCACATGCAAACTACAGTTATGAAGAAAAAGTGAACCTATAAGAAATCAAAACAAATTGTTCTGTGGAAAAATTAAACAATGTCTCAACATTTCCCTTTTTAGAAGAGCTGGAAGAGTAGGGTTGGTCTCAACTATCATGATGGCAAGATAAAAACAATGCCAGATGTAATAGCCCCAGTGTAGGACCAGAGCTCAGACCTTTTATGTTATAGTAACTTCATCCCTAGATCTGTCATCAGAGCAGAAGCAGCTCCACATTGGACCACGGTGGTCACATTGTAAGTGAGAAGCTAATCACTGACTGGTTTATTTCCTCCTAAGGCCAGGCAAAAGAGAAGACATCTCACCACAAATGGCTCAAATCTTTTGTCTTACTGATGACAATACATTTCATCAATCATATTTAATATTTAAGAAATCAAATATTATTTAGCCCGGATCCTATTTCCTAACACAAAGTTATCCTTTATTGGGGGTTAGGAGCAGAGTCTCACTCTCTCACCCAGGCTAGAGTGCAGTGGCTTCATAATGACTCACTGCAGCCTCAGACTCCTGGGCTCAGGCGATCCTCCCACCTCAGCCTCCTGAATAGCTAGGTCTACAGGCATGCACCACCATGCCTAGCTAATTTATTTTATTTTTGGTAGAGACGGGGTCTCGCTATGTTGCCCAGGCTGTTCTTGAACTCCTAGGCTCAAGCAATCCTTCTGCCTCAGCCTCCCAAAACACTGAGATTTCAGGCATGTACCGTAGCACCCGGCCACAGAGTTATCTTTTGACTTAATTACAGTTCGTTTTTTTTTTAAACACAGATATTCAGTGAACAGTGTCATTTTCTCCATTTTCTACAAGACAGAGTATCTGAAGATAAAAAATTGTATAAACAATTTAAAGCCTGACTTACCTTTTGAAAATGTCAAATAAATATTGGACAACCACAAGCAAAATTTTAAGAGATTATTTCTATAATAGAAATTTAAGAGATTATTTTTACAGAATCTCAATTTATTCACCTATAAAAAAATAAGAATACCTTTGTCTTAGGAATCCTATGTGTACTATATAACAGAAAGTATGCAGAATGCCTGACAAATATTAAAGATTCTATAATGACAATTGTTATTAATATTGAGGGGGAAGATGAGGCGGAATATTTGCCAGCAACAAAAGTGGGAAGAATTCAGGAATCAAATAACAAATACAGAGACCCATACAGAGCTGTTTGGGAGAAGGGAGAGAACAAGTTATGGCAAACAGCAAACTTATCCAAAGCTAACGCAAAAAGCAGCCCAGAGTGAATTCCATCTGTTTTCTGCCCGCACCTGCTATTTATTTACTTTTCAGCTTGATCAACTGAGGCCAAATTGTTATTGGAAAAAAAAAAAAAACTGAAAACATAAGGAGAGAAGAGAGAGGTGGGGAGAGAATAAATGGGGAAGGGAAAAGAATAAGACAATAATAGCTAACATTTACCGAGTTCTTACTATGTGCCAGTCACTTTTTAAGCTCTTTGCATAAATTAATACATTTACTATTCACCACGGCTCTATGGCTAGTTCTTACTCTTATCCCTACTTTATAGGTAAGGACTAAAGTGTGGGGATACTGATTTACCCAAGATCTAACAGCTGGGAAGAGAAAGACCCATAATTTAGCCTAGTCAGTCTCATTCCAAAGAATAACTCTGTAAGTCCTTACAATGTATGGCATCATAGGAAAAGAAATATCATTTCCCAGTTATGGCTGGATTTGTATGTGTAGAATAGAAAGGTCCGATTTGGTAGCAACACAGTTCTGAAGCATTCTTCTTTTACTTACCGATGCCATTTGGTTTATGACATTTGGGGGTTCAGTAAACCTCTTTGAACCTGTTTCCTTATTTGTAAAATACTACGATTTCTAATTTTGTGTGGATCAAATAGTAATAGGATAGCACTGATGTAACTGTTGTAAAAATTAAATTATACAATGTAGGTAAAGTGATTAGTGCATGGTAGCTGCTCAATAAGTGATAGCTATTATTATGATAATTATATGTAATTATTAAATTAGTTCAGGAGAAAGAATCAAGAAAGTCTCCATGAAAGAAGTAATATTTCAGCCGCTTCTTGTGGGTGGGGAAGATTTTCATAAGTGTAAATAATATGGACTGCATGTTCTAGGAGCAGGAAAAAAATATGAGCAAGGCTTGGAGAAGCCAGGGCCCAAAACTGATGTTCTGACTCTGCTATTTCAGGAAGCAGGGAAGCACGTGACACAGATTAGAAATGCAATGCTCTAAAAATTGCTGAAAGGAAACCCTTAGGAGCTCAATGTGGCAGACTCCCCATCATCTAGGAACTTCTACTAAATGGAAAGACAGTACTGAGAGATCTCAATACTGGAGGTGTCACTATAGCAAGATACAAAGACACTCAAGATCTACTTCCACAGCACTGTAAAGAAGAGGCCATAGGAGATCCTCTCCATTCAGAAATATTTTAACTTCTCTATTTGCTCTCTGCCGAAGATTTTGTAAAATCCACTGACCAATGCCATTAAGGTATCAGACTCAGATCCTAGGATGTTATTATTTAAATTAGGTCCATATATGAGTGAGGCGCTTCAGGTACATCTTCTTGTATATTGCTCCTTTTTATCCAAAAATCTGTGACCTAAAAAGGTAATATCTTCCTCCATCCACCCAACATACAATGGTGAAATAGAGACCAGATAACCACAAAAGACAATGTCACTGAAAAGGATGAGAAATGGGAGTGCCATTGCTGTCATGATTCTGGATAAATATTGTCAGGTTCCCTCTAACTTTTCTAATGAAAGAAACATTACCTGTCCCTAAATTAGAGGGAACCTGACAGATCTTCTCCTGGGCAGTGGTTCCACAGTTCATTTTACTCTTCAGTTCTTGACTGCGTCCTTGGGCCTCTTGATTTCACTCTCTGAGATATCTGTACTATTTCACAACAAATAACCCTTATTTACAATGAGGTAAAATATTTAGCCTATTTCCTCTCTATAGGATGTTGAAGGCTTAGAGAACTTTTACAAACCTAAAACATCTCAGTTTCTTTTAGTTCAAGTTGGTGTTCCATTGTTGATACAGCTCTCTTAAAAGCTTTATGAACTTTCTATGTATCAAATTATAGTACAGTCCATTTGACAGAAGCCACAGCTAGTATTTTTTTTAGCATTCCTCTCTACTTTAGCCTTGTTTTGTGTGCTATACTGTTGTTGAAAATCTGCCCTTAAGATACTGAAAAACCCGGCTGGGCATGGTGGCTCACACCTGTAATCCTAGCGCTTTGGGAGGCCGAAGTGGGCAGATCACGAGGTCAGGAAATCGAGACCATCCTGCTAACACAGTGAAACCCAATCTCTACTAAAAATACAAAAAAAAAAAAAATTAGCCCAGTGTGGTGGCGGGTGCCTGTAGAGCTTCTCAGGAGGCTGAGGCAGGAGAATGGCAGGAACCCAGGAGGTGGAGCTTGCAATGAGCCCAGATCGCAGCACTGCACTCCAACCTGGGCGACAGAGCAAGACTCCGTCTCATAAAAAAAAAAAAAAAAAAAAAAGATACTGAGAAACCCTTTGTCTGACTAAGCAGGCCTATCTTAAAATCTTCCTCATGCTTTACAGACATACTCAGCATCAGATCACTTCTTTTTTTTTTTTTTTTTTTTTTTTTTGAGATGGAGTCTCGCTCCATCGCCCAGCCTGGAGTGCGGTGGCGGGATCTCGGCTCACTGCAAGCTCCGCCTCCTGTGTTCACGCCTTTCTCCTGCCTCAGCCTCCCGAGTAGCTGGGACTACAGGCGCCCGCCATGACGCCCGGTTGATTTTTTGTATTTTTTTTTCAGTGGAGACGGGGTTTCCCCGTGTTAGCCAGGATGTTCTCCATCTCCTGACCTCGTGATCCGCCCGCCTCGGCCTCCCAAAGTGCTGGGACTACAGTTGTGAGCCACCGCGCCCGGCCAGATCACTTCTTATTTTATAAATTGTTTACAGTTTTTACAAAGTCTAGATTTTTGCCAAAAATAAATTTTCTTATTCATGATTTCCACATATTATTTTTATGCAAAATGAGAATAGGTCAGCTAATTGTTATGCATCTTTAAACATTTTGGTCTATGCATCATATTTCTGACTGTTTTCTGTACATTTTGACTTAAAAAAAATTCCAATCTGGTATTATCTAAAAATAATATCTGCTTACAATTCCCTCTTGACCATATTTTAGTCCCTCATTTAACCCCACAATTACATTCATGAAGTAGGATTATAATTTCCATTTCACAGTTTGAAAAACGAAGGCTCAAAGAGATTAATTTACATTACAAAATTACACCACTATTAGCATAACTGGCATTTAAACTTCAATTTGTGTGTCTTCAAAGCTAGAAAATTGACCATTTTACTCCACTGTGTTTCATCATCATAATCTCCCCCTCTGGCTTTACACTTTACAGTTTACCAAGTATGATCTCATTTGATCTCATTTAATCCAATCCTGAGAGACTGAAGGCTAACTAAAATGTAAAGCTCTCTCTTCTCTTTTCCTCATCAACAAAATAAAAATAAATCACCTCGAAACAACTTCCCTTCTGCTCCATGGCTAAAATGAAAAACAAGAAAAAGAAAAATGCTTTTGCTTAACCCTTTTCAACCAACTAACCTGGAGTTCCTGATCAACAGCCAGTACAAGTACTTAGCAATTGTTAATGCCTTTTCTCATTTTTCTTTTCTTTCACTGAGTGTGATGCAACACAAGAGGTGTGTCCATAGTTGCAGTGAGATGTCAGCCTGGACTTTATTTGTGCAAACTGTGAATGCTAGCCTTGTGGACGTGGTAATAAAATAACTCACATACAGAGAATGGTAGTTGGCTGTTGCCCAGGGCTCAGATGGATCTAGACTCAAAAGCCAACAGAAGCAGTCTTCTACTACCATTTCTTAACTTTTACTCAACAGTATAAAAAACTGAATTTGGACCTCTGTGCATTTGCTGATCACTCAACATTTTTAGCTACCACCTAGTGGCACTGTGTGGCAGCCAACAGTTCAGAGTGGGCAGCCTTGCCATGATCCCTAAGTAACACAGTTTGTTTATATAAGTGATTGCCTTTTGACCTTCCTGTCTCATAATTGTAAACTGAAAATGGCAAAATGCAAGCGCTGCTATGTGTAGCAAAAGCAGAGACAGACTAAGCTTAATAAAATCAAAGGAAAGATGGAAATCACTCCAGCCTAATATTTCAGTATGTGTGTGGACCCTGAATGCATGCTGCTGTGAATTTGCATTTCATCACATACTAGTTGGCTGATCTTAGACAAACTATTTTTCCTCTTCTGTTTAATGGGGATCAAAATAGTTCATTTCTCCTATGCTGTGTGAGGATTAAATTACATAATAATGAGAGGTGTTATTTAAAGAATTGATAAGACAGCGGCTCTCAAAGAGGGGTTCCTTCACCAGCAGCACCAGCAGCACCTGGGAACTTCTCCAAAATGCAAATTCTCCAGCCCCACTGCCAACCTACTGAATCAGAAACTCTGGGTGTGGGTCCAGCAATTTGTGTGTGACCAAGCCGTCCAGATGATTCTGATGCACCCTAAATTTGAGAACTGCTACTGTAAATTAATATGGAGAAGAGCATGCTCAGAAGTTAGATGACATAGGCTTCAGTCTCTATTCTGCCTTTTACTAATTGCATGATTTGGGGTGAATTATATAACCTGTATATGACTTGGATTTTTTTATCTGCAGAATTAGAATAATGTGTTTATTCTAGATCTGTAATGAAAAATTTTAAAGAACGTATCTGTCATATACCAAGCCCTCAATAAATGGTAGCTGGTTGTATTTAGGTTCTGATTATTGTTTTATTACTTCTGGCTTTAACTGCACTTAATCCAACTGGCTTTATAATTAATTGTGAAGGGAAATCAAAATGAAAGAGTACAGATGAAGTATACATGCTCTTAGACTTACAGTGGGGTTATGTCCTGATAAATCCATCATAATTTGAAAATCTTGTAAGTGGAAAAAAGATGCATTTAATATACCTGACCTACTGAACATCATAGCTCAGCTTAGCCTACCTTAAATGTGCTCAGAACACTTGCGTTAGCCTACAGTGGGGCAAAGTCATCTGGCAATACAGTACACTGCAGAATGTTGGTTGTTAACACTCAAAATTACATGGCTGACTGGGAGCTGGGGCTCACTGCATCTGCCCAGCATAGCAAGAGAGTCTTCTACTACATATTACTAGCCTAGGAAAAAACCAAACTTCAAAATTCTCAGTTTCTACTGAATATTTATCAGTTTCTACTGAATGTGTGTCACTTCTACACCATTGTAAAGCTGAAAAATCTTAAGTGGAACCAATGTAAGTCAGGGACCATCTGCATTAAAATATATTATAGAAGATTTATTTTCTAAAAGTAGGGGCAAAGTTAATTTTATTCATTTTTTTGTGTCTAGGAAAGTACCTTCCCCTACAACATGGCAGTCTATAGTTTGAGGTCCGTACTTTTGACCATCATATATTTTTAAGGGATTTATCATTTCCAAATATATTGTCCTAGCAAAGCATCACTGGCTCAAGGCTGGATCCTCTCATCAGGGACTTCCTGGTCTGCCAAGAAAGTAGGAGAAGATGGACAGAGAAAGAAGGAGGATGTCCAGAGCCCATTAGTCAGAGCCCTGAAGGCTAGTCCCCCTGTAGTGCAGGGCTGGCATTTGCTTTGGCCAGAGGCCCATTTCAAGAGTACCATTGGGACAGAAGCCCAATACCCTACCTCTAAGGTACAACCTGAGCAGGTGTGACCAGCAGGCTCTCTGATGGCCTCTGCTCTTGGGGCCAGCAGACAGGCATAGCAAAAAAGCCAAACACAGAGGAAGCTGGGGAGAGAAACTGTGGGCAGAGCCACGGGGAGTCATGGAGAGTCTTGGCTGTGCTAGGCCAGGACAGAACAGAGAAACTCTCCCCCGCGAAGGAAGAGGAAAAGAACACAATGGAGGTAACCCATGCTCCTGGTCCTTTTTCTGCTACTAACTCATTGTCAGACCATGGACAAGCCTCTGGACTCTATGAGTTTCTACATCTGAAAAATAAAAAGAGAGCTGCTCTGAAAATCTAAGATCTTAGTGATATTTATGTAAGAAAAAACCTACCCAGGGTGGGTGTGGTTTCTAAGAGATGCTTTTGACTCTAGTGTTAACTCTTTTGCCAGCCCCAGTAACCACCCCCATTGCCAATATCTGTGCATATCTCCCTATGTGCTATCGCTGTTGGCATGGCAACACTGGCATCTCCACATGGCCAAGCCAAGCCTCCTCTCCACATGGCCGGGTTCTTGGATAGCAGTGTTTTTCCTCCTGCTCCCCATGTTTGTCCTGACAATGCTCATTGTCACAGATACTCCGGATATACCTTTGCCAAGAGGACTGACGGGCAGCTCTGATTTCCTAGTATTTCCTAACTTGCTAAGCTTATGGAAAAAAAGACGATGCCCTCATTTTTCCCCTAATCCCCTCCTCTGCAGTCTTTTTTTCTTTTCCTTTTCCTTTCTCTTGCATCTCTTCTAAGCCTGAGTTTTGAAGAGAATAGACATGGTTTTGGGTCACAGATAAACTTAATAATGTCACATAAGTTCTCTAAGCCTCAGTTTCCCCATCTATAAAACCAGGTTAGTGGCATATACCTCGTGTCATCATCAGGAAGAGTAATAAGAAAATGCACATAAAGTGCTTAGTACAGGGCCTGTCGCTAGCAAGCACTCAAAAATGAGCACCAACCAATTTTATCATCACCATCATCTTCATCATCATCATGAGCTTAAAGCAGTTATCTCTAGATTTATCTGTTTATGTGAAGTTTATATCCCTACAAGATGGCAAGTGCCCTGAGGATAGGTCTTTGGGGATTTTTTACTACTGGTTCTTAAACCAGTGGTTAGTACACAACAGAATAGGCTCGAGAAATATTTTTGAAATGGATTTTGGAAAGCAGAAACTGGACACTTTTTAAGTATGATGTGAATGTGTGTGTGTACATTTGTGTGTGCAAGTATGAATGTATACATTTATGTTCGTGTGAGTTTTTGTGTACATGTATGAGTGTGTGTATGTTTCTCTGTGTGTGTCTGTATGAACATGAGTGAATGTTTATGTATGTTTCTTTGTGTATTCATGTACGTGTGTATATGTATATTTCTCTGTGTGTGCATATATGAGTGTATGTAAGTATGTTTTCCTGTGTGTTTGTGTGTGCATATATGAGTGACTGTGTATATGTATGTTTCTGTGTGTTCTTGTGTGTACATTTATGAGTGTGTTTACATATCTTTCTCTTGTATGTGTATATGTATGAGTGAGTGAATGTGAATATGTTTCTCTGTGTGTTTTTTGGTGCATGTATGAGTTAGTATGCAGAGGTGAGTGTGTTTCTGTGTGTGTGTATGAATGGGTAGATGTGAGTACATTTCTGCGTATGTGAGTGCATAAATGAGTGAATGTGTTTGTTGTAAGTATGCTTCTGTGTTTGTGTGTGTGTTGTAGTCCTGAAAATGCAAGTTCTCTCCTCTACTGCATATGTAGCTCTGCCTCACAGTCAGAGCCTAATCAACTGGAATGGCTCCACTGAGATTTTTTAGTGCCACTCTGTTTTAGTCCCTCCCCAAGCCACCCAGCCTGCCTACCCCTATATTCAGGAAGCCAGTGGATCAGAGCTGGGGCATTTATTACTTTTGTTTATTAACTAGTATAAAAGACAGTGGCTAAAAATTTAGAATAATAAATAATCTGTTTATCCATAATTAATGTTTTCAAAAAAAGAACAGAGAATGAAGGCCATTTATATGCTATTTATTTATTTTATTATTATTGTTTTAAGGCAGAATCTCACTCTGTCATCCATGCTGGAGTTTAGTGACATGAACATGGCTCGCTGCAGCCTCAACCTCCTAGGCTCAAGCAATTCTCCTTCATTATCCTCCCAAGTAGCTGGAACAACAGGCACATGCCACTATGCCTGGCTATTTTTTTTTTTTTTTTTTGTAAAGACAGAGTCTTGCTTTGTTGCCCAGGTTGGTCTTGATCTCCTGGCTTCAAGCCATCCTCCTGCTTCAGCCTCCCAAAGTGCTGGGATTACAGGCAAGAGCCACCACACCCAGCCTATATAGTACTTAAAATCCCAAAATAAAACACTTCAAAAAGAAGGCACCTGTGGCTGCTTATTTTGCCTCAGCTATATAAGTGACCTCTTAACTAACATCTACTGAGAATGCATTGTATGCAGAGTACTGTACTATATATTGTGATTAAACAGGAAAAAATATAAGTCCTTGTTGAGGAGTGGGGATCAGGAAAAATATATAAAAATTATGATACAATATGGTAAATATGACAGTGAAGAAAACACCGAGGATTATAAGAGGTATCTCCTTCAGCTGGATGAGGTCAAGGAAGTCTTTCCAGAGGAAATGACATCTGAGCTAGGTTTCTCAAGAGAGAGTTAACCTGAAGGCAGGCAGGCAGATATAAATACACAGATGATGAGAACATAATGCTTGCTGAGAAACCCAAGTAGTTCAATAAGAGAGCTGATAATGACATTAATAGTAATAATAGTAGTAATAAAACTAGAAATACACTGGCCAACACCTCTATAGTATGTATCACATGCCAGACCCAAATCTAAGCATTCTTACACATAGTAACTCATAGAAGAACTAGAACCTAGGGCTCCCTAATTTGAAATGAGTTGGGAGAGGCAAGGCTTCAGACATAGATGAGCTGAGAGCTCAACGGTTTTGTGAGTAGGCCTGGGGCATTTGGATTTGATTGAAATGAAGGAGAGTAATAGAAGGGCATGATTTGATATTGATCGAGTATACATTTTAGAATGGTAATTCTCACTGCATGGTAGCAGACAGATAGGAATGGGGTTCAGATTGGAAGCTGGGAGAGCAGTGAAAGGCTGCTGGAGCCATCCAGGTGAGAGACTTGAGCACCCGACTCAGCAGAAGAGTTGGAAAAAGAGGAATAAAAGTATTTGAAATTACACATATATTACCCATTACACACATGTGTGTGCATGTGTGTGTATTAGTCCATTTTCATGCTGCTGATAAAGATATACTCGAGACTGGGTAACTTACAAGAGAAATAGGTTTGGACTTACAGTTCAAAAATTGTACTTACAGTTAAAGTACTTAAATTGGACTTACAGTTCCAGGTGGCTGGGGAAGCCTCACAATCATGGTGGAAAGCAAGGAGGAGCAAGTCACATCTTATATGGATGGCAGCAGTCAGAAAAAAAGAGAGAGCTTGTGCAGGGGAACTTCTCTTTTTAAAACCATCAGATCTCATGAGACTTATTCACTATCATGAGAACCACACGGGAAAGACTTGCCCCCATGATTCAATTACCTCCCATTGGGTCCCTCCCACAACATGTGGGAATTCAGGATGAGATTTGAGTAGGCACAGCCAAACCGTATCAGTGTGTGTTGTGTGTGGGCAGGGGAGGGGGGGTGACAGAGAGAGAGAGAGAGAGAGAGAGAGAGAGAGAGAGAGAGAATTGACTTGAGGGCCCCACAGCTGGGTTATTCGAATCTGTCTCTCTGAGTCTGCCGTTGTTAATGCCTCCCCTACATCACAGTGTCCCTCAGATATCAGGGGGACATTGTGTGTCCCTGAGCCCACCCTCTGGGCTAAGTATCCCTGAGCCCACCTCTGGGCTTCATCCCTTAATAGCTGGATATCTTCTGCATCAGTTTATTTCTCCAAGTCTGCATTCCCTCATATGTTAATGGTAGTAACAAGGCCTGCTCTGCAGAGTGGATCAGTTCACTTTTGTACTTCACAAATATTAAACTGTGACATAAATATGAGGGCTTTATTATGAAGACACAGAAAAGGAGGGTGGGAATGAGGATAAGGATGATGATCAAACCTTTCGGGAAACAATTTATTTTTGGTTTCACAGACCAAGCTCTACTTGTTCACTTAATTCCTCTTGATGCCTAGCCCTGACCTTCTTTCCCCTTCCAGAAAGAATTAAATTATCTATCTTCTCTGGTCCTATTAAAATTGTGCTAATATCTTAGTCCCTACATCCAACAGCTAGCAGTCCTTAAAGATTAATTCTTGATACATGATTACTGATGTCTGGTTTGAGACCTAAACTCCGCTAATGTTCAGGGACTATGGGGACAATTTTACACACATATACCCTTACGTTCAAACTTGGAGACCAGAGCATTTCTGTTGCTACATTATTTAATTATTTGGCATAGAAGTTGCCAGCTATGAGGAATGAATGCTTGTAACATGTAATTTGCCTTCCAAACAGGCTCATTTGGGCTTTGACATTTGACAGAGAAAGGTCTGGGAAAATGAGCTGTTCAGAAAGTGTGTCTCTGCATCTGACACTGCCTGAACTTTGGTAGGTTGATTTTTACAATCGCAGATCATCAAAGGTTATACTCATTTAAATTCTCCCCTTACTAACAAATAAAGAAAACAAAATGCCACGAGCTCTCTTAACCTATGTCCTCAACTACATGCACTGGCTGGGGACTCTCACAAAATTCTTAATATCTTCAAAAGGTGTTGTGAAGTTGGCAAAGTTAATAGTTAATCTATCATACCTCTGTTCACACTTTCTATGTCTTTCTTATTTTGGAAAATCCAGTGATCTCCTGTTCTACTTAAATTTGTTTCATATAAAGTTTCTTTCTTTTCCATCAATCTTCATCCTGCCCTCCATTCCTTCCTTCTCCAAATATCCATTTGATTGCCAGGTGCCAGACACAGAGCTGGGTGCTGGGTACACAAAGTTGAATGTGTGTTTGTTATCTGGGCTTCTGTTTCTATAAACAAACCTAACTGGTTCTGTCTGCCCACTAACAACAGAAAGCCAATCGCCAAAGCACCAGTTCTTTTGTAGAGAGATAAGTTTATTTTAAAGTTGCCAAGCAAGGAGACAGGAGGAGCAAGGCTCAAATCTGTCTCCCAGAGCTGGGTGCTGAGGCAGGTTTTATAGGCAGCGGGTAATGCATGATCTAATTGGAGCTTTGAGGTGATGCCAGGAGGCATGATCTGACTGAATCATGCAAGGGGGTCATGCAAGAGTTTAATCTTATTGGGTCATGGATGGGTCACGTTGTGAGGTGTCCACTTCTTAACTCAATCCATGTTTGTCCAAGCACGTAGGTTCCACCTGTGGTTACATGCTTGGTTCCTCTGGGCAGGTTAAAGTTACATAACTTGCAAACTGAGGTTCATGGAAACTGGAAGAAAACTCACCATTTTATTACACGAAGTTGAACCAGATTGGGCTGGTTCTGTGGTTACACATTTTTTTCCTCCTATGATGCTGCAATAGTCTTCTGACTTGTTTCCCTTCCCCACTTCACTCCAGTCCTTCCTTCATAGGCGCCTGAGAGCACCTTGATAAAGCACTAATGTAACTGTTTCTTTCCAGTTACTATAAAATTGCCATTATACAACTAAGTCTTGGGCATATGGCCATTATTTTATTAGTTAACTTTAGAAATAATTGTTTAGGACTCGCTATATGCCAGACACGCTGAAGAAGCTATAGCAGTCATCAAAGCAGGCAACAGCCTTTGTTCTCATAATACATAAATAAATAGGTAAATAAAGAGCACAAAAATAAATATATTCAAACTATCTAGTTAGGAAACAAACACCACTGTAAGAAAGAACACAGTTGCACAACGATATAGTTTGGATCTGCGTTCCCCACCCTAATCTCACATCAAATTGTGATCCCCAGTATTGAAGGTGGGGCCTGATGGGAGGTAACTGAATCAGGTGGGTGGTTTCTCATGAATGGTTTAACACCGACTCCCTGGGTGCTGTTCTCATGACAGTGAGTGAGCTCTCATGAGATTTGTTTGTTTAAAACAAACAAACAACAAACCCCCGCCTCTCTCTCTCTCTCTCTCTTTCTGTCCTCTCTTGTTCCTGCTCTAGCCACGTAAGACGTGCCTGCTTCCCCTTTGCCTTCCACCATGATTGTAAGTTCCCTGAGGCCCTCCCAGAAGCAGAAGCCACTTTGCTTCCTGTACAGCCTGCAGAACCATAAGCCAATTCAACCTCTTTTCTTTATCAATTACCCAGTCTTGGGTATTTCTTTATAGCAGTGCAAAAACTGATTAATACAGCCACCCAATTTCAATTGGTAGGGAGAGGCCAGGGGAGGCCTCTGGAGTCTGAAAAAGTGATAACCTAGGTAAAGCCTGGAACATTAGCAGGACATGAGAAAGCTCATGGCAAACTCAAGACAGACAGTGTGGCTAGAGCCTACTGCCCAAGGGAGAGGATAATAAAAATTGAACGTGAACAGACAGACTGGAGCCTGGCCATATAATACTTTATAAGGTGATATTCCTCAGCCCTTGAATCACCTGGGAACTTTTAAAAACTATTGATGTCCTGATCTTACCAAGTGAAATTAATTCATTTTGAATCTTAAGAGGAGGAACCTGAGCATGCATAGATTTTTAAAGCTTCCCAGGTGATTCAAATGTGTAGCTAACATTGGAAACACCTGCTGTAGGGTCTTTACCAATTGGTTCAACTTCCCTCTATCATTTTATCTCTGGTTTGCCTATTGATTTCCTAACACTACTCTCTTTACATGCTAACCAATTTTATACATCTTCATTTTTACTTATTTGGTTTCCTCAGCTTAAAATTTAACCTCCCTTCCCCCATATTGGTTAGGAATGTTTGGGGATGTAAGTAATTAAAATCCTAGGAATATCTTAAATAAACAAAGGCTTGTTTTTTTCCTATTGCAAGTGTTCAGACAGGTGACAGTTTGCATTGGTTTCAGGGGCTCCGTAATACCAGGGACTACAAGTCAATCTTCAGTGTAGCAAGCAGGAAAGAAAGATGGGCCTTGGGTCCTATTCATCAAGAAAACAAGAAGTTTTCTAGAAATCTCATTCTAGCAGACTTTCACTTGTGCCTCCTTGTTCATATTCCCATGTTACAGGCCATCCTTAGCTGCAAGAGATACTGGAAGAGTAAAGGGTTGATTCAAAATCATTGACTTAGATCAACCACACTCTATCACCTTGGGCTTGGCATGGGGGTGGTAAAAAGAAACAAGTAAGAGGAGGTAGCTGTTACATAGTAAAGAGACACTGTATGTCCCACATGCTCTTAATCTGCTCAATGAACTACTATCACCCCTAAAGAAATAAAAAAATTGTGGCTCAACAAAGCAATATTTTATACCCAAGGCAACTGGCACTAGAGGTTATGAGAGAGAGAATAAATAGAAGTGACACTTGACACAAAGGTGTTTATAAGAAGTTTTAAGTCAGAGAGTTTGTTGATAGTAAGTCGGGTGACAGATGGGATCTCAGTGGCAAAGGTAAAGGACTCAGGCTTCCATCTTTGTGAAAGACCAAACTCTAGTTGTTTGACCAGATCCATGAGTTTTTGTTGTTTTATAAAATTAAAGGATTTCAGAATAGTAAGGGAACAGCAAGCGGGGGGAAATGGTCTCTCAGACAATCCTAGAGGATATGGGATCTAAGACACTTTTATTAATAGAATGAAAAAAGGATTTCAGGGTGCAAAGAATACAACTCCTGTATCCCAGATAGTACCTTCATAAATTTGGGAAGGAGATGAGAGTCCAAAAAGAGCTTATCTAAAGCTGTGCCAGTATAGGAGATTAAAATTGTCCTCAATAGTTTCAGCTACCCCTGTGATCACTACACATATATCTCCAAGAAAAGTGCCACTTCCTCCAAATGATTACTTTTGGATCACACACTTACATTTGGACCACATTTCCCCAGTGTCTTTGGGATTAAAGGAAACTCGATTAATCAATTTTCTTTCTGTGAGTGGCAGAATAGACAATAGGCTCTCACATCAGGGAAATGGGCATGCCTTGCTGCTAAGAAATATGGGTGAAGAAGTTTCTCAAAGCTCATTTACTTTCAGCTCCTGACCCTGGACTCATGGGTAGATAGAAGCCCATACCATGTTTGGAGAATTCTGACTATAATAATAGCTATCATTATATGCATTATTTCATTAAATTCTTATAACCTTAAGAGACAGATTCCATTATTATCCCCATTTTTTAGATGAAGAAGTGGAAGCAAAGAGAGATTTGGCAGGTCTAACTGGAGTGATCAGGATGAGAATCCAACCAGTCTGGCTCCAAATCCTGTGCTCTTAACTAATATGCAACCGACTTCCATAAACCCATTATAAGAGATTTTCCTCCAATCAGGAATTTCTTCTTCATGCCCAATTTCGATCTGTTTTTTAATGCTTACTCCAGACCCAAGACCACTGCAAGCCAACCATTCCACCTACCATGTAATCAGAAGCCACCAAGGTGAACCACTGACAACCTATGAACGGTCTTAAGAACTAGATGCCTCCTTTCCTTTCCATCCCTTCCTCTGAGTTTCTCCCCATGCCTTTGCCTATCCAGGTTCCTTCCTCTTGGCTCTGTCTTTGGCCTGCCTCTTAAATTCCACTGAATTTGACTTATCGGGTTTTAATCCATTATGCTTTTAAAACATAAGGATTCTCTTACTTTCTCATTCTGCCCTCAAACAGGATCTCCTGGACACTTTGGCTAATTGCATAGAGCCTGTTCAAGCCCCTAGAACGCTAATTTTGAAGTCAGCTAAATCTGCTTCAGACATTAAAAGGGGGTGCCATCTGCCTTACAGTTTTGCTGTCATTGTAGGTGTTTATTTTTAAAGCTAGTGTGTATTGAACTCTTGCTTTTCATCAAGCATTGTGCTAAGAACTTGATCTGTTCTGTCTCACTTAATCCACAATCTCCCCTCAAACCCTATGGAATAGCTATTATTATTATGTATATTTTACAGAAAAAGGAATCAAGCCATAGTGATTCTTAGTGATTCCTGATGTCACTTGTGTATGGTAACACAGCTGTAAGTGGGAAAACAGGACCCAAACCCATGTCTGGCTAACACCAAATTTCTCCCCTCTAGGGCTTCACAGGACAAGTCTAAATCATCATTCAACCTTTATATTATCCAACAATTCCCATGTTTCTGTAAGTCTCCTCTAGTTTCAACAACCCCCAAAGTCCAGTCACCACTCATCTTTTGCCATGATTTTACCTTCATCTCTTCATTCAATGTGTCCAATGTTAGTCTGCTTTTAGAGTTTGGTCTAGACCTATTCTCCCTACTCCAGATGTGTTCTGATTAGCACAGCATATACAGTTGGCCTGACACCTCTTTCATCCTTTATGTTTTATTTCTGGCAATGAGGCCATACACTATTTCGGCAGCCTTTAAGACCCCATTCAAAAATTGCTTCTGAACTTGTCTATTGTTAACTGTGAAACAGACAAAGTGAATTGAAGGCAAGGAGCCACCAGGAGAAACAATGCCTAGTGAGGAAGTCTTTCAGAGTACTCTTTTTGCAGTGGGAGTGGGAGTGGTTTTGACTATGCATACATTGGCTCATATGTAAGACATTACCCCACACCCAGATGCCAATGACCAGCTCTTTTCTGGAAATTCTCAAAGTGAGAAGGCCATCTTGAAGCCATCTTATATGCTTACCTTCGTGTTAAGCTCAGCAGTTAGTGTTTTTGATTCTGAGCCCCCTTGGTCCTTGTGATCTGTGACATAATGGAATCAAATTAAAGGCCCATTTACCAGCTTTATTGCCGATTGTTTATAATACTCTGGTTCCAAAGTGCTTCTTTATAGAGTGCTTAAGCTGCCATTGCTGGATAGAGCTTGCCATAAATGCATTCACATGCACAGCACATTATGTCCCATAGCCACAGCAAAAAGGGAAAAGATTATTCTCAATTATTTCATATAGTCTATTTTATTGTTTTATTGTAATAAACTGCCATACCTTACACCACTTTAAAATCAATAGTTTGCATTAAAAATAATGAAACACGGCTATTAATCTTCCTTAGCATTTCTGCTATTACTTTCTGATAGTGAATCCGTAATATAGAGAAGGTAATAATTACTCACTTCCAATCAATAGGAACATTTTCAAATACTCCTATGTGTCCCAGTGCTATTGCATTGGTGAGAGCTGATGACAACAGGGGCATAGATTTAAAGAGTCCTAGTTGGCATGAAGCTCTTCATGCCCTCACTGCACCTGTCTGCACGTTCCCTGACTCCCAGAGCATCCTACGTAATTCCTTGAGAAAATACAATAAAATGGCTAACTGCTTGGGCTTTGGAGTCAGAAAGCCTGAGCTTAATTCCCATTTCCATCATTCACCAGTACCGTTTCAGTGACCTTGAAAATGTCATTTAACCACTTGCTGCCTCAGTCTCCTTGTCTATGAAAAGGAAATAATATCTCCCTTGCAGGACTATTATAAATATTATGTGCAAAACTTCAGCGGTTATACTTATTACAGTGTCTGAAATATAGTAAGTACACTAGAAATGATAGCTACTATTATTATGCCATGTGTACTTGGGATTGATATATGGCTTGATAGATCATTGTTTCCCAAAGAGCTAGTGGCAAAAGCAGGTGAATGGTTTGTACCATGTTTACCCTTTTGTTCCTTCATTTCAACCTAGCGTAAGATCCAGCTGTGCTTTCTGGTGGTACTCAGCATCTGGACTTGAAACCTTGACAAGGGAAATTAAGCCATCAATTTGGTTGTAATACAAAAGGCCTTTTGACTTCCAACCCTTTGCTCTTCAGCAAAATCTCTGCGGAGACAGCACTGGAGTGAATACATGGTTTTGTCAGTAAATACCCTTTGATCAACACTCAAGTCAAATACAAGGAGAGTGGAGATGGTGAATACTTAAGTCATAATTGATGGCATGGCTTTTCCAATCCCATTTAATTCAATTCAACAACTATTTATTGAACAGCTAACAGGTGCCAGGAGAAAGGCTAGGTGCTGAAGGGTAAAGAGATGCAACGATTATTAAAGCATAGTATTTACTGTTTAAATATCTTAAAAATCTAGGCAAAAAGGCACATGTCACCTAAGTAACTTGATTCCAAAGTACAGAAGAAAGATTGATTCTCTTTAGTAAAGAAAGGCTATTTTGATGAAAGCATGAAAGAAAGAGTAGAATTTGATCTGATCAGGGAAAATAGAGGAAAAAAAATTCTGTGAAGGGGGAATAACAAAGGCAAATGCCAAAAGGTGGGCAAGCGAATGTCTCATTATAATTCCACTAGTATAAAATCCTTCTCCATTTCCCACCATCTAAAACACATCTCAGGGGATTCACAGTCTCCGAGCCTGAGTTTCCAGTTCACTTACTCTTCTTTACTATCCACCCCAGGCTCCTAAACTACACTGCAAAGTATTTGCACTTTTTTTTTTTTTATGATAACACCTTCTGTTTCATGTCTCTCTGAACTTGCATTTGCTATTCGTTGGACACAAAATTGATTTATCCATCTGAAAAACTATTTTCCTGGAAGACCCAGTTCAAATATTACCTCCTCTTTGAAGCCTCCCCTGATACTCCCAGATAATTTCACACTGTGTCACGACTCTTTGTCTGCATGTCTGATGTTAGGCTTCTTAAATGAATGAATGCACATGTGAATGAATGACTAGATTAATAGAATAATATATAATATATTCATAAAATGGCAAGTCTCAAAGTATTGGGACATAACCTATGAGCTGCTACTCTGGGCAAATTGCCTATGGGGTAGCCCTGCTGTGCACAGAGCAGTATCTCTGCTGCTTCAATAAAAGTTGCTATTTAACACCACCAGCTCACCCTTGAATTCTTTCCTGGGTGAAGCCAAGAACCCTCTAAGCTAAGCTTCAGTTTGGGGGCTTGCCTGTCCTGCATCATGAGGACACAGTGAACCAGTTTCATATGACAAGCTAAGGAATTTTATTTTATTTTGTATATAACGATTGGAGAACTTTGAATACAGATGCAAATAACCAGAATTCTGCTATAAAAAATGAACATAACCGTGGCATTTAGAAAACTTTGGCATGGGAGAAACTAGAGGCAGAGAGATCACTTTAGATGATGAGATACTGAAATGAGGTGGTTATAGCTGAAATCAAGACAAGAAGGATAATATTTTAGAAAAAGAACACAGAAGCTGGCGACAGATTTATTAGAAGTGAGAGGAATAGTACAAAGGCAGAGATTAATCTTTTCTTACAGTTCTTCTTATTACTACGAACATTGCTGGGAAGAGACATTTCTGTACTACTCCCCTCCTTACCCCACTTTGTTTAGATGAAGAGTTAGTGGTCAGTTTAGGTCACATTCCCAGGAATAGAAATTTGGTAAATGTACCCCGGGGTAGGTTCACTTGAGACTTAAAAAGTTATGAACAAAATTTTCACGGTCTCTTCTATTCTTGCCTTTCATTGCAGCCAGATCAGTGTTGGTTAATAAAACTTGCAATTTTTACTTCTCTCTTCTGCCAAGAACTCTAGAACCTTGGTACTGAAAGCATTGTCTGTGAAACAGCATCAGCTGTACCAGGGAACTTGTAAAAATGTAGAATCTTGAGTCCCACTCCAGAGCTAAGAAATCAGAGTCTACATTTGAATAAGATCCCAGGTGAGTTTTTGCACATTTAAGAAACACTGCTCTACGATATTACCACTTTAGTGTCAAAGAATGAGCTAGAAAGCATGACTCTCAACCTAGACTGAAAATTTGAGTCAAACCTGGAGAACTTTTAAAAAATCTCAATTTCCAAGACAGAACAAGGTGGCTGACTAGCCAGTGTGCATCACACTTACAGAGAGGAGAGTGACAAATAAAAACACTAGCTCTTTAACTGGACCATCCAGGTGGACACGCTGGGATTCATCAAAGAAGAAATGTGACCCATGGAGAACAGAGAAAAGCAAAACAGGACAGCCACCCACCCAGGACTGGCACAGAGCCAAGGGACACTCCCCTCTGTGGGGAAACGTTGAGTGAGTGACAATCCCTGGGAACCCACACTTCTGCCATAGATCTGTGCAACCGTGGACTCAGGAGATCCCCTATGGCCCCTTCATCCCCAACCCTACCAGGGTCTCCAGAATGACATGGAGAGCTACATGGAGTCTGAGCAGAGCCAACAGTCTCAGGCATAGATGGAGACCGAGGAGTCTCGAACCCCTGGACATCCCAATACCAGTGGCTGCAGTTCTGGCAACAGGGGAGGCCAGGCTCTGTCACACACCTCTAAGATAGGGGCTGAATCCAGGAGGCTGAGGAGCAGACTGACTTACAGGCCTTGCCCCAACTGTACTTCACCAGAAAAGGCCCACTGGCCTAGGACTCCAATATGGCCACCCCAGTCCTGCCTGAACTCTCGGGCCAGTAGCAGCCCTGCATTCCCAGTGATAGCAGACAGGCCCATTATTTTTGCTGCTCTACAGTTCCTGCTCCCACTTCCCTCAGGCTCAAGAGGGAGTGAAGTGATTAAGGACTAATATAGGTCCCCAGCACAGCACAGCTGCCTTATGGAAAAGTGGCCACACAATTTTTCACGCGTGTCCCTGCCCCTGTTACCCTCACCATTCAAGGCCTCTCAACCTTGGCCCCCGGCTCAACCATTCTGCCCCCAACTGAACACTTCAGTTGGTGGTGGCTCTGCATTTCTCTAAGGAGGAAATCGCAGAGACAACCCACAGCTCCTCTCCCATTGCAGCTGGAGTGGTACTGCCCTTATAGCCCTCAGGCTGGGGAACAAACAAAGGGCCTGGTTGCATCACTGGCACCTCCAGCATGCTGCAACTACCACACAGAGAGGACCCCAGTCTCTCTTCCCTGTAAGCCCCCACCACCTACTCTTCACCAGGAAGAGCCCTTGGATCAGTACCACAGAGCAGTTGCCTCTTCCCTGACTGAGCATTCCCACTGCTAGTGGCTTGGTATTTTCCTGGGGTGAAGCTTCCAGAGGTAACCTCTGCCACTGCCACTGCCTTTGCTGCCTTGAGACTGGGGAAGGAACAAAGACCCTGAGTGCTTTATTCACACCAGCAGGATGCCATAGTCGCCATAAGGAGAAGAAGTCAGTCCGTCTTCCACATGATCGCCCTCTCCCCAGGCTCATTACTAAGCAGGGCTCCTTGGCTTGGGCTGGCAAGGCAGCCATCCCACCTCGTTCTGATTGATAGTGGTGCTGTATTTCTCTTAAATGGAGCCACAAGCGACAAATAAAAAGCCTTCCTTCGTTGTCACTGCCAAGGACCCTGTCCCTGGTTCCCCCAAGCTGGGGAAGGAACACAAAGCCAGAGATCACCCCAGGGCTGCTGTGTGCAGCCAGGGAGCGCCAAGTCAAAATCTGCAGCCAGCAGTCAAGTAGGAGAGGAGCTCACACCCTCAGAGCACTGAGAGGGAGCACAGCTGCAAATGCATGGAGATGGAGAGGAGCTTGCCTGAGCAAGAGCCTACCTCCCAAGCACAATGCCTCAGCCCTGTGAAAACATCCAGAAATGAAGTCAGCTGATTATACTCAAACTACACCATAGTTAAAGGAACATCAGCCCACACAGATGAAAAAGAAATAGTGCAAGAACTCTAGCAAGTAGGAAAGCCAATGTGTCTTCTTACCGCCAAACAACTACATTAGCTCCCCAGCAATGGTTCTTAACCAGAATGAAATGGCTGAAAAGACAGACATAGAATTCAGAATCTGGATGGCAAGGAAGTTCATCAAGATTCAGGAGAAAGTTGAAACTCAATCCAAGGAATGTAAGGATTAAGATAAAAGAATTCAGGAGCTGATAGACAAAATGGCCATTTTAAGAAGGAACCAAACTAATCTGATTGAGTAGAAAAGCACACTAAAAGAATATCATAATACAATCACAAGTATCAATAGCAGAATAGACCAACCTAAAAAAGAATCTCAGCACTCAAAGACTGGTTCACCAAACTATTTCAGTTAGACAAAAAAATAGAAAAACACAAATAAAAAAAGAATAAACAGAAGCCTTCCAAGAAATACGGGATTATATAAAGAGACCAAATCAATGACTTGGCATCCCTGAAATGACTCACTGGCATCCCTGAAAGAGAGGAATATAAAACAAGCAACTTGGAAACATATTTGAGCATATCATTCATTAAAAAATTCCCCAACCTTCCTAGATAGGCTGAGATTCTATTTCCAGAAATACGGAGAGCTACTGCAAGATACTATACAAGATGACCATCCCCAAGACAAATAATAATCACATCCTTTAAGATCGACATGAAAAAAATAATAGTAAAGGTAGCTGGAAGGGAGGTATAGTTCACCTACAAAGAGAAGCCCATCAGGCTAGCTGCAGAACTTTCTGCAGAGACCCTACAGCCAGAAGAGATTAGGGGCATAATTTAATACTTTAGAGGAAATAAACCAACCAAAAACATTATATCCAGCCAAACTAAGCTTCATAAGTGAAGGAGAAATAAGATCTTTTTCAGACAAGCAAATGCTAAGAAAATTCCTAACTACCAGACCTGCCTTACAAGAGGTCCTTAAGAGAGTGCTAAATATGAAAAGACCCATTACCAGCCACCACAAAAATGCACTTAACTACATAGACCATTGACACTATCAAGCAACCACACAATCAAGTCTTCATGATAAACAGCTAACACAACCATGACAGGATCAAATCTGCACACATCAATATTAATCTTGGATGTAAATGGGCTAAATGCCTCAATTAAAAGTCACAAAGTGGCAAACTGGATAAAGAAGCAAGAATCAACTATATAATGTCTTCAAAGAGGCCCATCTCACATGCAATGACACCCATAGGCTCAAAGTAAAGGGATGAAGAAAAATTTACCAAGCAAACAAAACAAAACCAGCAGGTGCTTTTATAATTCCAGACAAAACAGACTTTAAACCAACAATCATCAAAAAAGGCAAAGAAGAGCGTTACAAAACTGACTCAGTCAGACAAAAAATATAGAAAAAAATTAAAAATAAAACCTTCCAAGAAATATGGGACCATATAAAGACACCAAATGAATGATTCATTGGCATCCCTGAAAGGGAGATAAAACAAGCAATTTGGAAACATATGTGAATGTTAAAGGGTTCAATTCAACAAGAAGACGTAACTATTCTAAATACATATTCACCTAACACAAGAGCACCCAGATTCATAAAACAAGTTCTTAGAGATCTACAAAAAGACATAGATAATCATACAATAATAGTGGGAGTCTCCAACACCCTACTGATAGTAATAGACAGATGATCAAGACAGAAGACTAACAAAACTATTGAGGACCTAAAAGACATCTACAAAACTCTGTACCCCAAAACACAGAATATACATCCTTCTCATCTTCATATGGCACATATTCTAAAATCAACCCCAGAATTGGCCATAAAACAATTCTCAGCAAATTAAAAAATAACTGAAATCATATTAGCCACACTCTTGGACCACAGTGCAATAAAAATAGAAATAAATACCAAGGAAATCACTCAAAACTGTACAATTACATGGAAATTAACCTGTTCCTGAACAACTTTCGGGTAAACAGTGAGATTAAGGCAGAAATCAAGAAATTATTTGAAACTAATGAGAACAAAGATACAACATACCAGAATCTCTGGGACACAGCTAAAGCATGTTAAGAGGAAAGTTTATAGCATGAAATGCCCAAATCAAAAAGTTAGAAAGATCTCAAATTAACAACCTAATTATCACACCTTGAGGAACTAGAAAACCGAGAGGAAACCAATCCCAAAGCTAGTAGAAACAAGAAATAACCAAAATCAGAGCTGAACTGAATGAAATTGATATTGAAACACACACACACACACACACACACACACACACACACACACACACGACAAACAAAACTAGAAGTTTGTTCTTTGAAAGAATAAATAAAAGACTGCCAGCTAGACTAATAAAAAAGACGATCCAAATAAACACAATCAGAAGTGACAAAGGGTACATTACCACCAACCCCACAGAAATACAAAATACCATCAGAGACTGTTTTGAACACCTCTCTGCATACAAACTAGAAAACCTAGAAGATATGGATAAATTCCTGGAAATATACTATCTCCTTTGACTGAATCAGCAAGAAATTGAATCCCAAACAGACCAATAATGAGTTCTAAAATTGAATCAGTAATAAAAAGCCTACCAATCAGAAAAAGCCCAAGACCAGATGGATTCACAGCTGAATTCTACCAGACATATAAAGAAGAGGTGGTACCATTACTACAGAAACTATTAAAAGAAACAGAGGATGAAGGACTTCTCCCTAACTCATTCTCTGGGGCCAGTATTATCCTGATACCAAAACCTGGCAAAGACACACAGAAAACGAAAACTTCAGGTCAATCCCTTGATGAATACATACGCAAAAATCTTCAACAAAATCTAGCAAGCCAAATCCAGCTGCACATCAAAAAGCTAACCCACCACAATCAACTAGGCTTCATCCCTGGGATGCAAGGTTTTTTAAACATATGTGAATTAATACATGCAATTCATCCATAAACAGAACTAAAAGCAAAAACCACATGATAATCTCAATAGATGCAGAAAAGGCTTTCAATAATATTCAGCATCCCTTCATGTTAAAAAACTTTAACTAAGGTACATACCTTAGAATAATAAGAGCCATCTATGACAAATCCATAGCCAATATTATACCAAATGATCAAAAGCTGAAAGCATTTCCCTTGAGAACTGTTAAAGAAAAGGATGCCCACTCTCACCACTGCTATTCAATGTAGTACTGGAAGTCTTAGCCTGGGCAATCAGTCAAGAGAAAGAAATAAAAGGCATCAAAATAGGAAGAGAGGAAGTCAAACTATCTCTGTTTGCAGATGATATGATGTTATATCTAGAAAACCCCAAAGAAATATAAGCCCTGGTGAACATCTGTCTCTGTCCAAAAGCTCCTAGATCTGTTAAGCAATGCTAGCAAAGTTTCTGGTTACAAAATCAATGTACAAATATCAGTAGCATGTGTGTATACCAATAAAGTCCAAGCTAATTTCCAAATCAAATACACAATCCCATTCACAATAGCCACAAATAAGCTAAAATACCTAGGAATTCAGCTAACCGTTGAGGTGAAAGATCTCTATAACAAGAACTACAAAACACTGCTGAAAGAAATCAGAGATGGGCCAAACAAATGGAAAATCATTTCATGCTCGTAAATAGGAAGAATCAATATTATTGAAATGGACATACTGCCAAAAGCAATTTACAAATTCAGTGTTATTCCTGTCAAACCATCAAATAAATTCTTCACAGAATTAGAGAAAATATTCTAAAATTTATATTGAACCAAAAGAAGAGCTTGAATAGCCAACCCAGTCCTAAGCCAGAAAAACAAATCTGTAACCATCACATTACCTGACTTCAAACTATACTTCCAGGCTACAGTAACCAAAACAGCAAGGTACTGGTACAAAAACAAACACATAGATCAATGGAACAGAATACAAAGCCCAGAAATAAAGCCACACACCTACAACTATTTGATCTTCAACAAAGTCAACAAAAAAACAAGCCATAGTAAAGAACTCCCTGTTCAAAAATGGTGCTGGGATAACAGGCAAGCCATATGCAGAAGAGTTAAACTGGACCCCTTCCTTACATCATGTATAAAAATCAACCCAAAATGGATTAAATACTTAAATGTAGAACCTAAAACTACAAAAACTGGGAAATACCATTCATACCATTCTAGACATAAGCCCTGGTGAACATTTGTTGATGAAAATGCCAAAAGCAATTGCAAACCAAAACCAAAAACAAAAATAAAAAAAACCCCAAATTAACAAATGGAACCTAATTAAACTAAAGAGCTCTGCAGAGCAAAGGAAACTATCATCAGAGTAAATATACAACCCACAGAATGCGAGAAAATATTTGCAAACTATGCATCTGACAAAGGCCTAATATTCAGAATCTATAAGGAACTTAACAAGCAAAAACAAAGAACCCCATTAAAAAGTGGGCAAAGGACATGAACAGACACATTTCAAAAGAAGACATACATGCAGACAAGTATATGAAAAAATACTCAATGCCACTAATCATTAGAGAAATGCAGATCAAACCACAATGAGATACCAGTCAGAAGGGCTATTATTAATATTAAAAAGTCAGAAAATAACTGATGCTGTGGGGCTGCAGAGAAAAAGGAATGCTTATACGCTGCTGTTGGAAGTGTAAATTAGTTCAGCCACTACGGAAAGCAGTTTGGTGATTTCTCAAAGAACTTAAAACAGAACTACCACTTGACACAGCAATCTCACGATTGTATATATCCCCAAAGGAATATAAATCATTCTCCCATAAGACACATGCTTACATAAATTCATCGCACCACTATTCACAATAGCAAAGACTTGGAATCAGCCTAAATGCCCATTGGTTGTAGACTGGATAAAGAAAATGTGTACACGTACACCACTGAATAACTATAAGATAATGTTCCTTGAAGGAACATGGATAGAGTTGGAGGCCATTATCTAAGTGAACTAGCCCAGGAACAGAAAACCAAATGTTGCATGTTCTCACTTATAAATGGGAGCTAAACACTGAGTACACGGGGACACAAAGAAGGGAACAATAGACACTGGGACCTCAGGGTGGAGGGTGGGAGGAAAGAAAGGACAGAAAAAAAGACTTGTTTGATGCTATGCTTATTACATGGATGATGAAATAATACGTACACTAAAACCCCTGCAACACAAAGTTTATCTATAGAACCAACCTGCACATGTACCCATGAAACAAAAATAAAAGTTTTTTTAAAACCCTAATTTCCTAATCCACATCTCAGAGCCATTAATTCAAAATTTTGAGGGGTGGACCCCAGACCACAGTGTTTTTAAAGTTTTCCAGGTAATATGGTTTAGCTCTGTGAGATTTTCCACCAAACTCTCATCTCTAATCGTAATCCCCATAATTCCCAGGTGTGGAGGGAGAGACCGGGTGGGAGGTGATTGGCTCATAGGGGTGGTTCCCCCATGCTATTCTCGTGATAGTGGGTGTATTCTCGAGAGATGTGATTGGTTGATAAGTGTCTGGCGCTTTCCCCCTCTCACTTGCTTACCCGCCTTGTGAAGAAGGTGCTTGCTTTCCCTTTACCGTCTACTGTGATTGTAAGTTTTCTGAGGCCTTCCCCAGCCGTGTGGAACCGTAAGTCAATTAAACCTCTTTCCTCTGTAAATTACCCAGTTAAGTATTTCTTTAGACAATGTGAAAATGGACTAATACACCAGGTGATTCCAATGTCCAGTCAATATTAAAAACCAACAGTCTAAAGGTGAGGTTTAAATTTGGACTTAATGGGAAAAATAGCTTCCTTTCCTCCTTTCCATCATTCACTCATTCATTCACTCACGCATTCATTCGGAGATAGTGTCTTCCTCTGTCACCCAGCCTGGAGTGTAGTGGCACGATCGTGACTATTGGCAGTCTCAACCTCCTACGTTCAAGCTATCCTCCCCCACCATCCTCTCCAGTATCTGAGACTACAGGTATGCACAACCATGCCCAGTTTTTTTTTTTCCACCTTTTAGAGATGGGGACTCATTATGTCACCCAGGCTAACCATCTATCATTTATTTCTTGGTCCTAATCGAAGTATTCCAGTCCAGTTTAGCAAAGAAATGAAATTTGGGTTTCTGCTACAGGCCCTGCCAAAAATCAACTGGAAGTTGGATTTCTCATTTGCTGTCTCTATACGTTTATTCCCTTTGGGATTCTTGCAGGAAGGGTGAATAAATGGTGTAAAACAGGATTCAGGTATTGTCATCGCTCTCCTAGCCAAACTCTGTTCAACAATGCTCCAAAATGTAAACATCGTTAAGGTGAAATTTGAACTTCCATGCTAGTGAGATTGGAAATGCCTCTGACTGAAACAGAGGACAAAGAACGGCTTGGTTTAAGAAGAAACCTTCCACGGAGCACACTTTGTGCCTCCTGTTTGTGGACACCCTTGCCTGGCACTGATCAGGAGTTCTCCACTGATTATTCCACACTATAACTTTCACCTGTTGCTCAGTGGGTTGCATTTTTTCACCCACTTCTCAATATTGTAGATGAAACTATCTGACCAGAGATTTGATTTAGTCCATATTTCATACAATGAAGCAGTAATGAAAAAAACAGAACATTAATTCTCTGTGATATCATCAAGAAAGGGGGAAAAATTTCATTCCATGGAGTTGGTTTTATTGTAATAATACAGGGCAAGCATTTATCTGAGTCAGGGGCTACAGCTGCTGGCTACAAACCACTGTAATAATGAAGACCAGATTGAATTATCCTCAGCCATGATTAAAGATCAAAGAAGATTCTTTTTTTAATAAACTCAGTCTTGTTTTTCTTTGTCAGAAATAGTTTAGGTTAAGCTAGCTGGCTAAATTGAGATGGAAACTGAAGGCCTTTTCAACAAAGTAGGCAAGCAGCAGAGAAATAAAGAAATGCCCAAATGTATCTGTGGGTGGATGGATAGGTGAATGGCTATATCGATAAATAAATAGCAGAGCTTATGATAGACAGAATCTTTTGAAGGGCAATCAGGAGACATGACCTGACTCCATGCTGCTGGAAATAGTATTTTCAAGAATTATTATAACTATAATATCTGCTGTCATATTCTGATACCTATTATTTTCCAGTACCGAATTAGATGCTCCAAAACATTTACTTCACTTACATTATTTACATAATAACCTTGTAGGGCAAGTATTATCTCAGTTTTTAAAATAAGGGGTCTAAGGCCTTAAAACACTTAGTAATTTGCTCAAGAAATTTATAAAGTTATTCTAAGTGTATCTTACTCAATACCTGTGACTCTTCACAGTACATTGGTCCATTCAGTTGACGTAATGATTTTTAACACCTGAGTGGAAGAGCCGATGCTCTTACATATTTATTTGTGAATATTAAACACTTTGTCTTGAAAAAACGCATTTCCTTCCATGTACACATTTTATGAAATTTAAGGGAGTCTCCTGAGTCCTTAAATCCACATAGTTACTGATATTAAGTATTTCTTCCAAAGATTTAACAAAGTAATGAGCAGAGGTTGGAACGAGAGAAGACGAGAAAAGACAGCAGATAGTTTACAGAGAATATCTTGGACTTGCTCTGTTTAAGGCAACTATATTTTTGGAATTGTGTTCCCTTAAAATTGTTTTTAAAATTAATGTTATATACATACCTTTGCATAATCGCCAAGTTAATTCTTAAACACCTCTATCAGACAAAATATATCCAGGAAGGGGTGAGCACATGCATACTTCCAGTCAGACATCTGTGATGTCATTGGCTGTAAAATCCACACCATTCTGTGCCTGTCAAGTGGCCTAAGCCACATTTGTGTCCGGAATTGGTGGGTTCTTGGTCTGGCTGACTTCGAAAATGAAGCCGCGGACCCTGGCAGTGAGTGTTACAGTTCTTAAAGATGGTGTGTCCGGAGTTTGTTCCTTCAGACATTCAGATGTATCTGGAGCTTCTTGCTTCTGGTGGGTTCGTGGGCTAGCTGACAGGAGTGAAGCTGCAGACCTCCCCAGTGAGTGTTACAGCTCTTAAAAGCAGCGCGTTTGGAATTGTTTGTTCTTCCTGTTGGGTTTGTGGTCTCGCTGGCTTCAGGAAGGAAGCTGCAGACCTTCGCAGTGAGTGTCACAGCTCATAAAAGCACGTGGACCCAAAGAGTGACTAACAACAAGATTTATCATAAAGAGCAAAAGAACGAGGCTTCCGGAGTGTAGAAGGGAACTGAGCTGATTGCCACTACTGTCGTGGGCAGCCTGCTTTTATTCCCTTATCCGACCCCACCCACATCCTGCTGATTGGTCCGTTTTACAGAGTGCTGATTGGTCCATTTTGACAGAGTGCTGATTGGTGCATGTACAATCCTTTAGCTAAACACAGAGTGCTAGACGGAAAAGTTCTCCAAGTCCCCACTAGGTTAACTCCATACAGAGTACTGATTGGTGTATTTACAAACCTTGAGCTAGATACAGAGTGCTGATTGGTGCGTTTACAATCCTTTGGCTAGACATAAAGATTCTCCAAGTCCCCACTAGACCCAGGAGCCTAGATGGCTTCCCCTAGTGGATCGCACACCAGGGCTGCAGGCGGAGCTGCCCACCAGTCCGGAGCCACACCTGCACTCCGCAGTCCTTGGGCCGTCATGGGACCAGGTGCCATGGAGCAGGGGGCAGTGCCTGTCGGGGAGGCTTGGGCCACAGGGTAGTCCACCGGGGAGTGGGGAGGCTGGGACATGGCCGGCTGCAGGTCCTAAGCCCTGCCCCACAGGGAGGCGGCTGAGGCCCTGCGAGAATTCCAGTGCAGTGCATGTGGGCCGGCAGTGCTGGGGGACCCGCAACCTCTGCAGCTGCTGGCCCGGGTGCTGAGCCCCTTGCTGCCCTGAGCTGGCAGCGCTGGCCAGTTGCTCCAAGTGTGGGGCCCGCACCCACGGCCCCTGAACTCACGCTGGACTGTGAGCACCGCACGCAGCTCCGGCTCCCGCCTGCACCTCTTCCTCCACACCTCCCTGCAAGCAGAGGGAGCCGGCTCTGGCCTCCGCCAGCCCAGGGAGGGGCTCCCACAGTGCCGTGGGGGGTGCTGAAGGGTTCCTCAAGCGCTGCCAGAGTGGATGCAGAGGCTGAGGAGGCGCCAAGAACGAGGGCTGCTAGCATGTTGTCACCTCTCACGTTGACATCATCCACAGGTCATTTTCTACCCATAGAATCAACTGTGACCATACACCTTACACTGTAACAGAGCATGCTTTATACAGTGGAGTGATTTTATTTTTGAAGGATGCTCACTGAAAATAATACTTTTTAAAATGTGCTGGAGTCTAGTGTGCTATATTCCTCTTGGCTGATTTGAAACATTACAGTGTTTTATATACATAAAATCAGCCTATAACATTATCTTCTCAGAGTCAGGGCATTGGCTTTCCCTGATCTCCCACGCATTCCTTAACATGGCTGTGGCCCTTTATAACTTCTCTCTAACCATCCTATTCTATTCTTTGTTTTATTAAATAAGACTTCCATTTCTATCTTAATCCGAATCTGATCTCATCTGAATTAGTTCAATCTATTTATGTTTAAGAAAAATTCGACTTGACTTTGTCCTTACAACCCAATGGACAGCACTGGGTGTAGGTGGATTGTTAGTTACTATTGGAAATTTAAGTTATGGTAAAGATATAAACATTAGAAAGAGAAGGCTAGTGCACTTTGCAGTATTTCAGCATGCTCTAATTAGTGACATTTGTCTGACTCAATCTTCATATCATCAAAAGGTATTCATGTGATTCTGGGAAGTTGGAAGAGTAGGAAGCACCAGAAATCTGTCTCCCCACCTAGAGCACTGGCAGAATCTGTCTGATGTAACTATTTTAAGACTCAGTCCATTAAAGGCTTGCACCTTCCAAGGGGAAGGCTTCCACGGTAAATTGTGGTTAATTTGGTCAATTTCAGCTTTTAACACAGTAGCCACTACCCATACCCCACCTTCAACCCAGTGGCAGGCAGCTATGTATATGATTCTGGGGCAGCTTACACACAGCTTGAAGGAGCCAGACTGGCCAAAAATGACCCTTTCCTACAAATAGCGGGGATCTGTGCTTTAATCACTTATTGTTGTTTCTGATCACAGAGGTGCAATGAGGCCAACAGTCATGGTTTTTGCACCTCCTCCCATTGTTGCAAGCCCCTCAACCTCTGTCTGAAGTGACTGCCAGAGGCTATGGTGTTCTTATTTTTACCTCCCTTCATTTTTCTCTTTTGTCCTTTTTGGGAGCCAGACATTAAAGACTAACATTCAAAAGAAACTGCATATACAGGGAAAATCAGAGGCAACTATGCATGGGAAAGGCGCAGACTCAGAAAAGAACTGAGAAGACCTTAGTTTTACATGTCAATCTTGGTGCGTTAACACACCATAAAACAGTCAAAAACAATAACAAAACAGTAAATCCTTGGAAGGAAGAGAATATGGTTTCCAGAGATACCGCATTATTTTACTAAAATTCCAGTTTTTAACAAGAAATTACAGGGCATATAAAGGACAGGGAAACATGGGCCATTAAAAGAAAAAAAAATCAACAAAATTGTCCCCAAAAATGACTTTATAGAAGATCTACTAGACAAAGACTTTAAAACAACTGTCTTGGAGACGCTCAAAGAATTAAAGATGTGAAGAAAGTCAAGAAAACAACGTATGAACAAAATAAAAGTGTCAATAAATAGAAAATCTCAAAAGGAACCAAAAAGAAATTCAGTAACTAAAAAGAAGAGTAACTGAAATGAAAAGAGAAATTCAAAGGGATATGTAGCAGAAGAAATAATCTGTGAACTTGAACATAGGACAATGGGAATTATTGAGTCTGAAAGAAATAAAAAAAGATTGAAGAAAAATGAACAATGCCTAAGGGATATGTGGGACACCATTAAGTGGACCAATATGTGCATGGTAGGTGTTCCAAAAGAAGAAGAGAGAGAAAAGGGAAAAGAGAACATTTGAAGAAATAATGGCTGAAAACTTCCTAAATTTGATTGAAAACATGAATATAAACTCCCAACTAGCCCAATGAACTCAAAGATGCACAATGAAACACATTATAATGAACTGTCAAAGCCATGTTAAAGAGGGAATCTTGAAAGCAGCAAGAGACACAACTGAGCACATGCAAGGGATTCTTCATAAGATTGTCAGCAGATTTCTCATAAGAAACTTTAGAGGCCAGAAAGCAGTATGTGATACATTCAAAGTGTCAAAACAATTAAACTAAAGAGCTTCTGCACAGCAGAAGAAACTATCAACGGAGTAAACAGACAACCTACATGATGGAAGAATGTTTTTGCTAACTATGCATCCAACAAAGGTCTAATATCCAGCGTCCATTAGGAACTTAAACAAATTTAATTTGGGAAAATTTTAAATTAAACCCCATTAAAAAAGTGGGCAAAAGACATAAAAAGATACTTTCCAAAAGAAGACACACATGCAGCCAATAATTCTATGAAAAACTCAACACCACTGATCATTACAGATATGCAAAACTACAATGAGATACCATCTCACACCAGTCAGAATGGTTATATTAGAAAGCAAAAAATAACAGATGCTGGTGAGATTGTAGAGGAAAAGGAATGCTTACATACTATTGTAATTCAACCATTGTGGACGATTGATAATTCCTTAAAGACCTAAAAACAAATACCATTTGACCTAGTAATCCCACTACTGGGTATATATGCAAAGGAAGATAAATAATTCTTTTATAAAGACACCTGCACACATATGTTTATTCCAATACTATTTACAATAGCAAAGACATGGAATCAACCTAAATGCCCATCAATGATAGACTGGATAAAGAAAATGTGGTGCATATACACTATGGAATACTATACAGCCATAAAAAAGAATGAGATCGTATTCTTCTCAGGGACCTCAATGGAGCTAGCAAACTAACCATGGGAACAGAAAACCAAATACTGCATGTTCTTGTTTACTAGAGGGAGATAATGATGAGAACACATGGAGACATAGAGAGGAACAACACACAATGGGGCCTATTGGAGGGTGAAGGGTTGGAGGAGGGAGAAGATCATAAAAAATAACTAATGGGTACTAGGCCTAATACTTAAGTGATGAAATAATCTGTATAATAAACCCCCTTGACACAAGCTTACCTATGTAACGAACCTGCACATATATCTCTGAACTTAAAAGCTAAAAAAGGAACTGAGGGTGGCCAGTGAGGAAGTGAGGCCTTTAGTCTAATAGCCCGTGAATAACTAAATCATATTAACCCCTAAGTGATCCTAGAAGGGAATCCTTCTTCAGACAATCCTTAAAATGAGACTACAGACCCAGCCAAGAGCATGATCACGGCCTGTTTGAGACCTTGAAGAACAGGGCCCATCCAGTCATGTCCTGTGGTTACCACAGGGATTACTTTAACATCCTAAAGTTACAACACTCGAATGTGTTAACTTTGAAAAATTTCCTGCAATAACACGCAAAAACTGCTACTTTACAGCTCTGTACCCACCCCTTTTAGTTGATGTCAAAAAGTTACATCTTTATACATAAACTTATAATCCTCCTGCATGCATTAGTCTCTTAAATTATACGGAAAATCAAATGTGAAATTCCAAACCAAAGCTACAATCATACTAGTTTTCAGACCAGTAAGTTTTTTTAAGGTATTAGTCTCTTAAAGCATGCAGAAAATAAAAAGCAAAGTTACAAGCCATTGTTGCAATAATACTAGCTTCATTTACCTTTATTAGAATCTTTATTTCCAAATATGGCTTCAAGTTACTGTCTGGTGGTGTTTTGTTTCAACCTGCAGGACTCTCATGAGCATTTCTTGTGAGACAGGCTAGTGGTCACAAGCTTCCTCAGTTTTGCCTTTATCTGGGAATGTTTTAATTTCTCCCTCAGTTTTAAAGGACAGTTTTGCCAAGTTTAGGATTCATGTCCTGATTCATGACCCACAGAAACAGTGAAATAATAAATATGTGTTGTTTTAAGCCACTGGATTTTGGGTGATTTGTTATGCAGCAATAGATAACTAATACAGTAGCTTTCAGCACAGTTCCTACTGTTGCTCCTGCTGCATCTGCTGTTGCTACTGCAATAACAGAGTAAAAGTGAAAGCAAATCCCCAGGGCTTCAGGACACAATTGCAGAGTTAACCATCCATAATCTCTATGTTTTTGTTGTGCTTTCTGTTTGTCTTAAATTCATTCAAAATTTCAGCATTGGCTTTCTACTCCTTCATATAACCATGTTTCATTTTAAAGGCTTTAATATTAAATTAATTTCCCCTACCTCACATCTCCAAATGCAATGGTCATTTTAGGATCCTGTGTCTTACTTATTTCTAAGCATCCTTTACCAATAACATGCAATTCCAACAGATGGAGCTTGGAAATGGTGCCAGCATACACTTGAAAACTGGCTTTGTTTGTGTGACCCGAGACTGAGCTTATTGTCTTCATTTATAAAATGGAGCTAATTCTCCTATCCTCACAGTCTTGTTCTGAAGATATAGTGAGAGAATATCAAGTGCCTGAGCAGTAAGTGTCAACAATAAAATTTCATTTCAAATCTCTCTTATGCATGAATCACAGTATCTTGGAACATTATGGATCTTAATCTGCCATAGGAAATGACATACAGACATAACAAAACTATATCAAAACTGAAAAAGGAAAATACATGTCCCTAAATTCACAATAATCTTTCTTTTTAGGTTATCCTGGAACTTCATTTCCCCAGGATTCTATATACATTTCAGTATATTCTTCCTCAAGGATAAATATAGCAAATTATTTACTCCTCAGATGGCCAAGGGTGGCCACACATTGACATATTTGGACAGAAACTTCTCCACATCTGCTAAGATTTCATGGCCTCAGATTAAACAATAGTAAAGGGAGGTAAGGCCTGGGGACACTGGCTTCAGTAAGGACAACTGACCAGTCAATACAAAGTACCCAGTGGCCTCAGAAAACTCAGACATGGTTTAGCAGGCCTTAGCGTCCTATCCCAGCAAGTAAGATTAATTTAGCCAGTTGGGGATGTTCCCAAATACAGGACAGCCTTCTACTGATGGTGGGACCACACTGAGTGGTTTTGCTCTCTGGGAAAAGAGAGTAGTAAGAGCTAGGCAGTGCTGTGTATCGGAGTGCTCCTCTAACTTCCATATATTGACAATTCACCTGCAGCTATTGTTTAAATGCAGATTCGGATTCCGTAAGTTTGGGGTGGGCCTCAGACACTTGCACTACTAAAATACTTTCAGGTGAGGTTGAGCAGCTGGTCCATGAATTGCATTTTGAATAGCAAGGGTGTAGTAGAAAGCACATTGATTTAAAGTCAGGTAGACATGGGATTGAAAATCTAGCTCAGCCATTTATTGTGTAACCTCAGGCAAGTCACTTAATTACTCTGAGCCTAATTCCTCACCTGGAGAATAATTTTATCTCCTAGGATTGTTGTAAGGATTAAAGAAAAAATATGATTGTAGATGCTTAGCAAATAATTCTAGCATGATAAATCATAAAGAAAAATTTCTACCACATCTTCTTATGCTTCTATTTTTGCCAGTCCCTTTAGCAGCTAGTTTGATTGGTCGTTCTTCCAAGAGATTGAATTTGCCACGTTCACCAGTGGGCAGGGTTCCTTCCTGCTCTTATGGGGTAAGCATATCTGGGTACCTTTTCCCTCTTTAGAGAAAGATAAGCAAGTCTGTATACCTGGATCATTTCACTTGTGCCTACAACCGAGTAACTCAGGCTACAACCTACTTTGCAGATGCAGCCACTTTTCATTTACAGAAAAGGATTAAGTAGACCAGCTTGGATGCCTAAGTCTCATATTCCAAGTAGGCTTTTACCAAAACTCATCATTACAGGTTATTGGGTGTTGGTTAAATTGTTAATAAAGAAAAGCTTTGGCCGGGCGCGGTGGCTCAAGCCTGTAATCCCAGCACTTTGGGAGGCCGAGATGGGCGGATCACGAGGTCAGGAGATAGAGACCATCCTGGTGAACACGGTGAAACCCCGTCTCTACTAAAAAAATACAAAAAACTAGCCGGGCGAGGTGGCGGGTGCCTGTAATCCCAGCTACTCGGGAGGCTGAGGCAGGAGAATGGCGTAAACCTGGGAGATGGAGTTTGCAGTGAGCTGAGATCCGGTCCCTGCACTCCAGCCTGGGCGACAGAGCGAGACTCTGTCTCAAAAAAAAAAAGAAAAAAAAGAAAAGCTTTGTCTCCCATATGTATCATTTCCCTTGTGTACACAGTCACCTCAGTGGAGAGCCATCCAGCATCCAGTGGAGAGCAAGCAGCAGGATAGACTCCAAGCATTTACTCAATTCCTGGCTTAAAATATCTTGATTTTTTTCCAAGTCTTGCCCTAATCTCTTCATTGTAGCTCCCATCATTCCACCACCACCACTTCTGCTGTCATCATCATCACCACCACCCCAGAAAGAGCCAAATCCAATTTAATTCAATTCAATTTGAACTGAATTTACTGGGTCTCTGAAATATACCAAATGCTGTGGTTCTGTCCTCTGCATTTGTGTCAATGGATGGCCCAAGTCCACTTGAATGGTTTGAGTGAGTTGGACATACTTATACTAGGCACTGGGGATACAATAGGGTACCAATCCCTGCCATCAGTTGCTCATAGAGATGAAGAACAACGGCTTAACTCAGAGACCGGAGAAAAAGTGGGTCTCAAGGGGTGATCCTCATTAGTGAATCCAGTGTCAGGGGACAAGAGGGGAAGGCAGGGTTGCATACAATTACATCTCACTGAGTTCTCCCCTAGTTTAAAGCTGGAATAGGGGAAGGAGGGTGCTGGCCATGGATACAGGCAGCACCGGGAGATCTGCTCACACTACCAACAGAATTCTTATCTTATTTGGACGTTATCTGAAATTAAAATCATACCTGACATATGAGGCCCTGGGAGAAATGCATTGTGCCTTTCTTACCTGAGATTATCTCTGTCTAGTTCCTGTGCGTAAAGAGGCTGACAGGGAAAGCACGGTTGGTACCCTGTTCTTCCTGGCAGGAAAGTGCTCTCCCTCTAAGCCATGGCTTTTGGAGAAAATTTTTCTAGGGGTGGCATTCCTGCTAAGAAAGTGAAACACTGGCTTTTGTTTGGAAGAGATCATATCTGTAACTGGACCTGGAGTAAATGTCATTTGTCCTGGTCCCTAAGGCTTTACTTGAAACTAGCATGGTGGCTCTTGATGGCACCATGCTAGTCATTTATACATGTATTTTCTTAATCTTGCAAAAACTTATAATATAGACAGAACTACGAATCCTACTTTACAGCTGAAGGTACTGAGCCTCAGATGGTACAGAGACTATTAAACACAAACCAACTTTGATTCTAATTAAAGTCTTTTAACTCTGGCTCAATACGGAAATGACAAACTTGCCTTTCCAACTTTTATTTTGGATTCAGAGAGCACACATGCAGGTTTGTTACATGGTATATTGCATGATGCTGAGGTTAAACTTTTTCTTAAAGGGCCAAATAGCAGATATTTGAGGTTTGCAGGCCATAAGGTCACTATAGCAACTACTCAACTCTGTCATTAAAGTGTGAAAACAGCCACAAACAATACATACACACATGAATTTATAGCTGTGTTCCAGTAATGTCCCATTGTGTTTATAACACAGACAACCAGCTCATAGACCACAGTTTGCTGACCACTATTGTAGAATTCTCTGTGGACTCCCACCCTTGATACCTAGTGATAAGTAAGATAAACAGGCAAATAAGCATTAATGACCTCTGAGTTCTCATTCTGTCCAACAAATACCTTGTGATCCAGGCCTGGTTCCCAGTCCTAAGTCCCACTGTTTTATTTCTTATGTCAGACATAGCCCACATCAGTCATTGATTCTGCCATATATTCTTATTTGGGCATGGACATCACGGTAGAATATAGATCACACACTCCTTACTTAGCTTCATGGTATGACCCATTATTTAATTTTAAGATTGTATGATATAAATAGAGAATTTGAGGTTCATTGCATTAACTTGTGGAAGTAATCTTTATTCACAGTTTCTGAAAAGTACAGACATGCTTTTTTCTACTGGGCAGTTTTTCTATCAACCCTCCATAAAGGCAAAGAGTAAAATATTAAGTCGTAGCTCAGGGAAAGCATTTCTGCTATGGACTTAGATAATGTGACTCAGGTATTGCCTTTCAAGTAAAAACTGGAGATGAATGGATAGTTAGCATGTCTATTAGACTTTCTCTATCAAACATCAGATAGGGTAAACGAGCCTCTGAGAAGTGCTGGCTCTCATTCGATTCACAATCGAGTCCTCTAACAAGGACTTAAAGTGCAGATAATCTCTATCGTGGATTAAAGTAAAAGCCATAGACTTTGGCCACTATGTGATGCAGACTGGTAAAATGCCATTCTTTTGGAAACACTTAAGAACTGATTATTTATTGCCTTCTCATGGAAATAACCAAAGCACTTTTGTACAAATATGATCAGAATCCCCTTGTGGTGTGCCTTGACTTGGGGTTCTCAGAGGCCATCCTCATTAAAAACTAGTGGATGCTGGAATCAAAGAATGCAGAAATGAGAGTTGACTAGGAAGCCCAGTCAAGGTGTAAAGGGAGAAGACCTGAGAAGCCACCTAGAATTAATTTTATAGTTTATGTTCAATTTCAATAATATGGTGCAAAGATGGACTAGCCTCACGCAAAGGGCCAGTAAAGAGAAAAAAATTATTTGTTAAAGATATGAACATATTCAAGGCTCTTAATTAGTAAAATCAACTCTTAAGAAATCTTAGTGGCAGTACGTTCCACCAGTAAGTATATCAGTATCTTACATACTACAAGATAGTATCACAGCCAACTTCTCTGTGAAAGACATTCCCTAGAATCAGGAATCCAACTATCCAGTCATTTATTTGCAGATTCATACATGCATGTTTTTATTCATTTATGCATACAAGCATTCATCTATTCCTGGATTAATTTACATAGTAGCCTCCCAAGATATATTTGAATGCATAAGTACAGGATTTCATTTATTCATCCATGCACAAAGTCATTTACTCATGCATCCATGAAGCATTGATTCACTCCTTCATTCATGAATTCTTAAATGTATTCATTAATCTGTTCAGCAAATTGCCATTTAAAGCTTACCATACAAAAAGTGCCAAATTAAGCTGTGTGTGGAATGAAGATGGTTCCCCATCCTCACAGAATGCATCTTTAAGAGGAGAGGGAAAAGACCTTAGCATAAAAATAGCAAATATTAGGTCATTACAAAATATGTGTTGCAAGTAAAGGGTGGAAGTTCATAAACAAGGAACATTTTCTTTTGTTTGGGGCAGAGGTGTGGGGGATAGGAAGTATATTGGTCAGGAGAAGGAGGTCTTTAAGCTGAAGTATGATAAGTAGGAGAAATTTGAAGAGAATCACCCAAGGGAACTAGATGAATCTGTGCAATGAGCTGAGAAAACATAGTGGCTATGGAGGAAAAGGTGCTGAGGAGTAGCTGGGGGCTCTTTTTTGCTGGAGTGCAGGGGTTGGAGAGTCCTAGGATGCTAACAGAAGCTTGAAAGACAAGTAAGAGTCAGGTCATGAAGGACTGCGAATACCAAGCTAAGGAGCTAGGACTTTGATCCTGCACCTGGCAGTGAGCTGGTGAAGGGTTTTGGAGAGAATGTATACTATCAGAAATTGGTTTAACAAGGTTTAATTTGGTGGTCATAAGTAGGAAAGTAGGAAGAACAACCGGGAAGCTAGTGAGGAGGAAGATGTCAAGGGCCAGACCTGGAGCTATGAAAGAGGATGAGGAGATGTGCAAGAAAGAAAGAGAGAGATTTAGAAGATGGTTTGATAGGACTTGAAAACTGATCACAGGAAAAGAGGGGAGGAATGTTTCTCTGAGGTCTCTGCGTTTGTTGTTGTTGTTTGAGATGGAGTCTCACTCTGTTCTCGCACTGGATCTCAGTAAACTGCAACCTCCGCCTCCCGGGTTCAAGCGATTCTCGTGCCTCAGCCTCCTAAGTAGCTGGGATTACAAGCGCACACCACCACGCCCAGCTAATTTTTGTATTTTTAGTAGAGACAGAGTTTCACCATGGTGGCCAGGCTGATCTCGAACTCCTGACCTCAAGTGATCCACCTGCCTCAGCCTCCCAAAGTGCTGGGATTGCAGGCATGAGCCACTGTGTCCGGCCTCCCTGAAGTTTCAATTCAGATGTCCAGGAGACAGCAGGGCCTTTAGAACATAATAAGCGAGCAGAAGAAGAGGAACTGGGCTGGGAAGAAAGAGATAAAGCTTGGTCTGGATTTGTTGTGATTCTCATACAGCCAGCAGATGTCCTTGAAAGCAGAGGCAAATAACTTTAGGCTCTGAATGCGCCAGCACACCAGGGAGTCCCTTCCTCCTTCCTGCTGCACCGTGGGCCTCCACTCCTCTCACCATCAACTCCAGCGACCCAGTCTCTGGTCACTGGAGGAGGCAGAGCTGGCCTGGGTTGGGGGGTGGCAGGAGGAAGTGGGCAGTGGAATTACCCACAAAGTGACTTCTCAAGTTTGCCTATTTCTGGTGCCTCTTCTCCTGATGCATCTCAACCTTGGCCTGAGCTAATGAACCTCAGAGAGCAAAGCTGTCTTTTGTTTGCTTGTCATTTTGAAGTTTTCTGGTTGATTAAGATCTATGCCAGCAGGAGGGTATAAAATCACCAGCAATACTTCGTTCGAGGATCACGGGGCATGCTTATCCCCTCCTGACAAAATGCTGAACTTAATATAAAAATGCTGTCCCAACCACTTTAGATCAGAGAAATTGTTAAAAGGACTTTTCTCTTTCTCTTTTTTTTCCATCTGAATTGTTATTTTCCCCTCTCTTATTTTCTGCTTTGTTTCACACCCCCTGTAAGTCAGGTTTCTTTTAAAAGAGCAAAAATTGAATTCTAGTTGCAGACAAAAACTACAAATGAATTTCACACTGAATGAAGTCCAAAGGAACGAAAAAAAAAAAAAAACCTGTTACTGGGCGACACTTTGAGGTTAACTTTTCCTCACCAAACCCCGGTTATCATTTTCCTAAGGACCATGATGGCACCTACCCCTACTCCCAGGCCCCTTGCCCAACCTGCACGCTTGAAACTCCTAACTCTTAGCAGAGAAAGAATGCAGCCATCACAGCTTCAGTCTTCTGGGGGAATGTAATTATCTAAACTGGCATGGATCCAGAGCTCAGCTCCCCCATGAAAAGGATTTCTTATGAAAGATTAAGTGGTAACACATATGTCAACAGCACTCCCAGCTCTGGAGTAATTCTGAGCAAACAAGAAAATGGCAACAGTTCCTGTTTCCAATCTGGAAACCGTCCCCGGGTCTCTTTCCACCCCAGGTGGCACAGAGCTCTTCAATTTGTTCAGGTGTTGTACCATGGGAGCCAATAGACAGGTGAGGGGGACAGTACGTTTATCCACGGTGAGGCTTGAGGGGATGGGAGCCAGGGAAGCAGCTGGTTTGGAGGCAGCCCTATAAGGCTGGCTGTTTTAGGGACGCGGCACCGGCCACCAGGCCTGCGTAGCCCAGGCTCCCTCCTGTTTCCTGTAGCCCTCCGCCTTGGCAGGCATGGCAACACTGCCCTCTGCTGGGGCAGCACAGTCATCACACCCCACCCAAGCTCCCCGGGCCAAGGACGATGGTTGGGAATGTGATGGGGAGGAAAAGGCTTGACAGCTAAGCAACCGCTAGGGTCAGCTCTTGTGTGGCTGGAGTGTCAAGCGTCCCCGTCTCTGATGTGTGCCTTAACCCAGGGTTTTAGAATCGAACAGACAGATCTGCTAAGTGACCCTGGGTATAATTTACCTTTCTGAGCCTCAGAACAAAGAGAAAGTCACCTACATTAGAGGACTATGGTGACTATGAAATGAATATTAGCTTTTCAGCAAGAGTGACAATACGTCCTGATTTCCCCAGGATGGTCTCAGTTTTTGCCTGTGGTCCTGATGTAATTATGAACGGCACCCCTTTCATTCTCAAAAGGCAATAAATTATATGAATAGCCTCTCCAAAGCACAAGACACTCTGCCAGATATAGTAGTTACTCAGCAAAACCTAGTTTCTCCCTATTTTACTTGAATGCTGATCTTCTGTGAATGCAGATAAAGGGACAGGTGAGGCAGTTTCCTTTCCCTTTATTTCTATGGGGCTACCTGTACACGAGCTTTTCTGCATCCAGCAAAGAAAGCAGTATGGCAATGTTTGGAAGAATCAGTGATGAAGAGGCTAGGAGTCATAGGAAGATAAACCAAGCCAACACATTTCAGCAGAAACCTAAGCACGCCCCTTTGCCCTCTGTCCTGCTGCCTCCCACGTATGAGGAGTGATCAACTTTGTTTTCCTTTTTCATAAGACTGCGGCAAGTCCCAAATGCAGCAATGGGGATGAAAATGCAGTCCTAGGCAGAAGCGAGGTATCATTATCTCATTTTTGATGGATACCAACTATCCACAGTTGGATATTTTTTAGAGATACTTCTCTGAAAAAGAAGATGCAAAATTTCAGCATGTATAGCCCCATAGCTATATAATATACATTCATTTATGTCTTCCAAGCCTGAGAAATGTGGGGAATTATTGAAATGTCTACCACTGTGATAGCTCAAATCAGTGACAATGGCCAAATTTTGTTGCATCAATGTCCCTGAGGGGAAGCTGGCACCAATGCCAGGATAGCAGCTGATCTGTATGTCTATTTACATAAATTTGCATTCGTGTGATGTTGAAAACTAAATGCCAATATTAAGGAAAATTGTTTTCTCCCAGACTAAGTCATCTCAGCAGAGCACAGTAGCAACATGGCATGCTACCCTCTATTTGTGTGACCTTGAAACTTATAACCTCTGGTGTGATGTTTCCTTATCTAGAAATGGGAATAATGACAGCACTTACCACAGAAGGTTGGTGCAAGGGTTAAATAAGTTAATGTGGATGAAGGGTTTAGAGCATCACTTGACCTATTAAGTGCTCAGATATTAGCTGCTATTATTAACTCACACCCCATCCATTGTCCCTCACCAACAGTTTTTGTAATGCAGCCTCTGCTTTTTTCTTCTGTAAATCATAAAAGTTAGAAATTTAGAGCTGGGAGGGATCTCAGAACATCTAATCAGTCACTTTTAGACTTTTATTTTATTCCTTTTAAAATAACTATGGAGCACTTTTTGAAAATAAAAGCTTACACGGAAACCCAGCATGGGGAGCCATAGTAGCACTGCAGTTAAGAAAATGGGCTTTGCAGATAGACAGGTCTGATTTCTAGTTCAAAGCTGCTTATTAGCCTTCTAACTCGGGGCAAGTGATTTACCTTGGCATTAAGCCTTCGTTTCATAAAGTATAAAATAGCAATTGTAATTGTAAATATTTCATAAGATTGTTATAAAATTAAATGACTTCACACCTATTGAGTGTTTAGTGCAATGCCTAGCACATAATAAAGACCCAATAATTACATCAAATTCTTATGACTTTAATAAGTGAAGTAGATACAGGGGAGCCAATCCAGTTGAAGCAGAGGAGAAGACGTGGACCCCATGAAAGGCTCCCAGGGAACTTCTATGACTCTGCAAAGCACAACTTGAAAGTTCCTGATCTAAGTCAACATCTGGAAATCAGAGTCCAGAAAGTTCTCAGCCTTAATGTTAATTAACACCTTCCGTCATCTCTAGCCAGCATTTTAATTCTGCCACTGTCCCCTACTGGCTGTGTGATTGCTCTTCTTTTCCTTTTTCCTTAAAGTTACAGCCCTGAGACAGTCTCTTTGGTTTAAACACCTTTTTCTAGGCCTGATTAAGCTGAGCAAGATTGTGTGGCATCCCCTGCGGTTGGCTCCCAATGGGGGTGAAAGTGTCCTGAACTTGCATTTCTAACATCTTCTGTTCCCTTCCTGTGCCTTTGACAGCTCACAGCCAGAGGGGGAGTGAGTCATCTGGTTAAAAATAAAAATACTACCATCTTCTCTCTAATGGCTTTGTTCATGATCACTGCAGGCTGGCACTGATATGTATTCTAAGCAGCCAGGGATAGCCAGTGGGCAGCCCGGGAAGCTAGCTGGATTGCCTAAAACCAAAGTTTTGTCATCTCCTTTGTTTTGCTGAAACACGGGGATTCAGCCATCTCTACCTTGGCTGGGCTACATTAGCGTGGGGTGGAATAGATGGTCAACCTTCAGAAGACGGGAACAGTGATGGACCCAAGAGTCACTTAGAGAAGGTAAGATTCATAGCCCACAAGGGGTAGCCCAATCCCTTCATTTTACTGAGACCGAGAAATGGAGAGTTACTTATCTAAGGTCACTTAAGCTGAGAGTTGGAGAAGGAAGCCATGGATTCAGGGCTTCTATCCATAACAATTACAATGACTATTGCTCTTATTTCTACTTGCTTTTCCCAGCAGGATGTTAAATGTTTTGTGTTGTTTGCCTCATTCCATGATTAACACAATTCTATGAGGTAAGTATTATTTTCCTCACTTTACAGATAAGAAAACTGAAGTTTAGCGAGGTTAAGTGACTTGCCTAAGTTCCACTGGATAGTACATAGTAAAGAAGTGATAAAATGAGTTCATTTATGTCCAGTGCCTAGATTTTCAATCATTGAATCCTTAACGTTTAGGGAGTGGACAGTGTATTTATTAGCATGTGTATGTGCTAAGAGAGCAGGAACAGTGTCTTATTCATTATTAAATCCTCAATTCTTTTTTTTTTTTTTTTTTTCTGAGACAGAGTCTCTCTCTGTTGCCCACACTGGAGTGCAGTGGCACAATCTCCGCTTACTGCAACCTCCACTTCCTGGATTCAAGCGATTCTCCTGCCTCAGCCTCTCGAGTAGCTGGGATTACAGGCTTGCACCACCATGCCCAGCTAATATTTTGTATTTTTAGTAGAAATGGGGTTTCACCATTTTGGCCAGGCTGGTCTGGAACTCCTGACCTCAGGTGATCTGCCCACCTTGGCCTCCCAAAGCGCTGGGATTACAGGAGTGAGCCACCACACCCAGCCTAAATCCTCAATTCTTAACAAAATTCCTAAACAGGAACAGATACTCCATAAGGATTAAGTCCATGTGTTATAACCATAATTTTTGGCTCCATTAGAATCTGGGTGTTCCCCCCCACCCAGCCCACTTCTACTTAGGATGTTAGTGATTACTATATGACTTTGGTCAACTTTGCCAGAGGACAACTTCCTGTGGCCAGTTTGGGATAACATCTGTTTTCTTTCCCCGTCAGACACTGTCTATGTACCTGACTTATGCTCAGGCTAATGAGAAGCATTAATGTTGGGACTGAAATGGAAGTTAGTGAAGCCATGACATGTGTCCTGATTTCACCATGTGACTTTGGAGTAGTCACTCAATTTTGCTGAACCTTGATTCATTCAGCTGTAAGGAAACCAGATCATTTGCAAGAACCCCATTCAACAATTGCTTGATCCAAGCGTGATGTAAAGCCAGGTTTCTCAAGTTCAGCATGATAGAAGTTTTGAGCCAAATAATTCTTTGTTAAGGAGATCTGTGCATTGCAGAAAGCTTAGCAGCCCCCTCAGCCTCTGTCAGAGGCTGGTAGATCTTCCCCAGTTGTGACAAATAAAAACGTCTCCATACATTGTCAGATGCCTCCCAGGGAGCAGAGGGCAAACCCTCTGGTATGAAGTGAACTGGGTTTTGTCTTTGCTTTTTCAGCATCTATCTCAATTTCCTTACAGTTCTCTTGCCTTCTCTGGGCCTGATTTCTCACTTTAAAAAAAAAGGGGAGTTCTTCTGTTTGTCCAGGATGATTAAGCCGTGAACATGCTCCAGCCGTGATCCTTTCCTGTTGGTGCTGAGGATGGAGGTAATGATCAGTTGAAAGAATTGGTGCTAAGTGCTTTGCTACAGGTATATGACCATCAGAATCCAGTGTGTGTGCTAAGGGCCGGGTGGGAGCTTGGAGAAAGTATTATGTTCACTGTATTTGTTAAACCTCATAAATCATGTCCAAAACCTTAGGAAAATCACCTAAGCACTGTTTCACACATTCCGCTAGCCCTAGATGCCCACAGTCCAAATCCTTTACCATCATATTTGCAATGTCTATGATTTGAACTCTGCCTAACTCCTATTCTTCTAGATAGGTAGATAGATAAGTAGAGAGAGAGAAATGAATAGACATGGGTAAATATCTATGTCTATCTAATAGGAGATATACACATAATAATGATGATACAGATAAATATGAAATAGATAGATGGACTGATAGATATAGATAGATAGATGATAGATAGATAGATAGATAGATAGATAGATAGAGGTAAAGAGAAAGAGAGAGATCCTATCAGTTCTTTTTCTCTGAAGAACCCCGTACTAGTAAAATATATTAATCATCATCGTTATTATCACTGTTGTTCACAGAGCATCCAGTCAGCTAAATATATATTCGAGAAAATGTGCTAGACTCTAGAATCAGATATCATTTCTCAGATGACATAGGGACTTCAGTTCTGCCTGTTTCTATTCTGTGCTGTAAGCTCCTTCTTTGGAAATGGCCATAGTAATGCCTCCTCCCTCTGCCTCAGGCATTCTGCTGAGTCTCTCCAGAGGTAAGAGATGTAGAAGCTCTTTCTAAGCTCAGAAGTCACTCCTCCCTTGGAAAGGATGGTTATTTATGGCAAAATCAGGGAGACGATCACCAGCTCTGTAGCCAGGCTTTTGGCCTGTTTTGCCCCTGGCTGTACACTCTGTGCCCTGAGCAGGGCCATGATGGGTGAATAAATGAAAAATCCTACATTTCCAATGGCCAGTTTGGAATGTCAGGATAACTGTTACCCATGCCCACATGGACTAGATAGATAAACATCACATTATGTGAGAAAATCAAACATATCCAAAGTTGGAGAATGATTTTTCTATGAGTTCCTCTGGAGCAGTTGCTTTTCAGCTTTCGTTTAAAGAGCAGAACACTCTGACCAAACAAAATCTTATGCAAAAGCACACTATACTAAGCAGGAGCTGTTCTGGTTGAAGTGTGCGCGTGGTGAAGGGGATACAGATCCCAAACACTCCCTACATACCCTGTGCCTTCTTCTACTTCCTTTTCCTTTTCTTTTAGCTTTCAAGGCTATCTTTAAAACCTTAAGTACTTGGAAAACATATTTTGAAAATAATTGGCCATAAATATTTTGGACAGAGGCCGGGTGTCATTAAAACAGCTCTATGCAAGGACTCTGACAGTTCAGGCTTAGCCTTCTTTCTGCCATAGACTCTGTGTGGGACCTCTGGCAGACACTTTTCTTCTCTGTGCCTCAGTTTTCCCATCTCTAAGGTAAGAGAGATGGAATGATATTGAATGGTCCAACCAGGCATCAGTCTAGCACAGATGAGTCACTGTTTTGTCTTACTATGTTGTCCCAGGCTCCTCTTCCTGAAGAAATCAGGGGCCCAGGGGGAACCCAATGGCATGGAGCATCAGCTGCAGCAACCGAGCATTGTGATGGGATCACTGTGTCTCCTCAAGCTCTTGAATGGTACAATCAGTTGTCTGCATGAAATGACCAGAAATCAAAAGACTCAGTGTTGTGATCGCAGCTGGGACCCCATGTTTGGCTTGAGCAGGATGGAGGCACAATGCTGGGGCCACATTCCAGGCAATTAAAGAAGATATCAGCATCTATTTACCAATGAATTACAGAACATCATTCAAATGTCATCGGTCCAGAACCCATGCCCTGGCTCTCACCGAGCTCTGACTGAGAACAGTCTTCTTTTCCCTCTTCTCATTACCTCGCTAATATCAGATGAACATCTTATAACTTCTCGTGGCATAAGCTTGGTGTGAGGGAATTCGCTTTCTCAAGATGCCCTTCTCTGCCGCATAAACATACACATCTCTTTGACTGCTGTTTTGTGACTCAAAATTTCCACCTTCTTACTTTTTTTCTGCATCCTGGTGTCAAGAAGTCAGAAAACCTAGTTTCCAAATCTTGCTACTGCCATTTCTCCTTGGGATGATCAACAACTTTTCCAAACCTTGGATTTCATGCTTATTCTTCCTTCTTGATGAAGTTTTTAGGTTTTTGAGATAATCAAATTATCCTCTGAATTTTAAAGTCTATTATGAACTACAAAAACATCATTCAAATGTTAGTATTATCGTGGCCTAAATGGCTATTTACATTTTAACAAAACGCTTTCAGCACCAGAGTTATTTCCCAAATTGGGTGCCAGGAAAATCTAGTTTCCTAAAATGATAAGACTGCTCTAGGGAAAAAGATAATAAAGCATTCATGGAAAAAAATAAAATTGGATTTTCAATTATGTAAATTTCTTTATGCAGACCTTCTCAGTGCCTTTAAGCTAGAAATGTTATCTACTCACAGAATCTGCTATTCTTCTCCCAGGAATCACTTATTTTCACTTTTTAAAATTAATAAGCTGGAAATATTACCTACTCCCAGAAGCTGTTATTCTTCTTCCAAGAATCACTTATTTTCATTTTTTAAAATTTAGCAGGAAGTAAAATTTGAGAGTCATTGATCTATATTACCTTCTATAAAGGAAATTACAATATCACAACTGCTTTACAACTGAAAAAATTAAGGCTGGAAAGTGTAAAAAGATAAGTAAGGCACAGAGAAATTAGGCTGCTACATTTTTTTCTATACTTTGCAGTTCTTCTTTGTGTGTTCTCTTCCTCTCTCTCTCTCTCTCTCTCTCTCTCTCTCTCTCTCTGTCTCTCTCAGAATCACTTGGTATCCTGTCAGAAATGCACATTCTCATGCCACTCCCAAGATCTACTGAATCAGAAACTTTGGGTGGATCTCAGCAATTTGTGTTTTAACAAGCTCTCCAAAGTGTTTCTGATGCATACTAACATTTCAGAATCACTTGATTCTGAATCACTGATTTACTTACTAATAGTGCCTTCTTTCAATTCCATATATCCCAATCTGGACAATAAATTGGATAGTCACACTAAATATAGCTTTGCTGGCTAAAATTTCTGTTAAATAATTCTGTTTCTTTGGTAAACAGCAGCAGCAGCACACACACACACACACACATTCACACATGGACATACCTAGACATCCCAGCCTCCTCCTCTGGGATGATCTGGACCTCTGGACAATCCAACTACTGAAGAGTTAATGCCTGGTACTCCTGAGCATCCAGATCCTTACTAGCCAGGGTCCTTTCTGAAGGATTAAAGCTCTTAAAATGACAATTAAATGATTACTGTGCCAAGTGCTTAATATAGTACCTACTACACAGAAAGAGTCTAATAAATGGTAGTTATTTAATTTTCTACTTCTGATATCTTCTGTATGCCAGAAACTGTGGTAGGTTTTGGGCATTAAATAGTGAACATGAGAGCATGATCCTCATAGAGCTTATGATCTGGTTGGAGATACTGACTGCAAATAATTGTGATCCAGGGTGACAGATGCTTTTGTTGGACAATTAGGGTGGTGTAGCAGCATGGGGTGGGAGGGGGCAGTCTGTGTGCAAAATCAATGGCATGTGGAAAAATCCAGATGAGAAAGAACATGACACATTGGGAAAACCACCAGTGGCTCAGATTGGCTGGAGCTTACTATGGTGGTCGTGCAAAAATAGGGAAGAATAATGATGATAAGAGATGAGTCTGGAGGTGTTGGCAAGGGCCTGATCAGAGGCTTTTTGAGCCATGTTGGAGAGGTTAAGAATAAGAATTCTTTTGAGGGCAATGGGGAGCCACGGAGGGGTTCTCAATGAGGGGAAGTCTATTTAAATGAATATTTTGTAAAGTTTGTTCTGGCTATTGTGCAGCTGTACATGATTAAATGAGAGAAGACAAACATTATAAAATAACTCCAATGATAACAGGTGCTTCCCTGGATGAGGAAAGTGGAGTGGGCATGGAACCATGTACAACCACATTTATTGAGTTTTGCTTCAAAGTTAAAAAACAAAATATTTATTGTTCTCTCTCTCTACATGTATCATTGGATTTTGTTTCAGAAAACAAAATGGTAGCCCTATAGTCTGGGCACTTGGATCCCTAAATGAGATCATATTTCCATCATTCTTGATTATCCTTTTTGTTCAGACCTAAAGCTTCAGTTTAAACTTCTACAAATAGAACATGTATTAGTCCATCTACTATTATCTAAATATCTGTATAGTGAATTATTGTTAGTAAGTTATCTTTGCTTCTAATTTGATCTGCAACATAAATCTGTGAGTCCTTTTTAATGTTTGGAAATCAAGGCTCAAAGAGGGTTGGTCATGTTCATACAGAAGGCAAAATGCCTGGTCCTTTGTCTCCAGATTCTATGTGCTTGTCACATCTCCACATTGTTACCCACTCTTTTGTCGGTGTGTTAGAAGAACATTGGATGAATCAAGGTTAGCAAGGAGGCTGGTGTGAAGATTTGCAATAGATTGCAATGTTCTGCTTGCATCTCTATGTCCCACCTAAACTCAGGAAAGGAAAAGGAGGAGGGAAGCAGAGGGAGGATGAAGGAGAAATGCTGTGACACCGTCTAACATTGCAGGGTAGTTCAAGAGGAGTGCTAGAGGATTCATTCCCCAGACTCGCAGCTTTTGAGCAGCCTTTGAGCCACCTGAAGCTGCCCTACACTCAGCTACAAGTCTTTTTTTGAAGATAGGTATAGGAGAAAGAGAGCCACTAATGCATTAGGAAGAACACTAAGTTGAGTCTTTGAATTTCCCCATCTGCATATGAGGACACCAATAATACTTATCTCCCAGGGTTGTAGTTAGGATTATTGACAGGATTAAATGAAATAATGCGTAGCATGCTCTTCTAAATAACTGTGTAGCTCCCTGTCTCTCTTCAGGTCTTCACTCAGATGCCTCCTTTCAGCAAGGCATTTCTTGTACATCTGATTTAAGCTTCAAACACTGCTTCCTTTTGTCCTTCCTGTTTCCCTTCTGGCTTTATTTTCCCCACAGAACCATCCTCCAACTAATATAGTAAATGTTCTACTTGTTTATTCCCGTGTCTACACTTTCACAGAAAAGCAAGGGTAGCTTGTCTGTTTGGTTCATTGCTGTATCTCTAGTGCTAGAACAGTGCCTAGAACAAAATAGGCAAATAGGTACAAGTGGGGTGAAGAAGAAATAGGTAAACAATAAAGTGAAAATATATCATTTGTTTGTTTCGCATTTTCAGAACTATTTGTTATATGATCAAAGTCTTAGCCCAATTTTTTTTACTATGTAGTACATGAATACTGTCTCACTAAAAATAAAAATTAAAAAATTAACACTATGAGTACACAAAATAAAATATACAAATGATTATGGCCAAAAGGACCTTTATAAATCTCTCCATTCCACTTCTTCCCCACAAGTAGCCACTGTTTACTCTTAGCTGTGTAAACCATCATAGCTATCCTATGCAGTCACAGGTGTATTAATAGATAGATACAGTAATAAATACGAGAACATGCATTTTCATAATACTATATGCCAGGCACAGTTCTAAAAATTTATGTGTATTAACTCACTTAATCTCTATGACAATGCTACCAGACAGGTGTTATTTCTACCCAAAATGACAGGGAAGGGAACTGGGGCATAGTTGCTATTTCTTTAATATATAAATAGAATCATATTAAATCTATTAGCCTACAATGTGCTTTTTCCATTTCAAACAAGTTGTAGGTAAGTACACCTTGATATTTAAGGTCAGAATCCATTTATTCCTTCCATAAACACTTCAGATTTGTAGAGGGCTTTAATTTCACCCCAACCACTTACTGGTTTTATAATCATGTCTTCAGTCTCCACCCCCGAGGGTGCTGAATTGAATGACGTCGAAACCCCTTCCCCTAACCATGCATGATCTTGCTCTGCAGCATCTCCCACCTTCTCACTTACCCTGGGATTGGGTGCAGGCAATCTCCTCTATTCCCCAACCCCTAGGTTAATTGCACTGATAAATTCCCACAAAGCCCTTTGCGCCCTTTGTGTCTTTTTTTTTTTTCTTGGAGACTGAGTCTCGCTCTGTTGCCCAGGCTGGAGTGCAGTGACGCATCTTGACTCACTGCAACCTCTATCTCCCGGGTTCAAGCGATTCTCCTGCCTCAGCCTCCCGAGTAGCTGGGATTATAGATATGCACCACCACACCCAGCAGATTTTTGTATTTTTAGTAGAGATGGGGTTTCACCATGTTGGCCAGGCTGGTCTCAAACTCCTGACTTCAGGTGATCCACCCGCCTCAGTCTCCCAAAGTGCTGGGATTACAGGCATGAGCCACCACACCTGGCCCCTTTGCATCTCTTATTCGCCTCAGTATTTGATTCCTTCCTCCCTTACACCAAGGAATGAATCACTTCCCACTAAATGGGAAGGTTGGAAGGTGGGGAGACCATGACTTCAAACATTCTTTAAAATCAGCAGGTGCCCAAGGAAGTCAAGCAGGGGAAGCAATTGCTGCTATTTCTGCTGATTTGCTGTTTTCAAACCAAATATTCAATCTCTTTGAGCCTCCAGTTTCTCATATATTAAATGATAGTACCTCCCATCTTACCACATCATGCGTTTGAGGTCTATTATTTTGGGAGAATTTTCATAATCATAATGAGTTATAACAATCCCTCACACTAATGAGTTGCACACTGTGATTTGCAACTTACACAGTCCTTATTGAAGAGAGTTATTTCCTAGACTTATCAAATATCAGAGGTGAATCTTATTGTGGATAAATAGATCGAGTGGTTTCCAAACTCTCTGCTTCACCCACTCTGGCAAGAAGAGTACAGAAGGCATAATGGCAGTCCGTGAACTCTTCAATATTTCAAAAATGCTAACGGGAATCATATATCTCCCCAATAAAATTAGACTTTAATTGCTTTTGGTGGGAATTATATCAACTAAAATTGGTACTTATTGGAAAACTAATTATCCCTGAATAAATGTAAGTTGGTAGACATAACCTCTTGAAACACTGGGAATCTATGGAGAGAAAAGTCACAGAAGGAGGACTTACTAGTGAAAAGATGGAGGGTCTAGACCACAGGGATATCTACATTTTACAAATGAACCCCAAGAAGCAAGCTGTACCCTGAAATTCTCACTTCATCTTCTTTCCCACTCCTTCCTTAACTTAGGCCTCATCTGTCCTCTGCTGGCCTTACATATGCACTAGAGTCCTGGCTAGTTTCAGTCTGTCCTGCCCCTTCCAATCTGCCCTTCAAACTGCAGAATTCTTTTCTGCAGTTAAAAGGCCAACAGAGTGGCCTTTTTAGTATTCACCTTTCCTATTCCCCTGTTAATTGATGCTCTCTGATGACTCCTCATTGATATTGAAAGAAAGGCACCCCCTCCTCTACCTAAAATACAAGATTCTTCATGATCCAGCCTCACCATATTTGAGATTCCCTATGCTCCAGCCACACCCAATGATGTTTGGTTGCTGAATGCACCAGGCCTTTTCACTGCCAGTCTGTGTCTTTCAGCATGCTGTTCCCTCTACCGAATGCCCTTCCTCTACCTGTTCACCTGCTGACTTTGACTTATCGTTCCATTTTCAGCTTCATCACACCTCCTCCGGGAAGCCTTCACTGTCGGCAATCCTTTACTCCAGGATGGATCAAGGGCCTGCCCTGAGCTCTTCATTCCACGCTTCTTTCTTGCAAGCACTTCTCTTACTGCATTTCTATCTTCTCAGTAGGCAGAGAATTGTTCAATAAACATAAATTCCCCTGGCAGAGCCAGGAGTAAGATGCTAGGTCTTCTGACTGCCAGTTGTAGGGCTCTCTGTGTTGCAGACCCCTGCAAGGGCTCTGAAAACTTCAACCACTTGGCCTTTCAGTAAAGTCCACATTTTGAGAATAATTAACATCGAATGTATTAAGGAAAAATGTTTACAAATGACAGGAGAGAAGGTATAACTTTAGGGACCTTACAGACAGATTCTGTCCTCCCAGCTGGAAGCATTCAGAAAAGGTTTCAGGGCGGAATGCAAAGCGGAAGCACCTTCCAGGCAGAGGCACTGGAAGAAGCTTCACTACAAATAGTGTTCGGGTACAAACAAGGCCAAAGAGATGCCACTGCTTGTGTGAGAGAGAACCCAGATAATGAGTTGAGAGGCCTTGTTCCCGTTATGCTGAACTCATTCAAAGTATGTTTTCAGGCTGGGCACGGTGGCTCATGCCTGTATTCCTAGCACTTTGGGAGGCCGAGGTGAGCAGATCCCTTGAGGTCAGGAGTTTGAGACCAGCCTGGCCAACACGGTGAAATCCCGTCTCTACTAAAAATACAAAAAAAAAAAAAAAAAAGCCAGGTGTGGTGGTGCACACCTATAATCCCAGCTACTAGGGAGGCTGAGGCAGAATAATTGCTTGAACTTGGGAGGCGGAGGTTACAGGGTTACAGTGAGCCGAGATCGCACCACTGCACTCTAGCCTGCGTGACAGAGCAAGACCTCGTCTCCAGAAAAAAAAAAAAAAAAGAAATTGTTTTCTTCTGACTGTGCTTTCTGAGATCCATCAAGTACAATGCTGGGCAGGGAGGCCAACATCTCTCACCTGCTTACAGGTTGATATGGTTTGGCCCTGTGTCCCCACCCAAATCTCATCTCAAATTGTAATCCCCACGCCTGATGAGAGGTGATTGGATCATGGGAGCGGCTTTCCCCCATGCTACTCTTGTGATAGTGAGGGAGTTCTCATGAGATCTGATGTCTTAAAAGTGGCAGTTTCCCCTGCACAATCTCTCTCTCCTGCCACCCTGTGAAGAAGGTGCTTGCTTCCCCTTTGCCTTCTGCCACGATTGTAGTTTCCTGAGGTTTCCCAGCCATGTGGAATCATGAGTCAATTAAACCTCTTTCCTTAATCAATTACCCAGTCTCAGGTATTCTTTATAGCAGTGTGAAAATAAACTAATACACAGGTACAGGGTCCTACCCACTGTGGTCCTGGCACATTGGGATCACCGTCCCACCTTCAGAAACTCCAGACCTTGGCCTCCAGGTACCACCTTCAGAGACTAGAAATCCAGTAGCAAGTAAGGAACTCCCGCAGGCTTTATAATCAGGAGACCCAGGAGCTTGTAATAATTAGGCACCCTACACTTAATTCACGAAATACTTCTATCTGCACTATTGGGATCTCTAACAACCCTGAACAATTGACATAACAGGGACTCACAATGCTGTCTCTTTTTTCAAATGAGAGAGCCAAGGCTAAAAGATGTTAAGTGACTTTCCTGAGATCTGACTAAAGTAGAGAAGTTTTCTGTGTACTAACAGGGCAATCCGCCTAAAAATGTTGTTTTACCTCTACTCTGCTGTGCAATGTTGGGGGAGTTACTTGACCTATCTGATCTTCAGTTTCCTTATCTATAAAAAGGAGACAAAAATAATATCATTCTTCCAGGGCTGTTGTGCAATGAAATGAGATAATGTAGCTAGCCCACTAATGGATGTATATTGACAGTGAATACCTATAACTTAACAGCTCCAGTCTTCTAACTCCAAGCCCTTTTCTCCTTTCTGATATTTCTGCCTCAAAGATTTGCTGAAGCTTTGGGTAACTCTTTTAACCTTCTGGGCTACAATTTTTCCATCTATGAAGGAGGTCCTAGTGACCTTACACAACTTCTTTGAGTTTCAGTTCCCTCAACTCTAAATTGGAAGGAATAATTACAGTTTTTTCCTTATAGGGTTATTCTGAGAAGTGAAGATATTGCTTGGAAAGTGCTTAACACAGTGCTTGGCACATAGCCAAAACTAAATGTAAATTATCCATTGTCACAGTGCTTGTTGCTAGTATTAATATTATTAATATTAGTCCCTCCCAACCTGGGATGGGATATATACTATCTCCGTAAAGTGATCAGAACTCATTTCCATTTGGATCAAAACGAGATAAAAAAATTGCTGTAATTTCACTGCTGATGTCTGCAACCCTTTTTCTTCTTTGAATTCACCTTAGAGAATCAAAGACTCCCAAGCCTAGAAACGTCTTTAGAGGCCATCCACCCAACTTCCTCTCCAATGTTTGGATTATCTCTATGACACCTCCACCACATGGCTCTTAGACCTATACTTGAATACCTCTGCTGATGGGGATTTCACTACCTTGTAAGCTAACTCATTGTTTACCCAGTTCCATATGCTTACCTCTCTTAAGCCAAAATGCAAGCCACAGCAGCTGCTTCCATTTATCCCTTCATTTCTAACTAGATCCATAGAAGTCATGTAGAATTTGCAGAAGTCAAGCTTCAGCATTTTTTTTCAAACTATCACAAACTTGAATCATATTTGTTGATCGTTTTTTTCTCCCTCATTCTGAAAAAAAGTCTTAAGCACATTTCACTATTCGAAGGATTTTTTTGTTTGTTTGTTTTTCCCCCCATCTGCTGGTTCCCACTGGGATGAAAAGCAATAAAAAGTCAGAAAGAAGTATAGGTTTGCCTTCTGGCTTTGTCACTTAGACGAATAGCACCGTAAAAAAATGGTGAATGCTATCGGTTAAACTGAACTCCTTCCTCTGCCCTGTACATTTCACTGAGTTCTGATGCAGGCCATTTGGACAGGGAGACCTTTTTCTGGAGATGGATAAGTTGGTGAGTTAAAGATTTTGCATTAAAAACAGATTCTGGTTATAATATCCTCCTGACAGTTGCATTTTGGTCCCCTGTTTTGTGAATCATATCAATAAATCTCAAGGGGCACATCAGTTGGTGATAGGATATCTGAGAACATCAAGAAGTATCTGCCAATCAGAGCATAAAAAGGAGCAGCTCCAAGCCAGCACTTGCAGTTATCAAAGGGTGTGTCAGCATTCTCCTTTCTTCTTTCTCACACCCCAACTTCTGCATTCCCAGCTCTTTTTTAATGTCCTGTGTATCTCTAATCAGTTTCTCAATCTGCTGCTGGCTTCAGGAAGTCACATGAATAGACGACAGGAGAGCAACTTGTAATATTTTACACTTTCCAATAAAAAAAATGCTGGTTGGGTATGTTAATATTTAATCACAGATAAAGTGTCTGAAAAGTTGAAGGAGAATTTTCCATTAAGATATGGAGATAGTCAGAAAATATTCTCACCTTGTTAGAAAACCTTATCAAGCAAGTAAACAGCATATGGTGTTAGGAAAAGATGCTGGGATAGCACCCATGGGGCTAAATCTCTTGCTCTCCTGGGGGTTAAATGTGAATTCCAAGTCCAGGGTAAATGCAAAACAGAGGAAGTGCTTCCTGATCCAGTGTACTCTGACCAGTATGAACAAGGTTAGGAATGGAAAAGTGGACATTGTACCTTTGATGTGATGGAGGCTAATGTCAAAAATAACTTTGAAATTTTCTCCTGTGAGAATCGTAGCCCCTATGGACTACTACTTGCAATAATAAACTGCAAGCTAGAACTTACATTTGTGTTGCAATGTATAATTTATAAAGTGCCTTCTCAGCTAGTGCATCATTAGTGACTCCATTATGGGTGACTGATAAGGTTCCCCTTTCGTGGAGGAGGGAACAGAGGCTCAGAGGCATGAAGTTATTGGCCCAAAGTTGTAGAGTAAATCTATGGTTTGGTTTTGAATACGGGTTTTTCTGACCCTAAACCCACCACTTTTTCCACTAAAGCACTTTTTTTTTTTTTTCCAATAGAAAAGGGAGAAGCGAGTCTATTTGGGGCATAAGGTGATAGTGATCATGATGTTGACGAGAATGATGACAGTGATGGTGCTGGCAACTTACATTATCTTCAGATTTTGAATCCTACTAAGTACCAAGCCACATGCTAGGTATTTTCCATGACCACTGTCATTTAATCCTTAAAACAGCCATTAAACATACTTATTATTATTTCATTTTGGAGGTTAACAAAGGGAGGCTCAGAAAAAATTCCTGTTGAATAATTTAATAATTTGAAAAACTGAATAATTTCCATAGGGAATTATTCAAATCTACTTCTAGATAAATTTAAAATGTCTGCATTTTTACTAAACCACACGAAAAGCAAAAACAGTGGGAAGCAAGTGTGATGGTTAATTTTATGTGTCTACGTAATTGGGCTAAGGGATGCCCAGATAGCTGATAAAATACTATTTCTGGGGGTGTCTGTGATGGTGTTTCTGGAAGAGATTAGCATTTGAATCAGAGAATACCACTCTCACCAACGTGGGTGGACATCGTCCAATCCCCTGAGGGCTTGGATAGAGCAAAAAGGAGGAGGAAGAGCAAATTTTCTCTTTGTCTGAGCTAGGACAACCATCTCCTCCTGCCTTAGAAATCAGCACTCCTGGTTCTTGGGCCTTCGTGTTTAGGCTGGAACTGTAATTCAGGCTAACCTGGACTTTTATCTCACAGATAATAGACTGTGAGATTGTTCAACCTCTATAATCACTTGAGAAAATTTCTTGCAATAAATCTCCATTATCTATCTATCTATCTATCTATCTATCTATCTATCTATCTATCCATCCATCCATCCTATTTTTCTATCCTGTTTTTCTATCTATCCTATTTGTCTCTCTCTCTCTCTTTCTTTCTTTCTTTCTTCTTTTTTATTTTTTATTTTTCGGAGTCTTTCTTTGTGTCGCCAAGGCTGGAGTGCAGTGGCGTGATCTCGGCTCACTACAACCTCTGGCTCCCAGGTTCAAGCCATTTTCCTGCCTCAGCCTCCCAAGCAGCTGAGATGGCTACATTATTTTTTCTTTTTTCTTTTTTTTTTTTAAGTAGAGACAGGGTTTTACCATGTTGGCTAGGCTAGTCTCGAACTCCTGACCTGAAGTGATCTGCCTGCCTCAGCCTCCCAAAGTGCTCGGATTACAGACATGAGTCACCACACCTGCCCCTATTTATCTATCCTTCTGTCCTATTGGTTCTGTTTCTCTGAAGATCCCTGACCAATACCATGGGGGAGGAGGGGACTTAGGGTTGGGCACGTGGAGTTCAGAGGCAGTCAGAAAAATTTATTCACACAGCAAATCAAATCTTTTTCGAGCTTTATTCAGTTAGGGATGCTCACAAGGCAGCTAGAAACTAACACAGGCCTGGAATTGAGGAAAGTTACCGGGGACAGACAAGCAGAGCCAATTAATTCCTGAACATGTATTGAGCATCTACTACATGCAATTCTAGTATACGCAAGGGCAAGTTGTGTGGGGACCTCAAAAGAAACCTTGAAATTTGTAATTAGAAAATTATTTCTTAGCTTTGGTGAAAACCATTTCAGCAGAGTATAGGAGGCTGGATTACAATGAGTGTTGGAGTCATAATTGGAGGTGAGGAAGGGCAGATAGCAAACTAAGAAGTCTGTGGCCAAAAGGAAAGTAGTAGCAAAATGACTTAAAATATTACTAAAATCAAAGGATTTTCCCTCCACTCCTTTTAAGATAAGAACTGAACATTTTTATGGGCTAGAGAAATATATAGTGGAGAGGAAGAGATTAAATAGGAGAGAGAGAATAATCAATAGAGAAATTGAAGGCAACATCGAAAGACTGCAATTCAGAATTCTCAGAATTCTCTGAGGCTTCAAGCACATTAAAGATTTGGATCAATGAGTGAATCATATCAGATTTCTGGAGAGAGAAAATTTCAGGATTTGAGCAAGGGAGATCTGGGTTCAAGTCTTAATTCTGTCACTTTCTAATTCTCTGATCTGAACAAATTAACCTCTCTAAGCCTCAGTTTCTTTGTTCATGAAAAGGACACAAAATAGAGATGCCATCAACCAACTCCTTAGATTGCTCCAAAGCAGATATTCCCGAACTTGCTTGATTCAAGCACCTCTAGTACCTCAGTAATTTTTTTTACACTACCCCATGCAAATAATAATAATAATAATAATAATATTAATAATAATAATAAAATTCTTTTATTGAATAGCTGGGTCCAAACAATTCAATAAGTATGTATTTCTTATCATTTAATACACATAATCTGAAAGAAAGATCATGTTATTTTATCTTAAATCAATGCAATCATTTACTCATCGGCTGTATGCACCTGTGGACATGGCACAACTTCTCAAAACTTGGAATCAGATTGGACAGCACAGTTCCCATTTTCTATTCCATACAGCACTTTGCACAGTACTTAATTTTTTAGTACACTAACTTTGTAAAGCCCAGCGTTACACATACATATAACATCACTGAAGAGATTGTAACATGATCTGATGTTGAGACTGTGAACTACCTATGGACTGTGAATGCCCCAACAGCTGTAGGGTATCTGGCAGATGTGACATGTCACTGAGATTTTCTCAAAAGTGTTGGCCAGATGTGGTAGCTCATACCTGTAATCTCTGGAGGCCGAGGCGGGCAGATAACTTTAGGTCAAGTGTTCGAGACAAGCCTGACCAACATGGTGAAACCCCCTCTTTATTAAAAATATAAAAAATTATCTGGTCGTAGTGGTGTATGCCTGTAGTCCCAGCTACTCAGGAGGCTGAGGCACAAGAATCACTTGAACCCAGGAGACGGAAGTTGCAGTGAGCCGGAAACTCGCCACTGCATGCCAGCCTGTGTGACAGAGTGAGGCGCCATCTCAAAAAACATAATATTAAATTTAAAAAGTTAAGGATCTCTAAGTGCCCTTCTAAGTTTTCTGTGGCCCCTGGCTGGGGACCCTTGACTCGTTTTGGAAATCATTGTGCTAAAGATTAATTAATATATGCATAACACATAAGATATAATGAGCCCTTACAAATTGATAAGAAAAAGTGGAACATAACAGTACAGGGCAAGAAATGGTGGGGAAGTGGGAAGTATATAAACAGAAACAATCGGAAGAGAAAATCCTAGTGGCCAATTCAAGCCTAAAGTAGAATTAGACTTCCCTTGGTTTTAGGGAAATGCAAATCGAAAAAATGAATTAACATTTTCACCCGTCCAATGCATGAAAACTAAAGATCAATTCCACCTAGTTGCTGATGAGGACGTAAGAAAATAAATCTCTCTCATATTGCCAGTGAGAAATAAATTGCTGCAGCATTTTTGGAAATTAAGCTGGCAGCATCTAATAAAACTTAGAAATTCTATCTGTTTAGCCCAGAAATGCTACTTGAAGGAATTCAGTATACAGAAATGAAAACACCAGTATACATAAATATATAGTCAAAGATTTTGATTAGATAATGGTTTATTATAGCATAAAAAGGGTCTAGAAACAACCTGGATGTCTGTCAATAGTAAAATAATTCTGATATATCTCTTTCATGGAGAGCAGCTTAGATATTAAATGAATTAGTTAGATATATGTGTATTGACTAAAAAAGATGTCTGTGATATAGTGTTAGAGAAAAAGACAAAATGCAGAGTAAGTGGTTATAGTAGAATCTTGTTTTTTATAAAACAAAGAAATAGAAGAAAAAGAAACGTAATGTTTATACAATCATATAGAAAAACCAGGTAGGTAAAAGCTAACCCACTTAATCGTTGATATTTATTACAATGTGGAGAGAGTCAAGTAGGTGTGTATAGGGAAAGGAAAAATTACTGGTTTTATCTATGTTCATATATGAGTCGTTTTATAGGTGGCAACCAACATTTATTGCCCTTAGCAGTTTGCACAGAAAATTCAATGATATATTTGCTTGTTTGCTTTCCCCTCCTAAATGCATTTAACATCCCTGTAACACTGTGCCTAGCATGTAACAGGATTTTTTTTTTTTTTTAATTCCTTGGGGTTCTGTTTCTGATTTTCTTTCTGTGTGTTTCTCTGTTATGTTGCTGCATTTTTTCTCTATTTTTATATATCTCCCTTTCCCTTTTTCTCTCTGTCCCCCCCCCCCCTCCTTCTTCCTCTCTATTCTTCCCCTCGCCTTGTTTGTATGCCTGATGATGTGGACACAGACAAGGAACAAAACAGGGCACCTGCCCTTGGGGAGTTTACAATCTGCTGGGCTGAAGATCAACACATGTTCAAAAAGAGAGGAAAGAAGTCAAGGGAGATCATGCCAGGTGGACTTAATTTCAATGAAGAACAGGGTAAGTCATCTACTTAGGAAGGGTGGGAGCTGAGGACTTATGGGGAATAAAAGTGGCTTCGATTATGGAGTCAACAGGAGATGAATGGAGGGATTGTCGTTCAGTGATCCTCCCCGGATGGCTTTGAAATTCATCTTTCTGAAGGCGGGAGTCCAGGCTCAAGCACCTCTGAAAGCCTCTTTAGGATCTGATCCCTTCATTTTTTTAAGTCTGTATCTAAGATGTATGAGCACATAAACTTCTTACCCTACCTGATGTTAAATCTTTTCTATGGTGGCTGTGCTCAGAAGCCACCTGCTCATACCTATCCCCAAAGCCCTGCTTCACCAATAGAGAGAAATACCAGATCAGCCACCTGCACCATCCCAGCACCCTGTCCCTTCTCCCCTCACCCCTCACCCCTTTCCCTAGACCCTGGTCTCTCTTTTTGGCACCCAGCAGACCAGTGTCCCTGGGCCATTTCTGCCTGTCTTCCTGGACAGTAGTCCTGGCAGAGGCAGAAGAAGGGTCAGATGGCAGAGCTGCTGGGCTGGGCTCCCACAAGCTGTGTCCTAGTTTTCCAGGGTAAGCTGTCAAGAGTTGCCTCATTGCAGTCCCCATTTCCCTCTCCCTAAATCCCTTTTCTGAGTCTGAAGAAATGGCATTGCCAGCCTCAGGAAAAGCCTCTTGCCCAGGGAAAGCCAGGTCTGAGAAGCTGCCATCAGACCCCATTGTCTGTGTCCTGGGACAACTGCCAAGGCCCAGGCATCTTGGCTGGGGATGTAGAAGGGCCCTATTCTGATCCCATCTGTTCAGAGTTGGGGAGAGAAGCCAGATCTCCTCCCCCTTTCCTCTCCCCCCAATCCCAAGCTCTGTGGATGAGTAACTTTTCAGAGATGAAAAACCAGAGCCCTGTCAAACAAGTCTTCTTGCTTGACAAAGATAGAATCTAAATATAGAAAGGTACAGCTAAACTCCACGGCAGAGCAAGCAAACCCAATCTGGCACACAGCTTTTGGGGGTTTCCTCTCCTACTATGGCCCCTAGCCCTGTGCCCAGGACATAGTGAAGGGTCAGTAAACGTGACTAACACCCCTCCAGCACAAGCCCAGGTCTGTTGAACAAACATCCCCGTAGAACCCAATGGATCTGCCCTAAAGCCCAAAGAGCCTTGGCCCCTCGCCTATTGGGAACATCTTTCCAAAAATACCACCACTTTCAAAGGAACTCGCCTGAGAATGATGGTGGAGGTCTAACACACATACTTTGCTCTTTTATGTGACAGATATGGTATATCCACTACCTTATTCAGCCTCTGCCATTGCAAGGATAGGATTATCCCCCTTTTATAGATATGAACACTGAGACTAAGAGATTAACAGATTCATCCAATGCCACCTTGCTGGGAAACTCAGGCTCTTCTTTCCTGTTCCAGAGAACTCAATGTCATGATGGAAGGATTCATGATGCATGACCTCATCGATGGCCATGACTTCCCATAATTGTTCATCTCAGAATCTCCAGGACCCTCTTTTTGTTTAATTAAGATGAATGGAATCATATTTCTTGGAGCCAAAAAATAATCTTTAGGGAGCATCAAGGTGAGTTTCCTGTTCTCAAAGTGATAACAGGCTATTCCAATGGCACATCAGTGTCCTAGGGTTGCCATAAGAAATTAGCACATACTTAGTGGCTTAAAATAACAGAAATTTACTCTGTCATAGGTGTAGGGATTACAAGTCTGATATCAAGTTGTTGGCATAGCCATGCTCCCGCCAAGTTCTCTGGAAAAAAAATTCCCCTTTGCCTCTTCCTAATTCTGGTGGTTACCAGCAATTTTTGGCATTCCTTGGCTTGTTGCTGTGTCACTCTACTTTTTGCCTGTGTCTTCACATGGCTGTCTTCCCTCTGTGTGTGTCTGTGTCTTTTTCTCTGAATCCACCTCTCCTTTCACTTATAAAAATCCTAGTCATTGAATTTAGGGTCTACCCTGATGCAGTATGACCTCATCTTTACTTGATTACTTCTGTAACACCCTATTACCGAGTAATACCAAGTAAGATCACATTCTAATGTTCAGGGAATACATGAATTTTGGGGGGACACTATTCAATTTTTGTGGGACACTATTCAGCCCGGCACAGATGGTATAACATGGTGCCAGGAGAAGCATACTCAGAAGTTCAACTCTCTGAGACTTTAATCCCGATCTGTAACTTGCTCACTGTGTAACCCGGAGAGTCTCTTAACTTCTCTAAATCTCAGTTTTCTCTTTTGTAAGGTAGGGATAATAATAGCACGTACTTCAGATGCTGGTTGGCAGGAGTCACTAAGTTAATCCATGCACCGCATTCAGCACAGTGCCTGGCACACAGTGGGTGCTCACACAACAGCTTCTCTCCCTACATGTTGGTAGTTAGGGTCACAGGCTCTGAAGTCAGGCTCCTAGGGTAAAATCCTGTCCCTGTCACTTTCAATTATGGGAAGATGGGCAAATTACATACCCCCATAAGCTTTACTTTTCTTACTATAAAACATAGATAATAATTGTATCTACCTTATGGGTTATTGCAAGCAGCACGTAAAGTCACCCAAATAAAGTATGTGAGTATCTCGCAAGTTCCCAATAAGTGCTCACTCCTATGATATTGATGTTCCCCATTTGAATTCCTGTGGTATTATGCAATCATCCGTGCAATAGGAACTGGCTTAGCAGAGGGTCCTGGGATTCTGGCAGAAAAAGACCAAAGCTTAGTGGCCCATCAGAGAAATTGGCTCTTCCCCAGAAGAGAGGGAACCACAGGGCCTGAGGTACTGAGGCTAGGCTTGTCTGTTTCAGGCAGTGGTCCAGGAGGCTGAAGCCCTCTCCTTTGGGGTTGGCTCACACCCAGTGAATTCATGGGAAATCTAGGGGCATGCTGCAGCTTCTAGGCTAAGCACCACATGTACACACACTCCCACCAGTCTCCAGCTGCCAGATGAAGGTGACCTAGGAGATCGGGGCTGGAGGATGGCTGGGGACCCAGGGGTGGAAAAGCAGCATGAGCTCATTAGTAACTGACTACTCCGGTGGAGCAAAACCTCTCCCGGGGGCCATAACTCTGTCCCTGGAAGAAAGCATGATGAGAGGGAGGTGGCTGGGACTCCTGCAGCCTGTATCTGGTGCTGGGCAGTGGAAGCAAAGCTGAGTTCCCGCCTTCTGTAAATCCCCGGCATTTCCATGGAAAGAGACAAGCTGCTGCATGAAAAAAGAATGGGTTGGGGGAATTTGAAAGGAAGCTGAAAAGCTGGCGACAGGGATTCCATTATGTAGACAGTCATCCTGACCTGGTACCTGAACAAATCCCATCAAGGACAGATTCTCGGTCTTGAAGAGGCAGCACGGTAAAGAGGAAAGATCATGAGCTTTGGGGCCAGGTTCCCTTGGATATTGTGGGGTCCCCACACTTCTGGATGATGTTGGATAACTCTCTGAGACTCAGACTTCACATCTGTAAAGTGGAAATACTTATTTTTCAGAGTTGTCATAAACACTAAATGATTTGACTTGTATCAACCTAATTCCTACTGGCTCATCAAACTCAGCTTAGCTGTCCCCTCTGTTCAGATGCCTTACCCAACGGGGCTTAGTTAGTTATCCCTGCTCGATGCCCCGCCAAGGGCTTACACGTTCCCTCTGCCATAACACTTATTCTTTGTTACTGAATTATAATTTCATGTTCATTTGTTTATCTCACATACTAGGATGTGAGTTCCCTGACGAGAGAGAATGTCTTGTTGGTTTTGAAATTCCCAGTGCCCAGCTTAATTCTTGGTACAGCTGAGTAAGCAAATGAATGAACGCGTCTAGTTGAGTAAAAATAAGTCTAGTTGGGTAGCGTTTTGGGGCAACCATTATTATCAAAGCACTCTGAAGACACAATGGAGGGATTTACTGTTGAGTAATTTTGTATCCTTCTTACGGTAACTTTAATAGAAGTATAGCAAGGAAAGTTTGGGATGGGTAAAAGAACCAGCAAATGGGGAAATGCTACAATGTCTCAGGCACTAGGCTCTGCATTTCCTATTAATCATGAAATCATTATCAACCAGCTGTTATTATCCTTAGTGTGCACAGGAAGGAACCAAGATGCAGAGAAATGAATTAACTTGCTCGAGATCACAAGCCAGTAAGCAGCAGAGCCAGAGCCACTGATTGAAACCCTGATATGCCTGGCTACCCAGCTTATATTCTTTTCTTCAGGCTCCTTCTGATATGAAGTTGAGGCTATCTCGAAATGGGTGACTCACAAAGGAAAATGAAAGGAAAAAAAAGCAAGAGTGGATTTTTCTAGGGTTTATTAGATTTATAACCTATGTAAGATCTTGCCTCTTCTTTTTACCCATGTATTTGCTAAGAAAATGTCAGTGAAGTATTTTGGACACCAAGGCATCCAGGGACCCTGGATGAATTAAAACCCTGTTTCTCAGAGGCAGATATTCTTCCTAGCCCTGATTATAATGGAAATGATTTTGTGATCATAGGAGTCTGAGAAGGGCCTGGGGCTATGAGGATGCAGACGGGAGAAGAGGGAGAAAATTCTCTTTTTGCTTTTCTCAGAAGGAAAATATTCTCTAGATATTATAGATTGATGAAAGCTCAGGGGAAAAAATGCCCAGCTGTGGGGCTGTGGAAAAATTTAAACATCACTCAGGTGAATGGGATCCTTTGTTAGGTACAATGGGGGGCCACTGGGGGCTCTTTACCTGTATTCTCTCTTTGAGTTCTTACAAGACTACACCCATTTTACAGATGAATACAATAAGACCTGGAGCTATGAGTCACGCTGCCAGCGTGTGGCATAATTGAGATACTTATCCAAGCATATCTAGCTACAAAGGGCATCTGCCCTTATAGGAGCAGGTACCAGAGTGAAATCTTCGCCAGTAGAATAAGGCTGTGGGCTAGATACTAAGTGAGACTCAAAATCCAGTCTAGCATAAATACAAGTTTTGTTTTGTTTTTATTGAATCACTCAAGTATTCATTTTGATCTTCCTCTTTCCCACCCCTCCTTCTCAAACTTCCTCTGGCCTAAGCACAGCACTGATTTTAGGGCCATGGAAATTTGCTTCTTCATGGTACCCATCAGCCCATGCGACAATGACAAATAACACACTTTCCCCAAGGACATATTTTAAAGCATAGGTAAAAATTCACAAGAATGTTCATCACCAAGGTATTTATAATATCAAAAGGAAGCTCTCCCAAGCACCCCAAAGTAGGGAATTGAACCAATAAAGCTAGGGCATAGTTATATGTGAAATTCTGTGCAGCAATTAAAAATTGCTTGTGTGATAATATTTAGGAACACAAACATGACCACATGTTCACTATATATATATATATATATTAGTTTTTCAAAGTAGATAATAAAACCATATGACCAGTGGTATTGTAAGTGATTTTTATTTCTTTATTATTATTATTAGCATGTTGTCAATGTTCCATAATGAATATTTGTGGTTTTGTAAACTGAAAAAGTCAATAACACTTATTTATAATATGCATAATAATCATTCCAGCCAGTAGTCTTCTTAGTTGTAATAATAAAAAGACCACTTTATACACAAAGTTAGAGGAGAAGTGCTGAGTCTGCAGGAAAATCTGACTAAATACTTGGCATCTGCTCAGAGAAAGGGGAGCATCTGCTTTCTGTCTCCCCAAGAGCGGACATGCTTGGATAACAAGATAGATTTGTGTTGAATGCAAGAAGGCCCATCTGAAAGCAATAGTCATTCAAACATGCTACAGACAACTATCCTGTTGGTATTTGATAAGCAGAATAGACATCTAAACCAAGAAGGTTCATGTCATAATGATGATGGTAGTACCAGCTACAAAGCACATACTATGTACCACATGCCTAATGCAATTCAACTGTAATTGTTACATAGTACGTATTTAACATGTGGGAAAACAGGTTAGATTGGATGCTTAGCAGCACACATTCAAAACATAGCAAAGTTGATCTTGAAACCCAGTTCTGTTAAGCTCCAAAGCCCAGTATCCATATACTATGCTGATTTCCTTGGCTGCTTCTCCTGCCTAAAAATATTCTTCTCACCGAGCTTGCTGCAGTGCCCGGTATTTTTTAATAAATGTTTTACATTTTAGAATACTTTCAGATTTACAGAAAAATTGTGAAGATAGTACAGTTTCCATATCACTCACACCCAAGTTGCTCTATTATTAACATTTTACATTAGTATGTCACAATTCATGAAATAATGTTAAGACACTATTACTCATTAACACACACACACACATTATTCAAATTGTATTAGTTTTTACCTAACATGCTTTTTGTGTTTCAACCTCCTACATTACATTTATTCATCAGGTCCCCTTGGGCTTCACTGAGACATTTTCTCAGATTTTCCTTGTTTTTTATTACCTTGACAGTTTTGATAGAATGTCCCTCAATTGGGATTTGTGTTACGTTTTTTTCTCACAATTAGATGGGAGTTATGGGTTTGGGGGAGGACGATCACAGAGGTAAAGTGTCATTTTCATCATCTCATATCAAGGGGACACACTGTCAACATGACATCACTGATAATGTCCAGCTTGATCACATGGCGAAGATGGTATTTTTCATGTTTTCCCACTATGAAGTTACTCTTTTTTCCCCTCCTTTTCATACTCGAATCTCTGGAATAAAGTAATTACGCATAGCCAACATTTATGGAACAGAGGGAGTTTGGCTCTAACTTCTTGAGAACAGAGTATGTGTATAAATTATTTAAAATTCTTCTGCATGGGACATTTGTCATATTCCCCCATTCATTTGTCTACCCCAGCATTGATTTAAGTCAATATGGAGTCATGGAATATTTATTTTACACTTTGGATTATAATCCAATGCTTCATAAAGTCTCTTGCGTTGCTCAAATTGTTCCAACATTGACAATTGAGAGCTCTTGCAATTAGTTCCTGCATCGCTTTGACATCCCCATTACTGTTTGTGTGTGTTTTTTAAAGTGGTATGCTTTCTGGTACTATGAGATGCTCTGGGTTTGCCTTGTATATTTCTTGCACCAGTCTTAGAATCAGACATTTTTCGAAGTAACCTTTGAAATTCCAATACCATTCTCCAAGTACCACTGGAGAATGGTATTAGAAACCAAGATACAGACACTGGGTATGCTTGTTACTACTGGTTATTAGGATGTCATTGGTTGTAAAGCCACCCAGCTGACAGAGTAAGGAACTGTATGTCTGTGTACTAACCCATTTATGTACACATACCTATATATAGTTCTATATTTAATCTTCTATGTCTATGTTAAGCAAAACATGAGCTCATATTGATGTCTTCAACTCTAATCCATTACCACATGGACCTTTCTAGCTTCCTCTCCTTGTTTATTTGCAACCTTCCCCTCCAGCAGTGAGAAACCTGGCTCCCACCATCTGCCATCCATTTACTTAATTATTCAATTCCGGCATATACAGATAGTGGTTTCAGAATTGTTAACCTGTACCTGCATGAGAAACAGCTTTTTCAACAAAAGTACAGTGCTTATGTACAGTTTCTTTGCCTTTAGTCTTACAGATGCCAGTCATTTTCAAAGTTACTTAAGTTAGCTTCATTTTCTCCATCCTCTTCGGTGAGGTCATTTTATGTATTTATTACATAAATGTATTGTTACACATGCATTCTATCCTGAGCGTCTCTCAACTCCTAAATTTTCATTTTTAAGTTTACATACATCAAGCTTCACTCTTTGTAAAATTCTCTCTAAATCTCAGTGTTTTCCTGAGGTTTTGTCTTAGCATTGTGATTGGGTGCCTCCCCTGTACTACAAAAATCATTTTCCACTTGTTGCCTACTCCCTTTCCTGGCTGAAGCATTCCCAATTTCCTTAAACCCCAAACCCCTACTGATCCCACCTTGGCTTAGGAGAGAGTTATGCTATAGGGGCTGGAGTAATAGCATTTTCCTTCTCCCAACTGGAATAAGGTCATGGCAGTGTTTCTGCCTGGAGTATATGCCTTTGTTATGAAGACGCTCTGGGAGGATTTCATGATAACTCTTCCCTTCACATCTACCAGCCAGAGACACAAGGGACTCTTCTACAGATCTTCAACTTGAAAACCTAGCAGAGTTCTTAGTAGAGGCCTCCATTTCGCAAATGACCTGGCAGGTTTATTGTAAAGCCCACAGAAGTATGAGTTCCCCTTAGTCTGAGGCCCCCAGGCATTTCTCACTCCCATGCTCGTTCATACTCGACCACCAGCAGTTCTTCAAAATTATAATTTGAATATCTCTATCAATGTATGGCTCCAGCAACTTTTGCTCCAGGTAAGCAGATCTCGCTGTGTCTTTCTGGATGAGTCTTTTTCTACAGATTTCAGTGTGCAGTTTAGCCTACAACCTTACTTCTCTAATGGGTGCAAGAAAAGTCATTGATTTTCAGTTTGCCCAGCTTTTTCTTTTTAGGATGAAAGTGATCATTTCTAAGCTGTCTACATGTCAGAGATGAAATCCAATGTTCAAGATTTTTACCATTAGAATATCATTGCTGTGAGTAAACTCATGTTATCACTTGTTGTATTAGTCATATCCTATCTGGGAAAGATGAAGAAATCTACCCATGCCAATTAATAGAGAGATAGACAAGACCTTGGCCCTTCTGCTTTTCAAATAAGAAAAGTAATTAGTGAAGGGAAGAAAGTTTAGTGAAAATATTCAGTGAATCCCATTTGTATTAGTTATTGAGATCAGCTTAAAATAATCTAATTTCTGGGGTATTTGAAAGCAGATTTCCAGAGAATAATTCACTAAAGATGAAATGTCAGGTATGTCTTCATTGATTTTACATCCCAGCACCTAGCAGCACATATGACAGTACAGGTGAAGTGCTCAAAAAGAATTTTTTTGTTTTGACCATCTATACAGTTGAATGTAAGAGGCCATGGAATGACCTGTTTGTTCATCTCATTGATTCATTAAAACATGGAATGTAAGAGGCCATGGAATGATCATCTACTAAAACCAAAATTAGATATTTTGCCATAATTAAATATTTTTAAAACACTATAAGTAGATATTGGATAAAAATTTTGTTGATAAACTCATGCTAGGTGAAATTTTTAAAAACTTTCTTTCATAAAGTCACAAGAAAAATTGCTATATTTGAAGATCTTCATTGTATATTTACACAAGTTAGCAAATGCTGCCTAACAAACCACCTCAAAGGTAATTGCCTAAAACAACACACATTATTACTCTTGAGTTTGTGTTATCAGCAGAATGACTCTTCCTGTCTCAGTTTGCCTTCCTTGTGTATCTGGAGTCAGCTGTGCATCAGTCAGTCAACTATATTGACTACAAATTGCTCTTGAATGGACTCATCTGTACTCTCCTCTATACATTGTCTGATCTTCCAGAAGGCTACACAGGGCTTTTGACATAGCAATGACTGGGTTCCCATGGAAGTGAGCAGAAGCACTCATGAGGCCCAAACTCAGAACCAGTGGCATTGCCATTTCCATCGTATTCTCTTAGCCAATGTAAGTTGCAAGGCCACATTCAAGAGATAGAGGAACAAACTCCCTTTCTTGAATGAAAAGACAGCCAACTGCTTTTGCAAAGGGTCTAGGTACAAGGAAGAGTGAAGAAGGGTGGCTATTTTGGCATTTGCTTTACAAGTTTCTAATGTTGAAACTATTTATCAAGGCTGGGTGTGGTGGCTCATGCCTGTAATCCCAGCACTTTGGGAGGCTGAAGTGGATCACTTGAGGTCAGGGGTTCAAGGCCAGCCTGGCCAACATGGCAAACCCTGTCTCTACTAAAAATACAAAAAGAAAAAAAAAAAAAATTAGCCGGGTGTCATGGCACATGCCTGTAATCCCAACTACTTGGGAGGCTGAGGCAGGTGAATCACTTGAACCCAGGAAGCAGAGGTTGCAGTAAGCCAAGATCACACCACTGCACCACTCCAGCATGGGTGACAGAGTGAAATTCTGTCTCGACAACAACAACAACAACAAAAACTATTTATTCTAAATATTCAAAATGCTATTTGGTATTGTGTAGCTGATGCTAAATTTAGAACTGAATAAAACATAGAACTGGGGCCACTTCTCTAGTCAAAAGTATAATCAAAAAATGAATTCACTAACAACCTTCCAATAAGTCACCAAAGTATCCAGATTTCTCCTGCTCTGGAGGGGGTGGTGATCTCTGTTGAGTAGCTCACGTGTTTCCAGGTAGATAACATAGGACCTGGATGATATCTTGGCTGAGTGGCATGACTTTTCAGGCAAAATCGACATCACTATGGAGCACCAAGTTCCAAATATAAGACCTAGATCATTTTTCTGATTTTATAATTCACTAATTATGAATCTTTTAATAAAGCATGCAATTTGTATGTATGTCTAATATTCAAGTTACTTGCTTTCTTTTTCTGGCCAACTTTGCAAACTCAGGTAATGACCAAGAGGACACTCATGTATATTGCATCACTTGGTCTTCAAAACAACCTTGCAAGCTGAACAAAGGCCATTGTCTCCATTTTGCAGATCAGATCACGGAGGTATAATGACTTAGCTAAAATCACAGACTGCTCATGGTGCACCTCTCTGCAGATTCCTAAGTCCTAGGCTCACATTTATAGAGGATTATCTTCCTCTCAAGCACCCTCCTCTTAATTTCAGAAAATAGCTAAGTTTTGGGTTGAACCAACACTTCCCTGATAAGCCACTCTCTCACTACCACCTGTTGCAGCCGCCACCCACTGTGGACTTTAAAATGCATTTTTGCAGACTGACTCATTTACTCCATTATCCCAAGTGCTCCTCGGGGAATTTTAAAGGAGAAAGAAAGAAACACACAAATGGAAAACAAACCCAAAACCAGTTACACTGGTATAAAAAAAAGAATTAACTTTTCCCTTCTTTTACCCTGTAAAGATTTGAAGCTACAAAAAACCCTCATTAACCTCATGGCTTGTCCTTATGAATTACCAATAATAATAACCAGAGCTGACGGGTCAATGTTTCATGGATTAAATTATGAATTCAATGTTGATGATGTTATTGTTCATAACGGTCACATGATTTGATGCTGCTTTTATATTTTCGCCTCCCATTCCAAAACTTCATTGATTAATTCTCATAATACACCCTATTTAAATCTTTTTGATTTTATTTTGCAGATGGTAAATTAAGGCACACAGGAGATAGTGTTTTAGTACCACTGAAAGAGGTTGTTTCTGAACCCTTGTGTCTGAGCCTTGTACCCTGGGGTACATGGAGGAATAAAAAGAGCATGGATTTTAAAATCAAACCAAACAGTGTGAAGTCAGGTTCTATTCCTTGACTTTGAGCAAAAGATTGTTTTCTCTTTCGCAAATGACCTGGCAGGATTATTGTAAAGTTCCTGGCACAAAGTAGGAGGCACTCAATCAATGGCATTTTATTTTCATTTTAATTTATTCCTAAGAATTTTTTGAAATAAAACAAAGGAACAAAAACAAAAATCAGGAATCTCCAAAAATAGTAATACTTGAAGTTGCTAACTCCTTAGTCTACTCCTGTATTCAGTACTCATTTACAGTATGTATTTTATGTACAAGATGCAATTTTCAATGTAACTAAGAAACATTTCTGTAAATGTGGTCTTTAGACCAGCATTAGAATCAGCTAGAATAATTGCTTATGAAAAAAATTCCTGGATGCCATCAGAGATCTACTGAATCAGAATCTTTGTGGGTGGAGACCAGGAATCTACATTTTCATTAGTATCCAAGTGATTCATATGCACCATTAAATTTTCAATCTATTCTTATAACCTGCATTTCTTATTTTCCAGAGTCCTAAAGATTAAGAAGAGAGGTAAGTTATGTGCACCAACTAATATAACAAAATGTACATCATGGTTAAGTACCCTAAGGAACGTTCAAACAAATTACTAGAAAAACTGGGGCAGGAGAGATCACTTATTCCGTAAAGTAATCAGTGAATTCTCCCAGCAAAAGATGAAAGAAGTTTTTCATGAAGGTGTGATTATGGTCAAGTTTTCAACTTTCAGTCATAGCTTTGGCAAAAGCTGATCTTTCCAGAATCATAGGGGATTGTGTTTACTCTACTGTGGGCTTAGGCATCCTGATAGTAAGAAATTCACCAGTCATCCATCAGACAAATTTAGGGTCTTTTGTTTTTAGTGACCGGAATTCTGAAATTCTAAATCACTGTCTGTTTTGTTTGTTTGTTTTTGAGATAGAGTCTCGCTCTGTCACCAGACTGGAGTGCAGCGGCGCATCTCGACTCACTGCAACCTCCGACTCCCTGGTTCAGGCAATTCTCCTGCCTCAGCCTCCTGAGTAGCTGGGATTACAGGCATGCGCCACCACGCCCAGTTAATGCTAGTTTTTGTATTTTTAGTAGAGATGGGGTTTTACCATGTTGGCCAGAATGGTCTCGATCTCCTGACCTCGTGATCCAGCCGCCTCAGCCTCCCAAAGTGCTGAAATTACAGGTGTGAGCCACCACGCCCAGCCTAAATAATTGTCTTTTAAAGTACTATAAAAGTCCTGAAGATTTTCAGGTTCCAAAATTTGACTCCGAAACTCAAAGACTAAGCATATTTTTGTATTGCCTGCACTCTGCTAAAAGAATACTTCTCTGAGAGTTGGAAGTGGAAGTCACCTTCTCCTGGTCCAGGGGCAATGTAAGATAAGAACATGTTAATAATTCGAAATACTATCTCATTATATTGATTATTAAATAACAATTTCTTTATTGTATAATTTATAACCCTCACATTTCAGTAGCTCCAACACTGTAACAATTCACATTCCATAAAGAACTCTGCAATTGTGTAAGAACTAACATTTTCATCTCTTAACCTTTAATAGGTACTGATCTAAATACTTCAAGTAGTTTAATTTGTGGCTCACACCTATAATCCCACCACTCTGGGAGGCCAGGGCTGGAGAATCAGTTGAGCCCAGGAGACCAGCCTGGGCAACATAGTGAGACCTCATCTCTACTAAAATTAAAAAAATAATAATAATAACTGAGCATGTTGGTGCATGCCTGTGGTCCCAGCTACTTAGGAGGCTGAAGCAGGAGGATTTCTTGAGCCCAAAGGTTGAGGAGGCAGTGAGCCATGTTTGTGCCACTGCACTCCAGCCTGGGTAAGAAGGAGACCCTGTCTCAAAAAAGTGAATAAATATACTAACTTATGCTGTCATCAATTAATCTAAGCAGTGAGGAATGATCAGAAATAGTAGTGGAGTAAGACCAAAAGGAACCCCTGTCTCCAGCTAAGTGATTTTTATACTCAAAGTTCTCATCCAGAAAGTTTTCTTCTTGATGCAAACTGTGACATCTGAAATTTAAAACACCCATTAGAAGCTCCGGGTTGTTCCCACCACCATTTTGTTGCAAATAGTATCCATTTAGTCCTCCCTCATATCTTACCTCAATAGATTAGAAATAGAGGAAAAATACTTCAATCCCACTTATGATCTAAGAGACAAAATATTCTATGAAGAAAGAAGGGGGTGATTTATTAACAAGTGACTCTGTGTAGTAACTATGCAAAGTGTTGAAAGACTAAGAAAAGTCATTCCTATTTCTGGTGAAAGAAGATAAGGAGAAATAGATATTTGCCAAGACTGATGTTTGCCCATATCCTTGCCAGGAAATCATGGATCCCAGCATCGCTCCTCTAACTTTAAATGTGTATTTCTTTACTTTTGTGTGAACAGGCAGGGGGATGGATTTAAGGTAAACAGCTAGAAATATGGGAAGAGATGATATTCCAAAAGGAAAGTACCTGAATTGTCAAAGGCATCATTACCTCCAACAGTACTGATGCCATTGTCTGCCCTTTTGTGGATTTTACTGTGTTTCAGACAATACAGTTTTATTTATTCTGCACAGAAAACCTAAAAAAAAATAAGCACTACTCTAATCACTTTGTAAGTGAAGATCCAAAAGTTCAAAGAAGTTGATTTACTTAATTAGGGAAATGCAAATCAAAGCCACAATGAGACGTCACTTCCTACCTACTAGGATGGCTATAATAAAAAAAGATGAAGAAAAAAATAACAAGTCTTGGCAAGAATGTGGAGAAATTATCATCTTTGTGCATTGCTGGTAGGAATGTAAATGGTGCAGCTGCTGTGGTAAACAGTTTGGCGGTTCCTCAAAAAGCTAAGTATAGAATTATCCTATGATCCAGCAATTTCACTCTTAGGTATATATCTAAAATAATTGAAAACAGGTTGGAAAGATACTTGTACACCGAAGGTCATTGCAGCACTATTCACAACAGCCTAAAGGTAGCAACAACCCATGTCCATCAACAGATGAACGGATGCACAAAATGTGGTATACACATAACACAGAAATTACTCAGAGAAACGTTGACACATGCTGCAACACGAATGAACCTTAAAAATATCATGCTAAGTGAAATAAGCCAGATGCAAAAGACAAATATGGTGTGATTCCACTTATATAAAATAAGGAAAATTCATAGAAACTGAAAGTAGATTAGAGCTTATCAGGGGTTGGGAGTGGGGAGAAAGAATGGAGTGTTATTACTTGATTTGTGCAGAGTTTCTGTGTGGGATGATGAAAACATTTTAGAAATCAAATGTTGTACAACATTGTGAATGTAATTAATGACAATGATTTGTGTATGAAACATGATTAAAATGGCAATTTTTATTTTATTTGTATGAGACAATTAAAAAATTGAAAAAATATTAATTAATATATGATACTACAATTAAAAAAATAAAAAGACATCGAGTTACTTGACAAAATCACAAATAAGTAAGTAGCAGAGGTGACAGGTAAAGCCATATGTGCTTAAAAGCACTCTCTTAAATGTCAGATCATTGTTCTTTTCTGCACTCCCACGATGGGAAATCACAGATTGCAATGGAGGCACACACATTCATTCCAATATTTTGTGCACAAAACATCCCTTTAATCTAACTCTTGCCTTTTTTCTACAGCATCTAGCAAATTGAAATAAACCATTTTCCATTACATTAGACTCTGTAGTTTAAGAACCTTAACCTTACTATTCTATCATCCCAACTATTGAGATTACCAAAGTTTGGAGATTTTTTTGATTCATGTCATAGCCTTACATGAAGAAAGACATGGTACCACACTATGAACTTTCTATTTTCAATGTTTATTGTTTTTAAAAAGGATATATCAGTCTTGATTTTGTGGGAGGAGATTTCAATGCTATGGTCTATGCCTGAGCTAAATGCTGTGGTTTATGTCAGAGTTACACAAACAATGCCTTTGGAACCTTTGCAGTTATTTGAATTTGAAGGAGGATAATATACAAAATTAATAGGCTTTTCTATATGGTTCTCACTAATTTAGAATTTAGTATAAAAATAATAGTAATTGGGAAACCCAGTTTCTGGCCTGTGTTCACTCACTTGGAAACGTGACTGACACATAACCAATTCTGAATAAATAATGGTGATGATGATGATTATTATTATTATTAAACTATCAGAGATGTCTTAGTCACTATACCAATAAACTAAAACAGTTTGATCTGATCACCTCTAAGGTCACTTTATACACCTATTTTCTAGAATTCTAATTTTTTATTAGTAAAATTAGGAGAAAAACAATATACAGGTCTATATCTTTCAATCCCCCTCTAGTCCCTCTCTGGCGAAAGCTTCTTCTTTAACTTCTAAAGGTTGCTGCTGTTGTTAACAATAATTTATTGTTTTCCCACACTTGGGCCAGTTTTTCTTTCCTGGTACCTTTATTCCTCAGGTGAAATTGACACTTTCATGGCCTGGTGAGTGGAGTGTGAAATAATTAAATGTGACAAGCCTATTGCCTTCAGATTGAGTCCAACTCCCAAATAGTGCGATTGATTTTCCTCCAACTTATGACAAGACATGGGTCTGACAAGTTACAACCCAAAAGGAAGCTTTTGAGAGAATTTGAAGCAGGCAAAAGTTGGGCTTACAATAAAACTGTCCATGTTAGAATGTAGCTTGCAAAAGTCAACGCTATAACTCGTTTACATTGAGCCAGACTCATCACTTGTACTAATTAAAAGAAGGATTGTCTGAACTCTAGAAGTCCGTGTTTTGGGTAGAATTTAATTCAAGTTCTTATGGAGACATGCTGGTGGAAATTGAAAAATATTCATTGGTAACTAGCATATCACAAGCTAGTTATGATGCGATGCTTGAAAATCCATCTTTTAAGGAATCTAATTGCTCTGTGTACTCTAGATTTCAGCTTTAACTTGCTTGCCAAACTTCGCAGATAATGCTAAGAGGAACTTTATATAGTCTGAATTAGTGAACCCCTGAAATAACAGCATTTGAGTGAAATTGCTTATACTCAGCTTCTCATGTCATTTGGAAGGAACTTCCATTAACATAATATTGTTTCCACTCTATGACACCAGGAGAGGAGGAGTCACTCCTCTGATTAGTGGGTTCTGCAGAAAGAAATGGGCATACACAGCTCAGTCTGCAGCCTTGATTATTTACGTGTTTGTCTGTTTGTTTCAGGTCTTCCTGCCTATAAGAAGGAGGCACTCTCTGCTGTTGTCATGTGCTAAGCTTCGTCAAACAGATTATCTCTCTAAAGGTAGAGGCCTGTGATTGACCACTGTACCAGTGACTGAGCAGGTAAGCTTCACTTATTCAGGAATGAAATACTAGCTGGTCCACTTGGGCAACAGGCCCAGAGCCACAAAATCCAAGAGACTGAACGGTAACAAAAATGAATGACTGATTTTCCCTTTTCACTCTTGTGTGTATCTCTCAACTGGTTCTAAACACAGGTGGAAAAATAGGATCTCATTTATTGGATCCAACATTGTGTTCCCCAGTGGTATCCAGGACAGAAGCCCAAATTTAGCTCGGTGTGTCTCCATGTAGACTAGGAAAGCCCACACATCTACATTTTGTACACAGTAACGTAAAGGTCATGTGGCTGAAGGTTAGGAGATCCAGGTTCAAGTTGAAACTCCATTTCTAAGTTAGGAGGCAGCATGGATTCTGGAGCCAAATTCACTTAGGTTAGCATCCTAGACCTGCCAGGGCATAGTTTTACTAGCTTTGGGTGTGTATAAGAATTCCCTGCTCCTCTTTTTCTCCTCTGTAAATTGGAGAGAGTAATGCCTACTATCTGTGACTGCAGGAAGGTTGATGTGTATAAGGAACTTGGCACATTGCCACCATATAGTACATGCTCAATGCACTGTGCCATTAATCATAGGGCTGACTGTGGTTCTATTTTGCAGGTGCTGAGAAAAAACACATGGTACAAGTGAATTTGTGTGTATATGTAATTACAGGTTTCACTGGGGTTTATGGGGTTTATATCTGTGTTCCAGAAATTGTTTCCTTTCTAAATCTCCAAAATTTTACCATTACTGGAAAACACCAACAGAGGGCATCAGGATTTAATTCTGGGTAAGTTGCTCCTGGAGGCTGAGGTTCTGGTAGTCTGACAGGTCTCTAAGCAAAGCTTTTTTCCAACAGGAGTGCTAAAGATTTTACCCTTTCTCTGACACTTCAGTAACCTCAGCCCCTTCCTTCTTGTCTGGTGCTAGAGTGCATGCCTTGGCTTCTCTTTCTGGAGTTTCTCCCTTGGGTATGTACGCTTGTGCCTGGGACACGAGATGATGGCACTTTATGGAAACCACCGTGATTAATGACATCTGAGCTTTCTGTGCTGAGTGCTGAACTGAGGCACTCAGTGAGTTACCGAGTCTGATCTACCTGAAAGTTTCTGTCTTACCTGATACCAGGGAATCTTCTGGCAGGCACGCAGAATGGGGCAGCCGAAGCAGAGAGGACAATGAGCAGAGAGACCACGCTCTGCACCCAGTACACTCACAACTCCTGTAGAAACATGTGGCAAGTAGACAAACTGTGTCTCAGTTTACCCTCCTGCTAGAGATGCAATGACACCTCACTTCAGGAGACTTCAACATCACCTTAAGGAAAAAGGCTACATTGAGAGCCAAGGGCTATGGTATTAGCTGTGTCCCTTACTGTGTTCTTACACAAGAAACAAATTCTCAGAGCCTCATTTTCTTAATCTGTGAAATGGGGAAAATCCAATTACACTTTTATTTTTTCCTTTGGAATGGTGTTAAGAAACAATGGAGAGGATTTTTTTTTTTTTAAGTGCAAAATGTCAACGTAAAGGATAGCCTATTATCACCACCACTGGTCCTTGCAGTAGTTCTGGTCATAGCAGCAGCGCCATTAGAAGTGTCTGTTGGGTTGTAACTGCTCTCAGAGAGGCTGGGTATGGTAGCTGTTAAGAGCACAGTCTGTGACGTTAGTCTCGGTTCACATCCTACCTGCCATTTACCTTGCAAGCCACTTAACCTATCTATAAAATGTAAATAATAGTAGTAGCATTGACCCTATATTTTATTAAAAAACAACATGCCAGATATTGTACATAAAGTACTTAGCGCAGGTACTGGAGTTGAATAATGCTTAATAAATGGTAGTTATTAATGTAATCATAATGATTATTTCTTCCTAACGAGGGGAGGCATTCTTGAAGGATGTTCTTCTAACACCACACATCCGGAGACCAAAAGAAGGACAATTCCCAAGGGCCTTTTTTTTTTTTTTTTTCTTAAATGACCTTAACACTTAAGACATGTTCCTCCAGTTGTCAACTACAACATCACTTTATATGGCTAAGTGCATTTGAATGTACGTAGTGAATTCTGTCCCTATCTCACATTCTGAGCCTTGTACACAAGATACAGGAGGAAACTCTTCTCTCCAGCACATAAAATATGTATACTGTCACCTAGCACTGAAGAGTTGCAAGAGTTCTCATTTAATTCAGTCTTCTCATCTGACAGATAGGAAAACTGAGGACCAGAAAGGGAAAGGGATTGATCCAAGATTCACCTCCAGGGTTCAGTCTCCCATATGGGAGGACTTGGACAAAATATCAAATTAGTCGACTTTGTTTATTTTCTTTTCTTCCTATTGCACTACACTGACTCTTAGAAAGAACTGAATAGTGAACACCTCACAGGACTTGCAGTTTGGAAAGCATGCCCACACCCGTCTAGAACATTCTCTTGTCTCCGAGTTGACCTTCTGAGGCACTGTCTCAACCCCAGGGAATTCTGCCAACATTTTTAGTGAAGTTTTTTGAAAGATAATGCATTGCTATATCCTTGAGGGAAGAAATATGGAGGGAGAAAAGGAAAGAAAGAAGGAAAGAGGGAGGAGGGGAAGGAGGGAAGGGAAACAGGAAGGAGGAAAGTAGGAAAAGAGACAATAAGAAATGAAGAGAGAGAGGGAGTAGGAAGGGAGAGAGGAAGGAAATATTTGTTAAGTTCCCCTGTGACAGGCACTATGCTTGACATATGACATACATATGTTACTTGATTTAATCCTCATCACAAACTTAAGTGAGAATATTGACATCTCTGATTTAAAAAGAAATTGCTGCTCAGAGAGGCTAAGGAGCTTGTGCTGGGATTCTCATCTAAGCCTGTCTAACTGTAACACCTAGAAGACTTTGAAAATTGTCATCTCAAAAGAAGGAACAAATATTTTCAGAGACATAGATTTGTCAGTCTCTGACTTCACACTTTGGATTTGGAGACATTTCCCATGGCTTCCATTTGTGACACTTGTGCATTTCTTCATTTTTTCGGTCATTTATTCACTCATTCTATCCATCCATTTAACAAATACATGTTACATACTTATCACCATAGGAGATGTGTAAACCTCAGTGCCTTTTCTTCCCACCCAATCTCAGTGTGGTGGATTTGTCTATTCTGTGCCTGCAGATATGTGTACACACATGCATGCACATAACAACACAAAGTACCTGCTTTGAAATTCAGATATGCAAATACATCCCAGACTACACACCCATACTGGCCAGCTCTCTGCATTTGATCTCTTCAAAAGAGAGATCCAGGGAGTAATAGCTGGAGATGCCCTGGGGCCAGGCCTTGAGCCCGTGTCCCGAAAAATCATCCATGTCCTTGCCTCTGGGTCCCTGGACTGTGGGATGGACCAATTCTCTCAAATGCTCCACGCTAAAGGGACTCTGATGGCAAGTCAGGCAGTGGGGTCTGTTTAGGTCTTTGTGAGTTGACCTAGCAAGAGAGGAAACTCAGAGGAAAAAAAAAAAAGTTCATATCACAGCAAGGGAGTTCATCTGCATAGTCATGTATGGGGTGCTCAGCTCTCAGCTTGTTGTCCAGGGAGAGCTTTTCTCTAACAGAGTACAGAGAAGAGGATGACGAGCAACAACCACCACGATAACAATGATCAAAATTGTTAATCCTACTAGATTATTTATTGTATGTGTCTGCTCCCCCACTCCTGCTTAATAAGAGCAAACATTTACTTGGTCAGGAACTGTGTGACTTTACACTTACATCTCACAAGAGTGCTTCGAAATAAGCTCTGTTTTGTTTTTAATATGAAAAAACGGGAGTTTGAGAAGGCTCGGTTACTTTCTCTAAGCCACATGGCAGAGTCAGGGTTTTAACCACTTTCTTATGTTGCTTGCACCCTCCCCTCCTATATTCTGTTTTCCCATCATATAATGTGGCCATCATTCTATTGGGTTAGATCAGAGATTCTTCCACCTGGCTCATCATCAGCATCCCTCTAGATGCTGTTAGAAACTGCCAGTATCTGTGCCTTGGGGTCTTAAGTGAGTCTCACAATGTGTGTTTTTCACAATGCCCTAGATAATTGTGAGGACCAGCAGGTTTGGATGCCCCACTTAAGAGGATCTCAAAGGATACAACCAGGTCCAAGATTCCATACTTTTATTATCTTTTTACCTGCTAGCTTGAAAATAAGAAAAGAGGGACTAGGGCCCCATTGTGGAACAGCTGAAATTAAGCCTGAAGCCATTCTCCACTCTGTCCCCATGGGCCTGCCCATAAATCTCAGCTTTTTAGGAAGGGAGCCAATGCCGATCAGAGGCATTTCCCCTCAGAGCATCTAGTGTCTGGATGTATCTGCTAAGCAGAGCAGCAAGACTGTACAGGCCTTGCTAGCTCTTGATGGCAGCAGCTTGTCCAGAGTCACAAGATATTAATTACCAGCAGGCTCTCTGTGCAAAAATTATTTCTCCTGAACACTGGTATTTGGCCCACCTACATAGTCAATTACTAATATTCCCTTCCTCCTCCAACACTCACCCCTACTTGGGCCAGCCTCATCTTCCCAGATAGTTCTCCGAAGGATTAACTGAGAGGTCTGGATTCCAGTTTCAGTTCCACCAGACACTGTGTCACTCCGACAACTTACTTTTCTTATTCCTAAATCCTCACTTGGCTTCTTGAGCTTCAAAAAGGGTAAGAAAACTGGAGCTCGGATATCCAGCTGGGATATGACATTAAGTCATTATAACCCAGTGTATAAGGGCAGAGGCCCTGGAATCAAGCAGACTTTGAGCTCATACCTCCCCTCTGCCGTTCACTGACTATGCAACTTTAAGCTAGTCACTTTACTTCTCTGAGTCTTACTTTCACCCTCCGAAAAGTACAGATAATCATGGAGCCAATGGTACAGATTTGAGGGAGAATTTAATAGAGTGTTTGACATATGGCAAATGGCAACTTATTGTTATCAGTATTTGTTAGTGTTATAAGACAGGCATATAAACAGGTAACTATATTCTAACACTGTAAGTGCTTGGGCAGAAACAACAAGGTCTCGGGGTTCCAGTAAATTATTCAAGTCAAGTTCAGGGTCAGGAAATGTTTCTTGGTGGGGATTTTAGGCCCAAGCTGATGTGAAGGATGAGGAGTGGTTTTCCAGGTGGAAGTCAAGGAGAATTTCTCAGGCAGCGTGGATTCTCTGTGCCAATGGCTTGGGGCCCATCACTGCTCCCAGCCTCACTAGCTTTCCTTCTATTCCTGGCATGTGTCCAGACCTTCTACCTCGAGGCCTTTGTACATCTGCTTCCTTTCTACCTGCCTCCTCCACTCATCCCTGGGAAAGTGCTTGTTCGTTCTTCCTCCCACCTGCTAACACTGTACTCCTGAGACCTGTTTTCTATGCTCAGCTCCTGTCCCTGGTTTCCCTAGCCTCTGTCCAAGGATTTGCACTCACCTTTTAAAACAGACAGAAGTCTCTGATGTTTAAGCCTTGCAATGAACGTTTCTACCTTCTTTAGGTACAAGCCTCTCTGTTTTATATCTGGCAGTTCTGTGTAGCTGTCCACTCCTGATTCTAACTGGCTCTCCTAGGACACTCTGGTGCCCACAGACATGTGCTGTGCATTGGGCTCATTCTGAATGACAGGGTCACTGGAAAGTGTCCTCTTGAATGAGACAATAGTAAAGGGCATATGGAAAAATATTTGTGCATTTATTTAATCAGTGGATATTTATTTCACCAAGCATTGCAGGAGGAACTGGGGTATAATTATGAAGAATGTATACTTGGTCCTAAACCTCAGGAAATTGCTGTGCAAGTAAGAAGGCAATCAGATAGAATAAATCACAATGTGGAATGAAAAAGGAAGCTCAGGAGGCTGTAGGGGCACAGAGGAGGGGATATTGCCTCATTCGGAGTTCTTAGCTGAAAATAACCCTTTAAGGTAACTTAAGGGGAAAAATCAATTGATGAAAGGATTGAACTGAAAGTGGTTAATAGAAAGCCAAGTTTGTACACCATACAACCCCTAAACCATAGTGTGGGGACATTCCAGCAAATCCCACACTGCTGCCCCCTGACCAAAAACAGCAGCACATAGGACCTGGCCTGGATGCTAAACACCAGAACTTCTACTTCCTCTGACCTGAACACTAGGTGCTTTTGCTGTCAGCTTGGCTAGGAAACATACTTTGTACATGTCCCCTTTCCCATGTCACTGGCTTTCTAATAAGGCCTGACTCAAGAATGCTCAACTGATCGGGCTGAGACTGCATCAATCAAGTCGATAATAAGACAGGATAGTGTCCAACCAGAGAAAGTGTTTGTGTGTTCAAAAGCTGCTACTGCACAGCTCAGAAAGCATGACAAGTGTCCAGTACAGATCTCTAATGGAAAATTTAGGGGAACAGAGAGTGAAAGGGAACACAAAAAACTTCTCAGATGTATTGATATCTGAGCTTCAAAGCAAGAGAAGAAGTTAACCAGGTAAAGACAGGTCTGAGAAAATATTCAAGGCAGATGGAATGGCAGACGCATAAGCTTGGAGATGGGACTATAAAAGCAGTGCCTCTGGGAAATGGTGATAGTTCAGTATGGCAGGAACACAGACTTGGAAGGAGGAATGATGAGAATTGAGACTGGAATCATGAACAGGTCCAAAGCCCCCAAACCTTAAATTCCTTGGACTGAGAAACAGAAACACAAACAAGGCAATGTTCTCCAGAGACATCAAAGAATAAAGATAGTCACATGATCCAAGACCATCCTGTTAAGTGTCTCTGATGTTTCATTTCTTCTTTTATTGAAGGCACATCATTGCAGCTCCCTTAAAATCTCTCTGTAAGTAGAAATCTCTCCCCATTATGGAGTATTTCTCCCATAAAATCATACAGGCGTAGGCTGTTTATGGAAGCATGAAACATTCCTTGCAGAAGAAATAATTTTGTATTCATGATGGAAACATCTTCAGGCTCCATTTGGAAATTAACACTAAAGCTGTGTTCCTCCACCTTTCTGGTCTGCAGGGCTCACCTCCCACCTCTCCACCTGTGCAAGGCGCAGCTCATACCCCACACCTCCTGCATAAAGACTTCCTCTACTGCTCCCACCCTCACCCACATTTTCCTAATCTGACTTCCTCTGACCTCATTTTCTCAAATGCATGAGATACCCTGTTGCAATGAAAAGCAAAGGGAGCTCCTACCACTTTTCACCTGTAAAGATTCTTTTTTTGTGAGATCTCTCTGGAGCAGGAGGCTGGCACATAAAATGTGTACTTAGCATTACTCTTTTATGGAAGCTAAAAGCTCCTAACCAGGGCTCCTTTGCACACAGAGGGCTCAGTCTCAGTACCAAATTAATGTGTAAGACAATGCAGGGCCCCTCGAGGAGAGGGTCCTCTCTATGAGATAGGGTCACATCACTAAGCAATGCAGGAATGTGCCTGCATCTCCTAGAACCTGCCGCTTCAGCTATTCATCATAGCAAGTCATGGTGTTCATAGTAAAAACATTGTTCTAAACCTGTGTGAATCTCCTCTGTTCTTGAGCTTCTTAGTAGCAGAAAGGAATGAACACAAGTCTAGAGAAGACAGTTTTTCTTAATTATGTTCTTATTTGGTAGCAGGGAGACAGCATTACTTCTTTAAATCACCATAGCACTGTGTACAAGCCACTTTCTCTGAGTGATTCTTCAGCTTTAAAATGGAGTGATGGCAAAGAAGGTAGGCTATTTCCTCCAGGAAACACTACTTCTTAAGAGCTCAAGTCCAGAACCCTTCATTTTTCTACGTAGATATCTAAACATTTGGAAAGGTGATCATCAAATGACCCTTGAAAGTTCTTATGGGTCAGAGCTCTTTGTGGGTACAACTCAGATTGGTGTCAGTCAAAAAGTTTGGAACTTCTTAGAGACTGAGCAGTTCAGACTTAGTGTCAAGTCCCCTGAGAAGAGGCACTGAGAAGCCACTGAGACCCAAAGCTACTTTCACATTTTTTTCTCTCCTCCCTGCTTCTGTCTGTGCCTCTGCTCCTTCTTCCACAGTTATAGGTATTCATAGCCCTCTGCTTCTGCAGATCATGATGGCTGACACAACCCCCAACTCTTCATTGCTTTTTCAGAAGCAGTGCCCAGCAGTAGCTGACTCCATCTTCCATTTACTCAAACCCAAACTCCTGAAAGTGGAATCTACTGGGCCTAGTCTATTGTGTCTGGGTCTAGCTGCCTGTTCCTGTCAGCTGTGGTCAGGCTAAAGAGCTTGCTGGGCACATGGCACATAGCTCAGCTGTGCTCATGCATTAGGGGTTATGTAAATGTAGCTGCTCTAAGATGGGATATAGGCAGAACGGATTTGAACACTGTATTGATAATCTTTTGCTGCATAACAAATTGCTCATAAATTTAGTGGCTTAAAACAACAATAGACATTTATGATCTCACCATTTTTGTGGGTCAGGAATTTGGTAGCAGCTTAGCTGAGTGGTTGTAGCTGAGAATCTCTCATGCAGTTGAAGGCAAGATATCAAATGGGGCTATCATCATTTGAAGACTAGACTGGGGCTGGAAGGTCCACTTCCAGGGTAGTTCACTCACATTTCTAAAAGTTGATGCTAGCTGTTGCCAGGTGTCCTTGGCTCTCCCCATATGGGTCTCTTCATGGGCTGCTTTCACATCTTCATGACATGGCAGCTGCCTTTTTTCTAAACAAGTAACACAAGAGAAACTAGAGTGAAAGCCACAATGTCTTTTATGACCTAGCATCAGAAGTCAAACACCGTCATTTCTGTAATATCCTATTGATTATACACATCATCTGTATTCATGGTGGGAGGGGACTATACAATGGCATGAATACCAGGAGGTGAATATCACTGGGGGTCACCTGGAAGCTGAGTACCACAAGAGGCAGTACTAATTCAGGTTTCTAGACACAAAAAAAGCAATATTTTCATTGAGTAGATCCTGCCAGTATTTTTCCCTCAGATGATCAAGATGTTCTCTTTTAGATTCAACCTGAATCTCTCTTGTTTTAAATGCAGAATTAAAACCAACTTTGTGTGCCTTAGAGTGTGAGATGCAGTACAGCTGGTTAACTACATATTCATGATTTGTAGGACACCATTTACCCAAGAGATCTGTTCTAATTTCCCTGGAAATGTGTTGAAGGAGCCCCTGTAGAGAGCTAGAGCAGTATGAATCTCCAAGGAGTGGGTACCCACATATATTAATTGATGACAATGATTGATAGGTTGTCGAATGGAGGAAATATTCTTTAAGAAGGTAGGGAAGCAGCAAAAGAACTCATGGCTTCTATATGGATAATCTGAACATTCAAAGCTTTGACATCGACAACATTGGCCACTTTTTCAGAATCCAAACTTGGCAAGGAAAACAAGGAGCCAAGTAGAAAATAATAAAAGAAAATTGTATGTGTTCAGTGCCAAGAAGCAATGATTCTAGGAAAAAGTTAAATTCCAAATCCTGAGCTGTTAAAATAATGTGTGCTTCAGACCCCTTAGGAGTGTGGGAAAAAAAATTATAGCAAGACCAGAAGTCCGGAGATCTGGCTCCTAATCTTCAAATCAGGTGCACTTTTATTGGATTATCTAACATAGGGTGGACCATGACTAAAAGCTGTATTTTGAATTTTGATTTAGTTGTACAAAGAGCCATTGACTAAGAGCTCTTTCACTTGCTGGCAGTGAAAAGTTGGGTAAGAAAGGTCACCTCTCTAGGTGACCTCTGTTTCCTCGTCTGTTAAACAAACAAAAAAAAGAATAATAGTAAATGTACTTACCTTGTCTGCTCCTCAATGTTGTTGCAAGTATCAAATCCTGGAAAGCACTTACAGATTTGTCAAAAGCCCAGGGAAATTCTCCTTACCGAGTCAGTAAGGTTGAGAGACTCTTGCGATGCCTGTACTTTGAAACACAGCAGCACCTACGTGTGAGCGGCAGAAGGGCCATTCCAAATACCAGACACACAAATAAATATGGCTGTCCACCCTAAGGGCCTCAGTGACAGCTATCATTATCATCATCATCATCATTATTTTTTTGGGGGGGATCTCTGGACATATTAGGAACAAATAGTGGACTAGTCTCTCTTTGGATCCTAGAGTGTAGGAAATAAAGCTCAGAGTCTGAGGCTGTGTGTATTTCCCCCTGTAAAATGGAAACTTGGAAGATGCAACTCTCTTGACAGAAAGAAAGAGAAAGCAGGCACCGATGATAGTAGAAAGAAATAAGGAGGAAGGATAGGGCCTTCCTGATGCTGTTCCTATTTCTAGCGTCCTTTGTTTCTGAGATCTAGCTGCACTCCCCGCCTTGAGTTTCTCAAGAACTATCCCCCCAATCTCATAAAGTTTCCCCTTTCATATAAGTTAAGTATGTGTCTGATTTGTGTTATTTGGAATCAAAACAGCTCTAAATAATGTCATTCCTATTTAAAAAATTAATTTTTAAATTTACAATTTCAATAGAATTGATATTGGCTTTCTCACAAGAGAATATTTATTATTGAGACATAGGAGCACTCTTAATCATATTAATGATAATCATATTAATGATTAAGAGTGTGGACTCAGAATCCAGAATACCTGGGCTCAAGTCGTTGTGCAAATCCCTTAGCCTTGGTGTGACTTTTTTTATTTAGCATATGCTCATAATAATAATAACAACAATAAAACCTACCTTTGAGGACTGTTGTGGAGGTTAAATGAGTTATTACACAATCAAGGTAACTTACCATTGTTTCATCCTATGGTAAAAAATTCATGGCGTTCTTAGCCCTAGCTCCATTCTGAACTTTTTAAAAGCCAGTTTATTATTACACACATGTAAGGGAGGTCCCATGTAGAACACCTTTTGAGTGCTGAAAAGAGTCATTGTTCTCCGTAATAATGGGATGACTTCAAAGTAATCAAAATTTTATGTTGAAATTCGGCTACCGTTGCCATGTGGAAGGCGGCTGAGACCCCCAAGCTTCAGATGGGAAGCTCCAAGTGAAAATTTACTTCCATGCTCAAAAATTCTGGAAACAGGGATGGATAATTGAGATTCTGGCTGAAGCAGAGTGAACAAAGATGCTCTAATTAAATTCTGCATAGGAGCTAATTAACCCATTTATGTGTTTTCTTCCTTTGTGCAATAGTGGAAACACATTATCAGCGTTCATATATTTGCAACTTATCAGTATGTTGTGTGTGATTTTTTTTTTCCCCCTTGAGTAATATGGGAGGAGAGAGATGCCCTCCATGGGATCTCCCAGCCATAATTCATCTTTCTGAGGCTTCTGCTTAGTTTCAACATTAGCTCTGGGAAGCTCATACATGCTTTGCTCTTCACGCAGACAGAAAAGTCAGCCTGGATGGCTACCACCACTAATCACATCTGTCTCCTGATTCAGAGCCCTTCAGTCATTCCAGAACTGGTCAATGGAGTCACTCTGAGGATGGGCCCTGCTGCTGATGTCCAATGTGGGCAGTTCTCTTGACTGCTCAACATTCAGAGAGGCTCTCCTTGTTTCAATGCTAAATGATTGACAGTTAGGGCGAGTATTTCAGGAGGAAGAGTCCCCCGCCCACTCCAGCCATGTGGCAAAGGTATTTGCTTCCTTGGGAAGGAAGTGATTTATCTGTGGGAGAACACTGCTTCAGCAAAGTTGCGTAGGAACAACGTCTGTCTCTGCAAGCATGTGTGTATGTGAGTGTGGGCATAAAGCAGCAAGAGTGGAAGGTAAAGACAATGTGAACGTCATAAAAGAGCACTTCTTTTTACAAATGCTTGAAAACATTCGATGCTGAAAGACTTCAGACCACGTAAATGAATTTGCGCCTAATTCAACATAGCTATACTTCTTTCTTTTTCAGAGTTAGTGAGCCTGCGTTATCATTAGTTTTATCATAGAAACTATCACAGAGAAGAAACCGTCTTAGAGAGAAATCAGTGGAAGACAAGATGAAAAAGGAAAAATAAAAAAAGACTGGAGGCAGGGGAACATGGAGAATGCAAGTGTGTTTGCATTTGCACCAAGTTTGAGTTGAAAGGATTTATAAGGATTTTGAGCAGCCGTATAAGTAGTTAGAGCTAGATATGTGTATATGTGTTGCCATTAACCAAGTTACTTCAACATTAACCTTATGATGATATGCCCTAGCATTCAGATTCAAGGAAGAAACAGTTTCCCTGGAGAATCTTGTTCCTTAGTGACTGATTTCAGTTGATTTCAAGGTAAGCCAGGTAGGTAACTAACTTTTAAAATTTAGATGAATGTAAGTTTATGTTATTAATTATTATTTGTTTATTCATAAAATTGATGCTGACATGTTACTAAAATATAAGAATCTCAATTTTATATTGAATAAATTAATTCATTAGGACAATCAGAAACATACAACTTCTGAGGTGAAGATGATTCATGTGTCAAGTGGTCATAGTGTAAGACCCCAGTAAACATTCCACAGTAGGTTGAGCCAATGGCAGTTGCTTCTCCGTACACATTCAAACATATTTTCTCACAATCTAGAGAGTTCATCTATACTGGACAGAAAGGGCTAGATTGATTGGCAACTAAAAGGCCTGAGCTCCATCGCTGGTTGCATAGCAATAGCTGTGTGACCTTTGATAAGGTGCTTAGCCCCTCTATGCCACTGCTTTCTCACCTGTCATATAAGCGAACATTGTTTTTCTCACCTGTCTCATATTATTGCTATGCAGAAGAAATGAGATTTCATCGTAGAAGTTCTTTAAGCCCCTGAACAAAATGCAAGTTTTTATGGATCCACACACACGTACACTATTCATGATCATGAATACATAATGTACTCTGTTTTGAATATGCTGTAGGTGTTTTGTGCTTTGAATACTTGCGCCTGGAGATCCCAGCCCATAACAACACATAATAGGTGTCCCCTGTGGGATATAACCCAGGTGATACTCTGCCACACCTGTGCTCTGATAGAGACGGTAGTGTGGAGAGAGAAATTTGCCGCATCAACATATGCCAAGGTAAAGAGAACAGAGCCATGCAATAGCATCACCAAAGCCTGTCTGTCCATGAAGGCAAGCCAAATGCCACTTTCTTCACATAGCTTTCTGGGGCTTCTTTCTCCTCCTGAAAGAATTAATTTCTTCTGAATCTGTGTACTTGTTTCACTCTGTTGATGTGGCCTTGAACTTTCTGTACCCATGCCAACCCCAACAGCATTCAGCTGGCACCAAATAAATAGGATTCCTGCCCTCTTAGAGTCTGCAGCCTCAGTTCTGAAATTCTGACCCTGACCCTGAGTCATTCCTCAGATTAGATTTCACCCTGTTTGTATTCTCCGGCCTTCCAACTTCCAGCCAAGTCAATACATAGTTCCCAAGCACTGGCTATTTACTAGGAGTGTGCTAAATTATGGGGTACGGTAATGGACAATAATTCATGTCTTTTGCTCTCTTGAAGAATAGAACCTAACGAGGCTAAAAACAATTAAACAATGTCAATCTTCAAACTAAGGAATTTATGGGGAAACTTTCAGAAAAGGTCCAATATGAGATATATGATATCTATAGGCTGAGAAGGTGTTAATCAGGTGAAAGTCTGTTTGGAAAGGCAGAATGTTCCAAGTATACATCTAGGAGGCAAAGGAGAACATGTTATATTTAAGAAATGGAAAGACACTTGGTTTGGACAAAGCTAAGTACTAAGCCAAAGCCAACTTCTTTACTTATTGCTCTACTTCCAGCTTCACCTTATATTTGGTACCTTCATACGTGATGTTGGGCTCTGTCATCCTAACTGTGACTTCAGCTGCAACTCTCTCCTGTACAGCCTCTTAATCACCTCCCCAGTTTGGTCAACACCAAGATCCCAGTTCCTTTTGATCCCCAAAGGGACTAATTTCCTCTTGCCTTATAAATGGAAACTGATCTGTCTCAATTTCTTTTACATGTAATTTGCATCACGATCTGATTTGAGGGCACATATTATTTTTCTTATCAGACTGCCAAGGAACAGCTGATCTTTGTATTTCCTCCCAAGTACCTAGAATAGTGCCTAATAATACATTTGTATTTTTCTATAACAAATTTCTATCATGTCACTTTCTAGTTTAAAATCCTTCAGTGACTCTGAAGTACATTTTAGGACAAAACCCTGTTCCTAAATACAGGCCACAAGACCCTCATGTTCCAGCCCCATTAGCCTGCCAGGCTCACCAAAGGCAGAAGCCCTTTGCCTTCCTCACTTCCCCTTCCATTTACAGGAAGCACTCAGCTTCTCAAGGCTTCTTGCTACTTCCTGCCTTTGAGCTCCCACACATGCTATTCCCTCAGCTTGCCCCACCCAGCCAGGCTTAGCCCTTCGTTGTGGCTCATCTTTGAGGTCTCAGCTTACATATCACTTCACAGGAAGGCTTTCCCCAATACTCACTTAGTTGCTTCTGCTACAATATGGCATTTATTATGCTTTGCTGAAATTGCTTGTTGAAATGTTTCTCTCTCCTGCTGAGGGTATCTCAGCCTTGGTATGATTGACATTTTGGACCAAAGAGTTCTTTGTTGTGGGGGCTGTCTTGTATATGATAGGATGTTTAGCAGCATCCCTGGCCTCTACCCACTAGATGCCAGTAGCACCTTCCCCAGTTATGACAGCCAAGAATGTCTGCAGACATTGCTAAATGTCTCCTGGAGGCCAGTCACATTCATTTGAGAACCACTGTGCCAGACCATTCAGAAGGTAAGGACTGTGTCTTGAATAAGTAGTGAATACTACTGTATCACAACCTGGCATGTAGTGGAAGGCTACTGATCATGTGTTGCATGAATGAATAGAAGATTTTACTATAAACTCCTACTGAATGAATGAACATTAGTAAGAAAACTGTGTCAGAAACACGGGTAGTTCAGAGCCCTGCATTTCTATTTAATGAAGGGTGGAACCTGTAAGAACTTGGTGGTCTCTCACTTTGGAACCTGTCTCCTCCTTGCCTGTTACATCTGTCCTGGTCGTCTATTCCCCCCACCCCCAAACACACCTCTTTGGGCTGCCCTGTCCACCCATCTCCCCTCTACAGAGCAGAAAAAAAGGTTCCAGCTTCCTGCTTCAAAGACATTTAAGCTTTTAATGCGAATCCTGATTAATTAACAAGGGCACGGGACTTACATGCATTTCAAGTTGCTTTTATCTTGTGAAGAAAAGAAGCCTTTTGGCAGATACTTTCTGTTCAATGTCTAGTTCAGCATTTCAAAGGGCAAGCTTTGATGGGCTGAGCGGGTTACCATTTGTGTGTGTGTGTGTGTGAAGGGCAATGACTAGTAATTAAGGGACAGATCCCTTTATGTCAACTTGAGAAAAAAAAATAAGCTCAGCTTCATTACAAACTGGGCCTGGTGTTGAAGGGCAGAAGCAAAAAGAAAGGGGGTACACTGTATGGTAATGGCTGGATCTCTTTGGCTTTGAATGAAAAAGCTAACATTTGTTGAGAACCTACTGTATACTGTATCATATCCCCCCAAAACCCTATGGAAGAATCAATATAATTTAATTTTACAAAAACGAAGTTTGGGAGGCATCAAGTTATTTGTCCAAAATATAACAAATAGTCCAGCCACATTCAGAATATGGTAGATCTGAATACATCCTTTCATCCAAAACTTCTGGCTTAGTCAGTTGTCTGCTGTTATAATAGAATCCCACAGACTGGGAAATTTATGAAGAAAAGAAATGTATTTGGCTTATGGTTCTGGAGGATGGACAGTCCAAGGGCATGGCACTTCCATCTGCTCGGCCATCTGGTAAAGACCTCGTTGCATTTTCCCATGGTGGAAAGAAGAAAGCAAGTGAGTACAAGAGATAGAGAAAGATAAGGGCAGAACTTACTTTCTTATCAGGAGCCCGCTTCTATAACTAACCCATTCTAACAATAAAGCATTAATCCGTTCATGAGAGTAGAGCCCTCATAACCCATTACCCCTAAAGATCCCATTTCTTAATACTGTCACAATGGCAACTAAATTTTAACGTGAGTGTTGTAGGGAACATTCAAACAATACCAACAACAACAACCGATGACAGCTCCTGTGTGTCTTCCCTTGCTCATCTATGCCTACCAGAATGGAATGAAAGAAGGGTTTATTTGATCTTTGTGTTCAAATCATTCATTTATTCCATTAGGCAGTCTGCCAAGATCTCATACATTCAGGGCTCCTATAGCATCCTGTGCTTACCCTATTGTATCCCTTATCATACATTTTTTGTAAGTAATCTTTTTATTCTTCTTCTTCCCAGATAAAATATAAACTTTTAACAAACAGAGACATTGGCTTTTTTGTTGAATTCTGTATCCTTAGTGTTTCACATGGGAACCGACACAAAGTAAGTTTCAAGAAATAGTTATTGAATTAAAGATTTCCTTAGGACCTACTATTGTGAGATTACTAGTTGCCTTGTATCATAGTAGGTCATACTTATCCCTTCTTTTTTAATTACATAATTCTCGTTTAAACCTGGAAGGCCATGTTAAGTGGCCAAAAGACACCCCAGCTCCTCTGCCATTAAGAATAACTATGTAAGTCTGATTCATGAGATGTAAACAGAAATGTTGTGTTTCACTTCCGTGAAGTTTTCTTTTACTCCATCCTGCTCCTTAGATCATGCATGTGATGGCTGTAACTCAGTCATTTTGGGCCATGAAGACCAGAGCTACACCGTGGGGCTTAAGAGGCAGAAGTATGAAAGCCACCTGGATCCCTGAAGACCATGGAATTTTTAGAACAATTCTGCTCTATCTGTAGGCTTGTTTTATTTGAGAGATACATAGATTTCTGTCTTATTCAATTCACTGATTTTGGTTCTTTGTTATTTGCAATCAAAACTAATTCCACTAGATACAACTCCTAAGTGCAGAGCAGTGTTCTAGGGATTGTGGGGCATGCTGACATGTGTCCCATGCCTGCATGGTACTCATAGCCTGCAGAAGAACAGCAGTGCTGCCATATCTGATGGTCATTTGACACACTGAACTCCAGCCATATCAATTTTCTTTTCAGTCCCCAAATGGCAGTCACCACAAAAGAGGAAAGGATAAAGCTCTTAGTGGGATCTGAATCAAGAGATACCACTTACAGTGGAAGGAAATAAGATCATTTTCATGGAGGAGTTGCCCTTGAATTTGGCCTTGAATATTGATGAGAATTGGAATCTGCAGAGATTGGGTTAAGGTTGGGATGAGGTTGAACACTACAGGAACAGAAAACATAGAACATGTTTGGGAGCAGGCCAGGGATTCTGTCATATAAAGTGCATAAAAAGCATATATGTAATATTTATTATTATTGCCCTGGAGTTAAACTGCTTGGGTTTGAATCCCAGCTCGTGTTTACTAGCTATGTGACCTCGGCTCAGTCATGAACTTCCATAAGCCCCATTCTTCTCACCTTTAAAATGAGGATAGCAACTCCTACCTTCTTGGCTTGTTATCAGAATTAAATGAGTTTTTATGTGTAGAGGGTTCATGAGAGTGGCTGTTCCAAATAAGCAATATCTAAATGTTAGATATGACTGTCATCCCCTGAAAACTGCAAGAGTTAGTTGAAACCACAGCAAGCCGAGTCATGAATGCCATGTTAATGCATGTTAATGCCATTATTATAAAGGTACCAAAAAGCTGCTGACAGTTTGTGAGCAAAGTTGCGGATGACATTATCAGAGCTGTATTTTAGGAAGTCTTAATATGTCAACATATGTCATACTATTATGTTTTCTCTCCCACGCACCCCATTAGTCCACTGACCTAGGTGCCTCTTCCTCCCAGAACACACCAGCATTCAGCAATTCCCCAAGGTCCCTCCCCTGTTTCCAAAGCTGTCTGCCTGATCACTGACTTAGGCAAACCTTCCTACTTTTCAGAGACCTGGGAAAGGGAGCCAGCCCCTTGGCTCACAGCCCCTAGCCCTAGTTGTTCCCATGGACTTGCTGAAGGATGTGATTCTTTTCCACTCTTCCACTCCTCCCCCAATTCCTCCAACCCCCTCAGGAGTGGTGTTCTCAATGGTGACATTCTGACTCCAAGCCATGAAATATAGGCCAGTTATTGCATCATAGATGGATTATATGAGCCTTTTATTTTCTCCTTGGTGACAACAGGAACCATGCCGCCTTCACAAGAGCTGGCAGAGACAGTTGACTATATTGTATGCTATGAACTGAACTATGCCTCCTCAAAATTTTTATGTTGAAGCTTATTGACTGTATATGGAGACAGGGCTTTTAGAAGGTAAAAGTCAATGAGGTCATGATAATGGGACCCTAATCTAATGGGGTTGGTGACCTTATAAGTAGAAGATATCTTTCTCTTATCTCTCTTTCTCTCATTCTCTCCCTCGTTCACTCTCTTTTCCCTTCCCTCCCTCTTTCTCCCTCCCTCTCTCCCTTTCTCTCTCTCCCTTTTTGAGCACATGTATCAAGGAAAGGCTATGTGAAGACACAAAGTACTACCTACAAACCAGGAAGAGAGCCCTCACCCAGATGGTACCCTGATCTTGGACCTCGAGCCTCCAGGACTGTGAGAGAATAAAATTCTGTTGTTTAAACCACCCAGCCTGTGGGATTTTGTTATGGCAACCTGAACAGATGAATCCATTGTATATACATTTACAGTTGGTTATACTGTTGTGGCACAAATGTAACTTCTGTACTTAGAAGTCAATTGAAGACCACTTCCACCAGCAAATTGCAGCCCTCTATTGATAACTTAGCACAGCCTCCTAATCTTCCATGCCAGTTGATAAAAGATGCATTGGATCCCCTCATCCAGATTCCTGGCTGCCAAGCTCTAAGTCAAAGTGATATTCCACCTGTGACCATTTAGCAGCTACAAAAAGAGTTGTTTCAGCTCCCCCACCCACACACTCCTTTTTAACTTACATTTTATTGACATTTTAAGCATCTTCCACTTAAGACGTCTGCACATGGACACCCAGTGAAACAAATCATAGCTACAAAAATACTGAAATAGTCTCAAGCCAGATGCTGGCCTTGGTCCAGGTAAAAATAGAAGAGAAAACACATACACACACACACACACACACACACACGTAACAACAACACCCTACATGCATGTTGCTATTTCACCCAATTTTCATTCCTTAGAAAGATAACAGGGAATGAATATTCATGGTGAGAAATGTGAGGCTTCGGCCTTGGAAGCACAATTATTGTTGTTATTTTGAATTTCATTAGCACTTTATATTTGTAAAGCCCATTTTGGTGACGAATTTTGTTCCCTTCCTCCCTTAACTTTCTCCTCCATGTCTCTATTCCTCCCCAAACTCCCCATCCTCTTCCAAGAGCTAAATCAAGCACTGTCATTTTTACAGAAATGAAAACTCAGGAGTGAAAAGGGGAAGTGACTTTGACATAGAAATAACCAATCATGGCAATGGGAATAATTATTCCAGGAAAACCTGCTCTGAGGCTCTCAGGCCACCTGTGTGTCGATGGTGGAGCTGCATGTCCCTAGTGTAGGAGCTCCGTATTCCAGCCATTGCTTTGTTTCTCTCACCTCAGCAAGGAGCCAAAGTAGAAGCATTGATAAATGGTATTCCTGAGCTTGCTTCCTCCATCTTTGTGACTAATGATCTTACATAATTTTACAACTTTCACTGGGATGAGCTGGGACTTTTCTGTTTGGTTAAAAAGGTATGAAAGGGGACTATTCTTTTTCCAACAGCTACTATATACCAGGCATTGAGTATGAGTATGTATGATTATTCTCTGTGTCAGTTACCTGTTACTGCATTACAAATTACCCCAGAGTGCAGAGGCTTAACACAACAATTATTTATAATCATAGTTTACATGTCAGTGGGTTGGTTGGGGGTCTATTGATCAGGGTTGGGCTCATCAATGGGCCTGCAAGTCAGCTGGGATTCATTTCTAGGCTGGGCTTGGCTGAGGCCCCTTTCCTGGGAAATCTCTATTGCACATATTTCTCATCCTCCTTCTGGGATGGGTAGACTGGCCCAGGCATTTGCACCTGATGATTGCAGAAGCATAAAATAGTAAGCAGTGACACACAAGGCTCAAAACTGGCCCACAATGGATTTTACCTCATTCTATTGGTCAAAATAAGTCACATGGTCAAGCTCTGATTTAAAGGGTGAGGGAATAGACTGTATCTCTTTAGTAAGAGGAACCACAAAATCACAGGGCAGAGGTTGCAGATAGGGGAGAGGTGAAGAATCGGGGTCATAACGTAATCTACTGCATTCCATTTTTCAATTGACTTGGGAGTACCTTGCCTAGGCTACTGCATGAAGTCAAAACCAACCAAGTATTTTGCACTGTACAAGAACTTTCTGTTCCTTTTTACCCATCTCCAACAATTTTGCCCCAAAGGTCACACTTAAATTTGTACCTTCATTTCAATCAACAGTTTCTTTTAGTTATAATATTCTAGAAAACTCCCCTCATTCAGTGACTTTTCTTGCTATGGCACTTGTTAATTGTGATTATGATTGAAAATGATGACAATGATGATAATAATGTTTGTTTATGAGAGAAAATGTGGAGTAGTGTCTGTAACCAGGAGCTCTGGAGTGGGACAACATGAGATTAAATCCTGGCCCCATCACTAGCTATGTGACTCTGGATAAGGAATTGTCTTTCTGAGCTTTAGCTTCTTCATATATAAAATGAAGATACTTAAAGTTCCCAGCTCTTGAAGTTGTTGAGAGAGCTAATCGAGATGGTGGTTCCACGGTATTTAGCATACTACTTGGTATATTGCAGATACTTAATAAATGGTATTATTATTATTATTATTATTATTATTATTGTTGTTGTTGTTGTTGGTCCATAGGCCAAATTGTATACTAAATGCTGCAGGTACATTATCACATTTAAGTTGCATAGTGATTTGAAAATAGATCCCTATCAATGTTTGTCTACCGAAGCTAAAAGTTTATTTCTTTATAGTGGCAGTCCTCATTAGAATTTGCTCGTATATGGAAGTAGGTAAAATGTTCCAACTTTTTCTTTCAAGCTGAAAGGTGCTAGTTGTGGAGATAGCCATGCATTTCTTCTGGAGTGTCATCCTTTGAGTCCTGCAAAAGTTGCCTTTTCTTATAGTCCATCTGTCCTAGCCACCTGCTCTTTCAAAAGATAGACACAAACAAACAAAACAACAAACAAACAAAATATTTTGGGTGATATTAAAGCACATGTTGGATGAATTTTGCTCCCCAGTGGCTAGTGCCCAGGGCAAGGGAAGTTGGACTTAATTCTTGGCTCTGTTGATGCCTTCCATTATTTAAGAATTTCAGCAATATGCTTCTGGTTCCTAGAGCTTCTGCTGTTGGAAAATGGAAGGCAACTGCCACAAGCTTCCTTGACAACACCTTTGGAGTGAGTAGGTAGGGTAGGCAGGAGAGTGTGACAGTAATGCTTAACAATCAGGAAAAGCTCTCCGAAAAGAGACATATAGTAACTTTTATCAAGGTTCAGACAGAGTCCCTGGTGTTCGTTGAGACCACACTGTCAGATCGGTCGTCATGGATCCAGGTTTTTGATTCACAGATGGTAACGACACTTAGACTCAGCATGCTGATAGCCTCTCCATAAGAGTAGAAAGTGACAGAGGTGTCATTTGGCAATCAGAAAATGACCAAACAATACCTTTCCCCAGAGATTTTTTATTTTATCCCATGGGCCAGCTTTTACTAACTCATTTTCTTCAAAAGGATGCAAATGCCTCCCATCTGTCTGGAATTTGCTCTTAACCTGAGATAATGGGATTCATCAGTGACAGAGAGATCTTTCTGCTCTTTTCTATCCATTACCACTTCTCTGATTATTGTGGTGCCCTCGCATGCAATTCAAGGATAATCAGAATTTGCACATTGACTGCATTATGAATCTCCAGGTCTCAAGCTTTCCTGTACCACCGAGTGGCACCTAAAAGCCGAGTCCTGTTTGTTTACCACTGAATTCCCTTCCTATAGCACAATACCTGACACGAAATAAGTATTAGATAAATTCTTGTTGAACTTACAAGTACATTAGTCTCCTAGATCTTGAGTCTCTCTCTCTAGAGCTCTTTAATCATTCATTTATTCATTCGTTCATTTGTTCAATAAATATGCATTAGGATTGTGCCTTGGAACTTTGCATGAGTTAAAAAAAAGAATCAGATGGTCTCTAGTTTCAAGAAATTCAGAGTATAGGATTGAAGTTAAGACTTTGCACCAGTCATTTGTTACCACAATAATGCTGTGTGATAAAAATCACCTTGAAACAGTGGATTAAAGTGGCAATCCTTTATTCTCATTCAAACATCTGAAAGTGGGCGGGGGGAATCTGATGATTTATGCTGTCTTGGCTAGGCTTGTCTTCAAACTTCAGGTTAGGTCCAGGTCTGCTCTTATGTCTGTCACCCTACTTGGACCAGCAAGCAAGGCAGAGCGTGTTCCTCTCACGGCAATGCAAAAACACAAAGAGGAAGCCCCAGTATGCAAGCCTCGGTTCGCATCATGACTGCCAGTATCTCACCAGCCGATTCATGTCCCATGGCCAAGATCAACATCAGTGGGCTCTGGGGAAGTGATAGGAGAGACAGTGAACATTTTCTGTAAGCTTCATGAGTGCAGGGACCATTTTCAGTCTTGTTCATCATAGTTATCCTCATTACAACCTTGACTACAGTAGCATATGTGATAGAAATTATTAAATGTATTAAATAAGTTATGTGATGAATTATCACATATAAGGGGAAAAAACTATTACATATATAGGTTATGATGAGAATCAAAAATGCCCCTGAAGGATGGCTGCTCTATGTGCATGCAGAGTGCTGTTCAGAGGAAAACAATTTAGACTGAGGTAACAGGGAATTTGGAATGTGTACAGAGAATAGTAAGGACATTTATTTTGATGAGGGCATGGGTTCTAGGAATAAAAACAACAAGAAAGCGGATCAGAAAGGCTGTTTAAGAACTTGAATGCCATGCTAATGGGTTACATAAGACCTAAAGCAACAAAAAATTAATTAGAGAATAACAGGTGAGAATGAAAGCTAACAAAAAAAAAGTGCATAGTGCATTGGTGGCAGGGTAGGTGTTAGACAATATATTAGTTCCTAAGAATCTCCATAGATGTCAGAGAGAATGAACTACCAGTAGCCTGAGGTGATAAATACTAGACATTACACTTTTTTCAAGTATTATTTTTTCCCAGTGAATCTTAGTGGGCGTCGCAAACCTCAGGTTTAATGCCTTGACTGCAGTATATCTCTTCCTGTGCAGTTTCCTCCTGCTTTGCTCCTGTCACCTTGAGCAGAAACTCCTCCTGCCTTCGGAGCAGAGGGTCTCTCCCCACCTGCTGGCCAGCTGCTGGGAGACAAGTGATGCTATTTAGAGTCCAGGAGACTCAGTGCAGAGCAGAAGGGAGTACTCTTTTCCTGTTTCTACAGTCTTCTTCATCTCTAACCCATCTCCAATTTAAAATGCTACAAACTTTCACAAGAGTGTATAGACATATGGTTTGACATAGGTCATTGTTTTTAAGTTACAGTATCAATGAAGCAATTAAGAAGTGCATGCATTTGTTCATTTACTCAGCAAATACTCATTGAGCACCTCCTATGTGTCAGGGACTATCCTAACAGCTGGGTACCACAACAATGAACGAGACAGGTAAAATACCTTTCTTCTTAAAGCTTTTATTTTGGTGAGAGGTGTCTATCCACCAATCAATCAGTGAATCAGCTGTGATGGAGGAAATGTCAGTGTGGAAATTATGGTGAATGAGTGAGTTATTTGGAGAAAAGAGCCACGAGAGTCCCCTTTCAGGGGATGGCATCTGGAATGATCCAACAAGAAGCAATAAGTGAGCACCCCCTGTTTGCCAGACATACAACCTGAGACACATGATTTAATCTCTCTTTGCCTTATTTTTTAATTGGTATGAAGGGGGATGATCATGAACTCCTTCACAGAGTTCACATGAGGATTAACTAGGTTGTTATTTGCAAAGTGCTTAGAACAGTTAACTGGCACATGGAGTAACTCCACTCTCAAAGTGGAGACAGATGAGTAGATACATTAATTGTAGCATGAGCTATGTTCTGCTCCAGGTAAGTGCAAAGTGCTAAGAGCAAAGAGAGGAAGAGTACCTAACCCAGTCTAGGGCATCAGAGAAGTCTTACTAGCGGAAATAATGTTAAAACAGAAAGGAAAGTAACATGTGTATTGAATACATAATTCTTGGGGCTAGGCAATTTCTCTTGTTATTTATTTTTTGAACAACTTTGTGAGCTAGATATGATTATTTCCATTTTACAGATAAAGAACTAAGCCACTGATTAAAGATTTTATTCATGATACTGCAGCAGAGTCACTATTCTAAGCCAAGCCACCTTATAGCAAATCTGCAGCAACTTTTATTTTGCTACTGTGGCTTTTGACCAAGATGATTGAAGCTGTTGATAATAGTGAATATTTATTGATTATTAATATAGGTGAGACACTGTGCTTCATGCTTTTAATCTACTAGCTCATTGAATCCTCATCGAACTGCATGAGGTAGGCACTCTTGTTCTCAGATTAAGAAACCAAAGTTCAGAGAAGTTAAGTACTTTTCCTAAGGTCACACAGCAAATGTCAGAGTCTGAATTTGAACTTAGACAATCAATCCGATGCCAGAACTTATGAGCTTATCCTCCATCTGTGCTCCATGCTCACTCTACCATGAAAAGATGATAGAAGTAAGAGTTGTAATACTTGATTCAGGACTCGATTCTGCCAATTATTATCTGCTGTACCTCAAGTAAATTACATCTTTGAATGTTCTCTTTGTGATTTGTTAATTGATGCTAAAATTTCCTGTTCTGTTGGCTTCACAAGGTTTTGTGGAAATCAAATGTCATGATGATGAATGTAGAAGCACTCCATGTAAATGGAAGTTATTGTTAATTATTGTTTCTCATTGTTGTTGCTTCTAAAACCCAGGCAGAGAATAGTAGAGGCAGCTGACAAGACAGTCATTCCTTGAAAGGGAGAAAAAGATAGATGCCTTCAGAGACTTGGAGAATTTTCATAAAGTTTGCTCCATGTGGCTTCCCCAGAATATGGAATTTGAATCAATATATGGTACATTCAATAAAGAAGATATAAATCAGTACATTCTCTTGGTCAAGGTCAACCACAAGTAGAACCAGTTTTCAGTGGAAGTAATGAATTCTCTGCTGTTAGGGTGAGCAAGCTACAGGACCCCATGGTGGGAAAGGCTTTAATGTAAGTCAGCCTCCCGGGTGGGTTCATATCTGGACAGCTGTGATAGGCTCCATGTTAGACTCCTTGATCCTCTCTTGCACTACACCAGTCCATCCTCTACCTAGATCCAAAGTAACACTTAAAAAATATAGTTCTGATTATGTCATTCTCTTTCTTAAAATTGTCCATAGCTTTCCACTTAAATTAGAATTACATCCAAACTCCTTATCATGGCCTACATAAGCCTGAATAGCTTCAGCCAAACTAACTTTCTAAGACTCACTTCATTCTTTTCCAGTCTTCCCTCTCAACTCTGCAGACATACTGACTTCAAATGTTTGGTTCCTAGAACTTGCCACATTTTCTCTAACAGCCTTTTGTGCCTGTGGCTCCCTCTGCCTGGAATTCCCATAGGAATTCTCCTTTGCCATAACAATTCCTATTCATCCATCTTTGTTTCTAATAAATTGTGACTTTTTCAGAGATACATTACCTAGCCCCAAAATACAAATGAAGACCTCTCTCATTATTCTGTTTCATAGAACCATATACCTTTTCAGCATAGCACATTTAAAAACTTCTAATCACATATTTATTTTTGATATTTGTATCTGTCTATCTCTTGATTAGACTGTAAGCTTCATGAGTGCAGGGACCATTTTAAGTCTTGTTCATCATAGTTATCCATATGCTGGAAAATAGTATTCCCCAGTATTCCATGAAGAAGAGAGGATGAAGAAATGGGAGCGAGGGAAGGAGCGAGAAAAGAGAGGGAGCTCTTTTGAATTTAGATTTTTTTTTCTTTCTGTAGACCAGGGCCTTAGTTTAAAAAAAAAAAAATGCCCTAGATCTGGGAGGACAGAGGGACTTCCCAAAACTTTCCATAGATTTCTTTGAAAGCCTCTTAGAATTAGATGGAGTGAGGCTGAAGCTTCAGGAGTCACAGGGAACCTGCAGAGCCCCAGCTTTGCTGAGTCTGCAGATTATCATACAATAGTCATCAAATAGAGCTTGGTAACTGGGTCAGGAGTGGGGGATGGCCTCTGCCTCCTTGAGAAACGTCCAGGCATGCTCCTGGGAGCTAGGTTTATACAAAACTCTTAAGATAGTGGGAGAAACAATGAGAGCAGTCTTTAAAGTTGGAAGTCAGGGCAATGAGGCTTCTTGTGTGGTAAAAAGTACAGAGGACTTGAAATCAGGCATTCTCGTGTGTTCATTCCAGATCATCAACTACACTGGCACCTGCCCATGAGTATAGTAGAGAGGTAGTATCATTTCCATTTTATAGATGAAGAAGTGATACTTGAAGAGATAGCTAACTTGCCTAAGGCATTAAAGCTAGGGGGTGGGAGAACTGGGATTTGAACCTTGGCTTTCCTGGCTCTGAGTATTGCTAAAATATATTACATACAAATTAAAAACAACATGTATAGGACAGCATACATCAGCAAAGTTTAAAGATGCAGAATGTTACAAGATATCTGCTTTCTCCCTAGTATGTTCAAGGTCACAAATTTGTTACATGGCAAAGCTGAAATTCAAAGCCAGTGTTGTCTTATGCAAAAAAAAAAAAAAAAATGTACTTTTAGCATACATTCATTTATTTACTTCTTTATTCAACAATAATCATTGATGGCCTAATATATATAAGACAGTAGAGAACAAGAATGATAGAATTTCTGCCCTTCTGGAAACTATAGTTTAGGAGGGAAGACAAATATCAAATAACACTCTTCCAAAGTGGTTGTCACCATCCCTGTTATAAAGGATGCAACTCTTAACTCTTACACTTTACTGTCTCACTCAAAGAAGTGAGAAGGACTTTATTTGATATAAATTGCCAACATATTGCAGGCTGTACATTTTCTATGTATTCCCAATGCTTCACATGTAAAACAAGGATTAAAAATCCCAAATTCACAGGCTTGCAAACATTAAATAAGAAAAAAAATAGCTTGTGTTTAACACATAGTAGGCATTCAGTAAATGTTATGGAAGCAGTGAATCTAGGCTGATACCGCCTTCACCAGTTCAAAATATAGTAATAATGATAAAAATAGTGTGCTTCAGAAAGGAGAATGACCCAGTACTCTATAGAAGAGAATAAAGCTTACGTTTTTCATCAGTAATATACATTCAAATCCACCACGTTAGCAGTTCAGCTTGAATAAATACAGAGCAGATCCTGCAGACCTTTCATTTTGTTTTCTTTTTCTAACTAAAGCAGGTTCCCAGAGAGAAAAGATTCTAGAAAAGAATTAAAGTCAATGGGATCCAGGAAGAGTATCCTTAAAATACACCAGCATTAGGATCTGTATGAAGAAAAAGTCCAAAGAAACATCATTCATTATTATGTGTTAAAGTTGAAAGATGACAGTGTAACAGAGGCGAAAGGAAACTCGAATAGGTTAAATGATTAAGTAGGCAAAAAGGTACAGAGATTTGGGTGCAAGCAAATGAATCATGAAGATGAATTAAACTTGAGTGGATTTGAGAAAGAAAATGCAAAAGGATGAGTGAGGAAAGAGACTTTAGGAGTATTGTGAGGATTTTGACTGTACGAAGGATATGAAATGACTGCAGTAAATCACAACAAGAAGGGGTTGATTTAGAGGACCGGGGACAGAGAAAGTGGGAGGTAGTGAAAGGTATGAGCTGGAGAAAAAAGATAATAAATTTGAGAATTGTTAAGGGGAAAAGTCAGGGAAGTGCTGGGTTGAAGCAGAAATCAGTCAAACAGATGCAAGTGGAAATGAAGAACGACAACGGTGATTAAAATATTTTCATTTTTCACGAAAGAGAAGTTAGAGACAATGGTAAAAGTTTGCTCTAAATGAGACATAGTGGAAATGTTCGGAAAATGGAAATGAGAAGTGGAGAGATGAATGTAAAGAGACAGAGGTCACAGAAGGACCAAATAAATAGACATTAGGAGGTGGAAAGTAGCTACCTACTATGTGCCTGACAGCACTAGATACTTTTCTTTTCTTTTTTTTTCTTTTTTTCTTTTTTTGAGACGGAGTCTATCTCTGTCACCCAGGCTGCAGTGCAATGCAGTGGCCTGATCTTGGCTCAATGTAACCTCCTGGGTTCACACAATTCTCCTGCCTCAGCCTCCCAAGTACCTGAGATTACAGGCATGCTACCGTATCCAGCTATTTTTTTTTTCATATTTTTACTAGAGACGGGGTTTCACCATGTTGGCCAGGCTGTTCTCAAACTCCTGGCCTCAAGTAATCCACCCACCTCTGCCTCTCAATGTGCTGGGATTATAGGCATGAGTCACCATGCCTGGCCAGCACTAGCTACTTTCATTTATACCTGCTGGCTCATTCAGCCTTCCCATTACCTCCACTTATAGGTGAGGAAATTAAGTCTAAAAGAGGTTATGAGTCTCACTAAAAATCAGTGAACTAGTAAGTGGTAGAGAAAATAATTTGAACTTAACTCATCAGAAGAGCTTTCAGAGTCAAAGAATTAAATAGCAGTGATAGCCATATTTACAGCAATCTATTTTGGATCCTGCAACAATAAAAAGAAAAGTTTCAGGATTGACTTTAGTCTTATCATTGATGCTAAACTCGATGATGGTGCTGGGTTTGGCATAGGTCAAGATGTTGAGAGGTAGGCAGAACTCAGGTCAAGAGAGTATCTAGAGCAAGGTGGCTGAAGGGAATGAAGAGAAACGGGATCTGCTGAGTGATGAATGGAGTCAACGTGCTGCAGAGAGCAAAGCAGGATCAAAAGGACAATGTGAGTTACCGAGAGGACAGTGATTGAAATAGGAGAAAACAAATAGTGGAGATTCGTGGACAGGAAAAGAATTGATGGAAGATTGAGCTTAGATAGAGCAGAGATGGAGCAGAAGATGGCACTCTCTTTTCCTCAATTAGAGTTTATTTATGTTCTAGAGATCATCTGGAGGCTTAAGAAGAAAGACTGTTAAAAAACATTACTTGAATCATGGGAAGCTGAGAAAGGAGGATGGAAGGAAAGAAAGAAGGAAAGGAAAGGAAGAAGGGAAGGAAGAATTGACAGACAGAGGGGGCGGGGAGGTTTTTGTTTTAAAATTTAAATTCTCTGTGAAAGTGCAGCTAGTGTGAAAACAGTGCCTGTCTCAGTAAAAATTCAATAAATATGTGATGGTTCATTGGCAAAATACTTATTTTGCATCTCTACCCTATGTAGGTTACTGTACTAGCTGGTGTGCACACTGCGGTAAGCAAGACACAGTTGGTCTTTGATATTTGGGAGTTCCCAATCTAGTAAGGAACATACGCATCAAGAAAATGCTCTAATAAATGGACAATTATTAAAATATGGAATGAGTGCAATTAAAATGGCTATAAGGAAATATGAAAGGATGTAACAGAGAGTACAGCAAGAGGCTAACTTAGCCTGGGTGGGTGGTTATGTTAGGGAAAGTGTTTTGATTAGCAAAACTTAGAGACTAGTAAAAGATAGCTAGTGAAGACTGAGGAAAGTCTCTCCAGACAGAAGAAAGAGTCCATTTGAAGATGCTGGGGCAACAAGAGCTTGAAGTATTTCAGGAAGAGAAAAGAGATCAATATGGTTGGAATCAAGTGGTGGTGGTGGTGGTGGGGATTATGGGACATGAGGCTGGAGTGGAAAACAGTGGGTGAGATCCATAAGATGATTGGATTTACTTATGACATTCAAGAGAGCCTCATATGTGCCAGACAGTTTCATACACATGATCTCATTTAATTCCCACAATGATCTTGAGAAGTGGGTACTACTTTCCCCATTTCACAAATGAGAAAACAAAAGACCTAGTAGGAACTATAAAGTGACTTGACTCCATAGAGAAATAGCAAAGATGATTTCTAAACCAAAATCAACCAGCCTCTTGGGCCTCTGGCTTTTTCAACTACATTAGGCTGCCTCAGTCAGGTGGCCTGAATAAAAGGGATTTTTAAAACAGAGTAGAGTATGGCAAAGGGGGAAGGAGGATAGAAAAAATATTTCAAAACTACCTAGAAAGGCAAATATGAAAGATGAAAGAAGAGGAAGCATTTGCTAGAAAGACTGGAAAGGAGTTAGAACGAAAAAGAAATTTATATCAGTGGAGTCAAAGATGGGAGTACAGGGAACCCTAAAAGAGAAAAAATTAAATCAATAATGAAATATAACTGAACAAAGAGGGGAAAGGAGAAGGGGTGAGAGGGGCTGAGAGGGAGAAAAGTAGTGGTCATAGGACAGGGGATTCAAGTATGAGTAGGGAAGTTATAGCATACTGGGAATAAGGTGCATGCAAAGGGCTGAGGCCAGGAGGAGCATTCTGTGACAGAGCAAAGATTTGGGAGCCAAGTATTCCTATGTTTCACCACTTGATAACTTCATGACCAAAATCAAGTTTCTCAGCTTCCCTGAGCCTCAGATTTCATATCTATTAAATAAGGATAAAAAACCTTGCTCCAAATGTTGCTGAGATTATACGTCAAAGCAGTAGTTATAATTTATTGAGCACCTACTATGTGTTAAATACTTTACATAATTACTTCTAAAGCCTCACAGCCACCACAAGGCAACTGTTGTTATCATCATTCATTGATATGTTACAAAAAGTTCTGGATCACAGAGCATGTGTTCAGAAACATAAGTCATTTCCTGTGGACATTCCAGATTTGACAGTCTATGAAATAAAGTTGGTACTCCTTGCCTGCCTTTTCTGTGTTGTCTTCAGTTACTCCCTTTCACCCTCACTGAGCTTAATTTCCCATAATACACCTTGCTTTCTCTGCCCTCCCTTTGTTTCCATAGTCCGTGTTCTCAGCCAGGTGTTTCAGTTGCAAGCAACAGAAACCAATCCTGAATAATTTAAGCAGAAAGAGAATTCAGAATCCAGTTAAGTGATTATTAGATTCCTTAGAATACCCAGAAAGGCATGGGATCTGGGTTTAAACTGCATGAAGTCAAGAGCACTACTCCAAATCATAGCACAGAACTGGATTGGTGAAGATATTGTTTCAGCCGCAGCCAAGCATAAATAGGGCACTTCACACTGTTGACATAGACGTCACTGGGCTCCAAATAGTGCTGTTAGAACCTTTTGGCTAGCAGAGACACCTGGATGTAATTGCCCCAACTATTGCCCTTTTGGCTGCCAATGGATTCTGCCTGATTCTGGCTTATCTTCCAGCATCTGGGGTGGGTGAATCTAATTGGTGAAGCCCGGGTCATGTGCCCAAGCCCTAGCTGCAGTGGAGACTGAGAAAGTATCCAGAAATGTTCTTCATGGGAGGTGGGCTGTGCTTTAAAAGATAAAACATCCTCTGATGTAGGAAAGGGATTTATTCGTTTACTAAGCAGTTGCAAAGAATGCCAAATGCCAACTTTAACCTACAATGCCCACTCCCTTGCTACTAATCTTTATGGTTCAACTCCAAGCCACCGCCTCTGGGAAGCTTTCTTTGATTTCTCCAAGTACCTCATCTTAGTGAAACACATGTCTGCCTGCCTGCCTGTTACCTGAGATATTTATGTGCCTGTTTCATTCCAGCATCCCACCCCCTCACCCCAATCATTATAAGCTTTGCAAAGGCAGGAGTTGTGTTTATCCATCCCTGCATCTCCATATAGCACCTGGTAGGCACCCTGAATATTTGGGGATGAATGAATGAATGAATGAAAATGTTGGTCTCGTTTGACAGGCCTTTGTACCAGAGGTCCATGAAGGACTTGTACAGACTCTGCCTTACATAAGGGAGCCCTTTTTTCCTGGTTGCTCTTCTATAAATGGACTATGTCAGCATATTTGAAGAAAGGGGCATAGAGAATCAGAAAGCCCCATTGCGATGGATAGTGGCGGATTGTAAGTACACAAAGGAGAGACTGAGGGAGGCAGGGTGACATTATTTTGGAGGAGTAAATGAACTCAGGCAGGCATCAGAGAGGCAGGAGACCGTTTAGAATCAGAGTACTTGAAAGGCCAGATTCCACCCCCACCTCCACACACCCTCTGGGTTTACAGATTAGTAAACTGAGACGGGAGAAGTATACCTTACAAACCATGCAAGGAAGTAGATCCAACTGTATTCATGCCGATTTACCTGTTACAGCATCTTTGATGGGTGGGGTTTTCCAAGGTCACTGAGGATAGTGTACTTTAAGGGAAATAGTCAAGGCTTGAAGTCTATTGTTCAAATTTCAGCTCTTCAGCTCATTAGCTATATGACCTTGGAAAATCCCTTCACCTCCCTGACCACCTGATCTCAGTTTCCTCATATGGAAAATGGGAATCAAAATATCCATCTTGTTGGATTGTGGTCATGTAGAAAAGCTAACATATGTACATGTCTAGCAGTTGGAGAATGCTTTAAAAACACTATTATTAAGTCCAAGGTCACAGAACAGCTTTTGCTTTTTTCCTTATTTTCAGTGCTCTGCCTTTATCCAACATCATTAAAAAAATGTGATGAGAGAGGAGAAAAGCAATTTATATGAAGGGTTAAAGATAGAAAGGGGGAAGAGACAGAAGAGGGAAGAGCTAAGAGAAAAGTGAATGCAGAGAGAGAGCACAAAAGGTGCCGATGGGTAAGCTAGACAGAGATGAGAAATGGCTCACAAATTATAGGGAAGAAGCATTTATAAGATTAAAGTCAAGATGAGGAGGAAGGAAATGAATGGAGAGATGAAACAGAAAACAGAGACAGGGAAGATAAAGAAAAGCAGGGGAGGGGGGAAGGGGGTGCACGGGCACTTGACCCCTGCAGAGGTGTCCGCTCCCTGGAAGGCCTCAGGTGTGTGGGTCAGAGACAGAGTCAGCCCAAGACCAAAGGGTGCTGTGTCTGAGGACCTAGCTCAACTTGAGTCTAGAAAGACTGCTGGTGAAGAATTGGTGAGCACTCCAGTTCTCTAGGACTTGGGCAGAGGATCTAAAAGCCCCGGGAGCCAAGGACAGACAGAATAGTAGGTCTCTACCTCACACCCTTTTCAGGAATTTCACACAGAGAGCAGAAGCAGCCAAGAAGCTGGGAGCAGGGATCCAAAATAAAAGAGCGTGAGTGGGCTGACTTACAGGGCGGCAGCTAGGGGGCCAGAACAGCCCGGCTTCAGTCAGTTGGGGGTCGGCGTTAGACGGTGGAGTTCGACGCCCTTCTGGCCATTAGCAATTAGTGCTAGCACCAAGGCCTGGAAGGAAGGGAGAGGAAGGGTGAGGGCAGTGGGGGAATGAATGCGGGAGTTGTGGCCAAGTGGGTGGGAAGGGGGCCCTGAGGCCACAGGAAGTTATTTCAGAGACTAGAAAAGGGTAGGAGATTGGAGACAGGACTTGTTCTTGGGCCTAAGGGGAGACAAAGTTAAGTCTTGGCCATCCCGGGGGCTCCCTATCCCCAAGAAGGCGGAGCCTTGAGCAAGGCTGGGCCAAGGCGCGCCCGCAGGTGCAGCCTCTGGGTTGAGCCGAAGGTGGGGTGAAGCCGGGAGAGCTGGGTTGAGTCAGGGGGCTTTGGGGGGACCTGAGGGGGCCCTAAGTATTATGAATTTGGGGAGTTTAGGGAGGGGCGTTGTGGCTAAATAATGCTGTGAAGGCGGGATTGGGGGATCCTGGGAAAGGGGAGGGAGCCACTGGGACTTGCACGAGGCCGGGCGGAGCCTCCGAAACGCTCGGGGTCTGCGGGGGGAGCCGGAGACCGGGGACGGGCGGCAGGGCCCGGGGAGGCGGCGCGGGGGGGCGGTCCAGGGCCGATCGGGAGGCGGAGCCCGGAGCTGGGGGCTGCTGGCGAGCGGCTCTCTCCGCTCCTTAGCTCGGGCGTCCTGGTTCGCTTCGGCGTCCGCCGTCTCCGCCGCTGCCTCCTCTTTCTCCTTCGCCACCACCGCCGCCACCCGCAGCACCGCAGCCCCTCCCGCCATGGCCGCCGCCGGCGCCCGGCTCAGCCCCGGCCCCGGCTCGGGGCTCCGGGGGCGGCCGAGACTCCGCTTCCACCCCGGGCCGCCGCCACTGCCGCCGCTGCTGCTGCTGTTCCTGCTCCTGCTGCCGCCGCCGCCGCTGCTGGCCGGCGCCACCGCCGCTGCCTCGCGGGAGCCCGACAGCCCGTGCCGGCTGAAGACGGTCACGGTGTCCACACTGCCCGCCCTGCGGGAGAGCGACATCGGCTGGAGCGGCGCCCGCGCCGGGGCCGGGTCTGGGACCGGGGCCGGAGCCGCCGCCGCCGCGTCGCCGGGCTCTCCTGGCTCTGCCGGCACCGCCGCGGAGTCGCGCCTCCTGCTCTTTGTGCGTAACGAGCTGCCGGGGCGCATCGCGGTGCAGGACGATCTGGACAACACCGAGCTGCCCTTCTTCACCCTGGGTAAGGCTAGGCGCCGGCACGCGCTGGATCCCAAGGAACCCCGAGCCCCTGCTTGAGGCCGGGCGGGTGGGGGCGCCCTGGGGATCCCCGCCCGGGGCTGCCCCAAGTGGGGTTGGCAGAGGGTAGAGGAGGGGCCCGGAGGTCGCACAGGTGGTTGGAAAGGAGCGTGGGGGAGGAGGTCCTGGAGAGCGCGCGGCGGGAGCCTAGGGGCGTGCCAACCCTCCCGCGGTGGGAACCTGCCCCTCTGCCTCTCAGTCCGGACCTTGAGCTCTGCCTGATCCACCCCGGACGCCGGAGACCCCATTCGCTGAAGGTGCTCTGGCTAGGGGCCGGGGCATCCCAGATCCTAAGCCAGTTTCGGGTCGAGCCGCCCACTTCTCCTCCCGGCAAGGCCACTGGCCACCTGCCGTCACCGCCCCCTCGCTCTCGCCTCGGAGTTGCGGGTTCTGCCCTTCCACATGGATTTTTCGAGAGTCGGAAAGGAGTAGCTCCATGTGGAATCGCTCAACCCGCAAAAGCGTGGCTTCCGCATGGGCTGAGTGACCTTGGACAAGTCGCTTCCCTTTTCTGGGCCTCAGTTTTGGCCATCTGTGAAATGGGGCTGGAGAGACTTGAGTGGTTTCTGTGAACTGGGATTCCGAGTCCGAGGTCTCCACGTTTAGAGCCTCCCTCTACCAGCGTTATCGCCTTCCCTTTCTACCCACCTCCAGGCAGAGAGCAGGTTTGTCCTTGCAGCTCACTCCCTGGGTTAATAATAATAACTTAAAGGCAAGAAAAGGGAGAGGAGAGGAGACGGGTGTGGGTGGGGGGGCTCCAACGGAAAAGTTAATCAGAAAAGTTCGCCAGCAGCTTGCTGCCTGCTGGTTCCCTGCGCGAATCCCGGAGGAGTCGGCCCTTCAGTGGAGCTGTGGGAAGCGCGGCTGATTTCCCACCCGGGTAATTGATAGCTTAATTATCTCGGAGAGCGTTTACAAAAATGTTGTTCCCCTTAGCTCTTCCGCGCTCGCTGCCTGCTCGCTCTCCCCTCCCCTCTTGGGGGCGCGGGGCCTTATTGGTTGTCGGAGTCTGGCCAACAACAGCGCCCGTGAGGCACCAGGGGCTCGCCCAGACCCCGAGCTCTTCTTCCCCGGGTCTGTGCCTCGGCGGGATCCGCGTCGGGCACTGCAGGGTGACGGGCCTTCCAGGTGAGAACCTTTACGATCCCTGAACTTCCGAGGTTAACTCCTTGCTCGCCTGAAAAGACCCACAGAATAATCAGCGGACTAGGCTCCGCTCTCCTGGTAGCCCTGATACTGTTAAAAGTATTTTTGTGACCCACTCCCCATCCTTTCATGCTACCACCTCTGGGGATTTGAGCGAGTGCCAGTGGTTCACCTGCTGAGCTTGAACCTAGGGGTTCGGGCCCCTGGACCCGCCCTCGCAGGCTGTAACCTGAGCATGCCGAGCGTTCCGGGAGGGTCCCCGGGGACTCCCCGCGGCGGCGCGTCTGGGGTGCGACGCACCAAACACACAGACACACACACGCATACACGCGAGCGGACACACACAGACCAGTAACTCTTCCCACGTGAACCCGTGGGGCTGCCCAGGTCCGAGAAAGGGAAGGAGGGTGGAGGTGGTGTTCCTCAGAGAGCCGCCGGACAAACCTCAGGCTCACCGCTGGCTCTTGCCACCTCCCTTTGGGGAAGGGTCTTTCTGGAGACACAGAAGGTATCCCTTCACTACCACTTCCAATCCTGCCCTTCTCCCTTCATCCTTTAGATCTCTCTACTCCGGGGTACTCTGAGAGATGAGGGGTAGAAATCCTCCCGCTCCCCAAACGGCCATTCAAGTGAAGGGATGAGACGATCCTTGGGTATGGCCTGACTTGGCAGTGAGGACCACAGAGCATTTCAAGTCTTCGAGGATATGGAGGACCTGATCCAGCCACCTATATAGGTGCCCCGGGATTCCTGGAACTGACAATCTTTGCCATTTTTAACTTTGGCTTTCGAACAGGATGGGTGCCTGTGAGCCTGGGACAAGCTGAGTGAGGAGCTGAGTGAGGAACTAGAAGTCTTGATTCCCCCAGGACCCATGTGTTGCTTGAGAGTCTCCTGGCAACAACCTGCACATGGAGCCTTCCCCCTCCTCTGATGCTCGGCCCCTGAGTCTGGCAGCTTGGGACCCTCTGCTCCTTGGAGACCACAGGGCTGGCCTCCTTGGCAGCGCTGAGCCCTTTGGATGCTTGCGGGGGATTGGGTTCTTGCCTCCTCCTTTTCCCCCTAGCGCCCTGGGTTGGCAGCTTTAGGCGCTCCCAACGGGGATTTGGCTAGCGAGGTAGTCACCAGATGGCTGGGTATAGCAGGAGCTGTGTAGGGAGACGTGGGATTTTTATTTGTGTTGGTCTTCGACTGTTTGTGTGTAAACACGGAGTGCACAATGAGCTCTGGGAGGGCCTAGCTGGCCGGAAATGAGAGTTGGTGGCGGCTGGGGGTTGGGGAGTGGGAGGGGTGAGGTGGGGGTGGTGGGAGGGGTGGGGGTGGTGGGAGGGGTGGGGGTGGTGGGAGGGGTGGGGGTGGTGGGAGGGGTGGGGTTGGGGCTGATACTATGAGTCGTTTATGGCCATCTCTTTCTAGTGTCCCAAGGCAGCCCCATCCCATCCCCAGACTTTTAAACATCCTGCCTACCGTTTGTCTCTGGCGAGTTGGGCAGCTTTCACTATCAGCTTGTCAGTTCAGGGGATTCGGACGTGGCCAGTGCCACAGCTGGGCCTGCAAAGTTGGTAAATGCCAAATTCTGCCAATAGTGGGGAGTGTGAAGCCACCACTAGGGGGTGATGGTGTCCACCAAAGCCCTCTGGTCACTTTGGGTCCTGGGACCAGAATTAGTGGGGGTAAACCATCCCTGGTATTAAAGGGGGACAAACAAAAGAGAGAATTCTGTTTACTCAAACTCAAGTGGGGGACCTCAAGGTAATTTTGCACATACTGTCTCCCATCTGCATGCACCAAGGGCACCTTCACACTTAACGCTGCCTCCCTCCATTCTGCCTCTTTTGTTTCAGTTAGCAACTATTATTGATAATGCCCATTCTGGAAGCAAGTCTCTCTATTTTTTTTTTTTTTTGCAGATCCTTTCCTTTTTTATTTCTAGTCTCCCTATGAAATTTCAGCCTACCTTAAGTAGATGAAAGTTTCCTTCAGATGTGAGCTTATCTCCAAAGTTTGTTTGCCTGGGACTCTTCTTTAGGATCTGATTATAAGTCAATGACATTGACAAAGTGAATCTCCCTGAAAGTGATCGAAGAATAGCAAATAGTTATTGAATCCTTAATGTGATGCTAAGAGCTTTCTTCCTGCCTTGTATTATTAATTCACATAACATGTATGGAGTGGGCTGTACTGTTACTCCCATTTGTCAGATGAAGTAATTTTAGAGAGGTCAAACACCTAATCCAAAGTCATACCGGGAATAAATGGCAGACCTGGAACTGGAATCCTGGTCTGCCAGACACCTACATTCTTGTAGGTTGCTAAACTGTCATTCTGAACCAAATATGAAGTTTATGCAGGTTATGGTGCTGAATAGAGAGGGATAACAATCATCAGGATTGTTAGACAAGAACTTTTCTCCAAAGGAACTTGAGCTACCTTGGTGAACTGACCTATGTAAGTTTGAAAGTGAAACATGAATTAAATGACATCCAATGACCCTTCCAGCTCAAAGTTTTGTGACTTTTGGATATCAAAGGGCATTTTATTCATTGGTGCCAATGAGTGATGGAGATGATACATTCTGTAGCATCAGGGAAGGAAGGCATTTCTGTAGACTTGAAGAAGATGGGGACACTTTCTGGACCAGAAAGAACCTGAACTAAGCCTTGGAGGATTTAATAGGCAAAATGAGGAAAAGTTGAATGCCAAAATGCAGCTTAGAAATTTAATGCTGGTTAGGATCTGGAAATCTCAGCTTGGCTCACTGTGACCTTGAATAAGTCATTTATCCCCTAGAGCTTCAATTCTTTCTGCTGCAATATGAGTGGGTAGATGAGCTCTAAAATAATCCTTTCGTGTAAAGATTCTATGAACTTGAAGTGCCCTGACCTACTCCGTGACTCTGATAGCTCCTCTTGCTTTGTACTGTCTGTTTTCCTTTACTGGTAACATGAGGGTGGTGGGAAGGACTGATAGAAAAGAAAGAATTTGAGCAGGAACAACTGCCAGCCCAGGGCTTCTAAGGTGAACCTGCATGTCACTCAGTCCTCACTTACCCCCAGGCGGCCCCCGGGGTCTGCTTGTGGATTTAGCTTTCATTCCCACAGGCAGGGAAATGTCATCCTTTTTTCTGTGCTTGATAGTGGTCAGGCAAGACTGTTTACCACCTGCTTTGACTCAGCAAAAGCAGGTAAAAGTAATAAAATTGAATAAGCACTCATTGTCAACATTTTTTAGTAATTTGCTTGCCATATCAACCTGACAGGAGAGGCGTGTGCTCTGTATTTGGGGGAGGGAGTGTGAAGAAAGAAAAGCTATTCATTAGTCTGTGTTTAAGTACACTTGCATGCATAGAGCTGGCGTGGTCCCAAAGGACCGTCCCAAAGGATGCTTTATGCAAGAAGCTTATGGCCTGGAAGGAGGAGGAAGATACGGTTTGAAATGCCAACTTGTTCAAGTCAGCAAGGGTTCCTTGAGGGAGTGAGGGGCCAGGAACCTGGCCAGAAGAATTGTTGGGAGAAGGGAGTTTAGCCACGGAGAGCTGGAGAAGCTTCCTTTAAATGTCAACAATGAGCTGAGTGTGGTGGCTACTTGGGAGGCTGAAGCAGGAGGATCACTTATACCCAGGAGTTTGAGGCTGCAGTGAGCTGTGCCCAGATCACTGCACTCCAGCCTGTGTGGCAGGGGGACACCTTGTCCATAAAGAAAAGTCTACACAAATGAGGAGTATGTTTTCTTTTGGAGGAGGGGAGGGTGTCCGATTCTAACGAATGTCTTGAAAAACCTGAGAGGATAGAGCTGAGCCCTACAGGAGGCTGTGTCCCCTGGAGCTGTCCAACAACCCAGTATGCTGACCCCTAATGGTAATACAATCCACCTTATAGGTGTTCAAGCACAGACTGGACCTCTATTTGGCAGGCATTTGAAGAAAGGACTGACACCCTTGCAGACATTTGAGTTGTATACCCTTATTGCTTTCTGCTTTGGTTTTAAAGGTGGGCAATGAGTGCTTACTCAATTTTGCTTTAACCTGCTTTTGCTGATCAAAGCAGGTGGTGATTTTTTTGGAGGGAGGAAGAAATGCTTACAAATAGTCATAAGCTGTGTCTTCTCTAGGGGTTTCTGACCACAGAATGTTCATTAGCATCAATTCCGCCGTTCTTTTATTATGTGTGAGAGAAAGATTCTGTGATGGAGAAGCAAGAAAATGTGATTTCTCAAAACAAAGATATGTTTAAAATAATGTATGCTATTTCTTCATTTGGTCACCAAGTCCCTTACTGCTAAATGAGATATTTGGGTAGCAGTCAAACTTCAAGTTCCCATCTTGGTGTGATGGTCTAGGTTTCTGGGACATTGTAAACAAGGGTCTTGGGCGAGGTGGTGTTTAGTGGCCTCTGATCTAATTCTTCTACTCTTTTCCACTTACTTCCCTCACTCCATACCCCACCCCACTTCTTTCCATCTCAAAGCTGATGAAATTTATTTAATGCTCAGAGCAGAGTGAAATATGTTGTCTCCCCTCAGAAAGTAGTATGTTACTGAGACAGCATAGGGCGGAGGGGAGAGTTCATTTCAGCCATTAGCAAGGCTTAGATTTGGTCAAGGTGGACAAGATTTGCTATTTCTTCAGGGGTCAGTGATACCAACCTAGGCAGCAGAGCTCTGCAAGCTTTGGTGTGACCCACGGCTTGATCATTTTCCTGAACTGGGCCCTCAGTCTGCAAAACGACTCTGTGATTTTAATTTATAGCAGGTGCAGCAGGAGGATTGACTAGGCCTTTGGCTGGCAAAGCCTCCTGCTTCTCACATCCTTGCTTTGTTATACACTAAACCTTGTTTGCCATAGGCCATTGTGAACGTGTGTGATGTGGGGAGAGGAGAACAGACTGACAGTGACCTCTTGAATGAAGTCTGGAAAACTGTCACTGCAACCGCCGACTTTGATGGGCTTCCACCATCACAGACTCGTAGGGCACTGAATTCAACCCCTCCATTTTATATGGTAACACTGAGGCCTAGACAAGGGGAGAAACCTACCCTACAGTCCAAATTTAAGCCCAGTTGTCTTGAATCCCACACTGCCTCTTTCTATCACATTGCTGGGCCTCTCACAGGAGGCATTGGGTTTAAACATATCACAGATTCTACAAGTTAGTTCAACATCATAAAGGGGGACACTCTTTTCTTCTCCCCTTGCCAAAAAAAAAAAAAAAAAAATCTACAAGGAAAAATCTCTTCAGGGAAATTGAATTGGTTTTCCTGCCTGAGTATCCAACTGATGGGCACCAATCTATCGTAAGCACCTGAGTTGATGGGTTTTGTTCTGGGTCAGAAGGAAGCCTCACTGCCTGTCACCCTAGGTGCTTTTGGGGGTGGGTGGAGGAAGTCTGCTGTTTTCCAGGAAAGGAAAAAAAGAGTAAGGGTTAACCTTGGGGTGGAGCAGCATTAGAAGAGGCTTCCTTTCCAGAGCTGATAGTCTTCCAAGTTCTCATACTGACCAGCTAGTGGCAACAAAAGATTAACTATAGTGAGAGAGAGAACTGGTTTTTCTTTCCTTGCAACAGAGCAGACAGCCTTTCTGCCCCAGAAAGAGGCAGGCAGCAGTGCTCAATGAGAGTTGTTCTATTTTCTAGCACTTGCTCTCTCTTTTCACTGGCTTTTCTCTACTGACTATAGCTCTTTCGGACAATAGCCCCCCAAAAGAACTCCCTCTTGAATGGAAAAGGAGTGGGTGGTGACTACACAATGCAAGATTCAAAACGGAAATATGTGTAGCTTTCTTACTAGCATACTAGAATATATAAGCATCCAAGTCTGTGAGTTGAAATTTGACAAGGATGTTGTAGGTTACAAACTATGAAGGGAAACTACTTCATCCCCAGTGCTGCAGTCACTGTCAAGCTCAGGCCTCAACACTTCTCTCTACTACAATTTCAACAGTCAATGCACTGGTCTGTCTACCTCTAGTCTTATCCCCTCTAATCCATCCTCTGTACTTGCAGACAAAGTGATTTTATTAAAAGCCCAAATCTGATAATGGCCATCCTCTTGTAGAGCACTTCACTGGTTCCCCATTGTTCTGAAGATGATGAATTTCCCCCTCCCTATCGTAGTAGTACAAGGTCCCTGATCATGCTCTGCCAGATTGTTCTCTACTAAGAACCCTTCCTTCTTATTTGGCACCTCTACCTCACCACCCACTGGGGAAATGCCTTCTTACCTTTCAAGACCGAATTGAGGTGTCAGCTTATTTTTGAAGCCTTTTCTGACCCTTCTGTACCAGAGTTGAACACTCTGAGCCTTGGTGCCCACTATCAATAAAGACTGCTATAATCATAGCCAGGCCCTTTGCATTACTGAGCACCAGTGATGTGAGAGGCACTGTTCTGTGTGCCTAGGATACATCAGAGAACAAAAGACAAAGATCTGTGCATTCAGAGAGCTTTTATCCCTCTGTGTTTGTGTGTGTGTGTGTGTGTGTGTGTGTTAGGGAGGGGACAATGACAACAGACATAATAAGTAAATTATGTAGTATGTGAGAAGATGAAAAATTCTACAGAAAAGGGAAAAATTAAGGGAAAAGAGAATCAAGAGTTCTGAGATAAGGAGATGGGTTTTAATATTAAATAGCATAGAATGAGAAGAGCTTATTGAGAATGTGAGATTGGAACAAAGGCTAAAGGAAGGGGAAGGAGTTAGCCAAGCAGATATCTAGGAAAAGCACATTCCAGGCAGAGAACAGCTCCTAGGTGGATAATCCAAGCTGATTATCTAGTTTAGGAGCACACCTGGACCTTTCAAGGGACAGCATGAAGGTCGGTGTGGCTGGAGTACAGTGAACAAGTGGTGGTAGAGGAGCCGGGGTGGCAGGACAGGATGTCAGAGAAGAAAGGAAGAGCCCAGTCACGTAGGGCCGTACAAACTACTGTCAGGATTTGTGCTTTGACTCTGAGTGAAATCAAGAGCTCTGCAGAATTTTAAGCAAAAGAGTGCCCAGGTCTGACTTATGTTTCAAAAGAATTCCCCACACTGCTCCAAACAGGACCAACGATGGGTGCAGGAAAGCCCGAAAGAGTCTCTACTGATGAAAAGTAAAGGTGGCTTGGAGCAGAGTGAGACCAGAATTTACACTGTGTGTTTCCTCATCTGTCTCACACTGTTTGCCTGTGTACCCTTTGATCAGCTAACGTACCTCCTTCATCTCTGGGGCTGTCGTGACTCACCCTTTACTTGGCACATTGTAGGTGTGCAGGCGATCTTAGAGAACTAGAACTCTGGGTTTGCTAAGTGTCATCCCAGAATCCACAGTAGACAAAACTTGAGATGGGCTGAAATTGCACTCCCCTGTTAAGGGTGAGCCTAAACACCATCCATCCCACAGAGCCTTCCCTCTTCTAAGCACCCGTAGCCATTGCTGCTACCTTACCTTCTCCTGTCTCCTGGTTATTTTGGGGTGATTGCAGGATAGCTAATGAGAACAATGTGATTAAAGGAAAGATCATAGTGTTTGGAGAAGACTCTGTCTTGAGCAGCTTGGAAAGCAGGTAAATGATTAGAACCTTTGCATTGTAGCAAACGGAGACAATACAAGTTTCAGGGAAATGATACACCATGGTTCTGGGATTATCGAATATCAGAAATGGAAAAATTTAGGACATTATCTAAATGAAACACTTCTATATAAAGATGGGGAAATCAAGCTCACCAAGCCTGTGGTAAAGCAGATGCCAGATCCCAGATCTACTGAACCCTATGTGTTTTCCTTCCATCTTAGGGAAGGGCAGCTGGGAAACTGGGGACAGGAGGCGTTGGAATTCCAGAGTTGTAATGTAACTGGACTTTATCATCTTAGCATAGGATAGGCTATGAAAACCGTGAGCATTTTATGTAACATGTACTATGCCCCAGGTGCCATGATGGTACATTTGTTATCTATTCTTTCCACAGTGCTGAAGGACAGATGTAGTTCATCCCATGTCATCGGGTGAGCTCTGAGGCTCAGAGGAGTGAAGGAACCTACCCAAGATCACACAGCTATTATACAGCTAAGCTCAGTCCAAACCTAGGTCTGCTTGGTTCTATAGTCTATGTTCTGTCTGCCTTGCATGCTGCATAGAACAAGAGATGCTCTCAACTTTTCATCTCTAGACTCTTACTTCTTATGTCATCCTCTTCTCATTACCAAGAAGTTGCAGGCATTTCTTATACAGGAACTTCAGGTGTGACAGCCTCACAGGCCCAAGGGACTGAGCACCTTGTTCTGTGCTGCCAGGAGCTGACTCAGCAGCTCCCCAGGCCCCTTTGCTTGCTCCTTGCTGCTTTGCTGAGACAGCATCAGGCTTTGTCTCATACTCTCCAGAGGCCTCTTGTTATTCCTGTACCCACTTGACAAGCAAACTCCTATGTTTCTGTACCTTCTTGGTTTCCTTCCTCTCTCCTTCCCTCCTTTCTTCCCCATCCTCTTTCCTTCTTCTTTTTTCTCTTTTCTTCTTTCTTTCCAACCTTTTTTTTTTTCATTATTATACTTTAAGTTCTAGGGTACATGTGCACAACGTGCAGGTTTGTTACATATGTATACATGTGCCATGTTGGTGTGCTGCACCCATTAACTTGTCATTTACATTAGGTATATCTCCTAATGCTATCCCTCCCCCCTCCCTCCTCCCCACAATAGGCCCTGGTGTGTGATGTTCCCCTTCCTGTGTCCAAGGGATCTCATTTTTCAATTCCCAAAGAGTTGTCACCTTATGCTCTGCCAAGTGTTTACTAGGGGACCAGTGATCTTGTCTTCTGAGAAATTTGTGTAAGCTCTATGTCCTTTTTTGGGAAATGATCAGGGTGTCTGGTGTCTGAGATGCAGCCGCTATCCTGCTAGGTGAACTTGCTTCTTACTCCTACTCAACCTTGTCAAATTTGTCCACTCGGTACTTCTTAGCATCATTGTGCAGTTTTTGTGTTTCCTCCTTGAATATGGGATCTATATTTTACATACACACACGTAATATATTATAATGCTGTAAAAATCCAAATATATAGTGTATCCTTCTAGATTATTAGAACGAGGTAAAATGATGCCTTTGAGATCCAACCCAACTCCTCCATCTATATAGCAAAGACAAGTACATTTTCCAAGGTCCTGCCACTAATCCACAGCACAACCAAGTCTCTAGCTCAGGTCCTCTGATGGTGGCAGTGTGCTTGAGTGGGACTTTTGCCAGGTCTGAAGACCAAAAGCCCTGAGATCAAATCCCAGATGTGCTAATTCCTAGCTTTAGATTTATGTATACCACTCCTCCGAGGCTCTGCTTACCCATCAATAAAGTGAAGAAAACATAATAGTTACTTAGTTTTGGAGAGCCCTCCATAACCACATTTTAGTCAGCACCGGGCACTGTGCTAACTTTTTACTTACATTAAGCTGTGTGATCCTTACGGAAATAGTGTGTGCAAAGCACCTAGCGCAGTGTCTGCCACACAGCTTGGGCTCTGTGCCTCTTCGCCACCTGGAATCCTTTTTTTGGAAGGAGATGGAGGTATGAATCAATAATGAATGCAAATTTCCTTTCCCCTCCCCCTCTTTCGACTCCCTTATGCTCCTCTTATACCTCCTCTCCACCTCCCCTCCTCCCCAGCAAGGCAAAAAAGGATGAAATTGACCATTGATGTCTGCTCATTCTCTTGGAGCTGGGGGAAGCTGGGGAAAGCAGGGAATTCCGGGGTTGTTTGAGGACAGTTAGGACAGAAGAGCTCTTAGAGACTGAGTCTAAGGCAGGTGGGTGTTGTGGGAGCAGGCGGGGCAGAATCCTCTCCCTTCTGGTGGTGGCTGGCTGACAAAGCCTTGCTCTCATGCACCCAGGGAAGTCACGAGTGGCTTTGCAAGCAGCCGAAAAGGGAAGGAACATTTCCATTAGCAGAATCAGCAGTAAAGAGATTTCCAGTCACAGTAATAGCTGCATTTGGGGGAATCATTTCAGTGGTGGTTGTGGGCGGAGGAGGGAAGGGGGTGGGGCATTGGGGGAAGGCATCACGGGGAAGGCACAGTCTGGTCTACTTGCACAGAGCTGGGAGATAGCACCAAATGAGAGCCAGGTGCCAGACAGGGTGACTATTCAGGAGCAGGACTGGTCCTTTGACAAACATTCTGGATTCCCTATTGTCCTCCAAATGGACAGAGCTCCATTCTAGAGGGTCTCCATGGGAGGCTGAACAGTTATTCAATGCTTCCTTTCCTCTGATTATCTGAATTACTCTTTTCAAGACTTTTACAGCCAGCAGCAACTTGTTTGGCTCCCGGGATTTGTAGGTGGAAGAGTTCCCAGATGATTTAACCCAGGCTTTCCTCAAGTTAGCTGCTCATCAGAATCACCATAGACCTCAGGCCCTCAAGGCTGGACCTGCTGAGGCTCCTGGGGAGAGGACTGGGGAACTTCAGCAAATGTACTGACACCCTGGCGTGTACCTAGAGAACCTCTGTGAAGTGAAGCCCTGTGAGAAACTCTTCAGCCTCATCCTCTGAGGTTCGTTTCCCCCCTTGAGGCTCTAGCCTCATTCATGACTTGCAAATGTCTGAGGGTAGCGTGCTCATTCTCTTCTCTCTGTTTAGATTGTTTTTGTATTCCTGGTTCACCTGGCCAACTCCTAGACTTAGCTCTAGCATCTGCTCTAAGGGGTGTCATCTGTAAGAAGCCTTCTCTTTCTCCTCTTGGACTTAGGTCTCTTTTTCCTGTAGACCTATATACCGTCCATCACACCACCACCACCACCCAGGTGCGACTAGAGTTTTCACCCCACTCCCTGTAGGGCTGCCATGTTTAGCAAATAAAAATACAGGATGCCAAGTTAATTTAAATTTCAGATAAATAATGAATACTTGTTTAGTATAAGTGTGTTCCATGCAGTATTTTGGACATACTTACACTAAAAATGTCTCACTGACTATCTGAAATTCAAAGTGAACTGCGCATCCTTTATTTTATTCAGAAGCCCGTAGGAAACCTGTGTTTCTCTCCTTCTTGTCTGGGATCACACTATTGATGTGTGATTTGCCCCCCAAACCTGCTCTACCCACATCTCCCTGTCTCAGGAAATCAAACTATTATTAGCCTAGTTTTTCAAGCTAAGCAGTCATTCTTCATCCTTTTCCTTGCCTCTCATGCTTTCAGTCAGCTAACCCTGATGGTTTTGCTTCTAAAATGATTCTCAGTCAAGGTGAGATGGCTCACGCCTGTAATCCCAGCTCTTTGGACACAGAGGCAGGCAGATCACTTTAGGTCAGGACTTTGAGACCAGCCTGGCCAACATGGTGAAACCCTCTCTACTAAAAATACAAAAATTATCTGGGTGTGGTGGCAGGTGCCTGTAATCCCAGCTACAGGGGAGGCTGGGGCGGGAGAATCTCTTGAACCGGGAAGGTGGAGATTGCAGTGAGCTGAAATCGCACCACTGCACTCCAGCCCCGGTGACAGAGCGAGACTGTGTCTCATAAAACAACAGATTTTCAGAATTAACTTTTCATAGTTTCCACTGGCATCCCCTTCATCCAAGCTGCCGTCCTTTCCCACATCAGCCTAACTGGTCTTCCTGCTGCCTCTCCATTCTCTGTCCTTTCTTTATGCCATACTATATATAGCCCATGGGCCAAATCTAAACAATTGCTTGTTTGTTTGTTTGTTTCAGCTCATAAGCCTATTAGCTTTTTAAAAATAGTTGACAAAAAGTCAAAATAAGAATGATATTTGTTGACCTGTGGCAATCATATGAAATTCAGATGTCAGTACCTATAAATAAAAATGTACTGGAACACAGCCACATGCCTTTGTTTATGTGTTGTCTGTGGTGGCTTACGGTCTATAATGACAAAGTCAAGCAGTGGCAATAGAGAGTATCTGGCCTGCAAAGCTTACAATATTTATTAACTGGCCCTTTACAGAAAACATTTGCCAACCTCTGCCCTACACAGTAGCCAGAATGACGTCTTCCAAACAATAAATTATATTTTGCCACTCCCCTGTTTACGACCTGCGATTATTTCTCATTGTTTTTAGGATAAAATCCTCCTCCTTTTTCAGTGTCTACAAAATCGTAAATAATTTACCTTTTTCTCTGAGTTGCCTTCTACCATTTTCTCCCTTGCTCACAAAACCCGAATATTACCTCCTCCAAGTAGTCTTCCTGGACCAAAGTAGCACCCTTATACACCACACTCTTGGCTATCTCAGTTTTTGTTTGTTTGTTTGTTTTATTTATTTATTTATTTTTTGAGGCAGAGTCTGGTTCTGTCGCCCAGGCTGGAGTGCAGTGGCCAGATCTCAGCTCACTGCAAGCTCCGCCTCCCGGGTTCACGCCATTCTCCTGGCTCAGCCTCCCGAGTAGCTGGGACTATAGGCGCCCGCCACCACGCCCGCCAGTTTTTTGTATTTTTTAGTAAAGACGGGGTTTCACCCTGTTAGCCAGGATGGTCTCGGCCTCCCAAAGTACTGGGATTACAGGCTTGAGCCACGACGCCCGGCCTTTATCTCAGTTATTTTTAAAAGCCTTTACCTGACAGGTTCTTGGAGGCAGGGAGTGTATCTTGTTCATCATTTTGCTCCCTCAGCTACGTAGTTGAGGGACATCACACAGTAGGTTCTGAGTAGATATTTCCTGACAAAATGGGCAGAAATGGGGGTGATAGTTTGTGAACACCACTTCTGATGGATCACTACCTCATCAGGTTGTTCTGCTGTTTATTAGGAGGAGGATTCCAGGAGCTAAAGTGTATAAAGTATGTTCAGCAGTACCTGGCGCTTAGTACATGCTACCTATGTGTTTGTTAAATAAACAAAAGGAAATAAGACTGTACCTTAATCCCTAATACCAGCCCCCTCCCTACCTCCTTTGCAGTTGGAGAGAGCTTGGGATCACTCGAAGCAAGTCATGTGGGTAAAGATCTCATGGAACCCAGAGGCAGTGTAATATGGTGGAGAGGACTAGAACTAGAAATCGTGGGTTTTGGTCCTAGTTCCGCTGGGTGTCTGTGGTCAAGTCTCCTCCTTTTTTCCAGGCTTTCCCTCATCTCTAATGTAATGAGATTAAACTAAGTGATCCCAGGAGCCCAGGAGGGAGAGAAGGGTTCCCTCTGGGAACTTCTGAGGCTAGAGTTACAGTTAGATAAAGCTTTCTCCTTTCCTTCTCTCTCTGTCCTTTCTGGGGCCTCTGAAGATCAAACACTCAGCTCTGAACCCAGGTGCGACTAGAGTTTTCAAGCCCAGTCTCGCACTAATTTATTAGGGGAACCTTCTTCAATTACTTTCTCTCTAGCCTTCCCCAGGGAGGGGGACGGCCCAAAGTAACCAATTACCGGTCTGCCAATGGCGGGGTTCCTACTGTCCCTCCCTCCCCTATTTTCTCTCTCTCTTTTATTGTCCTGACCTCTTTAATCCATTTCTCCAAACCACAGAAGCCTCTAGGGAATTGCACCTCTCCCCCCACCCCGTCCCCCCCTCCCCCCACCTGCCTGCCTGCTTCCAGAAGGGAACAGAAGTTCTGTCCTCCCCACAAAAAGACAGCAGGTGGAAAGGCTGATGGCTGAGAAAGGGCAGCTGCAGAGCTAGGAAAACCAAACAGGTTTTGCAAGTCTGGTAAGTACACAACTGTGCTGAATTTGGAGGTAGTGCCTGGAGTCTAGTCCTGTTTCTGTCAATGATTTGCTGTGTGAACTTACATAAATGGCAGTCCTTTTTTTGGCCTCAGGGAAGATTAAGTGAATATTGTAAGAGCCAGGTCTCCTTCAGGAAAGCGGGAAAGATTGGGCTGCATAGGCTACTCCAAGAGAGAGGAGAAATCATCCAGTCTGGTTTGCTGCAGAATCCCATGTGCCTAGAGATGTGCCCATCATATAGTAGATACTCAATAGATATTTTTTGAATGAATAAATGAATAATCAGTGGAAACTATGTTTGGCCATGCTGCCACTGTCCACTTCTGTATTCATGACTGACATTGCTAATCAATCACTTAATGATAGCCAGAGATTCTTAGTGCAATGCCACATCAATCAGTACCAGTCAATTGGGATTAGCATAGGGGATGAATTTTATTCCCATTTCCTAGACTAAACCAGTTCAACCTGAAAACCTTTGCGTCTCTGCCTTGTGTTAAGAACTTTTAGTAATTCTTCAGTGGTCTTTCCATCCCAGACCCTGTGCTGGGTCTCTAGTGGTATAGAAAAGCAGGGTGCTCATAGACTATTGGGATAATAACATTGGCACTTTTTGATTTATAAAACCCCTTTCTATGAGTATTTTTAGTAAAACCCCATTACAGATGAAGAAATGGCCATTCAGAGAGATGAAGTTTATTGCATAAGGTCAGTAGTAATGGGATTAGTTGTATTTATTTTAAAAAGGAAGCTTTGTATCACTGTCATGAGTGGAACACCAAAATAACTTGCAGTAAATGGAAGATAGCTTGCAAAAGTAAGTATGCATCTATTGAAGTTAAAAACAAAACAAAACAAACAAACAAAAAAACCTACTCATATGCTGTCTAAATGCCGTCTAAATTCATCTCTGGTTCGATACTTGGAAAACGTTGATTGACCCAAGCACAGAGACGAATATAGTCCTCTAAAATTCAAATTTTGCTCACTGAAATGTCAGATTTCCTTTAATATATAAATTTTAAAAATATCTTTTCTGCCTCATAACTACCATCTTTTAAGATCCAGCATGAATGTTCCCTCACTCCTTTTAAGATGACTTTCCTGGCTCCCCCCAAAACAGTTATTTCCCAAGCATTTTGTATATTCACTGCAGTCAGTATTTACATAGAAATATTGTTGATTGCCTGTCTGCCTTTCTTGTTAGTATGTAAGCTTTCTAAGTTAAACATCATTTCTCTTTAATATCTGTAACTCCAGCAAAGAGTACACGCGTGTTTATTGAATTTTCAACCTTAATTTTATGTTTTGGGCCAGGCGCAGTGGCTCACTCCTGTAATCCTAGAACTTTGGGAGGCCGAGGCGGGTGCATCACAAGGTGGTCAGGAGATCAAGATCATCCTGGCCAACATGGTGAAACCCCATCTCTACTAAAAATACAAAAAATTAGCTAGGTGTGGCAGCGCACATCTGTAGTCCCAGCTACTCGGGAGGCTGAGGCAAGAGAATTGCTTGAACCCGGGAGGCGGAGGCTGCAGTGAGCCAAGATCGTGCCACTGCATTCTAGCCTGGGTGACAGAGCAAGACTCCATCTCAAAAAAAAAAAAAAAAAAAAAAAAAAAAAAAAACGGAAAGAATACAAGGTTGTTTTAATACATTAATGCAATTTGGGGATATTATAAAGGAAAACCTGAAAGTCTCCCCTCCACCCGAACTCATTCCTCAAAGGTGGCCATGGTAAACAGTTTGCAGGAATGTGGAATAGATACGTTTGTGAACAGCCACCTTTGGTGTAACAGAGGGGTAGAGATTTGTCCGAGTTCATCCTGCAAGTTTCTTGCAGGCAGCGCAGGGATATTGATAGAATTGTCTTTTCATTAGGGCATTGGTTTCTACAACTGGCCTCCATGATAGATCAGGGGAGTATGAGTTGCTCTGGATTTCTGTTACCGAGGCGCTCCACTCTTACCTGCCTGTAACATTGGAGCTTCAAGTTCATCTGAACAAAACATTCACTTAAACACTTAAAAAATGTTTTAGAAGGATGGCACTATGTCCAAACCACAGTGTCGGCCTCCATTCTCCATGCACAATATATTGGAAAGGAGAGGGTTAATGTTCCTCCTATATTTTTTGGTGGTAGTGTGATTGAAGGAATCTTACTGTCCATCTTACAATTAACATTAAGCCAGCTTTACAAACCACCCCCTAGAATGTTCAGGCCCCTGAATCTATCTCAAGATTTCCTCTAGGTCTTAGGAAATTTTCCTGTTTTACTTTCCTTTGCTTGATTTACACATACACATGCATACACACACACATATGTAACAGAAACATTCATACATGTACACATATACATACATGCAGATACATATGAAACACACAGTGTGGAATATGATGATTCTTCTGTCAGGAGAAGTACAAGAAACTGAGCTCAGCAAAGGAGAAGCTAGAAAGGGACTAGTTATTACAACCTGTCGGGGGTGGGTGTCTCTGGCATGGCATTTGACATAATTGCTAAATCAGTGCTTCTCTTCTTCTTCCTTAAACTTCCCATTTGTGTGGGGAGACAAACTATTCAGGGGAGGGCTAACTGCATTTAGGTTTAATTCCTTGCCCTAGAAATCCTTGTTTTTGAAGCCATTTAGACTGGCAGTTGGTCAGTTAGTAGAAAAAGTGCATTAAAGTGGAGAATCATAAAAAGTAATAGATGCACCGTAAACATTTCATTTTAACTTAAAGTACGTAAATGTGCATACATTTGCCAATTATTAGATGTAGGCCCAAGGCTGCCTCTTGGAGGCTGGGTCAGCTGATTGGAGTTCCATGCCATCTGTCTTCCATAAACCATGCTCATAATACACCAGATATGATCTCCAGTGTTGGTTTCATTAAAGGAGACTGAGGTCCTAAAAATGCTTGCCAAGTAATTTTTCCTAGAGTTTTATTATTCCTTTCTAAATTTTTATAGTTGTCACACCTGACCCAATTCAACAGCAATATTTAAGTGATTTTCTTTGTTTATTTTAAATAGTAAAATCAACTTAGTCCTCCTAGAAACCACTTTCTTGGATGCTCATAAATTTTTAATTTGCAGAATATTTCATTAAGTTTTGTACATTTTTAAATAAAGAATGTAATTGAATTGTTTGTAACTCAAAGGATAAATGCATGAGGGGATGGGCCGGGCGCTGTGGCTCATGCCTGTAATCCCAGCACTTTGGGAGGCCGAGGTGTGCAGATCACAAAGTCAGGAGTTTGAGACTGGCCTGGCCAGCACGGTGAAACCCCGTCTCTACTAAAAATACAAAAAATTAGCTAGGCATGGTGGTGCGTGCCTGTAATCCCAGCTACTTGGGAGGCTGAGGCAGGAGAATTGTTTGAATCTGAGATGCAGAGGTTGCAGTTGTTATGCCCAGACCGTTTATTCCCCGAAGAAGACCACCAGAGTCCAGAGTCAAAGCTAAGCAGCAAGGATCTTTATTACAGGTTTGAACCTGGAACTCTCACTCGCTCATGAAACGAGACGGGCAGGAGAGCTCCCCCACTGAGCTCCGAGCAGTGTTATATAGTCTAAGAAAAGTGGGCATAGAGTTATTATACAAATCAGATATATGATTGGCTAGTGTTTGAACAAGGCGATTTGGCTAACTATGATTGGTTCCCACCATTTCTGATATTTCGGTTCAACCTTTGAGGCGGGAGAGCAGGTTTATGGCAGTAAGAGTTTATCTTACTTAAACACGTCTTGTGACCTTGCCTCAGAACTTACAAAATCTCTGGTACGTGCAGAAAAACAGATACTCACAGAACTTACGAAATCTCTGGTATGTGCAAAACAAAATCTCTGGTACGTGCAGAAAAACAGGTACTCACAGAACTTATGAAATCTCTGGTATGTGCAAAGATTAGAGAGCAGAACAAAGGGTGTAGTGGGGGGGGGGCGGGTACACATCTATCTTTGTGTCCTTTCATTTCCCCCTCCCATAAGTAACTGGATGTCCAATCTTGGATTTCCAGAGTCTTATAATGTAGCCTCACTTTCTGGGTGCAGGAGAGGCTGGTGATGGCTACGGAGGACCGTTAGTTGGATGGTATCAAACCTTTCTCTGACAAATTGTAAAATTTTATTTACCACACAGGGGCCTATAGTGAATAGAAGTAGTAAAGACATTAGAGGGCCTAAAAGGGGTGCCAGAAGGGAAAACATTGAAGAGCTCCACCAATTGTTAGCGGCTGTAGTGAATTGTTGCTTTTTCATTTCTAAGCTTAGTTTGTGTAGGCGTTGGACTCTTTCCTCAACTAACCCTGACTCATTTATATAGAAACAGCATTCTTCTTTGAGGAACATACAGGTACCTCCTTTCTCAGCCGTGAGTAAGTCTAAGGCTCTGCAGTTTTGAAGGGTGACCTGTGCTAGGGAGGTGAGCTGCCACTGAAGGGAGGCTAGGGAATAGGCGGAGTCTTCCATAGCAACAGAGAATTGTTGTAACAGCTTGTTGTTTTCTATCATGGAGTGTTGTAGGGCCCCTCCTGCTAACCCCGCTGCGACGACAGAGGTGGTTAAGGATATTCCGGCAATTAGTGGTAGAAAAACTGCTCGTCTATGTCACGCAGTTTCAGTTGGGGCGGTCCCTGCCCAGCCTATGAACTCTGCCGGGGTTAGCAGTGTCAGTCGGGGAACTAGGGTAACAGGGATACACAACTGTCCGTCAGAGATGCTTTTGGACAGAGTCTTTAACAGAGTCATATTACACCAGAAGAACACACCAGGGGGAGCATATATGGGACTATTAGGGTATGTAGCCGATTGGTTACAGAGGCTGTTGCTAAATGCCGAATAACAATAGGGGTATTTCTCTTGGTATGGGTCACGGTACAGGGCCACATCGGGTGTCGTGACTATCGACGAGTTAAAACCTGTATAGTTTGTGGGAGGGGAGGATAGAGGAACAGCTGTTAATGGTGGTCTTCCTAGGGTTGCACACATAAAGCAAGAGGACAGGTCGCCTAAACCGGTGAGGTTGGCGAATGCTAGCCCTTCCTGTAGTAGGGTTAGCCAGGAGAAGGGCTGCAAGTCTTGTGATAGCTTGGTTTCTTGCCTGTGGATTTGTGTATGGATTAAGGGTTGAATCTGGACTAGACTTCTCCACAGATATAAATGGCTACTGGGCCAGGTACTAGTTGATGAGTAATGTACTCCCCCATGTTGTGGGGTTGTCCACCGAGAGTCCCATGGGTCTCTAATTATCCAAGTGTAAGTGACGGGAGACTCAGTTTGGTAAAAATACCACCCTTGTTGTTCTCTCCAGTATCGGACAGAGTGCGTCTTACAGTAGCTATATGGGCAACCTGCACTCTGGTGCCACCAATAATTTTTACAATTATATTCAGTTTGATCATATTCAAAACAGATCATGGGTATTGCTGGTTGGGCAATCTGGAACCTAGTGAAATTGAGGTAAACTATAGTATTACACCCTGAGGGGGGGCAGTCTGCACTAGCCAGCAGTTTACCCGCCTGGGGGGTTTCCCCAGGATGAGTTTTGTTTTCATAGAGCCAGAACCTCCAGACATAGGGATTAGACGGCACAGCAGTGAGGAGAGTCAGATGCATAAGGCATAAAAGCATAGGTGAGCTAAACATGGTTACGGCCATGGGGATGACGGCGCAGGGTTAGCTTTAAGGGATTGTTCTTAGCTTTGTCCACAGTCCATGTAACCGGTGCTCCAGATGGCTCGAGAAGGTCGGATGATGGGTCCACCGGTTTGACGTGTGTGTAGTGGATCCACGAAGCGATGCCTTCTACTTTGAGAGTGGTGGGAGTAGTCAGGAGTACTTGCAGTGGTCCTTTCCACCTGGGTTGGAGAGTTTCTTGCTGGTGGCGCTTAACCAGGACCCAGTCTCCCGGCTGGAACGGATGAGGCGTCGGCGGAGGTCCTGCCTCGTACAGTTCTCGTAGTTTGGGCCAAATTTCCTGGTGAATTTTCTGTAAGGCTTGTAAGGAGAACAAGAGCTCAGAGACATTTTCAGTTTCAGGTTTGAGTAAGTCATCTTTTAGACTGGGGACCAGGGGTGGGGGTCTGCCATACATGATTTCATATGGTGTGAGGCCCAGTCTGTAAGGGGTATTTCGGGCCTGGAACAGAGCGTAGGGGAGAAGTACTACCCAATTAGCGCCAGTCTCCATGGTCAATTTAGTTAAGGTCTCCTTTAGAGTCCGATTCATCCTTTCTACCTGTCCTGAGCTTTGGGGCCTATAAGCACAATGTAATTTCCAATTTGCCCCAAGAATGGAAGCCAAATCCTGACTTACCTTAGCAACGAAGGCTGGTCCATTGTCTGACCCTATCTGGACGGGAAAGCCATACCTGGGGAGGATTTCTTCCAAAATTTTCTTTGCTACAACCTGAGCAGTTTCTCTCTTAGTTGGGAACGCTTCTGTCCATCCTGAAAAAGTATCTACAAAGACAAGTAAATACTGATACCCATATTTTCCAGGCTTTATCTCAGTAAAGTCTATTTCCCAATAGATACCAGGCCTAGTTCCTCTACACCTAATTCCTGCAGCGGTCTGGGTTTGGGGGCAAGCGTTGTTCAGTTGGCAGGCTTTGCAATTTGTTGTGACATCACTGGCCAGTTCAGCTATGCGCCTGATTCTGAACTTGGCGTGCCTGATTAAGTCTGTCATTCGCCGGGCACCCAGGTGAGTTGTCCGGTGGATGTGTTCCAACACCTGCGGTCCTAATTTCTCTGGCAGGATGGTTTGGTCATTTATATCAGTCCACCACCCATTTTTAACCTGTTTTAGGGGAAGCGTGTCCATCCATTTGCGATCCTGTTCGGTATAGTCGGGAAAACATGGCAATTTTCGTGGGCCAGGATCGGGGAGCTGGAGCGCGAGGAGCTGACTGGGAGCTTTTGCTATGCTCCTTGCGGTTTGGTCGGCTAAGAAGTTGCCTCGAGCAATTGGCGTAGTTGGTTTCTGATGCCCAGGGCAATGTACGATAGCCAATTTCTTTGGTTTCCACAAAGCAGTTAATAGAGCTAGGATCTCTTGCTTGTTTTTTATTTCTTTGCCTTCGGCTGTTAATAGTCCCCTGTCTCTGTAGATGGCCCCATGTATGTGCGCAGTAGCGAAAGCATAGCGGCTATCCCTGTATACTGTTCGTTTTTTCTCTGCCCCTAGGGTGAGGGCCTGTGTGAGTGCTATCAGTTCGGCTCTTTGGGCCGATGCCCCTGGAGGCAAGGGTTCCGCCCAGATTACCTCAGTCTCTGACGTTACAGCTGCTCCAGCATACCGCTGGCCTTGGTGGACGTAGCTGCTGCCATCAGTGAACCAGATGAGTTCTGTGTCGGGGAGCGGACGATCTTGCAGGTCCTCCCACACCCCATGCACCTGAGCCAGTATCTCAGTGCATTCATGGAACGGGGCGTCCAAGTCTGGATTTGGCAGCAGTGAAGCAGGGTTTAAAGAGGTTGGGGGCAGAAAAGTTATTCTGAGGGGGTTTAACAGCAGTCCTTGATAGTGGGTGAGCCGGGTGTTACTCATCCATCGGTCCGGCGGCTGCCGGAGGACGCCTTCAATGGCATGCGGGGTTATAACGCGCAACTCTTGCCCCATGATAAGTTTATCAGCGTCTCGGACCATTAGGGCAGTTGCCGCGATTATCCGCAGGCAGGGTGGCCAGCCAGCAGCCACTGAATCTAATTTTTTTGACAAATAGGCAACTGGCCTCTGCCAGGGGCCTAGGTACTGTGTTAACACGGCTTTTGCAACACCCTTACTTTCATCCATATATAAGTGGAAGGGCTTGGAGACATCAGGGAGCCCCAGCGCGGGGGCTGATAACAAGGCAGTTTTGATTTGTTGAAAGGCCAGCTCAGCCTCTTCCGTCCAATTGAAGGGCTGCCATTCCTTTGTTGCCTGGTATAGGGGCTTGGCTAACTCAGCAAATCCGGGTATCCATAACCTACAGAACCCTGCCGACCCCAGGAATTCTCTCACTTGCCGTGTCGACTGGGGTCTAGGGATGCGTAGGACTGTTTCCTTTTGGGTTTTGGTTAGCCAGCGTTGCCCCCCTTTTAATAGGTACCCCAGATAAGTTACCTCCGACTTGCAGATCTGAGCCTTTGTTGCTGAGGCTCGGTAGCCTAGCTCCCCCAGGGTCTTCAAGAGGTCCTCAGTCCCTTGAACACAAGTTTCCGGGGATCTGGCTGCTATTAAGAGATCATCAACATATTGCAAAAGAGTTATTTCAGGGTGTTGCCGCTGGTACTCACCCAGATCTTCATGAAGGGCTTCATTGAACAGGGTTGGCGAGTTCTTGAACCCTTGTGGCAGCCTGGTCCATGTTAGCTGACCGTTGATGCCCCTCTCAGGATCCGTCCATTGAAATGCAAAGAGTTCTTGACTTTTGGGAGCCAGAGGAAGGCTGAAGAAAGCATCTTTTAGGTCAAGAACGGTATACCACTGTTTTTTGGGATGTAAGGCACTCAGAAGGGTGTATGGATTGGGCACAGTGGGATATATGTCCATGACCCTTTTATTAACTTCTCTTAAATCCTGTACTGGCCTGTAGTCCATACTGTTGGGTTTACGAACAGGTAACAGTGGAGTATTCCAGGATGAGTGGCAAGCCCGTAGGACTCCTTGGTCTAGGAGTCGGCGGATATGGGGCGTGATTCCTTCTCTTGCCTCCAGGGGCATAAGATATTGCCGAACCCGAACCGGGTCTGTCCCTGGCTTAACTTCCACAAATATGACAGGTCAATGTTTAGCTAGCCCTAAGCCCCCAGTTTCTGCCCACGCTTCAGGGAAACGCTGGAGCCAAGAGTCAATTTCCTGATCGGGGGGCTTTTGCTCTTGATGGAGTCTGTACTCATCTTCTAAGGTGACAGTCAGGATAGATATTGGCCTGTTTTGGGAATCAGTTATCTTGGGCCCTTCTGGCTCAAAGTGGATTTGGGCCCCCATTTTTGTCAGCAAGTCCCTCCCTAGTAGAGGGCAGGGGCTCTCTGGGATGACTAGGAAGGAATGGGAGACTTTTCCCGTTCCTAAGTCTACAGTCCTCTGGGTTGTCCAGGGGTATTTTTTGATGTCTGTGGCCCCGTGCACCCAGGATGTTTTCTTAGACATTTTTCCAATTGGCTTGGTTAGGACTGAGCGTTCCGCCCCGGTATCGACCAAGAAGCAAACTGGGGACCCCTCCACTTGCAAAGTTACCCTGGGTTCGGGGAGGGGGTCCGAACCCCGTCCTCCCTAGTCAGAGTCCTGGGTGACGAGTACAGAGGTAGGGTTAGCTGGTCTCCGTTTCTTTGGGCAGTCTTTAATCCAGTGGCCACGTTCCTTGCAATAAGCACACTGATCTTTTTCTAATCCTTGCCTAGGGCCTTGCTTTTTCTGCTTTCTGTTTTGGCCATTTCCTGCCTGGGGGAAAGCTGCTACTAAGACTTTGGTCATTTCTTTGGTTGCCTTGAACTGTTTTTCTTCTGGAGTATCTCTATTATTGTAAACTCGCTGTGCCATCTGAAGGAGGTCCTGTATCTAATTTCCTTCTAAACCCTCTAATTTCTGGAGTTTTCTCTTTATATCTGGTGCTGCCTGGTTTATAAAGGACATTACTACCGCTGCCTGATTTTCCGGTGCTTCCCGGTCCATAGGGGTAAACTGTCTGAAGGCTTCCATTAATCTCTCTAAATATATAGCGGGGCTTTCTGTCTTACCTTGTAACACAGAATATACTTTAGCCAAATTGGTGGGCTTGCGAGCTGCAGCCCAGAGGCCCGCCATTAGAGTCTGGCGATAAATGAGCAGTCGTCCCCTACCTTCTGCCGTGTTGTAATCCCATCTGGGCCGGGTCAAAGGGAAAGCCGCATTAATGAGGTCAGGATTTCAGTTGGCTGGCCGTCATCTCCTGGAACCAGTTTTCTGGCCTCAACTTGGATTCTTTCCCGCTCCTCCATTGTGAACAGGATTCGGAGGAGCTGTTGACAGTCATCCCAGGTCGGCTGGTGAGTAAACATGACACTGTCTAACAACGAGGTTAGATCTTTGGGATTATCTGAGAACCGAGCATTTTGGGATTTCCAATTGTATAAATCACTAGTGGAAAAAGGCCAATACATGAGACGGGAGAGCCCGGTATCATCAAACGATCCTATTTCTCTGAGAGGCAGGGCTACAGTGGAGTCAGGGAGTCGGGAAGCTTGGTCCCGCTGTACTCGGCCTCGCGTTCGGCCGGCCGGCCCCCCCAGGTTGCTTTCGCTCTCGGCTGCTTCCGCTTCTCGGTTCCCTTCTACGGAAGCACCACCCTGGGGGACTGGGTCCTGCGGATATGGTGGGGGAAGAGTGGGTTCTTACGTTAGGGGGTCCTGGCTGTCCGGCAGCACAGGGGCTGAGGGAGCAGAGGGAGTCCTTTGTCTTGTAGGTCGCGTTACTAGGACTTTGCAGGGCTCAGGGATGAATGGAGTTATCCAGGGTGGTGGGTTTTCCACAAGATCCTGCCACACTAGAATATAAGGAATTTGATCAGGATGTCCTGACTGCCCTGGCAGGAAAATCTTAGTTTTTACCTTAGTAATAATAGAGAGACAGAAAGTTCCTTCGGAGGGCCACCCTACGCCGAAAGAGGGCCACTCCGAACGGCAGAAAGTAACTAGCTTTCCCTTCTTTAGTTCTACGCTTCAGTTACACCCCCGAGCCTTCACATCCTTAAAATTGGTAACAAGGAGTGAGAGCGGCGTGCTCTGGTTGTTGCCCATCTTTGGACTGCTCCTACAAAGAGAAGGGGGGACGAAAATGAGTGTGAAGCAGAGGGGAGTATCCGACAGGTCCGGTCCTGGAAGGGGAAGAAAAGGTTTTATGTTTCGTTTTGGACTTACACTTAACACTTAACAATAACGGACAGACAGTGAGAAACGATGAGCCTTCGCGAGCGCATGTCGGACTTCCGACCTGAGTCAGACGGGGCAACCAAGGATGGAGGCCCCCAGATGGGCACTGGGGGACGTCTCCCACTAGTCCCGAGTGGCTGTCTTTTAGTGCATCCGCCAAGACCATGCCACTTACAAAACAGACCAATACAGATTACAGATTACGGATTTTGCGAAATTTCAGGGAGACAGACAGAGACAAAGACAGAGACAGTGACAAAGCCGGCTTACCTACAGATTAAGATCCATTGACTTGGGGGTCTGGTGGGCTTGGGGGAAATCCCGGACGAGCCCCCATTTGTTATGCCCAGACCGTTTATTCCCCGAAGAAGACCACCAGAGTCCAGAGTCAAAGCTAAGCAGCAAGGATCTTTATTACAGGTTCGAACCTGGAACTCTCACTCGCTCGCGAAACGAGACAGGCAGGAGAGCTCCCCCACTGAGCTCCGAGCAGTGTTATATAGTCTAAGAAAAGTGGGCATAGAGTTATTATACAAATCAGATATATGATTGGCTAGTGTTTGAACAAGGCGATTTGGCTAACTATGATTGGTTCCCACCATTTCTGATATTTCGGTTCAACCTTTGAGGCGGGAGAGCAGGTTTATGGCAGCAAGAGTTTATCTTACTTAAACACGTCTTGTGACCTTGCCTCAGAACTTACAAAATCTCTGGTACGTGCAGAAAAACAGATACTCACAGAACTTACAAAATCTCTGGTATGTGCAAAACAAAATCTCTGGTACGTGCAGAAAAACAGGTACTCACAGAACTTATGAAATCTCTGGTATGTGCAAAGATTAGAGAGCAGAACAAAGGGTGTAGCGCGGTGGGGGGGTACACATCTATCTTTGTGTCCTTTCACAGTGAGCCGAGATTGTGCCGCTGCACTCTAGCCTGGGTGATAAAGCAAGACTCCCCTTCGGAAAAAAAAAAAATGCTTGAAGGAATGGACACCCCATTCTCCATGATATGCTTTTTTCACATTGCATGCCTGTATCAAAATATCTCATATAGCTGGGTGTGGTGGTTCACGCCTGTAATCCCAGCACTTTTGGAGGCCGAAATGGGCAGATCACTTGAGGTTAGGAGTTTGAGAACAGCTTTGCCAACATGGTGAGACCCTGTCTCTACTAAAAATACAAAAATTAGCTGGGCATGGTGGTGCATATCTGTAATCCCAGCTACTCAGGAAGCTGAGGCAGAAGAATCACTTGAACCCAAGAAGCGGAGGTTGCAGTGAGCCGAGATCAAGCCACTGCACTCTAGCCTGTGCGACAGAGTGAGACTCTGTCTCAAAACAACAACAACAAAACATCTCATGTACCCCATAAATATATGCACCTACAATATACACACAAAAATAAAAAATAAAAAGTAAACTAAGTTTTGTAATTATAAGAAATATAATGAGCATAAGCAGGTCTGGAAAACAAATTGGCTTCCTGTAAAATACAGATTAACTGGTGGCAAAGTCCCTGAGTGCTGGAGAGGCAGAACTTTAGCAGTGTAAGCATTCATAGCCAGGGAGGCCCGGAATGTTCTACAGAGATAACATGACACGCAGGCTCATCTAGCAGGCAGTAGAGAGAAGGCCAGCTGAAAGCCTTTGAAATATATACATTTCAGGTTGACAGAGGCATTAAGTCATAGCAGTTTTAGTGGCTGAGGCTTTAGATATCAGTTGTCCAAAATTCTGACTTAAAGAGGAGGAAACAGAATCCCAGAGATGAGCCAGGAACTCCTGACTCTTGTAGTTCATAACCCTTCCTAGGATTACTCAGCAATTGCCATTGATGTCCTCGTGCTTTGGGGTGGCTTTCTTAGGGAGGCACCCCACACTATTTTATAGATGAGAAAACTGTGGTTCCAATAGGGAAGTAGCCGAGCATGTTAGAGCTGCTGTTAAATTCCCGGATCACACTGACTTCCCAAAGACCAGGAATATTCTGCAGATTTTTCTTGTTGTTGTTCAGCAGTAGCTTTCAGTACTTTTAGAAAATAATTAAATATTAACGAATATTTTTTTTCCATCTGGGACCACACCTCAACAGGCATTCCCCTTCAAGTCCTTTTCTCCCTCACCACATACATGTATGGTTTTATGGAGGTTCTATGTAACTCTGCCTATCTGTACCCCAATTCCCCCAGATTATCCAAATTCAGAACTCTCAGGGCCCTCCGGCCACAGCCAGCTTTCTTATTGCACAGAGGGAGGCAAAGGCTGGGAGAAGGCTGCTACATTTCCTGACATGAAGAGAGTGAGGCCGCTTATGAACACAGAACTCAGAACACCAGCCTTGAGTTATTTCCCCTCCACTGGGTTTCCCGGTATGCCTACCTTTGAGGACGGTTGGGCGGGTAACGAGAGGGCAGTGTGTGTGAGCGGGCTGCCAAGAGTTCCTGTGTTTTATGAGGTGCAGAGTATAATTCAAAACCTATTTTGGGGATGTCTCGCCCCATAAAATCTCCTCCAGCAGGAATGGCTGGGAATTTGTTTTGACTTCCCAGCACATGTTTTTTTTAAAGACCTCTTCTCCCCGTCTCATTTTCCTTTCTTCTGTGTTTCCCTTTCTTCTATCCAATTCTCAGGGACCCTGCCCCAGTGGGGGGACACAGTGAGGGGACGCAGTGGGGGTGGCATTTGGGGAAGCAGTCCTGCTATATAGGTGAATGGGCTAACAACTGGTTATAAGAGAGCACTTCTTTCTTGTACGATTCTGCCTCTGAAAAGACATTGGCTCAGGAAATGACTTCAGGGATCTGCCTTTCACAATAATAGACTTTTAGATGCCGTTCTTATTGTGGGAGGAATAAGGGTCCCATACAGCTTTCTGTCTTGTAATCCAGTAGCGGCTTCTCCGTCCTCATTTGCCCCCCATGCTCTTTCCTCATTTCTCCCACCCTCATCACCCTCCCAGTCTCTTGCAAATTTCTACTACTGCAGTTTCTTTCTTCAAGTAGATACTTGAAGAATCATTCCCAAAGGTTGTCTTTCTCTCACTTGGAATCCTCAGTGGCTCCCCACTGCTTGACAAGATTAAGAGCAAATTCCCTAGCAACTGAGTCCTCCGCATAAGGACCCAACTCACTTCTATTGCTTGTCTCTCTCTCAGTTCCTTTGCCTACACTTCAGCCAAACTGGGGATTTCACTGTCCGGAAAATAAGCTTTACTTTCCCATTTCTGTGACTTTGCTCAAGCTGTGTCCTCTGTCGGGGACAACCTTGTTCTCTTGAATTTCTCCTGGTGGAACTTATCTGTTTCTTATAAGCTACTTTCCTCACAGAAACTTTCTTTCCTTATTCCTCCTTCCGCTTTCCTTCTTTGCCTTATTTATCTTTGATTAACTTTATTCAGGACACTTTATTTATCATTCTTAGGCCTCCTCCCTTATATTGAAATATTGATGTTTCTCTCTTATCTCATCCTCCACCTGCAAAATCCAATATAGTAACCACTAACTATATGTGGCTATTGAGCATATGAAGTGTGTCTAGGAACTAATTTTAAATTTTACTTAATTTTAATAAATTTAAATAGCCATGTGACTCTTGGCTACTATATTGAATAACATAGACATAGAACGTCTCCATTATTGCAGAAATTTATGTTGAACAGCACTGCCTATGAAACCCTTGAGGGAATAGAAGGACTCTTGCGTTTTCTGTCTCCTGTTGCCTGGTACAGAATCTGTTATTGAATAAGTGCCAATTAATGTTGGTAGCACTGACTTCCATGACAGGACTGTAACCAGTAACTGTCAGGCCTCTGAGCCCAAGCCAAGTCATCGCATCCCCTGTGACTTGCACGTATAGGCCCAGATGGCCTGAAGTAACTGAAGAATCACAAAAGATGTGCAAATGCCCTGCCCCACCTTAACTGATGACATTCCACCACAAAAGAAGTGAAAATGGCCCGTCCTTGCCTTAAGCGATGACCTTATCTTGTGAAATTCCTTTTCCTGGCTCAAAAAGCTCCCCCACTGAGCACCTTGTGACCCCCACTCCTGCCCGCCAGAGAACAACCCTGCTTTGACTGTAATTTTTCTTTACCTACCCAAATCCTATAAAACGGCCCCACCCTTATCTCCCTTCGCTGACTCTCTTTTCGGACTCAGCCCGCCTGCACCCAGGTGAAATAAACAGCCTTGTTGCTCACACAAAGCCTGTTTGGTGGTCTCTTCACACGGACGGGCATGACAGTAACCCCAAAGAGATCCATTTTGAAGATGAAAGTTTAAGGCAATATATTTTGAAAACACACCAAGGATTGCTAATACAAATACTGTATCATAAGCTCTCACTTGCAAAGTCTGGTACATCTTATAGTCCAGGATGTCCTAGATGAATCCATTAATCACACCATTAGAAATTCTGGACCCTTGATGGGCCTGTTCTCAGCCATCCCTTCCCTTCTCATCTCCTCCTCCTCCCCCATATCCCAGACCTTGCCCATTTCACACCATAGCCTTCCCATTCTACCCTAGAGTCTGCCCGTTGCACCCCAGAGTCTGCATATCCAGCCCCAGAGCCTGCCCAATCCACCTCAGAGCCTGCCCATTCCTAGGCCTTAGCAAGAGAAGCCTCAGGAGCTCTCAGTCCCTGCAAGGCAGAGGCGGATGGAACTGTCTGACATGAATGCACAGGTTTGAGCTTTCATCATTGTTTTATGGAAGATTTATGAGTGTTTCTTCGAGAGAGAACTCCTGAAAACTCTCCCATGTGAGTGATGGCACGAGAATGGAATGCAAGAGGCTGTCCTCTCTTTTCTCCTCCCCGTCCTTGTTTCATTCCTTGCTTTCCTCAGTTTCCTTTCCATTTCCACTTTTTAAATATCTTTTCTTTTCTGTCTTTAGTGTTTTTTTTTTCTCTTGCTTTCTATTTACTCTTAATGTCTCTTTTCTTCTCTTTCTCTACATCTGTGTGTGTGTTCGTGTGTCTGTCTTTCCATCACTTTCTCTCAGTCTCTGTCTGTCCCCAGCAATCTCAAGTTCTCTTTAGAATCTCTGAGCACAAGTCTTTCCTGTCTGCCTACCCTCACCAGAGAAAACAGCCAGAGTCCCTTGTTGACCAGCGTGGCCCCATCTGCAGCTTAAAGCTGGCTCCTTCTGCTCAGAGTCAGACATTCCAGTATGGTATTTGCAGCTAAGGAAAGAATAGAAGTGAGACTCTTGGCTGAAGAGGGGCTGGCCTTGCAGGGAGCAGCTCTAGCTTTCATGTTAGGTCAGAACCTCCGCATTCCTGACAGGTAACCTCTTTGTCTACTCCTGTTGTCAAATGTGACTCCAAATGTCCTGAGTGAACTTAACGGCCACCATGACCACTTGGTCCATCTTGTGCCAATTTGTCTATGACCTTGATTTTTGATGTGGGGTGGGTTTTTGAGAGCAGCTGATAGAGACCTGAGTGTCTTGTTCCTGTTTTGCAAAGCTCTTTTTCTGTGACTCTGGTGGGTTCCTCTTTCTCAACCTCCTCTGCTGCTCCTGCACTTTTCATCACCAACTCTTTTTTAAAGCTTTTTTCCTCAGGGCATTGGAAACATCTGCTGGATAGTTTCAGAAGAAAACTTGCAAGACTGATAAACTCTCTTAAGAGACTATCCCTTCTAAAATTTCAACTCTTGGTTGTAATTGACAACAAAAAGCATTTCAGCTAGGCTAACATATCCCTAAAATATCATGTAGCCTTCTGATGTGGGCAAAGGAGATTGAGTTTGACCTTAAAGACATATACCCCATTAGGTTATAAGAGTTTAGTAATCCCTTGAAATAGCTATTGGTATTAAGAAGAGCCCTTACTTCAAAAACAAAACAAACAAACAAAAAGTACAAAACAAAGAAGAAAGAGAGAGAAGACCATGACAGAAAAGAAAATAAGCTAGTAACCTTTGTGCCTATCTGCATTTAAATTTGCTTCTGGAGAAGGATTAGAAGAATCTCTTGTAATCCTTGGACTTCTCCCTTTGTTTCCCCTCATTTCACTGTTTAACCTATGACCAACGTTTATTGATTTTCCTCCCAACATATCTTTTGAATCCATGTATTTCCATCTCTACCTTGCTACAAGTTACTAACAACTCTGACCTATAATTCAATAGTTTCCTAATTGGTCTCTCAGATTCTCTCTTGCTCTTAATCCCCAGTCAGGCCTTCCCAATCCATTCTCACATGCTGCCGGAACGACTTTATAAACATGTGCATCAAATCATGCCTCGTCTCTGCTTAAACTCATGATGACTTCCCATTGTGCTTATAATGAATGCCCAAGACTATGGGAACCTATGTCTTGTATCAACATAACCTGGATATGAGATACGGAGTCAAAGGAGATCATTTGGGAGCTTTAAGATTTGACTATCCCGCTGGATTTCAGACTTGCATGGGGCCTGTAGCCCCTTTGTTTTGGCCAATTTCTCCCATTTGGAATGGCTACATTTAACCAGTGCCTGTGCCCCCATTGTATCTAGGAAGTAACTAACTTGCTTTTGATTTTACAGGCTCAAAGATGGAAGGGACTTGCCTTGTCTCAGATGAGACTTTGTACTGTGGATTTTTGAGTTAATGCTGAAATGAGTTGAGACTTTGGGGGACTGCTGGAAAGGCATGAATGGTTTTGAAATATGCTAGAAGATGAGATTTGGGAGGATCCAGGGGCGGAATGATATGGTTTAGCTCTGTGTCCCCACCCAAATTTCATCTTGTAGCTCCTGTAATTCCCACGTGTTGTGGGAGGGACCCAGTAGGAGATGATTGAATCATGGAACCAGGTCTTTCCCATGCTGTTCTGATAGTGAATTGGTCTCACAAGATTTGATGGTTTTTAAAAACTGGGAGTTTCTCTGCCCAAGCTGTTTTTGCCTTCTGCCATTCACATAAGATGTGACTTGCTCCTCCTTGCCTTCTGACATAATTGTGAGGCCTCACCAGCCATGCGAAACTGTAAGTCCAATAAACCTCTTTTGTCACTTGCCCAGTCTTGGGTATGTCTTTATCAGCAGCATGAAAACGGACTCATATTTAAACTCATGATGACTTCCCATTGTGCTTATAGTGAAATACATGGTCCTTAATCAAGGCCTACAAGATATTCAGCTTTAGCTGTCCCTTAGAATACAGTTGGCCCTCTGTATCCTTACAGTTGGCCCCTCGGATTCCTAGGGTTCCCTATCCTCCAAGTCAACTAACCTCAGATAGAAAATTTGTCCAGTCCTCCCTCCACTTCTGTGAGTTTCCATATATGGTTGGTTAAATCTATGGATGCAAAACCTATGGATATGGAGGGCCAGTTATACCTGGGAAGCTTTTAAAAATACCAGGACCTGGGATATACCTTAGGCCAATTAAGTCAGTGTAACTAGGGGTAAAATAGTTTGGCAGTTTCTTGTAAAACAAAGCATACTCCTACCATGGGATCCAGCAATTGCACTCCTGGGTATATACCCAAATGAGTTGAAAACTCATGTCCACCATGAATGTTTATAGCAGCTTTATTCATAGTTGTCAAAATGTGGAGGCAACCAACATGTCTGTTGAGAGGTGAATGGATAAACAAACTGTAGTACGTTCAGACAATGGGATATTTTTCAGCAATAAAAATAAATGAGCTGCCGGGTGCGGTGGCTCATGTCTGTAATCCCAGCACTTTGGGAGGCTGAGGCAGGCGGATCACGAGGTCAGGAGATCGAGACCACAGTGAAACCCCGTCTCTTCTAAAATTACTAAAAAATTAGCTGGGTGTGGTGGTGGGCGCCTGTAGTCCCAGCTACTCGGGAGGCTGAGGCAGGAGAATGGTGTGAACCCAGGAGGTGGAGCTTGCAGTGAGCAGAGATGGCATCACTGCAATCCAGCCTGGGCAACAGAGTGAGACTCCATCTCAAAAAAATAAAAAAAAAATTAAAATAAATGAGCTATTAATATCAAGCAGCAAAAAGACATGGAGGAGCCTTAAAAGCATATTGCTAAGTGAAAGACATCAATCTGAAAAGGCCACATACTGTATGATTTCAACTATATGACATTCTGGAAAAGGCAAGACTATGGAGACAAGAAAAAGATCAGTTGTCTGGACTGGTAGGGAGGGAAAGATGAGCAGGGTCAGAGCACAGAAGATTCTTAGAGCAATGAAATGATTCTGTATGATACAGGAATGATGAGCACCTGCTATTGGATATTTGTCAAACCCATAGAGTGTACACTACAAAGAATGAACCCTAATGTAAACCATGGACTGTAGTTAATAATGGTGAGTTAATATTGGCTCATCAATTATAACAAATGGGCCACACTAACACAAGATGTAAATAATAGGGACGACTGTTGGTAGAGGGGAGAATTAGGATGTTGGAATTCTCTGTACTTTCTGATCAATTTTTCTCTAAACCTAAAACTACTCTAATAAAGTCTATTAATTAAAAAAATCTGTATATATCTCAGGATCTGGGCCCTACCCTAGGCTATATGGTAATAACTGAGGGTTGTTCCCAAGCATTGCTATTTTGTCTTGTTTTTGTTTGTAATCTCCCCCGGTGGCTTTGGTGATTCCGAAGTGCCAACCTGGGTTGAGAGCCACTGCTGTCAAATCTTGGCCTGGTTACACCTTCACTCATGGTGCATTTCTCTTGCTTTCCAGGGAACCCAGAGGCCCTCCCTGGGCATTTCATCCTAACTAGAGTCCACATTCACCTACCCCCAAATACATGGTCTTTCTTACAACACCCTGTTCTTGTTTTTTTCATCACTCAGTAGTCACATTGCATTTGGGGGACTATCTGTTCCTGTTAATTGTCTGTGGACCCCTCCAGACTAAACTCTTTAAGGCCAGGGACTTTGTCTCTTTTTTTCAATACTGCATACCTAGTGCTTCTCAAAGCATTTGGTTCACAATTAGTACTCAGTACATATTCACTGGTTGAATGAATGACTGAATGAGCAAATTAATGGATAGATTCCAATGTCGAATATGGTCCTTCTTCCTTCCTACCTGTCAAGCCTGAGTAGACCATTGGGGAGGAACTGAATGGCTGGAGGTAGGTAAGACAAAGGGTGCCCATACCCTACTTCCACTCCTTCAAAAGGGCTTCAGACCACAGAAGTAATTTCCTCAATTATCCATGAGCATTTGCCTCTATTCCCTTTGCCCTTCCGCTGGTGGCCTGAGTCCTAAGTTTAAAAGAATGGTTGAGTTGAATTTGTCTCTGTCATTTTCATTTTCTTTCTCTGCAATCAAGTTAGTGATCGCTTGGTCAAACTGCAGTATAATGCAATTAGGTTTGTGTGTTCCCATCTCCTTCAAATGCCTTGGGAGCAACTTCTGCTACTGTTGGAAGCAGCTCTAGTCAATAGGCTTAAAGAAGAAAACCCAAAAGCCCTTTCCCCCCTCTTGCCCACCCCCTTTGCTGTTTCTTTAATATAGGAAATTAACCTGCTTGGATTGTGAGCAAAGGGAAGAGGGATGTAGACTCAGGATATTCACAGGTGCTTTCTGAAGCAGGGTATATTGCAAATGATTTCTTTAATCCTTGCTCAGGTTGAAGCGAGAGGCACACGCATACCATTGGAGTAGCACAGTAAGGATTAGTTAAAAATTTATCTTGTTTTTGTTTGGCTTGAGATCCAGATCCTGGCATAATATCTGTACTTGTTTCTTTGCACATTCAATAAATTATTTTCTGGTCAATGAGGAGTGACTGATGTCAGATTTATAAAGAAGGACCCCAAGAGCAAGATAGCCTGTGAATCCTGTTGGAGGATATAGAAAGGATATAATTTTACTCTTCATGAGACTTTGGGGAAAGAGGCTGGGAAGACAAGGCAGAATTCTAGGGATTGAGGACCCAACTAACATGAGGTTGCAAATAGTCACCAGCCCATGCAGTCATAGGCTGTGCTTGAAGAACTCTGATTTCTAATCTTGGCTACACTCCCAACTCTCTGAGCACCCTAACCAAGCCGTCCATAGATTACAGGCTATATCAGTTGGTCTGCAAGCAATAGAAGTCAACCCTGTTTATTTAAGAAATATCTACATATTTCTATTTGGGATGGCTCATGTAAGGATGGAATTGCTGAAGGAGCTTGATCTGGGGATCTTGGGAGCAGTAACCAGTACACAGTCTCATCAGAGCACTCCCACCAGGATGAAGGAGATCCAAGTGTCTGTCATCCTTTCCTCACCCCCACGACCTCACTGGAATTCAGAATTCTTGGGAGAGTCTGATTAGCCCAGGGTGGCCTGGTATATATGTCTCATCTAGGGGAGAAGATGATACCTGGATTGATGTTCCCTCTGGGCTATACATAAATGGAGAAGAGGTAGGTTTTGAAAGGTGGGTCTAGGAATCAATACTAAAATATTGTTGGGTAGAAAAAGCAAGACATGTGCTCATTGGGACCTCAGAGTTCTCATCGGCACAATGATAGTGGTTTTCAAAATTCCTATTTTGTCATCAAAGCCTTTCTTCAAGTGGAATCTTGGCTCCACTGTGAAGACTGCTGTAAAAACTAGAGCAAAGCTGAATGTCTCTGGCTGATGGAAGGGTGGGGCGGGGGGGCTTAAAGTCCTTCCTTGTAGGCCTTCTCTTCCCCTTTCTGAAGTGGTTCTTGAGCTTTGTGAAGTACAATGAGATACCACTGGGCTCTATGATCTCCAGGGCCCCTTTCAGCTCTCGCCTTTGCAGCAAAACAGAGCATCAAATCAAGGGCTCTATAAAGACCAGGTGAGGGTGATCATGGACGTCGTTTTAGGATTTCACAGCCTTCATGTGCCTGGCAAAGGTGAAGACTTTCTTGTGGCCTGCTCTGCATGCCACAGCCCATGCCCAGAAGTCAGGACTCTGCATCTCTCTCCAGAAACAAAGAGGATTCGCCTTAGGGAAATGATGCTAGGAAGCCTGTGGATCTTCTGGTTCAAACGCTGTTTTATCTCCAGCCTCATATCCTGCCATTCTCCCTGTGATTCTTTGCTTTTCCATCTCTGCTGATCTTATCTTCCCACTAATGTAACAGACCCACTTCTGCCTCTCGGCCTTTGCACAAGCTGTTTCTAGTTCCTGGAAGCGTCTAGCCTCTACCCCTTTTTGCCTGACTGACTCCTGCTCATTTTTCAGATTCTAAGTTAATGTCACTCTCTCAGAGAAGCCTTCTCTGACTTCTTAGAGCCGGTCTCCCTGTTTTATATATAAGTTCCTGCTATTGGCAGCACTTAATCACAGATTTTAATTATATATTTGTTTCTATTTGATATTTGTCTTTTCTACTTTCACTCACTGAAAACTCATTGAAGATAGAAATTATGTCTTTATTTTGTACTCAAAAGATATTTGTTGGAAGAAAGAAATAAATACAGAGTATAGTATATTTAAATTGTTGTTTCAATACAGTGAGGATGTATTGAGCACCTTCTGTATACCAGGTGCTCAGCTAGAAGCTGGGGATGAATCTCTGAACAGTATATAGATACAAGCCCCTGTGTTGCTCATTTTCTTGATAAGAAGAATTTTCCTATTCTCCTGTTTAATCCACAGCCAACTCCAAGAGATCAACAGGGTGTAGACTGTGAGGTCCAGAGAGGTCAAGGGACCTTCCCAGGGTCCCACCAGGGTGTTGGTGGCAGGACTGGCTCCTAACCCAGTGCTGTTCTGCTTCTCCCATTCTTGCAGAGAGTAATGGAGTTAGTGAAAATGGGCTTTCTTGTACAATACAAAGTGTTGCTCTTCTTTCTCCTAGGGAGAAAGTAGTAAGCTCTGCGGGTGTAGGAGGAGGAAAATAGTGGGAGCTTAGCCAAGGAGGGTGCTGGAGCACATGTGGGTCTTCATAGTCCAGGAAGGGTCAGTGATACCCAAGGGGCTGAGGAATTGAGCTGGCATTCCAGAGCCACTTTGCTCTCAGAGAGGGAGGCATTCACCTGGGACCTTGCCATCCTAGGACCTTATAGAACTTACCTCTTGATTCCTGTCCCTGCCCCTTTCCAGCTCCACCTCACCTCCCTTGTCTTTTTCAGCTCTCCTTCCCAGAACTGCAGTCCAAAGGGAGCTCGTGGTCCATCCCGGTCCCAGAAATGTTGGTCCTAGAATGGTGGCTCCTGAGGGGTATGAAGGCTGATCCGCTCAGGTTAGCCCCTGCTGGCTAAGAAGAGCAGCGTGTTCCTAGGCCCCTAAGACTTGTCAGACCATGGCAGCAGAATGGGTCCCTATCCATGTCTTCCTGACTCGCACGTCTTCCACCCCATTTAACCTCCTGGAGACTGTCAGCTGCTCCATGTTAACTGTGAATAGCTGGGCATTTCCAGCTCTCTCCAAGCTAGTAACGGAGGGTGGTCCTCATAAAGATACAGTCTTTTTTGACTCCTGGCAGAGTTTCTATGAAACTCTATGTGAAAGCCAGTGGAACTGGCTTTATTATTTTCTTCTTGTCTGAGTATGAAATGTCTGCTTTTTTTTTTTTTCTTTCTCCTTTCCTCCTGATCTTTGTCAAAGAATGACAGCTTCTCTAATTAGGCAGTTAAGAAGGTAACCTTAGCAACTTAGAGCTGGCAGTGGAGAAAGAGACAGGGTTCCAGGGACCCCACTTGCCTGAGCACTGGGCCTTCTGGGAAAGGTACCATATCCCTTCACCTATTATCATCCCCCACCATTGCCCCTTTGGGGCTGGCCCCGAAGCTTCCTGGGCATTCCCTGCTGCCACCAGAAATTCACCCCCAGCTTCATCCTCTTTTGATCAGGAAATAGAACTCCTGGGTACAGAGAATGTTTTACTCCTTTCACTCTCTTCTTTTGTCCTAGTTTAGCTCTCCTTTTTCCCCCTCTGTCCCTTTTTATCACTCTTTCCATATCCTCTCTCTTGCTCCTTTCTTTTTTTCTCCCTCCCCCTTTCCCTGCACCCCTCTGTCGTTCCTAGGGCACACGGAAGGCTAGAGGTTTGTGCATGCTTGCTTAAGCTGAACAGCCCTTACCTAACCATGACACCTATGGTCTTGATCAAGCAGTTGTCAATGTTTCCTATCCTCCTACTCCTGCATCCCCTCACTCTCGTCTGTACTCATCGCTTGCCTGACTGCCTGTTTCCTTCCCATCTTTCGAGGCTCTTCTCTGGGCAATCTTTTCCACCTAGCCTGCCCCTCCCCCTGCATTCCCCTGTTCTCACAGATCTCTCTCTAAAATCCATATTCCATGATTATTGGGTAGACCACATACTCTAGAAACAGTTAAAAATTATTTTATTTTTTGACACTGTATGGTTTCCTGAGTTTGAGTTATGGTTCCCAGTAGGTGAAGGGATCATATATTCCTTTATGGCTGGACACAGTGCTTTATGCCTATAATCCTGCCACTGTGGAAGACTGAGGTGGGAAGATCAGTTGAGGCCAGGAGTTTGAGACATGTTCTCTTATGTTCCTTTCACGGTTAATATATTAATAGGCATGATGTGTGCTTATAATTCATGTGCATACTTTGAAATAAAAAGAATGTTATGATTTTTTTTTCCTGAAGTGAAGAATCCAGAAAACATCAAAAACTTTGATACTATATATAGCGGAGTTCATCATTATGGGTACTCAGTATACTGGAACTGAACTGTGGACAGGAAAGGAAATACTGAGGTATTTGTTGTGGATTTCCATCATCCCATTTATCTGTTCTCCAATTTTCCCAAACTCCCTTTTATCCATTTATCCGTTTGATCATCCTACCACTGATTAATCTATTTGCCATCCACCCATCCTCCATTCCACCCCTTCATCCATCATCCATTCACCCATCTATCCACCCATTCCCTTGGCTAGGGATTGAAGTAGGATTGGGAAGAATGATGTATACTCAACAGTAACCCCAAAGTACAATTTGACAAAATCAACGAGATAAATGTTCTGAGTCTTGGCAGATGAGAACAGAGAGCTCTAAATCTGGGAGGGCCTTTTGAGATAGTCACAGTCAACCCTCTCAGTGTATCATGTGGAAGCCATGGCCCATAGGAAATGACTTGCTTGGAGTTGCTCATCGAGTTAGTGGGAGAACCAAGGTTGGATTAAAAGAACATTAGAGCTGAAATAGATTACTCAGTTTAACTTCTTTTCACAGAAGGGAGAGCAAAACGCAGAGGTGGGAAAGGACTCGTATCACATCTCTAGTCATTTATCCGGTAGCAAAAGTAACATTTGAGCAAAGATCTCCTGGCTTGGTTAGGCTGAAATGTCTTATGCTGTAAAAGGACCAGTGATTCACTCAGGTGAAGGTTATCTTGGGTTTCACTTTTGTCTTTGTATCAACAGCCCATTCCAATATTTCTCCTAATCACCTACCTCACTTTCCCAAAACTTCCCAAGACACCTTGAGTTCCGGGTAAAATCAGACTGTACATCCATCTCTTTCTCTGGCAACCCAGCATGATCCAATATGACCACACTGCCTGCTCACCTTCCAAGGACTACAATTTGCGCCCACCCAACCCTGCCCAGCAGCTCAGTCCCACTGCCCATATTTGAGCTGCTCTACTGACATTCCCAGGTAGCACTGCAGCTGGCTGCTGAAGCCAGATCTCAGGCGCCGAGGAGATGAAGATCTTGGCTGCTGACACAAGATAAGTGGAGACGTAAATGGTGATTTTCTGGTATATGAGCCTCTGTTCGTGGATTTCATCATTTAATGGAAGTGCAGTAAATAAAAGCCATTGTCACAATATGCCAAGCAACAGGTCAGGAACATCTGAGCAGCTGGAATTGATAGAAGGGAGCTGAGCGTAACAAATCTCCCCAAATTGCACCCAGCTCCACTTGTGTCAGCTCCCAGACTGCATCTCCAAATTATTGTGCAAAGCAATTATTTCTGAGCCGGAGCTTTTGGACAATGAGACATGTGGGTTGGGATACACTTTCATGGCTTCTTGTTAAATATAATTTTTTTCCACTTTCTGTTAGCGTTTGAGCCCTGATTGAATTTTACCTCTACTCCCCTTCAATATATTTCTCCTGACTTTGGAGGCTGAATTCATTCTTCAAGGCTCATCAAATGAAACCTCCTCCAGGCAGCCATTCTCCCCACCCCCAGCCCCCACAAGTGTTACAGTTCAAAGCAACACACTTTTAAATTGAAGTTGAATTTGCATGCAATGAAATGTAAACATTCAAGTGTACATTTCAGTGAGTTTTGACAAATGTATATACATTAAAGTGACTGAGCACATTTCTATCATCCCAGAAAGTTCCTGAGTAATTCCTTCCAGTCAGTCAGTTTGTAGGCACCCACGGGTCTGATATCTGTAACTATTAATTTTGTCTATTTTTGACCTGCTATAAATGGATACAAACAGTACAGGAGTCAGCAAACTATGGCCTGTGAGCAAAATATGGCTCATTGCCTCTTTGTGTGTCCTGTGAGCAAAGAATGGTGTTTACATTTGTAAATGGTTAGAAAGAAAATCAAAAGAAGAATGGTATTTTGTGACCCATAATTATTATATGAAATTTCACATTCAGTGTTTATAAATAGTTTCATTGGAACACAGCCATGCTTATGTGTTTACATATTGTCTGTGGTTGCTTTCACTCTATATTGGCAGAGCTGAGTAGCGACAGAGACTGTCCTGTCCCCAAAGCCTAATATATTTACTGTCTGGCCCTTCGCTAAAAAATTTTTGCCTTCTTAATATAGTATTCCTTCTTTTGTGTCTGACATCTTTTCTCAGTCTAATATTTTTGAGAGTCATCTATTGTGTGTATGAATGGTCCACAAGTGGCCATTTTTAATCCTTTGCCTAGATATTATGTTTTCCTCCTTTGAACTCATAGAGCAGGAATGGCAAATAGGGTTCACTTTCCCCACCACTGCCTCTCTCTGTGCTCATGGCATTCATTCCTGATTAATCGTGGTCTATTTTCCTGCTGGGCCTGGGCTTAAGCTCAGAATTGGTCTTAACCCAGTGCTCCAAAGAAGTCACTACTAATAGATTGGAGTTGGGTGTATGTTGAAAGTCGTTTACCATCCCTGGCCTAGGAGTATTCTAGTGTAAGAACAAAGATGCAAAGAGCTTTGGCATCAAGCCTGGATTTAAATCCCTGTGCTGCTACCTACCACCTCTGTGCATTTGGGCACGTTAGTCTCCCTGAGCTTTAATTTCCCTCCCTAAACAGTGTGAATAACCAACCTTATTGGTTTGTTGTGAGCATAAAAAAAACACGGGTATAAAATGCCTTGCTCTGGCACATTTTAGGTACAAAATAAATGTCTCTGCAGATCAGACTTGTGTTTTCCCAAATCTGCTGTCCCTCCTGGTTCTTTAACTCAGAATACTCCTAGTCCTCCACACCCAAAATATCAGAGGCGTATTCTATTCCCTCCATGTACACACATGCCAACCCTATCACCCACTCTTGACCTCACTTTTTTCACTTGAACTCCTGCTACTGGGCATCCTCCTTGACAGCCTCCAACTCATGTTGACCAGCCCAAGTAATAGAATTATGTTATTACCTTGCATAGAACTCCCCATCAGCATTCCATTATTCTGAGGACAAAAACCAAGCCTAAAGGGTACTCATGATCTGCCCTGCCTATAGCTCTAGCCTTAAGTGCTGTCACTCTCTCTTGCTCCCAGCACTCCAGCCACACCTCTTGACCTTGACCTCTATTCTCCCTGTGAACCACATCTCCCTTCCTTTGGTCATTTACACATTCTTTTTTGTGACCAGAACACTATCCTTATTTTTACCCTCTCTGCCTCGTTCATTCTTTTCTTAACATTTACTTTTTAGTTAAGATATAATTCACATGCCATAAAATTCACCCTATTAAAGGTGTATGATTTTGTGGTTTTTCATATAATTATGAACTTGTTGTATTAGTCTGTTCACGCATTGCTATAAAGAAATACTGGAGACTGGGTAATTTATAAGAAAAGTGGTTTAATTGGCTCATGGTTCTGCAGGCTGTACAGGAAGCATGGTGGCATCTGCTTCTGGGGGGTCTCAGGGAGCTTTTGCTCATGGTGGAAGGCAAAGCAAGAGCAGACTTCTTAACATGGCAAAAGCAGGAGCAAGAGAGTGGGGAGGTGCCACACACTTTCAAGCAATCAGATCTCACAGAACTCAGTCACTATCTTAAGGGCAGTACCAAGTGGACAGCACTAAATCATTCATGAGAAATCCATCCCCATGATTCTGTCACCTTCTACCAGGTCAGACGTCCAACACTGGGGGTTGTATTTCAACATGAGATTTGGACGAGGCAAATATCCAAGCCATATCACTTGTGCCACTATCTACTTCCAGACCATTTCATGGCCTCCAAAGAAACCCCATAACCATTAGTAGTCACTCCTCTTTTCCCCCTCCTGCAACAACCAATCTATTTTGTGTCTTTTCAAGTTTTCCTATTTTGGACATTTCATATAAATGAAATCATACAATATGTGGTCTCTTGTGACCTTCTTTCACCTAGAAATATTTTCAAAGATCATCTATGTTGAAACATCTATCAGCACTTTATTCCTTTTTATCAATTGTATGGACAGACTACATTTTATTTATCCATGCATCAGCTGACAGGTATTTGAATTGCTTCCATCCACTTTTTGGTTATTATGAATAATGTGTCTATTAACATTTGTGTACAAGTTTTGCATGGATGTAGGTTTTTATTTTCCTTCGTTATATACCTAAGAATGGAACTGCTGGGTACTATGGTAATTCTTTTTAAGTTAATGAGGAACTGCCAAGTGGTTGTTCAAACTGACTGCACCATGTTACCTTTCCATCAGCTACTAGGTTTCCAGTTGCTCCACATCCTCACCAACACTTGCTAATGTCTGTCTTTTTGATTAGAGCCATCCTTGTGGGATAAAGTGGTATCTCATTTGCCTAGTTCATGCTTAATTATCCTTTAGACCCACATCAAATATCACTTCAGTCAAAGATGTACCCAGTGGCCCCACCCCTGACCAAAGCAGGTTATCTTTTTTTTTTAATCTTGCTCTGTCACCAGGCTGGAGTGTAGTGGTGCGATCTCAGCTCACTGAAACCTCTACCTCCTGGGTTCAAGTGATTCTCCTGCCTCAGCCTCCTAAGTAGCTGAGACTATAGGCACACATCACCACACCCAGCTAATTTTTGTATTTTTAGAAAAGACAGGGTTTCACCATGCTGGCCAGGATGGTCTTGATCTCCTGACCTCGTGATTCACTCACCTCGGCCTCCCACAGTGTTGGGATTACAGGCGTGAGCCACCATGCCTGGCCTGGTCATCCTTCTTTTATAGCATCCTGTGATCTCTTTCTCCAGAGAACTTATCATGCTTTGTGAGTTATACATTTATTTTTATGATGCTCGATTACTATGTGACCCCCACACTCAACTCTAAGCTCAAGGAAGGTAGAACCGTTCTATTGTATTTTCAGATTCCAGCACGGGGCCTTGACTGAAGTAAGTACTGTGGAGTAAAAACATAAATGGATCCCTTCATCTTTTTCAGAGCCCACCTTCTCCTCCTGGCATATCCTCTCACATCCTGTTTCTCATTCTCTAAAACTTTTCACATTAGCTTCTCATGTTTTTCTCCTGATTCTTGCCTTGATTTTTCTTATCTATCTTCTACAGAGTTGTCAGATCAATCTTTGTAATGTACTATTTAAAAAAATATGCCTCTCCCTCCCTTTCACCCAGAAAACACCCATAGTTATCTATTGTATTCCAAATAAAGTACAAACTTTTCAGCCATGTTAATAGAAATTCCCCAAGGTAATAAGTCCTATCATCCAGCTCTGATAAAATATACAGATGAGAGAACAATTATGGCACTTTCTTCTTATTTTATCTTCTTTTGAATTTTCTCTCTCATTTTAAGTAATTTGGCATACATCTCAGTGCTTCTAATGATCTACATGCTCCTGGAGGACAGGATAGCATCTTATTCATCCTTGGACACCCTACTATGTCTCACAAGTGCCTGGTTTGAAGCAAACTCAGTAAATGTTTGTTTACTTCAATTACATTTTATTATTCCTCCCAAGAGAAACATTTACACTGCTAACGGAGGCCTTCGAAGGCTTAACTGGAAGGATTAATGGTAGAGTTCCAGTCATCTATGGCAGGATGATTGGAGAGAGATTTTTGGAGCCAGCCAGTCACCATCACCTCACCTTGTCAAGGCTGCCTCTTCTACATAAACCTCGGGCTAGTTCTCCCTGAGTCAGTGGGTGGTAGTTTAGTAACTCTCCTCACCAGCCAAATGAACACTGGGTACCTTTGCTCCTGCAAGGGGCATCTTGCCTCACAAGCCTTTTTCGCTGCCTACCCCCTGGCTCTAGACTTTTATAGTAGGGGAGCATATCAAACTCTTCATTTCTGATAACAGCAGTTTGACTCAAAGACTGCATTAGTCTGTCCTCACATTGATATAAAGAAGTACCCCAAAGGCTGGGTAATTTATAAAGAAAAGAGGTTTAATTGGCTTACATTTCTGCATGCTTTACAGGAAATATAGCAGCTTCTGCTTCTGGGGAGTCCTCTGGAAGCTTCCAATCATGGTGGAAGGCAAAGAGGGAGCATGGTGTCTCACATGGCAGGAGTAGGAGCAAGAGAGAGCAAAGGACGAAGTGCTGCATACATTTTAACAACCAGCTCTTGTAAGAACTCACTATTACCAGAACAGCACCAAGGGGATAGTGCTAAACCATTCATGAAGGATCCACCCCCAGAATCCAATCACTTCCCACTAGGCCCCACCTCCAACATTGAGGATTACAGTTGAAGAGATTCGGGTGGGGACACAGATCCAAAACATATCGAAGACATATTTACTTTTCCCCTTGATGAATAGGAAGGACCCAAAGGTATTCAGAGAATTTGGGAGGGATAAAGTGTGGAGAAGGTTTCCAAAGGTTCTTAAACACTGCCTGATGGGTCAAGGACAGAGCAGAAACTTGAACCCCTAGTTTTAAGACACACCTAGACTGGTTTTCTCTCACCTTTTCCCAAGAATGGCATCTCGTTTATAAAAGGGGGCAGGGGACATGTGTTTGTTGAAAGGGGGAAAGGGAACAACTGATGTTTGTAATGTCTCCCTGAGAATGGTGTTGTCCTCACACTGCAAATAAGGAGTCAAAGACTCAGTGTGGAAAAGCAACTTGGCCGAGGCCACAGGCCAGCCAGTGGCAGAGATGGCATCCTGAAGAAGACCACCACAACATATCATTCCCAGGTATTGTGTCATATAAAGTTCCCCTGCCATCCAGTGGAAATCTGCCTCCATAACATGGACACCCAAAGATCTTGACCTTGAAGATGGTGGAAACACTCTGGACTAGGTACCAGGAGCCCTGGATCTACTCTCTGACCCCACTCTGTGATGTTAGACAGTTCTCTTCTGTCTTTGCCTGCTCTCCCATCTGAGAAATGATGATGTGAACCTACCTGCCAAGCCTTTTCTTGTTCTCATCCCCTTTGGAAATGAATTTCATTGTTTAATTTATACTTTTCAAAATTACAGAAATAATATATAAAGTCATTCTTTTATAAAAATACAAACACAACCAAATCACATGGAGTAGAAAGTGATAGTTCCTTTCTTCATCCCCTCTCTCACTTTGCTACCTAGAGACTATCACTGGTAATGGCTGTTTATTCTTCTTACTTACTTTTCTCTTTAATTATAGCCACATGTATGGATAAATCCAAATATGTATCTGTCTTTTCCCCCAATACAGAATCATTGCTCTATTATTTTGACACTTGTATGTGTATCTTTGTTTTTTACTTTAAAATGATTAGAAATCTTTCAGTATCAGAACATTTGGATCCATCTTATTATTTGTGATGACATTATTCTGTAGTATTGATTACTGTAATTTATATCCTATTGATATATGCCTATTGATGGACATTTATATTATTTAAAATATATTACTAAAAGTATGTTACAGTGAACTTGCTTCTTGCCATGTGCATTTCTGTAAGTTAGCAGTAGTATTATGAAGTCAAAAATATGGGCATTTTAAATTTGCATAGATATTGCTGAAATGCCCTCTTAAAAAGCTATCCCAATTTACTCTCAGAATCAAAGAGTAATTTTAGATATGGAAACAAATGTATGGGACGTTTGTGGGTTCAGGATGCTGTCCATCACCAGTCAAACCACCCTCTGCAAGCCATTAGCAATTCTGTTTACAGGTGAGGCGAGTCCTGCCCCAGGGGCCTTCTCTGCCTGGTTTCCTGCAATTTAGTACCTGCATGGCTTCCAAAACAGGGTTTTAGAAAAGGCTTTACAGAATGGGGAGGTGGCTTGATTAACCTCCTGCCCTGTTCAGAGCCCCGGGCTTCCTGAAACGGTCCCAGTGGATCACCAAGGGCTGGCCAACAGCTGACTAATAGGGGCTGTGGCATCTGGCCTTGCTTGGATTTCAGCCAAATCCCAAGGAATTCAAAAGACCTCTCCAGCTCCCTCATCCATTCCTAGCAGAGGCCCACCACTGAACTCCCTGAATAATGCATTGCATTTATCCCTTCTTGGTCTGATGGATGGCTGCGTTTTTCCTTTATCCAACTGCCTTCCTTCCTTTGTCTGCCTGGTGTTTCTAAGCTCTCAGCTGTACCTTGAGCATAGGCAAGAGAAGGGAGTGGTTGTTTTTTAAAGATTAGTTGCACAGCTAGCGATCTGTCTTCAAACAAAGGCCAGATGTCTTTGTTTCTTACTCTTAAACCTGAAATCAGGACAGAGGAGAGAAAAAAAATGCCTACCATTTACTGAGCTCCTATGATGTGCTGGATGCAATGTTGGACACCACACAGGCATTATCTCATTTACTCTTCCCAAGAAAACATCATAGCCCTGATTTTCAAGTTCAGAAACTGATCCCAGAAATGCGACACAGCCTGGTTATGATGAGAGTCAGAAGATCTGGAGCTTGAATCCATATCTAGTCTGTTTAGCTCAGGCTTCCCTCCTCCCACAAAGCCTGCTTTACCTGGCTGCTGAGAAGGAAAAAATTTGCCTTTCGTCACACTTATCAACATTCAGCTAACCCCTAAATATTTCTTGGTATTTCCTAAAAATGCAAAGTGGCAGATCATCTACAACTGTTCCCATCAACCCAGAGAATCACCAAATCTGTCTTAAAACCATCCCTAAGGATAATTCATTTTGAGTTGGTCATTTATCCATTTGAAAGTGCCAGATGGTTTATCTGTGACATTTTCCTGGAGGCCATATACTATGGGAAGGGGAGAAAATGGACTTTGATATTGTACTAGTTTGAGTTCAGATTCCTATCTTGCCACTTACACATGTCCCAAAGTACTCACTTTACCTCTATGAACCTCAGTGTCTTCTTTAGCAAAATGGGCTGATTATGGTTTCTACTACAGTTAAGTATGCTTCTGCCATCCTGTGGTGGGCTCAGTAATGGTCCCCCAGAGATGTTCATGTCCTAATTTACTAACCTGTGAATATTCTATGGCATATGGCAAAAGGGACTTTGTAGATGTGATCAGGTTAAAGATCTTGGGATGAAAAGATTATACTGGATTATCTAGGCAGGCCCTATGTAATCACAGGGTCCTTATAAGAATCAGGCAGTGGCATTAGACTCAGCGAAGGGGATGTGAAGATAGACATACAGAGAGACTCGAGGGCTTTGAAGTTGGAGGAAGGTGCCAGGAGGCAAGGAATGAAACTCTAGGAGCTGGAAAAGGGAAGGAAAGGGGCTGTCCCCAAAAGACTCCAGAAAGGAACGCAGCCCTGCTGGCACCTTGATTTTGCCCCACAAAAGCCCACTGTGGACTTCTGACCTGAAAAACTGTTTGCACTGTTTTATGCCACATTTTGTGGTCATTCGTTACAGCAGCAATGGGAAACTCACACACATCCTCACTGAGTGGTGGGCTCCTTAAAGTCTGTAGGCCAGATGGACTTCGGCTTGAATCTCCTGCTTCTGTACTTACAAGCTGTGTGTCACCTTTTTCCTTCTTGAACTTCCATTTCCTCATGTGCAATACATGTTTAATGATGACTCTAACAGGATTTATGAAGACTGTATAAGATCAGGTGTTAAAATTCCTGGCACAAGATAGATGCTTGCTCATGGAAGTTACTATTTTCCTTGACCTACGGCTGTGAACTGGTGGTACAGACATTGGTTGTGGAAGGCTTTGGTGAGCTTTGTGTGGTCAAATGGAGAAAAGATGGGCTTTTGTGCCAGAGAGGCAGAGTTTTGAATGCTGGCCTGTGGTATTTGTTAACTCTTTGACCCTTGGAGAATAAACTTGAACTTTTGTGAAGGATGATGACTTTCCAAACACAAATTCAGGAAAAGTTAAATGAATATACCATGCAAACTCTGGTCCAGACATTCCCTCCAGACTGAGCCCTAGAGGGCAGGCCAAGGACTCTCCCCTTGTCCATCTCTTTGTCCTTACAAACCAACACAGTGTGTGATGCATACATGTACAAGGGGATGTTTCTTGTTGAAACTGAACATGATGGGAGGGAATTTGATCTAGCAGTAACTGAGTAAAGTTAGTGCTAGATCTTAACGGGTAGTCTAGGTAAGGATTTGGGATTAGGGAGATCCCAAGGTCTTAAAGGGTAGTCTAGGTAAGGATTTCGGATTAGGGAGATCCAGAGGAAGGATTGGTTCTAAAGATGATCTTGGTGGCTGGGTCAACTGGAAAAAACAGGATGGGGAACCGCAGAAGCTGAGCAGGACCTGAAATGATGGGTCTTCAATTCTAGGTTGACAGTATTTGGTTTGTCCAGATAGTCAGGCTTCTGGTCAACCTGACTTATTTCTCCTTCATGCAATGCCTACAATTCCTCTTTTGCTTTGGTAGGTGCTCCTGGTGAGAAACTAGCCCTTATTTGTACCTTACTTCTGTTAACCCAGAACTCAAAATGAGGCTTTATTCAGCAAGACTATACCTCGCCCAGTCCTGCTGCATTGTCAACTCGCCAGGAGGATTAATAAAATGACATTGCGAGAGGCTTTGAGCTCTACCAGACTTGGTGCTTTCTTTTGTATTTGAATTATTTCCATCATTATTCTGTGTTTACTGCCTTTGAGTTAATTTTCAAGCCTTGCAGCTATGCAGCCTCTCCCAGTCCATTTGAATTAATTTTGTGAGAAACATTTTTGAGTTATTGTGGTCCAGATTAAGTCATCTTGTGATCTTTTCATCCATTGTCTTTGTAATTCTATTGAAAAGCTCTCATGTTTGCGGGCTGTGATCTGTGCTTTTCTTTTTTTTTTTTTTCCCCCTGCCCTTATGCAGCCTCATAATTCTTTTGTTTTCCTGGGTTGTGTCCAATTTGTTAATCCTTGTTATAGAAGAGCAATAAAAATGGCAAGACATGGGTCCTGCCAGCATGAGGCAGAGACTGAGGTGAATCCCAGCTTGAGCAATGATTAGTGGCTGTCTTGGATGATTTGCTTCCCCATCCTAAGCCCTGATTCCTAGTCTGGGAAATGGGAAGAATCCAGGGCTGACTTACAAATGGATGATTGAATGGGTTGCTATATCTGAAAATACCTGTCACATAACAGTTGAAATATTTCCCCCACTTTCTTCATTCTTAAAGCTTCTATTTCATGTATTTTTTTCCCTTCTGTCTAAAAGATCAATATGTCATTTGATGTTGTAAAAAATTTAAGTGTATGTTCTGCTGCTGTTCTTCAGTGACTTTTCAGAAATAATCATTAAGTGCTTCAGTAACTCTGTTAGCTCTTCCCTGGAACACCTTAGGATACGTGCTGTCTAACCTGCTGATTTGTGTTTTCCCCCAAATCCCTAAGTATTCCCTTAACTGCTTTCTGTCGTAGCTGCTTCTGGGAGATCTTAATTACTTCCTAATTGTCCACAATTCTTTTTTTTCTTTTTCTTTTTTTTTCTTTTCTTTTTCTGGCAAAATACAGATCATAAAAGATGAGGTCAGGATTTTTGCCACCTTCAAATCATCACCAATTTCCTTTCTCCCTCATTATGAAGGCAGGGATATGTTCCAGTTTGCCATCTGATTTCCCACCTGGGTTCCTTCAATGAACTCTTGATAATCTCTGCATCTCTATACTCACATTTCCCCTTCAAAAGAGGCCTTTCTGAATGGATGTTCCTCACATTACAAGAGCGTATTTCACTGGTCTGCATCCCTTAGTTTGACCTGGAAGTTTTCTACTACAATGGATAATAGTACCTCCCAAGACACCCTGGGAGGTACCAGGTAAGTTAAAATAAAGATATCCCTTTCCTTGACTTGAGCACCTCACACAGATAAACATGTTCTCAAATATCATATAATAAAATGTCATCAAAAATCATGTTAGTAGCCAGTGGAACACAAGACTTATGGAGTTTGAGCAGGTGGGCATCACAAAAATCTATACAAGTCTTTTAATGAGTTTGTTTATAAGCCATAATTTCTATATCTGTAAATGGAATAATTAACACTGACTTTTCAGTATGGGCATAACATTAGATAAATTTTAAATGCATGACTCATACTTAGCCCTCAATAATAATGAGTGTGTTCCTCTAATAACAATGATGCCAATGACAGCAACAAAAATAAGTCTACCACCTTTCCCCACACTCACTTTCAGGTGGCAGATCAAGGAGCACCATCATCCCCAATGTAGAAATGAGAAAACTGAGTCTCAGAGACGTTCAGTGACTTCCCAGACATGACGCTACATCTAAGAAGTGTTAGAACCACGAGAATGAAGTAGAAATATTCCGGTTCCAAATCCAAGTTTTTGTTTTGTTCCTCTTTGTTCCAATGTGCTTACAAACAAGAATCTGCTTGAGGAATTTGCAAAGGATTCCTCCCTGCAACCAACACCATCCAGGGGTGAGCAGGGAAAACACGATGAGCTGCAAACCCTGAGGATTTGGTGCACAGATTAGCCAGAACATATTTAAAAATTTTTTAATCTATTAATAATAGATAAAATTAATTCAATATCATGTATTCAGTACCTGCTATCTGCCAGGCATTTTATTGTATTGTATGCTTTATATTTATCATCTCATTTAATTCTTGTAACCTTTCGAATTACGTACTGTTATTATATCCAGTTTGCAGATAAAGGAAATCAAGGCTCAGTGAGATGAAGTGAGTTACCTAAATATACGTAGGTAATAGGTAGCAGCACTAGCATTTGAAGCCTTCCAATTCAGAATTCTAGCTTGTGATTTTGGAAACATCCCTCACCTCAAACGGCCATATGAATAGGGTCCAGGAGTGTAGATCTAGTCATCGCATCAGAAGGTTTCTTAAGATTTGCTAACTAGTACCAATATCTGACTGACCATTGACTTAGGCTCCCTCCTCCTTCTTCACCCTCTGGGGGAAGAGTCAATGAGCCAGTAATTGATCAAAGGGCATTGGAAAGAGAGAGGAAGAGGCAGGCACAGGGCCAATGCGCCAAGGACATAATCACCCCTTGAGTCATTGCATTGACTGGATGCTAATGTGCCCACACTGGCCTCGGGGACTGCAGTCGGGCCTCTTACAGCTTCTACATTGAGGATGCTCAACAAGGCACTGGAAATATCAGTGTCTACTTTACCAAGTAGTGTTAAGGATTCCCTGCAAATCCTGCTCTGTCAGGACCAGCCTACCACCTCTCACAAATGAGAGAAGGGAAGCTCCTTTCAGGGGAATACTCCTGAAATGCAATAACTTTGAGAAAGGTATGCAAAGGCAGTCAAAGAGCCCTGTCTGGGTGTAGGAGATCCATCACTGACTCTCTGAATGAACCTGTGTGAAAGGTGGTGGGTGGGGTCTTCTCTCTGAGTCTCAGTTATTTCCTCTATAGAATGAGAGAAAATTACACTCTATAGGAGCCTCCTTAATTTAGCATCCTAAATCCACTGATGATCCATCAGTGCTTTGACAGCTAGCAATAATAACAATTTTATGAAATGCTTTCCATCTTTCAGACACTAAGTGCTTCAAGTATTATTAATCCTCACAACAACCCTATGAGATGAGATGTGACTGTATTCTGACTTACAGATCAAGAAATTGAGGCACAAGGAGATTCTGAGCCTTGCTGAAGGTCACACAACTATTGGGGGGAAGATGGGATTCAAATCCACGTTATCCAGCTCCTAAGTTTGCGTTTTTAACTTCCTTGGAAACATTCCTTGGAAACATTGCTCCCCAACTGGCTGTCAGCAGGTGAGAGGACACTTTTACAGGAATAGCACTAAGGGAATTTGAGGCATTGCTATTTTTGTTCAAGTTTTGCTTGGATTAGGGAGGCAAGGCAGGGAGGGATGTTACCATATTAAAAATGTATAGACCCTTTTAGTTTTTATGTTGGGATAAGTTTGACTTGGAATGAAAAATCCCCAGTTGCATGCAGGATATCCAACTGGATTTAGTCTTGGCCTTCCCTCAGGATTGTTATGGGTATTTGATAATGTAGGGGCATCCAGCTGGGTTTAGTCTTGGCCCTCTGTTGGGGTTGTTTTGGGTATTTGATGATGTAGAGACACCCAGCTGGGTTTAGTCTTGGCCCTTCCTTGGGACTGTTGGGTGTATTTGATAATGTAGGGACATCCAACTGGGTTTAGTCTTGGCCCTCCCTTGGGATTGTTGTGGGTATTTGATAATGTAGAGACATCCAACTGGGTTTAGTTTTTGCCCTCCTTTGGGATTGTTGGGGGCGTTTGATAATGTGGAATTTAAGCTTAGGCCGGGAGTTGTGGCTCATGCCTATATCCCAGCTACTCGGGAGGCAGAGGTGGGAGGATGACTTGATCTCAGGGGTGTGAGGCTGCATTAAGTGAGCTATGATCCCATCAGTGCACTCCAGCCTGGCCAACAGAGCGAGACACTGTCTCTCAGGGGGAAAATAAAAGAGTTTGGCATGTGGGGTTAAAGGTTAAGGGCCCTGAATTTAATTGCTGGACATTTATTAGCTGCCTGATCTTAAGCAGGTTACTTAATTACTCTGACTCATTTTCTTGTTTATATTTAATAAAATAGGAACTAGAATAGTACCTACTTTAAAAAGGTGTTGTGAATATCAAATGACTGAATTAGGTAAAGTGCTTTCTAAACTGTAACATGTTCCTTGGATGATTGAAGATGGCCAGAACATAGATGACATTCTGGGCCGGCTATTTCTTTTTCAGATACTTCTTTCTCCCAGTACCACCCTGAGGAGTCAACAACAGCTTAGAGGCCGTGTGCCTTTGGTGTTCGCCGAGGCATTGCTGGGCCAGGGAGAAACTGTGTGACTGATTTGCTTTGCATTGACTGTGCATGATGAAAAGTTGCTTTTGTTTTTTGTTGTTATTTCCCTTTTCTTCTTTAGTCCTGGGAATTATATTTTTCGTAGAGTGTTGTTAATGGAAGGCACTGAACCAAATTCCCTCAAATTGAATTTGGCTGCCCGAATTGTCAGTTATCCATCTTCTCTTTCCCCACCCTCATCTACCCCAAAGGAGGAGCCTCCACATTTATATTCATAATCATTCGTGGGCTTCCAAGTGGGGTTAATAGAAGGGTGGCAGTGTGGAGGGAGGTGGGTAATATACCTGGACTTAGGGCCAACCTGTAGCTCCCCACTCATCGCTTGTCAACCAGCGTGCCATGACATTGCAAATATGCATTTTTTAAATGTAATAAAGTGGCAGCCTGGGCCTGTGGATCCCCCAAAAGACCAGAAGTTAGAAGAATGTGGATGGGGTTCTGCCTTTAATGCTTAACAGTGTGTGCCCTTAGGGAAGTCAATTCTCTTGTTCAAGCCTCTGCATCCCAGTTTATTCACAGGAAAAGTACCAAATGATCTTCCTGCCTGGGAAGAAGAACCTATAAGACTTCACTCCCTTACTCATGTGTTCATTTATTCTGTTAGCAAGTATTCATCAAGTGCCTACAGTGTTCCAGGGACTGTGCTTGGTAGTGAGATTACGACTCTCAACAGGATATAGTTTCTGCCTTCAAAGAGTGTTTAGTCTAAAAGAATGACAGATAATAGATAGTAAACAGATGACTTTAAGATCATATGAAATGTCATACTTAAAGCAGAAATGGCCTGGATTGTGGGGTCAAGCAGGCAGGATCTATGTGATCTTGGGCAGGTTATTTGACCTGTAGGAGCCTCAGTTTTCTACCATATGAAATGGGTATTGTAACCTCCTTGCAGGGTTATTGTAAAGAGTAGAGATACTGTGTTTGCTCTTCACTGAATGGTGCCTGGCCCCTAAAAAGCACACAATAAATGGTAGCTATTATTGTTAATAATGATAATATTAATAATAGATGAAAAAGCACTTTTAAGCTACAAAACCTACACAAATACAATGAATCATTATAATCATGTTACATGGAGGCTTATTTCCCAAGAGGTTCCAAGAGCAATCAGGATCACTGGTGCCTAGAAAAAGAAAATAATATTAACAAGAAGTAGAAGAGCTTTACATTTGAATAGCACTCTTCCAGGTTTAACAAATAGCCATGATGGGGAAAAAACACTTAGAGAATTTGTTAATCCAGGCTGGCCTGTGCTTTTGTTGGCAAGTATTATCTTGTGTTTGTTGTAAGATTTTCCATCTTCATTAGCAACACTTTAGTTTCCCTTAAGTAAATGATGATTTAGATCAATTTACCCCATTTTCCTTGACCTAAGTTCAAGCAGAACTATTCTGCGCCGACACCTGCAATCAAGGTTCAGGGCGTTCCTTAAGCTTATAAATGATTATTCTTCGTACTGTGTTAAATGCACAGTAATCCGTTGTCAGTGGGGACTTGGCCAACTGTGGCTTTGTGATAATGGGATTTTATATTTATAAAGCAACATGTTAAAAATGTGTGTTATTTTTATATATGAGTTTTTCAGATCAGTTCTTCTAAACAGCACATGACAATTGTTATTCTGGTCCCCTGGAAACTAAGGGAGTTCTAATGAATAGTACAGAAAAAAAGAAAGCTGTTTACCTTCACCTTTCAGTACAAAATTAGGGTACTGTCTCTCACCCCTGTGCCGTTAACGCAATGATAATGGAAAAACTCACCTGTTACACACATTGGAAAAATTAAGAAGGGAGACGGAAAGTGTAATTCTGTACTTATCCTACTCAAACACAGCAGATTAGTTTGTTCCTTAAACTTTAAAATTAGATACAGATTTTGTAATGGCAAATGGGTACGATAATTTTCTTCAGCAGTTTTCAATACCATGGCAATGTTTCTTGAACATTCTTTTTGTGTTTTTGTTCCAATGGATAACTTCTTTTGTTGGTATTGAGTATAAGATTAAATTGTGAATGTGTGTGTGTGTGTGCACGCGTGTTTGCATGTGCATCCACACATGCTGTTCTATTTCCAAAAAGCCCCTATTTGATAAGACTTCTAGATCTCCGGAAGCTATTTTTGTTACTGTGCTTTTTCAAGGGTGATGAAGAATTGCTACATAAACATTACACTAGTTTTGTGAATCCCTTATCCTTAGTTGCTGCTTAAAGTCTGCTGACTTGCGGATCGTTAGCTGCCAAAACATCATCTCTATTCACGCTCACTTTTCTGGTGGTCAGGCTGCGACCTGGGATTGGCATTCTATTTACAAGCAAGAAACTAAGGAGCTGCAAATGGAAGTTGCTTGTGAAAAGAGCACATACTCCATACCATGGATTGGAATATTGTACAGAACTCATACGGTAATAAGATAGGGGATTGCAGAGGTAACTTGTGCAGATGAACAGCGGCTGACCAAAAGTCCCTCCTTCCTCCAGGTTTCTATGATTCTAACTGAAGCTAAAAAATAACACTGGGTTAGAGGTAGCCAAGTTCTATATGTCTGAGAAGCAAAAGTGATTTTTGCTCCGTGATTTTATAGATAAATATCTCTGCAAACCTGATTAAGTCACACAATAATTACAAGAGTTTAGAAAGCATCCATCCTAGCTCAGGAACTGTCTTAGACCCTAGGGAGGTAGCTGTGACTACAGACAGAGCACCTCACCTGTTAGGAGCTTAACCATCTAAAGCGAAGGCAGACAATGAAGAAGGAACTCATATGTTCAGTGTTTACCACGAGCAGGGACTTGTGCAAAAGCTTCACACACACACATACCCTTATCTTTACCATGACCCCAAGAGGATCATGAAAATATCCCTTCTTTACAGAGAACACATTTGAAGTATAGAGGTGTTAGTAAACAACAAACGGTCACAGAGCTGGTAAGTGTCAGAGCCAGCTTGAGAGCCCAGGTCTGGTTGTTGCTCCGTAGCTCATGCTCTCCACTCGTCACTGTGCTCCCTTTTCTGTCACTTAATTGCTGTGGACCTCAAGCTTGCCACCTGTGAAGTGGGTGGCCTTGCTGTTACAAGAAATCACTGAGAGAATCCTGCACAATAGTATGCCTTGTTTTTGTAGTAGTTCACTCCTGTTGACTATTGTTGCCACAAAACAGCTCACAAAATGGAGAAATAGCAAGTCTATGTAAGACAGCCTCTATTTTGCTCTGAGTCTTTAGTAGAGTGCTCACTGAAAAAGAAGATGGAATGGCAAGATGGCCAGGCACAGTGGCTCACACTTGTAATCCCAGAACTTTGGGAGGCCGAGGTGGGTGAATCATGAGGTCAGGAGTTCGAGATCAGCCTGACCAACATGGTGAAACCCTGTCTCTACTAAAATTACAAAAATTAGCTGGGGTGGTGGCATGCGCCTGTAGTCCCAGCTACTCAGTAGGCTGAGGCAGGAGAATTGCTTGAACCCGGGAGGTGGAGGTTGCAGTGAGACGAGATCATACCACCATACTCCAGCCTGGGAGACAGAGTCTCACAAAAGAAAAAAAAAAAAAAAAGAAGATGGAGTAGATGCTATTTGTGGTTCAGAGCAGGTGTTTCCAGAGACCTACAGTTGCTGGAGGAGGGCGGCCCAGTGGGCATCCTTGGAGGGTACAGGAGCTCAAACACCAATACTGAGGTCATGAGGATGGCTCAGGAGTCTAACCAGGAAGATGCAGGAAAAATTGGGTACTCATATTACAATAAGGGCTTGTTCCTGTGTTCTCAGAGGAGTTAGAGAGAGGGGGGGAATTCTTATGAAAAGATCATGGTCAGGGAATGAAAAGACTTAATTTTTTGTCCCAAATCTACGTTGATGAGCTGTGTGACCTTGGAAAAAGTCCCAATAACCTGCTGGGACCTCACTTCCCTTCTGTATAAAACAGGGATGCCAATTTCTGCTCTGCTTCCCACACAGGGTTGATGAGAGCATCAAAGGAGAGAATAGAGGTAAAAAGGTATCTGTACTTTGGAAAGTGCTCCATGCACTTTAATATTATTTATTAAATTATTGATATTTATCATTAACATTGTCAGCTTGTCATTGCCATTGTCGGTGTGATCATTAAGTGTATTAATTGGGACATCTGCTGAGCTGACTGGCTTGACTCCTGAAAGTCATCGGTTTTGGAAACTTTATCTGTGCGTTTATTAAATAAACATGCAGTGAGTGCCTCCAGTGTGTAGGAGCGGTGCTAGGTTTTGCAAGATGAGTGAGACAAGGCCTCTGCCCTCAAGGAGTTTACAAGGGGAAACGAGCAGAGGCCTTGGATAATGGCAGAACAGGATGAGTTATGTCATGTGTCAGGAGTGCAGAGTAAACAGAATGCTATGTTAACTTGTCACATTCTGCGATGGTGAATTTGCTCCTTGGAAAGAGCTGGGAAGGAGCTCGTAGAGCATTACCTGCACACAGCAGGAAGAGAAGTGACCTGCCTGAGATACCTGCAAACCCCTAGGCCAGTGCCTTTCCACTGTCCAATACAAGCTGCCTTCACCCTTGGCAAAGCTCAGATGCTCCTGGGGCCTCGCCACATCATCAGAACATTGTGGACTTTCATGGGAGGGTCTGTTGGCCAAACTGTTAGTATTGCTTTGTCAAATATTTCTGATTCCTCTCCTTTTTGGGTACACGCTTGGGTTGCACTTCCTGGTCTATTTTTACTTGGATGGCTCACACAACTGTGAGTAGAAGTGGTGAATGCCACTCATGGACCAGAGCATTTACCTCTCAAGGAAAGGATCTCCTGAGCCCTTTCTTTTTTCCCTCTCACATGGAGTTTGGCGATGTTTGAGATATTGGCTGCCCCACCAGCCTGCGTCATTTTGAGACAATGAGGAGCTGAGACACTCTGCTGACCTGGGATGAACATATAGCATGAGTGAAACCTGAGATGTGGAAGTTGTAATTGAAGCATACTCTAATGCCTGCCTGCCTGCTTGCTCGCTTGCTTTCTTTTCTTTTCGTTTCCTTTTTTTTTCTTTTTCCTTTTCTTTTTCTCCTTCCTTCCTTCCTTTTTTCTTTGTTTGTTTGTTTGTTTTCGCATGTTTTTTGGTTTGTATTTGTTTCTTTGTTTGTTTCTGAGACAGGGTTTTGCTCCCCGCCCAGGCTGGAGTACAGTGGAGTGATCTTGGCTTACTGCAGCCTCTACCTCCAGGGTTCAAGCAATCCTTTCTCAGCCTCCTGAGTAGCTGGAACTCCGGGTGCACGCCATCATGCATGGCTGATTGTGTGTGTGTGTGTGTTTGTGTTTTGTAGAGATGGGGTCTCACTATGTTGCTTAGGCTGGTCTCAAACTCCTGAGCTCAAGTCATCCGCCCACCTTGGCCTTCCAAAGTGCTGGGATTACAGGCATGAGCCACAATGCCTGGTTGTTTTCTTATTTATTTACTTACTGTGCCTCTTTTCTTATTTATTGTGTCTCATTATAGAATACAGTGTGGAGGTCCGTGGTTCCTCATAGACTTTGTAACCTAAGTTTAAGCCCAGATGCGTCTATAAGCATAGGATGCTTTTCTCAGGATTATAAACTAGCATCTCTTCGTTTCTGTAGCTTCCAGACCTTTGTGTCCTGAGCTTCACTTGTCTTCTATGCCACAATTGCATTTTAAACCCCACTCCTCAGCTGTTTATCTTCCTCAGTAATCTTTCATGGGTTACCTCATCAACTGCATTTTGGAAAACTGAGTAAATCATGCCTGCTTTTTATTTCGTACTTGATTAAACTTGTCAGAGAATTCAGGCAGGTTCAAAAGGCTTGTATTTTTCTTTGCTCACAGAAAGACTCACCTGGCCCATTTCTTTCTTTAACCTTACATCTGCAGTGGCAAACAGGGATTGGCAAAATGTAGCCCAATGCTTGAAAAACAAACCCTTTGTGATGAATTCTAAGAGTCGGTCTTTATTGGGTTGATGCTTGGGGAGAGAGATTAATCTGCTTGGCTAAGACCTTGGACAAGTCACTATCTCCCTGGTCTTTAATTTTCTAAGTTATCAGAGGGGGAGGCTGGACTATGTGAATTTACTCTTCTGAAATTATTGGATTCCTACTCTGTGGGGCTTATAGAGGGAATATATGTGGGTCATGTTGTCTTCAATCACATACTTAAAGGCTAGTGGAGGGGGATAGAGAAGACAAGATGTCGGTTACTGTGAATATGGCTCAGAAAGTGTTAACTATTAGGAACCATTCCCAACTCTCATGCTACTAATGGATTTAATCCACGTTTAGACAAGTGGATACAAAACAAAACAGCCCAGCTTTGTGGATGAAGAAACTGAGATTCCATAAAGAATTCCTATGCACTACACAGTCCTTGTAGGTCAAGGGAAAAGATAGATGTCTGACAGTGGCTGAGGCATGACTGCATGAAATAAGGATGGATGGCTGGTGATACGAGATTTTTAATGCCACGGTTCCACTTACCTGTCCCACTTCTCTACATCATGTCCTGGGTACTGATAGCAGGTCTGTTTTATACAGCCTTGCCCCCTTTTGACTCCTTCTAATCTGTATCTTCAAACCCTACCCATACTTTTAAGCCTCTTAGATATGCCACCTTCTCTGAGGCCCTTAACTGTAACCAAAAATGGCAGATAGAGAATCTGTTGATCTTTCACAGCATGCTCTGCTGGCATTTCATATATGTTCTCCTCTGTATTGCAATCATGGTGCTTCTGTCTCCATAAAGAGAGGCAGGGGTTAGAATGGAGTTAGTCCTAGATTCTTATCTCCCTTCCACCATAAACAGGCTGTGTTACCTTGAACAAGTTTCATATTTCTTCTGCGCTTTGTTTTACATATAGAATGAGACTAATGATGCCAATTTGTAGGGCTGTTGAGAGAACGAAATGAGATAATGTGTGTAAAGTATTTTTTTTATTTCTCTTTCTGTAAAGCCTTCCTTCACTACACACTCCCCTCGGACACAGTATAACTTGTATAAGTAGGTGATTAACAGATGCTTGATGAATGAACGTGCACATGGACCTTCAGTGTTACATCAGTCAGGGTCCTGGCAGGAAACAGATGGCTCCCTTCTGAACATACTCAGAAGAGGTAACAGTAGAGCGTTTACTGAAGGGTAAGGGTGGGGCTAAGAGAATGCACCCGGGGCAATGAGGCATTGCAGGCTGGCATCGGGGTATTTTGGTCATTGCAAAAGCAGGAGGGATCCCCACCCCAAATTTGGTTTGGATATTGAAACTAATGATGGTACACACACACCAAGAGTGTAGGAAGAGGCTTAATAGTTATGTAAGTGAAATTTCTAGGGAACAGAGCAGGCTTTTTTCACACAATTCCAGAATGACTACAGAACCAGGAAAAGAGACTGGTCTGGGTTTTTACTGTGGCATGAGAGTGGGGCCAGGATGAGAGTTTCCACACTCAGGCAGGACTTTCATGGTTAGAATCCTCAGCTGACACTGAAGGAGGGAGCATCCAGGCATTCCTGCCAGATTGCCTAGACATGGGGCACAGTGGTGGTAGTGGTGAAGAGGGGGGTGGTGAGACTTAAAAGCTGTTTATAGTCAAACATCAAAACAAGGAATCAGACTTCTCATTACAAGAGAAAACTCTTGCCATCCTGAAGGAGCCAGGAAAGGGAACATTGATATGAGAAAGAAGGGCTCCCTTATAGAGACTGGCCATAGGACCTCCCTCACCCACACCCACTGTTGAGGTCACAGGTAAGTCGGGATGGAGGGAGAATAATAAATACCCTGACCTATTTCTCCCTTACCTGCCCACTGAGCTACCACCAGGGCCTCTCTTGAGCAGAACCCAACTGGAAGCTGAAGGCAAGATAACCTGGATGACACAGGTTATGATTTTTTCTGGGGACAAAGAGCACTGCAGAAAATGGTTTGGTATGGAACAGAACAAAATGAAGATAACAAGCATGGGACCCATCTCAAAACAAACAAACGAAAAGGCCGGGCACAGTGGCTCACGCTCGTAGTCCCAGCACTTTGGGAGGCCAAGCTGGGTCTATCGCCTGAGATCAGGAGTTTGAGACCAGCCTGGCCAACATGGCAAAACCCCGTCTCAACTAAAACTGCAAAATTAGCTGGACCTGGTGGTGCATGCCTGTAATCCCAGCTACTTGGAAGGCTGAGGCAGGAGCATCACCTGAACCCAGGAGGTGGAGGTTGCAGTGAGCAGAGATTGTGCCACTGCACTCCAGCCTTGGGTGACAAGAGCGAAACTCCATCTCAAAACAAAACAAAACAAAACAAACAAACAAACAAAACCAAGCATGAAATAGGAATCAAACAAAATGCAGGGTGATCCTAAACCTTAGCTAGCCATCATTCACTGTGTACATGTCATCTGCTGGGTGTCCTATTAAGTACTTGATATGCAATATATATTTTTTTAAATCCTCAAAACAACTTTGTAGGTACTATTTTTTATATATGAGGAAGCTGAGGTTTAGAGGAATGAGAAGGGTCCTAGAGATTGGTGTAGATCGAAGTTACACTCAACAGTTAGATTCCAATGCTCATATGCTTTCTATTAGACTATATATTTTCCCTTGCCTTTTTAGGGTCCAGGGAACTGCCCTATGGGAGATATCTGGCACCAGTGAGCTGAGCGCCATTGACATTTCCTGCCAGCTTTCTGCAGAGTCCTCATTCTGGTTTAGGTTTGCCTGTTCTTCATTAAATACTCAATGTGTCGCAACCCTGTAGTAGGTATTTCAACATACGCAGTTTTGTTTTACCGTTACAGCAACTCCCTGAGGTGGTGATGATATCTTCACTTTACAGCTGGGGAAACTCAGTCTGTGAGACAATGAAATGACTTGCCCTGGTCACACAGAATTTAATGAGGGTAGAGTTGGAGCTTGGATTCCAAGTCAGCCCCACACGACCCCAGGCATGGGAGCAACCTGCTATGCTGGCCACCTCCCACTTAGGTGAATTCTGTTTCCTTTTGAGAACAAGAAGAGAAGACTCAAAATTAAATCCTCTCCAGTCTGCTGGGGGTCTTTGATGTGCATCCAGGGGAAAGCCACTTCTTTTGTCTTTTCACAAACGCTCTGCTGGTTTTTAAAAAATGTTCTCCTTTCCCCTCCAGCCTGACTTGGTGCAGCACTTTCCTTGGGTAGAATATTGGAGCCAAATCCCTGATGGAGGTCACAGGAGTGGCAGCCCCCATTTGTCTCCATCCCACTGAGATTGAGAATTTATCTGTGGTGTCAGCTCTGGGCAAGATTTAGAATAATTCGGGGATTTAAGTCCTGAGGATATGAGAAATAAATAAATGTCACCAATTCTACATAAAGGGGCATAATGTGGAAGAAAAAAAAAAAAACTGTTTCTATTAGAAGCAAAGAAGGAATCCTGAAAAATGCTAAGTCATTCTAAAGCACAGATTTTTAGAGTACAAAAGTATATGCACAGTTATCTGATATAAGTCCCTCATTTGATGGAGAGACTGGGGTAGAGAGAGAAGGTCCTTGTCCATAGTCACACAGAGTGCCACTAATAAAGCCAGGCCTTGAAATCAGGTTGGCTGCTCAGTTCCAGTGACCCTCAAATATAGCATGCTCACCGTGGAGTCATGAATGTGGAAAGAAACCTCATTTAGTTCTGGTTATCTGCACAGCTCATACAATATGATATTAGAATGCCTGTTTGTTCAATATGCCCTCCATTAGACCAGCAGCTCCATGAGGGCAGGAATTATCTCCTGCTCATCTCCATATCCCCAGCACACTTGCTCTTTCCTTGCTTTGGTATAGTTTCTACTTTTTTGCCTGGCTCTCTTCTGTTCGTCCTTAAATTCTCACACTGTATAACATTTCAAACGAGAGGCCCTCTCTGACTACCAACTCAGTTAGACACCTGCTGTTGTATACTCCCATATTCCCTGGACTCTTTCCTGATTTCCACATTACACTTCATCCTCATTACCTATTTAATTGCCTGTATTAGCCACTAAACCATAAGCTCTGTGAGAGCAGGGATTGTGACATTCTTGTTTTCCTCTTATTTTTCCAGCAAGTTTGCCTAGCACAGAGCCAAACATATTCAGCAAATGTTTGACAGATACATGGAAGAATGAAACCAAGACAGTCCTAACCTCAGAGCATAATACAAGAATCTCTATGTGCCGGACAGCTGCACACACACTCTGGGGGTCAGAGTAAATAAGACCTTCACTGGCTTCTACTACTTTATATTTAGCAACCAGTCAAAGCCAACGGGCTTGCATCTACTTTCTCTTATTCTTGAATTTATTCTTTCTGAGAAAAGCCAATGTTCACCGCCATCTGACTTCTTAACTCCTGCCTCTATATGTTTTCTTTATCAAGTTATTCTTGCTTGATATAGTCACCATTTCTCTCTTTCCCTACTTTCAGAGAAACGGAGGCTCAGAAAAGTAAAGTTACTGATGCAGGCTCACACCACGGCTGAGTGGCCATGTCACAGTTGAATCTGCAATCCCTGACTCCACTCCTTCCCCCTGCCTCTGATAAACGGTTCCTGTGTTCTTTCCTCAGTAAATAGATGACATTAGAATGACATCCACACTGTGCTGGCTGCTGATCAAAAGACTCCCCGTAACCAGACAGGCACCCACAGATTTCAAGAACCATGTGGTTCAACAAAGTTAAGGCATAGAGGACAATTCTTTGCATCTTATTTTGATGGTATTTTCCCTACTGCTGGGACCTACATGGGTACATAGAAGATGTTTAACAATATCTTTGAATTCATAGTAGAATGACTAAAGCCTTATCTTAGCATGCAACAGATAAATCTTGAAGACAGCTTTTGCCTTTCTTGAGCCAAAAAGGGAAAATATCAAGTTTATTGGTTACTTTACTTGCCACATCAGTTGTTCCTATTGGAGGGATAACCATAATTATTCCTTGCATTTGCATTGTGTCATGTCTACGATCATTTTTTTGTTGTTGTTGTTCTTGTTAATTCTCAAAACAACCCATTAAGGTTTAAGCACTTTCCATTTTATAGATGGGGAATCTGAGGTTCATAGGTATGAAGCAACTTGCTCAAGAGTACGGTTTAGGAAGGTACAGAACAGGAATGAGAACTGGAATAGAATTGTCCAGAATACAAGTTTGATCCTTTTCACATTAGACACTGTTTTATGTTGAATCCATGCATTGTTTTGCACAGAGAAATGGGCTCTGAGAGACATGAGAGTCCATCCAGGTTTACTCATACAGGAATTATATTTAGGTCAGATTCAAATTTCGCTTAACTTCCCCCTATTCACAGATGTTGGAGATCGACATTTCAGGAAGAAGGTAGTGGGAGGTGAGTTTGGTTGAGAAGACTTTTGCAGGAAGTTGGGATATATGAAGGGAAGTTTTGAAGGATGAATAGAACTTCAAGGAGCAGGGATGGGGAGAGGAATGACGGGATGAGAGAAGCAGAGGAAAGGGATCTGTTTGAGGGCTTTGAAGGGAGGCCGTTGAACAGTTGGAAGCAACTGGAGGAGATCGCATTTCTCCAGCAGCCCGTGAGCTTTCTTCGTTTCTCTGCTCTTCGGGCTACTAGAGAGCAGATGCTGAGAAAGCCACTTTCAGGCGCTGCCTGTCGTAAATTACATAATAATTTCCACACTCCATCTAGGTGCCACAAGAAGCTGGTGGTCGACAAGTTTGTGATTAGAAATGGTGCCCAGGGTGATGTAAAGACAACTGCCCCCAGTTTAATGCTGGCCCCTTTTGCATTCAAATGATTGGAAAGGAAATGGGATTTCTCATTGTGCTCTCAGGCCCAAAAGCAGAGTTTGCAACCTTAGGACTAAAGTATTTGTAATGTGACAACTCATGCAGGGGATGGAGACACACCCTCACCTTGTCCTGTCACCAGAGATTGAACCTGGTAATACCCCAGATTTGCTCTGTGGTCTTGGGTATCTGTGTGGATGTGTACATGTGTGTGTGTATGTGTGTGTGCCTGCACATGTATGCATACATGTTACCTAACCTGTCTGATCTTTACTTTCTCTCCCTCTGCAAATTCTTAGGAATGATACTTCCTGTACAGAAAGTAATAGGCATATCCTGGCCTTTGAGGAAACTAGAAGTCTTCTTAAACACCAAGTATGATAGATTCTCATTATATCACTGACTTTATCATATCAGGGTCTGGGATAGGACCATCTGTGATTTTCCATGTGTTCAGTATTAAAAGAACCTACAACTTTACATATACCAATAACTTGCCTTTTTCAGGTCGTGAAAACTAAGACCTAAAAAGATAAGTGACTTGCCCAGGTCACAAAAATTTACGATTTAGTTGTTTCTACAATCTTTGCCTTCTTATCACCATTCAAGTACTCTGTTCATCCCTCCAAAGGGTTAGGCACCGGGACTTCCAAGAGGACCTTTATTGCAAGGAAATCCTCAACAGCAATTCCAGGAGAAGCAACATTTGTAAATTCTCACTCTGAAAAAAAGCAAAATTAAAGACTCTAGTCAAAGTAGGCAAGATTAAGTTAGGCATGAAATAACATCTTAACTCAAGACTAGACATTAATTCCAACCTCCTGTGGTTCCAAGGATCCATAATAAACTCTTGAGATGGAGAAAATGATAACACTAAAGGTGACTTTAATTCTGCCTTCTCTGCTTGGCATGACTAAGGGAGAAATGCTCACCTGTATCCAGGAGTATTTCCAGTTCTCTTGGTAACACTCTGAACCTGCTGTGCCCATGGAAACTCCATTCAAATGTTCTTCAGAACATAGCTGAAAACACTCTTCCTCAACTCTGAATCCTCATTAGTTCATTTGCACTTCACACTCAATGGCCAAGGTGATAATCTCAAAGCAATAATGCAGGTTCACTGTATGACTTTCGCAAGCCTAGGCACCTTTACTTTTATGGATCCTTCCTTAATAAAAACATTATTAAATTATTATGATTAATTTAACATATTTTAATATTGTGTCAGTTAAAGATGCTTATATTCATATTTATATTCTTTTGACTTAAAAATACATTTTTTAATTTGCATGTAGTTTTAAGAAAAATTAAAACATTTCTGTTGGCTCCTGAAAGGACTATAAGCCCTGGACACTGTGCCTGATGGGTAAGTCAGACATGGTAGCACATGCTTCATACTCAATTCTTTTTTTTTTTTTTTTGAGATGGAGTCTTGCTGTGTCACCTAGGCTGGAGTGCAGTGGCATGATCTCGGTTCACTGCAACCTCCACCTCCCAGGTTCAAGTGATTCTCTTGCCTCCACCTCCCAAGTAGCTGGCATTACAGGCGTGCGCCCACCACACCTGGCTAATTTTTGTATTTTTAGTAGAGACGGGGTTTCACCATGTTGGCCAGGCTGGTCTTGAACTCCTGACGTCAAGTGATCCACCTGCCTCAGCCTTCCAAATGTTGGGATCACAGGCGTGAGCCACTGCACTTGGCCCATATTCAATTCTTTATCTTTCCTGAGATGGTATGAAGAGAGATTGTTTTCCAGTTTTTTTTTTTTTTACCTTCCTTCATTTGTTCTCTAAATTCCCCTTTCATAACCATTTTTGACATACTCTAATTTTCTTTTTTATATTTTAAGCACCCATATTTTACATGGAAGCCCATTAAAATTGAAAATCAGATTGAACAGAAAAGATAGCACTATTTCATTGTAGAGCCAGTCCTGCCATGCTGCTTGAGAGAGGGTAAAGGAGCTACCTTCCTGCACTGCTTTTGCTCCTCAGTTCTCAAAGTGAAATCTAAATAATTTGGTCTGATTTTAATTGCTGACCCTGCCACATATGTCACGGCCCGTGTGGCGTATCTACCGGCACACAGTAGGTGTCCAAGAAGAATCTAGATGCATATTTATCTCCCTGGAAAAGTCTAACCCCCTGCATATTTTGAGATTTTGATTTTATGATGAAGACTCTTGCTTTGAATTACAATTACAAGAAAGTTGTTAATAGAAAGAGAGAGAATCAGACATACTTGGCATTCTCATCTTGGCTCTACTACTTATACCTTGTATCTTTGAGCGAGACATTTCCTTTCTACCAACTCGGGAATTGTACCTAGACAAAATGGAGATGATGGCAATGAATTCAGTAGGGTTTGGGGGAGAATCCAGTGATAGCATAAGTTAAATGTTTGTAAGCACCGGCACACTCTGCAATTGTAAGGGATATTTCCATTTCCCTCTGTCTCCTGATCTCCAGTGTAGGTTGCTCCCCTTCTCTGGGTTCTTTAGGGGAACTATTTTTCATTAGCAAGTGTTTGGAATGGACAAGCATGCCATCAACCACTTTTACTGCAGTCTGAAGCTGAGCTGCTCCCATGTCTCCCAGCATGGCCCCCAGTCACAAGCAGGCCTCTGCCTCCAGCTTTCCAATTCCAGATGCTCAGAGGTAGCCAGAGGGTGGTTTGATTGCTGACAGACTCTGGCATCACAGCACAATCCAATCAACTCTCTTTCAGCAGAAGAATCCTCCTCAGATTGTAATCAGAGTCCATTCTGTCTCTCCCCATCCGGCTCTGGTACCCAGGAATCTTGAGGACTTGTTTTGCTTCTCTGTCCTGGCAGCCTTTCAGCCTCCACTCCCACCTTCTGCCTTCGCCTGGGAGCTAAGCAGCCTGGTGTCTGGTTGGCCACTAGCTCAGTACGTTACATGTGGTGAGCCATATCCTCTTTCTGCACCCCATTGCCCTTTTCTAGAAGTGGGTTGGTATTATCCAGCATACAACATTACTGAAAGAGTAAGGTAGGAGGGCACGCTTGAAAATACTAGGTAAATGAAAAGAAATGTTGTTATCATACACATAGTATTATTTTTGTCCTCACTGGCAGCAGCCTTCTCAGTCTGAAACTGAATATGGGGTTGAATCATTTTTACCATAAAGGAGTTGAACATTTCATTTGTGCTGAGATTTCTGAATTTTTCATTCACTTGTTTGTTCAACAAATACTGAATTTGCTGACTATTCACTGTGTGTCAGGGACTGTCTTAGATCTTGGAGATAAATGAAATACAGTTATTTCACAAATAATTATTAAGCACCCATCCTGACCCCTGGAGTAAAGAGAAATTTGTTCATTTTAATAAGGTGTTCATATTAAAGAAATATACACTGGGTCAGGACTCATGGATTAAAACAAAAAACAGGACAAGGAGCTTAAAATGTAATGGAGAAGAGAAATATTGAACAAATACTTTTATAAATAGTATAGATGTGTTTGTGGCAAATGCCTTGAAGGAAGAATCGTCGAGTATTTTGATAACTTATAACTAGGGCATTTATTTTAGTTTGGGGATTCAGGGAAGTCTTTCCTAAAAGGTGAGGTTTGAGCTGTAGGATGCATTTGAGCTCACTGGGGAGTGGGTTCTAGTACAGGGAAGAGATGTTGGGAAGGCTGTAGCAGTGAAGAGTTCTGCATGTTCTAGATCGGGCAAGGCCTGTGTTGCTGGAGGGAGGGAAGGAGGAGGGATGGAGTCTTAAGAGATTGCCTGGAGCCAGATCATATAAGGTCTGGTGGGAAGGAGTAAGACCTACCCTGAAGCAACACAGAGACTGTTAGAAAAGACAGATCCGTAACAAAACAATGATATGAGCTGTGATACTTATTCAGTGCATGGGTGCACACAAGAGGGAGTAGTTAACTCAGTTTTCATGGCTCAAGAAAGTATTCAAAAAGGGGGATTTGGGTTTCAAAAGCTCTAGAGGCAGCTCTGGTAGAAAGGTGAGCAGCATTCCATCCAGAGTGACTAGCATATGCAAAGCCTCTGCAGTAGAAACAGCTTGGTGAGTGTAGGGAGCTGGCATATGGCATGCACAGGGAGAGGGGGCAATAAGAAAAGAGACAGGAGGAGAGGCAGGGACCGGATGATGAGGGGCCTCATCTGCCATGGAATAATGAGTTTTAATGGTGTTTTCTTAGTAAACAGTTTCATTTTTTGGAGTAGTTTTAGGCTCATAGCAAGATTGAGCAGGAAATACAGAGAGTTCCTTATACTCCCGAGTACCTCCCGCCCTTCCCCACCGCAGATAGCCTGTCCCAATACCAATACATCCTCCCACCAGAGTAGTACTTTTGTTACAATTAACAAACCTGCATAGACACATGATTGTCACCCAAAGTCCATAGTTTATATTTGGGTTCACTTTTGTGTTGTGTTGCCAAATGTATAATAATGTGTATTCACCACTATTGTTCATGCAGAATGATTCCGTTGCCCTAAAAATCCTCTGTGCTCTGCCTATTCATCCTTCCCTTCATGCTAACCCACTGCTATCGCTGATCTTTTTGCTGTCTTCCTAGTTTTCTTTTTTCCAGGATGTCACATACTTGGATGCATAGAGTGTGTGGCCTTTTCAGACTGGCTTCTTTCACTTAGTAATATACATTTAATGGTCGTATTTCGTGGAGTTTTCAGAAAGCAGATGGTGCGGTTAGGGCAAGGTTACTCCATGTAATGGATGGATTGGAGGTAAAGGTGAACTCAAATCAAGGAAAACAGGTTGGAGGTTGTGCTGGTAATTGTTGGAAAATTGGGGTCATATTTTTCAATGCTGAAGTCTTAACTTGAAAGACTGATCTTTTCAGTACTAAGGTATCATCATTTTGCTATAAGGCCTCCTTTGGAACCTATGCTTTTCAACTCTTTAGCTTCACCTGTGCTATCCAACATGTGGCTATTATTTACATTTCAAATAATTAAAATTAAATAAAATTAAAATATTGGTTGCCCAGCACACAGTAGCCAGATTTCAAGTGCTCAGTAGTCCTGTGTGGCTAGTGGGAACCATATTGGATGGTGCAGATGTAACACATTTCCACTGTTGCAGAAAGTTCTACTGGACAGCATCACACTAAATCTTAGAGGACCTTTTTATGGTTTGCTAGAAAGACTCTGGATTTTGGAGCCAGAGTGAAGTCTCAAATTGCTGTCAAAACATTTATTAGTGCTGTGATTTTTTTTTTTTTTTTTTTTTTTTTTTTACTGTGGTAAAATATGTGTAACATAAAATTTTCCATTTTAACCATTTTTAAGTGTACAATTTAGTGGAATTAATTACATTCATAGTGTGGTGCAACCATCAACACCATGTATTTCCAACACTTTTTCATCACCCCGAATAAAAACTCTCTGCAATCAGTAAGCAATAACTCCCCATTCCATGCACCTTCCAACCCTGATAACTTCCCATCTATTTTCAGTCCTTATGAATTTGTCTATTCAAGATGTTTCATATAAGTGAAGCCACTTACTCCATCTTTTTGTATCTGGCTTCTGTCACTTAGCCTAGTATCTTAAAGCTTCATCCATGATGAGGCATATGTCAAAGCTTCATTCTTTTTTATGGCTAAATGGTATTAAATTATATGTATATATTGTATTTTATTTATCCATTCATCTGTTGATGGACACTTGGGTTGTTTTTACCTTTTGGCTGAGTGATAAGATTTTGAACAATTTGCTTAATTTCTCTGAGTTTCTTTTCAATAAAATGGATATCTTAATCCTTAAATTCTAGAATTATTGTAAAAACTAGAAGAAACCCTGAAGATAAAGTGCTTGGATGGCTTTCCCAGTTCAGTAGTTGGTAATTTTCCTACCACTCTTTGTCCACCTCTGTCTACTATCCCTTGGTGCCTCGATCCCTGTACATTGGAAGCTCAACAACTGTTGACCAATTGTTGATTCTTTCTGGTCTCATTAGCTCAGCTCTGATTCTTGGACTGTAAAATGTGAGGAGAATATTTTGTTTGACCTCTGTGTGTTTAATGTGTAGGAGGTTCCAGGTTGGTGGAGATAATATCTCTCAAGTGTCACAAGTTCTGGGATGCAGATGGTGGCCCATGTTCCTCATTAAACTAATAATTGCTCTCAGGGGAAGTACAGCAGAAATCAGTACTTGACATTTTAAAGGTAGATGAAGTCATAAGAAGATTATGACTTGGCCTTGAATAGCATTTCTTGGGCCAGATTAAAAATTCGCATGAGATAGTTATTGTTTTCTGGCGTCTGACCTGTATTCTCCTGAGCCCAGGGCTGAAGGCACAGCTTGTGAGATTCAAGGGACTGTTTCTCTCTGATGAAGGTATACTGAGAAGGCCAGGTTTTCCTCCTCAAAATGGACTCAAATGTTAGGAAATCTTCACAGTTGATTCAATTAAAAAGATATTAATAGTAAGCGGTGTTTACTTAGGACATTTTAATCTGTATTCTAGGGGCTTGGACAATGAGGATATTTAATAAACTCGTGACTAAAAGTTTTGGAGATAGGTGACTTTAGAGCTCTAGATATCAGCCTGCAGGACTGGAATCCTCTGGTTGTCTTGGCCTTCTCTTTGGGGCTCCAAGATGGCTATAACACCCCCATCCAAATTAATGAACTAATATAGCATCTAAAGCAGGCATGAAGGAAGGAGGGGCAGAAAACAGAGCTTTCCCTGTGAACGTTTTCCTTTATTACAACAAAACTTTTCCAGAAGTGCCTCCAAAGATTCCACCTCATAACTCATTAACCAAAAGGTTATGATTGGCCACCTATATATGCAGAGGAGCCTTTTCATTTTATATAGAAAGAAATTTGAAAATTATAGAGACTTGAAGGGAGAAACCGTTTTTCTTGTTTGTGTAGTCAGGCAAGGCTTCACGGGGGCAGTGATATATGCATGAAGTATTGAATGGTGGTGTAGGATTTTGACTCAAGTAAAGGCAGCTTAGGCTGAGGAAACAGCTTAGCATAAGCATGAGATTTGGGAATTCAGATTTGTTTTGTTTTGTTTCATTTTTTTTTTTAAGATGTAGCATTGGAATACCTGTGGTAAAATGCAACAAGAAAGGAAGAAGTGAAATATAAAAAGTTTCTAAAAAGTTTTCATAGACCTTGAGAACCATGCTTAGATGCTTGGACTTTACTCTGGAGACACTGGGTAGGTATTAAGGTTTTTGAGCTGGGATTGCCATACTCTCTTTTCCTTAATCCTACCAGTTCTTTGTAGCTTAGATTTGCCATCATGGATGTATCTTAAGTTTTTTGTTACTTCATTTCTCAGTTGCTCCCAGTTGCCCATATCTTTTCCTAAATGCTCTGTCATGTGCTTCTGTTAAAGAGAGTAGCAGTGTAGATGTTGAGGGTGCAAGGACAGCAAGCAGGCTTCCACCTTCAGTCTCTCAAGTAAAAACATATAAAGCAATCCCCTTTTCACCTACCTACCATGCAACATGGCTGTCATGCCAGAGCAGAGTCCCCTAGGATGGCTTAATTGTGACTTAACGTGCTATTATCTCCACTTTGTAACTTCAGTACTGAACATGATTTGCTACATGTCTTTACCAGCTCACCCAACTTCTAGACATTTTGTTCATATATGACAAGCTTTCTCTGCTCTAAATGCTTCGCTAACTTGCTAACATTCTTAGCCTAACCTGGAAGATTCTTTACGGTATTGTCTTCATTTCCCAGCCTCATTCCCCACTGCCCAGCATGCTCTGACACCATATCAAATACACAAAGTGCTCTGAACACATTTCCTCTCATTCGGCACGTATGTTTCCCTCTGACTACACTGTCTCTGATTTTTCTTTTCTTTTATTCTTTTTTTAAGATGGAGTCTTGTTTTGTCGCCCAGGCTGAATTGTAGTAGCACAATCTCAGCTCACTGCAACCAACACGTCCCCTGTCAGGTTCAAGAGATTCTCCTGCCTCAGCCTCCCAAGTAGCTGAGATTACAGATGCCACCACCATGCTTGGCTAATTTTTTTGTATTTTTAATGGAGATGGAGTTTTACCATATTGGCCAGGCTGGTCTCGGACTCCTGACCTCAAGCAGTCCACCCACCTTGGCTTCCCAAAGTGCTGGGATTATAGGCCTGAGCCACCGTGCCCAGCCTTGATTTTTATCTCTCTATTCTGCAGACCTTTCTTGTAGGAGTAATTAATCTCTCAGAACCCTTCTGAAGTGCTGTATCGTTTTTCTTAGACTTTTAACTTTGGAAATGTTTTAGATATATAGAAACTTGGCACAGATTATACAGAGACCTTCTATATAACACTTACACAGCTTCCCCTAATGTTACCATTTTACATTACCATGGTACATGTGTCAAAACTAAGAAATCAACATTTGTATGTTGCTGTTAACTATACTATAGACTTTATTCAGATTTTACTCGGTTTCCACCAATGTCCTTTTTTTGTCTCAGTGTTCAATCCATGTTGCATTTAATCCTCATGTCTACTTGCTTTCCTCTGTTACGTGACAGTCTCTCAGGTTTTCCTTTGCTTAAAAAAAAAATTATCTTAACAGTTGTGAAAAGCAGTGGCCAGAGGTGAAGTACCTTTGATATCATATCATATCATATCATATCATATCATATCATATCATGTCATATCAGGGAGTATCTGATATCATCCTGACTTATTGCTGATGTTAGTCTTGATCATTTATTTGAGGCAGTGTCCATTGGGCTTTTCCACTGCAAGACAATTATTTTTCCCTTTACTTACTTTATTCATTAGAAGTGAGTCATTAAGTCCGGTCTACACTGAAGGAGAGGCCAATTAAGCTCCACTTCCTGGAGGAAGAAATAACCATCTTATTTTTAGAGCTGCCTGGCCTCTTAAGGACTAGTGAACTATTCTTTTTCAGTATTTTTTCTGAACCTTGTGTGTTCCTGTCTCCATGGCATGAATAAGTTCACTTACCTCTTTCCCCCACCCCCATTAACAGTAGATTCCTGAAGGCAGGGGGCCATGTCTAATTTCTCCATCTCTCCTGAATTTAGTCCAAGATAAGTTCAAAGCAAACTTAACTTTTCTTAAATAGGGAGGCAAGCCATGCACACTGGCCCTCATTTTTTTCTCATTTAATAAGGGAACAAGCTGGAATCAATGACTTCTAAGGCCAGGCAGAGACGATCATGTTCCTTACTCTGCTATGACCTTGGTGATCTCTCCTTGGGAGGGACTAGAGTGGAGAGGACTGAGCCTTCACCAGCCCCCGCAGCTTCCTGTCTGCTGTGTGTGTGCATGAGCATACCGTTTGGATTTGAGGACAGAAGATAAAATCCTTTTTGACCCAGGTCCCTGATGATCAATGGGCCTCCCGGCATGCTTCACCGCCCTCGCCTAGCTCTCTCTATGGCACCAGTTGCCACTCGATAAATCCATAAAAAGACAACTCAATTGTTTTGACTTTCCTCCACCTTTTCCAGCAGTTCTTCTTTTCCAAGTTAATGGGGCAGAGGGAGGGGAGTCACACAATTAGATGCTACACACACTTTTTTTTTTTTTGCACAGAGACAAATTCCTCTGTGTGCTGACAGGATCATAAAAAATGAATTAGGAGATCTGTTATTAATGAAATACTCCAACCTAATGTTATAGCAATGAAGCCCTTAGCTTTATACAAAGTGTTTGGCACTTATAAAATACAAGTTGAGATGTCTTTCTTTGCCTCCCTTTTGCTCACAGTAAAAAGGAGCTGAAACAATCTTAGCCTGAATTTTCAGAGCTCTGGTCAAGAATAAGGTTGCAGACAAATAACTACCCACACCCAAACAAACCCATATACACACATGTTAGGGATACAGAGCACAACTCAGCATATCAAGTAAATAGGCTCTGAGCAACTTCACAGTAAATAGATCCATTTCTCTTTGTTTATCTCAACATTTCCTAAATTTCTTTAACGATAGAATACCCTCTTTCCTGTTCATGCCATGTGGATATAGGGCGTCATGGGACACATTTTTAGAGACAAGCTTGTATCTGACACTGCCTAGCACCTCCTGGATTTTTTCTGTTCAGACTAACAATGGCAAATTGAAATGAGTATCTGTTGAGTTAAAAGGAAAATAGAGTCAATCCCCAATATTTTGTTTATGTTCTCAGTTGTTTTGCTTCCTGAGTCAGAGTGGTCAATTTTAGACTGAATGACCTGGAAAATTGCCTTGAATCTCCACTTCATTTTGCCTTTGGCCACATTGCTTAATCTTCACCAGCTTGGGAGAAGGGTTGACCTGAACAGCTAGGCCTAGGCTGAACAGGCCTCCCCAGTTACCTACCTTCATGCTTATAAATGGATTATGCTCCTCTCTGATTTTAAGCTTCGTGCAATGTTAGTTGCAAACATTAAAAATAATGAGAATGTAAGTTAAGTGTAATCTTCTCATCTGGTAATAGACTCTGATTAGAATGTCTTTTCATTTCGTTTAGATTCCAACTAAGCAGCATGCACAGAGCTTTGGAATCTAAATTAATATGCCATGTTAGTCTTCAGAAAACTGGACATATAGCACTTAGGTCCCCAGGCCTTCACTGCCCTTTAGCACATGTGCCCTTGTCATCCAGTGCTGGGGACTTTGCACAAGGAGAGATGTGAGGTCAGATGTGTCTTTTTGTTCCTTTTTAGCAATTCACACCTTCTCAAGCCCTTGGGAATCTGCTGCTTCCTTTTGTGTGGTTGTAACCACCACATTCTCATTTTTAATTTATTTATACCTATTTCTGATTTTCAGAAAAAATATTTGCTTTATATTTATATTTCTACATAAAGAACAGAGAATTGGGTGTGGTTAGAAAAGAGAATTGCACTAGACAAAGCAGAAGGCCTTAATAGCCAGCTGTGTGATTCAGGGCAAACTCTTAATCTCTCTGAACCATGATTTTCTCATTATAAAATGAGGTTAATGATAAGACCTACATACAGGCTTGTTATGAGAACGTGAGGAGACTTAGCAGTACCCAGCATGCAATGTCTAGCATACTATATGCACAGTGAAGAGCTGGGGCAACCTCCCAGGTGGTGGTGAGAGTAAATGAGAGACTAAATCAGGAAGTGCTCTCTCATTGTTGAGAGCCGTCTATGTATGAGCTATCAGTATAATGTATCTATGAAGCAATTTCTAAAGTGTCTCACTCCAAAAGCCCACCTCTCCACAAAGTCCATTGGTCATTATAGACAGTGCTTCTCAACCGTCAACCTCTTCATGACTTTGGAGAAACACTACATGTGCCTTTTCTTCTTGACCTCACTCCCATTATATTTTCCACAGTTTTCACTCCAAAGCCCCCTACTTGGATGTTGGCCAGTGCCAGATATACCAGGTCATCCTACCTCAGATAACACACACCGCTGAAGCAGCAGGATGCCCTTTAGCCTTGTAGGTAAACTAGTAAGTCTTGACTAATTGAATGATAATTAACGAAAAAGAACGTGTGTGTATTGAGCACAGATGATGTGTCAAGCATTACTCTTATTTCTTCATGTGTATTCCAGTTTAATCTTCATAACAACCTTAATCTGGAGGTATTAGGGCCCCCGTTTTGCAGACAATGGAAATTAAGAGAAATGAATATATTGAGGTTAGCAGTGATAGGATTTGAACCCATGTCTGTATGATTTTAATACTCATATACCACGTACATCACCTTGAGGGAATAGAGATGGCCCTGAACAGGTTCACTCTCACCACTGTCAGGAGAACATCTAAGATATCTATGTTACCACTTCACATACGAGGGTACAGTTATTTTTTTCCCATATTTAATTGCTTATTTCTGCTAAATGATGTCTCAGGAAACCCAAATTCTGTCCTTGATTTGGTATCAATTTTCATGTCTGCAAAATGAAAGAATTGGGCAAGTCTTACTGCACTAAGATAATAGAATTGCAGCAAATAAGCACAGGTGAGTATGTTAGGAGTTTGGTTAGTTGGTTGGACAAATGCTGTCTAAATGCATGGTCAGGTTCAGGATTCAGTAGAGTATATGGATCTGAATTCTGCAGGATAATACAGATCAGAATTCTGTATATTCTACCGGATCCTGAACTTGACCACACATTTACACAGCATTTATCCAAGAAACTAAGCACAGAAGTTAGTAAACGCTAGGTTGGTTATACAGTTTCCTAGTTTTCTATGCCTTACCTTGATTTGAGATATGCAAATCCTTTTTAAAAAGTAACCAAAACCTTGAGGAATAACAGGGTGCTCTGGACAAAGAGTCAGTACAAGTGAGTCTCATCTTTACTCTTTGTAAGCCCACGGGCCAGGTAGCTTTGGAAAAATTTTGTAACTGCCCTGAGCCTCCACTGAGGATTAGACAATAAAACATCTGGAAAATGCCTGGTATAATTGTTCCTTTTCCTCCTTCCCTTTTTTTCCCCTCTTAGTTTGCTAAGTTGCAATGTGAGGATTAAAATATAGGCCAGAATGGGCAGAAAGGGAGTTACAAGAAAACCTGAATAGTGGATGGACGGAACTAACTAATGAGAATAAGTAGGTGTAATAAGAAAACTGCAGAATCGAGGAAATTGGTGAAGAGATGGGGTGGAAGAGAAAAAGAAGTTAAAAGGTAAAAGAAAGTGTACTCGGGAAGTATATGTGTTTTCTGGAAACAATCGGTCGCATTCTCTAGTTTACATGTTACCTCCTCTGAGAAGCCCTCCCTGACCACTTTGTCCAGAGAATCCCCTTGCCTCAGTTATTCCTTGTCATTGCATCCTGTTCACTTCCTTGATGGCACTTAACACCAGTTGTAACCTGCATTTGTTTTTGTTTAGTTTCAGTTTGCTTGAATTCAATAAGGGCCATACAGCCTGAGTTTGAAAACCAAGCTCTGCTACCTACCAGCTGTGTGACCTTGGGCAAGTTGATCATCTCTTTGAGCCGCAGTTTCCTTATCTATCATTGCAGCATGACAGTAGGGATTTTGTAAAGATTAGGTGATTTACTACAGCTGAAGCACTTAGAATTGTGTAAGGTACATTGAGAGCTCTCAAAAAGTAGCTGTGGTTATGATTCATACTTGTTTACGTCTGATGCTCCTTTAGGTTGTAAATCCATCTGGTCGGGGATTTTTATCTGTATTTTCTACTGAAGGCCTAGGACCTAGACTGTGGCTGACACATATTAGATACTCAATATATACTGGTTGAACATTCACAAGAGTGAATGTAAAATAATAAAACAAAGCATGAGTAGCAAGAGCAAGCCTTGCTGGCTGGAGGATTCAATAAACTACAGGATTGGCTCCTGGCAGTCCTCTCCTGGGCTCCTTTGTGCTGCAGAAAACACAGCTCCAAGTTGGGCTCTTTTATTTCCATGGACTCTCCCGCCTCTAACCCTGGCTCCCTTAGATTCCTGGGTCTGTTCATTTAGCCCCAACCTGCTCATGCCCCAGGGAGAAAAACGTTCCCCACTCTTGTACAGGCGGCATGTGTCAGTGTTGATATCAACATTCCTGAATAAATAAATAAATAAAACTAATTTATGTTTGGCTGAAAAACACATCAGGGCCCTTAGGAAGAATGAGCGATGGGAGGGCAGCACTCACATTAGTATTGCACACAATGCCTCCGCCTGGGCTGCTTCCCTCCCCTGCATTCCCTCTGCCTCACCCTTTTCATTACTCTTAGGTCTAGAGTCGAAACCTGTGTTCATTCTTTCCTCTTCCCTTAGCTTTAGGCTCAAGGATGAAGAAATGAAAACAAAATAAATCATTGAGGAGTAAGGGGATGAATTGCATAAGGGAAACACGCGTCTTCTCATACAAGGAGCTGCTATGTTGTCCATGATTCTGTGTCACTGTGCGGGGTGTGTGCGCATAGGTTGTGTGTGTACACATAGACAAACACAGCCACCCCTGGGCACTGCTGTCTTCCAGAAGCCAGGTAGCTTCCCAAATGGTTTGTGGTACTGAGCGTTAATACAACGCTTTTCCTTCTGGAACTCCCAGCGTCCTGGGAATAAATGAAGCAGGGGACGGGCAGGGTCTCTGGGGACCTGGACTCATCATGGCTGAGTAAATCTTCACACTTCCTGTGCTTTCATCAGCCCTGGTGCCCAGCGTCCTACCTCCAGTTCCCAAACCTGCCTGCAGGATTCATTTCCATACGGAGAGGGCTTTGAAGTCTTATTCACCGTGCCATGGTAGAGGGTTTAATATTCTCCTGCTAATGCTGCTTTTGGGGATGGGTTTTTTCTCTTCGTGCTTGTGTGGAAGGCTATGTAGTTATGCTGGCATCTTTTTTCAGGCATGCTGTGCTGGAGATATCTCCTTCTTTCCCACCTCCCCATGTCTCTCTACTGGAACTAATGATGGGGCCACCTTGGGAGATGCTTTGCCTGCTTCAGGAGTTTTTGGAGTAACATCTAAGACAGAGACGCTTTGGGTGACATTTTCAGAGTAGTTCCAGCTCCTTCATCCCCCCTCCTTCCTTCTTCTCTCCCTCTGCTTTCTACTTTCTTCTGTCCTTCTTGCCTTCCTTGATCTCTTTCTTCTTTCTTTTATATTTTTATTTCTTTTTCAATTAATTATTCATGGAATCAGGGATTGTGCCAGGTGCAGGAGGGGCATAAAAATGCAGAAAGCTCCGCCTTTAAAACATGCACATTCTAGTAGGAAATATAAAGCTGGTATAGAACTAATTAATGTGAGGTAGAGAGATGGCATCCTGGAACCATATGTGTGGGTGGGGTTAGAATGTGCTTTTCGGCCGGGCGCGGTAGCTCACGCCTGTAATCCCAGCACTTAGGGAGGCGGAGGCAGGTGGATCACGAGGTCAGGAGATCGAGACTATCCAACTCCGTCTCTACTAAAAATAGAAAAAATTAGCCGGGCGTGGTGGCGGGCGCCTGTAGTCCCAGGTACTCTCGAGGCTGAGGCAGGAGAATGACGTCAACCTGGGAGGCGGAGCTTGCAGGGAGCCGAGATCGCACCACCGCACTCCAGCCTGGGCAACAGAGCAGACTCCGTCTCAAAAAAAAAAAAAAAAAAAAAAAAAAAATGTGCTTTTCATTCCTTGCTAACTGAGTCATCTTGGGCACGTTACTCAGTCTCTCCAATTCTTAGTATTCTCATCTGTACATGGGGTTGAAAATAATAGTATCTACATCACAGGATGTTTGTGAGAATTCTATGATGTTATTCATGGAAAGTGTTAGTTAGCACAATGCCTGAGTCTTAGGGAGTGCTGCACAAACGTTATCTATTGTTACTATTGTCAATGACACCACACCAGGTCAAATGTTTTCTGTGACTATTCCAGAGAAAGCTTCTTGGATGAGCTTGCAAACTGATTCTTCGGCATGAGTAAGCTATGTACAAGTGAATTTAGAGCAGAATGTAGTTCGAACAAAAGTAACTATAAAATTCTGATAAAAGGGAAGCAGAGGGAGATTTGACTTCAGACAGAAGAGGTGATGGCACATTCACAAAGGTAGAGATTGAACAGATGCAACCACAAGTCAAGGAAAGCTAGCAGAAGCTGGAAGAGGCAAGGAATAGTTTCTCCCCTAGAGCCTCTAGAGAAACTGTGGCCCATGCAAGTGCTTTGATTTTGGCCAGTTAAACTGATGTTAGACTTCTGACTCTTCCTACTTTAGTTTTTCTGAAGTGAGTGTGAGATGCAGTGAGGGGGGAACTATTCCCCTTACTTAACTTTGGAAGCCAATCAGGAAAAAGCTATCCAACCCACCAAGCTCCTGAAATTCCCATGGGACTTCTGGTCTGTGGCCTCCCAGAATGTCATTTGATGGCAACTCAATGTCATTGAGACTTCAATGTATGCCATAGTACCCTTGGCTTCCCCAGAAGAGATGCCACTAAAGGTCATCAGGGACATGGAAATATGCAGGGTTCCTGGTCCCCATTGTTATTTGTTATACCTATTCTTATTTGTTATGGATATTCTATTTCTTCTATATAAAACTGTGTTGGAAGAAACAATTCTGTTCTGAAAACACAGTTTGAAAATGGCAATATTGCATATTAAGTCAGTATCCCCTCATTGTGTAGGTGACGAAGCCAGGACCTTGTAGGTGAGCAAACCAGGACCTAGCCAGAGGAAACAAATGACCAAATGTTCCTAGTTTATTAGTGGCAGTACTGAAAGATCCCTGGACTCCTCTGAAAACCTGACGTTCTACATTCACAAAATCACACAAAGAAGAGCATGGTTCAGAGGCAGGACTCACTTTGGGAAACCCCGACTCACTGCTGCTCATTAGCATTTCCCAAGTTCTTCATGATTTCTAACAGACTTTGCACCAGCCTTGCCACATAAATTGAATTATTCCAACAAACATGTATTATTTTTGTTTCATTTTTCAGCTGATAAAACTGAGTTTCAGTGAGGCTAAGCGGCGTGCCAACAGTCAGGCAGCTAGAAGTGGCAGAAGGGGGATTCAAGCTCTCAGCCATCTGGCACTTTAGCATGTGGGTTCTCCTGTCTCTGAACCTGACTGTCCTATTCACAGACCCAGGATGCCTTTGTTCAGGGACCCGAGTTCTGTGAACAACAGTTAATGAATAGCTGTGTGCTGCTTTGTAATACATGACATGAAATGGAGATGCTAAATATTATCTCTTCAACCATGGGAAGAGGTGATATTTGACCAGGTCCTCACCTAGCCATCCAGAAGAAAATAACCATAGCTATAGCCGCAAAGTTGGGTCCATACTTCAACTTGAGTCAAACAGCTCATATATTCTTGTTTCCCTAAATGAAGGATGCACTCAAGCAATTGAAAACAACTTCTGGAACAATCTTCTTCCATTACCTCTAATGGAATTGAGTGTATGTGGCACACAGTGTGTGCTGATATTTTGCAGAAACAAGGTGGGATTTTCCCATTACTCTGAGGATGGATGAGATGTGAAATGAACTCCACAGAGACCTCTCACTTTGTCACAATAGAGCTAATGAGTCTCATTAGAAGATTTGGGGAACAAAATGCATTTTTGTTTCCTGCTTTGTATCCTCCTATGCACTCTACACTTTCCTTTTCATGCATTTCTCTCTCTGCTAATAAATCTGGTGGCAAAAGGCCCATATAAAAGACCCAGATAAAAGGATCCACCTTGCTGTTTAAGGAAATGTCACTGCTGTTTGGAATACAAAGAGCCTATTTTGAATCTGGCATTGTCTTTTGCTTGATCGTTTGCTACTTTACAGTTTTTCAAAAAATTATTATTATTCCTCTTCTCCTTTTTGTTTTCTTAACCTCCTGCTCACAAAGAACAGGAAAGTTTCTGCCTCTAGCTTAGAGGCTGTGTCTGTCTAAGTCTCTCACCATCTGTCTGTGTATCTCTGTCTCTTGTGTGTAAAAATGTTTTGGCAGATCGTTCCTATCTCAGTGAATAAAGTACCCATGACAGAGAGAAATGCAGCAACCAGAAAAAAAACTATTTGATTCATGAACAATTTACTTTCTCTGGGGTCCATTTCTACCTGGATTATTTCCTTCTTTCTTCCTGTCCTCACTTTTATTAAGTTGTTTTCTCTTCAGAGCATGACATGAGATTTCCTTGCTCAAGGACTTTAAAAGACACAAAATGTGAGAACTACAATAGTTGTAAGAGGTCATCCACTCCTGTATATCCCTTCACTTTGACCTTGCAATCAAGGATAACCTTGGGTCCCTAGAGGAGCCAGTGCCATGCTGACACTGCTTAAGAGCAGGGCCTCCTCTCAGAGCCTTTTCAGGGTTGTCACAGGCACAGGACCATGCAAAGACCCCACTTGGTTATTGAGTAGTGGTCCTGCCTGGCCGTTTTACTGATGGGCACACTGAAGCCTGAAGGGAAGAAGGGCATTGCACAAGGTCACACCGTGAATCACTGTTGGAACTGAGACAGGGGTCCTAGCCTCCTCACCCTTACTTTCTACCTCATCAAGTAGACATAAAGGAAAGGGGATATCTTGTAAAAACAGCAATCTGGTGGCTTTTATGGCACTTGACAATTTACATTAAGAGCATTTCTGCCTGTGACCTCACTGGAGCACAGTGGCAGTGATTCTGTGAGAGCTGTCCAAGGTCTCACACTAAGGAAGGGGCAGAGCCAGATTATTCTGCTCCACTGGCTCCAACAACAAGCTTCTTCTGCTTCCATTTTGCCTTCATTCCCCACACAGGTCTTAGCATAGTAGACAGTGGTTATTATTGAGCCCTTAATGTATTCTTTAGAGGTGGCAGAAAAATTTAGCAGGGTACACCAGGCATTTTTCTTCTATAACCAGTGTTCCTGCCAGGCTACATCTCTTCCCTGAAGTAGTCACACCCCTCCTCCTCTCCATGACACTTTTTTTTTGTTTCTTAAGACAGAGTCTCACTCAGTCACCCAGACTGGAGTGCAATGGTGCAATCTTGGCTCAATGCAACCTCCACCTCCCGGGCTCAAGCCATTCTGCTGCCTCAGCCTCCCCAGTAGCTGGGATTATAGGTGCATGCCACCAACCAGAGTTTCACCATGTTGGCTAGACTGGTCTTGAACTCTCCATGACACTTTGTGTTGACATGAAGAGGTGTGTGTGGGATGGCGAGAGGGAGGGTCTGATGTCTCCGAGAGCTGTCATTTATTCTCCCTGTCCAGGTAACTAAGGCCACACTCTGGGCCATGCCTTTTCCTTAACAGGCCTCAGTTCCCATCTAAGTAAAACGCTATGGTATCATGTGGGACTCTTTAAATTTTTTTTTTTTTTTTTTGTAAAAGAGAATATTTCCTGACTTAACAGATCGGTGCATTAAAATACATAAATATTTGATTAGCATGTGGTCTTCAGAGAGTCTCTTGCCAGAATAGCTGAGTGGTATGTGTGCTTCTCTTCCCCTTTCTCCTTCTTCCTTCACCTTCTTCCTCCCCTCACCCCAAACATTTGAGTAATCTATTTACTAATGAACTCAATATTAATGTATCCATTTTTCTCAGTTAGTGTCAGGTTTCATTAGGAAACATGAGAGGCCTGACATTAATCGTATGAAAAATGGGTCTCAGGGAAGCTGTTGGGTTCTTGCTTCTTAACAGAAAAAGTTTCTTCAGGAAAAGGCACAGTGTTTCTCTCTTTTTATTCTTTGTAAATGGAGTGTGGGCAAAAGAGTTCCTTTTTTTGGCATTTGTAAAGACAGCTGGCCTGATGACATTGGAGGTGTGGCAGCAGCAGACTCTGTGTGTGTGCATGCATATGTGTGTGAGATCTCAGCGGATCTTTTAAAGTGGGACAGGGTGACCTTGCCTCTTTCTGCCTCTGCAGCACACAGGTCATGTGTACCCTTCAGATCTCAGCTCCGATGCGGTGTGGCATGGTGGAAAGGGCACTCGTGGGGTTAGACACATTGAAGTTCCTACCCTGATTCTGCCACTTGTCAGTTGTGTAGCCTGGAACAAAGTCAATTCCCCTCTCTGAGCCTCGGTTGCCTCATGGGCTAGACGGGAAATACTAATAGCAGTTGTGAGAGAAAATTGGGGGTTTGATGGTGTTGTAGTCAGGAACCACAGATGCATGCCTAGATCCTGCTGTGCCCATTACCTCTTCTTGCCCTGAGGGAAGGCTGGGATCAAACAGCAGCTCAAGCAGCAGCCCAGGTCTACAGCTCCCCCATCATCGCCTGTGGTCAGTCTAGATCCTAGTGTCTGTCTGTCCGCTAGATAACTGTATGAACTCACGTGGTTGATGAGAGATAGCAATCGAAACTGGGAGACTGAAATTACCCACACAGCTGTGAGGTCCGGAGAGGTAGAAAAGAGAGTTCCCACGGACAGGTGTGCTGTTGAGTTTTGATGACCAGGCCTGAAAGTTAAGATATTAGGTTGGTAAAAAAGTGTATTGCATTTTTTGCAATTAAAGATAATGGCAAAAAAACCAACAATTACTTTTGCACCAACCTAATAACCCACTCATATTCAGTGCCTACCAAAACCATTAAAAAGCTAAAGCTTGGTCGATTAGTGCCAGTAGGGTATGGGAGAAGAATCACCTTCCCCTATTTTGTCTTACATGATTGATCATCTTCTTCTGTGTATTAGGATATGTTTTACGTATCTTCTGTTTTTCCAATTAATTGCTAAGCTCCTTGGAGAAAGGAACTTGTCTTATGTGTGCCCAGCATAAGATGGGGCATCTGAAAAAGTTTTTGGAAAGATTTGCAGATGGGAGGATGACTGAATGGATGGATGAACTGATAAATGGATAGGACCTATAGGGTTGAAGGTGCTTATGGGCTTCAAGAAAGGAGGTTTTAGATGCAGGTCTAGGAAGAAATAGAGGCTAAGTGGGCATGCTTTATTTGGAGGATTAAAAGGTTGGGGGAGACACATCCACTGAGATTATATTGAGCATGAGATTGGATCAGGACACTAGTTGTCCTGAATAGTAATTTAAGTAGAAAATAATAATTAACAAATAGTCAGATGCTGCATAGAGGACTAGTAGATGCATTAGAAGAAAATGGCAATCTTTCCTAATCCTTCTGTTCTCTCCAGATGTCCGCGAGGATGAGAGGATGGTGAGAAAGTATTAAAAACACTGTGAAGTTATAGATAGATAAATGAGAGATCATCATCTATTCCCTATTTTTTATATGAATAAGGACAAAATTAGATTTTGATAATTCCATGGAATATAGATTCTTGGTAACACTTTGTACATGGCAAAACATGATCACATCTGTTACCTCACTTAGCTGGGTGAGAGAAGGTGAGCTCATTTATTGTACCTGTTATTGGCTTGCCTGAGGTCATGAGCACCCTGGCCTCCCACCCCCATGCCTTGGATATTAGGTTAGTTGTGTTTGCTTCCGCTTCTCCCCTTGGCTATGAGCTCACTCATTGTGCCCCATGTAGTGTTTTCACTTAAAATAGTGTCTACTAGTTGGTTATTTAAAGAGAAGCTCTCCACTTTTCTCTCCATGATACCTCGTCACCTAATCCCATCATTAAAAGGGAATCCCAGGAGTAAAAATTCAAACATATTGAAGTTATACAAATGCACAGAATACACTTAAGAGTTGTTTTGCCTCCAGAAGGCTGCTTTCTTTCTCTACTCCTCACTATGCTTACCTGACAAATAGTGTTATTACTTCATGGTGCTGTTACAAGAATTAAAAGAACAATGCTTGCAAACCACCCAGTCCAATGCCAGGTATACTCACATACCTGCTCTTTTGAAACACATAGTAGATAATAAAGGATTAAAAATGACCTCTCTTTATTTCTCCCCAATCTAACTTCTCAAAGTTTATTAGGATAGACCTTAATATGCAGGAATTTTGATCTCTGGAACCCAGAAATCACAGGTCATTGCCCTGTGACCAATCCAATAATTTTGTCTTTGGATAAGCCATTTAACTCATGACTATTTTTTCTCCATTGGCCTCTGTAGACCCATGTATAAAATGGGAATTCCTCATTTCATAGTAATTTGTTGCACTGAGGCAGGAGTACCATAGAGTATGTGTGATTTCTTAGATTCCTCAACTTAAGTGTGATTTGCATACATGTATTTTTAAAACCCCTCTTCATTAATTTGATGTTAGCATTATTTATTCTTAATTATTCATTTATTTATATTGCTGCTCTTTCCAAAAATAATGTTAGATGACTTATTTAGTCATGCAAACTGACAGCAAACAGATCTACAGCTAAGGGGGAAAATGGAAGAGCCATGTATCTTGTGGTGTTTTACATTTATTTTTACATTCTCCCTTTGTGTCAGAACTTTTCATAATGGCTAAAGCTTTGAGTTCTGGGAGAGTGCTGGACCTTTTGCTGACATAGACTCACATGAAACTGAAACTTTGGGGTAGAGAAGAGAGGGGTGGGGCCATATGGGAAGTGTGAGGAATCATGCAGATGATCCTTTCGACCAGAACTCATTTGGCTGGAGGCTAGAGAATCAAACATTTTAGGTGAGGTCAGGAAAGTGACAGAAAAACCTAGCCTGGCCACAACCTTCATGGCAGTGAGTTGGCGAAAGAATATGGTGCTGGCAAAGTACTCAACAGAAGGCATAGACCAGGCACAGAGTAAATAGGATATATTATTCTTACTTACCAGGATGTGGGGGCTGAGGTGGGCTTCCTCCTGCAGATAGGAGGTGGGGATCAAGAGATCTCCCTCTTTGTCCCTGTAGGGAAGCGCTGCATCGGGTGCTGATTCCCCAGGGTTCCAGTCCCCAGAAGCCCTGACTTCCCCTTTTCACCTCTTGAAGAACTTTCTTTAATTCTTCTGAGATCTCCTTAGCTGAATGTCAAGGAAACAAAGAGCAAATTAATCCCAGCATGAGGGAGGTGGAGGTTAATTTGTATAAAGGATGAGTGGCATCTTACAAAGGATTATTCCCCATACAGTCTCTTGGGAGCCGTGCACCAGCGTGCACATACATACACTCACACTCCATGCAAGCACCTCCTTCAAACTCTTACCCTTCCCCAGCACCTCCTGTCTGAGGCCTTGTTTTATAGACAGACTTAGAAAAGAGCAGAATGGGAAAATTTTTGTGTATGCCTGGTGGTCCTTTTTTTTTTTTTTCTTTCCAGACCTCCTGCCTCCTTAAGCTGCCTACACTCGCTGCCAATTTGTTCAACGAAGCTGTCGTGTGTTGTTAATATTGTCAGGATTTATGAGCATTGCTAAATGTGTGCCTGGAATAATTTCATTTCCTTTTCCTTCTTTTCTGTTTTTCTCCAAAGAGCAGCATGAAGGGAGAATAGTGAGATTCCAGCTCTGGGTACATACGGGTTTCATTCCTAAATCTACCACTGAAGTGCTGGGTGATCTTGAGCAAGTCCCCCCACTTTGTTTTTCTTCTTGCTCTGAGTTCTTATCTACATTATTAGATGGGGTAATTTTTAAGGGGCCTATGGCTCTAGGATTTTATGACTTCATTGATTTAAGGGGTTCCTCATTCAATGAAGAACAAGACTGTGAAAAAACCCATTCTCCTTTATGGGGCTTTGATTTCCCCAATAGCAAAATATAAGTAAGAATGAAGCTAAACTGTAGATCTAACTTACTATGGAAATTAATGAAATGGCCCTCCTGCAATTCAGGTGCAAGGCCAACTCTTGACAGTCAGAGTCATTAGAGGCTCAGATAATTTGCATCACAAATTTTCTATGTTCCAGGTAAAACTACACTGAATTGAGGAATATATGATCAGACTGTCTTCCTAACATGGAGATGTTTGTATTGTGTTAAAGCCTAGTACTTGCCAAACATAGGAGCTTATGGTGGAGAAAATAATTCAGAAAGTCATAGCAATTTGGAGATATCATTTCTTCATTTTTCTTTCAACAAAATTTATTGATGTGTACTATGTTCCAGGCAGCATTCTGGATTCTAGAAAAGCAGAAAGGTCCTCTTGGAGCTTAGAGAAAAACTGACGATAAACATGTAAATAAATATATAAGTGATGGAATTTAAGATAGCAGTTAAGGGCTATGAATAAAATAAAGAAATGGAGTGAGTCCCTGGGGGTGCAGGGTAGAAGTTGCCATTTTACTTTATCTTATTTTATGTTTATTGAGACAGAGTCTCACTGTGCCACCCAGGCTAGAGTGCAGTGGCATGATCTATGCTCACTGCAACCTCCGCCTACCAGGTTCAAGCTATTCTCCTGCCTCAGCCTCCTGACTAGCTGGGATTACAGGCACACGCCACTCACACCTGGCTATTTTTTTGTATTTTTAGTAGAGATGGGGTTTCACCATGTTGGCCAGGATGATCTCGAACTTCTGACTTCAAGTGATCCACCTGCCTCGGCCTCCCAAAGTGCTAGGGCTATTTTAAATAATCATCAGGAAAACTTCCAAGAAGTGGCCATTGGGCTGAAACTTGAAAAATGAGAAGAGTGAGCCACAGGAGGCTCTCAGGAAATGCATTCCAAGAAGAGGGAGTGAGGACTATGAAGCCACTGTGGCTGGTGTGTAAAAGACGTTTAGCAGAGAGGGCACTCTGGCTGGAACCAGGCGGTAGAGGCCAAATGATGGGAGATGAAGGCGAAGAGTATGCGTGGCTTTGCTTGTCATTATTATCTTCTCCACGTTAAAAAAAAAAAAAAAAAATCCGCGACATACCACTTCTCATGTAATCCTTACAGTGACCCTGAGGATGATTGTTGTTGTCCGCATGTTAAAAATAAATAAATGTCTCAAGGCGTGGCTGATGTATCCTAGTCTCAGGGGTCAGTGAGGGTAAGCCTGCACCTGAAAGCAGATCTTCCTGATTCCACCACCCAGCCCTACCACTGTGGATAGTTCCTACAAAGACACTAAGGAGTGATCACTTTGCTCATCATATCCCAGCCCTTTTATCCCTGGAAAGAAGAGTATAGGATCTGTTTGGAGAAGGAGACAGCAAATGATGGCTGTCAGGCCAACTGTAGCCCCCCACCTCTTATATTGGAAAATAGCCACACCCCTTTTTTATGAGTCTCTGGCTGCCTTCCCACTATAATAACCAAGTTAATTGCTGGAAAAACCGTATGATCTGCAAAGCCCAAAATATTTGCCATCTGGCTTTTAACAACAGCAACAAAAAGTTTGTTGACCTCTGGTATGCAGCATGGGTTGGAAGTGAAACCAGGTTCTGCAGCCTATTCTTCTTGCACCAGGCCATTAATCTGGACAAGAGGAGTGCAAGACATGGAAGGAGTGAAACACAGGCCCTGACCTAGTACTGACATTAACTCACCATGTGGCTCGGAGAGACCTTGTTTCTCTCCTGTTTCAATTATCTTATGTTTAAAATGGGCAAATGGCTGGGTGCGGTGGATCACGCCTGTAATCCTAGCACTTTGGGAAGCTGAGGCAGGTGGATCACTTGAGGTCAGGAGTTCGAAACCAGCTGGCCAACATGGTGAAACCCCGTCTCTACTAAAAAACATAAAATAAAATAAAGTGGGCAAGTTGGACAAGATCAGGGGCTTCCAAACTGTCTTAGTAATATTTTTATTGAAGTCTTATGTGGAAACCCAGTACCTAAAATATAATGTAAAAATTGCTCCACCCTCCCACCCCCTGCAATAACTGTGGAGCACCTGCGTGGGCGTCTTTCGGTTATGGTGTTTTGGAGGCAGTTTGAAGATCACTAGATCATTTTAGAGTCTTTTGCTGTTCTTACATTTTCTCTTTATAATGAACCTGGGTGGTTTCCTCATATTAGAGATGTTGAGAAAATCAAGTTTTTTTCCTCTGTAAATTAAATTTTCCTTTGCGAGAGAACACATTATTTTTCCTCTCTGGCCCTCAATTTCCTCATTTGTGAGATGAGAGCGGCCATGCACACCTCACAGAATCATCCTGAGCATTAGTGAGGTGGCAAATGCCGATGGCCAGGTGATGAAGTGGAATTAACAGGAGTTGGGAGCCTTCCAGACATGGGTTCAGGCATCAGCTTAAAAAAAATAGCTTGATTGAGATATAACTCACATATAATATAATCTGTCTATTTAGAGTATACAATTTGATGGATTTTAGTATATTCACAGATATATACAACCATCACCTGTCAATTTTAAAACATTTTTATCACCACAAAAGAAACCCCATACTCTATCACCTCCCTATCTAACCCAGCACTACCCCCTAAGCAACCGCTAGTCTACTTTCTGGACATATCACACAAATGGAATCATATGGAATATTTTGTGACTGATTTCTTTCATTAAACAAAGTATTTTCAAGGTTCATTCATGTTTTAGCATGCATCTGTATTTCATAGCTTTTTAAGGCCAACTAATATCCCGTTGTATGGATATGCCACATTGAGCTGGATGTTCATTAGATGATGGACATTGGGTAGCTTCCATCTTGTGACTATTGTGAATAATGCTGTCATATACATTTGTGTATGCATCTATGTGAGCAGGTGTTAGCTCTTGCTTTGGGCAAGTGGCTTAAGCTCTCAAGCCTTCATTTTCTCATCTGTTAAATAGGCTAATCCTATGTCTTTGTGTGTGTGTGTGTGTGTGTGTGTGTGTGTGTGTGTGTGTGTGACGGAGTCTCTCTCTGTCGCCCAGGCTAGAGTGCAGTGGCACAATCTCAGCTCACTGTAACCTCCACCTCCAGAGTTCAGGCCATTCTCCTGCCTCCGCCTCTAGAGTAGCTGGGACTACAGGTGCCCGCCATCAAGCCTGGCTAATTTTTTGTATTTTTAGTAGAGACGGGGTTTCACCATGTTAGCCAGGATGGTCTTGAACTTCTGATCTCGTGATCCACTTGCCTCGCCCTCCCAAAGTGCTGCGATTCCAAGCGTAAGCCACCACGCCTGACCTTTTTTTTTTTTTTTTTTTTTTTTTGAGATGGATTCCCACTGACGACCAGGCTGAAGTGCAGTGGTGCAATCTCGGTTCACTGCAAACTCTGCCTCTCTGGCTCAAGCAATTCACACAGCCTCCTGAGTAGCTTGGTCTACAGTTGTGCAACCATGCCCAGCTAATTTTTGTATTTTTAGTGGAGACAGGGTTTCACCATGTTGGCCCGGCTGGTCTTGAACTCCTGACCTCAAGTGATTCCTCACCTTTGCCTCCCAAATTGCTGGGATTACAGGTGTGAGCCACCAAACCCGGCCAATCCTATGTACTTTATAGGCTTGTCGTGAAGCTTATGCTATAAAGGGTGGCAACACATTTAGCTAAAGCCTGAGAGAGTAGTTATCTGATAACTGATTATTTATTATTATTATGAAGCAAAGTAGGTTTTCAGAAAAAAGGAAACAAGGTAAAGAAAAATAATTCATTCACTTCCTTTCTTTCCCTTTTGTGTTAAATCTAGGGTTCCTTGGTAATGGGAAGCTGACACCCTCCCCAGTGAGCCCTACATTTTCTAGTTTTCTGGGTTCTGTCCTTTTCCAGCAGATGCCGAGGAGCCTGCCCAGTGAAGTCTGAAAGAAAATTAGCATCTAGAAACATGTGTGAAAATTAAATGGGGTATGAATGGAGGGTTGTTGAGGAGAGAGGAACTAAGAAGGCTGTAGAAAGAGGAAAGTAATTATCTTTCTGCATTCCAATTTTAAAAGGGAGATGAGACCCTCCCTCCATAAGTGTTTTTGCAGTGGAATTCAGAAATTTAACTCACAGACATAGTTTTTGGTTTTTAAATCTTCGATGGGCTTTTATTTTAATCTTCACGAGCTGCAATCAGAGCCAAAAGTTCTGATAGAGAAGATATGTCAGGACTGTGTTGGAAATTGCTAATATTCTAAGAGTACCCACCATAGGCCACGTGCTTGGTGCACACCACCCATTTATTTATCAATTATTTATCCAACACTGTATGTCAGTCATGATTTGTATCGTTGGTGGATAGATAAGTCAATGAATAAGACAGACATAGCTCTTCCTTCAGGAGGGTATGGCTTGTTTCATTTAACCCTCAGAGCCCAATGTAATGGATGAGAACACTGAGGGTGAATTGAAATTCTGTCTCTAAAGCCCTTCTTTCTATCAAACCCCACTGTTTGGAAGCACACACAACTGAGTCCCTTTCCAAAGCCCCTCTGGGTTGGTTTCTGGGGGACTTGCTGGGCGTTGATTAGTGACCTCCATGCAAAGAACAGAAGGGAAAGAAGAAGGCAGAAAACCTCGGGCTCTAGGCCTGCAAGGAGCCAATAGCTCAGGTTCCCCCATTCTGACTTCCGCACTTCAGCTTGACCATCAATGTGAGACTCTGCCTCCAGTTTACAGAAGACATAGGACATGTGACTCCTATGATTGAGACACTTAGAGTCTTCGCTATCAAATACCCCCTCGCTGTGTTAGAAGCGATTCAGCCAAAAGTGACAGAAAACCCAAGTGGGTTACACAAGTAGGTGTTTGTTTCTGTCTTAGGTGTTGCATGCTGCAAGACACTGTGCTGGGGACACAGGGTCCCTCTAACTGTTGCTCTGTTGTGCATGGCCTTAATTCCCAAGTTCACTTCATGAGCCAACAGGCCTATCCCAGCTCTACCCAATGTGTCCTAATTCCAGCCATGGAAAGGGGAGAAGATCCAGAGAAGGGCATGTCCCTTTCATTTAAGGATTTTTCTGCAAGTTAAACTAACTTCCATTTATATCCCTTTAGACAGGACTCAATTTCATGATTACAACTAGCTACAAAGGAAGGTGGAAATTGCCTAATAAACTTGAGGTTTTCTATTATTGTTAAAAGGGGTACATTGGGTTTGCAGCTGGGGAGGAAAGATGAGCTGTGTCTGCCACATTCTCTCTTTCCATGTGTGTTCATGGAGAATGACACAGAGGAAGGGGTAGATGGCGGGGAGGTGAAGAGGAAAAGTTATTTGAGCTGGAGGCAGGGTCTCACACCAATGGTCAAGCTGAAGTGTTGAAGTTGGGATGGAGGAACATGAGCTATTGGCTCCTTTCAGCCCTGGAGCCCTGCCTTCCTCTATTCTCTTCTGTTCTTTGCATGGAGATCACAAACCAATGCTCAGGGAGTCCCCCCCAGGAACCAATACAAGAGGGGCTTTGGAGAGGGACTCAGGTGAAGAGCTCTGCTCTGTTTTTCCACCCATCTCCAACATATGGCTAAGTTCTCTTTCACTGTGTCTAGTTGTGTCAGTTGGGTTTCTTGAAGCCTCAGGCTGAAGTGTGTGAAAATGAGCAGGAGTTAGGCCTCAGAATTGTTCCCTCTTTGGCATTGTCTGGAGTGTCCTGGTGGGAGGGTATAATGGGAGCACACAGGTTGATTTGGGCAGGCTCTTCTTCAGGCACTCCAGCCCCATCAGCCTATTCCCTTAGTAAGGAGAAAACCATGGGTAAAGAGAAGCAAGTCCTCAGATGGATTAAGTGTAAGGGTTGTGGAGTCACTAAGACCTGGGCTTGAGTCCATGCTTTGCCAGTTACTGGTGACCTTGACTAAACTACTTAACCTCTCTCAGTCCCAGTTTCTTCATGGGGAAATAAGAATGATAACAGTTCCCATTTCATGGGGCAGTTTGAGGATTAAAAGGGAGAGTGCATGAAAAGTGCCAAGCACAACTCCTAGGAGAATGTGTGCTTAGCAATGGCAGTCATGTCCATTATTATTTTAGTGTCGAGCCCAGTTCCTGGAACATAGTAAACAATAAATGGCAGCTATTATCATCACAGTCGTCTGGCTTTTCTGAGCCCTGAATTTATGACCCCAGCAGCCTCTGAGTATGGCCACTTTATATGGAGTCCTGAGAGCTAGAACTTCTTGCCAAGTGATCTAGGAGAAGGAAGTGCATCTGGTTTCTCCTCTCACCTCCCCTGCATGTCCACCTTCCTTTGTCATTGAGTTAAGAACAGCAGAGTTTCCTCTCCCCTTCCTCTAAAACCCAATCCTAATTCATCTTCACCCACCAGTGCCAGGGCCCCAGAATCCATGTGAAAAACTGAACTTAGTCTCTTCTTTCAAGGGAGGGAGCATTCCCTTTCTTCTCCCTTTCCTCTCCCTCTTTCCTTTCCTGGCTGCATTGGTTATTCAGGCTTTCTTGTGTCAGCACTGGACGGACAATGAGCTTTCCCTTCTGTTCACATATCACTGGCCAAGACTTGATCCCTACATTAAAAGAGAAAAGTGGACAAGGGACAAGGAACAGTATCTACCTCATACCTGTTTTCAAAAAAATCTTGTTTCAATTATTTTAAAGGGTAGCAAATGCATGTAATAAAAATTTCAAAAAGTAAAAAGAAAAAAAAAGAACTTGGAAGTGCAGTGAGTTACCTGCTCGGCCTGGAAGAAGGCACAACAGTTGCTGTCTAGAAGTCTTCCCTGACCTGTTGGGGAATGTCACGCTTCCTTGGCCCTCCAGCTGCAGGTTAACCTGACAGAAGGTCACTTTGCTTCTGCAGCAAGAGGCCACATTTTCCTTCTCTGAATCCCAGCAGAAGTCCAGGCTTTCCTTACAAAGTTCAGACTCCTTGGATGGCATCCAAACCTTAATTCATCTTCCTTTCCCTTTAACCTCCACAGGGCATCCCCTCTTCTTTTCCTCGCCACGAGATGGCTCTCCGTCACCCACTCTGTAGTGGATTTGCCATCACTTCTCACAGCGACCTGTTGCTAAACCCATTTACTCTGTGGCTCTCTGGCTGGGTCATCCAAGGGGTAGCTGATGAATGACTGGAGAAAGGCCCATAGTCTAGTCCTGATTCAGCTTCAGCCTGGCTGAGTGACCCTGTCAACCTTCAACCCCTTTCTGTGCCCATTTCCCTGGGATGAAAAATGAGGTCACTCAGCAGTCCCTCTCAGGCATAGGAGTGGTGAGGGATTAATTAACAATCATTGGGAAAGTGCTTTTCCACCATATATAGCACATCCAGAGAACACCGATGGACTCAGAAATTATAATAATGAAAGTGCCAGAACACAGAAGGGATCATTCAGCCTGAGGTCTTTCAGGGGGTAGGTCATGGCGGAGAGACGATTCTAGAGGTTTGCTCATATTCAGCTCAGCAACTCTGAACTGTCCCAAAGTTTCTCAAATCTGACTTTCCTTTCTTTTTTTTAATCCTTCTAGACTGAGAGATTCTGCACATTCTATACTACCTTCCTCTGTGCTAATCTATCCCGCTTGATCAAGTTTAATGTGTGTGCGTGCAACCTATCCCATCTGATCATGCTTTCAATTTCATGGATGACCTTGGGGAGCTACTCCAAGTTCCCTGAGTTTGCAGATGCAGAAACTGACCCCGAGTCCAAGAAAGGGAATTGTTCAGGGTTATAGAACAATTACAAGGCCTCGAGAATGAAACTCAGAATCCTGATCTAAGAATCAGAAATCTTTTCATTCCACAGGCCTCTTCTCTCCTGTCCATGCCTTTGAGCTCTGCTGAAATTTCCCAAGCTCGGTCCTTTAACTTACCCTTTGGGCCTTTTCATGAACATTAGATGAAACAAACAGTTATTGAGCACTTACGAGATGCCAGACTCTGTTGTTGGCTCTGAAATGATTGAGGCCAAAACCCTGCCATCAAAGGGTGCTTGGGACATACTAGGTGTGAAATAAATGTGTTGAATGATTGCTTTATTTATTACTGGATCCCAAGCTTCTAACATAATGCTTGTAAGATGATGCTTGTTGCAGTATCTTGTTGCAAATATTTGCTGAAGGAGAGAGGATAAGAGAGCGCTTCACAATCTCCCTAGGGACTTCTGCATCAGTTTCTTCAAGCTGCTATTCAAGCTTCTTTATGTACTGCCAGGTGAATCTTCCCCAGACACAACACCAGTACTGTCACGATCTCCCTTTCCTGCTCACAAACTTTCAGCAGCTGCCCATTTTCTACTTAACATATGCACACTTCCTTGCTTGGTACACTTGACCTTCTCAGATGTGGTCTCAGCTATCCTCTTCAGCCTGCCTCGCATGGCTACCTCCTTGAACATAAACCCTATCTACTGTAACCTCCACTGTCCTGCTTTATATACGTCCATGCATTTCTGTCATGGGACTGTTGCCTATCTGCTCCCACTGCCTGGAGTCCATACCCTCCACATGCTGCTGTAGGTCCTCATGGAGACTGATAAGGAAGTAATGAGGGTGTCCTCAAATGTCCCATTTGTTGGTGTTGGGAGCTCCCAATCACTGGGCCACAGAGCAATACCAGTCCATGGCCTGTTGGGAACCAGACAGCACAGCAGGAGGTGAGCAGTGGGTCAGCGAGCAGTTACCACCTGAGCTCCATCTCCTGTCAGATCAGCCACGGCGTTAGATACGCATGGGAGCACAAACCCTATTGTGAACTGCACACTTGAGGGTTCTAGGTTGCGTGCTCTTTATGAGACTCCAATGCCTGATGATATGAGGTGGAGCAGTTTTATCCCAGAACCACTCCCCAGCAACTCCCCTGGCCTGTGGAAAAAGTGTCTTTCATGAAACAGGTCCCTAGTTCCAAAAGGGTTGGGGATTGCTGCTCTGTGTCCTTGAGGATTTAACTTATATCCACTGCTCCATTAACTGATAAAATGTTTATCCTTCAAACTCCATGTCAAGTGTCATTTTGTCTTTGAGGATATTCTTATCACCATCGCTTCCATGTAGATTCAGCACGCCTTTATCTTGGCTCACCCTAATTTCTTGAAGATACTGTCTTGGCACTTGGAACACTTCATCACCTATACTGATTTATGGACCTGCCTTTCCACATTTCAGTTTCCTAGCTGCTTAATGGGTTGGGACTGTGTTCATATCCCCAATCTCAATCCTCTAATACAAAAGTGGGTGCTCCTGATTCTTCTATGAAAGCAAGAAATGATTTAGTCCCTTCTGTGTTAAGCCTTTTGTACATTCTTCTCCCTTCTCCCACAGCTACCACAGGAAATGATATTTTCATTTTCCATTGCAGAATTTTCTTTGGGCAATTTGATATCTCTGCTTGCACTCATTGGTATTATTTATGTGCCTTTTTTTTTTTCTTATGATCTGTGCTCAGCCTCCAGTTTTAAGTATTGTGAAAAGTGGGAGAGTAAGGAGCTACAGCTTGTTTGAATCTTGACTCTGCCATTAACGTGCTCTGTGACTTTGGGCAAAAGCCTCTTTTTCTCCGAATACTTATTTCATTTCCATGTCTATAAAAAAGGCACTGGACTAAAATTAGAGATCTCAAACTGGCTGCCCACAGGCCACATCTGGTATGCAGATATCATTTTGTTTGGCTCATATTTTGTTAAATTAAAAAAAAAACAGATAAGTTTCCAAAGTGAGAAAAAAATGAGAAATTTCACACAACAGCTGGATTTCCAACTTCTCTTGAAAAATTAGAAGAGCTGCCAAAACTGGGCTTCCTTCCTGCATGGCAATGTGTGCTGGATGAGGCTTGCAGTGTGGCCTCTTCTGAAAGAGATGACAATGCCCCATCCCTCCCTCAGGGTAACTCCCTAAGGCCGAGTGTCAGTTGTCATTTGTCATAGGCATGTACTACCGCTGTTCTTCCATCTCTTCTGCTCCAAGCACTTGTATGACCTGCCTGGGGTCTGACAGCTTTGAGTTTGGACTCCTGGATTAGATGATTATTAAGGCCCTCTTCAGGTCTGAAATGCGTATCTCCACTTTCTTCTTCCACCTCTGTTCACCTCACTCTTTTCCAGCCTCTCCATCTCTAACAATCCTCAAACCCTGCCCAGTTATTTGTCCGGGAGGGCGTGAGGGAAAGTGGCGTTATCTTGACAACGGAACATTTTTCCCTTCCTGTAATCCCTGCATGTCTATCCTAATTACTTCCTTATCAGTCTCCGTGAGGACACACGGCAGGTAATTATGGGGGAATTGATGAGACACTCTTCATCATTAAGGAGTCTGCTGGAAAGGGAAGAAGGGAAAAGGAGATTCCAAATTCAGGGAGGAGAGGGGCTTTCAAGCCCAGGTGTCCAGCTCCTTTGTTGTGAGATCAATCTCAGTCTGCCCAGCTCACACTCAAGACTGGCCAGACTCACTGTTTTAATGAACATCAGAGAGGCTGCCCAAAGAGCCCATGGGAATGAAAAAGACAGGAAGAGGGCAGCTGTCTGCATCTGGCTGTAGGGTCAGAAAGTGAGAGGTGAGTCTGTGAACTCCAACCCAGACATCCACATGTGGATAATCCAGAACTGTCTTGTGGCATCTGGAAGGGGAAGCCAGAATCTGTGTTGGACAGGCCAGCGTATAGCCTGTCATTCTGTCCCTCAGGGCTCAGGGTCAAAAGTCTATGCTTCAGATGGCGTCTCTTGTCTGCCTGTTTTATTAATAAATAAGTTACATGGATGATTCCACTCTCTCTTATCAACCTACGGCTCCTGGGCATTCAAACAAGTTCAGTGCTCCTGAAATGCAGCATGCCAGGTCCCAGACCCATCCCTGCCTCTCAGAATTCCCAGCTTTACGGGCTAGACAAGTTCTGCCTCTGCATTAAATTTCTCCCCATAGCACTCCCTTTCACTCCCACTGCCTATAGATCAATCTCTTCCTTTTGAGGGTAGAGTAGACAGAGAGCTATCCAAGGTATCTCATCCCTCCTTAAACTGTTTAAATCTCTGCAGTGGCTACCCCTGGATATCAGGAGAAATTCCACATCCTTAGCATGGCCTGGGAGGTCTGGCATGCTTCAGCCTCTGCCCAGCTCTCTAGCCTCATCACTTGCTATGGCCTGTCCCTGTGCCCCCAAATCTATGTACTGGGATTGCATAATTTTTTTCTATTTTTTTTTGAAGGATCCATGATACGGTTTGTCTGTGTCCCCACTCATCTTGAATTGTAATCCCCATAATCCCCCTGTGTCGAGGGAGGGACCCTGTGGGAGGTGACTGTATCATGGCCGTTCTCCCGTAGCCATTCCCCCATGCTGTTCTCATGATACTGAATTCTTACAGGATATGATGGTTTTGTAAGTGTTTGACAAGTCCGTCTTTCACTCACTTTTCTCTCTCCTGCTGCCTTGTGAAGAAGGTGCCTGCTTCCCCTTCTGCTGTGATTGTAAGTTTCCCGAGATCACCTCAGCCATGCAGAACTGTGAGCCAATTAAACCTCCTTTGTCTATAAATTACCCAGTCTCAGGTAGTATCTTTATAGAAGTGTGAGAATGGACTAATACAATCCATATTTGGATCTATTGTTTCCTTACATTCACATCTGTTCCCCCTGACTGGAACACTTTTGTCCTTTCTCTTCCCCTGGAAAATTTTACTCATCCTGTAGCTCCCAGCATAGGTGTCCTGGCCTCCTGTGAGTCTGCATGACTGTGACTGGGTTGGGCTTCCTTTTTCGTCTTCCATAGCCACCTGTTGCTTGGCCCATCAAGCATTTTTTCACATGGCATTGTGTACTGTATGGGCTGATTGGCACATCTTTCTCCTTAGGAGGGCACATGACTGACTACATATGTTTTATTTATCATTGTGTCCCCTGAATTTAGCATGGTGTCCAGCTGATATTTGGGTACTCAGTAAATATGTGTTGATCGATTAAGTGAAGTGAGTTACATAGATGTAGATTTAACTCAGTTTTACTCTGAGTGTTCGTTACTCATCAACAAAGTGTGTGCGTCATAATAACTGCCTAGCTACAACAAAGGCTATATATATATATATATAGAAAGATATATATATATATATAGAAAGAAAGAAAAGCAATTAGAATGTTTGCAACAGAAAACCTTGCAGGAAATAATTAGTATTAGAAAGAGTGTGAATCCTGGACATATTTCACACTGAAAGCATTGTTGAGTTACAATACTGAAGGTTTCTTGGTGCTTAAGTCTCTCCCATGCCCCCACCTCCAGCCTCTTTGAATGAATCCAATGTCAGTGATTCAGAGTAAGAACAGGGAGTGGGATGGTGTTCTGAAGGGTGGAGGCTGGAGTAAAGCCATTGCCAGAGATATTGGGAAGTCTTCAGGTTGGCAAAGGCATAAACTATTTGGAAGTTAAGATCCATTTTCCCTGAAGAGGCTTTGTCTGAGTAAGGCCTGAGCAAAGAGGTTGATTCCAGACATTGGGTAAATGTAGTTAGGATCAAATGGTAGTGGTGGTGGTGGTAGTGTTTGAGAGGTTAGGTGTTGATTGATTGCCTGGAATGCCAGTTTATATTTGAGAATGAGGCTTCAGGAGGTCAGAGGTGGGGCCGACAGACTATGTGCAGATTCAGTTTAATGCAGCCGATTTTCTGATTTTGTAGGAGAAATTGCTCTTTTCATGGTGTCTCTGTTTGTATATGTATACGCATGTGTGCACACATAAAAATGAGTCACTCTATCTCTGCACCAGACATGCTGTGGGAATGGATACACTTCAGCCCCCAGGACTGTCAATCTAACATCAGGGCTAAAACTAAATTAAAACAAAAATCTGCAGAGAAGAATTGGAATACTGTAGATTTTTATTTTTTTATTTTTTTATTTATTTTTTTTACCTTTATTAAATTCTGGACTTGACTCTAGGAGAGTAGAAGGAAAAAAAAATTATTGTTCTTATTTCAGCCCCGAAGGTCCCCATTACTGGATAGGTTGAAGGAAAGTAATAACACCACCAGAGACAGAAGAGTGTGTTGAAAATGCCCCTAGTCCTCTGCTTTGGTCTGTGCTACTGTTGAAAGAAATCTTCCATTGCTCTGGGTCTCCAGCCCAACTTGTGCCTGTGCTGGAGGCCCAGGCATACACATCAACAAAGCCTATACCAACCTGCCTGCCACTTCACTGCCCAGATTCAACAGGGTTTATGGCCTGGGAAGGAGGAAGCAGCAAGGTGCACCTCCCCAAGACCTAAAAGCCCAAGGCAGAGGGCTCTGTCTTTGGCTACTACAGGAAGCAAGATGACAAGCATACAAATGGAAAGACAGAAGGTCAGAAAGGCAGAATGGCAGCCATGCAGACTTAAGTCTATATGCCCAGTTGTGCCATTTGTTGCCTGTGTGATGTTAGATGAGTTATCTCTGCTCTCTGGGAACCAATTACTCCCTAGAAACATGGAGTAATAGTAGCCTGTGATGCAACATTAACATAAAGACATACCGAGATAGGATATACACAATAGGACTGACACATGGCAGGTGATCATTAAATGTTAGTCTTCTCTTCATACATGTATTTATTCAGTGCTAGGACATGGTGTTAAGAGCCAGAATTTGAAAATGAACAAAGAAGAGACCTTCCCCTCAAAATGTACAACGTTTTGTGCAAGAGTGCAGAGAGATAACCATGGTGTGATAAGGGGGAGTACAACTTGCTGTCAAACACAGGAGGGGGCTATCTCCTATCCCATCCTAGGACATTCCAGAAAGCTTCGCAAAGAAGTGATCCCTGAACTGTGGAGCAATAAAGGCTTGCCAGGGGATAAGATGGGGAGAGAGGGAGGGAGAAGATTCCAAACAGAGGGACCAGGACATGCAGGCTGGAGTGGTGAAAGACACCATGGCTTTTTAAAAGAATTTGCTTTGTATTAATGGGATTAGTACATTTTTATCATTTTCTCTTTAGAGCAGTAGTTCTCAACAGAAGATGATTTTTCTCCTAAAGGACATTTGACCATATTTGGAGCCAGTTTTGGTTGTCACAGGTGGTGGGAGGGGAATGCTACTGGTGTCTAATGGGTAGAGGCCAGGGAGGCTGCTCAACATCCCTACAACGCACAAGATAGCGCCCACCTTAAATAATTATCTGGCTGAAAATGGGAATAGTTCCAATGTTGAGAAGCTCTGTTCTAGAGCATCAGAACCTGGCCTGGCAGAGAAGGTGGTTACCTATTTGCTTTAAGATGAGTCACAGAACATCCCCACTCCTTGCCTAAATATCCGCCAGTTTTGCCACCATGGTGACCCTACCTGTCTTGGAGTTGGAGATGCATGACAATGAACTTTCATGGCGTCTCTTGTCTGTCTGTTTTATTAATACGTAAGTTACATAGATGATTCCACTCCGTGGTCAACCCACTGCTCCTGGACATTCAAACAAGTTCAGTGCTCCTGAAATGCAGCATGCCAGATCCCAGACCCATCCCTGCCTCTCAGAATTCATGGTGTTTATAACTTGATTCCATCCCTCTGAATTTTTTTTACCAGGAGCTATGTATACCTTAGCCTGAATTTATTCATCACATTATTCAGTTGTTTAGCAAAGAATGGTGGGAGTGGGGCACACAGCTTTGGATAGGAGTCTATAACATTTTGGAACTGGTTTGTTTAGAGAGAACGTTGGGAGGGCCAGAAAGAGGCCCTGTAATCTGAGGCTGATCCCTGCAGCCAGAAAGATTTATGGTTTTCTAGAGACAAAAATATTTTGTTGAGTATCTGCTCTCCACCCGGTACTGATCTAGGCATGCCACCGCATAATTTCCTACAGACCTGCCTGATTCTTCCACTCCATCCACAGATATTCACTAAGCACCCACTGTATGACAGCCACTGTTCAAAGTGTTGGACCTCATGGTTGCCTTCCTGTGAATTGAGGCAGGCATGTTTCCCTCACCACCTGGGCTAGAAGTTTGGTTTTGGTCTGTAGTGGGCAACATTATGTGAAAAAAACCGATGGGGCACAATGTGCGTCCTTGCTTGACAGAATTGTGACAGACATACATCTAGAATGAGTCCAAGCAAGCAACATGCCAGAACATCAGGCTGTCCATCATCCCAAGATGCCTCTGCAGGTTTCACATTTTAATTCCAAGACTTCAACGTGCCATCACGTTTGTCCCAGGCTGGGATGCAAAGTGGAAATCAATGCTGTTCTTCTGATTGGCTATGCTGCATGATGAGGTGGGGGTGGCAGTTATGGGGAGTTTGGGGTTGAGGAAGGATCATCTGACTGTAGGTAAGGAAATCAAAGGGCTATGAGAGAAGCAATTAGCACATGTGACAGCGCTGCTCAGAGTCTGTGAATGCTCCCCAGAGTGCCTTGAAAGGAGGCAGAAAATGGTGGTTCTAGTCATTAAGGAGGGGCTGAGTGACATTATGGAGTCAATATGGACTTTAAAGTGAGACCAACTTGGGATATGAAGCACAACTCTGACTTTTGGCAAGTTACTTAACCTCTCTGAGCCTATTTCCTCATAAGTTGCGACAGTATAATAATCCTTACCCCTCAGTATGATTCTAAGCAGCAAATACAATCCTATATGGAAAAGCCCTGACCTGTGGTGAGCTCTTTTAGGTGAAAAGAGCCATGCAAGACAGTCTTGTTTGAGGATTTTCAAACTTGACTATTGCATAAAGTCAACCCAGAGAGAAGCTGAATAAATACAGAATCCTGGGCTGCTGCCAGATTCCTGTCTGAGTTCTATATTTCATTTCATTTCAGTTCAGTTCTGTATTTCAGTTCAGTTATGTGTTTGATTTCATCGTGGGCCTTGAGATCTGTATTTCAGTGAGCATCTCAGTCATCATTACTGCTGCTAAGCCTCAGTTTTCTCTGTGCTTAAACAGGGGAAATAATAATAATCTCTAAGATCAATGACTCTCCTTACTACTGACAAAACAAGTTCACTTGGTTGTTTAATTAGACTTTGCTACCCTGTGAAGTAGGTATCATCATTGTCCTCATTTTTTCGAGGAGGCAAAAGAACCATAAAGTTCATTTAAAAGAAGTTCTACCTGAATCCACTTTCAGTCAATCAATTCTGATGTTATTGACTTAAACCCATGGTGCAGTAGAGAAATTAAGGGGTTGGGAACTGGGCAGCCTATGTCTCCCACTAAATGTCTTGATAGGTTTTGGGAATTACCACCTTCATGTGCAGATCTCTTGGCCTCATTTTTTGTTGTGTCAAATGGGGACTTGCTGACAGGGAGGAAACTCAGATACCTTATTGAGCCCTAATAATACCCTGTGAAGTCCAGGTGGGGTGGCTAGTGCCTATAATCCCAGCACGTTGGGAGGCTAAGGCAGGTGGATCACTTGAGGCCAGGAGTTTGAGACCAGCCTGGCCAGGAGTTTGAGACCAGCCTGGCCAACATGGCGAAATCCCATCTCTATTTAAAAAACAAAAAAACAAACAAACAAAATTGCCGGGCATGATGGCATGTGACTGTAATCCTAGCTACTCTGGAGGCTGAGGCATGAGAATTGCCTGAACCGAGAGGTGGAGGTTGCAGCAAACCAAGATTGTACCAATGTACTCCAGCCTGGGCAACAGAGTGAGATGCTGTCTCAAAAAAAAAAAAAAAAAAAAAAGAAAAGAAAAAAAAAAAAGAAAAGAAAAGAAAAAAAAGAAAAATAATATTAATGCCTCGTGAGGTAGACTGGGATGAATTTGTTATTCCCATTTTACAGTTGAGTCAAGTAAAATAACCTTCCCGAATTCATACAAGTATTAAGTGGTAGAACCCAGGTTTTATTACTATTATTTCTGCGATGCTAAGTGTCCCACTGTGCTGCTGAGAGGAAGAACTGGACTAAAATAGAGGTGAGCATTCATTGAGTATTAGACTGTCACGTGGAAGGTGAGACTATAGATCTGCATAAAACATCCCATTATGGGGCCTCACTACATATTTAATAGAAAAAGCTCATCCATCCAAAGAGGAGCACAGCCCTTAATGATTATTTCAATCTTACAGGAATAAATGGTTCTTTTGGAGAAAATGGTTCACCTTTGGAAATGAAGGAATCTTTCTCAGGAGTCCTCAGAAGAAGCAATTTTCTAAGAGGTGCCCTATATAAAACAAATGGGCCTTAATTTGCTTCCCACAGTGACTAATTGAAACTCGCCCCCGCTTCCCCAGCCCAGAGGAGCAGCTGAACCAGCACCTCTTCGTCCTTTAGGAGTACTTTATTTTCATGAAGTGCCTTCTAACAATAAGACCTCAGAACCTGGGCAGCTCCAGGCCTTTTGCAAGGGAGCGCCATGTGGGAGAAGCAGCAGCTGATTGCTCCGGCATGGGACTGAGACATGTGTGCCTGCTTGGGGCCTCAGTTTTCCTTCACAGACAGAGGACACTGGATGTGTTCATTCTAAAGCCCGTCCGGCTTCATATTTGGTGGCCACGTCAGCTCATGTATACCTTGAGTCTGACGGAGAAAGCCCCAAGCTGGGCGAACAGGAAAGGTGTGGCTTATTCTTCAGAGTGTACAGCATGACTAAATTAACCTTGATGTTGAAATTCCTGGCCTCCCTGGTACCAGAGGCTCTTCAACATCTGGAGACTCTCACAGGTGTCTCTCTCTTCCAAGCCAGGAAGAAGAAAAGCCTAAGAGAAACCAAGCCTGGACAGGAACTCCACAGAATTTTTAGTAGCCCAAACTCTAAAATCGCTGTGTGATCATGTTAGATTCAGATGCACCGTATAACAACCATAATACCTAATGTTTTTAAAATGGCGACTTTTCTGCCAGGCAAAATTTTAAATGCTATCTTCACAAAACTTAGTGATATGGATGGACATGATCAGTGTCCCCATATTACAGATGGGAACACTGAGGCATAGAGAACACAAGCAACTTTCTAAAGGCACCCAAATTAGTAAATAGCGGAGGTGGGATTTGAACCTACTCAGGCTGGCTCCAGAGAGCACACCGTTATCTCTGTGCTATGCTGCTTCACTCATGAATATGATGCAACTTGTCCTACAGTTTCATTCTGCCTGCATCCCACTGTGGTTTCAACAGGAGTTCAAAAGAAAGAAGGATGAGCTTCAAAGGGGAAAGGGTTGATATCCTTGGATCTCTTGGATCTGGTACCCTTGCTGAGTTCCCAGCTCCTCTGACCTGGCGTGTGACCACCTTAGGCACCTCAGTCCTACCGGCTCTGTGTCCTGGGCCACAGCCCCTCTCTGGAGTGGACAGATAAGGGCTGGCACTCAGGGAGTCAGGCCTGGCAGTGTGCTGACCTGTGAGTGTACTATGTGGAGGGTTGGTCTCTCTGGGGTATCGTCTCATCAGTTTTTCCAAGGCTGGGGTTCTCATGAGCCAGTCTCTTCTTTGATGTCAATGGCTGGTGATGGATGGAGGTGTGGCTCCTCCCAGGAGAATCTGCAGACTCCCGGGGGCACTTACAGCATCTTTACAAAGAGGCCTGGGCTTGACACTCTTGATGTCATAGGGATTGGGGAATGAGCCGGGTATCTGGAGATGTGAGTTAAAACCCTAGTTCTGCTATTAACTCACTATGGACAGGAGACTTAGCTGTCTTGGAACCAGTTTTCCTACTTGCAAAATGGAGTCAAGAACTTATATTCATAAATGTATTCGTTCAACAAACCTGCACCAAGCAGCTGCTACTTCCTTCCCAGGCATTGTTGGGCTCAGCTGACTCAGCACAGAATAATAGCTACATAGGGCCACCCCTAATTTCCATTTTAGTCCTGTCATTCAAGGGGTCTACAGATGACCGCTGGGACTTATGGTGAACTGATGAGAAACACGAAAGGAGGCAGAGGCTTTGGGAGGCTTCCTGAGGCTCTGAAATACCTTCAGGAAGTGCAAAGCTATTCAACATCAAAGGCTCCAAATCTGTCCCATTTCAGCCTCCTGAGGAAAATGGGATTCTGTGTGTGTGTTTATGTGTGTGTGCGTGTGTGTATGAGAGAGGGACATACAGAGAGAGAGAGAGAGAGAGAGTGGGGAGAGGGGCAGCAGATAGGGGAGGGAACATAGAGGGAAAGCAGAAGGAACAGCGGAAGAAATAAGAAAGAGTCAGAAAGGGCAGAGGCAAAAAGATAAGAGAAGCAGAGAGAATTAAACAGAGCCAGAGGGCTCACCATTTATACACCCGAGGCCCAGATACACCCAGTGTGTTTCCTTCTGGTATCCGTTCAGCCTCACTGCATCCTTCTTGGACAACTTCTGACCTCCCTTGGGCCCAGACCGAAGGATCCCCAGGCCCAAGGCAACATCTATGAGACACCTATAAGCTGTGTGGATGTCAGGAAACTGCTCACCCCCCATAGCAGTTTGTGGTTTATTCTTCTCCCTGTGAGGCCCATATGGAAACCTGAAGTGGCGAGGCCCAGCATTGTGCTGATTTTAAGGAGTTAGAGTGTTCCAGCCATTCAGTAGAGGCAGGAACACAATTCTGAGGGATGATGTCCTCAGCCTGAATGCATCCCAGCAGGTAGAGCATCTTCCCACATTCCTCTAGGGCAGGGCGTCTGACTCCTTGATGACCACTTACATATAGTAACCATGGTCCTGACACCAATGTCCATGAACCATCACATGACTCCTTCCATCCCTTCCCACCCTGGGAGGCTCTCATGAGGAAGAGAGTGAAGAAACCACCATTTAGAGAGAATTCTTTCTCTCCCCCTCCCTCCATCCATCTCTCATTCATTCTCTCTCTCCCACCGCTCACCCCACCTCCAATTCTCAACACTGTCCTGCAAGTGAGATTTAATTGTCCTCAGTTTATTAGTGAGCTATCCCCAGGCACAGAGGCAGGAGCTGACTTACTAGAAGGTACTCAGGTCATCTGTGTTGAAGCCAGCACGTATCACAATGCTGCTTGATTCCAGAAGCCCATAATCAGGGAAGTTATTGCAGAGGAGTGGTTAATTGCATGGGCTGGAGAGCGAGAAAGTGGAGTGTTTGAGTCTAAGCCATGCAATTTGTGATGGGCTGTCAAATCTTCGAGAACTTTAGTTTTTTCATCTGCAAGATGGGATTGACATGAATATCTACCTCCTAGTATTGTGAAGATTACGTGAGATAGTTCAGATCACTTAGAAGAGTGTTTGGCACATGGAGAGCAGTCAATAGATGTTGCCTATTATGACTACCATCTGCCCACAATTTTGTGTAGTCAGGAGAGCCTATACTGATGTGCCTGGAGGTTTACTCTCTGAGGTTCTTCGATATCCAAATACTTAATACTGGATTTCTTTTTCACTTCCTATTGTGGAGTGCTCCCACTTTAAATTAAAAAGACCTTCAGGCAAACATGAATCTCAAAGAGAGTCGGGGAGAGCTGACCCGTTCTATGATGGGCTGAATTGAAGGAACTGAAACTCAATGTAATGAAAAGTTCTACTCATGGGTCCAAAAAAACCAATTGCACAACGTTTTGAAGAAAGAAAAAGGAAATGAACATTTACGGAGAACTGCTATATGTCAGAATATGCATACATCACAGCAACCCTGGCTGAGAAGGTGTTCTTATTCTTATTTCATAGATGAGGAAACAGCCTGGGACAGTGACGGTGATTTGTCCAAGTTTGCAGGTTTGGCAAGAAGCCTAGTTGGGTTACCTTGATTGTGATCCAGGCTGGCTTTTAACTCACATGGTTGGCAGCTGGGAGAGGGTTAGCAAAGCAACGCACCTTCACTGTTCTAACAACTCAGCCGAGTGCGCAGGCAGTGCCTCTAATTGTGATTCTTAAAGGAAGCTGGAAAATAGGCACGGCTGTGTCATTGCTCAGAATTACATAAGGACTTCTTAAACACCACCGTGCTTGTTCCTTGAAATAGAGAAAAGAGGAGAAAAATACCTTGTATAATATTTTAAGGTTCATGAAACATTTGGAAGTGCTTTAGGTCATTTAGGAAGGTGTAATCGCTTATAGTTTTAGCAAGGCTAGAGGTCGTAAATTCAGGAGATTTTGATAGAAAACATCCAGGTATGTTGGAGTAAGCATTTGGTATTACTGTCATGAATATGCCTTGAAGAAATTAGTTATTATATATTTATGTATATTAAGTAATATATTATATATTGCATATATTTTGTTATGTATATATGTTGCATATTAACATATCCTAGATCTACAACATAAAAATATATATATTACATAAATAGCTATATATTTCTATTTATAATGTTACATGTAATTATATGATTATATATAATTATAATTATATAGTTATATAAAATATATAGTATATTATATATTTATATATAGTTGTATGTTACATATATTACATATAATTATATTACATTACTATATTATATATAATTACATATGATTAATAAACATAATACCATAAAAATTATGAAAACATATAATATAATTATAATTATACATGTTTTATACAATAATTATAATTATATATTGTATATTATAAAATAATATAACAATAAAAACATATATGATAATATGTGTTTTATGAGATATAATATAATATAATAATATAATATGATAATATATAACCCTACTTGGTTTAGATCTGGGTAGGTGGATATACCAGGTGGATTGAGGAAACCCAGGCAGCTAAGATAGCAATCACAGGGCCACAGGTCCTTGGCTCATATTTTATATCGGCGGGGACGGGCTATATTTAGATATTGGCACAAGAAAAGTGAACTTGCTTTCAAAAGTGTTCCTTCAGGTCTGGCCATGAGCACTCACTATCTGAACCCTGTGTCTTCATTGCTAATGCAGACCCTGTTCCTCCCGGGATGCTGCTTGTTCAGCATGAATTAGACCTCCCATCTATATGTCACTTCATGCAAACATTCATGGTGGGGGTGGGAAGGTTAACTCTGTGTGTGTCTACCTGTGAGTGAAACGGATGCACTGTTAGCAGTGTTTTATGAAAACAATCAAATGCAAAGCACCAGTAACTACAGATGTCTCTATCTTTTTCAGCGAGGTGTCTTTGGGGATTTAAGCCTTAAGGAATCGTCTAGCAGTGCATTAGAAATCTGTTAAAAGCTTCTGTCTGTTAGTTAGGGAAAAGATACATACTGCTTTTGTTTTGCTTCTGAAAATGAAGGAATTTTTTGGAAGGGAGAGGTGGGAAGAAGAGTTTAGGAAGCATGGACGTTAGGTGTCAAAGCACAAAGGGGTAAAGGAGAAATTTGGATAACATTTAGAAGGTTGAGAAAGAAAGGTCTGGTTGAGTCTGGTTTTCAAGGCTTTCTATGGCTTTTTCAATTTTCCTTGAGGTAGTGAAATTCTGCTCCTCATCGCACATCCAAGACTGTGTCCTGAACCATCTATTCACATGAAAACTATGTGTCTTACCATGTGAGTCCTTTCCAAGTGTCTAACTGGCCAGTTCTGGAGGCTCCCAGCTTGGGGAGTTCGGTGACTTTGGCCCCCATTTGTTAATCCGTGGCACTCAATGTCTTGTATATCCTCAGCTTGTGCCTGGGAAGCTTTTCCCCACCTCACTTGGTAAACACCTGTCTATTCTTCATGATTGCACACAGTCCTCATCTGCCCGGGAAACTTCCTGTGGTTGCTTCTTAAGGCATCATTAAGCATCTTTTTCTCTGCACCACCTTTCTGTCATGTTCCTGTCTCTGGGGCTGCACTTCTCAGGCTACCCTGAGTGCCTGTGATGAGCTGAATATCCACCTGACCACCCTGAGGCCCCACTGAGCAGCAGGAGACCTTGCCTGACTCCTCCCTGCCTCTGACTGCCTTGGAGCTGGAGCTTAGTAAATATGAGAAAATCTAAACAGAAGAGCCAGGTCAGAACCAAAGCCCAGGTTTTGACTTTCCTGAGAATCTGTCAGAAACACCTATGTGCCCTCCTCAAGGCTCTTTCCTTCAAACACTGCACAGGGGACTCTAGTGCAGGTAGTGAGGGCAGAGGAGACTGATGTTGCCACCCTGGTGTTACGTGTGAACACCTTAAGTGCTCTAATGAGTGAGGATTCTGAACATGGGTTCCTAAATTCTGGCATTATTCCCTTTGTCAGGCAGTAGGCAGAAAGAAGGAAAGCTACATAAAAAGTGAAGCTGTATAAATAAACAAATGGTGTCAACAAGACTCTGGGGTTTGCAAATTTTCATCTGGGAGTGAGATATCATGGAGGCAGGCAGGGCGCCCACATGGCCTTGATGCATTTTCCATGGGTTTGTTACAGTTTTGTTGGTTTCCTGAAAGGATTCAAAAGTTTTCAGAAATGGAAAGGCCTTATGGAGCCTTACACATCCGATCCTTTCATTTCAAAGCTAGGGGGCTGAGGCCCAGGGAGGGCAATGGTCATGTTCAAAGTTGTGGAGCAGAACTGAATGGCAGAGCTGACATGAAGCCCTGGACCCTGAGTTTTTGTCGTGATGACTTAAGAACCAAGACTAGGCCGGGCGCAGTGGCTCAAGCCTGTAATCCCAGCACTTTGGGAGGCCGAGACGGGCGGATCACGAGGTCAGGAGATCGAGACCATCCTGGCTAACCCGGTGAAACCCCATCTCTACTAAAAAACACAAAAAACTAGCCGGGCGAGGTGGCGGGCGCCTGTAGTCCCAGCTACTCGGGAGGCTGAGGCAGGAGAATGGCGTGAACCCGGGCGGGCGGAGCTTGCAGTGAGCTGAGATCCGGCCACTGCACTCCAGCCTGGGCGACAGAGCGAGACTCCGTCTCAAAAAAAAAAAAAAAAAAAGAACCGAGACCAGACCAGAGAGTCTCAAATCTCAGGCATTTCAGGGCCTTATCATTTTGACCATGTCTGCATTCTGTCTTTTGTTTCTAATTTTTAACTTTTCTAAAGTAATATCTGTATTGGAAATGGAAACTTCAGTAGCATAATGATGAATGGAAAACTAGTGTCACTTACTAAAATTACAAGGCTACTATAAAAACAAGTCTGGTGAAAGCAGAGCGAGGCCATGACATTCTAGCTAGTTGGGACTAACAGCCCGCCTGGGAGTTGAGCCTGAGGCCTGCTTTCTCTGGCTTGTTACAGACCTTGTGGCACCTAACCACCTCCTGGTGGTTAACAGAAAACTGAAAGGGACCGGAGAGAATGGACCGGAGAGGATGTAATATTTTTATTTTGTGATTCTCTATTTATTACTTTGATGAAAATAGCCTACATGTTAGTCATCCTCTTAACCAGCATAGGTGCATTTTCCCACTCTTTGGAAAAATTTTCCTGAATATATTAGCAACAAGAGAGAGAAGTCTTTAGTGGGGGGAAGGAGGGTGTTTCTTTCTACCTTAGTAATAGCCGATCTATATCAAGTGCTTTACTGTTTTACATATGGGGTACCTCCTTTGATAAATACAGTAAACTACTGCAAGATGGGGAGGGAATGGTAACTTGCCCAAGGCCTTTTAGGGACTTCCTTTTGGAGCTGGGGTTCGCACTGGTGGTGGAGCTCTGGAGCTTCCTCTAACCATGCTATTCTGGTCATAATGGGGGGTGGGCTCTGATTCCTTTGTTCTTCCTGAGGCAAATCAAGAAGAGCTTCAACAGGGATAGACTGTGGGTGTCATGGAAAGAGTATTTGTTCACTTCATGAACATTCATGAGCATCTACTAAGGGCCAGGTACTGTTCTAGGCTCCAGGGTACAGCAGTGAACAAAAGAGGCAAAACCCCTTACATTTGTGGGACTTACTTTCTAGTGTGTATCTCTGTGTGTGGGGGGACAATGAAAAATAATGAATAAATCAGTAAATAATGAGGTGTTTTTTGGAAAGTGAAGGGCATGCTGCCTGATTTCTTCTTCTGAGCTTGATCTTACATACTGAGTGACTTTGGATTTATTCTGTTCCTCAGTTTCCATGTTTGTAAAACAAAGGGTTCGATAGATGAGACGTCTGATGCTGAGGCTCTGAGATTCCAGATGGGCTATGCTCCCTTCTCACTTGGTGTGAAGGCCAGAAAAAGAGTGGATGGCAATCTCATGGGCTTTCACTTTGGGCTGGGTCCTAGGAGCCAGAGTAACTGGTATCTGCCTCTGGTGGGAAACAGGGCTCTGAAAATCATTCCTGACCGGCCACTAGCAGGGTCTGCCGGAGATGATTTCATTAAGAGGATAAATTTAGAAATCAATTATAAATGTTCTGTCGTCTTCCTCATGTCTTCTCGTAAAGTAGCTTTTTTCTTTCTTTTTTTTCTGTAAGCCTACCATTTATTGAGGGCTTGCATCTATGCCTGATGCAGTATTAAGCACTTTATACGCATTATCTCAATTAAGCTTGGAGCAGCCCTGTCTTAAATTGAGTTCTCCAGAAGCAGACCCTGGGCTGAGGAGATGAATGCAAGCAATTTCTTTCGGAGGTGGTCCCAGGAAGCCCCAGTAGGGGGAGAGAGACAGGCAGGAAGGGGAGCCAATGAAGGACATATAATTGATCAAGGACTGCTGTGGGCAACTACGGTTCAATCTCATTGGAGACTTCTGGAAGACAGTATAGAACATGTCCAAATGGCAGAGTACAGTGGCTCATGCCTGTAAGCAATTTGGGAAACCAAGGCGGGAAGATTGCTTGAGCCCAGTAATTCAAGACCAGCCTAGGCAACACAGTGAGACCCCATGACTACAAAAAATAAAACATTAGCTGGGCGTGGTGGCACATGCTTGTAGTCCCAACTCCTTAGGAGGCTGAGGTGGGAGGATTGCTTGAGCCTAGGAGGTCCAGGCTGCAGTGAGTCATGATCGCACCACTGCACTCCAGCCTGGACAGCAGACCAGGAGATGCTATCTCAAAAAACAAACAAACAACAACAACAACAACAACAAAAACCATGCCCAAAAATTATCCCATACTAGGGCGTTTATCCTCCACCTCCCATCTGTCATTGGCTAAGGGTTGCTCTTGGCTGAGGTGAAGATGGGTGGAGGACTTAAAACTCCATGATATTTCTGACCTGCCCTGCATGAGGACTAGGAAAGCAGGGACTTCAGGTGTCTTCGGGAGAATGCTTTACTAGACTGTATTAGAAAGATGAGGGCCAAGGAAGAGGTGGGAAAGACCTCAAGAGTGACAAATTCTAACTCTGATATTACTGGCCTGGAACGCAGGAAGACAGATGCAGAAACAGAAATACCTCCAAGATCTTCCCTTAGTGCGAGAGAGGAGTAAGCCTTTCATCTCTGGGGCTTATAGGATTAGCAACCCTATTTTACAGATAAGCTAACTGAGGACAAGTGAGGGAAAGGTATTTGCCTGAGAAAAAGGGATGCAGCCCTCTCAAACCTGTTATATATTCATGTATGTTTGCATGTATGTATATATGCACATATGTGTGTATTTGTGTATATGTGTACACACATACATATATGTTTGGCTCAGAGAAGGGAAGACAGTATCAGCTGCACACCCTGTCAAGTTACCCCATTATTTACCCCGTTTCAGAGATGAAGAAACAGGCTCAGAAAGGAAAAGCGTCAAAGACAGGAGCAGCTACATAATTTGCAGGACCCAGTGCAAAATGAAAACATGGGGGCCTTTGCTTGTAATTTCAAGATGGTGACAGCAGAACCTTAAACTCAGCATGGGACCTTTCTAAATGCCGGGCCCCATGTGACCTCACAAGATTCCGGAGCAATTAAGGAGGTACCTCCGGAACCACCCACCTGCTTGCCTCCCACACTTATCTTCTAATCCTCTACACTCAGCTGCTTCCAGGGCTGTTCGGAGTGCATTCTATGGGAAGGGATCTTAGGTTTGGTTTAGGAGGGCTGCCCCACTTTTTCGTAGGCAAATCCCTTTCCCTCTCTTGGCCTCAGTTGGCTTATCTGTAAAATAGGATTGCTAATCCTATAACCTCAGGGATGGAAGGTTTGCTTTATCTCTAGCACTTAGAGAAGAACTTGGAGGCATCTGTCTTCCTGCCTTCTGGTTCAGCAATATCAGGTTGAGAGTTGTCATTCTTAAAAATGCATGGCCTGCCGTAAAGCACATTCTGGAAAGAGTATTGATCTTAGGGGTCAGAAGGCTAGATTCTAGTCCTTGTTCAGACATTGGCCGAGCCACTTCATCTTTTTTAATCTCAGTTTTGCTAAGTCTAGATGATCTCTTAAGGTCTATCTAGCTCTGCTGTCTTAGGCTAAATAGCTGATTTTGTGTCATCTACCACAAGTAGTAGATGCAGCCAGTGGCAGAAGGGGCAGGAAAATGAACGGCTTAGGGCAAGGACCCGGAAGTTCAGCTGAGGGAGTCTGAATGCCACCTCTGCTGCTGAAATACTGTGCGATTTTCACGTAGTGTCTGCACGTCTCTGAGCCAAATGTGTGTGTATGTATACATATGTACATACACACATACATACATGAATATATAATGTGATATAATAACCATTTTGAAAGGTAGTTGAGAGGATTATGCAGGAAAATGGGCATAAAAGGCTTGATGGATAATTAATGCACATAGTGGTAAAAGCTGACTTATGGAAGGGGAGGTCATTTTTCATCTCTTTCTTCACTGATTTGGAAAGTTCAGTCGAGCTTTTGCATGCCATATAAAACAGGCATTAGCCGCACTAGTCTAGGAGTTTCATGGATGAAAAATCCTGTTCTGTGCCCTCACTGCCGGCATCTCCTATGAAGTCCAGCACAGAGAAGGGGCTCAGTGTTTGTCATTTATTTATTTTTTTTAAAAGGAAGATGAACTAGACTACCTTTTAAAGCTGTGTCCTCTCCCTCTCCTTTTTCTCCTCCTCTTACCAACCCTGTCCCATTCTCCTGTATTACTCTATTTCTCCTTTTGTTCCCCAAACTTTCTCTTCTTATCGAGGTCCCTGTTCCCTGATTATCCTGGAAAAATGCCTCTGCAGTGCACTTGGCCTCTTCCAGGGAATGAAACTCCTGAAACTGCACTTGAAATGGGGAGGATTCCGGAGGCCAGGCAGTAGTAACATAGCCTGCTTCCTTCCAGATTCTCCTGAGTCTTTAAAATGCTTTGAGGCAAGCAGATGTGCTCCATACTAACTGCATTTAGTGCCTTCGAATAGTGCCTTCACCTCTGGGAATCTCAATTTCTTTCTCTGTAAAATGGGCTTGCAAATAGGTCCCTTGAGGGTGTGTTGAGCACGAATTGCAGTGTGCAACATTGATAAACATAGTGTCTGGCTGTATGGAAAGTGAAGGAGTATTAATGCATTATTTCTCCTGTTTGTTTGATTGATTGATTTTGCCCCAGTATCTGGGACATCAGCTTTGGCTTCCTGGCCAAGTTTCTTGCGTGGTATGTGGAAGCCAGAATCCCAGAGGGAGGTCACTGGGTTGCCTGGAGCTGGGCATCAGAGGACCTTTTTCTGCCATGTGTCAATCTCTCTCTCTCAAGGACACCAGGCTGAGGGGATGAAATAGCAAATTGGTGGAAAATTTTTTTCCCATAACAAAATCAGAAAGGATTAAGTGGATGGACATTTCGAGAACAAGGCTGTTCTGCTGTTCTGTGCTCTACGGCGGTCTGTCAGTCATACCAGAAAAGAGGAAACAGGCTTTCAGGAGACTGCAGGAGAGGATTTGGTCTTTCTCTTTGAGTGTAAAATGTAGCCTCTAGGAAGACAGATCCAGAGATATTTCAGGGGCTCAGAAGGACGTTTCCTGATGTCATTTATGTACCCGTATATTTGAGGACACACACGAGGGCTTGGGTATGCCCTTGGGTTAAATGTACCTGTTTTGGCAGGCATGTGCATGCCTGAGCACGTATGCGTATGTCTGCCCATGAAGGTGGCCATGTGCCTACCTGTGTAAAGAACCAGTGCACACATATGCTGGTCTGAACTTTCACAATGGAGCATGCATGATGTATATATGTGGGTGAACCTGGTGAGCACATTACAGGAAAGTGCATGTGGGAGGGCCTCACATATGCCTGTGAACACCATGTTGTCAAAGTGTTCACATACATATGTGCATATCTACATGACGATGCAAGTTTATGTGTGTCATGGAATGCATCAATGTGCATACATGCAGAAATACTCATGATGCCAGTGTTAGGAGGGGAGCAGTTTTATAGAATGTGTGTGTGAGGCTTTACATGCAAAACCTTCTATTCTGTAGTAGTATTGTCTGCATTCGTACATGAACACATCAATCTGTGCATGTGTATGTTGAAACAGCCTTATGTGAACACATGTGTCTGTGCATATGAGGAGATATGAATGCATTCCTGGCAGGCTCAGATGCATGGATTCGTGAGGAAGTACATGTGTTTGTGAGCACACTTGTACTTTAAGAAAACAGACATATAAATGTGTGTGTTCCCCTGGTTGAACATTTTCACAGGTGTTTTTAGGTTGCGTAAACATGGCTTTTTGTGTACCTGTGATCCACTTAGCCTGATTGAATGTATATATGCCCTAAATATGCTTTATCTAACTTGGTCCTCACTCCCATTGCTCCCAATGCCAGTAAACAGCCTGTTTCCCTCTGTGGTAGGCACACCTGCCCATCACAAGGACATTCCTCCTGGCTCTGGCAACATAGTTCCTTCTAGTATATTTCACATCACATAGTAGATAGGAATTGAGGTGGTGGTCATGAGGGTAGGAGTTATAGCCCTGAGTAAGTAATCATTAAAGAAAAACATTCAAAAAAGGTGCATGGGATGAGTGGATGGAACACCAGCTAGGTGGGCCCCCCTTCTTCCAGTTCCTATTCTCAGATAAATGATAGAGCTGAGATGTGTATGAGGTTTATCATATAGATTGGAAGGTGTAGTTCTCGCTGTTTTTTGATAGCATAACACAGTTTCCGTTAAGACAGAGTGTACGATCAAAGCATCTTTACTAACAGCATCCTTTAGTAAATCCTCTGAACAGCCTCTGAAGATGCCAGATCTATTCCCATTTTATAGGTGAGAAAAGTGAGGTTCAGAAAGTCAAGTGCCTTCCCCGGGTGAAACAGCACATCAGTAGCAGAGCAAGGAGGTTACTTAGAATCTGGCAGGTAGAGTACAGAGAGCCTGTCCTTGAGGTCAAGAGTTTGGATTCTCATCAGCCCTATCCCTGACTTGCTATGTAACCTGGGGCAACTCCCCTGTTCTCTCTGAGTTTCAGTTTTCTTGACTCTAAATGAGAAGTGCAGACCCAGGAAAATGATGCCCAAAAGCTTCCACAAAGGGCTTGGTGCAGCAAACGCTCTCCAGAAGCATTTGCTGAGTTGACAAAGTCTACCCTAAGTTTAGAGTTTCTGTGATTCTTGAAATGGAAAGAACCAAGTGGGGTGGGGGCTGGAGGGAGGTGTGACGATTCAGATGTCTTGATTTCTAGTCTGACACCCTGAGGATATTCCAGGTTGTAACTAACCACAGTGCCCTGAAGAGGATATTCAAAGGTTGTATCTTTTCCTTTTTCCAGGAATTTACAATCAAAGACAGGCTCTGTTGCTTCAGAGCAAGTGATCTCAAATGATGTCTGTATTAACTGGAGTAAAAGCAATTTATTCGTGTAGCACTACAGAGGTAATAGTCGTAGCAACATTCACTGCTGCAAACATTATTGAGCACAGACATGTGCTGGTTCTTGTGCTGGCACAGTATCTCAACACTGGGTACCTGTGGCTTTATCATCATCCATAAGTCATGGGAATGTCGGGAGGATGGAATGAGATATATGCATACAGCTAAGAACAGAGACTCGCAGAGTAAGCTCTTAATAAGTGTTAGCCATTTTATTATTTTTAGATTAAGTGGCTACATTTTACCAGGCACTGTCTAGGTACTGTGATACATGATGACTAAGTTAAACCAGTGCCTGCCTTCCTGGCTTTCACACTCCAGTGATTATTATGATGCTACTTTCCCCAGTTTATATGATGAAAGTGAGATTTTGAGAAGCTAAGTGATTTCTGGAAGGTTATTCAACTAATAGAGTGGCAGAGGTGGGAATCCAGGTAGCTGGTTTTAGAGTCTGAGCCCTGGCCCTGTGCTATGTTGGGGAACTGATACATTTAAAAAATAGAAGGGAATTTTAGTCTTTCCTGTTGAGCCTCTTGGTTTCAATTTTCTAGACATCTTCCACCAGGTTGATTGGTATTAATCGTAACCGTGACTTTTGCACAGGGAACATTCTATTTAAAGTTCTTTCTTGTGAATTTTTCCTTTTACTGCCTCCAATGACCTAGGGAAGGAGTCAGAGGAGGGATCAGTCCCCCCACTTGACAGATGAGAAGACAGGCTCAAAGAAATGAATGCCTTACCTAAGGTCACAGAACAAAGACAAGAGGGGAATTTCACTTTTCCTACTGCTAGCCTGGCAATATGGGGGCAACATTCTGTCATCTCACCTGCAGAGAAGAGTCTGGCATCTTACGCTGAATTAAAAGGTATCCCCACAGTGGTCCCAGGACTCCTCATGTCTGACCCCATCGGAGACGGGCTTGATCTGCCATCATTCAGGCACACACTGTTCTGGTGGGAAGGGACATTAAATAACCTTAGCCATTTTTTCATCTTTCTCTGATGCAGAGAGAAAATCAAGAGGGTCTTTCTCTCCTCCCCACCCTCAGCCTGGCATCCTCTAATCACCCCTTCCTTGCCACAGGGCACCATCTGTGGCCAGCCTAAATTGGACTGAATGGTGTGGAATTGCAAGTCAAAAAGGGTCCTGGAATCATTCCACTGACAGCCTGGGGCTCTGTGCTCCAGCGCCACGTTATAAATAAGGGTAATGGAGTAGAGGCTGAATTACAACTGAGGCTGCTATGAACACACCAAACAGGCATGGAACTTATTTAAGGAATATAGAGGCAGATTATGCTCCTGAAGCAGTACTGTTGAAGCCAATCAATACTTACTCACTCTCTCAAATCAGAGCCACAGAGACTTTGATTAGGAGGAGGAGGAGCCAAGGGAAATACAGTAGGATCCCTCCCAGGGCAAAATTTCAATATCCGTTTGTTCTGTGCTACACGTGCCCATTAAGCACCAACTCTGAGCTAGGTGTTAGGGAGGTAGTGGGCAGCAAGAGAGATAGGCTTTTAGTTTTAAGAAGCTCAGAGACTTTGGGAGGAGAGAGTAGGCGAAGCATGAAATAACTAAAGCAATGATTACATACAGTGTGATAAGCACAGAGCAGGAAAGCCCAACCCAGTCTTGCGGCGGGGTGAGCGGGGAGGCTGCACAAAGGAGGAGGCATCTTCCAGTTAGCTATTGCCGTGTAACAAACATCCCCAAAACTTAGTGGCTTACGACAGTTGATTTGCTTCTATTTATATGGGCTGGTTCTTTACGCTGAGCTTGGTTGGGCACTTCTCCTTATGGTGGTCTTGGCTGATCTCTGTGGGCCTCTCCTGCGTCTGTGGTCAGTCGGCAGGTTTGCTAGCAGCAGGAGGACCCAGGTTGGCTTCTCACATATTCTGTGGTCAGCAGCAGGTTTTGTCTGGGGCGGCATAGGCAGATGGGCCATCCTTCGCTCTGCTCCCATCAAGCTAATCTCACATGACAATTGCAGGGATCCCAGGGGCAGCAAGAGGGGGCAAGCCCCAGAACATAAACGCTTTTCAAATCTCTGAGTGTGTCAGTTGTGTCATTTTCCCATTGGCTAGAGAAAGTCCTGCAGCCAACTCTGATTCAAGGGGAGAAAAAACAGACTCACGTCTTGATAGGGATATCTGCAATGTCACATGACACTGGTTTAAATGTAAGGAGGAAGAGAGCTGTTGACTGTTTGTGTAGTCTACTTATAGCTGAGTTCTGAAGATTAAGAGTTAGGTGGGTAAAAAAGGGTAGAATAGAGAACAGTGAGAACAAGGATATGGATCTATGAGTGTAAAGGCAGGGCCACCTGAAGGAATGAAAACACAGAGGTAGACAAGGCACAGGAGTGCTCAGTTGTCCTGGTTTGGCTGCATCAAATGTCATTTGGTCCAGGATGGTGCTGTTTGGATAGATGGCATAGGGGGCTATAAAGCTGGGGTGAAGGAGAGGGTAGGGACAGGTCAAAACAGTATGTGCTTAGTCTGAGGAGCTCTTACCTGGTCCTTCCCACTTCTGGTTCTTAATGTCTCTGAGTCTCCTTCCTGTACACTGTACCTCAGTATTACAGTTTGTGAAATTGGAGTCAGGAATTTCACCATGCTGTCCTCTTTACTTGGGTTTCTATTTTAATCTTGTATCAGTCAATATTTGTCAGTCTCCTGCTGTTGCAAAAATTGCTGAGCTACCAAAAGGAGTCAGAGGAGATAAAAGCAATTCCTGGTTCAGAAGACTCTTAAGACCTAGCAAAAGTCATGGAGATTTAGGGATGGGTGAAGTTCGTGAAGTCAGGGAAGGAAGTAGAAGCCTGCCAGGGGAGTGGAGGGCTCAGGAGAGGTAGAGGGCATTTTGAACTGGGCTCTTTAGAGGGTCACTTCAGTGAGGTTTTGAATGATAGGTAACATCCGTGTATGCAGAAGAAAAGATTAAGGCATTTCAGGCAGGTGGCACGGTGTGAACAAAGGCTAAGAGGTAAGAATGTTGCTTGGGGCTAGTGGACCACGATATGGTTCCCATAAGCAATGGATTTAGGCCAGTGTCTGACACTGGGGATTAATTCATCATATAAAGGTATTCCTTTAAGCCTTGCCTCTCCCACCTTTCTGCAAATAGCTGTTGGACTCAATGTCGGATGTGTTTATTCTTCTAGGTTCTGTTTGGTCACTGGGTTTCACAGGTTTCATTTTTCCTCCTCACACATCATACTGCATGGTGCCATGCTTTCCTGACTCATTGTATTTTACATGTCGTGTGAATCCATGTATGTGGCATTCAGATGCTGAGTCCCCTGGGTTGGGGTGTGGGGGTTGGGGTTGACAAGTCAGACTTAGCAACAGAGACCTAAGATGCCCTCTTGGCAGCATCTTCAGGAGAGTTGGAAGGGGCCCTGGCATTATGAGGGATTTTTAGCACTTCTTGTCCCTCATGCTGCTAAATCACTTTTGGGATTTAAGGAGGTTCTGCCTCTCCTCTCTGTGAATCCTTGTATCATTGTTCTTCTAAACAATGAGATCAGAAGAACACTGCATCATGATGCGTTGTGATTTAAGGCAAGTTGCTACTCTTCTCTGGTCCTCATTTTACAGATTAGTAAAATGGATGGGATAGATCATTGATCTCCATCCTTTTACGCTCCCTTCCTGTTGTAATTTTCCATGATTCCAGGTCACTGCTGTAGGGATAACTTAAAAAGGTTTACAGGGCACTGGGGACAAGGCAGAAGGGACTTGGAAACTGTTTCCAAGTAAAGTAGGAAGTTTTATCTCTGTGACTGCTGCCTCCTTTTTCTTTATATTTGATACTGTCACACACACCCCACTGTTCTCAAAACAACCCGGTGCTTCTTGCCTTGACAGCGGTGAGTTAGAAAAGAGTGACGAGAAGACAGACAACTGACAGGGAATATCCATAGGCTAAATGCTGCTCTAGGCTCCTTCCAACGCGTTATCTCCTGTTATTCTCACAGCAATCCTAAGAGATTGATTTTATGATTCCCATTCTTTCATATGAGGCCAGTGAGGCTTAGAGAGGTGAACTTAATTTGTTAAAGGTCAACCCAGTGAAATATAGGAAGGAGCAAAGTGATCTTAAAAACTCATTCTCCATAAGACAGAATGCTTCATATACCTCTTTCCCAGGAGATATTTGCATCTTAAAAACAGAGGAAACAAATGACTTTACTATGATGAAATGAATAGGCAGAGCACCTGAGTGACCTGGAAGGATGCCTACTGCCCTGGTACTTACCATATCACACCCCCTGGCATACACTTGATTTCTCGATCTCTTTACTCAAATGTGCAAGCTCCTTTCTCAGCCCGGGTAGGACAGTGGTGAAAGTGCTGAATTTGGAATCTGTGAATCAGGGTTTGGAAAAGTGTAGTCCCTTTTTAGGGCCTCAGACATCTCAGCTGAAAACTGGGTGTTCTACTATTTACTTTACCAATGTGGGTTTCCTATGAGGGCTAAATGAGACAATGAATGAAAGCCCTTAGCCTGGCACACAAGTAGGTGTTAGCAAAGGTTAGTTCCTGTCTCCATTCTTTAGGCACCCACTCTCTGCATCAGTTTGCAATGTTGTGGGACAAGGAAGAGGAGGGGAAGGAGAAAAACTCATTAACGTTGGGATGGATTTTTAAAAAGACAGACAGAGAGAGCATGCAAACAGAGAAACCAAGGGCATATCATGAAGTGAAATAACAAAGACCAAGCAAAGAAATACAGCAAGGAAAGAGGGAAATGGTATGGGAGAGAATAACTGGGAGTAATGAGAATCAATTCCAGCAACCCTCTATCTATTTCCAAATCTAATCTGAAACGATATGCTTTTCTCCCTTGCCAATAGCTCTTAATTCTTCCGTTCCCCTCCGTTATTTAACCGGGTATAACTGTATTATTTATCTTCACTGAGTGGCTTGGGAAAACAGTTTTATGTAAAAGATGCAGTTCCCAAAGGATGTGGTATTGGGCAGATTGGAGGCAGAGTCATAGATGAGCGCTGACAGCTGGGGTTGGGGAGGAGGAGTCTGAGGTACCTCTGGAGTCTGGAGACTCTAATCCCACTATTTAAAGAGTACCATTCTCTCCAGAAGAGCTTGAGTCTGTTCTCCAGCTGCTGCCAGAGGGCTTTGGCCACGTCATGGCCCCTGCCACTTCACCTTCTGTCCCCACAGGCGACCTCCCAGACCTAGCATACCATTGGCGTTATCCTGTGGGCATTTAATCTGGCCTGACATCAGGATATCTTAGAATTATGAAATGTCCAGATTATAGACTCTCCCTGCTTGCCCTGTCCAAACCCCTGATAAATGAGGAGCATTAGCTGACCTCTCACATGTGTTCCTGTAACACACTGTGCCTCCTATCTTGCGGTCATTACCACACACTCATCATCTTTGCTGACTTTCCTTTTTCTGCTCTCCTAGATTGTGACTTTCTTGAGGACAAGAAACTCAGGAAATGTACGTTTAGTGATGCATTGATTCGACAAATATTTATTGCACACCTGCTGCATGCTAAATAATGAAGACTGCAATGTCCTAGACAGGCATCATCTTCTATGAATTAATGATTAAGTGGGTGGATGACTGAAAAAACTGAAGCAAGGGGAAATGCTTGCTGCTGCTTAGAGGGAACAAAAGAATATCTAGACTATATTGGAAAGTCTGTGAGGATAGTAGTCAAATTGATCTTTTCCTCCAATCTATTCTTAGGACCTAGCACTGTGCCTGGCACATTTCAGACAGTCAGTAGATAATTATTGGAAGGTATATTGGTGGTTGAAGTATGTTGTTGGATGATTGTATTTGCTTTCAGAACTAACTGTAAAACTTTGCAGATTTCTAAGCATGTTGCTATGTATGGCCTTATTTTCTCTCAGTTCTACATTAGATGTGATGTAAGTAGGCCACACTGTGACCCCCATTTTACAAGTAAAGAAAATCATAGAGGCTCTGTAATTTGTGCTCCAGGACACCAGTCAGGTGCTGTATATAGATCACAAAAATATAAGCTTCTGACTCAAAATTCAGTGTTCTCTTCACTAACCCAGGCTGTTTAATTAGGTCAGAATGACTGGGGTCCATCCATTCACCTATTCACCCATCAGTCCATCCACCTTGTCATCTTAATTCATAGTACATGGAGAGCTTCATTAACCTCTGAGCTCGGGCTTGGTCTGACTGCATAAAGGAGCCCCAAGTGGGACCCGGCACTTATATTATTCTGCTAGGTGATGGTCCATGGGCAAGAGTTGGTAGCCCCCAGCCTCCCTCTATAATAGTAGCTTCTGCATTTTATACTGGTTCCCCCCACTGTATCCCTTTGTACATTTGTGACCTTCTTGCCTTCTTGCCCTTGTGCCAATTCTCCATCTGAAATGCCCTCTGCCACATAGCCATTTGTTGAAATCTTGCCAATTCTTTGAGACGCCTCCATGAAGACTTTTTAGATCCAGCCAGAAGTAATCTCCTTCCCTCTAAGCTTTCTACTTTGCTTTATAGCTCTTTATAGCAGGTCTTTTCTCAGCCCCTTGGACTAAGCTCCCGAGGACAGAGTCCCACAATGCCAGCTCTCAGAAAAGGCTGGTTGACTAAATTAATCTTTAAAGTGAGTATTTGCATCTGCTACAGAGGTAAAATATAGTCAATATAGAAAATGTAGAGAACAGTTAATCAGAACATGATTAAAATCACCTCTGATCCCGCTATTTAGAGAGTGCCATTCTTCGTGGTCCATTGTATTTTTTTTTCCAGCTGTTTATACACATACTCACGTCTAAACAGAATCATAAGAGTGTCCATTTTCTTTGTGAATTCCCCTATCTCACTTCATGAAAATATAAGCTCCTTGAAAAGTAACGTTTCTTTCTTTTCGTGTGCATTCTCCAGGATGTTAGGTAAATTTCTGTAGAGTTGCTGTATGGGAATCCAGCCATTATTAACACCACAAGTTGCTGTCTCTTCTCTCTATCCTCTGGAAATACTCATCTGACTTCAAATATGGCATAGCTCAATTAAACATACAGGACATTTTGGAGCCCCTACTCTGTTCATCCACTGTACCAGGCACCAGGCTACACAAATAGTGCACTGACATGTCCCTGCACTAGGATCCAATAAGGGAAGTCAGCTGTATACAGAGACTATTTTAAAAGAGAGAGAGAGAGAGAGAGAGAGAGAGACAGACACCAAGTCAGTGGTAAGAGGATGCTATAACTATGTATATAAAGTCATATATAACAAATGTAACTGTGGAGTGCTCTCTAAGTATCAAGACCAACCTGACAGCTCGTTTGTTTGTATTATCTCATTTGATTCTAAAAACGACCCTGTGAGGCAGGTGCTGTTATTATTCTCATTTGGTAGGTGGGGGAACTGAGGCATGAAGAAGTTAAGAGCTTGCCCAAAACACACAGGTTGAATACATGGGAGACGGGATGCAAATTCAAGCAGTTGGTCTCCAGACCCTGTGATCTTATGCAGCATGCAATATTCCTCCTTATGAAAGCATGGAGGAGCACAACATATTGAATTAGGAAAAAAACATCGTATATGTGGTACATTATATAAACATCTGGTCAGAATTGATATTTAAGTGCAAGGAAAGGCATACGAAGAGATCAGACTGGGGAGAAATGCATATGATAGGCCAGGAAAGGCCTTGTGTGTCAGGCTCAATAAATTAGGTTTTATCTTGAGGGACTGTAGAAAACATTGGAGGGTTTTGAGCAAAGGTATTGTATGGTTAGTCTGACAAGTTAGAAATTTCATCCTGGTAGCCATTTAATGGATGGCTGGAAGGACGGAAGCCTGAAGGTAGGGATACCTGTTAAGGAGCCTGCTGAATAGTCTTCATTTGCTTCTTGAGATCCCCTTTCCCACCTGCTGTGCACCCAGGAAGGCTGACTTATATGATTTGTTTCATTTAAGCATCCTTGGGTGTTTAGTCGAGGTCAACTTGTGTGAGACCCCTGCAAAACATTGCTGGGTAGAAGGAGAATGAGGTTAGGAATTTACCCTCTTGAAAACCTCCATCCTGGGTTGTGCATTGGCAGTGACTGGGTTATTCTAGTAAAAGCTATAGTTCTTATTTGGTAGCTATATGGTAGCCCTTTCCTACAGCTATGGCTTTTGTAGGGTTTGATAGTCCCCCATCCCTAACATCCCTTGCCCTTCAGGCCTAGGGTGGTGACGATTCCTTGCTGTTGTCAACATGGGAGTACTTTGTCGCTCATCATTAGTTTGCTTTAACCCTGCCCAAGCCTTTGTAAATGCTCCCTTCGTTAAACACTTCTCAATGACCTTCCTGAGTATGTCTCCTCCTCTCTGATGAGACCCTGACTGGCACAGAACCATTTGCAATAGCCCATGAGAGAGATGATAAAGCTTTGCATTAATTAAGCATTTTAGAGATGAAAAAGGGCATGAGTATTGCGATTATTTCCCAGGCCCACTCAGCAAGACTTGATGTGTGACAATCACCCATGAATGCTGGAATAGCTAGTGGCAAGGTTGGTTAAAGTCAACATCACTACCTTTCCCACCTCTTTCTGCCTGGGCAGTGAGTTCATCTCATGTAATGCCTGCTTTCCCCATGGCGAGAAAAAGACCGTTTGCAAACTCATTGGAAGCTTTCTCTGGGCTTCAGCAAATAATCTGCTGGAGGGTCAGCTGGTGCTAAAGAATCAGAAGGCTGCTTAGTTAGCCACTTGGGAGATGTTACCAAGATGGCTGGTGATGAGAAGAGCTGCTTATTTTCATAATGACCTTCAGGAATTAAATAAAAATACAATGAGTGTCATAGATTAGGAAGAACAAGCTGATTAAAAGCACAACATGCCTTTGGGATTTTTTATTTCTTTTCCAGGAGGCTGAAAGGCATCAGTGGCCACCGAGGCAGGATGGCAGTCTACCCAGAATCGCTGATGAAGGCTGATCCTCTCTCTTGGCTTTTGTGGGGTGGTTGAGGGGATTTGAGCCTGTTGAATATTTCACGAGTTGCAGCCCATGGGGGAGAGCAGAAAAAGGTGAAAAGGCAATCCCTGTGTTTCTTTATGATTCCAATATAAAACCAAGCTCTCCAGGGTGGGAGGGAGGCAGGCACTGGAGTCAGCCTACCGCCAGAAGGCATGGTACACCAATTCTCCCACTTTAATATCTGCTGTTTCATTTTATATTCATCATGTCAGCATAATCTGCCTTTATGGGAATCGTCTTGGTTCCCGACCAAATGCGTTTAGTCCCCCTTTTGCTTTAAGTTTGATTGTAATATGACTTGAAGACTTCAATGAAATGTTTATGTGGAAGGAATAGGGGAAGAGAAAAGGGAAAATGCAATTGGAAAATCAATCAGCAGAGAATTTCAAGAACTGGTTTTGGCCATGTTACTGTTTTATTAACCTGTTTTTAAGGGACACAGGACTGGTTTTCTGACCAAGTGTACTCTACTGGTTCTGAATAAAATGTACACAGTATCACCAAGCATTCAAAGCCCTTAACTCTGTGTCTGAATTACTTTTTTTTTTTTTTTTTTTTTTTGAGATGGAGTCTCACTCTATCACCCAGGCTGAAATGCAGTGGCACAATCTCAGCTCACTGCAACCTCCACCTCCCGGGTTCAAGCGATTCTCCTGTCTCAGCCTTCTGAGTAGCTGGGACTACAGGCGCATGCTGCCACACCCAGCTAATTTTTGTATTTTTAATAGAGGCGGGATTTTACCATATGGGCCTGGCTGGTCTCAAACTCCTGACCTAGGCCCACCTAGGCCTCCCAAAGTGCTGGTATTACAGGTGTGAGCCACCACGGCAGGCCCTGAACTACATTTCTCACCTGACGTTCTGCTCCACTTCGACATACACATGCAGCTTCATGCCCCTGAGATGAGGAGCTGATGTCTATGCCTTCTTCTCCTCCCCTCTGAGGGACATCCATCTGTTCATCCTCTGCAATGCTCATACCGCCACCTTTTGGAAGTAGTTCTTGGCTGCAAGCTAGGAGACTTTTCCCACCTTGGAGTTTTCAATAGATCTGTAGTTCTTCCTCTTCTTCTTTTTTTTTTTTTAATTTCCTGATGAAATGTAACACTCTTTGAATTCTATTTTTCAGTCCTTCCACCATTTTATTATGGATGTGTGCAAATAAGTGTATTACTGAGTCACTAAAATATATGTAAATGCATAAATATATATCTATCAAATCACTGAAATATATATATATATATGCATTAAGCATTCTAAGGATGAAAAAGGGCATGAGTATTTGAAATATATATACACATATATATGTATATAATTCAGTGATTCAGTAATTATTTACTGAGCATGTATTCTGTGCCAAGCACTTTCCAAAGTGCTTGAGAGATGGCAGGAAATAAGACACGCAAGGTCCCTGCTCTCCTGAAGAGAGAGACAATAAACACATGTTCAAGGAAGTGTAAAGCATAAATTGATTTTCCTTCCTTCCTCCCTTCCTTCCTTCCTTCATTTCATTTCATTTTTGAGACAGGGTCTTACTCTGTATCCCAGGCTGGAGTGCAGCGGTGCAATCTTGACTTCCTGCAACCTCTATTTTCCGGGTTCAAGCGATTCTTGGGCCTCTGCCCCCTGAGTAGCTGGGATTACAGGCTCATGCCACCATGCCTGCTTAATTTTTATATTTTTTTAGTAGACATGGGCTTTTGCCATGTTGGCTGGGCCGGTCTCAAAGGCCTGGCTTCAATTGATCTGCCTGCCTTGGTCTCCCAAAGTGCTGAGTTTACAGGCATGAGCCACGATGCCCGGCGTGAATTTCTAATCATGATAATCGCTATCGAAAGTTTTTGTAAAAGGGATATAATAAAGATGGATGTGTGTGAAGAGGACTACTTCAGCTAGAGTGAACAGGCACAGCTTCTCTGAGCAGGTATCATTTGAACTGAGAGACAAACACTGAGAAGAAGCCAGCTCGTAGGTTCTGGGAGGAGAGTGCTAGGAATGTTGGGCAGAAAGTACTCAAGCCCTGAGACAAGTAGGAGTCTGGCCTGTTTGAGAAAAAGTTGTAAAGTCCTGCAGGGCTGGAGTGCGTGATGAAGGGGTGATGGTGGAAGATAGTCCCGATAACACACAGTTGCCTGGACCATAGTCAATGGAGAGTGTGCATGTGTGTAGACAGTAACATGAGCCAGGAGACATTTGACTGGGGAGAATTTCCACTGCTAAATGATTATGAGCTCCCTGAAGGCAAGGCTATATCTCATTTAACTCCATATTCTGAGCTACTGAGCTGCCTGGAATGGAGTAGGTGTTTGATAAGTATGTTTAATAAATAAACAAATGCATAAATAAATGAATAATGAGTGAATGAATGATCGAGGCCTTCTGCTTCTTCTAAAGCATTTTTCCCTTTAACATTTCATACCCCTCCTCTCTCCTCTCCAACAACAGTTTCTTTTCTTTGTAATAAAGTAAGTCTGGAGTTATTCTCTGTGATTCAATATTTACTGTGTTTCACACACTGTTATTATCATTTAACGTTTACTGTCTGCTGACTGTGCACTCATCACTGTAGCAAACAAAGAGCTCAATCTAGTTTTGGTTCATGGGCTAATTTAGTGAAGAAAAAGGAGATGCAAGTGCAACTGGCATAGTAGAAATTGCACGGACTGGAAATCCACTGGTTTTAGCTAGGTACAAATTCACCAGTGAACTTAAGTCACCAACCTCCTGAGACCTTCTGCTTTCTCATCTGAACATGGAAAGGGGAAGCCTCTTTAATAGTGGGATTTCAGGCACAGGCTGGAGAGAACACTAGGAGTGAGGAGCTCAGATTTCCACAAGCACCCCTCTGTTCACGCCACCTTCCTCTATGGCAGGCTGTGTCAACCAGATGTAACCTACCTTGGGGCTTTCTTCTGGTGCCTTTCCAGGGACACTCAGCACATGGAGCACCTGCCTAGCCAGCCGTACGTGGAACTACTGAATTAGACACTGCTATTTCTAGTGCAGCTCTCAGCCCTGGGTTCCCTGGACCTCTGGTTTTGGGCTTTGATGCACTGAGAGAAAAATGAGCCAGACCATTTACCATAATGTCTTCACCTTGCCTTGGCCCAGCTGGCTGTCTGCCAGGGAAGCTACTGCCAAGGCCTCGGGTGCTGAGGCTGGGAGGGGGTCAGTGGGGCAGCAGATCACCCCAGCCTGGGATAAAGAGAAGGTGCTGAGAGGAGACCTACTGCTCAGATTGATCACCCAGCCAGTCCCTCCCCAGAACCACAGTGGGTTCTCAGGGCCCTTTGAGGCCTATGCTCTAAGCACTGACAAACCTTTGTGATTATCTCAAGGCCTGTTCAACTCTTCCAGCTGCAAGGGAAGCCCAAGCATGTGTTTGCTTGGCCTAATAACTTACTATGTTCTCATCACTTTGTCTTTTACTTGGAATGAGTAGGAGGAGGCCATGCAAAGACTGTAAATGGAGGGCTTAGTGATGTGAGATGACTTTTGCTTGGCAGGATTCCTCTGACTTCTGGTTGAGAATAGAATGGACAAGGGTGGAAGAAGAGAGTCAAGTTAAGAAGCCCTTGCAGTAAGCCAGGCAGGAGAGCAAAATGCCTTGTCCCATGTGGCTGATGTAGAGGGACTGGAAAGGGTTGAATGTTGAATGGCTTTGGAAGGATTTCCTGATGAACCGAATGAGGAGTGGGAGAGAAAGCAAGCTGTCAAGGATGGCTCACGGTTTTTGTTTTTTATTTTTTTCAGAGCAGCTGAAGGATGAATTAGATCCTGTTCCTATCAATGATGATGATGATGACAAATCAATGCCTAACTTAAAAATTCATAGCTAATATTTTTAACTCTTATTAAGTGCTAAACACTCTTCTAAGGATTTTTGATTGTGAACCTCAAGGAGGGAGAGTCTATTGGGCATGGGTAATATAAGAATAATTCAGTAGAACTGGGTGATGAGTAGGTGATTTGGTGGTATCATCTCTTCTTTTCAAGATGATTCTTTTTCATTCCGTGTCACCAGATATGATGAGCACTACAGTGGTACATGGAGAGGGCTGATTGAATAAGTGGCTATAATTCAGCTTGCCCATCAGTCCTCCTCGTGTGTGTGTGTTTGTGTGTGTGTGTGTGTGAATGAACACACTTGAGGTCTTTGGGGACTGTAGGAATACTGCCTCAAGGTCATAGCTGCCTCGGGGGGAGGGGCCGAGGTTCTAAGCCTCCAACACTACTAAGGCTACTTGTCTACTGATGGACACTATAAAGGCTATTTGTCTCCCATTTATCTCCCTTGAGTGCAGACCTAATAATTCTCCAAGAACTCCACCACCTTTCCCTTGTATTAATGCTTGAGATACATTGACGGGTCTTATCTTTCTAGGACATTTGCAGGCACACACCCCTTTAGTCGAGGGGACTGTGGAGCAATTGTACAATCCCCTTGCAATGACACTTTCAGCACCTTATGCCATGACTCTTTTTTACTAATAAAAAGGTATGATACATTGAACAAAAATACTATTCAAATGATACTCATTTTTAAATTATTTACAGAAGGAAAACCAGCATAGAGACAAGAATTAGAAACTTCAAGTCAGGAGATTGAATTTTACAATTTACTAGAAAGTTCTCACTCCCCATCGGCTATATGAAAACATTGGGATAGGGCAGTAGCTATGCCGGTATTTTTAAACCAAAGAAACTTTTGTGCCTACGTTCTTTTGCTTGGGAGTGCAGTATATACCTTACAAAAAAATGGAGCTGCTCTGATGGAAGCAAGAGGGACATGCTCAGGGCAAACCTCTTGGTAAGCTCCTTTCCCATGCAAGATGACCCTGAGCTACCTCAGCTGAGCTGATGCTCTCTTGGGCCTTTCTGGCTCCGAGGTTTGGCCATGAGTACTTCCAGCTCAGCTTCTAAAGAATCCATACTCTCAACTCCCACTTCTTTCATGGATTTCTTTCCTTCATCTTCTTCTAGTTCCATAGCCACAAAAGAATGAAAGCACTTTTATCCTTAGTTCCATTCCACTATCAGAGTAGAATGAATTACCCAATCACATGTGATGTATTAAAAAGGGCCTCAGACAGATCTGGGTGCAAACCCCACTTCCACTATTCTGTTACTTTAGGTGAATCTTGGTCACAGTTGACCCACCTATAAATGAAAGTGATGATCCCTAGCTCATAGACTTGATGTGAGGAAAGACATCCTGGCAAAAAAAAAAAAAAAAAAAAAAAAAAAAAAAAAAAAATGGATGCCTGCTGAGCTGATTAGGTGGGCTCTTTTCCTCCCTGGAGCACTGAGGCCAGGCATACAGCTCACCCAGTGCCTCGGGTCTTGTCTTGCAGAGATGTCTGGCACAGCGGCGGACATCTCGCTGGTGCACTGGAGACAGCAGTGGCTGGAGAATGGCACCTTGTACTTCCACGTCTCCATGAGCAGCTCCGGGCAGCTGGCCCAAGCCACCGCCCCCACTCTCCAGGAGCCCTCGGAGATTGTTGAGGAGCAGATGCACATCCTCCACATTTCTGTGATGGTGAGTGACGGGGGAATGTGCTCGGGGTCGGGGATTGCGTTGGGGAGGAATGGGTGGAGAGATGGAGGGGGCAGGGGATGGTCCACAGATGGAAGGAAAGAGCCAAGCTCAAGAGGTTAGAATGAGAAACAGAAAATCAAATGGATTCTGTGGTGTCACTTGGACTGATGCATACCCATCCATCATCTGTCAGCTGTGAGAAACTAATTGTGCTTCAGAGAAGAAAATAAAGGGTCTCCAACTCCTCATCCTTTTGGCCGACATCTCTGGGAATAGCTGTTTAACACCTGTCACGTGCTTGGCCTGCTTTGCTGAGGGCTGAGGTTTGGTGCTTCAGAATACAACTGGCCATTCCAAGAGTGACTGAACAAGCAAAATTGGAATAAAACCAGAACAGGCTGCCTTTTCCAAAGTGCCCTTGATGTGTCAGGTGTTTTAACCCTTACAACAACTGCATGGTGACCCTTGGAGCTGGCCTGGATGTAGCCCTTGCAGTGGTTCACAGAAGCCCCTGCATAACTCTCACTTTATAGTTGCTAATACTGTGGCAGAGGGGCAAAGAAACTTACCCAAGGTCACATAGCCAGTGAAAGATGCAGCTACTCTTGAGTGTTCAAATCCAAGCATATCTGGCTACTAAGCCTGAACTATGTCCTATATACCCTGTTTTCTCCCAATTCAAGAATTTCTTGAGTATCTACCAATTGGTAAGTACTGTACTGGACACATTTATGGAAATTATCTCTCACTCTGCTCTTGCCAAGAATGGATGAGGTCCAGCGAATCACCTCCACATGGTCGCAGAGAGAAGATGTGGCTGTCCAGCTCTGTTGGCCCCATGATACAGAACTCTGAGTCTGCTGCCTCCACCCAGAAGGTCACTAGGGCTGGAATCACTTGAGTCGTAGTCTAAAAGTATCTAGGCTTATATTATATGCTTTCTTTAAAAAGCTATATTTATTGGCATTGCATGGTAGATAGAAAAACAAAACCAGAAAATAAATCCAGTATGTAGGAAGCAGAGGGTCTAATGGGCTCAGGAAGAAACTTGACATCTTTCTGGTGCTTTATATTCCTCAAAGCCACTCTTACATTTACTTCTCCTTTTCTTCTTTAGTACGGCTCTGCCAGAAACCCGAGGTTAGGAAATGGTATCTCCAGCATACATATGAGGAGGGTATGGCCCAGAGGGGTGAAGTGATGGGAATAAAGCCACTCAGCAAAGCAGAGCTACCTCTCACTCCTCATTTCTTCCTTGAATTTAACGATCAGCTGTATTTTTTGACTCTACAATGGAGCAAACCTTTAGTTTTAGTCTCTTTCTCATTTCTCTTTGACGAACGCTGTGCATTAGACACTCTGATTAGGGTTGAGTAAGATCTTAGAAGTTTTCTCTTTTTGGAAAAACACATACACTCCCCAGCCAGGCAGCAATGTTAATTTTGGACCTTACGCATGCTCATCACGTGGAGGAACAAATCAAGGCCTTTGTGTTATTCATGGAATGAGTGTGATAGACTTTTTCCATATGTATATTTAGCAAATGATGCAGCCTCACACCAAGCAAGTGGGTGCCTGCATGCTAAGTTTGGGGTGCAAATTTGTAAGCACCATCTCAGAGCGCTTGCTGAGTTCCTCATGGGGTGTGGGACACCACCTAATGTTAGGAAGAGGCTGAGGGACGTGAATGCTCTTCTTCCTTTAACATTTGAGAGTGAGACTCAGTTTTGACCAATGTTCGTTAAACATTTTCTGTGTTTCAGCACATTTACTTACATGTATCCTTCTTGTAACCCAGTAACCTAGATAGTATTATCTCAATTATAAATGAACTTCCAATGTGTCTTTTTTGCCTCCAGGCCCAGCATTAGTTTCACTGAATCAGACTTTCTCCCTAGGATGGTAGGTTTTCCTCAACTTTCCCTTTTGCTCAGTAAGTTTAGCTTCGAAATAATAACTCACTGAGGTCCAGATGTCACTGCAATTCCCTGTAGTTCAAGATTTGGCTGGCAGAGTAGGTAACGTGGAGGCTGGCACACTCCAGACCCTCCCCACCCATGAGCCAAAGTGGCCCAAGGCTACCACCATGTGTCCAAAGTTCCTTCCCCCATTCAGGGCTCCATAATCTGGATCTCTCCTGTCCCTGCCCTCCCCTCCCCTCCCCTCAGGGAACAGAGTCATGTCTTGGAGACACTGAACCCCAAGGTGTTCCGCTTCTCAGAGGTGGGGCATGCCAAGAACACTGTTCTCTCTAGAGGTAGGAAGACAGTCATAAGCACAGACTTGGAGCACAGACTTGAGGTCTCTCTCTGACACTGAACTAGGGTATGAGCCCTTTGTCTTGTTTTTGTCATTTATAAAACAAGGATGGTACTCATAGTTATGTAGACACAACAAGCCCTCAGATCAGAGGAGCTTGGTACTTAAGGGTATTTGTTTTTGTTCATAGGGGCACTTTAGTTGAAAAACTTGAGATGTGCTGATTTATTATACCCGTCTATTCTGTAGTTGGATACTGAGGTCTGGGACAGGCTAGGACTTGTCTAAGATCCCTCAGGCAGTCAACAGGGCTTGGCCTGGAGGTCAGACCTCTCCGTGGCTCAGACTCTACCCTGGTCGTTCTGGCCACAGACAATTCAGCAAGAACAAAAAGAGTGTTTATATTTAAGATGGCTGGGATCTCTCTCCCCATTTCACAATTGAGAAATCGGAGATTCATGAGCTTAACTGATTTGCCTAAGTCTCCTGGGCTAATAAAATTGCAGTTCTGGGACCAGGATTTCCCCAGGATTCCAAACTTGTGTTTGGCTGTTCACGAAATCATGGCCCTGACCCTGCAGGATGGACTTTTGTTTTCATCTTTAGTGAAGATCCAAGGTGGTCTGTGAGAAGATCCAAATCTTCTAGTCAGATGTCAAAGAATCTAGGATCTATGCACTTCATCCCTTTTTGTCAGCACAAATGTCCTGCTCACCCATGCAGGGAAACCAGCTCCCATTCAGCCACTGGAACCTGCTACAATCCATGCCTCCTAGGGTAGAGCCATTGTACTCTCTAGGCTTGTGAAGGCCAGAGTTGAGCATCTACCTGGTCCCAAAGGTTGCATCATCTGAATATTAATATCCCAAAAGGTGATGCAGCAAGGAGGTACTCTGAACCCAGTCCAGAAAGAGAGAGTAAACAGTCATCTCCATTTGTCTTCTGTCCCAGCTTCAGCATGCCCTCCTCAGCTCCTCAGCTCCTCAGCTCCTCAGCTGTGCAGGTGGCAGGATGCAGAGAAAAAAGCAGAGCAATGGAATTCAGCAGACCTGGCTCTGAATATAGTCTCTTCTACTTCCTGCTTCCTGGTCATTTTACCTTAGGCACATCCCTTCATGCCTCTGAGCCTCAGTTTCCTTATCTATGAAACCAAACTGATCATACCAATCTCACAGAATTATTGAAAAGAGTGGAGAAAAATTACTGAAAAGAGTGGAAAAAACATACAATGGTGCCTAATACCCAGGCTGGCACATACTGCATGCATAGTCACAAATGGCTATTAATAATGTCATTGAAACAATGTTTAAAGGACTCCAATTTCGGAGTAAAAAGACATTGGCTTTAGTCTTATATTTGCTGCTATTTTGCTGTCTGATCTAGAGAAATAATCATAATACCTGACATTTATTTTGAGTATTTATTATATGCCAGGCAGTGTTCCAAATTTTGTTCTCTGCGTGTTATCACTTTCAATCCTCGCAACAAACCTTAAGGTGGATACTATCCCTCACCTGAGGAATCTGAAATGTTAATAAATACCTATCTACGTGACATTGATCACACAAAGGTTAAGTGGCAAAACCAATTTTTCACTCTATGTATGCTGGTTTCAGAAACTGTGCCCTTCATCTATATAACAGGCCACCATTTTCCTTCTCTATGCATCCATTGTTGATTTAAATGATAAGATTTCATGAGTGAATTCTTACAAAGACTCTACCCTATGTGGAATCCATGGGTATTTTATGAGGCTTTCTGACTTGGAAATCAACTCCAGGGTTGAACAATGTCTCTATCACTACCTTTATGTCCTCAGCCAAGTTACCTTCATCTTTTGTAAAACTGGGATAATATTCCCCAATACTTAGAGATGTTTTTCTAGGCACGGAATGAGATCACACTCACAAATGCCCTGCACGATGAAAATAATGACTGCTACCACTGAGAACTTTCTGTATGCCAGGCCCAAAGTGCAGCACCTGTATTATTTCATCTAATTATTCCAATGCTTCTATATGATAAGTCCTGTTGTTGCCCCTCACTTACAGATGAGAGCTAGGGAGTTAGTGGGGTTTTGGCATCTTGCCATCCGCATCGCCAATAAGTGTTGAAGCTGAGATTCCAACTCTGGTTGGAATTGAGAGTCTGTGTGCTTGGGCCCAGTTCTGCATGGCACAGTCCCTGACATTCAGTAAGTGCTCAAAAAGCAGTAGCTGTTATTAAAATGTTAGCTATAGTGAGGGTCATCATGTCTGTTTATTTATAGAGTATTCACTCCAGGTGCACAAAACATTTGATAGAAATTGGAAACTTGTCAGTTAGGGAGAGGAGTTGCTCATGCCAGCATTTTATAGATAGGAGAAAAGAAACCCAAAGGAGGCTGAGTGATTTGGTTACAGGTGCACAGTCAGAGGAAAACCATGGCTTGAATCCTGGAGTGTACTTTGCATTGTTTATCAGAACAAAGAGGTTCTTTTAGTGTTGGTATTCTTATTTAGGAAGTGGGAAGACTTGACCTGCTTCACGCAGGCATGAGGAAATGCAATAAGTCCTAGCAGATGTGATCACAACTTCTTGTTTCTTTTTTGCATTTAGTTGTTTTTTTTTCATTTTGCTTTTTGTTGCCATTGCCATTGTCACATTGGCATTTCAAGATATATTTCACTTTTGCATAGATCAAAGTTGCTTTCAACAAAAATAGTTATCACTTGTGGTTCAGAGGGTCGGTCATATAATTCTACTCTTTCCTCCTCTCCCCCTTTTTAACAGTGAGAAAAATAATTTCATTTTAATGCAATGTGTCTTGTTTTAAAGATTTCCACAAGAGTTGCTAGATAGAAACTGTTTGAGACCAATATGTTTCATCTTGGCGCTTTTGTTTTTTCCCTTTCGTCTTTTTGGTGACAAAATGTTTGGAGAAAGGGGATGAAAAGAAATGTTTGGTTTGATGTAGAAGAAGAAAAGAATTTTGAGGGCATGTTTTTCTCAAAAGGATCATCCCAAAGAAAATGCCATGGATTTGTACTGCTGGCCTCCAATGAGGGAGGATTCCAAGGCGCCAAAATTCTCTTGCACGACAGGACAAACTTTTCAAAGTGTCTGAGCTATCCATCAGTGGAGTAGGCTGAATCAAGAAGTTGTGAGTTTCTTCTCCCTGAGTTTATACAAGTAAAGTCGCTGGGGTTTAGAGAGGAATAATAGTTAAATTAGATGACTATTATAGTTGCCTCCAATTTAGATGATCAATGACTCTGTGATAGAATTACATAGAATAATACTTTGAGGATTATAAAATGTCACACAAATCTAAGACATTGTTATTATCATTCTTATTCAGTAGCTTTGTTTAGAGGATCGGTGTGATACTGGGATAATACTTGTTAAAGTTTTCTGTAAAAGGTGGCTTTACATCATTGTTCCAACCATGACATTTTTTCATTCATAGCATATTCCTTCATTTATTGATTTAATCATTCATTTATGTAATGGTTTACCTGCCTATTAAATCTAGCAAGGAAAATCCTATCTGTTAGAAAAAAATAAAATTAAAAGAGAAAAAAAATGCTTTTTACAAAATCAGCCACCAGCTCAGATTGAGCCAACTATGGGATCTCATTGCTAAAAATGGTCTTATATTTTAAGTTGAATTAATAAAAGGCTAGGTTTCTGAACAAATAATTGTAGAAGTACTGGGTAAGAACTGAAATATTGTGTTTATTTTTGGGGCCATATGTTAAGAGAAACAGTAACTGAGTGGAAATAATAACTGAGTAATCAAGACATTGAAGGATCTTAAAATAATAGTGCTAACAAGCACTTTTACAGTGCTTAATGTGATCGTACTTGACATATATTTAACTCATTAAATTCTTACAGAAATCTCAATAGATATTATTATTACTCCTGTTCTACTGTTGAGAAAATAAGCACAGGGAATATAACTAACTTGTAAGACCTGTGACTCTGTGTGTTCTGAGGTTCACATTGCGGCTTCATAACTGACTTAGTAGTAGTGGGATTGGAGCGTGTATTTTCTCTGATGGAATTACCTATCTAAAGAGGGGCTGTTATGGGAATCATCAGAGATGATAGATAGAAAGCACATATGCTGGAGCCTGACACATAGCCCTGGTTCTATAAATGTCATTACTCTGCTACTTATAAGTGCATTAGCTTCCTAGGCTGCAATAACAAAGTACCACAAACTGAGTGGCTTAAACGACAGACATTTATTATCTCACAATCCTCGAGGCTGGAAGTTTAAAATCAAGATATCTGCAAGACCATGCACCCTTTGGAGGCACCAGGGAAAGATCTGCTCCAGGCTTTCCTTCTAGGTTCTGGTAGTGCCTTGGCTTGTGGCAGCGGAACCCCATCTTCACATGGCATTCTGCCCATGTGATATCTGTCTCTATGCCCTAATTCTCCCCCTTTTATAAGGACACCAGAGGCCAGGTGCGGTGGCTCAAGCCTGTAATCCCACCGCTTTGAAAGGCCAAGGTGGGTGCATCGCCTGAGCTCAGGAGTTTGAGACCAGCCTGGGCCACATGGCAAAACCCCATCTATAGCAAAAATACAAAAAATTAGTTGGGCTTGGTGGTGTGAGCCTGTGGTCCTAGCTACTCATGAGACTGAGGTGGGAGGATTGCCTGAGCCTGGGAGATGGAGGTTGCAGTGAGCCAAGATCATGCCACTGCACTGTAACTGGGTCCCACCCAGTTATAAATTGATTTATAACCTCACTTATAAATTGATTACCTTTATAAATACCCTGTCTTCAAATAAGGACACATTCTGAGGTACTGAGGATTAGGAGCCTAACATATTGCTTTTGGAGGACCCAATTCAACTGATAACAATAAATATTCAGGTCGTTGCAAAACTAACTGTAGTTTTTGCCGTTGAAAGTAGTACCACTACTGACAAGATCTACCGATATATACTAAAATTAATGGTGAAACTTTGAGAAGAAATACCATTACTTTCAAAGGCAAAAACCGCAGTTACTTTTGCACCAAGCTAATACTGTCATGTTATTTATACGTAATATTATTGAAGGTCACTCAGGACAACTAGGGTAGGAGAAGTCAAGCTGTTACAGACTGTGACTCCCAAATGCTTTTCAGAGAAAAGGCAGAGTAATAGGGAAAACAGATCCTGAGAGGGATTATTTAAAATGTGAGGATGGCACACATCTAGTAGTGGAAAAACCATGTAACACACGCAGCACAAATAGTTATGTGTCTCTGTTGTGCCACTGATATGCTCCATGATCTCATACAAGTCACGTCCGCTTCTTAGCCTCACTGCACCCATCTAAAAATGAAGATACCAGGCTTATATCAATTGTCAAGGTATGATGAAGTTTGGTAACATAAATATCCCAAGAACTTTTTTATATAAGTGGGCCATACCCCACGAGTATCATTCACGTTTCTTTTCCTTTTTTTTTTTTTTTTTTTTACAGAAAGCAGAAATTTTAATATTGTAAGTATAGAGTTTAAAAATACTTTAAAATTTTAAGTCACATGAACCTTGTGACTTGGTCTTGACTTGCTTCAACAACATGGTTTCACTAAAAGTCTTCAGGGTCTCTAGCTAGGCCTGTGGGCAAAGTAGGAAAATAAGCCATAGCTTTTGTGTGTAGGAAATGTAGGAAATGCTTATTTTTTTTTACAACATTTAGAGATGCACAATAGCGAAGTAGAATGAGCATGGAATTTGGCTTCAGGAGGCCTGGTTTCAAGCTTAGACTACCACAAACCAGCTAGAGAAATGCAGGCTAGCCATCTCACCTCTCAGAGTTTCTTCTGTGATCATTTGCAAAATGGAAATAAAATTAAAATTATAACATCAAACTTAATGCACATAAAAGCATTTAGCAAGAATTTCCAAAAAATAGTAGAAGTATGAAATATAATGGTATCTTGGAGCTGAAGACACCTTTGACCTCACAGAATCCAAATCTTCCAGGCTAGTCAGCTCTTGCTTGTTTATTCTGCAAACAAACCACTCTAAATCTCAGTGCCTTGGCCACACAGTGCTTTATTTCTCATGCACCTTACACATCAGCAGCTGCAGTCACCGCAGGCTCAGCTCTGCTTGTCTTCTCCTTCTGGTACTTTGGCTGAAGGGGAGCTCCAGTTTGAAACATTTGGTTTTCATGGCAGAGGGAATGAGCAAGAAAGCTGGCAAAAATCTAGGATGCCTCTTGCAACTGATGCTCAGATGTGGGTTCTCTCACATTCTATCGGCCAAAGCACATCACATGGCCAAGCCCAGAGCCAATGGCAGGGGTGTGTACTTCTTTTACAGGGGGTGCACATGCAAGCAATTGCCACAGCAATGGAATATACCCCACCTTCATGTTACAGATAGGGAAAATGAAGCTGGAGAATGGATGTTCTTCATCCCTGTCCCATTACTGTGGGCCAATGATCAAGCCCAGATGGAAAAGTTTGACAAGGGTATCCTGGAGATGGCAAGAGGCAGCTCAGGCAAAGGGCCTGAAGGCAGTTCCACTGAACCTCCTGGCCAAAGCAGAATGCAGAATAAGAGTGTGTATAGCTGTAGCTATAGTTGTACATACATAATCTGGACAGAGGGAAGCAGAAGAAAATAGAGACAGAAACATCCAACCCATATTGATTGAGAAACTATTCTATACTAGGTATATTGAAATAACCAGAGATGGAGAGAAATAAAGAAGAAACTGAGAGAAGGGGGCGCCAAGGATGGGAGAGACTTAGAAAAATAAAGGAAAATTGGCAAGAACAGACAGAAAGAGATTTAGCAATAAAAGCAGAGATGGGGAAAAGGAAACAGAGAATAAAAAGCATGGAGGAAGTGATACAGAGAGAAGGGAACAGGAAAAGAGAGAGACAGAGAGCAAGTGAGAGGAGCAGATGGAACTTAACCTCAAGAAAGGGCCGGGATTGGGGTAGTGAGGTGGATGGAGTGAAGGGCGGGCAATCAGGGTGATTCCAGGCTAAGGAGGCAGTCAGGCCCAGACAGCATCCGGTAGAGATGAGAGGGCTGGAGGCAGGGGCACCCAGCACTGTGGATCTGAGAAGAGGCTATGGCGGGGCAGGGTGGACTGGATTGCAGCAGCGATTCTAGGAGAAGGGAAGGAGATGGGAGATCCAGAGACTGCAGGGAAGCAAAATGGGGAGGGGTGGATAGGTTGGCAGGAGAGTCAGGGCGTGTGTCCCCTTGGTGACCATTCCCAACTTCCTCTGCCCCTGCCTCCTGTTCCACATTTTCCTCCCCTTCAAGAACCTGGGGCTTTTGTGTGGTGTTTTAACAGTAACAAAATGAATGCTATGTGCACATTTGCAGTGAGGTTCATGCTGCAAATAAACCCCAAATGCCCCAAATAAACCCACAGTAAAAATGGAAAGTGAGCTTCGATTTGGATATATTGGAACTTCTGCCTCTCCCTTCAGTTAACCCCCCGGTTCCCTCCTTCCCAGTCTTCAGAAGACAGCTTGATTTGGTGGGAATCACGTGGTTTTGGAGACAAGACAGATGAGGACTTTAATTGTGATTCTTTCCCTTACTACTGTGTGTCCTTCGGCACATTACTGAACCTTTCTGAATCTCACTTTCTCCTGAGCTGTAAATGAGGTGAGAGATTCACTTTCATGGGACTGAGGGGAGAAATAAGTGATAAAAGGCTCATGAAGCATCAGCAGGGTGCCCAGAGAAGGTCCCTTTCTTTTCCTTTGGCCTCTAAAAATATTCTTCCTATTCTGTTATCGTTCTTGGCCTTCACAAACATCCTTTGAGATATGTTGAGGAGTTATTAAGAATATTGACTTTAAAATACTGATATAAATAATTGACTAAATACATAAATGGGGTAGAAAAGATTGCTCTTTCTTACAATAGAATTCCAATTAATAAATGTAGAAGAAAGAGGGAAACAGAAAATCACCATTAGGCAATCACCACTGTAATAATTACTACTGACAAGATCCACCGATGTATACTAAAATTAATGGTGAAATTTTGAGAAGAAATAGCGTATTTGCAGAGTCTCAAAGTATCCTCCCCAAGACATTTATTAATTACAAAAGGAAAATAGTGACTTTACAGTGGAGAAATCTGGCCTATACCACTTGTATTTGCTTCCTAAGGCTGCCGTGACAAATTACCACAATTTAAGAAGCTTAAGACAACAGTAATTTATTCTGTCACAGTTTTGGAGGCCAGGAGTCTGAAATCATGGTGTTGGCAGGGCCACATTCTCCCTGGGACTTGAAGGGAGAATCCTGTGTTGCCCCTTACAGCTTATGGTAGCTCTTGGTTTTCCTTTGCTTGGGCTATGGAATGCTACTTTCAACGTCCGCCTCCATACTACATTCTCCTGTGTCTTTTCTTCCATGTGTGTCTCGTTAGGATGCATGTCACTGGATTTAGGGTTCACCTTGATAACTCAGATTGTTATACATAAGATTTTTTACTTAATTACATCAGCAAAGACCCTTTTTTCCAAAGAAGGTAACATTCAGAAGCTCCAGGGATTAGGATGTGGGCATATCTTTCTGGGACCCCCTATCCAACTGACCACACCACCTTAACCAAGTCATCAAAATTAACATCCTCACTCATCAGTTACATTGACGTTACGAATCCACTGAAATAATGCACTGATAAGGACAATGTCATTTCTGTAGGGTTTCCTTGCCAGCACTGTATAACCATTCTAATCATGGAAAAATGTTGACAAACCCAATGTTGGACATTCTACAAAATAATTCACAAGCAATGGTCAAAGGTGTTAAGCTCATAAACAACAACAAAAACAACAACAAGGAAAACAGTAATTGTCACAAATTGGAGGAAATTGGAGAGACATGACAACTAAATGCAATGTGGGATGCTGGACCAAAACAAAAACATTAGTGGAAAAACAAGGACATTAGTGAAAAAATTAAAAAAAAATCAGTCCTTATGAGAGACACACGGAAGAGAAGGCGTAGGGGAAGATGGTATGAAGATGGAGGGAGAAATGAGCATTAGGTAGCCCAAGCCAAGGAAAACCAAGAGCTACCATATGCTGGAAGAGGCATCATTTGTGAAAGTTGTGTAAGGTCTGTGGTTTGGTTAATAGTATTGAATCATGGTTAATGTCCTGGTTTTGATTATTTTATTATAGTTATGAAAAATGTTGACATTGGGGGAAGCTGAGTGAAGAGTACACAAGCGCTCTCTACTAAATTTGCAGCTTCCTGTGAGTCTATGATTCTTTCAAAATAAAAAGGCTGAAACCAAAAACAAGAATGTTGACTCTGGGACAAAACTGCCTGGATTGGAATCCTGGCCTCACTACATAACTTGTAGTGTGACATTGGTTAAGTTACTTAACTACTCTGTGCCTCTGTCTTTTCAACTGTAAAATGGTGAAAGTAATAGTTTCTACAGTTAAAAGCTGGTAAATATGCAAACTCTATACAAATGTTGTATTAATGATACTATTGATATTGCTGTTTTTGTTGTTCCCTTTTCACAAATGATAAAGCAAGGTCTAGAAGGTTAAGACAACTCTCTACTAAGATCACATAGCCAGTGTCCGAGCCCAGAATTATACATACATTTCTAATTCCATATGAGCTCTCTGCTCCATCTGCTCTATAATATTTCCTTTCTTATAGGGGGCAAGGATGGATAAGGGCTTTTTAGGAGCTCATCTCCATAATCATCCAATTACGAGACTATGAGTTATTGAGTCTAGCCTGACCCTGGACCTTGGAAGAAGGCAGCCAGTTCTTTCTGGCCACAGATATTTAGAATTGATGAAAACAGAAATTTCTGATTTAATTCTCAAAAACAAAAGCATTTTAAAAACTCCAGTTCAACCCCTTTAATAGAGTGAAAATAAATACAAAAACAAAGCTTTTAGGTCTCAAAGGGTGACTCACGATGTCTTACAGCAGGTTAATGAGAAAGCTGGCCTTCCCGTCTACATCTCACGGCAGTGTGGGTGTGTCAGGCTCTAAACTGCACCCAGCAGAAGGCCCCTTGCTCTATGCCGAGGGAGCCACTCACACTGTAGTTTCAGTGCAACTACATTTCACTTCACTGTGGTAATCCTGTCTGCAAATCCACCGATCCGGTCAAACAATTACCCAATTCAAACTTCTGCTGCTAATGTTCCCAGCTCAAGGGCGTCTTTAATAGCAAAATAACACTTGTTTTTTCTTCCTTCCTTCTCTGTTTTTTCCTAATCTCTCCCTGATGAGACATAACATTAATTACAGCAGTTAACAGAAATTCTGTCTCCATTACTGCCTGCCACCTTCTCCATCTTGGCTTCCGCCTCTGAATTTTCTCTCCTGAATGAAGAGGGGGAAGGGGTTATGCAGATGTGGTGATTGTATTTATTTACCTTTGTCTCCGCTTACTTCCTTTGTGCTGAATTTTAAGTCAAGTAGAATCAATATTTTCACTGGGAGTGTGCATGAGTGTGAATGTGTGTGTGTTGTTTGTGTGTGCCTGCTTCATAATCTAGCTGTCATTTTTGAGCTAATTGTGTTGTTTCCTCTTGTGTGGAAGGAAATCTTATCTGTTTTGGATTAAAATTCAATGAAGGTCATAGCGGCTGGAAAACTTACCAGACTGCTGCAATTAATGTTCATTTGGCTTTGATAAATTGGAACGTTCTCCTCAATAGGACTGGAGTGGATTTCAGAAGCAATAATTCTTCCATTAATTCGATGATTCCGCCTGTGACGGAGGACCTTGTCCTGCTTTTGTTTGTCATCTGTCACTTGGAGGAGCTGGGCATATGTCAGAGATGATTTATCATGATTGCAGCGCCTGCTTGTATTAAAGCATTTAAAACCACTAATTATTTTTACCCCCTGTAAATTACTTGATTAAACAAAATGTGAGGTCGGAATTGAGGGAGAAAATTTTTTTGTGTCTGTGGTTTCCACAGTTGAGGGATTAATACAAGTTATTTGCAAGAGCTTAGGTGAAAATGAATCTATCAGAGAAATAATACTGAGCACCGACTATATGGTGGGGAATATGCAGGGAACGTTACATGCATTATTTTACTTATTTCCTGAAACAGTTATTTAGGGTAGTTTACCCATATCACCCAGGAGGAGACTAAAATCCATAGATAATGTATATTTCATCCTGCATAAGCAACATAATATTGGTAACCAAGTGTCTTGATTCTAAAGTCCTTGCATTACCCCTATCACTAGGAGGTTTAAAAATTGCCTGATATATTTTCGCCTGTTTACTGTTGATATTTCGCTAGGTGTGGAGCAGGATCTTCTTCCTACATAAGAATGACTTAGGGTGAAATTGCTGGATCGTATGGTAGTTCCATTTTTAATTTTTTGAGGAATTTCTCTACTGTTTTCCATAATGGCTGTACCAATGTACATTCCTACTAACAGAGTACCAAGGTTCCATTTCACTGAGTTATATAGATTAAATATGCACGGCTTTCTATATGTTAATATATCTCATTACTACCACTACCAACAACAAAAATAATTCTCTTGTGTGTTTGTTTAAAAGATGGTTTCCTGAACCGTACCCTACGTATGCCTGATCTGAATACCAGTTAGAGGTTTTGGGGAATCTACAAAGGTGGAGAATCATAAATTTACAGCTCACTGAAAGCTTGTTTGGAGGTTCTAGCAGGGGAGTGCAGCTACTGTATGCCCTTGACCAAAAAACAGTCCTCCTCTATTGGGGATGGCCGTCCTCTTCAACGGAACATGCAGCTTTGGGAGGGACACACATAGAGCAGTGAGAGGGGAAGAGGACACCTGCCTCGCCAGACAGATCACCTGAATCAACCCTGGAGGTCAACGAGGTGACAGATGCTGCAGCCAGATTGCCTCAAGTCCACCTACAGTTCATCAAGACCGTTAGTGGGAAAGTCACAGCCTTAGCATGCTAATTTGTAAAATTATTATTTAATTCTCACAAAATCCCACCCAGCAAGCATTGATATCTCCATCTTATGGATTGAATCATTGTGGTACATCAAGTGAAATGGCCTTGCCCGAGACCACACAGCTAGGGAGAGACTGAGCTGGGATCTACATCCTGTGTTTGCTCCATTGGCAGCAAAGCTCTTGCTTTCCCATGGTAGCCCTATCTCATCCCCCTCTCCCCCGCCCTTGTCTCTCTGTGCCCTCAGCCCTCCCTTCCTCCTCTAAATTTCTGCAGGGGCACAAGCACAGGCAGCTCTGGGCTTTCCCCATGGACACCCTCTTCGGTTCTTGTTTTATTACAGTCCTTATGTGGTCCTGATGTTTCCCTAATGAAGTGTCCAGAGGCCTGCCCTGTCTCGGCTTTCCTTAATAGGGAATGAAATATGTTGGCGACTGTGCCAGAGGCTTTGTTTAGATGGTGCATAAAGTCACCAGAGGCTGTCTGGGGGAAGATGAGGGGCAGTTCCTCTCTCTTCTAATAGCAGATGTTCCCAGGTGAAGGATTCCCACTTGCAGGGCAGATCTAGGCCATCAGAATGATTGCAACAGCCTGGTATGGGAGAGTCTGCTGGACGGATCTCCCAGACTTTTGATAACTGTAATCTTGGGCTGACTACTTGCCTTCTCCTGAGCTTTGGTTTCCTCAAATGTAAAGCAGTGTCAACAATAATACCTTCTCAAATAAAATCATCGTGAGGCATGGAAGCATCCATGTTAAGTACAGACTTGGTGCCTGATAAATAGAAATTTCTCAATAAATTATAGCTGTTCTTGAAGCTCAAATGCTCTTGACTAACTAACATTAATAGAACATGATCCCATTTAAAATTTCATTAAAATCTCCTGACAATATATTAAGCGGGTATTTTCATTCAGAATGGCAGATATTATGGACTGAATTGTGTTCCCCTGCAAATTTGTATGTTGAAGCTCATGTGACTGTATTAGGAGATATGGCCTTTAAGGAAGTAATTAAGATTATTTGGGGTTATAAGAGTGAGTTCCTAATCCAACAGGACTTGTGTCTTTAAGAGAAGAGACATCAACTTTGGGAGGCCAACGCAGGCGGATTGCTTGAGGCTAAGAGTTTGGTCAACTTGGTCAACTTGGCGAAACCCTGTCTCTACTAAAAATACAAAAAGTAGTCAGGCATGGCAGCACATGCCTGTAATCCCAGCTACTTGGGAGGCTGAGGCAGGAGAATCCCTTGAATCTGGGAGGCAGAGGTTGCAGTGAGCCAAGATTGCACCACTGCACTCCAGCCTGGGAGTAAGACTCCGTCTCAAAAAAAAAAAAAAAAAAAAAGAGAGAGAGAGAGAGAGATAAGAGATATTCGTGAAAGCACACCCACAGCAGAGAAAGGGCCATGGGAAGACAGGGCAAGACAGTGTCCATCTGCAAGCCAGGAGCAGAGGCCTCACCAGAAATCAACCCTGCTGGTGCCTTGATGTTAGACTTCCAGCCTCCAGAACTGTAACAAAATAAACTTCTGTTGTTGAGGCCATCCAGTCTTTAGTATTCTGTGATGGCAGTGTGGGCAGACTAATACAGATTTTGGTACTGTGAAGTAAGGTGTTTCTGTAAAAAATTTCCTAAAAATGTGAAAGTGGCTTTGGAATTGAGTAATGGGTAGAGGCCACAAAGAGTTTTAAAGTGCATGTTGGAAAAGCCTAGGTTGCTTTGAAAACACTGTTGATAGAAAAAATGGATGCTGAAGGTGCATACGGTGAGGTTTCTGATGGAAATGAGGAACATGATATTGGAGAATAGAGGAAAGGCAATCTTTGATGTACAATGGCAAAGAACTTTGGTGGTTAATGATTATTCACAGATGCAATGTGTAAGAATATACTCATTTTCTGGATGAAAAGCTTGAGATTGCTCAAGGTCACACAACCACCCAAGACCTAGATTCTGTCTTGAGCCCACGCTGTCTTCATTAGCGTATTAATTAAGACCAATGAGATTGGAAGAACAACTGACTCAGAGGAAAGGCCCATACCTTATGAAGACTATTTCTTGGCCTACTACTTGTATGACCTGGAAATAGTTGTCTCACCTGTCAGAACCTTACAGTGTTGGAGTGAGGCCTTGATGAGATAACTTGAATGAAGTTCTTGGTGCCTCACCTATATGAGTGACATGGCAATTCCAGTGTTGCGAAACCTTTCTTCATATCTCCAATATTCTGTTTTCTTGACTTTAAATTTAAGACGCTAACTCATATCTTAAAAGATTGTATTGAATGAAATGATATAAAACAGCCACAATGCACAGGAGAGTGCCTGGCACATAATAGACACTGGGTTCATGGCAACTGTGATTATTATTACTGGTAGCCTCCCAAGAACCCTACAGATTAGAGATTCCTTAGCTTGGGAAGCCCTCAGATTAACCAAAGACAGGTGATGTTTACTGGCCTGTTCCAACCCAGACTTTTTCTTTTTTTTTTTTTTCTCTGAGACGGAGTCTCGTTCTGTTGCTCAGGCTGGAGTGCAGTGGTGCAATCTCGGCTCACTGCAACCTCCACCTCCCAGATTTAGGCGATTCTCCTGCCTCAGCCTCCTGAGCAGCTGGGATTACATGCACATGCCACCATGCCCAGCTGATTTTTTGTATTTTTAGTAGAGACGGGGTTTCACCATGTTAGCCAGGATGCTCTCGATCTCCTGACTTCATGATCTGTGTGCCTCGGCCTCCCAAAGTGCTGGGATTACAGGCGTGAGCCACTGCGCCAAGCCTCTACCCCAGACTTTTGTTGGGAGTGCCTGAGTGGAGAAAGGCGCTTTCTCCACTATAGCCATGGGAGATAACAATTAGGGTCTCAGAGCCTCCCAGGGGACTATCTTCTACTCCTCAGAAGGTGGAGATTTGTTGGCCCTGACGAAGTGATGCAAAGTGAAAAATGAGGTTGTGACGTAGCAACAACATCTGTGTCATCATTTCTGCACCAGGAGGTCAATTGGTTTCATAAACGGGGCTGCTGCCAGAGCAGTCTTTGTTTAGGAATTAATTAGGAGCCACAAAGAACTGCTGCTTGTGCAGATTTTGGTCTCTGGAAGTTATAGAAAGCAGATGGATTTTTAAGCAAATGCGTTTTTCATCCTTTAACACCATGTGAAAGAGTACATGTTAAAGCAGGAGGCACGGAGGAATGGGCAATGAAAATGGACACCTGAGCTCTCCTGTTCTGCTTCTGTGTGCTCATGTGCATGGCCCCATCTTTTCGGCTGCTGCTGTTTATGCATCGGTAAAACTTTGTTATTAATAATAACATATTTTGAGTATTTTTTATATGCCGAGAATAGAACTAAATACTTCACACACTCTTCTCTTATCCACTACAGCACTCCAGTGAGGAGGCTGTTGTTAACTAACCCTTACCTGTGAAAAAACTGAGGCTCAGGAGGGAAAAACTCTTCTACTAGAATGGGTGGAGCTCAGACTTGAGCCCTGATATGGTTTGACTGTGTTCCTACCCAAATCTCAACTTGAATTGTATCTTCCAGAATTCCCACATGTTGTGGGAGGGACCCAAGGGGAGGTAATTGAATCATGGGAGTTGATCTTTCTCGTGCTATTCTCATGATAATGAATAAGTCTCACAAGAGCTGGTGGGTTTATTGGGTTTCTGCTTTTTCTTCTTCCTCATTTTCTCTTGCCACTGCCCTGTAGGAAGTGTCTTTTGCCCTTCACCATGATTAAGAGACGTTCCCAGCCACGTGGAACTGTAAGTCAAATTAAACCACCTTTTCTTCCCAGTCTCAGATATGTCTTTATCAGTGACATGAAAAAAGACTAATACAGTAAATTGGTACCAGTAGAGTGAGTAGTTGCTGAAAAGATACCTGAAAATGTGGAAGCGACTTTGGAACTGGGTAACAGGCAGAGGTTGGAACAACTGGGAGGCTCAGAAGAAGATAGTAAAATGTGGGAAAGTTTGGAACCTACTAGAGATTTGTTGAAAGGCTTTGACAAAAATGCTGATAGTGATATGAACGATAAGGTCCAGGCTGAGGTGGTCTCAGATGGTGATGAGGAACTTGTTGGGAACTGGTGCAAAGGTGACTCTTGTTATGTTTTTGTGAAGAGACTGGCAGCCTTTTGCCCCTGCCCTAGAGATTTGTAGAACATTGAACTTGTGAGAAATGATTTACGGTATCTCGTAGAAGAAATTTCTAAGCAGCAAAGCATTCAAGAGGTGACTTGGGTGCTGTTAAAAGCATTCCATTTTAAAAGGGAAACAGCATAACAGTTCAGAAAATTTGCAGCCTGATGATGCAGTGGAAAAGAAAAATCCATTTTTTCGAAGAGAAATTTCAAGCTGCCTGCAGAAATTCACATAAATAGCAAGGAGCCTAATGTTAATCCCCAAGACCATGGGGAAAACGTCTCCGGCTCAGGCCAGAGACCTTCACAGCAGCCCCTCTTATCACAGGCCCAGAGGCCCAGGAGGAAAAAGTGGGCCCAGGGTCCTTGTGCTGTGTGCAGCCTAGGGACTTCCTGTCCTGTGTCCCAGCCTCTCCAGCGTGACTGAAAAGGGCCAATGTACAGCTCAGCCTGTGACTTCAGAGGGTTGAAGCCCCAAGCCTTGGCAGCTTCCACATGGTGTTTAGCCTGTAGGTGCACAGAAGGCAAGAATTGAGGTTTGGGAACCTCTGCCTAGATTTCAGACGATGTGTGGAAATGCCTCTATGCCCAGGCAAAAGTTTGCTGCAGGGGCAGGGCCCTCATAGAGAACCTCTGCTAGGGGAGGGAAATGTGGGATTGGAGCCCCCCACAGCATCCCTACTTGGATACTGCTTAGTGTAGCTGTGAGAAGACGGCCACCATCTTTCAGACCCCAGAATGGAAGATCCATCAACAGCTTGCACAGGGCACCTGAAAAAGCTACAGACACTCAATGGCAGCCCATGAAAGCAGCTGGGAGGGAGGATGTACCCTGCAAAGCCACAGGGGTGGAGCTGCCGAAGACCTTGGGAACCCACCTCTTGCATCAGCCCGACCTGGATGTGAGATGTGGATTCCAAGGAGATCATTTCGGAGCTTTAAAATTTGACTGCCCTGCTGGATTTTGGACTTGCATAGGCCTTGTAACTTCTTTGTTTTGGCCAATCTCTCCCATTTGGAACAGCTGTATTTACCCAATATCTGTACCCCATTGTATCTAGGAAGTAACTACCTTGCTTTGGATTTTACAGGCTCGTAAGTGGAAGGGTCTTGCCTTGTTTCAGATGAGACTGTGGACTGTGGACTTTTGAGTTAATGCTGAAATGATTTAAGACTTTGAGGGACTGTGGAAGGCATGATTGGTTTTGAAATGTGATGACATGAGATTTGGAGGGGTCAGGGGCGGAATGATATGGTTTGACTTTGTTCCCACCCAAATCTCAACTTGAATGGTATCTCCCAGAATTCCCACATGTGGGAGGAACCCAAGGGGAGGTAATTGAATCATGGGTGCTGGTCTTTCCCATGGTATTCTCATGATAGTGAATAAGTCTCATGAGATTTGGTGGGTTTATTGGTGTTTCTGCTTTTTCTTCTTCCTCATTTTCTCTTGCTGCCACTATGTCAGAAGTGCCATTCACCTTCCATCATGATTATAAGATGTTCCCAGCCGTGTGGAACTGTAAGTCAAATTAAACCTCCTTTTCTTCCCAATCTCGGGTATGTCTTTATCAGCAGCATAAAAATGGACTAATAAAAGCCCAGAATGTGGGAGTCCCAGGTCTGTGCCTATAGCTGCTGTGCTAAAATAACATTTTCTCACCTTCCTGATAAAATGCCATGAGCATCCATTTGAAAGTATCTGTTCAAAACTGAGTGAGGATCTTTGAAGAGAAGATCTTGGAAAACATAGTGATTTTCATATATGGGTCAATGAGGACCATTTATACTTTCATGAATCAACTCTATATCGACAAAAGATAATCACCTTTAAAAGAATGCATTCCACTTAAGTGATAATAGTTATAATAATGCTAGGTAATATTTGTACAGTGCTTTGGCAGATTCAAGACAATATCCACACAGTTACTATTGCATTTAATCCTCAAAACAATTAGGTATTGATATTGTGCTTTTGTCATCAGTATTAGCTCTGTTTTATATATGGGGAGATTGAAGTTTAGAAAACTTTATCATGTCGAAGATCACAGAGCCACTCAATGGTGAGACCAAACATCCTGATGCCAGACATAGGGGCATCCCTTGGGGATGAAAGGTTAGGAATGCCCTGTGGTGGCAAATAGGGAAAAGTTAATGACAAAGAAACTCATGAAATTGTGGCATGTTAGAGGCACAAGGGCCATTTAATGTCTCTGTGACCCTCGTTGTCACAGAAAAACAAATACTTCCACTTATATGAGATACCTCAAGTAGTTAAATTCATAACATCAGCGAGTGGAGTGGTGATTTCCAGAGACTGGAGGGAGGGGGAAATGAGCAGCTATTACCCAACAGGTATAAAGTTTCAGCCAAGCAAGATGAATAAGTTCTAGGGATCTGCTGCACCACATTACACCTATAGCAAACGATTATGTGTTGTACATTTAAACATTTGTAAAGAGAGTATATCTCACGATCTCATGTTAAGTTTTCTTACCACAATAAAAAGTATTTTTTTGTAAATGAGAAAAACTAATACCCAGAGATGAAAATTTGCTCCTTCAAACTCGCACAGCAAGGTTATGTGACACTGAGGATAAAAGGTGGACAAATTTGGGTTCAAATTCCAAATTTCCCATTACCTCTACTTGTGATTTAGGGCAAATTAATTCACTTTTTGGGCCATGGCTTTCTTTTCTGTAAAATAGGAAAAATACTACCTGATGGGCATGTGGATTCAGTGAGATATAATGTATGTGAAATTTGTGTCACAGTGCCTCTTGCAGAGTATGTGCCCCAAAAGTGAAACCTCTGGGACAGTAGACAAAGAGAAAAAAAGTCGTGGGCCTTGGTTCAACTCTAAGTGCCTCAATCACTAGCTATGCAACCTTGGAAAAATTACTTATATCTGCTAAACCTCAGTTTCCTTCTATGCAAATTAGAATGATGACTAGACTTACACCATTTTGTTTGCTGTGAGCATTAAAAATAATCTATGATGTTGATTCGCACGGAGCCTTGCCCATGCTGAGCCTCAACTCTCGTGGGTCCCAGTGTGTTCTGCTCTTTCCATCATTTTTCTCTCTCAGCTGGATGTTCTTCAAGCAAACAAAGAAAGCCCATGTTTCCTTCCCCAAAGCACCATTGTTGACATTTTTCCTTTGGGCCCTGGAGCTAAGAAGCAGTTCTGGATCCTAGCCATTTCTATTAAAAAAAACGTTTCCAATTTTGTGGGGTGATGTGTCCCCTTCAAGCACAGAAATAGAGGTGAAGATGGCATTAAGTGTAATTAAATATGCACTCTTGCATTTGGGGAATGCATTGGGGGAGATTTGTCTTTAAAGTGTCATTCTTGTAGCAAAGACACCTGTTATGCTAATGATGCTGCCGTAGTCTCTCAACTGGGGGCCTAGATGTTTTCTTAGCGTAGCTACTGTGAATACATTACACCCCATGCCACACTCCGTGGTCTAGCGTCTTTTGCTGAAATGTAAGCACCTTGGATTCTTAATTTGGCCTCCATAATGAAATACATGGCTGGGAGAGGTACTTAAGTTAGTCCCCTCATTGGAGAGAATGCCTGATGGGAAAAGACTAGAAGAAAAACAAACATTTATTGAGCCATTGTCATGCACTAGGCATTGTGCTGATTTCTTGTCTTATGCTCTGCTATTTAATTCACCACAGCCATGCAAAGTAGGTATTTGTATTGTTATTTTACAGGTAAGAAAGCTGAAAGGTCACAATTTAGTTATTCAACTAATATTTCGTGAACAAGCCACTCAGTGTGTGTCAAGTTTTTTGTTAGACCCCTGGAATTGTGATCTGGTCAACAGAGTTTATTAGCAGTATTAACCAGAGTGACAGACTTGAGAGTGGGGCCCCAGAGACATTACAGCTTGTCTAATGTCACATTGTAGGAACTGGCAGAATTAGATTTCAAACCCAGATCTGTCGGAGTTTTGTTTTGACCCATTTGAAACAAGGGACCTGGACCTTGTTCATTTGTTTCTTCCACCTTCATGGAACATCTTATACGCACAAGGTCCTATGTTAAGCACTTAATCTCTATTCCAAGATGAAGGTGTTCATACTTGTGGGTAGGGGTCCTGAGTCATGTATTCAGGGAATACAAGATGGCACTGTGTCAGAAGCACAGACCTAAGATGGTGGGAACACAGAGGAGAAACAGTGTACTTCTAGCCAGAGTGATTAAGGAAAGCTTCCTGGAGGAAGAAAACATTGATTCAGGCCTTGGATTTGAACTTCAGTCAATAATTTACAACTGCTCCCTCTTAGTTGAGATCTTTTTCCCAGAAGATGAAGCTGGTTAAGTCCCTGGGGTCAGGGATTTATCCCATAGCCACTTACTTTCCAAGAGGTTATTTGACTTCAGGAATTCCATCCAACATTAATTCACCTGATATCGACCACTGTTTCATGACAAGGGCTGGGGACTGATGAACACAGGTAGACATACGTGGCTTTTACCCACAGAAAGCTAATGGACAAGAGAGGGAAGGAGGAAAAAAACAGTGTGTTTAAGTCATTCTCAGTTAATTCAGGAAAGACTTGGAAGAGTGGTAATGAAAGTAAGTTTGGAAGTGAACCACATTTATGATCTATTCCAGTGCTTTTTAACATTTTACAGCCGAAACTATTTATCAAATGAAACACATTCATCAAATGAAACACAATGATTGGCATTGTTTATGTCCACGTAGACACCTGATATATAACAACAAAGTGGGTCTGCTCTGGCTGGAGGTTCGGAGGAGTTGGAGGAGCAGGACTTCAGTTTCTCAGTTCACTCCACATACCATCAAAGCTGTGCCTTGGAAACTATTAAATCACCTCTCCCTCCTCCCCTCTTCATGAAACTGTTGGAGGGACTGTGCCCTGAGAGGCAAAAGTATCACCAGAGTCAGAGAGTGAGCTGAAGTCAGGAGCCAGCTCTTGGGTGCCCCATTCCAAGGCTTGTAACTACACCATTGGGAGGAGGATTTTTTTTGTTGATGTTTATTTGTTTTTGCATTTTTTAAGATTTTTTACTTGGAAATAATTTTAGATTTGCAGAAACCTTGCAAAGATGGCACAGAGAATTCCCATATACCCTTTACCCAGCCTCCCCTAGTGTTAATATCTTTCATAAACGTAGTGTATGTGTATGTATTAAGATATTAACAAGAAATGAACTGCTGAGTGTCTGTGGTCAAGTCTCTTCTTCTTTCTGAGCTTTCCCCCGTCTCTAATGTGATGAGATTAAACTAAGTGATCCCAGGGTGCAACACTATTAACTAAAGACCTTTGTTATTATTTCCCCAGTTTCTCCACTGATGCCCTTTTACTGTACTAGGATCCAATTCAGGATACCATATTGCATTTAGCTCTCATGTCTCCATGGTCTCTTCCTCCTCAGCCTTTCTTTGTTTAATATCATGACACCTTTGAAGATCACTGGTCAGGTATTTTGTGGAATGTCCCTCCATAAGGGTTTGTCTGATTTTTATTTTTACCTTTGTAATTAGTCTAGGGTCTCTAGATTTGTAGAAAGAATGCCACAAAGGTGAAGTACTCTTCTCATTCTATCCTGGTACATAGTATCAACCAACTTATTATGTATTTGATGACTTGTACAAGCTGGTGGCTGCCAGGTTTCTCCACTCTCAAGTTACTGTTTCTCTCTTTCCACACTCTATTATTTAGAAACAAATTACTAAATCCAGCATACGCTCAAGAAGAGGGGGATTAAGATCCACCTCCTAGAAGTAAAAGTTTCAGATAATTCATGAACATTTGTTGAGACCACTAAAGTAATTAACAAGCATTTGGGGAGATAATTTGAGGTTCTATAAATATCCTGTTTCTCTAAAAAGTTTATCCTCACTAATTTTATTATTCATCAGTTGATCTTGTCTTCAGTGATTTATTACCCTAATGGAGAAAAATGATTTTTAAAGCAAAATGAAAATAATAATTACAAAAATATGAAAGGAAGAAGAAAAAATGCACATTTATTAAAGGCAATTTATTTTTTTGCAGGTGCTAGACCTGGGTCAGGGTAGTTATCTAGAAGAGAGGGGATGCACCATGCTCGGCAGCCTTGCGGATATTTTTCTGAGATGGGGACTTTCAAGTTGGCATCTCCATGGCACTGTCAGCAACCTTCACACTCTAATGTTGATGGTGGCTCTTTTGACTGTTAGGAAAAGGTCAGCACCTAAGTTGCCAATTTTTTTTTTTCATATTTCATCTAAAAATACAACTAGTTGTAGAAGCTGGTGAAGATTTTGTAACCTAATTGTTTCTATGTTTTTGTGTTTTTGTGTGTGTAAGTTCCTGTTGTATGTGTGCTTCCTTTTTGCTTTGTAGGTGTGCTTATTACTGGATCCCACGGCATTTAGGGAGGGGAGGGAGTTACAGATCTTTCCCTTGGCTGTGCCCTTAGCTTTGGGCAGTCATTTAGAGCTGCTTGAATCCTTAGTGAGGTTCCACGTTATCTTAACTATAAAACCTGGCTGATTTGAAGCTCAAGGATGAGGAAGTGCAGGAATGTGTATAAACTGCCTATGTCTGGCACAACCTAGGGATCTGGGGTAGGTCACAGGGAGTTAAGCCTAGCAGATCAGCTCATTTTGCCACTAGAGCAAATCTTACAGAAGAGGTAGCCTTTGAGATGGTTCCTGAAGGATTAAGTTTTATAGGAAATATTCCAGAAAGGAATTAGCATGCAAGAGTTAGCATGTAATTACCTAAGGGTATTAGATAATCCCACCTCTTACCCACTAAAATATTAGGAGATTTTTTTTTTAACCATTTTGCTTAGAATTGTTTCTGATTCTGGGGAACCATTGTGTAGCAATGTGACTATTTGTATCAATAGAGTGATAAAGCACTTGAATGTTCTTTCTGTATCTTTAACATCTTAGAATACCAACACATGTAGTAGCTGTAATTATTTCTTAATTGGTTGGTGAGTTAGTTGATTGCTGGTTGGCGGATTTAGGCGAGATCAGAGATTCTGTCTCATTTCCATTTGGATTTTATAGCAGGCACTATTGGTATCCAGCCTACATGCCCTCAACACTGACCCTCTCCATGAATGCTGGCTTGACTTTCAGTTACCAGCACATGTGACTCTTTGGCTAGAGGTTCTTTGGCAGCTCGGTACCCCTCTGCCCATGCTTGGGGAAGGCTAGAGTGCCAAGAATCACTGGACCTTCAAGCACAGTCCTTAACTGCTGGTTGTTGGGGTTGGTTAACAGATGCCTCACCTCCCTTGCCACTCCAGTGGGCTATCTCTGAGGCATTTCTGTTGTTTTCAGAATGCCCCAGCACAATGCACCTTCTGTTGCCCACAGTGGCATCTGGCTTTATAAACTATCCTTTATGGCCTTCTTTTTCTTCCCTGCCTTATTTCCTAACTCCTCTACTAGTTATTTCTGAAATCACTTTCCAAATAAGCCATTTACAATCAAATTCCGATCTTCTGAACTGCTTCTGGAGAAACTTAAATAGACTTCTTCTATGACCGCTTTGCCCAGGGAGTTTGGGCTCAGATGGGGAAAAATGACCTTGACTTCTGCTTCTAGCTCTGAAACAGATATTCTAGTTGAAACAGAGAAAAACACTTTCATTCTCTGAGCCTACATTTCTTGCTTATAGCAGGAAAACATCTTGGCTTAGATGTTGCCAAGGTCCTTCCTGAAGTTTTGGTTCTGAAATATCAACTTACAAACATCTTCATTCTTCCACTATGTGTGTGATTTCCAGGAATTTATCTAATTTGTTCTAAGGGAACGTTTTTACTTCCCACCTACCAGGTCCCATTTTCAAAAGCAAACAAGCAAACATAAACCTTAAGCCTAACACTTCCAGTATTAAGTAAGTTTGGATATCTTGTTTCCTAAGACTAGCTGTGTTTGACTTTGGATGTAAGCCAAGAATATGGGGAAGACCAGTTGTGTGTGTGTGTGTGTGTGTGTGTGTGTGTGTGGTTTTTTTTTTTTTTTTTTTTTTTGAGATGGAGTCTCACTCTGTCACCCAGCTAGACTGCAGTGACCTCCCGGGTTCACGCCATTCTCCTGCCTCAGCCTCCTGAGTAGCTGGGACTACAGGCGCCCGCCACCTCACCCAGGTAATTTTTTGTATTTTTTTTTAAGTAGGGATGGGGTTACACCGTGTTAGCCAGGATGGTCTCAATCTCCTGACCTCATGATCCGCCCGCCTCGGCCTCCCAAAGTGCTGGGATTACAGGTGTGAGCCACCGCACCCAGCCCCAGTTGTGTTTTTATCTTCTCCCTCCTTCTCTTTCGTTATTTCTCTCTTACCCTAACTTTTCCTCTTGTATATTCGGAATTCAGATTGAAAGCTCTGACCTATTTATTTTTCTGATTGAATATAAAACTGGTACTATATTTGGTCACTTAGTACATGCCAGACACTACACCAAGTGTTTTCCATGCATTATCTTATTTATTTCTACAACAGTGGTATGAGGAAGACACAGTAATTATTTTATCATGAGGAAGCTAATATTTGGAGAAATTATGCAGTTGCCCAACCTCATGCAGCCATGAGTGGTAGAGCCAGAATTTGAATCTAGACTTGCCTGAATAGAAATTCTGTATTTTACTCACTACCCACTTCTCTCTGCAATGAAATTCAGTAGACGTAACTCCAAAGATCTCTATGTATATCAAGACATAATTCATATGAATGGGGTAAATGTAGAGATAGGAGCAGAGAAATAATTCAGTATCACCTAGAAAAAAAATGTAGATTTTACTGGACAAGAAGCTAAGTGAAGTAACAGTGTTATGTGGATACCATAAATAAACTGTATTTTTTTCAATTTAGATTTCTTTTTTTAATTTTATTTTTAAATATTTATTTATCTTGAGACCAGGTCATAAGACTGTCTAATTTTTGTATCTTTGGTAGAGATGGGATTTTGCCGTGTTGCCCAGGCTGGTCTCGAACTCCTGGGCTCAAGTGATCTACCCATCTCAGCCTCCCAACATGCTGGGATTCCAGGCGTGAGCCACCATGCCCAGCCTCAATTTAGATTTCATCAATAAAGATGTCCCACTGAGAACAGGATGTTCTGCTTCGAAGAGTCATTGCATTGAATGCTGTGCTCGCTTGTAGTGTTATCTTTAAGAAAAACATTGTGAACATCAAGTGTGTCCAGGGAAGATTAACCACAGGGTAGTGAAAATGTTCAAAACCATATTACCACAATTCTGAAAAAAAACTGGGAGGATTTAACCTGGAGAAGAGAAGGCTTGAGGATTTTGATGAGGATCACTACTTCAAATCCTGAGTTTCTCCCAAGGTGAAATCGGAGTAAAAATTGTCCTGTGTGGCCTCAGGACATAAGAATCAATGATTGAAGCTACATAGTAGCCAATTCCAGTTCTATTTTTAAAAGAAACAATAGTAAAATTATCCAGCATTGGAATCAGATATTTCAAGAAATGGTATTTAGTCCATCATGCCGGTGTTGGGATTTTTTAAAGAATTTACAAGTGATATAAATCCAACTCAAACTGGCTAAAGGACAAATAAGGCCTTTAATTCTCCCAGAAACTGAAGTATCTATCTTTAATTTCAGGAATGATTAGATAAAAATGTTCACACAAAGTTATTCTTCACTCTGGTTTCCTCTGGGTAGGTTTCATTTTTGGGCAAAATCTCTCCCGGTCATAAGATTATTTTATATTTAGCATCATTAGGGAAAAAAAGAAAAAAATTAAAAGGAATCCTTCTTATTTTTAGCCAAAGTATCTGGGCAAACTATAATTTGCTCATGTGTGCATGCCTGCAGTAGTTTTCTATTGCTGCAAAATTTTACAAATTTAGAGGCTTGAAACAACACAGATTTAGTATGTTACAGTTCTGTAGTTTAGAAATTTAAAATGGGTTTCACTGGGTTAAAACCAAGGTGTCAGCAAGACTGTGATCCCTTTAGAGACTTTAGGGAAGAACATGATTCCCTGCCCTTTCTAGCTTCTGGAAGCCACTCATATTCCTTGGCTCATGGCCCCCTTCCTCCATCTGCAAAGCCAATACTAGGGGGTTGAGTACTTCTCACACCACAGCACTCTGACCTTCTCTTCTGCATCCCTCTTTCATTTACTAGGACCCTATGATTACATTAGGCTCTTCTTGATAATCCAGGATAATCTCTCACAATAAGATCAGCTGATTAGCAACTTGAATTCCATCTGCAACCTTAATTCTCCCTCACCATGTAACCTATCATATTCACAGGTTCTGAGTAAAAAGACTTGGATGTCTTTGGGGGCTATTATCCTGACTGCTATTAATACAAACCCTAAAAAAAGCCACTGCAATGGTCCAATTGGCCAACTCTGGGTTAGGTGGCCACTCCTGAACTGAGACTCAGGCCAGCCAGATCTAGACTACATGGACTGAGAGTGTTGAAGGGATATTATTTAGTTTCTCAAAAGAAAACTAGGTCTTTGTTACAAATGAAGAGGGAAAGGATGCTAAGGAGGTTAAAAAAAAACACACACAGAATATCAACCACAGTGTTGGATGGGAATATTCAGTATTAGGTAGGAGATGAAATTAATAACCACAAAGTGTTTTTCCATATCCTGACATTAAAGTACCATATCTTATGGCTCTGCCTAGCCATAGGTAAAACAAATTGCAGTCCTGGTCATGTGATGGTAATGGTGTGGACTTCTCCTGCCTCCCATATACCCACACTCTGGTACCACCAAAAAAAATTGATGATCCCTGCTAATGGTATAAATTTTATCCTCTATTCCTGGATGAAGTCCTGAAAATTACTAGGCTCAGATTTACTCTTTTGTTTATGTCGTTCTCTGATTCCTAAATGATAGAAGCCATTAGGATAAGACTGATAAAAAAGAGAGAAAGAAAGAGAATTGAAATAATACCTTTTAAAAATAGTGTTATCTTCCTTGCCCAATAAATATAGTTTTAACGATGCTTCTTAATACATTCTATCACAGTCTTCAGAAAAATATTTACAAAGGGACAAAGTTCTCTAGTGGAAACAACAACAGTAAAAGATCCTTCTTCCCAAACTTTGCTTTGAGAAAAGCAAAAGGTATGAGACTGCTCGTAACTGAATATTTCCCCTCCTTGCCTGCTGCTAGCTGAAATTGGATGGGACCATGAAATCCTAACCAATTTCACTCCACCACAGGTGCCTTGAGTGATACATTTCCACTCAAATGCACAGTTTAGGGCTACAGATGTTGGAGGAGATAGAAAGCAGAGGTAAGAATGACGAGAGAGTCATGGGAGATATTTTAAGAGAAATGGTGTGATATTAATTTTTTTTTCAGACTTTAGAGTTCAACTTTTTTTTTTCAGACTTCAGTGTTCAAGCAGGAGGCTTGGCTGGGCATTTATTGAAGAAACATTTGCTGATAGAGATAACTCCTGGGCAATTCAAGCATAGCCACAAAAGTGGAATCAGATCCTGCATAAACATTCCAAGTGCTTTGAGGCTGTGTAAAGTTCTTTAAATCCAGGTCATATTGAACAGATCTGCTGCCTAAGCAACACCTAAAGCATTTATTAGGCATGGTGCTGTCAGGTCCTGAATCAGCACATGGTCATCCTACTTCTTGGTCCAATTTCTGCTGAAGTACAAACCCTCAACTTGCCTAGTCCCTATTTCTAAACAAAGGTTCCCCATTAATTATGCTGCCAAAACTGAGTGAAAATGCCCAGGGATCTTCTGTTGTCTTTCGTCCCCTCAAATGTGACTTTCTTATTACTACCATGTCATCTTCCTGAAAGCAGGGACTTCATTATGCTCATTGCTCTGTCTTTACTGTTATTCTAATAACATCTCATTCATACAAGACTATTGACTAATTTATATCAGATACATGTACTGAGCATAATGTCCTCACTGTACAATTTATTCACTGGAATAATTCATATTTACATAAACAGATACATACTTATACACACTTTCACAAACAGAAGATTTATGGAGTATTTGTGTAGCATACTTTTCAATTGTATGGAATACTTTCAAATTCAATCTTCCCAGTCAATTTAAGCTATATGTTATTTGTCAATGTGTCTGTGCCTAGCTTCATGCCTGGGAGGTACATGGTATATGCCTACTGTTTTTTGCTAAACGGAACCAGACTCATTTCACAACAGAGACAGCTAAAGTTCAGAGAGAAATAGATGGCTCCAGGTCACACAGTTAGTTAGTAGTAGAGAACTGTGACTTCTCCCTTACCTCTCCCTACACAGTATAACTATCTGGACCTTTCAGTTTTCCCACCTTGGTGACTAAATTCAAAGACCACATCAAGAAATCACAATTTCTGACCTTTTGATTTTTCTCAACACCATTGCTGCTGTTGACAGCTGGTAGGTTGTCAATTCTTGATTGTATATGGTTTTGGATAAGTTTTGGAGGATTTATATATGCACTAAAGCACATGAAGTTTGTTACCAGGGGTGAGAAGGGAACTGAAACCACATTGCTTCAGACTTGGCCTCAATCTTGGCACTTGTTTATCCGGGATAGAGTGGAACAGTGAGATGCACTTTTCATGGGAGGTCTTTAGAAGAAGAAAAACAGTGATTTCCAGTTCCTTTAATTAATAATAACCCTTTTGCCCTCTGTTCACATGATAGATTGCTCAAAGGAACTCAAAGTCCAGTATATATATAGCAGTTGGTTAAGATGAAACCCTTATGGTCCCACTGCACTGCATTCATGTGCTCTATTAAAGGGGTGGCAAACTTCAACATTGTGTCAGGGTTTTCAGGGGCAACGTTAGGCTGTACCTGATCCCCTCTCCCCAAGCCCATGAGAATTCCAAAATCACACCTTGAGGAAAAAGGAAGATGACAGGGGCCAGTAAGGGATAAAAGAAAGGATAGCAAGAAGAAAGAGAAGGACAGGAAGTAAAAAAGGATATGAGATTTTTAAAGAAGTAGAAAGCTTTTATTGAGTCTTTCCTCTGTACCTTATTCTATTAAAGTCACTTTCACAGTCATCATTTCAATAATTTGCATCTGTGAACCTAAAGGTACCTGAGACAAGTCTCAATCAATTTAGAAACTTTATTTTGCCTAGGTTAAGGATGTGCCTGTGACACAGCCTCAGGGGTTCCTGACAATAGGTACCCAAAGTGGTCAGGGTACAGCTTGCTTTGATACATTCTAGGGAGACATAATACGTCAATCTATACGTGTAAGATATATGTTGGTTTGATCTGGAAGGGCAGAACAACTCAAAGCAGGGACTTCTAGGCCATAGGTAGATTTAAAAATGTTCTGATTGGCAATTGGTTGAAAGAGTTATTATTAATAGAAAAGAATGTCTGGGTTACGATGAGCAAGGTTTTATAATGCAGATGAAGCCTCCTGGTAGCAGGCTTCAGAGCAAACAGATTGTAAAAGTTTCTTATCAGACCTATGGTCTGAGCTGACGTTAATGCTGGTTGGCTTTTCCAGAATTCTCAAAGGGAGGAGGGTGTAATGGGCTATGTCTGACCTCCCCTTCCCATCATGGCCTGAACTCGTTTTTCAGGTTAACTTTGAAATGCCCTTGGCCAAGAGGAGGGATCCATTCAGTCGGTTGGGGGGGCCTTAGAACTTTATTTTTGGCTTATACATTGGATATATATACTGAAAGCAGGGATGAATGAATGCACGCTTTTAATCTTCCCAACCCTTCATGCTTCAGTACACACATTTGGCATCTGAGAAACCTGAGCTACAGAGAGGTGAAGCACCAGGAGCTAAGGGGAGCGTTTTGCAGATCAGGAGCTTACATGGACAATTTCATTCAAAGAAGGCTCTGAAAGGCACTGGGAGGGTGGAAGGGCTGAAAAGCCCTCCATAACTGGCCACAAAAGTATCTGTGAAAGAGCTAGTTTTATTATTTTATAACTAAGAAAAAGAAGAGTCAGAAACTTGAAATGTCTTGGCCAAAGTTATACACTGATTCTCTCATTCATTTATTTTACCTTTGTATGTCTACTCTAGGGAAGAAGTGAAATAGACAATCCTTATCCCTTCAGGGTCTACTGCTTTGATGTGTGCCTTTTTCTGGGGTGACACTGGAAAATACAGGTGAGGCAGAGAAAACAGAGGGGAGCTAAGACAGACATTTTAGGCAGAGGGCACAACATATGCAAGCACAAGGAGGCTTCAAGATGCAAGGGCACAGCATGTTCTAGGGAGTGGAAGTGGTTTGTTGTGGCTGGGGCAGAAAATGCCTGGGGAAGCACTGTGGGTGGTAAGGCTAAAGAATTTTGATGATAAAGGCTTGGATTTTATCTTCCAGGCGATGGAGACACAGCAGACCTTTACAAGCAAGCAAAGCATGGTTTTAGAAATGTGAATAGAAAGTGATGGAGCAGGGATACCCGCTCCCTTTACATAACCCAGTGTGAATTCTTGCCACCATACTTTATCCACCTCCTTTACTGCAAACTGTCACCCAGACAATAATCAGGGAGGTGCTTGCAAATGAGTAGGAAAAGGGAACGGATGAGTAACCCACTTTGAGTCTGAGTTGTGCATTGAGAGGCTGAGCTGCGTGGTAACAATTTGCAACATTAAATTGAAATGGGGTCTGATTGGCTGGAAAGCACTTGGCCTACATTAATGCCTGCAGAGACTCTCTGAGTCTGATTAAGCTGCAGGTTTTGCTGGGGCCTCTCTCGGTGATCCATCATTATTCATGTCAGCACCAAGTCTGTCAGCCTCCCTCCACCACCAAAATTAATGAATTGAACTTCATGACCCATGCGTCTGATGGGATGAGACTCTAAGTCAGCACAAGGCCGTGGAGATGGGCCACAGTCGTTCCTTCCTTATTCCCTCCAATGGAGAGACTAAACCACTCCCTACTCTTATTTTTACCGGCCTCAGTTGCCAAGCTGGCATGCTGAGCAGTGACAAGGGAACCCAGGAATAAAGCAACGAAAAAACACCTATAACCTGAAAACTGAAATCATCCTTGGAGGTGTAGTCCAACAGTATCCCCCCTGTACCTGTGGGAAAACTGAGGCTGGCCCTTTGGCCCACAGTGGAAAAGAGAGCAGAGCAGTGACTACAACAAATCTCTTCTTTTCTATGACTTCCTATGCTCGTCTTTCATACAATGAGTCCTCTCCTGGACTGCCGTTTTGCCCCTCATTTCTCCTGTTTTGTGAGAATGGAGAGAGGTATATATCATTTCCCCAGTTTGACAGTGGAACCAACGTTCAGCATTTCTATTTTTTCCTCTGTGTCCTCTGACTCTCACTTCAAAGCCAAACTTTTCTATGGTGGCTGCTGTCCTGGGTAGAAAATGAGAAAAATACATTAAATAGTGTTTTTGGCCTAGAAAGAAACCTAGAGGTCACCTTCAATTTCTTCTACGGCAGCCCTGTCAAGAGATCTTTAAGCTTCAGCTTGCATGGCTCTAGTGCCAGGGAGCTCACCACTTCACAGGGCAATCTTTCTATTTTTGAACAGATTTGCCTATTTAGAAAGACCTCTCTGGATTGACCTAAAATCTGTGTTCACAGTTTCTACCCTTTGGTCATAGTCATGCCATCTCTAGCGCTGGAACATGAATCTGTTTTTCCTTCCATGTTGGCGTTCTTAGGATCCTTTAAGCTAGCTTTCATGCACATCCGAAGTCTGTCCCTCTTCCCCAAACTCTAGTCCTTTTAGACCCATTAGTAAGATAGTAAATCCGTTTTTCTGCAACAAAATCGAACGGAAATAGAATAGAACAAAATGGAGAAAGTAAGGACAAGTTTGTTTCTGAAACGTTTGATGCTTGTGTGTCTTTGTGTGTATGTGTGTATGTGCACTGAGTCGCATAGAAAAATGTGGGGATTTTTTTCTATAGGTTGTGTTACAAAAATATTTCAAAGAATGCTTTCAAATATTCAAAGTCTTCTCTCTCCTTTTTTTTTTTTTCCAGCTAAACATCTTTTGGATTACATTTTATTCCAGGTTTTTAACTGACTATCTGTGCCTTTAACAATTTCTTAACCTCTCTGAACTTCAGTTTCCCCATCTCTTAAATGCATAGAAAATTGCATGTCCTCTGTCCTTTGCAGCATTCTTGTGAGAATCAAATATGCTGTTGAATGAAAAACTATTTTAGAAGGTGAAAGGGTCTGAGTTATAATAGTAGTAGGGGAATGGTAGTAGTCATGGGATAAAGAACAGTAATAATTTCTCTTTTTCCTCCTTTGTTTCTTCTTCTTTCCCCTTTCCTTATTCTTATTTGTGCTACTATAATGCAATCTAGATTTTCCATTATTTGATCTTACATCAAGCGACATCATGATATGATGAGATGAACATGGGCTTATAAACAAACCTAAGTTCAAGTCCAGCCTCGTCTAGTCATTGATTGTATGATCTTGGCAACTGTTTTAATCTCTCTAAGCCTCACTTGCTTTACCTTTAAGACAGGAATCTTAGTGCCTAACCAATGATAAGGTTCCATGATAGGAAGCGTTATCCAATATGTGTGGGATATAGTAAAATCTGATAAACACTAGGTCCCTTTTTTCTCTCTTCACCCTCAGAGCGGCATTTCTGAGGACTGCACCAGCTGCAGATGCCCCAGGATTCAAGCATTTAGTGTATGTGCTACCCTACTTTCCCAGCAGCCTCTGAGCAAGAAGGGAGCAGGCTCTCTGGAAAGCATGAGAGGAGAAAGCACAGGGTGTAAGGTGAATCTTGAGTGAGGCCGCACATGAGTTGAGCTCTGCAACTCCTTCCCACTCTCAGTCCCCATTCCACATCATCAAACAGAGAAAACAGTCATCTCTGCCCTGCCAACCTTGCAGGCTTGGTGTGAGCCTCAAGTGCATTGAAAACGAGGCAGTATCTTGTTAGTGATCCAAACGAAAGGATTTTATTCTTGTGGAAATCATTTTCATTCAGACTAAATTTGTTTTTCCTTAGATAGATGATTATCTCTAGATGTGTGCTTCCAAAGCAGCAAGTTTTCCTGCCATTAGTTGTACCTTTCCACATTGAGGTTTATGCTCCATTTCCAACAGAGACCTGTCCAACATGCCCTTCATTGTGGTATTTGTCCTGGTGGCTTCTAGGAAGCTTCTCTAGAGAGAGCTGAGCCTTCTTCCTCCTCCCCTCCGTGTGCTCTGCATTGCTTGCAAGAGCCATTGCAATTCTCTTTGTCATACATTCTGTGTTCCAGCCAAATATGTCTCCTCCGTGTTCTCCCAGCATTTGTTTCATCCTCAACCTTCTTTCTGTACTTTTCTCACACTATTCTGTTTCTTGAGGGATGGGGGGAAGACTTTCCTTCACCTTTACAGACAGATTCATCTCAGAAACCACCTCCTCTCTGAGCCTTTCTAAGATTGTCCCAGTTAGAAGTAAAGAACCTACAGTTTAATCAACCCAAGTTGACATCGCAGCTCTAACGTTCATCAGTGTATGATCTTAGGCTATTTGTGAGCCTGTTTCTTTATCTGTAAAATGGGTGTAACACAAATAATCTCCCAAGGGAACAATGTGGGTTAAAAGTGCTTCTGTGTGTAAGGTGCTTTAGCACATGGCAGGCATTCAGTATCCCCTTAATGAGGGTGAGATGCATCTTGTTTGCTGCTGTATCTCAGCCCTAGCTCAAGACCTGACATACAGTAGACATCTAATAAATATACAGAATGCATTAAAAATTTAAATGATCTCCCTTCATCCTTTCTCTGAAGCACTCTCTCTGGAAGCCCAGAGGGGAGCTGTTTATAATTAATATCAACTCTAAATAGTCCTTACTGATTTCTGAATGCCCAGAATGAGGTAAGTCACCAAACAGTTAGTTCTGGATCCCCAACACTACTTCAGCCAAAGAACTGTGATTATTTGTGTTTCATATACTAGGATTAGGTAGAATTTAATTTAGAGATTTTCAGCTGTAACTAACTGGAAAACAGCTTCTGTATGTCAGTACTTTTTGAAAGATGGGTAGAAACCATTTAATAGGTCCTGAAATATTTACTGGCTTATAGCAAGCCTTTTTAAGAAAACTAGAAGAGGGCATAAAAAATAGAATGGAATGGAAAGGAACAGAATGGACCAGAATAGAATAAAATGTATAATCAAACAGAATAGGCAGTGATATGGAATAGAGTAGAATGGAACAGAATGTGCCAAAATAGAACAGAATAAACCAGAATGGAACACCTTGACTCACATCCAGTATTTTTTGGTGTGAAAAAATTTTAGTTAATTATATACATATATACACATATATACAACTGTCTGTATTTATTTTTGTGGGCCCCAAAGGGGCATAATTTAAATGCCACTGCTTTATGTTATGGTAGTCAACTGTGCCCCTGTTTTGTTGCTTAAGTTGACACTAAGCTTCCTACCTACAGCAGGAACCACAAATGATCCTCATGTGTGCCTCACCATTGTCTAGCCCTGGGTCTCACCCTTCAGAGGTGCTTAGAAGCTGTTAGTCAAATCAAATGGTCATGGAAACCCTGGGTTGGGTTGTAGTAGTCTTCACAGAAATGTGGTAGATGAAACACATGTTGAATTTAAGAAAATGAATCAATAATAGTGATAAATGCTACTTAAGCATATTAATCACTACACAAACATTTAGAACTGGGTTTGGCAGGGAGTAAATCCTCAATAAATGATAGCCTTTATCATTTTGACTCAATGACCATCATATAGTGAATGCTCACCATGTGCTTCAATACATCTTATCATTTATTTCTCATACCATCCTTCTATGGTGGCTATTAAAGGCCTCATTTGACACATGGAAAAATCCCAGGCTTGCATAATTGGAGCCATTTGCCCAAAGAAGTAAATCTCAGTAAAAGCGAAGCTGGCACTGGAACCCTTACCTTCACCTCCTCTGCCAGACTCAGGAGTTCCAAACTCTTCCAGCATGTCGGGATGCTGTTCAGGGCTGGGGAAGTAGGAAGGCCTGTGAGCATTCAGACTCAGAAAGGCTTCCTGGTGCTGGCCCTTCATGGAGATAAGAACCTCTGGGTGTGGCTGAATTGGGGTGGAAGAAATAAGGCATAGAAACTGCACAGGCTACTGCATTTCCAAGGCCAGTTGTCCTGAGGCTGACCTCAGCTTCATTCTAGGACAAGAGGTTATTGTAGGCCCATCCTCCCCACAATTCTGCCTCAGCTCCCGTTTCATGGATGCTGTGACACCATCAGATATTGCCTGGTCAGAGGGACAGCGACTGCCATCAACTGCTGTAATTCTCTGGCTTCCAGTTCCTTGTTCTTAAATGGAGCAGGTAATCCCTGCTTGTTTTAGAAATGTGATGAGAATAAGAATGGTGGGGACAGGCAAAGAAGGAAGCAAAGGCCTGGCACAGAAGGCCCCCCACTAAATGGATGTCCCTCCCTTGCTTTTGTGACAATGTCCAGCTTCACTAGAGTTGCTGGATTCCTGCCGTACCAGCTCGTTTTTTATCCTAGAGAAGGATTCCAGCAGGAGGGAGACAGCCTTGATGGTGGCCAAGGAAAGGTCTCTGGGATTGGTCCCTAGCCTGGAGCTCTGTTTGCCTCAGGACATTCCAGAGGGCATTGATATTCTTGGCCTCATGACCCAGCACGTCCTTTGCTCCTCTGCTCTACTGTGAACCAATGGACCCAAGTGCGGAGAGGAAGAAAAGCCTTATCAAGGGATCTCTCCTGGGACCAGGCCTCCAGAGATGCAGGCATGCCTCTCAGTCATGGTATGACCAGGGGCTCTGACCTTGCCGCCGATGACTGCCCAATGTACCAGGCAGCAAAATGGACACAATCTACATCATCTATTTAAATCTTCATAATTCTCATCAAAATTCCATAATGCATTAGTGGTCCTATTTCACAGAGGAAATGGGATGCTATGACTCTGAGATGAAGAGCTTGCCTAATTAGTAATAACAGCAACAACAACATATAACATAATATAGCACTTACTGAGAGTCAGGCACCATCTGAAGTGCACATTCTTGTGAAGCCAGGATTCACTCCAAGGTTATCTGACTTTGGAGCCCAATTTCTGCAAAGGTACGAGGCTGCAGAGGATGGAAAAAGGGCTTTGGCAAAATCTTGACGTGGGTTTAAATACATGTTCCCACATCTCAGGCTGCATCACTCTGCAAATTCCTAAACCTCACTGAGCTTCAGCTTCTTTATTTGACAAATGAGGGTGATGATAACTGCCTCATAGAATTGCTGATTAAATAGTACAAGATGTATCTAGTCCCTGGCAAATATAAAACACTCTAACGACATAACAAAGATTTGATTTTTTTAAAATTTAATGGCCTTATGCAAAGAACATAGTTGGGAGATACTGGGCCATTAGCACCATGTGGACAGAGACAGGATCTGTCCTGTTTCTTGCTCTGTCCTTGATGGTAGTGCTGTGTCTGGCACTTTGAGAATATCAGCAAGTATTAGCTGAAGATCCCCTGGTGGACTGGTTGATTAAATGAATGAATGAGGGAAATGAATGGATGCAATCAAATTAGTTATTTGCAGCATCTTCTTAGTTTCTGTCCAGGCTTTGTCAGAACAGAAACCACCACCTTTTAGTTTTGCCTCCAGAGTTCTGGCCACAGAAGGCATGCATACGCACAAAGTAAGGAGGATGAATTCACGTCTGGGGGAACCCTACTGTCCCTTGGTGCTCAGGCTCCATCCTCTCAGAGACATTGGCCTCTCCTACTCTCAAGTGAGCCTGGCCTTGATCTCCATTTGATTAAGACATTCACCCCCATCATCATTAGGCAATGCAAAAACCTCCTTTATCCTTTTCCAAAGACACCTCTTCTCCAACGTATAGAGAATATAATTTTATCGGAGGCTGTTCTGAAGGAATTTAATTTGACAGACTATTTTATCCACTTCCGTGCATAATATTCAGAAATGAGAACAGTTTTGCCTGCTTGGAGATGTGTTTTTCCTTCTATGACCTCTTCTCTTAGTGAGCTCCCAAGTCCTGTGCTGATGGTCTGCCTGAGGCTTCAGGCTTTTTAGAAGACTCTCTTCTCTATCTCTCTTATGACTACCTAGTATAGACTATCATGGACTATCATCTTCCCTGGCAAGGATTAATGCTGCTGCCTTTCACTGTCCTCCTGGCCTCCAGGTTTGCCTGTCTCTGATTCATCACTCACAATGCTACCAGTGTGAACTTTCTAAAGCCAGATTCTATCATGTTATTCTCCTGCTAATAGCAGCTAAAAGATTAGAAACTCCCCATCATTCATAGGAATATAACTTGAGTATCATAGCAAGGGCTTTAGATGGTTGAAATTCATTTATTCATTTACATATTCATTTAGTGTTGATTGAGTTCCTGCCAGGTGCCCAGTGCTGTTATAATCACCAGGGAGACAACATGAATAGAATGATGTTCCTGTCCTCCTGAAGCTTATGTATTTTTCAAAGAGGAGGACAAAGCACAAATACATAAATTTATATTATATTAAATTTCCATACTTGTAATAAGTATCATGAGACAAAAATGAAGGTAATGGCATAGACAATGACAGGTGGCTTTGTTTTTTAAAAGGGTGCCACACGAAGCACTTATCTGAAAAAAAAAATAGCATTTGCTTGAAGTTATGAATGGGATGAGGAAGTGAACAAGCCACAGAGATATCTGGAGGAGAGGGCTCCAGGCAGAGGGACAGAGCTCTGAATTGACCTTCCATCTCTGTTGCTTTCCATTTGTGACCTTGGGCAAGTAACTTCATCTCTGTGGTTCTCACCTTCTCCTCTCTGAAGCCATGATACTGTCATAGTGCTGACTCCTCAGCTTCACTCATAGAACCATTTGCGCTCCCACTCCTTCTTGTTCTTGATTCGGCCTCACCTCTGGCCACGCCCTCTCTGCTTCAGTCCTTTTGAACCACTTGCAGCCTTATTCTGCCTGCTCTTCCCTTCTTCTGGGTGACTCGGGGTTTTCCTGTCTTGTCCTCACCCACTTCATCCAGATCACTCCAACTCAACCTTCAGATATTAGCAGAGACATCACTTCCTCCTAGAAGCCCTTGGGGACCTTTCACCCCAGGCTGGAATACATGCTCCCATACACTTCTTTCACTCTGTGTTTCCTCCGTTTGAAGCACTGTTCACAGGAATGATAGTATCTGTGCCTCTCATAAGACCTTGGACTTTGTGAGACCGATGGAGCCAGTGTTTTGGCTAATATTAGGTTGGTGCAAAAGTAATTGCGTTTTTTGCTATTAAAGTAATGGCAGAAGCCATGATTGCTTTTGTACCAACCTAAGAGTAGGGGCTTCATTGGTGTTCATGGAATGAATGAATTAATAAATGAATGGTTTTGGTAGAAGGCAAGATCAAATAATGATTAGAAAAATATTTAAAAAAAACTATCCATTAACGAATTAACAGACAATTGGAAATACTTTTTAAGGATTAACTGATAAAAAATTATCCTGTCCAAGGGAAAATGATGAAAAATTTACCAAAGAATATCATTCCTTACATGTATAAACTACTTTATAGGTTATCAGTCCTTCTGTCTTCATTATTTCCTTTGATCTTCACCACAAACTTGTGAAGCAGGAGGGCAGGGACCTCAATGGGTAAAGAAATTGTGTCCAATAGGATCGAAGAGGTTGAAAAGAATTGGACCAGCACTCAAACCTGGTCTTCTGATGCCTAGCACATTCATTGCTGGTTCTGCCAGTTCCTATGTCTGCATCACTAAAGACTATGGGCGTGGGTGTGTGTGTGTGTGTGTGTGTGTGTGTGCACGCGCGCGTGTGCGTGTACGGTGTGTGTGTGTGTGTGTTCAAATGAAATTCATAGGAAGACTTCTGATTGCACCTGGATTAAGAAGTCCCTGCGGGGGCAGTGGGTAATGGAAAAGCCCCAGGCTTAGAGAATATGTCTGCCACATCAGGTGAAGCTGATACATGTGCTTCCAAACAGCAGAACTAGCACTGAGAGTGGGCGGTTAGTGAGTTTCTAAAGAAAGGGAGAGAGGAGATGAGGAGGTGATGACATTTTCTGGGGCGAATGCCACGTAGAAGGCCCTTAAGACTGTGGCCTCAACAGACTGGGACAAAGAAGGCAACAGGATAAGGGCATAGGTGTTGCCCTGGGACCCCAGAGACCTGAATTCTGGCTCCAACTCAGTTGACTTCCAGTAATATGGCTTGAATAAGTGCCCTCTTAAATCTGGATTTCAACCTCTCCATTTTTAAAGTGAAAAAAAAAAAAGACGATGTCAGTGGTTTTCATGTCATGGTCCTTGGGACCTGAGGGATCTGTGGGGGTGCCTCGGGGCCAAGGGGAAGGTGGTAGAGGGTGAAGAGAGGAACCACATGCATGGCCTTCGATCATCATGCTCAGAGGAACTTTCCTTTTATAAATTTTGTATATTGTCCTTTGAGTGTAAAATTTCATTTGAACAAAGTGTTCTGCTACAAAATAAAGTTTGAAAACCTCTGGGCAAAATGATCTCAAATGGTTTTCCAGTTTGCACAATCTGTGAAAGGAGTATCAGAGTGAAAATAAAGCCTTCACTTTTAAGTACTCAATTGAGGAAGGAAAGAGGACAGGTTGCAGGGAGGAAGATGTGAGATTAAACAGAAAGGACAGAGAGATGCTGCCAGCATTCACTGTGACTTTGAGATTTAAGACAGGGGAGAACAGATTTCCCATGGATCCTTTTCTTTTCCTTCTTTTCCATTAGGGTTTTATTGCTTTGTTTTTCTTCTTCTCTCCAAGTAGCTACTTGAAGAACTTCATACGACTTCAGCAGTTATGGGTTATCAAGCCACAGCTATGTTCTTTCCTTCCCTTGCAAATGCGACTTACAGGAGTTGCTCAGGAGAATAGATGTTCTAAATACTCATTGAAAATATTATTAGAAAGCAAGACTTGTCACATGCCAAAGGTGGAAGCGAGCACAAGGAGCCACTGGCTCAATCATCCCATTGTATATATGTGGAAGTTGAGGCCTGGAGAGTGAAGAGCCTTGCCCCAAAGCTCATCATCAGCAGTAAGGCAATCCGATAGTCCGTCCAGCCTTGATGAAGTCTGAGAAACACAACACTGGGTGTTGCACAAAGGGCATGAGAGTTTCTGACCTTGTATTTAAAATTAGATGATTGGCACCATCTCCTACATATCCTTTGCCTTTTCCAGATGGGGTGTTTGGGGTTTGCACTATATGCCACCCTTCCGCTTTTTGATCAAACACATGATAGCACACACTGTGCAGCAGCTACAGACTTTGCTTCTGTCTCTGGAAAGGTTTTGACATAGACCTGTTTTGTCATTGTCCAACAGTATTGCGGTGCCAGCCCAGTCACTGAGCACACATTTGGAATGTTACCATGGTTCCCATTTCCTTAAGGATTGACCTAACTCCATGGCCTCACTTGTAAGGCTCTCTAGGATCCAAACAATGCAATTCTGCTACTCCCAACCTTACATTTTATGCACTAGACATTGTGAACTTCTCGTAGCATGGAAGATACTTCATGATGTTTTCACCGGAAGAGTTTTCCTCATTCTTTTTCCTCTAACTGGAGCTGTCGGTCCTCTTTTTATTTGATTCCACTTAAGCAGAGTAGCTGCTGTTGACTCAACTCATATTTCAGCTTCTCCAAGAATCCACTGTGGCTTTTGTCTTCGCCATTTGAATTTTATAACCATCCTAAGTGTGTACTCACTATTCAAAGCTTCCTTCCACCATAACACTTCACTTGATGTAGTCAAGGTGCCCTTCCTCCTGTCTGTAGCTCTACAGGACAGGAAATGTTTTGAGATCAGGGACTATATCTCATTCTTCTGCCAGAGGTTGGGGCATTGACTGACACATGACAGTGTTAGGTAAATAGACTTTCACACGATAGTGTCTGTAAATACACCTGAGTACCTCTGGGCCTCATTTTTGTTGTCTGTTGGATACTGAGAATAACAAGACCACCGTGCAGGGGTCGCTGAGAGGTACTAACGAGACACAGATGTTAAAGGGCTTCATAAGTCATGCTTCATACCAATAAAGGGATTGTCATTACTAACAGGCACATACTTGAGTCATGTCTTGCAAGCACCTGCTGCACCCCAGGGCCATGTGCCAGGTACACGGCACCTCTAGGAAAAGGAGCTGACACAGCCCTCTCCCTCTCCCCCACCTTCAGAAATGAAGAATTTTGTTTCTTTCCAGAAGGGAAACAGAGCCAGATCTCAGGATGAACCCCTTAGTGGTGTGGGCTGCGGGCCTGTCACCACATTGCTGCCTCCACTGTGAGGAAGGAGCTGCTGGTGCTGGATGATGACAGTTTTTGTTTTTCTTTTTAATTTTATTCTCAATACAGCAGAAACTAAGTTTTATTCCAGGACTGTATTTGGGACAAACCATCCCATTCTCAAGACTCTTGCTCCTGTGAGTGGGTGTTGCTGCCCTCTTATTACAAAGGAAGGAACTGCAGATGAGAGAGGCTACTCTGGGGACACACCACTCCCAGAATCAGAATCCATGTCTGAGCTGTCTCCCATTCCTGGGGTCTTCATCAACGACGGGGCCGCTTTAGGCAGGTTTCTGTTCTACTGCCAGGAGGGCAACCTGAGTGATGAATGGTGTTGGCAGCAGATAGCCTCGAAAGGCCCCAAGATAAGGGGGCAAGCCGCTAATCCTGGCTTCTTTTTTCTTTATCTTTACAAGTTTCTTATTAGACATTCTCTTCTCACATTTTCAATTAATATTCTTTCCTGAGTCCCTCTTACTTTTCTCTCTTGTTGTTATGATTTTTCTTTTTCTATTCTTCTCTACAAAATTCTGGAAAGACTCCACTTAGCTGCCTGCCATGATCTCCCTCCTCAGTGCCTTTGGCTCCTTGCCTGCTTCCAGAATCTTCTTTCAACTGGTACATTGAAACTGGTTCCTTTTCCATTCAAAATCGCTCACAAGATAGAATCCATGGACCTTCAACTATTCCAGATGTTGCTGCAGGGTCAGGTCTGAATAATCACCCCAGGGCTGGTATCTACCATCCCTCCATTCTAGGAGCTCATAGTTTTGCAGATACACCTTGTCCTTTGGTGATTACCGGTTCACCTGCTTGCCCATTTCACCCCCTAATCTCCAGACTAGAAGGACTTTGAAATAAGGGCACACTTTATTTACCTATTATTTCCCAGTTTCTGGCACAGCACCTTGTACCCCCTAGATGCTCAGTAGATATTTAGTGAATTAAGTGAAGAAATGTATCAGACACCCCATACTCTCCTTTAACCTCTGTCCTCTTCCCCAGAATTTAGGGATGGGAAATCCGAGTTCCGATATCCACTGTCTTTTTGGGAGAGATGCCAGCAGGAAGTTATTGAATGGACAATTTTACAGCATTTTACGAATTACAAGTCATTTTATACACATTAACTCTGTTTGATTCTCACAGCCACCTATGAGCTCTGCAGTGGAGATTTTCATTCCATTGTACAGGGAGGACACTGAGACTCAGCGGAGCTGCATGGCTTCTCCTCGTCCACATAACTAGTTTGCCATGGTGCCAGGATTTGCACTGTGCATAATTTCTGTTGCTGTAGGCCTTGGTTTCTCCTCTAATGAAAACACTATGTCTTAATTACAACAAATGAGGGGAGGAAAAGCTAGAGTAATTATTGGTGACACATTGAGCAAGTGTGAATCTCTTGCAAGAATTGAAATGCTTCTTTTTGTACCTTCAAGGACTTTTTCATTACTCCTAATTCCTCACATTTGTGTATCAATTTAGAGGTCTGCAAGGCTTTTTTTTTTTTTTTTTCCAATTCCAGATTCCTTTTGCCTCTTAATTCAGTGAAATGGGCAGAACAAGGCTTTAGAAAACATGTTTTTATTTTGTCTTATCTGTGCCATGCACTATGCCACACATCAAGGACATAGTTGTGAGCAAGTAGATGTGTTCTTTGTCATCATGAAGCTTAGAGTTGAATAGGGGAAGTGGACTAGTAAATACTCATGCAATATTCACTAAAATACATGAAACACGGGATTCTATGTAGCACAGAGTCCTAGGCAAAGAGTGGATGGAGAAGGTTTCCAGAAGGCGGCAGAGACCTAAACAATACGACCTAAAGAGCAGAGACCTAAAGAATAGGAAGGAATTAGCTAGTCAAAGAGTAGTGGGAAAGAATGTACTAGGCGAGGAGATGGTGTGTAAATACCAGGGGGCACAAGTAAGACTGTTTTGGGATTATTGTGAATAGTACAATTGAGGAAATTTAAAAACCATAGAGGGAAAGAGACATGATTGAGTCACCCAGTGCATTCAGGCTGTGCCTGAAACCTGAAACGGAGAACTTCTGCCTCCTGGCTCTGCATCCAGCCTCCATGGCTGCAATGTGGGTCTGCACCTTTCAGGAAGAAGGGTGTCGTTAGAGGAAGATCCCTGGTGCCTGGATCCAAACACACAACTGAGGACTAGATGGAGTAGGCTCTGTCTGCTGAGACCCCAGCAGCCCTGAGCCCTGTCACTGTGCCACTCTGCAAACTGGGCCTCCTGCCACTTGAAGATTAGTCACAGATGCTGCAAATGCATCCACAATATTGTGTCAAAAAAGACGTGCGGCAGCATTCGGATAGCAGGCTTATTAGTCTGTTATTATCCATTCACCCAAATATTCCAACTAATCAGCCTTCAGATGGGCAGGATTAATTGGTTACAATCCTAGCACTGGGCACATCTAATTGAAATGGATGCATTTGCCTTTCAGAACAGACAGCTTATCCATTGCCATTACACAGAGAGCATGCCCTGGCCTGTGGATCTTGCCGTCAGGGTCATTACCGTGGAAGCCATGGAGGATGAATCGAGCTCTTTTTAAATTTTTCTTCAATGCTTTAGCCACCTTCTACTTGTATCATGATATGTCTGCTGCATACTCATCTTCCCTACAGGACTGTGAGCTACTTGAGGGCAGATCTATATTCATTGACATTAGATCTGTCTGCATATAACAGAAAAAAGTCAAAATAATCGTACATTAAACAAAATGAAATTTATTTTTCTCTCACATAAAACAAGTTGATGATAGGAGAGCTTGGAATGGTATACAGCTTCACAGTGTCTTCAAGGACCTAGGCCAGCCATCTTTCCTTCCTCCTTCCCTCCCTCCCTCCCTCCCTCTCTCCCTCTCTCCCTCTCTCCCTCCTTCCCTCCCTCCCTCCTTTTCTCCTTCCCTCTTTCCCTCCCTTTCTCCTTCCTTCCTGCCTTCCTTCCTTCCTTCCTCTCTTCCCTCCCTCCCCTCCTTTCCCTCCATCTTCCTTCCTTCCTTCCTTCCTTCCTTCCTTCCTTCCTTCCTTCCTTCCTTCCTTCCCCACTGTCCTAGGGTAAGACCATGTGGACCATCCTTAGACCCACATGGTCTAAGATAATTGTAGGAAAATTAGTTATCATGTTCAGTACTCAAACAACAGGAAGGGACAGAAAAATAAATTGATAATAAGGTACAACTCCCAGATGAGGCAGTTGCCTTTAAGGAGCTTTTCTCCCAGTATGTATATGTACATCCAGTGGCCACAATATAGTCACCTGACTGAGATGCAGTTGTTAGCTACAGGTGTACTGTATTAGTCTGTTCTCACACTGCTATAACAAACTACCCAAAACTGGGTAATTTATAAAAAATGGAATTTTAATTGACTCACAGTTCTGCATGGCTGGGAAGGCATCAGCAAACTTGCAATCATGGCCAAAGTGGAAGAGACACGTCTTACATGGTGGCAGGCAAGAGAGTGTGAGTGTGTGAAGGAGGAACTGTCAGATGCTGATAAAACCATCATATCTCATGAGAACTCACTCACTGTCATGAGAACAGCATGGGGGACACTGCTCCCATGATCCAATCACGTCCTACCAGGTCTCTCCCTAGACACATGGGGATTAGGGGGATTACATTTCAAAGTGCAATTTGATGGGGACACAAAGACTAACCATATCATGGTTAGGCACTAAGCATGGGCTGGTACTAAGGAAGTAAGGGAGATGCATATTAGGTAGCCACCTTGAAGTATCTGACAGTCCGGGTCTGAATGTGCTTCATTATTCTTCCCAAGGCCTGCCCTGTACATCATGGGGAGGGGTGGGGGTGTTAAGAATTTTAGTTGGAGATAAGGATCAGATAAACCTGCTATTAATGCCTGCTCTGCTATTTGCTAGCTTCCTAGCTTGGGCAACCTTCATTTAATTCTTTGAGCCAAGTGACATTATGATGGTAGTAGTCACACTGACCTTGTAAGATAGTTATGAGGATTAAATGAGTGAATTCCAATAAAATGCTTAGCAGGGCTTCTGGTACCTAGTGAGGCATCAATAATTGATAACTTCCAGGATTATTAATGGTTGTCATTAACACTGAAGGAATTGTAAACATGAATATTATATCCTATTTTAAACAATTCTGCACTTGGAGAGAGAAGACCTATGTTTGAGACCAGCTTAATTGCTGGGAGGCCTCAGGCAAGTTGGTTAACCTGATACTCAATTTCTCTTCTGTAAAATAAGTCTAATTCAGTCTGTTCTCAGTTATGAGAATCAAATAATTACCTTCAGACACACAACAAAGGACTATACAATTATTAGACAGTGTTTTGTAGTGAGAAAACCACAGTGAGAGAGTCAGACAATGTAGTATCACTCCTCAGCTCTGCCACTTCTTAGCCATCCAACTTAGTCCATATCACATGACCTTGCTGAACCTCAGTTTCTTTATTAGGAAAGAGGAGTAACAATATGTTTCTTGCAAATTTAAGAGTTGAAGGGAATTATCTATGGAAATGCAAAGTGCCTGAAAAATAGAAGACTAAATAAACTACAGCAACAATTATGGTGATGATGATGATGACAATGCCAATGATGATGAATTACTATTTATTGAATGAATGAAAAAATGAAAAAATGCAGGAATCAACAAGCAAACTGTAGGGCTGTAGTTTAGTGTCCTTCCTCTGCAGAACCACACAGAGGGTGACACACAGAGTGAAGTTCCCTGTGTGATTCCAAAACACACTTTTGCTCTGGGCAGCCCCCGGGGTACTTGGTTGTTTCCACATACCAATGGGGACAACATAATATGTATCAAGGGACTCCCTTAGGGAAGTCTTATTATTATGTCTCTGGGACAGCAGGGTTTTCTACCAAACATCATCTCTAATCATGCTTAGGCCCACTTGCTTCCTCTTGAGAATCGACTCCTAGCAGTGGCTAAACCCTCCATGATGTCTCCAAGGCCACCCATATGTATGTGGCTGGCCAGGGTGCCATAAAGCATTTATTATGCAGAGGGTGTGATAGCTATATTATTGTGCTTTTCTCTTCTAATAATGGATGATAAAACCTTTAGTATTCTTCCAACCAGCATATCCCTGTTCTGTTTCTGTGTTATCCTTGCTTTTCCAGACTCGTCCCGACTTTCCTCTATTAAGTACATCAAGTACTAAGAACTCGGAGCTCTTTTGGTACAGGGAGGAACTCAATTATAGCCACCAGCAGAGTGTAAAAGGAATGGAGGTTTGAGATATATTTATAGGTTATAGCCTCCAGGTGGAAACTTGCCAATTTTCAGCCTAGCAATGCATAGGAATGCTTGGGAGGATGTAGGCTACATCCAGGGGAACCATTCCAAATGGGAAACATTCTCTAAGAGGATTAATAGTAATGTGAATGTCAAAGTAAGCTCCATGTTAAATGAAACTAATTGGACCCTGTAGGACAGAGGTTGTAAACTGGGAGCCCAAGTCCATATCTAGGCCACAGATGAGTCTCATTTTGTCTGCAATTGGGCCACTCAGCTAAAAACAAAACAAAACAAAAACAAAAACAAACAAAAAACAACTTGCCGAAGTTTTCACTGTCAAATTTCGTATGAAAATATAGGGGGGTGTGTGTGTGAAACTGGCATGTTCTACTCAGTCTACATTTTTGGATGGTGACAATTGGCTGAATTTCAGTAGCAGATACTTCTTTAGAAGGATCTCATGTTCTCTAATTTGCTGCAGTCCCTGCCACTCCCTAATCTTGTCTGCTATGATACCCTGCTCAAGTCCCCATTTATGTACTCTACAGAAGTGGTCCCCAAACCCAGGGCTGTGGATCAGTACAGTCTGTGGCCTGTTAGGAACCACATGAGTTGAGCCACTGGTGGGCGAATGAGCATTACTGCCTGAGCTTTGCCTCCTGTCAGATCAGCAGCAGCATTAGATTCTCATTGGAGCACAAACCCTATTGTGAACACTGCACATTCAAGGGATCTAGGTTGCACGCTCCCTGTGAGAATCCAACTCATGCCTGATGATCTGAGGTGGAACAGTTTTATTCCATAACCACAGGCTCCCCCCATAAGTCCATGGAAAATTTTCTTCCACAAAACCAGTCCCTGGTGGCAAAAAGGTTGGGAAATGCTGCTCTATAGGTCTTTGTGTTTGGGCTTCCTACTTCAGAAGATTCTCCCTGCTTGCAGTGATATAAATGTCAAAATGACCTCTAACTTGAATGAAACCAGATGGATCCTTTAGAAGGTACTCCTGGTTTGCAGGAGTGCAGTTCTCAAATTTTCTTCTAGCTAAAAATGAACCCAAACTAATCCATTAGAAAGAACTCATGAGTCATGCCGACTCTGAGGAGCTACTGTGTCAACTCTGAAAAGCATCAAAAGGACAGATTCACCTCAGTGGAGTTTTGTTTATTTGTCTCAGTTCCTGTCAGAGCGAATGGTCCCACTAGCTTTGAATGGCCTTAGGCTTGGAAAGAGCAGCTGGCATAGAGAGAATTGTCCTTTTCTCCCTCTCATCTTGAGTGGCTCTTTTACGATGGACAAAGAGGAAGCCCAGAAAGGCTCAGATGGAAAGGAGGATTGTAAACCTCAGGACTCAGATGGTTATTGAGAGAGTGTGAGCCTTATGCTAAAGTTTCAAAATATGCAGAAAATGAGTGCCAGGAAAATAAGGTGTGGAGTGCAGAAAAGAGTCTGCAGAAAGCATGGGTTATGTCCTAAGTCAAGCCCCTCATATGCTATGTGAGTTTGGGCAAATTCTTTGGGCTTTAGACTCCATCTGCAAAATGAGGATTGGAAAACCTCTGGAAACACTTTCAGAGATCCTTATTAAGGAGGAAAAAACTGGCCCACATAGCTAAAAACAGAGGAAGACTGAAGGGCAGGGCTGTAAGAAGGTTTATCTGTGGGGTAGCTCCAGTGTCTGTTCTGAATTTACAGCAACTACACTTAATTATTCTCACTGTCTGGTATCTTGGTCCTCTGCTGTCTGGCTTTGTGGTACCTCCTTAATCTTATGTCTTTCTCCTGTCCCCTTTCTTACTCTGCTCCAGCCATGCCAACCTTATATTTCAAGAACATGCCAAGTGTAACCCATTGAAAGCATTGCTTCGGCTTGCAATATGCTATTGTTCTTTATCCTGGAAGAATTCTATTCAAGGCTCAGTTCCTCCTTCTTCAACCATCCTCATTCCCTTCTGCTGTCACACACACAGTCACCACCCAAAATTGACTGGTTTTTGGGATTCAAATCTCAGCTTTGCCAGTTATCAAGAGTGTCACAAATTTATGAAGAAGACAAGACAAGGAACATGATGTCGCAATTCTTCGCACCATGTCACTGAGCCACCCACTTTACCAGTGACCCATCTTACTCACCAGTGTGACCACAGGCAGATTACTTAAACTCTCTCAATCTCAACTTCTGTATTCATTAAAAAAAATTATGAAACTACAAATGGCCCCTGACTTACTACAGTTTGACTTATAAATTTTCAACTTTCTGATGGGTTTCTTGGAGCAATAAATGCATTTTCAATTTATGATATTTTTGACATAAAATGGATTTATCAGATGTAACACCCATTGTAGGTCAAGGAACATCTGGAATGCTTATCTCATCATGTTGGGAGAGTTAAAGCATCTCTCATAGTGTTGGGAGAGTTAAAGGAGGTAAGCATACTAATGACAAAATGCCATTCCTGATGCCTAGTAAACACACAGCAAATGCTTCCTTTTTGTGTAGAGAAAGGACCACATATCTTTTTGCATTCATTTACATGCCTGAGCCTGGCATATGGAATGAACACCAGTCTAGGAGTCATGGGGCCTTTATATTTGGGCCTGCACTCTCCTGTGAGCTCTGTGATTTAGGCAGGAAGCTTAACTTCTGTGAGCCTTGGCTTTGCCTTCAAAGAAATGGAAATGGTTCTCCTAGGCTTTCAGAGAGCTGCTGTCTGCATTGCTCGGGCTAATGAATAGGGGTGGGATGGAGATGGGATATCCCTTGAAACAGGAATAAGCACCATGCAAATGTTAGCTCTTTATTATTATTCTTAACACCAACAGCTTCTTTTCTCCAATGGCAGCCCAAAGCCACTTGCTGCCCCAACATCAGTGGCCCAGATGTTGCCAACATCTGCCTGCTTCTCTGGGCTTTTACAGAGAGAGAAGGGGAATAATGGAGTGACAAAGATCCTATTATAGAAACATGTGGACAGGTTTTGCCACCTCCTCCTGTTGTCTCTCCCCAACTTGTAATCCTCTGGGGAGGAGGGGCCACTTCTCATTCATCTCTGTGTTTCAGGTGCCTAGCCCAATGCCTGGCATTTGGAGATGCTTAGGAGACACTGCTTACATCAGTTGCAGGGACTCAGAGCTGCCTTTTGCTATGGGGATGATGCTGTTAGCTGAGGGTGGCAGGGCCTCTTGGTTCCCCAAATGAAGAAATGACAAGCTTGGGATTCAGGAATCTGAATCTGCTGCTGATTTTCTGTGTGACCTTGGACAAGGCAGATAAACTCTCTGGGCCTGAGTTTTTACATGGATGAAGTAATACATCTAAAGTTCTACAAAGAATGTGCTGACTGGCTGATCCTTGGGTGTTGTGGAATATCTTATAGCTGAGAAAGACTGGAAATATTTTCATATCTGCATGTAAACAGAGCACTATTTCTCTCTACCCATTTTTTGCTTGTTTATTTCTACTTGGGAGGGTGGTACCTTGCAACTTGGAGAAAATGACTGTTGGGTGTTATTCGGTGCCAGAAACTTCACACACACTTACTAGCCAACTTAATCTTTATAATAATCACTGGAGTTGGGCACCAACATTCATGTTTCTCTGACGATTAAACTAAGAGTCAGAGAAGAGTCCACTCTCTGAAGTCACGCAGCTAGTCAGCGAAAGTCAGTGAAAGAGTCATCCGAAATTCTTCCCAGGTTGCTCCATCATCAAGGAATAATCAGTTTCTCATCACTGAAGGTGCTCAGTGAAGGGAGGGCCAACTGAGAAGAGCTTTGTGGAGGAGATTCACCCATAGCTTGGGCCAGAGCCAGAGGTATTGGCCTTGGATTTATCAGTGTACACGTTCATAACAGGTTTGGCACCGTGAAGACCCTTGGAGATCATCTGGTACAGTCTTCTCCTTTGCAGATAGAAAAACTGAAGCTTTGAAAGGGGCAAGGACTTGACCAGTGTCACTTATTAGCCTCCTGGCGTCGAGCTGACCTGGGTTTGAATTCTGTCTCTGTTACCTATATCCCTGACATCTCACTGTGCCCCATTGAGTGCAGAGGGCAACCACTCTTTTCTTGTGACTGTAGACACCCATGGCTAAACCAAAGAACCTAAGGAAATCCCTGGGAGCCAGGAGGGCCAGTGCACAGAGCTCAGGGAAGCCTGAGCCTCCACAGGTGGGCCTTTGCCCTTCCTTCCTTCCCGCCACAAGGAGCAGAGGTACCATTATTAAAATAGCCTCTCCCCTCCTTTTAGGGAGCCAGGTTGTAACTGGAGCTACATGAGATGGTGGGTTTCACTGTGCAGCATCACTGTGTCACCTTCCCTCAGCTATGACCAGTGGCAGCCCCAGCCCCAGCCCCAGCCTCCTTGGGAAAGACAACTGTGTGTCTCCAGGAAGATGAGCTAGCCTGAGAGCAGCAGCCACCTACGAATAGGAGGGAGGAAGCATCCAGCACCAGCATCCCCTCTCTGACTCCTCCCATTCCAGATGGGGGCCTGGGCCTACTGGGAGGTGGAGTGAAGTTGAACACTGTGAGCATGGCACACATGGCACACAGGCAGGACTCAGCCTTGGCCAGGTGTGGTGGCTCACGCCTATAATCCCAGCACTTTGGGAGGCCATGGCGGGCAGATCATGAGGTCAGGAGATTGAGACTATCCTGGCTAACACAGTGAAACCCTGTCTCTACTAAAAATACAAAAAATTAGCAGGGTGTGGTGGCATGCCCCTGTAATCCTAGCTACTTGGGAGGCTGAGGCAGGAGAATCACTTGAACGTGGGAAGCAGAGGTTGCAGTGAGCTGAGATCACACCACAGCACTCTAGCCTGGATGACAGAGCGAGAGACTCTGTCTCAAAAAAAGAACTCAGCCTCCAGAGCTGTTGGGTGCCTTTGACAGCCCTGCCCCCAACACCCTTGACCAAATATTCTAATATTTCTGAGACTCAGTGTCCTTACCTATAAAAAAAAAATAATAACAGAAACTATTAGGCTGGTGCAAAAGTAATTGCGTTTTTCGCCATTGAAAGTAATGGCAAGACCGCAATTACTTTTGCTCCAACCTAATATTTCAGAAGCATGTCTTAAGGATTAAGTAAAATGATATACTCTAAGTGGGCAGGGCAGGGGCTGGCAGACAGAAAATGCCGAAAGAATGGTAGTCTCACCCACTCCGTGATTCTGGCATTTTCCCACATTTTATAACCTGAGGCTGGCAATTGGACCTGGTCTAATGTCAGGCATACAACACAAAATAACAACTATCCCTATATTTTTTGCACTTCTGGGGTAACTCCCTTTATTGTTGCTTCACGGATCATAGCTAATATTTATTTAGCACTTACTAGGTATTAGACACTGTAACTAGGACTTAACATATATTACTTTACTTTTACAACATCCCTATGAATTACATAGAGTTATTGTATTAATTTTATAGGTGAGGAAACTAAGGCAGAGAGAGGATACCCTTTGCATGGGATCAGCGGTAGACCTGGGAGTCAGATTTAGGAAATGGGGCTCACCATGCTCTATTGAACTTAAAGTGTTCTATCCACCCGTCTATCCATCCATCCATTAATTACTGAGCAATTAGTACGAGACAGACACTATTTCAGGCACTTGAGAGCAGAAACACCCCTACCTCATGGACCCTACAGTCCAGCATAGAATGAGAATCACATGTCACTGCCAGCCCATGGGATCCTATATCCCACCCTGAGCTCCCTCGTCATTGCTTATCACATTTTTTTGAACAAGTTTCCAACCAATCTATAGTGTGAAATTTTTTCCAATGCCCATCTACTGCCAACTTCTCTCTATCTCACTCTTTCCAGCCCAGGGATGAAGGCTTTGGGACCTCCCCATGGTGGTAGCAATCACAGAGCCCAGTTAGTACTGTTCCAGGACTGTGGCTGACTGTGGATTCATGCAGCACCTCAAAATTTTTGTGTATTATTCAAGAACGTTTTAGTCCTCGTGTTTTGGTAATGATGGAAGGCAGTATCGAGTGTGGAGTTCCATCCAAGTTGAGTTTATTTCCGAGCTCTGTTGCACGGAAATAAAGAGCTCTGTAGCCGTGGGTCTTGGATAACTCATTTGGCGAATGTGCCTCAGTTTTCTGGTGAGTATAATGCTACTTAGCTCTATTCCCTACCCCAGCACACCTATGTCGCCAGATTCCCAGGGTTTTGAGAGCCACAGCTGGATTAAGATGAACTCAAGGCCTTTGAGCTCAAGTCAGAAAGACCTGCCTTTAATTCTCTGAAAATGTTATTTAATGTATCTGAGATTCACTTTCCTCATCTGCACAATTGGTATGAAAATACATTTTCTCCCTATTTCACAGGTCTGCAAACTGTAGGGCCAGGACCAGCAAAGAATATGAGTGCCTCACTAACCTTGGACATAGAATTTAAAGCGTTGCCTATAAACTCAGGAATGCATTACCTTGTATTTTTTTTTAAATTGCATTGAAATATTATTTATCTTCATTACTGAGGTTTTTGAACCCCTTTAAATTTTGAATACAAGACAAGTACCCACTTGCCTCACCGTAATCCCAGCCATGTGATGCAGAGCTGCTCAAATAAGGTACTAATGAAGGGAAAGGCTTTTAAATCTAAGTGCTGTGCCAATGCCATTTTGTTATAGTAGTAGTTTATTTTACATTGTTTGCTTGTAGTTACAGTCATACACTTTTAGATGAGAGGAAATTTTTTCTGGAGAGCAGGATGATTTTCTGAGTCTTAGAAGTCTGGGTTCTAATAATAGGGCTGCTATAGATTAATTTCGTGACCTGGAGCAAATTGTTTAACCTTTTTGTTTTCTTATCTGCAAAATGGGTATGGTAACACTGACCTCAAAGATTTCCAATGAGGATTGATTTGTTCTAATAATACATTCAATTTGTCAATACCAATAAATGGCATGCAATAGGGGCTTGGAAAAATAAGATTTCCTATTGTCTCCTCCTCCTCCTCCTCCTCCTTGGAAAATAAGATTTCCTGTTGTCTCCTCCTCCCCCTCCCCCTCCCCCTCCCCCTTTCCTCCTCCTCCTCCTCCTCCTCCTCCTCCTCCTCCTCCGATAGAGTCTTGCTGTTGTTGGCCCGGGCTAGAATGCAATGGTGTGATCTCAGCTCACTGCAATCTCTGCCTCCCAGGTTCCAGCAACTCTCCTGCTTCAGCCTTCTGAGTAGCTGAGATTACAGGCGCCTGTCACCATGTCCAGCTAATTTTTGTATTTCTGGTAGAGTCAGGGTTTCACCATGTTGGCCAGGCTGCAAACTCCTGACCTCAGGTGATCCACCCTCCTCGGCCTCCCAAAGTGCTAGGATTACAGGTGTGAGCCACCACACCCAGCCTTATCCTTCCTTAAATACACTAAAACAGCAGACAGCGATTGCTTACCTAAAAGCCTTGAAATCGCTGATATATGGATCATCTTTAAACAGCTTTCTGTCTTGAGTCTGACAATGGAAACAAACCTTGAAATGGCCACCAAGGGGCCAGGTTCTAGTCCTGGCTCTGCCACTAATCGTGTCTGACCTAGAAAAGTCTCTCGTCCTCTCTCAGCCTTGACATTCGCTTGTGCAGAATGAGAGAGTCCTTTTCTCTAGCTCTGCTCCATGGAGCTCTAGAGATTTCAGACCCCCAACCTCCATTTAGACTGGAGCAGTGCCTCTTCTATGGCTTTATTCAGAAATGGATTTCCAATTAAAGTTTTTCAAAAGAGAGTGTACAAAAGCAGTGATAATCCTAACAATGTCAGCTAACCTCAAGATCTCTGAGTTCCCGTCCGTTCTGACATTTGGAAAGTGGGATTTTCGTTTAGAAAGATGAGTGTGTTTGCCTCCACTGGCTTTCCGTCTAGCTGCTGTTGAACATCTGTTCAGCACGGTAGGAGACACATGGCCGGTTCAGGAGGGATTCGCTGGCACTGGAGAGGCGTGGAGGAGAAATGGGAGGGGAGATCATGGTAAGGTGGTCTGAATGCCAAGCACGTCTGTATTGTCTCTGCTAAGTTATTACTCTTACCCTGCAACCCAAACACAGTCTGTCCCTGCCCTCCCTTTTCAGGCTGGTGGCAGGCAACTGAGTACCACTGCTGCCTTTGCTGGTCTGTGGGAGGAGAGGGGCTGACTCTGCCGTCTTGCCCTCTGCCCATTTACATAGTCCGTACCATCTTGTCTAACTCCCCCTTTCTGCTGCTCAGCTTTTGGATACAACACACTCCAAAGTCACCCTCCAGTTGCTGAGAGATATGGTCCATCGACAATTTTAGCAGGGAGTCATTGGTCTAAATAGAATCTATGAGAAACTCCAGTTCATAAGACAGATATATGAAACATTTTATAATAGTAGGGTCCTATCAAATGTGCACTTTATTTGCATGAATTAACCTATATATTTTTTATGAGAGACCAGAGACACAGAAACAGACTCAGAAATTTAGGGAGTTAGGTTATTATGACCACCGTTACATTCAATGAGCCTTGATAATCCACAGTGAAGATGGGATAGAAAACAAAACTGCTGTCTTCCTTGGTCGGTCTTGGTGCTCACTGTTCAGTGATCACCATTCTACCATAAGTGCAATTCCTTTGTTTGACTGTATTCTTTAAAAAAAAAATTCAAGCTAATTATTTTAGGCACTGAGTCAAATAAATAGAAACATGGACCTTTCAACTGGATCATAAATGATGAGCAGAAATTTGCTTAGCAGACTTCAATCTTTCTCTGCAATTTGATGTTCATTTTCAAGTATGTTTGGGTTGTGTATGTTTGGATGCACACACACATACACTCATACGTAGATAGCCTTTAGTAATTTGCAAAGCTTTTTCATGTGCATCATTTCATAGATTCTCCCAACCACCCTGGGAGTCAAGGAAGGTAAATGATTGTTACCACTTGACTGATGAGGAAAATCAGGCTAAAGGGATGTTGAGTGACTTGTCCAAAATCTCATTAACAGGATTAAGTTGCCAGTTCCTGGCTTCCACTGAACCTGGTACTGGTTTAGGTCCAGCAATTCTGTGTGATTTCCTGCTTTGGAATGAGGAACACATGCTTGGGGGAATTGGAAGCAGGGCCTCCTCCCAGTTGCAGCCCCTCCCTGATTTCTTCAGGAGTTTTAATCTCAGCCTGCTCTCTGCTCCTCAGAAGGACACAGAGCCCTGGATGCAGGGAGGCTTGTGAGACGGAAACTGAAAGAACGCAAGCTCCGGCTCACCTCCTAGAAGACTTGCTTGTTAACAGCAAAGGGAGGAGCTCCAGAATCCAGGCAGAGCCAGAGAAGCAAGTAGATAATGCCAGAACCCATTCCTGATCCGAAGGAAGGAACAACAGATTGAAAGTGTCCTCTGATTACCAAACATGATGAATGAGGAACAAAAAGAAAAAGAAAAATCTGCACCTAGTTGCCCTGCAGTGAAATCTCAGAACTGTATGGATAAAAGGGGAAAAATGCAAAAGCTTTTAGAGAGAGAATGGAAAGAAAGAAAAAAAAATGCTCCCAAGAAAGGGAGAAGAGACAATAGAGTTTCTGGTGAATATAATAATAACAACAATTTACTGAGAACATTCTTTGGACCCAGGTAATCGGTATGGGATTTGTGGAAGCCCCATATTTTCTCCATTTCAATTGAGAACAGTTTGAAAGATTGGTAAAAGGAGTAAAGCAGATGGAGATTAATGTTTTGCCTTTATTACTGTAAAAGGTTAGCTTGGAGGACTTGGCAAAAATGGGTATTTTCCCACCCAGGGTAAGTGCTGAGTGCCTGGCACCCTCTCACATGGGAATCTGTTACCACAAAACAGAAGGGGTGGCAGGGCAGAGCAGAAGGCTGCTTTTGGAGGGCAGCTGGTTCCTACAGCAAAAGAGGCAATGAAGGGAAAGAGTTATATAAGCTCACGGCCTCATTCCAGATCCACTCTACCTTAGTGGGGAGGAGTAAAGGATGTTGGGCAAGAGAGAGATTTTTGGGGAAATTTATCTTGATCAAAACTTGGGGTATAAAGAAGAAACATTTCATAATACTATTCAGAGTGTTTACGTGGACACCTTCATTTAATCCTCAAAACAAGACAATACACTAGGACCCTCATGATGCACATTAAACAGATAAGTAAAATGAGGCTCCTAGAAGCTTTTGTAATTGACACTTACCTTTTGCTGTTACTTTTGTAGCAGCATTTACCCTGGGTGGCTTTTGTAACTTTGTGATACAGCCCCATGGAGGTGGCAGGGTGAAGACAGTTACTCCAGCTCTGTCTGTCTCCACACATCTTCTAACCCCCTTCTGTGCTGCTTCCCCGAGTGCAGGGCCCTGAAAAGCAATGATGATAAAGGGAAGGGGTGCTCACTTCGTGGCCCTCTGACAGCCCGAGTCAGCAGCCTCTGGGTCGGGACAGAGAACGAGGAAGAAGCTTGCGACGAGATTCTTATGTTTGTAATGGGCCGAGAAATGGGATTTGACCACCACTGGGATTCTTGGAAAAGAAGCTTCTTTCTACTCTCCTGCACTCCCTTCTATCCTCTCTCACCTTACACTCTCCCTTCCTTTCCATGCTCCTTTTACTCCTCACCCCCTTCCCATTCTCTCTGGCTCTACTCTTCCTTTTCCAAACTCTCCTTAAACTGTTGGCTACTTGGACTTCACCAGTGACAACAAGCTCCTTCCCCCTTTGTCCTCCCCAAATTCCACAAATTCCCCTTCTATTTTGGATTTTAAATCAATTCAAATCAATATATTGATCATTTTGTTTTATTTTTACAATTACATCAGATAGATTTGCTTATCATCCCCATTTTCTAGATACAGAATAAAGTAACATGTAAGAGGCCACAAAAGCAGTAGAGTAGCAATAAGATTTGAACTCACATTTCATGGATTGAGAATCTGAGCTTTAAAACCAAGAAGCTACATTGGCATACACAAATAAGAAGGACTAGTCAGGGATGGCAGGTATGTAGGCAAATGTATGCCAAAGAGTGGCCTAGGGCCATTGTAGACAGCTGTGATCTTGGCAATAGTCCTATCTCTCGATTACTAAGAATTTATATTGTGTTCATCACTCAACAGAGTGATGCTTGTAATCCTAAAGTAGATACTACTGCTAATAAGACTTCATAGACAAGGTGGATGAGATATACTGAATCAATTGACCTGCTGTGTTCAGAAACTCAGAGGGTGCTGTAGACGGGATTTAAATACTCTTCTGCTCCCAGACCAACCCTACCTGATGATAAGGTCTCCTGCAGGCTTATTTAAAGGCCAGAAATAGGTATTTTTAATGAGCATCCCCAGGTGATTTTTATGACCAGGCAAGTGTGGGGATGATCAACTCTATCTGGGAGGGTAGAGAAGAAGATACACAAGCTCTTGTCTTAAAAGGTGAGTGGAGTTTACTGTGTCAGAAAGGATTTGTTGCGTATTTTGTATTGTTTTCAGTCCACAGCCTTCTCTGTGGAATCTTTCGTCATTGCTGATGATGCTGCCTTTCCATGATGCGTACAAGGTCCACTCCCTCGGCCTCAGAATAGCCACTGAGGAAGGAGAGAAGAGGTCTTATTTTCATTCTCTCTTAGACCTTTTCTTTCCTGGATCAATCTCTTTGGTTCACCTACTATGGGTTACTTCAGTGACTCTTGGAACTAAATAATGGACCTAGAGAGCCTTCCTCAGTGTAGGGGGTTTAATAGTGTCCTGACATAATTCATGTCTACCCAGAACCCCAGAATATAACCTCCTTTGGAAATAAGGTATGTATAGATGTAATTAGTTAAGGATCTTAGGATGAAATCATCCCTGACTTTGGGTGGGTCCTAAATCCCATGAGTGGTATCCTTGTAAGAAGAAGAGGAGACAGAGAGAGACACAGGGGAGACGGTGATTTGAAGATGGGGACAGATTGGAATGATGCTGCCACAAGTTAATTCCAGGAGCCACCAAAAGTGAGAAGATGCAAAGGAGGAATCTCCTGTAGAGGCTTTGGAGGGAGCTTGGCCCCGCAGGTACCTTCATTTCAGACTTCTGGCCTCCTGAACTAAGATATAAATATCTAATGCTTTAAACTACTCAGTTTGGATGATTTTTTTTTTTTTTTTCCCTGCAGTCTGAAGAAATTCACACACCCAGATTCCATGGAGGCTCAGGATAAATAGGACATTTTTTTTTTTTTTAAAGATAGAGGCTCAGGATAAATAGGACTTTTTTTTTTTTTTTAAAGATAAGGTCTTACCTTAAACTCCTGGGCTCAAGCAATCCTCCTGCCTCAGCCTCCTGAGTAGCCGGGACTAGATGTGTGCCACCATGCCTTTTTTTTTAAAATTTTTTGTAGAGATGGGGTTTCACTATGTTTCTCAATCTCCTGCTCTCATGAAATTCTCATGAATTTCAGTCTTAATCTCCTGGCCTCATGAAATTCTCCCATTTCAACCTCGCGACATGCTGGGATTACAGGCCTGGGCCACCACACGTGGCCAGAAATAAAGACTTTCTCTGAAGTGGTCCCAGTACCACCAGTCCCTGTTCCACCTCAGTCCATTTCCTCAGGCAGTGCTGGTTGGTTCAAAACACACAGGACTCTGAATGGGCCAGGAACCCAGGCTAAGTGTTCTTGAGTGAGACCAGACCCTCACCGATATGGGTTGGAGATGGCTGTGAGACATGAACATTTACTTTTTAGCTGTGGAATTAAGTTCATCTTCATCTAATTAATCTGAAGTTTGGACAGTTCCCAGGCTCTACCAGACCTCTCTTTCCAATCTCAGGCTCAATGAGTGCTTCAAATGCTGTCCTGTTGGGCGGCAGTTTGGGGATGCTTTCGCTGACCACTTAAGGCTACAATGTGCTGAAGCTTTGAGTTCCTGTATTTTACCCTGGGATTGAGTTAAGGACACTGTCCAGTCTTGGGTAGCCCAGCTGGAGCTAGATATGAGGGTGGGTCTTGGAAGACAATAGATGTACAACCCGAGGTAATGTGGGGAGCAGGACTTGGAGATTCACCTTGGGGCAGTCCTGTGTGTGACAGCAAGGTCTCAGGGAACAGATCTTGAGGTTCAGCACGACTGGTAGGGCTTGGAGGCAGGGAGCATTATCAGTGTTACAACTGAGATATTCTCTGAACCAGGAAAGAAAGCATGGTCTACCAGATTCCCCTGCAGCCTGGGCCGTGGGTTGCCTGTCCTGCCAGCAGGGGTGGAAATTATCTCAGGGATGAGAGGAGTTGTTAAGGGTTAGGTGGCAGGTAGCTGGGCAACTGTCTCTACTACCTGGATTACTCAGGATATATTGAACTTCATGGTTTGTTTTTTGTTTTGTTTTTTGAGATGGAGTCTCACTCTGTTGCTCAGGCTGGAGTACAGTGGCACCATCTTGGCTCACTTTAACCTCTACCTCCCAGGTTCAAGCGATCCTCCTGCCTCAACCCCCCTAGTAGCTGGGATTACAGGCACATGCCACCATGACCAGCTAATTTTTGTATTTTCAGTAACGTTGGGGTTTCGCCATGTTGGCCAGGCTGGTCTTGAACTCCTGACCTCAGGTGATCCACCTGCCTCGGCCTCCTAAAGTGCTGGGATTCCAGGCATGAACCACCACACCTGGCCTGAACTCCACGTTTTTAAATACTCAGGAGACAAAGGACAGCAAGGTAAAGAGGAAAGAATGAATCATACCAGCTCAGCCCCGGTGGGTACATCAAGGATACTGGCCAGCTTTTATTTCCTACTCCTGTCATTCCACAAACCACCTCCCATTGAATCCTCTCTCTTTTCCCTTCTCATTGATGGACATCTTATGCTTGACTCTGTGCCCCTAGTAACTAACTTTCCAGGGGTCTTCTTGATCAGGCCCAGTAGGGGAGATCCTGAGACCATCACAACGTGCCTTCAGGAAAATTGGCAGCTGCAGCATCAATGCTGGAAAATGGCAGCAAAACAGTGCCTCTAAGAGGCTCCTATTGTGTGATTTGTAATAGGTTTTGAAAAAGGTTGATGGATAGATGACAGAGTATCAGAAATACTGGAAAGCTGATAGATTTGCAGCTTTGTTTCTTTTGTGACTTAAGTTACTCTGCTTGAGTTACCTGTGGTTTTTGGAGTCCCTCTCTTTAACAACACCTATTTACAAAGTTCTGATGGGTGTAAATTACTTGAGGACATATATAGTTCCTTTAAAAACATGATTATCAATGAAGTCCTTACATAAAGAGGAAAAGGCACCTGTTATTATTGATCATTTTAAAGCTGGGGAAACTGAGGCTGAAAAAGGTAACATGACTAGCCAAGAGATGTACAGCTAATCAGCAAGCCAGAATTTGAACCCAAAACCATTGTTTTTTGAGCCACATTATTGATACCCTCTTTCACTAAAGTCCTATGATTTCCATCCATATATAGTAATAGTAATAACAAATAGATACAGCTATCAGTTTGCTTTTTGTGTAAGGTGATTGTGCTTGAGCAGTTACATCTGACATCCCTTTCACCCTTTTACTTTCTGGCTCAGTATCTCCTAGGTATTTATAAATAAATAAATAAATGATTAAACAAGCTTGGAATTCAGACCATCTCTTCCTCTTTGGTCCAACAGTAGAGAGAAAGGAGTAAACAGCTAGTTATCACATTTGTGTCTTCATTATCCCTATACCCAGTACCCCTTACCTGGGCATCAAAAGGGGACTAACAGCAATGTTTTCTTTATTCACTATATATCTTCCAACCTTCAGTCCTGGGGTATAGGCTGAGGATAGAATTGGTAAATAACTCATATCTGGTTCTTCTCCTTGAGGAGCTACTAAATCATTCTAAGAGACATCTATCTATTTACTCATGTATTCATCCATCCAGTCATCCATCCGTCTATCCACCCATCCCTACATCCATTAATCTATTCATACACTCCAAATATAATTACTAAGCATTGACAAAACCCTAAGTGCTGTTCTTGGTGCTGAAGACAGTGATGAAGAAAACAAAAGACCCTACATTATGGAAGTTCCATTCTATTAAGGCCATGAACAAAGTTAACAAATTAGTGTGTAATATAATAAAAGGGAGAGGTAATTGACATAAAGTTAAAACAAGAAAAGGAAATAGAGATCTGGTGATGGAGACAAAGGTGAAGGCCACTATAGTAGAGCAGTTGCAAAGGGAAGCCTTCACCCACAGGACTATGTCTTGGTGATAGACCAGCAATCCCTGACCATGACCCTCACCCACACCAACTCCCATAACCCCATCCATGATTTCTAAAGAAGCCAGCATCAGCCCCACTTTGCCGCCAGCTCCCTTCAGAAACTCCCTCCCCACATGAAACTTATTTTTCATGTATTAGTATTAGCCACGCTCTCACTGACCTCCACCCTCCTCTCTTTTCCTTGCTTCCAACCTCAGAAGGCTTTGTTGTTGGCACAGTATTTTAAGGTTGGCACAATATTAGGGATCTCACGTCAGCCCTGTGAATCTGCAACACATTCCCGGGGAATGATGTACTGAGCAAAGGATGCAGGCTTTTCATTCTGCCGACTCTCCAGACACACTGAACGTTTCAAGATTATTGCAGCAGCATGCAGCAGACAAACTTAGGATTCTGGAGCCAAATGTGTGTCTTGTTACTGACTTCTGACTTTTCAGCCTTGGAGAGCAAAAACCCTCTTGAAAGGTTCACTTTTGTCATCTGTTAATGAAGTTAGAAATGCCTAGTTCATTTGCTTGCTATGGCCACCCTGTTAAAAAACAAACAAACAAACAAACAAAACAACCCACTTTATGAAGACCTGTGAGCTTTCTGCAAACTTCTTTTACTTTATAAGGGAACAAGATAAAGACTGGGACTTAAGTTTCCTGATTTCTTTCTCAATATGTTTTTCCTCTGCCAGAATTTTTTAAACCGTCTTTTGTTGAGTACTGACTGTATTCTAGACACTATGTTGGATTGCTTTTTGCATTCACTTGTTTAATTTTCACAATAGTCTATTTCAGTGATGAAATGTTAGTCTCATTAAGATGAGAAAGATGAGGATATGAGAAATTTAGTAGCCTATCCAAGATTCCATAGCTGGTAAATGACAGCACAGGTACTCAAACTCAAGGCCATCAACTCCAGAGCCTGTACCATTAACCACTACACAGTTTAGCTGATTATCCAGTCTTCTGTCACATTTTGGGCATGAGTGTACTTGATTGGATGGGCATGTTCTTCATACCTTTGAACTCGACTATAATTGAAATTGCAAGAAAAATCTTTTTTATCCTCACTTTCTCTATGTTTTACACTTGGAAGCTTTGAGAAACTCTTTGCCCCTTACCATGTTTCCCTCTTACATGGAGCTTGCTAAACTATGCATTGTGATAACTACCTGCTTACTCACGTGTTTCCACAAACCAGCTGTGAGTTATTCAAGGGCATACCTGTGTATTTCTAAATCGAGGCAGAAGGTTTGGTACGGGGTCAGAAAATTACAGTAATAGTAGTAAGAGTTAAGCCAATGACTACCACTTATTGAATGTTTTATGCAGGTCAAGGGCTGTGTGGCATATTTTACATATATCACCTTGTCCAGTCTTCACAACAGCCTTTTTGGTGAATGGTATTATTCCTGTATTACAACTGTGAAGACTGAGCATCGCAGAGAGAATGTCCCAAGTTCCCATTACTGGTGGGTGACAGGGTAAAACTGGGAACTTAGGTCTGCCTGCTTCCAGGTATGACCTTACCCTGGGGAATAAGTAAATCAATGAATGAGGGCAAAGCTCCTCTCTGGCCACTTGGGTTCATCTGTATGTTGTCATGACTCAAAGAATGGGAAGAAACTCAATCCTCCTAAAGATGTTTTCCCCCACCTTCTCCATTCACCCATCCTTCAGAGTGGGATTTGGGACAGAACTTCAGAGGCCACCTGAGGACATGTAGTGGAATGCTGACTTGTGTTAAATGGTTCATGTGAATTACCTTCAGTCCTCTCTTACAGACAGATGGAGGACTGCCAGACAGACGTGGGTGTATTTTGGTCAACTGCCCTTAAAGAGGCATTTATGATGGATTTTTTCATTCTTTCTTTCAACGAGTAATTGAAGATCTACTACTATGTGCTGTGTGCCATTCAAATTCAACCAAAAATAAATAAAACCCTGCCCTTCCTTTCATTGCCTCTCAGTGTAGAAATACAATAAATACGTAACGAGGGCTACTCAGTATCAGACATTGAGCTGCATCCTGGGAAAACAGAAATGATTAAGAACACCCTCAATGGGCACTAGGGTGATGGGAGGGAGTCAAACTATGATGCAATCTGCTGCATGCTCTGGCATATGAAAGCATGAGTCACTGCAAGACCTAACAGGTGGTACTTAACCCAGTCAGAAAAAGCAGGTTTCAGAAAACTCATGACCTACAAGCTGAGGCTTAAAAGACTAGACAAAGAAGTGAGGGAAGGGCATTTCAGACAGAGGGAGCATGAGCAAAAGCACAGAAGCGTGAAATGCTGTGAAGGATACAGGATGGTTAACTGTTTTAATATATGCATTTACACCTGTAATACCAGGCAGGATGTCATAAGAATATATGTATTTCATCTCTTCCAAAACGCTTTCCAGTTTGTCTTTGCTTTTCTAATTTTCTAGAGTATTAGAGCTGGGATGGCTGTTAGAAACCATCCAGTCCCACCTACTCACCCCAAAGAGGGGAAGGGATCACGATCACAGTTTGGAGTCTGTGGGAGGAATGCAGCTGGGAAACTGTATAGAGAATATCTGATTGTATAGTGAAGGGGAGGTAGTGGTTTCAATACTACTTTGTATCAAAATGTTTTTTAGGAGACAAGATCTTACGTGAATAATAAAGATCTACTACTTGCAAGCTATTAGCAAACTGTGTTATACCCTGCAATCTCAGTTAATCCTCCACAGATTCTCCCACTTAGGTATTAGTAACCCAATTCACAGATAAGAAAACCCAAGTGACTTATCCAAAGACACATAAGTCAAACAGACATAGGTTTGAGTCATGACCGTACTAATAAAAAGGTCAATAGAAAAACCTATGTCTGTCTAACTTATGGGAAAACGCTGGTGTCTCCAAGCATTCTTTAGCCTTCTCCTTGATAAATTTTTATAGAATTCAGTATGTTATCCCAGGATTTTGACCCTGTTCTAATCTGATCTAAAGATGATTAAGGAAGTTTGAGCTGGCGGTAGTGGGTGAATGCATTCCAAAGAACCAATGTGTTTTTACTTTATTCCTTTGGCATTATCTTTGGAAGTAAAACAGTATCTCTAATAGACACATGGTAAGTAGATGATTTATTTAAAAGAGAAATACGTTTCATTTTCTATAATGGGACTTCTTAAGTAGGTCACCCTATATCTGTCTAGAGGCAAAAAAGAAATATAGACAAATATAGCTAACTATAGAAATATTAACATAGGTATATTTTTACAAATGTGAATACATACATATACACACACGTATACACGCAAATTCTTATTTGTTGTGCCTTTTTCTTTTATTGTTCACACATGTCAATGTATCTCTTCATTTGATTACATGCTGGTATCTTATATAACTTTCCCCAAGATTCCCCAAGAAAAAGTAAGATGTAGATAGGTAACTTCCTCCCTAATCCAGTGACAGAATCTAGACCTCAGTGTCATTGTTGACACCCCCTTCCTTACCAGTAGACACAAGTCTTCCTATCCTGGTAACTGACCTGCCACTTTAACTTACTTCTGGTCTCATCATCTCTCTCTTAGACTAGGGATTCTCAACCTCTCCACTATTGACATTTGGGGCCAGTTAATTCTTTGTTGTACGTGGATGTCCTGTGCATGTAGGGTGTGTACAGATTCCTCAGCTTCTTCCCACTAGATGCTAGTACTCTCTCCCCTAAGTTGTGACAACCAAAAATGTTTCTATTACCAAATGTCTCGCTTGAGACAGTCCCAGTTTCTGAGATAGTGAACCCACAGTTTATTGGGAATTTCCCCCAGTGGAAAATCTTATCATATATATTTTCTACCTGGTTATATGGTTTTAAGCAGTTTGTCTTCTGAGTCTCCATTTTTTTTTTTTTTTTTTTTTTTACATCTGTATGCTGGGCATAATAATCTAACCTGTAGGGCAGCTAAGTAAAGACATCAACAACTCTAATACAGGGTAGGAAATGCTGAAGATCCTTAAGTGAGGGTTAAGGCGAAGCACTGTGGGAGTGCAGAGGATAATGAAATTCCTTCTGGCTGCACATGGGGAGGGGAAGTGCCTACGAGTTCATAAAGGAGATGCATTGAAGTTAACAGTGAAGTATGGGTGGTATTTGGATGTGTAGATGTAAGGGTGAGGAATAAGAATGAGGGCATCATTCCAGGTAAAGTAAATGGCTTCTACAAAAACACCTCAGGACCGAGAGTTTGGTCCTGGCAGCCACAATGCCATGATGGTGAGAACTGGTGATCCACTGGGCCTTCTCTTCTCCACTCGCCTAATGACAGAGCTAGTGGGAAAGGAGGCTTGGGTTCCAAGTACTCTGAAAAGTCTCCTTTCAGGCCCCAGCTTCCTGGGAGCAGAGAGTTTCATTGTGGTTGGATACTTAGCACCATGCCTGCTCTGTAGCAAGAGCTTAGTAGGGGTGGTTGCGTGGATGGCCAAAGCACACATTTGAAGGGTATTTCAAAAGCATATGTTCGAGACAAGGTTATCCACAAAGATAGATGACGAGGACTTGAACTGTCAAACTACAGGACTCTTAGCTTAGTCAATAGGGAGGGGATCAGTTTCCATGTGTGCCTTAGTTATGGTAAGTAAGATGGATTGAGAATAGTGGGAAAGGGGGAATAAAGCATGGAAGATCATTCAGCATGTATTAAAATTATCATGATGAAATCCATGAAAACTAGGGCATAGGACAGCCATAGAGTAGAGAGAAATGAAAAGTTATAGAAGCTATTTTGTATATCAAATTATCACAATTCACATGTTTCCTTAGCAGCTTTGGAGGGTGTTGGCTGCATATTCTGTCTCCAAAACAATTTTAGGATGTTTTGTGATGTTGGTCCAGTCACTTCCATCCTTTAAGTCTCAGTTTCTTTCTTGTTCCTTTTTTTTTTTTCTAACACTAAAGACTTAGACTATTTTCTAATAATTATTCCAGCTTAAACATAGACTGGGGCCTGAAAGGAGACGTCTCAGATCACTTGGATCCCAGGCCCCCTTCCCGACTAGCTCTGTCATTAGGCAAGTGGCCAAGAGAAGGCCCAGTGGCTCACCAGTTCTCAGCCATCATGGCGTCGTTGCTGCCAGGGACCAGAAACAAGTGGCGAGAAGAGAAGGACATTACTTGAGAGAATATGCATGTTCACAGCTCTGAGGATTAAGGGCCCGTGTTCTTATCACTGCAGAACAGAGTATTATAAATCCAGTCTTAGAATACCAAATCCCCTTGCGGCTTGGCCGTAGTGAGGGAATATTAAAAAGGCCGGAGACAGAAATAATCAGTTTCCGAATGACACATTGTCAAATACAGCATTTTTCATATTATCCCTTTCTTTCCTTTCTCTAGTTCCTTCTTTCATGCCTCGATATTTTAACATGAAAAATAGATTAAAATGAGGCCAGGCCAAACAGCGTACTGAGTTTGACTTTTTAGTCTCTTGGTGGGGTGGTTTGAAGTGCTTTATACTTTTTATCTCTCTGTATTTTTCCGTTTTTGAGGTTGTGTATGTAAGAAAACCAGCTGAAGGCACTGGCATTGGAGAAAGTCAAAGCAGCAAAGGGGCATGCAAGATTTGATAGGTGCTCTGTTGATGCTGGGGTCAGAGCTAAAACAAGGACTTGAGTTTGCCTTCCTCTGGAAAGTCTGGTGAAGATTGTCAGCTTCTGGATGTGTTTATTAAGCACCTTCCCTGGGCTAAGTACTGGAACTAAGGCTGGATAAATGGTAGGGGTAAACAGCAACTCAAGACCTTGAATGGGAAAATGGTCAAACAGATGATTGGATCATGACAGCCAGAGGACTGAAGCCAGGAAAGCCTCACCCCAACCTGAAAACACAGAGATGTTCCCTGGGGAAGTGATCTCCAAGCTTAGACAGCTGAGTAGGCTGAGATCAATAAGTCAAGGGCAGTGCATTAGTTTCTTGGGGCTTCCATATTAAATTACTGCACACTGGCTGGCTTAAAACATGAGAAATTTATTCTTTCATGGTTCAGGAGTTCAGAAGTTCAAAATCATGATGTCAGCAAGGTTTGCTCCTCCTAGAGACTCTGAGGGAGAATCTGTCCCATGACTTTCTACCAGTTTCTCATGGTTGCTGATGACCTTTGGCATTCCTTGGCTTGCAGATGCATCACTCAGATCTCTGTCTTCATCTTCATGTGAGCTTCTTCCCTGTGTGTCCACTCCTGTTCTTATGAGGACACCAGTCATTGGATTTAGGACCCACTTTAATCCAGTATGACTTCATCTTAACTAATTACCTCTGCAAATATCCTATTTCCAAATGAAGCCACCTTCTGAGATTCCAGGTGGAATGAGTGAGAGGATGCTTCAGGCTGAGGGGGTAGTGAGTGCAGAAGAGGGAGCATCACACTTTGGATGATGCCAACTGCCCAGGGTGACTCCAGGACAGGTAGGACAGGTGTGACTTGTGGGGAGTTGGGGAATGAGAAGGTAGCAGGGACCCAGTCATGAGGGGCTTTGGGTACCAGGTGAGGGAACCTGGACATTATTTTAAGGACCCCAAGAAGCCAGGAGAGGGATTTTAACAAGGGAGACTGGGGTAAAAGGATTTGGTTTGTGATAGACATATAGGGAAGCTGAAGGAATGATGCTAGTATTTGTTGACTTTTGTGGTGCCAGATCCTTTATCCAGACCTTTGAATGTCTTATTTAATCCTTAACATAACTCTTCACACTGTGAACAATCAGCCTCATTTTAAAGGGAGCCTACTGCAGTCCAAGGAGGTAAAATGTAACGAACTTGTCACAGCCAACAGCAAGGAGGGAGGCAGGGATTCTCATGCTGGCCTGTATTCCCCCAGGCATCCGGTTGCCCCATCAGAGCACTCTGCCCTTGACACCTCCCACCTTCACCCTTGTCTTGTTCCCCTGGGGAATCTGAGACTCACTGTCAGTAATAGAACCAGAGAAACAGGCTGATCCTGCCTAAAGAGACTTGTAATGGGGAAGGTTCCAGAAGGGATAGGGGTGCACTTTCTTTCTCACATCTCTTCTCTGCCTCCTCCCTGAAAGCTTCTTGAAATTCCCATAAGGTGATGGTAAAACAGATCACCCCAAGATCCGTCCAGCTTACAACCTCACAAAAGCAACTCCCTAACTAATAGACTGGTGTTATTATTTCTAGAACTTGCAGTGACTTCCTCAGCCTTGTTTGTCTAGGGCTGCCCTGCAGTGAGCACGGTTCAAATCGGACTTGGCATCAGGTCGTCCCTGAGGCCAGCAGGGTCTCAGTTTGTCGCCCTTGGAGACTTCGCCTCTTCTTAACTTGCTTTTTAAAAATTCACAGCCATCCTCCTAGGTCTTTTCTCCCTCCTCAGCTCCCCTGTTGCCCTGTAGCATTTTTTTTTCACTACCTGGGCCTGTGTTTGCTCCTGGTGTGGACTCAGAGGCTGGACACGCTAACCGTGCTGAGCACTAATCAATTGCTCCTGCTTTTCTGTTTGCTTACCTCTGGTGTGGGAAGCCGATAAAGAAGGGAGTATGTAATTCTATGGGTGTGGACCAGGACAGCAGCCTGGACCGGTGCAGGTGGACACAGTCTACACTTCCTTCTTGATTCTGAGTCACTCATCTGCATTCTTTGGGTGAGATGTCTCATTATGACAGAGGCAGCCAGATGGTTCTCTTGAGCTCCTTTGCTTGTGCACAGCACTCTTCAGTTTTTACAGGATATCACAGCTGTTTTCAGATTTGATTTGCACAGCAGCCCCAGGGAGTACCATGAATGAAGATTTTCTTCTATCACAGGTTTACCATGTGCCGGGCACTAAACAAAGTATCCCATGTCCATTAGCTCATATCTCATTTCCCTCGATAAAGAAGTCTATGATCCAATTTTATAGATAATAAAATTGTTAATCAGAAAAATTAAATTCTGTGTCCAAGATAACCCAGCTTATATGTGTAGCATTAGATTTCAACCTTGTGTTTCTGACCCCAGTCTTAGCTGCTTCTAACTGTGTGATATAGTATTACAAGTATTGGCCAAGTCCAATTTACTGATAAACTGAAGGTCCATAAGAGCAGGCCAAGGTCAGACAGTAAGTAAACTTGAATTTAGAACCTTTTTCCCACATGTTTTGAGACTGTATCCAATTTTATGTATTCCACTACTTTTTCAGGGTCTAGGGAGGGAGGGCTGGTCAGACTGGTGCTTGCAACATTACCTAAGCTGCTACCATGTCTTAGATGATGCCTCCTGAGTTTTTTAGAAGCCCAGCCTAGAATGTCTGTTTCAGTAGTCAGTGGCATGGTGAGCCCCAGAATACTGGGATTCTGCTTTCACCAAGTTCTTGCAATAAAACTCAAATCTGCAATGGGAACCAGGTGGTCAGTGACTCAGCTAGAGGTGATGGAAGCTGAGTTCAGGGCAGGCTGGGGAGTGAGGACAAGGGACCTGTGCCCTAATGGGAAAGCCATAGCCACTAGCTTGGGCTCATATCAAACGGCAAGGCCAAGGGCTAAAGAATCAATGGGTCAATAAACTAAAGGGAAGCTCAAGCTCTACCTCCCAAACCAGGGGGTCCCTCTGCCACATCCTTCTGGAAGTTTCCTATGTTGAGAAATCTGTACCTGAAATTGCATAGGTAACTTGATAAGGAAGACGTGAGACTGGACAGGGGCTAATTAGGCTTTTGCTCCTGTCCCTTCTCCACTCCAAGAACAGTTTTAAAGTCGTGCTGGAGCTAGTTTGAATCTCAGTTGCACTATCTTGAGTAAATGACCTTTTGTCTCTGTGCCTCAGTTTCTAACTTAACGTAGGATGATCACAGGTGTAAAGGTGAATGAAAGAGCACATATCAAGCATTTGGTCCAGATTGAGAAGCATTTGGGGATCCAAGGCAAGTTGTGCAGAATAGGTATATAGGGCCAGAAAGTCATCATTCATTCATTCATTCCTTTATTCATTCAACACAGAATCTATACTTGCTGAATTCTGTTGACAGTAACAATAGCTAACAACCTGCGATACCATGTACCCCTACACTATATTAAGTACCCCACAAGCATCTTATTTAGCCTTCATGCCCCAATGAGGTGACATTATGACTCTTGTCGTTGTTTAACCCATGAGAAAGCCAAAGATCTAGAAAGATAAAGTGACCTAGTCAAGGTCACACAGTGTCTAAGCAGTAGAACTTGGATAAAATCATGTCAGTCTGATGCCAACACTTAGCCATTTACTGCTGGAAGGCTCTCGAGGAAAAGGATACAAGGAGGGAAGGAAGGGGCATTAGTAATTGCAGGTGGATGGGTTGGTTAGGCCTCATCTTTCCTAGGTCAGTATTGGTCCTGGGATCTGACCACAGAGTCCAACAACCATAATTGGGATATACTGAGTTGGATGAGGAATGAAGGCCCAGAAACCATGCAAGGCCTTAGCCTCTTACTGAATGAAACACCCAAATGTGAGAAGACAGAGGGTGGGGTCAGGCAAGGAGATTCCCCCAGGGGCATCAATGGGGCAGAATGAAAAGTTTCTCTGAAGAGAAGATGCGCCCATTGCACATCTGGAAGATGAATTTGAAAATAATACTTTCTTTTTCCCTTTTTGTGCGCCCTCACCATCTTTCCTCCTTCTCCCCTTCCCTCTCTTTAGTCAATGAGAATATCTGTTCAGTAACCAAGGGCTGTGCAATGGAGAGCTGGGGTCCAGTCACAGCTCCACCACTTCCTGGCCCTTTTAATCCAACTGGACCTGGAATTAAATCCTGACTGTGTGACTTCAAGCTAGTTTCTTACTTCTCTGAATCACCTTTTCCTCATCTATACAGCAGAAACTAATTTCTATCACATAGTCTTGTCCTGAAGATTAAATAAAATAACATTCAGTAAAGGTGTGAAGGAGAGGGTCAGCCCTTGTGTTTATCAAGGATTAGTGTTGCCCCCGTCATTTTCTCTCTTCACTCTCCCTCTCTATCACCTCTCTCCTCTTCACTCGTCCTCATGCCCTCCCTCTCCTTTTCTTATTTCTGAAACACAAAAAAATCCCAGACAAATCATATCATGTCACACAGAATTTTGTGACACAGAGCAATCACCATCATATGTTCTATAGAGGAAAAAAGATTCATTGTTGCTTTTTAAGGTGATATATACAGAATTACCTCTGGTATACACATGCGGTTACACGTATATTTAATAGATTCTACACACACAAATACACATATAAATACACGTACTTATAGCTTTGTTTCATTTGTGCATTTGTTTTTATGTTATGACATCCAGAGAAACTTTCTTGGAGAAACCAAAGTAGCTCACTGCTGAACTCAAGGCAGGGCTTCGGCCCCTGTTCCAGAGCTATCAGCCACACCTGCATACCTGGTCACCAACTCTTAGTCCTCTTATCCACCCAGTCCCCCCACCTCTGTGGAGGTGCTGAATTTCAGCATAGTGAGCTGAGGGTCTTGCAAATAGAACATGCCAGTTTTCTAATATCAAATATAGTCAGCAGGATGGCTGAGTCATTTCAGCAAACAGTGTTCTTCTTGGCCTAAACAGGTGTGTTTAACAGCAGCCACCTTTGCCCCCAAGATAACGTATTCACAGCTAACATCTGTCATCTTTGTTAGATGCTGTACAGATAGTTGTCAGAATTTGTCCTTGCCTTCAGTGAGATCATAGCCAAGGAGAAGCCATCAACCACACAGGTGGAATTGAAAGAATATAGGCTCTAGAGTTAAAAAGCAAAAACAAACAAAATAAACACACAAAAAGTAAGGCTCACATATTACTCGGCCACTTACTGTCTCAGTTTCTGGGTCTGTTGATTTTTTGAAGCCTCTCTCTTACCCTGTATACAACAAGGGTGATTCCTCCTGAATCCAGGGGTTACACAGCAGGCATTCAACAAAGTGTCTTCCAATCTCCCAAACATGAAGCAGAGTATAAAGTGAAGAAAAGCAAGAGAAGTGATGAGGGCCTACCCATCAGAAGAGAGGTTTCTGGCACAGAACAATTGAGGGGAGGTCTGGAGAATGCAAACCTTCCACTTCAAGCTCACGACAGGTTGTTATGGGGATTACAGATGTGTTTTGAAAATACCTCTGCCCTGAAGGATCTTACAGACCAGGGTATTTCATGAATCATATGAGTCATGTAAGAGATGTGCATTAACACATTAACTTATTTGAAATTAATGTATGATAATGCAGACACAAACATTTAGGAGTTGGGTGTATCAAAGAAAAAAATGTGTATATATATGTGTGTGTGTGTATATATATATATATGTATTTTTTTTTTCAGTTGACCTTGAAATTCTGATTAAAGGAGTCCTAGAAAGGTGCATTTTCATTCACTCATTTATCAAATATTTGTTAAGGACCTACTTTGTGCCAGTTCCCTTATTGAAATTCAGAAATTTAAAGACTAGTGTTTCTGAAAAATGAAGAAAATACAGGTTATGCAGAAATTATGTTTGATTTAATAATGCTATCTTATATTTGCAGCAAGGCGTAACAAAGTCTACTACTGTCTCTTGAGCCTTCAGTTAACTCATTCTACAGATGAGGAAGCAAGGCTGGGGAGCGTAGGCAATTGTCCTTGGGTTGTTCAACTGGTGGGAGGTGAAGTCTGGATTCAGACATTCACCTGTGTGAAGCCTCAGCGCTGACCCTTCCTGACACTGAGCCATCTGTATTGCCCTGACATGACCATTATCCATTTGATTTGCTTCCTATGGCAAGCTTGTGAAGAAGGAAGAGCAGGGATTCGTACTCATCCTTTATACCTATGGAAAGCAAGGCTCAGAGAAGTCAAGAAGTTGGCCCAGGGTCACACAGTTTGTTGGTGAAAAAGTCAGGTTTGAAACAGTGTCTCTCTAGCTTAAGAACTATAGCTGATGGTTCCTGAGGCTCTATGAGCCAAACCCAGGGATCCTGGCAGAGTGTAGTGGACAGGAAAATCCCCTGTGGCCCTCCAATCCAAAGAACAGTGGCCCATTTGTGTGTCCTTCCTTCCTGCTCCAGGGTGGCCTCATCGCGCTGCTGCTGCTGCTGCTGGTGTTCACCGTGGCGCTCTACGCCCAGCGACGTTGGCAGAAGCGTCGCCGCATCCCCCAGAAGAGCGCAAGCACAGAAGCCACTCATGAGATCCACTACATCCCATCTGTGCTGCTGGGTCCCCAGGCGCGGGAGAGCTTCCGTTCCTCCCGGCTGCAAACCCACAATTCCGTCATCGGCGTGCCCATCCGGGAGACTCCCATCCTGGATGACTATGACTGTGAGGAGGACGAGGAGCCACCTAGGCGGGCCAACCATGTCTCCCGCGAGGACGAATTTGGCAGCCAGGTGACCCACACTCTGGACAGTCTGGGACGTCCAGGGGAAGAGAAGGTGGACTTTGAGAAGAAAGGTGAGTCCTCCATGTCACAGCCCATTTTCCAGGGGGCATTTTGAAAAGATGGGAAGAGGTGCGGAAGCTGGGCGGTTGAGGACTACAGGCAGTATTTTCTGGGATAAGCCACTTTGGATTTATGACTTTGGATTTCTGTTGGGTTATCAAGTTTGTCTTCTCTGATTCTTCTGTAGTGATGGGAGAATAAGAGAGTGTCAGTACTCCCAGAATTGGAGTTGTGAGGAGACTCAGAGGGTATGCAGTCCAACATCTTTCCAGTGTCTCTTGCTTACCTCCTTTGACAGCTTTCTCACTACTCGGGAAATAGGCCATCTCATTTCCACACCATTACTATTAGAGGGTTTCTTCTTATACCAACTTGAAATCTGTATCCATGGTCCTCCATGTCCAAAAGGAAAGTGATCTGATATTCTTTTTCAAGGCAGCTGTTGGGAAATTTGACACAAAAATAAAAGAGCCTGTACATTTTAACCAACCTAAACACCCCAGTTTCTTTAAATAGTCTCATATGAAGCATTTTTCAGACATTTCACCTTCCTGGTCACTGCCGTCTAGATAGAACTTTTTCACATCCTGGGCCATAACACCCAAACTGACACTCTTCTTCATCAAGGTGGGAATGATCCAGGGCTGAGAAAAATGAGATTTTTCCTCCTTCTTGCCAACTGTTATGCTTCTGTTGATGCAGCTCGAGATCCCATTTGTTTGTTACAGTTATTGCTGGTTCATATTAGACTTATTTTATGTTTTTTTATATTGACAAATAATGCTCGTGTGTATTTATGGAATATGTAGTGATATTTTGATCCATATAACATATGGTGATCAGATCAGGATAATTAGTATATCAATCATCTTAAACATTGATCATTTCTTTGTGTTGGGAATGTTCAATATGTTCCTAGTTATTTCAAACTATGTATTACATTAACAAGCATAGTCATCTTTAAGTGGTACAGGACACTAGAAATTATTACACCTCTCTAGCTGTAATTTTATTTCCTTTAATAAATTTCTCCCTATTCCTCTCTCCCTCCTACCTTTTCCAGCTTCTAATATCCTCTGTATCCTACTAGTAACCTCTAGCATTCTTTTACTTCTATGAGATCAATAATTTTCAGCTTCCACATATGAGTAAGAACATGTGGCATTTAACTTTCTGTTCCTGTCTTATTTTGCTTAATATAATGTTCTCCAGTTCCATCCAGGTTGCCATGAATGAAAGGATTTCATTCTTATTTATGGCTGAATTGTATTTCATTGTGTATGTATACCACATTTTCTTTATCTAGTCATCTGTTGTTGGACACCTAGGTTGATTCCATATCTTGACCCTTGTGGATAATCCTGCAGTAAGCATGCAGTTGCAGATATCTCTTCAATAAGCTGATTTCCTTTAATTTGGATAAATACCAAGTCATGGGATTAGTCGATATATGGTATTTCTTTTTGTAGGTTTTATAGGAACTTTCAAACGGTTCTATGTAGTGACTGTACTAGTTTACATTCCCGTGAATAGTGTATAAGAGTTTTCTTTTCTCTGCATTCTCACCAGCATTCGTTATTTTTGACTTTTTTATAGTAGCCATTCTAACTGAGATGAGATTATACCTCGTTGTGTTTTTTGATTTGCATGTACCTGATATTTACTAATGAGGTGCATGTTTTCATATATTTGTTGGTCACTTGTATGTCTTTTGAGAAATTTCTGTTCAGAATCATTTGTTTGTTTGCTTATTTATTTATTTATTTATTTATTTATTTATTTTTGAGACGGAGTCTTGCTCTATCACCCAGGCTGGAGTACAGTGGCCGGATCTCAGCTCACTGCAAGCTCCACCTCCCGGGTTTACGCCATTCTCCTGCCTGAGCCTCCCGAGTAGCTGGGACTACAGGCGCCTGCCACCTCGCCCGGCTAGTTTTTTGTATTTTTTAGTAGAGACAGGGTTTCACCGTGTTAGCCAGGATGGTCTCAATCTCCTGACCTCGTGATCCACCTGTCTTGGCCTCCCAAAGTGCTGGGATTACAGGCTTGAGCCACCGTGCCTGGCGTTGTCCATTTTTAAAGTAGATTGGAGGGTTTTTGTTTTTGTTTTTGTTTTTTTGCTATTGGAATGTTTGAGTCTCTTGTATATTCTGGATATTAATTCCCTATTGGATGAGTATTTTATGAATATTTTCTCCCATTCTGTAGGTTGTCTTTTCACTCTGTTTCCTTTGCTGTGCAGAAACTTTTTAGTTTGATATACAATTTTGTCTACTTTTGCTTTTGTGCCTGTGCTTTTAAGGTCTTATTTACAAAATCTTTTTTCAGAACAATGTCTTGAAGTGTTTCCCCTACATTTTCTTCTAGTATGTTTATCATTTCAGGTCTTACATTTAGGTCTTTGATTCATTGTAAATTAATTTTTTATTGGATGAAAGTAGGGGTCTAGTTTCATTCTTTCACATACGCACATTCAGTTTTCTCAGCAGTATTTACTGGAGAGACTGCTGTTTCCCTACTAAGTGTTCTTGGCACCTTTGCAAAAAGTCAGTAGACTGTAAATAAATTTCTGGGTTCTCTATTTGGTTTCATTCATCTATGTGTCTGTTTTTATGCCAGTACCATACTGCTTTAGTTACTACAGCTTTGTAGTATATTTTGAGGTCTGGAAGTGCGATGCTTCCAATTTTTTATTTCTCAAGATTGCTTTGGCTATTTGGGGTATTCTGTGGTTCCATAAAATTTTTTTTTGTTCTGTGAAGAATATCATTGGTATTTTGATAGGAATTGCATTGAACCTGGAGATTTCTTTGGGTTGTATTTTCATTTTAACAATATTAATTCTTCTGACACATGAGCATGGGAGGGCTTTTCATTTTTTTGCATCCTCTTCAATTTATTTCATCAATGTTTCATGCTTTTTCTTGTAGAGATGTTTTACCTCTCTGGTTACATTGATTTCTACGTATTGTATTGTTTTATAGCTCTTGTAGATGGGATTTCCTTCTTGGTTTCTTTTTCAGCTAGTTTGTTTATGTATAGAAGTGCTTCTAATTTTTATATGTTGATTTTGCATCCTACAACTTTACTGAGTTACTTTATCAGTTAGTTATTAGTCTGTTCTCACACTGCTGTAAAGAACTGAGACTGGGTAATGTATAAAGACAAGAGGTTTAATTGACTTACAATTCCACAGCTATACAGCAGGCATGGTTGGGGAGGCCTCAGGAAACTTACAATCATGGCAAAAGAGTGACAGGGAAGCAAGAACCTTCTTCACATGGCAGAGCAGGAGAGAGAGCAATGGGAGAAGTGCTAAACACTTTTAAACAAACAGATCTCATGAGAACTCACTCACTATCCCAATAACAGCAAAGGAGAAATCTACCCCCAAGACCCAATCACCTCCCACCACCAGTTTCCTCCCCCAACACTGGGGATTATAATTCAAGATGAGGTTTGGGTGAAGACACAGAGCCAAACCATATCACATTTCTAAGACGTTTTGGTAGACTCTTTAGGTTTTTCTGGGAATAAGATAAGAGAATTTGACTTTCTCCTTTCCAATTTGGATGTTTGTCATTTCTTTCTGTTGCCTAACTGCTCTGGCTAGGAATTCTAGTATTGTGTTTTACAGGAATGATTAAAGTGGACATGTTTGTCTTGTTTGGTAAGATGTTAGCTGTGGATTTGTCATATATGACCTTTATTGTGTTAAGGTACTTTCCTTCTGTAACTAATTTATTAAGAGTTTTTATCACAAGGAGATATTTAACATTTCAAAAGCTTATTGTTGTTTTTTGCTTTGAGATGATCATATGGTTTTTGTCCATCATTCTATTGATTGTCCTTCATTTTATTGACATGAAATATGTTTATTGATTTGCATATGTTAAACTATCCTTGTATGCCTGGGATAAATACCACTTGATCATGGTATATTATCTTTTTGACATGTTGGATTCAGTTTGCTAGTACTTTATTGAGGATTTTTGCATACACTTTCATCAGGGATATTGGCCTGTAGTTTTCTTTTTGTGTGTGTGTCCTTGTTTGATTTTGGTATCAGGGTGATGCATGTCTTGTAGAGTGAATTAGAAAGAATTCCCTCTGCTTCAACGTTTTGAAATAGTTGTGGGAGAATTGTTGTTAATTCTTCTTTATACATTCAGTAGAATTCAGTGGTGAAGCCATCTGGTCCTGTACTTTTCTTTGTTGGAAGGCTTTTTATTATTGACTCAGTCTCATTACTTGTTTTTCTCTGTTAAGGTTTTCCAATTCTTCGTGGTACAATTTTGTTGAGTTGTGTGTGTCCATAAATTTATCCATTTTTTCTGTTCTCAAATTTATTGGCCTATAGCTGTTCATAATAGCCTTTGACTTTGTATTTACTTGTATCATTTTGTATTTCTGTGATATCCATTGTGATGTCTCCCTTTTCATTTCTGATTTTATTTACATGAATGTTCTCTCTTTTTATCTTAGTTTGTCTAGCTATTAGTTTGTCAATTTTATCTTTTTAGAAACAACTTTGTGTTTTATTGATCTTTTGTTCCTGTTAGTCTTTTTGCTTATTTTTGCTCTGATCTATTTCTTTCCTTCTACTAATTTGGGGTTTGGTTTCTTCTTGCTTTCCTATATCCTTGAGGTACATTAGTAGGTTACTGATTTGAAATCTTTCTAGTTTTTTGATATAGGCATTTATTACTATAAATTTTCATCTTAATATTGCTCTTGCTGTGTTCCATGGATTTTGGTATGCTGTGTTTCTGTTTTCATTTGTTTCAAGGAATTTTCAAATTTTATTCTTAATTTCTTCCTTCACTCATTGGTCAATCAGGAATATCTTATTTAATCTCCTTTTATTCGTATAGTTATGAATAGTCCTGTTGTTATTGATATCTAGTTTTATTCCACTGTGAACAGATAAGATATTTGATACAATTTCAGTGTTTTAAAATTTTCTGAGATTTGTTTTGTGTTCTTAACATATGGCTAATCCTGGAGAATATCCCCTGTGATGATGAGAAGAATCTGCCCTTTGCAGCTGCTGGGTGAAATATTCTGTAATTGTCTATCACATCTGTTTGGTCTATAGTGAAGTTTAAATATGATCTTTCTTTGATGACTTTGTGTCTAAACGATCTGTCTAATATTGAGAATAAAATGTTGAAGTCCCCAATTATTATTTTATTGGAGTCTATCTCTCCCTTTAGATCTAGTAATATTTACTTTATGTATCAGGATGCTCTGGTGCTTACTGTAAATATGTTTACAATTGTTATATTCTCTTGCTGTATTGATCTCTTTATTATCATATAATGTCCTTCATTGTCTCTTTTTACAGCATTGAATTGAAATCTGTTTAGTCTGATATAATTCCAGCTACTTGTTCTCACTTTTGGCTTACATTTGCATTGAGTATATTTTTCCATTCCTTCAGTTTCATTCTATGTTTATCTTTACAGGAAAAGTGAATTTCTTAATGGGCAGTATATAGTTTTGTCTTATTTTTCATCTATTTGTCCTGTTTATATATTTTTAATGGGGAATTTAGTTCATTTACAGTAATTGTTATTGTTGATAGGTGGGAACTAATCAGTGTTTCACTGATTGTTTTCTGGTTGTTTTGTATATTCTTTGTTTCTTACTTCATCTCTTATTATTTTTGCAGTTGGGTGGTTTTCTGTAGTAATAAGGTTTGATTCCTTTCTCTTTTAAAAAATATATTGCTTCTACCAGTGAGTTTTATAGTTTTGCATGTTTTCATGATCATAGTTGTTATCTTTTCACTCCCAGTTGTAAGACTTCACTGAGCATTTCTTGTAAAGCCAGCCTAGTGCTGATGAATTCCATTAGTTTTCACATGTCTGTAACAGATTTTATTTTTCTTCATTTATGAAGGATAACTTTGCTAGGTACAGTATTCCTGACTGACAGTTATTTCCTTGCAGTGCTTGGAATATATCATCTCATTCTCTCCTGGCTGAGAAATCCACTGTTACTCTAATGAGAATTCCCTTATATGTGACCTGACTTTTTTCTCTTGCTGATTTTGTTTATTTATTTTTTTGTCATGGACTTTCAACAATTTGACTGTAAGATGCCTTGAAGAAGATCTGTTTGGGTTTAACCTATTTGGTTTCCTGGACCTTGATATCCATCTCTCTCCCAAGACCTTGGAATTTTTTTCATTAAATATATTTTCATTAAATATATTTTCATTATATTTCATTAAATATATTTTCATCACCTTTTCCCTTCACTTTTTCTTCTGAAACACCCCTAATATGAATATTTTTCACTTACTCATGTCCCATGAGGCTTTCTTTTTTCTTTGTATTATTTATTCTTTCTTTTATTTTTGACTGCTTGTGTTATTTCAAAATATCTGTCTTCAAGTTTAGATTTTTTCTTCTGCTTGCCCTAGTCTGTTGTTGAAGCTCTTGATTCATATGTTTACTTTCTTCATTGAATTATTTAGCTCTTTGTTCCTGTTTGATTCTTTTTTATGGTATCTATCTCTTTGTTGAATGTATCATGTAAATCATGAATCATTTTCTTGATATGGTTAAATTGGCTATCTTTCTTCTCATATCTCGCTGAGTTTATTTGAAATTATTATTTAATTTTTTTGGCATTTCATATATTTTATTATGATCAGGGTCTCCTACTAGAAAATTATTGTTTTCCTTTTACAGTGACATGTTTCCTTGATTTTTTGTGTTTGATGTGTCCCTATGTTGATTTCTAAGCATGTGGTAGAAAGTTATTACTTCTAATTTTATTGAGTAGGTTTCATAGGGAAAGATTTATTTTTATAACTTGGTCTTGAGGTGTCAGTTTGGTGAGGTGTGTTGTCCTGGATTTTAGTTAGATGCAATACTATAGTTTCTATGTAGTTAAGTTGGCTACAATTTTACATTAGTGACATTTGTAAGTTACTCAGTGGTCTAGGCTGAGAGAGTTTGTGTTGATGGTGGTGCAGCTTTGCCAGGACTGGGCTCACTGGGCTGTTTCTCAGATCAGGGGGATGTTCATGCACACAGTGGGTCAACCAGCTTGGGGTCTGGTTCTCTGATATTGGGGCCTTGGGGCTTTTCCTCTGGCCAGGGGCAAGGACATATGTTTACTCAGCTGGCTTGGGGGTGTGCCTGCCAAGAGCTGCTCAAAGGGATGTTTCTGAGGCTCAGAATGTGGGAGCATAGCTTTACAGCTGGCCTGGGGATATTTCTACCGGGGGCAGCCCACAGGGATGTTTCTTAGGCCCGGGACATGGGCATAAGTTTTCTCAGTTGGTCTGGGTGTGTATCTGCCAGGAGCTGCCTTTGAAACTGTTTCTTAGGCCTGCTATGTGGGTGTATGTCTGCTTGGCTGGCCTGAAAATGTGTCTGAGGGGGACAACCCACAGGGCCATTTCTCTAGGTTGAGACATGGGCATGCAGTGGCTTGACCAGCCTGGGTGGCATGGCTACCATGGGTGGGTACAGGGCTGTTTCTCAGGCCTATGACATAACTGCACAGTTGTTTGGCTGGTTTGGGGTGTTTCTGTGGGTGGTGGCCCACAGGACTCTTTTTGGACCTGGGACACGGCCATATAGCTGCCTGTCTAACCTATGGGCATGTCTGCCCAAGGGGCTGTTTCTCAGGTCTGGGATATAAGTACAAGGCTGCTTGGCTGGCTCAGGTGTGTGCCCACCAGGAGCAGCCTGCAGGGCTGTTTCAGGCCTGGTGTGTAGGTGCCCAGCTGCTTGGCTAGCCTAGGGAATGTCCATAAGGGAGTGGTTCATGGGGCTATTCAGGTTCAGGACATGGGCTCTTGGCTGCTTGGCTGTTCTGGTGGTATGCCCACCACGGGTGTCCTGTGGGACAGTTTCTCAGGCTGCCTAATAGAACTGTTAGGCAGGCCAGGGGTATATCAGGATTGGGCGGGGGCACTCTGGAGCTATTTCTCAGGTCCTGCACATGGGCATGCAGCCATTCTGCTGGCCTGGAGTTATATCAGCTGCTTGGAGGCTCAGAAGCTTCTCCCACTTGAGGGTGGGTGAGCAGTGGTTTGGCTGGCTCAAGGCAGGATAGCTGTGGGTGGGACTGTTATACTGTTTCTCTGGCTGGAAGTAGGGTAGTGGGGGTTGGTTTCTCTGCTCTGTAGGACAAGAGTCACAGCCAGTTTTAGGCCCAAGCTCTGTAAAGCTGGGCTTGTGACATTCAGCCACCCCTGTGGGCTTGGGTTAATGAAGATGGAGCCCCATTGCTGGAGAGGTGCCATGGCTATTGGCCCGCAAAGCACGGCACACTCCTGAGGTGCGTACTGTGCTGCAGCAGCTTGGCTTAGATGGTGGGTGGAAGTGAGAAGTACACATGCTGTGCTTCTAATCCAGGACAGTGCAGCTGTATAAATTCTTGGTGGCTCTTTAAACTGGGCTCAGGGCTTGTGAGGCCTGGAATTCTCCTGTAGTAAGGACTGTAGGTGTTTGTGGTAGCAATGGGGGCGGATAGAGATCTTCTGCTTATCGTTTCCCCACAGTGAGAAGTTTCTCCTGACTCTAGGCAAATCTCATCCAGTCCAGGGAGGTGGTGCTTCAGAGCCTGGGTGCCTCCACATTGCCCTCCTGGACTTCCTATCACCACAGATGCTTCTCCATTCTCCTGCTGTATTTCAGTGTTCTGCCTTCGACAACACTCCAGTCAAAACCTAGCTGTTTATTCACTGCCTTGGTCCTTTCTTGTTGGAATATAAATGCCAGGTGTCTCTAATCATCCATCTTGCTGACATTACTCCCCTCATGTTGGACTTTTTGATGACCAATACCTCTTGCTCCTTTTCACATATGTTGTTGCAAAGACCCATTTCCTTTGTTTTGTTTGGGGACAATTGATTATTTGGACATAAGCATAGGATGTGTTTACATTTGCCTTTATTGTCTATGGTTGCAGTTTGCTTACAGATGGAATTTAGCTATTTTCCTTTAGATAAATGCAGCAAAGCACAGTTCTTCTTTATCTCTTCATTCCTTGTGAGACTGATGATGATAATGGGTGAGAGCTTTGGGCTGGAGATCCTGGTTCAGACACTGACCACTACTTTTGAGAGCCTAGAGGAACCCTCATTTTTTAGTTTGGCCCCTTCCCTGGAGCTCTGGGTTCTGCATTCTTCTTTTCTACTCCTAAGATTCTCCTCTGAAGCCCATCTTTCCTTGATGCTCAGTGGACAAACAGAAAAAGTTGGGGGACTTTTTAAAAAGGAGTTTTTTTCCAATACTAGAAACTCAGGGAGAAAGTAGAGTGATACAGTAGATGAGAGTATAGATTTTGAAGTCATCTGGACCCGGGTTCAAATCTTGCCTCATTTACTTATAGTGTGATCTTGGAAAAATGGGAATGTAACCCTCTTGGGCTCAGTTTCCTTCTTGAAGGGTTAATGAGATGATTAAATATAAAAATAAAATATGTGTAAAATACCTACCCCATGACTTGGCAAGTGGTAAGTGTTGAACTCCAAGATAGGTATGTGTAGACCTCAGTCCTTCAGTTTTAGCTGGGCTTTTGAGATTCTCTCAAATCCAGCTGTAATATTTATCTCCAGCTTTCCTTCAAGTTCTAGCCACGATGATATGCTCACTGCTCTGGAATGCTTTGAATATTCCCCTTGTCCACCATAGTCTCTTCTGTGTTTGAACTGCTGGTTTATTGCCACTATTCCCATTTGTTTGCCTTCTCAAATGTTATTTATCATTTTCATGTGATTTCTCATCTTACAATAAGGACAGTCTGCATTTATTTTATTTCTCTATATCCTGCAATGCCCAGCACAGTGCCTCCCACATAGACAGTGCTCAGTGAAGGTCAGACAATAAATATGGCCTTGAAAGCATAAGGATGTTCATTTGAAAGTAATACCAGCAGGCCAAAACATCATGCTTCCTTTGTCTAAAAGAAAATCACTTAGATAAGGCAGAAAACATCTTCCTATATTTTTCAGTTTTGGCTTTTGCAGCATAACTCATTGAGCTTTGCTGTCCTTATATGGAAAATGTCTTTCTTTTTTTTTTTTTTTTTTTTTTGGTTGTTTTTTAACAGCCAGTCTGCCCAGGTCATAGATTTGCTATGGGTATCCAATGATAAATGATCTCCAAACACTGGAGGAGTTTTCCTAGCCCCTAATCAGTTTCTACATCAGTTATCTTCCTCAACCCAACCCAGATGAGTAATCTACTCCCTCTTCCAGCTCCTAAAGCTGGTTGTGATTACTTTGAACTGACCACTTCCCATACTGTACAAAAATAATCAGTTTCTCTTTCTGTCTCCTAAGTTAGACTTAGAGATCTTTGAGAGAGAGTACAGTGTCCTTTATCTTTGTTTTTGTAGCATACAGCATAGTGGCCAACACTTAATAGTAGGCCCTCTGAAAATACCTGTTGGCCAACTGATTGATTGATGAGTCAGTCGATCAATCAAGATAAATCAAGGCAGCCAGGGGCGGTGGCTCACACCTGTAATCTCAGCCTTTGGGAGGCCGGAGCAGGTGGATCACATGAGGCCAGGAGTTCGAGACCAGCCAGGCCAAAATGGAAAAACCCTGTCTCCACTAAAAATCCAAAAAAATTAGCTAGGTATGGTGGTGCACATCTGCAACCCCAGCTACTCAGGAGGCAGAGGCACAAGAATCACTTGGACCCGGGAGACGGAGGTTGCAGTGAGCTGAGATCATGCCACTGTACTTCATCCTGGACAACAGAGCGAGACTCTGTCTCAAAAAAAGAAACAGAAAAAGATAAATCAAAACATTGATTAGATGCTAGAATGCTCAGTTCCAGGCTTCAAGCTAGCTCACTTTTAATCAAGTCTAGGGACCCTAGAAAGTAAAAGTTAGCAGAGACCGTTGGCGGTGATGAGCAGAACCCGGACGACAGCAACCACTGTATGAAGATGAAAACCCGGGACGGATCACTGATGCCAGATAACTGACCACCAAGGAGAGGTGTCAGGAAGCAGCCAATACAAGCAACTTCTCTCTCCTAACACCCGCTCCCCAGCAGCTGTGCACACTCCCTCCACTAGGCTTCAGATGGAAAACAGCAAACACCTCCAAAGTGGGAAATCAGGTGGCAGAAGGGGGGTTACAGCCAATAATATTGTTTGATCCTCTTTTCTTCCTTTCTTTTTCTCCCTTTCCCTCTCTACCTTCCCCTCCCCTTCCCCGTCTCCCCCGTCCCTCTCCCCCTCCCCCTCCCTCCCTCTCCCCTCCTCCCTCCCACCTCCCTCCCTCCTTCCCTTCCTTCCTTTCTTCCTTCCTTCCTTCCTTCCTTCTTTCCTTCTTTCCTTCCTTCCTTCCTTCCTTCCTTCTTTCCTTCCTTCCTTCCTTCCTTCCTTCCTTCCTTCCTTCCTTCCTTCCTTCCTTCCTTCTTTCCTTCTTTCCTTCCTTCCTCCCTTCCTCAAGCTGGAATGCAGTACATTATGGTAATAAAGAGTCTATACTCAAGAGGCAGAATGCAACAGAAATTGAGTTTTCTATCCAGTATCACTAGCTATTTGATTTTGGACAAGTCACATACTCTTCTCCTATCAAAGGGGCATGCTACCAGTACTTTCCCTTGCAGTGTGATTGGGACGCTTAAATGAAATAACACATATAAAGTGTCTGGTGCACAGTAAATGTTCCATACACATTGATGATATTGTTATTCATATCATCAGTTATCACAGCGGTTACACTGAGCCAGCCATCATAATAGAGTCTAGGATTAGAGGTGAGGAAAGCAGAACCTCTGCCCTTGACGAAAATTTCAGGAGTTTTCCTGGGAGATAAATTTTGGTAGGGGAAGGAGGGTAGGAATCTTAAGCCAAAGCTTGAATAGTGTCCTGAATCTCTGTGTCACACAGCAGGGATATGGCAGGGCTGAGGTAGAAGCCCAGCTCTTTGATACCAAGCCCCAGCCTCCTGGCCAGAAGGAACCCTCTTTTTCTGTATAGAATCCTTGTGCTAGATAACTGACATGCATGCTCAGAATGGGCCACACAGCATCAGGTTGATGGCTTATTTTATTGTGGGTTGTTGCCTCCCAGGTCCTACGCTCCTTACAGAGAACAATCTTACCATTTCAGGTGCTGTACTTCCTAGCTGCCTACAAACTCTGAGTTCATATCAAAGGTGGTTATTGGTACACGACTAATGTACAACAGAGACAGCACTGGGGAAAGAATTGTGCCAGATCCAGAGGGTGCACAGGCTAACTCCAGAGAAGCAGGGGAAGGTGCTTTTGGCCTCCTCTCTCTCTGACGGTGTGCCCCAGAGGCTGCACACTTTCAGACCTACCACCCACATGGCTAAAAGATGACTTTTCTCCTTGTATTTTCTTTCAAGCAGGACTCTTTGAAACATTAACAAAGCCAGGCTCTTATGGTCTGAACTCTCAACACTACCATTGAGGGCAGCACGGGAGGTGTAGAAGAATAGGTGATGGATGCATGAGAAACAGGCAGCCTAGTTGAGTGGAGGGGAGAAGATTTGGACTTGAATCCTGCTCCTTGGTTCACCAGCAATGAGACCTAAGGCAGACCTGTTAACCACTCTGTGTCTTCGTGTCTTCCTATCACCTATTTTCAATGGACCAAAATGATTTTCCTCTTAATGTGTTTTTAAGTACATTTTAAAACAAAGCACAGTTTGAAATAGTACAAAAGGCTTTGTTTAGTGCTGTATCCCAGCTACTCTTACATGAATAAGAGCAGGAAAGGAAGAAACATAAGCAAAAAGAAAAGGCATACCCTCCCTGACTCCAGGCAGGAGGCTGGTCACCTGTTCATGAGGAGGTGGGTGCTAGGGGCTCTGCCTGCAGCATTATTGCTCCTGAGTACCTGGTCTTCCTTGCTTGGACAGAAGAGGGACAATTCCATTGACATATTACAAAGGATCTAACATCAGCAACTCAGACCAAATGTATGCTTTGTTGCCTCAGAAGGCCTTTGAGAGAAAACCATCATGTTCTCTCTTTTACAGGGTGATCTTGGCACAGTTACGAGTTTTGTCAAGAGTGGGCAAGTATTCGGAGGCTGTGAAGTGCATGTAAAAGATCCTATAGCCCTTTTGAAACCACGTTGCCACGGGCTAATCTCACCTGCACATTTCATTCTTAGGATTTGGCTTTAAATTCAAACCACTTCATCATACTTGAGTTCTGTGAACTATCAACCTACTTTGCCACTTCGACCTGCAAATAATACAGTCTGGAGACTGGAAGGAGAAAGGTTGATTATAAAAGGGCAATAGGCTGGGGTCTCAGGTCTGAAGGGTACTGTATTGAGCAGGGCTGATGTTCAGCTGATACATGCTGGTGTTGCCATACCCTTTGTTAAATATTGAAATTCTGTCTGTGTCAGTTGGTAAGTAGTTTATTGTCCTGAGCACCCCAGTGCTGCCTCCTGCTGTCTGGCTGGCAGAGGCCTCCCCAAGCTGTCTCCCAATCTTCCCACTGCTCAGCAACATGGTGACTTTAGGGTCCTACTCTAGCACCGTGGCTGGCATCCTTTCTGGCTACTGCTGTGACTTCGACATTTTCAGACATTTTGAATATCCCTGATATTTGAATATCTCTGATATCACCTTAACAAGTTGCTGAAAATTTAATTGTGTTAATTTGTGAATGCTGTGTTCAGTATATAACAGAAACTCAATACATTTTAATTCCAGTTTTCTTTATCCCTCTTTAAATTTATATTTCCCTTCCCTGAATATTATGCATGGAAGCATAAGAACATTAAAATAACAAATTTATCCTTTTATTGAGGGATGGGGTAGGGGATGGATGAATGGATACTGAGTTCTTAAAATTTTGTTTTATTATTATGAAAGAAATGGATGCTCTTTGTAATAGAAGGAAGCAAGGACAGAAGGAGATAGGGAGAGAAGTGGTTGGAAAAGAGGGAGGGAAGGAGAAAGGAAGGTGTGAGAGTAAGAAAAAAATGTCTGAGGAGAGGGGCCAAGATGACCAATTAGAAACAACAGCCCTCAGAGGTGCTCATCAAAAAAGAAAAGAAAAAAAAACAAAAAAACGAGCGTGTAAATCCTTCACCGGCAACCAAGGTATCCAGGTTCTCTCATCAAAATTGACTAGAAGGCTGGCGTGACCCACAGAAAAAAAGGAAGGGCAGTGTGGTGTGGCGGCCCACCTGAGAGCCACACGGGGAAGGGGAGCCTCCTCCCCCGAGCCAAGGGAGACGGTGATGAGCCTGCTACCCAGCCGGGGAAACTGCTTTTTCCAAAGAATTGTGCAATTCACAGATTGGGAAATCCCACTCTTGAACTAATGCCACTAGGGCCTAGTGTTCCAACCCCGGAACCTGCAGATTCTTACAGCCTCTCGGCCAGAACCTACTTAAACCTACTGAACTCTCATGGGGAGGGGGGACCAGCACCAGTGGCTGCCTGCTCTCTAAGCCTTTTGAGTTCCTTGGGAGAAGGGAAGCAGCCAGCATTGGGACTCACAACTGCCTAACACGCTAAGCCCCCTGGGTAGGGAAAGGGTGGCACCCATCTCTATAGCTCCAGGCTGGGCTTTTCCCCTGCTGGAGCCAGGGAGGCTACAGAGCTTGGTCCCAAGGCTTGTCCCCACAGCCCAACACACAGGCAATGGCAGTAGGCAACCACAGTGCCTCTTCAGGTCTAACCCCGACCCATCCTTCTCAGTTGGGGGAGGGGGCGGGGGGGGCCTTCCCTGCAGGATCTCCAATAACTCCAGCCAGAGACTCTGGGACAGAATTCCGATCTCCCTGGACCTGAACCCCTGGGGAGAGGGGTGGCCACATTCTCTGTGGACCAGCAGACTTAGCCTGTCCTCCTGGTAGTTCTGAGGAATCCAGGCAGCCCAGATGAGTGGGTTTCCCCTCAGAAAAACATACCGTCTCCACCAAGGGACAAAGTGCTTCATTAAATGGACCCTGCTCTCCATGCTATCCAACTGGGTGAGGCCCTCCAACAGGGGTTGTCAGATACCCTATACAGGAGCGATCCTACTGGCATCAGCTTGGTGCCCCTCAAGGTCAGAGGTCCCAGAGGTAGGAGCAGGCACCCATCTTTGCTGCTCTCCAGACTCCTTGAGTGACATCTCCAGGCACAGGAGTGAATCAGATGAATGAGGCCTGAGGTGAACTCCCAGCAAACTGCAACAGCTCTACAGAAGAAGGACCTGACTATTGAAAGAAAAACAAACAAGCAGAAAGCAACAACAGCATCAACAACAATAACAACAACAACAAAAGACCCCCACAAAAACCCTATGCAAGGGTCAGCAGCCTCAAAGACCAAAACTAGACAAAACCATGAAGATGAGAAATTATCAATGAAAAAATGCTAAAAACCAAAGAGGCCAGAGCACCTCTTCTCCTCAAAATGATCACCGCATCTCTCCATCAAGGGCCCAGAGCTGGACCGAGGATCAAATGGATGAAATGACGGAGTAGGCTTCAGAAGATGGGTAATAAAAAACCATGATGAGCTAAAGGAGCATGTTCTAACACAATGCAAAGTAGCTAAGAACCTTGATAAGAGGTTAGAGGAGTTGCTAACTAGAATAACTAGTCTAGAGAGGAAGATAAACAACCTGATGGAGCTGAAAAATACAGCATAAGAACTTTGTGAATTATACACAAGTATCAACAGCCAAATCGACCAAGCAGAAGAAAGGATATCAGAGTTTGATGACAACCTTACTGAAATAAGACATGCAGACAAGAATAGAGACAAAAGAACAAAAAAGAATTAACAAAGCCTGCACAAAATATGGTACTTCATAAAAAGACCGAACCTACAATTGATCGGAGTACCAGAAGGAGACAGGGAAATGGAAACAAGCTGGAAAAGACACCTCAGGATATATATTCAGGAGAACTTCCCCAACCTAGCAAGACACGCTAACATGCAAATTCAGGAAATACAGAGAACATCATTAAGATTGTCCATGAGAAGATCAACCCCAAGACACATAATCATCAGATTCTCCAAGGTTGGAATGAAGGAAAAACTGTTAAGGGCAGCTAGAGAGAAAGGCCAGGTCACCTGCAAAGGGAAGCCCATCAGAATAACAGTGGACCTCTCAGCAGAAACTCTACAAGCCAGAAGAGATTGGGGGCCAATATTCAACATTCTTAAAGAAAAGAATTTTCAACCCAGAATTTCATATCTAGTCAAACTAAGCTTCATAAGCAAAGGAGAAAGAAAATCCTTTCCAGACAAGCAAAGGCTGTGGGATTTCATTACCACCAGACCTGCCCTGCAAGAGCTCCTGAAAGAAGCACTAAATATGGAAAGGAAAATCTGGTACCAGGCACTGCAAAAACACACCAAAATATGAAGACTGATGACAATATGAAGAAACTGCATCAACTACTGTGCAAAATAACCAAATAGCATTATGATGACAGGATCAAATTTGCACGTAACAATACTAACTCTAAATATAAATGGACTAAATGCCCCAATCAAAAGACACAGGTTGGCAAATTGGGTAAGGAGTCAAGACCCATCAGTGTGCTATATTCAGGAGACCCTCTCATGTTCAAAGACACACACAGCCTTAAAATAAAGGGATGGAGCAATATTTACCAAGCAAATGGAAAGCAAAAATAAATAAAGCAGTGTTGCAATCCTAGTCTCTGACAAAACAGACTTTAAACCAACAAAGATCAAAAAAGACAAGGGCATTACAAAATGGTAACTGGAATAATTCAACAAGAAGAGCTAACTATTCTGAGTATGTATGCACTCAATACAGGAGCACCCAGATTCATAAAACAAGTTCTTAGAGACCTACAATGAGACTTAGAATCCCACATAATAATAGTGGGAGAATTTAACACCCCACTGTCAGTATTAGATCAACGAGACAGAAAATTCACAAGGATATTCTGACTTGAACTCAGCTCTGGATCGAGTGGACCTAGTAGACATCTACAGAACTCTGTACCCCAAATCAGCAGAATATACATTCTTCTCAGTGCCGCATGGCACTTTTTCTAAAATCAACCACGTTATTGAAAGTAAAACACTCCTCAGCAAATGCAAAAGAATTCAAATTGTAACAAACAGTCTCTCTGACACAGCACAATCAAATTAGAACTCAGGATTAAGAAACTCACTCAAAACCACACATTTTCATGGAAATTGAACAACCTGCTCCTGAATGACTCCTGGATAGATAGTGAAATTAAGGTAGAAATCAAGAAGTTCTTTGAAACCAATGAGAACAAAGAGACAACGTACCAGAATCTCTGGGACACAGCTAAAGCAGTGTTAAGAGGGAAATTGACACACTAAATGCCCACATTAGAAAGCTAGAAAGATCTCAAATTGACACCCTAACATCACAATTAAAAGAGCTAAAGATGCAAGAGCAAACTAAGATCAGAGAAGAATTGAAGGAGATAGAGACACGAAAAACCCTCCAAAAACTCAACGAATCTGGGACCTGGTGTTTTGAAAAAAATAACAAAATAGATAGACTGCTAGCTAGACTAATGAACAAGAGAGGGAAGAATTAAATAGACACAATAAAAAAATGATAAAAAGGATATCACCACTGACCCCACATAAATACAAACTACCGTCAGAGAATACTATAAACACCTCTATGGAAATGAACTAGAAAATCTAGAAGAAATGAATAAATTCCTGGATGCATACACCCTACCAAGACTATACCAGGAAGAAGTTGAATCCCAGAATAGATCAATAAGCAGCTCTGAAATTGAGGCAGTAATTAATAACCTACCAACCAAAAAAAAAAAAAAAAAAAGCCCAGGACCAGATGGATTCACAGCTGAATTCTATCAGAAATACAAAGAGGAGCTGGTACCATTCCTTCTGAAACTGTTCCAAACAATTGAAAAGGAGGGACTCCTTCCTAACTCATTTTATGAAGCCAGCATCATCCTGATACCAAAACCTGGAAGAGACACAACAAAGAAAGAAAACTTCAGGCCAATATCCCTGATGAACATCGATGTGAAAATCCTCAATAAAATACTGGCAAACTGAATCCAGCAGCACATCAAAAAACTTATTCACCATCATTGAGTCGGCTTCATCTCTGAGATGCAAGGCTGGTTCAACATATGCAAATCAATAAATGTAATATATTACATAAACATAACCAAAGACAAAAACCACATGGTTATCTCAATAGATGCAGAAAAGGCCTTTGATAAAATTCAACATCCCTTCATGTTAAAAACTCTCAATAAACTAGATATTGATGGAATATATGTCAAAATAATAAGAGCTATTTATGACAAACCCACAGCCAATATCATATTGAATGGGCAAAAGCTGGAAGCATTTTCCTTGAAAACCGGTACAAATGGCCAGACGCGGTGGCTCACGCCTGTAATCCCAGCACTTTGGGAGGCCGAGGCGGATGGATCACGAGGTCAGGAGATTGAGACCATCCTGGCTAACACGGTGAAACCCCATCTCTACTGAAAAAATGCAAAAAAATTAGCCGGGCGTGGCGGCGGGCGCCTGTAGTCCCAGCTACTTGGGAGGCTGAGGCAGGAGAATAGCGTGAACCCTGGAGGCGGAGCTTGCAGTAAGCCGAGATCGCGCCACTGCACTCCAGCCTGGACCACAGAGCGAGACTCCATCTCAAAAAAAAAAAAAAAAAAGAAAACTGGTACAAGGTAAGGACACCCTCTCTCACCACTCCTTTTTAACATAGTAGTGGAAGTTCTGGCCAGGACAATCAGGCAAGAGAAAGATATAAAGGTATTCAAATAGGAAGAAAGGAAGTCAGGTTGTCTCTGTTTGCAGATGACATAACTTTATATTTAGAAAACCCCATCATCTCAGCCCCAAAACTTCTTGAACTGATAAGCAACATCAGCAAAATCTCAGGATACAAAGTCAATGAGCAAAAATCACAAGCATTCATTTACACGAACAATAGGCAAGCAGAGAGCCAAATCATGAATGAGCTCCCATTCACAATTGCTATAAAGAGAATAAAATACCTAGAAATACAGCTAAGAAGAGATGTGAAGGACCTCTTCAAGGAGAATTACAAATCACTGCTCAAAGAAACAAGAGAGGACACAAACAAATGGAAAAACATTTCATCCTCATGAATAGGAAGAATCAATATCACGATAATGACCATACTGCCAAAAGTAATTTATAGGTTCAAGGCTATTCCCATCAAACTACCATTGACATTCTTCACAGATTAGAAAAAAAAAAAAAAACTACTTTAAATTTCATATGGAGTCAAAGAAGAGCCCATATAGCCAAGACAATCCTAAGCAAAAAGAACAAAGCTGGAGGCATTACAATACCTGACTTCAAACTATGCTACTTCAAAGGCTACAGCAATCAAAACAGCGTGGTACTGATACCAAAACAGACATATAGACCAATGGAACAGAACAGAGACCTCAGAAATAAAACCACACATCTACAACCATCTGATCTTTGACAAACCTGACAAAAACAAGCAATGGGGAAAGAATCTCCTCTGGAGTAAATGGTACTGGCTAGCCATATACGGAAAAGTGAAACTCTACCCCTTCCTTACACCTTATACAAAAATTAAATCAAGATGAATAAAAGACTCAAATGTAAAACCCAAAAAAATAAAAACTCTAGAAGAAAACCTAGGCAGTACCATTCAGGATATAGGCATGGGCAAAGACTTCATGACAAAGATGCCAAAAGCAATTGCAATAAAAGCCAAAATTGACAAATGGAATCTAATTAAACTAAAGAGCCTCTGCACAGCAAAAGAAACTATCATTAGAATGAACAGGCAACCTACAGAATGGGAGAAAATTTTTGCAATCTACCCATCAGACAAAAGTATAATACCCAGAATTTACAAGGAACTTAAACATATTTATGAGAAAAAAACAACCTCATCAAAAATGGGCAAAGGATATGAACAGACACTTCCCAAAAGAAGACATTTATGTGGCCATCAAACATGAAAAACAACCCATCATCACTGATCATTAGAGAAATGCAAATCAAAACCACAATGAGATACCATCTCATGCCAGTCAGAATGGCAATTATTAAAAAGTCAGGAAATAATAGATGCTGATGAGGCTATGGAGAAATAGAAATGCTTTTATACTGCTGGTGGGAATGTAAATTAGTTTAACCATTATGGAAGACAGTGTGGCAATTCCTCAAGGATCTACAACCAGAAATACCATTTGACCCACCAATCTCATTACTGGGTATATACCCAAAGGAATGTAAGTCATCCTATAAAGACACACGCATATGTATGTTTATTGCAGCACTATTTACAATAGCAAGGCCATGGAACCAACCCAAATGCCCATCAACAACTGACTGGATAAAGAAAATGTGGTAACGAGCATAGCAAACCACCATGGCACATATATACCTATGTTCACGTTCTGCAATTGTATCCCAGAACTTAAAGTATAATAAAAACCTGCACGTTCTGCAATTGTATCCCAGAACTTAAAGTATAATAAAAAAAGGAAAAGAAAATGTGGTATATATACACCATGGAATACTATGCAGCCATAAAAAGGAATGAGATCCTGCATAGGAATACTATGCAGCCATAAAAAGGGATGAGATCATGTCCTTCGCAGGGACATGGATGAAGCTGGAAGCCATCACCCTTAGCACACTAACACGGGAAGAGAAAACCAAACACCACATGTTGAACATTGAGATTTTTGGTGGGAGTTGAACATTGAGAATGCATGGACACAGAGAGAGGAATAACTCACACCAGGGCCTGTTCAGGGTTGGGAGTGAGGGGAGGGAACTTAGAGGACCAGTCAAATAGGTACAGCAAACCACCAAACACATATACCTATGTAACAAACCTGCACATATGGTACATGTACCCGCCTTTTGTTTAGAAGAAATAAAGGATAAAAAAAAAACTTCATAGGCACATTTTATTCAGGCAGTTAGAAAACAAAAGACAAAGAAAAAAAATCTTAAAAACAACCAGAAGAAAAAGATACATTACCTTTAAAGAAGAAAATTAGACTTAAAACTAATTTTTCATTAGCAATTATTAAAGCCAGGAAACAATGGAATTACGTTATTGAAGTGCTTATAGGAAAAAAATTACCAATCTATAATTCTGTACCCAGTAAAATATTTTTTAATAATGTGAAATAAAGACCTTTCAGACAAACAAACAAAAGAAGAAATCTGGGTTGTATAAAGCAACAACTAAATGTTCTACACTTGCCTGTTCATTCTGTTCCACTGACAGGACCCAAAGCCTAATATATTGTTTTATTTAATTTATAGTCTTTTGGCATTTTCCAATATAGCCATAATGTGCATACTTATGTGTATGGATGTGTGTGTATAAGTGTATATAATTCTGTATACACACACTTGCATCTACATATATATTAATGGAGTCAATGGGGTCATCTCATCCACATATATCATTCTGCAGCAATTTGATAGTTTATTAAGCAATGTATATAGAAAGTATCTTTTCAAGTCAGTCATGCATACTTACCTTACTCCCATTGAAGTCTGTACTACTGGATCACATAATATGAGCATACCAAATATATCAAACTTTGCAACCCCCTATTGTTAACCATTATCTTGAGACCTCGTCTAGAGGTTCTAGTAGGGTAGTGCAGCTACTCATATACCCTTGACCAAAGACCAGTACTCCTCTATCAGAGATGGTTATCCTCTTCAACCGAGCACTCAGCTTCAGGAGGGATGCACATGGAGCATCGAGGGAGGAAGGGGACACCCACCTAGCCAGCCAGATCAGTTGAATCAACCCTGGTGATCAATGGGGTGACAGATCACCCTCACATCTGACCATTATCTTAATTTTCTACACTTATGATGGGTCAGCAAACATCTTTGTACATATGCCTAGCTAGCTATTCTTGTAAAGCATGAGAATATTTCTGTAGGACAGAGATGTACCAAAAATCAGAATCACAGCATCAGAAGGCACACGCGTTTGAAAGTTTGATAAATGCTGCCATATTTATCCATTTTAAAAGTCTGTTTTATTCTCTCAAGGGGAGCTGTGTATGCTTTTCCACACAGATCTACACAACAACCCACTACTCCATCAAACTGACTGTTCTTATATTATAATGGGTGTTTCTGGTCTTTTATCCATATCATTGTTATCATTTTATATGTATAACTTTCTCTTTTGTTTGTTTTTTTCCCTCAATTAACATTGGTCCAAATTCCTTCTTTTGTAAAATGTCAGTCCTCATAGTTACCATGAAGAATGATTGTTTTGGTGAGATGATGCAGTATGCAAGCTTTACTCTGCTCTCCTACCTCAGTTTAGAATCTAGGGTGGAGGCAGAAAAGAGATACACCCTTGAATACCAGCAGTGGCCGACAGTGATAGATAGGAAGACATTGTGATCTCTGGGACATGGGACCAGTAGACTGAACCTTGCTATTTCTCAGGATCCCAATCCAAGAAATCTGAATGGAATGCTTGTTGATAGAAGGGGACAAGGAACTTCTACTGAGTGCCTGTGGGAAGCCAACTGCTGTCCTGTACATTACCTCATTAAGCCATTTGTAATTAACCCTAAGTGGAAGATGGATGGAAGGATTGACTAGGCTAGGATGCTGTTGCTGCTGCTCCTGACAACAGCTGATTTCTACCACTCTTCTGAGAACTTGCCATGAATTGTGTCATTTATAACTCACAATCACCCTATGAGGTTTGTACTAATATTATCCCTACTCTGTGGAGGAGGAGACCAAAGCAAAGAGGGGTTAAGTAACTTGCCCAAGGTAACACAGCTGGAATGTGGCTGAGTCTGGTGAAAACTCCAGCATGAGAGCTATTGTAGTAAGATGCAGAGCTGGGATTTGAACTCACTACACCACACTGAGGTTCATAATCCTTGGGACGGCAATGAGTTCTTAAAAGCTTGGGGAGAGCTAATGCACAGCAACCATGGGCTTGCTTCACTCACAAATCTGGGAATAAAAATAGGTAATCAACATGTGTTCCCTGAAGAAGGAAGCTGTTGCACAGTAATTCTGAGCTCTTAAATTGCCAGAAGGAACTTTGCAACAGGGAGATACTATTGTTTGGGAGTGTTTCGAGTGGTCCCCAAGGGTGCAGGGAACTCATGTTTGGTGTCAGTAGATCACTCTAGGGTGTCAGAAACAGAGAAGCTGTTTATTAACTCACCCTTCTGACACCCCCTGTGAATCTCATGTAAATGTCATCTTTGTGTAGCATTTTATGAGTTTTCAGAGCTCTTTCAGAGTCAGCACCTCATTCAGTGTCTTATCTTGGTGTTCAAGCTTCTTCACACTGAGGCTCTAGCCTGAGTTTCCAGACTCCTCGCCTTCACCCCTGCTTCCCACCCTATGGCCATCCATTCCTCTTCAAGCCACACGAATCTTCCTGACATCCCCACAATTACCTCATCCTCACATACCTACTTATTGGTCTTCCTGCTTCTATCCTATCCTCTTCATCCCTTATCCACACTGCAGCCACTCTGTTGTGATCACTCCAGTCATAACAGTCCCAGCTTAAAATCACCCTCTGTGCTCCAGACACAATGGCCTCTTTGTTCTTCAAACTTGCTAACCTCCTTCTACTATGCCGTTTGTAAGTGCCATGATTATCTTTGCCTGGAAAACTACCCTCTTTCCTTCCCCAATCTGTCAGGGCATGGATGACTCTCTTTCATCATTCTGGTCTCAGTTTAAATCTCATTTCTTCAGACAAAACTATTTTCTCTATATGAGTTCTGCTCTTTTGTCTTCTGTCAACTTTCCTATTTGTTCTTGTAACAGTACTTTTTATTATTTGGATTTGTTTGTTAAGTATTTTAATTATCTTACTAGACTGAAAGTTCCATGAGATCGCTACCAGGTTTGGTTTGTTCTGTGCTTAATACAGTCCCTGGCACATAGCAGGTGTTAACAAATATGTTGGGTCAGTGGATAGAGGAATAAATGAGAGAATGAATGAATGAATGAATGAACTGATGGATATTTTAGTCTTTCCACTGATTGGTAACCTGTATGTGAATTCTTTATCATTTCTCTGCACTGGACAAATCTTGTTTAGCATTTTCAAGCCAATGATTTGTTGAATCTTTGCATCCATCTCATAAAGAAGGTGTTATCCTTATCAAAATTTAGTGATCATCTCAAATTTATACAGCTACAAATAATGGAACCAGAATTTGAACCCAGCTTTATCTGATACCCAAGTCCAAGCATGTGCTGGAGATAACACAACCTGCATTACTCCTGTCCATTTGTATGAGCAAGAGAGGAAAGACATGAGCTTAGATGCCAGCAAGCTAAGTCTTTTAGAGCTATGTTTATCCACAACGTTGAACAGCAGACACAATCAAAACTATGTTTTATACTGTGAGCCTGCACATATACACGTGTGAATGTGTGTGTGCACATCTCTAAAATAAGTTTTGCAAAATAACACACATTGTCATTACATGGGACCATGTTCTGATAGCTTCTGTTCTTTTGATGGCATTTTTATAATGCTGATGGAGCCACTGAATTGATTTTACAATTTGTGAGTGGGTCATAACCTGAAGTTTAAAAACCTCTTTCTTAGAGAAGCTAATAAAGTGCCAGAGGCCACAGTGGGAACAGGTGCATGACAACTGGATCTGAGGTGGCTTGCAGGAGACGTTTCTTTCCCGGAGATCTGAAGGATGAAGATAATTCAAGGGCTTTGGTTTGAGGGGTTGGTGGAGGAACTGGAAATGGTGCCTAAGCCAGGCAAGGCCCACAGGGCTTTAGGTCTTACCCCTGCCATTTCTATGGCCAACCACTTGTGTCTTTTCCCCAACCCTATAGGCCACTGGGCCCATCATTTCCACATTTGCTCTTATGAAATGTGCTCACCTGCCCTTTTTTGTGCCTCATGCCTCAGATCTTGTCTTATTTTTGTAGAATGCTCTATCTTCCCGCGGGGGGAGAGGGGAGGATAAAGCAAAACAAAACAAAACAACACAACAACAACAACCACCACAAAAAACCCTGCCCTCTGCTCCCTGCATGGGAATTACTGCCCATCTTTAATCCATACTCTGTCCTGAGGCCCCAGGTGCAAGTTTTCAGAGAGCCTGGGGAACTACCTTACTAACAGCAGCTCCCATTTGACAGTGCCTTGAGGGTGCTGCCAGGAGCATGTGCAGGGCAAGGGGAAGACAGAATGGGCAGAATTGCTTTAACCAAAGCAAGACTGCTTTAAAGTGGTTTGCACATAAGATTATTTTTTAAAGACAGGTCCTCCAGGATGAAAAAAAGAAAAATTTGGAAATGACTTTCTTTTTTGTTGTTGTTTTTTGTCTTTTGTTTTTGAGACAGAGTCCGGCTGTGTCACCAGGCTGGAGTGTGCAATGTTGCCATCTTGGCTCACTGCAATCTCTGCCTCCCGGGTTCAAGTGATTCTCCTGTCTCAGCCTCCTGAGTAGCTGGGATTACAGGTGCATGCTACCACACCCAGCTAATTTTTGTATTTTTAGTAGAGATGCAGGGTTTTCACCATGTTGGCCAGGATGGTCTCAATCTCCTCACCTCGTGATCCACCCGCCTACGCCTCTCAAAGTGCTGGGGTTGCAGGAATGAGCCACCATGCGCAGCCAGAAATGACTTTAACACCAAAGTGCATTGACATCCTTATACCAAACTGCCTCTTTCCTCACCATGTTGCCTCTCTCCTCTCCCTGTTCCCAGTGCTGTTTGAATTTTGCATTTTAAATGTCCCGAAGGATCATAGTTCTGCCCTGTCTCCTCTGTTCCTTCATTAGCCATCTCCACAGCCACAGGGGGAGACAGGATGGTATTTACTTCCTAAATCTTCTCTTTGGGTACACCTCTTCCTCACCGTTCATTTGTTCATTCGTTTATATTCATTTATTTCTTTAACAAATGTTTACCGTCAGCCACTGTGTGCCAGAGACTGTTTAATGTAGATAAGCATTGCAGAATAGAGAATAGTCTTTCCCTAAAAGGTCACAGTTTAGAAGGGTATAAAACAGTAATAGCTGCTTTATTTTATATAGCACTTTAACATTTATAGAATAGCTCCATAAACATATGATAAACTATTGTGTTATTGAACCCTTTTGAGAGACACAGAACCTTGTTCCAGCTCTGAGACATTAAGTCACTCATCCATGAAATACAGAGAGTTTGATGGTGCAATTGTACTTATAGCCACATCCCTTAAGTTCAAGTTCACTATTCTCTTTGTTTTGCCACACTGTATTTATCCCTGTGACATCCTGAATATTATTTGGTAAATAACTTGTTATATCTACATTGCTGTCCCCCTCTTAATCTGAAAGATCATGAACTACTCTTTGGAAGTATTCAAACAAGACTAGGTAGACATTTGTCAAAATGGTATAGCATGGGGAAAGATCAGAAACAGTTTAATCTCTTCTAATTCTCAGCTTGTCAAATTTGATCTTATTTTATTTCTATTTAATTTTCATCTTAGGACTTCTTAGAAAACAAGGAGGCAATCTCTGTGTTTGAAAATAGGCTCCTTAGAACTAGTCAGCCTGGAAAGTATTCAGAATTGAGTTTTCTTTTCTTTTTTTTTTTTCTTCGCCACTGATTGACAAACCAAATATCACTTGTAGAGTGGCAGAGCGTTCGTTTTTTGCTCCAATTAGTTGTACCACATGGTGGAGTTCACAAGGCCATCCAAGACCAGACCCTGTCTCTGTGGCTTTTTTGCTTTGGTTTCTTAGTTGGTGCCTCCTCTTGGAAGTTTGACCCTGGTGTCTAAATGCCTAGGCTCTGCAAAGCAGGCGGCAGCAGTGCCTCCAACAGACGGGAGCTTGGCATCCCCTGATAGCCGTCCTCTGAGCTGTCTCTACACTCTCTAAAATAAGATATAGACAGAGATTTGTCATGGAATCACAAGCAGGAATGTCACCAAAGCTGTCACCAGAGCCCCTTAAAATGTCACTTCCCAGCATTAATTGCCATGATAGCAAAACAAACGGGCATGCTCTGAACATTTGCTCTTCCCCTCCTCCCTCATGATCCTTTTCCATCTCTCTGTCTCTCCTTTCTCCCTACTCCCTCAGAGTCCCCCCTTCTCTTTATCTCTGGGGACCCTTGCACATTCTGAGTTGATTAGACCATGCCCGGCAAGGCAGTACCACCGCAGAGTGACAGATGAAGGTGAAGGAGGTTTGGAAAATGTCAGGGGCTGAAGAGACTGTTCTCTGATTGATCAGAGCTGAAGCAGTTTCCCAGCAGTCAGGGGACTTTGTACCTCCTGTCCTGGGCTCCCTTGAAATGGCTGGAAATCACCCAGTAGGGAACTGACTGACAAAGAAAGTCCAGGACAGCTCAACCTCAATGCTTCTTACAAAGAGCCAGCTTGCCTCTGGATTTGATATATTTATCCCCTGTAGAGCTAAGTCATCACTACCACCACAAATATGATCAGTCTTTATTTTTTTCTAATATTTGTTAATTATAAAAGTTATGCAGGCTCATTAGTAAACACTTCAAACTAAAGAAAAGTATAAATCAGCAATGTTTTTATGTCCCATCAAATAGCCACAATAACTTTTTACTATTTTTTTCTGTCTTTTCCCTTCTAAATATTGAAAGTGAAAAATTATTGTTTTCTATCTTGCATTTTTATTTAATATTATACAATAAGTTTTTCAACCTGCATATAATTCTCTCTCATGACTGCTTCATAGTTTATTGATGGACATTTTAGCTGCTTTTTTTTTTTTTTTTTTTTTTTTTTTTGCTGTTTTGTATTCAATAGCAACAATCGTTTTTAGGCTTAAATTCATTTTCACCGTTCTGTATTATTTCCTCAGGGTATGTTCCCAGGAGCGGAGTTATTGGGTCAAATGGTCTGAATGTTTTAAATTCGTGATACATGTTTAGCTCAATATCTGTCTGTTGGGATGTCTCCATACACTCTTGTTAAATAAGGTAACATTTATTAATCTATTTGTTCATTCGTTAATTCAACAAGCTTTAATTAAGTACCTACTGTGTGTCAGGAACTATTTGAGGCACTGAAGATAAAGCAATGAATAAGATATACGCAAGTCAATTTCTATAGCAGTTTCTTTCTAGCACAGAAAGACTACAAGTAAATGAACAAAATATATGTATATATTATATATATAATAATGAATGAATGATAATAATTGCAGTGGGGGAGAAAGAAAACAAAGAAGGGAATTAGAGCCCTCAGGAAAGGTCTTAATGATCAGATAACACGTGAAAACTGATCTACAGGAGATGAAAGGCAAGCCATTTGAATATTTGAGGAAACAGCTTTTCGGGCAGAGGGAACAGCAGGTATAAAGGCCCCGTGGTACCAGTGTGCTTGGAGCACTCAAGGAATAGGGAGGGGTAGCACTGAGAGAGAGAGCACTAGAATAAACTGGGTTATAGGAGCATTGGAAAGAAGGTCATGTAGAGCCTAATAGAAAGGGACATTGACTCTTCCTATGAGTGACATGAAAAGCCATTGGAAAATGGGGGAATTAATTTTTGCAAAGGCGGTAAACAGTTAGGGCCAAACTGAGAAGGAGCAATTTGGACATACAGTTGCAACTTAAAAGGGAGGATACTAAGGAGAGCAGAGAATAGATATTGTACTATGGAAACTCACAGGCAGAACTTAGCTCCTACATAATGTTTTGTTTGGTTTTTGCTTGCCTACAGGGTATATTTTTGAATTCAGTTGTTAATATATATAAATTGGGAAATTTCCTATAGAAATGGACATTTCTGCCTCACTTGGTGACTGGAGGATCTCAAAAACCTTAGGCCCATTCTTGTGCCTTCCAGCACTTAGCAGGAGCTGAGTGGTAGCAACTGCTTTGGAAGGGCTGCTCTCTCTACTTCATCAGGAACACCACCTGATTAAGTTCCTTAACCTAAATCCTCCTTCCCTCCTGAGGGCTTGGAACTCATATCTTCTGCCAGAGGAAGGAGAAATTGAGACAGCCGTTATGATCTGAGCAGTGCGAACCCAGAGTGAACAGGAACAATGGATTCACCTCCTATTTTGTGTAGGAAGAGCGGGAGGCCTTAGGATCTTTAAGACTTTCTAGAAGGTGTATATGTTCACTCTCCATTAGTACAAGGGTAGAGATGCACAGAATAGTCTAGGAAAGGAAACCACTCTCTCTTCAACTCCTTGAGTTTTGTGTTATCAGCCAGACAGAGGCTGTCAGCAGATCAGAGACCAAGAGACCTTTGAGAACTTCGACAGCAGAGGATAAAGTAGTTAAGAAGCCCAGCTCGTGAACCAGACACACCTGGGTCCAGTTTCACCTCACTAATGCCTTTGAGATTCAGCCTCCTCACCTCTAAAATGGGGTTACTTGTTTTGCAGGATTCTTGTAAGAATTAAGGAAATCATATATGTAAAATAGCACAGTGCTTTGACTCAAGAAATGGAAGCTATTATTGACATGTTGTTTGAAATATGTATTTTATTCAACAAACAGAGGCCCAGAGAGGGGAGAGATGTATCTGAAGTTACACAGCAAGTTAATACTGGGTACATAGGGGATGCAGAGTTTGTGGGGAATGGTGGCTCTGATATAGACATTCTAAGTTTCTAGTCAATGGCATCTTAATATTTCAACCACACCACTTCTGAAGGAGTGGTTTTCTATCCATATTCCAGCCCATGCCTTAGTGTTTGACTCGTTGTAGGAGATTGCTAAATATGTTTAAAATGAATGGGTGAATGGGCAAATGAATGAGTGTATCCCTGACTGAAAGGGACTAATTTGCTGCCTAGTGGAGAGTGGGATAGACAGCAGCTCTCCTGATCCTACCTCCTGAGCACTTTCAGTGCCATTGTTTTCTTCCTGTACAGCCTACAATCCTCACCTTTTTTTGTGTCCTCTTATAAGACATTTTTCAGGTTGCAGGAGTCTCCTATCTGGGAGGTTAGGAGACAACCTCCTAACCTGGCAGACAAGACCTTCTACCCACTGTCCCAGGTGTGGGGCAGGAGGGGACGCTAGAATTATGAAAGCCTGGTGAGCCTGGAGGGCCATTCTCAGACTCCAGGCTCCGGGGAAAGGGCATTCACTGATACTCAGGCAGATGTCGTGCTGGCCATTGAGCATGGCTAGAGAGGCCACCGACCTGCCTGCGAATAGATAATTCCCATGGGTACCTGGCTTCCATGCCATGCGACTCTCAAAATGTGGATGCTTTTACAGTCAGTAGCCCATAGAATCATTATTCCTTGGCATTTCCAAGTCAGACATTTATTGAGTGCCCTTTCTTCTCCACATTTAAAAACTGTGGTACCTTAAACAAGTTGTTTATTCTCTTCTATGCATGCTTTCTCATCCGTGGAATGAATGCTGACGACAAAAATATCCCTGTAACTTGGCTAGAAGTCATCTTGGGTGGTTAACATCTTTGGCAGGACAGGAGCTTGGTTTCTGAAGAGTTCCCAGCTATGACATTTCCTCGACATCGAGCAACGACACAGCAGTGAGGAGACAGGCATCTTGCTCCCTTAGCTGCTGTTCCACACTGAAGTAGAGGCCAGTGACTGGAAAATGGAGATGATAGCCCAGTAGGCCTCCTCATCTCACTCTCCTCCACCCCACCCCATAAATTACATGATGTCTCCCAGTATTAATATATACAGGCAACGTTGGAAAACTCCTCATGCTATGGAAAGGGTGATGGTGTTAAACTTTCCCGACTAGGAGATAAGGGTCAAATTCTAACCTTATCTCCTTATCTACTCACTAATTCTGACATTTTGAAATCTTGGACTAGACACTTTTAACCAGGATGGGGGTGATTTCCTCTCTCTCTCCCTCTCCCTCTCTGTCACACACACACACACACACACACACACACACACACACACACACACACACCCCTCACTGGAGACCTTTAGCAATGTCTGAAGACATTTTTGTTTATCATGACTAGGGAGGGGTTAGGCCAGGGATGCTGCTTAACATTCTACAATGCACTGGACCGCCCCCCCACAGCAAATAATTGCCCAGCTCAAAATATCTATCAAATCAAGACTGAGAAACCCTGCTCCAAGCCTTGGTTGTCACATTGGTAAAGTGGAGATTACCGTTTCACAAGAATGTGGAAGGAACAAACAATTATGAAGGTGAGTGTTTTTTGTAACTGTAACATATTACACAGATGTAGGACAGCAATGTTATTGTTCCATTGTGTCTTAGACTGTTTTCTGTTGCTATAACTGAATATCTGTGACTGGGTAGTTTATGGAGAAAATACATTTATTTCTTACAGTTCTGCAGACTGGGAAGTCTAAGGTAGGAGGGCTGCATCTGGTGAGGGCCTTCTTGCTGATGGGGACTGTCTACAGAGTCCTGAGGCAGCACAGGGCATCACAGGACCAGGGGGACTCGTGACAGATAGCCAACCTAGCTTTTATAACAGATCCACGCTTGTGATAACTAACCTATTCTCATGACAACCCATTAATCCATTAGTCTTTTAATCCGTGAATGGATTAACCTATTAATGAGGTCAGAATCTTCATGATTCAGTCACCTCTCAAAGGCCTCATCTCTCAATACTATTACATTGGGGGTTGACTTTCAACATGAGTTTCAGAGGAGACAAACATTCAAACAATAGCACATCATTATTTTTTATCATCATCATCATCATCATCATTACCATCTATCTCAGGGCCTTTGCATCTCTGTTCTCTCTTCCTGAACAGTTCTTTCCTCAGGTCTTTGCATAGCTTGTTCCCCCAGTTCCTTCAGGTTTTTCTTCATGTATCACCCTAGGGCCATCCCTGACCACCCTGCATAAAATAAAAAATAAAACAATATAGATAATCATGCACACATGCACCACACTCTGTTCTCCATTACTTTAATTTTTCTCTTCCTGCCTGCCTGCCTTCTCTCTCTCTCTCTTTCTTTCTTTTTGAGATGGAGTCTCGCTCTGTCTCCCAGGCTGCAGTGCAGTGGCGCAATGTCATCTCACTGCAACCTCTGCCTCGTGGTTCCAAGAGATTCTCCTGCCTCAGCCTCCTGAGTAGCTGGGATTACAAGTGCGCACCACCACACCTTGCTAATTTTTGTATTTTCAGTAGAGATGGGGTTTCACCATGTTGGCCAGGCTGGTCTCAAACTCCTGACCTCATGATCTGCCCTCCTTGGCCTCACAAAGTGCTGGAATTACAGGCATGAACCACTGCACTTGACCTTCTTTATAAATTTTTGTCACCATTTGACCCATTATAAGTATTATCTGTCTGTCTTTAAGAATTGTGTGTTTTGTCCCAGGCTGTATGCTTCTTGTTTAGAACATTTCCTGGCACTGTGTAGAAAGCAAATAAATAATTGAGGAGTGAATTGATAAAACAAGCGAGTAAATGAATCAATGAAAGACTTACCCAAATGCCTTAATTCAGTTTCTTTCTATTTCTAATGGTTGGCTATTTAGTTCAGCTAATGGGATTTATTTTTTAGTAGAAATAGGAGTAATATTAGTTACTCTGTATGGGCCAAGTTGTGTGACCAGTACTTAATAAATATTTACACATAAAATTTTCAAAACATTGATATGGTCATTACTTCTAATCGCTCCCTTTTTTAGATGAGGAAACTGAAGCAGAGGGGGCTCTGGTAACTAGCCCAGGGTCATGTACCTGGTTTGTATTAGACCCAGGATTTGAAGCTAGGTCTGTGTGACCTTGAAATTCTCTCTTTTCACCCAAAACTCTGCTTCTTGTATTTCCTTTACCTTTCTGTTCCTTGAGGAACACAAGGACAGGTATGATCAGAAACAGTCTCGGGCTTCATGGAGTTACACCATTGATTGGATATAATAGCAATGGGCTCATTGCTTCTGCCTCAAGTAGCTCTGCTAAATTTGTGAATCTCGGCCTCTTTCTCTCTGTTCTTCTTTGGCTTCCACCTGGAAATAACCTCTCTATGCCTCCTAACCTCTGCATGCCCATGGCTTCTACTGCTTCACAGCTCCTGTGCCTAGCTCATCTCCATTCCTTGCGAGACATGCTCTGCCTGCCTCTGACTCTTCTCTCATGCCTTCTTTTCAAGCACTCCATGAAAGAATTTGTCATATCCAATACTGAATGCTCTAATGAGCAGATCCTCACACCAGGAGACATCACCATCCATAAACTAATCTGGTGCTGTCTGACTCTGTGCAGATATAGAGCTCTGGTCCCATCAGCTTTGTTAGGATGGTGGAGTCTTGGGGTACCCAGCAAGGCATCCTCTAGGTTATGAAGCACCTGCAGCTGCTTTTTACTAAAGCACACATCTGTGAATGTGGCAGACCCTCAAAGCATCATATCCCGTCCAGAATAGTAGGGAGTCCATCTGCCCAGAGCAGGGCTGGTGTGCCTTGCTTCAAAGGAGACTGGTTTGTGAAAAACTCAGCTTAGCAAAGAAATAAATCAGGAAGTGACAGATTATTTTCCTAAATGATTCTTCATTTTACAAAAGCAATTCACCACAGGATTCTTTTCAATATATAGCACTAGGAATGAATGTAAAAAGGAAGAGGATTTAACCAACTTTTAGCTTATCAAAATGTTTATAGACACACTAGTCTATAAACCAAAGCCAAGCTATAATGTCAGGGCTTTCTGGGATGATGGATAGTAGCAAGATGGGTGTGGAATGGGCAGATGTGGATGTGAATCCTGTGCCCATATAGTGCCTCAATCATGGACAGAGGAACTAACCCCTTTTAGTCTCGGATTCCTCATGTGCGAAGCTGCCTTCCTCAGGTTGTTTTCAGGATGAAATGCAATAATATATGAACAGTCTGGTGTAGAGGCCACCTGCTGTAAATAGTAATAATCTTGGGAAAATAATGTCTCCTCCCTGGGTGTCAGTCTTCCCATCTGTGTCATGAACAGCTTGGACCTTTCCTTGCTGGTCTAAACCTGCATTCTTCAGTGGAACTGTGGGGTGCGGATATACATTAAAATCAGTGGAAGGTGAGTTGGAACTCAGTGCCATATGCCTTGCAGGCATGACCAACATTGCATGTAGGGGGGAGAGGTTATTAGAAAAACCAGGAAAAGAGGAAGACTTTCTCTCATGCAAACCCTTATCTACTGACAGCTCCTTTTACAGAAATGATGCAAAAGAGACAAAGGGTGTCAGTCACTGTCATTCTGAGATGGCTGAGGCCAGTCTCCGGCCCATGTCAATAGCTTCCTGGCTCCAGGACTGTCTCTGCCAGTGTCCCAAGGAGGTCGGCAGACAGAGATATCACTTCCTCATGATTTCCCTGGTGAATGAAGCCTTCAGAGAGCAGATGAATCTACTTCATTATAATTACGTTAAGTGCTGCCTGATTGGCGCTGTTCATTACCCCGGGAAGCAACCTCACCCCGTGGACAGACAGGTCGCCTGCTTTGGCTCGGCGCAGCTCCAGCTGTGTCCTTGGCAGCGTCTGCTTGCTATACTCCCAGCTCTGCTCTGGGGGAGAGAAGGCTGCAGAGGGTGGGCACTCAGGTGGAAATGAGAAAGCCTGGGCTGTGCCTTCAGCGTGCCTGTGGCCTGAGTTGTCGTCCTCGACCCCGAGCCTCAGCCTGTTTGTACGTGGGCAGATGGGTTGTGAGGTCTCTACACCTTCTTCTGGCTCTTAACCTTTAGGTATCTCAGAAAGGAGGTGAGATGGATATTCCAGGAGGAGAGGGTGCTCCTGAGTGTTAAGGTGACTTGGTCCCAAGGACTGGGTGTCTCCCTGTAGGACCCTAGAGGAGAAAGCAATTTCTGGACTGTGTCCTCACATTGCAAGAAAATGAGGTTTACTCCACTCATAAAAGATCCTGAGGGAGGACAATAGAGGATATTCTGATATCAGGGCTGCATTTCATAACCCTGGCTGTCTATGCGTGGACGTGGGAAAGGGGGATGTAGGTTTTCAGACGTAATAGAGTGAGGCTGGCAAATCAGGGAAGACTTTGTGGAAGACAAGTCTTCAACCAAGGCATCTAAGGCTGAACATATCTGAGAAGGAAGGCGAAGGGATGGAACTAAGATCTTTCGAGAGAGTGGTGGTTAGAAGTGTGGACTCTGGGACTAGGCCGCCTAGGTCAACTCCTGAAATTTACTGATACTTACTAGCCTTGTATAACCTTGGGCAAATTAGTAAATGCTCCCCTTCCTCTCACTGTCCTCATTTCTCAAATGGAGAAATGTGGATCCCCGAGTTGTTGTGAGACCAAATGATGTAATTTATGTAAGACTAAATGATTAATACATGTCACAATGCTTAGAGTAGTGCTTGTCACAAGAAAAAGGGTCAATTAATGTTAGTTATTATAGTGCGTGTGAGCAAGTCCTGTGCAGATAGATCAGGCGCTTTATATGCTTCTTTATTTAATTCTCTCAACTACTCAGCAATTCATTCATTCATTCATTTACCAAATACTCATTAGGACAGAGCAGTGAAAGTGCTGGTGTGACCCCTGCCCTCAGAGATGGTATCTTCTAATGAGGAAATCAGACTTGAGAGTGGAGACCTGAACCAACTTATCATACAATTACTAATTTAATTAACACAAAGCTGCCGAGAAGGAAACACACTGCATGCTCTGGGAGAGGAAAGGGGGTACTTGACCTCAATTTGGCTGTTCAAGAAGGCCTTTCTGAGGAAGGAAGATTTAAGCTGGAATTAGAAGGGTATGTAGCATTCAACCAAATGAACTGAAGAACAGAGAAAGTAATCTTTTTAAAAGTTCTATTTTAATTGACAAATAATAATTGTCCAGATTTGTGGGGCCCAACGTGATGTTTCAATATCAGCAAGAGACTCTTGAAATAAAAACTTGGCTTGCTTAATGGCCTAGAAGGCCAGTGTGACTCAAACACAGTGAGGAAGCCTGGGTCAGTTTATTCTAGGACACAGAGATGGGGGCACCGAGACACTGCAAGCTGAAGTGGCTTTTAAGAGGTTCCATAACTGGAACAGAAGGACTGGGATTGCCCTAAGATGAAAGCTTTTCTTCTGCCCCACTATGGCAAATACCACGGAAAGTGATTGCTTGTACAAGGAACAGAGAACAGCTGAGTCTGAGGTCAGGCATGCTGTAGACAAAAGCAGTGATTAGGAGGCGGTGGGGCAGGCCTTAAGTGCCCGGCTGCATTTGGACCTTCTCTGTTCTAATTCCTCTAGAGCTATAGGGTAGAACTTGATTAATTTCAAAATAATTCTGTCCATGCTCTAGGGTTTAATATCTCCTGTGTCTCCTGGGTCATCCCTGGTGTGAGAACGCTCTGCTCAGATCAGTGGTATATAAAGTGTTTTCAGTTTTTCATTATGCTGTGTGTGCATCTGTGGGTGTGGGTGTGTGTGTGTGTGTGTGTGTGTGTCTGTCTGTCTGTCTGTCTGTCTGTCTGTGTCGTTTTCTTCCCTGAAGTGTGCTGAGTTCACTGAAGGAAATGCCTGGGACTTGGATGAAATCTTATTTATTTTTTTGGAAGGCATGCAGTACAAAATCATTTCTCTCCCTACATAAATATGCATGAGGCGGGCCTGCTCTCTTTTCCTCAGGAAGTGTGGGCAGGGGGAGAGAAAGCCCCTATGACTGGTATCAGAGCCCTGCCCATGGCTGCTGGCACCCCATTAATCAGGGGGGAACAGCAGCCTTGTGAACTGTGAAATTGGCAACCCCCTGACAGCTTTGGGGCCCAGTCGAGCAGGGACTCCATTTCACAGCTGGAAGGTGGCAGCATGGGATGGGGAAGGAGGGCACTGGGCTCAGCGGGCCAGAGCAGTCATGCTCCCTCTCAGCCTTTGTGAATCCCAAACGAGTCTTGCTGAGAGGATGCCTCTTGATTAAGGTGAGCACAAGAGAGAGAGAGAAAGAAAGGGGTAAGGGAAGGAACACAGTGAATGATAATGGCCATTATAACAAACACTGTGTATCCACTATCTATTGAGATCCAAGTGCTATGCTATGTACTTGCTATGGATATCTTTATTTAATACCCATGATTTTTCACTACGGTATCATCATTAGCACTATGAAACAGACCAGGCAAAATAGGACCTGCTTTAAGCACCAAGAAGTGGTAGAGCTACAATTGGGACCTGGGTCTGACTCCAGAATCTGTGTCTTTTTGCCACTGTGCTATCCTGTTGTCCAGCATGCTATAAAATAAAAGAGAAGAGTGTCTTGTCTTGTCCACTCATTGGCCGTAAGTGCCTTTAGGCCCAGCAGTCCTGGAGTGCAGCAAGCATAGGAGAGAAACAAGCATAGAAGGGAAGCCCTTATGTCCTTACATTACACTTTTATTTATCAAAGTTAAGAGAGGAGATGGGGGCAAGGAAGAGGTGCAAGAAGGAGAAGCAACCAACCAAGAGGAAGAAGAGAGATTTCCTTTTAGGAGCCAGAAGAATATTGCTAATCCCTTCCCTAGTGTTACAAATGATGGGGTCTCCTATTAGCATGGTGTCGTCCTAAGTAATCCCTTTTAACTCTTAGAGACTGGTTCACCATGTGGGAGATAGAAATGGCATCAAGCTGGGTTACTTATCTCAAGATGGCTATATATAGAAGATATGTGAATATATATACACATATATATATCCCCACATATGCATATATATGTGAAAATATGTATATATCAGCATATCATTATATATATTTATATACATGTATGCATACATACATATGCTATGTACATATATATAGTCTTGTCCTTCCCAAAGTAGAAAGAAAGCTCTGGTGGTTGGAATTCTAAGTCTGTTCACACATATTCTGTACTCAGCACATGGGATATTTCCTGGCACATAGTAAGCCTTCAATACATATCGGCTGAATACATAAATAAAAGAAAGGAGCTAATGGTATGTCATATAGACTGTTAAGGATTGTGTGCATGTACATTATCTCTGTTACTACTCTCAGGGAATATTCACTTCATCTACTATGTTAACAAAAGAATAAAGGAAGAAAGGAGAAGGAAAAACAGGCTATGAGAGGGCTGGAGGGAGCTCAGTTGGAATCCTGAGTCGGCAGCCTCCCACAGAGCCGTCACTGTCTGTGGTGGTGGGCCCAGGAACACCCTGGCTGCAGCCGTGTGTGTCTAATAACTTAATTAGGGCTGGTGCCGCTCTATGCAGCCCAGCTGGGCCCAGCCTTCTCCCCTGCAGATGCTGTTTTGCCAGCCCTTGGCACTTTGATTTCCCTGCCTGCATCTTCTCAGTGCCCTTGCTAATTGGATCTGAGTGGTGAGGGTTCTATGCCAGGAGAGGCAGGCCAGAATTCCACTCTTTTCCTGCCAGCAGAGATCCTAGAACTTTGCCCCCTCTGATTTTGTCCCTCCAAGTGCTTATCTATTGTCCCTTCATTGCCTGCCCTGGAGCAGTTAGTGAGGGGTGTTACGGAATTTGCTGCTGGTTTTTGTCTATGCTGGCCTGTCCTGTTGGACATATATCTCTTGTCCTTAAGTGCTTGAGGGTGAAACCAATCTACTTCACAAGGCTATCAAAGTTGGGCACACAGATCTGTCCAAAACAGCATCCAAAACTTATCACAAAAACCAACTCACTTCCCTACCTCTCTCCTTTCCTTCTGTTCACTGACGCTTGTTGAGTGCCTATTCTCTGCTGGCTGCCTTTCAGGTAGCAGGGACAGAGCAGTGCTCAAAATAGACCAGTACTTGTCCTCGTGGAGCTTTCATTCTAGTGGAGAGCATTGGACATTCGTTGCATGAATGCATTCATAAAAACATTCATGCAGGGTAGAGATAAGGGTCAAGATGGAGTGGGGAGAATAAAGAGTGAGAAGGGACGAAGCACTGCTAATTCAGAGAGATTGTCAGAGAGCAAGAGGCTATTTGAGATAAGGTGAGGCTTTGAGATAGATTCCAACAACAAGGGACAATAGGATAGAGTGGGGTAAGAAAAGAGGAGAATTATAGACAGCAAGATTGGAGACCTAAGACAGGGCCCGATCACACGGGGCCTTGGAGTTGATGGTAAACAGCTGGGATTCTGCTCTAAGTGTGAAGCCCTTGTAGAGTGTGGAACAAATGAGGCACAGGATGGACAAGTTCCGATTTATTCCTGAAGGGGCCCCACCTGCCGTGAAGGGATGCATGGAGGATTAGAGGCCACACATGGAAGCTAGGAGAACAGGTAGCATGTTGCTGCATATAACAATAATAAAAATGATGACTCTAATCACAACTGGTAGTTACTGTGCACTCCTACTATGTTAATTATAGTAGCAGTCCTCCCAAATTAAGGATGCCCTGTGGTGAACAGGTAGATACATAGATCAATGACTGAGAATATGCAATTTTCTCACTCGTTTCTAGACCAGGATTTTTAAAACATGGGACCCATGTTTGAGTTATACTGAAAATATTTGCAAAACATTGGGTACCTTTAGTTTCTTGGGGAGGGAATCTATAGCTTTGGTCACACAACTTTAAGGTCCCAGACACACCTGGACCATCTTACCTGAAGATGATGAAACTACTTCTGTGAAGCTGGCTTTGCCTTGATGACGTTAACACCAGGCGGTGGAGAGAATACATTCTGTTGCAGGCTTCTCCACTTCACAGCTGTAGGACTTGGGCAAGTTATTTAACTGATTTGTCTCTCAGCTTTCTCATACATAAAATGGTGATAACAATAAAACAAGGCTAGCTGTAAGTATTAAGTAAGTTACAGAGCATAAACTGTTTAGATACTCCTTGGTCTATATAGGTACCATTTTTATCGTCAGACCTCATTGTAATTCACTCTAATTTCATAGAGGGTTTGGTGGGGACGTTACTTAATAATTCACACAGGATATGAAATAGGAACATTGTCCTCGAGAGCCAGAATCAGGATTACTGTTCTTTGACCAGATGGTTATTTTAAACTTTTTAGACATCTAAATACTATAACGTTTTCCATCTTTGTACTGTCTGCTAGTATGCTCAGAGCCTAATTTGAAACAGAAACTCTAGGAAATATACCAGATATTGTACATATTAATTTTTTATTTTTTAGAGACAAGGTCTTATTCTGTCACCCAGGCTACAGAGCAGTGGTGTGATCATAGCTAACTGCAACTCATGGGCTCAAGCAATCTCCTACCTCAGTCTCTCAAGTAGCTGGGACTGCAGGAGCACACCATCATGCCTAGCTAATTACAACAATTTTTTAGAGACGAAGTCTTGCTGTGTTGCTTAGGCTGGTCTTGAACTCCTGGCCTTGAGCAAGCCTCCCACCTCAGCCTCCCAAGTTGTGGGGTTTAGAGGTGTAAGCCACTGTACCTGGCACAATAAGTTAATTTTTAGTGCTGCTCTTTCCCTTGACTTCATCTTTATATCCTCATATCTATCTTTTTTCTCTTCAATTAAATCTTTTCTAAAATACTCCTAAAATGTACTCTATTTTTAATTACAAATTACTTTAATCGTACAATAAAGTAAATATAATTATATATATTCTTACCACCCAAATTAGAATACAAATATTTTGTGGTATACATCAGATTTTTTTATACTTAAAATGCTAAATTACACATAGCTAATCATCTTCACTGATTCTGTTTCTTAGTACACAAAGGTTGATGTTTCTAACCTATTTGGATATTTATACTTTTACTTTATAATCTTATCTAAGAGTGTATCATAATCTTATCTAAGAGTGTCCTGTGTCCTGTGCTTTTAAATTTTTTATCTTATCACACTCCATCAGCAATGAATAAAACCTCTCATTTTCCCAAATTCTCAACAACCTTTATTATATTTTGCCATTTTGTAAGATATGAAATTATAACTTCAATGATTATTTAATTTGCATATCAAAGATAATGAGGTTAAACATTTTTCCTTATATTAAATTTTCTTTTTCAATTTCCTGATTGTATCTTTTGCATATTTTTATGATGGTTTTTCTTACCTGATTGGTAAAAGTTCCTTATAAATGTTGATAATAATCATATTTTAAAACATAAGTAGGGCTTTGTCATGTGCAAATATCTTCTTGCAATCTATGACTTTTGTCTTAGTTTTGTGAAGAAAATCATTTCCTAATTTTGAATATTTTCATTTTAATTCTATAATGTTGTTTTTTTCATTTGTAGTTTACACTTTTTGTGAATAACTGAGGAAATTAGGATTTTGTACTATCCTAGTATGTTAATCATGCACCTATAATTTCTTCTAAATTTTTAAGATTTTGCTTGTAACATTTCAGTCTTTAACCAGGGACTTTGTTTGTTTTAGTTTTTCACGTGGATAGCTAATTGTCCTAGTTCACTGTCTGAAGTCCATTCTTACTCCACGGATTTAGTCGTAGGACAAGTCCTCGGGTGTCTGGAGGTCAGTCTCTGAGCTCTCCTGTTCCAGTACCATGCTACTACTTTTAGTTATTGTGGTTTTGTAATATCTTGGTATCAGAAAGGGCAGGACTCCCTCATTTATTTTCTTATGTAAATGTCTTAGCTATTTTTCTCTCATTACTCTTCTGTGTGAATTTTAAGATAAAGTATTATTTATGAAAAGGCTTGCTGTCACTGGGATTGGGATTACATTGAATTTACAGACTCACTTGCAAAATTCACAAAACGTAGACTTCTCACCCATAAAGTAATATATTTCTTTATTTGGGCCTTCTTGTAAGGCTATGAATAGAGTTAAATATTTAAACATTTTATCTATACATATATCACAAACTTTTCATTGTATCTAATTTCTAGGAGCATCACTATTTCTGCGACTGTTGCAAATTATATCTTTTCACTTGTATTATATTTCTTACTTGTTCTTTTCTTGGCTATAAGAATGCTACTTTTTCTTTGATTGAAGCCAGAAGATGTGATTATTTTATTACTTTTGGCCTCTAGATTTTTTAAAATTTTCATGTGGAAAAAAAATGACATAATTTGCCATGAATAGTCTTGCAAATCTTTGTATCTTGTATTTGAATTTATCTTGTTCTAATGCTCTTCCAGACTGGGCCTCCCATTCAGTGTTGGAGAAAAATGATGGCAGAGCATGCCATTTTCTTGTGCTTGACTTTAAAGAAAATAAACCTAAAGCTCTATCACTATATGTCATAATATATCATAATGATAAGAGTTTTAGGTTTTTGTTAGATAATCAAATAGTAAATGTTAGTAAGCTTTTGATAGCAAATTTTCTTTCTATTCCTAATGTACTAATCATTTTTAAAGCCATGATTGGAGATTACAATTTATTAAATACTCTTTCAGCATCGAGTGAGATGATGTCTTCTCTTTTAACCTGATTGTGTAGTGTATTGCTGTCATTTCTATTAGTAAACTATCCTTACATTTTTAACATCTTTATTACGTTCCAATATCAACATTATCCTAGCTTCATAAAACATGAGGTTTACACAGCCTTCCTTCTTGTGCTGTCATGCTATTGTGTATAAATATTTGTATATGTAATTATTGTGTGAAGTGGGTATATCTCATAAAGTTTGCTAGAACTTGTGCTTAAGTCTGTTTGTTTGATATTTGTCTATTTGTTAGATTACCATCTAACTACTTTTCTGACTACTGGTTCAAATATTTATATGGCTATTTTAGTTGTTTGTTTCTTCTTAACTCTGCTTTAGTATTTGTTATTTTCCTGAGAATCACTTATTTTTTCTAAGTTGTCTCATTTATAGACATATTGTCTTGTGTTGTTTAATGTTATTTGTTAAATATTTAGCAGAGAGTATTATATATGCATGTGTGTTTGTATGCCTGTGATAAATAAGTATGTATATTCATGCTTGTGTATCTATCTAATCTAATCTATCTTATCTATCTTGTTAGCTAGCTATACGTATCCCAAGTCTCTACCACATCTATAATTCTGTCCTCATTTTAATTCCAGAGATTTTGTTTTTATGCCTTGTCTCTCCATTTTGTTGGTGTTATATTATATTTATTTAATTAGGGTTGTTTTTTGTTTTTGGTTTTGGTTTCTGTTTTTTAGTAAGAGTAAAGGAGAGAGAGCAAGATGTAGTGATAAAAGGTTTAAAAAAACTTTGCTCATAATTTGATATTCTATATATCTTTTCTATATCATTAGTTTTTATCATATTTTCTTTTTTTTTTTTTTTTTTTTTTTTTTTTTTGAGACGGAGTCTCACGCTGTTGCCCAGGCTGGAGTGCAGTGGCGCGATCTCGGCTCACTGCAAGCTCCGCCTCCCGGGTTCCCGCCATTCTCCTGCCTCAGCCTCCTGAGTAGCTGGGACTACAGGCGCCCGCCACCGCGCCCGGCTAATTTTTTGTATTTTTAGTAGAGACGGGGTTTCACTGTGGTCTCGATCTCCTGACCTTGTGATCCGCCCGCCTCGGCCTCCCAAAGTGCTGGGATTACAGGCTTGAGCCACCGCGCCCGGCCTATCATATTTTCTTTATTCTACATTCTTTATGATTACTGCCATTCTTTTTTAACTTCCTAAATGCCTAGAGTGTTGTTTTTCAATCTTTCTTTTTAACAATATTTGCTTTAAATGGTATAACTTTCTCTTAAGTGTTTCTTTATCTCTAGACCTCACGTTTTGCTATGTAGTGTGTGTGTTGTTTAATTCTATTTTTTATTGTTTATTCTTTCGACATTTTTATTTACATTTCCAGGCATATGTTTAGAAAACTTTTTGTTATTGACACTAATTTTACTGTGTTTTATTAGATAATATATTCTGGGTATTATCAAATTCTTGGTTATTTGTTAGGTTTGCTTTGTACCCTGGAGCATGGCTACTTTTTATAAATAGTTTCTGTGTGTTTGAGAAACACTGTGCATTTTCTAATTATTGGACAAAAGATTTCATGTGTAACCATTAGATACTACCTGTTACTTTTATTGACCAAATTTCTATATCTAATTTTTTGCCTGCTTGATTTTTCTGTAGTTACTGTTGCTTTTAAAATGGATGTGCAAAAATGTTTCATTCAAACTCAAGAGTGGTCAATTTCATTTATTTCTAACAGGTTTTGCTTTCTTGTTTTGGAGCCAGATTGCTAAATGAATGAAGTTTTGGATTGCCGTCATTTTGTTTTTTATTTTTTGTGAGGAATTGGTGTTTTATAATTAAGTAATAAGAATCTTTATTGCCATAAATGCTGTTTGCCTTTATGTTAGATAGTATTTTTCCCATATATCTTCTTTTATCCCTTTCCTTGTTTTATAAATGAAAAAAATCTAAGTCTAGAAGAACAAGAAGGCTAGGTAGTTCCAACAGAAAGCAGGAGTCAAATCTAGAACATAGGTAACTGAGAATGCTTAGTTGAGCCTGATTTCACACAATTTGGCCCGTGGTCAAGTTACTTCAGGTAAGGGACTCAAGGGGTGGCCAAAGTGTGAGATGAGCAAAGATTCCTAAGGAAAGCTCCATGGAAACCAGAACTTTCCCTTTTGTCCAGTGTTTTATTTTTAGCATCTAAAACAGCATCTGGCACTCAAACAGTATGTACTTGATGAATGAACTGTTGAATGAAATCATCTCAGCAGGTTATTTTACATTGCCTTTTTCCCATTCATGAGAAAAAGCTTAGGTAGAAATGTTACCCACTCTGGGATTCACAAGCCACGTGACCATTCCCCAGTCACATCCACCTCTCTGAGCCACAGCTGAACCAGTTCAGATATGGGGACAACAGGGATTTTCCTCTCTGCATTACCTCAAGTTTGGGAGGAACGTATGAGGTGACACATGTAGATTAATAGTCATAGCTAATTTTTAAAAGATAACACTCAATAAAGTATATGCAGTTCATATAAATTGCACAAGGCTTAAGTGTATTCTTGGTTTTCTTTACCTATGCCTATACTCAAGTAACCACCACCCAGACCAACATGTAGATCTGTGCCTCCCAATACAGTGGCCTTTGAAATTAAAATTAATGAAAATTAATTAAACCTAAAAATCTAGTTCCTTGGTCAAACAAGCCACATTCTAAGGACCCGGTAGCTGCATGTGCCTATTCTACAGTACCTAGTGTATCACACGGTATACGATATGAACAATGGCATTGTCACAGAAGGTTCTGCTGGGTAGCCTTATGACAGAATATTTCTAGCACCCTTATGATTCATTTCTTTGTACCTTCCTAGACAATGTCCACCCATAAAAAGTAAACAGTACTCTGACTTCTTAGATCACAAATTGATATTTCGTATGCTTCATACATGTGGGATCCTACATATGTGTTGTTTTGTGTCTGCCTTCTTTTCACTCAGCACATCATCTTTGAGATTCATTCATGTTGTTACAGGTACTGATAATTTTTTTTAATTACCATATAGTGTCCCCTTATATGAATTTACCAAAACGTATGTAGTCATTCTTTTAAACACTAATGTTTAGATAGTGTATTAGTTCATTTTCACACTGCTATAAAGAAATACCCAAGATTGGGTAATTTGTAAAGGAAAGAGGTTCAGTTGAGTCACAGTTCCACATGGCTGGGGAGGCCTCAGGAAACTTAAACTTACAATCATGGCAGAAGGTGAAGAAGAAGCAAGCACCTTCTTCACAAGGCAGTAAGAAAGAGAAGAAGGAGCGAAGGGGGAAGAGCCCCTTGTAAAATCATCAGATCTCATGATCATGTTCTCACTATCATGAGAACAGCATGGGGGAAACCAATCCCATGATCCAGTCACCTCCCTCCAGGTCCCTCCATTGACACATGGGGATTACGATTCAATATGAGATTTGGGTGGGGACACAGCCAAACCATATCGGATAGAGTACTCCATGTCAGGTACTAGGTTAGACATTTACTCAAATAACTCATTTCACATTAACGCCAGTCCTTTGGGAAAAGTACTGTTATTAGTTTCATTTTATAGATTCATCCTCAGAGAGGTTAAACAACCCTTCCGCAGTCACACAGCTAGGCCAGGAACTGATGCTGGGCAAAGGAGAATATTTCTATTCTATGCTCCCTCGTAATCTTTTTCTTTTCTTTCTCTTTTTTCTTTTGCCTTTGTTTGTTTCTGGTTTTATTTAAATTCCTCCTGCAAAGTGTTAACATCCTGAGAAGTTATTCCAATTCTATGGGATGTTGCTGAGAGCTCTCATCCTTGCAGAGCTCAGGATCTCAGGATGGCATGGTTGGTGGTAATGATGCAGTTCCCAGTTCCTTTGAGCCCAGCCTAGAACCATGCGCCCTTGTCACATAAAGTAGAGGCGGAACATATCTAGGCGTCTGTCTCTTGGTACATGTATTTGTGGAACCTAATGTGGACAATGGATACAATACCTGACAAGGCATGGCTTGTTTATATTTGTATGTGGGAAAAGCAGAGTTGTTTTGCAAAATCAAATCACTCTGCTTCTTGTCTTCTGAAGACTAAAATGAGAAATGGGATGCGGCCAAGCCTGCTTCTGCCTCAAGGTGTTTCACCTTCTGTCCTCTCTGTTGGAATACTCTTCTCTTAAACACCTACCTGGCTGCTTAGTGATCTCTTCAGTCTCTGTATAGATGTTACTTTCCTCATAAGGTCTCCCCAGGCCTTCTCATTTTAAATAGCACTCACCCCAGCAATGCATGCGCCTCCTTCCTGCCTGATCTTTCTCTTTAGTGTTTAGCATCATCTGACAATGCTTGTATTTTACTTATTGATGCAGTTATTGCTCTCTTTGCCCCATTAGAAAACATGCTTCATGGAGGTAGAAATTTTGTCTTCCTTCTTCATTGAATCCCTAGTGCTTTCCTCAGTGTTGTCATCTAGCAGGTGCTCAATCAATATTAATGGATGAATACATTAATTAATAGATAAGTTCTGAAGCAGAACTTATCTTAATAGAACTTATCTATTAAATTAGGGGTCATGTAAGGATGAGATACACAATGGGAAAGAGAGGGTGTCAATGATATACAAGCACATTGTATTTGGAGTGGCTGGAAGGTAGATGCAACTGAAATTGAATTAAGACTCTCAAGCAAAGGAAAGGAAGTATGAGATTTATTTAGTGCCTACTATGTGCCAAACCGCATCATATTACTATTAAATATTTGCTATTTAATGATTATATACAGTATGTCTAGCAGTTCACATGAATTTTCATATTTAGTCCTCACAATGACCTTCACCAAGAGGTATAACCACACCTGTGTCATGAAGAGATGACCATGCTCGTGATCACAGAGCTAGGATGTGCTGGAACAGGGATGGATTCAAACCCAAGACAGCCAGATCCCAGAGCTGCTCTCCTTCCAAGACCAGGATGCCTCCTAAGAGGAAGTCCTCTGTTATGCCGCTCCCAAAGCCCTTGGTTTAGAGGCACTTTCTTTCAGAGTTTGGTGTTTACATGTCTCCTCCTTGCTTTTGTTGGGAGCTCCCTCCCTTCACTGGGATATAAATTAAAAACTATCTCTAATTCATCATGGAAACCTTCACTCCCCACACCAGCCTCCTGCCCCACCCCACCATGTCTGATGTAGCCTCCAAGCTGCACATAGTAGGTGCCCACAGAATGTTTGTTAACATGAGTTTTGCCAAAGATTGACTCTGTTTGAAAGCATGTGTTGGCAATTCTCAGTCCTTTTTTCTAGTGGCTTCCTTCTGCCGCATCATCCTGTCATTGTTTGGGGGAACAGCATGGGCTGTTTTATCTGGTCTGTGTTTTAATAATGAATACCCTCTGTTTGGAAGTGAAGTTTATCCAAGAACAATCATAAGCAAATGAAAGCTAAGCTGTGCAATTGTGACTGGAAAGGGAAAAGCAGAGAGTCACTATAAATAAACCCCAAGCCCACGTGTCTCTTCCTTTCTTTTTTCTTTTCTGATTCACACACAACTATAAATGTTTGATAAAGCATTTTACTTATTTATAAATCCTGTCACAGCAAACAGAAGCATTTGGACTGAGTTCCCCTCCCCATAGCAAATAGCTACATTTGGAAGACAGAAAGACCCCCTGGGTAGAAAATGAATGAGATTTTTTTTTTCTTTTTCTTCTTCCTTTTTATTTTCCCTCAGGCAAGAGAGATTTAGCTATGCTCTAATTCCCCCATTAGCAGCCTCTATTTATAATCACTGCAGTTTATTGAACACCTAGTCTGTGCCATGATTTCTGCGTAGCGATTTCTCATAGTATTATCTTAATTGTCTCAGTTTTTAAGGTAAGCGCTATTATCCCCATCTTACAGCTGAGGATATTGAGGCTCAGAGAGGATGTGTATTGTCCAAGATTGCCCCAGCAATTAACAGATAGAGGCAAAACTGAAAAATAGGCTTGTCATTCTTTAAACATTGTTTTTCGCGCTACAAGTTAGGTTCAATTTATGAATCATAGCCAGCATTTAAAATCGTGAAAAAAACAAACTGCAGTAACATTAAATAGAGAACAATATAGCAGGAGAGAATAGGAGATATTATAGTGTATCACAATAGTATTGCTTCATGCAACTTTTGTTCAGTTGGCTAGAAATATAAACTGCATATTTTTTCCTATGAGTTATAATCTGACAAGTTAGAAAAGACCTGCTATAATGACTGAAGGCTTTGTACTAAACCTGAAATTTCTAACATGAGGTCCCTGGATGGATTACAGGGCGTATGTGTCTGGAAACTGGTGAGGATTATAGGCATTGTTCTTCACTAAGCAGTTTTCTAAAAAAATAAAAGCTCTGGCTTTCATTAGGATCTCAAAGGTGCAGAATTCTTACCCCCAAATATAAGTTACAAATTCCCATACTTCATCAAAGGGGTGTGACCATAGGTCTTCACAGAATCCATGTCCTTGTGGAAGTGAAGATGCTGATAAAGTAAATTTTATTCCCATTAATTTAACATGCACAGCAATTTCGGGTTGTGAAGCATTCAGATACTCATAATTTTCTCCGTTCTTCCCATATCCTCTTAGTTCCTCCCATCATCCTCTTAGCTCCTCCATCCTTAGAGCTTTCCCTACTATTGTTTTGGCTCCTCCCACCAACTTCTTAGTTCCTCCTACTATCCTCTTATCTCCTCCAGGCAACTCTGCAATGGAGAAAGAAGGATTGTAACCTCCATTTTACAGGTGAAAAAACTGAGTCTCAAAGAAGCTGACTTGGCCTCTGTAAATGGTCTCTACCCCATCATACTGCCCACTGTCCTGGGTTTTTCTCTTCAAAGCCACCTCGATAACCTCTCTAAAATTTAGATCAGTTCTTATCACCTCCGTGGCTATAAAACATTGCTCTTAGGCTAAAAGTCAAGCCAGATGTCAGCTTGGATATTCTTTACTCAGGAAAAGGTTTGCTGACATCCCAGATAACATCAGATTTCCTTGTAACATGTTCACAGAGCGTCCAGTGCAGCACATAGCATTCATGAAATTACTTGATGTCTCTCTCTACTTCTGTAACATAAGTTCTTAAGATTAGGGTCAATGTCTTCCTTGTTCAGAGCCTGGTCTATCATAGATGCTTAATAATTTACTGAATGGATATTTTTTTCCCTGATTGAGTTGGTTTTGTCCATCACATTCAGGTTCAGAAGAGAAAATGATGTTTTCAGCCACATTTTCCAACTCCCAGAAAGTCATTTCATGTTTTATGAGTTCATGCCCCCACTGTATTTTGAGCATTTATTGTATTCTGATTTTGCTCATTTCCTTAGTGCAGCATTGTGTTTAGGAAAGATGGTTAAAATGAAGAGAGAAAAAGATAGTGGTTTTAGGAAATGTATTCAAATCATTTCAAAATCTCCTGATCACTAAAAAGTATGTTTTAATGATTTAACTGTAGATGACTCAGAATTATATGGATTTCATTTTTCTTTGGAGTCACAAAAATTTAACAATTAAGGAAATGTTTTGAGATAAAAGGTTTTAGTGTGATCAACATTGGATGACAGGTAGATAGATAGGTAAACTGATGATAGATGACAGAGATAGAACATTATAGACAAATCGATATATAAATAGTGTGTTTCACTCAAAGTATTTTGAGGTTTTTTTCAGGGTCTGTTGATGGTATTTTTCTTAATTACTCAATCTTACCCCACAAAATTCTAATTATGTTTTGGTTTACTTTGGTTTTGCCTTTTTAGATCATCTTTCTAAATTACAAAATAAGATAAATATCACTACTAAATGAACAGTGGTTGGGAATTTTAACATTACTCTTTCATATGTTCTTTTATTTTTATACCAGCCCAGTATGGCAGGAAGAATGGATGTTGTCAACGTAACTTTCCCTTTGAGGAAACTGAGTCTAAGAGAGGAAAGAAATCAAACATCATGTTGCATGCCTGGTATCATGCCAGGTTCTTAAATATGGAATATTTTATTTGATTCTAGGGGAGTTCTACAGTCTATGGGGAAGAAGATATTGAATAATAAGAGTATGTTATGTGAGAATAATTAAATGCTGCCATTTAACAAAGGGATCCACCTACTGCAGAGGGTCAGGAAAGACTTATCTGAGTAGCAGAGAGCTAATCAGAGATCTGAAGGACGTGTAGCTATTAGCTAGGGGAGATGAGGAATAGGAAGTATTTGAAGTGAAAGGGAAAATTATATGTGAAGGAGCTGTGAGAAGTTAGGTTTGGCTTGTTTTGCTTCACAAAGGAATAGATAGCAGCAAGTGATGAAGAGGCTGTTATAGAGCGAGCTATAAAGGGCCTTCCTTGCAAGCCATGTGCAAGCATTTGACTTTGTTCTAAAAGCAGTGGAAAGTCATGAAGAGTCTTTAGACAGATAAATTATAGATTATATTTGGATTTTTGGCAGATCAAATTGACTGCAATGGAGAGAAGGGGTTAGAAAGGGTGAGACTCAAGAGGAGAGAGACAGGGGAGCCATACCAGAGGATCTGCAGGGTGGGAGAAACAAGCCCATAGGTCCTGGGCTCTTCTTTGTGACCTGACCCTTCAGACTCCATACCTCTATTTTTGTTTTTTGTGTTTTTTTTCCCCTTCCACTGTTGCTGTAAATGAACACATTCTAGAATTACACAATGTTATGCAGATGTTTGGTATTATCAGCAGCATCATTATTAATTTTATTGATAAGTCTCAATGTCTGTGTACCAAGAAACCAGTTAACTAAGTGAAGACGTGTCTTATGTAATTATTAATAAGCAGGTTTATTTGTTTTTTTATTTCATTCCAGAGCTCCTTTTTACTCCATGATTATGTTTCACAGGTTTGGAAACCTCAGATAATCAATGGGTTGCTTCAGGTGCAGATGCTCCTATGATAACAGCTTTTTAATGTCTTTATTTTATTTTACTGGACACTTACTTTGCATTAGGCATTCTATTTAATAATAGATGCTTTACATTTAGCTGCCCATTTCACCCTACAACCAGCTTTATAGGGAGGTGGTATTATTTCATTTTGATAGACGTGGACAGTAGAGTTTAAGAAGCATGAAGTGACTTGCTCAGCAACTCACAGCTGAAATTATGGAGAAAGAGGATGACGTTTTGCCACTGGAATTTTAAGTATCTATAGTGTGCTGGGTGCTGGGCTAAGGGTTTGTGTGGAATGCAGAGTGAACACAGGTGGCCCTCACTCTCAGGACCTCAAAGTCTCATGACACAAGTAACTATCTATTATCATGAGTTAACTATTAGACATTCATGCTGTAGAGTTCTGCATTCCATGAAGACAGTAGCAGGAAAAGAGGAGCTGCGGTTTAGAGATGTGGGAATCACTTCAGTCTAGGTCAGTCAGGCAGGGCTCCTCTCGAGCACTTTGAAAGGATCCCAGCCCTTGTACTCAGAATCTGAGCCTTGGCCCTTGCTGACCAGATGACCTCCGGGAAGATATTTCACCTTCTTGAGCTTCCATTTGCTCTTCTGTAAGGCAGATGTAACAATATCTACTGTGCAGAGACTGAAGAAAGGTACTGGTTGTAATGAACTAAAATCATTCAAGGCATGTTGTAAGTGTTCATCAAAAGACTCGCACGATTTACATGAGTGTGAATGCAAATGGCAGGAGAGGGATGGAATAGGCAGGGCAGCATCAGGGAGGTGTGTTGAGAGGCCATGACCTCCTGAAACTAATATTGCCACCATGTGAGCTGTAGGAATTACGAAGCTCGGTGGTTGTCAGCATGGGCTCTGAAGTCAGACTGTATGTTCTAATAATTCATCTACCTCATGCCAGCCAAATCGCCTTGGGGGAAGTATGGTAGCCTTCTAGAGCTGCAGGTTTTTCAACTATAAAATGCCCATAATAAGAGGTTATTTATCTCATCAGGTTATTGAGAGAAGTGAAAGATGATCTACCATGCACTTAGTACAGTGGCCACATGGAGAGGGCATTCAGTCAACTTGTCTATCACCATTTGTCCTCCTGAACACCTGCTGAGAATCAGATGCCCAGTGAGGGACAGGTAGGCTCCCAGCAAAGTTCACAGCAGCAGGGATCAGGCATGTGCCAGGAAAATTTCACCAAAGCCTGACATCCCAGGGAGAAGTCAGAGATCCCTATCTTTATGCCTTGAAGAACCTTCGCTGCTTCAGCTCAGGCCCATGTTTCATAAGGATGCTTCATCTGCAACTTCAAATCTACCCCTGAATAACACACTTCAGAGCCTGCTGGCTGCCTGGAGGGGACTAGGGGGCAGGGGTTTAAGGAGACCAGGAGGCTGACGATCTGTTTTGATTTAATAGCTATTGATCTTTCCCCAAACTTCACACAACATTAGGCTATGATTCTGCTCTCCGTTTATTTATGCCAGAGTGGAAGCTTCCTCCAGGCTTCTGTTCACTTTTCATTTACACCCAATGACAGTCTCACCAGGTGATGCCCTGAAGTGTGAATCCATAAAAACAATCAGCTATACAGGGCCAAAGGGTTCAGCCAGCTGGATGTCACAGAAAGAACACTGAACTTAAGGGCAGATTTCTGCCTGCATTCTCATCCTGACCCTGTCTCAATGTTGTTCTCAATTTCTGGGACTCAGTTTCCCCATATGAAAATCATGGTTTTGAAGGTTTCACATACCTCTAAAAGTGGATGCTTCTAAAACTGATTTTAAAACCCAGTGGATGTAATTTTTTAATTGAAAATATATTTTAAGACAGATATTTACGCATGAAACCAATTGTTTACCAATCAAAAAATCACTGAACTCAAAAAGATCAGTGCTTTGAAACTGATAGTGAAAATGATGATTAATCCATCTATTCACTTATTTATCAGACATATAGTGAGTTCCTGCTATATGCCAGGCACTGTGCTGGTCGCTGGAGAGACAGTAGTAAGTTATACAAATATGGCCTTTGCCTATGCGGAAGTCATTTTCAACTGGTAGCAATCACACATCATTGCACATATAAAAAGTGTTACAAGAATGGAAATCTACGATAAAATGGGAATATATAGCAAAAGTACTTAATCCATTGGGGGAAAAAAGACTTATTAATGGTCAATCCAAGGGTAAGCTAAAGGGAAAAATGCATTATTTAGACTCATAAATTGTGTATATCGATTGTTTCACAGTACAGAGAATGGCTCATGAGTTGGGAGATGCAGACTCAAATCAAATTCTGCTGCTTCCATGCTAAGTAATTTTTATCTGGATTGGTTGTGATGATTTATTTAAAACCCCTGGCTAGAGTGAAAAAAAAGTTGTGTAAATATAATTAAATAATAAGTATTACAAAAATAGTATGAGAAAGTTGTAACCCAGTATGCTGTCCAGGAATGGCCCATGGGATGCCGTCACAAAGCATCTTTACTCTTATTTCCTATCACCCTTTATACTTGTTGAGTAGTATTATGGCATTAGTTTCTCCTCTGCCCCTGGATAAAAACTTGGCAGTCCTGTGACTTTTCTGATCAGCGTTAGGTAATACAAAGTCCAGCATTTACTGAAATGTACAAAATACAGTCTCAAATCAGAGATGTTCAATGCCGTATATTAGCCAACCCTTCAGTCTCCACTCAAAGGTGGGCCTCCCTTCTGCTCCCCTAACTGGCATTGAAGCTGTCTTGGGAACTGAGGAAGGCAGGCGAAACCTGCTTGCTTTCTCTGTGTCACTTACCTCCTCCCCTACTTTGTAGCTACTGTTTGTAACCCCTCTGGGGCTTGGGTGTGGATGGAGCCTGGCAGAGAAAGGTATGAGGAGCAGGAAAGGTTGACTGGCATTTTCATAACCTGACTTCAACTTCAGTGATCCTGGTAGACATTAAAGATCTTTGGGAGCATTTTCCTGGTCTCCTTAGAAACCAGCCCCCATTCCTACCCATCTCTCTTCTGAGGTCTCTTCAATGTGGTTGGATGCATGCATGTTCCCATGTGTTCATTCACTCATTCTATGAATCCAATAATTTATCTAGCTTCTCTCTAATGAGGTCTGTTCACCCCTCCAGGCATCCTTATTCCACAGAACTTAGGACAATTTTGATAACGAACCAACATATGTGTAGGTCTTACAATGTACTGAATACTTTACCTATATTTACTCATTTAATCCTTATAACACCCTTTGTACAACAGTACAATTATTATCTCGATTTTACAGATTTTACCGATGCAGAAACCAAGCCTAGGGAAGCTTAAAGAACTTGCCCAAGATCTCACAGCTGGAATGTGGAGGAGCCAGGATTTGAGCTCATGCAGTCTGGCTTAGAGTCCTTGCTTTTAGTAACTCTTCTGTATTTTAACTGCATGCTGGTTTTCTCTGGTTTGTTACCCTACCTGGGCCTTGGAGAATGCTCTGGGGGAATAAGTGAATACCTACACAGATACTTCTGCTTTGCTCTCACCAGAGCGGCTGGCCAGCCCATCTCATTCTATACATTCCCCTGGTGTAACCTGGACACAAGATCACTGGCCAGGGGTCACAAGTGAAGCTCCCTGAATAGTCCTGAGAGAACCCTTCTCACTACACTTGCCAAGAGAGCAGGCACTCCCCGCCAGGAAGGAGGAGGCAAGGCTTACAATAATGCTGTTTCCCAAGAAATTCTCTATAAATCCTCTCTTCAAAAGTTACTTGTCATTCCTTTGATGGGATAGAAAAGTTTAATAGTTCACTGACTGGTTCTTATCTATCTGCTTTTCTCATGATCTATTGGGTGATCTACCTTCAACTCATTTTGATTTCTGATATGTGTCACTTTGAGGTCTGAGCTGAAATTTCCATTTTTCACCCAGCTACAAAGTTAAATTATGCACTGTCTTTGAGTCTCTGTTTCTTTATCTATAAAGTGGTGATATAAAGTGTCCTATATGTCATACGTGGCTATTGTAGAAATCAACTAATATAGTAACTCTGGAGTTCCTTAGATAAATCTAAAGATTCTAAAGAAAAAAAAAAAGTGAAAATTGTTTGGACAGTTGTAACTGTTACCTGTGCCCTTTTCTCTCTCTGTAGATGTTCTTGTTTTGTTTCCCATTGCCAGAATTTTGCTCTCTCATCTCCCCATATATGAATCTTACATAGTCTTTAAGAGTCTTTAGAGAAGGCTCCTCTTCAGCCTGCACAGTGGTTCACACCTGTAATCCCAGCACTTTGGGAGGCCAAGGTGGGTGGATCACTGGAGGTCAGGAATTCAAGACCAGCCTGGTCAACATGGTAAAACCCCGTCTCTATTTAAAATACAGAAATTAGCTGTGCATGATGACACACAACTGTAATTCCAGCTACTCAGGAGGCTGAGGCAGGAGAATTGCTTGAACCCGGGAGGCATAGGTTGCAGTGAGCCAAGATTGCACCACTGCACTCTAGCCTGGGTGACAGAGTGAGACCCTGTCTCATGAAAAAAAAAAAAAAAGTTTCTTCTTTCATAAAGCTGTTCCAGTTCTCCTCAATGGAAGTGCTTTCTCTCACTTTTAACCCCCAGTTGTTTGTTGTATCTGTTTTGTGGTTTTAATTCTGTTTACTTTTAGAAGAGTTATTTCTGTGTTCCTTTCCCAAGAAAAACAACATAGTAAGAGAATGCTAATCATCACTACCACTACCACTGTCCCTACCACCATCATCATCATCATCCTGGTAGCTACATATTTTGTGTCAGACACTTTAACATGTTATCTCAGAGACTTGAGATATTCTGGCAGTCTATATTATTAAACCAATTATATAGATAAGATCCCTTGAGAACTGCAGTAGATAAAAGATCTGCCAAAATTGCACAGTTCAGAAAATGCTATCACTACTTTTGATTTCAAGTTCAGGGACCGTTTGTGTGTGTGTGTGTGTGTGTGTGTGTGTGTGTGTGTATACTTTTAAATTCTATTTTTAGTACCAACATGAAACCACCATCTCTACCCATTGTGATCTTCATCATCCCACTGTGTCTCTCACCAAACCTTGTCCTTTCTTCAGAGTCAAGACAGTACCTAGTTAATGCAAGTTCAGTTTTTTGTGTCACATGTACAGGATATTTATAAGCTGGAGTTTGCACACCTTGAATTTCACTTATTAAGAAATCTTATTGAGCGCCTACTACATTCTAGTCAATGTTTTAGGTATTGGCAATACAAAAGTTAATGAAATAGAAAGTCGTTTTATTCATTTAGCACACATTTGCAAAGTCGAGGGAGGAAAATAATAAAATAAATATATAATATGTTTAATGAAGAAAATTAAAGCAGAGCAAGTTGACAGGACATGAGCATATAAAGATGCATTCTGTTTCTTAACACTTGTTATAGGCATCATAGTCATCCTCCAGTAGCCTTTTTAGGGAGGTTGGTTCTGTGTTATTGTCATTTATATGAATGAGAAAAGTGACAATGAGGAACTACCTTGCTACAGGTCGTGTAACGCTATACCACTTCTGTGTCACTGCAGATGCCTCCCTTTGACTGGACCCCTGCCCCCTAGGAACTTAGACCTATGTGGTTTTCATAGTGTTGTGGAAACTTGAAATATTTTATAGGTATGTTATTTAATAGCTTGGATTACCATTCAGCAAATATTCACTCCCCATTGGCCACTGTGGGCAGGGTACACTTTCCCATCCTATTGATGTTGAGCTTGGCCATCTGGCTTACTTTGACCACTAAGACGTAAGTAGGTGGGACACAAACTAAGGCCTTAAATGCATTTTCATACAGGAGTATCCTTCTTGTGACTTTCATATCTTTGTGAGAATATGTCCCACATAGTCCATTGGCTTAAAGAGGATGTGAGATGTGAAGTAAACCTGAACTCAACCTGCAGCTTGGAGCAAAACTGAGCCTAGCCTGACTAATCTGAGCTCCACTTGACTTACAAATACACTGATGAATACAATCTTGTTTGGAGTGGTTCCTAATGGCAATAACTAGCTAATTGCCATAACTAGCTAATAGTAGAATCGAGGATTAAATCTCAGCTTGCAAATTCTGTTTTTTCAAGTTTTCCAACTTCCTTACCCGCTTAGACTCTTAGTTTCTTTATCTGTCAAATGATAATAAAAAAACAAATCTCATGAAGTTGTCTTGATGGGGAAATCAGATCATCTGTATCAAGCGCCTGATGTATAGTAGATGCACAAAATGTAGCTGTGCATGGTGGCACACCACTCATTAATGAGTTGATGCTCAATAAATATGTTTTCAATACCCAAAAAACTTTAGCACACTTCCTGGTTGCTTTCTAGAAATATCTAATCAAGTTCAGCTCCCCACACATGGGCTCTGGCCAAGTTTTCTGGACTGTTCTGGCCAATTTCTTGCTGACTTCGTCAACCTTCATCCACCTTCCTCAGTAGACTCCAACACTTTTTCTTTTTCGCTTGAGAAATTACAATAAGCATGCAGCACTAGCTGGATAGTCTATGCTGGCATTTGAGCTTCCAATGTGTTTATAATTATTCTGCATTATCTTAATTACAATGGTGCAAAGAAGGGGGGATTTAAAAAAAAAACGTTCAGAAAAATTCTCCATGAAAAATAACCCACAGTTAGCAGACGACAGGCCTGCGATAGTGGTCATAATTGGAAATGGCACTATTAATACAATACTTATTCACTCTATATAATAAAAAAGTGGAAGCACTTTTTGCAATTACCCAATTTCAAATGAAATTAACATTCCATGGCATTTCCCATAAATGGTTCGTTTGCACACATCAGTGGAGACAATTAGCTTGGAAGTGAATGAGGGCTGTGACTGGAGAGAGGATGAGGTAGGGAGGGTCAGGTACATCCAAGAGGACAAGGATGCAGAAAGGGATGGAGACTTTGCCGAACGTGGGCAAGCAGTGGAGATCAGAGTGAGTGCAATGTCTGTTGTCCCAAGCAGTGAGACTGCAAGGATTTGACTTACCTTGTAGGTCAAAGCCACAGAGAAATTCATGATAAGCGAATTTAATAGGACAGTGTAAATATTTGCATAAATTTTGTTTACCAAAGTTTCAAGTTCAGTCTTCCACAAGCCCCCCTGCACATTTCACCAGTGTTCTTCCTGGCTATCTGCCTGAACTTTCTAGTCTTCATAAAATCCCAGAGTCTGGGATGTGGTCTCACCCAATGCCCTTCTGCCATGCACTCACTGAGACAGATGAGGAAATGTGGAAATTTCTTCATGCCATGACATTTTATAATTTTCTGTGGTGAAAGTTTTGATTTAGTTCTGAAGATAAGTTGATCATGGTAAGGAACATATCAGTGACAAGTCATCTGTCTGTAATTGCAAAGGGGAACATCCAACCAACTTCTGGATATATTGGGGTATAGTTAACTCTCAAATCATACTTCTATGGCATTCCTAATAGGAAAATCAGAATGCAATCTTGACTTCTTTCTGTCTCCTCCAATTCATATCTAAGTCCTTTCATTCTTTCCCATTCTAACCCCTAAACATATCTTTTCTAAATGCATATCCTGTTTTCTGTTTCCTTTGATATTGCTGTAGTCAAAATCTGTAACTTTGTATCTGGACTTGCACAGTTTATTTGAATAAATGCATAGTCACTAGTGGTGGAACTGCCTTAGTACCTTGACTACACGTATAATTACTATTGAGACTTTGAGCACAACTTTAATTATAGGCTTAATTTTTTCTATTTTTCTATTTTGTATAAGTGTTTACCTTATACTGTTGTATTAAATTGGGAAATTCAGGTAAAATGCCTAGCACAGTTACTGGCACTGTGCTAAATGCCAATACTTGCCATGTGGCTTAATAAATTGCAGCTCTTTTCCTCATTGTTATCATGATGCGTTCTTTTCCCTAAGATCCTTGTTCCATACTTATGGTTACATTGATCTTTCTTAAGTGTATCTCTGACAGTGTCACTTTCCTGATCAAAGCCTTCTCATATATCCCTGTTCTACAGATTAAACTTCAAATATATAGCTTGGCATTTAAGCCCCGTCATTACGTGGTCATTCGCTCCTTCTCATCTCATCTATAGCACCAACCCTATGGGAAAACTGAACTCTAGTCTTACTAAATAACTTATCAGGTTCTGAGTTGAAAATGAGTTTGTACTTCTGCATCTTTATGTGTGCCACCTAAGAAAAACTTTCATTCTCTTTTGATATACCACACTCAAAGTGTGCTTCAGTCCTTGTTTTGCAGATGAAGGCTAAACTCACCCAGACAGATAGATCTGACTTGGTTTTCTGGATATGGAAGTCCATATTCTCCCCTTTTCATTTTTATTTCAGTGCCTGAGTCATATAAGTTAATTGAAGAATTCATTTTGATGTCCACCCCAACTTGGTCCAGCTTTAATTTAAATTCATCTTGGCATATAATTCCTTGCATCAGGCTCTTTTGAGGACTGACTCTGAAATGCCACCTGGATGATTGGCTTCCAGCAGTCTTCCTGCTAACTTGGATCCATGTGTCTTTTTTCCTTCCAGTCTCTAATTGCTAGAGATGTGCATGTCTCCTTTCTGCTTCCCTCCTCTGTGTTCAAATACAGCTTAGGGGATAGATGTTCTGGCCATGAAAAGAGACAGGTGGGAGGCTGTGGGCTTCCCTCCTGTCTATGTCTTCCTTTCTTGGGCATCATTAACTTATTACAATCCAGTGGAAACTTGCCAATTTGCTGCACAGCTGATAACTTGCTATTGTATCTCAGCTTTCTTCTGCCAAGAGCTAGATAACGAATCAGATCAATTGTTTTTGAGCCCAGAGGCATGGACAAGAGGATGTAGGTCTGTATGTCTGTGTGTATGTGCTGGAGGAGTGAATAAAGGGAGTTGGGAGTGACAACTTCCCAACCTCATACATGTTGAGGCAAGGTGAATTTCTTCAGGTTTCTGCTAAGGAGAAGACGTTTCAAATTAAGATTTTTATCTTCCTCTACAATTACTAAACTACAGTTACTGAAAAACTGAATAAAAATAAGAACCCCAAGTTTTAAATTCACAGGATAATGGACTTGAAGCGTTGTCAGTGGTCTGACCTGCCTTTTAGTTTACGTTTATCAAATGCTTTAATCTTTTCTGGGATTTTTGTTTTTTGTTTTCATTTTTGCAATGTGTTGTCACTGCTGGCTTATACCTGGTTAACACCTCTTCATGGTCTTCTTTCCTTAGTTAGAAAGCTCTAGATGTAGATTCATAAAATAATAGTTGTTACCTTAGTCCATTGGTTCACAATCTGAATGGACATCTGTCAGTATCTGGAGACACTCTTCATTGTCACAGCTTGGGGAGAGGGCTTCTAGAGTCTAACTGATAGAGGCCAGGAATACTGCTAAACACCTTACAATGCCTCAGACAGTTTCCACAGCAAAGAATTAGCCAGCTCCAAATGTCAGTAGTGCCAAAGTTGAGAAACCCTGCGTTAGTCAAGAACCTTAATCTCTCTCAGGATCAGTTTTCCCATCTGTTAAAGAGAGTTATAAATAGTGTTTGTTTTGCAGCATCATAGAGAATGTCATGAAATTATAACTTCAAAACCCTTTAGCAGATGTCTCGCCCAGTGTAAGCACTCAAAAGATACTAGTTCTTGTAATTATAACATACATAATGCGTGCATCATAGAGCCTGGGGTGCAGCTATAGCAATACACATGTTAAGCATTAATATTAGAAGTGGTGCTAGTACTACAGCCCTTCATGTAATTGAAGGCAGCTAATTTCTACTCCCTTGGAGTCTTGTAGTTCCTCATGATACCATTACAATCTTCTGTGTCAAACTAGCTTCTCATATCTGGACCTACTCTGGTCTGTTAATAATGTGCTTAATGTAACACTCATCTCTCAACACACTCCTGTAGGTATGGTCTGAGCAATAGAGTAAAACTGTCCTCTTATTGGTTCTAGACTTTAGTGGTCGCCTTACTGTTAACTCATATTGATCTCTCTGGTGCCCAAATTATTGAATGAAAAGTTAGGAGGAAAACGTCCAGCTGAATATGTGTCTATAAAATCTACATTATTGGTGTGGACTGCAAAAAAGTCTGCTTGGAAACCTACCTCTAATTCAGGTCCAATGTCTGGAGCTTTAAATCCATAGGTGACAGATAAAGGATAAGGAAGAGGAGGAGGATACTCAGAGAAGAGAGATGGCACTTGATAGTCTGTAACCCTTATCAGAACAGCGCCTGGAGTGTGAGCTCCCTTCCAAGGTTATCAGAGTCTCCTGTGTTGCCCAGAGGGGCTTGGTTTTGAGGTTCTATCACAGCCTCTCTGTCTCTCTGTCTCTCTCTCTCTCTCTCTCTCTCTCTCTCTCTCTCTCTCTGTCTTTTTCTTTTTATCACATTTCTCTACCTCATTGTGCACATCTAGCAATATAAGAGTATTCTTCAAGACCCATCCACCCGTACATGCAGGCTCCCTGTGCAAATGGCTCCCTAGGATGGATCTCTATTATTTCACCAAAAAACATCAGAGAAGGAATTTGTTCTGCTCTGCTGAAGACTTGATTTCCTGTCCTCTCTACTGCCTCAGCTCAGTTTTGTGGCTGCTCTCTGGGAAGGGAATAGGGAAGAAAGGAGTTATCTATAATATTTAGCTGAGTCAGTTTTAACCAGGGCTAAACAAGGAAAAGAAGAAGACAATTCAGGATTATCTACCATGGGATAAAAACAATTTCTGAGATGCATATGGGATGCCATATCTATACAGCAGCCTCCATACATGCTTGGGACAGCCCAGCACTCCACAGTTTGATCCTTTCTCTGTTCCCTCCACACTCTTCTTTTACTCCTCTTCCTGTATTTCAGAGTGGTTAAGATCATGGAAGTCAGACAAGCTATGGGCTCTCTCCTTAATGTCACTCACTTCCTAGGATTGTGGTGAGTGGCATATGAGGTAATGGTGCCTGGTATAGAGTAAACACTAAACACACAATGAGTGAATGATATTACAGTTTTCTTATTTAAATCTTTATTATATGTATCTTTATCCCCATTTAGTAAACAAAGGACAACTGAGAGGCTCAGAACATCAATGTCATTGTACTCAAGGGTAAGCAGATGCTAACAGGCAGACCCAGGATTTGGATCTTGCTATATATAAAATAATAAAATAATTTTGCACATGTTTTAACCATTTGTTTTGTCTCATCCTTTTGTATATATACTGTTTTTAATTAAGGACGTGTTAAGCAGAATTTGTAACTAGGGTTTACTAGTAAAAATGAAGTGATGATATTGCAAACTTTTATAATGACTTAGCTTACCAACTGCTTTAAGATAGATGTCACAGGAGTTTTAATTTCCTGAGGCTGAGAGAGGCTTGGTGAAGTGTCCAAAGTCACACAGCAACTAACATGGAACTTGAGTGCTATTCTTCTTATTCCAGATCTACTGAGTTTCCAATTTAGGATTCTCTGCTACAACCGCAATGTTACTCTCTAGCTTCCTGCTTGGGTTTTTGTTGATGGTGGCGGCATGTAATCATGAATAATGAAGCAAACCTGCTCTTACTGTCATGTAGAAATGGGAAATGAAAATTATAAGCCATTAAATGGAAAATCCCAAGCCTCATAGTAACGCCAACTCAGCCTCAATCCATTATTGTCTATATATTTAGCCAGTCTATTTTTAAGAGTTTAATATTGAGAAATAGGACATATTTATAATGTGGCTGCATTAATTTTACTCTAACATCCCTACCATTTGCTATAGTTGACTTACATATGTTTAACTTTATAACCACCCTATTGCACTGGGAATATTCGCCTTAGTTTAAAGGAAGATGGGTGGAAAATCTGCCACTTGAAGTAGTGAGAATTTATACAAATTCCACATTCTGCTCTCTCCTCATCCCCATTCCCAGCCATATTATGGGTAAGTAATATACTCATGTCACAATGCATATTTTTATACCCTTCATTGAGTGCCTGGTCACACATGCCTGGAAACATTTGTTCATTCATTTGGCAAGCATAGCTCAACTCTAAAAACTGAATGGATGCGTTAACAGTCTCTAATGCCACTGATGAAGGATACCTCTAGTTTCAGGTGATTGTCAATTCTTGGATCATCCTCACAATTATCACTAACGTGGTCTAAAGGAAAGGTGACTATGAGGAGGACCATTTCTTTCACCCTCGTCCATATGGAAGTCAATTTATTAAATCATGTTTATTGTTCCCACTGCAAAATAAGCCCTAAAGTAGTATTTGAGGATATTTGTGCAGCTCTGCTATTCAAAGATTGTGTATGACCCTTGAATAATTAATTAACCTCTGTGTGCCTCACTCACCCATTTATAAGATGGAAATAATGATATGTATCTTGAAAGGTTGTGTTTCAGTCAGTCACTGCCACAACAATGCTACATAACAAACAACTAAAAATCTTAGTGTCGTGAAATAATAAATATTGACTAGTTCTGAGGCTAGAAAGGAGGATAGAATGGAGTGTTGCTCTCATTTCACAGGCGCTGCTCATCATTTAAAGATTTGCTAGGGTCAAGGACCCAGACTGTAGGAGTTAAGGTGACTCTGCTCCATGCTGCAGAGCTGTGAGTCTACCCTGAGTCATTCTTCCTTCTTCATCCAGCAGACTAGCCATGACAAGCCCTCCTCTTGGTGGTGTCAGATGCAAGTGTGGGAGTAGAAATATGTGATGCTTCTTGAAGCCCAGGCTCATAACTAGCACATCCTGAGTTCCCTACACATACCATTCACCAAGGCAAGTCACATAGCCAAGCCCAAGTCAAGGGGCAATGAAGTGTACTGTATCTACACTGAGGCAGCAGCAAGGTTGTGGAGTTGAAATTGGGTGTAAAAAAATGAGGCAGATACTTCCATGTACCATGGACATTATGAGGATTACATAAAATGATGGCTGTATTTACCTTAAACTAATAACTGTCATGCAGTAAACACTCCATAAACAGTAAATGTTATTACTGTTACTGTGATTATCTGAATACTGAGATAGAGTTAAAAAATAGGAATGGTACATTTAGATGAATCCTGGTAACAAATCAACCTGAGAACTTCAAGTTCTTAGGGAAGAAGTGAAACTGGGAGGAAGTAGAATTTCAAGAAAGGAAGGAATTAAAAGTGGAGAGTGGGGTTCTCCCCTTTCTTCCAACCAGCTGCTGGAAAAGCAACTTTTTCTGGCATATAACAGTTTAATATAAATCTGTCAGCAACAGTTTTATATTCTCCCAAGTGTTTGACACAATATACCTAAATTCAGGACCTAGTGATCTTTTGGAGGTCAAAACACAAGCTTGATAAGCATGAAAGAGCAAGACATGAGAACAGACAGAAGACCATGAGCAGAAACTGTGTCTTTGGAATTAATGTTGCAACCACATCCAGATTCCAAATCATGGCAAGATCCAAGGTGTAACCATGAATGTGATTGGATGAAGTAGAATGGAGATGATAACCCTAGGTGTTACAGGATCTAGGAAGGATAGTAAAATTTGAACATGAAAGGACAATGTTGAGTCAAAGGCGATCAGTTACCGCAAAGGGAGATTAGTATTTGTTGAGCTCTGACTCTGTGCAAGACCCTCTGCAGTCTTATCTAGATTAAGCCAGATAACAATAATGATAATAAATGCTATAATTCATTGATAGCTTAATCCAGTTTGGGTAGTGTGTTAAGCACTTTGCTTATATTATTACATTGAATTTTAGCAATACCAAAAGAAGAAACCCCACAATTCTTGAGGAAGATTTATGCTCAACATTTTTCAGAGAAGGAACTGAGGCTTAAAGGAACTTACCCAAAGTCACATAATGAGTTTGAGATATAATGAAGGCTCAAGCCCAAGTCTGTCCAGATCCCTACACTGTGCTCTTGTTGCACCCAGGGTATCTGGGATAACAGTAACAGATGTCAGAAAGGAGAGTGGGGCTGGATAGTAGGGCTATGAAAAGCGGGGGAATTTTTAAATGAGGGTCTTGGAAGAGAAGTAAGATTGGGTAGAAAATAGCAGGCTCTCTTTCCTAGCTTGAAGATGGATTCTGTTGGTAACAAAATTGTCTCTCACTTTAAGCTCCAGGAGAACCAAAGTGTGTGGAATTTTCTGTATAACCCTTGCCCCTTTCTCTTGCTCATAATACGCTTTCTATCATCTTCTTTCCCGGGTTCCACATCCTTTATTTAAGGCTCTGATCAGTTGGTACTTTCTCTGGAAATTTTTTATAGCCTTTCTACTTGCAAAAGGAGTTAGAAGACAGGTTTTCAGTATGCTCATGATGCTTTGCTCTCTACCCAAGCATTTAGCACACTCTGTTTTCATTATCTTTACCTCCCTCTTCCACTAAACAGTGTCCTGTTTTAAAAAGGGACAGTGTTCATTTTATCACTGTGTCCCCAGTGCCTGCCCCTGGATACAGCACCCACTAATGGTGTTGAATGAAGAACTCCATTGTAAGGTATAGGTGGCTCTAGTTCCACGGAGTTCTGAGCCATATGATGTGGCCTCCCTGTAAAGTCATGGACAGGCTAGATTTGGGAGGGAGGAATTTGGCTAGTGACTTTGATTCCCATTGGATTCCACTGTCCATGCTGAGCAGATGATCTGGATTTGCTATGACTAATGGTTTAAGATTTTTATTATTTATTTTATTTTATTTTATTGCGAATAGCAGGGCATGGTGACATGTCTCTAGTCTCAGATACTCAAGAGGCTGAGGTGGGAGGACCCCTTGAGCCAAGGGGTTTGAGTCTAGCCTAAGCAACATAGGGAGACTCTATCTCTTTTTAAAAATGTTTTTTGGCACAATAAAAATATACTCAATCTCTGACTAGGTGTGGTTGCTCACACCCGCAGTCCCAGTGTTTTGGGAGGCTGAGTCAGGGATTACTTGAGGCCAGGTGTTCAAGACCAACCCGGGCAACATAGGCCCCATCTCCACAAATAATTTTAAAAACAAAATTATCCAAGCATGGTGATGTGCACCTGTAGTCCCACCTACTCAGGAGTCTGGGGCAGGAAGATCGCTTGAGACCAGATGTTCAAGGCTGCAGTGAGCTATATGATCATATCACTGTACTCCAGTCTGGATGACAGAATGAGGCCTTGTCTCTTAAAAATGTATTTACAGTGTATCAGACACTGTGATATGCATTTGGCATCTCAGTTAATCCTAAACCAGCTTATTAGATTTGGAATTGCAAGCCTCATTTTAACAGTTAGGGAAGCTAAGACTCTGAGTGTTAAGTTATTTGCCCAAGTCTCACAGCTGGTAAGAGACTGTGGCTGATTTCAAAGCCTTCCCTTCCTGCACATTGAGATCAAGGTGGTAATGAAGCGATCCAGAAGCCTTAGACCCAAGCTGTCTACTTACTTGACCCTTTTTTCCTTGAAAAGGATTTGTGGGCCTATAGTATCAACTCCAACATCCAACCTTTGGGATGTCCATTATCTCTCTGGTCTCTGTAACATGGAAGTTCAGTTTGTAAGGATAAGATTAGTTGAGGGAGGTGAAAGTGTTTTGCGAACTGAAGAATGCAGTTCTTGTATTTATTGCATTCATCTTCATGAAAGCACATTCATTTACATTTAGAAACACGGGATGATGGAACTGGAGAGAATCTTAGAGACCATCTGTGTTCTGGCTAGGGACTGTGAAGCCAGCTCCAGAGAACCTGGAAGGTATTGTGTTTTTAACAGAACAGAGAAAAATATCACTACATTTAATTCCATCATTCAAACTCAATGCAGTTCTCCTAGCAGGAATCATGACCACCCTACAAGTCTGCAGTATTAACTGACAGGCCCAAGATCTTGTATATAAGAAAAGGCTATTCCCAAGTTTTCCAATTTATATTTGCTCCTTTTTGTTCATTTGTCTTGTCTGCAGGCACGTGCTTGAAGATAAGCTATGCCAGGCACCAAAGGTTTAAGAAAATGTGCAAGAGGAACAACTAAAATGAGAGAAAATTCAATCCATCAGTTTTTACCCCTGAGAGTTGGAAAGAGGAAGCCATTTTTTAAAATGTGTGCTTGGGTTTTAAATTTATTCTAGTCGTGAAGCATTCTCATCTGCCTAAGGAACACTAGTTGTTTTCTTTCTTATTATTTTTCAGGAAGAGGTGACTTCTATATATCTGGAATATTGTATTCAGTGAATGGACTCTCACAATTTCCAAATTGGATGGTTTTTTTTTTGCATTTACGTTGGGTCTTCCCAGCTGAGGTGTTCCTTAGGACTAAGATGTCTTCTCTTATCACCTTGCCCCAAGTCCTGGCATTTGACTATGCCAAGTCCAAAGCCTGAGGACACAAATTGAGGTTGCATTGGTCAGAGTTCTTTAGAGAAACAGAATCAAGAAGACACAAACACACGCGCGTGCACACACACACACACACGCAACACCCTATTAGTTATATATATTCTCTATCCTTCTATTTCCTTTCATCTGTCTATCTAACCAGAGATTTATTTTAAGAAACTGATTCAGGCCGAGTGTGGTGGCTCATGCCTGTAATCCCAGCACTTTGGGAGGCCGAGGCAGGTGGATCACAAAGTCAAGAGTTCGAGACCAGCCTGGCCAACTTGGTGAAACCCCATCTCTACTAAAAATACAAAAAATTAGCCAGGTGTGGTGGTGCATGCCTGTGGTCCCAGATACTCAGGAGGCTGAGGCAGGAGAATCACTTGAACCTGGGAGGCAGAGGTTGCAGTGAGCCGAGATTGTGCCATTGTACTCCACCTTGGGCAACAGAGTGAGACTCCATCTCAAAAAAAAAAAAAAAAAAAAAAGACGAAAGAAAAAGAAAAGAAAAGAAAAGAAAGAAACTGGTTCATGTGATTGTGGAGGCTGGCAAGTTCCAAATCTGTAAGGTAGGCCAGCAAGCTAAAGACCCAGGGAAGAGTTGATATTGCGGCTCAAGTCCAAACGTAGTGTATTCCTCTAACTCAGAGAGGTTAGTTTTTGTTCCATCAAGGCTTTCATTTGAGTGGATGAGGCTCTTGCACCGTATGGAGAATGTTCTGTTTTACTCTAATTTTATTGATTTGAATGTTTATGTCATCTAAAAAAATATAGATAAAAATGTCTTCACAGATATGCCTAGAATAATGTTTGGCCAAATACCTGGGTATCATGGTTTAGCAAATTGGCACACAAAATTAACTATCACAAGATCTGAGGTTAAAATTATCCTAAAATTTGGGAAAGCAGGAAGGAGTAGTGGAATAGGAGATTTGAGTGCTAGTCCTTGGTCTGCTGCTAACTTTATCATGAGTTTATCTCTTGATGCCTCTATTTTCACATTTGAACGAAAGGGGGAATGTGTAATTTCTAAGAGAGTTTGCAAAGTGGCTAAAAAATTTCAAAATGAATGAGAAAGAATGAGTTAAATGAAAAGTCATGAAACTGACAGGTTAGTGAGAGAAAGCTGAATAACGACTACTCTTTCTTGAGCATTTACTATGTTCTAGAAGCTCTGTTAGACATTTTTGGTACATAATTACATTTAATCGTCCCAAGAACCCTGCAGACATTTACAGAGGAGGATACCAAGGATTGCAAAAGTGAAAGAAGTAACTCCAGGCCATGCACATGCAGAGTTGATACTGGAACTCGAGTGAGCTTTCTCACTTGCACTAGGCAATATGGTCAATGTCCATCTGCTTCTTGGTTCTCTTAGTACAGTTCTGCAGTGAGACATGGGTCAGCCCTGGAACCTCCTTGGTGGACAGTCTTGAGCAAGGGTCCACTGGCATAGCGGGCTAATCTCCAATCAAGTCAAGCCACTCACTGGTTTCAGCCAGCGCCAGATTTCCTAGGGCTCTGTGCCTAGGTGATCTGAAGAGGAGCTAAGCTATCAGAGCCCTATCCAGGCCCAGAAGCATCACATCCAAACTCCATAATTAAGATACCCATCCCCACCCACCAAGCTAACCAGAGAGGAGTACTTATAGTGTGCAGCAATGGATAAGGCCAGAGCATTGGAGTCACCATAACCTGAGTCCAAATCCCAGTTCTATTGTCTCTAACCTGCATGACCTCGAAAAACCAGGTAACATGTCTGAGTCTTGCTATCCTCATCTCTAAACGGAAGTTATTGATACTTACCTTTCCAGGTTGTTAGGGGGAGCAAGTGAGAAAGCATAAGGAAATACAAGGCTCCCTACCTAGCAAAAAATTGGTGCTCAAGAAATGTGAATTTTCTTATGTCACAGACTGAGGTCTGAAAAAATTAAAGACGGCGAGCAAAGTGATACTGGAACTTCAACTCAAACCCATATGCATTTCATTGGTGGAACATCCTGGGTGGTTGTGTGGGGAAGAGAACCATGGATAACAGTTGTAGGGGGGTGTGTGTGTGTTTGTTTTGAGTCAGAGTTTCACTCTCTCACCCAGACTGGAGTGCAATGGCGTGATCTCAGCTCACTGCAACCTCCACCTCCCAGGTTCAAGTGATTCTCTGCCTCAGCTTCCTGAATAGCTGGGATTACAGGCATGCATCACCACACCTGGCTAATTTTTGCATTTTAAATAGAGATGGGGTTTCATCATGTTGGCCAGGCTGGTCTTGAGGATGACAGTTTAAATGTACAGTTTTTGAGTATCAGTGTAGACACAATGTGTCGTGCCTCTTCTCCAGGGTAGAAGCTGAGGCTTGCCTGGTATCTGGAAACCCCCACAACACTTATGCCTTTGCAAAATGACTCGGGGTCCACCCTCTTTTATGCCTTATTTTTAAAAATAATATCAATGAACAAATAATAATTGTACATACTTATGGGATGCAGTATAATATTTTGATACATGCTCATAATGTGCAGTGATCAAATTAGGATAATTAGCATATCTATCACCTCAAAGCTTGGTCATTTCTTTGTGTTAGGAACATTCAAAATCCTCTCTTCTAGCTATTTGAAAAAATACAATAAATTATTGGTTACTACAGTCACCCTACAGTGCTATAGAACACTAGAACTTAGTCCTTCTATCTTTTTAATTTTTTTTCTCATAGAACAGGTGGTATTACATTATATGAGTAAATTCTTCAGTGGCGATCTGTGGGATTTCGGTGCACCCATCACCTGAGCAGTGTACACTGAACCCAGTTTGTAGTGTTTTATCCCTCACCGTGAACTTTTATGCCTTCTTCTTTCTCTTGTTTTCCTTTCCCTGTCTCCTCGCCTGTCCTTTTTAGCCTTTCCCCTCTGTGTTCTGCCTCTCCGCTCCTTCCTACTCATCTTTGACCCCCTCTTTCTTGTCTTCTCTTCTTTATTATTGAGCACAGTTCTCTCTTTCATTCTTGTTTTTCTCTCCCCTTCCCTCCTGTCTTTTCCTTTCCTCTCCTGTCTCTCTAGCTTGGCTTGGGTACCAGGGCTCTCTTCCTCAGGCCCCAGTGGTTTGTTACCATTAAGCTTGACAATCTCTCATATGTCAATTAGAAAGAGGCGGCATTCCCCTCCCCTCCCTCCCTTTCCTGGGCCTGCCGCGATGCTCAGATCAAGCACCATCTGTTGCATTCATCCAGGCGATGGGTGAGCATTTTGCCGCTCTGGGGAGTCAGAGCTCAGCGGGTACCAGGAGGTAATGTGGCTTGTTTGGACAACTTGATATATTGATATTGATAGAGCTGCTGAATGGGGTCGGGAGGGATCATGGATAGGGGGAGTTGTATGCAGGATGAAATCGGCCGTGGAGAGGTTTCAGAGCACTTCCCCCTCTAAGCCTGCCTGGGCTCTTGGCACTGTCACTGAGGCAAGAGCAGCCGAACAGATGGATGGGATTTGCTACAGTGGGGATTAGAAACCCTTGCAGCTCAGGGGAGCACCCCTTCCTTCTCTGTGTGCCTTCTTTTCCCAGCCAGTCAAATCTGTATCAGCTTAGAAGAAAGAAAACAGAAATTATAAAATGGAAAGAGGCTGACCTTTAGGAAATGTTGAATGTCAGAGCCATGAAAAAAAAAGAGGGAAGCTGAATGATATATCAGTCAAGGTCCCAGCTGGACAAAGAACACAGCTTCAAATGGGATTTTTTTAAAAAAAGAATTCAATGAAGTGGCTATTTATAGAGGTGCAGGCAAAGTAAAAAGAATCAACATAGGAATTTCAAGGTACCAGGACCAGAAGTGTCGGGAAGCCACTACTGATTTCTAGAACTGAAGAGACTGGGAGAAGACATGGTTTTACTGGACCCTGTGAGAACTGGGACTGCGGAAAAGGGACACTGGGCAGAAAGCTGTAATTGTTGAGAATCTCAGTCTCTATCGGAAACATGGTACTGAAACAGGAAGGGAGAAAGGAAAGAAATACCTTCAAATTCCTCCCATATCTTTCTGGGGCATCCCACGGGCCAAACCCAACTAGTAGCCATCGAACAAGGAGCGGGTGGCACAGCGCAGAGGGTGGGGGGTGGATCTGGGAGTGTGAATGGAGAACAGCCAGCAGAAGCCAGGAATGAGCAGAGGTTCTGCTTCCTCTGCTCTGCCAGCACAGAAGCTCATGTTCTCAGCCACTACCCACGGTCACTGTCTACCTTTTCTAAGGAATGCAGGTATTGAGTCTCCATAGAGTCCAGCTCTCTCCTGTGTGTGTGTGATCCACATAACTCACTGTCTACCCAGCATCTCCACTTAGACATCTGAAAGACATTCTGAGGTTTTCATATAGAAAAACTCCCTATCAGGTACTATGCTTATTACCTGGGTGATAAAATAATCTGCACACCAACCTCCCCTGACACACAGTTTACCTTGTAACAAACCTGTACATGCCTGTAATCCCAACACTTTGAGAGGCTAAGGCAGGCCAATCACTTGTGATCAGGAGTTTGAGACCAGCCTGGCCAACATGGTGAAACCCCATTTCTACTAAAAATCCTATATATAGTATAGGCATGGTGGTGCACGCCTATGATCCCCGCTAGTCGGGAGGCTGAGGCATGAGAATTGCTTGAACCCAGGAGGCAGCAGAGGTTACAGTGAGCTGAGATCACGCCACTGCACACCAGCCTGGGTGACAGAGAGAGACTCCATCTCAAAAAAAAAGAAAAAACAAAACAAACAAAAACTCGTGTTCACTCCTCTCAAATGTCATCTCTCACAATGTTCCTTCTCTTACTGAGGAACCATCATCCATATCTGTGCAAGCCAGGAGACCAGGAGTCATCCTTAATCCCTCCTTTTCCCTTATCAATCAGTCTCCACCTTCTGAGCACGTTTTACCTGTAACTTTCAAATTTGCCCACTCCTCTGTCTCTAGTACTTGGCTACTTGTGTCTACTCTCTCTACTACTCTATCTACTCTCTGTCTCTACCCCAGCGACCCTATGCCAGGCTGCCACCATCGCATACTACAATTTCTTTATGACTACATTGTCTTCCTGGTTGGTCTTCTCACTTTCATTCCTGTCCTTCTCCAGTAAATTTTTTCTCTCTTCTACCAGAGCAATCAGCAATCTTCCCGCTAAATGCAAATCTGATCACATCACTCTCCAGTCTAACCTTCAGCATCCTGTTCTCAACAAAGCCTCAAGGGTTAGGGCTAGGATTAGGGTTTTCTATTTTTGTTTTTTTTCTCCAGTATTATCTCACATTGCCTGCTTTCAGTGATTCGGCCCCAGCTGCAGATTACAGCCCCTCCCATATTCTTTCTCCCCGAGAGGCCTCTGTGTAGACTGTTTCCTCTGCCTCTTTTGCTGTCCTCACTTCACTCCTCCCAATCCCTGCTACTTCCTCTCCATCCGATTAACTATACTCTAAGACCTTAGTCACACTGCTCACTTCATTGGAGCAAATTTCCATGATTTTCCTAGACTAGCTCATAGTCTTCTAATATAGCCTTTCATGTCATCCTTCATCTCTCCTTTAGAGAACATATCACTTGTAAATTTTACATTCAGATGTCAATTATTAATTAATGTTGGTCTTCTTATCTATATGGCAAGCATGAGGAAATTGTGTGGTTTTATTCACTATTTTACCTCGTTATGGATTGAATGTTTGTGTCCACCTCCCCACCAAATTCTTGTATTGAAACCCTAACCACCCGTCTGACTGTGCTTTAGTCTTCTCAAGCTACCATAACAAAATACAGGCTGAGTATCCCTTATCCAACATGCTTGAGACCAGAAGTGTTTTTGATTTTTATTTTATTTTTAATTTTGGAATATTTGCATTTTACATACCAGTGGACATCCCTAATCCAAAATCCAAAATATTCCCTTGGAGAGGATATGGGGAAGGCGGGGATGGTTAATGGGTTAAAAAAATAGTTAGAAAAAATGAATAAGGCCTATCTGATAGCACAACAGAGTGATTATAGTCAATAATAACTCCATTGTGTATTTTAGATAACTTGAAGAGTATAATTGGTTTGTTTGTAATTCAAATAATAAATACTTGAAGGGATGGATACCCTATTCTCCATGCTGTGCTTATTTCACCCTGCATGCCAGTATCAAAATGTCTCTTTTACTCCATAAACATATACACCTTCTATGTACCCACAAAAACTAAAAAGAAAAATTTTTTAATGCTTCCAAAATCATTTCCTTGGAGCAGGGTGTCCAATCCTTTGGTTTCCCTGAACCACATTCCAAGAAGAATGGGCCACACATAAAATACACTAACATTAATAATAGCTGATGAACTAAAAACCAAAAATCAAAAACAAATGAACAAAAAACAAAAAATTCAAATCTCCTAATGTTTTATGGAAGTTTATGAATTTGCGTTAGGGCTGCATTCAAAGCTGCTCTGGGCTGCATGTGACCCCTGGGCTGCAGGTTGGACAAGTTTGCCTCAGAGAATGACATTAAAGCATCATGTCCATGCTCAAAAGGTTTCAGATTTTGGAGCATTTCAGATTTCAGATTTTTGGATTAGGGATGCTTAACCTGTAGACTGGGTGCCTTAAACAAGAGAAATTTATTTTCTCATACTTCTGGAGGCTGAAAAGTCAAGATCAAGGTGCCAGCATGTTTGAGTTCTGGCGAGGGTCCTCTTCCTGGCCTGCAGATGCCACCCCTTACTGTGTCCTCTCACAGCCTTCCCTCAGTGTGTGGCCATAGGAAGAGAGTGGGGTCTTTCTTTCTTACCCTTTTTATAAGGTCACCTATCCTATCAGATTGGGATCCCATTCTTATGACCTCATCTAACCTTAATTACCTACTAAAACCCTCGCCTCCAAATACAGTCACACTGGGAGTTAGAGCTCCAGCATGTAAATTGGGGAAGGAGGGAACACAATTTGATCTGTGGCTGTGTCTGGAGATAGAATCTTTGGGAGGTAATTAAGATTAAATGAGGTCAAAAGAAGGGGTCCTGATCTGATTGAACTTTGGCCTTATCAAAAGAGGAAGGGAGAGTTTATTCTCTCTTCTCTCTCTCTTTCCCTGCTCCCCCACAGAGTGAGGACACAGGGAGGAGAAGGTGGCCATCTGTAAGCCAGGAATAGAAATCTCACCAAAACCACCCTGATGTTGAACTTTTAGCCTTCAGAACTGTGAAAAAAATAAATGTCTGTTGTTTAAGACAATCAAGCTATGATATTTTTGTTATGGCAGCCCAAACTAAGCTATGTCTTTGGTTCGCAGCATTGATATATAAAGTTTTTTTCTGTAAATTCTGTTGAATGAATGAATCAATGAATCAATGCAGAAATGAATGAATGAATATTGACAGACCCTATGTGGGTCATTCCCTTTGAGGATTCCAAACTGTGGCTTATTCTGGACTTTTGACCAAAGTGTAGCCCACCTGTTACAATTTTGGGCAAAGCACTTTTCTCTCTGGGTTTAAGGAATCAAAACTGGGCATGTCATTGATTCTCGGAATTGTACTGTAGGCTATTCATCCCAGGCTTGGAGAAGGGAACCCATGTCTGGAATCTTCTTGGTTCATCTTCAAGTACACCTAATTGAGATATCTGTGGAGAGAGATAGCAAAGGAGGCAGATGAGGAAACTGTAATGCTACCACATGATCCATTTTTACTGTCAATTGTCTTTCTTCCTTAGTAATCATACCTTTTCCCTGTCACCCTCAAGATGGGACTTCTCACAAAGCCCAATACCAGAGCAAGCCCTCTAGGTCTGACTTACTCTGCAGACACATCTGTCTAAGCTGATAAGCTTCCCTGAGAAAACAGGAGCTCCTTAGAAATGAATACTGGGATGTTCAGGAGCCTTCTTTGTCTAGTCTGATGAAGCCCCTTCAAAGAAACAGAAATCATTGGCACATCCCATCTCTTGGCATCAGACAGCAGGTAGCTCAAACTGAAGAAGAAATTTCTGAACCTCTGGAGACGTAGATGGAGGGAGGGCTAAGTTTGAAGATTTCAAAGTCAGGGCTGTCTTTGGGAATTTCTCAGAACAAAGGCACTGAGGCTATTCAGCAGATTTTCTTTTCTTCTTTTTGGTTTTCTCTCCTTGCTTTTTATGTTGCCTCTTTCCTTCCTTCTCAAGCTTTTCTGTTATTTTTTTCCTTTTATCTTCCAACTTTTTCTCTCTGCCCTTCTGACCTTACTTTCTCCATGTACTGAACTTTCTACCAGTTTCAATTTTGAAACTTTTTTGGAAATGTGGCTACTAACAGTTCATTGGAAGGTATTGGTGCAAATGGAATATTGGACAAGGGGTTATAAGGCTTGACTCTGCTACTTCCTATCTTGGAGCAAGTCATATATTGTGTTTTGGGGCTTCAACGTCCCCTCAATAAAATGGGTTTATGTTGCTAAGTGATCGACATATCCACAGTGCTTTTGTTGTGTCTCCTAAGATACTGTGTAACCTTCGCTGCCACTGCCCTGGTTCAGGCCACCATTGCCTTTGGCTGGCTACTTCCAAAGCATCAGTCCAGGCCTCCTTTCCTCCCTCAATTTGGATTCTCCATACTTTAGTTAGTGATTGTTTTCAAAGTGACTTAACTTGAACACATCAGTTTCCTGTTTAAAACCTTTTGGTGATTACCTTTTGCCATTAGGATACAATTTATACTCCTAAGTGTGGCCTACCAGATGTCCTTTTCACTCCAACCTCATCTCTTTGCAAGCTCCCTTGCAACTACCATAAATTACTTTCCATGGCTCAAGCACCATGCTTCTTCTGGCTTCAGATCATCATACATACTTTTCCTTCCATCCAGGATGCTGTCTTCTCTGGTCTATCCAACATCACCCTGATCCTGCTTTCTTTACTAATTCTTACTCATCCTTAAGGTCTCATCCTAAATATTGCCTCCTTCTGGAAGCCTACCTTGATTCTCAGATGGGTTAGTTGACCCTTTTCAGTGATCCTCTGGAATTTTGTACTCTTCTATTGCAAAACTATTGTACAATGTTAGAATTGTCTAGATATGTCTCCTATTGAAATAAGAATTACTTGAATAATGAATTGTGTCTCACATTTCACTACCAAGCCCTCTAGTCTCAAGGGCCTAGAGCAGTATCTGGAACATAGTAAATGTTGAATACATAAGTATGTAATCCAACAGATACGTCTGTGGTTAGACTGATAGGTTGTGATTCTATATCTTCAATGGGTCAGGGAGGGAGTTTCAAGGAATTAGGGTGGCCAGGCCTAGTGCTCTAGGGGCTGAGGGTGGGCTCAAGCCCTAACCTCAGCTCCATTGCTACCTTATAGCAGCAGCTGAGGTGACTCAGGAGACAGTGGAGTCCCTGATGCAGAAGTTCAAGGAGAGTTTCCGCGCTAACACGCCCATCGAGATCGGTCAGCTGCAACCAGCCCTGCGCAGCACGTCGGCAGGAAAGAGGAAGCGGAGGAGCAAGTCTCGAGGTAGGCCCTCCTGGCACATCTGGCCAGGAAGTCAGAAGGCTGTTCCCTGATTCCAAAGATGCTAGGAAGATCTGTGCCTTCTTCCCTTGCTTCCCTGTGCTTATAGAACGTGTGCCACTCTCTCCCTGATAAATCCCCTTGGAGGCTGAAGACCTATGCTCCCTACACCCAGAGCTAACCTCTTTGAGCCCCAAGTGCCTCAGCTGAGAATGAGAATGGATCGTATAAATTTTACAGTGACTGAGATGAGCAACTATATATGGAAAGTGTGTAACACCAGGACCTCTGCAGAGTAGATGTTCTTTACGTTGTCGCTGGTCAGAGAGTACAAAGTGGCAGAGCATTCTAGTAGGAGACATCCTTAGACTGGGAGCCAGAAACAGGGATCTGAGCCTACTTTTTAGTAGGCTGAATAACATAATGATCAAGAGTGGTATTGTAAATTAGATAGAATTAATTCAACTTTTGTTTCTGCTGCTACCTAGCTATCTCACTCAGGGCAAATCCCTCTACTTCTCCAAGCCACTCTTGTCTCACAGGGTTGTAAGAATATCTCAGCACAGTTCCTAACCCAGCAGTTGTTAAAAAGCAGATATTTTCTTCCTGCTCCTTTTCCTCGCGGATGCTGCTGCTGCTGCTGCTTCTCCTTCTCTTCTCCTCCTTCTCCTCCTTCTCCTCCTCCTCCTCCTCCTCCTCCTCCTCATCCTTATCCTCCTTATCCTCTTCTTCCTCCTCCTTCATTTTTATCTCCTCCTACTTCTCTTCCTCCTTCTCCTTCTCCTCCTCATTCCTTCTTTCTTCTTCTACTATCTATGTGACTTTGTATATGAAGGAAACCAACTTGTCCCTGCTTAATTTCCAAACCATTTTTTTTCTATCTACTCAGTAGTCTCCAGCTGAGTAGACAGAAAAGGTAGTAGTCTCCTCTTTTTGCATCTCACTTCTCCATTTCCTGTAACTTGGCTCTGATCAGGTCATCCCCCTTTTCCCACAGCTTCAGTGGTTATCTAGCACCTTCAGACATGTTCCGGTTATGAAGATGACACTCAAAGCCACACAGGGCTCTGGTCTCCACTGTCTTTCCTAGATTGATGTGCTCTGTCCTCAGTGCTCTTTCCCATGCCATGCTCTCTGCATGAAACCACCTCTCTGGCCCCTAAGGGTAATTGTTGGCACTTATTGACACTTAACTTATTCCAAGAAGCAGGTTAAATGATGTACACATCTTATCTCATTTGATTCTCACAGCAACCCTATGAAGCAGATACAGTGGTAATTCCCATTTTACAGATAATTTCACTAAGGTACAAACAACTATTGTAATCTGTCCAAGGGGACATTCTAGTAAGTTGTGGGGCCAGGGAGAACCCAGCAGTCTGATTCTCAAACCTTTTAACTTAACCACTATGTACTGTTATGTTGGTGCTATTACTTTTGCACCAACCTAATACACTAATGAAATTCTACCTGTCTTTTCGAGCTTAACATGCATGGCACATTTCTATGAAGACATTGTTGATTCGCAGTCACAATTCACTCTGAATCCTCCCAGCTTTCCTTTATACATGTATTAAGCACTAGATTCATTTTTGTGTGATATAATTTTCTTTTGTCTGGCTCTTTCCTTAGCTAGACAGAGAGTTCTTTGAAGGTAGAGATTGTCTTAATATTTTACATTCCTGGCCTAAATCAGTGTCTGACACATAATAGATGTTTGCTGTCTGTTGAGAGGATGTCTAATTCTTAATCTTGTAAAATCTTGAATCCTGTAAAAAAACGAAGCTCTACATGTTAAGCTGTGAGGTCATAAATTGAGGCAGAAGAAAATGATGGAATTCATTTTGGGAACTCCCATGGCAAAACCCAGGTTTAAACCATTTTGTAGTGATGCAGAGTAGTCACCTTAAAGTCAGAGAGGTCTGTGTGCTAGTCCCTGCCCAAGTTAGTTTTAACTTGCATGACTTTGGAAGTGTCATTGGTTCTCCCTGAACCTCAGTTTCTTCTTCTATAAAATGAAGATACCAAGCCCTACATCAGAAGATTGTTGTGAAGACCTGATAAAAGGCTGAATGTAGACCACCTTGGAAAGTTCAGATGGCATGCATCAGGAAATGAATACATACAATCTTATGTTTGTTCTGGGTGAGGCATTTAGGGTTACTTGAAATTTCATATAGCTTTACCTATTCATCTTTACCTCTTTATCATTCACCAGAAATTGCCCTCCTAAGTCCTCTCTGCACATACATACTCCATAAACACTCTTGACTCCAAGTCTGTAGCTTTTTCCCCTTCATTACCAACCTGAATTCATTTTTTAACATTACATTCTAAACATTTTTATGTCAATGAATTTTTCAAAAATATTATTTTTATGCACCATAATTTTCTTCACTAAGCCCCTACTATTAGGCATTTGGGCTGCTCCTAGTATTTCATCATGATAAACAGTGTCACATAGAAAGTATTTTTGCATAAAAGTTGGCACTTACTTTAACATGTTTCCCCTCTTAGAGAAGAATTTCATAGTCAGACTATTAATAAAAATATGTTTTAAGTTATTTTAATTTACAAGTTAGATGGGGTCTCAGATAACTATGCATGAAGTAATTTATTTGTATCTCTTCCATATCTGTCCTTCCTCTTTGTCACCATCATGACCACTGTCATTTATTAACTGCTCCTTACAACTCTACCCTCCTTGCATTCAGTCTCCTCAAAACTACCAAAGCGATCTTTTAGAAAGACAAACCAGAGAAAGCCCCTCCCCTGCTTAAAATCCTTTGACAGTTTTCTGTTATTCTTAGAATATGATCCAAACTCTGCACCTTGGCTTGCGGATCTGGCTCTGGCTCCTGCCCTCTTTTCGAACATCATTTGCTCTGCACTTCCTTGTGCTCCAGCCAAACTGGCTTCCTTCATGTTTCACGAGCACAGCAAACGGTTCCTTCTTTAGCATCTGAGAACTTGTTCTTCCTTCTCCTTGCCATGCCTCTTTCTTTCCCCCAGCTGCTCTCCTAGCCAGCCCCTTCACGCCTTTAAAATGTCAGCTCCTAAAAACCAACTTCCATGACTACCCAATCTACACTTTTGCTCCTTTCAGTCCCCAACCTGCTACTATCTCTTACGTCATCCTTTTTTTTTAACTTCTTTCACAGTAGTAGTTCAGACTAAAATTTTTAAATTTTTGCTTGTCTTCTGTCCTCTTCTCTAAAATATAAGCTTCATATTTATAAATCTAACACATAGAAATGGCTTAATAAATTTTTTTGAGTAAATGAGTGTATTAACATCAAAGATCACTGGAAAATGGCTCAGCTTTATAACTTTCATATTGATGGTGCAAGAGGAATCTGTGATAAACCAAAGCCTCCTGGTACCGATGCCCAGAGAATTCTATTCCCCTCTTAGACAGACTCACTGACAAGTAGCACAGTAAATGTGCTCAAGTGGATGTTATTAAAGCAATTTCCAAAACAGCTTGATCACAATGTGCTTGTGATTTTGCTGCTACCATGGGATACAATTTCTGCAGGGGAAGAGTAAGGACAGTATATGTCACCCCTATACTTCCAAACTTACCTAAGACAGCCCATCAAGAGTTTCTTCGACAAAAGAATTTCATGATTTAAAAAAAAAAAAAAAAGTTGGAAATTCTCCACCCTCCTCTTTTTCTTGAAGATTCTTGAATGAATCTTAGTCTATTAAAAACTCTGAGAAGTCCTGCAGTACAGAAAGCTGGGCTGCTTTGTTTAACTCGATGTCATGATACTATATTGACTGCAAAATCTTATTACTCCCACTGGAACATTTATTAATGACTTGTGGAACAGAAACATCTATAGGAACACAATTTTGGAAATGTTCCATTAGCCTCCAAAATCCCAAATAGGTTGGTCTGCATCCTCTGTCTTTCACTGTTTCTGCCCTCCCCTGCCGTTGAGGTTGCCATGGGCTGCCTGGTCCAGATTGGGAGCACCTGCCCTCTTTCTGCTTCCTTAGGCCTCACGCCTGGGCCATGGTGCCCACTAGTTCCCAACAGATGGAGTAGGTAGCCGAGAACCAGTGCCATGGAATTGAGCACGTGGTTAAAAGCAGCTCCAAGGTATTTGTGTAGCTATGGCTTCTTCCTGAGATGCCTGGTGAAGGCTGAAGTGCATCATTCTTAGTCAGACAGAGGAAGGCTAGTGGAGATTTGAACTGCTGACTTCATGTTAGTGATGGGGTTTTATGAGGCCGCTGTTAAGGAACCACTCCCCAGCCTCTCATGTGCAATATAAAGGGGAGTGGTATTAACATAAAGCAGAGGAGGATTTCTTCGCATGTGCAGAAGAAATTCCATGGGTTCATTTAGTTTAGGTAGTGGTTTTTGAAAGCGGGACTTCGTATTTGAAATTTAATTCCACCATTGACTAACTAAATGCTCTTAAGCAAATGAAAAAGAGCTGTTTTCCCTTCTGGAAATAGTGCTAATAATACCAACATCACATGTGGGTTGTGAATTAATACCCAAGAGATGCTTAGCCCAGTGCCTGTCCCATGTTCCACCCTCGGTAAGGACTAGCTAGTACGATCACTGTCATCCAAGGCCTGCCCATTGGCCTACAGAGTCTCATAAATCCATCTTCGCCTTCCTGAGCCATTGCCTCTAGCTTGGTTGAGGCCTCCTTGTCCCTCATCCGGATTCCTGCAGCAGCCTTGTCACAGAGGAATGTATACTCCACCCTAGCATCTGGGTGATCATTTGAAAACACACTAAATTTGGCCATGTTCCTCCCCCACCTAGAACATTGTCCTGATTTTCTGTCACTTGCACTGGAGGCTTCTTGAGCTTCTTGAAGTCTTCTTAAAGGCAGATGAAAATGAACTTAACCCCAAAGGGTCTGCAGCTATGCTCAAAGGAATCTGTCCACATTTCAGGTTCATCTTTTAAAAGATCATGCCATTTTATTTCATAGTGTATGCATGTTTATTTTAGTTTAAGTTATGTTGTAGTATTTGTCAGTTAATTAATTTAACATTTGCTCAGTTCCTCATATAGTATTGATGTCCCAGGAAGAAGAACTGTGATTTAGCTGATTATAAGGGGATGAGAATGCTACCATCTTCAAAGGATTTCCATAGGCTGGAATAAGATAATCCTAGTAAAGCATTTAGCACAGAGCCAGACAGAATTTGCATACTGAATATATGTGCTCTTTTATTGTGTTATTTATTATTCTTATCACTGCTATGATTATTAGTCTTATTTTTGTCAGTATTATTACCTCACAGAGATACATTTACCCTGTTAAAGAAACAAGAACCAATAGGATGAAGGGCATATTGTTGAATGGGATTAAAAGTTGCCATCTCTTGCTGCACAAGGCTGCCTGGGTTGTACCCTGACTCTGTCTGCTCCTGACCCCCAACCCACTGTGTCCTACAGCGTCCAGCACACGGGCCGCTTCTCGCTTCCGCCGTGTGCCTTGCTTTCTAGGTCCGAGCGCGGATCATATTCTTCCTGAAAGGCTCTTTCCTCCTCCCGACCCTTTCGCTCCAGGCAAAAAATTGCTGTTTATCTTCAAAATCCAGCCTCAGCGTCTGCTCTGTGAAGCATTTTCTCAGCCCCACCACAGCTGAGCGGGCTACTCTTTTCTCTGAGCACTCATAGCCCCAGTACTGTTTCTTATCACTGCCCTTATTGCAGTCCGTCGTAAATACATCTGTCACCTTCTTCAGCTCTCACAGTCCCATGGTGGAAAAAACAGTGATTTGTGTCTCTCTCTGTAGAATGAATGCCTAACAGGGAACTGGCATGGGATAGTAATTGGTTTGATGGGAGAATGTATGAATAAATTAATGAATGGATGGAGATGGGCAAATAGATAAAGGGAGGTAGCTGGGAGTTCACAGAACGCAAAGGGTTAATGGGATGCAGTGCCTACCATCTATTGAGCATTTGGTACGTTCTAGACATCTTGCTCATCACACATTTTATCTTATTTAAAAGCTCCCAATAACCCATAAGGTAAGTACTATAATTATCCCCATTCAACAAAGGAGGAAACTCAAGCTTACACAGTTTCAGTCACTTGTCTAAGTTTACTCAACTAGTACATAGTGGAGCTATGAATTCAGAGCCCACATTTAAATTCCCAGATGACTTGAGCTCTACTCTTAGCTACCACGACTAAGATCTTTCAGCTGTGAAATTATACCTACCTAGTCTAGATCCTGGAAGGAAGTACGTGCAGCTTCTCTTGCATTGGCAGTGTTTCTGTGTCATCAGCGCTGCTGTGAGGGTGTTCAGGAACTATGAGGTCCTAGAAGGTGAGGCATCTCCCGCTCTGAGTTAAGAATGAATCAGCACTGTCCCCTCAGCTTTTAGCTGACCCCAGGGAGCCAGTCCCATGTCGTCAGGAGCCCACAGTGTTACATCACTGGACAGTGCTCTGTGCATTTTTTAAGGCATCCTCTCTCAATGTTTGTAGTTTGCCATGCATATATAGTATATGCCACCTAGATGTCTGCCTACTAGTACTTCACCATTTATTGAAGGAAGCAGGGGATTACATATCTGCACCACAATGGATATATGAAGGTTGTGTGGGCTGGCTTGGAGTGTTTAGTAAACTGGGGGAATAATTAAAGAAGACTTCGCAGAGCAGGTAATCTTAAGTAATGCATTAACTAAAGAGAAGTTTGTGAAGACATTGCTAGTAGAAGAAAGAAAATATGCAAATGCACATGGGGATGAAGCTGTGCAGGGGGTAAGGGGAATATCTGGGGGAAAATATGATCCAGGCAGGTGCCAGTGGGAAGATGGGAAACCACAAAATCCTCCATCAAAATCAGACCCTGGATTTTGCTCACACATTTCCCAGCAGCATCCCACACTTGGGAGGAGAAGCAAATTCCGGCTCCTTTATCCTTCTTGATAGATAAGCTTCAATGTGCTTTTACTGTGGGACACTGTCCCTGGAACCCAGGCGTGTTGTATATGTGTGTGTGTGTGTGTGTGTGTGTGTGTGTGTGTGTGTATGTATATATAATTTTCATTAGTAACGGGCCATGAATTATTCAATTAGTTGGAAGAAAATAGAAACATTAGCGACTTTAAATTAGTTGCCTTAATGGATTGTTGCTCCTCTTAAATATTGAACAGGCAGCCCCAGGATTGATCTTTCTTTGTTTCTTTTGTCCCCATCTTTGCTTCCCTACCCTTTATCCTTCTTAGCAGCCTTCCCTTCCTACCAAGGATTTTTGGGTGGGGTTTAGGTTTACTGCCCCTTTTGACAAAGGAAGTTTTGACATTGCATTGTCAAAATGAGTTTACACTTAAACCATGAGATAGTTATAGGGGTTACAAGGAGAACTGGGCAGACACAACTACCTGGAGACCAGCCCTGAGTCTATGATGAAATAACTCCTTTTACCTCCACCTCTATGCTCTTTCTGCAACTTGAATTTCTCCCTCTTTCCTGTTGCCAATATGCAAAGTCTACTCTTCTTTCAAAAAAGACCTTTAAGTCATTTTCTTCGTGAAGGATTTTCAAATTTTTCCCAAATGAAAGTCATGCATACCTCCTCCAAACTTTGACAAGCTCTTCACTATCTTCCCTATTTGTCATTTACTATATTTTTATTCAAGTAGTTTATAGTTACTTCTTCTCCCTTAATTACTCTCAAGTGCACAACTATGTTTAGGTCATGTCTGTGTTCCCATTGGCTAGCCTGCTTCCTGACAAATAGCAGATCCTCAATTAATAATTGATGAATTAATGGACAATTAATCAAACTGGCTTCATGATCTTGGACAAGACCTTCCACTCTCTGGGCCTCAATGTCCAAATCTAAAAGGCTATATGGCATTGTGGCAGTGTGCTCAGGGTCTGGAGTCAGACAGATGTGGATCCACATCCTAGCTCTGCCACTGACTGGTTCAACTTTGGGAAATGATTTAAGCATCAAATCTCCATTACCTAATCTGCAAATCATACAATCAGTCACCTCACAAGGAGGCTGGGAGAATTAGTTAATGTATGTAAACTGCTCAGCAGGCTGTACTGAACATTGTAAGCACCTAATGAATCTTTGTTGTTGTTAATTTGGAAAGCAAAGGTGATGCGCTAATTTCCATAGGTCTCCCCCAACTCAAATAGTCTTTGATGATATATATAATTGAGAAACATTGTTGTCCACTGGAAAGTTCAGAATTTGGAGTCAAAAACTTCTGGTTTGAACCCCAACCCTGCCTTAGTTCAATGGATCCTCAGGGAGGATCCTCAGAGAAACTGCTTAATGTCCTCGGGATTTCATCCCCAGTATCTGGGGATGTGAGGATATCTGCCATTCTTTTTGTCCAGGACTGTTGTGAGAATATGCTAGGATGCTTATGGAAATGCTTCTTTAAAGCATGCTATAGATTTGTTGCATCCTGGAATCAGAGCCCTGGCATCTTCAAAGACAAGAAATGACATGTATCTTTGATTAGGAAACCTTTTCCCTAGGTCTCTGGCTTTCTGTCTCTTGACCTCAGGTCCCTTGTAAGAGGTGCAGCTGGGGACAGTACCACCACCAACCCGGTGACCCACACAGGTTGTATTGCACTGAGACATACGAAAGCTGATCAGTAGTCAAAGCACACAGCTGCCTCCATAAATCTTCCCTGATGTGTCTTTCAGAGAAGTTTGTGTTCCTGAAAGTGTATGTCTCCTTCAGGCAGTTTTTCTTGTCCATCTGAAATATGTCAGGGGACTCTCAGTCAATTCTCTCTGGCCTGGAGGATGGAGAGGCAACTGAAAGCAGCCTTAGCGGAAGGCTCTGGACCAGATCCTGGTGGGGCCTAGGGATACAACTCTACCATATTTCTTTCAGTAGAATGGTATAATGCTACATTAGCATTGTTGCATAATAAAACAACCTGAAATGTAGTGAACTAAAATAGCACCCATTTATTTAGCACTTAATTCAAGAAAAACATTCAGGCTTGGCTCCAGGTGGTTAGTTCTGTCCTGGGTGGGGTAGGTTCAGCTGACGTCTCATGCACCTGTGCCTGGCCAGCTATCCCAGCCTGGTTCACATGCTTGAGAGATCCAAAATCAGCAGAAGTAGGAGCTGCAAGGTTTTTTGAGGATTGAGCCCAAAAGGTACACATCATCATTCTGCTTCATTGTCTGATCCGATCTGCTTGTATAGGTGGAAATGATGGAGACAGGGACTCACTGATGTCATACAGAGAAACTAGTAGATCCAGGAATGGAATAATTCAAGTCCTCTAATTTGTGAAATCATTGGCTCTTTATGCCATTTGAACATAGAAGATCATGTTTTTAAAAAAGCCCAAATCCATAAAATATTTAAAGAGGTTTATTTTAAGCCAATATGAGTAACTATGAACCCCGGTAGTCCCAAGGGGTCCTGAGAAAGTGTTCCTGAGAGTAACAGTGTGGTTTTACACATTTTATGGAGACAGAAGTTATAGGCAAAGACATAAATCGATATATGTAAGGTATACGTTGGTTCAGGGGTACTTACAGGTCATAGGTGGATTAAAAGATTTTCTGATTGGCAATTTGTTGAGTTAAGCTTTATCTAAAGACTTGAAGTAAATGCTTGAGTTAAGATAAGGGGGAGTTGTAGATGCCAAGATTCTCGTTATGTAGATGAAGCCTCCAGGTAGTAATGTTAGAGATAATATGGTAAATCTACTTTTTAAGAGCTTAAAAGTACCAGACTCTTATTTAATTTCTTCTGGATTTGCAGAAAGACCTAGAAAGAGAAGGAGATTCTCTACAGATGCAGATATTCCCCACAAAAGATGGTTTTGCAAGGCCATTTCAAAATATGTCAAGGAAATATATTTTGGAGTAAAATATTTTGATTTCCTTCAGAGTCTGCTACTTGTCATGTGCTACTACATCAGAGTCAGGTTAGAATTTGATATCTTATTGCTACAGAGTCTATTTTGTCAGTCTTTTGATCTCTATTTTAATATTAATGCTGGTCAGTTGTGCCTAAACTCCAAAAGAAGGGGGGTATAATGAGGCATGTCTGACTGCCCTTTTCATCATAATGGGAAATGCAGCTTTTCCGGTTTCGCTTGGCTTAGAGTGTGGTAGGGGTATCCATTCAGTGTGTTGGTGGGCTTAAGGTTTTATTTTTGGTCCTCACAGGCCCTATTACCTACACTAGGAGGGACCGTTGGTGAAATTTAACAAAATATATAGTTAGAAGTTGACAACTTTGGCTCTTTTCTAATTCAACTGTAATCAACTGCGTAAGTCACTTAGAAGACTACAAAGAGAAGCTTTACATTTTTCCATGATTGAGATAGACATGATTAAACATAGTGAGGATATGACATAGACTGCCTGGGCCATTAGCAGATGTTTTCAAGCATGCTGCAAATAAGTGCTCAGGGAGAAGGGGCAGGGGAGCTGTGGCTGAATAGGTAGGGCTTTTTTTTTTTTAATCAAGCTTGTATTCTGTGTTTATATATTGGGCTTCAATATTTTGATATAAAAATCTCAATTCTGAAATTGCATGTGTGTGTCTGCGTGTGTGTGGATATAACAAAAGCTCCCATTCCTACATGGAAAGAAAGCAGGCAAGTCATGTAGTAAACTTTCAGCAGTATGGCTGACAAAGCTAACATGAGCCTTCTTCCTGTTCCATACACACACAAGATAAATGTTGGACAAAATATACTTTTTAAAAAAATCAGATTCATCCCAAAAGTAAAGAAAGGAAGCCCCCTGGGCTTGAGGAATGCAAATATAAGTTGTAAGAAATGCAAAGCCAAGCTATGAGTTCAGAAGCTGGTGTCATGATGACTCCAGGTAGGGGGTGAGGTGAGGTGAGATACAAGTAGAGAGAGAGCCTGAGCAAGGAAAAAGTGAAAGATAAAGTGACAGGAATAAAACCCAAAGCATCAGAAATTACAGTGAATATAATTTGCATATTAAGATTCAGTGATAGTTTTTATTTTTTTTTCATTTTTGTTGTTGAGATACAATCTTACTGTCACCCAGTCTGGAGTGCAGTGGCGTGATTTCAGCTCACTGAAGCCGCAACCTCCAGGGCTCAGGCAATCCTCCCACCACAGCCTCCTGAGTAGTCAGTACTACAGGTGCATGCCACTATGCCCAGTTGAATTTTTTGTATTTTTTTGTAGAGATGAGGTTTCACCATGCTGCCCAGGCTAGTCTTGAATTCCTGAGCTCAAGGGATCTGCTCCCCTTGGCCTCCCAAATTGCTGGGATTACAGGCATGCGCCACCATGCCTGGCCCAGTGATAGGTTGTATTAAACAATACTCAGTTATATTCTGTTTCCCAGAGATCATTCTAAAGCCTAAGGACACAAAGTTTGACAGTAGGGAAAGGGAAAGGAAAAATATATATTATGTGAATAGTAATCAAATGAAGTCTTATAAAGAAATGGAATCATATGGCAAAATTAAGTTTACAACAATAAGAAGGAACAAGGAAAAATCCTTAGGAATAGAGAGTATTATTAATTAACCAAAAAAGAAACCATTTACTGGGAAAGAAATGAAATTTGTACTTACATATAGGAAGAACATGGTTTCAAAATCCTTAAAGAAAAAAAAACTGAGAGAAGTACAGGGACATGTTGATTAATACACAGCCCAAGTGGGAGACATTTTACAAAAATCTTCCTATTAGAACAAGTAGAGAAGCTCTCACTAATAATATAGAAAAACTTAACTACACTATTAAAAATATAATAAAATGGACATATATAAAATTCTGCCCTCAAAAATTAGAGGTTAGAAAGTTTTCTTAAGAAGAGAGAAATTCTGTTTATGGGTCTTGACATCTTGTAACCTCAATTTTCTGGCTTTGGCCATTTCTTAACATTTTATTTTATTTTCAGTGATGACTCTGCAACATTTAGGGCTAGATATAGTTTAATTTTTATCTGTCTGAAAGTTGTTTATTTTAGATCAAGGGGTGGATATAGGGAGAAGCAATTCATGTGCAGATTTTATGTTTTTGTTTATTTTTTGAGGAATGGAGGGAGAAAGTGGGTATGGCAGAGGTTGTGGTTAAGGAGAACACTTCCAGAAAAATGGTCGCTGTTAATGCAAAGAAGTGGTATTTGCCTTCAATCCATATATCTCATATTTCTGCTTCAAATTGAAATTACCTTTACCAAGATTATGACAATGAAAGAATCTGACCTAACCAATTCCATGTTGCTTATAACCTCCAAGCTGCCTGATATGGTTTGGCTCTGTGTCCCCACCCAAATCTCATCTTGAATTATACTCCCATAATTCCCACATGTTGTAGGAGGGACCTAGTGGGAGATAAATGAACCATAGGTGCAGTTTCCCCCATACTGTTCTCATAGGAGTGAATAAGTCTCATGAGATCTGATAGTTTTATCAGGGGTTTCCACTTTTGATTCTTCCTCATTCTCTCTTTGCCTGCTTCCATCCATGTAAGATGGGACTTGCTCCTCCTTGCCTTCTGCCATGATTGTGAGGCTTCTACAGCCAAGTGGAACTGTAAGTTCAATTAAACCTCTTTCTTTTGTAAATTGCCCAGTCTCGGGTATGTCTTTATCAGCAGTCTGAAAAGGGACTAATACACTGCCCTTGTTCAACCCTAGGCATAGGCCAAGCTAATTATGGAGAAATTTAGTTTATAGTTTAACTTTGAAACAAAGATGGCAACAACAACCCCTTTCTGATACAAACCCACTCCTTGCTTGGGGATCAGACCTCCTTTGTAAAATTAACACATTAGCCACAAGATTAGAAAGTATGGCTCTGGTGTCATGCAGTCAGAGGCCACAAGATTCCTAACCTCCCCAATTGCCCTTATAGATAACATCACTGTCATAAAACCTAAGATTAGTGTTTGAAGTATTTTCAGACCCTGATTTCTTTCTTTTTTCTTTTTTCTTCTTCTTCTTTTTTTGAGACAGAGTCTCACTCTGTCACCAGGCTGGAGTGCAGTGGAGCAATTTTGCCCACTGCAACCTCCGCCTCCCGGCTTCAAGTGATTCTCCTGCCTCAGCCTCCTAAGTAGCTGAGACTACAGGCACGTGCCAGCACGCCCAGCTAATTTTTGTACTTTTCGTAGAGATGGGGTTTTACCATGTTGGCCAGAATGTCAGACCCTGATTTCTGATGGACTAGCTGGTGCCACACAGACCAGTAAACTGGCTTATCTGGTCTTGTAGCCCCGACCCAGGAACTGACTCAGTGCAAGAAGACAGCTTTCACTCCCTATGATTTCTTCCATGACCCAACCAATCAGTGTTTCTTATTCCCTAACCCCCTGCTCACCAAACTATCGTTAAAAAACTCTAACTTCTGAAATCACAAGGAGACTGTGATTTGAGTAATGAAATCCCAGTCTTCCATTTAGCTGGCTGTGCATTAATTAAACTCTCTATTGTAAAAATGTGCTGTTCTCAGTGTCTCAGCTTTTCCAGGCAATAGACAAGATGAACCCACTGAGCAATTACAAAACCATGGAAATAAAGCCATTGTCGGGGTATTTTCTGTAGAGAGAAAGAGCCTTCTCCAAATTACCTGTGTGTGATCTGGTTATAAAGATTTGCAGGGAGCAGCTGTAACACCTGACCCCTTCCTGTATCTGTGTCAGCCTTGCTACCTGCTGAGGGTGTTGGCTGAGAAAGGTTGGTGAGCTCCCTTTCAGTGGAGTATTGCAGATCAACCTTCGCAGATTGTAACACGGAGAAGGGTCCCGAAGAAATCTTGCTTTCAGGCAGAACTACATAGAAATAACTCCACAAGATCTTGAGAATTCAAGAGTAGGTAATTATACCAATAACTACAGCAACCCAGGATGGCTAAGCTCTCTGAAAGACTCTTTGGCCTCATTCTTAGATCATCATCTGTGGTCCCAGCAGAGTCATACAAGTCCAAGTCAGAGCAATTATCCTTCCATAGGATGAGACCTTTCCAAACTGCTCTTTAGGGCTGCTGTGGCTAATTCCCATTTCCCCAGTTCTAGCCCTACCTATTCCTTCTGTCTAAGCTTAAGTACCTACCCAGGGTCTCCAACTTTACTTTCATTATTCTTTCAGCTGAGTGTCTAGCAAGTGTAAGATACTATGCTCAGTCCTGAGACTGCAATGGAAATCTAGACATATGAGATCCTCATCTCCATGTAACTCAAGGTTTGGAGAAAAAACAGACAATCACTCACTCACTCAAGCATTCAAGTACAATGATTACAGATTATTAAACGTGCACTGGAGTAAATTACTTTGGTGCTAACCATTCTAGTTGTCCACTAAGGCTGCAGTGAAACAAGTTAGGCTTCCTGCTCCTTTGCCTTGGCTAGAAATACTCTCTTTAATTCCTCCAACAAAGGTGAAATTATAGGAGGAATGAATCTCAAAGCTAGTGTCATGGTTTTTGTTTATTCTACTTTCTAATTTGGGACATGTATCTGATGTCCCAATCATCTGACAATTATTGGCCATTTCTTTTGTGCTCTTTACTCTTTTAAGAGTATTGAGTTTCACATGTATTACTGTAACAATGTTTCTCTAACCCTTACTTTGTAAAAGAAATGGATGTTCAGAGACATGAAGTAAGTTGCCCAAACTTGCACAGCCAGTCAGTGGTGGAGCTTGGATATAAATTTAGACCTTCCTGCTTCCAGTTCTCCTGTCCCTTCTCCTACATTGTAGCTGCGTCTGTTAGCAGTACATATCTCCAAGACTTGTATTCACATTACCTGTGTGGGGTCTCTACACATACACGGGCCTCAGAGCTTAGACTGAAACTTGGCAGAAATGAAGGCAGCAACAAGAGTCCTTTACTGAATATCCTAATTACTCTGGTGGGATTCATATTCATTTTCTGAACTAATTATTATTAAGAATATGCCATCTGTGTAAATTGGGTTTTATGATTTTGTTGTAAACTTTTGTGCAATTTAACTTCAAAAAACAAAACAAAACAGAAAACTAACCTTTAATGTCATTCCATGATGGAAAAATGCTGGTTTGATGTACAAGGTCTAATTGCCCCCACCACGTGATAAAAATCCAAATGTAGCTAAACATTAAGGTTAAATGATGATATCACAACTTACTCAGTTTGCATTTTACATCCAATTGAAAACACAAACCCCTCGCCTCATTAATCCTTTGCAATCCAATTTTCCCCCCCCAAATGAAATGATCCTTTTGGGACCCATTTATATCCTTTTAACAGCCGCCTGACAGTTCTGCTGATGGAGTTTGTATCCAACTTTGTTACTGGATAGTGACAACCTGCCCTGACGGATATGTGTACATAATTATTCTCTCACAGTTAGATTTAATTAATGCTTACCCTCATCATGATCTTGCAGCTAGCAGGCTCTCTCTGCAGGAGCAGTTAATGGCAAAAGGATTTCCTTTTTAGCCAAGAGAGACTCCAAAAGGCTTTGTAAAACCCTTTCTTTCTTTAAGATTTAACAAAATGAAAATGCATCTGAGCATATTTCATTTGTTTTCTTTCCACGTTAATGCCACATGTGAACGTATTTGTGGCTACATATAGGAATAGAGTTTTTAAACCTAATTTCAGACTAAGTATTGCTAATATGAGCAGCTCCGGCAGACCACAAAGAAGATGTATATTTTTTAATATCTTGGCTCAGAATTGAGGTGCCCTGGCTACATTTTGTTTATGTCTCTGTACAAAATATGTATGTGTATATTTTTCTAACCAACTGTCCCCCCAGATGCCACCCAGAGTTCAATAATAAACAGCTGTGTGAGAGAGGAGACGTTAAGAAGAAATGACGGGGGAGACAAAGGGAGTTTGAAGACAAGCTTTGCAAAGAGATTATTAAGAAGTTAGTAATAAGAAGAGGGAGTGTGTATTTATAAAACCCCATTAGAAGGGGATACTTTACACATAATCTGTCCCAGTCCTTGCTTGTGAAATATTCATGTGTCATTTGATTTTTATTACCATAATGGCAATGTCTGTGTTTGTAGAGAGCTTAACAGTTTACAACACATTTTTGCACCTACTATCTTAGGTGATCTTTGTAACAACCCTGTAAAATGTGCAGAGAAGCATTCACAGATGAGTAGACTGAGGCACAGAGAGGTTGTGTCACTTTGCACACAATCACACAGCTTGAAAGTAACACAACCTGACACCGAAGCCGCACGCAGCCTCTTTTTTTTTTTTTTTTTTTTTTAAGGCAGTGTCTTGCTCTGTCACCCATGCTGGAATGCAGTGGTGCAATCGTGGCTCACTACATCCTGAACCTGTGTGAAGCAATAGCTTCTAAAACAAAATCTAATGCTATATCAAATACCTTCTCCCATCTCCTCCTTTAGGTTTAAAATGCATGTAAGGAAGATTTAAGTGAAGGACAGATTAAGTGAAGATTTAAGTCCCTCCTTGCCTTCACTTGTGCTAAAGGATGAACAAACTCTCAGCTAAAAGATACCATTTAAGTTGAAAGTAATATGATGTTACTTATTTTAATGATTATGTACAATATTAATGATCATTATTGCTGTGAGTTGTTATGGGAGATTTTATCCAGCAAAATTCCAGAAGCCTCCAGTAAAATGTGGCTACATCAAGATGATAGAAGGAAACACATCTTTTTTCCTATTATGGCAGATACTGTTTAAAGGCCTTGAACTTGAACCCTCAAAAACCCTTAAATGAAATACCTAGAAATTCAGGAATGTGGAGTGGGAGGTGGGTATATAGAAATCGTCCCATAACGCAAATGAGAAAACCGAGGCACAGAGAGGGACAGCAACTTTTTTATCATGAGTTAGAGGCATATCTGGTTCCCCAACCCTGGTTTACTGACTCCCAGTTCAGATCTCTGCCTGCTAAGCTATAGCTAAGCTGGAAGAAGCCTGAGAAATCCCTGTTTTTACAAGTGAGAAACAGACCTGGAGAAGGGGGCGTGGCTAATCCAAGGTCATGAACTGCAGAGATGAAAATGCATCCAAAATCCTGTCGCCTTAATTCCTGTAAATTCGATGCAATTCAACAAATATTATTTGGGTGTATGTTACATGCCAGGCATATGAGTTAACTGCTATGGTGACATCAGCCTCCAAAAGCACAGACAGGCATGTTGTAGAGATGAGAGGAAAGAATATGGCTGCTCATACTCATTTGACACAGTGAGTAAGAAGAATGTGAAACTAATTCCCGGTGAAGTCCAAGTCCAAAGTTAAACAAACTGACCTTGAAGAAGAGGGCTGAGGAGAGGTGGGTAGGGAGGAATGGAGAAGGGTGGAGTTACAGCCCCAATTACAGTCTCTATGCTTTGCTTGCTTCTTAATGTAATTACCTCTCTGAGTCTCCAAAGATGAATATTTAAATTGAAGAATAAGGGCTAGAGCCAGTAGAAATACAGCCTGTTACATTCAGCCAGTACTCTACGGGGTAGTAACACTAGCATCGTGTGTTGTCATTGTATTCTTCTTTATCAAGAGCTTACCATGCATCTTTTCATTTTGAATGTGTTATCTAGCTATACTTCACAATATTTTCATAGTTATTATTATCCCTGTTTTATAGGTGAGAAAATTGTGGCTCAAGAGGTAAGACCCACTTGTCTAATGTCAAATAGATGGTCGGTGGCAAAACCTGGATTTGAACCAGATCAGTTGAGCTCCAAAGTCCAGTCTCTTAACTGTGACACATATGGCCTCTCTCATGGAAGCCTTCTGCTGGAGCTCAGGGTGCTAAAGCCTGGAGTAGTGCCCACAGGTCTATTTTTGCATCCTCATTGCTCTGGGACAGTGATTCTCAGAGGGTGGCTCCTGAACACGCGGCATCAGCATCCCCTGGGAACATGACAGAACTGTAAATTCTCAGACCCTGCCACTGTAGGGTGGAGCCTGGTGATCTGTTTTAACAGTCTTCCAGGTGATCCTGATACATGATTAAGTGAGAGAGCCACTGCACTAGGAAGATATTCCCCTCCTTGGCTTCCTCTTCAGTAATCTCAGGGCCAAAGGGACCCTGGAGGTCGCTGATTCCAGCCCCTTTTGGAGCTGTCTGCTCCTCATCTGGTCTGTGTGTCTTGGTGCTATTCTGTTTTATGTGGATGATCAAAGTCAGTTTGAAAGACATTGAGGGCTAAAAGCTTTGTAAGCAAGCTCCTGGGAACTGGGACATGTTTCGCATGGAGCATTGAGTTGCGGCATGTGTCTGAACTGCTAAAAGTGAAGGAGGAAGTTCCACAGTGTCTCTGATTGTCTCCTCTTTCATAAACCCACCACCAGCAATGAACACAGCCATCGCCACCCTGTTGACTTTGTAAAGTCTTTTAAGTTGGTGTTGAACAAGCAAAAGGGAGGGTCGTCCTGTCTTTCTCTGTCAAACCCATGGCCAGTAAATCAAATCATGCATCCATACCTTAAATCTCTTCTCTTTCCCCACAAAGTCAATGACCATGTGGACATTTCAGACTGCTGCCCACTGCTTAGCAGTGGTCCTATTTTTAGCCTGTATCCTTGTATCCATATACAGATCCAATACCTCTCCTTGAAGTAAGCTTATCCTTTTCTCTCCCCACTCCCAGGTGTCCCTAAGTGCAACCCTAAGTGCAACCTAAGTGAGAGGCACCAGTGCAATTGTGGTGGATGCTTTGGGACCTGGGCCATCTGCTACTGCAGCTTATTTGTATCCCCTCAGCTTGCTTGGACCTAATTGTGATGTGCCACTCTCATTTTATGTGAGACTCATACTCTACCACGTGACACAGTGGGTCCGACAGAACCAGCTCATGGCTTCTGCTAGGTTATGGCTGCATGCTCTCTTGATAGCATCCAATAGCATACCGGAAACTTTCAGGGGGAAGTTCCTTCTTTCAAATGTATTCTTTCTGCTGCAGAAGGCACGACCTTACTCTAAAAGCAGGAGATCTACATTGTGTGTCTCCTGATTGGAACTTGCAATCCACAGAGTATTTATTATCACCAGAAACTCTTATACTACAGGTGATATGGTTTGACTCTATATTTCCACCCAAATCCCATGTCAAATTGTGTGACCAGTTTTGGAGGCTGGGGCCTGATGGGATGGGATTGGATCATGGGGGTGGATTTCCCCCTTGCTGTTCTCAAGATGGTGAGTGAGTTATCAGGATTTCTGGTTGTTTGAAAGTGTGTAGCACCTCTACCTTCACTCCCTGTCTCCCTCTTGCTGGCCTTGTGAATATGGACTGGCTTCCCCATTGCCTTCTGCCATGATTGTAAGTTTCCTGTGGCTTCCCCAGATGCTGAAACCTGTACAGCCTGCAGAACAATGAGATGATTTAACCTCTTTTCTTTATAAATTAATCAGTCTTAGGAATTTCTTTATAACAGTGTGAGAATGGACTAATACAAGGTCCACTGGGTCATATGGTAACAAATGGCAGGGTTGTTTGCATCACAGCCTAACTGCTGCAGCGCCTTTTCCTATTCTTGATCCAACTCAGAGTTGGCAGCCTTCCATGCTACTTGGAAAATGGGTCAGGGAAATATTCCCAAGTGTGTAATTTGCTGCCTCCAGAATCAAAAGAGGCCTACCAAGCATTCTGCTTCCTTCCTGGAGGTGTGAGGTGTGAGATTCAGTAATTTATTCTTTATTTTGCAAGGGATGTTATGGCATGCCACAGACTGCTGAGCTCTAAAATTTCCACTGGTGTAGTGAACCCCTGATTCTTCATAAGATTTATCTCACACCTTCTAAAGCACATATCTTACCAAAACCTTCAACAGATTTTTCCTTTCTTATTCCTCTAGCCCAGTGATGCACCAACATAGTAGACCAATGTGATACTCTGTGAAATGTCTAGATGGTCCATGTTCTTCAGATTATGTAATGACAGAGGGCAAAACAGTTAATAAAACCCTGAGGCAAGACCAGAAATGTGTAGTGATGCCCATCCCACGTGGATGTCAACTTCTTCTAATCCTTTTACCAGATAGAGACAGAAAAGGAAAACCTTATTTTCCATATTAATGGACACACACTGTATACCCCAGACTGTATTAATTACCTGTAGCATAGACACCACATCTGACAACTGGAAAAATTGGGCCTACAATTTGTTTGAGTTTGTATTAGCTCACTGTTACCCTCCTGAATCCATCTGAATTTTGAAGGGAACAGACTGGTGAATTAAATGTGAATATGATACAGACCACCACTCATGCATCTTTAAAGTCTGTAAGTATAGCATTGATTGCTTCCGTTACCCTGAGGATGAGACTTTGGTTTTAGTTTCCTCTCTTGGGTGGCAATGGAAATGTCTCCACTTGTCTTCCCCACTATGATAGTTTTAACACAGAGTCCAATGAAACAATCAGCGGAGGATTCTTCCAGCCATCAAATATGGCTGTGTCAATTCTACATTTGGGGACCAGGGAACGGACCCTCCCACTGTGAGCTACACCTAGGTTGCGACTCCATTGTGTTACCTAGCACCCCTCGGTCCCTGACTGTAAGTATGCCTTGGGTCTCTGTGTATCACTGTCAACCTGTATTCAACGGTCTTTGAAATGTCTGGATGTTCCTCTTCCTCTGGTGTATGATTGTCCAAATAAAAGGCCATAAGTCCCTCTGAGGAAGGTCTAGAGGAGACATTACTGTATACACTCACTGTGGCATAGTGGCCTTCCTCATGGGCACCGAGGCTCTCCTTTGGTTGGTGAATGCAAGTCTGAAAACTGGTTCAGGTCCAGAAAGTGGGCATGTTGTAGGTGTGAGCGAGTACTTGCCATCATAACGTGATGACTCATTGTGCAGGAAGTTCTCAGAACGCGTGTGGGAAGGTGAGTTTCCAGTCATTCCCTAAGAGATATGACAAAGTTTTCCAGTGAGCCACCACCTTCTTCCAGTCCAGTTTTGTATTCCCACCCCCACACCCAATAGGAGCCAAAATATTTTGTAATTTTTCAGCATTTCACAATTACATAATCTCTGAGTATATATACTCAGAGTATATACATATATATATATACAGACATATATATACACACACACACACGTATATACATATATAGAGACACATCTATATATAATTTCCTTTCATATGAAATAATAGCTGTGTGAGGGAATTACCTTTTCACATTCTAGTGCTGTAGTGCTATTTTATTTATTCACCTCCATCTTGCAAAATCTACCCATAGGAAAGCTTCTAAAGTCAAACCCCATCTTCCTGTGAAATTCAGAATAACATGTATGTCACATTGTGTCACATTGGGATGCGCTCATTTTTGTCAGTCTCTGGAAAATGCCATATATCAGATTAAGGCTGGTGAGGTGAGGATTAGTGTCTCTGTTTCTTGTATTTCAAAAAGTGTAAAAATTATATTTAAAAAGATTCAGAGAGGTTTAATAATTTGTTGAAAATCAGACATGAAGGAAGGAGCTGGACTCAAATCCAACTCCCAGTCATTGCATGTGTTCTTCCTAGCACTTGTAATGTTAGGTTTGATTGCAAACTGTGGAGTGAAAGCTGTGAGATGCAGGAGAGAGTAAGGAGAAGGAGGTGTTGGAGGGGGTCAGGGACATCAGGAGGCCACATCCTAGTTTACCTTCCCCTCAACACACATGATAGGGACCTCCTTGTCCTGGCTACAGCAAGCTCGGGCAATTCCCACTCCTTGAACCTGAAGCCATTTTCTGGAAACTCAGAAGCAATTGGAAAATAGCACACCATGCCTAATCAAATACAATTCATTTCTTTCATCTCCCCAGAGAGTTCCTCATTTAAACAAACAGGTGAGTTTCCGAAAGTATACTTGTTTGTAAGATGTTTTCAAACCTGCATGTAAATCCTTTTCTAGTTTGAGAGGGCAGGCAGAGTGTGCAATTTACAGTTTTTCTTTCCACTGTTTAGCTTTAAATTTTTCTGTGCATTATCTATTCATCCATTCAACAAATATTTATTGAATGCCTACTCAATGCTGGGCACTTAAGTGAATGCAGAGTATGGTGATAAAAAAACAAAGGTCCTGAATGCCTGCAGGTTCTATTCTTCTGTAAGAGAGGCAATAAACATAGATATGACATCATCTCAAAAGCAATAAATGTTACGAAGATAAAGAAAGCAGGGTAAGAGGACAGAGTGAGGAGGTGGAGGAAGAGAGCATCTTAGGGTGGCCAAAGAAGGCTTCTTGAGGAGGTGATAGTTGCACAGAGACCTGTGGAGAAACAACATTCTAGAAAGAGAAAGAATAGTATTATGACCCTGAGAGAAGAACAAGGTTAATGTATTCAATGGCCTGCAGGAAGACCAGGGTGAGTGAGAAGGGCAGGAAGAGATAGAGATGGAGAAATAGCCTGGGGCTACATAATTAGGATCCAGCTGTGGATTTTGGAGTATTGTTTTACAGCTGATAAGCATCCATTGGAGACTAATGAACAGGGAAAGGACTTGGTTTGATTTACATTTATAATATGACCTCTCTAACTTTTGTGCATGAAATAGGCATTGGGAATATAAATGTAGAAGCCTGGAGAGTGTCAGAAAGCTCATGTTGTGGTAAAATAGAGAGACGATGATAACTTCATCTAATGTTGCAGCTGTGGAGGTGATGAGAAATGATCAAACCTTAGGATTTGTTTTTCGGTAGAGACAATGGGACTTGGATCTGGATTGGCTGTTCTCTGGGAGAGGAAAAAAAGGGATCAGTGATGACTACCATGTTTTGGTCTGGTTAAGTGCGTGACTGGAGATCTAGGATGGAGGCAACTGGTCCAGTAGCTGTCTTAGGAAGGGCAACAAAGAACTACGGCTTAACCATGTGATGTCCTCTCATCTGAATAGTAGCTTTCCAAGTCATATGGGAAATATAGAATTACTTTTGCTTTATAAAAGAAAACAGGGAAATTAAATTACTTACTTAAAGCCACATAACAACACTGACAGAACCAAGGTGTGGACCCAATAATCCTAGGTCTCGGCTACTGAGTTTTCCTTAAAACTGGTCAGCGAATCCCTTTGAACAAGCTGCCACTTTTTTCCTCATTGGGTTTGTGGAGAGGTCAGAATTTTATTTTATTTTTTAATATAACAGTGATTTTCAAAGGGATTTCACCTACATTCTGCCCTGCTGTCATGAGACACAGGGGCCTTTGGGTGGCTCTTACCCCCAGCGCCTGCAAAGTTCGCCCTGGAAATGAGTGCCATGTCTGAAGAAAGATGGAGTGTGACAGCTGCTTAGAAAGCATACTGTGTTCTCCTGGGATAGAAATGTAGAAGGGCTGTTGGGGATTGTTAGCTCAGGGAAAGAAAAAGTCAGACTCTCACACATGGTAGAGTATTTCTGTTTGAGATTAACAGGCTAATAACTCAGCAAACAGGATTAAATTGGAAAACATCTCATCAAAACATCTGCAGTACCATGGGGTGGGGGATGATGATGAGAACCCCTCTTGATTTATTCCTTCTGGCCAACACTTGTTAGCTCCTCCTCTGTGCCAGGAACCGTATCAGGAGCTCAGGGAGAGAAAAAGCCTCTGCTCACATCTTGAGACAGTAGGTGGGGGGAGCCCTTCCCACTCTCAATAAAGTCCCTCATTCTTTCTTAAAACAGCCTATTGACACAACTTTGGGTATTACTGGAGCTGCGTTTTTTTCTCTTTCTTCATTCTTTTCTTTTTTTCTTTTTTCACTTTGCTTTTTTCCCATCTCCCAGAGCTGTTTAAAACCCTAAACTTGTCCAAGAAAGAAAAGAAAAAGTGCAAATAGCAAATTACATTTAGTCCTTTCCACTTGGATCTGAGCTAATTAAGTTTGGTGTTTGTATAGGACCTTTCATGTGTCTCCCATGGAGAGTAATGAGTTTTTCCTAGCTAAGGGGAAACTGAGGTACCCCATCCCAAAGAGGAGCCTGCTCTCTATTTTTCACTTGCGTGATTTCTTGACTGCTGTGAAAACCTCACTGTTATCACCACCAGTCCCCATGCTTAAGCATTCATATTACCATATTATCATATTACCATATTGTCCACAAGAGGTATGAGAAAGAACACTGGGTCCAGAGACCCAGGAGTTGATTGTGAATCTGTTACTGTCATCTCCCAAGCGTACAGCTTTATATATCAGTAATAGGACATTCTGCTTACATTATGCAATTGTTAGACTTAATTAAACGATGAATGGGAAAGCCTTTTTTTTTTTTTTTGCTCATGCCAGAACTGCCTGAAAACCCCATCAACACACACACACACACACACACACACACACACACACACACAGACTTTTTAGGAACAATTGGAAATAACTCTACTGGCCACAGGACAGCTATTAGGCCATGGAGGCAGGCATGTTCCCATGTAGCCTAACTTGGAAAGAGGAATTTTGCAAGGACTTTGGAGCAAAGCTTCCACTATTGCCTTCCAGAATCACCATTCTCCTAGACTAGCATTCTGCAGAATTAAAAAAAAAAAAAAAAAAAAAACTTTTGATGAAATCTTGTCCTTTAACATTGTTTACAGCTTTGATCAAGCAAATGGCAAAGATTATTCAAGTTAGCAGTTGAGTCTGTTGTTCTTGATTGTGTGTTTATTTAATTCTTGTGTGGCCAGAAAGATGCACATGATAAACACCCTGTAGTGCCTTCATCATGCCTCAAGAGTATGTTCTCACCAATTTACATAGGTTCACAAGAAAACCCTTGTCTCTGCCCAGTTCACATTCTTTTACTAGTTTCAGCTTATTCACTGAAAGCTAGAGCCAAACCAGATTCTCTATTTCTCTTCTGTGTGATCATCTTTCCTCCATTCTCATGCCTCACTACACACACAACCCTAATCTCACATCCTGACCATTCTCTCTGCTACCCCCAGGAGATAGGAGCGAGGCCCTGCCATGTGTTCCACAGCTCTTGCATTAGCATGTGCTATAGCCTCGTTATACTTCATTCTGGCTTCTGGCTTCTTGACCATTTCCTCTGTCTGAATGTGAGCTCTTGGATGGGAGCGATTGTATCTTTTTTTTATTATTATTTTTTTTTTGAGATGGAGTCTGGCTCTGTTGCCCAAGCTGGAGTGCAGTGGCACGATCTCCACTCACTGCAAGCTCTGCCTCCTGGGTTCACGCCATTCTCCCGCCTCAGCTTCCCGACTAGCTGAGACTACAGGCCACAACGCCCAGCTAATTTTTTTGTATTTTTAGTAGAGACGGGGTTTCACTGTGTTAGCCAGGATGGTCTTGATCTCCTGACCTCTTGATCCGCTCGCCTTGGCCTCCCAAAGTGCTGGGATTACAGGCGTGAGCCACCGCGCCCGGCCAGCAATTGTATCTTATTAACAGTTGTACCCCTAGCCTACTGCACAGGCTTAATATGTAGTAGGCATTCAAACAACGTGTTGAGTAAACAAATCAATATTTGAATAAATGAAACTACAGCTATTTGCCCAATGGTCCAAGGTTTACAATGTCCTTTTAAATGTATTATCTCATTTAAGACTTGTGACCATACTGTAGAATAGATATTTTGTTTTGTTTTGTTTTGCTGAGACAAAGTCTCACTCTGTCACCCAGGCTGGAGTACAGTGGTAGGATCTCGGCTTACTGCAACCTTCGTCTCCTGGGTTCAAGTGATTCTCCTGCCTCAGTCTCCTGAGTAGCCGGGACTATAGGCGTGCACCCCCATGCTTGACTAATTTTTGTATTTTTAGTAGAGACAGGGTTTCACCATGTTGACCAGGCTGGTATTGATTTCCTGACTTCAAGCGATCCACCTGCCTCAGCCTCCCAAAATGCTGGGATTACAGGTGTGAGCCATCACCGTGCCTGGCCTGGAATAGATATATTCCTATTTTAGAGATGTGAGACTTAGAGTTTAGAGAGCTCAAGTGACTCACTTAAGGTCACTGTTAATGGTGATGACTGCTGTATAAAAAATTACCCCAAAGCTTTGTGGTTAAAAGCAACAACCTTTTCCTTTGGCCCAGAATTTTGTGGGTCAGGAATTTGTAAAGGGCTTGGCTGGGCAGTTCTTGCTTGGGGGTGTCTCATATAGTTGCAGCCAAATACCTGGCGAGGCTGTAGTTATCTGAAGGCTCAACTGGGCTGGACATCAAAAATGGCCCCTCACATGGCTGGGAATGGATGCTAGTTGTTGGCTAGGAGCTCCACTGGAGATGTTGATTGGAGTACCTACATGTGGGCTCTCCAGCATGCTAATCTCTGAGTAGTCAGGTTTCTTGGATAGTGACTGGTTTCTGTCCCAGGACAACTAAGTGACATTGCATGGCCTTTTCTGACCTGGCCATGCAAGATACATAGCCTCAATTCTGCCATTTTCTTTTACTCAAAGTAGTAACAAGCCCTCCCAGATTCAAGTATTGAAGATCCTATATCTCAGTGAGAAGTATGTCAAGAATTTCAGGGCTGTGTATAAAACTACCACAGTAACACAGACTTTAAAAACAAAACAACAACAAAACTCGAACTTAGGTTTTCTGACTCTAATTCAATAATTTTTTTGCTACTCCATGATTGATATATAACATGAATTTTGAATATACAAAACAATTCAGAGCGAATGCAGTGTATCAGTGAGGGCCTCAGTTCTCCAGACAGCTGCAGGAAGAATTGTTATGCTAAAAACACAATTTCTGATAAATTATTGAATTGTCTGTGTTCTAATTTCATGCCTGAAATGCAGAAGAGAAGTGAGAATACTCATCCCTCTGGGATTACTGCTCTGCCCTTAAGTCTGACCAACAAGAAGAGTGTCATTCGATAATGAGTTGTATTAGACTAAAACATATATCTTAGTCACGCATTTGACTAGGGACACAAAGCTGGCCTTAATCTGATAAATCCCATAGACTTTTTTTAAAAAAATGACTAATGTTCATTAAAAAGAGTTTCTAAAATTCCCCAAAGTGTAAACAAAAATGAAAATGTTCTGTAACCTCATCCTCCAAATACTACTAACATATACATTTTGCCCTAATTTTTTCAAGCTTTACTTACATTTTTCTACATGCAACTTAAAAATGATCTTTATTAAAATGTAACTTGTTTACAAGAAATCACATCCATTTAGAGTATGCAATTCAATGAGTTTTGAAAGCTGTATACACCATTGACCATTTCCTTCACCCCCAAAAGATTCCTAATGACCTTTTACAGTACATCCTTCTTTCTACCTACAATATCAGACAATCACAGATCTGCTTTTTGCTACTATAGATTGGATTCGTCTTTTCTGGAATTTCATTTAAATGGACTCACACAGTATGTACTTTTTGTGTCTGGCATCTTCCATTTAGCATAATGACTTTGAGATTTCTTCCTTTATTTACACCTGTCGGTAGATCTTTTTTTGTTTGTTTGTTTTTTCTGAGACGAAGTTTCACTCTTATTGCTCAGGCTGGAGTGCAATGGTGCGATCTTGGCTCACTGCAACCTCCACCTCCCAGGTTCAACTGATTCTCCTGCCTCAGCCTCCTGAGTAGCTGGGATTACATACAGGTGCCCACCACCATGCCTGGCTAATTTTTGTATATTTAGTAGAGATAGGGTTTAACCACGTTGACCAGGCTGGTCTTGAACTTCTGACCTCAGGTGATCTACCCTCCTCGGCCTCCCAAAGTGCTGGGATTACAGGCGTGAGCCACCGCGCCTGGCCCAAATATGCTGTATTTTATCTGCCAACCAGTTGATGGATATTTGGGTTGGTTGCAGCTTATTGCTACTATGGATAAAACTGCTGCGAACTTTCATGTGGAAGTCTTTATGTGAACCTACCTGTTTTTGTTTCTCTTGAGTAACTAGGAATAGTATATCTGGGTTATATGGTTGTTGTAGAATTAACATTTTGAAAAATATGGATTTTTTTCCAAAGTAGATACATGATGCATAGTCTCATCTGCAGTAAATGAGAGTTTTACTTGCTTCAAAACCTTGTCAAGACTAGTAAGACGGATCTTTTTTAAATTTAGCCATTCTAATTGTTGTGCAGTTGTATCTCATTGTGATATAATTTGTATCTCCCTGATGACTAAAGAGGTGGAGGATCTTTTCATGTACTTATCAGCATTAATATATTTTAAGGTATTTCTTCAAATCTTTTGCCATTTTTTATGTGCTTATCTCTTTGTATTGTTATGAGTCTTTATAAACATACTTTGTCAGATATATGTATTACAGTTATTTTCCCCGATTCTGTAGCTTGTCTTTCCTTTTCTTAGTGGTGTCTTTTGAAGAACAAGATCTTTCATTTTTCTAAAGTCCAATTTCTCAAATTTTTTTATGATTTATGCATTTTGTTTTCTATCTGTGACCTTTGCCTACCCCAAGGTCAAAACAATGTTTCTCCCGTTTTCTCCTAGAAAGCTTACAGATTTATCTTTTACATTTACTTCTGTAATCCATTTTGAATTAATACGTGTATATGGTATGAACTATGGGCTTTTCTTCATTCCTTTTAGCATATGGCTCTCCAGTTGTTCCAGCACCATTTATTGAAAATACATTCCTTTGACAACTATATCAAAAATCAATTGTACATACTTCTGAACACTGTATTCTGTTTCACTGATTTATATTCCTATCCTTTAGCCAATACAAACTGTCGTGGTTACTATAACTTTATAATAGATCTTAAAAACAAGCGGTGTTAAATCTACCAACTGTGCTATAAAATTACTTAGCTATTGTAGATTACTTGCACTTTCATATAAATTTTAGAATTACCTTGTCGATTTCTACCAAAAAAAAAAAAAAAAAAAAGCTCGTTGGGATTATAACTTGGATTTCATTTATTAAATAGATAAATTTAGGGGGAGAAAGCATCTTAACAATATTGAGTATTATAATCTGCAAACATGGTATATTTATTTATTTAGATTTTCTTTATCTTGGCAGTGTTACATTGTTTTCATTGAAAACATATTGCATACCTTTTCTTAAGTATTTGAGAGTTTTTTCTACACTACTGTAAATAGAATTATTTTTCAATTTTGTTTAGCTTTTGCTGCCAGTATGTAGAAGTACAATTAACTTTTGTATATTTACCTTTTATATTTCAATCATGCTAAAGTAATTTATTCTAATAGTTGTTTTGTATATTCTTTGTGCTTAGTTTTATAAATAATCATGTCATCTTTAAAAATACAGTTTTATTCCTTCCTTTCAAACGTTATACTTTTTCTTCTTCTTGCTTTATTGAAATGGTTAAAGCAAGGGTGTCTATATATTTCATTTTCAGCAGTTTGACTATGATGTGCAACTCTTTCTTTTTCCCATCTTTAAATCCTGTTTGATTTTCCATTTGTATCTTACATTAAATTTGGTAAATTCCAGCCTTTATTTCATTATTTTTGTTATTCTATATCTCTCTGAGACTCCAGTGATCTGTATTTAGACTGTTTGATATTGTCCCATGGGTCCTTTAGACATGGTTTAATTTTTCCTTTCTTCGTTTTTCAGATTGGGGAGTTGGAAATTTTCTATTAATGTATCTGTATCTGCAAAGCCATTGATTATTTTGCTCATTTAATTAAGCCCATCCAGTGGTTTTTTTTTTTTTTTTTTTTTTTGAGACGGAGTCTCACGCTGTTGCCCAGGCTGGAGTGCAGTGGCGCGATCTCGGCTCACTGCAAGCTCCACCTCCTGGGTTCACGCCATTCTCCTGCCTCAGCCTCCTGAGTAGCTAGGACTACAGGCGCCCGCCACCGCGCCCGGCTAATTTTTTGTATTTTTAGTAGAGACGGGGTTTCACTGTGGTCTCGATCTCCTGACCTTGTGATCCGCCCGCCTCGGCCTCCCAAAGTGCTGGGATTACAGGCTTGAGCCACCGCGCCCGGCCAGTGGTTTTTTTTTTTAAATACATATTCAGTTCTAAAATACCTATTTGGTGCATATATATGTAGATATAGTTTTTTCCTGCCAATAGTCCTCACATTTTTAGTCATTAAAATCACCATTTCCTTTACCCAACTGATCACAGCTTTTGCCGTTAAAGTTCTTGTCTGCTAATTTAAACATCTGGGTCATCTTAGAGTTGGCCTTTGCTGGTTGTCTTTTCCCTTGGGAATGAATGAAATTTGCCTGGTTTACCATATATTGAGTAATTTTGGATTTAACTTTGGAAATTGTGAATTTATTGTATGAAGACTCTTGGGTTTTGTTATTTTTCTTTAATATTCGTGTTTTGTTTTTGAAGGCAGTTAATTTGGTTGGACTTCAGCTGTCCTGCCTTTGGTGAGCAGCAGCTCAAATCGCTGGTGTTTTATTATCTTCAGCTGAGCTTGTCAGGGCCTGTCTTTCACATGCGTAGTCCAGAGGTCAGCCAGAGATATGGGCAGAGATTATACACAGATTCTGGGCTCCTCTTCTCTGGGTCTCTCCTTTTCTTGATTCCTCCCTCACTCTCTGCTGGCTTTACTTGATCTGGGATCCATCCACTGGGTCCTCAGTTCAGACAATGGCAAACTTATTCCTGCCGCTTCAGGTTCCCTAGCTATGCTGTACATGTAGCCTACCCTCAAAGGAAGAACCTTAAAGATGAGAAATTCATCCTGTGCTGGCTACTTCCTCCACATTTCAACTTCTTTCCAAAATATACCTGCTTTTATTTACTTCCAAGAGCCCTCAGCCCTATTTTTTTTTTTTTTGGTATTTTGTCCAGAATGTATCATTATCATCTGCACAAGGATAGGTCTGTTACTAGTGTACTCCTCTGTACCATATGCAGAACCTCCTCTGTATTTGATATTAATCATTGTATTAACATAGGATTTATGTTTTTATCCCCTTTCTTAAAACTTGTATTGAAACGTAAGTATTTTCTACATTATTTTATCATCATCAAAACCTAATATTCTAACATCATTAGCCATTCCCCTCAAGTTGGACATTAAGGCAATTTTCCATTTTCCAATATTTATAAATAATATTGCAATGAGTATAACAGTGCATAAAGCCCATCCTGTGTTTAGGACAGGTTCCTTAAGGTGAATTCCCAGAAGCAGGTCAAAATGGATGGACATTTTTTAAGGTTCTTTTTTATATTGCCAAATTGCTTCCCAAAAGGACCGTATAAATTTGCACTGCTTGCAGCAATTTAGGAAAATGGTCATTTCATAAAATAATATCCAGACAGCACTGGATATTATTAAAGCAAGAAATAACTTTTCTATTTCAAAAGATGAAAAATTATAACCAAAAATTCATGAACACATATACACATAACATTTTAATGGCAGAGGATAGATCTTCCTGGTTCTATGGCAGGAGATTCCGGCACGAAATAGGCATATTGCAGAGAAGACTCTGAAAAATAAAATTCCGAACAAATAATCACAGACAATTAAAAAGAGCAGGGAAGTTGGGAAGCATAGAGGGAGAAGATATACTTGTACAGGAAACTAAAAGATGACAAAAAAGGCCAAATATGTGAAACAGTTTAGCCCAAACTCATGAGAATACTCCCAGAAAGATTGAGGCTTCGAAATTATCAATGCATGGTGGACAAATTTGAAAGAAAATAAGCAAAGATAAAACACACTTTTAAAATTGCTTTTGGAACAATAAGAATAAGAAAATAATTGTCCTATTGGATGAAACAACTGAAACTTTATTACCAGATGAAAGTAAGGAACTAAGTTCATTCTGATTCTGTCAGATTTGTCACACATCAAGAAAAAAATCTGAAAACTAAGAAAGGGAGAATAAAGATGTTCTATAAGAAGTGGAGTTCTAACACAAGAGTATTAAGTATTTACTTTGAAGTGGCTGCCTTGATTTCCATCTCTAGACCCAATCAAATTACTTCCAGGAGCTAAAATAATCTTGAGATGTTTTCAGAACCAGAAAGTTGGGTGTAATCTTGGAGGAAACAAGGCAGGAACAAGAGTTGCCAAAATTCTTTTGAAGGACAGATTTTTTTTTTTTTGAGACAGAGTCCCCCTCTGTTGCCCAGACTGGAGTACAGTGGCTCACTGCAACCTCTGTCTCCCTGGTCAAGCAATTTTCCTGACTCAGCCTCTTGAGTAGCTGGAATTACAGTCATGTATCTCCACACCCAGCTAATTTTTGTATTTTTTGTAGAGATGGGGTTTCACCGTATTAGCCAGGCTGGTCCCAAACTCCTGGCCTCGAGTGATATGCCCACCTCGGCCTCCTAAACTACTGGGATTACAGGTGTGAGCCACCATGCCCAGTCAGAAGGAAAAATTTTATCCAGCTTACTAATAAATGGTGAAGCACTATTGAATCTTGATTTTGATTCTCAAGAACAATGAGGTGGCTTGGTCAAATTTACATGGTTAATGTGTGAAGGAAAGTTGGGAACACCAGAAGAAGCCATCATGAGTTCATGAAGAAAAATCTTACCAGATGTACTACATTTCTATTTGGATTGGTTTATTGCATGAGAAGATCAGGGATATATTACAGATACCAGATATCTGAATGTCAGCAAGATATTTGACAAAGCAAGGTCATGCAGCCAGTATGGAGATGGAGTTTATTGGGAAGTTAAGTGTCTTTCTATTCCCAGTATTCCATGCTAGGTTTACCCTGGTGAGAACTCTGGTTCTCACAAGTGTATTAATTTCTGCATGTGTTTATTTGAATATTCTGTCTTCCCAATTAAATGTAAGCTCTTTGATGGCAGAAACTATTTCTGTTTCACTTCCCAGTGCATATCCACGTCTAGGCACATTATGGGCTCCCAACAGATTGAATGAACAAAGTGTGTGTGTGTGTTTGTGTGTGTGTGTGTTTTGTTTTGTTTTGTTTTGTTTTCCAAAGGGTACAATTGTAGGCTGCTTGATAGCATAGTCAAGATCGTTTACTTTTATTCAATTACATGTTCTCAAAGAGTTTTCGTTAATGATCTGATGTCACCCTGAAGAGGGTTCTCTGCCCATTAGCTGGCAAGTTTTATTCCAACATGAATGTCAATGTCTTAGAGAAGGGAATACCTAGCATGGAATACTGGGAATAACAAGGGCCGCAGTTAAACTTCCCAATCAACCCCGTCTCTGTACTGGCTGTGCAATCTTGCTCAAGACAATCCCTGAAGATATCAATTTATTGATATTTAACACATGGATATCAGCATCAACTTAATTGCACTCTTATATGGACTCAATGATTGTACCATACATAAACGTTTAGTCCTGTTGCTTGACATGTAGCAGGCACTCAGTCGCTATTTGTTCCCTTTGTTACCTCCTGCTCCTTTTCAGGTTTATTCAATTCATAAAGGGCATGTAGTCAGGGAATAGGGCAAACGTGAGATCAAAAGATTAGGACCAAAAAAGTACATCTTGAGAGACTAGAAGAAAGGGTTGAAATATACAGATACAATTTGGTAGTACAAAACGTTCTTTACTTTGGTTTAGAAAAATCAATTCTACAAATACATGATGGGAAAGACCAGATTTATTTGCAGTGCATGTCAACAAAGAACTGAGGGCATATTGAATGTAAGTCAGCTGCCAATAAAGCTGAAGCGGGCTTGAGCTGCCTTGCTATAAGTCTCATGTTCAGAGAGAGGGAAGTGTAGTCCATTATTGCTCTATGCAGGTCAGATCACACCTGGATTAGCATGCCCAATTCTGGACATCAAAACTCAAACAGGACATGAGAAAAATGAACTACTTTGAAAAGAATATGACAGAATGAATTTGAAATATGGGATGAGTATCAAAATTACTAAGATTTGAAAACAATGATGTAATACTCAGTGTTACAGAAGATACAGTGAAATACAGTGAAATAGTCACTCATATACAGCTGATTGGGACAAAATTGGTATATCCTTTCGGGAGGGTGTCTTAAATATGTCAAAACCCTTTGACCCATCAATTTCTCTTTCAACACTCAAGAAAATTCTACATGGGGTTGCATAGGGCTGTGTAGAAATATTTACCTGTGAGAATGTGTGATAAAATAGTGAAAAACTGAAAACAATGTAAAATTTAAACAATAAGAAATTGGTTAAATAAACAGTACATTGACATAGTAATTTTACTATATCAATAGTAGAACTTTTCAAACATTAGGTGATGTTGAAGGTGAATACTTAATGGAATGATCATATTTATGACATTTTATTTAACTTTAATTCCATACGCAATTTGTATTTATTTTCTCACAAAAGGAAAAAAAATAAAAAGAAGAATATCTCAATATTCAGAGAAAATCACCATTATCATTTGGGTAAATGTAGGTATAGCATAAATAAACATATCGTTATATATAGATAGATATAGATATATATTTTTTACAAAATTCACGCGATATGCTGAAGTTACAAGACAATGAAACCTAGTTGCAAAAACGTATGCCTATAAACACACAGTTAAAATCTCAAAGTAAGAGAAGTCAGTTGGGATAAATAAAATTTGCCTTGATGATTATTTTCTTCTTTGTGCTTTTCTTATCTTTGAAAACATTTCTACAATAAATATGTACTGACTTTATAATTCAAAAATTATAACTTTTAAAGCATATGATATAAGGAATGGCTGAAGGAATTAATAAAAATATGTAGCTTGAGCCAGGTGCAGTGGCTCACATTTATAATCCTAGCACTTTGGGAGACTGAGGTGGGCAGATATCACTTGAGGCTAGGAGTTTGAGACCACCCTGGCCAACATGGCAAAACCCCGTCTCTACTAAAAATGCAAATATTAGCTGGGCGTGGTGGTGGGCACCTGTAATCACAGCTACTCAGGAGGCTGAGGCACAAGAATCACTTGAAAATGGGAGGCGGAGGTTGCAGTGAGCCAAGATTGTGCTACTGCACTCCAGCCTGGGTTACAGAGTGAGACTCTGTCCCAGAAGAAAAAAAAGAAAAGAAAAGAAATATGTAGCTTGGATGAAAAGATTGTGAGTGGGCACATAAGCAATCTTCAGATGACTGAGGACCATCATATAGGGAAGGTGACAGTCTAAGTCTACCATTTTAAAAGTCTGGACAGACTCTAGAAAGTGGAAATTTCATAGAACTTAATATCTGACCAACCTCAGATACTCAGATCTGCCCCCTTACTCTACTATAGCTTCCAGAATTGGTTCTATATTCTCCTCTCTGCTCTGCCATTTATGAGCTATGGGATGTTGACCAAGGCCTCTGTAGTGTCTCTGACCCTCAGTGTCCTCATCTTTCAAGTGGGAATGGCAATGCCCATCTCATCCAGTTATTGTGAATGTCAAATGAGCTGCTGTGTTTGGGAAGAGAGTAAAAATATTAGCTGTTATGCAATATCTGTGAGATGTTAATGTCTTTTTCAGTCACACGGTATGTCAGGAACAGGATAGACCTAGGACCAGAGTCTCTGGACACCATACCAGCTCTTCTTCCCATTGCCCAGGTGCCATATGGTGATAACTTGGAAAGAGTGTGGATATTTTTGTAGGACTGGACAAGGAGTGTTCTGTTTACCTACTGTTGCATGATATAGCATCCCAAAGCTAGTGCGTTAAAGCACCAATCTTATTATACTCACAGATTCTAGGAGTCAGGGAGTCATACATGATAAAGGAAATGTGGATTATCTTAGCTCCACAAGGACTGGACTTCAGCTTGGAAACCTCAAACATCCATGGGTAACAGACGGCTGGGGATAGAATCAACTAGAAGCTTCTCTCATGTTTTTGCCACCTGGGATGGGCTGGGATGTCTTAAATGCTGGGCTTAGCTGAGACTCTTGACTCAACCACTTACACATAGCCTTTCTATGTGGATAAGAATCTCACAGCATCATGGCAGTTTTCCTAAGAGGAAACATCTAGAGAGCCAGTGTTTTCAGAAAGCCAGGCAAAAACTTTATTGCTTTTCAAGTTCTATCCCTAGAAATCCTACAGAGTCACTTCCTCTGCATTCTGTAGATTTGAGGTACATTCCTAAGGCCAGTCTAGATTTGGGGGCAGGGAAATGAGACTCTACCTTTGATGGAGGAGTGGCAAAGGTCACACTGCAAAAGAGAAGACAAGTTGGGAGATTTTGTTATGGCCCTGTTTGGAAAATATACCATCCCACAGGGAGGAGTGGGATGTTTGAGAAGACAAAGCTTTACTTCCCTGGAAGACTGAGTTAAGCTAGATTGGAGATCTTTTCCCTCATAAGTAGTTATTTAAGCCAAAATTCAGGGATAAATTGGGTCATTTCCTTTCTTGGGTGATGGAATGATCCCCCTCTGAGATGGTCATATGACATTAAAGGTCAAGTGAGTAATGGGTTTAAACTGCTGCAATAAAGAGTACACACTTAAAAAATAAACAAAGCTTTTATTAAGTATCTTTTTTTATTAGCAAGCATTAGAAGTTCATTGGAGGAGAATTTTTAAATGCATAGGAGCAACAATAAGAAATTTTTTAAAGCACACCCAAATCTTATCATCCAGAGAAAAACCACTGTAACACCTTAATATATTTCCTTCAATATGGGTGTACATGTGTGTATTTACATGTATTTTAAATGTACACTTTAAAAGCAGAATATTGTTGTTTTAAAATATGTTTTATTATATGCTTCTTAAAACTTTGTTCATAACCTTAGATCATGACATCTCAGAATGACTTTTTACTTCTTTCTTCTTTATTTATTTTTATTACATACACAGAGTAGCATCCATACCAAATATGAGCAAGCATGTATAAACTTACACAAGTGGAATCCCTCTTTGCATTCTTCTCTGCATACCTTTTCACAAAAGTATGTCTTGGAGAGGTTTGTATGTCTATAATTTAGATCTATGTCACTGTTTTCAGTGGTCTTATGAAAGACTATGTGCTATGATTTTTTCATCAGTCTTCTGTAAATGGACATCTCAGTTATTTCTTATTCTTTCCCTGAAATTATAAACAATCAGATTTAGCTATATTTTACCATATATAGTTTTTCACCATAAAAATCAATTTTAAAAGTTCATCATAAATCCCAAGAATGTTGCAGAAATTTCTTCCCTGGGGGATCAGACAAACCAGGGCTTGAATCCATATCCTTCCACTTAGCAGGCTGGGTGACCACAAGTAAGGAGCTCCACCTCTCTCGGCCACGTTTGGAGAAATAGCATAGTCACCTCTATGTAAAGTGTCTGGCACTGGGCCTGGCCTATAGCAGGTGCCTGATGGCAGGTAGCAGTTACAGTCAAAACATCTCCGAGAAGTGAATGTGTATGAACATTTGTGGTTAAGCTCTAAAGCTCAGAGCAATTGTAGGTTGTGTGGTTTAGGGGGTGTGGGAAGTTTACCCACTTCTGTCCTTTTTCCATAACTGGGACCATTTGTATTCCCTAAATGGTTGGGGGTCAGATGGGTTTTTCCATTCCTGAACCGCATATTTCTTTATCTGGCACAATTCTGGGCAATCTAAAAATGCAATATCACTGTCACCAGCTTGAGGAAGACATGGAGCCTGAATAATTTAACATGTCACCACCATCCATCATGATAGCAAAAGCAGGAGATGGAGTGTGGAGGACTGGGCCTGCCGAGGCTGGCAGAGCAGGTCTATGGACAGGGCAGCCCAAGCATAGAAGTTAGATTGCAAAAGAAGAGCAGTGAGTTAACTCTCATAGGCCCAGGAAAGACCTTATATCATCTTGCTCCATAGTTCTCTATATCATGACTTTTATGTTGTTCTGATGCCTTGATTAGCCTCAGAGCACACCTGGGTCAAATTCCCAGTTTGCCACCAAATATCTATGCCATCTAGGGGAAACCTTTAAATATGTCTGAATGTCTTCATTTATTTAGCAGCAAAATTGAGGTAAGAATCCTCAGGTAGAAGGCTTTGCTAAGTCCTAGAATGGCATGCCAAGAATATCTAAAATGCTTACCCACTAGAAAGCAAACTCCAATAAATCAGTAATTTTTGTGTGTTTTATTGATGGCTTTATCTTCAGTACCTAGACAGTGTTTGGGACAGCATGGGCCCTGAGTAAATGATTGCTTATGGAATGGATAAACAAATGAGTGAGTATTGTGATGATTTTAGGTGACCAGGTGGTCTAGGACAGACTGAATGGTCCCCTTCTGCATCCCCACACACTGGGCTAGGACTCCAGAGGTCTGAGCTCTTGATTCTTTCAAGGTGGCTGTGTAATTCTTCTACTCTGTGCCCCAACTTTCCCTCTCCCTGTCTCTCTCACAGCTCTCACGTTCCCCATTTATGGTTCTATCACTAATTTTGTGATATTACCAAAAAATAAAAAAAATGGGTTTCTTTTTTTATATTTTGTGAGATATAATTCACATAAGATAAAATTAATCATTAATTGACCAGGCGCGGTGACTCACTCCTGCAATCCCAGCACTTTGGAAAGCCAAGGCAGGCGGATCACCTAAGGTCGGGAGTTCGAGACCAGCCTGACCAACATGGTGAAACCCCGTCTCTACTAAAAATACAAAATTAGCTGGGCATGGTGATGCACACCTGTAATCCCAGCTACTCAAGAAACTGGGGCAGGAGAATTGCTTGAACCCAGGAGGCAGAGGTTGAAGTAAGCTGGGATCACGCCACTGTACCCTAGCCTGGATGACAAGAGCGAAACTCTGTCTCAAAATAATAATCATTTTAAAGTGTATAATTCAGTGGCATTTAGTGCATTCACAAGGTTGTACAACCATCATCTCTGTCCAGTTCCAAGACGTTTCCACCACCCCTGAAAGTAACTCAATAGTTATTAACAGTTACTCCTCACTCCCCCTTTTCCCTAGCCACCACTAGTCTACTTCCATCTCTATGGATTTAGCTCTCCTGGATATTTCATATAAATAGAATCATATAATATGTTACCTTTAATGTCTGGCTTACTTCACTTAGCAAAATATTTGCAACATTTATCCACATTGTAGAATGTATCAGTATTCCTTTTTATGACTGAATATTATTCTTTGTCTATATACCACATTTTGTTTATCCATTCATCAGGTGATTGACATTTGGGTTTGTACGTTTTGACTTGTAAATAGTGTTGCTATGAACATTCATGTACAAATACTTGTTTGAATGTCCTATCTTCAGATTTGGGGCTGGGGGTATATACCTAGGAGTGGAAATCCTGCATCATGTGGTAATTCTGTTTAACATCTTAAGGAACCACCAAACTGGTTTTCACAATGGCTGCACCATTTTGCATTTCCAGCAGCAATGTATGAGGGTTCCAATGTCTCCACATCCTTACCAACATCTGCTATTTTCCATTATTTTGATTATTGCCCACCTAGTGGGTATGATGTGGTATCTATGGCTTTGGTTTGCATTTTCTATTGACTAATGACAGTAAGCATGTTTTTAATGAGAACAGAGCATTTTTGAATCAGACATAAGTCAGATTCAAATTTGGGCTCTGCCATTTGTGTAATTTTGATTAAGCAACAGTGAGATTCTGAATATTGATTTGTCCATCGATAAAACGGGATTAACTCCTACATCTCAGACCCCTTGTGAGGTGTAGGAAGGATATTGCATGTAAGGTACCTGGGGCAGTGCTTATCACACTGTGGCATGTGTTTAGCTCATCTTCTCAATGGCTCCATCTCAGGCTCTTCAGTACCAGAAGAACCAAGGGCCCAAGGAGCAAGGATAGAAAGGCTGCTGGTTCCAGCAGATAGATGACCTCTTCTTTTCCTTTGCCAGTCTCTAACCATTCTCACTTTCTCTCAGCCCCTAAATGGAAGTATGCGAGCAGCCCTGTGTAATTAATGGCTGCATTTTATTGCACTAAATCACCAATTTTTTATTAAAATGCTAACAGAGGGGGCCCTTTTCTAGCCATCTGAATCACCTCCAAGTCAGACTGTAATTGGCCTGTGGCCCCTTCAGATTATATGGATACTCAGAGGCTATATGCCTTGGGTGGCTGCCACCTCCCCAGGATGTCACAGCAGGCAGGAGAGTCAGGGGGCACCTCCAACCAGCAGCACTCTCTTCCTTTCATTCTGTTAAACACAGACAAGCATCAAGTAATTGAGAAATGTGCCCTGACTCTCACTTCTTGGTCTTTGTGCAGAATGTTTACATGCAACATACTGTTTTCCCCATAATAACCATTCAGCTGAGTTCTTGTACCCCTTTTAAAGATGAGATGAGAGAGATCAAATGCCCTGCCCAAGACCATATGGCTAATAAGTGAATCAAAGAACTACAACTCATGTCTGACTCCAATACCTTAATTTCTTTCTACTGAAGTCCATTACTTCCCTTGGCTCATGGATAAACAAATAGAGAAACTAACTAGACTCCAAGTGCCTTGGGAGCGGGGACCATAGATACTGTTGTTTAACAGAATCCCAGCTGTGCCATTTTTTCATCCAGGTCAAAAATCCAAATTGTTTTTTAAGATTTAACATTTTACTGGCGGTCGTGGCTTATTCATCTTCATCCTGTACTCAGATCCTTGCCCTTAATTATGCTCAGTAATATTTGTTGTACAAATGTGTCTAGAACTGTGTTCTCCAATATGGTGAGCACCTGAGATGTGGCTTGTCTGTATTGTGATGTGCTATAATCACAAAATGCACACTGGGTTTTGAAGACTTACGAAAAATATATAAAATATTTTAGTAATAACTTTATGTTAATTTCACATTAACATAATATTTTAATATAGTGAGTGAAATGCAACATATCCTGGAAATTCATTTGAACTTTTATTTCTATCTTTTTAATGGGGCTACTGGAACATTTAAAATGGCATATGTGGTTTGCATTATATTTCTATTGAACCGAGTTTATAGACATTGTTTTTGAGCCTCAGTTTTCACTCTGAACACATGGTACTTTAATAGTTACAAGAAGGGAGTAAAGGTCAGAAGAGTTTGGAAATGGAGGCTTGACCCGAAGGGAAAAGCCTTTATAGAAACCCTTATGGTAGTTATAGGGGTGTGGTCTCTGTGTGCCTGGACATGTGGAAAGATGAGGGAGTCACAAAGATCTTGCTAAGCCTGATTAGAGTTCCTACAAGAAAACAGGTCCAGGTGTTGGAGTCAAGTAAGAGAACTGCTAATCCTTAATGGTCAACATATCAAGCATTTGTCAGCCCTCTATATCCATATGCAGGCATGTGTGTGTACACACATAGGCACAGACACACATACTTTCCCTGGTTGTATTAGGTATGAGGCAAGCTTTGCAGGTAGACAGACCAAATTTCAATCCTGTTTCTCCCACTTACTACCTCATATCACCCCTCTGAGACAGTTATTCATCTATAAAACCATAACTCATGATACAGTCCTTATAGGATGACTGTGGACATTGTAAACAAAGTATTTGTTCATATTTTATTGTAAACCAGCATTGTAAAAAAGGAATAGATTTACCTACCACTGTCTGAATTTGAATTGTGGTTCTACTACTTGCAAGCTGCGACCCTGAACAAAATATTTAATTTCCACGTGCCTTCATTTTCTCACCAGTTGAGATGGGAATAAATGTAGTAACCTACCTCCTATGTTCTTGTAAGTATGAAATGAGTCAACGCATGTAAAGTCTTTAGAATAGTGCCTGGAAGAGATACTGTGCTATGCCAGTGTTAGCTTTTCTTATATTAGAATTGCCTGGTGACTTTTCGGTCACTCTCTCTATCTGGCCCCAGTAGGGAAAAAATAATGTCTGATTCCTGTACGCCAGATTTGTTCACCATGGTAGGGATATACAAGGTCATGTGTTTAGGATAAAGTAGAGATTGGAAGGAAGGAAGGGGGTAAGAATTTTGCTGAAATGTTTCAAAGTGTGGGCTGTGAGAAGAGTCTGAGGTGGCCTCCTAACAGGGATAGACCCCTCGTTTTTGCTCTGTGGCTCCAGACACAGCAGAAAGTATGGCAGATGTTTTCTGAACATAAGAGAATGACCTTATCAGATGCCTTCATTTTCCCTTTGGCCAAGAATTACGTATAGATGAACAGAAGTCTTCCTCCCTCCCTTTTTTTTTTTTGGAGATGGAGTCTCGCTCTGTCACCCAGGCTGGAGTGTAGTGGTGCGATCTTGGCTCACTGCAACTTCCACCTCCCCGGTTCAAGCAATTCTGCTGCCTTAGCCTCCCAAGTAGCTGGGATTACAGGCACACGCTGCCACACCTGGCTAATTTTTTGTATTTTAGGAGAGACGGGGTTTCACACATTGCCCAAGCTGGTCTCGAACTCCTGAGCTCAGGCAATCTGCCTACCTTGGCCTCCCAAAGTACTGGGATTACAGGTGTGAGCCACCACGCCTGGCTCTTCTCCCTTCTTTTCTTTCTTCTTTCTTCTTTCTTCTTCTTCTTCTTTTTTTTTTTTTTTTTCTTTTTTAACAGTAAAATCTTTTAATGGCAATTTTAAAAGCCCTGCTGGCTTCTGGGGACCTCTGCTCTCTAGTAACTTCCAAATTCTCCATGAGCTCCCTGCCAATTCCATTTCAAAGCAGAGCCTTTAAATGGGGGACTGAATCTGGCAGAATCTGAAGTCTCCTCATGTCTCCAGGCTCTGCTTTTAGTTGCTGGGGATTGGGGAAAGTGTGCACTAAGGCTCTGGGACAGACCTTGCCTGATGACACATTTGGGACAAAGATCAAATGTTGTTGTCCTTGTACTTTCCCACTCATTAGAACATACCGTCTCAGGGAAGAATGGGTGTGGGGAGGCAGATATTAATCTTTCAATTTTACAGACCCTGAAATCGAGACGCAGCATCATAAGTGACGAGAAATTTGAGCTTGGGCATTAGTTCCACCTGGTTTCAAAGTCCACCTTCACTCATTATTAGCAAATCATTTTTCTTTTCTGAGCGTCACTTGCCTCATCTATAAAGTAGGCACAATGAGGCCTCCCTCCTAAGGGTATTATGAATTCAGTAGTATGAATGAGATGTTGTGTACAAAGCTCTGAATGCCGTACTTAGTGCCTTGACACTCAAAGGATGATCTGCTCTTTCAGGGTTCACTCATGAGTGGTTTTAAGGAAAACAATGCCTGTATTACAGAGAGACCGAATTTGGAGTTGGACAGACTAGCCTCAAAGCTTAACTTTCCTAGTCATCTGCTGTGTGACTATGCAAGTAACTTTGCCTAAGCATGTCTTTGCATCTTTGCTTTATAATCTAGTTTGTTAATTACACCACTCTTATGAGTATATCATGATGATGATTGTCTACAATAATGTCTACAAATCTTCTAGGTACACAGTAGACTGTGCAACAATGTTGCTAGAAGAATGAATGTGTAATAACCATATTGCAGAAAAAGTGTCTGCAAGTAGAATTTCTGTATACTGAATGCCATTTCAAATACCCTACCTGAGGAAATTACATAATAAATCCTTTCGTGAATTGAATAACATTTCCTTCTAATATATGTTTTTCTTTTCCTCAGTTGAAATTTTCGAATAGGTAATAGGTTTGCATGGTGCTTGACTGAAAAGATGCAAAGAGTTTATAGAGAAAAGTAGCCTCCCTCTGTTCCCATCTTTCAGCCACTTAATTCTCCACCCAGGACAACCATTTTTACCAGATTCTTAAGTCTCCTCCCAGAAAGTCTATTACCATAGATGTCTGAAGCCCCATCAATGAAACAATTTTAAAAACCAAAGTCCTTATTTTCCTGTGCCCATCTACTCACGCCCAGTATCCTCAGAGGCTCTCTCTCCTGGTTATTTCTTCTCTGGAGTAAATAATTTACCAATCCTTTAATCCCTCTCTTTCCATATCCTGTCTTTTTTTTTTTTAGCAATTAAAAATGCAGAAAGCACAAAGATAAAAATAAAAAATATCCATATTTCTCTCTTTGGAATTAATGACTATTAGTATTGTGACACAATTGCTTTTAGCCTTCTTTTTTATCCTTTCTGCAATCTGTCGTTCACAGCATATGAATGCATTGCCCTTTTCCTTCCACAGTCCTCTGAGTTTGTCTCTGAAGCACCCTTTGCACTCATCTCCTCCTCCCACCCTCACTACACAGGCCCTCCTGCAAGCCCTGACCTCCATTCACCTGGGTGGTCACTGAGCCTCCTGGCTGCTTCCCCTGCCTCGCACCCATCCTGCAGCCTAGGTACCACTGGAGTGTTCTTCCTTGTACACACCATGGCTGGTCAATTCATACTTTTGCTCTAGAACCTTCCATGACACCCAAAGTAAAGCTCCCTATCCTCCGTTTGGCACCCAAGTCCTCTCCCTGTGTGTCTTCCCAGTCATTTCTCCACTTAATGTTGCCTCCGACTGCCCATATGGCCCATTCCTGAGGGTGCTCAAGCTGGTACCTCTGCTGGAACTCCTTTTTCTACCAGTGCAGCCCCATCCATCCTTCAAGACCTGACTTAAATCTTCACTCCTGCATAAAACCTTCTCAGACCCTCCGTGCTGAAATGAATTGCACTCCCCCATATTCCTAGCATCTCATTGAGTGGTAAACAGAAGCCATGAATTAGGTTTAAGCCTCCTTAGGATTCCATTTGTCCTCCTGACTAGCTTATGATCCCCTGCCTGGCAAAGACTGAGTCCTATTTATCGTTGTGTCTCCAGAGTCTTGCTCTGAACCTGGCATATAGTAAGCACTTGATTGAAATCTGGTTAAAATTAACTTATCTAGAGTGTTTTCTAGAGTGTTTGCTTATCACCAAAAGCAACAATAGCTATCAGTTATTTAAGACGTACTGCAGACCAGGTATTTTATATATTACATCTCCTTTAATCTTCACAGCAATCTCACAAGGTGAATAGTTTTATCCCTATTTTAGAAAGACAGAACCCAGGGCTCAGAAAGGCGTGATTTCCCGTCAAGGTCACACAGCCCAGAAGCTGCTGAGCCATGCTTGGACCCAAGATCTGCTTCACTGCAGAGCATGAACTCCTTCCATTCATCACACTGACTCCTGGGTGGCTTGGGATTTACAGAGAGAAGTCTGGGGATGGGGTTGCTGATCTCTGGGATGGCTGAGGAATCTCACAAACTTCTGAAGGCCTGGAAGGCTGACTGATAGATTGTGCTTCCTCACAGGGGGAATCAGCTTTGGGAGAGCCAAGGGGACGTCGGGCTCTGAGGCAGATGATGAAACGCAGCTGACGTTCTACACGGAGCAGTACCGCAGTCGCCGCCGCAGCAAAGGTAATAGTGTCCTTGGAAGGTTCCAGAACCAGAGTTTGTAGAAGGAAATCCTGGAAATCAAATTTTGTGTTCCCTAGGAAATCGTAAATCTTCTCTAACCTGGTCCCAATCTGGTTAAAACTGAGCTTAGTATCTGCTGCCCTGGCTATACTGGTGACCTTCAGTATATCATTTTCTCGACTTATTCTTTATTTGCTTTCTATCCTACCTTATTCTTCAAAAAATATTATGGATTTTTTTTAGTTTATGCAGATTTTTTAAAAATTCAAAACAGGAAATGAAATAACTAATCATATTAATATGAAAATAAGAATAAGGAAAATTATCCAAACACAGGTTGGGTTGATGCAGAATAATTCCTGCCATACTGTTTTGTAGTTCTTAGAAGAGGCTGGCAATTTAAGTAAGAAATTCCTGGCAGCCAAAGTGTAAAGGGAAACATACTCAGAAATAAAATGTACAGGGTTAATGGGAAAGAATCAAGCATTTGTTCAGGAAATTTTACTTACCAGACCAGAGATAAAGTCCTCTACTTGGTATGTATGAAGAAGATACCATGTGACTTTCTAGATGGTTTCTTCAACAGATAAAATTCAGTATTGGTGCATAATTATTTCTCACAGTGTCACTCAATGTAGGGGAATGGCCAAATGCTGAAGCAGGACTCCACAAAGGTCTGAAACCTGTGGCCAAGATCCATCATTCTCTGATTATTCAACGTGCTCTGAAGGGAAAACATAGCATATTTCAGGCAATTGTCTGTGAATGTAATTCCTCATCTTGGATTGTCCATAAGGACAGGAAAGCAGCCAGTCTGAGACTGCATTCTTGGAATAGACCCTCCTGGGGTGCAAACATTGATTCCATGCCAGTGATAAAGGGCAGATCCATGCATGGGCTTTAACCACCCACTGAAAAGAAGGTCCTGTGACAAAAAACAGGTCCAGGTCATGTGGCAGGGTACCTGGCCCTCCTCTCCTACCTCCACAAAGAAGTGGGCTGAGAAGTAGCTGGGGCAGGGAGAAGGAGGAGGAGGAAGCTTTCTCACAAACCATTCTGCATGCATTCTATCCATGCACAGTGGACATTGCAAGAGTGCAGATCCCCATAGCTTCTGTGTGCTCCTTTTGCTCTTAGGCAAGTTATTTACCTTCTGTATGCCTCAGTTTTTCATCTACAAGTTGGACCTTGTAACTGCCTCATGGGGCTGTGGATGAATTTTGGTTAAGCTATGTAAAAAATTTATCATGGTGCCTAGTGTATGCTAAGAGCGAAATAAGTCAGACATTATTAATGTCAGTTCAGTTCTCATTGTTGTTTTTCCTGTCTCCTCACCTCTGGCATCTTTCACTGAAAAGCCCCACGTGGGAGGAGTGTTGCCATTGACACGTTACATGGGAAGGGTTTGCAGCCTCGGTAGCCACTGGAAGAACGGAATCTGCCTCTCACTCCTTCTCATTCCTCAGCTTTCTCCACTTGATCTTAGCCAGAAAACCAAGAAGCAATCCTCAGCTTCCTGGAATCTGCATTGGAGATTTAGAAGTTGACGATTGATGATTCTTGACTGGTCTTCTCCCTCACACAATCCAGCAGCCAGAATTAGGGCTGGGGAAGTCAATGGGTCCCCTCAGCAGGCCTGGGCTATTTATAGATAATTGGAAAAACATCTATCACTGAGCATGCCCCCCATAAATTGGTGTTCAACTTAGAAAAGCTAAAGCAAGCTACAGGCCCCAAGATGAAGGATTTAACCCAGCGCCTCCTTTCTTTCTCTCTCCTTCCATCCCTTCATTCTTTCCTTCCTCTCTCCCTCCCTTCTTCCCTCCCTCCTTTTTTACTCTCCTCTCCTCTCCTGTGCTCTCCTCTTCTCTCCCCTTCCCTTCTCTCCCCTCCTTTCTCCCTTGCCTGCCTTCCTCCCTCCCTCCCTCCCTTTCTTTCTCCCTTTCATACATACCACAAATATTTGTTCTGCACCAACTACATGCCTGCTACTCTTCTAGGCACTGGGGACACAAACCAAGCAACAATTTAAAATTCCTACTCTTGTGGGGTTTGTATTATATCAAAATACAAATCTATTAGATGGCGATAAATGCTAAGAGAAAAGGAGACAACAAGGAGGGGAATTGAGAGAATATGGAAGGAATTGAATGCTTAGATTCAGTGAGCATAAATTACCCTACCCTTTTTGCAGGATCACAGGGAGAGCATTCTTAATACTGTGTTTGATGTTGTTAGGTTTTTGCTATTGCTGCCGCAGCTGCCACAATTTTTTGTTGTTGAATACAGAGAGTGAATTTGGTTCTGCAACATCTTTGTTCTAGGCAAATGAACTTAGAACCCAATGTCCCAGTCTGCAAGTACCAGAATTCCTCATGAAAGGGCTGTGATCCGTTGTTTCTCTTTCATATACTTTGGGCAGGAGTAAGGGTGCCTTCAGCACTCACTGACTTAATGGGAAAAATGCACAGGACAGAGGTGAGCCAAGGGAGGTCCAGGAGCCCTTGGTGACATAAGAGCAGCAGAGTGTTTCACGTGTCGTGTGAAGAGATCACCAAACAGGCTTTGTGTGAGCAACATGGCTGTTTATTTCACCTGGGTGCAGGCAGGCTGAGTCCAAAAAAGGAGTCAGCAAAGGGTGGTAGATTATCATTAGTTCTTATAGGTTTTGGGATAGGCAGTGGAGTTAAGAGCAATGTTTTGGGGGCAGGGAGTGGATCTCACAAAGTACATTCTCAAGGGTGGGGAGAATTACAAAGAACCTTCTTAAGGGTGAGGGAGATTACAAAGTACATTGATCAGTTAGGGTGGGGCAGAAACAAATCACAATGGTGGAATGTCATCAGTTAAGGCTATTTTCACTTCTGTGGATCTTCAGTTGCTTCAGGCCATCTGGATGTATACGTGTAGGTCACTGGGGATTTGATGGCTTAGCTTGGGCTCAGAGGCCTGACACAGAGCATAGTACTAAAAGCATAGATTCTGGTGGTGGGTTACGTGGGTTCAAATCCCAGCCCCCCCACTTACTGGCAATGCCATATTAATCATGGAACGTAATGTCTCTGCATCAATTCCCTAAGTTGTAAAATGAGGATATTAAGATTAAAGCATAGAGAGTTGTTCTAAAGATTAAAATTACTTGATATCTGTGAAGCATTCAGGTAGAGGTAGGGAGGGAGAGAAGTTGTGGCAGAGTGAAGTTGCTGAGAAGGATTTACTATGGGGACAGGAAGGGAGTCTCAGATCTGCTACCAACTCGCTGTGTGACCCTAGTAAAGTCTCTTTTGTTATCCAGATCTGTTTTTTAATCTGAAACATGGGAGAGTGGACGAGTGAGAGCCAATTCAATTTGATCTCTGAGATCTCTTCTTACTTGTATGTGAATGGGACATGGTGCATATTTCTGAGAATCTCGTGTTATTGGGATGTACCTGGCTTCCAGCTCCAGCTTCCTTTGCACCCTGTTTACCTCCCCCATGTCCAGTGCCACTCCCCTTTCCTGTTTCTCTCCTTTAGGGTCTAACTGTGACACTAGAATGGTTCTGTTGTCCCCTTTGGCTATTCTGATGGGTTCTTTCTTCCCTACACCCCCAGGCCTGCCTGGACCTGTAACATCCCAGTCCTCTCCTGTTCCTCTGCCATCACCATTTCAGCTCCTCTTTAGCAAAGGCAATGACTCAGCAGTTCCCTGCGGTCTGCCCAGGGGTGTGTGTGAGCCCGCCCAGCTGTGACACAGAAGAGATGATGAAGTGCAAGGAGGTGAGGGAAGAAAGAGATAAAAGTACCAGGAAAGGCAGTTCCTTGTGCTAGTTGAGAATGGTCATCTAATATCCTTTGGGACTCCATATGAATTCACTATAACCATTTCAGGTCTATCTGCAAAGTAGGAGCTGAGCTGTGTTTCCCAAATCTCGGGGCATGTGGGCTTTGATAAAGACATTCAACTTCATCATTTTGAAGTACTCAGAAGGAAGTCGAGTCTTTGGGGCCGTCTGTGTGTGACAGAAACAGTGATTTTCAGTCCTGGCTTTGCCACAACGTTTTTGTGTGACCTTGGCCAAGTCCCTGCTGATCTCTGAGTCTCACTTTTTCAATCTCTAAGTAGAGATTTAAGAGGAATGCTCAAAAGCAACTCGATCAGCATGGTGAAATTATTCTTAGGGACCCTGCACTGCAGTTCAGACTGTTTCAGATGTTAGAAGATTTTGGAAGACAAAGTTATTGAACTGAGTGTTTCAGATTATCCCAGCTTTGGGAGAAGAAAGACACGATAAACTGCAGCTAAATATGAGAGGGTTTCCTGAAAGAGTTGAGGCTGGGAAGTTGCCTGAATCTCAGACATGGCTCTGCCTCTTTTCATCCATGGGACATGAACCAGTATTCTCAAATTCCCATCTTTAAAATGCAGTCACTCCATCTCCCTCACAGGGTCATTGTGAAGATTAAAATAATGAGTATCTTCTTTATAACTTCAACTTCTGCCAACAAGCTCTCCCCTTCTCCACTGCTGCCATTCTAGTCCCTGCCACCTGCATCCTTTGCTTTAAAACTGCTAAGAGTCCCCTCTACCATCTCCCTTGCTGTGTTCCAGCCCGTTCTCAATCATGTAGCCAGAGTGATCGTCTTTACACATGTAAATATGGATCATGTTGTTTCTCCTCTTAGAAGCTTTCAATGCTTTCCTTTTGCTTTCAGGATGAAATGGAAACTCCCTACCCCACCTGCAGTCCTGAGTGGTCTTGCCCTGCCTCTCTCCCCAGGGCTCTGTCTGCTCCATCCCTCCACACCCCACCTCTCCCCCAGGACCTCTTCCCCAGCACTCCTGCATCTGTCCTGCCACAGCCTTCACAACTTTTGTCTCCTGGAATGCTCTTCCCCGCCATTTGACTCATTCACCTGCCCCACCTCACGTGAAACCTCCACTTAAATGGCATATTTTCTGCAAAGCTGTCCGTACCTGAGTTAATTTCCGTGTCTCATTCCATACCAGATGCTGTGATGTACCCGCTTTGTAGACTTGGTTGCCACTATAATTCTACATTTACTGATATGCTCCCTGAGTACTATTTGTGTCCTCCACTGAACTGGAAACTTCACGAGGATAGACACGTTGTCATTTGTGTCCAGTTTTATCCTCAACACCAAGCACAGGGAGATGAGCTCCCAGTAGGCACTGGGTGAATATTTTGAATGAAAGACTCGACTGAATGACGAGTGAATGGATGAAAGAAACACCTGCACAGTGTCTGGCTTATAGGTGTTCAGGATGGAGGCTGCTTTTCTGTCTGCCCCCTCTTGTTTTATCTCGTTTTATGCCTGCTTGCTTGAAAAGGGCCTGCTCTCTTCTTCCCTTCTTTTTCCTGCTACTGGTAAGCAGAGCTGAGGCCTTATCTCTCCCTATTTTTCCACTTCAAGGACACCAGGAAAGTCATGCCCAGCAGTGGCAAGAGGGCCTAAGCATTGGTGGTGAAAAGCGCACTCTGCCTGAGCTCTTTGAGTGTGACTTTTGTGTGTGCCATCTGGGAACGATGTAACCAGGCCAGAAGGCTGCATGGCAGAAAAGGTTACACTGGGGGCTAGCAGTGGGGAGCGGGGCTTGGAGCAGAAGGAGAGAGGAAATGTCTAACAAGTGTTTGTACATAGATCTCTCTCTTAGCATATCCAATGAGAGAAATAGGACTGGCATTAGATTCAGCCAGACCTGGCTTTGAGTCCTGACCTCACCTTGTCATCCCTTCCATGTGTCCCCAGATGGATTTTAACCCGTGGGTGCTTCCCTTTGCATAAAATGGAGCTGTTGACATCTGCCTCACAGAGTCAGCACGGAGTAGATGGCACCGGGTCTTACCCAAAGATGCTCAAGAAATATCTGTTCTTTCTTCTCATATTTTCTTTCCCTTCAAAACATTCTGAGCTCCAAACTAAATCAGCTCAAATCCCATTTTCAGCAATAGGATCCATTATGAAAGAGATTTGAGGTATAGTCTGGAAGTACTTTGTATTTCCTAAGCTTTAGGGTCTTCGTAAGGAGAATGGGACTATTTTGGAGGGGTGACTGGTACATCCGGGTAGAGCCTCATCCCAAAGCACAGAACTGTAGCCGTCAATATGGAGAGTGGAAGGAAGGAGAAAAGAGGCGAAGAGATTGAGAAACAGAGGAAGAGAGACCAAGATATGTATGTCTGGTGGGATTTCCTAAATAAGGGGTCAGCAACGTTTTTTGTAAGTGGCCAATTAGTAAACATTTCAGCTTCGCAGGCCTTCCAGTCCCTGTTGGACCTACTCAACTTTGTTGTTGGTCTGTGAAACCTGCCATAGGCAACACATAGATGAATGGACATAAATATTTTCTAATAAACGTTATTTTTAAAAACAGGTGCCAGTTCAAATTTCACCCATGAACCTTAGCTGACTCCTGCCTTAAACCATTGGTATGTTACCCTCACCTGTATGTCTGATCCAGGAAGCATGCATACAATTTCACCATGCTCTGTGAAAATCAGTCTAACCTCATATCATATATGATCATTCTGTCTGAAAGAGTCTATTTGTTGCCCGTCAATCAATGAGTGGATAAAAAAACTGTCATATATACATATATATATGATGGAATACTACTCAGCCATAAAAAGGAATGAATTAACAGCATTTGCAGCAACCTGGATGAGATTGGAGACTATTATTGTAAGTGAAGTATCACAGGAATGGAAAACCAAACATCGTATGTTCTCACTGATATGTGGGAGCTAAGCTATGGGGATGCAAAGGCATAAGAAGGATACAATGGACTTTGGGGACTTGAGGGGAAGGGTGGGAGGTGGGCAACGGATAAAAGACTACAAATAGGGTACAGTGTATACTGCTCAGGTGATGGATGAACCAAAATCTCAGAAATCACCACTAAAGAACTTACTCATGTTACCAAATATCACCTGTACCCCAATAACCTATGAAAAGAAAATAAAAATAAAGAATGGAAGAAAAACACAAACAAAAAATAAATAAAAGTGTCTATTTGTCATGCAAGGCATTCTATGTTTGATTAAGTAAATAACCCTTCAGTATATCATTGTTTTAAGTGTTCCAATTCTGATGGCATTTTACAGTATTAAGTAATAAACTAGCTAATGTAATAGGTTACTACTGGGAAGAATTTAACATATATTCATCAGAGATGGTACTCCATAGAGCAAAGAATGTTGCACTCAGAGTCAGGAGATGTGTGCTCTAGTCCATACCTCACCATTAACTAGCTTAGTGACCTTGGCAAGCCTGTGCTCCCTTGGGGCCTCAACTTTCCTATTGTCATACAAGGATATTTACATCATATGTCATCAAGGCTGATCCTCATTGTAGTTTAGCCTGTATTTGTGGAATAAGCGACCCTGCTAACCGTGCTGCTGGGCAATGAGAAAATGGGACCTCAGCACCCAGCCTCACAGTGGTTACAATCTCTAGAGGCAAAGAGTGTGCAAGCTCACACAGGGCAGCATTGCAAATCGGGATAAGCTAGTGTACAGCTGAAGGTCCAGATGAGAAGTTGAGGTGGTTTGCCCAGACCTGGGCACAATGCTGAGGAGGAGACAGAGCCGTTATAGCTGCCGGATCATTTCAGCAGTGCAAACACCCAGCAAGAGCCTCCCAGTCCAGCTCTGTGCTGTGTGAGTTTGGGTGCATCTCTCTTCCTCTCTGGACCTCGCTTTTCTCATCTGCAGGTTGCTCAGCCAGTTATAGAAATCCAGGTTTTCTGATCCCCAATCTCACATACTTTCCTCTAAGCTTTGCTGCTTAGTTCTCCAGCAGAGTGAACCACAGCATAAATGCTACTGGTTGTCTTATTTCTTTGTTTTAGTTGCTTGTTTTAATTTGACAATTCCTAAGCTGGGATTTTCTATAAATAAGAACTACTCAATCCATAAGCAAAACTTTGTGCTAAGGTATATGGATGTATGACTTTTCTTTATGATTCTCCCCTCCTCCCCCCTCCACACACATACAGTTTAATCCTGTCTTTGAGGAAAAGGATAGGTGAGGAAAAGTTCAAGCCATATCTGCAGAGGAGGCCTTTGGGAACTGAAGCCTCCTGTTATGAAACATAAGCCATGAGTCCCAAAATGGATCAGAGACTCCAGGAAATGAAAATGGGATGAAGTGAAAGCTGAGTGTCTGCGGAAGAGTACCTGCCAAGGTGTGAGGGCGGATGGTACATGGTACGCTGGGGAAGGAGATGGAGGAGAGATGCCAGAACTGAGTAGAGACCAAGTTCATGTGCAGGAATGATGGAAAATGAGGCTGGAGAAAGAGGCAGCAGCTATGCCTTGACCACTGACCAAGGGCTTACCTCATCCCTTTATCCGTCACTTCTCATCAGACAACAACATTCTGTTTCACTCTAAGGGTAATCCATTTAGTCTTCCATTTTATGCACATAGAAACCAAGGCTCAGAGAAGGGAAGCATTTTCCTCAAGGTTAAAAATGTCGTCTCCTCAAATGACAAATCAAACGGGGCAAAATGTTAACAACAGGTGAAGCTAGACCAAAGATAGATGGACATTCTTTGTACTCTTCTTATCTTCGCAACTTTGTCAGGTTGAAATTATTTGCACTAATACACCCAGAAAATAGTAGTAGGGCTTCTAGGTTGAACATAGGCATTGGCATCAGTAGACATGGGTTCAGATTTTTGCTCTGCCATTTCTTAGCGTTGCAGAACCTAAGGCAAGACATATTTGTTCTCTGAGCTCAGTTTCTCTTGGGTAAAGGAGGATAAGTGTAGTAGTTGTCCTTCTGTTCTCCCTTGGGCTTGTTATGAGGATTAAATGAGATAACATAAGCTGAGGAAATGCTTAGCCAAGTGCACCCACCATGTGATTGTTTCATTGCTAGTCAGTTACAGCACATCAGTGCCTGAGCCACACAGCCTCCAGGTCCTCTTTCTAATGTACTGGCTTGCAAATTAATCTTCCTTATAGAAAAACAATAGTGGCCAGGCACAGTGGCTCACTCTGTAATCTCAGTACTTTGGGAGGCCAAGGTGGGTGGATTACTTAAGCATGGGAGTTCCAGACCAGCCTGGGCAACATGACAAAAACCCGTCTCTACAAAAAAATTAGCCAGATGTAGTGGCATGAGCCTTTAATTTCAGCTACTCGGGAGGCTGAGGCTGGAGGATTGCTTGAGCTCTGGAGGTCAAGGCTGCAGTGAGCCATGACTGCACCTCTGCACTGAAGACTGGGCATCAGAGTGAGACCCTATCTCAAAAAAAAAAAAAAAGAAAGAAAGAAAGAAACGAAAAAGAAAAAAACAATAAACATTTTTGTTGAAAATGTGAATTTTGTAGGCCTAGCCCCTTGGGGACATTGTGATGCAGCTTTTCACTTCACCATCCTCTGCTTCTTGCCTAAAGGTAGCCTTGCTCATGGGCAGATCTACTGGCTGCCCTCTGCCAGCCTGCAGAGCGTACCCCCAGGACCTGCTACTCAGAACAGAGTAAACACTGAAGACAGATCAATCAGGATTCTATCAGCCTCTACATCATTGCAGCCAGAGTAACCTGGAAGAGAGGGCTAGGCTTTAAGGAGAGTTAAAGTGTCCAAGATATGGGGCAGATCAGCCTACTACTCCCTACCCTGCAGGGATTCCCACTGAGCACAACATGACTAGAGGCTTGAGAAAAAGGATTAGCTAGAGGACCCACAGGTGAATGCATCAGCGCCTTCATGGGGTGGGTTTACCTGGTTATTACAGGGCCTGGACATGGGTACAGGGAAAGCAGTGGGAAGTTAAGACAGGGTGGAAAGCCAGGGGAGAGAGTGCTGGGTGAGGGACAGGAGGAGGAAGAGCCAAGCAAGAGAATCTCATGAAATCACTGGAAGTCCTAAGACTTGAGTGTTTTGTTTTGTTTTTGTTTGTTTGTTTGTTTTTGAGATAGAGGTTTGCTCTTGTTGCCCAAGCTGGCGTGCAATGGCACCATCTCGGCTCACTGCAACCTCCGCGTCCCGGGTTCAAGTGATTCTCCTGCCTCCGCCTCCCGAGTAGCTGGGACTACAGGTGCATGCCACCACGCCCAGCTAATTTTTTGTATTTTTAGTAAAGATGGGGTTTCACCGTGTTAGCCAGGGTAGTCTCGATTTCATGACCTCGTGGCCTGCCTACCTCAGCTTCCCAAAGTGCTGGGATTACAGACATGAGCCACTGCGCCCAGCCAAGACTTGAGTTTTAATCCTAGGTGTCTCTTGTTTGGTGAGGAGGCTTTGAGCAAGGCTTTGGGCCTCAGTTTCCTGTCTGTAGACCAGCAAGGTAGAATTTGACCATCTCTGAGTTCACAATAAAACCATTTTAGGGCCCATAATAGAAATGGATTCAACAAGAAGGGAGATAGAGGAAAAGAACAGAAGAAACTGTATTAGTTTCATTGAATTCTCTCTATGCTGTTCTGTCCTCTCTAAATGCATCATTTCATATTATTTTAAACAATACCAGGAGAAGGGATTATTTTTCTCTCCATTTTACAGATGAAGAAACTTAAGAATTGAGAGGGTTCACTTTCCTGAGGCTGTCATGAGTTAAGGGAAGCTTGAATTTGTATTTAAGCTAATTGTTTTCAAAATGTGGTCAGGCCATTATAAGGATGAATGAGATAAATCATGTAAAGTGCATATGACAGTGCCTGAAACAAGGTACCTACTCAAAAAGAGACAGAAAGAGGATACTCGTATCTGTGTATCCCCCATATCCTGTGATACAGGAAACCCGATCATATCCCAGAGAACTTCCTGGTATCAGCTCTGTAACCCCCAGGATGGTGGGGAAAGGTAGCCTGGGAGGGGCTGGGATCAGAAATAGTGGTGGTCAGAACCAGCTCAGGCGCTGAAAAGTTAGTTCAGTATGGAGGACAAAAGGCAGCATCCGTGGGACCAGCCTTCCTGGGGCACCACCAACAGAGGGTGCCTGGTATTTAGTCAGGTAGTAAAACAGACGACAAGGATGACTTCCAGTGCTGTGCAGGGACCAGCCCATCCCGGTTTGTTGAGAGCCTATTGTGCTCATCTCTTCCCAACTCTGCTGTGAGTGATGCCACTTTGGGAGCTTGTAATCAGCCATAGGAGAAAGATTCATACTATGGAAACTGGAAAATACTTAAAATATTTTAAAAGAGCTGCCTGCTCTTGCTCAGAGAGCCCATTGTTAAACAATTGCCAGCACACCACTGGGGAGAACTGTCAGTAAGAAGTAAGAACTTAGCCACAGGCTAGGATTCAAAGACCATTTTCTAGAAATAGTCTAAGCAATCCAGAATCTTCCCTGAGGATGATGCACTAGGTGATGAAGGGTTTTGGGGGGCGTGGAGGCCAGGCACAAAGCAAACTACAGCATCCAAGGCCCAAGGAAGAGGATTCCTTTTGAGAAACAGAAGACAATAAGGTCAGCTGGAGAAGCTGAATATTCAGGGCCCGCATAGGAGGCTGGGCACTCTGGTGCTTCCTACTTGAGAGAATCATGAGTTCTAGGACCTAAATCAGGGCAGGTGGCCTCAGCTGTGTGGGAAGACGAGCTGTCAGGGCTGCGTAGTTCTTTAGCCTAAATGAATCTCAGAATCACTTTTTAAAATACCAATTCCAAGAATCAACCCATTTAATGGGACTATCTGGCTAAAAGTCTTAATATAAGTATGAAATCCTTTTCAGATTCTAATTACTTAATACCAGCCAGCATTGAGAACCACCGCTCTCGAGCTTCCTTGATATATCAGCCAGCAGCACATTCCATTTCCTGTCCTGGCTTTGGGCCCCTATGGAGTGTATCCCCCGTTTCCCAAGCCTGGAACTTGGATAACAATTATAAGGGGAATAACTATTTATAGCAACCATGTACTGAGGGTCACTTTTGTGTCAGGCCTATTGCACATTCATTAATCTTCCTAACAATAAGTTGCTTAGCTGTGGCTTGAATTGGGTTTTGGTTGACTCCAAAGACTGTTCATGGTCACAATCCCCCAGAACTGTCGCCTAGGAGAACCTTGTAGGTTTTTGCTCATTTTGCTTATCATAACTCTTGCCCAAATGTTTAACTGTTGGTGATTTGTAGGAGTGGACTCCTTCCTCCAGAATGTTCTGGTAGATCTTACAGGCTTTCTGGAGAGAGAAACTCTCATGGACAGAGAAACTGGGAGTTTGGATTCCCTTTACTTGTAAGCACAGTAAAATGCAGTAAAATACAGAAGCCTAGCTTTGATCTACGTCTGCATTTGGCTCTATTTAACAACATTAGAGAAGAGAAAATTATGTATTCAGAAATTGTTATGGGCTTAAAAAGCTCCTATCTGTCTCTCTTCTCTCCCTTCCTTCAAACCTAAAGAAAGTAGACATTGGCTTTTTTTTTTTTTTTTTTTTTTTTTTTTCCCCTTAAAGATCCCTTCTGGACTACTTCTACCCAAACCCACAGAAACATCGAGCAGTCTTGGCAAATGAGGGTTCCTTGAATGCAGAAGGAAAGCCAGCTAACTACAAAAACGTCCTCCTCCAGCCCATGATGGTCCCTGAAATATTGTTTAAATTGTTCTCTGTACTCCTCTTCCTGTGCAATGCCAGCCAGCTCAGCACCTGACAACCCGCCATCGAAGGGAGGGAGATGGCTGTCAGGAATCAAATGGGAGACCAAAGGCGATAAAGCAAACATGTCGTTTTAGTTGCTTACACTAGCGAGAAGGAATAATCAGTCTCTCTCGCTTTCTTGTTTTTCAACTAGGCTCAGCAGGATTCCCCCACCCGCCTTTCCTTAGAATGAGACACTGTGACTCTTTGCTTTCCTCCCCAAGTAAGAACACGCTGTCATCCCCTTTCTTCCCAATCCTGTGAGACGGCCAGGGTTCTCCTACCCCTGAAAAACTCTTTTCCAGATAAAGAGACCACGCCACTGGTCATGGGCACCCGCTGTATGTCACCAGCTGTGTGAGATGCTTACATGCATAACCTTATTTAATCCTGATTCTCAGTTTGGGAGACTTTGGGCAAGTGAATGTACCTTCCCAGGCCTGGATTTCCTCCTCTCAAAAATGGAAATGATAATCCTATCTCACAGGGTTTTTGTCATGGTTAAATAGTGTCATGTGTTATTAGAACATAAGGTACGTGATGAAAGACAGTAAGAAAAAGTCTGGGAAGGACAAATTCAGCCAGACTGAGAAAGGCTTTGAATGCCAAGTTCATTCATTTTTTTTCATCTGCATAATCAACTAATGTTTACTAAATACCTAATTCTGCTGAGACTCTTTGCTAAAGACAAGGAATATAGTGGGAAATAGACCAACAGGGTGGATTTCCTTATGAAATTTCTAGTCATGCCAGAGGAAAAAGGGAAGGGAGAGTGTATTTCCCAAATAGACTCATGAATGAATATATTATTCCAAACTGTAAGGACTGCCTCTGATGAAAAGAAAAGAGGAACTAATGTAATCAGGAGACTTATGAACTGCACGTTTGAGAAGCCAATACTACAGCTTATACCTGAAAGATGGGTGGGAGGTGGCCAAGCTCTAAAAAATGGCGTGTCCGTGTGAGCAGGAAAGAGCCTACGCTTGAACCTCCGTGAAATGGCAAATCTAGGAAGGGTGTTTTTTGTTTGCTTTGTTTTGTTTTTTGAGACAGGTCTCACTCTGTCACCCAGGGTGGAGTGCAGTGCAACCTCTTGCAGTGCAACCTCAGCTCACTGCAACCTCTGCCTCTCAGGTTCAAGTGATTCTCGTGCCTCAGCCTCCCAAGTAGCTGGGACCACAGGTGTGCACCACCACGCCTGGCTAATGTTTTGTATTTTTAGTAGAGTTGGGGTTTCACTATGTTGGCCAGGCTGATCTTGAATTCCTGACCTCAGGTGATCTGCCTGCCTTGACCAGGAAGGGATTTACTGTTGAAGGAAGGGATATATTATTTCATTTATGTTTTAGGAAGATCACTCTTTCTACAGAAGAGGAAGATCTGGAAGGGAGCGAGACTGAAGGTAGGGAGACCAGTTAGGAGGCTATTGGGGTAGAACGGGAGCACTCTGAGTGAGCATGGGAAGGTTTGGATACAGGAACATGTTAAAAATACAGTTAGAGGAACCCAATGACTGACTGGCTCCAAGAAGGTGAGCCACTGAAGATTGCTGAAAATGAGCATTGGTTTCCAGCATAGGGACTGGGAGAATCACACAGCCAGGCAAGGAAGGAGGGGTAGGTGTTCAGGAGAGAAAGAGACTAGCTGGATTTTGGAGCTGCTGCCTTTGAGGTGCCTGGGGGCCATCCAGATGGGGACATTTGCCAACCAGATCTGAGCTCAGGATTGTTCCAGTTGAGGGGAGAGTGTGAGTGTCAGCACTCTGTGATCATGTATTAGTTTTCTGTGAGTAACCCGTTGACAGAAACATAGTAGCTTCAAAGAACATGCATTTATTAACTCCCAGTTTTGTAGGTGAAAGTCCAGTCATGGCATAACTGGGTTCTTTACTCAAGATCATGTAAGAAGCTGAAGTCAAGGGGTCAGTGGACTGCCATTGCAACTGACATGCAGAATCCTCTTCCAAACCTATGTGGTTGTTGGCAGAATTCATTTCCTTGTAGCTGTATGAGTGATTTGCCTGTTTTCCTGCCAGCTGTCAGCAAGCACCACTCTCGGATCTTAGAGGCCACTCTGAAGCCCTTGCCACATGCCTCCCCTGTAGGTGGTTCACAGCATGCTTATTCAAGGCCAGCAGGAGATCATCACACTTTGACTCTCCTCCTTCAAGGCCCTATTCTCTGTTAAGGGCTCACTTAATTCAGCCAGGCCTACCCAAGATGAACTTCTTTCTGATGAACTCAATGTCAACTTATTTGAGACCTTTAGTGCATTTGAAAAATCCTTTCACCTTTGCCATATAATGTAACTTAAGTATGGAGTGATAGCCTGTCATAGTCACAGTGGCACCCACATTAAGGGGAATATACAGAGAGTGTGCAGGGGGTGGGAATATTGGAGGCTGTTTTAAAATTCCACCTCCTACATAGAGGTAAATAAAGGCATGACAGTAGGAAACTATGGTAGGAGAGGGTGTAGACTGGGAAGTGAAGGGGCTGAAAGTGTGTTTCTTATTCATGGATTCTGGGTAGAAAATGTCCTTCCCTCAACATCTTTGGTGCACATAAAACTAGTGCTCCACATGAAGAAAACAGATGCCACAGCCCAGGGGCATTTGTCATGAGAACAGCTGAGAGACTGCAGGACGAGTAGATTCAGGGGAGATTTGTAACTAACAATGCAGGGCACTCAGCATGCATAACAATGTACAGTACCCCAAGTCACTCAGTCAAACCCATTCTGTGTTTCACGGGCAAAGGACTTTTCTTCCATGGCTCCCATTGGGCAACTTTGTCATCTGCCTTTTCTAATTGGAGTAGATTTTAGAAAAAGTGGCTTCTCCTCTGGTTCAGGAGATGAAATGTTGGAGAGCTTTGGGGAAGTCCCCTTGGCTCTCTATCCATTACATTTGGGTGTGATGTTTGAATAAATTGCATCAGAGGCCTCTTAAAGCTCTGAAATTTTATGCTTTTATTTGTTTAATACACATTGTAGATTCTAGGAACAGTGTGGTTCTCTAGGGTGTCAGAGGTTAGCAAGACATGGCTCCAGCCCTTAGGAAGCTCCTTCCTAGGCTTCTGTCTGTGGAAGAAGTCAAGACCACTGACCCCTAAGCTCATCTCTCTGCTCTAAGGATATCTGTGGACCTGAGCTCTTTCAACCTTATTGGTGGTGATATGCTCATTGTTTTTACCTTTTCTTCAACCAATGTAAAATAATGTATAATTCTACTAAAGGGACATAGAAAAATAGAAATAAATGAAAACCTTTGAGAGCTCATTTCATTTTTTCCCCATCCTCATTTCCTGCCACTGTTTCTTATCCTTGCAACCATAATCTTCACACACATTTACAACTATTTTTTTCACTCGGTATTATATTGCCATATTTTTTCTGTGTCACTGTACATTTTTCTTGAAGTGCTAAAATTTTTTTTTTTTTTTTGAGACGGAGTCTCGCTGTATCTCCCAGGCTGGAGTACAGTGGTGTGATCTCGGCTCACTGCAAGCTCCGCCTCCCGGGTTTACGCCATTCTCCCGCCTCAGCCTCCCAAGTAGCTGGGACTACAGGCGCCCGCCACCTCGCCCGGCTAGTTTTTTGTATTTTTAGTAGAGACGGGGTTTCACCATGTTAGCCAGGATAGTCTCGATCTCCTGACCTCGTGATCCACCCCCCTCGGCCTCCCAAAGTGCTGGGATTACAGGCTTGAGCCACCGCGCCCGGCCACGCTAAACTTAAATATAGTCATTATAGCATAATCTGTAATATTGAAAAATTAGAATGAGCCCATATGTCCAGCAATAGAAGGATGGCTAAGTAAATGATGATGCATCCACTTGAGAGAATATTATACAGCCAGATAAGTGTGAATGAAGTGTGAGTTTTTGAAGAAGGGTAGAATTTACTAACCACAATAGTTACTTTTAAGGACAAACAAATCAACTCATTTAAAAAGAAATATGTAGGTGAATCACAATGTTATATATTATGCATGTATTTACCCTTCTGTTTATTATTTATACTCTGCCTGTTCCTGAAAAGGATTTGAGGTGGGTGGATTTGCTGGAGGTAGTTTAATGTGCAGTGTTTACTTTGTGGTTTTCGGAGCCAGACACACATAGTTATGTGTCCTGGCAGTGTGAACCTTGGGAGATCGCTCTAACCAACCCACGATTTTCTCAGCTGTGTAATGGCCATTCTTGTAGCTCCTTCTTCTAAGAGTGGTTTTAAGATCATAATGAAATAATAAAAGCAACAAACTTAGCACAGGTCCTAGAGAAGATGGTTAAGTGATGACAACTGGTAGCCTTAGATCCGACTACTTTAACTTATATAGGAGAAGGCTGTGTTTCTATAACTAGGGCAGCTGCTCTCAATTGTCTGTTATACAATTAGATTGACCTGAAATCTTGAAAAACAGTGTTCATCCCTTTTATTATTTATTCAAGCCATCATGTATCTGGTCTTGGAATCCCTGAAGGCATGAATATATCTCACTTTTACTTAATTGTGAAAAACAAAAGAGAAAGAAAAATCAAAAGTAAATATCCTTTTCTCTGTCCTTGAAGCATGATGTTGTGAGTAAAGGGCTCTTTTCCCTTGTATCATGGTTCCCAACCCTATCTGCATAGTAAACACACTTAGGTTTAAATAACAAATACCTAACTTTGGACCTTAGTCTAGAGTTTGATTTAATAGGTTTAGGTGGAGTCTGGGCATGCTGGTCTGCCTCTCTCTCTCTCTCTCTCTCTCTCTCTCTCTCACTCTCTCGACAGGGTCTCATTCTGTCACTCAGGCTGGAGTGCAGTGGTGCCATCGCAGCTCACACCAGCCTTGACCTCCCAGCCTCAGGCAATCCTCCTTCCCCACCGGTCCAGGTAGCTGGGACCACAGTCACAGAACACTACACTTGGCTAATTTTTAATTATTTGTAGAGGCAGGATCTTACTATGTTTCCCAGGCTAGTCTCAAACTCCTGGACTCAAGTGAACCTCCTGCCATGGCCTCTCGATGTGCTGGGATTACAGGTGTGATTCACTGCACCGGCCTTCTTTTTAAAAGCTCTCCAGGAGCAGCCATAGTTGATGGCCAGGCACAGTGGCTCAAGCCTGTAATCTCAGCACTTTGGGAGGCCGAGGCGGGCAGATTGTCTGAGGTCAGGAGTTCAAGACCAGCCTGGCCAACATAGTGAAACCTCGTCTCTACTAAAAATACAAAAATTAGCCGGGCATGGTGGCCCATACCTGTAATCCCAGCTACTTGGGAGGCAAAGGCAGGAAAATCACTTGAACCTGGGAGGTGGAGGTTGTAGTGCCACGGCACTCCAGACTGGGCTGCTAGCAAGACTTCATCTCAAAAAATAAAAATTAAAAAAAAGCTCTCCAGGAGCAGCCATAGTTGAGAATCATTGCCTTAAGGAACCAAAGCATAGATGGTTACGACTAGCAGTCTCTGCCCTCCAGCCATTTTCAAGCTACAGAGGACACAATATATAATAGAGAATATCAGATCAGTTAAGTTCTGTGGCCTCAGTTCTTCTCTGGTTAAATAAACTACAGTTCTGTAATGTCTTTCCTGATTCTTCAATTCGATGCTTCTAATAACACGGTATTTTTGTTTTTATTTTTTAACCAAAGTAAGACAATGCAGTGTGAGTCATATGTCCATGGCTGAGGTGCTTTGGAGTAAGGACTTTGGGATACAAAAGACCATAAATCAAGGATGGCTTTTCAATGGAGAAAAATGTAGAGACAGGTGCCTGATAAAATGATGGAAAACTGGAAACAAGGAGAAAACATAATGGGTGCTCAAACAATAACTATTTTTTAAAATTTTCTTCCTCTTTCTGGACCTCAGTTTCCTAATATATAAAGTATAATGTGTCATATGACTTATAAAGGCTTTCCTAGCTCTGATGTTCTCCAGGATATTTTTAGCTGGATACAAGAAGACTTGGGCGTGGTGAGAAGCAATGTTATTTCTATATACAAGTGTAAGGGAGGAGCTCACTTAGGAAAGAGGATGCACACTTACTCTTTGCAGAAGTCAAGAAGGCAGGGCTGTGCTAATATAGGCTGGAACCTGAAGGATGCATATTACAGATCAGCATAAGCAAGACAATTCTGAGAGTCAGAGTTCTTGCCTGGTTTCATAGTGAGTGAGCTCCCCATCATTACATGAATGCAAGCAAAACTTGAACAATAACCTGGGGAGAATGTTCTGAAAGAAATTCAAACATTTGATGAAGGGCCAGGGTTTTTTTGTTTTTTTGTTTTCTTTAAGGTCCTTAGCAGCCTCAAGAATATCATGGCATTGTTTTTAGGGATATTGTTTTTGTTTTGTTGTTGTTGTTGTTGCTGCTGCTGCTGTTTAGACAGAGTCTCACTCTGTCACCCAGGCTGGAGTGCAGTGGCACTATCTTAGCTCACTGCAGCATACATCTGCCGGGTTCAAGCAATTCTCCTGCCTCAGCCTCCCAAGTAGCTGGAATTACAGGTGCTCGCCACCATGGCTTGCTAATTTTGTATTTTAAGTAGAGATGGGCTTTCGCCATGTTCCCCAGGCTGGTCTTGAACTCCTGGGCTTAAGTGATTCACCCTCGTCAGCCTCCCAAGATGCTGGGATTACAGGCATGAGCTACCGCACCCGGCCGGGATATTGCTTACTTACTTTATAGCTCCTCATTTAACTCTTACAACAACCCAGAGAAGTAGAGATTGTGAACATCCTCACCTCACCTCACAGATAAGAACCCTAAGATAAGGAAAGTTTAACTCACTTGCTCAGAATTTCACCCAGATAGAAGACAGAACAAGGACAGGAGCTCCGTTGAGTCTGACTCCAAAGCTCCTCTCTTTGTGCTAATGCAGTTGGTCTTCCATCTCTGTTTCTCCGTCTGATGGCAGAGCCCAAGCCTGGCTCATATTGATTGTGTCTGTCCCTTGTTTCCTCCAGACCTCTGTCTCTCTTCCCTGCCTGCTCTCCCACATGTATTTACGCTGGGCTGCCTGGTAACAAACGGCTCGTTACCATGCGGAGGGCGACAGCCGGGCGATTAGTGAAATTTGTTACCCATGCGTCTCTGAACAAAATTAAATTAAAAGTGCTGCTTCGCTGTCAAGATAAGGGCCAAGCTGCTGAGATAATTTTTCACTCTCAAACACTCAATTACCCAGTGAGGCTGGATCAGATACAATCAAAGGGGAAAAAAGAAGAAAAAGAAAGAAAAAAAAATAGAGGCAGGACCTCCAGGAACAGATGTAAGAGTTGTTATCTCTCTATGGCCAGGGATGGTAAAGAGGCTGTTGCCATGGTGATGGGGCTGGACCACATAAGGCAGGTAGGTGGGTGGGGTCTGTGACTACATCCTGTATTAAAGCAGATGTTCTCTTCCTCCACGCCCGCTGTCCCTGCCTTAGACCAGTTGGTGTCATTTTCAGCTAAATTATTGTAACAGCCTCCTAACTGGTCTCCTTCACCCCACTCTTGTTCTCTTCATCCCAACTTCCAAAAGTTAGAGTGACCTTTCTACCACACACATCTGAAAACATCACTTTTTGTTGAAACCTTCTGATGACTTCTCCTTGTCATTATAATAAAGTTCAAATCACTTAGCCGGTGTCATCTCTAGCTCACTGCCCCTCAAACTTCCAATGAGATGAATCCCTCCCTTTTTCTATCCCTCCCTCTTTTTCTCTTTCCTTCTTTCCTTCCTTTATTCGACAGAAATTATTTTGAAGACCTACAGCATACCAGGCATTCTGCTCCATCTTATTCTAATCACACAGTCCCCTCGGTCTGGAATAATCTTCTCTTGACTTTTTACCCTCAACAGTGCCATCTTTTTCTTTAAAACCCAGTTCAGGCCGGGCGCGGTGGCTCAAGCCTGTAATCCCAGCACTTTGGGAGGCCGAGACGGGCGGATCACGAGGTCAGGAGATCGAGACCATCCTGGCTAACACGGTGAAACCCCGTCTCTACTAGAAAATACAAAAAACTAGCCGGGCGAAGTGGCGGGTGCCTGTAGTCCCAGCTACTCGGGAGGCTGAGGCAGGAGAATGGCTAAACTCGGGAGGCGGAGCTTGCAGTGAGCTGAGATCCGGCCACTGCGCTCCAGCCTGGGTGACAGAGCGAGACTCCGTCTCAAAAAAAAAAAAAAAAAAAAAACCCAGTTCAGCTATCCCCCACTCCAGTGTGCTTACCAGGACTCCACCAAGCTCAGCAGGTGCCCTTCCTTTGTGCCAGCATGGAATTCACTGCTACCCCCAATCACAGCTCTTTCTCATACTCTCTAACTCCCCATCTCATTGTTCCAACCAGACTGTGAAGCCTGCAAGGGCAGAGACTACTTCACTCAGCTCTGTATCCCCAGGGCCTATGGAGCAGGCTTTCAGTATGATTCTTGTGATGTGAAATGACCCTGGAGTTAAATGGTGGGATGCCTGCTGAAGGTCTCTTCAGGAGACTGGAGGAGCCTCTCTTCTTCACACAGGTAATTTACCTGTGCTGTCTCATTTAGCCCCTGCAATATGAGATCTTATCCTGACTTGATGGATGAGCAAACTGAGGCATAGAGAGGAAAAACAGCTTTCCTGAGCCACAGTCTTAGTAAGCAGCATGGAAAAGAGAATTAAGCTTGTGTCTAACTCTAAAGCCTGAAAGCTTTTAAGTTGTAACTTTTACCTCAAATTATAAGAAGGTTAATGGCAAAGATGGAGCTAAATATTAGGCTCCCTGACTTCTGGTCACAAAGTCACACTAGAAAAGGGTGTACCCCAGGGGTTCCTGTGGGAAACGTAGTCTGAATTCCCATCCTCCCTGTAGTGTCTGGACCAGAAAACAAGGGAGACCATGAAATTGCCAAAAAGACAATCAACCTGTCCCCTCCTCCTCCTCCCCCTCCCCCTCCCCCTCCATCTGCCCACCACTGCCAGACTCCAGTCGATGGGTCCTTGGTTCAGGATTTATGAGCCTTCTTGGTGTCTCTCTTTCTTTCCATCTGAGAGGGCTCGACTCTTCCCTCTCTCAGCTAATTAAAAACCCCAGCCTGGGCCGCCAGCCTTGGATCCCAGGCTGCTGGGCAGAGGCGCTGACGCTGCGCTGATAAATCACTCCCTGGGGCTAGGGGAGGCTGGAGCATTTGTCAGAGGGGTTGGGCTCATCCTGGACTCCTTTGGGAGATCTGGGGACTGCTACAAATGGACCATGTCCACCCCTTCTTGCCCCAGAATGGGCTCCATTAAGAACAGGAGGGCAGGGATCACCCAAGGACATTGGGGTAGGAGTGACCCTAGAGTCATCTTGTGAAAACATTTCTTAGATTGTGTCATTCCCTCAGATACCTTTGATGGCTCCCTCTTGGCCTTCATGATAAATTCTCAACTTCTTAGCCTGACAGTGGGTGAGGTGTAGCATAGCATTTAAAAGCACTGCCTCTGGAAATGTACAGACCTCGGTGTAGATCACGGCTTTGCTGCTTACTCACCTTGGATATGTTATTTAACCCCTCTGTGTCTCATGGTCTTCACTTAGGAAATGGAAATAAAAACTACATGTTGGTAAAACAGACATTCCTATGCATATACATAAATATACACATGCATGCATATACATATATGTGTGTGTTTATATAATATATAGATAGATACATAGATATTTAGGATTGAAAGAGGTATTGTAGACACAGCCCTTAGTATAGTCCTTGGCACCCCGCACCATCAAAGCAGCTGCTACTATGGCCCCTGTAGCTGCAGCCACTTCCACCCCCACTATTGCCACTTCCACTGTTCTGACATCACATCCTGCCTGCTGTTAATATTAGCCAAATCCGCCTCTCTAGCCTTTACTTCCATTCCGTCTTCTGCTCACACTTCCACAAACACACCCTGCACATCTTCGCCTGCTAGTATCTGCTGGGCTGTTCCATCAGCCTAGAGTACTATGTCAACCCAGCTCTGTCTAATAAAACCTAAATGTCCCGCTGGGTCTGGTTGGGAAAAATGTCACCACCTTTCTGAAGCTTTCCCTGATCCCTCAGACCAAATGTCACCATAGTGGCATGTTACCTGTATCTCTTGTCATCAAGCCCTTGCTCCTTTCTTAAAATTGTGATTAGTCCTGCATATCTCTATTCCTCCTCCTCCTCCTCCTCCTCCTCTAGAGAACAGGCAACAAGGGACAGCGACTTGCTCAGACCTGTATTGCTAGTGCTTGGAATCGTGTTTGACATAGAAAATATGCAATAAATGTTGGCAATTAGAATAAGAATCCCAGATAACCCCATTCTTGTACTATTAAGGTCTCTTTTTTTGCTCAATAGAACAGAACGCTGTCTTGCTCATTCATCCTTCTATTCCCGGCAGGTGAGGGCTGGGGATAATAATGGCCATCGCCTGGGCTTGTGTGAATCAAGTGAACTGTTGCCCTTCAGTGATGAGTGACTCCCCCAGACCACAGAGCTAACCAGTTCCATCGACTCGAGTCCATTTTCTCTGACTTTCATTTTAGTCTTTCATCCACTAGGGCAGGCTTTGTTCCGTTCTCAGCCTCACCTGCTGAAGTCTAGAAGGATCTCTCCAGTTTGGTATCACTTTTGCCTTCTCTGCTTTGCTGAGGTGTTGGTAGCAGAGAAATTCCACTGCCAGCTCCCCCAGGCCCATTGCTGGAGTTACCCAAGAGCACCCCCCAGTGGTTGTTGACATAATTTGTCACTCCTGAGAGGAGGAGTGGTTTGTCCCTTCATTCATTCGTTAGTCATGCATTGAGTGTATAATATATTTTTCACCCTGCAGTAATTGCTGGAAATACAAGATGAATCCAGCCTAATTCCTGGCCCTGGGAAATCTACAGCCTGTTGGGAAAAAAATGGTAACATTAAAATGGAGATTTACAGTCCGTTGTGATAAATAATATAATGAGAGTTTGTGGCGCATCGTGGGACGAAGAAGAGGGTCTCACAACCGTGCCTGGACTGCAGGGTGGACAGTGGGAAGAGGGAATGGGAAGATTCCCTGAAGGAGATGATATTGCAAAGGATTAGATGGAATGAACCAAGCAATATCCAGGAGTGGAGTGGAGAAGCAGGACAGTCCCTGCCGAAGACACCCCTTGAGGCAAGAAGCTGAGTGGAGTGAGTTGCAGGGGAGGTCAGCCAGGCTTGGTCATAGGAAGCCTGGGGACTCATTAAGAGGCCAGGACCTCATGCATACCAGCAAGGGGATGCGTTAGATATTTCTCTCTCTCTTTCATTTTGTTTGGATCTATGCTGCACTGTATTGTCTTAGATTTCTCTGTGTTCTACAGATTCTCTGCCGCTGTCTTTTTGTTCTCCATACCTCCTTTTCTCTTTTGTAGATATCTTCTTTATCTCTCTTCATCTCTGTATTCCTTCTTCATCTGTTTTCCCTCTTTCAAGTCTTAACTGTTTCGCCTTATGCTGCAAATCACTCTTTGTCCATACCCCCATGTTTTCTTTTATATTTGGACACCTAAGCCTTTGTATGCTACAGAGCACTGAAGTAGAAGTCGAAGCTTTTAGTTCTGCTTTTACCTTGCTGACACTTATTAGTGGAGCCACTGAAATTTTATATACCTTAGTTTCACCCACTGCTAAATAAATAAATAAATAAATAAATAAATAAATAAATAAATAAAATTGGACTTTGTGTCGTGATATTTCACAACTCCAGGAGCCACCATTCCACTCCTTGGATTCCAGTCCGCAGATCCATGAGATCAGGGCCCCTGGAACTATGATACAAAGGGCCTTGACTTAGATGAGTTCTAAACGTCTGTTCAAATTGATCATTCCATTGTCTTTCTCCGTCCTCTATGCTTGATTTATTCTTCTTTTCATCTCTGCCTCTCCCCATGCATCCTCTCTCAATTTCTTCTCAGCTCTAACTAGTGCCAGACTGCAAGATGTTCGCATCCAAAGCACTTGCAAATTGACAGAGTGATTTGTAATTGAAAGATGATGGTTTGGGCAGAAGGCATTTGTTTTCATACTCTCAGCATTACGATCCACAGTGTCTCAAACCAGCTGAGACTAGAGAAGTCTGTATTAGATATGAATTTAGAGGCCTCCCAAGGAGCTGGAATACCAAACAAGATAAATTCAAGGATGTGTGCTATTCCAAAGAGGCTTCATTCTTGGAAACGATAGAATAATCTGTTATTACTCAGCAAATGGACTAGGGGATATCTTGTAGGGGGCCCCATAATACTGTGTAATGTAGTGTTTAAGAGCATGGACTTGAAAAGTATGAATTTCAAGTCCTGCAGTGTCACTTACTACCTGTGCAATCCTCAACAATCCACAACTCTTGGAAGAAATGTCTTAATCTGTAAAATGGGAGTGATGGTACTTCTGAGAGGAGTAACTGACCATATTAATGCATTTAATCTTCTCATTTAATCTTCTACTTATATTTTAAAGTTGAGGTTCAAAGACATTAAGATACTTACTAGGAAAGTGATAGAATGAGAGCATATGTCTATTTGACCCCAAAGCTGGTGCTTTTATTTTTGATATTGGACCACTTCACCTCTGGACCTGAAAACCTGAGTCTCTTTCATAGACTTCAAGTTAGGGGAGAGGAAAGGTTGATAGATGAACATAGAGATGCAGTGGGTATGGGTTCTATAACTGACAAAGAAGTAAGAGAACAAGGATTAGGTCATTTATTTGTGCTCATGTTTATTCAACAGACATTTCCTCAATACCTGTATGGACCAAGTGTATGATTGGCTCTAGTACCCTGAACTGAATCACGGATGGTCCATGCTCCAGACAAATTCTAAATCTGGTAGGGGAGAGAGACAAGTAACTAAAAAATGAATTACAGATGCTGAGATGAACTTGATGGACATATACACACTTAAGAACCTCCAAGAGGTTTGTGCAAATCCTGTTCATGGGTTCAGTCACGAATGCTTCCACACAGGCTGGAGGCTATACTAATACTGAGTCTCAAAAAAAAAAAAAAAAAAAAAAAGCAAGTTCTCACCATGTGCAGGATGTGAGGAAAGGCACTCCAGGAGGGCGTATTAGTTTTATGTGGCTGCTGTAACAAATTACCTCTAACTTGATGGCTTAAAATAACAGAAAGTTATTCTCTCTCAGTTTTTGAGGCCAGATTCCAAAATCAAACTATTCCAGCGTGGGTTTCTTCTGGAAGCACTGAGGGAGAATCTGTTCGTTCCGTGGCTTCCTCCTAGCCCCCGGGGACTGTCAGCAATCCTCGAGTTTCTAGTCTTGTATGTACATTGCTCCATCCCTGTTTGCCTCACATTCGCCTCTGTTTTTCTCTGAGAAGAACACCAATCATTGGCTTTAGAGCCTATCCTAAACAGAGGATGATCTCATCTAGAGATCGTGAGCTTAAATGCATCTGCAAAGACCCTTTTTCCATGTAAGGTCACATTCTGAGGTTCCAGGTAGGCATGTCTTGTAAGGGCCACGGTTCAAACCACTACAAGCAGACATCTGAGAAACAGCAGTTGAAAGCATCTAGATGGGGCCAGTGACTGGGGGTGCTTGAGAGTAGCTCAAGAATCTTAGATTCTTTTTAAAAAAATAGATAGATCTAGGGGTTACACGTACAGTTTTATGACATGGATAGATTCTATAGTGGTAAAGCTTAAGCTTTTAGTGTACCCATCACCTAAATCATGTGCATTGTACCCAATAGGTAATTTCTCATCCCTTCCTCCCCACCCTCCTATTTTTTGGATTCTCCAGTGTCTATTATTCCACTCTATATGTCCATAGGTAGACACTGTTTAGTTCCCACTTATAAGTGAGAAGAGGAGGTGTTTGACTTTCTATTTCTGAGTTATTTCGTTTAGGATAATGGCCTCCAGTTCCATTTACATTGCTGCCAAGGCATTCTATCTTTAGAAGCTTGGATTCTTAACATTGGGTGATGCTGGGTCATCCCTTCTATCCAAATCTCAGTTTCTCCATTTGATACAACAGGGATCATCTGCAAAGACCTTTAACATTTTTCCAGTGTTGACATTCTGGAATCCTGGAGCTGAGGCAAAGACTGATACCCAATAGATACCAAAATAGCAATCTGGCTGGAAGCTGGACTGCAGCAGCTTGGAGGAAGCACTGGCCATCCCAGCGGCCCTGGCTGGACCGTGATAACAGCTCTCTAACTCCACTGTTAATCTTTAATTGGTATTTGATTTGATTTAACATGATCTTCTGCTTGTAAAACACCTTGAGATGTTTCTGCGTTGTGAGCGCGTCCTGAAAACACCGGTTTATTGTATTAACAAGTCTCGGACTGAACATAAAGGGAGATAATTAGAAACAGCAAAGTCCCTTGACATGCTCAGGGCAGCCAAAAAGCTCTCGGGAAAACAATCCTTTCAGCTGCTTTCATGTTTCCAAAAGAGAAAGCTGTTGGAGCAGCCCCAGTGGATAGGAGAGCTTGTTAGGGTCACTTGGCACACTATTTATAGCTCTCAGCTAGCTCTGCTTTTATCTAGCACTTGTGGTCCTGTGGCTCACAACACCCCTAGTAAGGTTTTGCTACAACCCTTAGGAACCCAACCTAGGAGCCCACTGACTTGCTAGCAATTCATTTGTAAGACCATTTGGCTTATAGGGTGTGCTTTCTTACAAAAGCAAACATATGCTCAAGGGCAATGTTCCCAGGCTAGCCCACAAAAGTTGATTTACCTTCTAATGGACTAAAAACATTGCAGTATTGTCCTAGATATCCAGGTGTATTAGTCCGTTTCCACACTGCTAATAAAGATATACCCTAGATTGGGTAATTTACACAGGAAAAAGGGTTTGATTGGACTTACAGCTCCATGTGGCTGGGGAGGCCTCACAATCATGGTGGAAGGCAAAAGACATGTCTTATATTGCAGCAGGCAAGAGAGAGAATGAAAGCCAAATGAAATGGTTTTCCCCTTATCAAACCATCAGATCTGATGAGACTTACTAGCATGAGGACAGTATGGGAGAAACCACCCCAATGATTCAATTATCTCCCACTGAGTCCCTCCCGTAACACATGGGAATTGTGGGAGTACAGTGCAGGTGAGATTTGGGTGGTGACACAGAGTCAAACCGTATCACCAGGTGTTCAGATGAGCCCCAAATGATTCTTTACCATGAAGAAATGTACCTTACGAGGGACAAGATTATAAACTGTGTCTAAGAATTGCTCTAGTTAACATCTTACCGTGGACTATATTTTAATTGTAACTATACCTGACATAGTAAGTATGTAATGAAAATCAACATTAATGTGGTTGGACTCCAAGACTCTTCCATAAAGAATTATCCTTAATCTGGAATGCACTTGAAGTAAGAGAATACGACAGGTTGGTTAGCTTCTGAGGCTAGCACACAACATTCTACCTAATCTCTGCTCTAGTGGAGGTATGGCAGTAGTAAAAGTGGTAGTCTGGAGCCAAGGCCAGCCCCTTAAAAAGTTTTCTGTATCCTTCGTCTTCCTGCGTATTGATATGGTTATGAGTACGTTTCTAGTCTTATCTACAAGCCTAATTAACCTGCTATATATAAGAAATATGAATAGTATTCCTTTCACTAGACATAAATATGTGCTTTACACTTAATTTTAAAGAAATGTCTTCTGTGTTTCTATATAGTATGCTAGAAGAGTGCACGCATACATGAGTGTGTACACACACTCACGCCATTACCATTGCTCTGAAGGCATCAGCACCCATAGGCACTCAAGGGCATGACTAGGGGCTTGTTGCAGGTTGTATTGAATGCATGGATTATCACTGTGGTTTTTAAATAACCTTTCTCTGATTTTCCGTCTACAGGAATAATAGTTAACAATTCTGTGAAGAAAAAATGTTTAAAAATCAGATTTCTGAACCCCACCCCCAGAGATTCCTGTTTAGTAGGGCTTACACAGGGCCCAAAGCACTGTATTTTTAACATGTCTCATAGGGAATTCTGAGCCAGGGAGCAACAGAAAGCTGCACTTGCTCAATAAGGTTAAGGGGCTATTGGGGAAAAAAGCTCCTTTTTAGGTCCTAAGAATTACGAGTGGTGGCTGTCTAGAGGTAGTTGTGGCCCTATTCTTGCGTGAGGTGAGAAGATCCTCTAATGGTGACTGGATCAGGCAGGTTGGCCGAGGTGGCTGACACCTTGGTAAATCCATGGTTACAGTGTTGAGGGCAGGCCAGCCCACTTGGCTGCCTCACTTTAGGACCAATCCTGCTGGAGTTGGCCCCCAAATAAAGTCATGCTCCTCATTGTACATAATTCATTGTGTTGTACAGGAGAAGGCCCATCCTTCAAACTCAAACCTTGCGTAAGATCCCAGCTCCACCACTTACCAGCTAGATGGCCTTGGGTAGGTAACTCAGTTTCCTTGAGCACCTTGTCTTGATCTGTAGAAGTATGGACAGTGTTGTAATGAGGTTTAAACAAAATATTGTGAGCAACAAATGACTCTACTATGTGGCATATGGTAGGTTTCCAAATATTTCCTTCCCTCCTCTCTTCCTTTCTTGATTATTTCCAACTCTCCCCTTTTCTTCCTCTTTCTCTCTGTACGAGGATGAGAAAGTCTTTGAAGAATTGTGAATTGGGAGCCTTCTCTCCCTCTTCAGTCTCCCATTGAAAGTTCAAGGGTGATGATTTATCTCCTTGTTCAAAGAATGTAAACAAGCCACAGCCCGGACTGACATTAATAACTTGTATAACAAATATATTGTGCATTTGTTGTACACGATTTATGGCCTCCCACTAACTTCAGGATTTACCCACTTGACTCCCTCCCACGTGTTGAGGGCTTAAGCTGGACATTTAAAGATGAGTCTAAATTATCTGTGTGCTAAAACAGCACCTAGAAACAGACAGGAGTCCTCTTCCTGATGAGCCTGTGTAAATGTTTGAAATAATAAAACTGAACTACACATCAGCAAAGCAGAGTTTTGAAGGCATATCTTTCCATTTAAAAAATGGAGAAAAAAAGAGCAACGTTAATAATAGCTGTCATTTATTGAGTGCTTACTAAATGCCAGGCACTGTGCAAAGCACTTTCATCATGATTTGTGTACATTATCTCCATGTCAAAGGCAAAAAATTTAGGATAAGAATGGTAAAGTGAATTGCCCAATTTGGATCATCAGTGAGTGCTGGCCACAGGATAAAAACCCAGCTCTGTCTGATGCCAAAGTCCACAATCTGCCCCAGCAATTCTTGGCATTCTTAAAAAAAAAAAAAAGATTCGTGTGTAGTTTGTAACTATGACCTAACTTTCTGTTTGTATTTCTGCCTTCCTTGAACTTGGAAGATAAACCATTAGGGTTTCAGCCCCATGATTCCAACCCAGTGGTATGCTGGTAAATTGACTCTGAAAAACAAAACAAAAAACTTGATTTGTAGTATCTGCCAATTTTCCTAGTGTAAATTCTATTGTGTCTAATTTATTTTTTCTTTCTTTCTCTTTCTCTCTCTCTTTCTTTCTTTCTCTTTCTCTCTCTCTCTTTCTTTCTTTCTTTCTCTCTTTCTTTCTTTCTTTCTTTCTCTCTTTCTCTTTCTCTCTCTCTTTCTCTTTCTCTCTTTCTCTCTCTCTTTCTCTCTTTCTTTCTTTCTGACAGAGTCTTGCTCTTTCGCCCAGGCTGGAGTACAGTGGCACAGTCTTGGCCCACTGTAGCCTCCACCTCCCAGGTTCAAGCAATTCTTGTGCCTCAGCCTCCCAGGTAGCTGGAACTACAAGTGCACACCACCATGCCTGGCTAATTTTTGTATTTTTAGTAGAGATAGGGTTTCACCATGTTGGCCAGGCTGGTCTCAAACTTCTGTCCTCAAGCCATCTGCTCACCTCAGCCTCCCAAAGTGCTGGGATTATAGGCATGAGCCACCATGCCTGACCTATCACATCTAATTTCAAGCCACTGTGTTTAACAACTGCCATGCAACATCCCTAAATATTTAACAATTGGCTCTTGTGAGCCAGCTGGAGTCAGTTCTAGGAAACTGCTGTTCCCATCCCACAGATAAACCAGGATGCATCACTTAGGAATTGCTGTCTTGTCTTTCCCTGTATCTCCAATGCCCAGTTTGACCCATATAGGAAATATGGAAATTTTGTAAGTATTTGTTGATTAAAGAATAAATAAACTATTGAATGATAATGACTAATCAAAACTGGAGTGAAGGATGGGAAATACTGTGTTCAGCCCTGAATTAGGAAGGACACAAAATTCTCTTACTAGGGTATTCTGTGGTTTGTTTTTGTGTGTTTTTTTTTTTAAACAAAAACAAAAGCATAGTCTCTCTTTGTCACCCAAGCTGGAGTGTAGTGGCGTCATCTCAGCTTACTGAACCTCCACCTCGCGGGTTCAGTCAATTCTCCTGCCTCAGCCTCCTGAGTAGCTGAGATTACAGGTGTGTGTCACCATGCCCAGCTAATTTTTTGTATTTTTAGTAGAGATGGGGTTTCACTATGTTGGTCAGGCTGCTCTCGAACTCCTGACCTCATGATCCGCCCACCTTGGCCTCCCAAAGTGCTGGGATTACAGGCGTGAGCCACCACACCCGGCCTATTCTGTGTTTTTACCTGTACTTCACCATGGCAGTAAGATGACCTTTTGAAGACATTCTGTCTGGGAGTAGAGTTTGGATACAGATGTCAATATACCACTTACCCTCTCCCTTTTCTACTTCCCAGAAGATGTGATTCATCACAAGTCCAGCAATTCCATCTCCAATTGTACCCTGCATTTGATGACTCTCTCCATCCCCAGTGTCACCACTAGTCAAGCCGTGACTCCTTGTTCCTTGCCATCACTCTGGCAGGATACCCTTCTCCCTTAACAGATAGACCGGGCATTATAACACATTGCCTCATTATGGCACCTTCACTGGTTTCTCTGCTCTTTCATGGTTAAGATCACACTCATTAACTGGCCTTCAAGGTTTTGCATGCCTTTGCTCACCTGTCCAGCCCCATCTCATGTCACCCACTGCCTTTTTCAGTGCATTTTACTTTGGAACATCCTTTCTCTTACCAGGACAGGGCTTAAATGCCCCTTTCTGAAAAAGGTCTTTCTGGCATACTCACTCATGTCCCCCTATTCTTCTGTACACTAACATTTTCATGTCTGATCTCCCACCCCTACTAGACTGGAAACTTCATGAGGATGGTGTCCGCGTCTGTTTCTGTTTCAGCTTCCTGTGCCTAGCAGTGTCTGGCTCAATTTCTCTTACATCTAGAAGTCGCCAGTGCTCAGAAAGATGCATCTCAGAAGTCCCCTAGGAGGCAGTATGGATACAGTTTCGGAGGCTATGCCTTGGGGTCAGATATCGTGGGTTAAAATTTTATTAGTTGTGTGATAATAGACACAAATTTCATTTATATTAACTTAAATTTCTCATCTGTAAAATGGGCATAGTAACTATAACTCCATCGTGGGGTTGGTGTAAATATGAGATGAGAATATTCCATGCAAAGCACTTAATCCAGGGCTCAGTGCAGAGTAAGTGCTTAAACATGGTAGTTATCATTATTTTTACTGTGAAACGAGGGAATGGAATACTTCAGCTGAAACTCTTGCCCACCTTGTTCTCTGCACTGAGAGGGTAATGATTGGATTTTATTTTCCTCCCTTAGGATGATCCCATGAAGCCCGTTCCTGCTTTCTCGAATAAGGAATTGGTTAAAGGCCCTGTCCATTGATTCATTTATCCATTTATTCTTTTATCAAATATTAATTTAGCTGATACTCAATATCAGGTTTTGTGTTAGAGAAAATAAGAAGGGTCCACGTCCCTGAGGAATGTGGAGTCACATGGTAGGGGGGCAAGTTCTGTATCCGCCTCTATCTGGTTATATGACTTTGCTAAATAAACTTTACAAGTAATCAACTGGGAAATTAGACTATAAAAACAACACACTGTGATATGTTTTGTCCTTTATGAAGAAAGAGAGGTGGGAGGGAGTGTCTCTCTTCCACACCAGACATGCAGTAGGACTAAGTTATAGTTATGCCTATTTTATCTTTGAAGGAACCTGATACTACAAAAACAGAAATGACCAACCTCAGTTCACGTAACCAGAGACTGATAATCTGGGAATTTGAATCCTGCTGGCTTTTGCAGTGGTGCTTTTTCTTGCCTTGAGCTGCTGACTACTGGAAAACCAAGAAGGCAGCAACATTGCTAATAAGCTGGTCTAGTTGATGATTGAAATGGAGGAAGAAAATCATAGTTATGATTCCCAGGGCTGCTGTTATTTCTACTCCAAGCACACCTACATCCTGATCTCAATTCTTATACGCTTATACACATATTCACGTCTTCACATATATACATAGATTTCTATAAAATTTAGTAGGGTTTCTAGTTTAGCTCGTCAGGCTCTTCAGGTGTGGGCATTTTACAAATAAATTGGTGCTAATGTTGTTACTATTATTGCTGTCCCATAAATTTAACAGCATATGCAGGAAGCGCCAGGTGTGTGTAGCACCTGAGTTATAGTTACTTAGGGAACCACCACTACCCTCTCTCTGTCATCTCTACCTTAATGATGCCTTGGCACAGCTCCCACTGCAGAAATAATCTGTGGCCTTCTATTTCAGCACAAGGAGCTGAGAGGCCCTGGGGGTGGGGTAGGAAGCATTTTTATAAATGCACAGAGATGTATGACTTAGATGTATCATTGCTGGCCAGCCCTTATGCTAGGAGGAACCATGATAATTCACTGCGTCTAGGATCTCTGCCGTTAATAATATTAGCAACTAACAGTCACTGAGAACTCTATATTAAGCAATATACTAAAAGGCTTTACATGCATAAAGAGGCATAAAGAAATTAAGTAACTTTTCCAACAAAATAAGCTGATAATTATCCAGCCTTTCTTATTATCATCCACTATGCTAAAAACTTCTTGCTTTCACTTAAGTAACCTTGTGAAGCTGATATTTTATTAGTTCTGTTTTACATATGGGGATATGAGGCTTTGAAAGACGTGATTCCTTGTATTGGCATTCTCAACTAGTAATGGATAGCGCTGTTGCTTACTCTTAGCCCTGTGCAACTCTAACCATATTCTTAGCTGTTCCTTCTTATTGGCTTCCTAAATTCACAGTGTTGAGAAATGATCGAGCTGAGTTTCAAACTCAATTTGTCTGATTGCAGAGCTCATAGGCCTTTCATTTCACCAACTTCACTTCCCGGGTTGATGTGTGAACCTAGGGGCTTCCAGGGAGAGGTGCCTTGGTAAAGATACAAGGAATCAGCTTGCCTGCTGCCTCCTCTGTGAAGCCTACCTGGATTTTATTAAGCAAACTTCAGTGGCTCTTTTCTCTCAGCTCTTCATAAACTTGTGAAGTCTTCAGTAAAACAGCCAAGCATGTATCCTGACACAGTGTAATTATGATGTCTCCACCTGACCTTCTCACCTGTCTCTCTCTGGCTCCGTCAAGGCAGAGCTGTGCCTGGCTCCCGCGCAAGTCCTGTGAGTTGCCCAGGGTCTGGCACATGCCTCGTGTGCGGGAAATGTTTTCTAGATGAATGGAAGTCTTTTCTAAACTTGAAGGTTTCTGATATCCTGCTAGGAATGGAGGCTTGTCAGCCTCTTTCAGGTATCCATTTAAGTAGGTCCTGGTAGTAGTTATCTATTGCTGTGTAAGAAATCACCCTCAAATTGGAATTTAAAACAGCAAACATTCATCACTAACAGTTTCTGTGGTGCAGGAATCAGGCACAATATCATCAGTCCCCCAGCTCAGGGCTTCAAAGGAGACCACAGTGAAGTCGTCAACCAGGGCTGCAATCACCTCAAGCTTCAACTGGGGAGGGATTTGTTCCCAGCTTACTTATGTGGTTCTTGTCAGGATCTTGTTCCTTGAGAGCTGTGAGCCAGAGGCCATCCTCAGCTCTTCTCTTGTGGGTCTTATCATAGGGCCACTCTCAACATGGCATCTGGCTTCACCAGAGCAAGAAAGTAAAAAGAGCCAGAGAGAGTGTGAGCTAAATGGAAGTCAGTCTTTCATAACCCAACCTTGGAAGTGTCATTGTGTAACATTTACCTTCTTGCATTTGACAGATGCAAGTCACTAGGGGATTGGATGATACAAGGACAAGAACACCAGGAGGCAAAGCCCATTGGGAACCATTTGGAAACTACCTCTCTCAGTCCCCTTGCCCTCTTTCCTTTTCTCCAAATCTAATCCTTCTTTCATTTCAGGTGACATGTGCTCATTCGTGTCCATGTACCTAAAGACTGATTTATCACCAGGTTTCATGTTCTCTAATTCTAGCCAGGATGTTCTTCAGCCTCCTCTGGTGTAAACATCCTCTGACATTCTTATAGACTGCCTTTGCCCAACAAGATTTCTTTATCCTCCATTCTGGAGGTAGATACTGTAGATCTCATCCTTTGAAAGGTCTTCGGATATTTGTTTAACGTTTTTTTAATATAGAGACTAAATATATTCTGCATGTTAAATAAAATATATATGTTGCTATGTTGCTCAAGCTGATCTCAAACTCCTGGGCTCAAGTGGTCCTCCCACCTCGGCCTCCCAAAGTGTAGGGATTACAGGCATGAGCTACTACACCTGGCCCAGACTTCAGCTCTTGATATACCTAATGGTTCACGCTTTGGGATTGTGAAGTACCTGCTATATCCCCAGCACCCAACACAATGTCTGGCACTTTTCGGTACTTACTTACATTTTTGTTGTCAAAGTAAATAAATGAAGATGTGTTTCAGGTTTGCACAATGTTGGTAGGGCTGGCCTGAAAGGACTGGAGATATCCCCGGGCTGCGGACTGGTACTGGTCAGCGGCCGTTAGGAACCTGGCCGTACAGCAGGAGGTGAGTGGTGGGCAAGTGGACAATACTGCCTGGGCTCCACCTCCCATCGGATCAGCTGCAGCATTAGGTTCTTATAGGAGCACAAGCCCTGCTGTGAACTGTACATGCCAGGAGTCTAGCTTGTGCTCCTTATGACACTCTAACTAATGCTTGATGGTCTGAGGTGGAATAATTTCATTCTGAAATCATACTCCCCAATCTCCAGCAGCCCATGGAAAAATTGTCTTCCATGAAACTGATCCCTGGTGCCAAAAAGGTTGGGGACCACTGATCGAGGAGAAAGTCCACTTTCCTTGCAGTGAACTATGACTTTTTTATGAGCTGTTCCCTACCTACCTCTCTGGCCTCTTCTGCCCACACTGCACAGCATGTACCTGAAATTCCCACCACTCCAGTTTGTGTACAGTGCCCTGCTGTGTCCTTCTCCTGAACTGCGCATCCCCCATTTTACCCATCAGCTAACTCTCCCATACGTTACAAGCTTCAGCTCTTGGTAATCATTCTGTGACACCCAGATCTGGATTGGGGGGGGGGGTTGAGAGATCTCTGCACTGATCTCTGCTACCTCTGTTTATTGGCCCACTACCTCACTGGACATTGAAATGTTTGATAGCTCTGACCTCTGTATCCATAGCTCACAGCAGAGTGGATCCTTAATATATATTTGTTGAACGAATGGATTTCTTCCTATTATAGATGGAAGACAGAAGTCCAGCCAGGGGAAGGGATTTGCTCAAGGTGGCACAGTGAGTAATGACAGAGCCTACATTCAAGTTTGGGCTTCAGACTCCCAGAATAGATGGTCCTCTTAGCACAGCCTTTAGGCACTTCATTGACACTAAAAACCAAGACAGAAAGTGGGTCTAGAATGGCCCTTGGGCAAAGACTGCCATTGTTCTTTTGGAAATGACATATTTAAACCAGCAGGCTTAAAAGGTTTAGACCAGAGTGGTCAGCCTGAAATGGGTAGAGATTTCCATGTAGAAATGTGCTTGAGCAAAAAGGCTTCACAGAACATTTTCTCCTCTTTTTTTTTTTTTTCTTCTTTTATCCTCTCCTGTATTTCCCCTCAAAGGTCTAAAGGCAAAGCTGTTTATCTCCAGATGACTCTTTAAACACAATGCATACATGGTTTTGCTAAAATGTTAGTAGTCTGAAGAGTAGGCAATAGATTGGAAAGCAAAAATAAAAACAAAAGACCCCTTGATTTAAGGATCTGGAGAAGGGTGTGTTTATTCTAATAAAATCTCCAGGTGGTTTGCAGCTGAACCTCTACATCCAGGAAAGGACAGAGTCTTCTCTTGCCTGCAAGGCCCCAATTCTTTTCTTTATTAGAGTGAGGGTTTGGGTGCTGAGGAAGAACTTTGGGTCCCGCTTCCTTAGGCCAGACCTCCTTAGAGTTACTTAAACCTGCAAGGGCCCTTGATGGTCAACAAGCTCCAGTAAGAACTGAGAAGAGCCAGGATGTTGCTGGGGTGAAACAGACCTGGCTTGAATCCAATGCTCCTAATGGCTTGTGCAACTTGAACCACGTGTCTGATCTCCCCAGGCTTCATTTTTCTCATTTCTAAAATGAGGATAATGCTATTTACCCCCAGAAGATCATTATTACTTTTTTTTTTTTTCAAGAGACAGGGTCTCTCTCTATCACCCAGGCTGGAGTACAGTGGCACGATCATAGCTTACTGCAGCCTCAAACTCCTGGGCCCAAGCGATCTTCCTACCTCAGCCTCTTGAGTAGCTGGGACTACAGGTATGCACCACCATATCCAGCTAATTTTTAAGTTTTATGTAGAGATGGGGTCTTGCTGTGTTGCCCAGTCTAGTCTCAAACTCCTGACCTGAAACGATCTTCGTGCCTTGACCTCACAAAGCACTGGGATTACAGACAAGAGTCACCATGCACAATTCACTATCTACTCAGAGGATTGTTTTAAGGAGCAAGTGAAACAGTACACATCAAGTGCCTAGGTTTTGTGGCTTGGTTCACAATAGCTTCTCATATAGAATATGTGTTTCCTTTTTCTCTTTCTATATTTAGATGTCTTTGAAGACAACCCTATCAAGAGGCCTCTCTGACTGATCCTTTCTTGCTTCAAAGCTAAAATCCCCAAATACTTCATCTGGTGTCCTTTCCTGGCATGATATCCAATCCAATCCTGGTTATTCTCTTTGGAACGTGGACCTCCTGTCTATATTCTGTTTATAACATCACACAGTTTTGGGTTGCATGACTAGCTCTACAGCTTACTACATGTATGACCTTGAGCAAAGCACTTCTCTTCCCTGAGCTCGTTTTCTGATTTATAACATGAAGACCTAAAGGTTACTATGAGAAACAATGTAAATAATACATGCAAAAAGTCCAGCAGAGGCTTCCCATGTAGTAGGTGCTCTGCTTGTGTTTGGACCTTTTCTTACTATAAACTCACTATCCTCCAGTCTACATGGTCTGTCTCCCATTTCTGACCCATCTTGAATTTTTGGAAATAGTCTCTTGAATACAAACATCAGAATTTATATGTATTATTGGTCTTAAATTTGTTGATGATGATGAAGATGAAATTTACTATTCACTGAGCTCTTGCTATGCAGTGCATGTCATGCTATTTCATTATTTAATCTTCTTTTTTTTTTTTTGAGATGGAGTCTCTCTCTCGCCCAGGCTGGAGTGCAGTGGTGTGATCTCAGCTCACTGCAAGCTCTGCCTCCTGGGTTCATGTCATCCTCCTGCCTCAGCCTCCTGAGAGACTGGGACTACAGGCGCCTGCCACCACGCCTGGCTAATTTTTTGTGTTTTTAGTAAAGACAGGGTTTCACCGTGTTTGCCAGGATGGTCTCAATCTTCTGACCTTGTGATCTGCCCGCCTCAGCCTCCCACAGTGCTGGGATTACAGGTTTGAGCCACCGCACCCGGCCGTTATTCAATCTTTCTAATGATGCTGTGGAGTAGATGTTACTGCCATTTTACAGATGAAGAAAATGGGACTTACTGAAGGTCAACCAAACATGACAGAGCTGAGATTTGAACCTAAGTTTCTCTAATTCTAAAGTCAATTTTCTTTCCTCTGCCATAATCTGTGCACCAGCTTATTAAGGTCATGTTGTGGGAATATTTGGATATGGTTTATTTTTATTATGTGTTGTTTTGACCAAAATATCCTAGGCACTACAGCCAATGCTAGAGGTATTAGAGATATCGTCTTTGTTCCAGGAGGTATTGGTTAAGGTAGGAAACAACAACAGCAAAAACTACCCCACATGGTGAACATTGTCATGGAAGCTGGCGTGGATGGAACCCAGGACTGGCTCTGGGCAATCTGACTTTGAGCAAGGATGTCCTCCTGCCATCTTTCTAACCTTGAGCATGATGGATTAGGCCAGCTAATCTAAAGGGGTCCTTCCAGCTCTGTTTTTCCTGGCTCCACGTCTGTTTTCCCCATGTGGAAGTCAAATGACAGAATCTGTCTTTGAAATGAAAGAGTAATGGGCAACATATTTTCTGTTTTTAGAACCAAAGGGGTACCTTGGAGAGAAGGGGTGGGGGCCAGTTTTTGGAACTCTTGAGGGCAAGAATATGTTCAGCTGGTTATAGTTGTAGGAGTAGATTTTCATTTGGCATTGACATGGTTCTTATGCTGATTCTTACCAGGGAAGAGAGACTGCATAGTAATACTGTTAGGAGCTCTGATACCCAGATCTGGATTTGAATCCTGGCTTGGCCTCTCAATAGCTTTCTAACTCTGAGTTAGAGTCAATTTTTTTTTATTTGCAAAACTAGGAACTAACAAGCTTTTATGATTAATCAAATAAAATAATATGTGTAAAATATTTAACACAATGTACCCTGCATAGTAAGTGCTCAAAAAAGAGAAAAGATTATCATCATCATCATTAAATGAAGTGCATTTTTTTTTTAGTTAATAAGTTCCAAGTTTAGGTGACACTCAAATGCAGGCTGAATGATTATAGAGGGAGTCACACAACAATGCATTGTGTGACTTGTGGTTAAATCTCTTTTAGTTCCTTGCCATTCTGAGGTCTTGTGGCTCAAATTAGAATAGATAGTATATGAGATAGGAGTTAAGAGAAATATTGGGTTCTTGTGAGTTGCAATGGTGAAGGCAGACTTCTATGAGATGGGAATTCTCTTTGATATTGAAAGTTGGTCTTCTTATATATGTTGGAAAAGTAGAAAGTACAACATGTGGGAGAGGGGAATGCATGTGACCTGTCACAAGGAAAGAGACAGGCAAATCTAAGTGCAGTAGTGGGTTTATGGGCCATCAGGAAAAGCTTCATTTCTATTATTTCTTAGGAATATGACACATTGTCACTATCAGGAGGAAGAGGTGAGGAGGAGGGAGCACAGAGATTTGAAAATGCCCCCTATTTTTAAAAGCAGTGTGACCACCTTTAGACACCATACATTCACAGGGTCAGGATCAGCTGAGGAAGCTTGTAAGGAACTTTGAGTTTCTAAGTCAGTAGGTCTTGGTTCATATTCTAGCTCTGTTCCTTACTAGTCAATTAAATGCTTTGAGCTTCCATTTCCCTCAGTGTCAAGTAAGGACAGCATTGCCTGGTGCTTACGGTGGGCTTTTGGGATAAAGGAAGTTATGTAGATAAAGGAACATTGTCATGGAAGCTGGGAGCAGGGGAGGAAGCAGGAGCAGGGGAATAACATTGGTTGTGTATTCGGTATTTACTAGGCCACCGCAGCAGGCCTAGTAAATACTAACCACACAGTCAATGTTATTCTCCTGCTCCTACTTTCACAAAGTGTGGGCCAAAGTCCACTGACATCTTCTGAGATAATGGAACAGTGACTTTCTCAGCAAGTTCAGAAGACAAAGGAGCTAGAAATGTGCCTTTCATGGAAATGGGAGGTGACCGCTCCTCATCGTCCTTGGTAGCCATGGAAACCGTAGCTGCTCTTTTGCTCTGTTCCTCAGCACTCACTGCTTGGCCTTAGCTCTTCTTTGCCAACCTCCAATTCATTGGTGGTGTGGGCTGAACGCGGTGCTGCATCTAAACCGCCTGGAGACTAACAGGGCTAATATAGGGATCAGGCACCAGTATCTTAAAAATTGATGTTTTTGGTAAGTCAGCACCAGTCGATTGATAGTCACCTATGAATCGGTAACCCCCCACCATCCTTCTTTTCTTCTTCTTTCTCATTTATTTCTGAGCCATTCTAGAGCTTTAGCTCTTTGAATTATCTTCTCTCCTATTTCTCATCTGCACACTGCAATTTAGTCTATTGAGTACAGCATCTTTTTCCTTCCACTAATGCATTTCGTCAGCCTGCTAAATATACGTTGAATAGTCTTTAGCCTCCTGAACTGGCCTGTTGTGCCTGCCTTTTTCCTTCTTTGCACATATTTTCTGTGACTTTAAAATTCTATTTTCTTCTAACACTTGGGAGGAAGAAGGATACAGACATTGGTTTTAGACAAGACTGGCCATGAAAACCTTCCTCTTCCTCTTCCTCTTCCCAGTAACCAGTTAAATCTGATTTTCCCATTTGTAAATAAAGGGTAACCCCTGCCTTACAAGGTAGTTGAGAAGTTTAAATAGGATAATGTACGTACAACCTTTTACACAGTGCCTGGCATAAGGGCACCAGTTAATTATTGAGATCTGCTAATGTTATTTACAACCTTTGTATTAATTATTAAACTAGATCTTTGTTTCCCTACTTTGTTCCATAGAATGATGGTTCTGCAATGTCTTAATACTTTAGGGACACATTCGGCTGAATCCTACTAAACAGAATGTAATGCAAAGCCTTTTAGAGGTTTTAATACCAGATATATACTTGGGCGCTTTAAGAGGAGCATACAGAATATAGCATGTCTCAAAATTTTGTGAACATAGAAATATTTTCTTTTCAAGATACATCTGGTTTTGTGGGAAATACTACACTAGCTCTTTGAGGCATTTGGATACATTTGTAAGAGCAATAACCAACCTGGGCAACATGGTGAAACTCCATCTCTACTAAAAATACAAAAATTAGCTGTGCGCAATGGTGCATGCCTATAATCCCAGCTACTCAGGAGGCTGAGGGAGGAGAATCACTTGAGCCCAGGAGGTGGAGGTAGCAGTGAGCTGAGATTGCACCACTGCACTCCACTCCAGCCCGGGCAACAGAGCAAGACTCTGTCAAAAAAAAAAAAAAAAAAGCAATGGATGAAGAATCAGAGTGCACAGATTCTGTTTTCGTGTCCAGCTAGTGGGACTTAGGCTGGACACTAGCAGCATAGTGACATGAAAAGATCACTCAGCTGCGAGTCAGGAGACATGGCTTGTAGGCCCATTATTTTTCTGGTGTTTGAACATGAGTTCATCTTTAAGACTCTCAGTACTCATTTGTCTATTGGGGATAACAGCAATGCCAACTGCGTAGGATTTTAAAGAGGTAATGAGATATTTGAGAATAATTTGTAACCTAATAAAAGCTAAAATAATATGGTACCATCTCCATCATCTTCATCTCTAACACCATTGTCAACACCTTGGAGTGGCCTTTGCACGTGCAGGCCCAGCAACCTGCAGTTGCCACAGAGAAATTCAAATAGTCAGCTGTTTGTAGTCCCATGCCACATCCGCTGCCAGTGGCTTTAACTTCACGGGGCTGCCACAGTCTAGGCCTGCACTATAGCAATAGTCTTTGTCCCAGGAGCAGAGCTAGACAAAGGTGCTCCCCAGTGGCTTTGTCAATAATCGTTTGGCTCCAGGCAGTACAGTGAGCTGCTTCAGGCCCGTAGTATTTTCTGGGGCTGAGAAAGGAGGAGCGACAGCCCTTCTTATTTTCTTCCATCTTTTTAAATTTCCTCCTTGTGATGGGGAGAGGTTCTCTTGAAGACGTATGGGTCAGTATCCGGTGGGACAACGAGGCCACAACAAATCCGCCTAGAGTCATCACAGGTCCACAGGGCAATCTGGGGTCGGTAAGCAGCTCAGCAGTTAAATTTGGTGCTTCTGCTCTGCCCAGGCTACATCTAGCAGGTTGATAGAGATGTTGTGAAGGATGATGGCTAAGAGCTTGGGCCCTGACATCAAATGGTTTTTCATTTCAGCCCTACTACCTTTGAGCTGCATGTTCTTTGGCAGGTGATGGCTTCAGTTTCCTCATAGCGAAAAATGTGAGTGATAATAGAAACCATCTCATGAAGTTTCTATAAAGATTAGAGGAGATACTGCATGAAAAAATTTAGTTCTATTGTCTGGCACCTAAGTCAGTGGCTGTGTTACCAGTGATAGTGGTAGTGATGATGATGATGATGATAATTATGGCATCCTTTACTAAGAAAGTCATCTTAAGCAAAACAAATCTATACAAAGTACAATAAAAGGACTCAAAACATGACTTTAGAGAAACAAAATAAAGCTATTAATGTTTGCTTTGAAGAAAGAAAGCTCAAAGCCACCTAATTTCTACCTTTAACAAAATAGCTGCCCTGGGAAGGAGATATTAAATACATCCTATTTAATTTGGACAGCAGAAGCTCACTCATAGAGTGAGATTCAGACTGTTTAGACATTAAACTGTCTGAGAATAGAACTGATGCTTAGTAGGAGTTGAGTTTCCTTTCTCTGGAAGTGTGAAAATAAGAGTGGATGAACACTTGCCCAGATCTTATTAAGGACAAATCTATGGATGATAAGATATTGGGAAAATAACATATCGTTTAAAGGATACCATAGATTTGAGAGTGCCATAGTCAGAGAGCACAGGAGATCTCTATCTCATGACAGAGATAGAGAGGGAGAGGTGGGGAGAGATAAGGACCCAGGTGTGCAAGATAAAGGAAAATATGCCCCATATTGACACATCACACTAAAGCAGTGCATGGTAACCCCTGATATAAGAGTCAGGTTGAGGATATGGGGCCATATGCCATAGAGTTTCTGAGAAAGCCCCACTCTCAAATATTCTTTCTTTCTGCCTCCAGCATGACACTTGCACTTGTCAGTTGACGTGTCCCAATTTCAGTTTCCAGAAATATGGCAGAGAAGCAGAGACACCAGACCTCAGGTGCTGTGGGAATCCCATGAGGCACTCAGTGAGGTTAATGAGGCACTCAGCAATCTACAGTGGTCACCCTGATATACAGGCAGATTGACGGCCTCTGCAAGGGTGTTTTTGTATGATTTCTGACGAGGCAGGAACCAAACCTTGCCAGGAAAAGTGAGTGAATCAATTTGCTAGAAAAAAATACCAATAGCAGCAATCAAATACTGACATCTGTTGGTAGAAAGGGAAACAACGTTTAACCATTCACTCATTCATTCATTCAATAGATGTTTATTGAGCACCTACTATATTTAGGCATGCTATAGGCACTAGAAATAGGAGAGCATAAAATATGAGGTCTGGCATATAGTACTTGCACCTTAAATAGCTATTTATTGGATGAACTAATTCCCAGTTAAAGGCATTGAGTCTCAGACGTGACATGACTTGTCCACGGGGGCCAGCAGCTAAGTGTGAAAATTAGGATTTCAGCGTGAGCAACGGTATCACATATCCTGCTGATGCCCATGTAGGTGCCAAGTGTTAGAAAGGGAGGTTTAAAGGAAATGAGATGGAAGGAAATCTACTGAGAGCTTACAGAGCCCTAAGTATGTGTCAGACATGGTGCTTAGTGCTGTAATTATGATCTCCTATTTAATACACACAGCTTTATCAGTTAGGGATTATCACTCCCCTTTTTTAGCTTAGGAAACTGAAGCTCTGAGAGCTCACATAACTTGCCAGAACTTAGGCAGGTATCAAATGGAAGACTTTGGATTTAGATATCCACATCTAAAACCAAAGCTCAGGCCGGACATGGTGGCTCATGCCTGTAATCCCAGCAATTTGGGAGGCTGAGGCAGGCAGATCACCTGAGGTCAGGAGTTCAAGATCAGCCTGGTCATCATGGTGAAACCCTGTGTCTACTAAAAATATAAAAATTAGCCGGATGTGGTGGCATTTGCCTATAGTCCAAGCTACTTGGGAGGCTGAGGCAGGAGAATTGCTTGAACCTGGGAGACAGAGGTTGCAGTGAGCCAAGATCACACCACTGCACTCCAGCCTGGGTGACAGAGTGAGACTCCATCCATAAATAAATAAATAAATACCAAAGCCTAGCCTCTTTCCCCATCCTAAGTGGCCTTTCTACCTGCTGGGCTTCTTCACCCTAATGTCTCCAGTTTCTAGAATCCCTTTCCCCCACCACATCACCATTTGCCACTTTAAGAAATAAATTACTTCTCAGCCTAGGACCTGGTCTCTCATGCTTTGGGGATCTCAGGAGGAAGTCAATAGGAGTGTACCAGCTTTAAGTTTTCCACACATAAGGATCTGATGGGCTTAGATCTATTTTTTCATTATAAAATGTGATTGATTCAATTCCAGATTTAACTTAAATTTGATTTTCTCCTCTCAACCTGGCATTTCCAAAGCAAGAATCAATCAAACCCCAAATTATAGGCAATGTGTGGATCAACAACGCTGAGTTATTTCCGGTCGAATTTCTCAAGCAATGCATTTTATGCCATTCTCTGCTGCCATGAGAGGAGCTGAGGTGTAAGAGGGAGGGAAAATGGAAGGAAAATTAGATTATTAACTTTCTCCAGTCACAGCAATCAATATGCCCTGGTGGAATGCTATTCCTACAGCACAGCTTATTCACCTGCATGTAATGGGGAAGGAACTGTAAATGGTGGTGTGAACCAGGGAGAACTGTGACCTCAGCCTTCTGGGAAAAACAAAAAAAACCAAAACACTCAGGTAATATGATCTGCAGCTATCATTTAAATAAATAAATAAATAAATAAATAGCTTTTTTTTTTTCTGCTAATTACATTTGGTATCTTATTTTGTCCTCACATCAGCTCTGAAAAAAGACCATTGTTCCCATTTTTCAGATGGAAATATTTTTTTCTTATTAGACTTATGGATCAGTTGGCAAGTGTCACACAGAGATTTTGTGGATAAGCCAGGACTTGAACATAGATATGCCTGGCCCCAAAGGTCACGCTTTCTACGTGAGGGTGTCCTGGGACCTTATTCCATGATGAAGTGGGAAGTTGTAGTGATACAGGGGAAAGGCTGGAACAGGACTAGTTCTCACCCAGTCTCTGTAACATACAAAATTGGGTGATCCTTACACAAGTCATTTAATTGCTCCATACTTCTGTTCTCTGTAAAATAGAAATGATGGAGACATTTTGCTGAGAGGATTCAATGAGGTAATTCTTTGCCACTAACATGTAAGCTTCAAGTTCTTTGGCTGTTTTGTTTAGTAGTATTTTCCCCATGCCCAGACCAGTGTGCCTCAAGAGACAGGATGTTCAATAAAAATCAGCTGAATTGGTAAATCAATGGAGGGATGGAGAGAAGGATAAGTGCTAGGCACAGTGCCTGGATCATAGCAATCACTCAGCAAGTGGAGGTTCCCTTTTCTGTCTCTGCATCTTACAACAGCAGTGCAGTAAGGAGCCTGCTTGGGGAGGGGGTGAGTATTATGGGAGAGATAGTTTCCACCTCATGACTGTCTACAATCCTTACTCAGAGCTAAACGCTATGCTCACCTCCCTGAGCAAGGAACTCTTAGGAAGTTACCTTGGTTTGAGTCCAACTGTGAAGTTTCTGCCAGGTCTGGTTGCCATGGCAACTCCCCGGACCTCCTGGCTGCTCCATGGGCATCTGGCTTAGTGAAGGCTTGACCTGCATGCTTTCATCCTCCTGGACTTCAGAAACAACTGTGGCGATTCAGGCATTCTCCGAGTAAATGGGTTCCCACAATGCTGTTCATTCTCATCCCAACTCCCACTTTCTCTTTCTTATGTCCTTCTCTTCACTTTTTACTCTGTCTTCTGCTTCTATAAGAATAATTGAATTCCTAATATGTTCTGAGAATATATTGGACAAATAGATGAGTCCTAGTTTCTGTCACCAGGGATGAGACAAATGCCACTATTTCTTTTGGAAATTATTTACCAAGGGCCTACTGTGTGCCAAAAACTTTGCTAGGCATTAGACATGTATTGACTCATTTAGTTCCTACAACACCCCTGATGGCTAAGTCATGTTACTATTTTCTACGTGAGAAAACTAAGAGCCAATAAACTAATGTGAATTCACTTCCCATGTTGACTCTTTTTTTTTTTTTTTTTTTTTTTTTCTGAGACAGAGTCTTGCTCTGTGGCCCAGGCTGGAGTGCAATGGTGTGATCTCAGCTCACTACAACCTCCACCTCCCGGGTTCAAGCGATTCTCATGCCTCAGCCTCCAGAGTAGCTGGGACTACAGGCACCTGCCATCATGCCTGGCTCATTTTTGTATTTTTAGTAGAGACAGTGTTTCGCCATGTTGGTCAGGCTGGTCTTGAGCTCCTGATCTCAGGTGATCTGCCTGCCTTGGCTTCCCAAAGTGCTGGGATTACAGGCATGAGCCACCGCACCCAGCCATCATGTTTACTCTTAAAGACCCTGGGTTACTGTGATGTTTTAAATGACATAGGAGACACAATTTAGTCCAGCAGGACCCAGGGAGAGAGTATGAGCAATTCCACCTGTGCCCCTCAGCCTTCTTTTCCCAGACCAAAAATTAGCCCTGTGGAGTCTGGGTAGTGTATTTCTGGTAGTTTGTTAATTAGTGAAAGAAAGGTCTTGGCCACAAAGGCCAGGTGCTGCTGTGTGGGCCAGGAATGAGATATGCCCTCTAAGGGATCCACAGGGTGCTGTTATCCATGACTCACTGTCCAGAGTGTCTGTTCCCTGATGCCAGGGGCCTCTCACTACCTTTCACATCTCGTCCTCTGGACCTGTCTCGTCTTCCCAAGAATTTATTTGTACTAGACTCGTCGTTACATATTTTTTCCCCAGAATAGACTCCATAAAATCTAGATAAAAAACTCAGTGCTGGCCAGGCATGGTGGCTCATGCCTATAATCCCAGCATTTTGGGAGGCTGAGGTCGGTGGATCACCTGAGGTCAGGAGTTCAAGACCAGCCTGGCCAACATGGTGAAACCCTGTCTCTACTAAAAATACAAAAATTAGCTGGGTGTGGTGGCGTGTGCCTGTAACCCCAGCTATTTGGGAGGCTGAGGCAGGAGAATCACTTGAACCCAGGAGGCGGAGGTTGCAGTGAGCTGAGATTGCGCCTCTGCACTCCAGCCTGGGCAACAAAGGGAAACTTTGTCTCAAAACAAACAAACAAATAAAACAACTCCAGTGCTGCTGTTAAGTGTTATTTTAGGGGTTTTGCTAAATGATTAGGCTGGGGTAATAGGTTGACTTTTTAAGATGAGGTCTATGCAAGGTGCCAACCCTTAGTCCGTATTCTTTTTAGTAGATAATGTTGACGTTAGATTGTTTATGCTATTTAGTTGCTAAAATATTTATACTATAAATATTTTATCTATTTATATTTATAAATATCTATTGTAAATATGTATGAAACAGCTTCTTGTGGCACTCAAATAAGAGATAAAACATGTTCCTTTTTCTCTGTAGTTATTTTAGGTTTTAGAGATTCCCCATATTTGGACACTGGAATCATCTTTTTATTTAATTTAATTTACTCTTCTATTTAACATTTATTCTATAACTACAATAACCACAATCTCATGGATAGTGCCTACCATAAGCCATGTATTGTCCTAGGACTGAGAAAAAAGACAAGGGTCTTATTCTTAAATTAAGTAACTTCTGGGTTCCAGGTGGTGATTTTGGCATAAGAGACACAAAGATGACGAAGGTGGGATCTTCTCCCTCAAGCAGGTCCCTGTTTATTAAGAAAAATACATTTCCATACAGGCAATACCCCAACGGGCTATTGTAAGGGTTCTTGTTCTGTTGTAATCCAGTGTTGCAATAGCCGATGTTCTGTTGTGTGGCCAGTGCTGGATGTTGGCTGGCATGCTTTTTGATTGGTCAGCATTTATGTTATGTTGGTTGCTAACATTGTTACTGTCATTTATGGGAGTCATCATGCACTTACTGAGATTCTGCAATGGGCCAGTCACTGTGCTATTCATTGGGACATAATGGTGAGCAAAAGATGCTGCTTGCCTTCAAGGAGTTGGCTATTTACTAGACTCTAGTGTTTGGAATAAGGTATGAGGGGAAATACAATGAATATGAGTAGTTTATCTACCGAGAGCATACGAAATCTTTATATGTGGTGAGTCTCAAAGAGTGACGTGGTGACAAGGAAACAAATGGATTTCTTTCCAAAAGGAACAACACCTACACTAATGTTAACATGATGAAGAGTGTTAATGGTAGGAACACTGCAGTAATTCAGCTCTGCTAGTCTTTGGGCCAGGTGGGAGAGAGCACAGGAGGTATGAGTGTTGGGAGTCTTCATGAAAGGCCTTGGGTGCCGGTCTAATGAATGTGGATCACATCCTGTGACCAGATACCGTGAAACAGCTTGAAAGGTTTCAGCAGGGAGTGCAGTGAACAGATATGCATGCACCTCCCTTATCCCACAAGCAAACAGACAATAGAAGAGATGAAGGGAATGAGGTGAATATGCTAAGGACATAGAATAAATAGGACTACACAACTGTTCAGATGCTGTAAAGGAGGAAGACAGAAACTCAAAGGTGACATCTTGGTTTCTGGCCAGGCTAAATGGCAATGCTTTCAATAAGCTGAGGATCCCAAGAGGGGGAGGCTTTAAAGAGAATATAATGTACCCTGTTTTGAACCTGTTATTAATATATTTGACATGCTAATGGGATAACCACAGAAAGATATCCAGGAGATGAGAGACAAGGTTTGCTTAAAAAAAGAGCCTAGCAGTAAAAAACATTGGGGAGACATTGCTCTAAAACTGGTGAGCAAAACCTTGAAGAACAAAGCCTAAAGAATGAGAAACAAACGGGGACTCAAGACAGCCTCCATAGAATGTCTTTGTTGGCCCAGTGTCCTCTAGCTGTGCAGATCCAATCTACTTTTCCTATTATATCCATAAAATTGTCTTTAATTTTCAGAGGCAAAGCCACCCTCCCGACTCTCTGCCCTCTCTTCTAGGTCGTGACACAATTTGTCTTAGAATCTAATTCGCTTTGGATAAGCTAGACTTTTCCCCCTAGCCTGTAAACTCCTGACGAGGAGAGATTATTCTTCTGCTCTGTATGTGTCTCACATGGTAGTTGCTCAGTAAAGGCTTGTGAAATTCATTTGAGCTGATCAGCTTCTAACCATGAAACTCTTCTAAATGACAGGCATTATATACAAATCATGCTGTGTAATTGTCACAAGAACCTGTGAGATATTTATTATCTTCATGTTACATATAAAGAAACTGAAGTGGTGGCCAGGCGTGCTGGCTCATGCCTGTAATCCTAGCACTTTGGGAGGTTGAGGCAGGTGGATGACTTGAGGTCAGGACTTCCAGACCAGCCTGGCCAACATGGTGAAACCCCGTCTCTACTAAAAACACAAAAATTAACTGGACATGGTGCTGGGTGCCTGTAATCCCAGCTACTCAGGAGGCTGAAGCAGGAGAATCACTTGAACCCGTGTGGCCGAGGTTGCAGTGAGCCGAGATCGCGCCACTGCAGTCTAGCCTGGGTGACAAAGCGAGACTCCGCCTCAAACAAAAAAGAAAAAGAAAGTAAGAAACTAGGTTTGGAAAATGGAGATCACACAATCAATGAGGGCCAAAGCCCAAATTTGAACCCAGAATGATCTAACTCCAAAATCCATGCTTATTTCACTAGGCTCTACTGAATTTAACAGCAAGGTATCTTCTCACTTGCCTCTAAGGAGAATGGAGGGCTTAATATCATCTAATTGTAATCAAGAATGACCAACCAAATTGGGAAGGGAGGAGTAAAAATTGCCACGAGTTTCAGGAAGCCTGTTTCTTTTATGTTTACCCAAAGGAATCGTAAGAAGCTCATTTTGCAGAGTGTTAAACCAAGGCCCAAAGAGGGCCCACTGAGGTGTCATAGCAGGCACAAAGGTTAGAAAACATGATTTTTCTTTTCTTTTCTTTTCTTTTTTTAGATTCCCAACTGGAAAATAATAGAATTCCCATTGATGCCACTCCCATTTCCTTACCTCATGGAATTTTGTGTCTTTGTGTGTGTTTGTGTTACCAGGTTTGCTGAAAAGCCCAGTGAACAAGACAGCCCTGACGCTGATTGCTGTGAGCTCCTGCATCCTGGCCATGGTGTGTGGCAGCCAGATGTCTTGTCCACTCACTGTGAAGGTGACTCTGCATGTGCCCGAGCACTTCATAGCAGATGGTAAGAGCCGAGCATTGCAGATGCTCCACACCCACTCAGCACCTTGCACCCCTGGCTGGTCAAATGTTTCTACATATGGCCCAATGTTAGAATTATTATTATATGTATTATAGGGGGAAAAAAGGAGCATCTAAATATCTTGGAAGAGGATCTTATCATTTGGAGTCTGGATTATTTGAATTAAGGACTACTTTTACTTTTTAATTTTTTTTTCTTTCTCTTTTTTCTTTTACTTTAAGTTCGGGGATACATGAGCTGAACGTGCAGGTTTGTTACATAGGTATACATGGGCCATGGTGATTTGCTGCACCCATCAACCTGTAATCTAGGTTTTAAGCCCCACATGCATTAGGTATTTGTCCTAATGCTCTCCATCCCCTTTACCCGCCACCCCCTAACAGGCCCCAGTGTGTGATGTTCCCCTCCCTGTGTCCATGTGTTCTCATTGTTCAACTTCCACTTATGAGTGAGAACATGTGGTGTTTGGTTTCCTGTTCCTGTGTGAGTTTGCTGAGGATGATGGTTTCCAGTTTCACCCATGTCCCTGTAAAGGACATGAACTCATTCCTTTTTATGGCTGCATAGTTTTCCATGGTGTGTATGTACCACATTTTCTTTATCTAGTAAAGACTGCTTTTAACCTATGAGCAACAATCAAGTTGAAAAAATAAAGGAAGAGCTCAAATGTGAATGCAGAAAGATTGAGCTACTTCAGAGAACCTACTGGTTTTTTTGATTGTGGATCCATTTCAAAATAAAAATGTCCCCCAAAGAGTATTTGCTAATTAAAATCATATGACAAGAAAGACTGTATGAGTTTTAATGGAATTTCCTGAATGTCCTGGATAATATTTATATTCTCTTTCCCTGTAAATATACTTTACAAGTATCTTATATTGTACCATTTACTTTTCACCCAATTAAATTGAATTAATGAGACACTGTAGCCACCTTAGTCATTAGCAAAGCATGGTCCAAGGCCCTGATTAAGGTGGTTGCTATTTATTGCTAAAGTGCCCTCCAGAAAAGTTGTCCCAGTTTACACATTCCAGGATATGTTGGCGTCTGTTTCTCAAACACTTCTCACATGGCGTCACCGTCTTTAGATGTATTGAAGTTTGGCATAATTATAATAAAGAAGGCATGCCTTAACTGTGCAACTGTGCAACTTAATAAATTTTCAGTTTTAGAACTTTTTACACTTTACAAATTGTATACATTTTACACTTTTTCAAATGTATACGTCTTGATGAGTTTGAAGATAAGTAAATACCCATGAAATCAACACCATAAGGAATGCCATAAACATAGCCATCACCTCTAAAAGTTTCTTCTCACTCTATATTTTTGTGATAAGGACATGTAACAGGATTATATATGAATCTACACAGATAAAATCATAGAATATTTCCAGCACCTCATAAGGTTTCCTCGTGCCTCCTTCCAGTTAGTGCTCTGTAGAGGCAATAAACTTTCTGACTTGTAGCACCATATTAGTACCATTAATTCTTAAAAATATTTTTGCATTTTGAGATGTATTGAATGTTTTTGAGATCCTTACCCTCTATTTGCCAGTCTTCCTTCAGTGAAATTCGATTTTATCTCCAGGGTTTAAGTCTCGGTGTTCAGAACTTAGCACCATCCTTTTAGTATATTTTGACCAGAGCAAAGTGGAATTTTACTCCCATTCTCTGAAACACTCAAACTCCTATTAATGCATCCTGATTGTTCCAACTTCACCATAGTGCAGAAGCCCCTGCTTGTTTTTCACTGGGACTGCAGATAAGTTCATATACATTCAGAACTTATATTTCTTATTTCACATACGTTCATGTGATTTTCAGACCTATGTGCATACAAGACTTCAGCTCATCTTTAATGAGTCATATGTGCACATAAGACAGGTAAATATGTGGTGGGGGAGATGGCAGGGAATGGTGTAGGAAAGCAGGAGGAACAAAATTTACAGAAGCAAATAGTTTCATGGATTATGCAGCTGGAAGAATTGCATGTCCCTACCCTTCATCTCTCAGCTGTCACTACTCATTAATTGTAGAATGTTAAGACTTAAAGGTGTTCAAGTTTTACATATTTATTTTCATACATGTAGAAATGGAAGCCCTGAGAAAATAACTTGCTCAAGGTGAAACAGTTTAATGGCTAAGAGCACAGGCTTTGGAATAATACAAACATTAATCCAAATGCTTGCTCCATTGTCTGCCTCTTTGATAGCAAAGTGAATTCACCTCTCTGAGCCTCTGTCTCTGCATCTATAAAATGTGGATAATAGTAGTACCTACCTCACAGGAGTATTCTGAAGACTACTACTCCAGCCTTTTATCATGTTCATCAAATTTTCAGATAGCATGTGGCTGAGAAATGGCGAACAGTTGGGAAATAGCAAAATCAAGGCATTACTTAAGACGGCTACAAATCATCTTGATGATTTGGAAGGATAGACCAAAGTGTGGTGAATTAAAAGGTGCCCATTCTCAGTGTGCCCAGTGTCTTAAGCTTAAAATTTTGTAATAGCCTGTGAAATTGTCTGTTTCTGCCTCTAGACTGGAATCTCTGTGAGGGCAGGAATTATGTCTTTGGGGAGAAATATTATATTCCCATTGATAAGCACAGTGCCTGGTTCATAATGGATATTCAGCAAATATGTGTCCAGTAGATGAATGTTGCCTGAATTAAAACTGAGTTTTCATTGTTCTATAGGATCCTTCTAGTAGATCTCTAAGCACACAACAGATACTGAATCAAAGAAAACTAAGGCAGATGATGCATAGCGATCAAAGATGTTTTGAAATGTACCCATGAAGTTTTAAAATGTACCCAGGATTTGTCTGCAGATGCAGAAAGAACTGTTGTGAAACAAGCAGTTTTCATACTCACAGATCTCAGATACACAATGTACAGCACACCGTGCAGACCATGTGGGAAAGCACCCATATCTACCAGCAGGCAGAGGGACCAAGTGGAAAGCATGGGAAAGAGCCTGTCTTATGGTATTGCAGGAAGAAATGGGTGAGGCAATGTAAGCAGGGTAGACAGATTTGAGATTGGCTAATTTGAATCACTTTAGTGGGCTCTAGGGTTTCAGAACTGCTCCTGATTGCCTGGTGTCTGGCTCTCGGGTGATGAAGGAAGACAATATTCCTTCCCAATGTGTATAAGCTGTATAGAGGAGATGACTGGAGTGTAGGTTCTGGATTAGTTAATATTCATATGAAAGAGATGCTCCCTGGGCAAGTCTTTTGCTTTCTCTAAGATATGACTATCCCTGGAGGGGAGGGCTCTCCCCAGTCAGGAGGCTCAGATGCCAGAGCATCAAGCTTACAGAACATAAGAAAATATAATAAATACAAAAGAAAAAGAGAAATAACTACGGAGTGTACACATCCTGGAGATGTGGTGGAGCAAGCTTAGAAGACAGCATTGGGAAGGCCTTGTCCACAGTATCTTAGTCTCTAGGCATAATGGAATCTCCATCCCTTACATGCCATAATATCTTGGTAGGAATGCGTCCTTTCAAATGAAGTAGGCTTTGGTTTGGATCTAAATTTTGTTGCTTAGTTACTATGAAACATAGAAGAGTCAAGTTAGCTACCTGAGTCTCATTTTTCTCATCTATCTGTAAAATAAGGATTATTATGAGATTGAATGTTATAATGTGTATGAAGTGCTTAGTAGAGTGTCTAAAACATTGTTATAGCCCAAAAAATGGTAGCTGTTATTACTCTTATTATCAAAACAGTTTGTAGAGAAAGAGACTTCAGAAGCTGGAATATGGCAAGGCAAGAAAATATAGAAAACTAAATAGGTGAATTTAGCTACTCTCAGTGAGGTGAATGGAAGAGGGAGTACATTATATGCTCTGTTCTAGCCAAAAGTGACTTTCCCACTTGGAGATGTTAATACTTGAAAGTCCTCCATCTCTGGGGCTCAGCAGGAATCCTGGGAGTATCCAGCATTTGAAGCCAGGTGGATAGCTATCTGGTAATTCCAAGCAAGCTCACCTTCCCCAGCATGATCCTAATGCCTCCTTTGGCAGAAACTCTATCAGCGCTGCTCATCTCATTCCTCCAAAAGCTCTCCAAAGTAGTCTTTATTATCCACCTGTGGGAGATACAGAAACTGGGATGTGAAGGGGAGTAGAATCAAATCATCTGTAGGAATACAGAAGGGTCTAGAAAATTGATTTTATAAATTGTACTACTGGAGTTTCCAGCTCTGATTTCTGGAGATATGAGGGTATTACCTAGGGGGATGAGAGGGAAAGTGATAATAGTGCCTATTTTCTTGAACCCATGTCATCCCTTAGCATTGATATTTATAAATGTGTTGCAACCTAACATAAATGTAGTAACAAACAGAGATGGAAAGTGCACAATTCTATGATATTTTACATATATATATTCACCCACATCATAATACCGGCCCCTTAAGACTGGCAAAGTTTTAAAAAACATTAAAAACAAAGTCTCAATGAGGCCTATCGGGATGAGGGCAGCTCATGTCAAGTGCAAGAAGCTCCATTTGAGACCAGGTCTCCCACGGACCAAAGCCAGGGCAGCTTTCATCCTTTTTCAGTCACCCCCATGAGTTCCAAGCTGCCAAGGTGCTGGCCCTTCTTAGTAGAGAGAGCTCTCAGCCACACTTACACGTTGAGCTGTCCATGGTGCTGGATCACTGGATGGGGCTGAGTAATGGGTCCTGTCTTCCAGGAGAAAATGAATTCTGCCCCTTGTGTTACTGCATAGTTATACTCGATGCTTACTGTCCATTATAAAGAAAAGGTCATTATGACATAGCACTTGTGCAGAGCCCAGCTGGCAAGAGTTCTGACACAGTTCCTATCCAAATCCTTGGCAAATCTCACCCCTTCTTTTATCTGGGCTTCTTCAAAGCCATCAGTGGCTTTTTGCCCTCCTAAGCACACACTGAAGAAATGGAACATGTTTGCATCTAAACAGACTTAAGCTAGCATTGTTTATCCAGCTGTGAACTACAAATCATTTGCATTTAGGTCATCTGGGGAGATAATTCCTAGAACCAGTGAGTCAGATTCTCTGAGGGTAGAGCCCACATATTAATATTCTTTACAAGAACCCTCTAGGTGGTCACTTATCAAGGCTTTGAGAGCTACATCAATAACTCTGTAAGTGTTACTTTTTTTCCACCTAACATATGTGATCACTTCTTCAGACCCCTTGGAATTGTTATAAACATCTTTAATAAGGGTCTTTTGTTTCCTCCACCTTTGACTTTATCAATGCCCTATTAATGGAGCTGCCTCATAGCATAACTCCAGTAACTGTCATTAGCATTGGATATAATGTGGGTGATCTGTTCTTAAGATTTATAACATACTAACCCTGATCACACAGGTTTGGACCTTATCAAAATTGCCATGCAGTTAGCCTTGTTGAGAAATAGTTATTGGTTAATATTGAACACCTATCTTAGCTGAGATGTTAGTTTATGCATCTACTGAGGTTCCCTATGTAAGTCAGTATATATTCACCCAATGTAGTCAGTCAATAGAAGATTCTACTTTTAAAGGAACAAGCTATCCAGGTGAAGTAGGTGAGATAGTTCCACTCCAGTGTAGGCAGGTAACATTCCACCTAGAATTCTCTGTTTTGTTCAAAGATATGATATACATTGGAAGTTATTCAAGTGAGAGTATTTGACAGTCAAAATATTCAAAAAGCACAGTAGGTACCTAATGACCTCTTAAGGAAAGGATGGATGACATTCATTCAATAACAAGAGTTGAAGGAACCTAGACAGGAAGAAAACCTACTATTATTGAGTATACTATCTATTGAGTAGCATACAAAGCACTTTACATAGGGTTCTTCCTTCAATTCTCACAGCAAAATTGAGAGTCTGGATTTAGTATCCTCATTTTTCATACATGAAAATTGAGGCTCAGGGATGCTAGGTGGTTTTATGAGATTAACACATAGATGACGTGGTATGAAAACTTAAGTCTACCTGAGCCCCCAGTCTAAGGTTCTTCTATGCTCTAAGCTTCCAGAGAGGAGACCAGGATAATTATTATTTATTTTGAAGAGAGCAGACTAGTTCTGGAAGTCCTAAGGAAGGAAAACTAGAGAGCTATATGGGTGATGAGTGTGGTCAGGGATGGGAGAAGATGAAGCCTCAGTTTGGAAATGTCTTCCTCTGCTGTTGACTGTGTGACTTGTGCTAGTTATTTAAACATTTTAAGCTTCAGTTACATTATCTATAAATTGGGGATAATAGCAGTACTTATCTCATGAAGTTATTATGAAGAATAAGTGAAATAATACTCATAAAGCTTTTAGCTCAATACCTAAGACCTAGTAATGGTTCAATAAATTATAAAAATGTCAGAAGTTGTAATAATATTTTCTTAATATTGGAAGGGGGGTCATTGCAAGGTAATGAGTTCCCCATCATAGAAAATATCCTGAGAATAGATGACCACATTTTTACGAAGCTGTAGAAGAGAGGGGAAGAGATGCTTTTGGCTTTAATACATGATATTTTATTTTGGAGCCATCTTATCAAACTGTACATTTTAAAACCACTTAATTATTTTAGGACTTTTAGAATATGTTTGTTTATTCTTTAGTACTTCACCCAGAGTCTCACCAATTCTTTGCCTAGGCTCAGAAATGGGTGAAAACAAGGGATGTCTCTGTCTCTTGAATACATTTCTTAGCTAAATTCACACACACACACACACACACACAATTTTATATATTGATATGGTTGTTGCATCAAAATACTTATGCTAAAATGTTTTTTAATTTAGGTTAATTTAAGCAGTTAACAATCATGTTTTAGGTTGAACTAAGTTGAAATCCAAGTCGTCTCTGTTCCCTATGACTGAAGTATTTGGGATAGAGTATTCCTTCTTAGCCCATGAAATCATAAGGACAAATGCCCACACATTGGGAGGGCATGATTCACTAATATGCCACACATGTAGCTGGTTTTGAGCATAAAATTGTGAATAATAACACTTGCCTACATTTATTTGCTCTCATCCCTACTTGATGTCTTCCATCCCAGAAGAATGAGCTAATGCATGGCTTCATGCTGTTAGAGAGGAGTGAGGTCCATAATTGGCTTCAGAACTACTTTGCAGTGATTTAAATACATGGAAGGAGTATTTTCAATTCTTAGAAGGGAAAATGACACCACATTGTAAGTGGATCCTTAGCCACAAACTGCCAAACACTTTATTTAAAACAAGTAGTTCCTTGGACATCCTGCTCTCTGAAATCATCCCAGGCTTTGTTTTAAAATGCTCCGTGTTGACTGCAGATCTTTGAATACTGTGGAACATGCTTATGGATGGAAGTTCTATACAATATGGCTTCTGTCTTTTTCTTTGTTAACACATTTGCACAGCCTTGATACTGTTTAGACAAATAGACTGTCTTACCTGGTATCTGCCTCTCTGTATACCTTTGCTTGTACATTCTTTTCCATCATGTATTTACATACACGGCAATCTCACCCATCTCTAAGGCATAACTTATTTTGTTCCCTCTTCTAGAAAACCTTCTTCAATGAGTCCCCAGAGATAAATAATATCACCTTTCATGAACATTACCTAGAACTATATTTGTGCCTTTCTAATGACCTCAGTCTACCTCCTATTACTATTACTGTTATGTAAGTGTCATTGAGACAACTGCCACAGTCCTACGAACTGGCCTCCTGCTTTAAATCTAGCCTCTCTCCTATCTTTTCTTAACAGTGCAAACAGAGCCATATTTTACAATGAAAAATATCAATACATTGCTTACATGTATTGCATACATGTCATACTTTCCATAAAACTGTTTATTGTCTTCTTTTGTACTTGTTTTGTACTTCTTTTGTACTTCTTATCGTGGCCTTTACATCCTTGCAAGGTCAGGCCCCTGCCTGCCTTTCCAGTCTTAACTCACAACACCTCTCCCTATATTGGCTCCTTAAATTTCTCTGTTGCCTCCTGCCTCAGGCTCTTTGCACATTTACATGTTGTTTTCTTTGCCTGAAAACTTCTTCCCACATCTCCAGTTTCTCTCATTTACTCTAGGGTATTAGACTTTCCTTTTTTACTTCCCAGCCTCTGTTAGCTCCCTTACGAATCATTCTCTTTGAGCCCTGCTTTTTTTCTGTATCACACTTATTTCAGTGTATAACTGTACATTTATCTAGTTAATGTTGTTCTCTCTTGCTAGGTTTCAAATTCCTTAAGGATAGAGATTATATTTGTCTTGCACATTATGTTCAGAACCTTGGACAAGGTCCAAAACATACTTGATGCCCCCTAAAAACTTTCATTGAATTTTTTTTAAGTTAGTTCAATGGTTAGACTTAAATTTTTTCAAAGGCAAAGACCACAGCTTATTCATGTTCTAACTTATTGTGATATCCAACAGGGGTTCTGACTCAGTAAGCATATAAGAAATTGTGTCTGTAAAAAATGAAGTAAGAGAGGACCAACATGTGGACCCAGATGCCCTAAGAAGATACATAAAAAAGAATGACAGTGCAGGAGGTCTGAGGCTGCCTCTTCTTCTATGATTGACTTCACTCCCCAAGGATGTTGCTCCCATCCCCAAAAATAAACTCCAATCAAATTCACACACCCCTCCTTAACACCAAAATGAAACAAGCTTCATCCCAGAGCCCAGAAAGAGGGGAAATATAAATTGAGCTGAGATTCAGAACCCCCATAGGGGAGGTGGCAATGAAATACCAATAAACCATATTAATATGCTGAAATCAGGGAGAATAGCTTGAACTCCAACCCAGACTTAATAACTATACGTGAGAGAGTACAGGGAGAAGGCAAGGCTAGGCTTCAGTCAGAATTAAAATGAGATCTGTAATGAAACTGGTAATATAATTTTAAACTGTGAAAACTTTTTTCCCTTCTTTTTCTTATACTTAATGGCCAACTTGCTTGGCAATGGCTGGGAGCTGTGGATACCACCTAGAGTAGATTTTTTTTTTCCTCCAAATCTCTTCATTAGGGAAGTCTAAATCCACAAAACCATGGAAGAAAAAAAAATGCTTCAAGCCATTTTCTGCCTTAAATAGTAACTGATCCCCAGGTTAAAGTGACAAGCGGCTTGAGGGAGAACAAACCCAGAAAAAACATTCGAAGCGGCTGAACATGTTCAAGCTTTTAAAGATACCACAACAGCCAGTGGGACTGGGATTTTTAATGACACTCTGTGCTAAGATATTAGCTTGGCTTCCAACCAGAATGAATTGTTACTCATTTTCCTTCCTAACAAAAGAGATAACTGAGTTTGACGTCCAAAATTGGAGACTAATTTCTGTGTTTTGATAGCAGATTGAGTCCAAAAATATGTTCCCAGGAACTGGGGCAGAGGGTTGTTGCAAGAAGTAGGCAAACTCAATTTTCTCTCATTAATAATTCCATTCTGTTGTTGTGAAAAGAAGGCCGCTTTGACTTTTAGAATGGAAAGAGAGAACGCTGGGTGGGAGCTGTGATGAGACTGACTTCAAGTCTATAGAGTTAGTTGTTCCATAATTATTGGCTTGAGGTGTGCAAAATAGTGTAGAATTGAGGCAGTGGAGCAATCCACAGGGGAAAGAAGGTAGTATAGTAAAGACATTAAGTGGATTGATCTGTGGCCCAGGAGATGTGGATTCCAGACAGGTTCATCTGCTTTCTTCAGTGTTTTTTCTTTGCTTCAGGGTTTTTAAAATCTAAAAACATGCTAATACTCCCTCCTTCAAAGAGTGCTAGTGGGCTGATTCACTTAAAAGCATTTTGTCAACTGTGAGGGTAGTTATGATTATGAGAATGTTGTGTCTTTACCTCACTGTTTGTTTACAGCTTTAATATGTATAAAGAAAACCTTAGGGTTAGAATAGGGTCTTAGCAGGTAAGGCTAGGTAAGGAAAAGGTAGAATATTAGGGAGGTTGGCCTCCCTTGGCTAGAAGAAGGAAGATAGATAGTTAAAATGCGTTAATAACACCATTCTTTTATTCTTATATAGTGTTCTGCTTCTTCCCTTTCTTCCTTCCTCTTCTCCATTTTTAATTTTTTTTCCTCCTATGATCAACAAACATTTGCATACCACATACCATACTGTCTGTGGCATGCTCAGATACTGGGGTGGAGAGACAGATGAAACACCATCTCCGGCCTTCTCCAGCTTAGTGGTGGTGGGATATGCCCAGTCAATAAATGATGAAACTCAGTGTGAATGATTCATAATGGGATTGTCCTAGATGCTGTGGAGACACCGATGAGAGGCAAACAAGTATCCCAAGCTGGAGATGGGAAGAAGGTGTCTTGAGGAGGTGCTACTTGAGCTACATCTTAGAGCCCTTGACACTTATCTGGAGAAGGGCAATGGATGATGGCAGGCTTCCCAGGGAGGGGCATGGACACATGTCAGTGCATCCTATAGACCCTGTTTTTCAAACCTCCCAATGGTTGCAGTGATTAGAAATGTTTACAGAACAGTTGCTAAGTGCCAGGTCCTATTCTAAGTACTTTGCAAGGTGTTACTTGTTTCATTCTATTACCTCATGAAGTAGATCCAGTTATATCCTCAAATATAAGGGACACATAAAAAATTTAAAGGTCATGTTTGCCTAGGGAGGTTATATGACCACCTTAGTGTTACACAGGTGGGAAGAGATTGAACAGAATTATTTTGAATCAACACCCACAGAATGTGATAGAGAATTTAAGGACTAAGATCATCCTCCAGCTCCTCTATGAATTCACTCCAACTTTGGACAAATCTCTACTTCTTCAGGACTCAGTTTCTTCATTGTAAAATGTAGGAGGGGAACAAGGTGATACTTAAAATTCTTCCCTGCCCCGATATCTTAAATGGAGAGGGAGAAATACTGGGGTTCAAAGTCCCCCTTTACTTATCTCATGATGGACGTGACCTTCCAAGTCCTTATGCAGCCATCACATTACCCCAGTACTCTCTCTTCAGACTGGTTTGGGCCAAACTGCCGTCAGGCAGCCCCCTGAACAAGGAGGTGGGGGGCAGAGACAGCTGAGCAAACAGCTGAGCCCACAAGTTGCCATTTGAAGAAAGCTTAGAAGGATCACATCCAAGCTTGTGGAGGGACTTCAGGCTCCCAAGGCTGCCTGGATGAAAAATAACGTGGTGGGAAGCCTGGCCCCTCCCCAGCTTCCCCTCTTAGTCACAGCTGCAGAGGGACCTTGAACATCTCTGATGCCAGTGGGAGTTTGGGAAGGGAAGAATGCATTGTATTCACATGGGAAAGGGTAAGATGGGAGGAATAATTAACACCTGTGCATCCCTGCTCCCCATTCCCCAGCCCTGCTTTCCAGCAAAGCCTTGCTATTTGGCTTTTCTCCCCAGCGCATTCCTCTGGATTATGTAAGCCAAATATATCTGGAGCTGCTCAGCCTTGGGTTTTCCAGAAGCTCTTGGCAACTTTCTGAACCTCAGCTAATGGCTGGGGCATCTCACCATCAGCTAGAGTGATCCCCAGGGCCTGGACCATCCCTGAACCTTCTATTTATTCACTCCCTGGCTTTAACTCTGGCTCCCATTTAAACTTTATCAGTGAGTCTATACATTCAGACTTTCAGCTGACATTTGCTGAGTGCCTGCTCAGGGCCAGGACTTAGATTCTGGAACAAACTCAGGCACAGTCAGCATTAAAGGTGGGTGAGGTGGGGGAAAGAACATAGGATTTGGAAGCTTAAATCCTCAGGTTTAAATCTACACTCCTCCACTTACTAATTATGGATCTTGGACGAGTCACTGTACTTCTCAGAACTACCAATTTTACCATCTATAAAAGTGAAGCTACAAGCCCCTTCCTCACAGGGTGGTGGCGAAGGTGAAATAGAGAGTGGCATACCAATAGCCAAAAATAGATGGTTAGAAAATGCTAATCGCACCCTCATAGGGATCACATGTGTCATTTAAAATGATAGACTAACTATACAGCAAAAGGCTGCTATGGAAGGTAGATGATAATCTGAACCATCAGGTCATATAGACAGTCAGCCAGGTTGCTAGGGAAGCTTGGAGTCTTTTCCACTGGGCAGATGTGGGTAAAGCTTCAGGGAGCAAGAGGATTTTACTAGGGTCTTTTCCCATTTGAGGAAACTGGATGGGCAAGGATTGGGAGTGAGAGTGCACTTCTGTTGGAGGTGGGAGGAGAGAGGGAGGACAAGAAGGGCAATCTTCCGGGTAAAAAGAACAGTATGAGTAAAGGTGTGGCAGAAGCAGGTAGCACCCAGCAAGGCTGGGGCTCCATGGGGCATGAATGGATCTAATGGGAGGGTTACCCAGGAAAAGCAGTTGGGATTTTATCCTGGAGGTTGGGAGTCAGAGAAGCACTGAAGGATTTTAATAAAAAGAGTGTAAGAGTCACAGTTGCTTTTACAAAGGGCAAGGCAACTTGTTAATTCAGAGTTCAGGCTGTGGAGTCAGATACACCTGGGTTCAAATGCTAGCTGTATGAAATAATAGATAATAGATGTTACCAATGTTACTTAACCCTTCTGGGTTACGTCTTAATCTGTAGGGTTGGGAAAATTACATGAGATTATGTTTCTAAAGTACTTGGTAATGTTCATTTTTATTGGAATCACCATCACCATCCTTTCAGTCTAAGTTGAGTCTCCTTGTTAAATGGTCCTGAACTACTTTTTGCATTCAGTCCTTTTGCAATTACTTCTTCAATGTCTAATCTGGTTAAGAGTCTGGGCTATAGAATCTCACTGCCGTGGTTTGATACCTGGCTCTGATATTCTGTAGCTATGTAGCCTTGAGTTAGTTATTTAACCTCTCTAAGCCTCTGTTTGTGCATCTGTGAAGTGGCGAATGTCACAGTGAACCACCTTAAAGGGTGGTTCTTAGCACATATTCAATACTTGCTTAGCACATATTCAATACTTGGAAAACAATAGGCCCTTCCAAAGCTACTTGAAGGCCCATACTGGCAGAGAGTGTAGCTGTCTTATTCTTTTGTAATCCCCAGTACACAATCAGTGTTCAATAAAGATTTGTTGAATAAATGATCACAGTGTAAAAGGTGAATCTGAGGTTGCCAAAGCTGAAGACAAGGAAGACTGATGGGGCAGCCATATTGAGTTCATAAGACAATGTCTGAACAAGGGCATTAGATGTGAAAATAAAGACAAAAGAGTTCCTATAGAGCTAGAACAAGGAAATATGCAACTAACTGCAAGTAGAGACCAAGGAAGAGAAAGAGTCAAAGATGATATGGTATCTGCCACCTGGGATCCCTGAAAGGTTGATGACCCCAGACATCAATCAACATAAGAAACCCTACTGAGTTGAGGAAGCCTTGCAAGAATAATCTCCTTTTTGTAAAGCTGTGAGGTGTGGTGGTTATTAGCTTCAATACCAATGCTAGAGTACATGGGTTCAAACCCTAACTCAAGCTTCATCTTCTGAAAAATGGGGATGCTAATACACCAGAAATTAGACTGTTATTGTGAGGACTAAATGGTTGTGAATTGCAAGGGCCTGGACCGTGGTAACCACACTCAAAAACTAGGGACTGTTACAATTCTGCTGAAGCACCAGCATCCTGATGTGAGACCAAGGATCAGATGCCTACTTCTTGGCTACATTTTTAGATTAAAAAAAAAAAAAAAGGAAAAAATGCAAGCAACTTTTAAAAACACACAATAGGCCAGGTGCAGTGGCTCATGCCTGTAATCCCAACACTTTAGGAGGCCGAGGCAGGCAGAACACTTGAGGTAAGGAGTTTGAGACCAGCCTGGCCAACATGGTGAAACCCTGTCTCTACTAAAAATACAAAAAATAGTCCAGCTACTCAGGAGGCTGAGGCAGTAGAATCATTTGAACCTGGGAGGTGGAGTTTGCAGTGAGCCAAGATCACGCCACTGCACTCCAGCCTGGGCAATAGAGCTAGACTCTGTCAAAAAAAAAAAAAAAAAAAAAAAAAACCCACAATATTAGAACCTTTACACATGCTGCCTGGATAAAAATTATTAGTAGGAGATGTCACTGTGTCCTGCAAGTAAAATTAATTTTCCAGATCTCTGAAGGCTGCTCCCCTCCCCTGAAGGTTTGAATCATTGGAGTAATATCTCAGGTGACATCTCACCGCAATATTTGAACCAGGGTGGAGGATGAGAGAGTGATAAGTCTGACACCCACACGAGTGTTAACATGACCTGTGAGTTTCAGGGTTCTAAGGCCAATCATTCCCTACAAAGACTCAAATGAAGCATTAATGTGCTGGGCAGAGGACTTTTTTGGAAGCAGAGGCCTGAAAAAAGATACAGAGGCCTGGTGATGGGAGCTGGTGTCACACTTGAAATGTGGAATCAATTAAAAATGGCAGCTTCTGCTACCCCAAAAAGGAGGGCATGAGTACAGGGGTGAGGGCACATTGTGGGCATATTGTCAAGTAGCTAGCTTGGCAGTTTTCTAAAGTGTAGAATGTTAGAGCCAGAAATTATTTTGAGCCTAATCTTAGCACATTCTCCTCCTTGGGCATCTCACCCTCAGGCCAAATGAAATAGCTATTTCCTGAAGGCCCAGACTCGGTTTTGTTTCTTTGCAGCATTTCTTTCCTTTTGCCTAAATCCCTTTGCCCCTTGTATTAGTCTGTTCTCATGCTGCTAATAAAGATATACCCGAGACTGGGTAATTCTAGAGGAAAGAGGTTTGACTCACAGTTCCATATGGCTGGGGAGGCCTCACAATCATGGCAGATGGCAAGGAGGAGCAAGTCACATCTTACATGGTGGCAGGAAAGAGAATGAGAACTAAATGAAAGGGCTTTCCCCCTATAAAACCATCAGATCTCGCGAGACTTATTCACTACCATGAGAACAGTGTGGGGGAAACCGCCCCATAATTCAATTATCTCCCACCAGGTCCCTCCCACAACATATGGGAATTATGGGAGCTACAGTTCAGATGAGATTTCGGTGTGGACACAGTCAAACCATAGCACCCCTCTACTCCATTTAGCTGTAATATCTCAGGTGACATCTCACCGCAATATTTGAACCAGGGTGGAGGATGAGAGAGTGATGAGTCTGTGACACCCACATGAGTGTTAATATGACCTGTGAGTTTCAGGGTTCCAGGGCCAACCATTCCCTACAAAGACTCAAATGAAGCATTAATGTGCTGGGCGGAGGACTTTCTATGGAAGCAGAGGCCTGAAAAAAGATACAGAGGCCTGGTGATGGGAGCTGGTGTCACACTTGAAATGTGACACCATTTAGCTGGTTTCTCTACCCCATTTAGCTGCTTTCTTATACTGAACTCAATATAAGGAAGTGTGACAGCTCAAGTATGACTGTTTGTAGGAAGCATTCTCTGACTTTGCAGTATGACTGTTTGTAGGAAGCATCCCTGCTCTGTGCACCCAAAGCTTCCTATTTTATCTTCATCACTACACTGATTATGTTCTATTATAATGCTCTATCTTGTTATCTCTCAATTGAACCATACACTACTTTCAGGCAGGGACTCTTTCTTCCACTTTTATAACCACCCCCTTTTGTCACGGTATTCAACACAGAGTGGGAGCTCAGTATATTTAGATCTGTTCCCTATTCAAGATACTTTTTTAAATAACTTAAAAAAAAAACAATTCTGAGACATTTAATACCATTCCTGTAATTATGATTCCTGTTATTGAATTATTGCTTGCAGTTTTATTTTGAAACCCAAAATTCGTCACAAAATTTGACAATGAGGTAGACTCTTCAAAACCAGTCTTGATCCTAGTAAGCATAAGCTGCATTGCTCTCAAAGCTACATCAGGAATTGGGTGGAAGATAGAATAGGTAATTCTCACCGAGGTAGTATATCAGAAGATTCTTGGAGAAGGCAGAAGCTGAGTTGAGCGTGAAAGGGTAAGTTGGGCTTGTACAGATTCATTGTCCACCTAGAAGAACTCCTTGGAGGATGAGATGAGACTGGTTTGTACAAAAGGAAATTGGCCTCAGCTTCTCCTCTCTCCCCAGTTGACCTGCAGCATCAGCCCTCAGCAGCGCCCAGTCCCATCCCCTCCCTAACCTCACACCCTCAGTAAGATCCATCTAGGCAACAGGTGCATACTTATGGCATATTGCATGTTCCAAACACAGTGTGAGGACAGCAAGTTGGCACCTAGAGGCCTTCAGTCCTATTTCAGTCCCCATCCTTCTCTCATTCCAGAAACAACCTCACTACTAGAATGCAAATCCATATAATATTAGATCCTTATGAAAATAACACAAGAAGTCATCATGTGCCGGGCAGTATGCTAGGTATTTTGCCTATAATAACTTTTTACATCTTTACAGACTTTATTCACTCATTGAACAAATATTTATTTCCTGTTTCTTGTGTGTCATGGAGCAGTAAAGATGCTGTGCTGGAAAAGACAGACACAGCTCCTGCCTGCAGCATGCTTTCATTCTCAGCAGGAGACAGACACCAAAGCAAATTAGCAAAATAACAAAGTAAGCATTGGCAACAAGTGAGAGTAGCTGGGAGGATAATTAAAATGAGGTGTTAAATAATTAAAATATAGGAGAGTTGGGATGGAAGGCTCAGATATGCTGGTCAGGGAACATCTCTCTGAGACAATGGCATTTAAAGGAACATGTGAAGTTGTGTGGGAGAGGAAAGTGTGTGTGTTCCAGGCAGAGGGAACAACACAGTCAAAGCCACTTGGGTGACTTGAACAAGGTGGAACAAGGTCAACGTGGTTGGGGCAGACTGGGTGATGAGTTGTAGAAGTGAGCACAGGAAAGCTTTTCTGTGGAATGGGCATTCTCTTTCCTTTCCATGGACAAGTACATGGAAGAAAGTAGAGCAGGGTAGAGCTCTGTGCAGTGTTCTTTGGTTCAGGGACATGCATTGTCTGATCCAAGTTTGTGTATTTAAGCTAAGCTGGTTCATTCCACTCCTGGCCAGTTCATGAAGACTTTCAATGCTGCATCTCTGGTCATTCCTCCCCCTTCCTTTACCCCACCCCCCTCATTTATTGTCTTCAGTTTTTTGTTGGTGGTGGTTGTTTGTTTTATTTTCAGTATCTTCCTGTTTCCTGTCATAGTTTTCGCTGTTTCTCCTGTACCTCTCTCCATGCTACCCTGAGAACCCGGGACAGATGGACTTCTTGGACCTGCCTCTGCACATTTGTCTCAGACGCAGCCCCTCTGCCCACTGCCTACTGCCCACTCTGATTCCATCCACCGTAGCACTCTTGCAGCCAGCACATTTAACCATGCTGCTGCTGAGTCCCCAACTCCCAGCTGACAATCGTCTTCATTAGTTGAGGAGAATCAATTTTACTAAGCACCTTGAGTATTTGGAATTTCAAAGGATGAATAAATTGGCAAGGTGAAATTTCAGGGCAGTGGATGGCAACATTTTTTAAAGGAATTTGCCCCCACCTCCCTTGTTAAGTCTAGTTTTCAAAATCAGTGTGTTGCCATTGAAGACACTACTAGGGGAATGTCAGGGCACTTTCCCTTAATAGAAATGAGAAAGTCAAAGAGAAACACATCAGCAAATAATGTTGTTTTGGTGTTTTTGTTTGTTTGTTTGTTTGTTTTTACTGCCCTGGGATACTGTGCATGATTATTTCTCAGAAGTGATCTTTAATTGTTTCATCTAAAGGGTATGCATCTTCTTTGCTCTGTCTCCTCATAGAGGCTTGTGAATTGGATCCAGCTATTAGTAGCACTTACTAATTTCCTCTGAGTCTTGCTGGCTGAAGTGCCAGGCTTGGAACAACTTTTAATTTTGTTTTTAATTAAATTTCAGTTGTTTCAAATCACTCACTTTTAATGTCATTTCTTTGCAGTCCTCAGAGGCAGCAGGAACTGTGTGCTCTTGTTTATTCACACACACAGTCTGATGTGTATATATCCATGGTGTGGCTAAAGACTGACTCCTGGCTGAGGACCAGAGCAGGAACAGGCAATTAGGAAAGTAGAAATGAGTCACAGAATGGGCTTTTGGTTACACTGCTATATCCAAAGCTAATATGTTGTTCAAGCAGGCGTCTTGGTTATTGTGTTTGTTTTTGTGAAACTGTATTTGAACAAGGCAGCATTTTCTTTTGTTTCACAGTAGAACTATCAAATATATGAAGGTAGAAATAGTATAAGAATAGCTAACATTTATCCAGCATTTATTATGTGTTGGATGCTGTTTTAAGCACTTTACATCTATTACCTCGTTTACATTAAAAGTGAGTAATCTGAAACAAGGGAAATTTAATTTACATATATTACCTCCCACATTCCTATGAGATTGTTATCCAAATTTTTATAGCTGAGGAACCAAGGCCCATTTAACTGGATCCTTATCATTTGGTTAGTTAGTGGCATTGCCAGGACGTGAATACCAGCTGCCTTGCTCTGTATTTCTGCTCTTAAACACTACCCTGGACTCTCTGTCTATAAAAAACAGAAAGGCTTCATCATCTAAATGAATTTAACAACAAAAAATAGCAATTGACTAGTTTTTTGAAACAGCGAGATGATGTTAACTTTGTTTGGTGTTTTATAGGGTCTCTGCGCATGCCCATTCCTGTTGTGTAAACCGCAGGAGTGCCCCATGGGGTTTGGTCTGGATTCACAAACCATGGTTTGTCTATTTAGCTGTGCTCTTCCAGATGTTAGCGACTCAGAAAGGACAATTAGGTTTGAAAGCAAAAGCATAAATACATTCCAAATGTCCTATGTATCCCATAGTTTAGATCATCATTTGCTAGACCATTGGTTCCAACTGAAAATAGAACCCGACATATTTTATATGTCAGAAACTTCACATTTAAAAAAAAGGCTCAGCACGTTGGCTCACGCCTGTAATCCTAACACTTTAGGAGGCCGAGACAGGAGGATTGCTTGAGTTCAGGTGTTCAAGACCAACCTTGGCAACATGGCAATATCTCATCTCTACAAAAAATTTAAAAGTTAGCCAGGCATTGTTGCATGTACCTGTAGTTCCAGCTACTAAGGAGGCTGAGTTGGGACAGTTGCTTGAGCCCAGGAGTTCAAGGCTGCATTGAGACATGATCGTTCCACTGCACCCCAGCCTGAGCAACAGAATGTGACCATGTCTCAAAAATAATAAAATAAAATAAAAAGGAACTTCACATATCTTGTTCCCTTTGCAAAGAACATTATTCCACTAATATGATTATCTCCCTTCTCCACTATAAAATACACACACACACACACACACATACACACACACACACCCCTATCTGGTGCTCACAGCAGCTTATTCCTTTCTACAAAGCACTCATTCCTATGTGTGATCATCTTAGTGTTAGTGCATTTACTTGCTTAATGCTCACCTTCTCCCCCACATTGTACACTCTATATGGACAAGTGCTATGTCTTTTATATTTTCTGCTGAATTCCCAGCTTTACAACCAGGCCTGGCACATAAGTGGTGCTCAGTAAACATTTGTTGACAGTATGAATAAATACATTCAGAAGTTAAACACAATAATCAGCCTGCTGAGAACTAAAGTGACAGGACATGAAGTACAGGACCCGGAGTGTGGTCTTCTGGATTCTGGTTCCAGGTTTGTAATTAAATAATTGTGTGTAACTTGGGCAAGGCACTTTTACTGACCTCAACTTCTCCATCTGTGACATGATAATGAAGTAACTCCCTAGAACATATCTGCATATACATTGAGTATAATATGATTGAATACCAACTGCTCTAATATATACTTTTTATTCTTTAACTTACTTCTTCCTCACGCTAACCCTACAGGTAGTTACTGTTTTTTTCTGATTTTATTTTTTTCAAATGAGCTTACTGAGTTCGAAAGAGGGTAATACCTTTGCCCAAGGCCACACAGCTATGAAACAGACCTAACTCCAGAACCTCTAACAGCTCTTGCTATGAGGATCAAGAGAGATATTGGATGTAAAGTTGTTATGCAGTATTTTAAATGCTAAACAAAAATAAAATTGCATATTATTAAGGCCCTTTAGTGAACCTCAGGTAAGATCTGAAGGGCCACTGGAGAGTGTGGGGAGGGAACTGTGGGGTTTGCCTCTTTTGTTTCCATTTGATAACATCTATGGCAATGTTCTACAAATAGTTGCCTTAAAGCACCATTTGTCACTCCATTCATTCATTCAAAATGCTTTACTGATTACCCACTAAGGGCCAAATGCTGTGCTTACAGATGCCAATTTAAAGATGAATTAGATATGGTTTCTTCTTTAGAAAACTCACTCTCTCCCTAGGTAAATAAGACATCCATATGCCCTAAACCTTGCCACGTGCTGACTCCTCTGAAAGGGTGGGCTAAATTCGAAGGCACCGGTGGGGATACTGATATAAGAAAAGAGATGCATGTGGCAGGCTTCAGGACAGAGGAAAGACAGGCTACTTCCAGGTGATGGGACCAGGGAAGGAAGACAAATGAGTATAATCTGGGAAGATAGGGGTGGTGAAGAGGAAACTTCAGGATATGGGGACAAAGGCAAGTGTGAGAAGAAGAAAGTGGCATATTTAGTCAATTTCCGCCTATCTTGGCCCAATGTCTCAGCCTCTTCCAACAGAGGGAGAACATATTCTTAGCAATTAGCTAGACACCAAAAAAAAAAAAAAAAAAAAAAAAAAAAAAAAAAAAAAAACAAACAAACAAACAAACAAACAAAAAAAAAAACAATGTTTCATCACCTTCTATGTGTTTGACTCACTACTACAATTTTATATATATTCTACCCTTTCTTCCTTCCCAAACCTTCTGAGGTTGGTGTTATTGCTGTTTTCAATATCATAGAAGTACTAGTAATAATACCATCATCAGTATTCTTATTAAAAAGGTAATACAGGTGTAAATGGAGCAAATATTAAATACACCTTCTTTCCTATTCCTAGGATATTTCCCATACTAGTCTGCCCGGTTGATTACTCTTTTGATGTATATCTTTCTAGAATTTTTTCTACACACACACACAGACACACACACACACACACATACACACAGAAACCCTGAATGGCTATTTTTATGTTTGTTTATTTCAAATCTGAGATAATACCTTATCTATTTTTGGGCAACTTGCTTCCTTCATGAACCATGGACATCTCAATGTGCCATTACACACAGGAGTGTGTGTTAGGTATTGTCCCATTTTACAGAACAGGATCCCCAAGGTTCACAGAGGTGAGTCATGGGCATAAAGTCCATCTGGTGGTAAATGGCAAGGCTGGGGTTTCAACCAGTCAGTCTTCTCTGGCTCCTTCAGACTACATTTCACCAGCTGCCTCCAGGAACAGAAGACAGGAATTCACCTTTCATGTGACATATACCAGAAACTCGTACCTCAGCCACCCTGGGTCCTATTTGATCCCCAGGGCCTTCATTTGGCCCTTGAATAAAAACCTTATTTTTTTTTTTCTCCTTACCTTTCCCAGAATTCATAGTAGAACTTGACTGGTGAAAGGCTGGTTACTGGGAAGGCTAGAGTGTGGCTAAGCTGCAGATCCCCATTATTACATTGCCCCAGGTATTAATATTATATATTTAGGCAGCTGTTCTCATCTGTGCCTGACAGTGAAATTTGTTCCATCAACATGACCGTTGAAACTGCTGATTTTTGGATGCTTGGCCCCATGTAGTCCTTTGTAGCATCATAAAACAATTAGATTTAGGCTTAGCATTAATTTGAATTATTGTCCAGTTTCCAGAAAATATCTCCTGAAAATGTCATGACGATATATTACATGTCTTTGGAGATATTAAGTATTGAATTACAATATTATGTCACCTTCTCCCTGACTTCTTTGTTTTTTTTCTTCCTCTCTCTTTCAACATGGTATGATTTATGTTTCAGCTACCACCATGAGAAGCTCAGTATTTATAGAAGTAATGAGCGATGTATGTTGACAGAGGCAAAAAATAAAAAATAAATACAACAACCAGAAATCTCAGTGATGTGGATAGGTTTTCCTTGAAGCAAGCAGAATGCAAGGCAGCCATGTGTTAACAGAGCTCTGGGGTCAGAGTCAGGTAGCCTGCATTCTAATTTTGCATTGTCAGTTTCCTAGCTGTGCAATTTAGGACATGTACATTTAACCACTTTTAGCTCCAATTTCCTTGTCTGTAAAATGGGACTAAAAGCAACACCTACCCTCTAGTGGCATTTCTAAGCAATGGCATTAGTAAAAAGAAAAAATCCCATTTTCTATGTGCATTCAATGAGTGAGGAACATACACAGACTTACATTTACCTTGCAAATCCTGCAAGGTAAGTGCTATTCACCCTCTTTTAGATGAGGAAGCAGAGAAAAGAAATATCGAGCATTTCCCAGAGTCACTCAAATGATGAATCGTCAAGGCACCTTTTGAATCCAGATGTGCCCACCTCAAGGTCTATGCTTTTTCCAGTGAAGCCATTTCCAGACAAAAGAGAAGAGAGCAGAAAGCAAGAGACCTAGAGAAACAGGAACACTTACAAACATACACACGCTGACACAAGAGACACAAAGCAGGCAGGTGCCTATGCCTAATTTGGTCAATTGGCATGGAACCCACAGTGTAGTCATGAAAGAGATTTGGGGAGGAATTGCTAATACGGTCATTCTTAGTCCTCACAGTTGTGAGCTGTCCTTTCCAAACAGCTCCTGATGTTTCTGCTGATTCCTTGGGAAAGGCAGAAGGAAGCACATCTCATAAAAAAGGGTGGACCCTAAGAAGTGGAAACAGGGCTGCAGGGAGCATAGTGAAGCTGGTGGGTCCTGTAGGCCACAAGGTGCACTCATTCGTTTGTTAATTTCTTCAGCTATTCATATCTTAGCCACAAATTTTCATTCCAAATGTATTGCACCTAATATATGCCAGGCATACTTCTAGGACCCCTACAATGGTTCCTCATTCTTGCAACATGTCTTCAAGTAGGGTCCCTCATTCCCACCCTATGCAGATCATCCCAGGAAACTGTGACAATCAGGGGAACAGCTGCTAGGATAAGTCAGCCTAGAAGAAATGAGTCTAGCCTGAGTAGGTGAGAGCAAGGTGACTTTGTTTTTTTTAATAAAACTAATATCTGGCTGTGTCCCAAGCAGGATCACCATGTTGCACAATTTCAGGAGGTGCCATCTACATAGGACACAGTGTTGACAGAATTATCTGTGCTTATGTGTATGTACAAATGTGTATACACATATACATGGGCATACACAATTATCAACTGTATATACAGATGCAAAATATATAGTAATATGTATTATATATACAGACAGATATATGATTGTAAATAGAATGTGTAATTTATCTTGTACATTTTGTGCCTAGAATAACAAAACATGAAGGCCTTAGCTAGGAACTATCCATAGGCAATCCAAATGAATCTTATTTCATTTCCATAGATGCTCTGTGAAGTAAGCATTATTCACATTGTACAGATTAAGAAATAGAGGAGGCTTACCAAGACTAAGTGATTTGTTCTAGAATCATACAGCAACTCAGTGGCTGGGCCAGATTTAATCTGTTCCTATTAGACTCCTGTCAAAGTTCCCATCTAAGTTCATGTCTTACTTGAGCAACTGACACAGAGAGAGATTTTTCAGTATTAGTAATTCAGAGCTAAATGACCTCTGGATCTCGGGAGTAGTCGTCAACCATGTTCATTCAAAAAGCACAGATCTTAGTTAAAAAAGAAATCCAACACTAAAATTGGGTCTGATGCCTAAATTCCCAATGAAGTCATAAAAAGAGTCCAAAAAATAAAATAATTAATTAATTAATTAATTAAATTAAAAGTAAACAGCTGCTTTCAACCTGTAGCCAAAATTCTTCTTTAAAAATGGGAAAACATGTCATGACTTTATTCTTTTCCCGTTGCCTAGTTTGGTACCAAACCACTGTGTTCTTGGGGGAAAAGATACTTTTTTGAAATATCAAAACTTCAAACCTTTTTTGTCCAGACTCAAACACCCCTAACTCAACTTTGAAGCAAGACCACGGATACATAAAGGCATGTAGAATTCTGTGGCAATGTGTTTTCAGCCAGACTTTGATCACAAGTCTGAGGTAGGGAAGAATATATATATATATTTAACCCAGAATACCCCAAATCCCAGTGGACTGTTCATCTCCATGGTCTTTTTTCTGGGATATGCAGTGATGAGATCTCAATGCCTCTTCTATGAAGTGGTCCTCTCACAGTTATTAGCATTTCCTCCTCCCAGGAGGGAGCTCTAGCCCAGTGACAGTTCCCCTCCACCGGGACGGTTCTTGATTGTCAGTGGAAGATACTGGCACAGACTCTGAGCTCTTAGAAGTTATGGCACTTGGATTCTGGTCTAGCTCTGACACCTGTGGCTCTGGGAGAGTCAGTTGACTTCTCTCACTCCCACCTCCCTCATGGCCAGAAGAGGTTGAGCGTCACAAAGTCCATGTTCTAACTGTGGCTACTTCACTAATCCCAGGGGGATCTTAGGCACATCCCCCACCCCTTTCCTTGACCCTCAGTTTCCTTATCTCTGCAAAAGGGTCTGATTATAACATACATTCTCAATAAGGACATAACATCCCTAAAGGGGTAAAAATTGATCTTGGGGAGGGGGTGAAAATATTTTACTCTATGTACAGTGAAAGCATAGTATATAAACAGTACATACAGTATATAAACAGATATACAATATATCTCTGGTATTAAAATTTCATGGTTGGGAGGTGGTTAGGAAAAAATGTCTAAAAACACTTGATAAAAATATTAAACGTTGAGAAACTCTGGACTAGAGAGACTCAAAGTTTTCTGATAGTCTGTAAAATTAGATACATAGCTATCATAGCACCATAAAATTCTAATCTGTTGTGTAACGATTCCAGGAAACCCCAATCTTAACCAAGTTGCTATCTTCTTCAGAGCATGAAAAGAAAAAAAAGTACTTTCATGTAAAATTAACAGAAAGAGGGTGACTGTCTTTAAAATAGCCACTGGAACATCTCAGCGTTTTCTTAGCTTCTTTCTTTGCTTTGTCATTTCCATCTGATTCACACACTTTATGGGTATTATAATCCCTCTGTCCATCCAGTGATGTTGGAAGTGTTTAGAACCAGATAAGACACCAGACTTGGTATCTGGGGAGTGGATGAAAATAGCTTAGGTCAGACTCGGGTTTTTATCTTGAGCTCCATGAACCTCCAGGGGATCCATCGATAGAACTGTGCTTCACTTATTGATGACATTTGCTATACTATAAATTTGGTTTTATACGTTTGAAAGCTTTATTCTGAGAAGTGATTCATAGGTATCCCAAGCACAAAATAAAGGTTACCAAGTAGAGCAAATGACAAGCTTGAGATATTTGCTGTCAAATAAGTCAGAAGTGGCCAAGGGCAGTGGCTCACACCTGTAATCCCCATATTTTAAGAGGCCAAGGCGGTGGATCGCTTGAGCCCAGGAGTTTGAGACCAGCTTGGGCAACATGTTGAAATCCTGTCTCTACAAAAAACACAAAAAATTAGTCAGGTGTGGTGGTACTGTAGTGTCTCTGTAGTCCTAGCTACCTGGGAGGCTAAGGTGGGAGGATCACCTGAGCCAGGGTCGAGGCTGCAGTGAGTCGTGATCGCACCACTGCACTCTAGCCTGGGTAAGTTAGAGCTGTTTCAAAAACATAAATTAAATTAAATTAAATTAAATTAAATTAAATTTAAAAATCAACCAACCAAACAAAAAGAAATAAGACAGAGGTAATTTGCTAGGGCTGCCATAAAACAAGTTTCACAGCCTGAGTTGCTTAAGCAACAGAAATTTATTTTCTCATATTTCTGGAGGTTAGAAGTTTGAGATCATGGTGTCAGCAGAGCTGGTTTCTTCTGGGGCATCTCTCCTTGGCTTGTAGATGGCTGTCCTCTCCCTGTGTCCTCAGATGGTCATTCCTCTATGTGTATCTGTGCCCCAATATCCTCTTCTTATAAGGACATCAATTATATTGAAATAGGACCCACCCTAATGACCTCATTTAACCTGAATTACCTCTGAAGAACCTATCTTCAAGGACAGTCACATTCTGAGACACTAGAGGTTAGAACTGCAGCATATGAATTTGGGGCAGAACACAGTCCAACCCGTAATGAGTAGGAACCATACAGAGGAACAGAAAAAGGTTGGGGTTGATTCAAGGCAAAAGGAAAGAAGATGGCAGAGGAAAGAGAGCTGGGAGTGGAAGGTCAGGAAGTGAAGACAGAGATAACCAGAGGCGGACTCTCGAAGATCCTTGTAAGAGAACCACCCCCACAATAATGTTCCTCCAGAGTGGTTGCTCTCAGAGACTGTTTGCTCCCAGCTATCCAGGTTGCCTCTGGCCATACTCAAAAACCCTCAAGCTTGTTTTTAACCACAATTTTGCAGTCGATCACCCACCCTTATATACTTTTCTGTTGATGGTAGGTGGTGGAATGTATTCAAGCCTGACTTGGCGCTCTGTGGACCTGGGAGAAGGGTAAAAGTGGCATATTCTTCTTGAGTCTGTCGGGCTGATAGTAGATATGATCTTCGTTCCTGCTTCATCACACAGTTTGTTTTTCATCTTGTTCCCAGGAAGATGTTTCTCCCAGGTCCAAGACAGCTAGGACCTGTGGTATTCATGATGTAACAGAAGGAAGGGAATCTTTAACTATTTTTACCCAAAGAAAGAGGGAAAATAAAAACGAAAACTTTTGGCTAAAACAGTCTCTATGCTTCATTTGTAAAGACCATCTTTTAGCCACACAGTCTTTCATTACTGTGCTCACCATTTGCCACTGTGACCACAGCCTTCTTTTGAAATCTCCCGTCCATGGTTCTCAGAGGTCTATTTCATGATGCGAGGTGTAATGAAAGGGATTTGCAGCTGCTGTCTGGCTCTCCAGGCAATTTTGTCTGGTGATACCTCCTTCCGTGGTATTTTTAGTTCTCATCTGTAGCCTTCTGTTTCTTTCGTGGCTGTGCCTCTGGCTTTTCAGAGTATACTACAGAGTGGCCTGAGCTCCCCAGCTCACCCCTGATCTATGCTGCACAATTACAGAAGCTGGCTGATAATCAATGTAATTGAAGATCAGAGTTAATGAGGACCTCCGTGCCCGTGCAGTCCCCTGAGCAACGCTGGGCTTCAGATGCTAGATACCGAAATGATTGGGCTGAACTGAAAATCCATTTGGCTAATTAGATGATGTATATTCCCATAAGTAAGTGGGAGAAAAAAACATATATATATATATTTAAAAATAAGGAAACATGACATTTTGAAGTTGAAATTTTGGCAGAGATTTATTTCAGAGTCATTGCTCTCTGGGGAGATCTATTTGAGTGTAGTAAGGAACTCAGAACAATCAGTAAAGTGGGGAGGACACTTTAAAGCCAAAAAATAAAACGAGGGTCCAAAGAAAAACTAGAAAAACATGAGACACATGGAATAGTGCCTTTTATTCTTTTTCTGTGTAGTTTGTATTCCCAAATAAATGGAATTTATTCAGAGAACTCTGCTAGACATGCCTTAAACTTAGTGCTCTCTTTCTCTCTTGTTCTCTCTCACATGCCCACACCCAACCTTGACTTTACCCTAAGCACGGCAGTGATAGTAGAGTTAAATGAAGCCGGGCTTTGCCTTCAAGAAATGCACAATCTAGATGGGCAAATAAGTAAGGGAAGTGAGGGGCAGGGGGAGGGGAGCAGACAGTCATGCTTTACCTTAGATTTTTCATATCTGATCTTCCTTCCTGGGCTGTAAGTTCTCAGTAGGCAGACGTTCTCAACCAGAGCCTGCTGCAGGGCTTGTCACATAGCCATATCGGAGTGAATGAACGACACTCTACCACAGCACATATAGGTGCTACTTGAGTGGCATGCCTTGCAAGTAGTAAAGAGATTAAGAGTAGTGCAGGCCAGTTTTGGAGTCTAGCCTTAAGGGTTAAACGCCACACAGGTAACCACTTACTCTGGAGGAAACAGTTCATTATGCCATGGTCTCCTTTGCATCCTTCAAGGTATAGCTTAAAGGCCAACTCTTCAGTGTTCCTCTTTGAGCCTCCTTTTTCCTCTCCCTTATATCCAAAGACAATGCCTATATTTTTCAGGCAATTCTTACCACACTCTAGGTTGTACTAAAGATATCTGGGCAGATATTTGATCTCCCTTGTTTTATCCCTAATTTTCTCAATGGATTCAGCCCATTTCTTAGTCTCTATGTCTATTTCTTACACAGGAAGGAATTTAATCAACGTTGCGTAAATGATTACATTAAATTTGGCGCAAAATTACTTCTTTTCAGGCTCTGATATGGCACCTCCCTGCCACACATCCTTGACCCTTCTCACTGAGTTTCTCTACCTCCCTCTCTACTTTTGCCATACACATCATGAGCCCATTCAGTGAACAAGAGCTCCGGAGCCACAATAGTGATGTTCGACATTTAGTTTGGAACTGGGGAGATTCTGAAGGGCTAGTCTTATATTCTGGCTCTCACAGGATGGAAAAATTAAACTGTGGGATCAATGTGGAGGCATTTCTGCTTCACAATTCCATGATGAAGTGAATTGAACTTCCCTCTAGTCAAGCATGGAACTCTGATTTCATTAATGCACTTGACATTCACTAAAGTCCTAGTATGTATCAGGCATTTTACTGAGAGTTGGATTGATAAGGACTAATGAGTCATGACCTCTTCTCTGTAGGAAATCACAGTGTATCAGAGAAAGCAAAAGCCCTCCAACTCTACATGAAATGTACTATAGAAGAATTCACAGACTACTATAGACAGAGGAAAAGGACCATAAAAAGCCACTGACCAAAACCCCTAAGCCTCAAGATAGCTTGAAAAAAGGCAAATGTTCCAGCTTCGAAGGCTGAAAAATCTTGGTTTAAGTTCCACTTTGGCCACTTACTGGTTGTGCAAATTTGACCATGTCAATTTCTCTCTGAACTTCATGTTCAATTGGAAGAAATACCTATCCTGCAATGCTGTTGTAAGGATTAAGTGAGCAGAATACATATCACATTCATGCCACGAATGAACAGAGGACATTCAAAGGATAGTAACTCCCTTCTGCCATTAAACCAACTGTGTAACTCTGCATAATATCTTTTTAAAGACATTAAGGATAAACTGCTGCCTTAGTTTGTCCAGCCTACTATAGCAGTTGGTTTATAAACAACAGAAATTTATTTCTTACAGTTCTGGAGACTGCAGATTCCAAGATCAAGGCGCTAAAATATTAAGTGTTTGATAAGGGTCCATTTCCTTATTCACAAATGGCCACTTCTCCCTGTGTCCTCCCATGGTGGAAGGAGTGAGGGAACTCTCTGGAGTCTCTGTGCTAAGGGCACTCATCCCATCTAGAGGCTCCACCCATGTAATCACCTCCCAAAGGCCCCACCTCCAAGTAGCACCACATTGGGGATTAGGTTTCAACACAGGAATTTGGGAGGACACAAACTTTCCATTTATTATACCTGCTTTTTTAAGTCAGTCTCTTCCATGGAGACTCGTGTTTCTCATAATTGAGAGAAATCTGTTTACTGGTATTGCATTTAGAGCTTCTAAGTTCATAAGAATTCAAAATAATAATCAAAATAGTTCCTGTTCCTTAAGATTTCACAGAGCTTGTAGTGGACATTGTGATGCTGCCCTCAGGTTTCCAGTCAGCACCTAGGCACTTATTCCCCAGCTGCCAGAAATATGGATGGTTGACCACTCTCAGCTGAGTCATTTTTTGAGTAATGCCTTCCATTGAAAGGGACCACTCCACACAAGATTACGTCCCCTCTCCAGGGACAGCTCATAGCTTATAACTGGCTGATGTGGGGATAGAAAGTCCTGACATCTTTGTCTTGATTTGGAACATCACTGAAGGACCGTCCCAGCCCCAGAGCTCCCCCATGGGATCAGCTGAGGGCTTTGCTGTGTGTTAGTTTGACCTCTCCCTTTGCCCAATCCCACTTTGCTCATCCTCTTACAAGAATATGTACCTCAAAACATCCTGAATGCTTGTGTCTGCCTCTGAGTCTGTTTTCTGGTGATTCGGTCCTAAGACAAATGCATTGTCTTATGCAATCTTTTTATCAACCTATGAAAGAGGACTTGGTATCACACCTTTCATATAGGATAACTGAGGGTTTGTTTTTTTTGACCAAGTTTGTAGAGCTGGTAAGTAAAAAAGTGAGGCTATGAGCTCATATCTTGCTGATTCTATTCTCTTTATTATTGCACTGTGTAACTTTCCTGAAGTAGAGGGATTAACCAAACTCAGTCCTGGGACACAATTCAATATCCATCTTTCAGTCTTTAGTGAGAATAAATACAAGAATTATCCATTTAAACAGCGTGACTGTGCTTTTTTAAAGAAAAATCTGTAGTTGATACTGATGTTCTGTGCCTTCCTCAAGGACCCATGTGACATGTTTCTGCTTGGGCTTATTTCCAGGGGGGGAAATATGGCTTTGCAGATAGATTTGCATATCTTCTTCTGCCAGAAATTTGAAATATAGAATCCAACAGACTCCTTCCTTTTTTGCCTTAGCTGCCAAGGACTTTAGGGCCAACTTGAAATGTGGTCATTTCGTTATCTCAGTCCTGATACTATCTATTCCCCCTACTTCACAAAGACGCCTCTTTCTTTTGCACCAAAATTATGTTGTCCGCTGTGCCTTTACTTAGGGATTTACTGCATAGGATGACAGAAATCATATGATTTGTGTGAATTAGAGAAGCTAATCATTGCCGATCATACCCTTACTATTTCCAGGGAAACTTCTCCTCCCACAGTCTTAGATGCTCAGTCAGCCAGGTGTGGTCTGATGTGATCCCGCCTCTCTGGCGATTGCTCATTGGACCACAGCTTTTCACCAGAGTCCAGAGGAGTCCAACCATAGGTCAGCCAGCAGAGTCAGATGTGACCTGACGGAGAGGCCTCCATAGAACCCATTTGATTCTTATTAACTGAGTCTGTCTTTGGAGAACTTGAATTGCACTCACAGAAAGATTTGTTTCTTTGTTTTTACTTGACAGTGAGGTAGACGCAAGTTGAGAAGCTGAGTCATGTTAATTATAAAACACAATTTAAAGTCTCCTGCTGCTGCCGTCTCTAGATCTGCCATCAATCTAGACTCACGCTCCCTGTCCAGCTTTGTGAAGCCTGGTCCTGTGTGGGTACATATTTTTCCCACTGTGAAATTCTATCTTTGTTTTGTTTTATTGCTATACATACACTCACCATTTGCAACTTGTATGCAGCCATCCTGAATGGGCTTCTGTTTCTCGCCTCCCAAAAAAAGTATGTGTGTATATATATGTGTGTGTACATGTGCATGTGTGTGGAATATCTATCTATCTATAGATTATTATACATTTATATGTAATATAGTAATATATACATATATGTATGTTTCCACATATATGTGGGATAATAAGGAACATTTTAGAGCAAATATTGGCCTACGCAAGCACTCAAGAAGAAATGTTAGCCATCATAAATGTTGAAAAATTGGTTGATTAGAATAAAAATGTTAATATTTAGCTTCTCCTGAAGAAAATCTGAAGATCTGGTGCCATTAGCCTTTAGTTCCATGTGGCAAGAGCTGCTGGAGCTGTATCATAGCTGCTCCATTTTAATGGGGCCTACAGTGTTCCTTGTGTGTCAAACCCCACCTTCTCCCTATTGTTCTGCAACATCAGGGCATTTTTTTTCTTGGGTGGGCGCTGCTCTTTTCCTTAGAGGTGCTGGGGATTTCTTTGGAAATCTCACTTTGTCTCTGTTTTCTCTATCTTGGTCTGTCTCTCTCTATCTTTCTGTCTTTCTCATAATAACACAAAAACAACACAAGCTTTGTGAGGAGACCTGGATGCTATTGCCTTCACACTCAGCCAGTCTCTCCTATTGATGTTAGCCTCCTGGCCCCTGTGGGTATCAATGACCCCTGTTCCAGAGGAGACACCTGAGTGACAGGGACATTAGCTTTTTTCATTTCCTTTGAAATTTAGTATTTAATCATTATTTCCTAGGATAAGTCAGGTGCCAGCTAAGCATTTTATCTACGTGAATTTATTTCATTCCCTTATCAACTCCATGAGGTAAGTTCCATTAATATTTTCCTTTACAGAGGAAGTAACCAAGACCCGGGGCATTGTGTGACTTGCCCGAAGTCAATGCCTATTAAAGGCAGATCCTGAATTTGACCCTACTTCCCTCTCAGTCCTAAGGGCCTATCTTTCATCACTAGGCTGAATTCTCTCCCATGTTTGATCTGCCTCTATCTCCCTATGGGCTTGCAACACCATGAGGGGCACATTGCAAGTGCGCTTAGACAAATGAGATCAGATGACCTGGGGGATGTGGCTCCTACGCACCTCTCTGTGTTCCTGTAGCATCAGCTAAGACCTTAAAATCAGTGAGAAAGTAGTCATCTCTCTGTTCACCCATAGGAAGCAGCTTCGTGGTGAGTGAAGGGAGCTACCTGGACATCTCCGACTGGTTAAACCCGGCCAAGCTTTCCCTGTATTACCAGATCAATGCCACCTCCCCATGGGTGAGGGACCTCTGTGGACAAAGGACAACAGATGCCTGTGAGCAGCTCTGCGACCCAGAAACCGGTGAGCCATGGGAGCTGGGATGGGGATAGAGGGTGGGAGAGGCTGGGTGGAAAGAGGCTTTGTGCTCCCTCTACCTAAAGAACTATGGATTCTGAGCCATTGACAAGTGACTGGATAAGAAGGCCCATCAATCTAATTAACACTAATCTATGTGCTGCCATTGCCTTTTAAGGGAGGAAATTCTTAGAGAAACACAGACTCTCAGAGTAAGAAAGGACCACAGAGAACATCTGGCCCAACTCCAGACAAGCAAAATGTCTGCACTTCAGATATCCCTGCGTTCAGAGCTTATCTTCTTTTGACTAGCTGGGTGATCTTGAGCAAGACACTGCCTACTTTTCAGTACAAGAGAATGAAAATAGCACCCAACCCACAAAACTGTCATTAGGATTGAATGAGATGTTGTGTGGAAATCTCATAGCATATTCATTCATTCACTCAACAGGTATTTCTTTAGTAGCCAGGCATATTTTTAGGTATTGGGAAGATAGCAGTGAACAAAGTATGCAAAATCTCCACCCTCATGAAGCTTACATGCTAGTGGGGTAGACACTAAACATGCACTGTGGAATATAGTAGCCACTAGCTACATGTGGCATTTTATTTTAAATTAATTGAAATTAAATAAAATTAAACATTCATTTTCCCAGTCATACAACCCAGATTTCAAGTGCTCCATAGCCATACACTAGCAGCTACATTTTTGCACAATATAGATATAGAGTATCTTCATCATTCTGAAAATTTTTATGAGACAGTGCTGCAGTAGTCAAATAAGCAGGTAAATTATATGACTCTGTGAGGTGATGATAGATGCTGGTGTGGGGGAAAAGAATGATGTACAAAGCATGTAGAGTGCTAAGCTGGGAGTATGGGTGGAGTTTCATTATACACAGTGTGGTCTGGGAGGCCTCTCTGAGAAGGTGACATTTGAGCAGCCACCTTGAGATGGGAGAATAAACCATGTCAGTATCCAAGGGACGTTTCCAGGCAGACGGAGATAAAAGAGTCAGTGGCGCAATCTCTACTTACCACAACCTCCACCTCCCAGGTTCAAGTGATTCTCCTGCCTCAGCCTCCTGAGTAGTGGGGATTACAGGCACGTGTCACCATACCTGGCTAATTTTTGTATTTTTAGTAGAGATGGGTGGTTTCACCTTGTTGGTCAGGCTGGTCTTGAACTCCTGACTTCATGATCCACCCATCTCAGCCTCCCAAAGTACTGGGATTACAGGTGTGAGCCATTGCGCCTGGCCTAATATGCTGCTTATTTAGCACTGGCAGTGGGGCCAAGATGGAGAGTGAGAAAGAAGGGGAGTAGGAGAATAAAACTGAGAAGAAGAAGTTTTGGGCATGGTGGTCCTCAGGGCCTTGTATAGGATAATATGGACTTCAGATTCTACTCTGAGGAAGATGGACAGTCTTTGGGAGATTCTCAGTACAGAAGCAACATGCTGTGACCTGCATTTGAGTAGGACCACTCTGGCTGCTGTGTAGTGAATTGATTCAGGAGTGTTCAAAGGTCCTGTTACTCTAATCTAGTCAAAGGTTGGTAGTGGCTTGGACCATGGAGGTAAGAGACGAAGATGATGAACAGTGATCAGATTCTGGATATATTTAAGAGTATACGCTCAACGGAATTTATTGCTGAGAATAGAATGCAAAAAATAGAGTGGAGTCAAAGATTATTCCAAATTTTTCAGTCTGAACAATGGAACACATTGAGTTATTATTAACTGAGTCAGGGGATGCCGCAGGAAGGTCAGAGTTGGGTGAGGAAGACAAAGAGTGCTGTTTTGGGTGTAAGTTCAAGATGACTACTAAACATCAACAGAGAATGGGCATTTGGGTCCTGATCTAAGAGCCCCCAGCTAAATTGAGATTCCAGTAGTAGAACGTCTAGCAACCCTTCCCAAATGGGAAATAAAGTGGGGCTGGGTGTGGGTGTTTACAGTGTGCCCTTCACGGGATGCTTCTTTTACCTGGTGGGCAGCCTAAGATCTGGTTGTCTGATGGTGACCCAGGAGATCACCTGTGATCCTGTGAACTTCTCACACAGGAAGCTTGATTACACTGGCTGCCACCCTTTGTGGTTTATCTAACCTGTGCACAATTAATGCCTGCCTGACCATCATTCATGTGCTGGGAGCCTGCCCTTGTGTTCTCCCCAGCATCCAGGGCCTAGGATAGCCCCTGCTCCTTCAAACAGAAGGCACAGATTCAATTAAACACAACCGTAGGAAACAAGTTCAAAGATTAAATACTTACAGATCCCGAGTCAGGAAGGCAATCTTCTGTCCCTGGGTCACAGGAGACAAGAGATGGGGGATGACTCAGTTGCCAATTTTATTAGTTTAATTGTCTTGACAAAACTGTGTTTATTTCTATCACCTCATCTTCTGCCTCTATTCGCCTCGTGTCCTGGGTTCTAGGCATACCACCCACGTGCAGGTTCGCTGAAGGCACCATGCCCTCACATGCCTCTGTCCCTTTCACAGGCTGTTTCTTCCCCTTGAAAATGTCTTTTTCCTTTTAATGGGAGAGCAGGGGCTTCTTTTTATTTCCTACACTTTCAGCCCAAACACCTTTCCTCCCACAGGTGGCATTCCTGACCCCCTCCCCCTAGCCCTGAACAGACGAATGGGCCCTCCCACCTACTGTCATAGCCTTCTGTGCTTCCATATGTCATGGCCTTGTTCCTCTACAAAGTCATTGTTCTTTCCTTGTCTGGAACTATCACCAGACTGTAAACTTTGTTGGAGCAAGGAGGGAGGTTCAAGATGTCTGTTTCACTTTTCTTGCTATCTTTAAAATTCAGCATAATGCCTGACATGTAGTTAAGAGACAAAGAATAATACAAGAAGGAAGGAAGAAGGGAATTTTCCTCCCGATGCTTCTTGAAACAATTGTATATACCAATTCTAGTTGTTCCCCTTTTATTCACTTACATAAGAACTCAAGTTAAATATTTGGCAGATCTAGAAAAACTGAATCACCAACAACTGTGCAGCATCCAGGTATCTGAATTCTAGGATACCCTGGTCTTACTCTCTTATTCCAACACATCTCCAGCAGCATGCCTCTTTCCATTGCTTACTCTGCTTATACTCACAATTATTCCCCAAACATCCCCATGTAAAGTTTTACCTTTTCACTAGAGTTCAGCTCTTCTCTCCACCTGAAATGCCTCCCACCCTTTAATCATCTACCTTCCACAATCCTACTCATTTAATTTCTTCTTACTTCTTCTCAGTAGAATGGATGACTTCTTCTACAGAATCATCAGAGTTCTTTGTTGACTAAAAACCAGATTAAAACTTGAGTTAATGATTGAAAGTTTATCTCCCCTGCTAGAAAGTAAATTCCTTAGGGCCAGAGATCATATCTATTCCTATATTCTTTCCACCGCAATGCCCAGCAAAGCACCTTTCTCTTATAAGTCACTCAAGGCATAAATGGATAGGACTGTCTACAGGTGGAAAATAGAAATAGGAACATAAGATCCCTAAATATATTTTCATGGGGCTTAACTCAGATCTACTTTGTAAAATTTAGTTCAATTCATTAGATTCAATTCAAGCAAGATTTTCTTAATTCTGCAACTCGTAAGTCAGTGTGTTAAGTATTATGGGAAATCACAGACAAATTGCACAATGTTCTTGCCTTCATGGATTTTACATTCTCACAGGCATAAAAAGAATCTGCTCATATATAGCTATTATCAAAAACACAGTGTAGTATAAATCAAGAACAATGCATTAACAAAGTGCCTCAAGCCTGAAGAACAGGGAGAAATGTATTCTAGATGGGGATTTCAGGAGATACGTCATGGAGAAGATGACCTTTTAGCTCAGCTTTGTAAGTTTTTGTAGGGACTATGAGTATGGAGGGTGCTTTAGCAGAGGGAACTTGATTTTTTGAAAAAGAGAAAAGTTTAGAATGATTCTAGGACCCAGAGAGCAATTTAGTTGTGCTGCCATCTGGAGAATGAGGTGCAGGCAGAGCACTGGGAGAGTGGCAGGGGATGAGGTTGGGAAGGTAATATGAAGAGAAGTCTTTAAAAGGTAAGTGTCCAAAGACTTTGAGAACATCTGTTCTCACAAGTAGATGGGTCCACCTGTTTTGGAGAGCATCTAACTCCCTAAAAGAACAATTAGAACTTTCTCCACTCTTTGCTTCCCATCAGGAATTAGAATTTGGGGAAAGTCATGGAAAAACTAAACCCTGAAGCCCTATATACATTTAGATCTGGATATGTCAAAAGTAGCTTAGCTTCTTTTAAAGAAGTCTCTACTTTGTGAGTCAAATCTGTAGAGCTGGACAGAGTTATGGAGTCGAAGCGCTGGTTATCATTCCCTAAAGCTTTTCTGGATGTGTTGATAAGAAGAATTGTTTCTCCCAAGTGACAGGGAAGGAGGAGGAAAGTGGAGAAGATGCTACAGCTGAAACATTTATATAATTGTCTTGGTGCACACATGAACCTGGCCAAGTTTTCCTGGCTGCATGCCACAGCCCATCTCCGGTGTGTTTTTCCAGGGATTTCAACAATTAGTACCACCCACAGGGATGACTATGGAATTAGATCCGTGATGTGCTGGAGCCAGCTCACGTGGCATCATAAGAGTGGACGGTTAACATCTTTTCCCAACTCTTTGTTCAGTGATGGCATGTTGATAGCCTGAAAATATGCTGTGGTGAGGATGTTTACACCAACACAATTGGTAAATGCAACAAAATCTAGTTTATTTTTTTTTTTCAGAAAGACAATCATTAAACATTTAACAGCACAACACTGGATGAGATGAGAACAAACCAATGAAAGACCAAGGCAAAAAAGTGGCTAGTGGAGACCTGAACATGTCACCAGAGTGACATTGTGCTCCTTCCCAGGATAGACTACCATTATCTTCATCTCTCTGAGGACAGAAAGTGAACATCCAAGGACTACTTGCTCTGGTCCAATAAAATGCAACACCAAACAGTTGAAATCATTAGGCTTTGACTCTCAAGAATATCAGTGTGGTAATGTCTTATTGTGAAACAGCTTTATTAAAGTTCTGCACATCTGTGGCATCACACCAAGTTCTGTAAATAAAACCTTTGACAATATGGTCTACAACACATGAAGCAAATGACAGCAGAACACTAACTCATTCTTTCATATGTTTATTCATTCATTCAAGCACTTAGTGAACCAGAGGAGAATTGGAATATCTTCCTGAGTCAGACACAGCCAGGTTTAAATTCTCTCTTCTCTGTTTCCTGGTTGTAGGGAGCTGGGTAAGTCATTTAACATATTCAAGCCTCATTTTTTATAACTAAAAATGAGAAGAATAATTTCAACTTTTTAGAGTTGTTGTAAGGATGAGATGAAAAATAAAATTTAAAATTCACTGGTGCAGTGGATAATATATGGTGGAAACCCAATACAAGGTTTTCTCTTATTTTTATAATCAGTTATTCAGTCATGTGTATCTTCACTTACTAGTTCAATAAATATTTCATGAGCTGTTTAATCCAACAATGTGCATAGCATTAGATTATGTGAGAAGAAAATATGATATCATCTCTGCCCTGCAGTAGCTAACCAGCTGAAGGAGGAATTTAGAGTAAGCTAGACATTCCTATCTGCTGAACTTTTATTTAGTCCTTGTGTGACTTCTGAACATTGGCAGTGAAAAAAATTACTGGCCAGGCATGGTGGCTCATGCCTGTAATCCCAGCACTTTGGGATGCCAAGGCAGGTGGATCACTTAAGGCCAGGAGTTCAAGACCAGCCTGGCCAACACTGTGAAACTCTGTCTCTACTAAAAATACAAAAATTAGCTGAGCATGGTGATACATGCCCGTAATCCCAGCTCTTTGGGAGGCTGAGGCACAAGAATTGATTGAGCCTGAGAGGTGAAGGTTGCAGTGAGCTGAGATTGCACCAGGGCACTCCAGCCTGGGTGACAGAATGAGACTCTGCGAGAAAGAAAGGAAGAGAGAGAGAGGAGAGAGAGAGAGAGAGAGAGAGAGAGAGAGAGAGAGAGAGAGGGAGGGAGGGAGGGAGGAAGGAAGGAAGGAGAAAGAAAGGAAGGAACGAGAAAGAAAGGAAGGAAGGAAAGAAGGAGAGAGAGAAAGAAAGAAAAGAAAGAGGAAAGAAAGAAAAAAGAAAATAATTATTAACCTTCAACCTTCAATCCTAATGTCAACTTTGCCACAAATTTGCCATTTGACCTTGAGTATGCCACACCATGAACTTCAGATTCCTTTTCTTCAACAAAGCAATGAGTGGGAACATACTTTTAGTGCAAGAAGAGTTCCTAGCCATCTAGTGTAATTAAATGAGGAGATCAAGAGCCACCAAGGCTAAGCACATTTCCGTGTGTCACACCATAAATTAGTGGCATGATACAAATTAAAAGTCTAAATAATTTCTAGGATATTTTCCAGCTCAAAATCTATGTTTCTATGACCTTTTAAGCACTAATAACTTAGCATGTACATATGATTGAAACAACTTGTAAATGGCATTTATACAAATTGAATTTTCTTTCCACGATTGATATGAACTTCAGTCATGTTCACCATTACATTCAGTTTATTTCCATGTCTTCAGCAGTTACTTTTCATTTGTAGTAGGATATGAAATGAGAATATACTGTATGTGGTTATGTCATATAGCAATCTTATATTGTACTAAATATTTCTAATGCTTACAGATTGTTTCTGGTATTTGCTGAGCTCTATGTTACTAAAGTTTAAAGGGATACAGGATTTTTATGGAGCTATAAATTCCAAGAATCTACAGTGATGGAGAAATTCCCTGTTTTGAAGGAAATGGTATCTTTAGGACTTTCTAGGTGGTAGAGCATATATAGTGAAGTATGGTAATAAGTAGGTAAAAGCCACAGTAAAATATGCTGATATTTGTCTATAGAGAACCAACTTTCTGGCAGACTGAAGAGGGGACATTTGTATATGAGTATACACATTATAGAAAGACTTGGTCTTTGCTCACCTTGTTTATTGCTGTATCTGGAAATGAAACAGTTCCTGTATCAATACATCTTTTCTTGGATGGATGAATGGATGGATGGATGGATGGAAATCAAGTTTCAGTTGCTAAAGTGTCAAGGCTTGTTCAATGAGTAAGGTGTAGGCTTCTTGTGTCAGCACCATGGAGAGTTCTCAGGGTGCTGACAACACTCTGGCTAAAGTGTGTGTTTGCTAAATTAACACTTTCTCAGCGATACCTAATCCTTTTCTGAAACTCACCTTCTCCCCTGCTTGGGCAGCACTGGTCTTTTCTGAACTCAAATAAGGTAAACTCTTCCCTTTATACGTTTAGAATTAGTCCTTGTTTAACCATGCTGCTATTCCAGAGAGCCTCAGCTGGGCATATCCTCCATGAAATGAGTCTCTCTGATCCTCAGAACCCATATTGCTCTCCAACTCACCACTCATTTGTCATGAACTTTACTAGAACGTGAATTAAACAGAACTCATCTGAATTCATTATCAATTAATTAACATGATACCTTGTTATTCTGGCATGAAAGATAATGGAATTAAGCTTTTAAAAATCTTTTCCAACAAAAGTAATTGAAAGAACAACAACAAACCAAAGTTTTCTGCTTACATTCCATGAAACAAGTCAGTAACTCATAAATCCCATTTCTCTCATCAGATTAATCCATTTAATGCAGATTCATTATCTATATGTAGCAGATGGAGTGTTAAGACAACAACCAAATACAGCTTATAGTCAAAAGAGATATAATGGAATTTTGGTGAGATATCAAGAAGTACATGAACACTGAAGTGACAATAACAACATCTAAAATTATTAGGCACTTATTGTGTACCAAACACCATGCAAAGACTTTATATAGCTATTCTCAGTTATTATAATAACACTTCTAGGTAGTTATTGTTGCTTCGATACAAGTAGCTGTGTCTTAAAGCAGTTGATTGACATTCTCAAGGTCATATATTTACTAAGTATCACTGCTGGGATTTGGCCAAGCTACTGTTTTAAGGAGTTGGCATGTGAGGAAATTTGCTTAGCATTGAGAAAAGAGAGGCATTCTGGGATTCCCCCTTTGATAGGTATTTGTATAGAATTCTCAGAGGCAGGCATGAATCCTTTGGACAAATAATTTACAGAATAAGTTGACTTGAAAAAAATAAAAATACTGAATTGAATTGAGGGCAAGGAAACAATACAGAACTGAGAGGTAGAAAAACTGTGTGACAGCATGTATGAGTTGTAGGGAAACTACTTTTTATCTCTGTTTGGTAGTCTTGATATATTTGGTTTAAATGTGTTGTAAAATGTTATGTTGTAGAAGATGTTTAAGGTCTTTTAAGAAAGGACAATCTGTGTCTAGGATGAGGTCATAAAATTTCAGGGAGCCTGCAAAGCAAGCAACAGGCCTGACTGTTCAAAAATTTAGAAGGTCAAGAAGGTTAGGGTAAACTACAAAAGAGACTATGAAAACTTTTTCTTATTGGGAACTTGCCAGTCCCATTGAAAGTCCAAGGCAACCTTTGCTTCTGAACTTGAAAGAAAAAGGTTGTCAGAGATCTGAAATATCATGCCACAAAGCTGCATATAGGAAGAAGTAGCCTAAGGTATTTCTGATGATTATACGTACAAAAAAAGGGAAGTGCTCAGCTTTTAAGACCAGATTTTAACATGATAAATACAATCTACTGACATTTAAATTAGAGAATATATTTAATTTTATCCAAAAACTGTGTTAAAAAATGTATTGGTTTTCTAAACATGGCATATGTCCTACTATTTAAAAAATAAATCCAGGAAAGCTCTAAATATATATGTAAAACCTTACAATAAATATATTATCAATAAACAAATGTATGGGAAAAAAGATGATAATGAAGCCTAGGTTGGAATTGAGAGTGTTAGTAGGATATAAAGCCATGTTGTAAAGAGTTCCATATTTGTTAATGGTGAGTCATTTCTTCTAGCCAATGTAATTGCATTAGTGATGGTGCTGTTTCTTCTTCATGGGACAATCTGTTCCTCATCCAGCCCCACTTCTTATAAACTGTATTCTGTAGTTGGTTCACTCCTCCTTATCCTTCTAGTTTCAACTTAAAATGTCACTTCCTCAAGGAAGTGACTTTCTATACTAGTTTATTTCCCCAATGTGTTATGCTCCATTAGTGCTCTCTACTTTTCCTTTATAGTAAATAGTAATAATGGTGCACATTTATACAGTGGCAACTGTGTCAGTCACTCTTCAAAGCCTTTACATATATTATCTCATTTAATCTCTCAATAACCATGTGAGGTAGATGCGATTATATTTAAAATAAGTTAAGACACACACATATATATAGTTTATGTACCACTAAGAAAAAATGCTGCCAATAATAATAACCATACTATACCATACTATACTAATAATTATCAGCTAAGTCCTCATTTCAGGAATATTAAAATATGGGGGCTGGGTGTGGTGGCTCACACCTGTGATCCAGCACTTTGGGAGGTCAAGGTTGGAGGATCACTTAAGGCCAGGAGTTCAAGACCAGCCTGGGAAACATAGTGAGACCCTGTCTCTAAAATAATTTAAGAAAATTAGCCAGGCATGGTGGCATGCAACTGTAGTCCTAACCACTTGGAGGCTGAGGTGGGCAGAGCACTTGGGCCTAGGAGTTCAAAGTGTCAGTGAGCTATGATCGCACCATTGCAATCCAACCTGGGTTACACAGTGAGACTCTAAAAAATAAAAATAAAAATAAAAATAAAAAATAAAAATAAAAATAAAAATTAAAAATGAAAATAAAAATAAAATGTGAGAAGTTGCATGCCTTAGGATTAATGTAATGAAATAGTGTTATTGTCTCATTTTACAGGTGAGAAACTAAATCACAGTTAATGGATTTTTCCTGAAGTCATTTAGGAAGTGATAGTGTCTAGATTTGAATCCTACAAGTCTGGCCTCAGAATTTACCCTCTGAACTACAACCCTATGCCATCAGCGCATAATTACAACCTTGAATGATACATGTATGTGTGTCATTCTGTGTTCAATTACTAGCTATCTAAAAAACTGTGTGCCTTATAAAGGCAGAGATTGTGTCTGCATTATCCACTGTTTTTTCCTCATTCCCAACCCATCGTGCAACACACTGTTGATGTTTAAAAATGAGTGGTGGAATGAGCGCATGAAAGATGAAATACTGAATTTAGAGAAAAACTCCATGGCCTCTAATCCCAGCTTTGTAGTTTACACATGGTATGACCTTTGACAAGTCCCCTTTTCCCTATGAGCCTCAAATTCTGTATTTATAATACAAAAGGCATTTCCATTAGATTTTCCCTGCGTACTCTCCAGCTCTGAAATTCTGTGTACTGAAAATCTTTACTGAAAGCCAGTATTCTGGCTTTGAAATATGTAGAATGAAGAAAACCACTGATTCCTGATCTCTTGAAGGATAGATAACATGTGCACCCATGAAATGTGGATTAACACAAGTGTTTACACTTAATAAGCATCTGTGGTGGTCAAGAACTTGCACTCTGGATTCAAATGGATGAAAATTCAAATCCCAGCCCACTTGGGTCCTGCACGACTTTGGACACTTCGCTGACCCTTCCTACACTTCTGTTTTTCCCAAAGGTAAAACAGGGGAAAGATTATCAACATGGCAGACCTTGGAGGGTAATTATGAGGACTGAGCTAGATAAAGTGTATTATGCACTGAGCACAATACCTGGTAGTTAAAGCTCAACAAACATTCGGTATTACCATAGCTGTGACTAAAACATGGATTGAGTGAAATGAATATATCCTAAAAAAAGGTCAGTTATTGTGAGCCTTAGCAATTAGGGAAAGCTTCCTCTGGTGGGGGTGGAAGATAATAGAACTGAATCATGAAGCAAAATAATTATTGTGATAGAACTCCACTGTCCAGTCCAGTAGCTATTGGCCATTTTTGGCCATTTAAATTAAAATGTAAACTAATTAAAATGAAATAAAATGTAAAATTTAGCTCCTCCGTCGCATTCACCATATTTGAAGTGCTCAGCAGTCACATGTGGCTGGTGGCTTTCATATTGGAGAGATATAGAGCATTTCCATTGTTGCAACAAGCTCACTTAGGCAGTGCTGTGACAGAGTGAAGAGCAGAACTACATTTCATATATGTTTCATTTCATTCAAAATTGTTATTGAGTGGCAATGCTGTGTAAGACATTGTGCTGTGTTTATGTACTGATATTCAACAGGAAGAAAATTCAGACCCAGTGCCTTATCTAAGAGTGTTTAGTCCAGTGCAGAAGTCAGCAAACTATAGCCTGCAGGACAACTGCTGGTTTTTTGTAAATTAATTTTTATTTAAACACAGCCATGCTCATTAGCTTACATATTGTCCATGACAGCTTTTGTGCTACAACATCAGAATTGAGTAGTCACAACCCTATGGCTTGTAAACCTGAAAATATTTGTCAGTTGGCTCTTTACAGAAAAATTTTGCCAATTCCTGGTCTGTTGAATTCCTTTAATGCTTTGATGTCCAAGTTGAAAAAATGGCTTTGGTATTTATTCATTCATTCATGTATTTGTTCATTCAACGTTCAGTATATATTTATCAAGCACCTAATTTAAGCAGGATGTAAGGCTCCGACAGAAGAAACAAAACAAAACAAAAAAATCTCTACCATCATGTAACTTACATTCTTGTGGGGCAGGGGACAGGCACAGAGTTAAAATATATGTAGTAATATAGTTAAAAAATATATATATATCTCTCATGTACATACTATATATAGTACCCTATATATAGTACATTATATATAGTACATATGTACATCTATAATGTGTTATATATACATATTTACTATATATACATTTATACATTATACTATATATACATATACACTATATATATTTACACAGTATATAAATTTATACATATATACATTTATACAGTATATGAATATGTAGAAATATATAATGTACTATATATAATATGTGATACACTTTATCAAGTTATTTACTAAATATATTTTATTACCATATATACTAAATACAGTAATTTATATATTTTATTACTATATAGTTTATATAGATACTATGTATAGTAGCACATATTTTATTACTATAGATAGTATCTATAGTAATGAAATTGTATTGCTGTATATACTATACATAGTAATAAAACTATAGTGAATAACATGTGATAAAGTATATCACATGTTAGAAGTTGAGGGGTGTGTGTGAGAAGCCTGCAGAAAGAGGGGGCTGTACATATTGCAGAAATGGTTGCAAATTTGAGCAGACTGTTCAAGACAAGCACAACTGAAAGGGTGTGGGAGCAAAGCAGGCCTTGTGGATATCTGGGGAAAGCATGGTGTAGGTAAAGGGGCAGCCTGTGCAGAGGCTCAGAGGGGTGATTGTGCCTTGCATATTTGAGGACGATCATAGAGGCTAATGTGCTAGGTTGAACTGGGTACTAGAAGGGTATTAGGAGATGGGATCACAGAGTCGTCAGAGGACCAGAATCCCTGGGTGGGCCTTGCAGAACGGTGCAAAAACGTTAGCATTTTCATTTGCCCTGAATGCAATGGGGAATCACTGGAGAAGTCTTAGCAGAGGGGTGACATCATCTAACTTCTATTTTAAGAGTATCACTCTGGCATCTCTATTTAGGAAACATCTGTAGGAACGGAGGTAAACATGTTGGAAGGGAGACTAACGGGAGGACTGATGTGATAATCCAGGCCAGAGGTGGTGGGGGATTGGATTGGGGTGGGAAAAGCCAAGGCAGAAAGAAGCATTCAGAATCCAGATATTGCATTTCATTCTTTGCAATTTAGTGTGCATCACTTATGTGCCAGGCATTGTGCTCAGTATCGGAGTTAGTTAGACAAAGAAGCTGCTGTCTCTGGCCCAGGGAGATTCTGGTGAACTGATTTCATGATTTGACATCAGAGTTGAGGAATCTGCTCATTGTGTGTCCCACATGTGTTTGAGCTCAAGACCCAGTTTTTACACCATCTCTAAAGATAGGACCGAGGAGGTGACAACACCAACTTGGGATGAAAGGAGAAGAGAAACACTGAAGCGGGCATGTGATACAAGTGAGAGGGTGAATAGAGCTTTGCTGATCCTTTTGTGAGGCAGGGCTGGGTGCAGAATGAACTGAATGAGATGCCTCAGGCAAAAACTTCAAGGAGGCACTCATTCTTAGATGAAAACCCTGTCCTTACACAATTCTAAATGCCCTCTTAAATGTGGAGGGGAAAAGTATCAATTAATGACACTTGCCTCTCTACCCCTTCTCCTGAGAAGCCTTTAAAGACTCCGCTGAGATGACAAGTAGGGCTGGGCACTGTGGGGGCATAGAACAAAAGTCTCCAGGGTGGGAGGAGCCCTACAGATTGTCTGGCCCAAGGCTTCCTTCTACACCTGATAGCTTGAGGTTTTGGGAGGGTTCATTTAGTAATTCAGTAACTTAGTGGCAGAGAGGAGGTTGCCACACTACCATAATGGTGCTTAATTTCATTCCTCTTGAGAACATATTAAGCAGTCAAAATATTTTATCCTTGGGATGTAAACCCCCATCCTCCCAACTCCAAACTTGAGCCATTACCTTTTGCATGGCCTCTTGCCACATGTGAAGATGGTACTGGTTTCTGCCATTACTTTTCTGGTCTTGTCTTGCAGGGATGTGCTCAGGTACACTCATTCATAGAAATAAGTGTTTCAGTGCAGAGGATCTGGGGTATGTGAGTTCCTCTTAAGTTTCATTAATGTCTTTGTTTCATAGACATCAACTGAGCCTGAAGATTGAGTCAGTCATTGGGGAGAGAAGCAAAAGAGACACCATTGGCCCTTTCCAAGAGCTCATGATCAAGCTGCATGAATGCTGGGCTCTGTTTTGTTTTATAGAGAGGCAGTCAGGGCAACATGGAAAGAGCCTAGGACTGAAATCAGACAGACCAGGGCTGAAATCTTGCCCTGAATGCAATGGGGAAACCACTGGTAGAGGCTGAGCAGGGGCTCTGCCCCTGACTATTAGCATAATTTTGAGCAAATCACTTAATTTCTCCAAGCCTCAATTTCCTGCTTTTTTAAATAAGATGGAGAAGTGTTCACCTTTGTTAAGTTATTGTGACAATTATTATGAGTACAAAGTACCTGCTACATTATATGGAAAATACATGCGTTCAACATATGGAAATTATTGAATCAGGGACAAAAAGAACCCCCCAAAGCTGACAATACTTAACACACAAAAGACTTAATCGTGATGAAATGGAAGGCATGATGACAGATTTCTGTGCAGAAAGGACCTCTAGGAAACCATTTAAAACACAGCACTTAGCAGTAGCACTTGCCTTTTCTGGTTATTTGATACTGCCTGTAGGGAGCTTGCCCATTGCAGCGCACTGTCCTCTCTCCTTTTGCTTGACCGAAGGCAGCATTTGATTCAGTGTGGATGACTAAAGGCCTCTGAATAGAAGGAGGAGTATGTGTTTGTGTGTGTGTGTGTGTGTGTGTGTGTGTGTGTGTCCCCACCTTTTGGCTACAGTACTGAATGGTCTCTTATGTCCCTGCCTTTTGGCTACAATGTTGAATGGTCTCTTAATTAAAATTTCACTAGATGGTTTATGTTTCTACCAGAAAATGGGAGTATGTGATGGGCAGTTGGGGTATGGATTTATGTTGCTAACACCAGCACTCTTCCTTTGGACAGGGCATCCAGAATTCAAAATGTCCCACACAACTCAGGTAAGGTCAGGTGACCTTACCCAGTGTGGTGTGAACAACCCATCACACTCTCCAATGGCTGAAAATGAACCTAACAATGAAGTCTGACTCTGCAGTGAAGCCTGATACAGGCTGCTTAGACACACTTTGCTTAATTTTAATTATTCATAATGATTTCCCATTATATCCCAGGAAATGTACTGTAAAAATGTTTTGTAAAAGAATGAGAGCCTTGGTAATGGGAACCTGCACTGTTCTTCTATTAAATCATTGCCGGAAAAGTGGGGGCTTTAGTGTGTGCGCTTGTTTGAGAGTGGGGCAAAGACAGTGGAGTGAATGGAAGGGAAGACAAGGGAAGAGAAAGAAGGGAAGTTAAAAAACTCTAAGAAAGGCTGGGTGCAGTGGCTTATGCATGTTATCTCAATCTTTGGAAGGCTGAGGGAGGCAAATCAATCACTTGAGGCCAGGAGTTTGAGACCAGCTTGGCCAGCATGGTGAAACCTCATCTCTACTAAAAAATAGAAAAATAGCCAGGCATGGTGGTATGTGCCTGCAGTCCCAGCTACTCAGGAGGCGGAGGCAGGAGAATCGCTTGAACCCAAAAGGCGGAGGTTGCAGGGAGCTGAGATCGTGCCACTGCTCTCCAGCCTGGGTGACAGAGCGAGACTTTGTCTTAAAAGCAAACAGAGAAACAAACAAACAAAAGAACTTTTAAGAAGAAAGGAAGGAAAGGGGAAATTGATTTAACAGGAAATGACTGTACTCTTTTTTGGTGACACCTTTACATGCTATGTCTTATTTCATCTTCATATTGAACCTTCAAGTAGACAGACCATACTTTTTCTTTTATATTTGTGGATAAGGACATTAAAGTGGATTTGGAGATTTTACTTGGACCTCTCTGACTCTAAACTCAAGTTATTTTTGCTGCAGAGAATTCTAAAAGAAAAGAAGACAGAGAAAGTCAAATAGTAAAGAACATAGACACAGAGAGTGAGAAAGAAAAAACAGAAGCAGAGACCAAAGAGAGAAACCGAGGCTGTGACAAAAACGCAAACTTGAGAAACAGAAAGAGAGACAGAGATGAAGAGAAAGAGAGAAAACATAAAGCAGAAGCAGGGCAGGGGGCCAGGCACAGTGTCTCATGCCTGTAATCCCAGCACTTTGGGAGGCCGAGGCAGGTAGATCACCTGAGGTCAGGAGTTTGAGACTAACCTAGCCAACATGGCAAAACCCTGTCTCTACTAAAGTTACAAAAATTAGCTGAGCCTGGTGGTGGGTGCCTGTAATCCCAGCTACTTGGGAGGCTGAGGCAGGAGAATTGCTTGAACCCAGGAGGTGGAGGTTACAGTGAGCCAAGATTACACAATTGCATTCCAACCTGGGCGACAAAAGCAAAACTTGGTTTAAAAAAAAAAAAAAAAAAAACCATGAATATAATCAGAAATTAGATTAGCAAAGTGAAAATTAGCTGGGTTCAGCTGAATGTACACATTATGTAAAACGGTATAATATTCTAGATGGAAGGGACTGGAAATGGCAATCCTCTTGTTTGCTGGGGAAGCTAGCTGTGACCCTGACCATCTGCCTGCAATTGAGGCTGAGGTCACTCTGAGAAAGGAACCCCTCAGAAAGAGCACGCAATCCACCTTCTCTTTTTTTTTCTCAAATTCCTAACTAGAGAAAAGCAAAGGTCCCAGTTCTCTCTGACCCCTTCTGGCTCTCTAGACTGCCTTGTTTGATGCCATGGGCAGGACACACAGGTATGGCCCATTGCACTCAAAGTACACTCTGGAAAATCATTAGTATTTTTGCTCTAATTGTATTAATGGAATTTAATTTTAAATTCCCAAAGATAGCTGCTGCTTGGAAAAAAAAAATATCAATGAATCTCTTCTGTGGAGTGAAGAACCCTTTTGCAAAATGAATAATTACCCTTGGCTTAATTTATTTTGTGTATTTCACTTTGCTGTTTCAGGTTTTGTTCAGGCGGGGAATTGAATTATTAATCATCATGTGTTCTGAATGGTTTAAGCATATATTTTATCCTCATGGCATTCTCATGAATAAGGGAGAACAGAGCTGTGTTCCCCATCTTTTAGGTCAAAATGATGAAACTCAGAGAGATGAGATGGCTTGAGTAAGACCACCCAGCAACTTGCAGGAAAAAAGAGTTCTAGGATCCCATGAAGTGGGCAACCACGTAGCATGATTTCATCTGCATTCCTTTAAGCTCCTATAGAAGTATGGTAGATGGCCAAGTAGGGTCACAAAGGGAATTTTGATGAGACACCGGGTTGTGCTGAATTCATTCATCTTACATGGTACAGTTGCGGTGGGGGGCTGTGACTTCAGAGTCAAGCAGGTCAGGGTTCTAATCTTGACCCTGTTGCTTTCTTGCTAGATGAACTGAGGTCAAGTCATTGAACACTGTTGGGCTTCAGTTTCCTCCTGTGTAAAATCAGGATATAAGCACCTGCTTCACAGGGTGGTTAGGTGGCTTAAAGGCAAAATGGTGGATCAAAAGTGATCATGATTAACAAACTTCATGAGCATCTCTTAGTATCTGCCTTTTTCTAAGTGATAACTAAGAGGTCTGGAATAAGAGCCATGGTCAGGAAAGAACATTAAAGCCACCAGCTCCCTAATAATAGTCACAGCAATAGCAGGTGATACTTATGGAGCCCATTTTTTGTGTTGCTCAATGAGAAGGGCTGGCATGATTAACTTAGAAATAAGGAAGCTAAGTCTTGAGTGGAGACAGGAAGTTTTACAAAGTCACTGAGCTATTGATTGGCAAATGCATAGCTCTACTTCCATTCTGACTCCAGTGCCTGTCTTCTCTGCTTTTAAACTTGTCTCTTGCCACCCTAACAGCTGAATTCCGCATCTGGGAATGACTAGAGAAGTTCCCCCTCATCCACCATTTCACTTTCTACAGTATCTGTTACCCACAGTCAACTGCGATCTGAAAATATTAAATGGAAAATACCAGAAATAAACAATTTATAACTTTTATATTGGGCTGCATTCTGAGTAGTGTGATGAAATCTCACACCGTTTTGCTCCATCCCACCAGGATATGAATCATTCCCTTGTCCATAGTATCCACGCTGTATATGCTAATTGCCAGTCAGTCACTTAGTAGCCATCTCAGTTATCAGATCTGTCAAGGTGTCACAGTGCGTATGTTTGGATAATCCTTATTTTACTTAATTATGGCCCCAATTGCAAGACTAGTGATATCAGCGGATTGTTATACTTGTTCTATTTTATTTTTATTTATTGTTCTTAATCTCTTGTTGTGCCTAATTTATAAATTAAATGTTATAGATATGTACATATAGGACAAAAACATAGTAAATATGGGTTCATTAATCTGTTCTCACACTGCTATAAAGAACTACCTGAGACTGGGTAATTTATGAAGAAAAGAGCTTTAATTGACTCACAGTTCCACAGGCTGTACAGGAAGCATGGCTGGTAGGCCTCAGAAAACTTACAATTATGGCAGAAGGTGAAGGGGAAGCAGGCACAATCTTCACATGGCAGATCAGGAGGGAGAGAGAGTGTGAGGGGACCCAGTGGAAAGGGTTGCCCTGGTTGAGAACCTACAGCAGAGACCCTCATGGGACCTGGCTGGCAGCCTCTCAGCAGCCTGGCCACCCCACCTGGGTTGCACACATGAGCTGAGCCAACACCAGTCAGTCCCCATGTAGCCTTGACTAAGGCTACATGCTTTTAAACAACCAGATCTCGTAAGAACTTACTCGCTATCAAGAGAACAGCAAGGGGGAAGTCCGTCTCCATAATCCAGTCACCTCCCTCCAGGTCATTCCCCCAGCACTGGGGATTACAACTCAACATAAGATTCAGTTGGGGACACAGAGCCAAACCATATCAATAGGGTTCAGTACTATCCAGAGTTTCAGGCATCCACTGGGTGGGTTGGAACTCATCTTGTACATAAGGGGGCACAACTGTATTTTTGCAGAGGGGATGTGGCAGTTACCAGGGACTGCTTCTTCATACCTGCAGAACCAGGGCAGGATTCCTCAGTGCACATTAAGCCTTCTGTCTGTGCCTGCAATGTACCCCACTGATCCAGCAAAGCAAAAGGGCCCACCATTTTCCATGCACACTGTGGCCTGCCTTCGTCCCTGTTGTTTTCTCTGTAAAACTCTTAATTCCCCTGGAAAGGGAGTCAATGCAGTCTGGGGACAGCAGCACCATCTCTGGAGCAGCACAGTTGCTGGATGGATTCCAGTTCTGGCTCTGGCACACTTGACTTTGTGACCTTCAGCAAGCAGGGTACTACCCCTCTGGGCCTCTATCCCCTCGTCTGCAAGATGGGGTTAGTAATAGAGACTACCTCGTAGGTTTGTTGGAAGGATCATGTGAGTTAATCTAAACAAAGAACTTCCCACACTGCCTGGCAGGTAGTTATCCCTGTGGGTTTCCTCTTATTATTACTCTTACCCTCCCTTTTCATTGATAAGCCCCCATCCTGGGCAGAGCTCAACAATCCTCTCTTGGGCTCCTATACCTTTTTGCGCACACTCCTCTTTTAGCCTGAATCACACCTTGTGCAGTGATGTACTTTCCTCCAAGTCTTCCTACGCCAATGCCAGCTGTTTGAAGGTAGGAAAATAGGATGGATTCATCTCTCTGCCTCCATCTCCCCTGTGCCAGGTATAGAGGAATTATCCAGAGAAGGGTAGCTGGTCCGCAGCCGTAAGATCTGGAACAGAGATGAATCGGGTCGGGAGGAGAAAAGGAGGAACTAACACAGCAGAAAGCCTGGAAGGGCAGCTGCAGCCCAGAGGGGCAAGGGCACCAAATCAAGGAGGAAACGTGACTGCAGGGGGCTGGGGGGGGGAAGCAGCCTGGACAACAGCACAGCAAGGACAGCAGTGCTGGCAGCAATCACGATAACGACACTACAACATAGCAAGTGCTGCCTACACGTCTGGCAGTGCAGTAACTGTTTTTAATATATTGTCTGCAATCCTTGTGACAATTTTTAAAATTGGGTAAAAATGGGCATCTTAATGCCCATTTTCTGATGAAGCCCAGAGCTGCAGTGATTGATGCAGGCCACAGAGGATCCAGCTTCCAGTGGCCTTGGTTGCCAGGCCGACGCCTTTCCCTTACCAGGCTGTGTCCCTTTGCTCTCCATGCCTTCCCAGTGCATCTGAGAAGCTTAGAGGTTGCAGGGCTCTGGGGTACAGTGAGGGTGGGGAGAAGCCAGCCTCTCACCAGCAGGCTCAGCTCTGTGCATGCATGTTAAGCATCCTGTGTTCATAAACTGAAGCCAGATCCTTCTGGATTGTTGGAAATATCTGCTCTGTGTCCATTCCAGGCTATTAGTGAGATTTCTTCACCCCACTCCATCCTTAATCAGCCGTGATTTTGCAGGAAGCTCTCTGCCACATGTTTTTCTCCTAGACACTAATACTATATAATCGTGTGTGTGGTGCACTCAGAGGTGGAAGAGGCTAGAAAGAAAGGGAATGGGGCCAGTGGAAAAGGTTGCCCTGGCTGAGAACCTGGAGTGGGGGCCCTCATGGGGCCTGGCTGGCAGCCTCTCAGCAACCTGACCACCCCGTATGGGCTGCCGACACGAGCTGAGCCAACACCAATTAGCCCCCATGTAGCCTTGATTAAGGACTCTAATCTCTATCAGACCTGATCATCAGCCTGTGTCACCAGAACCTTTCAGCCTCTGATTATTTTTTCTTTGTGCTCTCAGAGGCATGCTGATGAATGACAATGAGGGGCCAGCAGCTACAATGCAGAGTCCACATTTGTGTTAGTGCTTTGGAAAGAGCAAGGTTTGAAGGTCTCACACCAGCAGTATAAGGAAGAAAGGGACATCAGAGACACCCATGTGAGGTTGCTCAGATGTCAAGACCAGCCTCCTCACTATACAGATAGAGAAACTGAGCCCCAGGGAGGGAGGGAACTGCCTCAGGTCACACAACACATTTGGCTGAGTAGACTTATAAAGAATCTGCCTCATTTCATAAAGCTTCTAATTATATCCTCTTGTTATTTCACTCGAATCATGTTCTTTGCCTACCAAGCCTCCATTTCCCCAAGCCCCCAAACTTATCCTGCTTCCTGAATCACAAGAGAGATGCTGATTTCAAGAAACAAGACCAGAATATATTAGAAGAAGAATCAAGGGCTAGAATTTGAACAAGATTTGGAAAAGTGGGATATCCAAATACTACCTACTCATTTTACAGATGGGAAGGCTGAGGTCCAGAAAGGTAGAATGATTTGCAGAGGATTCAGGGCTGTAAAATGTATCCCCCGATGACATTACTTAAACTCAACACTGCCCAAATTATCTCATTCTTTTACTAAATAATTGTTTGCCACTTAATTTTCCCTTTTCTCCTCTCCCTCTTACTTTCGTCTGTCCTTCATTGACTTTGTCTTTCTCTAGGGCTCAGTCTTTGCTTGAGTGGGATCTCTGAGTGGTACCCAGGGGTAGAACCAAGGCAGACCTGCTGAAAGAAGCTTCAAAGGGTCTGAAGGTTGGTCTCAAGAGACCCTGCTCTTACCAATAGACTCAGAAAAAATTGGAGCATAAAAGCCACAGGGAGGTAGAGTTATTGATAAGGTTGGAAAAATTGGCTGGGGCCAATGATGAAAGACTTTGAATGCTAGACTGGTATATATGACCTCTACCCTGAAGGCAACTGAAAACCACTGAGAGTTTTTGGGGAAGGCCACGGGTACAGATAACTGTTCTTTGAAAAGATAACTGGCCAACAGTCAGATTGGATGTAGGGACACGGAAAATAGGTTCATAGCACATGGACAATGCTGAGGGCCTGAACTAGGCCAGTGACAGAGAAGAGAGATGGGAATAAATGGGTCTGGATAAAACCAAAGAGGTAGAGTCAGTGGGATTCAGATATCGTTCAGATGCTGAGGGTACAAAATAGGGCCCAGTTAGAAGTTTTTCTGAAGTTTTCAATCAGGAAATAAAGTGGTACCATTACTCATAGAGATGTGGACATCTAGGTTTAAAGTACATCAGAAACTTTTGCCAAAATAATGCTGCATATCAATCACATTTTATTGTCAACAACTATAAGTAAGCATCTTTTTCTCCTTTGTCACACATCTGGGTGGACTGATCTAGCCAGCACTCAGCTGCCCTTGGCTCTAAGCTGAGGATGAATCCAGATCTGTTCCACACATCTCTCTTCCTTCACGGACCAGCCACAGCCTGGAGGTGTTCTTTCTCATGGCAAGAGGCAGGAGTGCAAAACACAAAGCCTATCCACATAAATACATTTGAAACCTTGATTATTTAAGTCCTGGATGTCATCATCCCATTGACCAAAGCAAGTCATATGCCAAGCCTGAAGACAAAGGGCAGGAAAGAAAATGTACTCTTCCCACAATTAACCATGGCAAAGAAGCAAATGCATAATTAAGTACTGCAGAGAAATGACCCTCAGTCTCTCACACGTGATCACTGTCAAAGGCAGCTGTCCTTGTTATTGTCCTTGTGGTTATATTTATTGTTGTGATGTTTATGGTGGTATAAGCGAGCATGAGCTTTGGAGACCTGGCCCTATGACCTAGGGCAGGTGACTAGTCGAGTCTCAGCTTCAGTTTCCTCATTTTACAAGGAGGGCATCAGTACCTTCCTCCTTGTACTAGTCATGGCTGTGACATGCAATGACACATGTCAAACGTCACACACCATTTTTAGCACAAAGCAGACCCTCATAATGTTATGCCCAACCCATGCTTTGCCCACTACGTGCCTGGCCTTGAGTTGAGTTACAGAGATACAGAGGTGAAGAGGCCCAAGGTGGCCCACTTGGAGTCAGAATGGGGAAGGGTGCCATGTTTATTGCTCTGAGGGCCCAGAGAGATGCCTTTTCAAACCACAGTGACAAGAAGAGTAAATAAGAAAGTGAACAGCAGGCAGCTGTCCCTGGCCGGTGGTGATAAGTGATGACTGAGTTAGAAGCAAGTGAAAATGGAATCATAACAGAATGACAGGGTTTGGGGAGGGGAGTCAGACAGCCAGGATGGCTTATGAAGGAGGCTTTGCACTCTCATGGGCAAGCCATGAGCTCCTCTGTGCTGCTGGGATGGAGGAGGCAGCGGCCTCTAGCTTATGCCTTGTCCGTACCCATACTTCCTTCAGCAGGGCCTGCCATGGACACAGGTAACATGTCTTCGTAGCTCTGGAAACCCAGGAACACCTTTGGGGATTATCTCATTCAAACTGCCCTCAACTTCTGCAACATAGTTAGATCTCATTTCACAAAATATTTAAAAATTAGCTGGGAATGATGGCACGTGCCTATAGTCCTATCTACTTGAGAGGCTGAGGCAGGAGGATCTCCTGAGCCCAAAAGCTCAAGGCTGCAGTGAGCCATGATTGCACCACTGAACTCCAATTTGGGCAAGAGAGCAACACCCTGTCTCTAAAACAATAATAATAATAATTAAAAAAAAAACACCCCAAATTACAGATAAAGAAACTGTGGTCTTTTGGGTTTTGCGAAGGGCACACCTTGGATTTTTGACCATCCTTCATTCTAAGCACCTTTCCTTTCCACTAAAACAGCATAGTGGATGGGCCCCTCCTACCCGAGAACAATAATTGTATGGACTCAAACAGCCGTTGTGTTCTCAGCAAGAAGAAATGTGCCAAAGACCGTGCTGAGGATTTTTCAAATACAGCACTTGATCCTTTCCACAGGTATATGATACCAGCTCCAGTACAGATCAAGGAGACAGGTTCAGGGAGAGAAGATGCAATGTATCAGGTTCTTACAAACTTGAAGTGGCAGGCAGATCCAGGATTTGAATGCAGTACATGATGATTTCATGGCCCACCCACACTCTGAACCATTTCACCAGCCTACTGGCCTTATGTGATTAACAAGAAGGCACTGTCCTGTTTGGAAGAGCCTCACAGGAGATGAACACAGATGGTTCATGATCAAGGCGTTCTGTTGTTTTTACCCAAGAGTTTCTGGACTGAGAATGCATACAACATAGAAAGAGACCTCAACCAATGGCAGCCAGGAGACATGAAGAGTAAATCTTTTAAAATCAACGCAACTCATCTACTGCTGATAACACAGTTCTGGTAACTAGCCAGATAGAAAACCATCTAACTGAATTCCCTTATGAGAACCAATATAACGAAGAGAGTGAATTCTTTTTTTAGGTCTCCATTATTAACAACACATAAATGTATGTCTTTAATGCACTTACGGGCATTTCAAATTCATTTTACTGTTTAAATAATACCCGTTTGTAAATGCTCTCATTTTTAGAAAACTTGGTAATATCAAAAAAACCTTTTGTACAACATAATTGCTACAAAAGGCTTCAGAATGCATTGAACTATTGATACCACCAATGCAGCAAAAGGACACTGAAGTGGCGGCCAAGAGCCCTAGGTTTTCATCCCAGCTGGCCCAGAGGCTAGGCCAGTAATTTGGACAAACTCCTTTACTCTCTTAGCTTGAGTTTCTTCTTCTGAATAATGAAACTGGGAAAGTTTGAACTAGCTGGTCTTGAAGGGTCTTTTCTACTCTGATGTGAAATAAAATTCTATTTTGGACCTTTCATCAGCACTTGTGTTTGCACTCTTTGTTTCCTTGGCAAATACCTATCTTGGATGTAGAAAGTTTCTTCCAGTCCTCAGCAGAGTCATCATTATTCTAAATGAACTCAGCCTAAATTCGTGATAATCATGATATATGTATGAATTCGCTAATTCATTCATTCATTCATTCATTCATTCATTCATTCATTCATTCAGTAAATGACTTGCCAACCCTTTATCATGCACTACACTAATTATTAGAATACAGGATGATTAAGAAAATGTTTTTGCCATCAAGAAATTCCCAGCTTAGTGGGGGAACAGGCAAGTAAAAATTATTGCCCTGTTCCATTGGCATAGGCATTACTATTGTGAAATATATCCCTTTATCTATTTAGCATTTATTTACTGAATCCCTACTCTGCACCAGGCAATGCAGGAGGTGCTGAGATGCAGTAGTGAGCAAGGAAGGTACTAAAGTTATAGGGATAGGGAGTGTGGGAGTTCACAGTCAGCCCGGTTACATGTATCCCTGGAGAACTGTTCTTTGATGGCCTTGCTGCTCTGGGTGTGCAGAAGCAGAGTTGAAGAAAGGACTCACCCAGGGAAGAGGTTAATTACCTTCAGCTCTGGCTGTCAGAGGCTTTGCATCTGACAAGAAGGAAATGCCTGGTTGCAAATAGTGGAGATTTAGCTGAGCCAGCAAAATAGGAAACAGGAGTCAATACAGCCAATACCTATTGCATTGACGGAGATCTTGCTAGAGACCCAGGCTGCTGCTAAGAATTATTGCAGCTGAAACTAAAACAAACAGTATCCAGAAAGCAGAGGTTAGGGATTTGGAAAGGCAATGCAAACAGCTGACTCTTGGTGCTCAGAACTGATGTGTGATCTACTCCAACCTTCCGTTTTACAGAAGGAGAAACTGAGGCCCCAAAAGGAGGTAATTTGTGTCTCTACATGTCTAATATGTAAGGAGTTAGGGGTGATAGTTTTGTCTAAATGTAAATATATATCAGAACCCAGTGGCCAGCTTGGAATTAAAGGGAAGGAAACACTTTTTTTTAAATTCAACTTTTATTTATATAGGGGGTACATTTACGGGTTTGTTACATTCATATGTTGCACCCATGTAGTGTGCATAGTACCCAGAAACTCACTTCTTCACCATCGACTAGTTGTCACCTGAGCCACTAGCTTTATTCTTTACTATTTCAATTTGTTCTTATGTCAGCTCTAGGAAATGGACATTGCTATCATCCCTATTCTGTAAATGAGAAAGCTGAAACCAAAAAGGTGACTAAGGCCACACAACTAGGGAGAGAGCAAGAGGATGGGACCGTGTCCACCAGCTGCTAGCACTCAGGGGCTTTTCCGTCTGCCTACTTTCTGTTCTCCAGGCAGCCTCATGGGGGTCTCCAGGGTGAATGCCTCTTAATTGCAAAATATGTATTTGTTGTATAATGAGCATCAGTAACTAATGATCCATTGTGAGTCAGGGAAAACTTGCCTAGTAAGCACACAAGGAGGAAAGAAAAACATAGCAGCACCCTTTTTCTGAATAAATTTCTCAATCTCACCAGTATTTCCAAAACCGAGAGAAAGAGGAAAGAAGTGAACTGTGCTATCTCCTGCAGGTCACTGCAGGAGAGACAGGGACCTCAGCCTTTGCCCTTTCCATAAAGAAGAGGGATCCTCCTTGCTGGCCCCTCCTCGCCCACCCCAGCCTGACTTCCTACTCCTTTGCCAGAGGTAACCATTTTACCTCTGCCATTATGAATCATGAGGCCTGTGGCTTGTGGCAGATCATAAATCAGTCCAGGGAGTCTCGAGGACAAATCCCAGGACTTTTAATCTTTAATATTAGACGTGTTTAAAGTGGTGAATATTTCATGAAGGGACTGTTGCATTTTAACACATCATTAGTGACTCCTGCCCCTCCCCCCTTTGGTAAATTATTTTCGTCCACATTCAAGGCTCTTAGCCTTTTCCTTCCATTCCCCTTGCCTCTGGCAACAATCAGTTCATTAGGCAGCAATACTTACAGCACTTCCACTTGGTGGAAGACCCTAGGCGTGACGTTGCAGGGGAGGAGTACAGAAACCATTTTTACCTGTGAGCAAACCCTCCTTATTTTCCAGGTAAGCAGATAAGAGGAAAAAGACCTGTCTTCTGACTCTCCTTGTGTCTTTCAACAACCTCATTCTGCATATTTTGAACACTATCTCTGACCCATTCTTCACTCCATACTCTTACTACCATTTTTTGTTCAGGCAGCATTCATGAAGTGCAAGCTATTTGTCAATAGGTGCTGGGAATACAAAGATTAAGCAGCAGTGTCATCTATAAAACAAGTTACAGTGTTTTTAAACACTCAGAATGCTTCATAGAAGGTCAAATATATAACATTTACAGTTCTTCAGAGAGAACAGCAATTTTACTTGATGAATACATACATTTCAAAATCCAGAGTTAAGGGTGATAGTTGTAGAACCCGTGTTACCCTAGTATTCTATTTACTACAATGTTGTGTTTTAGTTGTATAAAGTTGAGAAAATCCTGATTCACAAAATATGTAGTTGCAAATAGCATGAGCTTGTTGGCACCTTGACTCATCCTCAGTGTCCTTTTAGATGAAACAAAGATGACAGGAGATTATTTTTTTTTCCCCTGAAGCCTGGATAAAATAAGTTTATCTGGCAACTGATACTTTCTTCAGTATCCTAAATTCTGGCATGTGATATCTGAGTGTTTATTCTTGTTTTTGTATTTTTAAAAATTTAAAAATAAAACCTTTAAGAAAAAGTAAAACATAAAATTTGCATAGTCCCAAAATCTCTGTGAAGTAATACATTTCCATGGACATGATTTGAAAACTTTTGGGTCCTATCTATCAGGATCACTGTAGGATCCAAGGGTGACAGGTTTATCTGTGTGTGTGTGTGTGTGTGTGTGTGTGTGTGTCTGTGAGAGAGAGACATACAGAGAGAGAGAGAAAATGTGATTACAAGAAGATGAGAAAGAAGACAAGGCAACCTCATTAGCCTGGAAGTTTACCAGAGCCATGACAGATAGTTGATTATTCATTCAACTCATATTGTTAAGCACCAACCCTATTCTAGGCAGTAGGCAAAGCCAGGGCGGTTCCTATCAGCATTTCCCAAGAGGTTTTCCATAGAATTATAATCCTGTGAGTCATTCCACCAACAAGGCTTCCAAAGGAAAATAAGTTGGTGAAAATCGTGTATGTATCACCCTGATGGAGAATCACACTACACTGGCTTTAAGGAATGGGGTAGTATTACTCAAACACAGTTTTAAATAGAATCTATTTTTGGTAAACCATCTTTAAGCATCCCACAAATACACCTTAGAGAAAAAAGCAGTAACTCATTAAATCAAAAAATATTTCTAGGCTAGGCACGGTGGCTCACACCTATAATCCCAGCACTTTGGGAGGCTGAGGTGGGCAGATCACTTGAGTTCAGGAGTTCGAGACTAGCCTGGCTAACATGATGAAACCTCATCTCTACCTAAAATACAAAAATTAGCTGGGCATGGTGATTCATGCCTGTAATCCCAGTTACTTGGGAAGCTGAGACAGGAGAATCACTTGAACCTGGGAGGAGGAGGTTTCAGTGAGCTAAGATCATGCCACTGCACTCCAGTCTGGGCGATGGAGTGAGACTCTCAGTCTCAAAAAAAGAGAAAAAGAAATTCTATACCTTAAGTATACAGTAGAGAATAAATGACAACAGCTGGGAGTAGGACAGAGAGATTCTGAAATCACTTCTAGGATTCTGGACTCCGAAGATATGCTAGGAAATGGGACATATGCTGGCCACTTGAAATGAACTTGGCCAATGAGAGAATGTACTTAAGGTAGTGTGTAATGCTAGCAAGCATTCATGCAACCAAGCATAAGCCATGGCCTGAAAAAAAATAATGGATGGATGGATGGATTCATGAACGAATGGATGGAAGGGAAGGAAATGAAAAAGAATGGCAAGAGAGAGGGAGAGGAGAAAAGAGGACAAGAGAAGAGATGGCAGCAGAGGGAAGGGGAGGAGGGGAAAAACAATTTTAAAATGAAAAACAACCCAAAATAAAACCAGGAGACTACAGACAGGATTTTTCTGAAGGGGGAAATCAAAGGTTTCTTGGAGATGGTGGCATTTAGTTTGGGATTTATGGAAAGTGAAGACCTCTTCATTCAGATGGAGATAACTCAGTTCTCTGATTATGCCTCTAGAGTAAATGCACTTTATCGTAATTTTAATATTTGAAAGGACGACCTCCATTTGTAGCCACCTGATCACTTCCTGTTTCCCTGTCTTAAGTTGTGAGCTCCTTCAGCGGCTGGATTACAACTTTGTCCTCTGTATCTCCACTGCTGAGCTGAGCGCCTGTCCAAGTGTGACCAGGACTTGTTGAAGGAATAAATGAGTGAATGAACAAAGGAGTAAACTCTGTTAACCACAGTGGTCAATGGACCAGATTGCCCTCTTTCCATGTGCCTTTTCTAAAACTAAGCAGCTCACTTCATATAAGTCTTAGGAAAACAGGCAAACCGGAGAAAAGCCTATTTGGGGAGACTCTACTTCACAATAATTGTTTTTCTTTTCACTTACAGGAGAGTGCAGCTGCTATGAAGGCTATGCCCCTGACCCTGTTCACAGACACCTGTGTGTGCGCAGTGACTGGGGACAGAGTGAAGGGTGAGTGACAAAGGGCTTTAGGTCCAGGACAGTGCAGGACCAAGTTTTACCTCCTCTGTTGTGTTACCAGAGGCCCCAGGCATCTCCACAAAGAAGACTCTTTCTCTGCAGCAGTAATGTTCCTGCAAAACCCAATGGGAAGTAGTGTTCCTGCAAAACCCATGGAATCACATTTTAGTATTAAACGTACATGATTGATGAATATTCTAGAGAACAAAGGCTGACATTTAAGTCACCCACGCAAACAAAGTAGTCAGTGAACACTTTCTTAAGTGGACTGACAAAGAAAAAGAATAACATTTTCAAACAGACTCCTGAATGGACATGTACACTTTATGAAAGTGCTGAATCCTTCTGTAAATTGGAGACATTCTTTTATAATATAAATAGTCTTGCCCAATAATTACTTCTGCAGAATGTGGTTGTTTGTAAAGCTGCTCTAGAGCAGTGGCCACGCGCGAATCCTACCTGCCTCTGACTAATGTCATCTCCTCTCCCCTCTCCTTCTTCCCATAGACCTTGGCCCTACACGACACTTGAGAGGGGCTATGATCTGGTGACAGGGGAGCAAGCCCCTGAAAAGATTCTCAGGTGAGTTGGCTTTCTTGTTTGGGCATAATTCTGGGAAATGGAGAAAGGACTGATAGGAAGATGTGGTCATGCATCCTTAGACTATTGAGCCTGTGCTCTTCTGAGCTGCACTGAGTACAAAACAACCCTCCCTGGCACTAATGTACCATCATGGCCCAGGTTGCTATGGGAATCTAATTCCCATTTGTCTGGCAGCTAGACTTATAGACTCAGATACTTGAACTGGAGGAGACATTACTGATTATTAAGTCCAGTGGTTTAAAAATACTCTGTAACCATAGAACCTCTTCCCACCACCTCCACAAAATCTTGTGTAAAACTTCAATACACATGTAGATAAAGACATACAGCAAATTAAGTGGCAGAACTGGAAATCAGATTTTAGTTCAAACTGATTCAAAGTCCATGCTCTTAACCTTTGTGCCAGACTGTCCCTGCTGACATAGCAGTCGCTTGTGGAACTCCTGCTGTATGTCAGGACTGCTGGAAAATCAGAGCGGCAATGGTCCCTATCCTCACGGAGTCCACTAGTAAATCAGGAAAAGGAACTTAGTAACACAAAGCAATTCATGAGCTAAATGTTTAACAGATTTGAGAAATGATCATCCAGTTCTGGAGAAAGTTGGCCGACATCATTCCTTAAATAATGCAGGGGACATGGGTGGAGAATTAGGAAATTGCCCTAGAAGGGATGGGAACAGGGGCCCCTTTTGTCTGTTTGCTCTCTGCTTCCCAGGGAGTTCCCCAATGGAAACTCTTACATTGCAGGTCTACTTTCAGCTTGGGCCAAGGCCTCTGGCTTCCTGTCAGCAAAAGCTTTGTGGTTCCGCCGGTGGAGCTGTCCATCAACCCCCTGGCCAGCTGCAAGACCGATGTGCTCGTCACGGAAGACCCTGCAGACGTCAGGTAGGGAATCGTCTCCAGTTCTCTGCACAAGTACTTCTTAAAACCTTGGAAGTCCCCCTGTTGGAGTACCACAGGAACTCCTAAGGAGTGTTCTTGCTGTTTAGTTGACGTAAAGAACACTGTCAAATATTCCGTGCTCCTGAACTCTTAGATGTGACCTCCATCACTGTGTCTCAATGCCTTACGTTTCAACACTATTGCTTTCCTTTTAGATTTATATTAAATATAAGAGAGGCTGATGCATTATCTAGCTCATCACAGGATCATTAATGATCTTATCTTTACTTAACAGTATGTTGGAGAGTCACAAAGGCAACAGTTTAGAAAATGGGATGCTTTCTGTTGTAGTCCATGGGATGTACTTTGGGCTAATTTATGAATTTTAAATGTTCAGGCTAAAGGCCAGGCGTGGTGGCTCACACCTGTAATCTCAGCACTTTGGGAGGCCGATGCAGGTGGATCACCTGAGGTCAGGAGTTCTAGACCAGCCTGGCCAACTTGGTGAAACCTGGTCTCTACTAAAAATACAAAAATTAGCCTGATGTGATGGTGCATGCCTATAATCCCAGCTACTTGGGAGGATGAGGCTGGAAAATCGCTTGAACCCGGGAGGCGGAGGTTGCAGTGAGCTGAGATCGAGCCACTGCACTCCAGCCTGGGGAACAGAGTGAGATTCCATCTCAAAAAAAAAAAAAAAAAAAAAAAAAAAGGTCCAGGCTAAATCTTTTGTTCTTAACTTATAAAAGCCTGGAGACTACATTTCACTTTACATTATCCTGCAGCTTGTAGCTAACTTCATTATAGACTTACTCTACTGCGTACTAATTAGATGCTTACATATCATTCTGCCCCATTATGGTGCACTTCTCAAGGTCAAGGAAAATAACTTATTTAGCTTTTTAATCCCTAGCCCCTAGTACATATTGGACATCTATTAAATGTTTATTGATTTAATTAAGTCTGTGGTCTTAGATCTGATCTTAGCACTGTTCCGGAGCTTTCTAGTGGAGGGTTTATTTCTCTCAATTTGATTAGGGGAAGCATTCTAGAAATTCTGACGTTACCAAGAATAGAGTAGTTTTACTTCTAAGACTGACTTGTACACAGCTTATTGGCTCGTGAACTAGAACTATATCATGGCCCCCCTAACTACCAGTGACTGTTTTTCAACAGCTCCATAGTTGCCTTGGGTCATTCTAAATCACGATGCTATCAGTATTTCTATGGCATCTTGACAGAAAGCTCCTAGAACCCAACTCTCTTACTTTACAATGTTTTTACTCTCACCTTGTCAGCTTTCACTGGGAGGGATGAACTTATCATGCTTTTTTAGGCTATTAGCATTTCCCAAAAGAGGATGTTTTAAAAAGAATAGGTTTATAAAGAGATGGCACTTAGGGTATGAAATAGCGATTACTAGGAACTAAAATAGCTTCACATACACATTCACCTACTGATTCATTGATATTTACCATTGTTTTAATCTTTGATAGAATTAAAGTATATGAGGTTTTAGTAAAGCATGTGCTAAGGTTTCTCTGCATTACATATTTTAAAGATAAAGCAAGGACCATCTGGTTTAAAAGACTATTCTTAAAGAGACACAGTTACTTTGTTAGAAATCAGCTGAAAAGAAAGTCTTGACTAGCTTTCCTCAGAGTTCTGTCCTGGTGACATTGCATCCATGATTTCAGTGGAGATTCAGATGATACAGCTCTCAGGCTGGCTGATGGGAACGCATACTCTGGAGTTGGATAGGGCTGCTTTAGAATTCCATCTCTACCGAGTGTGAACTGTGTCATCACGGTGGCCAAGTTTAATTCTCTATGTTTTCGTTTATTTGTCTGCAAAATGGGGATAATAACAGTGCCTTCCTCACAGAAGGTAATAATAATAATCATAGTTCATATCCATTGATCATTTTCTAAGTGCCGAGTACTTCAATAGTATTATCACATTCTTACATCAGTTCCATGAGGTGGTGCTCATTTTTCAGATTCCAAAATAAATAAACAAACCTGAGGCATAGAGGTAATGCCTTCACTAGTAAGAGATGAAGCCACATTTCAATCCCTGATCTGCAATAGGGGATAAAAGATTGCAATCATCACCATTTGAGAGAATCTGCACTATGTAGATTCAGTTTTCCAAGCTGCACTAATAAACCTTGTTTGACATGACATTGCCCAGGCAAGCGTATCATGGGCGTTTAGAGAATTAACAAGTTCCAGTCAGATGATATGTTAGAAATTTAATAAATAATAGATCATAATTATAGATAGCCAATAATACTGCCCTGGAATCACAACAGAGAGATTAGAGGAAAGAGTATGCGGAAAAGCAGAGTTAAAGGAAAACGGAAGGTAAGCATTACAGTAGGATTGGAAAGGAAAGCTTGAACGTGCATTGCAAGTTGATTCTTTGATTTTTAATCTGTGATAAATTCTTGGACAATTATGAGATCTCACACTACAGTAGGCAGAACAACTTAGTAGTTAAATGTACAGACTGTGACTTACCAAGGCAGCTACATTTAAAATAACTAATGATAACAAATGTTAGGAAGGATATGGAACAACTGTGGCTTTCATATTTTTATAGTGAGAATATAAATAAGTATGACCACTATGTAAACCTGTGGAGTGGTATCTACTAAAGTTGGAGGTATATATCTCCTATATCTCCTATAGCCCATCAGCTTCACCCATAAGGGTATGTATAACAGAAATATGGAAATGTGTACCACAAGTAGGACTTACAAAAATACGAATAGAAGCACTCATTTGTACTGCTAGAAAGCTAGAAAAAAAAATACAAATACTCATCAGCGAAAAATTAGATAAATAAATTATGGAATAATAACACAATAGAATATCTTTAAGAATGAATATGAAATAACACAGTAACCATACATAGCACCTTGGATGAATCTAACAAATATAATACAGAATTTTGGAAACCAAACACAAAATAATATTAATATGTTTATATAAAAACAAAAAAACTAGTTTTACTAATTAGTAGAAAACTAATTTATGATGTTAGAAGAAAGGATAGAGATTACTTCTGGGCGATGGAGAGGGTGGTGACATGGGGAACTATGAGTGGGCTTATGTGATGCTGATAATGTTTGATTGATTGTTATGGCTGGTGGTTACATGAGTGTTTTAACTCTGTGAAAATTCACTGAGCTTCACACTTTTCTCTGTGTATTCTATATTTTGATTAAACATAAAGTTTATTGTCCAAGGGCATAGGCTATGGAACTCAAGCAAATTGCCTGAGTGCAAATCTTAGCTCCATCACTTGCTTACTGCAGGAGCTTTTCTGGAGCTGTGTTTTCTCTTTGAGAATAATGGAAATAAAAATCTCATAGCATATATGGAGTGATGAAGATTAAGTGATATATTACATGTAAAGCGGTGAGTTTGCTATGTGGTGAACTCTTTAGAAACGTTAGTTATCATGCTCCTTATTGTAACATAGTGACTTTTGTTCTCTTTATCTTTTCATTACTTTCTCATGTTTTTGCTGAAAGGCTACATACAACCTATGGTGCATCTTAAAATCAATAGTTGCTCAGTATTGAGGATTCATATTAACCACTTTGTCATGGGCTTTGGGGGAGACTTAAATGAGTCTATAAATTCCAGTTCAGTATGCTAGGTCTGTGGCTTTATGTACATGGACATGGTTATAGAATGAATGAAGAGTCATGTGTGTGGTAAACATAGAGTGCCCTAGGGGACTGGAAAGGATTGGAAAAGAAAGATGTATCTGATTGAGGGAATTAGGCAAATATTTTCAAGAGAGAGAACCTTGCCAATTAATCAAGAACTGTGGCTAAGCTTTGGCTTTGTGCAATCTAGGTGAGGGGGAAGGCTTTCAAGTGTGAGAGGTTGAAGGGCAAGAGAAAACTCTCCCCTGGACAGCTCCCATTCTCCAGTCTATCCTAGCAGGAAGCTGCTGGGAATGAGATTTTTAGCATTTGAGACACTAATGATGCCAGCTACAAAGGTGGAAGAGCGAATCTCTAGCTGAATTGCATACAGATATATTTTAATTCTGAAAAATCTTAGCTGGACCCTCCTGTGTACCAGATACTGTGCCAGGTACCATAGGAATACAGAGATGAATACAGTCTGCCTCTGCTTTCAGGAGTTTCATGACATAGCAAGGAGCATGAAACAAGAGACCAACTTGAGAGATGGAATAAAAGATGCTTGTGGAGGGAGAAGCATGACAAACAACACTTATTACTGCATACCGGGCCTTCTTCACAATTTCACCTGGAGCAGATTCTTCTTATAAGAGAAATATGAGAATAGCTATTATAGTTGGAATAATAATCACCCACAAAGCCCAGTTTTGGAGCCCCTCAGTCATTTTTCTGTGATCTCAACTCAATGAAAATGAAATGGTGAAATACTGTTAATTCCTGAACAATGTTGAAAGAATAATGGGATATCAGAGTGCAAGCTGGCATGGCTCACTTGGTGACAGTTTTCACATTGACTTAGTTCTGAATAGAATTAGGAATATCTCCTTGCTCTTTTGGCCTTTCAATTCCAAGTACTGAGAATTTACTGAACACCTACCATATTTTAAACTAAGTAATAGAGATATAAAAATAAGACAAAGATTTCAGGGCATTAAATGAGTCAAAATTGCAAACAAAAAATGTCATACTTTGTGACAGTTGAAGAAGATAGAGGGAAAGTTCAAGGCAGAGAAAAGACACAAAATCAGAGGTGGCCAAACCCACCTGGAGGTTGAAAGAAAGGACTCACAGCTTCTATGCCAAATTTTGAAGTATTAGCAGGAAGTCACTAGCTCACTGGTTTTCAAAGTGTATTCCCTGGACCAGTAGCATTAGTATGACCTAGAAATGTATTAGAAATGTAAATTCTCATATCTAGTGTAGTCTGATAATGATCCCCAAAGGTATCATCAGATCCTAACTCCTAGAACTTATAAATATTATGTTGTTTGGAAAAAGGGTCTTTGCAGATGTTACACCGCATCTTATCATAGGTTGATTATTCTGAATTATCTGGACAGGTCTGAAACACCATAATGAGTGCCCTTAGAAGAAAGAAGCACAGTGAGATGTGACATGCACAGTGGAGAGGCAGTTTGAAGATGGAGTTAGAGACCGAGTGAGGCAACCATAAGCCACAGAATGCCAGCTTCCGCCAGAAGCTGAAAGAGGCAAAGAAAAGATTGTTCCCCAGATGCTCCAGAGGGAGGACCACCTTGCTGACACCTTGATTTTTGCCCAGGCATACTGATTTCAGATTTCTGGTTGTTTGAAGCCACCCCAGTTTGTGGTGATTTGTTGCAGCAGCCACAGAATCTATGTAATAATACACCTGCTAAATTAGGTATTTTGGAGGTGGGCCCAGAATTCTGGTTGAAGAAATCCTCAGGTGATTCTAACGCTCACTAAAGTTTGAGTACAAATGCACTTGATATCAAAACAAGGAATGAATCACCTGGCTTAAGTAGAAAACAAAAGATATGAGGGCTTGAAAAGTCCAGAGTGCCAATGGCTTTTGGCATAGTAAGGTTTTTATGTTCCCAAATGTTGGGACTCACTATTCCTGTTTCTTTTCGTCCTTCATCTCTGTGTTTCTCTGGTACATTCTGTTTTTCTGTTTTTCTTTTTCAGGCACACTGTCACTGACCTCTCCAGGCTTACAACCACAATTAAGCATTGCCAAAGTAATGAGATGCCCCCTTTCCCAGTGGTTTATGCAGAAGTCCTGGTACTGAGGAACAGCAATAATCGCACATCCTTGCTTAGGTGGCACTGTTCCAAGTGCTTTACTGGAATAAGTTCATTTAATCTTCACTCATTATTAGCTCCATTTAATGCATGGGGAAACTGAGGCACAGAGAGCATTATGTACCTTGCCCAAGGTCACACAGCCAGTAAGTAATAGAACCAGGTTTTGAATCATGAGAGTCTGATTCTTGAGTCCATGTTCCTCATCTCTAAGCTATGATGCCTCTCTTTGGCCTATTTTGGGATCTTTGCCAATATCCCACATCAATCTCTCAAGAGACAAAGCGCTCCAAGTAGCCAGACCTGGGTCACCAACTTTCCCTTGAAACCACGGTTGAATGAGGGGCACCTTAACCACCTGGTAGGATAGTTCCCCAGTGAAAAAGCAGGACAGGTAGAAAATAGATGTTAAATAAGAAAAACTCAGAGATGTTTTATACATGGGCAAGGCCCAGGGCCTTGAACTGGCAAAGTGTGGCATGCCTAAGAAGGAACTTTTTTTTTTTTTTTTGGAGACACAGTCTTACTCTGTCACCCAGGCTGGAGTGCAGTGGTGCCATCTCAGCTCACTGCAACCTCCACTTCCCAAGCTCGAGCTATTCTCCTGCCTCACCCTCCACAGTAGCTGAGATTACAGGCATGCACCACCACGCCTGGCTCATTGTTGTACTTTTAGTAGAGATGGGGTTTCACCATCTTCGCCAGGCTGGTTTCAAACTCCTGACCTCAAGTGATCTTCCCACCTCGGCCTTCCAAAGTGCTGGGATTCCAGGCGTGAGCCACCATGCCTGGCCAGGAGGAACTTCCATTTCAGTTTGGCTGCAGTGTAGTGCCAATGGATGCGTGGCAGTTGATGATGGGAGAGAAGGACAGCAGACAGAACATGCATGCTCTTTTCTCTCCTCTTCTCTCTCTTTTTTCAGCTGTTAACCACCTGGACTAGCAGAGTCAGCAATGACTCTAGGGGTACTTGAGGGTAGTGTATTCACTCACTGCTCTAGGGTCCCCAGCAGATGTTCCTGTGTGACTGCTCCAGATACTGGAATCTGGCTTGGGACTAGGCAGCACCCCTAGTCAGATATAGTGCATGCTGGAAACATGGGCCATGTATCTCCAGGTGCAATCCTCAACAAATGCACACCAGGTACTTCTCTGTGTAATGAACATTGTGCTAGGCTCTAGAAGTAGAAAAACCAGAAAGAGGAGTAGTAGGAAAGAGTGTAGAATTAACTTGAGCCAAGTTTGTTCACCTCTTTGAGCCTCAATGTCAGAATCAGGAAGATGGAGATTAGTGTGTTTTTCTCCTACGGTGGTTATTAGGATGACATAATGTGTATAGTATTACTAGTACAGTATATTACATGTAACTGATGTTCAATGAATGAGAAGTTTTAGAAGTAGTAGGAATTGTAGAATTATGGTACAGTTAAGGAAGCAACCACATGATGCAGTGTGGTCAGTGATTAAAAGATGTAGTTCATGGTACAGAGCAGTATAAAGAAGGGATGTGTGCCTCCTTTCTCTGGATTACATTGTGCATTGATGGCAAGGGCATTGATGGCAGAAGGGAGGGTCGGGGCACAGGACACGTGGAGTAGGCAGGAGTCAGGGCTAGTCACTCGATGCATTGCATGGGGGCACTTGGCTTGCGAAGGATCCAGGCAGCAGAGTCTAGGGGGAAGGTCCTTGATACCGGTCTTACATCATTTGATATTCAAGATATCTCTCTCCTGTTGGAAGGGAGCGAAATTGACTTCTTGCCTTTGCAGCTCTGCCAGCTTTCATTAATGAGTGTGTGTGTGTATATGTGTGCATGTGTGTGCATGCATTGTAGGCAACCTAGAAGTGTGCTTTCCTTTTCAGTAGGCATGTTGATAGAGGGGTGGCTTCTTCAGGTAGAATCTCAAGTCCATCATGCTTCCTCTAAACTTTTCCTTTTCTCACGGATTACTCACACAAATGTTCCTTTCCCAAAGGGCAACAGAACTTTAATAGGGAACCCACTTACCTGCTTGAAACACAGAAGAGGTATTGGGCAAAGTGAATAGCATGGACACTGGAGCCAAACTGCTTAGGCTCAAATCCCAGCTCCACCACTGACTAGCTGACCTTGGGGTAAGGTAAATTCTGAACCTCAGTTTCCTATCTCAAAGATAACACACCCTCTATCTTTGAATGTTTTTTTGAGAATGGAATGAGATAACACATTTAACCTTTTAGCCCCATAGTCATTAATAATAATGACTAACATTTATTGATCACTTGCTTGATGTCAATGTCTAAGTGCTCTACATGTTTTCATTCTGACTCCTCACGACAACTCAATGATGTAGTTATTGTTACTTACAGATGAAGAAACTGAGGCACAAAGATGTTAAGTCATTCGGCCGGGCGCGGTGGCTCACGCCTGTAATCCCAGCACTTTGGGAGGCCGAGGCAGGTGGATCACAAGGTCAGGAGTTCAAGACCAGCCTGGCCAAGATGGTGAAACCCCGTCTCTACTAAAAATACAAAAAAATTAGCTGGGCGTGGTAGCAAAATACAAAAAAATTAGCCGGGCGTGGTGGCGTGCACCTGTAATCCCAGCTACTCTGGAGGCTGAGGCAGAGAATTGCTTAAACCTGGAGGGGTGGAGGTTGCAGTGAGCCAAGATCGCGCCACTGCACTCCAGCCTGGGCAACAGAGCGAGGCTCCATCTCAAAAAAAAAAAAAAAAAAAAAAAAAAAGATGTTAAGTCATTCATGCAAGGTCACATGGGTAGTATGTGGCAGAATCAGGACTTCAACTCAGGATGTTTTGTGAGTGCTCAGTAAATGCTGGCTGTTGCGGAAGAAAGGGCATTCTCTGTAAGATGGAGGAATAGGTTCATTGGACTTTATATCTTACTCTTTGTTGAGCATTTGGTCTATTAAGTGTGTGTGTTTTTTATGCAAGCAGGAGGTGAAATATTAAATGGGGAAGGGGAAAGACTGTGGGTAACTCACAGCTAGGTTCATGGAATATGGGCATTAGCATTTTCCTGGTACCTCCACATCGCTCCTTTTTTTTTTTTTTTTTTTTTTTTAGAGAAAATGAAGACCCTCTGAGAAACATTACTATAAAGGCCCCCACGCTTCCTCGCAGGTGGATCTACCCTATGCCCTCCACTCTTTCCAGCCCCACTGCCTGTCATTCAGCCAGTGAGCCTAGAGACATACATATTTTTCCCCATTTTAGTTTAGCAATCATAATAAAAGTGAAGTCTATTAGGATGAATTTCTGCCCAGGCTCGGTAAATCTCTTCAAACATTGTTCAGCACCAAATTTCTGTAAGTCTTCGCCACTGGGGAGACTGTAGCACGCACCAACTGTCAGCTCAGATAGAGGGCTCAAGACAGCCTCTGCTAAGTGAAACTCAAATGGAGACTTTGGAATATAAATATTGAAGTGACCCAGGCTGGATAAAGGGGAACCAGTTAGCTAAGCTTCTATCTTACATGCAGGAGACGCTAAATTATTAAAACTGTAATAAATGTAATAATAAATATTTGATGTTGAATTATAGAAAGCTTTGCAGATACAGTGAAACTGAGAAACGAGTTGTTATATCTGCATTAGAAGTTAAACACTTTTAAAAGGGGACTTCTGATGTTGAGACGAGTCTGCAGATCTTTAGATTAAAGAGAGAGACACCTGAAAGTATGATTTTTGGCACGTATACTGGGCTGGGGGTCAGGATACCTGGGTTTGAAGCCTGACCCCAAGCTGGAGACAGCGATCAGTAGCATTTTTGGTCAGAGGCCTCCCGCTCAGCTTCCTGTAAGTGATCCTTACAGCCATCTTCTGATATTGAAGCTATTTTTATCTCCCATTTCACAGATGAGGAAGCTGACATTATAAGGCTTTAGGCAGCACAGATGGTAAAGGGATGGATTGGAATTTGAACATAGACTTCTGACCTGAAGACCACATCCATCCACCCATTCATCATTCCACGGCACCTCCCTCACTTCCTGCATGGAAGCCCTTTCTGCTCTGTATTCATCAGGATCGTTTCGGATTCAGGGGACAGAGACCCAATTCAAGTTAGCTTAATGACAACTGTATTGGAATAACATCATGGGAAGGACAAGAGATCAGCTCAGCCACAGGAATGAGGAAGATTGAGGGAGTTAGATGATATTAGGATTCTGTTTTTCCTCTCTGCATCATTCCATGAGGGCTTCATTCTCTTCTATTGTATAACCACTTTCTTTCCGTACTCCCCATCTTGTCATGATAGGGGTTGTGATACTCATGACTCCCCAAGCTCTTTGTGACTCTTAACACCAGGGAGAAATAGTTCTCTTCCCTGAGTCTCCTTTTGAAAAATCCTAGAGAAGTCTGTCACATGTTAGAAGTCCAACCCTGGCTTAGTCATCTATCATTAGGGGACAGGGTCACAATGTACAGATACAGTCATGGAAATAATTGAGAGGACCGTGAACTGCAAATCTATTCCAACCCATGTCTTCAAAATTCTCCCTGGATTTTGAAGTTTATTCCTCTAACAGGTTGCACTAAATCAAAGATGGCAGCCATTAACCAGCCTACATGCCAACTCAGATACATGGTTAGGAGCTGCCTAAGATATGCTGGGAAGGTTTCTGAGACTACAAACAGACTCAGCTGGGAAAAGTGTCATGATGAACTCATTTGCCCACCTTCAGTGTTGGACGAGGAGTTGTAACAGAAAGGTCATGTGTTTGCCATCTCTGAATTTGATGGTATTTAGAAGTCCTCCCTATTTCCTATGTCATGACCTCACTGTGTTCCCCTACAAAATGAAGAGGTAACTTTTGTTGCTGAGACATGAGAGAAAGGACAGTCATGTGAATGGAGATGCCGAGGATGAATTTGAAATGGAACTGTCTTATCCACAAGTTTCCATCCATCTATGCTATCTCAGAGGATATATTTGGATAATCTTATCTTGGTGCCAATACATTTCCTGAAATAAATTTCTGGCTTGCAGCAAAGTAAAGGCGTCCATGTAGGTGCTTCCTAGATACTGTCTGGCACTATCATTGTCACTTATATTAAAAGGGAGCACTCTAAGCTATAAACAAACTACCCGCATCATAGGGCCCTTGAATTGTGTCCTATAGTTTCAAAGGCTTGTTTAAACAATTATAAACTCACAGACTGGAAGGGACCTTCTGATGCATATTTTCTATCCTCTGCCATTGCATGGACAGTCCTGAGTGATGGAATCTACCTTCTGCTGATAGACATCTCATTGCCTCCTGCTTCGTTGCCTGCCATGGTCTCACAGCGTTTCCTGGAAAGCCTCACTCTGTCTCACCTAAACAGGTCATATTTTCAATTATGCAGACAGCAGCTCAGGGACAGTGATCAAGATAAGCTAAAATGAGAAACCATTCTGCCTTTTAAGGCCCACTCATTGCAGCTGAGTAGAACTATGTTTCCCTTAGCGTATCTCATTCTGCCCAATAGGCATCAACCACCCAGTAGACAACATACACACTCACACACACACACATACGCACACATGCACACACCAGGGCAGTCTAGTCAGAAAGATGAGTTGGATATGTCAATGAATAATTAATTTATCTGTACCTTAGGTTTAACTCCTTTCCTTCTCACCAAACAAGGAGACTTAATATCAAAGAGGATCCCAGCAAGAAACAGGTGGCATGCTCAGACTTGGGGAGATTTGAAAGGGGACTATGCACAAAATTGAGGGAAAGTTCCAGAAAAGCAACAAGAGATCTGCAGTGCCCTGTGGCGAGTGTCTGGGTCAAGGTGAGGGTGAAGTTACAAAAATATGGAAAGGGAATTCCATGGAACTGTGGCCTTTAGTCAAGGGATACACACAGCTCATGGTGACTCTGCAGCAAAAGAGCCAGGAAAACAAATGTCCCAACTGTACCCAACCACTTCTTACCAAACCTCCTGCTGATGCTGCCATTTGCTGAACCCAGAGAGAAGCCAACTATAAGAGCCCATCAAGTCCATCCATCAAAGTCAGCCTCCTGAGCACAAGGCAGGAGAAGGATAAGCTGAGAGTGAGTTTGGAGGAGCAGATGGAGGAAAGTCCCAAGTTCTTTCATCCTACCTTCAAAATATACTCAAAAATGGTCATTCCTCTCCATCGTCATGGATACTTTCTGACTCAGGACCTCATACATAGTTTCACTGCTTTCAGTCCCCACCACACTCTGTGCACATCCCCAGGCCAACCGCTGTACCAAGTGGGCCATGGCTATTTCCTACTTAAAACCATTTAGAACCCCACCTTCAACTGCCTCAAAATAAAAATCCATACTGTTTCAGCCGGCATTCAATAGCACTTCACAATCTGGCCATCATACCCTCTGGTCTCATCTACCACCGTGTCCCCAGTTGCTATTTCCTCAAAATGCTGTCCACTTTCCATTTTCCTTGCCTTTTCCAGTAGCTCCCTCTGCCTAAAATAGCCCAGTGCTCACAGTCCCCAGTGTACCTAGCACACTACTCTTCATCCATTCCAGTCTTACAGACGCATCACTTCCTCTGAGCTTCCTTTTGAGAATGTGCCCTCCAGAATCATAGGCACCTCATTGGTATGTTCATGCTGCTAAAATATTTTTTTCAGATGTAAAGGTCAGGGCATTGCATTATATTGCACTGGAGCCAATTATAGTTTAGTATCCCTTTCTGTCCTCACCTGGTAATCTATGTGTTTCTAGAGTTCATGGATTGAATCTTAACCGTCATTGCTTTCCGAGTTCTAAGCACAGTAAATGGCTCAGAGAGAAGACATAGAAAATTGCAATGACATTAATTTTATGTGGCTCTGTTGGTATGCTCACGAAGATGTTTTGATATTACTACTAAATTGCTTAACAAACACCTTTACACTATCTCCAAGTATCATTCAATCCTCTTACTTATAAACACTCTACCATCAAAACAGCCCTATCAAAATTTCTTGCATCCCAGTGCCTATTGTATTATATTATGACAACACACATTATCTTGCAGTGGTTCCAAATAACACTAGTACTTTGGGGTTAGTAGATGCAACAAAATTAAAAAGGAGGATTCCATAATTTAAAAGGTTTGAGAAACCCTATTATAAATGAAGTTGCTACATTGATTTCCTTGCTGGCATGTTTCCCAGGGACGTTAATATGTGAACAAATGTCATAAATCTTTAAGAAATGAAGTCTATTTCTACAATCTCTCCAACACTATTCAAGTAGGAGCAAGTTCAGGACCAGCATTCCTGAAGACATCAAGTAATACCAGATTAGTCCATCATGGCTTAGAGGCTATACAAGTTAAACCAAACATCAGAAAATGGGGGATTTGGTTCCTATGGGGTATCTTTCAAAGCACACACACATATTTGGGGAGTGGGCAGAGGGAACCAGTCTCTCTCCTGTTGGCTTAGTCAGGCTGGTCAACCTCTGAACTCCCTGTTTAATTTCCTTGACTCTGCAGAAGACATAGGGTCCTCACTGGGGAGGCAGTGTGTGGATAGGATGCCCAGGCTGGGGTATTCCAGAGAGAGAACAAGTCCCAGGTGAGTAGAACTACAACATTTCCTAGAATTGACAGAGGAAGAAAAGTAAGTGAGACAGAGTAGTGAAGAAGAAGCAGCCCTGCCAGCTGAAACCCTTTAGCCTAACGCATCCCATCAGCGGTACAGGCTATGGTGCTAAATGTTCTGCCTCAAATCCCAGCTCTACCATTCACTATGTGGGTAACAGTGGACAAGTTAACACCTCCCACTGCCTCATTCTCCATATGTGCAATATAAGAATAACCCTAGCTATCTTGTGCAAATGCTATTGAGAATCAAGTGAATTGATGCATGATGCATTTAGCATAAATATATTGGCTACTGTTGTTGTCATTATGTTACAATTATTGAGTTCAGATTTTGATCTGTTGTAGGAATCCTTCATTAGGATATTTTTAAACTCATGCCTTTCAGAAATGATTGTGACTCTTGTTTTGTGCATACTCTACTTGCGTTTCCTAAGGTTTTGCTTCCAATAAGTGTTCATTAAGTACATGATGATTGAGTCATTGGAGTGAGACTCAAAGATGCTTCCAAAAAGAATATGAGACGGATAGCAGTGTTTTTCATAATAGCTAAACATGGAAGCAACTCAACTGTCCATCAACAGATTATCTAATAGAATATTATTCAGCCCTAAAAAGGGACATTCTGACATATGCTACAACATAGATGAATCTTGAGGACACTATGCTAAGTGAAATAAACCAGGCACAAAAGGACAAACACTGTATGATTCCACTTATATGAGGTACTTAGAGTAGCCAAAATCTTAGAAACAGAAAGTAGATAGTGGTTGCCAAGAGTTGGGGGAAGGGTAATGGAGAGTTATTGTTTAATGGGTATAGAGTTTCATTTTGCAAGATGAAAAGACTTCTGGAGATAGACGGTGGTGATGACTGCCACCAATATAAATACACTAATACCACTAAACTATACCTTAAAAGTGATTAAGATAGTATATTTTATGTTGTGTGTATTTTACCAAAATAAAAAATGGTGGAAGCCTGGGTTGGGGGAAGAAATAAGAGAAAAACGAATGGTTTTGGGGGAAGGGTGCATGACCACCCCTGCCAGTTCTAGCAAATTATGCCACACCTTAAAGGCATTCTAGATGCAGAGCCCCTGGAGCATACAATATAGCTCCACAATACACCTCTCCCTCTCTCCTCCCCTTATAGCATCTTTCAGCCCTGCAGTCTCTTCCTAGGTGTGGCCAGGTTGAGTTAACTGTGTTGAAATGGGGTAGCCTGGGGAGATTCATGACATGGATCTGGCTGGATTCACACAGTGGACTTCACAAGTTCTGGGGGCTGAGTCAGCTGTGCAGGTCTCTGATCCAGTGGGGTAAATATGGCATCTAGAAGGCATGGTTGGCCTGGTCTTTGGGAGGAAATTTTGGTTTCCTGTGAAAGCTGAGAATACAATAGATCAAGAGGGAAATCTTCACTTCCTTCATCTCTAAACTGGGTTTTAAAGAGGGGGATTTTGTCCCCCAGCAGACATTTGGCAATCGGTGGAAACATTTTTAGGGGGTTACAACTGGGAGAGTGCTATTGGCATCTAGTAGATAGAAGTCAGGGATATTGCAAAACACCCTACAATGCCCAGGGCAGCCCTCCACCCCACGAAAATAAAGAATTATCCAACCCCCCAATAGCAAAAGGCTAAAGTTGAGAAGACATGCCTTAGATGAAGTTATATTAGTCCTATTGAGTGGATGAAAAAAAAAAAGTCAGGCCTAGAAGGTATAATTGCAAACCCACGTTCTTTTCATTGCACCCACTAGAAATCCAGTTGTAAAGAGGCTGGGATATAGTACAGGTTATTAAGCCAAATTAAAGCATAAAAAGCTGGCATGCATAGTCTAAGCCTGGGGAGGCAAAACAAAGAATTGAATACAGGATACTCCTGAGGTAGTAGCCTGGCCTCAGCAATGAGCATCAACCTCAGGTTTTTGAAACCCTTCGGCTGGGGTCAAAAGGGAGTTCTGCAGAGCCTGGCTTAGATGGTCCAGCGACCCCAGCTGCGGGACTAGGAGGAGCATCACTGGCAGAGTGTCAGGCAAGGTCTGACAACACCTCCCCTCCTCCAAAGTGAGCCAGAGACACCTTGCCCTCCCTGGCTGTGACGCATTTTGAACATTAAAAAAAAGTTTACAATCCCAGTGAGGCAGGCATAAATCACAGCGTCTCTGTGCAGCACCAGCAGACATGACTTATGGCCCCATCGCCATGGCAACGGGAGCGCAGCCGGCACGCGCACAAAAGCACCGCTCGCGCCTGACAGGCCTTTGCGTGGCCCTGATGGAGAGGCAAGTGTTCCGGAGAAACGATGTATTCTCCGGAACTCGCTGCCCATTTGTCTTCATTCTGCACCGGAGCGAGACGCTTGCTTTTTCTCTCTTCTCCCCATCCCCAGCCAACAGGTTGTTTTCTTTGCTGTCTTCTGCATGGGAAGGTGTTTTCTTCAACTTTTAATCTGTTCTCTGAAGGTTTACGGAAAAGACCCCAATTAAGGCTTGCAATGGGTCTGCCTGGCTGTCCTTTCTGAGCTGGGAGTTATGGTGACAGCTTCCAGTGTTGAGCATCTGCACGTGTGGACCCCCTGCAGCTATTTCTTCCATACGTTTAGCAAATAGGCTCCTTAGATGTTCTTCCTGCCTCCCTAACTCCTGCCTTTCAGGTCATCCTCCATGAGCTGCTGGAGTGGATTCTTCTAAACTGCAAACTTGCTTTAGACCCTTCCATTGCTCTGCTTGCTGTTGCTATGAGGATAAAGCCCACACTTCTCAGTGTGACACTCATAGCCCTTGAGGACTCAGCCCTGCTTCTCTCTCCAGTCACATCCTCGTGCTCCATTCTGGAGGTTCCCGCCTTCTTGAGTGCCTTTAGGTCCTCATAGGTCCTCTTAGGTCCTCTTGTCCTTCTCCCTAGAACACAAGCAGCACATGCCTCTTTATTTGGCTACGTTTTACTCATCCATCAGGGTTTGGCATACACTACCTCCTCCAGGAAGCCTTATCTGATTTCACACATCCAGTGTAGAAGCCCTTTCTCTTTTGCCCTCATGTTCTGCCATCTCCCAGTGGTCACACTCACCCTCTCCACACAGTGCTTCTGTGTCTCAGTGCTGCTGTATCTGCCGATCCCCATCTTACTGCTGTAGTCGATTATCATTTCCTCTCTCCAGGCATTTAACACCTCCTTACCTCCTCACTGCACTTCCTGCCTTCACTCTTGCCACCCTCAAACTGAGGCCCCACATGGCAGTCAGGAGATAGCTTTTTCAGCACAAAAATTGTTACATCATTTCCTTGGTTGAACCCATTTCATGGTCTTTCTTTGCCTTTGTAAGAAGTCCAAACTCCTGGCATGCCCCCTGCTTACACCTGCTGCCTGCATCCTACATCATACTCTCTGCCAGCCAGCTGGACCTGGCTTATTTCTAGGTATCTTTTATGTTTGCTTATCTCTAGGACTGTTGTGATCCTAGAACATCTACTCCCCGTGCCATGCCCACCAATTTCCAGTGACTAGGGCTATTCCTACTCATCCTTCCAGCCTCAGTTTAAACATCTCTTCTTCCAGGAGGTCAGATCTTGGCTCTTTAGATTAGTTTAAATGAGTGGTTCTCAAACGTGACTCCATTCATATAACCTGATGATCTCTTAACAAAATCACAGGTGCATGCTCGAACTAGTGGAAAATTTGAAGAGTAGCAGAATATTCACATAGCCTCAAATTAGTCTACTAATTACAAAGTAAAAATAATAACCTTACAGTGGGGAAACCTGGCCAGTGCCACCTTAACCAAAGTTAACATCACAAATCAACATCACATCCTTCCTGATATGCATTGAGAAAGCCACCACATCATGTCTGTGGTGTTCTTGTCAAGAATACATAATCTGAATCTAGGCCATACGCAGTGGGTCACACCTGTAATCCCAGCATTTTGGGAGGCCGAGGCAGGTGGATCACGAGGTCAAGAGATCGAGACTATCCTGGCCAACATGGTAAAACCCCGTCTCTACTAAAAATACAAAAATTCAGCTGGGTGTGGTGGTGCGTGCCTGTAGTCCTAGCTACTCAGGAGGCTGAGGCAGGAGAATCGCTTGAACCTGGGAGGCGGAGGTTGCAGTGAGCCAAGATCGCGCCACTGCACTCCAGCCTGGTGACAGAGAGATAGAGCAAGACTCTGTCTCAAAAACTAACAAAGAAAAAAACACATAATCTGAATCTAAGCATGAGGAAACATGAAACAGACCCAGATTGAGAGGCACCATATAAAATAACTGACCTGTATCCTTGGGAACATCAAGCTTATAAAAGCAAAGCAGGCTGAAAGCTGTCCAAATTCAAAGATCCCAAGAGACCATGAGAACTGAGTGCAACACATGGGCTGGAACTTTCTTTTGCTATAAAAACATTAGTGGAACACTTGAAGAAACGTATAGATTAGGTAATAGTACTGTATTAATAGAAACCTCCTGATGTCAGTAATTATATTAGAGTTACAAAATAAAATATCTTAGTTTTTGAAGCAATGTGCCCCAAAGTATTTAAGAAAACAAAAAGCATTGTGTCTTTCTTTACCTTATTCCCAGTTAAGAAAAAGAAAAAAGTGTGTGTGTGTGTATGTGTGTGTATGCGTGTGTATATAAAAACAGACACACACATATTTACATGCATTCGTAGAGAGAAAGACTGAGAAAACGTAGCAGGGAAAAAAGCAGAAGAAAACTTAGGACGTGTGAATCCTGCAACTTTCAAGATTATTTGACTATCTGGGTTCCTTGTATTTTCATATGAATTTTGGAATGAGCTTCTCAATTTCTGCAAAAAAATAAAAAATAAATAAAATTCGCTGGGAATCTGATAGTGACTGTATTGAATCAGTACATCCGTGTGGGGACTGTTGCCATCTTAACAATATTAGATCTTCCAACCCATGAACATAGGATGTCTTTCCATCTATTTAGATCTTAATTTCTTTCAGCATTGTTTTGTAGTTCTTAATGTAGAAGTCTTACACTTATTTTGTTAAGCGTATTTCTAAATCTCAGTATTTTATTATTTTTGATGCTACAGTAAATGAAATTGGTTTTCCAGTTTTATTTTTGGTTTGTTCATTGTTGATGTAGAGAAATACAATTGACTTTTATACGTTGACCCCATATCCTGCAACCTTGCCAAAGTTATTTATTAATTCTAATTGTGTGTGTGTGTGTGTGTGTGTGTGTGTGTGTGTGTTCCTTGGGGTTTTGTATATGCAAAATCATGTCATGAATGAATGGAGACAGTTTTATTGCTTTTTCAATCTGGATGTCTTTTGTTTACTTTTCTTGCCTAATTTCCATGACTAAAACTTCCAGTACAATGCTGAAAGAAGTGGCAATATTTTATATTTAATTTTACAACTGTTCTGTAAGCTTGATATTATGTTAAATAAAAAGTTAAATATATATATATATGTGTGTGTGTGAAAAAAGACCTGCCCCAAGAGTTCTGATTAGTTGGCTAGGCGCAGTGGCTCATGCCTGTAATCCCAGCACTTTGGGAGGCCGAGGCGGGTGGATCACCTGAGGTTGGGAGTTCGAGAGCAGCCTGACCAACATGGAGAGACCCCCGTCTCTACTAAAAATACAAAATTAGTTGGACGTGGTGGCGCGTGCCTGTAATCCCAGCTACTTGGGACCTGAGGCAGGAGAATCACTTGAATCCAGGAGGAAGAGGTTCTGGTGAGCCAAGATCATGCCATTGCACTCCAGCCTGGGCAGCAAGAGTGAAACTCTGTCCTGCCCAAAAAAAAAGACGAAAAGTAAAAAAAAGAGTTCTGATTAGTTGGTCTGCAGTGGTACTAAAGGCAGTGGCATTTTTTAAAGTTCTCAGTTCATTCTGCTGTATAGCCAATATTGGAAAATTCTGAACAAACCTCTCTGGAAAGAGGCTCCTGTCCTTCCCCGTGAGAGCATGTTGACTGCAGTTTCTTGTGTAGTTTTCCAATTAAGCTGAAACTCCTGCATGAGCAGAGATGGCTTATTTCTCTTGCTCATTATATTCACAGAAATAGTGCCTGGTACACAGTACACTGAAAAAATAAAAATAAATGACAACATTTGTAACTCTCACAACAACCCCATGAAGTTTTTAACACTGGCCCCATTTTATAGAAGAGAAAATAAAGCCCAGAAAGGTGAAACAACTTGCTACGACCAAACAGTCAGATGCTAGCGCAGCAGGAGGTTCAAATCTTTGCCTACATGGATCCAAAGCTGGTAATTTTTCCACTTCTAGCAGGGCCTCAACCACACAGTGCATCTTCTGGGCCAGAACCCTGCTCAGAAGATAGAAATCAAGGTTTACTATAATAACTGACAAGCATTCGCTAGAGTGCCCAGAAGGGTGAATGGGATCTGCTAGCTCTTAGTCCATTTAAACAGCTAAGCCAATGGCTATGCAGTATGTTTAGTCACAACATATTTGATCTCGTTTACTATTTCTGCTCTCAAATTCAAAAGCCCCCAGTTGCCTTCATTTGACGGTTCATACCAGTCCATTTGGGACTATTTAGAGGACTTCTCTTCATCTTACTGAGGACAATGGTTTCCATTTCATGAGCACTTTTTATGAACCAAGGACTGGGCCCAAATCCTTTGTGGGCATCAACTCATTTCATTGACTCCTCAGCCTTCGTTAACACTTTATATTCTTATGTTGTTGCAAAGGAAGAAGCTGTGGTTTGTTCCCAGAGGCTCAGCCACCTGGCCAACGTCACAAAGCTAATCAGAGAAAAAGTCAATATTTCAATACAGCTCTATCTGACACCAGATTTCGAGTCCTCATCCCTGTCATCTTGTGCCTTCTCATTCTGCCAAAAGTGGAAGGCACGAGGTCTTGCCTACATTTCAGAAATGTCCGTTCTTTCCCAGTTCTTATACTTTGGCACACATAACTATTACTGGGAGGTCTTGTTAAACTACAGATTGCTGGGCTTACCTCCAGGTTTTCTGGTTTAGTAGGTCTGGGTGGGGGCCTACAGATTTGAATGTCTAACAAGTTCCTAAGGGATGCTCATGCTGCTGATCAATGGACCACACTTTGAGAGCCACTGCATTAGACTATTCTGAGTGGTGGGTATGAAAAGACAATGAATGAGGCTGATGGAAACTAAATGATCTGAAAAATCTCTCAGATGTTTGCAAACTATATCCCATGAGCCAACTTGGCCCATCACCTGTTTTTTTTAATAAATAAAGTTTTATTGGAACATAGTTACATCCATTTGTTTACATATTATCAATGACAGGTATCTCGCTGTAATGGCAAAGCTGAATACTTGCAACAAAGTAATAGTAGTTACTTATGGCCCAGTAAGCCTGAAATATTTACCATCTGGCTCTTTGCAGAAAATGTTTGCCAAGCTTGATCTAGATTCCAGGGCATTGCTACTCAAAGTGTGGTCCTTGGACCAGCAGCATTGGCATCCCTTGCTTATTTGAAATGTAGATTATCAGGCCCCAAACTAGACAAACTAAATTAGAATCTGCATTTTAACAAGATCCCCAGGTGATTTATCTGCGCATTCAATATTAAGAAACATTTCTCCTGAATAACTAAGTAGCTGAGAACTTTGACTTTGAGGTCAGAGAATCCTAGCTCTGCCATTCACTAACGTTGTGGCCTGGAGTAAGTTATATTCCCTTTCTAGTCTCAGTTGTTGGACACATATAATAGGGATAATGATGCTATATCATGGGATTGTTTTAAGAAATGAAATGAAATGAAACACCTGAATGTCAGCTCATAATAAGAGTTGAATAAAAGGTAGCTGCTGTTATTAGAATCTCTGCTATTTTAAAAATAACACAAAGTCCTTAAAAAAAATAAGAAAACCAAGCCCTATGTAACCCATCCAAGCTTACATGTCCATATGTACATGAACAGGTCAAGGGTGTGAACTAGCACAAGGTTTTCTGCCTCTGAGCCCATAGTGTGACCCCTTCTACTCCACTGGACTTGATGGACAGATGACTGATGGATACAGATCGAGCTATAGCTCTGCCACTGATGAGCTAAGCGACCTTGGACAAGTCTCTTATCTGCTTTGAGTTTCAGTTTTTCTATCCAAGAATGTGAACAACTAACCTGATCACATTGTTCAGGCTTTAAACCATCAAGGATCAAGTGTCGAGCACATAGTGCAGGGCTTGGCACTCAGGAGACGCTCAATACAGCGAACCCATTTTTTTGTTGTTGTTCGAAAAAAATCGAATATTCTTTAGGCGGCAGCTACCCTGGAGGACAATGAAAACCTGTCAACATTCTTGTTGGACAGCTGCCTGGTCTATGTAACTCGAGTCCTAACCAGGAGCTAGAAAATTAACTTGGAAACGAAGGATGCAAAAATGAGTGTCTCATTCTGGGTTCCTCTGGGTCTCTCTGCCTTCCTCTGAGCAGACACTGGGCTCCAGCAACACCTGGTACCTGCAGAACTCTCAGGAAATCGGCTTGGTTAGAATGACTTAATAGCCTGCTCTCTAGCCAAAACAATTTGCAGTGGAAAAAGCAAGGGTTTAGAAGTCAAGCAGATACAGATTCAATTGTGACTACAACACAACCTCTCTTTGTGGCTTTGGGGACCCCACTTAACCTTGTTATGCCTCAGTTTCCTCATCAGTAAAATGTGATAATTACCCCTTATTTTCAGTTAAGCTAATGAACTGATTCACTGCTGCCAAACAATCTCAGCTAATAAATGCTGTTATTTGCCTCAGTGGGTGGGGGAGTTAAAATCACAAACAGTCCTTTCCGTAATAGACATTTGCAGATCTATTGGGTCAGAGATGGAGAACTGGGAGCCTCCTCCACCCCTTCCTTTTATAATAGAGAAGCTAAGGAACAGAAATGACATGGCCTGGCCCAAGGTCACACTGTGGGACAATAAGACGGGCCACCTGGATCCCTGTCAGAGGGTCTTTCACATTTTGTTAGGCCGCATCTCAACAGCCCAGGTCAACACAAATGTCCCTTGTTTTCAGAGTCACCGGTAGCTGAGCAATAAGTAATTGGGCCCCTCCTCAGAGGCTGTAATCAAAGGCAGCCTTGAGCTTGGAGGCAGCTCCAACAGCGATTGCTCAGCTAGCTGAGGAAGAGGCTTCAGGCCAATATCAGCGGCCCTGGGCTCCTGACAGCAGGTGTGGATGATGAATGGGCAGCTTAACGTGATGGAGCAAATTGATCATTGCATCACCGACCACAACTTATTCATTTCTGCAAAGAGGGCAATTCATTACCCTGCATGTCACGCTGCCCATGTCATTGCCAGAGATAAAAGCCTGAGGCCTCACAGCCTGTGCCTCTCATCACATTCACCTCTTCTTAAAGGGAGAGAAAGAATGCTGAAATTGAGAGCCAGATGCTCAAGGCTGCTCCAGGGCCCTTATTCTTGCCAGATCCTGGAGGCCATTTCTTCTTCACCAGGAAATGAACAGGAGCGAACCTCAAGAGCTTCTAAGCCAATCAACAAAAGCAAATGCATTGCATCTTTGAGGCCAGTCTTATATTCTCTGGAGCATGAGGCTGAGAAGGATTCTGAGGCTGCATGCAAGCCTAATAGGAACGAACGCCAGAATTGATTAGTAATGTCTACGTAGGTCTAGAGTAAGTAGTCAGACATACCCTATGCATTATTATTCATAAAGTCGTGCTGGTGGTTGTTGGGCTATTTACTGCAGCTCTCAAATCATGTCAAGTGCTCACTAGCATTAAGAATAAACTAAAAGGCAGTTACGAATACAGTAATGCAGTTATAACCAAGTAATGAAAAGCTTACATATTATTGTGATTTTCATCAATACGGTTGCTCTCAACTACAATGGCACAATCCACAGGCTTTGACCACATGAGTTATTGGGTAAGTCCCAAGAAATGTAACAACAAAAATAGTCAAATTACTCAAGTTACTCTAATTTTTAGTATTTGAAACTATGGGGTTAGGTAAGTTGTGAGAAATGTAGTGCTAATAAAAATAGTCTAATTACTCAAGTTTCAAAATATTGTGTCTTTTGGAGGGATTTTTAAAAATGCGATGCATATGACATGATAAGTAAAATAGCATCTCCCACTTGTGTTGGGGAATGTTTTCTTGAGTGGAAGAGAGAAAAGTGAGATCATAGATAATGCTAGTGATTGCGTGCTTACCGATCCCCTCCTGATCTTAACCATGGCATCTCCCATAACTTCTGCCACCAAATACCAATACCACCCTCTCCCACTCACCTCTAGAATGTAGCTTGCTTCCTATCTAAGGCAAATCCCTCTGCCTGACCCTGATCTCATGCACTTCAATTTATTGAAGGACCTTGTTCTACTGATCGTACCTTCCCTCTCCTTTATCTTTGTAGACTCTATTTACAGTCGGTGCCAAAACCAAACCTAACTGACTTAACTATAAATGGGAACCAATTGTGTCACATGACCAGAGATGATGCTGTGTGAGAGATAGGCTCACACATGGCAGTATCTACAACCACAGATCTCTTTTTTTTTTTTTTTTTTGAGACATATTTTCACTCTTGTTGCCCAGGCTGGAGTGCAATGGTGTGATCTCAGCTCACTGCAACCTCCACCTCCCAGGTTCAAGTTGTTCTTCCTCAGCCTCCAAGTAGCTGGGATTACAGGCATGTGCCACCATGCCCAGATAATTTTGTATTTTTAGTAGAGATGGGGTTTCTCCATGTTGGCCAGGCTGGTCTTGAACTCCAGACCTCAGGGGATCCATCCGCCTTGGCCTCCCAAAGTGCTGGGATTACATGTGTGAGCCACTGCCCACAGCCTAGTTCTCTCTGTCCCTCCCTCTCTTATCTCAGTTCCCATCTCTGTCTTGACCACATTGTTTCTGTGTCTTCCATAGGTATAGGGCATGGGCACCAAGAGCTGTAAAGACACATTCTTACATCTTTAATGTAAAGGAAACAGAAAACATCTCTCTTCCTCTGTATGTCATATAAAATTCTAAGGAAGGATTTGTTTTGTCCCAGCCAAGGACACTTACTGCAAAGGGGAATCAGGTGCTGTGATTGGCCAGATCTGGCATATACTATGGCCAGGAGGGAGGGCACTTACATATCTGTAACCTAATTTCCCCTATAGCCATATGGAGTGAGAAAGAGATAATTCTGGAAATGAAAGGAAAAGAGAAGGGCGGTCGGAGGGAGTCTCCTGATGCTACCAGAATAAGGTGGAAAGGATGTTTGCCAAACGAAAACCGTAACTTCCCATGACAAGCTTTAACTTCTCCTTCAGTATTGGCTATGTTCTTTCAGTATTTAAACATATCCAACCATATCTCTTATTAAAAATGAATAATAATTTACAATAACAATAATCCTCTTAATCTTCTCCTCTGATTATCCATTAATATATATATCTCTCTCCCTCCCTCCCTCCCTCAGCAGCAAATTTATTAACTGACTACTTTCTTTTTGTCATTTCTGTTCCCTCATTTTCTACCCACTTCTCAGCTCACTGGAAAATTACTTCCTTTATCACAGTGGTTCTTAAGTTGGAACAATTTTTCCCACCTCCACCCCCAGGGACATTTAGCAATGTCTGGAAACAATGTTGGTTGCCCTGCCTGAGAGGGTACTACTGGCATCCAGTTGGTAGAGGCTATGAATGCTGCTAAACATCCTACAAGGCACAGAACAAACAATACAAGAAAGAATTATTTTGCCCAAAATACCAATACTGGCAAGATTGAGAAAGCTTGGCCTCTTCTAGAGCTATCTCTTTCATTCCTGGCTTCCTTGCGTATTCTTTATAGACCTCTGTAAGAGAACATTCAAACTCATAACTGATATTGAAATAACAATCACCACCAAAATAAGAAAAAAGAAAAGCTTTGCTGTTTATTGAACATTGTCCATATGCTAGACAGTGGTCTAAATGTGTTTCATGCAGTTGCCTTATTTAATCCTCACAAAGGCATTATGAGATAGGTAGAGAGGTACGATTATTGTATTAATATTTAAAGTCACATAGCCTTCTCATAGGGCGAATAAAGTTTCAAACTCAAATCCAACTGATTCCAAAGACTGTTGCTTCAACCACTAAACAATAAAGGCTCTATAACCCCTGGAACCAGCCCTTAGTGTATTCACCAAGAAGCTACAAAGGTAGGCTTCATTATCGTTTTTCCTAGGCTGGCCTACTTGAACATTAAATTCTAGAACTGGTCACAACCTGACCTTGTACCCCTAAAAGTCACGATCACAGTCTCAAGCCATTCCAACCCACAAAGATTCAATCAGGCAGAACCAGTGCCTTCACATCAACTTCCCCTGGGCTCTTCCTCTTACACTGGTTCTGATACAGTCTCAGCCCATCCTCTTTGCTTCCTGCCCCAGAAGAGAAGGAGATTTCATCATTTAACAAAGAAAAGATAAGAGAAAGAAAAGGAGAGAGAGGTCAGTACTTCTCTAGTATATTTTCATACAGTGATGATAAATACATTGTGGAGAGTTCAAGTTCGATTTTTAAAAAATGTATCAGTTTATATCACTTAGAAGCAACAAATCATTCTAAGTGGGACTAAGGTGCTAAATACTAGAGCTCTTTGGAAGGCCACCAAGCTCAGGAGCATTTTCAAACTCATAGAAGTCTGGTATCTGCCAGACTTGGTTGACCTTGGATCTCTTTTATTCAGAGTATGTATTAAGAGTTTGCTGGGATATATTTTGACAAGTGCTAGTCTAATTACTGTTATGAAAAAGAGGAAGGGGCCAGGCATGGTGGCTCATGCCTGTAATCTCAGCACTTTGGGAGGCTGAGATGGGCAGATCACTAGGTCTGGAGTTCGAGAGCAGCCTGACCAACATGGTGAAACTCTGTCTCTACTAAAAACACAAAAGTAGCCGAGGGTGGTGGCGTGCACCTGTAATCCCAACCACTCGGGAGGCTGAGGCAGGGCAGGATAATTACTCAAACCGGGAGGTGGAGATTGCAGTGAGCTGGTATTGAGCCACTGCACTCCAGCCTGGGTGACAGAGTGAGACGCTTTCTCAAAAACAAACAAACAAACAAAAACCCACCAAATTATTTCTCTCCTCTCTCTCACTCTCTGTCTCTGTTTTTCTGTCTCTTATACACACACACACTCACACATATAAGTCAAACTCTGTCTACTGAAAGGGCTCAAGGACAGCAATCCTTTTACCCCAACCCTCCATTACCCGATAGCAATGAGCATATGTAGCGTCCAGATCTTTTCCTCTAAGCATCACTTCTACTAAAAAGAATCAGGGCCCCTGGGAGAAATGGCTGACTTCAAAGCTAGAACAAGGAACATTAAAGTTATACCAGGAATATCTTGTTGTTCCAGAAAGCAAGTCTGAAGTATGGAAACATGTAAAAAGACCTAGGAGTTAGCTTGGGGACACTGCCACTAGTCAAATTTGGTACAAGTTGAGCATCAAAATAAATAATTATAATAATATAGTATAACCCAGTCAGTAAACAAGAAAGCTCCATTCGATACTAATATGCATTAATAAATGAATACACTTAATGTTTGATGAGGAAAGAGATATTTACATAATTTCAAAGTACCTCCCACAAAGGACTTCACAATTACAGAGGAGTAAAGAGTTACTTTATAGTAGGGAAAACTGGCAGACAACATCTTAATTGAATGAACAAAGTGACTATCACCCTCATGGGCAAATCAAAATCATGGACCACCTGATAGAATGCCCTATCAAAGAATCGTGACTTCTGTGATATTCCATCTGAAGACATAAGTCCTGAATCTAATTATGAAGAAACATCAGATAAACCCAAATTGAAAACAGTTGCTGTTCAAAAGCTTCAAGATTATGAAAGACAAGGTAAAACTGAGAGCATATTCTGAATTTAAAAAGACTAAAAGACATTACCTATGAAAACAATGCATGGTTCTGACCTGAATACTTTTCCCTAAAGGACATTATTAGGACATTTAGCAAAACTTGAATGGAACCTGAGGATCCCACAGTAGTAATGTATCAGTGTTAATTTCCTGATTTCGATAGTTATATTGTTGTTATATATGAGACTCTTTTGTTGGTAGAAAATAGCGCTAAAGTGTTTGGATTAATGGGGTATCTGGTTGGCAACTTACTGTCCAATGGTTCATGGAAAAATATTCTTTGGTCTGACCAGGACTATAAAAATACTTCCTGAATCCAAACTTTATGCTTTGAGAATGAGTCTGTGTCTCTGCTAGCTAAATTTGGACCAAAGAAATCTTCTGCATATCCTCATGAGTAAAAAAAAGATGCATGTAACTTTTATTCCCCCTTGCTTTTAGGGGGGAGTATACAGATTTGGGATATGCTGAAACAGAGAATAGAAAAAGAAAGTCATTCAGATGGAAAATCAAAGTTGTTTACACATAAATTACTCAGTGAGATTGGCAATGCAATCCCTTTGGGAAGCAAGAAGCATCTTCCCAGAAGAAATAACAACCTCATCAGCCTAACTCAGATGTCTCTATGAGACGTTCACATTCATTATCTTGAAAACAGCCCACAGAGGCAGAATGAACAGAAAATGTGAATCCCATTTCACTCAGTAAGAAACTAAGTTCCTTAGAAGTTGAGCAACTTCCAAATGCCCCATGTCCAACAGGTGATGGATCAGGGAATAAAATATGGAACTGTCAGATTCTAAAACCATTTTCAAGTCCCCATTGCCTTCCAAGATACACATCAGATAGAGTGTCCCTTGAAGAAATATCAGGGGTTAGTCTGTATTTCCTGGCAACGTTCCTCTCCTCTCCTTATAACCTGCTTTGGCTTAATACACATTGGAGAACTCTGTCCTGCTTTTTCCTACCTAGAAATTTAAAGACAATCTGGGGTGGTTTTGTTTTGTTTTGTTTTGTTTTGTTTTGTTGTTTTTGTTGTTTTTTGACAAAAATGTATACTTGTGGCCAATCACTCAGGCTAGTTGAAACCTCTAGTCCCAATTCCCATTATGGAGGTTGGGGGTGGCATGGGGAAAGCCTTAGAAGATAAAGGTGGCACGTAAATCCTTTGGTCTACAGAGATCCTGGAGCACTTACTACTCTCATCCTCCCCACCCTTTTTCTGCCGTGCATCCTTCCCACCTCAAGCCCCTGAGATCAGACCTTCCTCTTTTTCTTAAAGGCTCAAATTCCTGACCTTACTGAACAACACTCCTGGAGTAGACAGGCTTGATACCTCCTCAACCCCTCACACACCAGCATGCACATTGTACTTTTCTCTTTCCCTGTTTCTATTTTATTGTCCTCATTCTTTATCTCAGCTCTAACACTTAGTGATCATTATTAGATTTCGAGAAAGTTGTACAGCTAAGGAATTTATTAAATTTGCCCTTTGGCTACAGAAAACCAATAATCGTTATCAGAGAATTTAAAGAGAGTGAAAGGAGAGGGGAGTTTAAGTTGGGGGTGGGGGAATAAACATGCATGCCCTTGTTCCAGGATGCTTTTGATGTCCACAGAATCTTTCACAGGATGTCTCTGCATTTTTTCACACTAGGCTCCATAAGAATTAGTAGGGAGCCTCAGGGACAGTAGAAACTCTGATAGAAGGGAGAGATCACTGGGGGCTGGAATGTTCATATAAGGCTTTCTGAGGGAAGAGGTGGTGATATGATTTGGCTCTATGTCCTCATCTAAATCTCATCTCAAATTGTAATCCCCAGGTGTCAGGGAGGGACCTGTTGGGAGGTGACTGAATCATGAGTGTGTACTTCTGTCTTGCTGTTCTCATGATAGCGAGTGAGTTCTCAAGAGATCTGATTATTTGTAAGTGTGGCACTTCCTCCTTCGCGCGGGTGCTCGCTTTCTCTCCTACCACCATGTGAAGGAGGTCCTTGCTTCCCCTTTGCCTTTTGCCATGATTGTAAGTTTCTGAGGCCTCCCAGTCATGCTTTCTGTTAATTCTGTGAAAACATGAGTCAGTTAAACCTCTTTGCTTCATAAATTACCCAGTCTCATATAGTTCTTTATTGCCGTGTGAAAACAGACTAATACAGGTGGGATGGGGTAAGTTGAAGGGAAACAAAGACTCATTGATACACAAAGCACAGGACATCCAGAACTGTATGTGTGTTATTCATAACTGTGTTTCCAGCAGCACTAAGAAAAATATTGACCAAATAATAAACCAGGTGGGACTTGATAAATTTGTATTTAATAGAAGGAAAGTGGAAGGAAGGAAGGAAGGTAGGGAGGGGAGAAGGCAGGAAGAAAGGGAAAATCATAAGGAGAATGAAAGAGAAAGGAAAGAAAGAAAAGAAGAAACATGACTGTAGGCTAGAGTGCTAAAAGGCAAAGAATGTATGAATAAAAGATTGCTTCTCAGCATCAGTTTGGGCTTAACTTTGGTGCCCTGACCTTCCCTACCCTCTACATTCACAGCCTTTAGGGAAAAGGCTAAGTTTTATTCCCACTGGCGGCCTGACGTTCAGTCCCCATTTCATTACTCACAGAACATGAATTTGGTGCAAATATTTACTACTTGCACATGTGATTCAGGGAAAGATGAGCACCATCTCTTTGTAAGAGCTTAACCAATATGGGGACTTTCCTTCCCAGTGATTTGTGAGAGTTGATATGTGATCCTCAGTCCTGGGCAGTGAGACAGGAGGAGGTCTTTTGGAAAAGTTCACCTTTCTCTTAAGAAGGATATACCGTTACAGTTGCTCACTGGTTTTGAACTTTGCCACTTCTAGCTTGGAATCTTGAAAATATTTTGCCTTCTTGAGACCTTGAATGGAGACATTTTGAGATATAAACCATCACTGAACATGCCAGAGTGGATAGATGGAAAGGCTAGATCTTGATGACACAGTTGAGCTGATGACTTGACCGACTCTGAAATTCTTACTATCTCTGGACTTTCTGATATAAGCAACAATTCATATCTTTATGGTCTAAGCCAATTTTGGTCATGCTTTTCTGCTTCTTTTAGGCCAACGCATCCTAACTGATACAGTACCTCAATCTGATGTAATCCAGTTCCTCATAACAGCTCAAGCCTCATCTCCAACTAGCGTTGCCCCCATCTTTTGCATTTCAGCCACATTAAATTGTTTATGACTTCCCAAACATACCCTACTATGTACATTCATATCTTTGCATGTGCGTTTTTTTCTTTCTTTTTTTGAGACAGAGTCTTACTATGTCACCCAGGCTGGGGTGCAGTGGATGCGGGTCACTGCAGCATCCATCCCCCGGGTTCAAGAAATCATCCTGCCTCAGCCTCCCAAGAAGCTAGGATTACAGGCATGCAGCCACCATGCCCCGCCAAATTTTGTGTTTTTAGTAGAGGTGGGTTTCCCCATGTTGGCCAGGCTGGTCTCAAACTTTTGACCTCAGGTAATCCACCTGCCTCGGCCTCCCAAAGTGCTGGGATTACAGGCATGAGCCACCGTGCCTGGCCTGCATCTGCTTTCAATTTGATCTTCTCTCCCATGTCTGTATGGCACATGACTTATCATCATCTCCTCTCTCAAAACTAACTGAGATGTCACCTCCTCAGGGAATCGTTCTACCTCTGATTTGTATAGATCTCTCCATCACATGGAGGTTAAGAGCATGAATTCAGGAGGCAGGATTCCCAGATTTAAATTTGAGCTCTGCTACCTACTCGTATTAAGACCCTGGGCATTTTGCTTAATCATTTTCTGCTTTAGTTCTCTTCTTTGTAAAATGGAGATAATAATAGTACTTCCCCATAAGGTAGTTATAAAAATGAGATGAGCGCATATTTATAAAAGCACTGAGAACAGTACCTGGCACATGGTAAGCCCTACATTAATGTTGGCTATTATTGTTGTAATTGTTGATTTTCATATCCGTCTTCACAATGAACAAGTGAGCCTGTGAACTCTTGGAGGGCAGAACTTTGTTTTCTTCATCTCTATATTTTTAGTACCCATCATAGAGCAACGCATTTCTAAAGTAAGTTCTTAAAACAAACAAAGAGGCAAACAAAATCTTGTGGGATGGGATAATATGGAAAAAAAAATAGAATGGAAAGAAACAGAATGCATTGCAATGGAATGGAACATGCTGGCCATGCAGGAGACCAGCACATTTAAAGCACAAGATACTGCCTAGAGTTAAGGCTTGCTTCTTGCAGTGTTCTGAATGTCAGGCCAAAGGTAGGAATTTTATGTTGGAGAAATTAGAGAAGCCTTGATGATTTTGATCTGCAGAACTACACAATCCTACATGCATCCAGAACATGAATCTGCCTTATTTTAAGAATTTTTTGGAGATATAATGTACCTACAATAACAGTCGCCCATTTTAAATGTACATTTTTAAGGAGCTTGGGTAAATTTACAGAGTTGTATAACCATTACCGATATCTAATTTTAGAACATTTGAATCTGGCTTTTTTAGATTACAGGTTGAATTGTAGATACTTATGTAAGCAGGCTAGTTGGGGTCCCGTTTTATAGGTTAGGGAAGAAAGAAAGGTGAGTATCTGTATCTCTTTAGTCTGAGCCTGAGCTGAAAGTATGTACACTAACCTCACATCTTTGTGCTCACAGGTGTGCCAGGAGTACCGGTGTCTTCATTCATTCCCCTTCCCCTCTAGAGCCCAGCATTTATACACAATTTATTACATGGTTTTCCATTTGCCCCTTCCCCTCTAGAGCCCAGCATTTATACACAATTTATTACATGGTTTTCCATTTGCCCCTTCCCTTCAGGCTATGAGCTCCTTGATGTTTAGAATCATGCCTTATTCATCTTTTTATCCCCAGTCCATAACCACTGGCAACAAGACTTGGTATATAGTAGGTGCAGATTTAATATGGTTAAGAAACTCAGACATGTAATAACTTCTAATTCTGGCATCACCCCATCAATGGAAATGTGCTGACATTTCTGTAGTGTACAGCCATCCAGAAGAGGATGTGAAATGGGATCACAAAGAGGAGAGTTATGAATATAAAGGCTTTAATATTGGTATTTGGCAATTATAGGTCATGTGCCTCAGCTGCACACTCTTCTGCCATTGCTGCCTCTGGGCTAAGGCTGTGTGGTGTTTCCTGAAGTTCTTGCTCTGTATTGGGCTGAACTTGGCCTCTTATTGTTTCAATCTTCCTCATCTGAAAGTCATCTAGAAATGTTCCCTAAATGTCACACCACTTGTTTCTGGCTAGCTTCCTTATATGCAGAAAGGACACCTGCTCAAGGAAGCCCTCACAGGCCATTCCTGCCAGGTTGAGTGTATGTGTGCACACATGCACATGAGCAGCAAATCAGTGCTTCAGCTTGTGCAAGAATGGGAGGACTTTCATTGCAGGCACATATTCCTAAAATACAAATGGTGATGCAATAAGCATTTTGAAGCTGGATGCAGGGCAGGGACAGTATCCTACAGAGGGCTATGTCAGTCTAGCACCCAGGACTCCCCCGGCCAATGATCAAGTCATAAAAACCAGCAGAAAGAATGAGAAGCCACCAACCCGAAAGGAGGTAGGAAGTCCAGGCATCAGAGAAGAGAGATAGATCAGAGAAGAGGGTCACCTCTTGCTGGGAGATCAGAACGGTGAGTTCAATGGAGGTTCAAGGTGAGCTGAGACAGTGGTCAGCTGCAATTGGAGGAGGGCCCAGGCTTAGCTGAACTTACCAGCACTGAGGTCTGAGGGCCTGAGTGATAATAATCTTATCCCAACTTGCCACACTGCACTGGATAGAGGAGAGACCTCAGAGAAGCAGGACCACATTGTGTGTGTGTGTATGTGTGTGTGTGTGTGCGCGCGCACACATACACACATATTTTACTTTCCCACTTAAATTTCTATAGACTTTTAGAGCTTGAAGGGACTTCTTCTTTTAGCTTATCTAGGACTCAGGGCCTCTCAGTAGCAAAGCCAGGATTATAATTCAAGTAGTCTGCTGGCCCAATGTTCTTCCTATCTCTCTGCTCATGTCGTATGGCTATCTTGCTTGGTTTTGGTAGTATGGATCCAACAGTCTCAACTCTGGTATCTAACACTGAGGTCATTTGGTCTGCATAAAGGCTGTTGTAATGAAAAAAGCAATCATCAGCCTCCAAACAAAGTCTGTAGTTTGTTCATAGTATTGGTTCCATATTAATTGCTTAGGTTTGATAAATGTACTAGAGTCTGATGGTTAATTTTATATGTCAACTTTACTGGCCCATGGAGATGCCCAATTATTTGGTCAAACATTATTCTAGGTGTTTCTGTGAAGTGTTTTTTTTCTGTAGCTTGAGTAAAGCAGATTGTCTTCCATGATGTGAGGGGTAGAGAGTCTCATCCAATCAGTTGAAGGCTTGAAAAGAACAAACAACTCACTCTTCTCTGAGTAAGAGGGGATTCTCCTGCTGACAGCCTTCAAACTAGGACATCTGTTCTTCCTGGATAGTTATGTAACATTTTAAGATGAATGAAAGCTGGGTGAAAGGTGTACAGAAATTATCTGCACTATCTTTGCAACTTTTCTGTAAATCTAAAATTATTCCAGAATAAAAGACTTAAAAAAAAAAAGTCAGGCCAGAATCACAACTATCCCAGATTATCCCAGGATAATTCCCCAGAAAATTCTAAGCACGCTAGCAGAGTTAAATACCTTGCTAAACAATATGCCATAACCAAGTCTTAATGGATCTCAAACAAGCAGCCTCAGTTGTCTTCTGCAGATACATGTCACTCAGCGAAAGGGATGTGTTCTGAGAAATGCATTGTTGGTGATTGGAGAAATGCATTGTGCAAACATCAAAGAATGTACTTACACAAACATAGATGGTAAAGGTTACCGCACATCAAGGCTATATGATATAGCCTATTGCTCCTAGGCTTCAAACCTGTAAAGCTTGTTACTGTACTGAATACTGTAGGCAATTATAACATTAGTAAGTATTTGTGTATCTGAGCATATCTAAACATAGAACAGGGACAGTAGAAATACAGTATAAAATATTCTTTTAAAATTATCTCCCTGTATAGGGCACTTACCATGAGTAAGTGTGGGCCCGGAAGACAATCAGTGCTTCAGCTTGTGCGAGAAAGGGAGGACTTTCATTGCAGGGACATATTCCTACAATACAAATGGTGATGTGATAAGCATTTTGAAGCTGGATGCAGGGCAGGGACAGTATCCTACAGAGGGCTATGTCATTCTCTCCTCTATCCAGGGCAGCGCGGCAAGTTGGGATAAGATTATTATCACTCAGGCCCTCAGACCTCAGTGCTGGTAAGTTCAGCTAAGTCTGGGCCCTCCTCCAACTGCAGCTGACCACTGTCTCAGCTCACCTTGAACCTCCACTGAACTCACCGTTCTGATCTCCCAGCAAGAGGTGGCCCTCTTCTCTGATCTCTCTTTCTTCTCTGATGCCTGGACTTCCTACCTCCTTTCGGATTGGTGGCTTCTCATTCTTTCTGCTGGTTTTTATGACTTGATCATTGGCCCGGGGAGTCCTGGGTGCTAGACTGACATAGCCCTCTGTAGTATACTGTCCCCGCCCTGCATCCACTGGAAGAACTCCGGAAGTTGTTCTCGGTGAGTCAGTGAGTGGTGAGCGAAAGTGAAGGCCTAGGACATTACTGGACACTACTGAAGACTTTATAAACACTGTACACTTAGGCTACACTAAATTTATTTTAAAATTTTCTTTCTTCAGTAATAAACCTAAACATAAAACTGTAACTTTGTTTTATTTCTTTAAACTTTTTGACTTGTAATAACACTTAGCTTAAAACATACATATGGATGTACATGAGTGTTTACATCTTCATTCTATGAGCTTTTTAAAAGTTTTTTCCACTTCTTAAACTCCTTTATTAAAACTAAGATATGAACACACATTAGCTTAGGACCACACAGAATCAGGATCATCAATATCACTGTCTTCTACCTCCATATCTTGTCCCACTGGAAGGTCTTCAGGGACAATAACACACATGGAGCTGTCATCTCCTATGATAACAATGCCTTCTTCTGCAATATCTCCTGGAGGTATCGTCTGAGGCTGTCTTACAGTTACAAGGACTTGTCTGAGGCTGTTTTACAGTTAACTGATTTTAATAAGTAGAAGGACTACACTCTAAAATAACAATAAAAAGGCCCAGCATGGTGACTGATAACTGTATTCCCTGTGTTTTTGGAAACTGAAGTGAGAGGCTTGCTTGAGGCCAGGAGTTTGAAACCAGCCTGGGCAACATAGTGAGACCTCTGTCTCTACAAAATAATAAAAATAACAATTAAAAGTACGCTAGAGTAAATACTTAAACCAGTAGCATAGTTGTTTATTATCATAATCAAGTATTATGTACTGTACATCATTGTATATGCTATACTTTTATGCAACGGACAGTATGGTAGGTTTGCATACACCAACATCCCCACAGACACATGAGTAATGCATTGTGCTAGGACATTAGGAAGGCTACAATGTCACTAAGCCAGTGGATTTTTTCAGCTCTATTGTCATGCTATGGGGCCACCATCATGTATTTGGTCCATGGTTGATGGAAACATCATCATGCAGCCCATGACTGTATTTGTTATCATTTTTCCATCTAAATCATTGTGAAAACTGGCTGCTGTTTTTCTCATTTCTTCCTTTCACTTTGGAGCTGTGAGCTTTATGAGACCACGTTGGTATTGTATTCATCTCCCTCTCTAGCACTCAGAAGAGGCCTACACATAGTAAGTTTTCGCTACCCAAGATTTGTATGTGTGTGTGATTTGCTCAATTTGGAAAAAAAAATACAAAAGAATGACACAAATGATTTTATTTCTGTTTAGCTGTATCTGTCTAAAATACAGTCAGCAAAATCTTATTGAGAATCAAATGTGTGATGAGCCCTTTGGTAGACACGAAGTATGGGGAGTTACAAAGAAGAAAAGCATGTAATCCCTGTCCTCCAGGGTGACTCTGTGGAGGGTCAGAAGAGTTGGAATAATGATAATAGTAATAATTTTTTTAAATAACAAAAGCAAATATTTTATTAAAGTTAAAATTATTTCAATAATAAAACAATTGATTTTATTGTTATAAAATCAATTGTTTTATTGAGTATTTTCTGTGTGCTAGCTACCATGTATCTTACTATAGCTACTACTACTACTAATAGCTAGCTACTATTTCATCATTAAATAAGGTCACAGTGTTGGCACTATGACTGCCTTCATTATGCCAGATGAGAAAATTGAAACTATGAGGTTAAGTCACTGGCCCAAAGTTGTACTAGCTAGTGACAGAACCGGGATTTGAACCCATGACTGGCCCACCAGCAAAGCCTGAGTTGATTACCGCTGTGTTCTACAGCATTTCTGAATTGGTACTACTGTTTCACACATCTTTCTTTTTATAACAGAATGGGTACCCTAATAGGAAGTGTCCTATTCATATTTATCTTTATCCTTTCAAATCTTAACACAGTGTTTGGCACATAGTAAAGAAAGTAAATGCTTGTTGAGTTAAATTGTGGAAATAAGGCCTAGAGAAATAAGGAGGGCAAAGGAAATCCCTTCCTGGAAATATTCCCTTTTTTTAATAGCAAAAGTTATCTCAGAAAGATGATCAATTCTCCTTTGGAATTATGCCCCTGTGTACTTAAAGCAATGAATTGTTATCAGCCTGAAGAAAACAATATGTGATAATATATTGAAGCCCAGATAATGTGCTGTGGTTTGAGCCAACGCATTGTCCTCAGATGGAGCAAAGAGCTGGCCATGATCTCCAGGGCCCTTTCAGCTAGCTGAGAGGGGAGCAATTGGATAAAGGCCTGAAATCAAACTTAATATAAGCACTGCTTGGGGGTGGGGGGTACTGTGGAGGGCTCAGGGGACCTGTGAACTGCCAGCAGCCAGCTCAAGGGCAGTGCCATTGATCCGCCCTGGAGAGGAAATGTCACTGCTCCTTGTGGACCAAAGGAGTTATGTATTTGGAATTGGAGGTGCATGATTTTGGAGGGTGTATTTTTAGAGTAACAAGGAAAAGTCTCTGCCATCAGGAAACCAGGATTCTGTTCTGATTTGCATTAATATAGGACCCAGCCTTTCAGAGTCTCAGTTTTCCCATCTGTCAATCGAGGATTGTAATAGCATCCTTCTCTACATTGCAAACAGTGCTTCATGGCACTGACATGAGGTAGCATGCATAAAAATGATTGCAAATGTGCAAAGTGGTATTCAAGTGTATTACAGTACAGTAGAGTGTGAATTAAGGTAGTATAGTAGAAAGACCATGGGTGTTAAGAAGTTGTCATTTCCTATTTCTCTCACTCCACTGCATGATTGAACAAAGGAAAGTTACCAACTTAAACCTCCGAGTGCTTGTTTCCTCATCTGTAAAAATGGAATCAATGCCTATCTCAGAGGTTGCTGAGAAAATTAGAAATTATGTATGAAAAGGTCTGGTACACAGTATGTCTTCAAACAGCTGATAGATATTTTGTGAGCTTAGTTTCAGTATATCTGCCTCTCATGTTAGACAGTGTACTTTATGAAGGCAGACAAGATGTCACATTTATCTTTGCAGTTGAGTGCAGCATGTTGCTTGGCAATTCAGTAAAAACTAACACATATTTATCAAATCAATTATGTACAGTACTAGGGTCAAATAGGAATCAGAGAACAATTACTGATTTGTTTTTTTTAATTTCAATTCCATTTGCAATTTTCTCTTATCCTAAACCTCAAATGCATTTCTTTCTAACCACTCCCCCAAAAGTAATGTAGTTCTTGAACTTGATCCTTGGACATGCTCATTCAACTAATAGATATTTATGGAGGGCCCACACATTATGTGTCAGACTCTGGGCTAGGCAGTAGAGAACACAAGTCCCTGGTCTTGGTAGAGAAATAATAAGATAGTGCCAGTAAATAAAGGTTTAGGGAATAGGCAGATATGAACTACCCCGGGGGAAAATGAAGTCCCAAATGAGATCTGAGGGAAGTGTGGGAGTCAGAGGAAGACCAAGAGGATGTAATATCTAACATGTTCAGGAACAGGCAGGTTGCCCTAGATGACTAGAGTGATGGTTGGTGACAGGGAATAAGGAAGGAGGTGGGAGAAGGAAGCTGAGGGGTGAATGGTTGCTCAGGAGTTAACCATGAAGAGCCCCTTAGATTATGTTCAGGGGTCCTTTCTCCTGAAGGCAGTCTGAAACCATGAAAGCATTTTAAGAAGGAAAAAGAATTACTGGACCTCCATTCTAGAACCATTATTCTAGCTCAGTATGAAAGATGGATAGAAGGGGAAATCAAGGTTGTTGTCCTAGCATTGGCTGAGCCCAGGATTCTCCCATGAGTTACCAGTTAGAAAAGTTAAACCAAATTAGAACCAGTTAGAAAAGTTAAACCAAATTAGAAATCCAACACATACAATTCAAACAATGATGGGTCTTTCACACCTCTTATATTCAAGGCCCTAGAGTCTTATGCTTCCAGTCAATGTGCTCTCACATCTAACAATTTGTCCAGCCGCTAAGGAGCTAGACAGGGCTCTGCCACTTACCTTTGCTCATCATTTTTTCTTTTCCAAAGACATAAACAAGGTGCCAAGCCTTGGGCAGAGTTTTGGTAAATGAGAACGAGGTGAAGATGTGTGTAGGTTCATTTGTTATCTGAAGCCACCAGATTCACCCTTCAAATTAGACAAGGGGAAAAGATTGATACTAAAGTGCTCAAGGGCTGTCAGAAAACCCAAACTTTACGCTTGAAAATTCCTAGAAGAGAGAAATGTCTCTGTAAAATGTCAGTTATGTGCCTGGTGACATGTTGGGTGCTTTTTGCAGTTTCAGCAATCTAATAAAGTGTCCAAGAGCATGGATTTGGGGACCAGAGAACCTAAATCAAGTGCAAGTTCTAGCACTTGCTAATGGAGTGACCTTGGGCAAACTGCTTAACCTACCCCATAGGATTGTTGTGAGAATACAATGAGAACATGCATGTAAAGTGCTTGGCACCTCATCTGTACACAATAAATGTGGTTTTGGCAGTACCTGGGGTTGTAGTGGTGGTTGTGATTGTGGTGGTGGGAGTGGTTATAATTCTGATTATGGTGATGGTTGGAATGTTGGTGGTGGTGATGGTGGTAGTGGTGATGGTGGTAGTGGTGGAGGGGGTGATGGTGGTAGTAGTGGTGGTGGTTGTGGTGATGGTGTTGGTGGTAGTGATGGAGGTGGTGGTGATGGTGGCAGTGGTGGTGGTGGTAGTGGTGGTGATGGTGATGGTGATGGTGATAGCTGTGGTGGTGGTGGTGGTGATGGTGATGGTGATAGTTGTGGTGGTGGTGATGGTGATGGTTGTGGTGATGATGGTGGTAGTGGTGGTGGTTTTAGTGGTAGTGATGATGGTGGTGGTGGTAATAATTGTGGTGGTGGTGATGATGGTGGTGGTGGTGATGGTAGTGGTAGTGGCAGTGGTGGTGGTGGTGGTGGTTTTAGTGGTAGTTTTGATGGTGGTGGTGGTGATGGTAGTGGTGGTAGTGGTGATGCTGGTAGTTGTGATGGTGATGTTGGTGGTAGTGGTGGTGGTTTTAGTGGTAGTGGTGATGGTGGTGGTGGTGGTAGTGTTGGTGTTGATTGTGGTGGTGGTGGTGGTGATGACGTTATTTGCCCTATAGCTCGGTGATTAAGATCACTGACACCAAAGCCAGAATTCAGTGGGATCAAACCATGAGATGGACTTGGTGGAATTCAGTCTGGTATCTATTTCATTTAAAATGTTAGACCTGGAAGTGTCTGTTCAACCAGCACAGACATGAAGATTTGCTAAGGGAATTATCGCCAATTGGCACCCTTTGTAATTACTCCTAATGCATAACTCCTAAAAACAACCTAGCAGGGCAAATATTACTCCCCTAACCTCTACAGGTAAGAAAAATAAAGGTTCAGAGAGTTTAAGAACATTCCCTGAGTTTGCACATCTAGAATGGGAAAAGAGTTGGGATGTACACACATACCAACCTGACTCTGGGCAACCAAACCTGCTTCTCCAACAGCCACCATATATGGACAGGGGGATATATAAACATCAACAGAAAATCATGGAACAACCATCATTTGTCTGTGCCATGCCTCAGCCTGTGGAGCTAAATGAATTCAAAAGCCATTTTTTTTTTAACTTTTATATTAAGTTCAAGGGTACAAGTACAGGTTTGTTACATTGGTAAACTTGTGTCATGGAGGGTTGTTGTACAGATTGTATTACCCAGGTATTAAGCCTAGTACCTATTAGTTATTTTTCCTGATCCTCTTCCCTCCTCCCACCTTCCACTCTCTGAAAGGCCTCAGTGTGTGTTTTTCCCATGTGTCCATGTGTTCTCATCATTTAGCTCCCACTTATAAGTGAGAACATGCTGTATTTGGTTTTCTGTTCCTGTGATAGTTTGCTAAGCAAAAAAGCCGTCGTGCTATAGGGCCATCACTTAGGCGTATACTAGCCTGCCTAGCTTCATTACGCTTCCGGGCTTACTTGGGAGTATTGTCTTCCTCACAAGGTTGTCTTAATGACACTCTCGACTCTGTTAATTGCAAAGTGTTTTGTGTGCATTAGCTGCAGCTGGCATTGCTCCTGATGGGGACTCCTGGGCTTTTTAGGGGGCTTGGAAGAAAATTTGCAGAATATTGGCACCTCTGCGACTGTTGAGAAAAGAAATGGGGATTTTTTTATCCAAGGCATCGAGGCACCTCTTTGGAGCAATAGCTTCTCATTTGTGGAAGTGGAGCTGATGATATTCGGCAAATACACAACAGCACACTGTGTGGTTGTTAAAATATTGAATTGCATCTGGATTGGTTTTTAAATAGCTGCTGCCTGAGCCCCCAAGTGCCCTAATCACCCCAATCCCTCTGCTTGTTACTCCCCACACTCCCCTTGATCCAGAAAAATAAAAGGACTAACACTTTGCACAACTGAGGTCTCCAGGACCCCACCATATTCAGAGTGCCTGATTGGTGGTGCCCTCCATGTACCCACTATTATATATTTTTTATTGTTCTCTCTGCCTGAAGACATTATTTAGCCAGAAGACAGAGCGATCCAGAAGAGTCAGACAGGCCATCCACATCATCCTGTCAGTATTGTTTTTGTTTTTTGTTTTTGCCTGGTGTAGCATCCCGTACAGACTCATGTGGGTTCCAGCATAATTGGTATGTCCTTCCTATTCCATTTAAATGGTAGCGTTTTAGTAAATGCTGAATTTTCATTGCCTTTTTTTTTTACGTAATAAAATTCAGGAACAATCCTTGCCAATAAGTAGTAGCTTCAAAGGGGCTGCCATCTCCGTTTTGTTAGATTCTGTTTTCCTCTCCATCTTTTCCCCCTCTTGTGAAATGAATGCTATGGTTTAATTGCTTAAGTGCTCTTGTTTCCCATCCAAACTTGTTTTGGCTTGCCTTTCTCATAAACATGAGGCAGAATCTCCAGACTTCTCTGCAGGAAGGGACTGCCTCATACTCACCTTCGCTCCAGCTCCCCTTCTGTCTGCTTGAAGGAGACCAGAGGGAAGACAAGAAAACAAACAACATCACCATCCAGAGTTCTCAGAGAAAGCCAGTCTCAACCAATTTTACAGCATTGAATTGGGAGATACAGAGAGCAGGTGATGAGAAGAATCCAGGAGGGATGCTCGATTTGTTTGAATGTCCATAAAAAATCCCTCCCCCGCCAACACTTTATTAGCACAGCTAACTCTTAGGATTAAATTAGTCTACAATAGCATAGACCCAAAATAGAGCCTGCTTCAGCATAACATGGAGATTTGTCTTTTGGGTAAAAGTACAGAAGTAACAACCCAGGACTGGAATTGTAGCTCTTCTTTTTGGAGACGGAGTCTCGCTCTGTCACCCAGACTGGAGTGCAGTAGCTCAATCTTGGCTCACTAAAACCTCCACCTCCTGGTTTCAAGGAATTCTCCTGCCTCAGCCTCTCGAGTAGCTGGGATTATAGGCACGTGCCACCACACCTGGCTAATTTTTGGATTTTTAGTAGAGATGGGTTTTCACTGTGTTGGCCAGGCTGGTCTCGAACTCCTTACCTTAAGTGATCCACCTGCCGTGGCCTCTCAAAGTGCTGGGAGTACAGGTGTGAGCCATCACACCCGGCCTGGAATTGCAGCTCTTTACTATGTCCATGCAGAACTGAATGGCTCCTGCAGAACTGAATGGCTCCTGCAGAACTGAATGGCTCCTGCAGCTTTCTGTTCCTGCATCCCTGACATCTAGCTCTCGTGGTGTGCTCCAGGGCACATGCATGTAACTCACCCATCCACATTTGAAGCAGTAGGATGGAAGCAGGGGGAAGAGCAGCAGAATGTAGAACCAGATGCCTCTGAAGGAGGAAACCTGGAGCTGCTATCACTTACTTCCACATATATCCTATTAGCCACAATGTAATCTCACAGCCAAACCCATCTTCGGGGAAGGTTGGGAAATGTGGAAGCCAAAAACCCAATGAAAATGTCTATTACTATCGGAGGAAAGAGCAGCCATTAGGGTCCACTACCAGGCTGTTTGTGCTTGTATTGCATCAGATACCTGGCTGTGTGTCTGGCTCCATTGTTAGATGGCAGTCAAAGAAGTTGGTGACTGTATCTACTTCATTATTGTGCATCCACCACCTGGCTCTGGGCTTCACATATCAGAGATGCTCCATAGTAATCTTCGGAAAGCACCTGCATCCAATCATGTCATTCCCCTGCTTTACTCACAGCAGCTTCCCATTGGCCTTGGCATCATATTCAAATGTGTTACCATGGCCTCTAAGGTCCTGTCTCTTCAAACTCACACTCTACTACCCCTTCCCCCTACCACCCTCATCCTCACAGTTCAGCCAAACCGGCATGATTTCTGACCCTGCAACTATCCAAGCTCATATTCTTCTCCAGCCCTTCATGATTGCTATTGCCACTGCCTGGATGCTTACTCTCTCTACCCCTACATTCATTTACCTGGGTTTCTCTTCATTAAGATCTCAGCTCAAATCTGCCTCTTAATATTTTCCTGAAATTACTCAACCCCACACCACCATCACTCCCATGCCTCACAATCACACAAGAGATGTGATATTTGTATGCTTTAGTATTATCGAACATTTACTTGCTTACTTGTTGGCCCTTTGCTTCCCAAATCAGAATATATGCTCTTGATGGGCAGAGATCCTGCCTGCTTTGACACCTATGGTATCTTAGCACCTAAGACAGTGTCCAGTACCTTGCCTGCTGTTAACAATCACTTGTGGCATCGATGTGCAGTTAACAAAGTGGCCAGATTGTATCTTCAGAAGTTAAAATCTTTTGTTCAATGTAGTTAACTATATTCCCCCAAAAGGTGCAAAATAAAACCTAAGAATCTGCCTTAAAACTCATATGAATTCAATAATTTGTTACCTAATGCCCCTCCCAAGTTAGGAATCTGCCTTCTTGTCTTCCCCCATGCCATGAGAGGGAAGTCTCCCTCCGGGGCAGTGACTGGGGCAGTGACTCCCCATCCCCACCCACAACCCGTGTCTCCATCATAATAAAATGAATAGGCTCGAAGGGATAGGCAGATGGCAGGAAAGCATAAATATCAATTGGAATGATGAGGCTTAGCAATAAAGGCTCAAAGAGAAGGAAGCCAATGTGTGCTGATCAGAACCCTGCCAGATACGTCACAGCAGGTTGATGCCCTGTTCTAGAGATGGTGAAACAAAAGCTCAAAGGAGAGCGGGGGAGTGTACCTGGCATGTTGGAGAGCTGCATGAGCTCAGGCAAGTAGTAGGAGATGAGGTCGAAGAGGTCGCTTTGGCAGAGGGTAGGAGGGTGTAGATTCAGCGATAATTAGATTGGGGGCAGTAACCCAGAGGTTGATGGGAAGGACTGGGACTTGAGGAGGAAAAATTGAGAGGGAAAAGATAATGAGTTTCCAAAGCGCTGGTGAAGGAGAATCCGTGAGCCTCAGGAAGCGGTCTAATGGAGGGGCGGGGGAAGTGGGTGGTTGTGAAGTAGACACTGTAAAGGTCAAGGATGATTCCCAAAAAAATGTCTGCCTTGGGAGTCTGCACAGAGAACTTAAGTCTTTATCATGCATACAAAGTACTTGGTAAATATTTATTGAGTCAAATCCAATTTTTCTCCCTTCCCTGCCCTTCTACTGAGCTTTTGCTTTGTCCCAGACTAAATATAGAGTTCTCAAGTGCCCAATCTTCGATACCATCCCCTCTTTGTCACCCTGAATCCTGCTGAATGAAATTGGACACCTCTCTCAATCCATAACAGCATAACCCTGCTCAGAACTATATAGAGTTATAGCGTAACTCTGCTTAAAAAGTATATAGAGTTCTTGGGTACTCAATCTTGGATGTCATCCCCTCTTTGTCACTCCCAGTCTTGCTGAATGAGACCTGACACCTCTCTCATTCCACACCAGCATGACCATGATTACGTCAGGACAAAATTTCAAAACATCAGCTGGAGCCTGGAGTTGGGTCATTCAGAATCCAGGTCAGGGGTCTTAAGAAGTCTTCTGACTGCTCAATAGGCACCTCCTTGTACTCATCATCTTCCAAGAAACTGCAGACACACAGCCTTACCAGCAATGATGAAAAATACCAGCAGTATTTACTGAGCAACAACAAAGTGGACCATCCCAGTGGTGCCCACCTGGTGCTCTCCTCACCTGGCTGTCCTCACCTCTGTTCCACTGCACATCCCCTTCCCCACTCATCACAGTTTCCCATTAGCTTTAGCAAATGGGAAGTCACTTGCCTTGCATTTACAGCTAGGGAACTGGACACCCTGGACCTCCAGCAAGCATCCTTCCCAGTACATCCCATCAGCCTCCATTAATATCAGGGGACTGACAGCTGAGATTGACTGCCTCATTAGCAGGCGTCGTGTGGAACTCTGACAATAATTAACAACTCAACAGTCTCATTTGCTGGCCTATCAGAGAAGTATTCAATCAAAAATGTAATTTGCCCGATGCCTCCATTTAGCATGGGAAGACTATTCCTTCAAAGTTTTAAATAGTCTAATTAAGAGGGAAGAAATAGAAGGGAAAAATTATTAACAGTATAAGTTTAATGTGAAATTGCTGGAGCGAATTAATAATGCAATAACCATTTTTAGCAGCTGTCTATCAGTTTGTGGGCCAGAGTAATTCAATTAGTCAGCAAAGGGTTGTTCAGATGAGATAGTGGGGAACAAGTGCTATTTTGTTTCCCAAAGGCACCATGGACTTTATTTCTCCGGGTTTGGGAGAGATATGTGCAAAATACTCCAAGATGCTGCACAGAGTCAATGTTTGGGAGCAAATGTGCCTAGTGGTTGGAGCAGGTGAACTGGCTTTTTAAAGATCTCCCAAAAGTCTCAGTGGCTCTCCTTAGGGTTCTCTTCCTGCAGAATTGACTCTGCAACGTCAATACCCTTGATTCAAAGCAAATAATCTATACCAAAGGAAAGCATTGTAGCTAGGCCTGACTCAGGATTCCAGCCATGTCAGCTTCCAGCCGCCTAAGAGTGCCGCCACACTGGTCAGTGGCTTCTTCTTTTCGTCCTGCATCTGCCACACTTCCTCCTCTGCTCAGGAAGACCTTTCTCTCAAGAATGCTTTTACAGTGTCTGTGTACTAAATCCTGTTAGTCCTTCCAGGTCCAGCACATCTGCATACAGCCTTCTTTGTTTCCCCCAAACAAGCATTCTAGTTCCCAGGTCCTTTCCAACACTGACATTCTGCCACTTCTTCTTTACCTGTAAATGGAGATAAAATGCCGGATCCCACTGGAAGGTGAAGAGGCCTATGTGAGGAATGTCAGAAATGCAGGCCAAGACAGGCCTGGATTCTTATTTTGATTCTGCCATGTAATGGCTGTGTACCCTTAGGTGATTTTTTAACCTCTCTGTTCTTCCAGTGTCTTCCTTTGTAAAACAGATGTCAGAATTCCTATTTTGTTCACTTCTTCTGAAGGGATGAAAAATGCAAAAGGCCAGGTGTGGTGGCTCACATCTGTAATCCCAGAACTTTAGGAGGCTGAGGCAGGTGGATCACGAGGTCAGGAGATCGAGACCATCCTGGCTAACATGGTGAAACCCTGTCTCTACTAAAAATACAAAAATTAGCCGGGCGTGGTGGTGGCTGCCTGTAGTCCCAGCTACCCAGGAGGCTGAGACAGGAGAATGGCGTGAACCCGGGAGGCGGAGCTTGCAGTGAGCCAAGATCACACCACAGCACTCCAGCCTGGGCGACAGAGCAAGACTCCGTCTCAAAAAAAAAAAAAAAAAAAAAAGGAAAGAAAAATGCATAAAAAGCTCATAATACAAAATAGATGCTTAAAAATGGCCACTGTTGCTATGAATGCACTCAATACAGTGTTAAACTTACAGGTCAGCTAGATAAACATCCTTTTTTTTCTTTTTTTTTTTTTCTTAACCCCATACCTGACAAATTCCTTTGTACCTCCTCAAGTCTTTGCCTCTCTAAGCATTTTCTAGTAGTCAACTCTTTTAATATAGTTTTCTTTTCTTCCTTTCCCTTCATTTCTCTGTTCTTTTGTAAACTCAGAGTATGTGATTTATATCATATTACACTTTGCTCCAAAGCAGTGCCCAGCAATCTCCCTTGCATGTGGTAGGCTTGAGTATCTGCTGCAGAAACTGGAAGTATATACAAGGTTAGAGGAGGAAAAGCTGTTATGACAAAGATTTCTGAGTAAATATGAGCTCAGGGGTGTATGACTGCCCATTAGTCTTCAAATCTATATGTGGAATTTTTTTAGAATATCTGAAAAATGTAATTGGTGTTTCTATTTAAAGATATATTATACTGTAATGGTTAAACTGCTGGACTTTGGTGTCAGTCACAGCTGATTGGCAATTTAGCTGTTTCTCTGAGGCTTCCAAAGTCCCTTCTCTGTGCGTCAGTTTTCTCATGTGTGAAATAGATGCTGGTAGAACTACCCTGGGGGCTGTTATGAGGATCCAGAAAGGTTTTTCACATATGGCATCTGCCAGGTAGTAGGTATTCAGTAAATGGTCATTGTTTTTGCAAAATTTGGAAGAGGGAGGCAGTTGGGAGACCAGGGATAGCAACACGGAGGGAAGCTGAGTCGGGCTGTGGAGTGTCATGAGAAAGGCTGGTCTCTAGCAAGTTGAAAGCAAGGAGGAGATACTGTGGGTTGCTGCACACACATGAAAGGGTATGCAGAGAGAAGAGTAGCCAAAGCTAAATTGGTGTGATTTCCCAAAGGGAAGAAAAACACCACAGGGAGCTGTCAGCATTGGCAACCGGTTTTATGCAGCAACAGGGCAGTACAATGGAGTTTTCAGTCACTTACTCACATATTCCAAGAACGCTTCTGTGAGTATGATCCTGGGGTAGGCATTACATGGGAAAGAAAGATGCATCAGAAAAGATCCCCCCACCTCCAGCCCCAAGATGCTTATGTTTAGAGAGGGAGCTGGCACTCAGGCACAAGAGAGTTTAGAGCCTAGTAGAGTCCAGCCACGATTCCCTGGGAGTCCGCAAGTACCTAGTACAGACTTCTGTTGTAACTCTAATCTATTCACTGTGGCCAAGACAATTCTCATAGATGGAGCCAATCAATCCAAAGCAGTGAATTGTATAAATACTTATGCGTGTGCTGTTATGAAAGGGAGTTATCAGAGCTGGTTAAAGAAGGAATCTGAACACCAGCAAAAGCCAGGAAAGCAAAACCCACCAGCTTCCTGTTAGTAATGATAAGTATATGAAAACAAGACACTCTGTGATTGTAAAGTTTATCATAGCTCTACATTTATTTCAGGATGGCCATGTGACTTTCTCACCTGCTAAGGACTCCACATGCATGATCTCCTTTAACAGTAGAAACCAGTCTTTTGGGAGATAAGAAGTCATGCACCCTAGGGAGAGGTTCTGATGAGGGAGGTGGTAGAGACCACCCCAATAAAAGCAGAGGTACGGATAGAAGGAGACAGAGATACCCTTTCACATACATTCCTCAGTGAAACGCTCAGATTTTCTTCTTTTTTTTTTTAATTTATTTATTATTATTATACTTTAAGTTGTAGGGTACATGTGCATAACGTGCAGGTTTGTTACATATGTATACTTGTGCCATGTTGCTGTGCTGCACCCATCAACTCGTCATTTACAACAGGTATAACTCCCAATGCAATCCCTCCCCCCTCCCCCCTCCCCATGATAGGCCCCGGTGTGTGATGTTCCCCTTCCTGAGTCCGAGTGATCTCATTGTTCAGTTCCCACCTATGAGTGAGAACATGCGGTGTTTGGTTTTCTGTTCTTGTGATAGTTTGCTAAGAATGATGGATTCCAGCTGCATCCAAGTCCCTACAAAGGACTCAAACTCATCCTTTTTTATGGCTGCATAGTATTCCATGGTGTATATGTGCCACATTTTCTTAATCCAATCTGTCACTGATGAACATTTGGGTTGATTCCAAGTCTTTGCTATTGTGAATAGTGCTGCAATAAACATACGTGTGCATGTGTCTTTATAGCAGCATAATTTATAATCCTTACAGTCTACAATGAAAATGGGTTTCTTTGGTACTCCTCCTCAGCCTTCTCAAGGATAGATGTCTCAGCTGACTTCTTTGCTATATTCCAGCTAATTAGTTTTACTAGAACTTGTAAACCATGAATCATTGTTCTCAGACTCTGTTCAACTGTTCTTGCTTTTATCTTTGTTTTTATACATCCTGTTTTGTTTTTATTTCTAAATAATCTCCTGATGGCCCTCTCCCTCATGTATATTTAATTGCATGCAACTAATTAAATGCCTCTTGGTCATTTTCTGATAAAGTGATTAAGAACTTGGGTTTTGGAGTCAGCTACACATGAGTTCAAATCTCAACTCTGTCACTCTGTGGATGACCTTTGAGTTAACTTATTTAAGTATCAGTTTTCTCATCTGTAAAATCGGAGTTTTAAAAGAGTTACCTGCTCACGATTCTGGAAAAGACTTAAATGAAGCAAAGTACATAAGGTCCATAAGATAGTGCCTGGAGCTCAGTAATTAAATGCCATATTTAAATTATTATCAGCATGGCTAGACGTATTATTATGAGCATTGGTCAAACATCTCTGGTAACTTCAATGAAAAACAATAGCAATACCAAAATTATATACATGTGTTTTATCAAGGGAAAGAGGTTGAAATGGAACTCGATAACATGAAGGCAGGGACCAAAAAGAAGGAGGAAAGAACAGAGAAGTTTCTACAAGAACAGATAAAGCTGGCAAGTCTATAGAAGATATAGCACCAAAGAGATCTATGCACCAAAAAGAAAGCTCTAACTTGCAGTGGCAGGGGTGTGGCAACAATTAAGGGATCTGCATAAATTATTGAGATCAGTATGTTTTTGAAGCAGTTTTGAAAATGGTTTTAAGAGCTCTGATGAGAGAGAGGTCATTTACAGCAGGAAGCTTGGAGACATCATTGATGGTTTCTTGGACACTGTAGTATTTGAACTTGGTCTTGGTGATCATACAGGGAATGACATTACAAACAGGGGCACCACCTAAGAAAGAGCTTCCTGGGAGGCCAGGATGAGATGGCATGCACGGTAGACCAGTTTGGATGGAGCATGATAACGAACGGAGGAAGAAAGTTTTGGAAGAAAGGATGTGATTTAAATCATAAAGGGTCAAATGTTCAGGCTACAGTGTTTCAGCTTTACCCTACAGGCAGTGAAGGAATACTGGATGTTTTTGAATGTATGAGCATCCCTGTGTGCATATGTGCGTATGTGCGTGTGTGCGTATGCGTGTGTGTGTGTGTTTGTGTGTTGTGTTGTGTATCTCCTAGCATATAGGGGACAGGACAGGGATGTTTCAGGGAAGGTGAGGTACATGTGGTCTAAGCTGAACATCAGGAAGCTTGATCTTTCTTAATAATTTTTTAAATTATTAATCATGGCCTACAATATGTTCATCCCCCCCCACCCCCAACACATAGACAAATAGGAGCAGCAGGGTTTCTATTTAGATTTGTCTGAGAGACTGGAAGAAGTACTCGGGAACTGCCGATAATGCCTAATAAGAGAGCAGCTTCCGGAGCCAGTCCCGAGCTTCCTTTATTGTATCTGTGTAGCAGAGAGCCTGTATGAGTACATGTGAGTATGTGTGTGCACACATACATCTGCATGTCCTTCCCCGCACCGGAAAAGGAGCCTGACTTGTCTGTTTTTCTGAGACTACAAGTCCCAGATGATGAAATCTAGCAGGAAGAAACTCATCTTCTGCCCCATTACAAAGCTACTTGAAAGATGACTGTCATGATAGGTGGGCATTCCTTCTCTAACTGGGAGACTCCTCACTCCTCCTCGTAAGGTTCTCAAGAGGTTTCATTCAATGTAAAACACTTAATAGAATGCCTAGCAGGTAGGAGACTGTCAATAATTATTAATATGATGATGGTAGTGGTGGTGGTGGTAATGACTAAGCAGGGGCTGTAGCTCTGAGCAGAATATACTAAAATATCTGATATGTTGTTAACTGTGAGAGAGGAAATGATTTTTTTTATATAAGCAAATATGGTTGTATTTTTAGTATTGAACTGAGGGCCAAGAGACTTAGATATTAATAAAATATTGGCTCTCTGGACCTCATTTTTCCCATCTATAAAATGAGGGATTTGATTCTAAGGGTTCTCTCAGCTCAGATCTCCTAAGTGGCAAGAGTAACTTGTTTGGCAGTCGTATACTAGTCAGAGTGTTAGAAGATTTGAGCCAGAGTGACTTCATCTTGAGTAGGGGCTAGGTAAAATAAGGCTGAGTCCTGTTGGGCTGCATTCCCAGGAGTTTAAGGCATTCTTAGTGACAGGAAGAGACAGGAGGTGGGCACAAGATACATAAAGACCTTGCTGATAAAGACCTTGCTGATAAAAGAAGTTGCAGTAAAGAAGCTAGCCGAATTCCACCAAAACAAAGATGGCCACAAAAGTGACCTCTGGTGGTCCTCACTGCTCGTTATATGCTAATTATAATGAATTAGCATCCTAAGAGGCACTCCCACCAGCACTATGACTGTTTATAAATGCCATGGCAACATCAGAAAGTTACCTTATATGGTCTAAAAAGGGGACGAACCCTCTGTTCCAGGAATTGCCTGCCCCTTTCCTGGAAAACTCATGAATGACCTACTCTTTGTTTAGCATATAATCAAGAAGTAACAATAAGTATAAGCAGCTGAGCAGCCCATGCCACTGCTCCCAAGGGAGTAGGCACTCTTTTTCTTTTTGAGATAGAGTCTTGCTCTGTCACCCAGGCTGGAGTTCAGTGGCACAATCTCTGCCTCCTGGGTTAAAGTGAGTCTCCTGCCTCAGCCACCTGAGTAGCTGGGATTATAGGAGGAGGCCACCACATTTGGCTAATTTATTTATTTTTTATTTTTTTGTATTTTTGGTAGAGATAGGATTTCACCATGTTGGCCAGGCTGGTTTCGAACTCCTGACCTCAGGTGATCCTCCTGGTCTCCCAAAGTGCTGAGATTACAGGCGTGAGCCACTGTGCCTAGCCTGGAGTAGTTATTTTTTATTCCTTTGTTTTCGTAATAAACTTGCTTTCACTTTGCTCTATGGATTCACCTTAAATTCTTTCTTGTGCAAGATCCAAGAACCCTCTCTTGGGTTCTGGATTGGGACCCCTTTTCAGTAACAAGAGGAGAAGCTTCCAGAGCCTTCACCTCAGGACCCTGCTCCACAGCACATGGGAGATGGTTTCTGAGGAGGCAGATGTAGAAACCATCAGCAAGTGCCTTCTCTTAGTAAGACCTGCTCAACACTGAAGTGGTGAGTTCCCTGGCACTGGAGCAAAGCATGCTCTGTGTGGACACTCCAGAGAGACCCTTTGCATGGGTCAGAAGTTGGATTAAGTCTCCTCTGCTGAGATTTCTTCCAAGTCTGAGATGTAAGGATTCCCAGTTGAATTCTTGATTTCCACCCTCTAGTTCTTTTTGAGATTTTCCTAACCCTAATGCAGAACAACCACTCATCTGAGGAAATCTCCTAAAGAAATCTCCATCTCCAGGGGTAAAAGCTGAGGAAAGTTGGTATACATCTCTACCAAGCCTCATCAAAGAACACCGAGTCATATCACACAACAGTTTTGTATAGCTATCTACTCACTCACCTTTTCTCATAACCTCAAATGGAACCACTCTACCTCAGGCAGAAGTCTGGTTTTTCCAGGACAACTGTAAAGACAAAGGCATCAAGAGAAGCTGTGTAATAGCTGACTTGGACCCTCCAGGAGTGACTATCTCATTGTAGGGTTAAGGAGCATCTGGTACCATGATCAACCCAAACCTGGGGGCAAAGAAACAGAATGCAAAGCTTCTGTCCTTCAGTGAACAAATTGGCTGGCTGTGGTGATAACCTCCAGATGTCAGAAGCGATTAGAAGAGACAGCACAGGAAGGGTTTCTAGACTTCTGGCTGAGTCGGAACAGGTCTCAAAATCCTATACACAAAATAAAATTTTGGTTAGAATTTTACTGTTACACCCTTGGAAAGAAGGGGACAAGGTTGAGAATTAGACAAGCTTTGTTTGAGTCTGAATCTTAATGTCCTTATTTGTAAAGTGGCATTGTTGAACCTTACCTCTTAGAGTTTGTTATGAAGTGTAGGTGAGAAATACATGCAAAGAATCTAACACTGCCTGTGGCAGGTTCTGCACCACCTCTGCCCCATAAGGTCCCTTCCAATCTTCATGTCCTGTGAATCTATTGTTTTAAGCCACCATTTTTTAAGAAGCATTTTTGGAGTAAAAAGGCAGAAATCTCTTTCATTCTCCAAGCTTCCAGCCCATCCCAAAGTACATATTTCTTAGCAGTTTGATATGCTTGCCCCCAGAACTGTTGACATGAATTTACATAGGTAAATTTTAACCCAATTGGGATCACACTGAATGTTTTTTGAAACTTGTTTTTTCTACTAATACAAAGTTTTAAAGATGTCTCCATATCAATCCATCCAGATCTACAATATTCTTTTTCACAGCTCATTAATATTCCATAGCACAGATGTATCATGATTCATTTCACCACCAGCCAATAATGGACTTTTACATTATTGCATGTTTTCACTATTACAAACAATGCAACGATACAGAGACATGTGCATGCATTTTTGTGATTAGGTTTGAGTATTTTTAAGTATCTTCAAATGGAATTATATGTTAAAATGTAAAAATATTTGATATTTTGATAGGAACACCTAAATTTCCCCCCTGAATCTATGATTCCAAGGCTTACATGAACCATCATTGAAAAAAATGATTAAAAACTTATTATGAATCAGACATTGTAGCAATATATAAAATTAATCATAACCAAACACAGGGCCTGCCTTGAAAAGCTTATAATTTGTTATGGGTACACATGTTTATGAACAATAATAATTCAAGGTATAAAGTATTCAGGCAGAGCTTAGGGAAGAAAACAAGTGCCCTTCCTGGGGAAGATAGCTTTTGACTTAGTAATGGATAGGAGGGTTGTAGTTATGTCGTTCCAAGAGGAGTCCTACCTTCAAAGGAAGCAGTAAGGAAAGACTTCTGGAAGGAAGAGGTTCTAGGCCAGAGAAACTTCTATGAGAGAGGAAGGAGATGTGAATAAAGAAGTAGAGAGATGGTGATATGGTTTGGATTTGTATTACCACCCAAATCTTATGTTCAGTTGTAATATCCAGTGCTGGAGGTGGGGCCCTGATATGGTTTGGCTGTGTCCCCACCCGAATCTCATCTTGAATTTTAATTCCCATAATCCCCATGTGTCAAGGGAGGGACCCGGTGGAAGGTTATTGGATAACGGGGGTGGTTTCCTCCATGCTGTTCTCATAATGGTGTGTGAGTTCTCACAAGATCTGATAAGTGTTTGGCAAGTTCTCCTTCTTTTCTCACTATGTCTTTTCTGACACCTTGTGAAGAAGGTGCCTGCTTCCCCTTCCGACACAATTGTAAGTTTGCTGAGGCCTCTCCAGCCATGCAGAACTGTGAGTCAATTAAACCTCTTTTGTTTATAAATTACCCAGTCTTGGGGAGTTGTTTTTTGTTTTTGTTTTTGGTTTTGTTTTGTTTTGTTTTTGAGACAGAGTCTCGCTCTGTTGCCCCTGGCTAGAGTGCAGTGGCCCAATCTTGGCTCACTGCAAGCTCCGCCTCCTGGGTTCACGCCATTCTCCTGCCTCAGCCTCCCAAGTAGCTGGGACTATAGGTGTCCACCACCACGCCAAGCTAATTTTTTGTATTTTTAGTAGAGACAGGGTTTCACTGTGTTAGCCAGGATGGTCTCGATCTCCTGACCTCATGATCCGCCTGCCTCGGCCTCCCAAAGTGCTGGGATTACAGGCGTGAGCCACCACACCCGGCCAGGTAGTTCCTTATAGCAGTGTGAGAACAGACTTGTGCAGGCCCGCTGGAAGGTGATTGGATTCTGGAGGCTGTTTCTCATGGTTTAAGAGCATCCCCCTTGATGCTGTCATCATGATAGTGAATTCTTGTGAGATCTGGTTGTTTAAAACTGTGTGGTGCCTCCCCCATCTCTGTCATGGTCCTGCTCCTACCATGTCAGATATATGCTCCCACTTTGCCTTCAACCATGAGTAGAAGCTCCCTGAGGCCTCCCCAGAAGCAGATGCAGCCATACTTCCTGTACAGCCTGCAGAACTGTGAGCCAGTTCAACCTCTTTTCTTTATAGATTACTCAGTCTCAGGTATTTCTTTGTAACAGTGTCGGAATGGACTAAAACAGATGGGTATTTCCTGTGAGCACATATTCTAAAATAAAGCAGGCGTAAGATCAGATAGACTTGAATCCTGGCTTTGCTCCTACTAGCTACATTATCTTGAGCAGGTAACTTAACCTCTAGGAGCTTCAGTGTATTCATCTGTAAAATGGAGTTAGTAATCATAGTGACCTCAGCAAGTCATCATCCATCATTTCACCAAATACTCAGTGAACACATACAAGGGTCCTCGTATTGTTCTAGAAAATGGTATGAAACAGTGAACAAACCAGACAAAATCCCCCAGCCCTCATGGAGACAACATTCTAGCTGAGGGTAAAATGATGCATATGTGGTCAAGAGCTTAGCATAATACCCAAATCATGGTAAAGCATTTTTCTTTATACTATTAAGGCAAGAAGGCATTGTGAGCAAGAGGAAGGGAGCTTGCAGTAGACAGGTGGGATCCTGACCTAGGATTTTTTTTTGAGAGACCCTGAAAGTTGGTTGCTCCCATTCTTCATTTTATTTATATCTTTCCATTGGCCTCTTTCATGCTGTTCCCTTTAAGTTATTCCCTGTTAATTCTGCCTCTTACTGGAGCTGGAGAACCACTCTTCTGCTTTTAAGCCACTAAAATTATTTAGAGCCTCTACATAGAGCAAAGCCAGCTGGCCTTACTCATCTGAGCCTGGAAGCTCTACTGGGGGAACCAGGGAGAGGGGCTACTTCTGAGACAGAGCCACGTGCTCAGGAAAAAGGTCCTCCATCCAGGGAAACTGCTGCTGTCCAGGAAGAAAACTTTTAGAGCTCAGACCATCTTTAAAGAGCATCTGATCCAGCCCCCTTTTCCATTGTTCCGTTGTAACAGAAGAATACCAAGGAGGCAGCATTTGAAACAAGGCTTGTCCATTACAAGAACTAAATTGCAAAGAGCAAGAGGTGTTTCTGACAGCCATGAACTGATGACCACCACACTCTAATTCCTAATTTAAAAAATGACTATTTATTTATTTATTTATTTATTTTTTGAGACAGAGTCTTGCTCTGTCACCCAGGCTGGAGTGCAGTGGCGTAATCTCAGCTCACTGCAGCCCTTGCCTCCTGGGCTCAAGCAATCCTCCCACCTCGGCCTCCAAAGAGGCTGGGACTACAGATGCACAGTACCAGGCTTGGCTAATTTTTGTATTTTTAGTAGAGATAGGGTTTTGTCATGTAGTCCAGGCCTGGTCTCAAACTCCTGGGCTCAAGCAATCCACCTGCCTCAGCCTCCTGAAGTGCTGATTACCGGTGTGAGCTACTGCTCCCGGCTAAAAAGTGATGTTTTTGTAAACAACTGACACAACCAAGAATTGTTCCGTGGGTCAACAGAGGAGGAGGGACCTTGTTGTTTTTAAGAAGCAAGAATGAAAACTTCATAGGTCAGTAAACCTCAGGGAGTTAGGGGACATTAGAAAGAGGTTGCAGCATTTGTCCAGTAGAATATTTAGGATTGTTAAAACATTCACAGTGTGATTTCCAAGGGAATTGAGGTATTATCTTTTAGACATGTAACAGGAAGTAATGTTGATCACTGAGGCTCCATTTCTCTTCTACATTTGGAGAGACAAAAGCCCAGAGATGGGAAAAATTGCCAAAGTCACACAGACAATTAGGGGCAAACATAATCACAAAATCAGGACTTCCAAATGAGTAGCTCCCTGCCCTCCACCTTCATCCCTACCACATCAAACTTGTTTTTTGTTGTTGTTGTTATTGTTTTTGCGATGGAGTCTTGCTCTGTTGCCCATACTGGAGTGCAGTGGCACAATCTTGGCTCACTGCAACCTCTGCCTCCCGGGTTCCAGTGATACTCCTGCCTCAGCTTCCCGAGTAGCTGGGATTACAGGCGCCCACCACCACACCCGGCTAATTTTAGTATTTTTAGTAGAGATGGGGTTTCACCACGTTAGCCAGGCTGATCTTAAACTTCTGACCTGAGGTGATCCACCCGCCTCAGCCTCCCAAAGTGCTGGGATTACAGGCGTGAGCCACTGCACCCGGCCTGTTCTTTGATTCAATCTATACCAATCAGTTAAGCTGGGAACTGATACCTCACATGACAAGGACTGCTGTGGGATTGGGTTTTACTCTCATGCCAGGCTCTGTGCCACACACTTGATGAACACAATCGCAAAACATCCTCTGTGGGAGGCACGCTCTCAGCTCCCTTTTGGAGATGAGAAAACTGAGGCTCAGGGAAGTTTTTAAAAATGCCCAAAATGATACAATGAATAAATAGCACCAGTTTTAAATTTGTAGTTTTTATTCATTTTCCCATATAAAAAGAAATCCCTACTCATAAAAAAATAGAAAATAGAGACATCTTAAATAAATATATTTTTTAAACCCCAGGCAAACATAAATATTGTTTGACTCATTCTGGAGTTTGCTTTTTAAAGTTTTGTTAACTATACAGACGTATGTATATAATCATATGTCCATACAATTTTGTGCCAGCTTCCTACTAAACCTAAGCATGTTCCATGTTTATTACACAGTCTTTGTAAACATCATTTCTAATAGCTGCATAATAGTCCATGTAATGGAGATGCCAGAGGGACACTAGGAAGCCAAACAATGGAAAGGAGGGAAAACATAGAGAAAAGAAGGTAGAAGATTGACATTTAGAGGCAGAATGTAAATGAAAAAAATGTGAAAAAATGTTTGAAAGAAGCCTATGGAATCTGGCCATTATCTGATTCATAGAGAGTTTTTTAGGCAGGTTTTTCAGAATGGCATGATAATTCAGGGAAGAGCTCAGGGAGAGAGAATGGTGACCTGTTTACATTTCTAGCCTGGATTATTACAACAACCTGCTCACTCTATCCCCCAGCCTCAAGCCTATGACATGGAACAAGAAGTTCCATTGTCTATGAGGCTACCCCCTGTGCCCTCCACTGCCAGTCACCTGCAGAAAGCCCTCCCTGCTTCCTGGGCAATGAGCAGCTCCTCCCTCTACTCTGCTAGCTCTGGGTGCTTTGCCCATTCATGCAGGTATGAGGCAGTGTATCAGTCCCTATATATGCTACTGATAAAGACATACCCAAGGCTGGGAAAAAAAAGAGGTTTAATTGGACTCAGAGTTCCACATGACTGGGGAGGCCTCAGAATCATGACAGGAGGTGAAAGGCACTTCTTACATGGTGGCGGCAAAAGAAAATGAGGAAGAAGCAAAAGCAGAAACCCTTGATAAACCCATTAGATCTTGTAAGACTTATTCACTATCAGGAGAACAGCATGGGAAAGACCGGCCCTCATGATTCAATTGCCTCCTCCTGGGTCCCTCCCACAACAGATGGGAATTCTGGGAGATACAATTCAAGTTGAGATTTGGGTGGTGACATAGCCAAACCATATCAGGCACTATCTTGGGGCTAGTACCATATCTCTCATGTTCATGCAGAGTCCTAGGGCCTAACACAGTACCAGATCCATAGAAGGTACTCAGAAGAATTTTACAAACTTTTATAATTAACCAATTACATGATCAATTAATTAATTAACACAGGCTACTTCACCTTTCCATTCAAACTTTTTCTCCTCTGCAGTGTTTATAAGTCATTAATGCACAAAGGAATCATCTGGGGACCAGACCACGGCAAATTGCAGATTCTTATTTAGAGCGTTTGGGATGAGGCCTGGGATTCTGCATTTCTAACAAGTTACGAGGAAAAAGCTATGCCTCTTTAAGACACAAGTTCAGAAATTCTATTGTTTCCAGACCCAAAAGTTTTCACATCCTATACTTCAATGCATTCATTTATTCACTCAATAAACACTGATGGGTCATCTACAGTAATCTAAGCCCTGTGCATGGAACAGGGGGCTCAATCATGATCCAAGTAGACATAGTCCCTGCCCTCTTAGAGCTTATGGTCTAGTAGGAGGGGCTGACATTAATCCAAAAACTCACCAATTATTACTACTTGCAAACTGAGCTATGTGCCAGGGAGGAAAGTAGTGCAATGTTATGAGAGTTCACTTGGATCAAGGGACCTATGGAGGGGGTTGGACAGCTTTTTTGAGAAGGTCACAGTTGATCTAACATCTAAAGGATGAGCAGGAGTAAAGGGAAAGGAGGTGAGAAAAAGCATTTCAGGCAGAAGGAACAACATGCGCAAAGACTGTGTGCAGTAAGAACATGATGAATATGACTGGGGTCTTTGCAATCCACAGGGGCCCACAAGACTTCCCTGTCACTTGAGCAAAATAATGAGAGGAGAAAAAAGTCTCCATAGAGATTTTTTCCAGCCCCAATGGCTAAAACAATAACATTTCTTAAACTCTTATAGAATCTTGTATCAATGGGAAAGATGGGGATAGAAGTGAGAAAGGGAAGACCAACTCTACATTAGTATGGGTTTTGATTTGTTTATTGGTTGGTTTGTTTGTTTTTTGAGACTGGATCTTACTCTGTCACCCAAGCTGGAGTTCAGTGGCACAATCTTGGCTCATTGCAACCTCTGCCTCCCAGGCTCAAGCAATCTCAGCCTCCCAAGTAGCTGGGACCACAGGCACACACCACCACGCCTAGTTAATTTTAGTATTTTTTGTAGAGATGGGGTCTCACTTTGTTGCTGGTCTCAAACTCCTGAGCTCAAGCGATCTGCCCGCCTTGGCGCATGAGCCACCACATCTGGCCCATATCTTTCTGCTATAGGAGGAAATGGAACGTAGGCCAAAGGGTCCAGGTGTTGGTGTCAGATAGCCGAAGACCTGAATTTAAAATTTTGCCTCTATTACTTAACACTGATCTTGGGTAAGCTGTTTATACCTTTCTGAACTTATTTTCCTCACCTGTAAAATGGAAGCAATCACATAGTATCCACCTTGTAGGGCTGCAGTGGACAAAGTTGCTACTCTGTGAATTTTCACTCTCTCTCCCAGCTTTCCTACCACAAGACTTTGGGTGTCTGAAGAGATGTGATCTTGCTTTGATGGTTGGACACTTTTCATTGATGGTAGACCATTCATGTTCAGGGACAGACAACAACATGAAACCCCAACATGTGGAAATAAGGCTACGTTCTAGAGAAAAACCTGTATCTCGACTCACCGCACTTCCAACACCAAATGTAGGGGTGATTTCCCCCCACACCAAGTTCTCTAACTCTCTGGACACCAGCTAAGTATCCTGTAATTTAATTCAATTCTGACAAAAACTCCATGTGGGTTTGAAAGCTCAGTCCCAGAAGACTGCCCTCACTTCAGACACCTGACGCAAGTATCCTCACAGTTCCCTCTGACTTGGCTACAAATTCAGGGGTGCCCACAACCCCACTCCAACCCCCTTTCCACCTCACTCCCCATCTAGGCTCAATAATTTGTTAGGACAGCTGACAAAACTCAGGGAAGCATTTACTTTGATTGTATTGGTTTATTCTAAAGGATGCACGTGAACAGACAGATGAAGAAGTACATAGGGTGAGGTCCAGAAAAACTCAAGTGCAAGAGCTTCTGTCCCCATGCAATTGAGATGCACCACCCTCCAGGCACATGGATGCATTCACCAACTCAGAAACTCTTCAGACCCTGCAGCTTAAGGATTTTTATGGAGGCTTCATCATGTAGCCACAATTGATGTGATTAACTCTCCAGCTCCTCTTCTCTTCCCAGATAATGGAGAGTTGAGGCTGAAAGTTCCAAGTTTCTAATCATGGCTTGCTCTTTCCGGTGACCAGCTCCCATTCTGAAGCTATCCAGGAGCCCACCAAGAATCACCTCACTACAACAAAATATGCTCTTATCAGTCAGGACATTACAAGGGTTTTAGGAGCTCTATGTCAGGAACTTGAGGCAGAGGCCAAATATATAGTTTTCATTATGTCACACCTCCTCATGAGTAAACAGTGAAAAGTCAACTTTGAGACCTTGTGCTGACGTGCTGGTCTGCAAAAGTCTCTTCATCAAGAAGTTTGTCCATGGCCATGGCCATGGCCATGAGAACTTTTTGGTGTTTTAGGGAGTCTAGAGTCACTGCTACAGACATGTTAAGGTATCAGCCGAGATATTTGCCTTGTATTCAATGGCGTTGACATATCTTAATGGGGACTGCTCCCCAGGGCAAGAGAGGGCGGTGTGTTCTGTCAAAATGGGGCATCTCTAAGAAAAGTTTACAAAGAATATCTCACATTTTGGGGGAAGGGACTTGTGGAGCTGCCCCCTAATCCTGGGCTCCTCCTGTGTGAATTTGAAGGCTGAAGTATCCTAAGGCAGCATCTGGAGGTTGGATACCAGGCAGATCTGAGGCCAGAGCTCAGCTTCAGCACGTACTGGTTTTATGACTTTGAGCTGGTGATTGCTTCTCACAGAGCCTTAGTTTGCTCATCTACAAAATGGGGATCCCAGGATCCATTTTGAGGTGCAGTGGGAAGAATTAAATTAGCCGGTGAACATTAAACCTCTCCAGAGCGCTCTGCCTTACGAGGTGCCGTTAGTGCTGTGGCAGCTGCCAGTGATATCTGGCATAATTCTTGGCCCTGCCACCCGGGGTTGGGTGGCATAAAGTCCTATCCTCTTCCCTCTCTGAGCCTCAGATGCGAAGATCTGCACAGTGGGCTTCTCAGGACCACCTCGTGAAGACTGAGATTGAGATTGTCAAAAAAACACTTTACAGGGTCTGGCAGAGAGTAGGACCTCAGCAAAGGGTCCCTCTATGATGTTACCAATGCTGTTATTATTACTCAATCAGCAAGGACTGGGATATGCTCAGCTTAGAATTGATTTACATGACCAAAAGACTCAGGAATTAGATGCATTCTCCTGAAGTTCAGAGCTGTTGTCCTTCAAGCTACTGAAGTTTTATTTAGACCATTTATTCTATTCCCATTTTACAGATGAAGCACTGGGGCCCCAAAAAGGGAAGTGTCTTTCCCGTGTTCACATAGCTAGTCAGTAACAGCCTGCACTGAACCTGATTAAAGCCCTGTGCTCTACCATGCCACAGCAACTCTCCTTCAGCTTCTTTCCTAGTATTCAAGGACCTCGTCCCCATAGCAAGAGTTCTTCTAGTCATATCGTCTGCTCCTTCCCTAACAAGACCAGCTCAGCTTCTCTACTTTCTATTAACTAGAACAGTTCATATTTCCAGGCTCCACACCTTTGCCTATGCTGTTCTATCTAGAATGCCTACTCCACCCCTTACGTAAGGAAACTACCACCAGTCTGTTCCTTTTCTCGTCTCTGGGGCCCTGGAGCTAGAAATATACCCACAGAGGTATACCATAAGTGAATGTGAATTTTCTGATTCTACCAAAGTCATGTGCCACCCCAGAATTTCCATGAGGACTGAATAGAAAGGAACTTGGTCCACGTGGCTCCACTCACCTTCTCGCACACGCCTGAGAGTTACGAGCAGTATAGATTACTTTAATGACAGTATTACTTCCAACTGCGTCTCTCCCATCTGTTCTTCCCCAATTACGAATGCAGAAACCCAGCATGTGTCTCCATTCTGGCAGTAGAGAATGAAATATAAGTGCTATAAAAGGGAGTATATTCTTTGAACAATACAGTTGGCACCTGTGAAGCTTGCCTTGCGTTTCAGATCCCCCTGCGTCTTCAAGAGGGAGCTGGAGCCTCCTTTTAGAAAAGGCTGCAGCATGCCCAAATCATCCTCCCCCTTCCCTCAAACCCAAGGATACCAAGAAATGACAAAGCCAGCAGGGTTTCGTGGGAATCAGGAAAGAGCCTGGAGTTGTTGTGGAAATGGCTCAAGCCAAGGTGATGAGAAAACGGAATTAATGAGGGAGTCTATTTGCCACATCAAATGCGCAAAGTGGGGGTTGAGGCTGAGAGAGATTAGAAAAAGCAGGCTCCATGGATATAAGCAGAATTTTAAAATCCAGAGGTATGTCAGGGAAAGTAAACTGAGTTTGTTCTCATTCTCATTTTGCATATGAGAAACCAAAGGCTCAGAAATGTTAAGTTACCTGGATGAGTCCAAGTGTGGTAGCTCATGCCTGTAATCCCAGCAGTTTGGGAGGTGAGGATCACTTGAGGTCAAGAGTTCAAAACCAGCCTGCCCAATATGGCGAAACTTGGTTTCTACTAAAGATACAAAAATTAGCCAGGTGTGGTGGCACATGCCAGTAGTCCCAGCTACCCAGGAGGCTGAGGCAGGAGAATCACTTGAACCCGGGAGGCGGAGGTTGCAGTGAGCCGAGCCGAGATCACACCACTGTACTCCAGCCTGGGTGACAGAGTGAAACTCCATCTCAAAATAATAATAATAATAATTACCTGGATGAGATCTCACAGCAATGAAGAAGGAAGTGCAGGCCTGAGTTCAAACCCAGCTCTAATACAGTATGAAGTTGATGTTCTTCACTGCCACGGCACCCCCACTAAAGTGAACCCACCTCGCCAGCCCCAGCCACAGATGAATTGACATCCCTGCCTGCATGCCCATGCCAAGCAAAACCCAAGCTTGCATCTCTTACCTCTGCCACAGCAATAAACAGGATTAGATGCAGAAAGAAAATAAAGAAAGGGCAGCCGAGTCCCAGATTTCAGAAAACAAATCATTCTCCGGATGAAATACACTTCAGGGGGAAGAAATCCCTAAATGTTTTATTAAAGGAATTCAACAACTACAAATATTAACAGCAAGGCTATGAATTATTTAAAATTCAACTACCTAAACCAGCCTATAAATTAAACATGAGAAGTTCTTGTCAGAAAGAGAGAGTCTGGGTGAGCTCCCAGTTCTTAGCACTGAGAAGGAAGAAGGCGGACCTTGTGTTTTCTGAGCACCTACTGGGTGCCAACTGCTTTGCTTTTCTCACTTTCCAGTTGGAATCTGACTCTAAGCCTAGGAAAGAGATATTATGGGTTGCATGGCACAGTTGCAAAAAGCCAAAAGTTTGAGACAGAAAGTGGTTTCTCCACACTCACAGTTAAGTAATAGGGGAGCTAAGGTTCAGCCAATGTTTGCATGGATTCAAAGCAATCTCTTTCCGCTGTGCCAGGCTGCGTTGCAACTGGAGGACACATGTAGGTGTAAAAGCAGAAAGCAGAGACCTTAGACACAGTCACATTGAATAGAGGAGAATAAACTGCAGATTCCAGTGCCCTGACCCATCACAGAGAAGCAAAGCTTCCTGGGGTTAGAATGCCAGGGCGTTAGTCACACACTTGTCATTGTTGTTGTTTCTAGGCAAGTTTTTTTTTTTTTAACTGATTTTAGATTTATAGAAAAATTACAGAGATAATACAGAGAGGTTTATTTATTTATTTATTTATTTATTTATTTGTTTATTTATTTTTTGAGATGGAGTCTCGCTCTGTAGCCCAGGCTGGAGTACAGTGGCCAATCTTGGCCCACTGCAAGCTCAGCCTCCCGGGTTCACGCCATTCTCCTTCCTCAGCCTCCCGGACTACAGGCGCCCGCCACCTCGCCCGGCTAATTTTTTTGTGTTTTTAGTAGAGATGGGGTTTCACCCTGTTAGCCAGGATGGTCTCGATCGCCTGACCTCGTGATCCGCCCGCCTCTGCCTCCCAAAGTGCTGAGATTACAGGCGTGAGCCACCGCGTATAAACCACCTATTTTCTTTTAAAGTTAGCATCTTGCTTTACCATGATACAGTTGTAAAAACTAATAAACTAGCATTGGTGCTGTATAATTAATTAAACTCCAGACCTTATTTGAATTTCACCAGTTTTTCCACTAATATCCTCTTTCTGTTCCAGAGTCCAATCCAAGATACCATAATTACTTTTACTTTTCATGTCTTCTTAGTTTTTTCTGGCCAGAGACAGTTTTTCAGTCTTCATTTGTTTGTCATAACCTTGAGGGTTTTAAGTAAAACTGGTCAGGCCTTTTGTAGAATGTTCTTCAATTTGGGTAATGTAATTTTCACCAGCTGTGCATCAATGGATACGTATCTTGATCTTTCTTAAACTTTCTTCCCATGCTGTGAGTATGATTAAAGATAAAGCATGGAAAGCCCTTACCCTGGGCATGTACTCTTAGCCATCAGGATCATTATTTCATGGGATGGATCTTACTTGCTTGAGAATAAAGATGCTATGGAGTAATTTTGTCTGATATACTCAAGGCCATCCAGTTGCTTTGCTATAAAAAACACAGATTCACAGAAGAAGGACTAGTAGGATCATTTGGTCTGACTTTCCATTGCTACTTGAAAACCTGTTATAAGGCAGGTACCTCTGGTGATGAGGCACATACTGCTTTATGAAGTGCTCAAGCCATCTTTGAGCTGCTCAGACTGGTCTTGCTCTACCCTACTTCTACTAGGATTCATAAGAATCCCAGTCTGCTCACTCTTACTTTGCAGAATGACTATTTCATCCCTTCTCTCCATGCAAAACTCCAACCAGCCTCCCACTGTCACCCTCTTAACAGATACTGTGGCTTTTTATTGCACTGAGAAAATGTAAGTAATGTGAAGAATCAAGTCTATTAACTACCGGCATCCACACCCTTCTTTTCTGCTTTTTCTTCTTTTATGATGGGCACTCTTCCCGTGTCTGTTTGAGTCCAGTCCCTCAACTCAGGCAAAGGTGGATTTACCAGAAGCCTCAGCTTCAGGATCCTCCACTTCCCAGCCCCGGACAGTACTGAAGGTTACTGAGGGTTGTAGAATGTTAAAGATGGGGGTTATAATCAGGAATGTTTGTATGTAAGCATGTCAAGTAAACAACCTAAAGCAATGGTTTTTAAGGTAGTGGTGGGCGACGTCTGGAGACATTTTTGGTTGTCATAATTTGGGAAGTGCTACTGGCACGTAGTGGGTAGATGACAGGGATGCTGCTGAATCCTATCATGCATGAGACAGTCCCCCACAAAGGATTATCTGACCCAAAATGCCAATCTTGCAGAGATTAAGAAATCCTAGCTTTAAAAGTTTTCAGAAAAAAGATACATGTATCTTTAAAGTGCTGTTGATTTGTTACGATTTCTCTTCTCATGCTAAATAAATATTCAATTCTATGCCTAATTTTTGAATGTATAATTTTGTATTCTTTTTTCTTAAAGGGGACTCTTCAAATTGCATTAGCTCAGGCCCCACAAAATTTGAACTGCACTTGTATTCAGGCCCTAGACATTCCTTTCACCATGGTGAGCTTTGCTCCTACAATTTCTCCCCTCAACTGGGTCATGACTATTTTGGTCCAGCTATTGGACCAAATGTTTGCACCATCTTCAATTCCTCACCTTCTTTCTGCCTTGATTCCCCTTCCACTAGACTTGTCCTTCCCCTGTCTCTCAGGAATATTATAAAATCTTGTTGTTGATGTTCCCAATGACCTACATCTGGCCAAATCCAATGACAAATTCTCAGTTTCCATTTGCTGAACACTTTATCTCATATAAAATAGCTGGTCACTGCTTCCTGTTAGAAATCTTTTTGTTTGTTTGTTTTTAATTTGGCTTCAAAGACAACACTCTTTCCTGGTTTTCTGCCTACCTCACAGGCAGCTCACTCTCCCTGCTGGATCCTCCCTTCTTTCTGACCTCTCCGTGCTAGAGGGCACCAAGGTGCCATCCTCAGACCTCTCACTCCCCAGGTGATTTCATTCAGTGCTGAGATTGTAAATTCCAATAGCTCCAATCCCAACCTCGTCGTAAGTGCCTCCATTTGGATGGCTAATGGACATCTCAAACGTACCATGTCTGACACGGAACTCATTATTCCTTCAACCTGTTTCTCCCACAGTCTGCCCTACACTGGAAATTGAACCAACACACATCCTGTTACTCAGGCCAAAACACTTGGAGTTATCCTTGACTAGTTCTGTCTCTCACACCCACAGTCAAACCATCAGCATGTCCTGTCAGCTCCAACTTGAAAATGCAGCACTTTTTCAAATATGTCTCAACACACTCAATCATTCTCCTAGTCCAAGCCATCATCATCCCTGACCTCGGTAGATGGTGACCTCTTCACTGGCCTCTATTTCTCCTCTTACCCATCTCCAACACACTCCATTCTCCACCTCTGCACAATATCTGGAATTATCAATTTAAAATAAAAATCAGATCATTTCACCTCCTGCCCAAATGCCTCCCTGCCATGACTTTTTTAGCACACTTAGAATGAATCCAGTGTCCTCCCCACCACCTCTGAAGTCCTTTCTGATCTGACCCCTGCCTACTTTCACTATTTCCTACCACCATCTCACTCCAGTCCCTTGCCTGTTCATTGTCCTTCTAGCACTCTATGCTTAGTTTTGCTTCAGGGCCTTTGCCTTTCCTGTTTCCTCATCAGGAAATGCACTTGACCCAGATGTACAAGTAGGTAGCCCGTCACTTCACACAGGTCAACTGAATCTACTTCATGCATGTGTATGTCATAATGTATAATATACATATTATACATGCATACATTATAATGTCACACATGGTATATGCACACGATATGCAACTCTGCATACACAGCTTCTCAAACAGAAAATAGTGGCTGCTCTGAACAATGAAAAGGAAGTGTCAAATGTGGGCTAATTCTCACCCTGTTTTTTCCCCACCTCTCTCTGTAGTTTATGCCAGTTGACTTTGTCTTCCCTCTGGAGCCACACAGAACAAGGTTCTCCTTTGGCTCTGTGAGAGCCTTTCGAGAAAGGAAACAACCAGAATAAAAATAGAAAGCTTTCTTGATCCAGGCTAATGATGGTGGTGGTGACCATCATGTTTGTATAGAGAGGAAGAGGCTGGAAGTGATAGCCTCCATTTATTGAGTCAATTATCTGGCAGGCTCTGTGCTAAGAATTTGTAAATCTTTACTCCATTTGATACTCATAGTAACTCAGTGAGGTGGGTCTTTCTTCCTCATTTTACAGATAAGGAAAAGGCTGACTCAGAGAAAAACTACAACTCACCTGGGCTTACAGAGCAAACAAGTGGCAGAACTAAAACCTGCCCTCATCTGTTTAACCCTAAAGTCTATGCTAGTTGTATCCAAGCTCCTTTTATCTTTCTTCCCTTTTCTGAAAATGTTGATTCAAATTTGTTAACCTAGAGAATATGTGGAAGAAGTAGGACCACGACCCATCCAGATCCATAGCCTGTGTCATTTCTTTTCACCTGCACGCCTTGCCCTGCAAGCCGTTATGCTTCAGGTTTGAGATTCCAGACCCAGAGATCCTGCCTCCGAAAATGTGAGGGGTGAGGCTATCTGCCCTCAGCTAATAACTCAGTTCTGGCTATTCTCGAGAGCTGACCTAGTCTTACTGTTGGGTATATTTGCCTCTAACCGATGCCTCCTGCAGCCTTCAGTAGTGAGCAAGACAGGACCTCTAAGGCTATCAGCATCTTACTGGGGGGAATTTGAGGCCCAGGGGGCTTAGGACCCATGTCCTGCAGCATAGGATTTTCCTGCGGTGTCTTACCTCCCGCCTTCTGTCATCCTCTGTTCCCTCCCATTTCCACCCATCCTTCACCACCTCCACCACATTTTGTTTTCTAGCTCAAATGGTAATGATCTTGCTTTTACATAGCCCCTATCTGCCAAATAGATCCCTGTGCACAGTACAGGTGTTGGTAACGGATATTACCCGCCATCCGTCTTTCTTAATCACACTCTGCTCCTGAAATGCAGCCACTTCTAGAGTGAAATATAGCCCCCATTTAGCCATGCTTAACACCAATGGGGGAGCCCATGAAGGCAGGTCTGCCTTTCCAGATGAAGGTGCAGCACGATCCGAAACAGAGGTCGGAAGCTTTTCCTGGATCTGGGATTTGAGCCAGCTGTCACTTCTTGGAGCCTGCCTCAGACACTTCCCTGAGGGGTTGTCTCTTCCTCTCTGATGTGCCTCGGGGCCAGTACTGAAAACTGAGGTGTCTTGGCTTCTGAAGACAGCCTGAGACACAGCCTTCTAAGCTGCAGTGAGAGAAGTTCACTACCCAGCTCTGTTGCTGCAGGCCAGGGAAAAGGGAACTGATCCCCCACATTACTGACTCTACAACCTACTCCGGCTAAACAATCAGTAAACACACACCGTGGGTCCTAATCCACGTTTCACACTTTGTACCTGAGTGATCTTTTACAATTCTTTAAGCCCTCGGAATCCTAGTGTATCATCTACATAAAGGGGATCATAGTCCTAGCTGAAGGGGTTGTTCTGAGAGTCAGAAGAGAAAATGAATGCAATGCTCCTAGTAAAGATGATGTAACAGTTGCTCAATAAATGTTAGCAATTGTTACTGTAAGGTAATAAATGAACAAATACTACATAGGGAAATGAACTAGAAAAATTTTAATAGAGACATTTTAAGGAGCTATAGATTTCATGATATTTATTGATATAATAATAATATAAAACTCTAACTTCAAGGTATTACAAAAGTAATTGCGGTATTTTGCTGGTTGAATTACCTCAAGTCTGTCCCTCCATATTCTGATTATGGGCTGACATTTCCCTCTCAACCCATCTCAACTCACACTCCCTGACTAGTCACCAAATACCAGACTCTGAGGTACAAAAACAAACAAACCGAAAAACAAAAACAAGGTCCAGAAGCTGTCTCCTAGAAGCTGACAGTCTGTAGGTGGTGAGGGGCACACAAGAAAACCATTCTTCTTTTATGTTAAAAGATTAGACTAGAGCAACAGTATTTAACATAGGGCTGCCCAGACGCCTGGCATTCTACAGGGATTGGGAAGAGTGGAATGAGAAAAGGGTCTTCTGTCCATGGAAAGGGGAAAGGGAAAAGTATCTGGGGGGCTGGAATCTCGGTGCCCCACTCCCATCCTGCTTCTCCCCAGAAGCACAGCTCTGCTTTCTTCAGTTTCCTATGTCCAGATTGAACATAAAGTCACGTTTCCTTTGAAAAGTTCTGCCTTTTGTTTTTCCCTCATCCTTTCTGAGCCACTTTCCCAGGATTTGCTCCTGAAGTGTGACTATCTAGCACACCGTCCACTCTTTTTGATCCTTGTCACTTATGTTATTTAGTAGCTCAGGTGAATTTGGGCTTCTCGTCTTCCCATGAGCCTGTGAATTCTTTGGGGGCAGGGTCCTTGCAACCTTCCCTAGTTATCTGGAGCCCCAAGCACTGAGCCTGAGGCACAGGGGTTCTCTCCTGCAGCTTTGGCAGAAATCTAAGGCCTGGAGGGTCAGTGGAGAACAGGGACCTGCTGCTTCTCCAAGGCTGTGAAGGGCAGAAGTGAAAAGGGGAAAATGGGGAAACAAAGCTTTAGAGAGATAGAGAAAGCATTTTCCACGTCTCTGAATGAGGATGTCTGACTCCTAGGCTCTTAAACCGCTCCCACCCCGCCAAAAAAAAAAAAAAAAAAAAAAAAAAAAAAAAACACAGGAATCACTTACTCCTGTGCTTCTGTGTGTATCTGTGTGCCCTGAGCACCATGAATATTGGAGGTCTACCCTTAAGCCGGCCACCCACTCTTCTAAGGAAATTCAGTAAATTTAAATTTAAGCCTCATCTTCCAGGTTGTTATGAAGGTATATTTGTCACTGTAAGAACATAAAACACATTTATTTAGTGTCTTGTTACTTTAATGTGTAGCTTTTCAATATTTAGTCTTATTGTACTAGGCATCTATTTGTTCTCTTGCTCTGGGCACTGTGAATGTGAGGGGCGGGCCCGTCTGCTTAGGAAGACAAAGGCAAGTGACTGAGTGGGAGGCATGTGAAGGAGACCGACCTGGCCTTTCCTGCCTGCGTCCAAATACTCCCTTCTACACTAACGAAAGGGTAGCATGGTTAAGAGGATAAAGACTGTGTGTTGGGATATAGTGATTGGCTCTCCTGCATTCGGGACATGCTGCTTTCTTGGTGGATTGGTCGGGCCCTTCGTCTCCTTTTATATCCTGTGCATGTCTTGGTAAAGTGCTAAGTGTTTTGTACCTTTACAAATGCCGCTTTTGTATCACACCAACTCCTGCTGGTGGCTCCTGGCAGCATACAATAGGTTGTACATTTATTTCTGCTAGGACATTTCAAAAGGAGCATACTTTCTTCTGTACAGGAAAATCTGCCTCCCCACCCACCCGCGGCCCCTCCAGAAGTGAAGCCCAAGATTAGCTCCCCGGGCAGTCTTTTCAGTTTCCTGAAATAGCCAAGACTCTAAGGAAGGAGGGGGAGACAAGAGGCTCCCAAGGCCGGGAGTGGGGAGGGTTTCAGAAGGCCAGGCCTGTTCCTCATTCTCTGCCAAAAAATAGGACCACAGAGGGGCCTTTGGAGGACTTGGAGGAGAGTTGCGGGTGGGAAGGGTGGAAGAGCATTTGGCCTGGGCCCCATAGTCACAAATGGCTGCAAACATAGAGCTGTGACGCTACCACCAAATGAATTTCTAGAGTCCGCAGCCATGGTACACTCCAGAAGGATTGAGAGATATTCATCACGAAAACTTAATCTTGAGTTTATGTTTGTAATCCTGTTTGTCGTGAATTTCTTAAGAAATGAAAATGACCTAGGTCTTTCTGCTGTGGAAAACAGACATAGATACCATTCAACAGGTGGATTAATAAGTGACACTTCTATAGCACTCCAACTATACCAAGTGCCATTCTTAGTGGTTTACATGTATTAATGAACTCCTTTGTTCATTTGATCCTTGTGATTCCAACCTTCTAAGATGGGTAACATCATTATTTCTCTTTTACCAATGAAGAAACTAAAGCCCAGAGGGCTCAAGTAAATTGTCTGAGGTCCCATAGGTGATAAGCAATGCAGCCAGGATTGGAGAGCAGGCAGTCTGGCTCCCAGGACAGGACTTGAACCACAACACAGTACAGCCTCTTGAATATGAACAGCCTGACTAGACTGTGAGTGTCATTCTGCAGTCCCACCTGCCACCTCATGGTTATTCTTCAGGCTGTGTGTGTCCTACCCCATCAGGCAGCCCTTTGAGACTGTCTGCCCCTAAGACATAAGAGCCTTCTACAGCCTTAACCCCTGATGCTCCTGTGTCCTGGAGAGAAATACTTCCCAGAGCTGCTTAACTTCTATCGTATGTATGACAGGCCCTGTGGTAGGCCTTAGAGCTGCACCAGAATCAAGGGAGTCACGACGCCTGTCCTCACCCATGTGCAGTTGAACGAGAGGGACATACAACACTCAAATTCTGACATGATTCTGGCAAGGATGGTAGAAGGATGGGGACCCTGTGGCGCATAGCAGAAACTCTCAACCCTGGGAGACTGGGGGAGGCTTTCAAATGCAACTAATGATCTGAGACATGAACAATGATCCGGCATTGGAGAGCCCAAAAGCTGAGGGAAGGGTGTGAAGTGTGTTCCTGGCAGAGACCTGGAGGCAAGTGAGAGCTGGCCCCTTCTTGTCCATCTGCTGTGCCAGTCACCTGTGAAGCACATCCTGGGGGCGTCAGCCTGACAGTAGAGGTAAACAGGCCTTTTCAGACCTCTTTCCTTTGGGCCTCAGGCCTCCGCACGGAAAAAAAGGAATGTCAAACTACTAATACAGTCTCATGACTCTCACATGCCACACCCTGGGCTGAGCTCTTTCCCTGTATTATCTCATTTAGTCCATCTCAACGAGGAACCTGAGGCCTAGAGAGAGAGTATGTCTCATATCCAGAAGAGGGGGAGGTGGGTTCAGCACCCAGGCCAGGATATGTCCAAGTTTTGCTATAGAAGTGTCAGTTATTATTAATCCACCTGTTGAGTGGTATCTACGTCTGTTTTCTACACCAGAAAGGCCTGGGCCATTTCCATTTCTTAGGAGACCCTAACACTCAAGGTCACATTGCAAGAGGTACATGTGAGATGGGAGATACTGTTGAGGCCGGCTTTGAAAAATCCAATCAGTCACAAATATCCACTATGTACTAGGTACTAATGCTAAGTAAACATCAGTATATAAAACAAAGATCCCAGCCAACAAGGATTTTGCATTCTAGTGGGAGAAGACAGCCAATAGCATGATAAATAGGCAAATTATATAGTAGATCCGAGGTAATAAGTGCCATAAAATTACAGCAGGGTAAAATTACAGCAGGGGCTTAAGAGTGGTGATGGTGGCGTGAGAGCCACAATTTCAGGTAGAAGAATCAAGAAAGCTCTCCCAAGAATACAATATTTGGGCAGAAAAAAAGGAGGAGGAGGAAAAGGAAGAGCAGGAGGAAGAGGAAGTGAAGAGGAGGAGGAATGCAGCATATGGATATCTGGAAAATATCATTCCAAAGAGAACAACAGCAAGTGCAAAGGCCCTGAGGCAGATAATCCCTGGTGTTGCAAGAGACAGAGTCAGGGGAAGTAATAGGCGATGTGGTCAAAGTGGTAATGGATGGTCAGATCCTATTGGGCTCTTCAAAGACATGAGAATAGCCTTGACTTTTACTCTGAAAGAAGTAAAAGGTTTTAAAGTAAAGAAGTAAAAAAACATTTACTCTGGAAGCCATTGGAAGACTTTAAACAGAAAAGGAACACTATCTACCCTAAGTTTCAAAAGGAATACTCTGGCAACTTTTTTGAGGATAGACTTATATTAATTAGGGTTCTCCAGAAAAAGCAGAACCAAAAGGATACACAGTCATGCATCGATTAACAACAGGGATATCTTCTGCGAAATGCATCATTAGGTGATCCTGTCATTATGACAACATCCTAGATTATACTACACAAACCTAGATAGTATAGCCTACTGCACACCTGGTTATGTGATACAGCCTATTGTTCCTGGGCTATAAACCTATACAGCAGATTGCTGTACTGAATACCGTAGGCAACTGCAACACAATGGTATTTGTGTATCTAAGCATAGAAAATGTATACCAAAATATGGTATATTTTTTTACTTTATAAAATTTTCATTTTTCACACTTTACACTTTTATATAACACATCTTGAAACACAAACACATTGTACAGCTGTACGAAAGTATTTTCTTTCTTTATATGTTAATTCTATAAACCTTTTTCCTATTTTAATTTTTTAAACGTTTTTGTTAAAAACTAAGGCACAAACACACGTATTAGCCTAGGCTTCCACAGGGTCAGGATCATTAATATCACTGTCTTCCACCTCCATATCTTTTCTCACTGGAAAGTCTTCTGGGGCAGTAACACACATGGAGCTGTCATCTCCTATGATAACACTGCCTTCTTCTGAAATACCTCCTGAAGGACGTGCCTGAGGCTCTATAACAGTTAACTTTTATTTGATTTTATTTCATTTTATATTATTTTTATTTTCTTATTTATTTGAGACAGAGTCGCACTCTGCCACCCAGGCTGCAGTGCAGTGGCACGATCTTGGCTCACTGCAACCTCTGCCTCCTGGGTTCAAGCAATTCTTCTGCCTCAGCCTCCCAAGTAGCTGGGATTATAGGCACGCGCCACCATGCCTGGCTAATTTTTGTATTTTCAGTAGAGACAGGGTTTCACCATGTTGGCCAGGCTGGCCTCAATCTCCTGACCACAGGTGATCTTGGCTTCCCAAAGTGCTGGGATTACAGGCATGAGCCACTGCACCCGGCCTATAACAATTAACTTTTAAAAGATATAAGTAGGAATATACTCTAAAATAACAATCAACAGTATACTATAGTAAATACATAAACCAGTAACATAGTCATATATTATTATTATCAAGTATTATATACTGCACATTAATTGCATGTGCTACACTCTTACATAACTGGCAGTTCAGTTTGTTTATACCAGCATGACCACAAACAGGTGATTAATGCATTGTGTTATGCAGACTGTCGCAACGTCATTAGACAACAGGAATTTTTCAGCTCCATTATGATCTCAGCTCGCTGCTGCCTCAACCTCTTAAACTCAGGCAACCCTCCCACCTCAGCTGCCTGGGTACCTGGGACTACAGGCGTGTGCCACCATCTCTGGCTGATTATAAAATTTTTTTGCTGTAGCGATGAGGTTTTACTATGTTTCCCAGGCTGGTCTCAACCTTCTGGGCTCAAGGGATCCCCCCACTTCAGTCTCCCAAAGTGCTGGGATTGCAGGTGTGAGCCACTGCACCCAGCCTTCCAAAATAATTTTAAAGGACCACTGTCATATATGTGATGTGTTATTGACTGGGCATATAAGGTGAGTTAAAGTAAAAATGGCCATATGAATAATGCAGCTTTCACACACATGCACATGCACGCGCACTCATACACACACACACACACACACACACACACACACACACACACACACACACACACACACACAATCAGTAGCCAGAAATAGGATTTGGAGTCAGAATTTAGGTAAAATTGCAACCACAACCACTCGTTCTACGTTTAACTTTGAACAAATTTTTCCATTTCTTTCTTCATTTTTAGGAAGTCCAATTTAAAAAAGAAAGAAAGAAAGACACAAATTCTTGGATATGGTAAAATGTTTTACCCCCTGGCAAGCCGGGAGCAAGCTTATGGCAAAAATAAAACAAAACCGGTACAGAAGCAGTCTCCTTATTGCTTTACAAAGTGAATGTGCTGTCCCCTCCCACTTATTTCCTGTGGAGCCTGAGAACCAAACGAAGGTGGAGAGAGAAGAAAGAGGGGGGCAGGAAAGAGAGCGATGGAGAAGGGGAGGGAGGAAGCAGGTGAAGCGATGGCTTAGTTCCTCTTCATCCTTCCTGCAGGATGAGCTGGCATCAATGGCAGGCTTCCTGCCTTGTCTCCATTCTGCATGTGCTGCCTTGAAGAATCGGTCTCACTTCTTACTTTAGCTCATTTCAGAGGGCTCTATTTTTTCTCTCTGACTTGTACTTTAATTTTTAAACTTTTCATTTCTGAGGATTAAGTCTAGGAATATAGCTCTCAAGAAGAAAAATTCCTGAAAATGATTTCTCTCTCTGCAAATTACATATCACAGAAACAATAGACTCCAGGCAGCCATACATATGGTTAGGGGGGAGAATATCAAAAAGCATCACCCATGAAAAATGGCAAACCCTCCTCTGTCATGTCCTTCCACACTCTCTGAACCTTGATGTCTTCTTTCATAAAATGGGATTATGGAGGCTTAGTTCTCAGGGTTGCTATGAGGATTAGATGAGGATCCAGCATGGTATCTGGTAACTAATGCTGCTCTCTACAAATGGTAACTATCATAATCGTCATAATTGTAATTGCCCAACATGTTCTTCTTGCCCTTTACACAGAGTCAATTTACCTAGACAGCAGTATTGCAATAGAGAAATAGTTTAATAAATACAGATTCAGCTAATAGGAGAGGAGTTTATTACTCTAACAGCCTCCCTGAAAAATTGGCGGCTAAGGTTTTTTAAATATAGTTTGATGACCAGGGGCCTAGGGAATGGGGAATGCAGATTGTTGGGTTGAGGATGAAATGAATAGGGAGTTAAAGCTTGTCTTCTTGTGCTGAGTCAATTCCTAGGTGGGGGCCACAATATGAGCCACTTTTATGAGTCTGCTTGGCTATCAGAATGCAGGAGGTGAAAAAATACCTCAAACACCAATCTTAGGTTTTACAACAGTGATGTTATATACAGGAGTAATTGGAGAGGTTAAGAATCCCGTGGTCTCTGGCCACATGACTCCTGAGCCATAATTTTTAATCCTGCTGCTAATTTCTTTGTTTTACAAAGGCAATGTGGTCCCCAAGCAAGGATGGGTTTTGTTTCAGGAAGGAGCTGTTATTATCTTTGTTTCAAAGTTAAACTATAAACTGAATTCCTCCTGAGGTTACCATAGCCTCCACCAGGAATAAACAAGGATAGCTTGGAGGTTAGAAGCAAGACGGAGTTGGTTATGTCAGATTTCTTCCACTGTCATAATTCTCCTATGTTGGGTTTTTCTCGCTGTTATAACTTTGCAAAGGATGGTTCATGATCATTATTATTTTGTGGGGAGGAAATTTATTCATGAAGGCAACATGGAGAAAATAACCTGAAGGAAAATAGCATGTGGGCATGGGAATGTTGGGAGAGATAACAGAGTCCCAGGTGGGGAAACAGCCTGTGTAAAAGCAAGAGGCCTGAACACCTTTGGACACCACTGTGGAAAAGGCCAGTCTGCCCTAACAGCTTCTCCTGATTGGATTTAACTCCAGCAGTTCTAACTCAGGTGTATGGTATGTCCCTTTGACTTTGCTAAGACCCCCAAGTGTTGTCATTGTGGAATGCCTCCTCATTGATAATCACTGATACCCACAAAGCCAGATAAAATGGTATATTAATGTTTAGCTGAATGGTTGCTCAGTTCCAACAACAACTGGCACTACGGGAATTAAGAAAACATCGAAAACTTGTTAATACTGAGTCTATTTAAGCAAATTCCTGATTCCATGGGGGTTAGGCAGGAACCTCAACTTTCAACTCAATAAAGAAATAACACTGGATGTGGTAGCTCACGCCTGAAATCCCAGCATTTTAGGAGGTCAAGGCAAGAAAGAGGATTACTTGAGCTCAAGAGTTTGAGACCACCCAGGGCAATATAGTGAGACCCATCTCTACAAAATATATTTTTAAAAAATTAGGCAAGTGTGGTGGCACATACTTTTAGTCTCACTACTTGGGTGGCTTAAATGGGAGGATTGCTTGAGCCAGGGAGATCAACAGTGCAGTGAGACGTGAACGTGCCACTGCATTCCAACCTAGACAACATAGCGAGACCCTGTCTCAAAAAAATAAATAAATAAACTTAAAAGGAATAACTTTTAACAATTCTTTAAAGTATGAAAAAATACAGATAAGAGAGCAGGGAACAAACAGGAGGTGAATACAAACTTATGATCTAGACAGAAGACACTATGGGTTGCCCTATGGTCACTTGGCTTTGTGAAATTGGTCTGTTTTGTCAACCTTGCAACTGAAGAAGTGAAGGCTCTTAGCAGAGAAGTTATTTGCTAGGTAGGTTCACCAGGTCTTTCCAACTCTATTTTCCAAACTCTTTTTTTTCCTTTTTTTTTTGAGACAGGGTCTTGTTCTGTCATCCAGGTTGGAGTGCAGTGGTGTGATCATAGCTCACTGCAGCCTTTGACCTCTAAGGTTTAAGTGATCCTCCCATCTCAGCCTTCTGAGTAGCTGGGACCACAGGCATACACCACCATGCTTGGCGCTATTTTTTCTATTTTTTGTAGAGATAGGGTCTCACTATGTTGCCCAGGATGGTCTCAAACTTCTGCACTCAAGCAATCTTTCCACCTTGGCTTCCCAAAGTGCTGGGATTACAGACACGAGCCACTGCATCCAGCTTCAAACTCCTTCCACATTATCATGTAGTCTCCTGTGATACTAGGCTACGCACTAGACATTTCTCTCCTTTTTTAAGTTCACTTAAAAATGCATGAATCAGTTCTGCTTTCATAAATTAGAACAATATCACTATAACTAAAATCACTCTGACTACCCCATCCACATTTATCATTGCTAATCTAGTCTTTGTCCCTCCTCTCCCTGCCCAAAAGTAGCCACTCATATAAATGTGGTTTTTATCCTTCCAGGTCTTTCCAAAATAACTTTAAATGAGTTTGTGTTGTCACTTCAGTCCTTTAAAAATACTTTTCCAAATATGTAACCTACCCGTAGGAATGCTGTGATGTGTGCTTGTTTTTTAAATGGTGTCATACTATATATAACATTCGGCATCTTGCTTTTTTTTTTTTTTACTCTCAGCAATATTTTCTGAACTCTGCTCATGGTGACACATAAAGATTCAATTCATTCCTTTTAAGAGCAGCAGAACATTTCGGCATATGAATATGCCAGTTTTATTCAGCAGTGCCCTAATTGAAGAGTATTTAGGTTGTTTTCAGTTTTTTGTTACTACAGAGAATGCCTCAGTGATCACTTATTACATATACATATTTGTGTGTATGTTTAAGTACTTGAAAAGCTCACAGTTAAACACTAACAAGTGGAATGCTCATCATATATCATTTTTATCTGTGTGAGAAGCAATTTCCTAAAGGACCTGTAATCCTTGATTCTGAGTTTGACCATCTGGTTTTCAGAATTACTGACACTCAGTCTGGGAGGGAATGTGAAGATTTAAGCCTCGCTTTTTAGAGTTAGACTGTGATTGCCCAGAGAGGAGACTGACTTGACAATCGTCACAGAGCACAGAGTTTGATCTTGCAGTCCTTCGGCTGGTATTACCACTTGCCATGTGTCCTTCCCATCTACATTTGGTCCTTGACAGCTGTCACCTGTAGCTTCAGTGCGCTGCACCTAAATCTCCCTGCTTGAGGTTATTTTTTGGGAGTGGGGAGTGATGATGGCCTTAGACACAATCCACAGCAAAAGATGAACAGGGAGTTGGTAGAAAAATATGCCAGATTTCTTGCCCCTTCATGGAAAGATTCAGGGATGTATCTTACCCAGTCTCTCAGAGAGACCATAACGAGATTGAGTTATTGTTGCCCACCTGGTAGCCCCCTCATTAACACACTGATATGGTTTGGCTCTGTGTCCCCACCCAAATCTCATCTCAAATTGTAATCCACAAATGTCAAGGGAGGAAGGTGATTGGATCACTGGGATGGTGTCCCCATGCTGTTCTCATAATGGTGAGTGAGTTCTCATGAGATCTAATGGTCTTATAAATGGCAGTTTTCCCTGCTGTCTTCTCTTCTCTCACCTGCCACCATGTGAGAGGTCCCTGCTTCCCCTTCTGCCATGATTGTAAGTTTCCCAAGACCTCCCCAGCCATGTGGAACTGTGAGTCAATTAAACCTGTATTTTTATAAATTACCCAGTCTAGGAGGGCCACAGCAGCTCACACCTGTAATTCCAGCACTTTGGGAGGCTGAGGCACGTGGATCACCTGAGGTCAGGAGTTCGAGACCAGCCTGGCCAACATGGTGAAACGCTGTGTCTACTAAAAATACAAAAAATTAGCCAGGCGTGGTGGTGGGCACATGTAATCCCAGCTACTCTGGAAGCTGAGGCAGAAGGATCGCTTGAACCTGAGGTTGCAGTGAGCCAAGATAACACCATTGCACTCCAGCCTGGGCAACAAGAGTGAAACTCCATCTCATAAAAAAAATCAAAATAAAAATTTAAAAAATAAATTACCTAGTCTCAGGTATTTCTTTATAGCAGTGTGAAAATGGACTAATACATACACCCTTGTTTGCTTTCCTCCATTCCTTGGCTCAATTCTCAGTCCCTCACTTGCTTCCTGAAATCACCTCCCAAATCAACAATTATTACCCCATTCCTTAGCTCTGGGTCAGCTCTCATAGAACTCAATCCAAGATTCCATCTATATTCCAGGCTCTGTGCTTGGCAAATAGAATACACATATGAATAATATGTGACTTTCTGTACTTAACAAGGGCACTTAATGACTCAGGTCTTCTGACTGTTGTTTATTTGTTTGTTTGTTTTGCCATATCATATCCATGCATTTAAATTCGGTGGCATTTATTGTTTTTTAAAATTCAGTTGGTCTTCTCACAGTCTGACTAAATGAAGTTTTATTGTAATAACTTAATTCCACTCCCTTTTTTTATGTAAAGACCTGACTAAAATAGTAATCCTTAAACACACGTTTTAACTGGAAACTGAGCCACTGCCCCAATGCTCTATTGACATCTCCATTTTTCTGATATTTATGTTTCTCCTCCCTCTGCCCTTAGTAAATGTTGATGTTCAGTTCACCCTGATCAGTATTTAGCCCTTCTGGTCAATTTATCTTATTTATTGATCTAAGCAGAAAATCAATATAGTCTTCATTTGCTGTCCTGTTGAATACAGGAGAACTTGATTCTGCAGAAACTATGCCCAGATTACTAAGACTTTGATAGGATACTACCACCAGACTCCATTCAGAAAGCCTTCCAGGATCCAGTTCTAACTCACATCCTCTGCTCCTGTGCTAAAACCATGAGTGCTTCCACTTCCACCCTCTTATGAATAGATATGGAGCCTCCCTTGGGTCTCCTAGCCAAGACTTGACCCCCGATGCTTACTAAGTACAAGTTGAGTATCCCCTTATCTGAAATGCGTGGAACTAGAGACGTGTTTCAGATTTCTGATGTTTTCAGATTTTGGAATATTTGCATAGAGATACAGAAATATCCTGGAGATGGGACCAAAGTCTAAACATGAAATTCATATGTTTCATATATACCTTATACATATAGCCTGAAGGGAATTGTATACAATATTTTTAACAATCCTGTGCATTAAATAAAGTTTGTATACATTGAACCAGCAGAAAGAAAAGGTATGGAATTTTCCACCTGAGGTGTCCTATCGCAATCAGAAAGTTTCCAATTTTGGAGCATTTCAAATTTCAGATGATCAGATTGGGATGCTCAACCTGTACAAATAAATGTATTAAGCTTGCTTTCAGAATGTGTTGGCTTTCAGAGAACTCTACCAACTCACGGGGCCACTTACATAAATGTGCAGGGAGGTAAAATGCCTTTACAAAAAATAAATAACCCAAGAACATTTTGGAAAACCAGTTGCTTTTACATCATAGCATCTATTGTGGAGCCTTAAATTCATACTGTTTGCAGAGGTTTGGGTGTCAGGAAGACCTTGAATTCTAATCCTATCTCCTCGCCTGATTAACTGAGACATTGCACAAATAACCTATCCTCTCTGAACTTCTCTTTACTGACCTACGAAATGAGAATAGTCTGGCACCAGCGGCTCACGTCTGTAATCACAGCACTTTGGGCGACCAAGGCAGGAAAATCACTGAAGCCTAGGAGCCCAGGAGACCAACCCGGGCATGGTGGTGCCCACCTGTAGTCCCAGCAACTTGGGAGGCTGAGGCAGGAGGATCGCTTGAGCCTGGGAGGTCAAAGTTGCAGTGAGCTGTGTTTATGCAACTGTACTCTAGCCTGGGTGACAGAGTGATACCCTGTCTCAATAACTAAATAAACAAATAAAATTAGAACAATGATAATATTTTATCTATCTTCAGGATCATTCTCAGAATTACAAATCATGCTGGTCAAACTCATAGTGGGGTGCTGGCTCCTATCTTTATGTGATAACTATCATTTGCCTATTTTTCTCCTTTTCTTTTAAATTGTAATGGAGTCATGGGCTTTTTATTAAATAGGTATTTACAAGTCTTTCAGTCACCATGAAATGTCAATTACCATCCACCCTGTCCCTACCTACCACTTCCTTTGAAGAACAAGAATAATGCTGAACTAAACTCTGGGTTCAGGGGCAGAAAGGAGGCCCACGTGTTTTCTATCTAGGAACTGGCAAGTAAATGTCTGGGATTTTTTGGTAGTGGATTCTCCCTCTAACCTGTGCTTGTGCAGGGCAGGGCACTACGAAGGCTCTCAGTCCTAGAAGGGAAGTAGGGAAGGCTAGTCATTGCTTTTCTGCAGATGCTCAAATGAAGTGAAAAGCAAACACCCAGGCCATTGTGTGGCAAGGCAGTAAGTGTGCTAATGGGAAAAATGTGGATGCTCAGAAGGGTTCCAACCAAGCGTGGGCCTGGGGGCAGACGTTGAGTGTTCAGAGAAGCTTCAAAGGCTGATCTCGCTTGGTATCCTTAAATTAGCAGGAGTTAACCTGGCAGTGGGCTTGGGATAGAGAAAGCAATCATGGACCTAAGAAGAAAGAAGTATGGTGGCTTGTAAATGGATAGATTTGGCCTGTTGCATAAGTGGAAATAATTACTAAGGTGAGGAGGGAAGATAGGAGGGAGGGAGGGAGAGGTGTTGGGGTAGGGAATGATACTAATAATAACTGTGTGTCTTGCTGAGTGCTCACTCCATGCAGGCACCTACGACGAACCCTGACACATTATCTTATTGAGTTCAAACAATACCAAGTAGAGTCAGGTTCTACTAGCATCTCGGTTTACAACTGGGAGACTGAGGCTGGAACAGTCAGTGACCTGTGCAAAGTCACCTAGCTAGTAAGAAGGTATAGCCAGAATTACTCCTAGATCTCTCCTGCTTTAGAGTAGGCAGAATCTTAGGCACCTGCAGTCCTGCTGAGCTGCCCATCAGGGCATTAATTATAATGGAGAAAAACTTCTAACAACCAAATGTTCTCTAATAGGGGATTGGATCATTTAACTGGGCAACTTCAAAACAGCCATGAAAATGATGTGTTTGAAAGAAACAAAAAAGTGTCGTGAAATGTCCTTGGAGTAAGATTAAGGAAAAAGAATAATATGAAGGTATATGTATAGTAAGATTCTAAAGTGTGTGTGTGTGTGTGTGTGTGTGTGTGTGTCATACACCTACCTTTAGTAGATTTTGGAAACACTTCAGTGTGTAAACCAGATAAAAACTCATGCCCTTGTGTAATTTACATTCTAATGGGAAGAAGCAGAAGATAAATAATAAGTGTGATGAACTATTTTAGGTGTTAGGAGATTGGGAGTACTGGAGAATGGAAAAGGGGTGTAAGTGCCATTGGCCATGGGATGGAATTGCCAGATAAAATATTCAGTGTCCAGTTGCATTTGAATTTCAGGCAAGCAATTAATAATTGCACTATTTGGGAAGTGTGTATACCAAAAAAATTTTGCTGTTTAAAATCCAAATTTAATTGGGTGCCTTGTGTTTTTATTTGCTAAAAGTGACAATCCTCATATTAGGAGGTCATCCCATGACACTGTGCAGGTGACATGTTAGCCATGAGGTTATCTAGAGAAAGAGCATTCATGCTTCGATCAAAGACAGCAAAATAACGATTGCAGTGCTCTCTGTGCAGTGGGATTAATGGATTTGTTTTTCTTTTTTGCTTTTCGATGTTGTCCAAATGCCTTACAGCAGCAATGTATTACTTTTATAATAAAAAAAAATAGATTAAAAGTCAATGCAATCTCACCGGGACCAGCATGGCTTCATCTGCCTTCTCTCTTTTGCTCTCACCTCTTCATTCTCAGAGCTTCCAGCAACCAGCTCCCAGCCACCCCACCCACTCTCACCAGTCAGGTCAACAAATCATCAGCCCTCAAACCACAGTACTGTGAAGGCTGGTATATAAGACTGGCATCTACACCTTAAAACTGTTCCTCAGCTAAGACTCTGTCAACTTGGGCATGACTTTCTCACACAGGAAGGTTACTTTCTCAACTAATTTATTTTAAATAGCAACTGCTTGGGAAAGAGACGTTCAACTGGATCAAGAATTATATGCGAAGAATTGCAATAAAGTAGTTTTATTGAAACAAAAGAGTGAGCAAGAACAGTATTTCTAAATTTATTATAAATAAGTGATTTTAAATATACAGATATCACTATTACTAAAGTAGTAAATGAAATTAATTAGATATATGAGTGGTTCATTTATATTTCTAAGCAAAGTATTCAGGCATATCAAATAACTTAAAATTTTAGGAAAATGTGGAGTAGTCTGTCATATTCAGGACCTCGTGGAGAGGACTTGCTATATACGCTAAACACTACAGGCTTTTCCATCTTAGTGGTTACAGTAAGTAACAGCTTATATACCTTGAATATTTCCAATGCAATCAACTCTAAATGCTTTGTTTGTATCAATTCATTTTATCCTCACAACAATCCCATGAGGATGATGCTATTGTTATTCTTATTCCTATTTTGGAGTCTAGCTCCAGGGACTGTACTTTAAAAAATATATGTAATTTTTATCATGGAACATGTCAAACATAAAAGGAAGTGAAAAGATAGTAAAATTGATGACCAAGTGCCCATCACTCCATGAAAATCAACTCACTTCATGGACTAGAGGCCAAATGTTAAGTTGGTCAAGTGACTCCGACTCATCAAAGCCCATTGTCATAGAGCCTGCCTGCATCTTTGTGCACGCCCTTGTGCTTCTCTAAGCCCCCATTTCCTCATCTATAAAGTGGGGGTAATGTAGTTGCTGCTTCACACCCTTGGGCTAAGATAATTAGCATATGCTAAGTGCCTAGCTCACTGCCTGACACGTAGTAAACACTTGACAAGCATGATTCAATTTATGTTCATCTTCCCCACTCTAATGAAAGCTGAAAAAGAGCAACAGTGACAGAATACCACCAAACACCAACCCAGGCAGGTATTCAGGAAATATCTTTTGAGTAAACAAAAGTGAACTATCTTCTGCCTTAACCTGAAAGCTCCACCACATATGCCCAATGATCTTTCAGCAGAGAAATTTTCCTGCCCAAGTTAATAGTTAGCACTACTCCAAACCTTTTAAAATATAAACAGTCTTTAAGAGAAATTGTATATGAATGCAAATGTCAAGGTACCTCTGGCTACTGTTAGCAAAATACACTGAACAATGAATATATTAGATACATCAGCACCAGGCATTTGGGTTCTAGGAACTTTTGCCTTGATAACTCCTGGAGGCCCTGGAATTACTTCTAAATGAACTAGAATTGCCTTGTTGATGTGAAGCCTAACAGAGAGCTGAATTCTTCCTATGCTAACCTTGAGGCCACTGGGGCCAAATGGAATTTTAGACGAAGCATAGGAGTAAAATCACCAATAAGATCAATGCTACATTTTCTTTCTGTGAGCAGCTGCCTCAGGCAGTGCTGAGTTCATATACACCCCCCTCCACCCACCTGCCACTTACCAGCCTGGAATAGGTCACTTCTTGGAGCTGCTGTAAAAGGAAGATGCAAATAGCATTCATGAGACTCGTTAAGAGATTGAATGAGATAATATTAGAAGCTTCTTTCCACCCTGGAGAGCTTTAAACATGCTGACTTCCGTTACCTTGTCGTCCTTATCAGCGGTGCCATGAATGCATTCTCATCTTTCAAACAAGAAAACAAGCTCAGAGAGATTCAGTGACTTACTCAGAATCACACAGTTTTGACAGGGGATTTTCAAATGCTGAAGTGTCAAAAGATCATTTTATAGGTATGTGCTTGGATGTCATTTATTTAAACGTGGTTAGGGGGCAAAGAATGAAATTCTCTTGGGTTTTGTGCGTGGAACTGAGATATCTACAATGGTGGGGAAATGGGTTCTCTTGATTATATCATAAAATAACCAGAAGATTTCCTTTAACTACCATGTTGAGCTATTGCTAGCAATTTGAAATTTTTATGTGAGTGCCAGGCAGCCGATCATCTGGGTGGCAGGTGCAGTTAGAAATATGGAATAAGAAAGGAGTTTATTTATAAATGGCCAGATGAATCCCCAAAATGAACTTGTCAGTCAACCCAAGGAATGTAACTATGAAGGAATAGGAAATTAATGATTGTCCCCTTTGGCGTAGACAGGCTCTCCAATACCAGGCATATGATTTGCTGGCTGTCAGCACATTTCTCGCTCCCCCTGCCTGGTTGCCAGTTATTTCTGTCAATACAAACTCAGTTCAATACCTCTGAAATGTTGATCAATAAACTCAGCACTTGCTGGTTGAAGTGAGCTTTAGCATTAGCTGGGAAAATAAGGAGGAGAGAATTAGAGTCCTTTTCCTCCCTCCTCTCTTTCTTCCTTTCTTCCCTAAACTTTCTTATTTTTCATTTTTTTGAGACAGGGTCTTGCTTCGTTGCCTAGGCTGGAGAGCAGTGGCAAGATTATAGCTCACTGCAGCTGCCAAGTCCTAAGCTCAAGTGATCCTCCTACCCCAGCCTCCCAAGTATCTGGGACTGCAGGCATGTGCCACCACATCCGGCTAATTTTCTTATGTGTGTGTGTGTAGAGACAAGGTCTCCTATGTTGCCCAGGCTGGTCCTAAACTCCTTGGCTCAGGTGATGCTTCTGCCTCAGCCTCACAGAGTGCTAGGATTATAGGCATGCGCCACGGCACCAGGCGCTAAACATTTATTGTACCAGGCACACTTCAAAACCAGTTCTAATTCCTGAGGATGCACAAGAAAAAAATGAGAATCATGAACCTGGTGAGCAAACAAAAAGCGCACTCCTATGTAGTGGGATTTGCCTTATTAGAGATGGACCTGGAAGCCAGGGAGGTGAATAGGCCAGCAGCAGCAATTTCACTGCTGTGCCTGTGTTGAAGGGAGGGCTTCTAGCTTCATGGAGGAGGTGATAATTCAGCTGGGCCCTGAGACGTGAGTAGGAGTCCACCAAATAGGCATATGAGAGGAAGGCCATATCCACATATCCAGAGAGATAGTGGTAAGACATGGCAGTTCCCTGCTCCCTCTTGCCTTCTTTCTTCCTCTTTTTTTTTCTTTTGCTTCCTTCTCTTCCTCAAGAACGAGCCTCCAGCCCAAGCATGATGGCTCACACCTGTAATCCCAGCACTTTGGAAGGCCAAGGCAGTTGAGGCCAGGAGTTCGAGACCAGCCTAGCCAACATGGCAAAACCCTGTCTCTACTAAAAAATACAAAAATTGAGAGTGTTTTAAAGGAATGAGACTAAATCCTTTGCAGGGACGTGGATGGAGCTGGAAGCCATTATCCTTAGCGAACTAACACAGGAACAGAAAACCAAACACTGCATATTCTCACATATAAGTAGGAGCTGAACCATGAGAACACATGGACACAGGGAGAGGAACAACACACACTGGGACGTTGAGGGGGGTGGTGGGGAGGGAGAGCATTAGGATAAATAGCTCATGCATGTGGCGCTTAATACCTAGGTGATGGGTTGATAGGTGCAGCAAACCACCATGACACACATTACATGTCCTGCACATGTATTCCAGAACTTAAAAATTTTTTAAAATTACAAAAATTAGCTGGGTGTGGTGGCGCATGCCAGTAATTCCAGCTACTCAGAAGGCTGAGGCATGAGAGTTGCTTGAACCTGGGAAGTGGAGGTTGCAGTGAGCAGAGATCACGTCACTGCATTCCAGCCTGGGTGACAGAGCAAGACTCTGTCTCAAAAAAAAAAAAAAAAAAAAAGAACAAACAAAAGAAAGAGCCTCTGGAGAAGGCTCACTATCACTTTTAGGGCAAGAGTGATAAAAATATGAATAATATAATATCATAATACATAGTTTCATATCAAATGAATATTTATTGATCATCTATACTGTTTCAATAAAACCATCAGAGGGTCCATCAGAAGACAATATGTTGTCACTGCCTATATGTACACTGCTGTATCTGGCATGCCTACACAAAGTAGTCATCAATGAATACATTTTATTTTTTTCTTGAGACAAGGTCTCATTGTGTCTCTCAGGCTGGAGCGCAGTGGTATGAGCAATGGGTCACTATAGACTTGACCCTCTCAGGATCAAGAGATCCTCTCACCTCAGCCTCCCAATCTGTTGAGATTTGTAGCCATGAGCCACCCACCATGCCAGGTCTAATTAATACATTTAATTTAGATTGAAGGTCAGACACTTTATACATGTTACTGCCAATCTTATGATACATGAAAAATATATATTATCAATATGATTTTTTATCCGAATGAATCGATCAGATTTATCCTTTAAAATGTAAATCACTTTGGGGCTGGGCACAGTGGCTCATGCCTGTTGTCCCAGCATTTTGAGAAGCCGAGGTGGGTGGATTCCTTGAGCTCAGGAGTTCGAGACCACCCTGGGCAACATGGTGAAACCTCGTCTCTAAAAAAAGAAAAAATATAAAACTTAGCTGGATGTGGTGGTACAAGCCTGCAGTCCCAGCTACTTGGGAGGCTGAGGTGGGAGGATCACTTGATCCCAGGAGAGAGAAGCTGCAGTGAGCCAAGATCATGCCATTGCACTCCAGCCTGGGTGGCAGAGGGAGACCCTGTCTCAAAAAAACACAAAACAACAACAACAATAAAAAGTAAATTACATCACTGCAGTCTTTGCTCAAAACTCCTCAACACTTTTGCATTGTGTATCTATCTCTCGGCCTATAGTAAAACTCAAAATTTGCCATGTAAGTTTATTTATATGTTTTTCCAAATTTAATCTATCCAACAACCTTATGAAATAGGCATAATGTCCCTATATTCAAATAAGGAACTTAGCACATAATTAACAATAACATCGACAGCAGCAATTTATTGAGCAATTGTTTCACATCAGACACTGTGCTAATCACTGCATTCGCACTCCCATTTGATTACCTCTGTGAGTCTACACCATGATGATCTTGACAAGAAGGCCATCCCTGACCTCCTTACTAAATCAACATGCCCCACCCCAGCTCTCCTAAGCTCCCATTATGTTAATATTTAACTCTTAAACCACATAAGTCTTTAATCCTTGTTCATTGGTTTGTTGTCTGTCTCCCCTGCATAAGAGGGAAAGGACTCTCTTTAATACTCTGCTGCCTTTGCTCCACCTAGGGCAGCACCTAACATGTAATACATGCTCAATAAAATAATATATATTTTTATTTCTGAGCTGCCAAATTCTATCCCCACTAAAAACAAAACAAAACAACAACAAAAAGCAAGTCAGGCATAGTGGCTCACACCTGTAATCTCAACACTTAGAGAGACCTGAGTGGGAGGATCACTTGAAGCCAGGAGTTCAAGACCAGCCTGGACAGCATAGCAAAACTCGTCTCAACAACAACAACATTAGCCGGGCGTGGTGGCACATGCCTGAAGTCCCAGCTACTCCAGAGGCTAAGGTAGGAGGATTGCTTGAACCTAAGAAATAGAGGCTGCAGTGTGTGATCGCACTACTGCACTGAAACCTAGGCAACAGAGCAAGACCTTCTTTCAAGAAAAAGAAAAGAAAGAAACAATTGCAGGAGGAATCAGTCTTCCCACATTGCTTGGGCAGTCTGCCTTTGAGGTACTTAACAGACCAGCACTGTCTCTACCAATTCCTTCCCCAAACTATTTCTTTTCCCACTGGCAAGGCAGGCAGGCCAATTAGTGGCCTTGTCTAAAATGAGACTGACAGAGCAGACCTGTGGGCAGATAATAGCATGTTTCCTGGGATTGTAGATCTGTCTGACAGTGGGTCTATGGCCAGCACTAGGCTTTTTTGCTGCCTGACGTTGTAGGTCTTCACAGACTCTTAAGAAGTAGAGGCAAGAGTATCAGTCCTGAGGTCTTCTCCCCTACCTTCTCTAAACAGTAGCACAGAAAGCCCACCTGCCCCTTTGACATAAAGAAAAGACTACTTTTTTCATATTTTCCTGCATAAACCTAAACCTGGTGATAGTACCTGACATTCAATAGGTATTTGCTAAATGATTGAATGAATGAATGAGTAAGTGAATGAATGGATGAACATGCTTTGAAATGAATGGGCAAACAGCCTTATTGAACATACAGAAATTGAGGCTCTGAAAAGAGAAGCGATATGGGCTGAACTGTGTCACCTCAAAATGTGTGTGTTAAAGTCCTAACCCCTAGTATCTCAGAGTGTGACTATTTAGAGACAAGGGTTTTTGTTTGTTTGTTTGTTTTGTTTTGTTTTGTTTTGTTTGAGACGGAGTTTTGCTCTGTCACTCAGGCTGGAGTGCAGTGGCATGATCTTGGCCCACTGCAACTTCTGTGTCCGGGGTTCAAGCGATTCTCCTGCCTCAGCCTCCCAAGTAGCTGGGATTACAGGTGCATGCCACCTCACCTGGCTAATTTTTGTATTTTTGGTAGAGATGGGGTTTTGCCATGTTGGCCAGGTTGGCCTCCAACTCTTGACCTCAGGTGATCCACCCACCTCAGCTTCCCAAAGTGCTGGGATTACGGGCATGAGCCACTATGCTCGGTCGAGATAAGGTCTTTTTTTTATTGACACATAGTATTTGTACTTATTCATGAGGTACCTTTAATATTCTGTTACATGTAAAGGATGTGGAATTATCAAGTCAGGGTGTTTATTATATCCATCACCTCGAGTAATTTTCATTTGTATGTGTTGGGACATTTCCAGTCCTGTCTTCTAGCTATTTGAACATGAGACTTTATTCCTTCTATATATTTATATCCATTAACTAATCTCTCTTCACCCATGACCATACACACACCCTTTCCAGCCTCTGGTGGAAATAAAGTCATTAAAGAGGCAGTTAAGGTTAAATATGGTGGGCTCTAATCCCATATGACTGTTGTCCTTATAAAAAGGGGAAATTTGGAGATTGACATGCACACAGGGAGAATGTCATACGGACATCAAGGCAGAGATCAGACTGGTGTATCTACAAGCCAAAAAACGCCAAAGATGGCTGGCAAACCACCAGAAGAGGAGAGAAGCATGGACCGGTATTCCTAAAAGAAAAGATTAAGACATAGACACAGAGGAAAGACCATGTGAAGACAAAGGGAAAAGAAAAATCTATAAGCCAAGGAGTGAGACCTCAGATTACAGCCAACCCTACTGACATCTTAATCTTGGACTTCTAGCCTCCACCCAGTCTATGGTGTTCTACTAAGGCAGCCCTAGCAAACTATCACAGGAAGTGACTATCCAAGTCCTCTTGCACTAACAGCAGAGCAGGACTTGAATCCACTTCTCCTGGAATCCAGGTTCCATGACTTTCTCCTGTGCTCCATGGCTTCCTAGGCGGCATAAGTCCCCAAGCTTAGATCTGGAAGAGACATGGGCTTCTAGACAAAGCCTGCCTGTCTGGCTGTGGGATGGAATTCACCAAGCATCTCTATTAACGATGAACTCTAGGCACACTCCACTTGATCTTCATCTTTACCTTCTGCTTACCTCATGCTCTCCTGGGTAGAGACAGGGCAAGGTGGAAACCCCTCTTCCTCTGCCTTTTGTCTTCTGCTGTCTCCTTCAGATGCCACAAGACTAGCATCCCTTCTGGTCTGTCCATGCGAAAGTCAGCATCTCCACTCAACACTGTTCCCAAAAGCCTAAATCTTAGTCTGTTCCACTGACAAAACTCAGGAGTTGCTGAATGAAATCCAGATGCTCTGAATGAAAGTGTTTCATAACGACTTGTAGATGATAGTTCTATTTATGCCATTGCCCTGTCTAGAAACCTCCCATGCCTGACCTACATCAGTCTGCAAACCCAAGGAGGCCTACCCTCATGGGCTACATGGAAGAACTTTCAAGAGTTAGAAGAGCGTGGATAGTTTATGAACAATTGATTTCTGCATCTTCAATCTCCACGCCACTTAGGAAGGCTGAGGGTGTACTTTCAGATTCCCAAGAGTAAATACCTATTTGGCTTAATTGTCAGTTCACTTGCTCACCAATAAAGTCGGAGGAAAGCAACGCCTTAACTCAAAAATCTACAAGAATGTATCCAGTGTGTGTGTGTGAGGAAAGGGGGATGTGAATTTCCGCAAACCCAAAACAGAGGTGTTGTTATCAGAAGAAAGGGACATGGATATTTATAAACAAATACAAGGGCTGTCCACCATGTAGTCTCACTGCCGACTCCACACATCCAACCCAGTTAAATGTCACCTCTTCCTCAAAATATCTGGCTTTGGGTTATATGGGGATATGCATTCATGCGTTTACATCAATATAATTTTTCTTGCCTTTTAAAAAATTAATATTATAACAAATTTTTTCCATATCATTAGTTACACCTGGAAATCACGATTTTAAACTTTCACAGGATATCTTGCTGTGGGAATGAACCATATGTTGATGATCATTTCCTCACTGTTAGATATATAGAACATTTTCGTTTTGCCCCATTATAAACAATGCTGTGACGAACGTCATTGTGCATATGTCATCATCTGCATTGCTCATTTTTCCTCTAGAATTGATTACTGTGATCACTTGGTCAACGTGTATGAACACTTCAAGAGTTTTGATACATTTTGCCAGATTGCTTTCCATAAATGTTGGCAAGTTATACTCCCACAGTGGAATCCGAAAATAGCATTTCACTACACCCCCTTCAGCACTGAGAATTATCATTTGACAAGAATATTTGCCAACTTGATTGATGAAAATGAATACCTTTTTTTTTTTTTTAAGAGACAAGGTCTCTGTCTGTCACCCATACTTCAGTACAGTGGCACAATCATAGCTCACTGCAGCCTTGAACTCCTGGGCTTAAGCGATCCTCCCGCCTTGGCCTCCCAGAGTGCTGGGATTACAGAAGTGAGCCACCATGGTCAGCCAATATCTTCTTGTCAAATAAGTACAAATTAAGACATAGGCAAGCTTTTGGGGAATAGTTTACACTCAAGATTCTCATTTCCACCATCCCACTTTGATTGCAGTCTTCCAGTTTTTTGTTTTCTGCCTCCGTACTCATGACGCTAACTCAAACATAATGACTGTTCTCAGTCCATGACCCTCTGTACCTCTTCTCCTCCTGCTTCTCCTTTTCTGCCCCCACTGTTGTCACCTTTTCCTTCTTTCTCGGTGTCATCACTGATCTTTAAAACAATAATATATTTATTTATCTTTTAACAAGTATATTTAATCACAGGGTTCAAAATTTCAGATACAAAAAGACTGAAGTCTTTTAAAATCCATACAGTAACTTTCACTGTCTGAACCCAAACTGGAAGTAACCTCTTCCCTTTCTGAGCTCCTACAGGCCTCTCTAATAGTCTTTTTGCCATGTCTTTTCTACTCTGCAAGACTGCTGCTGGCATTGTTGGGGACAGAAGCTATGGCTTACTCATATCTGACAGCTAAGAGCGCAGGGTCAGAAAGAGTAGGTACTTAATAAATATCTTTGTAATAATAAATGGAATGATGGATGGATGGGTGAATGGATGGATGGATGGATGGATGGATAGATGGATAGATGGATAATTCTTTTATTGTTCCAAAAGAAATTAGGAATCATTGCTTGAGGCACTGAATGCTTAACAATTTTACAATTATTGATGATCACTAGGTAATTACCTTGTGATTTTCACCACATAAAAAATCCATTCATTAAGTTGTGCTACAAATATTGTTGATATTTCAAAACATCAAATAGTTCTTATCCAGCAAATGAATTTACTAGTGTTTAATTTCCATAACTCACTGTCTACTACTAAAATTTTTGCAAGTAGCTGACAGACTGAACACAGCCTGTTGCTGTCTATGATTTCCATAATGGAAACCAATTCTTTGTAGGCAGTGGAGGTGCCTTGTGTTTTACATAAGCTGGAATCTTTTGGGAAATTGCACTTCCCGCTAGCCTGTCAACACCATGCAAAGGCAGTAGCCACCCCAGGTGCAAACAGAGAAGTGCAGTAAAAGGGAATTCACACTGGTTGGATTTTTGCTTTATGCCCAGCAATGCATGTGGTGCTTTAAATGGCTTATCATTTTTTCTTTTAATATCAGTCCTGAGAGGTAGTTGCTATAGTCTCCACTTGACAAATAAGGAAGCTGAAGTCAGAGAGGTCACACAGTGAGGTACAAAGCAGAACTGGGATTCCAACTCAGATTCAACAAGTGGCATTCTGGGAGAAGAATGTGGACTCCAGAGTCAGAGGCAGTTGGATTCCTATTAGGGCTCCACTAGGAAATTATGGACTTTTAAATGACTCAGTTTCTTTATCTGAAAAATGGGGTAATGAGATCCACCTTGTGAACTAGAAAATGTCTATAAAACGCATGTGACTGGGCCTGGTGAGTTCCCTTTTCTCCCACCTGTCCCACACTTTAATAATGGGCTCACTGGGTATTTATGCAACACACCTTCCTCCTCCTCGTCTTCCACATTCTGTGACTCTGTTTGTGCTGTCCTCTAGCAGCCATCCTGTCTTTCTTTTTTCTTCCTTTTCTCCTCCTCATCATTACTGTTCTCATCTTTCTTCAAGATCCATGTGTGGCTACCTCTTCTAGAAAGCCTTCTCTAGCTAGCCGAGGAAGAGTTGTCGCTTCATTTTGAGGACCTCATGATGTCTTTATGCATCTATAATATGTGTCTACTCAGCTTCACAGTGTAAATCTTTACTTGCTATCTCTGCCCCAGCTTGTGCCCTTCTTGAAGGCAGGGGTCATGTCTCAGTACCTGTGAGTACCGAGTATCTATCATGCGAGCTAGCACCTAGTAAGTCCTTAAGAAATTCGGAAATTCATCCCCATCATGGCACCTATGGCAGTCATGGATGGCTGCAATAAACTTCTTTTGCCCTAAAAGGAATGGGAAGGGAGACACAGAAGGGCCAGAATTTGCATATTTGCACAAGGGACGTTGCCTTATTCATTTTACCCCGTTCTCCAGCCACCCTTGGAGGAAACATTGCCACAACGTGTTCACAGATAAGGAAACTGAAGTTCTGAGGCAGGAGGTCATTTGCACAAAGGCAAACCCCCTGAAAGCTTTTGTTTACTTACTTATTTATTTATTTTCTGAAAAACATGTCTGTTAATTCACCACATCACATGTGCCCCTTCAGGAAAGAGTTATTTTGGTGTGATGATAGTTGAGTTTTAATTTCCTGTCTTCCTATCAGGACCCAAGCTTCTGATTATATTCACAGTGACAGCTATACAGAGAGAAGCTTTTTCCAACAAAGTGTCATTGTCGGCAGCAGCTCTTAATCTGGGGTCTATGCTGGAGGTTCATGAAATTTCATGGGAAAATAATACATCTTTACTTTTGCCAGCCACTCATTGAAATTTAACATTTCTTTCTATTACAAACTCGGGCAACAAACATAGGTGTGTCAGCAGCACCTGTGACTTGGTCACCAGTAGAAATTACTTATAGTTTTATATCATATTTCATTTGTTGTAAATGTCTTAAAATATACTTTTTGGCTCATCATTGCTTTGAATTTATGGTTGTTACTATATATGCTACTAGATATTTTTACTTAATATGTCAATAAAGGAACATGTAGATTATGTTACAATTGATTTTTAAATACATTTTGATAAATGGTTTATTTTAGAATGCCTTTTCATTTGATTTTATCCATATAAAAACACAACTCTAAGTTGTGGTCCATAGGCTTCATAGGCTTTACCAGACTGGAAAACAGGGCCTGACACCAAGTTAAGAATCCCTGTTCTCAGGGCTTGAGTCATTTTTAGGATTGGTGAAAAGCAGGCTATTGTTAGTAACAATTACTGTAACAATACAAGCAAATGTATTGGTCTTCGTTATGGACTCAGTGCTTTGCAGCATTTCACGTGTTTTTATTCATTCATTTGTCCAATACAAATTGGGGTGCCTGCACAGTGTTCCAGGCACTGTTTAAGGCACTAGACTTCAGTGAGCATGACAGAGCCCTTGCCTTCATGGAGATTTTATTATCTAATGTAATCCTCATGAAACCTAAGAATTAGGTATTATAATCTACGATTTATGTATGAGGAAACTGAGACTCAGAGAGGTTGAATAAGTTGTTAGTTTTCTCTGCAAATGAGCAGCAGGGCCTGGGTGTGTGAGCCCAGGGCTGGTTCCTTATAATAACACAGTCCCTTGATTTCCTCAGGTTCAAAACAATGAATTCTCATTTTTGCTCTCTCTCTGTCTCTGTCTCTGTCTTTGTCTCTCTCTCCAATCTTGTATTTTCACCTTATTTCTGAAAGTGAAATTGACAACTGGAAGCAGTTGTCAGCCTTCTTTGGAAGCCACATTACGTTATTAGAAATTGGAGCTGGAAGAGCCCTTAGAGATCACCCCATCATTGTAGAAATGTAGACTCTGAGGCCCAGAGAGGGTAGAGGATCACCCAGAGACACACAGCAGAGGGAGGCTAAGCTGGACCCTGATACTATACCTGAGCCTCCAGGCCAGTGCTCTTCCTTCTAGAAGTCACAGCCCCATTTACTGTCTAATGCTGGGCTCTCCTGGCTCGTGGCAACCCCCTCTGCCATCCAGATCACCAGTCTCTCATGCCCCTGAGCAGCGGGGCACACCTGAGTTTGGGGAAGGTGCTGGCTTTCTGAGCAATCATACCTGAGACCCCAGGACTTCCCATCTTAATGAGCTGCTTCTGTCTGAGATGAGAGCTGGGAGGAGCCCTCAGTGACTCCATGTGGGTAATTTATGAATAAATAATCCTCTAGTTTCAGCATTTGCCACTGAAATTTTTTGTTTCTTTTTCAAAATAAGGATGAGATTTGCAAAAGGTAGGAGAAAGGGGTGGGTGAAGAGGAGAATTTCTTTTTTAAAAAAATTAAGTTCTGGAATACATGTACAAGACGTTCAGGTTTGTTACACAGTTAAACTTGTGCCATAGTGTTTTGCTGCACCTATCAACCCATCACGTGAGTATTAAGCCCCACGTGTATTAGCTATTTATGCTGATGCTGTCCCTCCCCCAGCCTCCTGACAGGCCCCAGTGTGTGTTGTTCCCCTCCCTATGTCCATGTGCTCTCATGGTTCAGCTCCCATTTACAAGTGAGAACATGCAGTGTTTAGTTTTCTGTTCCTGCATTAGTTTGCTGAGGATAATGGCTTCCACCTCTAACTGTGTCCCTGCAAAGGACATGACCTTTCTTTTTATGGCTGCATAGTATTCCATGGTGTATATGTACCACATTTTCTTTACCCAGTCTGGCATGATGGGTATTTGGGTTGATTCCATGTTTTTGCTATTGAGAATAGTGCTGCAATGAACACACACATGCATGCCTCTTTATAATGGAAAAGACTTATATTCCTTTAGGTATATACCCAGTAATAGGGGGTCAAATGATATTTCTAGTTCTAGATCCTTGAGGAATTGCCATACTGTCTACACAATGGATGAGCTAATTTGCATTCCCTCCAATAGTGTAAAAGTGTTAATATTTCTCCACAGCTTTGCCAGCATCTGTTGTTTCTTGACTTTTTAATAACTGCCATTCAGATTGGCATGAGATGGTATCTCATTGTGGTTTTGATTTGCATTTCTCTAACGATCAGTGATGTTGAGCTTTTTTTCATATGCTTGTTGGCTGCTTAAATGTCTTCTTTTGAGAAGTGTCTGTTCATGTCCTTTGCCTACTTTTTAATGGGATCATTTGTTCTGTTCTTGTAAATTTGTTTAAGTGAAGAGGAGAATTTCTATGACTAAGTAGTCAGAACAAGCACAGGGAGGAGAAGATGGATTTTTTGCCAGAGGAATGATGATCTCTGCAATCAGATGGACTCCATGGTCACTGTGCATGGTGGGGGTGGGAGTGGAGGACACACATCATCACAGTTCTCCTATGGACAGCCTGGGCGTGATGAAACCCTGCCAGATCACAGGCTGGTTTGGTTTCAGGGCCTGATATTTTCCAGGGAAATCTGCCCTAACTGCACACTCCCATTCCCAAATCCCTAGATTAGCTTGGTCCCTCTGCCATATGATCTTATTGTATTCGGTATTTTTAAAGCATCTATCACAGTTTGTAATTATAAATTTAGGTATAGATAGGGGCATAGGCATAGATGTATAGATATGAAAATATAGACATAGATACAGATACAACAGACATAGCCATAGCCATAGACACAGACACACATATTGATATTGAGGCAGGTATTTGTTGAGTGACTGTTCCAATAACTACCTGTGTTGAAAACAAGTGCTCGGTGTAGCCAAAAGAAACCCACGCTTAGACAGAAAATTTCTCAGCAAGGCATGTTTACTTCTGCAGAAGGGTGCTGCTTGTGCTGGTTACAATCGCAACAGCACACTGAACAAAGGAGAGAAGGGGTTTTTAACCCTAATGCAGTTCCTGTTTGTGTGTCCTTCCCCTATTGGCTGGGGTTGGACCGCACAATCTAAGCTGATCCCAGTTGGCTGAGACTTAAACTTTTCCAAATAGGGTAGATGCCCGATTTGTGAAAAAAAGAAGGGGGTAGGTTTGGTTTACAATTTATGACCAGAAAGTTGAGTCTTTGAAGAGGAACTTACTTGTCCCAACAACTGTAAGCCCTAGAGGGACAAAACCCATGTTCGTTTTGCTCTTTTCTGTATATAGGCACACCTCAGAGATATTGTGTGTTAGGTACCAGAACACCGTAATAAAGCAAATATCACAATAAAGTGAACTATACAAATACTTTTGTTTCCTAGTGCATATAAAAGTTATTTTTTACTCTATAGTTTATTAAGTGTACAATTGCATCATGTTTAAAACATAATGTACATACCTTAATTAAGAAATACTTTATTGCCAAAAAAAAAAAAAGCTAATGGTCATCTGAATCTTCAGTGAGCCATAATCATTTTGCTGGTGCAGGGTATTGCTTCAATGTTGACAGTGGCTCACTGATCAAGGTGGTAGTTACTGAAGGCTGAAGAGGCTGTGGCAATTTCTTAAAATAAGACAACAGTGAAGTTTGCTGTAACAATTGATTCTTCTTTTCACAAAAGATTTTGCTGTAGCATGTGATGTAGTCTGGTAGCATTTTACCCACAGAACTCTTGTTGAAAGTGAATTTATTCCTTCAAACCCTGCCACTGCTTTATCCACCAAGTTTATGTAATATTTTAAATCTTTTGTTCTTATTTCAGCAGTATTCACAGCATATTCACCAGGAGTAGTTTACAACTCAAGAAACCACTTTTCTTTGGTCATCCACAAGAAGCAACTTCTCATTAGTTTTATCATGAGATTGTGGCAATTCAGTCACATCTTCAAGCTCCACCTCTAATTCTAGTTCTCTTGCAATTTTCATATCTGTAGTTATTACCTCCACTGAAGCCTTGAACCCCTCAAAGTCATTCATGAGGGTTGGAATCAACTTCTTCCAAACTCCTGCTAATATTGATATTTTGACCTCCTCTCATAAATCAGAAATGTTTCTCATGGCATCTAAGATGGGGAATCCTTTCCAGATGGTTTTCAATTTATTTTACCCAGATCCATCAGAAAAATCACTATCTATGACAACTATAACCTTACAAAATGTATTTCTTAAATAATAAGACTTGAAATTATTTCTTCATGAATGCGCTGCAAAAAGGATGCTGTGTTATCAGGCATGAAAACAACATTAACCTCTTATGCATTTCCATCACAGCTCATTTTTCTGAGCAGGAGTTCTCAACAGTGGGCTTAAAATATTCAGTAAACCATGCTGTAAACAGATGTGCTGTCATTCAGGCTTTGCTGTTCTATTTATAGAGCACAGGCAGAGTAGATTTAGCATAATTCTTAAGGGTCCTAGGATTTTTATAATGGTAAATGAGTATTGGCTTCAACAGCTGCATTAACCCCTAATGAGAGAGGCAGCCTGTCCTTTGCATCTTTGAAGCCAGGCTTCTCCTCTCTAGCAATGAAAGTCCTAAATGGCATCTTCTTCCAATACAAGGCTGTTTCATCTACATTGAAAATCTGTTGTTGAAGATAGTCACCTTCATTAATTATATTAACTAGATGTTTTTGATAACTTGCTGCAGCTTCTATTAACACATCAGCACTTGCTGCTTCTCCTTGCACTTTTATGCTACGGAGATGGCTTCCTTTCTTAAAACTTATGAATCAATCTCTGCTTAAACTTTTCTTCCACAGCTTCCTCACCTCTCTCAGACTTCCTAGAATTGAAGAGAATTAGGACTGTGCCCTAGTTTGGGCTTAAGGGAATATTGTAGCTGGTTTAATTTATCCACACCTCTAAAACATTCTCCATAACAGAAATAAAGCGGTTTCACTTTCTTATCATTTGTGTCTTCACAGAAGTAGCACTTCTATTTTCCTTTAAGAACTTTTTCTTTGCATTCACAACTTGCCTAACTGGTGCAAGAGGCCTAGCTTTTAGTCAGTCTTGACTTTCTACATACCTTCCTTACTAAACTTAATCATGTCTAGCTTATGATTTAAAGTGAGAGATGTGTGACTTTTCCTTGCATTTGAACACTTAGAGGAAATTGTAGGGTTATTAATTGGCCTGATTTCAATATTGCTGTATCTCAGTGAACAGGGAGGCCTTACATTTACCGAGTAAGTTGGCCGCCTTATATGAGCGCAGTGAGGGCTCCCCAAAACAATTACAATGGGAACATCAAAGACCTTTGATCACAGATCACCATAACCGATATAATAATAACACGATTTTGAAATATTGTGAGAATTACCAAAATCTGACGCATAGATATGAAGTGAGCACTTTCTTTTGTAAAAGTGGCACTGATAGACTTGCTTGATGTAGGGTAGCCACCGACCTTCAACTTTTAAGAAATAATATCTGCAATGAACAATAACGTGAGGTGCAATAAAATGAGGCTGTGTCTATACCCACCCTCCAACTCCAGGGGTGAGTGCTGGGTAAATATTTGTTAAATGCACAAACTCATTTCCAAAACACAACAGCCCTTTATTGAGGATCTTTATCTGTTTGAGCCTGGTGATAAGAGACTTTCATATTTTTTAACTCTTTGAATTCTGACCCACAATTCTGTGAGTTGAATATTATTGCCTCCATCACACAGATGGACAACAGACATTACAATCATTTTTTCTTTGTTCTAAAGACTGCACAGCTGATGGACCTTATTGTGCCCTCCTTCTCTTCCTTCAACACCTGTCCTTATTCAGTGAACAGCTGCAGCAGGCCCAGTGCACTGAGAGATGTGACCGAGGAGGACTCTAGGCATGCAGGAAGCTTACAAGCTACTCAGAGGCACAAGACAGTCACAGGAAGTTATGAGACCACTCTGAACAGCAATATATATATCTCAACCCAAATTAGTGCAAACCACAATTGCTAGAGGAAGGAGAATGTTAAGTGTCAGCTAAAACACCAGTCCCAGAATCTCTGGGTGGAAAGAACTCTTAAAGAGAAAGGCAGGACACTAGAGTCCGAAGTCAGATACACCCAGGGTGAAACCCAGCTCTGTCACTAGGACTCACTGCCGGTCCTCTCACCTCTGTAAATGCCAAGTCCTGCACGTGAGTGTGTACATTTCTTTTCAAATTGAAAAACAAAAAACAAAAAACACCAGATGTATTAGTTTGTTTTTGCATGCTATAAAGAACTACCTGAGACTGGGTAATTTATAAAGATAACAGGTTTCACTGGGTCAGTGTCCCACAGTCTGTACAGGAAGCATGGCTGGGAAGGCCTCAGGAAACTGAGTAACATGGTAGAAGGGGAAGGGGGAGCAGACATGTCCTACATGGCCAGAACAGCAGGAAGAGAGCAAAGGAGCAAGTGCTACGCACATTTGCACAACCAGATCTCGTGAGAATTCACTCACTACCACGAGAACCTCAATGGGGAAGTACACTGCCTCCCCGCTCTGCCATATCCAATCACCTCCCACCTGGCTCCTCCTCCAACACTGAGGATTACAATTCAACATGACATTTGGGTGGGGACACAGAGCCAAACCATATCAACAGGGATAATAGCACAATCCCATAGGCAATTATTAAATGAGATAATCTATATTAAGCCAAAGTTCTCATGTCATAAATTCTCAGTAGATATTAGCCCTTGTGAATATTGTTATCACCATAATATTGTACACCCTCTCCCCTGGAGCCCTGATTCCTTCCACAACTATCCCAGGAAAATGGCCATCCCTCCTCAGTATGCATTCCTGAAGGCTGGAGCAGTAAATTGGAAGAGAGTGTTCCCTTGCTGAATATTGCTGGCTTTGGAAAAGTTCAAATCTACTTCCCTGTGGCTTGTGCCACCTCACCCTATCCCTCCCCTGGAAGATGTTTTTCAAGAAATCCTTATAAAGCAGTCACCATGTGCCAGGCACTGTCCTAATGCTTTACCTACATTATCCATAACAGGTCTCAAAACAGCCTCAAAATGGTGCCTGAGTTTCCTTCTCCTATGAAATGGGAATGTATCATTTACATCACTGTGTTTTTGGGGAGGATTAAGTGAGTTGATACATGTAGTGCTTAAACCATTTATTGGCACAGTATGAATGCACAATCAGCATTAACTATTATTGCCATAATGATTTGTGTAAACTATTCATCTATGGTATTACTCTAAATAAAAGAAGGATCTGCTTTTAAATTTTTGGGTGGCAGTCCATAGCTTCCAGGGTAAAGTCCAGAATCACCATGGCCTGGCACACAGGAATCTTCTCTAGCCTGGCTCCTGGCACTCCTGCTGTTTCAGCCTTTGCCATATCTCACCTCCTCCTTCACAGTTCAGCATTTCTGCATCCCTTGAAGCCTCTCAATCAGGGTATTCCCTCTCCTACCTCTAGGCCTTAGCATATTCTTTCCCTCTGCCTAGAATTTATTTATCCCACTCTATTTATCCCCCTTTACCTAATTTCCACCCATCCTTTATGTCTCAGGCTCTACATTACCTCCTCCAAAAAGCCTTCTCTGAGCTCCTACTTCCAAGGTCTGGCAAGAGAGAGAGTCATCTTTTTAGTCCTGTGGCCTCACTTATCTTGCTAAGTTAGTATTTTTCTTCCTGCCTAGCACACGCTATGTCACATCCATTCCTATGTCTCCCAGGAACCCAGCCGAGTGCCCAGAACAAGCCCAGCACCAATGAAACATGTTTAACTGAGTAATGGACCATGTGGGTCTCAGATCTTTCATCCTTTCTCCTCCGCTGAGCTTCTCAACATTCTCAAGGCATGGGTCTTGCAACTTTGAGGGACTTTCTGGTACTATTAATTATTATCAGTTGTTAGGCACTTACTGTGTGCCAGGCATTTGAACACATTTGCTCTAATCTATTACTCATGCTACCTCTGCTAGCTAGGTATTAATATCCCCATTTTACAGATGAGAAAATTGAGGCTCAGGGTTTAAGAGACTTGCCCAAGGTCTCTGGATCACCTGAGGTCAGGAGTTCAAAACCAGCCTGGTCAATACGGTGAAACCCCGTCTCTACTAAAAACATAAAAATTAATCTGGCGTGGTAGCACATGCCTGTAGTCTCAGCTACTTGGGAGGCTGAGGCAGGAGAATCGCTTGAACCCGGGAGGCGGAGGTTGCAGTGAGCCAAGATCGCGCCATTGCACTCCAGCCTGAATGACAGCGTGAGACTCCATCTCAAAAAGAAGAGGCTTACCCAAGGTCTCATAGTGAGTGAAGCTGGGATTCCATCTCAGAGCAGCCTGACTCCAGACAAACTTGCCCTCTTGTCTATTGTTCTACACTGTGGCTCATGCTAATAGGGGCTGAGAAGGCTCCCTAAATCCCAGGGCAGGGGGAGCTGTAAGATATATGAAAACATGTATCAATATAAACACCTGTATATGAATGTTCATAGCAGCATTATTCATAGTAACTGAAAAGTGGAAACAACCAAAATGTCCATCAACTAATGATGGATGAATATAATGTGGAATATCTATATAATGGAATATCATTTGGCAATACAAAAGGAACGAAGTAGTGATACATGCTGAAGCATGGATGAACCTTGAAAACACTATGCTAACTGAAAGTAGCCAGTCACAAAAGACTACAGATTATATGACTTAATTTACATGAAGTGTTCAGAGTTGGTAAATCTGTAAAGACAGAAGATTTGTGGTTTCCCAATACTAGGGGCATTGGGAGGAAGTAGGCAGAGACTCATAATAGAGGCAGGGTTTCTTTTTGAGTTGATGAAAATATTTAAATATTGATCACCTAAACTGTACCCTGCTTAAACTGTACACTTTAAGTAGGTAAATCATATGGTATGTGAATTATATCCCAACAAAGCTTTCTTTCTTTAAAATTAAAAAAAAAAAAACTGAGCTGGAATTTTTGTTTGTTTGTTTGAGATGGAGTCTCGCTTTGTTGCCCAGGCAGGAGTGCAGTGGCGCGATCTCGGCTCACTGCAACCTCCGCCTCCCTGGTTCAAGCAATTCTCTTGCCTCAGCCTCCTGAGTAGCTGGAACTACAGGCACCCACCACCATGCCCAGCTAATTTTTTGTAGTCTTAGTAGAAATGGGGTTTCACCATGTTAGCCAGGATGGTCTCAATCTCCTGACCTTGTGATCTGTCTGCCTCAGCCTCCCAATGTGCTGGGATTACAGGTGTGAGGCACCGTGCCCACCAGGAGCTTGATTTTTATCAGTACCTTGTCTTAGGTTCCTCTTTCCCAGGGAGCTTAGGAAACAAGGTTGCCGGCTATTACCAGCGAATGATTAATCTGCATCAGTGGGGGACTTGTCACTGTCTTGGCTTGGCATCATCCATTCACATCTCTCTCTGAGTGACACAGACCTTTCCTGGTATTTATTAACAGTGGGCTATGTCAGCATCTGTTCCCAGCCACCCTGCCTAATGCTCACCCTGAGTGGGGCTTGGGCTGATTCAGCCAAATGGAATCCAGGTGATGCATTTGCACTTGACCGGTCAGGTAATGAGGGGATGGCTGTCTCACCCAGTCTGGTGGGGTCTGGCTATCTCTGTTTTGGAACCAGTATTAACAGAAAAAATAATAATTTGTATGTCAGAGATAGAAAGATGTTTGGAACCTTTTACACAATGTCTGGGTTATATAGGAACAGAAACAGGTGCTGGGAGGCCAAAGAAAAGCCATAATAATAATAATCAGCTCAGTACGTGGTATGCAGCAGGTGCTCAGATATTTTTTGAATGAATAAACAATGAATTAAGTTTGCATTAGGTTTTAGGGTTTGGAAAACACATTTCCATATCATGTTATTATATCCTCATAATCATCTACAGAGTTGAGAGTGAGACAGATATTGTTCCCATTTTACAGATGAGAAGGCTGAGTTTCAGAATATTCATGTAGGAGAAAGAATGTGAAGTTGGACCTACCTGGGTTCAAATCCTAACTCCAACACTGACTTCAGGGTTTTCACATCTAAAACAGAAAATAATTCATCTGGCTTTGTCTTTCTATAAATATAGTTTTTGTTTTGTTTTGTTGAGACAGGGTCTCACTGTGTCACACGGGTTGGAGTGCAGTAGCATGCTCACAGCTTACTGAATCCTTGACCCCCACCTCCCCAAACTTGCCAGGCTCAAACAGTCCTCCCACCTCAGCCTCCTGAGTAACTGGTACTACAGGCACACATCACCACACCTGGCTAATTAAAAAAAAAAAAATTATAGAAATGGGATCCCACTCTGTTGCCCAGGCTGGTCTTGAACTCCTGGGCTCAAGCTATCCTCCCATCTCAGCCTCTCAAAGAGCTGGATTATGGGCATGAGCCACTACACCCGTCTTTAATACAGTTTTATTGAAACATAGCTACATTTATTCTTTTGTGTGTTGTCTATGATTGTGTATCACAAAAGCAGAGTTGAGTGATTGGGACAGAGACTGTATGGCCTGCAAAGCCTAAGATCTTTACTATCTAGCCCTGTACAGAAAAGTTTGCCGAGCTCTGTTCTGTAGAGTGGTTGAAAACCCTCCACACAGTTCCTGGAGTGTGGTAGGTATTTAATTGAAGTTGGTCTTTTCTCCTTCCAAATAAAGGCACAGATAATATGGCGAGTGACTTCATCATGATCCTTTCCCTAAGATTTTTCAAACCCTGTAAGGCCCACAATGAAACATGAAGTGTCTAGAGTGAGAAGAGCCAGTGCAGTGTTAGGAGCACTTTGATAAGAGTCAAGGACTGAGGTGTTTTATTTAGTTCTGGCTCTGTCCTACCAAGCAAATGTGGGCACATTCACCCTGTGCCCTGTGTAATTGCATGAATTGTGTCCCCACAAAATTTGTGTTCACCAGAACTTCAGAATGTGGCCTTATTTAGAAATAAGGCCTTTGCAGATATAACTAAGAAAAGGTTACAACAGATTAAGGTGGACCCTAAACCCAACTAATGGTGTCATTTTTTTTTTTTTTTTTTTTTTTGCTTTGCTTTTTTTTTTTTTTTTTTTTGAGACGGAGTCTTGCTCATCGCCCAGGCTAGAGTGCAATGTGATCTCAGCTTACTGCAAGCTCCGCCTCCTGGGTTCAAGCGATTCTCCTGTTTCAGCCTCCCCAGTAGCTGGGATTACAGGCACCCGCCACCACACCCTGCTAATTATTGTATTTTTAGTAGAGATGGGGTTTCATCATGTTGGTCAGGCTGGTCTCGAACTCCTGACCTCACGTGATCCACCTGCCTCGGCCTCCCAAAGTGCTGGGATTACAGGTGTGAGCCACCACGCCCAGCCCAAATGGTGTCATTTTAAGAAGAGGAGAGGACACACACACACAGGCAAGAAGGCCATGTAATGATGGGGACAGAGGAAGGAGTCCTGAAGCTGCCAGTCAAGGAAAGCTAAGCATGGCCGGGAGCCATGGAAGGCTCTGAAGAGGCAAGGAAGGATTCTCTCCTTGAGCCTACAGAGGGACCAGAGCTCTACCAAACCCTGATTTTGGACTTCTGGCCTTCGGAATGGCGAGAGAATAAATTTCTGTTGTTTTAAGTGGGCTGGTTCATGGTACTTGTTATGGCCCTTCTAGTAAACTTAAACACCGTGCTTTCCCCTTCTGTTCCCGCATGGAGTGAGGCTATTGTGGATCACATGCATGACCCAGGAATCAGGTTATGGGAAGTACATAAAGACCGCCCAGGCTCTGCCCATTCTGTCCTCCTCTGCTAAGACAGAGAGATTGAACACAGATTCTTACTGGCCTTACTGTTAGGAGGGCTCTGACTTGCCCAAGATACAGAGTAAGTCGTTGAAGCTCAACTCAGGCAGCTCAGGACTCGAGGTCACGCAGATTCGAGTGCACAGCCTGGCCTCACTGCATCACGCCATTGAGAACTGCAACAAGTGACATAACTTCCCTAAGACCCTGTTTCTCCAGCTGCACATTGGGTATAAAACTGCCATTTCTAGGGCTCTTGTGAAAATCACAGATAATATTACAGGAAGGAAACCTAGTACCATGCTTAGCACATAGCAGGTGCCCAGGAAATCCTAACTAATGAAGAGGATATTGATAATTTTGGTGACTGCTGGCAAAAGTGGGATTCTCACCCTGGTCTCCTGATGCCCCAGGGCAGTGTCCATCAGTCCAGCCTGTCTCCGCCCCCAGTGCTCTTCCATTCTTCTCTTTGCTGCCCCCCCCCCCCACCCCGAGATTGGGGCAGCTCTAAGATCCGACAGACCTTAAACCCTGGGCTCCACAAGCGAGATGAAGGATTGAGCCACAGAGTTAAGAAAACGCCAGTGTCTGCTTTAAGCTCTTTTTCTGTCTTGTGCTCAGATTCTTCATTCCCTAGCCTGACACAATCACTTCTCTTGACTTGGTAATGGCCCCTGTGTCAGGTCTTTGTGTTTTAAGTAATGTTTCCCTCATGTAACTGATGTTTATGCGGAATCAATCCTTTTAAAAGCGGACAGCCTTTGTATTTTTATAACTTGAACTGTCTCCAGGTTCCACAGAAAGGTGACATGTTTTAGCTTGTTTTTCACTTCCCTTTCCTTGTTTCTTTGTTGTCCGGTTCTGCTCTCCATGGCTCTGTGTTTTCTTCTCTTTTCTTTTTCTTTTTTTGAGACAGAGTCTCACTCTCTCTCCTAGGCTGGAGTGCAGTGGTGCCATCTTGGCTCACTGCAACCTCTGCCTGCTGGGTTCAAGCGATTCTCCTGCCTCAGCCTCCTGAGTAGCTGGGACGACAGGCACGAGCCACCACGCCCGACTATTTTTTGTATTTTTAGTAGAAACGGAGTTTCACCATGTTGGCCAGGCTGGTCTCGTACTCCTGACCTCAAGTGATCCGCCTGCCTCAGTCTCCCAAAGTGCTGGGATTACAGGCATGAGCCACTGTGCCGGGCCTCTGTTTTCTTTCTCACTCAGTGTCTTTCTCTTCCCTTTCATTCTGTCTTTTCTGCATTTGTCTCCTCCTGCTCCCTTTTCTCATTCCCCCTTCCACCTTCTCTCCCTCTCCTCAGCACACTTACTCATTTGTTCTGTTTACCTTGAGGATGTCTCCTCTTTTCATCTGTTTCTTACGCCTCTGTTTCTTTCTTTGCTTTCTTTTTCCAATTCTAACTTTTCATTTTTATCTGTTCACATTCTTTCTCTCCTCTATTTGCCTTTCTTTTCCTCTCTGTCTCTATGACCTGTGTCCCTCTATAACTCTCTGTCTCTCTGTCTGTCCATCTATACTTTATCTGTTTCCAGGTGACTGTATGTGTTTCTGTCTCTCTGTGTCCCTTCTTTCCTTCTCAACAGTTTCTCTATCTGTTTGTCTCTTATTCTCTCACTTTCTCAGGTCCTTCTGTCTTTTTTTTTTTTTTTTTTTTTTTTTTTTTTGAAATGGGAGTCTTGCTCTGTCACCTAGGCTAGAGTGCAATGGCAGAATCTCGGCTCACTGCAACCTCTGCCTTCCGGGTTCAAGCAGTTCTCCTGCCTCAGCCTCCCGAGTAGCTGGGATTACAGGAACATGCCACCATGCCCGGCTAATTTTTTATATTTTTAGTAGAGATGAGGTTTCACCACATTAGCCAGGATAGTCCTGATCTCCTGACCTAGCCCGCCTAGGCCTCCCAAAGTGCTGGGATTACAGGCGTGAGCCACCGTGCCCAGCCGGGTCCCTCTGCCTTATCTCCTCCCCTTACTTTCCATTTCTTCTTCTCCCTTCTAGGGTATTAATATTTTAATAGGCTTAATGTCTTCCCAGGATCCTCAACTCTCTTCATGATTCAAAAGTGGCAAGTCTCCCCAGAGGTTCATTTCAGGAACTGTTAATTCTCCTCTCCCATAAACCTGTCACCTGGCTGCATACAAAGTTAGGAAGCCAGGGATAATCCTGGCAGCGCCTCATCCTTCTCCTTTGTCCCTGTGCTGCATCCCTGAACAGGAAGGATTTGGAACGGGGACCCAGAGTTGGGGAAACAGAGAAGACTGCCCTGCTGAGGAGGTTCTTAGTAAAACTACTCACTGGTGAAGACTGCGTCTAAGCCTTTGAGTGTTTTCTGTGTTTCATTCGAAAACGTTTACCTAGCACAGGTTCCTTCCAGGCCCCTGGAGGGCTAAAGAGAAATGAATAAATCTTGAGCCTTTTCCTTTAAAAGCTTATAGTCTCTCTGGGAGACTGTGAAGCTGATAATTAAGATCAATAAGTTAAAAGATTTAGCCAATATGCTCACAGGGAAAAGGAATTAATTCTAGTAGGGGGAAGCAGAGAAGGTTTCATAAAGGTGGTAACATAAAGCTACTGTGTAGTTCGGGAGTCAGGACCTTGCCTAATGTCACTGCCGTGTCCCCAGCACCTAGCATTGTGCCTAGTACATGGTAAGCACTCAGTAAGCTTGTATAATATATGAAAAAAAGAATGAATGAATGAATGAATATGAAGAGTTTTCAAAGACAGATTCTTAGGATTTCATCAGGTAAGCATTTGGAAATGGGCATCCCAGGCAGAAGGAAGAGCATGATTAGGGATGGAGAGAGGTGCCTGCAGGTACCACACCCAGATACCCTCTTCAGGGCCAGCCCACCCCCCCACCAGCTGTGGCTGTCAGTGACTAGGCATTGCCTTCAGCCTCAGGGAACTGGCTTATCCAAGTGTATCCCATTCCAGACAGCAGCCCCCACCAATGACTGGCTACTGTGGGGATGCAAAGGCCTGGATTCCTTGCCTTAATTCAGGACATCCATAAAGGGCCTTCTCAGCTCCAGAGCTCCCTGCAGGATCAACTGATGCTTTAGACCCGCATTGTAGGTCAGTCTCTCCCTTTACCAAATCCTGCCTTGTTTGCTTGCCATTTATTTTTTATTTTTTATTTTATTTTATTTTGAGACAGGGTTTTGATCATGGCTCACTGTAGCTCAAGAGATCCTCTCGCCTCAGCCTCCTGAGTAGCTGGGACCACAGGCATGCTCCTCTAAACCCTGTTAATTAAAAAAAAAACTTTTGTAGAGACAGGGTTTTGCCACATTTTCTAAGCTGGTCTTGAACTCCTGGGCTCAAGTAAGCCTCCTTCCTAGGCCTCCTAAAGTGCTGGGATTACAAGCGTGAGCCACCACGCCCAGCCCTTCCTCGCCTTCTACAGATGCATCTCCCAAGAGGGCTCGTCAATAAACCTCTTGCATGTAACTTTCCAGTTTAGAACCTGTTTTCAGAGATTCTGTGTTCAGGGAATGAGATGAGGCCTGTACCTAGTGGATAGAGATATGAGGAGAGGGTCAATGGGGCTGGACAGGTAATCAGGGACCAGATTATGAAGTCCGAATGCCAGAGAAGTTAATTTATATTTTTTCTCTAAGTACTGGGAAGCTATTGATCAGAGGAGTATCTAATTAGAGCTGGGATTTACCAAGTTCACTGACAGTCAGTATGAAAGATGGGACAGAAGGGGTAGGACTGGAGGCAGGAAATGAATTAGGAGTTTCAAACCTGGTCCAAGCCTGAGGTGGAGAAGAATGGGAGAAGGTATGCAGGATGGTGCAGAGATACCCCCTCTAGTGTGTGCTAGCCTCTTCCTGCTTCATTTCCCTTGCTTCACAGCTCTGGACCTCATGAGGCACAGACCAGGGAAGGATATGTGCTTCTTCTCACTGCTCATGGTGCTCCTTTAAAATCTCCTGTAAGTGTGGAAATCATATACCCCAGTGCAAGTGTATCTCTTATTTTGGGCCCTTTCTGCAGAAGACAGCATCAGAAGCTCCCATCTGTATCCTCCATTGTAGAGAATTCCATCTCATAAAATTTTGGCAGATCCATGGATTATGGTATCAAGTCTAGTCTTATCTTTTAAGAACCTCATTTGGGAGGAATCATGTATTTCCCTGGAATCCCATGACCTTTCCAACAACTGTTGCTGACAGTCTCGATGGTGTGACTTATACACAATAGTCTGAAAAATAAGGATCTAGGGCCCTAGAGGGTCAGACTCCTGTGTTTATGTCTTGGCTCTGCTGTTTATAGACTGTTGGATTTGGAGTCAGTCCCACAATCTTTCATGGTTTCAATTTTATATTCACAAAGTTGGAATAATAGGAATGTGCCCAATTGCAGAGTTGCTATAGGGAGCTCTGAAATCTGTAGAAACAGGTAGGATGCAAGCTAAGAGGTAGTGAGAAGAGCCTTCTCTTTGGACTCAGCTGGAAGTTAATACAAACTTCACTTCTGTCACATTGTAAGCTGCTGGCCTTCAGCAAGATACTTCACCTTGCTAAGCCACAGTTTACTTATAGTAAAGTGTACATCTCATGACTGCCTCCAAGAATCATAAGTATTAATGAAATAAAGAGTATAGAGTTCTAGGTCTATTTCTCTGTATCACAACTTGACAAGCACCGTGTCATATGATGGTATACCTGTTGTTGTTTCCTTTTTGTAATATTGATTGTTATTATTTTCCTGATTATAAATAAGTTATGGTTTCAAATGTATTGAATTCACATTTTTTTAAATCTAGGGATGCCAATGTCTCTGGGGTTTAACCATCCCCTTTCTCTCCAAGGGAAGAAGCGATGCTGTCCACATACTTTGAAACCATCAATGACCTGCTGTCCTCCTTCGGGCCAGTTCGTGACTGCTCTCGGAACAATGGGGGCTGCACTCGCAACTTCAAGTGTGTATCTGACCGGCAGGTGGACTCCTCAGGATGTGTGGTAAGTGCCCATTGGCCCAGGAACATGGCAGTGGCCCAGGTGCTAAGGCCACCTGCTGGAAGCCCTGCCCTGTGAGGGAATGCTGGTAAGGAGGATAACACTCGCACTACCCTCACCTACCTCTGCAGCCTTCAGCATGCCAACCTACCTTGGTTTCCTCACCTGTAAAGTGAGAACATTATACATACCTCTTGGAATTGCTGGAAGAATGAAACAAGATATTATAACTTAAGTGCCCACCACACAATAGGTCTTGGAGAACTTCTGACCTTCAGAAGCTTACAGTCCATTTGAGAGTAAGACAGGGAATGCCTTGCCTCTGTGAATACAGTAGTAGGGGGAATGTCAATGAGGTGTAACTAGTATGGACAGGAGGTGCTTTGGTGTGGTCCAGAAGAGAAAGTTTCAGCTGGGACCTCAGTTTCATAGAAGGCTTCCTTGGAACGTTGGCTTTTGGCTTTCGCTTTGGCTTCAAAAGATGAGTCAACTTACATTAGGGAAAGAGGGGAGACAGCCAAGCAAAGACATGAAGGAAGGGAGAGGCAGCCTTGTTTGCTTGGAATTTTAGTATCTAGTGTGGGACAAGGTCACAGAAGAAGAAGTGGGAGGGTTCCTATTGCTTGCAGAAGGGTGTGCCAAAATTGATGGTTTTATAAGAATGACCTAAGATACAGGGTTTGACCTCTAGAAGCTTTTATTCTAGAGAGGAAATTAGGTCCCAGGAACCTGACTTTTTAACGTGTGTGTGTGTGTGTGTGTGTGTGTGTGTGTGTGTGTGTATGTGTATGTTGGGGTATCTTGAAAATACACTTGGGAAACATTGCCACATAGGCTAAACTCAGCCTGGCATTCAATGTTCTTCTTTCTGTAGTCCCTTTTCAGTCTCTCCAGCCACATCTCTTATTGCTTCATTTCAATCTACACTAGAGCCTAATGGAGCTAATTAGATGGGGTTCTATGAACTTGCCTGCCTGTTTCATTCCTCAGAACCTTTTCTTGTACCTTCTCTCTGCCTAGAAAGAATTGCTTTCCAAGCCTATGAAGCAAACAAGTGAACATCTTTCCCGAGACATCTCCTTTATAAAACCTTTTCCCTCCCCACAGGTGACCTTCTTTTCCATACAGTATCCTTACTGTATGCTGTACTTAGCTTTATTAAGTCACTTGTGACACATTATAGCACAGACTGGCTTTTCAGTTTATGTTTCTTAAAAAACTGAGGGAGAACCCAGGGAATCTGTTGATTTGGCTCAAAACCCCAAAAGTACCCATCTCAGTAAATAAAGAAAAAAGAAAGAAGAAGAAGCGAAGGATAGAAGCAGGGATGGGAATCCTGCTGTGGACAAGGCTGTCTGAATAAGACCCAAGGGAGATAGAACACACACTTGGCCCTTAATGCAGCTACACACCAGCTGAGAAACAGACAGAGGTCAGGAGATCAATATGAAGAAGCTTCTAGAATGAGATAATGCAATGAAACTATATTTGAGATGCAAAGATCAACAGATCTTCAGAGGTGAATGGGCAATTAGAAATTTTAGTGATTAGAATTCTCAGGATTACAAGTGATAGAAACTAAACTCAAACTAGTATAGGCAAAAAAAGAAAAAAGGAAATGCATTGGCTTAAGTTGAAGTCTGGACAAAATTGGATTGAAGGGCTCAAGCAATGTCATTGGAATCCCCCTGCTAATCTTAGCTCTGCTTTCCTTAGCACTGTGCCATTCTCGGGCCAGCTGCAGTCTGGATGCAAGTCCTATAGGACAAAAACGCCTCTTTCCTAGTGCCTCCAACTACTGTCACCAGATTCCTTCTCATTGGGCCAACTTGGTTGTCATGCCCATCTATCCCTGCACCAATTACTGGTCAGGGGGATTAACTGGGCTCATCCCAGAGCGAGCCATACCTGGAGCTTGCACCAGGAGGCAGCTACACCTGAAATGCATGGCCCTGAGATGGGGGAAGGCATAGATTCTCAAGAAAAACTGGGGTGCTGGCAATAAGAGTTGTAGATGCTAGATTGATATACATCAACAGCTGTCTGCCTCAGACCATTGAAACCTAACCCTTCATATAGCACATTGGAAAGGTGCTAGTGGGGGAGAGGAGGATTTGCTCAAGACTTAAACCCAGCCAGTGGACAGGCAGCTCAAAAGGATGTCCTGTGTTATGTCCAGAACATGAGGCTGACCTTTTTCAAAGGATTAAGTTGTCTGCCTCTTTCCTTTTTTCCATTAGTTCTCTTTTCTCTAATCAAGATCCTTGTCTTTTTTCTTTTAGGATAGACATCCCATAGGAATGAAACCTCAAATACAGAGGTGTGTGTGTGTGTGTATAGGTTGGGCTTATGTCTCTTTGTCTTTTATTCACATAAACTGGAACAATTAAAAGAGAAAGAAAGAGAAAGAACATTCATTCCCTAGGGGATAAGAGAAAATTCAACGGTCTGATGAAGTTGTCAAAGACCCTCCTCCCTAGATTAAGGATGTAATTTTAAAACCACTACTTTAGGGTTCAATGGATGTAAGGCAAGCTCCTCTCTGTGCTTCAGAATAGACAGGGCAATCCCACGTTTATCCTGAGATTTTAAATCCCTTTCATTTCTCTGTAGACTTTCCATCATGTCTGTAAAGAGAAACTTCTTCTCTTAGGTCACCTTCTAAGAAATTCCTTCAGGTATTACATAATAATGCCTTATATTTTTAGAATACTTTAGAGTTCTCAAAGCATGTCTACAAGCTAAGAGCTCATCCTCACAACAAACCTGGGCAGTAGTAGATTCCCTCAGGAATGCGGAACAGGCTCAGGAAGCAGTGACTTTCAAGGTCTTACCACCAGGTGGCAGGGTGGAAGACCAAGACTGTGTCTCACTATCAGTCCTCCTGCCAGGGCCACTTTGGCTTGCTTTCCCACACTGGGAGCTGAGATGAGTTCTTGTTGAAGAATCATGGAAAGGAGACTGGGCTGAGTGATTTGGGCTAAAGCCTGGATTTAGGCATTAGAATGACCATAGCTTTGGAGTCTATGTTGACTTCATTAGCATCAGTTTCTTAATCTTTCAAAAGGGAGCAATGGTACTTATAAATTTTTCTTAAAAAAAAAAAAAAAAAACTCAAAAGGCTCAAAGAACATAACTGACAATGATCTGGGATTTACAAAGTACCATTTATAAGTGAGATAATGAGACCACATTACTGATATTTGTATGTAGTGGATATATATGCGGCCACACAAATTTAGGAGCACAGCATATCTAATGTTCTATAACGTTTCTGTAACTGAATTTCATTTCATTTCTGTTCCATTGTTAGTGGAAACTTAACTCTAGTCAATTTCAGTTTTTTTCTGCCTCCCATCTCTTAACTGAACATTTGAGTTCAAAGGGCCGATGTACCCGTAAGGCCTAGGAGCTAAGGGGATGTTTGGTGCTGGGCCATCACTTTTTAATCTGGTACCTGCTCCTTCATTTGACCCTTGTCCATCACTCTCCTTCCTCTCCATTCCCACCTGAATCACAGGTGTGTAGTACAGCTGCTGCCTCATCTGCTTTATTCCACCACAAGGTCATTTAAAGCCAGCTGACTCTGTCCACCAGCTAGCTTTTCCAGCCTCTAGAGGGCATGAGAAATGTCTAACAGTTCCACCTGGAGGATCTGAGAAAACCTGTCTGGAGCTCTTTTGATCTAGACATGCCAGGAAAGGATCTATACTCCGCTGTTTTCACAGTGGGGAGGAGCACTCACTATGCTTGCTGTCAACCTGTGCTATATAGCAAGGGATGCCCAGAACCCCTTTACCTTCATAACCCTCAAGCCCACCTGATATTCTGTATCCCCTCATCCCCTTCATCCACTCATGGGCTTAGCCTGGTAAGGATAGAGGATGGGACCCCTTTTACGATACTCATTAGCATTTTCTAGATTACTTTGTTTGACTTCCAACATTCCTCTCTTCCACCAGCTCAAATGACCTTTACTTCTTTGTGGATACGAGGGAAGATAATTCTCTAACAGATCACAGATTCTTCTGTTGTTTTATTATTGTCATTATAATGATGATTATTGTTTTACCTTCTATAATAGCTCTGCCTTCTAGACCTCAACTTTTGAAACACAAGATTTTAAAAATCTGACATATTTTTGCTCAGCTTTCTGGTTCTGCTGTGGGAGGCTTCCCTTTGGATAATGTGTTTCTCATACAGGTAACTGGTCAATTGGAGGATGGCCACAAGATGTGTAGTAGGCAAAATAATGGCCCCTGCAAAGATGTCCACATCCTAATTCCCAGAACCTGTGACTGGTATGTTACCTTTCATGACAGAGGCAGGAATTAAATTTGCATACAGAATTAAGATGACTAGCTGACCTTAAAAGAGCGAGAGTATCTTGGATTGTCAGAGTGTGCTCAGGAAGGCAGAGGAGTGGGGTAGAGTGAGGCAGCATTGCCAGTTATGAAGTTGGAGGAAGACAGTTACTTGCTAAGGAAGAGAAGTGGTGTTTAGAAGCTGGAAAAGCAAAGAGAAAGACTTACCTCTGGAACCTTCAGAAAGGAATGCAACCCTGCCAACACCTAAATTTTAGCCCATTGAGACCCAAGTTGGACTTTTAAATTGTAGAACTGTGAAATAATAAATTTGCATTACTTTAAACCACCAATTGCGTAGTAGTTTGCTACAATAGCAATAACATACTGATAATAAGTAAAAGATCATATGAGGAGGGTGATACAGTAAATAATATATAAATAATTATGCTACTATTTTTATTTTCAGTTATTTACAAGGAGATCATATCCCTTGACCAGGGATAGAGGAAGTAACAGTGAATGAAACATCAGAAAAGAGAGGGAGCCTGTGTTCCCCTTCAGTATTTCCAAGAGTGAAAAATTGTTGTGTGTTGGAAATGTTATAAATCTGACAAACATAATGATGTCAGCAAGGCACAGTTTGAAATGTAAGCTATGGGTCCATTTATTCTGTGTGGCAGTATAAACACTGCAAAATTTTAATCAAGATAGAGAACAAAAACAAAGAAAACTGCAAGTACTTAATCACAGCATCGTATGGAGGACACTTCCACCACCATCTCTAAGTAACTGCTGCCCCCGGACGCATTTTACTAATGCCATTCTTTTATGTTTTTCTAGTTTTCCCAGCATGGGAAGCCTTTTGATGAACCCAACACCAGACAATCTGGTGATCGCAATACCCCTTTTGAAGTATCAGTTCATAGCTCACTTTCCTGGTTCCAGCTTTCTATTATTGTGTAACAAACTACCCCCAAACTCAGTAGCTTCACACACTCTTGTTTTGTCTATAGTTTTTTGAATCAGGACTAGGTGGAGGGTACAGCTGGTTTGTCTCTGATCAAAGACAGATGGGACATCTGGGGCTGGAGGAGTCATTTGCAGAAGGGTTCCTTTATTACTTGTCTGGGGCTAGGACTGGCATCATTGGTGGTTGACACTGGCTATGCTGAACCTGAGCTAGGGCTGTCAACTGGATAGATGATTTTATCATGGGCTCCCCATTTGGCTTGGGCTTCTCACATCATGAAACCTGGGCTTACCAAGGGACCATCCCAAGATGCAGCGTTCTAACTGCCTAGGCAGAAGCTGCAAGGCTTCTTAGTCCCCAGCCTCAGAAGTCTCAGAACATCATTTCCACCACATTCTATTGGTCAAGCATGTCAATAAGGTCAGCCCAGATTCAAGGGGGAGAGAGCTAGATTTCACCTGTCAATGAGAAGAGTAGCAAAGAATGTGTGGTCATCTTTAGTCTACCCATTTACCCATTGCATGGACACAGACAAGGGCTACTAGAGCCAGAAGGGACCCTCTCCCATTATACAAACAGAAAAACAACGGCGTAGAAAGATACAGAAATTGCTCAAGTTCATGTAGGGAGGTAGTAATACAACCTAGATTTAATTCCAAGACTCCCTTCCAGTTGCACATTCCAACAGCTAATGGCCCCATAGCATCACCTTTGTCACTGTATAGTATAATTCTTTATTTTGCAACATTCCTGTATCCAGCACTGTGAATGGACCAGGAGCAAAACACCACAAGAGTTACGCCTTGTTTTATAAGCCCCTTCAGAAGACAAGACAGACCTCAGCAGGATTGCAGCGTAACTTTGAACAAACCACTTTGTTTCTCTGTGTGAGAATTATCTGAGAGGATTGGTGTGAGTATTGCAGAGAAAAGAATGGTCATAAGAGAGAACTGGCATTCACTGAGCACCTACTATGTGCTATTTTGCCTATGTTCATGGCAATTAATGCCTATAACTGTCACCTACCTGGAACTATCATGTCCATTTTCCAAAATGAAAAGCTAATAATATAAAAGCAACCATCCATACAAAGACTGTGCCAAGCACGGTTCTAAGTGCTTTGCTTCTTTCAACCAACCTTATGCTCACAGTAATAATATGAGCTAGATATTATTACCTTCACTTCACACATGAGAAAAATAAAACTATCTGGTAGGAAACTGGGGTATGTGGAGAAATATAATGGAAAAGGAGGATAGAAAGGAGGGGCAACATTGAATAGTCAGGGCCTTCATAGAAAGGAAGTGGAAGGATTTGCATACTTGCTGGGTCCTAGAGTGATGATGTCTTTCAGGAGGAGCCTGTATGGTCAGTTATTAGCCCTGCCCTTGAATTCCAGACCAATTTCAAACTGATCACACACTCCTCAACCTCACAAATCACCCATTCACATTTCTGCCTCCTCGGCCCCATCTTTTTCTTTTTTCACTTTGACCTAAAAAACCATCTGGCCTGCCAGATATTAGGAAAGATCACAGGATCCCTGATTGCACAGAGGTGCTGAAAGAATAACAACAAGAGGCTGCCTTTCTAAAAGTCAAGACGAATAAACATATGGATTTCCATTTATTATAGGCCAGGGACCTTATAGCATTTCTCAGAGGGAGGCAAAAACTGGAATCTGGTTCAGTAAGAGAGAGAGATGGCTTTTCTCCATTCCTCGTCCTTTCCCCCTTTTAATAACTCAATTGGACTGTAATTAAAGGAACAAAATTCAAGAGGGGTGGGGAAGACTAGCAAGAAGAATCAGCAGAGTGAGAAATCACCTTGGAGCACAGCCCAGGCACTGCTGACGAGGGAAAGCCCAGCCCTGTCTGCCTGGGCATGTAACCCTCCTACACCGTACAGCTGGGCTGAGCCTTCATGGGGTCTGGCCCCTAGAGACTTGTTTTTCCTTTCCAGAAGTGGACTTTCAAGGCTAAATTTATCCCTGCAGATCAGCCACATGGGGTATGATAGATTCAGAAGACAACTGAGACAGGTTTTTTCAAAATTCAAAATGAGGGGACTGATGGTTGCCCTATTTTTCTTTTTAAAAATTGTTAGAAAGATGCAAAGGCAGGCCGGGCGCGGTGGCTCAAGCCTGTAATCCCAGCACTTTGGGAGGCCGAGACGGGCGGATCATGAGGTCAGGATATCGAGACCATCCTGGCTAATACGGTGAAACCCCGTCTCTACTAAAAAATTAAAAAAAAAAAAAAAAAAACTAGCCAGGCGAAGTGGCGGGTGCCTGTAGTCCCAGCTACTGGGGAGGCTGAGGCAGGAGAATGGCGTGAACCCGAGAGGAGGAGCTTGCAGTGAGCTGAGATCCGGCCACTGCACTCCAGCCTGGGTGACAGAGCAAGACTCCGTCTCAAAAAAAAAAAAAAAAAAAGAAAGATGCAAAGGCAGCAGGCAGGTGTCTTTATGGAAATAACTTCAGACTCTTGGGTTGGAAAACAGGATTTACAGGATGACACATCTCCCCCATGGTGTCTTCATCAAGGTATCCTCTGGTCAAATAGGTCCACAGATAGAGAATTATCTATATGTATTAAATACCTTGATCAGTGCCTGATATTAGGCCTGATATTATTAAAGCTACTAAAAAATAAATGAATAAATGCTATAAATAATATCAGGTCTAGTATTACTGATACAGATAGAGAGAGAGAGCGTTTCAGTACTAATTATGTGCCTGGCCCTGGAAATCCTCACAGCTACCTTATAAGCCAAGCATTATTATTACTCCCATTTTATCCATGAGGAAATAGAGTCAGAAAGTATGAGAAACATGCCCAAATCCAGCCAGCCAGGTAAAGGCAGAGCAAACTCCAAACTCTGTCAAACTCCAAAGCTCATTCTCTTAATTCATCAGAAGACACTTTCCCAAGGCTGAGAATAGTTCCCTAGGGATAGGGCGAATGTCTCCAATGTTACAGAGCATCAAGGGAGGGGCACTTTCTTCTCTTTATCCTCTACCAATATCCAGCATTTATTCCTCCTCCTCTGCATCCAAGAGATCCAGAGGAAGCTAAAGAGGATGAGTATTGGAAAAGGACATAAGAATAGCCAGTAAAGAAGGAAATTGGAACTGTACTGTGTCCACTGATTCAATGCCTGCACACAGGACTCAAAGTTTGGGAAATGAAAAGGAGGGCGTAGCTCCTCAATCAGGAGCATTTGCATCTTTCCAATCAGTGCATTTGCATCTTTCCTTTATGAATTTGGAGCAGGCTAGGTGGGTAGGTGGCGTAATAGCGTTTCCAAGATTATTATGTGTGGTATTCTCATAAAGCCTCTGCACCCTTTTATGACATTAAATATTTTATTCTCATGACATTTGAAGCCTTCTCTATTTTTCCCCTTATTTTATTTCGTTGGGACTTGGATTTGCTGGGTCTGATGGTATTTCTGGTAAGCTGGTTTTATTGTGTGGAAGTCATTATCTGTTAAAGTCAGGAAGCAGCCCCCCTTTTTCCAAAGTGATGGGTTTTATCCTTTCATTCCTGAAATAATGGTGTGGGGGAATAATGAGAAGGGAGCCCCAAATTGGAGGCAGGAAATGGAAGCTGCTCTCCTGGTTCTCCCACCTATTGTCTGCAAGCCCTGCATAAATCACCGCTCCCATTACCATCTCCCACTACCATCCCCTACCTTCAGGAAGCCACTAGAGTGCTTTAAGTACACAGTTTTTACCATCAGAGAAACCCGGGCCAAAATCTTACCTTGTCATTCACTAGCCATGTGACTTTGGGACAAGTTACTTAAAGCCTCTGAGCCTTGGGTTCCTGTTGAGTAAAATGGGGATAATAATACTTATGCCTGCCAAAGCTGCTGTTAGGACTAACTGAGATAATGCATACACAATAGGCTAGAACATGGCTTTAAAAAGGCACAAAACATGGTTGCTATTATTATTATCTGATATCTCATGCAGGGATGAGGATGGTGGTGGTGGCAATGATGAGAGCTAAAATTGTTTGAGTGCTTGCTATGATCCAAGGCTTCTAAGGTGGATCTCATTATTATCCCTTTTCTTACAGATGGGAAAACTGAGCCAGAGTTAGGTAATTTGCTTGGCTCAGGAACACATAGCTACTCGGTTCTAGAGCAGTGAATTTGGGCCAAATTGGGCCACAGCAGGTTGATACCAAAACACTTAACCAGGACAAATGCGTATATACCACTAATATTGCCCAATATTTCATGAAGGGGAACATACCAGCATTTGCTTTGTCTTCTGGTTGAACACGTTGATGGCTTCCAGATTTAATCTATTATAAACCGTGCTGCTCTGAGCACCTTTGGGAAGAAGCCACCTTCTGTGTTTTGAGCTGTTTCTTTAGAAGAGATTCCCAGAAGTCTATAAGGACAGCTTTCAAATTGTATTAGTGTTTCATGATTTGGATGAAGGTGTGGATTTTTTCAAAAGGAGCAATAGAGCATCTGGTGTTCCACACTGTTGTAGGTGCTGCTTTTCTTTCAGAATACAGCCCAAGGGCAGGCTAGGGTATCTGGCCTAAATGGTCTCTGAGTGATAAAATAAATGTAGTACATTTGGGAGTGGAGTCCAGTGAAGTGTACACTGTGTCTGTGAGAGAGGGTCCAGATGCAACAGGCAATGCAGAGGAGAGTAAATGAGGCCGTGGGTCTGCTGTCTCCTTGAGGGTTTGAGGAGGTCGGAAACCATGACTGCAGGATTCTTAGTAGCTGCGCCAAGCACCAGTGAGTGTCTCCAGAGGCATCAAAATGCTGATCATCAGACACGTCCTTAGCTCTGAAACGAAAAGCTGGAATAATTGTGTTCATCTTAATTATAATAATAGAATTTTTGCATTCATAAGGTATTTTCTCCATTTGATCATCAATCTTCCTTTAATTTTTTTTTTTTTTTTTGGTTTTCTAAAAGTAGCTAACTCTCATTATAAAATAAAATAAATGTGTACAGTGTTAACATGTATAAAGAAAAAAACTCAAGGCCCCTTTTCTTAACTACTCACCCACTTTAGATAAATGTGCCACGGTTTGGTGTATATATAGATAGACATATATCCTTCTATATACTTCTTCCCTATGCATATGCAAATATAAATAAGAGTTTATATATGTAATTTTAAAAATGGAAGTATAGAAAGCATACAGTTGTGTTTCTTTGGGACAATTTTCTAAGGCAGAGCTACACATTCTTCTTTTCCTAGACCTTTTCCTTTTTTTTTTTATTTTTTATTTTTAAGACAACTGACTTCCTAGCTTGATCTTAACTCTGTGTGTGTGTGTGTGTGTGTGTGTATGTGTATGTGTGTGTGTGTATTTTCTCCTTGGGTCATAAATAAAGATGATCAAATTGAGGCTAAAGCGCACAGGAGCTATGCTTGGATAGAACCCAGGCGTCCGAAATTCCAGTGTAGGACTCTCTTCCACCCAGAATAACATGACTCTTTTATTTTTTTTATTTTTTTTATTTTTATTTTTTTGGGAGGGGGGACGGAGTCTCGCTCTGTCACCCAGACTGGAGTGCAGAGGCGCAATCTCGCCTCACTGCAAGCTCCGCCTCCTGGGTTCACGCCATTCTCCTGCCACAGCCTCCCGAGTAGCTGGGACTACTGGCGCCTGCCAGCACACCCGGCTAATTTTTTGTATTTTTAGTAGAGACGGGGTTTCACCGTGTTAGCCAGGGTGGTCTCGATCTTCTGACCTCGTGATCCTCCCGCCTCGGCCTCCCAAAGTGCTGGGATTACAGGCGTGAGCCACTGCGCCCGGCCTGACTCTTTTATTTTTATCATCATTCTTTTGTCTTTTCTCATAGATCTTGAGGATAAGTGGATGAGAAATGACATTATTATTATTATTAAACTTCATAAATAATAAAGGTATCCTTTTGCCTGTATTCTCCAGCTTCTCTCTGATCCCGGCTTTAAGAAGTCTTGACCCACTGGCCCAGGTATTTTGAAATCTCTTTCCCTTGAGGGAGCATACAGTGAGAAGGTTTCATCAAACACTCAATAGCCTTTCTCTTCATTGAGAAAATTCTACCCGAGCTGAGTAACAGACGTTCCTCTGGGCTAGTTAATCAGAATTCCAGTTCGGTGAAAATAATAGACTTGTCCATGATTCAGAGTTAAATTCAAATCCCATTCCTGTAACTGGGAAGCTGTGTGACTTTGGACAAATTGCCGAATGTATCTGAGCCCCTCTAATCTGATCCATAAAATGGGAATGATCTCTGCACCTTACAATATTGTTGGCTGGACCCAGTGAAAGTAGCCAGGCATGAGCAAAACCCAGGGCCATGAACTCCCTTCCTAAGATCAGGTCCTATTGTGTAGGAAGGAGCTTGGTGAGCTAGGAAACATAGTACCCTTTTCTGGCTTTCCTTGGTTTTCAGAAATTTTCTTCATCATCACTGAAAGGGAAGGGTGATTTTTCAGGCCCATTATCATGGGGATAATATAGTCCGAGGTGAGGAAGGGACCCTGTTTCTCAACATGGCTCTGTTTACTGTGAATCCTCAGCTACACTCTTGTCCTTCCTACAAATTCAGAGTTAAACTTGATTCTCTCTGGGGCATCTCCCTTCCCCGTCACAGTCCCTAAGTCAAAGATGTACTTCGGTCCAGAGTGGGAAGACACTGCAGATAGGCCTGTATAAGAGCCAGTGGAATTTGGCACCCCTCAACTTACTCTGCAGAGCTGTTCTTTCATGCACGTTGAACCTTAGGGAGAAGACGAGGTTCTCCATTGGAGGAATTTCAGGCAGAAGTGGTGGAACTGACCTTCACATTTTCATTGTTGCCTTATTTAGGTAATGAAGCAATTCAACTAAAAACATATTTTGTTTAATGAAATTATTATATGCACATACAAGAATATTTAGAACATATAGAGAAAAAAATATCACCCACAGTGATGCGACCTCCAATAACTACTACTAGCATTTTGACATGTCCTTTTAGTAGTTTTGCTATAAGATTAGATAGATAGATAGATAGATAGATAGATAGACAGATAGATAGATAGATAGATAGATAGATAGATAATTTAGCAATTTTACTGTGCAATAAAATATATAGAAAAATGTGTAAATCATTATTTACAGTTTCAATACTAATTAAGCAATTCTCACCTAAACCATCACCCATGTCAAGAAATAGAATATTGCCTGCATTCCAGAAGCCCTCCCCTAACACACCCACTATGCCTCCATTTCCCATTTTAACCCTGTCCTCCCTTCTGGAAGTGGCCAAGACCCTGTCTTTCATGCTAATCATGTTTTTTACAGTTTTCCCACATAGGTATGCATAGAGTTGCTCTTTTATTTTATTCTTGACTCTTGGTAACGGATTCTCCAGCATCTAGCACATCTTACCAAGCTAGATCAAAGTTGCCTTTGGTTGAAGCAAAAATTGGTTATTAGACAACCCACAGTTTCATTTGAATTTTAGCTGCATTCAGAACTCGACAACTAAGTACTGCTATGCCACACCCTCTTCTGGGCCCTAACATTAGAGAGATACTGTGTCCTAACTAGCAAGAAGCCCATAGTCTATTTACAGAGCTAGAAAATGACGCTTTAGATCCTACTCCCTAGAGTCACACATGGATCCTTCCTTTCTGCACAATGATAAGATGGACTTTCTCCTTCCATAATGATTCCCTCTGGTGTAGACTCTGGTTTGGGCTGCTGCTTCTCTCTTTTGAATCTTTGGCACTCACATGAGCGTATTTATTTTTCTCCAGCTGGTACAAACCCTTGCAGGTTTTTTCCTAAGACTCATTTTAAAATGTTACATCTTGAGTTCATCCTGGGTAAGAGGAGAACCTTTTAGGCAGGGGATGGGGTAGAAAAAAAGAACAAATGTCTCAAATGACTTTTAAGTGTAACTTTGGATCTCTGAATCTTCATAACACCCCAGCAAAATGGTATCACAGTCTCCGTTCTGTGAGTGTGGAAGCCAACTCAGAAAGGGAAGTGACATGTTCATTGCCACTGAGATAGGAATTGGCAGCACGGATATCAGGACTCCTAGCTGAGAACTCCAGTAACTACCAGATGAGATTGGTGGGATTTGAGAGCACTGGTTCTGGGGTCAGGCTTCCCAGTGTACAGATTCCTGCTGTTCTAGTTGATGACACTGGGCAATGTAGTATCTGTGTTTTCATATGGACAACAGCATCCCAACATGGAGCTGTGGGGAAAGTTAAGGCAGATGATGTGCACTTCATCCATCAGCCAATATTTAGTACTCAGTAAATAACATCTAGAGAACAGTCAGACAGGCTACCGGAGAGGCCTTGGGAATAAAACCTTGAAGGGCCCTGCCCTGGACTAGGTGGTTTGTACCTTGCTGGCCTTGCTGTGGGTGTTAGAATTGATCCTGGATTCCCAGCACTTGTGAGTTTCCTTCCACCCACCCCCGTTCCCAGAACACTGGACTTGGGAACCTCATCCTTTTCAGTCCCTTGAGGGTCCAACATATATGGCATCTGTCTCCATTCAGAGAAGGATTTTTTTTTCTTCTTTTAAATTGCGCTCTGCAACAAAAAATAAAATATGCACACCATCCAAAATTATACTCAACATAAGCTGAATAAATATATACCCACAGAAGCATATGCTCAATGGTTGCTGCTCTATGCTTTGCAAAGCCAACTAACTAGCTTATAAAATCTTTCTCACTCACAGTCCGGGTGATCAATGAGAAGGTGTGATGTGAGGACACAGCCTCAAGCTGCAAATTGAGTTTTTAGTGACAAGAGATGGGGAAGAGACACCAGCCTGTTAAACCTAGCAGCATGGAAATGTCCATATCTCTAGCCTGCCCTAATGAAGGCCTGGCCCTGACCCCTGAATAAGTAGCTCACTGCTAGGCACAAGTTACTTGGTATCAAGCTGTACAGGTTCAAATCCTGTCTCGATCCCTTCCTCTGTAATAATGAGAAAAGTTGCTTTAAACCTGTTGAAGTCTTAGTCTCCCAGTATTCAAAAAAAGGTGGAATAATAGTACCTGCAAATTAATATATATTGGTGTTTATCCCTGTTTCTGGGCCTATAACTTCTAAAATTCTTGTTATCAAAGTGATAAGTGTCTTTTGTATACTAACGAGTTGACTGATGGCTGTCCACCCCTAGGTAGCTTCAGGGAGGGCTGGTCACAGGAAAGACCAAGGCGTGATTAGAGGATTGGGACTTTCAGCCCCATGCCCAGCCTCTGGCCTGGGGAGAAGGGCTGAAGGTTAAGTTGATCACCAATGGCCAATGATTTAATCAATCCGGTCTAAGTATTGAAGTGTGCATAAAAATCTAAAAGGACTAGGTTCAAGAGTTTCCAGAGAGTAGAACACATGGGGGTTCCTGGAAGATGATATGCTCAGAGAGGGCATGGAAACTCCGTGCCCCTTCCCATATGCTTTGCGCTGTGCAACTTTTCCATCTGGTGTTAATAAACCAGGGAACGTAAGTATTTCCCTGAGTTCTGTGAGCTGCTGTTGCAAGTTACTGGAGCCCAAGGAAGGGATTGTGGGAACTCTGATTTATAGGTGGTCATCAGAAGCACAGGTTTAATAACCTGGGGCTTGGAATTGGCAGTGGAAATTGGAGGCAGCCTTGTGGGACTGGGTCCTCAACCTGTGGGATCTGACACCATCTCCAGTCAGATAGTGTCAAAATTGAACTGAATTAGAGGACACACAGCTAGTGTCTGCTGGAGGATCTCCCAGAGAATTGGTTGCTGCCAGAGAGAAATTGCCACACACTTCTCGGTGACCAGAGGTCACAGAAGTGTTCTGTGTTGATTGAGTTGTGAGAGGGTGTAATAGGAGAAACTGAGTTTGTGTTTCTTTTGTTTTCCTTACATGTTTGTTGTATGAGGAAGTATTGCAGAAGGGCTAAGAAAAGACACTCAGGTGCCAGGCTTCCTGGCTCCACCGCTTACCGGCCGTGTGACCTTCATCAAGTTAACACACCTCTTCATGCTGCGCTTCAGGTTCCCCATCTGTTAAGTGGGCGTGGTAGTGGTGTTTGCCGCCTAGGGTTGCTGTGGGAGGGAATGAGTTAATGCACATTCAATGCTCTTAGGAGGAGACCTGGTTCCATAGTTAAGTGCTCAGGCAAGGTCACAATAAGCTATTTTCCCCAAACACCTCCCTGCACTTGGTCTGTAGCAAAATCCCCTCAGCTCTGTGCTACTCAGAGAAGTAATAGGACATGAGGCTTCTGAAAACGGAGAGACATCCAAGCATCTATAGTGAGGACCTGGAGCAAGTCATCTTCCCTCTCCAAGCCTGTTTTCCATCTGTGAGTGGTGAAAATAATGGTGCATTCTTTTCTGGGTTGTTGGGAAGATTTCATAAATTAGCGTAGCCTAGCAGTGTGTCTGGCATATGGGGTGTACACAGCAGATGTTCATTTTCATCCCAGCACCCTGAACCCAGGTGAAGACAGTTAGAGCCTCTGCCTTGGGAACAGAGAGGGCGCCTTCACTGAGTCTTGCCATCAGCCCAGAGGGTTCAGCTTTGTAGCAGTGCAGACTTGAGTGGAGCCTCTGTCCTGCCCCACATGTAATCACTATATGATCTTGGGAAGTTCTCTTACATCTCTGCACCTCAGGATACTCTTCTTCCAAATGGCGTCAGCACCTCTCTCCACGAGGCTAGAAAAGTATAACAGACGAGGAAGTAACTTAGAAAGCTTAATACACTGTAAAAGGCAGCGTAGTGTGGCTTCAGATCCTGACTGTGCCACTCACTTTGCCTTGTATCCTTGGGACAAGTTGCCGAAGCTGCCTGTGCCATAGTTTCCCTCTCTGTAAAATGAGTAGACTAGTAGTTCCTATACCATCAGGCTGTGCACATAATGAGTTAACATTCAAAACACATTGAAACAGTGCCTGGCACACGGTAAGTGCCATTAAGTGTTAGCTATTATTATTATTAATGAGCTACACAAAGGCTATTTATTATCATCACCAGATAGCTATTGAATAGACATTCCTCAGGAGTCTTGGCAGATTTTCTTAGGAAAGTGTTCCCTGGCCTCCCCTCCCTCAGTCCTTGGTGCTTATAAAAATCCTCAGCCAAGCACGGTGGCTCATGCCTGTAATCCCAGCACTTTGGGAGGCCAAGGTGGGTGGATCACAAAGTCAAGAGATTGAGACCATTCTGGCCAACATAGTGAAACGCCATCTCTACTAAAAATACAAAAATTAGCTGGGCATGGTGGCACATGCCTGTAGTCCCAGCTACTTGGGAGGCTGAGGCAGGAGAATCGCTTGAACCCCGGAGGCAGAGGTTGCAGTAAGCTGAGATCGTGCCACTGCACTCAAGTCTGGTGACAGAGCAAGACTCCAACTCAAAAAACAAAACAAAACAAAAACCTCAAGAACTATAAGAATATGCTTACTTATTTTTCTCCCCCCCAATAGACTATACGTATCTTTTTTTTTTTTTAAGAATAAAGTGAAGGTTTTATAATTTGTGGAGGACAGTAGGCCCTGAATAGGCATTTGTTGAACTGAACCCTCGCTCTGTGCAGAAGGCTTCGTGACTGCCACCGAAAGGTTGACTAGCCATTTAAAGAGGCTGTAGGGAAAAGCTGCAAGCATGTTCCCAAGTCACTTGCACTAGACCAGGTGCCGCTTACTGCAGGAACCCACCTCCCTTGGAATTCCTGTTGACATCTGGCAGAGAACCATAGAATGTCCAAGATGGGGGACCCCTTAGAGACCAGCTACCACTTTTCTCACTGGACAGGTAGGAAGACTGAGGACTGGAGAAGGGAAGGGATGTGCCCAAAGCAAGGATGGTAGCCTGTGTCCCCTAATTCCCTGGGACTTCTCTAATGGGAAAAGCGGGCAGCATATATTCAGATAATTAGCTGTGATCAGCATGTGTGAGCAAACCCAGCCACACAGTAGCATGCTGTCATTCCAGCACCACTCTTGATCAGAAACCATCCTGAAACATCACTTATCTCCCTCTTGGGGTTCATCCAGTCCTTCCAGTTGGTCTAGATTTTCTTTGAAGTTAGGAACCATTATGTCTTTCACTCTCTACTTCCCTTTTATTAAAATACATTTTTTAAATTGTTTTAATTGTGATAAGATACGCATAACATAAAATTTATCTCCTTAAGCATTTAAAATGTACAGTTTGGTAGTGTGATGCAAAATTCACATTGTTGTACACCCAATCTACTGCACTTATCTCTCAAAACCGAAACTCTACACCCATTAAATAATTCCTCGTTTTCCCTTCCCCCAGCCCTTGGCAACCACCATTCTGCTTTCCATCTCTGTGAATTTGACTGCTGTAGGCATCTCATATAAATAGAGTCATACAGCATGTGTCTTTTTGTGACTGGCTTATTTCACTTAGCATAATGTCCTCAGGGTTCATCCATGCTGCAGCATGTGTCAGAATTGCCTTCCTTTCTAAGGCTGAATAATATTCCATTGTGTGTGTATATGTATGTGTCAGTGAACACTGGTTGATCCTGCCTTTTAGGCTATTATGAATAACAATGTTATGAATAAGGGTGTATAAATATCTCTTGAGGAGTTTATTTTCAGTGCTTTTGGATATCTATCCAGAAGTGCGATTGCTGGATCATATGGTAGTTCTATTTTTAATTTCTTGAGGACCTCCATACTGTTTTTCATAGCAACTGCACCATTTTACAATCCTACCAAGAATGTACAAGGGCGCCAATTTCTCCACATCTTCACCAACACTCGTTATTTTCTGAAGTTTTGATAACAGCCATCCTAATGAGTGTGAGGTAGTTTTGATTTGCATTTCGCTAATGATTTACTAATCATGTTGATCCTCTTTTCATGTGCCAATTGGCCATTTGTATATCATTTTTAGAGAAATGTCTATTCAAGTCCTTCGCCCATGTTTTAATCAGGTTGTTTGTTTTTTGTGGTTTGGCACATTTTTTATCATAAACCATTTTGAACTATGACTTTTCTCCCTCTGGAAATTTACCTGATCTCTACCATTGGTCCAGATTCTTCCTGAAGTCAGGAACTCTCATATCTTCTACTCCTTGGTGCCTCCACAAGAGAGGAATGGTATGTTTGGGAGACCAACGTGGGTGAATCACGAGGTCAGGAGATGGAGACCATCCTGGCTAACACAGTGAAACCCCGTCTCTACTAAAAATACAAAAAACAAAATTAGCCAGGCGTGGTGACACGCACCTGTAGTCCCAGCTATTCGGGAGGCTGAGGTGGGAGAATGGCGTGAACCCAGGAGGCAGAGCTTGCAGTGAGCCGAGATCGTGCCACTGCACTCCAGCCTGGGTGACACAGCGAGGCTCCATCTCACAAAAAAAAAAAGAAAGAAAAGAAAAGTAAAAAAGGAAGGAATGGTATGGTACAGTGGAAAGAGCAGGGGCCTGGAGTCAAAAGCCCCCATGTTTGCACCCTGGCTCTGCTAGAACTACAAAGAAAGACACATCCAGTCACAAAGCCTCAGTTTTCTCTTCCGCAAAAATCAAGCTAATAACAGCAATAACAGCAATCTCATAGAAGTGTGGGGCTTCAGCAAAGCAGTATAAGGAAAACAGGAAAACATTTCCTGTAGTGCCCGGCCCACGGTATGTCCTGAAAGCATTTGAATTTCCTTTCTGGTGTCTTCAGTAAGTGTATGTTGAATGTTGCACAGATGGCTGGCATGTGGGGATAATGGCCTGTTGGTATTTCATTGGAACTCAAGCCAAAACTAAGCAACACAACCAGACATTTTATTACATTCCAAAAATATTTACGGAGCATTGAATATTAAGAGTGATAATAATCATAATAGCAACTTTTATAACAATCGGGATCTTAGCATTGTGCCAGACACTATGTTAGGGACATTAAATGTCTAACTTTTTTTTTTTTTTTAGCCATTCTGAGTAAGTGTAATTAGGCTCATTTTACTTTGAGGAAGTTGAGGTTCAAATGTTAATGAACTGGCTGGCTAACATTACATGGTTAGTAAGTGGCAAAGACAGGTGGGATTCAAGCCCAAGCTCGCTTGACCCCAGGGGCCACATTTGCCTTGCATACTGGCTTGTCTCCCTCCCACGTGCTGGGCTGAGAAAAGGAAGCTGTGTGTATTACAGTCCCCGTCCCCAAATAGCTGTGGACTCATGGGGAAACAGACTGTGACCCAGAAACCGTCCCACCTGGCAGAATAAAGCTTGTGCTAGGAGAAGAATAATGAACATGGGAGAAAAAGAAAACTGATTCTTTCTGACGTGGGACATCAAAAGGAAGAAGGAACTTCCACACAAGGAGTTCTCATTCGTGACAGCACTGAATGTTCCCAGCAATCCCAGGAGGTGGTTATTTATTATTGAGTCTATTTTAGAACAGGAAAACCAGGACCAGAAAGGTGCAGTGACTTGCCTGAAGTCACACAGCTAGGAAATGACAATATCTGGATTAACCTTATTTTTATTTTTTTGTCTCCTCAGCATTCTTCGGCTTTTTGAACTCAGGAACATAACCACAGAGACTGCTGAGATATAACTTACAGCATTTTTTAAAATTTGATTTAAAAAATAATTTCAACATTTATTATAGATTCAGAGGTATATGTGCAGGTTTGTTACCTGGATACATTGGGTGATTCTGAGGTTTGCGGTACAATTGATCCCATCACTCAGGTACTAAGCGTAGTGCTCAATAAGTAGTTTTTTAATCTTTGCCCCTGTTTCTTCCCTTTCACGCCCCCTGCCTCCTTCCTCCATCTAGTAGTCCCCAGTGTCTCTTATTGCCATTTTTATGTCCATGAGTACCCAATATTTAGCTCCCACTTTTTTTTTTTTTCCGAGACAGAGCTTTGCTCACATTGCCCAGGCTACAATGCAATGGTGCAATCTTGTCTCACTGCAACCTCTGCCTCCTGAGTTCAAGCGATTTTCCTGCATCAGCCTCCCGAGTACCTGGGTTTACAGGTGCCCGCCACCACCCCTGGTTAATTTGTCGTATTTTTAGTAGACATGGGGTTTCACCATATTGGCCAGGCTGGTCTCGAACTCCTGATCTCAGGTGATCCACCCACCTCAGCCTCCCAAAGTGCCAGGATTACAGGTGTGAGCCACCGCGCCCAGCCTAGCTCCCACTTATAAGTGAGAACATGTGGTATTTAGTTTTCTGTTCCTGTGTTAATTAGCTTAGGATAACGGCCTCCAGCTGCAACCGTATTACTGCAAAGGACATGATTTCCTTTTTATGGCTGCATAGTATTCCATGTGTATACGCACCACATTATTTTTTTATCCAGTCCACCATTGATGGGCACCCAGGTTGAGTCCATGTCTTTATATTGTGAATAGGGCAGCAATGAACATACGGTTGCATGTGTCTTTTTGGTAGAATGATTTATTTCCTTTTGGATGTATACCCAGTAATGGGATTGCTGGCTCTGAAGGATACATAATTTTCTTCAAGAAGAGGAGGCCAGGCCCGGCTGAGGGCAAAATGTGGAGAGAGAGACTGAGGGCTGGACCCTGCAGGGAACAGGTGCTGGCTGGTGGTGCCTAAGTGGTTTCCAGATCCAGGTGTAGGCAGAGATGAAGCAGGGGTGTGGTTTTCATTCTGAGCCAGGGAGTTCTCCTGGGGGATGGGGGCAGGCTCTGTCTCCTCCACTCTGAAGTCTCAGGCCCCCTGGTGGTGCCTGCAGCAGCTGTCCTTCATTACGCAGGACTATTGATCCCTGTAATCCTTTTTGCATGCCTCTCCCAACCCCCCACCGCTTCCCTCCTTGTCAGCACCGAAGTCCAGCACAAATTGAGCGGCAGCTGAATTGGCATGAGTTGATTAAAACTCCCAGTAATTATGGGCTCTTGATTGGCCTGGTTGTCCAAATCAATGTCTGCATTAATAGACAGGCTAGCTGGCCTCGTTGACAGATTGAGGCTGAGTGGCGAGAGGGGTGGGGGACTGAGGACTGGCAGAGCCTTTCCCACTCACTCATATGCCAGGAAGCACACCAGAGGTCTCCTGGGATGAGAAGAACCAAGCCCACTCAGTTTCTTATCAAAGGGATGGTTCATACTGAAGAATTCAGCAGCCCTTCCTCAGCCTGTGTGATCTTCAATAACCTTGCCTGTAAAATGAGTATATTGTATTTTAGAGGTCCTCTGAGTTTTGGGGGGGATTAAAAAACATAGCATACTGGGAAACATCCAGCTCATGGCAGGTGCATAATAAATATGCATTTCATTTCCTTCCTTGCATCTTTCCCTACCTCTTTTTTCCAAGATGCTGTATCTAATCTGTATATCCAAGACTATGCCACAAGCAACCTCTCTGTCCCTAAAGCACCCAAGTCCTCTGATAACCCATTACAGGGCCCTTCCCACAAGATTCTCACAATCTCTGTATTAACCTAGCCAGTCTGAACCACTTGTGACACCACAGACAGGCCACCTCCATGCGGTTCAGGGAAAAGAGCACCTCATTTGGTCCCATAGTCAGGGGGCTTTCAATGGTGGGCTTAGTCAGCCTCTTGCTTGCTGTTTGACCTAAGGCAGCTCACCTGACCTCTCTGAGTTTCAGTTTCCTCATCGGAAAAGTAGGCATGGAAGAAATGCCTACCATCTCCCTGTATGCGGTTCCTTTACATTTCTCCCTGAATGTGTCCTATTTGGAGAAAGTAACAAGGTAACTACAACAGCAGTTAGCATTTTGTGAGCACCTGTCAGGTGTCAGGCACATGTCAGGTACATGACCTCCCAGGATCCTCTCACAAGTCTAGTGAGGAAGGAGTTACTTTTGCCAGTGTATAAACTGTGGAAGCTGAGGCTCAGAAAAACTAGGGCACACATTGAGCAAGTGTCTCAGTCAGACTTCATTCACAGTTGTGTGTATTCTTTGTGACAGTGTACTCTGGCTTTCATATATGTTTAGTCTCGTTATTGTCACATTTCATTTAATCTTTACCACTTTGGGCATGGTGGCTCATACCTGTAATCCCAGGGCTTTGGGAGGCTGAGAGGGGAGGATCATTTGAGGTCAGGAGTTCAAGACCAGCCTGATCAACATGATAAGACTCCATATCTACACAAAATAAAAATAAAATTAGCCTAGTATGATGGCACATGCCTGTAGTCCCAGTTATTTGAGAGGCTGAGGCAAGAGGATCCCCTGAACCCAGGATTTCAAGGTGGTAGTGAGCTATGATTGCACCACTGCCTGCACTCCAGCCTGGGTGACATAGTAAGACCTTGTCTGTAAAAAATAATAACAATAAGTAAAAAATATTTACCATAAATTTTGAGGCATACTATTGTTGAGACGAGTACTATTTGTAGGAGGTAATACTGTTATTATGCTTGCTCTGGCCATGAGACTTAAAGAAATCAAATACTTACCTAGTCCTTGGAGGAGAACAAGGCATTGTTCATAGTCAGGCAGGTTTGGGGACATCCTTGTGATGTCTTAAAATACATTCAATCAATTCCAAGGAAATTCTCCATTTTCCTCTTAAGTACTTCAGAGCTAATTTTCCCCTTTTCACAATTCACAGTTGCTTTGATAAAAACTGAGCAGTTTTTATCTGAAAGCCTTCCCTGACTTCCTGCTGTCCAATGCCTCCATTGAAGGAGACTGAGGCTCAGAGTGTTCCCATCTGAAGGCTCTCAGACAATTAAAGACCTCAGCCGGGGCAGTGTGCAGTGGCTCATGTCTGTAATCGTAATCCCAGCACTTTGGGAGGCTGAGGCAGGTGGATCACCTGTGGTCAGGAGTTCGAGACCAGCCTGGCCTAGTGAAACTCCATCTCTACTAACAAAAAACATATATATATATGCTGGGCATGGTAGCACACACCTATAATTCCAGCTACTTGGGAGGCTGAGACAGGAGAATTGCTTGAACCCAGGAAGCGGAGGTTGCAGTGAGCTGAGATTGTGCCATTGCACTCCAGCCTGGGCAACAAGAGTGAAACTCCATCTCAAAAAGAAAAGAAAGCAACCAGAAATTTTTGGCTGGGTGCGGTGGCTCACGGCTGTAATCCTAGTACTTTGGGAGGCTGAGGTGGGCGGATCACCTGAGGTCAGGAATTCGAGACCAGCCTGACCAACATGGAGAAACCCCCGCCTCTACTAAAAATACAAAACTAGCCAGGCATGTTGGTGCATGCCTGTAATCCCAGCTACTCAGGACGCTGAGGCAGGAGAATTGCTTGAACCTGGGAGGCGGAGGTTATGGTGAGCCGAGATTGCACCAATGCACTCCAGCCTGGGCAACAAGAGGGAAACTCCATCTAAAAAAAAAAAAAAAAGAAGGCCACGGTCAGGCAGAACTGGAATCTAGCAATCTGGAGAGCCATTCACCTGCATTTGTCCAGGGCCTGCTAGTGTTTGCCTGCCACCCCTATTTTGAGGATGATTTCATCATAATCCTTACCTTCCAGAAGGAGAAACTGAGGCTCAGAGAAGCCAAGTGACCAGCTCAGGGTGGTATAACCAGTAAAAGGCTGGGTCTAAGGCTAGAGCTCCTTCCATTACCCCACCTGCCTTTCAGGCCCAAGTTTGTAGCAAAGAATGAAAATGCCACACTGATGTCACCCAGGACCCAGGTGGGGCAGGGCCCCACCTCTAGCGTCAGCAGGAAGTCCCCCAGGCTTATTTACCATATGATTCACTCAGGCCCTAGGACAAATTGTTCTGTTTTGCAAGTTGGTTGTTTTTCCTTCTCCTGCTCAGAACAGCTGGCCCACCTTCTAGACCTGGGGGTGGGATGGTAAAACAGCTCATTACAAATTTTGCACTCGGAGCAATTTGCATTCCATAATTAATGAACATTAAAATGCATAATTACAAACAGAAACAAATGGCTTGGTGGTGATGAAAAGTCGAACTAGGAAGCAGCAAAGAGCAGGTTAACGGTATGGAGGAAGAAGCCGGGGGTGGGGAGGAGCCCGGCAGGGCTAGCCTGTGGGAGGAACCTATGGTAATCCTCCAGGCATCCTCCTCTCCCTCCCTTCTAGGTCTTCCAAATCTCAAGGCTCAGAGACTTGCGCTCAGAGTCTTCCTATGAGTCCTCCCCTGAAATGGAGCAGAATGGGGGCTATGAGGCTCTGGAGCTGCACTCACCTGGGTTAGACTCCCCACTCTCTCACCTATTTACTGTACAACCTCAGCAAAGAAGCACGCTTTCATGTGATGGAGTCCTTATTAGGCTGACCCACCCCCTTTCTCAAGCCCCTGCCCAGACCCACAGAGCCTGCTTCCCCAGACTCCTTTTGTGGACTCTAGGAAAGTGCTTAGAAATAATTGGATTCACTAACTTCAGTAATCTCTTCAAAGTAGCAAACAAAATCACTTTATTCCTCTGCCAACAACCCTCCTAAGGCTTCCAGTTGCACTTAGAATAAACTCCAGGTGCCTTGTCATGGCTGAAGTCATGGGTCTTCAACTTTTCTGTATGAAGGATTATATAGTAAATATTTTAGGCTTTGCAGGTCATATGTAGTCTTTTTTTATCTCATGTTCTTTAAAAAAAAAAAAAATGTAAAAGCCATTCTTAGCTCTAGGACTGTGCAAAAATAGGCTTTGGAGGAGTGGAAATATTTATTTTTCTGGCTAAATACAACGAAAAACCCTGGATGTCCTATATAAAACAAGCATAAGACTGAAAGGTGGAGCCTTGCAGACCAGCTGAAGACTTTGGGACCCAAAGAAAGACATGGTGGTCAGTTCCTCAGATTCTCTCTTTGCCTCATGTGTCCCATCTTTGGAGCTACAGGAGCCTGCAGCTCAGAAATGTCAATAGGCACATGTGAAGGAAAAAAAGCAAAACAAAACAAAACTGCTCTCACTAGCCAAAATACCAGGAAAAGGACAAACTAGCAAGACAGAAAAATGCTAGACAATAACTGCTCTACTCCAGCCAAACACGACAGAAAAGGAAAAAAAATTAAAATGAACCCATCCCTCCCCACGGGAGCAAAGGTTGAATGGGGTGGGGAGCCAGGACTTTAACCTCAATGATAGATAGCACCCCCACCCCCTGGCCTATTCAGCATCAGTGAAGAGCATGGCCTTCCACCCCTAATCCACAGTATTGAAGCACCTTCCCCCTTCCTGCTGGGTTGTTGTCAGGGAAGAACTAGTAGAAAGCCAGGACATTTGCCACGGACGAGCATTAATGGGGGGCCACCTTCCACCCAGTGTGGTGTTAGTGAAGATTAAGTAGGGAACAGTGACTAGACATACCCATCCAGTGACTACCACTCCCATCCAGGAAGAGATCCGTGAAGTCCTAGTGGGGAGGTAAATTCCCACCTTCACCCAGCTGAAAACAGGGGCATTTTCTTTGGGGTATCAGAGAAGGCCACATGGGAAACCTGGACTTCTTCTTTCCCTTGTCAGTAACAAGGCCACCACCTTCCCCTGCTGGATGAGTACCAGTAGAAGCCAGAGAAAATAGAAGGTGTGAAGGTCTACCTGGGTGCAGTGGCTCACACTTGTAATCCCAGCTACTCAGGAGGCTGAGGCTGGAGGATTGCTTAATCTCAGGAGTTTGAGGCTATAGTGAGCTATGATTGTGTCACTGCACTCCAACCTGGGTGATGGAGTGAGACCCTGTCTCTAAAATAAATAAATACATGTCAGTGAAAATGTTACCAGGGGTTCCTTGCTCCCAGAGCTCCCAAGATGGTGGCAGGCTGCTTCCAAAATGGCGGTGGGGCACTTCCAAGATGGCGGCAAGCCTCGTGTTCTCTGACCTGGGGTTCTTGGCCTCACAGATTCCAACGAATGGAATCTTAGGCCATGCGGTGAGTGTTATAGTTCTATTAGAAGCTGTGGGTCACGGAAGAGAACCGTGGAACCCAGTGACTAGTGTTCGACTTGATTAGGACGAACCCAGGCACTTAGCCGTGCAGGAACAATGGCAAGCCTTTAGCCCAATCGGGAGTGGCAATGGGTACCTCGCTGGATCAGGAGCACAGCGGACACCCTGCCGGATCCGGAGGGATGGAAGTCAGCAGCAGGTCTGCCACAGCAGCAAACAGCAGTGGTTGACGGCAAGTGAAAGCTCAGCTCGAGCCATAACAAAACAGGGAACAGAGTGAAATAGAGTGAAAACAGAGCTCCCATATAAAGGGAGGGGACCCAAAGTGGGTTGCCATTGCTGGCTTGAATGCCTGAGCCTTGTCCCTCCCACTGTGCTCTCAGGCAATAGATGATTAGCTATTTCTTTACCTCCTGTTTTTGCCTAATTAGCATTTTAGTGAGCTCTCTGACTGGTCGGGTGTGGGCTAAGTTGCAAGCCCCGTGTTTAAAGGTGGATGCAGTCACCTTCCCAGCTAGGCTTAGGGATTCTTAGTCAACCTAAGAAATCCAGCTAGTCCTGTCTTTCAAAAAGAGCCAAACTCTGTAAAATATTTGAAAATATTTATTCTGAACCAAATATGAGTGACCACAGCCCATGACAGAGCCCTCAGAAGATACTGAAAACATGTGACATGTGCCCAAGGTGGTCAGGAGCAGCTTGGTTTTACACATTTTAGAGAGGCAATTGGCAGGGGGTGAGGGTTGGGAGTTCCAGGCTGTAGGGATATAGGGATGTTCTAGTTAAGATAAAAATTGTGGAGACCAAAGTTCCTTTGATGTCTTTTAGTGGCTGTCCTTAAAGACAATAGATGACAAATGTTTCCTATTCAGATTTTAGTTAATCTCTTAAGGATTGGGAGGGTCTGAAAGAAAAAGATGTAGTTATGTTAATAGACATTCTTTACCGATGCAAAATTTTCCCTACACAGAACAGCTTTGCAGGGTCATTTAAAAATATGTCAAAGAAACATGTTTTGGGCTAAAATATTTTACCTTTTCTTCCTTGTCTCATATTATGCCAGAGCCAGGTTGGAAATTAAGTCACAATATATAGGATTAAATAAACCCATCTAATGAGAATTTATGATTTGTAGGGCATGACTCTCCAGACCCCTCAGATAGTAATTTGGGCAAGATAAATAAATCAGAGTTGGTCCTCATTAATATAAATAAGATCTGGAGTTGAAACATAATAATATAATGTAATGCCAGAAATGTTCAGGTCACATTATATGTAAATAATTTCTGTTTTAGAAATTATTTATTATTTTTTGTGAAACAGCATTTTGCTTTGTCGTGTAGGCTGGAGTACAGTGGCACAACCACAGCTCGCTGCAGCCTCAACTTCTTAGGCTCAAGCGACCTTCCCACCTCAGCATCCCAAGTTGCTGGGACTACAAGCACTTGCCACTAGGATAATTTTTTAAAATTTTGTAAAGATAGGATCTTACTATGTTGCCCAGGCCAGTGTCAAACTCCTGGCCTTAAGTGATCATCCTGCCTCAGCCTCCCAGTGATATACGGGCATGAGCCACAGTGCCCAGCCGCAAATAGTTTGAATACCAATATTAAAAGGCATAAACTAGTGGAGTGGGTTTAAAAGCATGACCTAGTTATATACTGTCTGCAAGAAATTCACATTACATATAATGATATAGACAGATTGAAAGTAAATGGATGGAAAAAGATGCATGCAAATGAAGCAAAAGTGAGAGTAGCTATATTAATAACAGATAAAGTAGGCCTTCCAAATAATTACCACAGAGGGGAATCAAATAATGATAAAAGATCATTTACCATGAAGACATAGAAATCCTAAATGTTTATGCATCAAACAACAGAACTGCAAAATGTGTGTTTTTTCTTTTCAGTTCTAACAGAACTGAAAGAAAAAATAGACAATTCTACAATGATGGTTGGATACTTCAATACCCCTTTCCAAAACTGATAGAAGAACTAGACAGGAGTTTAGCAACAATATAGAAGAACTCAATAACACCATTAACAAAAAAGATGTAGTTAACATTTATAGAACCTTATGCCCAACAAAAATAGAATATATATTATTTTCAAGTGCCTACAGGACACATAAAGACAAGACTATATCCTGGACCATAAAAAAGCCTCATAAATTTTAAGATTCAAATTGTATGGAGTGTGTTCTCTGACCACAATAGAATCAAACAAGAAAGCAATAACAGAGCAATAACAGCTGCCTTCAGCAGCTGTGGACTGCTGTAGCAAAATAACATAAATTGGGTGCTTTGAACAATAGACGTATTTCTAACAGTTCTGGAGGCTGAAGTCTAAGATTGAGGTGCTGGCTATTTCCGTTTTTTGGCAACATTCTCTTTTCCTTGCTTGCCTTCTTTCTGTGTCCTCATATGTTAGAGAGGAAGGGAGCTCTGGTCTCCCATCCTCTTCTTGTGAGGTACTAATCCTATTTATGAGGGCTTAACTCTTATGACCTAATCATCTCCCCAAGGCTTCAACTGCAAATATCATCACTTTGCAGGTTGGTTAGGATTTCAACATACAAATTTTTGGGGGGACATAAACCTTCAACTCATAACAGAGATAACAGAAAAATCTTCAAATCCTTAGAAAGTAAACAACACATTGCTGAATAATCAATGGGTCAAAGAGGAAGTCTCAAGGGAAATTAAAAAATGGACTGAACTAGATGAAATAAAAATACAATGTATCAAATTGTGTGGCGACACAGCTGAAGTCATGATTCATCCTTTTAACATATCTGTGTCTTTATATTCAATGAGAAGGAAATGTATAGCCCTAAATGCATACATTAGAAAAAAGGAAGTTACATATCAATAATCTAAGCTCCTACCTCAAGAAACTAGAGAAAAAAAGAGCAAAATAAATCCACAGGAAGCCGAAGGAAGGAAATCAATGTGATAGAAAACAGAAAAACAACGGCCGGGCGCGGTGGCTCAAGCCTGTAATCCCAGCACTTTGGGAGGCCGAGACGGGTGGATCACGAGGTCAGGAGATCGAGACCATCCTGGCTAACACGGTGAAACCCCGTCTCTACTAAAAAAATACAAAAAAATAGCCGGGCGAGGTGGTGGGCGCCTGTAGTCCCAGCTACTCGGGAGGCTGAGGCAGGAGAATGGCGTGAACCCGGGAGGCGGAGCTTGCAGTGAGCTGAGATCCGGCCACTGCACTCCAGCCTGGGCGACAGAGCGAGACTCCGACTCAAAAAAAAAAAAAAAAAAAAAAAAGAAAACAGAAAAACAGCAAAGTCAATGAAACAAAAAACTGATTATATGAAAATGACAATAAAACTAAACAAACGTAAGTAAGACTGAAAAGGAAGAGAGGAGAGAAAATAAATTACCAATATCTGAAACAGGTGATATTACCACAGACCTTGTGTAAATCAAAAGGATAATAAGGGAATGCTACAAATAATTTTACACACATAAACTTGACGAGTTAGGTGAAATGGACCAATTTCTTAGAAACACAAACTACCACAATTTGCCAATATGAAACAGATAATTTGGAAAGCCGTATAACAATTAAGGAAATTTATTTTGTCACTTTAGACTCCTCCTCCCCTCAGCTCCAAATCCCCGTCCTGGATAGTTTCACTGGAGAAATATACCAAATGTTTAAAGAAGAATTAACATCAATTCTAAAAAAAACAAAAAAAACAAAACAAACAAAAAAAACTTCCAGAAAATTAAAGAAGAGAGAATACTTCCCAAATCATTTTAAGACATTAGCATTATCTTGATAATAAAAGCAGACAAAGACAGTTCAAAAACAGAAAACTACAAAGACCAATAGCCCTCATGCATATACCACAGTTATAAAAATCCTTAACAAAATATTAGCAAATAGGACTCAACAATACATAAAAGATAACTATACACAGTGACTAAGTGGGGTTTATTACAGGGATGCGAGATTGGTTTCCTATTTGAAAATCTATCAGTATATTATAATTGTCAGGATCTCATCCCCTGTGACTTGCACATACAAGCCCAGATGGCCTGAAGTAACTGAAGAATCACAAAAGAAGTGCAAATGCCCTTCCTCGCCTTAACCGATGACATTCCACCACAAAAGAGGTGAAAATGGCCAGTCCTTACCGTGATGATATTATGTTGTGAAATTCCTTTTCCTGGCTCATCCTGGCTCAAAAAGCTCCCCCACTGAGCACCTTGTAACCCCCACTCCTGCCCGCCAGAGAACAACCCCCCTTTGACTGTAATTTTCCTTTACCTACCCAAATCCTATAAAACGACCTCACCCTTATCTCCCTTCGCTGACTCTCTTTTCAGACTCAACCCACCTGCACCCGGGTGAAATAAACAGCCATGTTGCTCACACAAAAGGCTGTTTGGTGGTCTCTTCACGTGGAGACCCATGACAATAATCACAGGCAGAAGAAGAAAAATCACATCGTCATGTCAATGGATACAAGAAAAGCATTTGACAAAATTCCACACCAAAATGATTTTTAAAACTTCCAAAAAAAATAATAGAGGAGAACTTACTCAACTTGATGAAGAACATCAATAAAAGAGATACAGCTGACATATTTGTGGTGAAAGACTTAATACTTTCTCCAAAAGGTCAGAGACAAGAAAAGGAGATTCACTCTGCCCACTGTTATTCAACATCATGTGGGAAGTTCTGGCCAGTGCAATAACAGGAAAAAAAAAAAAAAATCAAAAAAGGAAGAAGGCATTCAGATAAGAAAGGAAGAAATAAGACTATAAGACTGACCCATTGGCAGATCACATGATTTTTTTACATAGAAAATCTCAAGGAATCTACAAAAGAAATTTCTAGAAGTAATTAGTAAGCTTGGCAAGGTCTCAGAATACAAGAAAAATATACAACATAAATTGTATTCCCGTATACTAGCAATGAACACGCGAACGTTTGAAATAAAAAATACAATACCATTTGCAATTTCTGAAACATAACAAAATATTCGATGTGAATCTGACAAAATATATAAAAAATACAATATAATTTGCAATCCCTAAAAGGTAATCAAATACTCAGATGCAAATCTGACAAAATATGCATGGGCCATGTTTAGCTTTAGCAAAACTTTAAAATACTGGTGAAAGAAATCAAAGAAGATCTAATCACATGGGAAGACATACTGTATTCATGAATTGGATGGCACAACATAATAAAGATGCCCACATGCCTCGAATTGATATAAAGGTTTAATATAATTCGTATCAAAACCTCAGCATGATTTTTATAAGTATAGACAAGATTTTTCTGGAATTTAAATGAAAGGCAGAGGAATTATAATGGCCAAAACTTCTTTTGAAAAAGAAGACTAAAGTGGAATAAGTCTGTCTATCCTATTTTTAGGCTAACTTTATGCTTCTTTCACTCCATCCTCATTAACTTTTTATCATATTATACTTTTATCTTTATTCATTTTTTTTTACTCTACAAAATAATCATTTTGTTTGTTTACTTGTTAATTATTTGTCTCTTCTCTAGAATGTAAATTCTATGAGAGAAAGGTCTTGTCTGTCTTGTTTACTACTACATTTTTGGCACCTAAAACATTTCCTTAGCACTGAGTAGGTTGGTGTTTGGTATTTGTTAAATGATCTAAAGAAGGACTTAGACATATGGAAAAGAAAAAAATCAGCTAATAGTTTCAGTTACCTTTATTTATATTTTTATTTTTATATATTTAGAGGGTACAAGCCGGTCTCTTTCATGCTTACACTGTGTAGTGGTGAAGTTTGAGCTTTTATTATACCCATCACCTGAATAGTGAACGTTGTACCCAATCAGTACTTTGTCAATCCTCACACTCTTCCCACCCTTCCATTCTCCCAACTTTTGTAGTTTCCAGTGTCTGTCATTGCACTCTCTACGTGCAGGTGTACCCATTGTTTAGCTCCCACTTATAAGTGAGAACATGTCATATTGGACTTTCTGTTTCTGAGTTATTTCACTTATGATAATGGCCTCCAGTTCTATCCATGTTCCTGCAAAAGACATGATTTCATTCTTTTTTATGCCCTAGTAGTATTCCATGGTATGTCTGTGGGTGGGTGGGGAGAAGGGAGGGGTAGGAGTGTATACCACATTTTCTTTATTCAATCAACTCTTGATAGACACTCAGGTTAATTCCATATTTTTGCTATTATGAAATAACACTCATGTTATTATTGTTGCAGTAAACATATGAATGCAGGTTTTCTTCTTTGGTTTTTTTTTTTTTTTTTTTGAAACAAGGTCTCTGTCGCCCAGGCTGGAGTGCAGTAGCATGATCTCGGCTCACTGTGACCTCCATCTCCTGGGTTCAAGTGATTCTCCCACCTCAACCTCCTGAGTGGCTGGGAGTATAGGCATGTGCCACCATGCCTGGCTAATTTTTGTACTTTTAGTAGAGACAAGGTCTCACCATGTTGGCCAGGCTGGTCTCGAACTCCTGGCCTCAAGTGATCCACCTGCCTAGGCCTCCCAAAGTGCTGGGATTACAGGCATGAGCCACCGTGACCGGCCTAATGTAATGATTTTTTCTCTTTGAGTTTATACCCAATAGTGGGATTGCTGGATTGAACGGTAGTTCTATTTTTAGTTCTTTTAAAAAACCTCCATACTGTCTTCCTTAAAGGTTGTACTAATTTACATTCCTACCAACAGTTTATAAGTGTTCCCTTTTCTCCGCAGCCTCACCAGCATCTGTTGTTTTTTGACTTTTGAATAGTAGCCATTCTGACAGGTGTGAAATGGTATCTCACTATGGTTTTGATGTGGATCTCTTTGCTGATTAGTAATGTTGAACGTTTTTTCATGTTTGTGGGCCACTGGCATGTCTTCTTTTAAGAAGTGTCTGTTTATGTCTTTTGCCCACTTTTTAGTGGTGTTATTTGTTGTTACTTGTTGAATTGTTTAAGTTCCTTTTGGACTCTGGACATGTGACCTTTGTCGGGTGCACGATCTGTGAATATTTTCTCCCATTCTGTAGGTTGTTTGTTTACTCTGTAGATGGTTTCTTTTGCTGTGTAGATGCTCTTTAGTTTAATTAGATCCAAGGACTTAGTCACAAATTATTTCCCAAGGCCAATGTCCAAAATGGTGTTTTCTAGGTTTTCTTCTAGGATTTTTATAGTTTCAGGTCTTAATCCATTTTGAGGTTTTTAAAAAATATATGATGAGAAATATGAGTCCAGTTTCATTCTTCTGTGTATGGCTATCCAATTTTTCAGTACCATTTATTCATTAGTGATATGATTTGGATTTGTGTTCCCACCCAAATTTCATGTTGAATTGTAATCCCCAGTATTGGAGGAGGGGTTTGGTAGGAGGTGATTGTATCATGGGGGCAGATTTTCCCCTTGCTGTTCTTGCAATAGTGAGTTCTCATGAGATCTGGTTGTTTAAAAGTGTGTAACACCTCTCATTTTGCTCTCTTCCTCCTGCTCCAGCAATGTGAAGATGTGCCTCTTTCCTCTTCGCCTTCCTTCATGATTTTAAGTTTCCTGAGACCTCCCCAGCCATGCTTCCTATACAGCCTCTGGAACCATGAGCCAATTAAACCTCTTTTATTTATAAATTACCCAGTCTCAGGTATTTCTTTATAGCAGTATGATAATGGACTAATACAACTGGAGTATCATTTTACCAGTGTATATTTTTGTTGACTTTGTCAAAGATCATTTGGTTGCAGGTATGTGGCTTTATTTCTGGGTTCTCCATTCTATTCCATTGATCTAGGTGCTTGTTTTTATACCAATACCATGGTTTTGTGGTTACTATGCCTTGTACTAAAATTTGAAGTCAGATAATATGATTTTCTAGCTTTGTTTATTTTGCTTGAGATTGCTTTGGTTATTTGGGTTCTGTTCTGGTTACATATGAATTTTAGGATTTTTTTTCTAATGCTTTGAAAAATGATGTTGGTAATTTGATAGGGATTGGATTGAATCTGCAGATTGCTTTGGGCAATATAATCCTTTTAACAATATTGGTTTTCCAATTCATGAGCATGGGATGTTTCTCCATGTATTTATGTCATCTACAATTTATTTCATCAGTGTTTTGTTATTATTTTTATAGAGATCTTTCACCTCCTCGTTAAATATATTCCTAGGTATTTTATTTTACTTTTGTAGCTATTGTAAATGAATTGCTTTCTTAATTTGGTTCTCAGCTTAGGTTTTTTTTTGGTTTATAGAAATGCTACTGATTTCTGCATGTTATTTTTTATCTTGAACTTGATAGAGTCTTTAGGGATTTTTAGATATAAGACACAGCAAACAGGGATAATTTGACTTCTTCTTTTCCAACTTGGATAACTTTTATTTTTTCTCTGTCCTGACTTCTCTGATGAGAACTTCCAGTGCTATGTTGAATAAGAGTGTTGAAAGGGGACGTCTTTGTCTTGTTCTAATTCTTAGAGGAAATGCTTCCTCCCCCTCCGCATAAGATATCGGCTGTGGGTCATGGCCTTTACTATGTAGAGGTGTGAATCTTAAATACTTACTCTGTTGAGGATATGTTTTTATCATCAAAGGATGTTTAATTTTATTGAATGCTTTTTTTCCTGCATCTATGGAGATTATTGTATGGCTTTTGTCCTGAATTCTGTTTATGTGATGTATCACGTTTATTGATTTGGATATTCGAATCTTCATTACATCAAAGGGATAAATTTCACCTGATCATGGTGTGCTGTTGGATTTGATTTGCTAGTATTTTTTGGGGGGGGAGACGGAGTCTCGCTCTGTTACCCAGGCTGAAGTGCAGTGGCATGACCTTGACTCACTGCAACCTCCGCCTCCCGTGTTCAAGCAATTCTCCTGCCTCAGCCTACCGAGTAGCTGGGACTACAGGTGTGCACCACCATACCCAGCTAATTTTTTTGTATTTTTAGTAGAGACTGGGTTTCGCCATGCTGACCAGGCTGGTCTCAAACTCCTGACCTCGTGATCTGCCCGCCTTGGCCTCCCAAAGTGCTGAAATTACAGGCGTGAGCCACCATGTCCGGCCTTTTGCTAGTATTTTGTTAAGCAAAATACTGACATCTATATTCATCAGGGATATTAGTGTATAGTTTTCTTTTTTGTTGTCGTTATTTCCTTGTATGGTTTTGGTATCAGGGAGATACTGGCCTGATAGAATGAGTTAGAGATAATTTCCTCTTCCTCATTTTTTTGGAATCGTTTCAGGAAGATTGGTGTTAGTTCTCTTTGGATGTTTGGTAGAAGTTGGCTGTGAATTCATCCAGTCCTTGGCTTTTTCTGTTGTTGTTGAGAGATATTTTTTATTATCGATTCAGTCTCACTACTCATTATTGGTCTGTTCAGGAGTTCTGTTTCTTCCTGGTTCAATCTCCATAGGTTTTGTGTTGTCAGGAATATATTCATTTTTTCTAAGTTCTCTAGTTTGTGAACATAATAGCCTTCATAATAGTCTCTGATGATCTTTTGTATTTCCATGGCATCAGTTGTAGTGTCTCTTTTTACATTTCTAGTTGTATTTATTTGAGACTTCTCTCTTTTCTTGCTAGTGGCTTATCAATTTTTATCATTTCAAAACGTTATTTTTTCATTTCATTGCTTTTTGGGTCTATTTCTTTTATTTCTGCTCTGATCTTTGTTATGTCTTTTGTCCTGCTTACTTTGGGTGTGGTTTGTTCTTGTGTTTCTAGTTCTTTTTTTCTTTTCTTTTCTTTTTTCTTTCTTTTTTTTTTTTTTTTTTTTTTTGAGACAGAGTTTCGCTCTTGTTGCCCAGGCTGGAGTGCAATGCTACAATCTTGGCTCACTGCAACCTCTGCCTCCCAGGTTCAAGAGATTCTCCTGCCCCACCCTCCCAAGTAGCTGGGATTACAGGCATGCACCACCACACCTGGCTAATTTTGTATTTTTAGTAGAGATGGGGTTTCTCCACGTTGCTCAGGCTGGTCTTGAACTCCCGACCTCAGGTGATCCGCCCACCTTGGCCTTCCAAAGTGCTGGGATTACAGGCGTGAGCCACCGCTCCCGGCCGTATTTCTAGTTTTTTCAGGTGTCATGTTAGGTTGTTAATTTGTGATAATTTTTTGATGTAGGCATTTAATGCTATAAACTTTTCTCTTAGCACTGATTTGCTAAATAATACACATTTTGAGATACTGTGTTTTCGATTTCATACAGTTGTTAGTTGAGGTTGTGGTGAAGTTAAGCTGGGACCTTGAACACAGAGTGAGCCAGTCTTCACACCTGATGGTGGCAGCAGTGGGGTGAGTGTGCCTGTTTTTAAGCCCCAAAGCAGCTTACTCTAGCTTCAGTGTTAGTAGGTTTTTGAGGGCTAATTCTTGGGCCATTAGCTGGCTTGCTTAGAAGCTGGTAGTGGGAGCAGTGGGCCCAATGTATGGATAGACTTTGGGGCCCCTGGGAAGCTGGTGTAGTGTGGCTGATGGCAGTAATGGTGGTTAGAGCCACCCACTGGGACTCAAGAAACCCATGTTGGTCTCGCTGGGAGATGTGATGAGTTGGGCGGGCTGGTCCCTAGTCTCGCAGTCACCCACAGCAGGATGGTGGGTATTGTCCTGAGTGTGCTTAGGAGAATGTAGTCTACCCTGTCACTCTCCTAGCAGGGTGGTGGCTGCAGCCATGTTACCTCAAACTCGGCCCCAAGGCTGGGGCACAGTCCAGCGTTAAATGCTCAGCATGGTGCCAGCTGTGGGCTGTGACCAGAAAGGTGAGCCGTATTGACAAGAAACTGTGGTGAGTGTGGCCCACTTGAGTCTTGGTCTCACAGCAGCCCCTTGCAGGGCTGTGGCTATTGTCCTAGATGTGCATCGGATAGCCTGGTCTCCCTGTCCCTCCTTGACTGGGTAGCAGCTGCAGCCACATCAACCCAAACTCACGCCAATGGTAGGGTGCAGCTCAGCATTAAACTGTCAAAAATGGTGCTTTGGGCCTGATACCAGAGAAGGCAGAGTTCATCCCAGGCAAGCAATGTGGGCGAAAAGCTGTGAGAAGTACAGTCCATCCATGTCTCAGTCTCAATAGCAGCCTGCAGCAGGGCAGTAAGGAGCTTCCTGGGGATGTGTGGGAGCACCCAGTCTTCCCTCTCCCTCTTTAGAACAGTGCAGCAGCAGCCATATCTGCAGATTCTCAGTATCTTGGCTCTCAAAATAGTGCCCAGCTGTGTCTACTCCAGGTTCAGATGCCTGTGGGATTTTATGTGGGTGCTCATTCTGTAGCAATTGTTTTATGCAACCGTTAGGCACTTCATATGTCAGGCCAAAGGCCCCAGTAGGTTGAGGGTTTCCCCACAGCCAAGGTGTAAAACCCCATTTTGGAGCCCTGGGGGGTTCTCTCTTACTGTTACCCCATATCCAGGAGCCCATTCCAGCTCTCAGTTGGTTTCTGACTAGGCAAACTGCCTCAAAGTCTCTATTTACTTACTCCTGGTGCTTCTCATTTCTTCTCTGATGAATCTTAGCATTCTCTTCTAGACGATCTGTTTGAAATGTGTGTATCTACTTATTATTCTGGTTCCTCTCCATGGAGGAGGTACATCCTACCTGTATCTAGTCAGACATCGTGATTCTTCCCAACTAAGCTAGGATTTCTTTTGGGGTTTCGGTTAATTTATAACTTGTTTATATATCCCCATACATTTAGTCTTCATTTATTAGGCATCTATTATGTACCAGCTCTAAAGCCAGATATTTCAGAAGTGTTTTCTCATACAATCTTCAGAAGTGCCTCCAAGAGAGACATTATTTGCATTTTACAGATGAGGAACCTGAGGCTGTCTCTGAGGTGAGGCATCCTGCTTATATGCTCAGTGTCACAAATCTTTCATTGGAATTCAGGCCTGACTTTAGTCCTCATATCCAAACTGGCTCCTCCACTTACAGAAAGAAAACAGGCCAAAATAGTTTCAAGGACTTGCCCAAGGTCACGAGGCAAGCAAGCGACAGTGCCTGGTAATGAATTCTAGTCTTCCTCTTCCAGTACATTAGATGTCTCTTTTCTCTTCTTGTAGGAGCTTCCTTCCTACAGGGTTCCCTTCCTACAAGAGGAGAAAAGACTAAAATCTCCCGGTTTCAGTATTCCATAGTCACTCACATTTGCGGAGTTTTTATTTTCCCAAACACATTTTACCATACTTCTTTATGAGTGTTCTATAACTAACTAGTTCTCTGACAGATATGTATATTTATCTCTCAAACCAGATTCTAAGCTCTTTACAAATACCTATAACAGCAGAACTACTTGCTGATTACTGCATACATTTATCTCACTGTATTAGTTAGCTATTGCTGTGTAACAAATTATCTCAAAAATCAAGTCACTTAAAACAAAAAGTATTTATTATCCCACAGAATTGTTAAGGGTCAGAAATTCAAGAGCAGCTTAGATGTGTGGTTCTGGCCCACACCTACAAAGTCTCAGTCAAAATGTCAGCTGGGGTTGCCAATATCTGAACAAGCTTGGATTGGGGCGGGATAGTTTATTTACAGGCTCACTCATGTTTTGCTGGCAGGCCCCAGCCTTACTGGCTGTTGGCCAGAGGCTTTACTTCTTTGCCACACGAGACTCTCCATAGGGCTGCTGAAAACATGGCAGCTTGCTTTCACTAGAGCATGTGATGAGAGAGAGCGAGAGACAGACAGAGGGAGAGAAAGATCTCTCTTATGATCTACCTTTAGAAGCCACATACCTCCTCTTCTGCCACATACGATTGGTCACATAGACCAATTCTGGTGCAGTGTAGGAGGGGATTACACGAGTCTTAATACCAGAAGGCAGGAATCACTGGGAACCATCTTTGAAGCTGGTGACCATACTATTTACCCATCACAGTAATCACGTGAAGATAGGAGACTTTATGTCATTGCCTGACATAACTTATAAGAGTAATGTGGATTCAGATCCAAAGTTAATATACAGACACACTAAATGTCATTTCTGGCACTCCACCTATTCATTCAGCAAATAACAGGTACCAACTATATGCCAGATGGCTTAGGTAAAGCCACATGGTCCATACTATTATAACATTTACCTTTTGGTGGAGGAGACAGATAATAAGCAAAAAGCTAATTAAACACTAATAATATACAGATAATCTCAAACGATGGCTAGATCTCATCTGCCCCTACTCATCCTCAAAGGTACAGGGCATGAAGTCCATGACAGAGGAAGGAATGATGGTAACTGGTAAACCCACTTCATGTACTTAGAAAGCCTTTCCCACAGGCATGGATCAAATCTTACCTTTAATTTGCTGTGTGATGTTGGTCAAGTCCCCTTACCTTCCTGACCCTCAGTTTCCCATCAGCAAATCATCTTGGGGAGAGAGACTATAGGATCTGCAAGTTTGCAAAATGCTTTAACCTGAAGGGAAGTGAGTGTAGTGGACAGAGAACAACAAGCTGGGGCAAGGGAAGCCTGGCTTCACGTTCTCCATTCATGTGCTGAGGAATATGGGGTGATGTCCTCTAACTTTCTGGGCCTCAGTTCTAAAGTAAGGAGGTTAGATGAGCTCTAAGCCCTGCCTTGTTCTATCTTCCTACAACTAGACGTCAGTCAGCCAGTAAATAACAGGACTTCCTACAGCTACACGTCAGTCAGCCAGTAAATAACAGGACTTCCTACAGCTACACATCAGTTAGCCAGTAAATGACAGGACTTCCTACAACTAGATGTCAGTCAGTCAGTAAATGACAGGACTTCCTACAACTAGATGTCAGTCAGTCAGTAAATGACAGGGTGGTGAAGTGGCTTGCCCATTAGGCAGTTAATAGCAACAAAGTTGGGAAGCCTGAGAAGCTCTGCCTCTGTCACCACCAAACTGTGTAACCCTCTCCTCAGCTTCCTCCTCTGCAAAATGGGAATCATGACGGTACCTACCTTGTCTGCTGCAAGAAATTGCTGCAAACTCGGTGGCTTAAGATAATTATTAAGAAGTTTGTTCTCTGCCAGTGCTGGAGGCCAGAAATTCAAAATGAAGGTGCTGGCATTTGATTTCTGGTGGTGCTGCTTCTGGAGGCTCTAGAGGAGAATCCGTGCCTGGCCTCTTTCAGGTTGTGGTAGCAGCAGCATTGATTGGTTTGTGGCCACAATGCACCAATCTCTGTTCCACTCCCATGTCGCCTTCTCCTCTGTGTGTGTAATTTCTTTCTGCCTCTCTGTCATAAGAACATTTGTGATGGCATTTAGGCCAACCTGGAAAACCCAGGAGGGTGTCCTCAAGAGTTTTGACACAATCACATCAGCATAACCTTTACCATAGAAAGTCGCATTCATAGATTCCAAGTTGCAGGGCTTAGGACAGAGACATGCCTTGGGAACCATTATCAGCCTGCCACTCTACCTCATGTATTTCCTATAGGGATTAAATAAGTTAAAACAGGTAAAGCACTTAGATAAAACCTGTAGTTTAGTGAACACGTTTAAAAAACAAATGTGGTAGAGAATCATTGGGGGATGGGAAGAACTGAGACCATACCCTGCCCGGGTGTCTTCTGTTACCTGGTAGGAAGATCAGTCATTCTTTTCAGCATGCTCCACGAGTCTGCAAACAGACTGAAGCCAGGTCCCAGTACCTGCAAATGGCTCCAAATGACCTTGTGACCACGTGCCCTCTTGTCTGACGGTGAATGTTCAGAGACAAGCAGGGGCTTCCTCTGAGCTTGTATTAATATGTACAGCACTTGCCGGGCGCGGTGGCTCAAGCCTGTAATCCCAGCACTTTGGGAGGCCGAGACGGGCAGATCACGAGGTCAGGAGATCAAGACCATCCTGGCTAACACGGTGAAACCCGTCTCTACTAAAAAATACAAAAAACTAGCCGGAGGCTGAGGCAGGAGAATGGCGTAAACCCGGGAGGTGGAGCTTGCAGTGAGCTGAGATTGTGCCACTGCACTCCAGCCCGGGCGACAGAGTGAGACTCCGTCTAAAAAAAAAAAAAAAAAAAAAAAAAAAAAAAAATATGTACAGCACTTCACTCACATGGAAAATTGATTTTTTAAGCACAAAATGCAGCAGTTTTATAACCTTTCTGCAGCTTGACAAAGGCCATTTATAACCTACTTTCTCTGTCACTCTTCCTGGCGCCAGTCTCAAATGTCTTGAAGAACTCTTGCATGCATTTGTAATTATAGAATCTTCTCAGGCAAAATTTAATTTCCAAGAGGGCTGACCTTTTTTTTTGTTGTTATTGTGGTTTTTGTAAATTAATTTTTATGTGTATGTTTTATTATTGGTGTTGTTTAGGTGACGGCGTAGGAAGCGGAGCAGGGAGTTGGACGGTGGGGGCTCACGGTGGGAAGGCATTTTAATCAGTGATGTCCGGTGATGGATGAGGAAGGCTGGGCTCTGGGTGTTAATCTTTGTGGACAAGAAATGCCAGCAGGAGGACTGAAATAAAAACCCAGTACCTCATTTTCTCTTCTGAAGGCAAGAGTGTTGGAACTACTTCTCCATCAGCTGGGATGGAGAAGATGAGCTCAGCCTCATCAAATGATAGAAAACTAAATTAAATCAATAGCCATCTGTCTCCACAGTATATGATTTTCCACTAAAGGAGCGCATAGCAGGTGCCAGACCCACTGACAAGAGCATTCTAGCTGAGGCCATTGAAGGTAGAACTCCCTGGAGTTTGCTTAGGGACCAGAGGATTATGGGGAGGGCTGTGCATATGGCCAAGCAGAGCACTTGGTTTTCTATAAAGGGAGGGCCTTGAATATCAGTTTACAGCAGATTCACATGTTTTAAGATTCATTTACTTATTTAAGCTGGGGAGTGATGCTATTTAGAATTAGCACTCTGTTGGCCATTTGGAGGATGGTTTTGAGAAGGCCTGACTGGAGTCCAGCAGACTGGCTAGGAGCCCTTTCCATGATGTTGTGAGTATGCAGGAATCTCACTTACGGCTCCAGGGACAAGGGTGGAGAAGAAGAGACAAATTCAAGACAGGAAGGAAGGCAATTCACATTTTATGAGTACCAAATTATGTGCCAAATTCTGAAGTAAGGGATGCACCCCCATGATCCACCTTAAGCTTCACCCGGGAGGCGGAGCTTGCAGTGAGCCCAGACCGAGCCACTGCACTCCAGCCTGGGTAAAAAAAAAAAAAAAAAAAAAAAAAAGCTTCACATCTAATCTGTAGTTGTAGATATTGTGCCCGTTTATTAGATGAGAACATTGAAGCTCAGAGACGGCAAGTAACTTCTCTGGGTCACATAGTGAGAAGAGGAAAAGCTGGAAATTAAACTCATACTGGTAGAGGCTTTTAAATATATATCTGGCAGCCTCCCCATGTGACTTTTCTAACAGTAGACCCTGTAGGGCAGTAACAGTAGAAACAATAATGCGTATGATCCCAGCAATGTCAATATTAACAAGCAGCTGACATTTGCTATGCTGTTGCCGTGTGAGCCAGTGTTCTCAACACTTTGCTGACATTATCACTCTTCATTCTCACAATGCCATAAGAAGATAGTCACAAAAGTCCCATTTTACAGGTGGGCACGCTGAGGTTCAGAGAAGTAAAGGGACTTGTGGAACTTGTCACAAAGCTATTAACTGACCAAAGGAGACTGAAAACCTTTCTATCAATCCCTGACACATGTCTCTTCCAGGAGGGAGGAGAGGGCATGATGATGGGGCCTACAACCTCCCAAGCCATAACCACCCTGTTGCCCTCTCTCTGAGCAGTGCCCCGAGGAGCTGAAACCCATGAAGGATGGCTCCGGCTGCTACGACCACTCCAAAGGCATTGACTGCTCTGATGGTTTTAATGGCGGCTGTGAGCAGCTGTGCCTGCAGCAGACGCTGCCTCTGCCCTACGATGCCACTTCAAGCACCATCTTCATGTTCTGCGGGTGAGTCTGTGTCCCCAAGGCCCAGGCGCCCCATTTACAGAAGTGAGGGATGCATGAGAAAATGATCAGACACTACAACTCAGCAAGGCTGAACTTTGACGTTCGATAGAATGACCTTTCTGCCTCTCCTGTTTTAGCCCAAGAACCAAAAGCCAAAATTATAACCTTCTGTTGGGTGGTTATAAATTATAACTTTCTTAAAAAAGAAAAAAATGAGAAAAATAAATATTGGGTTAATAAATATAACCCATGCCCAGGCCTCATCCTAGAGCCAGGAGCTTTTTCCTACTGAAGCCTCCTGCCCTTCTGAATCTACCTGTATGGCCCTAGTCAGTGCAGTTTGGAGACAAAAGCAGACGTCTTGAAGGTGGTCACAAAGGTTTCAGGTTTGGTGCATAAAAGCACAGGCTAAGCCCAGGCTTCAAGCTCAGTTTCAGCAGGAATGTAACAGTGTGAGTGCAGTGTTCAGCCTTTCTGTGTCCTCATGTCCATATCTGTAAGGACAATTAATTGGAGGAGGGAAAGGCTAAAGGAAACAATGTAGGTAAAGCTTGCAGGGCAGTGCTGGCTCTCGAAGGACTCAAGCTGAGTTTTGAAATAAGTTTGAGGCTAAAAGGGGAACATGCTGGGACTAACTTGCTGAGTGACCTCCGACAAGTCGTGTTCTCTGTCTGGGCCACAGTGTGACCATCTGTGAAAAGAGATCTTTGGGGAAGGATGGCTGACATTTCTTCCAGCTTACCTTGCTTTCCATTTGAAGACTGCAATGGCCATTACCTCTGCTTTTGACAGCACCTTGCATAGCATTTGGTCCTCAGTAATCACTCAAGAAAATAGACTTTTTTCTTCTCCTCTCCATTCCCTTTCTGATTATGTCTTAGTATTAGAATATTAGCTTATCTTTTGACATTCTGTGACTCAGAAAAATAATCTTGTACTCGTGAAAGAAGTACATTTAATGCTCTCTTTACTAAGAGAGAAAAGCAGAACGGGACATTTAACAACGTTTTCAGTCCTATGTTTCACAAATAGGGGGTGAGCGTGGGCATGGGTTTAATTTCAGTTTACCAGAAAAATTAATTTAACTTGTATGATTCTAGTGCGTAGAGTCCAGTTTTTCTTCGAGGGCTTGTTTCAAGGTCTCCTTTCCTGCCCTAGTTGCACTTAGGGCTGCTGGTGCCTTTGTGCAGGTATAGAAGCAGCTCACTGAAGGCCCTAGATATGTATCAGTAAAATAAATAAGAAATAAATTAGGGTATGCAGACCTGAATTTATAGCGATCTCTCCTCAGCTTAAGTGACTGCAGGGCAATGTTGAGTAAATTATGCATGGCTTTAGATCTTCAGGCTGCATACAGAATCAGCCATGTTCTTGTCATTGTTATTTTTCTCTCTCTGTGTTTGGGATGGGGTGGGGGCTGTTCTGTGGCAAATAACAACAGTAACAGCAGCAGGAGCAGCAATAATGGATTTTGACATCAGAAACTATTACCACCTTCCATCCACAGCACACTACAGGGAACCGTGGATTCAAAAGACACGAATTCTAATCCTAGCTCTGCCACTCTCTTAGGCATAAGGCAAGCCTTTCAGGACGCCTGACCTTCCATTGTCTCATCTGTAAAATTTTTATACCTACTTTAATATAATGATAATTCTGAAGAGTGAAAGTATTTCATATTTGTTACCCTCTGAAGGTTAAGAAACATGCCCAAGGTCATATGACTAGTGATGTGGCTCAATATCTCCTTGCTGTGTGACCTTGAGCAAGTTAATTAATGTCTCTGTGCCTCGGTTTTCTCATCTGTAAAACAGGGATAATAGTAATATCTGTCTATAGAGATGTTATAAGGACTAAATATATTACCATTTACATTAATATTTGTGAAATGCTTTGGAACAATGTCCTGCACAGAGTTAGCAATGTATGTGTTTGTTAAATAAATTAACTTAAATGATTCTAATAACATTTGCTAGTGACCTGATGCACTAGACAGGACTAATCAATGGGCAAAAACTGGAAGCTTTCCCTTTGAAAACTGGCACAAGATGCCCTCTCTCACCACTCCTATTCAACATAGTGTTAGAAGTTCTGGCTAGGGCAATCAGGCAAGAGAAAGAAATCAAGGGTATTCAGTTAGGAAAAGAAGAAGTCAAATTGTCCCTCTTTGCAGATGACATGATTGTATATTTAGAAAACTCCATCGTCTCAGCCCAAAATCTCCTTAAGCTGATAAGCAACTTCAGCAAAGTTTCAGGATACAAAATCAATGTGCAAAAATCACAAGCATTCTTATACACCAGTAACAGACAAACAGAGAGCCAAATCATGAATGAACTCTCATTCACAATAGCTTCAAAGAGAATAAAATACCTAGGAATCCAACTTACAAGGGATGTAAAGGACCTCTTCAAGGAGAACTACAAACCACTGCTCAGTGAAATAAAAGAGGACACAAACAAATGGAAGAACATACCATGCTCATGGATAAGAAGAATCAATATCGTGAAAATGGCCATACTGCCCAAGGTAATTTATAGATTCAATGCCATCCCCATTAAGCTACCAATTACTTTCTTCACAGAATTGGAAAAAACTGCTTTAAAGTTCATATGGAACCAAAAAAGACCCCACATTGCCAAGACAATCCTAAGCCAAAAGAACAAAGCTGGAGGCATCACGCTACCTGACTTCAAACTATACTACAAGGCTACAGTAACCAAAACAGCATGGTACAGGTACCAAAACAGAGATATAGACCAATGGAACAGAACAGAGCCCTCAGAAATAATACCACACATCTACAGCCATCTGATCTTTGATAAACCTGAGAAAAACAAGAAATGGGGAAAGGATTCCCTATTTAATAAATGGTGCTGGGAAAACTGGCTAGCCATAAGTAGAAAGCTGAAACTGGATCCTTTCCTTACTCCTTATATGAAATTTAATTCAAGATGGATTAGAGACTTAAATGTTAGACCGAACACCATAAAAACCCTAGAAGAAAACCTAGGTAATACCATTCAGAACATAGGCATGGGCAAGGACTTCATGTCTAAAACACCAAAAGCAGTGGCAACAAAAGCCAAAATTGACAAATGGGATCTAATTAAACTAAAGAGCTTCTGCACAGCAAAAGAAACTACCATCAGAGTGAAAAGGCAACCTACAGAATGGGAGAAAATTTTTGCAATCTACTCATCAGACAAAGGGCTAATATCCAGAACCTACAAAGAACTCAAACAAATTTACAAGAAAAAAACAACCCCATCAAAAAGTGGGCAAAGGATATGAATAGACACTTCTCAAAAGAAGACATTCATACAGCCAACAGACACATGAAAAAATGTTCATCATCACTCATCATCAGAGAAATGCAAATCAAAACCACAATGAGATACCATCTCATACCAGTTAGAATGGCAATCATTAAAAAAATCAGGAAACAACAGGTGCTGGAGAGGATATGGAGAAATAGGAACACTTTTACACTGTTGGTGGGACTGTAAACTAGTTCAACCATTGTGGAAAACAGTGTGGCAATTCCTCAAGGATCTAGACCCAGAAATACCATTTGACCCAGTCATCCCATTACTGGGTATATACCCAAAGGATTATAAGTCATGTTGCTATAAAGACACATGCACACGTATGTTTATTGTGACACTATTCACAGTAGTAAAGACTTGGAATCAACCCAGATGTCCATCAGTGACAGACTGGATTAAGAAAATGTGGCACATATACACCATGAAATACTATGCAGCCATAAAAAAGGATGAGTTCATGTCCTTTGTAGGGACATGGATGCAGCTGGAAACCATCATTTTCAGCAAACTGTCACAAGAACAGAAAACCAAATACCGCATGTTCTCACTCATAGGTGGAAATTGAACAATGAGATCACTTGGACACAGGAAGGGGAACATCACACACTGGGTCCTATTGTGGGGAGGGAGTAGGGGGAAGGGATAGCATCCTAGGAGATATACCTGATGTAAATGACGAGTTAATGGGTACAGCACACCAACATGGCACATGTATATATATGTAACAAACCTACACATTGTGCACATGTACCCTAGAACTTAAAGTATAATTTAAAAAGAAAAAAAAAAAAAGGACTGTGAAAGTCTTAAGAAGACTCAATGGGTGAGAGTGTGTGGTGAGCTGTTAAAACCCATCCAAATGGTAATAAACAGGACAAAAGAAACAAAACCCAGGCATCCTAAAAGCAACTGCAGTTTCAACAGGATTTGGAAACTGTCTATTAGGAATGCAAATGAGAAGTTACCACATTTGTTAGAAGCACTGTAAACAATGAAAGCTATTAGCAGGTACTTGTGAGAGAGATGGTCTAGAGAGAAGTGGGATGCGATTGAATTAAGCAAGGAAAACAAAATAAACTCATTATCAAGAGGACCTTCCCAACTTGCTCAAAGCTCTATGACCTTCCTAAGAGTGTTCTGGGTAGGAGAAGGTTTAATAAATCTGTTTGCAACCAGGTTAATAATAGCAGCTAACATTTACTAAGGACTTTCTAGGTACCATGACTGTTCTAAGTGCTTTGGGTACATTAGCTCATTCAATTCTCATAACAACTCTACAAGGGATATACTATTATGATTCCCATTCTATGGCTTTTTGTTTTGTTTTAAAAAAAAGCACAGAGTGGCTCAGTAACTGTCCAAGGTCACATATCTGGTAAGTGAGGTTGTGGAGATTGAAACTTAGGTATTGTGGTTCCAGGTTCAGTCAAGACAGATCTGATGTCATTGCTGGCCTCTGGCCACATCTAGTCATGTGGTCTTTGGCAAGTCACTCAATTTCTCTGAGCCTGTGCTCTTTAATGTAGAATTAGAAGTGATTGTAGCACCATTGTGAAGATTAAATGAAAGTATACATGCACAGGAGCTGTCATAGTTAAGCACTCAGTAAACCGTAGTTATAATTAGTCTAATAAGTATAAAACCATATCATTTAATTATGTAATTACTGGATTTGATGTCTTGTTTACTACTTTGTCTCCAGTACCTAAAACAGTGCCTGGCACATAGTAGGTTAAATTAATAATTGTTAAGTGAAGTTCCTCCATTAACATGGCTAAAGAAGTTTCCAGTCTGACTTTTCCAGTTGCATTTCCAGCTAGGTTCCTCTTCCTAGGTTAAGCCTACTGGTTTCAGTTTCTGGAGTTTTGACAACACTGTTCTCTCTGTCTCCTGTCTCCGTCTCCTTTGCACCTCCACTGACTCCCATTTGTCCCTGGCCCTTTAGCTTTCACCTACAAGTTTCAATTCAGGCATCACTTTTTCAGCAAGCCTTCTCTGAGCCCTAAGAGGCGTCAGGTGTGAGATATGCAGTTACCTTGGAAGAGGATGATAATAACACCCATCCTTTCTTTCTTTTCTTTTTCTTTTTTGAGACGGAGTCTCGCTCTGTCACCTAGGCTGGAGTGTAGTGGTGCAGTCTTAGCTCACTGCAGCCTCTGCCTCCTAGGTTCAAGTGATTTTCCTGCCTCAGCCTCCCTAGTAGTTGGAACTACAGGTGCGTGCCACCACACCCAGCTAATTGTTTGTATTTTTAGTAGAGATGGGGTTTCACCATGTTAGCTAGAATGGTCTCGATCTCCTGACCTCATGATCTGCCCACCTTGGCCTCCCAAAGTGAGTGCTGGGATTACAGGCGTGAGCTACCATGCCTGGGCAATATTCGTACTTTCAAATGGATAATATTTAAATATTGACTGAATGTTGCATGGGGTTAGGGCCTATATAGAAAGGACATTTTTTCCTTGTCTTTTTATTTATTTGTATTTCTACTTACAAGGGAGAGGAATATTTACATTTTGTCTCAAAATCTAATTTATCCCAGTGAAATCTTGACATCTCTTGCAGACTGGACCTCTGGCTGGCTGCCCTGATTGTCAGCCTCTTATCAGTTTAAGTTCTCCAAAACGGAGTAAAACATCCTTTCTCTGGGATCCCACAGCCCCCATGGCTCTCCCTGTGATCACCCCATAGCTTGGTTGATTTACCTGCATTCCTGTCTGTTCCTATCATACTGTGAACTCCTCATGAGCAGGGTCTAGGTCCTAAGCACCTGTGTGTCTCATTGCCATTCCCACTGCTTGGCCCAAAGACTTACTTGGAACCATAATGATTGAATTAAATAATTCATCCACCTAAGATTTGTTGTGTCCTACTCTGTGCCTGGTCTTTTATTAGATGCAAATAATCATTGAGTACGAGTTCTTCTCCAGCAGGGGCAAAGAGGTGCCTAAGCCTCACTGGGTCCTGACTGATACTGACAGAGCACAAGTACCAAAATGGTAGACAGAAGCAGGTGAATTCAAGATAGGTTGAGAAGGTCATTGGATATTAAGCTAAAGCCTGTAGAATAAATCCTTAGAACCAGTTTTATAGGTGAGAGGGCATCACCTTCTGTGAAGACCTTGGGAAGTTATCTAGCAACAAAGTTTGTCTGTTGTGTGTGTGTGTGTTTACAGTGTCTACCAAACACACTTCCAAGAGAACTTATTTTACTCACATAAAGCCAATATATTTTTAAAAAGCTATTCATATGAAGATAGGAATGATGAGAGTCATTTTAAGGAGGGAAGAGAAAATGGTTTCAGAAGCTCAAAATGAAAGAGTCACTCAACGTGAGATAAATTTAACTGTGTGCTTCTTGGCAACCAAAGTAAACAGAGAGAGAGAAAAAATACCCCTAGTGGATTATATAGTTGTCCTTGTGTGAGAAAAGGAAAGTTGTAGTTTTTTGTTTTGTTTTGTTTTCAGGAGTTATACACCTTTTTCTGACATTATTTGCTAAGAGAGTTATTTCTCATATATTCCTATGTAAGAGATAGTGAGCCATTTCTTCAGCATTTTTGAAGTTTCAAGCATTTTTCACATCATTTAGAGGAGGAAACTAAGGCCCTCAAGGTGGGGGCACTCACAGCCAGTTAGGAGGTAAAATTGGGATAGGAGCTTAAGATATCCCAACCTTCTTGCTTCCAATGTAAATGAAAGTGCCCTAAAAACACATTAGCTCAAATAACACATCCAGCCTCAAATAGTCCTTAGTAGCCTCTCTGTCTAATATTCTCTCTATGTAATTTTAAGAGGGAAAGGAGATAAACGTGTTTAATATCCATAGTAACTGGACGCCACTTATTTTCACTGTCAAAGCTGAAGTTTAGTCTAACAGTAGAAAACACTGAATGACAGAACAGAGACAATGGCCTTCATTTTGATTATCAGTACCAAGTGGAAGAGTTGGTGGGAGGTGAGGGGATTCATTCAGGCACTTGTTTTATTGTGGTTTCCACCTTTTAGGTTAAAGCCTGAGCCCTCACCCCTTTCACTTCTGGTTGGAGAACATGAATTTTACTTCTAATCATTAGCATAGAATACTTGCATGCCAGGTTCTTGTCAAACATTAAAACTTTGTTTTCTCTTTTTTTTAAAACATTTGTAAAAGCTCAGGTGTAAAAAATATTCACCGACAATTGATGGAAACATGTAATATCCATTCATTTGTCTGGATATCTATTTTCCAGTGTGTATTATATGGAACATTAGTTCCATGAGACATTCAAATATTCAACAACAACAGTAACAACAAACTAAATGTTCAGAGTTTCCCATGTGGAAAAATCTGCACTCCTTAACTGCCTCTTACAGATTCCCAGAGTACCTGGGGATAGTCAAGTCTCTCCCAAATCATGCAGTGGAGAAACATATTTCATTGATTCTAGAGTGCCCATATTTTCCACATTTTAACATTTCTGAAGTGGGAAGGTATCTTAGTTTTAATGATTTGACAGAGTTTATTTGGCAGTCTTTTTTTTCCTTGTTTCTTTCTTAGTGTTATGCAAGCTGGTAGTGTTTCTTACCATTGTTAGGGGTCTTAGACTATATAAAATCTACTATATAATTAATCCAGAGTTTTCCATGGAATTCTATTTTCTATTCACTTCCTTCTTTTCTTTTTCGAGAAACTGTAGATTTTCCCTTGAATAAAACCTATAACCAAAGACCACTCAGAGAACACGTCCTCTGATCTTCGTTTTGGCTAATGTTGGGACAATCCTGAGGATATTGGTGAAAAAGATTCCCATGATATCATTTAGAAGGGTTAATGCAGTTGAGTTCCTTAGGTGCTGGTTCTAGCCCTAATGATCCCAGGATGAAGTTTTCACAGGTTTCTGCATTAGGAAAACTGGGAAGGAACCTGTTTCTTTCTTGCCTTAGTAATAGGATACTTAGATTTATTCCTAACATTGGTCCAAGTCTACCTGTTGTGCAGTTCCTTGAGCTATTCTTACCCTTAACTACTTTTCTCTCTCTCTCTCTCTCTCTTTTTTTTTTTTTTTTTTATCTTGAGACGGAGTCTCGCTCTGTCACCCAGGCTGGAGCGCAATGGCGCAATCTCAGTTCGCTGCAACCTCCTCCTCCCAGGTACAAATAATTCTCCTGCCTCAGCCTTGCAGGCAGCTGGGATTACAGGCGCCCACCACCGTATCCAGCTAATTTATTCTATTTTTAGTAGAGATGGGGTTTCGCCATGTTGACAGGCTGGTCTCAAACTCCTGACCTCAGGTGATCCGCCAGTCTTGGCTTCCCAAAGTTCTGGTATTATAAGCATGAGCCATCGTGCTTAGCCTATTCTTATTTTTTTTTTCTTTTTCTTTTCTTTTTTTTTTTTTTTTTTTTGAGGCAGAGTCTCGCTCTGTTGCCCAGGCTGGAGTGCAGCAGCACAATGTCCGCCTCACTGCAAGCTCTGCCTCCCAGGTTCATATCATTCTCCTGCCTCAGCCTCCCAAGTAGCTGGGACTACAAGCGCCCACCACCACGCCTAGCTAATTTTTTGTATTTTTAGTAGAGATGGGGTTTCACTGTGTTAGCCAGGATGGTCTTGATCTCCTGACCTCATGATCTGCCTGCCTCCACCTCCCAAAGTGCTGGAATTACAGGCGTGAACCACCACGCCCGGCAGCCTATTCTTAATATTTTTAAGGATTTGATTCCCTTTCTTATTTTAAAAAAGTTTCTAGGATATGCATTTTGGTAATTCTGTTGATTCCATAAACCATTGAAGAATAAATTAATAAATAAAGGATAAAATACATGAGAAAAAGAAATACTTTGCTTTGAGAGTTTGTACACAATACCATTTTTCTGTCTGTCTCAATTTTCTCCTTTGAACAACAAACAGATAGGAGGAGGTCATTTGTAATGAACTAGAAGGACCACAGGATTTGGAGTAAGAAAATCCAAGTCAAGGTTCTGGCTTTTCCAAAATGCTCATGTGACCTTGATTAGTGCACTTAGATGTCCCGGGCCTCAGGATTCTCTGCGGCAATGTTGGAATGAAAGTACCCATCTCACAATGTTGCTATGAGGATTAAATAAAACATGCTCTGAGCTAAGCACATAGAAGGTTTTATGGTGCACTCTCTAAAATCCCATCTAGGTTTGCTATTCTCTATAATGTGATGGGTGTGTTAAGGGTAACACATCCATTGCCTTCAGCTAAAATGCCCAGTTTGTATCTCTGCACTCATTTTATATTTTTCATTTTGGCACATGTATAAATAGAGTTTCATGTAGATCTTGGCTGGTTTCCTGTGAGCCTACACTCTTTAGAATTTCTATAGGAAAATCTCCCAGATGACAGAATGTTCTAAAGAAGCTATATAATTATGTGTCATAGTACAAAAATAAAATTAAAAAAAAGAAACCAACAACTAAATAGACCTTAGCATAAACCTTCCTATGCCCTTAGGTGGCTCGGGGGGGAGCGGAGAGAACTGCTCCTATTTCAAAACTCAGGGGATCATTTGCCTTTACAAGGATGGGATTTTTTTTTTTCCCCTGAATCTCTCCTGCAAACCACAATCTTTTCCCACCCACAGGGAAAAGAAAAATCACTGTAAATCCACAGTTGTGATATGCTTAAAGTTGTACACACACACTCACATTCACACACACCTCTTGAGCTCCTAGGTTTGATTCCCAGCACCGCTATTGACTAGACATAGACATACCTCCATAAACAAGTCACTCAACTTCTCTAAACCTCAATTTTCTTATCTGAAAGTGGAAACAATACCTCCCTGTGAGTGTCATGCATTTCCTATTGCTTCTGTAATGAATCACCACAAAGTTAGCATCCTAAAATATCACACTTTAGTTTACAGTTCTCAAGGTCAATATTCCTAAAATCAAGACAGTAACAGGGCTGCATTCCTTCTGGAGGCTTTAGGGGAAGATCTATTTCCTTGCCTTTTCCAACTGCTAGGGAGTATCTGCATTCATTGACTCATGGTCCCTTACTCTGCTCCCCTCTTGTTCTCCTCTGCTTCTAAGTTGCATCTCCTCTTCTGACTAACACATTTATCTCCCTCTTATGAGGAACCGTGTGATGACATTGGGTCCACCCAGGTAACCCAGGATAATCTTCCTAACTCAAAATCCTTTACTTAATCCCATCTTTGAAGTCTCTTTTGCCATGTCAGATAACCTTGGGTGTTCGGGATTAGGATGTGGGCATTTTGAGGAGGCCATTATTCAACCTATTACAGGTTATAAGAAGCAAACTTTTATAATTTGGAGTCCTCTAATTCAGAAACATAGTTTGTATCTCTATCAACTGTTCTTTTAAAACATTCAGTGAAGTTTTTGACTTCGTGCATAAAGGTTTTGCACGTGTCTTTTGGAGATGTACACACATACACTCAGACACACATACACACACAAATAATACATATATTTGACTTCTATATAATTCCATAGGCATAAATATAGACAAATTATATATATATACACCTTATTTCCAATGAATGCCATATAAGAAGTTATCAATTATGTGCTGTGAAGCAGAAAAAAAAGGAATCAAAGAATAGCAACTATGTCAACTTTAAGAAACCTGGATCTAGGGAGAGGCTAGCAACTAGGATATGAGTACCAATGGAAATAAATTTATACTTCCTAGGATATGGAAATGGGTTAATAGACTGAATAACAACAACAATAACAATAATAAGCATAATAGCTGATGCATTACTTGAATACTGTATGAGAGATACGGTTTCATCCTTTGTATAAGTTATCTCTAATTTTTACATCCCCATGATAAGGATTGTCATTTTCCTTAATGGATTATGACACCAAAGCCTAGGGAAATTAGCAGACTTAATCAAGGTCATATAACTGGTAGATGGCACAACCTGTATTTGAACTCAAGTTTAGTTAGCTCTAAAATCTCAACTTGTGACTCCCTTAGAATCTCAATAAATTCACCAACATAGAAATTATACAGACTGGCCGGGCGCGGTGGCTCAAGCCTGTAATCCCAGCACTTTGGGAGGCCGAGACGGGCGGATCACGAGGTCAGGAGATCGAGACCATCCTGGCTAACACGGTGAAACCCCATCTCTACTAAAAAATACAAAAAACTAGCCGGGCGAGGTGGCGGGCGCCTGTAGTCCCAGCTACTCGGGAGGCTGAGGCAGGAGAATGGCGCAAACCCGGGAGGCGGAGCTTGCAGTGAGCCGAGATCGCGCCACTGCACTCCAGCCTGGGCGACAGAGCGAGACTCTGTCTCAAAAAAAAAAAAAGAAAAAAAAGAAATTATACAAACTACATTGTCAGTCTAAAAATGCAGTAATATTAGAAAAAGAGGAACAAACAAATTATCTACTTTGGAATTATATTTTTAAATATCTTCTAAGTGACACTTAGATATGGAAAAAAATCAAACTCAAATTTTCACCTCGTTAGAAATGAGCAGGAGCATGAGGGCTGCATGTCAAACTTATGGGGTGTGGGCAAAGCCGCAGTCAGAAGCTTCAAGGCATTTATTAAGAAGCAAGAAAGATTGAAAACAAACAAATGAGGCATTTAACTCAAGCAGCCATAAAAAGAAGTATAAAACAAAGTCAGAGAAAACAGCAGGAAGGAATTAATACAAATAAAAGCTGAAATAAATTAAATAGAAAAGAAAAAAGGAAACTCACCAATAAAATACAAAATACAAAAAGCCTATTCAAAGGAGAGAGCAAAGAAAACAAAAACACATTACGAATGAGCTAGTGCTTTAACTATAGAAACATAAAAGACAAAAGAAATTTAATGAGAACACTGCATAGAACTTTACACCAATACATATGAAAGTCTCGATAAAATGCATTATAATGTCAGAAAATATAAATTACCAAGTTTGAGTCATGAGGATATAGAAAATCTAAATAGGCAGATAATAAGGAAATAAATGATAAGAGCTAAATATCTACAACTGAAAAGAAGTCATCAAGCCCAGGGGATTTTATAGGCAAGACTTACCTAATTATCAAGTAATGGATAACATCTTTCCTATATAAACTGATCCAGAGAAAGAAACAAAAAAGGATAGTTTTTTAACTTATTCCGTAATCCTAATACCCAAACTGAGCAAATATATGCTTATCCATTTAGAAAAATTTAGTAGACATGTTAGAATGTTTAAGTTCTTTATGTTCGTAGGATACAACATCAACTTAGGAAAATCAGTAACAGCTTTTCTCAAATCAGTAATAACTATGTAGAAAACATAAAAGAAAGCATACATGAAAAACTGATCCTATTCCTGAAGTTTAAAAGAATGCAACAGTGTAATTTTTCACTCTAAAAGGCACATATGATCTTTACACATAAGCAAAGGAAGTACAGAGAGGTTACGTAGTTTGTCTGAAGTCACACAACTGGTAAGTGGCAGACTCAGGATTTGGACTCTGTTAGTCTGGATCCAAAACATACTTGGATAAACCTCTACAGCATAGTGCCTTTCATAAATGCCTATGAATAATCTCCAAAAGACACGTGCAAAACCTTTATGCAAATAATCAAAAACTTCACTGAATGTTTTAAAAGAGCAGTTGATAGAGATACAAACTATGTTTCTGAATTAGAGGACTCCAAATTATAAAGATGCTGTATTAGTCAGGATAAGATAAGCTTTCTTCCTGTAGCCAGTGAGCCTCCTCCCCCAACCAGAAGTTTGTGCACAAAAGTTAATTTCTTAATTGTGCAAAGTCTATTGTGATTGTGGCAGTCTTCCTCCATCCTGTAGAATGCATCAGGAACACATGGTTTCCAAGCTTGCCATAACAAGGGAAGAGGCAGCTTGAAAATCACAGGATGTTTTGAAAAGGCTAAGTCTGGTAGTGACTTGTGTGGTGTCAGCACAGATTCCATTTTTCAGAATTCAGTTACATGGCCCCTTCAGCCCAACTGCAAGACAGGCTTAGACATGTAAGTCCAGGAAGAGGACATGGTGTTGTTAATGCAAGATGTCTTTGTCACAGTTATCAGAAGTGCCCAGCACAGAGTTAACTTGCAAAACGTATTTATTAAATAAAAGAAAAGTAAATAAAATTAGTATTAAAATCTTCCCCCAATTTAGTTTACAAATTCAAAGCATGGCCACCCAAAATTCCACTAGGGATTTGCATATAATTTGATAAGCCCATTCTGAAATTCATTTGAAAGGAAAAGCATGGAAGAGCAGTCAGGACTTTGGAAATAGAAAACTAGTGTTGATGAAGGGGAGGAGTATTACTTTATTACTATATCCAAAACAGGCAATAAAGCTATAGTAATTAAAATAGCTTGGAATTACTGCAGGAATATACAGATAATTAAACAGGAAAAACACCAACCATGTATACATGGCATATGTAGGGATTACACGTGTAAAAAAAATAACATTTCAAGTTTGTTGTTGAAAGGTCACACATTTCAGACAATTGTCAGCCATTTTAAAAAACAGTTAAGTAAAAATAACCACTCACACTACATTCAAAAATAAATGCTATACATATTAAATAACCAAAGATTTTTTAAACCTATACAATACTACAATAATATACAGAAATATATTTATCATCTTGTGGGTTTCTAGAGATTGCACAAATTTCAGACACAAAGACCAAGAGAGAGAGGTAATAAGATATCAAAAGCAAAATCAAAAGATATTAAAATACAAGCACAGATTGGAAAAAATGTTAATATATATGGAAGGTGAAGGATAACTACCCAGAAAATATTTAGAGCATATATAAACCAATACAAAGAAAAGGGCAAATATCACAATAGAAAAATAGTCAATGCACATTAATGGATAATCTATAGAAGGAGAAATGCAAGTGACCATAATGTGAAAAGGTGCTGAACTTAATCAGTAACAAGGTAAATGCAAATCCAAACAAAAATGAGTTATTTTTCCTATCCTAGATTGGCAGTAATGAACATGAAAGATGTAGAAAAATGGGATCTCCCATTCATCAATTATAGGATTGTAAATGGTAGAGACTCTACAGGTGACTATTTAGTAGATCTATCAAAATTTTAAAATTCATAAAACATTGACCAAGCAATTTCTTTTCTGAGTATCTCTTTTATAGAAACACATAGTTGGGCGCAATGATATATGTGCAAAGATCTTCATTATGGCACTGTTCGTAATAACAAACAGCTATAAACTGCCAAAGTGCCCATCAATAAAAATTAGTTAAAAGCATTATGGTACATTTATACTGTGCAATGCCAAATAACCATTTAAAAAGATAGATCTATATGTATAGTATTTTGAAAAGATCTCCAAGAAATAGCATCAGGTGCAAATGCATGTCTCACAACAATATATAGTGTAATTCTGTTTATGAGTTTATTATGAAATGTGTATGTGCATATGTGTGTGTATATAAATCCCCCCAATTTAGTCTGCAAATTCAAAGAAATGTGTATGTATACGCACACAGACACACACACACACAAACATACACGCACAATATGTATTTAAATGATCGAAAAACTCCCGGAAGAGCACATAACAATTAACAATGGTGACTTCTGGGACAGGAAGTGAGGAGTGGGAAATGAAGAAGTTCCATATTTTACTCTATAGACTTTGATAATGGTTTGTTTTGTTTTGATTTTGAGATGGAGTCTCACACTGTTGCCTGAACTGGAGTGCAGTGGCATGATCCCGGCTCACTACAACCTCCACTTCCCAGGTTCAAGTGATTCTCCTGCCTCCGCCTCCTGAGTAGCTGGGATTACAGGCACCTGCCACCATGCCTGGCTAATTTTTATTATTTTTTATTTTTAGTAGAGACAGGGTTTCACTATGTTGGCCAGGCTGGTTCGAACGTCTGACCTCATGATCCACCTGCCTCACCCTCCTAAAGTGTTGGGATTACAGGTGTGAGCCACTGCGCCCAGCCAGACTTTGATAATGTTTACTCAACTTCAACAATAATATATTTATTCACAGTTACACAGGCATGTGGGTGTGTGTGGATGGGGGAGAGAGAGAGAGAGAGAGAGAGAGAGAGAGAGAGAGAGAGAGAACTCTAGCCAGTATACCCAGGAAACCATTTCTCCATATTTTCTGAATAAATGGATGGAACTAGACTTTATCAAGCACTCATCATGTACGATTCACTTCCATATACACTCATTTCATCTGCACTGCAACTGTATTAAAAGGGACTTAGTAATATTTAGCAGATGCAAAAAGAAGGGGGATATACTTTACCAAGGCTCCGAGACAGGGCCCTTTTCCAAGAGATTTCCCCACTGCACTATGGAAAGGAACATGTGAACGTTAGAAAGACAATCAGTGCATCAGTGCAGTACACCAGGGATTGGGGAAAGCGGAGAAACAGTGACGGTTTGCTTCATGCATGAGACTTCCTGGCTTTTCACTAGAGTAATCTTGGGTCAAGTTTTCAGCTCTGCTTGTCTTCTTTCTGCCTCCAGTTCAACTCTATATCTGTAGCATCAGCTACTGCTTCCCACAACCTGTGTACATTTTCTTTCCAAACCACCATACAGAGCCTCTTCCTTCTCCCATCTGAGTTCCTGAGACCCTTTGCAGTTAGAATCAATGAATCTTTGCTACGCCCTTTGAAAGAAAGGCAAATAAGCGATTGCCTGCTGTATACTTTCTCAAACTGGTATAACCCAACCAGGGTCATTTTGTACACATAGAAGGCACTAGATTTGGAGGAGACAAAAATAGACAAATGTCCCTTTTTCTAACAGAACTGAATTTGAATATCAACTTTGCTACTTATAGTATGACATGCTTTACATCTTGGCTCCTTATTTTGCTTATGTGTAAAGCAGAAATGATGGTATTACTCTTTCTTCATGGTTATATAATAAATACATAAAGTGTTCAGTGAATAGTGCACGCTCAACAAATAGAAATACCACCATTACTACCACTGTTATGATTATTGTGTTAAGTACATTGCAATTCCTGGGTTTTTTTTGTGGCCAATATATCGTGTGACCTTATAGCATCCTACTGAATTAAGAAAGGTAGGAGTGTCTACTGTATTTTACACATGAGGAAACTGGGGATCATAGACATTAAATGACTCACTCATGTTGACATAGGTCACAAGGAGAAAAATGAAATTTGTACAGGTCTGTCTAGTCTCACAGATGATTTTCTTGTCTGTCTTTACTTATTTATGTGCACCATAGCCCTAGTGTGTAGCAGTGAACTTTGAAAAGGTAGACACTCATAGAATTCCAGTTTCTGGAATGATTTTTTAGGGGCTGAGATCTCTGATTTCTTGCCCCAACCACCCCCATCCACTCCAGCCCACGCGTCTCTGAGATTTCTTTGTCCCTGTAAATCTTCAAGTTGCAAATATTCAGATGCCTGTTTTGCCCATAGATGAGACCATCGCTGTCTCAAAGGCTGGTCAAGGGCTTTTCTGGCTATCAGAAATGGGTGGTTAGACTAACGGAGGCTGCTAAAATCCCTAAGTGAACAGAAGCCTTGTGCTGTCCATGGTCCTGGAAAGTTTCACCTCTGAGCTACCAGGATGATAAAAACCTTGTATTTGCTACAGTCTTCAAGCTTCGTTGACAGATGCACTGGGAATAGATTCTGGTTTGAGACACTAGTTGATAATTCCCTGTGAATTGGTCTGTCATGCTTTTTAAAGTCTGTGTGTTCATGGGAAACAGTTTTTAAATTTGCTTTGTGTGTGGATGTGCATGCTGGTGTCCCCTTGACTCCTCTAAAATGTCACAAATGACTTTCCTTGAATTTACCAATTTGCAGTATTAATGTGCTTCTCTCTAGACATCTGTGCCCTAGATAGGTTCCAGGCAGAATAGCTGTCTCCTTCCTAAACTCTGACCTGTTTTGCAGGGAAAGGAGGCCTTGGTTTTAGGTCACCCCCAATGGGGGCATTCAGGGTGTGAAGCTAATTCTCAGCTCTGTTTTATCATACAGTTGCGTGGAGGAGTACAAACTGGCTCCTGATGGAAAATCCTGCTTAATGCTCTCAGATGTCTGCGAGGGCCCCAAGTGCCTCAAACCTGACTCCAAATTCAATGATACCCTCTTTGGAGAAATGCTACATGGTTACAACAACCGGACCCAGCATGTGAACCAAGGCCAAGTCTTCCAGATGACCTTTAGGTATGCTGTAGATACTTGCATATTGCTGGTCTGAGTCACTGACAAGCAACCTGGGCACAGGGAGGAGCCATGGGCACAATGGGGTAGAGACCTGTTATTCAGGCCAACATCACTTTAAGCTCACAGGTACCCTCTTAAGAAGTGTTGAAAATCAGCTAAATTTATTCCATAAGGTTTCTTTTTCATGGTCCTAGCATATATTTGTCCCACCATACCATTTTCCTAGCTCTATCCACATATTTTAAATTCAATCTTTAATTATCCTATAAGTACAGTTAATGGCATTTTGAAAAACATTAATTAATCTTTCAGTCTACTGAAAAATAAGTATTTTATGTATGCTGTTCAGGCAGTTCAAAAATAAAGACATTTAATGTAGTAGGAAATAAAAATCCCATCACCCAGATATACCTAGAATTAACATTTTCCTGAATGCTCTTAAAATTTCTACTTCTCTCTTTCTTGCTCTGTTTTTTCCTATCTGCCTACACACACACACACACACACACACACACACACACACACACACCCCAAATCCCAGGAAAGCTGTTTAGAAATTGCTTTTTTTACTCAATAAGTGAGTGATGGTTAGGTTGGCCAGATTATGTGAGGATTAAACATGCAAGATGTTGGTAAAGGGTTTCCTTGGACAGTTGAAGAAACTGGAACTGTTCTGCCTAAAGAAGATAAACCTTAAGTGGTGACTTATTCATGCCTCAAAGCTTGAAGAACCATAAGGTAGTAGAGTGAGATTTGTTGCATGTATAGAAAAGGATTATCTAAATGCACACACACACACACACACATGCACACACACATACTTTTAGCCATGTTTGCATAAAAAAAGAATAAGATATTATCACAAAGCAGGGTTCTCCTAATCATTTGAGGTCATATCAATAAAAGTCAGAACTAGTAATAAGTCACCATGATAGTCATCATTGTTTCCATTCCATCATCTTACTAATAGTAGTGATAATTGTATTATGAGTGGTAATAATGGTTACCATTTACTAATAATTATTCTGTATCAAGCTCTTTACTACTAACTACTACTGCTAACAAGAATAATGTCCACTAACATTGATTCAGCATACGCAAAAGGGTTTTCTAAGTACTTTTTACCTATTAAGTTATGTAATCCTCAAAATGATCCTGTGAGGCAGGGGTTATTATCATCCTTTTTATACAGAAGAGAAACAGAAATCTAAAGTAGCTTTCCAAAGACTCCCTTCTAGGAAGGAGGAGAGCCAAGATAATTTCATTTTAGCTTCATTATTGAAATCATTGGAGGCACTATGACCTCCATTTTACAATTGAGAAATTAATCCAGAGAGGTTGAGTGACTTTCTCAAGTTCATCATCTAGTAAGAGGTAGAGTCAGGAATCAGATGTAACTTCAGCTGACTCTAAAACCTTGCTCTTGTATTTCAATTCAGCATACCCTCTTACTCCCATTTTAGAGAATGAGAATGGAGATGTGAATTCACTAAAACTGTTCATCCTTGTAATCATCATATACTCTTTCAGAACCTCCTCTTTCCCATGTACCATGCTGGTTATTGGGCATAAGATGGAAAATGAGAGAGAAATAGCCCCTCTGACACTTTAGGTATCGTTGGCAGGTGGACCCACGACTCAGATACTCAAGCAGAGGCTGAATGCTACTTTACTGGAAAAGCTCTGAGCCAGGCATGGTGGCTCACACCTGTAATTCCAACACTGTGGGAGGCCTAGGTGGGAGGATCACTTGAGCCCAGGAGTGTGAGACCAGCCTGGGTAACTTTGCAAGATTCCATCTCTGCTTAAAAAAAAAAAAAAAAATTAAAACTGGGCCTGGCATGGTGGCTCACACCTGTAATCCCAGCACTTTGGAAGGCGGAGGCGGGCAGATCACGAGGTCAGGAGATTGAGACTATCCTGGCTAACACGGTGAAACCCCATCTCTACTAAAAATACAAAAAAATTAGCCAGGTGTGGTAGCAGGCACTTGTAGTCCCAGCTACTTGGGAGGCTGAGGCAGGAGAATAGCATAAACCCGGGAGGCAGAGCTTGCAGTGAGCTGAGATCGCGCCACTGCACTCCAGCCTGGGCGACAGAGCGAGACTCCATCTCAAAATAAAATAAAATAAAAAATAAAACAGTTATTTGAACATGGTGGTACATGCCTGTAGTCCCAGCTACTCGGGAGGCTGAGGCAGGACCATCACTTGAGCCTGGCCACTCAAGGTTATAGTGAGCTATGATCATGCCACTGAAATCCAGTCTGGGCAACCGAGTGAACACTTGTCTCTATTGAAAAAATAAAAAAATAAAGAACAACAAAAATCAGAAAAAGCTCTGAGGGAAATTTAAGGATAGTCTGGATGAACTGTGGTTCAATGCTGAGATTCTATGATACTAGTTTTCTATAATTTTAATGGTCTATGAAAGTATGTCTTGAGCAACATCGTGGATAGAATAATGCTGCTTGGAATACAAAAGAAAAAAATAAGGAATTATTCCTTCTCTTTGAGGAAGAAATTTAAAAGCTTGCAAGATGACATGCACAAGTTTTAAAAAAATAGAAAAATTTAATTTGCAAAGCAGTGTTCCAAGGAAAGACAATGGTTTCCAAAGAGTTCCCATGGGAAGCCTGTTGAAAGGAATTAGAAGGAAAGATAAAGGGCTTCTCAAAGGACAAGGCTTGTGAACTGAGGTTTGAAGTGATAGCAAAGAATAGTGCCTCGGGAGAGATAAGAGTTAAAGGGCATTTTCCTGTCCAGGAAGGAGCCTGCAAAGGCCCAGACATATGGAAAAGCAACAGTGGGAGTCAAGAAAACAGACTTGCGAATGAACCTGACTTCAAATCCCAGCCCCATCCACGGCAAGCATAATTCTACGCTTCATCTTTAAAACGGGGTGCTTTTAACAGAAGCCAGCCATTTCCATAGGTACATTGCATGTTTTATGGAGTTTAATTTCTCACAGCAGCTCTCAGAGTAGCTGGCATTTGATAATTGAGCCAATGTACCATTCTCTTGTGTGAAGAATAGCTTGGTCCAAAAGAAGGATCCACATGTGTAGTAAGAGGCTAGATCCTGAACAAACTTCATTAAATCCTGGGATCCCATTTCACACGCAGGGAAAGGACTTGTTCACAAAGCAAGTCATTGTGGGACCAGCCCATGTTCTCAGATCTCCTGACTGCCTGGGGTGTTTATCTTTCCGCCGCCAACAGACTTGTCAGTAAGAAAGAGCATGGCACCGCTGGGGGTGGTGGCTCAGGCCTGTAATCCCAGCACTTTGGGAGGCTGAGGCGGGCGGATCACGAGGTTAGGAGATCAAGACCATCCTGGCTTACACAGTGAAACCCTGTCTCTACTAAAAATACAAAAAATTAGCCAGGCGTGGTGGTGGGCGCCTGTAGTCCCAGCTACTCGGGAGGCTGAGGGAGGGGAATGGTGTGAACCCGGGAGGCAGAACTTGCAGTGAGCCGAGATAGCGCCACTGCACTCCAGCCTGGATGACAGAGCGAGACTCTGTCTCAAAAGAAAAGAAAAGAAAAGAAAAGAGCATGGCATCTTAAAGCCTGGCCTAGGGGTGTCCAGTCCCAGTCCCAGACACAACTTTAGGCCCATTAAAAGTCGTTGTTCTGCCTCAAACACTCTGCTTATTGTTTCCAACTTCTCAACCCTGGATTGCCTCTGAACAGCCAGAGCCTAAGTGCCCTGATTTGCCCATGGAGAGGAGTAGAGTGAACAGACCAGGATTTTCTCTTTTGATGACAACCTCAAGATTTAGAAAACTCCCAAGACTACCACCATTATATTTGAGCAATCCATTCCATTTAAGCTCTGTCATCCTTGGCTTCAGCTAAACTTTCTTTGCAATTATTTCCATCTCCCGACCATGTAACCTCTTGGAACCATGCTAAGTCAGTTGCCTCCCCACTGTGGAAAGGCAAGCCACTTCTGATGAGTCTAAATTTATCTTTTCCTTTTCTTTCCTTTTGAAATGGAGCCTCACAGTGTTGCCTGGGCTGGAGTGCAGTGGCGTGATCTCAGCTCACTGCAACCTCCGCCTCCCAGGTTCACACGATTCTCCTGCCTCAGCCTCCCAAGTAGCTGGGATTACAGGCACACACCACACCTGGCTAATTTTTTGTATTTTTAATAAAGAAAGGGTTTCACTATGTTGGTCAGATGGGTCTCAAACTCCTGACCTCGTGATCCACCCACCTCGGCCTCCCAAAGTGCTAGGATTACAGGCATGAGCCACCGCGCTCAGCCCTAAATTTATCTTTTTCAAGTCTCCCTTCCTGAGCTCCAGGCAGTGGGGAGAATGGAGCTCCTTTGTCCTTCATGTTACTGAAAGCCTGCAAGTATTTCAGCATCAAATGCAGTTGTCATTTCTCTCCTCCTACTACTTCCTTCCTCCCTCCTCTAAGTAATCTCTGGTCCAGCCCTAGAGAGTAGCCAGCAAGTACTGCCACCAGCCGTCTCACCATATGCCTCATTTCCTGACAATTGGCTGGCCGAGGATATCAAACTCTCTACCAGCTAGTGTCTCCTGTGTGACAGCTACAGTTCTGCTTTGTTCTCCTCCCTGCCCCTGCCTAGATCACCCCACCTAGCAACTGCTGATACAAGAGAGGTCTGTGTTTTCCATTTCCTCTCTTGAATCTCTGAAAGAGCAACCCGGATTTCTGCTTTACAAAGCGCTTAAAAATGTAATGTCTCTGACCTAGACGAGAACTTAAAGATTAACTATTTCAGACCTTACTTGTACAGATGGAGAAACGGAAGCTCAGGAAAGGATATAACTGGCTCAGTATTCACAGTGACTGGAACTCCTCTCATGCTGAAAGTTAGTTTCGGACTGCCAAACCAGTGCTCCCTGGTTTCTTGTTCTGCAATAAAGGATGTATGCAACTACTTTATATCCCATATCAGCATGTGGTGAGGAGAGCTCTGTGTTCTATCCCTATTCTCAGTGTAGAGTGAGGACCCAGGTGTCACAGGGGGAGACCAAATTGATAACTAAGGAGGGATCTTAGGCAAGGACCACTCCATGGGGAGCTACCTCTTCAGGTCACTGCATGTAGGCTACAGCCTGTTCCTGAGGGTGTGAGCATGTGGTGATATTTCCTGACCAGTCCGAGGGTTCGCACTGTGTGCAAAGATTAAGCATGGTGCACATTAAGGGACTCACATGGAAAGCTTAAGATAGGGCAAGAGTGACAAGGAGACTCAGACAGACAGAGCAGAGGCAGGGAGAGAGAGGCAAAAACAGAGGAGACACTAAAGAACAGTCTGTGTCACAGCAGGAGGGAACAGCAAGCAAAGAAAGAATTAAGAAGAGATGTAGAGCAGTGAACAGAGTTAAAGAGTTACAGAGACAGACAGCAGAAGATGGGGAAATGGGAAATGTGTGCAAGATGGAAAGACTGAAGGAGACATGAAAAGATCAAGAAAGAAGTACATGGAGTTCATACAAAAGTCAAAATACAGTTCGTTCCTAGGAAGGGAATGGGGCTTGTTTTGAGAGACTGGATGGAGATGAGAGAGACCACTTGATTAGGAATTAGGTTGAAATTGACATGAATGAAGCCTTTGGTAAAATGTCAAGTTCTGTGGAAATGGGAAGAGCCAATGATTTTTCTTCCAAATTGCTCCCAGGTCCAGTAAGTGATGTCAAGCTTTGTTGTTTTTTATCCCTTCCAGTGCACAGTGTTGGTCTTAGTGATCCATATAGGGTCACTGTCAGAATCCCCTTTCCTTTGTTCTTGATCAGTGTGGGAATTGACAGACTGTTCAAGTGAGATAAACTCACCAAAGGTTGGTGGTATTTGATGTTTATTTGTTTGTTTTTACTCTCTCCCCGCCCCCTTACCCTCATTCATTCTACTTCATTCCTATAAGGAAGGAAGGTCAACTTTGGTTATAGATTGCAGAGATTTAGATAAACATCAGTCAAGAACTATTATTGAACCTGGTGTCTCAGAAATGGCAGGAAGGAGAAGTTGCTTGGAAATGGGGACTGAGCAAATTGCAGTGGTAGATGTTGCAAAGGCCTCATCATAAATAAGATAGGTCTGCTGGCCACAGGCATTTGCCCATAGGCCCTCAAGAATGACCTGCAAAGAGCTGGAGGAGCTCATGAAAGATTTATTAGAAAGGGACTTTTCAATCTTGTCTGCTTCTCAGATGTGCATGTTGTATAGCATAAGAGGACAGTTTGGGGTAAGATGTGGGATTTGGGGATTCAGCACTGACAACCCACGCCTGGCAACACAGAAGGGCTTTCTATAAGGATTCAAGGAAAGTTGGTCTTTGTTAGTAGCACTCACTCTTTCCCCCACTGAGGATACTGAGTCAGTTCTTATTAAGTGGTCTCCAAAGCTGTTCTGGCCTATGATTTTTCTAGTGCCTTCCTAAGAGATGATTAATTAAACATGCTGCTTCTGAAACCTTCTTTCCCCTCCCTTCCACCTCTTTCCCTCCTCCCCCCTTTTAATGGTGTGCACATTTTTTATGTGTCTGGTCCTATACTGAATACTTTTATGTGTTTTTCCATTTGATCTTTTCACACCTATTGCAAAGGAGCCATTAACAACTTGGCTTTATGAATAAAAGGAAATGAATGTATCAGTCAGAATGCATTAGTTTGTGTCTTGGGAACAAACAATTTCAAACTTCAGTGGCTTGAATGTGAAAGTTTTTATGTGTTGGTCATACCACATGCCTCTCCCTGGATGGCAGGGGCCCTGGCCGTTCTGGTGTTTGGAAATCTAGACTGACAGAAGAATCACCATTCTGTGCTTCCATTAATGCTTTCATAGTGAGAAACAAACTTGGCTATCATAACTTTCTCCTAGCAGTGAAATTCTGCTTCTATTTCTAGTCAAATTAAGTCCCATTGCTATCTCAAAGGACTGGACAGAGACATGCTATCTTATGATGCGTCTTACGATAAGACATGCTATCTTATCTCAGCACATCGTAAGACGCTGAGAAGCAAAGGCACAGAAATATTTGTGGGACACTGAAGCACAGAGAGATTAGGCTAACTAGCCTAGCAGTCAAACAGCTAAAGAAGTGGTAGCATCTGGGTTTAACACCAAAGTTCACTTAGCAGTCATGCCTTCCAGGCTCCTAGCACTCTCCTGTTTCATATTGCAGCCTCTGAGAACTATAATACGTCCTTCTATTCTCTTGTCAATTTCTTTCATTCAGTTACTGAAGAACCACAAACTTTATAGCTGGAAAAACCTTGGAGAACAATTTATACAAACTCTCCTCTTGTTCGTTTGTTTGTATGGGACAGAGTCTTGCTCTGTCGCCCAGGCTGGAGTGCAGTGGCACGATCTTGGCTCACTGCAACCTGTGCCTCCTGGACTGAACTGATTCTCCTGCCTCAGCCTCCAGAATAGCTGGGATTACAGACGTGTGCCACCATGCCCAGCTAATTTATGTATCTTTAGTAGAGACAAGGTTTCACCGTGTTGGCCAGGCTGGTCTTGAACTCCTGGCCTCAAGTGATCCTCCCACCTCAGCCTCCCAAAGTGTTGTAATTATAGGTGTGAGCCACCGCACCTGGTCAAACTCTCCCCTTTAGTAGATGGGATACCTGAGGCTCACAGTGGTTAAGTAAAGTGCCTAAAGTTGTATCACTAATACATGAATAAGCCAGTCCTTCAACCTTCAGCCTGTTTGTCTGCACTATATTCTGTCTGAAGGCTTGGAGACATGGCATCCAACCCTGTACAGGAGCACCAATGCCAAGGTCCTGTAGAGAATTAGTGGCAGAACCAGGCCTGGAAGTTGTGTTTGTGCACTCTCAGGTCTGTGTGCTTTATAACAGATGATGATCTCATTGAAATAAGAAAAAGCAAAAGAGGCTGTTAGTGGAGACAGTATTAATTAAAAGGAGGCATTAGCTTCTGATTTTTCAAGGCTATTCCCAAGCCTCTCTATGAAGCAATATTCTGCAATATTCAAACTCTTAGCAAAATCCTTAATTTGTCACTTAGAAACATAGCAGTTTGCTGCCTTCTTTGCGGGACCATTGGCAAGATCTTGGAAGTGCACTGAGGACAGCATTTGGAACTGGATTAGAGGAGTCAAGGGGTGAATTTTCCTGGCAGTCTAACTCCTGAACTGGTTGCAGAAAAAAATCTCTTTTCTTTTGTGTGGCTCCATGTTTCCAAGGTTTTCGGACATCTTTGGCAGGAATCAAGACCAATGTTGGGCGTACCATAGGGGCTGGAATCAGAAAGCTAAATTTCTTTTTTCAAACCACTTTATTAAAGTATAATTGACATAAAAAAAGTTGTTCATATTTAATGTACACAACTTGATTAGTTTGGAGATAAGTATATACGAGTGAAACCATCACCACCATCAAGGCCATAGATAGATCCATTACCTTCCATAGCTTTCTCCTACCCTCTTTGTTTATTTAGTTTTTTTGTGCTGAGAACATTTAACACCCAGCATTTTGGTATGCCAAAATGGGAGGATCTCCTGAGGCCAGGAGTTCAAGACTAGTCTGAGGATTATAGTGATATCACATCTCTACAAAAAAAAAAAAAAAAAGTTAGCTGAACATGGTGTTGTGCAGCAGTAGTCACAGCTACTTGAGAGGCTCACTAGAGCCCAGGAGTTTAAGGCTGCAGTGAGCCGTGATGGCACCACTGCATTCCAGCCTGAGTGACACTGTGAGATCCTGTCTCAAAAAACAAAATGAAACACTTAACATATCTTAGTGAAATTTGAGTCTATAATACAGTATTGTTAGCTATGGAGACTATACTGTAAAATAGATCTCCAGAACTTATTTATCTTGCATAATAAAACTTTGTTCCCAAAACCTTGTACCCTTTAGTCCTTGCCTCCCCATTTTTCCGTTCACCTAGTTTCTGACAACTGCAATTATACTTTCTGCTCCTATGAGTTTCTGATACTGTTCTGCCATTTCCTGCTGTATCACCCTTGACCATTCTTCTCCCTGGTTTCTGTGGCCTCTTCTGTAAATTAAGGCTAGTGCAAATATCAGACAGAGGCTGAGAGCATCTGATACAAAGCATAGCATTTTTGCTACTCAACTCTTATGGCCAGGAGCTTAGTGAAGCCTTTCCTATTCACCTGATCATAAGAATCACATGGGACTGCACCAAGACCCACCATTTTTCCCAGAGAAGGGGATCAGAAAAGTGCATTTTTACCAGTATTTCCAGGTGGTTCATATGATCCAACAATTTTGGGATACAATGACTTGGTGTTTAAGAGGCTAGCTCTGGACTTAGAGACCCAGCTTGCCTTTGGTCAACTGTGTGACTAGAGGCACATTATTTCATTAAGCCTCAATTTCCCCCATCTCTAAATTAAGAATAATAGTAACAATGCCCACTTCCTGGTGTTGAGATAATTAAATGGAATTGGAACCTGTTTCATATCTGTCCTTGGCAGACAGAAGACCCACGTGCCATAGGGGGCTACCAGGTTCATCACTAAGGAGGCGCTGTAAGCAAAGCTCACCTGCATATGCAGGATTATGCAGGGACTAGATCCTCTTCCTGACTGGTGTGCTGCTGTTAAAAGCTAAGAGGGTCCAAATCCCGTGTCTGCCCTTTCCAAGCTGTGTGGCTTTGGATAAATTTCTTAACTTCAATAATCTCAAGATCTTCAACTATAAAGTGGTGTTTTACCTTAAAATATCCTCCAAGAGCTTTGGCAAGGATTTAACAGGCAAATAAGCAAAGCTCCCAGCACACAGTAGGTTCCCAATAAATATTCCTTTCTCTGCCTTAAATTGCATTCCTTTCCCCCCAATTCCAGGAGCCATACAGCAAATGAAGATTTTTTTTTTTTTCATTCCCTGCAAAACTTTTTTCTGAACTGGAGCCAGGGTTATCCTCTCAACTTCTTCCAAGCAGCACATGTTTTGGTAAACATGGTGCTTTCATCAAATGCCCAGGATAGGGGTAGAAGCTCAGCCCTTCATGCTCTGGGGATGAGGGTCATGGGAAGTGGACAGCTCAGCTAGCAGTGTAGAATCACAGCCTCGGGAAAATATAATCTCTCCAGTGTGTTCTGTCACCTGTGTCTTATAGGGTCACCCTTTTTTTTTCCTGCCTGAACGTTCTATAGTGAAATACATCTCATTAGGAATGTGGGATTTAAGTGTTCATATTTACTATGTGGAATTTGATAAAAGGCCTGGGCCCAGATCCAAAAGTTGCAGTGGTGTGCTAATCTCCCACCTCTGGGGTGATATTAAAAATATTTAATGATAAGGCCAGGTGCAGTGACTCACACCTGTAATCCCAGCACTTTGGGAGGCCAGGGTGGGTGGATCACGAGGTAAGGAGTTCGAGACCAGCCTGGCCAACATGGTAAAATCCCGTCTCTATTAAAAATACAAAAAAATGAGCTGGGTGTGGTGGCGGGTGCCTGTAATCCCAGCTAATTGCGAGGCTGAGGCAGGAGAATTGCTTGAACCCAGAAAGCGGAGATTTCAGTGAGCCGAGATCGTGCCATTGTACTCTAGTCTGGGCAACACTAGTGAAACTCTGTCTCAAAAAAACAAGCAAACAAACAAACAAAACAAAAACAACAACAAAAATTACCAATAAGCATAGAAGTGCCACTTGCCCAATAGGAAAGGAGGCCCTTTCAAACAGCATGAAGCTTAACCAGCAAGTCTTGCTGGACTGCACATCAGTCTCACTCACCTACTACCTGTCCTAGTTTTCTTCCCCTATTATCACCACATCACATCCTCTGTCCATTTCCCAATACCCTTAAAGCATAATCCATCTTGTAAAACGATGTTTTCTATCCCTTTCAAAACCTGTGTTTGGGGGGCATAGGCAGATATTTCTCCCATGACACATGTTGACAAAGCAGATTGATGCTCATACTCTTTACATGAGAAAATTGAAGCCCAGAGAAATGAAGCATGGCATTCAAGGCCACACAGCGTGTAAATGACGGAGCCAGGATTGAAGGGCTGCTCTTGTAAACACTCCACAGCCTCTAGATGTGTGTGCTCAGGCACAAGCACATGATCTAGACCAAGCTCGTCCAACCCACAGCCCACGAGCCATGTGTGGCTCAGGATGGCTTTGAATGTGGCCCATCACAAATTTGTAAACTTTCTTAAAATATTATGAAGTTTTTGGCTGGGCTCAGTGGCTTACACCTGTACTCCCAGCACTTTGAGAGGCCGAAGCAGGTGGATCACCTAAGGTCAGGAGTTCGAGACCAGCCTGACCAACGTGGAGAAACCCCGTCTCTACTAAAAATACAAAATTAGCCAGGCTTGGTGGTGCATGCCTGTAATCCCAGCTACTCGGGAAGGCTGAGGCAGGACAATCACTTGAACCTGGGAGATGTAGGTTGCGGTGAGCCAAGATCGCACCATTGCACTCCAGCCTGGGCAACAAGAGTGAAACCCCATCTAAAAAAAGAAAAAAGAAATATGAGTTTTGTTGTTGCGTTTTGTTTTTGTTTTTGTTTTTTGCATATCAGCTATTATTGGTGTTAGCATATTTTATGTGTGGCTCAAGACCATTCTTCTTTCAATATGGCGCAGGGAAGTCAAAAAATTGGACACTCCTGGTCTAAACTATATGATCCTCTAAGAGCTGTGAAGCAAATAATAGCTCATCATCATTATTATGCATGAAAACCCTATCTAAAGGTGGGAATTTTACATATATCTGCTTAAAGTCAGAACTCAGTACACATGAATTATACTGGTGCTTCTCAAACTCTAATGTATAAACCGATTGCCTGCTAAAATATCGATTATGCATCAGTAGGCCACAGGTAATAAATTCTTAGGCTCTGCATTTCAAATGAGCTGCTAGGTCCGAGGACCAGCTTTTTTTGTTTGTTTGTTTGTTTTTCAAACATATTTAAGATTCTCTTTTTTCCGGACCTCAATCCCGTTTCCCAAAGGACTATTAAGTTCCTTTTGTATTCACCAGAATTTTAAATAAATTAAAATATGTATTTCCAAGGGGGATCATATGATCAAAATAGCTAGCTAGCCAGCCAGCCATACTGTTCTGCACCTTGAATTTTTCATTTACTCATAGCTCTTGGAGAGCTATCAATGTTTATAGATCTTCCTCCTACGTTTCAGACATGCCATATTTTTCCATTGTAGGGATAACATATGCTCCATGAGGGCAGAGATTTTTGTCTGTGTTGTTCATTGCTGTGTCCCCAGTTCCTGCTGAATATGTGTTGAATGATTGAATCATGTAATTATTAACCACTCCTTTATTCATGCACATCTAGGTTGCTTCCAGTTTTTGGCTTTTCCGAAACATATTTCAGTGAACAACTTTATATATATATATATATATATATATATACATACTAATACATCTGTAGAACAAATTCCTAGGAGTAGAATGATTGGATTAATTGTTATGTGTGTTTTATTTTATTACTTTTTTTTAAAATTTTTTTTTCAACTTTTGAGATTCGGGGGTTACATGTGCTCATTTTTTACCTGGGTATATTGCATGATCCTGAGGTCTGGGGAATGAATGATCCCTTTGCTCATGTACTGAGCATAGTACCCAATATTTAGTTTTTAAGCCTTGTCCTCTTTCTCCTTCCTCCCTCAGTAGTCCCCAGTTTCTGCTGTTCTCATCTTTATGTCCATGAGTACAGAGGACTAGCTTTGAATAGCAAAGTGTTAAACTGAACTTAAATGCTAGATGGAAACACCAGCTGCCTAGGTTATACATGAGAATGGAGGATTGTTGTTCCTCCATTTGCCAGTTTGAAAGCAGGAACCAAGTCCCAAGGCCAATGACACTAGAGATCCATGGAATCCTAAAGAAGTCTCCTCATGTAATCCTCTCTAGAGTGACCAAGTGCAGAGAATATGTTTCAGTTTTGCAGCAGCCAGGGGAGACAGTCCTGTCCTGCAATCCAGTAGGCCCCCAGTGCATAATGTAGCAGAGGTTATTTTGCATTAATCCGCTCTGCTATCTGATGGGCACAGGGATGCCCAGAGATCAGTGCCAACAGAGAAGGCACTTATTGAAGGCAGGCTGCAAACTCCCAGGTGCTGAAGCCACGGTTGGGTGCCTGGATTCGAGCCTCCTCTATGTGCCCACACTGCAATTTCAGCCACAATTGGATGCAGCAGAAAGCTACTTACCAGCAGAGAGCAGTGCTGCATTCTGCTTCAGGTCAAAGGTTGAAGACAAACTGGAAAAGTATGGAGAAATCCATTTGGGAGAAGACATTGGCCTGGGTGAAGCTTTATTATTCTTAAGCACTGAAACAAAAATCTCATAGCATCAACACTCATTAGTTTAACTGGCGACAGAAAGTAAGTAGTAAAATTAAGATCTAGTGAAAGAAGCTTTTTATTGTTTTTTTTTTTTTTTTTAATGGGGAGTAGGGAATTGCAATCCATTTTTAAACAAGCCCTCTGTAATCTTTCCCCCTATTTATGGTAAGAGAGGAAAGAAAAATAGCTGCTTTAATTTTTTAAAATTTTATTCTCAATGTTCACATCTCTAAATATACCAAACATGGTCATTTTATGAAGAAAACAAATTATACAGAGCATACTTCAAATGTTCTCCAACGAACCTAAAAATGTGTCTCTAGACTGCAAAAGGTGCTAAAACAACAAAATCAACAAGATCCATTTTGCTTGTCTTCACAGCTCTCTTTCCCCCCTTTTTTTTTGGTTTTGTTTTAAATTTCTGGCCTCAAAATCCCTGACTCTGTTCTTTTTCTAGAAGGGGAAAGCCTATCTGAATCATTGAGACATCTGAAGCAGAGACAATTTTTAAAGAAGCGCAATTTCATTACACTCAAATGCAGGCCGTAACTCAGGCTGGTCTAAATGCTCAGAAGGAAGAGTCCTTAGGGAACCTATGAACAGATAAGGATAGATTGTAATTAGCACAGTCATTGTAATTAGCAGAGCAATTGTAATTAGCACAGTGATTGTTTGTTCATTATGGGTGCTTCCAAAGTGACTCCAGGCAGTTTGTTCTCTTAAGTATCTTCTGCCATTTCCCCCCATGATCTTGTTTACACTGCTAATGCACTAAAGTGCTTAGCAATCTCTTTTATAAATAAACACTTAAAAGTTATGGGCCAGCCCAGCCCCTGGTCAAGCATTATGCATTCTTAATGGAGCCCACAGTGCTGAAATTTTACTATATTACATTATGGTAAGTCCATACTGGTATCTCACTCAAGAAAGAAATCACACCTCAGAAGTCATTTGTTACTATTATTGTTTTATTAATCATGAGAGGGAATAAGATGATGACAAAGAAATGAACTTGAGGTCAGAAGTTCTAGCCCTGACTTTACCACTAGTTCTCATTTGTGAGTTAATGAGTTTTGGTTGAACACCTGTTATATATCAGGTCTTATAAATCTCTGGAGATAGAGCTGGGCATGGTGGCTCACACCTGTAATCCCAGCACTTTGGGAGGCCAAGGCAGGCAGATCACGAGGTCAGGAGTTTGAGACCAGTCTGGCCAATGGGGTGAAACCCCGTCTCTACTAAAAATACAAAAATTAGCTCAGTGTGGTGATGCATGCCTGTAATCCCAGCTACTTGGAAGGCTGAGGCAGTAGAATCGCTTGAACCTGGGAGGTGGAGGTGCAGTGAACTGAGATCACACCACTACATTCCAGCTTGGGTGACAGAGTGAGACTCCATCTAAAAACAAAACAAAATAAAATAAATTCTCTGGAGATAAAAAGAGGAAGAAGACAGTTGAGGTTTCTATTCTTGTGCAGATGGACTCGCCAACAAGTGCATTTTGCTCAGTGAGAGGCAGCGAAGACTCCCTGGAAGAAGTGCTCCCTGAGACCTGGAGGCTAGAGTAACAGTTAACATGTGAGGGAGTGTTCCAGGCAAATGAGAGCAAAGAGGGTCTGTAGACGTGAACATCAAGGTGGGTCATGAAGGGGTGGAGGGATAGGATTGCGGAGGTAAGGAAGCCATGGCGGAGGATGGACATTCCATCAGGAAAGGCTATGTAAGCACCAAAGGGGGGCCGTTACTAGCTGTAAGACCTTGCACCTTCTAATCGCCTTTCTCAGCCTCAGTTTTCTCACCATGAAATCAGGGAACAGAACAGTGCCTGCCTCACAGGAGAATTATGAAGAGGAGGAAGAGGTGATGAGAAAAGCAGGGTTAGGCCGGGTGCAGTGTCTCATGCCTGCAATCCCAGCACTTTGGGAGGCCGAGGCAGACGGATCATCTGAGGTCAGGAGTTTGAGACCAGACTGACCAACATGGGAAACCCCGTCTCTACTAAAACTACAAAAATTAGCCAGGTGCGGTGGTGCGTGCCTGTAATCCCAGCTACTTGGGAGGCTGAGGCAGGAGACTCGATTGAACCAGGGAGGCAGAGGTTGCAATGAGCCAAGATATCACACTACTGCACTCTAGCCTGGGCGACAGAGTAAGACTCCATCTCAAAAATAAAAATAAAAAATAAAAAAAGAGAGAGAGAGATAGAGAAAAGACAGGTTAAAATGCCTTGTAAAGATTTGGTAATATTAGTGACATTTGCCTCAACATGAATGCAGGCATCCGTGAGATACCACTTACTCCAAAATTGTGTCGTAGTATGCATTCTGTCACACTTGAAATCATGTGAGATGCAAATTTGCCAGCATTACTTTCTTTGTATTCCTTCCAGATAAATGAAAAAGTAAGTCTATTCTAAGCTCACATTAATAAGCCCACACATGTGTATCAAGAAAATTAACTTTTAGGGAAATATTTTTATTTCAGAGAGATGCCCTGAATAGAAATGTATGTAGTAACAGTTCTAATGAAAGATATGATCACAGTTTATTGGATGTGAATTTATACAGAAAGCTCCAAGGGCAGTGGCTGGGGTTTTATGTAACATCACCACTGAATAATTACTATTAATGATAATGTAGTGGAACACCTCAAAGGTGGCTTTTAAGAGTCCAAAATGAGCATTTATTTTTTATGTAGCCTGAGATCCTCAGATGAGCCCATTAAGTGGACAGTTAATTAGCAGGTACAAGCCAGGAGTCAAAGCTACAGGCATTTGAGTAGCCCAGGGCTGGTTAATTCATTGTATGCCTGAGGACTTTGAAAGAACCTTAAACCCTGAGTCAGCCTCTCCATTCTTTACTGAGTTCCCAGTGACCTTGAGGCTGCTTCAGTTTCTTTTGATGCTTTCTAGAGTAGAAGGAAAGAAAGACGATGAAGTGATTGTTCTTACTTCTCATGCCATAGTTCAGAGAACTAAAGTTATTCTAAAGGATACCCCTGTAAGTTTCTATTAATTCCCTATTTCTTAGGAGTTAGTGAGGACCCAGCCACTGGGAATAAACAACTCCAGAGACCATATAAGCATTTTGCAGCTGTATTTGCAAAGGAGGTGGAAACACAGCTTGAGAATTAAGCTAAATTGCAATTTAATTTGCTTCAGCTTTGTGCTCTAGCCAATCAGTACATATCAAGTGCTTATTCTGTGACAGGTTCTGGGGATTCGGGCTGAACAAAACTCAGTCTGATGTTGGTGTAAAGGGGAAAATAATATACTTTTTTATTTTTTGTATTATCTAAGGCTATGTTCACTTTGTTTTTTACTGTCACCCCCTGTCATAGAAAAAAAATAGGATTGAATTCTTCTTAATGAGAAAAATTAAATACTAAGGGTTACTGTTTTGTTGGGTAGAGTTAGACATTGGAGTACCACAAGCCATTGTACTGTCTAAGACAATTTCTGCCACTACTGAGAATGTATCATGTTAGTGGATTTACAAGTGTCATTTTATAAATGAGGTAACTGGGACTCAAAGAGATCTGATAACTTGACTGACATCACATAGCTGGGGTCAGAGCCTTACTTACTGGGTCTTTATGAAACTTGGGTGTTCTTTTCCATACTCCACTCAGACAGGGTTATTTTTAATATACAAATACCACTTCTATATGTTTATGAGATACAATGTGATGTTTTGATATATGTGTACACTGTAGAATGATTAAATCAAGCTAATAAACATATTCATCATCTCACATACTTTTTGTGATGAGAATATTAAAAAACTTTTCAAAGCAAATTTTTGAAATATACAATACATTATTAACTATGGTCACCACACTGAGCAATGGACTAAAACTGACTCCTCCTGTCTAATTGAAACTTCGTACCCTTTGACCAATCTTTCCCTGTTCTTCATCATCTCCTCCCAAATCCTCATCCTCTCCCCACCCCCTGCCTCTGATAACCACCATTCTACTCTCTAATATGAGTTTGACTTTTTAGATTCCATATACAAGTGAGAACATGCAGTATTTGTCTTTCTGTGTTTGGCTTATTTCACTTAGCATAATGTCCTCCAGGTTCAGATAGGATTTTAAAAATATATATATTTTTTATTTTAAACAGTTTTAGATTTATAGATAAATCACAAAAACAGTACAGGGAGTTCCCATATATCCTGTGACCAGTTTCCCACAGCATCCTCTTACATTTGTATGATACATTTGTTATAATTAATAAATCAATATTGATACATTATTATTACCTAAAGTTCATACTTTATTCAGATTTCCTTAGTTTTTATCTGATGTCCTTTTTCTGATACAGGAGCCCATTCAACATACAGACATCAAAGCAAAATTACACTGGATAGTGTTAAACGGCAAGAAAGACTTTATTCAAGGCTATTGCAATAGAGGAAGGAGAGAGAGGTCTGAACTCAATTTCACTGAAACTGAAAGGGAAAGGAGGGTTTTTAATTGCTGGGGTAAGTAGAAAAGTACCAGAGGACATTAGGAGATAAAACAATAGGATGTGTCCGGCACATTGAGTTATTCTTGACTTTGCAAATGTATTTCTCTGTGATTAGGCCATCTGTGTTTGCTAATTGGTATCCATGGAAGTTAGGCTTCCACCCTTCCACAGAGACTGGGAGATAGGGATACTGTCTTCCTTGATGATTACATTTCAGAGAGATAGCTCCCATGTCCTTGAGAAAGACAGTCCTAGGTTGTAAAACTGGCAAGAAATTTTCTAAAAGATTTATGTCTTAAAGGGGAAGAGAAATAATTTACAATTGCAAGTTTCTAAAGTAAATGCTCTAAGAAAAGGCAGGTCAGGGACCTAGAGACTGGAGAAGGCTGCCTGGTGCTTAGTCAAGTTGATGCAAGGTTAAGAGCATCTTGGTCACCATCTCACACTGACTTGTCCATCTCCTTAGCTCCCCTTGGCTGCGACAGTTTGGTAGGCGTATGTATTAGTTCATTCTCACGCTACTGTAAGGACATACCCAAGACTGGGTATTTTATAAAGGAAAGAAGTTTAATGGACTCACAGTTCCCCATGGCTGGGGAGGTCCTAAGAAACTCACAGTCATGGTGGAAGGTACTTCTTCACAGGGCAGCAGGAAAGAGAAGGAGTGTCCAGTGAAAGGGGAAGCCCCGTTTAAAACCATCAGATCTCTTTAGAACTAACTCCCTATTATGAGAACAGGATGGGGGAAACGGCCCCCCTCATTCAATTATCTCCACCTGGTCTCTCCCAGGACCCATGGGGATAATGGGAACCACAATTCAAGATGAGATTTCAGTGGGGACACAGCCAAACCATATCAGTGTAGTTTTAAACTGATTTCTTAATAGGTATTACAGTTACAGAGTTTAAAAACACAAACAGCATAAAAGACATCCAATGAGGAATGTCACTCCTTTCTCAGTTTTTTTCCATCCTTTTCCCCTGTCCCCCATTTTTATTAGTTTGTTGGGTATCTCTCCAGTATTTCTTTATGTAGTACTGATCGTAGTAACAAGAGTAACAAGTAACAGTAGTGATTGTAGTAATAAGAGTAACAAGATAACAATGACACACTGCACCAGACACTATTTATCCTCACTCTACCAAAAATACTTTTGAGCACTTATTCTATGACACTGACTATTGTAGGAAACCAGGAAGACAATAGTGAACAAAATATATAAAAATCCCTTGCTCTGAAGGTTTATATTCTAGTGTAGGGTACAGATAATCAACAAATAAATATATACTCTGTCAGGTATACACATTGTGGAGAAAAGCAGGTTAAGTTGAGGGTGTTAGAGGGTTTCAGGCAGGGAATTCTATGTTTTATGGGCTGGAAGACTTCTTTGATAAAGTGACGTTGGTACAAAGATCTGAAACAAGGCAGTGAACTGTGCACATATCTGGGGAACAGCTTCCAGGTAGAAGGCATAGTAAGTTCAAAGACCCTTGACATTTTCTGTGAACCAAAAGGAGCTTCGGTGGATGGAACAGAGGGGGAGAGGGGGCAAATAGTAGGAAAAAAGGTTACAAATAAGGAAGCAATGGGTACCAAGTGGGGAAGTATGGGCCATTTTGTATAGGGTCCTGTGGGACTCCTAAATGCAGTAGCTTGGAGAAGCAAACCTAGCTAGTGCATTATTTGAGCAGAAAATGGCTATAATCTGACTGGGTTGTGAAGAATAGACGTTAGTGGGCAGGGTGAAATCAGGAAAAGCAGTTCCCAGGCTGCTGCTGTGGTCTAGATGTCAGACAACAGTAGATTGGAGCATGTTCACACAAGTCAGCATGGTGAGAGGTGGGCAGATTCTGGTTGTATTCTGAAGGTGGGACAACTGGATTTACTGATGAGAGAGAGAAAGGAGGGAGGCAAGGTTGGTGACCTGAATTTTGCCTGAGCAGTCAGACAGACTGATGTACCATTGATGGAGACAGGAAAGCCCACAGGAGGAGCAGGCACAAGGGAGGGGAATAGAAAGAGAAATTTGTTTTCGATAATGTTAAAAGATGAACTTGATTGTGGAACATTGCAATCATTCATACAAGTAGACCATAGTGTTATGAAACCCCAGGCACTCATCATCTGGCGTCAATAGCCATCATCTGGTCATGTCTAATATATGTTCTTATGGTGACGTCAGGAAGCCAGTAGGATATACCAGTTCAGAAGAGAAATATGACTTGAAATGTACATTTCAGATTATTTAGCATATAGATGACAGAAAAGAAATGAGAGGACACAAATTCATAGGGAGTAGATACAGAAGAGGAGAGCCTGAGCCCTGAGTCCTGCAGTTAAACATTGGCAAGGTGAAGAGCCACTAACAAAGGAGACTGAGGATGAGCTCCCAGTGACACGAGAAGAGACCCGGGCAGCAGCTTCACTGTTCAAATGCATTCAGTTCTACAGCCTCTAGCGTGACCTAGAGGAGCTGTCAACCTTCTCCCCTCCCTTATTTTTTTAACAGATGATGACATTGAATTGCTAAGAGACTAAATAATTTTCTCATTATCATTTGGCTGGTAAAGGGTGGAGCCAGGATTGGAATCCAGACAGTCTGGCTCCAAATCCATATTCAAATATCCATTTCTCCCTCCTCTTTGGTTTTTTTTTTTTTTTGAGACGGAGTTTCACTCTTGTTGCCCAGGCTGAAGTGCAATGGCGCAATCTCGGCTCACTGCAGCCTCCACCTCCCTATTTCAAGTGATTCTCCTGCTTCAGCCTCCCAAGTAGCTGGGATCACAGGCATGCGGCACCACGCCTATCTAATTTTGTATTTTGAGTAGAGATGGGGTTTCTCCATGTTGGTCAGGCTGGTCTTGAACTCCCAACTTCAGGTGATCTGCCCACCTCAACCTCCCAAAGTGCTGGGGTTACAGGCATGAGCCCCAAAACACAACCTCTCCCTCCTCTTTTAACACTTGGTGGGTCACACATCCTGCTCCATTCATATCACTGTGCTAGGCTGAGGGACTCAAAGGTAGGGACAGTAGGGGAACGGGAGAATGCTATGAAAACATGAGCATGTTAACGTTAACTAATAACACAGGACATTGCATGTGTGATGGACCACCACATGACCTTAGTCAATAATTCAATACTGTCTAATAACATTAATGATGATAATATTTGCTATTTACCAAACATGTCTGTGGACCAGGCACTCCGCAAAGTGCTTCAAGTGCTGTCTTTTCTTTAATTGCCACAACAAGCTTATGGAGAAGAGCCAATGTTATATCTGTTCTGTATCTAAAAACGTTGAGGTTTAAAGAGCATAAAAAGTAGTGGTGAAGGATTTGCTCTGTTTCATTAGGGGCATTGTGAATGAATTGTTCAGGAGAAAAGTGGGGAAGGAAACACAACATAGACTTTGGACCCAAGTAGATGTGGGTTCAAATCCTAGCTCTGTAGAGTGTGGTCTTGATCCATTTATCCACTCAAGCTTCATTTTTCTTTGCTGTAAAAATAGTGATTAAAAAAATACTGTGTCTCATAGTATGTGGTCCTCATACTATTTTTTCTCTGAAATACCTGTGAAAAATAAAATTCATATTTGTATTCTTATTTGATATTTACCTCCCCTGCTTACCTTGACCATTGACTCTTCATTATTATAAATTTCCAAGACCTAGCAAAGTATCTATACAACTAAGTTGTCAACAAATGGTAGCTATAAATTACAGATGGATTTTTGTTATGTTCACGGATAAAGAACATAAGATTTTGCAGGTTAGAGAAGCTTCTGTGCTCATGGATTAGGAACCTCCTCAGCCCATAGCTCTTTACACCCTGTACTGCCCTATATTTCTCCTTCCTTCTACCTAGTTTAGGCAGTAGCTTAGTTTAGAGATGAGACCGCAGCTTTGTATGCCAGCAGACCTGGAATTGAATTCAACCTCTGCTGCTATTAGCTGTGTGACCTTGGCCAAGTTACCTGACCTCTCTCTATGCTTCATTGTCCAGGTGAACATATTAACTACCTCATTGGATAGTTGGATATATATTAATAATATACAATGTTTAAAGCAATAGATGCATAGTAGATGCTCACTACATGCTAGTTATTTCTCCTTCTCACTCCCAAGACAGAGTCATGTTTATTTTTATGCCCAGTGATGACAGTGAACAGGGCTTGATGCATGGTAGGTAGTTAACAAGTTAGAAGGCAGAAAGGAGGAAATAATGATAAAGGAGGGAAAGAGGGAGGGAGGGAGAGAGAGAGGGAAGCAGGAAGGGAGGGAGAAAAGGAAGAAAGGAAGGAAGGAAGGAAAGAAAGAAAGAAGGAAAAAGATTTTATAAGTTTGCCTGTGAGACTTGTTAAAAAAAAAAAAGGAACTGTTTTTTACATTCATTCATTCATTCATTCATTCAAAAAATATGCTACACTGACTAAATTTTAACCACTGTTCAAGGCAATGGAGTCACAGAAACCAAGTAGTTGCGATATATGCCCATATGTGGAGGGTGCTCATATATCCTAGTTTTACTAGGACGGTCTAGTTTATGAGTGTTATTCAAGTTCCTCTCCAGTTTAGCTTACATCCTAGACAAAAGACCCCTGGATCACATGATAAATTATGTAGTCACTCTACCTACTGAACTCATACACTAACAAAAGAAAGATACTTAGTGAAATTCAGTAAACTGACCTGTGCAGTGTTAGATGTGAAAGTCAGAGTGCTACCAGAGCAAGCCCACATGGGGTGTAAGACTCCAGGTAGGTGGAATTAATGTCTAAGCTGAGATGTGAAGAGTAAGTAAAAGATTGTTAGGTGAAGAAAAAGAGGGACTGAGACAGCAGTTAGCTTATAAGAGCTGGTGCAGAGAGCACATTGCCCTAAATGTGAATTTTGGTTGGGTTAGCCATCACAGATCCTCATTCCAAATATAAAGACCAAAGGGAACCCAGGTCAGTGTTCAGAAAGTGGCAAGTATGCAGATCTCTTTCCCAGTCTTCATTCATTCAGTACGTCCCTAAGTGGAAGAAGAACTGCTCTACTTGACTTAAGCATCCAAAGTGGGTGGCAGTCCCCAGGGAGATGAAAGGATAATAGAAGTTTATAAAACATGCACTCTTAGGTTGACCCAGGGGACCTGTCACAGAGGTGCCAAAAAAGACAGAAAGAAGAATGGCTGTCTCCTCAAAATTAGCTTCACTTGAAAAGACAGAGTTCAAGAAGCTTTTGTTCCAACAAAGTTATGTTAATATTGTCAAGTTGGTGCGCTGGGTCGCTGAACTGGTACTTGGGGACTGTCATAATATTGATGGGGAGTTTGGCAAGTTAATTTTGAATCTGTCGCTTCACTCTTCTACAACTCTTGCTTTTTAATAAAACTCCACAGTGATTGTGGGCTCCACTGACAGCTGGGGAGTGATCTTTGAGTCTGAAACTGGCATGGCATGATGTTTTCTCCTCTCCCTTCGTGACCCTGTCCGCTCTTTCTCTCCCTTCCCCAAACTGTAGTTGCCAAACTGAAGTGAGAAATCTTTTCTCTTACAAAAGAAGTGTCACTGTTGGAGGCAGCATGGGGCCCTGGAAAGAATATGGGTTTTGGAGTTAGACCAACCGGGGTTTGAATGCTGATGCTGCCACTAACTAGCTGTGTAACTTTGTGAAAGCTGCTTGAGGTATCTGAACATTCAGTTTCTCTGCTTGTTGTGATGTAAAATCATACATGTCAAAGAACCTGCTACAGTTCGCCAGCTTTCAGATTCCTTTCTTCTTTTCAACAATATGTGGGGCGAGAACGGCGGGTATCTGGCCCTGGACTGAAATGACAAGTTAACCGGAAGTCATTCTTCCCTACACACCTTTAGTAGATCCAGTGCTCAGATTGCATCTAGAAACCCATGGAGGAATCAGAAGAAATGTAATTATAAAAAAATGTCCAACACTTTTGAGAGCCCCAGTGAGTTTCTAATGAGGTTTTTGCACAACAGACTAATAACAGTTCTAATTAAACCCACCCCACTGAAGCTAAAGTCTTCATTTTCTTTACACCCATAAGACTGTTTTCTCTGCTGGGCTTGTGGACCGACACAGATTGCCAGGAAATTGTGTAAACATCCAAATGATATAGGCATGTGACATTTGCCCCTGGGTGTGAGTTTTCTAGGGCCAATTTCCTTCCAGCTTTAAGAAGATCCTGTATGCCTATTTGTGTCCTCAACTTTGATCCGATCCCCTGGTAGTGCTTGAATTCAATTTTTCCTGTTTTTGAATTTACATTTTCCTTGTCAATGTTGATTTAGTTTATTTTTTGGTTATCATAGTCACTCTGTCTGCATCACTCTCTTTCCAAGACCCAGCCCATTCCATGGGCTGTTTTGTAGAAAGTGCCAGTCAGCTGACTTACTTCTCCCTCCTTTCTGCAAAATAGAACTCTAGGCAATGTGTGAATCCATTTTAAAGAATTTGACATGGCAGTGCGTGGTGGCTCACACCTGTAATCCCAGCACTTTGGGAAGCTAAGGCAGGTGGATCACTTGAGGTCTGGAGTTCGAGACCAGCCTGACCAACATGGAGAAACCCTGTCTCTACTAAAAAAACAATAATTAGCCAGGCGTGGTGGCACATGCGTGTAATCCCAGCTACTTGGGAGGCTGAGGCAGGAGAATCACTTGAACCCGGGAGGCGGAGGTTGCAGTGAGCTGAGATTGCACCATTGCACTCCAGCCTGGGCAACAAGAGCAAAACACCGTCTCAAAAGAAAAAAAAGAGAATTTAACATTCACTCATTTATGTATACTAATTTATCAATTATGCTGTGACATAATTGATAGGCCCTATGCTAAGTCCTAGTATATACAAAAGTAAATAAAATAGCTCTTGGTTGTGTAGGGGGCAATGGAAATGAAGACAACTAAGGAAAAAGAATGAGGAAAGCTGCTATGATAGATACGCTTGTCCAGGCTCATGAGGTTCTTCTGCTGTCTGGTGCTCAGTCCTAAGCCCCACTTCGGTTACAACCTTCTCTCTTCTCGCCTGAAAAGACAAACTGCTTGATAGAAACTTACTGTCTTCACTTCCTCACTTTCTAATTGCTTCTCACACTTTTCAAATTTGATTGCTCCCATGCTGTTCCCCAGAAATGCTAGTCCTAAACCAAGGTCACCAATTATATTACCAGTGAATACAGCAGAGTGGTTAAGAGCATGGGGAGCAGAATGAGAACACCTAGACATAGATTTCAGCTAAGTCCAGTCAGTGAGCAAATTTGGTTTCATCACCTATTAAAGAGAAAGTTGCATTTAAATCAGATAATGCATATTAAGCAGTGGGCACATAGTAGGTGTGCAGTTATTGTTACTTATTTCTCTTTTCAACCTCCTGTTCTCTTCTGCTCCACCCTGGCCACACAGAATTTGATATTCTACATTTGCTTCTTTGTCCTCTTGACTGGTTTGTGAATTTCTCAAGAGCAGAGACTACATCTTCTAGAATCAGTATTCAAGTTAGATTCTTACAGAGTGAGCACCCAATGATTGTAGTAGTTGTTCAATGAACGAATGAGTGGGTGAGTGAATGAATGTGTGATGAGAGAATTCATGTGTGAATGAAAAGCAAATAAACTACTCAGCAGATTGATATATAAACATGAATATATAATATATAGATAATAAATGTGTAAATGATTGTATGGATGGATTAGTGAAGTGATGAATGAGTGGTGAAATAGTTGAAGAAAAGGCTGAGACTGGGGGGAATTTAAAAAACGAATGAAAATGCAGATGAATGTATAAATTAATTATTGACCCAGGTGGACATGGAAGGAGACTTGATCTGATATTGGCCATGGAGAGTCATACACAACACATCACTTTGGGGAAATTTAATGTTACTCTGAGAAAATGAACAAAAAAGGAAGGAAAATTAGCAATACTAGAGAAGACTTTCCTGGAGTTTGAGGAACCTTAAGAAATAAATCAGTGTTTAGAATTTTCTTTGTGGTAAATAGACCTTTTGGGAGGAACTCAAAGGTGAAAGGTCAGGGAATGCTCCAGGAAACAGATGATGTAGGGAGGTGTCCGTGCTGCTAAAAAAAAAAAAAAAAAAAAAAAAAAAAAAAATTCTAAGACTGGATAATTTATAAAGAATAGATATTTATTTTCATGGTCTTGGAGGCTGGGAAGTCCAAGATGAAGGCACAGGTAGGTTCAGTGTCTGATGAGGGGCTTGGTCTCTTTTCTGAGATGGTGCCTTGTTGCTGTGTTCTCTGGAAGAAAGGGATACTGTGTCCTCACCTGGCAAAAGGGACAGAAGGGGAAAAAAGGGACCAAACCCCATCCATTAAGCTCTCTTATAATGGCCTTAATTTATTAATGAGAGTGGAGCCTTTAAGACCCAAACACCTACCAAAGGACCCCACCCTGCAACACTGTTGCAATGGGGATTAAATTTGCAACTCATGAGTTTTGGGGGACATGTTCAGGCCATAACAGAAGGGAGCACAGAGATTATAGCGAGAGTGGTAGGAATTGACTGAGGCTGGAAAATTACATGCGGTGGAGTTCTATTTGTTACAAGTTTCTTAAATATCAAGTTTAACGTGTAATTGCTTTTTACTGTATAATAATCACAATCATAATAGTAATTAGCCATTACCTTCTGACTGTACCTAACAGTATGCAATAGTTCCTCTTTGATTTCTCCCTCTTGAGTTTCACAGATGTCTCAAGAGGGGCCTACACTCCTTCCATTGGCATTCACTTAATCAATCATTTAGATTCGGGCCCCTTCTGTTCTCCTAAAGGACTTCAGACAGGTGGCAATAAATTGCATATATATAGTGAGGTATTTAATGCAGAGGGTATACTTTATTTTTATAACAAGTTTTATTCTAGAATTCTGAGCTAATAAAGCAGCTATAAATGGTGCTGAGTCGAGGAAAATTTTGACAAGGACGGGTGCACTGGGTTCCTCGTGCAAGTGGAAGAAGCTATAGCTAGTCATCAGGGGAAGGAGAGACTAATTAGCACTGCATCCTGGGAACAGTTTTATTCATGGCTCTCCTCACAAGAAATGTTGAGCAATACCCTGGAGGGTGTCTTCAGCAATTATTTTGAGAAGCCCCCAAGTATTGTCCCTATGGTCTTTTTTTTTTTTTTTTAATTGATCCTCAAATAATAAGCACACTGATACCTAAAGAAGTAAAAATAATAATAATAAAATAAAATAAAATAATAAAAATCCCCTAATTGTAAAGCTACTAAAGACATGATCAAATATTGAACTCAGATCTTCCAAATTATGTCCTTCCTGCAGCTCATTTTTTTTTTTTTTTTTTTTTTGGTATAATGTCTGTTTTCTCTACTTTTGAATTCCAGAGTCAGTTCTTGAACTGTAGTGCTATCTTTCTAGATTTCTCGTTTCCCAATATCATGGCATAGGCGTTTGCTTCTTGGGTGTGGTAACATCCCACAGCATAGACATCACTTGGGAGCTTATTAGAAATGAAATTTGCAGACCAGGCTCAGTAATCCCAGCACTTTGGGAAGCCAAGGTGGGTGGATCACAAGGTCAGAAGTTCAAGACCAGCCTGGCCAATATGGTGAGGCCCCGTCTCTACTAAAAATAAAAATAAAAATTAGCTGGGTGTGGTGGCACACACCTGTAGTCCCCGCTGCTCGGGAGGCTGAGGCAGGAGAATTGCTTGAACCCAGGAGGCAGAGGTTGTAGTGAGCCGAGACTGCACCACTACACTCCAGCCTGGCGACAGAGTGAGACTCCGTGTCAGAAGAAGAAGAAAAAAAAAAAAGAAAGAAAGAAAGAAATGCAATTTGCTTCATTTCCCAGGAACTTTACTAAATTAGAATCTGCATTTTAAAAAGATTTCCAGTTGAGTTACATGCATATTAATATCTGAGCAGAACTGGAATAGAGTGTTTCTGGAGGTGTGGTCTTAGATTGGAGCATCAGCATCACCTGGGAATTTGGTGGAAATGCAAATTCTCAGTCACCACTGCAGACCTTCGGAGTCAGAAACCCTAGGGGTGGGTCCCAGTAATCAGTGATTTAACAACCGTCTCCCACCCCACCTCTCATGCCACGTCTTCCCCCTGTGATTTTGATGTACACCGATGCTTGAGAACCACAGATCAGAGAAGACAGTATACCAATCCTTGGAATCAGACACACCTGGGTTACAACCTAGATGCCTCATCTCATTATTTGTCTGATAAGCCACTCCCACTCTGACCTTCAGTTCCTTATAAGCAAAATTATGAGGACAGTGAATAATGGAGGAGAAGGTGAGATTATGACACCTGCCCCATAGAGAAGATATGATCATCAAATTGTCTATAAAATGTACCCTCCCCCTGGTGTCCCAGGGCCTTTCCCTGCTGTATAGATGTCTTCATTTCTTGTCTGGGTCTCAGTCACCCTTCTGTCACATTCTTTTCCAGACCAGAGATAGGGGTGAGAGTCCCTGACCCTTACCCTGGGAGCAGTACCATGCATCAGCACCTGATGGTTCCATTGTCCAACCGGATTTGGTAACAATGCACATTCACACAGCACAGCTTGAATCAGGGGCAGTTTGAATTAACCTGGCAAGACAGGCATCCCATGAAATGGTATTCAATTTTTTGCTAGAGCTCAAAATCCAGAACCTTTACGATGTCTCCTTCATCCACTAATTTTGTAATTTTGTCAGGAAAAGCTATCAAGTTTTCTAGGATGATTTGTTCTGCATGAACCTCTAGTGTTGCTTATTGCTCACTATTCCGTTATTTTTCCAATGCTTACAGATATTCCCTGGGCACATTTGTCCAATTATTTTACTCAATATCGATACCAGGCTTACTGGACAGTGATTTTCAGGATTACTTCTCATTAACCTCCTAGGAAGACCAGTTCTGTTTTTGTTCGGTTTCATCACCAGCACTCTCCAAGCTCCTGCCTCCCCTGCACAAACCCATTAGCTCTTATCAGGTTGTTCCCTGTTGCTTGACTTGGTAGCAACATATTCCTCTGCCCTCCACGCTTACCCCAACCCCCCAAAACCTCGATAACCAAGGCCATTTTACATATAGAATCACAGAAAACAAGGGGTGGAAACAGTCTTAGAGAGGAGGCATATCGTCCGGGAATAGTATAGGTTTCAAGCCCAGACACTTGGATTGCAATTCTGGCTTCTCTGCTCAGGTGTTTTGTGCCCTGCAGGCAGGTAACCCATCCTATCTCTCTGAGCCTTGCTTTTTTACATCTGTAAAATGGGACTAATTAACCTAAAGAGGGATAATTGAAAAGATTGAGACAAATGCTTTATACTCAGCACTATGCTTGGTGGGAATTTCATACTCTATTAATGATAGTCCCCTCACCCTGTACCTTACCTAAAACCCTCCCTTTACAAAAGAGGGAATATATCTAGAAAGGAGACACATGAAAGACCACATAGAGGCCGGGCGCGGTGGCTCAAGCCTGTAATCCCAGCACTTTGGGAGGCCGAGACGGGTGGATCACGAGGTCAGGAGATCGAGACCATCCTGGCGAACACCGTGAAACCCCGTCTCTACTAAAAAATACAAAAAACTAGCCGGGCGAGGTGGCGGGCGCCTGTAGTCCCAGCTACTCGGGAGGCTGAGGCAGGAGAATGGCGTAAACCTGGGAGGCGGAGCTTGCAGTGAGCTGAGATCCGGTCACTGCACTCCAGCCCGGGCTACAGAGCATACAGAGCAAGACTCTGTCTCAAAAAAAAAAAAAAAAAAAAAGAAAGACCACATAGAATACAAACCCTACAGAACACAAACCCCACAGAATGCAGCTCTCTGATTGCTTGTTTAGTGAGAAGAACTAGCTCTACCTTTGGCTCCTTCCTGCTTATTTTATAGGCATAGATGCAAACCATGCAAGGATTAGTGCTTGTTCATTTAGAGCATGGACTGGACTTCAATACCCACTCTCCCTCCAGTGAGGCACCCTTATGCAGAGCACAAGCCGCACAATCATATGTAGAGATGCTGCCTCTTCCCTTACGCCATGAAAAATGAGATTTGGAAGTATCTTCCAACCTTGGATTCTCTGATTTGTCCTCCTTTGAGGTGTCAGAAACAAATATGTCTGAAGGCTTGGCTGGCTGGCCTGCCTGCCTGCCTTCCTGCCTGCCTGCCTGCCTTCCTTCCTTCCTTCCTTCCTTCCTTCCTTCCTTCCTTCCTTCCTTTCTTCCTTCCTTCCCTCCTTCCCTCCCTCCCTCCCTCCCTTACTCCCTCCTCCCTTCCCTCCCTTCCTTTCCCTTCCTTTCCCTTCCTTTCCCTTCCCTTCCCTTCCCTTCCCTTCCCTTCCCTCTCCTCCCTTCCCTTCTTTTCATTCCTTCCTTCCTCCTTTCCTCCCTTCTTTCCTGTCTCCCTCTCTCCTCTCCTCTCTTCTCCTCTCCTCCCCTCTCCTCTCCTCTCCTCACCTCTCCTCTCCTCTCCTCCCTCCCTCTCTCCTTCCTTCCTTTCTTTCTTGTGAGTAAAGGCAGGGTGTGAGAAAAGATGGGCTGGTCTATAGAGGTATCTCATATAACTACTCTAGCAAAGCAAACATAAAGAATGGGTCCACATTAAATTAATTTCATTGATTTTTTTTTCCTCCTTTCCTTTGAAATCTCAGAGTGTGGAGGTTATAATTGGGCCTTTTATTTTCCTCTGCTGAGAGACTCAGTGGAACCGCCATCCTGAGGGCCTGGAGCTGCTTGTTTACATATCACCCTTCAGGACTGGATAACAGATAGTCTTCTTTTCCGGCCTGAATCCCATTCCATTCCCTTTTATTATGTGTCCCTGAAATTCCATTACCTGTTCATGGTCTCAGTGACTCACCCACAGTGGCTGCAGTAATGATGGCTTTCAGAGCTGAGCTAATGACGCAGGCACTGAGGTGTCTCCAGACCAAACAGCTAGCTGAATCTCAATTTAGCAGGATTTAAGACGGTGGTGTCATGCATTATGCATGAGCATGTGCCTGTGTGTGTAGATGGGTGCATGTGGGTTTGCTGGAGGCAGGGTAGAGGGTGTACGTTTATACCGAAGGCCCTGCATATTGGCGGTCACAGTGAGGAAAATGAGATGTCTGATGGTGCAGAGAATTTGCTGGGAGATTAGCAGGAGGACAGGGAAGGATATGTTGGTAAATATGAACAAGCTTCTAGCCTTCACTGGATTATTATTCTTGTTCCTAGGAAGACAGCACAGCAGACTGACTAAGAGCTGGGCTCTGGAGCGAGATGGCCAGGGATCAAATCCACCAAAGCTGTTTACCAGCTGGGTCACCTAGTGCTGAAGATTTAAGGCTCAGCTTCCTTATCTGCTTAATGGGATCCTAATCTGATAAGGGGATTAAATGGAATAATGCAAACAAAGCTCTTAGCATTGTACCTAGCACAACAGAAGGTATATAATAAATGTTGGGTGCTATTATTATTCTTTTCCACCAGAAGAAAGCTTCTATCTTCAACCCACTCCCAAATAGCCTACTTTCATGGATCCAGGATACCTTTTCCTATGCCCTGATGAATATGACTTGGCCACTGTGTAGAACAGAAAGCACGAGATGTAGATTCTTGTCCTTGTCTGCCATTGGGTAACCTTGGGCAAGCTCTTCTTGACCCTGATCTCCAGCGTCCTCACGTACAAATTAGAAAATGAGGGTCAGAGTACATCAGACTGTGTTTCTTGGAGGGGCAGTGGTCTTTAGAACAGCCTGAAGAGTCCCTTCCAAAGAGATACGGATGAATACTGGGGAGTCTGCTGCATGCAATATCAGTTTCATGTATAGGAATTCCAAACATGGATTCTGCTACAAATAAATGCACAAACCACTGTTTCAACAGACCACTCATGCACTTACAGTTTTTATATTCTGTGATTCTACAACTTCCTGGTGGACAGAGCCAGACAATCAGAGGAGACAGTAACCTCTCTCTTACACTATGAAAGATAGGTATCCTGGGGATGTAGGGCTAATTTGGGAACAATGTATGCCTTAGAAGTGCATGGGTGGTTCAGTCTAGGCTAAATATCTTTATATGTAGGAGGGAAAAAAAGTCTTTACAATCAGACAAAGCAGATTCAAGCCTGGGTTTTCTATCCCTCACTTGCTTGATGATATTGAATGAGATTCTTAACCTCTCTGAGCCAGAGTTTTCTCATCTGTGAAAATGAGGATAATGGCTCTTACTGCAAGGGAAGTGGGAACATGAAGTGAGATAATATGTTTATTAATAATTTCACGTTGCTCAGTATGTGGTATATACTCAGAGCGTGTTTTCTTTTCCTCTCTTTCTTACCTGAATTCTGAGTTCTGTGTTTGTTGCAACTTTTTAAAGCCCGTCTTTGAGTGAGCTTCTCCCTTATGAAGGAGACATGGTTCCATCTGCCTTTCCTGTTATTAAGCTACCACCTTTTCTGTGACCCCATCTTTTCATGACCTCCTCACCTGGCTACAGCATTTCCTTCTTAGAATCCACAGACCTCTGGGTCAAGACCTTGGCAGAAATATAAACTCTATGAAAAGAGACTTTCAGAGAGGAAAAAGCTTTATGGTAGCAGATTGGGAAGATTCATACAGACCCCCTTGGGCAGGGCAGGTAAATGTTAACTCAAAGTTGAGATCCAGGGCTTTGCAGTGAGAATCAAGCATGTGCTAAAGGCTAAAGGCCCCGGGCAAAAATTTAGAGTTAGAGTTCTATGTCCTAAAAGAAAAATATCAAGGATAAATGAACATGGCTTACTGGGTGGGCTATCAAGACAGGTATTCAAAAAAAAAAAAAAAAAATAGGATGGAGGTCCAGTGTCTAAAACTGGTTTCTATAAAGAGAGTAAAAGCAGGAGCCAGCTTGGTTTCTTCCCCTTCCATTCCTTTATTTCTTTTTCTCTTCCATCTTTTATTTTACTGCTTCTAGGAAAGCCTCAGGCTAGCAGGAAAGACATGTCCCTAAAGAAATAATGACTATGCCATTTGGGGTGTTTTTAACAGACTTGAGAATCAAGTGCTAACCTAAAGCTAAGCCCCCTGAGGAGTTCATATATTTCCTTTGACTGGAATCAGGTCCTGGTGACTGCAGCCAAGATGAGACTGCTGGCCCAAATTACATGGCTGTGGTGTAAGGAGAAGAGAGCTAGGGAGATGGGAGTTGAGGAGGAGGGAAGTCCTGGGAATGGGGCTCAGTGATCATTGTAACCCATAGTGAACCTCTGGCTCACAGAGTCTTTTAAGGAGTAGTTCACATGGCACTGCTCAGATTTCTAAGTCACTAACTCAACTACATGGTTGGCATTAACTGACCTGAACTCCACCTCCTTGATCTTACCTTCTGACCACCAGTATTACTCTGTTCTCATGCTGCTATTAAATACATACCTGAGGCTGGGTAATTTACAAAGAAAAAGAGATTTAATGAACTCACAGTTCCATGTGGCTGGGGAGGCCTTACAATCCTGGCAGAAGGCAAAGGAGGAGCAAAGGCACATCTTACATGGTGGCAGGCAGGAGAGTGTGTGCAGGGGAACTACCCATTATAAAACCATCAGATCTCATGAGACTTATTCATTATCACAAGAACAGCATGGGAAAAACCCACCCCCATAATTCAATTACCTCCCACCAGGTCCCTCCCATGACATGTGGGGATTATGGGAGCTACAATTCAAGATGAGATTTGGGTGGGGACACAACCAAACCATATCACAACCTGAAATCTAGTCTTTACATTTTCAGTTCTCTAATTGGGTTCCTTATCATCTGTTCCAGTCCTGCTTGGAACCTAGGATTCTGATGTTTAAGAGAGAGGGAATATTTAATATATTTTATAAATATAATGGCATGGCTACCAGGCAATCAGGATGGATCCTGGAGCTATCAGATTGACCTTCAGTCATAAACAGCAAGAAAGGTTGTTTGCATGAGTAGTAGTGTAATGTTGTCACTGATGTAGAGTCCTCATCCCTCCATGGACCCTAGATGTTCTCTTGCCTGCCTGCACTCCTAGCTACCTGGCCTCTTGGCCTTGAAAATTTCTAGATGAAAGAGACCATATTCCAGTTGGGCATGGCCAACTGTCCATGGACCTGCTGGGAGCCTGGCACTTGATCTATAAATCTCCATATCATCAGGTTATTCTTGGAGAGGCCTCTTGCCCTTTAAATGAAAAAGATATATCTTACCCCTCATCTTCACTCTAAAGACAATGGAAATTAAGTAAGTAATTTCAGATAATGTGATCCCAAAGACAGTACACACTGAGATGAATTAGATTCATTCATTCGTTCATTCATGAGCCCCTACTCTGTGCTAGATTCTGAGTGAGGTGCTGGTAGTACAACCATAAATTGGATGCTGTTCCTACCCTCTTGGTACTTATAGGATGGTGGGAGAAAGATAAGCATAAATGTAGTACTATTTGACACATGTTACAAGAATAACTACCATTGATTATGTGCCATGTGCTTTATGTGGATCACCTTATTTCTTCTAAACAACAAAACTATGAGGTAGACATTCACTATCCTCCATTGACAGCTGAAAAAATGGGAACATGGAGAGGTAAAGTGACACAATCATTAAGTGCCCTGTAGCAGGTCTTCTCTAGTCTGACTGGTGAGTCCATTAGCCTCCTCTCTTAATGACTGTGCCCTACAAATCCTGTGTTATGATAGAGGAAGCATGAAGTGCAAGGAGTACCTGATGTAGCCAGACTACCTGAGAAGGCCTCTAAGAGATGATGTCTGAGTTGAATCTTGAAGGGTAAATAGTTGTTAGGCAAGGACAAAGGAATGGATATTTCAGGCAGAGAGATCAGCAGATTAATAAAGCAGAAAACATGACAAGAAAATACATAAGACTGCCAATGGTTTGGTCTTTCTGAAGCACAGGGTCAATCTTTGCATGGGGAGGTAGAGAGGTGGTGAAGCTCCGTATAATGGCAGGTTCTACCTTCTTGGCTCCTCAGAGAGCATCTTAGTTACCACATTGGTTTAGGAAGGAGACTAGATTAAGACATGTGAAGGTGTCCTTGGGGAAAACCCTCAATAGAGTCCTTCTCCAGAACTTTTTATGGAGGAGTCTTGGCTTTTCTGTAGGGGACTCATTATCACCTTGAAAAAAACACATGTAAATACATGTGTGTTCAAGAACGAGAAACTAACAGTCTGTAAAAGGAAACCAGGAGAGTGCTGGAGACAAGTTTCCATAAGAAGGTGTTCAAAGTCTGGAATTGTTTATCTTGGAGAAGCAAATGCTCAGAAGGAAAATGACAGCTGATGTCAAGTCTCAAAAGTTATGACAAGTTATAAAGAAAGAGCCAGGGATCTGCAGTCGGACAGGCTCGTGAAACCTTGGATCAACTACATCATCTCTCTGGGATCTGGGTTTCTAAGGATGAAAGGGGAAATAGTTTTTCAGCACTATTATAAGAATTAAAAATACTGTATATAAGGCACCTGGCACGTAACCCACACTCAACAACTGGTAGCCACTGTTGCTATAATCATTGTCCTGCAGAAGATGTAGGTGAGGAAAGGACTAGTCTGGTATAGACCCCTAGACCTGAATAAAAAAATCAACTATCTTTCCTACAACCTTAGGAATAGCCATCTACACTGGGCATAATCCACACCACAGTGCAAATTGGCACCAACCTTCATCTATGTTCGCCAATATCAGCTGGGTCTTTAACACTAGTGGGAAGTTCTCATGTTGATCTCCACCTTTTCTCTATCCTTGCAGTAGATTTTTTTTTTTTTTAACTTTCAGAGCCCTTGTTTAAGCCCCCAATTTAACCTCAGTATTCTTTTCTCATTCACTATTTATTTATTTATTTATTTATTTAGACAAGGTCTTTTTCCTCTGTTTCCCAGGTTGGAGTGCAGTGGCACAATTATTACTCACTGCAAACTCAAACTCCTGGGATCATCAATCCTCCTTCAGCCTCCCGAGTAGCTGAAATTAAAGGCACCCACCACCATGCCCAGATATATATATATTTTTAATTTTGTACAGATGGGGTCTTGCTATGTTGCCCAGCGTGGTCTTGAACTCCTGACCTGAAGCGATTCTCCTGCCTTGACCTTGCAAAGTGTTGGGATTATAGGCATGAGCCGCTGTGCCCAGCTTCATCCACTATTTTAAAGACAAAATACAAGTGAGATCATCAGGCAAGAAAGAGCATAACTTTCAGACTTTCTTCTCTTGTGCCACATGCACATTTATTCTTGCATCTCTTCCTCCCTTAGGGGAACAGGTGTTTCTTCTCCTGCCTAATACTTATCCCACCCCCCAAATCTTTTAAGGAATACAATGTCATTAATAACTTCTTTTGTCTTAAGCATATCCCTCTCTCGTGTTCTTTTCCTTCAGCCCATAAATGTTTGTCTCTCCAATCTCATCCCCTCCTCATTTGCCTTTAGCTACCACCTTATGTCTTCCATTCACAGCCAGCCTTCTAGAAAGAGAAATCTATGCAAATGGTCTCCACTTCCTCACTTCCCACTTACTCTCCCGCCCACCACAGTCTGGCTTCTACACTCATCACCCGCAGTCACTGCTTCTCCCAAGGCCAAAAGTGCACCAATTTATGGTTATATCCAATACACATAATTCGCTTTTCAGTTCATCCCAACTCTTTTATTTAGTACCATTGTTTACTCATTTGAAAACTTATTCCCTGACTTCTCTGTATAGCACACTTCTGGTTTTCTTTTTGCCTCTTTAGACACTCCCCAGCCTTCTGGGGGCTTTAGGCTTAGTATTTTTGTCATCTCTCCCCACACACTTTCTCTGGGCTACAGACTTTCAGAGCGTCCCATGTATGTTGTTTTTCAAGTCTGTATCTCCAGCTTGGGTCTTTCTTTACAGTAAAGTAAGATATATCCAATTGGTCATAATAACTTCATTTGATGGGCAAATACACCTCACAGTTGACTCCCAAACTTACCCGTTTAGTAGTCGCCAGAGCATAGATGATTTTAAAATATTCTTCATGAGATTGCCCTCTTAATTCATTTGTGCTCCCATAGAAAATATCATAAACTGGATAACTTATAAACAACATAAATTTATTTCTTATAGTCCTGGAGGGTGGGAAGTCCAAAATCAAGGCAGATTTACTATCTGTTGCGGGCCCACTTTCTAGCTCACAGACAGTGCTTTCTTGCTGTATCCTGAAATGGTGGAAGAGGCAAGGGGGTCTCTCAGGGCACTAAACCCATTTAGCAGGGTTACACCCTCAAGATCTAATCACTTCCCAAAGTTCTCACCTTCTGATACCATGATCTTGGGCCTTAGGATTTCAACATATTAATTTATCAGGGACAGAAACATTCAGACCATAGCAATTGTCTAGGGGAAATCTAGGTAGTGAAAAGAACTCAGAAAGATTATTTGGAAATGGAGACAAGAAAACAAAAAGTCAGCCAAGATGATGGAGGAGGGGTCAGGGAGGCAGAGAAACACCAGATGCTGAGAAGTCATAGGATCTCCAGGAGAACATGCTTCTCAAGGAGAGTTTGGTCCTCTGTGACATAAGCTACTCAGAGGTCACCTAAGACAAAGATGGAGACCAGCAGTTTTGGCAAATTGGAGGTCATCAATAACCATGGTAAGGTGGAATATGTGGAATAAATATGGCAAAAAGCAGATAGGAATGGGTTGAGTAAGGATAAGTGGTGAGAAATTGGAATCAGTGACATAACTCTTTTTTCAAAAAAGAATTTAACAAGAAAGTGGAGAGAGAACATCGGATTTGGGAGTTTACAATATATTCTAATTGTCTTTTTTACTTGTATGATTCTCCTACTAGACTGCTAAGTGCTTGAAGACAGGGTCTTTTTTATTTTTCGGATTTGTTTTATTTTGTTTTCATCTTCAATGCATAGAGTTTGGCACAAAGTAGGTGTTTAGTAACATTTGTCTTGAAAAGATAACTAGATCTATGAATAGTTGCATGGGTTGCTTATGGAGGTACTTAGTGCTCTTTTACTGTAGATATGCCATTAGGAAATGGAGAACTTTCTTCCTTTCTCCCTCTCTGCTTTCCTTCCTTCTGGAGATATTTGCTGCATTGCTCCATTGCATGTGTTCCCCATCATTGTTGACAGGGCTCTCAGCAAGGATGGATCTGCTAGTGCTGGCTGCAGGGACCCCTGCTCATGAGGGTTCTGCGCATAGTACACCAGGAGGTTCTATCCCTGTTCTGTGATGTGTGGAGGACAGAAGTCACCAAAAGCAAGGTCCGTGCATTGCCAACATGCCTTTGAAGAAGGCCTGTAGTCTCCATCTGTCTCTGGAGCTGCTCAGCTCACAGCCACATGCTTTATTAGTGTCTCCTTGTTACTGTGCTATTAGGAGTTGTCAGCTCCCTCCATTCCTAATGTTCTCCTCTGCTTTGAAATGTTTTGTCAGGCCTGCATACGCCTAGAGAACAGAGGTTCTGAGTTCAGCGGAATGTGTCTTACAGTGCATCCTCCAAACCTGTCTCTGGGTGGCATGCTTAATTAAACCCGAACAACCGCCCTCACCTCTACCCCTCCCTCCCCTCATAGGGAGATAAGCTCTGGGAGCCAGCAAAAAGCAGCTGGAGCCTGTGTGGAGGCTACCTAGGGTGCGAGTAGGTTGGCAGGCAGGGAAGGGGCAGGTTCCCATTGAGTCAATTCTTCAGGCCTCGTTCTCTCCATCTTCTAAGCATGCACACCTCTGTGTGTGTGTATGTGTGTGTGTGTGTATGTAGGATTGTGTGTTTTTATATGTGTATGTCTGGGTATGCATAACTGTATATGAGCATGGATGTATGTGTTTGTGTGTGATGTGATTAAGTATGTGAGTATGATTGTGTTTATGTGTGAGTGTGAATGTGTGTGTTTCTGTGACTATCAATGTGTATGCTTCTGTGTGTGATGTTACTGTGTTTAGGTATATAAGTATGAATGTGTGTGTTTATGTGTAAATATGAATGTGTGTGTTTAAGTGTACGTGAATGTGAATGTGTGTGTTTATTTGTGTGTATGTGGCTGTGTGTGTTTAAGTGTATGTTAGTGTGAATGTGTGTGTTTATGTATGAGTATGAAGATATGTGTTCATGTGTGTGATGTGACTGTTCGAGCATACGTGTATGAATGTGTGTGTGTTTAGATGTATATGAGTATGAATGTGTGTGCGTTTATGTGTATGTGACTGTGAATGTGTGAGCTTGTGTGTGTGATGTGACTGTTTAAGTATATGAGTATGAATGTGTGTGTGAGTGTGAATGTATTTGTGTATGTGAGTGTGAATGTGGGTACCATTTATGGGTATCTGACTGTAAATATGTATGCTTGTGTGTGATGTGACTGTTTAGGTGTATGAGTATGAATGCATGTGTTTGGTGTGAATGCATGTGTTTGGGTATGTGAGAGTGTGTACGTTTATGTGTATGTTGCTGTGAATGTGTGTGCTTGTGTGTGTGTTTGTGTGAGTATGAATGTGTGTGTTTGTGAGTGTGAATGTGTGTGTTTGTGTGTATGAGTGTGAATTGTGTAAGGGCCTGTGTGTGAATGTGTGCCTGTAATGTGTGCATGAGTGTGAACTTGTGTGATGTGACTGTGTGTGGTTAAGTGTATGTGAGTGTAACTGGTGTTTTGTGAATGTGAGATGAGTGTGTGTGTCAGTACCTATGTATATTTGTGCATATATACCCATGGGGGTAAGAGGGCTGAAGTTTGGCCCAGCGGGATTGTCGTCTCTTTGTCATAGTTTTAGGCCATTTGTATAGGATGTCTGCCCTACCCCGGGATCTTTATAATAACTATTACCAGTGACCATAAATGGAGGCTTGCCTTGTTTTAGGCTCTGTTTTAAGCACCTTAGATACATTTTCTTTTAATATTTAATAGTTATATTGACAGATAATATTAGCCCCCTTTTCACTCAGTATTGAAAGAGAAAATTACTTGCCCAAGGCCACACAACGCTTATTCCCTCCCCCAATAAAATTAGCATATGTTTCTGTAGAAAATCCAAGCACTGTTTCTAAAAATTAGCAAGTTAAAAAACTCCGAAGTTCCATATGCTGGTGACCACCTTCATATTTTAGTGGACTTCCTTCCAAGTGTCACTCTGTGCTTGCAGTCACACATTATATACAGAAACATGTAAGGATGGTACAGTGTACACTTGTCTTTTTTTGTACATAATAATACCCCCTAGAGATTTTTCCCTTCTAATTTTTAAAGATCAGCTGTATTTTTAATGCCTGCACAGTATTCTATTATCTAGACTTATAATTCATTTAATCAATCACCTATTGATAGACATTTAGATTGTTTCCAGCTTTTGACTATCGTAAACTATGTTGTGGTAAGCATCCTTGTAAATACAGCTGTGCACACTTGTCTGCTTGTCTTCTTAGGATAAATCCCGGAAGCAAAACCTCTTGGGCAAGAGATATGCATATTTAAATGTTGATACCCAATATCACATACCCTTAAGAAAGGTCAAACTAGTTTACACTTCAATTCCCTAATGTGGTGGCTTAAGGAAAGTACTGAGCTAGCTAGATTGGAGGTAGATGGTATTGTTGTGAGGAAGGGGTTTTGAATAACCTGGGGACCTTGCCTAGCCCAAGACTCTGGGACCAGGAGCTGTCTATGCACTCAGCCGCAGGGTGCCTGGTTGATGAATGCAGAGAGAGAAGGAGAGCAGGGCTTTCTCTGCAAGGAAAGGTTCATTAGGCTGCTCTGCCACATCGGATGATGCTCTCAGGTAGAATTTGGCCTCTGCTCAGAAGGAACCCTCTTGGGCTGAATTACCGTAATTCAGCCCATGCTGTTTCAGTCCTCAAATTTGTCATTAGCAGGCATTTTGTAGAGGTATCAGCATTTCACACGGTGTCTCTCAAAGATAAAGAGGATTGACACAGAATTAAATGAGGAGGAAAACAGAGACAAAAGCAGAAGTGGTGGGGTTGCGTATGCAGGCACATGCAGATACAAAGGTATGGTGGGGGCCTCTCAGAAGAACTGAGGATTAGACTGATGTCTGCATTAGACCATTATTATTTTTTAAAATTTATACTGCCCTCGACTTCCAATTAAAATAACAAGGACGCTTAAAGTTCCCAGATGTCAGCACTCACATAAAGTAGGAAGACAATTATATCAGAAACAACTAATGTAAGCTTATTGTACTCTAAACTCCTTGAAGGCAGGGATTAAGAAAGGGGTCACAATTCTTGGACGATTCGGGAAATATTTGAATAAGTAAATGAATGAATTACTTTAGCTATTAATAGTAATGAAGTTATCCACAGAAAGAGGTTAAATGGAGAAAAAATAGATGTGTTTCAAATGTTAGTTTCATCACTGAGTAACTATCATTGCAAGTTGGGTTTGCTAAGAAAACAGAATCTGAGTTCAACAAGCAAAATATTTTTTCAGGAGTGGCTTTGGCATTGACACTGTGGAAGGGACAGGGCAGAAGGAGGACCAGAGAGAAGTTCAGCTGCCCTGCAGGCTCAATGACAACCTCAGCCAACCCCATAGGAAGCTCAGGGCTAAGGAGGTCCTTCAGCATTGGCTCAAATTGGGCTAAGACATTTGGGCTAAGATCTCGATACTCCTACAATAACCAGTCATGGTTGTGGATCATACTGAGCAGGGGCAGGACCTTAGGTGAGGCTGAGGCAGTCCCCATAAGGGCTGACAGCTAAAGACTGCATGCTAACGACACACCCAGCATCTGGGACCAGTCCCCGCTCAAAGGGAATCTGGCCGGAGCATCACAACCTCTGCCACACTAGCTGTATGACCTTGGCCCAGACATGTGATTTCTCTGATCAGCTCTCATATCCATGAGGTTAAAAAAATGCATCTTATATAACAGGAGTGTTGGAAAGACTCAGAGGTTCTGTGAGTGATGTGTCCAGAATATTTGGCTCCCAAGGGAAGCTCAGTGAAAGCTACATCCTGTTTCTCTTTCTCTGGGCTTCCTCTGCAGCACTCTTACCCTGCTGGTACTGGAGTTATCTGGTTGTTTCTCTCCCTCACCCTCTCGCAGACACCCACCCACAACAGCCTAGCTCAGTGCTTTGCATGTTGCAGCAAAAGAAAGCATAGGAGAACTTTCTGAGTATCTACTATGAACCAGATGCTGGAATGCAAATTCTCAACCTATCATCCTGTTCAGTCCTCTCTGTAACCCTGACAGCTGGGGTTAGTGTCCCCACTTTACCATAAGGAAAGAAACTCAGAGAGGTGAAAGACCTTGCCCTATGTCACACAGCCAATCATTGTGGGAGTTGGGATGAACATCCAGGTCTAGCTGACTCTACATCCTTAAACAAACCCAGGCTGTGTTTTCTTACAGCACATCACCTTCCATAGGTATTCTCTTGCCTCTTTGAGGGAAGTCTGAGTGATGGGTTTGGCCTGGAGGAGAAGTTTTGGGTATTTGAAGATGGTTTTCAGGGGCCCTGAGTGGTTGTGTGAAGAGAAGGTGTGCTAATGTCTCCAAATTGCTGCACTCAGGGGGCAGAGTTATACTCACTTCCAAAAAGGAAAGGAGAAAATGAGTATACCTTATAAATTTCAGACCAATACTATAAATGCTGGGGGGACTGTGATAGAATGAAATGGCTACCCCTAGCCACATGTGTCCAAAATAGTAAGAATTACTGTTAAGCACCTACTACATGCCAAGCACCATGCTCAACATCGCATAGACAGTGGTGAACAAGATTGTCTCCGTCTCTACCCTCACACAGTTTGTAGTCAGGAGGAGAAGACAGACACTGAATCCATGATTATCAGGGGTCCTCAGAAAAGGAGGAAAATTGGCCCCTTATGAGAGCATCATGGTGAAGTAAAAAGAGAACAGACATTGGACTAAAGTAGTCATGGAATTGAAGTAGTTTTTATTCTGTATCTCTTTGGGCAAATGAGCCAGTTTCTCTGAGCCTCAGTTTCATCATCTGTGAAACGGAGAGAAATAACAAATCCCAATGTCACAGGGTTGCAACAAGCAAATAAGTCAATATGTCTGAAGTAGGGGTGAACAAACTTTCTGAAAAGGCCTCGATAGTAAATATTTTGAGCTTTCCAGCTACATGATCTTTGTTGCAAGTAATCAGCTCTGCTGTTGCACTGGCAAAACAGTCACAGACAACTCTTCCATGGAAACCAGTCCATCCCGCCACCCATTCACTCAGTGTGTTGTGAATGCATTCCAATAAAACTCTATTTATGGACACTACATTTTGAAGATTATATAATTTTCACATGTCACACAAAATATGATTACCTTTTAATTTTTTTCCAGGCAATAAAAAAATGTAAAAACCATTCTTACCTTATGGTATATACAAAACAGGCAGAAGTCTGGATTTGGCCTGCAGTTAATGGTTTGCCAACACCTAATCTACAAAAGTGGGGATCATGACAGGTATTCAATAGATAAGAGTCCGCATCCACCTTCTTCAAGTTGCTAAGCATTTATGTTTTTCAAAGCACTGGAATGTTAGTTACCCTGGAGTCCCTGCAAGATAGACAAAGAGAAAAATAGCATCCCCATTTCGGAGGTGTGGAAACTGAAGCACAGAGATGCAAGGGATTTTCCAAGCTCACAGACAACAAGTGGCAAAACCGGGACCTTGAGGCTCCAATTTTGTACCATTTTTCATTTCTGAATATCAACTATAAGAATGAAAGACAGAGTAAAGTAATGATTACAGCAAATATTACAGGTATAATTAAATAACTGATAACTAATATTTCAACAGTGCCTTAGACCTTGTAGGTCACTTTGACACAAATTATCTCATTAGTTCTTCACTGAAAACTCCACAAAGGAGGAATTATTTGTAGCCCCTGACTCTCAGGGAGTTATGCACAGCCACAGACCAGACCTGATTAAATGGCAAAGCTGTATGTCCACATCTATGAATCTTCACTAATACCTATAGAGTGTTCTCTCCAAGCCTTTCTGAATATTGCATAAGGGGCAGGAATCCTCAACAGCCCCCTTGCTCTTCTTCATCCTGAATTCACTCCAATTCATTCTTCATATAGCAGCCAGAGTGATCGTCTAACATGAAAGTCTCATTAGATCACTCCCCTGCTCAGAGCTCATCAGGGCCTCCTCATTGTGCCTAGGATAAAGTCTAACCTCTTTATCTTGGTGGACACAGTTCCAGACATCTGGACTCAAGCCCATCTCTCAAGTGTCTCCCGTCACTGTTCCCACCCCTTGTCTTACCTGCTATCATCCATTTCTACAGAGCTGCTTGTAGTTCCCTGGGATTCCTCATGCCTACCTGACTTTGTACATGCTGTTCCCTCTACCTGGAATGCTCTTCTAGTTTCTCTGCCTAAAATACTCTAATTCATCCTTGATTGACATCAGGAGTCCGCCAACTCCTCCAGGAGTCTTCTTTGAACCCCTTTTTCCGTGAAAGGCTAAGTGATCCTTCCTACTCTGCACTCTACTCTTGCAGAGAGCACCTCCAAGAGTAGGCCAGTTCACATGTCTATCTCAACAGGATTATGAGTGCCTACCACACAGTAGGTACTTCCTGTACAAGCATTTAATCATTAAGTGAATGAATGAGCTACTTTAAGACAACAGGATAAGGGATGTCTCATTTAACTGTGTACTCTGAGAGCCTGGGTTCATGCCTGGAACACAATAGCATTCAGCATCCAGTGACTTGATGACTGGAAGGGCAGAGGGATCGATGCAGGTGCAGGTGAATAAATTGAAGGTTGATGGACAAAGTGACAACATGCACAACCACGAATGAATAGCAGATATGAGGGGTGGCAGACAGTTGGCTATTCCCCGTTGTACCATGCACAGGAGACGCCAGCCAGAGCTGCCCATTTCCAGCTCCCAACCATCCTTCCAGCATCTGAGCACATTTCCTCTTCCCTAAATCTGCAGAGAAGCTGCGTTTCCCCACCTCCGCGTCCTCCTCTCCTCCCCCAACCCTTGAGAGTAGGTTTGGTGTTCCTACAGATGTTTGTATTCTCTGCAGCTGATGAAAATATTCATTATCTTGTTAGCTGCGGCGGAGAAGGAAGTGCAGATTTGCATTTTCCCAGTTAATCAGGGTGGCACAAGTGGTGCCTGTCACCCAAGCCTGTTCCCTGCCACCCCCACTCCCTTCTGCAAGTGGTAGAGTCAAAGTGGGATTTCCCACACTGCAGACTTTACCTCTCTCCCCTCCCCCTTCCCCAGGCACAATCTAGAAGGTAAAAAAGGAACCCGCAGCAGAGGAGACCCAGCCTGCACACACTACCAGGTTTGCTTCCCAAAGATGTGCCTTAGTGTGATTCTTCCTTGCTAGGAATCCTCCCATTGTTCCCAAGTCACAATCAGGTCTGAATTGCTCAGCCTGGCTTTCACATATAAGGTTAGGTCTTACATCAGTGTTAAGCTTTGTATGTCACAAAGTGTTTTCAAAATCATTCATTCATCTGATTCTAGCAAGTGCCCTCAAAGATGGGTGTTACTGTTACTTTGGTTTTGTTCAAGTGAGTCACCCAATATTATGTGGCCACCAAGTGTTGGTGCCACAAAAGCTGCCCCATACTTTTCTGTTCAAAAAACAGTCTTAACACTGAGACACTGATTTGGCTTAGTGGAGGCTTTTCTCCTGGGTGTGGCAAAAGCTGGCACTTTGAGGTTAGCCTGTGCATCTCAGCCCTGGCAAGGCAGGGAAGTTTTGGCAGTCACCTGGGATTTTCTACCTGGAGAGGTTGAAAGATCTGTGTCCATGGAGTGTGTGCACACGTGCTTAACAATGATAATAATGATATCTTACTTGTTTTGGTAAGCTCCTAAACCCGTCCTGATAGCCCTTCCCATATTTATAGGGAAGCCTCAGGTCTGGTGCTTCGTATCTTTTCTGATTGATAAAGAAACCAGGGTCCTGCAAGAGAAAGATCATATCTGACATTAAACAGATATTTAACTACCTGACCCAAGGTTATTTAGTCATCCTGTCAGTCATTTCATAAACACGTGCTGAGCAGGCTTATGTGTCAGGTACTATTCTGGATGTTGGTAAAAAAGCAGTTAACAAGAGAGATTAAGGTCCTTGCCCTCATAGAAATAACATTCTGGGAAGAGATGGGGATGGGGCAGCAGCAGAGAGAAAATCAACATGTATTTTCAGTGGTTGTAAGTGATATAAAGAAAAATAAAGAGGGCCGGGTGCAGTGGCTCAAGCCTGTAATCCCAGCACTTTGGGAGGCCGAGACGGGTGGATCACGAGGTCAGGAGATCGAGACCATCCTGGCTAACACGGTGAAACCCCGTCTCTACTAAGAAATACAAAAAACTAGCCGGGCGAGGTGGCGGGCGCCTATAGTCCCAGCTACTCAGGAGGCTGAGGCTGGAGAATGGCGTGAACCCGGGAGGTGGAGCTTGCAGTGAGCTGAGATCTGGCCACTGCACTCTAGCCTGGGCTACAGAGCGAGACTCCGTCTCAAAAAAAAAAAAAAAAAGAAAAGAAAAATAAAGAAGGATAAGGAATTGGAAAGTTTTGCTTTATACAAGGTGATCGTGGCAGGCTTCTTGGAGGAGGTGACAATTAAGCAGAGGCCTAAATGAAGTAAAACAGTCATCAGTATACAAGCAGAAAGAAATAGCACAGCGGACAGAGGGAATGGTGTATTTCTCACTAGCCAAGTCAGTGACCCAGAAGAGAAGAGCATAGTCGTGAAAACAGGCACTGGTAGCAGCAAAACACAGGTTCCGATATTGTTACTGCTCCTTAGGAGCTGCATGACCCCAGGCAAATCCCTCTACCTTATTAAGCCTCACAGCTCTCATAGGTAAATTGTGAACAATCGGTTATGTATGTTGTGAGACTTAAGGTAGAAAATGTTTACAGCTCAGTGCCCCTCAATAAATTATCTGCTTTTACTCTATAGGGCTAAAGGTCTAGGAAATAATTTCTCACACACGCTTTTCTTCAGTCATCCATTTATCCAGCACAAACTGGGCCCATACCATGTGGTAGAGTCTATGATAGCTATTAAGAATGCCATGGGCCAGGCGTGGTGGCTCAGACCTGAATCTCAGCCCTTTAGGAGGCTGAGATGGGGATGATAGCTAGAGCCTAGGAGTTCAAGACCAGCCTGGGCAATATGGGGGAGACCTTGTCTCTACAAAGGAGTTAAAAAATTAGCAGGGCATGGCGGTGAGCTTCTGTAGTTCCAGTTACTTGGGAGGCAGAGGCAGGAGGAATGCTGGAGCCCAGAAGTTTAAGGTTACGGTGAGCCATGATAGCACCACTGTGCTCCAGCCTGGGTGACAGAGCAAGACTTTGTCTCTAAAAGAAAAAATAAAATAAAAGGAACACAGTGGCTTATTTATCTAATATGTGTTTGTGTCCACTAAGCCAGGCACTATACTAGGCAGCCTTGGGAATACACAGATGAGTATAACAGACAATGGCCCTGGTCCCATGTAACACCTGCCCCAGTGTTCTTGGGGTTCAAGTTCTCCCACCCTCAAGCTGTCCGTTGATCCCAGAGAAAGCTCCGAGGCCATAGCTGCCAATACACTGCCTGTGTGTGAATTGAAGAAAGGAGACACATCCCTGCATAGGCACTAAGCTTGGCTTGCAGAACAGGGATGAATTTCAGTCTCCATTTGCCCTCTCAGCTGTGGCACAATCTGCAAAACTATGTTTGGGGGCATCACAGAGCTCCTGATAGATAAGATTCTTCTGTCAGTAATGTCCAAAATAACCCTGGACCTTACTTCTTAGCCTGGGTGTCCTCCAAAGAGGGAAAAGGGAGTTCGTCTCCTTCGTCATACCAGTGACCCCTGAGAGCTGGCACATGTCTGTCCTGTGAGCCCTGGCACTCTCCTGGCATGGCAAGCCCCTTCTGCCTAGGAAATAGCAGCATGAACTGAGAGAAGGAGCTCCAAGTTACAATGCCGGACGCACCACAAACTGCTATTCTTTGGGCAAGGCCTTTTTCTTTGCTAGCAATAAGTTTTCCCATTTTCAATTATTCATGACAACAACAGCAGCAATATTAATTGAGTTCTTACTACATTCCAGGCACTCTTCTAAAAGTTCTACATGCTATTTTGATTCCCAAACAATCCAATAAAGAAGATGATTTTATTGGCCTCATTTTACAGGGAAGGAAACTGAGGCACAGTGGAGGGACTGGACTAGATTTTTATCTCTCAGGCTGCTTCTAGTAATGGCATTCAGTTGCTGTTTGAATCTGCTGCTCATTCATTCATTCATTCATTCAACAAATTCTTATCCAACACCTGTCATTATATCAGGGCCTGTGATAGGTGTTCTATGTACTATATCTCATTTAATCCTCAACAAATGGCAGCGTGTAACTTTTTTATGATCTTCCTTCTACCGATGAGAAACTGAAGTCTCAGAAGAAGATGATTGGTCTCATCCATTGGGCCAATCAGCCATCTTTACTGGACACCTTCTACGTTACAGGCCCTGTCCTATGTGTTGGGGAGACGGTGCTATGTTCTGGGAAGATAAATATTCTGTGGAGCACGTAATGATAGAATTTGCAGAGCAGTGGGTAATAAGACAATGAGCCCTACATTCTACCATGCAAGGGGTTTGACTGTTTTTTGAGGATGCTTGTTAACATACACAGATGGGGGCCCTTGTGACATTGTGTCTCACAATGAAATTCTCTACTAATATGTCTACATAAACACCAGAAGAAAGACTCCATCCTCCTCCAGTCAAGAGACTCTCTCTATCCTCCATTTCTCAAACTCTCAACCACCCACATATCTCACACCCTGAGCCATGGGCTTGTTCTGTGACACCCATGCCCACCATGATCCCAGTGGGCCAGGAACTTCTCATGTCTTCGGTAATTAAGTTCACGCATGCCAAAAAGAAAAATAGCTTCACAGATGCAGTCGCAAATTTTAGCTAATTAACCATATGGTCTGGATTGCTGACAGAGCGGGAAGGCACTCCGGGTAAGTGCTGGTTTCCTGGCTTCCTGCAGGGAAGGAGGACTATTAGGTGTGTTGCCACATTCTCCAACACAAGGGCATGGCGACTCAACTTTGCACCACCTGCTTGGAGTCCTCTTATCAGTTTCCTCGCTAAGAACTGTCCTGAGGAAAGGAGTCCTCAAAAGAGGGAAGGAGAAGGGACTGGCCTATGGACAGGAAACGCTTTTCGCATTTCAGCAGGAGCTGTAGGCGGAAGCACTCTACTTCAGGGTGGAGGATTTGGAGAGACAGACCTAGCAAGTGAGACACAGTGTGGCATAATAGACAGCACTCTGGAAACCTGGACTTTAATCACAGAGTTGTCACTTATTGGCTCTGTGACCTTGAGTACATCACTTTGCCTTTCTGAATTTAAGCCACTCAGTTTCCCTTAGTGCAAAATAGCAGGATTGAACTCGCCAATGACCGTGTGTGTGTGTGTGTGTGTGTGTGTGTGTGTGTGTGTTTTATTCCGAGCATCTTATAGATAACTGGAGATACCAAGGAATGAGAGAGGGAAGTAACAGGGATGGAGGCCAAATTGAGCTGACTTTCCAGCTGCTGCTAGAAGAAGGCTGACTAGTGGAAGGGAGTTGGGGGTAGGGTTTAGAATAAATATTTATTGGTACAAATTCACTGAATAGGTACCAGAGCTAAGCCCCAAGCCATGGGTTTGCAAGTTCTTTCAGTGGCTTTGGGAAATGGAAATCTGTTAGACTCAGAATTACTAGAGAGTCCCAAACAATTTAATGATAGAAATCATTAATATTACTTGTTGAGAATGTAAATAACTTTATTCCAGAAAATGTGTTCTTTCTGTGACTTATATCATTTAAAATCATCACAACAACCTTAGAATGTTGATAATTTGATCCACATTTACTGATTAGGAAATTGAGGTTTAGATAGGTTCTGTAATAGGGCTGAGACCGTTAGCTCTGGCATCTGTTAAGACTAAGTTTGAGCCCCTAGAGCTTGCGCTCTGCAGAGTTCCTAGAAATGTAGCTTAAATCAGCATGCTGCTCTCATTTGGACAGGACAGTGGTTAAGTGGCTGTCTGATGCCTGCTTGAAAGTTGAGTGACTGTAGAGGAGGACAAACTAAGTCCCAAACAATTTTTATCTGAAAAAGCACATGCATTAGTTTTACATAGCTACTGTAACAAATTACCACAGGCTTAGTAATTTAAAAAAACACACATGTATTCACTCATAGTTCTGGTGGCCACAACCAAACTGAGTCTTGTAGGGTTACCATTAAGGTATTAGGAGGGCTTTCTTCTGGATGCTCCCAGGGAAAAGCCATTACTTGTCTCACTCAGCTGTCAGCGTTCCTTGGCTTGTGGCCACATCACTCCAATCTCTTGTTCCATGTTTACATCACCTCTGTCTCTTCTGTACTCAGATATTCCTCTGTTTGCCACTTACAGGGATATATGTGATGGTGCTTAGGGTCCACACAGATAATCCAGATACTCTCCCCATTTTTAAATCTTTGATTTAATGCAGATGGAAAGTTAGACTAGTAGAGTGTTCCTTTGCAAAGTCCCTTTTGCCACGTGAGATACATTAGCTTGCTAGGGCTGTCAAAACAAAATGCCACCAACTGGATCGGTTAAGCAAAAGAAATTTATTTTTCACAGTTTTGGAGGCTAACAGTCCAAGATCAAGACATCAGTAGGGCTGGTTTCTTCCGAGGCTCCACTCCTTGTCTTGCAGATGGCTGCCTTTTCTCTGTGTGATCACCTGGTCTTTCCTCTGTGTGTGCACATTCCTGCTGTCAATGTGTCCAATTTTCCTCTTCTTAAAAGGACACCAGTCAGATTGGATTAGGACCCATCTTAATGACCTCATTTTAACTCAGTTACCTCTTTAAGGGCCCTATCTCTGAATACAGACACATTCTGCAGTTCTCAGGGAGGGGGTGACTCTGAAAATTTCAGTATATGAGGATTTTCTTTTTGCAGGGGAGAGGGGATAATTCAGCCCACAGCGTAAGGTATCATTCACAGGTTCCAGGAATTAGAACCTGAATATCTTTGAAGGTCATTATTTAGCCTATCATTGCATTTTTCATTTAAATGGATCCAAAGGAGCTTAGGCCATAGCTGGGGCACCCAGATCTGGCATTGAAACTAAAAATTGGAAGCAGGAGTTGGTGGCAGGGGCATGAGCAAAAGTTAGCACCAAGAAGTTCAGAAGCAGGGTGGGTTTGAGTGACAAAAACTGGTTCAGAATGAAGGCTATGAGTGATGAGTCCATGTCCAGGTTCTACTCTGACATGCTATTTCTAGATCAGAAGGTGTGGGCCTGGTGGGTTACAGGAATAGCAAGGGAAGAGAAGTTGATTTCTCCCACAATAATCTTGAGATTATTGCGTCGAAGTTCATACTTGTTGGAGAGGTTAGACTATAATTTTTTTCCTCCCGGAATGATGTGGTTGCAAGAATTCCAGCATTTTTATTTTTATTTTTTTAGGTAATTAAACTAAACAACTCCTAAACACACTTTTCAGCTTAAAAGTCTATACAACAGGGATTGCCAAATTTTTTCTGTAAAAGGTCAGATAGTAACACTTCCAGCTCTAGGACACGTGGTCTCTCCCACAACTACTCAACTGTGCCAATGTAATACCCAAGGAACCATAAACAATGCAAAAACAAATGGATGTGGCTGTGTTCCAATACAACATTATTTACAAAAATAAGTGGACATCACACCAGTTATAATGACAATCATCAAAAAGACAGGAAACAGCAGATGCTAGAGAGGATGTGGAGAAATAAGAATGCTTTTACTCTGTGGGTGGGAGTGTAAATTAGTTCAACCATTGTGGGAGACAGTGTGGTGATTCCTCAACGATCTAGAACTAGAAACACCATTTGACCCAGCAATCCCATTACTGGGTATATACCCAAAGGATTATAAATCATTCTACTATAAAGACACATGCACACGTATATTTATTGCGGCACTGTTCACAATAGCAAAGACTTGGAACCAACCCAAATGCCCATCAATGATAGACTGGATAAAGAAAATATGGCGCATATACACCATGGAATACTACGCAGCCATATAAAAGGATGAGTTATGTCCTTTGTAGGGATACGGATGAAGCTGGAAACCATCATTCTCAGCAAATTAACACAAGAACAGAAAACCAAATACCGCATGTTCTCACTCATAAGTGGGTGTTGAACAATGAGAACACATGGACACAGCGGGGGTAGACAGGGGGGTAGGCATCACACACCAGGGCCTGTCACCAGGTGGGAGGGTCAGGGAAGGATAGCATTAGGAGAAATATGTAATGTAGATGGGTTGAGGTTGATGGGTGCAGCAAACCACTATGGCACGTGTATACCTATGTCACAAACCTGCACGTTCTGCACATGTACCCCAGAACTTAAAGTATAATAAAAAAAAATAGGTGGACATCAGATTGCCTAGAGATGTATAGTTCGTTGACTCCCACTTTGTAACAATAGAATTTACTACAAAAAATACCTAGACTATGCATGTTATTATTAAATTAATATATTTTATTTTTAAGGCAGTTTTATCTTTATAGAAAAATTAAGCAGAAAGTACAGAGCTCTCATATATTATCTCCACTTTTCCTTCCAGTTTCTCCTCTTATTATTCATCATGCATTAGTGTTGTGAAATGTGTACAACGGATAAGCCAATATATGATTCAATATTAGTTAATAAAGCCCCCAGTTTACCTTTTATGTTGTATAGTTCTATGGGTTTGAACAAATGCATAATATCATGTATCTACCATGACAGTATCATACAGAATATACAGAATACTTTCACTGCCCTAAAAATCCCCTGTGCTCCACTTGTTCCTCTCTCTGCCTCTCTCCCTGAACTCCTGGCAACCACTGATCTTTTCACCGTCTCTGTAGCTTTGCCTTTTCCACAATGTTATATAGTTGGAACCATGCAGTATGAAGCCCTTTCAGACTGGCTCCTTTCCTGTAGCAATGTGCATTTAAGATTCCTCCATGTCTTCTTGTGGCTAGACAGCTCATTTTTTAAAGTTGCAGAATAATATTTCATTATATGGATATTTGTTTATTCAACCACCTATTAAAGGATATCTAGGTTGCTTCCAAGTCTTGGCAATTATGAGTAAGATCACATAAACATGTGCAGAGTTTTGTGTGGACATGTTTTAAACTCATTTGGGTAAATATTAAGGAATGCATACAATTGCTGAATTTTGTGCTAAGACTGTTTAGCTTTTTAAGAAACTGCCAAACGATTCTCCAAAGTGGCGTACCATTTTGCATTCCCAACAGCAATTAACTCTTTCTGTTTCTCCATATCTTTGCCAGCATTTGTTGTTGTTAATGTTTTGGATTTTAGCTATTCCAATAGTTATATAGTGGTGTTTTGTTGTCATTTAATTTGCAATTCTAGAATGACATGGGATGATGTGTGTACATTCATATGCTCATTTGCCATCTGTATATTTTCTTTGGTGAGGTGTCTGTTCAGCTCTTTTGCTCATTTTTAATGGTACTGTTTGTTTTCTTGTTGAATTTTAAGTATTCTTTGTATATTTTGGATATGCTTTAGCAGATGTATGTTTTGCAAATATTCCCAGTCTATAGCGTGTCTTTTCATTCTCTTAACAAAGTGTCTTTCACAGAGCAGCAGTTTTCATTTTAATAAAGTTCAACTTAACAATTTTTTCTCATGGATCATATATTTGGTGTTGTATCTAAAAACACATAATCAAATCCAAGGTTACCAAAATTTTTCTCCTATGTTATCTTGTAGAAGTTTTGTAGGTTTTTACATTTAGACTTACAATAATTTTGAGTTATTTTTATTTTGGGAAAAGTGTAGAATCTATGTCTAGATTTTTGTCTTTCTTTCTTTCTCCTTTCTTCATCCTTTCTTTTTACTTGGCACATGGATGTCTATTTGTTTCAGCACCGTTTGTCAAAAAGACTACCTCTTCTCCATTGAACTGCCTTTGCTTCTATGTTACAGATCAGTTGACTAGATTTGCATAGGTCTATTTATGTGCTTTCTATTCTGTTCCATTGATCTCTTTGTCTGTCATTTCACCAGTATCACACTGTCTTGATTACTCTAGCTTTATAGTAAGTCTTAAATGTCAGGTAGTGTCAGTCCTCTGACTTTGTTTTACTTCTTCAATATTGTCTTGGCTATTCTGGCTCTTTTGCCTTTTCATATAAACTTTAAAATCAGTTTGTCAAGCCTACAAAATAACTTACTAGGATTTTGATAGAGATTGCACTGAATCTATAGCTCAAGTTGGAAAGAACTGACATATTAACAATATTGAAGATGAACATGGAATCTCCTTTTATTTATTTTGATCTTTTATTTCCTTTCATCAGAGTTATGTAGTCTTCTGTATATAGATCTTCTATGTATTTCGTTAGATTTATACCCAAGTATTTTATTTTTTGGTACTAATGTAAATGATGTTTTGTTTTTAATTTCAAGTTATAATTGTTTACTGTCAGCATATGGGAAAGCAATAGACTTTTGTATGTAAATCTGTGTCCTGCAAGCTTGTCATAATCACTTATTAATTCCAGCAGTATTTTGTTGTTGATTCTCTGGGATTTTCTGCTGCATATTATTTTTTTAAACCTAAATCACATTTCTAATAATAACAGTAATAACAATAACAATAGTTAACACCTATGGTGCACACAGTATGATGTGCGCGGTGCCATGCTGCATGCATTATCTTGCTAATTCCACAACAGTTCAGCAACACTGGTACTGTTATTTTGTCCCCATTACATATCAGGAGACTGAAACTTAGTAAGAAATGCTAACTTGTCCAAACTTGCAAGAGTGGAAGCAGAACTTTAACTCTGAACTTCTTACTAGGAAATAAATAACCATAGTAACAGTAACCATTTCACAGGCAAATATATACATAGGCTGTTTATAGTTATTGTTCCTTTTACCACCCATGAACCACACAGGCTATTTATATGCATTGTCTCTTTTAATCCTCATAATTGAATTTATAAAAGTAGGTACTATTATGATCCTCATTTTATGAGTGAGGTAACTGAGTCTCCTGAAATTTAACAACCTGCTTAGGGTAGCACATCTAGTAAAAGGTATGGTTTAAGGCCCTCTCTCTATGAGTGGAGTAGGTTATTATAGACAAACCTGAGGCTTAGCATGATTGTGTGATTGTATGTGGCAACATAACCAGTATCTAAGAAGGTGGGAAGCTGGATTCAGGATCTTACAAACTGGATTCAATTACATTTCTATGTCAAATTTTGAAAAGAACAAAAATTCTATTCATTGATTGGATTTGTATTTTTCTAGGCCCTTTTAAAGTCTTGATATCCCTTAGTGTTAAGGAGCACTTAACAATAATTTCCAACTGTCCTGTAACAGCATGTACACTTCACCTTTGTTATGAAGCAAACTGGCTAATGTCCACACTAGCTGGGTTCTGCTTGTGGCTCCAACTTATGACAGGACTGTTGGAATTGAACAAGAAGGAATATGCGAGATGGTCAGGGCTCCTCATTATGCAGTGTTGCAGAAAGCACATGCGAATATTACTGCCTTTCTATTGTCTTTGGGTGTTTTCTTTCTCCATTGCTAATGACTAATAAAAAAGAGAGAGAGGGAAAGAGGAGAAAGAGAGAGAGAGAGAGAGAGAGAGTGAACAAGAAAGCAATTGCATTAGATTTTCTTCTACTGCATCAGGTTTCTCATCATTAGAGGTGGCTATATAGATAGACTTCCAAGGTGCCCCAGGGAGAGTGGGAAAGACAAAAGGGAAGAAGAAACTTTCAGAAATGTGACCCCAGCCACAAATTCACACCAAAACCAGCTGTATTTATGCTATATGTTCTGATTCCAAAGTCCATGTTATGACTTGGTTTTAAATGTTAACATTCAAAAAAGTTCTTTCTTTCTAACTGCTACAAGGAATGAAGTAACAAACGAATTGATGCTGTGTGGTCAGTTACAACATGGCTTTGATTATTTTCTATCTTTTGCTTTAAGAGTTTTTTAACATTATTTTTTCTTTAATTTGCTGTCCAGTCTACTGAAGGCTCAATTCTACAAACATTTTCGAATTGGATACCAAGTATGCACCGAGTACTTTGTTAGGAGCTGCAGAAGGAGAGAGAAGACAGTTAGTGTGTTAGACTATTTGCATTGCTATAAAGAAATACCGGAGGATGGGTAATTTCTAAAGAAAGGAGGAATATATTAGCTCATAGTTCTGCAGGCTGTACAAACATGGCTCCAGCATCTGCTTTTGGGAAGGGCCTTGGGAAGCTTATAAGCATGTTGGGAGCTAGGGGGAGCTGGGCATGTCACATAGTGAGAGTGGGAGCAAGAGAGAGAAGGCGAGGTGCCACACTCACTTGAACAACCAGGTCTTGTGTGAACTAACTGAAAGAGAACTCACTTGTCACCTCATTGTACTAAACCATCCATGGGGATCCACCCCTATGATCCAATCACCTCCGACAGGCTCCACCTCCAACACTGGGGATTATGTTTCAACATGGGATTTGGAGGGGATAAACATCCAAACCCTATCAGTTAGTTCCTGCCCCCCAAAAGTAGGGAAACAGACAAACCATGGCAATTTCAGTGCATGCCTTGATAGGAAGAGAGATACTCAACTTATGGTGCCGGGAGCATCTCTTTTAGCTTTACCAACTCCACCAGAGGTTGTGGGTAAGTTCTGTAGTTAGGAAAGAATCAAATTTACCAGTGGCACGGGGGGAAGGATTCCCATGATGTAAAGAAAATAATCCCAAATTAGTGACCATATGTCCGGTATTCTCATTATAGCTCTCTCATGTGGCTTGGACAAATTGTGCATGCTGTCGGGGCAGGAGGAGAAGAAAAGGGTTTGAGGTCCATTTGCATCCTTCTTATGCCTAATCACAACAAGCTTTTTGAGTGTGTTAAATTAAAACGCGCTAGAGTGGTGCATTTTACAGCAGCAATAGCTACCGTTTATTGAGAGCCTGCTATTTTCAGGCCTTCTGAAAGCAATTCATTTTATGGGTTCTTTTCATCTTTACAGCAAGTATGTGAGGCAAGGATGACTATTATTTCCATTTTTCTGATGAGGAAACAAAGGCCCAGGAAAAGTTCAATGTTTTGTCCAACTAGAGTTACACAGGGGATGGGAGGTGGACCAGGATGCAAATGCGGGTGTGTGACTGCAAAGACTGCTTCCAAAAAGGTGAGAGAGAAGACACAAGATACCTATGAGAATAGGCCTTCCCATCTTGAGAACTTTCCCTTAGCCCTTCATACTGGAGCCATGTGGGGACACTTGTATTATTCAAATAAATGACCTCAGGGCTTAAACACTCCCTGGAGATGGGAAATGACTTGCTCAAGATCACATAGCAAGTTATTGGCACAGCTTGATAAAACCTGGACATCCTGGCTCCCTGTCCAGGACAGGACTGGGTGCATAAAGAATGATGATAACATGCACTAGGATTCAGGGAGAGTTTGTCGCCTTCACCCCCGGACTCATCTGGCAAGTGTTTTACATACTGTGTGTCCGCTCTTATTCTAGACCCCTGAGATAACCATGATATGAACAAGGAGTCCAGGCCTTGCCCTTGACAAGTGTGTAGTGAAAGGGTGGTGTGGGATAGAGGATTCCTAAGATTAGAGAATACTCAGAACACTGGAATATGAAGATCCTAATTAAACTGGAAACATATTGAAAGTTACGGGGATATGGGCTTCTGCCCTTAGCTGTGATAAAATAAGCAGCTAGACCCTTCAGGGATTGAGGGAGGTAGTCTGCATCCTGCAGCCCTGGAGTTAAGGCTGGAGCTGGAGCAGGAGGGCTGGACTAAGAGGTACCCCCTCATCAAGGAGCCCAGCTGCCACTTTGAACCAGGGAGTTATTCGCTCTGACCCTGCAGATCTGTTAAGGAGGCCATCATTAGGTTTCAATTTGTGTTTAGCTTCTGGGGCAAGGCTAATCTTCCTCTCTGAATCTCATTTATAGCATCTGGAAAACAGACATAATGATAATACTTTGTCAGAAAAATGCCTAGTAATGTTGACTTTTCTCCAGCCACATCTCTAAAGTTTTATGTCAAGGTGTGAGGGCCTTTCACTCTCTTCCTTGAGTAGAGGGGAAAGTTCTGGAAGAGGCCCTGGTGACAGCAGCCCAGCTTGTTCTCAGTGTTATGACAGGACAAGGAATCCCAGTGCTAATACACAGGGAAGGAGATGGAGGGCGAAGTGGCTGAGGAGAAGATAATGTTTCTCTAGCCTGCAATTTCTTTCAATTTCAGGGATCGCAATTACCAGGGCAGAAGTTAGTAACAGCCATGCCTGGAATGCTTAAGTGAGTTTGGTGCCACTGATGGAAATTGTTTTGCATTTAGAGAGGGAAGACATGTGCTTTGTGTAACGCAGGCTTCACTGTGACTCTGTGTATGTATGGGGGTATGTGTGGTGTGTGTATGTGTGTGTGGGTGTGTATGTGTGTGTGTGTGTGCTCATGCACACCTGTGTATAAATGAGCATGGCAGGAAAGAGGGAAGAAGACCAGTGTGACTACGGTTGGAGAGATAGGTGGCAGAGTGGAGGCAGGTGGCCCTGATTCACTTGTACATGACTCCAGGAAAGTGGTTCTTACCCCTCCGAGCCCCAGTTCCCTCACCTCTGGCAGGGAGATAATAATACCTAACTCACAAGGTTGTTGAGAGGGTTGGAAAGAAAGCCTGCAGAGAACCTAACACATGATATACATTAGCAAAGGGCATCCATCTAAGACATTCAACCAGCGTCGGCATTTACAACAAGTCAACCTTTACTTTTCAGGATTTCATTTGGGGAAAAATTAAACATTTACCAGCATATTTTTGCATAGTGTTTAAGAATATGAAGTTAAATTGTTCAAACCTCACCTCATAAGTTCTGTGCATTTTTCCTCTTTTATGTCTCTGCTCCCTCACTAAAAAGAAGCAGAACAAGAGTGCTTACCTTGCATGGTTGTTGGGCATGTGAAATGAGATTGTATATGCAAAGCCCTTAGAATAATGTCTAGCACATTGTAAACAATGAATAGATATTAGCTTTAAAAATGATACTTGTTATTCTGTGTGCTAGGTATCTAGGGAAGGGAAGGAAGGATGGCAAGGGAGGCAGAGATGAATAAGGCAGTGACTAGGCCCCATGGGAAGGAAATTGCAGTACCACAGCTGAATGGATTGTCTACCCTACATTGCCATTCAGCTAAGAGACACTCAGCACTTTATTGAATAAGCACTTCTTGAGCCCCTAGTGCATGCATCAGACACTGCGTTAGGGCTGGGTGCACAGCAGTGAATAAGACAGACGTAATTCTTGCTCTCGAGTGCTCATGGTCCAATGAGGGAGACAGAGGGTGACTGGGAACAACAGTCCAGTGTGAAAATGCTAGCATAGCAGCAAAACAGGGACTGCACAAACACAAAGAAGGAACATCTAACTCCCAAATGAAAGGAGGGGCATTGACAAAGTCCTCTTAGGGAAAAAGAAAACTAAAAACAAAACAAAACAAAACAAAAAAAAACCTAGAATGTGACAGGCAGAATAATGCAAGATGCCCATGTCTCAATCCCGGGAACCCATGAATAAGTTATCAGTTATCTTACACAGAAAGGAGAACATTCAGAGTGCAGGTGGAATAGGGTTGCCAGTCAGTTCATCTTGAGATGAAGAGAGTCTCTGGATTAACCAGGTGGCCCCAATGAAATCAAAAGGATCTTTAAAGAGGAAGAGGGAGGCAGAGGACAGGATGAAGTGAGTGTGTGATGTGAAAAGGACTCAATTGACCGGGCATGGTGGCTCACGCCTGTAATCCCAACATTTTGGGAGGCTGAGGCGGGCAGATCATGAGGTCAGGAGTTTGAGACCAGCCTGACCAACATGGGGAAACCCCGTCTCTACTAAAAAATACAAAAATTAGCGGGGCATGGTGGCGCATGCCTGTAATCCCAGCTACTCAGGAGGGTGAAGCAGGAGAATCGCTTGAACCCAGGAGTCGGAAGTTGCAGTGAGCTGAGATGGCACCCCTACACTCCAGCCTGGGTGACAGAGCAAGACTCTGTCTCAAAAAAAGGACTCAATTTGCCTTGGTTGGCTTTCAGGATGGAGGAAAGGGGCCATGAGCCGTATGGACAGCCTTAAGAAGCGGGGGAAAGGCAAGGAAGTCAACTCTCCCCTAGAACCTCCAGAAAGAGTCATCTCTGCTGACACCTAGAAGTTAGCCCAGAAGCCCATGTCAGACTTCTGACCTACAGAACTATAAAATAAATTAATGTTGTTTTGAGCCACTAACATTGTGGTGATGTTTTACAGCTGCAATAGAATGCTAATACATGGAGCTAATGACATATTTGTGTTAGAAACATCATTTCAGAAAATCGTTCTGGCTGCAAGATAGTAAACGAATTGGAAGGGGCAAGGCTGAATTCAGAAAGCATGGTTAAAAGGTCATTGTAGTAGTCACTATGGGAGGGGATGATGGCCTCCAGGACAGCTATTAGGGACTGTTTCTATACCAAACCCTGGAATCAGACTGTGAGGAGGAGGAGGGATCTGAGGGAAACTAGTTATATAGATCCTTGCAGCACTGAACATTGAATCTGAGATGGGAAACACGTGCAGAGAACAATCATACCTAGCAGAGTTGGTGATCTTGAGATCAGAGCCAAAGTCAAGTGCTGTGGAAACAGAAGGATATTGCTTCCAAAGAAGGGACTCAGTGACAGCTTCCTGAAGGAGATGACACCACGAGGTCTGTCTGGGAAGTCTACAAGAGAGTGCAGAGGAGGTTGCAAATAAACAAATACCTGGAAGGAGTTCACAGTTCAGGGAGGGTATCAGGCAGATAGAGAGGTCACTCTGCCTAACCCTTGAGAATGCACAAGTCGAAACAGGACTGGGTTGGAAATTAAGAATAGGGATTGATAGTCAGTCCAATTCTGCCAAGAAAACACCTGCAAGGCCTTAAATAAGACACTTCTCGACACTGCCTCTGTTTCTTTTCCTATCAAATGGTGACAGTAATGCTTATCATTTCTGGGAGCATCAGATGTGATTAGAGTGGACCCATGGGTGTGCGCCACTGGACGGGCCAGTGAAGCAACTTTGCAGCCATGGTCCTTGAAACACCCTGGACAGTAGGGGTCACAAGCTGCATTCTGCCATGGAGCAAATGGCAGTTCTGAGAGCCTCCATCTGGGAAGTGACTTGGCCTGCTCGAAATGCTGGGGGTTAGGCTTGAGATCTGACCATCTTCCTGTGGGGCTCACAGTTAGCAGTTAAGCTGAGGTGGACTGACAGATAGCAGAGGCAGAAAGGAGGCCGAGGACATATGTGGCGGGACAAAACACACTGGTCTGTTTTCTAGCTGTGGTTAATGAACTCAGGTAAGTGTGGAGGGCTCTGGTTCTCAGTACTACTAATATGCAAATCTTGGGGGGGCAGGTGCCCGGAGTCAGCACAGGAGCATGGACTTGACTGCTTGGGCTCAAACCTGCTCAATAAAAAACCATGACTCTTCTTTTACTCCCCACCACATGCAATTGGCAATGGAGATCAGCAGGTTCTATTTCCTGACTCTCTCTCAAATCTGTGCTTCTTCTCTGTATTCTGTTGTCCACTTAATTGGTTATGTCTTGTCTGGATTACTGCAAAACCTCTTAACTGGCCTCCCTCCTTCCAGCCGTTTTTCAGTCCATCCTCTACCCTGTAGTCAGGCAGTCTTTTTGAAGCTCCTATCTGATGGTTTTGCTTTCCTGCCGAAAACCTTACAGTGGATCTCCTCACCCTTAGAATGAAGCCCACCTTCTGTAGCATCACTTAGAAAACCCATGAGATCTGAACCCTACGTGGCCTCCTCTAGCTCTATCCCATCCTTGCTTCTCACTCACTGCTTTAGCATCTTGAAACTTAGCTTATTGCAATTTCCAGAACATGCCATGTAAGTGTTATATCTGTGCCTCTTCCATTCACACACACACGCACACACAGACACATACATGCCTACTTACTTTTGTGCATGCTGTTCTTTCTGCATGGGCCCCACCCTCACCGCCTTTTTCTGCCCTCTTCCTTATTAACCCCTCCTAGTCTGTCAAATCTAACCTCCTCCAGGGAGCCTTCCTAACCTCCTCAGTCTACATTAAATTTTCCTTCTCTTCATTTCCTTTGTCCTTGAACTTTCTCAATGAAACTTAGACTTTATCCCTCTAACCTATAACCATCCATTCTCACAGTCAAGCATTCAAAAATTATTTTGCTGCAACTCAGTATGCAAAAATACTGTTGTCTTAATTTTATAAAACTGACATAATAATTCTCTCAAGTTTTCATTCCACTGATAGCAAAAACATATTTCCTCCTGGTATAGTGGCTCACGCCTGAAATCCCAGCACTTTGGAAGGGTGAGGTGGGCATATTATTTGAGGTCAGGAGTTCAAGACCAGCCTGGCTGACATGGTGAAACTCTGTCTCCACTAAAAATACAATTAGCTGGGCGTGGTGGCACACACCTGTAATCCCAGCTACTTGGGAGGCTGAGGCAGGAGAATCACTTGAACCTGGGAGATGGAGGCTCCAGTAAGCCGAGATCACACCAGTGCATTCTAGTCTGGGCAACAAAGTGAGACTCCATCTCAAAAAAAAAAAAAAAGTATTTTCATTTTTTGATTAAGGATACAAAACATTTTCTCTAGAGTAAACATTAAGTCCACTCAAAGTTGAACTCCCCACCAGTCTTGCCTCAGTTGCATTTTCCACACCAGCCTTGCCTCTCCCTCTTACCAAACAATCTCCCCTACCCTTTAACTTGGCCTCAGAGAAGGCAGAGGTTGGTAAGGGCAGGTCTCTTGTACAAATGTATTCTTGTGGATCCTTGCTGGTATTTGCTATGTGATTTTTTGGTTTGAGCTTGGCTCTGAGCGCTAGCACTGGCATCCATTGAGGTATGGAAGGTCTTGGGTAGTTTTCTGAGAGGATCAATGTGTTGGAACCCACAGCCAATGTCCAAAGTCATTAGATCTCAACACTCTGAAGCCCCCCTTTGTTCTAATGTTCTAATCCCAGCCTCATCCACCATCCCTGCCACCACGGGAGTGAAGGATTTATGCCAAGAGGTCTTTTTATTTTTAATTTTATATTTTTAATTGACATATAATAATTGTACATATTTATAGGGCCAGGAAGTCTTGACTTTTTTATCCCCTTTACCCTGTGCATGCAGAACTTGGTGGGAGTGGCGCCAAATTCAAGTCTCTTCTTGACTTACTGTTACTCTCTCCCAGGAGTTCCTGCTGGCTTGTTGAACAAGGGGCTTGCAAACTTCCCAGACTATATCCTGGGTCTAGGGAAGCAAACCCAATCACCCCTGCTCACCTGTCTCAAGATTCTTAAATATCTTAAGTGTTTATTGACACTACTCTTGTACTTGGGATGAATGAGGGGTGGTTTGACTTCCAAAAGGCCAGGAGGAGGGTCATTGAGGCACTCCCATCTGAACTCTCGGCCACTTGACTTTCCTCTCCAACAATTCCTTGCAGCACCAGTGGTAGAAAGAAGAACGTAGTACTTCCTTTTCTTATCTGGTGGGAACAATTGTGAGGCCATCACCTGCCCATTCTGTATATTAAAATAAAATATAATGATCTGAGTCAGCAGGACTGGCTTTTGATAGAGAAGGAAACTTCACTCTCAGCACAGGCTGGCTTTTGAAACTCTTGTCCAGCTTGAAACACTGCAAAGTCAGCTTTGAGAGGCAAAGCTCAAATAGGATTTCTGGAGAATGAAAAACATTTTAACATTTTCAAAACAATGATTTACCTTGCACACATGTGCACACATACATAGGAGGCATTTGTAAACATGTGTGTCTCCTATCAGGCTGTGAGTAACTGGAGGACAGAGAATGTCATTTTTATTTTTGTATTCCTAATGCCTGACAAATAACAGTAAATATTTGTTGAGTGAATGAATGAATAAATGGCTAAATGAAAGAATCACTAAATCTTGAGTGCTTGACCAGATAACTTAAACTATGACGCATAATTAAGAAGTAGAGCATATGAAAATAGTTTCTAACCGCTGCTTAAGAAGGGCAGAGCTTCAAGGTGGGCTGGTACCAACCAACCAGTGTTAGTGACAGTTTATCAGCACCAGACCCTATAGGTGTCTCCAGCACCTGCAGAACAGCTACAAAATCTAGCCCAGCACCTCTCAGGCTGAGGTTCAGACAAACGTTTTGTACCAGCCTGTTCCTCTCAGTTCCAGAGAAGGGCAGTGGCTTCTGCACATCATACAGCCAGCCAGTGACAGAGCCAAGATGAGAACACAGGTCTCCCAACTGCTTGTTCTCAGAGGACACCAAATCTCAGCCAAAGTTATCCTTGTCATATGGCATAAAGGCTCAGTTCAGTCAGAGAAGAGGGATGGGGCACAGTGTACACCAGGGAATATGTCCTCATCAGCTTTGGGATTTTAAGGCAACCTTTTTTGAGGCTTCTGGCCAGTGTAGGAAGAGCCAGAGAACCAGACAAGGAGAGCGGGCCCCTCCCTGCAAACTCAGTAGCTCCCAAGCCAAGGCTCCTAGCTTTCCCTCAAGGAAGAAAAGACTGCAGACAGTGCTGGCTGGCTCTAAGGTGATTTACCTTCCTGAAATACCTCAATTTAAATGCTAATTTCCCCTAGAACGAAGGGGTGATGGTTTTTGCATGCTGGTTGCTGTGTATTAATGTACCCAAAACACACATATTCTTAAAAGAGGGTGGCAGGCAGCAAAGACCTGAGGAAGGGTGGAACAGAGTGGCAGAGGAGTCCAACTTCCCTTGTTTGTCTTTGCTGTCAGCATGGCTGATCAGAATGAAGCTAGACATGGTGCATCCTCAGTGGAAATGTTTTGTAGGATTTCTGTCATTTAGAGGTCATATGCAGGTAGCCTGGGAGGGTAAAGAGACATTCCCCTTCTATTACACATGGTTCAACAAATGCTCAGGGGCATATACAGTGAGACAGGCACTGTGCTGGACCCTCTGAGAACCTTGGAGAGATTCAGAATCTAGTATGGAAACCAGGAAAATAAGCTAGCATTAAAAATAATTTTACGGCCGGGCATGGTGGGTCATGCCTGTAATCCCAGCACTTTGGGAGGCCGACGTGGGCAGATTATGAGGTCAGGAGATCAGGACCATCCTGGCTAACATGGTGAACCCCATCTCTACTAAAAAAAAAAATACAAAAAATTAGCCGGGCGTGGTGGCGGGCACCTGTAGTCCCAGCTACTCGGGAGGCTGAGGCAGGAGAATGGCGTGTACCCAGGAGGCGGAGCTTGCAGTGAGCCGAGATCACACCACTATTCTCCAGCCTGGGCGACAGAGCAAGACTCTGTCTCAAAAAAAAAAATAAAATAAAATAAAATAACCTTACATAATTCCTCCTCTTCACACATTGAAGCTGAACTCATTATCGCCATTTTACAGATGAAATCACTAAGGATCATAAAATTTGAAGTCCTGAAGGTCACACAGCTAGAATTTGTATCCATGTCTGTATGAGTTCTAAGCCCATACTTTCTATCACTAGATCCAAACTGTATGAGTTCTAAGAACTCATACAGAACTGTATGAGTTCTAAGCCCATACTTTCTATCACTAGATCCAAAGGCCACATCTGGAATCTATTTACAAACAAGATGCATGAAAGTAAAGTGATAGAAAAGATGTATTTCAGCTGGGGAAAACTGGAATGGTATTATGGAAATGATGGTTTTTCAATGGGGCCCTTTGCTGCCCACTGGCATTGTTCATTTTAGAATGTGCCCACACCTCTACCTCTACCTGAATGTACATATGCACACCAAGAATGGGAGGCCCAACCAACCCTTTTCTTAGGGAGATCATCTGTTCCCATCCAGTCCCCACTGACTCAGTGGCCCCTGGCCCCTCTGTCCAAGGTCCATGGGAGCCAGAGTATGTATGTACTTAGGAATTTAGGGGAAGAAAGTAGGGTTTTGAAGCTTCTTATGGAATATTAGACTCAAATCCTCAATACGCTTTGGGTCCTGAAGCATTCTGGGACTCTATGGCAAAACATCAGAAAGGGCTTCATCAATAGATGTAGGTCATGCACATATTACCACTGTCTCTGGATTTTCTTCCTTCACTGCGTCAACAAATGTTCGTGGTGCACCTATTTTTTCTCAGTTTTACTCAGGTACTCAGTTTGCACTGCTGGGCCCTGAGGAGGCAGCACTACATTGGACAGGCATAGTTTGGGGCTGCATGGAACTCACTGTCTAGTGGGAAAGACAGGTGTCCAACAACATCTCCCATGAGCACAAATATCATTAGAAATGATAAAGCCCTTCATAGAGGAAAACAGCAGGATACGATAAGGATGTGTAACAAAAGAACTGATTCCAGGGAGAGTTCTTAAAAGGCAGAGGAATAGTGGATGGTCTGAATGATGAGTAGGAGTTGTCCAGGTGCAGAGGGAGAGCAAATTCCAGAGAGAGGGCAAATTCTAAGTGGGTCCTTGTGTGGGATGGGAGCATGCCCCAGAAAAGGAACTTAAGGACAGTCAGAGCAGGAGGAAAACAGTGGCCCAGGGGGCTGTGGCTCAAACAGTAAGGCAGCAGGAGTAAGTAGGCAGGGTCTAGATTATGAGGGATCTTGTAGACCTCAATGCAACATTGATTCTCTCCTGGTCTTCATGAATGGAGGCATCTCCTCTGATTTTCCACTGCTGTATCCCTAGCACCCAAAACAGTTCCTGAAAAAGGGTAGTGCCCCAATGAATGTGAAATGAAGGAGACCTCTCACTGTCAGAGTCCCTGGGGCCCAAGATCTACTATTTTAGAATTGATGAATTGTTTCCTTAGAAGGTCAACTGAGATTGAACTGTTTTTATAGATACATTTGGGAGATGCTTGTCTGTGTGTTTGTGTGTGTGTGTGTGAATAAGTGAATGTTGTGTTTCAAGCAGCAGCAGAGCCACTGTTTGTTTAATCAAGCATCTCTCAAAAATGCCTTATTGAAAGCACACTTCACTGTGGTGGTGAATAACAGAACTACCCGGTCTCATCTCTAAATGAGTCAAGCTATCCCAGGGATCAGGAGCACAGGCTTGGGATCAATTCACTGAGCATGTACGTACTGTGTGCTGGGCTCTCAGCAGGAAGCTAGGGGTGTTAGAATTTGGTCTTGGCCACTGCTGCTTTCTAACCGTGGACCTCAGTTGGACAAGTTCCTTAACCTCTCTGAACATGTTTTTTCATCTATAAAATGGAAATAATGATAGTACTTGTCTCACAGAGTTCTTATGAGGTTAAAATGGCATACACACTCCTATATCTGTTTTAATTTCAATCGTTTTGGGGGTACAAGTGGTTTTTGACTAGATAGATAAGTTCTTTAGTGGTGATTTCTGAGATTTTAAGGCACCCATCATCTGAACAGTATACACTGTATCCAATATGTAGTCTTTTTTTTTTTTTTTTTCCCCGGAGAGAGTCTTGGCACAATCTCAGCTCACTGCAACTTCCGCCTCCCGGGTTCAAACGATTCTCATGCCTCAGCCTCCCGAGTAGCTGGGATTACAGGTGTGTGCCACCATGCCCAGCTAATTTGTGTATTTTTAGTAGAGACGGGGTTTCACCATGTTGGCCAAGTTAGTCTTGAACTCCTGACCTCAGGTGATCTTTCCGCCTCGGCCTCCCAAAGTGCTAGGATTATAGGCATGAGCCACTGCGCCTGGCCCCAATATGTAGTCTTTTATTACCCCTTTTCCGACCTTCCCCTGCCAAGTCCTCAAAGCTCATTACATCACTCTTATGCCTTTGTATCCTTATAGCTTAGTTCCCAGTTATAAGTGAGAACATAAAACATTTGGTTTTCCATTCCTGTACGCTACTATATCTTGACACACTGCCTTGAATATAGAAGATGGTCAACAAATGCAATCAGTAAATCTCAGTAAATATTATCATATTGCTAGGGTTAGTTACCTAGCAGCTTTTACTACACATACACACACACACACACGTTGGCACATGAACTACAGCATAACTGATGAGCAACAGATATGATCAATAAATAAATATGGTCCATTATTTCTGTCTTCCTATTATACGAATTAGTTGTGTGGTAGTTTTTACTACACACACACACACACACACACACACGAGCGCTGAGAATCTGAATTATTCCTGAGCATCCAAGTTTAAGCCAGCACCCTGCCAGCTCCCTGGTCGCCTCTCCCAGGTGGGTGGATTCTGCAGCTGCTGTCTGGGCTTCCATCTGAGGTTCTCAGCCCAGCGGAACTTTCCCAGCAGCTACTCTTCTCATCCGTGTTTTGCCTCCCAAAACAGCTGATCGATGCAAAGGCCCCGGGCGCCCTCTGCTGGCAGAGGCCTTGCAGGACTTGTGGCCATCGCCCAGGCAGTTGCAGAGGGACCCCAGTACCCGAGAGACCATGCCGTTGCTGTGTTTTTCATTTGGGCTTCATCTTCGCCTACCTGCCCCCCTCCTTCCCAGCCTTCCATATTGGCTGGCTAATTCTCACCCCTCCATTTTCTCTCTCTTTCTGCATTTCTCCAAGTCCCCCTGTACTTTCTGGAAGCTCAGGAAGGAAAACCTTCCTCCGGGAAGGGGTGTCCTGAGCCAGGCCCCTGCCTCCTGAGTTTGCCCACTCTACTTCCTTGCGTTGTCCCATTGGGGTCAGATTTCCTTGCAGAGCTAAGATGGACTTGACAGGAAGGCAGAAGGATTGGAGGAGAGGGACATGGGGATAGAGAAGGTGGCATTACCTTCCCTCCTCTGCAATTGTAAGAACATTTCTAGAGATTTGAAATGGAGACCCTTGGGTGGTAAAGTGAAAAATGATAGATTTGGCTTAAGATCTCATTTCCCAAATGCACCCAGTGTGTAAGTCCATAGAAAATCCATTTCCTTGTCGGTTAAACGGGGAATATATGCCTATCTTGTGGCATTGGTGGTGAGGCTTGAAGAGTTCACATAGAGAACAGAGCCTGGGGCATGTGGTGAATAGCTCTCTCCTCTCTTGTAGGAGCAGCAAGGTCCTCGTCTTGGCTGCAGCCTGTCTGGGCTCAGCACACGCCCAGGCACTATGGCCCTTCCAGCTTTGACAGCCTGTGTCTGTCACAGGCAGGTCCTTCCACACCCGGTACCCAAGCAGTGATGAGGAGTGCTAGAATGTCTTTTGAAGACATCTACCATGACCTGTTAGAGAAACAAAGACTCTATGCCAGGCATACAGTAAATATTAACCCTTCTATATTCAACTATCTGAGTGAACGCTTAGGGAAAGGCAAGCTGAGAAATAAAAGCACAATCTAGTCATGTTTACTACATAATAAAGTACAAAATATACTCGACTTAAGCATTGGGTTTGCTTTTAAACCTGATAGAATTCTGGAAAATTTAAATGCCAGATTGAATCAACTTTAAAACTTAACTCATGGTTGAAAGCAATGTATTACTAAATTTTGATCTGGGGCCAAACCACCTGGGATCTCCCACTTCCCAGCCTTGTGGCCTTAGGTAGTTACATAACTTCTTTGTGCTTCAGATTTTCAATGTCTAAATGGGGAATGTAAATGACACCTACTTCATAGAGTTGGGTGAAGAGTAAGTATTGGCAACTGTGCCTGGTGCATAGTAGGTGCTCAATAAAAGGCTATTGCCATTGTTGCCACTCCACTAAGGCCAGCTGAGTAGCTGTTATGATCCCCATGTTACAGAACAGATCATTGAGATTTGGTTGGTTTGCTCCAGGTTACACAGCTAGGATGCAGTGTGGGCAGAATTGGAGCCCAGTCCTCATAGGCTCCTCTCAGCTTCCAAGGCTGAGCTACCTCCTTACCTTCACTCTGGCCTCTCCTGCCCAGAGTGAAAACAAGTGCTGGGGATCTTGCAGGGAAGAGACCTTGTGCAGCAGCACCTGGCACATGCAGAATTCCTGATATCAACCCCCACCAATTGTTCTGCATGGCCATTTTCGTGTTTTCCCCACTAGGCTGAGAAGATCTAGAGGACAAGGGGACACATCAATCTGTCTCTGTGTTCTTAGCACCCCCCCAGCACAGGATTCCACCCAACTATGTGCTCAGTGCATGCCAGTTGACTGCCTAGGGCATGGACTACCCCTTCATCCTGCTACATCTTTCAGGGAAAAATCTATCACCAGAGACCACCACATCACAAGGGAGGAATGAGGACATTTAGTCCCGGCTAGTGTTACATGTTATGTGGAAGTACTTCCATTGACCAGAAGCCTGTCTTTTTAAATTCACATTGCTATTCCACACTCCCAGATTTGCAGACAAAGAGCAACCATCTGGGTAGAACCCATTATCACCTGCACACACAGACATAAACAAGGATGACTCCACAGACAGCCATGGCACACCCACACACAATAGCATGTTTAAATGGCGAGTGTGGGCCTTAAAACTCACCATCATGCACATGCATCCTGGGCAGAAAGTCTTAGGCACAGCCAGACCAGCTCCACCATATGTTAACACCAAATCTCATGTTACTTGTCTTCAACTTAAAGATAATGATATCTATCTTTTGGGAGTGCTGTGAAGATTAAGTGATAAAATGTATATAAAGTATTTAGCTAGATTCTAGCAAACTATAAAGATTCAATGAATAATACAGATGACAAAGACAATGATGATAATGATGGTGATGCTGGTGGTATTGAAGATGGTGATAAAGTCACATCCTCTGGACTCAGAAATGAAGAAAGTGTTCATTAAATGGATGAATTGATGATGAGCTTCAAAGGTGCCTGGAGTGGGGTGCAGAGATGTTGAGCAGACAGGAAGGTGACCCAAGCCACTCAACACTTTCACAGGTGCTTTTGATCTGCCTGAGATATAGGCTTCAAAGGCATTGCTTTGGCATCACGTATTTTTGTTTTCGTGCTTCTGATTTTCATTTCAAGGTTGACCATTCCATGCGTCAAAATGAAGTAATAAACATCCTCCTTTTGTTCTTCTCCTCCCCCTTCTCTTCTCTCCTCCTCCTCTCCAGACTATAATTCGTGTCTTTAATGCTGGGGATTTCTGAATATAAAGGGACCTCAGAAGTCATATTTAATATGGAAAAGCCCTCGATACCATCCATGCCAACTGGCTGTCAAGTTTTCTGCTTGCACACCCTCAGTAACAGGAAGCTCACCACCTCTCTTGGCAGGCTGTTAATTTTTAGGCAGGTCTATTGTCCGGAAGAATGAAATCTGCCTCCCTCTGCTGCACTATTACCATCCTCTCAGAACTTTGTTCATGGTTCAGTTCTCTGGGGTCATTCAGAGGTCTGTCTTCTGTTCCCTGGGGCTGACCTGCAGGAAAGGGATAGAGGCACCTAAAGAAGTTAGAGCAAGGGAAAGAGCACTAACCTGGAGTCAGAAGACATGGGTTTGAGTCTAACCTATTAGGTTGTGATTCAGCAAGTCATTCCCTTTCTCCAGACCTCAGTTTCCCCATCTGTAAAAGGAAAAGTTAGAGCCAAAAAAAAAAAAAAATCTTAGGGCCCTTCCATTTTACCAAACATCTATTTTTCCAAGGTTTGTTTGTTCTTTTTTGTTTTTCAGCCTCATCTTGCCCCCTTGTTCTTCAAACACTACACACTATTCTCAGTTCTCACATCCTAGTTCAAGATTGCCACTGCTTATGCCAGGGGACGTTTAGCAGCCACATATACAGTGTATAGAGCATCAGAGAGTATCTTAAATAATTGGTAGATTTTTCTCATTAAGTGCTTACAACAGCCCTTAGATCTGAATCTCACTTTATGGACAAGGAAACTGAGGTTCTGAGAGGAATAGTAGCATGCTTGAGGTCATACAGCCAAGTAAGCAGTGGGGCTAGAATTTGAACCCCAGCCTGCCTGATTCAGGAACCTGTAGTTAGCACCATGTTCTCAGAGCTAGGATTCAGGAAACCAGAGGCATCACAGCAAAGCCACCCACCATGAGTCTTTATTCTGACTACAGCATCCTGCCTCCTTGCCCTGCAGCCCCCAGCAGCCTCCACTTCCTCGATTTGGCAGTCTCTCTGCTCCTCTCCACAGGGAGAACAACTTCATCAAGGACTTTCCCCAGCTGGCCGACGGGCTGTTGGTGATCCCGCTGCCGGTGGAGGAGCAGTGCCGGGGGGTCCTCTCCGAGCCCCTCCCGGACCTCCAACTGCTCACTGGTAAGACACATGTGCCAGACCCTTCCCAGGTTTCCTGACCACACACCTAGTCTCCACACCTAGTGCATATCAGTCTTCAGCAGATCCAAGATGGGCTCCATCAAGCCTCCTCCTTCATGAGGAATGGGATGGGAAGGAACTTGCCCCTCTTGGGCTCCTGCTATTGGCTGTGCAGAACCAGGGACTTCCCCGAGACCCCAGACTTGGGACTGCAGTCATCTTTGAGAGGAGGTTCCTCTCTGAGAACAGGAACAATTTTTCTCAGTGAGAGTTTTGCCTCTGTGAATGAGTCTCAAAACACTTTTCATTCTCATTGACAATTTTCTGGTATTTTTCCACTTTTAGTATTTTATTTTTCTTGGTTCATTTTAAGTCATTCTAAAGCAAAAAAGTGAACTCTCCAACCAGGAGCCTCTCCTGCTTGAAAGCACTTGAGTTACACAGCTCGTTTTTGTGTGTGGGCACTGTGCCATCTGTTGGGTGGGTATTATTTTTACCATTTGATAGATTAGGAATCTATACTTAGAGAGGTAGAAGGGACCAGTCCAAAGTCACACAGCATATCTGCCAGGACTAAACCCTGGGTGCTATAGCACCAAGTCTTTTGCCCTTTTGACTCCACTTTGCAGCTCCCCCACCCCTGCAACCACTTTCTCTCCCCACTGGGAAGTTGCCTTTTGCAGGCTTTCCTGAGACTCCATATTTTCTGTCCAACCCCAGGGTGCTCTTTCCTCTTTTTGTGCTCCGAGTTCCTCTCCTACCCTTTTCTTAAGAAATTTCCTAAGATGTGAGGGTCCTGACTCTGCCTTTGTGATACTGTGGTTGCATGCCTTATCCACAGCCCAGGGAGAATAGTCACGGGGAAATCGTTATGGGGAAGGATATTAGAGCTCTCTCACTGAGAGGGGAATTGTCCCCCAGGGAAGACCCCACAATGTCACAGACCTAGGTTTAAATCTCTGCCTGCCCTCCCCATCACTTGCAAGCCTGGGAAACCTCAAAAGAGTCATCTAACCTCTGTGAGCCTTTCCTGTGAAAGAGCATAGATGGAGGAGAGAACCCACATCGCTTAAGAGGTCCTGGGGTCCAGGCACTTTTTATGTGTTAAACCATGTAACCCTGCAAGGCCATTATTGTCCCCTTTAAATTGGCTAGCTAGGTCATGAACTCGTCCAAGGCCACGTGGCTAGTCTATAGTCATGTCAGGATTTAAACATAGTTGGTCTCAACTCCAAAGCTGATGGCATATCCACTATGTTACATAACCCCTGACCTGTGCTATTTCAAAGAGGGACCCAGACGTAGATCAAATGAAATCATGGATATAAAAGACACCTTGTAAAATGTTACAAACAATTTCACTGCCTTCCTTAATTTTCATTTTTTATAAGATCATAAAATTTCAGAGCTAACATGGGCATCTAGTCTAATCTTCCTTCCTGATGAGGAGTCAAGTCTATAATATCTTTCCTGAGTGGTTATCCCTCTTTGGATACCCCCAGTGATGGGGAGTTTACTACCTCCTAAAGCAGACATGTCCATGGTCTGTGAGGAGGTGCTGTGCTTTAATGGAAAGGCCCCTGAACCTGTCATTGATCCTGGTATGTCCCTGGACAGTTTCCCTCTCTGAGCCTCAGTTTATTCCTCTAAAATATAGGGTATGGTCCGGGCACAGTGGCTTCTGCCTGTCATCTCCTCACTTTGGGCGTCCAAGACAGGTGGATCACCTGAGGTCAGGAGTCTGAGACCAGCCTGGCCAACATGATGAAACCCCAACTCTACTCAAAATACAAAGAATTAGCCGGGCATGGTGGCGGCTGCCTGTAATCCCAACTACTCAGGAGGCTGAGGCAGGAGAATCACTTGAACCCGGGAGGCAGAGGTTGCAATGAGCCGAGATCTCGCCACTGCACTCCAGCCTGGGCAACAAGAGCGAAACTCTGTCTCAAAGAAAACAAAACAAAACACAATGCCGAAAAAATAGGGTATGATAATTATTTTTTAAGGATTCTAATGAGAAATAAAGATCATGTATATAAAATGCTTGGCACACTATGGGTATCCATTAGTGGTTCAAATTGTTATGATTCTTTGTTTTGACTCAAGGATTTTGGAGATTTCCTAATAAAGGGAACTGTTGCATTTCAAGATATTTATTATTATTATTACTACCAGGAAAAATTCCTTCCTCCATCACATAGCTTCATTCCAACCGTAATCCCCAGGTAGGGAGCTGGGATGGGGAGGGCAAGATGGGAGTCAGCGACAGAGTAACCCAGGGATGAGTTTATGGTTAGGAACAGAGTGAGAGTTAGGCAGTCAGTGGATAGGCATTTATTGAGAGGATACTATAGGCCAGGCTCTCTTCTGGACTCTGTAGAAGGGGAGGAATATAGAACATGACCTTGACCTCAAAAAGCTGACATCCATTCCAGTGGCGAAGCTTTTCTTTCAGGCTTGAATCCAGGAACGAGCAGGGATGGAAGGAAGTGAGGGATGGAGTGAGAAGATGGTTTTATAAATTACTTGATAATCAGAAGAAGTTTTTTGTTTTGTTTTGTTTTGTTTTTACATTTGGACATCATGCCACCAAGTGAAAGAGCTGCCTCTCAGCAGCCTGCACCATTCTGCCTCCCTCTGTTGGAGAGAGGCCTTGGCTGCCAGTGCCCCCACCAAGTCTGCTTTGAACATGAATGAGCAGTAATGGAAGGAGCAGAGACTGCCTTGTCCCTGGTGTCTGAATCTTCTTGTGCAGACGTTTTCTCTGCCCTTAGTCAAAAACACAGTCCTCCCCTTCCTCCCTCCACACAATCTCCTTTTCTCCCCAGCCTCTGCAAAGGAAGGACGGGAGAGGCAGAGCAGGTAAACAAAGACGACGTATTTATAACAAACAACCTCGCTCCAGTGGACATATCTTTGGGGATCATGAATATTTTACTTTAAAATGAAAGCCTCTGAAAAACTATTTTATTCCTGAAAAGGCTAAGGAGGATAAGGAGGAAAAAAAAAAAAAAGGTGACAGTAATGGACAACTTTAATACTGCAGTAATGTCCAGGAAGAAATCATTTGTTACAATGAGATTCTCATTTTAATCTTGGTATCAAATATCTCTTTAAGTGCCTACTCACCAGGGGACAAGAGAAAAGGATAGAAAATGTGCCTGCCATTTGCAGAGGCACAGGAAAGCATGGATACATAAAAACAGTAATAATAACTGCTGATGTGACTAGCATCTTTTTAATGTATTTTTGTTCAGCTTATAAAAAAGAGTTTGCAAAGCTTATGGTAGAAAATTTAGAAAATAGAGGTGAATATAAATCAGAAAACAAGAATTTTTCATATACCACTGCCCAAAGTTAATCATTTGCTAACACTTCCTTGTGTCTTTTCTTTTTTTATTTCTTGTTTATACCTGTGTTTCCTGAAATATATTCTATAAAACATGAATTCCAAGAGACCTTTCATACGAAAGGGCTTTTATGGTCAAAGAAGTTTGCACACTACCTTCATGCATATTAATCTAATCAAGATGCTGAGAAATTATACAGTTAAACTTTGTTTTGCCTGTGTTTCTCAGTCTTACTTGAAATAGAGTTTATTTCTGTATACCTCTATTTTACATAATACTTATGAACATCCATGTTGCCATGTTAAGAAATGATAGTCTACATAAGGGTCAGCAAACATAAAGGGAAAGTTAATAAATGTGTTAGCCTTTGCAGGTGGTTTGTATTGCAACTGCTCAACTCTGCTGTCATAGTGTGAAAGCAGCTATAGACAATACATAACAAATGGGCTGTAGTTTACTTACACATGGTCTACATGCACAACATTTCTAGGTTACCAAAAGGCTCCCACTTCTAGTACCTTACTTGAGCCTCACAACATGCTTATGAAATAAGAGCATTAGAGATAGCTACAGTGTCGATGTGGAAACTGAAGCACTGAGATATCTAGTGCCTGGTGGCAAGTTGTAAATGGGGTGAGGTAAGACATAGATCTGATCTGAGGTTGCTCTTACTTGTAGGGTAAAGGGGACTTGCAAGCTATAGAGCAGAGAGAAAAATGAGGGGTGGAGCTGAGATTAGAGACCAGGAAGAGGCCTGGAGGGTGGGGTTCATAAAATTGTCAATCCCAATGAAAGCTGGCACTTCCAAGAGGTGTCTGTTACCCAGAACCAAGAGCTGCAGGGTGAGCCTTGTGGTGTGAAGCGTCTTAATTCTGGGCTCACGTGACCATCTTATTTCCTCTCCCAGGAGATATCAGGTATGACGAGGCCATGGGTTACCCCATGGTGCAGCAGTGGCGGGTCCGGAGCAACCTCTACCGTGTGAAACTCAGCACCATCACCCTCTCAGCAGGTGAGGACAGCGGACTTGGAATAATTTAGCACTTGTTCCCAAGGACCTAGCATGTTCCAGGGTATGTGAGAGCACTAGGGATGCTGAGGAAATGGGATGCATCCTGTCTTCCATCAAGGAGTCCCAGGGAGGGTGGGTGGACCGGAGGCTGACAGACAGTAGAGTCAATGCAATAGTGGGGAAGCGGTGGCACAGAAGACGGAGCTAATCATTCTGGGGGAGCTAGAGAGGCTCCCTTGAGGAAAAAGTATCTGAGTAGGGTGTGGAAGTATGAATAGGAGAGTGGGGATAAACAGTCATCTAAGTCCTATTTATGTTTCTGAAGTATTTCAAGCTTGTGAATTATAAATTCTCCTCAGATACCAATTTCTCCTTCTCTCCTGGCTAATTTATTTTCCTGCCCATCTCCGATACAAAAATCATATATAACTCCCACACCCCCATCCCTTTACATGTACCACCCACATTGTATCCACATGAACTTTAAGCTCCAACAGATGGCAGCAATTTATAGTGCCCAAAATGGTGCATGTTCTCTCATGCCACTGTGACTTTGCCCATACTGTTCCCTCTGTCTGGACCTCTTTGTCTTGGGAACATATGCCATATTACTCTGTGATGCCTCTCCCATTCTCCATTCCCCTCAAAACAACTCACAGAATTCTCGGTGCTTGAATATCTATATCAAGACATTAACAAGTGCTTGATTTATATTAGAATCTTGTCTATGACCTGAGAACTGTGGGCGGGGCTTGGGTCTTATTTATTCCAGTATCTCCAAAACTAACAAAGATCAGCAGATTGTTGGTGCTCATGTATGATGGAGGAATTTTTTAAAATAAATGAAAACTGAAAAATAAGGAATGAATGAAAGAACCTGGAATGAGGCCTGGCCTAGGATTTTCTACCCTGACTCTTACTAATAACACTGTCACGGATTTATTGTCTGAGTGTCCTCTAATTATCTATGAGTTCTTTTCTTCTCTTTTCTTGTTCAATATCACTTTGTTCATCAGCAAACTGGAGCTCTTATAGCCTGGGGATTGGAGGATTTCACCCTCTGGAAAGTAGAAATAGTAATTATTGCTGACATCTGTTAAGCATTTTATAATGTTTCATTTCTTATGACAGAACAGTACTGCAAGGAAGGCATTATTTATCCCATTTTTCTTCACATAAGTATACTGAGGTTTAGGGAGGTTAAATAACTTGCCCAAGGTCACACAGCTAGTAAGTGGCAGAGCAGGGAATGAATGAATCAAGGATTTGATTGCAGTTTTGTCTGCCTGGATAAGAGCCTCAGGGCATCTCTGTGTATTATTTTTTATTACTGAACAGGAACCATCATATTATTAACACTACTGTATTAATTATCCAGTTGCATTACTTAACAGGTTGATGGAGAGGGGTTGTTCTCATCAGACACCCATTCTTTGAGCCCTAATTCTGTTTTCTGCCCCCCACATCCCATACTGCACTTGTGAATAAGACTGTGATGTTCCTATTAGAAGTGCAAAGGTGCATCTGCTTTAATTAATCAGTATGATGCTCCTGGAAAACCCTTTTGTCAATCAAATGTTGGCAAATTAGAGCTCACTTTTAATGTTGGAGAGAAGCTTGTTCTTTTACATTTTACTTTGATGTGGCACAGTATTGGTTGTTCTTGTAATAATTGTGGTTGGTGTGTTTGCTGTGTCCCAGGCACTGGGCCGTGCACCCAGTTGGGGTGGGTGTGCGGGGAGGATGCATGTGCAGATACAGAGACAAATAAGGTAGAGCTTCTGACTTTAAGGTGGTGCATGTTGAAAGTGCAGAGAGGAGGCACTCCTGTCCCTGATGATGGGAAAGGCTTCTTGGAGGAGAGGTGACTTCCAGGGACTTTGAAGCACAGGTGTGACTTAAGGAAGACATAGGGAGGCCATTTCAGGCATATGTGTGTGTGTGTGTGTGTGTGTGTGTGTGTGTGTGTGTGTGTGTGTTGAGGGTAGTGAGAATGCAAGGAAAGATAGAATGATAGAAATTCCAGGTCACATTCAGGATAAATAATAAAACTAATTTGGCTGGAGCTAAAACTTAGTGTGGGTGGCTCATGAGAGATGAACTTGGAACCTTGAATATCTAGAGAAGGTCACTAGGCTTTGTCCAGTAGCAGGGAGGAGCTCAGGAAGGCCCCTGGAAGAATAGCTTGGTCATGTGCTTGCTTGAGGAAGGAGAGAAAGAGGGGTAAGGCACCAAATCCAGGCTGGGAAGAACCTTTGCCACTGTATAATTTGCTAGCTGCCAGCCTCCCGCATCTGACCACCTCCACATGCTCCTCTCTTGTCCAGGCTTCACTAACGTTCTCAAGATCCTGACCAAGGAGAGCAGTCGGGAGGAGCTGCTGTCCTTCATCCAGCACTATGGCTCCCACTACATCGCAGAGGCCCTTTATGGCTCAGAGCTCACCTGCATCATCCACTTTCCCAGCAAGAAGGTCCAGCAGCAGCTGTGGCTCCAGTATCAGAAAGGTAAGCCCGGAGTGCCTACTGGAGGAGGTGGCCAGGCAGGGTATAGAGGGAAGGTGTCTGGGGAAACAACTGAGCTGCCTTGGATCTAAATCTTGGCTCTACCACATCTAAGCTGTGTGACCTTGGGCAAGTCCCTGCCTCTCTCTGAGCTTCAGTTTCACCATGGGCAGAGTGAGGGATCATACAATGATTTTTGCAGGATTCTCTCAAGTTAGGCATTTTCTGAGGCCTCAAGTTAGTGTTCTAGACTCCAGAGCCCTTGCCTTCTCCTGCAAGTACTTTGCTTCCCACATCCTCTCTTTGAAACAACTGCCAGGGATCAGGTTCGGGTCAGCAATTGGTGTCTTCTTGATGCTTTCTTCTCTCCAGGCTTCTTGGGAGAACCCAAAAAAAGCTTGGGTTCTTCTCTCCCAAGAAGAGCTCCCTTCCTCTGGAAAAAACAATCGCCTCATGACCAAGCGGACGGTTTCCATTATGTCCTGTGGAGAGGCTTTTATCCTCAGGAAGGTTCAGCAGATTTCATTTCCCTTTGATTCTCAGCTATTATCAGAATTGGAATTCCTCAGACCAGGTGCAGGAGACCAGTCTCTGCCCACTCACCTTGGGAAGGTTTTTCCTTTTCCACCTCAGTTTTCCCTTCCTGTGAAATGGGTATGTAAGTAGCTATTCTTGTCTGCTTCTCACATTAAAGATAAGCAGTTTATATAATAGCATTTTGAGAAAGCTAAAAATATCGCACATGTATATACATGTGTTTTAATAGGTCAGTGTATTCACACTCCCACTTTACACATGAGATAATGAGTCTCAGATATGCCACATCAAGTGCCCGTAGACACACAGCTAATAAGTAGCAGGGTCAGGATTGGAACCCAAGGCTGGCTGACCACAAAAGCCCATGTTCTTTCCCTCTTTCAACTATACTGAAGTGCTTCTTGATATAGTTAATACTATTATTATCAACTATTTGTAAAAGAAAGTCTCTCAATTGATGCAAAGGGCGAAGAGCAATGTTAAAAACATGCTTGCATCTTTTCATACAGCTCAGCCACCCTATCTCCAAGAATGAAAGCAATCACAACAAAAAACCACTAAGTGTGGGAGCCAGGAGAGATCTGAAAGATCTCATTGAGCATAGCACTCCAGTTTTGCAGTTGAGGAAACTAAGTCTGTAGGGGAGAAGGGAGCTTTCACACAGCTCTGCTTGGCAGGGCCAGGACCAGGTGGGATTGCTCTACACACCCTGTCTAGTGCTTTTTATGTAGTTGCACATTCCCGAATGGATAAAACCCTAGTCCACCTGCCTTCCCAATCTCTAGATCCCTTCCTTTTGTCCCTGGAGGCTTTGCATCCCCAGTCGTGTTCTCACCCCTTTCTGCTTCCTGTGTGCAACTGAGTGGGGCAAGGGATGGTTTATGGGCACAGTGGATATAATTGAGTTGTCTGGGAATAGCTCCGTTTTATGACTGTTAACAATGACAGTCTTTAAGGAAGTGCATTAAATCAATAGAAGTCTCATTGTGCTACCCTGCAAATAATGTGACACATCATTAAGCAGGGCAATAAGCTTCAGGACTTTGAAGTAATACAATTAGGTTATGTTTATAAAAACCTTCGCTCACTGTGGCCACATAAGTAATTTGCTTCATATCACGTTTGGGGCCTGGGACACTACTCTGATTCTAAATCCCACCCCTTTTCCATGCTTAGCTGTCTTCAGACTTTAGAATTTCTCATTCCAGAAAATCCCATTCCTTGTCTGGTGGATCATGGAATTTGTTACAAATAAGATGGGAGAGGAGGAAGAAAGAGTGCTGAAACAACAGCTAGGAGGACCCCCTCAAGACCTGACTTTGCCACAAACTTGCAGGGTAAACTTGGTGTTTTCCTTCCTGGGCTTCTAGTCTACAAAGGCACTTTTCTTGCTTCCATCATCCATACTTGCTCCCAAGAAGAGAATAGGGGATACATTGAGGTCAACTTAACCATTCTGTGTGTTTCTTCCCCTCCATCTTCACCTGCTGTGACCACCTAGATGGTAGATCAGATACTCTGGTTTTATTTTTTATATTTGGGAGTGATGCTAGGGAATGGGGAGATGAGAAGCTGGGGATTTGCCTCTGTAGAGTTGAAAGAAGTCTTTGGACTTAAAGATAGCTAGTATCCCTTTTCTCCCCAGCCATGAGTTGTGTGTCACTGACATCTGCTAAACATTGGACAGGCCAGGATGAATCTGGGCTTGGGAGCTGATACCTCGGGGGACAGAGCTTGTGAGAGGAGGAGGGACAATGCGGTGCTGAAGTGGGGTGGAGGATATTTCATGTCTCTACTCCTCTTTATACACACCTGGCAGGTAACCTCAGGTAAAGGAATTACTAAGTCTCAGTTTCCTCGTGTGTTAAATGAGGGATAGTAATTCTCCTGCCTGGCTTTTGGGAGAATAAAATGAGATGATGCAGGTAAAATGTCTGGTACATAGTAGGTACATAGAAAACAGTAGCTTGAAATAAAGTAAAAATTGTGGGCATCAGCTGAGGATTCTAGTCCCCGCTCCATACCTTGCTCATGTGTGAGCTCAACCCTCAGTTTTCTCTGTGAGCTACAGATGTCACTAGAAAAATCCCTGTAAGTGTCCTTTTAACTTTCTTAGTGGAAGGAGGAGTGGAGGGGCCAAACTTGGTAGAGTAGGTTGGAGAAAATAGACCAAATAGGGCATGGATAACAACTATGAGCATTTATACAGCCCTCTACAGTTTGCCAATGGCCTTCCTATGATCTTCTCATCTACCTACAAAGCAAAGGAGGCAAGGGTGCTCACTTCTCCCTTTACAGAAGGGAAACCTTAACTTACAGAGGCAAAGGGCCACCATTCTTACTGAAGGAGATGGTGTTTGAATCCAAACTTGAGCCCATTGCTTCCTTCGCCCTAGTTCTGTTGTCCCTGGACATTAGAAACAAATGCCCTAGCCTTCCCAGGTTTCATAATGATGGGACCCTGGCCACTTTTTTGATCTGGGGAAGCCACTGGAAATTACTGGAAAGCCAAGGGAGATGGGGGTGAATGTGCCTTATTAAAATATTTCCCGTGAGAGGTTTACTCTCATTCCCCTAAGTGTTTCTAAAGGTACATTCTGTGGGCAAATAAAATCATAGTTATCATTCATTAATTCTTTGAACATTTCCCAACAGTTTTTTCTTTTTCTTGTGTCAGATGTTGTGGCACCAAATAAAGAAGATATGGGCTCTGTTCCTACGTTGTTCATTACCAGCATGCCTTAGTCTACCAATATTTCATCATTTTTGTTACAGACTTTAAAAAAAAATCCACTAGTAGACAGCAGGGAAGAGGGAGGGGGCTGACATTTCCAGGCTGGGTGGGATACCCAGTCACTATCATATTATGGTCTCTAGCTTTCATGTGCCAATTCTGATCAACTAGGGAATGGCTTGTCTAGAACACTGTGTGCAAGTTATTGGGATAATTGAGAAAGGGAATTACGATCAGCTGGTAATATCTATTCTAGACTCAGAAAGGAAGTGTGGTGGTCTGGATCCTCTGTATTTTCTTCCCTGTAATAGGGCAAAAATAAAAGCTAGAATAACAGGCCTAGTTTTTGATGTTGATCCCAGAGGGGGCACGGGGCATGCCAATAACCACTGGTAAGAACTCCAGGTAGGAAGGCAGAATTTTATATGACCAGGTGGGAATTCTGAGCTTTCCAGTAGTCTGTAGGTGACTAGAGCATCAAACAGGTCAATAAGGTAGAATCTAATCCAATGCAGGAAGAGCTGGGCCTTAGGACACAACTAGAGTAGCCAAAGTCATCTCTGGAAGCTCCAGGTTCCAGGCATGATTAGTATGGAAGCTGTTTAGCCTGTTAGGGTTTCTTTAGCCATTACCTCTGCTTCCATGCCATTCCCCCAATCAGTGTGTGAACTTCTGAGTCTCTTGCTCTAGCATAATACTTTCACTACATGTTGCTGTGCTCTTGATATCCCTGTATTTTGAAAAAAACTACCTTCTTCTCACTGGGGCTCCATTTTACCTTTTGACTTGATATTCACACATTCTCCCTAGCTGTGATCATGAAACATGAGTTTTATATCATGATGAGGGTTCACTGTATAAAGTCACCCTTCCTGTGGCTACCTCGGATAAAGACTTTCTCATTTGGAGATAAAGCACAGGTTTTACAATCAGATGGACCCCAATTCAAATCCCAGCTCTATCTCTTACCAGATGTGTGATCTTGAGCAAAGTGGTTCATTCTTCAAGATCGGTTTTCCCATATGCAAAATGCAAAGTCATTGTGTAGATTGAGTAAGAAAATAGAGGAATGGATGGACCCATCCAGCTCTGAGTTGAGGACCTAATTATCTTGATCCAACCCGTGCCCTCCACCCAAGGCTGCCACATCCACTTCGATTACTGTGTTCCCAGGTGTGTATGTTTGTGTGTATGTATGTGCGTGCAGGCACACCTGTGTGTGAGCAGGGGTGGGGGTTGCTAATTTGCTGTCATCCCTTGTCATCATTGTGACCCAGGATCAAGGGCAGAGGTAGATTGTCCTAGGATTGGGAGGGGCCTCAGTGAGTTTAGCTACAGGCTTGGAGCCAGTGAAAGCAAGGAGTTGTGGAAGTGGACTGGAGAGATATCAAAAGGAATCTGTAACTTTTATCATCCCCTGTAATTCTCTACTTAGGGAGGATAGTGATAGATGCAGGAATTAGCAATATTATGAGTTTTCTAAATTTTTAATTGCTTCTTTTTTATAGAGAAACTGACTATGGAAGGTGACATACGTGTTTGTGAAATAATTGCTCATTCTGTGTGTGCGTGTGAGAGAGAGAGAGACAGAGAGCTAGAGCAAGAGAGAGAGGAAAAGAAAGGCAGAGAGAGAAAAGGAGGAAGGGGAAAAGGAGACAGAAAAACAAAGAGAGATATACAAAGGCACACCAAAATCCACAAAGAGAAATGGAGAGATAAAGAGAGGCTAGAAGTGAAAGAATGCTATGCAATTAAAAGTGTACTGCCTAGGTGACCCCTGTGGAAGGACATTCTCTGTGTGAAGCTTGCACTGCTCCTGAGTTTAGATTGGGAGAGTCCATGGTATAGAAACATCCCCACAGATAAATACATGTCGCCACTTCTAAAAGGCATCTTATCTCTATTATAATTTTCCTAGACTGTCCAAGGGATTGCATTTCTGCATTTCCATTTGAATTACAATGCGCTTTTGAATGTCAGCTGAAACATTCCTAGACTACTTTTTAAAGGAGTTTTTGGCTGTTTAAAAGGCATCTCAGGGGTTGTGGGTGGAGGAGGAGAAGGGAATGATTATTCAACTGTCACCTCTTCTTTTGAGGACAGGTGTGGCCAAGGAGCTGATGAGAGCTGGATAATTCTCCAGAGCCTTCAGTTTCCTGAGGGAACTTGCTTCTAAGATGGCAACAAGATATGAACGTAGTTGTTCTTAGGGTCTGAGACCTGCAGGGTCTTGGTTTACTTCTTCAGTGATTCAATATCCTGCAGACAGTTTTCAGGTTCCATCTTCCTGACCTTTCAGTAGCCTTTGACAAAGTTGTCTGCTTCCTGTGTGAAGCACTTTCCTGTGTTCGTTTCGGTGATACCACATCTTCATGGTTTTCTACCTCCCCTCCGAACTGTCGCATCTCTCTCTTCTGCAGGTTCATCCTCTTCTGCATCATTAGTAAGTGAGGTTTCACAGGAGCCTGTCTTATGGGCCACTCTTTCTAGACTGTTTCTATGGTCATGATCTCTGTTGTGATCCCCACACTGATGAGTCCTACTTTATACCTCCAACCTCAAGCTTTCCTCTGATATTTGCTATCATTCTAGTTCTCTTGCCTGCCCAAACTCCACTCCACACAACCTAATACTTTTCTATTGTTCTAGTGAGAAGCACCACCATCTGTTTAGAAGCAGAACCAGAAACCTAGGAATCCTTCTCAACACCCTCTCTCAAGATCTGAGAGCACTGACTTCGAACTACTTGACCCCAGGGCAGTCACCTCTGAATCTTAACTCCTTAATTTTATCCTAGGTGAAAAATCCCAGCCTGGCTGCATTTGTCTATGGTGGTAGGAGTTGGCTAACTATCCCTTTCCTCTCCCTTTGTACCTTAGTTTCTGAGAAGGTCTTCTGCTGAATTTTCCCCTCCATTTCCAAACCATTCCAAGTTCTGTCAATTTTAATTCTCAAATAACTCTTAAATTTGCCTACTTTTTCTATCTCACTGTTGCCACCCTATTCCAAGTCACCATCATAGCTTGTCTGGACTCCAGCTTTGTTCTCCTGCCTGGTCTGCCTGCATCTACCCTGCCACTGTGAATCCTAACCACACGGCAGCACTGAGGATGTGTATTAGCCAGGATAACAGAACCGACAGGATGGATATGTAGCAAGAGACTTAGAGGTAGATATATAGATACAGATACAGGCATAGATATGTAAATATAGGTGATATAGATACAGATTTATTATAATAAATTGGCTAGCATAATTATTGAGGCTGAGAACGTCCAACATCTTGCAGTCAGCAAGCTGGAGACCTAGGAGAGCAGATGGTGTAATTCTAGTCTGAATCCAAGGCCCTGAGAACCAGGAGACCCAATGCTATAAGTTCTAATCTGAAGGCTGGCAGGCTTGAGATCCAAGAAAAGAAGATGTTTCCATTGGAGTCCAGAGGCAGTAAAAGACCAATGTCCTAGCTCAAGACATTCAGGCAGGAGGGTCAACCTTTTGGTTCTATTGGGGCCTTCAACTGACTGGTTTAAGTCCACTCACATTGAGGAGGACAATCTGCTTAGTCAGTCTACCAATTCAAATATTAATCTCTCCAAATTCATCCTCACATACATACCCAGAATACTATTTGACCGAATAGTTTGATAACCCAGCCAAGTTAACGCATGAAATTAACCATCACAGGATGTTTCTAAAATAGAGATCCGAACATGTTATTCCTTGGATTAAAACTTCTAGGTGCCTTGTCACTGCCATGGGGATAATTTGCAAATTCCTTCCCATGGCCGCAGGGCTCTAACAGATCTGATCTGTCCTCAGCCAACCTCTTCAGCCCCGTGTGTCTCCGTGCTTTCTACCATTTTGTCATACTGACTTTCCTTCAAGTCCTAGAACAAGCTGCGATCCTTTTGTCACTTGGCCTTCTGCTGATTTTTTTTTCCCCATTTTTGCTGAATCACTTCCTATCACCCAACTCAAATGTCACTTTCTCAGGAAACCTTTCAAGAAGCCTCAGGCTATGTCAGGATCCTTTGCTACATTTTTATTTTCTTAGAATGATGTTCTTTTGCTACACATAACCTGTTTGTAAGTTCACATTTATTAGTTTACATCTTTCTCTCTTGCTGCACTGTAAGCTCTGTGAAGGCAGGGACCCTGCCTGCTTGGCTAATGCCTAATCAGTGCCTGGCATATTGATAGCATTCAGTAATGTTTATTGAAATAAATGAGTGAGTGAGTGAGCCTTGGAGGGTCATAAATGCCTTAGTGGTATAGGCAAAGTGTTGTTCATCTGCATTTGTGGTTTATTTGGGATGAAAGTCTCCATAGCTTTCTTGCAGTCTCAAAGGGTTCTCTGACTCCAGAAAGGATGAAGACTACTGGTGTATTAAAAGCACTTTGTTGAAAATTTGAGAGCACTGATTTTGAACTCAGATAAACGTGGCTTTTCTGATTCCTAGCGGCTTGACCCCAGGGCAGTCACCTCTAAATCTTAACTCCTTAATTTTATCCTAGGTGAAAAATCCCAGCCTGGATGCATTTGTCTATGGTAGGGTCCCAGCATGGTGGTAGGAGTTGGCTAACTATTCCTTTCCTCTCCCTTTGTGCCTTAGCTTCTGTGCAGTTATTTGCAGGATCAATCTAGCTCTAGGGAAGTATTTACTTGGACAAGGCGGAGAGACTGGAGGAGATTAAATATGAGCTGGACACTCACTAGTCTACGGCAGGCCAGAAGATGGAGCCAACTTATTTCTCCTCAGAACCATGCAAAAAGACGATACAGGATGTGGTTCATTAAACACAAATAGGCCCGTGAGACTGCCATTTCCACAAGATGAAATTACCAAAAAAAGCATTTGTTCCCCAGTTTAGATTGAGTCCATCTGGAACGGAACACCCTAGTCTTTTTCCTATTGGTGCATACCAAGAATAATAATCCTCTGCATGTGCTCAGTGCAGTGCATCACACAAAGCACTTTCACATACATTATTTCATCCAGTTTACTCCTCACAAAAAGTCTGTAAGTCAGGTGTTGTTATCTGCATTTCATGCTTGAGGAAACTGAGGCTCAGAAGGGGAAAGTAACTTGTCAGGATTCACACCAGGGAATTTGGCAAAGAAGGGATTTGAACCCAGGCTGCTTTAATCATGGAGTTGGTGTTGGTTCAACCATACCACAGTAGCCTCAGAGAACTCTTTAGATGTTGGTATCAAACCCAAAGGTAAACATTTGCTCTCCTGTTGTTTCTCTTATCCATAGTTAAAAGAAATGAGGAAAGCTAAGACTTGGAATTTAGACCTTCAGCTTGAGCAGGGGTGAAAATATTCTCTTTGCCACCAATATCCCCCTGCATAACTTGCTTCCAAATCTTAGCTTCGGGGCTGCATTATAAAGTCAAACCCTACAAAGTCAGAGTGGGAAGAGGCATTAGCAATCACATAGTCAGGCCTGCGTTTTTCTTCATGTGTCCATGGCAATCAACTTCCTGGAATACTGCATTGAGATTCTGGGCCAGGACTCTGCTCAGTGGAAAAGAATGCAGTGATTACTTAGCAATATCTGTCATGGATGTGACAGTAAGAAATAGTGATTTGTGTAAGGTGTTTTCTATTCTTATCTTGGTTAGCCATTCCCATTCTACAGATGGGAAAGATGAGGTCAGCTTTATGCAATCAATTAGAAACTGCAGTGGTGAAGAGAGAAATTTAATAACCAGGTAGAAGCATCGTTTGGCCTTCCCTCTCCTGAAAACTTAGAACAAATTCAAAGATTACCTGTTGCCAAAGCCTCCCACATACTCATAGATGGCAGAGTCAGTGGTTGGCAGACTGCTTATTATATTATTTGGGGTATATGTGTGTGCATCATTACCTAAAGCACTGGAGACCATCCCCACTGTCCATCTTCCTAGGGGAAGTGACAAGAGATTGATGCTGTTGTAAACTAGGTTACTCTGATTCAGACAGGGGCCAAACCATACTCATTCCCGGTCACAGTCCCAGTCCCAGACAGAGATGCAGGGCCTAAGGGAGCAGGATTGTTAGATAGGACCGTTTTCTCTCAGCAGTCTGGCACTAAGAATGTGGAATTTCCCTGGAGATGAATGTGGAGCTTTTGCTATCTCTCTGCCTTCAGCCCCTTAATGAGAACAAAATGGTCTGGAGGGAATACAGATACACACATTGAAGTTTTTGCCTTCCCTCGGTCATTATTAGCAGGTCTAACCTACCAACCTGAGAGCAGCCTTGCTCACAGACAACCCTTTGAGATACCACACCCCAGGGGGCCCTGTTCTTCCCCCTCTGCCTCTCATTTCTTTCCTTTATCCTTTCTCACCACTCTATCATTCCACAATAGTTCCCTGAGCCCCTAATATGAGGTGCTAAGGAGGCTAAGGCAAGTGAGACACAGTCCCTGCTCTCAAAGATCCCACAGTCAAATGGGAAAGACATAGGTGAACAGATTATTTTATAAATGCTTTATAATTTGATAAATGCTGTGATAGAGGAAAGCATTAGGTGTGCATGTATATGGAGGGTGGGGAGTGGAGGGACCAAGGCTGAGAGATGGGCCCCTAACCTACTGAGGGTGGGCTGGGAAGTCTTCCTGGAGGAAAAGATGTCTAAACAGGAACCTGAGGGTGAATAGGCATTTGCCAACTGGGAAGGTGGGGAGGAAGGAGACTCCACGCAAGGAGACAACAATGCAAAGCTAGATTTGTGGTTAGGCCTGGCACCTTTAGGAATGGCGAGGCCTCTTGAACCAGGAAGGAGCAATAGTGCCTGCATCCCCTCAGTGCTCCTAGGGAATGCTATTGGCTTCTTTGTTAGACCTTTGAATGTCACTGGGCCTGAGTCTCCCAGTAGTTAGAGACACTCCCATTGCTTCTATCCACAGCTGAGAACTGTCACAAATAGGAAAGATTGAATCTCCAAATGCCTTAAATTAAGTGAAAACAACTGGCCACTTTGGGAGATACCAAGGGAATAACTGGAAAACGTTTAGACCTCACATGATTCTTATGCAGATGATGTGAGATCATGTGATTATGTGGCTCATAGCAGGAACTCAACACAAGTCAGTCATTGATGCCTTCTCCTCCCCACAGGTGTAAGTTTCAACAAATGGCAACATACATATGAAGCTATGTATCATCTGTTCCATTCTCTAGATGTGTGACTTAGGTCAGGTCTTTTTGGTTCCTGGAACTCAATTCTCTTATCTTTAACATGGGTATAATAATGCTTATCTTGCAGTATTGTTATGAGATTTAAATGAATTGATGTTTGTAAAGTGATTATTGCTACACCTGGCATATAACAAATGCTCAGGAAATGCTATTTTGATCATCATTCATTATTATCATGAGACATAATTAAGCCAATAATGATTATTATTACTATTAGTTTTCTCAAGCAAAAGGCATAATGATATAGCCTTTTCTAGTCCTGACTACAGCAGCCTAAGATATATGTCTTCTTCCTGCCAGACTTCCTATGTCATGGCTGTTTCTCTCTGGCTAATCTGCCAGCTTTTGAATTTGAGCTCTTCCTAAACCTGGAGGTGGGAATAGAAGGTGAGATTGTCAGATAGCACAGCCTGGAGCTCAGCAGTAGGGCACATGGCAGCATGTTTGCACAGCTGAATACCAAGCTTATATTGTTCTAGAAGAATGTATAGGTGTGTGTATATGTGTGTTGGAAGAGAAGGTGACAGAGGAAAGGCCAACAATTATTTACATGTGTTGAGTTCCTATTATGAGCCACTTAATCACATGATCTCATATTGTCTTCATAACAACCCTGTGAGGTCCAGATTATTATCTCTATCTTCCTAATGTGAAAACTTATCTGCTCAAGGTTTCATGGCTAACAAAAGGTAGAGCCAAGATTCCATCCTGGGGCTGTCTGACTTCCAAGTCTTTATGTCATGTACTGAGAATTCACTACATGCCAGGAGGTATGCTGGGCATTTCACATGTACAATTTCATTTAATCCCTACAACTTCCTACAATTGGTATCTTTATGCCAGTAAACTGAGATTTGGGAGTGAGGGGTGAGATATACCACCCAAAGGCACAGAGTTGGCAAATGGTACTCTCTCATGCCTTCTCTTTCTTCTATCTTTTCTTGCTCCAATTCTCTTACCATTTACATTTTACTATTACTTAGCCAAAATGGGCACTCCCAAAGTTCTCCTTGAGTGGCATTTCTCTTCTCCCTGCAACAATTAGAAGTACTTAGTCAGGAAGAGTGAAACAAGAGGGAGACTGATCAGTAGGATGTAAGCCTGCATGATGCTCACCAGCAGGCTCCAGACCCTTGTTTCCTAGCAACCCCTTGGCTCTGAGATGGGCCTTAGAGATCAACTCGACCATTGATACATTGGATAGGAGCTGGCCTTAGTTGTCTTCACCTGACGTACCAGCCCTAGGCCCCAGGCTTTCCTCTTTAGGGTCCTTTGTCTTTAGGGTCTTTCTTGCTGTTCCCTCCCATTCCACAGATGCCCAGAAAGAAGGCTCTTTTGGAGATCTTGACTCAATATGTCTCCAGGGTATGGGGCACCAGAATCATTGAAGTTTACAACTAGAAAGATCCTTAATTTAACAAATATAGATGGAGGAAATGGAGCACCATGGAGAAGAAAAATAATTGCCCAAAGAGAACGATTAGTTAATAACAAGATTAGGACTCAAACAGGATTAGTATTCTCTCTTTCTTCCCCCATCCAAGGAAGTGTGTTGAGTGGCAATTCAAAAGGCCATGTGTCCAAAGGTCACATGGCTGCTAATAGGCAGAGACAGGATTCCATTTCAGGACTGTCTGACTCCCAAGTCCACATGACACGTACTGAGAATTCATTACATGCCAGGAGGTATGCTGAGCATTTATTATCTCCATTTCCTAATGTGGAAACTCACCTGCTCAAGGTCACATTTTTACATTTGTAACAGCTTTATTGAGATATATTTCATATACCACACAATGAAAGGTATATTTTTGAGCCTTCTCTTCCAATGGTGACATTGCACCAAAACAAAGTTCGGGTTGAGTCTAGAAAGGAACACAACTTTCATTTATTTTACAGTTGAGAAGATTCTCTAAGGAAAAGCAAATCAGAGGGAACCACTCCTCCCACCTTTCAACCATACCCCATTTGCTATTGCAGCTGGACTTAATGATTCAGGGATGCAGGTGGTGCGAGGAGCAGGCGGTGGCATTACCAGCTGATGCTAATTGTGACCCAGAGTGGTCACATATGTCAACATATGAGCTAAGCTGACCCCTGGTTTTATTCAGCAACAATTATAGTGCCTACTATGTTTCAGGTACTGTGCTAGATGCTGTGGATGCAGCAGTAAATTAAACATTGCTTTGCCTTCAGAGAGCTCATTTTAGTCTTGGAAAAAGATATTTAATGAGAAAAATCACCATGAAATATGTAAATGCTAGAGGGATAAATATAAAGACTGGCATGAACACCTGACTCAAAACAGTTAAGGTGGATCTGAAAGGGCATTGCAGAACACTTGAAGGAGGTAAGATTTAGGCCAACACATGTGGGTATGGAGAGGGTAAATGTTCCAAGATGCAAGAAAAGCATGTACAGAAATGTCCCTAAGATAAGAACAAAGAAATTGTGAATGGAGCAGAGCTCTAGAGGGGATGGAAGTGGTGGTAAGATAAACCTAGAAAGACAGATGAACAGGAATCAAATCCCACTGGACGGTATAGACCATGTTAAGAAAGTTGTAGCTTCACTAGGAGCAATTAAAGGTCATTTAAAGGTTTTGTATATTATGATTAGCATTTGCATTTTAGAATTTGACTCTGGCTAATGTGGGATAGGGCTCGACTTGGGATGGGAGGAAGTATATGTGGGATGCTAGATTACAGTTAGGAAGATCAGTTAGGGAGTTGTAGTAGGGTTTCAAGGAGAAAAATAATAGCTTAAAATTTAGCAGCCATGAGGATTCAGAAAAAAAGTTAATGTATGTGAAAAATATTAAGTTGTTAGAATGATGAGAACTTCATGATGGGACAGTAGAAGGTGAGAGGTGAGGAAAATGATTAGACATGGTGCCAAGCTTTCAGACTTAAGGGCCTGAGTGAATGCTGGAGTTCCTTAGGTGAAATAAAAAAGGAGCAGCAGGTATGGTAAAGCCAAGTTCAGTTTTGAATATATTGAGTCTAAGATTCCTAAGGTATATACAACTGGCAATATAAAATGGGCAGCTGGGTATACATCAATCTGGTGATCAAAAAGAAGGTAAGACATGAAAAATACAGTTTGGTATGTAGCTGCATACGTCATTGAAGTCATAGGAAAAAATGGTATCTTCCAGAATAAAAATAAATGTTCCCTTTTGCAATTTGTTTTCTTAAGCTACTTTCCTGCTGCCATACCTTGTATTATTTCTGACATTTTATTTAGAGACACTTTATTTCATTCAGAGAGGCTGACTATGCTGCTCATTTTTAGGCAGCTTTTACTTGTGTAAAATGTTATGGGGCATTGAACAATAGTTATAGTACATATTGAATAGGCTGGAGTTAATATGCCCATTTCATTGAGGAGAATAAATAGGCATAGTCACCAGAGCAGAAAGGAGGAATACACACTTTCAGGGTTTTTGCTTGAGAATTTGCACCTTACATTTAGCTAATTAGCCTTCTATGCAGGGTCTAGGGTATATTTGCCTATTTGTATGTGCCCTTTCTTTCAGTGTATCAATTAATGGAAGTTTCATTCTTCTATACCCAGTCCCTGAGTCTTGGATCAGGCGAGGTAATATGCATGTCTAATCCCTTTCCGTCCTTTGAGGCCATGATATTCTTCATTTAACTTCATTTCTTACACTTTTACAGAATCATTAAATGTATCAAACGAGTTTCATATCTTGGGGCCTGAGAGATTTAGAGATTTATTACTAGTTTTAAGTTTAAATATTAAATGTCATTTCACAAAACACATGGCTTTATTCATGTGATTGCTCAGAAATTAAACTTACAAATTTTTTATTTTTTTATTATTTATTATTATTTTTTGAGAGAAAGTTTCGCTCTTGTTGCCTAGGCTGGAGTGCAATGGTGTGATCTCGGCTCACCGCAACCTCTGCCTCCTGGGTTCAAGTGATTCCCCCACCTCAGCCTGTAAGCTGGGATTACAGGCATGTGCCGCCATGCCTGGCTAATTTTGTATTTTTAGTAGAGACAGGGTTTCTCCATGTTGGTCAGGCTGGTCTTGAACCTCCAACCTCAGGTGATCCGCCTGCCTTGGCCTCCTAAAGTGCTGTGATTACAGGTGTAAGCCACTGCACCTGGTCTGAAATTGTCATTTATCATAATATGAAGTTTCTTTCAATATTTAACTCTAAAGATTCGTTGTCACTCTGAAGTGGTGGGATGGATCCCCAGCCAACATTTGCTTTAGATGTTGAGGCTGATGATACCACACACACATTACACCAAGAGGATATGAAAAGATGTATCACTCACATAATGAAGCTTTCTAGGGAGAGCAGAGGGAGCTTCCAAGCAGGTCCAAACGTGGTTTGAGAAAGCAGGGAAAGGAGACTGGCTTGGAGTGGGAGGTGAGGGGTATAGGGTGAGGTTGGGGAGGTTCTCATAATATCTGGGGCTTGCATGGATTGAGCTTCCCTCTGGCACCAAAGGTAGGCCTACCTAGGCTTCCTTATCAGCTTTCCCAGATGTAAGGCTGAAGGAGAAGAGGGAGTAAGTAGAAGAATTTGAAAGTTGTTAGCAGTCAAATACTAAAAATGGAGTCAGAATCTTTATTACAATTCATCCCCGATATTTGACTGATGACTGAAATGTGGCATGTTTCACTTAATTGAACTTGAACTTGTTTAGGTAAAATGAACCATTATGGCTTTCTGTGAGGCCTGCAGCCTGAGGCTCGTAAGGGACGTGAAAGTTCCATTAAATGCCTTGTACAAGAGCCCAATATTACATATTTTGAGAAGTGAAATGAATGCCTTAGTCACTATCAATAATTTCTAGACTACTGAAGGGGCTAAAATGTTAATGAAGCCTTTTATTGTGAATTTATTATAAGCAGAAAATTATTATAAGAATAATTTTCTTATAAGCAGGAAAGAAATTATTATAAGCAGAAAAGACCTTGATTTATACTGTGAGTATAAGTATGTGTATACACACACACACACACACACACACATATACATATATATGAAGCAAGAGAGTCCCAGAGTTATTTAACCCAAAGAGGCAACCTTGGATAGAGAACTGTTATTGCTGTTATTGGCTGGAGCAGATGAGCAAATCACTGGCAATGGCTCAAGAGTCTATAGAACTGTGCATATGTTGGTCAGGGTATTTAGTGCTAAAAGGACCACATAAAGTTTGGCCAGTTGCACTGACTTGGGTCCTGTCTCATTATTAGGGATGTCCCAGTTATGGGCTAAAAATCAGGAACTTTCCAGCAAGCTCCATCATATACGATGGTAGTGATAACATCTATAAAGTGAAGACATTCCCTTTACTCTTCACTCTGTTGATTGCAAGGGCTTCCGCAGATATCCAAAGGGTCTGGGAAGGGGGATGACTTTTACCAGCACCATGGCATCTAGCAAGGGGCTGAAGATGGTGGTGGGGGACCTTTTCCTATAGGCGAAATATGCCCGGTTTGGCTCTATGCTATAGCAAGGAAACCTCAGTGGCTATGCTGAATTTTTATGGTGCTGATTTCAAGACCTAAGGGATAATGGGCAGCTGGTATGGAGAGTCACAGGCTGAGGGCCTGTGACAACCAGACTGTTTCCAAGAGAGCCCAATATGCTTCCAGCAATTGCACTCTAATGGCATACAGCATAGGGCTGAAGGGACACTTTCTTGCACAAGATGCCTGTGGGCAACCTAGGGCCATCAAGTGTGGGCCAGAGACTTCAGGAAGCATGGGAGGAGGTTGCTAAAGCCTTTAAGTAAAGGACTCTCAGGGGTCACTAATTGTAGTGCCTGTATTATCATTCATAAATGGGCTTAATAGCATAAATGGGTTTAAGTAAAATTTGTAAATGAGAAATATGCTGTCTCCAGAACTCAAAATAGACTAAAACATACTGGGCTTTAAAAAAAATTGCAAATGCTGTTTCTGGCAAGTGTCAGGCATAGAATGGCCATCAGCTAATAGCTTTCAGGAATTTAACCAAGGTGGAAGGACTTGGTACAATGTGTGGGGTAGTGGTCCATCCCTTTTTAGTGAGCTCTTTTATGACTGTATGTATATCCTCAGTGATTGTGCCAAATGAATCTTCTTGGAGGATGATGTGAACAGTATGATCAGTGTTTACTGTGCTTCTGAAGAAAGTTAGATGTGGTTAAGATTTTGTCTGCAGGCTGTGTGAAGGCCTGGCTGTTGTTATCCCATGGGTAGCTGAGTAAAAGGATACTGCATCCCTTTGATGGTGAAGGCAAATTGTGGCTAAGTGGCTGCTAAAATATTAGCCAAATCTGTGACTTAAAAGTATTTACTAGTTCTTGATTAAAGTTAGTAATTTTGATAATATTTGATATGGGAGCCTTATTGGATAGAACTTCAGCATTAAGATGGCAATAATCTACTGTGAGATGCCATTGATTCTTTCTAGGTTTCTGAACAGGCTACATTGGGCCGTTAATGGTGAGGCAGTGGGGATACTCACTCTTCTCTAAATAGGTCTGGTATATGGGTTTCAAACCTCGAAGACCTTGTTTTAATTTAAATTGGGCCATATTAGCTATTTTAACTAATGGAGGAGGAGAAGGTCCATGCCGTCCCATTTTGGCAAGCTGATTTGTAAGTGCCAAAGGCTTAATTCAATTTTATTACTCATTGGGTTAGAGCAACCCGGCCCACTATGCCATATGTTAGGTTAATGGGTGCTATGGCTATGGGGAATTTAGGCAGGGCAATAGTTCTGATTAAGATGAGGCATACCTATTTGTCTTCCTAACATGTCCTAAAATATCCTGTTAACTACCCTAAGATTATAGGGATACTTTGTTTAAATTTAGGGGAATTCCAGGTATAATTTGAAACCCAATATTAAGGCCATAAGGGTTTAACAACTGGTACATTTCAGCAGATGTTAAAAGTTAATTTGGAACCTAAGTTGTAGAGGTACAAAAGCCAAATAGTAACCTTTTATCTTGTTTTGTTGTTGTTGCATAAATTCTTTAATTTTGGATTTCCTATTGGGTCAAACTGTGAACCTCTGTTTCAGTTTTTTGTTTCTTTTCCCCAGCATCCAGGTTTATTTTATTTTATTTTATTTTCCTTTTGGTGGCTACTGTATATCATTTGGTGGTGGTGGTGGTGTGGGGAGGGGTTGGGGAGGAGGGAAGTTCCTCTGGATCCTGCTCATATGTGTAAGATTCTTCCTCCAGAGTTGCAAATATGTATAATCAGGATTAGGGTCTCTCTCATGCCAACAGGTGCTTTATATGGTTTGAGGACCCAGTGCTTAAGTTGGCTTTGAAATAACTCCTTGGCTATACCATGGATGCTTTTCCTTATAACCCTTAGGATCAGGATTTTTTTTTTTTTTTTTTTTTTTTTTTGGTCAGGGGGCATAGTGGCATAGGGCATAGGCAGAAGTAGCAACAAAGGCATTTTGTAAAGTCCTAGTAAACCATCTGCTTTTGGGAGTGCACCATAGCATTCAACATGGTCTTCCTCCACAAGTGACTACCAACCAGCCTGCATATTGCAAACAGTATTGTTTTTTTTGAGCACTCCATACAATGAGGGCAACACCTGGTTGAGATAAACAACCAAAAGTCACAGGGTAAGAGTCATTCCTCTGAGCCTCGTGACAGTCACAGCTTACACTGGGATTCAGAAACACAATTCAGAGACATAGGTAAGTCTGGACCAAGACACATGACCCAGGGCCACTTTATTCTTGTTCTTAAATGCCAATTATTAAAAATTCCAACTTAGCTGAGCACATCTATAACAGAAGCTTGTTAAGGCTCAGTTAACACAGTACAAAGCAGCACAGCACAAAGCATGAGCTTGTTAGCAGTGACCAAAAAAAAAAAAAAAAAAATTCTAGCCAGCAAGAGTCAGTTAGCAAACTAAAGCAAGAGGAAAGCCTTGCAGTGGTAGTGGTCATCTCCTAGACCCTCTGCTTGTTGCATCAAGTGTTTAGTCATCCCCAGAGGAGAGGTTGAACCCCTTACCCAAAACTTGGTTTAGGTGTTAAGACTGATATTACATTAGGACCAAATAGATACGAAAAGGTTTATCACTCACACGAGGCTTTTATGGAGAGCAGCGTGAGTTCTCAAGCAGGTTCAGAAATGGCTTGAGCAGGGAAAGTAGAGGAGCCTGGCTTTTCCTAATGGCTTGGAGGTAGGGCTGCAGTGAGGATTCTTACGTGGTTTGAACTTCCACTGGCCACAAAGGTGGAAGCATTTGAGCTTTCTTACTGGCATGTCCAGATATGGGGCAGAAGGGGGAATAGTAGGTTTTAAAAACTCAGCCAGTCAGACATCAACAAATGAGTCTGATTGCACTACAAAGTTGTACTAAGATTATAGCACTTATTTGGCATAGGCTTCTCAGGGGAGAAAAATTCAGTATTATTTCAGAATTTTTAAAAGACAGAAAATGTATTTCTGAGACAATGCCAATCAGTGATTCCCCATCAGGAGAGAGATTAGAATACTGAAGGGATGCATTTTCCAACTATGCCTTTGTCCTCCACCCTCAGGATTCCAAGGAGATTCTGATCCATACCCTACCACCTCTGTTAGATATGAAGCCTCACTGAGCCATGGGTACTGTTGGCAGTAAGTCATATATAGTAGGGCAGAAAAAAAGAGAACCATTTGAATTATTACTTAACCACTTTAGACCTTTGAATTTCTTTAATATCCCCGCATTCTGGGGTGGTTTTAACTTCTGGCACCAACTTCTCACTCTTCATCCTAATCTTGTATCTTTGTTCATGATATTCCCTTTACTTTTAAGGCCCTTCAGCAACCAGATCTTCTCAACTAGAAACAGTCTTTGCTCAAACACTTAGCACTCCATTTCTATCCTGTTACCATTTATCTTACTCTCTAATTTTATTATTTGTTTACATACTTTATCTCTGCAGCCAGACCACAAGCTACTTGACTGCAAAATTCACGACTGTTTTTCTTTGCATTCATTACTCATATAAGTATTGCTAATAATAATAAAGGGTAGATGTCTTATGTATGTTTAATAAGTGAGTGAATAAATGGAATCTCAGATTTTGATATTCTTTGACAATATGCAATGCCATTATAGTTATAACTAGGTAAACTGGGTAAATCACCAAAATAAAATCCTGGTTTTATTTGTATAGGGAAAACATGCATTTGACTTATATACATTCACACACACTCTTCATGGTTTCAGTAAAGATTTCAGGAGTTAGTAAATAATTTTCCTTTGGGGTTGCAGGGGTGAGACTTTCCCTTACCAGTTTCATATCATCTTTATATCATAAAAATGAGGTAACTTTCAGATATATTTGGTTTACTGTAATTTCAAAAACACTTTTTAGTCTGCCAAAAGGCATTTATATATCCATCATCTCTTCACAATACTGCAATAAAATGTGAAACAGAGTCATTACTAATGAGAAAACAGACTGAGAGGTTAAATGACTTAATGGTCATACAGCTAATAATTGAGGGAAACAGGACTAAACTCAGGACTCCCTGCTTACAAAGCTCAAGCTTTAACCACTTAACAGGGAGATTTGTGGCTTACTTTTATAATTATTTGAGTTAATAAATGTTGACCTAGAGAAAAAATTCTTTGAAGCTAGCCATCTAAAGAAATAGCTAAACATGCATGTTTCTAAGGTTTTAAAAAACTTTTCATCTCTATGTGTGCATGTATATATATATACTTAGATGTACGTACTACATTCGTGCATATATATATATATATATATATATATATATATATATCTTTTAAAAAATCTTGGCTCTATTTACCCAAGAGCCAAGATGTCATCTTAATTACTTTAATCAAATGATCAGACTTTAGGATTTATGTGCAGCTTTCCTAATGGGATACATTGCTGTGACTGAGTATTGCTTCTGCCCCTCCAGCAATCCCAATCTTCCTCCAATAGGCTTTTCAATTAAGAGGCCAAGAAGTGCTGAACATGCTACTGCATCACCAATAATCTCCCTGACTTTCACTTGAATGTGTATCAGCTCACCATGAAGGAGAGGATGCTTTTGCCCCCTACAATGGAAGTCACACATTTTCTGAACTAGGTGCTTTTATATATACTGTCCCATTTATGTATTTTAATTCTCACAACAGCCCTTTAAAACATAAACTGTCATTCATTTTTTTACCAAGGAAAACTCTAGCTCAGCAGGGTGACAATAGCTAAGTTACACAAAGTCACAACAGCTGAGGTAGAGAAGCAATTATATCAAGTTGGGGATCTAATGTAAACAAAACACATTCATAACAAAGATTATGCAAAAATATTGGGGGGAAACTCAACAATTTCATTGGTTAACAAATTAATTAAAATCACAGAGCTAGAAGGGATTTTGGTGACGTACCAACACCCTTATTTAAGTTAACAGATAGGGAAATTGAGGCTCAGAGGTATGATCACCTGAGGTCATACAGCTAGTTAAAATGCAGAGCTGTGATTCAGACACAAGCCTGACTTGAAGTCCAGTGATCGTCTCACTAGAGTACAATGCCAGACGCAGAGTTGGCTCACTAACTTCAGACTTAGCTTGGGTTCCATGAATATTAATGATATTGACAAGATAAAGCCATAGGTCTGGAGTCTAAGTGTATATTTTGCTACACAGCCTTCTACCTCACTGCTGTCCTGCTTGTAAAATTCATCCAGGAATCTGTTTCATATCCATAATTTGTTTTTAAATGCCTTGAGGGGCTGCACGTCCTGAGTGCAAATCGGCATCCTAGTCAAGTGCAGGGTGGAGACCTGAGTCTCATCCTAGGTTCTCTTCCACTTCCCTCCTACAGAGTAGAGTAACACTTCACTTTTAAGAGGCCATTAATTAGCACTAGATTAAAAGTACAACTACTTAAGCGTTACTTGCCTTACCCAGAGGAACACTGTAAAGCTCAAGCCATGTTTATTCTGATTGGAATAACAGAGTGCCCCTCTGCAGACTCAAGACTGACCCACAGTAGGCAGTTAATAAATATTGAATGAATCATTGCTCCAAAACCTTAAATTCTATGTAACCACTCAGAATGATAAAGGGAGGAGGGGCTTAACCAAACTCTAAGTCAATTGTTTGCCACTAGGTTTTTACACACCTTATAAAAGGACTTGTCTGAGTATTCCTTTTTATCTAATCTAAGGGGGCTACACTAGGAAGACTCAGGTTATTGGAGTCCCATTAAGTCAGGTAAATACCTGGACCAATTAAATAACTGAGAACATATTCTATACTAGGCACCATGTTACATGGTGGTTGGGGTTGCAGGGGTTAGACTTTCCCTAGATTAGTTAGCCCTCAATAAAGCTCAAATATATGGACAGATAATTGCAACACAGTGATTTATATAATAGGAATATGAAATAGACAGTAGAAAGGAACAGATGAACTCGATACTTGGAGACTTGTGAGGGGAGAGAAATGCCTGAGAAAGGTTTTAATCACCAAATAGAAACCTGTTAAGCAAGAAGAAAGGAACTGTTTAGCTTGGTTGGAACACTTCCCACCACCAGGTGCTCTTTTGAAAAACTAGTTAAAAGAATAACAGTCATCATTTATTGAATATTCCAGGAATGAAACCAGGTTATTTTCACATCTGTTATCTCATACCCTTCTAGGAGGCAGGGATCATTTTTGTTATTTTCCAGAAGAGGAAGAGTTAAATGACTTGCCCAAGGCCACATGACTAATAAGACAGAACTATAAGGTAAGCAATGCGGTAGTTCAGTGGTTTTCAGAAAAGTATTCTATAGATTCACAAGTTTTGCAATGGTAGCACAAGAGGTAAGGTAAAGGGAGGAAACAGCATATTCTTCAGCGGCACAAACCTGCTTCAATCAGAGCAGCTGCTCTTTGATCTATTTTACATGATAGACTTCCATATAAGACTTTATTTGGACAAGGGTACTGCTGCTTTAAAAAACAACAACAACAAAAACTGCTGTAATTGAACAAATTAGTTTCCTGGGGCCCTAGTCTGCAATTTAGTCAACACAGCAGATAATTAAACATTGACTGTACTAAGCACAGCCTAAAATATTCACATCAAAGGGGAAAAAGAAAAAACGCTTAGATCACACTTCCATTTTGAGCTAACAGATACCTGCTTTACTTGAGGGAAAAGGCATGACTGGTTTAGATGGGTAGAGATCTAAATGTTGAATGTCACTCAGTGATAGCACCTCTTTCAAAAGCACGGGCAGCTGGAGGATTCCTGGCCTCATTTACCTCCAGCCAGCCCACAATATTATATTTATTCCTCCACTGCAAACGGTGTGCCAAAGGCCCGAGCCACTGTTATTACCTCAGCAAGTCCCCCACTGACAGCAAAGACAGATCTCCTGCTGCTGGGTGCCCACACAGATAAAGTGGCTCTAATAACTAGTGAAGTCATTTGTGATGCACTTTTAATTGGATCAGTTTCCTCTCAATTACCCAATCTTTGAAAATTGGAGGCAATTTCATAATCAGAATATGGGGCTTTCTCCAGATGAAAAGAACAAGACAAACTAGTTCAACATCATTTTAGTGACCTCTTTACCTATCCTTTGGCAGCTATTACGATACAAGCCAAAGAAACACTACCACCATAAAAACAATTTTGAGCAGCTCAGTTTAGCAAATTTTGTTTACATGAAAGCAAGGGAGTTGCTCTTTGGCTTGCCATCAGCCCTGCACCTAGAGTAAGATATATTGCTTAGTAAACACTGAAGCCTCAGAAACCTCATCACAGGTTCTCTCACCCACTTCTGATCTCAAAAATAAGACTAAATTCCTTTTTGTGAGCTGTAATTATAAACATAAAACATATAGCAGAAGCTCAATTTAGAATAGGGTATTGGTGACTCTAAACCTTGGGGGATGATTCTGTACATATGTATTTGGGAGAAAGATTTGTGTTATTATCTTTACATAACAGTGCTTTTGGCGGAATTTTGACGTGGATAGATACCTACACTTTCAAAGAACACAGTGAGATAAGGAAGTAAAATGGCATAGCGCAGGTTATCCCTCTTATCATCTCCAAAATTCCATATTTAATTAAAAGACATGAACACCAGTGATGAAGAAACAGTTCTCAATTATTTAATGCTTGATAGAGAAATGGAAAGAAATCCTGAAACCAAATAGTATGTACTCACTTGAGGAAAATACAGAATAACAAACCAACAGTTTTGCTGTTTGTTTTAGTAATGAACATGAAAATGTGTCCACCTCTCCATTTTGTTGGCCCTGGCCTATGCTGTACAATTCCTTAGACACAGGCCAGAAGAGAGAGGTAGTATGAAAAACGATGAGCCCTAGAGACTATCCAAGTTTGCTGACTATATCAGCATTTGTTTGCTTATTCCTAGCTTCCTATGCTTTGGCATAATTCCAATCCATATTATGCTTCTTTAAAAGGCAAGCAATTTCCAGGCTGAAGTCGTCAATACCAACCAACTAGGGTCAATCCATTCTGTCACATCTGCAGTTCTCAATCCAAGATGGCACAGATCCTCCAGGCGAGAGGTACTGCTTCCTAAAGGGCCTGTGTATCCCCTTTGGTAGCACTAAATGAATGAGCTTTCACACTGGTAAAGACGATCAGACTGAGACATAATGTTACAGGAATATGTCTGAAATGTCACTGAAAGGTGGAGCATATCCCACTGAAGCATGCACAGTGAATCCAATCAGAGTTGAAGAGAAAGTGTCACAGATGAAGCACATTGTAATAGGAAGGAAACAATGGATCAAGGGCATCAGAGCCAAACGGGAAAAAATCAAGGATTTAATACAAGGGCACATTTCAAACATGGCACAAAGGGCTAAAGTGGCTCTCTCTACTAAAGCCTTGGAAGTGCCTAATTGCTAATCAAACTTCAGCTAACACCATTGCGTGTCCTATTTGGGCAGTGCATCTTTTAAAGCTCTAAATTTAGGTGGGAAGTGGGGAGGGGGAAATAACAAATAAAAAACATAAAAAGATGGAGCTTCTAAAGTTCTAGAACTACCCAGCTGGAATCAGGACATATGCCGAGTCTATTCTCTATGTGCCACTAACAACCAAGAACTATGGGAAGGGAAGCTGGCTTGGGAGCAGAAGAAAATGATATTTCTCATCCCCTATGGGGTGGAGTATCTTCTCAGATGGTAGCTGTAGATCTTGATGCAATGATCCCAACAGTCCAAGACCAGCAGCTGCCCCTTAGGAGTGAGGGCTATGCCCACCGGACAAGTAAGTCCCTCTCGAATAAGGACACTATAGCCCCCACCCTTAGGAAAATGGAGAATTTCCTTGCGACTACTGTCAGCCACAATGAGATCACCACGAGCATCCACACACATGCCAGCAATGCAGCGGAAATCCTCATTCTCCGAGAAGAAGTGGCTAATCTGGCGACCCAGCTGCCCATCGGGACCTACAGAACCAATGGAAAAGCCACCTTCCAGGTGGTGCTCATTCTGTCGATTCTCCAGATTGAGGCCTAAGCCCTGGGTGAAGTAGACGGTGCCCTCAGCATCACAGGTGACAAATTTGGGCCGCACAGCACTGCACAGGCAGCTGTATTTGACCACCCCTGATCCTCGATCAACTGTGAAACACCAAAGCTTTCCACCTTCCACATCGGTTACTACAAACTGGCCAGATGGCAGGGCTGTGATACCCCATGGTTTGCTCAGCTGGCTCCTGTGACAGGCCACACAGTGGCCATCCAAGGTATATACCTTGAGGGAGTTATCATAGCTGTCAGTCACACCAATCAGCCCCTGGCAGTTCATTGCCACTGAGAGAGGAGTGAGGTTGGGTAGATCCGCCCCAAGAAAGCTTAGCACAAAGCTATCAATGCCACTGGGGCTGCGGCGGATTTCCTTCAAAAAGCCTTTGCGGGTAAAGACTTGTATACGATAGTTACCACGGTCAGCAACTAGCACTTCACCTTGACTGGTCACGTAGAGACTGACTGGTAGATTGAACATTCCTGGAGTGCTGCCTTTGGCCCCCATCTTCTTGAGAAAGAGGCACTGCTGGATATTGGAGGCTGCCTCAGGACCCCGCTGTTTAGCAGGTGAGGCCCTAGGGCTGGCAACCACTTCCTCCGGGCTCATGTCCATCTCTCTAAATGTAACAGAGGTAGAAGCAGCAGAGGCTGCCGCCTCCATGGCCCAGGAATCTTCCATGTTAACTGTCCGGGGCTTCTTAACAGCTTGCCCAATTTGGAGGGGGCCAACATGACCTACCTTAAGGAGCTCCACATCTTGCAGGGTGAGCTCCCGAGGTAAGCTGGCAGTAAGCTCTGGCTCCTCCTCATCAGCTGTCTCCTCCAGGAGTGCTACATCTGCTTGCTTGATCTTGGCCAGGAAGTAGTCACAGCGAGACACAGCCTGCACCTCTGCAATGTTAAGAAGGTAACTCTGCTCCTCTACCACTTGACTATTGGACTTCTCAACTTCAGCCAAAGAGCCTGTGAAGAATTTCCGAGAGCGAGCCAGCTCATCCTGGACCCTGCGTTCCTCGTGTCCATACTCCTGGAGAACTGCTTTATACCTTGCCTGAAGGTCCTTGGAGACACCTTCCAAGGCTACCTTCCGCCGCTGCAGCTCCCCCATAAGTTCCCGCAGACGAGTCAACTTCTCTCCAAAGTCCCGACGCCGCTCCTCAGCGGCTTCTTTGACAGGGAGTGTACAGTGGCCAGGAGGCTGATGGTCTGCCTCCCGGCAGGGCTCACATAACACCAAACCACAGCTCCGGCAGAACTGCCGGGGCAGACGCCGCCCACAGGACCGACACATGAGCAGCCCCACAGCCTCGCTGAGCCCAGCTGTATCAATGATCTTTAGCACTGTCAGATTGTCTGTCAGCTGGGTCAAGCTGGTTATGCGGGTAATCTTGCTGCAAAAGGGACAGCGGACACCATTGATGCTACTGGCCAATAGCTTCTCCAGGCACTGGCGGCAGATGGTATGGCCACAGTGCAGGAGCTTGGGACGCAGCTGCTCTTCTGTGAAGGACTCCATGCAGATGGGGCATTCTAGCACTTCCCGGAGGGCATCCAGGTTCAGGTGAGAAGCTGCTGCTGCAGCCATTGCTATTCCTTTGAAGGGTACTGCTAGCACAGCTCAGAACTGAACAGCACAGTATTCATGCCCTAGAGGGTAAAATTCCTGCTAAAGAGAAAAAGAAACCATTATTCATTTTCCTCTGATTATATAAATCAATTCACTCAAGAAACATTTAGAGAATAGCTATGATCAGTCGTTCAGTCATTCACTTACTTAACTATTTTATTGAGGTCTATTATGTGTCATGTGAGGGTGACAGGGAAACAAACAAGACAAAACACTGCATAGAGGGTAATAATTCAGATTCTGGAATCTCAGACACTTACTTAGTTGCATGACCATAAGGAAGTAACTCAAACTTCCAAAAGCTCTTTCCCCATCACTCATCTGTAAAATAGAAAAATGGTGTCTACCTTATTCTATTATTGTAGAACAATCTATTATTGTAGAATAATGGTTATTGTAAGGGCTAAATAACAAGATAAATATGATGTGCTTAGTATATAGCACCAGGGAAGTAGTATACTTTAATAAATGCTAATGATTACTTTCATATTTGGTGAGTTTTACAACTTACAATTTACACTAACAGAAAAGCACAGGAGAATTACGCACAGTAAAAGGAGTAAGTGTGACATGCAGGTCCACATAATGTTCTGCTGGAGTACAGTGGATGGAATGATAGATTCCACCTAACAGACTTGGGGAAGGCTTCCCAAAAGCAGTTTCACTCCTAAGATAAAGAAATGAAGCACTGAGGGATAAAGGTACTTTAAGCAAAGAAAACCATGTAAGCAAAAGTGTGGAGGCTGTTTTTTTTTTTTTTCATCATGTCATAGAGTTTACTGTGTCATGTTTGGGACCCTAGGAATCATCCACAGACTTAGAAAATTGTGATGATTAGCTTTAGGTAATCTGCAAAACATTAGATCAGAAAATACACATTTTCCATGCATCTATCCTCCTACCTACTCATCTATCCACCCATCTAAGTTTAGGTATCTTGTTCTGTACTAGATACAAGAGGTCTTCAGGATACAGATCCTGCTCTTCAGATATTCAAACTTTATAAAAGACAAGACATGTAGGCAAATAATAATGAAGGCAGAAAGTAGTACTATAAATGAAATAAAAACTAAGTTTGATGGGGGTTGAGGAGTCATTCTAATTTGAAGGGACACAGAATTTTCAAAAGGAAGATGACATTTTATATTGGCCTGGAAAGAAGCATAAACACACGGAGAGGGAAGAAAGGAGGCGGCAAAAGGCACAACCTTAACAAAGTTTAAAAGGCAAAGGAAAGGACAAGAAGTTTCATGTATTAGGAAGAAAACAGAGAATATTTAAAATCTATGCATTTTATTTTCTCCATCTTTAAAATAATAATTTTTAAAATAATAAAGACAGTGGAAATAATACTGTCTTTACAGAGTTAATGTAAGAATTAAATAATCTATAGAGTATATAGAATGCTAAGATTTGGCTCTGCACAAAAAAAGCCTTAAATGAATTTTAGTTCTCTTTTTTATTATCCTTAGATTAAAACAGTGGGAGTATATATGGGGAATAGAGTAACAGGCTTGGAAAGGTAAATTGGGGGAATAATTATAAAAGGTCTTAAGAGCCAAAATGAGATTTTTGAGCTTCATTTTCAAAGGCATGGTGAGGCGATAAATGTTTTGAAGCAGGAAGCTGATATGATCAAAGCAGGAATGCAGTGGGGAAACAAATCAGAGAAGACAGGGGTAATGGGGAGTCTGAACTAGGGAGCAGGTGGTGGAAATGAAAAGATTCATTTGAGCAATATCCAGAAGTATAATCAGTAAGATTTGAAAGGTGAGTGGATTATAGTGGGGGAGTGATGAACAGCTGAGATAGCCAAAGACTCAAGCCTAGATGATTTAAAAAATAGCAGTGCCTTATCAAGATAGTTTATTTCTGGCTTACAGTACCCTCTGCTTCATCCAGTACAAACCATGAACACTCCAACCCTCTTGATATACATATGCTTATGAAGTTGACCCAGAGAGATCTCAGTGCTCTGTAGCCTTAGGTTACTGTCAACTTATACCCCAAACCAGAACGAATAGGTCTAGCAAGTTGAGGCACATGATAAAGTCAGCATTTCATAAATGCAAATCCTACAGCTGTACCTGTGCAGTCTTGTGATCTGCAGATGGTCAACCACTAAGGAGAAGGAGGAAGTGGAGGGCAAGTTCGTTGGATTTTAAGGACAATGCATTTAGCTCAAGAACACTTTGCACATGACATCAACTCTTTCTCCAGGCATAGAGAAGAACGGGAGTTAATGTAGAGATATATATAACCATAAGTTTCTACTATATTAGCTTTGGAATGCAATCTGACAAATATATAGCAGAAGACATGCACAATTATCTAAAGTCAATTCTTCCTCCCTGATATCCCACTTCCTTTGTACTACAAGGGAAACTATGCATCTAGTGCCTACTATGTGCTAGTTACTGTGACAGATACTTTATATGCTTAACCTCTTTTAATCTTCATGATGACATTATGAAGTAGGTAATATTTTTATTATCCTATTTACAGATGAGGAAACGAATACTCAGAAAAACTTGCTCAAGGTCAGGCAGTTCAAACATGGTAGAACCTTGCAGTACAGATATTTTTACTTTATTTAACCTAACATTATTTCAAGCTATTTTTTACTGTCACATAACAATGATTAACTCATGTTCTCTTGACCATACTCTGGGGAATGCTGCCTTATGGCATATGCATTTTCTCCATAACAGAGAATGAACACTAATCTAGTTATGAGATTCTGCTGCTATAGAGTGGGATAGATTGATTTATTAGCTGAGTGACCTACTCTCACAGAGCAAGCTTGCAATCCCTTCTGACTCAAATCCATACCTCAGCAAAACAGTATTTACCACATATCATAAGCATATGAGGTCTGATGTGGATATCTGAAACTATGAATGGTAAATTCTTAAATGCCAAGTGTCTAGGGGCAATAGTATAGACAGAGTGATAGAAATTACAATTCAGGATCCATGCAACCCTTCTAAATTCTAAATCAATAGCTACAGTTCTCTCTTCTATTGTCTGGGACAACAGACTGAGGACAACATTTGGAGTTTGAATCTAGAACATTATCTTACAATGCACAGGGACATCTGTGTTCTTCCCAGAGCTGGCAATGCAGATCAGTTTATTAGACAAGGCTGCCAACTTGTAAAAATGGCAGCAAATTATTTCCCTAGCTTTCTGGAATATCATATTTCTCCTATTGAAAAGCTTCCTACCTCTCTAAGACATAAGGTTAAAAAAAACGAATTTACTATGCCCACATCCCCAAATTATCTCAGCTGACTACAGCTTCACCAAGCTCTCTGAGGATGTCAACAATTCCTGCCCCAAAGCTGCTATGCTTTGCCAGGAAAACCTGTGTTCCCTTCACGAAAGCATAGGGCACGGATATAGCCTCAAACCTGGAAAAAGCCAGAACCACTTTTCCCATTTCCATGACTTGAAAACATGGCTTTGTGAAGGATCCTAGCCTGAAATGGAGCTAAGAGACAGGCAGATACAGCCTGTCTCCTCCAGAAGGGCACATCTGGTCATTACTGTTAATACCGAGAATGACTCAGATAGAAGGTCAGTTAGACTTCGGTTTCCCCAAAAGGCTACACAAATAAAAGGAATTGTCTTATCATTCCAAATCTTTAAGTAAGCTGCCCATTTTCTGCCAGCTATCAACTCTGCAACCAATCAGAGTGAGTATCCAACATGCTATGTATCATCTTGGCTCCCTTCATGATCCCTTGAAGGTCTGTTTCCTGTTGTGCACTTTGTCCCATTAATTCTTGACCTCCCACCTCATCTAACATCAGCTTACCATCTTCTCACAACCCTTGACATAATGATTAATACTGTACATACCGTACCATACTGTACTAGCACATCTCTTCAGCTCCCAATGAGAATCTATCCCTTAAGCTGTGTCTACTCTGGCTGCCCTAAGACTCAGAAAAATTACATAATCATATTCCATATTAATCTAGCCTCTTCTAGCACCACTGGGTTTTCCCCATTCCATGAAATGAGTAACCAAGGTAGTAGAAAAAGCAAACAAACCAAAAAAATGAACCTTGAAGTTATATAGAACTGAGATCATATCTTAGCACTGTCACAAGTTGTGGGGAAGAAGGCAATTTATTTAACCTGTCTAAACCTGTTTTTTTAGTTTATAAAAAGAGTACTGGAATGACTATGGATTTTATGCATATAAAGTACTTAGCCTGATACCTGTAGGTGGACAATAAAAGGATGCTAAATAAATAATAACCAGAAACAGCATTAACAATAACTGTACTAGTATTAATAACACATTCAGTTTACAAACTACATTTTGAAAGCATGAAGAAACTTTCCTTTCATGGCATACAAAGGCACATAAAGATTAATAAAAGGGCTTGTCAGTTTTGAAGAGTTTTAATTGAGTATGCTAGACATCCAGGCTAAAAACTGATGGGTAAATGAATTTACAACTTCTATTGCCCAGAAAATGAGCTGCTGTAGCTCCTTCAAGCACAGACTAAGTATGAAATGCTAGAATTTGCAGCAATCTCCTCACTTGAGACCAGCAGGTGGAGGTTGCAGTGAGCTGTGATGCTGCTGCTGTACTTCAGCCTGGGCAAAAGGGGAAGAAAAGGTAGTAATCTCAAGTTGTAAAATAGATGAGAAAACTAAGACCAGGAGGGGGATATTAAGACCACAAATCACACAACAGAACTAGGACTAAAAGACACGAACAAGGAGTGGGCAGTATTATATAGATTAAGGAAGTACGCCTGAGGGATCAGGCTTTCCTGGATTTGAATTCAAGCTCTACCACTTATTGTGAAGACATGGGCAAGTTATTAATACTTCTATAGTTCTCAGTGTATCTATGAAAAGAGGCTTTAAAATAGTCTCTTCCTCACAAGGTTATTGTAAAGATTAAATGAGATTACGTGTGAAAAGCACTAAGTACAGTACACCAAGCCAGGCATGCAATTAACTATAAATAAATAATAGTTTTTATTATTATTAGCAGTAGTAGTGGCAGCAGCAACTGCTGCTGCCACTACCCAACCTATTAGAAGAAATGAATAGGCACTTTTCAGCAGACTGTACTCAAGGCCTCAGATACATACACTTAAACAATAAAAATTCTGAGCCCTCCTAGAAATTGTTTTACCTGATCCCAGAATCTAAAGATTACAGATGATCTAAGGTTTCAAATCTTCATCTAATGCTTGAATCGCCACCATGGGGTAGTTCTCTAGATGTCTCTATTTCCTATACCTATATCAGCCTTTGGTGGTTTAGGCCACAAGCAAAACTGGAGAACTTTAAGCAATTAACAAAACAAATCTTTACTAAGCACCTACTATGTGTCTGGCCCTGTGAATGGTACTGGTGATACAATTATGAGCAAAAACAGACATAAACAGTGCTTTCCCCTAAAAACTAGACAACATGTAAAATATTGCATTTCCTTTCACAAGACATAAAAGTCCATCCTACTATTGACATGCTCCCCTGGTTTGACCGGTTTTTTTGCAAGGTTTATCTCATTTCCTTTTATGTCAGCTTTCTAAACTTTATTCCTCATGCATTCTAACAGAATGCTAATCAAGTGCAAAACTATCCCTGTGCCACCAAAGGCCACTCATTAACAGGACTGATTTTAAAGAAGTCAGTGAGGCCACCACCTGACATCCACTCCTGTGTGTGGGAGAGGATTCTGATGAAGTTTAGATTACTAAGGGCATTTAAGGCACCTGCAGACAACTAAGATAAACTCAACAAGTAGAGGCTTATAGGGAAACACAGCCATGCTCCTGAAGTTGTACCAGTCTGGGGCAAACAAAACAATCCAGAAGGAAGTATGTTTGTAGAAAAAGAAAACTTGAGCTAAACTATGTCAAGGGCAGGCTAAATGATAACAGGGTTTCCTGGAAAACATGCTTGCCTGTTGTCTCTGTCTTCCTCTAAAACTGCAGGACCTAGAGAGATTCCCTTGCATCTTTCACAAACATCTGAGTAGTATCTACGCTGCCAATATGACTCAAGGAATACAAGACAAAGGAAAAATCAATAGCCCTTTCTCAGAGACCTCCAACGCACCTCAACCCTCGCTCTTTCAATTCCTTTCCCTGCATATAACATCTGTTCATTTAATCATGAGATTATGATTAAAGGATCAAGGAGATTCCAGGAAATATACAAAATGGGATGAGAATTTTGGGGATACTGGCAGAGACTACTTAGGGTTATCAAAATCTGGCAAAGAGCCTGGGCAACATAGTGAAACCCCATCTCTACAACAAATTAAAAAAAAAATAAAAAATCAGGTGTGGTGGCATGCACCTGTGGTCCCAGGTACTTGGGAGGCTGAGATGGGAGGATCACTTGAGCCTAGGAGGTTGAGGCTGCAGTGCGCTGTGACTGTACCACTGCACTCCAGCCTAGGTGACACAGCAAGACCCTGTCTAAATAAATAAATCTGACAAAGCAACACTTAGTTCCCTTCCAGCACTGCCTTCCTTTAATAATTGCTAACACTCTTAAAGCAACTACTCTTTATTGTCAGGCATTTTTTTATATGTTCTCATAGTCTCATAATAACCATGTAAAGTATGTGTCATTCCTCTTCAAAAATAAGGAAACCAATGCTCAGAGAAAAGTAGCCTGTCCAAGGTCTCAAAACCAGTAAGTAATAGAGCAAGGATTCAAATCCCAGTGTTAACTCCCAGTCATAAAATTACTAACTTAAAGGATGTTTCATAGTTCCCTAGCTTTAGATAAAGTCTGGCTGAGAGTTGGTAAGGGCACCTAGAAATTATTTTTAAATTTGATTGTTTTACCAGAAAGACAAGATGGAGGGAATGTCACAAAGGTTCCACATCAGTGTGCACAGACAATGATCTACTTTAAGGGCCTTATAAACTTTTGGCTTCCAACTACTCTCCAGACATAAACATAGGGGCTCTGAAGGGTTGGAAAAGCCTTCTAATAAAACTACTATAATGTAACATAGGTGTAAGACACAACTGGGTTTGTATCCCAACCTAGCCACTTGTTCTGTAGCCCCGGGTAAGTCACTTAACCTGTTATTTTTCTCATCTATAAACAAAGAATAAAACCCAGACTGTTAGCAGGATGACTGAATTCACTAAGATAACGCACATAATAAGCACTCAACAAATGATAATCATTTGCATTTTTAATAGATTGAAGCTGACAGGACAAGTGCTTGTCCAAGGTAACATGGGAAATTAGAAAGAGTAAGGAGTTTAGACAGGACTGATTGAATTCCCATGACATATTTTCTTTTAGGGATGTGCATGGATATTCCAGCTAAGTCTTGCTGTCAGATACAGTCAAGTTTTGTTTCTGAACTGGCTTCAGCAATGCTGTAGCTAGTCCTGGAAATGATAGAGCCAATGCTACTATTCTGTTCCAGGGAAAAGCAGTCCAAAAGAGACCATACACAACAGTAGTTACTCTCCTTCAAAGTATGACTGCCTTCAGCCTCAGTCCCTGCTGTGCCTTCAGCCTCAGTCCCTGCTGTGAGGTTTTTTTTTCAAGCCAACAGCCTCCATACCTCACCCCATAGTCCGCTGCACCTCATCCTGCCTGATAACTTCAAGCTCCTCTCCTTATCTAGCCCCTGGTCTTGGTCTAAGAACAAACCAAGAACAAAGTCCAGGGCTCCTCCCAATCTAGTCAGAGAGATTTATCCCCCAACTTTAGAGTTCAATCTGATAGTCAGTGATTCTCACTGGGCAATCCTCGTTTTCATTAGAGGGGAATGGGCTGAGAAAATAAGACTAAGCGGGTCCTAGCAAGGAAAGTGGGAAAATACAGAGTTACAGAGATCTGGGTATGAGCTTAACTGTGTCATTCCTAGCTATGAAAACTTAGGCAAGTCACTTCCTAAGCCTTAGTTTCCTCATGTGTAAAACTGAATACAGTCCTTAGAAGGACTGTCATGAAAACTGAGTAAAGAAGTAGATACAAGACTAAAAATTACTAGACTTTGAGAACTTACTATGTGCCAGATCCTAGGCATGCTAATTTACTTCACTAAATCCTCACAACAATTCTGTGACATAGGTCCTGTTATCATAACCCCATTTTACAGATGAACAGCCAAGGCACTGGGTGGTAAGTAACTCATTCAAGGCCACAAAGTCAGGAAGAGATAGAGCTAGGACTTGAACCCAGGGTATCTGATTCTAGGGCAGAGTGCCTCAACTTTGGCATTACTGACATTTTAGGCAGGATAATTCCTTACTGGGGGGGAGGGGCTTATCCCATGCATTGTCAAATGTTTAACATTAACATAAAACATTATATTTAATGTTTAATCTACCCACTTGAGGCCAGTAGTATCCCCCACCCTAAGTGTGACAACCAAAAAACATCTCCAGACATTGCCTAATGTCTCCTAGGAGACAAAGCCACCCCTGATTAAGAACCACTGCTTTACAGTCTAGCACAGGACTAAATGCTCAATACATAAGGGTTCCCTTTTTTTGTTGTTGTTTGATTTTTTTGTTTTTTTTGTCCCTCTCCGAGCCCAAACATCTCACTCACAGAGCCACTGCCCCTTCAAGCTGCAATGGATCTTATATAGGATAAATTATTCCACTCATTCCCCTGGAGGTCTCACATTCTATCTGCTATGGTAGCTTGGGAGTACAAGGAAAAAGGGCTTAGGCAGATGACCTTGAATAGTTCCATTTCTTCTTCCCCAAAGCCTACCACTTTCAGTGGACCGGGGGAGGGGGAGGGAGAAGGCGGTGGTCAGAGTGTAGTTAGTGGCAATACCATACCTGCCTTATGATAACGGATCTTTGTTTAATAAATGAAGAAGATTCTACCCTTCACAGGGATTACCACACTCCTTCAGGATATCTGAACTGAAGATTTATCACTTTGTTCCTGAACACCTGAACTCTGCTCATCTTCATATACTCATCCAGAGTTTCATACATTACTTTTAGGTCCTTGGGTCCCCTAAACTCCCCCCGTCTCCCATGCAGCGATTTAAGGAAAATCTCTTTAGCAGCCCAAGACACCAATCCACATATCTACTCAGTGTCCTTTGATTCTATAGCCCAGTTAGGACATCTCCACCCCACGATTCAATCCTCTCCAAACCCTGTCCTCAACCCTCTTACAATACCAAATTCCAATCTTTGGGGCTGTATAACGCAACCCTCATCAATTCCTCACTCATATGCCTCAAATCCCTCGGACACAGATCCTTTAATCCCTATTTCCAAATCTTTGCCGCACTCAGCTCCGCACCTCAGTTCAACGCCCTAATTCCTCACTTCAGATTTCTGCTCTCCCTCAATCTGAACCCCCATCTCCTGCATTCCATCAGGCACTGTGCCGCCCTCAAACCCTGCTCCTTCCTCTTATGCACTGAATGTCATGTGCTGCCTTCACAACTCAGCCAGCTCCCTTCTTCCTGCTAACAAGAGTCCCCCAAGAACTCACCCCACCCCCTCTATCTCACCCTCAGCCCACTCCGAAAGCCCTTTCTCAATAGCACTTAGAATCGCCCTAGACCTTGCTCCTATCATCTTACACCCTATCCTTGCCAGATGCCTAGCGCCCCCAGATTCCCTCAAATCTCATCGGGGCCCCCCAGTTCCTTCATATTTCTGAAATTCTGCACCCAGGTCCCTCCAGGGCCCTGATTCCTTCCCATCTCCCACATGCTGCACCCCGTTCCTCCTCAGGGCCCCCACATTACCTCATACCTCCCGAGATGCTGCCACCGCATATCTCTTCAGAGCCCCTCGCTCCCCTCCCCCAGCTCCATCTCCGCGGATCTCCTCAGCCCCACGAATCCCTCCCGAGCCTGCCCCTGGCAGCCCCACCCCCACCCTAGTCCTGCCCCTCAGATCCGGTCCCCAGACCCTGCCATTCGGGCGCGGCCGCTGCACGCCGGCACGTTCCCCCGACCGGCCGCTGAGCCACGGCCCACGACTTCGGCCGCGGTCCCTAGTCCCCAGCCCTCCTTCCCGCCCCCTACCTGACCGCCCGCAGCTCCGACGAGTCCACCGCCGCCAGCCCACCCGCCCGCCGTCCTCTGCGCACGCGCCGTTGAGCGCCCTTTGCCGGGCGCCAATTCGCAGAGCTCCCTGTCCGTCACTGAGCCCCGCCTCCCGAGGCATGCTGGGGCTTGTAGTGCAGCGGGCCCCAGCGCGCGGGGCCAGGCGGCCCTGCAGGGGTGAGCTTTCCTCTGAGAACCCGGGGCCTTAGCGACACGTAATCCAGTGTTCCGTCGCCTTTGTGCAGATGAAGAAACCGAGACCCATGGGCGAAAGAGACCTGCTCAAGTTCACTCAGTAAGTCAGGAGATAAGCCAGAATGCGTATCTGACTCCAGTCCAAATGTCTACCCTTTCACAAAACTGTAGCCTCCAGGGTAGTCCTCAACAAAGCGTTGGCACCTTGCTGAATCTGTTTTTCCATCTGAGAAATGGGCCAACGGAAGAATCAAACTTCCATTCTGGGGAGGTCGAGAACCGGGACTCCCTAGGAAGGGCAGTGCTTTGGCCCCATGTCCTGTGCTCTGATAGAGCGCTGCACTAGAGACAAGTTTATCCATGAACACATTGCTCTGTAAAGGAACGTTTTGCCTACTCAGCTGGGAGGCCGACAGCAGAGGCAGACATGGGGAGTACACGCTGCAGCCCCTGTCCCTGCAGGCTGAAGGTACCCGGGAATCCAAACCAAGTGTAGTTTTGGGGAGTCAGAGGTGAAGGTGGAGGAGTCTTACCAGTTGGGAGGTGACCTGGCCTGAGATTTGAGGGAATCTAGGGCACTAGGCATCTGGCAAGGACGAGGTCTGATACAGGACTGACTAGCCACGACCTGCACTCCCCGAAGTAGTTTGGGGCCAATCACCTATTCTCCAAGGTGATTATACTGTACAGCTTAGGAGCACAAAGGAGTTTGAAGTAGGATGGTCTTGGATTTGAAATTCCCCTTAGCTATGTGACCCTGCACAATGATAAAACAGTAACCAAAAACAATGACTAACATCTTTGAACACTTGCTGTCTGGCTACAGCTAAGGACTTCAGGTGCATAGCTCACTAAATCCTCATAAGGACCTCATGAGATAAGGCAGCTGATGGTTAACCTACACCTAACAAGGCCACCTGTGCCTAAGTATTGGCGCCCAGATTTGTACCCAATTCTATCTGAGAACCCACTCTTAACCTTGTTTACTCTTTCTCCCCATTTTCTAAATTTCTAAGTGAAGTTTGCCAAGAAGATAAACCAAGATTATGGTAGTTTGTACTTAATGATAACTATATTTGAAAAATTGCAATTAGCAGGTAGGGGATAAGGGAGAGGTGGTGCCAAATGATTTCTCACTTAGACTAGTTAGGGAGACTTTGCACTTGTTTTTTTTTTTTTTTCCCTGAAAACCAGAGTTATCAGCCCAAAGTATAAATTTAGGACTGTTCATAGTCTTACACATATACATCTTATATATGTATGTATATTTATCAATACAGACATAATGATGTTTCCCTAATTACACAGGAGTATTAAAAATACTCCTGGGGATCTAACTCAAGCAAGTGTTTTGAAAAGAAAAAAAAAACTCTCTTCTCCCTTTAAAAAAAAATAAGTGTTTGACTCTTCTTTAATGTTTAATTTACTTACCAGTTAAATGAATTATTATACCTCCCACAAACTCTTAGAGTAGAATAAGCATTCTAGGAAATGCACTCATTTTTATCTTATAGCTTGACATATCCTGGCACAATATTAGACTTTCTCTTACACAGAGGCATTTAAAAAATAATGTTTGTGGAGTGCTTTAAACACTCTTTATTCAGCATTTTAAAGTAACAGATTTTTATTTAACACTTGAATCACCTGTATCAGTGGAACCACCCAAGGAGTTTACTTTGACTGCTGCCTAGACAGAGCTGATTCATCAAGACAGGGGAATTGCAATAGAGAAAGAGTAATTCATGCAGAGTCAGCTGTGCGGGAGACCGGAGTTTTATGATTACTCAAGTCAGTCTCCCTGAGCATTTGGGGAACAGAATTTTTAAGGATAACTTAGTGGGTCAGGGGAAACCAGTGAGCCAGGAGTGCTAATTCATGCAGAGTCAGCTGTGCGGGAGACCAGAGTTTTATGATTACTCAAGTCAGTCTCCCTGAGCATTTGGGGAACAGAATTTTTAAGGATAACTTAGTGGGTCAGGGGAAACCAGTGAGCCAGGAGTGCTAATTCATGCAGAGTCAGCTGTGCGGGAGACCAGAGTTTTATGATTACTCAAGTCAGTCTCCCTGAGCATTTGGGGAACAGAATTTTTAAGGATAACTTAGTGGGTCAGGGGAAACCAGTGAGCCAGGAGTGCTAATTCATGCAGAGTCAGCTGTGCGGGAGACCAGAGTTTTATGATTACTCAAGTCAGTCTCCCTGAGCATTTGGGGAACAGAATTTTTAAGGATAACTTAGTGGGTCAGGGGAAACCAGTGAGCCAGGAGTGCTGATTGGTCAGGGATGAAATCATAGGGAGTCGAAGCTCTAAGATTCGAAGCTGCCTCCTTGCAGTAAGTCAGTTCCTGAGTGGGGGGCCACAAGATCAGATGAGTGAGTTTATTGACCTGGGTGGTGCCAGCTGATCCATCAAGTGCAGGGTCTGCAAAATATCTCAAGCACTGATCTTAGAAGCAGTTTAGGGAGGGTCAGCATCTTGTAACCTCCAGCTGCAACTCCTAAACCACAATTTCTAATCTTGTGGCTAATGTTAGTCCTACAATGGCAATCTAGTCCCCAGGCAAGAAGGAGGTCTGGGTTGTAGGAGGTCTGGTTGAGTATAGGGTTGTCACCATCTTTGTTTAAACTATAAACTGCAAACTAAATTTCTCCCAAAGTTAGTTTAGCCTATGCCCAGGAATGAATAAGGACAACTTGGAGGTTAGAAGCAAGATGGAGTCAGTTAAGTTAGATCTCTTTTACTGTCTCAATCATAATGTTGCAAAGGCAGTTTCAGTCCCTCACTTTGGGTTTTGTAACACCTTAATCTTAAAGTGTAGGGTATGAAGATGGGAAAATGCTGTTGATTGCTCTGGCTTCTTCTTGCTGACAGGGGACATAGTGGGAATGGGAGTGAACCCCAAGGTGAGAAGAGTGGGACCACTTTGCAAGTATCTGACCGGCTCATGCAGGTCTGGCTGGGCTTCCAAGGCTTGCATGGCAAAATCATTAGTGCTTTCATCTATAGTTTCAGTACAGTATTTAGGTGAACAGCCTACTATAAGGTAAATAACGAGTCCTAGGATGAGGAGTACAATTCTCAAATTTAAAAGCAAAGATTTGAAAGCATTAGTTTGGGGACTTCTAACCCACAAATAATTTAGGATTTAGTCAGAATTGTACAAAAAACTCAAGGACAGCTAACAACCACTAATAATAGGTTTCCTTGTGAAGCATAATTTTTCTCCCTCCAGACCCCATTTTTATTAAAAACAAATCATGATAGAACTGATTTGTTTACAGAAATATACTTTAGTCTTACTATACTTGGCCTGATTATTTGCATAAAGTACAGCAAGAATAATTATTTTTCTCTTAGGGTCTTCTTTGTTTAAATTGGCTTTGATGGAACTCTGTTCCATGAGGAATCTCAGATAAGAGTTTTTAAAAGCCAAGCTCATCCATGGGTTTGTACCCTCAAATACCTATGAGTTGGGTAAATTCCTCTCTTCTCAAGGTCCCAAGGTAGCTCACAGGTCAGGAACCTTGTGCGGGGACTGCATAGACAAGGTATGAGGTTAGATTCCGCAAGGGGCTTTAATTGGCTCTATACATTAACTTTGATTCTTTGAAGGAAGCATGCCATTCCAGTGAAAGCCTTGGTAAAATAACCAATTTCTCCAATTGTGTCCTGTTACAAGAGAAAACAGATTCTTATTACACTTACGCAATTAACTGTACTGCCATAAATTCAGAATACTTACAAATAGTTTCCATATTAGGAGAAATCAGGTAGAGAGAAACAAATATGCTTTAAAATTTCTTCACAGAAGTATTTTTTACTCACTTGTTAAAAGTTACAAATAACTCTAAAGAAATATGCTATCTTGAGTGAAAATGAAAAGATTACCAATGTTTAACACATCAGCTATCTATAAGAATCCTAGAAGTTTCATTTTTTCCTCTATTCCAATAAAATGATTTTTAAAGTTATCTGAGACCTGCACTTAGAGTGCTATATCTGATTATAAACTGCCTTTTGAAAAGGACAAAAGGAAGACAAAATGTCTGTGGATGACAAAAGTCTATAGCCACTATTAAGGCTACAATTGACTAGGAATCTTGGTTACTTCTGTGGCATACAATAATTTTATTTAACAGTTATAATTATTAATAATGTACTCTAAATCATATCAGAATTATAGAAGTTTCCCATATTTTTTGGAACACATACTAGTAACATATTTATACAAATACAGTCCAAAGAAAACCAAACACTATTCACCCTTCAATTTGAAAGTTTTTCCTTGATTCTAATGTCACAGTCTCCAGAGTTTTTAATCAGAAACCTGCATTTAAGAGTGCCTGTTAAATTTTATAGCTGATTATAAAACCATCTGTTAAAGAGGACCAAAATGAGACAACAATAGTATATGGATGACAAAAACATTTTAGGACAGCCACACTTGAAGACACAATTGACAAGGGAATTTGTTACCTCTGCAGCACACAGTCATTTAGCATAATAATTATAATTATTACTGATAACATATACTAAGTCATATTAGAATTATAGAAGTTTTACATAATTTTGGAACACACGCCAATAACACATTTACGCAAATGTTCCAAAGAAAGCCAAACATCATTTCATATTTACCAGTGCTTCTTGTATGAGTTTCATATGAAATAAGCCAAATGTCATTTTAGGACTTCAGAGGATTTAATATCTAAAAGATTAGGTTAGAAAGAGACGTAATTTATAATTCAATTTTGGAAAGTTTCTCAAATAGCAAAGGTTTAAAACACTGAATATTATAAAATAGAATCCCAGGTCACCATAAGTCATCCATTTGGCCAAAATGATAACCATAACTAATTCATTTGGCCAAAATGATAACTTCAAAAATTTTTATTAAAAGAAGAAAAACCTTTACTCTGATAGAGGAGACTTAACTTTCCAAATAAGACCCAATAAAGATAGCATGAGGCTGACTGAATTTGTCTGTTTTCTGTCTTCCCTTTATATCCCTGCCATTTACCCAGAGGGTAAAACAAAACCCTTTCCTTATCTTTTAACATTACATAAAAATCATCTTCAAAAGAGAAAACCAGATTTCATGTTTCCATTAGTGCATCTTAATGTTAAAACCAGTTTTTTAAGTAAAATTTTATATCCAGTTTTAATTAGTTTGATCATAAGGTAAGATTTTCGTAAACTGTTTCGAACCCTTTACAATTTTCTATCAAACAGATCAATTTTCTAAGAAAACCTTGTTATTTGGACATATGGGCCCAGATTCTGGCCCCACATCAGTATGATTTTAATGTTTTAACCTATGGAAAAATGCTCAATAATTTCTTTCAAATCTTAGCCAAGTTGTTTATACCCACAGAATGTTTTTTTACAAGATCAACCCTTTAAAGCCCTTTTCACTTTGCTTAAACCTTCAGTTTTGTTCTGTTACACTTTTAGTTTAAGGCAATCTTTAAAACCCTCTAAACTAGACAAAATTACATTCCTTTTAACAAAAGCCATATCTCCAAACCTTCTTATGATCTTTTACCAAAAACACATTCCCTACACACCTTGTATGTAAAACTGTTTCTCCAGTGGTCTCAATAACATGTTACAATGTTAACCCTTAGCAACTTTTATTTTTAGTGAAAAACCTGATAAGTAAGTGATTTTAATTATGTACTGGGGTGGAGCCTAGGACATCAGACAGAAGTGACAATAAGGTCTGACTCTTTTTATCATAGCTGGTGGGCATGGCTCTTCATTTGTCTCCAGGCCTTATCTATAATCTAATGCCCCAAAGTAGGTAAGTTGAACACTTTTCAAAAGTCAAGGAAACAGTTTGACCTTAAAGCATTTAACAAATATGATATCTGACCTTAATTTATACAAATGTCTACATTTTTAAGACATTTTATTTTACCAATAATTTTTAAAACTGTCTTTATTTCCAAAAGATGACTGAAGTCATGTGAACAAAAAGGCACTACAGTTTCTATTTTTCTGATAAAATATTTGATTTAAGTGCTTATTTTTCTAAGCCAATTACTCAGAGCTCTTTTATATGTAAACGTACACACATATAAATAGATGCTTCAGCACTTGTAACATTTTTCATTTGCCAGTTTATTAATTGGATTACTAGCTTCAGGGTGGAGCCCTTGGAGGAACAGGGCCAGGAAAGCATGCCTTTCTAGGGTCAAATAGGCAGCAAATAAGCAGCTGAAGGCAAAGACAGATCCGCAAAATTAAGGGTGCCATTTTATACTGGATCCTGGGTCCCCAAAGGGAGGGAAATACTATGGGAGAAGACAGTGCAGTGCTTCTACCCTGCATTTCATTGCAAGGCAACCCAAAGCCAGTCAGCCTATTTTGTAATCAGCCCATCTCTCATGGGAGTCTCATCTCCCAGTAGGGGATGGGGATGTTTCCTTATCTTCCAGGTGGCCAATAGCATGCTTCTATGATCCAAGTGTGCAAAAAGTCAAGTATCCCTGGTAAGCACTATTAGCCATTCCTTAAAGTATACTTCCTACCTAGTTGTTACACACCAAAACTCTCTCATATTGCCAAGTAATTTCTGATATCCCCCAAACTCAAAACTGTCAGATAATACAATGCAAAACAGAACAGAGTGTCTGATTTTGAGACGGATCCATCCACTTTTAATTCCTGGGTTTTAATGAAGGAAACAGAGAATTTTTTCCAGAACGGAGTCTGTGGCTCCTCCTCTGTCTTTCCCAAGGAGGCCCAGGCTATCAGAAGTTATCTTAGTGCCTCTTACGTATGCTTTAAGAGTGGCAAGACAAAAAAAATGGAGATAAATAATTCAGTTGGTTGAGAAGGAAAAAAACCTTTTTCCAGAAAAGCAAGTTCCAATAAGAGAAAAACATAAAGGCCTTTTAAATATATCTATAGCTTGTTTATCCACTTTTAATTAAGCTGAGTTTTAACCATAGTGCTCTTTAAAAATAAATCATTTCAAATCTCTTATTACCTGGCTTTAGCCATGCCAAGCAGCCAATATTTCTAGCTTCTAAACTTTACCAAAGGTAACTTCCTAGGTGCTTCAAAGACATGGTACGTAGTTTCTTTTTTACAAGATGTAGAATCTCCACAAGGTAGTTCAGATACAGGAAAACTCAAGAGAGGAAATCAGAAACTACCATGGGGGGAGGCGGGGAACCTCAATAAATGACAATGTAACACTAATAACAAACCAGAAAGAAACCATTCCAGAAACCAACAATTGAACCCAGGCCACCACTTTCAAAAGATAAAGCCTTGGCTACTGAGCTATTCAGTACTGAGCAATTTCTATTGCTTTTCCTAGAAGGAGCCTAGAGAAGCCAATTTCAAGCTTGCAAGGCTTTGAACTGCTCAAGAAAAATTTTTATGGCTAACTATGACATGAGCCTGCAAATCTCTGTCCTCTGGATGGTGCAAACCAAAAGAAAGTATCCCCACATGGTCACAAGGTTGAGCTCTTAAGGACACAAAACAAGACCGAGGAATTTTATACTGTATTGGTTTCAGGGACCCATAGCAAAGTTTATAACTGACCAACCTGCCAAACTGGCTTGAAAAGCAGGCTTATAAGGATCCTAAATCCACATTCTGTCCTGTGATACCCCTCTGTCCACTACAGAACACAGAAAGACAAATTCTTAGCACAAAGTACACCAGATTTGCTACAGCCTAAGACTAGTCTCACAAATCCTTTTTTCTATTAATCAAACCCTGGCAGGGGAGACAAATAGTTTACTGTTTACCCAGACAGAGAAAGAGAGAGAGAGAGAGAAATCTGGCTGGTAAGAATTTCTTACCCTTTTTGCTGGCATACCAGGTTCTCAGGTTCCTTTTCTCTGCAGCTGCTAGAAGAACGGAGTGGCTTCTGTGGTGTTCAAGCCACTTTACAAGAGAAAATCACCCTTTACTGTTTTGTGGAACCACAGACAAGATTCTTAGTTTGCAAATGCTGCCCAACAGGCTGCATGGAGAACCGAATTAACATTTTTCATCCCAGCAAAATACACATAACAAAACAGACATTAGTCACCTTGTTCAGCACCCAATATCAACCTGGCAAAGCTCAAACTTTTTCCCTGTTGGTCCCTGTTGTCTTTGATCCACTCCAGGTGGGAAGGGATGACCTCTAAATGGTAATTCACAATGGGGTCTCTGGGCAAGGCCAAGAACAGATGGTCACCCTGAGACAGGCCTGTTGAGCTTTCTTTAGGGCTTGCCAAATGTAACTAGACAAATAATGAGGGTTCTCTGAGTTAAGCCTGCTGGACTTCCACCAGCAATTCCTTCTGAGATCCCCTCCACATATACAAACACACACAAAGACACAACAGACAGAAGGCCTTCCAAATCAGATCCCTGACCAAGAACTCCAAGAGTATCCCTTCCAAACTATCCTCCTATTCTCCATCTGAGAATCCTCTTCGAAATCCTCCTGAATGAGAAGTCTCCCAAACCAAGACTCTTCCTACTAGTTAGACAGAACTAACCAAGAACCCCCACAAGGAGCCAAACAGACACCCTGCAATGGGGATACAGACACAGACACACCATGATGGAGCTGAAAACAGACTCCCTGCATTGGGGCTACAGACACCCTGCCATAGGGCTACATACCAGTTGGGAGAAGGAAGGAGGTATTAGAAGCACCTAGGATAGTCACCAATCCAAACACCCTACAATGGAGCTACAGACTGACACCCTGTGATAGGGCTACAGTTAAGGGACATCTCCCCAGGATTATTTCTCCATTGCAATTAAATCCTTGCACACTGGATCAGCAGTACCCCACCAATAGAGCATCAGAGTCAGCCCCAGTCCAAAAGAACTAGGCAGCCACTTGGGCTGGCCTCTGGATCCATTGCTGGAGGGTGGGGGGCACTGAACCATGAGCAGGTAGCCACATGGGCAATCCTGGACAAGCCCCCAAATTTGTAACTGCCCAAGGGGTTCACCTTGCCCACTGCCTAGACAGAGCCAATTCATCAAGACAGGGGAATTGCAATGGAGAAACAGTAATTCAAGCAGAGCTCGCTGCTGTGTGGAAGACCAGAGTTTTATTACTACTCAAATCAGTCTCCCTGAGCATTTGGGTAGCAGAGTTTTTAAGGATAACTTGGTGGGTGGGGAAAGCCAGTGAGCCAGGAGGGCTGATTGGTCAGGGATGAAATCATAGGGAGTTGAAGCTGTCTCCTTGCACTGAGTCAGTTCCTGAGTCAGGGGCCACAAGATCAGATGAGCCAGTTTATGTAGGGGATTGGTCAGGGTGGTTGGAGAAATTATAAAAATTATAAAGATAGTTATAGGAGATAGACACAAACCTTCTTGGAAGGCCGGGGAGGTTGCATAGCTTCAATAAAAGATTTGGCTGAAGATAGCCTAGTCCTCTTTACCTTTAGTTGATAGCAAAGAAACAAATAACAAGAGACTGTGGGAAGTTTTATCTAAATAGCTTGTTTACTCTCATTGTCCTAAAACCAACCTTTAATCATTCACAGGCAGGATGGCTCTCTCCTGGGGAGGGCAACCAGATTAACTGCCCACAGGTATGTTGATTCAAAGCCTTTGTCATTAAATCTGTGCTGAATAAATGCTGGCAGGGCCAGCTAGTAAAGGTGCACAGCTGCCACAACTGTCTGTGTGGCCCAGCCCTGTAGCTGCTCTTTCACTGAGTATCGGTGTCTGAGTATGTTATTCATCTGTCATGCAGCTGGGGTCTGTGGGTCAGAACCTGCCAAGTTTATTGATTTGGGTGGTGCCAGCTGATCCATCAAGTGCAGGATCTGAAAAATAAGCACTGATCTCAGGAGCAGTTTAGGGAGGGTCAGCATTTTGTAACCTCCAGCTGCATGACTCCTAAACCATAATTTCTGATCCGTGACTAATGTTAGTCCTACAAAGGCAATCTAGTCCCCAGGCAAGAAGGAGGTCTGCTTTGGAAAGGGCTGTTACCATTTTTGCTTAAACTAGAAACTACAAACTAAGTTTATCCCAAAGTTAGTTCAGCCTATGCCCAGGAATGAACAAGGACAGCATGGAGGTTAGAAGCAAGACGGAGTCAGTTAAGTTAGATCTCTTTCACTATCTCAGTCATAGTTTTGCAAAGGTGGCTTCATCAGTTTGCTAAGGTTGCAGTAACAGAGTACCACAATCTAGGTGGCTTAAATGAAAAATTTATTCTTTCACAGTTTTGGAGCATAGAAGACACAAATTAAGGTGTCATCAGGGCCATGTTCTCTCCAAGGCTTCTAGAGAAAGATTATTTCTTGCCTCTTCCAACTTCTGTTGGCCCCAGACATTTTTTTGCGTCATGTGAGCATAACTTCAATCTCTACCTCATCATGGCATTTCCTCTGTATGTATGTCTACACATTCTTTTAAAGCCATCTGTCATATTGGATTAAGGACCTGCCCCACTCAAGGATGACATCATTTTAACCAGTTACAACTAAAATCACCCCATTTGCAAATAAAGTCACATTTTGATGTACTGGAGATTAGGCTTTTAACATATTTTGGGGGAGGACACAATTCCACTGATAACACCACCCTAGGAGCTTAATATTGTTAGTTTTCTTTCATTGTCTTTAAAATAGGTATAACAATAGTTAACACAGGATTGTTGGGAGCAAGATGAGATATTATGTAACTGGTGAATGATATCCAGTTTTTTGGTGTGATGAACAAAGAATTGGACAAAACCCACAAACAAAGCAAGGAAGGAATGAATGGATTTATTGGAAATGAAAGTACACTCCACAGTGTGGGAGAAGCCCCAAACATAAGGACCAGAATTTTGTGGAGTTTAAATACCCTCTAGATGATTCCATTGGTTACTTGGGTGTACGCTGTATGTAAACAAAGAGGATGAAGTAAAGTTACAAGTTATTTACTTGGCCTATGGCCTACCTACCGAGAGGATTTTTCCTGTCATAGCTTAAGTGGGAATCAGCTTTATGTTCCCTGCCTCCAGACCCTGTTTTCCTGTCTCAATTGGATGTAAAACATATAGCACTTTGCCTAATGTGTAATAATGTTCATTATATTGCATTTGTTATTATTAATAATATAAAATAAGTTTGCTTATTAAGGACACCATTGTCTAGAAAAAGTGAGGGCTTTGTAATCAGACAGAACCCCAACACCACCCAGCTGGAAAGGTATTTTTGGGAAGAGATGAAAAGATAATTTGAAATAATTATTGGTATCTTTTTGCAACTGACAAGTTCTATAACTTTGGGCAACTAACTTTACCTCTCTGTACTTTGCTTCCCTCCTCCGCAAGATGGGGGATAATAGTAGTCATCTACCACACAGAAATGTGAGTGTTTGATGACTTAATAAATCCAAAAGGCACCACCTGGTAAAGAATAAGTGCTCTGTGGATGTTAGCTGTTAATACAATCATTATTACTGTTGTTATTGTTATTACTATTCTCAACACAATAGTCTCGTTTTCTTCTCTCATTATCAACTGAATTCTGAGGAGGAAGAGAATATGGGAGAGAAAATGTAAGAAGTTAAAACTCCTATACAACCTAACAAATATGTCTGAGTCTAGAAGTTTATAATTACTAGAATTTTTTATGAGACAAGATCTCATTCTGTCACCCAGGCTGGAGTGCAGTGGCATGATCTCAGCTCACTGCAGCATTGACCTCCCTGGCTCAAGTGATCCTCCCACTCAGCCCCCCAAGTAGCTGGGACTACAGGCTCATGCCACCACACCTAGGTAATTTATTGTAGATATGGGTTTTCACCATGTTGCCCAGGCTGCTCTTGAACTCCTGAACTCAAGCCATCCTCCTACCTCAGCCTCCCAAAGTGCTAGGATTACAGGTGTGAGTCACTGTGCCCAGCACTATAATTTTTATGAAACAATATAAAATTTTATGTGTTACTTATCAGTCATTATATAACAAATTACCTCCAAAACTTTGCCACTTGAAACAACACACTTTTTTTCTCTCACAGTTTCTGTGAGTCAGGAATCCAAGCACAGGTTATCTGGTTTCTCTCCTTCACAGTGTCTTACAAAACTGCAGTCAAGTTAATGGCAGGAGGTGTGGTCTCATCTGAAGGCTGAAATGGGGAAGTAGTGATTTCCAAGATGACATATATATTTTGATGAGATTCAGTTCCTTAAGGGTGGTTGGACCAAAGTCCTCAGTTCCTTGCTGACTTTTTGCTGGAGACTGCCCTCCATCCTTTGCCACATGAGCCTCTTCATGACTCATTTGTTGTTTTTAAAGCCAGCAAGAGGGAGTCTAATACAATGGAAGTTACACCTTTTGTAACCTAATCACAGAAGTGGCATCCTCTCAATATTGTCATATTCTGTTGGTTGGGGGCAAGTAACTCAAGTGGAGACGGTTATAACAGGCGGTAAATATGAGGAGGGGGGATTGTTGAGGGCCATTTTAGAGTTGTTCCCTACCCTCAAATTGCTCTCTCATCATCTCTTTTTCTTTCCTCCTTCCTTTTCTTATTATCTGTTGGTCTACTTAGTTCTACTTTTTGCTGAAACTCTGACTCTATCTCCATATGATGTGATGTACTCGGCCCCAAATTTTTCAGTCTAGCCTATACCTGATACTTGGTAAGTGCTCAATAGATGTTTGAATTCAATTTAAATTTAAAGCATAAAAGAGCATTTTAAAAGAGTCAATGTTATCAACCACCTTAATATAATCATGATGTTGGTTATATTTATCTAATTGTAAACATTTACTAAGTTCCTCTTACTCTGTTAATACATATCTATAATAATTCTAGGTATTCGAAAACTTTCTTTTCTAATAAATATAAATTTTGGCATTTTATTTACTTAACATGAAAAATGTTTGAAATAATTTTTTACTGGCCTTTATAATTGTCAAACTGGCCACCTAAGAGTTTGTCAAGTTGACAGACCCAACTTTGAACATTGAACAAGCTCAAATAAGATTGCAAAAATGTCCTTGTGCAGATACATTTTTTTTTCCTTTCTAGTTTATTTCCTTGAGTTGATAATGGAAACAACTGGTCCAGAATTTTGAAGCTTTATTTTAATATCATATACATTTATGTTCATTGACCAGACCCAATTTGTAATGGTTTGAACTTGTATGGATAGTCAGAGGTCAGAAATAATAATGTTATTGCCCAGAGAAAATTCCCTGTGCAGTGCTAACAACCTCAACTCAACTCAATGCTAAATGAGGGCTGCTGGGAAAATTTTTCATAGGCGTAATTCCTGCCAAGCCCTGAATCTCAGCCCCAGTCCCAGATCTCCTGCTCCTCTTTGCTCCAGTATTTCAGCCAGCTTTCCTCTTTATAGTTGCTACCATTAACCACTCCATCAACTGGCATCTGTAAGACTGCCGGGCCACAGACAAAGAGACAGTCTCCTTTACCCAACCCCTCACCTCCACCCAATGTATTATTTTCATGTCACTGCTTATCTATTCTTCTGTTTTATTTTGAAGAATAGGAAAATGTTATTGCTTTTTAAAAATACAATATATAAGCCTGGGCGCAGTGACTTATGCCTGTAATCCCAGCACTTTGGGAGGCCGAGCTCCCCTGACCCAGCCACTCAGTCAGACTTGACCAGCCCTCCTACCTGCTGCCCTTGCGGACCCTTTGTCCAGGGAGATTGTCATCATGATCATCATCATGGTGATTACTAGCATTTATTGATTCCTTACCATGTTCTAAGTACTTACATAGTTTAACAGTACTAGTTCTTATAAACAATAAACCCTTAAATCTCAGTGGCTTAATACAATTAAGGTTTTTGTGTTTGTTCAGCATCCCAAATAGATGTTTTTGATTGATGGGTGGCTTTATGAGAATTAGTGCAGGCTGGGCGTGGCAGCTTATGCCTGTAATCCCAACACTTTGGGAGGCCAAGGCGGGTGGATCACTTGAGGTCAGGAGTTCAAGACCAGCCTGGCCAAGATGGTGAAACCCTGTCTCTACTAAAAATACAAAAATTAGCTGAGTGTGTTGGCATGTGCCTGTAATCCCAGCTACTCGGGAGGCTGAGGCAGAGAATTGCTTGAACCTGGGAGGCAGAGGTTGCAGTGAGCCAAAATTGCACCACTGCCCTCCAGACTAGGTGACAGAGCAAGGCTCTGTCTCAAAAAAAAAAAAAAAAAAAAAAAAAAAAAAAAAAAAAAATTACAATATGTAAGAAATCATTGCTAAGCTGGATTTCATTGAAATGAAAAACTTCTGCTCTGTGAAAGACAATGTCAAGATAATGAGAATACAAGCCAAAGACCGGGAGAAAATATTTGCAAAAGACACATCCAATAAAGGACTGTTATCCAAAATATATAAAGAGCTCTTAAAACTCAACAATAAGAAAATAGCCCAATTAAAAAAAATGGGCTGAAGACTTTAATATACATGTCAGCAAAGAAGATAGACATGGCAGATAGGCATATGAAAAGATGCTGCACATCAAGTGCTGACAAGGATTCAGAGCCACAGGAACTCTCGTTCATTGCTGGTAGGAATGCAAAATGTGCAGCCACTTTGGAAGGTGGTTTGGCAGTTTCTTACAAAACATTACAAATGTACTGTTTTGTTTGTTTGTTTGTTTTTTAGATAACAACTGTTATTGAAGTTTAAAGCAGCAGCGTAGGTCCCGCTGTCTGTAGAGCAGGGCTACTGCATAGGCAGTGTGTCCAAGGTAGCAGCCCTGCAGATGTATTTATACCCACTTTTAATTACATGAAAATTAAGGAGTGATTTATGCAGAAATTCCTAGGATGAGGGTAACTTCTGGTTCATGGGATCGTTGCCATGGAAAAGGATGGTAACTTTTAGGTGTTGTCATGGCAATTATGAACTGACATGGCACACTGGTGGGCATGTCTTGTGGAAAATGGCTTCTGCCTGACCCTGTTTTAGCTAGTCCTCAGTCTGGTCCAGAGTCTGAATCCCCACCTCCAGAGCTGAGTCTCACCTCCTACCTCAATGGCACTTTGGTGGGCACATCTTATGGAAAGCTGCTTCTGCCCTAGCCTTGTTTTAGCTAGTCCTCAATCTGGTCTGATGCCTGAGTCTCCGCCTCTGGGGTTGAGTCTCACCTCCTACCTCCCTGTTTTCACTGACTGACACACTAAGTCATTTCTAGCCCACTAAGCCCAGCCATCCTTACATCTGTCCTAGCAAAATACTGCATTCCTTTCATGTCCTTTAAATCATAGTCTTACCATGTGATCTTGCAATTGTGCTCCTTGGTATTTGTCCAAAGGAGTTGAAAACATATATCCACACAAAAACCTGCACATGGATATTTATAGCAGCTTTATTCATAATTGCCCAAACTTTAGAGTAACCAATATGTCCTTCATAGGTGAATGGATAAATAGCTTGTGGTACATCCAGACAATGTACTACGTTGAACAATAAAAAGAAATGAGCTTCTAAACCATGAAAATACATGGAGGAAGCTTAACGTATTAGTAAGTAAAAGAAGGCAGCCGGCCGCTGTGGCTCATGCCTATAATTCCAGCACTTTGGGAGGCCGAGGTGGGTGGATCACCTGAGGTCAGGAGTTCAAGGCCAGCCTCTCCAACATGGGTGAAACCCCATCTCTGCAAAAATACAAAAATTAGCCGGGCATGATGGCGGGTGCCTGTAATCCCAGCTATCCAGGAGGCTGAGGCGAGAGAATCACTTGAACCTGGGGGGCAGAGGTTGCAGAAAAAAAAAAGTCAATCTGAAATCTACATACTGTATGATTCCCACTGTATGACATTCTGGAAAAAGTAAAACTGTGAAGAATAAAGATTCCAGGAGTTTCCAGGTTTCCAGGAGTTGGGAGCAGGGGATATGGATGAATAGGTAGAGCACATGGTATTTTTAGGGCAGTGAAAATACTCTGCATGGTACTACAGTGGTAGATACATGTCATTATACATTTATACAAACCCGTAGAATATTCAACACCAGCACTGATTACTATGATAAATTACAGACTTCACGTGGTTATGATATGTCAGTGTACGTTCATCAATTGTAACAAATGTACCACTCTGTTGGGGATGTTGATAACAGGGGAAGCTATGTGGCAGGTGGGTCAGGGGGGCACGAAAATAGAGAAATTTTCTGTGCCTTCATTTCAATTTTTCTGTGAACCTAAAGGTGTTCTAAAAATAATCTTTAAAAAACAATACAAGTGAGCACACATTTACAAGAAAGAATCAAAACAGTACATAATGTAGAATATGAAAAATCTCCCCTCATTCTATTTCCCAACAATAATTTTCCTTTTCAATTTTGTGTAATCTGGCAGCCGTCTTTTCTCAATGTTTTATTAAGGAAGATTTTAAGTATACACAAGGAGAGAAAATGGTATAATAAATCTCTATGTATTCATCACCTAGCAATAATTGTTGTCAATATTTTGCCAACTTTGCTTCAGCTATTGCTTATCTGCAATTTGTTTTTTTGTTGCTAGAGTCTTTTAAAGCAAATCCCAGATACAGCATTATATTATTCCTTCTGTAAATATCCCAGTGTATATTGCAAACAGATAGTTTTTTTTTTTAACATAAGCTCAACATCATTATCACATCTAGCATTTCATATTCAAATTACCTTAACTGCTTCAAAAATATCTTTCATAGTCTGTATATTTAAATACAGATCAAGGCCGGGTGTGGTGGTTCACGCCTGTAATCCCAGCACTCTGGGAGGCTGAGGTGGGTGAATCACTTGAGGTCAGGAGTTCAAGACCAGCCTGGCCAACATGGTGAAACCCTGTCTCTATTAAAAATATGAAAATTAGCCAGGAGTAGTGGTGCACACCTGTAGTCCCAGCTACTTGGGAGGCTGAGGCGGAATAGCTTGAAATGGGAGGCAGAAGTTGCAGTGAGCCAAGATCATGCCTCTACACCCCAGACTGGGTGATAGAGCAAGACTCTGTCTCAAAAAATAAATAAATAAATAAATAAGTACATATAAAAATATAAATAAATAATATGGATCAAAATGTCTATATGGTGTTCTTTTAATCTATAATAGTTCCACACTTTAATTTTGCCCATGTTGTTATTTGTTGAAGATGTCGGCTCATTTGTCCTTTAGAACTATTCAGATTACAGATTGAGCTAAGTTCTTCCTCATGGTGTTAATTTGTTCCTCTTTTTTAGGGATTCACCACCTGTTTTTGTCTTATAGGCTCCTTTTGTAGAATGAAGACTATAACCCCTTTTCTCAGAAAAATGTTTTAAAATAAAATAAAATACAAAAGACTACAAAAGAAATAAATTAGGTCAATCCATAATTATCAAAATATTTTAAAAGTATGATACAGTAATATATGTGCATCTTTATTCATGATAAGATCTAGTAGAGAGTCTATTATAATTCTAAGTTGGGTCAACCATAAGTATTTTGAGATTTGTAATAACTGTAATGTGATAGAAGTACATGTGAGTTTCATTATGTCAGTCATAGGAAATGTTAATACTACTATATTTTGTTAGTGGCATTCATAATTTAAGGAAATAGTAAATTGCAATGATAAGATACTAAAAATAAAGGTACTTTTTTTTTCCCTATACAAGTCTGCAGACCCCCAAATTCTGTCTATCATCCAAGGAGTACCACCTGAATTACACAGGATTGCCGTGTGCATCTTATAGAATCATATCAGAGGCACTTAATGCCTATTGTACTACTTTTAGTCACATTAAGTTTGATCAGCAAGTTCAGAACCTATCAGTCCAATCCATTCATTAGAAATTTTCTCATTAGCCTTTCTCTTAGTAGTTTTAGGATTCATTGATGATAGTTGTCTAGATCTATTCTTTTATTAGAAATTATGAAATGGTAATTTTATGATTCTGTCATTATTACTGCTCTTATTACCTGCAGTATTTACATAAAAAATGTGATTACCCTGAAATTCAGTTCAAAGCATGGCTGATAACTTCATTCTTTTATCAATTTTTAGAACAATATGTTTGTCTCCTAGCAGTCTCTAATAGTAACTGATGAGCTTTGTTAATTTGGTTTTTATTTGTTTCTTGGTTTTGGTTTGGCTTTGGTTTCAGTTTTCAGAACATTATGAATTAATGGAAGTTTATTTGTTTGATAAATGTCAATCAATTGCAATTATTATTGTTTTCCTTGTTCGAATTGTTTAATGTTAGGCCAATGTGATTCTCTTTAAGTTGGTTTGTATGTCCTTTTGAAATGACTTCATTAGTCCTGACCTTGTTTTTTATTATAACAAAACATCCCAGGCTCAGCTTGTACCATACTTGTTCCAGACTTGGATTCAGGAATTTTTCCAAGTATCCTTTGTTCCTTTTAATGAAAAATAGCATTTAGAAACCAGAATCTGGGCAGTAGGGGTATTTATTGCCTAGTACATTATCCTTATTTCTAGGCCTTTTCAGTTGGCAGAGCTATGAAATGTTTTTATTTTTTCAAAGAGAAAAACAAGTCGTAAGTTTTTATGATTTCCAACTGAAATTTCAGTTTACATAATTTTTCATAACACTTCTTAATACCTGAATTGGTTGTCTGTAATGCTGAAAAAGCTTAGTTCCCAATCACAGTAAGGTAATGGCTTACTTGCTATAGCCCACAACAGACAGGTTATTATTTCAAAATAGCAATACCAATTGTGTCAGTCCATTTTGTGTCACTATAAAGTGGTATCTGAGACTGGGTAATTGATAAGGAAAAAGGTTTATTTGGCTCACAGTTCTGCAGGCTGTACAAGCATGGCACCAGCATCTGCTTAGCTTCTGGTTAGACTTCAGGAAGCTCTTAGTCCTGATGGAAGGTGGTGGAAGAGTAGGTGTATCACATGGCAAGAGAGAGGGAGCAAGAAAGGGAGAGGGAGGGAGGTCCCAGACTTTTTAACAATCAGATCTCGAAGTAACTCATTATCACAGGGAGAGCACCAAGCCATTGATGAGGGATCCACGTCCATGACCCGAACACCTCCTACCCCATCCCACCTCCAACACTGGGGATTACATTTCAACATGAGATTTGGAGGGGACAAACATCCAAGCTATATCACCAATATTACAGCTAGTGGTAAGACCATTACATCTAGATTTACACATCATTTGTGTTTGTTCAGCATCCCAAATAGATGTTTTTGATTGATGGGTGGCTTTATGAGAAGTAGTACAGGCTGGGCATGGTGGCTTATGCCTGTAATCCCAACACTTTGGGAGGCCAAGGCAGGTGAATCACTTGAGGTCAGGAGTTCAAGACCAGCCTGGCTAAGATGGTGAAACCCCGTCTCTACTAAAAATACAAAAATTAGCTGGGTGTGGTGGCGCACCACTAAGCTGTAAAATCAAAATACTGCATTTAAAAGCCACTCTAAATATTTATTTTCTCTATACAGCTATATCAACACTTCGATGTAGAGTTATAGATATTTTTTCAGTCGGTATATAATTTGTAGAGATTGTTTTTGTTTTTCTTTTGTGATTTAAAGAAAAATTATGTAAAACTTTTGTGTGGTGCAAAGCTAAAACTTAGAAGATATACTGCAAAACTCTGGCTTCTATTCTTATCCCTGGATTTTATATATATATATAGTATATATAGAGTGTGTGTGTGTGTGTGTGTGTGTGTGTGTGTGTGTGTATATATATAGTACTCCCTTCTTTTCTATACAAAAGATAGCACTTTAAACACTGCTCTGAACTGGACATGGTGGCTAACACCTGTAATCCCAACACTTTGGGAGGCCGAGGAACATGGATTGCTTGAGCTCAGGAGTTCGAGACCAACCTAGGCAACAGAGAGGCCCAGTGCCTATTTAAAAACAACAAAAAACCTTAAACATTGTTCTGCACATTCATTTTTTCCATTTAGTAAAATATATTTGTGATTACTACAATCACATACAGTATTATTCTAATTCATTTTTAAGTACATAGTACCCCACTATTTGGATGCTTCATAGTTTTTCAACCAATTACCTGTTGATTGTCCATAGACTACTATGGTAAGAGATTTATTGCTGATTACTGTGACATAATGGGCAGAAGCAACAAAAATTGAATATTCAACTTCCAGAATTTTTAACTACCTTAACTTGAATCTCTAGCAACGTAGCAGAGTGGGAGGCAGCCTAATATTGTGGAATAGTGCTTAGAATTAAGGAAGGTCACAATGGCAATCCAGGTGTTCTTGGATCCCTGAATTTCCCTTTGTGAGCTTCCATTTGCTCATCTTTAAAAAGCAGTAATGAAACGTACCTCTCACTGTTAGGATTTATAGAGACCAAAGGGCATAATGTATGCAAATCAAGTAGCAGAACATCTGGCCTGGAATATGTGCCTGTAAAATTGTAGCTATTGTTAATATTAATTTTACTGATAGCCTCAATGTAAGACAGGCAATCTCTGATGAGTTTCAGCCCTTTTAGTTTTTGTTGAGTGGGCTCATTAATCCTTCTCCTGGCCCCTAGCAGCAGTTTACAGGGCAGAGGAGAGCTAATGGAGAAGTAACTCTTGAACATGTTTTCCAAAAGTAATGCCTACTAACATGTTTAAAGGTTGTCTTTTAACATGAGTATTTTAAACATTTTGTTAAAAATAAGAAGTTAGAAATGTGAAAGCAAGACTGTGAACCCCCAGGAAAGTGGTAAGAGAGTAGCAGCTTGTTTTCTAATGGTTCCCTTAACTGGCTAATGGTTCCTAGATGACTGCAGCCGATGTTCATACCCTCCTGGATGTTTGAAACTGGCAACCTCCCACTGGCCCCAAAGTGGCCTCCCACTGGCCCCAAGGTGGGCTAGTACACCTTGTTGGCCTGCTCTCCTGCCTCAAATATGTTCAGGTGGGACAATCTGGGAGTCTATCTAAAGCAGGCCATTAGCATCTCAGAGGCCTCCAATTCGTAAGCCTTGTCCAAGAATAATCGTTTCTGAGCATTTCCTCTTTGACTCCTAGCCTGAGAAGTGATTGGAAGGAGGAGGAAGGAATTGGGAAGGAACTAATCTTGGAATCTCTTCTTGAGGGGTAAGTTTTAAACAGAGTTTTTAAGAAAGTAAAACAACTTGATCCCAAGAAAGAGAAGGCAGTTCTCCTGTTAATGATCCATCGCAACTCCTTTGGACAGAAAAGGGGCTTTGGAGTCAGGCTTATGAATGCCTAATGACCTTCGACTGCGGTCTGTCACTTCTTGGAAACTCTGTTTTTTCAGCTGTATATTATAGTTTTAAAAAATTATGACATTACTTGTCCAAGGCACTGTTGTGAGGATTCCACGAGATCCACAATGTCTTGCATTTGGCAAAGAATAGAAGTTTGGGAAATGTGGTTTTCTTTTCTGTCTTCTCTGTTTTCCGAGCACTTTTCCTATCACCATCTTAAAAATAAAACTGCATTAAAAATAAGACTACGTTGTTAGAATAATACTAGTAATAGTAATAATAACAAGAACTGGCATGTTTTGGGTGGCTACTAAGTGTCTGGCATGATCCTATATTTTATATATATTTATTTTGAGATGGAGTCTCACTCTCGTTGCCCAGGCTGGAGTGCAATGTTGCAATCTCTGCTTACTGCAAACTCTGCCTCCCAGGTTTAAGTGATTCTCCTGCCTCAGCCTCCCGAGTAACTGAGATTACAGGTGCCCACCACCACACTCAGCTAATTTGTGTATTTTTAGTGGAGACAGGGTTTCACCATATTGGCCGGGCTGGTCTCGAACTCCTGACCTCAGGTGATCCGCCCACCTCAGCCTCCCAAAGTGCTGGAATTACAGGCGTGAGCCACCGTGCCTGGCCCATTATCTTAAATCTCAACAACTTTATATTGTCAGTGATATTAGCCTATTTTATACATAAAAAGCAGAGACTACTATGAGGAAGAAGCTTGTCTATGGTCACATGCAGGACTGTGGCTAGCCTGTAAGTTACCTTTTATATGAATTAGGAAGAGGAGCTCCTCTACTTGTATTCAATTGCATGAGCACAGGCATGGCAAGTGAAACTGAGGCTGGATTTAGTCCCCACCCGCCCTTTTGCCTTGTCACCTTTTTACAGAGCTCAACTTGTGTAACTATACAAAGAGGCCCTGGTTGCATGCCTAATTTTGACCAAACTGAATTTCACATCCAGATGTATATGAAGTTCAGACCACATCCCTTCCATTACCACCTTGGAATTTTTTCTCTTCCTGTCTCCTTTAAGATCCTGCTGCATCAGTTATCTTTTTTCTCTGCCATATCTTCAGCATCTCCTTCTCCATCTCTGTTTTTTCACTCCCAGCCAACATGCCCCATCAGATCTCTACACTTGAGTACCACAAGGATTGAAACAAATTATTATTCATATTTTTCCCCCTTGTGCCTAGCTGTAAACCTGGCACTGAATAGGCCTCAGCAAATGCTCTTTCAGAATTCTTTTAGTCATTGTACTAAGCTTCCTTGCATCATAGCTAGCTTTTACTGTTTCCCTGGCTTCCCTCAGTGCAAGTTGCTTTGCACGCTATGATCGTTCTTTGGCAAGGATCAGAACAGTGGTTTCCCCAGAGCAATCATCTTAAGTAGGCACTAGAGGGCAGCAGGAGATCACATATGACCTTTTTTTCAGCCTCCTATTACTGGCCACAGCCTGCCTTGCCTCAGGAGGAAGAAGTAGATGTTACCCTTCAATGCCGACTGATTCCTCATTCTGGCCAAGACACTGGCCACTACTAGGCTACTGGGCAGCGTCCAGGGGTCCCTCTCCCACAGAGAGTGTGACCTGCCTCAGAAATTTAACTGCTTTCACTTGAAGACATGTATCCTCTTGCAAGTTATACTTTATCATGCTGTGCCTCAGTTCTCTCATTTGTAAAAGGGGGTAACAATCCCTACTTTGTAGGATGATGGAGAACTGTATGAGATCATAGGTGAAAATGGGCTAGCACAACATATCTTGTTTTATTCCTAGAAGAGTTGGATGAGGAATTAGTATCCCCATTTTACAAATGAACACACTAAGGTTGGAGAGGTGAAGTGACTTGACTAAGATTTGAAATCAGGTGGTCTGACTCAACAGTTTTGGACTTATGCATTCAATTCTACCCTGGTCTACTGTCTTCTTGTAGGTAGAAGACAGGTAATTTAAGGGGAAATTTTTGACAGTTAAACCATCAGGCAGGTTTCAAGGGAAGATTTACAGATTCAGACATGTACAAGAGTTGAATAATGCTAGGATGAATGCCAAGGGCTGGAACAAATGACCTCTGATGAGGCTCTTGACACCCTAGCATTGGATATTTTTCATTAAGTTTAGTTTCTCATTTATCTTCTAATCCAATATTTAGGTACTAAAATCATTAGCATTTTACAGATGAAGAAATGGAGACTTAGAGAGGTTAAGGTCTTGTTCCAAGGTCACCCAGCTAGAAAATGAAAAAGATGGAATTTAAACTCAAGCAAAACACTGTGCTATAGCTGCCCCTCTGTAATTGTGCTTATTACTTATACATTTAGGGGAAGAGCTTCCAAATTCACTTAGATTAGGAAATCAGTTGTCCTAGGGTTTGGCAGTTTTATAATTCTGTCTTCTTATTTTTGGAATCTCCACTGTTGCTTCTTTCCATTCCCCAAATGTGTGTGAGTGTGTGTGTGTGTGTGTGTGTGTGTGTGTGCTTGCAATATGAACACAACACATACACCACAACATACACATACTCATACACATATACCTTCTCAGAAGCTACCCAAGAGTGCCCCACAGTTCCTGGAATAGGAATTTCATCTACCTAGTTAGTTGTTTAATTTCAGTATGACCCTACACTCCAACTAGAGACCAGGCATGAGTACTGTAGATAAGGCATCTAATAGTGTAAAGTGCCTAACTCTGGGCGTGGGTCTGATGCTTAGGATGAGAAGTGTGGTTCCCAGATGAGAAGTTAGTCTAAGTTTAATAGTCTTTCCACAGTGGAACTTGAGGCCTGGAAAGGTACTAATTTCCACATCTTTAGAAATGTCCAGGAATAAATTGGAGGATTATTTGGTGGTAAATGAAAAATTAGATGGGATTTCTGACCAGGTGACCTTCAGAATGCTTTCCACCCAGGAGACCCTATTAGCCCATGGAAATGGGTGAGGGAGGTTGGGGTCATTGCCTGGGGGTAGGAGGTAACGGGAAGACACAAATATTTGGAACGGATATGACTCATCCTGTAGGAGTGAAAACTGGTGCTGAAAGTTTTTCAGAGAGGAAATATGGGCAGTGGAAAGAGCAGAAAAACTGGGTAGAAATAGCTAGACTAGTTACTAGCTGTGTGACTTTGGTCACGTTACTTTACCTCTCTGATCTATCAAGTGTACATTAATAAAATAAAACGAAGACCAACTGTCTTTGGAGCTGTGGTGATAAATTGGGATAGTTGGTCTGAAGTCTGATAAGTGTTGCACTAGTGGAGCAGGAGTCAGATTTATGCATTCATCTATTCATTTGTTCAGATATTTACCTGCAGACTGTCTACATGATGTCCAACAGTGAACTCTGTGCTGCGAATGCAAATGTTCATTAACAATGGCCATGGTCATTGTTCTCATGAAGCTTATGGTATATTTGGAGAGAAATATATTCATTTAATTATTATATTAAATCAATAGAAATGTGACGTGTACTATAATGTGGATATAAACAGTTCAGTTCATAGTGCAAGTTGAGAATAGTTAAAATATAGTCTGTGAAAACATGTGTGCTCAAAAGTATATACATATGAGTTGATTCTGCCACTCTTTGTGATATGTTTACTGGGTTAATTTCCCTCTACCTCTAGATGAAAATCTTAGCAGACCACATCTAATCTATTATCACTTATGGAATAGGCAGCAGCACTATCGATATTTTACATTGCTGACATACGTTCAAATCAGGAATTAGGATTTCCAGTCCAATAGTTTAATCAAACCTTTGACAAATAAAATCTCCCTATCTTTCCCAATAGGAGCATTAAGAGGTGGGATATGGTTGGCCTTGCACCTCTGCTTCCCTTTCCTTCCCAGTATAAGCAAAAAAAAAAAAAAAAAAAAAAAAAGAGAGAGAGAGAGCAGTGGTCAGGATTAGGAAGGTCATACTTGCTCTAGAATTATTTTACCTGGCTTTGCAGTCTCTGATCCTGGCATCTTTAAAAAGCTGGCCCTTTCCCTTGGGGGCTTGTTCAGGGGCTTTTCATCGGTCCCCATTGCTTGGGACTTCTCACAAGACCTGAACAATGCCATTTCTCTTTGGCTGGCTTCAGTGATCCCTTCCTACCTACTGTTTCTCTGGCTTCCTACCCCATGGAGATTCACTGTGGGGGACCCATCACTCTGTTAGATTCCTCTTGGGTAGAGCTTAAAACAGTTCCAGGCCAGTTCTTTCTTCTGTGTGAGCCGTATACAGTTCAGAGGAAACAAGCATTTTTCACTGGGCAACCTCTGGGGGTTTGGGCTAATCCCCATGCAGCTCCTTCTGTTCTGTTGGTATAGGCCACTACAGCTTTTTCAGATGAAGATGGAGCCTAGTCCATTTTCTTGACAGTTGCTGAAAATATATCCAAGTTCTCCAAGTGTCACTCCTGAGGGTTCCTCTCACAAAACTTAGAGTTAGAAGATAGCATTTAACACTTGAGCTGCCTAGGGTGCTGAAGACTCCAAACATGGTAATAGTTCTTTGCAAAACAAAAACAAAAACAAAAAAAACTTCCTTAAATCTCTTCTTGCAAATACAAAAATTAGCCAGGCATGGTGTCATGTACCTGTAGTCCCAGCTACTCAGGAGGCTGAGGCAGAATTGCTTGAACCCGAGAGGTGGAGGTTGCAGTGAGCCGAGATTGCGCCACTGCACTCCAACCTGGGTGACAGAGCAAGACTCTATCCATCTCAAAAAAAAAAAAAAAAAAAAGAAAAATCTTTTCTTGGTGCTTTCTGACCTCTCTTTTTTCTTTTTTATTCCTTTTTTTTTTTTTTTTTTTTTTTGAGACAGGGTCTCACTCTGTCACCCAGGCTGGAATACAGTGGCAGAATCTCGGCTCACTGCAACCTCTACCTCCCGGGTTCAAGTGATTCTTGTGCCTCGGCCTCCCAAATAACTGAGATTACAGGCGTGTGCCAACACCCAACTAATTTTTGTGTTTTTCATCGGGATGGGGTTTTGCCATGTTGGCCAGGCTGATTTCAAACTCCTGAGCTCAAGTAATTCACCTGCCTCGGCCTCCCAAAGTATTGGGATTACATGTGTGAGCCCTGTGCCTGGTCTAACCTCTTTTTATGTCTTTGTTCTGGCTGAGTTTTCTAGAGTTATGAAATTGGTTAGATTTCATCTCCTTTGTAAATTCTGCATCTAGGGGCATGACTTTGGAATTTTACTTCTATTAGGCCTTGGTGTCTCAACAGAAATTTCGATTTTAATGTCGTGTAACAACAACAGCAATGTAATTATAACAACTACAGCAACAACAACAATAACAAATAATATTTATTGAGTGCTTAACTTGTTCCAGGCCCCTTACTTAATCCTCACAATAACTCTTTTAGGTTGATACTATTATTTATAAAGGGCACACTAATGATGCTGGACTTTGATTGTTGGGCTGAGGAAGTTCATATTGCACAACACAGAAGTGCAGGCCTTGCTAATGTCATTTCAGCTGGCTATTTTCCCCTTCTTAAAGATATTTGTGTGGGTCCTTGAGTCAGGCCTCAGAGCAATTGCTTTCCTCCAACAGGAGACAGTAACTCCGCCTAAGAAATGATCCAATTTCAGTAATTCCTGGGAGGCCATTGCTATAATAAAGGCCATTCTTTATGATATGAAAGTCTCACCCTTTTCCCCTCTCCCTTAATGTTTCTAATTTGAGCCCCTCTGGTCCCTGTGGAGCTTTTAAATGCTTCAAGTGCAAACCTAGTGCCAAAGCAAGCCTGTCTGACTAGGGAGGCAGAGCCCTGCACTGTTGCCGAATATTGAACAAACATCCGTGCAGCTTTGGCTCTCCCAGAAGTCCTTAGTCTGATGCTTTGTTTTGTTTTCTGGATGAGGGCAAGCGGTGCCATCACCTCCTGCCGAAAAGCCCTGGCTGCCCTCCCAACAAGGAGTTGTCACTTCAACTGAGGCTTTTTTTTTTTTTTTTTTTTTTTTTTGGTGGCAACAAAATAATACCCAGCAGGAATTTGGGAGGAGAAAAAAGAGAGTTCAGTTGGCAGGTTCTCAAATGAATGGGTTGTAGTGTCATTGGAACTGAATTGGGCTTGAAACCAGACATGATCCTATTTTGGAAGCATTGTTCAGAGGGATGGGAAATGTGAACAGAGGATAAGTCTCTTCAAAAATGTTCTTTTTCCTTGGCCTGTTAAAGATACCGTATTTTAACCTAACTCTCCCATTCACTTAATGGCAAGAGCCTACATAAAAACCTGGAGAGGGTCAGAGTAACTGGAAAAGTGCTCAGCTATTCATCTGTTGACCTTTTGATTAGAGCACTAATTTTACTTTGGGAAGAGGTTGTGTATTGACTACAATCATTTATTACTTATCGTCCTTGTAATTTACCAATTCTGGCTCTTAGGTTCATCGATGCTTGGATAAGGCAGCACAGGGTATTTATGTTTACTATATATTTAACAAATATTTAAAATATTTTTGAAAGCCTGCTGTGTTCCAGGTACTGTGTAAGATGGATATGGGATCAGCAAAACTGATGCTGTCTTTTCCTTCATGTAGTTTACAATCTCGAGACGTTAATAGGTGATACAGAGAACAGGATGCTTTGAGGGTCTGTAATATGAAATCTTAGTAGGTCAGGTGCAGTGGCTCATGTCTATAATCCCAGCACTTTGGGAGGCTGAGATGGGCAGATTACTTGAGCTCAGGAGTTCAAGACCAGCCTGGGCAACATGGTGAAAAGCTGTCTCTACCAAAAAATACAAAACAACAACAACAACAACAGCAACAACAACAACAACAAAAAAACCAAAAAACAAGAAAACATTAGCCAGGTGTGGTGGCGTGTGTCTGTGGTCCCAGCTACTTGGGAGGCTGAGGTGGGGGGATTACTTAAGCCCAGGAGGCAGAGATTGCAGTGAGCTGAGATTGTGCCACTGACTTCAACCCAGGTGACAGAGAGAGACCCTGTGTGTGTGTGTGTGTGTGTGTGTGTGTGTGTGTGTGTGTATCTTAGTATACATTAGTGGCATGAGGAATTCAGGGAAGGCTTTTCTGAGGAGTAGGCAGTTGAACTAAGACCTGAGGGATGAGTGGAAGTTAGCTTGGAAAATGCAGGGCTGGAGATGGGGTGGGGGAAATAATTCTGTGCAGAGAGAAGAGCCTGTGACAGGATTGAGAGGGGCAGAGGGTATATGCAAGGAATTTAGCCATTGTAGCTGAACTAGGAGGAACAGAATAAGAGATCCAACTGGAGAGGCAGCATGTTGTCTAGATCCCACATTTTCTATGTGCTGTCTTAAGGGTTTTGGTCTTTAACCTAAGAGCAGTGAAGTGCAATGGAAGAGTTTTAAGCAGGAGAAGAATATAACATTTGCCTTTCGAATAGATGACTTTAACCACAGGTTAAGGTTGAAACAGAAGCAATTAGCTTTTGCAATTGTAATGTCTACAGAGGAATAATTAATGGAATGGCTAATGGTGTTCCATCTTAACTCTCATCTAGATCATAACTTAGGCGTGACGCAGTCTCTAAGAAAAGGGTCACTGTTAATACAAGTGCGTGAGACTTAGAAATAAGTCCCTCTCCTTATTTTGGTCATAGGTTTCAATGGGGTTGGACCAGATTATAGCCCTCCTTTGGCAAAATTAACCCTTAAATTCAGCTGTAAATTCTATACTGCTACTGTGGTGCAATTTTCAGCCAAGGTTGTGGGCTTTTACTGCACCAATAGGGATGATAGATTTAAAAAACTGAAGATTTATTGAACAAAAGCAGACTAGCAAAGATCTATAGATTATTGTATTGTTAAATGGATAGTTATATCTTTAACCCAATGACTGTGAATGTTTGTTTGATCAAGGGGATTTTTACTCTTAGCACCAAGTTATATTTCTTCTCAATGAAATTATGTGCATATAGCAAGGTGCTATGGGGATCATGCCATCTGTGTTTTAAAATATGAGATAACATGAGATAGTCATTTAAATGATGAATTGGTTATTAGAAAACTGGGATTGTGTGTTGAAAGGATCACTGACTCACTGTGTGACCTTGGAAAGTCATTTTCCTTCTTTGGGACACACTTTTCTCTTTTGTAAAATGTGAAGATTTGTACTAGATCAGCATAAAAGTGTGTTCTTTCAATAGTTTTTGAAATCCATTATATGAAGAAAAGATACCCCAGTCTATTTTTTCTCCCTGGAGATGCATGATCTAAGTATATTGATGGTGCATTTGATTCCACAATTTTTACATTACCTAATCCATCATACTTCCATATTCCTGTGTGGTTGGATCATTTCTCTGAAACTCAGTTTCCCCATCTATAAACTAGGTCAAGAGCAGGGGTTGCCAAACTTTTTCTGAAAAGGGTAAGTTAGTTAATATTTTTAGGCTTTGTGATTATAGAGTCTTTGTTGTAACTACTCAATTCTGTCATTGTGGCTTTTCACAATAAATAAATGAATGGGGGTGGCTGTGTTCCAATAAAACTTTATTTACACAAGCTGGAAGGGGACTGGATTTGGCCCATGGGCCATAGTTTGTTGACCTAGGCCAGAGTGTGGGCTAATGAGTCCCTAGTGTCCTCATTGCTCTGACTCTCTCTTGACCTTCTCCCCGAATGGCTATTCTCTCCCAAGTTTGAAGTCATCTTTCCTCAAAACTGTCCCTCTGGTCTATGAAAAGTCATCATCATCTTCTTTTGAAAGGTCTGGATATAAGACTATCCTGTCTCTAGCTGCTGGGATGCCTTCCTTACACCCTTGTTTTGTTTGTCTTAGTAACTACCCTTCTTTAATCCCTGTGAAGGATTGGTTAACTGGAATTTTCCTTGTCTTCCTCCCCCAGAGCCTTTGATCTGATACTCGTAAGCATTTGCTGACAGCCAGACAGAAAAGGTGGAGGCCAGATTCCAGGCCTGAGGGCCCAGAGAGTAATGAATGAAGGCTGCGTTTATTTGTATTTCTAATTGGCAAGTCCATTTCCAGATCAGCTGCGTGTCACTACAAGCCGAGAACAAGAACAAGAGATAACTCTCCTTTTTCTCCCCGACATCAGGGCTCAGGGCCCCTATTTCCACTGAGGCAGAAGCTTGCCTTGACATTACCAGGCTTTGTTGAATCTGCCAGATGGATTAAGCTCCGTCTCTTAGTATAAAATTACCATGTTTTACCGCTCAGATGACGCACTGCACATCTGTGAGGATACCATTCACATAGTCTGTGATGTAAAAGGAACCCTCTCAGATGTACAAATCACTTTGCTGCTTCAAGGTTTTTGATATAGCCATAGAACCCCCCCCCCCTTTTTTTTTAATGAAATCTTGTATAGAAGGCCAGGCTATAAAAGAAATATAAGTGAAACTGCTCTGTTTGAAACAGAAATGAGAGTTTAGAGCCCTGCCTGCTCAATTTCCCTCTTTTTCTATACAATCAATTGCTGTGGTGCTTCCTAGGATCCCTAGGATTCCTCAGAAGAGTTTTGGAGACTCTAGACTAGATCATGAATATAGCTGTAGCCATTCAGAATTCTATAATCTCTCTGTCTGACTGAGTATCAAATACATCCCTCGCACCATGTTTGGCACTGAAAGTAGGTAGGAATGGAAGCCATGGCCCCTGGCCTCCAAGAGTTGATAATATTGTTTTAGAGGTCAGCAGAAAATGGGAAGGGAAAATGAACTTAAATGAGATCTCATAAGTAGAAACACTTATTCAGAAAAGAAGGGCTGGGGCAATGAAGAATGATTCCCTAAAGACAGTAACATTGGAATGGAGCATAGATAGATAGAAGAGATGTGGAAAGGCCGAAGGGAAAAGCAGCACAGAGTGAGCAAAGGCACAGAGGTGGGAAATACTGGTTTACAGATCAAGAGAGATGGCACAGAATGAAGCAAGCATTAGATCTCAGTGTGCACATGAAGAAAGAGGCAGGAAAAGTGTGAACAAGGGAACAGGTAAGCACACACACACACAAAAAGGAGAAATAATGTCTTTTCCAGGCAGTCCTACCTCCTTCTTTCTCATTTGCTATTCATAACTGATTTCATTGGTATTATTAACTCCATTTCTCAGAATTTATCATTGGAGTCACCAGGATATTGACATTTTCCTAAAGTTGCGGAGGTATTTTGAAGCAGAAATGAGATTTCAGATGAAGTTGGCTTGATCCAAAGCTTGTGTGTTCCTTGTAATATTGGGCTGCATGGAAAATATAGGACTAGATATAAATTTTAAAGGAAGGATATACTTTTTGTAGGTTGACAGACGACAGAAAGGAATTTTTGGTTGTCTAAAAAATATCTTTGAATATTTATATCTTGCACAATTACTGAGTAACAATGTAGCCCAACCTACCAACTTTATTTATTCATTTATTTTTCATTTATTTATTTATTTTGAGATGGAGTCTCACTCTCTTGCCCAGGTTGGTGTGCAGTGGCACAATCTCAGCTCACTGCAACCTCTGCTTCCTGGGTTCAAGTGATTCTCCTGCCTCAGCCTTCCGAGTAGTTGAGATTATAGGTACATACCCCCATACTCGGCTTGTATTTTTAGTAGATACGGGGTTTAGCAATGTTGGCCAGGTTGGTCTTAAACTCTTGACCTCAGGTGGTCCACCTGCCTTGGCCTCCCAAAGTGCTGGGATTGCTGTGCCTGGTCCCAACTTTACATATGGGAAAAATGAGTGCCAGACAAAGTGAGTGGATATTTAATGTAAGTAGTAGGACAATACACCATTCTGGCCTTTGAACCCTCATTCTGGCAGTCTTTCCAAGGCATCATGAATAAATCACTCTATCATCTTTTTACCTCTTCAATGGATACCAGCTTCTTAGCATCTGTATTTTGTGAGTTCAAGAGTCTGGCCTTTTGAGTAATCCTGAGTTTACCCTTCCCTTTTCCTGTTTTGTGCCTCTCCAGAGACCACAGAGCTGGGCAGCAAGAAGGAGCTCAAGTCCATGCCCTTCATCACCTACCTCTCAGGTTTGCTGACAGCCCAGATGCTGTCAGATGACCAGCTCATTTCAGGTGTGGAGATTCGCTGTGAAGAGAAGGGGCGCTGTCCATCTACCTGTCACCTTTGCCGCCGGCCAGGCAAGGAGCAGCTGAGCCCCACACCAGTGCTGCTGGAAATCAACCGTGTGGTGCCACTTTATACCCTCATCCAAGACAACGGCACAAAGGAGGTAAGCTTCCCTGGCCCAGCCACTCAGTCAGACTTGACCAGCCCTCCTACCTCCTGCCCTTGTGGACCCTTTGTCCAGGGGAATTGTCATCATGATCATCATCATACCATCATCATGGTGATTACCAACATTTATTGATTCCTTACCATGTTCTAAGTACTTACATAGTTTGACAATACTAGTTGTTATAAACAATAAACCCTTAAATCTCAGTGGCTTAATATAATCAAGGTTTTTGTTTGTTTGTTTGTTTGTTTGTGCAGCATCCCAAATAAATGTTTTTGGTTGATGGGTGACTTTATGAGAAGTAGTGCAGGCTGGGCGCGGTGGTTCATGCCTGTAATCCCAACACTTTGGGAGGCCAATGTGGGTGGATCACCTGAGGTCAGGAGTTTGAGTGCAGCCTGGCCAACATGGTGAAACCCCATCTCTACTAAAAACACAAAAATTCACCAGGTGTGGTTGCAGGCATCTGTAATCCCAGCTACTTTGGGAGGCTGAGGCAGGAGAATTGCTTAAACCTGGGAGGCAGAGGTTGCAGTGAGCCGAGATCGCGCCATTGCACTCCAACCTGGGTAACAGAGTGAGACTTGGTCTCCAAAAAAAAAAAAAAGTAATGCAGGGGCTCAGCCTGTTCCTTGTGTGCTGCATTGATCTGATGCTTCCATAATTGCTGTGGAAGGAGAAAGAACAGGGAGGGTTGCATATCATAGGTTTAAATAGGCCAAGCCTGAAAGTGGCAAGTGTCATTTTACCTCTCATCCATTCTATTGATTAGAACTCAGCCATCGTCCATACCTGTCTGAAATGAAGACAGGGAAATGGATTTTACCTGTGTGCCTAGGAAAAGATATGGGTTTGGTGAAAATCTAGCAGTGTCTACCTCAGTACAATACTTGCATTATCTCATTTACTCTGCCCTCCAGATCTGTGATTTACTTACATATATTGGTTCGATTCATATGAAATTGCTGACATTTGGCCATTTTTTACTTGTAAAATGGCAATTTCATTTGGTTCATTTTAATATCATACCCATTTTACAGCTGAGGAAACCTCAAAGATATTAAGTGATTTACTCAAAGTTGGTCTGCTCCAGAGTTTATATACTTAGCCTTGAAATTATTGCTCCTCTTTTCTCTTTGGTTCTCTCACTTTTAATTATAGAATGGCAGGGCTTGAGGGGACTTATGAATTATTGATTCACTGGTTTGCAAACTTATCTTTATGGAACACTTTTTCCAAATGCAATCTTTCTTGAAACTCAATCCATAAAATCAGGAATAGTGATGCCACTAGTTCAATGAGGCAGAGGAAGGTAGATAAAGTATCTCCCATTTGATCCCCACTCCTCCCTCTATAACAGCTCCTAGATAGCCCTGGGCCTCCAGTGGTAGACCACTGACTAAGTCGAGTGGAACTCTATGAATCCTGTGCCCCTCCCACAGCATCCTTCTTGGCTAAGTGCTGGAGGGTGTTAAGTGCTCATACAGAGCTTCATAGAGGAAAGACAAGGTGTGGGAGTAAGGAGGTAGGGAAAGTGTCAGGTAGAGGACCTAAGGAAGAAAAGAACATTGTTTGTACAAAGACCAAAAGAAATGTCCCATGACTAAGACCAAGGACAGAGGGAGAAACAAAATGAGTCCTGAGCATTTCCACAATATCATAAGCCAGATTGTGGAATCTCGACCCTATCCTGCGGGCCATGAGGTGATGATGATGCATGATTATTGGCAGGAGGCTGTTGGGATTAGATTGTGTGGCAGAAGGAGGCCTCTGTAAAAAACCCAAATTCCCATCCATGGGACAGCAGTGAAATAAAGCGTAGGATATATATTCGATAGAATATACTACAAAAACCAAGACGAGTGAGCAGTAGTGATACCCGTCAATATGAAATGAATGAACATATTATTAACTGAAGAAAGTAAGTCCCCAATTTTTTTTTTTTTTTTTGGAGACAGAGTTTTGCTCTTGTTGCCCAGGCTGGAGTGCAATGGCGCAATCTCGGCTCACTGTTGCCTCCTGGGTTCAAGTGATTCTCCTGCCTCAGCCTCCCAAGTAGCTGAGATTACAGGTACCCGCCACCATGCTGAGCTAATTTTTTGTGCTTTTAGTAGAGATGGAGTTTCACCATGTTGGTCAGGCTGATCTTGAACTCCTAACCTCAGGTAATCCACCCACCTCGGCCTCCCAAAGTGCTGGGATTACAGGCGTGAGCCACCATGCCTGGCCCCAAACATTTTATATGGCACAACACCCTTTCCTCCCTTCTTTAAGTTAAAGCACACCTACACCTCAAATATACTATCTTTTAGGAATAAATAGAGATGCAATAAATATGATTTAAAAAGAGAAACAAGGAAGTGATGAACATAAGAGTCAGGATGATGGTTATCTTGAGTCAGGAAAGTAAGGTAATAGCATGAGGAAGCATATGTTACATGTAAGTAGTCAAGTTCCTAGCTGGTGTTTCTTTGTTTGTTTGAGACTGAGTCTCACCCTATTGCCCAGGCTGGAGTGTAGTGGCGCGATCTTGGCTCACTGCAACCTCCACCTCCTGGGTTTGAACAATTCTCCTGTCTCAGCCTCCTGAGTAGCTGGAATTACAAGCGCCCACCACCACGCCTGACTAATTTTTGTGCTTTTAGTAGAGACAAGGTTTCACCATGTTGTCCAAGCTGATCTCGAACTTCTGACCTGAAGCAATCCACCTGCCTCAGACTCCCAAAGTGCTGGAATTACAGGTGTAAGCCACTGCGTCCAGCCCCTAGCTGGTGTTGGTGGTGGTAGATTTGTGGGAGTTCATTAAAGTTTAAAAAGTTTATTAAAACTAACTAGATAACTGAACAAATAAAGCCTACCCATGTATGGCTCAACAATGAGCTTCAGTCCTAAACTGAACATTGCAAATAATTTAATTCTGTGCATCAGAGGTCCCCAAACTAACACTAACAATAAAATACATATGTGTATGTCTCCACACCTCCAACGGCAGGGTCAGAATAGACTGTGAGAATGTAAGAGTAGAATCAAGGAGATCCATGAAGAGGCTGTTGCAGTAAATAACAAGAACAGAGCCAGGGGTAGTGGTTCATGCCTGTAATTCTAGCACTTTGGGAGCCTGAGGTGAGAGGATAGCTTGAGTCTGGTGGGTTCAAGACCAGTCTGGTGCGGTAGCTCACGCCTGTGATCTTAGCACTTTGGGAGGCCAAGACAGGCTGATCATGAGGTCAGGAGTTCAGGACCAGCCTGGTCAACATGGTGAAACTCCATCTCTACTAAAAATACAAAAATTAGTTGGGTGTAGTGGCATGCACCTATAATCCCAGCTACTCAGGAGACTGAGGCAGGAGAATCGCTTGAATCCAGGAGGCGGAGGTTCCAGTGGGCCGAATTGCACCATTGCACTCCAGCCTGGGCGAAGAGTGAGACTCTGTCTCAAAAAAAAAAAAAAAAAAGGAGCCTGGTGTGGTTGTGCACACCTGTCATCCCAGCCACTCTGGAGACTGAGGTGGGAGGATCGCTTGAGTGCATCAAGCACTCAAGGAAGAGGTCAAAACTTCAGTGAGCTATGATTGTGCCACTGCACTTCAACCCGGGCAACCGAATGAGACACAGTCTCCAAAACACAAATAAATAAAAATACCTAGTAGCTCGACTAGTGTTGTATCAGTGGATGTAGCTGTGTGTGACTGGCCTTCTGGGACTTGGTGAATGAGCCTATGAATATCCCTGTTTACTGCTCTGTGAACTTGCCCCAGTGACGGCCTTTCTGGGCCACACTGTCCTCATCTGCAATGTGACACACTACAAGCCAAGCCACGGGACTTTTGCAATGTGTTCTTGGCACATGCATAACAATAGATAGGCTGGTGGTGCCTTTCCTGTTTGTGCAGGAGCCAGATTCCCCTATGTCTGGATTCCATGCCAGGTTCTCTCAGCATCATTGAAATATTCAATTTATTGGAAATCCAGTGAGGTCTTTCTGAGGCCAATTAGTGGTGTGTAATCAGAGAATCCCAAGAGTGTGAAAGTGGTCACTAGATGTCACTGTTCTCCTTGCAGGAGACCTGTGGAGCTGGAAGTGCTGGTCATTCATTCATTAAGTATCTTTGTGCCCCCACTGTATGCTAAGACTGCGTTATACCCTGAAGAGTGAACAGTATGACAAGTGGATATGGTCTTTATCTTTATGGAGTTCACAGACTTATGGAGAAGACATTATTAATGAAACAATCACATGAATAAATAGAGTCAAGACTGTACAGAGTACTAGGCTGGTGGGTTGCAAGCGTGTATCAAGGGGCCTTGTGCAGAGAAGGCTTTCCTGAGGAAGTGACATGTAAAGTGAGCTTTTGGGGGCCAAGTGCTTAAAATGAATGTGAAAGTCTGGGGTTTCAGAAAGGAAGAGGAGAATGAGAACATCGCTGGTAGAATGCCCAACTTCTGCAAAGACCTGAAGAATGAACAAATGTGACCCATTTCAGGAAGAGAATGAAAACCAGTGTGGCTGGAGCTGAGACTGGGAGAAAACCCCATGGACAATGCTGAAGAGAAGTCAGGCAGAACTGCACAACATGTGGTGAGAAGCTTAGCCCCAGGGCAGTCGGGAAGCCAGGATAAGTTAGAACAGACGACAGGCATGGCTACTGTCTTCTCACTTCCACTCTCTTTTCCTCTTAGTGATCCTTGCAAAGAAAGGTTAGAGCTGAAAGACTGTAGGTAGCTTCTTCCAAGCCTCCAGTTTCTTCTCTCCCTTCCCAAACACAAATGAAAGGCCTGTTTAAAGTGTCATGGCAGCCTAAGGGATGGAGTGCCTTAGGCATTTCCAAGGGAGCCAGGTTGCAGTGGGAATGAGTGGGATAGGCCCACTGCAGGTCTGGAAATGATCCTGGAGGAAGGGAATATGTCCACAAAACAAATCTGGTGGGAAGAAAAAGCAGCTACTCTCATTTTGTTTATCATTTGTTTCTCCAACTCTGCCTCAAACTCCCATCACCCTTCCTCCCATCACTTTTCCATCTTTCTAACATCTCTACAGGCCACATGGATACAAGAAAACACTAAAGAGCCCTGACCTATAGTTGAGGGGCCTGGGCTTTCACACTGAGTCATAGCAAGTCATAGCAAGTTCTTTTCCCTTTCTGGGACTTTCTTTTCCTACTTCAAAAAACAAAATACAAACAAACAAACAAAAAACAAAAAAAAGATAAGTTGAGTCAGTTTCTTTCTGAGTTTCCTATAAGACACTTTATTTACATGGAAGCAGATAGTACAGGATCTTTGCTCCACTGCCTTGTGTTGGGATCTTTCTTCAATCCCCATTCACAGTGTGATGCTGAATGGTGTCTTCATACCTCAGTTTCCACATTTGTAAAATGTGGTCTCACAATCCCTACTTCATGGGAATCAAACGAGATAATGAATGCATAATGTCCAGGAAGAAATCACTTAGCAGATGAATGTTGTCTATGATAGTGATAAAAATAATGTTTATTTAAAATGGCTCTTTTCTTTTTCTATGTTTCCTTTGGTAACTCCTTTTCTAGGTAGTACTTGAAAACTTTGCTGGTGCCTAAAGTGCTGGGGACATGACATTTTAGAAGAGGATTCATATTTTGTATGGGAGAGGCCATTGGCTAACCTAAAAGGGCACTTTACAAATGGAGGGATCTCAGGGGCATTTTCTCACTTTATAAACATTGCTGGAACTCATACTGTGTTGGCAATGAATATCATAGCTCATTCTAATGCAGAATGGAAGTTCTTCTCTATGAAAACCCCTGACCCCTGGAGTAGAAGCTCTGAGTAAAATCCTGAACCCCATTTTATGGCACAGTTAGGGACTAACAGGGAGAGAATATGCCATGCCTGAGGTTTGTGGGGTATTTTTGTCCTCTGATTCTGGACCAAGGTATTCTCGATGGCCTTGGGGACTGTTGGACACTAGCTCCTTGGGTAGTTGGGGTCTCCTTAGGTACACTCCAGTGAATGCATGGGAAAAGATGATGCCTTCTGCCTAAGCTGGAAACGAGCCCTTGATTATACTTTGTGCTGTTGTTTTGAACAAGAGAAGGAGAAAAAAACTCTTTATGATGCAGAATTTGATTAATGCATAAATCTCCCTCCACCTGTTAAATGGCTCTTACACAGCCCAAAGCCACAGAGGTTGGCTCAGCACAACTGGTGCTTAAATGTACAAGACTTCATGCGGTTGTTAACTTAGCTTCCGGGTGAAAGAGAGTCTTCCAAGTGGAGGAGGCAGAGGAGTGGCATAGCGAAGAGCCAGACAGAGTTGGATTTGAATCCCTTCTGTGCCATTTACTGTCTATGTGACCTGACTTTTACTCATTTGTAAAGTAGACAATCTAGTATTTATCCCTTTTCATCTCAGGGCTGGGAGTTTTCTTTGGGAAAACAGAGACACTAGGAATCTGAACTAGGCTCTGTCCTTGATTATTATATGACATTGGACATGCTTCTACTGTCTAGGTCTCCTTTTCTTTATCTGTATGATGAGAAAAGCAGGCTAACGTCATCCAAGGTCCCCTTTGGCACTTTGATAATGTCAGCTCTAACTTCTACCCAGAATATAAAGCAAATCTTTTGAGGTTGGAAGAGGCATCCTGTGACCCAAAATTTGTTTCCCATTCAGAGACAATGCCAATTTTACTTCTTAAATTTAATACTCGAAGGAGAAAGGTATACATATCTTGCAGTCCATCCCAGTGGCACACAATGATGTAGCATTTATAAGCAGATGGGGCTATTAAAATCATATCCTGTTTATTTTACAAATGAACCTCTTTATTTTACAGATAGCAAAACTAAGAACAAAGCTGAGGACTGATGTTTTTTCAGGTCACATAGCCAAGGCTGAATTTGAAGTAAGACATGACTTCAACCCTTAGAAATATCCTTTATTTTTCCAAGGCTCAGTTTTCTCATCTGGGAAATGGGTGGTAGAAACTTTCCCCACAGATGTCTGTAGAAAAATTAAGAGACTTCTAGCATTTTGAAGGATGTAAAATACTCTGTAGATCTGAGTGGTTCTTTCTAGCCCTCAGGTTTTCTGACTTCCAATCCTGTGAGCATTTTCTGTTCATGCTGCCTTGGGAAGAGTCATGTGTAATTCTGGTCTTGTGGTTGTCTGACCTTCCAGCAGATCCTTTCTCTGCCAGAAAAGCTTGTTTGTTTCATTTCCACTTTTTGGCTCAAACTGAGAAGAGAATTCCAAATAACTACTCTTTGAAGAGAAATTAACAGCCAAGTCTCACCTCCTCCCCCAGTTATTACCAATACCCACCATCACTACAACCATGACCACTACCACCATCACTACGCTACACCACTAGTATCACTACCAGCATCACCCTCACTCTAGCGCCATTACTGTGATTATCTTGCATTGGTTGCCTACTGTGTGCTAGATACTGTGTTAGAAAATGTGCTATAGAGAGGAAAGAGACACAGACTGTGCCTTCAAGGAGCACGCAGTCTAGTGACAAGAACACATATGCTACTGTAATTACTTACATATGCTACACAAATGCATGATTTATTTTTGAATAGTGCAATAGACATTCCAACAGTGTTAGAATAGAGAAAGAAACTCTGAGAGGGAGAATCTGGAAACAATTCTTGAAGAAGGGACGGTGGATATGGGCACATAGTAGAACTGCAAAGCAAGTTTTTTGATGATGATGAAGACAATAATATCCACCAGATACATATATATGTACTATGTGCCAAAAGCTGTGCTAAGGACTTTACATGCGTTATCTAATTTAATCATCCAACTTATGAGGGAAGTACAATTATTATCCTTATCTAACAGATAAGGAGATGGAACCCCAGAGAAGCTTGAACCGAGGTCTGTAAGATTTCAAAGCTAGGCTCGACCAGAGTTGGAAAACTGTGGCCCATGGGCCACATCCAGCCTGCTTCCTATTTTTATAAATCAAGTCTATGAAACATAGCCACATATATTGATTTACATATCATCTATAACTGCTTTCCTGCTGCAACAGCAGAGTTAAGTAGTAGCTACAGAAAATAGTATGGGGTGCAAAGCTCAAAGTGTTTACTTTCTAGTCCTTTACAGGAAAAGGTTTGCCAAACCCCGGTCTAGACTAAGCAATATTGGAAAACCAGGGGACAGAAAAATGTGTCAATACTATGTGCCGAGCATGTAGAATAGAAGAATAGAAGAGTAAAGCCTAACAATTATCGAGTGCCAACTATGTGCCTGGCATTTTAAAAAGTGCTTCATGTGTATTAATATACATTCTCTTACTCTGTCCCCCTACAATACATTTGAAGTATTCACTATTATGCTTACTTTACAAATTAAAAAACAAAACCTGAGACTTCAGAGAGGTACATAATTTACCTAAGATAACATACCTAGTGAATTGTGGGGTGAGAATTCAAACTCATGATGTCTGAGTCCAAAACTTTTGTGTTCAGTCAGCCATTCTTGCAACAGGCCTGAAAGCTTAGGTAGAAGTAAAACTGGAAAAGGGATAGGCAGAAGGCTGTGTTGTGGGCAACTTTGAATGCCATGTTGTAAAATTTAGGTGCTGTGCAAACCATATGGCATCTTTCAAGATTGTAGGTCAAGGGAGAGATATAACTAGATTTGAGTCGTAGAGTAGCAACTGTAGTAACATTAGAAGATGAATCGCAGGGACTAGGACCAATTTTATGGCAAGAGTTGTTAACTTGGCATTTGGGGATCCTTGACTTTGTAGGATCTTTGGATGTTCATCCCTAGAAAGTTTTTGCAGAATTATACATTACTTGTATTTTTCTCTTGGAGAATAGATCCATATTCTTGACTCAAATGTTGTAGAATACTAAACTAAGGGGGTTAATGTCAGTTAGATGGGAGGTATATGTATGAGATGGCTGAAGAGTGAGAATTTCATTTACATAATTTGAACAAGTATTGACTAAGGGGCTCCTATTGGCCAGACACTGTTCTGGGCACTTGGGATACCTCAAGGAGCAAAGCAGGCATTATAGCCTCACAGTCTAGGAAATGAATTTCTACTGGAGTGTGTGTGAGAGAGCCATGAAATAAGCAATCAGCACAGTAAATAATATAGTACATTAAAAAGTATAGAAGAAAGGTAGAGCAGAATAAGGGAGGTCAAGAGTGCCTAGTGAGTGTGGAGTTCTGGATCTCAGAGTGTCTCAGTGGATCAAAATCACTTAAGGTGAGAATGGGGGAAGTGTTTGTTTAAAATGGAGTTTCCTGGTCTCTTCCTACTGATTCTGTGTGGTTTTTTTTTTTTTTTTTTTTTTTTTTGTGGGTTGGGAGTTTTCATTTTCCCAACCTCCGCAGGTAATTGTGGTACAAAATGAACTTGAGAACCACTGCCCAAAACCTGGTTCATATGTCATTTTCAGTTTGAAATTCCTTCAGGGAATTCCTTGTTTAGGGATTAAGAAAGTCAAGTACTTCCTATAATCTAGCTTAAACCTTCTCTGCTATTGTGGGTCACTTCCTTTCTATCTTAGTGCATTCTGAGAAGGAGGTGAACCGGCCAAGAATCAGACTGTCAGGCAATCCTTGGCAACAGGGAAGATCAAAGAAAAGAGGGAGAAATAATCCACATATTACTCAACACACTCATGGTCAATTACAAAAGAGGAACTTAATACTTGGCTTGCCTACCTGCAAAACTGGAAAACATAGCTCTTTCATGAGACCTGAAGACTACCAGATTCAATAATAAATGCGAGATATACAGTTTTAGCAAATGCAAACATTTTGCATGTCAGAGAAGAGAATATTTTTTTTTCCCATGGGACATTGAATTAGTTATTACATGCAATAAAAAAAGAGAATGGCAGAAAAGCTTTCCCTTGTCCTTTTAATAATAACAAACATTTACCGAGCACTTCCATGGTGCCAGGAGCTTAGCTAAAGCACTTTATGTACTTGGCTCACTGAACCCGCTCATCAACTCCACATGGTGGGTGCTATTATTATCCTTTTTTTCCCTAGTGTGAAAACTGAGGCATGGAGAAGCTAAATCACTTGTTTCAAGGTCTTACAAATAGGAACTTATAGAACCAGGATTTGACCTGGGCACCTGAGTTGCTTCTCACTTTTCTCTCTACTAGCTACTCTTCAACTTTTAAATAAAAGTTAAAGTCTAATGCATACTAAAGACAATGTCATTGCGTTCAGTTACCTTCTCCAGCTACTGTCTCTTCATTTCTTAACCTAATGGCCAAAACTTTTGAAAAAGCAGGCATCTCTGTCTACATTGATTCACTTCGATTCATTCTAGGGTTGGCTCCTACCATACAATAAAAGTGCAGTAACTTCTCATTTGTAACCCTTGCAGACCACTCTACTACATTTGCCATGAATTGCCTTCCCTTTCTTCTGATCAGTATTTTCTATTTCCATTTTTGAAATCCTGAAACCAAGGAATCATCTTTGATAACTCTCTTTCCTTTCCACTTGCACCCATTCCCCACAAAATACAACCCATTCCAAGTCCTGTAGATTTATCTCCTTAAGAATTTCTCTAATACATTCACTTTTTCCCAAACTGATCCAAATCTTGCCTGTACTATTTCAGTAGTCTCTTGTCTAATAACAACCCCTACCTCTTTTAATCAATCCACTTCTTTGCAGCCAGAGTGATATTTTCAAAACTAAAACTTGCTCACATCACTTTCCTGATTAAAACCATTTATCGACCTCCAGTTGCTCTTGTGATAAAAACCAAAGTCCTTGTCATGGTGCACAGGGGCTGCTTAGGCGAAAACCTTCTAATTTCTTAAAACTCATCTTGTCTTCTTACTTCTCTTGCTTTCTGTGCTCCAGCCATAGTGATCTTCTAGTTTTTGGAAACTCTGTGCTCTGTCCTGCCAAAGAGACTTTGCACATGCTATTCCCTGCAGTTGGAATGTACTTCTCCCCTTTTCTTCTTTCCACTGAGTGAACTGTTACTCATTTATCAGCTTGCCAAGGTTTCCAAATTTGATAAGATCCTCCTTGTTTATTTGTTCACTTACTTTCTTGGGTCTCTTTGTCTTTCTTCCATAACAGTTATCACACTTTCTAATTATACTTTTACTTTTTGAAACTGATTGATGCCTGTGTCTCTTCCTCTTCCAAATTGTATTATTTTATTTTGTGGTCGTAACAGAGTTTATGAGGAAGAAACAGCAGATAAACTCAGAAATGGAAGGGATTACAGAAGCATCCAATCCAACCCTAGTCTATTTCTCAATTCCTTTCTTTCGCACCTTGCAACAAGTTGTGGAGACCGTGTTTGAGCATTCCCAGTTTTCAAATGGCTTGCTCAGTGACACCTAAGCATTTGGTTTCCCTCACTGAGAGAAAATCCTTTCTTATATTGAGTCAAAATATTTTCCTATACATTAGGGGTAAACTTCATGAAACCAGGTACTACACCAACTTTTAGTGAACCTTATACTCACAACTTATAGTAAACTGCCTGATGCATAGTACAAATTCAATAAGTACACGTAAAATGAAAATACATGATTGAATGAATGAGTGAAAAAAGGTCACCAGCTTGCATTGGCATGCTTTCACATACATTGGCTACTTTCAATAGAAGCATGAAGGTAGCACTGTTTATCTTCATTTTATAGATAAGGAAACTGAGACTTGGAGAGTGTAGTCAGCCATTATCTAAAGCCCCATAAGGCTAGAAAATATAAGAGCCAGGGCTGGAATCCTTTTTCCAGCTGTCCAATGTCTACTTATTTATCACACCACCATCATTTATCTGAGGGTGTCATCAAAGACTGCCCCAGCCACGGCAGTGCTGGGCTTCCAGGAAGAGCGATCTGCAGGCTCCATCCCTCTTGGAGCTTAACCCTGTTCACAGGGAGCTCTTCTTGGGTCATTAGGCAACTTCAGTCAACAGTGATGCTAAGGGCCTGGAGAGAATTCACAAACAACTCAACTCTCTCTCTCTTTCTATTTCTTCCTAATCTAAGAAGAAAAAAAAGTCATTCCAGATGTGTCTCACAATTCTCCAGGCATATGCAGTTGAAAGCAGCATGAGTTTGTACCATTACACAGATGGTCAGTCTGTGCAGTGCCTTCTCTGGGCGACAGACTTACATCATGCCTAGCATCTCTGAGCAAAAGGATTCCAGGCTATAAATTCATATCCTGAGAGGAGAGGAAGACCACAAAGAATGTGGATTCTCGTTGGATCATGTGTTTCTTTTCATTTTTAGCTTCATCTCCAAATTATCCCATTTAGGGGAACACTGTTAAATCCCAGGATCTGCTACCCACTCCAAAATCAACTTAGTTCAGAGAAGCATAACATATACAAAGGTAAAGAGAATATAATAATGAACTGCCATGTACCTATCATCTTCTAGTTTTAGTAGTCATTAATCATGCCAAACCTGTGTTACCTCCTCTCACATCTGCTTCTACAATGACCTGGTAATTTTGAAGTACATCTCAAACATGAGATAATTTCATGTGTAAATGTTAAAGTCCTTATCTCTTAAAGATAAACACTCAAAAGATAACCTTAATACCCTATCCAGGATTCCCAAATGAACAATAATTTCTCTATATTATCAAACATCCCGTTATTGTTCATGTTTACCGAATTGTCTTATATCTTTGGTAGCTGTTTGCTTTTTCAAATCAGAAACGAAGTAAGATCCAAATGTTGTAGTTGTCTGATAAGCGAGTCTCTTCTAACCTATCCGTCTCTCTTTTTATTCCTTGGGATATTTTGTGGATAAAAACTGGGTTGTATGTGCTGCAGAGTTCCCCACAACCAGGATTTTGCTGATTGCATTCCCATGGTATTATTTAATGTCCTCATCTGGCCTTGTATTTCTTGTAACTGTGTAGTTAGTTCTAGAGGCTCAATCAGGCTAGATTTTTTTTTTTTTTTTTTTTTTTTTTTTTTTTTTGGGCAATTCCCCACAGCCAGTATTGAAAAACCTGTAGACAAAGGTGGTCTATTCGAAAAACTTGAGCTTTTTACTCTAGTAGTTGAAAGGTTGTCTTTCATCTGGTCACATCTTTCATCAAGCCCTAGTTATTTCCTTTCTCCTATGTTAGTTACTTGTGGCAATGTTCTTTGAGCCTTAATTCCCTCACGTATGTTTACTAACTAGAGTTTACTAATAACTCCTAATATCTGAGAGTACTGTATTGCATGAGATGGGTATTAACATGTTTAGCTTTGTGCTGGTGCCTAATAAGTGCTGAGTAAAGACAAATTCTTTCTTATCATATTTTTGCTACTTTCTGCTTTTCCTCTTGTTCCTCCTTCTCTACATTTCATTTTTTTTTTTTTTATCACAACAGTGCCTATGAGAAGAAAGAAATAGAAGGGATTATACAGGCATCTAGGCCGATCTTTATGTATTACTTGATTCTTTTCTCCTATATCCCACAAGAGCTTCTTTTTGAATTCTCCTGGAATGGTTTTCTGAGTGACCTACTAAGCATCCTGTTCCACCACTACTAGAACATCCTTCTTTATGTATGTATGTATTTTTTTGAGACCAGGTCTCACTCTGTCACCTGGTCTCAAAAAAATACATACATACATAAAGAAGCTGGAGTGCAGTGGCACAATCATTGCTCGCTGTAGGCTTGATCTCCCTGGCTCAAGCAATCGTCCAACCTCAGCCTCTCAAGTAGCTGGAACTATAGGCACATGCCACCATGCTTGGATAATTTTTGTATTTTTTGTAGAAATGGAGTTTTGCCATGTTTCCCAGGCTTGTCTTGAACTGCTGGGCTCAAGTAATCTGCTAGCCTTGACCTCCAAAAGTGCTGGGATTGCAGGCATGTACTACCATGCCAAGCCCCTTCTTTATATTGAATCAAAGTATTTTTCTATACATTTCTTGTCCTTCTAGTTTCTAATTCTGTTTATTAACGCTGTACTGAGCAGGTTTTAACTATTGATTTACTAGACAGAGCATATATTTTGAAAGCGAGAGATGAGGGTTTATATACTACTTTTGTCTCAAAAAAAATACTGTATGCCTTTTGGGATGTTACTTAAATTCTTTTGTTTTACCATCAGCAAAATGAGATTAATAATATCTACCTTATAGAATTGTTTTGCAAAAGTTCATGTAAGGTGCTTAGCAACACTGCGTTGCACTAGAAAAAGCTCAATAAAAGTTAATCCTCTCTCCAATTCTAAGTGACAGTCTTTCAAGTATTTGAAGATATTTTAGGTCTCAGTTGATTTTTTTTCTTCTCTCCTGGAAATCATTCCCAGTTCCCTCAACAGTTTTTCATCACATGGGTCTGAATCTTGATGTAGACTCTGCCTTAGTCCATTTCTGCTGACAGAATACTTGAAACTGGGCAATTTATAAGGAAGTTTATTTTCTCATGGTTCTGGAGGCTGGGAAGTCCAAGATGAAGGTGCTGGCAGGATTGGTGTCTGGTGAGGGTTGCTCTCTGCTTCCAAGATGGCACCTTAGTACTGCAGGCTTGGGAGGAGAGGAACACTGTGTCCTTACATGGCAGAAAGGACTGAAAGGCAGGGCAAAAGAGCACTCACTTTAACCTTGAGCCCTTTTATAAAGATAATACTCCTATTTATAAGGGTGGAGCCCTCATGACTTAATAACCTCCCGGAGACCACTCCTCTTAATATTGTTGCATTGAGGATTGAGATTCAACATGAATTTTGGGGGAGATATCATGATTTAATCCACAGCCAACTCAGTCTTACCCAGGCCATACTGATTATAGGGCTCTGAAAGAACTCCAGTATGTCTAAGTACATCTTTTGTTTGTTTGTTTGTTTGTTTGTTTGTTTGTTTTGAGATGAAGTCTCACTCTGTTGCCCGGGCTGGAGTGTGCAGTCTCAGCTCACTGCAACCTCCACCTCCCAGGTTCAAATGATTTTCCTGCCTTAGCCTCTCAAGTAGCTGGGAGCTGGGATTACAGGTACCCACCACCACGTCTGGCTAATTTTTGTATTTTTAATAGAGATGGAGTTTCACCATGTTAGCCAGGCTAGTCTCGAACTCCTGACCTCAGGTGATCCACCTGCATCAGCCTCCCAAAGTGCTGGGATTACAGGCATGAGCCACTGCACCCACCAAGTTTAAGTGCATCTTAATGTGTGGTATGTGATTTATGAAGAAAAAAGTTAGAAAGCACAGAGACTATTACTGTTGCCTTAGAGTTAAAGATGGAAATCAAGTATCTTACTTCCAGACTTTTAGACTTCTCCTGGGTCACAGTAGCTTCTATATTTAGTGCCATACACATAGTAGGTATTTAAAACATAACTTTTGAGTAGCTGAAGGAGACAGAAGCTCAGAAGGAGAAATATCAGTATTACATAGCAGTGGGTTATGGAGCTAAGATTTAAACCCATGTTTGTCTGGTTCCATAGCTTGTGTTCTCAGCATGCAAAGAATAGAGCCTTTTTCATTACTGGCTTTTTCCACTACACTTTGGCATGGGCAAGCCTGTTCTATCATCAGATAGGCTTTCTTGGATTCTAGAGTTTCTTCTATCATTTACCACTTCATCTTTCTTTGACAATAAAACTTGTTGCTCCGTTCTCACTTCTTATTTCTTGGCCCCTTGGAAACTGGCTTTTGCTCTACCATCTAATCAAAGTTTTTGTCTCAAAACTCAATAAAAACCATCTATTAGCTCAATTCAAAGCCCTTTTCTTAATGCTATTTCAGAGATCATACATCCACAATCAAAGGAGCTTGAACTTGGCTTCTTCAACTTTAGCTTGCTCAACCTGGATCTTTTTCAGAAATTATTGCTTGTCTTCCAAAAATCAGAGGGAACACCGGGCAACTGAAGCATAACATAGCAGGTGCTTGAGGTAGTGTAGTATATGTTAGTGAAGCTCTTCTCATCCCTCTACAGTGTTTCCCTGGTGATTGTTTCTCATATGTGCAGGTACTCATTTTGAATAGAGCTGGAGATATATAGATATAGATAACATATAGGTATATAGATATTGGTATAAATATAGATAGATTTATTTGCTTATTTTTATGTGTCAGGAGAGCATTAATTACATTCAAGGCAAACAGACTTACCAGTGAGATTTTGATATTTTAGAGGTTTTAGTGAGATATCATAGAGGGAACCATAGTTTTAACAGTCAACCAGATTTACGTTTAAATTTCTTATTTCATGCTTACCTGTTGGATGGCATTGTACATTCAACTTAGCTTACTTGAGCTCCATTTTCTTAGATGTAAGATGGGAGTAATATGAGCACCTACTTTATAGGGTGGCTCTGAATGTTATGTAAGATGACGGATGTAAAGAAAAGGCAGTACATGAATCAGATAGACTTAGGTTTAAACTCCCATTTTGCATGTACTATGGAGATATAATTTAATTACTCATAACCTCAATGGAGGTAATAATAGTATTTAACTGTTAAATAAGACTATGCATGTAAAGCACTTAGCAATAGCTAGTATAATTAAACACTTGATCAATATTAGTTGTAGCTTCTTCTTACTTCCTTTTGTTCTTCTTAGTCTTCCCCCACTTCTCTCTCTTTTTCTCCCACTATCCTCTTCTCTTGCTTCTTATTAAAGCATCCAGCACAGAGTAGGCATATAACAAACAGTAATTGTCTTACCCTTAGAGATCCACTGATTCAAAAATCAAAAGGGCAATCAGTTCACAGAGACAAGGAAAGTTGTACTTCCCCAAAGGCAAAGATAATATCTCTGATAGATTGTTCCAGTGCTGTATTGTTTTTTCAATAGAAAATATTACAAAGAATAAAAATAATTCCGAGTGAGTGTAGATGTGCCCAGAGTCTCATTTGTCTGTAATTAAACTGTTAAAAAATTATTTTGCTTATTAAGTTACTTTCTTTCATCTAGAGAATATCCAAGTTCAGGGCCTAGTCAATATTTGTTTAATTATCAAATATATGTGGATTTTGGTATAGATCTGACATTATTTTAGGCACTTTATACATGATCCTTGTACATTTCTAAATGAGGTAGATCTTAGTGTGTACCCATTTTATACAGGCAGAAAGTAAAGCATAGAGAATTGAAGACAATTCTATCGGTTTGCTTAGTGATAGCACTGGGATTTGAACCCAGGAGTCTGGTTCCAGTGACCATGCTCCTAACCTCAATGTTCTGCCATCCTTCCATCATGTGTAACATCCTTTCCTGGGTTAAATGATCTAGACTTTTCAGAATCTCATTTGCCATGATAGAAATATGACTACATTAAAGCTGATAAGAATCTACCACTTCCAAGCTTCCTCAGCCAAATGTAAAAGGCTCCCTATCAAAGGCCAAGGTAAACTCAGAATGGGTCTAGCTAGACTAAGCATGTCCCCTCCTGTCCTGTGACCTTTATTTTCCTGCCCCCACTCATAGTCCCATAGAAGCCCCACCAGCAGGAGAGGCTTCCTCCCTCAGATGCCTCCTTAGGGACAATGGGCGTACTGGAAAAATGAAATCATCAGTGGCCACAGAAGAGAAATTGTGTAATTCTTTACTTAGGAACTTGCCATTAACTTAAGCTAGCATTTAGAGATGCAAACTCCACAATCTTGGACAAATCCTTCACTTGAAACTTTCCCACCCGCCTCTCATCTCCAGATGTTCTCACCACAGGAAAGAGGAGTTAACTATCTATCAAAGGACAGCAGGCTTAGAAGACAGGTCTTGTCTCTTGGGTGGGACTGGAATCCTCAGCTAAAGGTTTCCCTTAGGAAAAGTATGTGAGTTCCAGCCAGGTTTCCCCTTCCAGGACTGGGCAGTCCAGGAGCAACGCCTTTGTAGGACACAGGCTGAAAAGGGGAACCATCCTCTGAAGAACTTAAATTTGTGTAAGACTAACAAACCCTTGACAGTTCAAGGTCACAGAGCAAGATGCCTTGGGAAGATGACTCATGATTAGATGGATGAGGCTACTGATATGGCTGTGTCTTCTCCCTGGAGTTATAACCAATGTTTCCTATTGCTCATAATTGGTCTGCTATTCATCACTTTCACAATTGCTCTCAGCTCTGTGACAGGCAGGACAAATGATTTGGAGATAGTTTAGAACAGTGTAAGCACAATCTATTGCCCCAATGACTGAGCAGGTCTACTAAGATCACATAGATCACACACTCAAATAGCTCCCTGTCTTCTTTCCTCAGACTTTATTACTCATTCATGCAATAGTCATTCATGCAACAAACTTTTATGGAGTACCTACTTTGGGACATGCCTTGTGTGAGGAATTTCTGATAAAATAAGGCAAACAACTCATAGTCCGGTAGGGAGGATGGACATATAGATAAATAATTTCATAAAATGTGGTAAGTTCACTAAGAGATGTGTTGTCAAAGGTACAGTAAGGGCTTTCAATTCTGCTGGGAAATCAAGGAAGGGTTTTCAAAGAAGGCTGAAGTTGTAGTGGTTCTTAAAGAATGAGTATGATTTGATTAAAGATAGAATAAAGGCGTTATAGGCTGGGGGAACCCATGTACAAAGATACAGTGACATAAAAGTTTCTTGCCTCCCTGGTCCATGACAAAGAGTTCAATGTAGCTGGTATGTAAGACTGGGACAGACTATGGTGGTGGGATATGAAGCTAGAGAGGTTGTTTGACATCACTTTGTGAAGGGCTGTGTGTGCCAGGCTAAGAAAAATGGTTATATTTTTCTTAGTCAAAACTCTTTTTAATTGTTTTATTGTTTTTCTTTTTAGAAATATAGAATAGAAATGAGGTCTCGCTATATTGTCCAGGCTGGTCTCAAATTCCTGGCCTCAAGCAATCCTCTTAAAGTGCTGAGATTATAGGTCTTTTTAAAATTATTATTGATAGATAATAGTTGTACATATTTTGAGGGTACATGTGGTATTTTCTCTCTCTCTTCCTTTCCTTTCCTTTCCTTTCCTTTCTTTTCTTTTCCTTTCCTTTCCTCTCCTTTCTCCTCCTTTCCTCTCCTTTCTTCTCCTTTCCTCTCCTTTCCTCTCCTTTCCTCTCCTTTCCTCTCCTTTCCTCTCCTTTCCTTCCCTTCCTCCTTTCTTTCTTTCTCTCTCTCTCTCTCCTTCCTTCCTTCCTTCCTTCCTTCCTTCCTTCCTTCCTTCCTTCCTTCCTTCCTTCCTTCCTTCGACTCTCCTGCCTCAGCCTCTTGAGTAGCTGGGTCTACAGGTGCATGCAACCACACCCAGCTAGTTTTTGTATTTTCAGTAGAGACGGAGTTTCACTATGTTGGCCAGGATGGTCTCAATCCTTGACCTCATGATCCGCCTACCTCGGCATCCCAAAGTGTTGGGATTACAGGCATGAGACACCGCACCTGGCCTACATGTGATATTTTGATACATGCATACAATGTATAATGATCAAATCAGGGTAACTGGGATATCCATCATCCAAAACATTTATCTTTTTTCCTTTTTTACATTGGGAACATTCTAATTCTTCTCTTCCAGCTATTTTGAATGCATTATTGTTAACTATAGTCATGCTACTGTACTATTGAACAGCAGATCTTATTCATTCTACCTAACCATGTTTTTGTATCTGTTAACCAGCCTCTTTTCATCCTGCTTTCTCTCTTACCCTTCCTATGCTCTGATAACTACCAATCAACCCTCCATCTCCATGAGATCCACTTTTTCAGCTTCCACATATGAATGAAAACAAGTAGTATTTTTCTTTCTGTACCTGGCTTATGTCATATACATAATTATCTCCAGTTCTATTCCTATTGCTGTAAATGACAGAATTTTATTTTTTATGGTTGAATAATGCTCTGTTGTATATATACATCACATTTTCTTTATCCATGCATTTATTGATGGACACTTAAGTTGAGTCCATATCTTGGTTATTGTTAACAGCATTGCAATAAACAGGACACAGGCTAAAAGAGCAGATATCTCTTTAAGATACTGATTTTATTTCCTTTGGATATATACCCAGTGTGAGATTATTGGATCATATAGTAGTTTCATTTTTAAGTTTTACAGGAATTCTCATACTATTTTCTATAGTAGCTATACTAATTTATATTTCCACCAACAGTATATAAGAGTTCCCCTTTCTGACCATTTATGCCCGCATTTGTTACTTTTTGTCTTTTTCATAATAACTATCCAAATTGGAGGGAGATGATATCTCATTGTGGTTTTGATTTGCATTTCCCTGATAATTAGTGAGGTCAAGCATTTTTTTCATATACTTGGCCACTTTTATATTTTTTTTGAGGACTGTCTATTCAGCTCTCTTGCCCATTTTTAAATTGAATTATATGTTTTCTGTTTTGGGGTTTTTTTTTTCTCTTATATATTCTGGATATTAACCCTTTGTCAGAGCCATAACTTGCAAGTATTTTCTCTCATTCTGTGGATTGTCTTTTCACTCAATTGACTGTTTCCTTTGCAGTCAACAAAGGATGATTTTTAATTTGATGTAATCCTATTTGTCTATTTTTGCTTTTATTGCCTGTGCTTTTGAGGTCTTATTCATAAAACTATTGCCCAGACCAACATGAATCTATTTTTTTTATTAAGTCCTTATTTGGTTGTGGCAAATAAGGACTTGGGACTGACCAGGGCAAGGTTAACTGGTCCCCCTCACTCCTCCTAAGAATATGTCATGTGCCACCCGCCTTTAGTATTTAGGAAAAATGACCAGTTTGGAGAAAAGGATTCAGTCTTTAAGTTGAGACCTGTGTTTGAGTCCTAATTCCTCGATTCGTGACATTGATGAAGTCACCTGATCACAGGAGCATCAAACTTTAAAAAATTTCACTTTTTCAAGCGTTGCATGGAATCAATACAACCTAATATACAGGCTGTTTGTGGGGATGAAAGTGACCCGTGGTGGTTAAGCATTTAGGCTTTGGAATTTGAGAAACGTGGGTCTGAGTTACGTAACTTAGGAAAGAAACCCAAACTCTCTGGGGCCTCAGTCTCCTCCTCTATATAGTGACACCAATAGGAGTATCAAATTCATGGTGTTGCTGTATAAATTAAATGAATCCCTGCAGTCCGTTCTCACTGAGCACTGTGTTTGGAATAGAAAAGTGTTCAAAAAATGCTCACTGTTATTTTTAATGCATTAAAACCTAGTACTTCATCTTCTGTGTGAGATGGATGGGAGCTGAAATGACAAGACTAACTGACAAGACGGGACTAACTGACAAGAAAAATTACTCCTTGCCTGAGGATCATATAATCCTATCATCTTGTCTGTGTACGTCTTGAGAAACAGACAGCTGACAGAGCCCTGTGCACAAGCATCTCAGTGGGTTGTATATTTATTTCTCTAATATTTTTTCATTAGTGGAGGTAAGTGTGGCAATAGGGGGGTTTGCCTGGCTCTAAATGTCTTCTTCCTGTCACCCAGATTAAGGAGCTGTTCTGTCGGGCTCTCATCATTCAGAGGAGAATGGTTTGAAAAGTGAAGCTTATCCTGACGGGGGAAATTAGGTGTCGTTTCTGTGATTTATAGAGCCATAGATTGAGCTGCACAATTTCTTATATAGGAAATGGGTCCCTGCCAGTTAGTATTTATTCACTCTATGGGGGGATCTGAGGCCGAAAATAAGAGATGGGTTGAAGAAGGTCAGGGGGCACTGCTTGGGATTTGAAGTTGAGTCCAAAGTAGACCCTCTGCCCTACTGTGTTGTCTGGTTGACCTTGGTCCAGCATCTTCTCTGACCTTTCACTTGCTCATCTGTAAGAATTACTGGAAACAGGCCGGGTGCAGTGGCTCATGCCTGGAATCCCAGCACTTTGGGAGACTGAGGCAGGCGGATCATGAGGTCAGAAGCTTGAGACCATCCTGGCTAACATGGTGAAACCCTGTCTGTACTAAAAATACAAAAGATTAGCCGGACATGGTGGTGGGCGCCTGTAGTCCCAGCTACTCCTGAGGCTGAGGCAGAGACAGGAGAAGGGCGTGAACCCAGGAGGCAGAGTATGCAGCGAGCCAAGATTGTGCCACTGCTCTCCAGCCTGGGCGACAGAGTGAGACTCTGTCTCAAAAAAAAAAAAAAAAAAAAAAAAAAAAAAAAAAATTACTGGGAACAGTAAAAGCTGCTGCCTCCGCAAGTTGTTGGGAGGATAATAGGAGCTAACAGGGAGATGCCCTAGCAGTAGGCACAGAATAAAGAGATGCTTAATAGGTGTCTGTTCTCTTTATCCCACTCCTCTCTTTCTTCAAAAACTGTTAATGGTATGCTTGTCATCTGTGTGACCTCTGCAGAGAGGATGCCAACTGGCAGGAAGTCAAATAGACTTTCTCTAGAGCAGTTTTATGTTCTCAGCTAAAGTGAGCAGAGAATTCCCATATACCCTCTACCCCATATACACATAGCCTCCCGCACTATTAACATCTCCACCAGAGTGGTACATTTGCCACGGTCAATGAACCTGCATTGACACATAATTAGTACCCAAAGTCCATAGTTTATGAGAGGGTTCCCTGTTGAGGTTGTACTTTCTATGGGTTTTTACAGATGTATAATTCCATGTATACACCAGTATAGTATCACACAAAGTATTTTCACTGCCCTGTAAATCCTTTGTGCTCTGCTTATTCATCCTTCACTTCTCCCTAACCTCTGGAAACCATGGATCCTTTTACTGTCTCCATAGTTTAGCCTGCTTACAGTCAATTCTAGTCAGTGTATCTAGGATGGGAAGTTCTAAAAGGGATGGGGAAATTATGACAAGCTTTGAGAAACAGCTAAATCTTAACATAAGTGAGAAAGTGATCGGAAATAGCAATGCTGTGATTTGAATGTCCAACTTGAAGAAACTAACAGGTGACAGTAAGACCCAAGGAGGGGAAGAGACTTACTGAGGTCACACAGTAAATTAGAAAATGTTAGCGTTCTCTTGGATTCTCTTATCTATGTCTCCTTACTCTTTTCATGCTCTGTACTTTTTCTGTGTGATTTCATTCACACTTATGGCTTCTATTACATTGAACTATATGATATTGCTGACATTTGACTTACAAAATTGCAGCTTCATATGATATTTTCATTGGTCCATTCTCATTTGTACAGTGAAAAATCCCAAGATATGCTAAAGGTGGGTGGACTCAGGGGTGTGAATAACATTTTAAATAAATGGATTGTCTTTTATATGGAGACTTGATATTTCAAAGCATAGATTTCCTGGTTTAAGCCAAATGTCCAGAATTCAAAGCCTGGCTCTACCACTTAGCAGCTATGTGACCTTGGAAACAAATGCAGATTGGACATAATGACTACACCTAGCTCACAGGTTGTTGGGAAAAGTTAATGAGTTAATATGTCTAAAGTACTTAGGGTGTTGTGAGGAGTAATACATAAAAAGAACTTAGAACAGTGCCTGGCTTGTAGTAAGTACTCAATAAATAGCATGTAATTATTAATATTCTCTGCTGCAGTGAGAACATTGCTTATGGTTGTAGTGGCTGACAGCATGGGCTTCAGGATTAGATGGCTTGAGTTCAAGTCCTGGTTCTACTACATTTTAGAGGGTGACCTTGAACAGGCTATTTTAACCTTCAGACCTCAGTTTCCTAATCTATAAAATGGGGCTAGGAACAGCAAAACTACTACATAAGGCTATTGACATGATTAAATGATATAATGTATATTAAAGTGCTTACCACCCTCTCAGTAAATGCTGTTGTTATGCTTGCTTTCTACTAAAATGACAGAAGTTGGTGGTTTGAACCCAGGACCAAATGTAGGCAACTTGGTGTAGTGAATGTTTCTCTTCTTTGGGCCTCCTAGTCTGTGCAGAGTTGTAAGGACCAGCTTCATGTCTCAGGACCCTTCTAGATCTGAAATGCCAAGAATCAGTGCCAGTGAATATGCTTGTATGCACTTCAGAGCCCTCTAGCTTCTGGGATATATATGTAGTTTAAGGGTTCTACTTCCCATTGCTTGGCTACTCCCTAGTTTCTCCCTTTTCCAAGCAATTTTTGACATGACTCACCTCACTTGACTTCCTGTTTTGTTTGGGAATAAGAAGATTTAAGTCAAGTAACACTACCTACTTTTCTCCCTTTATGTGTTTTTACCCATGCTACTTAATTATACATTCATTGATTTGCAAAAGAACAACCAATTAATTGCCTTCTCACTGTCAGGACAGATGGGCAGGTCTTGTTTCATTCCTAAGGAGTGGGTCCTCCAGCCCCTGTACCCTATCTCCTATGGCTACCAGGGAAATGGGTAATTGGAATCTTCTGCAGCCATTATGAGGAGATATGCTGATGACGGATGGCAAATGGCCCAGGTAGATCCTATCCAGAGTTCCAGGCTGGGCTAGAAACCTCTATTTCTGCTTTTTTTTTTGCAGACACTGCTATGATAACCTCTTCAATCCTTCCCATGTTCATCAATTCCGTCCTGATCAACTACACAATATGTGTTTCCCTATAAAGCTGGGATGTCAACCACTGTCTCTTCACCTCCCATCTCTTTAGGCCCTAGAAGCTTCTTATTTTATATCTTCAAAAACTTCTAGGCAAAAAAGCTATCAACCCCACTCTCCTCCAAGCTGTGATCACAATTGTCTCCAAAAGGGACTCTGCCTTCATAGTCCACCCCAATCTCCTTTCAATGGCATCAAGGTAATTTAGGCTTTTTATGGTGACCAAAAGAGATTCATTTCTGTCATCTCTTTTGTTAGAAGAACACAATAATATCAAGTGCACAAGTTTAATCCTTGGCAGAACATCCTATTTTATATTTAAAACATATTTAAATATGGTATGTTTATAACGTATTTAAAACATATTTTGGGTGCCCTATGTGTTCACTCTTTTTCTTGAAGGTAGGGACACAGAGATGAATCAAATTTATGACCTTGTCTGGGTGCAGTGACTTATGCCTATAATCCCAGCACTTTGAGAGGCTGAGGCAGGCAGATCCCTTAAGATCAGGATTTTGAGACCAGCCTGGCCAACATGATGAAAACCTGTCTCTACTAAAAAAAAAAAAAAAAAAAAAAAAAAATACAAAAACTAACCAGGCATGGTGGTGCATGCCTGCTGTCCCAGCTACTCAGGAGGCTGAGGCAGGAGAATCTCTTGAACCCAGGAGGCAGAGATTGCAGTGAGCCAATATCATGCCACTGTACTCCAGCCTGGGCAACAGAGGGAGACTGTCTCAAAAAAACAAAAAACACAAATTTATGACCTTACCATGGAGAAGTTCACAGTTTGATAGGCGATAAGGACACACAAATAAGCAAGTTTCAAGCAAATATGAAATTTGTAAAAATTGAATAAGAGGAGAGAGGGACAAAATCTCTCAAGGTGTGACAGGGTCCACACCTCCTTCCTAGAGTTCAGTAAGGAGGAAGAAGTGGGAAAAGGGCACTTCAGACCAAAGGCACAGCATGAGAAAAGGCTTGTGGGTATGAAATAGTGCATGCACTACTGTAAGAAGTTGGCATGGGCTAGATCACAGAGAGGGGTGCAAGGGGGTTGAGATGGGAGGAGAGTCATCAGCTGAAGAACAAAGGAGGTTGAATCAGTGGAGGCTTTAACCAGAAAGTGTGGAACATTCAAAAGGCTCTGAGTGAGAGGATAGAATAAGTTGTGATGTTTTAGAAAGTTGTGAGAGGACATGCTGGAGAAGGCAACATGAGAGTGGGGAGACTAGTTCAAAGGCCATGGCAAGTGCCTATAGAATGGGCAGCACCAGGGAGACAGTGGTGGGGCCAGAGTGGGGAGGGTTTTTTTCTTCCAAGACAGAGTCTTGCCCTGTCACCTAGGCTGGAGTACAGTGGCACAATCTCAGCTCACTGCAATCTCCGCCTCCTGGGTTCAAGCAATTCTTCCTCAGCCTCTCGAGTAGCTGGGATTACAGGCACCCACCACCACGCCTGACTAATTTTTGTGTTTTTAGTAGAGATGGGGTTTCACCATGTTGGCCAGGCTGGTCTCGAACTCCTGACCTCATGATCCACCCACCTCGGCCTTCCAAAGTGCTGGGATTACGGGTGTGAGCCACTGCGCCCAGTCGGGAGGTTGGTTTTGAGAAGCCTTATAAGGTTGACCACCACTTTTTGACTGGAACCACCAAACTGACATGGGAGATACAAGTAATCCTGGGGAGAAGAGGATCACAAACATACACACACATTTTCTTTGCTTTTATCATTTATTTGGTTTGTTTTATTCAGCATTCCACGTGAACTTTTAATTAAACAAACATTGACTGCCTTATGTTAAATGCTAGATACTGTGTTTGGCCCTAAGATGTAGCCAGTTGGTAAAAAGATAATAGATTGTTTTTTTCTCTAGAAAGCCTTTCCCTACCTCATTTGTTGTGGGTTAAGCAGTCATGTGACCAAGTTTGTTAATACTGTGGAGATGAAATCCATTAGGCATTAGTAAGGACTTCAGAGCATCTTTTTGGAGTCATACAGACTAGAACCATCTTAGTATCAAAAATAACTGACTTGGTATTAGCACATGAGAATACTTTTTAGTGTAAAAATTACAGTCACTTGAAGTATAGAATGTGGAATTTAATTCATGGGCTTAGTGACATTCTGTGTAGATGTTTCTAAATATCTTAAGTACAGGGTGTTTACCTAAAGTTTAAGATTCCTAAGACATTGTCATGTTTTAGAGCTAGAAGAGCCCCCTTCCTTCTGTATTCTCATAGCCTTCTGTGTGTATTACTTCATAACATTTGTACTATAGTAATTATAATTGTTTGTGTGTGTATCTTTGCTAATAAATTGCAGATCCTTTGAAATTAGTGACTTGGTCTTGTTAATCCCCTTTCTTACTTTCTGGAAGGCATAAGGTATGTAGTAGGAAGTTCACTGAATGTGTACTGAACTTAAACCTTAGAAAACATATCTTCTATCCCCTCATTTGTAGATAGGGAAATTGAGGTTAAGAATGAGGAATCTTTTATGCAAGTTCAAAAAGGAAAGTAACAAGAGAGTCAGAAATACATCCTAGTTTTTTTTGATTGCTTAATATTTTTGTGGCTGTTTTCTCCTCTTGCCCAGCTTGGTTTCCTAGCTAATTAGCCAGAAGTTGGAAGCATTTACAAGTTGTGGAAATGCAAACCTTCTTCGTTATGAAAACCAATGGCCATGCAAATATAGCCATTAAGTACAGAATGTGTTTCTTAGGTCCCTCCACTTATTCAAAAGCTAGGAGTCAACAATGCCTCCAGTGTAAGGTTTCGTTTTCTCTCACACACACAGAGACACATACGCATGCAGACAACACACGCACACACATAAGCACATGACCCAAGCAGAGCAGCCGAACAGGAAATTTTGGATGAAATATTGGCATTTATTGTTCCTATGTGACCTACTAAGGTCAAGGGTACAAGGATTCAAATGGGCTTTAGTTCAAGTCCCTCCCTGTCCGTCCATGCTTTTCTGTAAGTGGGTATTGAGCATCCATCTCAATGGGTAATTTTGAGCACTCAACGGAGGGATAGAGTAGTTTCATCGTAAAGTTGTTCTATCACCTTGGTCCAGCCAGCTAGCATCTCTGGGTCACTGTATCTGCATCTGTAAAATGGATTAGGTTAGATGATTTACAGAGTCCTGTGAAGTTGGAACATTCTATGATTTTCCTCCCCCGGGATCTAATTGGACTCTGGATGGAGTGTTGCAAGGACGGAAGAGGTGAGGAAAGAGTGATCCTGCATTGACCCAGTGCTGGCTTCTGCAGCCTTACGAGGACTCCCCGTTTGATGCTGGTCTTTTATCAGGGTGTGTTTGTGTTCTAACCAGTATTTGCCTGGCCATTGCACCAGTCCCCATTCTGTTCCTCAGGGTTTTGGGAAAGAGCCAGTGGATGTGGATTCTTACAGGCAGGATTTCTTCCCAAAAAGAAATCCACTGCCTGGATGGTGAAACTTTGTGAAACTTTGTGAAACTCACAAAGTCCAGAGAGATTTTCTGTTTTGTTTTCCACAAGCTCAAGTTCCTATTTATTATAAAAACCAAACACACACACACACACACACACACACACACACACACACACACACACACACACAGTATGCTCTCTCTCTTCCCATTGCTGGGGTCCAGTGCAACCTTCCCATCTGTGTCACTTTCACCCACGGCCCTGGTTTTCACCGTTATGGTAATTAAGCCTTCAGTGCTGGCTGGAGATGTTACAGAATTTTAAGCCATCAGTAGTTAAGCACATTAATTTTACTAAGGGGAAACCTGCAAAGGGAGCGAGAAAAGGTCTAACAGTCAGCATGACCTCATGCAGTCGCATCTGGTTTCTGTTCTCATGTGAGTGCCTCCTTCTGGTGCTGGCTAGAGAAGGGACATTTGTTCTCAGCATAGGTTCTGGCACCTAGTAGGAACAGTTCTCTTACTGTGTGACACACCCCGGCCCGGGCACTTTATATGCAAATCGTTTATGAAATATGCTTACACTAAAAACATGTTGCCTAGAATTTGAATTTAACTGAGCACGCTGTGTTTTAATTTACTGAATCTAGCAACCCTACTTGGGATTAATCCCATGGCTCAGAATTGTTGAACAGAAAAGACCTGCACTTGGGAGTCACAGAAATCTGGGTTGGGATTCTGTTTCCACCATTTACTTGCTGTGTGATCTTGAGAAAATTGCTTGACTGCTCTGATTCCTAGTTTTCTTATATATAAATGAGAATCGTAACATCTGTGTCTCAGGACTATTGTGATTATTACATTTTAATACACTTAAAGTACCATGTACTGTGCCGTTTAGTGTTTCATGAACATTAGCTTTTATTATAATTGTTTTTTATTTCTTTGGGTCATGACACTTAACTCAGGTGAAATTTGATCATTCATTCATTCATCCCTAGGAAATGACATGGATAAGAATGTGTGGCAGGAATAATTGGAGAGTTTTTGTCAACTTCCAGGAGAAATGAGATGGAAGCTTACACAGGAACACTCTTGATAGACACCGTCTACTTCTAGATCTGTGTTCTGGATCACTCAGAAGGGAGACCCCAGACCCACTTTATACAAACATGTTCTACTTGAGTCTTTTAGACAATGCAGAATGAAAAAAGTGATATCTTGGTAATCAAGTGCCCTTAGTGGTGTGCAACTTTTATTTAAAAGCATATCAAAAGTAAAAAATATGAAAGAAATGAAAAATAAGGCCATCATACAGAGCAGGCAAAGCACAAAGGAATAAGAGATCAACATTCTCTGAAAGTCTTACGTTTTAAAGACAGCTGTCATTCATTCAGAATCTGCAGTGCGTTGAAATGTCAGTGTTAGCATCAAGCACACGCTGAAGTTATCTTCCACATCAGAGCCCAAGGGAGGGGAACAAAGTAGAAGGTAAAACTTGAGTCCTGTCCTGTGCTAAACTGAAAAAGTGCCTTCCAAGTTCTTTACTGCCAAATATTAACGATCTATTTTTCAATGTGCATTCATGTATTTACTAACTGTTGACTGAACAACTGTGCTAGGTCCCACAAGAATATTCATGTGACTAAGGCCTGGCCCTTGCCCTTGGTGGGACCAGTGTTTATTGGTGAGACAGGCAAGGAAATGTGTTGGTAGGTATGGTCTAGTGTGTTACGGTATCCAGAAGAGGAGCATGGTTCTAGACTTAAGAAAGTTATGGTGGGCTTCCCAGAGAAAAGAATGTTTCCTATTTGAGACCAAAAGAGTAAACTGGAGTGCAGAGAGGGCAATATTCCAGGCATAGAATGGAGTGTGTGTGTGTGTGTGTGTGTGTGTGTGTGTGTGTGTGTGTGTGCGCGCGCGCGCGCGCGCGCATGTGTATGTGTTTTAAAAAGACTATGAAGCACGTTCAAATTAAATAGAACATTGATTATCATTTAGAGCAAAGGTCAGCAAACTGTGGCCCTCAGACCTAATCTAGCCTACTACTTGTCTTTGTAAATAAAGTTTTATAGGAATACAACCATGCCAATTCATGTAAAGTATCATCTATGCCACTTTCATGCTACAAAGGCAGTGTTAAGTAATTGTGGAAGAGTCTACCTTGTCCTGAAGCCAGAAATGCTTACTCTCTGGCCCTTTACAGAAACTCTTTTCTGGCTCCTGATTTAGAGCACATTTTACATAAACAGGAATTCACTGTTGGTGGAAATGATGTGGGTGCACGAGAACGGATGATACTGTGCAAAGAAGGTCAGGAGAGTGGTGAGAGATGAAAAGGTGGCCAGGGGTGAGAACAAGGCATTTAGATTTTTATCCTGAAGACTGTGGGAAACCTTTGAAGGTTTTTAAGCAGGGCAATGAGATGGTCAGACTTCTATAAAAGGCAGTGCAGCAAGGTGTTTAATAAGAGGGCAGGCTTTGGAGGCAGATTACCTTGGATTGGATCCTAGCTCTGTCACTTACTATCGTAAACCTCAGTCAAGTTATTTACTTTCTGTGTGCTTCAGTTTTCCAATTTGTAAAATGGGAAATTATAATAATAGTATCTATTGTATGAGGTTGTTGTGAAGATTAAGTAAGTTAACACAGGTGGAGTGCCGAGCCCAGGGGACACTATCAATGGATATAGTTTTTATTGTTTCTCAATGATCCTTCTGGCTCCTGGGGAGGGGATGGCCCAGGATGGGAGAACCTGATAGTAGAGTGCAAGGGATTTAGGGAATAGGTGGGGTCTTGTGCTTAAAGGGGCTGCTCTAAAGCCCTCGATGGCTGACATCATGGCCATCAGCACGTTTTCTCTTGATCTCTCCCCTATTGTCTTCATTGTCTACTCTGTCCTCCTTTTTTTCCAGGCCTTCAAGAGTGCACTGATGAGTTCTTACTGGTGCTCAGGGAAAGGAGATGTGATCGATGACTGGTGCAGGTGTGACCTCAGCGCCTTTGATGCCAGTGGGCTCCCCAACTGCAGCCCCCTTCCGCAGCCGGTGTACGTATGTATGGCCCCTTTTCCTTTGGCCGTCCCTTTTCATGGACTCACACTCCTGTCCTGCCGGCCCATGCCATGACTTGCTTTTGCTCCCAAGGTGCCTAACAAGATCCCCAAAGACCCTGGAGGCTACCTCCTTTTTTAGGAAAGAAGGGAGCTTTGGCAGAACAGAATTGTGGCACAGGAGCGGACACTGATACTGCAGTGTGTGCTTGTTTTAAATGATGCCACTCAGTTCATCATTTCTTCCTTCAGGCAACCATTCAGCAAAAGCTTGTAGGCAGCCGACTACTTTGTCAGGTCTTGTGTTAGATAATGGGGCTACTGAGGTTAAAAAACAACAAAACAAAACTGGAGAACCTCTTCTGCGAAACAAGATCGGCACAGTCCATGTACTTAGGGAACGGACAATTTAACGGAGGAGATAGATGCCAAAACAAAAACAGGAAAATACAATTTAAAAGTTTAAATAAGGGCTCAGCACCATGGCTCATGCCTGTAATCCCAGCACTTTAGGAAGCTGAGGTGGGAGGATCTCTTGAGGCCAGGAGTTGAGACCAGCTTGGGCAACATAGTGAGACCTCGTCTCTACAAAAAAAAAAAAAAAAAAAAAATAGCCCGTGTGGTGGCACATGCCTGTAGTCCCAGTGACTATGGAGGCTGAGGTGGGAGGGTCACTTGAGGCCAGGAATTCAAGGCTGCAGTGATCCAAGTTTTCACTACTGCACTCCAGCCCGAGTGAAAGAGTGAGACCCTGTCTCAACAGCAAAATCATTTTAATAAGAAAAATATGAAAAATAAACAAAGACATGCTATTAGGGGGAATAATGGGGAGATGTTTTAGTTGGAAGAGAGAGGGAATAGTCCGGGAAAGCTCTCTGAAGAGACCTAAATTAGGGTAGACACCAGCCAGGCAACAAGTGATGAGACTCATGTCTCAGGCAGAAGGAACACCATATGTGAAGGGCCAGACACTGGAAATTCACCATCTGAGGAAGTAAAGGAAGGTCATTGTGGTTGCAGGCATGTGATGAAGAGGGAGAAGTGGTGTGAGAAGCATAAGAGAGGGGCAGGAACCAATACTGGAAAATAAAGTCCCATAATCGACCTCTGTGGGTGAGAAGAATCACGTTATGAGATGGTCTTTGAAGAGACAGTGTGGTATTGTTGAAAAAAGGAATCTGGGATAAGGATAAGCAAAGTCACCATCATGGTCCTGTCCTCAGCTTGTTGTGTGACCTTGTGCAAACTGTTTCCTTTTTTTGAGCCTTTCCCCATTTTGTGAAATGAGGGAATTAAACTTCATCGTCTCTAAGGACCATTCTAGTTCTAACCTTTCATCATTCTATTTTTTTTTCTTGCTTTGCAAAAAGATTTACTCCAGGAGTTTTACTCCTTTCAATAGTGTATTTACTTAAGGATATTAAAAAGTTAGCTAATACATTGTGGGTATTAAAGAGAATGGCAGAAAAGTGGAAAGTTCCTTTGTTTGAAGGCACTGCCAATTTAATTGAAAGTGAAGCATCATTGAGAATACAGTATAAATATATGGACAACTGATAAACTGACATTGAGCACATATCGTGTGCATGGATTAATTTATGAAATTCTACATTGCTCTTGAAAGGTGGCTCCTTGTCTTCCCATTTTATGGATGAGAAACAGAGGCCATGAGAGGGGAAATAACTTGCCTAAGGTCATGCAAGTTGGTGATCGTGAGTGGAATCAAGATTTAAATTCAGACTGAAACCTGTGCTTCACTTTGACACATGCTGACTCTTTTGGGTCCCAGCTGGTGTTGGCTGCCAAACAAGAATCTTCCTGTTTATTCCCTGTAGGCTGCGGCTGTCCCCGACAGTGGAGCCCTCCAGTACTGTGGTCTCCTTGGAGTGGGTAGATGTTCAGCCAGCTATTGGGACCAAGGTTTCCGACTATATTCTGCAGCATAAGAAAGTGGATGAATATACAGACACTGACCTGTACACAGGTAGGTACATGAGTTCCCATTTTCTTGGGATAGTATGACAGAAGAGGGAAACTGGGATTTTCTACTTTCTTTGGAGACTTGGTCTCATCTCTCTTGGGAAGGCATTGGAAGATTTCATCGTTTAGTGATTTTTCGCTGTCTATCCCTGTGTGCTGTTTTGTATGAATTTGAGCGAAGAAAGATAGCAAGTTGCAGTTGGAAAGAATTTCTGATTCTCTGAGTTGGACCTTCAAAATATTATGTCAAAGAACTAGTTGATTCTGAAGACAATTTGACCTTTTTCTCTCTGGGAAGGCCTGCAAGACTCTTGCTTGAAGGGCTTGATCTGTAAATATATTATCTCTGGAACTGAGGTAAGGAAATTCACACAATTGGGTTTCTAGTGAGATACACTTGGAGTCTTCATTAACTAGTGCTGGGAAAGAGATAATTGGAAGTGATTCCAGCATGCAGGAGCATTTGAGAATGTTGGCTTTTAAGAGGGATACCTTTGATTATCACTCAGAACATTATTTCTGAGTTCTAAATCTTTGACACTGCCAAGAAACGAAGTGTTCACTTGTGATCTGTACTGGGGCTTACATTTTCTGTTCTCTGTTGAGACTTCCATTCAGCAATTATTATTTTCCAGCCAGAAAACATCAATTAGACATCTATTTTTTGTGCCAGGCACTCAGCTAAATGCTTTGTTCAGCATCTTAATCCTCGCAGTTTTAGGAGGGTTAGTGATTATTGTACCCATTTCACAGATTAGAACATTGAGACTGATCCAAGGTTATTCAGCTTGTGATACCTCCTCAAATTTATAATTTTAATCCTGAACCAAGACTTGGCTATTTAAAGAATTAAAGGAGTATAATTATTTGCCCAATTAAATTATAAACTCCAAGAGGTAAGATGGCTTTTCTGTGTTAGTCATAGTTGAATTTCCAACACTATCACAAAGTCTGGCATTCAAATATGAGTTGACTGAATGAATAATAAATGAATGAAAGGATCTTTATTGTTCCCTTTTCTGTTTCTGTCTTCCTGTTTTCTACCTGTCTGTCTTCTACACCTCTCCCATTCCTCTCTGGGCTATTTTTGCTTTGACTCCTCTGAAATTCGGAAGAAAGTGATAAAATGAGGCTGTGAATGAGAGAGAAGTCAGAAAAAGAAAGGCCCAGATTGTGGACAACATGAGAAGTCAAGTTGGCTGCTAATAGGTCGCCTGGGATTGATGTGGCTTTTTCCACATTATTGACTGAAAGAGACAGAACAGACTGGAGTGGACATCACTTTCACAGAGGGGCGGGTCATGGAACAGTAATTGGGCCGCTGATTTTGTCTCATCTTTCAAACTTGGTTAATTCTGACTTTTGACTCTGTATGGAGTGCATGCATATGTGTTTGTGCAAGACTGTGTATCTGAGTATGCATAGGCAAACTGAAGTGTCTGTGTGTTTGTATTATCTGCATATGCATTATTTTTATGTGGGTGAGATTTACCACTGTCTGTGAATGGGTGGGTGTGTATTTTGTGTGTGTGTGTGCGTGTGTGTGTGTGCGCGTGTGTGTCTTTGTCCTTCTGGAGTGCTGTTTTTTAATAGCAGAGTTTTGTAAACCACAGATAACCAAGGGAAATGAAAGTCCTCCAACAGTGGGTTTACACTTGAACAATAATGCTTCACATCTCGATCACATCTCCATAGCGTGCTGTTCTTCTCACAATTAAAAACAAACAAACAAAAAACAATGTAACTTAAGAATGATCATGAACTTTGTTCTACAGATAAAGTAAGTAAATCCCAAAGACATATGTGACTTTCCTAAAGTCCCATAAACACGTATGGCAGAGTCAGGCTTTGTAACCAGGTCTGTCTTATGCCCAGCACAGTGCTTGTTCTTATAGACCATGCAGAGTCTACATCAAAACTCAAGTGTTGCTTCTTCCACAAGGGCACTTGATCCTTTCAGCAGAAAGTCCCTTCCAACGTAGTGCACTCACTCATTCTCTCTACCGTTTATTTGGCATACTCCATTCTTTGCCTTGAAGTACCTCTTCCATATCAGCAGAAAAATTCCAGTGTTGGAAGGATCTTAGGAGATCATCTAGTCTTGCTTTCTCTTTAACACTTCAGCATGCACTGATTACATGCCTCCAGTGTTAGAAAGCTCAGTTCTTCCTAAAGTTTTCTGTATGTATGATCATGTCATCTGCATACAGAGACAATTATATTTCTTTCTTTCCAATTGTGATGACATTTATTTATTTATTACTTGTCTAATTGTTCTAGCTAGGAATCTTAGTACTACATTGAACAGAAGTGGTAAGAGCAGACATCTTTGACTGTTTTTCTAATTTTAGGCATTTAGTCTTTCACGGTTAAGTATGACGTTAGTTGTATGTTGTTGTTTTTTAATGTAATGTTTGATTACATCAAAGAAGGTATCTTCTATTTCTAGTCTACTGCAAAGACTTTGTTTCCATTAGAAATGGATGTTGAATTTTCTGTGTCTATTAAAATGATGGTATAGTTTATCTCTCTAAATTTGTTAATATGGTAAGTCACATTGATAGATTTTCATATTATAAAACAACCTACCATGTGAGATTTATCCCAGGAATGTAGGTTCTTTTATCTGGTTTTTTTTTGGTTTGGGTTTTGTTGTTGTTGTTGTTGTTGTTGTTGTTTTTAATTAGGATCATTCTGGTCTCACAAAATGAATTATAAAATATTTTCTTCTTTTCAGTTTTCTGAAATGTATCTGTCGTCTCAGATAATCAGCTTGGTTAAAATTGATAGTATTTTTTTCTTAATCATTTTGTAGAATTCACCAGTGAAGGCATCTGGGCTTAGACCTTTTCTTGCAAGAAAGTTTTTAACTACTAATTTAGGTATTTGATAGATATAGATTTATTTAGATCATCTATTTCTTCTTGAGTGATGTTTGGCAGCTTGTGTGTTTTAAGGAACTTGTTCATTCCATGTAAAGTATCAAATTTATTGGTAAAAGTTTTTTATGGCATTCTGTTAATCTTTTGAAATCTGTTGAGATTATAGCGATATTAGTCTCATCTTGATATTGGTGATGTGTGTCTCCTCTCTTTTTTTTCTAGATCAGTTTGGCTAGATAGTTATGACATTTATTTATATTTTCAAAGAATCAACTTTTGGTTTTATCTGTTTTTGCTATTTCCTATTTCATTGATTTATCCTCTAATCTTTATTATTTTATTTGTTTAGCTTACTTTGAGTTTGGTTTTCTCCGTGTTTTAATTTTTAAAATGGTAGCTGGGGCTCTTGATTTGAGGTCTTTCTTGTAATGTAGGCATTCCCTCTAACTACTGCTTTAGTAGTATCTCAAAGGTTGTGTTATGTTGCGTTTTCATTTTCATTCAGTTCAAAGCATTTCCAATTTCACTTTTGTTTTCTTCTTTGACTCAAGAGTTACTTAGAGGCATGCCACTTAGTTTTCAAATATTTGGAGGTTTTCAGAAATTTTTGTGACTGCTTTTTAATTTGATTCGGCTATAGTCAGAAAATATGTTTTCATGACTTTAAACATTTTAAATTTATTGAGACTAGTTTTTGGTCTAGATGGTCTATTGATGTATTCAGTGTCCACTTTAAAATAATGTGCATCCACTTATTTATGGGTAGAGTGTTCTATAAATGCCTGTTAGATAAAATTGGTTAATTATGTTATTCAAGTCTTCTAGAGCCTTTCTGATTTTCTCTCTTCTACTTGTGTCAATAATTGAGGGAGGGCTATAGAAACCTCTGATTATAATTATGGACTTATTTCTTCTGCAGCCTTATCAGTTTTTACTTTATATATTTTGAAGGTATTGTTATTTACGTTCATAAACATTTAGAATTTTCATATTCTCTTGATGAATGGATCCCTTTACATTGTGAAATGGTCTTGCATATTTCTGTTACATTATTTGTTCTGAAATCTACTTTGTCTAAGTACTCCAGCTTTCTTTTGATTGGTATTAAAGTCTATCATTTCCTATTACTTTATTATTTATTTATTTATTTATTGAGACAGAATTTCTCTTTTGTCGCCCAGGCTGGAGTGCAATGGCACAATCTCAGCGAACACAACCTCCGCCTTCTGAGTTCAAGCAATTGTCCTGCCTCAGCCTCCAGAGTAACTGAGATTACAGGTGCCTGCCACCACACCCAGCTAATTTTTGTATTGTTAGTAGAGATGGGGTTTCGCCATGTTGGCCAGCTGATCTCAAACTCCGGACCTCTGGTGATCTGCCCGTCTCAGCCTCACAAAGTGCTGGGATTACAGGTGTGAGCCACTGTCCCCAGCCGTTATTTTACTTTTATACTATCATTGCTTTATATTAATAGTGTGTTTCTGGAAGACAGTGTATAGTTGGGTCTTATTTTTTAATCCAAGCTGGCATTATTAACTTTGGGGTGTTTAGACCATAAAGTTGGGATGTTTAGACCATTTCTATTTAATGTGATATTTGTTTGTTTGTTTACTTATTTTAGAGCCCATGACCTGCTTAATAATGTGATATTTGTATGTTTAAGTTTATCATTTTTCTTTTTTTTTTTTTTAATATTATCCCATCTTTTATTTCTCTTCTTTTTCTATCTTCTTTTGGATAGCTTTTATGATTCCATTATATCTCCTTTGTTGACTTTATTAGCAATAACTGTTTTTTTTTTTTTTTTTTTTTGAGGCAGAATCTGGCTCTGTGGCCCAGGCTGGAGTGCAGTGGCACCATCTCAGCTCACTGCAAGCTCCGCCTCCCAGGTTCACACCGTTCTCCTGCCTCAGCCTCCCGTGTCGCTGGGACTACAGTCGCGCGCCACCGCGCCCGGCTATTTTTTTTATTTTTTAGTAGAGATGGGGTTTCACCGTGTTAGCCAGGATGATCTCGATCTCCTGACCTTGTGATCCACTCACCTTCGCCTCCCAAAGTCTGGGATTACAGGCGTGAGCCACCGCACCCGGCCAGCAATCACTCTTTTATTTTATTTTATTTTATTTTTAGTATTTAATTAGGTGAGCTTTATTTTCAGTTTTCCCCTCACAAATTGGTACAAGCAAAACAAGCAAACAAAAAGTTTGCTCTCAAGCCTCATGGAGTTAACAATCTAGTCTTTCTTTTTGAGCTATTGACAGTGTAGCATGGCCTAGTCCTCTCCTTGGGATCTAATGGCTCTTATTGCAATAGGTACCCTTTTATGACAAATCATGAGAATAAGATTTGGATGATGTTGAAATGATTAATCTTGTAGCAATTTTGACCAGATAATCATTTATATTCATATATTTGTGTGTGTGTGTGTGTATATATATGTGTGTGCGTGTGTATGTGTGTTTGTGTGTATATATATGTGTATGTATACATACATATACAATGGCTTCAAAAGCGTGACTTGGAGTATTTTGCTCCTCACAAGTTTTTTTTTTTAATATAAAAATCTTTTATTTATTTATTTATTTATTATTATTATTATACTTTAAGTTTTAGGGTACATGTGCATAACGTGCAGGTTTGTTACATATGTATACTTGTGCCATGTTGGTGTGCTGCACCCATCAACTCGTCAGCACCCATCAACTCGTCATTTACATCAGGTATAACTCCCAATGCAATCCCTCCCCCCTCCCCCCTCCCCATGATAGGCCCCGGTGTGTGATGTTCCCCTTCCCGAGTCCAAGTGATCTCATTGTTCAGTTCCCACCTATGAGTGAGAACATATGGTGTTTGGTTTTCTGTTCTTGTGATAGTTTGCTAAGAATGATGGTTTCCAGCTGCATCCATGTCCCTACAAAGGACACAAACTCATCCTTTTTTATGGCTGCATAGTATTCCGTGGTGTATATGTGCCACATTTTCTTAATCCAATCTGTCACTGATGGACATTTGGGTTGATTCCAAGTCTTTGCTATTGTGAATAGTGCCGCAATAAACATACGTGTGCATGTGTCTTTATAGCAGCATGATTTATAATCCTTTGGGTATATCCCCAGTAAAGGGATGGCTGGGTCATATGGTACATCTAGTTCTAGATCCTTGAGGAATCGCCATACTGTTTTCCATAATGGTTGAACTAGTTTACAATCCCACCAACAGTGTAAAAGTGTTCCTATTTCTCCACATCCTCTCCAGCACCTGTTGTTTCCTGACTTTTGAATGATCGCCATTCTAACTGGTGTGAGATGGTATCTCATTGTGGTTTTGATTTGCATTTCTCTGATGGCCAGTGATGATGAGCATTTTTTCATGTGTCTGTTGGCTGTATGAATGTCTTCAAAAAGTGGGCAAAGGATATGAACAGACATTTCTCAAAATAACTCTTTTAAAAAAAATTTTAGTGTTTGCTTTAGGGTTTACAGCATGAATACCTAGCATATCATAGTTACCTTCAAGTGATATAATACTATTTCAAGTATAGCACAGGAAGGAATCTTATAATAGTATCCTGTTCTTCCTCTCTTCCAAGCCTTATGCAGTTTTTGTCATATGTGTTATTCACATATATGTTAAAAATTACACAATTTATCTTTATTATTTTTTTCTTATTTTTTTGGTATTTAAGTAATAACATAAGTGATTTTATATATTTACCCTTGTAGATACTAACTTTGGTACTCTTCACTTCTTTGAGGATCATTCATGTTTTCATCTAGTGTCATTTTCTTTCAGCCTAAAGGATGTCTTTTACTATTTCTTATATTTTGTCAGTTAGTGATGCATGCTTTCTGATTTTGTTTTTGTAAGATATTATTGCTGGACATGAAATTTTAAGTTGACAGATTTTTATCCTAGTAATTAAAGATGTTACACTTCGGTCTTGTTTGCATTGTTTCAAATTATAAATCTGCCATCATTCCTATCTTTGTTCATACATATATATATACACACACACACATATATACACACGCACACCCATATATATAATTCATATATATATACACCCATATATATAATTCATATATATATATATATATATATATAGAGAGAGAGAGAGAGAGAGAGAGAGATCCTTTTTTCTGACCGATTCTAAGCTTTTCTCTTTATTAGTCATTTATTTCTTGTGTTAGAGTTTGTTGGGCTTCTTGGATCGGTGGGTTTATGGTTTCATTGAATTTGGAAAATTTTTGGCCATTATTTTGTCAATTTAAAAAATCTCCCTCCATTTTTCTTTTCCTCCAACAACATGTATATTCAATCACTTGAAGTTGTTACTCATCTCGGTGATGCTTTTTTCATTTTCAAAACTTATTTGTTATCTCTGTATTCCATTTTAGATAGTTTCTAGTACATATCTTCGGTGCTTTCTGTGAAGTGTAATTTATTGTTCATCCCATCCAGCATTATTTTTCATCTTGGACATTGTAATTTTCACCTTTGGAAGTCCAATTTGAGCCTCGTTAATATATTCTATTTCTTAAATTTTTTTACAAATGGGATATAGTTACAATAACTTTTAATGTTCTTGTTCGCTAATCCTGACAACTGGATCAGTTCTGGGTCAGTTTAAAGTGATTGATTTTTTTTTTTCCTCCTCATTATGGGATACATTTTCCTGCCTCTTTGCATGCCAGGTAATTTTGTATTGGATGCCAGATATTGCGATTCTTGCCTTGTTTGATGCTGGATATTTTGTATTCCTAAAAATATTTTTGAACTCTTTTGTATAGAGAAACAATTTGATTCCTTTAGATCTTGCTAAATCTAAAGATTCCTTTAGATCTTTAAGATTTGTTAGATGGAACTGAAGCAGTGTTTAGTCTAGGGCTAATTATTGTCTACTACTAAGGGAGAACTGTTCTGTGTGCTCTACAAAGTTGCCCATAAATTTTGAGGTTTTACAGTATGGCTGGCAGAGACAGGCACTATTACTGGCCCTTGTATGAGCCTCAGGCATTGTTCTCACTAATTCCCTTGTTTTGGGAGATTTCTCAGATACATGCATCAATCAGTACTCTGATGAATATTGACAGGAACTCCTCCACAGATCGCTTCAAGTTTTCCTCTATGCAGCTCTCTCCTCTCCATTACTCTTGTCTTATGAACTGTAATCACTTTGGTTTCCCTGGTCTCAGAACTCTGGCTGGGCAATTCAGGGAATCTGTCGGGCATTTCCTCTCCCTGAACAGTGGCTTGAAAACTCTCTAAGGGCAAAGAGAAATTTTAGGGCTCACATAATTTGTTTTCCATCTTTCAGGATCTCTGTACTTTGTTGCCTAATCTCTAGTTGTTGACAAGCTTGTTTTATGTTTTTCTTTTTGTTTGTTTGTTTGTTTGAGATGGAGTCTCGCTCTGTTGCCCAGGCTGGCGTGCAGTGGTGCTGTCTCGGCTCACTGCAACCTCCACCTCCCAGGTTCAAGTGATTCTCCTGCCTTAGCCTCCGGAGTAGCTGGTACTACAGGCACGTGTCACCATGCCTGGCTAATTTTTTTTGAATTTTAAAAAGAGACAGGGTTTCACCATGTTAGCCAAGATGGTCTCAATCTCCTGACCTCGTGACCTGCCTGCTTCGGCGTGTGTGTGTGTGTGTGTGTGTGTGTGTGTTAATTTCTTAATGTTGTGGGCAGTAGGGCAAATAAATCCAGTCCTTGTTATTCCGTTTAATCCAGAAATAGAAATCCAAGATTCTTCTTTATTTTCCAGCAAGCAGTGCTCTAATCCAAGAGTTACTTTTTAAAATTGAGGTAAAATTTGCTTATTTTTGGTTATCTGGCCTAGGGTCACTTTACACAGATCTAGGCCCTTCTTCCTGTAGCCATTCAGAAGATTGGAGACAATGACATACATGCTTCTGTCTTTACAGGGTGTTTTTTAACCTTTCCTTGTAGGACTTGACTTTCATTCTCCACATTGTTCAATTCCTGAATTTGTGGGTGGGCAGTTGTTTTTAAAGATACAGGCCGGGCGCGGTGGCTCACGCCTGTAATTCCAGCACTTTGGGAGGCTGAGACGGGCGGATCACGAGGTCAGGAGATCGAGACCATCCTGGTTAACATGGTGAAACCCTGTCTCTACTAAACATACAAAAAAATTAGCCAGGTGCGGTGGCGGGTGCTTGTAGTCCCAGCTACACAGGAGGCTGAGGCAGGAGAGTGGCGTGAACCCGGGAGGCGGAGCTTGCAGTGAGTGGAGATTGTTTGTGCCACTGCACTCCAGCCTGGGTGACAGAGAGAGACTCCGTCTCACAAAAAAAATAAATAAATAAAGATACAAGATGATGAATCTTGTATCCTTATATGTTGGGGTTTCCCCACAGTGCCTGTCATACGTGGATGTTCAGTTCACTGAACTGAATTGCATGTGGATAGACATATTCATGTCTTAACTTTTTGACTCTGCATTAATTCCTTAAGCACTGTGTAGTTTTATGGGGTCTTCTGTAGTCCTACAGCCTAGTTAAGTACATGGTAAGCCCTCTAAAAATGTGTCATGACCAACTGATGCTGTAGTTGATTGGGAAGGTACATCTGAAACATTCACCTCATCTGTTTGCCTCCGTGTCACCTTTATCATGTCTAAACCCTCTGGAAAATGAACTTGGCTTAAATTGAAATTTCTCAGTTCACTCAGTTGAGTTTTGTCTTTGAGAATATAAGCCTAATCAAAGAATATAGACTTGGGAAAACCTGGCTTCTGGTTTTATTTTTCACCACTTCTCAGTGAGAGAGATCTAGGGTTAGTCAACATCTTTTCTAGAGTTCAGTTTCCTTTTCTGTGGAATGGGAAAAACAACACCTTTTCACAAGCTATTTTTAAGGGTTAATTCCGGCACACGTCTTGAGACACAGTAGGTACTAATACTTTCTTGTTGTTTCCTATTTCCATGAATTAAAACAAAATTAAAGGGAGAAATAAATGTTAGGAAGAAAACAAAATAAGATTTAAGACTTGTTTTGGATAGAGAGTTAGGATTACTCACACATTTGGTCAGGTGAGGCCAGAATAGGGAAATGTGGGCTTTATCCTTTGATCTCTCTGAATTTTTGCTGGCAGCCAAGTCCAGTGCTGGAATTATTTATTTATTCACAAGCTCATGCGTGCATGTGCACAGACATAGGTGCTTACACAGATCTTTCTCTCTTTCTTTCTCCCATGTGCGCACATGAACACAAACACACACACTTTATGGCTGCCATCTGTTTCACACCCTTCTGAACTAACTTTTGAAATGCTCACTCTCCCTCCCTGTCTCCTACCCCTGCCCCCACCTCTAGGTTTGGCGCCCTCTTTGTCTCCTTCAGAGAAGCCATCTCTCAGTCAGTTCTGGGATGCCGTTAGGAAAGCCAAGCATAAGTAGCCTCCTGTTCCAGTTGTTTTTGAGCAGAAATGGGGCTTGTTGTAGGGGGTGGCTGAATTCCCCGCACGCTAATCTGTCATCAATATTAAAAACAGACGTCTGGTTCTCCCTCATGGCCTCATCAGAACAATTGGCATGGGTTTCAGCCTCTTGGGCAGAGTAGATGTAGGGAGAGGTGGGAGTAAGAAGCTGGGCCGAGGCACAAGCAGATTTAATAAATCCAAACCTCCCATTTGACCTATGAAGAAAAAGGCTCAGAGGAGACGGACTTGTCCAGAGCTTACACACTTGGTGAGTTACTGGTACAGCCAGAGCTAGAACTAGGGCTCTGGTTTCTTTACTATCTACCCCCACACCCTCATCCAGTACATTCAAAGATTTTTCACTAGTTCATATTACCTCCGGTGTGATTTGCTCTTGTTGAGAATAGACCTAGAGGCAGATGGAAATCAGGGGATATAGGACATTTGTGTGGCTTGAGAGAATGGAGTCTTTAGCTACTGACAGCAACTACTGAGCAACTAGTGAACTCTGATCTTGTAAAGGGGATTGTAGCCCATCAGGCTTACCACTTCTTTGTCTACTTTTATATAAACTAGCTTTGTGAATCCCTAAATTTGCAAGTAGAAGAACCTCAAGCATTGAACCTGCCACTCTCAGTGTAAGGATCAGAAGAGTGAGGACAAGAAGGGATGGGTCACACCTAGCATCATAATCTCCTGTTTCTCTGTCTGGTGATACTCTCACCACATGCCTATGCATTTTCTTTGGTCATCTTCTGCTCTCCTGCTGGATTTTTTTTTTAACTTTAAAAAAATCAGAAACTTCTCTTTTTCTTCATGGAATTCTCAGCTTCAGCTTGTTTAGTTCAGGGCTGGAAGGCCAGCCGGCTCTGTTGGCACTCACAGAGGCAGCAGGCCCTATCCACTAGCCCCGGCACCTCCTCATACAAGGCAGCAACATCTGGAGCTGGTCAGTGCCCCTTTCTGCCCTGGCATCTGGGAGCCTAATGGGCCTCTCCCCGGCTGATCAGTACCACGCTTGCCTCCTGCCAACTCTCAACTCTTGTCTCTGTTTCTTTCTTCCTATATCCTTTCCTATTTCCTTTCTTCTCTCCTTCCTTGTTTTATTCTTTTTCTACCTTATGTGTGTCAACTTCCCTTGGTGACTGTCTCTTTCTTCTTTTTGCTCCATGTCATTCTCTGCCCATGTCTCAGCTGACCTTTGCTTGTCTTTGTCTCTCTACGCTGGCTCTGATATGAGCTGCTCATTTAGACTTACATGTGGGTAAAGAAGAATGTCCAGAGGCCATCTGTACCCACTCTCAGCTCTGCTGTTCTTTCTCTATCCCTATTATCATTAAGGATAATCTACAACTGAAAAGGCACTCCCCGTCCCAACACACACACCATCCCATCTCAGACCTTAGACTGAAAACTTTATCAAGTAAAAGGGAGCAGTTACAGAGGTGAATTTATATGAGGAATAACTCAAGGTGAAGGGCAGCAGGTCTCTTTTCTCCAGTAGCTGAGAGGATGGTGGCAGCAGTGGCTGTGATGGAGCACTTACATTGTAGGTATTTATGAAATCTTGTGGAATTTACTTAGTTCCTCATGCTGTGTGGGCCATGGCTGAACTGTGCTGTTCATCTGAGAAACTAGAGGGGACCTCACTCACCTGCTGTCCGCTTACCCTGGGCCAGCCTGAGAGAGGTGATGTCATTGGAAACTACGCTTTACTCCCTCAGCTAGAATTGGGGGGTGGGGGCGAGGGAAACATGTTTTAAAGGGTGAAGTACAAACCTACATGATTGCAAACATCTGAAACTGATATTAGGGGCTCAGAAAATATTTCTGTCACTCCAGCTGCTCTCTGGGTGAAAGGTTTCTAAAGTCAAAGGCTTCCAAAGGGAAAAGATACTTGGAAAGTCTTAATCCTGTTGATTCTTCCATGCCACCCAGCCTGCCTTCTATATCACAGAATTCTTTACAGCTCACAAAGCACCCTCATTCATTTCATGAATGTGTGTGGAGCTCTTAGTATGGTCTATGTCCTGGGCATGGAATGTTAACAGGACAGGCATAATTCCTGCCCTTATGGAGCTTATAGTCAACAAAGAGAGTGGTATAATTTAGCGAGAAATTGCTCGGATAGCATAGTGGGTGCTGAGATAACTCAGATGCTGTAGGGGCATGGCAGAGAGGTTTCTAATTCAGTCCATTGGGGATAATAAAGGCTACTCAGAGGAAGTGGGAAATTGTTTGAGAGTCTGGTTCCAGTAATTCATTATGTGGATCAACCTCTCATACACAAGACTACAAACCCCTCCCCTGGAGATCACTCCCAAGCTGGTCTTTCTCCCTCCCTGTTGCCATCTGTTGCCATTCTTGTCCTTAGTAGCAGCTTCCCGTTAGAGATGCCAAGAGAATAAAAATCTGTATTTCTCTCTTTACTCAACAGAATCTCCTTCCAGGCCAGGCAAGAATTATGCTGTGTTGGTACCTACCTGTCATCCAGAGTTTGCCCAGACTAAATCTATCCTACCTTGTGTCTATGACATTGTTATTCCCCAAAAGGGGAAGTCTAGCTGAATCCAACCTTCATCGTCTTGCCTCAACTGAAACTGATTCTTTAAGTATTTTAAGTTCCTGGTTTGGAGCTTTATCTTCGTCTGTGTTCTTGCCATCACGATAGGTAAGGTCAGGGTTTTTTGTGGATTTTCTGTCCAACAATCCAGTCTCTCACTTCCTTGATATGCTCATCTCCAGTGACCATTTCTCCATTCTGCCTCAGCCACCCACTCCTGGGCCACACTGTAGACTTTGTCCTCACATGATATTGTTCCATAAAAAACCATCAGTTCCAACATCCCACTCTTTGACTTCAATCACTGCTTGTATCAGTCTCTCAATCTCCCTTGCCTTTCGGTCTTTTAATTTCCCTGCTTGGTCAAACACCTGCACTGGATGCATGCAACTCTCCATCTTCTGTGATGGTACAGTCAGGCAGCTACAGAAAAACACAGTTTTGAATATTGTCATCAATGTATCATCAGTCATCAATGTTAACTGGTCTCTTCATGCTTCCATTCAATCTTAACTAGGTTTCTCCTGTCAACTTACATTCTTCTTCATCATTCTTTGAGATGGGGGTCTCGCTCTGTCACCCAGGCTGGAGTGTACTAGTGTGATCTTGGCTTACTGTAACCTCTGCCTCCCTGGCTCAAGCAATCTTTCTGCCTCAGCCTTCTGAGTAGCTGGGACTACAGGTACACCCCACCATTCCCAGCTAATTTTTTGTATTTTTGGTAGAGATGGGGATTCATCATGTTGCCCAGTCTGGTCGTGAACTCCCGAGCTCAAGTCATCTGCCTGACTTCGCCCCCCAAAGTGCTGGGATTATAAGTGTGAGCCACCACACCCAACCTTCATCATTCTTAAACCCATAATACCCTATTCTCCCTTTATTCATTAAGAACAATAATGGAGTAGTGTAATTTTTCTCCAAATAATTTAAAATTTTTCTTGCATACTCTCCCCATTTCCTCCTGATATAATATAGGAGATGTCCTCCTTTCTTTCTAAAGTTAGTCTTTTCATTGCAGTATTTCTTATGCCTTCCTAAATTATTAGAAATCTACATGTAATCTCTCTCCTTATATCCTATATTTTGTATCTCTCCTTCTTTAGTAGATTATTTACATCATTTATATGCTCATAAATTTTTCTTCTTAGAACAAAGACACAAAACATTGCATCTTCTAAAATGATCCCTTTCCTTTTCTTTATAAACACACCTTTGAAAGTATAGCCTACAATGGTTCACTTCATCTTTTCATTCCTCAGCTTACTCCCCTCTGTCTTCTGCTACCACCAAGTTACTAAAACATTTTTCTCCATGAACATTTGTGAACTCTATGTCATTAAATTCAATGACTTTTTTGGGTCATAAACTTACTTCATATCTCTATGCATTCTACAGGATCTGAAACATTTGCTGTCCTTGGTTTCTTCAGTACTATACCTTCCCGGTTTGGTATCTAACTCTCTAACTCCAACTTAGCCTGTCTTACAGGGTCTCTTTATCTGTTCTTTATCTTGAAGCCTCTTATGGCTTGCTCCTGTATATTCTTTTCTCAATTTAATCTCTCTCTGGGTTACCACACCTAGTCCAATAGTAACAATCAATGTATTCATTGCTTTTACATTTGGGTCTCCACCTCATTTTTCTGAACCCCCTAATTATATCCAACTGACTATAAGCATCTGTAATTCGATATCTCACAAGCAATTCAAACTCCTCAACACATTCAAAACTGGATTTGCTATCATCTCCCTACAAGTTTGCTCCTTTCCAGTTGTTCATTTACTCTATATAGCTGGTGCCACTATAAACTAAGTTTCTTAAAGCAGTTACCTTTAACTTTTCTCTTGTTCACCTTCATGTTCAATTTATAACCAAGATATTTTGCTTTGATCCCCATTATCTCTTAAATCGGCTCCTTTCTTTTTATTTCCATTGCCTAATCTAAGCCACTCAATATCTTCTGCAATCATTTTTTAAATAGTCCTCACATTAGCCACTTTTCCCTCCCTTTCAGTTATCAACTCTAAAGCCAGAGTTACCAGTTAAAATATACATTTGATCATATCTAGCATAGTATTTGGCAAACCATGGACATTCAATAAATATTTGATGGATAGGTATCTTATTTATAACTATGATTCTTCTAATTTAAACCTTTTAAGAACTTTCATAACTCTTCTAACTTCTAAATGAAAACTTTTTGACACATCGTACAAGGTTTGAATAATTGCAATTACCTACTTCTTCTCTCTACTATTGATGCTACCGATTTTCTTTCCCACTTGGGCCTGTACACTCAGGTCTCAGTTTAAATGTCACTTATCTGAATGCTTAGATTAGATTTGGCCCTCTCGTTGACTACATGAACTTTTAGCATTCTATACTATTCCTAGCTTGGTAGCACTTATTACAATTCTGAATATATTTTGGTTGGTGAAGGCAGGGATGTAGCATTTGCCTTTTGCACTGAAATATTAGCTTCTCCGAAGTGTTGTTACATTTATCTTTTTTATCACCCTATCCCCAGTGCCTGGTACATTGCCAGGCACGTAGTAAGCACTCAATAAATACCTGAAGTGTGAACGGGAAGTAGTGAAATGAAGTGAATATTGAGGGGTGGGTGGGATGGAAAGCGGTTCAGGTAGAGGAAACAGCACGCACAGTGTCCTTAAGGAATAAAAGGACAGTGGGGCTGGAGTGTAAATTCTGAGTATGGAATTTAAAAAGAAGGGACTATAGGAGGAGTGAAATCATAGAGAGTGGTTTAAGTCATGCTAAAGAGGAAAAGTTTTATCACCCTGGCTGCTCTATGAAGTATGGATTGAAGGAACTTTAAATCAATTATCTTATTTTACCTACAAATTAGTCCTTCCAATAGGAGGACAATATTATCTACATCTACAGATGAGGGAGTTGAGGATAAGTCTTGTGAAGTTGATAGTTGAAGGTCAAACTTCTTATAAGTGTGGAGCCAAGAATTGAATTTACGTCTTCCGACCATTTGATCTACGTTTCTCTATTGCTCACTGCCAGTGTGATGACAGCCAGAGGCAAGAAGCCTGTGGATCAGAGGATCAGGAAGAATGGCTGAGTAGTCTTTTTGTCTTTTCTTTTCTTTTCTTTTCTTTTCTTTCTTTCTTTCTTTCAGACAGGGTCTTGCTCTGTTGCCCAGGCTTGGAGTGCAGGGGCCCAATCACACCTTACTGCAGCCTCTACCTCCTGGGCTCAATCAATCCTTCCACCTCAGCCTCCCAAGTAGCTGGGACTAAAAGCATGCATCACCACTCTTGGCTAGTTTTTATATTTTTTCGTAGAGATGGGCTTTTGTCATGTTGCCCAGGATGGTCCCAAACTCCTGGACTCAAGTGATCCACCTACCTTGACCTCCCAAAGTGCTGAGATTACAGACATTAGCCACCATGCCTGACCAGAGTAGTCTTTTCTATAGAAGTTCATTGCTCTGAGAAATTATACTGTGTGGCATCAAGGTGTAGACTAGGAGATCCAGGCTATAGGACTAGGGTTTGATTTCTGTTGTCTACTTGGAGGGATGGCTGACCTTGGTCTGAACACAGCCATTAAAGACATAGCCTGAGGGTGAAGAGAGAAAATAAGAAAAGGGGTACAGCTGTAAAGTCCCTTCCTCCTCCATCTGACATGGGGAGGTGGAAGGGAGGTAAAATTCCCCTCTCAGGCATTATTGATGAGCTTTGAAAAATATAGGTTAATTACTTCTTCATTTTGATTCAAATCTGTCCTTATTTTTCTCTCCACTAGGGGCACCTTGTGTATTTCCACTATGACTTCCTCACCAAGCTGTCCTGCCTCTTATCTTGTCCCTATATTCAATCTTCCTCATGCTGCCAGTCATATCTGTCCATACCAGTGTTTCTCAAAACACATTTTCCATATGTGAATTGCATCAGGGAAAAATATCAGAACTAAACACAGGTGCTTCTCAGAATTGTTGTGAGCAGCAGATGAAATGATATATGTTGTCTGTAAGATGCCTGGGGCACATAGATGATAGTCAATAATCATTCATCCCTTTTACTTTCTCCTTACCTTCCTTTTTGAAAATGTACACAATTAAAATACTCTTGCTTATCTGAAATATTGGCTTTAACTTAGAGATAGCAAACCAGTCGCTACATGTTTTTAAATATTTGAATAAGTGGCTGTCACTTGAAATCTGGATGCTTTTTATGTGAAAATCTGGATTCCTGGCTTCTGCTGAAAAATAGTGAGTTTTGGCAACTTTAGACTCACATTCTCACATGACAGCAGTAGGCATGAGAGTTGACTAGCAGCTTTCCGCTTTAGAGAATGCATGCAAACTAGTTCGTCTTAATCCCCTCTTTTAGATTTTCTGACATCCAACCCACTACATTAACTTACGTTATCTGCTTTGCTCTGAAGATATTTGAAAGTGTCATCTTTAATTTAGACCAGGGACAGAGGATAGCTTCTCTTGAGAATGTTGCCATGCCTTGGAATATTTTCCCCTGCCATTTGCCATTATTTAGACAGTGGGATTTGATCTGACTGTTCAATAACAGAAATGCCTCATAAAAATAGCTCCATTTTTAAACGTTCATTGTATACCCCACAAGACTCCTAGCCTTGTGAAGGTATCTTTCCAGTTCATCTAAGATACCTAGTTCAACAATACGAATTATCCATCTTCTCCTAGCATAGAGTCTGGTTTAAAGTAGAAGTCTAATGAGTAACCATTAAATGAGAGCACTGAATGAATAAAGTAGAGATGCCATGTTAAGCTCATTTAATCCTCACAATAATTCTATGATGAAGTTACTCTTGTTATTGTCTCTTTACAGAAGCAAAAACTGAGACTCAGAAGTAGTCCACTCAGTCACAGGCATCTAGAATCCTAAAAATATGAGGTTGGTGCAAAAGTAATTGTGGATTTTGCTATTACTTTACTTTCAATGGCAAAAACCACAATTAATTTTGCACCAACCTCATATCCTATTTGGAAGATACTTACAGATCAGTTAAGCCAACCCCCTAGTTTCACAGATGAAGCAACTGAATCCCAGTGGTGAAGGAACTTCCCCTCAGTCTCCTGGCAAGTTATGGATGACACATACATAGGGTCTCCTGGGTTCCAGCCCAGTATTGTAGCCCACACGACCTGCCTCCAGGAGTATCCATACTTGGATTTATTTACCAATCCCATTCTCAGACTTCATAAACTTCCTTTTGACTTCCCTTTTCCTGAGTCATTCTGTCCTACCTCCCAAAGGAGAGATTTTGGGTACTTCCCTGGAGCCATCTGAAATGAGATCAAGGAGCTGTGCTCACATGACCCCAAACTCCCCAGGGAGAACTCAATTACCCTGTTCTGATCCGGCCTCACCTATGCCAGTGGGAAAAGTTGAGGGTGGAGTTCCCTGGAAAGAGAGAATTTGGTTATTAACCAACAATGAAGGCAGGATTGTAAGAGAACAATTATGAGCCCTGTTATAATTGCCCTTTAATCTATAATTGCCAGGTTTGTCTCCAGCTCACCTTTGGAGTCTGTTGACCCATTAAAAAGCCTCAGGCACAGCTGACATCAACGATGTAGGAGAGCTTTTCAACACATCAGAGTTCCCTGGGAATACTCACTCCAAGATTCCAAAGACTTCTTAGAATCACAGAAAATCTGGAAGAAACTCTAGTGAACACAGCCCTCTACCCAATGTAGAGATCACAGGTAGCCACCTACCCAATATCCCCTATCCACCATTCACCTCTCACTCACATTATACAGATAAGAAACAAGACTTAGAGAAGAAAAGTGACTTGACTGAAGTCATTCAGAGTTCATGAATATAATTCTGTAGCTCCTAGGACATATTAATAGATCGAGGCCAGGTGTGGTGGCTCATGCCTATAATCCCAGCACTTTGGGAGACCGAGGCAGGTGAATCACAAGGTCAGGAGATCAAGACCATCCTGACCAACATGGTGAAAGCCCATCTCTACTAAATACAAAAAATTAGCCAGGCATGGTGGCACGCTACTTGGGAGGCTGTAGCAGGGGAATCACTTGAACCTGGGAGGCGGAGATTGAAGTGAGCCGAGATTGCACCACTGTACTCCAGCCTGGTGACAAGAGCGAAACTCCGTCTCAAAAAAAAAAAAAAAGATCATAAGTCCTGGAATATTGTGTACCTTCAACACTGACCATTCACGTGTCAAAGAGTTGGATCACAATACCTATGGCTTTGGGTTCACTCACTGATCATGAGTTCTGGGGACAATTACCTCTGGAAAGGGTACCAATTTCAAAGGCCAGAAAAAGATGGAAGCCATACATTCTAGTAGGCAAGAAAATACATTTTTTAAATATAACCATCCTTGAGAGATAATCCCCTTATATTTGGAGAGGCAAACAATATAACCCAAACTCTTTCCCTTCTTGAGTTGACTTTTAGGAAGCTGATGACTAACTTGACATGTGAGAGCAGTAACAACACTAGCCTACTTTCTCATTGTTAGACACACCAAGCTTGTTACTTCACATCTACTTCCCTCTGCTTTGAATTTTCTACCCTTCCCACTAGTGGTTCCCTTAACTGGGGTTGTTAACTCCTTTATAGCACATGAGTCTTAATCCCATTTTCATCTGCACAGAAAGCCTTTCCTGACTACCCAAATATTAGGTTTCTTCTCTATCACTTTCTATCACATCCCTCAGTATTACTACCCTTATATCATGCAGCATTTGTTGAAATTATCTCATTTATTTGTATATTTGCTCATTTACTTTTGATTTGTCTGCCCTTTAAAAGATAGCTTGAGGCATAATTGACATACAAAAATTGCACACATTTAATATATAGATAATGATGACTTTGGACATGTGCATGTATCCATGATGTCATCACCACAAGCAAGAATCAAAACATACCCATCACCTCCAGTAATTTTATTTTGTGCATTTATGTATGTGTGTACATGTGTGTGTTTGATAAGAACACTTAACGTGACATCTAGCCTCTTAAAGCATTTTAAAGCACACAATACCATATTAACTATAAGTGCTATGTTTTACAGCAGATTTCTAGAACATATTCATTTTGTATAACAGAAACTTTATACCCCATTGAAAACCAACTCCTTGTTTCCCCATCCCCAGCACCTGGAAACCATCACTCTAGTCTCAGCTTCTTTGACTTTGCCTATTTTGGATACCTCTATATTAGTGGAATTAGGCAGTATTTGTCGTTCTATGACTGGATTCTTATACTTAGCATAACGTCCTTTAGGTTTATTCATGTCATTTCAAATGGCAGAATTTCCTTCTTTTTTAAGGCTGAATGATACTCCATTGTATGCATATACCATGTTTTCTTCATCCATTTATTTATTGATGCACCCTTGGGTTATTTCTCTATCTTGACTACTGTGAATAATGCTGCAATGAGCATGGGGGTACAGATATCTTTCCAAGATCCTGATTTCAATTATTTTGGATATAAATCCAGAAGTGGGATTGCTGGATCATCAGCAGTTCTATTTTTAATTTTTTCAGGAACCTCCATACTGTTTTTCACAGTGGCTTCACCTTTCTACATTCTCAACAGTGATAAGAGTTCTCTTGCTCTTGAGCATAAGCTAAGTGTAATCATGCCTTAGGACCTTACTTGTCCCATTCCATGCTGTATCCCTAATATCAAATATGTAAATTATGCTGTTGTTACCTGTCATGAAACAAGATAGTCACACCACAAGCAGAAAGGTATCTAATGTAAACAGAGCCCAAACAAGAATGAAGCAAGAGTGGCCGGGCGCGGTGGCTCACACCTATAATCCCAGCACTTTGGGAGGTCGAGGCGGGCAGATCATGAGGTCAGGAGTTCAAGACCAGCCTGGCCAACATAATGAGACCTCGTCTCTACTAAAAATTCAAAAATTAGCCAGGAGTGGTGATGCACCCCTGTAGTCCCAGCTACTCGGGAGGCCGAGGCAGGAGAATTTCTTGAACTGGGAGGTAGAGGTTATGGTGAGCCGAGATCACACCACTGAACTCCAGCCTGGGCAACAGAGCGAGACTCCATCTCAACAACAACAACAACAACAAAAAGAATGAAGCAAGAGTAATGACATTTGTTAAGTACCTACACCATACCAGAAATTTTGTAAGCATTGTGGCAAGTGTAAAGCTATTAAAGGGAAAGAGAAGACAGTCAGCATTTATTGAACACCTAGATGCCAATTTATCCTATATAATAATCAAAATTGTTCTGAAAAGTAGTTAGTATTATCTTCATTTCACATGTGGGAAAACTCAGGTTTAGAGGGGGCATAGTCACTTACTTAAGGGCATAGAATTATTAAGTGATAGAGTTTGGACTTGAACTTAATTCTTCCTCACTCAGAAACTCTGCTCTTTATCCCTACTCTCGATGGCTTCCAAGGAATCCCTGAAGGGGAAATTAAGACGTATGTGTGTATGCATGTATGTACATATGTATTTATTTATTTTAATAAAAAAGGAGAAGAGAATATAATGAAAAAAACTTGAGGGGGATGTGCTTTTGATTGAGGGTATGGGGACCATGCTAGGAGCTTTTCAAGGCAGAAATCATGGGAAGACTTAAGCTCTGAGCCGGGTCATATTCTGAGCCAGGCACTGTAAGTCACCATGTTTCATGCATTGGGTGCAGATGTTCTGTCATCAATGCATGATGAATCATGCCTTAGGAAGGTCAGATCTGGCTGTTCTGCAGCAGCTGAGCTTCTCAAAGGAGTTTTGGGCCCATAAAATAGGGAAACAGGGGTGATGGAAATGACATCCAATGAGTACTGTTAACTGGCTGAACATAAAGTGACTGCAAAATCAAATATCAGTGAGACTGGACTCTTCTGATGTTGCTCACCTACTGTTAGCTACATGGACAGTCTTGCTAATTATGTAGTTTATAAGTGAGGCTCTTCTCCACATGTAGAGTTGATACTAGTGGCTTATATTTTAAAATTTATTTCTAGCTGACAAACAATTATTGACTGTTAATTCTAATTACTGGGGAAATTCCAGAGACAGGTCCAACTGTAATTCGAGGTAGAAGACGTGTACTCATTCTATTTTGTTTTTGTTTTGATAACCCTACAAACAGAGCTTGAGCACAGATTAGGTAGGTATCCATAGGCAACAGTTATGAGGGATCATGAACAGGACCCAGAAGGGGAAAAAGCCAGTACAGGGATGTGTTCACAAGATTACTATTGATGTATTGAGGCTCTTGCTGGCTTAAAGATGCAAAGCTGGAGTACGTCTTCTCTAGCTCCCTATCTCAGTTGTTTAAAGATTTGTGTTTCTTAGACTTCTGGGCTATACTTGCTCATATGAGCTGAGAGAGGTCCCACAGCACCATTGAAGGCCTTGGGGTAGGAAGCGCAAAGATATACCTGATGTGTATTCGAGGAGGAAGGTCCTGGGGCAGCACAAAGTGAGTTTGAACTCACATTGGAACTGTCAATTGAAATTGAGGTTGAAATCAGAGACTAAGGATGTGCGGCCTTTGTGAATAAAGTGGGCTTTCATCTCAACCTGGAAGGATGGAAGGGATTTCAATAGTAGCGAACAAGTAAGAGGAAATTCAGACATATGGAAGAGCATAAAGCAAGAAAAGCATGAAGATGGAAATGAAAGGTGCCTGGAGAAGCATAGAATGAGTGAGACTGGATTTTATGGTCAAGTGGATGAAAGCCTTGAAGGCCAGGTTATGATATCTGAAGTCGATTCTTTGGGCACTTGAGAGCGATGAAAGTTGTTTATGGGCCTAAGTTGTGATTAGAATATACTTCTCATTCTCAGTTGAGAATGGCTAGATGCAGGTGAAGTATCACAGGTGATTGTAGTATAGAGTATGCTCTGCCAGACTTGACTTGCATAGGGTCTTGGCAGCAGAACAGAGGATATAATTTGGACAAGTAAAATGAAGGTAAAGATATAAAGCAGGTTACCTCCCTTCAGACATTCTCTTCCTTTAACATCCATGTGGCAAATGGCATTAGCATTCTACTCCACCAACTGGGACAGTTTGATAATTTTTATTAATGTGTGGCCTACTGAGTTACCTCAGCCTTCATCCATCAAGCCCTGTATCATGCCTTTGGCCCACGCCCAGTGCCTCAGAAGCCCATATATCATCCCTTCAGGCAGGGAAGCAGATTCCCTTTTATCTCCCTTGCAAAAGCACAGATGTTACCGCACCCAGCCTTGTCTGGGGTTCAGGCACAGCTTCTCCCTGAATGACCTCCTTGGAATCTTCGTTCCCATTGCATTCCAGACAGACAGGCTTTTCTTTTTTTCCTTCACTCAAGAGCTGCCTCCACCCCACTCTTCTAATTCATGTGTCATGGGCAACATATTTGTGTTGCCACATCTGCCTGGTCCCAGCTGCTGAGTCCATTTGTAAGGCAGATATTAATGCTAATCATTGCCTGAAAAATTTTAGACCATGACATCCTGATGCACGGCTCATTGTTAGACTTCATCCACATCTCATCTTTATCACTGGGAGAAGGAAGGCAACATTATGATGGGAAAAGATCCATGAACTGGGTTGAAGAGACTTGGTTCTAATGCTGAATCCCTTTGTGATCTTGAGATTCCCATCTATGGGCCTCAGTTTCTGTATCTGTGAAGTGAAGTGGTTAAGTTCAATAATCTTTGAGACATTTCTGTCTCTAAGGTTTTATGACTTCCAGCCTTTAGGGATATTAAATGCATATACAGTTACCCCTCTGTATCTGTGAGTTTTGCATTCATGAGTGCAACCAACCTCAAATGGAAAATATTTGAAAACCTTTTCCACAAAGTTTTAAAAAGCAAAACTTGAATTTGCTGTATGCCCAGTTGATATGGTTTGGGTCTGTGTCCTCACCCAAATCTCACGTAAAATTGTCATTGCCAATGTTGGAGGTGAGGGCTGGTGGAAGGTGATTGGATCTTGGGGGAGGATTTCCCCTTTGTGGCTATTCTTGTGATACTGAGTGAGCTATCCTGAGATCTGGCTGTTTAAAAGTGTGTAGCACCTCCCCCTTCTCTCTCCCTCCTGCTCCAGCCATGTAAGATGTGCCTGCTTTCCCTTCATTTTTTGCACATGATTGTAAGTTCCCTGAGGCCTCCTCAGTTATGCTTCATGGCTGTGGAACTGTGAGCCAGATAAACCTCTTTTCTTTATAAATTGCCCCTTCTCAGTTATTTCTTCATAGCAATGCAAGAACGGACTAATACACTGGTACTATGTTAAATCCACATGAATGAAGTGATTGTAGACATTGTATTAGGTTTTAGAAGTAATCTAGAAATGATTTAAAATACAAGGGAGGATGTACATAGGCTATATGCAAATACTATGCCATTTTATATAGGAGACTTGAGCCACTGCAAAATTTGGTATCCAAGGGAGTCTGGCTGAGTCCGGGGTTTTTATGGGCTTCAGAGAGGAGGAACTGTGTACTGATTTGTCCATGAGTGGCCATGGTCAGGTCTGGAAAAATCACTGTAAGTTCTCAATCTGGTCCATAGATCTGACAGCCCAGCTCCCAGGCTTCAGGCCATCCCAGACCTGAAGGTGGGGCTTCACTGGGCACCTGACCCTTTCCACCTGGGAACCTGTCTGCCTCCTGCTGCCATCAACTTGCCATCCCTGGCACCCAGGTTGTTCACACGGAGGGGTGCCTGCAGCCCCGTGCAGAGCTGTTCCAGCCCCCTTCCCATGCTTATTGGCACCCAAAGTCTTGAGAGGGCCAAGGCAACAGGGAGCTGGCGTATCAGCCAGGTCACAACAGTGCCCAGGCTCAACCTCAACTTTGATCTGAAATTGGAGGGGGTGCTTGAAGCAGGGAGAGGCCAGGCAGTGGGAGCAGGCATTTCTGAGCCTGTGGGGGAAGGGGGTGATCCCCAGGCCCCTGAGACTGCAGGAATGCCTGGATCCACAGCCGCAAGTGTGTGGCTGCACTGTGCCTCAGAGAGCGGGGTTCCCGCACCTCCAACTTGGAAGTGGGTGGGGCTTCCACCTGTTCCTGGCTCCTGCTGGCTCCATGGAGCACTCAGCCCCTGCTGCATCTCCCCTGCTGCATCCAGTGTCTTTGCAGTGGCTGCTTCAGATGGGCTGCCACTGGCATTAATAGGCTACCCCTCAATGACCATGTCAATGAGTATGTATAGCCCAGATGCCCCTGTGGAGTGGCTGTGAAAATTTGATTATAAATCCAGGAACTGCTGGGAATAAATGGTTGGAAGATTCTGATCTCCTTCGTGTGAAGTATAGAAACTCTAGTGGGTTAAAATTGTCCCAACATCTAGGGGGACTCAGCATAAGAGAGGAAGATGTCTGATTGGTATGATAGGCTCAAAGCCACAGTATGCACAGCCACTTTGCCACAGTAGGCGTGACCTGAGAATGAGGAATGAAACATAAAACTAAAGAGTTGGAGGCTTGGGAGTCTAAGCTTCAGCCTGTTGTAACTGAGGGGTGGGATTGCCCTCTATTGGAGAACCACTGTAATCTGTATAAGGCTCCTTTCTATTCCCTTCGCCTCCACCATGACTTGACACAGAGCCATGCAGAATCCTTGTTTTGGATATCACGTGGCAGTGGCAGGAATTACAGGCACAGAAAAAAAATGGCCAACTTGGAAGACCTGTTGCATTTCTCCCTTCTCTCTCCACAAGTCCTTAGGAACCTTGATTGAAGAAACTTCTGGAATTCTTTTACAATCCAAAGGGAGAGAGGTTAGTTCTGAGAGAGACACTATACTTATCAACACTGTGCATGAGAGACCAAAAGAGTGATTCATCAAAACAAAAGAAATGTTTATATTACATTTTGAAGTTGTCTACATGATCGTTCATTCATTCAGCAATTATTTAATGAATTTCTGTTAACTGTGTATCCAATATGCTGGGCACTTTTAGTTGCAATCTGTTTCTCCTTTCAGCTCTTTCATTCCTCCTACCTTTCTTAATACAACCAGTATGTTGAACTACAGCTAGAAACTTCCCTGTGATCACACCCCCCTGGAAATGTTTGATGATAAAGAATTTAGTGGGGAGAGTTATCCTCGTTGGACATATTAAACACTGAATATGTATTTGCTAATTATTGGGATTATTTCTGTAACTGTAGAATTATATGACCTTCCTCCAAATCTTCCTCCCCAAGTCAATTCTTGACTTCAGTTTACACCAAAAGAAAAAGAGAAATTTTTTGGATCAGTTCATGTCTAAGTTTCCTTATAGGTCTGTATTTCTTAGATCCCAGAGGGATAACCTCTTTTCCGTTATTTACCTTGTCTGTGTTGCTAAGATGTGGGTCAGCTACCCATATAAAAGTGGACAATCAAGCCATTTTTCAAATACATTGAAGTACGAACTATACACTTAAGATCTGTATGTAAGTGGCAATCTTCAATTTTAAAAAATTAGTATGAATAGGTGTCAGAAAATAAAACTACGATTTCTTGAGCTTTCCAGCATAATAATATTCTACAGCTATGTAATAGGAAGTGTATCATCCCATTTTATTGATGAAGATACTACTATTTGACAGATTAAGTAACATATCCAAGATCAAGTAGTTTCCAGTTTTAACTCATCATAGTTTCAAAGCCTATTACAATTACAACTTATTCTACCTTCTCCATAAATTTCCTCCTAATTCCCACCCCAGGACACATTAAGACTTCAGGTTCTTAGATATCTTTGCTTCAGAAGCCCTGGCATGATCATCCTTTTGTTTCTTGCTATGACCCCACTGTCACTGCTCAGTGGATAAACAAACTATCGGTTCCAAGTTCTGTCAATCTGCTCCATTTTATAACTCTTAAACTTGCTGCTAAAGTATTTTCCAAGACACGGTGAAACAAAAACATGTCTTTCAATAGAAGGTCAGAATTTTGGAAGGACCTTTTTGGGTTTTAACATTAATATTGGGCATTAAGTTCTTCTTAAGCAGAGCTGAATTTTTCCTCTTGGGTTAGAGGGATGGGTTTTCAATGACCAGTGTCATTTGGGATCCTGGAAAGCAGAGGGTGGATATTTTTGGCATGTTTCATGCCCAGTGCCTCATTCTCCAGCTGGCTCAGGTTTCTGGGTGGAGTTTCAGTTTTGTAGTAAGACTGTAGACCTAGGAGAGCAGTCTGGCCAATTTCCCCTCAGGTCAGTCTAAATGACAGTAAAAATTACTGGTAACCTTTTCACAAAGCAGAAATTGAAATGGGGCTTTGAAACTTCTCTACATGGAAGTACAATCCCTTTAGGAAGAATAATAGGGAGGTACTGGAATGCTTCTCTCAAAGGGTCTGGGCATAGAAATGAGCATCTCCTGCCTTTCAGTAATGTATTCTACTTTATAAAACTATTTTATACATAGTCTCATCCAATTGCTTACCACAGTCCTATAATGTGGTGTATCCTTGGACTCATTTTCCAGATATGTAAATAGAAGCTCAGAAGGGGACAGTGAATTAACCAAGGACATATAACTGGTAAGAAGTGCAGTTGGGATGTAACTACTAAGGATTCTTGCTCTTGCTGTCAGCCAGTTACTCTACAAGGATTTGGAGTAATCATAGCAAGTCCTGGAAGCTTATATCATTATCCCTACTATTTAAATGGTAAAACTAAAACCTGAGAATGGTAGTGTGGGTAGCCTAAAATAAATCACATGGCTCACTACTAGCAGAAGTGACCATAGGTTGTCTAACCCTGAGTCCATACCAAGATCCTTCTTGGTAACCCTCCACATCAAAGAATGGGTCTCTCACAAGCTTGCCTGAGATCTGATGTTTTATAACAGTGTTGCTTTTTTTTTTTTTTTTTTTTTTTTTTTAATTTGAGATTAGGTCTTGCTCTGTCACTCAGGCTGGAGTGCAGTGGTGTAATCTTAGCTCACTGCAACCTCCTCCTCCTGAATTCAAGCAATTCTCTTGCCTCAGCCTCCCAAGTAGCTGGGATTACAGGTATGTGCCACCATGCACAGCTAGGTTTTGTATTTTTAGTAGAGAGTCAGTTTCACCATATTGTCCAGGATAGTCTCAAACTCCTTACCTCAGGTGATCCGCCTACCTCAGCCTCCCAAAGTGTTGGAATTACAGGTGAGAACCACCATGCTTGGCCCAGTGTTGCTTTTTAATTGTTGATTTTAGGAAAGCAGATTTCTCCAGCTGGGAATTGGTGGCCTCTGTAGATGAGCAGTAGCTGATGAGTTAGCAGAATCTTCAACTTCAGAGCATGGCTCCTCTCTAAACCCAAATTCACTGTCAAGATTTTGTCCATGGGGGGGCAGAGCAAGATGGCCGAATAGGAACAGCTCCAGTCTCCAACTCCCAGCGCGAGCGACACAGAAGACCGGTGATTTCTGCATTTTCAACTGAAGTACTGGGTTCATCTCACTGGGGAGTGCCGGACGATCGGTGCTGGTCAGCTGCTGCAGCCCGACCAGTGAGAGCTGAAGCAGGGCGAGGCATTGCCTCACCTGGGAAGTGCAAGGGGGAAGGGAATCCCTTTTCCTAGCCAGGGGAACTGAGACACACAACACCTGGAAAATCGGGTAACTCCCATCCCAATACTGCGCTTTAAGCAAACAGGCACACCAGGAGATCATATCCCACACCTGGCCGGGAGGGTCCCACACCCAGGGAGCCTCCCTCATTGCTAGCACAGCAGTCTGTGATCTACCGGCAAGGCAGCAGTGAGGCTGGGGGAGGGGCGCCCGCCATTGCTGAGGCTTAAGTAGGTAAACAAAGCTGCTGGGAAGCTCGAACTGGGTGGAGCTCACAGCAGCTCAAGGAAACCTGCCTGTCTCTGTAGACTCCACCTCTGGGGACAGGGCACAGTAAACAATAACAAACGCAGCAGAAACCTCTGCAGACGCAAAGGACTCTGTCTGACAGCTTTGAAGAGAGCAGTGGATCTCCCAACACGGAGGTTGAGATCTGAGAAGGGACAGACTCCCTGCTCAAGTGGGTCCCTGACCCCTGAGTAGCCTAACTGGGAGACATCCCCCACTAGGGGCAGTCTGACACCCCACACCTCACAGGGTGGAGTACACCCCTGAGAGGAAGCTTCCAAAGTAAGAATCAGACAGGTACACTCGCTGTTCAGAAATATTCTATCTTCTGCAGCCTCTGCTGCTGATACCCAGGCAAACAGGGTCTGGAGTGGACCTCAAGCAATCTCCAACAGACCTACAGCTGAGGGTCCTGACTGTTAGAAGGAAAACTATCAAACAGGAAGGACACCTACACCAAAACCCCATCAGTACATCACCATCATCAAAGACCAGAGGCAGATAAAACCACAAAGATGGGGAAAAAGCAGGGCAGAAAAGCTGGAAATTCAAAAAATAAGAGCGCATCTCCCCCAGCAAAGGAGCGCAGCTCATCGCCAGCAACGGATCAAAGCTGGACAGAGAATGACTTTGACGAGATGAGAGAAGAAGGCTTCAGTCCATCAAATTTCTCAGAGCTAAAGGAGGAATTATGTACCCAGCGCAAAGAAACTAAAAATCTTGAAGAAAAAGTGGAAGAATTGATGGCTAGAGTAATTAATGCAGAGAAGGTCCTAAACGAAATGAAAGAGATGAAAACCATGACACGAGAAATACGTGACAAATGCACAAGCTTCAGTAACCGACTCGATCAACTGGAAGAAAGAGTATCAGCGATTGAGGATCAAATGAATGAAATGAAGCGAGAAGAGAAACCAAAAGAAAAAAGAAGAAAAAGAAATGAACAAAGCCTGCAAGAAGTATGGGATTATGTAAAAAGATTTTGTCCATAAAGATCTCGTCATTATATACACACGTATGTGTGTGTGTGTGTGTGTGTGTGTGTGTGTGTGTGTGTGTGTAAATTTCCACTGGTATTTTAGATTTTTGGATTCAAGGGGTACATGTTCAGGTTTATTACATAGCTGTACTACATGATGCTGAGGTTTGGGATATGAGTGATTCCATCACCCAGGTAGTGAGCATAGTACCCAGTAGGTAGTTTTTCAGCTCTATCTCTCCCTCCCTCCCCCTTCCTGGAGTGCCTAGTGTCTATAGTTGCTATCTTTATGTTCATGGGTACTCAATGTTAAGCTCCCACTTATAAGTGAGAACACGCAATATTTAGTTTCCTGTTCCTACATTAATTTGCTTAGGATAGTTGCCTCCAGCTGCATCCATGTTGCTGCAAAGAACATGAGTTCATTCTTTTTTATGGCTGTGTAGTATTCTGCGGTATATGAGTACTACATTTTTCTTTATCCAGTCCACTGTTGATGGACACCTAGGTTGATTCCATGTCTTTGTTATTGTGTATAGTACTCCAATGAACACAGAAACATAGATGTCTTTTTTTGTGAAATGATTTATTTTCTTTTGGATGTATACCCAGTAATGGGATTGCTGTGTTGAATGATAATTCTAAGTTCTTTGAGAAATCTCCAAACTGCTTTCCACAGTGGCTTAACCAATTTACATTCTCACCAACAGTGTATAAGTGTTCCCTTTTCCATACAGCCTCACCAACATCTGTTGTTTTTCAACTTTTTAGTAATAGCCATTCTGACTGGTGTGAGATACCATGTAATTGTGGTTTTGATTTCTGTTTCTCTGATGACTAGTAATGTGGAGCAATTTTTCATGTTTATTGGCTGCTTGTATGTCTTCTTTTCGGAAGTGTCTGTTCATGTCTTTTGCCCATTTTTTATTGGAGTTGTTTTTTGCTTATTAAGTTTCTTACAGATTCTGAATATTAGACCTTTATTGGATGCATAGTTTGTAAATATTTTCTTTCATTCTGTAGGTTGTCTGTTTATTGACAGTTTCTTTTGCTGTGTGGAAGCTCTTTAATTAGATCCCACTGTCAATTTTTGTTTTTGTTGCAGCTGCACTTGAGGACTTAATCATAAATTCTTTCCCAAGGCTGACATTCAGAATGGTGTTTTGTAGGTTTTCTTCTAGGATTCTTATAGTTGGAGGTCTTACATTTAAATCTTTAATCCATCTTGAGTTAATTTTTGTATATTATGAAAGGCAAAGGCCCAGTTTTATTCTTCTGCATGTGGCTAACCAGCTATCCCAGCACCATTTACGGCATAAAGAGTCCTTTCTTCATTTCTTGCTTTTGTCAACTTTGTAGAAGACCAGATGGCTTCGGTGTATGGCTTTATTTCTGAGTTCTCTATTCTGTTCCATTGGTTTATGTGTCTGTTTTTGTACCAGTCATAAAGGTGTCATTCTAGAAATCAGTAAGTAATTAACCAAAGTCCAAAGACCTTCTCAGAATAATCACTACCATTTACATACTGCATACATCTGTATGACAGACACTCTACTGGGAACATCAAATACATTTTCACAAATCCTTACAGTAATTCTGTAAGCTAGAAGTTGTTATTTTCATATTGAAGAGGAGAAAATTGGTGCTCTGTCAGGAGAAATCATTTGTCTAAGGCAGAACTGGGATTTGAATCCAGATCTATCAGAGTCCTTGCCCTTGCGTAAGACAGTACGCAAAACTGTCTTTCAATTCCTGAACCAGAGACAGTAGGTGTTGGAAGGGACTTTAGATATTTTCCCAGTCATTTTCATGAACCTTGTTTTACAGATAAAATAAGTAGCTCCCAGAGAGGTATGTGATTTTCTAGAAGTCTCATAAGCATGTACGGCAGAGTCAGGCTTTATAACCAGATCTGTGGCCAGGTGTGGTGGCTCATGCCTGTAGTCCTAGCACTTTGAGAAGCAGAGGCCGGTGGATCACCTGAGGTCAGGAGTTTGAGATCTCCCTGGCCAAAATGGCAAAACCTTGTCTCTACTGAAAATACAGAAATTAACTGGGCGTGGTGGCGGATGGGTGTAATCCGAGCTACTCAGGTGTTTCAGGCAGGAGAATCACTTGAACTCAGGAGGTGGAGGTTGCAATGAGCCGAGATCACACCACTGCACGCCAGCCTGGGAGACAGAGTGAAACTCCAACTCAAAAAAAAAATTATATATATATATATATATATATATATATATATATATATATATATATATATATATATATATACACACACCTCAAGTTAGTCTTATGCCCAGCATGGTGCTTGTTCTTATAGACCAAAGTCTACATCAAAACTCAGTGTTGTTTTTGCACGAAGGCTTCTTGACCTTTTTCACACAAAGTCTTTTCCTTCTCAACATAGTGCACTCACTCATTCTCTCTACTGTTTATTTGGCATACTCCATTCTTTGTCTTGGAGTACCTCTTCTATATCAGCTGAAAAATTTCAGAGTTGGAAGGATCTTAAGAGATCATCTAGTCTTGCTTTTTCTTTCACATTTTAGTATGAACATTCACTGGTAACATGCCTCCAGTGTTGGAAAACTCAGTTCTTCCTAAAGTGTTCTATATGTATGATATGTCATCTGCAAACAGAGACAATTATACTTCTTCCTTTTCAATTTGGATGACTTATATTTATTTATTACTTGTCTAATTGCTTTAGCTAGGACTTTTAGTACTATATGAACAGAAGTGGTAAGAGCAGACATCTTTGCCTTTTTTCTAATTTTAGGCTTTTAGTCTTTCACCATTAAGTATAATGCTAGTTGTATTTTTTATGGTATATGCCCTTTATTTCATGGAAGGAGGTATCTTCTATTTCTAGTTTGCTGCAAAGGCTTTGTTTTGTTCCCATTTGAAAGGGATGTTGAATTTTCTGAGTCTATCGAAATGATGGTAGTGGCCTATAGTTTATCTTTCTAAGTACTTTTCTCTTGGATTCCTTTGGACCTGAGTATAAAGTTCATCATTGATACCAGGCCGTTTGTCCAGTGAGAGATGGGTATGCACTTGGAGAGTACCTAGGGATTTGGGGCAAGGAGAGTAAAGTCATATTCAGCCCCATGGTCCTCCTAAAGCCAAGGCCTTGCCTCCAGCATTGTTCTGGGGCCTGGAACACTGAGATCTGGAGAGATACATCACTCAAATTTCCTGGAAAATTTCCTTTAATGAATGACCCACCCATTCTCTCCCAGCTCCTTTGCTTCTTCCTGAGTGAGACATAATCTCAGCAATTGGGTTACCTCACATTTCACTTTGTTTAGAAAGGATCACATTTTCCTCCTGTTAATTGGGTGATTAGGTCTTTGTGAGCTCACAGATCTAATCTTGAGATTCGGGTGGGTTGAACTTGGTTGTGGAGACATAATAGGAAATAGTGTTTTGGGGAGTTCGGGTTAGAGGGAGTGACTGAATATTTTCCTCAGTCAGAGGTCTTGTTCAGGGGCAGGTGCAAGTTTCTCCCATGAAGATGGTCTCTTCTACATCTAAAAGAGTTGGCTCAGTGACTCTGTGATGTAAATTCACGTACGACAGAAGCTTGGGAGACTGTCTGCCTCGAGTTATGCACCTTTTTGCCTTGAGGACCTGTCTGCCTGGCCATTTCAGACTCACGGTGTGTGAGTGGGTGTGGTACAGCAGGAGCTCAGGACTTCTGATTCTCTTTGGTTCCAACTTCAATTAAGCTATCAACTTTCTCTGTGGCTTTTGGAAAGTTGCTTTTCCTCTCAGGCTCTGTTTCATCTTCTGAAAACTTTTTTTTTTTTTTAAGGTAAAAATCTGTGTGTTCCACAGTCTCCTTTTGAATTAAGGTTTTATGTAGTTAAGGACGTCTAACCAGCACATGTACAGAACAGCGTGCCTAGCACTGGGCAGAGTGCTGGGTATTCGATGATGAACAAGTATAGGCAAAAACGCTGCCCACTTGAAATTTAGAATTAAATTGGGAACATAAGCAATAAGCAATTAACTTTAAGCAGAGACTTCCCTGGAGGGAGATCATGGCATTCCATAGTAGTGTGTAGCCAGCAATTTTAACCTGTTTTTGAAAAACTATTTTAAAATAAAAAACATTTATTCATAGGATCAAAAAAAAAAGTTCTCTCTTCAGAAACAGATGTTCCTGGTTGATTAATTGCACAAATCATATTGTTAAAGATCAACTCGTTCTCTAAAGGGTTCAAGGAGAACTGCATGACTATGTACTTCAAGGAGAACTGCATGACTATGTACTTCCTGGGCTGGGAGCCTCTGCTGGAAGGGAGGACCCTGAATCTAGTGGGGCTGGACCACTAAAGTTTAAAGGATTGCCTAATTCTGTATCAGTGTGATAATTTGATTAATACCTGCAAGCTCCAGAAGAGCAGGGCCTAAGTCTGTGCCACTCAGCATTGCATTCCAAAACTCTGGTACAGTGTCTGGCCCATAGTTAGCACTTAACAAATGCTGAATGAATGACATCGAGAGGAGACAAGACAGGGACCAGATCTCAGAGGGATTAGAAAACAGGCTAAGCTACTTGGACTTTATCCTGTAGGCAAAGGGGAACCTTTGAAACCTTTTGAGGATCATAAACATAATCAGAATGGTGCTTTGGAAAGAAAGATAACTTTTCTAAACCTCCTGCTCATGGTTTCTTGTTTCTTTTGCTAAACTGTGAACTTCCTGATAGATCTTTTCTCATGCTTACTGGTGTTTACACAGTTTCATGCACAGAGAAAGAACTTAGGAAACATTGGTAGCATGAGTGAGTGGAAGAATAAACAAACAAAGGTACAATAACAACAAAAAGTGGCTGGGTAGATGAAGAGAACAGTGTTCAGCATGGGCTTGGAGTTAGTTTGAGATCTAAAGTCTCAGTTACATCACTTACTAGTTACGTGGCCTTGGATACAATACTTTCTTTTGGTTTTGGGTCTTAGTTTGACTCTTAACTATGGACATTACTATGTGGCACATAATAGGCATTCAATAAATTTTGACCATCTTTATTTATATTCTTGCTTTCATGGGGAAGATGCGTGGTTTTCTAGGAAAGCTGCAAAGGAGAATCCTTGGACCCTTCCCTCATTCTCTTCCTAGTTTATAATATAGTCTTACAAACCTTAGGGCTGCTAGCCCATGTAAATCACTCCGTACAATCCCTTCATTGTATAGCAAGAAAATTGAGTCCTGGAGACAGGAAAGGACTGATCCTAGGTCCTGCAGCATGTGAGAGGCAGAGCTGGGCCTTGAGCCCAAGTCTTCTGGTTCATTGCTCTTTCTTCACATATGGACAGTGAAATTATCAATTAAACTGGGCTTATGACTTTGCCCTTACACGTTCTTCAAGGTCAATGGAAATTGTTCTTTTGGTTTGTATATAATGTAGCCTTGGCCATTCCATTCCTTTTGCCCAAAAGGTAGTTTTTTGTTTCTTTTTCTCCCTTTCCACCTCTCTGGGAAAAGAATAGTCAGAAAGGATGGGATTAAAGTTAAAGATAAGATTCAGCCCTGCGGCTGTTCTTGCTGTGTCCAGTATTGTCTGAATAAACTTAAACTCCTGCAAGGGCTCTTGGATCTCGGCTGTGGATGGGTCCAGAGATTGTGGTAGACTATAAGTGAACTAATTAAGAAGAGATGAATGAATGAAGAAAAATGATCGCAGTGGAGCTGCCACACAGGGTCACAGCAAGGATATGCTCAGAGACCATCTCACCCAGCTTTCCCATTTTCCATAGAGATGAGGCAGGATTGGCTCAGATCATGCAATATGTCAGTGCAAAGATGAAATCAACTCTGTTCAGAGAAGAAAGCTTTGGTAAGTGGAACTGATAAAGATGGAAGGTCCAGAGTTCAGTTTTGGATATGTTGAATCTGAGGTACTTTGAAACATCCAAGTAAAGATGTGGCAAGACAATTGGATATGAGGACCAGAACTAAGGAAGAATATCTGTCCGGGCAATAGAATTTGGGGGGTTGTCGGGTTAAAGGTGAAACAGTGCATGTCTATACGTTATGTTGATAAAGCCAACTGACCAAAAGGAGAAGTGGGCTTGAAACTGAGGGCTAAGCAGGAGCAACATGATAGAACGACTATGGGAGCTGGGGCACCAGGTAACTAGGAAAAGAAGCCTTCAAGAAGTGAGATAGTGGTCAACTGATTGGAGATGTGAGTTTCCAGGTCACAGTGGTGGTAAATGGCAGAGCCAAAATTTGAACCTAGGTCTGTGATTCCAGAGGTCATTCCCCTTCCAAAATGCCATGTTGCCATCCCGCTGAGACAAGCTTGATGGCAAAATATCCATGACTGCAAGCAGCACTGTCTTTTTATTTCCCTGACTCTCTGGCTTCCTAGACCCCAAATGCCCTCAGAAAAGACTGAAGCTTAACGGAAGGAAGGTCAACCAGAACTTGAAACTCACTCTGAGAACACCAAGGCTCCTTTCTGCCAAACTTTCTCCCCACCCCCATCCCCAGGGAAAAGAGTCCAACAAAACTTCAATTCACTTGTAATTGCTCCACTCCCAGAATTAGAAGGATTTTTTTGTTGTTGGTCTCCTTCTAACACCCTCAAGTGATGCTTTCACAAAACTGTTATTTTAGGGCTGTTTGGACTTGTTTTCTACATAGCTCTTGTTTTCTATTATTTCTCTCTTTTTCCAGGGTTCAGACTAATTAAAGGAAGTGTAAATCACACCTCGTTTGCACAAAATACCTTTCATGAGGTCTGGAAGCAATTTAGCTTCTGTTTGCCAAAGATCTTTAGGAAAGAAAAAAAAATTCCCTTTGGTTTAAAAAAGATTAATTTCTTGGTGCCAAAAAAACCCATTAAGTGCACCTCCCATTCCTGGGATCTTTTATGGTTTTCATGTGAAAATGGCAGCCAGAAAAAGAGAGCGGGAAGACTAGGCTGGTTCTACAATTACGGCTGGCCATCCTGTGCCACCAGCTCAGCAGCCCTGCAGCAAAGCACAGGTTTAGAACACAGCCTGGTCTCACAGGGTATTCAGAGTGACTGGAAGATTTGTCACTCACTGTCTTCTGCTCCCCCTTTCTCACCCCAGATTCTAATAACCGCTGATCAATGTTCTTCCAGGGCCATGGGTCCTTGATGTGGGACGAAGCTTGTGAGCAAGATTGTGGACAAGGGGGCAGAGCTGTCACCTTGGGCTACCTCTTGCCTCTCTATTGGAGACCTACTGCTTATTTCAAGTCTTCCTGTTTCCTCTCCCCTGCCCCATACCTCTGCCTCTTTTGCTCTGTATATGTTCATCTTTGCTCTGAGAACCAATCCAGTGTATTTCCTCTGAGCTGCTAACGTCCTAAAATGTGAAACAATGAAGGGCCTCTAGTTATCTTCTAACTTTCTTACTTTAAAGATAATGTGACTGACCGGGTGCGGTGGCTCACGCCTGTGATCCCAGCACTTTGGGAGGCTGAGGTGGGTGGATCACAAGGTCAAGAGTTTGAGACCAGCCTGACCAACATTGTGAAACTCTGTCTCTACTAAAAATACAAAAATTAGCCGGGTGTGGTGGCACGCGCCTGTAATCCCAACGACTCAGGAGGCTGAGGCAGAAGAATTGCTTGAATCCAGGAGGCAGAAGTTGCAGTGAGCAGAGATCACGCCACTGCATTCCAGCCTGGGTGACAGAGCAAGACTCTGTCTCAAAAAAAAAAAAAAAAAAGATAATGTGACTTAGGGCCAGTGAGGGGGAATGGTTTGCCCATAGTCCCAAACCTATGGCACAGCAGAGCCAGGGGTGTTGTTTTTTTTTATGTGTTTATTTATTTACTTTGAGATGGGGTCTCGCCCAGTCTGGTCTCAAATTCCTGGGCTTAAGTGATTCTCCCACCTCAGCCTCTCAAGTAACTGGGACTACAGGAATGTACCATTGAGCCTGGCTGGAGCAAGGGTTAGCCCTCAGGGCCAGACAGTAAGTATGTAATGTTCCTCTCACTCTTTCATAAAGATGACTTTCTAACAGTGGAATTTCTGACAGCAAGATGGTAGGAGAAAATGTTGTAGACTTTGGAGGGGTGGTGTTTGCTCTGCTCCTCACATTATACCCTGATAATGGTTGCATCCATTACCTTCTCATAACATCGGTCATAAGAAAGCAAGAGATGAGCTAGGCTAACTATTAAGGAGGTTGTGGTAGATTGCAGCAGAAACAGAAAACACTTTATGACAGACGGATTCTGTGTTTGAATCTTATCTTCCTGCATTTTCATCTGGGTAACACTGGGCAAGTCACTTCACCTTTCCAGGCATCGGTTGCCCCATTTGTAAAATAGAGATATAAGTGCCACTCTCCTACAAATGTTGAGACACCTAAATGAGTTAGTGGGTGTAGTCATCCCACAATAGCAAATCAATACTTGGAGACTGTGGTTTTTCCAGGTGCTTTACCTTTTTTTTTTTTCTTTCGACTCCTCTATTTTGAGAATCACAGGTGCCTCACTTCTTGAGAACAAACACCTATGAACACTTCTTGCCTACCCCTCTTCCTCCAAGTGTGGAATTTACTTCCTAAGAAAATAAGTAAATAATAATACAAAAATATTTGGAAGTTTTTAAAGCATGAAATTTCCAGGCTGTTTTTCTGCTGCTCAGTACCTTCTGTAATTCTGTGGACCATAATAACTTTATCCAAGAATGTATTACATACTAGGTTTCTTCAGTTGGTATTTTTTTTTCCATTTGAAAAATCCAGCTTTTTAAAATAAAATGGACTCGGATAGGTAGAGTTTGGGGGAAAAGCAATGGTGTTGTTTCAAGGATTGGCATTGTACAGTAGAAACACACACACACACACACACACACACACACACACACACACACACACACACACGTTGGAGCCAGACAGCCTGGGTTCAAATCCTGACTCTGCTACTTCCTATTTACATGGTCGTAGACACATTTTTTTTTTTCATTTCTGGAATTCTGATTTCATAACTTCAAAATGAGGATTATAATTCTCATAATAGTGATTATTATAAGAATTAAAAATGTTCTTTGAACATTTGTCAGGTAGATCCTGACATTGTCCATGGTAGATACTCACATTGTTACAGAAGTGAGTGAGAGAGAGAATTCTAGAAAAAGGACGTGAGTAGTTCCAGAAAGGATCCTCAGAATCAGAAAAACAGAGTTTGGGTCCTAGTTTCAACAATGATGGGGACTTGGTTTCCTGACACTCAATTTTTCAGTCAATAAAATTGAATTCAACACAGTATCCCTGACACTTGTCCTGTTGTCTCTGGGCTCACTGCCCCTTAGCCTGAGCCCCTGTCCTCATCATTGCTCTTCTGGGTTATTATAAATGTTTTCTTAACTAGTCTCCCTGTCTCCATTCATTCTTCCCCTGTTACCTCTCTGGTTCACTTTCCACTCTGTAGTCAGAGGAAGGATCTTAAAGCCCATTGTAATTATGTTTTGCCTTCAGAATAAGGTTCCCATTTCTTAGTGTGGTTTATAACATTCTCCAAAATCTTACCCCTTCTTGCATCCCCCGATGATCTCTTCTCCCATTCCCTGGCTCTGCTCTGCCCACCCTTATCTCTGGTCACTGCAAGTTGAAATCCCTCTGCTGAAATGCCCTTCGAACTCAACCTGAGACTATCAGAAGAGATTCACCTACAAGCCCCCTAATTATTGGATTGATAATTTAAATCAGTGATTCCATCCCTTCTAACTTCAAGTTGCTCGTCTGTAAAATAGGGACCATCAATCCCTTCTCCACAGGGTCAAGGGAAAAATTAGATGAGGTAACTAACATCACTTGTTCAGCACTTGGCATAAACTGAGTACTTTTCACAGGATTAGTTCTCCCTCTTTTTGTTCTCTTCAACTCAACTCAGACACTGTTTTCATAAACCCAGTGCTCATCACACTGGATCATAACATACATTATTTTTCTCTTTCTTTCTTTCTTTCTTTCTTTCTTTCTTTCTTTCTTTCTTTCTTTCTTTCTTTCTTTCTTTCTTTCTCTTTTTTTTTTTTTTTTTTCTTGAGACAGGGTCTCATTCTGTGGTGGCGTGATCTCGGCTCACTGCCGCCTTGACCTCCCGGGCTCAAGTGATCCTCCTGCCTCAGCCCCACCCACGTATCTGGGACAACAGGCACAAGCCACCACACCCAGCTAATTTTTGTATTTTTTTTGTAGAGATGGGGTTTTTCCATGTTCCCCAGGCTGGTCTGCAACTCTCCAGCTCAAGCGAGTCAGTCACCTTGGCCACCAAAAGGCTAAGGTTACAGGCATGAGCCACCACGCCTGGCCTATAACATATATTCTTGTGTCTTCCCATTTTACTGGACTCTGAGTTAGTTCTTGGAAAGTCATTGTGGTTCTGCACTTGGATTCTGATTTCAGATCCTAGCCCCATCACCAGCTGTGTGTGACTTTGGATGAATTCGTCTGAGCTTCAGTTTCCTCATCTGTAAAAATGGAAATAACCACAGCATCTACCTCCCTAGGTTGTTGTTAGGATTAAGTAAGAAAATGCACATAAAGTCCTTAGCAGAGCTCCTGGCACATAGGAAGAACCTGTAAATGTTTACTATTATTGTTGGTGGTGTTTTTGGTATTCCTAGTGCCTGGCCCAGGGAAGAGATGATGACTGTTGAAAGGATAAAAGTGCTTTATAAGCAAGGGAAGGGTGGGATGAGCTTTCTGTTGATTTTCAAAGGCGAGATGGTAAAAGATCCAAGGTGGGGCTTGCTTTGTGTGATTATGGGATCAAGCCAGGGCACTTCTGTACACTCTGAGCTGCACTCTTTCCCTCTTTTGTTTGAGATGTGGGAAGGGGGTAAGAAGGGGAGAATGCCCGAAACATTCATTGTGGGACAGGCACAGGCACAGGCACACAGAGTACCAACAACACATGAGCCGGCAGGGCCGTTCTTGCCAGTGTGCTGTAATCCTGTCCTGAAGCACTTCCTGCATTCCTGGCCCGGCCTAGCATCCTCTCATGCTCTCCCTGTGGCAGTGCCAGCCTGCAGGATCATCCCCTCCTACCCTGGCCTCCCATGGGGGCTACCTAAATCATCTTGCCTTTTCTTGGTTTGATGGGAAGCTCTTTGTTTTGGCTAAAATACCACGGGCCTAGGTGGTAGAATATCCTGAGTTTGAGTTCCAGCTACTGCTTACCAGATTTCTAATTAGGTCAAATGACTCAATATCCCTGAGCCCCAGTTTTCTTGCATGTAAAATAGGGATATTAATCCTCATTCACAAGGTTGTCCTGAGAGATATGTGAAACACCAGGTAGTATGCCTAGTCAGTGCCTGACATATTAGTAACTGCTTCTTAGGGGACTGGTCAGTCCTCCTTCCTCTTTTCATTGTCCACAGCTGCATCTGGCCACTGCTCCACACCGACCTCCTGGATATAGGATGAGTTCCCTGTAGAAGGGAGTGTTCAAAGCAAGGCCAAATGGCACCCAAATGCAAATAAAGGGGTGGGACCCTCAATAACCTTTTGGGTTCATTGAAACTTATAATTCTGGAACTCTGTAAAATGCTTCCCAGGTTGGGAAGGTCAGTGTTGGGACAAAGGGGCCACTCATGAGCTTCCTCCTCCCTCTTCCTCTCACCATCACCAGTGCCCTGAGCTTTTCTCCTTCTAGCACATTGCCAGAGAGTTGCCCTTTAGCTGGATAACTCCCCGGCATGTATTCTCATTTCCCTCATCAGCTCACTATGCAGTGAATCTGTTCACATTCTCCTGCCTAGCTTTAGTACACAGTCCAATATAGAGGGAGAGGCACACAGTCAATGTTTTCAGGGGAAAATGATTAAGGAATTTGCTTTGGGGCTATCTGCAGTAGTCAGCACCCGCTGAACTTTCTACTGCGGTCTCTCTCAGACAGTGCCTTTTCTATATGAACAATGTTAGGAAATCCACTTGGGGTGCTTTCTTAGCCTAGGACCCCAAGACCTTATATTAATTTAACAAAGATACATTGATTGCCAACTATATGTCAACCTAGGTGCTTAGTAGAGATGTGCTTTTTCTTTAATGGTCTATAAATTAAGACTCAATGGAACCTATAGAATTTAAGGTGGTCTGGATCCTGCCATCTCCCCAGCCTCACTTCTCATCACTCCTCAGTAGGGATCCTATACTCAGCCACACCAAAATAGTTACATTCCCTAAAGGACTGTGCCATATTACGCTTGTTCATCTTTTTGGACCTTACCAGCCTTCTGAGTTTTTATTTATTTTTTATTACACATTCCGGAACACTTGAGTTTTTTAATCTAAGTTTGTATTTTTATAATTATTAAAAATGTAATTTTACTTTGAAAAAAAGAGACAAGCCAATAAAAGTGATACTGCAGTATCTGGGTTGTGGTAATTTAGAGGCAAATACAGGTGTCATCACCAAGCAGAGGGAATTAAAAGTAGAACCTTGAAGGACAAGGTAGGATTTGAATGGAATGAAGAAAGAAGGATGTTCTAGTTGTAAGTACAAAAGTCTGAAGGTTGTAGCTTGTGAATCATGTACAAGGACAAGAGACACCAAGACAAATGTAGGTTAGTATGTATGGATGCTGAAGGGAATAAGGATGGAGTCTTAACTTGAAATCCACTGTACATTGTCTTTCATTGAATGCCAGGCTGCCACACTTGATTTTGAGCCCGTACCGGTTGGAGGGTTACTGAAGTTTAATGTGCAAAGGAATAACATCATGGGGTGTGCGCTACAGGTGAAATAGCAGAGATGTTGCTCTGATACATCTGATGAAACTGGGACTTCTGCACATTGACTTTGCTACCTGCAAAGGGGAGGTGGTCCACACCCAGTCTGTAAAAACAGGCAAACATTTTAGCATTGGCCTTGACTTATTGAAAAGAGAAAAGGCCAATCTCTTTTTCAAGAGGAAACTAGGTTTGTTGTCTTTCTCTGCCTTCCCAACAGACTAAATCCAGGCACATGTTCACAAGCACCTTCCACTGGGATCAGTGAGCTGTTTATTCAGCTTATCTCAAATGCAGGCAGCTTTCTCTTTGCATAGCTGCAATAAGCTCACCCTCAGGGCTTAGAACACAATTGAAGTGGGGTTGGGTGGAGTGGGAGACAGAAAGGGAACAGTTATGAGCAGGTCTGGGTCCTGACACTGGCCTTTGAGTATACGGTTCCCTGTCTTTTAAAAAGTGATTTTTGTAGCCCAAAAAGGCCTTATTTCCTACCTTTTTCCTTCTTACTTAAGGCTTGGCAAGTTAGGACCCATGGACTAGCTGTCTGTTTTGTAGATAAAGTTTTATTGGAACATAGCCATGTCCTTTTATTTACATATTATCTATGGCTGCTTTCACTCTACATGGCAATGTCAAGCACTTTCAACAGAGACTGTGTGGTTCACAAGGCAGAAAATATTTACTACCAGCTACTTCACATTTAAAAGTTGCTGACCTTTGATCTAACTAAGCTTCCTCTATCCTTCAAAGCATAGCTAAAATTCACTTCCCCTGGGAAGTTTTCCCCGACTCTCCCAGGTCTCACTCAGTCCTCTCACCTTGGATGTACAATGCCACTTCTTGTCCACATTTTTTAGTACCATGTTTCTCTTTTTTATATTATTTTAAAAACAATTCTAAGTACAATGTATGGCTTTGGGGACAACTGCCACAATTTTATATTTTCTATAAAATCATACTCACAGGAGTTGGCAAAGTGGAAGTTGTATATGGTTTATAGCGAGGTGCCTGGTATTGAGTGTTGCTGTCACTGAGCAATGCCATAAGTTGGGACAAACCATTTCACTTCTCTGAGTCTCTCTTCTCATCTGTCATTTAGCATGATAACATAGCACCTACCTATGTAGGTGAGTACAAGATCCAAAGAGATTAACTCAAAAAAACACATAAAAGCAAAAGCAAACAAACAAAAAACATGATTCTTGTAGTAAGTGGTTATTTAATAATAATTGAATTATGATACTTGGGGTCTTGCTTTGCCCATGTGTAAATTTCGAATTTTCTCCCATAACATTCTGGAAAAAAATCCATTATTCATATCTTTTGTGAAATGCTGAGTGCAGTCTCCTCCTTTCTTAGAAATTCATAAGACATTATCATATTAAAGGCTCTGAGATATCCCATGAGAAAAAAATCTGTTTAACTTTATTTAATCTTGTATTTTTTCAAATTTATTTGGCCACACCTTGAAATAAGTATTAATGTCTCATGGGAGGTGATGTTCTGAAGAACACACTTTGGACCAATTGGGCCAAGTGGTCCTTTGGTTCACCTGGAGCTGTCATCCTGAGTTAAAGAATAGCCATTGCTTATCAGAGCCTCCTCTTTAATCACCAGCCCAAGAAATGCAATGAAAACTCATGGTTTTTTTGTTTTTGTTTTTGTTTTTCATAAAATGGTGCTTTTGGTTGTGTTTCTTCTATAAGGCAAGAAATAGTAAATGTGCATATTCTTAAACCCCAGGATATTAACCATGCAGGCTGTTGGGTGTTCTGCCTCCTGGTGGGGGTGTGTGTGTGTGTGTGTGTGTGTGTGTGTGTGTGTGTGTGTGTGCATGCACCCACATGTGTGCATACAGCACCTTTCTCTTCCTGTTGAGGCTGTGAGAATCACACACCTGGGGCATTACAAGTCCTAGGTGCCTCTATAACTATTCCCTTTCTTCTCACAAGAGTGCCTTTGACCTCTTTCTGTTAAATAGACTAGAAACGTTTCAGTCCTCCCTCTTTCTGGAACTGGAACCCTTGGGTCTCCACCTTGGGTCCCTGTTGCAAAGGGGAAATTGGGAAATTATTACCAAGGGAAAGCATGAAGTCATTGGGTAAGCATAGATTTGAGATTCTGACTTCCTCAGACATAAATTGGGAATAGGAATAGCTGACCCTGTCACCAGTGAGGGCTAGCACACATTTAGTTGGCTTATGCCCATGGGGCTGAGACCCAAGTAGGTGAAGCCTTCCTCACCACCTGCTCAAGACACATCTGCCAAATACTCAGTATCTCAGTGCACTTATTCACACCCTCTTTCCTTCTCCAAAATATTGTACTTTAAATGGCAAATTATAGGGGGACCCTACCCATTCCTCTCCTAAAGTCCCTTATTAAGAAGGCTGGAAGTCTCAGGAGTGAGCAGCAAGGGGAAGAGGAAGTGTTTCCAGTGGTGTTCGTGGCCCATGTAGCCAACAGAGGGCGCTCCCACACCATGCAACACTGGGGTCCAAGGATCCGGGCAGTTCCCGGGGAAGGCGGCCAGCTGACCTTTCTCCAGGCTGTTCTTGGGTTGCCAGAGCAGCGGAGGTGTCAGCTGAGAGTGGTCACAGCCTGGGGAGGAGAAGGCAGGGAGAGAGGCTGGGGCACCCGAAGGGGAGGAAGAGCTGGCAGGGAAAACACACAGACGCATTTCACAGAGACAGAGACACAGGGAAACACACAGAATATGCAGTTGTACCTACAAATAACAAATGCAACATACCCCACGCAGACACAGCATGCAGCCAGGGGATTTAGGGAAATCATACAGGATGCAGACTCACAAATGAATGTAATCCATCCCATAAAGGTATACACAATGCAGTCATCTCAGCCAGCTAAACAAAATCAAAGGCAACACACAGACACAAGCACATACAAACATACATGTGAGCACATCATCCAAGAGGGACATTCAAGCTATGTGCAGTTGATGAAAGGCAGATAACAAAGACACACAAACACACACACGGGAAGCACACAGACACATACAATAGATCCACAACACATACAAAGTCACACACCATGGGGATAGCACGCCATGCACAGACAACACACAGCTTGTACTCAACACATGACAGATGCCTCAAGAGGCATATCATAGATAAACAGCACAGGCACACAGATGCGTAAACATAGCCACCTTCCCACAGGCATACTGTAAAGATATACGTACCATGCGCCATGTGGATCCATCCAGCACAAACAGGCATACAGACACATTAGATGGCCACTCAATAGCACCCACCACACACCACACACCACACACCACTCACACTCACCATATGGACGTAACTCCACATGGATCAAAAGCACTTGTAATTCAGTAAATGTTTCTAAAAAAGAAAAGAGGGAGAGGCCAGAAATGGGGAAAGAAAAGAGGAAGAGTTGTGAAAGATGGAAAAAGAGACAGAATAGAAGAAAAGTGAGAAGACCCAGGGAAGGAGGGCTGGAGTCCAGATCGAGTGCTCAGATCTGCCTCGGTCATGATAGCAAAGAACAAGCTGGTTTCAGGTAGCACCCCTGGGGAAACCACATAGACTTGGTGGCTACAGCAGGGGCTGATGGTGCCCCAGGGAGAGCAAGCCACCAGTGTGGGGCCAGGGGTTGTGCCTCAGTCTTATCTGGGGCAGTGGCACCGAATCATATCTCTCTGAGTCCTTGCAGCTTCCATTTCATCTCCAGGGAGATCAGCTCCAATCTTCCCCATCTCATTTAATCCTGACCTGTGAGTGTCTTACTGTTCATATCCGACTTTCTCTAGGCAGCAAATGTAGCAAAGAAACAATTACCAAAACTTTCAGGATGTATCTCCTTCCTCCTTTTAGAAATATACCTTTTAAACAATAAAGGAGAACACGTGAGTGATCCTAACAGAGCTTGTTCTGCCAGAAAAGACAGGACAGGTCAGGATGGTACAGGATTCAGCAAAGGTTGCTTATTATGTAACTAAACAAATAAAGCTTACTTGGAATCACAGGATTTTGAGTGAAACAGATTCAGATCAACAAACTTTCTCAAGCAACCATCCTGGCTCAGATCAATGCAGGGTGCTGGGATATAGAAATAAGAGACTCAGCTGGGTGCGGTGGCTCATGCCTGTAATCCCAGCACTTTGGGAGGCCGAGGCAGGTGGATCACGAGGTCAGGAGATCAAGACTATCCTGGCTAACATGGTGAAACCCCATGTCTACTAAAAATACATAAAAAAATTAGCCGGGCGTGGTGGCAGGTGCCTGTAGTCCCAGCTACTTGGGAAGTTGAGGCAGGAGAATGGTATGAACCTGGGAGGCGGAGCTTGCAGTGAGCCGATATGGTGCCACTGTAGTCCAGCCTGGAGCCTGGGTGACAGAGCGAGACTCTGTCTCAAGAAAAAAAAAAAAAAGAAAAAGAAAAGAAAAAAGAAGGAAAAAAATGAGACTCAAAGCCCTCATGTTAAAACCTACAGAACAATGGGTGATAGATATATAAAATTTAAAACTTATACAATAAGAGGTAAAGGGTTAAATAAATATTTGGTTATTTTTCTATTGATAAGGAAAGAAGGGGCAGAATGAACATTAATTGAAAACCCACTACATGAACTGTGCTGGGCACTGTGTATCAGTTATCTCAGTTAAAGCTCATAAAACAACTTTGGAAAGTAGAAATTATCAGCTTCATGCTTCAGATAAAGAAAGCAAGGCTAGAAACGTGAAGCCACCTGCTCCAGACAGCAAAGTTAGGGAGCCCAGATTCTAACCAAGTAGCCTGCTTCAGAGCCCCCTGCCTTTCCCACCCCATGGTAATAAGCATCTCCAATGACTTTTCACATCTTGAGCAAGAGTCAACAGAAGCAGGAGACAGACAGTTAAAGCAGAGAGACTGAATTAGACGGCATGATGGAATACATTAGACTCTCCAACCAGTCAGAGAAACCTTGGGCTGTGAATTTGCTGGTCATTTCCCTAAGGCCTTGCGTGCTCCAGTTTCTGGGTCTGGAAAGAGATCTCCACTTAGGTATCAACATGCTGATTCCCAAAGTTCCTGCAGGGGCCCTCTGTCCTTGGACGGTTCAGCTCTCGGCTCCGTCATCATGCAGCCTACCATGTGAGCCAGGTGTCAGGGATCTCTGGCATCTTGTTTCCTTAGGTGTCAATATGTAGAGAAAAGAAGAAGGGCAGCAAAACTTGTGAACTCAAATGTGGATTGAAGCCAAAGAGAACCAAATTCTCTTCTCCAGTTCACATGGTCTGGAGCACACATTTCTTTACTGTATCACTGAGTGTCTGTTGTGAATTTTCAGATAAACAGCAGAGCTGGAAGGAACACTTGAGATTGTCTAGTTCTTTATTGGTAGGAAAGCTAAGGTCTAATAACATGTCTTAATTTACTACTGCTGTGTTTTGATTGATAATCATGACAGCAAACATTTATGAAGTACTTAATATTGTGCCAGGAACTACGTTAAGCACTTTGCACATATTGCATCATCAGATGTTCACTATGCTTCTGTTAGGCTGGCACTATATTTGTAATTTTCACACATAAGCAAACCAAAGCTCTGAGACTTGCAGTGGCTTGCCATGGATTGCGTGGCTAGCCAGTGAAACCGTTGACATGCAAACCAGGCCCATCTGATTCTTAGTTCTAATTCCTAACGACTTTGGTTTGTTGCTTCCCTGACTACTGAGGAAACATGGAAAGGGATATTTAGCCCAGATTTAGAAGGAAGATAACTCAGGTGCAGAGAAGAAGAGTATCTTGCTCACACTTCAGAGATCTGAACCTCTCATCTGCTTCCTTACCTACTCTTCCCTGGACCAATCTTGACCCTATCATTTTTCTTTCAGGGTTGGTTTAAAAAAAAATGTCGGAGTAAAAAAAAGGCCTCACCTTGCCTAAAGGATGTTTTTGTAATATTAGAAAGTGGCATTCTCCCTGTCCTGAGCTTCTTTCCTCTTTAGCAGGTCACCCAATTGTTGCCTCCCAGTTGGCTCCTTTGAGTGGGGGATCCTCTATCCCTTGGCCCCTTCAGTCATGCCTGGTTCAGTTTGGTCCTGTGGTCCTGGCCCCCCATCAAGGTAGTAGTATCTTTCCTCAATTCAAACCTAAACTGAATATTTGTCTCTGGGCCTCAGAGAGGAACCAGACTCAGGGTGGTGAAATGACTGGCCTGGAGTATCCCAACAAAGACTCTGTGTATAGAGAATGGAGGGCTGGCTGGTAAGGCTGGGGGCTATAGTGTTTAAATGTTGTTCATGCTGATAGGATGGGTCTCTCATTTGGCAAGAAGATTTATCTGGCATTTTGTAGCTCTGTCTGCTGAGATTTGGCTGCAGATTCCGGTTCTCAAGATGAAAAGGTTAATGGCTGCCTTTCTTCTCAAATATATTTTCTCCCTCGCTTTTCTTGGTCTTTCCTCTACTTAACATCTCCTAAAAAAAAAAAAGATAAAAATTAAAATTAAAAAAATTAAAAAATATATCCAAAACTCCTTCCACGTGATGAGCTCACTATCGGCTAGTCTACTAGTACAGTATTGAAATGAAATGCAAAGCATCCTTGTCCCAATAGGAAGGGCACCTTAGGTTTTCTATCTGCTAAATGGATCTCAGAATCATTTCTTAATATGTTTTGCATTATACATTTTCTAGTATCTATCCTGGTGAGAAGGAGAAATGAAAGCGTGTATCCCACATTTGGGGGCTTCATCTGAATTATTAATGACATCTAGAGCGGAATACTTAGGCCTTTACTGAGAGACTAAGTACCTGAATTATAGTTTCAGCTCTACCATTTGTTAGCTGTTTAATCACATCTTTACAGTGAGGTGATAATAATATTCATGTATACAGTAGAGGCTCAGTGAATGTTAGCTACTATTTTTGCTACCTGTTTCATTATGGTTATTATTAAAGGCACAGTCTCTCTGAGGTTTGGTTTTCATATCTAGGATGCAGGGATAATAATTCTTACCTTGACATTTGGGAGAGGGGTGTAAAATGAGAAAGTGCCTAGCATACAGCCTGGCAGGCAGTAAAGTTTCAATAACTAGCAGTTATTCAATAACTAGTAGTATGATCTGTCCTGCCTTCTGCCTGCCAACCCTACTTCCTTCATCTTCTTTGTGAAATAGTTCCCACACCACTATTTTATGTGTCTTATTTAAACCACCTCTTACTGGTCTTGCTGTCTTCTGCCTTCGCTCCTTCAATCCATCTTCTATGCTACAGCCAGAAGGATCACCCAAGGCCATTTTGATGTCACAAGCCTCCTATGACTGTTCCCCATCTGGCAGAGCCTACGTTTTTAGGGACATGAGAGCCCCTATCCACCCCCTGAGTCCAGGGAGAAGCCACATGTCCACAAGGTTTCAGCCCAGTGACTGGACAGAGACTTCCCAGAATAGGCTGTCAGCGCCCCTCCCCGCCAACTGAGAAGAGCACTCAGTAGGGAAGAACTGGGGAAGGCTGTCAAGGCTGCCACCGAGAGACAGAAGCCTAGGCTTGCAGCCTCACAGAGATGTACTACAGCCAGCTTGTCTGGCTCCTGAGGACAACTGCACACATATCTTTCCGAGTCCACGTTCAGTGAAATCACAGTGGTAGTGTGAAATTGGCCAGGGTGGAAGTATTTATATGTTGGAAATCAGCCAGCGCTACAAATCAGCACTTTTCGTGTCTTCCCACAGAGAGCCAAGTTGTTAAACATTTACCAGCACTCAACTGAACCTCAGTCTTATCAATTGTTCACAAGTCACATGACCTCTCTGTCTTGGTTCCTTCATATGTACGTTGAGGATAGTGTGTTAGCTTGGATCCTCTGAGACGCAGATGCTGAGATGGGATAAAACATCAAATGATTGTATTAAGGGAAAGGCCTATGTGAGAGAAGATGGGAGTTTGCTTGTGAAGTCTGGGTGGGAGCCATCAGGTTGGGGTGAGTCTGACGCTGAGTGAAGGAGAGTGGGAAGGAAGGTTGTGCAGAAGCATCCCAGGCTGCTGCCCAGCCTAAGGGAATCCTCCAGACAGTCTGCCATCTGAGGAGGATTCCTGTATCTCCCAGAATGGGCTTGCCTCAGTATCCCTGCTATGCCCAGTCATTGGCTAGGAGCAGCCTATAGAAAGTGTGGCCTCAGTGCAGATGCAGGGTTAAAATTCAGAGTACTCAGACTAGGGCTCTTGATTAGTTAAGCCCCCTGTCATTGGATTTCTGCATGGTGAATCATTGTGGCTGCTGCAGATATTGACACATCAAATCCTGTTGATCCAGATCACAACATATACCTTTAGAAATATTTTCTAAGCACCTAACCTATGCAAAATACCGTTCTGAGTCCTGGGGATGGAGAAATTTCCAGTAATAAAGTTCTGGACCTTATAAGCCCCATACAGAGGAGATTAACAAGTAAACAGATACATTCAGGAGAATGTGAAAAGTAAGGGGATGATGGCTAATGAGGCTGTCAGTAAAGGCTGCATAGAAAAATAAAGGATTGAGCTGATCCTGGAATGAGCCCAGTATTGGGTGAAATGGAAATTCCAGGCAGAAAAATCTTCAAAAGCAAAGTCGCAACATATGAAAGAGCATGAAAGATTCAAGGACTTGTGCATGACTCAACATTGATTCAACATGAGATACAAAAGCAGAATTACTGAGAAATGACCCTGGAGGAGAAATCAATGCAAGACAAGGCTAAGGAATTAGATGCATTTATTGGTTTTTTTTTTGGTTTTTTTTTTTTTTTTTTTTTTAGAATGTAGACAAGTGAAGACTATTACAGACTTTCCATCAAATGCATATTTTAGAATGATCACTGGCTGCAGCTTGGAGGATGGACTGGAGGGCTATGTAACAGACAGAGCCTACACACGTAGAAGGCTGTTGGATGTAGAAGATGATGAGTGAAGAGTCTGAAACAGTATTCAAGTATTCAGCTTGTGTTATATGTACTTGTAATCGAAGGTCTCTCTCTAGATCTTCTACACCATAGTTTTCTAACTTCAGGTCATAATCCATTAGTAGATTGTGAAGTCAACTTACTGGATTGGAGCCAACATTTAAAAAAAGAAAATAGGACGTAGGCTGCGTGTGGTGGCTCATGCCTGTAATCCCAGCCCTTTAGGATCCCACCCAAGGCAGGTGGATCTCTTGAGTCCAGGAGTTCAAGATCAGCCTCGACAACATGGCGAGACCCTGTCTCTGCTAAAAATACAAACAAAAAATGGCCGGGCCACGTGGTAGTGTGTGCCCGTGGTCCCAGTTACTCAGGAGACTGAGGCTGAGGTGGGAAGACCACTTGAGCTTGGGGTCAGGGGTGGGAATGGGTGGGCAGGTGGAGGGAAGGGTGTGACTGGAGGTTGCAGTGAGCCGATATCACACCACTGCACTCCAACCTGAGTGATGAAGTGAAACACTGTCTCAAAATAAATAAATAAATAAATAAATAATTTATATAAATAAATATATTTATATAAATATATATATATTTTTTGAGACACTGTCTCAAAAACATTATCCTGAATATATTATACATACATTATCCTGAATGTATCTGTTTACTTGTTAATCTCCTCTGTGGGGCATATATATATATGTGTATATGTATGTAATATTTCAGATTGTATTGCATGTGGCAAGCCTAAGGATTTTTTCATAAAGCTTGCACTTCAGTCATATACACATGCATGTGTATACTAGATTGGGATGGAAAATATATGAATCACAGTCAAAAAAGTTATAGACTATGAAATATTGTAGGGCAGTGTTGTGTCTTACACGTCTTAAACTCAAGGAACTACAAAGTTGGAGGAGGCCTTTGGGTCTAGCTGACTTAGGTTTGTACTCCAAGTCTACCTCCTTCAATTGGATAATGATGCTTAGAGAAGTTAAGTGATTTCTCCAAGATCAGATAACTCTTATCATATTCCTTACAATACCTGGTTTGATTAAGAAACTGAATCTGTGAATGCGTTTATGAATGAATACAGATTATAAATTAATATCATAGAAATATTTGAGTAAATTAATTAATGAATAAATGAATCCATGAATGAATGAATGACTAAATCTATATATGACTATATGAAAAAATAAATAAATGAAGTACAAAGGAAGGAAAGAAGAATCGGAGGGAGGAAGAAAACTCTCGTATCCTTTCACAAGCACTGGGAATCTGTAGACTATCAGCCAAGAAGTGAAGGATTTCTGAATGACCCCAGGCAGGGGACAACAACCAGTTGGAATTAATCATGTGGCCAGCACAGAGATCAGCCAAAGTTGATGCAAGTATCATTACTTGATACTGCAAGTAATGATGGTCTTGGAGTAGACTTTGTTACACACTCGTTTATTGGGTGAGCTATTAACTGTCTTAGCATCAGGGTAGCAAGGCGCCTGACATTAGAGAATGAATGAGGTGTTTAGGGTGGGGAGAGATGGGCTCTTTTTCTAGCTCTGGTCTGCTGAGTCATCTCCAGCCCCAAGGGCTGCCATGCCATTATTTATCAATCCCATGACCAGGAGGCAATCAGTTCCATGTACTTTGGGCCACCTCAGAAAGCTACATGTTTAGTTCAGGGGAGAAGTGCATTAACATAGAAGAGCAAGACCCAAAGAGCCACCTGAGATCACTAAAAGTTAATCAGGCCTCTGTCATTTTAACTATTTGAATCAGGTTTAGATTTAACTCTGGACTTCTCTGCTTATTTGATGTGTGGCACTGGGTTAGTCACTTTACCTTTCTGAGCTTTCACTTACTCAACTGTAAAATAGACATATCAATCTTAAACTGGTTCTATAATCCACGTGCTTGCAAAGAGTTTATGGTGTATAGATGCTTATCCTCTACCTCTCTTCTTTGTCCTTAAAATCTCCCATGCTTTTTATCTACTTACCAATTCAGTTATTCAACAAGTATCTGTTGAGTTCTTACTATGTACCAGGCACTGGTATCAGCAGTGAATCAAAGAGACAAAACTCCTTGCCTTCACGGAGCCAACATTCCGGAACATGAGGTTGCAGGTGCAATCCAGAGGCACCATTCGCTCAGCTCTAAAAGATGATTCTAGAAGGAAAGGGAGACAGGAAAAGGAAAAAAAAAAAACAAAAAACAAAATAAATATTTTATCAGATGTTGATAATTGATACAGAAGAAAAAGAAAAGCAGAAAAAAAAGACAACTATGCTACATGAGGGAAAGGGCTGTCTAGTTTTAAATAAGTAAGTCAGAAAAGAGCAGTGTTGGAGCAAAGATCGGAAGGAGATGAGAGATCTGAATGAAAAGCGTCTCAGGCAGAGGGAAGAGCAAGTGCCAGACCTTGAGATGGGAGCGTGCCTATGTGTCTGAGGATGACAAAGAGACCATTGTTCATGTGGTTCTCTCTATTGCAAATTCTTTCCTTGCTATTCTGTTGAGAGAATTCTCAACTAATCTTCAGACCTCAGCTCCTTCTCTTTTGTCATACCGGACAGAAAAATTACTCTGCGATGGTCGCTTACATCTGTTCTCCTCCAGAATGCAAGTTCCATGAGGGCAAGGCTTATGCCTCTCTTGGTCATCTCTGTGTCTTTAAGACCAAGCATACTTTCTGGCTCAGAGTAGGCACTGAATGAATATTTATTAAATGCAGTGTTAAATGAACGCATGAGCTTTCTGAACCTTCCCTCTGTCTTCAGCTTAATCAGTGCCCCTTCATCCTTCATTTTTCAAAGTCACGCATAACCTTTGCTTTCTCCAAGAAGCATTCTTTCTTTCTTTTTTTTTTTTTTTTTTTAATGAGGCAGAGTCTCGCTCCATCACCCATGCTGCAGTGCAATGGCATGATCTCGGCTCACTGCAACCTCTGCCTCCCAGGTTCAAGCAATTTTTCTGCCTCAGCCTCCTGAGTAACTGGGATTAAAGGCACCCTGCTAATTTTTGTATTTTTTTTCTTAATAGAGATGGAGTTTCGCTGTGTTGGCCAGGCTGGTCTCAAACTCCTGACCTCAGGTGATCCGCCCACCTAGGCCTCGCAAAGAGCTGGAATTACAGACTTGAGCCACAGTGCCTAGCCCAAGAAGCATGCTTTAATTTGTCAAGGTTATGCTCACCTCTCCTTAACCTGATCTCCAAAGTCCACACAGGAGAACATTAGTCCAGTGGAATGCTAATATATGAGCCGTAGAATATAAAAACAGTTCTGGGACCAGTTAGTTTCGAAAAATGTTGGTTAATCAAATGTAAACAGGTTTCTTTATTCAATGACTTTTCAGAAACTTTCATATGTCAAAGGGGCTTGTGAATTTCAAAGAGAGGGGAATTGTTAAGGAAAGTTTCCTAAATGTGCTTGACTATGGTGCTTTTTCTAAAGGAACAATTTTCAGGAACCCACTTTGGGAAATACTGACTGAAAATTTGTTGGGATTCTCCCATCTTTTGGATTGTTCTTTGGTTTAACCTCAGCCAACCTCTGTCACTCTAGCTTCATGGCCCAAGGCAGCCATTCTGGTTTTGATTTCTCCCTCTTGCTTGCCTGCTGAGACAAGGGCTTCTCAGGAAGAAGAAATTACCCCACACTTTAAAATTTTCCTGGCCAGTAGGGAACTCCTAAAGGAATATGAAGATCATAATTGTGTAAATTAAGAGGAAGTCAAGGGAATGAAAAGGGGACACCTATGTCCAGGCCAGTGGAGGACAAGAATATGGCTTTCCTTCTTACCCTCCATAGCTACCTTCTCACCCTCCATAGCTACCTTCTCAAGTAGTCTCAACAATAAAAGTTTGGCAGGTCAGTTCATGCTGTAACAATTAAATTAGTTGTGGTATGTAACAGATGGAGCTTGATACTCATAGGGATGGGATCTTTATCTTTGTTCCCTGGGGCTGTGGGAGGCGCCAACAGGCTCCTTCAGATTTTGACAAGGAGACTCTTGTTTTCTCCATCTCATTTTATTTGTCTTTCTCAAAGTCATTCTCTGTTTCTGTTTTTCTCTTTGGTGGTCTACTTTGTCTCCTTTGTGTAAATTTGTGTAATTCCTTTGTGTTAATTTGGAATGACTTTTCTCAACCTGGAACCTGATGATCCAGCCAAACTTTAGGAAGTGGAAGATGATAACTGGTATGGTGGAGAGATTAGAAAAATATAACTGATTTTACCTCAATGTATTTTATTCTACTTGAATTTCATTTAAATTAATGAAGATTTATTGAACTTCTACCAAGGGCCCTTTTTAGTCGGCATTGAGGAGGCTAAGATGATTAAGTTCTAGCCGTTGTTCACAAGAACTTTCTAGCATAGCAGGGGAGACAGACATAAGAAAATGACCAAATGCATCACGATGCATACTAGAGTAGAGGATATTAGGCAAGAGGGAACCTGGGTGCGAGTGTTTGGATGATTTGTGTTCATGGGATGAGTTTGAAGCAGGGACACACTCTCTCTCTCTTAAAGCATCGGTTCTCAACATGTTAGTCCTCCAGCCTTATTTTCCCTACACCCTCTCTCAGCTTCATCTTTTCAAACTACCCAGAGTTCATCTAGATATCTCTATGTCCACCCCATCCTAGCATAACAACACATGTACATTTTTCTTTGTTCTTGTGGAAACGTTCCTGGCTGCTTTGCCAAATACCAGTCGTGATGTGTAGTTTAAATAACTTTCACTTTTTCTGAGAAGCTCCCCTCTATCTTTCCTCTCCGCCTCCCTTTCAGACCCAAATATTAATACTTAAATTCTGTGCACCTAACATAATGTTCATGCCTTCAACTATTCAAAAAATATCTGTTGAATGCCTCCCAGGTCCCAGAGACATTTTGCTAGAGGTTAAAGACACAAATGTCAAGAAGATAAGGCATAGCTCTGACCACATGGTACTTGCAGTCTAGTAGGAGACAAACACATCAATTGAATTATAAAACTAATGAATGTAAGGAAGAACCATCTAGAAGAAGGAGCTCACTTGTGTTAAAGACTTAAGGCTGGAGGGAAGCTGGAATGATGGACTGATAGACAAACTTATTGAAGGTTACTATGATGGGAGGAGATAGAGAGGGGAAGAACAACAAGAAGGGAAGAAGGGAGAGGAAGGATAGGGAAGTCCAGATCCACTGGGTCTAATGTTAAGGTTTTTGGATTTATTCTAAATATAATGGAAATCTGGGGACCGACTGGCTTGATGCCCCATAAGGAGTAAGACTATTTTATTAATCACTGCCTCCATAGTTACCAGAAAAGTGTCTCACATGAAGGCTTATGGAATGAGTGAAGGAGCTAGTGAATTAGTGATGTAATGAGATTTTACTTTACAAATACCACTGGGCTGTTATGTGGAGAATGAATTGTAAGGAGGCAAGAGAGGCAATGTATATAAGCCAAAGAAATGTATAAGTCACATTTATACATTTTTAACTCACAATTAACATTTACAATGTTAATTGCAGCCCATTTGGGACCTCACTAGCCTGTGGCAGTATAATACAATAGTTACAAATAAGAGAATTACATCCAGACCATCCTGGGTTCAAACCCCAGTATTGCTACTTATTAACCAGCAAGACCTTAAAAGCATCACTTTGTACAATTGTTTCTTTATCAATAAAATAGAGACAATAATAGTAAGTGCCTTTTAGAGTGTTGTGAAGAGTAAACTAAGAAGAAAGAGGAAGAAGAAAATGCTCCTGGCTCATATTAACAGTTCAAGGAATAAGAAGGCAGAATAATATAAAGGCCACAAATACAGGTTCTTAAGCCAAACTTCCCAGGCTCAAATCCTGATTCTGTTACTTATTAGCTGTGTAACTTTGGACAAGTTCCTTAAGTTCCTTGAAGCTCAGCTTCCCAGGCAAAATAAGGAAATTAGTACTAAAGGCCCTTATCCAAAGTCCTTGGTATTAGATGTGATCAGGGTTCAGAATTTCTTTTTGGATTTTTAGAAAGGCACTGCAGTGCATATACCACATATTTTATAACATTCTCGTTGGATTCACAGACAACATCCCCATCATCATACTTCCTACTTCTGCAGTTAGACATGTACATACACAAACATTCTAAGTGAGAGTAAAGAAAAAAGACCATAGATCGTAATTTAATTCAGAGAAGAATTATCTTCCAAATAAGTTGTGAAAGAAACTGTGTATGTGCTCCAGCCTGTTTCTCATCACCAGAAGCATAGGACTCTGCATAGAGATGTATTCAGCATATGTTTGTTGAATTTCCTCTCCCTAGATGATTTTCTCATCCATCTGGTCTGATGAGATTTCCAAGGTCTCAGCTCTCTAAATTGGTTTGTGGGACGGAATAAGGTTAGGGCAAGGGATTTACAGTGTAGCAAATGCCCCAGAGTGGAGTTTCCAAGGGTCTTTCTGATTGCAACATTTAACACATATGGAAGAGGAGGGGAGATCTCCTCCAGCCCCACAGGGTGTAGGCCTCACCAGGTGGCAAGCTTCTTTGTCATTGCCTGGCAAGGAAGCACATAAGGTAGAGTCAGGTAAGAACAGCTTCCCTACCCTAGAATGTAACCTGCATAAAGGTAACAATCTGTTGCATGTTTTGTTGACTGGTCTGTTCTAAACACCAACAAGAGTGACTGACTCATAGTAGACACTCAATAACTATTAAATGAACGAGAATGAGCATTTCTTAAGTATCTACCTTGTGCCAGGCCATTTAGATAATTTCTTTCATTATCACATCAGTCTTGTGTAGAAGGGTATATTCTCATATCCTTTTTACATCTGAAGAAACTGAGGCTCAGACAAACTCCAGCCCTGGCTCTTTCTACTGTGTCTGACTGTATCAAGATAGGCGAACCTTGTGGCTGGTAGGTACTAAAGATTGAGGCTGAGCTGAATGGTCTGAGAGTACAGCCCTGTCAGAACCCTTGGCTTGACCAAAGCAAGCATCTCTGAGGAAACATATGACTTTTCCAGACCTAAGACTCCTGGGCTGCTTGGGTCCACTTCTCTGAGTTGAACTTCCTGGGCCAAGTCATTGGCCTGTGACTGTGCAGTGTCATCCTGCTGAGAAATGGTCCATGTCCTTCCATAAGCTCTCTTGGTCCCCAGAGAAAAAGGGAACCCTGTTATGTAATTCTAGCTCAGTCATCACTGACTGCACTACCTTAAGCAAATCACTTTTTTCTTTTTCTCTTCAGTGCAGTTAAAAAAAAAAAGTAGTAACCATATTTGTCTTGCAGAGGTATAGAGAGAATCAGAGACAGAAAATGTAAAGGGTCTAGAATAGTTTCTGTCATTTTAGTAAGCCCTCCTAAGTGGAAGCTGCTACTACTGCTGCTATTTGTGTTGTTATCTTATCTGAAAGTCTCCAAGTGGTCTGCAACATCGCAGCCGAATTTTGGGATGCAAGATGGGGTGGGGGCTGTGTGCTGACATTAGTCTGAAAGTCCTATGTGGACAGGGACTCTGCCCTTCATCTCAGCCCCCATGATATGGGTTATGGTCCATAGTGGGATCACAGTACTCATTTGCTGAAAGAAAAGACTGATTAACAGGGTGGACATGGTCATTCTATTTCTATGCTTATAGCTCTGTAGTGGGACTAGTGCAAAAAAACAAAAATCAAACAATGTATATTAAGTTACAGACTCTTAGAACATGGGCAGTGCTTGAAGCAAATGCAAGTTCGGAGCTGTTGAAAACCCAAAGAACCACATGAGAGGTGTGTGTTTGATTGTTTGTTATGAAGTTTTATTTGTTTATATTATCACTGTGCCTCTTTCATCCTGAGGGTTCATAATCGCTCAAAGACAGGGATATTACATTCTTTATAAACACTTAGGAAAAAGGTATGGAAAATACCTGCCACAATGTCAAAAGAGTTATTTTGAAGATCCTCCAAATTATAGTACTTGCACTTCTGTACCAATTTCCAAGCAGCCATGTCTCCATCTAAATTGAGAGCAAGAAGGATACATAAAGAAACTCGTGGCCATCCATCTCCAGGCATTTAGGAAGGGCCATAAAAGGGAAGGGAAATATTATTTATAGGCTTCTATTACCTGCTACATATCATGCTGTGTGCTATAAATACTTTCATTTAATCCAAGAATACTGCAAAAATTAGACACTTTCATTTAATTCAAGAATACTGAAAAGTTAGGCATCTCTCTTCCCATTTTACAAAAAAGAGATTGAGAAACAGAAAAATTATATATGTTCTCCCGAATCACATATCTAGGAAGTTGTAGTGATTTACTCTCAAAATTCTATACTTTTAACCATTATATCACTGATTTTTTTTTTCTTTTTTTTTTTTTTTTTTTTTGAGATGGAGTCTCATTCTGTCGCCCAGGCAGAAGTGCAGTGGTGCGATCTCGGCGCACTGCAAGCTCCGCCTCCCGGGTTCACGCCATTCTTCTGCCTCAGCCTCCTGAGTAGCTGGGACTACAGGTGCCTGCCACCACACCCACCTAATTTTTTTGTATTTTTTTAGTAGAGACGGGGTTTCACTGTGTTAGCCAGGATGGTCTCGATCTCCTGACCTTGTTATCCACCTGCCTCAGCTTCCCAATATATCACTGAATTTAGCAACACTTAGTTAAACCCAGTAGTAGATATATTAACATATCTCTCCATCTACATTTTTCTGTATCTATGTATTCTACATAAATAATATAATGTACACATATATATGTGTGTGTACATGTATACTAATGACTTCAGCTTTCTAGGTGTTTATAGAAAAACAAATGGGTTAAGTGGGTAGAAAATTACTTTAATATGTGGGTCTGGTTATAGTTTTACATTTGCTTATGATCCAGAGTTATGGGGTTAAACCTAGGGACATTAGGGTAACTACAGTCTTAGAAAGTTAGAGCTAGAAGGAATATTGGTCATCATCGAATTGAGTCATTGTCAACCTCCTTTCCCTTTCTCTCTCTCTCTTTTATTTCAGCAGAACTATTTGTTCAAACATAATTTTAGAAAAGCCCAATGGATGAAACAAAATAAAAACAAGTGGCTTAGAGATCTGGTTGAAGCCTCCTTCTCAACAGCCTCTGTGGACTTTTATTTTATTTAATTATTTACGAAAAATAAAGTGGAGTATGACTATGTTGCCCAGGCTGGTCTCAAACTCCTGGTCTCAAGCAATCCTCCCACCTCAGCCTCCCAAAGGGCTGGGATGACAGGGATGAGCTACCATGTCCAGCCCTCTGGGCACTTTTAAAGAACCCTACGGCTTAAAAACCATGGATGTAGGACCTCTCCTCCACCCCAACTTTTGTCACCACTGAGGAAACTCAAGACAGAGACGTATAAAGAAATGTTTCCCAGTCTCTTGGAAACTTTTTACCAAAGGTGAGGTAGGACTTGAGCACTCAACTCAGAGCGCTCCTCATGCTTTATTCCAATTATTTATTCATATTTTTTATCTTTCCTATTGGAAGATGTAGTACATGGAAGGCAGGGACAGAATCTGAACTATTCTCCACTTTATCCTCAGTACATAGCACAGAGCCATGCACATGGTAGGTGTTGAATGCAGTGCTGTTGAATAGAGGATTGGATGGATGAATGTCAATTATTTTTGCCCAGTCCGGTGCTGCCATGCTGTGAGTTGATGATGCATCCAAATGATGGGTCAGTATACTCACACATGTGCATCCCAGAACTAGCAGCCCCTAACCCAAGATACTAATTGTCCTGAATAATTATCTCTCCCTCTCTGCACCTCTGCACCCCGAGGCCTCTCCTCAGTCCACAGCCAGCAGCTCTTGTCACTCAGCTGTCGGATGCAGGGTTGTGTGTGTGTGTTTTTAATTCAGCTGACCCCATTCATTGTTCAGTGAAAGTTAAATCCATGGAAAAATCCATCGTCCTTTCCTTCTTCCTCCAGAACTGGGATATCCTCCTTTTTGTGACTTCAGAGCACTATCCAATAGCTTTCCCAGAGGTCAGCTTCAGCCAGAGGTCTTCTGTGAGCTCTGGTGGCCTGGGGTGGGGACAGGGTGGGGACAGGGTGGGGAGGTGGCCTACACTGAGTTGGGAGAGGAAAGCCCATTCCCATTTACTTAAACCCATTCTCTGCAGTTTGGGGTTGTCCTGGTTTCACCCTCCTGCTTTGCTATATTTCAGACTGCGGGTGGGGACAGAGCAGGGGAAGAGGCCTGAATCCGGGCCCTTAGCTCAGTTTGGCTCAGAGATCTCAGCAGCGCGAAAGTGGGCCGGCCTATGCAGCTGGCCTTGTCTCTTTTCTTGGCCAGGGAGCAGAGAGGCGCAAACTGGGGGAACTCGAAGAACACATAGGGCCTCAGCCTCTTGCTGGGGTGGCCTCTGGGCAGTGTGGGCTGTTTTCTGTGGCCTCTAAAGTTAAAGGGCACTTTAGCCTTTTTAGAGTTTCTATAGACCTGTTTTCCTCTCTTACAAGCACCAATTAAAGATAATAGTTGCTCATGAATATCTGGGTGTCACTTTATACAAATTAGTTTTCCCAGAAACTATTGTGAAAACTGAAGTTCATGTGATCTCCATTAGAATGTTCTGGCAGGCAGTTTCAGGGTGCGGAGTGCACAGATAATCTCACAGTTTCCCTCCTCAAAGGATCCTGGAAAATCAACAAGCACAGTGTTCCTGCATCTCATCTGAGCATCACCTTCACAATTTTGCCGTACCTGGAATATTATTAACTTAATGTATTTTTCTTAAAATTGACTCATTTCTTTCTTTTCTTCTTTCTTTTTTTATTTTTGGTTAAAATCAATGATTTCAAAATGGAAATATATAACACTACCGGTAAATGGAAAACCAGGATTACATGCCATAAATAGAAGATAAATCTAAAAATCAATACAGTGAAAACAAAATAATTTTATAAAATTCTAGGCAGATACTGTTGCCTCTGGAATGTTCTGAGCCAGAGCCTTGTTCTCTATCTTTTAAAAAAGGGAGGCTGGCGAATGTTACAGAGGTGTTAAGGACATATTAGCACTAAAACAAGCCATCCTTCATGACTTAATTTGAAGCACTATAAGAAAATTAGAAAGTGTGGGAGGTTTCCTTTGCATTAAATGATTTGAGTCACCCACCAAGTTGCCTCTTTGAAGGAAACAATTCACTTTCTATGTATGGGGTCTCATAGCTAAGGATTTTGTTGAGAAAAATATTATACATATTTTTCACGGCAACGCTCTGTCTCTGTGGTATCGTTAAGAGAGACAATACATTTTCAGCATTCTATCTACCACTGCATGTTTTTCCATCATACATAAGAAGGACATGAGAGTTAAGTGAACTAAAGTAACTATTATAGTGATAAAGTGATTAGGTAATCTCTGCTAAATTATAAAAACTAAAAAGTAAATAAGTCACAGGCATGTTGAACTTTGTGGGTAGCTCGTTCATTTATTCATTTATTCATACATTCATTCATTTATTCGTTCAATGCTCATTGAGCAACTTACAGCTTTAGATGCATCCACCCATAGCTAGTAGAAAACCCTTTGGAGGCTGATATCTTGTCCTTCCATAGCAATTTTCTAAAACTTCAATTTTTGCCTAAGGTCAGAAAGTCAGAAGATAGATTCACCCCAAATTTGACTTTCCCAGACTTTCTAAAGGAGGAAAAAGAGGTTATAACCTTTGTTGAGTACTGGGAATGTGGCTAGGTGTGCTAGGTAGGTGCTGAGGTTCCTACCTCATGCGTGGAGAAGTGGAGGCCCAGCTGAAGTGATTTGTCCATCACGCCAGCCTAGGAAGGTAAAAGTTCGACCTGGGCTCAAGTCTTCCTGATGCCCATGCCAGTGCACTTTCTGCTACATCTCAGAGCTACATGCTTATAAACATTTTGAGAGTGGAACATTTTTCTCACATTTGTTTTCTGTTCCATTGCAAAGCCTAACACTGTCCTGGACACGTCGTTTTTGTGCAGAAAATATCTGCCGAGGATAACAGTGACATAACAGAGGAAGGGAAGTTGAAGTTCAGAAGAGAAAAGTTAAGGAAAACAAGCAATGAGGACTGGGCCAGTGCTCTCTGGACTTCCCTCCCTTCCCTAGGGCTCTTTAGAGGTGAATGCTGTAAACATCTAAAGTTGCACCTTTTTATTTATTTTTAATTTGGAAACTAAAATGAAGTGAGGTCGGAGTGATTATCGACCATTCTTGTTTTAGAGTCAAAGGTAGACTTTCTGGCTTCTTCCCTGGCATGTCTGCAGATTCACAGAATCTTCCTCAAACCAGCAAACCATTAAAAAAAGAAGAAGAAGAAAGAGGAGGAAGGGGTAACTTGCTCTTAAGGAGGAGGTTTTGCCTGAGCCTAACTCAGATATCTTTTAAGATACCCAGCCAGGAGAAGCCTTCAATACTCTGTCTTACCTGGCCCCATCCTCTGATACTGCCTGAACTTTCTCTGTAGTGAGTCTTTTCACCTTCAGTCCTGCTAGCCAACCTCGCTGCAACCTTTCCCATTCTCTTCATTACCCTAATAATTTCATGGATTTCCACTGTAAGCCATAAAAGCCCGAGAAAAGCCCTTGACTGCCCTGCAGAGGTTGTGCACGTCCACTGACTATGCCTATGCCGCTTGGATCAGAGTGTCCGGCCCCGAATCTCATCCCTGGTAATGCCAAGTTTCAGGGCACCAGGCCTTGGGATCTTTATTTTTCCTTTGACTCTTGAGTTGGGCTTGTCACCCCAGTACACATAGCAGAGTCATCTAGCTGGTGGAGTACTGGGAGGAGAGTCGGGAATCAGGGGTTCGAATCCCAGTTCCACTGTGACTTGGTACATGAGCTCTGATAAGTCTCCCATTCTCTCCTTACAAAATAATGAGTTTGGACTATATCAGCAGTTTTCAAAATGATGTTATTAGACTGTAGGCATACTTTGAGGCACCCCAGGAATCACTGAGAGAGGCAAATTCTAGTGGATGAGCGCTTAAGCCTACTAAGTTCCTGCTACAAGCAGAATGTTTTACCTTTACCTGCTGAGTTTTCCTATGAGAGTTTATGACGAATAAATAGTTCTATGTTTAAATAAAAGAGTGTGAAAAACACTTATCCCCCTTAACTCTGACACCAATTTTCCCAAAGAAAATAAATAAAATGAGCAGAACACATTATTTTCCCAGTGATATGCCCATTCTATATAACAGATATGAGGCATGGGAAGGAAGTTAACTAAGAAAACACCTTACTTGCCCCTCTGTGCTTTCACACATCCCAAGAAGAAGGAATTGTAGAGCCTTTGGTGTTAGGAGAGTGCTGTGTGCTAACTTTGGTCTCTGTGAGCTACTACAATAAGGAAGCAAAGTCTTCATGGATTTTCTGAAAATTATTGCAATCAAGTGTATGTGTATGTATATGTATATGTATATATGTATATGTATATGTGGTATATGTGGCAGGCTACTTCAAAATCTTTTGGCCATATCATTATGGATAGAGCTACAAACTTGGCTAGATAGCATCTTCCTTTTCTCTACCTTCCCTACAATTCTTCACAGCTCTTCCTATTTCCTGAGAAACCGAGACTAGAAAGTCCTGCTCCCACACTCTCCAGCTTGATTTCTTACCCTCTCATACTGTCTTTTCTAGCCTCATTGAACTGTAGTGTTTTGGGGAGAAATGAGGACTAAACTAGAATGATGGCAGTGAGGATGGAGGTGCTGAGAGGTGGGATCCATGGGACATGAGTGATGTGTGTTTGTGTTGTTGGGGGTGCTGGAGGAAGTCAATGGGCACAGCAGATATAGGCACAGAGGGTTTAACCAAGACCACTGACTCTGTGAATGTTGGGGCCAGCCCCCAAATGGAAAAGATTGGAGGAGAAGCAGTTCCAGAGGGAAGGAAATATAGTAACTGATAGAACTGAGTCCCAAGGAGTCAGGAAGGGCAGGAGCTGGTTTTATAGAGGTTGAAGGTTGCTGTTACTCTCTCTCAAACATCCCTCTCCTAGTCTAGGGCCCAGATGTAACAGGACAGGAGGAAATTACGGGTGATGGCAGAATAAAGGGAATGGGACATGCACATTGATTTTTCTTGGTGTTCTCAGTGAAAGGTAATTCTGAAGGAGGGGTAGACTAGGCTGAGAGGAGAGGGATACGATTTAGATCAGGGAACAGGCTAAAGTGTTTTGCAACATGTGATTCATTTATATCAGAATCATCAGGGAGAGCATGTTGATTAATGCAAATGACTAGGTTGGTCCCAAAATGACTGCAGCAGAATTTCTGGGAATTTTTATTTTTTTACACTCTCCCCAGGTGATTTTTATGTCTACTAATATTTGAGACTCCCCCTGATTGAGAATCTCCCTGGGATGATGAAACCAACTGATGTTTTTCACCAAGGGTTCCCCCAAGCCCTTTGATTGCCCCTTCTCTCCTGGCTCCACGTCCTGGCTTCCTGTGAAAGGCAGAGCAGACAGGGTTTCCCTGAGTACCTGCGGCTTCCTTTAGGCCGACAGTCGGGTTGCATTGTGCCAAAAGGCTGACATCTATTCATAACAGGAGCCAAGACTGCTTCCTCTCCTAGCAGGCAGCAGAGCCTTACAGCAAGGCCTCTAAAGGGCGGAAGAGTTTAAACGCTAACCTTACCTTGTCCCAGCCCACCCTATATCAGGTTGGATCTTTCTGCATTTGTCAAGGGCAGGAATTCCTTCCTGTCTCTCAGGGATATTAGGAGGAGGGAATGAGTTTTTGAGCGTTAAAGTTGCTGTAGATCTGCCAGCCTTCATTTCTTTCACCAGTAAAAGAGCAGAACAACATTCCTATATTGCAGCATTGTCGGGTGCATTCTTATTTTCTCTCCCTTCTCTTCTCCCAGTCTCTGCCTTGCCCACACTGTTTTCAGAGAGCAACTGAGCTTCAGTTGAGTAATGTAAGCTACATTTTCTGATGACCACTCCAGGCCAGACCTAGCACAGGATCCCATAGAGAATCCCATAGGTGACTCATGACAACAGCAAAGTAACTGTTTTTTAATGCTGGCACTATGTTCCAGGTACTCCTCCTATATTATTTCTAGTAATGCTTACAACTATAATACGGGGTAAAATTGACAGGTTTATATTGCAGATGAAGATACTGTGCTTCGAAGCAGACAGATAGCAGGTGGCGGAAGCTAGATTGAAGCCCAGATCCTTCACAGTTCACAGTTTATGCCCAGAGACATTATATGGATGTAAATCTGGTCATGTAGAACTTTCAATTTTGTGGTCTGAGATAAAAGACTCAGAGTGCTAAATATTACAGGGGACAGACTGAACACTTGATGTGGAGTTATGGAAGAGAAAGAGAATGATTCTGACTGTAGTGATAAGAGAAAGCCATTTGGAAAGATGGAATTAAAGCAGGGACATTTCATGTGGGGTTTTTGTGTGTTTGTGGGATTTGAAAGATGTCTGTGGGTTCCATTGCATACGAGAGTGAGCACATCATAAGCAAAGGTGAGCAGTAGGAAATGTCTTAAGGTTGGTAATTGCGGTTTTTGCCATTACTTTTAATTACTTTTAATAAATGGCCTTATAGGTAGTGTAGGAAGCATGGAGGGAACCATGAGTAGAGAGATATTACAGGGCCAGAATTGGGAGGCCTCAGATGCCATGCAAGGCAGGGTATCTGTGGGGAAGGGCACTCCAATAGAAGTGCCTGGAGGCAGGAAAGGGCAGGCCACTTTGGGAGTCATCTTGTTGTTCAGCATTTTGGAGGTGCAGGGTCTCCTGCCCCATTTGTTTCCTACACCTAACCAGAATCCTTTCATAAAGGTTGCAGGGCCCTCTGGGCTGGGATCACCTTGCAAAAGAGCATCTATCCTGCCTGGATTGAGCAAGAGGCTGGAAACAGGGTGAGGAAGTAGCAGCTGTGAGTCAGACCGCCCCCACGCAGGCTCCAGCCCCAGGCTTGGGGCCCCAGCTGGGATCAGAGCTCTCGCCTGGGTTGCAATTGCTGAATACGAACTGTACAGCCAAGTGTGGCTCAGAGCTGCCCTGACTCACAGGGTACTATCCGAGTTGCTCGTGCCTCAGTTGTGGCTTTTATTTCTTTTTCTCCCTCTACATTTTACCCCTTTCTCTTCCCTGACCTCCCATTCCTTTCTTTGACTTCCTTCTGTTTTTTTTTTTTTTTTCATTTTTGATTTGCCCTTTTTTGCATTTCCTTCTTTATTTTCACCTTCCTCCTCCTCCTCCTCTGATCTTCTTATTACTGACATTTTTGTAGTTTGCTATGTGATTCAGATGACACAGGTTCTAGACCAGGCCACCAGCCACTCATTATGTGACTTTAAACTCATCCCTTAATTTGGGACCCCAATTTTCTCATCTATCCAATGAGACAATTTAATTTGATGATACTTTAAAGACAAAGACCCATCAGAATTTCTCCTTCTAGAAGTCTCTGCTTCTTACTCCTTTGTCTCTTTGATAGAATCCTTACATGCAAGAGCCCACAGGGATCTCAGCATTTATTTAGGGTCATGGATCTAGACCCTGGTTGCCTACAGGAATCACCTATTGAGCTTCTGAGAAGTACTGCTGCCCAGACCCCATACTAAGCCAATTCAATGGTCATTTATGGGGATGGTGCCCAGGCATCGATTTTTAAAACCTCCCCCAGGCTGGGCACGGTGGCTCACACCTGTAATCCCAGCACTTTGGGAGGCCGAGGCAGGCAGATCACTTGAGGTCAGGAGATCGAGACCAGCCTGGCCAACATGGTGAAACCCCGTATCTACTAAAAATACCAAAAATTAGCCGGGCATAGTGGCAGGCACCTGTAATTACAGATACTCAGGAGGCTGAGACAGGAGAATCGCTTGAACCCAGGAGGCAGAGGTTGCAGTGAACCGAGATTGCACCATTGCACTCCAGCCTGGGCAACAAGAGTGAAACTCCATCTCAAAAACACAAAACAACAACAACAACAACAAAACCCTCCCCCAAGTCATTCTCCTATGCAGCCAGGGTGAAGAATTACTGACATACAAGCAGCTGCCTTTTGGTAAAGGTAGAGAGACAGAGGCATTGAAGCCTGGAGCTGGGCAGGGTCATGTCCAGAGTCACGCTGTGAGTCAGTGCAGACAGAACCAGAACGAAGCCTCCTGCCATCTCTGTCCCCTTGGCCTCGACTTTGAATCACCTTAAGCAAATGCCACGGCCTCTGGTGGAGCCAGGCAGGAGAGCAGCATCCTGACTGCCAGAGCCTGGCTTAGAGGCAAGGCCCAGACACAGCCCCATTAAGCCAGGCAGTGCCTTACGGGAATCGCTCCTGGCTCCAGCTTAGAAAACAAACAGAGTGCTTTGGTTTTCTTTGGCTGCGTCCTGGGGTGGGGGAGCTAAGAGGAGAGCACCTGAGGACGCAGGTTTGCTGCTCTTCTCCTAGGCAAAGTGGGGCTGCCAGAGGCAAGGAGTGGAGACAGGTGGGCAGGGTGTGTGGGGGTGAGTTGGGAGTGTATGCCTCCCGCAGCTGCTGCCTCAGACAACCTGCCTGAGAATACACCCCACGCAGAGGCTGATGCCTTGAGGGGAGGGAATGGGACATAGAACCTCAGCTTGAGGGGCAGCTCAGGTAAACCCTGCACCTTGACCTGCCTGCAAATAGACCCTCTCAGGTGTATGTGAGCTCCAAGTCCTCATCTCAGACACTGGTTATAGTGGAAAGAGACCTTGGTTGGGGTCTTAGTTATAGCTGCTGTTTATTGAGAGATCCCTACCTACCAGGGACTGCAATAAGTTCTTTAACTTTATATATAACTGATACAGATTCCTCGCAGCTTTCTGGGATAAAAATGATTGGTTTGCCCACTTCACAGATAATGAAGCAGGATCGGAAAGATGAAGTCCACCACCCCAGGCACATAGCCCTGAAGGCACAGAGGAGATCAGAATCAAACTCAATTCAGCCTGATTCCAAAGTTCAGCCACTTAGCCATTACTCAACATTGTTTTTGTATGAATCAGCAGACCTGAGTTTCACTCTCCACTCCTTTTATGTCAGGCCATGTGACAGTTTAATTGATCTCTCTGGACCTGTTTCCTCCTCTGTAAAATGATGCTTGTTCCGCCGATTTCACATGACTGGTGTGGGTATCAAATAAAAGTTGGACACGAGGCAGGTTAGTAAACAACAGAGGGATATACAAATATAAGAGATTATTGCTGTTATCACCAAACACAGCTGTATCCACACGTGGGGAACCACCATCCCATATACACCTGTCCACCCTGGTGACCTTGGTCTTCCCTGGAAACCTCTTTTGTTCTCAAGGATTCAGGTAGAGGAGTGGAAGGAGAGGGAGGAAAAAATAAGAACCTGTTTATAAAACACTTCACATCTCCCAGATGAAAGCTGCTAGATAAATATCATACCACCACATAAATAAAGCATAAATGAAATAATATTATTCCTTCCCCCTCCAGCCAGCACGCCTGCAGACACTCTCATAGAAGCTGTGGGCAGCTGGGTAAGTACAAAGAGGGCTTTGGAGTCAGTGACAAGAGTTCAACACCTGCTCCCTCAATGTATTGATTGCATGACCTGGGAGCTGGTTACTTGGGCTCTCTGAGTCTCAGTTTTCTCATCAGATAGTTGGAAATTTAATAAAAAGTCTATTACCTGGTTGCTATAACCATTAAACAAGCTCCTGTCCATATCTCTGGTATAGAACTCATGACCCTAGATGCTATTTACCTCTTTATATACTTGATTTCCCCATTCTATTATAATGTTCCAAGAGGCAATAGCTGTGTTGCATTTTGATATGATGGTACAGGTATATGCTCTATAAATGCCAAGTCCTTTTCTTTTGCAGTTCTGTCAATGTCACCCCATCTTCACACCCCCAGGGCAGAATTCAGACCCATGCCTATCTCTTAATACATTACTCAACTGGAACAGAAAGGGTAGAACTCTGCTACTTATCAGTTGTTTGACATTGGGCAAGTCAGCTTACATATCTGAGACTCAGTTTCTCCATTTCTGAAATGGGGACAATGTCCCTCCTACCCTATCTAGATGATTGCTGGGAGGGTTAAATATGATACTGGCAGTGGAAGTGCCATGAAAATCATAAGGAATGGCATCTGTAATGGGAACTCATCATATATCAAACTGGTACATTGGATTTTCATGTCATTTCTACGAGGCTCTGAATACCCAACTTCTGCAGTCCTTTTGCACCATCATCTAAGACTCAGTATCTTCAGTTTTTACCTTTGGATCAGAAGACTCAGGTTGTCTCCTCTATCCTGCTCTTCCCAAGTCACTCTCATCTTTATCTCCTCCCTGTCTTCTCCTATAAGTGCAGTCAGGGAAGATGCAACACTGTTCACTTGGAAGTCAGGAGACCAGAAGTGAAGTCTGGACCTTGAGTCTGATATCCCACTCTGGAACTCAACTTCCTTTAGTGTAAAATGAAGAGTCCATATGACAATAATCATCAGTTCTCACATTGTTAGCACTTTTTTCCTTCATAATTTCACAGGGACTCAGAGAGGTGCAAGTGACTTTCCCAAGGCCACTCACCAACAAAGGTCTATTTAGATGCTAGAATTGTGTTTTATCTCTTCATCCCCAGTGCCCAGTTCAGTGCCTGGCTTGTGCCCTGTATTCAGAAAATGTTTGTTGAATGCATTTTGACACTGAAAAAGATGTGAATTTTCTTATTTTTTTCTGCTAAAAATTGATCATTAAAACATTGGCTTTTAAGAAAGATTGGATTTGTTTCTAAAACTTCTTAAACTATTGCTTTCAAGTAAGTTTTTCTGCAAGCTTAAGGAAACTGTGGTTAGACCTCAGGGGATGACAAGCTATACAATGAAATCGCTTAATGGGGTGGGGGTATAAGCCCCAATCTCATCAGTTTCCCTGTGGGATATATGCGTAAGGTTTTTTGGAAAGGTGGAGTCTACTGCTTTGAAAATGTTTGAAAAATGACTGCTTTAAGGAAATGAAAAGGAATTGAATATTCCCAAATGAAGCATTTTGTATAGAATGGTGGGTACATGTGGAGACTCCAATCCACAGTTCATTTTCCAGTTTTGAGAACAACACATTTTAGGACCATGTGTAATTACAGAAAACCACTGGCACCCAGCCCTACCTAGGGGCTGAAACTCCAGGCCCTCTCAAACTCTATTTTCTTGAGGCAAGCCAATGGCCCCAGGCAGGCGGCCCCCCATGCCAAGTCTGGCATCCCTGGCTCTGCGTTGGCACATTTGGGCACTTGGACTGACTCTGGGCCAGCAGCTGCTGGTGCAGTCCAAGAACATCACTGGGAAGCTGGAAGGAACTGTCCCAAGGCTGAGGAGGAGCCAGGTCTGTCCATGTTTTCTAAGGCATACAGGGGAGCAGGTAGCTGGGCCAGGAGCAGGCCATTGGCACTCTCACCAAGGGTCTTCTGGCTCAGATTCCAAAATAAGCTAGGCAGAATGTTTCTGCAGCTGGGAATATGGGGGAATCCCTATGAGGCCTTTTTATGCTTCATGACTTTTTATGTCCTTAAGACAGCCACAAAAATCTCTCTCAGCTTCATCTTCTTTGCCTTGTTTCCCACCAATTTGACTTCTGAAAAACTGCTGTTGTGTTTGCTCCTGTGGTCTAGAGGCCTGGCCCCTAGCGCCTAATCCAAAGTGTGACCTTTGGTGTCAAAAGTATGAGGTCTGCATGCCCTTAACTGTGTTCCAGTGTAAACTTCTGATGCCCCCAAAGAACCAATCCATCAAATAACTCATGAATAAAAATATGTAACTGTCAGAAATGTGATAGAACTGTCAAAAGCACGTGACATCTACATAAATAGAAGAACCCAAGTCATCCTCTCCTCTTTTTCTGGCACAGGGAAACATAGCAAATAACTGCTAAAATTTTAAAGAAGCAAAGGTGGAGCATTTCAGGGAAAGACTTACTGCTATCATGCCTAAGATACCCTGTGTCCGTGAATGGTGATTTTCGACGCAAAACATCTTTTTTTGGTGAGGTGGATTGGGTATGGGGACTGCTGTCACAAGATAAGTCACTTGATTAGACATGGAGGGTTTCTGGGTTGCTCCTATCTCCTCCCTCAAATATCTGGGGACACTCCATTTTTCATCCAGATACCTCATTTCTCCGCAGACACTGCATATTCCTCAGTATGACTGTCTCTGTGCAAATTTCAGGGCTGATTCATCATGGAATACTAGAATGCCACTAAGTCCCCTTGGAGAGTTTTGAGCGTAACCCTGAATTTGCAAGAGAAGGTCATTTTGGCAGTCCCTTCCCAAGTGTTTCTGCAGGGAATTTGGACATTGCTAACTCATTTTCTGTTCTCTGTGTTAGAACTAGACAATGTTATGTTCTCATAGGAGAAAAGACAGTGAAGGGTTTAGTCATCTACTCCCGGTCACATAGGCTTTGTGAGGGGCAGTGACGAATTCTGAACTTCAGGTTCTCATCAGTGTTTGTCCACTGGGCCCTGTAGCTCAGCAGAAGATACCAACAGGAACCTCACAAGCGTCATCCTGATGTCACAAGTAGTTCTGGGGCCAGCGGGTTTGTCAGTGAGGTCCCAGCAAGGAGCTGAGAAGCATCTATCAGCTCCAAATTCACATGAGAGGAAAACAAAATTCCATCATAATGTTGACCATCTGTGGATGAGGATGACTTTTCAAAAGAGGCCACTGGAGAGAGGGATAAGGAAAATAAAGACTATTATCTTAAGTGATTATAGTTTGAAAGGGATCACTGGTTCAACTGAACAACATAGGATATGGCACAGCAGTGAGTTATTTTACCTTGTGGAACTCCTGTTTTTTAATTAATGTTAAACTTTTTTATGGCAATCTGTTGCAAAACTACTGTATGCCATGATCAACAACAATGTGTATTAGACTGACGATTTTTTTTTTTTTTTTTGAGACAGGGTGTCACTCTGTTGCCCAGGCTGGAGTGCAGGGGTAAAATCATGGATCATTGCAGCCTCAACCTCCCTCGGCTCAGGTGATCCTCCCGCCTCAACCTCTAGAATAGCTGGGCACGTATGCACACACTACCATGCCCAGCTAATTTTTTTTTTTTTTTTGTAGTTTTTATACAGATAGGGTTTTGCTATATTGCCCAGGCTGGACTCGAACTCCTGAGCTCAAGCAATCATACTGCCCTTATGCTATAATCTCTATACCTATGATTATGAAGAACTCTCTTCCTTTTCTTTACATTTTTTCTATGCTTGCAAAAACAAACAAACAAAAAGCTTGCCAGATAGTCTTTAGGGTGCTTATCTAGTAGAGGTAATAATCAATTTAAAAGAGTTCCAAAAATATTTCTGTCCAACAAGATACTATATGAGTCTTTTTTCAGCTGGATGATTCCAAAGATGAACATCAAGCTTATATCAAAAATAATAGTCTTTTGTTTTGTTTTGTTTTGTTTGAGATAGAGTTTTGCTCTGTCACGCAGGCTGGAGTGCAATGGCATGATCTCGGCTCACTGCAATCTCCACTTCCCAGGCTCAAGCAATCCTCCTGCCTCGGCCCCTCAAGTAGCTGGGATTACAGGCACCTGCCACCATGCCCAGCTAATTTTTGTATTTTTGGAAGGGCTTCTCCATGTTGCCCAGGCTGGTCTTGAACTCCAGAGCTCAGGTGATCCACCCACTTCACCTCCAAAAGTGGTGGGATTACAGGTATGAGCCACCACACCCAGCCAAAAATAATAGTCTTAAAACAACATTTCGATGCATGAGACTGATGATACTCTTTGGTAACTCCAAAATGTAATCTAGGTTTCCCATAATATATATAACTTGGCTTTGTTCAGGTTTTTCTAAGTTGTTTTTAAAGTTAACATTGAAATTATATTTTTTTCTAATACCCTTGCAATGATCTTTGACCAAAAGTAGTAAACATATTAACTTGAACTGAACTGATTTTAAAACAACTTGCTCAATTGAAGTGGCAGAATTTATTAGGCACCCTTGTAGATGAAGGATCTCAGAAGGTCTTATAAACCACTAAAAGTTTATGTTATCTTTTTATTTCATTAAAAATAGTTTGTTGGTGCTAATGTAAATTTGTCAAACTTTCTTGAAGGCAATTTAGCAGTATGTATCAAAAGAATTCACTTATTCTAAGAAAGTTACTCTAAAAGATTTACATGTGAGAGTGTTCATTGGGGTTCAATTAAATAATGTTTAATAAATAGGAAATAAAAGACAGTCATTTAAATATTACTGTTGAAGTGTGGAGCAGGGGCAGGAGGAAAAGAAATCATGAGAAATAGTTGTGGTGATGAAAAAAATGTTCTGTTCCTTTTTTTGTTTTTTTGTTTTTTTTTTTTTGAGACGGAGTCTCGCTCTGTCACCCAGGCTGGAGTGCAGTGGCCTGATCTGGGCTCACTGCAAGCTCCGCCTCCCGGGTTTACGCCATTCTCCTGCCTCACCTCCTGAGTAGCTGGGACTACTGGCGCCCGCCACCACGCCCGGCTAATTTTTTTTTTTTTTTTTTTTTTTTTGTATTTTTAGTAGAGACAGGGTTTCACCGTGTTAGCCAGGATGGTCTCAATCTCCTGACCTCCTGATCCTCCCGCCTTGGCCTCCCAAAGTGCTGGGATTACAGGCGTAAGCCACTGCGCCCGGCCGAAAGTGTTCTGTTTCTTGACTGTGTCAATATCAGTACCCTGGCTGTGATACTGAGTTATAGGTTTGCAAGATGTTACCACAGGAGAAAACTGGGTGAAGAGTACACAAGGTCTCTCTCTATTATTTCTTATAACTGCACATGAATCTACAATTATCTTAACATTTAAAATTTAATTAAAATAGTATGTAAGTGTCTTAATTAAAGCGCTTCTGGTTTTAAGGATGTGGATGTCTTTATTGAGAGCTGAAGGAGAAATCTTATAAATCAAGAAGGCACAGAAACTGAGAAGTTATTAGGAACCACATGTGCTATTCTGTCAGTCTTTGGAGGGCCCATCAGCTCTTGCCTTTTTCTGTCTGCTTCCACCTGCTCATGGTTAGAGTCACTGCCCCAATCTGGTGCAGAGTTTCGTCCACTGCCTATCTTCCTGGTACCTTAGTACTATCAGCTATAATTCCTGGGGAGTAAATGTGATTGGATCACCTTGGGTTAACTTTTTACTCTCAGTGCAATTAACTATGATTAAAGCAATAGAGTTAACTAGGAAAACCATGGCTACAAGAGCCCAGTGTTCCATGTGTTGGGACCAGCTCTCATTATAGGTTGGGTAGAACTTGCAGTGGCTCATAAGATTGTAGACCCTTCTCGCTCTCTGTATTGTCCATTCAAGCAAAAATGACTGTAAGAGTATATGTCAAAATGTTATATTATCAGTTATTTTCTTTGTGTTAGATCTGGCAGATTTGTATTTTCTCTTTCCCTCTTAAATTTCCTACTATGATCACATTTTATTTTCTGTTATAAGAAAAATGTTTCAAATTGTATAAAATTAATTTTATGATAGAAAAGAGTATGACAGTTATTATAGAATGCAGAAACATGAACAAGTTACAGCTATATCAGCCTAATATTATCATAATTTTGGCATATTTCTTTCCTCAATGTCCATTCCTTATGTAGTGGAGAACATCATGTATATTTTTTTCTGCTTTTTTTTTCCATTAGATGTGGCATTTGGACTTTTTCCCCTAGTTTCAAAAACCTTTTGTAAAAATTTTCATGTTCATATACTGTTTCATAATATGGGTATCTCAAATATTATTAATCATTTATTTAGTGTTGGCCATTTAGGCATTTCCAATTTCTCAATTATTTTGGAGACTGCGCGGTAAACATAGGTGTTTGCATTTTAGACAAAAATAATCTCTTATGAAGACCAGCAACTAAAAGGAAATTTTGAAATCCACTAAATTCATTTGTTGGATGGAACTGATCAGCAGCCATTCTTTTCTATTGTGCTCCTTTTCTTTTGGAGAGTCCTGTCCCTGGGTCAGGTCTCTTTAGGATTAGTGGCTTTAGATGGTCTGCTTGGTGCCCTGCACACAGGCGATCAGGAAGGCACTTACAGGTGGGACGATCACTCGCCAAGGAGAATTCATCCCAAAGCTGCCACCCAAGCAGTTGTCTGCCATAGTGAACACATTTTGACTACGGGCCCAGAGTTTCCCCTCCTCATGTGTTATTCCATGCATCCTCAGGTCTCTGGGAATCTGAGTTTCAGAGAGGATTAAGAAACGAAACTCTACATATAATTAGAGGGAAAACTGCAAGAAATAATTTTATCTCTTTCTTGCATGTTTCTTTCAGTAAGAGATAAATTTAGATGGGCATGATTTTTTTCTCTTTTCCTTATTTTTTAAGCCTGTGATCTGATGCAGGATCTAATAATAAATGGTAAATTTCTCACCAGACATGAATAAAAATTTGAATTCGAATATCTCATAGCCAAGAGGATCCATAGAAATAGACTCAGTATAGAGACATTAAATCTTAGGAATGGAAAACATAAAGAATACAGCCAGTATTTTACAGCTAGCCATTGGCTGGAAAAGCAGTCTCATGTAACTGAGTCACGTACTATATTTTATCACATCAAGGTGTCATTCATTTTAAGAGACTTTATTTTATGTGCCATTTATAAAGCAAAGAAAATGATGCCAACTGAACTATAACCCAATGCTTTCTTATCAATTATATTTTTGGACCTCATTGAAAGAGCTCATTTATTCTGATTATATTTTTATAATACAGTAGTTTACACTTATCCACAGTTTTGTCTTCTGCAGTTTCAGTCACCCGTAATCAGCTACAGTCCAAACATTTTAAATGGAAAATTCCAGAAGTAAACAATTCATAAGTTGTAAATCCACGCCATTCTGAGCAGCGTGATGAAATCTTGCACCATCCCATCCAGGACGTGAAGCATTCCTTTGTCCAGCGTATACACCCGTTAGTCACTTAGTAGCCATCTAAATTATTAGACTGAAAACCATAGTATATACAGGGTTGGTACTATCTGTGGTTTCAGACATCCACTGGGGTTTTGAAACACATCCTCCATGGAAAATGGGGACTACTGTGCATCATTCTTGTGATATAAAGCAAAATAAGTGTTCAAATGTTCATAAAACTTTGCATTCAATGTCTGCCTTTTCTAAACCACTTTTGACTCAGTCTTTAATTTTTTTTTTCCATATACTATTGTTCTCTCTGCCAGCCAGCCAGTTAGTAATGTTACATTTCTTTTCTTTTTCTCCTCCCTCACGGATTTTTAATAGTTTCATTGCAATATAATTTACATACCATACAACTTCACCCATTTAAAGTGTACAATTTGATAGCACACTAACAGAATTGTGCAATTATCACCACAGTCAATTTTAGGACATTTTCAACACCCCAAAATAAACCCTATACCCATTAGCAGTCACTCCTTATTTTCCCCTTATCTCCTCAACCCCATGCAACCACTAACCTACCTTCTGCCTTTGTTGATGTGCTTACTCTGGACATTTCCTATAAATGGAATCATACCACGTGTGGTTTTTCTGTGACTTGCTTCTTCACTTAGTTCTCAAGGCTCATCCATGTTGTAGCATGTACCAGTATGTTGTTCATTTTTATTGCTGTGTTTCTTAAAAGAAGACTCCATTATTATTTCTGGTATTTTCTTTCAAGGTTTAATGCTGCTGCTTTCTTTATCTTACTAATTCTTGTCAATGAAGTTTGTTAGACAACTGTCAGGATCCATGTTCTTTCCAAAATTAATTCTTAAGGAATTTGTGGCCTGAAATGTCAAGGATTGTACTTATCCAGGTGAACTACCAGGAATGACAGCCAGATTCACGTAAGCACAGGTGATGATATTTGCTGCCTGGCTGATGGAAACTGCATGGCATCATCATTTGTAGGATGCACCTCAATTTCAGACATATTCAAAGACAAAAATTTTGCATTTTAGAATTAACAAAGCATGGAATACAATTTTAAGTACTTTTCCTTAGATCAACATGAAGAATTTTCACTCTGAGATCCAACAGGCAACAGACTTAGGACACAAAGCCTTAAAACTTGAGTGAATTTGGAATTCACAAGTCGAACACCACAGCTAAAGCAAGAGTCCCCTTCAGATCTGTGATTCTCTGCACTTGGGTGTGAGAATCACCTGAAGAAAGTTTTTAAAATACAAAGTCATGGGTCATACATCCCTGTATGTATAGGGTTTTATAATATATAAAATAAATAAAAAGATTTATTTTCAGCAGGGCTAGTGTAAAACCCCAAATTTTCTTTCTTTTCCTTCCTTCTTTCCTTCCTTCCTTCTTCCCTCCCTCCCTCCCTTTCTTCCTCATTCCCTTCCTTCATTCCTCCATTTGCTCCTTTATTCCTTTCTTTCTTTTTTCTCTCTTTTTCATTCTTTCTTTTTCTCCCTTTCTCAATCCCTTCTTCCCTCTTTCCCTTCCTTCATCCCTTCCTCCCTCCCTTTCTTCTTTCCTTTATTTCTAATCCAGGAATGGGGACCACAGCTCTAATTCATTCCTATCAGATGAGCTAGAGGCAGCCTAAGCATCAACTAGGAGGCATTTTTGTATGGTGGGTTCAACACTTAATTTGGAGTCATACAGATCTGATTTCAAATTTTGATATGAACACGGATAAGCCGTATGACCTTGGGAAAATTATTAAGCCTCTCTGAGCCTCAATCCCATTCTCTGTAAAACTGGAGTATCCTGGAAGGTTTGTTGTAATAACTATGTAAAAGAACACACTAGAGTGCCTTGTATATACAAACGGTACTCTCCTAATCCCTGCTGTCATGGCTCAGATCTTACTCTCTGGTTTGAATCACTACCATTACTCTTAGTACCTATGTCTTGAAATTTGATTTTTCGATTCTAGATTAGTATCCTGTTCCCATGTGGCATCTGCCTCAGCAATTTTGATTCTATGATAGTCAGTGGAGTTCGCTGATTTTACTAATTTGCAGTTAACGGTCTTTCTAAACCCTGGGTCATATTTAAAAATTTTCTCTAAGAGATTCTCTTAGGTTTTCTGACTTTAAAATCTCAAGGGCAGTTAGCTTGCACCAAATTTTAGTTATTTACCTTCCAGGGCTTCACTGTATGTTTACGGTTCCCAATGTTCCTACCACATGTATACATTACACATTATTACACTTATCACCCTGTCTCCTATAATGTCCATAGGTTCAAGAAGGAGGTAAAATCTGTAATTGTTAGAAATATAATCCAACTCTCAAATGAATGTGAAGTTATCAATGTAAATTGTGAAACCAAAGTTGCATTTCTGTTTGTACCACCATTATGTAAACGTGAATAAATTTTGGTGAACAACGAGGCCAAGTAAAAGAAAAAAAATATAAACATCAGTAAGCAGAGGGACTCTGGAGCATATGTCAAATAGAACTTTAGAACTCTGATTATGCCCCATTGCCATACTTGAGTACCATGGCTGTGCATTTAGGATATAAATACGAATGAAAGGTGGTTCCGTTTTGGAGATCATAGCCTAGTAGGCCACAAGACAAGGATATGAACAAACACAACACAGACAATAAGTGTTTCCATGGAGGGAGAGTGAAAGACAAAATGAGAACACAGACTATGCCCCAACTCGGACTAAGGGATGAAATGGGGCCAAGAAAGTGTCTCAGCTTACATTAATACATAGTAATTGAATAAAATGCTACACTTTAACTTCTGTCTGGGCATAGTTTTCTGTTTTTGAGTAACATAAAATAATATCTGTATTCATTGATTTAATAAATATGTATTTAGTGCCTGTTGCATACCATGCTCTGTCCTAGGTGCTGAGTATTCAAGGAATAAAAAGAGAAATAGTCCCCACTATCGGGGGATTATCAAATGAAGCTGACAGATATTGACTTAACAGACATATGTAGGCAATTCAAATCATGAGAGGTGCTATGAATGGAAGATAGGTGTTATAAAAAGGAATATCAGGAGAACTCTAATTTAGTTGAGGGGAAAAGGTTATTCTCATATTAAAGAGTCTTCTGCCCTATTTCCTGACTCCTGTTTAACTCATTCATTTTTTCATTTATTCATTAATTCATCAGATATTTTCTTGTTTTATTTACTTATTTTTTCTGATAAATAGAAATTTTGTATATTTATGGTATACAGCCTGATGTTTGATATATGTATAAATTATAGAATGGCTAAGATCAAACTATTTAAGATATGTATTACCTCATATACTAATTTTTCATAATGAGAACACAAAATCTATTCTCTTTGTAATTTTTAAGCATACAATATATTATTAACTATAGTCACCATGATGTACAATAGATCTCTTAAATTTATTATTCCTAACCAAAATTTTGTGCCCTTTGACCAACATCTCCTGAGTCCCCAAAGTGCTAACCTGTAGTAACTATGATTTTACTCTCTATTAGTGTGACTATTTTAGATTTCATATATAAGCAAAATCATATGGTATTTGTCTTTCAGTACCTAGCTAATTTCACTTAACATAATGTCCTCTAGGTCCATCCATATATCAAATGAGAGGATTTTCTTCTTTTTAAGTATGAATAATATTCTATTGTGTATATATACTACACTTTATCCATTCATCCATTGATGAATACTTAGGTTGATTCCATATCTTGGCTATTGTTACTAATGCTGCAATGAACATGGGAGTGCAGATATCCACTTGACATACTGATTTCATGTCTTTTGAATGTATACTGTATTAGTCTGTTTACATACTGCTATAAAGAACTACCTGAGACTGGGTGATTTATAAAGAAAAGAGGTTTAATTTACTCACAGTACCATATGGCTGGAGAGGCCTCAGGAAACTTACAAACATGGTGGAAGTTGAAGAGGAAGCAAGGCATGTCTTACGTGGTGGCAGGAAAGAGAGAGTGAAGAGAGAAGTGCCACACTTTTAAACCATAAGAGTTCATGAGAACTCACTCACAATCATAAGAACAGCGTAGGGGAGACTGCCCTCATGATCCAATCACCTCCCACCAGGCCCCTTCCCTGACACATGGGGATTACAATTCTAGATGAGATTTGGGTGGGGATACAGCCAAACCATATCATTTAGCCCTGGCACCTCCCAAATCTCATGTCCTTCTCACATTTCAAAACGCAATTGTGCCTTCCCAGCATTTTAGCATTAACCCAAAATTCCAAGTCCAAGTCTCATTTGAGACAAAGAAAGTCCCTTCCGCCTATGAGCCTGTAAAATCAAAAGCAAGTTAGTTACTTCTAAGATACAATGGGGGTACAGGCATTGGGTAAATGCCCCCATTCCAAATGGGAGAAATTGACCAAAACAAACGGGCTGCAGGTCACATGCATGTCCGAAACCCAACAGGACAGTCATTAAATCTTAAAGTTCCAAAATAATCTCCTTTGACTCCATGTCTCACATCCAGGGCACAGTGATGCAAAAGGTGGGCTCCCAAGGTCTAAGGTAGCTCCACCCCTGTTTCTCTGCAGGGTAAGCCCCCATGGCTGCTTTCACAGGCTGATGTTGAGTGCCTGAAGCTTTTCTAGGTGCATGATGCAAGCTGTTGGTGAATGTACTATTCTGGGGTCTGGAGGATGGTGGCTTTCTTCTCACAACTCAACTAGGCAGTGACCCAATGGGAACTCTGTGTAAGGGCTCCAACCCCACATTTCCCCTCTGCATTGCCTTAGTAGAGGTTCTCCATGAGGGCTCTGTCCCTGCAGCAGACTTCTGCCTAGACATTCAAGCATTTCCATACATCCTCTGAAGTCTAGGCAGAGGCTCACAAACCTCAACTCTTGTCTTCTGCATACCCACAGACCCAACACCATGTGGAAGCCACCAAGATGTGGGGCTTGCACCTTCTGAAGTGACAGACTAAGCTATACCTTGGCCCATTTTAGCCATGGCTGGAGCTAGAACATCTGGAATGCAGTGTGCCACGTCCCAAGGCTGCATAGAGCAGCAGCCCATGAAAACCATTCTTTCCTTCTAGGCCTCGAGGCCTATAATGAGAGGGGCTCCTGTGAAAATTTCTGAAATGCCCTGGATATATTTTCCCTCATTGTCTTGGCTATTAACATTTGGTTTCTCTTCACTTATGCAAATTTTTGCAGCTGATGGCTTCAATTTCTCTGCAGACAATGGGTTTTTCTTTTCTACCACATGGGCAGGCTGCAAATTTTCCAAACTTTTATGCTTTGCTTCTCTTTTAAACATAAGTTCCAATTTCAGACCAACTCTTTGTGAACACATATGACTGTATACTTTTTAAAAAAGTCAGGTCATCTCTTGAATGCTTTGGTGCTTAGAAATTTTTTCTACCAGATAACCTAAATCATTTCTCTCAATTTCAGAGCTCCACAGATCTCTAGGGCAGGGGGAAAATGCCTCCAGTCTTTTTGCTAAAGCATACCAAGAGTGACCTTTGCTTCAGTTCCCAATAAGTTTCTCATCTCCATCTGAAACCACCTCAACCTGGACTTCATTGTCCATCAGCATTTCAGTCAAAACCATTCAACAAGTCTCTAGGAAGTTCCAAACTTTTCCAAATCTTTCTGCCTTCTTCTGAGCCCTCAAAACTATTCCCACTTCTGCCTGTTACCCACTTCCAAAGTTGCTTCTACATTTTCAGGTATCTTTATAGCAGTGCCTCACTTCTGGTACCAATTTTCTGTATTAGTTGTTTTCACACTACTATACAGAACTACCTGAGACTGGGTACTTTATAAAGAGATTTGACTCATAGTTCCACATGGCTTGGGAGGCCTCATGAAACTTACAATAATGGTGGAATGTGTAGGAGAAGCTAGGCTCATCTTACATGGTGGTAGGAGAGCGAGAGTGAGGGGTATGGGAAGTGCCACACTTAAACCATCAGATCTGATGAGAGCTCACTATCATGAGAACAGCATGGGGGAGACCATCCCTAGGACCTAATCACTACCCATCAGACCCTTCCCCAACACATAGGGATTAGAATTTGAGATGAGATTTGGGTGGGGACACAGAGCCAAACCATATCATATACCCATTAGTAGGATTGGCTGGATCATATGTAAGTTGTAGTTTTAACTTTTTGAGGAATTCTCCTGCTGCTTTCCATCACCATAAATAGTGTACAAGAGTTTTCTTTCTCCACACCTTTGCCAACAGTTACTTTTCATCTTTTTGATAGTAGCCATTCTAACAGTATGAGGTGATTTCTCATTGTAGTTTTAATTTTCATTTCTCTTTTGATTAGTGATATTGAGCATTTTTTTCATATACATGTTGGTCTTTTGTATGCCTTTTTTGAGAAAAGTCTATTCAGGTCCTTTGCTTATTTTTTAATTGGACAATTTGTTTTCTTACTAAGTTTTTGGAATTCCTTATATATTTTAGATATTAGCCCCTTATCACATGTATGGATTGCAAATATATTCTCTCATTCTGTAGATTTTGTTTTCACTCTGTTGATTGTTTCCTTTGCATTTTAGTTTGATGCAATCCTATTTGTTTATTTTTGCCTTTGTTGTCGGTGCTTTGGGGGTCATATCTAAAAAATTATTGCCAAGACCAATGTGATGGAACTTTTCCACAATGTTTTCTTCTAGTCACTTTATAGCTTCAGGTTTTATATATAAGTCTTTACTTCATTTTGAGTTGATTTTTGTACGTGGTGTAAGAGTCAATTTTATTCTTCCACATGTCAATATCCAGCTTTCCCAGCACTGTTTATTGAAGAGACTGTCCTTTCTGTATTGTGTATTCTTGGCTCCTTTGTTGAAAATCAGTTGGCTGTAAATGTGTGGATTTATTTCTGGGCTTGCTATTCTGTTTCAGTGGCCTATGTATCATCAGACATTTTCTAATCACTTGTTTTGGGCCAGAATTGGATCTAAGCATCTAGGATACAGATATCAGACTGAGCTCATCAGAAACTTAAACAAATCTGCTAGGGATGCATACTAAAAATCATGATGAATCAGAAATTGTATTTCTGAAACGAAAATTTACTTTCGCAGTATTTCTGAAACTAAAATTTACTTTCACATCTTTTGTCTTTTTTTTTTTTTTTGAGACAGGGTCTTGCTCCTTTGCCCAGGCTGGAGTGCAGTGGTGCAATCTTGGGTCACTGCAACCTCTGACCCCTGGGTTCAAGCAGTTCTCCCACCTCAGCCTCTCAGGTGGCTGGGATTACAGGCATGAGCCACCGTACCTAATTTTTTTTTGTATTTTTAATAGAGATGGGGTTTTACCATGTTGGCCAGGCTGGTCTCGAACTCCTGGCCTCAAGTGATCCTCCCACCTTGGTCTCCTAAAGTGCTGGGATTACAGGCGTGAGCCACTGCACCCAGTCTTTTGTCACATTTGCTACACACACCAACCCCACAGAGTAGGTATGATTATTCACATATTACAAGCAAGGAAAGAGGGGCTTTTAGCTGTTTCCATAATGTGGTACACATGCATATAGAAGAGACCGGAGCATGTATGTGAACCTGAACCTTCTTTTGTCCTTTTTGTGAATGAAATCAGCATCAAATAATAGAGGTTGGGTCTGGATCAGAGAAGAACAAATGAAGTGGGCTGTGAGGAGGTTTTGGATAACGGAAGTCTTCCTAGAGGAGATGGCACTTGAGCTGGACCTTAGAAATGAGTAGGATGTCACTAAGAAGGACTGTGCTTTGACCTTTTTATTTAGAGCTTTGACCTTTTTCTCAGGCCCCTGGATAATTATTAAGGACCTTTCTGCAAGGAGACAGTATGGCAGGAGCTTTGCTTAAGCTTGCACCTGCAGGATAAAGGAGTGAGAAGGCACATTGGGAATTCTCAATACTTCCTTCTGCTACTGCTGTTGAATGCACGTGGCTTGCTTAATAATTCTCCTGTTCCTGTTGCCCCAGGTTACTACAATCACTCAAATTCATGCACCACTATAGAGATGAGATGAGTAGCTTTTGGATGTGAGTTTCAATCTGATGCTTGATTACATGTACGACAGTGGCCAAAAAGGGCAGAAGCCATCTGTGGTGCAAAGGCTCTCAGACTGGATGAGGGGAGAGCCAATGAGGAAGTCCCACCTCCTGAGGAGTCACCTGCTCCCATGCTCTGGTGCTTCTTCCTATGCCACATCTTCCACCCTGCAGCCTACACTCTGTTGGGAGGGCCCCAAGAAGGTGCATGATCTACAGCACATACTGTCCACATGTGTTCCAAAAAGTCAAGTCACCTCTTGAATGCTTTGCTGCTTAGAAATTTCTTCTGCCAGAGATACACTAAATCATTTATGTCAAGTTCAAAGTTCAACAGATCCCTAGGACAGGGGCAAAATGCCACCAGTCTCTTTGCCAAAGCATAGCAAGAGCGACCTTTGCTCCAGTTCCCAATAAGTTCCTCATCTCCAACTGAGACCACCTCAGCTTGGACTTCATTGTCCATATCACTATCAGCATTTCAGTCAAAACCATTCAACAAGTCTCTGGGAAGTTGCAAACTTTTCCACATATCCCTGTCTTCTTCTGTGCCCTCCGAACTATTCCAACCTCTGCTTGTTACCAGTTCCAAAGTCACTTCCACATTTTCAGGTATCTTTAAACCAGTGCTCCACTTCTCCTCTTCAGTTCTCTTTTTGTTGGAGCTTATGAATTTTGGAAGTTAAAGCTTTTGGATCAGAGATGCCTAGGCAGCTTAGAGACAGAACAGGCACATGTCTACAGAGAGGAATGGGTACCTTGGCCATGTAACCCTGAGAAGGAATGCCAACTTTCATGTGAAAGTCGTGTGAGGGGCTCACATCCCAGCAGATCAGAAAGGTACTAACAATTTTTCAACATTGTACATGGAACTTTATGGTTTTCAAAGTGATTCTGCCAACATTTCAGTTCACGAAACACCAAGGGAGTATGAGTTTTTATGCCTTTTGGGCAGAGAAGGAAACTGAGACTTAGAGAGTTTAAGGGTCATTCAACTCATAGAGGAGGAAAACTGAACTGGAACTCATGTCATCTTGCTCCAAATATAGAGCTCTTTCCATTACACCAGGCTGCCTCTCAGAAAGCAGTGAAAGCCTGCAAGGGAAAGGTGTTTCTGGCACCTCCGCACGGAAGGGAACTCTGACCACATTTTCCCATGGAAACATTTTCGCCCATGTTGGTTACGATCTATGGCTGGAATAGTAAAGTACTGTGTTTCAGCAGTGTACTTGCTTTCCAGTCAATCTAGTTACATTTCACGTAGCACCTATTAGGTAAGACTATAACAAAAATGTTTAAGAAGATATTTTTCCTACTCTGGTGAGGGATGCAGACATAGGCAGGAGCCACTGAAACAATAGGAGCTGCCTAATCTGTCCCCCACCAAGAATGACTTTTCTTTTTCTTTCACCAGGGAGTGACATCCATGTTAGAAATATTCTGTCAATGAAATGAGAGGTAACATCCATAATAGAGTTTTAGGGCAAGATATAGTTCAGTCCAAATCTAAGCATCTAAGCTATGCCACTGTGTGATTAGAGGGAAAAAAAATTGGCCTTTCTCTCCTTGCTAAAAATTCACCCAGCACTGGCCATAAAATATAGTTCGTGCATCTGTAACCCCTGAGAGAATTATTTCCTCATGGAACTCAGCTCTGGTCCTTTGCCTGCCTTGTGGAGGGCTGGTTCTTGTTATAGGAGGTTTTTAAAGTACCAAAGTAATAATTTGTGAAGTAAGGCCCATGAACTTCTTGGTTTAGCAAATTGCGACTCTAGAAAATAATATTTGAAGCTGGTCTCAAAGGCTGGGTTAAATAGGAAGTGCCCATGTTTACCCAAGCCAAACCTGGTAGCCATCCCATCAGAGCCTCTTCTTTGCCCCCTGCCTCATATATGCCATTATCATCAAAATAACAAGAGCCCTCTATTGTTTAGGGCCTACTTTAGACCAGAAACGATTAAGATCTCTTTCTATATCATATCGCCAGTTCTTACAATGCTGCAAAGGAGGCATTATGACCTTCCATTTGAAAGCTGAGCAGGTGGAAGCTCAGAGATGTTTAGTAACCTATTCAAGATCACCATGCTCTTTTTTCTATACCAGGTCAGCCTGAGAGGCTGAGTGAGCTTTGCTGCTGACCAAGTAAATGCTCCTGGTTTACTCAGGAGGGTTAGGGAAATAGGCAGACCTTTACTTGTCTTTCTTACTGTCTTTCCTTTTGATCAAAATGTCCATCTCAAAATGTTTAAATCATCTCCAGAACAAGTTCGAGTTCTCCTATGTCTGCTTTTGATGACCTTTCTGTCTCTTCCTTTGCTACCACACTGCCTTCTGTCACTAATTATAACTGTCATTAAAAAAAAAAAAAGGTATCTGAATTATATAATGGGCTTGGTAATGAGAAAGGCATGCTGTCTTGAACTTTATCTTAATAATAGTTAATAGCCCTCAGGTGGGGTCGTGAAAGAGTCTCCTACAACATTATAATAGTTGTTTTGACTTCTAGATTTTTCTATCTTAGTTTTGGGGTCTTTGTTTAGAGGAAGATGCTTGGTGGGTTCTTAGTGCATATGAGGTGTTTCTGAAGCAAGACGCCAGCCTTATTTTGGAAGGTGTGATAGCCCTAGAATTTCTAAATTTTGTTTTTTTATTCATAGTTAATAGCTATGCCAACACACAGCTGCCTTAGTAGAGGTAATACAGAATTTAGTGGAAGACAAAACAGGGTTAAAGTCTTTGCTCAGGGATTTACTTGCTATATGACAGGGACAAGTCATTCAACCTCAGTTTTCAAATCTGTACAATGAAAGTAATCCACTTCCTGCTACTTAACCTCTGCTGATAATTCTTATTCCTCTTCCTCTTCATCCTCATTCTTTTTAATTTTTTTTTCTTTTATGTTTTTACTTCAGTACATTTTAGGGAAACAGGTGGTGTTTGATTACATGAATAAGCTCTTTAGTGGTGATTTCTGAGATTTTGGTGCACCCATCACCTGAGTAGTGTACACTGTACCCAATGTGTAGTCTTTTATCCCTCGCCACCCCTCAGCCTTTCCCCCAAGTCCCCAAAGTCCAATGTATCATTCTTATGCCTTTGCAGCCTCAAAGTTTAGCTCCCACATATGAGTGAGAGCATACGATGTCTGGTTTTCTATTCCTATGTTACTTCAGCTAGAATAATAGTCTCCAATTCCATCCAAGTCACTGTGAATGCCATTATTTCATACCTTTTTATAGCTGAGCAGTATTCCATGGTATATATATGCCAAATTTTCTTTATCCACTCATTGATTGATGGGTATTTGGGCTGGTTCCATATTTTTTGCAGTTGTGAATTGTGCTGGTATAAACATCTGTGCACAAGTATCTTTTTTGTATAATGACTTATTTTACTCTGGATATATACCTATTAGTGGGATTACTGGATCAAACAGTAGCTCTACCTTTAGTGCTTTAAGGAATCTCCAAACTGTTTTCCATAGTGGTTGTACTAGTTTACATTCCCACCAACAATGTAAAAGTGTTTCATTTTCACTGCATCCATACCAACATCTATTATTATTATTTTTTTATTATGACCATTCTTGCTGGAGTGAGGTAGTATTACATTGTGGTTTTTATTTGCATTTTCCTGATAGTTAGTGAAGCATTTTTTATATGCTTCTTGGCCATTTGTATATCTTCTTTTTTTATTATTATACTTTAAGTTCTAGGGTATATGTGCACAACGTGCAGTTTTGTTACATATGTATACATGTGCCATGTTGGTGTGCTGCACCCATTATCTCGTCATTTACATTAGGTATATCTCCTAATGCTATCCCTCCCCACTCCCCCAACCCCATGACAGGCCCTGGTGTGTGATGTTTCCCGTCTGTGTCCAAGTGTTCTCATTGTTCAATTCCCACCTATGAGTGAGAACATGCAGTGTTTGGTTTTCTGTCCTTACGATAGTTTGCTGAGAATGATGGTTTCTAGCTTCATCCATGTCCCTACAGAGGACATGAACTCATCCTGTTTTCTGGCTGCATAGTATTCCATGGTGTATATGTGCCACATTTTCTTAATCCAGTCTATCATTGATGGACATTTGGGTTGCTTCCAAATCTTTGCTATTGTGAATAGTGCCGCAATAAACATACGTGTGCATGTGTCTTTATAGCAGCATGATTTATAATCCCAGTAATGGGATGGCTGGGTCAAATGGCATTTCTAGTTCTAGATCCTTGAGGAATCGCGACACTGTCTTCCACAATGGTCGAACTAGTTACAGTTCCACCAACAGTATAAAAGTCTTCCTGTTTCTCCACAACCTCTCCAGCATCTGTTGTTTCTTGACTTTTTAATGATCGCCATTCTAACTGGTGTGAGATGGTATCTCATTGTGGTTTTGATTTGCATTTCTCTGATGGCCAGTGATGATGAGCATTTTTCATGTGTCTGTTGGCTGCATACATGTCTTCTTTTGAGAAATGTCTGTTTATATCCTTTGCCCACTTTTTGATGGGGTTGTTTGTTTTTTCTTGTAAATTTGTTTGAGTTCTTTGTAGATTCTGGATATTAGCCCTTTGTCAAATGAGAGACTGCAAAAATTTTCTCATTCTGTAGGTTGCCTGTTGACTGTGATGGTAGTTTCTTTTGCTGTGCAGAAGCTCTTTGGTTTAATTAGATCCCATTTGTCAGTTTTGGCTTTTGTTGCCATTGCTTTTGGTGTTTTAGACGTGAAGTCCTTGCCCATGCCTATGTCCTGAATGGTATTGCCTAGGTTTTCTTCTAGGGTTTTTATGGTTTTAGGTCTAACATGTAAGTCTGTATTCCATCTTGAATTAATTTTTCTATAAAGAGTAAGACAAGGATCCAGTTTCAGCTTTCTATGTATGGCTAGCCAGTTTTCCCAGCACCATTTATTAAACAGAGAATCATTTCCCCATTTCTTGTTTTTGTCAGGTGTATCAGATCAGATGGTTGTAGATGTGTGGTATTATTTCTGAGGGCTCTGTTCTGTTCCATTGGTCTGTATCTCTGTTTTGGTACCAGTACCATGCTGTTTTGGTTACTGTAGCCTTGTAGTATAGTTTGAAGTCAGATAGCATGATGCCTCCAGCATCGTTCTTTTGGCTTAGGATTGTCTTGGCAATGTGGGCTCTTTTTTGGCTCCATATGAACTTTAAAGTAGTTTTTTCCAATTCTGTGAAGAAAGTCATTGGTAGCTTGATGGGGATGGCGTTGAATCTATAAATTACCTTGGGCACTATGGCCATTTTCACGATATTGATTCTTCCTATCCATGAGCATAGAATGTTATTCCATTTGTTTGTGTCCTCTTTTATTTCACTGAGCAGTGGTTTGTAGTTCTCCTTGAAGAGGTCCTTCACATCCCTTGTAAGTTGGATTCTTAGGTATTTTATTCTCTTTGAAGCAATTTTGAATGCGAGTTCACTCATGATTTGGCTCTCTGTCTGTTATTAGTGTATAAGAATGATTGATTTTTGCACATTGATTTTGTATCCTGAGACTTTGCTGAAGTTGCTTATCAGCTTAAGAAGATTTTGGGCTGAGACGATGGGGTTTTCTAAATATACAATCATGTCATCTGCAAATAGTGACACTTTGACTTTCTCTTTTCCTAATTCAATACCCGTTATTTCTTTCTCCTGCCTGATTGTCCTGGCCAGAACTTCCAACACTATGTTGAATAGGAGTGGTGAGAGAGGGCATCCATGTCTTGTGCCAGTTTTCAAAGGGAATGCTTCCAGTGTTTGCCCATGCAGTATGATATTGGCTGTGGGTTTGTCATAAATAGCTCTTATTATTTTGAGATACATTCCATCAATACCGAATTTATTGAGAGTTTTTAGCATGAAGGGCTGTTGAATTTTATCAAAGACCTTTCTGCATCTATTGAGATAATCATGTGGTTTTTGTCTTTGGTTCTGTTTATATGCTGGATTACGTTTATTGATTTGCGTATGTTGAACCAACCTTGCATCCCAGGGATGAAGCCCACTTGATCATGGTGGATAAGCTTTTTGATGTGCTGCTGGATTCGGTTTGCCACTATTTTATTGAGGATTTTTGCATCAATATTCATCAGGGATATTGGTCTAAAATTGTCTTTTTTTGTCATGTCTCTGCCAGGCTTTGGTATCAGGATGATGTTGGCCTCATAAAATGAATTAGGGAGGATTCCCTGTTTTTCTATTGAGTGGAATAGTTTCAGAAGGAATGTCACCAGCTCCTCTTTGTACCTCTGGTAGAATTTGGCTGTGAATCCATCTGGTTCTGGACTTTTTTTGGTTGGTAGGCTATTAATTATTGCCTCAATTTCAGAGCCTGTTACTGGTCTATTCAGGGATTCAACTTCTTCCTGGTTTAGTCTTGGGAGGGTGTATGTGTCCAGAAATTTATCCATTTCTCTTCTAGATTTTCTACTTTATTTGTGTAGAGGTGTTTATAGTATTCTCTGATGGTAGTTTGTATTTCTGTGGGATCGGTGGTGATATCGCCTTTATCATTTGTTATTGTGTCTATTTGATTCTTCTCTCTTTTCTTTATTAGTCTTGCTAGTGGTCTATCAATTTTGTTGATCTTTTCAAAAAACGAGCTCCTGGATTCATTGATTTTTTGAGGGGTTTTTTGTGTCTCTCCTTCAGTTCTGCTCTGATCTTAGTTATTTCTTGCCTTCTGCCAGGTTTTGAATGTGTTTGCTCTTTCTTCTCTAGTTCTTTTAATTGTGATGTTAGGGTGTCAATTTTAGATCATTCCTGCTTTCCCTTGTTGGCATTTAGTGCTATAAATTTCCCTCTACACACTGCTTTAGTGTGTCCCAGAGATTCTGGTATGTTGTGTCTTTGTTCTCGTTGGTTTCAAAGAATATCTTTATTTCTGCCTTCATTTCGTTATGTACCCCTTAGCCATTCAGGAGCAGGTTGTTCAGTTTCCATGTAGTTGAGCGGTTTTAAGTGAGTTTCTGAATCTTGAGTTCTAGTTTGATTGTACTGTGGTCTGAGAGACAGTTTGTTATAATTTCTGTTCTTGTACATTTGCTGAGGAGTGCTTTACTTCCAACTATGTGGTCGGTTTTGGAATAAGTGCAATGTGGTGCTGAGAAGAATGTATATTCTGTTGATTTGGAGTGGGGAGTTCTGTAGATGTCTATTAGGTCTGCTTAGTGCAGAGCTGAGTTCAATTCCTGGATATACTTTTTATCTTTCTGTCTTATTGTTCTGTCACAGTGGGGTGTTAACGTGTCCCACTATTATTGTGTGGGAGTCTAAGTCTCTTTGTAGGTCTCTAAGGGCTTGCTTTATGAATCTGGGTGCTCCTTTATTGGGTGCGTATATATTTAGAATAGTTAGCTCTTCTTGTTGAATTGATCCCTTTATCATTATATAATGGCCTTCTTTGTCTATTTTGATCTTTGATGGTTTAAAGTCTGTTTTATCAGAGACTAGGATTGCAACCTCGGCCTTTTTTTTTTCCATTTACTTGGTAGATGTTCCTCCATCCCTTTATTTTGAGCCTGTGTGTGTCTCTGCACGTGAGATGGGTCCCCTGAATACAGTGCACTGATGGGTCTTGACTCTATCCAATTTGCCAGTCAGTGTCTTTTATTTGGAGCATTTAGCCCATTTACATTTAAGGTTAATATTGTTATGTGTGAATTTGATCCTGTCATTATGATGTTAGCTGGTTATTTTGCTCATTCGTTGATGCAATTTCTTCCTAGCATCAATGGTCTTTACAATTTGGCATGTTTTTGCAGTGGCTGGTACCGGTTGTTCCTTTCCACGTTTAGTGCTTCCTCCAGGAGCTCTTATAGAGCAGGCCTGGTGGTGACAAAATCTCTCAGCATTTGCTTGTCTGTAAAGGATTTTATTTCTCCTTCATTTATGAAGCTTAGTTTGGTGGGATATGAAATTCTGGGTTGAAAATTCTTTTCTTTAAGAATGTTGAATATTGGCCCCCACTCTCTTCTGGCTTGTAGGGTTTCTGCCAAGAGATCTGCTGTTAGTTTGATGGGCTTCCCTTTGTGGGTAACCCGACGTTTCTCTCTGGCTGCCTTTAACATTTTTTTCCTTCATTTCAACTTTGGTGAATTTGACAATGTATCCTGGAGTTGCTCTTCTCGAGGAATATCCTGTGGTGTTCTCTGTGTTTCCTTAATTTGAATGTTGGGCTGCCTTACTAAGTTGGGGAAGTTCTCCTGGATAATATCCTGCAGAGTGTTTTCCAACTTGGTTCCATTCTCCCCATCATTTTCAGGTACACCAATCAGATGTAGATTTGGCGTTTTCACATAGTCATATATTTCTTGGAGGCTTTGTTTGTTTTCACTCTTTTTTCTCTAAACTTCTCTTCTCGCTTCATTTCATTCACTTGATCTTCAATCACTGATACTCTTTCTTCCAGTTGATCAAATCGGCTACTGAAGCTTGTGCATTCATCACGTAGTTCTCATGCCATGGTTTTCAGCTCCATCAGGTCATTTAAGGACTTCTCTACACTGGTTATTTTAGTTAGCCATTCATCTAATCTTTTTTCAAGGGTTTTAGCTTCTTTGTGATGGATTCAAACTTCTTCCTTTAGCTCGGAGAAGTTTGATCCTCTGAAGCCTTCTTCTCTTAACTCATCAAAGTCATTCTCCATCCAGCTTTGTTCCATTGCTGGCAAGGAGCTGCGTTCCTTTGGAGGGGGAGAGGTAGTCTGATTTTTAGAATTTTCAGCTTCTCTGCTCTGTTTTTTCCCCGTCTTTGCGGTTTTATCTACTTTTGGTCCTTGATGATGGTGATGTACAGATGGGGTTTTGGTGAAGATATCCTTTCTCTTTGTTAGTTTTCCTTCTAACAGTCAGGACCCTCAGCTGCAGGTCTGTTGGAGTTTGCTGGAGGTCTACTCCAGACCCTGTTTGCCTGGGTATCAGCAGTGGAGGCTGCAGAACAGGGAATATTGCCGAACAGCAAATGTTGCTGCCTGATCATTCCTCTGGAAGCTTTGTCTCAGAGGGGTACCCGGCCATGTGAGGTGTCAGTCTGCCCCTACTGGGGGGTGCCTCCCAGTTAGGCTACTCGGGGGTCAGGGACCCACTTGAGGAGGCAGTCTGTCCATTCTCAGATCTCATACTCCATGCTGGGAGAACCACTACTCTCTTCAAAGCTGAGAGACAGGGACATTTAAGTCTGCAGAGGTTTCTGCTGCCTTTTGTTGGGCTATGCCTTGCCCCCAGAGGTGGAGTCTACCTACAGAGGCAAGCAGGCCTCCTTGAGCTATGGTGGGCTTCACCCAGTTCAAGCTTCCCGGCTGCTTTGTTTACCTATTCAGGCCTCAGCAATGGTGGGTGCCCCTCCCCCAGCCTCGCTGCCACCTTGCGGTTGGATCTCAGACTGCTGTGCTAGCAATGAGTGAGGCTCCGTGGATGTGGGACCCTCCGAGCCAGGCGTGGGATATAATCTCCTGGTGTGCCGTTTGCTAAGACCATTGGAAAAGTGCAGTATTAGGGTGGGAGTGACCTGATTTTCTAGGTGCCGTCTGTCACAGCTTCCCTTGGCTAGGAAAGGGAATTCCCTGACCCCTTGTGCTTCCCAGGTGAGGCGATGCCTCGCCCTGCTTTGGCTCACGCTTGGTGGGCTGCACCCACTGTCTTGCACCCACTGTCTGACAAGCCCCAGTGGGATGAACCCAGTACCTCAGTTGGAAATGCAGAAATCACCCCTCTTCTGCGTCACTCACAGAGTGGCCATCTTGGAACTACCCTTGTATATCTTCTTTTGAGAATTGTCTACTCATGTCCTTAACCTACTTTTTAATGGGATTGTTGTTGTTTTTTTTTTTTCTTGCTGATTTGTTTGAGCTCCTTGTAGATTCTGAATATTAGTCCTTTGTCAGTTGCATGGATTGTGACGATTTTCTCCCACTCTGGGTTTTCAGTTAACTCCGCTGATTTTTTTTTTTTTCTGTGCAGAAGCTTTTTAGTGTAATTAAGTCCTATTTATTTATCTTTGCTTTTTGTTGCATTTGCTTTTGGGTTATTTGTCACAAAGTCTTTGTCTAAGCCAATTTCCAGAAAGGTTTTTCTGATGTCTGATGTTATCTTCTAGAATCTTTATGGTTTCGCGTCTTAGGTTTAAGTCCCTGATCCATCTTGAGTTGATTTTTGTATAAGGTGAGAGATGAAGATCTAGTTTCATTCTCCTACATATAGCTTGCCAGTTATCCCAGCACCATTTGTTGAATAGGGTGTCCTTTCCTCACTTTATGTTTTTGTTTGCTTTGTTGAAGGTCAGTGGCTATAAGTCTTTGCCTTTATTTCTGGGTTCTTCTTTCCATTCCATTGGTCTATGTGCCTATTTTTACACCAATACCATGCTGTTTTTATGACCTTGGCCTTATAGTATAGTTTGAAGTCCAGTAATGTGATGTCTCCAGATTTGTTGTTTAGTCTTGCTTTGTTATGTGGGCTCTTTTTTGGTTCCACATAAATTTTAGGATTGTCTTTTCTAGTTCTGTGAAGAATGGTGGTGGTATTTTGATAGGAATTGCATTGAATTTGTAGATTGCTTTTGGCAGTATGGTCATTTTTATAATATTGATTCTACTCATTCATGAGCATGGAATATGTTCCATTTGGGTATGTCATCTATGATTTCTTTCAGCAGTTTTTTGTAGTTTTCCATGTGGAGGTCTTTCATATCCTTGGTTAGATGTTCCTAAATGTTTTATTTGTGTATTTATTTACAGCTATTGCGAAAGGGATTGAGTTCTTGATTTGATTCTCAGCTTGGTCACTGTTGTTGTATATCAGTGCTACTGATTTGTGTGCATTAATTTTGTATCCTGAAACTTTGCTAAATTCATTTACCAGTTCTAGGAGCTTTTTGGATGAGTCTTTAGAGTTTTTTAGGTATATGATTATATCTTCAGTAAACAGAGACAGTTTGACTTCCTGTTTACTGATTTGATGCCCTGTATTTCTTTCTCTTGTCTGATTGCTCTGGCTAGGACTTCCAGGACTATGTTGAACAGAAGTGGTGAAAGCGGACATCCTTGGCTTGTTCCAGGTCTTAGGGGGAATGCTTTCAACTTTTTCTCATTCAGTATAATGTTGGCTGTGGGTTTGTCATAGATGGCTTTTATTACCTTAAAGTATGTCCCTTCTACACTGGTTTTGGTGAGGGTTTTAACTACAAAGAAATGCTGTATTTTGTCACATGCCTTTTCTGCAGCTATTGAGATGATCACGTGATTTTTGTTTTTAATTCTGTTTATGTGGTCTATCACATTTATTGACTTATGTGTGTTAAACCATCCCTGCATCCCTTGCATGAAACCCACTTGATCATGGTGGATTGCCTTTTTTATATGCTGTTGAATTCAGTTTACTAGTACTCTGTTGAGAATTTTTGCATCTATGTTCATCAGGAATATTTGTCTGTAGTTTTCTTTTTTTATTTATTTATTTATTATTATTATTATACTTTAAGTTCTAGGGTACATGTGCATAACGTGCAGGTTTGTTACATATGTATACTTGTGCCATGTTGCTGTGCTGCACCCATCAACTCGTCAGCACCCATCAACTCGTCATTTACATCAGGTATAACTCCCAATGCAATCCCTCCCCCCTCCCCCCACCCCCTGATAGGCCCCGGTGTGTGATGTTCCCCTTCCCGAGTCCAAGTGATCTCATTGTTCAGTTCCCACCTATGAGTGAGAACATGGTGTGTGATGTTCCCCTTCCCGAGTCCAAGTGATCTCATTGTTCAGTTCCCACCTATGAGTGAGAACATGCGGTGTTTGGTTTTCTGTTCTTGTGATAGTTTGCTAAGAATGATGGTTTCCAGCTGCATCCATGTCCCTACAAAGGACACAAACTCATCCTTTTTTATGGCTGCATAGTATTCCATGGTGTATATGTGCCACATTTTCTTAATCCAGTCTGTCACTGATGGACATTTGGGTTGATTCCAAGTCTTTGCTATTGTGAATAGTGCTGCAATAAACATACGTGTGCATGTGTCTTTATAGCAGCATGATTTATAATCTTTTGGGTATATACCCAGTAATGGGATGGCTGGGTCATATGGTACATCTAGTTCTAGATCCTTGAGGAATCGCCATACTGTTTTCCATAATGGTTGAACTAGTTTACAATCCCACCAACAGTGTAAAAGTGTTCCTATTTCTCCACATCCTCTCCAGCACCTGTTGTTTCCTGACTTTTTAATGATGGCCATTCTAACTGGTGTGAGATGGTATCTCATTGTGGTTTTGATTTGCATTTCTCTGATGGCCAGTGATGATGAGCATTTTTTCATGTGTCTGTTGGCTGTATGAATGTCTTCTTTTGAGAAATGTCTGTTCATATCCTTTGCCCACTTTTTGATGGGGTTGTTTGTTTTTTTCTTGTAAATTTGTTTGAGTTCTTTGTAGGTTCTGGATATTAGCCCTTTGTCAGATGAGTAGATTGCAAAAATTTTCTCCCATTCTGTAGGTTGCCTGTTCACTCTGATGGTAGTTTCTTTTGCTGTGCAGAAGCTCTTTAGTTTAATTAGATCCCATTTGTCAATTTTGGCTTTTGTTGCCGTTGCTTTTGGTGTTTTAGACATGAAGTCTTTGCCCATGCCTATGTCCTGAATGGTACTACCTAGGTTTTCCTCTAGGGTTTTTATGGTATTAGGTCTAACATTTAAGTCTCTAATCCATTAGAGATTTTGTCACCACTAGGCCTGCCTTACAAGAGACCCTGAAGGAAGCACTAAACATGGAAAGGAACAACCGGTACCAGCCATTGCAAAAACATGCCAAAATGTAAAGACCATTTAGGCTAGGAAGAAACTGCATCAACTAACGAGCAAAATAACCAGTTAATATCATAATGGCAGGATCAAGTTCACACATAACAATATTAACCTTAAATGTAAATGGACTAAATGCTCCAATTAAAAGACACAGACTGGCAAACTGGATAAAGAGTCAAGATCCATCAGTCTCCTGTGTTCAGGAGACCCATCTCACATGCAGAGACATACATAGGCTGAAAATAAAGGGATGGAGGAAGATTTACCAAGCAAATGGAGAACAAAAAAAAGCAGGGGTTGCAATACTAGTCTCTGATAAAACAGACTTTAAACCATCAAAGATCAAAAGAGACAAAGAAGGCCATTACATAATGGTAAAAGGATCAATTCAACAGGAAGAGCTAACTATCCTAAATATATATGCACCCAATAAAGGAGCACCCAGATTCATAAAGCAAGTCCTTAGAGACTTACAAAGAGACTTAGACTCCCATACAATAATAATGGGAGACTTCAACACTCCACTGTCAACATTAGACAGATCAATGAGACAGAAAGTTAACAAGGATATCCAGGAATTGAACTCATCTCTGCAGCAAGCAGACCTAATAGACATCTATAGAACTCTCCACCCCAAATCAACAGAATATACATTCTTCTCAGCACCACATCGCACTTATTCCAAAATTGACCACATAATTGGAAGTAAAGCACTCCTCAGCAAATGTACAAGAACAGAAATTATAACAAACTGTCTCTCAGACCACATTGTAGTTTTCTTTTTTGGTTATATCTTTCCCTGGTTTTGGTATTAGGATGATACTGGTGTCATAGAATGTTTTAGGGAGGATTCCTTCTTTATCTTTTGGATAGTGTCAATAGCATTGGTACCAATTCTTCTTTGAATGTCTGATAGAATTCTGCTGTGAATCTGTCGGTCCTGGACTTTTCCTTGTTGGTAGTTTTTAAATTATCATTTCAATCTCACTGCTTGTTCTTGGTCTGCTCAGGGATTCTGTCTTTTCCTGGTTTAATCTAGGACAGTTGTGTGTTTCCAGGAATTTATCTATCTCCTCTAGGTTTTCTAGTTTATGTGCATAAAGGTGTTCATAGTAGCCTTGAATAATCTTTTGTGTTTTTGTGCTATCAGTTGTAATATCTCCCATTTTATTTCTAATTGAGCATATTTGGATCTTCCCTCTTCTTTTTTTGGTTAATCTCACTAACGGTCTATCAATTTTATTTATCTTTTCAAATAACCAGATTTTTGTTTCATTTATCTTTTGTATTTTCTTGTTTCAATTTCATTTAGTTCTGCTCTGATATTTGTTGTTTCTTTTCTTCTGCTGGGTTTGGGTTTGGATTGTTCTTGTTTCTCCAGTTTCATGAGGTGTTACCTTAGATTGTCTATTTGTGTTCTGTCAGACTTTTGATGTAGGCATTTAATGCTTTGAACTTTCCTCTTAGCACCACTTTTGCTGTATCCCAGTGGTTTTTGACAGGTTGTGTCAATATTATCATTCAGTTCAAAGATTTTTTAAATTTCCATCTTGATTTCATTGTTCACCCAATGATCATTCAGGAGCAGGTTATTTAATTTCCATGTATTTGCATGGTTTTGAGGATTTTTTTGGAGTTGATTTTCAATTTTACTTCACTGTGGTCTGACAGACAGTACTTGATATAATTTTAATTTTTCTTAAATTTACTGAGACTTGTTTTGTGGCCTATCATATGGTCTATCTTGGAGAATATAGCATGTGCTGATGAATAGAATGTGTATTCTGCAGTTGTTCAGTAGAATGTTCTGTAAATATTTGTTAAGTCCATTTGTTGCAGGGTATAGTTTTTAAGTCCTTTGTTTCTTCATTGACTTTCTGTCTTGATGACCTGTCTAGTGCTATCAGTGGAGTATTAAAGTCACCCACTGTTATTGTGTTGCTGTCTATATCATTTCTTAGGTCTAGTAGTAATTGTTTTGTAAATTTGGAAGCTCCAGTGTTAGGTGCATATATACTTATAATTGTGATATTTTCCTGTTGGACTAGTTCTTTTATCATTATATGATGTACCTCTTTGTGTTTTTAACTGCTGTTGCTTTAAAGTTTGTTTTGTCTGATGTAGGAATAGCTATTCTTACTTGCTTTTGGCATCCATTTGCATGGAATATCTTTTTCCACCCCCTAACCTTACATTTATGTGTTAGGTGAGTCTCCTGAAGACAGCAGAAACTCAGTTGGTGAATTCTTATCCATTTTGCCATTCTGTATCTTTTAAGTGGAGCCTTTAGGCCACTCACATCCAATGTTAGCATTAAGATGTTATGTACTATTCTATTTATTGTGCTATTTGTTGCCTGAATACCTCGGGGTTTTCTTTTTTTAAATTGTGTTATTGTTACATAGGTCCTGTGAGATTTATGCTTTAAGGAGGCTCTATTTTGGTACATTTTGAGGATTTGTTTCAAGGTTTAGAGCTCCTTTTAGCAGTTCTTGTAGTGCTGGCTTGGTAGTGGTGAATTCTCTCAGCATTTGTTTGTCTAGAAAAGACTATCTTTCCTTCATCTATGAAGCTTAATGTTTCTGGATACACAGTTCTTGGCTGGTAATTCTTTTGTTTAAGCAGGCTAAAAATAGGACCCCAATCCCTTCTAGCTTGTAGGATTTCTGTTGAGAAATCTGCTGTTAATCTGATAGGTTTCTTTTATAGGTTACCTGATGTTTTTGCCTCACAGCTCTGAAGATTCTTTCCTTTGTCTTGACTTTAGATAACCTGATGATGGTGTGCCTGGGCAATGATCTTTTTGCAATGAATTTCCCAGGTGCTCTTTGAGTTTCTTGTATTTGGATGTGCAGATCTAGCAAGGCTGGGGAAGTTTTCTTTGATTATTCCCTCAAATATGTTTACCAATCTTTTAGATTTATTGTCTTTCTTGGGAGCACCAATTATTCTTATGTTTGGATTTTTAGCATAGTCCCAAACTTCTTGGAGGCTTTTTTCATTTTTTAATGGTATTTTTTCTTTGTGTTTGATGGATTGGGTTAATTTGAAAATCTTGTCTTCAAGTTTTGAAGTTCTTTCTTCCACTTGTTCAATTCCATTGCTGAGACTTTCCAGTGCATTTTGTACTTCTCTAAGTATGTCCTTGATTTCGAGAAGTTGTGATAGTTTCTTATTTATGCTATCTATCTCACCGAAGAATTTTCCTTTCATATCCTGTATCATGTTTTTTATTTCTTTAAGGTGGACTTCACCTTTCTCTGGTGCCTCCTTGATTAGCTTAATTATCAGCCCTCTGATTTCTTTTTCTGGCAATTCAGAAATGTTGTCTTAGTTTGGATCCATTGCTGGTGAACTGGTATCATCTTTAATGGGTGTTAAACAACTTTCTTTTGTCATAGTAGTAGAATTGTTTTTCTGGTTCCTTCTCATTTGGGTAGACTATGTCAGAGGGAAGATCTGGTATTCAAGGGCCACTGTTCAGATTCCTTTGTCCCATGGAGTGCTCCCTTCCCTAGGAATGGGGCTTCCTGAAAGCTGAAATGTAGTGATTGTTTTGCTCTTATGGTCTAGCCACCCAGCAGAGCTACCAGGCTTGAGGCTGGTACTGAAGAGTGTCTGCAAAGAGTCCTGTAATGTTACCTGTCTTCCAGTCTTGCGGCCATGGATACCACCACCTGCTCCAGTGGAGGTAGCAGGGGAGTGAAGTGGAATTTGTGATGGTCCTCAGTTGTGTTTTTGTTTAGTGTGCTGGTTTGTGTTGGTTGGCTTCCAGCCAGAAGATGATACTTTCAAGAGTGTGTCAGCTGTGGTCCTATTGGGAGGATGCAGACTTACCCTAGGGATACCTGGTTAAGTATTCAGGTTTCTCAGGTGGTAGGCAGAGCCATAGAGCTCCTAAAAGATTATGACTTTTGTCTTTGGCTACCAGGGTGGTTAGAGAAAGACCAGCAGGTGGGGGCAGGGATAAGCATGTCGGAGCTCATCCTGTCCTTTGATGGGGCTTGCTGTGACTGCTATAGGGAATGGGGGTGTGGTTCCCAGGCCAATGGATTTATGTTCCCAGAGGGATTATGGCTGCCTCTACTGAGTCATATAGGTCACCAGAACACCAGTTAAAGTCAGCAGTAGCAGGCCTCACCCCACTCCCATGTAGCCCACAGTCCTAAAGGCCAGTCTCACTCTCACTATGGCCCCCCAACAGTACCAAGCCTATTTCCAGGAAGCTGGTAGCCAGGGCTGAAAACTTGCCCCAGACCACAAGCCTCTCTGTTGAGAAAGCAAGCCGACTCACAGTTTTTTGGCATCTCAGGGAGACTGCAGCAGTGATCTAGTTCCTTCAAAGGGTCTGTGGATTCTCTTGGCTTTCTGGTATGTTCCTGCAGTAGTTCTTGGAGCAAAAGTTCACAATATGCGTCTCCCATGCTGCTCTGTCCATCCAGGCAGGAGTTGCAAGCTAGTCCTTCCTCCTATCTGCCATCTTTGAGAAAAGGCCCTCATTCTATTTATAATCATAATGATCATCATGACAATGTTGTTATAAAGATTAAATGAGATTATGATGTAGAAGGAATTTATAAAGTGTAAATGATGATGATGATGCATTAATAATAATAGTATCTTTTTGATCTCTACATGTTAGCTGCTGCCTCTTGCAGGATATAAAGACTGGAGACTCGTTTTGTTTCTCTTTCAATCATTGTACCTATATCCTAAGCTCTCTGAGTCTGAAACAGTAGATATTTGGAGCCTTAAGTCTCAACCTTTATTTCTGCAATACACAGGGTAAGGGTGGTAGTCAATGCAAGTCACATTCCCCTAGAAGTTTCCAGGTGCGTGACTCCTAGATGTAGTTCTACTTCCTATTCTCCTGCTCAAGAAATTATATTTATATGTTAATAAGATAAGGGAAATTATTATACAGTTGTCTAACTCAGTTCTTCTCAAATGTGGTCCTCAGACCAGCAGCAACAGCATTACCTAGGAACTTGTTAGAAAATTAAATTCTTAACCCCCAACATAGGCCTAATGGATTAGTAACTCCAGTGGTGTGTTCCCACAGTCTGTGTTTTAGCAAGACATCCCTGGTGATTCTGATGCATGATAAAGTTTAAGGGATATTGGTCTAAATTATCAAAAAAAGCCAAACATTCTTAAATGTTTCATCTTTATTATTTGTGACTAATCACTTCTGATGTCTACTCAGTAGATCATTAACACCATAAATGAAAACTTCTTAGGTCACTAAGCAGCCTGCATGTAGGAGCCACAGGAAGTCAAGTGGCCTTTGACTGCTAGTAACAGTAACCTAAACTCAAATGAATTTAAAAGACAAGAAAATGTATTATCTCAGGCTACCAGAAGTCCAAAAGTAGAGTGTATCCCTATATGGTATATCAGGCACCCAGCTCTTGGTCTCTGTAATGCCCTTGTTTCTGCCTCCAACCGTCTATTGGCTCCTTCCTCAGGACAGTAGCAAGATGGTGATCTGGTGCTGATCAAGGAATGGTTTGCAAGGCTTCTAGCCACATATCCTGACACTTTCAGTAGCAGAAATGGATTCTATCCCTTTGTTTCCATCATAAGAGAGAGAGGAAACCTTTCTTAGAAGCTCTTCAGCATACTTTCCCTCACATCTAGATCTCATGTCCATAACTCTAAACCAACCATTACCAAACAGTGTTTGGCTTATGCTTAGTTTTTGCCATTTCCTAAGGGGTCAACCCGTGAACAAAGTGAGGGTGCTGTCATAATAAAAAACAGGGAAAGCTAGGATTCATATTAATATCCAAATGAAAATTCAGCTTATTCGGGAGCATGTTTAAAAATTCAGAGATCATAGCATTAGGAGATATACCTAATGTAAATGATGAGTTAATGGGTGCAGCACACCAACATGGCACATGTATACATATGTAACAAACCTGCACATTGTGCACATGTACCCTAGAACTTAAAGTATAATTTAAAAAATTTGCATTTCCATCAGTAGTCTATAAAACATGCAGTTGCCTCACATCCTCATCAATACTTAGTCAGAATTGTTGTTGCAGGAATTCTAATACTAATATAGTGGCATCTCATTGAGATTTTAATTTGAATTTCTCTAGTACCTAATTATGTTGATTATATTTTTGTGTATAATTTACTATCTATCTGTGCCTTTTGGTGAAATGTCTGTTCAAGTATTTTGCCCACTTTCTAAGTAAAGTATATATTTTCTTACTGTTGAGTTTATAGATTTTAAAATATATTCTCGATATGTATCCAGAGTATATATTTTTTAAAGTTTGTTGGGTTTTTTATTTGCAAATATTTTCTACTGATTCATGATTTGTTCTTTCCTTCTCTTAAATTATATTTTGTCCAATAAATATTTCAATTTTAATAAAAAAAATTTCAGAGATCAAAGAGAGGTGTGGGATGGAAATGAAGCTGCAGATACTGAGTCCACACTCAGAAGTGCCACCTGGATGGTGACACCTGTGAGCATCTCCCAAACTACCTCTTCCTTGCCCAATAGCCCTGACTTTTGCTTTCTTCATAGCACTTCCTTCAATAGAAACACTTTCTTCTTTGCCCTCTAGTTATCCTTTTGTCTTGTGTATAGAGATGCTGAGGAAAGAATATTTGACAGTCAGTGGAGCTGGTTCCAGATCTTAGATCCTTTATAGTAATTCTGCATGTTATTGTGACGAATCAACTCCCCTCTCTGATACTCAACTGCCTCATCTATAAGGCAAAAATAAAATCATCTGCTCTGAAGTGCTGCTATAAGGTTCAAAATAAAGAAAAAAGTCCTTTGTAAACTGTGAGGTGCCATGTGGGCAAGGGTTTTGATGATACCTTCATGGGTTAGTGCTTCCCAAATGGCGGACCGCTAGTACACACACACACACACACACACACACACACACACACACCTGTACCCCTCACAAAAAATTGACTGGTCTTGTTGAAAGGAACACATTCAGTGGGAATTGAAATTCTAGAAGAGTGAGCAGAACATATGGAAATTCCTTTAGGCTGTAGAACTGGGCGAGGTGATGACAATGTTGACTTTGATGCCACTACCATGCAATGAATGTGTAATATGTGCTCACCAAGCTCATCTAGCATCACTGATCCTCACGACAGCTTTCTGAAGACTCTGTTACTATCTCTATCCCTGTTGTGTAGGTGAGAAAACGGAGGTTTAGAAAGTTGTGGCTGGATGCAGTGTCTCATGCTTGTAATCCCAGCACTTTGGGAGGCCGTGGCGGGCGGATCACCTGAGGTTGGGAGTTCGAGACCAGCCTGACCAACATGGAGAAGCCCTGTCTCTACTAAAAAAATTACAAAATTTGCCAGGCGTGGTGGGATATGCCTATAACCCCAGCTACTCAGGAGGCTGAGGCAGGAGAATCGCCTGAGCCCAGGAGGCAGAAGTTGTGGTGAGCCAAGATTACGCCATTGTACTCCAGCCTGGGCGACAAGAGTGAAATTCCACCTCAAAAAAAAAAAAAAAAAAAGTTGTGAAACTTGTCCAGGTACATAAGCTAATGAGGTCCCTGTAAACTAAAGCAGAAAGAGAAGTGGTGGGATTGGATGTGAACATTAAATGGGGACCTGAGGATTGAGTTTGCAGGACAAAAAGAACATATCAGACAGAGAGACAAGTGGAAACAGTACCAATGTGGGAAGGTGCCAAGAACAATAAGAGAGGAGTGAATCTGGACTGGGAATCCATTCATTCACTAATTCAAAAATATTCTGAATACCCACCAGGCGCCAGCATTGGTGCCAGGGTCTGGGAATATTGTGTTCCAGAGGGAGGATGGGAGGGATACTTCTAGGAACTCATGCCCTTCAAACCAACAGGCTGCCCACCAATTGGACAATAATGATGGAGTGTGGACTGCCATTAGCACAGACATTCACTTTCTAGTTCAGTAGAAAGTCTGGTTTGGTTCTAATTGGACTCTGTTTTTCTCCTGCTATGTGTCTTCAGGCAAGTCACTTTCCTTTCTGTGCCTGTTTCTCCATCTGGAAAATAGGAGATTCACTTAATTGGTCTTTAAAGTCCCCAGCTCTGACTCTGAGGATGTCAGATGACAATATTTCAATTTTGCATTTCAGGGGGACAAATTATGGAAAGCCTGGATACCTCTGGGTCTTAATCTCAAAACAGTTACTCACTATCGGTGTAAGTTTGGAGATGCTCACTGATGTTGCATCTCCCTTTCTTCATCTTCAAAATGAGCATCACAGTGCCAACTTCACAGAATCTCTGTGAATGTTAAAGGAATTGTGTATGTACAGCACCAAGCACAGTGCCTGGCCTATAGCAAGGAACCCAACAGTTGGCCCATGCCATGACACATGCTTTTTTCTACGCCATCTTCCTTAAACCAATCCCCAGAGTTTTTCTAGGCCTCAGAATTATTTAAATGATGAGTGAACTGAGGTCCAGAGAGGGCAGGTGAGTCACAAAGTAAAAAAGCAAGTCAGAGCAGAGCCTACGTCCAAGCCCAGGTTCCTTTCCTCTCCAGGGAGCTGAAGAGTCAGTAAGTCACTCCCTCCCCTGCAGGACTTGGCTATCCCCAGTTGGCAAATGGAAACTTCTGGGCAGTGAAGTAAGTCATCACCTCTTTATAGAGCGGAAATTACTCTGAAAGGGTAATTGGACTTCTCCTGCCTGGCTTTTTGGAGCCTTGGAGATGGCTACAGCAATCCCCTTCCTGCCCTCCTCCCACATTCTCTCTATTTATCAATCCCTTCCTCCTTTTAGCTACTAGTGGCTGGTCTGCCTGCTCTCAGATGAGGGCAGAGCTCTAGTTTGTTCATGAGACTCTAGCAAGGGCTATGTCTGGGTGGAGAACATGTGAAGTCACTCCTCACTCCATTTCTGGGGCTTCCCGCCTAAGAGGTAAAATCCCAAATAACACCCATTCCCCAGTGTATTGGAGGTGAAGGGGAGCGAGCAATAGTAGGAAATACAAGTTGGTGAAATACAAAGAGCTTTGGATTTGAGTCTGGCAGCTCAGTTTGCTAGTCCCACTCCTGTTATCCACCAGCTGAAGGATTTTAGAACATTTTCTTCACCTCCTTGGGCCTCAGTTTATTCACATGTGAAGTGCGAATCAGAATTCCAGCCTTGCTAGCCTCTCAGAGTTTCATGAACAACTATGAGTTAAGTCATTCAGTAACCACTTATTGAGCACCTACTACATACCGAACACTATTCTAGAAGCTGAGGAGAAGGCACTGAACAAACTCCTATCATGGAGCTTATGTTCCGAGTGCAGAGTTTTGGGAGGCAATGATGGTAAAGTGGTAGATGTGTAATATAGAGTCAAAGAGTACTATGTGTTTGAAAGAAAAAATAGGGTATGAGGGTAGAGGTTGGGGGGATACCATTTTATTTAGGGTGATCAGGACAAACCTCTTTGAGGGTGTGATGTTTGAGCAGAGACCTGAAAGTGGGAGGAAGTGAACCATGTGGCTAGCTGAATGTAGACTGCTCCATACTGAGGATGTAGCAATAGCAAAGCCCCTGGGGCGTGCTCAGAAGCACCAAGGAGGGCACAGTCATTGAAGCGTAGTCAGCAAAGGGGGAGAGAAGGTGCTCTAGCTGGATCGCCTAGGAGTTGATGGATATGAAAATACCAGGTGCACTGTAAAGTTCTAGTGCAACATGAGTGCCCCCGAACCATCGCCACTTCTTCTTGTTTTGGAAATACATTTTATACATTAAGGAGAAGCACTGGGTCAGATATTTTACACATTGAATCCTTGAAACATTCTATTAAAGTGGTAATACTTCTTATTCCTGTTTTACACAAGAGGATGCTAAAGGTAGGAAGCCCAGTTTTGTCGGAATCCGAAGGTGGTTCTTTGCATGTTGTAGCAGACTTCTGGTTTTGGTTTGGTTTTGCCTTGCATTTCTTAAAAAATAAATTCTAATGACTACTCAGATCCATTTACATTGATTGGGTATCCAGTAAGGGAGAGGTGGAAACAGGGAGGCGAGCTGGGCACCAGGGAAAAGCTGAGCGGGAACCAACATTGTTTCCCCAGAGCAGAGACTCCCTGGATTTGTGATCTAGATGGTTCCATTCATCAATAGCCTCAATGCAATTAAAGAGTAGACTATCAGATACTAAAAGCACATGGGATGAGAAGTCAGAGATATTGATGACCCATATGCAAAGTAGGGTGCTCTGATGTGCTAGCATATTTAGTAATTATTGAGAATGTAAAGCATTTCAATCACTTTTAGAGGATGTGAAAGTGTCTCTGACCTTTACTCTTCCCTCATAATAGTCAAATCTCAGTTGTGCAATTTAACCAGGTGACATTAGGCAAGTTTGTGTATCTCTCTGAATCTTGATATACTTATTTGTAAATTTAGGGAAATAAACTAACTTGTGTTTTTGGGTTTTTTTCAGGGGACGGGGACAGGATTTCACTTGGTCATCCAGGCTGGAGTGCAGTGGTACTATCTTGCCTCACTGCAGCCTTGACTTCCCAGGCTCAAGTGATCCTCCCACCTCAACTTTCTGAGTAGCTGGGGCTACAGATGCATGCCACCACACCCAGTTAATTTTTGTACTTTTGTAGAGATGAGGTCTTTCTATGTCGCCCAGGCTGGCATATTGTTGTTATTAAGCTGAAATGAGATGCAGTGCATGAAATACTAGGCATAGTATCTAATGTTGTGAATGCTTAAGTATATCAATTGTCACTGTTATTCTGAATAATATTATTATTATTTGAGAGTGCAAGGTGGAAGTACAAGCAGTAGTTAGCAATATGAAACACTCTCACAGGGTTACTGTATCAGAAAAGATTAACTGCTTAATAAACACTAGTTATTATTATTAACTCAATGTCCTTTAAGTAAAATGGGTTGTCTTCTTAGACCTCAGAGAGTCGGGTGGTGTCTCCCCATCTCACCTTCCCTTCTTTCTCCCTTACCGTCCTCTTTGCCCTCACCTTGGTTGGGCCCCAATCCTGGGGATGTCAGATACAGTTGCACAGGTTTTGCAGTGCACAATGCTACTACATTGCAAAGCTCACCATTCCAATTGTAGACATCATAAACATGTATTAATCATTGATCAAGTGTCTTGTTCTAACAAATCAGAATATTGGAACAAGGGAGGGAAGTATCTTAAGAAAGAGATGATTGTTATTTTTCTATTGTTTTTCTGATTTGCACAGAGGCACCCTATAGGCTAGCAGTAATACTCTGAGCTTTAGTTTTCCTGTCTGTACAATGAAGCCCTGAAACAGATGATGCCTCAGGATCCCCATGACTTTGGGTCCTTGCAGGTCCAGAATTGGACACTGCCCTACCCAAGCTCATGAAGTCAGCTGTGGGACTATGGAGGGCAGAACTGTGATGTGGACTGTGACGCCTTAGAGACCTGTGGGTTATTGGTCTCTCTACCTTAACCACAGGTACCTGTAAACTGGGGGTGATAATCCTAAACTGCCTACCTCACAGGATTATAGTGAGGATTAAATGAGGAAAGAGAGTGCTTTGTAAACCCTAATGAGCTGCACAAATTGGAAAGATTACTTACACATACGAACATACTCATATATTCATATATGTAAGTATTTATGTGTTTATATATGTTACATTGTAGTATGTATGTGTGCATGTGTGTATATATAGTATATGTATGTGTGTATATATGTGTGTGAGTGTGTGTGTGTGTATATATATATGTAAAGCTGTTAACTCACAGGGTTAGGTATGAATTAGAAGCTTGTAAAACATGTTTACTCGTTCAGTATAACCCAAGGCAGTTATTAAACAGTAGGAAAAACTGACCAGCTAAATTTTCCAAGCCTAAAAACCCTTTTATAGTTTTCATTGTGGATTGAAGGGTGACCTTGTTTCCTTTTCTTTATTTAAAGGAAAATTTTAACATAAGTGAGGAAGCAAGGGAGTCATTTTAATAGAATGAAAACCTCTATATGTGGGTAGGAGGGATAGATGAGGGATCTGGATGGAAATGCCAGTCACCTCCTCACTCTCCCCGCTTCTGCTCCCAGATCATCTGCCCCCAGGAGAGGTGAGACCAGAAGTAAAGCTGCCCTGGTCACTCAAGAGCATCCACCTCCAGAAGATGCCCTTCTAGCTGGTCCTGCCCTGCCCTTTCCTTCCTTCCTTCCTTCCTTCCTTCCTTCCTTCCTTCCTTCCTTCCTTCCTTCCTTCCTTGCTTCCTTCCTTCCTTCCTTCCTTCCCTCCCTCCCTCCTTCCTTCCTTCTTCCCTTCTTTCCTTCTTTCCTTCCTTCCTTCTTTCCTTCCTTCCTTCTTCCTTTCTTTCTCATTCCTTCTTTCCTTCCTTCCTTCCCTTCTTCTTTCCTTTCTCCTTTTTTTCTTTTCTTCCATCTTCCTTCCCTCCCTCCCTCCTTCCTTCCTTCCCTTCTTTCCTTCCTCCTTCCTTTTTTCTTTCCTTCCATCTTTCTTCCTTCCCTCCCTCCCTCCTTCCTTCCTTCCCTTCTTTTATTCCTCCTTTCTTTTTTCTTTCTTTCCATCTTTCCTCCCTTCCTCCCTCCCTCCCTCCCTTGGCCCTTCCTTCCTTCCTTCCTTCCTTCCTTCCTTCCTTCCTTCCTTCCTTCCTTCCTTCCTTCCTTTCTTCTTTTTTCCTTGTTTGCCTTGGTCTTGGTCTTTCTGACTCCAATTTTCTCTGTTTCTCTCTCTCTGTCTCCTCACCAACTCCTGTCTATGTCTCTCTATTTCTATCTCTGTCTTTCTAAGTCTCTCACCTTCTACCCACTTCTCTCTGACTGTCTTTTTTCTGCATTTTTATTTCTGGTTCTCTGTCTCTGGCCCTATGTGTTCTTATCTATGTCTCTCTCTTTCTTTCTCCATTTCTCCTCTCTCTCTCACTGTGGCTCTCAGTTTCTGCTTCAGTCTTTCTGAATATTTTCTGGCTGTAGTTCTCTCTTGGTCTCTTTATCTATTTCTCTCTCTCTCTCTCTTTGTGTGTGTGTGTTTGTGTCTGTGTGTTGTGTGTCTCCTTCTCTCTGTGTTTGTTTTTTGTGTGTGTCTCTCTCTGTCTCTCTGTGTGTGTCTCTATGTCTCTCTGCCTCTCTGTCCCTGTCTCTCTGTGTCTCTCTCTCTCTCACATATATGCACGCATACACATACACATACACACACACACATTTGGAAATCTACCTCTCTCTGCCACCTCCCAGGTCCCACCTCCTTCTCAATGATTCACCTCAGCCTGGTTAAATGGTGTTGCTTGCACGACCAGAAAACCTGACTCATCTTTGCCCAGGCCTTCTCCCCACCCTTCTGGAGGCTTGCTGCCTCCAGGGATGGAGTGGGGAGGGGGATGTGCTTTTTGTGTGCGTGCAAGTGCGAGTATGGAGGAGAAGTGAGTGTGGGGAATGGGATGGGCTCAGGACCTCATTCAATCCCAGTGGTGCTTTTGGGTTCCCAGAGATTGCCTTTGGGGAGTACTGGTCAGACTTGGGTTTGGAGCTTGGATTCTTCTCCCACCCTAGGGGAGAAGAAGATAGACAAACAGTCTCCCTTATCTACTGAAGATATCCCAGCTACTAGTTAATGGCAGGCTTTGAAGTGTATATTTAGAAAAGGGAGGGAAGTTTGGGCATTCAACTGTTTTTAATCTTTGGACACATAGTTTGTGCAGTTCTGGTTTGGGAGGATCAAAAAGTGTGAAATACATGAGGATAATTCACTTTCCCTAGTTTGTTGAGTTTTTCCTTTCTGCTTACCCCACCCAAAGTATTTCATGAATTGGTATTTTTTATAATAATAGTGATAATAGCAAAGCTGCTGTTTACTATTTACCATATGCAAGGCAATGTGCTAGGTGCTTCCCATACACTATTGAAATTAATTCTCATTTGATTTCATTGATTCCCTAGAGACAGATATTCTCACATTCAGTTTACAGATATGGAAAATGAGGCTTAAAAAGATGACATAACTTGCTTAGAGTCATTTAGCAAAGCTGGAATTCAAATCCAGGGCTGAGCACAATATTGTCTGTTCTGCTGCCTTTCCCTCTCAAAGGAGATTTGATATCAGTGTCTTAGTGAATTCAATTGCCTAACATGTGTGGAGGGGCACAGTAAGGGCGGGTTCCTTGTTAGCCACTGCAGGGGGTGGCTGTAAGACTATATTAGTCATGGCTCAGCTCACAGCCTGGATGAGGAGACAAGAGCATAAGTTAGAGTTACAGAAGCACGGGATCAGGGATTAGAAATGTGTGATCTGGTTCCAGTACCTCTTCAGCTACACACATTCCTTTCCTGAGATTCAACTTCCCCTAAATGGAAATTTTCAGTTCCATCGTGCTGTGCCCACCTCATCATGCACTTGTGAAGCTTAAATTTAATAAGGTGGTGGAGGCATACATTGTAAACTAAAAAGGGTTTTACAAAAGGAGAGGGCAATGGAAAGAGAAGGGCAATCCTCACTGCACAGGGATAGAAAAGTCAAAGGGTTAATGGGTAGCCAGTGTGGGTGACTGAGGTGCTGTAGCAAAGGGTGAGGCTGGGCAGAAACTCCAGGGTTTGTCAGGCATCAATAAACAATCATATCAATTAGGGAGATTTCCTGGGGTGTGGTGTCTGGCAGATAGATAAAGTGATAGGGAAATATAGAGGAAAATAAACAGGAGTTGGGTGAGTTGCAAGACTGAATCAGGTAAAGGCTGGTGGAGAACTTGATGAGCATTCTTTCTATTATGGTCATGTGCTTTGGTGGATGAGGAGATGAACTTATTTGTACAGAATCTCACAAGGAGGTAGGGGCACTGAGTCTCTACCCAGTGCTCTTTTGCATAAGACCCAGTGGCCTCATGGGATTGCTGTTTCCAACACAACTCCAAGGTTGATGCATAGTGAGGTCCTAGCATCCCCCAATCTTCCACCCCGTGGACTTTCTTCCAGTGGGTAAAGGAAGCCATGCTTGTTCATTGACTCACTTGTTCTGCATAAGCCTAGGCACTAGGGCTCAGGTGGTGACTAAGACAGGCCAGGTACCTTTCCATAATCCTCCCAGTGCATGAGGGGAGGAAGACAACTACATATGTAATTACAGGACAATGAGTTACGAACTCTAATAGTGAGGGACACAGGGAGCTGTGGGAACTCAGTTGAGGGGCCCTAAATTTTGCCAGGTGAAGGCAAAGAGTGACCAAGAAGAGCATTTTGAAAGACATCGGGTATGAGCAAAAACTTAAGGGATGAACATCAGTTGTCCACACATGTTTACAAAACCTTGACAAAAACTCATGGTTTACAAAACCATGAGTTACCTCTCCAGCATCACCCTTGCCTTGATTCATTCAATCAACCTTTAATGAATAGCTCCTGCGCCCCCCACACTCTGCTAGACACTGGAGAAATCATGAACAAGATGGACAAGGCTCCTAAACTCATGAAGTTAATATTTTCGTAATAAAAAGCAAATAAAGAGGTAAATAAACTGACAAACACAGTAACTACAAATTATCACGAGTGCTTGGAATACAATGAAGAGTTCTCTGGTGGGGCATAACTGAGAGTAGGCAGTTTGGGTTTGCATTAGTTGGGGTGGTGCAGAGGATTCTAAAGGGATGGAACTTCAGCTGAGATGATGGAACAGAAGCAGCCAGCTCTTTAGAGAACTAAAGAAGAGCTGCGGAAGCTCTAATCTCAGTACTACATTTTCCTGCAGCATAGCATCCTCATACCCCAACTTTTTTCTCTGTGTGTGAAGTGAGTTAGCTTATTGGCATTCAAATTCTTCTGCGTTTAAGATGGCTATGTGTCCAGGTTATTAAAGATCCTTCACTATCACATTTTTTGTGCCCTGCTATGTCCTTGGAGCTGAACATTAGCATACATATCAGAAGTACTGACCTGGCATTTTTATTACCTTACCTGGCACTGAGAATTTTCCTTAACAACAACTGCTGACATATGCATCATGTTTTGCAAATTATAAAGCCTTTCATGGATTAAAGATGGGGTCTTGCTATGCTGCCAAGGCTGGTCTTGACCTCCTGGCCTCAAGTGATCCTCCTGCCTTGGTGTCCCTGAGAACTGGGATTATAGGCATGGGCCACTCACTGTGCCTGGCCTTGAAATCCTTTTATTTTAGAGACAAGGAGACTGAAGTTCACAGAGACAGAGCAATTAAGAAGTGCCTGTTGTGGTGGAAAAACAACAGGCTTTGGAATTGGATCAACCTGGGTTCAAGTTCTAGCTTTGCTAGGTAGTAGCTGTGTGTTTGGACAGCTTGCCTTAACTCTCTGAGCCTCTCTTTTCTTCTTCACAAAATAAGAATAATAACTTCAACCCTGCTAGATACTATGCTTTTTCCTCACATTTGTGGACAGAGGGGCTTCTAGGGCCCACCGTCAGCAACCTCGTGGTTTTTGCCTTTTTGTACAGAGAGGGAGATGTTGAATGACGTGTTTGACCCAGGGAAAGTTGGAAGTATTAGGGGAACTGAGAAACTGATGGTAAGCACATTGTACAGTTGGTTCTTTCCACTTTACAATGATATAACATTTGGGAATGGAATTTTAAAAAGGAAAAAAGGAAAGGAAAAGAAAACCCTCCATGGATGAGTGCTTCAAAGGCAGTGAACTCACACTGTGGTCCTTAAAGAGTGATGGAGGGGGAGGGGAACTTGGCTTTCCTTCATCCCTCCCCCTTCTCCCCAGTCTGGTCCCCAAATCAGCTTTCCTCACACATGTTAGCAATACCCGCTGCAGCCAAATGCATTAGCATCATTTGTCCTCGAGACAGCGGGGATGACGAGGGCTTTTATGGCTCTAATTAATCCAGCTGTAGAGAAAGGAAGGCTTTATAAGCCAAGTGCATATTAATGTTGAGGTTAATACTATTAAATTCAGTATTAATCATAATTTGCAGGACTCCTTGGTTGACTGCACGTAAAAGCAATCCTTGCTGTTCTCCCTTGCAAAATGTGAGTATCACAGGGAAGAGGTTTTGCTCCTGTGGTTCAGAGCTGTGACCACAGTTGTAGTCCTTTCCCTGGCACCTAGAGGGTGTTCAATAACTGCTTGTGAACTGTTTGAATAGTGAGGTTAACAAGTTTGTCCTAGACCTCAGAAAGGAAGACAAGTCAGTTGCTCTTTCTACAAACTCCTTAAAGGCAGAGACTGTATCTTTATAGCAGATGCCTCTGGGGCCATGCCATATCCTCTTGGCCCATGGCTATTTCAGCTGCAGCTGTGGTGAGCAGCTCTGTGCACACTCAGGCTCACTTTGTGCTGCCAGTGACCTCAGATGCACACTTGCACTTTCTGCCCCACAGCCTTATGAGAGATTGAAGGAGCTCCCTAGGCCTGTGTGCAAGTACAACTTTAAAAAAGTGTGGAGAAATTACACTCGTGGGTGAGGGACTTGATATGGTTTGGCTGTTTCCCCAACCGAATCTCATCTTGAATTGTAGTTCCCATAATCCCCATGTGTCATGGGAGGGACCCTGGTGGGAGGTAGTTGAATCATGGAGGCAGGTTTTACCCATGCTGTTCTCATGATAGTGAATAATTCTCAAGAGATCTGGTGGTTTTATAAAGGGCAGTTCCCCTGCACAAGCTCTCTTGCTTGCCACCATGTAAGGTGTGTCTTTGCTCCTCCTTTGCTTTCCACCATGATGTTGAGGCCTCCCCAGCCATGTGGAACTGTGAGTTCATTAAACCTCTTTTTCTTATAAATTACCCAGTCTCAGATACGTCTTTAATTGCAGCATGAGAATAGACTAAAACAGGACTCAACCAATGGGAATCAGGAACTGGTAGATAAGTGCTCCATCTCCGCGACTTCCAGCCAGACAATTCTGGGGGGTATCTTGTTCCCTCCTTAAAAGGTTCCTGAAGAATTAGGTCCCATCTTGTACAGCAGCAAACTTGAAGATGTGCCTTTATATTGACTTTTTCTCTTCCCTGTCTTACTCTGCCCTTTACCCCTTGCCTGCTCCCTGGAATCACTTCCCAAATAAACCTTTTGCACCCAAGCCATTGTTCTTAAGCTCTGCTTTCCAGGGAATTAAAACAAAAGTGTTCTTTATGATTGTGCTCCCAGCAATCAGCTCAGTTTGCAGCACACAGCAGATACATTCACTCACTATATAAATATTTATGGAAAACCTGCTGTGTACAGGCACCATTCTAAGTGAACAAATTCTCTTACTCACAGGGCTTACAGCAGGGGATACAGGCAATATATCAATCCATCAATATATGAAAGAGAGTGATAAATTTTGTAAAGATAAATGAGTAAAGAGGGTAAAGGGTGATAGTGAATGCTCCTGTAGACCGAGTGGCCAGAGAAGGCCTTTCTGAGCAAGTGACATTTGAGCAAGGATTTGGGAAAGGAGAGAGAGTAAGCCATACAATGACAAAGGGAAGAGGGCTCCATGGAAACCACAGGTGCAAAAGCCCTGTGGTGGGAGTACGTTTGGCACGTTAGAGGAGGAGGAAGAACGTCAGCATGGCTGGAATGAGTGAGTGAGGAAAGGAGCTCAGGCAGTGAGGAGGAAGGGGCTGGAGGAAGCAGGACACTGGAGATATCCCATGAATTCTTGTTGATTAGTAGTCTTTATATCCCTCACCCTAGGCAGCGTTTTATGATAGGAAAGGCTCAGATTTTGGAGTATGACAGCTTTGTATTTGAATTCCAGCCTTCTTGTTTAGATAGAGTATGACTTTGGACAACTTGATTTAGATCTGTGAGCATTATTTTTTCATTTATAAAATGGCAATCATAAAACATACCTCATAGGATTTGTATCTGAGAGGACTCCTGATTGCAAGGAACAGAAAACAAATGGAAAGTAGCAAAAATGGAAAAATAGTAACTCATGTATCTGAAATACCCAAGGGTAGATGTAGACCTCAGGCACAACTGGGTCCAAGGCTTCAAATAATGTCATCAGGACTTGGTTGGTGTCTGTTCCTGGAGTTAGTCTGATTGATTAAGCCTAGGTCACTTGTCTTTTTGGCCTTTGACATGAAATGTCTGGCTATTGATCACGTGCCAGTCTCTGAAGGATAGAAGGGTCCTTAGCTCTACCTAAATTGTTTACACTGAGATTGGGGGAGAGCTGGTTCCCCAAAGGAAAACAGGTGCTATTGGTAGAAAGAGGCGTGCCTTTATAGCCAGTCAAACCAGCAGATGTCCACTAGAGGGCAAGCATAAGGATGAGCCTGAAGGCTCAGCACGATGCCTGGCACACGGGAACTCTCAGTAGGTATTTGCTAGATCACTGTTGCCTTTTTTGGAGCCCTTATCTTTACGTCATTTCCTCCTTTCCTGTATTATTTGTGTCCTATTTACTCCTGAAAGGTTATGCAGGAGGCAGCCTGGCTATCCCAAGAGAGAGTTCTAATGCCAGGTGCTGATGTTGAGTAAATGGGAGCAGATCCAGGCTTCAACCACTGAAATTCAGTGTCACAGCATTCAGTAAATAGCTGCGTCATCAGCCCTGTGCTGGATACTAGTAACACAGGGGTGACTGAAACAAAATTCCTGCCCCAGGCATCTCGCAGTCTGGAGGGAAATGTGTAGTAGGAAAGGCACAGACTTTGGGTACTAAATGTCCTGACTTCAGCCTTTAGTCTGCCATTCCTGGGTAGATTTTTGTGAGAAAGTTATTTACAGATGAAACTGTTTCCTCATCTGCAAAAGCACAATTCACTGAATTCATTAGATTTTATCGAATTTTAAGCAAGATGGATTGTTTTGAATATTTAACCAAGACAATATAAGTAAAAATGTCTAGCATTGTTGATGCCGTGTAATAAAAGCCAAATAACATTTTCATTTCCTCTCCTTTTGCTTCCTTTCTTTCTTTGTTTCTTATTTCATTCCTTCTTTCCATCCAAAATGACTTCTTTTTGCAAAAAAAAACAGGAAGATTTTAGGGAGTTAGATATGATGTAATGCACCTAAAAGCGACTGAGTGTGATAACTAAAAATTTTGCCATCAGACAAATTATTCAGACCTGAGGGAGCAGGGATGAGGGGAGCAGTAACATTTGTAAGCTATTCATATATCAGACATATTATAAATATTATCTTACTCAATCCTTACCTGACTCTCTGAAATGGATAGGATCATCTTCTTTTCAGATGAAGAAGCAGTCTCTGAGAGTTTAATCATCCATCTCTACATAATATAGTTCATAAGTGGTAGGCCTGGCTTCAAAACTAGGTGACATCTGCTCCCCAAAACCCACTGTCTTTCCACTACCTCCTATTGCCATTACAGTAAAGGTGAGGATCACTACACACTGCTTCTTCAGATTTAAAATAACACCATGTTTCAGAAGAAACAAACCAACTGCAGCTGATAGGTGTGAGGCCCTCAAAGATGCATTTTGTCCCTGACACGTTCTCATAATGAATGTCTACAGTTGCCCAAGTAAAGGAAATGCAGAGAGAGCCGTGCTTCTCCCTGGGCACCATGACAAAGAGCATCTGCAGGTTAGAGAGGCCAGGCCCAGAATGGTGACTCCTAAATCCACTTGGTGTTTCCCGAAAAGAGTGTGGAGCCCTGAGCTGGGAACCTTTCTCCTCACCTGGGCTAAAAGGCTAGCTGTCCCCACCCCCACATCTCCCCACTCCCACTGCTCCTTCCATTCTGGAATTTCTTTGCTGCTTTTCTCCCAACCTGTTTTCAATTTGCTCTTGTGGCCAGCTTTGACTGTGACCTCAACTCATTCAGAAGCAAGAGGGTGAGGGGAGAAAGAGAGAGAGAGGGGAAACAAGGAGAAGGTTTGAGGGACTGCTGAAAGGAAAGGGAGAGGGAATTGAGGGATAGAAAGTGGGGCCTCTAGAAAAATTGATCCATGCTTTGTCGGGTTGATTCTGAAGCTGCAGCAGAATCATGATTAACATTTTCTGCAGAAGGTAATGAGAGCAAGGCTAGAGTCTGAGTGGATAAAGAAATGTGTGGGGGTCTGGCCCCAGCCCACTCGGGTTACAGCCCCAGAAGAGCTGTAATGGGGAACAGGCACATTCCTGTACAGCGACTCCCAACTCCCTATCTGTTTTCAAGGAAAGAAAAACAGGAAAAGAATGTTAGAGACTTGGACGAACTTGGGTGAGGCAGAGGCAGCAGCCTGGGTTCTAGGAGGGTTCTACCATAAAACCCTAACAAGGTGCCAGGGAGGTGGGAACAGAGGCCTCCCAGGTAGAGTGTCCTAGTGAAAGGTGCATGGGGCTCAGATGCAAGACAATGGGCTTGATTCTGGATTCTGCCCCTGAGTAGCTGCAAATCCTTGAATTAAGGTGTAGCATTCCCAAGCCTCTGTATTTCTCTCAGAGAATATAGCACAGTTCTGGAATTCAAACACTTTAAGCACTGAAACTTTAAAACCAACTTTTATAAACAGTTTTGTAAAAAACTAAATAAAAACATGGACCATTAGTATATAAAAGAGATCAAACTAGAGTTGATCTAGTTGAAGGTCAGTGTGAGTATGTGGAAGACTGGCCCCAATCTCTCTCCTGTTAGTGTTCATCCTTGCCCCTGGAGTTCTCTATGTTATAATCTGCAAACCACTGTTAAAATATATGATATATTAGAAACATACTAAGCTCCTATCTCTTGGAGACTTTGTGTCTTTCTCAGAAATTCCAGGCTTAAGAAGATGGCAAGGAGGAACCATGTACCTAGCACAGTGTCTGGTGCGTAGTAATTGCCCAGGGACTGTATGTCACATTCATGTTGAATAAAGTGGTCAGAAATTGGGGAGGAAGGGCTCCTGTGTTAGCTTTGAGAGATTTTCAATTCTCAGTGATTTTATCTCATAGGTTGGCTGATACAAGTTATCTCCTAGATGCCAGGAGTCAAGACACAAAGTTTTTGTTCCAAATCTCCTTCTGTTGAGTGTATGGGCATGGACCTGTCACATTCCTTCTCTGAGCTTCAGTTTTGTCACCTGTAAAAGCAGAAGCTTGGATAAAAATATATCTTTAAGAGTCCTTATCTCTACTCTGTTATGTTGAAAACAAGAATAAGGAAAACAAGGCTGTTCATGGTGGCTCATGCCTGTAATCCCAGCACTTTGGGACGCTGAGGCGGGCAGATCACCTGAGGTCAGTTCAAGACCAGAATGGCCAACATGGTGAAACCCTGTCTCTACTAAAAATATAAAAATTAGCCAGGCATGGTGGTGGGCTCCTATAATCCCAGCTACTTGGGAGGCTGAGGTGGGAAAATTGCTTGAACCCGGGAGGTGGAAGTTGCAGTGAGCCGAGATCATGCCATTGCACGCCAGCTTGGGTGACAGAGAAAGACTCTTTCTCAAAAAAGAAAAATAAAAAAAGAATAAGAAAAACAAAAGCAGTGATAGTTAATACACATTTTAAGCTCTTAATGTTTTCCAGGATACAGTATTTTATATGATGTTTGCAACTCTGTAAGTTAGATACTATGATTCTCCTCATTTTGCATATAAGAATATAGATGTACAGAGTTAAGGAGCTTGTCCAAGACAAGCAGTAAGTGAAGGAGTACTAGGATTTAATCCTAGGCAGAGTAAACGTAAAGCCCAGGCTCTTAACCACTGCTCTGTATATTATTGCTCATTCAGTTGTATGGTTGCCAGATGCAGAGTATGTTATATTGTGGAACCACAATACATGTGTTGAATTGCATTGATTTGCATTTGTGCATAGAGAAGCCCCCAGGCCTTTCTTAGTACCCCCTCCACTGGGTGAGGAAGAACACTGGGGGATTACTTCATTCACCTGTCTTCATCTAAGTTGCATTTAAACCTTCTGAAATCCAGTGCCAAAAAAAGCAATCTTACAATTTACTTTATAGGTTTGTTCTTGTATTTAACAACCCTTCCTGTTGTCAGATTACAAGCTGTAGAAGGTCAGGGACCATTTCTTTTATTGTCTCATTCCTCAAGCTAAGAGAGTGGCAGGAATTCAATTGCAAATTGAATAGCATTGAGAAACCTCCCTTTCTGATACTATCATTTTCAAACTTTCTCTAGGAGGCAGCATAGTATAAAAGAAAAGATATGTCTTTGGAACTGAAAAAATAGGGGTTCTAATCTCAGCTCTCTTCCTTTTTAACTGCAACATTAACCTCAGCTTTACCATTGGGATGATAAAATCTAACTTGTTAGATTGCTGTGAGGATTAAATGGAAAAAAGAAAAGTATGTACTAGATGTCAGTTGCCTTCCTTTTAACTTTTTCATTTGAAGATGATTATTCATACAGTTGTGACTAGAACTGAGCACTAAATATCCTTATAATGATCTTGGTATGATTAGTTATACTGCATATACTACAGGTGAGCCAGTTCCTTCACTTGAATTAAACCTGCAAACCTTAGAATTTTTCAGAACATAGAATCATGCCAATCTTATTGACCTGACATGTTTATGGGGCTTGTATCCATGGTCCAAATTATTCTGAAATTCATGGAAATATCTGGAAAGCTATTCCCATTTGAAAATGAATGTCAACCATCTTTTCATCTAAAGACAGGTAATTAACACAAGCCACAAACATACTGAATTCCTTCATTGATATGGTTTGGCTGTAGCCTCACCCAAATCTCATCTTGAATTGTAGTTCCCATAATCCCCATGTGTCCTGGGAGGGACCTCATAGGAGTTGATTAGATTATGGGGGCACTTCCCCCATGCTGTTCTCATGATAGTAAGTGAGCTCTCATGAGATCTGATGATTTTATATGGGGCTTTTTCCCCCTTCCCTGGGCACTCATTCTCTCTCCTGCCACCCTGTGAAGAGGTGCCTTCCGCCATGATTGTAAGTTTCCTGAGGCCCCTCAGGCCATGCAGAACTGTGAGTCAATTAAACCTCTTTTCTTTATGAGTTACCCAGTCTCAAGTATTTCTTCATAGAACTATGAAGAATTGCTATGAACTATGAGAATGACGAATACACTCATGAAGATCTGACTCTCTCATTGGCTATCTGGAAACAAATTGAAAAGCAGACAGACATGGATCCAAGCTCAAAGAAAACAAACACATGTAGCCAGACTTGGAATCCTGAGAAACCAAATGAAATAAGACCCTCACTCCATCTAGCAAATAATCCCATGTCTTCTCGCTCCCCTGCCTTTTTTTTTTTTAACTTTTTATCACATACATTGCTCTGGAATTTGTGATATTTTTTGAAATGGACGTATTGTTAGTTTCTGGTTGTACTGTGAAAGAACCTGATATAAGAAGCCTACAGAAGAAGTGTGGGATGCCAAAATTTGTGCTGAATAAAAGATTCATTCATGTCTTCATTTTCCAGACAAATCTCTGGTTCTAGGCATCTTTGTCTCTTTCTAGACCCTTGGCTTTACTTTGTAGACTCCAAATGCATGAGAGTGTTGTCAACTCCTTGTAACAAAAAGAAAAATGGAGACATTGAGAAGTTTAAGGACGTGCAACCCATGGTGGAAATAGTACTCAGTCTCAGGTCTGTCTTGCAGTAGCAGCTGAAATTGCCTGTTGCCAACACTACCCTGATTTAGACACTTGATCCTAAATCTAGCATCCACATGTCAAGTCTATGAACCATATATTATCTTTGTGAAAAATGGAAACCAAAAAACATTACCCATCAGACCTGTTCTATTGGACTATAGGAGCAAATACCTTCTAGAATTGTTGTTCGGCTGAATCCCAGGTCCATCTGGCCAATTCAGTCAGATAAGTCTTGCAAGATTCACTTGTAAGTGGAAGAAAGAAACTCTTCTTTTTAAAACTGTTTTTCTTTAAGAATGAAACTTTTGGGCCAGGCACAGTGGCTCATGCCTATAATCTCTGCACTTTGGGAGGCCAAGGCTCAGGAGTTTGAGACCAGCCTGGGCAACAGGGTAAGACTCCATCTCTACAAAGAATACAAAAGTCAGCTGGTGTGGTGGTGCATGCCTATAGTCCCAGCTATTTGGGAAGCTGAGGTGGGAGGACCTCTTCAGCCTGTGGGGCAGAGGCTCCAATGAGCCAAGGTTGCACCACTACACTCCAGACTTGGCAACAGAATGAGACCCTGTCTCAAAAAAAAAAAAAAAAAAAGAAAAAGAAAATAAATAAATAAAAATAAAGAATGAAACTTTCGTTTGAAAGACCAACAGGAAGTGATCCGTATATTCTGCTCAATCAGTTCCTTGGTAGAGAAGCACCCCCAGGCTGCTGTGAGTCCTAGTCTTCTGAAACACGAGCCAACACTATTGTTGTTTTATGGTTTCATGACATTGTCTTGTTCTTAATCCCAGGTAGAGAGGATGTAATGGAGCTGACATCCTTTTCTGGTTTATTACTGGGGTTGTACATGAATAGAGCTCTGAGGAACTCTCTATCAGGCAAGAAGAAAAGAAGAAAACAACAGTTGAGAGGCCTCATATCATTTTATACTGTGTGGTACAAAAATACCTCATATGTCAGTTTTTTTCCTAGATCATCCAATTTTAGAATTGGAGGGGAACTTAGAGGCCATTTAGTCTGGCCCATTTACTTTATCTATTTTTAAGTAATTTTTATTGATATTTTTATGGGTTACAAAAGCAATATATGTTTATTGAAGATAATTTTTAAAATAGAGATAAACAAAAATAAGATAGAAAAAGTGCCCATATGTCACTCTCCAGAGTCATTCTTAAACTTTTGTTTTTTTCTTCCTTATGTTTTTAAATGTATGTGCATATAAAATTTCTACAAAAATGAGATTACTTTGTAATAGTGTAACCTGTTTTTTTAACTTCACATTATGTCATAAATACCCTTTGATATTCTTCCACAAATTATTTTTAATGACTATAAAATAGCCTATTGCATCACTGAACTCAATTGATATAGCCATTTCTATATAGTTGGACATTTAGCTGTTTCCACATTCTTGCTAGTATAAATAGTACTGCAGTGTTTGTCCTTATAACTTAATTTTTGTTCATATCTATATTTTTATTTTATTTTTTCAGGAATCCTAATAATGATTCTAGCACCTTCACCATGCAGAGGAGAAAACTAAAGCACAAAAAATGAGGATTTAGTTGTCCATGACTATACAGCAAATTCTCAGTAGAACTAAGACTAGATCCCAAGAGTCTAGATGTTCAGTTATTCTTTCTAGTTTTCTTTACTTCCTAGACTTCTTTATTAGTCCTGTTTCTAGTAAACTTCCACTACTACTTAAAACCCAATGGTTAGATTTAAAGTAAATTAAAGAAGTGATGGAGTTTGAGGATTACAAATATGTGGCACATAGTCTCCCATTGTTCCATCCTGTACATGGTGAAGGTTCCGTGACATCATGTACATCCGGTACACGATGAAGGTTCCATGACCTTCATCACTAATCAATCACAGAACTCTTTCCTCCTTAGCTGGTCTCTGTTCATCTCAGTATAACACTCCATGAATCCAGTACCCATGCACAATATTGGAAAATTGGCATGAAAATTATTTTACATCTTTAGTCCAGTTCCTTCATTATACAAAGAAGGAAAATGCAATTCTAAGAAAGAGGAGTCTTGCTCAAGGAGTTAAGAGGGAGTGAATGGCAGTGACAAGGCCATAGTAGTTACAGAAAAAAAAAGCATAATATCCTTGCTACCTTTTCATGCATTTTTATTACACAATAATTTACCTCATTTGAGCCTTGCTACAATCTTATAAAGGTAGGTATTAGTATTTCCACTTGATGGATGAAAAAATTGTGCATAAATATGAACAAAGAGTCATCAAGGCTAAATACAAATCTGTGTCATTGTCATATATTTTGCTTTTTCTATCCATTATTTTTCTTGATAATGGTATCCAGACATTTGATAGGTTTGAATGACAGCAAAAACATGTGCTCACTATGGCCTGAGCTGGGGAGTTCATCTTTCTTTTTCTCCCTCCAGGAGAATTCCTGAGTTTTGCTGATGACTTACTCTCTGGCCTGGGCACATCTTGTGTAGCAGCTGGTCGAAGCCATGGAGAGATCCCTGAAGTCAGTATCTACTCGGTCATCTTCAAGTGTCTGGAGCCTGACGGTCTCTACAAGTAAGATGTGTTGGGTGTGAGGGGACCATGAAGCAGACAGGATGATTTTAAGCCTAAGAGGAATGGCATGAGTTATTCTGTGCAGGCCAGCCAAATGTTTTGTTAGCTAGCCTATATGTGCAACTTGAGATTCTAAGGTTTAGAAGTGTCCATTTGAGAAGTATGCCACAATGGATCACAGAATCACACCAGGTGAGTGCTGAAGTGCCCAGAGAGACCAGAAATTTAAAACCATTCCTTCTGCTGATTAGGAATCTGCAGCTCAGAGAGAGAAGAGTGTTTACTCAAGAGCACCGATCAAGTTATCAAGGATGGTTGGGACAGGGATCTCTGCCTAGTGGTCTTTTACCTCTTGTATCCTTTCTTCTCTTTAAATATTAGATTAGTATATCTGATATATAGACACATACACACTGAAATATGCATACTGAGATATATATGCCGATATATATTTAATATATACTTTTTATTAATAGATCCAGCTAGCCTTTTAAAAATAGTGCAATTATCACTCCTTTGTAGAGTATATTGGAGTCACTGCATTCAAACTTCTGAAGATGCAAGAGATAGTCACTCTGAGCTTCATTTGTTAGCCTTGGAAGAGAAAAGGAGCTCATTTGTTACTTTTTATTTCCTACCTCAGTGAGTGTTGTTTTTAGATCTGGATGCAACCATCATAAGCTATAACATAGAGCTTCATAGACCAACTCTCCTTATGTACCCTAATTATGGAACCATAGGCCACCTCCCTTATCAACTTAGAAAGCTGAAGTTATTACAAAGTTGAGCTTTATTCACCAGTTATTCAATTCATTTATTTATTACTGTATTTAGCCATTCAGGGATTCATTCTTTCCTCCATTTAACTATCTATCTGCCCGAAGATTTATCTATTTTCCATTCATCCCTCCCTCTTGCCCTTCTTCCCTCTTTCCCTCCATTCATTCGTCTCTTATCCATCTATTCACCTGCTCTTATATTCCTTCATTACATTAATTTATTCATTCATCAGTTACTTCATTCACACATTCGTTCACTGATTCATAACTTATTTACTTATTCAGTAGACATTTGCTGAGTATTTCTTGTGTTTTGGTCTTGTGCTAAGCACTGTGGATATGAATGAGACTAAGACAGAAGTCCTATCCTCAGATAACATAACCTAATGATTGTGAGAAAGGCCACAGACTATGGATTCAAATCTGGCTTTGACATTTTTAGTTAAGTGACTTTAGATAAGTTGCTTTACCCCCTAAGTCTCTTATAAAGCCTTTGTAAAACAAATAATAAAACCCACCTTGTAGAAATGTGTGATAATTAAACGAGAAACACCCTGGCTTGGTATCTCCAAGCATGTGCGCAATAAGTGTTAGTCCCTCCACAATCTGTGAACCTTGCTCACCTCAAAACACAACCCATCTTCTCCTTCCTCTCCCTCCCTCTTCCTCACCCTTTTGAACACTTGATATATTCAGGCTCCTTGGTAACAACCAATGTGTTGGGTCACCAAACTCAAGAATGTCAAAAAAGCTGGCAATTGAGTCTTCTGCCCCTGACTCTGCAACCTACTATCTCTGAGATGTTGGGACCCAAGCTTTATCTTAAGTCACTTAGGGGGCAGTGAATGTTCTAGGAATGAAATCCTCAAAGTAAATATGCAATTCTACGTCTTCCAGTGGGACATCTGGGCAAATTTTACTAAAGTTTTAGGATGTACCTTAGGCCTTAAAGAATGACCACCATCGCCTGTAATCCCAGCACTTTGGGAGGCCGAGGCGGGCGGATCACGAGGCCAGGAGATCAAGACCATCCTGGCTAACACGGTGAAACCCCGTCTCTACTAAAAAATACAAAAAAACTAGCCGGGCGAGGTGGCGGGCGCCTGTAGTCCTAGCTACTCGGGAGGCTGAAGCAGGAGAATGGCGTGAACCCGGGGGGTCGGAGCTTGCAGTGAGCGGAGATCGCGCCACTGCACTCCAGCCTGGGCGACAGAGCAAGACTCCGTCTCAAAAAAAAAAAAAAAAAAAAAAAAAGAATGACCACCATCCTCATGATGAGTAGGGGGATTGGGATCTGACTTTGAGAGCACAACTCTAGACACTCTTAATCAATAAGCACTCACCAACACCTTGGGCTCTGGGATAATGACATGTGTGAAGTGAAACACAAGTATGTGACTACATTAAGAGAGATTAAGTCCTCTCTAACTCTGAAAACTAATTTCAAAAGATTTTCTGATAGATGGCTTCCGGTTTCTCCCCTCCTTAGGGTTATAGACTAAAGACACACAGACCTGGATTCAAATCCTGACCCTGTCCTTTATCAGCTCTGTGACACTGAGTGAGCTGCCTAACCCTCTGAGTCTCCAATTCCTTCTGTTTGAAAATGTGGATAATATGGTGTTTGGCCCACTGGGACCCCAGGAGGACTCGATGGGATCATGGACAAAAGCTATCTAGTGATGAGGTTCCAGTAGAAGCCTAAGAAGTGTTAGCTATTATCAATGTTGCTGTTGTTGCCCTTGTAATAATTTCAACTTTCTCCCATCCATCTACCAAATGATAGAAGATACAGCATCTGGCAGAGAAGGATGGTGTCCTGTTGGGTGATTCCTATTCACTAATACAGAAGGAGTAACCCTGTCTCTGGGTGACACTGTAGGGGCTTGATGTCATCTGGGCTGGAATCCTGCAGCCCCATTATGTAGAGAGCAATGAAATGTTTTATGGAATCCCGAAAGCAATTAACACTGAGAGCTGACAAATCAGCTGACATTCTTTAAAAGTGATGAACACTTTCCTTTGCCCCTTCTTTTCCTCACTGCCTGACACCACCCCTCCTTTCTACCTCTTAAAGTATGGCACATTCCTTCTTCCTCTGTCCTGGAAATGTGCTTGTCAGGAGCTTGTCATCTCTAACTCTGAACACTTCTCTATTTTATTTATGTATTTTTGAAATGGATGATGTTAATGGCCCTGGGATCCAGGCCGCTCTGACCAGGAACCAGGGTGTTGTTTGGAATGGTCTCTTATCCCATTGGCGGCTCTCCTCCCATGGAGTCTGACCAGCTCGGTCTGGAGTTTTAAAATAGTTCCAGTGTCAGTTCTTAGGGATTCTCATTTTCTGCTTGCTCGTTTTTTACCCAAATTCTTCTTCCTCTTGAGCCAAAAAGACTGTGTGTGGCAGTAGAAATAGCACAGGCCTTGGGGACAGGCAGGGCTGGGTGTGAACCCTGATTCTGACGCATGCTCATAACCTGCCCCGAGGCAGGTTTTTCACTGCTCTATGAGACAATTTCTACCTCTGGAAAAAGAGGCTGATGATTGTCCCTATCTCAAAGGGTTGTAAGGAAGAGGGTTGACTGAAAACTCCGCAAACAAGGCTTACCTGAATTCTTGGCATGTAGGCAGCCTGCAGGAAGTGTTAGCCACTTTCTTCTTCTCCCCTGACTCTTCTCAATCCCTGGTTATCAGTGTCTTTTCTAAGCACAGCTCTGGAGGAACTGGCCCTTATCAGGCAAGTTGCAGTCCCACTATCCTTGGAAGGAACGACCATCCAGAATCCTTTTGGGAGAAATGGAATGAGAGGAGAGGATTGATGCAGAGGAGAGAGGTCTCAGAATGGCCCAAGTTGTAGTTAAGCACAGTCAGACACCAAATTCTGCACCCATGCTTCTAAAGGATTCAGGTGGCAGGAGAGTGGAGGACTAGTCTCTCCACCAGAGAATCTGGGCTCATGCCCTGCTATTAGTTCTGCCTCTAGGACCTTGAATTAAATGTTCAGATTCCTTCCCTGTTCTGCACTGTCAGCGTCTTTAAAATCAAGGTGCATGAGATTCTAGCTCATGAGTTCTGTCATGGGATTTATTTTCATCCCCTCTCTCCTTCTCCTGAGCTTCTGCCCTTCCAGCTTTTCTAGCTCTCTCACATCTATTTTGCACTACTGTGCCTCTCTGTGTCTCTGCCTGTTTCTCTTTGTCTTTTATTCCCTCGCCATGTAAGTATTTTCTGTATGGCTTCCTGTCTTTGTCTGTCTGTCATTCTCCCTACCATTCCTTTTTTTGTCTTTTTATTCATTATTTTAGTTTATGTTGCTATAAGTGTATCTCAGTTTCTTGGTCCTATTTTTTTTGGAAATTTGGCCTCTCTCCCTCTCTCTGGCCCCACTCCAACCCCAACTCCCTCTCTCCACCCCACCTAGGAAGGCAAATTTTTTCTTTAGCCCCTCCATCCATGTAACTTTACACAGCGCCACAGGGTAAGAATAATTGAACGAGTGAAAGTCAAGGCTGATTTTCTGTCCTAAGCTCACCCTGGTGTAACAAAACAGAAACATCAGCACCCGTGCCCTGTTTAAATTGAATTTCCTTGTTTGTTTCATTTGTTTTGCTTTTGAATGAAAACAAACAAGAGCAGCAGAGGGAGAGGGTCCCCGGAAGGTCTGACAGCAGGGCCAGCTCCTGCTGCCGTGGGTGGGTTGTTGGAATTGAGGGGTGACCCTGAGCAGGAGTCTCCACTCAGGGCCAATGGCTCAGGCCTGGCTGGGCATCCATGGTCCCTGCCCTTGCCTGGCCAGAGGCCCAGACACCCTTCTTGTAGCTGCTCTCCAATTTCCTATTACCCAAGGTAATTAGCCTCTCTCTTGTCTTGGCTGCCTTGCCTTTCTCTAATTGTGGAAGGCTGCCAAAGGGTCCTCAGCAAGCATGCCAGCAGCAACAAGGCCTGATTCCTGGGGTGGGGGATGCATTCCCACACATTCAGAGGCTTGCCCCAGACCCGCCCTCACCTCCCTGGCTTCAGCTCTATGAAAGGAATGCCAAGGGAGCCTGGGGACAGTAGTCAAGTGCCAACATCCACGGTGGGAACAGAGGCTTGGGCCAGAGGCTCTATCTTAGCGGGGTGGGTAGAATTGGAAGAGTAGAAGAAAAAGCAAAGCCCTGGAGAAGGGAGGGCATTGCGAAAAAAAGCCTGAGGTTGGGAGTCTGACAGAAATTTTCACACTTGCTCTCAGTGGTACGTTGGGTCAGTTCTTCCCCCTCCTCTGGTCTTAGTGTTATTTGTGACATGGAAAGGTTAAGTTCAGTGAGTCCCGAGATTTGCACACTGAGGTAGGAATGGAGACTCCAAACAGAGGTTCTGATGCCCAGTACCACCAGGACTTTCTGGATAATGCTGCTAGTAATAATAATATTTTATTGAGTATTCACTATGTGCCAGGAACCATTCTAAGGTATGTGTACTATCTAATTCAATTCTCATGATAAACCTATAGATAGGGTATTGTTATTTTTATCCTCTCCCATTTCACAGGTGGGAAAGCTAGGGCTTGAGGGAGTATCATTTTCCCCAATGTCACATAATGAGAAGGGGTAGAGCTGAGATTCATACCCAAGCTGATTCTTAATGCCCACCTGCACCTCCCCTCCCCTCCTCCCATGTGCTGTTCAACGCACCTGGTGAGGTATGAGTGGAAGAGAACTTCCTAACTGCAAATGACACTGTTTGCAATGGAAAGAACACCAGGCTTGGGGACCGAAGACTCAGATCACAGCCCTTAGATGGCAGGTGGGGGTGCTTCACACCTCATCCTTCTCATTCGTACGATGGAGATAATCAGTCTCATCCATAAAATGGAGATAATTTGTCATATCTCCCCCAAATTAAATTGGATAGTAGACAGAAATTTGCTTCAACATTTTCATAAGGTTGTGTATACATGTGAAGGGTTATCAGTGCCACTCTATGTTTTTCAAAAAGCAGCAACAGGAAAGGCAATAGACTCTGTCTATCTCCATCCCCTACCACTACTAGCACACACACATAATTTTAAATTAGGCCTATTAAATCAGACAGAGGTGGGTTTTTACCCATTGCGTGGCCTTGGGCAAGTGTCTTCACTACTCTGTTTCAGATTTTTTGTTTCATTTTGACTTTTTGAGACAGTCTGGCTCTGTCACTGAGGTTCTGGAGGGCAGTGGTGCAATCACAGCTCACTGCAACCTCAAGCTCCCAGGCTCAAGCCATCCTCCCACCTCAGCCCTCTGAGTAACTGGTACTACAGGCATGTGCCATCATGTCCAGCTAATTTTTGTTTCTTTTGTAGAGACGGGATTTTGCCATGTTGCCCAGGCTGGTCTCGAACTCTTGGGCTCAAGCCATCCACCTGCCCCATCCTCCCAAAGTGCTGAGATTACAGGCATGTGCAACCATGCCCAGCCTGCTTCAGTTTTTTATCTGTAAAATTGAATCATAATAGGATCTATTTCATAGGGTTATGAGGATACAGTGAACTGAAATATGTAAAGAGGACAAGATAATGTCTAGCTCATTGTCAGTGCTTACCAAATGGCAGCAGGGGGAGGAGTAACCACTGTGACTACTGTTTGTGATGACAGACATTACCTAAGCAGTCACATGTGGGATGGCCTCTGCTAACACCATATGTTCACAGCCTTCCAGCAGGTTGGCGTTCTTCTCCCACACTGGCCCCTACCCACCACTCTGCAGGCACGCTTGCTAGAGTGCACCAGTCTCTTCCTTCCTCAAAGTCTTTGCCTCTACTGTTCTCTTTCCCTGGGATGTCCTTCCCTTGGCTCTTCCATGTGTGTTTCCTTGTTCTCCTTCAGGTCCATGATTAGATGTTGCCTCCTTAGAGACGCCTTCCTTTGCCACTTGTATCTACCTACCTGCCGTGCACACAGACACACAAAGCCATGGTACTCACTAATACTGTAATAATATAGTCTCTATTACTTGTTTTTGTGTATCTTTTCTCACTAGAAGGACACTGGACCAGGGTCTGTGTCTGCCTTGTTCATCCTCTATCCCTGGTACCTAGAACGGTAACTGACACTAGGTAAGAATCCAGTAAATATTAGTTGAATGATTTGAACACATTTTCAAGTCAATGTAGAAATTCTGTAGACACTGACTTCTCCCCTTCACTCATATAAAATTTCCTACTCACTTTCTCACCAAATATTCAGGAGACACCCACTATGTGCCAGGCTGTGGTCCAGTACTATAGCTCTACATCTGTCTCTAGGTTTCTATGTTTCTATTTCTATCTTTCTCTGTCTACTTTCCTCTCTTGGCTCCCTCCTTCTTTTCCCTTCCCTCTCTCCCTCCCTGCTTCCCTTCCCTTCCTCCTTTCCTTCCCCACTTCCTCCCTTTCTTCCTTCCTTCTTTCCTTCCTTTCTTCCCCATCCTTCCTTGCTTACTTCCCTCCCTCCCTCTCTTTTTCTTTCTTTCTTATAAACCTTATTTAATCTAATCCTCAAAACAACTCTGTAAGGTAGTTACTGTTATTCTCACTTAACAGATAAGGCAACTAAGGCACAGAGAGGCTAGGTAACTTGACTACAGCCACAGAGCTAGTAAGTAGAGGCAGATTTCCAGCCCGTTTATCTCCACTGCCTGAACTGAAAATTGCCACACTGAATTATGAGAAGAGTTGGGCATATAGCAATGACAGGGGTCAGAGTGGAAGCTGTGGGCAGGGATCTTTTATGCAAAGATCCATGCCCAAATGGGTTGGAAACAATATGGAAAACAAACTTTTAGTTTTCACACAAAAGCTACATGGCTACCATTGAATTTCAAACTTTGTCCCTTCCCTGCCGTCCTCACAGCACTACACACACAGTTGTACATGGGGTCTGCATGAGAACCCCTGCTCCTCCCTAGGGATGGACTCCCGTTGTCATTTGCGTGATACCCTTGATTCCCAGCTCTCATCTGCTGAGCTATTTCCCAGCACTCTCAGACTCCCATGTGTTTCAGCAAACAAGTCCAGGCTCCTGGCCCAACAATCCTATTCCAAAAGCCCAGGGGGCTGGGAGCTTTGGATGGAGCATTGCTGGCCTGTCCACCACCCTCAGGACACCACCTCTCCTGGGCACAGCCTGGGAAGCACATCACAGAGGCAGCCAGGGCCACCACCATGGATACTATAATTATATATTAGATGAAATCCCAATGTTTCCCTTTATTTACATTCCTACCCTACCCTCTTCATTTCCTTTCTTTGTGCCAAAAATCAGCACAGAATTTACTGGAAACAGCATGAAAGTCATCAGGAGCCCTCCAGGGCTGGCTTTCAAAAGTGCTTGTCCAGATGATAGGAGGTGAGATTGCTGAGGGTCATCCTGTCTCTGGCCCTCAGCAGCTATGGGGCCTTTGGCAAGTGGTTTCCGCTTTGGAGGCCTTCATTTCTCCATTTGTAGAAGAGGGCTTGAAAGGGGCCGTCTCAAATGAACTTTTCATGAATTCAGAGGCTGTGCATTTCTTTTCCTTTTTTTTTTTTTTTTTTTTTTTTGACACACAGTCTCCTTCTGTTGCCCAGGCTGGAGTGCAGTGGTGTGATCTCAGCTCACTGCAACCTCTGCCTCCCGGGTTCAAGCGACTATTCTGCTTCAGCTTCCTGAGTAGGTGGGACTACAGGCATGCACCACTGTGCCCAGCTAATTTTTGTATTTTGAGTAGAGATGGGATTTCACCACATTGGCCAGGCTGGTTTGAACTCTTGGCCTCGTGATCCACCCTTCTCGGCCTACCAAAGTGCTGGGATTACAGGTGTGAGCCACCACACCCAGCACGAGGCTGTGCATTTCCAGAGATGATGGGGGCAAGGAGACGGTCTCCAGCCCCTGGCAACTGGAGAGGCAAGGATCTAGTCCAGGTGAAAGAATTTTATTCGGCTTAAGATCAGATGTTTCTGCTTTCTCTTAGCATCAGTGACCCAACGCTCAGTGGGCCTGTTGGGCCACCTCCTAGATAGGACCCTGAAGGGACTTTCAGCTCCTGTGAGAAGGGAGCAAACAGGAAACCTTCCATGCTGACCAGAGGCCTGGGCTGCAGCCCAAGGTTTATCCAGGACACACCAGGGAAAGAATCCAGGAGAGGCTTGATAGGGTTCTTGTACTGCTCTGTTCTGGCTTTTTCTTTCCACTGTGAACTTTTCATTTATTCTTTATTTCATTTCATTCCTCCTTTCCTCCCTCCATTCATTTTCTTCCCTGGCTCTCCTCCCTCCCTCCCTCCCTCACTTCCTTCCTTCCTTCCTTCCTTCCTTCCGTCCGTCCGTCCGTCCTTCCTTCCTTCCTTCCTTCCTTCCTTCCTTCCTTCCTTCCTTCCTTCTTTCTCTTCTTCCTTCCTTTCTCCCTCCCTTTCCCTTTTCCTCTCCTTCCTTCCTGTATCCCTCCCTCCCTTCCTCTCTCCCTCCTTCCCTCCTCCTTCTCTTTCTTCCTGTTTCCCTGCCTCCTCTCCCATATTTGTAACCTCTCTCCTTTGCTTTCTCCTTTTGTTCTTTTTTAAACTGTTTCTGCCTGGCCTTTTATTTCCCCCTCTGCACTCTGTTTCTTCTTCTTTTCTTTCTTGTTCTCTCTTTCTTGGTCATGGACACTACTTCCCTCTTCATGTCACCCTGGCTTCCTGTCCATCTTTCTCTGTCTTTTTCTTTTCTGTCTTTCTTTCTTTTTTTTTTGATTAGGAGTCTCACTATGTTGCCCAGGCTGGTCTTGAACTCCTGAGCTCAAGCCATCCACCTGCCTCGGTCTCCCAAAGTACTGGGATTACAGGCGTGAGCTACAGTGCCTGGCCTGTCTCTGTCTTTTTGTGTCTGTGTGTACCTCTCTTCTACTTGCTCTGTGTCTGTACCCCTGTCTCTTTCTCCTTTTCTTATCACTTCTCAGTCCCTGTCTTTCTCAGCCCTAGGGTCTCTCTTCTTCTATCCTCCTGTGCATTTTTCTCTCCACTTTCCTCCTCTAACACCCCACGCCCCACACCAGCCTAAGTACAAGGATCTGTGCCTATTATCTGATTCTGGGCTGAATGGCAATTTAGGTGTGACCAAGGGTCTCAGAGCTCAGTAGGGATGGGGCTGACCGATGTCCCCAAACTCGAGTGGAATGTGAACTTCCCTTGGCTGTGGTGTCCGGTTCTAATTGGTTAGAGGATGGGGGCAAGTACGGCAGCCCGGCGACTCAATTCCATCTAACATCAGGTCGTACTGACCTCTCCAAAGTGCACAGTTGGGGCCTGGGAGAGGGGAATCGCTGTCCTCAAGCCAGAAGCAAATACAGCCATGCATCCCAGGCCAAGAGAGACTCGTAGAGGAAAAATAACGCTGTTTTTCAGCCGACAGACAGTGAGGCTCCTAAAACCTGCTGGGGACTCTCAAGCAGGCTATTTCTTTCCTCACACTGCGTCAAGATTCCATCCAGGAATGGGACACCAGCCAGGGTTCCAGAGGGACGGGGCACAGACTGCTCATGTGACCTCGTGGAATGGGGAGGGGGTCGGAGCTGAGGCTGCTCTGGAGGGCTAAGCCTTGAATACTGAGCAGAGGAGCTGGGCTTTCTCCTGCAGGCAGAGGGGAGCCAGGAAGGGCACTGGAGGAGGGACAGGATGTATCTTAACCTGTGTTTTGTGGTGACAACCCTGACCATGGTTTGGAGAACAGGCTGAGTTGAGCTGAGAGCCAGGAGGGCCATTTGATATTGATAAAAGGGGGAAGGATGGAGTCCACACACATTTGGGGACCAGTAAGTGTTGCTCTGATTAGTGAATGTGCTGGGCCAAAATGGAACAGCACAGTCTCAGGAAACATCTGGAAACAGCTTTTTCATAACTGACTGCAATGCACAGTGTTCAAGAAAAGAGCATATTTGTTGACTGTCTAGGAGGTGCCTCACAGTAAGGTAGGCACTTGTGCTGCAGAACTAACCAAACCAGAGTATTTGCCCTCATGGAGCTCATATTCATGATGTTGAATACAGAGAAGGGACCAGGTTGTTACCTGACACTGTATATCATGCTCCAGGGGCTGTGGGGACACCAAGGAAGAGCCACTAGCCCAGCCAGGAGAACCCTCTGCTGCAAGTCTTCTGAGGAAGTGGGAGGATGGATTGCAGTGGGTTGAACAGTGTCCCTGAAAAATTCACATCTATCTGAAACCTCGGGATGGGGCTTTATTTGGAAATCGTCTTTGCAGATATATTTACTTAAGGATCAAGATGAGGTAATACTGGATTAAGTTAATTCCTTAATTCAATGACTGATGTCACTCTAAAAAGACAGAGCAAAGAAGACATATGAAGACAGAGGCTGAGATTAGAATGATGCCGCCTCAAGCCAAGGAACACCTGGGGCCATCCGAAGCTGAGAGTGTCAAGGAAGGATTCTTTCCAAGAGCCTTCAGAGGAAGCATGGCCATGCAGATGCCTTGTTTTCGCACGTCTAGCCTCCAGAACTCTGAGAAAATACACTTCTGTTGTTTTAAGCCACCAAATGTGTGGTGCCTTTTAATGGTAGCCCTAAGAAACTAATATGAGGGAAAAGAGGATTTGGGACAGAGGGCAGATTGTGAGCAGGCTGGGGTACGAGAGACAACGGTGCAGCAGACAGTATAGCTGGAATGTGGAAGGCCAGGCAAAGTAGGAGATTTGGGGCTATGGAGGCAGGCAAGAACCTTATCAGCCAAGTTGGGCTCCATGAGGAACATGGGGAAGCTTCCAGGGAGTTGGTGGTATGAATGAGCTTCATTGCTGCAGGAAAGAGTTGACTTGCAAGGGGAAGGCCAAGCATCTGAACAATGCCTAGAGGAGAGGAAGCAGGTCCCCAAGGCCCTAGAAATGATGACCATGAAGAACACTTGAGTGACCTTGAATATTTATTCAAGTTAAGAAAAGACACAAAAGGGTGCAACCAATGTCTTCAACCCTCTGTAGAGCTACGCAGGGTAAGGGGCACAGATGTGTTCACTGTGACTCCAGAGGGTGGGACAGTGGTACAAGGCTATAAGGCAGATTGATTTGGATCACCACAGGAAATGTTCTATTACTGACTTTCAGTGAGCTGCCAGTCTCGGTGGGCAGTGAGAGCCCCATGCTCAGGGCAGCAGGGAGCTGTTAGGGATGAGGCAAACTCTAAGCCATGATTTATAAGGAGGAACTTTCCAGTGATGGCAATGAGTCAGTGTGGCCAGATGCTTGATAATAGAGAGTAGTGAGGACTGCAGTAAATTAGGCATGGCACAGAGAATACTTAGTTCCAGCTGCTGATTACCATTTGAGACTGCTGACTTGGTGTTAATACATCTTCCAAGCCAGAAATCTAGATGCTTATGTGAAACCTCCTAATTATTACATGCTGGCAACCAATTTAAAATTGGCCAAATAAACCAATTTTGTAGGTAAGAATTAACCTGCAGATCATTAATTTGGGAACTCTTATGTAGGTCACTTCTCTCAGTGTATAGATGAGGAAGCTGAGACCCCAAGAGGCTCATTGGCATCATAGTCAAGGCAGAGCCAGGAATGACATATGGGAATCCTGACTTCTGACTTCTGTCTTTTACTGGTGGGCTGTGACCATCACTTTCTACTTTAGGGTTCCTTGTCAGGAACAAAGCACCCAGTTAGTTCAACATAGGGAGAGGTGTCTGGAGTGGGATCACAAGCCCCATGTAGGCTGCATGCCCAACTTTGCTGTCCATCCACCTGGGGCCTTAGGCAAAGAGCTTCAGTTTTCTAATCCTCAGTTTCCTTTTCATTGCAATGAGGGGCTCAGATAGACAAGTTCCTTTCTGCTCTGATCATTTAAGACTCTAGGAATGAAACCAGGCTAGAGGCCAGGCTTCTTAACTTTTCCCTGCTCTCATTATCTTGGCTGTGGGTCCATCACTGCACATAGAGGGGCTGCCTTCCCCCCACTCCCACCTCCATCTGTGAAGAATGTTGTGAGCAGTCCTGAGTCATCACTGGAAAGGTGTTAGTGGACTGTAGGGATCACCATTAATGATGTGTAGAGAGTCAGAGGTGAGACAGAATCCAGACTTCTGGCATTTTTCTTGCTGCTCTGTTCTCCTTTCCCCCAAAGACAGACTCCCCCATCCACCAACAACCCTATTCCACTTTCATATTTGAATCACAGGATAGTAGATCTTGAGACTGCAAACACCACTGATCTAAACCCTCTCTCTTTATGGGAAAAACTAAAGCCAGGGAGGAGACAGGGCTTGACCCAGGTCACCCAGAGAGCCGGAGCCAGAGCTGGGCTGAACCAGGGCTCTTCACCTCTAGTATAGCCTACCTGCTGCTCTCATGTACTAGATTCAAGCACCCATCTGCCCCTGATCCTCTTGGGTATCGGAGAGTCTATGAGCATGGGGTTTTGAGTCAGATTATTCTAGGGTCATTTCAAATCTCAGACAGTTTCTGGCTGTATAAGATGCTTATTTCTTCTGGGTCTCAATTTCCACATCTATACAGTGAGAGTATTGCTATTTTCCATGTTAGAATTTTGTTGTGAAACAAATACACATGCAGAGCTTCCAAGCATAGGGTGTCCGGAACAATATGAAACACGTACTGTACCAAGTACATGCAAGATCTTGAGTAGATCTCTTTTTTTTTTTTGAGACGGAGTCTTGCTTTGTCGCCCAGACTGGAGTGCAATGGCACGATCTCAGCTCGCTGCAACCTCCACCTCCTGGGTTCAGGCAGTTCTCCTGCCTCAGCCTCCCAAGTAGCTGGGATTACAGGTACCCACCAACATGCCCAGTTAATTTTTGTATTTTTAGTAGAGACGTCATTTTACCATGTTGGCCCAGCTGTTCTCAAACTCCTGACGTCAGGTGATCCACAGGCCTCGGATTCCCGAAGTGCTGGGATTACAGGCGTGAGCCACCGCGCCCAACCTCAAGTAGGTCTTTATCTGCCAACTGAAGTGATGACCTTGAAGGAGACTCATGCTTGGCTAATTGTCCTGCCCACTGTGCAGTTACTCATGTTTTTCTGTTCCTGAGCATCTCCCAGAAGCCCTTTGGACAAGGGATCTGGCTAGTTTGAGTTATTTTCCCCCATCATCTGACATAACAAGAGATGCCTTTCCTCCCTCTCTTTTTATTCTACTATTCCTTGAACCTATACCTAATATGTTTCTCTTTATCAGAGAGAATGAAAACTGTCTGTAATCTCAGAGTAGAATAGGTTTTAGAAACCATGGTTTAGTTACCTGTAAATCCATAACATATGTCCTGGCACTTAGTAGGTACTTAATTTAGCAAACATCAAAGATTGGTAATAGGTATTACAGGTTGAATGAATGAAGACAGTCTGTCATGTAAACAGCGTAGCTATCAGCCAAGAACATAGCAATGATGTGGTCCCTGCCTCCCAATCGTTGCTATCATGTACCATTTATCAAATTCTATTACATGCCATTCATTATGCTAAGATCTTTTGGTCCACTAACTCTTTGAACCTTAATAATATGGTACCGTCTAAGGTAGATACTATCCATACTTTATAGGCAAGGAAACTAAGATGGGAAGGCTTAATGGTTTGCCCAAGGTCACCTAATTAGTAAGTGGCAGAACCATGATTCTTTTTTTTTTTTTTTTTCCCCAAGACAGAGTCTCGCTGTGTCGCCCAGGCTGGATTGCAGTGACACAGTCTTGGCTCACTGCAAACTCTACCTCCTGGGTTCAAGCAATTCTCCTGCCTCAGCCTCCTGAGTAGCTGGGATTACAGGTGTGCCCCTCCCAACACACAGCTAAATTATTTTTTTATTTTTTAATTTTTACTAGAGACGGGGTTTTGCCATGTTGGCCAGGCTGGTCTTGAACTCCTGACCTCAGATGATCTGCCCGCCTCTGCCTCCCAACTTGCTGGAATTACAGGTGTGAGCCACCGTGCCTGGCCAGAACCATGATTCTAACATAAGCTGTCTGGCTCCAAAATCCGCACTTGTGTATTCTTATGCACTTCTCTCTTACGCAGTGACCAAGCTGGAAATCAAAGTCTTATGGCTGAGACTGAAAGAGCTTTGCCCAGTGTTAGGGACAAACTTTTAAGCAGCTAATCATCTTGGGGGTAGAAGGTGATTTGCCCCATAATAAAGGCATGGGAGTTCTGAGGAGGCTGTGATCTCTAACAGCCAGTGTGCCTTTGGGGAGGCACCTTTGAGCTAGGTCTAGAAGAATGGATAGAATTGAACACTTAGAACTGGGGAGGTTATGGCATCACAGGCAGAAGGAATAGCTGAAATGAAGGCAGGGAGGTAGGATATTGAAGGGACCACATATGGGGTACAACAGAAAGTTCAGAGCAGTTGAAATGTATAGTATATGAGGTTGGAGAGGCAGGACTTGCAAGGCCTCATAATGTGTGCTAAGGAGGAGCAGTAATAAGGCCACACTTGGGTTTTAGAAAGATCTCCGTGGTGCATAAGTTAGAACAGAGGAGACTGCAGGTAGGGAGACTAGTTTGGGGTCTGGCTGAGAGAATAAATCTGGATTTAGAACCATGCAGAGGGCTGGAGAGGAGGCGACAGATGATGCGGGTCATAGCATGTAGGGCTGTTGCATTCGCGGGTTTCTTTGGGACTCTATCAAAGGACAACCAATAAGTCAGCCTTAGTGAGAAGACAGAGCCCAAGGTTTGAAATGTAAAAACCTGGTTTCAAATTCTGACTCCTCCAGTTTGTAGCTGGGTAGCCTTTGAAAAATTGCCTAACCTTGGAGACCAAGCCTTTTCCTGCATCCAAAAAGTGAGAGTAATAAATTCTTCTTCAGAGTGTACGTGTGAAATTAAAACCGAATATTCCATATGTCCATTTCTGGCACCTAGTAGGCTCTTTATTCCTAAGAATTTCCTGCTGTCCTTTCCATTTGCTTCACTCTTATTGCAGTAAACATTCATATGAATTCCCCCCCTCCACCGCCTTCACTGCCCAACTTCCCTCTCTGTCCCTCTTTCCCCGGGATGCCAGAAATGAAATAACATTCTTCACATGTTTGTTCTAAAGCTCCTGGCAGCCTTCCCAAAGACCCCTGGCTGGGTCAGGACTGATTTGCATTAGCATGTGTGAGGCCAGCCTGAAGGGGAGGGAGAGGCCCTGTTTTCAGGGAGTTTCAGCAGGCACCCCTGCCAGAAAAAGGAGAAGTTACTATTTCTTTCTGGGAAACATTCACAGATTAAAACAAGCAAGAAAGGCCGGGAAGCTGTCTCGCTTGTGGAGAGGTTGTGTGTGGGTGAGCTGCCTATCTGACTCTCACGACTGGATCCAACTCCTCTCACCCTTATCGCAGGCCTGTCCCCAGAAATCTCTCCTCCAAACAGTGCAGTAACTTAACACCATTACATAGATCTTTCTTAATCATATCTATAGCCTGTAACAGGGGGAAGAGAGAGAGCAAAGAGGCAAAGAAGACACTCAGAAGCTACAGGATAAACAAACAGTAATTTTGCTGGCTTCTACACAGATATTAAATCAACACAAAAAATCATTTAAAAAAGAAAAAGGAGAGGAAACCCCAGAGATTTTTTATTTGTTTGTTTTTGCTTTAATCTTGTTAATTTTTGAACAATACATTGTCTTAGAGTTATAACTTTCTTCCAGGAATCTCAATACCCTTGTTCCAATGTAGGTAACCAATGGCAGGCCAAGGGGAGTCCCCTCAAGCATACCCATTGGCATCATGAAATATGCCATTTTTAGAGGCAAGAATCATGCCATTTACAGAGAGGACAAATGAGTTCTGGGTGCTTTATTGGACTTTATTTAACTTCCCATAATTTCCCTTATTCATCTTCAGTCCACAATCTGAATATGCTTACTTCAGGCAAGACTTTTGCCTTCTCTTCATGGCAGTGTTCATGTAAATACTTTGGAGTGCAAATAAAAGAATAAATGATATGAATGGCTATTATATAAAGATTGCTTTCAATTAAAAATAAGGCACCATTCTAAATAATTTCTATAAGTTAATCCATCCACCTTTCTCAATGAGACAGTGTTTTTTTATTATCACTGTTTTACAGATGAGAAAACCAAAACCCAAAGAAGTAAAAAAAATTTACCAAAAGCCATGCCACAAGTCAGTAGCAGAACCAGGATGTGAACTCAGACAGTTTGTCTCCAGAGTCCAACTTCCTAGTTATTAACTGATCCAGCATCCCCAGAAGTCACATTAGCATTTAAGGAGCCTAGTACAGCATGTGCTGTTCCCCTTCACAGGGCCTTGGAACATGCCGAATCTTTTCCCTGGGTTAACACTATTCATCCTTCAGTGTTCAGCCTAAATCTTTTTTTTTTTTTTCAGAAGGAGTCTCGCTCTGTTGCCCAGGCTGGAGTGCAGTGGTGTGATATCAGCTCACTGCAACCTCTGCCTCCCCAGTTCAAGCAATTCTCCTGGCTCAGCCTCCTGAGTAGCTGGGATTACAGGCACCCACCACCATGGCCAGCTAATTTTTGTATTTTTAGTAGAGATGGGTTTTGCCATGTTGGTCAGGCTGGTCTCAAACTCCTGACCTCAGGTGATCCTCCCACCTCAGCCTCCTAAAGTGCTGGGATTACAGGTGTGAGCCACAGTGCCCAGCCTCAGCCTAAATCTACATCCTCAGAATGGCATCCCCAGGACCCATAATCTAAATTATGTACCTTACCTCCTTTCTTTATTGCAATTATCAAACATTGCAATACAGATTTATGTGTGCATTAATGTTCCCTGTTAGACTTGACAGTTTATGGGGTATAGTGTTTGTTTTATCTGAGTACACTCAATTTTGCAAACACAGAGGCACTCAGTAAGTATGTATTGTATAAGTGAATATATATAATATCACATATTAGCGTAGCTAGAATTATGAGGCACATACTTTTCCCCTCTTACTTTAGAGATAAGGAAATGAAGGCTCACGAAGGTTCAATAAATTGGCCAAAGTCACTGATGGAATAACTGGCAGAACTAGTATTTGAAAGCAGGTCTTTTCTGACCTCAGAGCTCAGGCTCTGACCTGCTGAACTATATTCCCTCCTGCTGAGCTTTATAAGGGGCACAGGGGAACGAGGCATGGTTTGCCCTAAAAAGTTCTCCATTTTGCTGGGAGGAGCCAGTTGTATACATAAACCACTATACCTCAAGCCAATTGAAATTGGTGAGCTGGTTCTATAACATTATACAGATCACGGGCTATGGAAAAAAAAAAAAAACAAACTTGGGAGAGCAAGGAAGTTTTTAGCAGGCAGGGATGACTTCCTCCTGCCTTTATTTATCCAATACGCATTTATTCTCTAGGAGTATGTTCAAATGTGACACCCTCCCTATTAACATTTAGTGTTTGTTTACTCTATTAGTTTTCAAGTGCCTTTTTCTCTGTACAACTCAGCACTACATTCTTGGAACCCAGAGATGAACAAGACATTGTCTCTGCTTCCATGGAACTCACGATGAAATGTGGTCAATGATATGAGAGCTCAGACGAGAGAATGCCTTTCAGCCCAGTGAAAGCTACCCAGAAACGATGATATTTTATTTAAGTTTTAAAGAATGATCAGAATTAGTAAGATGCAGATAGCAAGAAAAGGAAACATGATTTTCCAAGAAGAGGAGGTTATCTGTGCAAAGTTACTGAGAAGCAAGGCAACATGGCACATTTGCAACCCCTACTCAAGTCATTTTGGTGCAAAGGAACAAATCTGGATGATGAAAGAAGTTGGTAGGGCTCAAATCATAAAGGGACTATTTTGCCAACCTAAGGAGTGTTGACTTTATCTTGAAAGTAGAGAGAGCTATTAAGGGTCATGAGCCAGCTGCTCAGTTGACATTGTCAGATTTGCTCTTTAGGAAGATCACTCTGGCTAATACACTAGCAACAGATTAGAGGTGGGACCAAACTATAGGAAGTAATTTGGGAAGCTGTTCCCAAAGCCTGGATGAGAGCCAGCGAGGTCTAGTGTAGGCAAGAGTTGGAAGAAAGAACGGAGATTAACAGAGGGTGAGGGATGATCCACAGACAATTCCTCTGTGTACGTGAACATCCTTCCTGATGCTGGTTGGTAAGAACTCTACTCCAATTCCTTTCCTCTTAGGTGGGCCCAAGGTACAGCAGTACTGGTGACAACCAGGAAACTTTCTCCTAACATGTCCTGTGGACAATAAACAAAATGTAAGCCTATTCGAGTTGGTAAAAGTCCCCATTTTTTCCTTTCTAATTTTTATACGTAGTTAGCTTGCCTCTCTTTCTGAAAAAGGAAATAAAGTCTTTGGGAGTGCCACTAGTATATATGAGGCTAGCAGGGTTGAAAGAAGAATGAGTTGTGGTTTCTTTCCCCAGAAATCTCACATACCAGTGGGGATAACAGCAAGTAAAGGATTGATAATGACAGTGTCATTCACGGCTTCATGTCCTCGGTACTGACACTCAGAGGCATGAGAAGCTAGTCCCTTCTGAACAGGTATGGGTCTTTCCCAGAGCCTGGAAATTTGGTTCCGCACCAGGTAGAAAGAGACCTAACCAACGTTGTGTGGCCAGGCAGTGGCAGAGGTTTTGTTTGCTCATTACTAGGCTGAGCTGTAGAGCCAATCGTAGGAGCAATCTTCATTCTGGGACTAGAGTTCACTAGAGTCCTGCTAATTATAACAACTACCTACCCTACCATTTCTTGAATATTTAGAAATGTGCCGGATACTAAGTTAAATGTGTGATTTGAAAACATTATGTTGTTTAATCATCACAACAACTTTATAAAGGATATTTACATGAGTTTAGACTCTTGGATGCAACTGACAGAAACTCATATCAAAGTTGTTATGGAAAATAGAATGTATCTGCTTATATAACTGGGAAGTCTAACAGGTGTGCTGACTTTAGCCCCAGCTGGATCCAGGAGTTCAAATGATGTCATAAGACTCTGTCTCTTGGCCAGGTGAAGTGGTTTTTGCCTGTAATCCCAGCGCTTTGGGAGGCCGAGGCAGGCAGACCATGAGGTCAAGAGATCAAGAACATCCTGGTCAACATGGTGAAACCTCATCTCTATTAAAAATACAAAACTTAGCTGGGCATGATGGTGCGCACCTGTAGTCCCAGCTACTCAGGAGGCTGAAGCAGAGAATTGCTTGAACCCGGGAGGAGGAGGTTGCAGTGAGCCAAGATTGCACCACTGCACTCCAGCCTGGTGACAGAATGAGACTCTGTCTCAAAAAAAAAAAAAAAAGACTATCTCTCTCCTGAGTTTGCTGTGTGTTGGCTGCGTTCTGAAGTGAGTTTTCCTTATGAGGGGGATGAAGATGGAACCTAGCAACTGTAGACTTTGATGGTCCTTCATGCTTTTAATCTCAGAAAGAAAGAAACACACCAAACCCCTTTTCCAGCACCCCTGTCAATCCTCAAGAAGGAACTCTCGCTGCCTTGCTTGGCTTATGTCACCACTCCTCTGGTGGGAGGCGGGAATGTGAGAGGAACAGTCTCACCCAAACCACATTGAGAGTTGGAGAAATAGTTTGTTAGTGGATATAGGTACCATGCTTCCAAAACAAGGAGTAACAATGGCTAGGTAAGGAAAACAAACAAAAGTGAAAGCAAAGAATGTTATTCTCAGAGTCTTATTATCCCCATTCTACAGATGATAAAACAGAAGCCTCACAAATCATGGGCTATGGAGAAAGAAAAGCTTGGGAGAGCAAGGAGGTTTTTGGCGCCAGGCCTGACCTCCTCCTGCCTTTATTTACCTAACACACATTTATTCTCTAAGGGTATACTCAAATGTGACATCCTCCCTATGAACATTGGGCAGAAGCACAGAGCCAGGTCCATATCTAGGTCTTTCTGATGCCAACACTCTCGACTTGAACTTCCACCCTGAATTGCCTCACCTTACACTGGATGTTCTGTCTGAGCAAGGTGTGGGAAGGTAGGAAACCCTACTTGGAGGCAGCAACCAAATTTATGGAAAGAGAATAGGTGAGGGAGGTCACAGAGGGAATGGGCTGATAGGAACTGTGAAGCAGGCTGCTGTAAGGAACTGCCTAGAAGTCCCAGCCTCATATCTAGCCTTTGAGAAACGTTTGCTGAGCCAATGACGTCAAGACTCATTGTTGCAGACCAGAGATAAGTGAAGGTGGCTGGACTGGCCAAGAAGCTAGAGATCCAAAGTGCCTTAATGCCGTCTTAGTCCTTGGACCAATACAAACCTCACAGAGATTTTTCTGCAAGAGGGGGAGCAGTTTTGTCTTCAAAGTCAAGGTGAATGCAGCACAGGGAGCCCTGGACAAGCAGTTGATTAAGTGCCAGCTCTATCACTCTTCTACTATGCGTCCTTGATTCAAAAGCCCCCTTCCCACCCTCCCTGCAAACATCAAGTTCTCTGAATGTAAAATGTGGGCAATAAACCCTGCTTTGTCTTGCTTTCAAGGTTATTTGTGCAATATGCTTTGCAAAGTATAAATTGATAGGTGTCAGGGATGTATTCATTTGTTTTAATCATGAATACTGAAATAAAGAAAGTATGGAGAAAGTACAATAAGCCACCACGTGTCATTATGCAGGATTACTGCATGTCAGTACTGTCACATTTGCTTCAGAGCTCTTTATTTTCTCCTAAAAGAAATTAAAGACACACTTGAAGACCTCTCATCAAGTAACCTTCTCAGCCCCATTCTGCCCCTCCCATCTCTCCTAAAACACAACCACTCTCCTGAATCTGCATCCGTCAAATCCACAGAGCAAAGTGGGTTTGTGTTTGTTTGCTTGCTTACTTTTAAATTGGCGCCATCATCCTTAGTTTCATACGTAAGCAAATTGAAACTGCAGCTGCTTCCAGCTGACAACTCGCAGCTTGTATTGTTATTATTTATTATCAATAGTAATTTAATTTCTGTATAACCATGTATTCAAAACCAAGTCACAAAAAGTACCACTGGATGTTATCTGTCTTCTGGGAACTCTTTCCCCCTTTTATGTCAATACCTGTAAGAAAATAAATATTTTAATAATGTGTTCTTCTAATCTTGTGCTTACGCAAAGCCTTACGTCTCTGAGAGCTTGTCCAGCCGTGGCGAGGTCTTATCAGGGCCAGATGCCCCAGCCGTACCCAGCCAGCCAGTTGCCCCCATTCTGGTAACTCAAGGTTTCTAAGGCTGATGTGTCCAGTCGACCAGAAAGGCTTATCTTCATGGGCAAAGGAAGCCGGTTGGTGGCTGGGGCTCTGAGATATTAGACAAAGGCTGTACCTGGTTGCCTGAGTTCAAAGCAGCAATCAAACTTGCTGGCTCTAGTAAAGAGGGACAGCATGATAGAGAGTATGCAGCCTTCGTGGTGGAAGCAGACAGACTTGAATTTTAAACTTGTGCTCTGCCACATCTCAGGCAGGTATGCTAAGGGTATGCTCAAATGTGACATCCTCCCTATTAAAACTGGGCAGAAGCACAGAGCCGGGTCCGTATCTAGGTCTTTCCCTCCATAGTGACTGCAGGGAAAGACCTACAGTGACCTTCTCTGAGCTTCTTCATATAGTCTGCACAGTTGGGTTGAGGAGGCACCTCCTTTGCAAGTTTCTTAGGAAAATAGAGATCAGGCATATCGCATCCATTGTGCCTCACACTTACTTATCAGACACATGGCTGATGGGAAGAAATGATAAGTTGATCCCTATAGGCAAGGAGAGACCCCAGCAGTGTGTCCCAGAGAGCGAGCATCAAAGCAGTAGGAGATGGGAAACAAACAACAAAGCAGAAACAAAATTGCCCAGTACAAAGGCTCTGTGGAGACTCAACTGGCACACAGCACTCAATATGTTAGTCATACGATTTCTCGTATTCTACCCCCACCACCATATACGCAACACGCACATGAATACTCAGTACTCAGGGATATGTTTCAGCACAAACGTCCATACATGAATGGACCACATAACTGCTTTCAAGGAAGATAATTATAACCAACATATTGAATGCTGTGGGCCAGTCACTCTGCTAAGCCTTTACTGATATTTTACAGTGATTGCAGGACACTAGTAACATCAATATCTATACATTACAATTCATGGAAGTGAGTCCTGGAGAGATGATGGTATTGTGTTCAAATCACAATTAGTGAATAGCAAACATATAATCCTCACAAAAATTTATATGACTTAGAAAACCAAATGCATAACCGTGTGCTCCGTTGCCACTTTACATACATGCATGCCACACTTACCCATCCTCCCATATTATTACCAGGCTTAGGGATACACAGCCTCAGACATACAGATGTGTGTGTGTGTGTGTGTGTGTGTGTGTGTGTGTGTGTATATATATATATTTGTTTATATAGATATACATTAAGACATTTATCATAATGTCCACACACTGACAAATATACATTCAACCATTAATTTGTTTACTTATTCTGCATATCTTTAATACTCCTTTGCTATGTGTCAGATTCTGGCTATATAAAGACAGAAAATGGCTGGGAATGGTGGCTGGCACCTGTAATCTCAGCACTTTGGGAGGCCGAGGTGGGAAGATCACTTGAGGCCAGGAGTCCAAGGCCAGCCTGGACAACATAATGAAACCCTGTATCTCTCTCAAAAAAAAAAAAAAAAAGAAAGAAAGAAAACTCTGTTCATGGTGGCATGCACCTGTGATCCCAGCTACTCAAGGGTTGAGGTAGCAGGATTGCAAGACCCTGAGACCCTGTCTCAAGAACACAAACAGACAGATAAAATGCAGCCCTGCCCTTTCAGGAGCTCACAGCCTAGTGGAGAAGATAGTGTAAGAAACACAGTGTAGCTATAATGAAGTTATTTGCAAGACACTAAAAGAAGTACAGAAAAGGGAGTGCTCTTCTTCTCCATACTAAAACTATACCCCTTACATTAGTTTAATTCAACTGTTGGAGACGGCTTCCCAGAGGGAGGTACATGTGAAGGAGTAGAAGTTCCCCAGAGAGGTGACAGGCATTACAGGCAGAGAGAAATTCAGCAGGGACACAGCAAAAGCCCATAGACTGAAGGACAATGGCATGCTTGAGAAACAATATGCTGTTTGGTATTGCTGAAGCATATAATGAAGGCTGAGAAGTTGAGAGGAGGATGGCAGGAGTTGGGAGATAAAGTCCTGATGTCAAATCCCTTTATGAACCAGCTTAGGGAGAATAGATTTTATGTTATGGATGGTGGGGAGAGATCGAAGAGCTTTGAGCAGATAACCATTTCAGAAAAAGACCCTTGGAGAAGTGTGATGAGCAGATTAGGGTGGTGTGGGATGTAAGGGGAAGCCTGAGAGACTGGTTGGGAGATGGTTCTAATTGGCCGGGTGAGAAATGATTGCAGCCTGAACTAGAACAATTGCAATGGAGAAACAAGCAAATACATTTGAGAAATTGTTGAAATATGGACTTCACAGAACTTGGAAACTGATTGAATATGGGAGTGAGACAGAGGGAAGGGTTGAAGGTGATACCCAGGACATGAATGAGTGACTAAATGGATGCTGCTGCCATTTACCATGATGAGGAGGATGACAGGAAGAACAGTTTTGGGGGATGTGAGGAGTGTGAAGGCAGGAGTTTAAGATGTCTTTGGACATCCAAAGGAGATATCCAGTGACTAGCGGGTAATATTAGTTAGAAATTTACTTCAGAGTGCCATATGCAAATTGTATATATGGCCAGACACACACACACGTTCACTCAACACTTACCCTTAAAGAGCAATCCTAGGAGGATAAGGCCTGTTGAGGTAAAAAGCAAGAACTTCCCTGTAACCCAAGGAAAGGAATATTATCACATTGTTCCTATATTATCGCCAAACCTACTGACCTCTTTGAGCTTATTGGCTCGAAGAGTCAGGCAGTCAACAGTGAGTTGGAGTAAAGCATTGAACTTTCATTTCAGACACTCTTTATTCCACAGTATAATCCTGGTGATTTTTCTACACCTGCCCCTTGTAAGGCAAGAAATTCTCCTTTCTCTGTACTTTTCAAGAAGAATATGGAATTATTATTGCATGGCATGGGTTAAGACAGGAATTCCCAAAGAATTGAGATGTGGCATGGCAAAAGGTTGAGAGCCCTGGCTCTGAAGCCATGCTGTTCGGGTTTGAATCATTGCTCTGTGTATTCTAGCCAGGACATACTGAGAAAGTTACTGAAGCTCACTGCTCGTATTTCTTCCTGTGTAAAAAGAAGACAATGATAAAACCTACTTCATGGGATTGTGATGAAGTTAGATGGCCTTCTAGCACATTATATGTGCTTCATCATTTCAAAGGTTTTCTATATGAGGACATTTTTAATATGTCCCATGGGGGCTCAAATTGTAGCAGAAAGAGAATGGTCTTTAGAATCAGGCTTGGGTTTAAACCCTGGCTTGCCAATTACTGGTTGGATCAGCTTGGACAAATCATGCCAAACCAGAGCTTTAGTTTCTTCAATTATAAAATGGTGATAATAACCGTTATTTAACAGGCCAACATGAAGATCAGAGGCAATTCATGTAAAGCTCCTAGCAAGATGCCTGACCTAAAATATATGCAAAATACATGATTGTGTGATCAATGGTTCTAGAATGGGTTTCTCCCTGTTGTCTTCCATCTGTGAATGAGGCGTGTGTAAGTCAGGATAGGCTAAGCTAAACTGTGTTAACACAAACACTTTAGTGCATAGCATAACAAAACCTTAATTGTCACTCACTGGACATATCTACTACAGTTTGGCAGGAAGCTCTATTCCAACAGTCACTCAGGGATCCACACTGATGGAGGCTCTACTGAATCATGAATATACCTTCTGGAATACATTGGCCTATGGGATCCTCATGGAAGGGGAAGAGAAGGATGGAGAAGGCACACCAAATCTTAACCCACAGTTCACTGGACGGAAAAAAATCACATGGCCCCAGATGAAGAGGGAAGAAATCATATTCTAGGAGTGAGATGCCACAAATAGTTTTTATGTAGAAGAGACCACAATCTAGGTGCACAGATTTTATTTATGTGTGTGCATGTGTGTACATATAAACAAGTATGTGTGTACATATAAACAAGTACATATAAACAAGTATGTATACTTGTATACACATATGTGTATTTTACACACACACATATATATTCAAAAAACATTTTTGGGGGTCCTACTATGTGGTCTGGCACAGTTTTTGGCACTGGGGATATATTAGTGAATAAAACAGACTAAATCCTGTTCTCATGAATTTTGTATTCAAGTGGGAGTGACAGACAAAGTCAATAAATATGATAAGTAAATTATATAATATATTAGAAGATTATAAATCTTGTGAAGGAAAAAATAAAGCTAGGTAAATGGTATTTGAAATGTAGCATTTGGGGTATAGTCAAAATTTAAAAGGGGAACTTCATGGAAAAGGAGGTGAGGGAAGGAACTGGGGAGAAATTATTCCAGGCAGAGAGAGGAGGATGTGCACATTATTGGGAACATGCCAGAGGTTGAAGGTGAATGCCCCCACTAGATTGAATACAGTTATTTCTGTTTGGCCAAAAAATAGGAAATGCTGATGAGGATCATTAAGAATGGTTGTTCTCTAATAACTATGTATTGTGCTGTTACCATTTGTTAAGACATGCGCTGGCCGCGCGCGGTGGCTCAAGCCTGTAATCCCAGCACTTTGGGAGGCCGAGATGGGCGGATCACGAGGTCAGGAGATCGAGACCATCCTGGCTAACACAGTGAAACCCTGTCTCTACTTAAAAAAAGTACAAAAAACTAGCCGGGCGACGTGGCGGGCGCCTGTAGTCCCAGCTACTCAGGAGGCTGAGGCAGGAGAATGGCGGGAACCCGGGGGGCGGAGCTTGCAGTGAGCTGAGATCCGGCCACTGCACTCCAGCCTGGGCGACAGAGCCAGACTCCGTCTCAAAAAAAAAAAAAAAAAAAAGACATGAGCTAAGGGCATCTTATCTACACTACAGAATCCTCCTAACAGCCCAGTGTGGCAGATGGAACTATGTTTATTTTACTGACAAAGAAACTAAGGCTGAAGGAGACCAAGTACTCACCCAATGTCACAAGCCTGCAAGCAGCAGAGATAATCTTTAAACAAAGGATTTTCTCCACTTATTTGACCATGACCCTAAACTCTGCACCATATAGTTCCTTTGCAGTCCTCGGATCCTACATTTACAAATTTTAAAAAGACATAGCTATTCACTTAAGATTTCATTGAAGGTTCCCTATTTCCTCTATAAGTAACACTTTCTACTTAAATGAGGAAATATGTGCCAAGGGTTGGGTGGGAGGTGTTGCTCAAACTTAGACATAAAAAAGCTAAAGATAAAGGAGAACCATGCCATCGTTAACGAGGCAGGATCCTTCTGACTCCATTGGTTTTGGTTTTTCTGTTTGTTTGACATATAATTCACATACCATGAAATTCCCCTTTTTAAGGCTACATTTCAGTAGATTTTATGTTATAGATATTAACAAAGTTGTGTAAACATCACAACTAATTCCAGAACATTTTCATCACCCCAAAAAGAAACTCTGTAACCCATTAACAGTCATTTCCATTGCCCCCTCCTCCCAACCCCTGGCAACTACTAATCTACTTTTTATCTCTAGGAATTTGCCTATTGTGGACAGTTCATATAAATGGAATCATACAATATATGTCCTTTGTGTCTGGATTCTTTCACTTAGCATGTTTTCAAGGCTCAGTGAATATTGTAGCTTGAATAAGGACTTCATTCCTTTTTATGGCAAGTAATATTCAGTTATTTAGATATACCACTTTTTGTTTATTCATTCATCAGTTTGTGGATATTGGGTCATTTTTCACTTTTTGGCTGTTATGAATAATGTTGCTATGAACATTTTTATGCGAGTCTTTCTGTGGAGATACATTTTCAGTTCTCTTGATTAGACAACTTGAAACGGAATTGCTGGGTCATATGATAACTCTGTGTGTAACTTTGAAAGGAACTACAAAACTGTTTTCCAGTGTGGCTGTACCATTCTGCATTCCCACCACCAATTTATGAGGATTCCAATTTCTCCATATCCTTGCTAACAGTTATTATTTTGTGTCTTTTTGACTATAGCTATTTTAGTGAGTATGAAGTGATGTCTCATTGTGGTTTTTATTTGCATTCTCCTAATAACATGATGTCAAGCATATTTTCATGTGCTTATTAGCCATTTGGATATCTTTTTTAGAGACATGTCTAAATCTTTTGTCCATTTTTAAATTGTGCTTTGTAAAGTGTTCAGTTGTAATGCTGCTTTATATATTCTAGATATTACACCTTTATGAGATATGAAATCTGTAAACATTTTATCTAATTCTGTGAGTTGTCTTTTGACTTTCTTGATTGTGTTCTTTGAGGCACAAACGTTTTAAATTTTGATAATGTAATATCTAAGATTTAATGTAATATCTAAGAAAACTACTGCCTAATCCAAGATCATAAAAATTTTCTCTTAAGTCTTCTTCTAACAGTTTTACAGTTTTAGCCTTTACATTTAGGTCTTTAATGACCTCTTTTAATTTTTGTGTATCGTGTGATATAGGGATCCCACTTTATTCACTTGACAAGGCTACCCAAGTGTTCCATTTGATGAAGGGTCTTGTTACAGAGAGTATTCTGTTCCCACTGTATTTTCTTGGCACCCTCCTTGAAAAACAATTGACCATAAACGTATGAGTTTATTTCTGGGCTGTCAATTTTATTTCATTGATCTATGTCTGTCCTCATACTAGTGTCTGACAGTCTTGACTACCATAGCTCTGTAATAAATTTTGAAATCGGAATGTATAAGTACTCCAGCTTTGTTTTCTTTTTAAATATTGTTTTGGCTATTCTGGATGCCTTTCATTTCCATGTGAATTTTAGGAGCAGCTTGTCAATTTCTGTAAAACAAATTGTCAGATATTTTAATAGAGATTTTGAATCTACAGATACATTTGGGAATATTTCCAGTTTAACAGTGTTAAGTCTTCCAATCCATGAACACAGGATGTCTTCACATTTATGCAGGCCTTCTTTAATTTCTTTGAATGATATTCTGTAGTTTTCAGTGTTCAAGTCTTATGCTTGTTTTGTTAAATTTATTTGTGTTTTTTTTTATTCTGTAAATATGGTTTTTTAATACTGAACAAAGGAATGGTTTTCAAATTTTATTTTCTGATTGTTCATTGCTAGTAAATAGAAATACAATTGATTTTTGTATATTAATCTTGTAACCTGCTTAACTGAACTTATTTTTTAATTAATTTTTTTATTTCGAATTTTTATGGGTACATAGTAGGTGTATGTATTTATGAGGTACATGAGATATTTTGATACAAGTATACAATGTGTAATAATCACATCAGAGTAAATGAGGTATCCATCACCTCAAGCATTTATTATTTCTTTGTGTTATGAACTTTTCAATTATGCTCTTTTATTTTTAAATATACAATAAATTGTTGTGACTGTAGTCACTCTCTTTTGCTATCAAATACTAGATGTTATTCATTTTATCTAATTATATTTTTGTGCCCATTAACCAACCCCTTTTTTCGCCTTCTTTTCCACTGACCTTCCCAGCCTCTGGTAACAACTATCATTGTATCCTCTAGCTCCATAAGTTCAATTTTTTGTTGTTGTTTTTAATTTTTAGTTCTCACAAATGAGTGAGAACATGCAAAATTTGTCTTTCTGTGCCTAGGTTATTTCACTTAACATAATGTCCTCCAGTTCCATCCATGTTGTTTCTAATGGTAGGATCTCTCTTTTTTTTTTTTTTTTTTTTTTTTTTTTTTTTTTGTGGCTGAATACCACTCCCTTGTGTATATGTACCACATTTTCTTTATCCATTAGTCTGTTGATGGACTCAGGTTGTTTCCACAGTTTGGCTATTATGAATAGTGCTGAAATAAACATGGGAGTACAAATATCTCTTCAATATACTGATTTCCTTTCTTTTGGGTATATACCTTTCCTTGGATAGCTGGATCGTATGGTAGTTCTATCTTTAGTGTTTTGAGGAGCCTCCATATTGTTCTCCATAGTGTCATATTAATTTACATTTCCACCAATAACATATGAGCGTTTCCCTTTCTCCACATCTTTGCCAGCATTTGTTATTGCCTGACTTTTGCATAAAAGCCATTTTAACTGGGGTGAGATGACATCTCATTGTAGTTTTGATTTGCATTTCTCTGATGATCAATGATGTTGAGCACTTATTTATGTACCTGTTTGCCATTTGTATGTCTTCTTTTGAGAAATGTCTATTCAGATCTTTTGCCCATTTTTAAATGGGGTTATTAGAATCTTTTTCCTATTGAGTTGTTTGAGCTGCTTATATATTCTGATTATAAATTCCTTGTCAGATGGGTAGCTAACAAATATTTTCTCCCATTCTGTGGTCTGTCTTTTCACCTTATTGATTGTTTCCTTTGCTGTGCAGTTTTCACTTGATATCATCCCATTTGTTCATTTTTTTCTTTGGTTGCCTGTACTTTTGGGCTATTACTCAAGAAATCTTTGCCCAGACCAATGTCCTGGAGTTTCCCCAAAGTTTTCTTGTAGAAGTTTCATAATATGAGGTCTTAGATGTAACTCTTTAAATTATTTTGATTTGATTTTTGCATATGGCAAAAGATAACACTTTGATATTTGGATACCCAGTTTTCTCAGCACCATTTACTGAAGAGACTGGTCTCTCCCCAGTGTGTGTTCTTGGCACCTTTGTTGAAAATGAGTTAACTGTGGACGTGTGGATTTATTTCTGAGTTCTGTATTCTGTTCTGTTGGTATATGTGTCTGTTTTTATGACAGTGCCATGCTGTTTGGGTTACTATAGCTCTGCAGTATAATTTGAAGTTAGGTCATGTGATTCCTCCAGTTTTGTTCTCTCTGCTCAGGATAGCTTTGTCTATTTTGGGTCTTTTGTGGTTTCACAGAAATTTTAGGATTTTTTTTCTATTTATCTGAAGAATGTTGATATGGCTTGGTCATTTCCCTACGCAAATCTCATCTTGAATTTCCACGTATTGTAGGAAGGACCCAGTGGGAGATAATTGAATCATGGGGGAGATTCTTTCCTGTGCTGTTCTCATGATAGTGAATAAGTCTCTCAAGATCTGATCATTTTATAAAGAGAGATTTCCCTGCATGAGTTCTGCTCTCTCTTTGCCTGCTGCCATCCATGTAAGATGTGACTTGCTCCTCCTTGCCTTCTGCCATGATTGTGAAGCCTCTCCAGCCATGTGGAACTGTAAGTCCATTAAACCTCTTTTTCTTCCCAGTCTCAGATATGTCCTTATCAGCAGCAGGAAAATTGACTAATACAAATGTCATTGGTATTTTGATAGGGATTGCATTGACTCTATAGATTGCTTTGGGTAGTATGGACATTTTATTTATTCTTTCAATCTATGAACATGGAATATCTTTCCTATTTTTGTGTGTCCTCTTCAATTTCTGCCTCAATGTTTTATTTTTTTATTTTTTTGTAGCAATCTTTTACCTCTTTGATTACATTTATTCCATTTTATTTGTAGCTATTTTAAATGGGATTCCTTTCTTCATTTCTTTTTCAGATTGTTCATTATTGGCACGTAGAAATGCTACTTATTTTGTATGTTGATTTTGTATCCTACAACTTTGCTGATTTTGTCAGTTCTAATGTTTTTTTTCCTTGGTGGAGTCTTAGGTGTCTTCAAGTATAAGATCATATCATCTGCAAATAAGGATAACTTAACTTCCTTTTTTCCAATTGGGATGCCCATTATTTCTTTCTCTTGTCTGATTTCTCTAGCTGGGCTTCTAGTACCATGTTGAGTAACAGTGATGAAAGTGGGCATCATTTTCTTGTTCCAGATCTTAAAGGAATGGCTTTTTGGTTTTCCCTATTTGGTGTAATATTAGCTGTGGGTCTATTGTATATAGCTTTTATTGTGTTGAAGTATGAACTTTTTTTTATATCTAACATTTTGTGGACTCCTTTTTATTTTCCATATATATGATTATGTCTCTACAAAAATAGATTGTAGTACCTTTATTTTTCTTATCTGGATGCTTTTTTTTTTTTTTTTTTTTAGATTTTAAGGATGGCTTGGGCCTTTTTTATTGTCGCTGTTAAAGTAAACTCAGTTTACCAGCAGTAGTATTTTTAGAGAATTTTCCAAATTACCTTTTTCTTCAATCTTAGAAGAGATTATTGACATCTTTTCAAAATTAAGTAGTCGTTGGTCGTTTTGCCCAAATAGTATCTTTTGGAAGTGATATGAGAATAGTCTCATGTTTATATTGTTGATTTTCTTGTTTTTTTTTTTTTGGACACTAGTATTAAACTGAAAATTTAATAACCTTACAACTTAAATAATTTGTAGTAAAGAAAATGTCACATGGGGTTTAAATGAGCAATTAACTATTACTTCCTACCATAAACTGTTTTTTGTTTTTTTGGAGTTTTTTTTGTTTTTTGTTTTTTTTTTTTCTGTTGTTGTTGTTTTTTTTTGAGATGGAATCGCACTCTGTAACCCAGGCTGGAGGGCAGTGGTGCAATCTAGGCTCACTGCAATCTCCACCTCCCAGGTTCAAGTGATTCTCCTGCCTCAGCCTCCTGAGTAGCTGGGATTACAGACGTGTGTCACCATGCCCAGCTAATTTTTGTGTTTTTAGTAGAGACAGAGTTTCACCATGTTGGCCAGGCTGGTCTCGAACTCCTGACCTCAGGTGATTCACCCACCTTGGCCTCCCAAAGTACTGATATTACAGGTGTGAGCCACTGTGCCAGGCCTCCTACCATAAACTTTTTTTTTTTTTTAATACTTTCAGTTCTAGGGTACATGTGCACAGCGTGCAGTTTTGTTACATATGTATGCATGTGCCATGTTGGTGTGCTGCACCCATTAACTTGTCATTTACATTAGGTATAACTCCTAATGCTCTCCCTCCATGCTCTCCCCACCCCACAACAGGACACAGTGTATGATGTTCTAGGGAACATCATGTGTTCACATCACAGGACCTGTGACCAAGTATTCTTATTGTTCAATTCCCACCTATGAGTGAGAACATGCAGTGTTTGGTTTTCTGTCCTTGCGATAGTTTGCTGAGAATGATGGTTTCCAGCTTCATTCATGTCCCTACAAAGGACATGAACTCATCCTTTTTTATGGCTGCATAGTATTCCATGGTGTATATGTGCCACGTTTTCTTAATCCAGTCTATCATTGATGGACATTTGGGTTGGTTCCAAGTCTTTGCTATTGTGAATAGTGCCGCAATAAACATACGTGTGCATGTGTCTTTATAGCACCATGATCTATAATCCTTTGGGTATATACCCAGTAATGGGATGGCTGGGTCAAATGGTGTTTCTAGTTCTAGATCCTTGAGGAATTGCCACACTGTCTTCCACAACGGCTGAACTAGTTTACAGTCCCAACAACAATGTAAAAGTGTTCCTATTTCTCCACATTATCTGGATGCCTTTTTTTTTCCTTGCTAAATTGTCCTGTCTAGAACCTTCAGTACAATGTAGAATAGAAATGGTAAAAATAGATATCTCTATTGTCTATTTCTACTTTGATATCTCTGTTATCAAATTCTACTTTGCCATAGAGTATAGTCTTTTTTATAGTTGTCCAGTTTGGTTAGTATTGTGTGGTATCTATACAAGGGATGTTGGATTTCATCTGGTTTTAATCAGACAAATTCTATAATGATAACACCACCTTATAGAATTTGTTTTCGGTGTTCCCTCTTCCTTTGTCTTGGTGGAAGAGCTTACAGAAGATTGGCACTAACTGGAGTTAATATTTGCTATCATTCACCAGTGAAGACATCTGGTGACCCATTGTGAAATAGGAAAATAAAGCAAAGTCCATGGGGCAGAAATTCACCCAAGGTCACAATAGGCAACCCTGAGTTCAGGCTCCAGCTGAGCCAGTGCTTCAGTGTGTAAATTGTTTCTAGTTTTCTTAACTACGATCAAAAGTGGATATTGCTGTCATGGGGTAAGTGATGAGGAAACTGAGGCTCACAAACATGGCATGATTTGCCTATACATGCTGTGGCTGAACTGGAGCTCTAACGAAATCTTTTGAAAAACAACACCCTCCAGAACCATTGCCTTTGTGCAGGGATTTGGTTTTAAAGAAGCACTGTTTCCATTTTATCTTACTTGAGTATCATAAGTAAGCAAGACAAGCAAGATAACATTTATTGTACCAAGCACTGTTGTGGGTATTTCTCATGCTGTTCATTCTTATAACAATCTCGGAAGGCAAGTATTGTTGACTCCATTTTACAGATAGGGAAACTAAGACTCTCAGAGATGATAGAAACAGGAAATAGAGAAAGTCATGATGCAAACTCAGTCTTTTAGACTCTCAAGCACAGGGCTTGTTTCTTCTTCCCACTCCCACCCCTCCACTCATGGAAAGAAGAACTCACATATGAGACGGGAACTGAGTTCAGCTCAGAACTGAGTAGATAAGAACCATTCTGCCTATAGTGTTCCCTGACTTAATGGTCAAGAGTAAATCCAAGTTGGTGGCCTCTGCTTGGCCTCTCCTCCTCTGAGCTTGGCTTTGGCAAAATTCAATCTTAAAGACACCATGGAAGAAGAAAAGGGCTTTAGGGTCAGATGTGGGAAGAGAAGTGATGTCAGTGTTAAAAGGAGCAGTAGTGTGTTCCTGTTGTAAGATCTCTTCCTTGTCAAAAGTTGGGAACATGGAGTTCATCCTCCTAATAAACTTTAACTTCCTCTGAACTGTGACTCAAGACCCACTTGGGACCAATGAATGCCTAATAATTTTATCCATTTGGAAAGAGCACTGGACTTTGAGTGAGTAGACCTATGTTGGGGCCTGGCTGAACTACTACTACTATCTCTGTAGCCTTGGGAAAGTCAATCCAAATTTCCAAGGCTCACTTGCCTCCTTGTAAAAAGGATTTAATAATACACACCCCTTAGGCAGCTGTAAAGGGAACAGAAGACAACTGTGTAAAAGCTTCTAGCACTGTATCTGATACAGAGTATGTGCCCAGGAAATGTGTGTAGAATGTCTAAGGCACTTTTACATCCATAATCACCATTTAGTCCTCACACCATCACCATGGGGTTATTGACAAGTCACTGAGGTGCAGAGAGGGCAAATAATGCCACCAAAGCTACATAGCTAGTTAATGACAAGGTGAAACCTACACATCATATCCTCTGCCTCTCAATTCAACATACTTCCAAGTGATGCCTTCTGAAAAAGTCATTTCTATAACTGAAGTCACTTTAAAAATTATTATTTATATCTGAGTTCAGAGATGCTGTCTAATATGCAATAAAGATATTTTTTAAAGCCTACAGTTTGCTTCAAAGATCCCTGGAATGCAAGTTGGAGTAGAATAATTGGGCATTCTGTGTTCAGTTCGTTCCTTAACTTGAGACTATAAGGTTAGTCTGTGTCTGCTTTACCCTAAAACAGCCTAGTAAAATATAAACATCTTCCAATTAAGTACTATAGCTAGTACAATTATGTGTTATCATTTAGTCCACACCCTGAATAAAAAAGAAGGAGGAGGAAAAGAAGGAGGATGGGGAGAGGAAGGGACAGGAGAAGACCAAGAAAAGAAAGGCAAACACAGTCATTGTTGTTAAAGCCAAGAAACATGACAACCAGCATTTTTTTTTTCAAGAGGGATCAGGTCACTCATATTTGATGAATGAATGAATACACTTACACAGATCATTTGCATAGTATTTATGTATTTAAATCCACTGTCTCATTCACTCCTCAAAGGCTTTCAGAAAGGAGAGGGCAAGAATTGTCATCATTTTTTTCGCACAAAAAAATGAGAGTCCTGTAGGTGGTTGACAATGCTAGTTTGCAGCAGACAGAAGATCCAGCAAGATAAAGTCTAGTTCATAGTAGCTTTTAAACTCATATCTAAGGCTTAATCCGCTGTTTTGAAAGAAGGAAGAACAGACACACCTGAAGCAAACATAGGGGCAAGAATACATTTTTATTGAAGAGCTTATAGTACTGTGTCCCATTTCTTGTTCATTTGACCATCTCCCTGCTCTTCTGTGAGCTCTGTGACAGCCAAAACTCCACTCTTTTTTTTTTTTTTAATGGGTGTTTCTTCCCTGCTTAGCAGAATGCCTAGCACCTTATAGGCATTCACTTATGGCAAGGCACACAGAGTGGAACTGCTGTGATAATCACTCACTCTTCAGGTATTGGAGATACACTCAACACACTTTAATTGTAAATCAATTTATGTGCATTTAATTTTAAATGTTAATACTATAATTATTTGTTTCTGAGTTCTGATGTTCACTGCACTATGAATTTTAGGGAGATGCTCACATACCGGTGAATTTCAGGGGATTTAGCAGTCAGAAGAGTGGATGCCTAGCACTATTTCCAGGTTGCTGTCACCTCTGCCTGAGCTTAGAACCAACACTGGTTTCCAGACTTGGCCTTCCTGCAGAGCTCTCCCTGCCAGCTCCCCACTCCCCTGATTCTTTGCCTGTTAGCTCATACAGCTTGAGGGGTTGAAGGGAGTGCAAGTGTGGGGAGCTGGTGTTTGCAGCCCAACCACAAACTGCTTTACCTTTGTTCTAAGCCAGGGCCTCCCAATCATGCCTCAGACTGAGTTGTTTTGAAAGTAGAAACTAGGATGTAGGATGGGAGTCCTTAACACCAAGATGGTCTCTTTGTTCCGGGCACTAGAATTAAATATTTATGTTGGCAGAAAGCATGGGTTGTCAGCTTGAGTTGGGAGACAGGAAAGTTGGGTTCTGGTGCTCAAGAGTGGGTGGCTGCCTGTGAGAGTGAGCAGGGATGCATAGCAGCCCCTGGTGACTCATTCTCACGCCTCATTTTGGTACTCCTAGACTAAATGGGAACAGAAATACTTTGCCTGGTAGCTAGCACTCAGCTGGGGGGATGTTTGGACATCTGAATTTTGGCAGCCTCTCCAGACCAACTTGCCCAGTACCCTCATGTCTTAGGCTGGGAAACTGAGAGCAGAGCGTGGTGGGACTTACCCAATGCCATTATTACTCAAAATGGAGTCTAGATCTTCAACATACCATGGAGGCATTAGACCTGCAGTTAGAGAGCTGTGTGACCTTGAATCAGTCACTTGAACTCTCTGAGCCTAACTGTAAAATGGGAATGATTTCTAACCTTGGGATTAAATGAAATAATGTAAGCAAAAGATACTCCATTTAGTACTTTCAAAGCTCTACACTGGAGTCAGTAAGCTTTCCTCTGGAGGTCCAGATAGTAAATATTTTAGACCTTGACGGTGCTGTGATTTCTGTCACAATTACATGATTCTGCCATTGTAGTGTGAAAGCAGCCATAGAAAATGCATTCAAAGCAAACCAAAAGAGTGTGATTGTAAAAGGTTTATTTACAAAAATAGGCAGTGGGCCAGATTTGGACTATGGGCTGTAGTTTGCTGATCCTGCTTGCAATGTTTGTTAGTTGTTGCAGTTACTATTGATGACACAGCAAATGACCCCAAAACTTAGCAGCTTAAAATAACCATTGATTTTGCTCGTGGATCTGTGGGTTGGAAATTCAGACAGTACATAGCAGATTGGGCTGTCTTTGCGCCACGAAGAGTGGGGCCTCAACTGCAAGAATTCAAAAGCTGGGAGTAACTTGCCTGCTTGGGTGAGAATTATCTGATGGCTCCTTTACTCATCCATCTGGAGCCTAGGTACCAGGGCTGCGGAAGCATCCACATATGGCCTCTCCTTATGGCTTGTCTTCATCCCACCACAGTGGCCTCAGGGCACTCAGATTTCTTATATGGAGGCTCACGGTTCCAAATGAGAATGTTTCAGTGAGCAAGGTGGAAGCTGCATCCCCTTTAATGACCCAGACTCAGAAGTCACACGGCATCCCTTCCATTTTGCTCTACTGGTCAAAGCACTCATGAGCCTGCCCGTATTCAAGGTGAACTGTCAAAGAACTGGGGCAGGGTCTTGTTTTAAAGCCATTATAGAAGAGATGAATTGTTTAAACACATGCACATTGAATAACAGTTATGCTAACTTACCACTTACCATGTGCCAAGCACCATTTCATGAACTTTATTCCTCTAACATCCCTTCGAGATAGATAATATTATCATATACATTTTATTTTTACTAATTTATTTATTTAGAGACAGGGTCTCACTCTGGTGGCCAGGCTGGACTGCAGTGGTGCCATCTTAACTCATTGTAGCCTCGACCTCCCAGGCTCAAATGATCCTCCCACCTCAGTCTCCCGAGTAGCTGGGACTACAGGTGTGTGCCACCATGCACAGCTAATTTTTGTATTTTTTGCAGAGATGGGGTTTCACCATGTTGCCCACACTGGTTTTGAACTCCTGGGCTCAAGCGATCCACCTGCCTCATTCTCCCAAAGTGCTGGGACTACAGGTCTAAGCCATCACGCCAGGCCACACACTTTAAAGACAAGAAACACTACACTACAGAACAGAGAGGTCAATTAACTTGCCTAAGGTCATAAATATAGTAGGTTGTAGAACAAACATTGGAACTCAGGTAGCAGGTTTCCAGTGTCTGTTCTAACCCCTACACACCCTGCCTCATCGTGATCATAAAAGCAGAAACGCTCTTTCTACTACTTGAGTAGAGCTGGATTCAGAACCAGAGGCTTTGGACTTCAGAGTGTCTAGCAGTCTTCCCATCAGAAATCAGTCACAAACACTATTACACATTTTCTCTGCATCCAGACTGTCTGGGCATCATGAATAGTACAAGGGAAAATATACAGTACTTGATTTTGTTCACAAGAAACCTAAACTATGGGTAGGGAGATTGCATTCTGATTTCATTCTCACAATCCCACAAGATAAAACTTTTGTCCCCATTTTACAGATAAGGAAACTGAGGCTCAATGGTTAAATTTCTACTTGCTCAGTAGCTTCTTACTACTGCCCAGGTGGAGTCCAGATTCAAATCCAGAACAGTCTTATTTGTAAGTCCATGCTCTTTGCCACAGAATCCAGTGGAGAAAAGTCTGGAACGTGTAACACCAGCTCTATCGAAGAAAAAACAACTCTCAGTTCCTAGAAAATTAGATCTAACCTATCCCTCAGCAGTGATCTTGGTCCAGTTCCCTCACTGCAGAGATGGGAGGCTGAGGCATAGAGATGGGCATTGAGGAGTCCATGGCCATCCAGCTTCTCAGACCCAAAGCTTAAGCTGGGCCTGGGTGCTTTTTCTACTGCCCCTGTCTGCCACATTGTGCTGGAAGTGGCAGGGAGGGGAGCCATGGCAGTGGGGGTGGGAGAGGTGGGCGTGAGCTAACGGGAAGTTGTTTGCCAAAGCTGTGTTGGGGGAAGGAGCATTTTACAAGACCTGGGCCTCTGGCCTGGAAACATCTGTTTCCCTTCAAATCAGCGAGGAGACTTTTGCCTCCCCAGAATGCCTAAATCATGTTGCGGCTGGGGAAGAGCAGGCGTTGGCCTGGAGACTTCAAACGCATTCTCCTGTACTCTCGGGGACCCGGGCCTGACGTGGGCCTCTAGGGCTCTGTCCCTGCTCTTACCCCCTGTCAGATCTGTGAGAAGCTCTCACCGCCAATTAACTTCTTGGTTTCATTCTCTCACCCCTGCTGTGAGGAGGTCTGGGGGTCTTGGATGGGACCAACAACAGCTTCCTTTCTACCCACCCTCCTCTGATCTCCACTGGGACCACTTACTCTCACTGAGGGTGAAGTCAGAGCCTTGGGCAGTGGCTTAGTACTAACCCTAATGATGATGCCAAAAGCGATTGATTGCTTATTGGTTATTGCATAGCATATGTCAGGAATTGTGCTGAGCACTTTCCATGCTGCACTCTCTTTTATTCTAACGAGAACCCTCCATGGTGAGTTTTAATATTATGATTCCCATTGTACAGGTAAGTACATTGAGACAAGGCTACACAAAACCAATATACGAGAAGCCAGAATTTAACAACAAATTGTCTGATTCCAAAGCCATGCCTTTAGCCCTCTTGTTATTCCATTCATTTTAGTAACCCTTCAATCTAGTCATCTTCTGTTCATTTTACAGATGGAAAGACTGATTTCCAGGAAAGGGAAATGAGCCTCATATTCATTCTGACCTGTGTGTGCTGAGCATTGGCGCACCAGGTGTAGGTGTTTAGAGATGAGCAGAACCATATTCTGATCCTGAAGACAGTCACATACTCATAGGGGCAAGAGAGAAGTGAAGGGGTGCTGACCTAGCTGTGTGACATGTGCACCATGTGGCATGGGCACCATGCAGGGAAAAAGGAGGGCTAAGCAGCTTTTCAGATGGGTCAAAGCAGGCTTTCCAGAGGAGGTAAGGTTTGAGTGATGCTTCAAGGACAAGGTGGAAAGGGGTCAAGTGAAGAAGGGGATGAGCGACTCAGCCAGAGGGTGCCGCTGGTGGAAAGGTTCAGAGATGGGATCTGTGTTCTGGAACCATTAGCAGCTGGAGATGTCTCTGCTGTGAAACAGAGTAGGGAGGAAGGTCAGCAAGCACACCTAGACCTCTGACCAGAGCTCAAATGAGGGGCTTCCAAGTTGAGGAGTTTGTCCTGAGAGTGATGGCCTTTGTCCTAAGGATGATGAAGATGATGTCCTGAGGATGACAATGAAACACTGAAAAATACTTTGGAGTAGTCATCCCAAGGCATTTCCCCACACAGTGTGTTTGTTTGGATTTCAACCTCCCAATACACTGAGGCTGTATTACTTTAGGTATGCAAGATCTCATACCATGCAGTCTGTGGACAAGCTGGTACTCAAATTCAGGTTTCAGCCACCTTGGCCAGTGTTCCTTCCCCTGCAATAAGGCCAAGCAAAGGAATAGCAATGGTTTGGGCCTGGAGCTCCAGGTTCCTAAATAGACCATCCAATGTTATCCATGAGCCACCTCTTTCATAATGAAAGCATCCCGTAAGTAGACTTGGACCTCAATCAGCCAGGGCATGGAAATGTAGGAGAGAGCACTGGAGGAGGAGTCAGGAATGCCAGAGTCTTTAGTATGAACTTATTGGCAAGTGGGTTTTGCACAAGTTGTTTTTCCTTCTGGGCTTTGGTTTCTTCACTTATAAAATCATGATTGGGAGTTGATGGTACAGGAGTTTTAGTTCAAATTATCAGTGAACCTCAGCTTGCTTCAGAGAGACGATGACAGAACTGAGCAGGGAGAAGCTAACACTCTTTCTGATCCTGAGAAACTCAGAGGTCTGATTACTCTCTCTCTCCCTCTCCCTCTCCCTCTCCCTCTCCCTCTCCCTCTCCCTCTCCCTCTCCCTCTCACTCTCTCTCTCCTCACTCTCTGTCTCTGTCTCTCTCTGTCCCTGGCTCTCCCTCTTTCACTCTCCTGCTGTATGGATTTGCTTGCGGTATATATTTGTATCTGTTTCTTGGTCTCTGTCCCCCTACTTCCCACTTTCTCTGTCTCTTTCTCCCTCTCTCCTTCATTATCAGGGACTGCCACTTTCTCCCCTTCACAAATAATCCCTCCAGGCCCTGCCTGGTCCCCTAACAGCTTTCAGATGTGCCTCTGGAACAGTTCTACAATTACATCTGAGACAGGCAGAAAGCGCATGGCCTTGTGACTTTTGACCCAGGATTGTAAGGTTGACATCTTCCTCCTTCTCCACCCCCCAGCAGGGTTGCGTGAGGCCTCCTCCATCCCGAGGTCCCCACTGGCATGTTTGGTTACTATAATAACAAAAATAGAAGCTACCTTTTAGGGAGCAAAGATTGAACTGGGTCTATTATTGTCATTGTATCACTGAGTCTTGACCCCCAACTTGTGAGATATGGATAATTTCAACCTATTTTACAGGTGAGGAGACTGAGACTCAAAGAAGGTGAAGTGACTTCCCAAGGAATGTTCAGCCAGCAATTGGAGAAAGCAAGGATTCTACCCAGTTTTTATGGCATGAAAACCTAAGACCACTTCTTCCCCAGCATGGTGGGGGCTCTCTTATTCATGCTCCTTGGCTAAGCAGCAAGATGACCCTGGGCCCTCTTGGGTGGAGGAAGTGGATTGCAGAAGCACCACAGGAGCATAAGTGGCCTATGAGAAAGCAGTGTTAAAACATATTCCTACTTTTCATATTTTGAACTTTCATTCATATATTCTATTCACTACAAGCCTTCCATGTTTCCCTTGGTTGAAATACATCTTCTCTTCTAACTCCAAGAAAGCATTTTTAAAAATGTATTGTCTTGCACAAATAAGTGCTCTATATATGGTCTTTATAAAAATCCTCGTCTTATGAGCCACTTTCTCATGCATCACTCCATGTCATCCTTGAGACAACCATGTACTGTCTGTGAAACTAACCTCATTTTATTGATGGAGAAACTAAAATTGAGAAATGAGAGATGGTATGCTTTGATTCATTAATTCATACCGGTATTTATCAAGTGCCTACTATGTGCCTAGCACTGTGTTAAATGACAACAATATGCTGTACCCAAGCTGAAGTGTATGCACTCTGGGACATGCATGCACTCTGGGACATGCATGCTAGCGTTTACATCTTGCCTCTGCCACTTTCTAGATGGGTCTATATGTGGATGATAAGTGCTTACATAATGTTGCCCAATGCTGTTCTCACTTCCCACCTTGCCACTTGCTTACTCTCACCTCCTCGAATTTATTTATGATCTTGTTCTCAACCCTTCTGCATGGCTTTCCAATGATAACTTACCTCACAGTGCACTTAAATTTCACATCTATCCATACTGCACTTGTGAGGTGGGTGGCAGTCTCTCTATCACAGTTGCCGGGTGCAGAGAGGTGCATGAGCTCAGAGAGGTGAAGCAACTTGCCCAAGTTCAAAACACTAGGCAGTAAAACTGGAATATGAACCCACATATGGCCATCTCCAAGACCGGATACCTTCCTCTGTCACCCCCTGCTTCCTTTGTACCAAGAAGTTTTGACTCATGGTACCCTTTATTAAAACAACCTTTGAGGCCTCAGGTCATGGGAAGTCAAAGCTGGCAGGGCCCATGTAGGTAACCCAGATCTGATCCTCTGAGCTTGCAAGTGGGAGCAATAAAATGGCAGCTGAGAGCAAAGAGCGTGGGTTTTAGAGTAAGACAGATGATTGTCTTGGCTCCTTAATTTTCTGAACCTGTGACTTTGGACACATTGCTTAATTTTTTTAATCTTCAGTTTTATCTTTTGAAAGGTGTAGATAATGAGGGTGATTATTTTAGCATGTTTTCATAAGATCAGAAAACGTATGAGATGGCACTGCTTCAACATAGTTGGGGTTCAGCAAATGTAGCTAATGGAATCACATTTTTACAGAGTTGGTTTCTACAGAACTGTGATCAGAAGACAACAGCTTATGGTGGTTGCATGTATGAACTTTAGAGTCAGAGAAACCAAGGTTTAAATTGCCAATCCTAGTAATTACCATGTGGTTCTGGGCAAGCTGTTTCCCCTCTCTGAGCCTCACATATAAAATAAAGAGAGTAATAGTACCTGTCATTTAAGATTGTGTCGGGGAACTAATTGTGTTAATGTAGGTAACTCTTAGCTCAGTGCTTGACACATATTAGGGTCTTAGCACTTAATAATTAATTTGTATAACCAACTTATAATTATTAAGTGCAAGTAAGTATGGCCAATCAGGGCTCACCATTCTAAAACTTGGTAATCATAGTGTTTTGCCTATTTTATAACATGGGATACTTTGAGATGCAGGGGAGGAGGTAAGAAAATAGGGCCATTAGGACCCCAGTCTCTTCTACTTAATGTAGGGAACCCTCTACCCACTTCACACTACTGCCTCTACCCTTAAAAGCTAGTGAAAAAGAATGGCATGATGCAGACAGAGCACTCAGATGCTCAACCCTTCTATTCAGACTGTTCTTGGCCTCTAAGGCTCACATCACCTAGAAAGTCGTTTCTGCTCCCTTCTTAGACTTTGCTTAACTGTAGAACTTAGAGATCTGGGAATATAAGGGTCACAGAGCTTCCCCAAGATAGGACAGAGGACAGAGGCTGCTGTAGAAAGAATTAAGTGCTCTGGATTAGACTTGAATCTACCAGGTCTATGTTTTACCAGTTCTTCCCTTCTAAGGCCACACAGGCTGTGTCTGCTCCCACCAATATAGCATGGAGCTTCGGATGACATCACAGAAAGGTGGGGATATGCCTTATAGCCAGATTAACCCCCGTTCTGTTCCTCAGTAACTGAGACAGTGGAAAGATACACAATCTAAGTCTCAGTGTCCTCATTGACAAGATGTGGATGACAAAAAAATCCCTCCCTTTTAGGCTGAGATGAAGTGCAAAGTGCCGAGTAGGCAGTTAGTGCTCAACAAATGCTTTATAATTATCATTCTTTTCTAAAAATCATTTTTCCTATAGCCTAATGTGCCATGACTGTGTTCTTCCCTGCAACTCCCAGGGCCTTCTGTGAAGTCACAGCCTGGTGCTCTGTTTTCTTGCTGTGCTGCAGGTTCACTCTGTATGCTGTGGATACACGAGGGAGGCACTCAGAGCTAAGCACGGTAACCCTGAGGACGGCCTGTCCACTGGTAGATGACAACAAGGCAGAAGGTAGGTGACCTAGTTTTTCAACTCCAAGGTAACTCCCATATTTCCCCTAAGTTCTGTACCCAACAGTCACTAATCATTAAACATACACACACACATACACCAACACACTGGCACAGGGAGAAGAAAGTGAAGGCACTAAGGGAATAGGAGAAACATGGAGCTAAATTAATCAAAGTCATGAAGGGAAAAATTAAGATTGACTAGCAATATCTTTGGCAGTGGAAAGACTTCCCCTTCTTTTAGAGAGTTGATCTGTGTTCTGACTTACAGGCCAGGAATGGTAGGGAGTCAGAGCCCCATGACTGTATCTTGTCCCTTGGCCTAGATTTCTCAGGGACCATTTTCTCCCACTTGTCTTTGCTAGAGTAGTAAAGAGATGGTACCTAGAAGACCATTTCACCTTGTGGTGCCCATAGCAGATATCATTAGCAGATCACAGCATGCTGTTCCATCCAGTCCCATGGTGGCCTCCGAATCCTCAGCAGAGAGCTACCATCAGTGATTATCAGTCAGTTAGCATGCAAGATTAAATGTTTTTGCTACTTCCGGTTCATGACGTAAACAGCAGGCAAAAAAACACCTGAAAAAAGTACAAGTAGTCAATCAGATACACCATATACTTAGTTCTTGAGCATTGTGTAGATGTAGTTTCTATATCAAGTCTAGCAAAATGTGACAGTGGCTCATAAGTCCTGGTGGTCTACTTAAAGTTGAACAATTATTTCTCAAAAGTTCAAGCAATGCAGTAGAGACATGGTCTCCACCTTTTAGGAATTCACATTGTGGGTGGTGAGACAGACATTTCTGCAGATGGCTCAATAATAAACTCAATTATAAATGTTTTATATGCTACCAAAGGAGAGGGGATTTAAAGTATTTTCCTGATAAATTTAAAAATTTTTTATTTTAAAATAACACATGTCCATTGTTTTTTTTTTTTTTTTTAAAAAGTACAAATAAAAATCGAGTAGAAAATAGGGTAACATAAATGTTCCTCCCATTTTTACTCTAAGTTTCCAGATTCTCCTAGCAGCAACTGTTGTCAGTAATGATTTTGGGCCACATAGAGATTTCGATCGGGGTTTTTGAAGCTGAAAGAATATACCTTCTAGTCATGTTGAATTGAAGTTACTTTCATTAGCAGGAGTAACTGAAGCAGTAGAAATAGCCATGAACAGCAAGCAGAAGCCTTTGGATTTTCTTTGAAAGGTGTTTCAAACGGGGACCTGTCAGACCTGATCACAGAAATGTGTTGGAAATACAACAAAGGGGAAATAGAAGGAGGGTGTTGAGATTATCCAAGACAGTTTATTTAAGCCAATTGTATGTAAAATCACAGTTACAATAATTATATTGATAATTAAGCTTGCAATTATGAGCACTAACTTTGTGCCAGGCCCTGTGTTGAGTGCTTTGTATCCACTCTTTAATTTAGTTCTCCCAATGCACCTCCAGAATAGACATCATTGCCTCCAGATGACAGGAAACCAAACACAACCAGTCAATAACGTATTCCTGATGAAATTAAGGTTTGTCTGCTCCCAGAGCTTATGCAAGCAAACTCTCTCACCACTGTGCCTTTCTTATTGAAGCCCATGCTTATATCCTTACTTGTTTTCACCACTCAGTGATCAATTTCTGCCCTTCTGACCTCTCAGAAATAGCTGACAAGATCTACAATCTGTACAATGGGTACACAAGTGGAAAGGAGCAGCAGATGGCCTACAACACCCTGATGGAGGTCTCAGCCTCGATGCTGTTCCGAGTGCAGCACCACTACAACTCTCACTATGAAAAATTTGGCGACTTCGTCTGGAGAAGTGAGGATGAGCTGGGGCCCAGGTATGAGCGTATTTGTGTGATTGAAAGGGCATATTCTTTTTGCTTCCAGTTGACTTTTCTAGACCCTTTCCCCATAGGCTGAGAATAGGCTTTATCAAGTAAATAAGGGTGATTATCACCTTAGTCGTGTCAAGGCTAAAAATAGAAAATGAGCAGGGAGAATGAAAGACTCTTGGAACTTTAGATTCCTGCACTCCTGGAATGTTTAATAGGGAAAGGGCATTGATGCTGTTTGCATTAATCATTCTCCTTGCTCATCTCCCACTTTGTTTTACAGATAGGAAACTTAGGCTCTTTGAAGGCCTGTGTCCTAACCAAGATCACGGAGGAGAACAGCAGCGGCGCCATGGTGCATAATCCAGGGCCTTTCTCAGTCTTCCATAAGAAGTCTGAGTTTTTCTACAGTAAATAGCTATGATTTTGACTAAAGTCCATTAGTGAACACGACTACATAAATTGATGAATTCAACATGTATGAAGGCTTTATTTTTGTCCTGCATGCCAGTCACTATGCCAGGAACCAGCAATGATTCAAACAGAACTAAGGCACAGTCACTATCATCTAAAGCTTCATAAAGCAGTATATGCAATGGTGGCTGCATTGTATGTCTTGCATCTAGCAGCATTCATCCATTCAGCATATATTTAACAGCACCTGTTATGTGGTGGCTGCTGACAATGCAATGGTAAAAAGGTAGAAATGGTTGCTACCTATATATAACTTCCTGTTGCAGGTAGTTAAACAGGCAGTTATGTAGAGCAGGAATAATAAGTGTCATGATAGCAGAAGAACAGAACTCTTTGGGAACATACATGAGACATAGGCATCTGGTCTAGGTCACCCAATGAAGCTGCACTGGGGCTGAGAGCCTGAGGCCTAAAGTTTGAGTTGGGGTAAGGTGAGTGAGGGTTGCTGGGGAGAAGGATAGGTGTTTGGAGTAGAGAGACTACCCGACGGAATGCTCAGAAGAGAAAATATTACATGACAGTGGAAGTTTTCTTCTCAACTTTGGATCATTTGCCTACCACTTTTATGACTTTTGCCATCTCACCACCATATATATTTTATTTTGTATTTCTTTCTTAGATTCACTTCTTATTAAAAATGTATTTGAACAGAAAACACATTATCTTGTAAAGGAAAAACAAACACCATCTTCCCTTAATAGAAAATTAAACTTAGCCCTTCAATACAATGGACAAAATCAACAAAAGTGGAACAAGACAAAAAACGGAAAACAATGTTGTTCAATTCTAGCAGAGCCTGAGGCTGTCCCTTCAAAAGGGAGATTAGTTAGAGAAGTGTTAAAGACACAGCCCCAAACCAAGATTGTCTTTTCTTTTTTTGAGATGGAGTTTCGCTCTTGTTGCCCAGGCTGGAGAGCAATGGTGCTATCTTGGCTCACTACAACCTCCGCCTCTTGAGTTCAAGCGATTCTCCTGCCTTAGCCTTCCAAGTGGCTGGGATTATAGACACCCACCACCATGCCAGGCTAGTTTTAAAAATTTTTTTTTAGTGGAGAGAGGGTTTCACCAAGTTGGCCAGGCTGGTTTCGAACTCCTGACCTCAAGTGATCCGCCCATCTCAGCCTCCCAAAGTGCTTGGATTACAAGCATGAGCCACTGGCCAGCCCAATATTTTCTTTTTGAAGTAACCTGAAAGAGGGGAAGAGAATGCAAGAGCTAATCTAACCACTTTTGCAAACGTGATTCATTTTTGTTTAATATTGGGTCTGTGATCATCTTGAGTACCACCTAAAATCCTTTCCCTACCCTAGAAGAACTCAGCCTGCACTTTGGTAAACACTGTGTTTGGAGCAACTAAAGAATTTCCGTGTAGTTGCAACAAAGTGTGTGACAGCAGGAGTGGTAAGAGATAATAAGGGGGAGGTCAGTGGGAGCCAGATCCTGAATACTCTTTAAATTAGGTTAAGAAGTTGGTATTATCTCCTTAGGGTAATGGTAAGCTTTTCAAGTATTTTTCACAAAAAGGAATAATATTATCACACCATCAAAGGAGAAAGATCCCTCTGGCTTGATTATAGGGGTCAAGGTAAGAAAGCGGCAGTGAGGCTCTAGAGGCTGTTGTGATAATAGTCCCAGGAACACAGCATAGCATTCTAGGCCAGGGTGGCATTGGTGCACTGGAGAGAATCGCATGACTTCCTGAAATACTTAGTGGGCAGCACTTCATGCTTTAAAAACTTCGAAATGACCATATAGGGTATTAATGCCATTTTTTGGATGATAAGGAAATTGAGGTCCCATGGGGCAAAATGAGCTGCCCAGAGTTGTGCAGAGTTTGACATGGAGGCCAGTTCTGCCTTGAGCTCTCACCTTGAGCCCTTAGAACATTTGCAATGGCCCTCCAAGAATTTTAGGCTCTCAGGGACAGAGATGAGAGCTTGGTCCAGGGATAAAAGGGATCTCACCCCAGGGCAAGGCCTTATCAGTTCTGTTGGGTCCTGGACTTTAACTTTCTCCCTTGCACATGAAAGGAAGGTTCTTTAGATAAAACCTAAAAGAGGGCGGGACTGGCAGGCTGAAGTGAAGAGCCCCAGATGAAAGCTGCTGTGTGAGTCTTCTCAGCTGCCATCTTGCCTATGGACAGAGGAGGGCATTCCACTCTTTTGGGCTTTCCCAGAGGGCTCAGGGAGTTTGTGTGGAAGCTAAACCAGAGCTCCACTTCTGACTTTGTCTTTACAGCCTCCTGGAATCCTTTATGGGCCTCCAGGACATAAATCTTCTGGAAAGGCCGCCAGGCCGCCCACAAAAGATGGGCAATCCACTCAGTAATGGACTGTGATAACCTGCTAACCCCTAGTCAGGCAGTCACCAGCCACTGTCTGTGAACGTCCCCACCCTGTCACCCAGCTTCCTCCTCCTCTGGTCTTTCTAGTCTCCAGGAGGATATCTGAGATTGCTCCAACATCCCACACTGATTATGTCAGCAGGAATCAAGGAAGCTGCCTCCTAATCTATCCTGGTGCTGCTAATAAACTCACTGTGCAACCCTGGGCTCTGCCGCTTTCTGGCCTTCAGTCTCCTCACCTATAACATGATCAGGATGAACTAGAACAGTGTTATTTTTTTTTAACCAGTGGCTTTTTTTTTTTTTTCCTAAATAAATCTTACATGGAATCACAGCCCACCTCCACAGAGAATTATCTAAACTGTCTACCCATTTGCTCTGTCACACCCTCATGGTTTAACTATCGTTCCTGCACTTACTAGATTTAGAATCTTATATTGCTTGTATGTTTACTTACATATTATCTGTCTTCCCCACTACAATGTAAACTATGTGTAGTTAGTGATCCCTTATGTCGTATTCACATTTATAAGTAGGTGCTAAGTAATTAGTTGTTGAGTAATTGGGTAATGAGATGATTAAATGTGTGGACCAGATGACTAAAGATTTGTTCTGGTAGAAACTGGAGTGGGTGGCCTGGAGTCCCACCTGCTGGGTCTCCTCTTCTATGCCCCTCCACCCCACCCAATCCCAAGCATCCCTTATGTCTCTCCAAGCCCTCAAGAATCTTTAGATCACAGTTGGAAACAATTGAATTCCATGAACTCTGAGGTCTTTTAACATTCCAAGAAATGCAATGTCCTTGCAAATATTAAAAGACTTGAAGATATCTCACTTGATTGATTGATTCATTCATTCATTCATTTAATGTGCTAACTATGTGTCAGGCCATGTACTGGAGGCTAAAAATACAAGTGAAGATGACAGATCCTGCCTTTACAAGGTTCAGCATCTAATGAGAAAAAGATTGGTCAGCTGGCAATTGCAGTGGCATTTGGCATGTGAATGGACGAGCATTTTAGAGCAGTGCTTCTCAAACTTCAACGTGCCTGAGAATCACCTGGGGACTTGTTACAATCTAAATTGACTCAGTAGTCTGGGTTGGGCCTGAGATTCTGCATTTACTGAATTCCATGAACTCTGAGGTCTTTTAACATTCCAAAAAATGCAATGTAACAAGTTCTCATAGTGATGTTAATGTTGTTGGCCCCAAAAGCGCACTTGGAGTGACCAGGTTCCAGATGCAGAAAGCTGGAGCAGCTAATCCAGACCTGGAGCTCAAGGAAGAATCCTTATGAAAGAAAGAACATTTCTAAGTTTAGAAACAGAATGAAGAAGGGTCCTCCAGGTGGAAGGGAGAGAGTCTTCTCATCAGAAGGAATTACCAATGCAAAGATGAGAGAAGGTTGGGTAAGAGAATATACTTCAGTTAAAAATATAAATCTTATTGGAGAAGAGAGTTCAAAGTGAAAGAGGAGAGTTCAAGGTGAAAAGGAAAAGCAAACAAACAAAAACAACAAGGCTGGATTGTTTAGCAAAGGACGGATCATGATGGCTCTTGTGAGTTCTGTTCACAAGTTTCTTCTTTCTCCCAGAAGCCATATAAATGTTTTAAACAGAGGAGCAATTTGGATAAATTTGCTCTGCCTTTCAAGGATTAGCAAGTGTGCAGAACATCACAGTGTAAATAAGAGATGGCAAGATGCTTCTCCAAAGCCAGGAGCCCAGGGATTCTGTCCTAGCCTTGTCACCTACTTGTTGTGTGACCTTGGACACAAGCCATCCCCATTCTGGACCTCGTTTGTAACATGAAAGGGCTGAACTCCAAAGTCTCTTCCAGCTGGGAAGCCAAGGAACCAGAAAACGCTGAAGGTCATAAAGACCAGAGAACAGACACATTGTTAGTATCATTTCACCTCCAGCCCTACACGTTTTGTTTTTCAGGGACCCATGTTGGCTAGAGTGATAAGAGGTTTTTCCAGGAGTACATTGAGGACTGATATCATAAGATGAGCTCTATTAGGATTCTCTTCGACTATGTAATCACTAAACCCCAAAATGTTTTCAAATCTTTCCTATATCTGTAGTCATATGTGTCCCCATAAGATTTAGTGACAAAAGGACATCTCTTACCTCTGCCTAATAAATCTATCAGGCCAGTGTCCCCCAGAGCCTAGTTCTTATGATCACAGGTTACTGCAAACAGCTGCTCGAAGAAGACCTGCTGACACCCAGCTGTCCCCAGCCATAAGGTTCCTATTAGGAGACTTGAAAAACCGAGCTCATAGGTGGCCACGGACCAGAATTTTCTCGGGTCAGAACGTCCTTGACCACTCTTGGGCTTCTCTATACTTTCAGTTACGTTTGAGCATATTGAGAGAGAGGAGACAGCAAGCTCTTGAGGACATCTTGCTTCCATGAAATTGATCTATCTGGACCAGGAATCATGTATTTATGATGTCAGCTCCTCTTGCCTCCATGGCAGGCATTAGGAACAGATTGCAGAAATCATGACAGGATCTTTCTCAACATGCCATGGGATTTGAAAAGAGTTACACATCCCCTGCTGTGTTCTTAGTGAAAACAAACAAGCCTGGGATGTCACTGTATATTCCTCCAAGATTGTGTTAGCTGCTTCTTTGGATATGTTGAATTACCTCTCGGAATTTTTAAGATAATGGGAACAAGAGCAGACTTAGGCTTCTAGGGTCATAATCTTGTAATATCAGAGGCACTTTTAACTTTTTTCTGTATATTTTCGCATTTCTAAAATCAGGACAGATTGTGCACAGTGGACGTGTACATTAAGCATTGTATTCCTTTTTTCTTGAATGGCTGTTATTAAAGCATTGGCATATCTTATAATTAAAGATATCTTCCATTCTACCTTCAATTAAGAAACAAATGCTAATACTAATACCAACTAACTATTACTAACAAAGAAATACTAACAAAACACACTGACTTTGGACGTTGAACAAGTGTCCCATGGATCTGTTTTCCCCACTGATAGTATATAGCAAGGTTAGTTATTGTCTTGAAGTTCCTATCAGTTCCAACTGAAATAGCTTTGGATCAGTTGAGACTCAGTCATTTCTGTCATCAAAGAACACATTTTTGAAAAAGTCTTATGATTTCTTCTGAGTGGATGAAAAGAAAAAGCAAATGCAAACATTTTCAGTGGTCACCTTACAAATCACATTTCAAACCTGGTGTTAAAGGTGTATAACCAGTGGCAGTATCTGAGCTTTTGACTTTCTGTTGGATAGGAGCAAGCTGAGGCTAAATTTGATGTAGGTTTATTTTGAAAGTAACCCTGATGAACTACTGGAAAGTCATAAAACCATGGCTTCATTGCACAAGTTCATCACATCAGCTTAAAAATATATGTGTATATATTCATATTTTAAAATGAAAATACCTTCATTTGATTTTGTTCTGAAATAATTCTTGTTCATTATATAAAATCCAAATGGTACAGAAATATATAAAATAATGAAAATTGTGTACCTCTCGGCCACATAATCCCAAACCTACCCCAGAGATTGCATTGTTAACAGTGTACATATGTATTTCCATATACAGATATGGAAATGCATGGAGATAGGGAAACAGATACAGGCTTAAGAATATGTTCATGTCTACAACCATAGCTCTATCATCTCTACTATGTTTAACAAATCCATGAACTATGTTCTAATATCTGCCTGTTTCTGTTTAATAATATGCCGTACAAGTTTTTCCCCGCAGATACATATGTCAATGTTTTATCTTTTTTAAGGGTCCTTTAGTCATGCAAATTTGTGACTGTATCACACATTAATCTGGTTTTGTATTAACAACCAACATATTTCTTACAATTTCTTTGTTATTATAAACAAATCCACATAAACCTTTTGCCCACTTGCCTGATTATTTCTTTAGGTCCACATGATACTTTTGTGCCATTTCATCCCTTTATTGACCCTTGCCGAAGAGTTGCTGTGTTTTGAAAGCTAAGGACTGAAAATTTTCTCACTTCAAGTCAGTTTGCATTTCCCTCCTTCCTTCCTTCCTTCCTTCCTTCCTTCCTTCCTTCCTTCCTTCCTTCCTTCCTTCCCTCCCTCCCTCCCTCCCTCCCTCCCTCCCTCCCTCCCCCTGTCCCCAAGACAAAGTCTTGCTCTGTCGCCCAGACTGGAGTGCAGTGGTGCAATCTCAGCCCACTGCAACCTCTGCCTCCCATGTTCACACGATTCTGTTGCCTCAGCCTCCCAAGTACCTGGGATTACAGGCACCCGCCACTACGCCTGGCCAATTTGTGTATTTTTAGTAGAGACAGGGTTTCACCGTGTTGGCCAGGCTGGTCTCAAACTCCCGACCACAAGTGATTCGCTCGCCTCAGCCTCCCAAAGTGCTGGGATTACAGGTGTGAGACACCGCACCCGGCAGTTTGCATTTATTAATTCGTTATTCTTGCATAGTAAAGAGCTGGACACCAGAGGAGACCTACACTGTCCAAGAAGCAGGTGGGAAATATTAGTTGAGCATCTATTATTGGCCCAGTTATTTATATTTCATTTAATCTCCTGAACAATAGATTTTGAAGATTAAGCAACAGAGAATCATGTGGAGTTATGTAAACTGTCCATAGTTGCAAGGTCTAAACTCTAAGTGTTGGAGTCTGAATTTAGAATATTGTCTTCTGATATTCAACTGGTGTGCTGTGAAACCACATCGCATCCCAAGATATGTGCACAACTAAGAAAAAAGGTGATATGTATCTCCACAAATAAATAAAATGCTTCAGCAGCAAATGGGAAAACATGACTTATGATAGCTGAGAAGATCTGGAAGGCTTCCTGAAGATGAAATTTCAGTGTGACTTTGAGTCATGAATAGAGCCTCAGCAAAAGTGGTCCTCTCAGCTCAGGAATTCAGTGCTTGGCAATTGTGTCACAGCAAATTTTGCTGTGAAGTGAGTGGTCATCAGATGATATTTCTCTGTGGATCAAGGCTCTCATGCCTTTTAGATTAAAAACAAATAAACAACAATGACAAACACCTGTTACGACTCCCACTGTAGCACACCCCTTTCTAAAACAGAATTGATTTAATCACCTCCAGTGATGGGGAACCCACTGCCACATGGAATAACCCATTCTAAATTTAGAGGACTTTAGCTTTACATTTTTTATTATTTTGAGCCAAATGTGTCTTCTGGTAGTTTTAGGGTGGCTGTGTCATATGCTTTGGTGCCTTACAGCAGAGGATTGAAACCTCACCCTATCCTCCTGTCACCCTGGTGAGATCAATGACTGGCTTGAAGCTCTTTTTTATCACCTGTAGACTCTAAAATTGTGTTGAGGATTAGATGTAGAATAATGTTGCATAGGTACACTTTCTGGCACATAGTGGGTGCTCAATAAATTATAGTCATTATCATCCCTGACCCTCAGATTGTTGCCCATTTGTCTTTTGTTGCTACAACAATGTAACTAATGGCCTAAATCTCCTCTTCCATGGGCACTCTCCATTCCTGCTTTCAGCTCAGCAGGCTTGCTTTTGAGACACCCCTCAGCATCATGATCTGGCTGCAGTTTACATGTGTCCCTCTTACCAGAAGTATCGGAGGTTCTCCAGATGGAGCCTGATGAGGACACCATGAATAAAGCCATTACTTCCCTTAACCTCTGTTCTCTCCACTTCTGAAGGTTATGTTCCCATTTTTGTGCAACCACATCATGTCCTCAATTCTTATTAAACTTGGGGTCAGCTAACTCAGAGACACTTAAGCTCAACTCCAGAAGGCAGGGAGGAGGGAGGGAGGCGAATGGAAATGTTTTCTTCCTGCCTGTCTTCTTTTTTTCCATTTCAGGGCCCCCTTAGAAATTGGGTCTCTGTCCTGTCTGATTAGTGAGTCAACAGCTGACTGGGGAATGCTGCTGGGAATAGAATTGTTCCCAGAAAAGTGGCATTTGGGCCCAGCCCCTGACTCTTTCACAAGCGATTCCTGTCTCAGTCTCACCTGCTGATAAAACAATAAATTAGTATGTGGTGGCCCTCCCTCACCTCTTGCTTCCTATCCCAGTGGGTCCTATCTCCAATGAGGAAGATTTCATTTCTGGTATTTGAGAAAAGTGGTCACTCTGACCTATGATTTCCCCTCCAGGGAAAACTTGAAGCACGCCTGGCCTTTTGATTTATGGATCTCTATTGACTACAATTTATTAGACAACATTTTTGCCTTTGGTCTCTCTCACTCCCACTCTTCCTTCTCCTTCCCAGCCTTTGAGCACCTGAAACCCTTCTCTCCATGGCTTCACTTTCTGAATTCTTCTTTGTTTTCTTTTTTTTTTTTTTTTTTTTTGAGACGGAGTCTCGCTCTGTCGCCCAGGCTGGAGTGCAGTGGCCAGATCTCAACTCACTGCAAGCTCCGCCTCCCGGTTTTAGGCCATTCTCCTGCCTCAGCCTCCCTAGTAGCTGGGACTACAGGCGCCCGCCACCTCGCCCAGCTAGTTTTTTTGTATTTTTTAGTAGAGATGGGGTTTCACCGTGTTAGCCAGGATGGTCTCGATCTCGTGACCTCGTGATCCGCCCATCTCAGCCTCCCGAAGTGCTGGGATTACAGGCTAGAGCCACCGGGCCAGGCCTCTTCTTTGTTTTCTAAATGCAAACATTGGTTCAGTGCCTGTTATGTACAAAGTCTTGTGCTAGATGCCTGTAGCCATCATTTCATTTCAACCTAACAACAGCCCTACAAAATAAATATTTCTATTTTCATTTATACAAGAGAAAACTGAGGCTTAGGAAGGTGAAGTGACTTGCCCTTATGGGCTCTAAAGCCTGTGTCCTTTTCACTGTAATATTCTGCTTTCAATCATTGCTAACATTTACTTAGAGCTAAGCAAATTGTCCATAGTATCTCATCCTCCCAACAAAATTGTTATTCTCATTTTATGGATGCTACAACTAAGAGTTAGTGGCATTGAAGAATTTGCTCACAAACCACGTAGCTGTAATTTATAGAGTTGGGATTTAAATCTGGGATTCCAGAGCCAACACTTCATCTTGACTCTGGAATCAGGAACCCTAGTTCTAGCTTTGCCTTTGTTACTAACTCAAGGTGTTCCTTAAAGGCAAAATCATTTTCTCAGTCCAAATATGTTTTCCTAATCCATGCAAAAGGAGGCTTTGTCTGTTCCTTTGGAAGAAGGGCATTTGGGCATGTTGGAAGAATTGTGTTTTCCAACATCATTTTCTATTTATATTTATCACTTACTTCTGTGACTGTCTAATCAGAAAATGTCTCTCCATTGCCCAGAATAAAATCCAAATACTACATCATGACTTGGAAGAGTCTGCCTGGTCTGATCCCTGCCAAGCTCACTGGTCTCCCACCTATTCTTTGCACTGGTTATTTCAAACAACTAGTGGTTTATGTTCTCTCCAGTCTAAGTTGGGATGGGCAATTTCCTCTGCCTTCTCATCTACCTGAAAATGCTGTTTCATTATTGAAGATCTAGCTCAGGTGTGATATCCTCTTGAGAGACTACTGTGAGTCTCCAAACTGAGGATTGATGTCCATCTTTTATATTCCCAGAACAGCATGCTTAGTGTTCCTCAGCCTAGTGCTCTGCCCCCGAATTAGAGGCTGTTAATATTTCTGTCTGCCTGTCTCTTGTCACTGACTTATAAAGATACCCAAGGCTTAAACTAGTTAATATCAGTCACAGGGCCTGGTACACAAAATACACCTAATGATATATAATAATGATGATGGCCATGAGAGTGATGGTGGTGGTAGTAATGATAATGGTGATGATACTTTCTAGCATGCATCAGGTGCTACTTTGTGCCAAGTAATTTTCTAAGAGTTTGACATGTACTGACTTAACCTTCCCTATAACTTTATGAGGTGAGCCATCTGCTGTTCCCTTTGCATAGATGAGCAAACCAAGAAAAGAAGCTTTTTTTACCAGTATAGAGAAAAATCAAACCAACACCTGTAAGTACAACAATGGGAAACAGTTAACACCTCACTGTGCACTCCACTTGGTTACTTTTTTTTTTTTTTTTTTATAGAGTTTTGCTCTTGTTGCCCAGGCTGGAGTGCAATGGTATGATCTCGGCTCACTGCAACCTCCGCCTCTTGGGTTCAAGCAATTCTCCAGCTTCAGCTTCCCGAGTAGCTGGGATTACAGGCATATACCACAAGACCCAGCTAATTTTTGTATTTTTAGTAGAGACAGGATTTTACCATGTTGGCCAGGCTGGTATCAAACTCCTGACCTTAGGTGATCCACCCACGTCATCCTCCCAAAGTTTTGGGATTACAGGCATGAGCCACCACTCCCAGCCTCCACTTGGTTTAATTCTGTTTTGCCTCCTTCCACTCAGTTCTCCTCAAACAACCAGAAGTATTTTTAAACAATTCAGCTCCAAACCTGTTACTTTGCTTCTTGAAATATTTCGATAAGTCTCCCACTTACTCTCAAGACAATAATCATAGTTAACATTTATTGACAGTTTATTATATGTTTGTTAATTTTTTATTTTAAAAATAACACTTTGGTAGATACAGTTATTATTTTCATTTTGTGGGTAAGGTAAGAAAACTGTGGGACAAGTGGTAAAGCAGTTCACTCAGTATCGCACAGAGTGAGTGGCTGAGCTGGGATTTGAACCTGAGCAGTCGGTGTTCTGGAGCCTGTGGATGTATCATTACTCCATACAACCACTGTCCTAGCTGCTAGGCTCCAGCAGCCTGACTCTGGCTCCTTCCAGTTTTCCCTGTGTCCCTACTTGTATACTGTATTGCAGCCATAGATTCTCAGAACATCTATGCATCTCTTATCTTTGTACTTTTACCTTTACTTTTTTTTTTTTTTTTTTTTTTTGAGGTGGAGTTTTGCTCTTGTTGCCCAGGCTGGAGTAGAGTGGCACAATCTTTGTTCACTGTAACCTCCGCCTTATGGTTTCAAACAATTCTCCTGCCTCAGCCTCCTGAGTAGCTGGGATTACAGGTGCCCACCACCATGCCCAGCTAATTTTTGTATTTTTAGTAGAGACAGAGTTTCACCATGTTGGCCAGGCTGCTGTCAAACTTCTGACCTTGTGATCCACCCGCCTTGGCCTCCTAAAGTGCTGGGATTACAGGCGTGAGCCACCGTGCCCAGCCGCCTTTTACTCTTCTTTATCTAACTCCTATTCCTTTAGGAGACTGAACACATGTTTCACACATAATAGGAAGTCTTCTTGGACATCCTTGATCCTACTTAAGTACCTTCCTCTGTTTTCACACAGCTCTCGTGACTTCTTTTATAATTGCTTTTGTCACTCGTATTATCATCTCCATTTGTCCATCTTTTCTACCAGAAGTTCTGCCACATAATAAATGCTCAGTAAATCAGCAAGAAATGACTTTATCTCCTTCAACTTCACAACAGTTTCATTTTTCAAATGAAGAAATAGATTTAGAGATGTTAAGTAAATGTCCCCAGGACACAGAATTATTAAAGAATGAAGCAAGAACTCAAGTGAGAAGGGATGGAAAAGAAACTCCTCAGGCTCCTCTTGGGGGGGCACTTGCCCAAGGGGAAAGAGGACTGTGGCTTGAGTGTGATTATGAAGTGATGAATTCTTGGCACCTCAGAAAATATTCCACCCAAGTGGTGAACTATACAAAGAGGACTTTTTGAAAGGCACCTCATAAATTGTGCCCACAAAATGTACACACATAAGCCCGGTCCTTTTTCAGCTGCTATGCAGGTGCCTAACACAGTCTCCCATTTGTGGGGTCTGTTGTTGTAAAACTCCTTCCCTCCTGTGGTATCAGAGGGGCATGGAGAGGACAGCAGGAGAGAGAACTTCTCATGTAGCCTCCCAGGGTGCCTGGGCATCTTGAAGATGCTGGAACATAGAGAAAAGTGGTTTCCACATGGAGACAAGACAGCTTTGCACTGAAGCTGACTTGTAATGTGACCTGGGATAAAGACATTCTGTTCCTTCTCTAAGCCTCAGTTTCCACATTTTTAATGAAAGTGGGTCAGACTAGGTCAGTGGTTCTCAACTTGGGTGATATTACCCCCAGAGTATATTTGGCAATGACTAAAGACAGTTTCACTGGGGCAAGGGTGCTATTGAAAATTCTTCAATGTCTAAAGAATTTTGACAATTCACGACTGGGGCAAGGGTACTATTGGTGGTAGGTGGAGCCCTGGGATGCTGCTAAATGTCCTATAGGATTGTTGCCACACACACAAAAAAAAAATCTAGCCCAGAATGTCGATAGTGCCACCTTTGAAAAACCCTGGACTAGGTGATTGCAACAATCCTTCCTGGCTTTATTTGTCTATGCAGCCATCAGATTTCTCCCAGCAGCACCCTATAGGGCTCTAGATAAGTTCTTAAGGTTATCCTCCATAGTACAGAATGATTCTTGGTAAGGCTAGTCTTTAGCGTAACCTTGATCCTGAGGGCTCATTCCAGCAATCCTTTATAAGAGTAGCTATCATTTATTAGAAGCTTACTCTGAGCTCTATATCAGGCATTAGGCATTTCTCATACTCAACTTGAGAATAAGACCATCATCATTTTTTTAAAGATGGAAAAAAATGAGACACAGAAAAGTTCTGATTTGGGGACATATATATATTTGATGAAAGGGAATCACAAAGGGCAAGATTTCAAAGTTTCCAGACTGGGAGAAAAGAGTGTGAAAGAGTTCATGAAATGAGAACACAGACAGTTAGAAAGGGACTGTGGGTGGTCAGGCCTAGATTTAGATTATTTCCAACTCCAGTGGCCAACTTGATGTTTGCCTTGGTCAAGTAGTGTCACTATTCTGAGCCTTGCTTGAGCTCCTCACCCATTAAAAGGGGGTAGACAATACATTCAGGATAGTTATAAAGGCTAAATAAAAAATTTAAAATATATGTAAAGTGCATACCCAGTGTCTAGCATATGGTGTCAATAACTTTTAGTTGTTCTTGTTGCTTTTTAATCATTATAATAATATCTATTTGATCAGAGTCCAAGGCTGGTCACTTTCAAACTCCTAGGGCTCCCATATCCTAGAAGTAAAAATATTAGGTTAAAGGCTATGACTCTTGTTCATTTTTTTTTAACACATTGCACAATTGAAGAAGACAGGTTCTGGGGTAATTTTTGAGTGAGTGTTTGAAGTTCCACACTCCGATCCGGAATAGATAGGAAATGGTTGGGAGAAGAATTTCTTATTTGTTTGTTGACATTTACTCACTACCTCAAAGGCCTAACTCTTGATCTGAGCTTCTTTAATCATGGCTGTCTCATCCTACCTTTCAGGAAGGCCCATCTGATTCTACGGCGGCTGGAGAGGGTGAGTAGCCACTGCTCCAGCCTCCTGCGGAGTGCCTACATCCAGAGCCGTGTGGAAACGGTGCCCTATCTTTTCTGCCGCAGCGAGGAGGTCCGGCCTGCAGGCATGGTGTGGTACAGCATCCTCAAGGACACCAAAATCACGTGTGAGGAGAAGATGGTGTCAATGGCCCGGAACACGTACGGGGAGTCCAAGGGCCGGTGAGGGAGGGTATTGCCCTCCGTGAGCACAGAGACTCTCCATGGGAGGGGGAGCAGTATTCTCCTGGATCCTGGGGCCTGGGTGGGCTGGGGGACAGCTGAGGATGGGCCTAGCAGATGAAACTTGCCAGCAAGGCCAAAGCAAATGGTTTCTCCTGTGGATAGTGGACAGAGACCTTTGAATTATTCATTTTTCTCTATCTTTTATTTTTTCAAAGATATTATTTGACTCTATCAAAAGTCTCTCCTTTTTAAACCTTTTCTTATGGATGGCTGTCAATCCTGAGGCAGAAGTTTTCAGGTGGAGACCAAGCGGCCTTTGCTCTTCTTCCTCCTTCCTGCCACACTCTGCTTTCTTCCTGCCATGGACCCCTGGAGGAGACCTATGGAGGGACAGTTTTGACCTGACCCCTAGAGGACACAGTTTTGACCTCTTCAGCACCAGGAAGGAAGCTCTGAGGATGGTTGCAGTGAGGAAGCATGGGTCTTTAAGGACTTCTCTCTCTTTTTTGCTGGACATTATTGAGTTTGTGGGACCCTGCCTCTTCCTGCTACCTGTGAGTCTGCCCAGAGTCCCCTGCAGGCCTGTCCATGCATTAAAAATTCCTATTGTCTCTCTTTCTGCTTGGGTAGTATTTCTTACCAAAGGAATGTTCTTGAGAGACCTCTGTTTATTCACTTATTGAGTATCTACACTGTGCCAGTCACAGAGCATATGCAACTAAAGACAGAGAAGCTTCCTTCCCTCAGGGACCTTATGGCCCAGTGGAAATTATAGAGAAGGAGTCTGATCATTTCAAGCTGTGCTAGAGGAAGAATGGAGGTTCTCTGCATTCACTGGTGGAGCATGAGACACACTGGAGGGCTCCTGAAATGCTTCCTTGAAAAAGTGATACCTAAACCCAAAGGATGAGGAGAAATAAGCCAGACAGAGAGGTGAAAAAGAAGGGATTTGCTTGCCAGGCACGGTGGATCGTGTCTGTAATCCCAGCGCTTTGGGAGGCCAGGGCAGGTCGATCACTTGAGGCCAGGAGTTTGAGACCAGCCTGGCCAATATGGCAAAACCCCATCTCTACTAAAAATACAAAAAATAAAAAATAGCATGGTGGCATGAGCCTATAATCAATCCCAGCTACTTGGAAGGCCGAGGCACGAGACTTGCTTGAACCTGGGAGGTGGAGGTTGCAGTGAACCGACATGGTGCCACTGGACTCCAGCCTAGTTGACAACTTAAAAAAAAAAAAAAAAAAAAAAAAAAAGATGGGATTTGCTCCAGCAAGAGGGGATATGAACAAAAGCCCAGAGACAAGAGAGAGTACACCTCTTTCAAGGACTGAAAACTTTCCTTAAGAGTAGGGATCAAAGTAACAAGTGTCAAAAGGTGAGGCTGGGAGCTTGGCAAGGTGAGGCTGGGACCTTGGCAAGGCATTGGAAGCTTTGGAAAAGAAGCTTGACACTGTTTTGGAGCATCCATGACTATTTATATAACTAAAATAGTCAACTTGCTCTTTAAGAAAATCATTCTCACTACAGGGTGAAGAATGGATTGGAGAAGGCCCTAAAGAGAGGGGTACCATTGTCATTTTCCATGAAGGAGGTGATGGTAGCTTAGGGGGAGACATTCCAACATTAGAATCTCCCTTTATGTATCTATTTTTGAAACAGCTTTATTGAGGTGTAATTGAAATCTCCTTTTAAATGATAATTGCGCTGCTTCCGGTATACCCTTCCCTGGGAGGGTAATGAGTACAAAGAGGTGTTATAAATTCTTAACACCTTTGTATTAGCTCAAATAGGCTACCTAGCTTGAGCAGATGGGATGTAGGTCAGGTATATCATAATGCAAAGATGACACCTGTGAAGAGAAGAGAGTATAGCACTGTGGGGTTTCACAAGAGGAAAAGATACTGATTATCAATAAAAGATAAGCCATTCCAAATATGCCTATCCTCATTTGTATAGTGGTGAGTAAAAAAGAAAAAACAATGGCTACTTCACTTCTCAATTTGGCGAATGTTGATGAGATTGACAATCCCCTTCCCGATAACCTACATACTGAGGACATTTTTGCCCCCAGGACTCAGATTCATATGGGGAAATAGGTAACACAAAAGCAAACAAGGCAGAAAGGGATTCTTCCAACCTTGGTGCCTGGGAAGCTTCTCAGCCTCTCACAGTCTAAGCTCTAAGGCACTTTTTCAGGAAGTTTACTATTATTGGGTTTATGTTTCTCTAAGTATACAGGTGGAGCTTCTAAATGCCTCTTGTGTATACCACTTCCTGGGTATACATGGGCCTTCAGAGAGCTATCAGTTTGCTGGGCCTGGGTCCCAGGTTTTCGGAGAGCTATCCAGTTGCTGTAGCTTTCCATTGTCTTGACCCAACCTGAAGAACAATTTAGCTCAACGGTTGCAGAAAATTACGACACTCAGTGTGCTGGTGTGGTGGTCTGAGCCTTATTTAGCTTGAGTCTGACAACACTGCTGTTCACCAGCTATTGCCCTTAAGGGAGGAACTTGACCTCAGGTTTCTTATCAACAAAGTGGAGTCAATGCTGGTCCCACCTCAAGGGGTTGTTTCCCAGCTTGAATGATAAAGGAGTTAATATGCATCCAATGCAGTATATAGTGTTTTTGTTTATTTTTTTCTTTTTTCTCCTGACAGAGACAATATGCATAATACTATGAATCTTGGGCAGATATCTAGGAAAATCTGGGTGGGAAAGGCCTAGATCATTCTGATTAAAAGAAAGAATTAATGATTAACAGCTCTGTCAGCTATGTGAATTGTAACTAGTGTCAAAAACCTAACTCAAAGAGAAGTGGTCACCATGGTGGAATTTAATGCAATAACAAGACCCCCAAAGAGAAGTGTGTGGTTAAAAAAAAGAAACATTCTTGACGCGTAAATGAAGCTGGGAGGTATGGTGCCCTGGCATCTGCATGACCAGATTGATCCATACGCTGCCATGGAACTTGCCAGGGAAGCTCATGTCACAATATGCTGGCAAGGATGAGACTTCTTGTGTAGTCTTCACCGCCATATAAAGAAGTTGTGAACACACAAAGGTGTGTGTTAGGGGTGCATAGGAAATCACCCCTAAATGACCTCATCCTTCTGGATGGTAAAGAAATATCTTCTCTCAGCAGACTTTGTGATAAAGTGTGCCCTACAGACAAATGCTGGTAACTACCATTTAAGGAATCCTCATCATACGGATGGCTCTACATACTTATCTCATTTAACCATGGGCAAAACAGTCATGTGCTGTTGTGGTGATCATTTTACAATTCAAGAAACTCAGGTTTAGGCAGACTGAATAACCTGCCCCAAATCCTGTAGATAGTAAGTGATGGTATTGAGATACTGAGATCTAAACTTGAGCAGACTAAGTAATTCCAAATGATGGGCACTATGTAAGCACGCTACCTGCTAGGGCTACTAAGTGCAGTACCTCCCTTCTCCATCTTAAGTCAAAAACTAAGTCTAACTTCCAACCAATACCTGAGTACTGATTTCCAGGTTTGGGGTACTAACATGAACAGGATCTAGCTCCTGCCCTTAAGGAACTCCCAGAATTTAGCTAACTAAATACAGTGTGATAAAATCAGACACTCTGGAGTCAAGCCAATCTGGGTTTAAATATTGGCTGTGCAATTTACAGTGAGGCAGGGCTAACCCTTAAGAGAAATTTAGGAGGCAAACTCAACAAATATTGCTAACTAATAAGCTCAGGTTAGCTGGCATTTACTTAACCTCTCTAAGCCTTACTTTTCTCATCTGTGAAAGGGATAAATATACTACTTCAAAGACTGTTCGGAAGATTAAATTAGATGATGTATATAAAGCCATTGGGTACTTGAAAACAAAAGTTCTTAATAAATAGTTATTATAGTGACTTTTTTTTAAGAGACAGGATCCCACTCTGTCACCCTAGCTAGAGTGCAGTGCAGTGGTACTAACACAGTTCGTTGCAGCCTCAATCTCCCAGACTCAAGCAATCCTCCCACCTTAGTCCCCCAAGTAGCTGAGACTACAGACGCACACCACCACACCCAGCTAATTTTTGTAATTTTTTTGTATTGTAATTTTTCTTTATCCTGCTCAACCTTGTCTCGAACTCCTGAACTCAGGCAATTCTCCCAACTCGGCCTCCCAAAGTGCTGGGATTATAGGCATGAGCCACTGTGCCAGTCCTAAAATGACTTCTTTACATGAGAAAGGGTGGGTGCAATGGACTCTGCCATTGGAAGGCAAGTCATCATCAGGAAAACCTTCATAGTCAAGGGTTTATAAGAGTTCAGTAAGTAGAGTAGGAGAAAAAGGGCATGAGGGACAGAGAGACAAGCATATTGATGAAAAAGTGTGCCATATTTGAGGGATGGTGAACAAGTGGTGTGGTCAGAGAGATGGGGGATGTGTTTGGAGAAGCTGTCAGAGCCAGACCACATTGACCATTTGAAGGCACTGGACTGAAAGTAGAGGTGTGACATGGGCATATAAGCATTTTCAAAAGCCCCTTCGGGGTGCAAAGTAGGACAGTGGGGAGGAGAGAGTGAGCGGCAAGGAGACTAGATAGGAGACTATAGGTATTGTTTAGGAGGAAGATGAGGAAGCTTGAGCTAGGGCCATTGCAGTGATGAGGCTGGATCTGAGAGGTGTCAAGGAAGTTGACTCAGTAGGATTCGCTAACCAAAGCCTGATGACTTGGGTTTTATCTTTCCCCACTGCTGACTGAGTGTTACACTGGGCAGAACTAGCTGGGGCATGAAGTGAATGATGAATCACATGGGTTCAACGGACAGTGTGCATGGATGAGGCATGATTTACATCATGCAGAAACAGTCATTGGGACATCAGAGAGCTGAGAATATAATTTAGCTTTATGTGAAAACCATTCATGGCCCTGAGTGTAATTATGCACAAATGTGCTATGACTTTCAAATGCAGGTGTGGGAACCATAGCAAAGGGCTTACGTAAGTAGTGTAGAATTTTGTGGAAGTGTAAAATACTGGACTTATAGAAATAGTGCTGAGTTCTCTCCTTCTCCTCCTTTCCCTCCTCTTCCTCCTCATCTTCACTATCCTCATCCTCATCACCATCATCATTTAATTCATTGCTTACCATAAGACATTCTTTACATAAATATCATTTCATATACTTCTAACAACTCCGTGATGTATAAATTATCATTTTTTTCAAAGATATGAGAAATGAATCTGAAGGAATTTAAGAAACTTTCTGGTCTCAGGCTGCTAGTATGTGGCAGAACCAGATTTCAATCCAGATCTCACTGGACTCCAGAATTTTAACTACTATACTCTGTTGTCTCCTCAGGTAGAGACCTCTGGTCTAGTCTTGCTCCTGAATTACAGCTGCTATGTGACCTTGAGCAAGCCGTTCACCTCTGTGGGCCCTGGGTTCTCCATGTACCCCCACTACACTAGGGGAGATCTATGTGTCACAGATGTGAAAGATTATATCAGATGATGACTCAGGTACAAAGAGCACTTTTAATCTCTCTTTTATCTTCGCTACCTCCCTTTGAGATTGACAACAGCAGGATGACTGTCTCTGGCCAGTCTAGAGAGGGTCACAGTCTCAACCAGGTTGCCGCAGAGCAAGGAGACCTGGAGTTCCCTAACACTCAGCTTCTTCTGCAACACCACATTCCCAGACAACTCTACTGCCCCAGAGTCAACCTGAGTCTCTGTCCTGGCCACACAAACCATGGGATGCTGATGGTTCAGTAGCCCTGGGCAGGTGACAGCCTGTTCATGCCTTGGTTTATCTCTCTGCTACTTAAAGGAAATAGTCCTCCATAAGGTTTTTCTCAGGATTAAATGGGTCAGTTTACATTAGATACTTACAACAGCACCTGGCATGTGACAGGCAGTTTACACATGTTGATTGTTGTCATTTGTGAACTCAACTCCCCACTCTCCAGACACACAAAAGTCTCAAAAATGCCTTTTGCTCATCCCCTCTCATCACTTGCAGGTGGGAGTGGAGTTCCAGCGTGGGCAGATCCGCCCTAAATGTCATACACTGGCTTCCTGAGGCCTTCTGCCTTCTCCCAGAAGAGTTGATAACTCTTCTCCGAGGTCTCACAGTGGGGACTCCCTACTTTCATTTTAGCCCTTTCCTCACTCAATGTCATTCTTCTCCAAAGGACTATGAGCAACACAAGGGCATGGTCTGGTTAGAATTCCTTCTGAACCCTGGAGCCTTGCCCTGGACCTAGCCCATAGCTAGCACCCATTGAATTTGAGCCTGATCCCTCGAATGAGGAAATCCTGAAGGAAGATCCCCCAGCAGCACTGTGAATGTCCAGGATCCCTCAAGAACAGTGGTCCTTCCAATTTGCACTGTCAATGCAGCCTACAAGGGGCCTGGAGAGAAGGCCACAGCCAAACAAAACCCAAGGGCTTTGTGTGGGGGTATGCTTTTTAATTGGCCTCTGCCCATAAAACTGCCAGACCCTGAAATGCGTTCACTGTCTGTCTCCCTTTGGAAACTTTGCTCCAAGTGTTTGTACATGTTATAGCCAAAGCCAAGCTGTTCTGTTTTCCTGTTTTACAAGAGTTGGCAGCAGGGGAGTGCAAGGGGCTACAGGTGTGCTCTGCTGGACAGGGAGGCATGTATGCCTCTGTGTGTATGTGTGTGTGTGTTTGTGTGTGTGTGTGTGTGTGTGTGTGTGTGTGTGTGAGAAAGGGAAACTGGGGAGGTTGTCAGTTTAGATAGTCACAAGCACCCCAAATGGGTAATTCAGAATTCAGATTCTGGACCCAGCCCTGACACTAACAGGCTGCTGGACTCTAGTTTCTCCCTAGTCTTGCCCTCAGGGTCTCTTCATAAACAGGTTAGCCAGACAAGAAATTTACTGAAGAATCCTTCAGCTTTACTAATTGTTTTTTCAATCTCTTAGGGCCTGCAACTGGAAAAGAAGAGGGTAAACAATTCTGTGTATTTGTAGAGGAGGAGGATGTTTACAGAGCAAACTCCTGGAGCAGACGTGTTACTTATTCTAGGAAAATTGCTCTGACCATAGCCCCAAATTCAGGACAGGAGTTCCGCCTTTCAGTTCTCATAATCCCCACATATCTGTGACGTTGCTACTTAACCCATTGGGTTTTAATTATGCCTTTAGATATTTGTTTTCCCCTAATATATCTGAGCTCCTGGATAGAGCCGTGTTTTATGTCTCCAGGGCCCATAGGTTAAATCATACATTAGATACTAAAGAAATGTGTGCTCATACTGCTCCATGCAGTTTCAAAGTCATTTTTACTTAAGTCTTCTGGAATGGGGCTCATGATCTACCCTTTGTAGTTGAGGAAATAGAGGTTGATATATGAGTTTGTGTTCATGCAGGATCTTTAAGCCTGAGTAGACCGTGGGCTTCTTTCTTCTGAGTCCCAGACCAATTCATTTTGGAGTCTACCAGAACGTTCATTCATGAATTTGCTAAGGAGCCACTGAAGGACTAAAGAGATGGTGGGTATAGGAACTAGAAAAGTCTAATCAAACGTAAGGCCTTAGCGCTCTCCTCCTTGGTCAGAGAGGCTGATCTCTTGGGGATTCGGATTAGAAGGACAAATTTCAGTAACGACCAGAGCAGCAATTGCCCTTTGTTGAACACTCCATGGCCAGGGTCTGTGCTAAGCATGTTGGTTGAAGTATCTCATTTAGTTGTCAGACATACACCATATTGTAGCTGTCAACACTCCCATTTTACAGAACAAGTATTGAGGCTCAGGGAATTTAGGTGATTTACCTGGAGCCATGCCATTAGGAAGAAGCCAGGGTGCAGTTCTTGCCTAAAACATGGTCACTCTACAACATTCTCATAACTCCTCCAGAGGCCAGTGCTCCCATTTTATAAATATGGAGACTGAGGGCCAGAAATGAAAAAGTACCCATTCAAGATCATAAAGGTGCCAGAACCAAGAGTAGAGTGTTTTTTGGTTTTATTTCCAATGCATTCCTGACCCCATGGTAACCCCAGGTCCATCTGCTTTTCTGACCTCTGGGCAAGTAGAGAATAATAGGGGGAAAACTTTACCTCTTCTCAGAAATCAAGGCAAATGCCAAGTGGGTTAGCCTCCCCAGGCAGTTCTGTAGCACAAATACCAGCCTATTTGCTGCAGTTCACTAGGTTTTATGATCAGGGATGACGTAGTTTCTTCACTCACTTGCAATCTATTCAACTCCACAGTCAACGAACAGCCTTCCTGGGGCAGAACAAGAGGCAAGTCTTAGAGGAGCTGTCTGCAAAGATCATCAAGGCTGGCCTTTTTTTTTTTTATCAGAAAATAAAAGCATGACTCATTGACTGTGTAGCCCTAGGCAAATTTCTTTCCTTCTTTGGATCTTGATCTTCCATGCAATATAATTTGGGGAACTGGGTTCAAATATCCAGATGACTTGGGAGCTTGGGGAAAAATACAGATTCCTGGGCCACATTCGTTGAGATTCCAATTATGTCTTGGGACTCTGTGTTTTTGCAACTTTCCCAGGATGGCTTTGATACATGCCATATTTGGGAATCACAAACATGGATGATTCCCAAGAGCCTTTCCAACCAGAGCACACAGAGTCTGTCCATTTACATGGAAGATGCACCAAGGCCCAGTCCCCATCTTCAGATGTTGCAATAGTAAGTATGCAGCTGAAGGAATGCACCCCTTTGTTGGAGTTCAAGAGAATAGAGTTAAGACAAAAGATTTGCTTAGGGAGTGTTCATATAAAGGGCTGCTTTTTGGGGAGGGGAGGATAATATGATGAGCTTTCTATCACTAGAGAGTTACAGGTTGAGAGGCAACCAAGATGAGATGCAGGTCCCTGTTACAGGGAACAAAACACCTTCATAAGGAATTGTTAAGGGAGGGAGAAATTCTGAAGAATAAATATTAATCTCTGGAGTCAGACAAATTGAGTTCAACTCTCAGCCTCCTCAAACATAGAAACTTAGCAGACTTGGAGCTCCATTTATTCCCCCCCCCCCCACCAAAAAAAAAAAAGGAATCACCAGATGTGTCTACCTCACTCAGACCTTGTAAGGAAGACACTATAAATAAATCAGAAAGGGCCTGGCATAGAATGTGACACACAGTAAGTGCTGCATAAAGGTTTGTGGTTTGCTTTGCTTTTTCTTTTCTTTTCTTTTCTTTTCTTTTCTTTTCTTTTTTTTTCTCTTATTCATTCCTTTGGCATCACTATTAGTTCCCACAAAACCTAAATCTAAATTTAGGGAGAAAGAACTTCTCACTCAACCTTATTTTCTGTTTCATAAGACGCTGGGGGTTACACTGAAAACAAAATCAACAAACAAAAACAGAACAGAGGATGACTATTGGGCCGCAGAGGTTTCTGTGGTTGGCTGAGGACATGGTACATTGGATGTGGATGAGAATTTTCTGCCCCTGTTTCTTTTGAGTTTCCAAGTGAAACTTCCAATTGGGAATGAGCCAAGTTCAGAACCCACTCAGCACATCTGTAATTGGGTTAATGGTATTTGGACTTGTTTAATCTATTCACCTGATGTCAGGTGGATGTCACATTCATAGAACTTCTCTTTATGCTGAGCTAAAATAACACAATATTTTCATGCAGCAGTGACACAGGCAACAGTGGCACTGGGTTCCATAGCCTCCTGCCTTATCACATTCACACCACAGTGCAGAATGGAGTTTAAGCATTGTCATGCTCTGCCCTATTCATACCCTGTTCATAAGACCTTTTTGTCTTATGCTCTATACCTAAGCTGCTTCAAGTTCCCTGCCCATCCCTTGTTTTTTCAGACCTCCATATCTTTACCCATTCTGCTTCCATAGGTATGTATATTCTTGCCAGCTTTTTTCCTTCTGCCTAACTCTTGCTTTAGTGGACAGTAGCAATTTCTCTATTGGCTCCTCAGAAACAGTTATTTCTTCTGATCAATGCCTGATTCTTTTTGGAAGAAAGGAGTAGAGAACCACCTCAGCTTCACTGGGTATGATCTTGGTGGAACTTAAATCAAAGTGTTATGTTCTTCCATCGCAGGCTACCCAAGCATAAGACCTGCATGTGGCCAACTAGATTCTTACTCCCAACACTCTGAACTTTGAGCAGAGTGATACAAGAAAGGAACAACTGGAACGTCTTGAACTGTAGAGCCTGGATTAGATTTTTTTATCTGTTTTTGCTGCTAAGACCCTGGAATGATCTGGCTTCTTCAAGTCTCTTTCTCCAGCCTTCCCTCACAGGTTGAAACCTATGAACCAAGCCCTCTCAAACATTTGTAGTAATTTTCCTTTGGGCCAAACTACAGCTGCCTCTTGCAGCCTATGAACTATGACATATATATTCAACCATGATCTAATACTGTTTTCTTTGGGAAGCCTTCCTTGAACCCTCAGAGGTGGAGCTCATTTAATCATTCATGACATCCCTATGGAGGACCTAATATATACTTGATTCTGTACTGGGTTCAGGTAATATGAAGTCTTGGTACCTGCCCTCTCCTCTGAAATTCCCAAGCACCAGTCCTAACTTAGCATGTTGGAAAGCTCTGGGTTTTGTGACTTATCTCCCCCAGAGTCTGTGGGAAATTCCCAAGCACCAGTCCTAACTTAGCATGTTGGAAAGCTCTGGGTTTTGTGACTTATCTCCCCCAGAGTCTGTGGAGTCCATAATTACAGTGCAATGCTCCATTCACCTCCAGACCTCTACTGCCCAGCATAGTGCCCAGAAAAAAAGTTGATGCAAAATAAATGTGTGTTGAACTCAGTTGACTTCCTTTTGGGGACACCCTACAAAGCAATCTCAGCCTTAAATTCAAAACTGCTTTGAGAACTAACCCAGACACTGTTGTATTTGGGAAAGCAAAGAGGAAAAAAATGGTTGGAAAAAAAATTGCAGTGGATGTGTACTTTGATTCAATGAGGCATTCTTTTGCTGTTAGCCTGGTTTTAAAAAATCACCTCCTAGCAGTAGCCATGACCCAATAAGCACTTTGGTGACTGGATGGAAAGATTTCATCTAGGGGTGCTAGTAAAAATCCCAGGAAAAGGGATTCCCATTCCTTCTCTCTCTCCATACACTCCTCCCTTCCCATAAGGAGCCTTAATGGACCCTCAGTGCAACTCTGACATGATGGAAACTGCAAAGAGATGGAATTTCCACACTGGACAGAGAACAGAAGAATGTTATTTTTCTCACTGAAACCTTGAAACTGGCACGCTGCCCTTGGGTGGGAAAAGGGGTGTGTGGGGAAAGGAGCTAGAGTAGGGGGGAAGGGCAGCAGAGGCTGAGATGAGATGATGGCATGCCAGGCCTCCAGATGTTTGCTCCTTGCAGATGTGTCAGTGACGGTTTGACCCACACATCTGGGAGATATCACCACAGTTCACATCTGGAGAGTACTTCACAGGTTACAAACTCTCTTACTGATGTCTCTAATTGGACTCCCATGGCAGAACAGATACTGTTGTCCCCATTTTATCAATGAGGCTCCTAGAACTGTCACGTGGCCTTGCTTAGGCAGTGATAACAATAACAATGGCAATGATAATGATTGCCAACACTAGTAAAGCATTCAGTAGGTACCAGGCACTGGTCAAGCACTCTATAACCTTAGCTCATTTAATCTACATGGCATGTCTTTAAGATGGACATTTTTATCCCCACTTTAATGAGTCACACAACAATCTAATAATTTGCTTCAGATCACGCAGAGAGCCAGTGGCAAAAGTGGGGGATTCAAGCCTAGGCAGTTTTCCTTCAAACTCTATGTCCTTAAGCATTATTTACTGCCTGCCTGCCTGCCTGCCTGCCTGCCTGTCAAAGCTGGGAATAGAATCAAGTCTGACCCTTAATTTCATCTTGCTGCTTATAGCGTTAAATAAAGATAGAAGTGTGATTCTAGTTAAAAAGTATTTATTCATTCATTCACACATGTGCTAAGTGACTACAACATGCCTGTCACTGGTTTGGTCAGTAGAAACACAGAATTGAGAGAGAATAGTCTTCTATTTGGTTCTAAGTGTTATAAGCACAGTGGCCATTCTATCTCCAACTCCTGAAATTGGGCATGGCACATCTTGGGCACTGAATAAATATATGTTGAATGAATGGGTTGTACCTGCTCTTCAGAATAAAGACTTATAAGTGAATACATGTTCATGTTCTTATATATTATGTAAAAAATAGTTAGATAATATAGAGTGTTGAGACCTACAGTGTGGTCTGGAGATGGAATAGATGAGCACAAGAATGTAGGAGATATCCAGGCACTTCCAATAGTTCAGTACATTTAAAATGTAGTGGAGTCACTATCCGACAAGTCCAAACAGATAAGCAGGGATATGTTCTGAAAAGTTGGGCATTGTATTTTAGGACAGGGGTCAACAAACTTGTGTTTTTTTGTTTGCGTGTGTGTGAGTTTGTGTTATTTTTAGAAATGGGGTTTCACTCTTGCCCAGGCTTGAACATAAAGGCACAGTCACTGCAGCCTCGAACTCCTGGGATCATTGCCTCAGCCTTCCAAGTACCTGGGACTAGAGTCCCAAATAGCTGGGACTACACCACCACACCTGGCTTAAACTTTGTTCTTTAAAAAGCCATATAATAAATACTTTAGGCTTTGTGGGCCATACTGTTTCTGTCGCAGCTACAGATTTCTGCTTCACAAAAGCAGCCATAGATAGTATATACATAAATGAGCATAGCTGTGATCTATCAAAACTTTATTTACAAAAATAGGCAGAGGGCCAGATTTGCTCTGTAGTGTGTAGCACCATTGATGCAGCATGATCAGATTAGGTTTCCTTTCTTCATTCACTTCTTAAGTATTTACTGAATACCTACTATGTACCATGTATAGTAGCAATTGCTTTATTTTTGTTGCTTACAATCCTGAGAGGCAGAAAAGAATCAATTACAGCAGCCTGGCAAGTACTGTGATGAATGGAAACAAAGGGAGTCGTGAGGTCACAGAGAGGGGCCCCTACCTTAAAATTTAGAAGGGTGAACACATATCACCCTTCTCCAAGGAAGAAATATTTCAACTCCAGCCTAAAGGATGAATAAGGCTAGATGATGAAAATGAAAGAATGAAAGAATGTTCCAGATATATAAACGCTGGAGAGTGATAGAGAACTTGCAAGGTTAGTGAGCCTAGAAGAAATTCAGCATACCTTGAGCACAGATTGTGAAAGGAAGAATGGTAGGAATGGAGGCTGAATATTATCAGTCATATCAGTGCTACCCAATAAAAACAAAGTGTGAGCTCCATATGTAATTTAAAAGTTTGATAGCCACATTTAATTTTTGTTTTTCTTCTTCTTTTTTTTTTTTTTTTTTTTTTGAGACAGAGTCTTGCTCTGTTGCCCAGGCTAGAGTACAGTGACACAATCTTGGCTCACTGCCTGTGGCTCCCTGGTTCAAGTTATTCTTGTGCCTCAGCCTCCGGAGTAGCTGGGACTACAGGCATGCACCACCACACCGGCTGGTTTTTGTATTTTTAATTAGGGATGGGGTTTCACCATGTTGCCCAGGCTGGTCTCAAACTCCTGGCCTCAAGTAATCCGCCCACCTTGGCCTCCCAAAGTGCTGGGATTACAGGCATGAACCACTGTGCTTGGCCCACTAATAGCCACATTTAAACATTTTTTTTTAATTAACAGGTGAAATTAAAATTAATAATGTATTGTTTGATCTAAAATTGTGACATTTTAATGTGATTAATATCAGTAATTATTATGAGAAAAACCTCATTACCTTTGAAATCCGTGGTGAATTTTTGACTTGCAACACATGTAAATTCAGTCTAACCAATGCTGAATTTCAAGTGCTCAGTAGCCACATGTGGCTACTGGATTAAACAGGGCCAGGCCGGATCATTCAGGACCAGTAGCCCAGCAATGTCTGGACTTTAGCATCAGTGCAATGGGATTTTTAGGTATCTTTCTGGTAGCAGCGTAGCCTGTAATCTTACAGCTTGTAGTTTCCTTCTGGCTAATTGCAACAAGGTAGGAAGCTCAAAGAAGAAAAGCAAAAATCAGAATAAAGGATGAAAAGAAAATGACTAGCTTTGGGTGGAAAAGAGAAAGATACTGTTGCTTTACCAGAAAAACTGTGAACATAGATAACGGAACCAAATTCCTAACTGACCAAGATCGATGACAATCGAGAGGTCAGATGTCTTATTGAGTCTGGTCACACAATGAAGTCTAAACCTAGAAGTCTGGCTAATCATCAGCTCTGTGAATTAACTGGTGACCAGAAACCATCTCATTTGGAATCTGAGACTGTCAAAAGAAGAAGACCGCGTCAATCCAAGAAGCCACCTCATTTTCCTTGCTGCCAGTTGCAGGTTCAGGTTGTAGAACCCATCTCAGCCTGAGGAGAAGGAGTTTGGCAACCCCTCACCTCTGAGCCTACGAAGGCTGAGACCCATGTCCTAGGTGGTGGGGTTAGTGTTGGTTATACCTACCACATGTCAGGTGCCTAGTTGTCCTTCTGTCTGTTCCAATTCCCCACTTGGCCTCAAAGCTTTAAACCTTAGCTTTCTACTCGATTAACCAAACTCTCCTCCATATCTGACTCCATTATCCAAACAGGCAATTTGGATGTGCGAAGAGTTGGAATTACTGATTTTTTTAAAAGTCAAATTTGCTATCTCTAGAACATACTCATCTTGGAAAGCTTTAGCAGTTGGAGGTCTTTGGAGGACAGCTTCTTTAATGAAAAATCAGAAAGATTGGTAATTGATGTATGATTTTTATGTTAACAGGCCTTTCTAAAATGCTGAAAAACTTTGTTCTCTTAATTGGTTTAGTTTCAGCCTGGAGTTTATATCACTAATTGGATTAGCATGTGTTTTCTTCATGGATGGTACTTGATTCAGGCTCTGTTCAAATTTATTCATATCTCCCTCAAATAATCACAGAAGACCTACTGTATGTCAGGGGATACAGGTTGAATAAGAGGCAGCTTCTGTGTGTATCTAAGGAATGAAATAAGTAAACAATTACCATAGTGTGGTTAAGACAATTGTGGAGGAAATAAGAGCTGATGTGGGCTCACAGGGTTTCCAGGCTTGGTCAGGCACAGAGAAGCCTTCTAGCTTGGTCAGGCTCAGAGAAGCCTTCTAGGAGTGTCATTAGGCATTGTTATGTTTTTGAGTTCATAAACAGATTGCCTTAGTTCAAATTCAGATTTCATCTGATTATTAGTCATATGTCATTGAGAAATTTATTTAAAATTTCTTGCCCCAATTTCCTCATTTTTAAAATGAGAATACTGATATTTACGATGTCAATGGATTTTTACATATATTAAGTAAATGATTATATGTGAAGTACTTAAGTTCATGCCAGTCATATAGTGAGTCTGCAATTAACGTAAGCTATAATAATGATCATTAATGAGCTCGTCTAAACTCTAAAATGAAGAACAAAGAGGAGTGAGGTGTGTATGTATGTATAGATAAGGGCAGATGTTCCAGAACTCAGAACTAAGAGAACACTGCAAGGTAAGGTAACTAAAGGAAGTTTGGTTTGGCTGTAAAAATTGAGGAGTGGGTAGGGAGTGGATGGGGATGACAGTAAAAGATAAGCCTAGCAAGGCAGGTAGAATCTACTGTGAAGGGTTTAGGTAGGCTAAAACTTTGGGCAACAGTATTTTTGAAGGAGTGAACGTGTACAAATTTCAGGCTCTGAAGACAAATTTACAGGTGAATGAGGTCCCAACAACTGATACCTTGTATGTGTTAACATGAGTTCCAGGAGAGCTGCAGATGTTTGAGATGAAAGCATTTGGCAGGGAGCTTTGTGGAAAATATTTTAAAAATATCAACACAAAGAAATATGTGTAACAACGTGAAGGAAAACCATTCTGCTAGTGGAAGAGAAATACCAAGGTTTGGGTTTAGGTCTTGGATGGTGCATACAATGTCTGGAAACTAAGTTCTGTCTTTGGTTCCTTGGAAAGAGGTTTTGAAATTGAAATTGGTCCTTGCAAATTTCACCTCCTTGGTCTGTGCTGGTATGGTGTGCGTGTGTGTGTGTGTGTGTGTGTGTGTGTGTGTCTGTGTCTGTACAGATGAATGGATGGATAGATGCACTATGTCACTGTTTTAAGGATTGAAGAAAATGGGATGTCTGGTCACCTCCTTTTTTACATGTGGTCTGTGTTACCTTGACATATTTTTTATCCTGGAAAGGAATGTGTTCGATATGATGCAAGGGTATGCAGGAGAATGAGCTACTCCTTTCCATGCAAAGCTCAAACAGGCCTCCAGGAAGAACCATAGAGCACCACTCCAGCTCTTAGACAAACTCTTGTGAAAGGACACCACTTCTATGCTCTCTTATACATTTGGAAGAGGAATATAAAGCCAATGAGGAGAAAATATGGAATCCTGAAATCAAGCGTGCCTGAGGTCTTCTCAGCCAGACTACCCTTCTTTTATTTTTCTAAAATCCCATTTGTTCAAGACTCAGCTCAAGTGCTACCTCCTCTAAGTCTCCTGGGCTCTTCTGCAGCCCCATCTCCTGGGATTAGCCACATTTAGACAATGTTCTGACCACATCTAATGGCTTGCAGTTCTCTAAGTGCATTCCTGTGCATCCTCCCACCCACAAACCTTTGTCCAGGCTGCCCCCTGTGCCTGGACCACCGATCTCTCCCTTCTTGATCTGCACAGCTCCTACTCATATTCAAAACTCCATGTCAGCAACATGTTCTTGCCCTCAAGCCTGAGGATCTTTGACATTGGAATTTAAAGATGCATTTACTCATATCTGCACCAACAGACAGAGAATTCTCTGAGGGAAGGAGTCATGTGATTTTTTTTATTATTATTATTTTGGGAATCCCTATCACCTAGGATATGAGTATGTGAGTATGTGGATTGCTGAAGGGACTGGCATCTGTGGTTCTCAAAGCATTGCCCTCTTGATCAGCAGCAATCACATCATATGGAAAGTTTTTAGAAATGCAGATTATTGGGCCCTACACCAGGACTATTAAATCAGAAACTCTGGAGTGGGACCCAGAGATCTGTGTTTCAGCAAGCCTTCTAGAGGACTTTGATGCATGCTAACATTTGAGAACTCCTGGTCTAGAAGAAGGGGTTGACCACTGTGATGAGAAGTCCATAGCTCTGAGAGGTTCTGTTGATTTCAGCCTCAATAGAACTCAAAGGTGTCATGAGCTATGGACAAACAGTTCTTTACTTTATTCAGAGGTTAATCCAGGGAACTCTCTGGACAGTCTTCTGTGTATTTAAATTGTGAGAAGGACCCATCCAACTACCCAGGTCTGTCATGGCCTATATCTCTTGCACTCAATTCCCCTATTCTATGAAAAATGAATTGGTATTGATTTGACTCCTCGTGGCCTTTATATCTTTTATGGCTACTTTTTTGGCCCCTAAACACCCTGGGATGTATGTGCGTTTTACCTAAATCATATCATCTCTTTTTTTTTCCTCAGTCTCTGTATAAAACCTATACTTATGCTATCCTACTACTTTGTATAACTCTATTGATCCCAACTTCCTTTTCTCATTGCCTCAGCACTACCAGATCATTGCTCACCTCCACCACTACTCCTGCTTCCCATTTGGTCCTAGTGAATCCTGGCTCTCCCTTGCAATCTTTATTTCACACAAAGGGATCTACCTCAAAATTGAAAATTGTTCCTACAACTCTTTTCTTAGAAGCTTCTGTGTTTGTTAATCTCCCTTGCAATGGTGTCCAACCACTTTAGTGCTGTAACAGATCCCACTGAAGCTCTGCCCATATTTGTTGGCACTGTAACATCTTCTAGCATGACTTCCCATCGCCACTGTTCATTTTTCTTTGCCTGAGAGCTTTGTCTGGTGGCCTGAGCCCACTCTGCCCACCAGCAGGTAAGACAGATGTGCTGGGGGATTAATGCCCCAGGGAAATCTCTCAACCACTGATAGGCATGATTGGATTAAATACCTCAGTTTCCTAACATCTCAGGTGGGATAATTCTGAGGAGTGTGTCTTCTCCTGGCTCACAGAATTTGTCCCCAGGGTGATTAAGCTGCAGCTGATCACAGTAGTAATGTATTTGATAATACTACCTCTTTTGATGACCTTACCGTCTTTACCATCTCCTCTTCTGTTACTCATTGGAATCATCATCCAGATAATATACCTGTACTTGAACCTTTGCCTCAGAGTTGGTGATAGGGTTTAAATCTTACCTTGAATTGTAATAATCCCCATGTGTCAAGGGCTGGGCCAGGTCGAGGTAATTGAATCATGGGGCAGTTTCCCCCATACTGTTCTTGTGGTAGTGAATAAGTCTCATGAGATCTGATGGTTTTGTAAATGGGAGTTCCCCTGGACAAACTCCCATGCTTGCCACCATTTAAGATATGCCATTTCTCTTCCTTCACTTTTCACCATGATTGTGAGACCTCCACAGCCGTGAGGAACTGTGAGTCCATTAAACTTCTTTCCTTTATAAATTACTCAGTCTTGGGTATGTCTTTATTAGTAGCATGAAAATGAACTAATACTGTTGGCTTCCAAAGGAACCCAAACCAAGAAATGCATTTACAAAGCTCTTGGCAACTGGTCTCTTTCTAATTCTCTGACATCACCTGGCACCTTTCTGCCCCAGTGTGATTTCTTGGTTCCCCTTCTTTCAAATTGAGATCCTGGTGGCCTGAATACTTACCATTCCCCAAACAAGCCATGCCCTAATTCACCCTTTTGGTCTTTGCACATGCTGTTTTCTCTGCCTGCAGTATTGGCCATTTTATTCTGCAATGGCTTTCCACATTTGCAACACCCCACACATTGCACTCCAATGAGCTAGTTGCTTGTCTTTGTATTTGGAATATTTGGATACTCTGCGAGGAAAATGGCTGTGGATGTCTATCTTGGCCACCACTCTTATCAGTGTTTTAGTCCAATGAATTGTGCATAATAATGCTCAATAAACAATTGTTCAAAAATATTTGAGTAAATGAATACTTTCATAAGTTAACAAATGTGTTTTTGTGGTATAAAGTGGTGTATATATGGAAAAAACTATTTCTAATATGATTTTAACAAGCTGACACCCAGACATTGTCTAAGAGACTTGGTCACCATCTCTGCAGCCTCTGGGAAAAATTCTGTTTGGAGTGCCAAAGATTAAAGAGGGAAATAAAAACATTCAGCTAAGCATGTAGCCCAGGCTGGAATATACATGTTTCAGCCTCAGAAAAATATGGAGATAACAAACTTCCCACTCCCAGAGTAGTCTGTGGCTCGGCTGCATGTCAAGAAGAAAGAAAACAGAGCATCTCAAAAACTGTGGTCCTTCACTGCCTTCAAATCCCCCTCATTTTGTCCCTAGGCATGGAGCCCAGGTTTCTAAACTCCACAGATCTCTGCATTCCATCAAGACCCCTGTCGGGAGAGCCCAGGTACCAGGTAGCAGCAGGGGCAAGTTAGTCAGTGATGTCACTCTGTTTTCTACTCAGGGGCTCTGGGCAAGTGGCAAGTTCAAGTTCTGAATGAAACCTCTATTAATTTCCCCATCTGTAAAACAGAGTGGATTAGACCAATTGCTTTTACATCATGCTCTTTGGAACCCTAAAGCTCTGAAGAAAATAGAATTGAGCTACTAGGAATTGGGCTACCCCACCCCTCTTGATTAGAGAAGCTCTTTTGACTTGGCATTTCAAATAAATTTTGCACTTGAAGAATGGATTCTGCGGCCCAAATTTCTGAGAATGTTTGACTGATTCAGTTACATCTGAGGCAGCCCCTCAAGGATATAAAACCCAGTGAAGGAGAAGGTAGATATCAAAATTGGATATAGGGGCTGGGCGTGGTGGCTCATGCCTGTAATCCCAGCACCTTGAGGGGCCGAGGCAGGTGGACCACTGAAGGTCAGGAGTTTGAGACCAGCCTGGCCAACATGACAAAACCTTGTCTCTATTAAAAATACAAAAATTAGCCAGCCATGGTGGCAGGTACCTGTAATCCCAGCTACTCGGGACGCTGAGGCAGGAGAATTGCTTGAACCTGGGAGGCAGAGGTTGTAGTGAGCCAAGACTGTGCCACAGCACAGTCTGGGCAACCGAGCAAGACTCTCCGTCTCAAAAAAAAAAAAAAAAAAAAAAAAAGTGGCAGGAGTTCATTGTCAGCACATGGAATATCTTTGGGTAAAGCAAATTAAAAACTAGTCTAGCTCTGTTTGGGGTAGAATGGGGTTCCTCAGGGGATTAAACTCCATTCTTTTGGCTGCTTCTTCACTGGCTTCTCCATCACATCTCTTAGTGTTCCATCATGGCACTCAGTTAGCAACAGGCTCAGACAGCTCATCTCGTCTTCATCTTGGTAATCATTATCCTCATTGCTCAGATGAGGAGTCATGAGGCTTAAAGGTTAAGTGGCTTGTCAATGATCACAGGGCTATAAAGCAGAATAGCAGAACTGGAAACTAGGACTCCTACCTACTCATACTTCCACAATGCCAACACACATTGCTTCCCTGCTCTACATTTTGTATTATAAAACTGTTGTATTTTAAGGAAACTTTGCTAACCTTTTCCCTTTGCCATTTCCCCTGTATACCAGTTTTACAGTACAAAAGGTATTATAGGGCCAATTTTTGTGGCCCTATAATGCCAATTATAGGGGGATAACTTTTGTGGCTGAAGTTAAATGGTGTCTTATTCTCCTTCCCCCAATTGCTCTGGAAAAATGTCTTCTTTCTATGGAGAAATTTTGTGGATGACTCTTTTAAAACTTTTTTATACTGAGATATAATATACATACAGAAAAGTAAGTAAACTTTTAAGTGCTTGGTGAATTTTCATAAGCTGAACAGACTTGTGTAAACAGCACCCAAATCGAGAAAGAGAACATTACCAGCACCGCATGGTAACACAGCATGTTAGAGGCTATGATCCCAGATCTCACCTAATTCTATTCTGACCCCTTTCCCAAAGCCTTCCTCTCTCATCTTGAGACCCTATGACAAAATCACTGAGGAGTCATCAAAAACATTGTTTGAATTTCCAAACCTACAAACCTGATCACATGGTCTTAGGTTTCTATATTTTCCTGATAGCTGGTCCTAGAAAATAGCCAGATTTTCCTGTTTCAATATTTTATTGTTTAAAAGTGAAATCTAATGTGAATTTTACTTCCTGCTCAATTTTTCTATAAACTAAAAACTTATTTAAGAAATAAGTTTTTAATTAAATACCCAGTCTATTAATTAAAAGAAAGAAAAAAACACATCTAAAATTAATCAATTAGTCAACTCCTTCACACTGCCACTGGAGGGACCTTTCTCAACCACAAATCTGACCATGTAAATTTTGTTCAGGAGCTCTGCATTGCTGTTAAGATAGAGCCCCAAATCCTTTTTATGGCTCTTGGTGACTTATCCATCCTCTAGTTGGGCCACTGTTACCCTTTCTACTGTCTAAACACATTGGCACTTTTTTCAGTTCTTTGAAAGTGTCACGCTTTTTCTTACTTAGAAGGATGCACCTGCTGGTCCCATTTGCTTAAACACACCATTTGCTTTTTCTCATTGCCAATTCCTTCTGTCTCTGAAAAGGTCAGTGACTTGCCCAAGTCACAGGGCAGATGGTACTTGAACTTGGTTTCCCCCATTGCTAACCCATGCTTCTGTATGGCACCGCTATTTCTCACCTCAAACATCATTCCTTTAGAGTTTAAAGCAAAGAAGCAAGGGTTCTCATGGGTTGAAGGTTAGAGAATCTCTGCTTTTGTCCAAACTTTTTATTTCTGGTGTTAAAGGTTAAGAACTGAATAGATTTACTAATGCCAGTGCAGCATAATAGAATGCTCCCCTCCAAATTTTTTAAACATTAATTTTTTTGGATAGACAAACTCTAGAACTTACGTTATAAATATAAATGAATCAAAATACTGAATATTTCTGCCTTCTTTGAAGTGAGAAAGAAATAATTTCCCATTTGACAGATTAATAAAGTCCAATGAACTCTCCATTACTCTGTGTGTGTGTGTGTGTGTGTGTGTGTGTGTGTGTGTGTGTGCGTGCGTGTGTGTGTGTCTTTAGGGCTGGAGAAAGAAGGAAGAAGATACTGGATTTAAGATCTTTCATCTTGCAGTAGGAAGCTCTTTTCCCCATGAATTTCTGTCTCTTCAGACAAAACCAAGGAATATAAAAAGCCACATTAAAACTCTCATCTTTTAATCTTTCTGTTTGAGAAATATTGGCCTCTTTTCAGGAGCTGATTGTCTAAATGTTGTTTCAATCTTCACGTTGAATAGAACTGTGTAAAACATTTTTCTTTTGTCAATTATTTTACTTTGAAAATAACCAGTTATCTGGAAGAATTTAGAAATGACTTTTTTTTTCTTTTTTAGTAGTCTCCCTCATGTTTCTCCACGAGTTATATTTTTAGAGTCCGAAAAAAGCCACCCCACTATGAGTAGTTCTTGACTTCCCTATCCCTGCCCTTCTATATAATTCACATTGATGTTCCCACACAGCCTTTTTGTGAAAAATTCAAAATGTAGTTATCAGCAGATAAACACATATTTTGACCTGCCTTATGCTGTTACTGCCAGCTAGCAGCTCAGTGGACAGTGCCAATAAATTCACTCCATAAAATGCCTGTGCAAGCTCTTGAATGATTTATGCATTTTGTTTTTATTATCTTATAAAATAAGTAGATATCACAAAAATTAGTGTATTATTACTTGTCGTAGCCTGATCTCATAGTACTCATAACAAGAGATAATATAATGTGTCCAGCACTGTTCTAAACACTTTGCATATTTGTCTCATTTAATTCTAGCAAAAATCTTATGAGATACTTTTATTATTTTCATATCACTTACGGGAAAACTAAATCTTAAAGCCATTAAATAATTTTCCAAAAATCACATAGCTACTATCTGGTGATAAGATGAACAATGAGATACACTAGACAGATTGAAAGCAGCAACATTTCCGTTTCAGCTGCAGGCTCATTTTCACATATAAAAAAATTATATATATGTGTGTGTGGAGATATATATATATATATGCCTGCATATGCATATGTGTGTGTGGATATATATATGATATTGTAATACCAGAAGAGTAAGAAAGAGTTAATCTTAAAAGATAGAACTCCACAAGAATGAACAATGTATCCCACATTTTGCCTTAGACAAATGAAAACTTAGTTATGAACTAGCTCTGATCCACAGCTTAGCACTTGGGAACCACTACACTGGTTTGTGTCTTTGGACCATACCAGCATTTACATCTGGAAGTATATTATTAAAGGCTGTGTGCAAAAGGTGGTATGTAACCAAGAGTGACACATGCTTTAGCTTCCCAGAACTTTCTTATAACATGTAAGAAAGTTTTTCAATTTTTGCATACACAAAATTAGATGCTTTCAGGAATTAATTTTTGTAGAGGAATAGATGTATATTGGATAAAATCTTGTGCTGTCATTGATTGTCCAGTTCCAGGCCCCAGGGCTCTCTCCATGTTAGTGTGTATATATGACAGCCCTTTATCATTCTGCAAGAGACAAAAACCACACAACAACACATTGAAGCATACAAGCTATTATATATTTTCATAATATAGAACTTTAAAGTATAGTAATCAACAGTGGCAAAATATTTCTGTCTCTGACATTATTATTTGTGAGATCCAACCTGTAATTGAGATAAGAGAAAACAGTATGGAAAAACAAATCCACAAGAACAGGATAAAAATATCATGAACAGTAAAATATGTCTAAGTATTTAAAACTGTATAGAAAAAATAAATTAGATGAACAATTGTGTAAATATAAATTAAAAAAAGATGACATTCTTAATAAATAAAGTTTACTATTTACATTTTCATATATTGCCAAAAGATTTAACTTAGATCCATAAAAACACATAAACAGAAAAAAAAACCAAACATAGGAGCAGCAAATTTATGCGTGTGAGGTACAGAGAAAGGATTGGAATTGTGTTTAGTTTTTGGTGTTTAGATTGTTTTCTTTGTGTCTTTTTTCTTTTTCTTTTTTTTTTTTTTTCTTTTTTACCATAGGCCAGTAGAATTCTTATGAGAACAGCTTTTAAGCACTTCAATGGAGTGTCATTTTTTTGGTAGCTTCCAGAAGGTGCCAAACAGGTTTCAACATCATATTAATTAGAAATACCCATAATAATTATAACAATAATAAAAAGGTATAATATGATACATAAATATGGAAGAGCAGTTTGTAATATGAATACATTTTCTCTAGACGAGATCACAGTTTTATTTTGTAAATATTACATTTAAGTATATATATACACACATATATGTACAACTATATATACATGTGCATATATATGTAAATTTATATTTATATATAATATCTTTATATAGATAGATATCTGCAGACAGGTTATTGATTATAGAGACCCAAGAAAGCAACTCGATAATTGTTCAAAGGTTTCCTCACTGACTGCTGGTGTGTAGTTTAAGAAGCCCCCATTTGTTTGCACTCAGAATGCCTTATCTTCTTTTAATGGAACACTTGGTGTGGAAATTTAAGTCTGAGAAGTGAGGTGCCTTCTGAAGAAGAGATTTTAGAGACTCCCTTCCTCTATAAGTTAAAAATGACCGGAAGTCTTAAGTAGACAACAGTTAGCTGACTTTGACATTGTAGGACATAATCAGCTTTAAACCAAATCATAAAACTGGTAAAGGGTAAGATCAAATCTGCCAAAACAATAAAATATTCTCCAATACAGGTCTCTCTTTTAAGAGGGACTACAATTCAGGAGCTCCGGCTTTATTCCTTGAAATATCAAACAAGCACTCCTTGTCTTTCTGAAAAGGCCAATGGGCCTGTGCATTCTTGAATAATAATCCATGGACTTTGTGTCAAGCGTTGGCCCTCACAGCCCACCTAAAACCTCAGGGCCTCAAAATCTCCTGCCCTCCCACTCTGAGGTAGGTATATAGTATTATCCCCATTTTGCAGCTAGAGAAACTGATGCAAATGTAGAGGCAACTGGATAACTTGTTAAAGATCACTGAGCAAACTGCTGCCTGGAGTCAAAAATTCTAAGTTCTTTACAATAGGGACATCATTTCTCTTTTGGCTATTATACATTTCTTTTAAAAAACAAGTGATTCATAGGAATTGGCAAAAGTTGAATAAATTACAAGAACAAGCTTTTATTCATTTGCTATTTGGTTTTTATGTTTGTTGTTTACTTCGTTTGCTTTGTTTCTCAAAACTCACTGGGATTACCTGTCTGGTCATGTAGCAGCTTTTTAAAAAACTGGACTGTGCAGTGTGGTTCTGAGTGCAGTCTTTATAAAGCCCAGTGCTGTACTGGTAAATATAAACATTTTATAACGTGAAAAGCACAACGACACAATATGTCCCCTTAATATCTGGAAAAAACAATATCAAGCCCTCCCACTCCCTACTACCACTGATTGCCACCAAACAAATAAACAAAATGCCCACCCCCCCAACAACAACAATAACACATCAAGGGAGAAAATGTCATATTTCCTGGACCTACCACAATGTACAGAAAATAACAGACAGTGTTATCAAATCCCACTCTATGTCTTCTAGGGAAATGTTTATGTTTGTGTCTACCTACTGAGTCTGTAGAATAAACAATTTCCTTTAGGAAACATAAAAATAGGTTTTTTATTCTTATTTTTTAATCATGCATTTTTATTTCCTTTTAATCTCTTTGTCTTCTATTAATCTCTATCTGTACAGCTTTGTCACCATTTTTTTTTATTTTCTCACTTGAAGTAGTTCCAGAAAAAAACACAAAACCTCAAAACTGTTAACTTGACCTTATAATTTCCTTCCTTCCTTCCTTCCTTTTTTTTCTTCCTTCCTTTTCTTTCCTTCTTTCTTTCTTTCTCTTTCTTTCTTTCTTTCTTTCTTTTTCTTTCTTTCTTTCTTTCTTTTCTTTCTTTCTTTCCTTTCTTTCTTTCACACAGGTAACACCTATAACAAATTGACAATTGCAACCAAGTTAAATCGAACCTGGAAGGGAGGTAGCTGAAATGTGTCTCAAAGAATTATTTTCAACAAATAGCATTTAAGCATTGGCCAAGGTGGGAATAAGACCAAGAGAACTGTCTAGGCAGTGACTCAATGTGTTGAAGCCAGGAGTGGCAGCTGATACCCTACATTTTCAAAGCCCTACCATCTATGACCATTAATCTTTCCCTTCCTTGACACCCCAATTCACCATTGAAACTGATTTCCCAAAGACTGTATTTCCTTAAAAGGTTATTGGCACAGAATCGGGGGGGGGCAATGCAAATCCTTTGGGTAGATAGTTAACATTGTGACTTGGAAAAGGTTCCCTAAATAGGGCTTAGAGAACTGTCCACCTCATCTTTTCTTTTTTACTGCTAACAATCTAATACTTCAAATGCAGAACCTTCAGTGTTTTAGGGCCTTTGAGCTGCTGATACACAATAGTGCATCAGAGCTGCCTCTCAGTGCTCTGGTCACCTAAACAGAAGATGACTGAAGGAATGAAACGATGAGTTAATTCCCAGGAGGAAAATGAAACTGGGAATAAATACATTGCTCAAATTGAGCTGACACTCCTCCACTAAGGTTTGAAAAGACCCTATTAATGATACCTTCCACGTGGGCATGAGGTTGGCCACCAATCAAGTAGCCTCTTTTGCCTAATATCCTTGGCAAATATATGTTTGTTAGCAACAGGTCTGAATGAAAGAGACTGAGTGGGTCTTAATTCAGAAGAGCTGAATTCACTCTGTGAGTCTGAAGATACAAGTCAGCCTCCAGGAATCTTTGCTTAGCTGGATAGTGTGGGGATAGATGATGATGGGAGTGAAGATAGAAAGAGGATAAGGACTGATTTGAGGGAAGCTGGTAAGGTTCTTTTGTGGCTCCTGAAATCACATCATTAGTAATGTCATCTTTGGGTCTTCAAAGTTTTTTGTATTACCTATGGGTATAATTAAGCAACTGGGAGGGTTGATACTGTTACCTTTCTTAGCTTGTATCTTCTAAGTTAACATCACACAGGCTGATAACTCAGCTAGGGCAAGAGAGAGGCCTGGAGAGTTGGCAAGAGTGCGAAGATACTGGAGAGGGGTTCAGAATAGGATCGATTCTTCTAATATTATTCTTATTTCTTGCTAATAATTGGTCCTTATAATTACAGTGAAGTAATGGTCTGGATATAAATGAGATATGGTTTTGTGAGGAAGAAGCATAGAGGATTATTCTTAACAACTGTGGCAGTCTTGCCAATATGGAACCCAATTTCAGAGTTTGTGAAATGGTATAAGTCTCATAAACTATCTCAGCACTGCATCCGTATTTGTGGGCACCTGTGCCAAAAGCACCTTGATATGTTTCTTTTTTTTTTTTTTTTTTGAGACGGATTCTCGCTCTGTCACCCAGGCTAGAGTGCAGTGGCACTATCTCGGCTCACTGCAAGCTCTGCCTCCTATTTCAGGCCATTCTCCTGCCTCAGCCTCCCAAGTAGCTGAGACTACAGGCGCCCGCTACCACGCCCGGCTAATTTTTTTTGTATTTTTAGTAGAGACAGGGTTTCACTGTGTTAGCCAGGATGGTCTCGATCTCCTGACCTCGTGATCCGCCTGCCTCGGCCTCCCAAAGTGCTGGGATTACAGGCTTGAGCCACCGCGCTCGGCGATATGTTTCTTAATGTAATTGGCCAGAGATGGCCAATAGATGTCTTCTCAAGTGTTTTTGATCACCAGTTAAGTGCTACTGGGAGTGATATAATATGGTGGTTCCTAAAGTTATTTTTGGTCCCATTTTTTTTTCTTGAAAAAAGACTATGATAGATTAACAACACCTGCCTTGGATGCAGGAGTTAGGTGAGGCTGCACATGTGCGTGATATTTTCTATCCCTATGCTAGGTTTTGTTTCTGTTGGCTGTCTTCACTAGACTTGAGATGACTTGATTTACAGTAATCCCTATGTGATATAACTAGTCTAGACCTTCCCTTCACCTCAATTCCCAGCTCCAGGTTTCAGAAAGCATGTCACACTCAACCTTTCTCTCCAGTTCATCCTGTATTAATTTCTTCCCATATTAATTCAAAGGGAGTGGACAAGTACCTGGCTGAAAAGAAACAAAGAGATCCCCAAAGTGGTGGGGGCTTCGACATACAATTGGCTAATTTTCACTTAACTTTTGAAGGCTAGACACGGGAGAGAGAAAAGCATTGCCCAGTCACAGGTATGGAAGGGAGTACTGGTAGCTGGAAAAACCATATAGAAAACACGATGACCATGTTGAGTTGTTGGTGCTGAGGCTGTGAACTCTTTGGCTTCCGATGGCCCTCTCGAGAACAATGTATACTATTCTTATAAAAGATTCTTTCTCCCAGAATTATATCTCCTCAGAGCAACAGCGAAGTTCTCAGGACCAAAGCCTACTCTAGCCTGAAGGGCTAGGAAGATTAGGATAAGGATAATAATCCAAGAGTCTCAACAATTCCAATAGTCTCTGGATGGCTCCAACATCATAGAAATTTAACACTGTTCCACTTGTTTACAAAATCTAACACTGGCTTAGACATTCTGGACTTTCAGTGAGGGTTCCAGCATCTGATGTCCCTCAACTCCTTTCCAGGGTGAGAGGCCCACTTACAGGAAACTTAACTTCTCACCATGTGGACCCATAAGGGTTTTTCTCTTGCAGAAGGGCTAAAAAGTGAGGAGCTATGGAAAAATGTGGGTCACTTTTAAGGCAGACTGTTTGGTTGTGTGGGATTTTTTCTAACCTAGTTCTACCATCTTGGATTATTCAATGTATAGGATAGAGCAGCAGGAAAAGTAGCAGCAAATGTGGTCCCAAGGCAAGTTTTGAGGGAACAGGTAAGTCCTAGAGGGATATTATTACCTCAAGCCTCAAGCAAGGGGCTGACATAATACCTTGACATTGCAATCCTAAGCCATTCTCAGATTGGCCTCGAACCCTGGAGTTGGGGTAAAATCCCCCATGGCAGCAGAAGAATTGGGGCGCTTTGCATACCTTATAATCTTTACCTCTTCCTAGCTCCTAGTTCCCTAGAAGATAGGTGATCACAGACTATTTCACTGCCAATCCCAAAGGACTGTACAATTGTGCATGTCCTACATATTCCGAGCCTCAGGGTGTGAACTATCTTGACATCTCCACACTTGGTCTTAGCAGTTTCTGCAAATTTCTTTCTCCCAAGGATAGTTGGCTAGGAGCTTGGGAAAGAAAAGATTGAGTTTATTCCAGTCTCTCTCTGCTCATCTCCAGAACTGCCCTCACACAGATGTTTGTATGGGTGTGTATGCATGCATGTGTACTAACCACAGATGGGCACACTCTAGATATAGAACATGTTTCTTGCTGTGGTTGTGTGACAAATGGCTAGAATTTTAGGAGGCTCTGGGACTGCACACTGTATATGCAATCCATCTCAGACTTTGGGATGGGAATCCATTTCATCATCCAGCATGGCGAAACTTGGTTCATTCACCCCACTGTGAGTCCTTCCTGGGTAAAATTAAAGGCAGACCGGTTGGGTGCTAAGGATCCCTGGTGTGGAGAGGCCATTCCATTGAGCAGCTGACTGTGAAATCAATACCAAAGGGATGCGGGTCCTGGCGTTGGGAATTCTTTGACAACTCCTTGTCCTTCCTTAGCCATGGCTGTATCCCCGGAGGTCTTTCCGGCTGTGTTCTTGGGCCTGGGGGTCCCGACAAGCACAGTCACCTTGTAGGTCACAGGACATAGGGAATGGGGTGACCTGCAGAAAGAGAGAAGAAGCGAATCAGGTGGTTTGGTCTGAAGCAGTAATGATCAGGAAGGCAGTGGGGGGCAGTGATACAATCACTGGATTTGAGGAGCAGAAGGTTCAAGTTCAAGTCATGGCTCTGCTTCTTGCTATATCCTGGTGATAACTTTTATCTAGAGCACCATGATCATAATCACAGCAGTTTTCATTTACAGAGGCACTTGCTATGGGTCAGGCATTTGCTATGGGGTAAGGCAATGTACTCAGTGATTTCCAAACAAGAAAACACTTTTGACAACTCTGTAAGATAGATGCTGCAACAATCACCCTTTTATTGATGGGGAAACTGAAGCTCAGAAAGGAATAAGAATTTGCCAAAAGTAATAATAAGTGTCAAGTCTGGTATTTAAAGTAAAACAAGCTACTTATCTCTGAGCCTCAGGTCCCTATGTAGAGCTGATATAATAAGACCCACTTTGTACTGTAAACTATAGGAGCTGAGTAAAATCATGGGTGGAAAATTGTAGTGCACTATAGCAAAGTTGATTAATAGAATTGTGTAATGGAATATCTGATGTATATGTGATCAAGTGAAAGAAAGGATGTGGAAGTGTCCTCTGAGAAACCATAAGTCTCTGTACATATTAGTCACTTTGATTTTAGTAGGCAATGGTGAAAACAAAAAGCATGTCTCAGGGAAGCTAGACCACCTTCTGGGAGGCTTGGAATCCTGAGTAGGGAATAGATCGTATGGAGGTTTCGCACAAAATTTGAAGGACCTGGGAAGCAGATTTTAGCATACGAAAAAGTGAGAGGACTGAGTTCAATCCAATTTCCAGTTCGTTCTTTCATGTGTTCTGTGACCTTGGCCAGCTTTCCTTTCTGAAAACTGATAGGAAGAGCCCAACAGAGCGAGTGTCTTCCCCATCCAGCAGATAATCTATCTTTCCAAAGAGCACAGTGCAGTCCCTGCTTGAGTCCCCGCCTGAACTAACGCAAGTAGATTTCACCTCATTGCATCATGACATTTGCATATCACTTTCCCCAGAGAGTCTCCAATCTGCGCAGATGGATTTAATGACCTCATTTGCCTCCTGCCTGGGCAGGGTCTCCAAGTGGTCACGTAGTCTCAGAGAGAATCTTTGTTTCTATCCCTCTCTCTCATGTACTTGTGTACTCATTCTCAATGTCTAGCTCTTCTTTTTTCTCTGCCTCTTTGACCACTTTCCCTCCCTCCCAACCTCTCTCCATCCTGAAATTTTGCAATAATTTAAAACGTAGAATGGAACATCAGGAAGATTTAAGTATACACCCCAGCTTGAGACGTGACCTTGAACATGTGAGAACATCTACTTGAGACGTGACCTTGAACATGTGACAATTTCTCTGAGTCTCAATGAACTCATTCATTTAATGGGAAAAATAAAAGTGTAGACCTCCTGAGGTTGTGATAAGGAATACATGAAATAACTCACGAAAACACCTCACACAGTGCTTGACATATGCTAAGTGCTCAATTATTCTCTCTCTTTCTCTCTCCCGCTCCCTCTCCTTTATTTTTTTGGTCTATCCTCCCACCACTTCTGTGGCCCATAAGGCAGAGACCAGGTCAATCGTGTTTATTTCTGTTTTCACAGGGCCTAAGCCACAGAATGAATAAATTTCTATGCATTGCTCCATCTCTTTCTGACTCTTTGTACTTATGGCTACCACAAGTCTTTGTTTCTCTTTTCAGTTTAAATTCCTAAGTGCTTGATGCTGTGGTAAGCATTTCCACAGTCCCTTTTTCCAAGCAGCACCTCTCTTGCTCACAGCTACTTGCTGTTCTCTGTTTAGGACATTTACTTTCCAGCCTCTCTGACTCTGTGGAATACATCTAGGATATTCCATCTAGAATCTAGAATATTTGCTCCTATTCATTTTACCTTGAAGAGAAGCACAGAATGTTAGAACTGGAAGTGTCATAGAGAGAAAACCCTCCAGTCCAAATAGGGAAACTAAGGGGAAAGCCAAGTCAAAATCCAACCAGTGGGGTAGAGTGTGGACAGTACTATCATGAAAGCCAAAAGGTTCGGGTTGGGATCCTTGTTTGCTTCACACTCGCTGAACGATTTTGGGAAAAAATCCCTCCACTGTCATGATCTTAGGTTCTACATCTATGAAAGGAGGATTTTTAAAATACCATATTTCATATCGCATTTTTTGTGAGGATCATAGCAAGAAGAAACATGCAAAAGTCCCAGCACATGACCTAACACCTTTGAGATGCTCAGTGCCGAATACATATATGCTGAATCAAATTTCTCACTCACTCATATTTCACCATCTTTCCTGCCTATTGTCCCCCACCTCCCACCTTCCACACTTGAACAATCTCCTTGTCCTTAACTCCCCCATGCTTTATCCATCCCTGTCTCCTACCCTTGCTCTCATTCTATCATTAGCACCATCCAGTTACCTCTAATGTCTTCTCTAAAATTCTCTCTGTAACACTTTCCCATTGAGTTCAAACACCCATTAGGGATGGTTTCATGTCTGCTTTATCTTTTGTGCTTTCTGCTGCACCTCACTCAAGGCAAATATTCAAAAAATTATATGTCTTAGAATAAAATCCAAAGTCCTTACCACAAGTTCAAGGCCTTGCATGATCTGATTTCTATATAATTCTCAGATCTTACATGGTTCCCTTCTCCTCCTCACTCTCATTGGCTTCTTTATTTATCGGTTCCTCATATACTCTGTTTTCCTACTTTTGTGTCTTTAGCCACTAATGGTCCTCCACTCTGACTGCCCTTCCCTGGCCAGCTCTTTTTCATTGTCCAGGTCTTTTCTCAAGTATCACTACCTCCCTCAGTAGTCTGACCAAAGATATTAGGTTGGTGCAAAAATAATTGTGGTTTTTGCCATTGAAAGTAATGGCAAAAATGGCAATTACTTTTGCACCAATCTAATAGCACCATCGCCTTCATACCATATCACAGCATCTTATTTTTACACCCTTCTAATACTGAATTACTTCTTTACTTCGATGTCAGCTCCCTCTGGGCAGGGACCATGACTGTTGTTGAACTGAGTCTTTATGCATTCAATGACCCATGAATGAATGAGCAAATGAATGCATTAATATGCAGGCAGAATACAAATCAGGGAACCTCCACTCTTGCAGTTGGCTGCTGGGTGACTTTAGAGAAGTTACTTCCCTTCTCTGAGCTTCAGTTTCCCTACCTATAACAAGAGTTGATTTTCATAGCTTCTAACTTCCCATCTGGCTGAAAATCCTTCTCAGTCTGAGAAAGGTAGAAGGCAAAGACCTGGCCAGAAAGGAAGTTGAAACATAGAATTTCTTCACAAATCCTGTCTTGAATGCTTCCCTTCCTGCCCTCCCCAGTTCAATCAGCTTCTCCAAAATTGTTGGCTGGCAAAGCCTTGCCACCAGTTAGCTTCTCAGGCCTGTCTCAGCACTCTGGCTATGCTGGAGTGGTATCACCTTTTTCTTCCTTCCCCAGGCCAGTCTGGGCAGTTTAAGCACTTCCCAAATAAACACCGAAGGAAACTCAATCAGAATATGACAAAGCCTAGGAGGGTTGGTCTTAGGAGGCCTATCCAGAGCCTCCTTGTCTCCACTACATGCTTGTAAGTAGTATGTTGTAGACTTTACACAGAAACTGTATGACTTTCAGCAAGTCCCTGGCATCTTCAGCCTCCCCATCTGTAAGACAAGAGTCTTTATCAAGACCTCGCAGGGCTCTGGTGAGGAGTCAGTGAAGTCATGTCAGGTTCAACCTAGCTCTCAGAGTGCCCAATGTAGAGGAGACACATGGTGTTTTCTTCCCTCCTGTTGCCTCTTTGTGAACTGCCTGTTCAGAGCATTGTCTGTTACAAGCTTCCTCACTGATCACAGATATAAAGCTGAGAAGAAAAGGGTAGAGATTTTCAGGTATTCCTAGGTCTAACCTGGAAAGGACTTTGGGACACCTGTTCATGCAGGTTCAAGCGGTGAATACCATTGTACACACACTAGTGATTCCCAAGGACCTTCCACATGCCAGATGATTTTTATATAATAGCTCTCTGACTCCACACCACCTTGTGAGACTATCACTATTAGCTACCCATCTTGCAGATGAGAAAATAGAGGTTTCAGAATGTTTAAAGCAAAACTAACCTGTCCCAGGCCTCAGTACCAGTCAGTGAGTTGATGATGCAGGATTCCAAAACCCAGTTCAAACACTTGAGAGCTTTTCAGCAAGTGAGAGTAAAAAGAAGGGGGGGAAAAAGGTATTTTCTTCACAACGTGAAAAGGCTGACTGCTGCTTTGTCTTTTTAATCACCAATAACCTTTATCCTTATTACGTGCCTGGCACTGAGCTAAACTCAATGTGTATCATTATCTTACTCACTCTGCCCAGCAATGCTAAGAGGTAACTATTCTTACTATCCCCATTTTACATCTTAAAGGAAACTAAGATGCAAAGAGGTGAGTCAGTGGACTGGCAGGTGGCCTGGCACTCCTTAGCACCATGCCCCAGGAGGACGGCAGAGCAGCAGTCAGGGTCCTCTCTTCGCAGATGAAGAAACTGAGGCATGGAGAGAAGAATCACATCTTGATAAAATCAGAGCTCTGAGCCCAACTGCCAGATTCCCTGACTCCCCAAGCAGCTCCCCACCTTCTCCCTGAGGCGGCCTCCCAAGAAAACCTACCACCCACAGCATGAACACCATGGTGGCCAGTTTACATTTGGGGATTCGCAGCATCATGTGGCTAGGCTGTCCCATAAATGGCTTGGCCACCCACTCTGGGATTCTGTTAGCAAGCCAGGGCCGTGACTGCCAGGATTCTCTCCTTTTTTACTCGGGGCTAGAGAGGGTGCTCCGGCACATGGGTTCTCCCTCTGGGTGAGCTGCTGAGGCTAACACCTCCATCTGTGAGTGTGAGTGGCTCAGGAATGCAGCTGAGGCAACTGTACCACAAGGCTCTGGCTGCAGATCCTGTCTAGAGCTGAGAGACATGCAGGGGCTGGATTCTGACTCAGACTCCACAGGGAGGTAACTAGCAGAGCATGGTGGGGGTGCTGGTTGAGGAGGGACAAGAGTCATGTTGTGCTGATGGTCAGAGAGCTTTGACTCTGTCTCCTGCTGGCTGTGGGGGCCACATCACTGGCAGGTCACTTCACCTGGTTGAATCTTAGGGTCTTCACAGTGCTGATGGAAAGATTTCATGAGGACCAAGTAGATAAAGGCATGACACCAAGGGCAAAGATTCCTCTGTAAGTTTCTTAAAGGTAGGATGGATACAGTACCTGGCATAAAACATGGAACAGTTAATGTATACAGAAGCTTGTTTAAATGAAGATAAAGTGGTCATGTGGATAAATGGAAGATAAAGTAGAAAAAATATGGGTCAATTGGAGGAAAGCACTGGCCTAGAGGAGAAAAAGACATGTTTGAGTCTTTGCCCTGTTGCTGAATTTGGTGTATGCTATAAGGCAAGTTACTTCCCTTTTCTGGGCTTCAGTTTCTCTATCTGTAAAAAGGAGGTAGTAACAGTCCTACCACACAGAAGCATGTTGGGTAAAGTATGAAATGCAAGTAAAGCATTTAGCATAATGCATGGCATAAAATATGTGCTCAATAAATGATGATGCTAGTGGTGATGGTGGTGATAGTTTTGACAGTGAGGTAATGATGATTATGGTGGTGGTAATAATGTTGATAATTATGCTGATAATTTTTTTGGGATAGAAGGGCTGGATTCCATCATAGGACCAAAATAAAATGAGTGTCTACTTCATCCATAAGGAAAAAGTCAGGGCTACATTCCAAAGCAGGGGACCAGGGGAGGGATGGGATTTAATAACATTCCAGAAGCCAGTAATTTTTGAATATGGAAGAGTTAGTCTAGTGTGCTTAGCCATCTGCTTGTTGTCTCTTACTAATCCTCCAAGTTAAGCATATCTACTCCCTCTTCTAAAAGGCCTTCTGGGATTCCCTAGACTGGCTCAGTGCTTCAAATTCTCCTGAATACCACCATTGGCCTCTGGATAAAGTTCAGTCTCCTTGGCTTGGGTGATAAAAGCCTTGCTTATCCATCTAGGCTCATCTTTCATCCCTTTTCCCCTTGCACCATGCTCTGGGCATACTCAGGGAATTATAATTTCCTTAACACTTTCCCTAGTGTCTGGGCCTTTGCACAGCCTATTCCTCTGGCCAGAGATACCCTTTTCCCTCCCACCCCTATCTCTGGTCCTCCCTTACTCCTTTCATCTGGGAAATAACTTCTGGTCCTTTCGTGTATTGCCTTTGTTGTTGCCTTCCCTAGGAAACTTTGCTGACCTCCTGACTTGCTGTGTCTCCATGAGTACTTGCTATACTCTAAATGTCTGGCTACTCATCCATAAAACATGAACTCAGCGCAGCTGGGACCAGGTTCTTGCTCATGGCCTAGTACAGTATCTATCACACAGCAGGTACTACCCTAAATTCACTCGTTCAAAAAGTATTTATTTGTGGGTGTTGAGTACGTACTATTGGACAGGAAACATTGAGGTACACTGGAAATTGGAATCTATCAATAAACAAACAAGAAGCACATTCTTATCCTCATTAATTCTGCATTCTAGCATCAAGAGGGGTAGGGGTCATCTGATCATAAATAAATATATTTTATAGTGTATTACAGGGTGATAAGTATTAGGGAAGAAAGAAAAAACAAAACAGGAGGCAAAGCAAATGAATGTGGGAGTGCCAGGGTGATGTGGGGTGGGTGGTCAGTGTTGGACTCATTGAGAACATGGCACTTGGGCAAAGACTTGAAAGAGGTGAAGGAGTGAGTCATGAGGATGAATAGAAGGGGGTTCTCCACCAAAGAAATTGCCAATGACACAGTGACAAAGGCTGTAAAGTAGAAGGATGCCTGAGCTGAGTTAAGGACAGCAAGGAGTCCAGAGGGCCAGAGGTGGATAAGAAAAGGCATAGACAGTGGGAAGGGGGCAGTCAGAGAAGCAATGTGGGTGGGAAAAGCACCCACATTTTCCCAAGGGCTTTGCAGGCATTGGGAAAACTTAGGTTTTCACTCCAAGTAAAATGGGAAGGAACTGTATGTCTTTGCATTGAGGTGTGATGTGATCTGACTTGATTTAAAAGGACTATTCTGCGAGGTTAGGAGTTCAAGACCAGCCTGAGCAATATGGTGAAACCCCGTCTCTACTAAAAAAACAAAAATTAGCCAGGTGCGGTGGCACGTGCCTGTAATCCCAGCTACTCAGGAGGCTGAGACAGGAGAATTGCTTGAACCTAGGATGCAGAGGTTGCAGTGAGCCAAGATTGTGCCACTACATAATGAGCCTGGGCAACAGAGCGAGACTCTGTCTCAACAACAACAACAAAAAGGATTATTCTGGCTGCTGGCTCAAGAAGAGACACTGATGTACATCCCCAAGTCAGCTACCCAACACCCAGCCCTTTGTTGATATAGGTTATCACCCACTCTGCTAAGAAGGCTGCTCTCCATGTAATGATGTTGATTATTTTTCCATATCTTATAGAATCACTAACCTTCTTAGACCAATGACCAATATGCTACATGTTGGGTAAAATGTCCTTTCTTAAGAAACCATGTTCTCATTTAGATAGGGTTTAAGATTTAGCAAATCGGTCATTTAGCAAATATTGCAGCCCTACACATAATTGCATGAATTGGGTGCACCATCCTGTGCTGAGATGTGTTTCTGGGATTAACCTCTTCTTATTCTCTGTAGGTCTCAGTCTTAACTATCCCTCCGCTTCCTGCTCAATGACCAACTCATCCAGGAAGCCATCTGAAGAGTCCTTAGGCACATTTTTAGAAAGCCTTGGTATGTTGAGTTCTTAGACAGGAATCTAATTCAAATATCAAGACATAAAAACCCAAAGTGAGTCTGGCCTACTCAAGGTCACAGAGTTAATAAGTCACAGAACCGGGACTATACCCCAACTCCCCAGACATCTATAACAATCAGTCTCTTAGCAGCCATCTGAAACATGACCACAACTAGTGTTCCAGGCCACCACACCTTAGAAAGCTTTGGTATGTTGAATACGTTAAGGTTGTTTCCCTTTTCTCCCTCACACCCCAACACATGCTTACTTAGAATGATTCCAATTATAAACTCAATATTTTTTGTCATGAAGGGAAACCATTGGAGCGACCATTCTGGAAATCTGCTTTGTATTTGAGGCTCCTCAAGGCTCCAACAGGAAAATAATAAACTGACATCCTGAGAGGCTGAGTCCTGCCCCTTCCTGTCTGCCTCACACTGCAGGCAGGTGTCTGGGTGGGAAATTGGACACCCCTGTCAGACAGAGTTTCCTGCACTGTCTTGCTCTTGTCTGCCAGCCGGGTCCAGGTCACCCCATAAGGCGGATGTGGGGAACAGCTGGTGTCTGTACAGACAAATACGGGAGGGAGAATGAAGGGAGCAGACAGTCATCATGCTGTGCCAAGGCATCGCAGAGGCCCTAGCCCTGGGAACTGGGAAGAAATTTAGGTGGAAAACTGGCAAGAAGGAAGTCTGGGAGAAGATGCTGAGTGCTTAACTCTGGGCCTGGAGTTCATACCAAGAACTTCATTCTTGGAGGTCTACAAAGCAAGAAGATTACCCACAAGGGGCAGGACAAGATGCTTGGGCAAGACACAAGCCCATTGCAAAAGGATGTTCCCAGGGATTAGAGGCAGGTGCTGTGCCGCTTAAGTTCTCTTGGTTTGCATCTTAGCTTTACCACTTGCTAACTGTGTGAACTTAACCCTTCTAAGCCCCAGTTTCATCATCTATAAAATGAGGATTAAAAAGATAACACCTAGGGCAGCTCACATCTGTGATCTCAGCACTTTGGGAGGCTGAGGCTGGAGGATCATGTGAGCCCGGGAGTTCAAGACCAGTCTGGGCAATACAAGAAGACCACTTTCTATACAAAAAATATGAAAATTAGCATGGTGTGGTGATGTGTGTCTGTAGTCCCAGCTATTTGGAAGGCTGAGGTGGAAAAATCATTTGAGCTTATTAGGAGGTTGAGGCTAAAGTGAGCCACTCCAGACTAGGTGACAGAGTGACGCTTCATCTCAAAAGAAAAAGAAAAAGAAAAAAAAGAACAACATCTACAGCAGGGTTATTGTGCTGATGAAATGAAATGACATGTAAAGCAAAGCAATAACTCTTAGCTATTACCATTCGTTCAGAGTTAGGAAATCCTAAATCCCAAACACAGCTCTGTCACCTTGTACAAATGATTCCACTTCCCTCAACCTCAACATTCTACTTGGCTGAAACATTCTGGAGTTTAAGTGAGAGATGCACAGAGATCCCAGCCATAGCCCAGCACATAGTAAGTGCTCAGTTAACTGAATTCCTATAATTTAGAAAATTGCTTGGAAGTCACCCAGGGGTGAGTTTCTCTGAGTGCTAGCCTGGGTGCGTAAGGGAAGGGAATGTCTCATGATATGGGACTGGGGCTGAGGGGACAAGTGGGACCTAAACAGGTCCAGCAGGTAAGGGCAGAGGCATGAAAGGAAAGTAACCTCTCTCCTTCTCTGAGAGGCTTCCTAAGGTGGAAGATGGAAACAGAAACCAGCACTTTCTTCTGTCCTGTGGATGCCCAGGGGAAACTCCAGTCTGGGCTGCCGGGGATGTCAGGATGATGGGAAGGCTGGGAGACTTATCTTCCCCCAACCCCATCCCTGCTGCTGCTGGGAAAAACTGCTCTCCTCTTTGCCAAGGGAGGGGTCCCACCCCCAAGGTTCCCTGGCAGTCTGGGCTTATGGTGAAATGTCTCCAACCAGAATGGGGAGGGTCATGCCGAGGTGTGCTGGGGACATAGGCACCCCGTGTGCTTTCTTCTGAAACTCAGCACCATGCAGGAGAAAAAGCAGAACTTGTGAGTCAGACAGAACTGGGTTCAAACTTGGGCTTCCCCACTCACTTGCCAAGTGAACTTGGGCAAGTCCCATATATACTCCAAGCCCAGACTGGTTCATCTGTGTGATGGGGATAAGAATAGTGACCTCTCTGTGTTGACAAGAGGATTAAAGAGGATTGCAGAGGCCAAGTGTCTGGCAGAGTGTCTGAAACATGCAGTGGTTCACTTGGGGAAGTCTTGTGTTCTTATTTATTGTCTCCATCTATCACCACCTTTAAGCCAGTCTACTGCAGGGAGTATTTGGGGGTGTCCAAGAAAGAGGATAAAAGTTTCAAGAAGTTGAAGTTCCCTTAAAAGTCAAACTGGGAAGTCTAAATTGTAGGAAGTGTGTTTTTAATTTGAGACACTATTCTTTTCCAGAAGTCAGACTTCTAGGAAACTTGCATCTGAAAAGCCCCAAACACCTGTCCACAACTGAAATAATGATGGCAAAGTCCTATCTGCCATAAAGGAGGCCGTTAGTCTCTCTAATCCACACTTCATGTACAGTTTTAAGAGACCTTTCCTCTTCTACCCCCAACCACTATTCACCTTCACCAGGAAGACTCCTGCTCCCTCTTCAGATCTCCATGTAAATGTCCCTTCCTCAGAGAAGCTTTCTTGGACCTTCATGCTGTTCTCCATAAAATCTCACACTTCCTCATCATTGCCTCTTCCACAAAAGTAATTAAGTGCAATAGTTGTGTGGCTCCCTGCTTAATAACAGGCTCCCCTAATAGACTACAAGTTTCACAAGGGCAGAAATACTGCCTGTCTACAACCTGGTCTGGTGCTGAGTACACAGAGATCCTCAATGGACATTCAACTCATTGGATGAAGGCAGCTTGGCCATCTGCATTCTACACCCTCAGCCAACAGGAAGAAACAAGAATTTAAAGTGGAAGAAGAGGATTTCTTAACATAAAAAGCCCAACTACATTTATAATGTGGGTAGACAAGGAAGAAAAAAGAGTATGAAATGCATCAGAGCTAGCAAAGAACCGGTTCTGGGGTTCCTTAGTGAAGAGTCTGTGCTTATCTCAGGGCCTGGGAGTCTGAAATTGCTGCACTGGAACTCAGTACAGGAACAGAGAGCCAAAATGGTGGCTTGATGTTCAAATAATATGTATATGGTAAAGTTACTATAATAATTTGGAACCTGGCCAGGCACAGTGGCTCATGCCTGTAATCCCAGCACTTTGGGAGGCCAAGGTGGGTAGATCATGAGGTCAGGAGTTCAAAACCAGCCTGGCCAAGATGGTGAAACCCCATCTCTACTAAAAATACAAAAATAAGCCAGATGTGGTGGTGGGCACCTGTAATCCCAGCTACTTGGGAGGCTGAGGCAAGAGAATCGCTTGAACCTGGGAGGCAGAGGTTGCGGTGAGCCGATATCGTGCCATTGCACTCCAGCCTGGGCGACAAAGCGAGACGCCATCTCAAAATAAATAAATAAATAAATAAATAAATAAATAAATAAATATTTGGAATCTGAACCTGAACCTCAATCTCATGACTTCATATTCCCACAATGCACTCCGTAGAGAGAGGAATCCATTTTGGAAAGTTCTCTGTCAAAAAATCAGCTTCATATTTCATATTTTAGTACCTAAGTTACAATAGGTAGGAACGTTATTTTAAATAGAGCTGCTCTTTCTCCAGCCACTGTTGTCAGATGGAGCCATAATTCTGTACAAACTTCTGTTTCAAATACAAACTTCATCGTCCATTCACGTTCAAAGGTGGCTGATTCCAATGGAAGAAAATGGATAATATTGTTCACTATATTCATTTGGAAACAGGTATCAAGAGCCTTAAATATGCTTACACCCCTCCCTTAGCATTTCAATTGTAAGGATCAACGATAAAGAAATAATTAGAGCTATAAAAGTATTTTATGTGCAAAGATGCTCATGAGTATCATTTTAGTTATAAGAAAAAGGAAATAATCCAAAAGTTAAAAATAAGAGTTGAAGTAAATTGTTACATAAATTATCATACATCACAACCATATAATAAACAACAATGCAGCAAAAAATACAGCTGAGATGTTTATACTACTATCAGATTTTTTTTTCTTTTTTTTTTAATTTTGAGATAGGCTCTCACCCTATCGCCTAGGCTGGAGTGCAGTGGTATGATCACGGCTCACTGCAGCCTTGACATCTCTGAGTTCAAGTGGTTCTCCTGCTTCAGTCTCCCAAGTAGCTGGGACTACAGACATGCGCCTCCATACCTAGCTACATTATTATTATTATTATTATTATTATTATTATGTGTAGAGACAAGGGTCTGCCTGTGTTGCTCTGGCTGGTCTCCAACTCCTGGTCCCAAGTGATTTGCCCATCTTGGTCTCCCAAAGTGCTGGAATTACAAGCATGAGCCACTGTGCTCAGTGCAAATAATTCTTATGTCTAAGATTTCCTATGCTAAGTAAACAAAACTAAGCAAAACAAGATTGCAAGCTAGAAAGGCAGTGATATATACATAGACAAAAATACCCTCACACTTAACAAAATACACAGAATAAAATACACCAAAATAAAAAGCAGTGGTTTTCTTTGGGTTTTAAGATAATAAGTGAATTCTTTTGTTTTCTTCTTTCTGAATTTTCCAATATGCATTATTTCATAATTAGAAAAAAATGATAAAATTCCTTAACAGAAAATGAATTTTATTGTCCCCTACTTAAGCAAAAATTGTACACCTTCAGTGTCCTATCAAAAATCAAAACCAAACCGAAACCAAAGAAGGGTAGGCATCTGAAAAGTATTGCCCACATGGGACTGACTGATCCTGGACAATCCCAGAATCTTTATTCCTCAACCAAAAGATTCAGTAACAGCCATTCGATTAGAATGTGTTCCTTGGGTCTTGTCCTATTTGTTCCTGTATTTTGGGTCAGAGCTTCTTTCTTGAAGAAACCAACTCTCCTAAGGATGTTGCAAAATAAAGGGACTGGGATTGGAATCCAGGAACCTCACTCTTTCTATCACTCACTTTGTCACCTGGGACAAATCATTCGTCTTTTATGGGCCTCAGTGCCCCTATTAATAAAATGAAACGTTTGGGCCAAGATAGTCATAGAGGGCTCTTTAGGCATGACTGACTATGATTCTTTGCTTTTCCTGTCTCAGAAACTCAGTTCCCTCTTCTTTAAAATGACACAGATGAAATGATCTTTCAGCTCAGATTGCAGAGGAATATAAAAATAGAAATAGTTTTCCATTAACTCATTCATCACAAGAACGCTTCTCAGCCCAGGCTGGCTGGGTTACCACCTCGCTCCCAACTCTTGGCTGGGGCTCCTCACTCTGGTCTCAGTGGCAGTCAGAGAAAAATGGAGGTGGCCACTTTTCTGTGAGGGGTTAACATGCATCTATCGAATGTTTTTTCTTTGGTTTACTATAAACACTTGAATCACTCCTGGGTGATTAAAGAATAAAGAAAAAAATAATATAAAGAAAAAAAACCATGACCATCTTTCCCTAATTCTACAGGTATGACAAATAAGAGATAATTAAATGCTCATAAGACTGTAAATGACCTCATTAGGGATGTACTATTTTCTCTCTCCTAGACTTCAGCCCTACCCCCTAAAAATGTATGTTCTCTCTGGGATTTTACATGCCAGTGTCCTGCTCCAGACACCATTCTTTTGACCACCTCCTCACCCCTTCCTCTTATCCCTCAAGTTTCAGTGCAGATGCCTCTTGCTCTGCAGCGCCTTCTCTGACCTCTTGCCTAGCCCCCCAAGCACTTCATCCTTCCTTTCTGAAAGTATGTATTGCAGTTTTATTATCTGCTTCTGTACCTGATTCTAAGCTTTGAGAACCACATCTGTAAAAATCAGCCAGGGCCTAGCCCATGATATTAGTTCAACTACTGACCAAAAGAATAAAAAAATAAAATGAAATAAAGCTTGTGGACAGTGCTGACACAGTTAGGACAAGGGTTGTCCAGCCATGTAGCAGTGATCCTGGCCCCACAAGCTGGAGAAGCGGGCAGGAGGCAGCTGTCGAGGACTGCACCCTGGCCTACCTTTTTGGTCTTCACTGTGGAGGTGCAGCAATCCCCGCCGTCATAGTTGCAAAAGGCTCGGTTGTTGATGGCATCACAGTAATTATCTCCCATGAAGGGCTGGAAAGTGAGAGAGAAGCAGGAAATGAGGCCTTGTTAGCATCCTGGAGTGAGTGGGAGCTGACGTCTGCAGTCCTTCGGGTGTCTGTCATCTTTTCACAGCCCTCCACGATTAGCTGGCCAGGCTTCACATCCCCAACACCCCCTTGGATAAGTTATCACCTCTACCATTCATAAAGACTCTTATCTTTCTTTGTACCATTCATAAAGACTCTTACCCAGTTTTTTCCAACTAGAGTACAGTTATGCTGAGGTACATACTCTTGTGTGCTTGGGTATGCAAAACCACAAATTAAATGACTTACATCTTCCTGAAAGAGGGCTCATGTTACTCAAAGACATGACCAGGAAACGTGAGCCTCCTTCTCCCACTTTTTTCAGTAATAATTAAAAACATAATTTATAATAAAATATATGCAAATATGTTAGGAAGCTGAATGTAAACTGCCCCAAGAAGTATTTAAAAACAAAAGATAAAATGTAAGAACTCATAGAAATTTGGCATCATGGTCTGTGTGTGATGGTGGGCTCCCTCTCACAAGGAGAGCAGATATACTTGATGTCACATGTTTTACATGTTTGTTTTCTTCTTTTGCTCTCCAAACAATAAGTGAGATAGGTATTGTTTTTCTCACTCTACAGATGAAGATGTGGAGACTCAAAGACAGGGACTTGCCCCAAATCACACTGGCACAGTCAGAGTAAGTGATTTAAATCTAAGTTGGCTCTATGGTTTTTTACTTCATCATTCTCGGCTGTTCTAGCATATGCTGATTTATTTCTTTTCTTCTATGTGTTTTTCCACCCCGGGACACACCCAAGATGAAGAAAAGATAATAGAGTCAAGCCTTTATTTATCTGAACCCAGAGCCTTTTTAGGGGAAAGTCCAAGAGTCTCTTGGATTCCCTAGTCACTTGTATTTCCTAATCCCAACCGCTAGCACATTGTATTCTGTGGTCTGTTTATGTTTCTGTAGCTGGTGCAAGACTGTGAGCTCTTCATGGACATGGGCAATGCCTAGTTTGTCTTTGCCTCCCAGTCACCTCATTTAAGGCTGCATACAACTTTGGCTCTTAGTAATGTTTCTGCAGTGGGATGTAACTGTACTAGCATAGTGTCAAGGGCAGCTGGCAGGGATTGAGAAAACCTGGGTTCTAGTCCTCCCAACCTCAGCCAATGGGGTGGTTACTTCGTGGTTTTGGTTAAGTAGCTTTATCTCCTCTAGGCCTCAGGACTCCCACTAATGAAATAAAGAGGCCAGATTAGTCCAGTAATTTCTCAAAATAGTGAACCTACCCCTCTCCTCACCATCAAATGCAATATTGTGTGACATTTCAATATAGAAAGCAGATGAAAGTGAAACCACTCTGATTAAAGTGCTGGTTGGGGTCTCTAAAGCTCAGTAACTCATTCATGGGAAAGAGACGTCATTGGTTTAACATCTTTGCATCCGAGCATGCCTTCTGTGATCCAGTGATCTCCCTTTCCCATCTTCACTGCTCCAGAAAGAACCAAGCTCCATCCCAGGTGGCATTCCTGGCTTTTGCCTCTGTGTTCCAAATTCTCACTCACAGAACCTTTGCACCCTGAACTCATGATGCCAGATTTCATTTCCTCACTCCACTATTAGAGTCCTAAAAAGATCACAGCTAGATAGAGCTCTAAGAGCAAGGAAGACCTGAGCTCAGGTATGTGGGTATGCATGCACATGGCTGTGAGTTCAGATGTGACTCTGCTGTGTGACCACCAGAATGAACACATCACATTCACATTAGAACATCGGGGTACAAACAATGAAGGATAAACCCTTTCTTTTCCTTCCTGCCTCGGGAGGTCTGCCTGTGGGCTATGTTCTTTTTTATGTAATAAATGAACAGAATAATGATGGAGACTAATTGTCCCTTCCTTAGAATTAAACGAACTGGCTTGGTAAAGAAGTAGCTAGGGAAAAAGAGAAAAATTAAATGAAGGTGGTACTTTTTTATTTGAGCCCAGAAAAACATTCTCCAGTCCCATCACTAGTTACTTTACCCTATATGTTCTTTCCTGCAACCATACCCTTTCATCCACCTATCCATCCATCCATCCATTTATCTTTATTCAATCCTATGTATTTAATTCCTACTATGTGTTACACATTATGCTAAGGAAAGGGATGCAATAGTGAATCTACATAGATATAGTTCCTACCCCTCCAGACCTTATACTTTGGTGAAGAGACAGACTTTAATCACATAATCACACATCTAATTAACCAATTTCAACTCTAATAAGAGCTATGGAGAAGAGGTGCATGATGCTATTAAAGAGTAGAAAGATTTGATCTAGACAGGGAACTCAGTGAAGGTGTCCCTGAGGAAATGACGCTTCAGCTGAGATCATAAAGATGAGTAGGAGTTAATTAGATGGGGGTGGAGAAGAGAGAATTTCTAGAGACAGGGAACAACATGAGAAAAGCTCTGGTACTTAGAGATTTCTCCTGTCTCTGGTGTATCTCATGTTGCTACTTCTACTAGTAACGCATTCAGACAAACAAACCATCCTTCAAGATCTAGCTCAAATGATACCTCTCCAAAATGCCACCCCTAATAGCCTCAGGATGCTCTGTGCTGCCATAGCCTCTTTTATTTGATTCTGTGATAGCTCTTCAGAATTTTAAAATTATCTCTTTAATTGTCTATATCCTTCACTATAATGTGAGCATCATCCATTTATGTATCCTAGATTGCTAGCAAAATGTCTGGTATTTGTGCAAAACTTTATCAAATATAGATTCCACAAATTTATTTATTAAAATGATGGATGGATGGATGGATGGATGGATGGATGGATGGATGGATGGATGACAGGCAATAAGATATCATAGATGACTCCAGGAGAGCATAATACTATTTTCACTGGACTAACACCAATATATTCCCAGAACTGGAACAGTATCTGGCATATAAGAGGTTCTCAGTGAAGCTTTGATGAACAAGTGAGTGAATGATCACTTTGGACCCAGCATGGTACAGAAAACAGGGGCTCAAGGGTCCCCAAACCCTTTCTTTATCTTGGATACCTCTGGATACTCGAGGTTGATAGTCCCAGAGTTTGTATGTCTTCTAAGCATAATTTTCAGCTCCAGACAAGGCACTATTAGAACAAAGCTAAAGAGGAAAGGAGATGAGGGGCACCTGCAAGGGCAAAGGCGATAAACATCACTGACAGGGCTCAGAGTCTGACAGGTGAGGGTCTCTTGGGTCTCACTGCTGAGTCCAAGGAAGGATTGAATTCTGCTGTCACACTGGTTGCCCAGACCACTGACTCAGCAGAATGAGTGCCCAGGTAACTCAAGCTTTCTTTTCCCACAATGCTGGACTGACCCAAAGAAATAGAAGTAAGCAACAGCCACAGGGCCTTGGCTTTGATTTTGCCATTCCTAATTGAAGCCTGGGAGAATGGGGTTCCTAAAGTCAAGTACAATGTCAAGTGCCCTCAGGAAATCCCTCAACAATGCAGAGAAAAAAATGTATGACCTAGGGACTGTCTTGTGACACAGATTAGGGAATGGATCATAGGCAGGCAGCAGGAGAAAAAGCACCAGCCTGGACGTTAGAAGAGCTGGGCCCATGTTTTGTCTTTGTGGTTATCATGCTGTGCAAACTTGGACATTCCATCCCCTCTCTGGCCCTTGGTTTCTACTCTACACACCAAGAAAATAGAGCTAGATCAAATTAAGAGCCTTCCCAGTTTTGGCATTCCATCAAATTTTAGATCCAGCCACTGCCTGGGTCTCCGTTTACCCATTTTAAAAATAAAAGGTTAGTTGAGATTAGTAAAAGAGTCTTTCTGGTTCTGGCGTTCTAATACTTTCATCAAATACAAATTTTTCTAGGGCATGGTCTGATCCTTTTCACCTGCGTTTTCCTCAGTGGGCTCTGGATGAACCACAGAGATTCGGCCATCCACCTGGAAGGGATTTGGGACCGTTTTTTCACTGCCAGCTGGGAAGAGCCACAAGGGGCAGAGTAATGTGCAGAAATGTCTTTGAGTTCCGTGGACAGCCCTCCCTTCAGGACACAGCTGATGTCCCAAGAACCATGCTTCTTGAGTCCTCCCAAGCTTGTCACTGAGACACCGAGCCAGATCTCTATAATTCCAAGCTCTAAGGAATGGCTCAACTGTGAAGTCATAGAATTTAAGGGTTATAAAGGCTCTTCCACTTCAGCTCAATGGTTAGGTGTAAGGCATTCATATTCCTTCTAGGGTTGAGGCATGAGTAAATGACTAAGATGTGGGCAGAAGGAATAGGTCTGCAAGTAAAGGTCATCAGTAACATGGAAATTAAAAAGAAAACCACCTCACATGACTCTGTAAAGGTTAAATGTAACAATGTTGGTAAATTTCCAACATTAGCATATTCTAGACAGTAAATCATTATAGCCTCCTGCCCTTCCTTTCTTACAGATTCCATATTTTGTAGACCACAGGCTCTGGAGCCACAAAAGCCTGGCCTGGAACCCAACTCCATTCCCTATGCTTTTTAATATGCTTCTTTATATCTCTGTGCCTCAATTCCATCATCTGTAAAATGAGGCTGCTAATCCCCGTCCAAGAAGTCTGCTAAATGGATATTTTCAACACTCAGTAGGTATGGCAAAGGATAGCCAACATTAATATAACAATAACAATAACAACAGCAGGATTATTTCCAGGGAACCGAGGAGTGCCTTCCTGGTGACTCACCTCACAGCCTTTGACGCAGTGAATCAGAGCAGGGTGAGGATACCACTTGAGACCAGCAGTGCAGACAACTCTCTGTGGGAAGAGGGAGAGAGAGGTCAGATGGGCTTGGGATTGGGAGGGACCCACCTCCGTGTTGGCATCACATTCAACCACCCCACCTCTTCTGGGACCTTCCAAGTCCTGACCTCACCCTGGCTTTTACATGGAGAACTTGCCTGGGTACTTGCAATAACAGGAGCCATAAGATTAAAATAATATTTGTGTTCACCGTATGTGTCATGGTTCTGTATTTCCCTGGCAGGAACAAGGGTTGAGGAGAAGCAGAACTTGGGGGTGGAGACACAATCAGAAAGGCCCTTCAGAAAATTATTGACTAATGTTCAACCCATTCGTGGAGTTGGGATAAGGTTGGGGGAGGAGGGGTGTGTGCGTGTGTGTGTGTGTGCGCGCGCGCATGTGTGTGTTTGCATGTGTATGTGTGCATACATGTGTGTGGCTACAGCAGGAGGATGGGAGAAAAGTGTGGAGAAGCATTTCTTAAAGCATGAGCTGAAGACCACTTTCATCAGCATTGCCGTGGGAGTGTGTTAAATTACCGGCAGATTCCTCAGACCTGCTTTGGATTTAATGAATTGGATTTTCTGAGGCCAGGCCCTGAGACTCTGCATTTTAGCAAGCCTGTCAGATGACTCCAATGCACACTGCAGTCTGAGAGTAAATGGGCTATTATGAACCAACCTATAGTTCAAAACCCTGGAAAGGCAGAGAACCCCTCCTGCTGTCACCTGCTGCCATGTCATACAGGTCTGCCTTCAGTTCCCTGAGGTTGCCCACGGTGAATTCATTCTTGCTCTTCCCCTTCCCTGAATGCCCTTCCCCATTTCGTCACTTTGAGAATCTTTTCAATGTCTGCTCAAAACTTATGTCTTCTTTGGCACTTTTCCTAGCCCCGTCAGGCAGAGCTTATAGGCACTTATTTATAGCCTCCTCTTTAAAAATAATGATGATGATGATGATAATGACTACTAAAATATATTGAGTATATTTGTTGTGCTAATTACTGTATGCATTATCTTATTATTTCTTGCCACGATGCTGTGAGGTGGGCATTAATCTTATGTCATAAGAGAGTAAATTCCCCATGCTCCATAGCTGTTAGGTAGGGAAACCAGGATTTGAAAATAACCAATTGTTTCAGAAATGATTTAATAAAGCTCATAACATAAAATCCAACATGATGATATTTTTTAAAGTGGGTGAAAGGAGAAAGCTAAATAAGACTAGAAAGATAACATAGTATCAGGGATACAGCTACCATAAAAATTCTAGAAGCTTGGCCAGGTGCGGTGGCTCACACCTGTAATCCCAACACTTTGGGAGGCCGAGGCGGGCGGATCACGAGGTCAAGAAATCGAGACCATCCTGGCCAACATGGTGAAACCCCAACTCTACTAAAAATACAAAAATTAGTTGGGTGTGGTGGCATGTGCCTGTAGTCCCAGCTACTTGGGGGATTGAGGCAGGAGAATTGCTTGAACCTGGGAGGCGGAGGTTGCAGTGAGCTGAGATTGAGCCACTGCACTCCAGCCTGGTGACAGAGCAAGACTCCATTAAAAAAAAAAAAAAAAAAATCCTAGAAGCTCCCTTTTCTATTCTCCATAGATGCCCAGTTTTCATGCCAGATTACAATTATTTCTTTAAAGAATAAAATGAAATGAAATAAAATGGTACATGCTTAGATGTGTATTGAGAGGCAACTGTGAACAAACAGCCATGGAAGTCCACATGATCAGAGCTTGTCTGACTGACTGAGAGGCCAGTTGATTAATTTTAATTAAAAAATGAACAGTCACATGGGCCAGAATGTGGAAAATCCATGTAAACAGCCTATTCTCTCCCTGAGGGCAGACCTATATGGGAGCCAAATTGTAATTAGGTTTCTTGGCGAGGTTGTGACAAAGGGAATCAGGTGACCCTAAGACTGGATTGGGTGCCTTTCTTCTCTGCTCCATAGCATGTCAGGTTCACATTAGATATGCCATGCCTTCAGCAATGCCTGGCACACAGGGGATGCTAAATAAATATTTATTTTATAAAGGAACAGATTCTTCTCAAAAGAGAGATGATCTTACCAATGGACAATAATTTATTTACTTGTCTTCCTGTCTTCTAGAGCATCAGAAGATCATCTAAGGTCAAGCACTAGACTTGTCCTCTAAACAAGTCTAGTTTAGAGGACCAGTTTAGTATAGGCTAAATGTAGCCACTCTCATCCTCCAAGTAAATCAAAGACCTTGGAGAAAGAGCTTAACCTGATGATCTTCCAATCAGTCTTGCAATGTGAAATCTGCTATCTTGTCTCTTACTACTTCTGTTGAAATTGTCTACCTGTCCCCAATACACGCATAAACTGGTATGGGGAAAAGTCATGGGACATGATATAGGACAGATGTGGTTGCAATTCTGATTTGGAATTGCTTTGCAAATTTCCACTATGAGATTTGGTTCTCTCATCCATAAGATGGGTACTGAAAATGTCATAGACTTGTTGAGATGGTGCATTCATATAAATGATGTGAAAATGGTAAACCTAGTACCAATTGTGTAAGTTTCTTGAGGGCAGGTCCTGAGTTGTAGACATTTCTGTATCCTTCCAGGGTGAAGCATGGAGCACAGTGAAGAAATACATGAAGGAATGTGATACAAATACAAATGAGAGAATTTGGGTTGTTTCAGTATTCCTTTCTTCCAGTTAAGCTATGTTCTTCCCCCTCTGCCTCCCAGCCATGGGGCTGGGTGAAGAGGATCATCTCTTTTCATTCTCTTAACCAGATTTTCATCTCTCATTATGAGAGTCTGTTCCCAGTCAAAATCCATAGATGTTGGAGGGCATTTGGTAAAGGTTCAAGAAGTAGAAAACAGCAGTTAGAATTCACTGGGGATTTGATGCTCATGCCTTCCCCTGTTTATCTGAGGGCTAATTTAATCCATCTGTAGGAGTGTCTTGGTGTGGTTGTACAAGTTTCTGTCAGTTGAGGTTTACCTGACGTGAGTTTGGAAAAAGGACTTTTATACTATCTGCATAAGCCTATTTATCTTTCCAAGGCTTTTGGATTTTCCACTATTACTCAGGGCTGCACGCCCCACCTGTCTCACTACAGGGCCCCTCTGTGTGCTAGAACTGGGAAAGGGGACAGGCAGTGGGAGCTGAGGAATGGCGAGGCTGTTTATAGGAGAAGTTGGGAGATCCCAGATGGGGCCCCTCAAATGTCAGCCTTTTTCCTCTTGATTCCAGTGAGACATCTAGCCCAGTCACAGCTTTTTCAGATAAGGTTTTGTAAGAGGGCTTTCATTTCCTGCCTTGGTGGTAGGAAGAACAGACTATCTTTTCTTCCTGGCTGCAATTACCATCATCATCATTGTCATCATCATCAACACCACTGGCACCACCATCATCATCACCACCACCACCATCATCATCATCAACAGCACCACCAACACTACCACCACCATCTGCACCATCTTCTTTTTACCATCATCATCATAGCAGCACCACTACCCCGCCATCATCAGCAGCATGAAAACACCATCACTAACATCACCACCTCCACCAACATCAATACCATCATCACCACCAGTATCCTCATCCTCATCAGCACAAAATTCTCTATTTAATAAATATTATGCTCTAAGCCCTGGGCTCGGAGCTTTCATCTCATGTAATTCTCACCATAACTATGAGATAGGTACTATTTTTGACTCTGGTTTACACAAGAGGAAACTGGGGCACAGAGAAGTTAAATGACCTGCCCCAAATCGTACACATAGGTAGTGACAGTCAGCAATTAAACCCACATTTATCTGGTTTTAAGGTCTAGGCTTTGAACACCATAATCTCCTTCAAAGTATACCATCCCCTGAAGCTGTAAGTAGAAAATAGCTTACTTTTTTGACCGATGGGAAGACCAAAGTTCAGAAAGGTGGAGAGGCCCTTTGAGACAAATGTTGGAGGGGGTAGAGCATCTAAAAGATGAAGGTCCAAGAAGACAGGCCCCAAGCAGAGCCAAAGACATGTGAGAAGGCATCTAAGAGAGCCCCCTCATCCAGAAGCCCAGATCTGACACCTCTCCTGGATGTCTTCTAAGATGAGCCCTTTTCCCCTTAGCTTTTTCCCTTGATTTCTGGGACCTGCTATGAGCAAATCATATCAGTTATTATTATTATTATTATTATTAATTATTAATTATTTGCTTTTTGTTATCAGCCACCGAGTTTCTAGCTTCTTTCCAGGGAGAGCTTTTTAAAAGCCTAGGCTTTTCCCACTTCGTATTCCTAGTGTTTGAAGAGTACCTGCCACTTGGAAGTGCATACTCGATGTTTATTGAATAAGTAAATGAACAAATGAACAATCAAATAAACGAATGTATGAGCGTGTCCATAAATGAATAAAAAAAATCAGTAGATTCTGGCTGCATCTCTTTGACCATGGGCTTCCCCTCCAGTGCACTCAGTTCTCCATCTCTATGTCAGTTAGACTGGATTTCACAGTCACTCAGAACCATTCGGCCTCTGACCTTTAGACACTCGGCAGGGTTTTCCACAAAGCTACCTTCTTTTCACAAATGAATTTTGCATTCTGTGTCTGCATGTGTTGCACATTTTTGAAAGACATGTATGAGGGGTGCCCTTGCAGGATGGAATGCCGTGCAATTAGCTAGCTAATTCTGCCACATTCATTATGTGAATTGGGCAATGACAACCTCTTTGAGCCTTAGCTTCTTCATCTGTAACGTGATAATCCTTACCTCACTGGGGGGTGATGGAGACAAAATGAAGTGGCGTATATAGAATTGCCTAGCAAACCATGTCTACATATTAGACATAGTCAATAAATGGCAATTTATCTCTCCTTTCCTTAAGTCATTCCCTCCCTCTCTTTCCTCCTCCCATTTTTTTTTCAGAAGCTATTATAAAAGCCAAGGTCTCAGCACCTAAAGGAATTATAAGGTTCTGGGGATAGGGAGATGCACTTTCTATTGTGAAACACTCTCAGCATCCCTGGGCAAGGGACGATGTGTGAGCAAATTGGATCTATATCTTAGGAACTGATGGAAGACAGGCTGCCACCCCAGAATTCTAGATCCCCAGACTGGAATAGTCTGTCTCATCCAAAGGTTGCAAGCCAACAGCTTCTAGGCTACACAAACCACAGAAATGTTTGGTTTGGCATACAAATGTTTTAAAAAAGTCAAAATTAGTTGCCAAAATTTTTTAAAAAGAAAGATATTTCAAATTTTAAAAACGCCAGGTTTCTTGTACCCAAGAAAAAATGAAAAATTTGGCCACAGGAGGCCCACATTTCCACATTGCTGCACTTGGCTAATGCTGTCGCCATTTGGAAGCAGAAAAACAACAACCGTGTTTTCCATAGTTTGCCATAGTCCCCACCATTCCCTGCAGTCTCTCCAGCATTGAACCTGAGGGGCATTTCCACCTCTTATTGAGTTTGTATCATTTTGTTTATTAGATTAGAGGAAGACTTTTCTGTACCTCTAATCACTTTCAAAAGTGCATGTACAGGGAAGGGGACTGAGAAAAAGAAGGCTTAGGACACAAAAAAGGAGGTACATTGTGTTTCTCTTTATAGAAATTGAAAATACACTTATGAAAATGGCTCATGATTTCCAATTATATGAAGTTTACAAATAAGCAAAACCAATTCTTAGAGATAGGGACCAAGTCTACAAATAAATTTATAATTTAGCAAAACCAATCCATAGTGATAGAGAACAAAACAGTGGTTACCTTGGTGCTGGAGAAATTGCCTGGCATGGGGAGGGAGGACTCCCTGAAGATTTGGACAGGTCCACATCCTAATATGAGTAGTGGTTTCATGAGTGTACACAGACAAAACAATTTATAATGCCTTACACTTACGATAAGGAAGTAAGTTATAGCTCAATAAAAAAGAAAAGAGGGAGGCCGAGACAGAAGGCTCACTTGAGGACAGGAGTTCAAAATAAGCCTGGGCAACATAGTGAGACCTCATCTCCACTAAAAAAAAAAAAAAAAAAATTAAAAAATTGAAAAAAAGAAAAATAGAAAAGAACTTCAACAGTATCTGTAAAGTTTTTATTTCTTAAGTTGGGTAGTATGTGTATGGGTGTTATATTTTTCTGCAAGTCTTTCTTTCCAAAATATTTATAGTAAATACTACTACTAATATACCTCAGTGTTTATTTTTAATTATTATTATTATTTTCGGAGACGGAGTCTCACTTTGTTGCTCAGGCAAGAACACAGTAGCACAATCTCGGCTCACTGCAACCTCCACCTCCCAGGTTCGAGCGATTCTCCTGTCTTAGCTTCCTGAGTAGCTGGGATTACAGGCGTGCGCCACCACGCTTGACTAATTTTTGTATTTTTAGTAGACATGGGGTTTCACCATGTCAGCCAGGCTGGTCTCGAACTCCTGACCTCAGATGATCCACCTGCCTTGGCCTCCCAAAGTGCTTGGATTACAAGCATGAGCCACCGTGCCCGGCTGCCTCAGTATTTAATGTACAAAAGAGTATGTTTGGCCTGCTTCACTCATTTCTCCACCTGCCTGGTTCAGGTGGCATTTCAGTTTGTGACTTCTGAGTGAAGCCTAGCTCTCACTTCACAACTAGGTAAACTGTGGCCTAGAGAAGTGACAGGATTTGCTCCAGGACATAGAGCAGGAAGGCGCCAGAGCTTACACTAAAACTTTGGTCACCTGACTCAGCAATCATAAATATTTAGCAAGTACCTGCTGTGTGCTAGGCACTGAGGGAGGTACTATGGTAACTAATATGACCATGGTCCTGCCTTCACAAAGCTCACTGTCCTGGTGTCCTCATCATGACCTGTGATCTCAATGTTGACATACCACTCATCTAAGTAGTCCTCATTCTCTTCATTCATGTCAATATATGTAAAGGACTTAAAATAGAGTCTGTGTTGACTAAGTGTCAGTGGTGGACCACAGCTGGCTTGCATAGGCTCGCAAGAGCCAACTGTGCCTGGATCTTCCCAACTTTGTGCTCAGTGACAGCAACCTGCAAACCTTGAAATCCGCCACGGTAGGAATATTTGTATCGCAGAAGTTGGGAAATGCTACAAATCAGAGTTTAATGTTTGTGGAGAGCCAGCTGTTAACTATTTGCCAGCACATCCCTGGTAAGCCATCAGTAAATGTATTGCCTTTATTACTCTACATTTCATAAACGCTGCAAGGATAGTTGAAGTAAACTATCCAGACTGGCCTGGGTCTCTCTTCAACTTCTCTTATGCAAGTAGCTTCCACCTCTGAGATTCCATTACTTCCATTGGAAGCAGGAAGAGACTAATACCCACCTGATAGGGACATATGTGTGTGGTTATGCGTGTGTGGTAGGGGGTGGGGGTGGAAATAAAGGATTGGAAGTGCCTGACCCAGTGCCCGATCACAGCAAGTGCCCTGTAAATGCCAGTTCTTGCCTCTCACTCTCTTACCCTGGGGATAAAAGTGGCAGCAGCTGGAGCAGAGCCTCACCCCCAGCTATCTAAATTGCACTGGTGCTCGCGGGCAGACCCCCAGAAAGCAGAGGAGCTATCCAGGGCCTCCTCTGGCCTGGAAATGCCTGCACCAGCAGCTCTATTTCTGTAGCTCTCACCGCACAAGGGGCAAGGGTGCAGCAGAGGCCAACTTTTCTGCCTTATTCCTGGAAATCATCAATCTCTGCCCTTCGCCCTCCTCCCTTTTTCTACCACATTTTTTTCCTCCTGGATAATGAGGCCTCCAGAGACCAGTGGAGGTCTGAACCTCGTTATGGTTCTCTCGGTAGGCCAGCATCAATAAAGGCAGGCAGACCAGGGAACTGGGTGGGGGATGGGGCAGGCAGGCAGCGGGTGGGCAATGGTGGGGAGGGGGGGCAGCTTTCAGGCTTTCAAATCCCTGGATTTATTTCACAGTGAATTATAACTGAACTCTTTAGTGCCCAGGGCTCACAGAGGGAAGGGTGGGAATTTGCCCAGGGGGTAGGAAAAAGGTCTTAAGTGGGAGGCTGGGCCAGGCCAAGAAGATCTCTGATACTGGGGTGAGAGGGAGGTCTCCTATGTCTGTTCTGTATATGAGTCAAACTCACCTGCTTTCGGGTATGTGGGAGTTAGGGTGGGGAAAGGAAGGAGAGCTGGTAGTATTGAAGGAACTGCCAATCACAAGTCCAGCTTGTCATTCCAGTTATGCTGCCTGTGTAGACCAGCCGCCTTCCTCTGTAGGCCTCAGTTTCCCTATCTGTACAATGAGGAGCCTGTTCTTGATTATCTCTAGCTGCCTTGAGATTCTGACATGTGGGCTCCCTGCATGCCTGGGTATGTGAGCATATCAGGACGCAATGGGGCATTCAGGGGAATCTGTGCAGGAATTCTGGTTCAGGAATGGTGGAGGAAACAGATGACAGAGCTTGAGGTTTGGGAAACAGGGCTATCTTGTGGATATGGAGAGTCAGACAGAGAAAGAGAGAAACAGAGGGGATGATGGAAAGGAGAGTATGGGAGGGAGGAAGACAGAACAAGGGGAAAGGTATATCAGAAGAGGCAGGAGAGAAAAACAGAGTGGAAAAACAGAGATAGGAAAAAAATTAGAGAGAGTAAGATGGAGACAGGAAAAGAGAGAGCAGAAGAGAAAGAGGAAGCAAAAAGGAGGGGAGGAGTATGCCGGGGCACACAGAAGAGTGGAGGAGGTCTGGCCAGGTCTATACGCCCAGAGTGCTGAGTAAGCCCTGGCAATTGTGCCCTCAGCGCATTTGAGAAACAGTACACCCAGTATCAGGTTCTGCCCAGCTATCCAAAGCGTGATCTCTAGCAGGCAGGCAGATGGCAGCTCCCTGGCTCCGTGGCCTCTCAGCACCCCAGGCAGTAGTCTGGTGGAGAGACATAGAGCTAAACCTCACCCGCGCCCCAACCCCGGTCTCCTTCTTTCAGTTTCTCCAGGGTGAAGAGCCAGTGCCCAGAGTGACACATGAGGCCTGGACCTGTGATGTCCCGGGGGACAAAAGCAGGGCCTACATCAGCTCCAGGGGCCCCAGTTGATTGGGTGACACAAAGGCGAGTGGGAACAGCCCATCTCAAAGTCAAACCGACACTGCCCCGAGGTGGGGGCCTCTGTAGTCATCTGGCTGGGGGCATGCCGGCCTGATACCGTGGGAAACACACAGGGCTCAGACTCAGGTTTGGGTTCAAGCCTTGGTTCAGGGCCCATCACCTCACTTCTGATATTCCAGTGTCCACAACTAGAAAATGCAAACAATGACCCCTCTTTCATACAACTGTACTGAGGCTGAAATACAGTCTTCGTGCTAAGCACTGGACACATGAACATGGCAGGTTCTCCACAAACAACCGATATTACTAGTCTGCTAGACACCTATTAATTGCTTTCCCTGAAACAGGTAAAGCTTGGAGAAAGACACCAGAAACCTAGGCTATGTAAAGTGCAAGGCTACATGGGAGGGCACCAGAGAAGCCACACAACACCATCCTTATGAGTATGGACTTTCCAGCCAGACAGACTCAGGTCTGAAATCCGGCTCTATGCTCCCTACCTCTGTTATTGGTGCCTCAGTTTATTCCTAGGCTGATATCAGCATTTAGTAGGACAGTAAATAAAAGGCCCTTCACGTAGGTCCTGACAGAGAGAAAGTATTAAATAATTAAAGACTAGAGAAATGATTGTAAGTCTCCTCCCCACTCTACCCCACCTCCCCCCAACACACACCCACAGGGCAGGTGTGATGATTAAATGAGATAATATATGTGAAAGAATGAACTCAGGCCCGGGACATAGCAAGTGCTTAACAATATCATTTTCCTCCCCCTTAGCTGCAGGTGGGTAGATGTCCCTGGTCACTCACCTCCACCCGTGTGGGGTTCAGCCAGTGGGGGATGTCACGCACGGTCACGTTCATTGGCAGGATGATGGACTCGCTGTTGTGGTCCAGGCACGAGGTGGCACACTCCGACCCTGAGGGAAGCACAGCATGAGGCAGCGGCTCAGGCCCCAGACCCTCGACAGCTGCAAACTGTCCTCCTGCAGAGTGGGCCCTGCCACTTCCTGGTCCCCAGTGGACTCAGCTACCCAACCTCAAGGCAGTGGGAAGGAGAAGGCTCCCCAGGCAGGGCCACCTCTGGTCTCCCTGACTCCATTCACATGCCTCCCATCTGGCTGGTTCCTGCTGCCACCCTCATTGGCCCTGACCCTAGTTTGATCAAGCTCCTCCTCTGCTCAAACACCTTTCCAAGGCTCCCCACATCCAGAACAAAATACAGCCCCCTTTCTAGGCGTTCAGTGCCTCCTGCAGTCTGGTCAATCTTCTCTCTCACTGACCACCTTCACTTTCTGGTTGGTTCAACCGGACTGAACTATACTTGGTTTTCCATCTGAGTCCCACAATTCTCAGCCTCTGTCCTTCTTCTCTTGTTCATCCCATATCCTGAAATGTCCCCCAATCTGCCTTCCCATAACCAAATTCTATCCATTATTCAAGGGCCAGTTCAATTCTTCTAAGAAGTTTGCCCTGATTTTCACAACTGAGTGAGAGTACTCCATCATTAGATGTGCCTGATTCATCTCGGAGTTTAACCCCGTGTCTGACACCCAGGGAGAGCTCAGAGCACTGGCTGAGTGAGTGATGAGCACATAAATGCAATACCAGCTTCTTTTCCCCAGGGTTTCATCCCTGCCCTTCCCTGTGCCTTAAAGACCCTTCCCACTCTAACAAGTGCATTTTTAATGATCCCACAGACCTCAATCGCATGCCACTTGCTCAGAGAAGACCTCCATGGTTTCCTGACAGGCCAAGCCCCTCATAGGTGCCCATGACAGAATTGTCATGTGACCGTTTCCTGTTTGCTTGGTGAATGTGATGTCAATAGCTCTCTTCCCAGCTGGACTATAATTCTATAGGGCCAGTACTACCCATGGTCCCCATTCTATGTCCAGAGCTTGGCACTATGCATGGCAGATTATGGGCACTCAATAAGTATATGTGAAATGAGTGTAAGAGACAGTGAATGAATAAATACATCAATGGATCAGAAAATGAATGAATTAATGGATAAATGAATGGCATGATGACTGACAGATGAATATGCATTTAGGTATCTTATAAAGGAGGAAGTAAGTACATAAATGGATAAGTGAATGAGTAAATTATGAATTAAATTGATAAAGGAATTTTTAAAAAATCAGATAATGAGTCAAAGAAGGGGTAAATGAGTAACAGAGAGAGGGCTACTACATAGAAGCCCTTGGTCCAGGAACTTTTGCGTGAAGACAGTTGACTTCCAGACTGTAGGTTGGCAAGTTGACTCTAATTCAACTCATTCATTCTCTACCCTGACCTCACACATCCTGCGGTCATCTGAAAAATCAAGCCTAGTCCATGGAAAGTACTCAGTACCCCAAAGAGGCATTTATTCATGTGGGCAAAGAAACAACCGGTCAGAATCCGACTAGGCCTGAAGGAGGCCATTTCTCTGTCAGTATCAAAACCACCCTCCAAACACTAGAAGCAAGTCACCTCTTTTCTTTAAATATCCTATTCTATTAGCTATTTTAAAGGCCCCCCTTCCAAATACACATATGTATGTATTAGCCATTTTAGAAGCCCCCTTCCAAATATACATATATACGTAGAATATATATATGTGTGTGTGTGTGTGTGTGTGTGTGTGTGTGTGTGTATATATATATGCTGTAAAAAAAAATCAGGTAATGAGTCCATGAAAAGCTGAATGACTAACATGGCATGCACAAATAGATATGCATATACATACACACATAAACATGCAATATACATAGAGGCATGTATACATGTATATGTATATGTATATGTATATATATACAATCTATCCAATGCCCTTCCTGTTGCCATCTTATCATCCTTTCTAGTCTAAGAGGCTCACAAATCTAAAGAAAGAGCAAGGATGGAGTGGCAGAGGCAGGACCATGTTTAAAAGCCCTTCACTTTTTAAATTTGTATTTATTTTTACTTTTTTTTTTTAATTATGAGAGTCTCACTCTGTCACCCAGGCTGGAGTGCAGTGGTACGATCTCGGCTCACTGCAACCTCCGCCTCCTGGGTTCAAACGATTCTCCCGCCTCGGCCTCCTGAGTAGAAGCCCTTCACTTCAAACACAGGGACACTGAGCCTGACTAGGGGCAATTTCTGGCCCCACCCAGTGGTTTTCCTATGTTACCTGATTTCCCTGCAAATCCAGCCTGTTTCAGTCATGACATCCGTTTCACAGGCTGGAGAGCCAAAAGGCACAAAGCTCAGGGCACAAAGCTGTTGAGGAGAGAGCCACATCTCTAATTCCAGGCCCCACAATCGATACAATGCAGCCACACAGAGAGAGGAGAGAAGGAGGCAGCCATCGAAGCAGGAGAGATGGTGAGGGGCCAGAGAGACAAGAAATGGGGACAACACAAGCAGACAAAAACGATGAGTGATGAGAATAAGGAGCAAAGATCCCTAAGCAGTCAGAGGAACTGCTTATGGGGTATGCTTTATCGTGAGACCAGTTCTAAAGGAGTTTTTAGGTAGCAAAGATGAGACAAGGCTGTGATAATAAAATTCTTTTGAAAAAAAAAATGCAGCCTCTGAGAAATAGACAAAGGCTATCTTATCCCAAGAGAGGAAAAAAATATAAAATTAAAAAAAACCCAAAAAACCTGTGGTCAAAACAGGAGACACTTGCTGTCCAATGCAGCAGTCGTGTCTTAATTTCTCTTTCTCTGCGTCTCCCTCTCCTAGGCTCCCCTCCCCCACGCCAGCTCTGGGGCTTTAGGACCAGGCTGCTGTGTTGTGATATATGAGCCGTAATTGGCATCCTTGCAGAGTGGTGATCTCACCAGGCCTCTGCGTCTCCTTCCCGGGAGGCGCAGGGAGGGTGGCAGCCCTGGTGGCAGCAGCAGCAACTTTCTGAGGGCTCATAACTGCCACAGAAGCCTCCCCAGGTGGCCTGGGGGAGGCACGCAGGGGAAGCTGGTCTGGGTGACTCCAGAAGGTGCCCTCCAGCCCCTAAGCCCGACACATATCTCACCCCTGCTTATAAGGCCAGTGATCAAATCCCTCTCCTTGGCAAAGTGGATTCTCCCCAGGGAAGGGCTCAGCCTGGGAGGTGGAAGTCAGGGGCATTTGAAGGAAAGTGAGGATACAGCTGGGGCTGAGGAGTGGATGAGCAACAACTGCTCTCCTGCCTTGCTTCTCACTCTCATCCTCAGCCTTCCTGTCTCCCTGTGTGGCTTTTTCTCTCTGCTCTCCTCCAATGTCCCTATGCACTCATCATCTGCCCTGGATTATCACGTTCATAAGATGGACATCTGGGCGCCAGCCGTGGGGACTTGGGGTACAGGAAAGGGGAGTTAATTCAGGTTGCAATATCACATAGATTTTTTCCCCTTTCTGCTTTGACCATGAAAATACTAAGTAGGTAAATACCACCCTCCCACCCCTTCCCCTTTTTCTCTACTATTCTGATGGAGAGAAGAGAGCCAGGTATTGTACTCATTTGCATACAGTTGAGACATGTGAATAAAATGTGTAAATGCGTCTGTGAGATTTGTTTGCCTTTTGTTCATCTTTCTGTGTGTTTGACATGTTTTGGGACATAAAATGTGTTTGCGTTTGTTGAAGTATGAGATTTGTATGTACTGCATGTGAGTGCTATGTATAGGTTTATGTGCTACCTGTGTGTGTATGTGTTTGTGTGAGTGATGCATTTGTGTGGTATTTGGCTGATGTGTAGGTGTTAGGCATGAGCTTACTATATGATGTATGTGTTTGGGGCTGTTTGGTTATGAAACATTTCAGCATGTGGCATGTGTTTATGTATGAACATGTGAATGTATTTGAATGTGTCAGTGGGTATAGATATGCAGTAAATTTGTTTCTGTAGTTTTTCCCTAAAGGTCACTTAATTAGGCTTTTTCTCACAGGGCCACTCAATGCCAGTTAAGAGTATGAATGAATATTCACTTGCATATTATGATTGAGCTGGAGGTTGGGACCCCCTCACAGACATACACACCTATCAGGACCACACACACCTATCAGGAATGATGGAAAGGAGAAAGAAAGTGTTGGCCTTGGGATGGTGCAGCCCATGCTGCTCACCACGGCAACACGTGTTGCCCCACCTTCTAGAATGCCTATATTAGCAGGTCCTATAAGATCCCATCTCTCTGCAACCCTCCTGGTCAGCATTACAAGATGCTGTATAAGAACTTACACACAAGATGAATTGATGGCTGTATAAGATCTTAAAGTACCTTCCAAACCATCAGTGAGAGCAATCATGTGCTTTGGTGTTTTCTGACCCATGCAGGAGCCAGTGTCTTGGGCTAAATGCAAGAGTGCTGATTCCCACTGTAAGTTAAGGTGAAGAACTTCTGCTATCTGAGTGCATGTGTTTTCATCTTCAAAAAGAGACGGACAGTCCCCATGAACTTTCCCTCTCCAACCACAGGCCTTGCTTCTGGACATGCAGTGATAACTCTCTGTTTGCTGGATGAAAATCATGTTGGGTCTCTGCACATTCAGATAACCTTCTACAGCAGACATCCCTGGCGATTGCTCCATAAATCATATTGGCCAGGAGAAAGGACATTCAGTTCCCTAGGCTTTTCATCATGGTCAATTAGGGAATCAGCCCAAAAGGTCAGCATCACTGCCCTTAAATGAGGTCACACTCCTTGCACTCTGAGTACCCTGGAAAGCTGTGGTGCTTGTGATTAACGCATCCGTCCAGATACCTGGTTTCAACGAGGCAAATCCCTGGCATACATTCCCAGCTTGTCTCTCCTCACTGTGTGTATTTCTTGAGCTGGCCTGTCACCATACAAAGAGTATTTTGAAAATGCAGTTTATGCTCATCTTGGATGCAGCTGAGATGCCACAGAAAAAAGTCAGGCTTTGGAATGGGATGGGTCTCAGGATTTGGGAGCATGTTCCATTATCCCCTCAAGTTTTGATGCCCTCATCTACTAAAGGTTATTGCGAGAATAAGATATAATGCCTTTCAAGTGCTTGACGAAGGGCCTGAACTATATCAGGTACTCATGAATGTTTAGTATGATGCAAATTTTAAAATTAATAATAAAAGCAGCTGTACTAGACTACTATTGCTTCCCTAAATGTGATGTGTGCTTTCATAACTCCTGCTCCTCAGTCACAGAGTTTCTTCTGCCTGCAATAGCATTTCTTCCCCGACAAGCTTTTTCAAATCCCCACATAAGCATCCCTTCCTCTGGGAGTCTTCTGTGTCCCCCCCGCAGGCACCTGACAGCTTTTCTGTATTCTGGTGTAACTGTTTACACTCACCCACCACTGGGTCATCATATCCTTGTCCCTGATTCTCTTCTTGGGAGGGCATGGTCTACACTCATTCATCTCTCTTTCCATAGTGCCTATGCAGGAACTCATGTGACCAGGGTGTTCAATGACCCACCCAGGCATTAGCCCTGAATTGCTGGAAGGAATTTCCCCTCCTACTGCTCCCCTCTTGGGCCCACCATACCTATGGCATAGCCATCAGGGCACTGCAGTTTGAGGTTGCTGTTGAGCTGGTTTGGGGCCGAGCACTGGCCTTGCATCTCCTGGCAGACATGGAAGGAGCCACTCCAGGTGCCGTCTTTCCGGCAATTAATGATGTTGCTCCCACGTCCCTGAACAACAGAGAAACACAGTCAGGACCAAGAGAGACACCAGCCCCAATTGAATAAGCTATTCAGAATAAAACAGAAAACAATTTTTCATCTCTCCAGAGCTCTGAAGTGTTCCAAAACAATTTCTTAACAATGGTTGAAACTCAACCACCCTGAAAAGGAGGTATTGTTAGTGTGTTTCCATTTTATATATTGGAAAACTGAGGACTCAGACCGGGAAGAAACTTGCTCAAGGCCTTCCAGAATGCCAGTCCAAGCTTAGTAGTCTTTCAGAAATTTCAATCAGAGCCAATTATAGTTTTGATTTGTGTGTGAGAGTTTTTTTTTAATTGCGAGGGTAGGAGCCCATCAGCTCCTTGACTGACACAGAGAGTAAGTGCATGGGTTAATGAGGAGCACTAAAGTTTGCTTCCTCTTAAATAGTGAGAAAGTATCCTATGTCAGGGCTCTGTCATATGTTGACTAAGTAATCTGAGTCTAGTTGAGAAGCTTTTTCTTCCAAGACATTTCTTTTCCTTTCCTGATCTTCTCTTTCTTTCTTTCATTCCATTCCATTCTATTCCATTCCATTCCATTCCAACAATAATGGCATGAAGAGGGTGATATGGGGGTATTTGTATCTGTGCTTTCCTCCCAATTCTTTAAAACAGGGAACTACAGTTTGTCGATCTTCTGCAAAGCATTAGGCAAATGCAGCTTGAAGACATAATCCCTTCTTGAAGTCCCCTTCCAACTTCCGAATTTCAGAAAGTTAATTCAAGTAAGATTCCTTAGTGTCCAATCTGTGCCCAGCTCTGTGGGGTGCAGAAGTGAAGACAGCCAGTGCCCGCCTCTGCGGGCTAGTGGGAATGGCAGTCATGTGAGCCACCAGCCATGTCACTGTGACTGTGCTCAGTGAGGCAGATTAAATATTATACCAGTGCTGTGAGTACACAAGGAAGAATAACTGGTTATGAGGGGACAATCAGGGAAGGCCACTTAGAGGAAATGATATATGGAAAGGGATTTTCAAGGATGCATGGAATTGCAGGCAGAAAAGGAACAGAAGACACTCCTGGAAGATGGAAGGGCATGTGCAAACAATGAAAAACATGGTGCATGTTGGAGGGCCTGGTGTGGTTCTAATTGTATGACTCAAGGCATGAAGAAGGGGAAGATGAGCTGGTAACACAGATAAAGTGTGGAGCCTTAAATGCCAACGTAAGTAGTTTAGACTCTATGAAAAAGAAATGGAGAATCACAGGTGGTTTCTGTGCAGGGGACCCACATTCTGAAGGATCTAAGAACAAGCTATATATTCTCTACTCCTTTCAGGCTTATAATAAGATGAGAAACTTGACATGAGGCCAGAGGAGCTGGCTGTGCTCCACCAATGCAAAAATTTATGCAATGGCTTCCTGTGACCTTCAACTTCCATGCAAACTCCTGTGCTGGCTCCAGAACCCTCCCAGCCTTAATTCTGCCTAATTCTCCAGTTTCTTGCTCTCCACAGCACCACCACCAACCTTGAACTTCAGTTTAAATTGCCTGCACTCGTGAAGGCATCATATGTTGTGCTTTCATGCTCACTGCTCCTTCCGTCTGCTATGTTTCCTACCCACCCGCCTTGTCTACCTTGCAAACACCTTATCTGGCACAACCCATCCTGCTCTCGTGCCACCTCAATTCTGCATGGGGCACTACCTAAATGTCTCTGACAAGACATTACCTATTTGTTTATCATCGGTTTTGCAACAAGACAATGAGCTCCTCAAGCCCCAGGCCGGTGTCCTATTCAACCTTTTATCCTCAGGGTCTTCCACAATGCCTAACAGGTCCAGGCCACTCAGTGCATTCATTCATCACTTAATAGACATTTTTGTTCATTCAAGAATTGTTTGTTTAATTCTTGTTTGTTCATAACAAGAATTGGTGGAGAGTGATAGAATGTATTTCTTTAAGAAATAAGAAAATAAATGAATGCGTGGATGAGGAAATAAATGTACAAGTGAGTAAATGAAGAAATGAATGAATGAGGGAATAAATTATGAATGAATGCATGAGAAAATGAATAAACTCCTTAAAAGAACTGATGTAAGCTGAGGCTCCCCTATGTGAGAAAACAGCTGCAAAGATACAGGATTGGAAGAGAAAGGGGCCCCTTTCCAGGCCTCTCCTGTGCCGGCAGAAGGAGGGTGCAATTGCAATGGAAACCTCTCTGGCCTTGGGAGAAGGGTGGCCCATCTTGAGCATGCAGCTGCAAGGCGGCTTGCAGAGTTCACTCCCAGAGGTTCTGTAGGGGCTCATGGCAAAGTTACGCAGCTTCATGTGGCTTCAAAGAACCCAGACTCTCCCTCTCAGAGCCCCAGGCTCTAGGCCCCATGATTCTCCTGGGCCCTCTGGGGAGTAGGAAATTGACCCCAATTTCCTGGAGCCTTGGCCTGGGCCTGTGATGCATTTGGCTTCCAGCCCCTGAAGGGCTGCAGACCTCAGCACTACTTGGGCCAGGGCTGGCTGGAGAGCTTAGTTTGTAACAGAGAATGTATTAGAAGTAGCCGGAGTCTGCTCATGGAGTTTCACACTGGGGAGGCCCCACCATGAATGAAAGGTGGGAGCATAAAGCACTGGTTTTGCTACCATTGGTTTATCTCTCTCCTGCCCAGTTCATCTGGTACTTTGTGTTGCGAAATTTGCTTTTAAAAATATGTAGCATCCTTTTGCTAAGACACCTTAGCCTTCAGAACGAGGCATACTGGTAGGTTGGCACTTCAGGGCTTCTACAGTGGAATCCAGATGACATTTCTGGCTCCATCTCTTGCTATGTACATATCCTTCCTTCTAGACAAGTGAATCGCTTTGTTTCTCCTGCAAACTTTTCTTGCTTTCCCACCTCCACATCTTTGCCCTTGCTGTGCCCTCTGCACAGCAGACTTTCTGGAGCCTCTTTGGATTTTTAAATCCTTCTTTAAGAGTAGATGCTAGTGCATTCAGAAATTGCCTACCACCTGGTTTAGAACTTCATAGTCGATTATTGCTGACTGAGTCTAGTTTGACCAGAGAAGATCTGGCATAATTGAAGCTGCAATCTGGGAAGACCAGAGGGTACTTTTTCTGGGTGTTGTCAGGGAACTGACTGAGTATGTTTGACTCCAAATGTACAATTCTTCATGCTAAGGTGAAATCTCTTATAAGAGGACTGAATATCTCTCAGCAAAACAGTTTGCCTCTCTGTGCCTGTGCATCTGTTTTTACAAGAGCATATTGAGCTCTAACTTCCCTGCTGCTTTAGCTACACAGATCCACAGAGAGCTGAAGGCATATAATAATATTATCAAACACCTATAACATGCTCAGTGCTTTAAAAATCACTTGAACAATACAGTAGAGTGAAATTATATTATTTTTGCAGACTTGGGAACTGACTGTTAGAAAGCAAAGAAGTGAGTTTTCGAATGATGCTCGTGTCATAGTTTTAAGAGCCTGGGTGTAAGTCAAACTGCCTGAATTCAAATGCAAGCTTGGCAACTTCCCAGCTGGGTAGATTTGGGGACGTTCTTTAACTTCTCTATGCCTCCTCAAGTTCCCTGATTGCTAAATGGGCATGGAGTCTACTACCTGAGAGAGTGATCATGAGGATCATATGAGTCCATTTATATAAAGCATTTAAAGCCTAACACACATACTGAGCTCTGTAATTGTCAGATGAGGTTCTTACTCACTCTACTGTACTGTCTCTAAGAGAAGTTTAGAATAAACCCCACCAGCAGTGCATTTTAGAAATGACAGCAGCCAGAAAGGGGAGGTAATGTGCCCAAGTCAGAGAGGTTGCCAATGTCAGGACCATGTCTCTTGACTGTAAGCTGTTGTACCCTAGTAGGATGAAGGAAAAGAAGAGAAGAGGAAGAAAGAGGGAGAAGTATTAGGTTTCTTCTCCTTAGAAGACACGAAAATAAACAAAATAATAGCAGGAAGAAATGTAGCAGCATCCGAGCAAGAAAAACCCAGGCAGCAAGTGCAGGAGCTAGATGGCTAAGATTTGGAGGCATGCTGACTTAATAACAAGAGTGTCAGTTCCACCACATCTGGTTGTATAAGACAGGGCAAATCAGTTTACACCAGCTTCCCCATCTGTAAAATGGGGCAGTAATGCCAGATGCCATGGGGCTTAAATGAAGCAATCAGTCTAAAGTGCTCATCCCAGTGACTGGCATGTAGTAAGTGCTCGTTATATTTCAACTGCTGTGAATCATTTGTCTCTGTTCCCAGTCAATGCCCTCCTATGCGTTTTGTATCCTCCAAGGTAGGTACAGGGGTGACATGTTGCCCCACGAGGGAGGATGAGTGGAAAGTGTGAATTACGAAGTGACGTAGTTTAAGACCTGGCTCTGCTTGTACGACTCAGGGTAAGTCTCTTTCCCTTTCTGGGCTTTAGGGCTCCCATCTGTAAAACAAGCGGGCTGCAGTGGGGGTCTCTGAGGTCCTGCCTACCTCTAACATCACATGGGCCTGTGACTCTTCTGAACTCCTCTAGGACATCCTGGGTGCTGGCCAAACATTTAACAACCCGGAAATGAAAACCTAGCTGAGGCACTGCACATATGTGAGCTATACCTCGTCGTTGGCAGGGCTCACAAATGGAGAGTGCAGGTCTACACCCCTTGTGGCAGAAAGGCTTTCAGAGACACCTTCTGTGATCTGTGCAATGAGCTGGGTGTGTTGTAGATTCCACCACACCCTTTCTCTCTTGCTCCTGCTGAGTTGCTGAAATCCATCATTAGGTGCATCACTTTGCCCACAAAGCACCTTTAGCTTTTTTCCTCCCCTGCTGATGCATCTTCCAAAGACCCCGTCCCCATCCCAAGGCTGGCCACTCCCTGAATCACCTATAAAGCCCCCCACAGTGCTTCTCACAGCGAGCCAGGCCTATGTTATCTCATCAACCAGCTTAGGGCCATCTGAGCTGCATTAAACCCTGAGATGAGTAGCTCCTCACCCCCTGGGGATAAAATCTCTGCCTTTCGCTGCTGGTCTGCCCTGAAAATGTTGGGAGCAGTGGAAAGAGCAGAGCTAGGGATCAGAAAGACCACCACCTGCTCTTTTGTCGCCACGGGCAAGAACTTAGCCTCCCCAGGCCTTCTTTCTGCATCTGTAAAATGGGGATTCTGTTTCTTTTCCAACTGTATGTTGTGAGCTGTCAAAAGAGAGCAAGCCTGCAGCAGCAACTTGGTATACATTAGACACTCAAAAACAAAGACAAAGAAAGCTGATATCATTAAGGTTCTCTGTGCTGGTTTAAACAGACAAGAATACCATAAGTGCTAGAGCTGGACTGTCTGATATGGTAGCCACTGTACAAGTATGGCTATTTACCTTCAACTTTGAATATTTTAAATTAAATAAAAGTTAACATTTTGTTGCTCATTCGCTGCAACCATGTTTCAAGTGCTCCATAGCTACACGCGGCTAGTGGTCATCATTTGCACAGATATGGATCATTTGTATCACGGCAGAAAGTTCTACTGGGAAGTGCTGGTCTACAGGAGCTACAGTACTATTTATTCTACAGGTTTATTTAAGCAAGGGAGTGGGTTTGACTACGGCTCATGCTGGTCTGTTTACTCCACACTCTGGCCTCATGCAGGATGGGTGCCTCCTTCTCAGTTTTTTTTTTTTTTTTTTTTTTGCTTTACTTTAAGTTCTGGGATACATGTGCAGAACATGCAGGTTTGTTACATGGGTATACAGGTGCCATGGTGGTTTGCTGCACCTATCAAACTGTTATCTAGGTTTTAAGTCAAAAAGAGCCCATAGAGCCAAGACAATCTTAAGCAAAAAGAACATAGCTGGAGGCATCCTACTACCTGACTTCAAACTACACCACAAGGCTACAGAAACCAAAACAGCATGGTACTGGTACCAAAACAGATATATAGACCATAGAATAGAACAGAGGCCTCAGAAATAACTCCACACATGTACAACCATCTGATCTTTGATAAATCTGACAAAAACAAGCAATGGGGAAAGGATTCCCTATTTAATGAATGGTGCTGGGAAAACTGACTAGCCATATGCAGAGAACAGAAAACTTCTCAGTATTTAGAGCTAGCCAGCAGAGGGCTAGGTTGCGATCTGTTGTGTTTCTAGGCCCTCCAGGAGCTCACATAGAGCATAGGGGAGTCTCACCACTGGAGTGACCTTAAAGCAGGCTAGTTCATTTGTCTAGTCCCCAGGGCTACCACATATGATTGCATAGGTTTTGCACTGCACAAGGCCAGTGGGTACCCATAGACATGCTCTATTTTCATTACCTCATTTAATCTTCACAAACAAACTATGAGGTATGTAGTATTCTTTCTCCTCATTTTATATACAAGGAAAGTGAAGCTTAAAGAGTTAAGTAACTTGGCCTCCAGTGACTAGGTAATGAAGCTGGGATTTGAACTCAAACTACAGATCCAGTGTTATACTGGCTCCCAAAGAATGAATAAAGTGAGGTTTGTATTTGCTTTTAGTGGCAGTGGAAGAGAGTGTGTGAATCTCCCCTACAATAGCCCTTGTCCTTTCCCGTCAGGATCTGAAACTTGTTTGGAAAGCAAAGAATCCCTGCTCCATACAAGCTGATTCAAGATGCTCTGGGCCATGCATTTCTGCTATGTTTATAGGCAGCAAGAGGGAATCTGAGGTGAATACTAGATTTGGCTCTCAGGCCCCTGGTCTGAGGGTAGAGGAAATTCATTTTCAGTACAAAGTAGAAATGTCAATTGTATTAGGAGTCCATTTGGCACGCACACCCTCATTCTTTAAGCAGACGAGCAATACCCTGCTCCTTTGCGACTAGCCTCTCCGTTAGTTGCCAAACAGAGCTGCTTGAGTCATCTGATACATTTACATTTTCTTCTCCTTTAAATACAAACTGGCCATGAAAGTTACTTGGAAGGCCCCAGGCAGGCTGAGTTTCAGTTTGATAACATGACCGCAGCCAGAATATTATTTGGCTCATCAGTTTGGGTAACTGTTAGCAACAGTTTTATGTAAGGGAGTGAGAGGGAAGCTGATCGGCCTGCAAGAGGCCATGGTAATTTCTAGCCTTTGTTTGTTCCGGCACTGGCTTCTGCCTCCCTGGCAGTCAAGGATGGGAATGACTCCCATGAATGGACACAGATGCCATGAATGTATGAGAGCAGGATTCTCAGGTGGTGCCTACTGGACTCAGCCCATTTACAGTTGGAGACAGGGGAACCTGGATTCTGACTGTGACTCGGCCGATGACAGCTGTGTCACCATGGGGAGTTGAGTAACCTCTTTGAGTCTTGGTTTTCTCATCTGTAAAAGGAGGAACCCGCCTTTGATGTTCATTGTGGTCCTTCCTCCTGCCCTTAGTTCTGGTGACATTTCCTGAGTACCTACTAGGTGCCTGGCACTGTCCTAAGTGCTGAAGGCACAAGGACGGGTGCAGATGCAGTGAAGGACTGTTTCACAGCCTAGTGTGGGGATGTGGAATGAAAGCAGGCAGTGACAACGCAGTGTGGCCAATGCTGTGAGGGGGAATCTGAGGAGGGGCATGGGGGAAGCCTGAGGAGGGCCACGGAGCCCAGCAGTGGAAGGGACATTGAGGAAGGGCTCCCGCAGGAAAGCGTGCCTAGGCTAAATTGCGAAGGAAGATGAGGTGTCAGGCAGCTGAAAAAGGTACAAGGATAACTCTTTTTAAGGTAGAGAATGCAGAGGTGGGGAAGGAAGATCCATCTTATTGGTATGGGGGAAGGGTCTTAAATGCCACCCTAAGGAGTTGGGACTTTATCCTAAGGGATGGGGGCTCCTGGTTCAGAGAGATTAACATAATTGCTCAAATCACTCTGGCTGAAATGTGAAGAAGGTACTGGAAAGAGGCACAGCAATGAAAACAGGAAAATGATCAAGAAGCTGCATGGTGGCTCATCAAAGAGATGATGTTGGCCTGAGTCAGGGTAGTGGCATTGGGGACAAAAGAGAACAGCTTCAGGAGATGCTGTGGTGGGAGAATGGGTATGACTCGGTAATTGCTTGGATGTGGAGGGAGTGAGAGGGATTCAGAACGGTGGTTTGGTAGTGCCTGGTATTTGGAGGCTAACATGAAATAACAAAGACCAATAAAGACTGATTGAAGACGATGCCAGCACTGAAATCTGTCCCCACCTGGCTGATGATCCTTGCACACCTGTGACACACAGGACTTGGGTTATCAACTCTACATGGTTGCTTTGATGGAGATGGAGCTCCTTGTGGACTTAAGGTTTTTTCAGCCTTTTGTTTCTTTTTCCTATTCTTGATTCCCATACTGTCCTTTTGAGCATGTGTAGGATTTGAGGAAAATTCCTTCAGCAGAGGCAGGCAGAAGTGTTGGACTTGCTCTCAGTTACATGTGCATTGAGATAAAATTCAAACCTTTCTCCTTCTGCTCTTCCTGTCTTCCACGGTGTTCTCAAAACTGTACTTCTCATCTATATGGTCCCCTTTTTCCTTATGCTTCAGGAGCCAATTGATGTCTAAGTATAGTGGCAGTCTTGTGATTTTAAATACTTCAAGGACCAACATGGGTGGTAATGGTGGTAGCAAACTGGCAAAAGAGCCCTGGCCATTCCTGTTTGAGGAACTTAACTTTTATCAACTTCATACATTGGGATTCCATGTATGATTTCCTTCATAAAAGTTCCAATGCTTAAAAAAATTCAAAGCTAAGAATCTCTGAGCAAATAAAATATGGTATTGCAGGTAGGAAAATGAGGTTCAGAGAGATTATGAAAGTAGATAATTAGAGCCCAGTTTCTTAACTTCTGCACTGTTGACACTGCCATTATACAACTTGAGCCTAGTTAGACAGTCTCTTGGAGAAAGTGGTTCCTGAAGTATAGGCTAGTTTTTGGTAAGCAGAAAGGAAAGGGACCATGGTATCAACCTCAAGTTCCAGGACGCTTACCTGGGAGGCGTCGCTGTCTTCACACTTGATCCTACACTCACTGTTGAACTGGAAGCCATTAGTGCACTGGTAGAGCCCGTGGAATTTTGATGGAGGTGGGTCACAGGTTACAGGAACACAAGCTCCCTCCTGCCAGCTGCCATCCTGGGTACACTGAGTCTTGAAGGCCCGTCTTCAAGGAAAGGATCAAAGAGGAGACATCTCAAGGACCAATTGGCTAGATCCATGCCCTGCATGAACACCACCAGCTGGGCCCCCATTTCCTATTTCCTATTTTTGATTCCCCACCTGACCTATTGGGTGGTGGTGGGGCCTGTGTAGGGATTAAGGATAATTCATCCACAGAACTCTTTTAGCAAGAGCAGGCAGAAATGTCAGGCTTCCAGCTACATGTAGATTGACACAAAACTCAGGCCCTTCCAGCCCCAGGTTCTCTCCCCTTTTTTACAGAGTGTTCTGATGGGTGTTAGAACCATGATGCTATGATTATCCACCATTTACTGAACAACTACTATGTGCAAAGCACGTTGTGAACACTTTACATGCACATGTTCATTTGTTCTTCATAGGAACCTTATGTTGTAACTGTTATTATCGTACCTTTCTTATTGCTAAAAAAAAAAAAAAAAAAAAAGGGAAGTGCAGAGAAGTAAAGTCACTTGTCTGAGATCACATCGCCATTAGGCAGCCAAGCTGAAACTTAAAGTTTGTTCTGTTTGACCCAAAGCTAATATTATTAACAAATCCTTCTAGCTTCTCACAGAACAGAATGGGATGAATGGCAGGCATTGCCTCCAGTGAAGAAATGAGTGCAAGGCATTTGAACCTAACTTGTCCTCCCAGAGCCCATGAGTTTGCATTTCCAACCCCACTTACTTCTTTGACTTCCGAGAGGATCCAGGCACATGGTATCCAGGCTTGCATTTGTATTTGCAGAAGGAGCCCACCTTGTGCTTATTCTCTCGGCACCGGGGGGTCTGGAGGTCTGCATTGGGCACGGGGGGTGGAGCGAGGCACATGAGCTCACACAGGGCTTCTGGGAAGGACCACAGCCCATCCTCCATGCAGGTCAGGAGGCTGTTGTTGCCTGGAAGACAAGGGCAAGCAGGGATAGAGGAGGGAGGAGTCTCTGATAGCCAAGCTAGCCAAGCTAATGCATAGCCACTTGGATTTTAGCTGACTTGACAAACCAGGAGATCCCTTATGTGGAATTCCAACCCCTTCTACTTCCAACTGAGGAGCCTAGGGAGATCAAGAGAGCTGCCACAAAGAAGAGGAGATCTAAATGGGGGGAGTGAATTACCCCCATGTCTACAGTGAATTAAAATCCAAGGCTTCTGACTTCTGATCCTGAGCCTCTTCTGCTGCATAGAAAAGACACATTCACAATCCTTGAATCCATCTTTCTTACTTTACAAGTGGGCATCTGAACACAGAGATGGAGGAACTTGCCTTCTAATAGTTGGCAGCAAAAGCTCATACCAGAAACTACAGCAAACTCTGATATCAGTGAGTGTATAACGTCAAGCTGCCACTCTCCCCCTGGGCCCAGCACCCCTGTATCTGTCCTGCTTACCACCTCCCCCAGCTCCCAACAGCAATGCCTGGAAATGACAGCATTGTGTTATCAGGAGGTTTGATTTTCTGTTCAGGTCCTGGTGCTCAGTGAAGCTTTGCCAAAGCAGCTGAAAGAACAGCACTTCCCCCGTAGCCTGTGCCAGCTCTGACAGAGTGCTGATTGCCATCGGGAAGCTGGTCTGAAGGGGAACGTTGCAAATAAAAGTAAAACACGGGAGTTAGGCTTTTCACTGCCAGCTCATATATTATCGAGGCACAGCCTGCCTAAAACCTTCCCGAGACAAATAGAGGAGGGCCTAAACTTGTATTTCTCCACCAAACTCTCCTCTTCCTGGTTATTACTGAATGGTGTTGACAACCAGGGCTTGAAGCATTTGGGAAGCTCAGGGAGTTGCAGGTTGGAGGGGTGGAGTGGTAGGGAGAAAACTGACATTTATTGAGCAGTTACTGTGTACCGAGGACTTATTGAGCTGTTACTGTGTCCCGAGGGCTTCTGATATGCAATCTCATTTATTCTCACAATAAACAGTGCATTTAGTATGACAGTCTTTATTTGGAAATGAAGACTCAGAAAGAGGTGACTCGACCAAGTTATTCTAGTTGGCAAAAGACAAAACTGAGGTTCAAAACAAATTCTGTCTAACTACAGAGATGGTTGTTTTTAATGGGAAGTTGGCTACTACATATGATCAGCAGGGCTTTTATTATTCATTCTGGAAGCATCAAATCTCAATTTTCCGATCTGTGAAAAGCAAACAATTGCTTCTGCCTTTCAGGGTGCTCAGAAGATGAAATAAAACAACATTTATGAAAAGTGCCCATGAAAGTGTTGTCAATGTCTTCATTTGCTTCTTAACTTTTTTCCTTCTTTCCTTCTTCCCTCCTTTCCTTCCTTCACTTCCCCACTTCCTCCCACTTTCCTTCTTCTTTTCATCTTCATTAGTAGCTCTGAAAGAATCTTCACAGAAGTCTTCATTCATTCAACCAACATCTATTTAGTGCTTATTCTGCACCAGATACTTTTATATGTTGAAGGAAAAGCAGTGAACAAAATAAAATAAAACAAAATAGAAATAGCTCTGCTCTCTTGAAGCTTGTAATCTAGTGGAACAGGGAGGAGTACAATAAGTTATCCTAAAAAGTATACTACTTAGCGTGCCAGAAGGTGCCAAGTACTATGAAGAAAAAGCAGGAAAAGGAAGAAAGGGGAGAAAGTACTTTGCAATTTTATATATGCTTCTCCACTTACTCCTTCTCATTTTTGTCATTTTTCTTCTTCGTCAGTATGATTCATCCGGTTAGCACAAGGCAGATTGGTGTCTGTAAACCCCAGAGGGGATTCCACATTGATAAACTGTGAGACTGACAACTATAGATATTTTAACATCAAGTAAAAAGAGTAAAGTGTGCGGAAAGGTGATTCATTTGGTTTCCATAGAAGCATAGAAGCATCCGGAATACCAGGGTCTACAAACTTCTTTTTGCACTGCCCTTGCAATCGGGGCAGTCATTGCTTTGGGGTGCCCAGGTAAAGCACAAGGTTAGTGAGAAGGGGAGCTGTATAAAAAGTACAGGAAGCACACTCTCTTCAAATTGCCCAAGAGAGATAACATATCTGCGGAAAAGGTGTTGGGACTCTAAAAAAGTACATTGTATTACCTTTGTATATTGTAAATTATGAAGTGAAAGTAATGGTTCTTCTGTGACAGGAGAACATAAAGATTCCAAAATGCTAATCAAGAGAGAAAATGCAAACCAGAAATGTGCTTTCTGGAAGAGGGTGAATATGAGTTAGCAGTGCACCACAGCTAAAGCAGGCACTGGTGATTCAGGACCATGGATATGTCCCCCCATCCCTGCAACAAACTCCAAGAGAGTTTTCAGCCGGGCAGTATTTCCGTGCACCAGCTGTAGCCACTACCCTGCATCTACAATGTGGCTTTGAAGAAAGTAGCGTATGATACATGATGTGCCCTTCCTTTGTCTTCTTGGCACTGGCCTGTACGCTGTGAAAGATGCTTACTGCACTGCCAACTCTCTGCCTGAGGCTTGTTATACTGGTCATGGATGCTTACTCTGTCCATATGTAGGGCGAGTTTAAAGTACCAAGGAATTAATGCCCCTGGAAGCACCACTAAACTAATGGTGGAGTTGTTGGATTCATGTGCCAGTTTCCAGAGTTGCAATAACTCTGAGGCATGTTCTCCACTGTCTCCTAGAGTTTCCCAGAGGGACTGAGCTCTAGTTGCCCACAGTGGCAACTGGCTTTAGAAGAGAACCTGTTGACTTTTGTCAGTTCCATGTCTTCTGCCCTCATTCCCCCACTGTATTTCCTGGGGGAACATGATTCAAGACATGAAGTGAAGGCATGTCTGAGCCTGAAATTCCTGGTAGAGGGTAATATCTCTTGGTAGAGGTGTTGATATTAGAGATTAGGTTCCATCAAGTTTTGGGACTCTGTAAGTTCACTTGTTCATCTTTTAATGCAGACAAATACATCCTGCTCAGCCTTTCTACAAATGTGGCTAAGGAAATTCCAATCTCTAATGAGCATTAAAATAATTGTGAACTTGTAGCAGTGTCAAAAGAGAGGTACTTATTTTTATTACTTCATTTAAAAGATTACCCAGGAGATTGAGTCTCTTTTGGAGTGCCATAAAGATTGAAATTAACATAGAACAGAACTCAAGGAGAGAAATTCAGACCTTCAATCTGGTATTCTAAACACTTGCCTCATGTTGTTGGCACTTTCTAGATCCTAAGGCAAGGGCTGTATCTTGTACCTTCTTTACTCCTAGAGCCTAGCCTACTGCTGAGCACATAGCGGGTCCTTGGTATTCATTTGTTGAATGCATAAAGTATGAATTTACCTGTGACCTTGAACAAATCACCAAACTTGTTTGTCCCTAAACCAAAGCCATCTCTGAGTTCTTGTCCATCTCTAGCATGTTAGAATGTGAAATAATATTGGCCACTATATTGTTTGGAGGAAACAAAAATGCAACAGCTGGACTGGAATAAAGACAAGCACTCAATCGAGAGGCTACATTAGCCAAGGGCTGGTACGGGGAGATTGCAAGGAACAGAGGGGTTGACTTGGTAAGGGGTAGACTTTAACAGAAGTTACAGAGGAATAAGACAGATTAAGAAGAACAAGAGGTAAGAATAGAGGAGAGGGCCAGGTGGGGCAAAAACTGAGGGCAGGAAGGATTTCAAGCTGGTCATTATCATTATTATTTATTGACTGTTTAAAATTAGTGCTTTTACTATTCACAATAGCAAAGACATGGAATCAACCTAAATGCCTATCAATGATAGACTGAATAAAGGAAATGTGGTACATATATACCATGAAATACTATGTGGCCATACAAAAGAATGAGATCATATCCTTTGCAGGAACGTGGATGAAGCTGGAGGCCATCATCCTTAGCAAACTAATGCAGGACCAAAAATCAAATACCACATCTTCTCACTTATAAGTGAGAGCTAAATAATGAGAACACATGGACACATAGAGCAGAACAACCAACACTGGGGCCTATTCACAGGGAAGGGGGTGGGAGGAGGTAGAAGATCAGGAAAAATGGCTAAAGCGTATTAAGGCAGGCTTCATACCCGAGTGATAAAATAATCGGTACAATGAACCTCCATGACACAAATTTACCTATATAACAAACCTGCACATGCACTCCTGAACTTAAAATAAAATATGTTTTTAAAAAATTATTGTTCTTTTTGTTTAAACTATGTTATGATCAAAGAAAAAACAAAATGTAGAAAGGAGGAAAGAGAAGCAAGTAAAAGAAGGAAAGGTGACATTGATCACCTCTTTACCCCCTGGCTTGAGATAAGGGTAGGAGGGCAAATTAGGTGCCAATATCAAGTTCAAGAAAAAGGCGGCAGGACCTTTGCCCAGTCAAAGGAAAAGCAAAGTTGGGATCACCAACTATTAGAATGATGGTCCTCCTAAGGCCTTGTCTCCCCAGCCAGGTCACTCTTCCCTAACCACAGTTGGCAGCGGAAGGATATGCATTGTTTTGATTAACGATTATTATTAGCCACAATGAGGGCTGTAATAATCAATGCTAATTTATGCACTTCCCTTTCCCAAAGGCCTCTGATTGATTGAGAGAAGTGTGATTTCCTAGTCTGGAGTTATTAATACATTCCACATCTAATCCCAGCATTCTAGGACACCCAGGTCAGCTACTCACTTTTTTCTAAAATGTGACCTCCGGTATGCCAGAGTCTTATTCCCCTCAATAGCCCTGGTGCCTCGCTCAGGAGGATGCCAGATGCTTCCTGTCCATATCTGCTCTTCTCTGCCTAGCTGGCCCCTCTTGATAAGTAGCAGCCAGCATTGGAGAAAGACAGACCTGGGCTTCAATATGGTCCCCACCACTGATGGTGCAGCCTTGGGCAAGTTCTTTAAACCCTCTGAGGCTTGGTGTGAAATGGGAATAATAGTAACACTTACTTCGTAAGGCTTACTGGCCCTAATCATACGAGTGAATTCATTTCATCAGTTCCAAATGCAACTCTTTTTTCTTTTTCTCTCTTCCTTCTTCCCTCCCTCCTTCACTTTTATCCTCTCTTTCTTTTCTTTTTTGCAAGATTTCCAAGGTCTTGGAAAGGGCTTCACTGTCATAATTATCCGTACTCTCTTTTTTCTTTCTTATCTTCACAGCAGGCCAGTTTACATAAACACAACTGGTAGGAAGAAGTCAGGAGCACAGATAAAACCCCATCCCACTCTTGGTGTTTGAGAGCCAGAAAGAGAGCCTGGATGTAGCCTCTAGGTTTCCCATAGACAGAGGAAGGCTGAGCTGGGGAAGGCGTTCTTGATACCTTTCAATTGTGCAGGGTGACGGCACTGGAAGGAACACTGACTGCCAAAGGTGGTACCATTAGGGCAGGAGAAGGAGGCGGCGTAGACATGATGGTGGTCTGGGATGCTGCAGTCCACTGGCTCACAGGCCACCTGCTTATTCCACTTGCCCTCTGTACAGGTCACTGTGACGCTGGGTCCCATCTGAAAGGCAGAGGCGTGCATAGTGAGGAGTGGCAGACTGAGCCCTAGATGTGGAGAAATACCCTTCTTCCCAAGGTGACAGCTCAGAGTCTCGTCCAGGTACTAGGAGACCAATGCTTAGTGTTTAACGTTAGCTTACTTTTAATGATCCCAATAATTGCATGAATTAGATATTTCAGTTCTCAATTAAAGACACAGAGACTGAGACTCTGAGACATTACATGATCAGCCTTAAGTTAACCAGCTGGAAAAAGGATAAGTCGGACTTGAGTCCAAAGGCTATGCTCTTAACTGCTGTCTATAGAGTCTCCCAGATCATGATTTCCATTTCACTGTGAGAATCTTGAGGTTTTGAGACCTCAAAGGGCATGATGACTTCTTTCACAAAACAGACTGTGAAATACAGTTCAATGGTAGGACATCAAGTGTTGATTTTTGTGTCTTTTATTAGCTCTAGGGGAGTTACTAGGAACCTGTTGTAGTGCTTGGCACACAGTAGGCACTCTCCATGGCTATAGGAGACCTGGATGTTTTTCCTCCATGTTATCAGACCACAGGCAAGTTCCTTTCCTTACTTGAGTTCTCCCTTTGGCAAAATGGATGGATTGAACTCAAGAACTGCTCAAAGATCCACTCCCTACTCTGAGATTTAGTGGCTCAATAGTCAAGAGAGAAAGGCACAAAGTCAGAAAAAGCCTAGGAAAAATGAAAGAGTAAATGGAGATTTGAACCGAACTACAAGATGGCAGAGCTGGGCGGAGGGCAAGGCCATGCTACGGAGCCAAGGAATGGACAATCATTGCAGCCTGGAGGCTTTCATTCAAGGAGGAAGCCACTAAATCCTAGAGACTGGAGATGCCAAATGTTGATCTGGGATTTTAAAAGCAAGGACATTCTCCCTCTTAAGCACACATCAAAGGGATGTGTGCTTGAGTGAGGTCCCTCACTGCCAAAACAGTTTCATTGTTTCTACAGGAGTTCAGGCCTGCCAAGTCTGACACACAGAAGTAGGTGTCTAAGAAGAGCAAGTCCAGAAGTTCTGTACAAATAGGCATTCCCAACAATAAAGAATGTGCCCTGTGTGCTTGCAGTTTGAAGGCAAAGTCCACTGGCCAGCCCTGGAAAATGCTACATTTACTGACGGAAATCCTCAAATCCCAGGACAACCTGTCCCACTCCCCCATGCCCCACCTGGGACATTATAGCACCATCTTGCTGAAGGAACATTCTGTCACATCACTCCAAATCATTCACTACCACTAATCTCATGCAGGACACGTCCTATCTTCCATGACTCCTTTGATGACTGAGGGGGTCTCCCTGCTACCAGTCTTACTGCTGAACTCCAAGCTACACCTACATAGAGTATCTAGAAGAGACTTTGTCACCAGGATCTGACCATGTCACTTCCTGCAACAGCTCCCTGTTGTCCTAAAGATCAACCCCACACTTCCTGACAAAACTGACAGGGCCCTGCACCAGTGGATTCAGCTGGCCCTTCCAGCCTCATTGCTTGGGTGAGTATGGAAAAAGAAAACACACAAACAAACAATCTGTGGCATGTTTTTTTTTTTTTTTTCCTCATCAATGTGCTTCCACATACTATCCATGCCTGTGCCTAGTGCATATATTTATATATTTCTTCCTTCTCCCCAACACACACCCCTTTGCTGATCCATGTCACTTTTCCCAGGCACCTCCCTTGAATCTCCCTGTACCTCCACAACACCCTACACTTCCCTTGACAGCATTTATCACACAGTGCGGTCATTATTAATGAGTTGTCTGACTTTCCCTCCACCACTAGGCATGAAGCTCCTTCAGAGGAGGGACTTGGTTTGTCTTAACGGCTTCCTCTTCTTTAGCACTTAGTATAGCATCCAATTTCCAGTGAACAGATGCTTTGTATGTAATGAATTAGTGAATGAATGAACATCTCATTGACAGGGCTCACCTTGTCCTAAAGCAGCCCATTCAATTACGTCAGAGTTCTGACTGTAAGGTATTCATTCCAAAATACTCAGCCCCATGGTCTTGGAGATTTGCAACCTATACAAAAACACTGGCAAGTATTGTGTAGAACACCAGTCAGCACAGGAACCCTTTTTCTTAGAGATTCCAGACTGCTTGCTTGGTTAATTGATTCATTCACTCATTCATTTAATCAATAAATATTTATTGAGCACCTACTGTGTGGCAGCACTATTTTAAGTGCTGCTGGGTATTTAGCAGAGAACATGTTCAACACCCAGTAAGCCTTCTCTGGGCTGCAGAGAGGCTCTGAGCTCAGCACCTGCACATACCTGGCTCTTGATCAGCTCATCATCCCGCCGTATCTGGAGCACGTAGCCTGTCCGGCAGCTCACAGTACACTGGGCGCCGTGGTAGCGGTCGCTGCTGGAGCAATTGAGAGAAGCATTCTCCACAGCCAGCTCTGGGCAGTCAGTGTTCTCACATGCGAAGTGCACGCAGCTGGGGAGGAAAGAAACAAAAGGGGAAGAAGGAGTCTCCTCACAGGACAGCCACACTCAGTTGGAAGATAAAGGCTAAGAGCCTCTTTCTCCAAGATTTCAGGGGGCTTGAGACTGTGGACAGAAAGAGGTGCTGGCTAGGGTAAAGATGACCCTAGAGGCAGTGAATAAAATTTCTCATTAAGAGCACAAGGTATGGCAACAGACAAACCAGAGTTCAAATCTTGCCAGTTGAAAGCTTTGCACATTATAAAGATTTAAACCTTGAATAGCCTCAGTTTTTCCATTTGTGAGAAGGGGATCATCATGATTACAGTGAATATTTATTGAATTTTTCTATCAGGCACCAGGTTGAGCAAAAACTCTTTTTTTTTTTTTTTTGTTTTGAGACAGAGCCTCACTCTGTCTCCCAGGCTGGAGTGCAGTGGCCAGATCTCAGCTCACTGCAAGCTCCGCCTCCCGGGTTCACGCCATTCTCCTGCCTCAGCCACCCGAGTAGCTGGGACTACAGGCGCCCGCCACCTCGCCCGGCTAGTTTTTTTTTTTTTTTTTTTTTTTTTTTTTTTTTTTGAGACGGAGTCTCGCTCTGTCACCCAGGCTGGAGTGCAGTGGCCGGATCTCAGCTCACTGCAAGCTCCTCCTCTCGGGTTCACGCCATTCTCCTGCCTCAGCCTCCCGAGTAGCTGGGACTACAGGCACCCGCCACTTCGCCCGGCTAGTTTTTTGTATTTTTTAGTAGAGACGGGGTTTCACCGTATTAGCCAGGATGGTCTCGATCTCCTGACCTCATGATCCGCCCATCTCGGCCTCCCAAAGTGCTAGTTTTTTGTATTTTTTAGTAGAGACGGGGTTTCACCGTGTTAGCCAGGATGGTCTCGATCTCCTGATCTTATGATCCGCCCGTCTCGGCCTCCCAAAGTGCTGGGATTACAGGCTTGAGCCACCGCGCCCGGCCCTTTTTGTATTTTATGAGTACCCACTTACAAGGACCATTTTGAGAATTAAATCAGTTTAGAAAAAAATGCATAGCAAAACTCCTGGCATATGCTAGGCACTCAATAAGTGGTAGCTGGGCCGGGCACGGTGGCTTACGCCTGTAATCCCAGCACTTTGGGAGGCTGAGTTTGGCGGACCATGAGGTCAGGAGTTTAGGACCAGGCTGACCAACATGGTAAAACCCTGTCTCTACTAAGAAAAAAAAAAAATTAGCTGGGCGTGGTGGCGGGCACCTGTAATCCCAGCTACTCAGGAGGCTGAGGCAGGAGAATAGCTTGAACTTAGGAGGCAGAGGTTGCAGTGAGCTGAGATTGCACCATTGCACTCTAGCCTGGGCAACAAGAGTGAAACTCCATCTCAAAATAAATAAATAAATAAATAAATAAATAAATAAATAAAAGTGGTAGCTGATGTTATAAATACACCTATGCTCTATTACCTAGTTGGCAAGGTACATCACATCTCTGAGATTCAGCATACTCTCAAATTTGGCCAACCTCATACAGCCAGGAGACTCAACTGAGATGATGGAGGTAGCAGTCTTTTATAAACTGTGAAGTAACTTACACATCATTAGTGGAGTTGTACGGAGACTATGACTTGCATCTTGCTGCAACTCTGAATTCTACCTTTCTGCCAGTCTGAATTCCACCGTTCTTTAGGTCTAAGCATCATGCAAGTTTCCATAGGAAGCTTTCCCTTGTGTCCCTTGGCAAGCACCCTCATGGGTATTCTACCCTTCTTTCTCTAAGGCTGTTGCCTCATGTTTGATGTATTAAAAACTCAGTTCCTCAGTGCCAGTGGAACATACCAGATTGCAGGCTAATCTTTAAGGATGCAAACAGAAACAGCATCAAATCCTCATTCTTGGATGATCATTCCCCTTGTATTACAGTTAGGCAAGCACTCAATAATATTAGTTACTATTTGCTGATTGCTTATATACATGAGCTCACTCCATCCTTACAACAACCCTATGAGCTAAGTGTTACTCATTTTACAGTTGGATAAATTGGGGACTGGCAAGATTACGTTACTTGTTTAAGTGCTCATCCAGAGAGGTGACTCCAAAGGCCTTGTTGTTAACCTTGTCCCATGTTTCTGGACTAGAATGTCCTTGAGGGCAGAGAAAATGCCTATTTCATCTTGGTGTACTTTGCAGTGCCAATAAAAATTCATTGCAGATGTTTCCTAAATGGCAAGAAACCAATGGTGATGGTGCCTTGCAATAGCTCTTAAACACTTTAAAGAGGTTGATTCTGCCTAACGCTAAAAGCTTCTAAGGGGCAGTTTTCTCTGACTTTTGCCTCTCTGACTGTGTCTACCCCCAACACCTGGCCTATCGTATGCCCAGATGGGTAGATTTGCATCCAGAACCTCAAGGCTTTTATGTTCCCGTTTTTATCTAGGAGACGGAGACATTTTGGCCAAACCAGTGTCAGAAAAGTTTTGCACTTTTGTTTGTTTGTTTGTTTTTGTTTTCTCTCAGTTTCACGATACCCAACTAAGGGTTTTACTGTGACCTATTCCTGTTCTCTATCCTCTGCTCAAAAGCATAGTGAGAAATAAAGTCTGGAGGCGGGGGGAGCTAAAAGCTTCCAAAACATATCACAAACCAATTTACTTTTTTAAATACCCAGAAAAAGACAAGCATTTAATTTAGGTCTCAGACCCTCACTGATGGGAGCTTTGCAGTTCTCCAATACTCTCCTTCTGAAATGCAGGGCAACTGGCATTAAGGAACACTTGTTGAGACAACTCCAATTCTCAGCCCTTTTTTCTTAGTCCTGACAGCCTCAGCGTTGTACCATGTAGAGACCTCAAAGAGGCTGTAACTGTGGAGTCAACACAAGGGCTTTGACACCAAACAATGCATCTGTTCACATTGTGTAAGCACCAGGGGAAGGAACCACATGGTTCCAATTTAAATATATTTACTCTGTAAGCTACTAGCTCCCAAGCTGTTCTTCTGACCTGTGCCTAGCAGTTTGGGCATTCTTACTCTGCACTCCCAGAAGATACCTGGGCTCTTATGAAGACCCAGAGGGAAAGATAATTTTCTTCTTTAAGTTGCAGAGCCATTAAAGTATAAACAGTGCCTTCCCCAATTATTTTGTGCGCATTAAGTTCTTCACAAGAAAATGAATATCTGAAATGCTTCATTTTCTAGGGTAGAAGGAGCACAAGGTTTATCAATCAGGGAAATCTGGGCTCCAGCCCCTGCTCTGCCATTTAACAGTTGTTTGACTTCGGAAATTTATATAACATCCTGAGGCTCAGTTTCGTTATCTGTAAAGTGGAAGTAATAAAATAATTTATTTCTTAGGATTGTCAACAGGGTAAAACATCATCCACTGATTCATCTATTAAACAGACCTTCACTGGGGGCTTTACTGAGCACCAGACATTGTTCTATACATTGGGAATATAGTGGACAGAGGGGATAAACAAGATGCCTGTTATCTATGTATTTCAGGAGGAAGGGTGTGTGCCAAAGAAAAGTAATAAATGAGATCATTTCAGATAATGATGCATGCAGTTAGGGCGTTAAACCAAGGTGAAATTATAGAGAGTGACAGGTGGTGGAGAGGGGCAAGGCACTTTATAGAAGGATCCATGAGGAAGGGACATCTGAACTACTACCTGGATAAAATGAAGGGATAAACCATACACAGGTTTGGGGCAGAGGTAGAACCAGGCAGAGGGAAGAGCAGGTACAAAATTCCAGCACAGGATGGAGCTTGTTGTGTTTGTAGACTAGAAAGGCCAATGTATGAGAAATGCTTTGAGGTCAGGTGTGGTGGCTCACACCTGAAATCTCGGCACTTTGGGAGCTGAGGCAGATGGATCACTTGAGGTCAGGAGTTCAAGAACAGTCTGGCCACCATGGTGAATCCCTGTCTCTAGTAAAAATTTAAAAATTGGCTGGGAGTGGTGGTGCACACCTATAATCCCAACTACTTGGGAGACTGAGGCACAAGAATCACTTGAACCTGGAGGGCAGAGGTTGCAGTGAGACAAGATTACACCACTGTACTCCAGCCTGGGAAACAAAGTGAGACTGTGTATCAAAATAAATAAATAAATAAATAACATTTTAAAAAAAGAGAGAGTGAGAGAAATGCTGTTGGAACTATAGAGCTACTTGAGAAGATGAGTCTCTCTGTCTCTTTTTGCTACAAAAGGAAAAACAGGCCAGGCGTGGTGGCTCACGCCTGTAATCCCAGCACTTTGGGAGGCCGAGGCAGGCGGATCACGAGGTCAGGAGATTGAGACCATCTTGGCTAACACGGTGAAACCCCGTCTCTACTAAAAATACAAAAAATTAACCAGGTGTGGTGGCGGGCACCTGTAGTCCTAGCTACTCGGGAGGCTGAGGCAGGAGAACGGCATGAACCTGGGAGGCAGAGCTTGCAGTGAGCTGAGATCGCGCCACTGCACTCCAGCCTCGGCAATAGAGCGAGACTCTGTCTCAAAAAAAAAAAAAAAAAAAAAAAAAAAAAAAAAAAAAAAAAAGTCCTTGGTCCCATGAATCACCTGACCAAAAGATCTCATGGTCAGATCAGTAGGGGTAGCACTGAGTTAATGAAACCAGTTAGTTTTCTTAGTTGCAGGACTTCTCAATAATTTGGATAATCCATTGAAAATTTCCAGAAGGGGCTAAGGTACACGTTATTTTTTAAACTCTGATCACATTTTTTTTCATGGGACGTTTCTTAGGACTACTGCCTTCCAGAATACACTTCAGGGATTGAGGCATCCTGCTTTTTCAGCACATCTGTCTGCACCTGGCCTGCAGGCTTGAAAACAGGAAGAAAAGGGATAAGGGAGGTAATATGTGTCAGGCATTGGCCACTCTGTTTCACCTACATCACCTTATTTGCATTCCACACAGGAACTCCTTGAGGTAGTGATATTATTCCCATTTTCAAGAACAGGAAACTAGGACTAAGATTTTTAAATTGCTTGCCCAAGGGCACTCAGCTTGGACAGAATTCCAGTGGAGATCTGCCAGTCTGTCCCCTAAGTCGCTGCTCGTTTTTCTTTGCTATCCTGTTGGTTGGAAAAGATTGTGTGAACACACTGTCCAAAAATGATAAACATTACCCTGACTGACCCTCTCAAATAACTCTGTGATACAGCCCTGTCATTTCTGAAACACAAAAACAAAAAACAAAACAAGGAAAACAAAATAAAGAAAAGGCTCTGCTGCTTCATTAAAAAAAAGAGGGAAGGATTTAATAACAGTGATGGGAAGTCAATAAAAATAACAAAAGAAGGAGAAAATGACGACACTTCTCTGAAGGGAGAAAGGTGGCTGATTGGATGGACGAGTGGGAAAGGATGCAGGTAATTCTATAGACCAAATTCTCACACCTGGGCAAAAGTGGAGGTCCCTGGGGTGCAGAGCTAATCAGATACTTAAATAACTTTTTTTTCTTTTCTTCTTATCTACAAGTGTAATATATTTACCTATGGACTCAAGTTCCACATAGAGGTAAAACCATATCTGATCCAATAGCCAACCCCCACACTGCTGTCTCCACTGTCAATAAGAACGGACTCCAGTCATGCATAACAGAGGATACCTGGAGAGTTCTGGAACCCGCATAAAGCCAGAAGTTAAAGGGCTGACAAGGGTTCCTCTCCTGGTTCTGTTCCTCGACTCACGACTCACAGTATAACTGCTGTGCCCTGCCACTTAGCTGCAATTATGCCATAGGGAAGCAGAGATAATAACAGAAAGGCTGTTTATAAATCATTCTGGGTTGCTCAGATGGGGAAACAAAAAAGACACGTGCTCCACATTGGGAAATGCAGGGAAAACTGTTCTTGGCATCAATTCTGCAAGTTCACTTAGGAAGTGAAACGGTGAAAGAGCTACTGTGCTAGGACCTCATTTTCTACCCAGAAATGAGGCTACTGGGGGAATGATCCTAAAAGGTTCTTTACCCTGGATTTCCAGGAGCCAGTATTGTGGTGTGGTATGGAGGCAAGATTTTGAAGATTAGACGATGCAAGTTCAGTGGTCTGCAGGGTTCAGGTGAACTGAGTGGGGTGTGTCGAGGAGAGGGTATGTGCCTGGTCAGAGAGCAGAGTGCTTTGCTCCAGTCGAAGGTTGCCTAGTGGGATGGAGGGCCTGATGTTTTCAAAGCTTCTCATTTCTTTAAAGAGGTCCAAGAAGAATTCTGGTTTTTAATATGAACTCTCCTGATATTTAAATGTTGGCAAGTAATTAAAGAAGATAACTAATAGAGGCCAAAGAGAGATTGTTTATGGACTAATATGGTCTATGGAACACCAGTCTTGAAATCTCTGATGGAGAGGAAAGATAACTGGATTCCTGAGAACTAGATTCCAATGCTGGTTTTCCTCCTAACTTGTTGGGTGATTTTAGGTGAATCACTTCCCTTGCTTAGACCTTAGATTTCTCATCCTTAAATGAGGGCACAGAACCAGGAAATCTTTGAGAGCCCTCCCCACCTTCAGGCCTCATGATTTTATGAGAACAAAACAACAGAGATCTATAATTTCAGAGCCCTTTGAAATGAGAAAAATAAGAAAAAGTAGTCTTTGGTAATCTCAAGCATTGCCAAGGATATGGAGCAACTGGAACTCTGGTAGATCACTGATGGGGCTGTGAATTGGACAATATTTTGGAGAAGAGTCAGGCAGTATTTGGGATAGTCAAAGACATACACATGCTTAGGCACAGCAGTTCCATTTGCAGTTATATTCCCCAGATGTGATTCTCAATCAATATGCTGAGAGGCACTAATTCCTTTGCGGGTTGGGGAAGTTGAATGAGATTATGGCAGCGATCTGAGCAATCTGTGGTCTCTGGCCAAGAGCAGCTTCATTCGGTGTTCCAAATCCTACTTATGAATCCCTGTATCATTATGTAATGGGATATTCCACACATGGGGTCTCATCAGGGCACAGACTCTAGAAATACTTGGCTCCGGTCTTTGGGCACCCCCACCCCCAACCAACCAACAACAGTCTAAGTTCTCTGTGGCTGAAAGTGTTAATGTAGCCATGTGAAGAATTTGTTTCCCCCCAAAGTTGGCCTTCTAAAATTTAGCTCTCAATCAGAACTGCCTTTATCTGAATGGACCAGCATGTAGAAATGGGGAAGAGTTTGAGATAAAGGAAGAAAGAGAATGTGAAAAAGAGGTGAGAGGAAGAAAGGAAGCATGAAAGGAAAGAAGAATAAATGGAGGGAGGAGGGAAGGAAGTTACTTTTCTAAATACATGGTCCATTCAATTTTATAATAAACTGTTCAATTTCTGTTAAGAACCACAAGGGTGGATGAACATGATATATGTGCATGTGTGTTTGTGTGTGTGTGAGAGACAAATACTGGAGCCTCAACATCACCACTGTAGTTTTTCTCATTAAAGAAGCCTGTTAACCACCCCACACCCCACCACTGTGCTCCCCTCCCCACCTTTTCTCCTTTCCACAACTTGGTGTGGGGCTGAGATTTGACTAGAATTGCACAACTGGACCTCTCCTTTGAAAACTGATCCTGTTTTCTTGGGTCTCTGAATTTATACCAAGTACTGCAAAGAGACTGGAGACCCCTGAAGCTAGGGTAGAACACATTACCCAAACTGGTTTTGCTATAGGACTCCTCCCAAGGCAGCACAGTAGGCATCACACGGCTCTCAGGAGGAGAGACAGAGAGAGAGAGAGAGAGAGAGAGAGAGACGGAGAGGTGGGAGAAAAGGGAGAGGAGAGAGAAGGAGAGATGCAGGGAGAAGAGGAAAGGTTGTGGGAGGGAGGACAAGAAGGGGAGGGGAGAAACAGTACTTTTCACTACCTGGGAAACAGCTGAGGGTAAAGTGGGATGTTTCTCTTACAACCAGCTGAAATTTGTGCTATAAAAAGTGATGCTACTTATTTTGGTGTTTTGAGAATGAAGGAAAACATCCCATGGCTCTTTACAGTTGCTGCTTATTTTTCTTTCTTTTCCTCCCTTGTTTGTTTGTTTTAATGCATTTGCATGTTTGCAGAGTCCTGCTTGTTTTGGTAAATGCCTCTTTAGCTCCCCATGAACAGCTGCTGTCCTTTCCCCACTGGGGCGCTCAGGAGGAGGTGCTGCTGCTCTGCAGCCTCAGCCCTCAAGACTCAGCCTGTCATAGCCTGATCCAAGCTCAGGGACAAGTCAGCCAAAGACCTCAGAGCTGCAGCTCCATCCCCTTACTCAGAATTCCTCTGAATAAATGAGCATATGGGTCCACTTGTGAAAATTCCTCTTCTCTGATACTTGTGCCTTGCTGTGGTGGGCAGAGAATGGCTTTCGGAGACAGACAAAGTAGGATTTTGCCTCTTACTGCCTGGATGGTCATGACTCACTCGCTCTGTTTCTCTGAGCCATACCTCACAGAAGAAGTGCAATAATAAGATAATGTTCCTATCTATTAGGGGCTCAACAAGTGTTTGTCTCTTCCTGTCCTCTCTCATCTTTCCTAGCTGTTGGGAATCACACACTGTTAGAACTGGAAAGAACTGCAGAGAATCCATGCAATCCACCATCATCATTTTAAAGATGGGGAAACTGAGGCCCAGTGAAGGGGAATGACTAATCCAAGGTCACATAATTAGTCAGATATAGGGCAGCACTTTGCCCTCATTCAATGTTCCTCCTACAACCAAAGAACTAACAAATACATATCGATCGATATGTTTCAGTCGTTAAATATTTCCTACTGTTTACTTAGGGCACAGACACCATTCATCGAGAATTCAAACAAGTCAGTCCTGGCCTCGGTCAACTTATGGATGGTCAGGAAGGCTGGCTAAAAATGGGAAAGTGTTGTGGAAAAGGTCTAATGGATTTCCATTGACATGGTTTCCCCAGGCTTTGAGAATTAGCTTATTTTTATAGGGTCTGGAAAACAAGGGATAAAAACATCCTCTTAGAGTGAAATAAGACAATGAGTTATATTTAAGAAGCTCTTGCTTCTGAAAGATTGCGACAGACTTTGCACAACAGAAGCTAGAGACAGTGGGTGCTAAACAATGTGGATTTTGCAACCACCTTTTGTGTCCTCTGTGGTAACAGGGGCGTGGGAAAGGCTGGTTGTCCCCCTCTTCTCTTTTCTTTTCTTACCCCCCAGGTATACAGGGCAAGACTGAATCAACTTTCAGAAAGCCTCACTCTTGCGGAGCCGACAAAAATCATAACTTTCTCTTCTTCTGGATCTCATGAAACAAATCTGAGAGACGCTGTGCAGCTCTGCACAAGTTGTCCCCTTTCTGGGCCCTGTGATTCTACATGGTAACACAGAAGTTTGGACATGTCAGATGCATGAGATAATCTCTGAAGCTTTTTCCAGCTCCAACTTTAAGAACTTTACACAAAATTCTGTGCACAGAAGCAGCACCATCATCATCAAAAGGTGGTTATAAATATTCTTTTCAAAATCATTATGTTTACATAGTGCCTAACAGTTTGCAGGAACACTTTTATCTGTAGTGCAACATTTAACCCTCACAACCACCCTGTGGAGTAGATTTCATCTGCTTATTCCAAAATAGAAAACTATGACTCAGAAAACTGAAGTGACTTGCCCAAGAACACACATTCAAGAAGTGGCAATGTGGAGGTTCAAACCCAAGTAAGAGTATTCCCAAAACTTGTATTCTTTTCAGGAAAGTCCACTCCCTTATAGCTCCAAACTAGGTGCATTAATAGATGCTAGCTCAAAAGCACTGAGGGAGTGATGTCATGCAGTTGAAAGACAGGCTCTTAGACCACTCGTGACGTCATAGGAGCTAGGCTTGTGGAAGACAGAGATTTCACCTATCTCTGAAACACATGGTGAACTAGGATGATGCCAATACCAGTCTCACTCTATCCCCCTTGGTTAGGAAGGTTATGCCTCCTGCCTGTGCCACCTAGGAAGCAGAATATCCCAGTATTTCAGAGATAAAAGAGAGCTAATCCTCTTTTTGTTCAGATGAGGACCTTGAGGCTCAGAGAAGGAAACTGATGTTTCCAGGGTCACCCTGCAAGCTATTGTCAATTCTGCCGCTGCAAGCCAGGTGAAGGAGGTTTTTTCACCACACAACCCTGCTTCCCTCAATTGTCCTAGGAATTCAGAGACTCATGGGCCTCTCAAGCCCAAAGGCAGAGCCGGCCAGAGGCCAGAGGATGGATGGAGAAGGGAGAAATGCACAGACTTTTTACAGCCACACAAATGGCTACCCAGCTTCAAAATCACGCTGTCTCCACTCGGCTACAAGTGGCCCAGGGCGAGTCTGCCGCGGGTCCCTTACCTCTGCTCGGCAGGGCTGTAGGTCTCCCCTCTCTGGCAGCTGCTCAGGGTGACGGGGTCAAAGTTGTCGAAGGAGCGGAGGGCCACCCCCGAGATGGCGACCAGGGGCGAACTGAAGCTCACACGTACCGCCTGGCTGTGGTAGAAGGGCTGGCTGAGGTCATGGACCACAGGGATAATCAGGGGATTGTTCCTGCAGCTCAGGACATGGAGGCCTGTCAGGGGAGACAGAGGGGCCGAGGGGCCAGGCTCATTACTCAAGGCCAGTCACGCCCTCCCCAACGGGCCCTTCCCGAAGCCCCCAGACCCTTTCATGTCACTGCACAAAAGCACCATTGGGCGGCCGGTGAGGATTTTGAGTCTGATTGAAAGTTTCTTTGTCTGCCTTTTTTTCCTTGGTTCCAAATCTTTCCAATCCCCCTGCCTCCCTGCCCCCTCAGCTTCCCCTTCACCTACTGCCCAAAGTCCCTCTCCCTCCCCCAAATGGCCACCCCTCAGCCAAGCATCCCAGGCCCTCACCTCCCTCCCACATTGCTGTAGGGCTTGTTGGTCTGAGTTGCTGGGTTTCAGGCTGCCTGCCTGGTCAGTTGGAAAAGTGATGGAAATAATTCATAGCAACAGGCGCTTCCCAGGGTAAAAAGCCCACTCTCATAAGTAATCTGTGAACCTGGGAGCAGCCCTGAGAGGAAAGGACCTCTTGCTTAGTCTGCAGAAGAGGTTGAGAATCGTGGGCAGGGATGGTTTTCCAGAGGAACACAGCCCGGGCATGGCTAAAACTCTAAGAAAAATCCAAGCTTGCCTCACTCAAGAGTCCTCAGTTTTGTTTTGTATTTTTTTAACGCAGGCAGCAGGTTCCCATTCTCCAAGAAGGAAGGGAGAGGGCCAGGGAGAAAAGATACACAAGGGACAGAAGGAAAGGAAGGCTGTGGCAAGATATAGTTGGCAAAACGGAAGCTGGCTTTGGTGTTGGGCGGACCTGAGTTTAAATGATGGTGTAGCCCCTTCCTAATAATGGGACTCCAGAAAGCCTCTAAAACTCAGTTTTCACATCCAAAAAATGGTATAATCCTAACCATGTCCTGGCAGACTTGCTATGTAAGGAGAAGTCTCTCGTGTGGAAGCCTGAAGCAGGTGCCCTTCTCAGTTCCAGAGGTGAAGCTGCCTCTGAGAATCCTGGGATGCTGTGGACTGAGGAAGATGGTGATGGTGGGGGTGGAGGGGAAAATCAGAAAGGCCTCAGGCATCAGTAGCAGGATCCAAAGAGCTTCTGTGGAACCAGACTTTTCCCCACTCTGCTGAAAAACCTCTCCTCAGAGCCCTGGGCTATGCAACAATAACTACGAAAATATTTGTTTCTCACTTAGGGAAATTTCCCAGGAATCCTGCTAAGTCCAGAGGGGTTTTCTTTCTCTTCCTTATTCATAGGTTCCCCTTGCCTTTAAAAGTAACTAAATAAATAAGCATAAAAACAAAACAAGAAAACTTTCCCTGATCCCTTGGCTTTTATCTGACCCTGAAATGACCCCTTCCTGCTTGCTTCATACAGGTCTTTGAAAGGCATTCTCTGCAGAATGGTCTGGGCACAGCTTTGAAGTCCAGGCTTCAGTACTGGCCAAGAATTCCAAATGCTTGGAGTAGCCAGGCTGCCCAGAGCTCTCCGGGGTAGACTGGAAGTGTGAAGGTGTCATAGGAAATTCGTAGCGACAATAGGAATTTCTTAGGTTCTGATCTTGTGCTAGGCATGGTTACAGCAGTGTCAAATAATAGCGCACTCTGACTCTAAGGTGGATATCATTGTCTTTGCTGTGTATATGAAGCAAGTGAGCCTCTAAGTAACGTGCTTTGAGGGCAGGAAGATTGCTCACCTTCTCAAGGTGAGTGAGTGGTGGGGACAGGATCCAAACCTCAGCTGTCAGCTCTGGATTCAGGCTCTCTTCTCTGAACCTCAGTACATGTGGGTATGCAAAGGGGTGGTACAAGTGGCAAGTCCAGCCCTTGTCCTCCCCCTTGGCCCTGCACTTAGGCAGGCCCTCCCCTTAGGCAGGCCCTCCCATGGTAGAACCTGACTCCTCAACTGCCTCCCTACTCCTACAATATTCCTATTCCTATTCCCATTGGAAACTTCTCCAGAGGTTATATTGGTGATACAGTCCCCACTTGGGGTGGAGGGTCATGAACACTCCCGGTTATAGGGTAAAAGGCAATAGGCTATGACACTGAAAATCTAACTAGTAATTCCTGACCTGCCATGTGACTTGGGGTCTCTCAGTGCCTCTCTTTGGGTCTCAGGTGGTGATATATACAATGGGGAAATGGCTCTTACTCAGTCTCCCTCCTTCTTGGGGTCTTTGGGGAATAATATGGGATATCTGAGGTTAAAGGGGGCTGGCAGAAGGGAGTGCTTGGCCATTGACTCCTTATCCCTGTATCTGCCAGATCTAGATTTCTCTGGATATATCACCACATCTTGATTTGAGGGCAACCAGAATGCCAAATAGAAAATAAGCAAGAAAGGGGAGAAAGGAAGGAAAAGCTCATTCTAAGCTGATTCTCACAACTAGTCATGGTGCAGAGGTGGAAGCAGGTACCAAGAGCAAGCCAAGCCCAGGAGAGCATGCTTACCTAGATCGTGGCTCTGATCTTTGGTATCAAGCAGCTGCACACTGATGGTCTCCTGTTTTTGGTCCCCATAATATGTCCCATCCGTCACCAGGTGGACAATGACAGCTGCAGCAACCATTGGCTGAGAAAAGTACGCCTGAAATTGCAAAGACATAGGAGGGTCACATGTGCACTCAGTCATGTGGTGGGGAGGCAGCCCCATTGGGGTGCATTTGAGGAGAAACTTCCTTTTTAAGAACTGGGCTACTACTCATCGGGGTCCAAGGTGGGAAGGGGGACAATGAAACCTAACAGTGAAGAGCACAGGCTCTGAGATCAGAAACCCAATTTCAATATTTGCTCTGCTCCTACTTAGCTGTGTGACAGTGAGTGAATGGCTGGGCCACTCTGGGTCTACATTCCATCATTTCTAAATGGTGGATTAAAAAAAACCCAACAGGTACATCATAGACTTGTTGTGAGGTTCTACTAAGATAATGAGATAATGAGAGTAAAGTGTGTAGCAAAGGTCCCGGTCCACACCAAAACCCACAAAACAACAATAAATACTATTATCTTTCACTTCTCCATGTCAACCTCTGCACTCAGCTTTGAGGAGAGAAAGCTAAAGAAGATATGGCCCTTGCATTTTTGGGAATTCAAAGTAGGTCAGTGACACACAGCCAAAATGCAATAATATCCACAATCCTTAGCCAGAAAGAAAGACCAGACAGCTCTGTAATACCATGTCACAAGTGCCTTCCTACAAGTGACCAAACATGTGCAGGACAAGAAGAGAGATAATGGTCACTTCTTTCTCTGGTGATCAGTAAAAGGTTCAAGGAGGAAAAGATAATTTTAAAAGATTTTGAACAATGAATAGGAGGTTCCAGGCGGACAAGATGTATCCCAAACTCTTTGCTAAAACAAGAGCTCAGTGGGGGCATTCCATGAGCAATTAGGATTCCATTTCAGGAAGCATCACACTGCTAAGTGTTTTGTTCCCTGTTCTTACAATTAACACCCTCAGCAGGTAGACAACCCATCTTCAGAAAGGGTCATGGGAGTCCGTGTTTTCTGTGGCTCGCTGCTGGAGATTCCAAAGCTCTCAGAGCTTCAGCTTACCCGGAGCCAAAAAGTGGTTTGAGCCAGCTGGGAATATGGGTAGCTGATGGTGCAAGGGTACCAGGCGTGCTGGGAAATGCCTTCACTGAGATCTATCACCTTGGTTCGACACACCTGGAAAAACATAAAAAAAAAAATTATGTTTTAGAGAGTGTCAGAAGTTCAACTAAATTCAATTTTACAAACCTTTACTGTTCACCTATTTTGCTCTTGGCACCACAGGAAAAAACAAGGATGAAAAGACCAGAATCTGGTCCAGGAGCTCACATTCTAATGCAGAAGAGGTAATCCTCAACACTTTTAAGGATATAATAGATAATGTGTTTTGATGGTAGAGATGACAGAGATATTCTCACAGAGACAAATCCTGGAGGAGATGATATTTGAGTTGGGCCTGGAAGAGTAGGGCAGTGATAAGAGGAAGGGCATTGCAGGTGGAGGGAATAGAAGCAAGGCTCAGAGGAAAGCAGAAACCCAGAATGCTTAGGTTGTGATAAAATGCCTGTTACTACTGAGGCTGAGGGACAGTGGCAGAAAAGGTGGGTTGAATAATTAGATCTCATAGAATCTTGAATGTCAAGCAGATGATTTTAGAAGAAATCTGTAAATTGTGCTCCAAGTGATATTACAACAGAGAAAAGACTGTGAAAACATTAGCATTTGCTTCTCCATCAACAAAGAAAATCAGTTCCATCACTTTATACACACACACACACACACACACACACCTACACACACACACACATTCATTCTCAATGACAGATAATACCAAACAGTATTAAAAGAAATAGGAAACATTTATAGACAAGCAGGATTCTTCAAACTTAGGAGTTTCTTGCATATTCAAATGTCACTTTGTTTACTGATTCATTCATTCATTTGAATGATATTTATTGAGTAACTATTGCTTGTCAAACACTCTGGGACAAAATGATAAAAAAAGACAGATGCTGAAGAGCTTAGAGCAGGCAATGTGTGCAGATATTAGTCAAGTAATTACAAATACATATATAAATATAAACAGAAAACAGTGTAATGAGGGAAAGAGGATAGGAACAGCTGAGCTGTCCTTGACATTGGTGAGGCCTTTGGTAGAAGGTCATCCCAAACTGACACTTCTCCTCTGGTCTCTAATGTGGCTCCTCTCTCAAAACTTCCCTGTGAATTTGGTCCTGTCATTTCATGTCTTCTCAGTGCATTCTACTCATCTGAAAAGTACGGCTGACCTGGAGAGCCCTGAGGATCTCATATGCTGTTGAAAAAAAGTGATATATCCTCAACAAGATCAAACAAACATAAACACCTAAAACAAGCAAAACCAAAAGTAAAATGGAAAAGTATACACAAGGATTAAGAATATCCATTTCTACAATAAATATAGTAGGAAAAGATTGGAAATAGTTTATATGTTCTCCTGTTGGCGGAGAAATGTATAAAATATGAAATATTCACATGACAGAATTCTATTATGACAAAGGAACAGTAAGAGAAATAAACTAGATTCATATACAAGGATGATATAAAAATATTTTAATGCTTGGCTCAGTATGGTCTCTAGTCAAATGAAAAGGAAGCCCTAATGGTAAGCTCACAGCCATCAACATGGAGAGATCACAAAACGTAACATTGAGTGGAAAAAAAGAAACAAGGTGCAAATGGATAAGTACATCATGACGTCATTTATAAAAATAACACAAAGCAAAACTATATATTGCCCAGCGATTCATGCGAATTAAAAATAGAGTAGAGAAGTATACATCAAATTCAGGGTGGTAGTTGTTTCTATGTATCAAGGAAGGGAATGACATTGGGAGTCAGGGAAAAAAGGGCCCTCAATCTTATTTGTGGTGTGTTATTTTTCTTACAGAAAGAGACATGAAGCAAATATGAAAAAATTTGCACAGTTGTCAACTGCAGGTGGTCCATAAACCTGTTATACATAGGTGGTTTTGGTTTATATCATCCTATGTAATTTTATAAATTAAAAAAAATCCAAACTGTTAGCTTAGAAAGCCATTGAAAATAGATATAAAACCATCAACATCAGTTTTCCTAACAATGTGTTCAGTACAGTGGGCTCCAATGACCTGGACCAGGTCTGAATTTTCTACGACAGCCCATCCTTCTTACTCTTGGCACCATCTTGCTGAGAATCCCATCTATATTCTATGCTATGTGCCATTCTGGGAATCCCATCTATAAATCTGTGCAAACTCAAATGCCTCTCTTTCCATTACTTCTTGCAATGGTTCTGGCTTCAAGGAGGTCTTGGAAAATGCCAAGTCTCAATTATCTTTGTAATAAGTAGACACTAATCGAAGCACATGGTTGCATCATAATCTGCAGTTGCAAGCATTAGTACTTTTATTTTATTTTTTTTTTTATTTTTTTATTTTATTTTATTTTATTTTATTTTTTTTTTTTTTTGAGACGGAGTCTTGCTCTGTAGCCCGGGCTGGAGTGCAGTGGCCGGATCTCAGCTCACTGCAAGCTCCGCCTCCCGGGTTTACGCCATTCTCCTGCCTCAGCCTCCGGAGTAGCTGGGACTACAGGCGCCCGCCACCTCGCCCGGCTAGTTTTTTGTATTTTTAGTAGAGACGGGGTTTCACCGTGTTAGCCAGGATGGTCTCGATCTCCTGACCTCGTGATCCGCCCGTCTCGGCCTCCCAAAGTGCTGGGATTACAGGCTTGAGCCACCGCGCCCGGCGTACTTTTATTTTTAAATAAACCTTTTGTTGAAGTAATTTCATATTTATAGTAAAGCTGCAAGTATAATACAGATAATACAGATAACCAAAATGTGGTGTGCAATTGTGAACAAGTTGTCTTATCTTTTGGCCCTTAGTTTACCTTGCACATCTGAATGCTGGGTTATACAACAGGTTTTCATGCGTCTTCCATGGATTCCTTGGATTCCATGAAGAAGCTGGCCAGGGGATCATGATGTAGAGAAGATCTACTTAGTTTCCACTCTACTATTTCAAACAGAGCATCTCCACTCACCTGTTTTATATATCAAGCTGCCTTATAATATTTCATTTAAGAAAAGAGTTTCATTGCTTTAAAAACATCAAAAAGTATTGAAATGTGTTAGCTGCCAAAGTTCCCCTCACCCCGGCCCTAGAAATTGATGGGTTCTGAGAGCACAATATTAATTCTCTGAATATCACTGGTGACTTCTTGAGAAGAAACATGCTATGAATCAACTATCCCATTGCCTAGGAATTAGGTGATGGCTTCAGTTATTCAAATCTCTAGAAGTCTCACACTGAGGAGGCTAAGAGTAGAACACAGCCACTTAAATGGGCTGGAAGACGTTTTTAAGTTTATTTATTTTTCTCAAAAACAACTGGGATCGGGTTTAGGCAGATCTGCCAGTGGATTGTGTTACACTTTACAACAGTGCAAGACTTTGCATAAACTATCTATGGAATTTGAAATCCAGGCCAGCAATTCGACATGTATCATTTCGGAATTCTTTCCCCTTGTGTTCTTAGCTGTCTGTCTCCCAGCAGAGCTTGGTGAAGCACATCTCTGAAGGCTGGATTGGGGGTGGGTCTTATCTCTGCATCTGAAACATTCATGGCTACAGGAATCTTTGACATGAACAAAGCCCTCTTATTGCTTAAATACTATTTCCTCTTGTCAGTTCTATTAGCACTAGACAGGGTTTTAGAGGAATATACTGGCGTTATTTTATTCTTCTGCTTTCCTATTTTGTTTTGTGTTTGTTTCAAGTTGGCTGCAATCCTGACCAAGGACAGTCAAAGCAGATCAGAGAAGAATGAACAAATCCAGCTGAAATTTTGCCCAAAGCCCTAGTTGATCTGCAAAATCATCTATGTTCCTGGGGAAGTGGAGGGAGGCTGGAGAGGAAGAGAGAGGCAAACCCTTACAAGCCTCCTGCTTTCATAGACGTTGAGTGAATTTGCTCATTCAGCAGCCATTTACTGAGGGCATATGGCATGCCAGGCTTCAGATAACTGCAAACAAAAGAGCCTTGCCATGACACAGAGTTGGTCACTAAGGACACAAGTGTGATCTCCAAGGTGACTGATTTTACGGGGATGCTCTGTTTTCATCCACCCTTGTTTTTTTGTTTTTTTTTTGTTTGTTTTTTGGGGGCTTTTTTCACTTTCCAAAAAGGCAAATCCAACTCCATAAAGCATTGCTGAACAATATTGACTTTACTGAATGTTTTGGGAAGAGACATGCAGGAGAGTTACATCACACATTCTAGGGGCCTCTTTAGCTCTCCCTACCATCACCCCTAAGCTCCTCTTCACTTATCATCTCCCTTCCTCCAGTTTCTTCAGTGACACTGGCTCCAGTGACATTCCCAATCTTTCTCAACCTTTTCCCCCTTCCCAATCTGCCCATTTCTTATACCCCATGCAGAGCCATACTCCATCCTTCCAGTGATGCTGAGGTTCTTCCTAGCCTTCCAGCCCTAGAGATGTCAGGAAGTAACACAGTAACCCTTTTTCCCCTCTTCTGCCATGCTGGTGTGAACAAGACCTGCTCCCTCCTTTCACATTGTTCCCTGTCTCGTGGAGCACATCAAGACTGCTCTAGAAACACTGGCAACCTCTAGGCTTTCAGTTTTAGGGAAATGGAAAAGGAGATAAGGAGAGATTCTATGGAGCTGAAACCTGTTTTTCTGTCCTGCCCAGTCCCGTGTTTATTGCAGTATTATTCATGATAGCCAAGATGTGGTAACAACCTACATGTCCATCAACAGAAGAATGGATAAAGAATATGTATATACAATGGAATATTACTGGACCTTAAAAAAGGAAAGTCTGCAATCTGCAATAAGAGGAATGAATTTTGAGGACGTTATGCTAAGTTAAATAAGCCAGACATGGAAAACAAATACTGCATTAGCTCACTTAATATGAAGTGTCTAAAATACTCATTCATAGAACCAAAGATGAAATGAATGGTGGTTGCTAGAGGATGGGGAAGGAAAAAGTGATCAGTGACTAATCAATAGGCATAAGGTTTCAGTTAAGCAAGATGAATAATTTCTAGAACTCTGCTACAAAACATTGTTCCTATAGTGAACAATACTGTACCATACACTTAAAAATTTGTTAAGAGGGTAGATCTCATGGTGTGCTCTTCCCATAATAAAAAATAAATAATTATTACTTTGAATGACTCTTCCCATAATAAAAAATAAATAATTATTACTTTGAATGACTAAAATGTTGACATTCAATGTTGATCCACTGGCCTGAAAGTATTTGACTCTTTGAACCCCTGGTACAGGTTTAATGGTGTCTACACTGGCAGAAAACCTGCTTGCTTCTTTTCTCATCCTGGGCAATCTAGCAGGTCCCTCCAAGCAGCTTCCCCAGCCCTTATTCTAAGAAAATAGTTGGTCCCTGGGGTGGCTTCAGGTCACAGCTTTGTTGTCCTGGGACAACAATAAATAATTACATTTATTAATGTATAAATACATTAAATATTTTTACATAAAATATTTTATTACATAAAATAAGTGAAGGGAAAAATAAATTGATATAGCAGTGCTAGGCAAAGAGCAGATGTGGTTGGGCTGACAAGCACCCTCACTTAGGTCCTCTCAGGTTGGAGGAGGGATGACATAGCCTCTTGATTACTTCATGGACATACAGCTCATTTCCATTATAGAAAGCCTATGTACCATTGGACAGTCCTCTCCAACAGTCAGAGAGAGAGAGACTCCTGGCTCCACTTTCTCCTACTGTTTCTTCTAAGTAGCAATGCCTATAAGCTTTCTTATTTTAAAGTTAGATGGGACTAGAATAGGTTATCTGCTGAGACCATTCCCCTTTGCAGTGGTCAAGGGAGGGGAGGTATCTTGCACAGTAATGTATAGCCAATATGGAGCAACATATTTATGAAAAAGCAAAATTTTCTGTCTCCCAGAAATAGTGCACTTTTCTCACTTATGTTCTGTACCTTATTGATCCTATTTTTGCCATGTAGAAACATCTCCAGTGACATTTATACCTCTTCCCCCAAGAAATCATGGCAGAAATGACAGACAGCAATTCTAGTGCCCAACACCATTCTCTTCTCCAAGATACCCAGCCCTGTGTCTTTTATGGAAGCTGGGCAGATGACTGCTTCTCACCCTCATCCTAGCACCTGGAGGAACTGAAAGGCTAGTGACCCCTTTTCCACTTGGCCTTGAGGGAGGGCCACTCATTTTAGCAGAATCCCTTCGACTCTCCATTATCTGCAGAGATAATCTGTGTTTCCTTCAAATACCATCCATGGACAGTAGAAGACCTGGCTTAATTCCAGCTCTGTCACCAATTAACTGGACATTTCTCTCACTCTCCAATTCCCCCTCTGCAATTGTACTAAATGGTTGCGCTCAATGACCTTTAAGGGCCCCAGGAGCTTAAGGACACCCACAGTCATAACATCCACCAAGGGTTTCATAGTCACAATATCGTTTAACCCTGATAGTCTGGGAGATTAGAGCCACTGCATTTTCTCTGGTGAGAAAATGAGGCTCAGAGGCTTTGAAAAACCCTTTCAAGGTCCTATATCCAGTTGTATATCACAACTAGGAGTTGACTGATCTCTAGAATTCCATGTTCTGTATACTTAATTACAAAGCAACACAATTGCTACTTGGACTCGACCGAAACCTCTGCTTCCTCTGGTGGAGAAAGGGCACCAAAGACCAGTCTTTTTGCTTCTGGTCCCACCACATTCATTCATAAAAATGCTCCCCATAATTAACTTTCCAAAGGGGAAAAACTAACCATACCACCCTGCTACTTATCCACCCACCATGCTGCCCACGATCCACAGGATGGAACCTTCCCTTGACACAGCTTACAAAGGCTTTCAGGAGCTGGTTTCAGCAGCTTCCACCAATTTCACTGCTCTCTGTGCTCCCTTCCCTGGCATCTATACAGTGATGTCTCCTTCAAGCTGGACAACTCTTTCTCCCACATGTTGTAGACTCCCCCTCCATGATGCTGGAGCCCAGAACCCCCACCCTGACCACTGCTGCACTGCCCATTTTGTGAAATACTACACGCATTTCAAAGCCACTCTCAAATATCATCCCTCCTCTGAAAGCCTTTACTCACTCCCCAGGCAGAATTAATTGCTCTTTTTTATGTGTCCATATAGTTCCTTATTTATACCTCAGTTACAGCACCTGTCAAGTTAGATTATAGTTGTTTAGTGTCCAGTCTCATCTCTTTAAACTCTGAAGACTTCCAAGGTGAGAAGCATGTTTTATTTATCCTCAAATAAATCCCAGCAGATTTCCCAGCACACAGGAAATAATAGGGACCCAGCAGGCAACAGCAGCAGTAGCAGCAGCAGCAGCAGCAACATGTATCAGGTGCCTATTCTATGCTGGGCACTGTTTTAAGGACTCCATGTGTACTAAATCATGCAGTGCTCACAAGGACTCTGTGAGGTAGATATTAGAATGATTCTCATTTTACAGATAACAAAATTGAGGCCCAGTAATTTGCCTAGGGTCACACAACTAATTAGCGGTAGAACCAAAATTGAAATCCACGCACAAATTTAGCCCACATTCTTAACCATGGATGTTAACTTCAAGAGAGCCTGCCTACATACCTCTCAGGGCTGTGACAAGATTTTTAAACAAGAGAATGGATGTATCTGTGCTAGCGGGGTCTTAATCTCAGCCACATGGAAGATGGAATTGGGACTTCTTGTCTTCCCCTGGGGCTCCTGAAATAGAAGCTGCTTCAACAGACCAAAACAGGCCTTTTCAGGTCTGCCCTGGAGTGGAGTGATACGGTAGAAAGAACCTGCAACTGCCAGGCAAGGGACCTGCCTCCTAGAACTGACTCAATTGCTCACTTTTTCTGACCTTCTCTCTTCCTATTTATGGAAAGACAAAGTAAGATGAATTTATCTCCAGAGGGCTTTTCAGTCCTGACATTCTGCTGGCTTTTGATTCACAGCTTCTCTGGTGAATGCTGCAGAAAAGAATGTTGACTCTAAGTGTAAAACAAGCAAAGAAACAAACAAACAACAACAGCAACAACAACAAAACCACACCGTGCAGCAGGTGAACATCCTGTTGACTTCTGAGACTTACGGGTCCCTTTCTCTGAAGCTGAAGGCTAATTTCCAAGACACCTTTTTAGACAAAGACAATCAGAACAGTAACATAAAAGTTTACTGCAGCCTTTCCAGCAATGTGTTTTCTCTCTCTCTCTCTCTCTCTTTTCGTGTCTGCAATTGCATGTTGCAAAATAGCTGGGGAAATCCTTCGTCCAGAGCTTTGGGATCATTGGATGTCTGAGCTGGGAGGGTCCTCGGAAATTCTTACTCCAATTCTCACATTTGATGGATGGAGAAACATAGCCCGGTGAAGGGAGAAGAGACTGACTTAAACATATACAGTAAGCTCTTCTGTGATGGGCCAGGATGTCTGGTGGTGACTAGGGATTCCAGGTCTGCAGCAACAGAGGACTCTGTGGCTCCAGGACCTGGGGACTCTTGTCCACTCAGTGCACTGCCAGCCGCTACATCCAGCACCCGCCTTCAAATCCCCCTCCTTTGCAGAAGACTGCTTTCAATTAGAGGAGTTAACGATGTCTTGCTTTCAAAGGGTTTTTTAAAATCCAGTTTATCTTCCACCCACACACGATGTACACAAAGGCAGGGAGACGGAGGGAGAAGAGGGGGAGCGGGGGCTCTGGTATTTTCCCACACAGGGGACATGCCATGAGGTTTCCATTGAATTTCGATTTTACAGATTTACATGCCCTTTTGTCAATCATGGGAGGGAGGAAGTGCTCATCAAGCCTCTAGCCCAACCTCTCCAATTTCCTTTTTCCACCCAAAGGGACCTGCGAATGAGCCTTATAGAAGAAAATAGGAAAAGGAATGGGGAGGAGGAGTGTGGGGATGGATACTGACAATAACAATATGCATAAATGCACGAGTGTGCAACACACACACACACACACACACACACACACACACACACACGGCCAGGCAGTGTTTCTCAATATTTCTCCTTAGGCCACATTTTAACCTCAGGCTTGCAGTTCCAATGCAGGGTTATTTCCCAAGAATTGCAAGGGTGCAAGAAGGACATAAGTTGATTTCCTGATATAAACCCCCAAGATCCTTAAGGGTCCTGAGGACTACAGAAGGGAAAGCCTGCTGAGAGACAGCCTGTAAGACTACAGCTGTAAAGGGCCTCAGGGAACCTGGACACAGAATGGCCCAGGTGAAATAAAACCTCCTCCATAAACTAGGCTTTGCTCTTTTTATCAGATGGTGTTCCCCCTCCTCAGTGTTCTCCTGGGAGAGTCGGAGAGGGCACCAGCTCTTTTTATTTTATTTTATTTATTTATTTATTTTTGAGACGAAGTCTTCCTCTTGTCCCCCAGGCTGGAATGCAATGGCATGATCTCAGCTCACTGCAACCTCCGCCTCCCAGGTTTAAGCGATTCTCCTGCCTTGGTCCCCCAAGTAGCTGGGATTACAGGTTCCTGCCACCATACCCAGCTACTTTTTGTATTTTTAGTAAAGATGGGGTTTTTACCCTGTTGGCCAGACCTCAGGTATTCAACCCGCCTCAGCCTCCCAAAGTGCTGGGATTACAGGCGTGAGCCACCACGCCTGGCCGGCACCAGCTCTTAAAGATGGTCTGCCCAAAATGGGTGCTGCCTGTGTATTATCTCATTTTACCCTCCTAATAATCTTGTGAAATAAGCATCTTTATCCCCAGTTGAGATTTGGGTAGGCATTTATTAGCTTGTCAAGACTTAGTAGTCAAACTCATGCTCATCTGACTCAAAGTCTGTTCTCTACTTACTCCATGGCTTGACCTCCCAATAACTCTTGGTCCACACCCTTGGTGTAATACACTTGCATTGTGGTTCCTTGTATGTCCATCTGAATCTCCACATATGAGCTTCAAAGACAGTGCCTATGCCTGATTTCTCTTTCCTTTTCATCAGTGTTTAATGCAGGTTACTGGGCAGGGCTCACTGAATGTCCCCTATGTTAAACTAATATGGGTTTTTCAAGGCTTTACAGGCAGTTCACTGTTGATGCATTAGATCTAGAAATCCAAGTCTATAGGGCCTAGACCAATGTTTAGAGATAATAATAACCATGTAGTGCTGGAAAGGGACCAGGAGAACCAGGACTCATTCCCATGTGACATCAGTGCTATCATTCTCTCATCCATTGCACAGGACAGGCACCATTAATTAAATAGTGCATCCCTGAAGGTAGGCCTCTAAATCCATCTCAACAAAACACCATGGGGAGTCATTGTTAATTGCTCAGAACTGGCCTAGAAGATGAACCCTATTTGCAATTCTTGAACTTGGTCAAGTTCAAGAAGAATGAGCTTTTACCTTTTCTATCTTCAGTATTAAGAGTAGAGGAAGGTCCAGCTTAGATACTAAGCAAATATTCGTTGAATAAAAGAATGTATAACAACAATAACGCTTTACATGTCTCATCTCAGTTAATGCATATAATGAATAAACACAATTCAAATCCCCCAGCTTCAGGTTCAGGGCCTCTCCCACTACCTGCAGAGCACTATAGACCTCTCCTACCTGGGATCTTCTCTTCATTCCTACTCCTGTCCCTGCTTCCCTCTTATGCCTCTAATTCCAAACTGACCCACTGAACACAGAAAACTTTAAGGGAAACCAAGGGTTAACAGATACACAACACAACACACAGGCGCGCACACACACACACACACCCCTCCTTTTTACACACTTAATAGCAATGGCAGCAAAAAGAGAGGGGGGAGCCAGGCTTTCTTTTACCAACCATTAGAAACAATTATCACTTTCCCCAGGCCTCCAGAGCAGCTTTCCCCTTTGATGCCTGCCTTAAAGAGATAGAGGGGAAAGGGAGGGGTGGTTTGCCTTTCTTTCAATATGAGGATTTATTATTTGGCATAGACAGACAATCAAGGAAAGAAGAATTTCCTGTGTGCAGGGCCAGAGTGTGAAACAGAGAGATGGCTTCTTCTTCCCTCCCAGAGTTCTAGAAATAGCAGCAGATCTCAGGGCCTCCACCCAGGAGACACTTTCTGATAAGATAACTTGGCATTGGATGCCCTCCAGCCTTGGGCTCAGCTCTGGGCTGATTAGCACCTCGTTGCTCCAGGGATCTGTCCCTAACACATTAGGCATTTCACACTCCGTAGGGGTCTTATACCCTTCAGGCCAGCACCTCCCCACAAGTCTGAAATCCTGGGATTTAGGGTGCAAACCCCTGGCCAGGCCAAATGATCATGGAGGAAAAGCCAGGCTTTCAATGGAAAGGGAATATAGAAATCATATAAGGCATCATTGCCCTACAGCATACTAACATTTTTACAGGTAGGGAAACTAAGTTTCTTAGAACTGATATGGTTCGGAATCATAGAATCGATTCTTAGAGACTACTCATTAAATTGCTCAATTTCATACACACAGGTTCAGGATTTCTGGGGGACAGCAGATAGATGTCTCAACCTTCTTCTAAGGGAAAAGCTTATGTTAGAGGCCTAAGACAGCATTCATGAAAGTGGTAAAGCTAACATGTTTTCTTTGCCATCATTTACTGTCCAGCACCTATGTTCCAAACATAGAATCCCCACATTCCCGGGAAGCCAGTGTTACTATCCTCCTCCTTGTTTGTCCTATAGATAAACAGCCTGGGCTCAGAGGTAATAAATAAGGCACCAAGGCCACACCTGTCAGGAGTGGATGTTGAAGTCTGTGTTACTTCAAGTCTATCTCCTATTCCCAGTCCATTCTACAGATGAGAAAACAGAAACCCACACAGTGTACACGCTGATCTTAATGAGAATGGTGACAATAACGGTGAGGATGATAAATATCCAAATGCTTTCACCTCCATGGACACCATCCTTATGGTGTCATTGTGACGGGGCGATGCATCGCCCACCCCACCCCCTTTTTTCAAATGGAGAAAGAAAATTCACAATAGCAGTGGAAGTACTGATTAAAATAATGACACTAGTCACTCATTTATATTGCATGAAATGTTAGTTCTCACACCTCTACCCCGTGGGGTTGGCATCAGCTCTCCGTTCTGCAGACAGTACAGCCAGGCATCGGGCCGAGTCTCTTCCTGGATGCCCGTTTTGAGGAGGAGATGGGCAGGGGGCTCGAGCTCCTCCAGCTAGTAAATCCTCTAACAAGGGAGAGTGATTAGTGTCGGATGTGGCGGTCGCCTTTTGTGCTGCTGACAACTGCTGCCATTAAAGGCCTGGCCGTGCTCATTTCACACGGGCCCTCCGCAGGCCTGCTCCCTGTCTCCCTAATTATGCCATTCACTAGTCGCCCAGGCCCGCCTATGAACTCCTGACCCAGCACTGAAAGACTTGGGATCTCATTACTAATCTCTTAAGCCACCTAGTCCTCCAAAATACATCCATTTAAGTTGGAGGCCAAGGCTTTGGGGTGGGAGGTGGGGAGAGGGAAAGTCTGGCACAGAGACTTCTCATGACATGGCCATTTCCCCTTTCGGGAGACTGTGGCCTGAGCCACAGGGCAGCTGGCATGACTGTCCGGCTCAGCCCAAGGCAGGCCCTGCTGAGGGCCGGCGACGGGGTCTCGAGACTAGGAGTCCCTTGGACAGAAAGGGGAGGACATCTGGGCCCACCTGTTTGTAATTTCAGGGGTGCGGGTAGGGGATGAGGCCTGTGTTTGTTTTAATTATTATTATTGTTGTTGAAAAGGGAGGAAAAAAATGAGCAGAAACTGCTAACATCTGGAGGCTGCCGTCCAGTTTACGTAATCTCTTGCAGCAGAGGAGGAACACGGGATCCCCAGCCAGATGGTCCGTGGGTGACTTCACAGCACATGTGCTACCTCCAAGAGTTAGATGCTGACGGGGTTAAAAGAGTGGGATGCAAAACCTTCCTTATATTCTTACAGGGTGAGAGGCAGTGGTTTGGGTGCTCCCAGGGATCTGTTTTCTTTTGAAAGAACCATTTTTTTTTTTCTTGTCCAGACTAGGCTCAAATGTTTCTACGTCTCTCTCATTCAGTCATTCACTCATTCAACAAACATTATTTAGCACTTACTGATGTGTTAGGTTCTTCATTCCCATGGTCCGCATGAAGAAAATGGACCCCAAAGGAACGAAAGCAATAAAGATAAAAATTCCTTCTCCTAAAAGCTCCCAAACCCATGGGGGTAGGAGATGAAGAATGAAGCAAGCAAACACTCATAGAGAAATGTGGTAGGTTCTGCGTTCAAGTGCTGTGAAGGCTGAGGGAGGGGCTTGGAGAAGGGAGTTGCTGAGGCAATCTATGTCTGAAGGCCAGGTCTTAATATCAATATCAAATGGGCTCTAGAGAGCAGGAACTGGAGAAAAAAAGAAAAAAAAAAGGCCAGTGAAGGAGAAAAACTCGGCCACAGCTAAGCCATAACAAACCCAGTTTTCCAAATGATGTCAACAGCAGAGGCGTGAAGGATAAGTTTGAGATGCTGAATATTGCTGTGAACACAGTTCTGAGCATGTTATTTTAAAAAATACATTGCTAACTTTCTGTAGTTTAAACTTTATTTTTGCATTTGTTCTGAAAGAAATTAATGAAATGTTACAAATTCTAGATCAGAATATAAAACCAGTGTAGACTCTGGATCAGATCAAGAGAGCACTGTTAACTTCAGTCAGGATAAACACTTGACTCTAGACAGGAGCACAGAGCTACTGCCAGCAGTAGAAAATTCTAAGGCATTTCCAGCTCCAGATAAGAATCCTGAAAAATCATGAATTTTATTTCAGAGCCCAGAGGCATTGTCAGTTCTAGAGCAGTATGTTGAGCACTGAAACACTTCCAAGTTCTGGACCAGAATACGAAAACACCATAATCCTAGAACAGGGCTGGGTAATGCCTTCTGCTCTATAGCCCCAAACCTGAAACTGACTGAGATTTAGACAGTGAAGATAAAAAACACACATCTACTTAGCTTTAATCCAAATGCTTTCTCTGCTGGCTCTAGAGTGAAATTCAGACACACAGCCAACCCTGGAGTAAAGCACTAAAACATGGAAATCTCCATCACTCAGCTCAGAGCTACTAAGACTAAAGGGGACTGTCTTAGGAAGCTTCTACACCTCTCCTCGTCCTTTGATTTTAAATCAAAGCCCCTGGGCATTCATGGGTTAATCAGAAAAGTGATGACCACATCCAAGTTCGGTGCCTGGTCACCGAAACCCTTGGTTACAAATAGTTGAACAGTGGTTAATGGCAGTTTTGACCACACTGGCCTATTCAAGAAAGGTCAGAGGAGTGATTTTTTACTTAAAAACATCTGTCTTGAAAGAACAAGACTTTCTCAAGTTCATAAAACTAGAAGTTTCCAGGTTGTTGTTTTTGTTTCCTCCCCTCTTCCCCCTTTCTCCTGTTATTCAGCTTTCCAAATTAAGAGCTGTGTGTTCCAGATTGTGTTGAAAATGAAGTACAAGTCACATTACCTGCAGGGAACCTCACTAGATGCCAAGATGATCATGCAGAGTGCATTGTCTCTGGCTCCTGCTTCTCACTGCAGACCTCAGGGTCCTCCCATCCCCTCTTATAGCCTAAATGAGTAAGGGCTGGGAATTGCTGCATGATTCACTCTCTTCTTTTTGCTTTTGAAGAGGAGGCAGTACTCTTGTCTAGGTTGCCTCGAGCTTGATTTTTTCCTAGGAAGAGTCTCCAAAGGATGCAATGCAGTGATGTATGTGAGGGACAGGCGGACAGTAGTCACTTATGTTTTTAACAGTGTCCTGCAGACCTTCCAATTCAAACAAGAACTCCCATTTTTAAAGACAAAAGTGGCATTTCTCCCTGGCCTGCCCTTCCACGTTTCAGAGGTAGAAACAGTGACTGTGATGTACAAACCGGGGAGCTTTGTCCACCACAGGTGCAATGGACACTATTGACTTATGTGTCCACCATTCTATCAGCAGAGTTCTCTGAGGAACAAGGACCTTTCAGAGTGATGCTTTCCCCTAGTGGCAGCCTTGGCCAGGACAACAGACATCTGCACAAAAACAGGGTGTTGAAGCAGCTGCTCTGAGATGCAGTGCCTGGGAATCCGGGATCCACAATGTGAACTTCTCAACAACCCCTGCACCTGCCACTTGCCTGAATCTTTCACTGAGGACCAGAAGCCACATGCATTTTAAATCAAAGGAATGTGAGTTGGAATTTCAGCTTCTGCCATTCACTGACAACATGGCCTTGAACCCTTCATAAAGTTTAATATCTTCCACTGCAGAATGAAATGATGGTACCTATGTTGTAGGGTTGTGAGGATTCAAAGAGCTCTTGCACATGCAAATATTTAGATACACCCTACTCACTAAAGTACAAAATTGACATTTTCCTCCTTTATAACTTGCTGCTTCTTTCTTTCTGGCTATAGAGGGACATGGTTCTGGGTTCAAATTCTAGACTTCCCCGTTCTACCACTGGGCTACCTGTAGAACTTGGGTAAGTGACCTAACCTTTGTAAGTCTTGATTTACGCCTCTGTAAATCAGTGAAAATTACAGTAGTTACCTCATAGGGTGGTTGACAGGTTTAAATGTATTAAAAAACAGTGTCGAGTTCCCTACCTAATGTAATCACCCTGATAGCCAAGTCATTCCGATTATTCTACTCATCATTATCAATTTCTGTAATTACTCTTATATTATGGTTATTACTGGTATTTGTTGTTATTGTGTAGTCCTTCCTTTTCCTCTGTCTCTTAATTCTATATTCCTTCTTTCCTTTTACCTCCACCTTTTCTTCCTCCCTTCTTTCTTCCTCTTACTCCTTCACACCCTTCTGTGCTGGGCCTTGTGTTGGGAGATCTCTCTGAAGGTGAACCACATTCTCGAGTCAGAAAGGAAGACCATTAGGTTTCCATCCATCTCTGTAGGAAGCCAATCACAGGAAAATCACTTAGACCCCAATCTTTCCTGCAATAACAAGAGGCAAAGGGTAGAGCTTCTTTCCTGGGACTCAGCCTTCAGAAGCTGTTTCCTACTTTTTGCCCAAAGCTGTTAGCAGACCAAAAAAAAAATTATTTCTCAGTATTTATCATGAAACTCTATATGCCAGGCCCTGTTCTTGATGCTGGAACACACAGTAGTAAGCATACAAAAACAGTTACCAAAAAACCCTTCTCATTGTGCAGTGAACATTCCGGGGGTGATGATGGATTACGGAGGCACAGAGTAGCAGAAAGAACTTGAGGTCTGGGTTCAGGATGGGTTTTCAGGTCCTCTTCCTCCCCGAATTCACACAGCAGCACTTATCTTCTTTGTAATGTGAAGGGATGAACCAGGAGAGTTCAGAAGGCCCTGCCTGCTTTGATCACCTATGATATTAATAGGAGGCTGTAACCTGGAAACATAAGGGAATCACTGTAGACACTGATTTATAAATGTATTCCAATTATAAAGGAGGTAACACCCAGCAGATATTGTTCCCAACAACATCATTTAATGAGTCCATTTTCTAAGTGTTGTCCACACAGCAGGCCCTGTGCTCGGCATGGGAAATACTTAAAAGCGTAAGATGAGGGCCAAATCCTTAGCTGCTCACCAGTCATTTGGTATGAAAAGCTGTGGACACAAGCAATGCACACTGAAAGTCAGCTTGTGCTCAAGCCTGTCTGATAATTCCAGAAGTGTTCTGTACATAGAAGAGGGAGGCTGCTCATGGGCTGAGGTTGTCAGGGGAGGGATATGCAAGAGGAGCCACTTGAGCTAAACGCTATAGGATAGTTAAGCCCTAAAAAGGTAGAGGAGCAAATGATGGTGTTTCCAGGCAGGAGAAAAGGAAACCCCAAGACATATCTGGAAATTGCAAGTTGGCCCATACTGCCTGGAATGTGCCTCTTAGGCAGTGGGCTGTAAAGCAAAGGTAGAGATTGTGCGTGGCCTTGTCTGCCAAGACGTTTGGAGTTTATAAGCCATGGGGAACAAAATAGAAAGCTTCACAGGTGAGAAATCACTGAGACCAATATTTCTTGTGAATTATGGAGAATATACTCCAAAAGCAAAAGTCCTCCAGTGAGAATTTATGCAGACTTAAAAAATTTAAAACATTGAATTACAAAAATTTAGTATGTCATATCTCACTCTGGGAAAAAGAAAGGTCATTAAAAAATCTTTGGAAAGGCCGGGTGCGGTGGCTCACACCTGTAATCCCAGCACTTTGGGCGGCCGAGGCGGGTGGATCATGGAATCAGGAGATCAAGACCATCCTGGCCAACATGGTGAAACCCTGTCTCTACTAAAAATACAAATATTAGTTGGATGTGGTGGTCCATGCCTGTAGTCCCAACTACTTAGGAGGCTGAGGCAGGACGCTTGAAAAACCTGGGAGGTGGAGGTTGCAGTGAGCCAAGATCACACCACTATACTCCAGCCTGGCGACAGAGTGAGACTCCATCTCAAAAAAAAAAAGATGTGATACAATGACAGAACTGAATGAATTTAGGTAGTACTTACCCTATTCCAAGCACTGTCCTAAGTGCTTTAAGTGTGCTATCCCATGGAATTCTCACCATCTCCCCTTAATTATTTAATTTTACAGATGAGAGGACTAAGGCACAGAGAGGCCAATTAATTTGCTCGAGATCTCAATGCAAGTAGCAGCCCTGGCATGTGATGTACTCTAGACCTGCTCTGTCTAGTAGGGGAGCCCAATACCCACATAATATGCTATTTAAATTGAATGAATTAAAATTAAACCAATTAATCAGTTCCTCAGTTTCATAAACCCCATTCCTAGGGCTCAATATCATAGGCGGCTAGAGGCTACTGAACAGGACATTCATGTGTAGAACATTTTCATCATCATGGAAGGTTCTATTGGACAGATAGTCTGGAGCCTGGTCTGTGAACACTGATACAATTTTGCTGTCTCTGAAACATAAACTCCTGACCGTAGCTCCATGGTGCATGTCAGTTTATCTCCTCCTTCCCGTTGCATTAAATTGATACTCTCTTCCTGGAGCCCTTGCCACCAGTCAGTTGCACTGCAGACATGGGCATTACCCAGGTGGCATCTGCATCTCTGAAAGCAGTACCTTGACAGTAGACCAGATCTCTCCCAAACCTGTGACTTCCCCAGGGGTCTCTCTTCCAGGAAGGGGAGAAATGCAGACATCACGGAAGTGTCCCCTTCCACCAGCTGCACATATGAGTCATGTTTGGAAAAGGATTCTGGGGTGGGCAGGAGCCCCAGGGAAAACTTTCTTGGACTGTCCTGGCACAGGGAACCTCTCGGCAGGGACATCTCTCATGGGCCTCACTGGGCCCATTTCTCTCTGGAAAACAAACATGTACAAATGTACCCAGGATACCCTGGTGCTTGGATCTGGCTGAAGAATTACCCAGGGTTTAAGAAAATCATGGTTGGAGTTTCTTAAGAGGAGGCAGAAGGCCCTTTCTGGTCTCATTCTACAGGTAACATACCCAGGCTAATTTATCAAAGTAAGGATGGGGAGGAATAGAGAGTGGGGAGGAACAGAAAGTAGGGAGGAGGGGGCTTGAAAGACAAACAAAAACAAATGAACACACACACAAATAAAAACAAAATCTTGCATACAGCCAAACTCTAACTCCCTTCGAAACCCCATCCTTTGGGTCTGGCTTGAGAAAGTTTACTTTCAGACTTAGAGAAATGAGTATGTGGTTTTAGGCACAAAATTCAATACCTCCAAAGCAGCAGGCTCAGCAAGCTCAACTGGCTATTGCTTCCTAAGAGCATTACAGCCCAGGAGAGTGAATGCTGTTTACATTTTTTACATGTTTCTTGGGTACAGAACATGAAACTAAATTACACAGCAAAGGCCATGCTGGTTGAATGCTGGTGACCCCACTTAAAACAATAACAAAAAATAAATAAATAAAAAAGGAAAGAAAGAAAGAAAGAAAGAAAGAAAGAAAGAAAGAAAGAAAGAAAGAAAGAAAGAAAGAAAAAGAAAGAGAAGAACATTAAAGACAAGAATGGAGAAGGGTTTTAAGGGAGCCAGAACAAATGACAGGATAAAATAAAGGTTTCTGGTCCTGAAGCTAAGACTGAGGAAGAGGATGTGGAGAATGAAGGCGATGAGATAGGAGTAGGCCAGGTTTGGAAGAAAAAGGAAGAGAGAGGCCAAGGAATCTTCCTAGATGGGTCATGGAAGGGGTTGGCAGGGATGTGTCTAGTCTACACGCAGAACCAGTGGAAGCAGCCCCAAACCACAAAGCCTTGCTTATTCTTGGGCTTCAAGTCAAGAAGTGTCAGTTGAAAAATGAAGACTCGCTATTCAAACCAGGATCTCACCGTTCCACGTCGCACCTTCCCCAATCAATCAATACGTGTTTGTTGTATGCCTACAAATGCCAGGCTCATCCCTTCATTGTTTTCCTCTCTTACACATTTTTGTTCCTTCTCCAGATTCAATTTGCTCAGGGATAACATGGTTTAGTAAGGATGTGAACTGACACGAATTGGATGTCTTGCAAGACGTAGCCATGTACTGGACACTTTATATATGTTAGCTCATTGGATCCTCATACCATCTCACAGAATGACAGCAGGACCATGTGAAGATGAGAACAACTGGGGTTCAGAATACTGAAGTCATTTTCCAGGCATCAGACAGTTGGTAAGAAACAGTACTCAAGTTAGGTCTTTCTGGCTTCAAAGCTTATGCTTCTTCTGTGAAACAATATGGCTACACTACAATGCTTTTTAAAGTTTCCCCCAAATCCCCAAGTGGAAAGAAAAATTACTTTCTGGATAGCCTGTCGCTTTATTCAGGTTCGCCCTTCCTCCTCAAAGGTTAACCTCTAAGGTTAACTCCATTTGTCCACATATCACAGCACTTTGCAAGCTTTGTCTTTTCTTATCGAAAGAAGCTATTTTGGTGTCTTCCTTCCTCCATGGCACATAACTTACTGCTTGACACCAGTGGTTGCTTTGTTCAACCTCATGTTGAAAATGATGCTTTGGACACAGAACATTCACAAGATTCTGTTGATTTTGAATCCAAATACCAGAATCATTTTGTAACAGATGGGATTGAGAGGTTCAGGGAATTTGTTTAATCAAAATCAAGTCTTTATTAAGTGAAGTAAGACCAAGAGACTCTCAAAGTCTCTCTCTGCTTAAATTTCTATGCCCCAAATACTATTCTGTTAGAAAAAAAGTCCACATGTTGTCCCTAATTGGATTTGTTCCTCAGTTGCCAAAACTTCACAGGCAGACAGAAATGTTTCTTTAAAACTTTGCTGGTTGCTACCAGAAGGAAAACTGCATTTCTGTTTCATCCTTGACAAGCAACTGCCATGGAGATGTTACTAATCCTATTTTACAGATAAAAAAACTGGGTTGGGGGCAAAGAGATCTGACTTGCTGACAGTCTCACAGCTAGTAAGTGAAAATCAGGTTGATCTGATCCCCAGATCTGATCCCCAGATCTCATTTTTTATAAAGCTCCAGTCACTCAGAGTTTTTCAGTCCAAATCCTAGGGCCAATCAGAGTGTCTAGATTTTTGTAGATTTCAACAGATATTGAAAGGGTAAATGACCAAAGGATGAATAGAAGAGACAGCCAGGAGCAGAATCTAGTAGATCTCTTTGCTGAGGCCCCATAAGATTCAGTAGATTTAAAGTCTCCCACAGCCCAAGGTTTTCATGACAAGTTTTGGGGGTGGTTATAGTGACCAACTTAGTGGGCTCCCTTCTGAGGCAGGCTCTGATTTTTACTTTCCTGGAGGGATTTTTGGGTGCCCCACACCATGGGACAGGCTGAACTAGACCATGGTACTTTCTGTTCTGTCTCCTTAGATGACTTGCACACGTGCTCTTGAAAAATTATTCAGAAACCACCAGGAGAAAGCAGATCCCTTGGGTATTTGGGAAAACTGCTTGGAATTGTCTCTGAAATTTCAGCATGTTCCCTTCGCCTTTCCTCCTTCCACCACCATTGGCAAAGGTTCTCTCATTTCACTAATGAGAGGAGATGAGTGCTTTGGTGAAGGCCATAGCAGGCAGGGCAGGCAAGAAAGGGACAGAGAGCCCCTTAGAAGTGACTTCAGCACTGGGTATATAGAGTACAGGATTTCTTCCTGCCCTTTGCAAATAGCACACTCTAAATAGCATTGCGGAATTGCTTATCAATGCAGAATTTCCAAGTGAGGCTGTTTTAATGCAATACCAGTATCCTGGTATAACAAAAGAAAATAGAAGAAAGAGTGCCATGGGTGGGGTGATTCATCTCCCTGAGACTCAGTTTCTTCATTTTGAGAGAGGAATATTAAGAATTCTCAGCAGGGTTGTTCTGAAATCTATGCAAAATAATACAGGGCCTGGCATGTAAGAAGTGTTCAACAGTTGTCAATGTTCTTCTTTCAATGGACCAACCATGTTAGTCTCCTGCTGAAAAACTCAGAAAAACTCCCCACTGCCCTCAGGATAATGTCAAGTTCCAAGCATTGGCAGGATTTTCCTAACCATATTTCCTAGCTCATCTCTCTTGACTTCCCCTTCATTTATTATTTACCTTCTTTTGGATATGCCCCTCGCAGCCCCCATCATGCGATTCTTTCCTCCCTCTCCTGTCCTCCAGCTTATCCTTTTAGTTGAAACTCAAAAATCACTTCTCCCTGTCTCCTGTGGGTCCGTCTCTCTGAGCACTTTGTACACTGCATCGTAAGTATACGTGGAAAGATTTCTTATCCTTGTATCCATACAATACCCTAGTGGGTATCTAGTCCCTTGCTCTGGAGACAAGGATGAGGAAGACACAGATGAATGGTTTCTCCACTCCTGCCTCAGACTTGGCAGCCATCAAAAAATATGCACATCTGGCTGGGCGCAGTGGCCACACCTGTAATCCCAGCACATTGGGAGGCTGAGGAAGACGGATCATTTGAGGTTAGAAGTTTGAGACCAGCCTGACCAACATGGTGAAACCCCATCTCTACTAAAAATACAAAAATTAGCTGGGCATAGCAGCATAGGCTTGTAATCCCAGCTACTTGGGAGGCTGAGGCAGGAGGATCACTTGAACCTGGGAGGTGGAGGTTGGAGTGAGCTGAGACTACACCATCTGTCCTGGAGGATAGAGTGAGACTTTGCCAAAAAAAAAGAAAGAGCCGGGCGCGGTGGCTCAAGCCTGTAATCCCAGCACTTTGGGAGGCCGAGACGGGCGGATCACAAGGTCAGGAGATCGAGACCAGCCTGGCTAAATATGGTGAAACCCCGTCTCTACTAAAAAAAATACAAAAAACTAGCCGGGCGAGGTGGCGGGCGCCTGTAGTCCCAGCTACTCGGGAGGCTGAGACAGGAGAATGGCATAGACCCGGGAGGCGGAGCTTGCAGTGAGCTGAGATGCGGCCACTGCACTCCAGCCTGGGCGACAGAGCGAGACTCCGTCTCAAAAAAAAAAAAAAAAAAAAAAAAGAAAGAAAGAAAGAAAGAAAGAAAGAAAGAAAGAAGGAAAGAAAGAAGAAAGAGAAAGAAAAAAAGAAAGAAAATATGCACATTTTACACTTTTCTTTCACTGACATTTTAAGGTTTCCTATGTATAGCACATAGCTTGTAAATTGAACGAAATTTCTTCTTCCTCTTTGTGTTTCTTCTTCCTATTTGTGCATTTATTATTTTTTTCTCCCCATATTCCTGCTATAATTAGGCAGACATTCCAAAATTTAAGAAATCATTTTTACATGCAAGGGTTGGCAACTTAAAACACTTATGTGTCTCTCTTATTTCCATACACACATTTTAGAAAACTCTCTGGAAAGGGCAATGGGTGAAAGAATGGGTGCCAAAACCTGGAGATCTAAGCAGTAGGCAAAAATTATAGGGCAGTATTTTGGGCACTGGAGAGAGGGAATGCCCACTTTCCCGGTAGGTCTTAATGCATACCACATATTAAAAGATGCAAAAGACACTAGCTCTTCTAGCTTATTCTCATGTGTCAGTCATTGGAGCAGGCTTGAGCTGTCTGGTCCTGTAGCTGTATTATGAACACAGTGGCCTGCATCTTGGTCCTGCCCCTTATAGAGTTGAGCCCTGAAGCAAGTTACTCTGCTCTCTGAGGCTTTGTGTCCTAATCTGTAAAGTGAGAACAGTGATTCCTACCTCTGTAGTAGCTTTAGTAGGATTCATGAAATTTGGTGGAAAGCCTGGAAGAAGTTGACAAATGCTATTTTTATAATTTGTTTAGGATCTTCTGAAAGTGGGCAAAGGACTTTTCTGTCTTACACACTGGCTCTAATCCCTACTGGCTGAGTAAGCTGATAGCAGTGTGGTTTCTTCCTCGGGGAAACTCCCTCTAAATCTTACACTCTTGGGTCTTTGGCTACTATTTCTAGTTGAAAACACCCTTCTGATGACATGGTAAGCTTTATGAAGGCAGAAAAAGAACCAGTACTTCTTTGAACCTTCTCAAAGTGCCTGCTGCAGTTCTGAGTATGTAGCAAACATTTGCTGATGCAACAATGTTTAATTCAACAAAATCTTGACTGAGCTTCTGTTCTGTGTGGGTCCCTACAGCCAGCTTTGGGGGGAGTGCAAAGAAGGAAACCTGACACGAATAAGACAGGGAATTAACATTTGTACTTCCCATCAAGTGAACAAACCGAGCCCAGAGTGTTTTCTCTGCTTCCTTCATTTCTACCAGGTAGATATCATTCATCTTAATTTCTACCAGGTAGATGTTATCATTCTCATTTTCTATAGGACACTAAGATTCCCAGAAGAGTAACTTACTCAGGGTTTCCATGTCAGAACGGAATTTAAGAGAGCAGAGCCAGATCTGCATGATTTCTACTTCACCTCATTAACGGATGTGCTCTCTCTCACATTCATTAGTGCAGGACTCAAACATATTTCTGTTCAATCAAGTGAATAAATAAATTAATACATAAATTGTTATCTCGCAAGGCGTAGTATGGTTTGCATTTTATTGATTGATTGATTGATTGATTGATTTTGAGATGGAATTTCCCTCTTGTCACCTAGGCTGGAATGCAATGGCACTGTCTCAGCTCACTGCAATCTCCACCTCCCAGGTTCAAGCAATTCTCCTGCCTCAGCTTCCCAAGCAGCTGGGATTACAGGTGCCTGCCACCACAACCGACTAAATTTTGTGTTTTTAGTAGAGATGAGGTCTCACCGTGTTGGCTGGCCTCGAACTCCTGACCTCAGGTGATCTGCCAGCCTCAGCCTCCCAAAGCACTGGGATTACAGGCGTGAGCCACTGTGCCCAGCCTGGTTTGTATTCTAGTAGAGGCATGAAGTATTATGAATGGGCCAAGGAATAATAATAGCAATTCAAAATGAAGTGGTCAAGGACTAATATACCCAATTGTGGGTTAATGGGACATAAAGTCAGAGAATAAATTACAAAGAAAAGAGGCATACCTAGGTCTCACCTGCCTTCTAGTACAGTAATCTTCTGTTCAGTCAGCTGCCCAGACTGAATGTCTTATAATGGGGAACTTCTTATATCACAAGGCACTCCATCCCACTGTGGATAGTTCTCATTCTTTGAAAAGTTTTCTTTACTTTGGCCCTCAAACTACTGCCCTCGAAATGCTTAGTCTAAGTTTTACCCTCAAAGGATTAACCAAATAAATTGGTTGGTTGACTGAAGGTCTGTAATCCCTTAAGAGAGCACTGTAAATTCCAGATAGTCTTAATATTTCCATTTCCTACTCAGGCCGCTGCAAAGGAGGAAATGTTTGGATAGGAGGAAACAGACTTTGGTAGAAATGCTGGGGGTAGGGGTAAAAGGAAGGAATATCAACATCTCATTTTGGCAGCCTTTTGTGTAAAGCATTAGAGAAATGTGAAACATGGAGACAAAATAAGAACAATAAGAGATCTTTGCAAGCACTTAAACCAAACCAGGTTCTAAGGTTCCCAGAAGAGAGATAACTTGATTTTTTCGGTTAATTTCCATTTTTTTTCTGTCTCAGGAACTTCTTAATTCCAGCTGGGCCAAGAAGGTGCATGGCCAAAATATCCAAAGAATGTCTCTTATTATAGGATATTCAACCCAATTTGCACAACCAGGAAGTTTTGATACTTCTGATAAGGTTTGGATATGAGACTCAATGTTCAGGGTTAGCTTTGCCTTAACCAAATTTGGGAATCTTGTTTGAAAAGAATGAACGAGAAACACTGGAAACCATTAGATATGGCAGACTTTTACAACATCAAAACTGAAGTTTTATTCAATATTCTCAAGCCATATAGTACAATGCATGCTGTTTCTTTGTAGTAGTCATAGAGATCCTGCAGACTTATTGTGATAAGAATGTGCCTTTGATAGAATTCTCACTCCTAACTCTTGTACAGTGACTAGGTCAGAGGCTGGGTATTTCAGTTCTTTGGTATCTTCAAGAGGCTCTAGCACAGAACTAGGCACATAACTCCAATAAACATCTGCGTTTATCATTTTTATTGCATTAGGGAAAAATAGAAAGTGGGACCAAACTGAATTGTAAAGAGGAAATGGGAACGACTAGGTTATTTCATCATTCCCTAAGTTAATGGAGTGTCCTAAGGAATTCCAGGGCATCATGGAACACGGCCACCTCGTCAGGGAATGGGAACAACCTGAGTTTGAAGGTAGAGGCAGTGACTATAAGTTTGCTCAAAGAGAACTGAAGTACCTCATGAGGTCTGCAGAGTGACACTCAACGCTGAGATCTATCCATCTAGGAGTCTTTCTGCTTGTTTTCAAGTGAAGTTTTCCAGGAATCCAGCCACTTCCAACTTTTGAATGTGACCTCATGTTCCCAAGGGCCCACTGTCATTCATCTTCCATGAGATTCTTCTAATCCTAGATTCTTCCCTTATGGATTATGTAACTTATAGTGAAGCCGCTGTGTTCCTCAGTTTCTCCAAGGTAGACAACAATTCCTACCTCGAAGAATGACAAGGAGATTGGCTGTAATGTGCATACATGTGTCCAGTGCCTGGTGGACCTTGATAACTACTATTTCCTTCCTGCTATTCTCTTCTATCTGCTTTGGTATTCCCATGCTCCTACAGGGCCTTTTTGTGTGTAAATTTGTGTATGTATGTTTGTGTGTGTGTGTCTGTGTGTGTGTGTGAGAGAGACAGAGAGGGAGAGAGAAGAGGAAGAGTATGAGCATCTGGGGGGAAGTGAGAAGCACATGATACAATTCCCATCTTTTTCCTAAGCCCGACTTCTAAGAGCCTCCCAGCTCCTCCTCTCAAGCTATCAACATCTTCACTGGAAGCCCTGACAGGGTGAAAATTAACCACCAATCTCTTCTAATCACTGTACAAGGTAATGAAGGGCACAATTATATTTCCTCCTCATTCTCTGTTGTTGGAAGGAAGGTACGTTTGCACTTCAGGAATAGCCCTTACCTCTAATTATGCAGGCTCTGTGTGTGTGTGTGTGTGTCTGTGTGTGTGTGACTGTGTGCCCATGTACATGTGTATGCGTGTGCCTGTGCCCCTGTGTGTGGTGGTGTTAGGGTGTGTGTGTGTGCGAATGACTTCTAGGTACTTGCTTTCAGATGAGGAATTCAGAAGACTTTTGTTCCGCTGCCCTCAGCCTGGCCCTGCACCCAGCCTGCACACATATTCCCTCCCCTGACCCTGTATTCTCCAGTGAGCTGATCTCATTATGGCAAATTTAGTTACAGCTGAAATCTCCTTGTAACAAAGATTATGTCCAAGCCCAGAGTAATGGAACCTAGTCGATTTCATTAAAATAAAATTGGTTACAATGAATAATTCAATAGGATGATTTTGTTTCCTCATCTCCTCTTTGTAGATCGAAGAGCTAGTATTTATAATGATTTTTTAAATTGGATTTTTGTTTAGGAAGAGATAATCACCAGTAATTCCTGACAGCCCCTCCTTACAAGATTGGAATAATTGCCCCATGAAGCTTCTTTTCAAATGCTAAGACTGGAAAATTTTTTCTCTTCTTTTCTCACATTAGTCGCAATAACCTTTGGGTGATTTTTAAGCACAGCTGCTACCTCAACTCTTGCTCATGGGAGGTTCTGAGTGTGTTAATAATTCTCTTGGTTGAAGGTTGTTTTTAAAACATTTCTAAGAACTGGATGCTAGTGTTGAATTTGGAATTCCTGTTTCTTTTGCTGGCCCCAGCCCTGTTGTTTCTGAAGTAGGACATTCTATGTGATAGAGAGGAAATGTTTGAGTGTTTTCTGTCAGTGTCGTTCATTTGCATGTGGCAATGGGATGTATGTGTGTGTATGTGTGTGTATCTACAGTCAATTAAACACACATTTGCTGGGCGCCTATCTAGCCTGTGCTTGAAGATGAGGGGACAAAGATGAATAAACTGAAACTTGTTCTCAAAGAACCAGCAGCCTAATGGGGGAGCCAGACAGACAAACAGATACCTCAGAGTTCAGTATGATAAATGCAACCACACAGATGATTCCACCAAGCACAGAGGTGGCACACTGGGAGGATGAACCCTAGCCATTCATCTATCCATGAACTGATTCATTCATTCAGCAGGCTGGCACTATACATATTAAGCATCAGGAAATGCCATGTTACCATTTGTTTCCACTCTCCTGAGGGCATTCAAAAATAAATGCAAATGAATAAAGGCTTTAGTAATGTAAACATAAACAAAAAATGAATGAAGAAATAATCAATTCATTGCAATAATAATCAAACATGCAACAACTAAAAATGAGGTAGTCCTACTCTGTACCTCACCCAGTGATTCTTCACTGGACCCCAGAGGAAGGTCATATCTTTCTTTCATCTAGAAGCCAGGCCTACCCCACTGAACCTAAATCAAGAAAGCAGTATTAGAAAGGAATGTCTGGGAGTAGCAGCTCATCTGCAAGGCCAGGAGGCAGGCTGGTCTCTGAAAGGCCACTAGGCCAGGCAACCAGAAGCGCTGAGTCATGCCCCTGAGAAATGTGAGTCTTGGGGAAGGCAGGTGCTTCCTTGGCAGGATAATTGGAAAGGGGGCCCTCGGGACAGCATGGCCATCTCTAGAATCATATAAGCACTGGTGGCCCCAAAACTCTCACTCCCTGGACTAAGCTGTCAGTCCCCGGGAGAAGAACTGTGGCACATAAATAGTGCATTAGGGGACTGAGGCATGAGTCACAGCTTCTTAGAATTGGGAAGGCCCTTGGAGATCAACAAGCTCAACTACTCTGTATTTTAAGGATGAGGGAGAAAAATAGGGCCCAGAGAGGTGGGGGAACTAGTCTAAGGCCACATAGCAAATTACTGTAGAATTACTGTTAAATCAGGGAGTACACAGTTGGCACCCCCTAAAAAGTGGGACTTCTAATATAAATTCATTCTTACCTCATTGAAACACATGGTATATGCAAAATGGAGTTCTTTCTCCAAATATTAGTTATCACAGGCAAGGAAATAGGAGGAAAGTCATTACCCCATCATACAATGTTCCCTGCCCTAACAATTCCAGATCAAATCCTTTACAAATGGTATTCATGAAGCCCTAACAGTACATTTAATAAAGATATGCTCCAGTGGCCACATCCAATGACACTGCCTTAGAGGTGAGTAGCCTTGTGGGGCATAGCGGAGATTTTGAATGTCTGCAGGAAATGTCACACATGGTTAGGATCTTACCTGGGATGCTGCTGGCTGTCCGATGATGACCCAGCCTGGGCACTGCTGGTCTTGATGAGATACTGAAGCATTGGATGCCCATTGATCCAGGAATCCCTGGGGCGTGTAGACACCACAGTCCTTAATGCTGGTTTTTTGTTCAAACTCCTCACATACCCCATCACCATCATGGAAATAGCACCGGCTGGGTTCATCTGCAGAAGATTGACATAGAAAGGGAGAGAATAAATAAATATTTGTTCTTTGGCCTCAGCTATCATCAGCAGCTGTAGAATCAGACCACCAAAACCATTGGCACTGTCAAGCCCATCATCATTAGTCACGATGGACTATTAGTCAGTCTTTAAAAAAAGAGGGAAAATCTGTCATCTGCAACAACATGGATGAAGCTTGAGGTCACCATGCTAACGGAAATAATCCAGTCGCAGAAGGACAAATACTGCATGATTCCACGTATAAGTGGCATCTAAAGTAGGGAAGCTCATAGAAGTAGAAAGTAAAATGGTGGTTTCCAGGGTCTTGGAGGGGGAGGAAATGGAGAGTTGCTTTTCAGTGAGTATATGGTTTCAATTGCACAACATGAAAAAGTTATAGGAATCTGCTGTAAAATAGTGTGCTTATAGTTAACGATATTGGACTGTACATTTAAAATATGTAAAGAAGGTAGACCTTGTGTTGTGTGTCTACGCTGTAATAAAAAGTTCACAAACACTTTCACTTTCATTACTCCAAATATTCCTCATAAAAACTTTGTGAGGAAGATATCATTCTTTCAGATGAGGAAACTGAGATTCCATACATCTTTAATCATTTGCCCAATATCACACAGTATGTTAATGCCTGATCTGGGTCTCCAACTCAGGCATTCACTTTCCAAGTTCTGAGTGCAGTTGACACAACAGAATTTCACAGATGCAAACTGGGGGTTATTTAACTCCAAAGAGGATTTCAGTTTTGCATTAAAACATGAACTGATTTACAAGGGACACTTGCTTCAATTCCAGATCTGAAACCAAATTGCTCTGTTAATTTGAACAAGTCTCCTTGCCTCACTGGGCTCAACCATCAGAGCAGAGAAAGAGGTTACACTATTGAGATGCCAAGAACCCTTCCTGTCTAATGCTATAGGCTTCCAAGGGCTGGTCAGATACCCTAGGAGTTTCAGTTAAAGACCAAGTGAATTCTCAAGCTCCCATGTCATCTAAACCACAGCAAGGGCTTCTGTTTGGAATGATTTAAAGCTGTAGCCGGTTGCAATGATTCTCACTTAGCTGCAAGGACAAGGATAACAGAAGCACAAAGCGAGCAGTAGGATGCCTTCTAAGTAGGTATGACCTATGCATGTTTCTTGATATTTCAACACAGAACAATACAAGGAAAAACCTCAATGTGGCCATCCAAAAGAGATCACCTTGTCCACCTTTTTACTAATTCTAGCACCAGCTCTTCTGTGCTATTTTCCCAACTTTTCTAGGCAAAGCTAAATACCACCTCCTGTGTGGGTGCCTATTTTATAAAGATTTCTATCTTAACACTTATCACACTGTGCTGCTATTAAGTCTACATGTTGCAGGACTTCTGAAAGATTCTGAGCTACTTGAAATATAGTTGCTAGCCAGTGTCTTAGGGTTACTATATAATTTATCATCCAAACTAGAGCACTTTGAAAATGATAGTGGTGCTATTAAAAATTATGTCCAAACAAAAGGAACACATCCTGGGAAAATCTGAATCTCTCAGACAAATCAGGATATATGGTCACCCTAAGGCTTCTGCTTGATTTAGAACATTCTTCCACAAAATAATAGAGTGGAGCTCTGGAGAGGGCACTGAATTTAGGGCCAAACACCAGGGTTTGGTTTCTGTCCCTTATATTAGCTGTGTAACTTTGCACAACTGGCTTCACTTACTTCTTGGCCTCTGCCCCCTGTCCCCAATCTATAAGGTAGAAATTATAGTCCCAACCAGGATAATCTCTCAGGATAACCATAGAACTCTAATAGGAAATGAACATAAATGTGCTTTGTACATCCTACAATAATCACTGAGAGAGAGAGAAAAAAATACTCTTCTTTTAAGGGGTCGATTTTCTTCTAATGGAGGAATTAAATCAGCTTGTGAAATCAGTGCTCACTTGAAACATTTTCAAGCAACTTTCCCCTAGCTAGAAAGAGCCCCCACCAAGGAGAAACAAGACAGATTTCTATGACCTTGAGTATCTGAAAAGAAGTCATTGGATTCAGGGGCAGCAGAATGCTGAACTTCTTCCAAGTTGCAAAATCCCTTGTTTATTTCTGGTGACAGTTTACCTAGTGAAATACTATCAAAGGAGCCCAAATAGGGCCGGGCACAGTGGCTCATGCCTGTAATCCCAGCATTTTGGGGAGAGCCAAGACAGGTAGATTGCTTGAACAATCTGATGAGCCTGAGCAACATGATGATACCCTGTCTCTCCAAAACATACAAAAGTTAGCTGGGCATAGTGGTGCACACCTGTAGTTTCAACTACTCAGGAGGCTGAGGTGAGAGGATTTATTGAGCCCAGTAGATCAGGGCAGCAGTGAACAGTGATCACACCACTGCACTCCAGCCTGGGTGACAGAGAAAGACCCTGTCTCAAACAAACAAACAAAAAATAAAAAAGAAAAAGAAAGAAAGAACGAGTAAAAGAAACAGAATAAATCAATTAGTTATAAGTGACCAGTAGCATTCATGGCAGTTCAACCCTAGAAAGAATATAGGCTCAGCACTTCTCAGTAGCTCCAACCTCTTGTGAATGTGGCCTCTCTACATACCATATAACCTAGGCCCAATCCAAGAGTGACCAGCCATAAATCCAGAGTACACTCTTCAGAAACTCAATACAGAGAACTGAAAAGAGCAAGGGTTTTCACATCAGGCAGAAGTAGGTACAAATCTGAATTCTGCTTCCTATAAGCACTACAAAGATGACATAAATAAAATAACCTAACCTCTCTGAACTTCATTTTCATCATCTGAAAAAAAATGGAGGTAATGATGTTTACCCAGCATTGTTGCAGTGATTTCAGATGACTGTGGGTACAATGCTGGCCCCTTCATCCATTTTATCTAATGGAAAACTGTGAGCTCGAGGAGGAAGGCATCTGCTTCCAGGTCACAGAGACAGGTGGTAGCAGAGCAAGAAGTAGAAGACTGGCCTTTTTATACCTAGCAGAGAAATCCTCCCCCTACATGCCATAGCTACAGAATGACGAAAACAGCCTCTTGGAAATAAGATCATAGGGGTGCCTAACTCTTGGTATCACTATCTTTTCCTCCAATATAAATAAAAATAGGGTTAGATCATATTCTCTATAAGGGTAAGATCTAGTCTCTAAAATGACTTAATTTCCTTAGCAAAAAACCTCTCAGAATGACAGAAATTGGGGTTAGATTTTAGTTCTTCTAAAGGCTAATTTCTTCCTGATTATGTTTAAGACCACAATAAATTTGTCTGCTAGGTCAGCAGAACCTGAGGATGGAGGAAAGGTAGAAACAGACATAGGTAGGTAAACAGGTATGTAGGCAGGTCGATAAGTAGACAGATTATATATGGAGAGGTAGAGGAAGAGTTAAAAGACAGAAAACAAAGATGGAGTTAAAAAGAAAACAAGGGAGAGAGAGAGAAAGAAAGAGAGAAGGTGCAGTTTCTTTCCAAGATTCTGCTGACAAAGCTATTGTGAGTCCCTTTTTAAAATAACATCCTTGGACACAGCTATTCAGTTTCTGTTGCTACTAGTGTCCCGGGGGCCCTTCAGCTACATCTGCCAGCCCGTGTCTGGGGAATTCTCTCTCCCTCTCTACTCCCTTTGCCCCAAGCACAGAAGAGAACAGAGTGAGGAATGGAATACAAATGTGCAGCCAGAAAAAACAAAGACAGCAACAACAAAACATTAAAACAAACTGGTCTTGTTTTCATTACATCAATTTACTTGGTGCTCCTTAAATACTTTCTGCTTGTTACTAAGCAAGTTGTAGTGAAAAGAGTCTGAAGTCAATACCAAGGTCAAATAACTTCCATGTAGTAGCTAGGTGGCATTGATAATAATACAGTACATTTCATTGTGAGGGGTACTATGAAAATTTTACACAGATATACACATGCATGTGCACATGCACACACTTTTATACACATATACATTCTGAAAACATAATACACTTTCAATAAATATTTGTTGAATGAACGAATAAATGACCAAAATGTGGCATCCCCGATGTATATACTCTCATCCAAATATAGTTTAAACTCTGCACTCTTTGACTGTTTTCTTTAGACTGCGCCTTAGGGTGAAGGAAATGGAGCTGTAAGCCAGGTGGTGACTAGCTGATAGTGGGATTGCACTGGGCACTCTGATTTCTCCATCCCACGCCATCTTCCCCTCACATCAGGGAATTCCTCACTTCAGGTTCATTCCCTTTCGTGTGGTGACACATTTAGAAATCTGCTCTATCCAGCTAGGAGACTTGATGTGGGTGGGGTGCCATTAGCAAAGTCTGTCTTCCCCAGTTGAGATTTCATATGCCAGAAACTTTCTTTTCCTTTTGGAAGAAAAGAGTTCAGCTTCAAAAGCCTGAGGCAGATGGACTTTCTGTAAGTGAACAGACATAGATGATACTGCCACCAGTTGACTTTTATTTTCATTTGTCTGGGGCATCAAGGTGAAATGCCATGTCCCTGAGTTTCTGAGGCACGTCTGCAGGACACTATTTAAGATACACAGAGATTGTTATTCTCATTTGAAAGCTTGGAAGACCAAATCTTAGGAAAATGAGATTAGTTTACCTTGAAGTATAAGCAAAGGCTCAGGTTAGCGCTATTGTTAAGAGTTCCTATCCTTGAAGTCGGAAACCCTGGATTCAAGCTCCTGATCTATCTCTGATTATTGGTTAATCTTGGACACGGTATTTCACCTCCCTATGCCTCAGTTTCCCCATATATAAAATGAAAACAAAATTACATTTTAGACTTTCTCAACAAGGTTCTGAGGATGATCAAATAGCATAACAGACTGAGATGGAAAAATAATACTGGTCTTAAAGACAAAGGGTCTATTCTTAATAATGATGCTAATGAGGTTGGAGTTGGAGAAGAAGTCTGCTTAATTAGAGATTCTACTTTTCTCTACCCAGCCCCAGACCCTAAGGCATCTTGAAGGATAGAAATGATCAAAGAGGATGCATGAGCTATTTTCAATATAAATGTCAAGGAAGCAAGTAAACGAACAAAAGAAAAAGGTAACAACCTAAAGAAAATAATATACTGACTTATACTGGAATGATTTCAATACAACTGGTGGACAATAATTAACTTAGCTGGATTAGAAACTTTGGGAATTTATGACATCACTGGAATCACTCAGGTGAATACGTGACAAAAATAACTAAAGAGGCTAAAGAAGTCAGAGCTGGAGAAGGGAGGAACCATTCTCAGGTTCTGCTGACCTAGCAGACAAATTTATTGTGGTCTTAAACATAATTAGGAAGAAATTAGCCTTTAGAAGAACTAAAATCTAACCCCAATTTCTGTCATTCTGAGAGGTTTTTTGCTAAGGAAATTAAGTCATTTTAGAGACTAGATCTTACCCTTATAGAGAACATAATCTAACCCTATTTTTATTTATATTGGAAGATTGAATGTTTATTAAATTATTCGTGTCTTCTCAGTACAAGATATCAGGGATAATTTTCACAAAGAAACTTGCCTTCACATTGACTCTCATCAGTTTCAAAATGTTGAACAGATAGTCATAAGTTATTGGTCACTGTAAAAGCTAACTGAAGCCAATGTGTTCTTCAAACAAGGCCTGAGATAATGTATATTCTCCAAGATAGTGGGATAATTTAAGGTATTTTGGCTATAACTCTTCTACCTGACATATGAATCTTACCATGCTCCTCCTTTGATAGATCCTCACTACTTACAGAGAATCATTTTCCACCGGCCATGGTGGCTCATGCCTGTAATCCCAGCACTTTGGTAGGCTGAGGTGGGCGGATCATCTGAGGTCAGGAGTTAGAGACCAGCCTGGCTAACATGGTGAAACCCTGTGTCTACAAAAAATACAAAAATTAGCCAGGCATGGTGGTGTGTGCCTGTAATCCCAGCTACGTGGGAGGCTGAGGCAAGAGAATCGGTTGAATACGGTAGGCGGTGGTTGCGGTGAGTTGACATCACGCCACTGCACTCCAGCCTGCGCGACAGAGCAAGACTCCGTCTCTAAATAAATAAATAAATAAAAATAAATAAAAATAATTTTTAAAAAGATCATTTTCCTTAGCTTGGCATACAAGATCATCCACAAACTGACCTCTTCATAAACATTCTACACCAACAATTCTGTTTCATTTCTCCATGCCCTTACAAAGGTTATTTTTCTCTGCCTGAAATGTGCTTTCCATTTTTCACTTTGCTAACTCCCACTGGTTCTTCAAGGTTCATCTAGAGTATCTCTTTTGCAAGTCTTCTCTATTCTTCATCCCTTTTTCCTGACTCCCACCCTCGCTGAGTGTCATTCCTGTGTTCTCACAGTTCCCAGATTTCTTCCAATACAGTTTCCTTACTATCTATCTGTGGGTCTGTTTCCTTATCAGGCAGACAAGATCTCTGCGAACAGAATTGTGGAGTCCTTCACAGTAGTATTTCCAACCCATAACAGTGCTCAGAGTAAAGGGGACACCAAGCCAGTGATTGAGGAATATATGACTGGATGAATGACAAATGAAAGCTAACAATGGATTTATCTTAGAGTTCATTTGTTACCAAATTATACATAGTCTAAACTAATTAGGTGTTTGTGTACTTTTTTGTAATGCTATTACCAACCATACCATGATAGTACTACAAACCAGATTTCATCAAAACAGAGGCACCTTCTTATAGGGTATGTCATACTTTTCCTAAAAGATTCATCAGCTTCACTATAAAATTTTCTCAAACCTTGGGATTGCAGTTTTCAAAATTAAACCCCAAGGGATTGCTTCTCAAATATTTCTGAGATGCCCAGCTAACACTAAGAACCCAGTCATTCATTTTTTTATTATTTCAGCAATGAGTGAGCAACACATAACAGCTACCAAAGCTTTCTGGAGATTTTAGGAGTGAGGGCTATTGCAATACCCAGCTAAAATATCTCCTAATCATTAGATGAGAACTGGAGAAGGTTATAAATTCATTTAATCAATATACTAACATCTACTTGTTGTCATGCTGGTGCTGGAAATACATTGATGAATCAGGACAGGACTTTCTCCTATCAGTACTTCTTGGGAAAATGAGAGAAGGTTTCCTTGACAAAATAATTTGAGGGAAACATCATAGAGGATATAAATAATTTGAGCATGCAAAGAGAGGGGTCTGAGTAAAGGATAAACTTTGACCAATACTTAGTAAGGGAATGCAGTAAAACCTGGAACTAATACATTGAGAAACTGATCTGAAGCTAGATACAAAAAGGATTGCGATGCCATGTTAAAGAAATTGAAATTATCCCTTAGGAATCAGGAGACTTTGAAAATTTTTCTAAATGAGAAAGTTATTTTGTACTCATAACTTTTACACTGTTAGAGGCAATGAGGTGTTATAATTGATTTTTCTTAGCACACATGCCAGTTTCTACTTATTTGAACAAATTGCATAGAATTGCTAAGCCTTGGTTTCCTCATCTGAATAATGGTTGAAGGATTGAATGTTTATGAAGCTCAAGTCACTGAATATTAAAGGCAAGTATATAACAACCAAAAATATGTACTTAGTTGTTTCTATAGGCCAGGTACAATGATAAACTATAAGCACAGAGTAATAAATAAAATAGCCACCACTTCTTCTTTTGTGAACTCACAACTAGTAGTAAATGCAAGTAAAGTCCTTAGTATGTAACAGGTGGTCAATAAGTGGCCGATGATGATGATGATCATGAAGTTGAAAGCAATTATTTCATTTTACTTATGGGAAAGCTGAGGTTCATAAGGTTGAAGTGATTTTCTGAAGCTGTTAGAGAGAATTTCCAGTACAGATAAGACTAGACTGATGGATCTTGAATTTATAATACATGTCAAATATAAATTTGTGTTACAATTTGTAATTCACTGCACCATGCCACCTCATCAGACCCAATTTCTTTTCTTTCTTTCTCTCGCTCTCTTTCTTTCTTTCTTCAGTCTCGCTCTGTCTCCCAGGCTGGAATACAATGGCATGATCTCGGCTCACTGCAACCTCTTCCTCCCGGCTTCTAGCATTTCTCCTGTCTCAGCCTCCTGAGTAGCTGGGATTACATGCACCCGCCACCACGTCTGGCTAATTTTTGTACTTTTAGTAGAAACATGGTTTCACCATGTTGGTCAGGCTGGTCTTGAACTCCTGACCTCAGGTGATCCACCCCTCTCAGCCTCCCAAAATGCTGGGATTATAGGCATGAGCCACCATGCCTGGCCCAATTTTCAATATATAATTCTGGGAGCAAAATAGTTGGTTACCCTTAAGTGAGTCTCAATATTACTTTTGGAAATCTCTGATTTCACTTTTTGTAACATTCACTGGTATAGGCTAAATATAACTAGTCTGGGAAGCTATTGAGTTTACTAATCTTCCAGCCCATTGATGAGCCAAAAAGAAAACCAAACATACACAAAACTACCTGTAGATGGGGAGATGAAGGTTCTTAGTCACTAATTTAGAGCTTAAGGAGAAAGCAAAGAGTTTGAAAGTGCACTCTTCTGAAATGAACCTCCTTCCAAAGGATGAGTGGATTTACCTGTCTTTCTAAATTTCCTGCAAATAAAGATAGGACAGCTTTTGAGAAATTAGTGTCTATTTCTAGATAATAAAACAGTGATTGACATTATGATATTCTCTTTTAGTCCAACGATTACTTCTCAAAAAGGCCTTTAAAGGCCAGAAAAAAAGTAGAATATTTTAAGTTCAGCTGTTTATTTAGAAATGGGTTCAATAACAACAGTCTTTATGCCACATCACAATTCTTCCAAACAGCAACAAAAAGAAAAACCCCCGCACACAACAAGCGCGATCTTTGTACTTAAACATTAGTTTCTTGGAACAGGGGGAGCAGGAGTGCTTACCTGCTGAAGGTTTACAAAGGGGAAGCTTGGGTGGGGCTGGGAGGTGCTATATATTGGCACATGTGTCCTCTGGGACAGAAATATCTTGACTTTATATAGCCTATCTTTCAAAGGCTTCGTGTCAAACCCACATTGCTGACCTCATTTAATTCTATTCAAACCAGGGTTTGTTCTTAACCTCCTCATCCAGATCAGCTCAGAGTACAAAAGACAGGGTAGTGAGGGCTCCTAAAGAACGATGAATGTGCTAACAAGCTTCAGATGCTGATTAGGTCTACTGAATCTGAGGAGCTTAAGTTGGTTTCTGGTTCCTTCAAAGGTTGGCCACATATTCATATGGCCAGAAATTCCTCCCTGTGTTTCACTGTGAGAATCAAGCATCCTCCACCAAACTGAAGGCACTGGAAAAGAAGATCATCCCTGGAAGTAGTCACATTATCACACTAACTCTACACTCAGGCCCATCAAGGAAAGCACCTGTAGCACAGCCTCATATTCTGTCTACTTAGCCCTTACACACTCAAAACTGGTTTTGCATCTTCCTTACCTTCTTACAAAACAGCCTATGAATCCATGAATGATTTATCTAAACTATGAATATTTTCGTGTTTGAAATACTTTTTTTTTTTTTGAGACAGAGTTTTGCTCTTGTTGCCCAGGCTGAAGTGCAATGGCGCAATCTTGGCTCACCGCAACCTCCGCGGGTTCAACTGATTCTCCTGCCTCAGCCTCCTGAGTAGCTGGGATTACAGGAATGCACCACCAAGCCTGCTATTTTTTTTTGTATTTTTAATAGACAGGGTTTCTCCATGTTGGTCAGGCTAGTCTCCAACTCCTGACCTCAGGTGATCCACCTGCCTTGGCCTCCCAAAGTGCTGGGACTACAGGTGTGAGCCACCATGCCCAGCCTGTTTGAAATACTTAATAGACTCCTACAAAATTTTAACTTCCCCAACTAGCTTTCAAGTCCTTTTGTATTCTAGCTCCAACTTTCATACTCATTCTTAGTTCCAACCACACCTCCACCATCAAATACATCCAGTTCTTTCCCAGAACTCACATCTCAGAGCATCTGCCCTTACTTCCTTAGCCTGAAAGGCTGGTCCTGCCTTTGAGTCTTCCATTAAGATTTAATTCTAGCAACTTCGGCTCTATGATATCTCTCACTTTTCCACATCACTACTTGTTTGGCACAAACCATTTCCCTTTATTTCCTACATCATTAGTCTCCCAAATCAGCAAAATAGAATATAGCCCATCTAAAGATCTAAAAATTTAAAAACTCTTGAAATATACAAAGTTTTTAAATTAACAAAAATGTAAATCTCCTTTCATTCTGTTATACATCTTCTAAATACTATTTCTCTTACCCCACATTTCTCTTTTTATGATTCACAGTAAAATTTATTGCGTCTTCTAAACCAGTGTTATCCACTTTGTCTCCTACACTTCACCCATTGGTTCGCTGCAGTCTAGCTTCTATACTCACCACTCCACCAAAATTAATCTCATTAAGGTCACCATCAACCTAAAAGTTGCTAAAGTTGAGCATAATGTAAAAATCCTCATCTTGCTAGACTGCCTTGAAGCATATAAAGAAGAAGCCCCCTTCTTTCTTTTTGCAGTCCTCCCTCTCTTGACTTCCATGACATCATGTCATCCTAGTCGTCTGGGCTCCTCCCCCACAGACTCATTTGAGGTCTTCTCCTTCCCTAACTCTACATGAAATGTTGCCAGACTTCAGGGTTAGATGGGGACCCCTTTTTCTTTTCTACCTACAGTTTCTTATCCTGTCTCAGTTTCTAAATAAAAATTTTAAAACCTCTATGTGCCAATGACTGAAACATTTATAGCCTTAGATATGACCTCTTCTCTGAATCCCAACTGCCTAAAATTATATCCCTACTAAATATCTACCTATTTAAAGGCATCAAAAAATCATCAAAAGACATCAAAAAACGTATCTCAAACAAACATCCTGATTTCTCCCCACATTCCCTTTTTCTCCACCTTAGTAAATGACAACACCATAGCTTAACAATGACCAAACCGAAACCTTCCCAGTCACCTGTCCTGTTTTTTTTCAGCTCACCCTTTAACACCACACAAACTCCATCAGTACACCTCATAGGCTGCTTTTCCCTGGGACATTTCAAATAGATCTACTTTGTTCTATCACTACCACCTTAGTTCAAGCCAACATCACTACTGCAATTCTCACCTAACTAGCCTATCTGCTTCTCTTTTCTCAACCATTTGTTTCCCAGCTATCCCTCCTTCAGAACATAGCTATAGTGCTCTTCTAAAAACATAAACTGCACCACTCCATGCCCCTCATCTAAAACTCCTCAATGGCTTATCATCTCATGTGGAAGAGTTCAAAGTCTGTATCCAGGCCTACAAGCCCCTGCTTTATCCCTCCATCTCCTGTTATTGTCTCCTTGCTCATGACCTTCCATTCATGCATGCATGCATGCATGCATTCATTCATTCATTCATTCATTCATTCATTCATTCATTCACTCATCCAGACAGACATCTATCCACACAAGTGTCTCTTCCTTAAATAAGCAACCAAGAACCTGAACTTGATGTTCACATTTTCTGGAATATCTCTTTCCTGGCTTATCTCATGACCTCTTCATTATTTAGCAGTCATTTCAAATATTACTTTCTCAAACAACAAGCAGTTAGCTCACATTCTAATTCTCCATCCCCAATGCAAATTAGCATACCATATTGTTTTATTTCCTTTATAGTAGTATTCACTATCTTAAATAATTTTTTATTTTATTTAAAATAAATAAAATAAAATAAAAAATAAAAAATAAATTTATTTAGTATTGTTCCCTGCTCCCATACAACCAACACAAGTTTTATAGAAGATGTTTCAAAGTGCATCTTTTCCATTAGGATCAAGAAAACTACCTGGCTGGCCAGGCGCGGTGGCTCAAGCCTGTAATCCCAGCACTTTGGGAGGCCGAGACGGACGGATCACGAGGTCAGGAGATGGAGACCATCCTGGCTAACACGGTGAAACCCCGTCTCTACTAAAATATACAAAAAACTAGCCGGGCGAGGTGGCGGGCGCCTGTAGTCCCAGCTACTCAAGAGGCTGAGGCAGGAGAATGGCGTAAACCCGGAAAGCGGAGCTTGCAGTGAGCTGAGATCCGGTCACTGCACTCCAGCCTGGCTGACAGAGCGAGACTCTGTCTCAAAAAAAGCAATATACCTGGCTATATTATGTCATGTTTAAAAATACATGAATAAGTGAATAAATGAATGAATGATTTTGTGCAGCTCTTGAATTCTCAGATATTTCTGGCCCTTGTCTTACTTTAATTAATATCCCGAATACTTAGGATCGTGTCAGTCTCATAGCAGGTACTCAGTAAATGATGAATTAACAAAGTTCTTTTGGAGCTTTAGAATCTCTGTTATCAATGATTCTGAAGATGTCTCAAACCTGATTTCAATCTGCTTTAGTAGTATTATGTAAAAATTTTTATGAAAATATTAATTAGAAAGAGTTCAGAGCATAAATCCAAGCACATATTAGGGGGAAAATTCAATTCTACACAAATTGTCTCACAATGTATTTTTTTTCCTATGAGACATCATGCTTCACCATCTGTCTCAAATATTGTTTTATTTTCTATCCTAACTGAATTTGAAAAGAAATGGAATATCTGGATAGGAAAGGTAGCACATATTAGACTAAAATTTAATAAAGAGACTTGACAGTCTTATGAATTGGAACTTGAAGATGCATTTACATCACCTTGAATTTAGTATAGTAATTTGAATGGCTTAAAAAGATTGTAAGCAAAGATAGTAATCCTTATAAATGACAATGCAGCCAACAGAGCAGAATGTTCAAAGCCCTAAATGACTTTCAGCCAGTTCTCTTTCGGGTTTCAATGATATCTCAAGATATGAAAGGGGGGTAAAATCCAGTGCTACATGAATTATATAGCAGCCAAGAGATAGGCCGGCATTCTAACAACAAACAGAAGGAAGAGCAATACCTAGGACCCAAAGGTCTATAAAAGTACGGGCAGGAAATAACGAAATGAAATTTGGTCTGGATAATATAAGCTAATAAATGGAAAAAAACAATCCAAAACACTGATATGCAGAGAGCGTGCGAAAAGTGGCAAAGAAAGAGGGTAATAAAAGATGGCAAACTACAAAGGGAGTTTCAGCAGTTTTAGTGTGATTGTATCTCCATATTTAAAAAAAGACAGAGAGAGAAGGAAGAAAGAAAGGGAGAGAGAGAATCAAATGGGACACTTTCTCAAATCCTGCAGCCTGCTACAGTAATGGGCAGGGAGTCAAGGGAACTGGAGATTAGAATAGGTACCGTGATCAACCCTATGACTTTGGACAAGTCACTTTCCCTCTCTGGGCTGCTGTTTCCCCTTGTATAGAATAATAGTTAAATTAAGTAGCTTTGTGATCCCTTTTAGCTGTGTCACTCTAAAATATATTTAGTTCTTGACATTTTCCCCTTTGATCACTAAATCAGTTATTCAGTTAAGAGGGAAAACATGGAAAAAAAAAAAAGATGGAGAAACATGATCAGCAAAATGAAGATCGAGAAGGGTGTAGATGATGAACCCATTCCGAAAAACACGCAGAGAACTATAACGAAAAGCAGATGGAATAAAGGGCCAGAAGTTAAAAGTGTGTGCCTCAACTCTGTTGCTAACTTACTTTCATGGTACCAGTAACATACATCATCATTCTGCATCTGATTCTTTTTGCTTATTAAAAAAATGACAGTATTACTTTTCCTACCCGTTTTCAAAAGTGGGTGAAAAGATAAAGTAAAATAATGCTATGAAAACTAAAAACTACTCAAACATAAAAACTATAAATAGTGTTGTTTTCACATTTTACTTTTGCAGATACAATCCAGAACTCATGTCCCCAATTATCAAATGGCTTTTCTAATTTTTTGTTTAGGTTTTAGCTCAACCATTACCTTCTCAGTGAGGACTTTTCTAAACACACTATCAAAAAATAGTTTTCACCTTCACTACAATATCTATACCACTAGTCTATTTTATTCCCTTCATAGCGTGATCTAACTTCTTCAAATGTTTACTTGATAATTTTATTCTCTCTAAAACAGAATGGCAACTCCGTGAGAGCAGAAACATAGGCTGTTGTGTGCATTGTTGCATTCAGACACTAGTACGTTGAAGATAATCAGAAATATTTGCTGAACAAATGAATGGTTTAACATTGCAAGGTTCTCTAGACATTCTGTATGATTCTAGTTTCTATGCTTCTCTGTGTAAAAGTGGCAACTGAAACTTAGAAAGATTAAGAAACTCACTGAATGCTGCATAATCGTTAGAGGTCAAGGGTTCTGACTGGTTGATTAAGGCTTATCATACAAATATTGGGACTATTCAATGTCAAATAAAAATTGCTCCGTGAGAAATGCATGTTTGTAAGCATTAAGTAAAACAAGGCATGCAAATGAAAGTCTATCTATCTATCTATCTATCTATCTATCTATCTGCATATCTGTTCTGCAATCCAGTAAAACAAGCAGCCCATCATTCTGATAAGGCATGCATAAGATTCCAGCAAAGAAGGAAGCTTGGACAAGTGGATGCTATGTCTACCAGTGGGCCAAGGACTCGAGGATGAGTCAGGCACAACATGAAAACCAAGCCAGTTACCCCAATCTGGCATAGCTGGTTGTGACTAAGGTGACTGCAGCATGCTATGTTCTTGGTAGGGTTCCCATGCAGAAACCAGAGTGTTAAAATGGATCCCTCTCCCCTTGAGCTCTGACTGGTTTGGTTCACCTCAGAGACCATTCTCCTGCTGTATGGTTTAGATAAGTCTAAAAAGATGAGCCATTCAAGCCACAGTGTCTTCTCCAAGCTGATGAGACACGCTGCAGTCCTCTAAAGAACAGAAAAGAGAGGGTGCACAGGATTGCTCTTGGGTAAGTTTTCTTTCTCTTATGTAATTAATGGGTTACTCTTCAGCCCTTAGAATAAAATGCTATAATAACTTAAATCTACATGCTCTGATTTGTATTGCTTAACTCTAATTTTCTTCTTTAACAAGATGTGTATATGTCTTTCCAGTCTCTCAATAAGAGGAGGGAAAGTAGGGAGAGAAGGAAGGGAGGGAGGGAGTGAAGAAGCAAGGAAGGAAGGAGGGAGGGAGGGAGGGAGGGAAGGAAGGAAGGAGGGAAGGAAGGAAGGAAGGAGAGAGACAGAAATAAATTGATCCTAAATCGTTTCTCTTTTTTTTTTTTGAGACGGAGTCTCGCTCTGCCGCCCAGGCTGGAGTGCAGTGACGCGATCTCGGCTCACTGCAAGCTCCGCCTCCCAGGTTCGCGCCATTCTCCTGCCTCTGCCTCCCGAGTAGCTGGGACTACAGGCGCCCGCCACCACGCCCGGCTAGTTTTTTTTTTTTAATTATTTTTAGTAGAGACGGGGTTTCACTGTGTTAGCCAGGGTGGTCTCGATCTCCTGACCTCGTGATCCACCCGCCTCGGCCTCCCAAAGGGCTGGGCCACTGCGCCCGGCCTTTTTTTTTTTTTTTTTGACACGGAGTCTGGCTCTGCCACCGGGCTGGAGTGCAGTGGCATAATCTCAGCTCACTGCAACCTTTGCCTCTGGGGTTCAAGCGATTTTCTTGTCTCAGCCTCCCAAGTAGCTGGGATTACAGGCACACACCACCATGCCCGGCTAATTTTTGTATTTTTAGTAGAGACAGGGTTTCACCGTGTTGGTCAGACTGGTCTTAAACTCCTGACCTCGTGATCTGCCCACCTCAGCCTCTCAGAGTGCTGGGATTATAGGCATGAGCCATTGCGCCCGGCCTGGTCCTATATCTTAAGACTTAACTGGGAACATTTGAAAATATCAGTCAAAACCATTGCCCTTTTTGATCAGAGATGGTAAGAGTAATCATAACTATTCATGTTCACAAAAAGTTCCAAGAAGCAGTGGTCACTCTGAAGTCAGTTTCCACCAAATGAAGGATGTGTTTGCCCAAAAAAAGCATGAGACCGCCGATTGAGTCACTGGCTATAGATTCCAAGCTAGAGGCCAGAGAAGTTGTCTCCAGTCCTAGCTGGACCAGTCATGGCTGAAGAGGCCAATTCTGGGCCACTGATGTGGTAGGATATGGTCAAAGAACAGGACCCTGGATAGGCACCAACCCTGAGCGATAATCATATAGGTATGAAGATGTTTAACCTGAAGAAAAGAAGTATCAGGAAGGACACAGTGGAAAACTCTTCTAACAAAGTCCAGTTGGTCTAAAATTGAAAGTGGTTGCCTTAGAACATACTGAGTTATTCATTCAACTTTTCCTGACAGAAGCTTGATGATGACTGACAAGGTGTACAAGGTCCCTGCCTGATTCTTCAAGCTTCTCTCTTCTCGAACGCACTCTAGTCTAAGCTCCGGGCACAAATTGTCGTTGCCCCAAGTGGACCATGTTCCCTCTCACCTCCCCACCTTTGCAGAAGCTTTCTTCAAATCCCCAGAGCTGCCTTTTCTATGGCTAGTCCCCATTTGTCCTTTATTCATAGTTTAACCTCTCAAAAACCTGTCTGGAAATCCACCCCAAGAAGGGCTAATGGCCCCTCGCTAGATCTTCCTATAGCATCATCCACTTCCCCAACTAAAATTGTATTTAGTGTATTTGTGAAATGAATAACTGGATAACTTTCTTCATGCTGGGCATTGTGCTAAATGTTTCAAATACATAATGCATTCAATTCTAGAAGAGCCCCGTGTTGTTTGGTACTATTATTATCCCCATTTTACAGACAATGAAATTGAGGTTTCAATAGGGTAAGTCATTCCCATGCTGTCCAGTTAATCTATTTTGTATGGACGTGGATATTCAGGAGAATCTGATGAGATGGGTTGATCTGATTCTCTCTGGGATGCCCTATGATTTGGTATTACTTGGGGGCTCAGGGGCCTGATGGAACTGTGATCACGACCTGGCTTTCCACTAATTAGCTGGTGTCAATGGCCAGCACACTTTAGCACTGAATCCCAGTTTCCTTTTTGGCAAATTGGTAAAATAATGACTATCTTCCCAACTGTTTTGAGGACAGAAAAAAATGAGAAGCTGTTGAGAAAGCACGGAGCACCACATCCAGCATTTAAAAAACAATTTTTTTAAAAGTAAAAGATCAGGAGTTTCCCTTTCCTTAAAGGAAGTAATCTGTCTCTGCTACCTTGTGCCACAGTTAAACTGCACAGGCTCAATAACTTATGTTTTGGTTAAACGTTTTTAATTTTTTTAGAGTGAAATCCGAGTTTTTGTTGGCAAGTGATTGAACACGCTGGGCCCAGCCTCCAGGCCCACAGTCCATTAGGAAATTTACGAGGCGAGATGGGGACCTTCAGCTCAAGTACTCCCTTCAGACGCAGTACTTACAAAGCCATCAATTTCCTTAACAAAGAGCATTGGCTTAAATGCCCCTTAAAGCAGTGTTATTTACACAGCTATCCACTTCCTTTTGAATTCTCTGCCTGGGGGGTGGCAGACCTGCAGTTCTTTCCAGCTACGAGTTAATTAGGCTTTCTCCCCAAATGGAAGCAAGCCGCAGACTGAGATTTGGTATTAAAAAGCAGCTCAATTTGGGGCCATCCGAGAGTCTTATGGGGTGATCCAAATACCACCAAAATCACTGGTTCCACCCACCCATTCTTCTAAAATTCTAAAGCCTTTGGACCTTACCGAAGAGTAATGACCTCTGTCAGTAACAGAGATAGAGAAGGAAAGGCAGCGTTTGAGCCGGTCTCTACTTAGTAAAAGAAGCCTCAAAAAAGTACTGCTGGCTAAGATAAGGTACTTTCTACCTTTGCAGTCTATCGATATAGTAAAATTAACGTTTTAAAGAAGCCCCCACCCCTTTTGTGGCGGAACTAGGATTTGGATACAAGCAGCCCAGTTCTGGGATCTGAGCATGAAACCACCACCCCGAGCCACCTGACCCGAGATAACTTGCCCGAGATGACAGCTAAGGGGGAAAGTCTCCGATTCAGACAGGATTGTCTGACTCTAAAGACCAGCAAGGCTCAACTACACTTTCTTGCCTGAAAAATCAAACTGTCTCTTAAGAAATACATCCTCCTTTTACTCATTTATCCTATATTTACTGAACTGCAAATTATTTTTCAGTCCCTGGACTAACTGCTGGGAAATCAGATGAATTAAAGCAGGTCTCAGCGCTCCAAGAACTCAGGTCCTAGTGAGAGGGGGGAGATATGTAAATGATGACTGCACAGGATTCTGATCTGAGGTACAAGATACTGTGGGAGCACAGAAGAGGGACCTCCACTCCAATCTTACCCAGATTTGAGGTTTCCCTTAGGATGCAACACCTGGGTTTTATCTCTCAGAGAAGGAACGGATGGTGGGGAGCATATTCCAGCAGGGGGACTCTGTGAGCAAATGAGGTGAGGCCAGAAACAAGGTCGGAGGTATAAAGTACAAGACGGCGTTGGAGTATAAAATGCAAATCCTGGCCGAGGTGGGTGGGTCACAAGGTCAAGAGATGGAGACCATCCTGGCCAACATGGTGAGACTCCATCTCTACTAAAAATACAAAAATTAGCTGGTTGTGGTGGCGCATGCCTGTAATCCCAGCTACTCGGGAGGCTGAGGCAGGAGAATCGCTTGAACCCAGGAGGCGGAGGTTGCAGTGAGCTGAGATAGCGCCACTGCACTCTGGCCTGGCGATAAAGCGAGAATCTGTCAAAAACAAAACGAAACAAAACAAAACAAAAACAAAAACAAAAACAAAAAGCAAATCCTGGGCTCAGATCGTGCAAGGCCTTGAATGCCACAGTAAGGAATTTGAATTTATCTCAAGGGCAACATGGAGCCACCTGACACTCTCAATTGGAGAGCAACAAAAGGTGTCTGCACTTTAGGATGCTTGCTCTCACCTATGGGCAGGTAGATTGGGGCAAGCAAAAAAATGAACCAGCAACCTGTTCATTTTATAAGTGTTCTCTTGTAAAAGCCTAATCAGGAGCTGAAGGGGGCCTCGGGTAGGGCAATGATCATAGGGAGAGACAGACTGATTTGGTCGAAGACAAGATAACGTTTTCAAGGTAACATGGGAAGAATGGCAATTATTTGGATGTGGGAAATGGCAGAGAGGGAAGAGTTATGGATGTTTCCCAAGCTTCTGTTTAAATGTCTGGTTGGCTACTGGCGCCACCAGTTGAGATTAGGAAAAACACTTGCAGCAGGTCTGGAAAGAAAGATGGCAAGCTTTGTGTAAGATGTGTTGACTGTGAGTTCCCGTGGGGCGTCCAAGTAGAGCAATTAGATATACAAGTTCATGGGTCAAAAAAAAAAAAAAAAAAAAAAAAGCACAGACTAAAGATAGAGATTTTGGAGTCATACAAGGAGAGAATGGAGAATGAGAGTGTGCCTGTTATGGAACATTGGAGACTGCTGATACTTAAAGAGTAGGTGAAAGAAGGTCTGTGGAGGGATGGTCAGAGAAGTTAAGAAAAACAGAAGAGGCTAACACTTCACAGGTACCAGGAGTTCTGAATTTCAAGAAAGAGCCAGATAAGACAAAAGAGGAAACTACTGAAATATTTCTGCTTGAACATGCTATTTAATAGAATCTCATGCATGGCTTCCCTAAAGAATGATTGTCAAATTTCGCTCAGTCTCTTCCAGGGACAGACAGGTCACTCTCTACTTGTGAGTAAGAACTAGATTATTACTTTTGTAATAATCTTTGTCTTACTTTTGATAGCCGTAATAATAAATATTTGTTGATCACTTTCTGGAAGACAGGAACTGTCACAAACACAGCCATCCCTTGGTGCCTAGCATGAACCTGGCACGTAAGAGGTGCTCAATAAATAAAAGCCTATGTGATGAATGAATAAATTGATAAATTAATAAAACAATATATCATAACAATCCTATGAAGTCAAGAAAGCACTCCTATTTCTCAGGTGGAAAAAGGTATTTGGGGGATGAAGCCTGAGGCAGACAAGTGGTCCTTGTGCTTTGGGGCAGGTCAATCAGCTTTTCCTCTCTCCCTGTCCCTTTAGAAGTTCTCTTGGCAAAAAGCACACGGACAAATGGAAAAGGGATTTCAGACTCTCGTGCGGCCCCTTCCTTGGTAATGAGGCTGAACTCAAGTTATATACGTGGTTTTGGACTCCTAAACTGAGGGACCAGCTCCAGCCAGGACCTTTCAGAGTCCTGCCAATGGCGGCTGATGTTTAATTTAAACTTACGGATAATTTGGGCTGAGTTTCTGACTGCTGTTGAAAGCTAAAATCTCCCTGATCTCTCTTTGGGTCAGTTTGCCAAGAGTATTTTGTTGGCCCTTGAAGAGCATCCCATTCAGGGAGGTTGATCTTTTTTAAAATACTGCTCTCATCATGTCATACCTCTGCCCAGAAACTACTGCTTGCCATGGGGTAAGAACTGCCCACTCATCCCCCTGTGACTTCTCTGGAGTAGCTTCCTTTAGGACTGGTGCACTCACTGTATAAAGAAAAGCCCTCTGTCTGGACCTTTATAGTGGCAGAGTGTCAAACCTGGTCTTATCTGAGTCCCACTGTCCAGAAATCTTTCCCAGGCTCACCAACCCCCTACCAGGGGCTTTCCACTGCTCCCAGGGGGCCTCTAACACCAATCCCTTCATATCTTTAATGACCACTGCCTTCTGTAGCCCTCCAACAAAGGTTTCTGCTGCTTAACCCTGCATTGCACGGAGCTTTGTATGCAGCAGGTGCTTAATATAGACAAAAACCAGTGTGAGCCTGGTCACATGCATTTTAGACTGACTGCAGGACCACCATGGTTGCTGCCTGGAGGAGAGAGAAAAGCAACCGTGTGCTTGAGGGCAGAGCGACAGACACTGGACTTAGGCTATTTTATCTTTCTGTCCAGTAAGTTAAAATGAAAAAAAAAAAAAAAAAAAAAAACCCTCAGTCCTTTAATAACTATTATAATTTCTTATTTGCTTTATATTAACATCTCTTTGGTACTTAATCAGTATTGGCCTAGAGAAAGTTGGTGGTTTTTAGTTTCTTTCTCTGTTAAGTATTTAATGATCTGTAAACAAACACTTCAGACAGTGTTTCTTAAAAAGACCCTGGGATCCTTTTGTTATGTGAAGATTTCTTTAGCTCCGTGCATTGTTTCCCCTTCTCATTATCTGTTTGCTGCTAGGCTGTTCAGCTCTTGAGAGTACACACTTTATTAGATAACCTTAATGATGGAGATGTAGCATAAATTAGTAGTTAAGCCTGAGGGCTTAAGAGCCAGAGACTTCCAGGGCTAGAATCCCTTACTGGGAATGTAACATCTCTGCGCCTCCATTTCTTTACTTATAATGCCTGTATAATGTTAAAACTACCTCATAGGATTAATGTGATTAACCAGTGGAATTAATAGACAAAAAGCTTGAGTGAATTTTATCCAATTAATTTAATTAAATTAATAATTTGAGTTATGTATACTACTATGACTTTTGTCTGAGATGGTGAGATGGAAAAAGGGTGGAAATATATGCAGTCTATACAGTTGGCCCTCCATATTCATGGGTTCTCCATCTGTGAATTCAAGAGATGCAAAATAAAATTCTATCTTTGCTAAACATGTATAGACATTTTTTCTTGTCCTTATTCCCTAAACATTACAGTATAACAACTATTTATGTAGCATTTACATTGTATTAGGTATTATATGTAATCTAGAGATGATTTGAAGTATACAGGAAGTTGTTTGTAGGTTACATGCAAATACTACTCCATTTTATATCAGGGAATTGAGCATCAGCAGATTTTGGTAATCACAGAGGTCCTGGCAGAAATCCCCCAAAGATATTGAGGATTGACTGTATATTTCTTACTGGCTCTTTCTTGTTCTAAAGGTTTCATATTTTGGAGGAGGTCATCTGGTGACTTTAGTTTTGAAGTTGGGCAGATCTTGGTTCAAATCTCAACTCTGCCACTTAATAAGCACCTGCTTTGAATAAGCCACTTCGTCTTCTTGAGCCTTAATTTCTCCTCATGTAAAATGGGGGATAATGGCCCCCACCTTCCTGTAGCCTTGGGAAAATCAAGAGGATAGTTAAGTGGAGTGTGAGGCAGCTGGCCTGGCATAAGATGCAGCACTCAGGAAGATTTTGCTTGTCAGGTGGGTGGTTTCCCAGCTCAATAAATATTTGTTGAATGGAGGCCACATTCTCAAAAGTCACTGAAACATTTGGGGGCTCTGTTGTGTCACCTGGAACATGGTGTTAACAATGCCTGGCAGCCAGGGGTGCTATGGGTTTGAAATGAGCTATTGCAGCAGGTTCTCCATAAATATGAACACATTCCCTTCCACTGGTCAGGGGAGGATCCTGGATGCTGCCTGAGCCTTTTGGACGGTCATCTGTTTGGGTTGCTCTGGCCACCCTTTTTAGCCTCAAAGTGTCAGTTGCTTCAGTGTCTCAATGATTGGCTCAAGTTGGATGTTGGGACACGAGGGTAGATGGTATGGCTTCTTCCCTTAAGGGTAAGGGACACAGATATGGAAGTAAAATACATGAGGAGTCAGTGAAATTATAGCTATGCTGGTATAGACTCAGGAGGGAGATGGATGAAATGATTCTCACTCCTCGCTCTCTCTCTCTCATCTGCGTTATTCTGCCCAACTGGCTATACTTTTACCTGCTTATACAGTCATCTCTAGGTATCTTTGAAGCATTGGTTTCAGGACCCCCACAGACATAAAAATCTGAAGATATTCAAGACCCTTATACAAAGTCCCTTAGTAGTTGCCTATGACCTATGCACACCCTACCATGTACTTTAAATCATCTCTAGATTACTCATAACACTTAATACATTGGAAATACTTTATTGTTTTTCTATTTGCGCTGTTTTTAAATTGTTGTAGTGTTATTATTTATTTAGTCAGTTAGTTTCAAATATTTTGTATCTCAGATTGGTTGAATCTGAGGATGTAGGATCCAAGGATATGAAAGGCCAACTGTATACTCATCCATCTCTGCCAGCAGTCAACAATTTTTCAGTAAAGGACCAGATGGTAAATATTTTGGCTTTGTGGGCCATACAAGATTTCTGTTGGAATGACTCAATTCCGCCTTTGTAGTGGCAAATATGTAAACAAAGGAGCATAGTTGTGTTTCAGTAAAACTTTGTCTACGAAACCAGGCAGCAGGTTGGGTTGGCCATGGGTGGTGGTTTACTGATGCCTGGTTTGTGCAAGTATGCACATGGCTATTATGCCCAGGGCAGGGCTTGGTAGAGAGTGTAGAAGGCACACACTTGAGTCTCCTTCTCCTTCCTTCATGCTGTAAATAGCAGCCTCACCATAGTCCTCAAGGGCCTGAGAAATCAGAGCCTGCTAGACTTCCGCCTCATGCCTCCTTTGTTCACTACAGTCCAGCCATGCTGACTTCCTTTTCCCTCTTCAAAAGTTCTTCTCTGCCTTGGGAATCGAATAGTCTGAACTTCTTGCAATCCTTGCTCGGTTACCTGTTCCATATCTCCCTAATGGGTTCACATCCTACTCAACCCTCAAGTCTCAGCTTAAATGTCAAATCTTCAAGGAGATCTTCTTGACCCCCTCAATGTAAAGGAGGCCCTTTGGTTATACACTTCTAAGTATTTCCACTTAGTGTCATTTTCAACAATGACACTAAAATAATTATTTGTGTCTTTTTCCTAACCTCCCTGGCCTTCCTTTTTCACTGCTGTTTTCTTTGAAACAAGCACAGTGCCTGGCATACAGCAGGCATCAAAAAATATGAACTAAATGAATGAATGACATCATCCAGCAGCCAATTTGCAGAATCTTCTGCCTGGGTCTGACCGCACATGTTGGGGCAAGCAGCTGATTTTTCCTGCAGGCTCTAGCAGTGAGGTTTTCACACAATCCTTACTGCCCATCCATCATTTTATTTTAGGCACATTACTTTTCTGTCCAACAAGAAAAGGAGGATACAATTAGGTCTATATCCCTCACTTGCTTAATATTTCAATTTCCCTCAGGGTACTCCCTTCAAGTAGAGATCACAGCTCATGAATATTAAATGTCTCTTCCAACCCAACATGGACTCCAAGAAACAACGGAGAGCCGGGAGCTAAGAAAAGACCCTGATACCCAGCCCAGAGGCCTCTACCCTCTCCCAGGCCGCCTCAGTCATAACTGCACAGATGTACATCAAGGCATATGTATGTGCAGATGAATTTCTGGTCACTTTAAATATCACAATGAAGTCCTTGTTCTTGGCTACCCAGATTCACCTGCCTTGGACTCTGGCTGCCTTTCAAAGGCACACATCAAAGTTTGGTCTCGATTCCTCACATTCAAGCAAGCACCAAGTTGGTTCCCTGAGCCTGACCCCTTCCTGAGAGTCAGGAAGCTGACCTGGGCTGCGGGCTAGAATTCCTCCCTTCTGGCGTCAGAGGCCGTTCTGTTTCTTTTCATTCCAGCCTTGCCTCTCTGTGGGGTAGGCCTCCCGGGTTTCCAAAGGAGGTGGTAAGCCTTGGTCTGAGGCAGGATGGCAAGCTTGATCCTAACCGGTGCTGACTCAAGGGTGTTTGAATGCATCCATCAGACCTCCCTGTTGAGTACTTCAGATCTTTGGTGCTGCCCGCACGTCAGCCTTCCGCCCCATCGCCTCCTTTTCCTGCTCTTTTGTCCCCTCAGTGACCCCCTTTGACCCTTTGGGTGAAAGGAATTCCTTTCTCTTCCCCAAGCCCTGATTTCTTTTAAAATGCACCAGTTTTAAAACAATAACAACCTGGGATTTAAATCCTAAAAATCAGAGCTGAAAGCTCCCTGGGAGCTCATCAAATTCCCTCATTATTTTACAGTGGGGAAACTGAGAACTAGGAGATTCGGTCATTTTGCAAATGGTACCACTGTAATTTAGCATCAGGATTTGGTTCAGGACCATTTTTGCAGATGATGGGTCAAATGCCTTTGCGTCACTCACAATTGAGATAGGCAATGAGGAAGGGGAAGAAGAGGTGGCATTAACTGACATCCTTGATTGTCCAATAACTGTTGTGCATTGTGCTAAACACTCTATGGATGTTATCTCATTCTTTTTCTAAACAAAACTGTAGGTGTTATAATTACGTCCATTTTTCAGAAGAGGACACTGAGACTCAGAGGGATTGAGAGATGCCTAAAATGATCCATGTAGTAATTGCAACCAATAGATATTTGAACTCAAGCTCCTCTGTCTCCAACATTGCTATGACAACCTTATTAAGTGCCAAACACATTTTATGCTAAAAAAAAAATGATTTGGCTACTGTCAATGGAGGGTGATCTGTTAAAAATAAAAATATAGCCTAAAATACAGTATGACCTTCCATTGGGGGTATGGGCTTTATGCCATGGAACATTTATAGGGTGATAATAACTGAAAATGATTGTTTCATGATTCATGAAAATGGCACAAGAACATGTGCATTCACTTTTGTTTCCTGCTGTGGTTCAATGGCACCAAACAGAGATAGTGGAAAGGAGAAACACTCTCTTGCTGTGGGCTTCAGGGCAGACAAACTCTGAAGTCTCCTTCTTTGACCTACCTGGCTATATGACTTTAGATATTCACTTAAACTCTCAACGCCTCAATTTTCTAATCAGCAAAATGGTGTAATTATTTTGACTCTACAGAGTTGCTGGGAGGGTGAATGAAATCACTTTTACAAACAGTTCTTAGCAGAAAAACTGGCACAGTTGGGTATCTAATAAACGGAATAACTTCATAGTTAAAACGTGTAGACTCTGCTTAGATGTTGTGAATCTCATGTTTGCTATTTCTCTGTGTAACTGTAGGCAAGTTACTAAATCTCTCTGAACCACAGTTTTTTCCTCTACAAAACAGGGATAACATTATTTATCTCATAGGGTTTCTGGGAAGATGGATACAACTTCTGAATTAATCACATTAATTGGTCGGGCATGGTGGCTCACGCTTGTAATCTCAGCACTTTGGGAGGCCAAGGCAGGCAGATCACTTGAGGTCAGGAGTTCGAGACCAGCCTGTCCAACATGGTGAAACTCTGTCTCTACAAAAAGTAGCAGGGTGTGGTGGCACGCATCTATAATCCCAGCTACTTGGGAGGCTGAGGCAGGAGAATCACTTGAACCCGGGAGGTGGAGGTTGCAGTGAGTCCAGATCATGCTACTGCACCCCAGCTGGGTGACAGAGTGAGATTCTGTCTCAAAAAAATAAAAAATTAAAATTAAAAATAAAAAATTAATTATGACAATAATAGCATCAGTAGCAAACACATCTACTGACATACTTGTCAGGTGTCACCATTTTAAATGCTTTACAAATATAAACTTGTTTTTCCTCGCGATAATTCTAAGAAGTAGGAACTTACTAACCCATTTTATGAATGAGAAAACTGTGACACAAGCTAAGTGTCAGGGACAGGCTTTCCACCCAGAATCCGTGTTCTTAACAGTGATACCCTATGTCATTACTTCGGTGTTAAGAATGCCACCAATCTAGCTGACGTATTATCACCCTCGTCATCGCCTTAAAGACTACCACCATGACCCCCATCTATATTCCTCTTTCTTTTTCTTCTTTCATAGGCCTGCCTTCAAGCCAAGGGAAGCTTTATTTCAAAAATGTGTTCTGGGAAAAGTTACTACGTTTTCCATGGAGGGAGGTCTGATTGAATACATGCAGTCTGGAGAAGTTTTATTTTGTTTTCTTAATTTTAATTTTTTTAAGGTGAGAGGTGGATCATCTATTATGATTTCACATTGTTAGAAAGAAAAATAATAATAAATGCAACTCCCAGCAGAGCCCACTCTTCCCCCTCTCCTCCAGCAGATGCTGTTTTCCTTTTCAGTCACTGTTGTTCTAAAGTCTCATCGGAACCTCCACTAAGAAGACGGGGCGATTCATCTTCTTGTTTTCCTTTCTCGCCTTGGCTCAGAGCAGGCCAGAGCAGCCTGACAGAGGGGCCACAAGGCTCGGTGAACCCCTGCCCCTCCCAGCAACTGGTGGGGAGGCGGACCGATTCTTCTCCCCCGCTTGATGTGCCTCACAGAGGAGGGGAGGGAGCTGGGGCTGGGGGTTGCTAATTGAGTTACTGGCCTTGGCTCTAGGACAGGGCTGGGGATGCTGTGTCAGGGATCACAAAGTGATGCTAATAGCAGGAGTAGGGGAGAGAAGAGGAGTGTGGAAGGAGGGAGAAAAAGAGACACACAGGGAATGCCTCTACATCTGGGAAAGACGACGTGGGGGTCCCTTTCGCTTTGTTTTCTTAACTATATATCAGCGTCAAGCAGGATTTGAAACCCAAAACCTTTAAATAGCTGTTTGACAAATCAGAGATTCCTCAGTATCAGGTGAGGGAAGAAGCTTTAGAGTCCTCAGTCCAGTCTCCCTAATTTCACAAAGGGAGAAACTGAGACTCTGAGATGCTAAGCTACAGCCAGGAGGCCTCTAGGTCTAAACTAGGACCTGGACCCGGCTATGCTGAAGAATACAGGGTGGGAAGTGAAAACAGAACACGAGGGCGTCTCCACAGCTGCATCTCCTGTAATGCACTAGATTCCATCTCAGAAGGTCGCACGCTTCCAGCACCAGCTAAAGATATATTACAAAGTATAACCCCTTTTGGGGACCCTTCACATTTTGTCTGACTAATTTGACTGTTACCCCACCTCCTTCAGCTTTTATCAGCAGCCTGTCTGTAGTTTATGACTCAGTGCTTTAGAGACAGAATTCCCAATGCTGTGAACAATGCCTGCAGCCAGTGCCTGTTGCGGGGAGTTATCATTTTACTGATATCACATTTTTTCACTGAAACCTCAGGCCTGGTGTATGTTATATTTTTAAAAGAGGGGGAAAAAAGACAAGATAACTTCCACATTGCAAGGGGAAGAAGCCTGCATTGCTTGGGAGGTCATGTGGGTGGTGTTCATTTTAACAAGCAACTTATTATGTGCTGGGGGATGAGGGCACCAGGGGTGGGAAATTGAGAACAGGAAGTCCCCAGGGTGTTGCATAATAACACATTGGCACCTTGGGAATATTTCCGGATGTGTGGGCTTCTGAAAAGTGAATGGGAATGTCACCATAAATCTGTCACCCACCCTAACGCTGGTGTTACTAAGCCAGAGAAAACATCAGCCTTTCTAAATGGAAGCAGGAGAAGGAGAAAAAGGTGGAAGAGGTAGAGGAAGAGAAGGAGAAAAAGGAGAAGAATAAGAGGCAGAAGAAGGAGTGAAGGAAGAAGAGGAGGAGGAGAGGAAAAGGGGGGAAGAGGAAGAGGTGAAGAGAAAAGAAGAAAAAGGAAAGAATGGTGGAAGGAAGGAAGAAAGTCATTCAAATGGAGAGGCAGAGGAGTAGAAAAAGCAGGGTTCTCTACTCAGACTGGAGACAGGATCACACCTCTGTGTGCTGTGTGACCTAGTGCAAGTGAAGATGTTATAAGAGACCTCAGATCTCACATATGGAAACAAGAGACCACCTGTAGTTCACAGAAAACAGAAGTGCATATGAAGAACAAATCACTTAGTGGGTATCCATAAATGGTGGTTGTTGCTGGTATCCTGTGCCCCCAACATTCCACACAAACACACACGGAAAAAAGTAATAGCTCATGTGCATCAAGCACATCCAACTTGCTAGAAATGGGGTTAAATCTCACATTATCTATGGCAATAATTTTCAGTCAAGACTCTGAGTGACAGTCAACAAAAAACAACTTTGGATAAATTAAGCAAAACAAACAAGCAAAATTTACTCGAAGAATATTGGGTACATATGGAACACTCTCTGGAGAGCCAGGACTTTGTGCTCTGAAACTCAATTCCAAGCCCAAGATTATGTCCCAAAACTAGTTTAGTGAGTGGATCCAGAGCTGGTGCTGTGCATAGCTATCTCAGCTTTGATGCTAGATGCCTTCCCTGGTACTTAGGAGGCTGATATGGATGTGGCTACTCCCACCATCCTCAGCAAAAGGGTGTCTACAGTATCCCTAAGTCTAAGGACTACTAGCTTCCAATTCAAAGTCTTGGGTTGGTGTGTCTGATTGGAGGGCAGAGGGAAAGCCTAGGTTTTATATACCCACACTCAAGCTACCAGGAAGACCGGGAGGAGACGCTTGGATAATCAACTTCTTTTTTTTTTTTTTTTTTGAGACAGAGTCTCGCTGTGTCACCCAGGCTGGAGTGCAGTGGCGCGATCTGGGCTCACTGCAAGCTCCGCCTCCCGGGTTTACGCCATTCTCCTGCCTCAGCCTCCGAGTAGCTGGGACTACAGGCACCCGCCACCTCGCCCGGCTAGTTTTTTTTGTATTTTTAGTAGAGACGGGGTTTCACCATGTTAGCCAGGATGGTCTCGATCTCCTGACCTCGTGATCCACCCGCCTCGGCCTCCCAAAGTGCTGGGATTACAGGCTTGAGCCACCGCGCCCGGCGGATAATCAACTTCTATACTAAGCGTTGGGTTTTTCCTTATTAGAATAATTATCTCCTAAGTCTAGGAAGGAAATTCTGATAGATAGCATCCAAAAATATTGGTAAATAACTTCCACTGTTGGGTTCTAGGACTTTTACCATTTTCTACATGAGAACACTGAGGCTTAGCCAGTTACACATCTAAGTCATGGTATGCCTGATCTCCTGGCTGCTATCTTGACCACTGTCTTAACAAATGCAATCATGGAAACAATGTCAACCTCAGCACAGCCTCCCACACTTGTCTCATTTCTCTGACTCATTAAAGATTGGTCTGCTGGGAGTAAGGATTCACTGTCTATTTTTCAGCTGTTCCTTTCAGAGGAAGATAGTTTTCTAGACTTGAGCTACACGATTTGTCCTTGGAATGTAGTCCCTGGGAGCTGGGATCTCTGGAATGCCTGTATCTCTGTGAGTGTCTATAATGAGATTTTAAGTGGCCAGTGAAGGGCGTAGCTGAAGGCTTTCCTCTAACATAAACTCCACTCAACATACAGGGGTAACAGAGAGCCTTCCCTGGACACTGTCCACACCACTGATGGTTTTGTATTCCGTTCCATTAATTTGTGACATGACTTGATTCACAATTTTTTTTTTTCATTCACCCTGAAAGCCTGCAAGACCAGGAGCTATCTTTTTTGGCAGGTAACTTACCATAGTGAGCTCTGGAGTCAGGCTCTCTGGGTTTAAATTCCAGCTCCACCACTTAACTGTGTATCCTTAGATCATCACCCCATGCCTCAACTTCCTCTTTTGAAAGGGCAGTTCAGTACAAGAGTTGTTATGAGAATAAGAGTTTATAAATGTGCTTGGTATATAAGAAGTATTCAGCAAATATCATCATCAGCAGCAGAACACAGAATCTGGTAGAGAATAACAGTCTACAAAATGAACCTAGGAGGATCTCAGTCTCATCCTCTCGGAAACTCCCTCATTTTTTTCATTTTGTTTTGAGACAGGGTCCCACTCTGTCACCCAGGCTGGAATGCAATGGCGCGATTTCGGCTCACCACAACCTCTGTCTCCTGGGTTCAAGTGCTTCTCCTGCCTCAGCCTCCCAAGTAGCTGGGATTATGCGTGCCCGTCACCACTTCCAGCTACACTGTATGTTTAAAATGCAGTTTTTTGTTAATAAGAAATGGTGAACCACATTATGATTTTCACCTACTATCTGCACCTGGCTCCAGTAAACAAGCATATAAAATATCCCAAATCCATGGAACAGGGGTTGATAAACTTCATAGGTAAAATACCAGATAATAAATATTTTAGTTTCTTTGGGCCATGGAATCTCTGCTGCCATCACTCAACTCTTTCACTGTAGCATGAAAGCAGCCACAGTCAATATGCAAAGTAATGAGTGTGACTGTGTGCCAATAAATCTTTATTTACAATTACAGGGAGTAGGTTCGTTATGGCCTAGGGACCACAGTTTGCAGACCCCTTCCATGGATGAGGAGCTTCTACCTATTAGAGATGCCCTTATTTTTCCTGATCATTGCATAGTTCTGAAGCAACACAGCAGATGAATGTCAAGGCTCAAGCATCCTTTTCAGGGTACCACATCCTACCTTCATCCCATCCTACTTTCTTTCCAGAAGCACATAAGTTACATGCCACATCAGTGCAAGTTAAATAGGCAGATATTTTTCACCATGGTCTGGGACTAGTGTTAGTTGCCATAAGGATGATGACAAAGGTAAGAGTTTGGCTCAGGTAGAGCTCACAATTAGAAGGAATTCAGTCACCCACCTCGAAAAAATCACACAACAGAAGCGCAGGTAAGGCTCTTAAGTTTAAGTTAAGACCACTTAACCCAATCATTTAAAAATTTACAGTAGGTAAACTGAGGCCAAGACTAAGGAAGCCACTTGGCCAGAGTTATGTAAGTTCTCAGCACAGCTGGCACTAGAACCTGGTTTTCCTAATTTTAATCCAAAGTTCTTTCCACCACACCACTAGGCTAGTATCAAGCTTTTACTACGGACCAGACCATACTCAAATCCACAGAGGAGAGAAAATTTTTTGGCAATTTAAAACCCAAGGCCCTGCCTAGAAACTCCCGTGTCCTTCCTTCTGGGGCATCTTCTTATCTTCCAACCATAAATATTTACAGAGCACTTCAATTGTGTTGCTTAGCCCCTACTGGGTGCCAAGAAGATAGTAGGTGCTCAACAAATGTGTGTTGAGAATTGAATAAGACACACGTGATATATGGTCTTCACCGTCACGGAGCTCACAATCTACTGGCAGAATGTCTAAATGCACCCCTGTAATGCACTGCAGATGCGAGGATGCAATGCTATCTTTTCCTCTTTAGTCTTGGAAAATTGCCTGTCAGTGAGAAATCTTCCCACGAAGGTTTTCATCCCCTTGTAACTGCCCCTTCTCTCTTCAGATAGAGCACCTCTGTCTTTTGTACTTGCAAATGAATTGTGATTAGTTTTCACCTCCAGCCCAGGGGATTAGCTGGGGGACCTTTGATCTTCAGGTATCGATTTGCATCTTAAAGGAAGTATGATCTCATCTGGGCCAGCTCAAAATTCCACCCCTGCCCCCCAAGCCCTGTCTGTTTACCAGCCCGGGGCTGACCAGGGCCTCCCAAGTGGGGCTGAAACAACAAGATCAGCCAGACTCCAAGAGAAGGCAGAGGAAAACAAATTTCCCAAACGGCTTGGTGAAGGTGGGAAAAGGACATTTGCTTCCTAAACACAGGCTGGTCTGCTATTCCTCCTTTCTCAGATCGGAGAGACTGTCCAAGTTTCTGAGTCTGCAGAGGGGACCCTGGTAGTTCCTGGATCCCGGCTGGAGGTTGCAAAGCAAAATGAGTTGAGCTTGAGAATCAGACAAAATCAGGTTCAAGTTCTGATTCTGTCTTTAATCACCTTTGACCTGTATAACTCTGGACAACTTCTGAAATTTTTCTGGCATTTGATTTTTTCTTATCTCTGAAGTAGGAATAAAAGCCTTAAAACATCTCCAGTAATACCCATCCTGGACATTTAGTGTGAAGAAAAGCAGGGATGTTTGTAAGGTAAAGCTTGATCAAAAGAAGTTACCCGTCACTGGCATCATCTATGAGAGCTTAAGCTCTTGAGGGATTGCTTTGTTTGTTTTTTCACTGCTGTATTTCCTGATACTGAAAACAGTGCCTGGCACGTAGGAGGCACTCAATAAACAGGTGTAATACAAAGGAGTGAATCATCATTTAGTCATAACTATTGTTAACCAACCATTCTGCACCGTTCACTTCTTCATGAAGGCCACGAGAAATGAAAAAGACGTACCAATACAATTGAAGGAAACTTCTTGTCGGCAGAAAAGGGAGCAGCCGTCACCATTGATCTTGTTCAAGTCATCGCATTCTTCACCTTGGTCTCTGCAGAGCAGATATGGAAGAGAAATGTGCCAATTTAGTCTCAAAACCATGGCTGGACATGGAAAAGTCCCTCCCTGGGCCATGAACTGTCAGTGAGACCTTGCACAAATCCCTTTCTCTGTCTGAGTCTCTTTCTTCATCTTCAAGATGAGATTTCTAAAAGGTGTAGACTTATAAGATACTTTCACATTTGCTTTGCTTTGTGTTTCTGATGACAAAGTGGAATTCCTGATTCCAACTCATTCTCTGAGATTCTCTGAGTCAGTTAACAAGTCAGATGGGAGTAACACATGGAAGAACTAATGAACAAATAAATGGTCTTGCTCTCACAGCATCTAGGAAGTCTCATGGACATTTTCTTGTTTCTGATCTTAAAAGAGCATATTTGAAGGAAAATGTAGAGATTCTGTTCCTTCACCACTCCCTGCCTTGATATCCTTCTTATTCTCCCAATATACTTAAAGGTAACAATTTTTTTTTCATTCATACATGCAAGTTTAGTCACCCTTCCATTGGAAAGTTTTGCTTTCTCCATTGGGTGTGTCATTTCTTGGTGTCAAGAACTCCAAGGGCTGCGAGACTACACTGTTAAGAAATATTAATGCTCCCTTTGTTTTTGTTGGAATTATTTCCATCACCTAAGGATGATTTTGCAAAGGTTGGGATGGGCAGAAAATGAGCAATGATCTTTGAATTGGGTTTAGGTAACAAGAAGGAACAGCAAAACCTGAAAGTCTGGATGGGTTATTGCTTTCTGGAAAACGATCATCCTTCAAAAAACAAAACACTTGGGTTTAGAACCCCATGTCTCAAACTAACTGTATAATTTTGACTAAGTCACTTGACCTCTTGATCTGATATTTCTGTGATGATTTAAATTTAAATTAATTGAAATGAATTATAACTAAAATTCCAATCCTCAGTCATAGTAGCCACATTTCAAGTATTCAGGAACCACATGTAGCTAGTGGCTACTGTAAAGAACAGCACAGAACACATTTCCATCATTGCAGAAAAATCCATTAAACAGTGCTCCTGTGGATGCTGAACTTCAGTTTTCTCATGTGCTAAAATGGAAATAATTAGTCCTACTCCTCTGAGTAGCTTAAAGTGGTCAGTACAGTGGGTGACACATAGAAGATGCTCAAGGAGTCACAGTCCCCATTCCCACTTTGCTTTGGGAGGTCTCTGCAGAGTGTGTGACAGCTGTCCCTCCCTCCCCAGAGACCAGCTGGGACCTGTCACAGCATGGAAGAGGCCTTAGACTTCTCCTTTCACCCAGGCAATTAACACTGGACAATGTTTGTTGCTTTTAAGAGGTGTCAGAGTAGCAGGATAATGCCTTGCAATCAATCCTTAGGATGTCTAGGGCATTGCATTGATCTCCAAAGAGCCACCCAAGTCCTCTCCTGTCTGCACACCTATGAGCAAAGAAGTTTGTATTTCTAGCTGGTCTCAGCATTCTCTGGCAGTGGATCTTGCTTGCTGGAAATTGCTGATGACCTTGTGCTTCTAAGCTAATTCATGGGTTGTTTTGGAAAAGACTTAAAAAAAAAAAAAAAAATACCTGGGCTGGTTCCCTAAGCCACAAAGCTTACTTTCAACCTCCCTTCCATTGCCACCCAAACAGTGTTCTACTGGTTTAAACAAAACATTCGGGTCACTACAAATATCTTCTAGGCATGACAGATCTATCATTAGATAAAGAGGTTCTGCGAAACCTTATTTGACCTCTGGGGCTGGAGCAGGTGGCCATCTTTCTCTGTGTCCATAGACATCTTGCTCCATCTATCACAGCACTTGTCAAACTGACTGCCTTTGCCTGTTACTTGAGAGCCCCTTATAAGAGACTGTAATTTGCCAAAGGAAGTGACAGAGTCTTCATCATCCTAGCACCTCAGTTTCTGGCACAGTGCCTAGGATACAACAGACAGCATGTAGCCACTCCTTTACTTGTTAGTTTTGCAGAGTTGTCACATCGCACAACAATGCAATGGGGAATCCAGATGAGAATTTGGGCCCTCTGTTCATGTACTGGTTCTACATCTTACCAGACATGGAAGCTTGAGAAAACCTCTATAATCTCTTTGTGCATTAGTTGTTTATCTGTAAAGTATTATAATAAGACCTATCTCACATGGCTGTTGGGTGGAAGAAGTCAAGGAGACAATAATGCAGCACAGTGCTTCATGAACAGTAGAGGCTCAAGAAGTGTGTATAAATATTATTGCCATTATCAAAACGCTCATCCATTGCCTTCACCTTTACCCGATCTATGAAATGTAGGATCTGCTGCTATGGATCATTTAAGACAGCACTCATCCATTAAGGGCCTCACTGAGTGCTGCATCTATCCATATTTCTTCGTAAATTCTTTTACAGACAGAGCAAAGTAACTTGCATCATTCCAGGAAAAATCCTATTAGCTAAGATGATATCCCTTCTTTTCCCCAAAGTTTTCCTTCCCCCCACTCCCCATCCCCACTTAGGGAAACATCTGTAAGCTATATTTAGTTTCCTACAAAGTATATCAACAAATATTTGATATCTACAGGTAACTGAACATGTGTTTGATGTTTATGCAAGATACTAATTCTAGGTAAAAATACTAAAAAAAAAAAACTGTATTAAATTAAGTATACTATTTAAAATTAATAATAATTATGATACTAATAGTTTTAGATCAGCAAGAATGATATCATTTGCAGTGTTTAACCAATGCATCTATATCTGTTTCCACCATGAGCTGAGATGAGCAGCAGATGAGAATCGAAATCTGGCGACTTGAAAAAAAAAATTGGGCTAAATTAGAAATTCCCAAATCACAATTATGAGTTATCAGCAATGACTGCAAATATTTTCTGGATATTCTAGATATGAAGTTCATTATTGGACCCACAAATGATGGGGTACTTTCTCCATGGAAAGCCCTCCGCTTAATTGTTCAATGTTCAATCAGACAGTAGCTGTATTAAAACCTGGAATTTGATGAATTAATGTGGGAGAGAAGAGCGGGAAGTTCCCCTTTCCCCAATTTTACTGCATTGGAAACTATATATTCTTTTTCTGTTGCTACATATGAATGTGGATCTTAAATACACACAGCATTGTATGTTAAATAGCTCAAACAAAGTGAGGAGCTTTCTATTCTGTACTATTCTGTACAAATTCTTGGCAATCAGCTGATTTGCACTATAATGCAACACTTAAAAACCCTTACACTAATCTCTTCAATCTTAAACATTTTGACAATTCAGATATTAAATTTCAGGTGTAGGACATTTAAGAAATAAATATATGAGCCATATATATATATATATGTGTGTGTGTGTGTATATATATATATGATATAAATATATGTTCCTGCTTCAGAAAGTCACTTGAGATTATGCAAATAATTATGTGCCTTATCAGTGCCAATTTTTTAAATGTCATTTCTTATTTTAATAACTTGAGTTAGTACCTTTTCATTAACAGTTGGCAAACTTTAGTTGTGGAGTGGGGAGCAAAGAGGAACAGAATCTTATAAATACTGCTATCTTTTTACACAGCAAGTTTAAAAGATATAATTTGCCAATGATCTGATCATGTTTGCAACATTTCTATTGCCTTGAATATTAAGTTATATTCAGAAAGAATACTGCTGGCAAATAACTGATGTCTATGTGGATGAGTATCTATATGCCAACTCTTTTCACTTGCATTACTGCATCATCCTTGCTGTATTCCTAGCTGGTCCTTTCATCCTAAAGCTGATGTTTCCAGTTTACATTCCATACCACAAAATCATCAGAAACAAATTAAATTGTTCTTCCCCTCTAGCTTAGTGTTAGTGATGAACAGAAAGAAAGAGTCATCTAGTGTGTGTCTTTCATATATGTACTACTCCTACGAGTTGATTCATGTTCTACACATCAGTGGTTTCATCCAACTGTGAAGCAAATTCTTTTTTCATACCACCCCTCCCCTTATAGAAATAGTAATTGCAATTCCATATTGCACAGATATTATGTGACACCCAACAGTGCTATTTAATGAAGAAATTTTGCCAATAGCTTGTTTTGCCTTCTCCACATGTAATATTTATCATTAAATCTGTCCATAGTTTAAAAAGTCTCTTAGCAATAGTGTGACTTGCAGATAAACACTTTAGCAATGAGGAGCATAATTTTAGCAATAAGAGATATAATTTTGAAAGATTATTGGTCTCTTCTCCACCTCTAGAAACAAAACTCTCAATTTTGTGCTAGAAAACTTTTTTTCTTATTCTGGAGGAAAAGCGCTTAAAACTTTATTTATTGAGTTTTAAACAATGCAAAAGTCTTGGTGGCTCCCCTTCCCTATTTGCCAGTTGCATAGCATCTTGTCCTGAGAATAAGAGGATGAATGGATTGATAATCTCATAAAATCCACACTTACTGATTCATTTGCCTCAGTGTACTCATATACACATTCAATTTTCACTCCAGAGTACTGTTTATTATTTATGGGTTAAACATTGTAGTGAGTTAAAATACTTCACTATCTTTATGAGCCTTTGACCCATTTTGTAAATTGTTATATAATATGATACAATAGAGGTAACAAATAAATATGCAGTTTTCACAAATGTGAATGGTAACCAGCAAAGTACGTAAAAGTGTTTTAACCTAGATGAACTGTGTCCTGTTAACTGAATGTGTGCTGTGACTGGGACGGAAAAATCTAATGGAATCCTTGTAGCACACATAAAGCAACTGAGAGCAAGAGCAAATGATAGTAGGTGCATAAGGGTAGTTCTGTCTCAATCATATGTTGTATTACATAGTTGCAAAATGTATGTGTTCAAAAAAATAGTCATAGCTTTTCTTCTGAGTTCAGCAAATTGTTTGGAGACCAATCCAGAGACTGCTGGGGACCACTAGTAGTTCACAGCTCATGCATCGAAGAATATGTCATAAGCTCTTCTATTCAGCACCCTAACCATCTCTTGACCTAATCAGCATCCCTCCTCTTCTTTCTTTAATTAGATCTACTTACTTTTGTATAATGCCATCGCCACAGTACCCACTTCCATGGATGTATGTGACAGCAGGTGACGGCTCACTCTCTTCAGTTCCTGAAATAGTTATGACCCAATACTGGTACACACTGCTACGATTTAGATCCCTGGAAAATACAAAGAAGACATAATTATACAATTACAATACTGGGCAGACAAGGAGAGAATGGTAAACTGACCCCCTGGAGTACGTTCTATCAGTCTTGCTCATTTGTGAAATCAAATGCACGTTTAGTTATCCAATACTTTCTATTGTCCACTATGGTTACATCAGTTGGCTAAGTATAATGGACTACACTAAAATGTACAGTAAAACTAGCATCAATTGACTGATAACTATGTACTTACTATGTGTTTTTTTTCTTTAATTTAACCTATACAGCAACCCTGTTGGAAAAGTATCAGATGGCAAATGACTAAAAATGAAGATGTTTGTGAGGAAGCCATTCAGGAAAAATAAATATAAACAAAAGCACAGAGGTGGGAAAGCACCACACCAGATTCTTAGGTGTGATCATGTTTCTTCATTTTAAAACCTGAGCAGAAACTCCATTACACGTGAGCAAACCCCTTTCTGATGCTGCATGTACAGTGGATCTCTGCCTCCCTGCCACTTGCTTCTCCCTACTTCTTTCACTCTTGACAAAATAATAATAATAATAATAATAATAATAATAACAGCATCCATTAATAGAATATGGGGCCTTAGGCTAAACACTTTTCATGAATTTCTTATTTGAGAATCAAAACATCCCTACATGGCTGCTAGTATTTACATGTTGATTTTACAGATGGTGAATCTGAGGCATAGGAAGGTAAAGCAACTTGTTTATAATCATATGCTATTAAGTGATATCCTATATTCTGCCTATCTTATCCCTATTTTAGGTCTGTTTTAATAACCTCGCCCCTTGCAAAGTCGGGTCATGTCCTGGGAATCACAATTCCAAGGACTGCTTCCTGCCAGATTTCCATCTTGCCTAGATTGCATCTCTCCTCGACCTAAAGACCTCCTAGTACCTGCTCTGACTTCTCAAAAACAAACCACCAAATGAACACGGCTACTGCCAATTATCCTCCAAGGCAAATATATGTTCATGTCAATTCCACATGACCACATCTCCCTCCCTATTTCCTTTATGACCATTCTCAAATGAAGATGTTATTCCTGTCTTTCATCTACCTCTGTATCTATTCTTTTTAATAATAATTTTTTTAATAATAAAAAAGTACCATGGGAAAAATCACAAAATGATAATGAAGAGAATTCCTATCAGATTCCAGAGTTGGGGGGGATTTCATAAACAAGAGGATGATGTCAAAAAATCTCAAGTTCTCCTGCCCATCTGTTATTTCAGCTGCTGTTAGGGTTTGGGCTGTTTGGTTAAGGCCAGCAAGATAACAGGTGCAGGGGCAATGGACGGAGAATGTCTTCAGACTCTCAACGCAATAATGAGTTGGAGTTTATGAGCATTGAAGGACCCTGGGAAAGAACACAACTTTCCTGAGAATATTGGATGTATTACCCCAAAGGGAGTTTGTTTCAGCAGCACTGGAACTACTAATATTGTGGGTAGACCAAAAATCCCTGGAGACTTAGTGCTCTGCCAATGAAGATGAAATAGGTGGACATACAAATATCTTGAGAGATTTTTATGCATGAATGATGGTTGTTTTGTAAACCTCGAATCCTATTTTGTTGATAGAATTATAGGGTTTATGATTTCATTTAGCTCGTTGGCTACTTTATCCACATCTAGACTAATGAGCATACACTTCATCTGGTGATAATTCTAAAACTGGAGTGGGGTGGAGAAAAACGTAACAATCCCAGGGGATACACAAAGTTACATGATAAATATGACATGCATTCTATTGTGTGTTCATTTTGTTCTAAAATACGGAGGCATGTTTTATATTTTTTAAATGGCCACGTTGTGATATAAAATAAGAACTTTTCTTCAGACTACATCCCAGTCCACTGGGGCTATCCAGTCATTGTCTAAGTAGATAGGGGTAGTTCTCTGGAAAAGGGTGAGTATGAAAAGTACCTCTCTACATTGTGTTTTTCACTTCTGGCATGTGTCATGAGTGATTTATGGCTGATCATATTTAAGGTGCTTGGCTAATATTTGTGAATGTTTTCCTCCTCTCTCTACTTTGTCCTCTTGCCTCATCTCTTCCTCCTCCTTTTCCTCAATAAACTTCAACATAGAGACAAGAAAACATGTGTTTCTGTCCTGGCTGCCTCACTTATTAGCCAGGAAGTCATGGGCCAGTGTTTCACCTTTCTGAGCCTATTTCAAATCAGTCATAAACCTGGCTTCACAGCATTTATCTGCAGATTAAGTGTGAGAACATTTATAAAGCACATATGTGTCCCGCCTATGATAAACATTTAATAAATGTTAATCCATTACAATTAATGGTTAATTATGAATATCCTTGTCCACTGAATTTATGCTATGGTCCCCTTACTAGAAGAGATGGAGAGACAAATAAGTAATGTAATCTTGGTTAGGCAAGCCCATGAACATGGAGCCATGATCTACCATGTGTGCCACGGCTTGATGAAAAGTATCTTTTCTGCTACTTCACTTGGCTGGAACACCCCCAGTGCCTGGTAGCTTGCTCTCTTTCCAGGTGACCCATTTCAGCTTCTGAAAATTCTGAATCCCAGAACGTTTCTCTTTACCCTGGGGTGAAATCTGTGTCCCTGTAACTTCCACCCACTGACCTCCTTCTTATCCACCAACATCATATTTGATTAGTACAGAAACCTTAATAACCTTCCTTCTTCTAGCTGTGTGTGTGTGGTGTTCATATTTCATTGTTTTCCAGAAGCTTAAGCAGCTCTTTGAGGAAAGTGTTGCTATCCCACGTTTTCAGAGAGAAAAATAAAAGCCCAAGTCACTCCCTTAAGTTAAAAGGTGGGGACAGTGGGATGGGTACAACAGTTACTAAAAAGATCATGTTTTCCACAGAAAAATTTCTATGATAAAACTATATTTTCTCCAAGTTAAAGTCAGAGTTAATGTTAAATGAGGGCTCTTTTCTCAAGAACCTAGGTAGAATAGATTTCCTTCAGAAGGATAAGCTAGTGGCTTCTGAAGGCTTTGCTGGAGGTTAGAACCTATTTCATTGTTGGTCTAAAAGTAGGACATTTTTGTCAAGTTGTGCCTTTCAGCTGCTCCTAAAACCATCTGGAAAGCCTTATGCTATCACTTGAACTCCTTCCCCTCCTGTGCCTCCTACATTCAGATGGACCCTAAGCCCTCTCAATTCTCCCTACTCAGGAGTTTCTACATCATCCTTTCTTCAATTCTCCTGTGGCCCATATGTCAATCTTGATGACCGAAGCAGCTTCTGGCTTAATGTCCTGCCTCAACCATATCCTGTTTCCAGTCTTGCCAACATCGTCAGAATATTCTTAAATATAGAGTCACTCTCCAGCTCAAAATCTTTTCATCTACTGCAGCAACAGGAGCTTGCTACCAAGCTGAAATTTCCAATTTACTCTTTCTTTGGAACTAAAATTTTAGCAGGTCATCTGAGATGTGATTATTTTGGCTACTTCTGATTTATTTCATCAAATTTTGAATGCCATTTTCAGTTTTTTCTTTTTAAACTTCAACGATCATTAGTAGTAAATCATCAAGTCTGCATCTGAATATTTTATGTTTGTAGCTAATATATTTTAATGTGATGAAGTTGTTTGTCTCTTCTGAAGGGTTGTTCTGTGGAATCTTTGCAATTTTTTTTTTTTTGAGAGGGAGTCTCGCGCTGTCGCCCAGGCTGGAGTGCAGTGGCCGGATCTCAGCTCACTGCAAGCTCTGCCTCCCGGGTTTGCGCCATTCTCCTCCCAAGTAGCTGGGACTACAGGCGCCCGCCACCTCACCCGGCTATTTTTTTGTATTTTTTAGTAGAGACGGGGTTTCACTGTGTTAGACAGGATGGTCTCCATCTCCTGACCTCGTGATCCGCCCGTCTCGGCCTCCCAAAGTGCTGGGATTACAGGCTTGAGCCACCGTGCCTGGCCTTTTTTTTTTTTTTTTTTTTTTTTTAAGACAGTCTTGCTGTGTCACCCAGGCAGAAGTCATAGCTGTCACTGTAGCCTCAAACTCCCTGGCTCAACCAATCCTCCCATCTCAGTCTCCCTAGTAGCTGGGACTACAGGCATGCACCACCACAGTGGCTAATTTTTAAAACATATTTTGTAGAGACTGAGTCTAACCAAGTTGCCCAGGCTGGTTTAGAACACCTGGGATCCTGTGATCCTCCCCACTCGGCCTCCCAAAGTGTTGGGATTACAGGCATGAGCCACTGTGCCTGGCCCTCATGCCTTTTTTCTTTTTTAAACAAAACAAAACACCTTTTTCTACATTTAGCTATCTTTCTTTAACACATATCGCAAATGGCATATGTGCCAGAGGGTTGTATTTCTGATAATTAGAAACAAAAATGCTGGCATTTCTGATTGATAATAATCTCAGTATTCTGCCTCAGAAAGTCATATTGATGGTAAATGTATATCAAATTTAGAGCACAACTTACACTGAAATTTAATTACAGGTTGTGAAATCATTATCTAAAATATTAATACATACATAAAGAGGGTAAGCACCTTATGACTTAAGCTTAAATATGCATTTAAAAAGCATAAATTAAAGCGTATTGGTATGTAGTTAATATGATAAGTCAATTAAAACCTATCTGAAATCTGTAGACAAGTCATGTGATTTTGCGGGGGTCTGTTTTTCTGTCTTCTAATTAGGATGTTTGATTCTTGTCCCATACCACTGTGAAGGTCAAATAAGAAACATAAAAGTCATATAGGAGGAAGGGGAGAGACAGCCTCATTACCCTATTTTGCTTCTTCCAGAAAACTCTCTTTGAGCTCCTTAAATACTCATTATTGATCCTATTGTTTCCATATCATAGCATTCATTTATCATTGTCTATCTCTTCAAATAGTCTCTATAACTAAACTGTGTTATATTTCTTTGAAACTCCATCTTCTGGAATAAAAACAGTAATCATAGTTTCTATGTGTTGCCCACTTATTATATGCTAGGCACTATGTATCATGTTTTCTATGTACAGTCTCAACCAAAAGAACAATCCCTTGAATAATTATCCTCCTTGTCAGATGAGGAAACTAACAACACTTAGGAAGATTAAGCTACTTGCCGATAGTCACAATATTTTTGTCATGGAGTAGGGACTTGAACCAGTTCGGTCTAACTCCATTCCAAGACGGTGCTTTCCAAAGACGGAAGCCCCAAGCTTTCTGAAAGTACAGCAGAACAGAAATCAGAAGACTTTGTTTTGGATCACAAAGAGCTTACATACAAAGACCCGTTGAAAGATTTGGAATTTGTGTCTTGTGACTTCCAAATCTTTGTTTTTCTATATTAATTTCATAGTATTTCCCTATGAAATACTACTGCTGACTCATTGATCATGGAAAAGACATTTCCTCTTTCTGTCCATCCATTTTTAAAAATCTATGAAAGAACAATCTGGGAAGGATGTGATGATTAGTTCTGCAATCCATGGTTCTAATTCAATGAGGAGTGTAGTGTTGTATCCTTATGTCTTGAGCTTTTCCACAGGCTACAAACTGCTTCAGCATTTAAAATTCTGCACTGAGAATGTGTGTAGGTCTGGACCTATCACCCAGATTATCTGAGTTAGAAGACATAAGATGGGACCACCTAGGATGCCTTTGGCTCAGGAAGAGCCCAAGTGTTCCAGTCTAGCCTTGAGCTAAGAACCAGAGGGTATGTCTGGGCACTTGGTATATAAACCTTCAGCCAAGAATGGGAAGGGAAGGAAACATTCACTTTTTGAGCCTGAGATGATGTGCCAAGACTATACATGCTATTATTATTGTTTTAATTAGAAAATACTTCATTTTTATAGAAAAGTACAGACTATACTATAACCAATATTCATAGGCTTACTATACAGCTTTGTCAAATTATAACTTTGTGCCATATTTTCTTCATATCTTTTATTTTTGGTGTGAAAGGAATAAATAGTGATCAAGTTTAAACCCACCTGTATGCTCCTCCTGTATCTCATTTCCATCCCATGCACATTTTTATACTTTTTGCACATATGTATTGTTTTACATATTTTAAATTTCATAGATGTTTAAATACTATACTTATTTTGTAGCTGGCTGTTTTTCTTTTTTCCTTAGCATTGTTTGAGATCACACATATTGCTACAAATAGATCTGGCGTATTTTCACTAACATAAATATTTTATTGTATGAATATATTATACTTTATTTGGCCATTCTTTTCTTGATAGATACCTAGGTTGGTTCTTTTATTATTCCTAATATTGTTATTTAATCACTGTGTTTATTATTTACAACAATGTTGCTTTAAACATTTGTGTTCTTTTCCTCTGTGCCCATAGCAAGAGTTTTCTGAAGGAAAAAAAGGCTAAAATGGTATCATAGGTTAAGGTAATTGCATCTTCAACTACTAGATATTGCCAAAGTATTTACCAACATGATTGTATCAATTAACACATCTACCCAAATGCTTCCCATTGCTTCAGGTCCTTGCCAGCACTTGATTCTGCCAAATATGTAATTTTTTTTTTTTGTCAATCTGATGGTTATTAAATGATACTTAATTATTGTTTTATTTTGCCTTTCCCTGATTACTAACAAGCCTGAGTATCTTTACACGTTTGTGGATCAAGTAGGTTTCTAGTCATGCGTATTGTTTGTTCATCCTTTTGCCTATTTTAAATTAAGTTGCTTTTGCTTTTATACATTAATATGTAAGTATATTTACATATACTAGATATTAATTCTTTATAATTAAAGCCATTGCAAATACCATTTCATACTCTATGACTCCTAATTTTTCATTATGTTTATGCTGCTTTGTTGATAAGAGAATTTCACGTCCTTCATGATTTGTGTTTTTCATATGTTGTTGAATAAACGTTACTTTAAGATAATAAAATAGTCTCTTTTATTTCCTTTCAATAATTTTAAGGTTTTGTTTGGTACCTATATGGTTTCAAGCACCTACGATACGTTTTTGTTGTTGTTGTTGTCGTTGTTGTTGTTGTTTTTGAGACGGAGTTTCATTCTTGTTGCCCAGGCTAGAGTGCAGTAGCGCAATCTCGGCTCACTGCAACCTCTGCCTCCCATGTTCAAGCGATTCTCCTGCCTCAGCCTCCCAAGTAGCTGGGATTACAGGCATATGCCACCAGGCCCAGCTAATATTGTATTTTTAGTAGAGATGGGGTTTTGCCATGTTGGCCAGGCTGGTTTCAAACCCCTGACCTCAGGTGATCCACCTGCCGCAGCCTCCCAAAGTGCTGGGATTACAGGCATAACCCACTGTGCTTGGCCCACAGTATAGTTTTTTAAATGATGTGAAATAAGGATTGTTTTTCCCCCAAATATGTATTAAAATTATGTGTCCAGCACTAGTTAACCTCTTTAAGATAACAGTTAATCCTTTCACTACTGAATTGCAATACTGCCTTTGCATATATCATTTCAGTACTTTCATAATTTTTTTTTTCTGGGTTATCTTGTTTCATTGGTCTTTTTTTTTTTTTAACGGAGTTTCGCTCTTGCTTTCCAGGCTGGAGTGCAATGGTGCGATCTCAGCTCACTTTAACCTCCGCCTCTCGGGTTCAAGCAATTCTCCTGCCTCAGCCTCCCGAGTAGCTGGGATTACAGGCATGCGCCACCAAGCCTGGCTAATTTTGTATTTATAGTAGAGACAGGGTTTCTCCATGTTGGTCAGGTTGGTCTCAAACTCCCGACCTTAGGTGATCCGCCCGCTTTGGCCTCTCAAAGGGATTACAGGCGTGAGCCGCGCCGCCTGGCCTCATTGGTCTATTTTTTATCTATTGTTTTATCAGTAGCAGTCTATAGTAATTTCCATAGCAATATAAAAGTCTTAATTTACATTGTAAGTTCATTCTATAGTTTCCCTTTTCAAAAGAGCCCTTTGCTCTTCCATGTGAACCTCCTTGTGAAGCTTCATCCTTAAAAATGCCTGTTGAGATTTGGATTCTAATTTCATTGAATGCATCAGTGTATTTGAGGAGAAAGGGCATCTTTATGATACTGTGTCTTCCCATTTATGCACAGTTTATCTTTTTATTTATTTAGGTCTTCTTTTATAGTCTCAGTAAAGTTTTAAAGCTTTCTTCATAAAAATTGTGATGATTTTTTATTAGCAATATATGCCTTACTCTAAGCATTTTATAGGTGTCAGTGCTATAGTAAATAATAGCTTTTTATCTAGCTATTTACATACACACACATACACACACACATCTACACAATTACATGTAGGTATATTTGTATTCTAATAGTTTGGGGATAATAAAAAATAATTGAGTGTTATATAAATTTATATTGTATTTGGAAGTCCTCATAGACTGTTTTAGTCATTCTAGCAATTGTTGATTCTTAGTAATTTTTCTATATTGTTTCCAGTAGATGAGGAATAATGATAGTTTTTTGTTTCCTTTTCAATCCTCAGACTTTTTTTGTTTCTATGTTTTGTCTAACTGCACTAGGCTGGAGACCAATGGCAAAATTGGGCATTCTGAATATAACCCTGTGATCAAAAAGATACTTTTTACATTTTACTTATTCCCAGTTTACTATAATTTTTTCATCATGAAGGAATCTGATTTCACAGGGTTTTGAAAAATACTCTACATCTAGTAAAAATCACTGTTTTAAAAATTATTTAATTCACAAATATTGTGAATTACATTAAGAGACCACCTAATATTAAAGTCACCTCTTTAACATTGTATGTGGTTTTTAATACATTGCTGAATTCTGTTGGCAAATATCTAAGATTTCTGCTTATTTGTTAGAAATCCCATTGATTGAAAAGTTTCACCTTTTTTCATTTGTTTGTGTTTTGTTTGTTAATGTACTGCATTGTGGACAGAGCTCATGTTCTATGTGATACTGATACTTTGATATTTGTTTAAATTTGTTTTGTGGCCTAGGACATAGTAAAAAAAAAAACTTTAAAAAATAGTCTGCATCTCTATTCTAGAAGGAAATATTCATAATTTGGTTCTGTATCAGGGTTCTATAAATTTTTATCACCTCAAATTTTTTTGTGTTGCTCAAAATCTTCTAGATTATTATTATATTTTAGTTTGCTTGATCTATAAATTATTGAGAAAAATGTGTTAAAATATCACAATGTCATGCATTTATCTTTTTTTTAGGTAAAAGTCATTGATTTGTATATTTCCAGGTCACATTATTTGGTAAATTCAGGTTTTAAATCATAATATCTTCCTTTTATCATTATGTGGTGACTTTTTTTTAGTCACAGTAACATATTTGCCAAATGTTTCCTTAGTCTGAAAACAGTATTAATTTGTTTGGTTAGCATGTACCTGGTAAATATTGTCCCCACTTTTACCTTTAACCTTTCAGCAAAACTTTCTTGAGTTAAATCTGACTAGAGAATCTCCATCTTCATCCAATTGACTTTAATCTGATTAGTATAATGACTTACACTTCCATTTTTTCCTTGCTTATCTATTCCTTTCCTCCTTTCTTCCCTTCACTTGGATTTATCGAATTTTTAAACTTCCATTATTTGTCTCTTCTTTGTTCATTTTAACTACGAAAATTGTATTTTCTAATTTTATTTATTTTTTATTGTTATTGTATTCTGTTTATTCTAAAATACTAATTTGTATACTTCTCACTAAAGTCAAAATTTAGTAAAAAGCCCTTAGGTTGTTTACTGACCCTTATTACTGATTCCTTGTTTACTTTTTTTTATGTTTTTAAATTTTGAGATGTTTCATGTTCAGTGGATTTTAATCTGTGGGAATCATGGGCTCCCTGGGTCAAGTCCATGTCCTTCCTCAGAGTGATTTTACATTAATGTCTTGTTACCCCTGCAACATCACTAACCTGGAATCTTTTTTTTTTTCCACTTAATTTTTCAGCTCAGGCATTTTCACACCATACTCAGCAGTATAAATTCAAACATGAAGTCTTTGTGAGGTATAAGCAAATGGTTTTAAATTTCCACTTACATCCTAGGCAAAGATAGTAAGTCTTAATGACAGTTAAGTCAAATCATGTTAATTGTCATGTTATTAAGGTAAGTAGCTAGACATATGCATATACATATTTTTTCCCTAGTACACCCTTTCACTAAACATGTAGATTTTCAGGGGTCCTGAAAATCTCATTTAAAATCCTTATTTTAAAGGTGTTAGTCCCAATACACTACCTTGCAGAGTTGGAAAGCCACATCTCCCCTTCTGGGGTGAACAAAAATATTCAAGCTACTCAAAACTGATAGCTCTCCCTTATCCAAACTATACCAACCAAAAATTTAGATCCAGGGCTTACCTGTTCATTTCCCAGTTCTATTTTATTTCTTGCATGTCTTGCCCCTGGAAATATCCTTTCCTGTTTTTCTGATCTCAGTCATGCATTTTAAAGGATGCTAGTTATATCTGTAACATTTTATCTAGAATATCCAATGAATGCTCATATTGGAAATGTTTTTAGTTTAGTTTACCAAAATTTCCAACTATTTCTAATATAAGCCTGAAAGGCAGAAATTATTTTAATTTCTCAGTTGTGACTCAGTGTAGTTCAGTCATCTGCTCAATGTCAGAGACATAATAATTATAAAACAAGATTTAAACCATGCTGTTTGACTCTAGAACCCTTTATGTTTCCATGACATTGAGCTGACTTTTTGGATGGGCACGACCTAGTGAGCCGTATAGCAATATCCAGTAAAATACAGACCACAAAAACTATTTGCAGATAAAACAAGCTTCCCTTTATGGTTCTGAAATATTTTAGGAAGGTGAAACTCAGATTATATTATGTTATATTATATTATATTATATGTATTTTAAATGATGAAAGGTAGAGAACAGTAGTTTCAACTCTAACATATCTTTAGAATGGAAGCTGACTTTTTAAGAAACTGGGAAGTGACAGTATATAATCGCAATTGCTTTTTTTCCCCCAAAAATAAAGATCATCCATGTTTATGATAGCAAATTAGAATGCTATATGAAATAATTAAAGTAGAATAATCTCAAATTCCATTACCCTGAGACAGCTACCAGGAACATTTTGTTGAGGATCCTTTCAGTATCTTTCTATGTATATACACACATACACACATTATTTTGTATAAATATAAGATCACAGATTTGTAATATCACTTCATATTTAGTGTTCATGAAGAAAGACTGGCAAGTAAATCCAGACAGTAGCTTAATGCTAGCTGATTATATTTATGACTTTGATTATTTTTTAAAATTTCTGAATAAATATATTTGTATTATTTTAGATGTCCTTACACTTAACCATCCAAATAGGCTTCACTGGTTTCTGGGATGCAAAGATGAACACAATATGGTCCTGCTTTTAGGATGCTCATTGGATGTCAGGGAAGAGACAACATTAAAATTGATGGCTTTAAAATAGCCTAAAAAATGTATGTGCTGTAGGAGCGCAGAGGGTTGGTTTCTTACCCTGGATGATGGGGAGGGAATGTGAGAAAATTTCCCAAGGAGGTACACTGGCTTGACTGGAGAAAGTCAGAAGAAGTCATCAGGAGAAAGAGGAAAGGACTGGCTATCCCAGCAAATGACATCATCATACTTGTTTGGTGGAAGACCATTTAGGTAGCAGTATTGATAATTAGTTTGGAAGGAAAGTTGAAAAGGCAGTACCTGAAGGGAAAGAGACCAAATATTCCCTGTAGGATGGAATAAATGGAGCACCTACAAAATTTTGGTAGTATTCTAGATATTTTTATATTCTATTTTATTTAAAAAGAACTAAAACTTACAAAACGTCCTTCTTTACTGAATGGCCTTGGAGATGTGATTTTGTCTTCTCAAAAGAATTTATTTCTTAATATTCACATATTAAAGTTACATACACACAGTTTTTCCCACTGAGTGATGACTATATATGCCTTAATTCCAATTTTGTCTGAGTATTACTCTGAATTTTTAAGGAAACCTTTTATTTCTGTTGACTGAGAGGTCCTTTGGTCTCACTTTTTATTGGTGGTGGGGGTGGTTGTTAAGGATCTGGGACAGAAAGTATTGCATGCCCTTGGGAAGCAATATTTTGAAAGATAGTTTAACATACTGACTGTGGACCAAGTATCAGAAAGAAAATGGCTACTGTTTTATTAGTTTTTGTTGTGACTGTGGCCCAATCAGCTATTTTTCTCTGGACATCACCTTTATTGTTCAATTTTTTAAAAAATGTTTGAAGTTCAGTCAAAATGGAGGACTGAAAGATGAAGATACTGCCATTGGTTTCAAACAGTTCAAAGGGCAAAAGAGAGGATAAACCAAGTAGAGTGTGATTGTAACACAAAGTAGAGTTTGGAGAGTGCTAGCAGAGGAAGACCAAATAGTGGTTTAAATAATGAGAAAGGCTTACGGAGGTTTCTTTTTGATACCTGGGTTATGTTGTTTTCCTTCCACAGGTGTCCTTAGTGTCCCATACTTTATTACAAACGTGAACACACATTTTGCAATCACATGTTGAATGCCTGACTACCTTGGTGTATGTTAAGTGTTTCAAGGACAGAGAACATTAGCCCTTCCTTGCTGTATCTCTGTGCCTGGTCCACTGCCTAGCACAGAATAACTTCTCAGCAATATCTGTTGAATTAATTGTTCGAGAAAGCACGCATATATGGTGCTCTGAATAGTAGAAATAGCATAAAGCAAGACAGAGGTAAACTTTTTCTAGATTAAGAACAGTTCATTTGGACTGAAATTCAGGGTAAACCAAAGGAAGTTGAAACGTTTTGCTAAAATGGTTGGGTGGAGTGTACAGTAGATGGCAGGAGGCTCTGAGGTGAGATGTTGGGGCTTGAGTTATCAAGTGACGGAGGATCACTGTTGTAAATGCAAGGAACTGAATGCAGTAATTCTCCAAGCCTCCAGCCTATCTGCAGCTGTAGAAGTCAGAACTTAGATGTGCTAACAATAGTTGAGATACTGAATCTGCATCCAGTCTTTGTATAGCCTGGGATCCCACCACACCCATCTTCCCTCTTTCTGGACCCAGCTACTCAGTAGACTGTGCAGCCTTTCCACTTCAGGTGCCCCCTTATTAAAGCAAAGCTGTCATGCTGAGGACTCAGTGCCAAGAAAAAAGTCTTTGGGAAAATGGCCTTTTGCCTTGCAACATCCATCTTCTTATTTCTCCTGGTGGTCACTGTGAACTCCAACCCATTGTCTGGATTAAATAAATGAAAAATGAGATGATAGAGATCTGGGACTCCACTGGGCATTTGGATTCCTTCTCAATGGGGCTAGGGTCCATCCCTCTCACACAGGTAATGCAAGATTTATTCTTTTCCTACTGGCAACACCATTCTTACTCTGTATAAGGCCCTGAAAGAAGCAATTGTGTATATGTGACTGATTAATTCCAGCAGTCTTTGATATAATTGTCCAAAGATTTGCCCTGGTACTAATTTAAAACACAGTAGCCAATTTAATAAAACTAACAGTTTGCAGCCAAGGCCTTTGTTATTTTGTTTTAATCATCTTTTACCACCAATTGAAATGATTTTCTACTTTCTTGGTGCAATAAAACAAAATAGAAGGGAAAGAATGGAGGGACAATGTGGAAATTATAAAAGATCTAGAGCTTCAAATCCCAGGATAAGGTAACAGCAGTCCTGAGATTTAACTGGTAATTTGTGTCAGACTGAGATTTGAAGGGAAGACATTTAACAGTTTGGAGGAAACTCCACACCTGGATAGCATTAAAGAAGGGAGAGAGGAAAAGATCTACAAAGAACTCTTGTTTTTTCCTGAATGCAACCAAAGGCGATGTGTGACAGCTTCCCCAAACATTCTACTGGTGATGGACAGGTCACTTGATTACAGAGCAGGGGCTTGTGACAAGCTGACCGGTCGCCAAGGACTCTGGGAGCCAAAACACCAGATACAGTTGGAGGTAAACAAGGCATGCTGCAGAGTGTGAAAATCGAGGCCAAGTCAGGGCCAATGAGTCCAGCGGAGGGCCCCAGTGACAGCTGGTGATTGAGCGGCACTAACTGAACACAGTTGTGGAGGGCCAAGGGCCAGTAAGGAAAGCCATCTCCTTTCTCCTCCCTGTGGCCTCTCTGGGTGGCCAGCAATTTTATTATTGGCAGAGGGCAAACCCAACAGCATTTTCGAATTTGGCACCACATCTAAACCATTTGGGGACTGGGCTTCTCTTTCTTCTCTCCCCTTACCCTCCCCAGGAGTGGCTTGAGTGTCATCAAAGCCAGTGTGCAGTTAGCAAACTACATTTCCCCTCAATTCTGAAACCCATGTGCACTTGGGGAAAATGTAATCCTTATGTTTCTGATTCATTTACACTTAACTCATCAAAACACTATTTTGTAAGAGCTATTTGATGTCCACGAAGTCTTCTGAGCCCTTTTGTAAGCCTTGCTTCTTAGAAGCAGGAAGTCACATTTCTGATGAGAGAGAGAACTTGAACCTAAAAGGTTGAGTTTGTTTTGAAATGAAGGCTCTTGGAGGGTCACATGAACCTGAGCTTAGCCAAATGCGTTCTCTCATTTCCTATACCAACCCCATCACCCGCACCAGCTGCCATGACGTTACTATGTTAGCTCTCTAAGATTTCATTCTGAGCAAACAAGGGAGACTTCTCTACGATCAGAGGGAGCCGAGTTCAAATGTGAGTCCCAAGGTCTGGCCAATGTCCAGCACTCTGTTACATAGGGGAAGAAACACCTGGACTGGGAATTAGGAGCGCTAACTTCAATTCTCTGTTCTGCCATTGAATGACTGTGTGACTCTGAAGAAGTGGCTTCCTCTCTTTCAACTCAATTCTCTCATATGTCAGTCTCTCAAGTGTCAGTCCTGGTGTTGATGATCTTCAATGCTCTTTCCAGGTCTGAGAGTTTTTCAGTTTAATTCCTAGACAGTAGGAAGTTTGAGCATCTCAAAATTCTCTGCTTAAAATTTTTGGAGACTGACTTTGTATACACAGAGCTTAGCTCAAGAAGGAAACACAAATATGTAGAAATCAGAGCTGGATGACTTTGAATATCACTTACTCCAAGTATCTCATTGTGGGATGGATACTAAAGCCCAGAGATGGGAAACAAATGGCGGTAAGTCATATGGCAAGTTAATGGCAGAGTCCAGCTGTCCTGGCTTTTTTGACTAACATTCCTAGATGGAAGTTTCTAAACTTTTCACTTCATAGGATTTTGAAACTGGGGCAAAAACCTAGTTCCCACTCTGACAACAAGAATGTAAAAGCCAGCATCAGAATGGAAGGGGAGCTGGTATTGCTTTGCACAGTGAGGTGGTGTCTGGCTTGTATTAAAGCCCATGAGTAAATGATTAATCCTGGGTAGAAAACAAAGCCTGAGTCTTGTAACGTTATAGGTATTAGTTCTATGGAAGATTAACCCCCGATCCCCCTCGGGACCTCTTTAGAACATTGGACTACACTTTGAGAATCAGTGGATGATGAAAACAGGTGGTCTCACAGGTCTTTGTTTGCCTGCTCCCAACACATACACACACACATGCAGGTACTCACGCATGCATGTACATGCACACACACAAATGCATGCAAACCTGCACATGTATGCCTCAATTGCTCCTGTATCTCTACATAGGAAAGAAATGTTGTGGCTGAAGGTGAAGTGCCTGTATGCCTGCCTCTGATTCACAGGCCAGCAACTGGAAGGCACTTTTGAACTCCTCCTTGTTTCATCCCAACCCAAATATGCCTCTATAGCTGCATTCATTGTGTGTTTCAGTGATGCCAGTAACACAGGCATCTTTCATAATACACTCACCTGCCTCCTGCTATTGATTAGTTATCCAGGTATTTTTTCCCATTAATATCTCTCACCCTCATCCAGTACTCTCCATTTCCACTTGACTACCATAGACAACTGTCATCATCTACTTCAGTTTGCCAACATTGCTTTTCCTCCTTTACCATTTATGGTCTATGCCTCCATCCTTATTTCTATCCAGATATACACACACAGTCAAAGAGATGTCCTAAAACCAAATCTAATGAAGATCTTCTCTTACCTTACAGACACTCAACGGCTCATCACCACTCTCAGAATGAAGTCCAGACGTCACAGCAATGAACTCTGGAACCATCATGATCTAACCCCTGTCAACTTCTCTGGCCTCTTTGCTCAACCTCTCTTCTTGAAATTTTACCCTCAGCCACCACCCTGAGCAAGCAGTCTCACCTTCCTTTCGTGGCTTCATTTTCTTGCCTAGGCTTAGTTGCCACCTCTTTCAGGAGATTCTCACTGACCTGTGAAGCTGAGTGAGGAGCTCTTAGCCCATGTGCCTCCCTTAACATAACATCTTTCACACTGTTAGATATCACTTGTTTATGTGTTTACTTTCACATTAAGTAGACTAAGCTCCTGGAAGGCTGGTATGTCCCTTACTGACTGGTTTGTCTTCACTGCCTACTATAGGACCTGTTACACAGACAGTGCTAAATAATTGCCTGTTGAATGAATGAAACACAGAATTACACCTTCTGGCCCAATGCCTTTGCTTTAAGGATAAGAGAGCTGAGGCCCCAAGAGGAGCAGTGACCATGCTATAAGATTCTCATTTGTCCTTTCAATCCTCAAGTAACTAATCCACCTTGGAGGTTAAAAAAATGACCTCCAATATACCAGATATGATGTGTATTATCATGATTTTCTGGCCACTTATTGATGTACCACAGGGTTTACTGATCAATTTATTCATGCATGCATGCATTTATTTCATCTGCATTTATTGACCATCTACATGATGTCTGGCCTTGCACAAGAAGCTAAGGATAGAGAATAACATGGCAGATATTACACAGCCCCCACCTCTAGTATCTCAGTGTCAAGTTAAAATGCCACCCAGGAAAAATGCACCAAAACATTTTGAAATTGTCTTATCAAGGAAGAGCTTTGTAAGTCCTAAGAGAAAGACTGGGTCTAGGTGGAGTCCTGAGAGTCCCACTGTGCCCGGAGGCTTTCTTTAGATCTACGTGGCCAGCCTCCAAACTCAAAGTTCAGACTTACTAACAAAGTGACATATAACCTGCTGCCTCCGTCTTTACTTAATTAGATGCACTGAGCACAGTTGAGAGCTAAAGGATAATCTGAACAGAATGTCGGAGCTATGACCTACCCCTTTATTTTATAGAAGGGGGTCTTGGGCCCACAGTTGGGGACCCATCTGATCAAGGACACAGCAAAATTTCAGGATACCAATACTAGAATCCAGGTCTCCTGATACAGGGCCAGCACGTGGTGGGTTTTCTCTCTTATTTTTTCTTTAACTGAGTTTCAAAGGTTAAAGTACAATTTCTTTTCCTTCTTCTAACCCAACACTGAAGCATGGCAACTCCTGTTAGAGTTTATGGGAAACTGCTTGATGTGTGTGTGTCTGTGTGTGCCAGAGTGTTTGCCTTTTGCACATACTCTCCGTCATGGCTCTGGCCAAGAACAAGCCTAGTGAAAAATCAGACAATAGAAAGAATCATGAACATTTAAATCTTTATAGTTCACAAGATTGCATCAGGTTCTTGCAAGCCTATTATCTTATCAGTTTTTCCCACCACTCCTTGTTAGACTATATGGACAGTCACCCACTTTGTCTAAGGAAAGGAACTTAAGCTCAAACAATGGAAGAAACCTGTTCCACAGCAAGACTGGTGCTGGTGTTGGAGTCAGATCTCCTCATTCCAAATTCAGCATCTCTAAAGTGGTGTCTGAGGTTGTGTTTTAACAGACACAACATAAACCCACCAAGACCTGCCCTCATGATTCTCAGTGTCTCCAAGCACAGACTGAATAGATTTTGTCCACTCCTCTTGCCAATGCCCAGTGTGAGATAAATTCCTCCATTCTTCTCACATCTGTAATTGCTCTGACAGCTGTTATTTTCCTTCTCTTTCCTCTTCATTTATTTGTTTTTTTAAAAATCAGGAATTGGAGCAGCACAACCAAGTCTAGTCCATCCTACCTACCCCCAGGGTGAACAGAAAATAACAAAGTAGTAGGTGACACCAGGAAAGGCATTGCAACCTGATTTCACTAACTCATCATTTCCAAAGGAGCTTCCTCAGTAATGCCAGTCCTATGATATGTGATAAGAAAACAGCGTACCTTTTTCAAACAATGTCAGAATAGACTACATAAAGCATTCCAGCAATCTCTGGGAGATTCACAATGAAAAGTAACATGTTTTGTGAAGTTCTGCAGAACAAGGCCTCTTGAACAGAGTTTAAACTAGGATTCCTTGCAAACACACAGACCTCTTTTTCCCTCTCAGAACTGATATTAATATGTCATGCAACTATTAATCCATAGAAACCTATAGAAACATTTGGACATATCACAATTGCTCTATCTGTTTTTCTGCTGACAGATATAGACACATTTTCTCTAGCAATGTGGTGCAGCTGGATGATTAAGACCCATCATCCCCTTCCCCAAGGTAACAACATTTATTTTCTCTCTCTCTTTTTTTTATTCTTGCAGACAGGGTCTCACTCTGTTGCCCAAGCTGGAGTGCAGTGGTACAATCATGGCTCACCACTGCAGCCTTGACCTCCCAGGCTCAAGTGATCCTCCTCCCACCCTCTTGAGTAACTGGAACCACAGGTGCACACCACTATACCTGGCTAAATTATTATTATTATTATTATTATCATTATCATTATTATTATTATTTTGTCAAGATGAGGTCTTTCTATGCTGTCCAGGCTGGTCTTGAACTCCTTGGCTCAAGCAATCCTCCCACCTCAGCTTCTCAAATTGTTGGGATTACAGGCATGAGCCACCGCATTTGGCCTTCATTTTCTTTTCTATCTATAACCTTGCTCTTTAAAAAACCTGACTTCAATGTCTAGGCTGTGATCATTTCTCAGGAGAACCATCTCAATTCTAACCAATAGTCTGGCATGCCAGGAAGTTTCTTTCCACTCAAGTTTATTCATGCATGTTTATAAGAGGCACAAGGTTGAAGTGGCTAAGAATCTTACCTCTAACTCTTCCAGAGGGAAGTTTCTTAACGTCTTTAAACATTAGTTTTCTCAGCTGTAAAGTGGAACTAATAATAAAAGCTCAAAGAATTTTTTTAAAAGGATTACATAGGAAAAACTTTTTAAAGCACTTAGCACAATGCCTGGTACATAGCCAATAAATGATGGATATAATTATTACACTGTATTACACTTGTATAATAATACAAATAGTCCTAGCTTAGAGTCATCAAACCCATTATTTTACCAGCTGGGTGTATGTGGGCCCGTTACATAGTTTATCTGAGCATCTTGTACAGAATGGGGGAAAAAATCTGTTGAGGACATTAGGATAACTGTTGAGATTATTTATTAATGGGCACTGTGTCAGGTCCGTTGTAAAGACCTATTACATTTTTCCTATCATTATATGGAGGACAGGCCTAATGCATTTTGGATACTTCATTCAAATATACATTTAAAACGCCTTCTCAAAGCCTTTCAAAATCATTCTAAAACAGGAAGGGTTATGTTAGCTACACACAATTTTCCATATAGAGTATTGCTTTCTTTCTATTTGGATGGCATCAGGATTGAGCAGATTATTTTATCTTTAATGATTAGCTGAAAGATAAGAAAATATGGTGGATGAGATAGTAATTTTATGGTTATGGAAAAAGATTCTGTTACTTTGAGGAGAGGTTTCTTAGCATGTTGTAAGTAGACATGCGTTGTGTGGCAATAGTTCCAGTCCAGTCATGAACAATTTCAGTCCTATGTGTTTAATCAGCCTTCTTAGCATTTCTTCTCTTATGACTCATGGGCATCTCAAACACAATATGTCTAAGACTGAACTCTTGTTCTACCCCATGCCCAACAAAACAATAAATTAAAATATATTCCTCTATTTCAGGGAATAACATTTCCCTCATTCCAGATACCCAAACCAGAAATTCGAGAGTCATTAAACAGCTACTTCTCATTAAACTGCTTGAATCCGAACTATCACCAAATCCTGTTGGCTCTACCTTTAAAACATACCTCCAATTCATTCACTTTTCTATGCAGATAATCATCATCTTTGGTTTGGACTGCAGCAGTCAACCCTAAATGGATTCACTCACTCTTCCTCAATCCTTTCTTCACAGAGTACCAGGGAAGTATTATAAAAGCTCCGAACTGATTGGTTTAGTCCCTCTATTTCACAGTCAATAAATCTAAACTCAACATGAGCCACAAACTCTTCATAATCTGGCCCCTTCTTTTTTTATTTATCTAAATTTATGGGGTACAAATGTAATTTTGTTACATGCATAGACGACAGAGTGAAGTCAGGGTTTTGGTGGTAGCTATGGTCTGAATAATGTACACTGTGCCCATTAAGTGATTTCCCATCATCCACTCCGTTCCATTCCCCCACCCTTCTGAGTGTCCATATTGTCTGTCACTCCACACTCTATGTCTATGTGTACACATTATTTAGCTCCCACTTATAAGTGAGAATATGAGGTATTTATCTCTCTATGTCTGAGATGTTTTCCTTAAGATAATAGCCTCCAGTGCCACCCATGCTGCTTCAAACGACAAGATTCCATTCCTTTTTATGACTGAGTAATATTCCATTGTGTACATGTACCCAATTTTCTTTATCCCATCATCCACTGATGGATGCTTAGGTTGATTCCATATCTTTGCAATTGTGAACAGTGCTGTGATTAACATATGGGTGCAGGTATCTTTCTGATATAATGATTTATCTTCCTTTGTGTAGATACCCAGGACTGGATTGCTGGATCAAATAGTAGTTCTATTTGAAATTCTTTGAAATATCTCCATGCTTTTTTCCATAGAGGTTGTACTAATTTACATTTTAACCAGAAGTGTATGAGTTCCCTTTTCTCCACACCCTTGCCAACATCTGTTATTTTTTGTCTTTTTATAATAGTCTGGCCCCTTCTATGTCTTTACTCATTTTCTACAGACTCTCTCTTAATTTAATGGGGAATTATACTCTATTATAACGTCTTGTAATAATAGTCTTCAGTTTGTAATTATAATTTTACGTGTGCTATTATTCAGTTCTCCTACCAGATTATAAGATTCAGAGTTACACTGCCAGTACAAACATTGACATGCAGAAGGTACTCCTTATTAAATGCATGAGTGAATAAATGTAGAAACAAACAAATGAATAAATTTATCAATGGAGCTATTAGTTCAATTTTTAACTTCTATGGGTCTCAGTTTGCCCATCTGTAGAAGAAAATCTATAATGATTCACTCACTACAAAGTTTAGTAGTGCATTCGAGTAATCTATAAAAATTTATGTAAGCAGTTTTGATGGTATTAGCACCAAACAGGAGCCCTTCACCCTTTCAAAATTGAGAAGGCACTTGGAGACAGCACTTCTATGGCTGTTGCTGACCCTGGAGATCAGTTGATTTTGTTAAGCCCTTTTGCTTATCCTAATATTCCCAGAACCCATATTTCATTCTGAGAAATATTTGGCCCAAGACTGATGAGAGGGAGTCATAGGTGGATAACGCCTGGTTTCCAGAACCAGAGTGAGATTGTGCTGACTATGTGCTCCCCTGGCCTGAGCTAAGAGAAGTGGTATTCATTCTGGGCTTGGAAAAACAACTCTCTCTACTGATGCTGCTCATCTCTTCTGGTGGGTGGGACATCAGAATGTAGGCAAAACCATGCTGGGCAGGCGTGGGAGAAGGCCCTGCTCAGGAAGGGGTCCAGCCTGAATCATGCATTTCAGCAACAGGTTACTGGAAATCATGCTGGTTTGGCCATGTCCACACTTCCTAAGCCGCCTCCTCCTCATCTGCTTAAATGTTCAAAAAACAATAAAAAAAAATTTGCTTTATTCTCTTTTTGGTGTTTATTCTATTGCTTTTGGAAATAAGAAGATCTAATTTTAGTATTCATTTTCTCCATCCATCAAGATACCATCTTGTTCTTTGTCAGACATTATGACAATGACTGTGCTCTGTTTCTTGCCAGGCACACCCTTTGGGGTCAGACAAAGGTATATAAAACTTGGCCTTAGCATCTATTAACTGGGGCAACTTAAATCATGATCTTATGTCTTATAGTCTGAGCTTCTCCATCTAAGAAGTCAGGCATGCTAATACCTAAACATCATTGGTAGACTTATAAAAAAGTACTGAGCATATATGAGGTTTTCACTACATGGTAGTTATTGTTAGCAGCAATGTTAGTGCTACCAGTAGTAAATGCTACAAGAATACTAGCAATGTGAAGGTGGTTAACACAGTGACTAAATTTAAGCTCTGCTGAGAGCAGAAACTGGGTTGGTTTTGTTACTTCTTGTATCTTCAGAATGTGTCATGGTTCTCAGCAAAGGGATTGTACTAAATCAGCATTTGATAAATATATCAATACATAAAAGAAGAATCAGAGTAACTTCTTCATAAATGCTATTTCCCTCTTAACTTCCTGTTTCACCCTGGATTCTGATAACATTAATGGATATGCAGTAGGGCTGACACTGAAATCCCAATTTAATGAATGAGAAATTGAGGTGTGAAGGAGATTAAAGACGTGGCCTATCTTAAGGATATGAATAGACAAGTCACAGAACAGGAAATGCAATTATCCAGTAAATGTATTTGAGTAGATGCTTACTTAAGAACACGTAACAGAAATGTCAACAAGAAGTCATATTTTTCCCAACAAAGTGGACAAAAAAAGTGCAAAGAAAAAATACTTCCATTATGCCAAATAATAAGCAGTCATGATACAAAATAGCAGGTCTTGGCACACACTGCTGGTGGGGTGGAAGCTAGTTCACCTGCCCAGAATGTCATAGTTGTGTCCCTTAAAATGAAAAAGACCCATATATTGTTTATCACCAGCAATTTCTCAGTATTGACCCTAGAGAAATGCTTGCATGAATGCATGTGCCTACAAGGATGTCTGTATGAGAATGCTGACTCCAACATTTGCTTGCAGTAGAAAAATGTATGAAGTGACCTAAATGCCCACCATTAAGGGTATGGCTAAATTACCTGTAGCACATTCATACTATGGGATACTGTACAGCAGCTAAAAAGATTGAAGTATATCTAAGAACTGAAGTAGATAGATATCCCAAATTAATACAATTTCCACCCCAAAGTTAGACATTTGATCTGTGGTCGAGCACACCCTTCTGACAGGCAGTATGCTTGTTCTTTTCTCCCTTCATTTATTCATTCATTCATTTATCAATCTTGACTGAACATCCACTTAGTTTCAACCATTTGAACTGTGGTAAACCTCTTCAATGATCAGCTGTTATGCATCCTTCAAGTCTCAGTTTACATGTCTCTTCTTTCAAGAAGCCCTCCTTACCTATTCATGCTGGGTTTGACACCCTTCCCATGTTTTCTCACAGCCCCCTGCCCCCCGTGCTCCTCACACCATAACACTTTTTATGCTGCAGTATAATATTTTTCATTTAGAACCGTGTGCTCATGAGGCCAGAGATCACGTCTATTAATCAGGGCTGTATTCCTAGCACAGAACAGACATTTAATAAATACTTGTTAAATGGGATAAGTATTATTTAACATGGATTATATTAGATTTTCACTAGTTGATGGATGGATGAATGAATAAATTAATACACACAAGAACAAAGGATGGATGACAGGGTGAGAAACGGAAAGAGCTATAAAAAGAAATGAGGCTTAGGGAAAATAAAGAAAGAAAGAAAGTGGTGACTCAGCTCGAGAGCCATAGAAAGAGCATATAAGAGCCACCTGTGCCTTCACCTGACCCTGATTTGGGCTAAACTTTCCAAATCCTCTGAGGCTTAATATGGCATCATGTATCAGTGTTATAACTAAGATCTGAAAGCAAGAGACTCATCTTTTGAGAGCCCACTTTGTGCTGCTTCTGACTTATTCCTTACATGCTCAACAAGTATCCATGGAGCCCCTACTGTGCCATATAAGTGTCATAAATTCTGTACTTCAGGTGAAGGAAAAACCACAAGCACTGTTAAATATAATACAACACAAACTATGATCAAGGACTAAGGATCATGTTATAAGAAATTCGTATTCCAAACAGGCTGGGATCCCAGGGATGGTGGCTCAACTAGCTTTCATTATTAGTTAGTAGGGGACACTTCCGGTCTCTGTTCAAATGTCATCTCATCAGAGAGGACTTCCCTGACCATCTATCTAAAAATCATTAAATATTTTCCAACTGAGATATTATACGATAACATGCTTCTTTTATCTCTCTTCAACTACATTGTAATAATCAACGAAAGCAAAAACTTTTTCTTGCTGTATTCATTATTGCACCCCTAGAGGCTAGAAAGTAGTTAAGCTCATGTTGGGAGTCAACAGATATTTGCCGAGCAAGTGAATTGATGAATGAACTAAAGTTTCTGATTGATGGGTGTTCAAAGCATTTGACATTCAGAGGCAGAAATTTGGATCTGATTTGTAAAATTTGGACACACAAGAACGTCCACCCAGATCATATAAACATCTCCTTTCCTTATGTCTATTCATTTCCCCAAAGACTTATATTGAGAATGCCAAGGAGGTGAGATAAAATAGATATAGATTGTGTTGGAAGCTTTACAGGTCTGAATGTGAGAGAAGAATTAATAGATGACTAAATTGGGATACACGAATAAGCCAGTTGAGAGAGATGACTTTTAAGAGTGTTTCTAGCTCCAAATTGAGGATCCTAAGAAAACAGAGGCATAAACAAACATGCTTGTTCAACCAGAGAATGAATGATCAGGAGCACTAGCTTTGGAGTTGACAGATCTACTTAAGAGCCCAGCTTTGCCCCTTGATAGTTGTAAACTGTAATCCACATTCCTTCTCTAAGTTTCCAGTCCCTTTCTATAATCTGGGGATAGGACCGCCTACATTGTGGGGTTGTTGGGATGATTAAATCAAATGAGATTATCTATGTAAAGTCCCTATTTAGTGCCTGACACAAAGTACAAGCTTATTACATTTTGGCTTCTCCATTTCTCTTCAAATGCTAAACTCCTCATTCTTCTTTCCAGAACCATTTAAAGAACATTTACTCAGTGCTTACCTTGTGTCTATAATTGTTCTAGGTGCTTGGAATGCACCGGGAGAAAAAGAGGAAAAAAAATCTAGCCCTCAGGGTGTTTACATTCTAGTTGTAAGTTTAGACTTCAATTCATCCAAGTTTGTGTTAGAAACCTCTGACTCTGTGTTTCTGTTTCTTTCATCAGAATATTATTTTACTGCAATGGCACTGCTTGCCTGTGCCTCTCTTTTCCCATAGACTGTGAGCACCTTGAGTTTTCAGCACCACTGGATCACCATTTCTTAACATAGTGCATAGTGCCTAATAGATACCCAGTGAATATTTGTTTCATGAAGTGATGGATGAATGAGACAGACCAACGAGTAGATGGATAACGAGAGTGAGCTACTTTTCACTGTTCCTGGTTTGCTTTATACTTTTCTTTCTTAGTTTTGCCCAGAGTATTTACTTCTTGGAGAAATCTGAAGATTTCATATAGGCCAAGGAGCACAGTGCTCAGTACAGAAGCACTTGACAGCCAAGTGGAGAAAAAGATGCTTCGCTGTTATTTCTTCCCAGCCAGAAGCATAAAGAACTGCCTGTGTAACTTGTGTTATTGGACACCAAGACATCAAGGGTGGGCCACAGGGACTGACTGTGGACTAGTGGCCTCTGACTTGTAAGCCTGTCTTCCGCTTGCTATATTTAGAGCTTTGACCAGATCGGATGCATTTCTCGGCTCTAAAATTCTGCCTTTACATTACTGCAGTAGGAGGTAGTGTGAGTAGCGGTTAGGAAGGTGAAATTTGGAATTAGACTTAGGTTTGAGGCCTGTCTATGCCATTACTAGCTGTATGAGGTTAGTTTAATCACTTCTCTGAGTTTAAGCTTTTTCACCTACCTCAGAAGTGTCTGTAAGGCACTTAAAGCAGAGGAAATACTTAGTAAAGGTTGTCATTATTATTGTGGTCCACATTTCAGAAGGGCATCCAGAGCCAGTGAGGTTTCCTCTGGGTACTGATTCTTACAGATAATCCCTATTGAATTCCTTTTACTACAAAAAAGTATATGAATCACCTGTAACCCCAGACACTTCTCTGTGTCTGCCCACAGAGAAGGGCTTAATGTGTTGTCCTCTCATTGTACAGATATGGAAACTGAGGTCCAAATAGGTGATGTGGTGTGTCTTTGTGTCATATGATGAGTTTGTAGCAGAGTTGGCACTGGTCCCCTTTCTTCTGATAGTGGCATTTCTCATTCAATAGAGGGGTTTCCACTTAAGGGAGATGGAGATGTTCCACATTTCTTTCTGGTCCTGGCCAAAAGTAATCAGTCTACTAGAAGTTTCCATGGGGTAAGCACAGAAGACTCTCTCTTCATCACTGCCATACCTTGGGAAACTATCTCCAGTGTAGATAACAGAAAGAATAAATATTTTTGTTGAGAGAAAAAAAATGAAGACAAAGGTCAAAGGGAATCATGTAATGGGTTGAGTCAGGAAAGAAAAAGAAAGCATTTTTTCCCTCTCCTCTTTTTCTCCAAAACAGTCTTTATATAGAACTTGTATAAGAGCCAATTTATTTGATATGGAAAAAATGTGAAAGCAGCAAAATACACATACACACACATACACACACAAAGAGGTATTTGTGGTGGGGTTCAGAACTCAAATTACCAAGAGATAAAGGAGTTGAAATGGTAGGTTGATTTGGAAGGATGTGTTTCTCTTTTTTCAGCCTCAGAGAATATTCAGGTCAGGAAGTCCAGCCCAGCCCAGCCCAGATCTCCAATAAACTCCTTGAAACACAAAAGAGTACAAGAGGAAGGCCAATGAAAGCCTCAGTCTAGCCCTTGTGCCTGTCACATAGTAGGGACTAAAGAAATATTTGGAGAGTGAATGAAAGAACAAATTGTGCGTAAGAGTGTCGACCTCAATACTGATGATTTGGCATAGTATGTAGCACTTTTACAAAGTAGGTAGGAGTTCAGCACTTAAGTTTGCGTGCCTTTAGGAAAGGGACTGGTCTGAGTCATCCTAATACTGTTTCCAGTGCAGAATCTGGCATATAGAATGTTCTCAGTACATATTTGTGAATTGAGCAAGTAGTTGCATGAGTGAAAGAGAACTTGGAGATTCCTGGACCTTGGAGACAATTTAGAGCAGTGGCTATTAAACTTTAACTAGCATCCAAATTACCTGGAGAGGCCCTGCACTCAGAGTTTCTGATTCACTAGGCTAGACTGGGGCCTGAGAGCCTGGCCTTTCTCAGTTCCCAGGTGATACTAATGCCGTGGGTCTGGGGCCACACTTTGAGAACTTGTTTTACTGCACTGGTTTTTAAACTTGGTTGCAAATTATAATCACCTTATGAGATTTTAAAAGTTCTAATGGTCAGGACTTACTCTTAACCATTAAATAAATATCTGAGGGGATAGAGAGTGGAAATGGGATACAAGGGAGACCCAGGCAATTTTTAAATGTCCCAGTTTTTAAATGTGCAATCCAAATTGAGAAGAACTGGCCAGGCACAGTGGCTCAAGCCTGTAATCCCAGCACTTTGGGAAGCCGAGGCAGGCAGATCACGAGTTGAGCTCTCAGACCAGACTGGCCAACCCGGTGAAACCCCATCTCTACTAAAAACACAAAAATTAGCCCAGCGTGGTGATGCGTGCCTGTAATCCCAGCTGCTCAGGAGGCTGAGGCAGGAGAATTGCTTATACCTGGTGGGTAGAGGTTGCAGTGAGCCAAGATCGCACCACTGCACTCCAACCTGGGTGAGAGTGCAAGGCTCTGTCTTGGAAAGAAAAAAAAGAGAAGAACTAATCTAGTGCAACCTCCTGCATGCCAAGTTGAGGCATCGGAAGACTAGAAAAGACAAGTGACTCACCTAAGAGGGTAGAGGCAGTTAGTGATTTAGCTGAGATTTAGCTGAGAATAGAACTAAGCTAAATCACTAAGGGTGCTTTCATTTATTCAGTTTAATTTTCACCATTTCACACTTATCAACCCATGGCAGCTCTCACAGGCTCATAACTTGAGGCAAAAAAAATGAAAGCTGAGTTTAAACTGAGATTTTAAAACATCTATTATTTCTTCCCTCCATTGCTTTATAAAGAAAGTTTAAGTGGAAGCATATTATAGAACTCTACCACTCTAGACAAGTGAGGAGATGGAAGAGACAGGGTTATGGAATATTTTTAAGGCAGGACTATCCTTTAAATTTTAAGTACATTCTCAAACACAAACCAAGTGCTCGTTCTGAGTTCTTAAACAGCTGTTCCTCATCTTTGATTCAATGAATTAGAAAGAGTTTGCCTGTGATGTGCACATTAATTGCTAGTATGTAAAAGGAAGTGCTGGTAAAGTGTTTGAAAGTGGTTCTGCCCTTTAAAAAGATTAAAAGTTTCCTCTAGAACTTGGTTTCCATTAATGATTGGCTTAGTGAATATTTTCAAGTAGACAGAGCGGAGATTGTCTTACATTATTTTAGAACCAAATAAAGAGCCACAAAAGGCCTATAGAAACCATTGACACCCAAATTAGATGGCGAAGACTCTATCCTTTTTGTAGATTAAAACAGAAGTTGGAATCATATCTTTAATTGAGCATCAGTTGAGTGCACTGGCTTAGAAGTCAGAACGAAATTCCAATCATTACCTTCACCACTTCCTAACTGTGTGATCTTGGATGAGTGACTTCACATCTCTAAGCCCCAGTTTTCTTCTTTGTAAAATAAGAATAGTACGGCTGTGGTTGTGGAGAGGATGGAATGAGTAAAAGATGCAAAGAACTTAGCCCATTTTCTAGTACACAGGAAAAGCACCAATGGCTTCATTATAAGATGGTCTTCCTCCTAAGACAGAAATTCTGAGGATGTTTGGGGAAGAAGTAATAGAGAGGTGACTTGAGAAGTGAATAATTTTTTTTTTTTTTTTTTTTTTTGAGATGGAGTTTCACTCTTGTTGCCCAGGCTGGAGTGCAATGGCGTGATCTCGGCTCACTGCAACCTCTGCCTCCTGGGTTCAAGCGATCCTCCTGCCTCAGCCTCCCGAGTAGCTGGGATTACAGGCATACATCACCACACCCAGCTAATTTTTTGTATCATTAGTAGAGACAGGGTTTCACCATGTTAGCCAGGCTGGTCTTAAACTCCTGACCTCAGGTGACCCACCTGCCTCGGCTTCCCAAAATGTTGGGATAACAGGTGTGAGCCACCTCCCCGGCTGAGAGGTGAGTATGAAAGACAAGTACTACTTCACATAAGAGCAGTGAGCATCCAAAAACAGTGACAGAAACCCAAAGCTGCAAAGGCCTTAAGGATCAAGTGGGTTTGAACCACTGTTCTGCCTCAGGAAACAAGACAAAAACGCTGTTAAAGTTGATGTTCACTTTCCAGCACAATTTTTGTGCAAATACCTAGGACTGTGCCCAACCCCCAGTCAATCTACTATAACTTCACCCCTGATTCACCCACTGAAAAAGCAATCAAAATGCATAAATTGTCTTTAATTTAATATAAAAAGAAAATCATTCACAAACTTCACTTCTTCTACTTTCATTAGTAATAAATGATTTTCTCACTGCTACTCTCATCCAACCTCCTTCATTTACTATTGGAATGACTAAAATTAAGAAAGGCTTATGAGGCTTAAGGTCACACATCAGATTTGTCACTAAATCCAGGTCTAGTGGTCCCTTTCCCATTGCTCCTCCCATGATATCAACTCTGCCATGTTAAGACAAATCTACACCCAATGATGGGTTACAATCCATAGAATGAGTCTTGGCTGTGATGAACCTTCCCTTTCCTGTCCAGGCCTCTCTGACCTGCCTCACGTTTCTCCACAACCCACCCACTTAATAAACTCCCTATTCAGAGAGTGCACTTACATGTCTATGAATTTCCTATTGAGATGTAGGATGGAGGCCACATCCACCTGGAGAGGAGGGTCCCGGACCACCTTATACTGCAGGGGCTTACACTGTAGACAAAGTGGGGTATCTGCAGTGGAGGTCAACATGGCAGCATCGATCTCTAGGTGCTCGTCCAGCGTGTAGATCTGGATGCCGTACACCTCCTCGCCCACGTCCTGGAGCCTGATGGTCAGTGGGATGTCACAGAAGACATTCTGAGGACCCAGGGAGATGTTCTTCCCACTGACAGTCAACAGTTTGATGTCATTGACAGCTCCACTGGAGTCCCAGTCAGTGGAGACAAAGGTCACCCAAATGGTCAGAGACTCAGGGACCAACGGGTAGAGGAATTCCAGCTCGAGGTAGCAGCCTTGAGGCTCAGGGCAGGCTGGAGGAACTGTGTGTGGGTTGACAGCTGAATTTGGGCTCCAGGTGCGGACACTGGACTTACAGGGCTGTTCAACATCAGGATGACCTACGCAGAAGAGATGAGGGAATGAGTTCTTGAAGAAAGAGCTTTATTCTGATCCTTAGAGTTTCCTGTGGACCCCAGGAGAAACCAGCCTGACTAGAACTTAGACAGAGGGGAAAAGGAGAGGAAGGTTCTTGGTGTCTTGGTGAATCTGCTATACACACAGCATCCATCTCATCCGCACCCCTGCAATACAGATTTCAGAGGAATCACCAGACATTCAGTCAAACTGCTTTCATCTCATTACTGAGTCAATGTTCAAACTTTCCTTCCTCATCTTCCACTTAGGAGGCTGTGCTGCCTAAGATGAAAAGAAGTAAAGGCTCCAAATATAGAGTGAATCGATCAGGTTCATACAACTTGAAGTGTAAAGGTCAGCATTGGAACCAAGTTTTGTTTCATTTTGGAATCTGCATTCTTTGTTCTTGTCCCTGTTGGATGCAGGGAACTCTAGAATAAATTAGAATCCTTGTGGTGTTACTGCCATTGGTAAAACCTACTTGGAATGACAGAAATCCTAACCCCACCCCCTGACCAGCAAAGAATATGTGAGCATAAAGAGCATCCACCCTGCAGACTGAGGACCTGGGAGGAAACTGTCTAGAACCATGAACAACAGAGCTGGAAGGCAGCCTTGGAGCCCTCTTATCTCTCCTCCTCCCCTTCTCTACATGCGGTCATTCCATACCACTGAGCTTCTCTGCGCTCTGTTCTGTCTGACTCAGGAAGGGGAGGGTTGGGTGAGGAGCAGGGAGAAAGAAGGAGGGATTCTTCTCCTCTTTCCCTAGGGAGATGATGCCTCATCCCCACTGATCTCAGCCTGCAGCGACTTCTGAATTTTTCTCTGCTGAGATCACATCTAGACTCCCAGAGAGCTCTTCCTTGCACTACTGAGAAAAACAACCAGGACTCAATGTAGTGACTGGCTCTAATTTGTTTAAGGGAGCCTCATGAGAGAGACAGACCAGATGGTAAGATGAAGGACCTCAAGTTGTCCAACTAGCCACCTTAAAAAAAAATTAAGAGACAGAGTCCTGCTCTATTGCTCAGGCTGCAGTGGAATGGTCTGATTGTAGCTCATTGCAGGCTTGAATCCCCCTGCCTCAGCCTCCTGAGTAGCTGGAATATAGGCATGTGTCCCCATGCCCACCTAGGCACATTCTTTTTTTCTTCAGCATCAGTGGTTTGTTGGGAGGGTGGTGGTGACCCTGGACATTTCTGAAGCAAATAAGGAAAAAAAAAAAAAAAGATCTTTGCTTAAAAATGCTTTGTGGTAATGTTTCAGGGTAACAGGAATCACTATAATGTCAACACTAGAAAGTTATTTGGAGTGAAAAAACTATGCCAGTGAAGGCTGTAAATGCCTCTAACCTCCTTGCCTCTGCTTAGCCAAGAAAAGAGAGAAGCCACCAAGTAGAGATGGAGAAGAGAAGAGGAAAAGAGAAGGAGGTGTGAGCAAATACACAAAGGCTTCTTAGATATAATGCATCAGAGCAAGAAAAGATAGATTTAATTACAAGATTTCCTCTATCTCTCCTTGGCTAGTTTCATTCATTATTTGCAGCAACTGCTGGCTCAAAGCAACCTGTAGTTTAGGGGAAAAACACAAGTAGGACTCCCCACCTAGCTGAAGCCTTTCTTCTTGTCTACTTTCCAACCCACTGAGTTCCTGACTCTCTTAACTTTGTGGGACGTTGACACACATGTATCACTTATTCATTCAGTCAACTTCATTGAAGGCAGCACATTACAGTATATGAAACACATCTCCCAGTCATTAGTTAACTCATCTGATTGTCATCAAAATCCTGTAAGACAAAATCGTTGTCATTTTGTCTCTATCAAAGAGCGCTGTTTCACTCAATGCCATGCAGCTTTTGCTTAATACAGTGCGCCTGGTCCATAGAGAATTCACATAGTGGATGCTCAATACATATTTGTTAAAGGAAGGACCTTCTATCCGGTTAACATCGAGTTAAAAGTTACAGCATGGAACATTAAGGCATGCTTCCTGATGGTGGGTGCCAGGTGAACATTCCACCCCTCCATGGGCTTTCTCCTGCAACTGGCAAGGGATAAAGTAATCTTTCTCCCTTCCTTGGAGAAAATGACTGTCAGTGGTGGGAAGCCACAGGAGAGCAAAGATGACAAATCTGCCTGGCTCATCCTTCCTCCCTAGTTTCTTGTTAATCAACAGAGGAACCAAATGCTTCCAAAGGACAGGAAGGTGAGTCTGGTCATTATACTCAAGCAAGTAAACAGGAGTAGAAATCTTAGCAAAGCTTGTGGTTGTCTGGTTATTAGAGACAAACCCTTAGATGTAAAAAAGAGTCCCTAGAGGCACTGAGTGTAACCATAACCAAAGCAGCAACCTCATTAATAATGCCAGCCTTCACGAGTTGCCCATCCTCAATGTGCAGGCACTGTGCCAAGGACATTACACGCCTCAGGTCTTTTTACGCTGGCACTAAGTCTGTGACGCAGGTCTTATGAAATTCATTTTACAGAAGAGGAAACTGAGACTCAGATGGTTCAGAAATTCCCTGGCAGGGAGTAGAATATGATATTGTTGGTCCAGGCAGTGTGCCAGGCTTTGAAGGAATGAAAGTTGGGTTAAAATATCAGTTATAGGGTTTCTTACTGTGTTACCTACTGTAATGTTACCTACCTCAGGGTTGCTGTAAACCTCGAATAGGATGAGATCATTAATAGATTCTCATAAATATATTAGTTCTGTCCTGGAAAGTAGGGAGGTATTAACAAGGAAAATATTGGTAAGAGGAGGTATTCCAAGCATGAAAACAGTTGGGAGAGAGTGTCAGTTAAGGTTACTATGGTTTTGAGTACAATAGTAGAGCCACAAATGCTGAGGCTGGTAAGCTAAGTAGAATCAAGATTGTGAAGTAGTTTGTATACCACATTAAGGAAACTGAACTTTATACTGAAATAGATGAAGAGCTACTGAGAAATTTTAAGCAACTGAGTGACATCAGAGCTGCCTTTTAGGAAAACCACTGTTGGCTTGGTGTGGTGGCTCACGCCTGTAACCCCAGCACTTTGGGAGGCCGAGGCGGGCAGATCACTTGAGGTCAGGAGTTCGAGACCAGCCTGACCAACATAGTGAAACCCTGTCTCTATTAAAAATACAAAATTAGCTGGGTGTGGTGGCACATGCCTGTAACCCCAGCTGCTTGGGAGGCTGAGGCAGGAGAATCGCTTGAACCTGTGAGGCAGAGGTTGCAATGAGCCGACATCACACCACTGCACTCCAACCTGGGCAACAAGAGTGAAACTCCATCTCAAAAAAAAAAAGAAAAAAAAAGAAAGTAAGTAAATAAAAGAAAAAACACTGTTTAGAGACACAGACACCATCCATCCATCCATCCACCCATCCATTCATCCATCCATCCATCCATCCATCCATCCATCCATCCATCCACCCATCCATCCATCCATCCACCCATTCATTCCATTTATTCAAAAAGTAACTATTCAGTGCCAGGTGTGTGTCCAGAGGTAGGCTAGGCTCCAAGAGAATAAGTTTGCCAACATGATCTCTGTTCTCAGGGAGCTTTTAGTCTTGTGAGACCAGTTAGGAGAGTACTGGACTAATGCAGACAATACATGAACTGCAAAAAAGCATGCAAGGAGATGGCAAGTCAGAATTCCAAAGGAGGAAAAATGAACACAGCTGGTAGATTGATTGGACATGTAGTTGCAAGGTAAGGACAGGAGCTGAAGAAAAGAAGCAAAGAGAGAAGGGAAGGAAGGAGATAAGGAAAGGGGAGGAGGAAGTGTGGAAGTGGAGAAAAGAATAAAGAAGAAAAGAGAAATAAGCGCAGAAGCCCTGTTACTTCATTATTAATAGATATTCTTTTGTATATATGGTGATTAAATGAAAAATTACATATTTATATAAGTTGTCCACTAAAAATAAGGTCATATATGTGTATAGACATATATATTTATACATACTCATGCTGATCTACATTTACATTTGTGAAACACCATACAGGCACCCATTATATATCTATGTATATACACACTGCAGCTGTTGACACAAATATAGTTATAAAAACTTGCTGCCAAGCTTTTTTCCAGGTGAATAGTTAAGAACACCTGAAATATTCTGGGCAGAAAAATAGAGAAAACACACAAATGAGAAAAAATGAAAACAGTTAGTGCCATGTGCTAATCTCTCATGGAAAACCCAACACTTGGGATCTATTTAATACTTGCATAAGTGATCTTAACTGGGATTTGAGTCAGTCAGATCAAGAAATTTATATTTATCTAATTTATAGGCTACAGATATAACATGGCATCAAATATCTCAAAAATATTTATGTATGAAATACAGTTTTTACTCAAGAGGTAGGAGCACAACCACTGTCTATGAACAAAGGCAAACAGTTCTATGACTGTATTTACCTTCTTTGAAATGAAGTTAATGAAATGCAGCAGATTTCTAATAAAGATTTGTCAAATGAAGAGTCTTCTGCTAGTTAACATGGGATTATATGAAAAGAAGTTACAGCTCCATGGAATATTAGAGCTGGAAGGGACACATTATAGTTCAACTTTTCATTCTGCGGATACAATGCCATTTTCAGAGAAGCTATGTGACTCACTCAAGGGCACAGAGTACATCAATAGTAGGTCTGAGACCATGATCCAATCCTCCTCCTTTCTCTCCCCTGCACTCCCCATGTTTTTTCCCCAATCCTACAGATATGTCTGGCATTGCTCATGAATTTGGGTGTTTTAAGTTAGTTTGGGAAGTCCAAAAACTTAAACATGCAAAGATAAATAGGATGAGAATGAGTTGAGGAATAAATTGCAGAGTTTGGCTCATGGAAAAGTTTATTTCTTCAAGGATATTAAAAGGGTCTGAGCCAAAAGGATCACAGAGACTGTAATAGGATGCTCTAAAAAAAGAACAGTGTCTTTTCCTGGCCCACATGTACTAAATTTACATAGGAGGAAAACCCGGGGCTGCTGAGTTTCCTTGGAGCTCCGAATTGGCTCAGGGAACCAGAGACCTCAGTGCCTCCAGTTGAACTCCATTCTGCATATTATGCTTTAAGAAGGTCAGGAACAAACTAGGAGCAAACTTCACCAACTAATAGTCGCGTTGGATGTAGGTGTGGGGAGATGTCTGGAAATAATTTTATTCAAACAAGTGGTAGAACAAAGCAAGATAATTTTAGCCAGAGACATCTCAGGGGAGAATCTTGCTAATTCTACCTTCCAAGTACCTCTCAACCCCATAAACTTTTCTCCATTCTCACAGCCACCGACCTCACCAGCCCACCATCATTCCTCAGCTGGATTTTGGCAACAACCACCTTGCTGCTTCCCTTCCTCCAGCAACCAAACTCTCTTGATCTCTTCTTCACACAGCAGCCTGAACAATCTTTACGACACCCAAGTCATACCATATATCATGCCCTAAGGCACGTGGTTTTCTCATTGCCCTCGGTGTGAATCCAAACCCTTCCTCACCTGGCCATTATCCATCTCACCTAGAGTCTTACCTCTGCCACCTCCACCTTGTTTTACATGTTCTGAACCTACTTAAACTCTTACAGCCTTACTGAACTTTTGCTTATGCAGGTTATATCTATTAGTAGTTTCCATATTGTAAACTAAAACCAAGAAATTTGAAAATTCAAGAATACGTAAGAGTGTGTTCCACTAGCTATCAGAGCACAAATGACATCACATGTCATGTGTCTATCAGATAGCTCCACTGGACTCTCAGGAGTGAATGAGAGTGGAAAAAGCAAATGATGTCATACGTAATTTTATGAAAATACTTTTGACTTTGAGGACACCCTATAAAAGTTTCCAGGAACCCCATAAGCCTCTGAACTAGATTTAGAAAACAGCCACTCTGTGAACATACCAAACTTTTTCACATTCTCAGATGCACCTTGTTAATAATGTTGTGATATTTCGTGGGAAGACTGAGTCTCCAGTTCAGAATGAAGTCCTCTTCTTATGGGCCCCCAGCACCACTTGGTACTTCTATTACCATAAGCCTGTTCACATTGAATGGCAATTGGCCATTTACTTATCTGAATTCCCTAGCAGACACTCAACATTGCCTTGCCCATGTGCCCAAGACAGTGCCCAGCATATAGTGCCTGTGTTGGTCACTAGTGAGACGGGTTCACTAGATGCAAGTATGCAAAATGTTGTCAGGTGGCGGAGACACATTCTTTGTGACAACCCAAAGTGGGTTCAGTTTGGGTGGAAAAATTACAATTGCAGATTTCAAGAACTTTCTAAAAAACTGGAGCTTGAACAGGTGCCAGGGAACCTCAGTGAGGATGCACATAGAGGGGATTCCTGCACTTGGGGGGAGCCCGGGCCTGATGACCCCAGGCGTCCCTCTCAGGTCTGATAGCCTGTGATTCTGTGAGGCTGAACTGAGGGCTTTTCCCAGACATCCCTCTTGCTTTACATTCCAGATGGATTTGTTTAGACTTCCCAAGTTTGACTCTCATTTTTATTTTAAGCTACTTTAAAAAATAAAGTGCGGTGCCGTCGTTTTTCAACTTCACTTTCCTCTCTGATCCTTCCCCCTTGCTTTATTCTATCTCTGGCTTTTTCTTTTCAACCTTCTTTCTAAAAATATAGAGGATAGCGGAGGAGTTCTCACTGGTGTTCAGTGAGAAGACTGATTCCGCTCCCTCTGATGCACTGGTGTAATAGTGTGCTCGCTCAGTGACTGCTGGCATGAGCTGACCTGCAGAGGAGCAAGAGGGACTGGGTGGGGGCAGGGTCTATGTGCACAACCCAGAGGACCAGTGATGGGGAGATGAAACAATAAGAGGAAAGTATGGAGCCTCTGCCAGCCTGGTTCTGAGGCCAAGTGACAACAAGCGTTTGGCAAAAGGTATTCTTCTCTTAATTTCAATAATGATGTAAGAAAGCACAGAGATCATTGGTTCCTTGGGAAGCTGGTGAGACACTCCTGAGCAGGGAAAAGTCTGATAGTGGGTGGAACCCATAACAGTGGCAATCATAAGGCACTTCCATTAAGTGTCTTACAGGTAAATAGATCTCAAAAAGAGGGTACATAGAAGAAATTAAAAGGAATAGTTGCAATGCATGTGAAAGTGCTCTGTATAGTCTAAGAAATAACAGAAGAAGAATCAAAGACCACTGATGCCTTGAAGCCCCAAAATATTTGTATTGACTCTAAAGTGACCTTGTTTGTAACTAACTACAAGCAGTTGGGGACTGAAGGATATATAAATACCCCCAAGACACTGTGCTTGTATCAGGTGTGTGGCCTTGGGCGCCTCTTTAATATCTTAGTGTCTTTGTTTCCTCATTTGTAATACGAGAACATGTTAGGATGGTGCAGGTGCTCAAAAAGTGTTTGTCAAATGGATGAGCGCTTGACTACTAACCTTGCAGGATGATGTTAATCAAATGAAATGATACATGAGAAAGACCCATACAAATCATACTACTCCAGATACATTGAAAGACCTGTTCTTTGCACACTCCACCTGTCAGTGAGCTTCCAGAAGGCTGACTTACCTTCTGCTTCACGAGGGCTCCAGTGTCCTGATGGGCTGCAGGGCATTGGGGAGGAGGCGTTGAAAGCATACTGTACCAGGATTCTCCCTTCCAGGCAAAGATCACATGCTGATCCCAATTCTCTAGGAGGCCAAGGAAAGGGAAAATGCACCGACTTAGGAACAGTTGAATGAGCAACTGATGGGACTAGGCCAGAGTCAATGGGGCAGAGGACACAGCAAATCTGTGTTTCCCCCTTTCCTCCCTACATATGCCAAGGCTTCTAGAAATAACCATAAGTGAAATGCCTCCCCATTGCCCAGCAAGAACCTCGTTTGGGCCTAAGTGGCCTCTGTTCTGATGATGTACACATTTCTCTGATTTTTAGCAGCACGAAGTCAACAGGCTGAAGACTCACCACCTGCGGTAATTTTAATTTTATCAGGCATGTAAAGTTCCACTGAAGATTTGCAATGTAGTTATGAGAAAACCTTTTGCTCCATTTCATTCTCAAAGTTTACTCCTTTTACAATATTTATCAGGTACCTATTATGTGCCAGACACCATCCTGTGTTTTAGGCATTAAATACGAAGAGGGCATGGTTCCTTCATCTGAAAATAAGAGGGCTGGATTAAATGATGGCTAAAGAACCTTCCAGCCTTGACATTCTGTGGATGGATGAGTCACTCCTCGATTTTACAGTCAAAAGCAGTTTCTCTACCATGCCATCTAATTCATTTTAGCAGCTTTCCAAGGGGCTAGCCAATCCCTCAATGGGACCAGTCCCAGAAGTGGAATATTACGATGGCTTCCCCTACCAACTTGTGTCTTGTGTATCTGGATTCAATCTTCCTTTGGCCATAGCAGTCTCTGGGATCCTACTCATTTTCCAGATTTAGCATCTGTTTATGAGGCAGTTGTGGAGAAGGGAGAGGAATGAGTCCTCTTCTCCTGTCTTGTTGTGAACCAAAACCAGCAAATCTGAGTGACCTCTGCAGAGGGACTGGAAATGAAATCTCGGGAAGATGTTGAGAAATGGCCCAGCACAACCCGTTATTTCTCAAAGTGCAATGGTCCTGATGATAACTCTGTCATAATTCCTGGAAGAACGTCTGTGCTTTGGCTACCTGAAAGGATGCAAGGGAGAAGCCAGGTCTGAAGCCTTATGGCTTTCCCCTCACAGAGACATTCACTATGCCTCTGGGCTCACACAGTCAGGAACCTTGTGCTTGTAAGCGTCACAGTGTGTGGTTTCTCCCTGTTCCTCCTCCACACAGCTGACAGGAGATCATCCCCAAACCTCAAGATGAACAGGTCATGCCCCTGCTTACCTCTTTCTGTGATTTTATCCCCTAATGCCCTGTGATGTGGTATTCAATCCTCTTTCATACTATCCTCTGCTTCACTCTAGCTTTGTTTCTCTCCACGATAAGCTGTGCCTACCTATCATGTTGTGTCATGTTACCCAAATCCCCTCTGCAGACTTTTTTCACTTGGCTGATGTTTCTCCTCCTTCGAGTTCACCTTGGACATCATTTCCTCTGTGAAGACATTTTTTTCGACATGCAAGAGAGTTTCCCCCAAAAGATTGTGAGGTCCTTGAGGACAAAGTCAATATCTAATAACTATCTTTTTATCTCACACGGCACAGCACACAACTTATTTTATAATGTTGGTCAGTATAAGCAGTTGAATGGATGCATGGATGGATGGATGGATAGATGGATGGATGGATGGATACTAGTCACTTAAGCATGTGCTAATACTCATGGCTAACCTAGTGCAGATCTTCAAATTGTAGGTTTTGCGTTCTCAGCCTTATCATTGTAAGTATGAACCCATATGTAGGTGGAAATTTTGCAAGCACACTAATATTAATATTCAGTGATAAGATAATCATTAAATAGTCCATGGTTAATATGCTTAATGGAATGGCAAGCAGTTATTGCAGAAATATTTATAAAGATTATGCAACTTCATGGAAAATGTGTAAGCTATAATATTAAATGAAAAAGTCACATCCAAAGCTAAATCTACAGCAGTATCTCAATGTTCAAATAACCTTATGAAACAAAATATTATCAGCAGCAATTTCTGGGAAATGGAATATAGGATGATGGATCCCACCCCCTATTATTACTCTTTCTGGTTTTCTAAATTTTCTCAATATTTTAAATACATGAGTTACTCTTGGAGTAGCAATAATAACAATTATACAAATCTACTCATATGCAGAAAAGTAGGAGTGGAGAGAGAGACTTCCTCAGCACTGCTAATGAAGGCAGAGTTCCCTTAGGATGACCACAATCCACGCTTAGTGGCTCTGAGTCACATGACTGGCTTTAGATTGACACTGGGATTACAAATGTTCTGGGATGAATTCAGGAACCATGCTGACCTTGATGGTCATTCATTCCTTCTTTCTATATCCCTTAGATGTTTTATTGTGGGCGATACACATAAAGTCACCTGAGTTTCAGTGAATTCTTGATATGTCCCAGGCTCCCAATAAATACTTTGATGAGTGCACAAATCATCATCCAGCTGAAGCATATGTATGATGTCCTGTCCTACACATCTAGGAATTGTATGTGTTTCCTAACTTTCGCATTCATTTTGTCTTCATGGGTGCCTATATTTACACATAAACATACACAAACATGCACAATGAAATCATAGACATGCAGGATACCAAAGCTGGGAGAGCTCATCTTTCTTACTTGGGTTTCATGAAAATCAAAGCTTAAAGCTCTAAGTATGTGCTGTCCACTATGGCAGCTATTAGCCTTATGTGGCTATTTAAATTTAATTTAATTAAAAATAAATACATTTTGACATTTGATTCTTCAGTCACACCGTAACATTTCAAGCCCCAGTTGGCTAATGGCTGTAATCTTAGTGCTGATATAGAATATTTCCATGATTGCAGCAAATCTTATTGGACAGTGTTTCTTCAAGGCATCCATTATATATAATGAATTAACTTGTCTCCTATGAAACTAAAATAGTACTTATTATGTACCATCTTTGGGAGAAATGAGGAAATAGTTACTTAAATCATTTTCCACATCTTAAAATTTAGAAGAGGAACCTTGGTTGAGAAAGGCCAGAACTTCTTTGACTTACGGATCAGAAAACTGAGACCAAAGGCAGAGGGAATGGATGAGGTCACAAAGACTTCAGACCCAGGTTTCTTGGTTTTCAGTCCAGTACTATTTCCAATACACCATGGCCAATTGTCAGATAACTGAAACCACCCAGTCAACACGTGTTTGCAAGACGGATAAAAATAAAGGAGTTAGGAAAACCAGGGGTGGCCTTGAATTATTTATTCAGTTGCCCATGTGTGAGGACACAGGCTGTGGGAGGATCTGAATATGTTTTTTTAAGGGAAACCCTTGTATTCTCTTAGACCACAGATGTGAGAACAGCAGGAGGACATGAGGATGGCCAGGGGCGAGAGGTTGGCATTGATGGATGTAGTGGAAAACACCAGAGGCTTTGCAGAGAAAGGGAATTTTCAAGTAGCTAAACAGCTCTGGAAAATGTTGCACAAAATGGGAGCTGATATTTCTTGAACATAGAGTGTGTGTGCTTGGCATTTCACAGTTATCTTGCTGAATTCTTCACAAAAGCTAGGTGACGTGGGCATGATTAGCACATTTTGATGGAAGAAGACCCAGAGGATCAGAGGTGAGATGGCTTTGCTCAAGGTCCCATTGACTGGGAATGATAAAGCTGAGGATGGGAAATGGATGACCTGACATTAAAGCTTGTACACTTTCTACTAAGCCAACTTGCATGAGTATAAATTCCATCTGTGTGGGAGAGTGATATACATTAAAGACAGTTCCATTTCTTTACAACAATTTATTGAACTTGTGGACTGACTTCTTTTAGCCATAGACTATGGTCAATGTAGCTGCTAACTCTAATTAGATATGTTTTGGAAATGTCAGTTTTAATTTAACGTATGATAACTATGTTATGAAATCTTAAACTGAACAGAATAGCGATTGTATGAGCCTCAAGAACCAACTGACTATAGGTTATTAAAAACATATTGATTGAAGCTGAGGACACTGTGTAATAGAGACATATCTCATTACACAACAATTAACCCTCCAATAGGTTTCCAACAATCAGGTGGTATTTATTTAATGGACAATAACTGCTTTATGAAATATAAATTAAATACATACACAGGAAGCTTCATTTACAAAACTTCCATTTTTAAGTGGAATGGAGGCCAAGGCTTGACCAAAAGTCTGATACTTCTCATCACCACAGAAAAAATAAATAAATCTATGGGCTGCTGGAAAGCTCTGAAGTGTCACACGAGGTTTCCCAAACCCAGCTCTGCGCTCCCAGTGAGGATGGCTGGGGCAGGGGAAGGGGAATTTCTACAGAGAGCGTAGGAAGTGCATTTCCTGCCCTGATGATCACATTTGCCAGCTGCCAAAGAAGGTTCTAGACTCAGGTACTGATGGTAATGTGATGAAAAATTAGTGCCCACATTTTATGTGGTACTGGGATCAAATATGTTTCAAAATTTTTTAAATTTTATTTTAATTGACATATGATTGTGTACATATTTATGGAGTACAGTGTGATGTTTTGATATTTGTTTACAATGTGGAGTGAATAAATTGGGCAAATTAACAAATCCATCATCTCTCACACTTATTTTTTTTGGCAAAAACATTTGAAATCTATTCTCACAAATTTGAAATATACAATGCATTATCATTTATTAGTCACGATTCTGTGCAACAGATCACTAAAGCTTATTCCTCCCATCTACCTGAAACTTTATGCCCTTTGATCAACATCGTCCCTTTCCCCACTCACCCCACCTGCCTCTGGTGGTCATCATTCTACTTTCTACCTCTATGAATTCAATTTTTTTAGATTCCACATATATGTGAGAGCATGCAGTTATTTGTCTTTCTGTGCCTGTCTTATTTCACTTAGCATAATGTCTTCCAGGTTCATTCATTTTGTTGAAAATGACAGAATTTTCCCCCTTTTAAGGCTGAATAGTAGTATTCCACTGTGTATATACAGATGCTCCTTGACTTACAATGGGGTTAGGACTCACTCAATAAACCTATTTTAAGTTGAAAATACGGTAAGTTGAAAATGCACTTTTGACTTAGATATTTTCAACTTAAAATAGGTTTATACCATCTTAATACTCAAAGAAATGCTGAATGCATATTGCTTTTTAATCACTGTGAAGATAAAAAAGTGGAAGTCAAATTATCATAAATTGGAGACCATCTGTGTACCACATTTTCTTTACCTGTTCATCTGATGATGGACTCCTAGGTTGACTATATTTTAGCTATTGTGAATAATGTACAGTGAACATGGGAGTGTAGCAATCTCTTTGGCATACTAATTTCAATTTCTTTAAATATATACAGAGAATTGAGATTCCTGGATTATATGGCAGTTCTATTTTGAATGTTCTGAGGAACCCCCATACTCTTTTCCGTGATGGCTATATTAACCTACATTCCCACTGCCAGTGCTCAGGTGGTCCCTTTTCTCCATACCCTGGCTAACACTTGTTATCTTTCATCTTTTTGGTAATAGCCATTCTAACAGGGGTGTGGTGATATCTTTTTGTGGTTTTAATTTGCCTTTTCCTGATGACTAGTGAGGTTGAGCATTTCTTCCACATAGCTGTTGGCCATTTGTGTGTCTTGAAGTGTCTATTTAGGTCCTTTGCCTAATATATCTTTGACATACACACAAATTCAGACAAATACACTTGTAAATGAGAATTTCTTGCTTCTTTTTGTCGCTTTTATTTATTTTTTCTTGCGGGGGGCAGTGTAATGCCTTTTCTCCAATTCTAGTCTTGAAACAACTTAATGAAAGCACATAGGAGTCTGAGATAACACAATACAAAACAGGAGCTGAAGCCCAGTCCCTACCACTTTCTATGGCTCTCTGGTCACCTTTCAGCCTCTTTCAGCTCCAGTTCTCTTTTTATCTAGCAAATGAGGAAGATGATTCGTTTTGTACAAGGTTACCAGAAAGATTACATAAGATTCTGTATGTAAAGCATTTGGTAGAGAATCCCTCACATAGTAAGCACTTGATAGATCCCAGCAACTACAATAAAGTAGTATTAACTAATTGTTAGCATGGTTATTATTTTTGCCATCATTAATATATCACCATTAGTAGATGAAGCATCCCAAAGAAGGGCTGGGCATAGGGGTAATACACTAATCTTCCCTGAATTACGGCAAAATTCCAAAATAGATGCAAATACCTTGGTCTATTTTCATGACCCTTTTAAATCTGGTCCCCTTAGAGCTTGAGCTCCTCAAGGAGTCTATATGGGGGAAAGTATCACAAGAGACCATTTGATTCAGGTCTCCACCTTCAAGCCACTGTAGTATCATTAGACCCAGTTTTCAGGGAAGGGAGAATTAGGCTTAGAGAGAGAAAGTGACCTTCTCAAGGCCATGTGGTTAATGAACAGTCAGGGCAGCAGAACAGAGGTATCTTGTGCCTTAGTTTATCATTCCCTGGTCTTATAAAAATGCTACCTTTAGTTCTACAAAATAATAAAAAAAAATTTGGCACAGTCAAAAATTGTGTTTATATGTTATATATGTATATGTATTCTTTTTTCTTTTCTTTCTTTTTTTTTTTTTTTGAGACAGAGTCTCACTCTGTCACCCAGGCTGGGGTGTGGTGGTACCATCTCGGCTCACTGCAACCTCCGCCTCCCGGGTTCAAGCGATTCTCCTGCCTTAGCCTCCTGAGTAGCTGGGATTACAGGCGCCCCCCACCATGCCCGGCTACTTTTTGTGTTTTAGTAGAGACGGGGTTTCACCATGTTGGTCAGACTAGTCTCCAACTCCTGACCTCATGATCTGCCTGCGTTGGCTTCCCAAAGTGCTAGAATTACAGGTGTGAGCCACCGTACCCGGCCTTGTATATGTATTCTTTTATGTAAATATGTACTTATATACAAACGTGATACACCCATATATATATCCATATATAAGTATATATATGATATAATCTAATTGAAATATAATATAATATAATAATATAATATAATATAAACGTTTTTGCCTAGGCAATCACAACTCCTGAGCTCATGGAGACAAGACTAGTACCTCCATCCCAGAGGAGGTCTGTAGCAAAAGAGGATTCCAAGTTTCTAATAACAAAGTGAATCTAAGTACCCATTCACTTAAAAATATTTATTATTATTTATTCATTTCTATTAACAACCATTTATTTATTCCCTGATCCCAAATTTAAAGCATGCTAGGTGGTGGAGATACCTTTTGAACAAGAACAAGAAATGCAGTAAAAATCCCTCTCCAACTCAGCTTCCCTTCCAAGTTTCCCTCTTCTTGGCAGGAGAGAGAGAAAGGGATCAACATTACACAGGGCACACTCACCTTTCAAAGAAATGGCCATCTATAGGTGGGAACCACTCCAGTGTCACAGAGTCCGTTGTGTGGCCCACAACTTGGGGAGCGAGGGCAACAGGCACCGGTTTCCTGGAGGGCTGCCAGCTCTGGTAGACCAGGTCCAGGTAACAGTGCATTCTGGCGACTTGATTGGGCGTGAAGGAGTCCGTACAGTCGTCATCTGCAAGCAGGCAGAGGGAGAGATAAGCATCATGCTGCAAGGGCAGGCAGGCATACGAGAGAGTTATGACGGCTCCTGGCGGCCCGAGAGCCAGCACCCAGGTCGTTCCTTGCCAACTCAGGGCTGGCCTCTTCCAGCGCTCAAGAGTTAATGACCTGTGAACAAATTAGTGTAGTCATCACTTCTGGAGACAGGTGAGAGGAAACAGGAGGGAGGGAAGAGTGGATGGAACTGAAAAACTATGGCTGAGACTGGGAAGAGAGCAGCCCGGAGGTCATGGCAAAGGACACAGGCAAGACGAGCTATTTCCCACGGCCCCCAGATCCACCGGGTACTAAGTCAACAATTCCATTACTTCCTCCCTCCCTCAACCCCCACTCAATACGTCTCATTCATTCATTCATTCACTTGTTTATGCACTCATTCATTCATTCATTGATGCACTCTGGTTCCAACTCACTCCTTCACATTCTTTCATCTACTCATTTATTAATTTCACTGTTAACTGATGTGGTGATATTGCCCTTCAAACAAATCTTCTGAGTGTCTACTACATTTCTGCTCTGTGCCCAAGGGCATGGAAAGATGAAACTTTAAAAGTTCCTGCCCATGAAGAGGTACCAGTCTAGTTATGAGGTCAAGACCAGTCCAATGTATGAGTCAAGGTTGTTACAAGGCTGCTAAAGTCCGTGATGTCGATCAGTGATAAGGGAGGAAGACAGCATGGGTGGGGGCAGGGACAGGCAGGTGACCAGGAAGTCTTCTAAAGGAGATAGTTGAGGTTGATCAGATTGCATGGCTAAGATTGGAAAAGAAAGGAGAGGGGCTGCAGGAGAAAGTGCTGCACGACTACAGAGGCATGGTGCCCTAGGCAGAGAGCACAGGCCAGGGAGTCAGGCAGACCTGGGAACAAGCGAGAGTAGTGTGCATGCTGAAAATATGAGTAGTAACATCTCCCACTCAGTGCTGCCATTGGTCCACTGTGCTTTAGACACGGTAAACCTCTTCCTTTCTCTCGAGTTTTGGAGTATGCATTACTATTTTCCTTATTGTACACAAAAGGATATTAAAGCTGACAGAGGGTAAACAACTATTTTAAAATCACAAAGCTAGGGATACATCTGGGATTTGAACCCAGGCAGTCCTGACTTCAAGGCCGTGCTTCTGATCAATATGAGATATGAGAACTTCTTTTCAAGCATAAATGAGACATTGTATGGATATAAAATCCTGCAGGTGGTTGATAAATGGGAGTTGAGTCTGAGGCTAAGGGAGCTTGGAACACAATCTCTCAGGTGTCTTTGGATCTAACGACTTTTGATCCTAATCTCTTTTCCAGGGCATGACCTAAGACTTGGCCCTGAGGGAGAACGCTTGCTTCCCATTTCTCCCTCCAGCAGTTTCATTCAACTGCCCCAGGGGCAGGACAAGGCACTGTTTTGGCTTAATTTCCAAAAACACCACTTCCCAGAGGTGTCCACCTGGTCAGGGAGCCCACAGCTAGGCCCCAGACAGAGGAGCACAAGGCTCTTGCAATCTTAAAATAAATCCGCTACTGGGAATCCTGCAGCATATACTGGTTTCTTCTTATCAAACAAACATTAAATACGTTTGGGCAGGTGCTGGACAGTTAGACATGGCTTTGAGAATCCAGCTTAGGGAAGGGGCAGAGGTGTAAAGGAGGTTCTATACAGAAGCTGCCTTAAATCCCCTTAGTAATTTTTTCCAATCTCCTTTCCAGCACCCCAGGTAAGTCTTTAACACATTAGGAGAAGCAGAAGAGCCCAGTGTCTCTTAAGAAACACAGTATAGTGAATAAACGAGTAAATCTCTCTCAAACCCAGATTCCCACCATGTAACTCCTGAATACCAAACATTCTATGGCTCCCTATTGCAAGGAAAGAGTCCTCAGTCCAAAAAGGGCCAGATAATTGGACACTTTTTTCTTTGTTGCCATGAACTTTTGACTTCATCTCGAAAGCTTTGGAAAAGCCACCGAATAGGTTAGATGCAGGAAAAGGGCATGATGGCTAAGGGAAGAAGTATAGCCATGCGACTAGATTAGTGCACATAGAATCTGGAGTCAAATGGACAAGTGATTTTCTGCCCCCAGTGCCTCAGTTACCCCATCTGTGAAGTGAAGACAGTGATGATAACACGATTGCTCATTTCAAAACACAGCCAAGGTGCAGTGATGTGGGGTACTAAGAGCAATGCCTGTCCCATGATAAATGCTAGTAAATGGGAATTGGAAATAGTGTGTATGTGGTGTGTGTGTATGCTTGTGTGTGCTCATGTATGTGTGAGTGTTACAAAACTGGAAGCAGGAAAAAAATTCAGGATATAAAATATGCATTCTCTTTGATCTAACAATAAGGAATTTATGGATTCAAAAGATAGATACTCTACGATAAACATGGGTAAAATAGACATACAAAGATGTTTCTTGAAGCATAATTTATAATGGTGAAAATATTACAAATAGCACATCTGTTCATTTACAGGGAAATGGCTGTGTACTTTAAGGCACAGACATAGAACAGAATACTAATCAGGCATGACCAAAAAATGAGATAACTTTAAGACTCAGTTCCCTCGTGCATAAATTGGGGGCATTTAAATAAACTCCAAACCATGAATTTGTGAGAATTCAACAAGCAAGAGCACAAAAAGCATTTATCAAAATGAATGATGCTGAAAAACAGTAGGTTTTTTTCCCTGTATAAATATCTACTCTACTTGCTTCCCCCACAACAAAAAAGTATATTTTTCTTTTATAACCTAAAAAGGAAACATTTTCACATTTGTCGATAAAAAAAAAGTTTGAAAAAATGGATAGGTGATGGAACCTAGTAGGGAGACAGGAATGTATTTGAACTTTAAAGCTGAAGTTGAAGCTGGACACAGTGGCTCTCTCCTGTAATCCCTGCACTTTGGGAGGCCAGGGTGGGCAGATCACGAGGTCAGGAGTTCGAGACCAGCCTGACCAACATGGTGAAACCCCATCTCCACTAAAAATACAAAAATTAGCCAGGTGTGGTGGTGCATGCCTGTAATCCCAGCTACTCAGGAGGCTGAGGCAGGAGAATCACTTGAACCTGGGAGGCAAAGGTTGCAGTGAGCTGAGATCATGCCACTGCACTCCAGCCTGGGTGACAGAGTAAGACTCCACCTCAAAAGAAAAAAAAAAGAAAAGCTGAAGTCGAAATCTATCCCAAGGTGCACTACTTGGAGACTTAGCAGCTATCAAAATCTTGGGAGAGGTACCAAAGGGTTTTCATTTATCACAAAAACTCTGTCTCAATTAGCTAATGTCTAGAGTCGGCCCCACTCGGCTTCCGTCCCCCCAATGCCTCCCCTCTTGAAATCTATGGCCACTTCTTCTGGTCTCCAGGACTGGCCAGCTCATCTTGTTTTTCTGTCTTCATCTTGTCCCAAAGCAGAAAGAACTTTGGGACTTCAGCACTGGGAAGCCTATGCTAGTCCCCACGCTGTTGATACAGTACCCTGGGTTTGCTAACTGAAGCTTGCTCTCAAGAACAAATGTTCACCTGTGGCTGAAAGGCCCCACTGCATGGAGGTTCAGGACATGAACACCATGCCTTCACTCCACTTAGGACCTTGGGCACAATGTTGACCCCCTGTCAACCACATTTTCACCCACCATAAAATGAGGAATAAGATGTTACCTGTCTCATAAAGCTGATGAGAGCATTTAACAAGCTAACTAATGTCTAGTGAATGGATAACTAAGTTGCCTTGTGTAAAACTCCCTGTCTTTTTGATGTTTTTAAAAATAATGATAGTAATAATAGTCATAATAATAAATGTAGATAATAAATTTATAATAAAAAATTCACTGTAGAATATTTGGAATATGTCGAAAATGTTACAAAAAATAAACATTACCCTGAACTCATTACCTATATATAATAAAATTGATGTCTAAGGTATATGTGTGTATATGTATGTATATGTATCTGTTTGTATAGGGACGTAAATATCTACAGTAAATTTCTGTAATTCTTATCACATACATATGTACAGGTCTTACATGATATATATGGCTTTCTGACCCTTTTCACAGTAAGTAGTCAATGAATAATCCTACTAATCATCATTTGTTGAGCACTAATTATGATACCAAGGAGAGTTCTTTTTTTTTTTTTTTTTAACTTGCATTTTAAGTTCAGGAGTACATGCACAGATTTTTTACGTAGGTAAACTTGTATCATGGGAGTTTTATAGATTACTTCATCACCCAAGTATTAAGGCCAGTACCCATTAGTAATTTTTCCTGATCGTCTCCCTCCTCCACACTTCAGTAGACCCCAGTGAGTGTTGTTCCCCTCTATGTGTCCATGTGTTCTCATCATTGAGCCCCCACTTATAAGTGAGAACATGTGGTGTTTGGTTTTCTGTTCTTGTATTAGTTTGCTAAGGACAATGGCTTCCAGCTCCATCCGTGTCCCTGAAAAAGATATAATCTCATTCTTTTTTATGGCTGCATAGTATTCCATGGTATATATGTACCACATTTTCTTTATCCAGTCTATCATTGATCTGCATTTATAACAATAACAGACCTAACGGCTTCACTTGTACCGTTACACCTACAATCAGGCAAGGCAAGCATCCTTATCATCAATGGTATTAATGAAATAACTGAGGCTCAGAGAGGACAAGTAAACTGCTGAAGATCAAAGCTGGGCACGGAACATTCAACTTTGGTCTCCTCACTCCAAATTTCATGCTTTGAACCACCATGTTACTCCACTTCTGTTCATGTCCTTCAGCCTTCTTCTCTGTCATCTTTAGTGGCCCTATAATGTTCTATCACATGAATACCTTGCAGTTCACTTCAGCAATCCATTATCTTTGGGCTCGTAAGCAGTTTCTAATTATTCATACATTTTTTTTTCTATACCTGGCATATAGTAAATGCCTAATAAATATTTAGGAAACAAATATCATTAAGAACATTCTTACGGTTAACTCTTTAAGCATACCAATTGATTTATTTGCTTTGGATATATTCCTTAGAAGTGGAATTGCTGGGTCAATCTATGTGTGCATATTAAGAAGCCATGACATACAGAAAGATGGGGACAAGACACTTGCTCCTGTAGGCTAGAGAAAGCCTGGCTTCCTGCATTTTTGAGGACCAGAGTGTCCTCCTCCAGGAACTCTTATAGCCTATTATCTCCAGAAAGTGGAACTGAGTCTGCTGCTCTTTTATCTGCTGAGGTTTCCAAGAGTTACCCAAGAATTCCACGTAACTATACTCCTCTGGAGCTCCGTCCAGCCTGCCTACTGAATTAGGCTTCCCCCCATCACCTGCCTGGTGCCTGCTTGATCTGAGCATTTGGGGCACTCTCAACCTTCCCCAGAACCAGAAAATGAGGCAGATATCTGCTAGTTAATAACACAGGTTCTGCAGTAAGAAACACTTGGGTTTAGGTTTCACTTTTGCCTTGTTTTAACTTTGTGATGCTGGGCAAGATACTTATGCTATCTGAACCACATTTTCTGCATCTGTAAAACTTGTGCACTTCCTTGGGCTACTTTGGGGATTCAATGAGACAAGCCTATGAAAAGTTTCATACAGTGTCCGGCATATCACACGTATTCAAGAATTACTGCAGGCCTAAGCTAACCAATATGGTAGCCACCAGCCACGCGCAGCTATTCTGATTTAAATTAGTTAAAATAAGATTGATAAATCAGGTCATTAGTCACACTAGTTGTATTTTAATCATTCAATTACCACACAGGTAGTACAGGTAGTGGCTACCATACTGGCCAGAACAGATACAAACTATGTCTATCTTCACAGAAAGTTCTGTTGGCAATGCCGAGCCACAAACCTTTTCCCTACTAGTGATCAAGCCTGAAGAAGAAGCACCCAGGAAGATAAAGCAACAAGAAGAAGTTGACCCAGCAATGTCTTCACCCAATTGTCTTGATGGAGAGAGCTCTCATGGTGGCTCTCCGCAGCCCTGAGAACCCAGTCTTGTTCTGCATTTTGAATTTCATCCAGCTGCTTTTGTCACCTCATCTATCAGAAATCCTAAGGAAAACAAACATTTCAAAGCTCGTGGTCGCCTTGAATATGCTTTTGTGGGTGTAAGTTTGTTATCGTAGCTCAGTGAATTAGTTCTGCTGTTAATGGGTCACTGAGCTGAGGGGTTCCTTTAAAAAAAACAGTAAATCAATCACCCTTTAGATCTGTACAAAGGGGAACAAAAAAAGATTTAGTTTATGGGGGTCTGGTAGCTAGTGGCAGCTCCTAGCCCCTAAGAGGCCGGCAAACTTCCAAACTTATGTTATTGTTTATTTTGCATGTACGTTGAGCTGGCCAAGAAAAGGTGCTACAGAAATGGAACGTAAGCAATGTTGTATGAGGGGATGGGGCACCGGATACGGGGTGTCAGCTTGGCTGGGAATGGGAGCCCAGTGGGAATCTGCTTTTCAGGAAATACCCAGCACCCTGGTCGTTTTTGAGCACTCAAATCTAAGACTCTTAATTGTACCAGAGGTGGGTTATTGACACTTTAATTTAGGTTTGGACTGTATGAACCTTATACTGGAGAGGCCCCCAGGGGTCATCAGCCCAAATGGACAAGCAGAAAGAACCACTGGGGATCACAGAACCCTTTGCATTCCAGCAGCAAATTCCTCTCTTCAAATGCAATGAGGCAACACCTCAACAGAAATGTAAAATAGTCAGAAAGTGGGTGCGCTTTCCCTGGCTCCAGCAGGAATGAGAGCCTAAAGCCCTACTCATATAGCCACCAGGGCAGTGCCCTGAAGCATCTCTGTGGAATAGAGTGTAAAAGCTACCGAAGTTGCTCAGTTTCCCCATTCAACCATCAGCTAGCTGTCTTCAGAAGGAATATAAGAGTAAAAGAGAAAAATACTTGGAGGCAGATATGTGACTTGGTGCAAATGACTTCAGTGAGCTTCAATGCTGCCATCTGCAGAGTGGGGATAGTTCTAACTCTACACATTTGTTGTGAGAATTAAATGAGAGAGAGCATATTAAAGGCCTTTCTGGACAATATTTTGTTACATGAGTAGAAATATTGCTTTTGAAAATAATAAATTTTATATACCCGTTATAAGAGAATTTATTCATTTTCCTCCTTCCCTCCAACTCTCCCTCCCTCCTCCCTTTCTTTCTTTACTTCTTCCTTTCCTAACAAACATTTATTAAGCACTGGCCCCTGTGCTAACTTCTGAGAATAGAATGATGTATTAGATGCAATCTTTTCATTGATAGAATTTGCTTGTTCTAGCGGGGAAAGAGACACCAAGTTGAGTATGATAACAGAATTTGATGCTGGCCCGCCATGTGCAATTGTGTGCATTGTGACAAACACAAAGACTCTTAGCTGAAGGTGCAGTGGTAAGGGCTATGACAGCCCTGAGGAAGGGGTGTCTTGTTCTAATTTGCCAAAGGTGCTAAAAGGGCTCAAAGGCCTTGATGTATCTTGTCCTAAAGGGAAGTGTAGGGTATCCCCTAATGCTCCTAACACTGTTATTAGTGGTACACAAATGGACTATGATGAGATATATTCAGTTAGGAAAAAAAAAATCATACCCAATCTCATGTCATGATTTTCTCTTTGCAAAATCCAAAGCAATCTTATTGTTCTTGTAAAACATAATAACAGAGAATGTGAGAGTTTTATGCTTATCTAAGGGACACATGGGTTAAATAAAAAAAGTTCAACAACCACGAGCTTAGAAAAATGTGCTGCACATTTAGGAAGGATCATGGAGATGCAAGTCCAACAATTCCATTGTCTTGAGAAAAGTGAAACCCAGAAAGAGAATAACCCAAAGACATTAGGTGGATGAGTGGCAGAGCTAGACCTTCCATCCTTAGAAAAGGTAAGTAGCTCGTTCAAGGCTCCCCCAAGCCAGGATTGGATCCCACATCTGACATCCAGTCCTGTTCACCCTACAGAGTGTAGGGCCCTACCTGCATAGCTCATGAAGTTGTTGTAAGGAGTGTTGAAGAAGCTATGAAAGCCACAGGTGTCATTTCCTGGCCCTGGGTCACCGCAGGACTTGTGTTTAGGGGCTGGGTTGGTATCATTGCAGAGGTCTCCAGTCTCGAAGGAGGGCTCTGTCTCCATGCAGGGGTCACTGCAAGACTGGATTTCTGAGATGCCTCGGAAGACGTGATAGAGGCCCAGGCTGTGACCGATCTCATGGATCATGGTATGGGTGTGCCCAGGCATGCCATAGAAAGATGGGTTCAAGACAATGCCACCTGTAAGGAGAAATCCAGAGAATCAGGCAAACTAGGTACTCTGATTCTTGGTACAAGAACCCTCAAGTCCACCAAGAATAAAGAGATGCTGCCCAAAATAAACACAAGCTTCTCCACCCTAGGACTCCATTGCCCTGAGAGCTGTTACAACCTGTGACATGAATCATGACTTATCAGAGCAGGAAGGAATCTCAAAAGTCATTTTGTACAATTCCTTCATTTTTCGTATGAAAACGCCAATGCCTAAAGAAGTGAAGGGACTTACCCAAGGTGATTTCAAGCTATTTCAATGGAGAGCAATTGAGAAATTCTGATTTCTGGGCCAGTAAACCTTTCTGCTGCAACCTCTCCCTTACAAAGTAAGGCCTACTCTTATTTACAAATATTCTACATATTCTTGTCTAGACAAAGCCCTCAGGGTCAGAGATCTTGGTTCTGGTTCTCATTTTGCCTTCACTAACTCTGTGACATCGAGTGGATTAATTAGCATCTCTGAACCTCATATCTTCATCTCTGATGCTGTAAGAGCATGAACACTCATGAAGGTCAGCACCATGTTGTATTCACTATTATAACAGTTTTCATACTAGCTAATGTCACTTGAGCAGGACTCTTAATCAATATTCTATAGTTAATGACTATCAAAGGGCCTGGAGCTGAGTATCTCATTAAATGTGTGTTGAATATTTGCTGAATGTTAACTCATCTAAAGAAGTTTGTGAGGTTTAGCTAATCTAGTGTGAGCAGCTAGAATAGCACCTCCATACATCAAGTACATCACCTGAGGACAAGCAGCATGATCATCACCTGAGGGCTTAGTAGAAATGCAGAATCGCAGGCCTCACCCCAGACCTACAGAAGTACAATCTGTATTTTAAAAAGAGCCTTGAATGACTTGTCTGTATATTCTAGTTTGAGAAGCAATGGTCTATACCACATGCCTCAAAAAATTGAAAATTGCTTGGCTCAGGCAGATAGACAGAACAGATCTCAGCAGAATTTATGGGTAGTATTTGTGCTGTGTTCATGTTAGGCATTGGAAAGATGCATACAGGCTGTCAGAGAGATAATTAAACTTTAAAATTTAACAATGTTTAGGGGAAGGTTAAAACTCAGGTCTGTGAACCTTGAAAGTAGGCACTTTAGGTGTAGAGCAGCATCTTATAAATTAGTGAGGAGTTAGGGTCTTGTTGATTTGAGCTGGCAAGCCCCACATGGGCATGTGGAGTTTCATCTTAGACTGAACCTCTGGAATGGTGTGCTTGCTCAGTCAAGGGACTCATAGAGTCTATGCAGAGGTCTCTGATTTTGAAGAAGGACTCTGTCTCCATGTTAGGGTCACTGGAGGACTTGATTTCTGAGATTGAATTTCTGAGCAATTTTGAATTGCTTAGAGGTTTCTAACACAAAGATAAAGATGTGTGAGAGGGCATGTGAGTGTGTGGGTGTGCACATGCACTTGGGTATGAGAAGAGGGCAGGCAGAGGCAGGGAGGAAGAGAAATTGAGACAGGAAATCTTTCTCAATTATTTTCTGTCAATCACAACATGAAACATAATCTGCTTCCCACCCAAGACTTTTTCCAGGGATCATGGTGTAACAGCAGAAAAAGAGAGGAAAAATATGGTTGTAATAAATTGGGTTTGACTGGGGCTACTGCAGAGGAATTACTCATGAGCAGCATCTCTTGGGATGGGGAGAGGGCAGCCTGGAGTCCAGCTGGAGTTAGCTGACATGGGTTGCAATCCTTGTTCTGCTTCACACTGGCCTTGTGACTATGGAAAATGGACTTTGCATCTCTGGTGAGCTCTAAAATAAGCAGCTACAATAATGCCAATGATTCTCTGTCTCTCCATGAAGCTTCATTATTAAGGTAATGAGAGGAAAGGACCGTTCCAGGGATGATGACTGGATTGCAGACTTAATGTCTAGGCTAACCCTGTTTGCTTTACCTCATCCCCTCCCAACTCACCCCTTTTCACAGAGTGACAGCACTTGGGCCCCAGTCCTGTTTCATTGCTTCTCTTAAAAGGTGAAATAGCTTGAGCCTGACATCATCCTGAAATACTATAACATGCTATGGATTTATAGCCTCCCTTATTCCTGGCCCTGAGCCAGTCTCTGAAATTTATGGAATTATCAGGAGTAGTTTTTTCTAACTGTAGAAGCCTGCTACTCAATCCTTCTCAGACTCTGATCATGGCCCTTTCAGTTGCTTTTCTAATAGGACAGAATTTCAGAATTGAGAAGGATCCTTAGGGTCTTCTGGCCTCCTAGGACCTGCTTACTTAATACTGAAGGACACTGAGACCTGAAGAAGGAAGGATAATTGCCTAAGGCCATACTGCTAAGTAAAGTCACAGCTGAAAACAAACACGAATTTTGGCTCTAGTCTAGCATTACTTCCATACATCATACTAGGTATGTGATATAAGCTGATCACCTTCAAATTTGCCTAAGCTGCACGCTCTCTTCTGCCCAACCCCGCTTGTCTGTGTCTGTCTATCTGCCTATCTACATATGCCTATGTAGATACCCATACATCAGCTATCTCAGGATTTCTCAATCTCAGCACTATTGACTTTTTAGTCTGCATAATTCTTTGTAGTGGACATTGTGGACATTTAGCAGCATCACTGGCTTCTACCCACTAGATGCCAGTAGCATTCCCCCATTTGTAAGAAGCAAAAATGTCTCTAGATATTGCCAAATGTCTCCTGGGGCATAAAATCCTCCCAGCTGAGAACAAGTAGATATTTATCTTTGTATCTATCTTTATTTATACAACCACACACAGGCACACATACACACACACGCACACACAAATGGGTTTCATTCTCTAAAAAACAATTGAGACATGAGAGTCGTCTGGAGGAAACTAAGTCTATGGTTTCATTCAGCAAAACTTCCATTATTTGAATTTCTAATTTCCAAGACAGAATAGCAGTGGAGCAGCTACTGGACTATGTTTCACCGGGAGACCAGGCAGGCCTGAGGATAGAGTCAGCACTGTCACTGCTGAGCCTGAACATTCTCAGATAAAGATGTTCACTGAGTCATCACGATTCATTCTTGTAAATAATGGGAACATTCTACCAAAGGGAAAATTATTAAATAAATGGCAGTGCCCTTGTTCAAGGGAATATTATGTGGCTATTAAAAATCTTGTCTTTAGAGAGGGGGAAATAACCCAGAAGGGTGCTTTTCTTTTGTGATTTTAAGTGAAAAAAAATGTGTGGGAAGTTAAGGAAAAGACTTCTGCAACATGGGAAAAAAAGTAGATAGTATAATATTAAGTGAAAAAAGAACACAGAATTTCATCTATGCTATGATTTTTAAAATGTACAGTTAAAAAAATGCATGTTTACATATAGATGTGTCCTGGAAGAGACCATGGAAAAAATAAAATTAAAGAACTACAATGTTTGCTTACAGGGCCTGGTTCAGAAACTGTTGTCATGTCTAACTTTTGGTGATTGGTTTGTACAAACTTATGTCTTGTTTATGGATATGTATAATTTGAATGTAAGAAGAGTTCCTGTTGGTGTTGGTGGGTGGAACATGGAGGAACATGGAGTTCTTGCGAACTCACTTTTTCTTGCCTCTTTGGTGTCTTTCAAGCCAACCCATGACTGGCTGTGCCAGTACAGTGTGGTTACCAGACTAAGAAGATATTTGCGGGAACTAGGAGGCAGAGGGTATAAGGAGAAAGCAAACAATGGACAGTGTTGGAAACTTAGATTCCAATTGTGACTGTCACTGTCTTGTGTATGATGTTGGATAAGCCCCATTTCCTCTCTGGGTCTCATTTCCTCATTGATAAAACATGGTTAATAATACGGTGCTATTTCCTTCAGAAAATTGCTTGGTGGTCAAAATGAGATAAAGGATGCTAAAGAGTTTTGTAAATTAAAAAGTGATAAATAAATGGGTTTTTCACCCTCATGACTACCACCACCACCATCATGATCACAATAATGATCAGCATCGCACTAAATGTATTACTGTGCTACTCCAGTTGCCTCCTGAAGGAGTTTCTAAGACTCACCTAAGTGCATTAGAGCCTCCTTGTCCCATGGCCAAGTTGCTACTCCTGCCAACTCCTCCTCTGAGGAGTTTGCAAAGAAAATATTGAGATGTGTTGATCCATCCAATCTAAGAATGTTCTTCAGCTCATTAACATCCAAGTAGGCTCTGAAACAGAAAAAGAACCTTGACTGTTATCATGCCCCCAAAAAGATACTGTTTAAATAATAGGCACACTCCAAATAATTTAGAGCTACTTTGTGTGCCAGGCACTTTGCTAAGCACTTTATAAACACTACCTTATTGAATTCCCCCAATAATATTATAAGAAAGATGATTCCATTTTACAGATCATAAAATTAAGTCCTCGAGAGTTTAAGAGGCTTGCCAAAGTTGTTAGGCTTCTTATGAATAGAGATGTAGGGTAGTATCATTATCTCCAGAGGCTTAGAGAACCTTCTTCATACCTAACTAAGTTCAAGCTGCTACTTGGCAGTGTTTTCCTTTTTCTTAATGCTGTCTCTCCCTAGGAGTTCTCACAGAGCCCAGCCAGTAGCACACATTAATGATGGTTTCCTACTCGTCACCTCTTAGAATAATAGAAGGGCCTCCCCATATATGAAAGTCCAAGTTCCTAGCATGGCTTCCAAGACACAGACTTTTCTTTAGCCTCATCTCTCTCTACAACCTCTCTTGAGCACTCCACTGCATACAGACAACATCTCTGCACCCTGTATGGTGCATTATCCCATTGGTACCTTTATTCATGCTGTTTCCTCTGCTGGGACTCTGATCAGCATTTTGTTCTCTGATGAACAAATACAAAGTCTGTTCTGGTATCCCTCCTCCAGGAAGACTTCCCTGATGCTCTTTTCACCTGCACCCCTTTTAACATCTCCATACTCGTCCACCTCCTACTAGCAGTGCACTCTCTCTCATTTGCCATTTCAATAAATTGCTTCCTCTTTCTATTATATAATACATACTTGTGGCCACCTGGGGGAAGGGGAGGTGCCCTATTCATCTCTGTTTGCCCAGTTCTTGGCACAAAGCTTGATACCCGGTGAGCCCTCAGTAGATTTTGATGGAATTGAATTAAATTGGGAAAAGTAAGAGTAAAAATACTTAACTCTCAGTCTCAAATTCAATAATTCCTGACTAATGGGGCCTTGGTTTCCTTATCAATACATTGAAATTAGTAACAGCTGCCTGATGCTCCACAGAGCATTTCTGTGGGTGGAAAACCTACACCTCTACCCTGCTGTGAACAGGATACATCTGAGACCTAGCATGTCATGGCCGCCCATGTCACAGAAAGCCCCAAGCTCACGAAATCAAACATTCCTGTGACCATAATTTGTACAACTTTTCGCAAAAAACATGAGTTGAAGATATAGGTGGGCCCAGGAGAGCTTACATCTATATCTAGGTTGAGCTGACTAATTCCAAGAATAGCCACACAAACTCAGATATTGACCTGAAATCTCGCTGCTGAGCCCTTCTCTTCCCCAAGAGCCCATATTCAACTTCTTAGGCTGGAAGCCTTGTGAGGAATTCTATTCAGTCTGCTCTGTCATCAGGGAAGAGAACGAGGAAAGAGACAGCCAACATTTATTAAGCATTTGCTGTATGCCAGACCCTGTGCTAGGTACACATGTCTCATCCCTGTTTGGTAGCTGAAGCAATGCAACGGAGTGGGTGAGATGGCTCATTCTTAAGCTACAACCCTGGGTTTGAAGCCAGCTCTTCCACTTTATGGCTGGGCCACCCTGGGCAATGTACTTAACTTCCTGCACCTCAGTTTCTTTATATACAGAAAGAGTGTGGTAATAGTACCTACCCCATACAGCTGTTCAGAGGGTTAAGGTAGTTAATAAAGAGAGCATAAAGGGCTTAGAATAATGCCTGGCATGTAGAAAGCCCCAGTGCATGTTTAGCTATTCCTATCACTTATCCCCATCATACAGATGAAGGAACAGGGGTTCAGAGATCACACAACTGGCGACAAGACCAAGTACAAATCTAGACGTGTCCAACTCTTCCCACAACCTCACCCTCATTTCCAAGCTCACCCAGGCCCACAGTGAAAGGGGAAACAATGCATGGGAGGAGAATGAAAACACAGAGGAGCTGAGATTTTCTTGGATCAGCCCTTTCCACATAATTTATTATTTTCTAATTGATTTGTTCATTTCCATCAAATGTTCTCTCAGGCAGAGAACACAAATGTTATTAGAGAAAGCCACCTCTGCCCCATAGCTCTGAGATGAGAAAGCTTCAAGAGAAAAAGGGTGGGGTAGGGGCAGGGGAGACATTTTAATTGGTTGTTTATTCAGTGGTAATTGCAGAAGCCAATCTTTTCAAGAAGTGGTATTCATCCTAGCCCAAAGCAGAGAAGTGGGATGTGGGAGCCTCTCCCTGGCTTGTACGTGATTTTTTTTTTTTTCATACTTTGGGAAGCCTCCATTTCCCTAAGGCAGAAGAATCCACAGCAGCAATCCAGGCCCCACTGGCCTCTCTCTTCCCCACCTCTCCAAGGGGAACCCACCCAAAGGAAAAAAAAAAAAGCAACAACACAGCCCTGTGGATGAAAGTTTTCCTTTTGCTGCTTGAGGTCTTCCCACTAATACAGAGCCAGGCTGAGTGTCTGTCAAATATATCAGGGGGAAAATCTTCAGGACAGGAGTCCATGTGGGTATTTACCTTCCTACCCCTATGCCTTGAAAGGATTTTTTTTTTTTTTTTTTTTTTTTTTTTTGCTTCAACAAGATAGAAGAGAAAGCACAGGAGGTCAACTTCAGAAGGACCATGACTGTCTAGGGATAGTGAAGGTGAGAGAAGGAAAATGGCCACCTGACTTCCATTTTGCAATTGTTGGGAAGGCTGTGTATACATTGTAAATTGGTCAAATGTACTTTAAAATGTCAGGGCTCATGCTTGTAATCCCAGCACTTTGGGCAGCCAAGGCGGTGGGAATGCTTGAGGCCAGGAGTTTGAGACCAGCTTGGGCAACACAGGGAGATCCCATCTCTACAAAAAATTTAAAAAGTTAAGCTGGGAATGGTGGCACGTGCCTGTAGTCCCAGCTACTTTGGAGGCCGAAACAGGAGGATTGCTTGGGCCCAGGAGTTCAAGGCTGCAGTAAGCTATGATTGTACCACTGTACTCCCACTTGGGCAATAGAGCAATAGGCCATCTCTTAAAACAAAACCCAAACAAACAGACATTACTCACTTCCCAGAAAAATCAATCAAAATCCCCAACTCACACAGAGTTGGACAGACAGACCTATATCTATCGGCAAGTTGTCTGTCCAACTCTGTGTGTGTATTAGTCTGTAGATTAATCTGTGTGTATTTATCTGTAGCTTAATCTGTGTGGCTTAATCTGCGTAGAAGCTTTGCTACTCAGAATTGGACAGATAGACCTATATCTGTGGACAAGTAGGTTTAAGTCTCTGAGTATCAATTAGCTCGTGCAGATCCCAACAGGATCAAATAAGATAGCTCAGCACAGTCCCAGCACATAACTAGAAAATGTGGGCCCTCCATATCCTGGTCTCCTATTTTCTCCTGCTGGGAAAGAACCTAAACTGACAATCTGCCTCTGGGTGGCTCTCCCAGTCTCAGCTTTCAGTGTCTCTTCCTCATTACCCAACCTTCTTCCTCCTACAACCTCAATCACTCAAGTTCTCTTGGTTATCTTATTCTGAGAACCTCTAGATTTTCCAATTATGCCCAACCCCTAAGCATGTCCATTAGTTTCCCTTCTCTGCCTTGCAATCTTTATTCCCGATTCTTGGCCCTTTTAAATCTTATGAACCCTGCAAAGTCCAGCTTACATGTGATGCACTCTATGTATCCTCTTATGACCACCCTCGTCTATAAAGTAGGGATGATGATTACCACCTGTCAGGGATGTCATGAGGATTAGAGGCAACACAGGTTAAGTGCCTAGCATGGTGACTGGCACAGAGAAGGCATCACTGATCAGAATAGGCTCCTTTTATTGCATTATTGTTAGCAAAACGAAAATTATTAGCAACACTCAAATCATCATCATCACCTCTATCTGAAAATGAGTCCTCCTTCCTCTGTGCCCCCTACTTTTAATTCCAGTACTTATCACTCTGCTTTGGGTTATATTCACTGTGTGAGCATCTATCTTTTCTATCAGGTAATGAGCTTCTGGCAGTTGGGACCAAATCTTTATTATCTCCGTATCACTTAAAAGTATCCTTCAAGAGAGAACCACCACCAATGAGCAGCTACTGAGTGCCTCTCTCTCAAATTGCATAGTTTCAAAACAGGATGAGCAAGCCCAGAGCTCAAGGAAGGGAAATGACTTGCCCAAGGTCATATATCTAATACAGGGAATAGAAAAGCCTGCTAACAAACCGCTCTGCTCTAACCTATGTACATGTCACTCGTGTATAGCAGCAATTTTGTACCATAAGTAAAGTCACCTTTTCCTTCAGGTGGACACAGTTCCCTGCATAGTTTAGAGAACAAATCATGGGAAGGATGGCAGCCTCCATTCTCTCCCTCAGCTGGACACCTGGGTGTGGGAACCTGCATTGTCTGAATATCTGACCACTCCTCACTATACTCTGCTGGCTGTTCTGTAGCTTGGGGTCCCTACCTGTTCAGTGAGGTTGTGAAATAGATCAGTGTCTTCCAGATCATGGTCTACAGAAGGCTAAATTTATAAGAAAGAGATGAATATTTAAAGAAAAATGTTGCTGAATCAAATGGGTTTGGGACATGGTCTGTTAAACAAGGTTAAATACATATATTTTTTTAATTGCAAGAATTTTCGGAGCCTCAAATATACAAAATAAGAGTAAGATAGATAGTGCAGGAAGTGTACCCAAAAATATGTAACCATAATTCCTCTTCCACACCCCTCCCCCTTACACACTTCCACCTTTGCCAAAAACCAAACAACAGTACAAACAAAAAAGTTTGGAAAATGTTGGCTAGATCGAAATGTCCCTCCTGATTTAGATACTTTCCCCTGAGCCGCGTGTCAAGAGTGGTGTCTCAGTGTCTGTTTTCTTCCTACACAACCCATGCACCTGGATCCCACTGTGGAGATTGCGGGTCCCCTGGAATGTCTGTTTCAGGGGGCCCAGCCCTGATTGCCAAGGCGCCCAGACTTTACCCCTTTGCCAGAACTGCATTTCAAAGCCATGAGTGCAGTTCTGGAGGGAGATCAAAGCTCTCTCAACTCAACTGTCATTAGAATATTTTCTTTATGCATCTCACTCGTTGGTGAGTGCCAACAACATATTTCCTAAATGCACTGGCCTGAGATGGCACAACTCTGTAATAATCTGAATGAGAGGGCTGTCAGGGCCTGTTTTATTGAGAGAGAAGCAAAAGGGAACCACATTCAAAATGCAAAACAACAACAGCAACAACAACAAATCCTTTAAATAAAATCATGGGAAAAAAGTGTGAGAGGGCCTGAGTTTTTTCACCTCTAGAAGCATAATACACTGGCCTTCCCGTTTCAATGGTACAGCTTATAGTGAGCCCAGGTCAAGACTGAGGACTCTCAATTTCTATTCCCATTCAAAGCAGGTCACTCTTCAGTGGACTTCCCCTATGCAGAAGTGATAGCTGAAGAGATCTTTAAGCAACATCATGCCAGAGTCATGCTTCCTGGGCTCTTGATGGGTGTGGCTGCTCACAGAGATGGTGCTGGCCATGTGTAGATGCCCTCAACTGGAGGAGGGTTTGTGTGAGCTATACACCGGCCAAGAGTGGACCACTTTTAAGCTAGCTAGAGACTGGGAACAGTTATTTCAGGTTAGAATAAAAGGCAGCAGAGGGTGATTTTAAGAGAGAGACAGACTGGCATTCAAATCCTCCTTCTTCCACAAAGTGGCTCTGTGGTCTTGGACAATTGACCCTGTCACTTTGTATCTCAATTTCCTCACCTGTGAAATGGGAATTAGAAAATTCAACCCAGAAAGGGGGATATAAAAATTCAAGGAGGAAGGAATGCACAAGGAAATGCCTAGAAGAGTACTCAACTCACGAAAAACCCTCGAGATGCAAAACTCTCTTTCAAGCTAGTTGATGGATCAAGAGAAAACTGGCCTTAGCTCTGAATGCCTGTTGGGTTCCTGCTCCACCAGCCAACCCTGGTTCCCAACGCTGGATCAATGTGTTTACCTTCTTCACAGGAGGTTGTCCTGTTTCTCCATCTCATAGAGCAAATTCTGTAACATTGCCCATTTCCAAATTCTGATTGTAGCTTGTCATTTCCAAGGAGGTTCTCAAGTCCATGAACCACTACTTAATTCTCAGAACACACCAGACCATTTGAAAATGATTATCAAATATAAAGATCAAAGCCACTCAAGGCAAGTCATTAAAGCAAGATAAACCTCAGAATGTTTATTGCATCCATATCCTTGTTCCAAATAACAAGCTTTCTCCAAGCTGTGACCAGTACAAAAACCTGAATTTTGTTCTTTATCCCAAGGGCCCTAACAATCTGGACTTGATCTTCCTGCTTAGTTGCATTGTCAAAAATGCCTAAATCTGCCTCTCCAGTCTATAAAAAGAGACACAGAAAGAAAATGCTGGGAGAGTTTATTAAATTCTTGGAATCTTGAATGATTAGTTTCCAAAATAACAGATTTTGTATGGAAGCTTGACACATAGAAAAGAAAAATTTAATAGCATCAATCAAAGACTAATTTAAAATTGATCATTCCTTTATTTATTGAATGAGTCATTCTTTCCTTACCTCCGTTTTTTCCTCCCTTTTTCCCTGCTTTCATTCTTTCTTTCCTTTCTTCCTTCCTAATTTCCTTCCTTTCCACATATCATTCATTCATTCTTTTCTGCTTTCATTCATCAACACTTATTGAGATTCTATCAAATACCATGCTTTAAGCTAGAAACTTTGCCTCTAGATAATGAAAAAAAGCACAATTTTCATTATCAATGTATTAGAAGTTTTATGAAGAAAGTGAGACGAACAAATGAATGATCACAACATAATATGATAATATTAATAACACTACCATTTGGGAAAGTTTACTACACACTGGAACTGTTGAAGTATTTTTGTATATTTTTTGAAGCTTTTCAAAAGCCCTAGAGTATCCCCAACTTATAAGTGATGGAACCAAGGATAAGAGGGCTGACACCACTTTTCCAAGGTCCCTCCACTTGGAAAGTGTCAGAGGTGGGACACAACCCCTAGTCTGTTTGATGCTACCGACCAGATCCTTAGCCATTAGTCTCTTACTTCCTCTTATCATATGTGTTACGATAGAGAGGGTGGGTGTTAAATATAATGAGAGCATGCAGCAATGACACCCAGCTGAAGGAGGGTCAGAAGCCACTGAGGTTTTCACATAAAGAATAAACCCTGGTTTGATACTGAACCAAGTGTGGGAAATAGAGAAAATGGCAGAAGCTCCAGAAAGCCCAGCAGCGTAAAAGCATGAGAAGAGACACTACAAGCCCTCACTTGCAAGTTTGAGGAACCTCACAAGATGAAGCTGGAGAGGACAGCAATGGTTACATCTGTGCTATAGTTTGGATATTGTCCCCTCCAAATATACATTGAATCACCCCAATGTTGGGGGTGGGGCCTAGTGGGAGATGTTTGGGTCATGGGGGCGGATCCCTTAAGACTCTAGCATCTCCCCACTCTCTCTCTTGCTTATTCTCTTGCCATGTGATCTCTGCATATGCTGGCTCCTCTTCACCTTCCAAGCATGAAGGGAAGCAGTTCAAGTCCCTCACCAGAAGCAGACACTGGTGCCAGGCTTCTTGTACTGCCTGTAGAACCATGAGCTAGGTAAATCTCTTTCCTTTGTAAATTATTCAGTCTCAGGTATTCCTTTGAAGCAATACACAACAAACTAAGACAATGAGGAAGGGTCTTGTATACCAGGCAATGGAGAATTGAAAGTGTCCTGGGAGTCCCAAGCAGACGACGGCAGATTATATGTAAGAGGATAAAATGATCTGGTTTACATTTTCCAGGGAGATTTCTGAAGGAATTTGGGAGATGGAGTAGAGGTGATGAAAGTGGAGAAGGAGGCATTTGCAGTGTCTCACAGCAACAGGAATGTATATAAGAAGTAGTGGTATTCGTACATGGGGAAAAATTTGATACTGAGTTAGGGTGGGAGTGAGGGAAGCTGAAATGTTGGTCTGGTTTCTGATTTTGTCTCCTGTAGTATTTTTCTTCTATCAGTCACAGACACTGCACATCAAAGCCCCCTTTATTGCTGTTCTAAATGCTAGACCCAGTAAGAGATTTATCTGCCAGCGGCATGTCCTTTGCTGAGTCTCCTGGAAGGCCAACCCATAGGAAAATCACTGACCTTCAGCTCCTTGTGGATTGGATCACGATGGGACCAAATAATGGGTGGGATGGAGAATCCTGGGAATTTGGTTCAGAGGAGAGGAGGTGCTGGTTCAGAGAGGCAGAGTGTGCCAGTGGTGAGGTTCTTAGACTTTTGGGATATTATTAGATTGATGCACAAGTAAACTGTGGTTTTCAATCTTACGTTTAAATGGCAAAAACCACAATTACTTCTGCACCAACCTAATAATAAACATTGCGATGGAAGTCAGCAGTGATGTGTAATTTTGATGGATAAATAAAGCATTCAAAAGGGGAAAAAAACACTCCACCATGTATGAGGTCCCTCATATCATAAAATAAATGGTACTTGAGTAGTAATCCAAAAGAAAAAGTAATCTCAGAATAAAGAGCCCTATTTTACAATGCATGTGTTTTACTAGAAACTACACAGCTGCTATTTTTCTCATTTACCTTTTGTGAAATAATTTTAGAGATTGTTAGGACAGAAAGCAAAGTGTCAGAACACCTGGTTCCTGGCAAGCTCAGCTACACTCACTTGGTTAACATGAATCATCCTCTAGGACACAGCCTAAAAGCTACTCTGACCCCCTACGTCTGAGTCAGGTAGCCATTCTCTGTGTTCGCTCAGCACCTTGGACTTCTCCATAACAGCAATTATCCAGCTAGCTATTTATCTTGCTGCAGGAAATTCCAAAAGGGCTGAATTACAGGTGTCCTGTGCAATGTTCAATGTTGTACTTCCAGCATCTGGCACTGTGCTTGGCACATAGAAGGCAGTCACACACACTCATGCACAAACTATTGGATGAACAGTCACTTCCCTAAGATCTTCTCTTGGGGTACTCCAATCTCTGTTTTGACAGCCTCAGAAACTCAGAGTTCATTTATTTTCAGAGCAGCCATTAAGGCATGAGGAACCTCTTGCTAAGTAAGGAGGTGCAACAATTGAATTGTGATGCTGTGTTCAAAAGTAACACAATAGTAATGTAATTATCTTATGTCAGATGATCATTTTCGCAACTGAACTATAAAGTTCAAGGGCCCACAGCTCTCTTCTCGCTACTTCACTTCCTTCTTGGAGCATCAAAACCACAATTAATAAATAACACAACTGACCACATTGAGCAGAATATGCACAACTCATCGACAGCCCTGTGATTTGTCTTACGCTTAAAGAACAACTAAGCAAAGACAATCACATCTCCTTCATAAGCTGCAGCAGTCACAATGTTTTAGGAACAAAGGTTATTTCAGAAGACTGCATAGTTTGGCTCTAGACTTTAGCCATGTAGGCACATAACTGATGTGAAGGCTAACTAAAATATAGTAAGTTTAGAAAGGATAAATCAAGAATTATATAATCACCAATATGTGTTAAAATGGCAATGTCTAAATTTTAATCTGGACCATAGCCCCATACAAATCACTTAACCTTAGGCAAAAAACAAATTTATTTAAAACTAAAACAATACAGTCCGTACAGTACATGTAGGTCCCTCTGGATGACCTTGAATAAGTCTAGTAACTTCTACAAATTTGGGTCTCCTTTGGGGTTAAAGAGAGACAACTCTTAGAGAGTCATGTGATGATCAAGAAGTTCAAGTATAGAGAAATGATGCTAGAAAGCATGACATTATAAGTCAGGCTGTCAAAAGTAGAAATAAATTCAAATTGATTTTTGGAAAGAGGATGCCACATTTGGAGCCTGAGGGAAAATAAAATAGCAGACATGTAGACTGCCCCACTATGGGGTACCATCACAAGGCCACTGTTGGGACTTGAGAAATATGAGTAGGATTTTTTTTTCAGCTTGCCACAGAGCATAATTGTTCCTCATTACCACATTGAACACTTTGTACTCAAGTAGATACAGGGGCTGGTCAATCCTTTGAAGGCAAAGTCTGTCTCTTATATCCCTTGGTGTCTCCAGTGCCAGTGCATGGCTTTATTTCTACCTTTTAAACATTAAGCCCTTCCTCTGTACATTAGTTCTATTTTCCACTATCCTGGAACCAGGATTCCAATGTCTGATTTGAGAATATCTGTGCATGAACAAACCTCAAATCCTCCCACTTTACAGATGGAGAATTTGAAACGAGAGAAGAAAAGTGTCTTACTTCATCCTGGTCACTAAGTTCCTGGAAGAATCTAGTCACTTCCTTCCTCATGCTTGGCCAAACCACTGGCAAACTGTATTTTTCTACCATGGATCCTCATGGGAAAGAAACTAGCTTTACATCTCTCTTACTTCATGATTTTGTGGAGTTATAATCACCATTGCCCTCTGTGGCCATAAAAATAGTTCAGTAGTTAGAAGTGAAGTTCAAGGCTAAGAGCTGCAGTTGGCTGTCTCAACTCACACAAGTTTGGAATCAAACACATCAGAAGCTTGACGTGGAGACAGTGCTCCTCCACCCTTCACCACCAGGCCACTAAAACAACCTAGAACATGGAAAAGAAAAAGAAAGAGAAGAAAGGAGAAAGGAGGAAGACAGAAAATGCTCCTCTGAAAAATGGGGAAACACGAGCATATTCTAGTTATGCAAACAAACCCGTGAACAAAATGCACTGCTATTCACACACTAGTTTTGTGTTTTCAGAAAGTGAGAGTGGAGGTGTGGAGGTTCCCTCTCAGGAGGTGGAAAACTGCCCAGCAGTAGGTTTGAAGGAAGAAGCTGAGCTGTAACCAACTTAGGAAAATGTATTTCAGTAAAACAAAAGGTACTGCTGTCTGTCAGTTCAACCCTCACTCGCACGCCCATCGGCTTTGTTTCCTAACCTGGAAGGGCATCTGACCAAGTGCAGAGGCTGTCATGAGTGGTCAGTGTCATCAGTGGATGCAGAAAGGAAATTGAGAGTGCTGAGCATGCCAAACCCAGGGTGGGAAAAAACCAACTGCCTCCTACTGAGGCCCTTAAAAGGGCACCAGTGCTGCCATCCATTCAGGCAGCTGGGCATGGAAGAGGGAACACATTTGGGAAGGGGATGAGAGAAGGAGCACCTCAGATCCTGGCATGTTCCTGACTTCTCCCCACAAAAGAGTTCCAACTTTTGTCTGTAAACTTTGAGAATACAGAGTATGCTGGGGCAAGAGTCCCAGGCCAGGAGAGAGAGCGTTGGTTGGTGTAGTCCTGAGCATATTATGGGTACCCTCCTGGCTTCCTGGCTTCCAGTTCCTTCCCTACTCACTATTCAATGAACCCCAACTTGGAATCCAAGACATGCCTTTGCTTTTTTGCTGGAAATGCTTAAACTTAGTGTGGCATGCTGCTTATCTCTTGGGAAAATGAATACATTAGCATTCAGTTTATACAGGACTTTTGGAATTAAAAAAATATTTAAAAAAATGAAACCTGTGGGTGATAAAATAAAAGGGCTTTTGGTAGTACAGAGTGGTTGATTAGGTTACTTCTGTCTCTTACTCCCACACTGAGATTGTAGTGAGGGGGCTCAGGATTGAAAAGGGGCTAAGAATTTCGGGATATGTACAACAAGAAGCCAGAAGATCTATCAGAGGGGGGAAATTCCCAAACAACAGCAGCAATAACAACTGCTATTTTCAGACCTCACTATGTGCCAGGTGCTGTCCTAAAGGGTTGACTGTGTATTATTTCATCCAATCCTCTAAACCACCCAATGCAGTAGATTGTTACTTTCATCCCTGACTTTACAGAGGAGGTAACTGAGTCTTTGACAAAGGAAGAGACCTGTGCAAGGTTACAGAACTGTTAAATGACTTGACTGTAGTATGCTCTGTCTCCAAAACTTGTATTCTTATTTATTTGCTAGACTGTACTGATCTTCTACTGTTCCTCATAGGTCACTGTTTTGAGCTCCTTATTAACCTCATCTTTAGGGGTCTTGAGCAGTTCTTCTTTTAATTCAGTTCACCTCTCTATTCTGCTCTTAAGACCAAAGTGATATGTGTGCAAGGCTCACAGATGGAACTTGTGAGTAAAGGTGGACTTTGTTTGAAAGAAAAGCATGAGGAAAACCCAGACTGAATCAGAGAAAATCAAACCATATGTGCAAGTATGCCTGAATCTGTATGGCCTGTGTATAAACCCTCAAGCAGGCACGAGGGCTGGAGATGGTAGAAACATACAGTAACTTCACCAGTCTGGCATATCTCTCGTTATGATCCATCCCAACATTGCCTGGAATGGTGTTATACAGAAATATGTCCTTTAACAATGCCAGACATTTGGGTCATTTTAAAAATAAGCCAGTGTGTAAATTCAATAACTCAATGAGTTTGATAGAAGTTATAGGGTCTTTATTTAAAAATACCAATTCTGTGGCTAGTCCTTTTTAAAAAGTTAGTATTTCAAGAATGAAATAATCTTAGCAAATGCTCTCAATTTGTAAATGGCAGTTTCATCCAGGCCTGTTTTTATGAGCCTGTAGGAACACAGCCTCTGTAAAACAATGCTGACAGGCAGGAGATGGTGTCCACATGTGCACGCAAGAAGGGAGGAGACTTTTCTCCAGCACCTACTACGTGCCAGGTACTGTATCATACCAGGTGTCTCACACAGATGACTCCATTTGAGTGTCATGACATGCCACAGGATAGCTGTTATCACCCAATTATTACATATGAGAAACCAGTGACTCTTATTGAGCAATGTGCCAAGGTCAGACAGCTAGTGCAGAGCAGAGCCAAGATTCAAACCCTGGTCAGTCTCTAGCACGCATAATTTTTCCACCACACCAGACCTGACTCCTGTTATTGCTTTAATGAATATTAGTCACGTTAAGTAAACCCTGATATTCTGATTATAAAATTCCAAGCAATTTCTTTTACATGATTACTGGAAAAGAATGAACAAAGTTACTGAAAAAATAACAATGCTCCCTTTCATCTGCATGCTGGTTAACTCTTCCCAGAACTCTTTCTGGGATATTATTTTATGAGACCCTCATGGCAACTGTGTGATCCAGGCAGTCAGATACTATTATTCTCTCTACATAGATGTGGAATTGGAGCCTCAGAGAGATTAAGAGGCTTGCCTAAGATTGCATAGCTAACAAACTGCCCAGCCCAGGCTAGAATCTATTTCACCTGAATTCTTTCATTCTAACTCAGCCTGAGTCTTCAGTGTCTACAGTCTGAAGAAAAAACTGTGGTATCTACCTGCATGAAGCCCCAACAAGACTCACATCTTTCTTGCATCTTCTCAACATCTTTCCACTTCAATTTCTTTACCCCATTAACACTACATGTCTGGCCTGCCCACCAGTTCTTTTCTATTATTACAAAGCCTGCTCATGCTAGAAGCCTATTGCCGTCCCTTCTCCATCATTAAACCTTTCCTAACTTCTCCAAACCACAGTGATCCTGCCCTTTCTCAGAGCTCATGGGAGCCTTATAGGCTATGCGGTTTACAGGGAAATTAGTCATCTGCCCTCTTGCCTCCTCTGGAATGACTGTAACAAAATGTCATTAAACCACAGGATACAAGCACCTTGAAGACAGAGATTATATCTTGGACCCCTACAGCATTTATCACAGTTCTCTGTATACTAAGGTGTCTTTATAGAATATGGATGATGGGTAAGAACATAAACATGCTAAATATACCCTTTCCAGGTTTTAAGCTGGTGTCTAAGGTGTCTATAGGAAGCAGTTGAAATAGCATGGGAGTAGGAAGTGAGATCCTGGGTCTCCATCGCAGCTCAGCCCCACTCTCACTGGGTGGTTTGCATCAGTGTCTGCCCTTCCTTGAGGGCTTAGTCTCCCCATCTGCAGCAAGAAAGTCTCCCCATCTGGACCAATCTACTGTTCCATTAAGCTCTGAGAGTCCCTCATTCAGATTGAAAAGGAAGGGGAAAGTAGGAAGTTTATGCTCCATGAGATCAAATCAGAAATTAAGTAGGAAACCCCACCCAGAGAGGACAAATCAGTCAGCAGGCCCTGATTAGAGCAGGGGAAGAGGCTGATGGGGGCTATAGCTGCCAGCAGAGTGGTCAGGGGTGACCTCAAGACTTACCGCAGCCTCTTTTGTGAGACTTCCAACAACACTAACTGGAGTCCAAAAGCAACAAGCACAAAACCTGGCCTCAGGAGATTGCCCTTGTTACATTAAAAACAGTAATAATAATAATAATAATAAGAAGAAGAAGACAAAGGAAATCATTCCCAAATAATAATAAAGAGAAGACAAAGGAAATGTTTCCTTATGAGACAACAGTGTGTAGGGAAAGTGTCTTTTTTTCCCACCCATCCCATTTTGTATGAGTAGATATTCATGAACAAAGGTGAGTTCACTTGAGGGTGCCAGGGCGTATGGTTTGGAAGGGTCCAAACAGGAACTTGGTTGTTTTGTTGCAATATCCTCTCTCATGAGGTAGCTACAGTCTTCAGTGTCAAATGCCCCTGGATTTCCTGACACTGAAACTTTTTATTAATATCCAGGTTTTCCATTTCATTTATAAAAGGGTGTGTGAAGTGCATTCTACCTGCATGTAGACATCTCTAATGGCTGCAAATGAAGTCCTGCCTCCCTGGCTATTCTCTACCACTGTAGAGAATGGCCACAGTTCACCTGGAGTGTCTTTTTTCTAACTGGCTAGTGTCACAGCAAGGCATTTACTGCTCACACAGACTGCTCCTCCCGGCTGGTACTGTAGACCCTTCCTTCACACCAGTGATTGCAGTGGGGTGTTTACTTCTCCGTCTTACCCATTAGGTGGTAAGCTCTGGGAAGGCAGTGATTGGGCTGGCACAGATATAGCATTCAACAAATATTTATTGCGAGAAGAAAAGGACAGAAGGAAGGGAAGGTGGGAAGAATGTAGGGAGAAAGGAACAGAGGATTAAGCCTAACATTAAAGTTTTCCATGAGATAAACTGAACTTTTCTCTGCTCATGGTCTAGATCTCAGCCATAATAACCCCTTAAACTCCATGCTCTCTTCTATACACCACTCCTCACCCTCTCCACTGCCTGGCTTATGCCCTACCCTCTTCATGGGCTGGCTGTCTCTATGCTCCGGACATCTCTGCTTGCTCATGCAGATCAACTCCCCACCCTGCTCTGTGCCCTTGGGAGGCTGGCTACCTATGGCTTGCATCAACAGGTTCCTTTGTTTTGTGACTTCAGTTGGATTCATCAAATGGGAAGCAATGGCAGGAGACTGGCAGGCAGAAAGAATGATAACATGGAATTTACTCTCCTGGTTCCCTTCTGGTCAGGTGGCTGTAGGCTGGCTGCTTCCCTTGCTGAGAGCCACAGCTGCTGCCAGGAAACCCTCTCCACACAGCCCCTGTCTCTGGGTCCCATAACCACTTTCTCCTCTTGCCCCTACAGGCCAAGGGGGTAAATGGCTCTCCATGGCTGTCCGCCCTAGAGTATAGTGTGAGGCCTTGTTGGTTATCCTTAATCCCGCCTACAACATTGTAAATAGCTTCTCCTTGAAAATAGCCCCTCCTTCAACTCTCCTTAATTATTCTGTTTGAATGTGCCATCTGTTTCCTGCTAGGACCCTGACTGATGCAGTCTGCATCTTTACCTCTCAGCAGGCTGCCTATTCTCAAATGCCTACTCAAATCATGCGTCCTCCAGCTGATTTGCCTTGTTTTCCTAGTCAAATAAATCTCTGCTTTTTAGGTCTCCTGTCCTACTGTGTGCCACTAAATTTACAAATTAGAGTTTCTTATGTTTCTATATGACTTTCCCACAAAAGTGGAAGCCCCTCAATGGTGAGGAACATGTCCAACTCATTGCAACACTCCCAGTGAAGAGCAGAATGGCTGGTGGGATAGACATGTCCAATAAATGCCTGTTAAAGAGAAGAGAAACAGTCAATATTTGGTTTTCTGATATGATATGGAATAAGGTATTACTGTGCAGTGCTCAACCCCAAGACCACAAGGCCACTTTCTCCACGAGAACTGTAAACCTAGCTATGGCCTCATTATCCATGGCTATCAGTACTGACTTGCATGCCTCTGATGAAGGGGAGCTCACTCACCCACACACAAAGCCCTCCCCCAAAAGAACTATTTTGACTGGAGATGATATCGTCTATTACTCAGCTCAAAGCTGCCTCCTGTAATTGCAACACTCTAGTCCCAGCCATGGCCTAGAAACCATATAGAAAAATTCTGTGACTTTCCCACAGGATAGGCCTTCAGAGCTTGAGGTGTTTGTGTCATGACCAAGTAATCATGACCCTCTCTCCCTCCCTATCTCCCTCCTTCCCTCACTCCCTCCCTTTTTTGTTTAAATTCACAAAGCAAAAATTTATCTGCAACCTTCTACAGGTTTCTGTCTGCACACAGGAGAGCTGATTCGGCCAGAACCCAGAAAACCCCAGCCTCATCAAGAGATGACACGTGGCCTGGTGGGCCTCACCCAGGGCACACAGCTTTCCCAGCCAGCAAACAAACAAGCCTTGGTCAAAGCGGTCACAGCTGGCACATGGTCGCTCACAGACACTCTGGGCATGCATTCCCGTGACTTAGAAAAGAGGAGGCCTTTGGAACCTGCCAGTGTTGTCTGCTGATTATGAGGTATCTGGAACCTGGGCCCCTCAGCAACAGCATGGTGCTCTGCAAAGGTCAGCTGCTCTTCATCCTGTCTCAATGATACACAGTTTTTTTTCCCCAAAACTTTAGTAGCGCCACTCTCCCTATCACCTGTCTCTTCATTCTGCTTCTTATTGTTCCTTAGATTAAAAAATACCCTTCTTCCATGGGAGGTTTGAACCTAGTCGTCCTGAGTTTGAATCCAAGCTATCCATTTATTAGCAGAGTGAGCTTAGGTAAGTCCCTTCATCTTTCTGAATCTTGAATTTTCAAAGCAAAACAGGGCTAAGGGTAACCACCTTCCTGGCACTTGGCAGGTGCTGCATAAACATTTGTTGCATGAATGAATGAGTGAATGAATGAGCAAATAAATGGATGTGCAAATGAATGGATGACATCCAATTATATCCATTCTACCCCACACCCATTCTGACCAGGCACAGAGGTACCTCTTGGGAGTCTAGTTTAGTGGAGCACACTGATCACAGACTTGCACTTGTGATTTAGCCTAATGATTTTCTTGACCCATGAACTTAGCTAAGTCACTGCACTCTCTAAATTTCCTCGATTTCCCATCAGTCAAATGTGAATGTTAACCTCTGTGTTGATTCCCCTGCCAAGTTCTGGAAAGGCCCAAGTTAAAGCAGAGATGACAATGCACTGTGATCTGGAAGAGACTGGTCACACACCAAGGCTTCTCTTCACATGGACTGCTCATGTCTTGGAGCCAAGGTGAGAGTCCAGGGGCCCTCCTGGTGCCAGGAAGCTGAGCTGAGGTGCTTTCTGACTTGCTGCCAGGCAGGGCATTCTCCTGCCAGCATCCTCATTCTTTTGCACATAGGTATTTTGTTCATGCACAGGAGGCCCTTGCTCTTTTGAGAGAGACATAAAGAGAAGAGTCAGCAGAAAACCTGCAGAGGTCGGCAAATGTGCTCGAGCCATCAGCAAGTCCAGGGTCCTGTGTGTTGGACAGAATAGAAAAGTTCAGTGTGAATCTGGGAAAAACAAGAAAGTGGATATTGATGGTCTCTCCGGCTTGAATCTCGTTCCTCCAGGTCCCACATTTAATACAGGTTACTCTTGAGTTCACCTCTGGGTTCTACTTTGGGATTACTGGTTATAGTTGATAGCAATGGCAGAGGCTAAGTGAGGCATTAGATCAAAGGACCCCTTTTCTGTCCTTTTTTTTAGCAGTAGATGAGAAATTCCCTCTGCCTGGAGTGTCCTCCCTTCTTCCTCCACCCAATCTCTGATGTCAAAAATATACCTATTCTTTTTTTCAGGTAAATTTTATTGTGTATATTTAAGGTAGACATGATGTTATGGGAAACATAGAGATAGTAAACAGTTTAATATAGTGAAATAAATTAACATATCCATTATCTTAAGTCACCCATTTTCTTTTGGTTTTGTACCAAAAGTACTTAAAATCTGGTTATTTAGCATGAATCCCAAATACAGTTCAACCTTACTTCCTATAGTCCTCATGCTGTACATTAGTCCTCTAGATTTGTTCTATTATATCGATTGTTTTGATCTTGTTGTTCATTAGATCTCTAGATTTGTCTAACATTCTTCAAATTAGAGCTATTCTTGAAGATCTTGCTCAAATGTCACCTCTCTCAAGAAGGCTTCCCTGATATAGTCAAGCTGAAAGTCAACTTTTTCTCTTTGATCATCTAGGGCAGTCCCTAAACACAGCACATTACCTTTCATTAGACAAGTAATGATAAACATACTATTGAGAATTAATGATGTGCTACAAGAGAGTGTACTTTATATGTCTCCTCTCTATCAATCCTCAGAGCAACTTGACAAAACAGGTACCATTATTTCCCCCATTTTATAGACGAAGAAACAGCTTCTAAGAAGTTACAAAATAAGGAAGTCACAGACAGCTGAGACCATGGGGCCAGGTTGTCTAGCCCCATGTGACTTCAGCTCTTTGAGCCTGTCCACCAGAACTTTCTGTGATGATTAAAGTGTTTCATATTGCTTTGTCAGTATGGTAGCCACTAGTCCCCTGTGGCTAGAGTACTTGAAATGTGGCTAATGCAACTCAGGAATTGGATTTTGAGTTTTATTTAACTTTGACTGACTTAAATTTAAGTAGGCACATGTTGCTAGGAACTACCATATTGGACTCTGCAACTCTCACCCACTCTATGTCATGCAATACAACAGCTATTTGTACTCAGTTCATATCACTCAATTTGAACTCCGGGCTCTTAGAAAAAACAGGGCTCTCAGGCTTCCTACAGAAATAGGTACTGAGTGCTCATGGTAGGCACTCAGTACCTATTTCTGTAATAAACTGTTTGCCTATGGTCTCCACGATGACCTGAGTAAAAGAGTTGCCTCAATCATGAAGCTGCTGGTTGAACCAGAAAAATCCCCATATCACCCATGGGCCTCAGGTGCCTTATCTATAATATGGAGGACATCAAGTTCAACTTTCAACAGGGCATCTTTAGCCCGGTAAGGTCTTACCTGTGTGGAGAGTCGGGGTCAAAGCAAGTCTGAGTGACATCGGTGATTTTAGGGTCACAGCACTCTCCACCATCAAAGTTGAACCGTTCATAGTTGCAGTCCATGTCACACACCCCGTTCTGTTGCTTCTTCATGAAGGCGGGGTGGCGCAGGTGACGGCAATCCCCGCCGTCATGGCCGGTCAGCGTGTGGTTGCACTCGGGGTCACAGTTCTCATCCCCAATCTTGCTGATGTCACAGTTGGCCAGGATGAGGCGGCGGCGAAGGGAGGAGTTGCTCACCTCCAGCACCTTCAGCTCCCAGGAGATGTTGTAGTGCTTGAAGGCCTCAGCCAGCTGCTGGTGCTGGAAGTCCACCTGCTCACGGGTCACCATCGGGTTCTTATGATCATCTTCATAGAGGTTGACCACGCGGTAGCGCACCACCTTGGGCTGGCGGAAACTCGGGAGCTGATTGTAGCTGGCGATGACCTCTGTGTTGTCACACAACGTCTGTCCGCACAGAGGAGGCTCCAGACTTGTGTCCAGCAGAAAGCCGTGGGCATTGCTGAATTCCACTTTGGGGCTGCTGCCATCCTTCATGGGGGACCAGGCATGCTTCACATTGTCCCAGTTCTCCTGGAGGAGGAGTTGAGGTAGAGCAGTGTGGGTGCCGTGGGTTTCCATGTCAGACAGTATCTCCCGCTGAGTCCTGGCCACCTTCCACAGACTGAAGTGCTCGATGTAGCCCCGGTAGTTGTGATTCAGGGCACTGCCCCCTAACATGAGCACTTTGCACTTCTGGGTCAGTGGGCTGAATATGCCACCCACTTGCTCCCCAGAGGTGGCCACCTGCGCACCATTTACATAGAGCTTCATGAACCGCCCATCATAGGTGGCAGCTAGATATACCCACTGGCCTGGGAGGTAGCTGCGGTGGGCATTGATGGTGGTCACTTGCCGAGCCCGGTCTGTCTTCAAGGAGAAAAAGTAGCGTGGGTCTCTGTTGCCTTGGTCACTGATGGTGTGAATGCCCACGACCCATCCTCGGTCACGTGAGGTATAAGAACATTTGTCATACAGCCCTATGTGGCCCCAAAAGAGAAAGATTAATAAATAAAGGATGGAAAAGGAAGGGGGGTTAATTTATTTTTCTCTTATAAAATTTGTATCAGGTTATCCTAGACTCATCGCTTTCCAACTGCTCTGTGGGATCCTAGCAGTGCCTCTGGGACCACCTCGAGGGCAAGGCAAGGGCTGGAGGAGCTGAGAGAGTGAATAAGTTGGGTTTGGGGCATTCTCATCACAACTTTAACCTGCGAAGTGTAACTTTTATTAGTTTTGAATATGAAGCATACAAGAAAGATTTTTGTTTAAAGAAAGGGTACTTCACCTAATGAAAATGCAACAACAGCAGCAATAATAATAAAAATCTGAAAACCATTTTCCAAAGCTGTTGGATGGGGAAGAGGACTTCGTAATCAAGAGGGTGTTTTAAGTGTAAGATAATATACACGGTGAAAGGAGAAACAGAGGGAGATGATAATGAACAGAAGATGCTCATTTAGAAGGGAGGTCCCTACAACAGTTACCAGAACTTTGAGTGCACATCTGCCATTAGCAGTCATTAAATGATCAATGGCATTAAATTGTCAGGAAAGTTGGGGTATAAAAGTGAGGGTCAGGAGCTGAAAAGCTGGAACTTCATTCTCTAACAGGAATCTTGCCATTTATCCCCAAAGAAAGAAAACACACTTCAGAGCTAAACTAGAAAGGTTTTCAAAGATCACCACTACCAAACCGTTTGTTTGACAGGTGAGAGAGCTGAGCCCCAGAGAATAGAAGGCATTTGTCAAGTCACAGAGTCATTGACAGTATATATATATATATTTAATAATAATGAGCAAAATCTCCTAAGCCTCTATGGCAGGCCAGACATTGTGCTAAGGTCTGTATATGCATTAACTTAATCCATGTAATATCCCTAAGGTGGTGACATTAAGTTTCTCATTTAACTGATGAGAATATGGAAAGGAGATGGAGAGACAGGTTGAAGGTCAACTGCTTGGTAAGTGGATCCTAGATCCATCAGACCCTTAGATTCACCATCCTAGGCACTAATTTTATAGCAACTCTCCCTGCCTCACCAAAGTCATCAGGCATCTGGGCTATGCCACCTACCTGGAGCATGTCACACATTTGAGTTTGATATTTGAGGAAGTTCCAAGCCAAGCATCTCTATAGTTACTCTGGGAACCCCAGGAAGTAGGTTAGCGGATTCTCTCTGGATCAAATTATCTTTATGCTCACCAACCCCCATTTCCTAGCCTTTCTGGAATATACCCAGTGTCCTTGGCACAGACAAAGCTGTTGGATGGGGAAGAGGACTTTCTAATTAAGAGTGTATTTTAAGTGTCAGATGATGTATGAGGCCAGGTGGGAGAAGAAAGAGAGGGAGAGGAGAGTGAATAAAAGATGTTCATTTAGAAGGACAGTGACCGCTCTCAGCTGGAGAATTGTTGTGGTCACCATAACTCTGGGAGTTCACCTGCCATTAGTGCTCATCAAATGAGCATGGAGAGCTTCCAGCAAAATCAATAGAGGAGGCCCACACACTCTTCACTCCTTTGTGGGCAGTGGGAGCTTAGAATTGGTGTAAATCTCTTTGTTAGCAGCTGACATGGCCAGCAGTCTTGGCCCAGCATCTATGCCAATCTACACCTCTCCTCCCACTTCCTGCTCAACCATCTTTCAGGAAATGGCCAGAGTCTCCTTATAAAGTCATCCTGCTCTTACCATCAGGACAACCTTAATGAAGCACCAAGTGCCTCCTCTGATGTCCTCTGGGTTCTGATCCTCTATCTGGTAAAGGAGGGGGTTAAGTGAGGTTCTGTGTCACATACCAGGTCCAAGTCTGATTTTCTTTATTCTAGACTTCCCAATGACTAACATGCAAGGTACCTCTTTCAAGAAGTTCTTCCTGACTGCCCTGTGAATAGTGATTATTCTCTTCTTTGAACTCTTTTTACTTTTAGGAAACTCGACATGTGCTCTTCGGTTTTGGCGTTGTCTGTGTTCTCACCATTATCCCCTCTCTGCTAAACTGTATTCTTCTCGAGAGCAACGGTTATGTCTGTGTCATTCCAGTAACCTGTCCAGCACCTTGCTACAGCAGGCATGGGAATGATTCTACATAGAGCAGGAGATGCGAAAGGGTAGGGATTTTAAGGACAAACAGAATCAAGGGCATTAACTTATGTCTCTATAACTAAAGTACAGGGAGAATCAGAGAATAAAATCTATTATTGGTAAAGTAGAAAGATCAGGATCTTTGGACTCACGGTAATTTACTTTGAATCTTGACAACAGCAGTTACTAGTTGTACAAATGGGGCAAAATTGCTTCACCTCTAAGCCTTAATTCCTTCATCTGTATCTCTAAATATATTGTCATAAAAGACATAGTGAATATTACATCCTCCGCATACAACGGCTGTCCATATGAGAGTTCATTGTTAAGATGCTGAAGGGTTCAGGGGCAATGTAGACGATGAAAAGGAGTGAGGAAATGACAGCAAACAAAATACAAAGGCCAGAAAGAGAGGGTACCCTGAAGGCATTTTGCCCGATATATCAAGAAGGAAGGCTCAAAAAAGCCCCGGTCCTCCTCAAACCCACTGGCAAACCCTTCTTAGAAATCATAGATTCCGTCAGCTTAGATGATATCATGAGACTACATATTAAAAGCTGCCTCCCCACTGACTCCTTCAAAAGCCTAAGATCCAACTCCAGATTTGAAGTGAGTTGCCCCAGATCTATCTGTTGCTGCCCATTATGGGAACCAGTGAGAGCAGAGGTTCCTGAAGCCATGACATTCATGCTCTTTCCCACCTCTTAGCTCACCTTCTGTCTCTCCCAGCTAACCCTATCACTCATGAAAAGAAAATGAATGACCTTCTAACGAGAAAATTAAAATCTAAAACAAGATCCTTTTTCCCTCTCCTTCTCTGTCTCTCTCTCTGCAGGTTTTTATTTTGTCAGGGGCTCCCAGTCCCTGGTTTTCCTGTTGCCTTTGGAAGGCAGCTAGCCTAGTTAGCAAGGTAAAATGTTTACACATCTGTAGGGTGCTCTCAGTTCAGAACCTTGCCGGGGCTTGGGACCCAGGCTCAGGCCACCTCTGTTTGCAATTGAGAGAAGGGGGAAGAAGTGAGAAAAGGCAGATTCCGCCAAAGAGCTAAGAAATAAGGGGTGGCTTAGCCATGGGAGGCAGAGAGGAAGGGCAAAGAGAGCGTTTTCAGTGGAACCAAAAAGAAACACATTAAGGGAAATGAGAACCTTGAAGCAGCAGATTCACAAGTTCAGAGGGAAATATTTACCTGGAGTATAAGTAGTGAAAGAAAATCACGGAGCTTCCATAAGGTTGGGGGAGTATAGTGGCAATGGGGTTTTATTTCTATATGAAAATAACTTAATCAACAGTAGTCTTATTTTAGGGTCTGAAAGGGAAGCATCCCTGTATCGCCAGCTCAGAACCAGAAGTTTGGCACCAGAGATCAGGCTTGACTTGCCAGGTAACCTTGCCTGGGACAAGTCATACCACCTCCTCTATGCTGCTGAACCTAATTTCCCTTCTCTGTAAAAGAAGGGGTCAGGATAAAAATGATCTCTTGCTAGAATTTAAGAGCTCTTTTGTTCTCTGTTAGAATGGTTCCTTGTAAGGAGAAGGTGCTCAAAAATATGTGTTGATTTGAATTAGATGCCTTATGTCATTCCCAACTCTTGCATGCTTAGGTTCTGTCTCCCCTGAGGATCTCTATACAGGACACAGAATGCTCTTCTCTGGAGGACACAAAAGAACGCCCACATTTCCACACTGCCCTTCCTCACAGTTCTCCATGAAGATATAGGCATAGTACAAAAAAAATGGTGCAAATGTGTCTGAAGTCAGCACCATGTGTGTGGGACTAGAGGATGATCCCAGGGCATATAGTCCCATGTGGCAAGATGGAAGGCCACATGCAATTTTGCACACAATCTACATATAATTAGCATATGTCTGTCTCAATGCTATAAGCACATAGAATTAGACAATGAAAGTGTGCAAGAGTCACTCTACAGAAGTGTGTCTGGGCACACTGCACACAGTGAGAGGCTGAGGTGCAGCAGGAAAGGAGCCTGCCCTGGTCCTCCTGTGAAGGTACTATCGCTGGAACCCTGGCCAGCTGATCTTTCTAATGCACCCCATCTTCCTGCAGCTAGGCTGGATGTGAAAAGGGTTCCACAGGCCCCCAGAAACTTGATGTCTCTTTTTTTTCATTGCCTCTTTTTCTTCTCATCTATGCATTCAATTTCATCCCAGAAAGGAATAACATTCACAAAAGAAAAAAGCTCAAAGGCATGGAAAGAGTCTCTCAGAACCTTGGCTAAGGCTGTACAGAGTGTGGGAGAATACTCTGGGCATTAGGGGTATTCTCTAAAGATCATCACGGTAGATATTACCCCAAGGCAAGTCTGTCTGATGACCCCATGCCACTCAGGCATATCTTCCTCCTGTATATTCCTCATACTCCTCCCCATTCGAAAACTACCTCATCACCGAGTAATTACTCATTCAAGATCTGTGCTTCCCACATATGTGGCTGTTTGCTTCATTTATAAATGCCCAACATCCAACCTGAAGTCTGGTATGTTGTAAGTGCGCTGTAGAGTTTGTTATTGAAAGTTAAAAATAAAGAAAGAAAGGGGGGATACTTCCCTATTTCTGCCTTCTCTATAAGAGTATCTTACTCTTTATTGAGAACTTACTATCGTTTACTCTATGTTAATTATCTTGCCTAATCTTCACAACAAATCAATCAGCATTGTTCCCTCTTCAGGGTAGACGGATGCTCAGGATAGGGAAATGGTTGCCCAAAGCAACACAGTTCAGAATCCAGGTCTATAGAATTCCCACACCCAGGCTCTTAGTCATGGTCACCACATTAAGTGCCAAAGGCCAAATGTTTTGTTGTAGGCTGTTTAAAGGTATGGCCCCCTCTGGAAAGATTTCTGTAAGTTCTACAGCACCCACACAAGCAAGGTGAATTGAATTGAAAGCCAGGAGGCTGCTGTCTTTATCATTCTACTGTATGGACCTAAACAATTAACTAAGAATCGATGGTTCTTTATTACTAAATAGTAATCTATTCCACTGGGCTCACCCCACTTCACTAGAATCCAAAGTTTGTCCAGGCATAGTTGTCCATCTGGAGTTCCTCCTTGAGCTTGTCCTTCGGCATCTGGACTTCCGTTACCGGCCTACCTGCCTGATGGTTTCTGACTCAGGTTTCCTCTAACTTCCAAGGTCTATTGATTTTTCTTCCCACACTCTTGGCTGCCTCTCATTTTCTTTTTCATTGTGTTGGACTAAATTGTGTTCCACCAAACTTCATATGTTAAAGATGTAACCCCCAGTACCTTGGAATTTAACTGTATTTGGAGATACAGTCTTTTAAAAGGTAATTAAATTAAAGTGAGGTGATAAGGCAGATCCTAATCCAATTTGACTGGTGTTCTTATAAGAGGAGAAAATTAGGACACAAGTAATACAGAGAAAAGACTATGTGAAGATACAAGGAAAAGACAACCATCTACAAACCAGTGAGAGAGAGAAAAAAAGAGAGAGAGAGAGAGAGAGAGGTCTTGGAAGAAACAAACCCGGCTGACACCTTGATCTTGGACTTTTGATCTCCAGAATTTTAAGAAAATAAATTTCTGTTGTTTAAGCCCATCAGGTTGGGGTCCTTTGTTATGACTGCCCTAGCAAACCATCGTTCAACCAGTTTTCTAAGCTCTCCCACTGAAATTTTTCTAAAATCTATCTTATCTCCTAATATCTGTTCCCAGTTCAGAATTTTTCTCTTGTTACAATGCAATGTCTCAATTTACTCAATGGGTGTTTTGAGTAGAGCAAGGTGTATTAGAAAGATAGCAAAATTGGTGGTGTGTTCATCACATACAGGAAACATTCCTCACTGGGGAGTGGGGTTTCTGTGTTTCTGAATCACCTGCTGTGTGTTGGGCATGTGGGCAGCAACTTCCCTCTCAAGGTGTCTCCTAGAATCCTCACAATAATCTGCTACAATAGGTACTATTTACAGATCAGAAAACTGGAGAGTCAGAGAGGCGAGGTCCCCTGCCTAAGGTCCCACAGCACTAAGGGGTAGGAAAAACTGGAATTTGAGTCTCCTAATTTCAAATTCGAAAGCTCCCCCACAGTTGAGGGGGACTCTAGCTATGCTTTCTTCCTGTGGTCTTGCCTAGGATGTTTTCCTGGGAAGCTTTAAGTCAACATAAAATTATCTCTGATAACATTTGACTTTCTGCCATCACAGTCTGGGGGCAGGGAGGAGGGGCTGAGATAATTAGCAAAGGATGGCAATTTATATGCAATTCGTGTTATTGTTTGTTTTCTGTCATTGGGAGAGCAGATATAGAAGGAGAAAAACTCTACCAGGACATTTCTGCTGTGAAAAAGTGGTATTTTAAAATAAATAATGATAATAATAACAAACACTTTCTGAAAGCCTCTATGTAGTCGTCTCTTTACTAAACACAGACTAAGTGGGATTTATTAGTATTCTTTTGACAGATAAGGAAACTGAGATGTAGAGAGGTTAATTGATTTTCCCTCCAAGGATCCAGCGAGGGATTGGGAGAATCACGATTCTAACTCTCATCGCTCTCACTCCAGAGCCAAAGCTCCCCACCAAGATGCTTTCCATGATGGATTGGTGTTCTCAATCCACCATGAAGGCTGTAATGTCCAGGTCTGCCATGCTGTGCTGTGGTCTCTGGGTGAGTAGCTCCCCACTCTGGGCTTCCTCACTTCCTTTCCTTAGGATATGAGAGTGTTAGACCCGGCCACAGAGGTCCCTTCCATATACATTCTGTGATTCCAAGATCCCAGTGACTCCAGGTATCCCAGCCTTGGTCCCCCTGTGGGAGACATAAGGTCATTGCGGGGCAGGGTAAAAGGCAGTTTCAGACCCTTCAATTAAAGGATGCCCACTAGCTGTGGGACATCTGCCAGGAGAATACAAGAAGAGGTGAGAGGATGAGGGGATGAAAGGGGGAATTTAGGTCAACAATCTGGTTTCTTTCATGAGGCTAAAAAAATTAAAAGCTAAAGGTTGGAACTGGTCCCTTTTTTGTTTTATTTTGTTTTGCTTTCCCTTCCATGATTTAATCGCTAGTATCAAAGCCACAGAGGAATGCTTGAGAGAGCAATCCTATGGAAAGCTTTTATCTGTCCAGAGGAGAGTGATTAAAACAGACAGATTTGGGTTAAGTATACCCATGGTCCCTGCACTTGGTTCAGTCGGGGGGAGACCCACCAAAATGACCTGGAGGACTCAGCACCATCAGGCATTCAGAGGAAGGCTGGGATGTCACTGAGGAGGGTACCTGGGGGACTGCTCCTCAGCATCCTCATCCCTCTGGATCCACCCTGGGTCAAAAGATTTGCCTTAGGCTCAGAGGAAGGAGGAGGCTTAAAGGGAGACATACAGGACTGGAGGATTATACCAAGTTATACTGGGTTCTGGACATCTCTGTGTCTTATACAACAGAGGCAGGAGCATTGAAAGTAACCACATGGAACAATTCTCAAGGTCAGGTTAGCTCAGGTGTTTCCCATGTGTTGGCCACGCAAGTGTAGGAGGAGGACAAGACTGCCCTTCTCAGGATGGCATGGAGCAGTAGACTGAGCACCCTCGATGGCACCTGTCTCTGCTCTCCTGCCTGTATTCTTTTTCCTTGCCGGGAACTGTTACCTGAAAGTACCTTGACTACATGGGTCTGCTCACCCTTTTTACTAGCTGTGTGACATCAGGCAAGTTAATTTACCTCTCTGAACCTCAGTTTTCCCACATGTACACTAGGATGAAGAATCTTATTCTGTACACTTCACAGATGTCTTCTGAGAGAGAAAAGAGATAAATGTATGCATATTTCCTTATAAACTATTTAAGGCCATCCAGATGTGAGGCAAGCTTGAGAATAGTATGCCTGAGGGTTCCTGAAACCCATAAGTTTTAATAATACACAGACTTATGTGATGCATTTGTGACAGCAAACTGCTCTTGAGGGCTCAAGGTGCACCAGTAATTCCCTTTGGCTCTTGTGTCTCCAGTCTTCCTCCTTTGCTCATGTGTAAGCAGTCTGCATGGACATAGAAAGGTTGGGGGATTACAGGCCAGTAAATCTGAGTTCAAATGCTGGCTTTGCCATTTACTAGCTATGGATGGGAAAGTCAGGGCACCTTTCCCAGTATTAGTCTCCCCATCTGTAAAATGGACATGATACATCTTCCTCTGACAGTTGTAGTGGGGGAACTAATGAGAATACAAATGTGACAGCACTTGGCACATGGCCACTGGCAACAAAACAAGTGTTACAACACATGGACAGTGGCATGAGGCTGATCTGTGTATCTCAGCTCTGCTCCCTGTTAGCTGTGTAGCCTTGGGCAAAATCTCTATCTCCTTGATAGTTTCCTCATATGTAAACTGACAATAACAAGCACTTAATAAATAGTGCCATTTCCACGATTTAGTAAGAGAATCCAAATATTCATTTGCATAGAAAGGGATCATTGTAGCTACACTTTTCAAAAATGTATATTAATAATAAATATCTTTCCGGCCAGGCAAGATGGCTCACGCCTGTAATCCCTGCACTTTGGGAGGCTGAGCTGGGCGGATCACCTGAGGTCAGGAGTTCAAGACCAGCCTGGCCAACATGATGAAACCCTGTCTTTACTAAAAATACAAAAAATTAGCCAGGCATGGTATTGCATGCCTGTAATCCCAGCTACTCAGGAGGCTAAGGCAGGAGAATCGCTTGAACCTGGGAGGCATAGGTTGCAGTGAGCCGAGATCGCGCCACTGCATTCCGGCCTGGGCAACGAGAGCGAAACTCCGTCTCAAACAAAGAAACAAACAAACAAAAAATAATAAATATCTTTCCTTCTTTTTCAGAATTGGGATTATTTCCCCCCTTTTTTGTGCTGTTAAATACACACATAAAGTTTTCTTTCTGACACTGTTCTCTGAAATGAAGATGCATGTTTATTCCTCTCTTTTTTCACACATTATTGATGAAATCAGTGCATCTAAAATTGGTGCACATCAGCGTAAGAAAGGAAGTGGAGAAGGACAAGAAAAAAAGACCAAGAAGAAAGAAGTGGCGGGGGATGGGGTCAACGAAGTACAGTATAGTTTTGTTCATCCTTGAAAGTTGCACAGCACAAACCAGATCCTGGTGGACTGAGCAGGGCTGATGTTGGGGCTGTCTTGGAAGAGAGATCTTTCCTTCGGTCATTTCAATGACTTGAGAATCTACAAGCTCCTCTCTCCACTCACTCATCAAGCCTTGGAGACAATGATACCACTTGCCAGAAAATGGTCAAGGGTCAGTTCATCCTGCTGTCATATCCTGCATGGCAGCCCCAAGACTGACCCTTCACCATTCATTGAATTAGGCAGAGTCAGGGCTGGAAGTTCTCTTACTGGTTATTTAATCATCCCCTTTCACAACTAATCTCATACTTGAATCACCTGGACAATATTTTAACACATGACTGACTGCTCATATTTCCAGGCCAGCACAATGATTGGCAAGTAGAAAGCACCAATTAAGTTGACAAAATGTTTATATGTATGCATGCATTTAAGGGGAAATAAAGAAATGCATGTGAGGGTGTTTGCATGAGTGAAAGCACAGTGGACAGTCTGGTGGTGAAGAGCACAATATGGGAGTGAATACAGCTGTTTTAAGTTTTGGCTCTGTGATGACCTTGAAGCAGCTCTGGTTGGAAGGATGTAATAAGACACTGTTCATAGAACACTTATCAAAGTGCCTGGTGTACAATAAGCATCCAAGAAATGGGCATCATGAAGGATGTATGTGAGGAAAGAAAAAACAAATGCACGTGACAAGTATCAGAGAAATGAGACAGAATTGAAGAAGGAGAGAACTGTTTCTAATAAGCTCAGAAACATATTTTACATGTCCCTACAGAGCCACATGGACATGTCAATTTAATGTCACTAATAAAAATATTGGGGGGGGGGGTGTCTTTCTTCTCAGTACTCCAGAGAGCAAGACATCAATAGCCATTAATACTATTGGAGAAGTAAAGGAAGCTTCCCTGATACGATAACTTTCTCTCAGTTTTGCTATAATCAGACCTTGGCTCATCTTGTCAACTCCATTTTTATCTCTCTGTGTAACTCTGCTTGTGTGTATGTTCATGCACATATGTTTAAAGTTTAAAATAATATATCACATATTGCCTAGCATAATGGTGGTGCTTAGTAGGTGCTCAACAGACTCTAACTGAATGAATGCTGTATATGTAGTTATAAGGATACTATAGCATTCTATCCACAATTTACAGACTAACAGGAGAGAGAGATATTTATCTTTCCAAGCTGGGGTGTGAGATATGATTTCAAATATCAGCTCTGCTACCATGGAGCAGAGATTAGAGCAAGTCATAATTTTGGTCTGAGCTTTTCTTCTCTTACTTGGTAAAATGAGCATCCTATTATGCACCATAAAGGGTATGAAAAAACAGCTAGTGCTTAATCCATCATCATTATCATTATTGGAAAACTCTTCTAATTGGCCCATGGTCCAGAAGTTTCATCGCTCCCTGATACAGACTGTGAAGCATCACCAGATTCATCATCTTAAAATACTATTTTTTCACTATTCCCTCAAACAGACAAACCTCTTTCTCTGATGCCCTCGGAGTAAAGGCCAATATCAACTTCACCTTTCGGAAATTGGTCTCAACCTCTCTCTGAATATGTAGACAGACCCCGGTAAGATTTCCTCGCTTTGGCCCACACTGTTTCCTACAGGTGGAAATGTCTCCCTATTGTCCCTGTCCTTTCTCTTTTCTGATCTTCAAAACCAATACCAGTATTATTTCTTCCAGCAGACCTTCAGTCTTCATGAGTCTCCACCATCAGTTATATAAATGTTGATAAGCACGTGCTATCTGACACAGATGTAGTAAGTCTTTGACCCACACATCTTTCTGTACCAGCCACAGGACACTTGGGCTGTTTCTTGATAGTTCACACACATAGTTGTTGAGGGCATAGCGTCTCTTTTCTCCTGAGTCTTTCTGGGGTCCTAATACTGTTTTTGGTTGTTTAGTTGTTGATCTAATTTTTTTTTTTTTTATGGCAATGATCACTGTTGACAGCATGACTCATTTCTGAGGTCAACCTCCAATGGTTCTCTCCCCCGCTAGACTGTAAGCCTCATGAGAGCACAGAGTACATGTCTGTCACCACCCTGTATCACTATATAGAGCCTCTATCACTATATAGAACCCTCCATATTGTGGCTAGGACATAAGACCTCAATAAACGCTTGCTGAATGGATAAATAAATGAAAGATTTATGTGCCCAAGGTTTGTGAGGAAACCTAATTTGGGTGGATTTTTAGGTTTCAAACAATCTTTTCTTCTTCTTTTAAATTTGTATTATTGTATGTTTAACTGACAAAAGTTATGTATATTAATACTGTACAACATGATGTTATGAAATATGTATACATTACGGAATGGCTGGACCAAGTTAATTAAGTATGCATTATCTTACATGCTTATTAGAATTTTTGTGGTGAGAACACTCAAAATCTATTCTCTTAGCAATTTTCAAGTGTGCAATAGTAACTATAGTCACCATGTTGTATAATAGATCTCTCGAAGTGATTCCTGCTGTCTAACTAAAATTGTGTATCCAGTTTTCAAATGCTCCTCTCAGTACTGGAGGTCACCCTGATTTAGAGGCAAGAGTAGGGGTCCTTGTTACATCATATAAGCTCCTTCAACTTCCTGGCCCTCGATTTTTCCATCTATATAATGGGAGGTTGGCATCAGTGGTCACTAGGTTTGAATGTATAAATAGTGAAAGAGTAACAGGGAGTTAGGAAAACACAGCTTAGCTATGTGTTGCCAAGAACTTAGGCAAGTCACATTCTCTCTCGGGTGTCCATTTTCTTATTTGTGAAAGAAGATGACTGTGGTAAAATAAATTCTACCAGTTTTCTTAAAAATGCAGAGAAAAAAATTTCTATATAGAGGGTAATAAGACATGAACTTGTGCTTTAATTTGCTACTATTAATCTTGGGCAAATTTCTTTTCATCCATGGTCACTTCATGACTTTCATGAATTAAATATATATATAATTATGATTTATAATTGCATTGTTATAAAAATAAATGTAATTGAGAGGCTGGATTCCTTATTATAGATGTATTATTACTATATTATTTGTTCTTCTGATTCTAAAATATATTAATTAATCTAAAAGAAATCCATTAATTCTAAAAGAAAGAATTAATCCATTTTTGCAGTTTAACAACCATAGACCTCAGGCACTGTGCCAACTGTGTCTCCAGATGAGTCATCAGCCTTGTTTTCATCTTTGGACCTCGGTTCCTCATCTGCCAAAGAGCACTGGGAGGAGGAGGCACTGAGCACCTGTACCCAATGTAAGCAGCCAAGAGGAATGGGGAAGATTCTCACATGGGAAAGTCAAATGATATAAATTTCATACCTGATACAGGCCTACAGCAAGTTGTATAAAAACACAGCCCACACAGTGTGGGATGAGCTCTGGAGAAAAAGCTCCTCTCTCGGATAAGCTTGCCATCACCTCATCTTGGCCCACACAGCCTAGGGTGAGCCTTTCAGGAGAAAGATGGCAAAGGGAGATAAGAAAGGGACAAGGCCAGACAGGCAGATCTCTGCTTTGCAGGGCTGGTGCCCTCCAGAATTACCCTTCTAGTCAGGGAGAGCGATGACAGCTGATGCTTACCGAGTGATTACTATGTGCCAGGTGTTGTGTGAAACTCTTTGCCTAGATAACTTAGGTAACTCTCACAATAATGCGAACAGGGAAATATTATTATTATCACCATTTTACAGATTTTACAGATGAGAAAACTGAGACTCAGAGAGTCCAAATAACTCGCCTAATCCTGAGTAACCTGTTGGCCAACTGAAAAAGATGGGGTTTAACCCCAAGCAATCAGATTCCAGAATTCACATTTTAACTTCTAAATATTTCTGCTTAGTCAGGAGAAAGCTGACTACACCAGGACAAGGGGCTGCTTTTAATGATAAATAAAGAGAAATAAATCGAGTTCTATAGTAGAGGTACAAGCAAACAGAGCTCAGCAGAAGGACTGCTTGATTCTGACAAGAAGGTGCAGGGAAGTTTTCCTGGATGAGTCTCAAAAGAGCTGAACCTTGCATGAGGTACAGGATTTGGGGAAGGAGAGGCTGGGCCAAGACTTTCTAGCACAAGGTGAAGCACGAGCAATGGCAAGAGCTGTGAAGTCCGCCTAAAGGTAACTCTCGAGATGAGAAAGACATCTGCTTTTGATAGGATTGAGGGTGCACAGAGTAACTGAGGGAAATAAAGTACAATGGCTGTCTGAGGCTAGCTCACAAAGGGTTGTGAATGACATGCCAAAAGATCTAAAGTTTCTTCCATAGAAAAGAATGAATCTTTGGTGTTTTTTGGGCAGTCCACAGGGGTGGGTGGGGATCATTAGCTGGGGATTATATGGTATCCCTTTTGACAGTCACTGAGCTAACAGAGCCAGGACTTAAGTCTCAGGACTCCTGTCCAGTGCTCATGTGGCAATCTGGAGCCATTTAGCCTTAAGATTCATTACTGAAGAGGGTGAAATATGAGCACATTTTCAAAGAGAGAGGTCTGATACACTACTAAATTTCTATTGTTTTGACATCTGTTAGAAAATCATAAATTATAAATAACTCAAAAAACCCTTTAAGGCTCTAAATGGATAAATAGTTTTTAGATGCTCTTTGGGGCTTCATAATTTAAATTCTGTTCCACTAGGTAGAGGATGATTAGTTCAGCCTTGATCCTGGTCTCTAGCTGACCTTGAGCAAATGTCATCTACCTTCTGTCTCTTGGTTTCCCCATCTATTCAACTGAAGGAGGATGGAGAGTTGGTCTTCAGATCCCTTGATTTCTCTGAGAGTCTATCTCATAAACTCCTTGAAAGAAAGGGATTTTATCTCCTTTGACTTCATATCCTCATTGATTAGCTTGAGATCTGATACATGGTAGACTGTAAAATATTGTGGAATTCATAGTACAAACTAAATTTTAAACTCAAGACTCCAGGGATCTTTAAGGGACTTTAAATCAAAAGTTTGGAAGTGGTGACCATTTTTTTAAATAAAAAAAGGTATAAAAACAAGCAGATCAGAAACCAGACAGGTTAGTATTTTCTCTGGCTGTAAAAGATGCTCAGAAACTGAAAGACTATGAAACAGAGAAGATTGATGAGGAGGAGGCCAAGAACACTGTAAGGTCAAGGGGGAAAACAAATGTGAAAAAGCATAGAGAGAGAAATACGTGTTTTAGGAGTATCAGGTGATTCTGTTTAATCAGAAGAATCCATGTAAGTCAGTGGTTCTCAACCAGTAGATTTTGCCCACAGGGAACATTTGGCAATGTCTACATTTTTGATTGTCACAACTGGGGAGGAGGGTGTGGCTACTGTGTCTAGTACCTAGAGGCCAGGGATGCTGTCAAACTCCTCAACAAGGAATTACGCATTCCAAAATGTTAATAGTGCTGAGGTTGAGAATCCTGGTGGAAGCAACGAGGGAAAGTTATGGTAGTAAACAATGCTTAGGGAGGAAGGTGAATGTGAGGCTGCAGAATTTAGACCCAATCTAGACAGGTTTATGGTGGAGGAGTTAGAATATGCACTCTGAAGACTGCTTCCACCACTGACTTGTGTGGACCTTGGGAAATTCACTTAACATTCCTCATCTTTCATCCGGAAAATTGCAGTAATAATAGTACCCACCTCAGAGGGTCATGGTGAGGATTAAAGAGTTAATGTATGCAAAATTTTATGAACAGTGCCCGACACATGTAATGCATTAAATATATTAGCTGTTATGCATAGGTAATAGGGAGCTACAGTAGACTCAAGTTCAAGAGAGCAGCAATAGCGGCTCCTCAGTTGATGATTCCTTAGAAAAATGCTTAGAGCTGCATGATTATCATGTGACTATTACATCCACCCAATTAATAATCCTTCTTCAATCAGCTTCTGCTTCAGATGACACTGCAGGCGGATGTGTTTGGGTTTGTCTTGCTGTCTGCAAGCAACTCCCTGTCTGGGTTTTGTCTCCTAGATATCCACAATGCCCCGGCCAGCATCTGACTGCCTCTCCAGTTCAGGCTCCCCATGGTTTCAATGAATAAGGAGAAGGAGATAGAGAAAGTCAGACATGAGGACAGACGGAAAGATGGAAAGGCAGGAAGCCTTCTGTGAAAGCTGCTGCCAGTGATACACACTGTTCACAGAGATCCCAAGTATAGAGTCAGGGGCATGTTTCAGACGCTTGTTTGAGCTACTGATACTGTTCTTTTGGAACCCTTGTTTGTAAACAGATATTTCTGCTAACACTGGGCTTTGTAAGGGTGGACAGAGTCGGGCGGTGGGGGGGAATGAAAGTGGGGGTTGGAGAAAAAGGCAGGTTGTGTCCTAGAGCCTTAGACCATGTGTTTGTTGTTGAGAATACAAAGACCTCACTGTATTAAATGAAAATGCTTGTTTTACAAGGCGAGTGGGAATATGATAGGTACATGTCGAAAATGCTTCGGAAACTGAAACAACCTCATGCCACAAGGGTGTTCTGCTACATCATACATCCAGAGGCATACACCGAACGTGAAGGCTCAGCATCACTAAATAAGGGCTTTGGGAGGCTGTGGGAAAAGAGAGTCCCAGAAGCTAAGTGACTGGCAGCTCCTTTCTCTGGTCTCACCTCAGCCTGCCCTTTCTCAAAGAGAGGGCTCCATTTCAAACTTTCTATTGGTTTTCCAGCACCTGCTAACCTAAGGGTAGAAACTGTTATTGATCTAAAATACTACTGTTGATACAGGAGCCTCTGGTAATCTAGATCCAGACTTAGAGCACTACCAGGAATATCTATAATGATAGAACTATGCAGGAAGAACACTAACTTTTTCAAATTAGTTTTCAATGAGTGGTTTTCACACTCTACTCTGTGAAAGCAAAGGTTCAGTGAAGATGTCTCAGGGAATTTTTTTTTTTAAGAACTCACAGTGGCATAAAAACAAGAATTGGAATCTCCTAACTCTTCCTCCAGTTCTAGCACAAAGCCTGGTAAATGGAAGATTACATGTATCGAAGAATGGAAGGATGGATGGACAGATGAATGGATGGATGGGTAGACGGACAGCAGAAAAGAAGAAAGTAAAGAAGGGTGGATGGATTAGGGAATGAATGGGGATGAAAGGGGATGGATTGATGGAAGGGTGGATGGAAGGAAAGAAGGGAGGGAGGGAGGGATGGAGGGAGTGGGGAGAGGGAATAGGGAGGAAGGAAGAAAGGGAGGGAAGGAGAGTTAATAGATGGGTAATGGATGGAAGAGTAGATTGATGGAAGGGTGGATAGATGGCTGGATTTGTGGATTCATGGTCAAAGTCCACAGTGAATGCTTATGGGCAGGACCACTTCAGGCCACATTTGAAGTGAACTTGCCTATTTAAAAACTCAGAGAAACTCAGAAAGCAGAGTTTGAATAAACAAAGTTGTAGATTATATTTCTAAGAAATAAACTAATTCTTCCTTAGAGGAAAAAAAGGTCCAAATTCTATTTACTCCAACAAGGGTACAGATGAAGGAAAGTGCAATTGCTCAGTCTGATATGACAACTCAACATCAACATTCTCATTTTCACAGATCCCCTACAGTGTTCATATTTTAGAGCTGGGAACAAGCTTCAGGAAATGACCTGGTATGCCCCCTGTTTTTCAGCATGTAAGTCACCATTTGGGGGACATAGATCCCTTCAAGAAACTTAAAAGAACTTTGACTCCAGAAAAATGTGCACAACCTCAAATTTTTACAGAAAATGTCTTGGGGTTTACAAATCAAGTACTTCTGAACCCAAGTGCAAAAACTCCCCTATCCTCTGTTGATCTAAAATAGGAGTGCTTTTCTGGTATTTCACTTGGTATTCATATTAATAAGGAAATAAATTATAATTATATTAACCAAAATACTAAGTCATAACATCAGCAATCGATCCATATCATGATGCTGCTGTAACTGAGACTCCACTCTTGGCCTCACACAATCCATTCTCCACATAGTAGTCAGAGTGATCTTTGGAAACCATAAACCAGATCCAGTAACTCCATCGTTTGAAGCTCTCTGATAACTTCTTGGCACACTAGATAAAAAAAAAAACTAGTGTGCCATCCTCCTCCTCTTATATTCTAGGTGAAGACTGCAGGAGGAGCATGGACATATCCCTTACAATTCCACCTAGCTCTTAGCAGCTCTCTCTAAGAATAGTTTGGATAGGTCAGGTGTGGTGGCTCACACCTGTAATCCCAGCACTTTGGGAGGCCAAGGCGGGCGGATCACTTGAGGTCAGGAGTTTGAGACCAGCCTGGCCAACATGATGAAATCCCGTCTTTACTAAGAATACAAAAATTAGCTGGGTGTGGGGGCAGGCGCCTGTAATCCCAGCTACTCGGGAGGCTGAGGCAGGAGAATTGCTTGACCTCGTGAGGTGGAGGTTGCAGTGAGCTAAGATGGTGCCACTGCACTCCAGCCTGAGTGACAGTGAGACTCCATCTCAAAAAACAAAACAAAACAAAAATGCGTTTGGAGAGGCTGAAGGACAGCCACAGGGAAGGGACTTAAAGCTAGCATAGATGGTATACTGGTTCACTGGAAAGAAAGAGAGGCAGAGAGACAGGGAAAGATGATAAGCATATATATTTCAACAGGTAACTGGTTAGCTCAGAGAGCCCAGGGCCATATCTCACAGTCAATGCCACTCACGATGTGTCTGCCTTCACTGTTTGGTCTTTCTAAGGCCTATGCTATTAATTCTCAAAGCACCTTTCCTTCACAGCACTCACATTCAATTCACCTTATCTTATTCCTCATTTGGAGCCATCTCTAATCTGTTCATTCATTTAACAGTGTTTACCCAGCACTTACCAACATGACTAGTATTCTGCGAAATAATAGGAATAATGCAGAGATGAAGACCAAAATAGTCTCTGCTCCAAGGAGCTCAGAGACAATTGGGGAGAAACAGACAGACACCAAAGAAATCACAACAGAGTGTGATAAATGCTATGAGATGGTAAGATAAGGAGTTGTATTGGCTTGATTCATATGGTGATGGATATTGAATTGTCCAATAATTTCCTAACACCATGGTCCTAAAAGATACTCTGAGTAACTATCTACAGCTGAGGCATGAATCCAGAAGTGTTGATTATTCTCATTTGATTTATGGCTACATGTTTAAAATTACATACATGACTATACCCCCACACAAGGCAGAGCACACACTCTACCTACATACACATTCACTTCATGAACAAGTCCCCAATCCTTCCAGGTGGAAAAGATCACTTATGCCTTTGAAATTTCAGAGCACTTTTTAGACCTCATGATAAACATGGGTGTTTCATAACATAGTGTTTCTGCTCTGTACTTCCCCAAAACTCTATTAATTGCTTAGTTATAGCAGTTACCATGATGTCATGTATCTGTTTACCAGTCTGCTTCCACTACTAGGACTGGGAGCTCCTCAAGGCATGGAACTATGCCTTGTTCTCCTTTTTAATTCTCATCTCCTAACTCAATGTATAACATATAAAAATTGCTTAATAACTATATATGAAATAGAAGGATGAATGGTTAGAAAGAAGGAAGAAATGAAGGAATATTTACCTCTCCTAATAAACTTGCATTTCTCATTGAACCTTAAAGAATGTCTAGGACAACAGATTGGCATATAAGAAGTTCTTTAAAAAAGTTATTCAATAGCTATATGATGTTTTCTAATAATCTTACTAATATAAACCCATAATTATAACTATCACCCCACACTGTAAGGGAAAATAAAGTGACCCAGTGGAAAGAGCATTGATGTGAAAATCAACATATCTAAACTTGAGTTTCAATTTTGCCACCAATTTGCTGATTAACCTTACTCACTTAGCTTATCTTAACAAGTAAACATCCGTGGATCTTAGTTTTTCAATCTGTAAACTGAGCAGATTTGATAAAAGCAGTTTCTGTTACTCCAGCTTTAGAATTTAGGAAAGGGAAGGTCAAGATATTGTATTTGTTTTTAGCAGATTTAATCAGCCTCTTGGGGGGCTGTTCTGTAAAGGGGTCATCCTGAGAGCTTAATACTGGCTCTATCAAGGCTTAATCAGTTCTGATGATAGTCTCCTCAAAATCAGCCTTGTTATTCCAGAGTCACTTTTCTATTCAAAAGCTCATATTCACTCAGCAGGGTCACCCACATAATTCCAAGATTTGCCTGAGAACTCATCAGGGCCCTCATCAGAGGATGACAAGGAGGCTCCATTGAGCATATCTGGGGAAACATGTCCCAGGCACTGATTCTCAAAAGAGGAATCCAAAAACATTTTTGGCAAAGAGAGTATCTTTGAAATCAGTGTACAATTGGTCCTCCTTATCTGTAGCCTCTACATCTATGGATTCAACCAAATTCAGATTGAAAATATTCCAGAATAAATTAAAATATGATACTTAATAAAAATAATACAAATGAAACAATACCACATAACTATTTATATAGCATTTACACTGGATTATGTATTATAAATAATCAATAAATGATTCAAAGTATATGGGAGGATGTGTGTGGGTTATTCACAAATATAATGCCATTTTACATTGGGGACTTGAGCATCCTCAGATTTTGGCATTGCGGGGGTTGGTGCTGGAACCAATCCCCGGTGGATACTGAGGGACAACCGTATATCTCCTAAAGGACTAAAGGTGGGAAATGCTCTAATGGATGTAAATTGTCTTTCTGTTTGAAAATCACCTGCAAATAAAATATACTTTGCATATCTGAGATTTCTTAGCCAATCTCTTTGAAATCTTATAATGTTCATTCAGATTTTTCCTCTTTTTCTTCCTCTATCTCTCCCTCTCTTCCTTCTTTACCTTTTCATTCTACATTCTTCAAATGTTTGCATTAGCCACTGGGGGGCACCATCATTCATTCATTCAGTCATTCATATATTCATTCTCTCATGGAACATTTACTGAGTAATTGCAGTGTTCCAAGTAATGTGTTAGGCCTTGAGGATGAAGAGAGACAAAATTAAACTGGTATGGATTAGAATTCCAGTTTCACCACCCATTAGCCATGGGTACTTCAGGGAGTCATGCAACTTTATAACCCAGTTTCAGAGTGTTCAAAGTGTAGCATTCAGCATAGTGCCAGCACATAGTAAGTGCTTATTATAAGCTGGCTGCTTTCATTACTGTTATTACTGCTGAGAATGTGTCTTCTCTCCTAGGGGTATATAAACAGTGGATAGAGAATTCCAGATCCTGAGGTCATCACAAGGTCTAACAAGATCAAGGAAAATCAAGGAAAGCAGATAGAAAGCCCCACTATCAGAGAGGGAAATGGGTGAAAACTCAAGCAACAGATATGACTTCCAGGACACTTGAGGCTCAGAAAGACACTGATAAGGGGGAGAGAGGGAAATCTGAGAGGCAAGCAAAGCTTAAGATTATGTGCTGCCATGCACACACAAAACAAACGCTTTGCAAACAGGCACAGGGCTGAGAGACGAAGACCAAGGCCAAAATGTGGCTTGGATTAGAAAGGCCACAATGTGAGCTGAGGAGGCCCTTAAATACACTATTCCCCTCCCCCTTCTGTTTTGGAAGGCCAGATTTCTTTTCCCTTCTGGCTTCTTTGCTCAGGGGTAAATGGAGTTAACCACTGTGTAATGTTTCTGACGGTGACGCACATGCTAGGTCATGTGCTTTGGTTACGTAATGCAACATGCCTAAGGTTCCTGAGCTCTTTCTCCCAGAATCATTAGATATTCAACTGGTTCTCTGATCCAGTCAGCCATTTATTAAACAAAAATACATATTGCCCCTTTATAGGTCAGATACTGAGCTAAGCAATAGAGAACTTGAGATGGATGAGATCTCAAATATGTACACAATTAAATGTCGTAATTCCAGGTGTTTTGATTAAAGTGTGCAGAAAGCATAGTGGGAACAGATGAATAAGGTAGGGAACAAGTTACACTTTGGGAGAAGTTATGAAGGGCTTCTCAGAAGACAGAAAACTCTGGCAAAATCCTGTAAAGGCATAAGCATTCTGCAAAATGGTGCACTGGAAATAGAAGATAAGCCAAGTAAAAAAAGTGATAATTAAAAAGCCAGGTGCATTTGGGGGAACTTCAAATAATTCAGATTTTATTGAAAAGCTTTTAGCTAGAGGTGACAGAGTCAGGTTTGCATTCTGGAAAGATCTGACTCTTGGATGTTGGTGAGCAGGTTGAAGGGGGTGCAGGGATTGAATTTCAGAGAAGTGGGCATTGTAATACTAGGGAAATAGTCACAGCAAGAAATAAAGAGGATTTAAGGTACAGAGAAGAGAGGTTGGCTATAAACAGTTTAAGGAAGCAGGACAGTCAGGAATTGAAGACTGATTGAACATGGTAGATGATGTAATTTAGAGTGGGTGACACCAATGAAGATCAGGATGCAAGGAATTTTGGAGGAAAGATGATTGTTTCAGAAGTGTTGAGTTTGTAGAACATGCTAACATTTCCAGTAGACAGGTAGATCTGTCAGTCTGGAGCCCAGTGGAGTCTGTACAAATAATGACCATTAGTAGACAGATGGGTAATTAATCTATGGGAAAGGGTGTAAAGTCAGGAAACAAGTGGACCCAGATCTGGCTTAAGACTTTAAAGTATTTACCAGTGGAGGATCTACCAATGTAGAAGTAACATTCTAAGTTGTCTGCTTTGTGACACAAAGCTTTTGGGCAGTCATGCAATAGTATCTACCAATGGAAGAGTAACATTTTAAATTGTTATCAGTCAGTGGTACTCAGTCTTACCCAGCTTGGTCACTGACTTGGACAAGCCACTTTCCTCATCAACCCTCAGTCCCTCATCTATGAAATAAATGGCTTGGGTAAGTCCTTTGGACTTTGACACACCTTGTTTCTTTGGACTTAAATGGAGTTTACTTCACAAAACTGAGTATCACATTTACCAATGTTTTATGTTTTCCGCCTGGGTGCCTTGCATCTTAAGATTGGCCTATTAACACAGCTTTCTCTCTTCTTTCATCAGCCTCTGAGCTGAAAGATCCACAGTCACACTGGGGAAAATAACCCCCTCCATACAAATGCATTTGGCCATATTCTGCCGAGCCATCTTTCATGTTCACAGAGCAACAGGAATGGATATGGGACAGACATAGGAATGACTTCTTAATTACAAGGATAACAGGTACAGGTTGGACCACCGGCTTCCTAAACGCACAAGGCTATACCAGGGCTCTGCAACTATTGGTACGCTGCCCCTACTCACATACTTTGATATACCAAGTTGTTACTGCTTTTATGTCTTAGTTTCCTCCAAGTGGGTTGGAATCTGAGACCTGACCAGGGTTCTCTACAATCTGCAGTAGAAGAGGGGAACCTCTTCTATTCTTCCAGGTTCTGTGGACCCTGGGTTTGTGGCAAATAACACTGAAAACCAAACACATTTTCTTTATCTTGTTTGGAGAAAAATCCAAGTGGTCAAAGCAAATAAGCTGGGTATGAGGAGTAGGAAGAGAGAGAAGAAGGAGGGAGTTGAGAGGAAGCAGGATATACTTCAGGGATGACAGTTCCAGGGATCCTCTGAAGGAAAACAATCTGTAAAATGATGACAGACTCCAGAGTTCTGGTATTTTAATTCACTGAGTTATCTGATTAAAATGATAAGCAATACTAAAAGGTCCAGGAATTTGTCTGGAATGGCCTTTATATCCTAAGAAATTACAAAATATGAATATGCTAGCATTCACCCAGTAAGTGATGACTGGAAGTTGCTCAGCGAGTTTTCTGGATATTTGTGGGGGCTATAATTAGTTATATTATTAATAGTATGGCTTCCAGCTATCAAGAAGTACCAATATTCCCCAAATAATGTCTTCAGTCAGTCTTAGAAATTCTACCACTGGTACATTGCTTTGTGACACAAAGCTTTCTGGGCAGTCATAAAAGAGTATCCACCAATGGAGTAGTAACATTCCAAGTTGTTACCAGTCAATGGTACTTAGCAAGAAGGTGTACCATCTTCTTTTTCTCCCAGTGTTGCTGAGGCGTGGAAGCCGAAAATGTGTTCACAATTGGCCCCTGAGGGTGACAGGCACAGGCACCACCTAGTGGAGGAAAATACACCAGAAAAGGAAGAAAACTGGAACTATTGCCAACTTCACAGTTTTGTCTGAGGACAGCCTTGATGAGGATTATAGAATCTTAGGAGGTGTCTGTACAAGTGTCTTTAGTGAAGATAATCCCTATGCTACCACAATGTTCAGATTTGAAAACTGATTCTGAGAAGGAAAGTGACTTGCCTAAAGTCACACAGCAAGCTAGTGTCTAGAACTGACATCTCCTAGCTCAAAGTGCATTGCTCCTCCTTTTGCGATACACCGTGGCCTTCTCCAGAAAGCCTCAGGCCTGCTCATAGGTCTTTTCTCCAATGCTACTCTCAGGATGGCTTCCCTTAACCACTCTTTTTCAAATCTTACTCCTCACTCCTCCGGCATCCCCACTCCCACACAGCATTCCTAGACTTCCTTCTCAATTCTTTCTTTATAAACATTCACCTGACATTATGAGATATATATGCTTATTCATTTATAGTCTGTCTCCACCTTCTCCCCAACACCCACTGCCCAGAATATAAACTCCCTGAGGGCGGAGATGTTTCTCTCTTTTGTTGACTACTCTCTCCTCAAGGCCTAAAACTGTACCCAGCATGGAGCAGAAACTCAAAAGATACTTGTTGTATGCTTGGGCAGGAAATAGACAAATTTTACCTGGTCTCTTGTTCTTTGTTTGTATTTCTGAGATTTTTTTACAATGAGCATGCACTGTTTTTTTTTTTTTAATGACATAATAATGTGTTTATCTTGTTTGCCTTTCATTTTAGTTTTTTAATTTTTTAATTTTTTTAATGTTAAGATGACAGCAATAACTCTTTCCTGAGTTGTAAGGGAGGAAAAGGTAATTCCTGGCTTTGCCAAAAGAGAAAAGTATGTCTAACTCCTAGAGTTATTGAGAGTATTAGAAATAACACGTGGCAATGGCTGGCACACATAATACTGATATGAGTGAACATTTGCTGGGTTACTGCATGGTCTAGATTCCATTACTAAGCATTTTCCACATGGAGGCCCAGTTAATCTTCAAAACAACCCTACAAAGTAACAGCTAGTATTATCTGCACTTTACAGAGGGGAAAAGTGAAGCTTGGAGATACTAAGTAACTTGCCCAGGGTCATGCAACTAGCAGGTGCAACAGTCAGGATTTGACCAGGCAGTTTGATTCCCGAGTCTGGTGATCAACCATTGCAAAATAGTTCCTCAGTAAACATGTGCTCCCTCAGGTCGCTGCCCCAGGGCTCTAGAACGCTCTAGAATTGCTCTCCAGGTAGTTAAGGATGGAGAGAAATAAGGAACCAGAAAAATTGGAACTAAGGGTATGTGGACCTGTGAGTATATGAGTATGTGTGTGTGTATTGTCACAATACTTTTGGGCCTGTCATAATCACTAGCAGATCCCATGAAATTCTCATGAACAGAGCCATTTCACAATATGTAGGGCAGTCCCATACAGCAAATAATTTTCTCACTCAAAAGCTTCTTATTGCAGAGCAAGTCTCCATTTGCCCCTTCTCCATGCTCCTCCTAAGGCTCCCCTCTTCACTTTTATTCCCCTCAAGTTCTCCCTGGATAATCATTTTCACTTGAGTTTGCAACTGTACAGAGAGGAGGGGATGGGGAGCTCCTCAGATCTGAAGCCTGGGCTGCATCACCACCTTCAGTTAATCTTTGTGTGACCTTGGGAGAGTCCCTAACCCTCTCTAAGCGGTGGTCTCCGTATTTGCAAACCTTTCAGGTCACAGAACACGAAGGGAACTGAGACTTCACTTCCTCCTGTGGCTCTCAAACACTTTTAGTATTTTTAACTTTGTATTATGGAAATCTTCAATGGCACACGAAAGCATGAACAAAAATGTATTAAAGCTCCAAGGTTTAATCACTTGGTTTCAACAACTGTTAGCAGTCTGCTAATCTCTCACGTACCACTACCCCTAGAAAGCCTTTTTTTTTTTTTTCCTGGAGCTTTTTAAACAAATAAACAAACAAAATAGACAAAACATAATTTTACCCACAAGTACTTCACTATGCATTTCTAACAAATTAGGATCTTTAAAAAAAACATAAGAACAATATCATGTCACACCTATCATGATTAACAATAACTCCTCAGTGTCAGTCCACGTCCATTTAAACTCTTTGTAATGGAGGAACATATTCGTTTAAACAGAAGCTTGTAGAATCACACAATTTAAGTGTGATAAGGTGAAGGGAAGGAGAGAGACAGAGTCCTGCCCTTCACCCTTGTCCCAGAGGCGTCCTACGATTGGCGAGCACAGTTTGAAAGTTCCTATTTCACCCCTGACCCTCTTTTTGCATCCTGAGAACACTGAGGTCCAGAGAGAAGCGGTAAATGGTCAAGGTCATAAAGCAGTAAGTGGCAGGATTTGGCAGACTTACGAAGTCCCAACATCAAAGAACTCCAGTGAGGTAACAGGCATGAAAAGGTTTGCTAACTCCAAAACTGTTTATCATCTACAGTGTGAATGATGACAAAAAAAGCACCTTTCCAGGAATGACCTTGATTGCACTAATCTTTCGCATCTCTCACCTTCTAGCTCCTCCTAACCATGCTGACCTGTGCACTGTGGTCTAACCTCAGCCAACAGCTTCGCCTGCCATTGTCTCACCTGGTTCCCATGACAGCCAATGAGATGGGGACACTGAGAGTAAACATCCGCCAAACCCTCTCTCCCGAGGCCCCAGTGGTTAAGTCAGAGACCACAGGTCACACAGCTCAGAGGAAGCCAAACCAGGACCTGAACTCTGACCTCCTAATTCCCACTTACAGAGCTTCAAAAAAGCCAAGGAACTTACAAGTTAGTTCTCAGCTGTTGGTGTCAGAATCACAGTTGAGCACTTCCAGTAACTGCATCAAGGCAAGAAGCAGAGCTCTTACTACAGTAAGAAGAAAGTTAGGAGAACCTTAGGGAAAAGGAACTAAGTTCCAGAGAAGGGGAAGCTGGTGAGGAGAGAAATAGATGCCTACTGGATTCCTGAGCCCTCGGCCATAGGTAGATTAAGATACAAGCTGCCCATAGAGGGAGTCCTCCTACCTCTGGTACCTGGAGATTTTCTCTTTTCCTTATTGGAGACACCTGCAGCCAGTGCTGGTTTTACAGTGATCTCAAGGTGAGAGGTTTTGAAGTAATAGGAACACACATCTTTCTAAAGAACTAGCCCAGGGCAAAGTGAATGGTGAATGCCTCAGAGCTGGGCTTCCCTTTCTTATAATCCTTCTTCCTGTTCAAAGAGGCTTCTGTCTCCAAAACTCCGAGAGATTCATTTGACATCAGGTGCATCCTGTAAAGATGGGGACCACCATGGTCCCACACAGGAATGGCACTGGAAAAAATGAAATGTCAGAACCTGTGTCACCCAGGGGTTTGGAGTGAACAGAGGAATTCAGGATGGAAGAGGGGTCCTTCAGAGTTGGGGCACCAGAACTTTCCTAAAGGCTTAGCTACTACCCAGCTCAGTAAGCAGGGAACATCACTTCCCCTTTGGGCCTCTGCGGAACAAGGGGATGTCAGACTACATCGGTAATTACTTTCACTAGTGGTCCTTCAACATTACTTGAGAAGGTTTTGGGCCAACCCGTTCCCAGGCCAACCCCAGACCCACAGCATCAGAATCCTTAGGGTGCAGCCTGGGCAAAGGATGTTTTAAAAGCTGGTTATTCCAGGTGCAGCCAGGAATGGGAAGTGCTGGACCAAATGATCTCTCAGACTATTTAGAGGGGACTACCTGTGAATACAGTTTAATTTTGTGTGACCCTGGTCCTCAACTTTCCTGTTGCACAGTGAGCTGTTTGACCTAGATGATCACCGAGTTCATGTCCAGGCTGGCCATACACAACCCATACTCCCGAGTTCTGTATCTACGGGCCTCAATTTTGCCTTCCTCTGTGCAGGGAATAATGGGAGGTGCTTTCCCAGGTTTCACAGCCTTTATCACTTCTAGTTGTTCACTGAGTGGCAGCTCAAGGGAAGGTGAGAGTTTGGGGAGCACCTGGGGAAGGAGCAAGAGGTCGACAGTAGATCTGTGTGGCTTCCTTTTTTGGAGGTGCTTGCTCTCTCTGAATGCTAACTCGTTTTCCTGTTAACAGGTTCCAGTGGTTCTGGGCCTCCTTTGGCTCTTATTACCGAGGGGTCATCCTAGCATGTCAAAGAAGAGAAGATCAAAGTGAAAGAAAGGTATTTGAAGGAATCTAATTATTCCCCAAGATACATTATTTACTCTAGAGAGACTCCCCAGCAACTCAAGAAAGGAAGCCCTACAAACAGTCCCCACTTTTGAAAGCCAAAGCCGGAAACTGGAAAAAGAGATGCAGCTACTTCCTAGATCTGGCTACCCTTGACCAAGTCCCTAATACAAGTTGACACTGCTCTAGGTACTTTTTCATTGAAATATCCTGATGTCATTATGCCCATTTTATAGATAAGTAAACCAAGGGATAGATGGATGAAGTGACTTGACTCAAATCACACAGCATGTAAGAGAAATTCCAGCCTGTCTGTCCGATAATTTGATGTGAAAAGAAAAACAGACCTGCTAGGTCTCATCCAGGGCTTCAGTTGAGATTTATACCCATTTCTCATCCTCTTCAGTCTGTAGGTGTATGGTCAACATACAGAGATGCAGAAAGGAATGGAAATGTTCCACAGAAAGATTAAGGAAGAGCATGTGAATCATTTCTTCTCTCTCCAGAAAGACTGCTGAAAGAGGAAACAAGAACTTGGGTTCACATCTAGGCTCTGTCCACTGAGAACCTGTGGGACTTTAGACCAAGTCATTTCAACTCTCTGAAACTCAGATTCCTCTTTTGTGAAGTACAGGCGATGATACACACTTCTCAGGGTAGTTGTGAGGGCAAAACATGCAGGCACAAGGAAAGGGAGCACCCAGCTAGAGTTGAATTTCTTCATACCTTCAAGTGTTCCCCAGTCCAGAAAGCCAAGACTGAGATCTTTGGAAAATCATGTCTAATAAGAATGAAGTTTGTTGAGCACTTATTACATACCAAGTCCAGTTTTAAGTACCTTCCACATCCAAGTTCTCTTAGCATTTACACCACTCTATGAGATGAGTACTTGTGCCATCATCATTCTGTACATGAGGAAGGTGAATGAAGTCCAGAGAAGTCAACTAGCTTGCTTGCCCAAGGTCACACAGTTAGTTAGGGGCAGAGATTCTACTTACGTAAGCTGGCTACTAAAACTGAGTTCTAACTATTAAAATATTCTAGATCCCAGGTAGGACTACAGATATCGGGAGAAAGCCTTGTTAATATATGGACTCCTAGCCATATACTTAAACCCAGCCTTCACTGTTACAGCAATGCTGAAGTGGAGAAAATGTGGGCCCTCTTTTATGAGGGTTGGGTGAATACTAGGAAGCGGGGGCTGCAGAAGGGAAGGAAAAAAAGATTCCTGGGAGTAACCAGCACACTTAATCCAGTCCAACCATTAGAACAAAAGAAAAAGGGCCAGCCAGCAGAGGTGCTGGGTGGGATTCAGGTAAATCCTTTTCTCCTCCTGAGCAGGAATTCCGAATCACTAAGGGAAGGGGAGTGGGACAGGGGTGGGAGGAGGGCAGTACTTATCTTATCTAACAGGTCAGGAGAAACTTTAACAAGATTAACTGCTGCTCAAGGCCTCTGCTCGATGGAGCAAATTGAGTCTTTTGTTTTCCTTTTCTTTCGAACTGGAGGGGTGTTGGGGGGGCAGTTGGGGGATGAGGAACTGGGGTCTGGTTCCTCCTGCCTGGTGTGGTACAAAAGCAAAGGGATGTGTCAGAAACAACCCCCCATCCCCTGACTTGAAAGGGAACCCAAATTGCTATGCATGAAGGCTGAAGGCTGTGTGTGGGTGGTGGGTCCGTGTGGGGTGAGAGGTGATGGTGTTTATGAGACACATTCTCTCAGCAGTGCAGGGGGGCAAGGCCTGGAAGTCAGATGCCAGGGATTAAATCCTAGTTCCTGCCGCTGAGGAGCTGTGTCATCTAGCACACGCCCCTCCCCTCTCTGTGTGTCTCTCTCCCCATTCGGCCAAAAGGGAAACTGGCTTGGGTAACCTCTGAGGACCCTTCTCACAGTAGCCTTAAAGGATTCTTCAGTCCTGGAGACCATCCACGGGTGGACCCTCCAGAGAATCCTACACACAGGCACTTTCTAACTTTGGCTTTGTTTTTGCCTGCATAAGCCTTTCCTTTTTTATGTATTAATATATATATTCTTCTCCTTTCCTTTCAGAAAAATAAAAGGCATGTTTTCTGAGCTTCAGAAGCAAACTGCTCCTTCGCTCCTTCCCCCGTCTCTCCGAGCGCCTGTCTGAACTGGTGTCAGTGAAGTTTGAACCGGGGCAGAAATAGCATCCCGGGCGGATCTGGGAGCATAGCCCGCCTACCAGGAGAGGCAAGGCCTGCCTCTGCCAGACGACAGACCCGGTTAACAGCACCGTAAAATTAGACCTTTACGAAACCCAATTGAATCCTGCAGCAAAGAGTGATGTAAGGCAGCCTGGCCTGACAGCAAGACAGCAACTCTCTGCCTGAAATAGCAGCGCGGTCCCTGCTGAGCGATGACTGCTCTCTCAAGATAGGTGACCAGGGATTCCTAGGAAAGTGGCAACGCCCAGCCAGAGAAAGCCAGCAGAGGTCAGGCAGCAAACTGGGCACCTGAGGTCGCAGCGAGAGGGTGAGCCTTAGCACCGGATCCTTGCTGCCCACCTCGATCCTGGCTCTCCCAGCCCAAACTTACATGAAGGAGGGAGCTGAAAAAGTACTTCTGCAAAGAACCTCTGTTTGTTTGCTTTTTAATTCAAGGAGAAGCAGGTTCTTTTTAGTCCAACAGCCTGTACCATGTGGAGGATATGCAGAATGAGTCTTTTCTGGCTCAGAGCCAGGTGTTTACACACCGCCAAATCTGGCTCCAACTCAACTAGGGGAGGGAAAAGAAATCCACCAGAATCCTCAGGAGAAAAGCTCCTGGCTTTCTGGTGCTACACGACAGCAGTGCTTTTTTTTTTTTTTTTTTCGTTTTGAGAGGAATGTTATTTCCACACATAAAATGGACCAGGCATTTTATACAAGCAATAATAACCTAACGTCCCCCATTCAATTAAAGTATTTTACTGCAACAATCTTTGTGTGAGAGAGTGAATGAGTGCTCAAGAGAATGCGTGTGAAGAGAGGCTGCTTGTCTGAATTATAGACATTTATAAAGCAGTCTCCTGTGGAATCCCAGGTGTTTTATATATATATGTGTATATATGTATATACATGTATTTATGTAGACACACTTACATAGCTAAAATGCATTCACTACCCTTTCACTGATGATGCCTACATAACCCTGTGCTCTCCTCTCTCCGGGGAATGCCTTCCAAATCACTGATACGACAGGTAAAGACTAGGAAAAACCAGACCTACAGATTAAAAAAGAATCACCTCCAAGCAGCAGTCTCTTTGCTTTTTCACATGTTTGGAAAGAGAACTCAACATACTACAGCCCTAAATTATCACCATCGTCATTATTATTAAGGATAACATCTCCTCTGTTCCAAATTAGACCCTCCTCTGGGTAAATAGGGCTTGCGAGTTAAAAGTGAATGAGTTCAGTTTCCTTCTTCTTCCCGGGGAAAAAAAAAAAAAAAAGGAAAAATAGCAGGCGATGACGTCAGTTGTGGGTTGTTGGGGGGAATCACTGTATCGCTCTCCTTTGATAGCTGGAAAGCGGGGGCTTTGGGAGACGTATTCTTGGGATAGCAGCAGAGTGTGTGTCTCCTAAAGGGGTCTTCATGTCAATTGGATAGTCAGTGCTACATCTGTGAAAGTCCAAGCCATGGAAAGACAGGAAGAAGCAGAATTGCCCGAAGAGCTCAGAGCTTTCCCTTCTAAGAAAGTGTGTGTGTGAGGGGGTGGGATCGCAAAACGCCTTCACACGTTTCCTGGCTGCAGTGAAGGGGGAACCCCTACTCTCACTTTAAGACGTCCCAGGACATGGCAAGATTGTTTGTGCAGAAAGGGAATCTCCCAGACAGAAAAGGCAAAACTTTCCTTCTCTCTTCCAGCGCCGCCCCCACCTCCGCTCCCCAGTTTTATTAAAGGCATTTCCACAGATTCATTTAGAGGGGGAAAAATGGATGCAGAAGCATTTCTAAGGTTTGCAATCCTCGCAAAGTGTCCGGTTTCACTATAGGCTTTGCTGTGGAACAGCGAAAGGGAGAGAGAGGGAGGTTGAGGAGGGAGAACTCAAATTCATTACGGGCTTATAAAGTTCCAAATGAGAAAAGCGCCCCGTTTCGCAGCCGCGTCTGGGGAACGCTGGCGGGGTGTGCATTAGGAAGGTCTCGTCCCAGCCCCGAGTGACAGGCAATGGGCTTTAAAAGCTAGGACATAGGATGGCGGGGAGGGGATGAGGGTGAGTCCCAGAGGCAGGCTTCAATCAGTGAGCAACTTTGGGGCACTTCGAGGACTTCTAAGTCCTGGCGATTACAACAACCTTGCCCTTGCCGGCTTTCGGGGGAATGGGGCCTAATGTAGGGGAGTTACCCCTATTAAAATGTCAAAGAAATCAACGGTCCCCAAGTCTCCTTTCACAAGCATCTCAATTGGGTCATCCTCCCTTTCATCCCAAACGGAGAGAGTGCATCTGACCATTCGGAGCACGGGTTATGTGCCCTAGGCTCTCCGGGAACCAGCCCTCACTGGCCGAGGGTCCGCGGGGCCGCCAGGAGGACTCACCAGGTTCCTCCCAGGGATCGGGCAGTGACGCCTTCCAAGTGTGCCCATTCCACTGATGGGGCAAAGTGAGGCTCTCAGCTCGCCCAGATGTCTCTGCAACGCTCGCGGGGCAGCTAACGCACAGACACGCCCGCAAGCCCCCGACCCGCCCGCCACCAGCGCCCAGACACCCGCGCGCTTCTGGGGCCGCAGGGACGGTGCAGCGCCCGCCGGGGCGCCCTCGCCTACCTGTGATCACTGCCGGAGACCTCTGGCCCCCTTCCGCTCGCAGCCACACTTGCAGCGTGAACGCGTCCCGGGGCAGCTCGAGGTCGGCCCGGAGGCGCAGCTGCTCGCCTCGCCCGCTGAAATAGAGCGCCCGGCTCGGCGGGCTCGGCTCCTCGGCGGCGCCCCTCGCCTCCCGCTGCTGCCGCCGCCGGGGGACGCGCACGGCTTCCCAGGCACCGCCCGGCGGCGGCGGCGGCGGCGGCGAGGCGCGGCGGCCGCGGGCCGCCCGGGTGGCGCAGGTGGCCGGGCCGGCGGCGGGGCGAGGGGATCGGCCGGCCCGCGGGTCTCTCCGGGCCCGGCGGGGACGCTCGGCCAGCCCGCAGCCCAGCGCGGCGCTCAGCAGCCCCAGGTGCAGCACCCAACTCCAGAGCCGCATGTCCGACGGTTCCCCCCGCCCCCCCTTCGCCCCTGCACCGCCGCCCGGAGCTGCCAGCTTTGGGAGCCTCGGCGCCTCGACTTTCTTCGCTTCTTCACCCTTCTTGCGCGAGCCCCCCCTTCCACTTGCTTTTTTCTTTTCTTTCTCGCTTTCCTCCTCAAGGTGTGTGCTCCACTCTCCCCACCTTTGAAAAATACAGCCCAACTCCTCCTGGTTGGCAATTAATTTCTCTCCCCGCTCCTTTATCTGCCTTATTTCCCCCCCTAACAGCTGGTTGCCTTCCTCCTTGTTTTATTTCATTTTATTTTATATGATTTCTCTCTCCTAAAAAAAAAAGCTCCTCTAAGACTGATCCGCTGAATTCCCTCCCCCCAAAAGATGCTCTAATTTATTTATTTTTTGCGTCCTTTATAACACAAGCCACAGCCCCCTTCTCCCCCCCCAGTCCCCCCTCCCCTCCCTCCTTCTTCTCAAAATGAAAGGAAAGAGGGGGAAAAAATCCCTCAGAAGATGAGTAAACAAGCGTATGCTAATCTGCTCCCCAGCGCTCCACCTTCCCAATTGAATGAGTCCCTGTTAAAACTGCGGGGATCATGACTAATCAATCAGTTTGGAGAGGCCGAGCTACCCAGCTTTCCTTCACTTTGCCGTTTGCCTCCTTTCCTTCGCTCCCGCTTCTCCACCCCCTCCTTTTCTTCTTCCTTTTTTTTTTTTTTTTTTTTTTAAGAAGACAATCTTAAAGTAACAATTTAATGAAATTCTGTACACACCCCCTTACGGTCCTCCCAGCTCTCTTCATTCCTGCTCAAAACACACATTCCTGTTTTTATTTTGTTTTGCTTGCTTTTTTTCCCTCCCTCACTCCCCCCACTTATTATTATTATTATTATTATTATTATTATTATTTCTGGTGGCGGAAGAAAAATCTCTCTCTTCTCTTAGGATCCCCTTTGCACTTTGCCGGTAAACCTCATCCTTTTCTATAGCACATAAAGAGTCTTGAAACTTGATTCTTAGATTTTTAAAAATTCTCTCTCTCTCTCTCTGTCTCTCCCTCCCTCCCTCTCTCCCTCTTTCTCTTTTTCTCAGTCTCCCCCTCACTCTTCTTCCCCCTTCCTCTCTCCTCTCCCTTTACCTCTTTCCTTCTTCTTTTCCCTCTTTTTTTGCTTCCTCTGTCCTTTTCTCTCTCAGAATTTCCTTAAAGTTGTACAATGATGAACCATTCCCCTCTTTTCTGAGCCCCCAGATAAGGCTGACTTCAGCTAACTCAAATGTTTCCAAAGTCCTTATGGAATCATCAGAAGAAAATAGAAGAAAGGCCCTGTCCAGGACATCCGCCTTTCAGAAGCTGTAGTCCCAGTGCGACTGGGTCTCTGAATTCCCCCGAATATTCTTTAAAATACTCTGTTGGTCATTAGAAATTATTTTAATTTTATAGGAAGAAAATGAGAGAAAAATATTAATTTGCCTAATTTTTTCAACTGAAGCAATTCAGGTCCTCTGAAATTGTTAAAGTCACAGGTAAGGATCTGACTATTTGCTGCTTTGTAGGTCTGTTTTTGAACTGGGACATACGTGTAATATATTTTTTTCTTCTTTTTTCCCCCTCTTTATAGAACTCAAAAGCTCCCCCTTATGGCAAAACAGATCCTCTTTTATTTTGTCCAAGTGTTTAATAAGTCAAAACGTGTTAGCAGTGGTGGATTACAAACTATTAATTACCAATCTATTCCAATAAGGTAGTGATAAAAATATTCTGTGTGAAGTTTGCATGTGAATAGCGTGCTGAAAGCCTGCAATGAAATTAACTCCACTAAATTGTAACTTTCTTCTCCAAGTGCTCTTATCTTCCGAGCTGCTCCAGATCTTTCTTGAGAGCTGGCAACATTGCTACACGCTTCAGGAAGAGAGAAAACCAGGGAGGAAGAATGTTTGTTGGTGAAAGTATGACGATTTGTCGGATGAGCAAATGACTCAGACATCCCCTCTATGAAAGCTGGAATGCGATATATGCAAAGATCATGGAAGCGTTCTGAAAATGGGAGATCTCAGATTCATACCTTCCTAGTTTAGAAAGAAATTGCTCTATAGTCTTAGACTAAGTACATTTGAACTATGTTTCTGTAGTCATAAAATGAAAATAGCACCATAACCTAAATGTGTTTCCAGAGACTGGCTGGAGGAAAGAAAATCTTGGATGCACAATGTCATGAATAAAGAATTCGCCTAAGCAAATCTTTGACTTTTTGCAACTCCAAGTCATCTGTAAAAGGCTGCCATTGGATAAAAAGAGAGCTATGTTGAACAACATAAATTGTATCATTCAAAATCCCGCTTCCTCTCCAATAGAGGCTGGATCATGACTACTGATTTACTTCAGTTGTGGCAATTAGGCATTTAGAAACTGCATGTCTTCCAGGGGGATTTTTAGTCATTGTATGCAGTAATTTTGAATATTCCTAGACAACTGGGAATTATTCAATTCTCAGACCAGCAGTGGGAGCACAAGATTTTTCCTTCTCATTTCCTACTCCCTTCAACTCATATCAGTTCTCTGGCCTTGAGTAAGTCACTTCATTTCTCTTCCCTTCCGCTTCCTTACCTTTAAAATGGGAATATCTACTTGGCAAATTTATTTTGAAGACAAGATATGCTCTGGAGTATAATCTTTTGTAAACAATAAAAATGATATATGAATACCATTTGTTCTATTGTTGTTGTCAAAGACAAAGGGCTCCTCAGGTTCTTAAAGACAAACAAGAATTGAAGAGGCCAAGTTATTTCTCTCCTCTAGGAGGCAGGAAAACGAAGGGACAGTGAAGTTCATGTCTTATAGCTCTTTGAGCTCCTTGATCTCAGTCCCCAAATGCATTGGGATCACTTGGCAAGACATTTCACTTATCGATTCATTGAACATACATTGACTATTTGTTTCCATCTGTCTTGGAAGCCATTCTAACTCTTTATGCATATATGTATGTATGTATTTGCTTGTTTTTAATTGAGTGCATAAAATTAGATAAAATTTAATTATTGGTTCATGACTCACCCTAACCCTTGATCTATGACTGACATTCATATATATATGTATATATATAAGACCTTCATATATATATACACACACACACACACGTGTGTGTGTGTATGTGTGTATATATATATAATGTATCATGTGCTGCTATCCCTTTTTTACTCCAACACTTGATCTTTTATGGATGTGTTCCCTCTGTTTTAATCATTTTTAGTAGAAGAGCAATCATTTGAATGTCAGGTGACTCAGAATCTAATTCTGCTTTGTGTAGGGTCTTTAGATCTCATTCTATTCTCATGTAAAATGAAAAAAACTGGAATCAAATATTCCTAAGATCATTTCCAGATTTGAGATATAATGGAGCCTCTAACTATTGGAGTAAGGCAACAATTCCCATCTAGTCATCCCATATTCAGTTAGTTTCCTTCCATCCAGTCCCCCTCCCCAGGGATTCCTTTAAGTTCATGGGGATTTTTGTCCTAAAAGGTACTTTGACTCTGTTTCTTTACTCTTATGATATACTTCTTCAATGTTCATTTTGTTTGGTAATTACTAAAAGCATTTTTCCAGAAAGGACATAAGGTTCTATTGGAAGTTAGAACAGTAACGTCAAAGTAGGGCCCTAAAGATTGATACTGATTTTAATGTGGGTGGGTGAGGGTGGTTCAAAGTACGTTTCAGAGTCACCCTGACCTGGGTTCCTATGACTCTCAGCAAATTGCCTAATTTCTCTGAGTCTCTGTGACCTTACCATGGAGTTGTCATGAGGACTAGATTAGTGTGTTGCATGACATAGTAGGTCCTCGATAAATAAGTACCCTCTCTTCATTTCCACAGATCTAAATTTTAATGGCCCTTTGAGCTTTTTTCCTCAGCTTTTCTCTGGAGCCAGAGCCCTATGTATTTCTTATGTCAAGCCAGATGGATAATTCTCATCTTAGAATTCCTAAAGCAAACATCGTCTGTCTCACAGAATCTGGAACTCACTGAGATAGGATCTCCCATTGTTCTTAGTGTAGTGTACTGTTTATATCTTTCCTCCAAGATTAGAACCTTTCGAGGGTGAAGACCTTTAAAGGCAAGAATCTTCAAGGGCCAGTTCTGTCACCTGCTCGGAGAATCTTCAACTAACTGCACGCCTCCTGGAGCGGCCTGAAGGGCTCCCTCCTCTGGGCTCTTGTCGAACTTCCTCTGAATTTCTATCAGCACACCCTGAAAGCAAACTCTTAGGCATAATTACATATTGGCATGCTTCTTTTTTCCATTTGGGTCAGAGACTGTTGCATTCATATGTGTTCTTTCCCAGCTGCCTAGCTCAGCGCTGTGCATAAAGATGTTTGTCCACAACCCCTGTTAAATTTAAGTATATATATTTTTATATGTTGTAGAACTTCTTTATTTTCTCCTGTGGTGCCAATCATGGTGCTATGAGTCCATTAGTTTCTTAATAAACAATTAATTTAATTTCTTTTTTTTCTCTGCCTCAGTTTTCCCAGATAATGCATCTGTGAACACCCTGACAGATACAGTTCATCAGTTGCTCAAGTGATGGTCATTAAAAAGAATGTAGACTTTGGAGTAGAATAAATTGGGTTCAAATCCTATCTTTGCTAAATAGCAATTACAGTAACAGCTTATGCTGATTGAGTGTGCACTGTGTTCCAAGCAATATATAAGCGCTGTTTATTGGAACGATCCCATCTAATCCTTATAGCAAACTTACAGAGGAGATCTAACAGTCATCCCATTTTGCAGGAGAAAAAAACAACAACACTGAACTGGAGAGACTAAATAAATAGTGGAGAGCCCAGCCAATCCAAATCTAGCACTCTGTGTACTAGCTCAAGGCGATAGGAAAAACAACTTAACCTTTTGAATCTCATTTTTCATTTTTATGGATTTCATGGGGTTATCTAGAAGATTAAATAAGACGTGGATATCATGTTGCACAGTGATGAGTACATATGTCAGTGGTGTTGGATAAACATTAACTTCTTTACTTCCCCCCAACAGTACTTTAGTTGTATTAATTTAACATATATACTAGAGTTGACAATTGTAATAATCATACCAGCAGTCATAATGACTCCCTCATATTAAGCACCCACTATGTGTTGGACCCTGTACTAAGTTTTTAACTTCACAAGACTAGGAGGTAAGTCTGAATCCAGTTTATCTGAATTGCCCATAAATTTTCTATCTGTCCTTCTGTCTTCTTAAATCATATGAAAAATAAATTTACCCACAGCGCAGAGTAGTTTTCAGAATCTCCAAGATCCTTTGGAAACAAAAATTAATACAAATGATTTACGTATTGCTGTTCTGAGGTTAGAGCCGCACAGAAAGAGAGCTGGTGATCAGATTGTTTGCCTGTAGGGGGTAGATAGGGGGTTGGGAGTCAGGGACTTCTGAAACTGGAAGTGAAGATGGTGACCTCAGGATGTTTTCCTCTGTATGTTTTTGAAATTTTTGTGTCCAGTGGTGGTTGGCTTAGAATCAACTAGAGTTCTCTCTTAACCTTCCTGCAGGTTTAAGACTAGGAAACTGAAACAGAAATGTCTGCATTACAACCCTGGTCCTTTGACTCATGCCAAGGTGCCCTATTTTGTTAATCTCAGGTGCCCAAGGCATTTCTTATGCATAGAATTTTAATTAAAGATGGAGACCACTAATTTACACTGCATGCTTTTAAAAAATTGTAAAAAGGCATATTATTTTATAAATTTCATTTATTATTCCTTTAGTAATAATAATTAGGTATGATTTAGTATGACAGACACTATTCTGATTGGTTACATATATTTAATTTTACATTCATTCAATTCTCAAATTATGATCTGTAATGTTTCTTATTTTCCTCAATTTTTTCAGATTAAAAAAATGAAGCTGAAAATAATGAGATTTTTAAAAAGTTGGTGAGATTCCATGACACATTTGAACCAAGGCTATCTCTCTCCAAAGTTCACATTCTTAACTGTTTGGCTGGCCTGCCTCTAATCCACCTTTAATCTTGCTATTGTTTTAAATTTTAATCAGGAAAATATCTCGATATCCCCTGGAAGAGGAAGCTTTGTGAGAAATCAGAAATGGGCAATGGTGGGCGTCCCCTTCATGCAGTGCATGTTGCAGTGTTTTGTTGAGTGGAAAATGAAACGTTTGATAACCCCTTCTACTTAATTCCAGGACAAATGTATCTTGTGGTTTATTTGAGAGGAGGCCTTGAGTCATATAATGGACAATGCTTTCAGATCTGTTTTTTTTTTTAATTTTTTTTTCAGAAATTGCAGAATCTCTGTCTAATTGGCCAGTTTTATATCAACTGAGGTTGAAGACGTGCAATTTTTCTTCAGTGAAGACCTTCTCATGGGAAACTAATTCAGCAATGCTTTGTGATGAGCTCAATCTACAGCAATTGAGAATAGCATGACTTGCTGAGCCCCTTCTCTGTGCCATGCGTGGACCTAACCTACAGACTCACAGCAACTCAAATAGGTAGGTTTTGCTTTGTCTGTTTGAAAAGATGGGAAACTCAGGTTCAGAAAGAGGCAGCAATTTACACGGAATCACCTTGCCAAAAGATGTATGTTCAAAGAAGAACTCTAACCTATGTGCTTTGACTTCAGTCGAGTGCAAATATCTTCATAACATTGTTCTTGATGAAACATTAAAAGAAATCATTCCTAGAGGATTAGTTTTTATCCCTGTCTCTTGTATTTTAGATTTATACTCCTGTATTCCTTTCTGTGCCACACTTCAAGCTTCTGGAAGATGAGACCTGAGTCTTTTGTCTTTTGCAACTTTTCATGGGATTTACCCTCTGTGTTTTTTGTTTTTTGTTTTGTTTTGTTTTGTTTTTTGAGATGGAGTCTTGCTCTTGTCACCCAGGCTGGAGTACAGTGGCAGGATCTCAGCTCACTGCAACCTCTGCCTCCCGGGTTCAAGCGATTCTTCTGCCTCAGCCTCCTGAGTAGCTGGGATTACAGGTGCCTGCCACCACGCCTGGCTAATTTTTGTACTTTTAGTAGAGACAGGGTTTCACCATGTTGGCCAGGCTGGTCTCGAACTGACCTCAGGTGATCTGCCCGCCTCGGCCTCCCAAGTGTTGTGATAACAGGCATGAGCCACTGTGCCTGGCCTACCCTCTGTGTTTTATACTGAATAGGAGTTGAGTGAACATTTGGTGAACTCTGTGAAACTTCCATAGCCCTTAGCTATGTCTGACTTCCAGAATTTTGTCATGCTTCTCCTACACCTTAGCTTGAGTCCTACAAATTCTTAAAATTCATTTGAAGAAAGTCCTGACTCTTTCAGGAAAGTTTCCTTATACCTTCCACCAACTGGAATTAATCTCTCCCTCTTCTGAAGCTCTCATACTTAATCCCCAAGCCATTGAGCCAGCACTGTCATGCACAGCCTTATGTTGCTACTTAACTTGTCACGTGGTCATAACCTTAGCTAGATGGTATATAAAGACAATGTTAGCCGTTAGTATCTGACACACCATCTCATTATAGTTTGTGTGTGTGTGTGTGTGTGTGTGTAACAGAAAGTGCTTTACAACTTGTTAAATCTAACACTCTTGATTCACAAATAAAGATCCACAGAGGGGAAAGGACTCTCCCAAAGTCACACATCCAAACCATCCCAAAGTGAGAATTTCCTAACCAATATGCTTCCTACTAAAATGCTGCTTCTGTTATTGCAGATGATGATAATTCATTTATTTATCAATAATTATTTATCAATTGTCAATTATGTGCCCAACAATATGTTAATGCCTGGCTAGCTGACTAGCATGATTTTTCATTCTTAAAATTATTATTAGTATTGTTATGAATAGTGGACATTTATTGGTGTTTTATGGGGTGAGTGTTTATACATTACATTATTTAGTCTTTATAAGAACCCTAGGATGCAAGTAATATGATTATCTTCATTTTATAGAGAAAAACATCTTTAGACTACCGCATAAATTTGCAACAATCAAAAACCAAGTACAATTGGCTCCAAAGTTCATATTTCTTAACCTTTAAGATAAACTACAGCAATGAGAAATTTGAAATTTCCTTCATGATAACTGGAGATTTACTGTGCAGTGCCTCAAGTCAGTCCTTAACTTCACTGATAAAGGGAACCAGCAGTGGCCAGCCCTTCAAACTTAGGTCCATATGCGATACTATTACAATGAACATTGAGAGAAAGCATCACATAATCCTGGGAGCATACAGACCCTGGATTGACTTGGACCATGCATAAAAACACTAATTTTATTTTATTATTTTTTTCTTTTAATTTTTATATTTTTATAACTTTTATGTTCAAAAGTACATGTGCAGATTTGTTATATAAGTAAATTATGTGTTGCAGGGTTCGATGTATACATTATTTTTTCACCCAGGTAATAAACCATAGTACCTATTATTTTTCGATCCTCACCCTCCTGCTGCCATCCACTCTCAAGCAGGCCCTGTTGTCTGTGGTTCCTTTCTTTGTGTTCACATGTATTAATGTTTAGCTCCCACTTATAAGTGAGAACTTGCAGTATCTGGTTTTCTGTTCCTGTATTAGTTTGCTTAAGATAATGGCCTCCAGCCCCATCTGTGCTGCTACAAAAGACATGACCTGATTTTTTTTTGATGGTTGCATAGTATTCTATGGTGTATATGAACCACATTTAAAAAATTCAGTCTACCATTGATGGGCATTTACAATGATTCCATATCTTTGCTATTGTGAATAGTGAAACCACTAATTTCAAACAGTTAATAAACAATAATAACTTTCGACAGTGGCCCTAGTTTATGGAGATTACTTTGTGCTCCTCAGAAGAAAGGGAAACTTAAACTTATTTTACACTGTCATGTTGAGAAATGATGAGCTCACACTTGGATCTGCTCTTGCAGTGTTCAGTAGGGCCATGGGAGAGACTAGACTGGTTGAGTAACTCTAATGGGACTCAAGAGTCCAGGCTCTGGTCTCACTTCTGCCACTAAATTCCTGTGTTGCTTTAGACAGATCTTTTATTTTTCTCTTTGAGAACGTGCCAGGACTTTGGAAATGGAAACTGATATGGTTCTTGCTCTTATGGGCAACAGATAAGCCCTAGTATAGCTGTTCTCTAGGACCACTGTCCTTTCTGTTCTATAGAATCAAAGTCCTTTCTGATTGGTTGGTTGTCTATGAACTGCACAGTATTAAATGGCTCTAAACATTACCCACTTTCCTATACATTATTAAATGACTCTGAACATTACCCCATGTTTATACACAATTTCACATCTTATTTTATAGACTTGGTAATTTCCTTCCTGATTCCAATGATAATCCTGTTAAGACTCCCAGATGATGTGCCCACTAAGAGTCCTACCCATTCAGTTCTTACCTGATTCTCATCAGCACTCTAGAGTCATTCCATATTACTTCTGAACACAGTTCAGGATGGTAATCTAGGTCTTGAAGTTCAATGGGCTATGAGTATGAAGCGGTTCTCTGGACAACAGCCTTACCCAGCCCATCAGGTTTCAACCTACCAAATTATCTCAACACCTTTCTCAGACTACCTGGTCACTGTCATGCGTACGTTCTCAAAGGCAGTATTAACTGATTTTTATGTCCTGCATCATGATATTCATCATTTAGAGGGAAGAGAGTGAACACTATCAACCCAGATAGACAAGTGGAGAAACCATTGGGTGGTTATTACCAGCCAAGTTACTCAGCATCTTCATGAGAAGTCGGTTAACAAACTCTTGTGGGTAGAGAAGCAAGATTGGAGAGAAATGAAAAGTTCCTATGCCAGGAGCAAAAGTTCCTCCCTGCCACACACTGGCTAGGTTTGAATCCTGACTATATGACTATGTGCAAGAGACTTAACCTATGAGTCAGTTCACTCACTGATAAGACGAGAGCAGTAATAAGAAGATCTGCTGTTTAGGGTTTCTGTGAGTGTTAAATGAATCAGTATTTACTAAGTATTTGGGGCTTGTCTGGTACAGAGTTATCACTCAAGTAATGGAAACTATTTTCATTTTAATAGTCTTTCTACTGAGCTTTCTACACTCCTTAGTGGCATCCTCAGATAAAAATGAACATAGCATTTTTCTGCTGAATAAATGTTTATCAATCACCCCACTGGGCACCTGGCAATAGGCTAAGTGTCAAGGATTCAAGTATGACCCATGTCTTCATTAACTCACCTGTCCAATAATAATACTAATAAACATATACTAAGAATCACTAAATGTTGGGTGCTGCATTAACCTAGTCAATCCTATCAACAAAGTCCTGAGTTTGTGCACTCCACTCACTTTTCAGAGAAGAAAATTGACCAGACAGGAAAAGCAACTTATTCACGTTGCTAAAATATGATACAGCTACAATTCAAACTCAGGCAGTTTGAGTCCTGAACCCACCACTTAACCACTTTGCCATATATTTCATTAGAAAAGCAAAATATTAAATAACAACAACAGCAAACTGAGTATGATAGAAACAGGGATTGGGATGGTACATACTGGGGGACCTCTGAAGAAGAGATTGGGAGAGCCCAGGGTAAGCATATAAACATGAGTCTAGAGGACTTTCGTTTTGTCTATATTTTTGTCTTTTATATCCACAATGAAAGTATATTTATGCATAAATTTTAGTTATTTAAAAAATAGAAAAATACTTAAAGATGAATTAGCAACACAGGCTCTTTATATACCCAGTCCGCTTTAGAGTTTGCAAAAAGGCTTTCTCTTTCATTACCTTACTGAAAAATTAGGACCTCCCTCCAAAGGGATGAAACAGCAGGAATCTTTATTAGCCCCACTTTAGAGATGAGAATCTTGAAGCCCAAAGAGGGGAAAGAGTGTCAAGTGACTGGCCTAAGATAAAACAGAAAAGAGGTGGTAAGCCTAGGATTTTTCATGTGAACATTAATTCATGAATTGACTCCATCTTGGCTGGCTAATTCAAGTTCCCATTGCTGCTAGACAGTAAAATTGATGATGATGATGGCGATGATGTGCTAATTAAAATTTCTATGGTGCTTGCTAAGACAATGCACACTGCTAAACTTTAAAGCATCAAATCTTCTCATCACCCATTTGAAATAAGCACAATTCTTAGCCATGTTTTCCTAATGGAGAGCCTGGGGCTTACCAGCAAAAGCTGACTGACTCCCTGGAGGTTATGGTAGGGTTTCAGCCAAAGTCATAAAGGCAAAGAGACTTTGCTTTTATTACTTTGCACTAACGCCTTTCTTGCCAGTCATCAGAAAGGAGAAAATAAACCCACACTAACTCAACTTCAAGGCTAACTCCTGAGAAAACATTCCCAGAGCACCTGAGCTGTTGTCCTGCCCTCATCTTCCTGCCAGCCACTCTACCCATCTGAACCTGTTTCACCATCTGAGAAATGGAAATGACAATGCCTCCTTCACTTCACAGAACTCAATTCTAAAAAATGATATGATCCAATATACAAAGGAGTCTCTCCACAGAGGCAGCTCCTTCGCTTTGCCTCTTATGTAAATGTCCTCTCTGGCCAAGCAGGATGTGAAGACTAGAGAATAAGCTTTGTGACTTAGAAGCAGACTTGGGAGTACAAAAAGTGTGGATTTAAATTCTGGCTTGGTCACTTACAAGATACATGTCCCTGGGCAAATTACTTAAGTGCTCACTTAGTCTCTGTTTCCTCATCTGTAAATAGGCTTAAAATTATCCACTTTTCAACACCATTGTGAGACACAAATGGGATAGTGCACTAAAGTCCCTGGCGCGGTGCCTGGCACAGAGTACGTGCTTAAAGATGAAGCTGTCTGTGATAGGTGTCCATATCTCACACCACACTCAGCCCATTTCTAACGCTCAAAACCCACTGAATGATAGAGAGTTACACAACTTTTACAGGAGCCATTCCAACCACAAATACTTGTTCCAAGAAATTCTATTCTATCCAAATGGATTCATTCTCAGTCTATATTTCATGAGGGAAAAAGAGAGATAACATTCCATATTTTCATTAGACCTGCTTTAAATTTTCTTTTTCTTTCCTTCCTTTGTCCCTTCCTCTTTCCTTTCCCTTCCCTTCCCTTCCTTTTCCTTCCCTTCCCCTGCTCCTTCTTTCTTCCTTGCCCTCTCCCGATCGCTTACCCTCTCTCCCTTCCTCCTTCCCTCCCCTCCTTCCCTCTCTTCATCCCTCCCTCCCTCCTTCCTTTTCCTTCCTTCCTTCCTTCCTTCCTTCCTTTCTTCCTTCCTTCCTTCCTTCCTTCCTTCCTTCCTTCCTTCCTTCCTTCCTTCCTTCCTTCCTTCCTTCCTTCCTTCCTTCCTTCCTTCCTAATATACTATTATAGAAATAGTACGTAGGCTCAGAAATAAGGAGAATTGGATTCTAAAGGAGATGTGGTAAATGGGGCACTTGGAAAATTGATCTAACTATTTCTCCTCCTGCCTACCTGTCCCATGAAAATGACAATTGATCCAACTTTTACCAAGCACTCACTTTATGCTAGACACCATGCTGTAAACTTTATAACCATTGTATCTTGATGTCACATACCTAATATCTGTCAGATGATAACTCACCTCTGAGTAGCTTGCTCTCTTTACTCACTGAGAAATACTATGTATGAATTTAAAAGTGTTCTGAATGGACTTTTAAGCTATATAGAAATCATTATTATTAATTATGATTACTAACAATCTCAATACTGGTCAAAGTTATAGTGATAACTGGTCCACTCGAGTACAATTAATGCACTTGATTTGATACCTTATGGTCACCAAAGTTGTGTAATGGATATATTCTGTGGCCTGCTTGACATGGCTATCATTATTTTTAGAAATGTTACCAATATTTTAATGAACATCCAATTACACTAATGTTGATTATAAGGCCTTCTTTATAAGTGTCACAGAACTCAGAGCTATGTATTCCTGATCAACACAATGGAAATTTTGATGTTCTAGTGAACTTTCTCTGATGATTTCCTTATAATATTCTATTATAGTATCATTGTTAAGAGAAATATAGCTGAGATAATAAAACTCATGGAAATATAGATGCCAAGAAAGGCAGAGCCAGAAAGAAATTTGTCATGACCAATATATCCCATCCTAGTCTTAGAGATGGGAAAATGCAGGAACAGGGTGGGATGTCAATTCACCCTGGGCTGTGCTGGGACAAAATCCAGGTCTCTTGAGTCCTATTACATAAGTGCACAATCTACTCTTTCACAATTCCTGTGGATAGCACGAGTTCAGCTAAATCTTTTTGATGAAGTATGCTAATGAAACACATTTTAGGCCTAGAAATTTCATTAGGAATTGAATAAGCTCAATAGTAATAATAATAATAATAATAATAACAACAACAACAACAACAACAACATAATCAGGGAATGCCATGACTCCCACCAGTTATGTTCTCCTGTCTAGGTGACTCTAATCCAAGGAACTGTACATCTTTACAGTGCAGAAGAAAGGTTGCTACAAAGATCAACATGCCATTTTAAGGTGCTTATTATTATTGGTTTTCAATGTCCCTGAGGAGTAACTATCTTGCCCTTCACATTTCCTAAAAAAAATTGTCACATTCCCTCAAAAGTTAAGCACTCATACGCCAACTCCCATCCCAGCCAGCTAAATTCTCCATGTAGTTATATACTTTTGGTTGTTGTTATTCTGGATTAATAAGCTCCAAACAACACCTTTATTGCCTGGGGGAAAGAAATGTGACAGCTCCAGATGGTGGCCCATCAAAAGCCGAATATGCTCCTGAATCCTCCTCCTTCATGGCAATAGGGTCCCTGGTGGAAAGGACTGCCACTGGCCAGCAGCTTCCACAGAGGAGAATGCAAGGGCTGGCTACTGCCCCCTGCCCACCAACTGAGACTCTATGGGAACAGTCAAGATTTTAAGGATGAACAGCTCATGCTTAATCTGTACCTTTGTCCCACAGAAACATAAATGGTACTATCTCTTGCTTGAATAAATGTTTTGTTAATGATATGACATCGGAAAGTTATGCTTTCGATGTCCCCAGATGGCACAGGAAAATGAAAAATCTCACCTCACTTGATTATTCTTCAGATCTCCATGATGACACTAATTATATAGTCTAATTAGCAGGCTCCTGTATGAAGATCATGAGCTAGTTGAAGAAAGTGAGTAAATCTTGAAATTTGCTGAATTTCTTCTTTGGCTCAATGCTAAGTGCTTGGGACCTCTTATAATAAGAAAAAGCTTAAGAACGAATGTATGAATTTGCTGATTTATTTTTTCCACCAAGTGGAATTTAATTTTTCCACCAAGTGGGCAATTTAATTTCTTAATTTAACAAACACTGTATAGAGGTATACATGCAGCCATTTGGAGCCTCAAGGGATAAGTGGTTAATTCTAACATAGATGAGAATTGAGGAGGGCAAAAGTTTGAGAAGATTTCAAAAATGAAGAAACACAGATTCACTCAGACTAGGAGAAGGGTGATGTTTTCAAGCATAGGAAACAGCATGTGCAAAGGCCCTGTGGAACAGCCGAGATAGATAATTTGAGAAGTGCAGTTGCTTTTGCTGGTCAGAGCATAATTTGCACATTGTTAAAAAAACTTGGACTGGATCCTGAGGCCAGTGATAGGCAATGAATGGTTTTCTATAAGCAGCTAATATGATGGGATTTACATCTACAAAGGATCACTCTGGCTATTGTTCAAAGAAGGGATTATACTGGACACTGGAGGTGAGAAAACAGGACTAGAGGCTAGATGACAGATAGTGAAGGCTGCACAAAGAAAATGCCTGAAGATGAATAAAAATCGGTTTAGAAAGTAAAATCAACAGGACTTGCTGATGGTGGAGTGATGAGACAGAAGGACAGGTTGCAAACCTATAATCCCAGCACTTTGGGAGGCTGAAGATCACCTGAGGTCAGGAGTTCAAGACCAGCCTGGGCAACATGGAGAAACCCCGTCTCTACTAAAAATACAAAAATTAGCTGGGCATGGTGGTGCATAACTGTAATCCTAGCTACTGGGGAGACTGAGGCAGGAGAATCACTTAAACCTAGGAGATGGAGGTTTCAGTGAGCAGAGATCATGTCACTGCACTCCAGCCTGGGCAATAGAGTAAAACTCAATCTTAAGGAAAGAAGGAAAGAAAGAAAAGCAAGAAAAGCAAGAAAAGAAAGAAAGAAGGCAAAGTCTTGGAAAATAAATTCTGAAACTAGATAGAATATCACTGGAGAATGAGAAGGGGACTCACCACTTATGCTTGCTGGTGATCTACGTTGAAATATTCTTAATCAGGGCAGGGTTGAGGGGTAGCCATCTCAATTCCATTGTTAGAGATGAATTATTTTTTTAGTGCCACATGGCTACTAGCTTAACTTCAACACATTCTCTATTTCTTGGAACAAATTCACTAATCTTATTTAAAACAAGGCACTGTAAAGAAGAGGTTCTCAATATATACAAGCCTCTCCCCAGTGTAGGAATTTCTCTGTAAACATCCCTTATCTAGGAAGGTACTGGCTTCCTTAAATTCTTCCTAAGACCAGAATCTCAATACCTTTCAAGACAGTCCTGTGTGAATTTGGGAAAATTTAATGGTGGACACGAACATTTTTTAGTCCATTTTTAGTTTACAAATTGTTGTTTGTATGAAATCCTTTTAGGTCCAGTATCATCCTACCAGGTAAGTTAAGAGATTTTCTCAAGATCACGTCACCAGTAGCTGGTAGTACCAGGTTTGAAAACCCTAAATGGTGCCCTGCTCCTCTGCTCCCACAAAGTTTATGTGTCACTGCACTTCAACGTTGCATGATCAAATTTTCCTGTTTCAGTGTTGGTTTCCCTCATTTGACTGCAGTCTCCTTGAGAGCAAGAACTCTGTTTGATAACTGTTCATTTCATGCCTGGTTCATGAAGTGGCTCAAAATACAGGAATTTTACAAATGTTTATTGAAAAACAACAAAAGAGTATCTTATAATTTGGTCTTTTTGTTGAAAGAATAAAGTCTAACGTTTTCTTCCCTGAAACTTCTAATCACAGTTTCATCCTTTAAAGTCATGGAAAAGAAATCTTCATCTTTCACCTGAAAATCCTTCAATTACGGCACATTAATCCAACATTCATCACCCACAGCTTTTATATATGGCTTCCAATTTTCTCTTCTAGTCATAAACTTTGCTCTTCTTGTTCTGCTTTCTAAAATGTTACTAATTAATAGTGGGCACAACAAATAGATTCCACCACAACCAGCTGTTCCCTGATTAAAACAACCTTACCCATGTATACAAGCTCTTGATGATTTCAAGAGACCAAAGAAAAATTGTCACGGCATCAGGGATTCAGCACCCAACCTTCAGGCAGTGCCTAAGTAGTGCCAAGCCATGTGCATGAAGAGAAAACCAAGATGAGTCAGTTGCCCAGATGTTTTGTTGTCAGGTCACCAAGGATCTTGATGATTGGGGCCGAGATGCCAGGGTTTGTGTGGCCATGTGTAGTCACGGCTTCAAAGGGAACACAAGCCTAATAAAGCAAAGACTGATTCCAGAACTAAAACATGGGGCTGGAAGGAGAAACAAAGAGAGGCAGGAAGATCTGGGCACAAGGAGGGGTCCCTAGTAGAGGATAACGGAGAGGCTCTTAGGAGACCAGGGTTGTGGGACAGTATGGAATCTATCAGAGGTTGGTATTGAGGAACTCTCATTGTCTTGGTTTGCCATTCTTGGAAGGAGGGATACTGTTCCATTTAGTGAACACCAACTCTGTGCTACAGATTGCTCAATGTGCTGAGAGTAAGTTGTGCACAAGATAGCCATGGTATATTCTCCTAGTAGCTCAGAAGTTAGTGGAGACAAGGGACGTTAGAATGCCTGTGAAATGTGTTTCAGTAGGGAAGTGCAAGGCACTGAGAGGTCTCAGGACGTTTATCTGATACAGGTCTATGAGTGTGTGCATGCCAGAAGGCTTCCTGGAAGAAGTAGAATCTAAGCTGAATCTTGAAGAATGAGTAAGTTTAGCCAGGCTTTGCCATGAGAAGCCTGTTCGCATCAAAGGGAGAGTATTATGAAAGTGTGGAAGTGAAATATTGAGACGTTCAAGAAATGGAAGTGAGTTCAGTAATGAGGGCAAGGACTTCTGCTTTGTTCCCTGTAGAGTTCCCAGTGCTTAGGACAGTGTCAGCAGGTTGCATTTGTTCAACAAAAATGTGTTGAGTTAATGAAGTTTTGAGAAAGGTATCATATTTTCCACCTCAGGGTTACCCCTGTTTTTACTTCCTCATTCTAAGTGCATTTCATCCTCTCTTTCCTCTTCTTCTCAAATGAGATGAAAGAATCACTGAGGCCCTGCAATTGGAGGTATACTGGACAGACTGCAGATCAGCCTTGGATCTGAGCTCTCATTCCAGTCTGCCAGGATTGTTTGTTGCGACTTTGGACAGCACATGTCTATGTCCTGGATCTCTGTAAAACGTAGGGTTTGGACAAGTCAGAAATTGCCAACTGGTGGTCCAGGAATGTATAATATGCTTATTTGGCTTACGTATTATCTTTAAAACACTTGTATTTAGTGCCAACATTAATATTTTTAAGGATATTAATTGCCAACATATAAATATTTGGGTGCATTAGAGTTCCTACAATCACAGAGGGCATCAATCTTGGGACCTCTGTAGCAGCTTTGCCTTTAGATAAAACCCGGCCTTTCCAGTTCACTCTCCTGGCTGACATCACATCATACTTTCCCTGCTTGACCCTGGTGGGCATTGAAGTTTACCACCTGTGCATCAAATGATCTCAAAGGTCCTTTCCACATTTAAAATCCTTGGAGGCCAGCCCCTGGTAATGTGACAAAATGAAGAACAAATATCATCTACTGATTTTTTCCCCCAGTAGAGCAAACACTTTTCAAATGTGCATTTAAAAAGTGATTCTCTGAAGATAGTACTCAAGGTGGAGTTGGAATCATGTGGAGAAATTAAATTATTGTTTGGTTTGACTGTTAAGGCCCTGACTATTCTCCCATTTCACATGACCCCTCAGCAGATAGTTAAGAGTAGTGGGTAGCATGGAAACTGAAGCACAAACCCACTTAGGCATGAGCAAGGAAAGAAAGAGCTCTAGAAGTCCCAGAAGAATCGTTCTGTGTCACCTACCCGTAGCCAGGCATCCAACAACAATCCTAACCCAAACGTGGGCTGAAACCTGCAAGACAAGATGGACTTAAAAGAAGTAAAAGGAAGGTAGCAAAAGCAATTCAAGCATCAGAAGTAAGGCTAGAATGAGATCTGAGATGAACAATCACAATGCACACAGTAGGCATTTAATAAGATGATGACGTATTTGGGGAAAACTGAGTGGTACCATCTTTTGCAACAGAGATGCACAGATGTCTGTTAAGGGGAGACCAGTGTATCATTTGGAACTGGACTTCCTCTTGATATGATGCCAGGAGGAGAGGAACTAACATTTGTGGGCACCTATAGCATATCATACACAATATTTTGTCATCCCTTTATGCATCATAACTCTATAGAATAAAGTGTTCATTTTATAAGTTAGGTTTCCTGTGGCTCAGAGAGGTAAGAGAGTTTCCCAAAATCGTGGAGCAGAATTTGCACCCGGGCCACTTGGGCTTCCCTTCCCTGTCTTTATTATGTTTGTTTCTGCTGGCATCTCCCATTTTTCAGGTGTTTTGTATTCTGGTGCCATTTCAGCAGGCACTAGGTTTCTGGAGTCCTACTCTACAGCAAGCATCCTCTCTGGTTTTTGACTAAAAATTATCAACTCAGGCCTCTGGTCTGGCTCAATTTGCAGGTCATCCCTTTCCCTCTCTTTAAAAATACCTGGGTTCCTGGTCTCATGCCAAATACAAGGGAGAAGGCCAGAGACACAGAGACGTCTGGCAGATTGTCCCCCTACCTGAGGCCCTATTAGTGTGACCACATACTACAAGAAAGATGGAATTTCCCTGATTCAGCAGAACAAAATGAGCAAGAGTTGGCCCAGGCTTGTCTCTTGGTACAGATAAAGATGTGGGATGTATGAAACGATCTCACAAGCTCCCATGTCATTTTAGTTTTGCTGAGCAATGGAACTGGTCCCTGTTTTATACAGGCCAGAAGAGGAAAAGTCTATCACATTTTGAGGAGGGATATGCAGCTGGGAAGAATCCAGAGGAAGAAAGAATTGAAGACAGTGGCTGCATAATCACTGACAGGCTGTATAGTATCAAGTATACTCCAGGACTCTGACAAAACTGGATTTAGAGTTTGCCTCTTGTTTGTAATTCACATATGTATTTTTGGTCTTTTTTTGTTTGTTTGTTTTTTCCTTTTGTGGAGAACAGAGTCTTGTTATATTGCCCAGGCAGGTCTGGAACTCCTGGGCTCAAGCTATCTCCCTGCTTTTTGCCTCCCTAAGAGCTGGGATTATAGGCATGAGCCACCGCACCTGTCCAGTAATTTATATACGTATTTTTTATTGTCATAAAATATAAACAACCGGGGAAGGGTGCAGTGGCTCATGCCTGTAATCCCAGCACTTTGGGTGGCTGAGGCGGGATCACCTGAGGTTGGGAGTTTGAGACAAGCCTGACCAACATAGAGTAACCCCATCTCTACTAAAAATGCAAAATTAGCTGGGCATGGTGGCGCATGCCTGTAATCCCAGCTACCCAGGAGGCTGAGGCAGGAGAATCACTTGAACCTGGGAGGTGGAGGCTGAGGTGAGCTGAGACTGGGCCATTGCACTCCAGCCTGGAAAATAAAAGTGAAACTCCATCTCAAAACAACAACAACAACAACAAGAACAACAACAACAACAAAACAACCTAGAACTTGTCATTTTAATCACTTTTAAGCGTGCAGTACTGTGGCATTAAGTATATTGTCATTGTCATGCAACCATTACCACTACCCATCTCCATCTTTTTAATATTTCCCAGCTGAAACTGTATACCCATTAAATGCTAACCTCCCATTCCCCTGCCCCACACACCTTGATAGACCAGTTCTACTCTCTGCTTCTGTGAGTTTGACTACTCTACGTATCTCGTATAAATAGAATCATGCAGTATTTGTTTTTCTGTAACTGGCTTATTTCACTTAGTATAATGTCCTTAAGGTTTATTCATGTTATAATTGCATCAGAATGTCCTTCCTTTTTAAGGCTAAATAATATTCCATTGTATGTATATACCACATTTTAAAAATCCATTTATCCACCAACGGATGCTTGTGTTGCTTCCACATTTTGCTGTTGTGAATAATGCTGTTGTAAATACGGGTGCACAGATACTATGGAAATATTTTTAAAATCATGGCTAATATATATTCTTTGAAAGCAATGATTAGTAGCTAACATTATGTAAACAACTGAGGAGCCTCACTGGGCATATTGTAATGAGGAGAATAATTTCTAGTACAATAACAAAAAAATGGCTGTGACTAAGGGAATTATGGGAAATTGGTCTTCTCCACTGTGCCAGAATTATTTTCTTAAAAATAAAATATCACCATGTCACCTCTCTTCTTTAGGTATATCCTCTAATGTACATTAGTTTCAGAATAAAATACAAATTCCTTAACATGGCATTCATGACCTTAGCCAAGCTTCCCAGCCTCATCTGTTATCTGTCCATTTATCCCCAAGCTGCCTATGAAGCAATCATTCTGTACAAGGAGCCCACCTTGTTCTTTTATGCCTCAGGCTCTACACTCTCTATTCCTTTCATCTTTATCTTGGAGAGCCCTTCACTGTAGTACATATGACTTGGTATGGTATAGCAGCAGTCTCTTCCCATGTCATTTGCCTATGAGCTAGAGGGTGGGGATTTTGTGTTACTCGTTTCTATAATACTTCTATTAATCACGGAAGGACTTAATGCTTTTTTATGTGATTGAATGAGGGAAAGTGCAAATATTGCTCAGTAGATAAAACAGGATTTGAACATCTTGATTGAACCCCTGTTTGGCTATATAAATCCCTTTTCAAGTGACAAGAAAGGATAAGCCACAAGCACATCTGAAATCTGAAAGATTTTCATTTGAAGACTCAGATGAGAACTGCACTTCCTTCAGGTTTTTTTCAGCACATGGACAGCAAGAGTACATACTGTAAATTCAGAGTTCAAATTAGAGAGAAACAGGACCAGAGTATGAATTAGAGAAAAATGGTATGAATAAGGTTTTGCAATTACTGAAAAGCTTCAACATAATCTCTTTAGATAGTCTTTCTCATGGGCCTTTTAAAATTTCATACAGCAGGAATCATTTATTTATTACTATTTATTTATTTTACTGAATTAATACTTTTAATTGACAAAATCATATAAATTTATAATGTAAAACATGTTGCTTTGAAATATGTATACATTGTGGAATGGGTAAATTGAGCTAATTAACATATGTGTTACCCTATATAGTTATCAATTTTGTTCTGAGAACATTTAAAACCTACTCTCTTAGCAATTTACAAGAGTACAATGCATTGTTGTTAACTATAGCTACCATGTCTTACAATAGATCTCTTGAACAGATTCTTTCAAACTGAATTTTTGTATTCTTTAACCAACATGTCCTTCAGACCACCCCACTCCAGTCCTTAGTAACCATCATTCTGCTATCTACTTCTATGAGTTCACCTTTTTTGATTCCACATTCAAGTGAGATTATGCAGTATTTATTTTTCTGTGCCTGATTTATTTCACTTATAATGTCCTTCAGATTCATTCATATTGTTGAAAATAAACCTTTAAAAATAAGAAAATCATTTCATTTGCAACAACATAGTATGCTTTTTTTTTTATTTTTATTTTTTGAGACGGAGTCTCGCTCTGTTGCCCAGGCTGGACTGCAGTGGCGCCATCTCAGCTCACTGCAAGCTCTGCCTCCCGCATTCACACCATTCTCCTGCCTCAGCCTCCCAAGTAGCTGGGACTACAGGCGCCCACCACTATGCCTGGCGAATTTTTTTTTTTTTTTTTTTTTTTTTTTTTAGTAGAGACGGGGTTTCACCTTGTTAGCAAGGATGGTCTTGATCTCCTGACCTCGTGATCCACCCACTTAGGCCTCCCAAAGTGCTGGGATTACAGGTGTGAGCCACCGCACCCAGCCCATAGTATGTTATTTTGTATATACACCACATTTTTTTCATCCATTCATCCATTGATGGATACTTAAGTTGACTCCAAGTCTTGGCAATTGTGAATAATTCTGTAATGAACATGTTAATGTAGTTATCTCTTCAACATATCAATACCATTTCCTTTGGATATATATCCAGAAGTGGGACGGCTGGATCATATGGTAATTACAGATTTAAGTTTTAGAGGAAATTCCGTATTTTCTATAATGTCTCTACTGATTTACATTTCTATCATCACTGTGCAAGGGGCCCCTAGTCTCCATATCTTCTCTAAGACATGTTATCTTTCACCTTTTTTATTATGGCCATTCTAATAGGTATGAGGTGACATGTCACTGTGGTTTTAATTTGCATTTCTCTGATGATTGATGATATTAAGTATTTTTTTTATTGGGTATGTGTATGTCTTTGTTTGAAGAGTGTCTCTTCAGGTGCATAGCCCATTTTTTATTTGGGTAATGTGTTTTCTTACTACTAAGTTGTTTGAGTTCCTTATATATTTTTGGATATTAACCCCTTATCAAATATCTGATTTGCAAATATTTTCTCCCACTCCATAGGTTACTCTGTTGATTGGTTCCTTGTTTGTGAAGAAGATTTTTCAGTTTGGAGTAAGTAATCCCATTTTTCTATTTTTCCTTTTGTTGCCTGTGCTTTTGGGTTTATGTCTAAAAAATCGTGCCCAGACCCATGTCATAGAGCTATTCCCCTGTTTTCTTCTAGTAATTGCACAGCTTGAGGTCTTACATTTAAATCTTTAACCCATTGTAAGTTGATATTTGTATGTGGTGTGAGAAATTCAGTGTTCTGCATTTAAATATCCAGTTGTCCCAATACAATTTATTGAAGAGATCATCCTTTCCCCATTGTGTATTCCTGTCTCCTTTGTTGAAAATCAATTGACTGTAAATTCATGTATTTATTTCTGGGGCTCTATTTGGTTTCATTGGTCTATGTGTCTCTTTTTATGCCAGTACCATGCTGTTTTGATTACTATAGCTTTGTATTATATTTTGAATTGGGGTAGTATGATGTTTTCAGCTTTGTTCTTTTTGCTCAAGATTGCTTTGGCTGTTTATGTTCTCCTGTGGTTCAATATGAATTTTGGAATTTTTTCCTATTTTTGTGAAAAATGTCTTTGGTATTTTGATAAGAACTACATTGAATCTATAGAGTTTTTTGGGTAGGATGGACATTTTATTGTTCCTCTGTTCTTCCAATCTATAAACATGAAATATCTTTTCATTTATTTGTGTCTTTTTCAATTTCTTTCATCAATATGTTATAATTTTTAGTGTATAGGTCTTCACTTCCTTGGTTAAGTTTATTCCTAAGTTTTTTGTTTATTTGCTTTTTGTAAATAAAATTGTTTCCTTGATTTCATTTTTGGATAGTTCATTGTTAGTGTATAGAAATACTACTGATTTTTGTCTGTTGATTTTACATCCTACAACTTTACTAAACCACCTTATTAGTTTTAACAAGTGTGTGTGTGTGTGTGTGTGTGTGTAGTTTAGGGTTTTCTACATGTAAGGTCATGTTGCCTGTGAACCAGGACAGTTTAACTTCTTTCTTTCCAAAGTGGATGGCTTTTATTTCTTCTTCTTCTTTTTTTTTTTTTTTTGAGATTTCCTCCTCTTCCAATACTACTACTCTCCTCCTCCCTCCCTCCTCCTCCTCCTTCTTCTTCCTCCTCCTCCTCCTCTTCCTCTTCCTCTTCCCCTTCCTCTTCTTTTTCTCTTTGAGACAGGGTCTTTTTCTTTTGCCCAGGCTGGAGTGCAGTGGCAAGAAATGGGCTCAATGCACCCTCTGCCTCCTGTGTTCAAACGGTTCTCATGCCTGAGTAGCTGGGATTACAGGTACGCTCCACCATGCCTGGCTAATTGTTTTGTATTTTTAGTAGAGATGGGGTTTCGCCTTGTTGGCCAGCCTTGTCTCGAACTCCTGACCTCAAGTGATCTGCACACCTCAGCCTCTCAAAGTGCTGGGATTACAGGCATGAGACACCTCACCCTGCATAGATGCCTTTTATTTCTTTCTTTTGCCTAATTGTTCTGACTGGGACTTTCAGTACTGTGTTGAAGACAAGTGGAGAGAGTAGACATCCTTGTCACATTTCTGATATTATTGAAAATTTTTTGACTTTTTCCCATTGAGTATAATTTTAGTTTTGTGTTTGTTACACATGGCCTTTACTGTGTTGAGGTACTTTCCTTCTATACTTAATTTGTTAGGAGATTTTTTTTTTTTTAAATCATGAAAGGATGTTAAATTTCATTAAGTGCTTTTCATTTTAACATCTATTGAGATGATCATATGGTTTTGGTCTAACAGGAATAATTTAAACTAAATTTCATGATACCAAAAGACTTTAAAGATCATGAGGCAAGTCTTGCTCTCTGGGACTTGGTTTACTCATTGACAAAATGAGAAAGTTGGACCAGAGATTCTGAAATGCTCCAAATTTCTGTCAATTTGGCTATGCTCTCCAAATACAATATCCTAAATCTAAGTACCTCCAAAAGTAATCCTGAACACCTTTTATGGTTAGCATTTTTTCCCCTAGACACAGTTATCTATGATACATACCTATGCATATAATTTATATTCTCTGGTACTAGAAGAACTCTGTTTTCTCACCGCTTTGAGGCCCTGCAAACATTTCTCTCCCCTGAGCTCCCTTCTCTTTGCAAAATATCACCTAGCTTTTTCTATTTTATAATTGACAGGGTCTTCTCCATGTTGGATGTGCCCTACTCTATCCTTACCATCTTCAATGATGGGAAAAAGAATGAATTCTGAGACTTCAGTGGAATCAACCTGCTACATCTAAAGCCCAGGTTTCGTGTTACAATGAATGAGGGCAAGTCAGTAATATCAGCTGAGATTTCATCCAGGACTAGTAGTAATTTGAATTTTAGGATTTGTTTGGCATAAAAGTAGGATGAAAGCTTCTAAGAGAGAAGAAACAGTTATAAGAGATGGAAGGAGATTTGGGACCTCTTTCCTCATGGAATCTTTACAGATGAGTCCTGTCATTTGTTGTGTTAATTTTCTGTTGCTGTTGTAAAAAAAGTTATTACCCCATTAGTGGCTTTAAACAAACACAAATTTATTATCTCACTGTCCTGTGGATTGTAAGTTTTGTTTGGCTTGGCTGGATCTCACACAAAGTCCAGTGGACTCTGAGTAAGGTCTCACAATATCAAGATCTAGGTGTCATCAGGACTGTGTTTCTTACTGAGTTTCTTGGGTGAGAATCAACTTCCAGGCTCATTCAGATTGCAGGATAAATCCAATTCCATGTGATTTTAAGACTGGCATTTCTATTTCTTTGCTGGTTATCAGCCTATGAGAGTGGCAGGAGATGAGGTTGGTAATGGAGGTTAGGGCCAGTTTGAGTTTAGCTGGCATTTGGATTCTGTTGTAAGGGCAATAAAAAACAATTAGAGTGCTTATGGAAAGGAGATACATGATTTGATTTGTGTTTATAGACATTACTTGATAATCCATGTGGGCAATTAATTCTAGTAATACAAAAGTGGAAACAGGAATACAAAACAGAAATCTATTCAAGCAGATCAGGCCAAAAATCACAGTGGCCTGACCAGGGGCATAATAATAGTCTAAGATCTAGACCCTGAAGCAGTACAACTTCAAGCTTTCTGACATAATTTGAGAACCTCAGGATCGACTCATGCAGTTTTTGAAATTAGATGAAGTCTTAGAGAACATTTCACAAAAGCACTGCATTTCAAAAATATAAGACAAAAATCCAGCCTAAAATAACTTGTCCACGCTCACACAGTAAGTTGGTGATAGAGCGGTGATTAGAACTGTGCCTCTTGACACCCAGTACAGTGCTTCTTTTACTGTATTCACATGCTTATATTGGTCCTTATCAAGTATTTCACAAGCAAAATATTGCTCACAAAATGCAGAGACCATTTTGACTAAGAAAAGAAGGAAGATATGTTGTTCTTGATGTTGGGGGTTATTTTAGGTAAAATAAGAGCATGGATCAAAGGAAAAGGGGACCTGTTTGCAGGTATCTGAGAGATGAGGCTAAAGGGAAAAGCTTCTTAGAAATAAGAGCATGACTGATTTTCTCTTATGCCACCAGGATAGCCTGGCAAGGCTGGGCCTGGTTTCCCACCAGGTAAAAGTGATGGGTTCCCAGAAAGCCAAAGCTTTTCATGTATTCTTGGCAAAATCACAATTTAGGATGAGGGCGTGAACACATCTTCACTTTATACTCTGCTAATTTAGCATCTGCTGCAGTTAAGAAAGGGTATGTGTGATGCTCATGTATAACAGAAGCCAAAATAAGTAATAAAATCTGCCCTTAGTGGTAACAATGTATTATAGCATAATGCAATCTTCTCTGACTTCACTCTTCATCATCTCCTCTACTTATTCATATTGATTTAATCTTATGGTATCTGTGTAATGCATATAAGTCACATCTAAGTGTGTGTGTGTTCATGATATACTTGTGTACAGTCACCCCTCATTATCCTTGGAGGACTGTTTTCAGCACTTCCTACAGATACCAAAAGTTGAAGATACTCAAGTTCCTTACATAAAATGGTGTCGTATTCTCATATAACCTAAGCACATCCTCCTGTATACTTTACATAATCTCTAAATTACTTATAATAACTAATAAAATGTAAATGCTATGTAAATTATTGTTATGCTGGTATTGTTTTCTCATTTGTTTTTAAACATTGTTCCATTGTTCTTAAGCAAAAAGAACAAAGGTGGAGGCATCACATATCTGACTAAAAACTATAATATAAGGCTACAGTAACCAAAACAGCATGGTTGTTATACAAAAATAAACACATATACCAATTGAACAGAATAGAGAAACCAGAAATAAAGCCATACACCTACAGCCATCTGTTCTTTGACAAAATTGACAAAAACAAACAATAGAGAAAGGACTCTATATTCAATAAATAGTGCTGAGATAGTTGGCTAGCCACAGGCAGAAGAATGAAACTGGGCCCCTACCTTTCACCATAAGAAAAAAAAAAAAAACTCAAGATGAATGAAAGATTTAAATGTGCAACCTCGAACTGTAAGAATCCTAGAAGACAACTTAGGAAACACCATTCTGGACATTGGTCTTGAGAAAGAATTTATTACTAAGTCCCCAAAAGCAAGTGAAAAAAAAAAAAACCAAAAAATTGACAAGTGGGACCTAATTAAAGAGCTTCTACATAGCAAAAGAAATTATCAACACTATCAACAGAGTAAAAGGAAAACCTACAGAATGGGAGAAAGTATTTACAAATTAAACATCTGACAAAGGTTCAATATCCAGAATCTATGAGAAATTTAAACAATTCAACAAGCAAAAACAACCTATTAAAAAGTAGGTGAAAGACATGAACAGACACTTTTGAAAACAAGACTTGTAAGTGGGTAACAAACATATGAAAAATTGCTACATATCACAATTCATCAGAGAACTGCAAATTAAAACCACAATGCAATTCCACTCAGAATCGCTATTATTGAAAATACAAAGAACAGTAGATGCTGGTGAGGCTGCAGAGAAAAGGGAAGACTGACATACTGTTGGTGAGAATGTAAATTAGTTCAGCAAGTTTGAAAAGCAATTTGGAAATTTCTCAAAGAACTTAAAACAAACTACCATTGAATCCAGCAAACCCATCACTAGGTGTATGTGTGTGTGTGTGTGTGTATATATATATATATATAAATAAAATAATTCTACCAAAAAGACACATGAACTTATATGTTTATTGCAGCATGTGTCATAATAGCAAAGACATGGAATCAACCTAGGTGCTCATCAATGGTCACTTGGAGAAATAAAATGTGGTACATATACACCATGGAATACTACTTAGCCATTAAAATGAATGAAATCATGTCCTTTGCAGGAACATGAATGCAGCTAAGGGCCATTATCATAAGTGAATTAATGCAGGAGCAGAAAACCATATACAGCAGATTCTCACTTACAAGTGGATGCTAAATATTGGGTATTCATGGATATAAAGATGGCAAAAATAGACACTGGAGACTACTAGATAGAGGAGGGAAGGAAGAGGGCAAGATTTGGAAAACTGCTAGGTACTATGCTCACTGTCTGGATGATGGGATTAGTCATGTCCCAAACCTCAACATCATGTTACCCATGTAAATGACCTGTACCTATACCTCCTAAGTGTAAAATATCAGTTGAAATTATACACATTAAAAAACCCATAAAAATAAAATAAAAATGAAGAGATCAGTGTTAGGAGAATAAAATATAAATTGTTGTACTTTTTTATTGTTTTGTTTTCCAATATTTTTAACCCATGGTTGGTTGAATCTGCATATGCAGAACCCTTGTATACAAAGGGCAGACTGTATGTAAATTATGTTTATATGTATTTCTTTTTTCTGTTGTGAAATCCTTGCTTAGTCTGAAGATAATTTAGTCTTATTTATGTCTGCTTAATAAAAATGAAAGATTTAGCAGACCCATAGACATCTATTTGCATGAATTAACTTATATGAGAGGCTTGTGTTTATTTTTCTCTCTTACTGAAGGAGAAGAGATCTTAGTGAATGCAGAGGTGGGGACTGGGAGAAAGGTTGGGGATTAAGAACAGGAGAATGTAGTGGACAATAGGTCATGTGCGCCTGCTTTTTGATAGCACTGTAGGTGAATTTTTAAGCAGATTTGTGGGGGGAAAGGTGGAAAGGAAAGGGGTGATACAGGAGAATGGAAACAGGAGGATGACTCTCTGGAGAGAAATGTTGGTAGCAGGAGCTAAATTATCTGTTTCAATGAGATAATTTGTGATACAACTCAAAATATATCAATTAGCTACAGCTGTATAATAAATTACACTAAAAAAATAGTGGTGTTTTTAATGGAGATAGATAGTAGAAGGAGTGGAAAGATGGTTACTAGAGGCTGGGAAGGGTAGTGGGGTATTGGGGGAGGTGGGAATGGTTAATGGATACAAAAATGGTTAAAATAAATGAATAAGACCTAGCATTCAATAGCACAACAGGTGACTATTGTCAATAATAATTTAATTGTATATTTTTAAATAACTAAAAGAATATAATTGGATTGTTTGTAACACAAAGGATAAATGCTTGAGGGGATATATACCCTTTCTATGATGTGATTATTACACATTGAATGCCTATATCAAAACATCTCATGTACCCCATAATGCCTACTATGTACCCACAAACATTAAAAATATATATTTTAAAAAATATATATTTTTAAAAATACAGTGGTTTGAAAAATTGTAAATTATTTTTCACAAGTCTATGACTTTTATGAGCAGTTCTGCTAAATGAGGCTGGTTTTGGTTGGGCAGTTATTCTGGTCTTTCTGGGACTCAGGTGATCATCTGAGTATTGGCAAATCTAAAATTGCCTTGGCTGGGACAGCTACATCTGTTTCACGTCTCATCCTCTAGCAGTCCTGTCTAGGCGTGTTGTTGAAAGTTCTTTTTCAAGTCTCTGCTTACATCAAGTTTGTTATTACCTCATTGGACAAATCACATGGGCAAAACTCAGATTCAGGGAGTTTACTATCAATGGATATGGATTCAGAGAGGAGTGAGAAGTTTTGCAATCAATCTACTACATATAAGCACATTTTCTTCAGGCCATGTCATAAAGATCTTGCAGAGTTGAGGAGTGGAGCATTCTCCTCCTTTAGGCCTGGAATGTAACTTGGGTCTGATGCAATGGGTACTGTAGAAAATACAGCAGGGGTTGGCAACTCCAGGAGCTCTCAACTCACTATTGAGATGCTGGTGGGAGCATGTGATGAGTGAGTTACTCCATGAACAAAGTCTTTTTGACAAATTGTTTTGGGCACATAGTCATAATCATAAACAAATCTTTGGAAGTATATTTTGGAATACCTTAGCATAAATCTTCCTCAGCAGGAGTACAGAATTGTCATTCAGGATCCTGAGTGCCATGTTAATGGCAACAACCACCCCAAGTGACTTTCTACAGGAGATGTCAACAAAGGGACCAAAATAGAAGAATAAGAGATAAGTTACTACTGAGTATATGTGGATAGCAACAATAATTGGAAAGGGATTTTAGCTAGATGGTGCTAAGATCCTATAATCTTGCAGGTGGGAGCCTTTGAAATAACAAAATTTGGGTATTCATGCTATAGACACTTCAGGCTAGTATGAATGACATAGGGGACATGCCAGTTATATTTACATATTTATTTGTTAAGGTTCCTGCCATGAAAAATAGACGACAACCCAAATTCCTGCCCATTAAGAACACTGTTTCTCTCTTAAATTTGAAAGGTCTCATCAACGGTAAATAAAAAATACCTAATAGTTTTTTATTTACATATTTTTGAAAAAAAGACATGGAAAAGTAGGAAAATAATGTGCACTGGCATCAGGCAGACCTGAATTACCATTTTAAAATTTTATCCCTTAATGATGTTTAAGATTGACAAACTGCCTAACCTCTCTGTATCTCTTTTCCTCATCTATGAAATGGGATTGACCACATCTTTGTCACAAGATTGGGAAATGGATTAACAATAAAACATGTAAAATACCTGACACATCACAGGTGTTCTAATAAATAAATGTAGTTGTTTCATCATTTATTGCATATCAACTGGAGTCCAGGCATGGTCCTGCATGTTAAAGATGGAAAAGAGCCAACAGTCCCAGCATCCCACCTAGGGATTCAATGATTGAACAAATGAGTAACATATCTGTCTCCCCTTACAGAGCAATGGATTTCTTGAGATCACAATCAGTGATGAGTCCGTCATCTTAGACCCAGCATCTCCAGCATCTAGCAGAGGACTTGATGAGGCAATGCTTTTGAAATGAATTTTATTATATATTAGAAGTCTGGTTTTTCTTATCATGATTAATATGAAGTCTCTCATAGAATAACTGTTTAGTACATTTTGAAAGTGAATGACTGAGTGATCAAGAGAGAGAATGTAATAAAGAAAGGAGGAAGGAAGGAAGGAAGGAAGGAAGGAAGGAAGGAAGGAAGGAAGGAAGGAAGGAAGGAAATGGTAAAGAAATGCCTCATCATTCAGTCTTTTCCACCAGAATCCTTGAATATTTGCTCTTGAGAAATATTGCTGCTCACCTCGGATGGAGCTACTTCTGCAGAAGTAAATGGACAGGCAACAAAACATAATTATGGCTTCAGGCAACCCAAGACAGAATGGGAGCAGGGGAGTGGGGGAGACATCTTATACCCTAGTCCTCTATCTTCTTGGAATAAGATTGTCTTTTGTTAAATAAAAATTATTCCAATAGCTTTAGTGCTAGGAATAACTTTTGGTTACATGGATGATGTACATGTAATGATGAAGTCTGGGATTTTAGTGTACTTGTCACCCAAAATGTGTACATTGTACCCAATAGGTAATTTTTCATTTCTGACCCCCTTCCCATACTCCTCCCTTCGGAGTTTCCGGTGTGTATCACACCATTCTGTACGTCTTTGACTACCCTTAGCTTAGTTCCCACTATAAGTGATAACACATAGTATTTGGCTTTCCATTCCTGAGTTACCTCACTTAGGTAATGGCTTTCCTCAAAACTATACAAATGCATGAAAATTAAATAATACTCCTGCATGATTTTTGAGTCAATAATGAAGTCAAGATGGAAATTCAAAAAATTTTCAGAATGAATGGTATCAGTGGCACAAGTTATAAAAACCTCTGGGATATAGCAAAAGCAGCACTAAGTGGAAAGTTTATAGCACTAAACGCCTACAACAAAAAGACAAAAAGTCCTAGGGAAGCTCAGGGACTGAAATAAAAAGATAGAAAGGTCACAAACTGACAACCTAATGTTATATCTCAAGGAACTAGAGAAACAACAACAAACCAAACCCAAAGCTAGCAGAAGAAGAGAAATAACAAAGATCAGAGCAGAACTAAACTAAATGGAAACCAAGAAAACAATACCAAGGAACAATGAAATTAAAAGTTGATTCTTTGAAAAGATAAATAAAATTGATAAACCACTAACTAGATTAACCAAGAAAATAAGAGAAAAGATTGAAATAAGCTTAATCGGGAATGAAAATGGAGACATTACAACTGATACCATAGAAATACAAAATATTATTTGAGACTAGTGTGAAAACTTCTATGCACACAAACTAGAAAAACTAAGGGAGGCCGGGCGCAGTGGCTCATGCCTGTAATCCCAGCACTTTGGGAGGCCAAGGTGGGTGGCTCATGAGGCCAGGAGATCAAGACCATTCTGGCCAACATGGTGAAACCTCATCTCTACTAAAAATACAAAAATTAGCTGGGCGTGGTCACGCACTCCTGTAATCTCAGCTACTCAGGAGGCTGAGGCAGGAGAATCGCTTGAACCAGGGAGTCGGAGGCTGCAGTGAGCCAAGATCGTGCCACTGCACTTCAGCCTGGAGACAGAGCAGGACTTCGTTTCAAACAACAACAACAACAACAACAACAACAACAAAAACTAGAGGAAATAGATAAATTCCTGGAGACATACAATCCACCAAGCCTGAAACGGGGAGATATAGAAATCCTGAACAGTCCAGGTTTAGTCTTGGGAGGGTGTATGTGTCTAGGAATTTATCCACTTCTAGATTTTCTAGTTTATTTGCATAGAGGTGTTTATAGTATTCTCTGATGGTAGTTCGTATTTCTGTGGGATCAGTGGTGATATCCCTTTTATCATTTATTGTACCTATTTGATTCTTCTCTCTTCTTTATCAGTCTGGCTATCTATTTTATTAATTTTTTTGAAAAACCAGCTCCTGGATTCTTCGATTTTTTGAAGGGTTTTTCATGTCTCTATCTCCTTCAGTTCTGCTCTGATCTTATTTATGTCTTGTCTTCTGCTAGGTTTTGAATTTGTTTGCTCTTGCTTCTCTAGTTCTTTTAATTGTGATATTAAGGTGTTGATTTTAGATCTTTCCCCCTTTCTCCTGTGGGCATTTAGTGCTATAAATTTCCCTGTAAACACTGCTTTAGCTGTGCCCCAGAGATTCTGGTACATTGTGTCTTTGTTTGCATTGGTTTCAAAGAACTTATTTATTTCTGCCTTAATTTCGTTATTTACCCAGTAGTCACTCATGAGCAGGTTGTTCAGTTTCCATGTAGTTGTGAAGTTTTGAGTGACTTTCTTAATCCTGAGTTCTAATTTGGTTGCACTGTGGTCTGAGAGACTGTTTGTTATAATTTCGGTTCTTTTGCATTTCCTGAGGGGTGTTTTGCTTACAATTATGTGGTCAATTTTAGAATAAGTGTGATGTGGTGCTGAGGAGAATGTATATTCTGTTGATTTGGGGTGGAGAGTTCTGTAGATGTCTATTATGTCCACTTGGTCCAGAGCTCAGTTCAAGTGCTGAATATCCTTGTTAATTTTCCGTCTTGTTGATCTGTCTAATATTGACAGTGGGGTGTTAAAATCTCCCAGTATTATTGTGTGAGAGTCTAAGTCTCTTTGCAGGTCTCGAAGAACTTTCTTAATTAATCTGGGTGCTCCTTTATTGGGTGCATATATATTTAGGATAGTTAGCTCTTCTTGTTGCATTGATCCTTTTACAATTATGTAATGCCCTTCTTTGTCTTTTTTGATCTTTTTTGGTTTAAAGTCTGTTTTGTCAGAGACTAGGATTTCCTTTTGCCATTCCGGACATCAAATCTTTCTGGCCTGTTTTTAGTCTTTTCCCCAACATCTGAACTATTTTTTTGAGGCCAGCATCTTCCTGATACGAGAACCTGGCAGAGACACAACAAAAAAAGAAAATTTCAGGCCAATATCCCTGATGAACATCGATGCAAAAACCCTCAAAAAAATACTGGCAAACCTAATCCAGCAGCACATCAAAAAGCTTATCCACTGTGATGAAGTCAGCTTCATTCCTGGGATGCAAGGCTGGTTCAACATACCCAAATCAATAAACGTTATCCATTACATAAACAGAACCAATGCCAAAAACTATTATTATCTCAGTAGATGCAGAAAAGACCCTCGATATAATTCAAACCCCCTTCATGTTAAAAGCTCTCAATAAACTAAGTATCGATGGAGCGTACCTCAAAATAATAAGAGCTATTTATGACAAACCCACAGCCAATATCATACCACATGGGCAAAAGCTGGAAGCATTCCCTTTGAAAACCGGCACAGGACAAGGATACCCTCTCTCACCACTCCTATTCAACATAGTTTTGGAAGTTCTGATCAGAGCAATCAGGCAAAAGAAAGAAATAAAATGTATTCAAACAGGAAGAGAGGAAGTCAAATTGTCTCTGTTTGCAGATGACATGATTGTATATTTAGAAAATCCCATCGTCTCAGCCCCAAATCTCCTTAAGCTGATAAGCAACTTCAGCAAAATCTCAGGATACAAACTCAATGTGCATAAATCACAAGCATTCGTATACACCAATAATAGACAAACAGAGAGTCAAATCATGAGTGAACTCACACTCACAATTGCTACAAAGAGAATAAAATACCTAGGAATACAACTTACAAGGGATGTGAAGAACGTCTTCATGGAGAACTACAAACTACTGCTCAAGGAAATAAGAGAGGATACAAACAAATAGAAAAACACTCAATGCTCACGGATAGGAAGAATTAATATCATGAAAATGGCCATACTGCCCATAGTAATTTATAGATTCAATGCTATCCCCATCAAGCTACCATTGATTTTCTTCACAGAATTGAAAAAAAACTACTTTAAATTTCATGTGGAACCAAAAAAGAGCCCATATAGCCAAGACAATCCTAAGCAAAAAGAACAAAGCTGGAGGCATCATGCTACCTGACTTCAAACTATACTACAAGGCTACACTAACCAAAACAGTATGATACTGGTACCAAAACAGATATATAGATCAATGGAATAGAACAGAGGCCTCAGAAATAATGCCACACCACATATACGCCATGGAATATTATGTAGCCATAAAAGAATATGAGTTCATGTCCTTTGCAGTGATATGGATGAAGCTGGAAATCATCATTCTCAGCAAACTATTACAAGAACAGAAAACCAAACACCGCATGTTCTCACTCATAAGTGGGAGTTGAAAAATGAGAACACATGGACACAGGGAGGGGAACATCACACACCAGGGCCTGTCTGGGAACTGGGGGCTAAGGGAGGGATAGCATTAGGAGAAATACCTAATGCAGGTGACAGGTTGATGGGTGCAGCAAACCACCACCATGGCACGTGTATACCTGTGTAACAAAACTGCATGTTCTGCACATGTATCCCAGAACTTAAAGTAAAAAAAAAAAAAAAAAAAAAAAAGCAAAGCAAAGAAAAGAAATAGCGCCACACATCTACAACCATCTGATCTTTGACAAATCTGACAAAAACAAGCAATGGGGAAAGGATTCCCTATGTAATAAATGGTGTTGGGAAAACTGGTTAGCCTTATGCAGAAAACGGAAACTGGACCCCTTCCTTACATTTTATACAAAAATTAACTCAAGATGGATTAAAGACTTAAAAGTAAAACCTAAAACCATAAAAACTCTAGAAGAAAACCTAGGCAATACCATTCAGGACATAGGCATGGGCAAAGGCTTCATGACTAAAATACCAAGAGCAATGGCAGCAAAAGTCAAAATTGACAAATGGGATATAATTATACTAAAGAGCTTCTGCACAGCAAAAGAAACTATCATCAGAGTGAACAGGCAACCTACAGAATGGGGGAAAACTTTGCAATCTATCCATCTGACAAAGGGCTAATATCCAGAATCTACAAGGAAGTTAAACAAATTTACAAGAAAAAAATAACCAATCTCATCAAAAAGTGGGCTAAGAATATGAACAGACACTTCTCAAAAGAAGACATTTATGCAGCCAACAAACATGTGAAGAAAAGCTCGTCGTCACTGGTCATTAGAGAAATGCAAATCAAAACCACAATAAGATACCATCTCAAGCCATTTAGAATGGCAATCATTAAAATGTCAGGAAACAACAGATTCTGGATAGGACGTGGAGAAATAGGAATGCTTTTACACTGTTGGTGGGAGTGCAAATTAGTTCAACCACTGTGGAAGACAGTGTGGCGATTCCTCAGGGATCTAGAACCAGAAATACCATTTGACCCAGTGATCCCATTACTGGGTATATACCCTAAGGATTATAAATCATTCTACTATAAAGATGCATACACATGTGTGTTTATTGCAGCACTGTTCACAATAGTAACGACTTGGAAACAACCCAAATGCCCATCAGTGATAAACTGGATAAGGAAAATGTGGCACATATACACCATGGAATACTATGTAGCCATAAAAAATGATGAGTTCATGTCCTTTGCAGGGACAGGAATGAGGCTGGAAATCATTCTCAGCAAACTTACACAGGAACAGAAAACCAAACACCACATGTTCTCACTCATAAGTGGGAGTTGAACGATGAGAACACATGGACACAGGGAAGGGAACATCACATACCAGGAGCTGTCTGGGGGTGGGGGGTTAGGGGAGGGATAGCATTAGGAGCAATACCTAATGTAGATGACGGGTTGATGGGTGCAACAAACCACCATGGCACATGTATACCTATGTAACCAACCTGCACATTCTGCACATGTATCCCAGAACTTAAAGTATAATAATAATAATGATAATAATAATAATAAAATAAATTTCAAAGCTGACCAAAAAAAAAGAAATCCTGAACAGCCCACTAATGAGCAGTGAGATTGAATAAATAATAAAAAAAAATCCTCCAACAAATAAAAGCCTAGGAACAGACAGATTTACAGCTGAGTTCTACCAGACATTCACAGAAAAATAAGTACCAATGCTACCGAAACTATTCCAAAAGAGGGAGAAGGAGAACATCCCCCCTAACTCATTCTATGAAGCCAGTATCACTCTGATACCAAAGCTGTGAAAGGACATAGCAACAAAAGAAAAGGAAACACCAATCTTCTTGATAAACATACACACAAAAATCCTCAACAAAATACTAGCAAACAAAATCCAATAGCACATTAAAAAGAAAGTACACCATGATTGAGTGGGTTTCATCCCACGGATGCAGGGATGGTTCAACATACTCAAGTTAATAAATGTGACTTACCACATAAGCAATTAAAAACAAATGCCATATGATAGTCTCAACAGATGCAGAAAATAATTCAATAAAATCTAGCATCCTTCATGATAAAAATCTGAACAAACTAAGCATAGAAGAAACATATCTCAAAATGATAAAAACCAAATATCACAAACCCATAGCCAATATCACACTGCACAGGGAAAAGTTGAAAGCATTCTCCCTAAGAAGTGGAACAAGACAAGGATGCTCACTTTCACCACTTCTATTCAACATAGTACTGGAAGTCCTAGCCAGAGAAATCAGGCAGAAGAAAGAAATAAAGGGCATCCAAATTGGAAAAAAGAGGAAGTCAAACTATCCCTGTTTGCTGTTGATATCATATTGTACCTAGAAAACCCTAAAGTCTCTTCCAAAATACTCCAAGAATTGATAAATTAATTCAGTAAAGTCTCGGGTTATAAAACCGGTGTACACAAATCAGTAGCCCTGCTATACACCAACAACAACCAAGCTGATAATCAAATCAAGAACTCAATCTCATGTACAATAGCCTCTTTCTTTTTCTATTTTTTAACCTTCTGAATGACAGGAATTACTCCCTCCCCCAATGCTCATGTGTGCTCATCTCATATACCAGAGTCTCCAGTCGTTTTTTTCTCAACAGCAAGCACAAGGGTAATTTATCTTCCCCTGGCTAACGTCCTCCAGGGAGTTCCATCTCCCACTCTCCTCACTCCCTGCTGCATTCTAACTTCTCACCACCCAACCATTGCTGTCTCTCAGCCCTTACCCCAACCCCTCGGTTGTCAGAATGAGCAGAAATTAATTGATTCAGAGGCGCTGTAGTAGATTAAAACATTCCAGTTATACTGCCTCAGTTTTTGAGAAAAACAGGGAGTCTTTAAAAAATAAAGAGGGGGAACTAGCATCGAGTGAAGTGGGGTTGGGGAAGAAAAGGGGATGATCTGAAAACTTGGATATAGGGTTAATGTATTAGAAATTTGGCCTGCATTCTTCTTGGGACAATGTTGCTGCATGAAATAAATACCGTCTTGAACTTTCAAAATGATTGCCATATGTTTTGGGGTTGGAAAGTTGCCTATCCCTTCTCTTCACTTCTAACTTCCCTCCTACCCCTATTCTTGTTGATTCACTTAAGGCTTAAGTTTGGTGAAATCCATATCTTTGCCATCACTTTGCTATAGGTTATAGATAAACTGGAGAGGAAGCCTTGTTGCCAGCCACTGGAGAAGGGGAATTTTCTTCTTGTTGGGTGCCAAAAGGCAAAGAGATTCAAACACTTGCAGCAGTTCTTGCCTGATTGAGGGAGAACACTGGGAAACCACAACAAAGTCCCAAGGCTGCTCCGAAAGAGTAAGGATAAAAAAATCTTTGGATTGAATACTGGAAGTTGCAGGGAGGCATATTTTAGCAAAATAGGGGTAAAAACAGAAATATTCATAGGAATTAGAAATATCCTAAAATAAAGGAGACTTCCCCAGAAGGTAGAAGCTTTCTTTAACATGTCAAGATACTGTTGAAAGACATTATGAATTCAATGAAGGCTTTACATAAATCTATGGTTTACAATATTTTGTGGCTATGAAAAATTTTCTCTTTGTTTATGTTTGATCAGACTATACTGGAACCCCCAGTGTATACATAAGGATAAAAGCAGTGGTATACATTTCTTGGAAAATTATTTAATATTTTTATTGTCTTGATTAATATAAAAATAAGAGATCTGGAGTCACAGTATCATGACACAGTATTGATAAAGTCCTGAGTGACATAGATTTGTGACTATATATAACAACATTAAAAAAAAAACTTGCCTGAGAGACTTTGGATACTTTTAAGTTAACAGAGATAATTGGAGAAATGGTGAAAAGAGTTTTGCACCAAAAGCCATGAACTTGGTAATTCAAGTTAGCCCACTTGAAATGTCTTGATATTTTATGTACAACTAATTTATTTCTTCTATTGCACAATTTAAACATGTGCAGAGTCTCTGAAACATTAGAGGTCCATGGTACATCATTTTCAAACAACTGCTCTAGAGATCCATAAGCTCCCATTCACTTCTGATGTTGTACAGTTTTAAGAATCTTGAGTACAGTGAAGATTGAGGGATTTCTTATCCATGTGGTAGGCTGCATGAATCCTGTGTTTACTTAGGAGTGTTGGTTATGCTCATGGAGTTATTTAGGAAAATATTGACTCTATACTGCATGTGGAAGGAGATAACCTTTCAGCAAACTAAGGCTGAAAAGCAACTCAGTCTAACATAACTGATCAAGGTACATGTTGTTAACAATTGCCATAAGGGATACTGAATAATCTTAAATATGTGTCTTGATTCCCAGAAGCAGATCTTGAGGTAAGAGTTCTAGTGTAGATAGTTTTTTTAGGAGGTAATACAATAAAGCAGCAGTAATGAAGTGGGGAAGTATAACAAGGAAGGAAAGGAAACCTTTAAGTAGGTTTTTAAGTTATTAAGTAAATCACTGCTATAGGCATCTAGAGCTCTCATCCTACTGGGGAAGTCTGGGAGCCAGTGTTGAACATGCACTTAAAGTGATCCTATGGATGACCATACCCACATTGGGATGGCTACTATAAAAATAAGAGTGAAAAACAAAAAATGACAAGTGTTGGCAAGAAGGTGGCAAAATCAGAACCCTTGTGCACTGTTAGCGGTAACGTAAACATGGTGCAGCCTCCATATGAAGCAGTATGGCGGTTGCTCAGACAATTAAAAACAGAATCATCATATGATCCAGGCATTCTACTTCTAGGCATATACCCCAAAATAATTGAAAGAATGAACTCAAAAAATAATTGTGCACTTAATATTCAGGGTGGCATTATTTACCATAGTCAAAAGGAGGAAGCAACTCACATGTTCAGTAGCAGATGATTGTATAAACAAAATGTGGTATATACATATGATGGAATATTATTCAGCTTTATAAACAGGAAATTCTGACACATGCTACCATATGGATGAACCTTGAGGACATTAGGCTAAGTGAAATAAGCCAGTTACAGGAAGACAAACACTGCATGGTTTTACTTACAGGAGGTACCTAGAGTAGTCAAAATTACAGACAGAAAGTAGAATGGTGATTGCCAAGGGCTGGCAGGAGTGGGAAATGGGCAGTTAGTGTTTAATGTGCATAGAGTTTAGTTTCAGTTTTGTAAGATGAAAAAGTTCTGGAAAGTGGTTGCGCAACAATGAATATACTAAACATTACTGAACTGTACACTTCAAAATGGTTAAGAGCGTAAATTTTATATTATGTGTATTTTACCACATTAAAAAAAAAAACACCTATGGGAGGAGCAAGGAAGCTGTGTTATTTACACACCAACACCTGTTATTGGTTGAGGGATGCACCCAAAATATTGATTCTCCCACTTTACTTCTGGTCTGTTTCAGACACAAGTTAAGTGGGCTTTCTGGCCTGAGGAAGCCCACACACAAAGAATTGAGAGAGGGGAAGTCTTGGGAGTTGGAAAATCAGGCTAGCGTGCATGGAAATGGTAAAAATAAAATAAGAAGCACCACATCAGAGAGAGAAAAACTGGTGTGAAAATCATAGTGGAAAGACCTGGGGCTTTGTGTTCAGAACCAGTTACATAGTCTAAAATCTAGAATCATGAAAACTAGCTATGCAACCTTGGGACATTTTTCTTTTCACTTCTCTCCACCTTGAAGCCTGCATCTGTAAAATTGGGATGATAGTACCTACAGTAGACAATTGTCATTTTGGTATACCATGCATATGACTTGTTCCCCATTTGGGAGGCTTCATTGTGTGTCTGGAAGGAAAGCAGAAAAGTCAGTATGAGATTTGCATCTTTTCATGTGTCCTGGAATGAATGGTATAACTCTGAAGTGGCTCATTGGATGCCTCTGCCTTGGACTTTCTAGGTCAAGTGAATGTGTCAGATACAGTGGAACCAGGGAGAGGGGATTCTCAGTTGGAGCGGAGGTGTCTCAGTGTCAGCATTCATAGAGGGGAGGTCTACTGATGCCTCTTTTTCCTCTGCCCAACAACAACCTGTTGTTTAAGAGAGGCAGAGGTGAATTCTGTTGTTGCTGATACAATTCCCACCTCTTAGGGGTGTTTGGAGATTAAAAGAAATTAGATATGTAGGGCATTTTGCACAGCTCCTGGCAGGGAATGGTATGGATCCTTTCCTTTCTTGACAACACGGAAACTTTGTAACAGGACTGCATACTCTCTTACAAATGCAGGCTTCGGGCTTTTTCCCGTTCTTGTCTATCCATCATGCTCACTCCCCCATGTAAACTTCATGCATTCTTCTAGGAAAAACAAAAAGGTAAGCATTTATAGAAATCTGTTTCATGACTTAATTCTATCCAGAAGAAGGCACAGAATGATGGATGTTTAAAGTTTGGTTGTAGTTCATTGACATCATCTATCAGAGTGTTTTTTGGCTTTTTTTTTTTTTTTTCTATTTCTTATTGTTGACACTTTCCTCCTGGCGAAATTATAGATAGAGCCCCAATACATGAATTAAAAGTTAAGTTGTTACTTTGTTTCCAATTTGCGATATATTATTTTCCTTTGCTAAAAATGGCCTTCTGCTTTGAATTGCAATAATTTATGTTCTTATCCCACTTACTTGGTTTTCTTTATCTAAGTAACCATCTTCCCATTCTCACCATTACACATACTGTAAAATTAGGCACATAATGAACAGTCAATGAACATTTATCAAAAGAAATAATCCACTACTGGTAGGGGGCAGTGTTTTCACCTTTAGCTTAATCACCTAGTGATTTTATGTGGTTGAAAATGTCTACGATAGCAAAGGGAGAAAAGAACTGTTGAGATTATGAGGACACAGTAGCTGTTGGTCTCATAGGAGCAGATAAAAAAGAAAAAATCAGTGAGACTTAAATGATAATGAGTAGGATATTCAAGTTAGTTTTGTTCTTTCATTTTAGGAACTGCAAAAATAGCATAGAAAGTTCCAAGGTACCATTTACTTAGTTTCTCTTGATCATTTTACATAATGATAGTACATTTAAAAATTAGAAAATTGATATTGGCAAAACACTCCTAAACTACTGACTTTATTCATATTTCACCAGCTTTTTCTATGTACTTTTTTGGTGTATGGTTCTATGAGATTTTAACACATGTATACATTTGTACAACTACTACTACAATCAGGATATAGAAATGTTGCAACACCGTCACAAAACTCCCTCATGCTAACTTTCAGTAGCCACACCCTCCCCAAGTCTGACTCTGACAACCACTAACCTGATTGAGGGATGTTCTATCACTAGAAGTTTTTCACTGCAAGAATTTTATATAAATGGAAGCATACAATATGTAATCTTTTAAGATTATAAAGACACAGCCTAATGTCTTTAAGATTTGTCTAAGTTTTTGGTTGTGTCAATAGTTTGTTCCTTTTTAACGCTAAGTGGTATTATGTTGTATGGATATACTAGTTTGTTTATCCATCTAGTTGAAGGATGTTTGAGTTATTTTCAATTTTCTGAACTTGCAAATAAAAGTATGTCTTTGTCAGTTCAGGTTGCTATAACAAAGTACCAAAGACTAGGTGGCTTAAAAAACAACAACAAAAAATATTTTTCACGTCCATGAGTACCCAATGTACAGTTCCCATTTCTAAATGAGAACATGTGGCATTTTGTTTTTCTGTTCTTACATTAATTTGCTTAGAATAATGGCCTCCAACTGCATCCATGTTGCTGCAGAGGACATGGTTTTGTTTATTTGTTTCTTTTTATGGTTGCATAGTATTCCATGGTTTACGTGTACCACATTTTCTTTACCCAGTCCTACATTGGTGGACATCTGGGATGATTCAATGTCTTTGCTATTGTTAATAGTGCTTATTGCCAGAAAATTTTTATTTTAGCCATTTTATTAAGTGTGTACTGGTATCTTATTGTGGCTTTAATTTTCATTTCACTAATGGTAAACGAAGTTGACAATATTTTATGTATATATCTTCTCTCTATATACCTTGTGTGATAAAGTGCCATTTTTTAAAATAAGATTGATTGTTTTCTTACTGTTGAGCTCAGAGCATTCTTTACATGTTCTGATTAAAAATCTTTTGCCAGACAAGTGATTTGCTTATTTTCTCCTAGTCTACGGTTGTGTTTTCATTCTCTTAACAATAACTTTAACAGAGCAAAACTTATTAATTTTTTAAGGTCAGTTTTAACTTTTTTTATTTTATGGATTATGGTTTTGGTGTCCTATTTAAGAATTCTTCACTTTACCTTAGGTTACAAGGATTTTCACCTATGTGAAATGTTCTTATAGTTGCAAGATTTATATTTAACTCTATAATCCATTCTGAGTAAATTTTTGTGTCAGATGTAATATTTAGTTCAAGGTACATTGTTTTTGGTCTATGGATGTCCAGTTGTTCCAAAACAATTTGTTGAAAAGGCTATCTTTTCTTTACTGAAATGCTGTGAACTTTTATCTAAAGTAAGTTGGGCATATTTGTGTGTGTCTATTTCTGGGTTCTCTGTTCTGTTCCCCTGATGTTTGTGTCTATCCCTTCATCAGTGCTACACTGTAGAGTTTACTGTAAGGATATAATAAGTTTTAAAATAAGGTAGTATAATTTATTCAATTATATTATCTTCCCAAATTATTCTAGCTATTCTAATACTTTGGCTTTCCATACAAATTTTAGAATCATTTTGTCTATATCTACAAGAATTCCTGATGGGATTCAACAAGAATTGTATTAAACCAACAGGTCAAAATGGGGAAAACTGACTTTATTAGTCTGTTTTCACACTGCTGATAATGACATATCCAAAAACTGGACAATTTACAAAAGAAAGAGGGGTTATTGGACTTACAGTTCCACATGGCTGGGGAGGCCTCACAATCATGGTGGAAGGTGAAACACATGTCTCACATGGCAGCAGACAAGAGAAGAGAGCTTGTGCAGGGAAACTGCCATTTTTTTAAAACCATCAGATCCCGTGAGACTTATTCACTATCATGAGAACAGCATGGGAGAAACCTGCCCCCATGATTCAGTTATCTCCCACCAGGTCCCTTCCACAACACATGGGAATTATGGAAGCTAAAAATGAGATTTGGGTGAAGGCACAGAGCCAAACAATATGTTTCCACACCTGGCCCCTCCCAAATCTCATGTCTTCACATTCCAAAACCATCATGCCTTCCCAACAGCCCCCCAAAGTCTCAACCCATTTCAGCATTACCTCAAAAGTCCACAGGCCAAAGTCTTATCTGAGACAAGGCGAGTCCTTTCTGCCTATGAGCCTGTAAAATCAAAAGCAAGCTAATTACTTCCTAGATACAGTGGGAATACAGGCATTGGGTAAATACAGCCACTCTAAATGGGAGAAATCAGTCAAAATAAAGAGGCTACAGGCCCCCTGCAAGTCTGAAATCCAGTAGGGCAGTCAAGTCTTATAACTCCAAAATGATCTCATTTGAATGCATGTCTCACATCCAGGTCATGCTGATGCAAGAGGTGGGCTCCCATGGTCTTGGGCAGCTCTGCCCTGAGGCTTTGCAGGGTAGAGCCTCCCTCCCAGCTGCGTTCATGGGCTGGCCTTGAGTGTCTGTGACTTTTCCAGGTGCATGGTGTAAACTATCAGTGGATCTACCATTCTGGGTTCTGGAGGACAATGGCTCTCTTTTCACAGTTCCACTAGGCAGTGCCCCAGTGGGGACTCTGTGTGGGGGCTCCAACTCCACATTACCCTTCTGCATTTCCCTAACAGAAGCTCTCCATGTGGGCCATGCTCCTACAGCAAACTTCTGACTGGACATCCAGGCATTCCCATATATCTTCTGAAGTCTAAGTAGAGGCTCCAAAACTCCAATTCTTGACTTCTGTGAACTTGCAGTCTAAACACCACGTGTAAGCTGCTAAGGCTTGGGGCTTCTATCCTCTGAAGCAACAGCCAGAGCTGTACCTTGACCCCTTTTAGCCATGGCTGGAGCAGCTGAAATGCAGGGTACGAAGTCCCTAGCCTGCACAGAGCAGGGGGCCCTCGACCTGGCCCATAAAACCATTTTTTCTTTCTAGGCCTCTGGGCTTGTGATGGGAGGGGCTGAAATGAAGACTTCTGATATGTCCTGGAGACATTTTCCCCATTGTCTTGAGGATTAAGATTCAGCTCCTCATTACTTATGCAAGTTTCTGCAGCCATCTTGAATTTCTCCTCAGAAAATGGGATTTTCTTTTCTATCACATAGTGAGGCTGCAAATTTTCCAAACTTTTGTGCTGCTTCCCTTTTAAAACTGAATGCTTTTAACAGCACCCAAGTCACCTCTTGAAAGCTTTGCTCCTTAGAAATTTCTTCTGCCAGATACCCTAAATAATTTCTCTCAATTTCAAAGTTCCACAAATATCTATGGCAGGGCAAAATATTATTATTAGCTTTGCTAAAACATAACAATAGTCACCTTTGCTCTGGTTCATCCTTATCTTCATCTGAGACCGTTTCAGCATGGACCTTATTGTTCATATCACTGTCAGCATTTTTGTCAAAGTCATTCAACAAGTATCTAGGAAGTTCCAGACTTTCCCACAATTTTTTGTCTCTTTCTGAGCCCTCCAAACTGTTCCGACCTCTGCTCGTTACCCAGTTCCAAAGTCACTTCCACATTTTCAGGTATCTTTTTAGCAGTGCCCAACTCTACTGGTACCAATTTACTGTATTAGTCCATTTTCATGCTGCTGATAAAGACATACCCGAGACTGGGCAATTTACAAAAGAAAGACGTTTATTTGACTTACAGTTCCAGGTGGCTGGGGATGCCTCACAATCATGGCAGAAGGTGAAAGTCACATCTCACATGGTGGCAGACAAGAGAAGAGAGCTTGTGCTGGGAAACTCCCATTTTTTAAAATCATCAGATCTTGTGAGACGTATTCACTCTCATGGGAACAGCATGTGAGAAACCTGCCCCCATGATTCAGTTATCTTCCACCATGTTCCTGCCACAACATGTGGGAATTATGGGAGCTATAAGATGATATTTGGGTGGGGACACAGAGTCAAACCATATCACTGACTTTTTTACTTTGTTGAGATTTCCAATTCATGAACATAGTATGTCTTACCATTGAAGTATTTATTATTATTTTTCATAAATTTTGTGTAGTTTTCAGCTACTAATAAAGATCCTGTGCATGCTTTATTAGTGTTGTTGTTTTGTTTTGTTTTTTTTTGAGATGGAGTCTTGCTCTGTTGCCAGTCTGGAGTGCAGTGGCATGATCTTGGCTCATTGCAGCCTCTTACTCCCCGGTTCAAGCGATTCTCCTGCCTCGGCCTCCTGAGTAGCTGTGATTACAGGCACGTGCCTACACGCCCAGCTGATTTTTGTATTTTTAGTAGAGATGAGGTTCCACCATGTTGGCCAGGATTGTCTTGATCTCCTGACCTCGTGATCTGCCCACCTTAGCCTCCCAAAGTGCTGAGATTACAGGTGTGAGCCACTGTGCCTAGCCATTTTATTAGATTTATACCAGAGACTTAAACCTAAAACTTCAGGGTTTTTTTTTTTTTTTTTTTTTTTGAACTATGATAGGTGGTATTTTGTTTTAAACTTGAGGTTCTAATTGTTCATTTTTAGAAGATAGAAATATTGTTGATTTTCTTTTCTTTTTACGTTGTATCATACAATCTGGCTAAACTTACCTAACAGTCTGGGAGTGCTTTTGTAGAGTCAATGGGGTTTTCCATATAGACTATTTTTAAAATTCTTCTCTTAATGTCCCACTTAGTTAATTTCTTAGAGAAGTGAGAATTAAATAGGGCCTGATGTCATCACTGCACATGTTCTCTTTAAGAAATAAACAACTGAGATTCAGAGTCTTAGGACTGATATAGCAGAAGACAATAGCTAGGATTGGAAGAAAAATCTAATATTAGAATACTTTTTATTCATAGTGAATATGAGAAAAAGATTGATAAACTCAGTAATACCTGGATTCATTAAAAAATGAATAGAAGCAATAAAGTAATCTTTCTAGCTCTTGTGAATGGCCTATTATACTCTGTGTGTTGGTTTCCAGATTGGGCCATGTGAGATGAGCAACTATCACACTACACTTAAATACTACAGTCTAAAGACGTTGAGGATTATTTCCCTTAGACAGAATGCATTGTATGGCATTGAGTTGTGGTTAACTTTTGACTGTAACTTTACACTTAAAAAATATGTCTTCTTAGTGTATTATAGAAATTCAGTACACAGGAAATGGGTTCAAAAAGACTTGGTTTTAGTCCTTGCTGAATGAACTTAAGTAAGTTACTTGATACCTAAATCTTAGTTTCCTAAGCTGGAAACTTAGAATGGTACAATATATTTTATTATATTTGTATATTTCATAGATGCTAATAATGTGATGAGGTAGGTGTCATTGTTTCAATGTTACAACTTAGGACCCCCTGGCCTAGGGGGTTTACCTTGCTCAAGACTATACTACTACTAAGAAGCCCAGAGAGGATGTGTATCTAATGGTTGTTGGATTCTAAAGCCCATGCATTTAACTATTAAATTATAGAAAGTCCAAATTGGCAGAATAGAGAAGTTATTAAAGTATAGCAGGACCACAAAGGAGAGATAAGAGGGACCATGTACTATAAGGCCATATTCTAGCCGTGAAATAAAGTAGAATTACCTGCCAGGAGTAGCTTGTTGATTTTCTGCAATTAGATTTTAAACATAATCATTAACAGTGGGACCATATGGAGACACCTTAATGCATTTAAAAAACAGGTATTGTCAATGTATTGTAATTTAATTTTAGTGGTCATAGATAGAACTGGGTTTTTAATTAGCAAGATAGTTTTCTCCAACTATTTACAGAAATTTCCACTGAAGAGAAGTGATGAAAGACACATACAAGTATTCAGGGGAAATAGAAAAATTGAAATTTTATTTCCTATCTCAAAGGAATAGAGTTGGGGCTAAATTAAGAGAAATTTCAGTCACAGTTTTTTTTGTTTTGTTCTACCATATTGCAAAAATTAGTAGGAACAAAAAGGAAACATTGAATGAACAATGTATGCTGCCAACAATCCTCTAAAGTAGACAGTCATTTTATCTTGAAGATAATGCTCAAAGAGGTAACTGAACTTATTTGTGGTTGCACAGCCAGTAAACTAAAGCTTTGGTACCCAAAGTCAGGCTCCCCTGATTGCAAATAGTTGCTCCAACCAATACATCATGTTGCCTCTCGAATAATAAAAAACTTGTCCTGATTTTGATTCCAAGGTGTGTTTACCAGTATGTTAAAGGAACTATATAGTTTATAAATTGTGTGGCATTATTACCACTGACAAATCCAATGAGTCATTAGCATCCTTAACCGGGTAGTGTAACTGTTCCTGCCATGGTTGTCTTGTTTGCCTTCCATCCAGAGTTTTGAATTAAATATTCATTCACCATTAAAATATTAATGCAACCCCACTGTTTCTGTAACAAATATTAATTTCTTATGGCATTTCCAGGAAATGCATAAGTTATACATTTTATATTCCATGGGAAACTGCTCATTCTACTTTTGTTCATGGCTACTTTTGTTCCCAGTTTTGTTCACTCCTCTTGGGTACAGGAGTCTGGAAAAGAGCAGGAGAGGGGAGGTGTTTGATTTGTAAATCGAGCCCCTGACCAGTCATGGCTTTCCCAACATTTTGCTGCTGTGTTGTTACTGGTCCAGGAAATCCTCCCACCAGCAATTCAGGAAGCCTGTGGGATAAAGCCAAGGAAGACCACTGTGATTAAAACCCACTCAGTAGGTTAAACTTTTAGAAATCACTGAGTGTTAGGATTTCAGGATGGATCGTTTCATCCTCTTTCATTATCCTAGCCTCACTCACTTTTCTTCTCTCCAGACAGGAATGCATTTCTTTTTTCAGCCTTGATGCTTTTCAGATGTTTCCTTATTAGAAGAACATCATATTCACGTTTTGGGGAAAGGGAAAGGTGACAATTCATAGTTAGAGGGGTCTCTTCTTATAGTCTCAGAGAGTTTTCTTTGCAAAATCGATGCTCAGAATTATCCCGTGGTGCTTGTCAAAATGTAGATTCAAAATGTGATTGGTCCATCGCAAAACTCACTAAATCAGAATCTGGATTTGGGGTGTATTTAAGACCTAGGAGATTACAATGCAGCCAACATCTGAAATGCTTCAGTGTATGTATTGAATTAACTAGGCTTTGGTTTGGACAAATTTGGATTCAAATTTTAGCACCACTCCTTATTCACTGTGTAACTCTGGGCAAGTTAACTTTGTAGTTCCCCTATTGATAAATAGGAATAATAATAATACTTCAAAATGTGATTCTTACAACTGGATGAGATGCTATATATGAAGCAATTAACATAGTACATGACATGTAATAGATGTATAATGATGTTATTTATGAATCATATTGATAATATCAAATTCATAGGTAAATAACTTTGCAAATCCCAACCTCCACACAGGAAAATTATAACATCTAGCCCTGTGTAGCTCCTTCTCCATCAGCGGAGCAGTGTCCCTGGGATGTGAGGAACTTACAAGAAGCAATAAGATAATTTCAAAGGGAGACAAGATTCATAGGCCAAATCCCTGGAGTCCAAGGCAGCCTAATAGAGGACCCCCAACATGTTGTCTATAAGGCTTATGGTTTTCAGAATTAATTCGTATTGTGTCAGCTAAAAGAGTTCCTTCTTGAGAGCCTTGATGGAGGCTGATTAATTGGGCAATTTCCCATGACTATTTCAGGTCTTTGAAAGTTGTTTCTTGTCCAGTACCCACCCTTGGCACATCTCAGAAGTGGAGCTGTCTGGACTTTGCTGCTCTGCCCCAGGACCACTGGGGTTCATCTAGGTGTTCTGAGGGACAGTCTTGTAATTCTAGAATTTTAGGGCTTTAAGGTTAAATATAACTAGGCAGAAAACTTGATTCTGTATTTTACCAGCTGGGTATATGGATAAGTCATTTAACCTTTCAAATTCTTAGTTTCTGCACTTTAAAAATAGTTCATGATATGAAAATTAAGAGAGAAGACATATGCAAAATGCCAGGTCATACAAGTTATACTCTCTTCTTACTTTGGTTTGTAATTATTTTCCTTTGGTCTATACTTTCAATATTTTTATCTTTCTTGCAAATTTTGCAATAATTGCTATAATTGCTATAATTCATCTTTTACTGTTTCCCTTCACCTCTCCTACCTTAATTTATTAACTTATCTAAGTATAGAGAGAACTCTTTAAGCCAGGAGACCACAAAGCTAAATATTACTTTGGGGTCAGAGCTGTACTGAACAAAACTTTGTAATCACCTACATGTCTGCTTTTTTCAGTGGTTGCTACAATCAGCACCCCCTCCCTTTCAAATTAATAGATATTAAGAAGTTGAACTGCTTTTACGTTCACTTGGAGTTTCCAGCGTGCTGTGGCTGTAAAACCAAACTATTCCAAACTAGGACATGTTAGTAGAAATGGAATGCTTAGAGCAAGAGAATCTGGTTTTATTCTGATTCCGGCTGGTCAATCCACAGTCACAATGGAGTATCCAGTTGTGGGAATTATACTTTGCTACCAAAACAGACAAAGAGTAGTATGTTAAAGAGGGAATCATGTTGCCAGTGAAGTGATGACAAAAACAAGCCAGATAAGAACAAGCAAGAGATTTGAGCCTTGAAGGGATAAGATGATGAGGAATGGACTAAGATGTGATCATGGGTAACACAAATCTGAAAAGTGGGATTCAGTGTATTCCATGAAACTGCAAATGAATAGAATTAGATTCAATGATTACATTTCACAAAGATGTGTGGGCTCGACTTTGTGAGAAACAACTTTCTAACAACAGAGGAATCCTAAGATGGAATTCACTGCTCTATATGGTAGTAAGCTCCCATGTCTGCAAATGTTGTTGGGAAGAATGTTATCCATGTCAATATTTTATTGGAAATGACATTAAGCAACTTAAAAAATTCCTGAGATTCTATGGATGAATCATAGAGATACTGTACAAGCAGGAAAACATTTCTCAAAGTGTGTTCCTCAGAATAGGCATGTTTTAATGTAAGGGTTTTACAATCAAGTAAGTTTGAAAAATGCTTATTTGGCTTGGTTAAACACCTTCCTAGAGCATTTATTTAGTTAATGAGTACTGTGAATCTCCAAAATTGTACAGGCTATATAAAAAGTTTCCAAAAATTGTTTGGTCACAGAACCCTTTCATTTACTATGCAGTTTTTCCTAGCGGAACATCTCATAATACTAGTGTATGGTAAGCACTTGTGTACTCTTGCAGTGGTAGAGTAGGCTTTTGAGTCATAAAGAAACAGGCTTAAATCATGGCTCTTCCATTTACTAGCTATCTATTTTTGGACAAGTTACTTTTATTTCTCTGTGCTTCCTTTATCTTATGTGCAATACCTACAAGGTCTGAATGATGCAGAGCATAATACTTCTACATTGTAAGAATATTACAAATGTTGACCATGACCATCATCATCATCTTCATCATCATCAATATTCTGGACAAGATCTGATAGGGGTTCTGCTTCTACAGTAGTCTTTAGAGTCATTTGAGATTTAATGCAATAAAATGTTCATGGCATTAGTTTTTGGGAAGTGAACTTGGCAATATCAATTTAATTTTAAAATATCATGTACCCTGACTTCTCCAATCCTTTTCAAGAAAGCCACCTTCAAAAGTATTTGCACAAATACACTAATATGCAAGTACATTAGAAAATTGTGTGTAACATCAAAAGACTAAAAAAGATCTAAATGTCTATCGCTAAAGGCTTTTTACCAAAACAAAACAGCAACACAAAACAAGAATTTCCACTGTGGTATTCAATGTGGTCATTAAAAATAATGATACAGATCTGTTGGTGTTGACAAGAAAAAATTTGGTAAGTGAGAACCGTAACATTTTGGAACTCAAAGGGTGCTCAGAGATAGAAGCCTAGCTTTCTTGTTTTACAGATGGGAAGATAACATCCATAACGGTAACTGACATCATGACATCAGAGATGTGATCTAGCTACAAAGTGGCCAGGAAACTGTATCTGGTATATCTCCACTGCCCTGGTGTATAACAATAGGTCCAAAAGGAGAGAAGCCCTCAAGATTCTTACCACCTCATTTAGCCCCACCAATATCTGTGTAAATCAGCACCCAGCAAATCAACATCTGTGTAAATCAGCACCCAGAAAGGGGGAAGACAACCATTCTCACAAGTCGAGGAGCCTCTACCCTACTAGAAAGCACTCCTTATTTGTCTCCAGGCTGCCCAAAAGAATCAGACAGGAAGAATGCTGGCTCAGTGACCGTCTGGTTTGGAAATGGGAACAGACGGCTGTCATGTTCTGAAAAGCCCATTAACGTTCACTGAATTATTCAGTTTCTTCCTTGCTCCTTCGCAGAGTGATCTGTCTTTTACGGATCCATTCAGTGCTTTCCAACTTTCCACTCTTCAAGAGGGAAGTCATGCTTTGTAAACTTTCCTGTATAGCTAAGTTTGGAAGAAAATTCAATGATCAGACCATCTTTGGTCCCATTTTATGCTATTCCAATACAGCCGTTGATGTTGAAAGGTGGCTAGGTTGGGGCGGGAAAACACTAGTGCTAGGGAACATGCATTCAAATTCCAACTCTTCCACATTAACACCACAAACTTGGACATGCTACTTCACCTCCTGAGTCCTATTTCTTCTCCTCCAAATTTTACAGATGAACTGTAATATTACTTTAACTAACACTGGTCTTTAGATAACTAAGTAGAAAGAAATATATGCAAAACTGCTTGTAAGCAAAGAAGCACAAAGCAAATTTTATGTACACAGTACTTACTATTACAACATCGAGGCATTGGAAGGAAATCCTTATCATTTGTCTAAACTTGTCTTTAACTTTAGTGAGTTCTGATCCATCTAAATAACATCTGAAAAGCAACAACACATGTAAAATTGACTTCAGAGAATTTTAGATTTGAACAGACTATTGCCCTTAGCATCATAATACAGGCTGCTGTATTTACTATCAGAAGCTCAGTTCTGTAGTGGTCTCCTGACAAGAACTCAGTATTGTGTCCCTACTGATTTTTTTGGATATCAATGTTTTCCTAAGCTACTGCTCCCTCAATCTCTTGTTCACCTTCACCTAAGCGAAAAAAAGACACTTACTGGAATGAATATGTCACTTATCACTTATGTTTCATAATACCCCTCTGAGCTAGGAGGGTCATCTGGGAATTTGGCATGCAAGACAAAAAAAAAAAGGTTTATATCTTTTGCAGACAAACATGGAATGAATAACAGGGACATAAATGTGATGAAGATTGAACAGGGAACAGTTGAGCAATTGAGTAACATGACTCATTCTTACCTCATTCATATTTATTAACAATAATAATAGTCTACAGAAGGGCTCCAATGTGTCAGAGCTTTATTTGCATCATCTCATTTAATCTTCCTAATAAACCTATGGTGTGAAGGTTAATTCTCACTTCTGAAGAAGGAGGAAACTGAGGATCAAACATATTGTGCAATTTGCCCAAGATTTCAAGATGAGTAAGAGATAGAGGCTTAACCAGGATTGCCTAAATACAAAGAACTTTTGTATACAACACACCAGTGTTTCTCCTTGGATGGACAGACTTCACATGCTTTCCATGTTGGAAATGTGCTTAGCATATAATCAATGTCCACTAGATGTGCTTTGTTTATGTTGAGTTAGCATTGCTGCACAGTGGACAAAAAAAGTTAGACAAAAGTAAGAAACTTCCAAATAAATCACACTGAACGACAAGAGGGCAGATCCATTGCTGGTCTATATATTATAAATCCCATGTTTTCCTCTTGTCTTGAACATCAATATATTGTGTGACTTTGAGCAAGGCACTAAACCTTTCTATGCCTCAGTTTTCCTGCCTGTAAACAGGGACTGTTGTACTTGCATCACATATCTAGCTGGGTGGTTCCAGAAATCAAATGAGATGTCAGGACAAGCACTTGGCAATAGAAAGACATTGCTGTTATCATTGTTCTTTATGATTAAGCATAGAGTTTATGGTATCTCTGTCTGAAAAATAACTGTGATAAACTCATATAAGCAAAGGGCTGGGACGATTGTATGCAAAGACGTGAATGGAGGGGAGTAGGCGGTGTGTGGGTGAGCAAGATGAGTAATATGGGTACTGTGAGGCATGAGAAGTATTACAAGAGTTCATGGGAGGCTGAATTCAATCCAGGATAACAAGTCTGTAGGGTGAACTGGAGGTGAGACAGGTGATACACAGAAGTGGATTTTGGAAGAAGTCAAAGACGGGATTGATTGACTCACTGATTCACTTCTGGCCCCATCTCCTGGAACCACAAAGCAAGTGTTAACCCCATGGAATAGCTTGAGGCAGAAGAAAAAGTGCCTTTAGTAGATTTACACTGGGAATATACTAAGTATATGGGAATAGGAAGACAGTCAAGAGTAGCAATTACAAAGACAATAGTCATAAGGACAAAGTGATGTATTAAAAAGTGATTAAAACAGAGCATTGAATATAGTCAGCACTTAATGAATGGTAGTGATGATAGTGGTACTGTTCATTGGATGCTTAGGGAATATGAAAAATAGAAATGTATATAATGTAGCCCCTGACTTCAAGAAACTCACAATCAGTAGGACCATTCAGGAAAGACTTGAGAGAGGAAGAAAGAAAATGGAACTCTGATAGATTGTTTACAAAATGGTTCTAATACCTCCACTTATTCCTGTATCCACATCTTTTGCAATGCTATTTAACAGCTTCCCACATTAAGTGGAGTCTTCCTCTCTAACCCTCAAATCTGGGCTAGCCTTGGATTTTGCTTTGCCAGTAGAATGTGGCAGAAGTGACTGTGCTAGTTTTGAGTAAAAGTCCATGAGGTATTACATACATTTGCTTTGTCTCCTAGATCCTTGCCAGCTGCCATGAAGACCAGCCCAGGCTAGCTAGATAATGTAAGACACATGGTTGGTCAAGTGACCCATCTCCCAAGTTGGCAGTCAATTGCCAAGCAATGAATGAGGCTATCCTAGACTAGTCAGCCCCAATTGACCCACCAGAAGACTACAAACACATGTGTGAGGCCAGCTGATGTCTTCACAGCCTGGACAGATAAGAACTTCCCAGAAAATCTAAAGACTCGTGGGCAGTAAGAAATTGTTTTGTTTTAAGCCACAAAGTATTTGAGTGGTTTGGTATTTAGTCGTAGACAACTGATACTGGAATTGTATTCTGTTCCTGTATACCATCTTCTCCTATCATCATCACAACTGCTCTGTGAGACTTTGCATCATGGACCCCATTTTTGAGATGAGGAAAGAAAGATTTAGTGAAGTGAGAAGTAATGTACCCAAGGTCAGGGGACCAGAAGTGGTACAGTCAAGGCTTTACTCTGTCTGTCTGTTCCAAATTCTATGTAGTTCATACTATGTCACACTACCTTGAGTAAGGTGAAAAAAAAAAAATGACTTGTGGGTTGATCAGGGCGTTTGACTTTGGGACAAGAGTTGAACATAGTGGAGACAGGAGAGCAGGCCACCCACGGGTGGGGCTCCATGAGGGCATGCACCAAAGTCTGAGCAAGAGAACACCAAGAGTGAAAGCAATAAAGGTCAAGTGGGATGATTCTTGTCTAACCTTCTTAAATCATGAAAGAAAGGAAAAGTTGATCACCAAGTAAAAACAAGGAGGGATTTCAGGAAGAAAGAATGACACAGGTGAGGGCTGGAAACATGGTGAATCAACATTCCCATCCAAAAAAGGTGTGACCTTAAGTGGGAAAGAAGAGAAATGGTTTAAAATAGGAATATCATAGCCAAACATGGGACAGCACAGAATTTCCAGTACTTCCCTCGCAACACAACTCCCCCCTTGCAAGGAGAAATAAATTTGGAAGAGAAGTCTGGAAAGAGCATTTTATCAGAGCCCAGGAAAATCTGTGTCTTGAACTATACCAGAAATCCTTCATGCATCTCTTTCATTGTTCCTTTGTTCAAGGTCCTTTCTCCTGCTCTATAAGTAAGGGAATTCTTCAAGGCTTTCTCCTTGGAATTGATGCTACTGCCACTCACCTAATAATGGTAGGATAAACTTTCTTTGCATGTAGTAGGATCACACTTCTAATCTCTCTGGGGTGCAGTGGAACATGAGACTAGTCCTGATCAATAAGTTGTAAAGATAAGTATTATGTGTCTTTTCCATGCCAGAATATTTAAGGGATAAACTGAAGACCCACCCAGCAGAGGTCTTTTTCCCTCTGGTGCAGAGACAACATTCAAGATAGTGGTGGCTCCATCAACTTGGTTTCCTAAGTGACAGCATATGGGAGAGTTTCCCTGTCAACCAGTGATGAAAGCAATACATAAACCTTTGTTATTATAAACCACTGAGAGATGGAGGTTGGTTGTTACTGAAACAGACCCTACTTTCTTCTGAATAAGGAATCTTCTTCTCTTTGCTGGTCTAGATGAAAACGCATTAAAGTGTGTTCTTTGTAACATCAGTTCTGAGAGGTTATCTATTAAAAGGATTCTATTGTCAATAAACTCTGGACAGCACTGCCTACCCTAGCCTCATCTTAGAAAATCTCTATAAACACTTTGAAGCAAATTGGAGTATGCTATTCTAGACTCTGTCTTTAGCAAACCTATATATTCTTTAGGTTTCAAACACCACATGTATGCAGCTTATTTCTAAATACATAACTCCTCACTCTTAGAGGTCCCCACATAGAATGTTATTCTGACATTTCCAGTTCAATATGGAAGATCTCATGATCTTCCTATAACTCAATCTGCTCCTATTTATTTACCATACTTCTCTAAAGACGCTAAGACATTTTCTATTTTCTGTATGAATATACAGTTCCAAGCTCCCTAAAGTCATAAAATAGTCCATCACTATGTATGCCTAAACCAAGCACAAAAAGTGACCCATAATGTGTATTAATAATGATTATTAAAAGGACTGGCATCAGGGAAGCACCTTATAACTGTAAGGATGTTTATTCTGTCTTTTCAAATATGACACTCCTGGAAAATACATAGGTTTTAGAGTTCAGGAAATTATGGTGTGCATTTCAGCTCTCCCTTCATATCTTGCAAACCTGGCATGTTAATTTACCTGAGTTTTTTGTTTTTTTGTAAAATAGGTATAAGAATACTAACACATAACCTTGTAGTGAATATTCAAGTATACTTTACAGTTTCACCAAACATGTGAAAAGTGCTTAAAATTTTAAGTTATCTTGCCTTTCCTCCTGAACAAATAATGATCTTTGCCAACATTTAAGTACTGTTGGTACAATTTGAGTTATTAATTTTCTGGAAAGAAAGTACAAGCTCGATGAAGGTTATCTTTAATGTATCTTAGAAAATCTCACAGTGATCAGGTCTTGACTGTGATTTTGTTTTCTCACTACCTTCTGGTTCTAGCCACATATTTCTCTCTCTCCTCAACGTGATGCCTTGTTCCTGGGCATCATCATTCATCATTCAGCTCCAACACCATTCTGGCTATTCCTTAACTGCTGTTGGTCTTTTCACTAACCCATTCTCCACATTGCTCCCAGAGTCATCTTCCATAACGGCAACTAACTCTCCTCCTGATAACTTTTGAATGGGACCCCATTGCTCTTAGAATAAAGACCAAGCTCCCTTCATGGCTTGAATTACCAGAAAGGCACTTCAGGATGTGCCTCTCTGACTACTTTAGCCTTATCTTCTGCCAGTCTCCTCTTTAAATTCAACATTTCAACTATACTGAACTGATTTGATTATGCAAACAGGCTGTATTTACTTGCATTTGCCAATACTGAGTCCTTTACCAGGCAAAAATATCCTAGCCCTTCATTTAGTCAATCTCAATTCATCCCTCAAGACTTGGCTGAGAAACCTTGAAGAAGGTTTCCCTGTCTAAGAAAACTTCCTTAGCCTCATTCCCATGGCACTTGGCTACACTCCAATATATTCTTTGTGCCCATGAATAGAACATGCATCAGGTTACTAGTCTGCCTCTCCCACTAGGAATTTCCTGAGGGCAGGCACAATGCTTGAGTAGGAAGTCAGTAGAGAGATGTGTTTTGAATGAATGAATAAATATGTTCTTTCAGGAGCAGCAGCAGTCATTAGTTCTATTCATTGCATTGGTCACTTAATGCTTTTTGATCATGTGGCAGAATGCACATTCTTGCCCCCTTGTAGATGGGTGAGCTAAGTAATTAGTTCCAGCCAATGAGACGTAAGTATCATTTGTGAGTTGAGCATTTAATTGTCACAGTAAGTCCCTCTAGAGCACTTTATTCTTTGAAACAGAGACAAGCAACATTAAAGTTGGTGACTGCTCCATCAGCCTATATCTCTTTAGAGGCACATGAGTAAGAAATTAATGTTTGCCATTTTAAACAATTGAGTTTTCAGAGTTGTCTGTAACTACAACATAATCCATCCTGACTTATACAGAAGGGATGCAGAAAATGTGACCTAGTACAGTGAAGGAAGTGTAGAAAGAGGGGAAAGTGATGGTGGAAATAAAGTCCCTCTTGTTGTTAAGGCTGAGAATTCTCCTGAGAGGTTAAGCAGCAGCTGCCTCTGGTTCAAGGTGAGCAGCACTTGTGAGGGACCCAAGGGTTTGGCAGGTATGCAGAGGCACCTTTATAGGGTGGCTGACATTTATGATCAACATCAGGTTATGGCTGGGTAAAGAAAAAGAGTTTTAAGGTCATGATGTCAGCAGAATAAAACTCCCTGCACATAATATGAGTAATCTCTGTGGCTCCGCTCTTTGTGGACCAGTTTGGGGTAAATTTTGATCCCAGGGTTTTGTTCGAAAGTTTCCATGTAGCCAGGAAGCAGAGTCAGGCCATGCTGACTCTTACTGGTGAGTGTACCTGACATATGTACTTAAGAATGCATTCCTTCTTGAGTAGACTGCACTACTGGGAAGTCTTCATAGTTTATTGGGATGTTTTCTTGAGTTCATTCTTGTTGGTGGCATGCAAGCATTGCATGGATCATGGCTTTTATGTGGGAGATATTACTTGCAATCCGTTTTGCAGAGATAAAGTGTGGAGCTCCGAACTTATCTAAATAATTCCAGAAAGAAAATAGAAAAGATAAGATTAAAATCAGTATAATATTAAAGATAATCCTTGAAGAGTGCTATCTCTGGGATAGGCACAATGCTAAATGTTTCCCATGAATTTTGTCATGTATTCCTTCCAGTGATCTTATAATGTAAATATTATTTTTATCCACTTTTACAGATAAAATATCTTAGGCTCAGAAAGATTTAGTGACTTTCCAAAGGTCACACAGTAAAGAAGTGGTTGAGTCAAAATAAAAATTGAGCAATCTGACTTTAGAGCTGTGCTCTAGACTACTTCATTACACTATGCCCCAAAGGAATAAAAGTATGTTAAATCTCTCCTTTATGTTAAGCACAAAGAACGGAAATGTGCTTAGTCATAAGAAAACTTGTTTTCGGACAGAATAATTAACTTGCTAAAGATTTACAGGTGGTAGAGATTCTTCTTGGGTTCCCCCACCCCCACTGGGTTGTTTCCTTTAGAGTCTCCTAACCTTCATGTCTTGCCTAATAATCTGGCAGGTAGTTAGCCTAATCCTTCTCTTATGGCTAGTTCCAGATGATTTTTCCAAACTCCAAAAATTGTGCTTCTTTGGAAGTCCATTCATCATTCATTCACTCAATAAGCATACTGAGATCCTTCTCCATATCAGGGGGACAGAACTACTTAGATAATGTCATGAGAGAGATGAAATAGAGTAGAATGTTCTGAGGTCCTCCTAAAAACTTACTATCACATACTTTACATGTATTATCTTATTTAATCTTCAGCAATCCAATAAGGTAGGTATCAGTTTTTCCATTTTATAGATAGATTAGATAAACAAGGCTCAGGAAAACTGAATAAGAAGATTTGAAACTCAAGTTTTGCTGGCTTCAAAGTCAATAGTCAATCTACCCTTCTAGTCCAGAAGAGGCTACTTTCTTTCTGATGTGTCATAGGTAGAACAGTTCCAAATGATGAGACACTGAGCTCCTGATACTGCATCAGAGTCATCTAGGGTTTAGGTGAACAGTGCAATTTCTGGTTCTCACACAAGACTTGATGATTTGGGGTCTATGGGGTTAAGTCCCAGAGATTTGCGTTGTAATGAGATTTTCGGATGATGCCTGTGAACATCATCATAGGTATCTGATCATGTTTATGTCTTATAAGCACTTTATGAAACGAAGAGTGTAAAACCTTCTCGGGAAAGAAACAGTGAATGTAGAGCTGGTGGCCTCAGGCTGTGAAGGCAGAACTGATCAAGACTGATGGCTTGGGCTAGAGGAGGAAGGCAGGATATGTTCGTGTGTGTATGTATATATGCATGCCTTAATGTATATGTGTTTATGTGAACACACACACGTGTGTGTTCGTGTGTGGGTGTGTGGTGCTTAAAGATACTAAAAGAAAGAAAAGGGACTCCCATATCTCATTTGATTCAAGTGTTCACACTCCTTTAATTTTTCCAAGAGACTATTTGAACCATTCTATTCCCAAACTCATCTTCATTATTTTTCATCTCTTCACACTGGTTTATTTTTTCTCTAGCCTTCATTATCTCACTTTACTTATATTACTTCTTAGTACATCTACTATTGTCTTTTTCGTGTATAATGTGAGCTCCATTTGGAGTTATGCTTCTCTGATTTCCCAAGAAAAATTGCATCCAGAGGATGTTCTATTTAGAGGTAGTGTGTACGTAGGTTAGGTTTCTTAAATCAGATTGCCTGGGTCAAAATTCTGTCTCTATCATCTAGTTATTTAATTGCTTCATGGCCTTGAGCCAGTATATATTGTGAAATCTGTAAAAACACACACACACACACACACACACACACACACACACACACACACACACACAGGCTTTGTGACTGCCACCCAGGTCGATATATATATTTTACTACCCATATTTGGTGTTATGTATTTTTGGAGATGTTAAGCAATAAGCAATATAGTCGGGAAATTGTCACCACAGACATCTAGTTTCAAATCCCACTTCCACTATTCACTAGTTCTGTGACCTTGAACAAACCTTCTAAACTTCTCGAGCCTCCATTTTTTTCCCATAGCTGAAATGGAGACCATAACATCTGAATCTTAGGTCTTGTGTATGTGTTAAAATAGATAATGCATGTTTAACATATAGCTTAGTATCTTGTATATAGTAGCTATTTAGTAATATTTTGCATCTCCATATAATACATCTCTACCAGAGATGTTTGAAAGAACATAAGGCCATCTGGGATAACTCTTTGCCAATGAAAGAATTACCTAAACAACAGCCCTGATAAGAAGGTGACTGATTATTTCTTGAATTCCAGAAACAGAAAACTCAATTGCTTGCTAAGCAGTACCTGGTAGCAATTTGACTTTTCCATGTAGAAATGCAAATCCCTGCCTTAGAAGAGAAAGCTTAGTTTTATTCTGCGAGGTCTGTATCTTTTTTTTACTGGGCAATGCTTTCTCATACAGTGTCTGCTTTTCATTTAATGACAACTGTTTTAGATTCTTGTTGACTATACTGTGAATATGCACCTGGGCACTGGAGCATCACCTGCATCATGAACTTAAATATTTAAATCTGCCATCTAACTCTAATACCTGACTTATGTCTTGTTTGAAACTGTTTCACAGTCAAAAGGGCACTATTATAAAAGCCTGTCTCTACTAAGCAGAGGTGCCATTTGAGGTTTTTCTGTGTAGGAACATTATTTTAGGCATTTTACATTTAATTTAATTTTCACTTATTGTCTTATTTAATCCTCCCAAAAAACTTTGAAGAAGATGTTACTATCCCCTTTTACGTTTAAATTTAAATTTCTTCATTTAAATATGAGGAAACTACATCTTGGGGTGGAGGAGGTAGTAACAAGTTATAGGACTAATACATACTCTGAATCTAGGCATGTGTAATTCCGAATTTCATGGGAGAAAATGTTTTCTTACCTCATTTTAAAAAAATTAATGCTTCCTATATTTAGGAACACTCTCCTTTATTGAGTTCAATATGTGGTTAAGATGACTATTCAATTTACTAACTAGAGTCTTAGAGAGCTGCTTAATTGGGTATTTTATTGTTTCAGTTATAAAATATAATAGAGACACAAAAAAGCACACAAAACAAAACAAAAAATGAGTTACTGTAAATAAAGCAGCTTTGTGACTGCCACCTGGCTTAAGAAATAGAATCTTGCCAGTACTCCAATAGCACTACCTTGTACCCTGTCTCAAATCAACCCTGTATCCCAACCTCTCTCTCACAAAACTGACAACTTTCCTGACTTATTTCTAGTCATCTCCTTCTGTATGAGTCCATTCTCATGCTGATAATAAAGACATACCTGAAACTAAGTAATTTATAAAGGAAAGAGGTTTAATGGACTCACAGTTCCATATGGCTGAGAAGGCCTCATAGTCAAGCAGAAGGTGAAGGGAGAGCAAAGGTATATCTTGCATGGCAGCAGGCAAAAGAGCTTGTGCAGGGAAACTGCCCTTTTATAAAACCATCAGATCTTGTGAGAATTATTCACTATCACGAGAACAGTATGAAGTAAAAAACAAAACAAAACCCATTCATGTGATTCAATTACTTCCCACCAGGACCCTCCCATGACATGTGGGATTATTACTATTCAAAGTGAAATTTGGGTGGGGAGACAGAGTCAAGCCACATCATTCTGCCCTTGGTGACTCTCAAATCTTATGTCTCTTTCACATTTCAAAACACAATCATGCCTTCCCAACAGTCCCCTAAAGTCTTAACTCATTTCAGGATTAACTCAAAATTTCACAGTCCAAAATGTCATCTGAGACAAGGCAAGTCCCTTCTGCCTCTCAGCCTGTAAAATCCAAAGCAAGTTAGTTACTTCCCAGATAAAATGTGGGTACAGGCATTGGATAAATACATTCATTCCAAATGAGAAAAATTGGCCAGAATGAAGGGACCACAGGCACCATGCAAGTCCAAAATCCAGTGAGTCAGTAAAATCTTAAAGCTCTGAAATAATCTCCTTTGACTCCATGTTTCACATCCATGTCCTGCTGTTGCAAGAGTTGGGCTCCCATGGCCTTGGGTAGCTCTGTCCCTGTAGCCTTGCAGGATGCAGCCCCTGGCTGCCTTCACAGGCTGGCATTGAGTGTCTGCAGCTTTTTCAGGTGCATGGTGCAAGCTATCAGTGGACCTACCATTCTGGGATCTAGAGGATGATGGTCCTCTTCTCATAGCTCCACAAGGCAGTGCCCCAGTGGGGACTCTATGTGGGAGCTCCAACCCCACATTTTCCTTCCACACTGCCCTAGCAAAGGTTCTCCATGAAGGCAAAATTCTGCCTGGACATCCAGGCATTTTCATATACCCTCTGAAATCTAGGTGAAGGTTCTCAAACTTCAATTCTTGCCTTTTGTGCATCCACAGGCTCAGCACCATGTGGGAGTTGCCAAGGCTTGGGGTTTGCAGCCTCTGAAACCACGGACTGAGCTGTACCTCGACCCCTTTTAGCCATAGCTGGAGGAGCTGGGATTCAGGGCACCAAGTCCCTAGGCTATACACAGCAGGGGGGCCCAGGTTACCATTTTTCCCTCCTAGGCCTCCAGGACTGTGATGAGAGGGGCTGCTGCTAAGGTCTCTGACATGCCCTGGAAACATTTTCCCCTTTGTCTTGGCAATTAGCATTCAACTCCTCATTACTTATGCAAATTTATGCAGCAGGCTTGAATTTCTCCACAGAAAATGGGTTTTTCTTTTCTACTGCATCATCAGGCTGCAAATTTTCCAAATTTTTATGCTCTGCTTCCCCTTTAAACGTAAGTTCCAATTTCAAATCATATCTCTCAAGTTCAAAATTCCACAGATATTTAGGTCAGGGGCAAAATGCCACCAGTCTCTGAATAGCAAGAGTGACCTTTACTCCAGTTCCCAAAATGTTCCCCATCTCCATCTGAGACCACCTCAGCCTGGACCTTGTTGTTCATATCACTATCAACAATTTGGTCAAAGCCATTCAACTAGTCTCTAGTCTCTAGGAAGTTCCAAACTTTCCCACATCTTCCTGTGTTCTGAGCTCTTCAAGTCTCTAGGAAGTTTCACACCTTCCCACATTTTCCTGTCTTCATCTGAGTCCTCTAAACTGCTCCAGCCTCTGCCTGTTACCCCATTCCAAAGTCCCTTCCACACTTTCAGGTATTTGTATAGCAGCACCCCACTCTACCAGCACCAATTTACTGTATTAGTTTGTTCTAATGCTGTTAATAAAGACATATCTGAGACTGGGTAATTTATAAAGTAAAGAGGTTTAATGGACTCACAGTTCCACATGTCTGGGGAAGCCTCACAATTATGGAGGAAGGTGAAGAAAGGGCAAAGGCACATCTTACATGGTGGCAGGCAAGAGCTTGTGTAGGGAAACTGCCCTTTTATAAAACCATTAAATCTCATGAGACTTATTCACTATCACGAGAGCAGCATGGGAAAAACCCAATCCTATGATTCACTTGCCTCCCACTGGCTCCCTCCCACAACACTTGGGATTATTACAATTCAGGGTGAGATTGGATTGGGAACACAAAGCAAGCCATATCACCTTCTGTTTCTTTATAGATTTGTCACCTAAGTATCCACCCCTAGAGACCATAATTTAGGCTTGCTCTTTATTGTTTTTTAATGTTGAGTCTATTAATCTATAGGTTCACCCTCTAACTCTCACTTTTCCTTATTCTTCATCTACAAGAGTACTTAGGGCATCTGGGAAGTCTCTCACAGTCTGGATTGTGTTTGATACACATTCATAGTACAGAACAACATGTTCCCCTGTCCTATTTCTTGCAAAGTGGCAGCAGGATCCAAGGCCTGATGAGACTCTATTCAATCCCTTTAGTAACATTGGAAGTGGTGATGAGTTCTTCCATCAACAACTGCATTATGACTGCTGGTTGTTTTTCTTGTAATGTTCAGAGCTTTTGAAGATCAGTAATTGGATCTATCAATTCACTGGGGAAGGAGAGTTCAAAATACTCTAATTTTATTTTATTTTTTGCATTTATCTACTGGGATATTTTTATAAAAAGTCACATTCCATTACCTACTATTTAGTTAACCCGTGGTACAGTTGCTATAGGAAGGGCAGGATAAATGGTTGAGTCTTTCCCTTCATTCACCAATTTTCAAGGTAATGAACTGGTTTTAATCTCATCTTATTATGAAGTTGAGTTCTATTTACATTAATTTAAATGTACTTGATGGGTTTAATCAGATTTTTTTTAATTTTTAATTTTTTTTTGACACAGGGTCTTGCTTTGTTGCTCAGGCTGGAGTGCGGTGGTGCAATCATGGCTCACTGCAGCCTCAGCTTCCCCAGCTCAAGCAATCCTGCCACTTCTGCCTCCAGAGTAGCTGAGACTACAGGTGTGTGTCAATACACCCAGCTAATTAAACTTTTATTATTATTATTATTTTTGTAGAGATGGTGTCTCATTATGTTCCCCAGGCTGGTCTTGAACTTTTGGGCTTAAGAAATTCTCCCATCTCAGCCATTCTAAGTGCTGGGATTTATAGGCATAAGATAGGCCCAGATTTTTAAATCTTTGAGAAAATAAAGGTCCTTGACAAAATATAGAAGTTTCAGGGAGAATTTCAACACCACTCTCTTATAGAGCTCTGGGACAAGTAATCATTTAAAAGCCACACATCTATTTATTGGGAACTTAATGTGCATATGAAACACTTTTTTCTTTAGAAAAATATTCCCTCTTCCCAAAGGAGGTCACCTTCACACTGTTAATGAAAAAGCACGTAAGGTAAGAAGAAACAGAATAGGACAGTGCTTTATAGAAAAATTAGTAATAGTGTACACTTTTTCTTCTCCATATCTTTCTTTTTCTCCTACTTCTTCTCTTTTTTCCTTTTGAGTATGGAGTGTTGAAAATGTACTTGGGTTTAACCTAATACAGACTCCAAATTAAAAGACAGAGCAAGAATATCTTCAAAGTCTTCTATGCAACATTGGATTAACGAAGCTCTCCAGTTTTGTGGTTCAAATCAGGGAAGGCAATGAGGAAGTTGATGGGATGGTTGGCTTGTCAAGCAGCCTCTGATATGTCATGCAGACACAATGAATCCAAGTCTCCATGAAACCAAGGAAGGATAATGTGGTTCATATAGAAAGGTTAATTATGGATGTTTCTTTTTTCTTTGACAATCCTTTCAGTATTTATGCTTTTGGTTTGCTCAGTGGAAGAAGCTGAATACAGCAGTGTTCTGGGAATTTTAAGGGATTTAAAAGTGAAAGAGATTGTGCTCTGCATCCTGCACTCCACCACTTATTTTATGACTGGATAATTTTTGGGAAATTCCTTAAACACTTTGAGCCCTATGTTTCTTAATTGTTAAACAGTGAAGAAGCATGTCAGTCTACTTTGCGAGGTCATCGTGGGCATTCAACAAACTAATTTCTGTGAGGTGCATGGCGCAACACTGAGCACAGACCAAGCACTCCAAATATATCGGTTTCTTTTTTTTTTGCCTTCTGGCTTTCAACAAATCTTAGAAATGTATTTTTTTTTAATGTGAAAAACTAATGGAATTGGAAAAATGCAGGCAAAGGAGTATTTATAGCAATTTTCTGGTAATGGGTTATTATACAAAAAACAAACAATTTTTTAAAAAAAAGAAACAGAAAGGGAAGGTGGGAGGATTTTTGTAGAGGGATATAAAGGCAAGAAAAACAGAAGTGAGGGAACAGAGACACAGATACAAAGATGAAATGCTGCAAGCCATACATAGGGATCAGTTTACAACTGGATGAGCTGTAGTTGAAGGTGGACATAAAGATGTAGGGGTAATTGAAACTGAAAAGCTAGACTCATGGATGGGTGGAGGCACTGATGTGACCCTGAGAAAGGATGACTAAGCTCTCAGTGGGTAATGACATGTCTGTATCTAAACATAAAACATTAAAAAAATCAAAATAGGTGTTTGGTGACTCAAACCTAGGGAGAGATTCCTCAAACACTGGTGAGAACAAAAACACCAAGGAAGGAAGAATATTTTGGGGAAGATGAATTATGTTTGAATAAAGTTGTTTATTTTCATTGCTGTAAAACAGCCTCACGATTCAGCTTTCTTCTGGCAAATGACATCTCCACCAGGAAACACCCATGGATTTCTGTGTCTCACGCTGACTTCCATCTGTTGCTGTGTTACTCAATGGCAAAAGGCACCCATATTTTCCCTTGCAGAAGATATATTTATTTCTTGGTACGCACAAAGTCAGAAGCATATTTCTTTTGGTTTATTTGATTTCATAAAGGGGCAACCACAGTAAATTCTAAATATTTAAAATCTGATTAATTCACTCAAAAACTGCTATGCTACAATGTTGTCACTGAGAAGGGATGCAGATGGAAAAGATTCTTATCTTCCTCCTGATAGCTGAGAAACCAATTACAAGGGGATAGATGGGATAGATCATTTGTCTCCAGAGAAGGCAATGTGAGGTAGTGAAAGGGGAACTAGGCTAGGAGTCAACACTTTTGTAGTCTTCTATGAGCTCAGTGGCAGCCTGCTTGTGTAATCTTGGCAGTCTCATGACTGCCTGTGTATTCAAAAGGGCACAGGTTTTAGAGACACATTGACTCAAGTTAAATTTCTCTTTTGATCACTTACTAGGTATACAGCCTTGGGCTGTGCTCTGAGTACCAGTGTGCTCACATCAAGTGTTTTAATAGTCATTAACTACCTGTATGGCCAGGTATGAGACACTAAATGAAGCACTTATTTGTTGATCAGGCCCACAGATAATGTTCATACAAAATATGTTTTCCTCTCCCTGTAATTGTACTGAGTCTCTTTAACTGCAATGAAGGCAATAAATTCATGCCAGTTCTAGGGAGTTGCATGATTCAAATAAATATATATTTTTGTACAGAGATGAGAAGCTTTATAAATTGTAATAGTATTGCTATTTGAAAATGTTCTTATTTTGGCATCTTGTGCCAAAAATAAGGAAATTATGAGAGGAAAAATAAGAGTGCAAACAATGATAAAGTATTATGTGGCAGATACCATGTTAGGTGCATGGTGCATTTATTTATCAGCTCTGTAAGCCATAGCAAGAAATACTAGTTGCTGTAATTAACAATCCCCAAATAAAAACTTATGTACAGTGATCACAGTCCAATGTGGCTAGAGCAGCTTTTCTCTGAGTGACATCTTTCATCTCAGACCTCTTCTAGGACCTTAGTGTCCTTCCCTGGATTTTTTTTAAACATCCAACTGGTAACTAGGGAAGGATTAGTGGGTAGAAAGTTCTGAGGTCCGGGGAAGGGAATGGCCTATGCCACAACTGTCCCATTCTTTTGGCTAGATTTAGGCACTGATGCCCTCACTTAGATATAAAGAACCTGGGCAATAAAAACTACTTATGTGCCCAGAAGGAAAATAAAAAAAATTTGCAGAGCACAGTTTTAGCTCCCTTGTATTATCTCATTTAATCTTCATAAAATTGTTACAAGACAGCTTATAATAAATACTTTACAAACGAGATAACTGGAGTTTACGACTGTTAAATAAGTTGCCCAAATTCACATAATTAGCAATAGGCAAGCTGGCATCCCTTAAATTACCTTTAATTGCCCAGGTTTTGAATTGGCAGCACAGACAGATGAACTTGGAGGGAGGTATATCTGCATACTCAGGTTGGGTTGGTAGAGTGAGAATGACCCCCAAAATATTAAAATAGTTATGGTTTGGAGAATATGCTTTCAATGCCTAGTAACCAGCAGTCCCACATAAATATTATAGGAAAGTATCTTCTCTAGAAAGAAATTTGCAGCAAAATTACAGTTTGTGAGAAATATTAAGACCCTTTAGGCATTTAAGGACTTACTTAGAGACACAGAATACAAACAGAATATGGAAAAAAGTCCTTGTGCTGCAAAGGTTTTGGCTTAGTGGAGAAAATAGGACAAATGCTTGTATAACATTTAATGAAAATATGGTTATTAGAATAAGAGGGCATACTTGTAGAGTGCTATATAGGCTGATTTATAAAGAAATTGGACTCTGTGTTTAGAATATCAGGGTTTGCATCTTTTCTCTACCACTTCCTATATGTGTGTCTCGGGTGAACTGTTTCTGTTCTCTGAGTCCCAGTTTTCTCATTTGCAAAAGGAGAATTTGTAAACAGGAAAAGAAGTTATATATGTATATAAGCCAAACCATATATATATATATACTGAGTCTCTTTTTTTTATATATATATAAATATATATATAATTTGGCTTAAATATATATGTATGTATACATACATGGTTTGGCTTAAAGCAGATGTTGGGAAATGCTTTCTTTCTCCTTTCTTTTTCCTTTCATGTAATCATACTAACAGAAATAATTTTTTTAAACTAGCATTTATTGGCTGGGCACAGTGGCTTAGATCAACACCATTCTGGCTAACATGGTGAAACCCTGTTTCTATTAAAAATAAAAAAAATAAAAAAAATTAGTCGGGCATGGTGGCGGGCACCTGTAGTCCCAGCTACTCAGGAGGCTGAAGTAGGAGAATGGCATGAACCTGGGAGGCGGAGCTTGCAGTGAGCTGAGATCACGCCACTGCACTCCAGCCTGGGCGACAGAGTGGGACTCTGTTACAAAGCAAAACGAAACAAAAAAACCTACCATTTATTACAAGTCTACTCTGTTCTTACTTGATATACTAGGTAGTTATATGCATGATTCTATTTAATTCTCAGGAGTCTCTTATTGAAGAGGCAAAATCATGTGCCTAACACCATGTCAAAGTGGTAGAGTTATAGTTGGAACCCTGGTCCTCTGGCTTCAAATCCACAAATACCACCGAGCTTTGTACTTCAGCAGCATGGGCCATCTGGTCCAATCATTAATTGTGTTTTGATTCTCTTTTTAGCATCTGTATTTAGGCACTGAGACTCTTTTCTTGAATACTTCTGGTGTTTGAGGACGCATGCCTCCTTTAAACCTCACAGTATTTATCAAGCAACTTCTTGCTTATAAATTTTTTTCTGTTGGACCAAAATTTCTCCTCATATAACTTCCATTCATCAGTCATAGTTCTGCAATCTGGGGTTTACACTGAGCAAGTCTACTTCTGCCTTGAGGCTACCACTGGAACATTTGAATACATTTGTGATGAGCCTTAGGACTTTTCTTCTATAGAAAAATAATCCTGAGGCTTTCAACTTCTCTATGACATCTAGGTCCTTCACCTACCAGTATAGTGGCTTCTGGACAGCTTATACTTTGTCAATATCTTTCTAAAAGTACTGTGCCCAGAAGCAGAGGTGGTTTCCAGTTAGAGGCCAGAACACTGTGCAGCAGACACTGTCCTGGACTCAGCATCCTCATTCATAAGAGCCTGAGATCCCATTAGCTTTCTTGGCAACCTTATCCCATCATTGGCTCATGCTTTCCTTCCAGTCATTGTATATGCCTCAGCTGGTGAATTACAGAATGTCAGGGCTAGGAGAAACCTCAAAGATCATTTTTTGACAAAGGGTGAATTGAAGCATAGCCATCCAGTTCAGTGGCTAGAAGAACGATTCATGCGTCCTTCTTCCCATCTATCCACCCTTCCAACAACTATGTTTTAAGTTCCCTTTGTGAGTCAGTCTCTGTGCTGACTGCTGAGTGTACAGTGGCATACAGAATGGAAATGTTCCCTGCCCTCTTGGAGCTAACAGTCCAGAGAAGAAAACAGACTCTAATCAAGTAATGTCAAGTGGAACATATTACATACACTGTGAAGAAGACAGTAGGAGATCAGAGTGCTGTGAGAAAATATAATGAGGTACCTGATATAGCCCAGAGAGAAGCCCTGCAGACCCTCAATACAAAGGTCTTTTACTGCACAACTCTCCTTTGTGATTTAATTCACCATAGGTAGTAAAATAAAGATAGCTACAAATTCTTTGACCCTCTTTCATCTGCGATGCATGTCAATTTTCCTCCCCTAGAATCAAGTGATGCTGTGCCCATTCCAAGTCTAGCCTTGAAGAAGTCTGATAGATTTCACCTTGAGTCTTGAACTGCCAGGTAGAAAATATGATTATCCTGCAGGAGAGACCACATAGAAACACCTTGAGACTTAATGGAAAGAGAGAGAGGGATCTGAATGAACCCAGTCTTTCAGACTTCCCCACCAAGGTGCCCTCCAGACCAGCCCAGCCATCAGCTGAATACCATTGAGTGATCCCAGGTGGTGCTACATGGAGTTGAGGAGTTGCCCAGCTAAACTGCTCAAATTTCTGACCTACAAAATTATGAGCTGTAATGGAAATGCTGTTTTTTAAGACCTGAGGATAGTTTCACGTATGGCAATATATAATCAGAACGTTGTATTTCCCCCTTTTTCCCTTCCATTTAGAAAGGTGTTTCATTCTTTTTCTTTTTTTTCTTTTAAATTTCAGTACCCAAAAGCTCACATGAGTTGATTCACTAAATATGCATTTTATACCATGCTAGAGGCAGTGGGGGAATATATATTATTTGGAGACATATATATATATTATTATTAAGAATACAAGTTTTGGAGACAGATCTTGATTTGGATCCCAGCTCTGCCAGTCATCAACTGAATCATCTTGAGAAAGTTTCTTGACCTCTGAGCCTCCGTTTTATCATTTTTAATGCAGAGATGAAAATGTGTGACTTTGTAAGTTTGTTGTAGGTTATGAACGATAAAATATATGTGAAAAACTTACTGCAGCTTTCTGGCATACAGTGAGTGTCCGATACTATGGCTATTTTAAAAAGCACTATTGTAAACAATGTGATCTTTGTCCTTAAGAATTTTACTGAATCGTGGGAGAGATAGAAAGCATCAGTGCTGTAATGAACTCCATGATGGAGGAAAGTGTAGGATACCATGGGGACATAGAGGAAGGATATTCATTCCAGTCTTGAGGAAAGTAGAGAGGGAAGACAGTCCAGAAGAAATGACGTTGAGAATTAGACCTGCAGAACTAGCAGCAGCTAACCGTGTTAAAGCGAAGGGCTAACTTCACTTTATGCATGTAGGAAATCCGTTCTTATACCGTCTGATCTATTTATTTTTAAAAAGTGAAGGGGTAGACCATGAAGGTAACTATGTGCCAAATGCCAAGGGCAGAAAGGAAGTTGGCCAGTTCAGTAAATGGTAGATGGTTTTTCATCACTGGAGCATGGTATCCGGTTTTCTCATATCTTGTTAAACTTGAGCCATTGAATCTTCTGGGACCCTGACTCTAGTCCGCTGTATTAACTATGCTTGCTATACAATCTTCATTTCAGAACAGGTAAGTGTTATTAATTATCCTTCTCTAAATAATTGCTGGAAATTTTGAGCAGAACTAGGCTGGGCCCCAAGTATATGAGATAACAAAACAGTTTAAATTAAATATGTATAAATTTATAATGTATACATTTAATATATGCTATATTACATAATACATAGTATATTTATACATATTATATATTATATAAACATATACGTTCATATATAAGATTTATATGTTCCAAGAAATAGAGATAGAAACAATTATGAAAAAATACTATAAAAGCAAAATAAATTTTCAAAAAAGAACATTTCAGAACAGGTAAGTGTTATTAATTATCCTTCTCTAAATAATTCCTGGAAATTTTGAGCAGAACTAGGCCCGGTCACTATACTCTGAGCTCCACTGTTAGAATGTCCCCCCTGCCTGGATGCACACACAAAAACCTCCATATAGAATGAGGTCAACAATAATATTAAAAACCATGTATGGAAATAACCTACTATAAAGGACACAAACAGAATAGGTAACAACCCCAAGCATATGAGATAACAAAACAGTTTAAATTAAATATGTATAAATTTATAATGTATACATTTAATATATGCTATATTATATAACTCATATTATATTTATACACATTATATATTATATAAACATATATGTTCATATATAAGATTTATATGTTCCAAGAAATAGATAGAAACAATTATGAAAAAATACTATAAAAGCAAAATAAATTTTCAAAAAAGAACATAAAGTCTGAAAATTAACTTTATAATTTGAAATGTATGAAGTCAGTAGACAGTTTTAAACACAACTCAAGAAAGAACTGGTAAAACACAAAATAAAATAAAATACATTTTAGAAAATTGCTCAGAGTAGTGCAGCAACCTAAAGGTTTTCAAAACAAAGTTGTAAGATAAGGAGCCTGCATGGTTTGATCCTTCCAAGGGCATAGCTTCTTGACCCAACAAAATGTCCTGCTTTTTGCCATTCTTCTCATCTCAAACTGTATTTACTCTCCTCCTAACTCATTCCGTCCTTCCTGCCAAAATGTGGCAGGCTCACTAGAGCTGAGGTGGTGATTCCAGTGCTAGGAAAGACAGGGGAGATTCCAAGAACTACTTGAACAACTCAAGTTATAATGCATGTCCTAAGAAAGCATGCCAGCACGTTTCTGGAATATTCTGAACTGCATAGAGCTATAAATCTTCAACATCACAATGTTCCCTATTCTGTTCTTATACTTTTAAAAAAGCAGGGTTTTGTTTTGTTTTGTTTTTGGTTTGATTTTTAGCATGGTTATCTAAGTTGAAGAAGATCTCAGTAAAGAGTTCTTTCTCTTCCAACCTTCCAGAATCCACAGACAACCTCCACCAGTGAATTAAATATTTGGTCATCCTTCAGTTAGTTATTTCTGGAGTGGTTATAATATAAGTCATTTTTACAGGAATTTATGGGCACTTAAACCTAGGTACTGTCTGTAACTGTGTTTTATGGGCAACATAAATGATTCTGGGCCTTTCTCCCCTTTTCTTGTCTGTTCGCATCACAAATAATCATATATCATAACCAGAGATGTCTAGCCCACACTAAATTTTCTTTGCCTGATGCTATAGGTAGGATATGGACGTGCAAAAGGGTGATGGCCTGGTACAGGGGTGGATGACAAGAAGAGGGATTTTGTTATCTCTTGTGGGGGCAAGTAGTACTGAGTTGCGTAAAAGTCCACATTAACTGGCTTTTAATGGACACTGTTAATGGTTTTATTGCAATTGCAAATATCCCAAGGTAGAAACCATTCTCAGAGAGATCAAAACAAGTTGTTAACTATGGTGCTTGGCGGGGCACGGGAGGGCGCTGTTATGCCCTGAATTTGATCTCTCACCCCCAAATTTGTATACTGAAGTCCTACATTCTCCCCATCCCAGTACTTCAGAATGGGGTTATGTATTTAGAAATACCCTTTAATGAGGTCACTAAAGTAAATTGTTGGGGGTTTCTAATTCTACATGACTGGGCTTTTATAAGAAGAGGAGATGAGGGCACAGACAGCAAGAAAACCGAGGAATGACCATGTAAAGACACAGAGAGAAGGGGAACAAGTTCCTACATGCTGTGATCTTGGATTTTTAGCCTCCAGATTTATGAGAAAATAAATTTCCAGTGTTTAAGCCACCTAGTCAATGGTGTTTTGTTATGTTGCCTAACAAAAAAAGGCAGAGGACAACAACAAAAAACATCAGGCAGACTGGGATGGGGTCATGGAGCAAGTGAGGCACTCCCTCTCATGACCACAGGGCAGCCTGAGGTCCTTCAACCCTGGGCTGAAGCCCTTCTGAGGAGCCTCAACTTCATCCCAGCTCCACCCCAGACAACTGTCAAGAGACCACCTGGCACGGAACAACCACTCAAACTTCATGATAGGGGCATTTGAACTGAGGTTATAACTCTCTGGAAGTTCCCTGGGGTTTTTCAAAAAAGGGATCTGTGTTTAACCTGATGATGGCTGCGTTTTCCTATTCATTCATTCATTCATTCAGAAAATTCTAGTGAGTACATAGCACATTCAGGGAACTGTGTTAGGTTCTAAAAGGGAGTAGCAATCAAAAGACATTATTAAGCACCCACTACGTGCCAGTTCTATACAAGGCCTTAAAAAACAGGGGCTTCTGTAGGTATTTTAAAGTAACTTCTTCAGACAAGGTGCTGAGCTCATATCTGTGGAAGAGAGGCAGAGTTGAATAGCACACGGGTGTGCCCACCATTGGCTCACAGTCTTTCTGTGGAAACAGGTATGTCAAAAATAACTCTTCCATAAGACTCTAGTTATGACAGAAAGACAGACATACCTTGTAGGAGCACAGGAAAGGGAAAAAAACCATCATTTTAACTGAGGGGATTTGAGGAGGCCTTGTCAAAGATGTGGGTTACCAGTTGTCAAAAAACAAAATTAAAACAAGTTTCATTTAAAGATTTGACCTGGCTTTTATTCACAATTCTAGAACTGGGCAGCAAGTTTAAAAAATTTGGGGCCTGCAACGTAGACCACTATGGACATTCAATGAATTATGTACAGAGACAGCTGAATTGGTTACAGCTTGGCATTTTGCTTTGTTTGAATTAGCTGACCACTTGCCATTGACTAGGACTTGGCTACTGACATTGACAGAGACTCAGCCACTTGTGGCAATCAGGCTTTGAGCTACTCCTAAGTCAGCTACTCCTAAGTCAGGCTTTCGGCTACTCCTAAGTTAGCTACTCCTAAGTCACACTTTCAGCTACTTCTAAGTCAGTAGGAGCTTTTGGCTACTTCTAAATCAATTATTCCTAAGGCTTTGAGCACCTCCTAAGTCAGCTACTCCTAAATCAGGCTTTCAGCTACTCTTAAATCAGCTACTCCTGCATCAGGTTTTCTGCTAGTCAACATTTTGCACATAAGGACTCAAATACATAGATATCCTCAAGCCAACATTTAGTTAAATTCAACACAGTACAATTCTGAACCTCCAAGCAGGGCTTCCCAGTAGGGGATGAAGAAGGAACCTGGGCTATAAGTATTGAAAAAGCATCTGTCACACCTGCTCAAGTGATGTCAACTGGCAAGGGCTCCTGCCCCTTAAGGAGATGGCATAAATATCCTTTTTTTTTTCTTTTTTTTTCGAGACAGCATATCACTTTGTCACCCAGGCTGGAGTGCAGTGGCCCAATCGTGCCTCACTGCAGTCTCAACCTTCCAGGGTCAAGTGAGTCTCCCACCTCAGCCTCCTGGGTAGCTGGGAGTACAGGTGTATGCCACCACACCTGGCCAATTTTGTATTTTTAGCAGAAACAGGGTTTCGCTGTGTTACCCAGGCTTGTCTTGGACTCCTGACCTCAAGTGATCCTACTGCCTTGGGCTCTCAAAATGCTGAGAATAGAGGCATGAGCCACTGTGCCTGGCCCAGAAGGTAAATATTCTTGAAGATACTGAGATCTGTGAAAAGCAAGATGCCTCATACAGGAGGTGAGTGCTCCTGGACTTGATGCTTGGCTCATCTAATGAACATCCTTGGATCTTTGTGTTTTCTTCCATAAAACAGGCGGGTTGTGCTAAACCACTGGTTTCCAGACTTCTGGATTTCATGGACTACAACAATTTTTAAAAATTAAGAGTGGGTGCAACATGCTTCTAATTTTCCCAGGTCAGCACATTTAAATGTCTACTATAATCTCTGTCATTTTGCTAGTCAGTGGCCTACACCTAGGAGCCACCACTGAATCTCAGGGTCACCCAGCTCTGATATTCTCCCCACTGTGAAAGGTGATATGAACTATTTTTGAAGATTCTAAAATTTAAATCATAGCTTATAAACTGGTGGTCCAGGGGCTGAGTTCAGCTTGTGGCTGTTTTGTTTGGACTGCAATGTGCTTTAAAAGAATTTCAATCAGATGCCAACATTGGAAAGTGGTAAGATTCACATAAAAATCCAGATTTCTCATTTTAAAAAAAATGAATATCTGGCAACATGGCCTGCCAGCGACTGACAGCAGTCACTTGTCTCTGAATGTGGGTCCTCCGATCCCACCTTCCTTCCCACCTACACACCATTATCCAGAACACTACCTACTTTCACCTAAGTACCTTCCTGGTCCTCCAGGGCATTGAGGTTTAAGATTCCTAATTTAAATCATTTCAGTGAGACTTGATATGGGCACTACAGTTTCGTCAGTGGATCTCAGTTCCTTTATCAACAAAACAGGCATAATGTGAGGATTAAGTGAGTTTGGAAGCTATGAAGTGTTGGGCAAGTGCACAGGCATAGTAGTTTATAATTACTGGTGAGTTTGGGTAACTCACACTCCCTGTCACAAGTTTAACAAGCCAAACACTTGGAGTATTGGAACAAATAGGGTGGTTTCTGCCTTTAGGAAATTCAGGGTCTACTCAGAGGTAAGAAGCATTGGGCAATGAAGAGAGGCAAGATAATACAGTAAAGAAGTCGGAAGTTCACGTAGTGTTTGCCTCTGAGAAGGTAACTAAGGTAGAAAAGTTGATAACTTCAAGAGAAAAGGAAGCCATCATCGTGAACCTAAGTCATAATTAACCTTTATTATTATTGACCGAGATTTTTATTATGCTAAGTTATTCTGTACTGCTGACGTCAACTATGTAACAACAACAGGAAGATCCATTTACTGGCCTTTTCTGTACCACGCATGTGTTAAAGGCTTTTTCAATGTTCACTCCAAGCATATTTATTGAGGCCCAAACTTGTCCCTGAAACTGGAAGTACACTGATGAACAAGGCAGGCAAGATCCCTGTCTTCATAAAGTTTAGTGGGAAAGACAGACATTAAACAATTATATACATGAAAAAATGTTTTATTATCAGTGTAGTAAGTATCAAAAGGAATGGTGCTATCAGGGTATATAGCAGAAGGATCTACCTTAGTCTGGGAAGGTCAAAGAAAACTTTCCGGAGGAAGAAGCATTTAGAAGAAAATCTTAGAGGTATATAGGAGTTAACAAAGCAGCAGAGATATGGAGAGCTGAGTAGATAGAAAGAGAAGATTTATATCCATATATATTAGTTATTTGGGGACTTGAAGGGATTATTTCCATCTCAGAGATCAGAAAACTGAAGTTTGGAGAGATTGAATTAAGCTATAAATGACAATAATGGGATGGGGTTCCAGGTCATACATCAGAGCTACACTCCCTTCCTAACTCATATTACTCCTCCTTAGTTTGTCAACCTTTTATTCTCTATAACTCAAAGTATTTCTTATGAGTAAGGAAGAGAATAGATTAGCTTATGTGACTGTGTCGAAAACATTCTTCCCTCTCTCTTCACCTATTTAAGCCCTACTTATGCTTCTCATTCTAGCTCCAGTCATGTATTTAAATGAGTGTTTGATTCATATTTATCCCACCACCAATCTCCCTGAGCCATAGCTTTGCAAAGACAAGGGTTAGGTATGCTTCTGCTCATGTTATATTTCTGGTGACTAGACACATACCTGACATATAATAGTTGTTCAATAAACATTTGTGGGAGAAAAAAATTCACAGATATGAAGCAGAAAGCATTTGCCGGAATGTTCAAGCAAGGTTTTGGACTTGAATTTTCCCCCAGCACAGACAAGAACAAACTGTCTATAATTTCCCACAAACAGAAGATCAATTTTTGCTGTGACAGCATAAGTCCATCCTGGTGGGAGAAAATTAAGTCACACGTTTGCCCCTGGCATAAAGTTGTAGATTTTTGGCAGATGCATTCCACCATTTTGGCTGTCAAAATTTTGTGCGTACGTGTGTGTGTGTGTGTGTGTGTGTGTGTGTATTTCTTTTCCAACAGTCTCCTTCTGTTTCCATGGAAAAATGCCAAAGGAATGTGGGGGAGGGGAGAGTCAAAGAAAGAGAGATATTAAATTTTCATTAGAAGTGATCAACAGAATTTATTTATTCAAGGAAAATGACTTTAGACACATCAACAATAATAGTAGCAGTGGAAATAGTGATAATATAATTGCAATAACATAATCATCATTTAATCCTGTTAACAAACATTAAAGTCACGAGGAATTTATTGAGTGCCTGCTGTATGCCAGACCCTATAATAGGTGTTTTTTTCTAATAAAATTATCGTATTTAATTCTAATGATTGACTTGTGAAGTATAAAATATCTCAATTTTATAGATGAAATAACTGAGTTAAGTGAGAAAACAAAATATAACATGATGAAGATGACTCAGCTTGAAAATGAAAGAGACATAATTTAAACTCAGGACAATATGACACTTTTTCTCTTTATCACACTCTTTCAAAAGATGAGGTGGATCATTCTTAGGCTATTCTTTATGGTTTTGGGGTAAGGAAAATTTGACTTCTCTGAGTGAATCTCCTAATGATATTTCTTTTTTACATGGTTGAGCTACAGAGTAAGATCTAAAATTCTGCTTCCACAATTAGAATACTATTAAAGTTTAAAATCAGACTAATCAAATTATAGGGTCTATTTCTTATTAACCAACCACAAAAATATACTTCATTCACTTATGTGGTAAGTTCAGAAACAGGGGTTAGGAGTCTAGCAGACTTGAGTTCAAATCCCACTTGCATTATGTAACAGCTGCACTTTTTTTTTTTTTGACTAATAATTCAATTCTTCTGAATGTTTTTTTTTCCCACAAGGGAGCTTAACGATACTTCCCTTACAGTATTACTATGAGGAATAAGAAAATCAATGTATATGTACAATCCTCATCTTCAGACAGGCAATACCTCTTAGTTCCTCATTGTTTTCTCTGTGAATTCTATCTCCAATCACCTGTACTACTTTCCTCAACATCACCCTAGGGCTGTCCCCCAAATCTGCAAACTTTCCTGTTGTTTTCTTTAAGACTGTGTTCAACTATGCACTGCATAGTTTCTTTAACCTTTCTTTTCCCGTAAATCAATCCCAACAGCCCTTTTCCTCCATAAAGTGATTTACTATATTTCTTCCCCTACTGGAGGCAAAGCAGGATGTAAAACTTTGCCACACTCATAGCAGTTAGGGGAGAAGAAAGACATCAGCTCACCAGAAGATATGGATTGCTTAACTGTCCCAACAGAGTGAGAAGGGGTTGAGGTAGAGGCTTTCTGTGATTCATGATGATCTTTCCTTATAGTCCAGCATCAGAAGGAATTCCAGCAGGCCAGATTCTGGATCAGCATTGGATATCGTAATACAGAGGAAGGCACCTAATCGTTCATGTCCCTTCTGACATGCTGCCATCAAGTACAGGGTATTTTCTTCCTTACGCATTGTCAAATGTGGTTTTAATCAGCTGCAACCACAAAAAATCACAAACTTTAGGATTTTTTTTTTCCAGTTTCTATGCCTGAATAGCTTTGCAGGGACCTGCAGGAGACTAGTTAGGACCCCTAAGGTATGAAGGAGCAGATAGAAAACAAATGGCCACGTGCACCAGTTCTCAAACAGACAATGTGCTCATCAATGCCAAGAGAGACAGAGTACACATGCCTGCCCAGCTCTTCACTGGAATTCTAGCCCTTGGATCTCCACTGCCAACCCACGGCCCAAGGTGCTACTAGAGTGAGCTTCTGAATATGCAGCTATCAGCCCTCCCCAAATAAACTCCTTTGCTGATTTCCTGTTGCCTGATGTAAATCTGAGCATTACTGCACTACCAAGAAGTCTCCTAAATATATCAAATTCTTGATTCCTCGTGTCTTGACCCCTCCATTCTTGTTTTGTCCAAATGACTAAGCCTTACCCATTCTTCTAAATCCCATTCTGAATCACCTCTGCTAGGAAACCTTCTCTGATCCTCTAAACCAGATTAACTGCCTTTCCTCAGTAGTTTCAGAGCCTCCCAAGGTTTGCATAGGACATTATTCATAAGCTACTGTATTGTAATTATTTACTTATTTGTCTATGTTATTAGACTATGAGAAGGTTGAGGATAGAAACATTACTTTATTTATCTCTATGTCCCCATAATTAACATGGGGCCTGACTCATATGTGAGGACTTTGTATTACATACATAGCATAAAAACACACAGACTTGGAATTGGTTAGATTTTTTTTCCTTCTTCTTCTTCTTCTTTTTTTTTTCTTTCCTAGGCCTTTTCCCTGAAAAGGAGTTGTTTAGATTTGGATTTGAATCTACTCATTCTCATTTATTCTCCAGGTAACTATTGAAAAATTACTTCACTTTTCTAAGCCTTAGTTTGCTCATCTGTAAAACAGGAGTAATAATAAGACCTACCTCACAGCTGTGTTTTGAGGACTAAATGAAATAATGTCAGCAAAGTGCTTAGCACAGTTCTTAGCACATGGTGATCCCTGGTACACTTACTATAAATACTCATTTTAGTGTTCTGCAAATATTTCATAGATGAGTGGATAGCATGAACCATGATGGCAAATGGTTCTAACAAAATGGACTGATGCCAGAATTTTGCCTTAAACTCCATTGACCCAGGAATAACTCTGAGGCTTTGGGCTGTTCATTAAGACTTTATTAAAATTATTTTAACCTTTGGTGGTTGCCAGAGCCAGACATGCCGGGGAGCTGAGGTTTGCCACAATGAGCTGTGTCCTCCCACGCATCCCAACTTTGGCAGAGCCATAGAGGGGCCTGGGATCATGGCCAAGGGAACATACTCCTCACTCAAACCTGTACACTGACGTGTCTTCTGGAAACTAGAAGAAAGGCTAGCTGTTTGGCTCTTTTGGTGACACTGAGTCTTGTAGCTTAAAAATATCTACACACACCCACCTGACTCCAAAAGCCTGGTCTGAACTCAAGTATAAGCCAGTCTGACCTTGTGTTGCCCTACAGAGAAGGCTTCCCTGACATACATTCCTTGCCATGTATGGAGGAGTATCATCAGAGCCACCACAGATGCTACAGTCTGGAAGAAGGGATGTCCCAGGTGCTTCTTCTGGAACCAAGAGCCTAATCTCTCTGCATGTTCACTCTTGCAGTGAGAGTAGCGATGTCCTGGACCTGTAGTGATACTCTCAGAGCCTTCCTGAGGGGTCTAGATTTGTTCACTTTTCCATTAAGGGGATCAGATGCTTCTACTTTTTCAAACGGTTTCTTCCTCTCTTTCAGTGTCTGTGCCTGCCTTGAAGTAATGCCCCTTTCTACTTCCCCATCCACAGTTGTGGTGGTCTTCTCTTCATTCACTGTGGGGCACAACGTCGGTGATATATGTTCATTAAGATTTAGTAAAATTTCTGAGTCTCAGGAATAGGTTTTGTGAGGACCCATGGTATTAACATTTGCATGGGCTTCTGACATCCTTTTTATATTCTAAAGTCTTTTTTCTTCCAGATTCCCAGATTAGTAGCCATATTTAGACTAATTTTCAAGGTAATGTATATGATTGTATCCAGGGTTTAAAGTCTGCGACGCACAGATCACACTATAAGAAAAGTAAAGAGAGACAATAACCGTTGGTGGGAGTTGGAAGGGATAATGTGGTAACACAAATTAGGAGGGTTTCCTAGCTTAAACCTAGCTCAAGACACCTGTACCAGTGTCCTCGTCTGCTGTCCTCCTCCCTTCTTTGAGCAACCATTCAACCATTCCTCCTCTGCTTCAACTCCTACCTTCCCTTCCTCAGTAGTAAGTGCTCTAGAGGAAATATTACGGAACACAGCGACTCCTCCAAAACTGGGTTTACGAAACAATTTGGACAAAAACCAGAATCTCACTTAGCAAGCAATGGGTTTAGAGGGTGAATATGTAACTTAAGCTGAACCAACCAGTACTCTTGACTGTGCCTTAAAAACAAACAAACAAACAAACAAACAAAAAGCCCTGAAACTAGGAGGAAAAGAAATTTTCTGTCTTTTTTTCCTTGGTGTTAAATCAGAGAAGATTTAATCCTGAAAGCTGATAAGGGCTTCATGGGAAAACGATTTTTTCAGTTTTCCCAGTTCAACTGCTATCCTTCTCAGTTACATAAGATAAAAGCAAACAACTTTCTCTTTTTGCCTAGGTTAATTCAAGTTGGTTTTCTGTCCTGTCAACAATTACTTGTTTTTTTCATTAGTTGTGCAGAGGGACTGGATTGTAAATTGAATGAGGAGAATCTGTGTTCACATAGAGAGTTCATGAACAAACATAGTAGAATGGGTGGGACTGACAAGGCAAAATACTTAGAAGTTTCACAGGAATCCAAGAACTGGATCAGACAGTGAAAGTTGTCAGAACATCTCAGATGGTGGGGTAGACTGTGAGAAATCTATCCCCTTTTTCGGTCTTACCACAACCCACATCTCACTGTGTCCTCTTTTCATAGGCATCTGCTTGAATTCATCATACTGCGGAGTTCATCATGCCGCTTCAAGTTTTTGTGCCTTTGCTCACGTAGTGTCTATTTTCAGGGGTCATCTCTATTGGAGAGCCTTGTTGGATTCCTCCTGACCCTTCTCTGTTCCTCCTTGGTGCCACATGTATGTCTTTGGTTGCATTTATCTCTTCCATTCTTGTCTTCCATCCTAGACCCTGAAATATTTCAAACCAGTGATAGTGCTTCCTTCTCCACATCTTGGGAATTAAGCAGATAACTAAGAATGGAGAAGGAAGTGAGATGGCTCATAAGAGCTACCTTAAAGAAGAAAATCTCATCACAGGTCCTGGTCCCAGTGGGCCTTGTTCATATGCAGCCTCTACTCTAAATCTTGTTAGAATCCAGTCACTGCTTTAGTGAAGACATGGACAGAAGTGAAAGAGGTAAATGAGAGGACAAAGAAAGAAATGTAAGAGGCTTCTAGTATGGTTTTAGTGTCTTAGTTAAAATTTGGGTTTTAACTTATTTTGGACTTTTTGATATACTCTTTCTGGGGACAAAATCAATTTTATTTTGTTTATCTGACTTTTAGGTGTGTTATTATTCTAATTTAAAGAGTTCTTAAAAAGGTTGAGTCCAAAGATCTCATTTTCTTGAAAAGGAAAATCAGACCCTAAACTGTGAAAGTGACTAATCCAAAGTGACTTTTCTATCCAGTCTGTTTATGAATGCACTTACGTATTTACTCCATAATCACACATGAGGTGCTTACTCCATGACCATGACTATTTCAGGCACTGGGAATGGAGCACTGACTATGATAGAGTCAGCACTTACGAGGCAATCATGTTCTAATGCAGGCAAATGAACACGGCAAAATAATAAACAAGAAACATCAAGTGCTGAAAAGTGTGACCACAGACATCGAGGACTGATGTGATAGGGTGTGACAAAGGGGGCATCTTGAGATTATTCACTAATTTCATTCTGTTAAAAAGGTGTTATGAATATGATCCTCATTAACAGTAATTAACTGCATTCTCAAACCAGACTTTTCCTTTGAACAAAGCTAACAACTTAGTTTTGTATCAATTGTTCCGTCTCACTGCTGGGGTAACATTTTCCAGTTTAGAAAGTAGTTTTATGGACAGCATCTCATTGAATCCTACCAATAACCCTGAGAACTGTGGGTCACATAACAATTCTCATTTTCTAGGCGTGTAAATAAAGGCTTACAGTATTTCACTGTCATGCCTACCTTCCATCGCCCATTAAGGACAGAGCTGGGATCAAATCCAGGAGTTTGTTGTTATTATTATTATTTTATGGTTATCACAATATTGTGTGAATTCCACATCACCACTCTAAGTAAGGGAGGAAAAAAATATTCTGGGAAGGTTCCATACAGTTATTTGTTTGGTGTGGATGCTGTTTGCATCTGTTTTGAGGTGTTGAGCAGAAAAACACTCCGTTTCACTGAAAGAACAGCAAGTTCTCTCAAGCCAATACTCTGTCCAATCACCCACTAATAAGGAGCAGGACAGGACTACAGCCTGTCTGACCCTATGTTGTTTGCCAAGTTTGAGTCACTGCCTGCCTCTTTGTGATGTGGTCCTTGGAACTCAGGTTTAGATTCTTCACTATGACATCTTGGTCTTTATAACACCATTTTTTTTTCTCACCGTGGTAATAGCAACATGCCCTTGTTAGGGTGAGATGATATTTTACAGGCCTTTGTATTTACTGTTTTTACAACCCTTATTACATGTGTTTTGGGGCCTGTTGGCTTGCCCTTTTTCCTCAGGAGACTGTGAGCTCCTTAAGGGAGGAAACTCCCCACATTAATATCTCTACTCCCAATTTCAGCACATAGCAGACACGCAATCCTAGGACAAAGAGTGAGTTTGGTGAAATTCAGCCACACATTAAGTAAGAACATTACTGTAAAGGGTACACAATTCCAAATTGTATTGCCAAAGGCATCTGTGGAAATTTGTGAGTTTTTTCTCAAAAGATATGATTAACTAAACATATAGAGCTCTCTTTCTTAAATGATTTAATTTTAGTTCCCGCAAGAATCTAGGGTTAGAATACATTGTGTGAGAAGGTGACAGAAACCAGAATAGGGGGAAATCACAAAATGATCCATTTTGTGCAGTCATATTCAATGCCAATGTTGCATTTGACTGGTCAAATACTTATTTCGTCCATCAGTATTTTTCTTCATTTTTGTTTTTTTTTTTCCCCCTACTGAAGACATCATAGGAATCTACATAAATCATAGCTTTCTGGGATTTTTTTTAAGAGTTGAGAATTTTGGGGTGAAAAGTGTACATTATTTCTTTCAATGAAAAATGCTTGTCTCTGCATCCTTGACAGGCAATTTTCGCATTCAGTGTTGGCCTGTGGAGACTCCCTGGATGACTGTTCCACAGCCTCAGTAGCTGGAAGAGCTTCCCATATTGAACAGCAATGCTTCTCCTATAGCTTTCAGTTTGTCTTGTCCTGAGTTCTTTATTCCCGTGGCAATTCTTCTGAGGTTGAAAGACAAAGCTTAAGTCTGTCCTGAATCTTCTCTTCTTCAGTCTAGATAGTCCTGATTCTTGCAGTCATTCCTGTTGTAGATTCTATCAAGAGGAAATATAACAAAGAGACAGAAGCTGGTGTTTTGAGTCAGAATTCCTGAATTAGAATACTGATTTAACTTTATTAATCATGTGAACTTTGGCAAATTATTCCTCTTCTCTGGCCTGTTTCCTTATCCTCAGTTATAAAATAAAATTAGTAATGGCATCTAGATCCTAATATCAAAAGGCTATTGGAGAAGTACATGTACTCCTTATGTATGTACATAAAGATTCTTAAAACAGTATCTTGCTCATGGCAGGTTCATAAAATGTTAGCTGTCTTTTAAACCTTTATACTTTGAGGTTTTTCTGTTTAGGTAAAATCTGCCTTGTTTTGGGCCCCTTCAAATACATGTTTGGCCTTTGCTTTGTTTGCTAGAACGTATCAGGAGCACCAAATCCCAAATGGAATTCTAGAGACAGCTCTATCCTTCATGATTACAGATTATGATGCCTTTTCTGTGAGTCCCGGCACCGATAAAAACCCCTGTTGTCTATTTTTCTTTGCGAGGCCTAAGTCGTCTGAATACACTGGACAACCTTACAGGAAAGTCTGAGAATTTCATTGCATCCAGAGGAAAATTCTGTCTCCAAAGGGTTTACAGAGTAGGATTGGTCTTTCTCTTGATTGGGTTGATAAACCTATAAAAGAGAAATTATTTCACAGAACAAACAACAAAAATTCCCAACCCATCTTTGTCTCCATATCACAGAGCAGTTAGTTTTTTCCAACGAATGTCTCTTTCCTCTTTTCTTCTACCCCATGTCTTTATCCTTCAGCAGTCCTTTCTATGTCTTCCTTCTGGGCTTTGACCAATGCTGCTTCAGGTTGTAAAGATCTCAGGATATACAATCTCCTTTTTTCCTTAAGTGCTTTTCTTGCAAAGACCATTCTCCCCTGGCTTTCTTTCCCCAACACATTTGAAATTCTACCATTACCTGTCTTGTTGCCTATGAATCCCTTCTTCAACGTCTCCTATGAATAGGATGACAATATAATTTATCATCCAAACTGGGACGCTTTTGACAGTGAAAGAGGAAGTGTTAATAATTAAATCAGTGTAACAGATAAACTAGGACTGTATCAGCAAGCTTGCATGGGTGATTGCCCTATCTAAAAGAGACCTCCTAGTAGTCTCTGTTTGATCAACCTAAAAGTGGCACTTGGCTCAAATCTCAAGACCCTCTTGTGCAGCAAATATCCCATTTGCAAATGAAGAGACAGATGGCAGAGTGGAGAGAGAGAGAGTGAGAAAAGAAGGCAGGAAAGGGGGTGGTCATTCAGCTATTAAGCAGAAATTGAACTTAGGTTAATTTTGCAAATCTCGTGTCCTTGCCCTATCTCATATACTCCTGAACTCATAGCCTTTCCTTGAAAAAGTGTATCTTTCACAATTTTTTACTGTATCCTAATAACGATTTCATCATACTTTAAAAATTTTTTTTTACTATTTATTTATTTATTTATTTATTTATTTATTTATTATACTTTAAGTTCTAGGGTACATGTGCACAACGTGCAGGTTTGTTACATATGTACACATGTACCATGTTGGTGTGCTGCACCCATCAACCCGTCAGCACCCATCCACTCATCATTTACATCAGGTATAACTCCCAATGCCAACCCTCCCCCCTCCCTCCTCCCCATAATAGGCTCTGGTGTGTGATGTTCCCCTTCCCGTGTCCAAGTGATCTCATTGTTCAATTCTCACCTATGAGTGAGAACATGTGGTGTTTCGTTTTCTGTTCTTGTGATAGTTTGCTGAGAAGGATGGTTTCCAGCTGCATCCATGTCCCTACAAAGGACATGAACTCATCCTTTTTTATGGCTGCATAGTATTCCATGGTGTATATATGCCACATTTTCTTAATCCAGTCTGTTACTGATGGACATTTGGGTTGATTCCAAGCCTTTGCTATTGTGAATAGTGCCTCAATAAACATACATGTGCATGTGTCTTTATAGCAGCATGATTTATAATCCTTCAGGTATATACCCAGTAATGGGATGGCTGGGTCATACGGTATTTCTAGTTCTAGATCTTTGAGGAATTGCCATACTGTTTTCCACAATGGTTGAACTAGTTTACAATCCCACCAACAGTGTAAAAGTGTTCCTATTTCTCCACATCCTCTCCAGCACATGTTGTTTTCTGACTTTTTAATGATTGCCATTCTAACTGGTGTGAGATGGTATCTCATTGTGGTTTTGATTTGCATTTCTCTGATGGTCAGTGATGGCAAGTATTTTTTCATGTGTCTGTTGGCTGTATGCATGTCTTCTTTTGAGAAGTGTCTGTTCATATCCTTTGCCCACTTTTTGATGGGGTTGTTTGTTTTTTTTTCTTGTAAATTTGTTTGAGTTCTTTGTAGGTTCTGGATATTAGCCCTTTGTCTGATGAGTAGATTGCAAAAATTTTCTCCTATTCTGTAGTTTGCCTGTTCACTCTGATGGTAGTTTCTTTTGCTGTGCAGAAGCTCTTTAGTTTAATTAGATCCCATTTGTCAATTTTGGCTTTTGTTGCAATTGCTTTTGGTGTTTTAGACATGAAGTCCTTGCCCATGCCTATGTCCTGAATGGTATTACCTAGGTTTTCTTCTAGGGTTTTTATGGTATTAGGTCTAACATTTAAGTTTCTAATCCCTCTTGAATTAATTTTCATATAAGGAGTAAGGAAAGGATCCAGTTTCAGCTTTCTACTTATGGCTAGCCAATTTTCCCAGCACCATTTATTAAATAGGGAATCCTTTCCCCATTTCTTGTTTTTGTCAGGTTTGTCAAAGATCAGATGGCTGTAGATGTGTGGTATTATTTCTGAGGACTCTGTTCTGTTCCATTGGTCTATATCTGTTTTGGTACAAGTACCATGCTGTTTTGGTTACTGTAGCCTTGTAGTATAGTTTGAAGTCAGGTAGCATGATGCCTCTAGCTTTGTTCTTTTGACTTAGGATTGTCTTGGCAATGCGAGGTCTTTTGTGGTTCCATATGAACTTTAAAGCCGTTTTTTCCAATTCTGTGAAGAAAGTAATTGGTAGCTTGATGGGGATGGCACTGAATCTATAAATTACCTTGGGCAGTATAGCCATTTTCATGATATTGATTCTTCTTATCCATGAGCATGGTATGTTCTTCCATTTGTTTGTGTCCTCTTTTATTTCACTGAGCAGTGGTTTGTAGTTCTCCTTGAAGAGGTCCTTTACATCCCTTGTAAGTTGGATTCCTAGGTATTTTATTCTCTTTGAATTGTGAATGGAAGTTCATTCATGATTTGGTTCTCTGTTTGTCTGTTACTGGTGTATAAGAATGCTTGTGATTTTTGCACATTAATTTTGTATCCTGAGACTTTGTTGAAGTTGCTTATCAGTTTAAGGAGATTTTGGGCTGAGATGATGGGGTTTTCTAAATATACAATCATGTCATCTGCAAATAGGGACAATTTGACTTCTTCTTTTCCTAACTGAATACCCTTGATTTCTTTCTCTTGCCTGATTGCCCTAGCCAGAACTTCCAACACTATGTTGAATAGTGATGAGAGAGGGCATCCCTGTCTTGTGCCAGTTTTCAAACAGAATTTTTCCAGTTTTTGCCCATTCAGTATGATATTGGCTGTGGGTTTGTCATAAATAGCTCTTATTATTTTGAGATACGTTCCATCAATACAGAATTTATTCAGCGGTTTTAGCATGAAGGGCTGTTGAATTTTGTCAACGGCCTTTTCTGCATCTATTGAGATAATCATGTGGTTTTTGTCTTTGGTTCTGTTTATATGCTGGATTACATTTATTGATTTGCATATGTTGAACCAGCCTTGCATCCCAGGGATGAAGCCCACTTGATCATGGTGAATAAGCTTTTTGATGTGCTGCTGGATTCGGTTTGCCAGTATTTTATTGAGGATTTTTGCATCGATATTCATCAGGGATATTGGTCTAAAATTCTCTTTTTTTGTTGTATCTCTGCCAGGCTTTGGTATCAGGATGATGTTGGCCTCATAAAATGAGTTAGGGAGGATTCCCTCTTTTTCTATTGATTGGAATGGTTTCAGAAGGAATGGTACCAGCTTCTCCTTGTACCTCTGGTAGAATTCAGCTGTGAATCCATTTGGTCCTGGACTTTTTTTGGTTGGTAGGCTATTAATTATTGCCTCAATTTCAGAGCCTGCTATTGGTCTATTCAGGGATTCAACTTCTTCCTGGTTTAGTCTTGGGAGAGTGTACGTGTCCAGGAAATTATCCATTTCTTCTAGATTTTCTAGTTTATTTGCTTAGAGGTGTTTATAGTATTCTATACTGATGGTAGTTTGTATTTCTGTGGGGTTGGTGGTGATATCTCCTTTATCATTTTTTATTGTGTCTACAGTATGGCAATTCCTCAAGGATCTAGAACTAGAAGTACCATATGACCTAGCCATCCCATTACTGGGTATATACGCAAAGGATTATAAATCATGCTGCTATAAAGACACATGCACACGTATGTTTATTGCGGCACTATTCACAATAGCAAAGACTTGGAATCAACCCAAATGTCCATCAGTAACAGACTGGATTAAGAAAATGTGGCACATATACACCATGGAATACTATGCAGCCATAAAAAAGGATGAGTTCATGTCCTTTGTAGGGACATGGATGCAGCTGGAAACCATCATTCTCAGCAAACTATTGCAAGAACAGAAAACCAAACACCGCATGTTCTCACTCATAGGTGGGAACTGAACAATATCACTTGGACTCTGGAAGGGGAACATCACACACCGGGACCTATCATGGGGAGGGGGTGGGGGGAGGGATTGCATTGGGAGTTACACCTGATGTAAATGATGAGTTGATGGGTGCTGACGAGTTGATGGGTGCAGCACACTAACATGGCACAAGTATACATATGTACAAACCTGCACGTTATGCACATGTACCCTAGAACCTAAATAATAATAATAATAATAATAATAATAATAAAAAAGAAAAAGAATTGTCCTGAGCTGTGGCTGAAGGCTGAGCATTTATACTCCTGCATAGACCAATAACTGGATGCAGGCTAGGAAGGGAGACTCCCTTGAAAGGGTGCTTTGCTACCCTCTTCATCGAAGAGCAATTCTGAAAGAAAGCTGACAGCTTAGGCTGTCAGCCAGCAGCATTTTTAGCAGGTGGGAAAAAAAGTCCTTTAGTCCTGTAAGGGGATCTGAGCAGCACCCTACCTGTGTCCCAGCATCCTTGTGTGATAGGAAGACACCATCCAGAGGCCTGAATCAGACTTGTGCTGTGAAAGGAGCCAATGGGGCTTTGATTGCAAGTATTGCAAGGTACTAGATAACCTAACTACATACGTAAAATATCTGTGTCTTTATTTCTTTTGCCATATGAGGGAAGTATGGAAGTCTTGCCCAGAGTAGAACATTAAAGAACCCAAATGACAGAGTATAAAGATAAAAAATTTATACCAAGGTACATTAGTTTGTATTAATTTTGTAGCACTGCTGTACAATGAACTAGGTGGCTTTGACAACAGCAATTTATTCTCTTGCAGTAGAACCCAGAAGTCCAAAACCAAAGTGTCAGTAGAGTTGGTTCATGCTGGAGGATCTGAGACATAATCTATTCCATGCCTCTCTCCTAGCTTCTGGTGGCTGCTGGGACTCCTTGAAGTTCTTTGGCTTGTAGATGCATCACTCCAATATCTACTTGTCTTTATGTGGACTTCCTCTCTGTGTGTCTCTGTGTCTTCTTTTCTGTCCTTTATAAGGATATTGGTTACTGGATTTAGGTTACTCTAATGATCTAATTTTAACTTGATTATGTTTTCAAATACTCTTATTATAAGATCACATTCTGATTTACCAGAAGTTAGAATTTCAATGTATCTTTTTTGGGGGGAAACAATTCAACCCACAACACAAGATAATGTGTGGCTGAGTTCCACTGATGTTTCCTTGATTCCTCCATTCCACGGTTCACATCTTCCATCATCTCCTCCCACCGTCATTGAATGTGAGGCAGTCCAAACTTTCATCATCCCATGTGCTCTGTTGAAATTGCCTCCCAGATAGCTGTCCTGCCTCTGAACTCTCTTTCTTCTGAAATCTCTAGCATGTACTTCTTTCAAAATGCATTATTGTCTACATGATTAAGTCTAAAGTTTACCAAGAGTGTCGAGACTCTGGAGTCCCATTTGAACCTATGCCTTCAGTTTCATTTCACACTGTACTCCTCTGTCCTCCACATGCCATGCTAGACTCTCTCAAAGTACTATTTTTAAGAACTTTATTGAGGTATAATTGATATACTAAGAACTTCACATATATAATGTATAGTTTGATGCATTTGGACATATGCAAACACCCATGATACCATTACCAAAATCAAGGTAATAGATATATCCAAGACCTTATAAAGTTTTCTTGTATCCCTTTGTTTTTGTTTGTTTTTGTCTTTGTACTTGTTGCTTTGGTGGTAAGAACACTTAACGTGAGATTTACTCTCTTAATACGATTTGAAATGCACAACACGGTATTATTAACCATAGGAACAATATTTTACAGAAAATCTCTAGAATTCAGTCATCTAGGATAACTGAAACTTTATATCCACTGAAAACACTCCCCTTTTTTACAAAATCTCAAATGAGTCCAGAACATTTCTGCACTCACATCTTCACCATGTTATTTCGTAAGTCACATATTTATTAATATAAATCCTTCACTATTTTTGTATTTCTAAAAGAAAGCCAACTTTCAAGATTTACTCCGACTACTATTTTGTTTTAAACCATCCTGTAATTGCTCTTAGCTGATAGCAAGTCTCTTCCTCTGCCTCCTGTGTTATTGGTCTTACTACACTTAATTTTTTGCCAGATTAAGCTTATCTGTAGCTCTGTCTTTAGTGTGCTATTTGAAGACTGTACGAAAAATGACCACGATGATATATTTGTCTCGATATGCCCCACAAACCTTGGCATTCAATGTTTGTTGAATTGATTTTTAAAATTAACATAATCAACAACAAACATCACATTTTATTATTATCACCAGAATTTTTTGCTTTTTTTGTGTCTTTGGATAACGAAAACACAAATTTAAGATACTTTTATAGTATGTTTTTTTTTTTCTACTGAGAAATGCTTGATACTCCACTCCCTCATCCCCACTTTTTCTTCTTAGAAGCAATGTGGATTTTATGTCAACACCATTTTAAAGAATGGGGGTGGCTTGGGGTGGAAAGAATTAGAGATTTTTATTGTTTAGATAGGGCAATGCAAGACCATTTCTTAACATGTGCTTAAATCAAGTTTTCCAAGGACAACCGTATTACACAAACCCAATAAAAATGATTATTTAAAACTAAATATTCAGAAGTTAGTAGGATGATTGGGGCTAAGTGGATATTTTAGCAAAGTATATTTCAATAAAATGTTTTAGGGGAAATTGATGTGGGGCAATGCCAATTGCAAATATACTTATGACAAATTGAAAGACGGAACATTTTTCTTGGGATGAGAAAGACTTTTCTAATCGACTTCATGTAAAAATATATATATCATTTTAAAACACCAATCTTTATAAACATAGGATAATCAAAGGGAAGGAAACAAAACTATCCAAAATCCTTTATCACAAGACAAAAAATGTAACATGTCATTATATTAATAACCTTCCTCAATCAAAAATGTATTGTCCACATTGTTTGATAAAAGCCGCGTACATGTGTGTCTGAACACTTCCCTTATTTTTCTGTTTCAAGGCACCACCCTTTACAAAACATTCTTAGAATGAAGGCTATCATGTTAAAGTACATCACCTAAACAAGAATGCATGAATCATTGGCATCTTACTTTAGCAAGCTACCCTTCATTCTAAGAATGTTTTGAATATCAGCCTATGTTACAAGAATTATTTTATTAAATAATTCTTATGCAACTACTCTAGGCAAAGCACTGTTTAGGTTGCTGCTGACACTACATTGAAGAATATACATAAAGTTGTCATCTTTACAAAACTTTCAAGTAAAAGTAAAGACTTGTAAAAGACAATGCAATTACTCCAATATTTTTTTTCCTATCTCTCTGAATGAGTCCTGGCATAGAAATATATATATAAATAAATATATATATACACACATATATATCTCTCTCATAAAAACAAAAAAAACACTTCCTGAATTGCTGAATGTAAAATTTTGCAGAGTATTTTAACATTCATTCTTTAAAGAGAGAGAAAAGTGAAGGTTTCTTCTCTCTCTCTAAAGAATAAGGCTGAATGAACCATTTACAAGTTTGCAAAATTTCATTTTATTTACCTCAGAGCTTCCTCTGTCACATATCATCTGAGTACCATGAAAAAACACCCTGGCAGCTGAATAATCATAACAATAACATTTGTTGTATTTTATTTTACACACCAAAATCACTCATTTATGCATCTCTAGGGGTGTGTGTGTGGTGTGTGTGTGTGTTAGATTTAATGAGCAAGATGGCAAACTTTATAGCTACTAGCAATGTATGAAAGCAGAAATATCAAGGGTATTTTGGGTACCTAAAAGCACGGGTAAAATCTTAACAGGTATTTTGCCAAAGAGGAAAGCATCATAAAGTTCAAGGAACTGCTGTTTGTTGTGCACCTACTAAGGTCGGTTATAGTGCTGAGAATTTTCGCATACTTTATCTCTCTATTTTTCAACAGTAGCCCTGTAATCTAGGGTTCATTTCTAAAATATACACGAGGAGCATTCGAAAGATAAATTGAAGTGGCTGCATTCTGATGATCAATCCATGACTAAGCCAGGATTTGAACACATGTTATTTAATTCTAGACTCAGCATTATTTGTTTCTTGAAAGTTGAAGGGGATCCTTATCATAGGAGATACTCAAGCAGAGATTGGAAGACCGCATGCTGAGAATTTTATTACGATGAAAACATCTGTTGAAAAATAAGATAAAATAACCTCAAGTTCTGCTCTAATGCCGAGATTATCTATTATTGTAATTGTGGAGGGAAGGAAGGAGGGAAGGAGGGAAGGAAGAAAGGAAGGAAGGAGGGAAGAAAGGAAGGAAGGAAGGAAAGAAGGAAGGAAGGAAGGAAGGAAGGAAGGAAAGAAAGAAAGAAAGAAAGAAAGAAAGAAAGAAAGAAAGAAAGAAAGAAAGAAAGAAAGAAAGAAAAGTAAGAAAGAAACCCTTAACAGAATTTGCTACAACTGCGTATACTGTGATTATGAACCAATGTCCCCAGTCATCACCTAAGGAAGGATGCACTAATCTTTGGCATGTAAGAGCAGTGTTTATTCAGACTTGTAAAACCTTTGACACCTAATTTCTATCTCTGTGTCTCTTAGCTTTGTTTATTTATAAAGCCAAATTTCTTTATCTACCATACATTTTTTCTTTATGTTATTTTGTTTGTTCCTGCTTACCATCTAACATAGTTATTTATACTTTTCTCTCATTCCTTTTCTACACTCTGACTCTTGAAGCAAAAGAATGGTCATGTGGTTTGGCTCTGTGTCCCCATGCAAATCTCACCTCGAACTGTAATCACCATAATCCCCACGTGTCAAGAGTGGGACCTGGTGGGAGATGATTGGATTATGGGGGAAGTTCCCCCATGCTGTTCTTGAAATAGTGAGTGCATTTTCATGAGATTTGATGGTATTATAAGGGTCTTGTCCCCCATTTGCTTGTTCATTCTCTCATGCCGGCCACCATATAAAATGTGCCTTTGCTTCTCTCTCACCTTCCACCATGATTGTAAGTTTCCTGAGGCCTCTCTAGCCATGTGGAACTGTGAGGCAATTAAAACTCTTTTCTTTATAAATTACCCAGTCTTGGGTATGTCTTTATAGCAGTTTGATAACAGACTAATATAGTTGGTGTCTGATTCTTTATCTCAACTTCCTAGCACAATGCTTGACATGGAGAAAGGACTTAATCATTATTTAATAAATGCACAGAGCCAGCAGGTATTAAAAAGGTAAAAAATTTTGTGCACCAGGAGAGTGCCCAAGGCAAAAGAAGCAGTGTATATAAAGGATTGGATACCTTTGAGTGCGAGAGCAGGTCTGGTATGAAGAATTAAAAGAAGTTTATAGTATGTTTGTAGCAGAGGGTGCTTATGGAAGGCAATGAGCCCAAAGATAGATGGGCCTGAATCTAATAAAAAGAATTCCTGGAAATTCACTTGAGAGCAATGAGGAGCTTCGAAGTGAAGAGTTTTAAGCTGTAAAATAACAGAGTAAAATAAATGATAATGAAATATCACGCTGGTTACTATGTAGGGCAGAAGAGACAGAATTGTAAATACAGAGAGGAGTTAAAGGTCATTGAAATTGAGATGAGAGGTTCAAAAGGCCTAACTTAGGCAGAGTCGAGTGGGGGTGTCATATATGAGAAAGATTGAAGAGGTAGTCTTACGAGGATTCTGGGAATGACAGGGCATGAGGGCTAAGGGACAAAGGTATGTTGAGAATAACTTCCTGGTTTCTGATTAAGTGGTTCATGGATGATTAGACAATTCATTGGGATAGGGACTAGAAGGGAGATAAAATGAGCTCAGTTTCATGCCAATGTAAAGATTCTGGTGGGAATCTAAGAGGTCTCTAATAAGCAGTGGAATATGTAGTTATGGAGCTCATGAAAAAGAAGAGGGCAAGAAATTTAAATGTGGAAAAGATTCAAAGGCTCATTGACCTTAATTTGGTTTGAGATATTAAAAACTTTTTTTTGTGATATAACTGAATACATGAATGTTATAATAGGTTATCTCTGGACCTCTTGGGACATTGAATGTTATGTTGGAGTTACCAACTACTTTTGCTGTTCCAAAAAGCCCTGTGGAATAAGGCATTCATTCTTAGCATGTCATAAAGACTAAGTAAAATGTAATATTTGTGTATCTAGAATAGAGTCACATTAAGTAATTGTAGTGATGTGGGCTATCTGCATGAGAAAAACAATGTTTTATTTGTTAGATGCAGTAGGTTTAAGAGATAAAATTGTTCAAAGCAGAATGTTGGGGAGGAGAAATAACAATTAAACTCATAATTGGACTCCATAAATGAATGATTCTGTTAATAAAACTTTACATATTTATTTAAATTGTGGTTAAAGTAAGGTTAAAAATATCAAGGATCAACTTCCTGAAAAATTTGACCAAAACAGGAAAAAAGTTGGAGAATGGAAATTTATAGGCCAAGACTGCCTGACTTTATTTTTCAGAGAGATCCACTGTACCTTCCACACCACCTCAATTGCTCTTAGAAAATCTGGAAATAAAATAATTATAAAATCTGATTGAAAGATAGAAACATATTCTAAAATGTGGAATACAAAAAAGCCATAAGAAAAACTCACAAATTCAATATGGCATACAAGGAGTAAGTACAAAAAGCAAATAGTTTTAAGATGTTCCTCAGTGAAGGGAGGTAAGAGGAACTGGGGAATGTGTGTCATACAGAACACCTACATCTAACAAGATAAAGATAACTGGAGAAAGACTAAGAGGAATTTGCATTGCACAAAACAGCTGAAGAGTCCCAAGATTTTGTAACCAGTGCCGACAAAAACTTCAGAATCATTTAGGAAACCCATGATTGTGTTGCCCTTTTCCCCTCCTCCAGCATCAACAGAAAGCCACAGTTAGAAAATGTTGGCTTCCAAAACTGTGATCTATGCATGTTTCAAAAGCAAAGGATATTTGGTGAGCAATGGGTATCGGAAGTTACTTTGACAAGTAGTGTTGATTTGGGCCCCACAGGAGTGAGATTGGAAATGGTAGTTTTTCTTGGCAAACTTGAGTTTTAAACCCTTTGTATCTTGAATGCTGGGAGAGGCAGAGAGATTTCCCAATAAGATAAGGTAATGTAAAAGAAACCATATATCTTGGCAGGCCCTATGTATTTCATATTCTCCTTGAGGCTAACAAGTTTTAGAGTTCTTGCATGCGTGCATGGACACGTACACACAGGCACACACATGCACGCGCGCGCACACACACACACCCCGTGTGCTGGGGCTATTTATTTATCATTCTGAACTGTGTTGGTCCCTTCTCTCTGTCCTTCTTCTCATGTCAAGTCCATAAAAGCACACTTAAGTATGTGATTCTTTGACATTTGATTTGTGTGGTCAATGGAAAACCACTGTTTTAAATTCCCTGGAAACATGGGTCATGGATACTATATTTAAAGAAATTTTCGTCATCAGGTGGCTGGATTTTTCCACCAGTATTTTCACCTTTCGTTGACTAACTCACATACACACTCCTTATCCTCCCAACTTTTGTAAGCAAATGCATCACCATCCACATCACTCTGATACACACACACTGTTCATAATGACATCAGAGGCCCATGATATTTCTTTTTTGAGAGAATTTTCCATTTGGGTTGGAAAAAAAGGAAAAGTAAAGAAAGTAGGACCAAATCTAGTCATGCAGTGTCTTAACATGGAGAATGTAGGTTGAGAGGAGGTTTTAAAATTATCACTGGGGTGTTAGTGAGGGATGGAGTGGAGGCCCGGTGGCAAGGCTGAATTCTATGAAGACTTTGGATGCAATGCCTAGGATGTGACTATCCCTGCTGTTGGTTGTTGGATTTCCTCTGGGAACTCCTTCAGTAGCTGGAAATATGTGGTTTTATTTTCATTTCAAAGCATTAGCAGAATATACATTGTGCCTAAGGGAAGGAACAAACTACGTGAGGGGGGACTAAGATGTTTTTCCTGCCCTTGCCGGAGGTCAGCTAACCCAAGACTTCAGCTGCATGTGCTCCTTACACAATCCCAAGGAAAAAGACATTTATGAACCAAACTCCAGGTCTCTCCCTTGTCACCATCAAATAAATTGAGCACTTAGCTCTCCAATTCAGGAGCTTTTAAGGTTCTGTCTGTGGCTCAGCTACTGAATCATCATCACCCTGGGCCCTCATTAGTTCACCTTCCTGTGATCAAATCTATAACCCTTGGTAAAACTGTATGGGACTTAGTTTCTATGTTTCAGCTAATGGCAATAAAGCACAGTGTTTTTTAAAGTGCTGTTGTCTACTCATGCATATATATATACACACACACACATGCACACACACTTATCTCCTTAAGTGTGTGTGCATGTGTGTGTGTGTATATATATATGCACACACACACATATATATAATAAAGCATGAAATTATTTTAGGATTTATGTTTTCTCTTTCTTCAGAAACACTGTAGTAAAAAAAAAAAAAAACCATAACATTTTGCTTAGGTTAAAAAGGCACATGTGCCTAATACAATAAACACATCCTCAGAAACACAATGAAGTGAACCTTCTTTTACTTAAACTTCAACTATGGGAGAATAGGTAAAGAAAGTAGTTATTTCTGGCAAGATGTTACACAAATACAAACTTCATGCCAGGATTAAGAGTGGTTTAATGGAAAGAGCTATTTTCATTAGTTTCCTTTGCTGTCATTTGCTAACCATGTGACATGGAACAGATTACTTTCAACCTCTAGAACACAAGTGGTTCATCCATAAAATGGATGACTTACGATTTTTTGATTATTTTAAGATGTAAACAATATATCATGTTTCTTTTTATTAACAGCTTTAGTGAGGTATGTTTGACATGCAAAAAGCTGTAGATATTTGATGTATACAATTTGATATGTTAAGTAGATAAGTATATATCCCAGAAATCATCATCACTATCAATGCCATAAATTTATCCATCACCTCCAAAAATCACCTCCCACTTGCTTTTTTTTTTGTGGTCAAAGCACTTAACATGAGATCTATCCACTTAGCAAAATTTTAAGGATACAATATAGTATTGTTAATCATAAGCCCTATGTTGTACAACAGATCTGCAGCATATATTTATTTTGCATAACTGGACCTTTGTACTTTTTAACCAGTACCTCTCCATTTCAACATCTCCTCAGCCTCTTGCAACCATGTCACATGGTTAGCAAGTGATGAGTCTGACTACTTTAGGATCCCACACGTTAGTCAGATTATGCAGTATTTCGCTTTCTGTGTCTGGCTAATTTCATTTAGTATAATGTCCTCCAAGTCCTGCCATGCTTTCACAAGTGGTAGGATTTTCTTCTTTTTTAAGGCTGAATGGTATTCCATTATATGTATACACCATATTTTATTTATCACTTGCCATCAACGAGTATTTAGGTTGTTTTCATATCTTGGGTTCTCTGAATAATGCTGCAATAAACCTGAGTGCAGATAGCGCTTTAAGATCTAGATTTCAATTCCTTAAGGCATATACCCAGAAGTGGGATTGCTGAAACGAATGGTAATTCTGTTTTTATTTTTCTGAAGAATTATCACATTTTTTCCATAGTGCTGCACCAGTTTACATTCCCACCAACAGTGTACAAGGGTTCCCTTTTCTCCACATCCTTGCCAACACTTGTATCATGTGTCTTTTTGATAATAGTAATTCTAGCAGGTTGTACTTTGTTCTTTTGATAATGATGAGCCCAATGGGTGTGAGGTGATATATCATTGTGGTTTTAATTTGCATTTCCCTGATGATTAGTGATGTTAGATACCTTTTCATTTATCTGTGGGCTATTTGTATGTATTCTTTTGAGAAATGTCTGTTCCGGTCCTTTTTAGATTTTAAAAATTGGATCATTTGGATTTTTACTATTGAGGTGTAGGAGTTCCATATATATTTTATATAATAACCAGATATATGTTCTGTAAATACTTTCTCTTGTTCCACAGATTGAGTTTTCATTTTGTTGGTTGCTCCTTTCACTATGCAGAAGCTTTTCAGTTTAATGTCATTCTACTTGTCTATTTTTGCTTTTGTTGCTTGTGCTTTTGTCATCATATCCAAGAAATCATTGCCTGGTTTAATGTGTAAAAGGTTTGTTTTTCTCTTTGTTTTTTCATGAGTATTATTGTTTCATGTTTTAAGCTTAAGGTAAGAGAAGGGTCCAATTTCATTCTTTTGAATGTGTATATCCAGTTTTCCCCAATGCTCTTTATAAAAGAAACTCCTTTTTCTTCATTATGCTCTTGTCACTCTTGTCAAAGATCAGTTGAACTTTCAATGTACCAGTTTTTGACCTCCTGGGTTAAATGTATTTCTAAGTATCATATTTTTGACTCTATTGTACGTGGAATTGTGTTTAAATTTAAATTTCCTTTTTAGATAAGCTATTGTTATTATCTAGAAACAAAACTGACTTTTGTATGTTGACTTTTGTATCCTGCAACTTTACTAAATTTGCTTATTGAGTTCTAATAGCTTTTGGGGAAATCTTAAGGGTTTCTTACATATAGGATTATGTCATCTGCAAACAGAGGCAGAAGCAGAATTGAGGTGATATCATTGTGTTAATATTAGAAATAAAACTATGATGCTATTTGGAGAAAGCTCAAAATTGATATAACAATGACTATAAAGACTCAAAAGTGAGACACTGACTGTTGGGTTGAACAGGCTAACACACCATTGAAGTGGAGAGAGAAAATGAAGATTGTAGTTGGATACAAGGTCAAAGAGACAGTATGGGGCAGGAAACTATGCAGAGCCCTGCAGGCCATGGTGTGGACACGGGTTTGCATTCCGAGTAAGAGGGATCACCATTGGAATGTTCTGAGTAAGAAGTGCCACAATTTGACTCATTTTTAAAAGACTGCTTTACATTCCCACAGTAATTACAGCATTATTCACAATAGACAATATATGGAATCAAACTAAGTGTTCATCAGTGAATGAATGGATAAAGAAAATGTGTATATGCAAAATAAAATATTATTTATCCTGAAAAAAGGAAATCCTGTCATTTGTTACAACATAGATAAACCTGGAGGACAATGCTAAGGAAAATAAGGCCTACACATAAAGACAAATATGGAGTGATCTCACACGTGGAAAGTAAAAGGGTTGAACTTGTAGAAACTGTGTAGAATGCTTGTTACAGAGGATGGAGGTGGGGGATTGGGGCTATGTTAGTTAAAGGATACAAAATTTCAGTTAGAAAGGAGAAATAGGTTCAAGTGGTTTATTGTACAACATGCTGACTATGGTTAATAAATATATTTTTGAAAATTGCTAAGAGAATAGATTTCAAGTGTTCTCACCACACAAAAAGTAAGTATGTGAGGTAATGCATATGTTAATTGCCTCAATTCAGCCATTCTACAGTGTATACATATATCAAAAAATGTTTTATACAATAAATATGTACAATTTTCATTTGTCAATTAAAAAGTCTATAAAAAAGGACTATGCTAGCTGCTTTGTTGAGAAGATATTAAAAGGAGCAAGCAAGGAGTCAGGTTAAACAGATCATTAATAGTTCAGGTGAGAGAATATGGCAGCTTGGACCAAGGAGAGAGGCATGGAAGTGGTGAGAAGTGATATTATTCTAGATATATTGTAAGGGTTCAATAATGAGGATTGATGTGTTGGAGAGAGAGAGAGAAAGAGAATGATCACAAGACTGCTAGTTTTTTGGCCTCAGAAAATAAAAGGATGGCATTTTCATTGGCTATAATGTGGAAAATTACAGATAGGGCAGTTTTAGTGCAAGGGTAGTGGGACAATATTATGAATTAAGTTCTCAAAAGTTAATTTTAAATGCAAAATGAAACATCTCTATGCAGTTGTTGGGTTGGTAATTGTTATAAAAGTCTGGCGTTCAGGTGCAATATTTCCAGGCAGTAGGTAAAATCTAGGAGTTGTCATAAAGATGGCATTTTTATTTTATTTTATATTTTATTTTTGAGACTGAGTCTTACTCTGTCATGCAGGCTGGAGTGCAGCGGCGTGATCTTGGCTCACTACAACCTCCGCCTCCCAGATTCAAGCGATTCTCCTGCCTCAGCCTCCCAAGTAGCTGGGATTACAGGTATGCACCACCACGCCCAGCTAATTTTTGTAATTTTAGTAGAGACAGGGTTTCACCATGTTGGCCAGGCTGGTCTCAAACTCCTGACCTCAAGTGATCTGCCCGTGCTGGCCTCCCAAAGTGCTGGGATTACAAGCGTGAGCCACCACACCTGGCCAAGGTGGTATTTTAAAGACCAGAAATGGGATGAACTTAACTAGGGAGTATAGATAAGGATAAACTATCCCAGAATTGAATCTTAGACATTCAATGTTTAAAAACGGCAAAGATTAGGAAAAATCTTCAAAGGAGACTATGGAGTGTCTGGAGAAGAAGAAAGAAAACTAGGTGGATGGACTGTCCTGGCAAATAATGAAGAGAGTTCTTCAAAGAGGAGAGTGATACACACTATTAAATGCTCCTGATGAGTAAAGTGAGTACTGAGAATTGACTGCTGAAGTTAGCAACATGGCAATTACTGATTACTTTGATTAGAGTGGTTAGTGTGGGTAAAAGTTTCACTAAAAAGAGTTTAAAAGAGGAGAGGAGGGGAGAAATTGGTAACCAAAGTTTTTTCCATAAAGTCAAAGAAAAATAATATGCAGGTGATACAAGAAAAAATGATCTCATTTTTTTTTTGTTAATAGGAGAAATAACAATTTTGCATGCTCAGTGGAGGGATCCCGAAGAGAGAGAAAATTAATCATTCATGAGAAAAGAGGGGAGAATTGCCTGAGTAATGTCTTTGACTAGATGAGAGAGAGGATAGTGTCTACTGATGAGGTGGAAATCTTGGTCTTGGATAGCTAATAGGTTAGAATGTAGATATTCTTATATATTCAGGGAGGTACGTGAGAGGTTGTGGAAATTATCTTAAGATTGATTCCATTTTCTTAATGAAACAGGAAGAAAAAAAGGGCTCTGCTGCGAATGAGGATGGAGAAAAGGGTGTTGGGGATTTCAGAAGCAAGGGCCAACTCAGATATGGAGGTTTTTAAAAATGATTCCAATCCTGTCATTCAAGGCGCCCTTCAATGGTTCTGACAGTTAGTTGCATAGATATCTTCCAAGTGTTTGGAGAAGGTAATTGTGTACCCCATGAAGTATCTGTTCTCCTTGGTTACAAACTTCTCAGGCAACTGTTCCATGCAACGTGACTTTCAGAATTTTATGATATTACTTAGTCTTTTTTGAGGACTCTAGATTTTCAATATCTTTCTAAAATGAGATGTTCAAAAATAAAGTCAATGCTCTGAATGTGTTTTGACTCCATAAATTATTAGACAACCTACTAGTCTAACCAGGTTGCACTGTCTTTGGAAATGCAACTTTGACTTAGGCTTCTTATTCCACAAATCCTTACCCAAATCCACAAAACAATTCCAATCTTGTGCAATTGATTTGCTTGAGATTATATTCAGGATCTCACACTAACTTCTTTAAAATCCTTCTTTGTTGGTTTCAGATTAGCATTCTAGACTGTAAAGGGCGCTCTGAATGTCATTTCAGTACTAGAAAAGAAAATAACAGGTGGTGTTTATTGAGTAAGTGCCAAACACTGGGGTAAGCTCTTTAAAGGCATTTGCTAATTGAATTTTCTACACAATCCATGAGAAAGATGTGGTGCCCATTTTATAGGTGAAGAGACTGAGGTACTGAGTGATCAAATTGCTTGTCGAGAGTCACAAAGTTAACAATGTGACAATCTGGGATTCAAACTCAGAAATTTAATGTCAATGTCTAAGCTCTATTTTATGCTCAAGAGAAACAATCTGTTTGGAGGAAGAGCTGAAAGCATAATTGATGTCTCTATTCTGAGAACTCCTGAAAAATCAGTCCCTTTTCTACATCTCCAAGCTCCTCATCCTCCCATGAGATAGTAAGACCTTTAATTTTTATATGTCACCTCTTATGTCTAATTCCTAAATGTTCCTATTCTACTATTTATTTCATTTAGCACTTCCAGGGGTTGTGCTATCTTCAGATTTTGCAAAGCATTTAAACTAAGTGGACAGGCATTGGAGAGATTTGGGACACCTGCTGAAAGTTTAAAAGCTGTCCCATACAAGTCAATTTTAGCCACAATAAGCAAATTTTATTATCCTTTTCTTTTTACATTTTGATGAAGTTCTTATTTTTCCATGCTGATCTTCCATATTGAATTATAATGGAAATCTCCCTCCCATCTTTTCCTTGTTATACATGTGCATTTTAAATACAATTTCTAGAATAAACATGTTTCAAAGCAATCTCTGGTTCCAAAGACTATGACACCCTTAGTAGGTTCTTCCAACTTTAAGCCTCACATGGATTTCCCAACTGTCCAGTGATTTAACTTGTCAGATTGCTGGAATCAAGTCACTCATACATGTTACCCCTTAATCTCCAACTGAAAGCCATAGCCTTCCCTTTTGCAAAGAATGGCACTTCTATTGCTTTAGAAATCCAAACTGTCTGCTCACTGTTTGTGCACAGCTGCAGCAGCTAAAAGCATCTGGCATGCAACATATGGAATTTAATTTCCTGATATTTACATAGATTGAAACTGGTTTTGCTCTAGACTTCAGAAAATCTTTGCACCAGATCTTAAGACAAAAGTTTTCAGATAATTTTATGCCCACCTCCCATACTCCCCTGCTGCAATTCCTTCAGTGACCAAGAGGACAATCAGAACATGAAGTCTGCTAGTGCTTCATCATATTGAAAGATTAAGAGTCCTCCACTTATTGGCTTTGCTGTGTTGATGGCTTACATTGGTTCTGTTTTCAACTGGAAAACTCTGGGTTTTAAAGTATGTGTTTCCTTGGGATTTTTTTTTTTTAATGTAAATCTTTCCATTGTAATGGGTGTAAATTTACAGAAAAATTGTGAAGATAGTGGAGTTACAATATACCTCACATCCAGTTTCCCTTATTATTGATTGACTTCTTACATTGACATGATAAATTTATCATGATTAATGAACCAATATTGATACACTATTATTAACTAAAGTCTATACTTTATTCAGACTTTCTTAGTTTTTACCTAATGTCCCTTTTCTGTCTCAGGATCCCATCCAGGTTAATGCATTACATTTAGTCCTCATGTTTCCTTAGGCTTGTCTTCACTGTGCCAGTTTTCTAGACTTTCCTTGGTTTTGATGACCTTGACAGCTTTGTGGAATGCTGCTGAGGTATTCTATAGAATGTCCTTCAGTCTTTTTTTTTTCCTCTCCTGATTAGAGTGGACATATGCATTTTGAGGAGGAAAATCACAGAGATATTTTCATCAAGTCATACTGAGAGTACTGTCTTAGTCTGTTTGTGCTGCTATAACAGAATACCACAGACTGGGAAATTTATAAAGAACATAAATTTATTTCTCACAGTTCTGGAGGCAAGCAAGTTCAGGATCAAGGATCCAGCATCTGGTGCATCTGGTGAGGGCCTTCTAGCCATGTCCTCACCTCAAATGACACAAGGCAGAAGGGCAAAATAGGATGAACTCTGTGACCTCGCATGGTAGAATAGCAAAAGAGGGAGAACTCACTTCCATAAGCCTTTTTCATCAGTGTTAATTCATTTATCAGGGTGGAGACTTCATGACCTAAACATCTTCCAAAATTCTATACCTCCCAGCACTGTTGCATTGGGAATTAAATTTTAAACACATACATTTTAGAGGAGGGGACATATTAAAGCCATAGCATATATTATATATACTATCAATCTGGTTTGTGACTATGGATGTTAACCTTGAACACCTGGCTGAGGTACCATTTGTCAAGTTCTTCATGAGAAAAGTTACTCTTTATTTTCCCCCTTCCATATCATACTCTTTGGAAGAAGCCACTATAAGAAGAAGAAACGTAGTTTCCACATTGGGAAGTGGAAATTATTCTCCACCTCCTTAAGGGCAGAGTAACTGCATAAATTATTTGAAATTTGTCTTGGCATTTGTATTTTCTCCCCAATTTACTTATTCAATCATTTATCTGCATCAGTACAGAGTCATGGATGTTTATCTTATGTTTAAGGTTACATTCCATACTGTTTTATCTATTTGGTTGCTCAAATTGTTACAGTTTTGGCCATTGCAAACTCTTTCAATTAGCTTCTGTGTCCTTTTGATATGTCCCATCACTGTGAGATTTGTCTGGTTTTTTTTGTTTGTTTGAGTTCTTTCCTTTTTGGCACTACAGAATGTTCCAGTCTCATCTTTTATATTTCCTTCCACAGTCCTAGAATCAGCCAATTCTTTTCTTGAAATTTTGTTATGACTCAGGTAGTCCTAATGAGGAAATTCTCACTGGTTGTATAGTTCTCATGGGTAGTAGAACCCGGACCCAGTAGCTAGTTAGAAGCAGTTAGTGAGAGATAATGCACATCATTATAATTCCAACTGCTTAATCTTGAAAATCTCATGCACTTGTGAAGCAAATATTTATAGAAAAGCACTGTGTTCTAAACAATAAGATAATTAGATGTTGAGGACATACTAGTTTATGAGAACTATGGCCTATTCTTAGAGAGTTCACAGTCTAATGAAATAAACAAAAAAACAAGCAACCATAATACATTGAGTAGATGCCAGGGTGGAGGAAAGTAATTCTAGGATTAGAGGGAAACATGAAAGACAGTCATGTAACTGAAGCAGAGAAAATATCCTGGAGGTGAACTGATGAATGTATTGAGGAATTTATAACCAAGGTAACTCCTTTGGGCCTTCTGATCTAATAAAAGTTTGTGATTTCTTCAAATATATGTTCTCATGGATCCTCTCTTGTAATTTTAGTGGTTACTTTCCTTCAGAAGCTGTAGTCAATTAGAAGAATCTATGTCTTTCCATCATCACATCATGAATAAAGAGACAGACCCCTGATTCTTTTCTCAGGAAGGAGTTACAACAATAATGAAAATTGTGCTTTCCTCCTAAGGCACTCTGGGACTAAGAGATACAGATGCTCTTAAACCTTCATGTGGCTTAGCATGCAAGTGGCTTTTACATTTCAGAATTAAGAACTATAAGTTAATTTTTCTCATTTATGGATATCTAAAAGAAATAGCATTTAAATATATTTTTAAACAGATTATATTTTCTAAAGATAATTGCAACAATTTCTTCTATTTCATGTGTTTCTCTCACAATGAAACTTTGATATTTCTCTGATCAAGTAGTAGGTCTATGTTCTCTCCTCTTATATACGAGTGAATTGTCACTGTGATGGAAGTGATATTGCTAACTTCTGAAGCTAGGTCATAAGAGTCATGTTCCCTAGCTTCTACTGCAATCTCTCTTGAGACATTTACTCTTGGCATTCAGATACCATCCCATGAGGAAGCCTGAATGAGCCCATGTGGAGATACCACATGGAGAGTCCATATAGGGGTTGAGGCTGAGGAGCCCATTCAAGATCCTGGCTGACAACCAGCATCAAATGCAAACCACATAAGGGAAGGTGTCTCCAGATTTTTCCAGCCCCCAGCTGTCAAGTCATCCCTTGCTTAAAATTCTTCTCAACTAATGCCCCAGGCATCATAGAGCAGAGACACATCATCTACTCTATGCCCTGTCTCACAGAATTCATCGCTATAATAGGACTTTTGTTTTATGCCATTGTTTTGTTGGAAAAAGGGGGATGGAGGAGGTTGTTATTATCCAATAGTAATAACTGAAATATAAGTAGCCATCTCTCCAAGCCAGTGGCCCCTGATGGGAGAGTCAGCCCTGAGCTGTAGAAAGCCTAGCACTCTCTATTATAAGCTATGTGATTTCAGGTTATTAACTTGTAGTTATTATTCAATGTCTGTTCCTTCTTCTTAGTGATTCAGATGTACAAGAACAGGAATGTATGTTTCCTATTCATTTCTGTATCCATAGGGTCTAACACTGTTTCTAAAACTTAGCAGGCAGACATAACATATTTGTTGGAAGGATAGATGTATGCTAGGAGGCATGGTTGAATGAATAGGGTTGTTAAAGTAGAAAAGGTATATGTTTTTAGCAGTGTCAAGTTAGAAATAAATAACATTCTAACATTGTTTTCTTACCTGAGAATTTCAGGCTATTTGGCAATCTATTACTGCATAATAATTTACTCTGAAGCATAGTGGCTTAAAACAGCAAACATTTTATTGATCATGATTCAGTGGGTCAAAGTTTTGGGTTTGGCTTGACTGACATTTTATTTTGTTTCAGTTGATATTGACTAGGCTTAGTCTAAACTGGTCTTACTCAAATGGGTAGCAGTTAGTGTTGGTTACTGTTTAGAGGCTCATCTGGAGCTATCAGCCAAGGATCCTTCATGTAGGTTATGGTTGTCCCTCATGTAGGTTACTACTATATGTGTGGTTACCCGGGGCTTACAACATGGTGGCTTTTCTCTTAGAGGAAGCATTTAAAAATATGAAAGTGGAAGCTGCATATATTTTAAAACTTAGCTTTGAAAGTTATACATCAATTCTGAGATGTTGTATTAGTCAAATCAAATTAGATGACCAGCTCAGCTTTAATTGAAGAGGAAAGAGCATTACCTATTGATGAGAGAATGACAAGGCCACATTGCAAGATAGCATTTGAGGTGGGAGATATTGCTGTGACCAGAAATAATTTGATTGATTTATTAATTTTATGTTAATTTATTTGCTTGCAAACTGCCTATTTATACCAGTACTTTAATTCCCAGAGGTTTTTACTTTCTGGCCACGCACAGACCACTGTGCATTACAGCTAGTCTTTTGAGCATAGCATTAAACTTCAAGTCAGAGGATACGAGTTTGGATTTTGTATTTATCATGTAACTGCTATCTTTCTTGATTTATAGTTTAATGTCCCCAAACAATTGACTTAACTTATAAAACCATTGCAATTATCAATGTTTTATTAGGTATCTTAATTGTTTTAAAAATAAATGAGTCAATTATTACAAAAACTCTTTGAATTCTCTGATAAACTGTATAGTAATGGCAGATCCAGGTTGTTCTATGCCTCCTATATGTTTGGTACTGTGTCATATGCAGTGGGTATAATCAGCTTTAATCTTCACAACCTGAGGCTCCAGAATTAGTAGTTTCACTTTATCGAGGAAAAGTATTCAATTCAAAGTCACACACCCAGTAAATGATGATATTAGACATTCAAACTCAGAATGAGTTCCAGAGCTCATGTTCCAAAGTAATAAGCACAACCCCTTTCTTTTAGCAATTCATGATCTTAAGTAACATGCATAATATTCTACCATATAGACAAACTCCAAATGTATGAACTTGCAGGTGGGCATACCGATTTTGAGTCCCAACTCTGAATTTACCTGTTGTCTATGTCCGGGCCAGTTATGTAGCATCCCTGAACCTCAGAAATAAGAAAGCTTAAATGGGGGTCGCATATAATACACCTCACAGGGTTATTTTGTGAAATAAATGAAATAAAGCAACTATCAACATAGTGTCTGGAGTAAATTTCCAAGATACACTACTTATTTGATTGACCATATGAAACATTTATTTTTAAAAGTCAAAAACAATAGAAAACCAGAAAAAGTTAAAAAATCAGCAATTTCATGTGTTCCAAGCTAAATTATATGTGTGTAATAGAATTTTTTAAATATATGTGTTTTTTTTATTAGCAGTACTTAAAAATGATTAAACAGAGTGTGGTTATATCTTCATAATAATTCGATAAATAATCCAAAATAAAATTGAAATAATTTAATTTATAATATCATCATAAAAGATAATACACTTATGAACACATTTAACAAAAGAAATAGAAAGCTTATACTCTAGAAACTATAAAACAGTGTTGAAAAAATCAAAGAAGACTTAAATAAATGTGAAGACATCACGTGTTGATGAATAAAAAGACACTTTGTTAAGACCCCAATATTCACCAAATTTGATCTACAGATTAAACACACTGTTCTTATAAAAATGTCAGATAGGTTTTTTTTGTTTGTTTTTTAGAAAATGCCATTCTGATTCTAAAATTCATGTGGAAATATATATATATATATATAGCCAGAAAAGCCAAAAAAGGCTTTAAAAAGAAAGGCAAAGTTGGAGAATTCATACTTCTTGATTTCAGAACTTATTTCAGAGCTATAGTAATCAAGGATTCAAGACAGTGTGTTACTGGCATAAGCACAGATATATAGCCCAATGAAACAGAATTTAAAGTCTCAAAGAAAACCCCCTGTATTTATAGTCATATTAATTTTGACAGAGGTGTAAGGCAATTTGGTGGAGAAAAGAATAATATTTTCAACAATGATGCTAGGAAAACTGGATATCTACATGGGTAAGAAGGAAGTTAGACTCCCTTTCTCACACCACACACAAAAATTAACTCAGAATGAATTGTAGACCTAAATGATAGTTCTAAAGCTGTAAAACCCTTAGAATGAAATATAGGAGTACAACTTCATTGTCCCAGGTTAGGCAAAGTCATCATAGCTGTGACACCAGAGGCCCCCATGACAAGGGAAAAAATATAGATAAATTGGGCTCCATCAAAATAAAGTAAATCCAGTATTTCAAAGGACACCGTAAAGAAATTGAAAATACATGCCAAAGAATGAGACAGAGTATTTGCAAATCATATATCTAATAAGAGATTTGTGTCAATAAGCTCTTACAACTCAATAGTAAAATAATAAATAATCTAATTTTAAAAAAATGGGTCAAGGATCTCAATAGACATTCCGTCAAAGAAGATATACAGTGGATACATAAAAGGATTTTCAACTTTAACATTACTAGCCATTGGGGAAATGCAAATCAGAACCATAATTAGTTACCATCACAGCCACCCATGACGTCACCTGAGATGGCTAAAATAAAAGAGACAGATAGTAACGAGTCTTAACATAGGTGTGTAAAATTGGAGCCTACATCCATTACTGGCAGGAATACAAAAATGTATCGCTGACTCTGGAATATAGTCTAGAAGCTCCTGAAGAAGTTAAAGTTTCTGTATCCCCCTACAATTTCCTTCCTGATTCTATATGGAAGAAAAATGAAAATAAAACAAGGTTATTCAAAGCAGCATTGTTCATAGTAGCCATGAAAGTAGAAACACCCATAACTAATAAATGAATAAATGAATAAATAAAATGTGGTATAGCCACACAGTGGAATATTAGGCAGTCATAAAAAAGAATAAAGTAATGATACATACCATAATGTGTATGAGACCTGAAAACATTATGCTAAATGATGAAGCCAGTTCCAAAAGACCATATACTATATTACTTAATTTATATGAAATATCCAGAATAAGCCAATCTGCAGAGACAGTAAATTAGTGATTGTCTAGGGCAAGGGGGTTAGAAATAAACAGTGACTTTTAATAGATACAACATTTCTTTTTAGAGTGATGGAAATGTTCTAAAATTGATTGCGATGATGATTGAACAACTCTATGAATATGGCAAAGAGCATTTAACTTTACACCTTAAATGGGTGAGTTGTATGGCATATAAATTACATGTATATACAACTGTTCAAAATAATACTAGCAGACATGTATATCATTGACGATGTGCCAGATACTCTTCTGAGTTCTCTATAGATATTAATTCATTTAATCTTCATTACAATCCCGTTAGGTTGCAATATTTTTATTTTCTCTTTAAAGATAAAGAGAAAGAATAAGAGAACAGATAATTTGTTCAAGGTTGTTTGAGTAAGAGTGGGGCTGAGATTCTGATCTTGATACAGGATCTTCATGCTTATTTACTATGGTATATCACCTCTTATCAATTACAAAACATGCATGTACCTCTATCTTTATGCCCTTTTCTCTTCTTAAATTCTGCTTTGGTTGTGCACTTCCTCCAACCAAATGATTTGTGGTGGGAGTTTTTGTCTGTGTTAGTGTCAATGCTATTCTGAACATTTGTCTTAACTGCCCATCTGCATTTCCCCGTGCTCCTCAAGTCCAAGTAACTGTAAAACTAAACGTCTCCTTTGAGGCAGGTTGGGCTGTTGTTTTTCATTTCTACTCAGGGATCCACATGTCATTCTAAAATGGGAGGTGCAGGTGAGATAGTCATGAGGTTTAAAAGGAAAGGTGTTTGTGTCAGATGATCCAGAGTTAGAATCATGTCTTCATCTCTGCTAGCAGCATGACCTTAGATTATTTACTTTATTTCTCTAAGCTTCAGTTCCCTTATCTTAAATTGGGGATGAAGATAATACTTATGTGATGACATGATGGCATTGCTGTGAAAATTAACCTGTGTAAAGCTATCAGAGAATGGCCCACGCTCAGAAAACAGGAGCCATCCACCTTATTCACTTACCCCACCAGTGTCCTAGTTTTCCAGCATGGTTAGCAGAGCATACTGAGGGATGAAAGTCCTTCTCAAGCTCAGAAAACTAATTTCTTCCACCCTGGAAAGTTTTCACCTCCCCAAATGACACAGTTAAACCAGATTGAAAACCTAGGACAAAATACTCTATAACTGAGAAGAGAGTGCATGATGGGACTTGGCTTGATCTCCCAGTTTCTCTAGAGAAATTAGAGCGGCTAAGATGTTTAAATCCCCAGCCAGAACCCATGATTTAATTTGGTTTTATAGTTCTAAGGATTGCCTTGTTGTGGTTTCCCTTTATCACATACAGAGCCAGATCTCTCCCTTACCCACCATGAAGAAGGGAGCCAGGCACTGTAAACGTGTGCTGGCACGGCACTTAGTCACTGAGATTCTTATTATGTGGTCTCCTTAGGCAGTCACATCTGCATGGAGGCTCGGGCATAAGGACCAAAGACAGGACATGGGCTGAATAGGGGAAACTTTGTGCTGCCTTGGGAGGAGCCTGAGCTCCTGTTTGCATCCTGAGTTCATGGTTTTACTATGAGATTTCAGTCAAGTCTCCTGCCTGAGCCTCCATTTAGCCACATGTAGCTTGGAAATACTAATCCACACATCGCCATATTGATGTGAGGATGTGAGAGCTGATGCCTGACACTGAGCAAGTTTTCAATCAGTGTTATTAGATGTCCACTAGGAAACAGAAGGAGAAAAGTAGCATGCATAGATTTCTGAGCCATCTTTCTTGATCTCATCGTCATCATTCTGGGAAAATGGGATTGAATGAGCAGAAGAAAGTCAGTTCATTTTCCTTTGTTTGAGAAGACGTCTAGTAACATTTCTTGATATGTCCTGTCCATTCTACTTTTGACACTAGAATCCTAGATGGAAGTAAGAGTAGAGATAATATAGCCCCACCTACTCATTTAACAGCCAGGGAAACTGAGACTGAGTAAGGGAAATTGACCTACTGAAGAACACACAACAAATGAGTTTCAGGGTGTGAATCTGATGTTTGTGTTCTTTTCACTGCATGAAATTGTTTCTGGTAAATCACCTGAGACAAATTCAAAGAGAGGGAAGATTGCAGTGATTGAAAAACCTACTATTTGATCTCACGATAGGGTGACTGTAGTCAATAACAACTTAATTATGTATTTTAAAATAACTTTAGGAATGTAATTGGATCGTTTGTAATGGAAAGGATAAATGCTTGAGGGGATGGATACCCCATTCTCCGTGATGGCTAATTTCACATTACATATGTATATTAAAACATCTCATGTACCCTGTAAATATATACAGCTACCATATACCCACAGAAGTTTTAAAAACTAATTTAAAAAATAAAGAAAAGAAATGTACAAGGAAGAAGAGCTCTTATTTGATCAGAGGAGGAGGAAGTATGAAAGTGGAGCAGAAGCAGCCAGCCAAAGGCCTCCGAGGCCTTGCTTGGAGTTTGGGCTTTAGCTTGAAGGCAGTGGGAAGTCATTTTTACTGGAATACAAATGACTTGAGGGCAGAATTCTAGTTCATGTCATCTTCGTGAACCACTTCCTGGCATGTAATATCTGGCACACAGTAGAATTTGAGGAGTGGTTGCTTGAAAATGCTAGATTTCCAAATCGGAGAACCTGCATGGCTGGAGGAACTTGCAAAATCCCTTTGGAGTTGACGCAAGTTGGAAGAAATTCTGAAAACTTGCAACAAACATTCACTTTTCTAATAATTCTTTAACATGAAAAAATAAGCATAGGAAATAACTTCAGAGATAGCTCTTTCAAAAATGTTGTGACCCTGTTCATGCACTGAACTGGTAATTAGTAAACTTTCCCCGATAGCTAGTAGATAGTGCGTGACCCTGCAAAAGGCTGGTTCCAGGAAGTGAAGTAAGTAGGTGTTTTTTTGTATGTTTCAAAGAAAATATAGTTTACAAATAAAAAAATGCAATCTACAATAAATAAATAAATAATAAAATAAATTAATGAATAGAAGTTCAGAGCCTAAGAGATTCTCCATATGGCATCTGCCTCAGCTTCACCTTCTACCCTGAACATATATGTGCTTCACTGCTCTTGATTATTGCTACACAAGACATTTGGTGACACGCTGACCTCTGGTCATTCTCATTATATTTATAACTTTGTAACAAATTATTTAGAAAAAGAATTAGAATAATCAGAACTGGGGTTTGAAATGAATTAGTAGCCCTTGGAACTCTGAGGGAGTAATAGGAGTACCAAAGTATGGATGTATCATTTCACCAAATGGGTGATCTGTGATTGAAAAATTTAACTGAGCTGGACTAAGATCGCGTTAGCTAAAAGTAGGAAAAGGCCTTGAGCTGCCTTATAAATGATGGGTTCATAATGGAAGTGGAAACTGCTCAACATTTACTGGACGTTTTCTAAGTATCAGGCACTGAGCTAGATGTCTTATTTATCATTTGTCTTGTCTATTTGATCATCATACCATCTTTACAACATGAGAGCTATCATCACCACAATTTTGGGTCAGCAACTTGAGCTTCAGAGAGACAAGAATCTGTGGAGACGGGAGTGTATCTGTTTTCCTCACCACTATGTCCACAGAACTAGTAGTATGTCTGGCACATAGTAGGTAAGTTAAATGATTCCCCCACAGCCATAAAACTGAAGAATTATGCAATGAGAAATTGAATGGTGGTCGACATGGATGTATGTGACTCTGTGTGTCTGTGTGTGTAGAAAGTCCTAGCTTGAATGACATCACTCCTTCATTCATAAACTTCCAATAAGTTTCCATTGCACAGGTCGTTATTCCAACAAGCCTTTGTTGATCTCTCCAACTTTGTCCCTGCCCTGTCTCCTTTTTCTTTTCCATATTCCAGTGTCACTAATTTTGTGTCTATCCTTCCAACATGCTGAACTAGGTTTTGTCTTGCTGTTGCTCTTTTCTATCTCTAAAACAATCTTCTACTCCCTTAGCATAGCTAGCTTTTCTTATTTTTCCTGTTACTGTGCAAATGACGTTTTCTTCAGATAAGCTTACTCTAACAACCCAATCTGAACTTGTTATCCAGCCACTGGCTGTCACATCACTCCTTTTATTTTTATGCTCTATTTATTCCTCTCTGAAATGAATTTTACTTGTATATGCTTTCTGTTCTTTGTCAGATCTCTATTAGGATGTTAGTTTTATAAGAGGGGAACTGTTGCCTCTTTTTTATTCATTTTTGTATTACCAGCACCTAGAATATTATTGGCATTTTAGTAGATGTTCAAAAGTATCTATAGAATAAACAAATCAGCGAATAAATGAACAAATGGGTGACTGTTGCCCGCTGAATGAAGTCCCCAAATACCAAGCCCCAATTCCTCTTGTTTTCTGCATAATGTCCTAATATAGGCTTTCATCACTCTTTCTCCTCCTAATCTTATCCTTTTCTGTAATGGACAGCAATTTGCTCACCACATTCTACCTCTACTTCCCTTCTCTCAATTACCAGGATCCTGCTATTAAAGTACTTCACTTATGTCCCAGCAATACTTAACCACTTAAAGTTTCCTAAATGCACCATTCCTTTCTCTCCTAGCCTTTATTCTTGTTGTTCCCTCCTCCTGGACCACCCTGTCCTCCGTTGTCACCCCATGCTTTCCACTGCATAAATCCCACAGAACCCACCATACTCAGCACAAATATCCCCTTCTATGGCAAACCGCCTCTGATCTTCCCAAATGGTGATCCCTCCCAGTGCCCCTTTAGTGCCTATTCCATATTGTATTGTAGCATTTATCCCACAGTTTAATTATGCTTTCCTGATACTTTCCTCCTGGAAACTGTTAACCCAGGGGAAAAAGAAAGTAAAATTTTACCACTCTCTGAATCCCAGCTAGAGTACAAAGTTAAGCATGAAATGGCTACTCAGTGAACAGGTGTGAATGAAGGAGACAGTGAATAAAAGTAAAAAAAATTAGTTAATTTATACAGAAACAAATCTGTGAATATTTGACCCAGGTTTTACTGTTTAGTTGACACTGAGAGTGACCAGTTTTCCTTGTTTGCTCGGGACCAAGAATTTCTGAAATAAGAGACTTTCAGTGCTAAAACCAGGATATTCCTGGGCAAATGAGGATGAGGTTATTGCCCTATACACACCCAATTTTCTTGATATTGATAGTGATAACAGGAGAAATTGATTCAGTGAGGTTTTTAGGTTAGGTAAGATTTCAGGTGAAGGTTACTGGATGGGAGACCAGAACTGCATAGTAGACTAAGATTAGAAGCAGGGGAAGGATCACAGTGGCACTTCCTCCTGGAAGGTAAACTTTTAGGGTGGTGTGGTGGCATACAGAAGGAGCAAACTAGGGGACAGGTGGGTCTGGGCCTCACTCTAATTGCCTCTTACTATCTTTATGGCATTGGGCAAGTAAAATGACCCCTGAGCTTCCTGTCTGTGAAGCATATTTTCCAATGCCAAATGAAGCACTATTACAGGTCCTAATTAAGTGCCTGACACATAGTAATTGCTCAACCAAGCACTATTCCCTTCAGCAGGCTGTGAACCTTATACAATGGGAAATTGAACAATGGGTACAATGGATCATTGTCTCCAGACCCTAAAGTAGGGTTGTTTCAACATGTAGGGTTAAGTAGTTATTACATTTTTCCAACCTGAATTAGCAAGAAGTTTGGTCTCATGAACCATTGGTTTTGTATATAATTAATACTACATTCTGTGTAATGTGTGTCTTAACTCTAGTTATGTGACTTTTTAACAGTTCCCTTGTCACAGCAGTATGCCTGATGTGGTAAGGTTACAGAGAGAGATCCATAATTTCTCAACAATCACAAAAAGTACCAATATTCATATAAAACATGTTGTATCCTTTTGACCGAGCAATTCTATTTCTAGGAATTTGTCCAAAAGAAATAACGAACAGTGATGTTCATCTCAGTATTGTTTATTACAGTGAAAAATCACAAACAACCAAAATGCTTAACAATAGAAATTTGGCTAAGTTAGTTACATTTTAGACATTCACTGGATACCACACAGACATAAAAAAAATTGTATTCCCTAAAAGTATTTAATGACTTGGAAAGAAGTTCAAGGCATATTGTTAAATGAAGAAAGCAGATAACAAAACGGTATGTTCAATATGATTCTAATTTTGTAAAATAAAAATCATGAAAGAAATAACATTAAACAATACCAGCAGTAGTGTCATTAATGTTTGAGAACATAGGCTGTGGAGTCAGAAACCTTGGATTCAAATTCCAGCCCTACTTTTTTGCTATGTGATTTTGGAAATTACTTTACTTTTCTTTGTCTCAGTTTCCTCATTGGCAAAGGGGGGACAACATTTGTTTCCATATTATAGGATTTTTTGTAAAAATTAAAAAACTTATATCTATGAAGTGTTAGAAGATTACCTGGTACAAAGTAAATACTATAGAAGTGTTGGCTATTATTTTTAATTTTAAAAGTGAAGTTATTTGTAACAAACAGAAAATGAATCCTCTCTATGCAAATCCATCTGGCAATTAATTGCCTGAGCTAGAATTTGAACCTAAGCCTGTCTGACTCTATAATTTGATCACCTAACCATTAAGTAATTCAGAAAAAGAAATGTTAGCTATGTTTTTCATAGCTGTAAGATGATGCATAACTTCTATGCTCTTCTTTGTGATTTTCTAAAAGTTTAAAAATGAATACATATTGCTTTTATAACTAGAAAAAAACATTATTTCAGCACTAAATTTTAAGTTGTCTAAATGAAGTAAAACTTCTTATGCTCAATTCTACCTTTATTAATTAATTGGCCAGTTACTTTATTTCTGCACTATAACAGGGTGAAGAGGCAAGCTTCATGAGAGATGCTTCAAATACTACAAGGTGCCAAATTCATAGTCACAGAAAACGGGTCACAGGTACCCAAAGTGCTTGATCCAGAGTGTACCTGTGACCCGTTTTCTGTGACTATGAATTTGACGATCAGCATGTGTTCCAGAATCAGACAGAATTGAGTTCAAATCCCAAAGCTATAAGCCCTTGGACAAATTACCTAGCTACTCTGAGTCTTAGTTTCCTTCTTTATGAAATAGGATAATAACAGTTCTTCATGATGTCTTAAGTAGTTGGAGCTCTATGTGAAATGACCATCATTATTCCAGGTAAACAGTAGGTGCTCAACTATTGGTAATCATTAAGAGGATTATGGAATTTTGAATTGACACTTAGAGCTACTGAATCACCCTACACTGGCATGACATTGGGGAGTTCTAATTCCTACACTGTAACCTTAAATGGCAGCAATAAAATATTAAAGCCTCCAACTACTGGTTGGGTGGACCAACATTAGAAAGCCGTCTGTAACTCATTTCTATAGTGAAGGAAAACTTTGCCATTGTTTCTCACTGTGTATCCCCTCCTTTAAAGAATAACTAAAACACTAAATGCACCCGTTTTATGAGATGTTAAAAATACATCAAAGATTGAACTCTGCCTGCCTGTTGCTGATTTGGAAATGGGCTTGAATGCATTCCTTACATCCAGATTGAATTACTATTACTTTTACTCTGCAATACTGCCAGACTTTTAAAACTTTTTTTTTTAGTAGGACTTGCTCTGGGTCCAGAACATGGTAATAGGAATTAATTCTGGCAATTCTATTGCTTAGTCTGCTCACCAGCTCCTAAATATCAACACACATTCTGAATTTCAGCCAGAATTGATTGGAAAATTGGCCTTATAATTCACTAGGGTTCAGATTTGAGATCAGTTAACACCAGACTTCTGGAAACATTGGCTGCCCCCTTGGGCCAGTGAGTGGTGAGGTTATTCTCCTTGAAAACAGAGCTGAAAGTCATGCCTTTCTTCCTCCCTTTTTAGTGATTTCAGACTTTGCATCCTGCTGCAAACTGCTCTAAGAGTGGGAGTACACAATGCTTCATGCAGGCTTTACACAGAAGGAGAAACCTGTTCATACAGAGGGGATGTTCAGACCCGTGTTATCAATTCAGATTGTCAGGTTGAACCACAGAGAGGGGGCAGGATCTACTGAGTGCGATAGACTGAATTGTGTCTGTCCCACCACTCTGAATGTATTTGTTGAAGCCCAGCCCCTAATGTTATGGTATTTAGAGGTGGGGCTTTTGGGAGATAATTAGGTTTAAATGTGGTAATGAAAGTGGGATTCTTGTGATGGAATTAGTATCCTTATAAAAAGAGAAGGACACCACAGGCATCTTTTTTGTCACTGTGTGAGAATACAATAAGAAGGTGGCCATCTGAAAATCAGGAAGCGATCCTCAGCAGACAATGAATCTGTCATCATCTTGATCTTGGACTCTGCAGCCTCCAGAACTGTAAGAAATAAATGTCTGTTGTTTAAACCATTCAATGTATTGTATTTTGTTATAGCAGCCTGAGCTAAGAAACTGACACTGAGAGTTGTGAAAGACTATAACCCATATTCCCTGAATCTCGGGCTACAGTTATTTTTTCCTACTTTGCCATATCTCATATAAGAAGTCTTTGCTATCACTCTAAATAGTGGGTAGTTGATAGATTAACTAACTATACCATCACCTAAATGTGGCCTGGATCTCAGCAACCTGTAACACATTTGATTAATCAATGGGTGGACAATGTACATTCGCCATCTTTCAAATTGTGGCTTCCCCATGAGTCCCTTTGGTCCTTCACTGAGCCGTTTTGCCATGCACAGAGAGTATAATGCCACTTAGAAGTTGCAAGTCCACTTTGGAACACATGTTCCTGGTTCCAGTTGAATTGCCTTCTGAATGTGGAACTATTTAAAAATCAGAATACTGCTTTCCTGGAAGTGAGAGAAACATAAGAGCAGATGCATGCTGGCAATGTTTTCTGTAATGTAGGCTGTGACCCATGCTAAAATTAGCCTTTCAAACTCTCTACATATTTTGAACATAATGGCTGCATAGCCTGAGAAGGGCATCTCTGCAGAATTGTGGATTGAAATTATGTTAAACTAGGCAGCAGGAGTTTTATCGAAATTGGACTTCTGACATAGACTGGGAGATCTTTTAATTACATGATCAGTAAGATTTCAAAGCAGGCTTAGAAAGTCATCAATATCACTTGTGAAGTGTAGTAAAATATGAGAGAAGGAAAAACTGAGAGTCCTGTGTCAAGAATCCAATTGACAGTCATTAGGTTTTATCTGTGTCAAATTTGAGAACATTTAACACCTGTCCCAGAGAAGTGCACAGGCAGTTATGTGAAACACCCAGCTGCTTCCCAGAACCCACAAGTCCACTGAAGATCATCTGTAAAGAATACACAGGAGACAGCCAGTGAAGAGAGCTGAACAACGAACTCATAAAAGCTTGCAAACAAACAGATTTCCACGTTGGCAAGCCAAGTCCCAAATGTTACTTACAGCTGGGTAAATTTGACCTTCCAAGTGTTTGTTCTTCTTTGTCACCCATTTTAAAAACAGAGACTCAACCCAAGATTACATGGAAGAAAGTGTAGCATAACAGGTTGGTTAAGGGATCGGACTGTGGAGTTTGACTGCCTCAGTTGGAATTCCATTCATGCTACTTACTAACTGCATGACCTTGGACAAGTTGCCTAGACTGTCTAATCCTTTGTTTCCTCACTTGTAAAATAAAGAATAATAATGGCTGTGCCAATTTCATAGGATGTGGTAAGGATTAAGTGTGTTTATCTACAGAGCTCAGTACAGTGCCTGGCACATAGCAAGGACTCAATACATGTAAGACTATTATTGAAATAGTTTCTTGCTTCTCACCCATAAAACATTCTGTGTATGTAACAACACACCTAATGAATCTGGGCACATGGCCGCAAAGAAAGTGTTCAGGAGGTGAGTAGGAGAAAAGCAAAGATTGCTTAGCTATGCATAATCATGATCGTTGCTATCTCTTATTGGCACTGTGTCAAGCACTTTATGAATATCATCTTATTTAATCACCATGGAATATTAAAAGGTAAATACTGTTCTCATTTTTTGTACAAGGCAATCAAAACACAGCAAAGTTAAGTAATTTATCCAGAGTAAGACATCCAGAAAATAGGCTCAAATTTGAGATATTCTGGTTCTACATTTGATCTTCTGAAGCCAACAAAAAGGCCAGGCACAGTGGCTCATGCCTGCAATCCTAGCACTTTGGGAGGCCGAGGAAGGAGGATCTCTTGAAGCCAGAAGTTCAAGACCAGCTTGGGCAACATAGTGATACCCCCATCTCTGCCAAAAATATATATTTAAAAAAAATTAGCCTGGTATAGTGGCATACACCTGTGGTCCAAGCTATTCTGGAGGCTGAGGTGGGAGAATGTCTTGAGCTCTGGAGGTCGAGGCTGCAGTAAGCTGTTATGGCACCACTGCACTCCAGCCTGCTGATAGAGAAGAATCCTGTGTCAAAACACACACACACACACACACACACACACACACACACACACACACACACACAAAATCTTTGCGTTTCCTAAGATTGCTTGGTGCAGTTTTGGCATGACACACAAAGAATTGTGTCACATCACATCAGCATAGTCCTGTCTTATACAATGGAGCGTCGGTAAACACAACTTACACTTACATGTTGTCATGGGAATGGAAGAGAGGGAGGTTTCTATATGTCCACCAATTTTCATAAAGGCTAAACAAGCAGAGCAAATACATAGAAAAAGCTAAGACAAATGGACTCCTGTTCTTTGAAGTTCTCTTTCCCCTGATGAGGCAAATTTACAGGGCACTTTCAAAATATATTCAGTTCAGGTGAGCATAGCCAGTATTTATAAATGTTGCATATCACAGGTATTGTGGACGGGAATCAGCAAAGATGATTTATACACAAAGAAATCTGATGGAAAAATAAATAAGCAACTGCAAAACTGTGTATTAAAGCAGAGTGATTAAGAGCCTGGGCTTGGAAATCCTGGCTTCATTATTCAGCATGTGAACTCAAGCAGATCACTTTACTTTTACATCTATAAAATAGGTCTATTATGTAATCCCTACAGAACAGGACTGCTAGCATAATGATATGGAATAAAGTGCATAAACAACTTAGTATTTGCACCTAGAGTCACTCAACAATATTAATTACTATGATTAAATTAGACCACCTACCTAGGTCTAGTACTAGTTCTACCACCTACTGATTTTGTATTCTTGAGCAAGTTACTGAATCACTCTGTTTTCTTACATGTAAACTGGGATAAAAATAGTACCTCCTTCAGAGGGTCATTACAAAGATTAAGTAAGTTAATATTGACAAAGCACTTAGATAAGTGTCTGGCACATAGTAAGGGCTCAGTGGTAGCTATGACTATTATTGCTGTGATTTTTTGGATAGAAGTAAGCACGAGATGCTGTAAGAAAATAAACAGTCACCTAACTGAAGTTGTGATGTGTGAGCAGGAAAAACTTCCTAGAGGACAGTATGAAAGTGTAGACCAGGCGTGGGGAGATGAGCAGGGAAACAGCCAGAGAAATGGGAGATTTAGAAACAACACATCTTGCATTTCTTTATATTCAGACTTCAGTGGAGGCCTTGCCTCTCACATCTCTTGCTTTTGCTGGTTGGAGTTCATAAGTCCTACAATTGGTTTGAAGGCAAATTCCAAACTCGAAAAGGAGTGAGAGGGGGTAAGAGGAGAATGCAGTAACTCCTTTTGAAAAAGGGCTGCAATCATTTAGCCGATTATTTAACATTGTGGAATGCAGTAAGGTCAGAGACTGGCTCACCTTTCAATGTAACTACAGTCCCAATGAGCAATTTCTAAAATTGCTTGAAGTCATTTATACCAGTGAATGCATATGCATTAGAGCCTGGTTAAAGATTTAGAGGATAAGCTGGTTAATAGAATTAATTTAATATATCCGGTATAATTCAGTGGAACACATGAGTGCCCTTCAGAGCCTAAAACTGATGGGAGAGAAACAAATCCTTGTACCAGCCATTAAAGAAGGATTAGTTGGCCTCCTAAAGGAGTAAGCCCATGACTTTCATTCTTCTCTAGCTGTATGCACAATGGATGTCTTGATAAATAGCTATAAACCGTTTACTGGAAATTGGACTCTTTCTTTCTTTCTTTCTTTCTTTCTTTCTTTCTTTCTTTCTTTCTTTCTTTCTTTCTTTCTTTCTTTCTTTCTTTCTTTCTTCTCTTTCTCTCTTTCTTTCTCTCTTTCTCTCTTTCTTTCTTTCTTTCTTTCTTTTTCTCTTTCCCTTCCTTCCTTCCTTCCTTCTTTCCTTCCTTTCTTCCTTCCTTCTTTCCTTCCTTCCTTCCCTCCTTCCTTCCTTCCTTTCCCTCCCTTCCTCCTTCCCCTCCCTCCTTCCCTCTCTCCTCTCCTTCCCTCCCTCCCTCCCTCCCTCCCTTCCTCCCTCCCTTCTTCCTTCCTTCCTTCCTTCCTTCCTTCCTTCCTTCCTTCCTTCCTTCCTTCCTTCCTCTCTTCCTTCCTTCCTTCCTGGGATAAAAATAGTACTTCCTTCAGAGGATCATTACAAAGATTAAGTAAGTTAATATTGACAAAGCAGTTAGATAAGTAAATAGAAAATGTAAATAGCACATAGTAAGGACTCAGTGGTAGCTATGACTGTTATTGCTGTGATTTTTTTTTTGATAGAAGTAAGCATGAGATGCTGTAAGAAAATAGATAGTCACCTAACTGAAGTTGATGTGTGAGCAGGAAAACCTCCCTAGGGGACAGAATGAAAGCTGTCCTTCCTTCCTTCCTTCCTTCCTTCTCCCTCCCTCCTTCCTTTCCTTCCTTCCTTCCTTCTTTCCTTCCTTCCTTCCTTCCTTCCTTCCTTCCTTCCTTCCTTCCTTCTTTCCTTCCTTCCTTCTTTCCTTCCTTCCTTATTTTTCTCTTTTTTTCTTTGGCCACTTCACATTCATTCCATGGTCATACTTGATCCCTTTGCCTTATTTTTGAAGTCAGGAGGGAATGCATAAAAGACCAGAGTACCATACATTCACCAAGGTCATCCATCATCCTTTGTGAGATAGGGTGGCTAGAAAAAAGCTACCTTCACCCCTCTCTGCATAGCCTGAGTGAAGATCCAGGAAACAGTGGCTAACATCCTTATTTAAAATATAACCTGACTTAGTACTGAGGTTGCTGGTGGGAGCTGAGAAGAAAGCCTCCCAAAAGAATCTAATATTTACTGCAGTTCATCAAGACATCGACGTCCCCACCTTTTGCAGTTTAAACATGATTTTGTAGGACCAAATGTCTAGTTTTCTGAAGGTAATTCAAAACAAGAGTATATTGTATTTTGCTATGGTAGATCAAAGCTTCTTGTTCCATCCCTGTCCAAGTTGTGATGCCAAATTAGGGAGACCTTTTGACTCAGAAAAAAAAAAAAACACATTTGGGAAGATATTTTAAGATGATGAGAGAGCTTCTATTTATGCAACTCTCAGTGATATAATTTTTAATAGCACTTTTATATAATTTTTAAGCTGTCAAATCAAAACAGTACTTTTCTAATCTGGGAAAAATAATTTGGGAGTAAATATTGATTACTCTTATGTGGTATGTTTGTTTATGGCCAGAATGACAATAGAAATATTCTGTGTCACTGAACAGGACATTCAGGGGGAATTTTAACAAAAAGAAGAAAGTAAAGAAAAAAGTATGCATTTTCTATTTACATAAAAGGATACATGGCAAGCTTGTTTGGCTTTCAAGGATCATGAAAAGTGCCCAGCATGGTGTGTAGTAGATATGAACCACATAAAAACAAATGTGCTTGAAGTCTATTTTTACCAAAATGATATAGGTATTTTATCTTATATCAATTCATGTTCATAAGTAAATTCCCATTCTACACTATAAGCTCTTAAAAGACAGAAATTATTTTCTTTTTTCTCTCTCTACCCCTCCTCAGGTCAACGTGAAAACCCTGGGCCAGAGAGAAAGGAAGGCCTGAGCTGATAGCCCAGTTGTGACTGGCATGGGCAAGTCCTATCACTTCAATATGCCTCAGTTTCCTTAACTGTAAAATGGGGATAATGATGTTTACATTGTACCTTAAGGAGTGATTGTAAGAATTCAATGAGAATGTTGTGGCAGCAACCTGCATGGAAACTTGCAGCTATATTTTCATTACCTGTACATCCCCAGTCCTTTGCTTTTATAGCAAAGATCCTGTCTCACAAAAAGTGTGTCATTAGTGAGCATGAGCATAACATTAAACAGGGATAAGTGGCTCTGTCTTGATTGGTGGAAGTTTCTACATTGGCTGCAGCTGCATAGCTGTTTTTATGCATATTGTATGCAATGACTTAGCCATTTGCAATGGTTGCGAAGAAAGCCAAGGGTCGGTGCTATAGCAAAGCAACTCCTCTTTGCTCTGGCTACAACAGGCCTTTTCCATGCCATGACAGACACAATCCATTTTGAATCCGAACAGATAAAGAAATAAAGAAGGACAGAGAAAAGTGATAAAAGCAAATAGAGGACAACAGAGGAATAAAAAGACAAGGATGCAAATAAATGTGGTTTTGAAACACTCTTCTAATTCTTTGGGAAGAACAGACAGCAGTGTTGAGCTAATGACCCAAAAATAGGTCTGAGCAAACATTTGCCAATGATCTGGAAAAGAATTTTTTTTTCCTGACACTTCTCTAAGTAACAGTAGAACTTTGGACTCTGGGAAGGGAGGGTAGTGCTGAGGCCAAGCAAGGTATTGCTCACCCTTCATAAGGTTCTCTCAGGCACCCCTGCCAAACTTCAGACCTGGCTTGTGACAAGGGAACCTCTGAATGCTGTGGTTTGGATTTTGCTTGTGGCTTAATTTTCATATGTGAGGTCTTCTCATGCCCAAGAAACCAGGCCTTGCCCAATCGAAATCAGACAGAATGGCCACACACATTTGCAAGATTGCATGCCATCTTGTCTTTCTTGATGATTTTCATAGGGCTTTCTTAACAAAAATGGAAGAAACAGGTAGAATAGGAGTTACGGGAGTTCAGTCCTTCTCTTTTCCTTATGTCTAGACCAACATTTTACAAACTGACTACTCTGAGGCATGGTCATTGATATTAACAAGAAAAGTGCTGTTAGGACAAACAAGTTTGAGAAGTGGGTTTAACAAAATGAAAGGGGTCTTTTTCCTGCAGAGAACACTGATAGGCTAGATGCCATTATACTTATTCTCAATCCTCCTGTTATTTGTTACACCAGCATCAATGGACACTGTCACCTACACCCTCCTTGAAATACTTTCTCCAATTAACTCCCAAGTTGCTGCCCTCTCTTGGTTTCCTCCTACTTCATTGGCCTTTGTTTCTCTGTATCCTCCACTGACTTTGAGTTCCTCTTCCACAACCTGAGGAGACTGAGCCTCAGTCTCAGGTCCTCTCTTACTTTAACACACATATTCATTGAGTAGTCATCTTGGTTTATGGACTATTTATTTATTTATTTATTTATTTAGAGTCTGAGTCTCGCTCTATCACCCAGGCTAGAGTGCAGCAGTGGCATGCTCTCAGCTCACTGTAACCTCTGCCTTCCAGGTTCAAACAATTCTCCTGCCTCAGCCTCCCAAGTAGCTGGGACTGCAGGTGCTTGCCACCATGCCTAGCTAATTTTTTTTTTTTTTTTGTATTTTTTAGTAGAGACAGGGTTCTACTATCTTGGCCAGGCTGGTCTTGAACTCCTGACCTCTGGCAGTCCACCTGCCTCAGCCTCCCAAAGTACTGGGATTACAGGCGTGAGCCACGACACCCCGCTGGATTATGCGCTTTAAATACCATGTATATGCTGATGACATCAACATATCTTTTCTACTTAGTGTGATCTCACCAATTATCTTCAGGTTGATACTTTCAATTACATAAGTGACATATATGTAAATATACAAATATATTGCATACATATTGAATAAACATTTCACATGTAATATCTCCAGAATGAGACTTCCTCATGGTTTCTGCACAGTTTCCCGCTTTCAATGAATGAAACCACTGTTTTCTGTATTCCTCAGGCCAAAAATGCAGGAATCCTCCTTCATTCCTTGCATTCCCTAACACTCTACATCCAATTCAACCCCATGTTTTAACCGCATTACCTTTAAAATATTTCTTGAACCTGACTGGGTTTTACCTTTAATATGCTTATTCCAAGCCATTATCATCTTTCACATAGACTACTGTGATTACCTTCTAACCAGTCTCCCTTGGACACACTCACTCTCCACAGTCAATTAACGACACTGTGTGATCTAAAAAAACAGAAATCAGATCTTGCCACTCCCCTCTTCGAATACCTCCTGAGATTTCCCATCATACTAAAAGTAAACTGGAAACTTTTCCCCATATTCTAAAAAGTTCCGTATAATCGGACCCCTGCTGATCTGACCTTATTTGTTACCACTATTCCCCTTACTCACTTGTGTAATGACACATCAGTGTTTGTGCTACTCAGAATAGGCCAAGGTTGGCCTCAGGACCTTTACACTGGTCAGTACTGCTCTGCCTCATATCCTCAACTGGCTTTTTGCTAACAGTTCACAGAATCAATAAGTACTTTTCCCTCTGGCCCTCAGTTTTCTCCTTCTACATAATGATCAAAAAGGAAATCTGCTATATTTTTATTATATAAGGGAGGTGCTAAATGGACAAGTGTGGCAATTCCAGGATTTGCAGACTGCAAAAGTGTCAGCACATGGAACAATATTTTGGTCCCATGCAATAGGATTGATTCATATTATCAATAACCAGATCAAACTAAAGGACACATTAAACATTTAGCACTATAATTAACCATGGCCTTTGTCATTTCAATGTGAAATGTCTTAGTCATTTCAAAGTGAAGACATAATGTATTGTAAATCTTGTTCGAGCCCCATGTGAAAAAGTTCCATCCTTTGGTTAGAGGTTTGAACTAAAGTTGAATCATTTATTTGAGCATAACATTTCAGAGGCTTTTCCAGGTAGTTCATTAGGAAACAGATTTTGTCCTCATGACAACCTTCTGACGTGAGTATCATTTTCTTAATTTTACAGATGAGGACACTGATGATTGGTGAGTGAAACACTTCCCCAAGGAGACAGAGCAAACAAGTGACATAGATGGTTTTTGAAATCCACATTTTTAAGAAAAAAATTCACATTGTTTTACATAAGCAAAAATTCAATGTTTGCTCATGAAACAGTTGAGTTATGAACTTTTTATACGTAAAAGAAGATTCCATCAATAGTAAGAATATCTGATTATGTGTGGTATGGTCAAAAGCCATGAGGCATTAACATAAACAAAGAAGTTTTAGATTATATCACTTTTTGTCTCTAAATCTCAGAGTATTTTCATAAGGAAGAATATATGACATTATGGATGCATTTAAAAACATAAACTAGGGAAAACGAGAGCCTTTCTCAAGGAAGCAAATTTTCATTGAGAGCTGTTTGCATGAGAAAGATTTGCCTCACAAAAGTGGTATTACCATCCCTGGAGGTACATCAACAGAGAATAGACAATTCACAGTACGGGATATTATAGACTAAGCCTTGCTGGCTCACACAAGCTGGACCAGACAGTCTCACACAAGCTGGACTAGATGTCCTTTAGGGTTCTTTCAACCTTAAGACATGGCTTCTCAGTCAGTTCCATCAATACCAATTGTTCTGTGTTTAAGCTTGTTCTCCTTCCAAGGCAGAGTCTGAGGACTGGGTATCAGGCAGTTTAATTGGGAGATGATCCTAGGAAGTAGAGTGAGAATGGAGAGAGAGTAGCAGGAAATGAGGAAACGCCAATCAACTGTGGGCTGTTAAATTTATAATTATTGTGGTTCTGCTGACACGCTTGGAGGAATCTTAAAAATTGAGCATTGGCCCCTTGTTCCCAGAAGACTGGGGGCTTCTTTCATCAGCTTCCACCTAACTGGTCAAGGCTATGCTTGCATAAGAGTTGAGTACACTTCTACAGTTCCAGAGAAGGCCATGAGGAAGAAATGTGGAGAGAGATTGTGGTGTACTGCTGAAGGTGCATTTTTGTTGCATTTTGCATTTTGAGTGCATTTTGAATTGTCCATCATAGCTGCACTAAGGTAATAGATAGGATAAGGGTATAAAATGTGGGGCACTAAAAGGATTTGCCATACCTAGTCTTTGTTTTGATTTGCTTTCTAGGCTGAAGTCTTGAGCAATCAGCAAGAGCCCCATAAATAAATACTTCTTCCACTCTGATTCTTCTATGAGTACAGGGTTAGCTGTGGTTCCTGTGTTAAGCAGAATAATACCCTCTTTGACCCCCAATATGGCCCCTTAATAATTTATGGAAACTGTGAATGTGTTAGGTTACAGATCAAAGAGAAATTAATGATGAAGATGAAATTAAGATTGCTGATCAGTTGGCTTTGAGATGGGAAGGTTACTCTGGATTATCTGTGTAGGTACAGTATCATCACAGTGTCTTTATAACTAGAAGACAGAAGCAGAAGAAAAGAATCAGAAAGAGGGTAGCACAAAAAGAACATTGCTGGCATTGGTGATTGGAGGAAGGCCCAAGAACCAGGAATGCTGTTTTTGTTTTTGTTTTTGTTTTTTTGGTTGTTGTAGTTTTTTTTTGTTTGTTTGTTTTTTTAGACGGAATCTCACTCTGTCTCCCAGGCTGGAGTGCAGTGGTGTAATCTCGGCTCACTGCAACCTCCACCTCCTGGGTTCAAGCAGTTCCCTGCCTCAGCCTCCGGAGTAGCTGGGATTACAGGCACCCACCACTATGCCCGGCTAATTTTTTGTATTTTTAGTAGAGATGGGGTTTCACCATCTTGACCAGGCTGGTCTTGAACTCTTGACCTCGTGATCTACCCGCCTTAGTCTCCCAAAGTGCTGGGATTACAGGCATGAGCCACTGCACTCGGCCTGCTGGTCATGTTTAGAATCTGGAAAAGACAAGAATATGGATTGTCTCTTAGAGCTTTCTGAAGGAATGCATCCCTGACAGTACCTTAACTTAGTCCAGTGAGACCTATTTCAAACTTCTGACCTTCAGAACTGTAATATATTTGTATTGTTTAAGCCACTAAATCTGTGCTAATTTGTTATAATAGCAATGGAAAATTAATGCAGTTCCCCATTTCCCAGTACTATAGGACAATCTATGGAATCGAATCCAAAAAGGATTACTGCATTGGTCAACTTCTGGCTAAAAGAATGTTGCTGCATGACAAACAACCCTTACATCTGTGGTTTACAATAATAAAAATCTATTGTAGGCTCATAGGTTGCTGAAAGTCAGTTGTGCGATATATGTGAATCTGTGTATCGTCATGTGGCTGAGCTCTGCTAGGCTTGGCTGGGCTATACTGGGGTCTTGGCTTAGGAGTGGGTTCAGGTCAGCTCCACATGTCTTTATTTCATGACCCAGACTGAAGCAGCAATAACTCTATGGGACATACTATTCTTCTGGTGGAGAAAAGAAGCTCCAAAAGGCTAATACATGCTTGCCACATCTCTTAAGGCTAATTGACTAAAGCTGACACATACAGTTACTTCTGCCCATATTCTATTGGCCCATGTCAGTGACAAGATTCAGCTCTAGTCATTGGAACCAAGAAAAGCACCCTGACCTACAAGAAGAATGTCAAGGTCACGGTGGGAAGGAAAAATTGTGGACAAATAATACAATCTATCACCAAAGGGCATCTGTACCTGTGAAGATGTGAGCTCATCTGTCTCCTGCAAAGACAGGTCTCATCATGGTCTGGCCAACATGGTTGGGTCTCCCAGTAAATGATGCAAATCTATAGAGATCTGTTAGGCTGCAATGCATCTAAACAGACTCTTAGAATCCTAGCTTTAAGAATCACACAAAGAAGTGTAATCCAACTGCCATATTTTAATAGGAAAAGAAGTGTGCTAAGGAAGGATTTTCCCCAAACTAACAATAGTAGAACTGATATTAGAACAAAGATCTCTAAAACAGTCAAGGGCTCAACCCACAGTCTCTTTAATTCTGAAATCCTGCTCCGTAGCCCCCACCCCAACTATGTTACTACTCCAAATCCTTTGAAATCTGTATACTAACAGTACGACTGAATTGAAAAAGATGAGGTTGATTATACCAGCATCAGACTGACAAAGTCCTCATTTTTCTCCTCTAAATCTTAGGTTTGAACAAACCTTTATTTTGGCTGGTGCTAGGGAAATCCCATTCTGCCTCTGCCTGAGGTTCTGTTTGGGTGTTGCAGAGCAGTGATTCACAGGAAAAGTACCTTCCAAACCCACAGGGGTTCCTTCTTCTTCTTCTTTTTTTCCCCCCAATAGAAGTAATTTTTGGACTGCTGTGAGATGCCCAGATGGAGAGTGCTGTAGACACCGAGGCTCTCTTCTTGGCCATGGGTCAGGGAGGGTATCTTCAGGGGCTTTCTCAGTCTTTCTCTCTACAGGAAGTTTCAATCCTCCAGACAAAGAAGGGTAGGTTTTTCCCTATACCTGAAAAGCTCTTTTGTTATCTTTTTGTTCCACCCAAGCATGGAAAGACCCCAGACCAGTTGTTATCTGCTCCAGGAAACCTTCCCTGATTTTCCTGAGCATAGTTAAGTGCTCAGTAGCACTTTGTGCAGCCTCTGTCCTATCACTTACCACATTGTATTATGTTTTTTTTTTCCTTTGTACAGCTACTTCTGTCGCCAAATTATGCCCTCTTCCATTGCTTTTACTTTATATTACTTACCATTATGTCCTGAGCATTTAGTACAATGTCTGCCACAGAGTAGGAATTTAGTAGACACTTCTTTGATTAATAGAAATTATTCTATTGTTTCTTTTATCTTATTTTAGCCAATACCTCATAACATCATATAATGAAATACTGCAAGATAATCATTTATTATATATGCCTGAATGAATGTAAGAATAAATGAAAGAGATGTAACATTTACTGAGTATCTTCTACGGGGTGATCTCTATTTTACACATCATCTCAACACATAGAAGCAGGCACAGAGTCACACACATGCATGTTCACATGATGCATGTTTATTTTAGAAAAAAAAGGAAAATGGATGTAAGGATATGATGTGGTGTGAATGTTTGCACCCCCATGACCCCAAATTCATATGTTGAAACTTAAATGCTAATGTGACAGTATTATAAGGTGGGACCTCTGGAGGGTGACTAGTTCGTTAGGGCTTTGCCCTCAAGCATGGAATTAGTGCCCTCATAAAAGAAAGCCGAGAAAGCTTGTCCACATCTTCTGCCATGTGAAGACACATAGAAGGCACCATTTAATGGCAATGGGCCCTCACCAGACACCATATCTGCTGGTATCCTGACTTTGTGCCCTGACTTCCCAGATTCCTGAACTGTGAGCAATAAACTTATGATGTTTTTACATTTCCCAGTCTATGGTATTTTGTTGTAGCAACCCAAATGGACTAAGGTAGAAATCTTAAATTGATCTTCAATTACTCACTATATTACAACTCAAAGATAATATTCTTTCATGTTTTGTTGAAAATCATTCCAGAATTTTTGAAATACATTCATTTCTTTCTTGTAAGAATGCAATTATATCATTGTTGAGATTTATTGTTAAATTTGAATTGGTAATAGCTCTTTGTTATTTGTGTTTTAAGCATGTTGATGTTAGGTCTTTTCCTTAGCAATAAAGTTAAAATTGATATAATCATAAATATCACTCCTTTTCCTTATGATTTCTAACATCGATGTCATATATAAAAATGTTTTGGAGTGTCAAGATGTAAAAATATTAATCTCTATTTTCTTGTGGCTTCATTTATTCCAATGATTTTTTTTTTCCTTTTTTCTCCCTCCCTCCCTTCCTTCCTCCTCTTTTCTTACTTTTTCAGTCAAATCTTAAGTCCAAGTGAAATTTTATTATACTCTGAAATTAGGCAAGGATCTACCTTTGTTTTATTTTTTCTAGTAGTTTATCAAATTGAGTTTTATATAATTGGGGGAATTTACTAATAGTTTGTGGTAGTTTTAAAAGTTTTAATAATTTGAATTTTCTAAGTGAATAATAATATTATGTGTAAAGATATTTTTTGTTATCTTGATTAATAGTTATATGTTCTATATCTTCTTTTCATATGGCAATGGCTGTAACAGTGTTAATGACAATGGTGATAATGGACAACTGTATGTCCTGTGAAATTTTAAGAGAAATGATTCTATTAAAGTTGCAGTACTGAAAGTGATAGTGGTTGTTAGTGTAAGTTAGGTTACTTCAATAATGTTAAATAAATGTTCATATTTCCTAGTCTAAGGTTTATTTTTGTGTTAGAGAAAAGCATGAGCAAAAAAAAGTTAAGATAAATATAGAAACAACAAATATGGCAGGGATATAGCTTAGATAAGTCCTTTTTAAAAGTTAAAGTACTACCAAGTTGAGTTTTAAAAAGAATAAAGTTTATTAATATATAGTTCACAAGAGTTATTCCTGAAAAAAGGAGACTCAAAAAGACTAAAAATAAATTTTGAACAGAAGCATTTGCTAATCACACACACACACACACACGCACACACACACACACATTCAGCAAATGAACAAGAAACAACAACAAAAAAACAATTTATTTATCATTAAATAACTCACTACCTATATGCTATTCTCTTTTTTTTTTTTTTTTTTTTTTGAGACTTTTGGCGAAGTCTGTTGCCAGGCTGGAGTGCAGTGGGGCAATCTCAGCTCACTGCAACCTCCGCATCCCGGGTTCAAGCAATTCTCTTGCCTCAGCCTCCTGAGTAGCTGGGACTACAGGCATGCACCACCACACCCAGATAACTTTTTGTATTTTTAGTAGAGATGGGGTTTCATCATGTTGGTCAGGATGGTCTCCACCTTGTGATCTACCTGCCTTGGCCTCCCATAGTTCTGGGATTACAGGCATGAGCCACCGTGCCCAGCCTCTAAGCTATTCTTTAAGTTCCTAGGCTTGGCACTTAAGAACTTTCCCAAAACATAACTACTCACTGCTCTTAAACACAATGTAGAACTTCTTGCCCCTATTCCCTCCACTTAAAATATTTTTCTAGTTCTCTTGGTTCTCTTCTTTGTTGGTGACACCCAAATGTGTCACTCTTCCAGAAGGCTTCTACAGTCACTATTCACTTTGGTGATTATCCTTTCCTTGGAAGCCCTTTGCTTCTTCCTGCCTGAGTGGTTCTGAAGGAGCTCAGAAAGTTTCACTTGTCCCTATGTGTGCTGGTCTTGGGTCTCGGCTCAACATCATTTCTCTCCTGGATTACCAAGGCAGTCCCTAACTAGTCCCCATGCCATTACAGTTCTAAATAACTCCTCCCTTGCAGTCTAACTGACTTGTATATAATGAATGTAAGATTATACCACTCTTGCTCCCAACCATTCTTTGCTTTTATTGGTTACTGGCATTAAGTTAAAGTTTTCTAATGCGGCCTTCAAGGCTTCTTACAATTTTGGTTCTGCTTGTTTTCCCAGTCTCATCGCATTGCTTTAGACATGATAATTCCCTTCAATTCCTCACATTTGCCAAGTCTTTTCATCTTTGGATCTTTTTGATATGTTTTCCTCTGACTAAAACATCCTTCTCAGTTTTTATTGAACTTCCCCTTGAGGTTTCATCCTAAATGTTGTTTCCTTGATAAAAACCTCTCCACCACCTCCTGGAATGGCTAGGTAACCTTACTGTGTACTCTCCTGGTACTGACATAATACCCTCTTTCTAGAACCACAGAAAAATTGTTAGTTACGTTTTCAAAAGTGCATCTCCATAGACATCTAGAAGAGATAGAATAAGGTGTTCTTAACTTATATTTTCTAGCATCTAACATAGCCCCTGACATATTGAAGTTAATTCAATAAATATTTGGTGAACAAAATAATAAAGCCATACTTGGTGAATACCTTAATTAACCTCTTTTCTTAATAATGTAGACAGGGACAAATTAATAAACACTTATTTGGAAGACTTTTTTTTAGAGCTGTAGCTTCCAAATAATTTGTGTGAGCCCAGCAGTCAGCCAATGAGTTCTGTTTTATTGATCTAAAAAAAAATAAGGAGTACTACATTGCCAGAAATGATCTCAGCTCACTTCTGGGAGGTTAAGTCTTCATTGGAGGCATTTTTGTTGCTCAGCTGCAGAATGGAGGTCCCCTCCAGCAATATCCAATTAGCTAAAGGGGTTTAGGGATGATTTTGGCAAACTTGACTCAGTTTTGGGCATGACTTTGTTCCATTCCTTACTGTGCACATCTTGCCATTTCTGAAGCTGTGAGTCAGGCTGATGGCAGCCAAGCAAGTAGCTGAACCAGCATGTCCAAGGAGATCCGAGGTGTCCTTGGCTAGGGTCTTTGATTCTATCCACTAGGGGCAGATGTTCTAGAAGTGATGTCACTCTCTTCCTGTTCAGGTCATAGCTATACAATGGGATTTGTGCAAAGAAGATGTCAAAGTGAATTATATGTGGCTGAAGAATGCTTTTTTAGGGAATGTTTATGTACATATGCATGCATGTATTTTTGCCTATTTATTTACTAGAGACCCAAGGGTTGTGAACTCTAGTTCTTGCTTTGTCATGACTCACTGTATGACCTTGGGCAACTTATACCTCTTCTTTGGGTAGACCTCTGTTCTCCCACCTACACCACAACTGTGTTGGGAAGGTAATCTATTAGGCTCCTTCTAGCAACTTTGTTCTTTTAATTATCATGGAGAATAGCAATATTTATTTCATTGTGTTTAAGGAACTGATAAATCTTTCTGAATGCTAGCAACTCAATGGTTCCATTTAGTCTTTTATTACCAGTGCCTCAAACAGGTCTGCATTCATAAAAATTCAATACTCTTGCCAATATGTAGTGGAATTTAGAAAGGAAATTGGGTTGCCTTCTGCTGGTTGACTATGGCCAGGTTTAAGCAGCATGGAATTAAGAACGAGAATCCATTGGGCAAAGTGGAGTTTTTAAGATGGCTAAGTTATGTAATGGAATTCAAGATCCTAATTTGGAATTAAATTTTTTGTCACTTTAGGTCTTCTGAAAATGAATTATCAAGAATGTTATGACACTCCAGACCTCTTCAAAATAAACTTTTCTTAAACACTTATCACTTAAACACTGATGACCTTGGGAAAGTCATCTCTAATCTCTGAACCTGTAATGTGTGACTTTTGGATCAGGAAGCCTCTAACATTCCCTTTAGATGAACATGAATAATCATGGAAAATTTACAGGTCATAAAGCATAATCATGTTGAATGCTTTTTCATTTGGACCCATAGAAATATTGTCAGCTTATGCGTTGCTATTATACTATCCCTGAAATGTCACTATTGGTCTGAACATGGAAACAAACAGAAAATAATAGAACAAAGCACAGGAACAAACACTGACCGAATGCTTTTTGTGAACCAGACCAAGTGCACTGTGCTCAAATATTTTATCTCCTCTAACCCTCGCAGCAGCACTGCTATGTAGGAATTGTATTAATGAGGAAAGTGATAACTCAAATTATACTTAGGAAAGCTATATTGGATAGGTTTATCATGGGGAAAAAGATAATTCAAAGGCTTTTGATGAAAGTAACATTTTATTTTCTTTATTTTGTTTCAAACCTTTATTTTTGTTGTTTACTTTTAAAACGAAAATCTTCAACATTTTTGTCTAGTATTGATTTGGGCAATTGGTGATATTCAGTATATAAATCTTATTCTAATCTTTTTTTAGATGTTCTTAACTTTGAAATGTTAAATGAATTAATCTAATGTAAAAAATAAGCAAAATATTATTTATTTCAGCAACTGCTTTTGACATTCGTGCAAAGGAAGTTGAACTTGAGCAAGGAAATATCATGGGAATTTTAATCACTCCTTTGCTTATGCTTTCACCTTCCCCCTGCAATGTCTTTATAGTTGGTTAAAGGCAAATTAGGTTGGTCTTCACAGCCTGGGAGACCTGGGTGTGAGTTGTGCTTGAGCTCCTTCCAATATGTTACCTTGGCATTGCTCCATCAGAATACTGAGCTTCTGTCATCATGTGAATAACCAGGCCAACCTAAAGGGTTGCTGTTAAGATTCAAAGATAATATGCACTGCACATTCCTCAATACCATGTCAGATTTTTCCTCTTAAAATTGTTCCTTTGATTTGAGAATCTGTGATGCTCTCTCAATTACCGTGTTTTGAATAACAAATTTTGTTTGGGGAAGGTATATTATCCGGAGACGTTCTCAGCCAATTCTAGGGTTAGATTCTTACAGAAGCCATCTAATAGAAGTAGAGTTTCTTTTTTAAAGGCAGTTTAACATAATAAATATTTCATAAAAGCCTCATGCCTGAGGAAAGAAAGAAGGAAGGAAGGAAGGGAAGGAAGGAAGGAAGGAAGGAAGGAAGGAAGGAAGGAAGGAAGGAAGGAAGGAAGGAAGGAAGGAGGGAGGGAGGGAGGGAGGGAAGGAAGGAAGGAAGGAAGGAAAGAGAAAGAAGGAAAGAAAGAAAGAATGAAAGAAAGAAGGAAAGAAGGAAAGAAAGAAAGAAAGAAAGAAAGAAAGAAAGAAAGAAAGAAAGAAAGAAAGAAAGAAAGAAAGAAAGAAAGAAAGGAAAAAAAGAAAGGAGGAAAGGAAGGAGCTGGGAAGGAGGGAGGGAGGAGGGAGGGAGGAAGAGAAAAGAAGAAAGAAAAAAAGGAGGGAGAGAAGGAAGGAAGGAAGGAAGGAAGGAAGGAAGGAAAGAAGGAAGGAAGGAAGAGTTAGATTCTGTGGCCCTTGTTAGAATTCCAAATGGAAGACATGTAAACATTCTGAAGCCTTCTTAATTTTGACTAATACAGAGCTATTGGTATAAATCTGTAGTGCTTTGAATTACACAAAGTTTAAATTTTTACACAAAGTTTAAAAATAAATGTAGATTGTCTTTTAAAAACATATGTTAATTCAAACAAATTGCCAAGCAGGTGTCTCTAGGGACATACCTTAGTCAATAAAAAAGAGTGATTTATAGTAAATTTATCAGTAGTTGATACGTAAAGTGTTTGAGAATAGCTCATTCTCTTATAGTGTTTAAACATTCTTTCCAATGATATCAAAATTGTGTATTTATTTGATAAGCAAATCCTTTTTTCTCAAAATAATGTAGTGGTAAACATCATTCATTTACATGTCTCCATTGAATATTTTATGTTCACTTTTCTAAGATTTAAAATATTAAGAAAAATTCATGAAGTTATTTTTATTAAGCTACTTTAGAAGAATAAAAACAGATTTAAAAAAGCTATTGATTCATTCTAAAAATACTTGGTTTCTCATCAATTTTAGAAATTTCTACAGGAAGAACTTTACTGAGGCTAGAGTAGGGGTAGGTAAGAAGAGGGTTGCAAATTTGGGAAAATCTCTACCAGATGTTTGATTTCTGTTAAACTTTTCTCCACCAGTCATCTGGCAAGATTCTCAAAAGACAGATATCAATCTCTTTCTTACAACTTACACCCTATATTCTAATATTTCTAAATAGTAATACACCATCATAACTCAGTTTTTACTGTCAAGAAAATATCGGTGAGATCGTGTTTACTCCTCATGTGCCCACCATCACACAGCGCACGCTTTCTTCTACAAAATCCCCGTTCTTCTTCGTGACTTTCTCTCCTTTATCCGTAAGGATCACATCTCTGCCATACATCCACAGCTATGTTCCTTGAGTTATTTATTCCCAGACTGCAGGGAAACTACTTCTAAAGTAGAAGTATAGTTCACCCTGTGGTGAGCTGTAAAAAAAAAAAAAAAAGATTATGAAGTTGACCAGCCCTGGTTTTAAATCAAAGTTCTGACATTTTCTAACTATATGATCTTGTACAAGCACGCAATCTCTCTGAGCCTCTGTTTTCATAGCACTTTTGAAGGAGTTAAGTGAGAAATATAGAGAAAATCCTTATCTCTGTGCCTACTACCTAGTATTAGGTATAAGGGGCTTAATAAATGGTAGGTGATCATAATTTTCATCATCATTATCATCTTTGTTATGGGTTAGTGTAATGTGCTGAGGCTCCTCAGAATTGAATTCATGTCTTTCACTTCCCAAAGTCATAAAAAATGTGGTAAATTTTCTTTTGGCCATTCAGCAAATATTTACTGACCACCCTATTGCATAATCTCTGGAAAGAAGCAGTGTACATAAAATGGGCATTGCCCCTCCACTCCCGCCTTACATGCAATTAAACAATTAGTCATAGAAACTAGCATACAGTTATAAATGGAAAATGGTCGACCAAGTGAGAGGGGGATGCCAGGTTATTGTGAGAAAAGGTGTGTGTGTGTTTGTGTGTGTGTGTGTGTGTGTGTGTGTGTGTGTAGGTGAAGCATGTATTAGAATTAACCAGGTTTGAGTAAGGAAGTGAACATTCCACATGAAAGGAACAATAAATGTGAAAGCTCAGAGATATAAAAAGACTGTAGAATAGAAATGTGTCTTTCTTAAAGACATTTCTTAATTAGATATGTGTCTTAAGAAAGACACATGGCTTCCTTGTTCACTTTAGCCACATCATCTTTTAAATTTCAAGAAAATTAAGGAGAGATGGGAGAGGTAGATGAATATCAGAAGACACAGGGTATAATATGGCACCCACAGAAGGAGCTTGGTCTTTATTCAAGAAGCAATGGGCAACCATTTAAGTGTTCAGGCAAAGCAGTAACAAAAATGAACTTATAGTACATTTTTTTTTCAGAGGGAGGGGATGGTGACTCACTATATTCCCCAGGCTGGTCTGGAACTCCTGGGCTCAAGAAATCTTTCCAACTTAGCCTCCCGAGTTGCTGGGACTTCAGGCATGGTCTACCATGCCCCAACTCCCTAACTAATATTTTTAAATGCCAACTGACTATTAAAATTGTATCGGAGGGAAGGAAGTATGTTGGTAGGAAAACCATCACAAGGTTTCTATAGTAGGCTAGGAGAGAAATGACAGTGGCTTGGAGAAAGAAGGTAACAGAAAAAAAAAGCACTTTGCCAGTAAATCTTTTGACTGTGCTTAGCTAAGATGACCGCGTCATAAATATATGTAACCTCTTGCTGCCAGTCTACCTGTGGGGCAGGGGAATCGCCACAGAATATTGGAGTTGACATGAAAGAGGTAGTGATCTGTGCTTCACAATTGATTACACCATAATTAATTACAATGTTCACCCATATGCATTCATTCTTTTTTTTAACTTATCACACATTTATAATTATGAGGATCTATGAGAATCCCTAGGCAATGGTTCATGTTAAGTGAGTGACTGACTTTTCATAACTTAAGCATTCTCTTGTTTATCCTTTTTTAAACTAGAAGGGCATGTTTAGCAGACACACAAAAGAGACAGGCCCACTTAACACTCTGCCTGCTCTGATGGGCTGGTAACAAGTAGGCGCCAAGACTCAGAAATAACTGTAGTTTCTGCTCTACTTTCTGGATAATCTAACTACCCAGGCGATAGAAGATTTGTGTCTACCAGATTTTAAAAAAATCCTTAGTTTTTGTTCTACTGCTATCAGCTTCTTTAACTTATTTTGAAATTATGTCTCCTTTCCTTCAGCCACATTGTTACAAATTTATTATCTAGGCTGATGATATCATCTGGAGAGGGCCCAGGGCTGTGGTCATTCAGCTCCTCTTTCCACATTACATAGGCAGCTTCTTCTCTCCCCTTTCAGGTCATTAATTTTTAAAAAGAGGGCTTGCTTTAAATATCTAGAGTAGTGCTTTCAGCTGTGACACAGAGAAGGTTTCCCCTTTCACAGCCTGCAACACGTGCCTGCTTCTGATTGAAGGCTGCTTGCCCAAGTAGGCATTTGAGATCCCTCAACATGTCTCATGAGAAGTCCTTGGTCAAAGTCATGCTAAAGGCACTTGTTAACTTTGTTTTCAAACTGGAAACAGACTGGAGAAGGAGTGGGAGACCTGAACTGGAATTGTATGTAATGGGCTACAGGCCAGGAGATTGGAATAGCTTCTCCACAGATTTATTGCGGGGTGTTAGTAATTCCTTTATGGTTCACTATCCTTCTGTGTAAAATGAGAATGGCTTCATCCCTCATCTCTAATTTCCAGGAATGCAGGAAGCGTTGGAAGACGTACCAAGTTTTGTAAAAGCACTTTGAAGCTCATACATTCTACAAGTATGTATTGAGCACAGAATATATGTCAAATACTGTGCTTAGCACCAGGTATAAAGTGGTGAATAAAACAGGCCTACATGCCAACATGCAACTTATAATATAGTTGGGTAGGCAGATGATATACAATATCATATATATATTATATATAATGTATATACTATATACTATATATATACTTATATACTATAAGTATATAGTTATAAACTGAAAAATGTTCCGAATGGTTTGGGCTATAACGATATTTGGAAATGGAAGTCTGTGTAGAGTGGTCCAGGAATGCCTCTCTGAACAGCTAACCCTGAAATTAAGAATTAAAAGTTGAGAAAGAGGCAGCCATGAAGGAGGTGTGTGCGGTATGTGTGTGTACAAGTGCACACATCAGGGGAAAAGACAGATGTTATGAGCAGAAGAACCAATTTGTGTGGAGTATATTAAGTATAAAAGAAAGTTTGGTGTATTTCAGGAACCAAATACACACTGATGTGACTGAAGGCCAATGACAAATGGGTGAAAAGCATTACGCACATATAAGATATGATAGTCCTACATTTTTCAAGCTGTTTAGTGAGAATGCTGATATTAAAATGCATCCAAATAATAGATTAAACTTTCCAATCAAATTACCAAATACTGAGGACACGTTGCCACCTGCTACAAAAATGAACGAGTTGTGGTACTTTGTCCTCAGATAGTTCACAGTGTGCTGAAGGATAGAAAGACACAAGAATAAGCCAATCGCTATAAATACAAGATAAAAATAAATAAAAGTACATATAACGGGTTATGGAGAACAAAAAGGAAGAAGTGATCACAACCTTTTGTAGTGGGTTTGCATATGGAGCAAAGCTTCTTGGAGGAGGTGAAATTGAAACTTGTCCTTGAAGATGGGTCATATTTCCACCAGTGATACTGTCATTTGTAACCACCTGATCATCTGCTTTTTAATTTTATATTAAGACATTTTATGTAATTAGCTAAAATTTAAGAATGATTATATGGTGTGAGGTCAAGATCACATTCCTACTACTGCTTTTGCCCTTCTCGGCTGTGATAGACCAAAATGACAGAATGCCAAAGAATAAGAGGGGGAAAAGAAGGAAATCTCTCAGGCTATTTCTATGCTATTTGCTCATGTGATCCCTTTTACCTGGAAAAATGTGATTCATCCCATTGTGCTTCCTGTATATTCTTCAAATTAATAAAAATGCCTAATTCACTTAGTGCCTATTTATCTACCCATTATGTACATACTAACACACTATGCTTCAACCCTGTACTGGACGCTAGGGATACAGAAGTGAATTAGGATGTCTAGCACATAGTCTAATGCATCATAGACACTCAAAAATATTACTTGTTAAATGAATAAAAGGCATGAGCTAAAGTATATTTTAGACAGAAACAGCAATGTGCAAAGTCATATAGGAATGTAGCACATTACAAGAAATGAAAATAATCATGCATAGCTAGAAGAAAGAACATAAAGGAGAGGCCCATAAAAGAGAAGCCTAGAGTGATAGGGAGGGACTGGATCATGGTGGACCTTGAGGAAAATGTTGAGGATTTCGAACTTTGACCTTGCAACTATGGAGCATCTGTTGAAAGGTTTTAAACATCTTAAAACAATAACAAGAAAATCCAATGAAACAGTAAACAAAAACAACAACAAAAGCAAAAACACTAGAAGGAGGGCATGATCTGTATTTCAGCCTGCCTCTGTATGGTACTTGTACAAACAAGAGAGAAGTCATTCTTCTTTTCTGAACACATTTTTAACATAGGTAGAATGTCCATAAAAATTGTCTGATTTTGGTTATAAAGGCAAACATTTTATGGTTCCCAATATTTGTACTAATTATTTTTCCCTTATCCACTCAAGGCTGATTAAATAAGAATATTTTCAGCTGAGATTTTTTAGATATACTGTACAAAAGGGAAACACCTTAAATTCAGGTGACCAAATACCTTAATTCACCTGGGACAAATTATCCTATTGTCCCATCCAATTTACAATTTGTTCAAGGTTTTTTTCATTTTTAGTAAAGTATCATTATTAAAAGTTGCATTTGAATTAGGGAGGGTGTGTAAGGCCTCCACATTATATTCAGACTTTACCATGGCCTCAGCTTGTAGTGTATGAGACACATTCAATGCAGACGACTTCCTTTAACACAGACTTCCTTTTACAGTTACATCTGAATGACAATCATCCTTAGTCCGTTTTGTTGTTGTTTTTGTTTTTAGAACCTTTCCACACAAAATAACCAACATTTTCCTTACAGAGTCAGCACACAAGCAGGACTGGCTAGCAAAATCCACCTTTCCTGTGTCTGGAGGTGTTGAAAAAATAATTCAACAATGCTGCCCCTGCTGGCCACCGGTGTACCATGCAATAATTTCATGGCCCCTGCCACAGCCCAGGAAATGGAGGAAATGGCCAGGCAGGTCAGTGAGAAATAAAGAGGTGATATGTGCATGAATACGGACGGGAAACAAAGGCTGAGTAGTCCTTCCACAGAAAGTGGTCTGAAATGCCCTTGCTGCAGTCTTTTAAAAAATCATTTATTGTTTGATGTAAATCTATAATTACATATTGCTTTGTTTGGCAATGGTTTTTAATTTTGTGATAAAGCCTTCCAGTCTTAATAAAATCGAATAATGAAAGTGCATCTTTAATAAAACAGAAATTAAATACCGTGATTCTTGAAACCATTTCAAGAGATTTGTAAAGGTTATTTTGGGAAAACGACTAGATGACGGTGCTTAAATATGGGCAGTGGCAGAAGGTACAGTCGAATGCCATTTGGGGGCATCTAGTTGTGTAGCTACAATCTTTTAAAGGAGATCCTATTGTTAATCAGATAAATTTATATTTAGTGCTGAATTAGAATGAAATTGAGAAGATGTACAATTTTGTAGCACCTAAATTTAGCATCATAAATAGAGATACTTATTTTATAAGTTTTTGTCTTGTAAAAATATTTGATGAAAGAGCCATCTGGTTAAATTGAGAGAAAAGAGTACTTGTAAAACATATTTGTGCTGAAATATTTACACATTTAAATGTGAAAAAATAGAGTTGATAATTTTTCCTACTTAGCATAAATTGCTCTGAGATGTGCAGGTGTCTTGGCATCTGTAGAGTGTATTTTCTCAATACTAAGGTTTACTAAGTAAAGTCAATTGAGGGTATCAACAATTTTACATTTCTTGACCATAATGCAGATCTCTGAGAAAAACTGCAAGCAATTTAGTGGAAATATCAAAACTAAAAGGACCATACCGAGAGCAAAAAGCATTAGAAAAATCAGCGATACTAAATTAGATATAAATATGTCTAAGAAAGTCATTATATCAGCTAAATATCCACTGATAAAAGTTATCATTTCCTCTTTTCAAATAATCAATACATTAATTTAAAAAATAATTTCTGTAAGTATATGTGAACTTAAGCTATTTTAAAAGATAATTTAATTTTTGGAAACAGCTTTTATAAAGAATGATTTTATAGGTTTGACAGTATAATAAAACTAGTCTGTCAGGCAACAAATAAATATTTGAAAAATTATACAATTATTTTAATAGTTTAAGAGCTTTGTGCTCAGAAGTGCCCCTGTGAGCACTGTGAATTATGTGATTATTTCTTATAAAGCCCCTTTTACTTTTCCTTGATCTCTTTGACCAAGGGTATGTTGTATCTTAAGGCAAGACTATCTTACAGTCCCTCTGCTATCACAATCTTGAATGTAGTGAAAGACGTTTTTCCTCAAATCAATTCTAGGGGCTATCTTCTCACCCCATTCCCGCAGTCACTAGTATTTGGAGACTTGTGGTTGAACAAGATCTCTGGAATGAATATCTCAGTGGATGCCAGGCACAATGGTCCTACATAAATAATTTGCTTTGAGGGCTTCTTAACATCAGAAATGGGTGCTTTTCCAGATTAATTCACCTTTTTAATCTGTCCATAAATAGAGGGGAGTAATAGTTGCAAACTGCTTAGTTTCATTAGAAAACCTTTCTACTGTTTTTAATGGCACAGGGAGTCCAAGAAGGTCTATTTTTAATTGTTTCATGTTTTACTGATATCCCGGGCACCAGTTGTCTATCATTTTCTAAAAACCACTAAAAAATTTAGAGGCTTTGAACACATTTTATTTGTTCACAGTTCTGTGAGTCAGCAATTTTTGTTGGGTGTTTCTTCTGCTGGGTTAATTTTGGGTCACTTACAACGACTGAGGTTAGCTGGCAATTCAATTAGAGCTGGATGATCTCAGTTGGCCTCACCCTCAGGACTGGCAGTTGGCAGACTACTCTCTGGGGTGCCTCTCAATCAGGTGAACCTGAGCTCCTACAAGTTGTAGTGTCAGGATTTCATCAGAGGCAAGACTGTAAAATATGATGCATAAATACGTTTCAAGTCTCTGCCATTGTCGCACTTGCTAATACTTTTTTGACCAAAGGAACTCACAATTTGGCCAAGCCCAAAATCAAAGTGGAGGGAATAAATCTGTACTTTTTAATAGGAAGGATGACCAAGACATATTGAAAAGGGTGGACATACAAGAACAGTGGAATTATTGTGATCATCTTGGCAAGCAATTTACCATATTGTCTAATTTTGCTCACATTTACAACACATTAAGAATGCAATCATGGCTAAATGCCTATGTGAAGCACAAATAATACTGTAGCGAGGCACATCTGTGGGTGAATTCTTTCAAGGATCGGTTGCCCCCATTACAGTGGGGGTGATACATAAGCCCTGCCAACTTCACAGTTTGTGAGCTAGATTGAAATTGTGAATACAGAAATGCCTTATAAATTACCAAACAGATGAGAAGGATTATCATTAATCAAAATCCAGCACAAACCATGCTCCTCCCAAGACATCTCTCTTGATATTCCGTCCATCACCAATTTCTTGAGTCTGCAGTTTATTGGCACTTGGAGTCTAAACCACATTTTACTGTCTCCTAATTATCTGTTTCTTTGTGTAATTGTTCCAATGCCACCTTCAGTAATTCAGGATACACACGTTCAGTATCATCTAAGTGTCAAGTCTAGCTAATTATTGGAGAGACAGGAATGAATCAGGAATAATCCTTGATTAGGGGGAACTTATACTCTAGATCCTGATCTTGGCTAGCCAAGTAATCTCAAACGTGTTTTATGGAAGTTTAAAATTAGGTGTCCACACCAGGCGTCTGAGGATGCAGCCGTGACTCTTGGGCATCTCTCTTGCCCTGAATCATGGTCCCCTTCCTCCTCCCAATTCTCCGGTCCCTATAGACACTATAAGTGTATGAGTCAAACTTACTTATTTACTTTTGCTACTAGTACTCTCAGAACCGCAATTCTAAACCACCTTGGCAGATAGGGGCACCTTGGCATCCCTAGCACTTGGGACAGGTCACTACTGGTAGATATGTTGTATGTGCTGGATAGAAGATAAGTTGATTTGTGTATCACCCTGACACTAAGTCTTCTCTTGACTTAATTTTTTTTTTCTGGACTTTTATTATTTTTGTTTTGGCTTCTTGTTATAGAAGAACTAAATATTAAAAAATAGCTGTACTAGTGCTATCAGTATTAAAACTGAAAGCTTCCAGTGGGTATTAGGTTCTATCATTGGTGATATGCAAGCAATGACAAATATGTATCAGATGGTGAGTTACACTACATGTCCTTGACTTTTGTCTTTTGTGAGGATGATGTTCATGATTATTAGCTTCCTTTGTAATGACCTGACTTCTGTCTCCAGGGTGATTTAAGATACCCTTATTAGACTGTGTGTGGTGTGTGTGTGTGTGTGTGTGTGTGTGTTAATGAGAGCACAGTGGCCTTTCTGATATCTCTACTAAGATCATCACCATTTTTATCTTTATGGGGCCATTTACCCCAAGAATCCTGTAACTGGAAACATTTTATGAAGAAGCCATGTTTCATTTTAAATGAGACAACCACATAAAATATTACCAAGTGTGTGTCTTGAGTTTGCTTTGGGCACAAAACTATTTTGAAAAGCTTGCAACTAGAAGCAGACTAGTAAAGCAAAATCCTGGACTCTTCAGAATGCACATTTAGGATCCAATTCAGGCTTAACCTTGCTGCAGCTCTGTGACTTTAGACAAATCACTTCCTCTCTCTGGGCCCCAGTTTTATCATCTATTTCTCTAAAACAAGAATGTCATTCTAAAAGAGGCAGTATCCCCTCACCATCCAGGAGCCCACATCAAGCCTTTCAGTGGGTGTATGAAGGCAGCATGGTTTCCTTGGCTTAGATGACCTCATGTCTTCCAAATCATTGATGAAATTGACCAGGATAAGGCTGTGTCAACTCTTCCTCTAATACTACTTCCAGTAATAAATTTGGATACATCTCCAGTAATGGGTGTGAGCTCAGCTTACTGGACCTGTTTTTCTCAGAATAGCTTTATGGAGAACTGCTGCTCACAGGCAGACGCCTGCTTTTATCACACCATATATCAGTAAGTGAATGACTGTGAAATCCCTTCTTACTGTGCCAGCCAAATGGATAAACAGAAAAATATAGTCATCTCACAGCCAAATCACCAGTGGTATTTATGATGCTTAAGGGGGAGAGAGATCACATGCTTGCATATTGTTTCAGAATCCATTCATTCATCCACCAAGCATCTTCTTTCATGCTCCCTCCCTCTAGACATTGTAACTGGGAGATGAGAAGTGAGCAATGGGGACAAAATAATGCATTCGCTGTGAACCAAGTCCTCAAGGAATTTATAAACAAGTGGAAAGGATAAGATGTGCACAAAAAGAGAGTTTATTTTATCTTCGGATAAGGTCATTTTCACGTCGCTTGCCATTTATTTATTATCATTAGCTCATCTAGAAAACTATGACTCTTTTTGTTTTGTTTTGTTTTGTTTTTGAGATGGATTCTCACTCTGTCGCCCAGGCTGGAGTGCAGTGGCGCAACCTTGGCTAACTGCAAGCTCTGCCTCCCGGGTTCACGCCATTCTCCTGCCTCAGCCTCCTGAGTAGCTGGGACTACAGACGCTCGCCACCGCACCCGGCTTATTTTTTTTGTATTTTTAGTAGAAACGGGGTTTCACTGTGGTCTTGATCTCCCGATCTCGTGATCCGCCCGCCTCGGCCTCCCAAAGTGCTGGGATTACAGGTGTGAGCCATTGAGCCCGGACAGAAAATTATGACTCTTTTAAGGCAGGGACAATGATTTGCTTATTTTCTGTGACTGTCCTCGTCAGTATCACCTACCCTTATTTCTTTACAAGAACACTTCTCCTATTGAGTGTTGAGTCGACCACATCCTCTCAGTGGTCCATGAGGAACAAGAGGGTGAAGACTGATCGTGTCTTTTCTAACTTTGTAATCATTGATTTATTCAACAAATATTTATAGGACTCTCATTATGTGTAAGGTATTTTTCTATACCTAAGGGTTTCAGCTAATGTTCTAGTGGCAGAATCAGTAAATAAATAGAAAAAGCATAGAAGATAGTAGGCACTGGGGAGGAAAGTAAATCAAGGGGAAGACAGGAAGTGTCAGGATCAGGGGTGATTGCAATTTTACCTTGTGTGGTAAGAGAAGGCCTCATTGCAGAAGGGTCATGTAAGCAAAACCTTGAAGTAGGTGAAAGATGAGGCAGGTTGGTACTAGAGAAAGATTATCATGGGCAGGAAGGAGGGGCAGGTATGAAACACAGAGGTGGGGCTACACCACGCATGTTCGAGGAACGGTAAGGCTGCCAGTGTGGCTGGACAGGTCAGAGCAGACTAAAACGTTGCACAGGGCTTTGTAAGCCATTGTAAAGTTTTGGCTTTTACTCTGAATGAGTCTCCAAGTTCTGGTGCACTTCTTGTTACTCAATAAATATGTGTGGAATGAATGTTGAATACATATTCCTGATGCAGAAATAGGGACATCAAAATTTCTGGGTCCTGTATTCAGTTCTCCCAGACACTCAGCATTTTCTATTTCTGTCTTGGGTGAGTGAGAGGATGGTAGCTAGATGGAGTAGTAAGGCAATCACATGCCTAAACTTTCCACTTTGGAGACTGAATAAAATGGAAAGAGCTGTAACAGAGAAACCAGCCATGCAGATGGGGGTTCAGAGATTGAGAGAGAGAATCGGTGACAGAGTCTGTGTGTAAGGGGCCATCTAAGAGATAACACTGGGTGTAGGATTTGGAAAAAAGTGGAAATTGAGAATGCAGGATGAAGAGAGGGACATCCCAGGGAAAAAGAATAGTATATGCAAAAGCATAAAGGATAGAGAACATGTTCAATGAACATGGGATGGGCAAGATTTGCTGAAACAAAGAATAGGTAAAGGAGAAACAGGTGGGGCATCATATAGAGACTGTGGCTTAGAACTAGATCACAGAAACTTTGAGTGCCAAACTTAAATATCAGCAGAGAAAGAGGAATCATGGATGGTTCTGGAGCAAAGAAGTGGAAAAACAAAGGAATTAAGCAACCAGCTTTGGTCTAGTATGTGAGGGAGATACCAATCATGGAGTTGCTGTAATGAGGGCTCATCTAGATTTTCAGTTGAAGCAGCAGGAAAGCCATGAGAAGGGTACACAGGAAGTATGGAGGAAGGCAAACCCCCATGGCTTAGAAATGCATTGTATGGGGCAAGGAATTTTATCAGTTCACATTCTCTGTACGTTTTCCTTATAATTGTTTATGTTCAAATATTAATCAGCATGACTCCTCCATTTTCTCTCTCTTATTTCCTTAGGTCGGTAATTTAGAATATTTTGAAAACTCCCACATTTTCAAAAATGCACATCAAATGCATGCTGCAGCTCAAGTAGGAGCTTCTTAAATGCAAACTTCCAGCTAGGATAATTCGAACGTGGTGGGGGTTTGAACACTTTGCAGAAAGGTCTGGAGAAGCACAAATGTCAAGGCAGCTAAAAAGTGTTTTCTTGTGTTAAATTACTTTTGATTTGTGTTACACAGAAAAAATGAATGAGGTGCTCTTGAGACGTTTTAATCAAAAGCAGCAGTGTAGCACAATAGGAGCAAAGAATCTGACAATACACAATCTGAGTTCAAATCCCAGCTCTTATATTTAGTGGTTGTGTGACTTTGGGCAAGTTCATTAACCTTTTTGTGCCTCAATTAGCCAAGGGGTAAGAATGATCTCTAAAGCCTTGTGCACACTCAGGTAGGTCCACATGATCATGACTAGCCACAATTTGGGTAGTCTATATACATAAACACATATAATTATTACTGACACTACGAAAGCAATATAGTGGGTGGGACACACTTACATTCACGGTGGTGTGAACAGCATTGGTGTGAGCACCTCACCTGCAGTGGACCAGGCCCCAGGCTTGGCCTGCCTTGCTATGCAGGAGGACTAAGCAGGACACGCAGCTGGTAAGTGGCACAGCTGAGAGCTGAAGCCCAATTAAGCTGTAGCCTTTACACTAAGATACACTTTGAAAGTCACCAGGCACAACTTCCTCATTTCACAGAGGGAAATGGAATTCAAGGATATTAACTGATTTGCCCATAACCCCAGATCTAATTAAGGCAGACCTAAAACTAGTGCTAGGTGTGTCTGACTTATGAATAAGGACCCTTTTTTATCTTCCTCCCCATATTCTCTCCAAAACAAACTCACACGTGAACCTCTTCTTCATAGTCCTTTTCCCATTCACTAAAAGCCATGGCATCATTAAAGAATCTACTTTGTTCTCTGCATACGTAGTCATTTTCCTCAACACGGTTTGCAGAGTCTCATCCTTGACTTCATTGGGAACTTTATGTCCCATAAGTGACAAAATCAAGACCAAGGCAGTGCCCTAGCTGTCCCTTAAGCTCCCACCGGATGTGATTCACCAACAATAACATCCTTTCTTCCAGTCGAATGCCACCTCTCACTTTCCACCTGTGGCCTGATTTTCATGGGTCGGGTTTCCTGGTTAGACAAACTTGTGGTATGCTATGTGTGGGATGAATGGCGAAGGGTTAAAATAGCCCAGCCACAAAAGGTTACTTCTAAGCTTAGTCTCCTAAAGTTCCAACCTCCCCATCATTTTTGCTTTTGTATTGAAAAACATGCTCTGTCCAGAAAAATCCCCAGAGAGTAGGTTGCCAGGTTGTGGGAGTAATTACCTTTCCAGAATTAACATGAAGCCAGAAAACACCTTGTTGGGGGCCTGGCATATGATATATTCATCTTAAATTAGAAGCACAGCATCCCAAACTTGGCAACTGATAGCCATCTTCAACCTGCTCTGGCCAGCCTACACAGAAAGTTTTGTACTTCATTTCAGGCTTTGCATTTATTTTTCAAAATGAAAATATGTTTATTGATTGCTTCTTAACACTAGAAGCAATTTATACTTATTTTAAGGCATTTAAGTAGTAACAAAGTGTATAAAGTAGAAACTAAAAATCTATCACCCATACTTTCAACCCAGAAATAACCACAATTAATGGATTGATTTTAGACTTTTTTTTTCTAGGTATATATTTGATTACATTTTTTTCTTTAGGAAAATAGGCTTATACTCATATATACATAATGTCTTTGTCCTATTTTTGGCTTTAAAGTAGTTTGTACATTTTTTTCTTCTATGTCACAGTGGAGTTTTTGAGGTAGTAAAATATACATAACAAAATTTTTATTGTAACAATTTTTTTTTAAGTGTACAATTTACAAACAGTAAGTACATTTGTACAACCATCACCACCATCCATCTCCAAAACTTTTTCATCTTCTCCAGTTGAAACTCTGTACTCATTAAGTATAACTCCCCATTCTCCCTACTCCCAGTCCCTAGCAAATAACATTGTTCTTTCTGTCTCTATGAATTTCACTGCTCCGAGGTACCTCATATAAATGAAATACTACAATATTTGTTCTTTCGAGTATGGCTTATTTCACTTAGCATAATGTCTTCAAGGTTCATCCATGTGGTGGTATGTGTCAAAAGTTCTTTCCTTTTTATGGATGAGTAATATTCCATCGCATTTACATACCACATTTTGCTTATTCATTGATCCACTGATGGACATTTGGTTTTCTTTAACATTCTGGCTCTTTTGAATAATGCTGCTGTGGACATGGGCGTACAGACTTCTGCTTCAGTGTCTGCTTTAGCTCTTTTTGATATATACCCAGGAGTAGAACTGCTGGATCAAAAGGTAATTCTATTTTCAAATTTTTGAGAAACTGCCATATTGCTTTTCACAGCAGCTTTATCATTTCACATTCTCACCAACAACGTGTGAGACTTCCAATATATCAACTTCCTCACCAACACTTATTTGCTGCTTTTTTTTTTTTAAATAGTAACCTTCAGAAGAGATGTGAAGTCGTGTTTTATCGTGACTTTTTTTCTTGCATTTCCCTAGGAATTAGAGATGTTGAGGGCTTTTCCATGTGCTTATTGGCCATTTGTATACCTTCTTTAGAGAAATGTCTATTCAAGTCTTTTGCTCATTTTTTTTGGAAAGTTTTTTTCTTAAATCATAGTTTGTTTTACATTCTAGGACACATGTGCAGGATGTGTAGGTTTCTTATGTAGGTAAACGTGTGCCATGGTGGTTTGCTGCACCTATCAACCCATCACTTAGGTATTAAGCCCCACATGCATTAGCTCTTTATCCTGATGCTCTTCCTTCCCTCACCTCTCCACCCCAGCGACAGGTCCCAGGGTGTGTTGTTCCCCTCCTTGTGTCCATGTGTTCTCTTTGTTCAGGTCCCACTTTTGAGTGAGAACATGCAGTATTTGGTTTCCCATTTCTACATTGGTTTGCTGAAGATAATGGCTTCCAGCTCCATCCATGTCCCTGTGAAGGACATGATCTTGTTACTTTTTATGACTGCATAGTGTTCCATGGTATATACGTACCACACTTTTTTGTCCAGTCTATTATTGACATTTTGTCCTTTTTTTAAAACCAGCTTCTTTTTTTGTTGTTGTTGAGTTGTAGGAGTTCTTTATATATTCTAGACACTAATCCCTTATCAGGTGTGTGATTTGCAAATATTTTCTCTCTTTCTATGATTGATTTTAACTGTTGATACTGTCTTTTGAATCATGAAAGCCTTTAGTTTTGTTTAACTTCAATTTATCTAGTTTTTTTTTTTTTTTCTGATTCAATTTTAAATAAGATGTCAGGTCTGTGCCTGTGTGGAATTTATACATTCTGGTGGAAGAGACATAAATTTAACAATTAACTACACAAATATTTATTTGTGTGGTAAGTAAAGCTATGAATGCACTGACCAAGCTTACCTTACCTATTGGGTGAGAGAAGACCAACTGAGGACTTGAAGGTCTTTTATACAGGAGTTAGATAGAAAGGGATGAGAGGAGTGTTGGAGACAGGCTTCCATGATAAGCATATGAATCTGTGAAGCCCCTGCAGAAGGTGAAGGGACAAGGAAAGGCTGCCAAATTTGGATGCAACAGAGTGAAATAGACCCAAAACAGATCAGACAGGGTGCTGAAAGCCATGCCTTTATAATCATGGCCAGCTTGTTGCAAGTTACTGAAAAAAATAACCTAACTTTCACGAGAATAAGAAAGTATGCATGGGAAAAAGGTGTGTGTGTTGGGGGGGTGGTGGAGTGGGGGGTGGTAGCAAGGAATGTATTTGCTCATATTGAAAAAAAAAGTAAGAGTAACACTTACCTTGGAAATAATCAGATCCAGGAATTCAGATCATGCTGCCTAGACTCTCAACTCTCATATGTGTTTTTATCTTTATTTCAGCCACATTCTCTCATCCTACAGATGGACTCTTTCTAGGTGTTAGAGATTGAGGGATTTTGGCTATATATGGCCCCATACAACTTCCTAGCTATATATTCCAATGGAAGAAGAGAACTTTCCTCTACTGAGTACATATAAACCTCTGCATCTTGCTTCTGGCCTAAACTTGATCTTCACCATCAACATCAAGCAGAGCAGCATGAGATGCTGTGCAGTAAACAAACAATTCTTGGTCACGGGCTTGCTCTTGCAGTCTGGAGAGAAAATCCCGCAACTGAGAGAGCCACCATGATTTCCTGAAGTATTTGGTAAAGAAGCGTTCTCCAAAGGCAAAGTCAGGGGATATGTATTGCTATTATCAGAGCTAAGGAAAAGACAGTAGAAGCTTGAAATCTCAGATGTCCACAGCATCATGACACATAGTTAGGATTGCATGCTGAATGGAAGGGGGAACCTACTGAAGAGTTTTCAACAGAAGAGAGACCCAATAAAACCTGCATGTAAATTATAAACATTGCTGCTGTACAGCATTCTGATTGGAGAGTCAAATGTAGATGCACAGAGAGCAGTTAGAAGGTTATCATAGTAGTCTAGAAGTGACTGTGGACTTGTAGGGAAGTGACAAATATTTAGAAAACAAATTCAATAACACTCAGCAATCAGTTGGACTTGGGGTATGAGGAAGGGAGAAATGTCTGGTCTGATTCCATCACAAGGCCTTGTATATGCTGTTCCCTTTGCCTAATAATTCCCTTTTCCCCTCTTTTAACCTGGCGAAATGTTGCTCCTTCATCAGGTCTCAGCTTGAGCATCTCTTCTCCAGGGAAATTGATCCTCTTGCCTTTCCTCTAATGCTGTTTAATTTCCCTTCCCATCACGTATCACAGTTTATAACATTATATTCACTCACTTATAAAGTACTTTAATAGTTTAGCTCCTCTACAAGGATGTATAATTCTTGAAGCAGGAGCTGTTCTCTCCCAAGAAAATGAAAATCTCCGTCATTAAGTACACAACCACGGGGCCAGATTGCTTGGGTTCAAATCTTGATTCTGCTGCTGGCCAACTGTGTGATCCAAGAAAAGCTAATCGACTTCTCTGTGTCTTCATCTCCTGATCTGTCAAATGGAGATATGACTAGTCCTACTTCATGGAGTTGTTGCAAGGAATACATTAGGTAATATATTCAAAGCCTTTAGAAGGATGTCATGTTTATAGTAAGCACTAGCACAGTGATAGCTACTTTAATTGTTCTCTTCTTCTTTGTCCTTAGCACCTCTCCCAGTGCCGGCAGCCACACAATACATATTTGAAAAGTAAGTGGAAATCTTTCAAGTGTGAGTTACTGTGTGGATATTGGTGTAATGCACAGAGAAGAGGAAGCACTGGAAGATGATCATGGAAGAGAGAGCAGGCAAGCTTGCAAAATCAGCACTGGCTATTTAAATAGTATCTGCCTACGATGCCATCAAAGAAAAATGTTGTGGAGCAGTTGGAAATGTGACATTGAAGCTCAAAACAGAGGCCTGAGGGGATTAATTTTCCAGAGCTGCCATAATAAGGTACCACAAACTAGGTGGTTTAAAACAATAGACATTTATTGTATCACAGTTCTGGTGACCGGAAGTCTGAAATCAAGGTATTGGCAGGATTGTACCCCGTGAAGGGCCCCAGGGAAGGATTCTTTCTTGCCACTTGCAGCTTCTGGTGGTCCCAAGTGATCATTGGCTGGCAGTAGCATCACCCCAGTGTCTGCCTCTGTCTTCGCATGGCCTTCACTCTGAGTCCAAATCTCCCTTTTCCTACAAGGATAGCAGTCATGCTGCATAAAGGGTCCAACTACTCCAGTACGACTTCATCTTAACTACTTACATCTGTCACAGTCCTATTTTCAAAAAAGTTCACATTCTGAGGTATTAAGGCAATCAGTGTTTCAGTGTAACTTTTGAGAGGACATAATTCCACCCACAACAGAAGTGATATACATTTGGGGGTTACTGGCATTTGAATGCTATTTAGTGCCAAGGCTATAGAGAAGAGCAGCCTTGTAGCTAAGAGCTCAGGTCCTATCAATCCACACAGACCTAGGATTGACAATCAGTTCCATTACTGACTGGCTTAGATCTTGGTGAAGTTGCCTAACATTTCAAAGACTTAGTTTCTTAACCTGTTAAAAAAGTGATAATACAAATACTTACCTCCAGGTTTCTTATAAATATGAACTGAGGAAATGATTGTAAAGTGGTGAGCATAGCACATCTTATAGGGTGAGTCTTCAGTAAATGGTGTCTGTTAGTTAAGATTTTGTATGTAAAGAATCTAACCTGAGAAAGAAAGAGAAGCAAGGAATAAATTTTTAACCAAGAGGAAACACCCCATTTTAGTTAGAAATGACCCAAGAGAGCAACCAGAATAATGAAAATACTATAAACTACTTTCTGGTGTTTTGGATTTATATATAGTTCAAGAATGTAGCCCTGTGCCTGGCCTAAGACAGATAATCAATATACAGTTGGGTGGCTAGATTGAATGAACATCAGGGACATATTTAGCCACCAGAAGAGGAGTATTAAAGGTAGGTAGGCAAGGAAAGAGGATTGAAAGTTACCTGGAAATCTGGAAGGCTCTAATGCAGAAGAGAAATTACACCTATTCTGTAAATGTGGAACTAGAACTAGGGGATAGAAATTATAGGGAGAATCATTTTTACTCAATACTGAACATTTGCTGAGGTCTCCACTCCTCAATTCATGCAAACAGAGATGGATAACACCTAGCCAAATCATTTACACAAGGTGTCTTTGTACTGGGGAGATGGTTGGATTAGAGGTCTGATGAATTTATTTCCACCTGTGATTCCAAATTGATGTTAAAGAGACTAAAAATAAGAAACATTTATTAGATGAAAGGAATGTGATAGATACAATTTAAGAAGAGACATGAAGCAGTATAAAAATTCCTTCCTATCTAATCTAGTTTCTAACTCAGCTCTATTTTCAAAGGCCAAAGCTAAGAGCCCTTGAATTCGCATTACACTTATTCTCCCTTATGCTAGATTTTATATGGAGGAGGACCAACAGTTTTTGAGAAGCACCTCTGGATCAAAACAATAATCCATAATTCCTTAAGAAAAAGCTAATAATCATATTAATGTTCTTTAGAAGAAAGAAAGCCAAGCCAGGATAGTAAAACAGCAAGCATTTTCCATCATTTTTGGATAAGGCAGAAGACAAAGTCCAGTTTATTTCGAGTCTGAAGGGAAATTTAAAATTTTCAGGACTATGAAGGACAATGCAAGAGAGGCATTGAAGCGATGGGGGAAAAAAGAGTAGGAGGTTTCCTATTTTAAAACCCCTTTTGAAGTGAATTCTAGCTTCATCTTGCCTTCATTCCCAGCTCCATCCTTGGGAATGAAAGATTTAGTCTTCTAGCGGCTTGGAATGCTGCTGGCTGAGAGCTCTAACTTGTCAGGCTTCTTCAGGAATTGCCTGAGTGGAGCAGGGCCACCTTGCCCACAGGTGTTCCCTTTCTTGAGCAACCCACACCCACTGATTGATCAATGACTGCATCAAAAGGTCTGACATGCTTCTATCACCCAGGGATGTCTCTGAAGGCCATCTCAGCTTCAGAGCTCCCCATGAAGTTGACTGAAATTTTTATTGGATTTTGTGTCAGCCAGCTTCTTCAATCATTTTTTTTTAAGATCACTGTATTTATATGAAAAAATTACCAAAACAGATTGTTTCTTGGTGATTTTGTGTTATTATTACTATTAAACAGTTTTACTGAGGTATAATGGATATAAAATAAACTGTACTTATTTATGTATAAATAGAGTGACTTTGGATATATGCATGTATCTGTGAAACCATCGCTTCAATCAAGGTAATAGGGTAATCAATCACCTCCAAAAGTTTTCTTCCATTGCAATTTTAAAAGATGTGTTTTATATGCCATGGAGATAAAAATGGGAAATTGGACCAAAAAAAATTTCTTTTTATGAGAATGTGAAAAAAATATTTTCTAGATGTACCAATTAAAATATGCTTAAAATAATTGCACATTTATCCAATTTAGAAATATGTTCAGTAGCCATTATCATTCTGAATGTTCACTTTTAATTTTTGACATGGATCTACATTGGTATAGAAAACTGCACACTTTCCTTTTCTCTGCAAATACGGCACAATTTTATTAACTATTATTCTCATGTTTTACAATAGATCACTGGTCTTGTTCATCCTACATATCTTCCACTTTGTAACCTCTAACCTACTTCTCCTCATTTTCTTCCCGCCCTCAGCTCCTGGTGACAACTCTTTAATTCTCCATCTCTGTATATTTTTACTCTTCTTTAAAGATTCCACATGTAAGTGAGATTATGGAATTTTTTTGTGCCTGTCTTATTTCACTTAGCAGAATATCATCCACATGCATCTATTTTGGGACAAATGCTGGGGTCTTCACTTTTAAGGTTGAATAACATTTCATTGTGTATGTGTGTGTATATAAGGCAGATAATCAACATACAATTGAATGACAAAATTGAATGACTATTGAGGACACACAGACACACACATTTTTTTATCCATTCATTTGTCAAGGCACACTTAGGTTGTTTCCATATCTTGGCTATTTGTGAATAATGTTGCAATGATCATGAGAGTTCAGATATCTTTATGGAGTGATTATTTCATTTCCTTTTGGTATATGAACAGAAAAGGAATTGCTCAGTCATATGATAGTTCTATTTTCAATTTCTTTTGGAAGCTCCACACGGTTTCCATTATGGCTACACCAATCTACATCTCTACCAACAGCACACAAGGGTTCCCTTTTCTCCACACCAACATTTTTGCCAACATTTGTTATTTCTTGACTTTTTGATAATAGCCATCCTAAGGAATGTGAGGTGATAACTCATAGTGGGTTTAATTTGCATTTTCTTAGTAACTAATAATGTTGAGCACCTTTTCATAGAGCTGTGGGCCATTTTATATGCCTTCTTCTCTATTCAGGTCCTTTGCCCAATTTTTAATAGGGTTGCTTGTTTTTCTACTGTTGAGGTGTACGAGTGCTTTATACATTTTGGATACTAACTTCTTATCAGAGATATGGTTTGTAAACATACTTTTTCCCAGTCCATAGGTTGCTGTTTCATGTTTTGATTATTTCCTTTACTATGTAGAAGCTTCTTGGTTTGATGTAGTAGTATTTTTTTTATTTATTGTTATACAGCCTAAGATTTTGGTATAGTATCCAAATATTATTGCCAAGGCCAGTGTCAAGGAACTTTCCTCCTGTGTTCTCTTCAAGGAATGTTATGGTCTCAGGTCTTACATTTAACTCTTTTATCTATTTTGAGTTTATTTTTGCATATGGTATAAATATCCAATTTTACTCTTTTGCATATGGAAATAAAGTTTTCCTAGTGCCATTTATTAAAGAAACTATTCTTTCCCAATTGTGTTCTCTTGGTGCCCTTGTCAAAACTTAGTTGACCCTATATGTTCAAATCGATTTCTGGGCTCTGTATTCTATTCCACTGGTTGATATGTCTATATTAATGGCAGTACCCATACTGTTTCAATTACTATAGTTTTATAAAATTATTTTAAATCAGTAAGTATAATGCTACAATTTTGTTTTGCTTTCTTTGAATTGCTGTGGCATTTTTTTAGTTCCTAAGAAATTGTGGAATTATTTTTCCTATTTCTGTGAAAAACGCCATTGCTATTTTTGTAGGGATTGAATCTGTATGTAGCTTTGAATAGCAAGAACATTTTAACAATATTGATTCTTTGAATCTATGAGCATAGGATATCTTTTCATTTATTTGTGTCTTATTTAACTTGTTGCATCAATGTCTTATAGTTTTTATTGTACATATCTTTTATTTGCTCATTACATTTATTCCTAGGTATTTATATGCTATCATACATGTGATTGTTTTATTGATGTATTTTTCAGTTAGGTTGTTATGTATGTATAAAAATGCTACTAATTTTTTGCATGTTGAGTTTGTATACTGCAACTTTACTTAATTCATTTATTAGTTCTAACAGTTTGTATGTGTTTTTGTATGTTTGTGTGTGTGTGTGTGTACATGCTGGGGTTTGCTACAGATAAAATGTCATCTGCAAATAGAAATAATTTTACTTCTTTTTCTCTTTCCAATTTTGGTGCCTTTTCTTTCATTTTCTTCCTGTTTGATTAGTCTTGCTAGTACTTCCAGTACCATGTTGAATGAAAAAGGCAAAAGTAAACATCCTTGCCTTGTGTAGGATTGTAGTAAATATCCTTTCAGTTTTTCGTCATTGATCATAACATTAGTTGTAAGTTTTTTAAATAAATGATCTTTATTATGTTGAGAAACTTTCCTTTTATACATAAACTGTTGATGACTTTTATCAAGAGAGAATGTTGAACTTTGTCGAATGCTTTTTCTGTGTAAAGTGGGATAATTATGTGGTTTTAAGCTTTCATTCTGTTAATATGATGTACCACACTTATTGATTTGCATATGTTAAGCCAAACTTGCATGCCGAGGATAAATTCCACTTAATCATGATATATAATCTTTTTGTTACATTGAACTTGTTAATATTTTATTGAGGATTTCTGCATCAATGATTCTCAGAGAAATTGGCCTGTAATTTTCTTTTATTGTGATATATCTGTCTGGTTTAGGTATTAAGGTGATACTTTTCTCATAAAATGTATTTGGAAGTACTCCCTTTAGTTTTATTTTTTGAAAGATTTCAGGAGTATTAGTATGAATTCTTCTTTGAATGTTTGGTAGAATTTAGCTATGAAGCCATCTGCTTCTCGGGTTTTCTTTGTTGAGAGGTGTTTTGTTACTTCTTTAATCTCTTTATTTGTTATTGTTCTGCTCAAGCTTTCTACTTCTTCCTGATTCAATCTTGGTAGGTTGTATTTTTCTAGGAATATATCCATTTCCTCTAGGCTATTTAATTTGTTTGCATGTAATTGTTCACAGTAGCCCTTTATGATCCTTTTTATTTCTGAGGAAACTGTTGCAATGTCTCTACTTTCATTGTTGATTTTATTTATTGTTTTTAATTTATCCTTACTTAGTCTAGCTAAGAGTTTGTTGATTTTATTTTTGTTAAAAAAACTCTTAGTTTTATTTGTTTTTCTATGGTATTTCCATTTTTTATTTGATTTATTTCTGTTTTGATCTGTACTATTTCTTTTCTTTTGCGAACTTTGAGTTTAGTTTGCTCCTCTTTTCCAGTCCCTTGAGGTGCAATGTTAGATTAGTTACTTTGAATCTTCCTTCTTGTTTTGTTTTGAGACAGGGTCTCACTCTGTTGTCCATGCTGGAGTGCAATGGCACAATCTTGGCTCACTGAAACCTGCACTTCTGGGGCTCAATCAATCCTCCTATCTCAGCCTCTTGAGTAGCTGGGACTGCTGGCACTTATCACCATGGCCTGATTTTTGTATTTTTTTGTAGAGATGAGGTTTCACCATGGTGCCCAGGCTGGTCTTGAACTAATGGGTTCAAGTTATCCACCTGCCCATGCCTCCCAAATGGCTGGGATTACTGGTGTGAGCCACCACGCCTGGCCCCTCTTTCTTGTTTTTTAATGTAGACATTTATTGCTATGCATTTCCCTCTTAAAACTACTTTTGTTACATCCCATAGGTTTTGTTTTGCTGTTTCCATTACATTTGTCTCAATATAATTTTAAATTTCCCTTGTGATTTCTTGTTTGACCCATTGGTTGTTTCTTTATCCAATCTTGCCTTCCCTTCCATAGATGTTGATTCTGAAAATACAACCTTTCTGTACTCTGATTTCTGTCTTAAAGTCTCCTTCTTAGCAAACCAACCTGTGCTTTCTTCTTTCACACCTTTTCTCCTTTCACACCTTTTCTCCTTTCAGCTACAATCTAATTTTTCTGCTTGTGTTTACAGCAAAACTGAAAAGTTTTTTTATATTAATTGTTTTCACATCCTTACCTTCCATTTTCTCTTGAACACACAACAATTAGACCTCATTGCTGCTGCTCCATAGAAACTGTTCTTGTCAAAGTTACCACAAATTCATCTTGCCAAGTCCCATCATCCTCATGTTGGATTGCTTCTCAGCAACATCTGTCATAGTTAAATACTCTTCCTAACAATGTACTTGGTTCCTGGGATATCACATCTACCTGGTTTTCCTTTCCTCGCTGGCTGTTTCTTCTCAGTGTCTTTTGCTGGGTCACCTTCATCTTTCCAATCTTTAAATGTTTGTGAACTCCAGAACTTGATCTTTGACTTTCTTATTTGTCTTCGATTACTCTCTAGGTCAAAAGTCAGCAAACTTTTTCCATAAAAGATCAGATAGTAAATATTTCAAACTTTAGGGCAATATGGTTTCTGTTGCAACTACTTAACTCTGCCATTGTAGTGCAAAAATTGCCATATAGAATATACAAAAACAAATGTTTTTATGTTCCAATAAAAACAACCAATGGCCATATTTGGACTGATGGTTATAGTTTGTAGATCCCTGTTCTATGTAATCTCATCTGGTTCTACAACTTTAAATGTCATTACTGACTACCATAAATTGAGATAGTTAAACTGATACTTGGCATCTCTCAAAATTAGTATGTACTAAAAGGAACCTTTTGACTTTTGTTGATCTATTACTCAACCTGTTTTTCTCTCTCAGTCTTTTTTTTACCAGCAATATAAGTGGCATCACCATTTATGCCTTATTGATACCACCTCACTACTTTTATCCTCCATTGCCAGCTGGGTTCAAGACATGAAATTCATTCATCTGGATTAGTTCAATAGTATTCAGCAGGCCTTTCTGCTTTCCCTCTAAGCTCCCAAGAGTTTAGTCTTTATAGAATGGCAAACATAAATTTATTTAAAAGAAAGAAAATTAGATTTTAACATTTCCTTCTCATTCTGAACAAATTTTGACCTTCTTACCAAGACCCAGAAGGTCCCAAATGATCTGGTCTTTCCTTGCCTTTGTGGTTTTGTGGTCTGTTTCTTCATGCTCATTCCCTCCCAGCCACATTTGTCTTTTTGCCATTTCGAGTGCCCAGTTTATATTTGCCATGAGGCCTTTGCTGATCCCTCTATTTGGAAATATGTTCCCCCAATTTCTAACTTGCCTCATATCCTTAACTAATTCGGGTTTTTGTTTAAATATCACCTCTTCAGAGAAAGATTTTTTGATTTCCTGTCTTATTAGATCCCTCCCATCATTACCCAGTTACCCTTTACCTTGCTTTGTCTTTTAAAAGCAATACTTATGAGTACCAAAAACTATTTTGTACATTTATTTCTTTATTTATTATTTCCCTCTACTATAATAAAGATTTGAGAGGGCAGAGACAATATGCCATTTGTTTCTTGCTCTCTTTATGATGCATATAAAAGTATGTGGAATGTGTCAGGAAAACAATAAATATTTGTTATTGTTTTTCACTTAAGTATGGTGTACTTAGAACGTACATTTTTCTTTGGATCTTCTGAAATGCCATTATCATGCCTGTAAAGGAATAAACATGGTATAAATCCAGAAGTACCCAGTGGAAAAAAAGAGAAGGTGTAAGTAAGCAGATGAGGTATGTCAACAAAATTTAGGAAGATGGGAAACAGATGGATTAATGAAAACCACATCATCAGTGGGGAGGAAGCAGAAACCCAAATGACTGAAGGAGCATGAAGAAGATCAAAAGAAACAAGATGACTCATGCCACAAAACTTTGCAAAGACTCAGGAAAGTCACCTGGTATCTCACAAGGTAGGAATGAGGAGACAGTTGAAAAGAGGAGGATTCACTGAAAGTTAATTTTTAAATAACTCTGTAACTTATAATTACAGATATCTTCCCCTGGCCAGAATGCCAGGTGCTGCTCTTCCCCCAACCAGGCCGAAAGAATGTGGGAATCTTACTCTTTGGAGAAGTGAAACTAAAGATGCTCTTGATGTGGGTACGCAGGACAAAGCTGAGGTTTAGATAAGACATGTATTAAAAATAGGAAACTTAAGCAAAAATCTACAACCTGAATAGCAAGACTGCTAAGTTCCCTTTTCTACAACTTGACTTCCTTCGAGATGGAAGCTGGTTTATATGCCCAAAGTCAAGGAAAGTGAAAGGCCTCTATCTAAGAAATTTGACCACACTAAAACTGTACAGATATTCACATTTGAAGGAATCCCCAATAATATGGCCAGGTCCCTGTTTTAGCATCATTCATTGAGGCCCACCAGTCAGAAAGTCCCACTTACACAACCTGAAATTCAAAGTAATTTTTCACTACCTTAAATCGTATTGATGAATGAATACTCAAGGATTGGCAGATATTTGAGTAAATCCTCTAACATGAAAGGCAGAAACCAGAGCAAACTAAAAATGGAAGCTCAAAAAATAGAATTTATGTAAAGACCAGAAAAACAAACTAAAAATAAAAAGCGAAACCTAAACAAATATAGTGTTCTTATAGAAATAAGATAATACACAGCATTCAAATAAGCAAACAAAAAGGTAGGATCTTATGAAAGAAGGGTATTCAGAAAATAAGAACAAGCTTTTGAAAATTAAATATATAATAGCAGAATCAAAGTTTAAATAGATAGGATAGAAGAAACATATGTTAGTTAATTTTATGTGCTAATTTAACTGGACCACAGGATACCCAGATACTTGGTCAGACATCATACTGGATGTTTCTGACAGGGTGTTTTTGAATAAGACTAAAGCAAGATGCCCTCCATAATGGGAATTGGTCTCAATCTATTGAAGGCCTGATTAGATCATAAAATACTGAGGCTCCCCTGAGTAAAAAAAAGTCTTCAAGACTCTACCTTTAAACTTCATCTGCATCATCAGCTCTCCGCGGAACTCTGGCTGCCACCTTTGGAATGAAACTGGATCATAAACTCTTTTAAGTCTCAAGCATGCTGATCCACATTTTAGATTTGGAATCTAGAGAAACAGATGGATAGATAATAGATAGATAGACAGAAAGCTTCTCATCCCATTGATTCTCTTTCTCTGAAAATTCCTAATTAAATAAATTTGAAGATACAAAAGAACAAAAATATAAAAATGTGGAAAAAAGGAGAAAATACATAAAATCAAACTTTTTACACCATAATCTATTTAATTGTAGTTCCGGAAATAGAAGACAGATGAAAAGGAAGAACAATGTCAGAGAAAAATGACAAATCCCCTATCTAAATAATTTTCATGTTGAAAGTAAACACTAGGTCTATGACACAATAGATCAGAGGCAGCAAATTATAGAGCATAGATCAAATTCAGCTTGCGACTTATTTTCCTAAATAAAGTTTTATTGAAACACAGCCATGCCCACTTGTTTAATATTGCTGCAATTACTTTCACACTACAATGGCAGAGCTGAGTAATTGAGATAGAGAATGTATGGCCTGCAAAGCTTACAATATTTACTATCTGGATCCTTCCGAAAAAGCTTTGATAACTTCTGCAATAGATCAAAAGATACACACAATAAGGAAAATCATCGCAAACTTTCAGAACCCCAGAAACATAAAGTAGAAACCAAAAGTTATAGGAAAAATAAGAAAAGGTGTAATAGGGTATAAAAAAAGTATAGAAAAAAGAAATATTATTAGAATTTTCCTATGCATGTAATGCATGTGATACATTAAAACTTCGGATGAAAAATGATTTGCAGCTTTAATTTCTATATGGGAATTATCTCTACCTGTTAATTTTCAAATGAAAACAGGTTTAGACATTCGTGATCTTGAAGAATTTGCCTTTTACTCATACTTTTTCCAAAAACATTTTTGGAGGATATGCTCCAAAAAAAGAGACAGTAAACCAAGAAAAAGGAAAGCAAGAACTCAAGAAATCTTAGGTTCCAATGTAGGAGAAAAGAGGAAATACAAATCTCTAGGACTGTGAAGGGGAAAAATCTCAGGATAACAAATGATTAAAAGGCTTAGGGAAAATCTAATCCACATAGAATCCAGAAGACAGAGGATGCTGGAAGAGATATATTCAAGTTTTAAAAAGTTATAACTGATTGAGTAACTACTAGTTTTGACCACACATTTTTTAATGGAAAAAGCATTATTGAAAGGTGTTCCACTGAAAATAAAGGTGCGATGTTTAATTTTATGTATCAACACAACTGGGCTGAGTGATGCTCAGGTAGCTGTTAAAACATTTACAGGTGTATTTGTGAGGAGGTGATATGATTTGGCTCTGTGTCCCCACCCAAATCGCATGTCGAATTGCAATTCCCAGTGTTGGAAGAGGGGACTGGTGGGAGGTGATTGAATCATGGAGACAAACATCTCCCCTGCTGTTCTTAAGGCAATCATTAACACCAATAAAAACAAACAAACAAAAAAGTATACCAAAACAGAAATGTGATCACAGAGCAAAAACTGGTGGTTTAGTGTCTTAATCCATTTATGCTGCTATCACAAAACACCTGAGACTGGGAAATTTATAATAAACAGAACTTTACTTCTCACAGTTCTGTTTTTTTGTTTTTATTTTTAACTTTTTAGGTTCAAGGGTACATGTGCAGGTTTGTTATACAGGTAAATTGCATGCTGTAGAAGTTTGCTGTACACATTATTTTATCACCTAGGCAATAAGCATAGTATCTGATAGGTCGTTTTCTAATCACCACCCTCCTCCCATCCTCCACCCTCTAATAGACCCCCATGTCTTGTTCCCTTCTTTGTGTCCATGGTATTTCATGGTGTGTATCACATTTTCCTTATCCAGTCTACCATTGATGGGCATTTAGGTTGATTCCATGTCTTTGCTGTTGTGACTAGTGCTGTGATGCACATAAGCACAAATGTGTCTTTATGGTAGAATGATTTATATTCCTTTGGCTATATACCTAATAATCGGATTCCTGAGTCAAATGGTAGTTCTGTTTTAAGTTCTTTGAAAGATCACCAAACTGCTTTCCACAATGGCTAAACTAATTTATATTCTCGCCAGCAGTGCATAAGCCTTCTCTTTTCTCCACAACCTCGCCAGCATCTGTTGTTTTTTGACTTTCTAGTAATAGTCATTTTAACTGGCGTGAGATGATATCTCATTGTGGCTTTGATTTGCATTCCTCTAATGATTAGTGACACTGAGCATTTTTTCATATGCTTGTTGGCTACATATACGCCTTCTTTTGAAAAGTGTTTGTTCATATCCTTTGCCCACTTTGTAATGGGTTGCTTGTTTCTTGTAAATTTAAGTTCCTTATAAACTATGGATATTAGACAATTGTCAGATGCATATTTTGCAAAAATTTTCTCCCATTCTCTAGGTTGTCTGTTTACTCTGATGTTAGTGTTTTTTTTTTTGTTTGTTTGTTTGTTTTTTGTTTTTTGTGCAGAAGCTCTTTAGTTTAATTAAATACTATTGTCAATTTTTGTTTTTGTTGCAATTGCTTTTGGCATCTTTGTCATGAAGTCTTTGCCAGGTCCTATGTTCAGAATGGTACTTCTTAGATTATCTTCCAGGGTTATTATAGTTTTTAGCTTTAGATTTAAATTTTTAATCCTTCTTCTGTTAATTTTTGTATATCATATAAGAAGGGGTTCTGTTTTAATCTTCTGCATATGGCTAGCCGGTTATCTCAGCACCATTTACTGAATAGGGCGTTCTTTCTCCATTGCTTTTTTTGTCAGTTCTGTTGAAGATAAGATGGTTGTAAGGATGCAGCATTACTTCTGGGCTCTCTATTCTGTTTCTTTGGTCTATGTGTCTGTTTTTATACCAGTATCATGCTGTTCGGGTTGCTGTAGCCTTGAAGTATCATTTGAAGTCCAGTAATGTGATGCCTCCAGCTTTGCTCTTTTTGCTTAGTATTACCTTGGCTATTTGGGCTCCTTTTTGGTTCCAAATGAACTTTAAAATAGTTTTTTTCTAATTCTGTAAGAATCCTAGTGGTAGTTTGATAGGAATAACATTGAGTCTGTAAATCGTTTTGGGCAGTATGGCCATTTTGACAATATTGATTATTTGTATCTATGAGCACAAAATGTTTTTACATTTGTTTGTGTCATCTATGATTTCTTTGTGCAGTGTTTTGTAATTCTCATTGTAGAGGTCTTTCGCCTCCTTGGCTAGCTGTATTCCTAGGTATTTTATTCTTCTGTGGCTATTGTGAATGGGATTGCATCTTGATTTGTCTCTTGGCTTGGATGTTGTTGGGGTATAGGAATGCTACTAATTTTTGTACTCTGATTCTGTATCCTGAAACGTTGCTGAAGTTGTGTATCAGATCAAGTAGCTTTTGGGCAGAGACTGCAAGGTGTTCCAGGTATACAATCATATTTTCTGCACACAGGGATAGTTTGACTTCTTCTCTTCATATTTGTATGCCTTTTATTTCTTTCTTTTGCCTGATTCTTCTGGCTAGGACTTACAGTAATATGTTGTATAGAAACGGTGAGAGAGGGCATCTTTGTTTTGTTCTGGTTTTCAGAGGGAATACTTCCAACTTTTGCCCATCCAGTATGTTGCTGGCTGTGGGTTTTTCATAGTTAGCTCTTCTTATTTTGAAGTACATTCCTTCAATACCTAGTTTGTTGACAGATTTTATCATAAAGGGATGTTGAATTTTATTGGAAGATTTTTCTGCATCTGTTGAGATGATCATATGATTTTTGTTTTTAATATTTCCCACAATTCTGGATGCTGGAAAACCCAAAATATGTTGCCAGCAGGTTTGATTTTCTGGGGAGGGCTACATCCTCTGAAGAGGAGAAATATCATGTCCTCATATGGCAGGAAGGTGGAAGGGCAAGGAAACTAAAAATGCAGGTAGCCCTTTTTTTTTTTAAAAGCACCTTAATCCCACTCATGAGGGCCAAGCACTCAAGGCCTAATCACAGCCTAAGAGCTGCATCTCCCGATACTATCACATCAGCAACAACTGAAATTTGGTGGGGAAACATTTAATTCATAGCACTCAGCCAAGCACAATATTTACATAGTCAGAACTATACAAGTTATGAATGCAATTTTATCCAATAGAATAAAGAAGTTTGTGCAGTGGCATACACTTTATATCCAGATATTTAATCTGGGTATATCCTAGACATTGAGTGGTTTAATTATTTAAACCAGAAATTGTGATATAATTAAACTTGTAAGATCATGATTGAAAGATGATGGGTGTGTTTGCAAAAAAAATATAAATCCTTGTGTTCTGTAAGAACTCAAAAGAAAATGTAACAACAAAGAAATAAATAATATATTTTTTAAGAAAAGGTAAGAGTGTTAAAAAGTGCCATTCCAAAAATGATAATTCAAGTAACAAAAGGGGATTGCTACTTCTTTTTAAAAATGTTTTGGTCTTTAAAAAATACATAATGTAGTGCTTGCATAATTTAAAAAACTGTTTAAAGAAAAACGGAATTGATCTATCAATCAAATAAGACAATTCCGACTTTCCCTGGACCACGCTGAATTTGGCCAACTCACCCCCAATAACCTTAAAAAAAGAGTTAAATGATATCTACATTAATTAAAAGTATCCAGTGCATAGTAAATCTTCACAAAAACACAGCTAATCTACTCATTATAATAAACAAGGGATAAAATTTGGTTTATATGATTTAGTTTGATTATAAGAATAAATTAGCTTATAAATATTCTGGTTTCGTAAAATAATTTCTAGAGTTCAAGAAACGCAATAATTCTTCTGCCAGCTTCAATAAAATGGTGACTAGACTAACTGTAGACACACCTCCCCCACATTCTCAGTCATCAGTTTTCTAACCATCCATCACTTAATGGGCTGCTGAGAACCCTGCAGGAGTTCAGAAAACAATTGCCAACTGACTGTCTTCCTAGGATGAGCTACAGCACCACTAGAGAGAAGGAAGTAAAATTGATTTATAAGAGGCCAACATTTACAAAACACAATTCCATTGGGTTAGTTACAACTATTTAATTTCCCAAATAAAAATAAAGGGCTTACTAAGTAACAAATTACCCTTTCAAAAGAGCAAAACAAAACAAAACAAAAACAAACAACAACGTTATTAGATGATATTGCAATTTTGCTTTATTTTATACCTTTAAAGAATCTGTTTTCCTAAGGTGCTATATTCTGCTTCAGAAATATGTTTCTTCTCTGATGGAATGTATTCTTCCATGAATTAAAGCAATTTTCTTCTGGAACTGGTTGATACCAAAGATATTTATGACTCATCAAAACATGATAGCTTGTGACTCTTGCTCATAGAAACCCGTATGTCTGAGAGACATGCTTTTCCAAATATGGACACAACTCTTTTTTTCTTCTGTTACTGATGAGCCTCACTGTTCATCCCAGAGATCAAAGGCTGTGGGTGGCCTTTCTTTAACTCAGGTTTCTAGGAAAAGGGACCAGGAGGGGTGTTTGCATCCCCACCTATGATAAATGAAGCCTGCAATTGAGAATCAATTTTTAATCATTTAAAATGTATTAAAGACTTACTATGTCTAGGTATTGGTAGAGATGAGAATAAAATGGCATAGTCTGTGACCTAATGGAGGTACAAGCACATAAACATATAATTGCATACCTCTGTGAGAAGGGTTATGATAAAGGGAAGCAAAAATTATAATGAAACGTCCAAGATGACAGTCTAAACAGGCCTGATAGCCTCTCTGAGAAAGGAGGAAGAAAGAGCAAGTGGGAGCTCCCTTGAGAAATGTCTAGACCAAATAAGGCCTGTGGGAAGCACATTGAATATTTACTTACTCTTTCCAAGTAAAACCTATCAAATAAATACTATTACTTTTATTCCCATTTTTAAAAGGTGCAAACAGGCATTTAGAGTGAAATGACTTATCCACAATGGTTACTTCCAAAGCATTAAAGTGCTTTTAGGAAAACAGACATAAAATATCTCACAGCAATCCCCAAGAAAAAGTTCTCACACAAATCCTTTTTGCTGTGAAAACAAATCCTCTTGCTGTGACCTGAGTTGTTTCTGAAAAGAAATAGAAAATATTTAATTTGGGACAATACTTAAATTAATGGGAATTAAAATATAAATTCTTGTCTGGTTTTAATGAAGACTTACTGCTATTTACTTAGTGATTGGTTTAAATGCTTGGAAATATATATGTATGGATACATATAGCTTCCACTCTTGAAAACATCACAGGCTATTGGCGGTAGAGTCTGGAACAATCATCACATTTTGTCAGTTTTACCTCCATTCCCTTCATTCTATTTCCAATCCAGCAATCATCATTTTTTATCTACACTTTTCTTACAGCTTCCTTTCCCATCTTACTTTCAACCTGTTTAGTGTAGCTAGAATGATCTTTTGAAATTCTTTGTTTGCATAGGTGAGTTTTAAGATGGAAAAATAGATGTATCTGTAGTTCCTTCCTCTCTCCAATATCAACAGAATTCAGTGAAAACAAAGAGGAGAAACATAAACCTTATGCTTCTGTCTCTCATTTTTACATTCCCTTTATGTACACATATACACATACTATTCCATATTAGAAGGTATTAGACTATGAGTTGGTGAGTTCTCCTACTACTCCTAGGACTTTTCTCCCACCACCACTAATTTTTTTACAAAACCGATAAAGAAAAAAACCAATGTTATTCAATGAAGATTATAATACAAGGGGAGACAGCATAGAATTTAGACTAATACCTACAAAAAGAAAAGGTAAAACAAACCTTATAAAGGGAAGGCAATTGAAGAATACTGTTTGGGTGAGGGAGAAGGGACAAGATGGAGAAAGGTGAACAAGAAGGCACAATCCATGTTGCTTCTGGGTTCTTCATCACCAACTTACCCGCGCATGGGAAAACGCAGATCAACTGAGCAGGCGCCGCCAGACGTCAATCCGAAGAGATGGAAACTTACCTGGCGACGCCTATGGAGACGCCCCTATCATGCCCTTATCCCGCCTACTGCCCTCCCCCTTCCAGTACCAATGCATAAAAGTCTGCTGCTGGGGGAGCCGGGGGAGCCGGGGTGACTTCTTCCGCCCCCGCATTCGTGGACCGGAGAACTTCAGGGGAGAGCGCTGGGGCAACTTCCCTGGCCCCCACACCTGAGGACCAGAGAACCTCCCCAGAGAGTGTATGCATATTTGCAATAAAAGACTGCCACTTTCTTATGTACTTTGGCCTCATGTTTAATTACTTAGCTCTCCTAAATTAAGTTACATTAAATTAAATTAAGACTACCTTTGAAAATATTGTCAGATGAAATTATATTTGTTACCAGTTATTTGGCTGAATTTATAGAATATGAACAATTGTTTTAATGATTTAAGGGATCAAAAATATTTGAAGACACAAGGAACAACAAAAATATAAACAAGCAAGCAGATAGCAAGGCAGCAAGCAAGATCAGTAATGAAATAAAAGTGAAAAATATAACAGTCGTTTAAACCTGCATTAAAAGCACCATCTTTATTGGTGGAAATAAGGTCAGAGCTAGGTAGGATTAAGGAAATTGACCTAAAGAAATACAAAACAGTTTAAAAGCATTAGAAAAGAAAATGTTTATGAAAGACAGACAAAGGAGATAAAATATACATATAATTGGTGTCACTGTGAATACAATCAGGAAAAATGAAAGAAAATTAAAACAAATCAAATATTTGAGTATGTCTCCTCTTTTGTATAAAATGTCAAAATATTTCCAATTCTTGGCCAGGCACGGTGGCTCACACCTGTAATCCCAGTACTTTGGGAGGCTGAGGTGAGCAGATCACCTGAGGTCAGGAGTTCGAGACCAGCCTGGCCAATATGGTGAAACCCGGTCTCTACTAAAACATACAAAAATTAGTGAGGTGTAATGGCACATGCCTTTAGTCCCAGCTACTTGGGAGGTTAAGGTGGGAGAATTGCTTGAACCTGGAAGGCAGAGGTTGCAGTGAGCTGAGATCATGCCACTGCACTCCAGCCTGGGTGCCTGGGTGACAGAGTAAGACTCTGTTTCAAAAAAAAAAAATATTGCCAACTTTTGACAAAAGTGCCCAAAGCCTTTCTGTATTGACAAATTTCTTCATGGTATGCTCCTGTGTACTTTCCAATGGAGACTTTCTTCTTTTTGCTTCTTTCCTTCCATCTCCACTTACTCTCCTTACTGCCTTTGCATATGATGCTGTTGCATTTACCAGAAATGTTCCCATACTTTTAGCAGTTCCATGAACATTATCTGTGGTGGGGAACTTTCTATCTTTTGAGGAAATCTAATTTGTTTTCAGAGTACTCCAAGTTATTGATTTAATAAATAAGTATTATTTTCCCCCACGAGAAAGGAAGGACACTGCAGAAAATTTGAGGGTTTCATGTGTCTTTGGAGATACAGTTCAGCCTTGGTAAAGCACACATTTTGATGTATTAAACAAAAGAGTGATATAATCAAATGTTTGATTTATTTTATTTTTATGTTTTATTTATCTAGATCACATTTTTGGTGACACCAATTGTATTTATGTTTTATTTCCTTTATCTCTCATAAACATTTTCTTTTCTATTTTTTTTAACTGCTTTTCATTTCTTTCAGTCAATTTTCTCAAGTCTGCCTTGCTCTGACATTATTTTAGATACCCCAAACAAGTTGCTGACTAAGTGAAAAAAAATCATGATTTAAAAAAATAAATGAAGTGATAGTAAGTAGCCAGGCAGAATGGGGAAAGAGTGGGAAAGAATTTTGGCTTTAAAAGAAAGGCATGTGAAAAGTCAAGAGAGTCCTGGGAATCTTCCAGGTACTGCAGGGAATTCAATCTCACTGGGGAGTTTAGATGTCTAAGGAATGAGTGTGGTAGACATTGCTGGAGAATTAAGGGCCCACTAATGTAAGTCCTCATAATTCAAATATATGGATTCATGACACTGAGTGTGATGGAAAGTCACTAAGTATTCTAAGAAGAAAATGCCATGATCATGTTTGTTTCACAGCTCCTCTGCCTTCAAATGAAAGCAGCTCTATTGCCTTTTTGAAGGACTTCTATTAGTCAAAAGCTGGGAAGGTTCCTCATATCTCATGTGGAGCTTTTACAATAAGGACAATCTCTTTCATCTGTTTCACAATTCCAAGTTAACCGAGAGTCATTGCCCATTTTGCTTTGATTTCAAATGACAAATATTTTCTCATATGCATTGCATGAAGTTAATTAAGATTATGTGTGACTATACCATTGATAGATTGCTACACCTCAAAGCCAAACTCATAATTTTGAGAATACAAAACCACTTGGTTACAGCTTACTTACCCTCACACTTGAAAAAAAGAAAGTCTTCTCTTTAGTGCTACCAGGAAAGGTTGATCCATGGAGCCAGTGCTCAACTTGGGTTGCATCTGTTGCATCTCATCCTTGTATGTTGCTGCTTAAATGAAGGCTGGGAGGCTCCATAACTTTTTGCTTATCCTTGGCAGAGAATCCACACTGGTCTTAGCTGAAACAGTAAGCACTATTTTCCTGGAAGCAATTTAAAATAGACTTGGTATGTTTAAACCCCATCATTTCTGTGATATAGATGACGAATTTCTTGAGGTTAAGAGCATCAATTAACTAATCACAGACTATACCACTTATTAGCTTTATGACTTTGGGCAAGTTATTTAACCTCTCTGAGCCTCAGTTTCTCCATCTGTAAAACAGGAATAATAATAACACCATTTTCATAGGGCTGTTGGGAGTACTAAATGAGAAAACAGTTGTAAAAATACTCAAGATAATTTTTGACCCATGTTTCAGAGCTCAGTAAAAGGTAACCATTATTATTTAAAATACTATTGTTATTTTCAACCTTTTATCAATGTATAACTCAGCATCTTGCACTTAGGGAACACTTTTGTGGAATTTAATTTTCTAGCTCCTAATAAAGCAGAATATATATTTTATCTCAATCGGTAAAGACAATACAAAATAGACCACATTTATAATAATAAATGACTAGCTAAAATAATTTTTTTACACTTTAGTTTTTTAAGTTTTATGTATTTTCAGAGTCAAGGGAAGATTTCTCATATGCATACATTGTATAGTGATAAAAAGTGGGCTTTTAGTGTACTTATCACCCAAATGCTAAACACTGTATTCAGTAGACAATTTTTCACCCCTCAGCCCTCTTCAGACCCTCCCATCTTTTGTAGCCTCCACTGTCTATCATTCCACTCTGTGTGTTCATAAAAATAATTTTTGACAAGCCTATAGATAAATAATTGATTTTAAAATATATAAACATAATATTGGGTACAGATATTGGGGAACATACAATCACAGTCCTTAGGTGAGGTTCTAGAGCTTCCATACATGTTTTTCTGTGAAATATTAATTTAGTATTTCTCAAAAAGATAAATTCTAAGGTCAAATAGTTTCTTTTAGACTGATAGTTTTCTTTAAAAGGACTTATCAAGGTTCTGAACATCCTGAAATGCAATGTGACTTCCTAAGAGGGGGCTATATCATTTCCCAAACTTTTTTGCCAGGAAATGTTTTGGTTTTTGCTTCATGTTCATTAACATCTCTTACAATAGGTGTTTTGAGGAATCACATTGGGAATTACTACACTAGAAAATATAAAGAATTGTGCATATTACTATTATTTTTTTTCATTTAAGTCTTCTTAAATTTTATTTCATTTGCATTTTATAACTTTTACAATACAGATATGATACATATTTTATTGGACTTATAAGTATTTAATTTTTTTATTATTATACTTTAAGTTCTAGGGTACATGTGCACAATCTGCAGGTTTGTTATATATGTATACATGTGCCATGTTGGTGTGCTGCACCCATTAGCTCGTCATTTACATTAGGTATATCTCCTAATGCTATCCTTCCCGCCCCCATCCCCACAATAGGACCCAGTGTGTGATGCTCCCCTTCCTGTGTCCAAGTGATATCATTGTTCAATTCCTACCTGTGAGTGAGAACATGTGGTATTTGGTTTTCTGCTCTTCCGATAGTTTGCTGAGAATGATGGTTTCCAGCTGCATCCATGTCCCCACAAAGGACACGAACTCATCCTTTTTTATGGCTGCATAGTATTCCATGGTGTATATGTGCCACATTTTCTTAATCCAGTCTGTCACTGATAGGCATTTGGGTTGATTCCAAGTCTTTGCTGTTGTGAAGAGTGCTGCAATAAACATACATGTGCATGTGTCTTTATAGCAGCATGACTTATAATCCTTTGGGTATATCCCCAGTAATGGGATGGCTGGGTCATATGGTATATCTAGTTCTAGATCCTTGAGGAATCACCACATTGTTTTCCACAATGGTTGAACTAGTTTACAGTCTCACCAACAGTGTAAAAGTGTTCCTATTTCTCCACATCTTCTCCAGCACCTGTTGGTTCCTGATTTTTTAATGATTGCCATTCTAACTGGTGTGAAATGGTATCACATTGTGGTTTTGATTTGCATTTCTCTGATGGCCAGTGATGATGAGCATTTTTTCATGTGTCTGTTGGCTGCATGAATGTCTTCTTTTGAGAAGTGTCTGTTCATATCCTTCGCCCACTTTTTGATGGGATTGTTTGTTTTTTTCTTGTAAATTTGAATGAGTTCTTTATAGGTTCTGGATATTAGCCCTTTGTCAGATGAGTAGACTGCAAAAATTTTCTCCCATTCTATATGTTGCCTGTTCACTCTGATGGTAGTTTCTTTTGCTGTGCAGAAGCTCTTTAGTTTAATTAGACCCCATTTGTCAATTTTTGCTTTTGTTGCTGTTGCTTTTGGTGTTTTAGACATGAAGTCCTTGCCCATGCCTATGTCCTGAATGGTATTACATAGGTTTTCTTCTAGGGTTTTTATGGTTTTAGGTCTAACATTTAAGTCTCTAATCCATTTTGAATTAATTTTCATATAAGGAGTAAGGAAAGGATCCAGTTTCAGCTTTCTAGTTACGGCTAGCCAATTTTCCCAGCACCATTTATTAAATAAGGAATCCTTTCCACATTTCTTGTTTTTATCAGGTTTGTCAAAGATCAGATGGCTGTAGATGTATGGTATTATTTCTGAGGGCTCTGCTCTGTTCCATTGGTCTATATCTCTGTTTTGGTACCAGTACCATGCTGTTTTGGTTACTGTAGCCTTGTAGTATAGTTTGAAGTCAGGTAGCGTGATGCCTCCAGCTTTGTTCTTTTGGCTTAGGATTGTCTTGGCAATGCAGGGTCTTTTGTGGTTCCATATGAACTTTAAAGCAGTTTTTCCAAATCTGTGAAGAAAGTAATTGGTAGCTTAATGGGGATGGCATTGAATCTATAAATTACCTTGGGCAGTATGGCCATTTTCACGATATTGATTCTTCCTATCCATGAGCATGGTATCTTCTTCCATTTGTTTGTGTCCTCTTTTATTTCACTGAGTGGTGGTTTGTAGTTCTCCTTGAAAACGTCCTTCACATCCCTTGTAAGTTGGATTCCTAGGTATTTTATTCTCTTTGAAGTTATTGTGAATGGGAGTTCATTCATGATTTGGCTCTCTGTTTGTCTGTTACTGGTGTATAAGAATGCTTGTGAATTTTGCACATTAATTTTGTATCCTGAGACTTTGCTGAAGCTTCTTATCAGCTTAAGGAGATTTTGGGCTGAGTTGATGGGGTTTTCTAAATATACAATCACGTCATCTGCAAACAGGGACAATTTGACTTCTTCTTTTCCTAACTGAATACTCTTTATTTCTTTCTCTTGCCTGATTGCCCTAGCCAGAACTTCCAACACTATGTTGAATAGGAGTGATGAGAGAGGGCATCCCTGTCTTGTGCCGGTTTTCAAAGGGAATTTTTCTAGTTTTTGCCCATTCAGTATGATATTGGCTATGGGTTTGTCATAAATAGCTCTTATTATTTTGAGATATGTTCCATCAATACCGAATTTATTAAGCGTTTTTAGCATGAAGGGCTGTTGAATTTTGTCAAAGACCTTTTGTGCATCTATTGAGATAATCATGTGGTTTTTGTCTTTGGTTCTGTTTATACGTTGGATTATGTTTATTGATTTGCGTGTGTTGAATCAGCCTTGCATCCCAGGGATGAAGCCCACTTGATCATGGTGGATAAGCTTTTTAATGTGATGGTGGATTCTGTTTGCCAGTATTTTATTGAGGATTTTTGCATCGATGTTCATCAGAGACATTGGTCTAAAATTCTCTTTTTTTGTTGTATCTCTGTCAGAGTTTGGTATCAGGATGATGTTGGCCTTGTAAAATGATGATGTTGGCCTTGTAAAATGAGTTGGTCTCTTTTTCTATTGATTGGAATAGTTTCAGAAGGAATGGTACCAACTTCTCCTTGTACCTCTGGTAGAATTCGGCTGTGAATCCGTCTGGTCCTGGACTTTTTTTGATTGGTAGCCTATTAATTATTGTCTCAATTTCAGAGCCTGCTATTTGTCTATTCAGTGATTTAACTTCTTCCTGGTTTAATCTTGGGAGAGTGTTAAGTGTCCAGGAAATTATCCATTTCTTCTAGATTTTCTAGTTTATTTGTGTAGAGGTATTTATAGTACTCTCTAATGGTACTTTGTATTTCTGTGGGGTTGGTGGTGATATCTCCTTTATCATTTTTTATTGCCTCTATTTAATTCTTCTCTCTTTTCTTCTTTATTAGTCTTGCTAGTGGTCTATCAATTTTGTTGATCTTTTCAAAAGACCAGCTCCTGGATTCATTGACTTTTTGGAGGGTTTTTTGTGTCTCTGTCTCCTTCAGTTCTGCTCTGATCTTAGTTATTTTTTGTCTTCTGCTAGCTTTTGAATGTGTTTGCTCTTGCTTCTCTAGTTCTTTTAATTGTGATGTTAGGGTGTCAATTTTAGATCTTACCTGTTTTCTCTTGTGGGCATTTAGTGCTATAAATTTCCCTCTACACACTGCTTTAAATGTGTCCCAGAGATTCTGGTATGTTGTATCTTTGTTCTCATTGGTTTCAAAGAACATCTTTATTTCTGCCTTCATTTTGTTATGTACCCAGTAGTCATTCAGGAGCAGGTTATTCAGTTTCCATGTAGTTGAGTGGTTTTGATTGAGTTTCTTAGTCCTGAGTTCTAGTTTGATTGCACTGTGGTCTGAGAGACAGTTTGTTATAATTTCTGTTCTTGTACATTTGCTGAGGAGTGCTTTACTTCCAACTATGTGGTCAATTTTGGAATAAGTGTGATGTGGTGCTGAGAAGAATGTATATTCTGTTGATTTGGGGTGGAGAGCTCTGTAGATGTCTATTAGGTCCACTTGGTGCAGAGCTGAGTTCAATTTCTGGATACCCTTGTTAACTTTCTGTATCGTTGATCTGTCTAATGTTGACAGTGGGGTGTTAAAGTCTCCCATTACTACTGTATGGGAGTCTAAGTCTCTTTGTAAGTCTCCAAGGACTTGTTTTATGAATCTGGGTGCTCCTGTATTGGGTGCATATATATTTAGGATAGTTAGCTCTTCCTGATGAATTGATCCCTTTACCATTATATAATGGCCTTCTTTGTCTCATTGATCTTTGATGGTTTAAAGTCTGTTTTATCAGAGACTAGGATTGCAACCCCTACTTTTTTTTTGTTTTCCATTTGCTTGGTAGATCTTCCTCCATCCCTTTATTTTGAGCCTATGTGTGTCTCTGCATGTGAGATGGGTCTCCTGAATACAGCAAACTGATGGGTCTTGACTCTTTATCCAATTTGCGAGTCTGTGTCTTTTAATTGGAGCATTTAGTCCATTTACATGTAAGGTTAATATTGTTATGTGTGAACTTGATCCTGTCATTATCATATTAGCTGGTTATTTTGCTTGCTAGTTGATGCAGTTTCTTCCTAGCATTGATGGACTTTACATTTTGACATGTTTTTGCAATGGCTGGTACCTGTTGTTCCTTTCCATGTTTAGTGCTTCCTTCAGGATCTCTTGTAGGGCAGGGCTGGTGGTGACAAAATCTCTAAGCATTTGCTTGTCTGTAAAGGATTTTATTTCCCCTTCACTTATGAAACTTAGTTTGGCTGGATATGAAATTCTGGGTTTAAAATTCTTTTCTTTAAGAATGTTGAATATTGGCCCCCACTTTCTTCTGGCTTGGAGAGTTTCTGCTGAGAGATCTGCTGTTAGTCTGATGGGCTTCCCTTTGTGTATAACCCGACCTTTCTCTCTGGCTGCCCTTAAGATTTTTTCTTTCATTTCAACTTTGGTGAATCTGACAATTATGTGTCTTGGAGTTGCTCTTCTCGAGGAGTATCTTTGTGGCGCTCTCTGTATTTCCTGAATTTGAATGTTGGCCTGCCTTACTAGGTTGGGGAAGTTCTCCTGGATGATATCCTGCAGAGTGTTTTCCAACTTGGTTCCATTTTCCCAGTCACTTTCAGGCACACCAATCAGACGTAGATTTGGTCTTTTCACATAATCCCATATTTCTTGGAGGCTTTGTTCATTTCTTTTTACTCTTTTTTCTCTACACTTCTCTTCTCGCTTCATTTCATTCATTTGATCTTCAGTCGCTGATACTCTTTCTTCCAGTTGATTGAGTTGGTTACTGAAGCTTGTGCATTTTTCATGTAGTTCTCGTGTTATAGTTTTCATCTCTATCAGTTCTTTTAAGATCTTCTCTGCATTGATTATTCTAGTTATCCATTCATCCATTCTTTTTTCAAGGTTTTTAGTTTCTTTGCGCTGGTTATGTAGTTCCTCCTTCAGCTCTGAGAAGTTTGATGGACTGAAGCCTTCTTCTCTCAACTCATCAGAGTCATTCTCCATCCAGCTTTGTTCCGTTGCTCGCAATGAGCTGCGTTCCTTTGGAGGGGGAGATGCGCTCTGATTTTTTGAATTTCTAGCTTTTCTGCACTGCTTTTTCCCCATCTTTGTGGTTTTATCTGCCTTTGGTCTTTGATGATGGTGATGTACTGATGGGGTTTTGGTGTGGGTGCCCTTTCTGTTTGTTAGTTTTCCTTCAAACCGTCAGGACCCTCAGCTGTAGGTCTGTTGGAGTTTGCTTGAGGTCCACTCCAGATCCTGTTTGCCTGGGTATCAGCAGCGGAGGCTACAGAAGATAGAATATTGCTGAACGGTGAGTGTTCCTGTCTGATTCTTTCTCTGGAAGCTTTGTCTCAGGGTGTACCCTGCCATGTGTGGTGTGAGGTGTTGGTCTGCTCCTGGGGGGGATGTCTCCCAGTTAGGCTACTCAGGGGTCAGGGACATACTTCAGCAGGCAGTCTGTCCATTCTCTGATCTCAAGCTCCGTGCTGGGGGATCCAGTACTCTCTTCAAAGCTGTCAGATGGGGCATTTACCTCTGCCGAGGTTTCTGCTGCTTTTTTGTGCCTATTATTTTTATGAGCAGCTATTGTTAACTTCTGCTAAGTTAAGAAGCCATAGAGGATACCTAAGAGAAGGAAGAATTTCTTTCCTTTCTCTGATGAAAAAAATGAATGTATCAGAACAGAAGCCAGTGAGAGTAATAACTTGAGTCATGGTGGTTATTTGAACTTGGAAGTTGTGATGATTGGTTTTGGGTGTAAACCGGACTGGATTAAAGAATATCCAGGTAGCTGGTAAATAATTAATTATTCTCAATGCTTCACTAGGCACTACGCTGGTCCCTTTTCAGCTAAAAGGGAAACCCAGGTATTTTGGCATTTGATTAGAATAATTGTGTTGCCTTAGGTGTTTCTGTGAAGGTGTTTTTGGAGATGACTGATGTTTGAGTTGGCAGACTGAGTGGGAATGAGCTGCCTTCCATGTGAGCAGTCAGATAAGTCAATCAGTCAGAGGCTTGAATGGAAAAAATGGTGAAGAAAGGGTGACATGTTGCTTTCTTTTCCTGCTGTTGGACATCAGAACTCCAGGTTATTTGGTCTTTGGACCCCAGAACTCACATAAGTTGCCCCCTAGGCTCTCAGGCCTTCAGTCTTACACAGAGAGTCACCCCACCAGTATCCTTGGTTCTATGGCTTTCAGGTTTGGACTGAGTGACACTACCAGCTTCCCTGTTTTGAGGCATCTGGATTTGGACTGAGCCATACTCGAGTTCCTTCCTTGGTTCTCTGGCTTGCAGACAGCCTATTGTAGGACTTATCAGTCTTCATAGTGGAGTGAGCTAATTTCATTCATAAATTCCTTTTCCTTTCTCTCTCTTCCTGTCTGTATGTACATGTATCTGTCTGTCTGTCTATCCATCTATCTATCTATCTATCTATCTATCTATCTATCTATCTATCTATTCTATCAGTTGTTTCTCTCTGAAGAACTCTTACTAAGAGAGGAGTCAAATGTCAATGCTTTGCCTGATGCTTAGAAATTGCTTCTTACATGAGGTCTTTATTTCTATAACCATCTCCATAAGATTATGGTGCATTGTATCATTCATGTTGTTAACACTGATTAAGAGATGGTTATGAACCAGCTTTGAACTTACCCAGGACTTTTAGGAATCTGTCAATGCTCCTTAAAGTATAGGATGCTACACAGACTAGAAAGACAACATTTGTAAAATTTAATTCTGAATAATTCTTGTATTCCAGCTATTCTTATTGTCTTAGTTCAACCACATATAAGCTCTCCTCTAGCCAGATCCTCTTTTTGGCTATTCCCTCATTCTTAAATTTGCTGAATAATTTTCTAGGATCAGCTTAGCACCCTTCCCTTTGGAGAAACACAGAAGGGCAGCTTCTCTCACCTTAGCTAAGTTTCATGACCTCTTGGATATACCTAGGTTCAGCTCTACCAAAATTTCTGTGTCCTAGGCCCTTAGTTCTCTATTGGTGAATACGAAGGTATCCAATCAGATTAATGTGCTTATACATATTCTTTGAGCAACCACATAAATAGGATTCCAGACCAAATACAACTCACTCACACTTGTACTTGCCATACTTTAGGTCAATATTTTAAAATATTATTAAAACTCGGTGTTTACCAAAAATTTTCCAAAATATCAGTGTTTACTACCAACAGTCCTTACTGTCTACTTAAAAATTATCAACCTAAATGGTCATCAATGGTAGATGGGATAAAGGAAATGTAATGTATACACACCTTGGAATATTATGCAGCCATAAAAAAGAACAAGATCATGTCTTTTGCAGGAACATGGATAGGGCTGGAGGCTATTATCCTTAGCAACCTAATGCAGGAACAGAAAATGGAATACTACATGTTCTCACTTGTAAGTGGGAGCTAGATGATGAAAACACATAGAGGGGAATATCAGACACTGGGGCCTATCAGAGGGTGGGACGAGGGAGAGGATCATAAAAAATAACAGGTACTAGGCTGCTTAATACCTTAGTGATGAAATAATCTGTACATCAAACACCCAAGTCATGAGTTTACCTATACAATGAACCTGCACATGTACTCCTGAACTTAAAATAAAAGTTGAAAAAACAGTTGCACCAACCCTCCAATTCTGCAATTTTTAAAAAGTTTGGAGACAGAGTCTCACTCTGTTGCCCAGGCTGGAGTGCAGTGGCATGATCTCAGCTCACTGCAACCTCCGCCTCCTTGGTTCAAGCAATTCTCATTCCTCAGCCTTCAGGGCAGCTGGGACTATAGGTGCCCGTCACCATGCCCAGCTAATTTTTTTTATTTTTTTAGTAGAGATGGGGTTTTACCATGTTGGCCAGGCTGGTCTCAAACTCCTGACCTCAGATAATCTCGGCCTCCTAAAGTGCTGGGATTACAGGCGTGAGCCACTGTGCCTGGCCAGTTCAGCATATCTTTAAGAGAAGTATTTAATCTCCAGGAAATAACAAAGATTATTAAAGATTTTACATGATACCCTCTGGGGTCTCATTCATTAATTTAGCACATATTTATTGCATGTCTACAATATACCTAACACTGAAATAGGGATACAATGATTAAAAAAAAAATAAAAAATACATAAGCCTGGTCTTTAGTTTCACGAGAGCTTACAATTTAATGGAGGAGAGCAAATTAAACAGGCAATTACAATATAGCATGTTGAGTGCTAAAATAGATGTTAAGACAGGTCCTTGCAAGAGGGTGTGGTTGGGTGTTCCAGGTTTTTCAGTGAGTGAAAGAAGAGTATTTGGGCAAAGTTTTTCAGAGTAGGTAACTTCTAATCTGATATATGAAGAACGAGAAGTTAGCCTAGCAAGTTCGGCCAAGCAAGAGGGACAGGACTAGAGATGAGGATGAAGGGGAAGGGGAGCCCACTGACGGAGAGAGAGGGGGCTTAAAGGATATTGCAGTAAGTGTGAAAATAATGTATGAAAATATCAAGGGCAAAATTTGGTTTGGGAAGCATGGGGGGTGGGGCGGAAGAAGAGAAAAGAAAGCTGGAGAGCAATGTGAAGGTCACAGCAAAAAGAAAGCTTGGTGCTATTGTGAAATAGAAGAGAGAACTTGAAATGTTCCCAACAAATAGGATGACAGATATCCAAAAGACTCTGACTTCATCATTGTACATTCTATGCATGGAACAAAATATGCGTGTACCCAATATAAATGTACAAATGTCTTGTATCAATAAAAAAAAAGAAAAAGAAAAAGAAAGCTTGATGCAATCGCAAGGTCCTTACTATGAGTATTCTAAAGACCTGTTTCAAAGCAGAAAATCAATGTGAATGGGTTTGCATTTTAAAAATTCCCTCAAACCTCTCAAAATGAAAGGTGAATATCCAGTTTTCAAAAGAATGATAACAAACCAAGGAAGATGTGTAAGAGGTTCTCTCCCGAGTCTCAGGTTTTCTGAGAGCTACTCGGTTTTCATCCTCTGGGCAGCTTTTAGTCAGTCCCTTTTGAGTGATCACAACCTTGGCTTGTGCAGCTGGGTTTGTAGCAAGGAAGAGATAGAGTCAGACGCCAACGATATATCTCTGTATGTTTCTCCCTTGTAGAAATCAAAACCCTTAAATCACTAGACATGCTGAAGAAGAGAATGTTGGGACTACATTATTTCATGGACAGAGGAAACATGAACTTTTTACTTGGGTAGTGGCATAACCAGGCTCTCTTGGCCTAGAAGGGACTTCATTGAGCAAGAAAGGTGGACACCTGTCTGAATTGAGTGATTGATCCACACAGGAGTCCCGTGGCTGGAAAACAAATGCCCTGGATATTAGTTGGCTCTTATCCAAAATTTCTAAAGCCCATTCCTATCCAAGGGAAGCCACATTTCTCCCCAAGTACAGCAATTTCCAATTACTTTAAGAGGAGGAAGAAATAGAGGAAATTTCACAAAATGACAGCCAGGACTCTCTGGGAGGCTTGTCCTGAATGCTCCTCACCTCTGAGCTCCTTGTGTACTGCCCACCCACAGACTCCCTTATGAAGTTCAGCCAGCAAAGCCCCCAGCCCCCAGAGGGAAATGGCCTAATTAAAATCACACTTCGCACTGCCAAATTGGATATGCTAGTCTCAGCTCCAAGAATGTCTTGGAAAAGTATCTGGAATTGAGTGAGTCTTTCCCAGAAGGGATTTTTTTTGTTGTTGTTGTAACAAATGGCAAATTCAGCAGATGGAGGCAAGAGGAATCTTGGTTTGAAATTTTCTGCTGGTCCATGGCTCACTTCTCTTGCTTTCTTTCCATGCCCCTGTTTCCTGTCATATGTTATTGGACTTCCATCTTCTCCTTTCACGTGAATCTTGCAAGGATGACAAGATGAAATAATTATCATCAAACACCACATCTGTGTAGCACAGAGATAAAGCATAAGAGAATGAGACACAGCAAAGCTTATGTTTGATTTCCGACCTTTCTTTGGAAAGCTGGGCAAGGTACTTCATTATTGAAATCACATTTTCCCTATATGTGAAACGGGGATAGTAAACGCCCCACACAAGCATAACGTGGTTGACACATTCTGAGTAGTAGAGAAATGATAACTATTATTATTATAATTACCAGATTTATTTGTATTATCAGAGTATTATCAATAGATAATTTGAGCAAGACATTAAAATATTATCAATTATCCTTGAGTGTTTTGCCATTAGCTAACTGTTGGTCCTTAGAAGAGTAGTTTTGCCTCTATGAGCCTCAATGTTGTCTTCTATAAAAAGAGGAAGTTTGAACAGCCAATATGTAAGAACTCTTCTAGCTCTAATGCTCTACAATTCAGACTAACCAAGATTGACATTCATTGTTCACTTACCCATTTATTCAACAAATATTTCAATAAAATTCAATGTTTATTCAGTCCATACTCTGTACCATACACTATATTCAGCAATGTACATAGATTAACTCATGAAGTCCTCATAACAACACAACTTATGATTCACAAATATCTTCTGGGCCGGGCGCAGTGGCTCAAGCCTGTAATCCCAGCACTTTGGGAGGCTTAGACGGGCGGATCACGAGGTCAGGAGATTGAGACCATCCTGGCTAACACGGTGAAACCTCGTCTCTACTAAAAAATACAAAAAAACTAGCCAGGCGAGGTGGCGGGCACTGTAGTCCCAGCTACTTGGGAGGCTGAGGCAGGTGAATGGCATAAACCCAGGAGGCGGAGCTTGCAGTGAGCTGAGATCCGGCCACTGCACTCCAGCCTGGTCGACAGAGCGAGACTCTGTCTCAAAAAAAAAAAAAAAAAAAATCTGTTCCAAAGTTTGCTGAAAGTCTTATTCTCCTCTATTCAATCTATGCTCTTTAGCATAAAGATAATAATTTTAAATCAAAGTTCTTAACTGCATAATAAAAGAGAAAATAATAACTAATATTTATTAAATGAGGTGCCTTTTATGTGCCAGACACTGTGCTCAATTATTGGCTGGCTGTGTTGGACACATCTTCTGTGCCGGACACATCTTCTGTGCCATATTGGGTTCTCTTAGTGCTAATCCCTGCGGGACCTCAAAATGCTGGTAGCACCTCAGCAATCACAGCAAATCACATCATTTTTAAAGCGTTATTCACAAGCTTGCCTCTATGGCCATAATGGTTAATTTTATGTGTTAACTTGACTGGACTAAGGGTTGCCCAGATAGCTGGTAAAACATTATTTCTGTGTGTGTCATTGAGGATGTTGTATTTGAATTTGTAGACTGAGTAACGAAGATCATCCTCACCAATGTGGGTGGGCAGCACTAGTAGGTTGAGAACCTGATAGAACAAAAAGTTGGAGAAAGGGCGATTTTCTTCTTTTTTCTTCCACTGGAGCATCCATTTTCTCATGCCCTTGGACATCATTCATCTGGTTCTTGGGCCCTCAGACTCCAGGACTTATACTAGTGGGGTCCCCCACCTCAACTCACAGATTCCCCAGCCCTTATACTTAGATTGGGAGCTACACCACTGGGAGAACCCTACCCATTGTTCTCAGGCCATTGAACTCAGACTGAATTATATTACTAGCTTTCCTGGTTCCCCAGCTTGCAGATGGTAGGTGGTAGGATTTATTGGCTTCTATAGTCACATGAGCCAATTTCCATAATAAATATTATGCCTATATCCATATTTATGTCTATATCTATATATTTATATCTATAGCTATATCATCTATATCTATAGCTGTATCCTATTGGTTATGCTGTTATGTTCTCTATTCTATGAACCCTAACTAATACAATGGCCAAGAAGATCTGCTCGGGTCTGTCTGGCTCCATTTGGAGCTGACCAGCAGCTTCCCCAGAAGGATCAACCCCTACCCCTTGAATTTCTGTGCAAAGCCAAACCCACCAACTACATGCCCTGAATTTCAGGTTTTCTTTCCAGTTTCAGATACAAATGAAATGCACAGCATGGAGTGTGGGTTGGGGTGGGAAATTAAGTTTTCTTAGCAACTTTCCAAAGGGATAGATAGAGCATTCCAGAAATATAGAGTATTAACTATGGACCACAAAAGGCAAAAGAATAAATCCTGTCACATGGAATGCTCTGGGATGTAGATTCTTTATACTACTGCCTTGAGATGGCTCATATGACCATGTGGGTCCATCTCTCATAGTACAGCTGTGTCTCTTTACAGTTCATCATGAAACAGTGAGCAGCTCAGTAATGTGTCACTTTGAATTTTTGTCCACCTTTCCATGCCTCACTTTCCTTCTCCTACATTCTTGCTACCCTGGGATTGTATCTGCCCAAATTAAGCATTAGCACCTATTTCTTGCAACAAGTTTGTTTTCTGGAGAACTGGGGCTAAGACCATACAATATTATATCTACTTCTCAAAATAACCCTATGGCAGAGGAACTATTTTTATTCTCAATTTACATGGGAGAAGAAAGGTTTAAAAATATAAAACGAATTGGTCAATATCACAAAGTAAAAGCAAAAGGAAGAATTAGTACTTCAACTAAGGGCTGTCTTATTTCCACACCAACATTCTTAAGCAGTACCCTATAGCTATGGTAAATTAATTTGTAATAAGAACATGCAATCTGTTAGTATTTATTGAATGCCTATTTTAACCATCCTGTAGTATGCATTGCTGACTTACTCTCCCACTGGACAGCTGTGGTGACGAATTTTTACTACTCAGAATCCATTCGTGGTTACCCATTGTTTTGAGAATCAAGTCTCAAATCCTCATCTACCTAGTTTTGAAGGAGTTGTACATACTGCTGATGGCCCTCAACCTCAAACTTCTTGGGGATCCTGCAGGCAATAACCAACAAATACAAGGGCATAAAACTGAGTCATCTTGCTTCATGATGGGTCAACTCTGTGGCACCAGTGAAGATTCACCTGCCTATTGGACCAGGGTGAAGCTTTGCCTAGTGTCTTCTTTTGCTCTATTAACAGAGATCTTTATGCCTTTTCTGCAAGGGAGAGCTTCTACTATTGGGAGATTTTGGAAAGCAAGGGAAATTTCCAGGAAAATACACACATACACACACATACACACACACACACAGAGACAGCATTTCAGTGTACCATAAACACAAAAATCTCTATCACCCAAGCTTTGTGTAGTATCAACCTGTCATCCCAGCAGTGTTCTCCCATTGATATACCCTTCTGCTCTCCACATTAGAACAAGTACAATCTTGAATTTGTTCCAGCCATTATTTCTCATTGCTCATAGAATCAGAAGCTTAGTCATTGTCCACATTTTGTAATCCAAGGCCGAAACATTGTATTTTGCATATACATATACATATGTATATATTTTGCTGTATATATATATATATATATATATATTTTATTATTATTATTATTTTTCCTGAGCTTGCAGCTGAATCTTCTAGTGGCTCCCAGGGACCGTGGAGCAATAATTTGAAGTGGCGTGGTAGAGAGATCCATGGCAGAGGGCCAGTTCTCCCTTCCAATAGTTCAACCCAAAGAGAATGGAAGGAGAAAAATAGAGCACCCTGGAGGAAAGAATGCTGAAAATCCCCTTCTCACTTAGTGAGAATGAAAAAGTTCTATTCATGACTTTTACCACCAGGTTTAGGCCTCTGCTGAAAAACAACAAGGAATTTGGAATATCTGCTTAAAATGAGTGTAAATATTTACCCACATATGCTGAAATATTCTTGTGACATTTAGTCTGATGCATACTGCCAGGAGAGAAGGAAGCTCCTGAGCCAAACACAGGAATTTTTTATTTTTAATCTTCCCTGGGAGTAGAGCAAACATTTGCAATGATATAAAATGTATTAAATTCACTAACCCTGGAATTCATAACTGGTTATGCATTGAGTGCTATCATCTGGTTCAGAACTCCAATGTTTGCAAACTCTACATTTCTTACTCTCCTCATTATTCTTCAAGAACTTGAACAGGATTATTCATATTATTAGCATTATTATAATTAAACAGGCAAAAAACATATGTACCTGTTTGTCTTAATATTGTAACAATCACACTGTGATTATTAAATGTATGATTCTATTTATGAGTGCTTATCACTGGAAAAATATTTTTACATTCGTGATCCAGGACATAGTAGGCACTCAAATGTTTGCTGATTCAATCACTCACTTTTCCTTACCATGTGACAGAATCTTTGCTAAGCACTTTACGTACATTTTTTCATTTAGTGTGAGGATAGATGAACTACATTGGGAAAGTATGATTTTTCATTTCAACAGGTGAGAAAACTGAGGTTTGGGATGGACAAATGACTAGAATAGGCATTTGATTAACAACCTTGTGTTAAATGCCCATATCATGTATAAGACCTCATGCTAGGTGCCGAGATTATATATATGTATACACACACACACACACACACACACACACACAATCTGCCCATGCCACGGTAATTGTATTGATTACTGAGAGAGGAAGACACATAAGTGGTTAGAAAATAGCACTAGTGTGGTAAGTACAGGGATAGGGCCACAGAGAATGGGAACCTAATTTACTTGGTGCAGTGTATGAGGCAAATCAAGGTTGGAAAATGATTAATGAAAGGGCTGATATCCATCTTAAGACTGAGTAGGAGATGAGTAGAAGTGTGTGTGGCAGTGGTGAGGACAGAAGCCTGAGCTTATGGAGAGCATCTCAGGTAGTGGATGTCCACACCATGTATTAAAAAAAAAAATGCATAAAGAAAATGCCAAGGACCTGTAGAGGCTTGCTCTGTCTGTAACCAAGGGCACACAGAGGGGAGAATGGTGGAAGGAGCTCAGCTGTCAAATTTTGGTAGGTTTCAAATCATGAATGGCTTTGAATGCCATGCTAAGAAATTTGGACCCTACAACTAGTAAGTGGCAGAGCCTGGGCCTGAATTCCTTAGGTCTACTTAGCTCTCTACCACCCCCAGTGACACTTTCCTACTCTGTGTGTGCATGCATGATATGGTTTGGTTGTTTCCCCACGCAAAATCTCATCTTGAATTGTAGTTTCCTATAATCCTCATAATCTCCACATGTCGCGGGAGAGACCAGGTGGAGGCAATCGAATCATGGGGGTAGTTTTCCATGAGATCAGTTCTCACGGTAGTGAGATCTGATGGTTTTATAAGTGTTTGGTAGTTCCCCCTGCGTTCATTCTCCTTCCTGCCACCTTGTGAAGAAGGTGCTTTGTTTCCCCTTCTGCCATGATTATGTTTTCTGAGGCCTCCCCAGCCATGCTGAACTGTGAGTCAACCAAGCCTTTTTCCTTTATAAATTACCCAGTCTCCGGCAGGTCTGTATAGCAGTGTGAAAACAGACTAATACAATGCATGTGTGTGGTTGTGTGTGTGCTTAGGAATCTATATGCACACACTATTTCTGCATTTTGAGAGCTGTGATAGAACTGGCGACGACCAGATATTCATCCAAGGGTAGTATAAATCACAGAAATGTTTCTGTTTCAAACACACTCCGAGGTTTGAACCAGGCTGAGAAAAGTTACGTACAGAAAAACCAGTCGACAATTCCAAAGATTAGAGAAGAAGAATGTTTGTAAGTGGATGAAAACATTTGTAAGTTCCTTGGGGCTACTAAAGTGTTTGGATGTTATGTGTTCTTTGCAAGTTGTGAGTTTTCCTTGTAGACATTTACCAGAATTTTAAAATGTATTTATATTTTTAAAGCTGATGATGCTTTGGAATATTCCATCAGGTCTGCTGTCCAAACTGAATGATGGACAGAGTTAGTAAGAAGTGAAAACTCACATTCATTCCTTCTGCCTAAAACCTGTACCTCACTTCACTTGGCTAATTTCCATTTATTCTTCGGGTGTCAGAGAAGACTATTAAATTCGATATCCTAAATAAGTCCTCTAGATAGAAACAATTAAAAAAAAAATTCTGTACTTCCATTTCATGTAACATCAAAACTGTAATTTAAATAATGATTTATGTAATTCTCTGCATGTTAATGCTCATTTTCTTTCCATTCTACATAATGCATGGTCACAGGAAATGTCTGGTTCACTCAATAAATGTGTTTTGAATAAATTAATAAAAATTAAACAAAAATCAGATAGATCATCATGATAGTCAATCTGGTGTTTAAATTAGTATCCAGCCTGGCATGGTGGCTCACGCCTGTAATCTCAACACTTTGAGAGGCCGAAGTGGGTGGATCACCTGAGGTCAGGAGTTCGAGACCAGCCCAGCCAACATGGGGAAACCTTGTGTCTACTAAAAACACAAAAATTAGTCGGGTGTGGTGGTGCACGCCTGTAATCCCAGCTACTTGGGAGGCTGAGGCAGGAAAATTGCTTGAACCCAGGAGGCAGAGGTTGCAGAGAGCAGACATCATGCCACTGCACTCCAGCCTGGGTGACAGAGTGAGATTCCATCTCAAAATAATAATAATAATAAAAATAATAAATAATAAATACATTAGTATCCAAAGGATTCCACCAGTGTTTTCAAAGAATGAAATTAAACTTGCAGTTTTAAGATGATGACTTCCATTAACAATTATTGATTATATTCTACGTACCAGGCTCTGTGCTAAGCATTCGATGTTTGTTTTCCCATTTAGTCTTCACAACAACCTTACAAGATAGTAATGTTGGCTGAGACAGAGACTTGTGCTCTCCTTCTACAGAGATTTGTGCTCTCTTTCCACAAAGGAAAGTTGTTGTTGGTAAACAGCTTCCTTGCCAGGGACTTTTTCTAGCCCCTCTTTGCATCTAGGTGGGCAATGTGAATGGTTCTGTTCAACAAAAGATGAGCAGAAAGGATGTGTGTCACTTCTGGGCCAAGGCACTTGAGTCTCTGGCATTCCATCCTAATGTCCTCCCTTCTCTTTCTACAGTAAACTTTGAGATAATGTGTTGAAAGTAGAGGCAACAAAGTGGAAGGAGCCCAGGTCATTGAAAGATGGCATTGACAAATAACTTCTAAAAACAGCCCATTGTTATTTTGACTAACAAAGAAATTGAGGAACAGAGAAGTTAAGTGACTTTTTTATAGGCAGTGATCAGAAATCATCAGAAAAAAATAGTCTTTTACTGTGATAAGAATGCTATTCGAATTTCAAGGTTTATCTATTACAACATCAAACATTACTTATCCTAGCTAATATAGGTACATAATAAAGGTACAATCACTGTAACTGTTTTACAGAGAAGGAAAGGGAAGCTTAGAGAGGTTAACTTCTTCTTCAAGTGCCCATAGGGATATGGTTTGGATATTTGTTCCCTCCAAATCTCATGTCAAAATATGATTCCCAATGTCGGGTAGGTGGTCTAGTAGGAGGTGATTGGATTGTGGGGGTGGATTCCTCATGAATAGCTTTGAATCATCCCCTTGGTGATGAGGGAGTTCTCAGTTCATGCGTCATCTCACTGTTTTAAAAGAGACGGGCACCTTCTCCACCTCTCTTGCTGCTGCTCTTGCCATGTGACTGCCTGCTCTCCCTTCACTTTCTGCCATGATTGTGAGCTTCAGGAGGCCCTCACTGGAAGCAGATGCTGGTGCCATGCTTCTTGTACAGCCTGCAGAATCATGGGAAAAATAGATCTTTTCTTTATAAATTACACAGCTTCAGGTATTTCTTTACAGCAATGCAAGATTGGAGTAATATACATAGGTATTAAGTAATATATAGGTACAGTTTGTAGTGATTCCATAGTTTCATTACTGAGGTGTGTGTAGCAAGGGATTTATGTAGCTATCTGTTTGGGAAAAGGTAGCTTGGGAACATAAAACTTAGCTTCCATGAACTGTTATATGTAATTGAGAAAACTTCAGTTGTTCAACAGGAAGTAATTGGACTGTGGCTAAAGAAGGTGAAGAGAAGCTACACTAGTCCCACCTCAAGCCAGCTTGTGGCATAATCACTGGTTTTATCTGTTAGAATTAATACATACTGATATGGTTTGAATCTGTGTTCCCACAAGTCTCATGTTGAATTGTAATCCCAAGTGGTATAAGTGAGGCCTGGTAGGAGGTGATTGGAGCAGGAGGCTAGAATTCTCATGAATCAGTTAGCACTATCCCCTTGGTGCTGTTCTTGTAACAGTGACTGGGTTATCCTGAGATCTGGTTGTTTAAAAGTGTGTAGCACGTCCCTCTCCCTCTTGGTCCTACTCCTGCATATAGGATGCCTGCTCCTGCTTTGCTCTCCACCATGAGTAAAAACTCCCTGAGGCCCCCCAAGAAGCAGATGTCACCATGCTTTCTATACAGTCTGCAGAATCATGAGACAATTAAACCTCTTTTTAAAAATAATTTACTCAGTCTTAGGTATTTCTTTATAGCAGTGTAAGAATGAACTAATACAGAGTGGGGCATTGCTATAAAGATACCTGAAAATGTAGAAGCAACTTTGGAACTGGGTAATGGGCAGAGGTTGGAAAAGTATGGAAGGCTCAGAAGAAGACAGGAAGATGAAGGAAAATTTGGGACTTTCTAGGGACGTGTTGAATGGTTGTGATGAAAATGCTGATAGTGATATGGACAGTGAATCCAGGCTGAGAAGGTTTCAGATGGAAATGAGGAACTAACTGATTGGGAACTGGACTAACAGTTGCTTTTGTTATGCATTAGCAAAGGACTTGGAGGCATTGTGCCCCTGCCCTAAGTATCTGTGGAACCTTGAACTTGAGAATGATTATTTAGGGTATCTGGAGGAAAAACTATCTAAGCAGTAAAGAGTTCAAGAGGTAAGCTGGCTGCTTCTAACAACTTATCTCATATAGATGAGCAAAGAAATGATCTGAAACTGGAGTTTATATTTAAAAGTGAAGCAGAGTGTAAAACTTGGGAAAACTTTTGCAGTCTGGCTATGTGGTAAGAAAAAAAGGAGCCCTTTTTCAGGGGAGGATTTCAAGCCGGTTGCAGAAATTTGCATAAGTAAAAAGGAGCCAAATGGTAATAGCCAAGACAATGGGAAAAAAGCCTCAAAGGCATTTCGGAGACCTTCACAGCAGCCTCTCCCATCACAGACCCAGAAGCTCAGGAGGGAATAATTGTTTCCTGGGCCAGGCCCAGGGCCCCACGGCCCTGCACAGCCTCTGGACACTGCTCCCTGCATCCCAATCACTCCAGCTCCAGCTGTGGCTAAAATGGCCCCAGGTATAGCTCAGGCCATTACTTCAGAGGGCGCAAGCCATAAGCTTTGGCAGCTTTCACATGATGTTAAGCCTATGGGTGCTCAGAGTGCAAGAGTCAAGGCTTGGGAACACCTGCCTAGATTTCAGAGAATGTATGGAAAAGCCTGGATGTCTAGGCAGAAGCCTGTTGCAGGGGTGGAACCTTTATGGAGAACCTCTAGGAGGGCAGTATAAAGTGGAAATGTGCGGTTGGAGCCCCCACATAGAATCCCCACTGGGACACTGCCTAGTGGAGCTGTGAGAAGAAGGCCACGATCCTCCAGACCCCAGCATGGTAGATCCACTGACAGGTTGCCTCATGTGCCTGGAAAAGCCACAGGCACTCAATGTCAGCCTATGAGAGAAACCAGGGAGGCTGAACCCTGCAAAGACACAGGAGTGGAGCCGCCCAAGTCCTTGGGAGCCCACCCCTTGCACCAGTGTGCCCTGGATGTGAGACATGGAGTCAAATAGATTATTTTGGAGCTTTAAGGTTTAATGGCTGCCTTGCTGGGTTTCGGACTTGCATGGGGCCTGTGGCCCCTTCCCTTTGGCCTATCTCTCCCTTTTGGAAAGGAAGTATTTACCTAATGCCTATACTTCCATTCTAGCTTGGAAGTAACTAACTTATTTTTTTATTTTCCAGGCTCATAGGCAGAAAGAACTAGCCTTCTCTCAGATGAAACTTTGAACTTTGGACTTTTGAGCTAATGTTGGAATGAGCTAAGACTTTGGGGGACTATTGGAAAGGCATGACTATATTTTGCAATGTGAGAAGAACATGGGATTTGGAAGGGCCAAGAGTGGAATGATATGGTTTGGATCTGTGTACCCACCAAATCTCATGTCAAATTGTAATCCCCAGTGTTGTAGGTGGGTCCCAGTGGGAGGTGATTGGATCATGAAGGCAGAGTTCTCACAAATGGGTTAGCACCATCCCTTTGCTGCTGTTCTCATGATAGTGTGTGAGTTATCATGAGATCTGGTTGTTTAAAAGTGTGTTGCACTTCCCTCCTCTCTCGGTGTTATGCCCAGACCGTTTATTCCCCGAAGAAGACCACCAGAGTCCAGAGTCAAAGCTAAGCAGCAAGGATCTTTATTACAGGTTCGAACCTGGAACTCTCCCTCGCTCGTGAAACGAGACGGGCAGGAGAGCTCCCCCACTCAGCTCCGAACAATGTTATATAGTCTAAGAAAAGTGGGCATAGAGTTATTATACAAATCAGATATATGATTGGCTAGTGTTTGAACAAGGCGATTTGGCTAACTATGATTGGTTCCTGCCATTTCTGATATTTTGGTTCAAACTTTGAGGCGGGAGAGCAGGTTTATGGCAGCAAGAGTTTATCTTACTTAAACACGTCTTGTGACCTTGCCTCAGAACTTACAAAATCTCTGGTATGTGCAAAACAAAATCTCTGGTACGTGCAGAAAACCAGGTACTCACAGAACTTACGAAATCTCTGGTATGTGCAAAGATTAGAGAGCAGAACAAGGGTGTAGCGGGTGGGGGGCGGGTACACATCTATCTTTGTGTCCTTTCATTGGTCCTGTTCCTTTCGAATACGATGCCTTCTCCTGCTTTACCTTCCCAAATGAGTAAAAACTCCCTGAAGCCTCCCGCAAAAGAGATATCACCATGCTTCCTGTACAGCCTATGAAACTGTGAGCCAATTTTACCTCTTTTCTTTATAAATTACCCAGTATAAGGTATTTTTTAATAACAGCATGAGAACGAACTAATACACATGCCAACTACATTTCATAAATATACTTAATTCTCACAGTATGAGAAACAGGTGGTATATGCCCATTTTACAGAAGACAAATTGGAGTCTGAAAGAAGCTATGTGACTTGCCTAAGTCTCTGTAGCTAATAAACAATGAAACTGGAAGTCCAGTCAAGGTCTTTCCAACTCTTTCTATCTCAATTGTATTGTGTCTGTATTCAAAACAGATTTGACTTCGTTAAATTCAGAGGTGCATAGCCAAATCTGTCTTTAATGCCCTTTGAAGTTATACATGGTTTTCAAGCTCATGACTACTATTATTGGATCTCTGCCATGTCCCAGCATTTTCATATACTATCAAATCATTTTAGATCCTGACGAGAATCCAGCTTGGTGAACATTAATTTCTTCATTTTCCAAATGAAGAAAATATGATTAAAGAAAGCAGAGCTTTCCTAAAGCCTGCTCATTAAGTAGGTGGCTCACATGAAATTTAAGCATGGGTTGGCTAAATTCAAGATCAGAGATATTTTCATTATAATATAGAGGTAGGGGACGTAGGAAGATCTCATGGAGTATATAGGGGTTGATGTTTGCCAATATGGTCCTCAAACATCATTGTGCATAAGAATCAGCTGGAAACTTGTTAAAATTCCCACTAATCACTGGGCTAAAATTTACAGATTCTGATTCAATATGTCAAACATGATAACTAGGAATCTGTGCTTTTACCAGGTCCCCAGATTAATGTGTTGCAGGTAGACTTCAATCTTAGACCCTATTGACCACCCCCCAGGGCTTCTAGTCTGGACATTTAGCGAGGCTCAACTTTTGAAATCCTTTATTGCTGTTCCTAGCACCGAGGGAGAAAATGACACATCTCCTTCTGGAAGGAGGCAGAGGCTTGGAGCTTCCAGTCCTGAGTATTCTGCACTTGGCTTCCGTTCTCTGTGTCGATTAGGCCTTTCAAACCAATTACCATTATATATTGCTGAGATTTATAGTCCTTGGTATTTGAGGTTACAAGACTTCCGTTCTCAGGAAGAAGCTCCATGCCATCACTTCTAATCAGCTCAGCACAATGTCTGATTTCCCCTCTGTAAGAGGGCACAATGTTCCATTAGAGTATTAATAGCCAGGCAGAATGGCCTCAATTGCAGTGCTTGGGGAAACATAAAAATTGGCTTTGGGGGTCCAAATTTTTAAAGAACTGTGCTCCTTCTTATAAAAATAAAGACAATGACTCAACAAAAATGACTAAGAAAAAAAATCCATGACTTCCAATAGGTAGAGTACAGTACATAGAAAATGAATCTCTCCAAAGTATGGGCAAGATAGTCTTTCCTGGGCTTAATATGATAAAGAGAGAATTTACTCCAAGTTCAAAACACAAATAATGTATAGCACAGTCTGTGAAAAATTAATTTATTTAATATATACTAAATGTTATGATTTAATTGGCAAGCAGATGAGTATAAGACAGTTGGGTGTATATCTTCCATAACCATTATTTCATTCATTTATTCATCTATCCATCCATCCATGTCTTCATTTATCCATCCACTATCTACCATTTGCTCAAACATTATGATGTTGAAATATTCAAATATTCCATCTTCAGATAATTTACAATCCCCTCAAGAAAGATGTCTAATGTTCCTCCATTGCCTATAGTATTTAGAAAATTCTAAGACCTTTTGCCCTGTACTCCTAGCCTACATTTTCAGCCTCATTTCTCAACCCTTTTATAATATATAAGCTAATCTGTGTATCTTTGCACTTTGTTTCCTCAAACAAAAATGTCCTTCCTTCTTACCCAAAAGCATGGAGTTTATCCAAACTCCATGCTTTCTTCCAGTGCTGTCAAACACCTCCTTGCTTCATAAAGCCTATTCTAACTCCCCAGTCAGGTAAAATAATTCCCTTTTTTGAATGACCAAAACGGTACTTAATACTACTGAGTGCAATTGCTCTTTGCTCTGTCTCACAGAATTTTTGTTAATGTGTCTTTTCATCTCATGGATCTTGAGCTCTGGTGATTAAAAAACAGGCAAGCCTCAATAATCTTTATAACCTTTGTAATGCCTCATCAATATTAAGAGCTCAGAAATTTCAGTGAATTGAAAGGAGGGAATCCTTTAGTAAGGTAGGATTGTCTCCTGGGCAAGGATTAGCTCTTTTGGTCAAACTTATTCCCTAATTCTGATCTTTGTTGGCAAAAAACCACAGAAGTGACAATAGTATTGTTATTAGTCATTTATTGAGAACTTATTCCCGCTAATTACTGATCTAGTTATTTTATATTATTTATTTTACATATCCTTAATGCCATATTGCTGAAGTAGTTATGGTCACCTCAATTTTAAAGATTAGTGGCCGGGCACAGTGGCTCACGCCTGTAATCTCAGCACTTTGGGAGACCAAGGCAGGTGGATCACTTGAGATCAGGAGTTCGAGATCAGCCTGGTCAACATGGTGAAATCCCATCTCTACTAAAAACACACACACACAAAATCAACCAGGAGTGGTGGCGGGCCTCTGTAATCCCAGTTACTCAGGAGGCTGAGGCAGGAGAATTGCTTGAACCCAGAAGACGGAGGTTGCAGTGAGCTGCCACTGCCATGGCACTCTAGCCTGGGTAACAAAAGTGAAACTCCATCTCAAAAAAAAAAAAAAAAAAAAGTAATGTCTGCTGCCTAAAGCAATCCCTAAATTTCCTAAGGTCATACTGATGTGAGTCCAGAGATTTCAGGTACAATGTTCCAGTGCCTATGCTCTTGACCATTAGGAAATATCTCTTGCCCACCCTCTCCCTCGTGGTTACATTTCACAGACTGTAACCTCCATCTAGAGATGCATCGTCTCCTATGAGATCTAGTTCCCGAGGTCATCCTGGTTCTGGAAAAATACATGGGGAAGAGGGAACTTGCTCTTACTTCCTTGTAAGGATCTCTAGGATCACAACAGTTTGGCCTCAGGAAATCCATGGATTGCTTTAGGCAGCAGACACTAATCTCTAAAATGAAGCTGGCCACAACTGCCTCAACTAGGTGACATTAACGATATGTGAAGTGAAATATATATATAATAATTAGGCCAGCTCTCTGCAAAGCCACAGGGAAACATAAAAATCAAGACAACTAAATTAACAGTTCGTATATTTGTTGATTCAGGCAAATGCTGTCTATGAATGAAAAAATATCCACATTACTTAGAAGCTTCAAGGTGGAAAAAAAGACATAGCTACATTAAAACTGGCTTCTAATGCAATAAGATATACCAAAAATAAATCAAGTTTCTTCTATCCTTTTACCATGTACTCCCTTCCCAACCCTATAATTTTTGGCTTTCAGAGTTGTCTTACATGTTTATTAATCAGTGCAGTCTACCTGCCCCGAACCACTAGGGTCTACTACCAAGGCCTTTGATAAAGCATTTTCTCTCACCTCTGCATTGAGGATTTGGTACAAAGTTGTCCACACAGGCATCTTCTTTGGATGTTTTCTTTGTACCAGGCCCAGATCTACACTTACTTACTGTGGTATTCATCCCCCCAGTCCTATGTGGTAGTTCATCACCTTCCTGCAAATGGAGGATAGTATGCATTCTTTCATTTGGGGAAGTTGGAGAGCAGTGCTGCTTGTTTGGGTCCCAAAGTGATACAGGGTTTAGTTAGACAACTTTTCCCACCCTCCCCATCCTTTTTCTCCCCATGCCCCTATATTGTTCTGAGCTTCTTTATGAGCTTTCCATCCAGTTGTGGCTCTGAAGTTCTAAGAAGACTTTGTTTGGGTGAGATCAGCCAGAAGGATCAGAAAATGGAGGGAGAAATCTGCCTCTCCACCCTCCCTCCTTTGCTCATCTTTCCAGAATGACTCTTGCCTGCTGTGCCTCTTCCCATATGCTACAAGCATGTATGGTCTGTCTGGTTTCTCCCTAAATTAATGCAGCGCCCCTCTTTCTAAAAGTCTTCTTTATATAATGTAATATATGATTCTTTCTCAGCCAACCCATGGTCTAATTCTTTTTTCGAATCCGGTTTTTATCTCTGTTCTCTATGCATCCCTTCCATAAAGTCCTATGAAATTTGTCTGTATATTTTCCTTTATTTCCGAGTGCTGCCTGTTTTAAATAGGTTCCTCAGTTCTAAATTTATTCGATGATGCAAACAGGTACTTGAGACAAATAGTGTGGCCTAATAATACATGCTAGACCTTGACTCAGTCATCAGGATTCTCACCGTTTACAAAGCACTTTCACAATCAACATTTCATTAGATCCTCATAGAACACCTATAGGGTGAAACACAGCATATATCATTTCCTCATTTTAAAGATTAATAATGTCTAGTTTAAAATATTAATTGAGCAGATGCAAATACTAATGTTGGTAGTAGGAATTGAAGATGGAGATATGAGTATGCCATAGCTGCTTCTTAGAAACTGACAGGCTCATGAGGGGAGCATGATTAATACCATTTCCTCTTTTCTTCCACATCTGCCTCTTTCTTTCTCTTCTTTCCTTCTTTTTCCTTCCCTTTCATTCTCCCTAATAAGATTTGTGGAATACCCACCATATGTTCAGCTTATGCTACATATTAAGGAAAGATGGGGGAAGGTAAGATTTGCGAATCTTAAACTTATGCATAGTTAGGCATTTTTATATGTGCTCTGACTTTTAACCTTTAAAAGAACCTTGGTGAGGAGACATTATGCCATGGTGTTTACTCCCCTTTATATAAATTAGGCATGGCTTAAATGGCTTGCTCAAGATTATACACTTGGGGGCTGGTGTCAGGAATCCAATCCAAATCTGCTTCTAAGGCCCAGATTCTCTCCACCTTAAAATGCAGACCAAGCACATAATCATATCCTAGTATAGCAGGAACAATGGGACAATGGAAGCAAATATAGGGTTCTGTAGGAGACTGGGAGCAACAAAGCTGGATGGCGGAGATAATTTATAGAGCCAGAAATTAGTCCCAGAAAAGGCAATAACTCACCCAAGAACATACAGCTATTTTGTGTGTGTTAAAGACAGGATTAGTGTTCATATCTTCTAGGTCAAGTCCAACCTAGGTGGCAGATCACTGGACTGCTCACTATTCACCATTTTAATGTTAATTTAATTTTATTTATTATTATTATTTTTTTAGAGACGGGGTTTCACCATGTTGCCCAGACTGGTCTTGAACTCCTGAGCTCAAGTGATCCACCCCCCTCGGCCTCCTACAGTGCTGGGATTACAGGCATGAGCATTGACCCCAGCCTCTACCATTTTAATTTTATAAGCTATACTTTTAGGACTTGTTTTTATGTAGCCCCAAGTTATACCATTATCCCCTCCTGGAAGACACAGTAGATCCTAGAAATTGGGGTCAAACCTAAATTTTATTTTAGTATTACATGTTTATTTTTCTGCATGAGCGCATGTAGGGAGATGCATTTCCCTAGATGACTTGAATATGCTCTGAATCAGTGCAGGGAAAGTGCAGAGCCATTTGGCTCAGATTCTGTCAAATAAAAAAAAAAAAGAAAAAACAAAGAAGAGAGTGAGACTGTGGGAGGCAGAGAGACTAGGTAGCTTTCTGTCCAGTTGTGGCTCTGAAGTTCTAAGAAGAGGTTGTTTGGGTGAGATCAGCCACAGTGATCAGAAATTGGAGGGAGAATTCTGCTACCCCACCCTCCCTCCTCTGCTCATCTGTCCGGAACAACTCATGCCTTCTGTGCCTCTTCCCATATGTTACAAGCATGTTTGGTCTAACTGCTTTCTCTCTAAATTAATGCAGGGCTCCTCTTTTTAAAAGTCTTCCTTATATAATGTAGAACCTGGCAGGCTCAAAGAAAAATTAGCTACCCACATCCTCACAGATGAATAAAAATCTGGGCCTTGTTTACTCTTTCTGAAAACAAGCATCAATTAGAAAAAGTCAAAAAGGGTTGTGCTTTGCCTTCTAACTTGAGAACATCTATGAGGAATCTACAAGTTCTTCTTGGGAGTGTGGCTAAGAGTTGAGATGTTGTGGCAAGGCCACATTGACGTCTATGAGCCTGTCTGGACCATTTTTTTCAAGAATAGGAGGAAACTTTATATTACTGATTGTTTTGGTTTTGTTTCAAAGAAAAAAATACTTGAAGAAACTGCTTGATATGTTGGTGATGTTGGTGAGTCTTCTCTTTGTCAAACTGGAAGATACCACGTTTTAAGTTGTGCTAGAATGATGAAAACCATGAAAGTGAAGTCAGGAAATCTAGGCTCTGTACCTAAGTACAGAGTCTGTTTAGCCACTGTCCCTGTCTGTCATTAGAAAAGGATTTCATTAGGTCAGATCAGAGGTGGTTTATGCTTGATCTGTGTGTGCCACTGATACCTCCTATGTTCATGGCAGAAATCCTCAATCTATGGAGACCCTCTCTCATGCATTGCCGGAGTATAGCTTCAGGATTCTTCATAACATTTTCCACTAGAGAGTAGTTGTCTGCTAAAATCTATTATTCATCTCCATAATAGATCATCACTTACATCTTTTCTAGATTTTTTAAAAAATCTGTTGCCAGGGAAGAAGTATTTACCCTCATTCTACCAACACACTTTCCTTTGTCTCAGCCCCACCCGACAAGTAGAAATGTATTTTGGTTGTGTCTTTTTCAAGTATGTATGAACTTATCCACAAGCAACTTTCAATAACGTTATAAAATTTGGAATTAGTGCAGATAAAAAAAAATCAAATGTTTGGTTACTGAGCTAAAAACAATTTGATGTGTTGCGTGTGATCCATCTGAATCCAAATACTCAGTTGGCAAACTCACAAGAGACAAGCATTCTTTCTTCTGTTGTTTCTAATCCAGCCATCCAAATGAGCAAGGAACAAGTCCTAAACATGATGCAGCCTTCTTCAGCTTTGTGGATTACTATACATTTTGGCACTAAGATGAATTAAGATTCAGGAGGTGGCAGATAAAAAGATTTTTCTAAATAAGCTTCCATTTCACATACTCAGATGGGATAGAATTAAATGCAGTGACCTGGAGATGGAGAAGAAGTGGTGTGCAGACAAGCCAAGAGCATTATATTTGGAGTCAGAGAAGGTGGTGGGTTCTGATCTACACTCTCCTCCTATCTTGCGAGATTTTGGATCTTTCTCTTCCCTTCTTCACATGTGCAGCCCTAATTGGTGCTAAGCACCCAGTCCAGTCCCTGTTCGGATTCCATAAATCTGCTTCTCAGTTTCAGAAGGGTGTATAGGTAATCCTGGTGTTTCTCAGAGCTACTCCTGGTTGCATTTTTACATCTTCAATCACTTGAAATCAGGGAAGGGAGGAAATGTATCAAACATCATCCTTCTTTTCCCATTTAATATTCTAGGAAATTAACTTTTCATTGTGTGCTCAGTGACTCTCAATCGTATGAGCAGGAGTCTTCAGAATTTTTAACTTTTATTATTATAATACATATTGGGGTACTTTTGTTGATAAACTTGCAGTGAGGTTTGCCTGCTTTGGGTTTCCTCACTTTACTCTTTCCTGCTAAGTCTCACTATCCAGAATATCCTCTTTCTATTCTTTACAGAATGTTTTTAAAATTTTGTTTATTTATTTATTTATTTATTTATTTATTTATTTTCGAGACGGAGTCTCACTCTGTCGCCCAGGCTGGAGTGCAGTGACCCGATCTTGGCTCACCACAACCTCCAACCTCACGGGTTCAAGTGATTCTCCTGCCTCAGCCTCCCGAGTAGCTGGGATTACAGGCACCTACCATCATGCCCTGCTAACTTTTTTATTTTTAGTAGAGATGGGTTTTTGCCATGTTGGCCAGGCTGGTCTCAAACACCTGATCTCAAGTGATCTGCCTGTCTCGGCCTCCTAAAGTGCTGGGATTACAGGCATGAATCACTGTGCCTGGCTATTCTTTAGAGAATTTCGATCTCTATCCTATGCATTCTTTAAAGCTCAGCATTTTATTTTCTCTATGAAGCCATTCTAAGCCATCAGAGTCAATTTTTTTATCATTTGCTATACACTTGATGATGAAAAATCTTGTTGTCTTCATAGTTATTTCACCTTTTTATCATTTGCCCATTTGTACATTTGTTGCCCACTTCCCAAAGGATTTGAGGAGACACACGTATAATTTAAAATTGTTTCCTGTTAAATTTTAAGCAATGTGGTAGATACGCTTATGTGAATATTATTTTACACATAATCTTTAAAACCACACCTAGAGATGTTATTATCATGATTTTGAGTGAAATAACTTAAAGTAGAATTAATTAAAGTTATACAACTAGCAACGGACAGAAATGACCTTGAAATTTAGTATTGTGTGACTCCAAAATGCATGCTTCCGGCCAGGCGCATGGCTCACACCTGCAATCTCAGCACTTTGGGAGTTCGAGGTGGGTGGATCAGTTGAGGACGGGAGTTCGAGACCAGCCTGGACAACATGTGAAACCCTGTGTCTATTAAAAATACAAAAATTAGCTGCGCATGGCGGTAAGGCCTGTAATCCCAGCTACTCAGCAGGCTGAGGTGGGAAAATTGCTTGAACCTGGGGAGTGGATGTTGCAGTGAGCCAAGATCTTGTCGCTGCACTCCAGCAATGGGGACAGAGGGAGACTCTGTCTCAAAAACAAACAAACAAACAAACAAACAAAAACATGTTCTTCATTTTGGGGTAATTAGCAGAATCTGAGAATGAACTGTATATTACATAATAAACAAATACTACATGGCTGAACTTGACAGTATAACTAGTAATGTAAGAGAATATCCTTTTTCTTAGTATGTATACCCTGATTATTCATAGGTAAAGGGCCATGATGCGAGCAGTTAACTATCAATCGGGAGAAAAAAGTGTGTGTGTGTGTAAATGTGTGTGAGTGTGTACTGTAGACATACTGAGATACAGAAACACACACAGAAACAGATACACAGACAGAGAGACAAAGAGAGAGGCAGATGTGGCAAAATATTAATGATTGGAGAATCAGGATGAAAGTATATGGGAAATCTTCATATTATTCGTGAAACTTTTTCTGTAGGTTTGAAATCATTTTGAAATAAAATGAAAAACAACAAAAGGGAACAAAACAAGGCAAAATGCATGCTGCTTTTACTACCACATTCTTTATTCTCCTTTTGCCACAAATCCTTTAATCAGTAGGGGAGAAAAGACGTATATTAAGAGCTAGAAAAGAAGCAAGGAGTTAGTAAAGGAAAGACAAAAGCATATTTTTAAAAATCTTGGTTGAGTAAGCTTTCAACAATTGAGTGCCAAAATTAACATTGAGCTTCCTGTAACCCTAGGCAAGGAGAGAAACATAATGGGTATCTATCTTTTGGCATCTAGTAGAAGAAAGTACAGACAGATACACACGTCATCCTGGATTCCACTTCTGAGATGAATTTGTCACAAAAGATACTGAGGAATACATTGGAAGATGTTCTCAGCAGCACTTTAACCAAGAGTCCAAAAGATATTCTGCAAATATCTGTTTTTTGTATATAGCCTTAGTCTGAATGAACACTGAAAAATTAGTGCTAAATCATAATTCCATAAAGACAATCTTTAGGGACCTCAAAGAATATGGTCCATGGACACCACTCTTTGCTGATCTGGCTTCACCTAGGGATAAAACTGTGGAGAATTTTAAGGTTTGAATAATCAGCATGTTTTTAATCCAATATTTACTTGAGATGGTAATGCTTTTGTTTTGTTTTTACATACAATGAGATGCGTACTGTTTCTTAATGTTTAGTATGAGAAAATTTGCTAATTGCTTTATAGTTATATAAATATATGGTTATTTTGCAAAAGATTATGAGATTCATTGAGCTATACTTGTAAATAGCAAGGAGCCATATGAAAAACAATATAGCATAGAAATTTATGGCTTTGGGGTCCCTGGGGGTAGGGAGTGGTCAGTGAAGTCTTCCCAGAGGAGATGACATTTAAGCTGATAACGATTAAATAATTCAAAAAGAAAGAAAGAAAGAAAGAAAGAAAGAAAGAAAGAAAGAAAGAAAGAAAGAAAGAAAGAAAGAAAGAAAGAAAGAAAGAAAGAAGGAAAGAAAGAAAGAAAGAAAGAAAGAAAGAAAGAAAGAAAGAAAGAAAGAAAGAAAGAAAGAAAGAAAGAAAGAAAGAAAGAAAGAAAAGAAACAACCACCAAGAGTAGTAAGTTTTACTCTGGAGGTGGGCTCAAGGAACAAAGATAGCTCAAAAGATGAAGTGATCAACTCTGAGTCACACTCAAGGTGACATTTGAAATAAATATTAAAGGACTAGTTTTCCCAGGAAGCAAGGGAGAGAGGTATTCTGAGGAGAGGAAACTGCATCTCCAATGACACAGAAGCATGAAACATGAAAAGCAAATGCACAATAGGTAATTTTAAGTTGCTTTTGTGTGGCCTGAGCCTGCCCATGTAGGAAAGTGGTCAAAAAACAAGCTAGAGGTCAACAGAGGCAGATAATGAAGGACCGCATATAAAATTCCACGGAGTTTGAGTTTTGTTCTGGGAATCATGAGGCCTGTATTTTAGTAAAGCACTACTTTGTGACTGATTGGGAAGAGTGATTGGAGAAGTGTGAGGCTGGAATCAAGGAAGCATAGTGAAAAGGCTGCTGTGATCATCCAGCAAAGAGATAACGAACTAGCACTGAGGAGCTAGTGAGAGTGAGATGGAGTAAGAGGAGAAGGTGGGATTGAAAGATATTTAGGCAACAAAATCAATTGATTTTGGTAACTGTGTGACAACTCTGCAAGTGCTAAGAACTATGGGAGGAAGAAATACATCTGTCCTGGGGTCAAAATATCCCAACAATTTACAAAGTGCCTGACTCATAATAGGAGCCCAAATGACCCATTGTTAAATAAACATTTCTAGCTTGAATGACTGAGAAAATAGCGATGTCGCAGCCAGATATTCAACTAATGACACAGAATTGAAGACACTAGCTGATATGCATAGGGTTTCTCTAGGATTAGAATATGTTTCTCTAATTATCATAATGATGGAACATTTACTGAGCACTTACAGTGTACTAGGCACTTGATTAAGCACTGTACATGTGGTATTGCAATTAGCAGTTATGAGTTATGACCATAATAGTCTTAGAGGAATTCTTCTATGGGGAATGAATGATTGCTATAATCGCCATTTTAGAAACAAAGAAACTCAGGCTCTGAAAGATTGGAAAATCAACCAGTGTCACAAAGTTAGTGAGTAGCAGAGCCAGGTGTTGGACACAGATCAGTGTGATTCAAAGCCTATATTCTTTTTCAAAATTTTTTATTTTACTTTACCTTCTGGGATACATGTGCAGAACATGCAGGTTTTTTACATAGGTATACATGTAGCATGGTTGTTTGCTGCAGCTATCAACCTGTCATCTAGGTATTAAGCCCCGCATGCATTAGATATCTGTCCTAATTCAAAGCCTATATTCTTAACTAGGATTCATGGAGATTGAGAGAGAGCAAATTGCTCAAGGTCACATAGTGAGCAAGAGTTTCACAGGGGCTGGAGCCATCTTTTTCTCTTATGCCACGTGTTTTGACTGAGCAGGCCGGTTAAATTCTGATGTCTTACTATAGGACTCAGACTATAGATATGTGCCAGCTGTTATAGAGAACATGCAAAACCGCACTATTTACTGGGTAGACATCAGTAAGTCTTCTACTTCCTTTTAGTCTCCAGCCAACAAACAGCTTACTGCAGTGACTTTACTACTGAAGATGGAAAGCTGTTAAAAGAAGAAACTGGGCTTACATAGGGAGTACCAGAACACCAGAAGTGATATTTTCTTATTATAATCTAGGGACAATCAAAGGACTTAGGAGCTCTAAATTATATTAGTAAACAAGAATGTTCACAGAATATTGGCATTTTTTACGCTCCTGGCAAACTACTGAGATACTAAAAATGCATGTTGGAGTTCATAAACTTTCATAATTGCACATGGACACCAAGTTTCTATCTCAATGGAGAAGAAGATTGTTAGAGAGCTATGGCTTGAGAGATTCTGGGAAAATCTTCTTTCAAGTATCTGCCATTGTCAAGCAACACAGAGGTGCACTGATAAAAGAAATTTAAGGATGATAACACTTCAGGGGTGACATTGTCTAGGATCTAGTTTTACCTATGACTGTCCTTCCTGCCTCCTCTTGAGGGCTTCAGTTTTAAACTCCTTTTTGGGGAGTCCCATTATTTGCTGGGTAGTGCTACCTGGCAGAACCAAGTTTCTTCATGGTCAGGGTCTGTTAAACAGTAACTTTAGTTCTGTCCTAACAGCATCCCCTTGTTCCATAAAAATGATACCTCATATATTGGAGGACAGTTCTTTATTCCACTATGTCCTTTCTCTACAAGGTTTTGGAATGAAGAGCTGTAGTCACCAATATGATAAGAATGCAGATAAAACCAGTCTTTATTTATTGACCACATCAGACAAAGTTCTAGGTGGCTTTTATGGCTGGTATTTTATTTAATCCTAACTAGGACACAGAAACAGAAGTGATAATTATTTCTATATTATAGATGAGGGTAGTAGATCTCAGCCAGGTGTTAAAATTTTACCTGGCTACTCAATGAGTTAATGATGGTTTTAGAATTTGAATTCAAATGGGTCTCATTCCAGAAATTAAGCTTTTTCTGATATACCAAGCAGTCTCTCAAGTTTTACCTTCTTGGGCTTTTTAAAAAGATGTTCATTTCTTCCTTCACACACATTGCTTCTAAATAGTTATATATGTAGAAAAGGAAGTTTGGTTATGGAGAAACGTGTTTATATCATGCTTATTTTGAGTCATTTTCTAGGAAAACTTGTAATTAGATGAAAAACTAACGAGTAAACTTTTAAGAACATGATTTTGTGATGAAGTTAAGAAACATAAAAATAATATGGCCAGGTCAGGTTAAAACTATCCCCTTTAGTTCTTTGTGAATGGAAGTAGAGCTTAGACAGTTTTTTGAAGGTCTGCGAGCCCATGATGGGGATTTGATTCCAAGTGTTCTAGGAGATTGACATGATCTGACTTGTCTTTTTTATATATATGTCATTCCATTAAGTGGACAACAAACTGAAGGACCCATGTAGAGGCAGGGAAACAAGTAACGAGGCTGGTGAGGCTACGTTGGTGATAGGGGGAGTGAAACAGAGCGAGGGACTGGAGTGATGGACTGGGGGAAGTGAAATTGGGTGATGGACTAGAGTGATGGACAAAGGAGAAATGGACAAAAGAAAGGCTCATGAGGGGAGGTGGACTAGGGTGATAGTCTGGGGGAGGTAGACTGGGGAAAATGAAACAGGGTGAGGGACTAGAGTGATGAATGAAGTGGAAATGGACTAAAGAAAGGTAGGCTGGGAGAGATGGGCTGGGATGATAGATTTGGGTGATAGACGATGGTGAAACTGACTAAAGAAAGTGGACCAGAAAGAGGTGGACTAGGAGATGGTGGACTAGGGAGAGGAGTGGACTAGAAGGAGTAGATGAGGGTAATGAATGTGGGTGATGGAGTAAGGGGAGATGCAGTGGGGTAGTGGAGGGGGAAATAATGAGTGGTACTGGGATTTGGGATACACTTTTTATTTTTTATTTTTTAAAATTATTTTATTTATTTATTTTTTTGAGACAGAGTCTCGCTCTGTCACCCAGGCTGGAGTGCAGTGGCGAGATCTCGGCTCACTGCAAGCTCCGCCTCCCAGGTTCACGCCATTCTCCTGCCTCAGCCTCCTGAGTAGGCAGTAGTCTCAGCCTCAGACTACAGGTGCCCGCCACCATGCCCGCTAATTTTTTGTATTTTTAGTTGAGACAGGGTTTCACCGTGTTAGCCATGATGGTCTCGATCTTCTGACCTCGTGATCCACCTGCCTCGGCCTCCCAAAGTGCTGGGATTACAGGTGTGAGCCACTGTGCCCAGCCTGGGATACACTTTTTAAATGAAGGTGGCAAAAATTGCCAAACGATTGGCTGTGAGCTTGTGTGGCACTGATTCCACTTCTAAAAATTTATTCTAAGTTGATAATCATGAATCTCCTTCAAGACATAGGAATGTTTATGGTTTAAAATAGCACAATGTTAGAAATGTTTTAATTAAAAAATTAGAAGCTAGTTAAGTATGTTGTGGAAAATTCTGGAATGATACAATCCAAAATTGAGCAGATGTCTTGTCTGGATAGTGAGTTTTTCTGCAGCTAGCTTGCTTCCTTCTTTCCTTCCTTCCTTCCTTCCTTCCTTCCTTCCTTCCTTCCTTCCTTCCTTCATTCCTACCTTCCTTCCTTCCTTCCTTTCTTCCTTCCTTCTTCTTTCTCTCTCTCTTTCTTTTGATCTTTCCTTTTTTGTTGATCTGAAATTTTAAAAATGTTTAAAATGAGACTGTTTTATTCTGTTAAAAAAATCAGTTATGTTTGAAAAGTAAACCTATCCTTATTTGACGGCACTTCTGCACAGCAGGATCAACCAATTTTCCATTTAAAATGTTATCCCCAAAACACAGTTCAGTTGGCCATCGTGTGTAGGACTTCACAAATACTCCTGATTTACTATGTAGTAATATGAGCCCAAACTGTGGCTAACACTGGGATTCATACATGTTTGAAAACTGTCTGGGTACCTGTTTATTTATATGCGTAGTTTTGCACTAGTTGGAGGTGATGGAATGGAGAAGGTTTTACAGAAGGAAGAAAGTGGAATGGTGAGAACAACCGCATGCCTATGATATGTCTGGCATGACCCAGAGACTGAGGTTATAGGTAATTACACAGGGTCTCTGTGGGGTACAGAAGTACAAAGATGGCATCTTTGGTATTCAGGAAGAGAAACATGGCACTGAATGGATGCAAATAAACTCCTGCTCACTGTTGGGAAGCATGCAGTCAAACTTTGGCATTTTGAGAGTGCCTGGAAATGCAGAACATCTAGAAATACCATTTCTAGGAGCATCCTGACAAGGTAGTGTCTTTGGAAGTCCTGAGGCTTCGTCTCCAAATGGATTCATGATCTAACATGAAAGAGGGGGAAATGGGGAAGTAAATGTAAATGTAAAACATAGTGAATATCATAAAGTACCTGGAGTGAATGGGCTTCATGTGAACCTATGTATGGCATCTATAGTCTTCAAAGAGTTAACAAATTGAGGTTTGGAGTTAAAATCCTTTGTTATGCAAAGGAAAAGATAGATTATCACCTTTAATGTAACCCTATTTATATACAAAGGGTAGTATAATGTGGTGGGGTTGAGGCTACAATAGAATATAGAGTCTTAGTTCTCAAATCCTAGAGATGAGAAGACACTGGAAGTTCTCTAATGCCTTCAGTCAATTCCAGTCACCCAAATAGATGGTTCTTAGTTTCTGAATGGCTCCTTTGATGTTACCTACTAACTCCTTTTTGGTGTATCAGATAGTCTAATTTCTCTCTTCTCCCAATAAAGTTTCTTGAAACATGGACAGGGAGGGGTTGTCATGGCTGAGAGGATGAGTTGGGGCTCAAACCCAATCCGTGCTGTATTCACCAACCTATGTGCACAGGCTTGGTGAAATGATGGCTTTATTATTATTATTATTATTATTTTTATCTGAGGAAGAAATGTAAACAACTAATATTCAACAAAAGGTGCCTTTTTGTTTTTTTAAAAAATTATTCATTCAAAGTCATCACACATGCTCAAGGGCAATGTAGAACATGGGCCAGATCTGTTAACTCTGGCCACAATAAAGCCTCATGATGTTCAGTGGGAATTCCCACAATTCTATACTCCCTAGGCTGAAAGGACCCACATTCAGAAAACAAACTGAAATTATCAGCAAGCTCTCTCAATCAGGACCTATGCTACACATGCTTTGTTTAGCATCTCATTCAATCCATACAACACCACTCAAGAGCAAATTCTATTCTACTTTTATAACTTAGAACGCTGGAGCTCATAAAACTGGAGTTCTTATACCTAGAAGGCAACAGAATCAGGTCACCAACTTGTATTCATTCCATAAGACTTCTTGAATTTGCTACTCATAGTTCTTTCAGTCTTTATAATCATTGGCTTCTTCTGTTGGATTTTTCTTTGGTTACTTCACTGGGGTCCAATCTCTGTTTACTGATTCTTCGTCAATTAAGTACAATGTTACCACTCATCTCTGTCTGATTTGGGTACACAATATGCTGCCAAACATTTTCAGCTCTAACAGTACTAGAAAAGATGTTATCTCTGAATCACAGCCATCTTTCTCACTGTATCGAATTCATCCTTGTGGCATCTGGCTCTGGCTCCAGCTTTAAGTTTTTGACTCTTCGCTCAATCTCTTCACATATTCTTTTTTTTTTTTTTTTTTTGTGACAGAGTCTCACTTTTTCACCCAGACTGGAGTTCAGTGGTGTGATCTTGGCTCACTGCAACCTCCACCTCCTGGGTTTAAGTGATTCTCCTGTCTCAGCCTCCAGAGTAGCTGGGATCACAGGCACTTGCCACCACGCTTGGGTAATTTTTGTATTTTTAGTAGAGACAGCAAGGCTTCACCATGTTGGCCAGGCTGGTCTTGAACTCCTGACCTCAGGTGATCTGCCCACCTTAGCCTCCCAAATTGCTGGGATTACAGGCATAAGCCACCGCGGCCAGCCTCTTCACATATTCTAAGACATTTTATCAATTGCCCAACATAATTTTTTTTAAAAAAAAACATTTTATGTAATAATTCTATTTTTTAAAAAACTCTCTTTTATTCCCTCTATTAGGACATGGCCTTAGATCGAACCAATATTAATTTACAGTCTCATTTCTCTTCAGAAGTGGAATCCTAAAAGCATTTTTATTCTACATCTCTTTGGCAGACATTCACACAAACCATTCCACATGACTACATAGAAATTTTGCTTGTTTCTCTCTCTACAGCTGGTCTCCAATTGTTTCATGTGCATTTGTTTTCTTCCCCTGACTTGACTATAAACTCCTTGATAGCAATGTTGTGTACATAGAAATTATGTCATACATGTGAGTTACTTGATCTAATTCTTTATTTACTCAATGCTCCTAGCTCATGCTTTGCCCTCCCTCTTCCTGGTCACCTGGTTAAATAGGCTCTTGATAAATACTTACTGAATGAAATAATGAACCAGCACCAACTAAATATAAGGTGCTATTGTAATAATTGGCTGGGTCAGTCAGATACTTGGATACCATGTGGAATTCTGTGGTAGCATTGGAATCCCACTGGATATATGGAGGTCTGGCAAAGAGCAAACTGTGGTTGAATTTGGGCACAAGAGGGTGAGGGTGGAAGTGGGAAAAATTGAGCAGGAGTCATTATGTCTGGGGATGAAATGGAAGGTCTGAACAGGAAAAATAGCAGCTGAATGGCAGACTGGCTGTTAGGATTGAAAAATCAGGTGTGAAAATCAACTACAATACTAACAATAATGATAATATTAATGAAGTTACAATATTAAAAGTAGACTGTCCCATGCTTTGTTGTTAATTTAACATTTTCTGAGTATTTTCTTACTAAGAAATACCAATTTCTTAGTATTTTCTGAGATTTACAAATCTTCATTGCAGATATGAAACCTAAAATTCATTTTGGAAAAGAACAAAATGGATCATAAAGTAGATGAAATTCTAATTAATGACATTCATACTGGAGAATTGGGTGAAACACAGTGATGCCTTCCAATTTAGTTTTAAATATATCACAAATAAGATGGATTGATGGAGAGAGATGGGGAAGATCTAGAGAGAGAGATGTGATAAGACATATTAATAGCAAAATGTTAGTTATAGAATCTGAGTGGTAGGTATATGTATGTTTACTATAAAAATACTTAAACTATATCATTTATTTGAAAATTTTTATAATAAAATCCTGAGAAAAAGTAAAGAGAAATTGATTCAGATCTCTTAAAAATAACCATATTGGAGCCTACAATGATCAGATGAAAATACTAGTTTTTTGGGTAAAATTTTCCAGCATAGTAATAAATCTTCATATTTGTGCAAGGTTTTATTGTCCACCAAGTACAAAGTGTGATGATTGAGGGAAAAGACTCTGCAGCCAGACTAGCTGATTTCTGATTGCTGTCTATGAATAAATCATCTAACTTCTTGGTCTCTTAATTCCTTTGTTAGTTGAATCTGTGTAATAATTCTCCTAGGGTAGTTGTGAAGACTAAATAAATCAGTAAATGTAAAATGCTTAGAAAGTGCTAAGAAGCAAATAAGCTCTATATTAATGCCATCTATTATAATTGTAATAATAATAATTATGCCTTCCCTTGGTTCTTAGGGCAGAAATGGTTACTCTGCTTTTCAGCTGAAGTAAATGAGGTCTAGAGAAATATCTCTTGCCTGAAGCCATATGAATTGGTTTTAGGTGATGCTGGGTCTAAAGTCAAGTCTTCTTTGCCTCTTTCAAAATACGCTTCTCCTTGTATTCCAACTCCCATTGCAATGTCCAACCAAATTCAGGGCAAAGAAATGCTAAGTGCCTGGTTGGGTTCCTGGCACATGGTAGGCACTTAAAAAGTAGGTGAATGATAAAAGTTCATTTATAGCACTTACTGTGTCTGTTACCCTGCTAAGCACTATACATTATCTCAAAGAATCCTTGTAAAACCTCTAAGAGTTTAGTTTTACTGCCCTGACTTTCCAGATGAGAGCAGACGCTTTAGAAAGGGTATGTTGCCCAAGATCCCACAGCTAGCAAGTCTGAACCACAGATCCATCTGGTTCCAAAGCCCATGCATTTTTAACAACCCTGCAACACTTTCATGAATGAAGGGAGGCTGCTTCAAAGCTTAGCCGAATGGTAGAAATTAGGGGACATGAGCCATTTTACCCTTAATCCACAGTGCTTTCCCCTGAGTCCTTCTCATCATAGATGCATTGTATTACTAGCAAATGTGAATGTTTTGATGAATTAGGCAAAACACTCCAACTGCCTGTACATTGCAACATCTTCCCTTCAAAGGCCAGGGAATGTAGACTGTACGTTCTTTGTCCAGCATGTCTGAATGCGTCAACGCTGTCTGGGAGGCACAGAGGTGGATGCTTTCCTAGCAGGGGTGAGGCCCCTCCTGAATGTCCAGCTCCTGTATTTGTAACATTGCCATGTGCAGCCACTGGGCCAAGGAATGAAGGGGCCTATGGTCCCAGCCTCCTCAGATTACGCAAGCCAAGAAAAATGTGCAAATCGCATGAGAAAAGCAGGCAGTCCCCAAACATCTTTATTTGTTCATTTCTGTCCCCTGATGCTTTGATTGCAGCCTTGCACTTAGAAATTTCAAGATAAGTATCAGCAGCTGGACACTGGGTAAATCAGAGGCACAGACTCCGTGTAAATACTGAAGTTTCGAAAGCACAAACTTATGTCCAACAGCTTGGAGCACAAGACCCAGTGGAAAGGGGGGGAGTGGTGTTCTGGCTTTGGCAGAGTCAACCTTCTGAGAAACTCATGGACTTGTCTGTACATGCCTGAACTTGTCTGACAAAGCCAAACAGAGATTTCAGGATCTGCCAGATTCAGACACAAGCGGCCTGCTTGCTCGGAACCAAAATGGAACAGTCAGAGGAAGTTCAGGATTAGAAAGGAGAAACAAAAGATTACAGTCTGAAATCTGTTAACAGCAGAGGTTACATGGTGAATGACCATGCTGATGACAATAACCTGAGCTGTCATCTGTCGAATGACTATCACTGGCAAGATCTCATATTAGGCTTTTTGTGTCCATTTACAGAGTTAATTCTCCTAACAATCCTCAAGTTCTGATGGACTTTACCAGATTTTACAAGTTAAAAAAAAAAAAAAAGAATAAAAAAGGAAAGAAAGAAAGTGAGATGGAATGATAAAACCACTATCTCAAAGTCAGGAACTAGCCAGTAAGAGGAAACAGGTTAGCAACACATGCTTGTCAGAGCCAAGGAACAATTTGTATCTTAAACTGCCCTCATGATCAATGAACATGAATTTAGACAAATGATAATTCCAGAACCCAAATCTGCCTCCCCGCAGTTAGAATAAATAATAACCATTGTGTGCCATTTTACAGTTCTCAAAGGGGTTATGTAATCTACATATACTGGATGTAGAAAAGAGAAAAGTGTCTAATCAGGTTTTGCTTCTAGGACAATAACAGTTCATATACTAGTTGCAAATTTTAGCTAGTAAACACACCATTTTTTTTCTTCCTGACAAAAGGGAGATTTTGTCTGAGAAGAGAAATAAAATGAGAGAGAGACAGCAACTCTCTATTCAGAGACTAAATTAATGGGTAAGGCTGATCTTTTGGCATAATATGAGCTGTGAGGAGAGAGTTTGCTGATGAGATCTGTCAAGAACGTAACAAGAAGATAGACTGGAAGAGTCTGGACCACACTGGGTATGACAGCAGCCTCATCAGCTCAGCTAAGAGTAGATATATTAGTGAGAAAAATTAGAATAATGGGTAAAGCAAGATAACTAATGCTGTAGTTATGCTCTGAAGCTTATTTTGTTATTTAGGATTTTTGGTTGCAAGTGACAGAATCCAACTCAAGGCAGCATAAGCAAAAATATGTGAGATCTAATATAAGCACACGGAGATTTCTCTTGGGACTGCAAATACCAAAGATAAAGTAAAATATGAAAATGAAAATTCAAGGTGGCTGGCAGATTATAAAAACATGATCCCGGAGAGCATGACAGAATCCAAATCTTGAAGTTCTTTGTAGATTTCATTAAAGCACTTTAATTCCTTTCTAAATGTAGCAAGTGGCCAAGAAATGGGAAGCAATGTTATCAAAATGCAGGAAAATGGGATTATCAGATACAATACCACTTGAGCTGCTATACGGGATAAAGGCAGTATGAAGGGTTGCTGTTGGTTGATTTTTTTGACTATGTATATAGTAGTGCTGTTAATTATGATAAAGAACATCAAAATGCAGATATGGGGTTGGAGGAAAACGTTAATGATGCATTTAGTTTTGAACAGATTGGATTTAAGATGCCTATGAGTCTTTCAAGAGTTATCTACAGACACTTAGATAAAAGAGTGTGGAGTTCAGGAGAAGCACATGTGCTGGAGTTACAAATGAGAAATTACCATCACAAAGATGCTAGCAGAAGCCATAGCAGAGAATCAGGATATCCAAGGACTTGATTAAAGGTGAGAGAGCAGGGGACAGCATCGAACATAGAATTCTAACAACAACCACCACCACCAGTTATGGGCCATATGCATTAAGAAGAAAAGCCTTTAAACCTCCCAAGAGTAGCCAGAGAGATAGAGATAATTAGGAGAAGGAACACTTTCTGAAAACTGGAGTAAAGACTTCTGAAAATTTACTTCATAACAGCAAAAAGAACACTAAAAAAATTGACAAAATAAACTTTTACAGAGCTGTAAAACTTAAAAGCTTGTAACAATCTGAAGAATCTTTATTAAAGAAAAATAGCTGAATTTCTGTAAGAATAGCAAAGAGCTTTGTAGCATTTTAACACACACTATTCCTATTTCTTTTTTTTTTTTCTTTTTTCTTTTCTTTTTTTTTTTTTTTGAGACGGAATCTAGCTCTGTCGCCCAGGCTGGAGTGCAGTGGCCGGATCTCAGCCCACTGCAAGCCCGGCTAGTTTTTTTTTTTTTTTTTTTTTTTTTTTTTGTATTTTTTAGTAGAGACGAGGTTTCACCGTGTTAGCCAGGATGGTCTCGATCTCCTGACCTCGTGATCCACCCGTCTCGGCCTCCCCAAGTGCTGCGATTACAGGCTTGAGCCACCACGCCTGGCCCCACTATTCCTATTTCTCTTTTCCCGCACAGTAGCAGTGAAAATCAATTGCCTCACAAGCATGGTAATTGTGAAAACCAGCAGTCTTACAGCTACTGGGGGGATAGAAAGTGTTTAGAGATCTCCCAAAAGTCCATTTCCAGAGAACTATCACTATTTGACCTGCCTGACAACTCCCTGGAAAGCCCCATTCATTCAGACTGGCTTTATTTTAACTGAGTCAGCGCTCATTCACTGGGGAAATGCTGTATCCCCAGGGTGTTTGTGAAAAATGAACAGTGTCCTTCATTTAAATTGAAGCTGGCTGAGATAGTGATACCAGTTGTATCAATTAGGGCAAATAAGAGGCTAAGAATCTTGAAGGAAAAAGCTGAAAAATGAAACATTTACCGGGGGCTTTAAAAGACTCCAACATATTCAAGGGCATCTGCAAAATGATGCACATGTGCAGGGCTGTGAGAATGCCCAGGAAAGACTTGAGAAGATCCTAATATCTTATGCTGGCTGACACTGAGAATCTGCATAAGCAGGAACTGAAAGCTAAGGCAGAGTTGAAAACTGGCAGAATGTTGAAACGGTGCCCCAACACATCCACTCAGAGATCCATGGTGAAGTGTGAGAGACCTATGGATTCAAGTCATTCATGCAAATTTTTATCCAATCATTCGCTGACCATTAAGCTAACTTAGCAGAGACTTCAGCGGCCACACACAACATATTGCAGACTTTAAATAATAAGTTGAGGAAAGTCACCAAACAAACTTCAAACAGCAGGAACAACAAACAGTAACAATAGAAAACCCTGGGAAGGGAGGAATCTTATTTCCAGAGTTGCCACATTAGATTATGAAAACGTCCAGTTTTCAACACGAAGCTGTGAAACACACTAAGAAACAGGAAGGTATGGCCCAAACACATAATTATAAACTAAATAATATCATACATGGATTAAAAGAGTTTCCTATATTGAAAAATAAAATAAAAACACAGAAAGATTCTTCATTGGGAGTATATTCAGGTAACTTATAATTATTAGTTTAAATTCTGCTGTACCAAAGTTTACTAATTAATTTTTAAAAAATACATAGTCCACGAGGCTTAGAAATGCAAGACATGTACACTGAAACTACAAGACATTGCTGAAGGAAATTAAAGAAGACCTGAATAAATTGAAATTTAACCAGATTTATAGATTGAAAAATGTAATATTGTTAAGATAGCAGTACTTCCCAAATTGAACTATAAAATCAGTGCAGTCCCTATCAAAATCCTAGTGCCTCTTTTTGCAGAAACTGACAAACTGATTTTAAAACTTATAGGAAAATGCAAGCGACCAAGAAGGACCAAAATGATTTTTAAAAAGAAAAATAAAGTTAAAAATTCATGCTTTTTAATTTCATAACTTACAACAAAAGTATGGTATTTAAGAAAATGTAGTCACATAAAGATAGGCTATAAACCAATACAGTGGAAATAAAAATTCAGAAATAAATCCTTACAATATAATTGATTTTTTGACAAGGTTGCCTAGACAAATCGATATGAAAAGAATAGTCTTTTCAGCAAGTGGTGCTGAAACAACTGGCTATCTATCTGGAAAAAAATGAAAGTGGACCCTTCCTCACACTGTACAGAAAAGCTAACATAAAATGGATCATAGACCTAAATATCAGAGATTAAAGTATGAAACTCTTATAAGTAAATATAGTAGTATATATTCATGATTTTGAGTTAGGTAAAAGTTTCTTAGATACGATACTGGAAGCAAAAGTGAAGACAGAATAATAGGTAAAGTGGATAAGATAAAATTTAAAAAGTTTTTGCCTCAAAGGTAACCACCAAGAAAGTGAAAAAGGCAATCCAGATAATGAAAGTGTTTGCAAACCATGTATTTCATAGGAGACTTGCATCCAGAATATATAAGGAATGATCACAACTCAATAATAAAGATAAATAATGCAATTAAAAAATGGGCATGTATCTGAGTAGACATTCCTCTTCAAACAAAGATATATAAATGGCCAATAAACCCATGAAAAGATGTTCAACATAATACTACATGAGGAAAATTCAAAACAGAACTACAGTGAGACACTACTTCACACTGACTAGGATGGCTAAAATTTAAAAAGTAACAAGTTTGACAAGGATGAAAATGGTGGAGAAAATGATACCCTCATATATTGGTGGCAGAAATGTTAAATGGTACACCTCCTTTGGAAATAAACTTGACAGTTCTTCAAAATGTTAAACACAGAGTTACCATATGACCTAGCAATTTCAGTCTTAGGTATATAAGAAAAATAAAAATGCACTTTCTTTTTTTGTATTATTATACTTTAAGTTCTAGGGTACATGTGCACAATGTGCAGGTTTGTTACGTATGTATACATGTGCCATGTTGGTGTGCTGCACCCATTAACTCATCATTTACATTAGGTATATCTCCTAATGCTATCCCTCCCCACTACCACCTCCCCACAATAGGACCCAGTGTGTGATGCTCCCCTTCCTGTGTCTGAGTGATCTCATTGTTCAATTCCCACCTGTGAGTGAGAACATGCGGTATTTGGTTTTCTGTTCTTGCAATAGTTTGCTGAGAATGATGGTTTCCAGCTGCATCCATGTCCCTATAAAGGACACGAACTCATCCTTTTTTATGGCTGCATAGTATTCCATGGTGTATATGTGCCACATTTTCTTAATCCAGTCTGTCACTGATGGACATCTGGGTTGATTCCAAGTCTTTGCTATTGTGAATAGTGCTGCAATAAACATACGTGCGCATGTGTCTTTATAGCAGCATGACTTATAATCCTTTGGGTATATCCCCAGTAATGGGATGGCTGGGTCAAATGGTATTTCTAGTTCTAGATAAAAATGCACTTTCATACAAAAACTTGTACACACATTTCCATAACAGCATTATTCATAGTAACAAGTTAGAAGCAACCCAATTGTTCATCAACAGGTGAATGAATAAACAAAATGTTTTATATATATATATATATATATATATATGCATGCAATGGAATATTATTCAGCCATCTAAAAATGACATGCTGATACATGCTACAACATGAATAAATCTTGAAAATATTATGCTAAGTGAAATAAGCCAGTCACAAAAGACCACATTTTAAATGACTTCACTTACATAAAATGTCCTGAGTAGTCAAATCCATAGAGACGGAAAGTAGATTAGTGATCGCCAGGGAATGGGTGGAAGAAGAAAACTGCTATAGGGTATGGGGTTTCTTTGAAGTGACGTAAATATTCTGGAATTAGATAGTGGTTAAGCTTGCACAACTCTGTGAATATACTACAGATCGCTCAATTGTACACTTCAAAAAAAGGTGAATTTTAAGGCATGTGATTTATAGCTTGATAGAGCTGTTATAGGGGAAAAAAAGAGGAATCCAGAAGACATGATGACAGCAGTGTCATATGCTGCGAATAAGCCCATTTGATAAGAAATGAGCAACGTTTGTTGGATGTAGCAACAGTGAGGTTTTTGATAAACTTGGCTGAAGATAGTGGGGAGGTGGGGCAAAACAAGTTTGATTCATTCACCAAATATTTATGAATTACATATTGCACAATGGCATGTGCCATTGGGATGAGATATGAATGAAGGGAAGAAAGCCAGATGATAATGGGTTGATCTGAAAATAGGGGATGAGAAATGAGAGACTAGGAGTATGCACAATTCTTATAGAAGTTAGGTTCCAAAGGGCTGAAAACAAAAATGTTAGTAACTGGAAGAGGACACATGCTCAGCTTGTTTTGTGGTTTGTTATCTGGGAGAAACTTCAGTATTTTAACATGGGTGAACATATTCTCTGTGTAGTGCTGATAGAAAGGATTCATGGGAGAAACAGGGATGGGGTTGATGACACACAATGGCATAGGGATAGCTCAAAGGGACAAGTTCTGGAGAAGTTCACCAGAGCACAGATAGAGGGACTGTCCTTAGGCAGCAAGGGACACAGCCATATATTGGGTTGGGAGGAAGAGAGGAGAGGAAAATGAATGGGAATGAAGCTTAACTTGAAGACTTGTGGGAGAAAACTGAATAAATTTCCTGTCCTGGATTCTATTACTAATAAAGGGAGGTTTTACCTGTGGAGAGCCAAGAATTGGTAGAGTTTCCAGACCCGCTTGGGGTCAGTGAAATAGTGGCCATGGAGGAAGCTTGAGAGGAGAGTGTAGGAGAAACATGAATGATTCCTCTGTGTTGAACAGACAAATCCATAGAGTGTTGAGAGCTCAAGTAAGGTTTGTTGTAGCCCCAATTCACAGGGTTGGACATTTTTTAAAATTCTCCCAGTTTTCAGCAGCAGTGTTCAGACTGTAACATTAATAAAGCAAATCAGTGAATGTTGCATAGTAGAAGAAGTAAAAATACTCTATTGATAAAGGAATTCTTTAAAGTGGGCACCCAGGATCTAAGCTGTGGGAAGAAAGGGAAGTCTGGGCATGACTGGTAGGGAGAAATTAGACGTGTCAAATGATTGAAGGTATTTTTTCTCTTCTCTCCAATCTGTTTTGGATATCCCTTCCTCCTTTCCATCATCTTTCTTCTTCTATTTCTTCTCCTTTTTTAAGAAGCTGCTCATTTAAGATTCCTTTTCTGCCTAGTTGGTGTGTTCTTGATCATGAGCTCATCAGTTCTTGGAGAACTGTTGACTGGCAGGTGCCTGTGTGAAGGTTAGGTAGGTTTAGGATGCTAGTTACCTCTTGGTTCAGCTTTCACAGAGGGGTTTTTATTTGAATTTCACAGCAATCCTGTCCTCTAAGTGAAGTGAAGAAACACAATGCACTTCAATGAGCTAGGGGTTATTTGAATAATGTTCCAAGAGGTTTAGGACAACTCTATGAAGTCCACTACAGGGTTGAAATTCAGTTTGATTTGTTTCACTTTTCTCAATTCCATGATGACAGATCATTTAATTTATATATGGAAATGCATGCATTTCATTCAGTGAGGGAAGTCCTATTTATTTGGAGGGATGTTATAAATAATAGAAGACCCTTTAAAAGTAATAATCCACCACACATTTTAAATATAATTATTACTCCATCAATGTAATCCTTCCTTGGTTTTATAGATAAGCTTTTCAATATATTTATTCTTTGCCCTCCTCCCCTCCCTAAACATTTTCTTTAAATTAGGAACCAAATATGAGCCAAGCACCATCTTAACCATTTTATGAGAAAGAGTCACTATTTACAAGGGACTTGAAATCCATTTGGGAATATACCACATATTTGTATATATGTATGTTGGAGTACATAACATATGTTATGTTGGAAAGAGTTCATTATTTATATTAACTTTTTAATTAAATTTCATGTGATTACACAGTTTTCCTAGAACATTTATTTGAACACCTGTTCACCCTAGTAATTTTGAAATCAACTTTTCCTTAACATCATTACATTCATGCAATATTTAGATTAGAAATTTATCCAAATCTCTGAAAATTTGATGGCAGGAATTGCGTCATTTAGGTATGACAAACTTAGTCTTAATACCTAACTAATTCTTGCTGATTTTAACTGAAATGTTGAATCAAAACAAATACTAAATCTCAGCATGAATGCCCATCTGCATCAGCTTCTATATAGCTATTAAATTCCGATGTCCAGACACACACACACAAAATAATCCTTACTACTTAACAGTTTTGTGACTTCAGTCAAGTCATGCGGCCTCTGGACATTGATTTTCTTAGTTGTTAAATGGGGATAATACTTTCTGCTCTATTTACCTTACAGGGGTGCTCTGTTTTATAGGTAAAAGCAGAAAGCACTCAAAGAACATGTTGAACACACATACACGTGGTGTGTGTTCACACAGAAACACATTCTTTTGAAAGGACATTATATCAAAGAATCATAATATCTTCTCCCATGATATGGGTGAATCTGAAAAAAACCAGGATTATCCATTCTGTCATAAATGGCAGGGTTTCTTTTTAAAAGACTGAATGATATTCTGTTGTATATACATACCACATTTTCTTTAGCTATTCATTCATACATGGATATTTTGGTTGATTTGATATCTTGCCAATTGCAAATAATGCTGTAATGAACATAGGACTGCTGATACCTCAACATATTGATTTTATTTCTTCTTCTAGATATATACCCAGGAGTAGGATTGCTGGATTGTATGGGAGTTTTAGTTTTAATGTTTTGAGGAACCTACATACTGTTTTCCATAATGGTTATACCAATTTACCTTCCCACCAACAATGTGCAGAGGACCACTCTTCTAGATATTGTCACCAACACTTAGGTTTTTTGTTTTTTTTTTTTATTTTAAATAATAGCATTCTAACAGGTATAAAGTAATATCTCACTGCAGTTTCAATTTGCATTTCTCTGATGATTAGTGATGTATGGAATTTTTTTATATTCCTGTTGACCATTTGTATGTCCTCTTTGGTAAGTGTCTAATCAGGTCCTGGCCCATTTTTAAATTGGGCTATTTATTTTCTTCCTATTGAGTTGTTTGGGTTCCTTATGCATTTTGGATATTAACACCTTACATGATGTACATTTTGCAAATACTTTCTCTCATTCCATAAGCTGTATTTTCACTCTATTGATTATTTCCTTTGCTATGCACAAACTTCTTAGTTTTGTGCAATACCCTTTGTCTATTTTTGCTTTTGTTGCCTGTGTTTTGGGATGTTATCATTGCCCAGGCTAATATGAAAACATTTTTCCTATGTTTTTCTGCAGTGATTTTTACAGTTTCAAATCTTATGTTTAAGTCTAATCCCTTTTAGTTAATTTTTGTACATGATGTGAGATAAAAGTCTAATTTCTTTCAACAAGTGGATATCCAGTTTTCCCATTACTATTTAATAGAGAGACTATAATCTCATTGTTATGTGTTTTTTAATCTAAAAATATCAAACTCAGAGAAGCAGAGAGTAGAATGGTAGTTGCCACGAGGTGGGTGGGGGTGGGGAAAATGGGAAGATGTTGATCAAAGAGTACAAACTTCCAGTTACTCAGGATGAATATGTTCTAGAGATCTAATGTACAGTATGGTGACTATAGTTAAAATACTGTATTGTATACTCGAAATTTGCTGAGAGTATATCTTAAATGTTCTCAACACACACACAAGGTAACTATGTGAGTTGATGGATATTATAATTAATTTGATGATTTTATTAGTCCATTCTCATGCTGTTAATAAAGACATACCTAAGACTGGGTAATTTATAAAGAAAAGAGGTTTAATTAACTCATAGTTCAGCATGGCTGGGAGGCCTCAGGAAATGTACAATCATAGCAGAAGGAGAAGCAGACATGTCCTTCTTCACATGGCAGCAGGAAAGAGAAGTGCAGAGTGAAGTGCAGAGTGAAGAGTGAAGTGCAGAGTGAAGAGTGAAGTGCAGAGTGAAGTGCAGCAGCAAGGAGAAGTGCCAAGCAAAAAGGGGAAAAGTCCCTTATGAAACGATTAGATCTCATGAGAACTCACTATTATGAGAATAGCATGAGGCTAACTTCCTCTATGATTAAATTACCTCCTCCCCATCGGGTCCTATCTGTGACATGTGGGGGATTATGGGAACTACAATTCAAGATGAGATTTGGGTGGGGACACAGCCAAATCATATGAATGATGTTAATCATTTCACAGTATATGAGTATATCAAAACAAAATCGAACACCTAAAATACATATTACTTGTATTTGTCTATGATATTCCAATAAAGCTGGAGAAGAAACAGTACACCATGAGGTACTGATCACGCTGGCTATCATTAATTGCTAATTTAAGAAATAAACAAATGTTCTTGAATGTTGTTATTAAGAGACCACCTTTAAATTTTCATTATATCAACATTTAAATCAGGGTTTCTCAACTCCATACTACTGAAATTTGGGGCCAGATTATTCTTTGCTGAGGAGTGAAAAGAGACTGCCCTGTGCATTGCAGGAAGTTGAGCAGCATCCCTGGCCTCTACCTCCTAGGTGCCAGTAGCACTCCCCTTCCCTACAATGTAAAAACATGCCTCTAGACATTGCCAAATATCCCTAGGGGGTGTTTGTGTAAAACTGCCCCCAGTTGAGAACCCTTGCTTTAAATAATATGAACCAAGGCTTTCATGAAGTATTTTGCAAAACCCACTGAAACACATTATATATTAAATTCCCATAATACTAAGGCTTTGAGAAAGTGGATGATTTGCCTGAGGTCACACAGAAGGGAATTCAGGGAAACCAGGATTGAAGTTCAGTCTTCTGGTGTCTCATCCATGCTAATACTCCTCCTCATCCTGCCTCCTGCCTCCATGTACTATGTAATCTCAGGCAGGGAATATATATATATATACACACACACACACACACATATATACACATATATACATATATATATAGAGAGAGAGAGAGAAAGTGAGAGAAAGAGAGAATGAGTGAGAGTGAGAGAGAGAGTAGTGAGTTTACTACACCACTCATAAGGCAATTCCGGAGATGAATAAGTCCAAATACGTTGACATGGCAATATATTGCATGACTTGTATGGATTGACAAGTAATTTCTTTAATGTATATTCTAATTTAGAGTTATAACACACATATGGTTTACTCTTACAATAAACTTGTAATTTCCAAAAAACAAGTGTCAATATTTCCAGTTTTAAAGACAAGCAAAGCAAAGCTCATTTGAGTAAGCTGCCTGAGGATGCACAGCTATGTAATGGTACGGTTGGGATTTGAACTGACCTCTGTTTGATTGTAATCTATCTTTCTTCTCTCACCTCTTTCCCTTCTCTCCATGGCTGATGCCTAGACATTTCCATTATCTTAGGACAATAAGCAGGTGTTACAGCTCCTTAAATTTTTCTGAGGAAAAAAATGAGTCATTCATAGGTGTTCTGCTTAATTCAATTCACATTCGATTCAATTAATATTTATTGAGAGTCTTCAGAGGACTTGAAACTGTACAGTATTTTTAATGAGGTAGAGTTTGCAAATTTCAATCTCTTTGTTTTAAGAAACTTTGAGGATTATTTTTCCCCTTGCTTTTGAGAGATTCTTACCACCTCAGTGAACATCAAAGTGCATTCAAGGGCGAAAGGCCTTCTTTTCTGTTATCTAAACTACTTATGGTTTTTTATTGTGGGGCTATTGATGAAGCATTAATTCATCCAGTTTCGCTGTCTTTAGGAAGCAAATGTCTAATAAGAAGAAGCACTAATAATATTAGTGACTTCAACGCAAGTTGTAATCCCCTCTGTGTGTTTGCCACTTTTATATTTTGAATTGTCAAGAAACTTTGGAGCACAAAGGAAACAATGGTATGGGGTTTTAATTTTCATGATTGCTAACTTAAATTTATCTAATTTGTTCCTTTACTACTTTACTTATTCATCAAATATAATGAAGTCAGGTGCACAGTGATAAAAAAGAGACAGTTCTTCCTGTAATGGAGCAGACAACTGAGTGAAGCACACAAAGGCATGTAAATATGGATGCAGGAGAGATGGTATGACAAAGGTCTGTGTGGCATGAGTGGAAGCACATGGAAAGGGCATCTATCCTGAATATGGAGCACACAGGGATGCCCTCCATGAACACTAATTCACAGTTGAAGGATAAGAAAGAATTATCAGAGGTGGGTGGAATCGGGACCAGCATATGCTCAATTAAAGAGTCAAGAAAAAATTATGCCACTTAATGGAGGCAGCAGAAGCTTATTGTGAGTGGAGAATAAAGTGTAAAACACACACACACAGAAAGAGACAGAGAGACTAGCAATAAGTGAGGCTGAAGGGGTACACAAACTGGAATGTGAAAGCCTTGTTTTACATGTTAAAGAGGCCATGCCTAATAGAGCCACTGAAGAGTTAAAGTAAGGGTCAGACCTGTGGCCGATGTTGGTTTTGGGAAAGATCCCATATGCTACATGATGGGAGATGAATTGGCAAGAGACAGGCCCAGAATGTCCAGTTCAGATGAGAGGTGAAAATGCCTTGAACCAGGGTGATGTCGAGGAAGTGGAGATAAGGGGCTAACGTAAGTGGGATGAAAGTGGTGATGCCCTGGACCAGAGCAATGTCAGCATGATGGTGATAAGAAGGCAGACAGAAAAGGAAAAGAGCCAATTTTCAGGCAAGGAAACAGGAGAAAAATCATTCTGTCATACATGGATATCGTAGAAGGGATGCCATAGTAGAGGTTTTGGAGACAGACAAGTATTCCATCCCAGCCTGGTGACCTTGGGCAAGTTACTACGATACTGTGTGCCTCAGTTTCCTCATGTATAAAATTATGACAATAATAGAAGTACCTCAGAATATTACAAGGACTCAATAGAACAATATATAAAGCACTTAGCCCAGTACCTGGCACATATAATCTATTCAGTAAAGAATAGTTATTGTCATGATAGTATTTTTTTCTTTCTGTTACGTTAATGTGGTCTCTGAGATGAGGGGTGGGAATGAGAGTGAGGGTCATTTATTTCTATTTTGTATTTACTGGGGAGAGAGGTTGGCTGGATTCCCTGAAGTCTCAGCGTTGAACTCTTAGGATACTGAACTAAATAGTTCTTCTCTTTTGAATCCAGTTTTTGCTCCCCTCATCCCATCCTTTACCCCCTCTCCTATTGAAACATGTGGAACTGCAAACCTCACCCCAAGGGGGACTAAGACCAGGGACACATCTTGTTACCTTTGAAACTGGTTTCAGTTTTGGCTAAAGACAAAGTGCAGACAGTATGAAGGAGGATGGGAGTGGTGGCATGTCTTCAGGAAGGTGCATGAATCTCTTTGGGTGATGCTTTGGGAGAAAATGAAATTCTGCAGAGGTAGGGTGGGCCCTGGGAGTCAGGGATCTTCCTCAACCTGTCTCCTAGTCCCAATAAGGAACCTTAAACCTGCATTTCTTATTTCTGTCTTTACAATACCCTGAGATATAGAAGAGAATGGAGCAGAGCATGTCAGCCCAGGAAGATCTTAATAGACCATGACATTCAATAGCCCTCCTCTATTTCCAGATGCAGAACCAGAGGCCCAAAAAAGGGTTGGAGTTTATTCATATCAATTTCATGATAAAAAATAAAATTAAAAAAAAAAACCAAATTGCTTCCTCACTGAATAAAAACAATTGTACCTTCTATGTGCTAACCTTCATAGCAGTTCATCTGACTCTTTCTTGTGTTGTATTTCTTTTCTACCTCTTTGTATAAACATGTATACATTTTTCTTTTTCTCATCTGTAGCCTGATAAATCCGGGGAAGTGAGGTTGACTCTGTTTTTTAAAAAAATTTTTATTTTTTACCTCTACATTGTACACAGTCTGATATATAGAACCTTGTACCAGACAAAATCTTAATAATTAGAAATTAACTGCTAATAATGGGAAGCAGGTGCATCAATTAGAATGACACACAAAATCTACATTAGAAGGAAGAGAATCTGAAAGTATGCCTCCAAAGAGCACCAGGAGCATTGCATTAATCACTTGATCTACGCTATTTTATTTAAAACTTGTTGGGATTCTAGGGAGCTTCTCAAGTTCTGAATTTGTATAACCAAGTTACACAAATGAGTTGAGTGGATAGGAAGCCAAATGCTGGCTTTATTACTGAAAGAGCTATATGAAATGTGCAGTAGGCTTCTTTTGGAATTAGATGTGCCCACTTGGTCACAGCAATCATGGACATCTCCAGGTCTCTCTGGCATGGCCAGGGCCTTTACTGCCCGGTTCATTGCATGGCAAGAGGGCACACCCAGGCAAAGGTTCTGTGAAGACAGAAAGATTCCAAGGAGGAAAGGGATAGTGCTGAGCTATGAATACAGCTCCTTGTTCCAACAAGTTGTGTGAGAGGTGGAGAGGACCTAGAAATGTTTGATCATCGACATCTTCCACATGAAAACACAGCCCCCCACCCCAGCTGGCAACAGTACTCTCAATTACTATAGGAAACAGTGAAATTAATTTTCCCTTAATACAAAGAAGAAAACAAAAACAAAAACCCAAGACTCATCCAGTAAGGGACTTGCTCTAGGTCGTAGGGCTGGTAAAGAGCAGGGCCCTGATTTGAAGCTGGGCTGTCCTGAGGTCAAAAAATCTGCTTTATTTCATCACTTCCTCTTCCTCTAAAGTGGTCATTCCAATTCCCTGTGTCAACTAAAAGAAAATTCTTTAAAAGGATGCTGATTTATTAACTCACCACCTTTATTCATAGGGTCATGTTGCTGGCATTTAAATGAAGACTGATGAGGGCAGAGTATTTGGCAGAGCTCTGTTGTTTGAAGTTCAGGGGGAAATTTTCTTTGTAGCTGAAGAGAGTCAGAGAATATAAATTGTGAGAGGTAAGGGAAAATAATTCAAGACAGCAATGGCTGGTGTTGCTCCCCTGGAGAGAAAGTGCCCTTATTGTGTGTTGCTGAACCGGATGGGCTGGGTGAAGACTCCTCCACTCAGTCTTCTCTCGTTAGCTATTGACTCATCTTAAAAGTAAAACTGTGCTGGGCACGGTGGCTCACACCTGTAATCCCAGCACTTCGGGAGGCCAAGGCAGGCGGATCACAAAGTCAAGAGATCAAGACTATTCTGGCCAACATGGTGAAACCCCATCTCTACTAAAAATACAAAAATTAGCTGGGCATGGTGGCACATGACTGTAGTACCAGCTTCTGGGGAAGCTGAGGCAGGAGAATCGCTTGAACTGGGGAGGCAGAGGTTGCAGTGAGCCAAGATTGTACCATTGCACTCCAGCCTGGCAACAGAGCGAGACTCTGTCTCAAATAATAATAATAATAATGATAATAAAAGTAAAACTAGTACTTTGTTCAGAAACAAAACTAGAAAGTAGCATCTTTTTTTTTTGTTTGTTTGTTTTTTGTTTTTTGTTTGATAACGTAGGGGTCAGGACTTATGACTAAATCATCTGTTTGACATTTTCCATACTTTTCTGAAAATATCCTCTGTCCATAAGCAGGATGGAACATAAGAACCCATGTTCTGTGTTCATATCCACCAAACTTATATCTGACAGGGCATAATGTAATAAAATGGCATCTGGAAGGGGCTCAGCATATGGTACCTGCTGTCAAAAAACTCATGGGATCCTAGAGCTTCTGACCTCTCAGAGCCTCTTTTTCCTTATCAATAAAATCAGTAGATTTGTGCCTTAACCACTGTCATTGAAAACAATATTTACAAGGCTGGGCACGGTGGCTCTAGCCTGTAATCCCAGAATTTTGGAAGGCCGAGTCGGGTGGATTTCAAAGTCAGGAAGTCCAGGAGGAGACCAGCCTGACCAACATGGTGAAACCCCGCCTCTACAAAATATACAAAAGAATTAGCCAGGCATGGTGGCATGTGCCTGTAATCCCAGCTACTCGGGAGGCTGAGGCAGGAGAATTGCTTGAACCCAGGAGGCGGAGGTTGCAGTGAGCCAAGATCACACCACTGCACTCCAGCCTGGGTGACAGGGTGAGACTCCGCCTCAAAACAAACAAACAAACAAACGAACAAACCATGTTTAGAAAACAGTAGGTTAAATGCAAGAACAGAGCAGTATCAAAAGCACAGGTCTTGAAGGTGAGTAGACTTGGTTTTAAATCTTGGCCATGCTACTTACTGGTGGTTTAAGCTTGAGCAGTCATTTAGTCTCATGGAACCTCAGATTTTCCATATGGAAAACATGGATAACATTTGCCCTCTCTCTTCTTCTGGTGATGCACAAGAACAATGTAAATAAGATACTTTGCACAGTGTTTGACACATAATAAATGCTCGCTAAATGGTAGCTTATTTCATTATGGTATTATTAAACAATATTATCGTTTGGTCCCTAGTAAATATGCATTTATGGGGTAGCATTAAACAGAGAGACTTTATGAGAAGCAGCCTCATAAAGCTCATTTTTAAAAGCTTTTTAGAGATATTGAAGAGGGTATTGTGCTCCATTATATTACACATTTTTCCTTCAATTAGGACCTAGGAACAAAACTGATTTCCAGCTTCAAAACAGGTAAATAACTGTTTCTTCTTGGGAAGTAGTATTTCAATCATGTAACTAATTGCATTTCCCTCTTTGTTTTCTGTGCTAGGAAGCTCATATTTAAAGTTGGACTATAAATTAATACTTATCTAAATACCCTTTAATTCAAAGGTTCGTTGTACCAAAGGGAACACCAAGTCCCAAAATTATTTATTTTGTATATTTAACATGAAAGATTGTTCCTCCAAGTCTCAAACTCTTATTCCTTGACAACTACTTTTCCGAAAATTGTTTCCCTTTCTTCTCATCTGGCTTCTTGCACTCTAGATGCCTCATATTTTTAATGTTTTTTACCTGCATTGTGTCATTTAATACCACACAAATGCTGTAAAACATGATACTATTATCTTCACTCTACAGCAAAGACACCTGAGGCTTAGAACAATTAGAACTAACTGATATACTAGTCTTTCGCCTTCTCATCTCACTATACCCTTTCCCTGAATGATATATTTATATGATTTAAACAATACCACTGAACTACACCAATTTTGTACCTATAGCATTGAACTCCCTTTTGAACACTAAGTATTATTTCCAAACAACTACTAGATATCACTCATCTTTCTTTTCCCTGTAGACTTGTTCTTGCCTACCGTAATTGAATAATTTATACAATAAAAATTTTGAGCACTCATGTTTCCGGCACTATGCTATGTGTTTTATATGTATTATCTCATTTAATCCTCACAGTAATTCCATAAGGTGACTTTACCATTATTTCTAGGCGAAAAGTATATCATTTGCCCAAGGCTATCATCAAGCACCTGTTGTAGCCACTCTGATTCAGGAGACAAGACCTTAAACCAATAGCGTTTCCCCAGGTCATGTGAGCTAGAAAATCTCTCTTTATGTCCTCCTTCTTTCTTCCCAGTCATATGCAACTAGTCATCCAGACCCAGTAATTCATAAACCAGTGATTCTCAAACTTAGCTACACATTCGAATTACTTGTGGAGCCTTACAAGCTGTTGATACTCTGCCCCATGACCAAAATTTCTGATGTAATTGGTTTGGGCTGTGTGTGGGGTTCCAGAGTTGTTAAAAGCTCCCTGGGTCATTCAATGGACATCCACATTTGAGGATAACTGATTAATTCTCTAAGTATGGATACCTGAGTCATCATTCTCACTTCTCCTGACTTAGCACTTGTATTAGTCCGTTTTCACTCTGCTGTAAAGAACTGCCCGACATTGGGTAATTTATAAAGGAAAGAGGTTGAATTGACTCACAGTTCTGCACGGCTGAGGAGGCCTCAGGAAACTTACAGTCATGGGGGAAGGCAAAGGGAAAGCAGGGCACCTTCCTCACAAGGTGGCAGGAAGGAGAATCAATGCAGGAAGAACTATCAAACACTTATAAAACCATCAGATCTCATGATAACTCACTTATTATCACGAAAACAGCATGGAGAAAACTGCCCTTATAATTCAGTTACCTCCCTGGTCTCTCCCTTAACATGTGGGGATTACGGGGACTACAATTCAAGATGAGATTTGAGTCGGGACATAAAGCCTAATCATATCAACTCTGGTTTCACCATTTTCTCCCAGATGTCACAAGGCCCTAACCCAGCACCCTGTCTCCCTTTTTATCCCTTGCCATCCATCTTCCCTGATGACTCTCAGAGTGACCTCAATGAAGCACAGATCTGACCAGCCCACAACCCAGATTAAACGTGGCAATGGCTTCCTACCACCCTTAAGGCATGTTCATCTCCTTATTTTTACCTGCTAAGCTCTTTTCCTTGAGCAGATCCCATACTCTTGCTATACAGCCTCTGCCTGAAAACCACTTTCTGCATTTAGCAATGGTGTAATCCATTCTGTGGGCTTATGTTTACATGCCATCTGTCTTTGAGATATTTCTTGTATAACTACATCCCTAAGGAAATCAATTGCTCCCTTCTCTGCGCTCTTAAAGCACAAAGCTGTTAAAATACTGATAACTGGCCGGGCGCGGTGGCTCAGGCCTATAATCCCAGCACTTTGGGAGGCTGAGGCGGGCAGATTACCTGAGGTCGGGAGTTTGAGACCAGCCTGACCAACATGGAGAAACCCCATCTCGACTAAAAATACAAAATTAGAGGGGTGTGGTGGCACATGCCTGTAATCCCAGCTACTTGGGAGGCTGAGGCAGGAGAATCGCTTGAACCTGGGAGGCGGAGGTTGCTGTGAGCCGAGATCGTGCCATTGCACTCCAGCCTGGGCAACAAGAGTGAAACTCTGTTTCAGAAAAAAAAATAATAATAATACAAAAATAAATAAAATACTGATAATTTTACACTAACTAGGCTATGCTAGATTGTAAGCTCACTGAGAGCAGGCAATGTTTCATTCATTTTTCCATCCAATGGGTACAGCACACAGTATAAGGGAATTGCTTTAAGGAGCTAATAATAACAGTTATTGAATAAATAAAGAAATAAATTAATAAACAGTTGTTCTTTTCAAATGTAACTCTTTTTTATTTTTTTTTCTCTCTTTAATTCAAGTAGGATAGTTTCATCTCTAAGAGAGATTTCTAAAATGGTACCCCATGGTTGGCAACCAGAGAGTTAAAGGTCTGGCTCCTGGCATCTTATACAAATTGTTGCACGGATTTTGAGAAAGTGGGTTAGCCTTTTGACACAACAGTTTTCTAATCTGTAAAATGGACACAGTGATTTTATGAACTTATTTCACAAAGTCATTAAGAGAGTTTAATGAGATAATAGCTGTAAGACACTTAGCATAGTATCTGGCACACAGTAAGTACTCAAAAATTATTTTTATTTTCTTCTCCACAAAGTCTTCCTTGCTTATGAAAAGCCTCAGTGATGTCTCTCTTTTTCTTTCTTGTTTGGATTTATTTACTTAATAAATATTAATTGAAGTTCCCATACATGACATATGCTTCTCTAAAGTGCTGTGAGATATATGTCTCACAATTATTCACTGTCAATTAATATTTATTTTTTATGTATTATTAGATTAGTTACATATATATATCAGTGGAGAGGACCAGTATTGCCCTTAGAAGCTTACTTTCTAGTGTGGGAAATGAGATAAAATACACAAAACAAATAAGATATATAGAATACATGATGGAGGTATTTCTATGGAGAAAAATAGAACAAGAGAGAGAAACAAAATAAATGTTGGGATAGGATTTTAATTTTAAGAAAAGTAGTCAAGTATGTCTTTGCTGAGAAAGTCTCATTGGAGTGAAGACCTGAAGGAGATGTAAAAATCAGCTGTGTAGGTTTCTGGGGGACAGAATTTCAGATAGAGGGGACTGCAGGCAGGCTAGTGTGGCCAGAGCAGAGTGGCTGGGATGGGGGTGGGGCATAAGTGATGAGTTCAGGGAGGGAACAGGGAGTATGGTCCTTTCAGTTGTTTTAAGGTCTTTGGATTTTACTCTGAATAAAACGAGAGACCTTTGGAGAGCTGTGAGTTCAGGAACAAGAAGTCTAATAGGTTTATTAGGATCACACTGGTGACTGAGTTAAGACCAGGCTGTATGGGGCAAATACAAAGGAAGAGCCTCCAAGAAGTAATCTGGATAAGAGAAGACTGAGAGTTGCAGCAGGCTGGTCACAGGGCAGATGGTGAGAAATTGCTGCACCCAGGATGTATTTTGGGGGTAACACAAACCAGTATGCCATCAGATTGGGTGTGAGGTGTAACCAAAAGAGGCTTTTTGTTCTGAGCAACAGGAAAGATGAAGTTGCCATGAACTGAGACTGGGGAGTCTATCAGAGGAGTAGGTTTGGTGGGGAAAAATGGGAATTTAATTTTGAAACTGATAAGTTTGAGACACCCAAGGAGAGAGAGCAAGTATGCTGTTGTATATATCAAGCTGAAGTTTAGAGAAGAGGTACAGAATAGAGGACATTAGAGCTATTGGTATGCGGGTGGGATTTGAAGCATGAGACGGAAGGAGGTCACCAAGAAAGTGAATGTATATAAAACAAACAATGTGTCCAAGGGCTGAGTTCTGAGATACTTCAATAGCAGAAGATGATGTTGACAAGCAGAAGCCAGCTAAAGAGACTGAGAAAGTGCTGGCAGTGAAGCACCAGGAAAACCAAGAGATCATGTAAGATGTCTCAGATGCCAAGTGAAGAAAGAGTTTCAAGGACAAGGAGGCAGTCAACTGTATTATATGTTGCTAATCAGTGAACCAAGATGAGAATTAATGTTTGACTTTTGTGTTTAGCAATGTGGGTGTCAATCATTATTATAATAATTAGGTTTATATATAATAACCTTGATAACAACAATTTTGGTGGAGAGGTGGAGGTGAAAGCGTGATTTAAGAGTGATGAAGAGAAAAAGAGTAGAAAGCTTATTCATGAGCTGTGGGTTTTATACAAGTTACAGAACTTCAAATCCTCCCTACCTCTGTTCATCCCTCCCTCCTTTCCTCCCTCCTTCCATTTCTCCCTCCCCTACTCCTTTCCCTTCCCTTCCCTTCCCTTCCCCTCCCTTCCCCTCCCTTCCCCTCCCTTCCCTTCCCTTCCCTTCCCTCCCCTCCCCTCCCCCCCCTCCTCTCCCCTCCACTCCTCTCCCCTTCCCTTCCCTCCCCTTCCTTCTTTCCTCCTTTCCCCAATCTGTAAAGCGGGATGATAATATCTTTTTTATGTATGTAAATCATGACAATATATGATATGTCATCAATAAAAGACAGCCTCTTCCTGCTCTTTTAGGATCCTATGTCTTGTGTTCTCAGTGGCTGTGATAGGATTTGCACAAGTAGGTGTCGATTAAATATCCATGGATGGAGACAAATTAGGTCCTTAATTCTGCTTCTGACCCAGGTGCCTGGTTATTTGTTTGGTGCAAACAGCATACAGTTCCTGTTAAAGGTGATAGCTGAATGTTGGAGGCCACTACCAGCTTTTCAGGAAAGAAGCCTTTTGGCTCAGAATTTCATGGAGCTTCTGACTGTAAATAAAAATTGCATTGACTTCTGCTTGGAAGTGGGGATGGGAGGTCTGAGAGTAAGTGCACTCTGTCCAGGGTAGCCTCCTGCGGAAATGATTTCCAGAGCAGAGTGCCAAAGTGCTTTCGTAAATGACTCTGGCTCACCCCTTTCTCTATCTTCTGCCCTGTGTATACAACATTTATAAAAATAAACATTTGCTGGAGGCATTTGGGAGGAAGCCAAGGTGAAGCACCCAGCAAAAGAAATAGATACACCAGAGAACTCAGAACTCCCAAGAAGAATATAAGCTTTCAGAGGAGGAAACAGAGGGACTAGCGGATGTTTGGGAGGATGGTGATAGGAGAGGAATGTATGTTTTAGAGTTTCCATTCTGTCCACTCTTGGCTTCTCCTTTCATTTGCCATATTGTTATGAGTGAATGAGAGTGAATGAACTTCTCCACTGGACTGCATGATCCTTGAGGGAAGGGACTCTCAAATGAGTACTCATTTTTGGATTTGGGTTATTTATCCAAATATGATACATTTATCAAGTACCTACTTCATGCCAGGAACTCTGCTCCCTTCAACCACATTCATCATGCATTAGATGCTCCATAGTTAAGTGAGCATTCCTTCACCCTTAAAAGTTAGTACTGCATTTGCTCCACTGGGCCCAGTGAACATGTCATCTCCTCATAAAAGCCAGATCTAAACTCCCACCCTAGGCAGAATAAGGCTTTTCCTCCTGTAAACTTCATGGCTTTTCAGATTTCCCACTGAAAGCTCTGTAATAGAAGCTCACTGAGTGTGAGGCTTGGCTTTGCATACCTGTACACCCCACTGCCTAGAACAGTGCCTGGCAAATAGCAGTTGCTATGGTCTGAATGTTTGTGCACCCCTCCCTCACACTGCAAAATTCGTATGTTGGAACCTAGTACCCAACATGATATAATAACATTAAGAGGGGAGGCCTTTTGGGAAGTTATTAAGTCCTTAGGGCTCTGCCCTCATGAATGGGATTAGGGCCCTTATAAAAAAGGTTGAAGAAAGGTGTCTTGCCCCTTCCACCATGTGAGGATCAGAAAGTGCCATCTGAGGAACAGGCCCTCACCAGACACTGAATCTGTTAGTGCCTTGACCTTGAACTTCCCAGCCTCCAGAAATACAAGCAACAAAATCTGTTGATTATTAATTATCCAGTTTAAGCTATTAATATTTTGTCATAGCAGCCTGAAAAAATGAAGTCTGCAGGTACTCCATTAACATGAACAAATTATTAGTACCCAATTCCTCATTATTTTAAAGTCAAATATTTTGAGTCTGTCTCTATTACTAGGCTGTGAACACTTTGACGGGAAAGGCAGTGCTATTTTCTTCTTAATTTTTTCATTTCACGGCATAGAGAAGTGACTTGGTAAATGGTAATGGGATAAATGTATAACCAAACCTTCACTATTTTTTATGAGTTTCTTTTAAATTATTCTTTGCTTTATAAAATCTAACATGTAATTTTGTTACACAAAATGTGTATTACAAAAGAGATACAGTCAAAGGCTCTTGCCGAGATAAGGGTACTACAGGGAGTGGTGGAAGGATGTGGTATGTGTGGTATGACCCAGACGGATGCCACTAACAAGAACGTCAGAGGACGGGCCATGAAAGCTAAAGAATGAATTTCAATACATTGCGTAGTCAAGCGATAAGTAGTCCTGAATTTGGCAAGGGGTGAAGAAAGAGGTGTTTATTCAGACAAAGAAAACAGCATTTATTATAGCATATAAGCGATAAAGTGAAAGAAAAATAATAGAAGTTCAGGAAAATGATAGGAGTTCAAAATATCCAAAAGGTAGATTGCAGGTGGGCCAGTGCATCCAGTGGAGAGAAGGCACAGAAGTGAGGAAGTCAGGGACCATGTCAAACAAAGCCCTGTTATTCATGAGCAGGTTGGCCTTTGCCCGCTTTCTTTTCTCAATGCTGAGTCACCTATTTTCTGCCCCAATCTTCATAAACACACACAGGCATTAGTTAGATAGGTAATCTACCAGAAAGACAAATGAGCTAATATCAAGAGAAACTAAGTCAGTTGAAAATATCTGGAAATATCCGGTTCGTAGAACTGAACCTAAATTCAAAATCTCTACACATTTTTTTTTTTTAAAGACATAATTTTACTCTTGTTGCCTAGGCTGGGGTGCAATAGCATGATCTCGGCTCACTGGAACCTCCGTCTCCCGGGTTCAAGTGATTCTCCTGCCTCAGCCTCCCAAGTAGCGGGGAATACAGGTGCTCGCCACCAGGCCAGGCTAACTTTTTGTGTTTAGTAGAGACGGGGTTTCACCACTGTGGTCAGGCTGGTCTTGAATTCCTGACCTCAAGTGATCCACCCACCTCAGCCTCCCAAAGTGCTGGGACTACAGACGTGAGCCACCGTGACTGGCCAGTCTCCACACTCTTAAATCCAAAAAGCAGCAGTAGGAATGGAAACTAGATAACATATTTTATGCCAATTCTAATTAACTGGTAGTGGATGTCTGTGGTATGTTTTCAGTTTGTGATCCAACTGTGCTCTATAGAAATGAGATCTCAGATTGATTCACCCTGATGCCTCAGGAGGGCGAGGGGGAAGAGCAGGCAGCCCCACCTGTCATGCATCCCACATGCCCTGCAATCGCATTGTGCAATTCTCAGTTACACCACGCAGATCTCTATTTCTCAGTGAATTCTTTCTAAATGATTGTGATTCTTCATTTATCCCCTTTCTTTGTTGGAATACTTCTTCACTATGACGCATACCAGAGATTTTCCTAGAAATCCAGAAAACTGCTAGTGCGGGCCAGTCAGGCTAGTGATTACGAAATTCTCCAAATTCAAAAATGGTTCATTTGAATCAGCCAAACCAAAGAAAACTCTTACCACCAATTCCCGCCCACAGATTTTTTAAGCTAAAGTGAATTAGGGTTATCCAATTACACATATATTAACAGTGATTACTACCTTAAGATGACTGCATTTCATTGCCATAGGCAGCATTTGAATTATCCAAGACTTAGATATTGAAAAATGTATGCAAGCTAAGGTGTCAACCCTCCCATACTACGATATTGGTGATATTGGTACTTTTCTGTAGGTACTTACCACGTATTTTCCTGCCATGATGATAGCACATTTCACTTAGCAGCTATTTTGTAAATATTTATTGAATGCATAAAGAAATGAATTAATTGATGCAACAAATAGGTAAATGAGTGAAGGCAGAAATTAATTACACTTATCTAGCGCTAATGGAACTTTTTGAGGAGGAGAACCATGTATTTTCACCTTTGTGTTGCCTTGGAGGCTAGCATGTTACCTAATATGTAATTTTTAAAATTAAACATACATAGATTTATTGGAATATTATCACTCCTAGTAGATTATATGTCTTTATGTACTTTGGACTATAGTCCACGGATATGGACTACATTCCATGTGCTCTTTAAAATTCTTCACAGATTCTAGCACAGTGTCTGGTGTTTAGTATGGTTAGACCTAGCAATGTATGTTTTATGTCATCTTTGGGATTTGAATTTCTCCACAAGTGGTTCATGAATCACTTGTGTCACAATATTAATATTAGAACCCTGCAGAAATCATTATTAGTTCTGATTCCAAGACAAAGCATGAGAATTTTTAACAAGCTTGTTGGGTGGTTCTGGTGAACAAAAGTTAGAGTATCATTTTCTAAACTAAGAGCTACTTGAGGATAGAACTAGGTTTATGCACCTTTGACTTTCTTGTACTGCAGCATAATTCCCAGCTCACAGTTGATCTTATTTATTGAATGTAGGAGCTTTCAGAGTAAGTTACCTGCTGGCTGTGATGACTGCTAATGTGGTTTAGATCTGTGTCCACCTCCCCTCCTGCCCCCTACCAAGTCTCCTGTTGAATTGTAATCCCCAGTGTTGGAGGTGGGACCTGATGGGAGGTGATTGGATCTTGGGAGTAGATTTCTTATGAATGGGTTAACACCACTCCCTTGGTGCTGTTCTCATGGTAATGAGTGAGTTCTCGTGAGTTCTGGTCGTTTAAAAGTGTGCATCTCTCCCTTCACTTTCATGCTCCTGCTTCTGCCATGTAAGATGCCTGCTCCCTCTTTGCCTGCTGCCATGATTGGAAGCTTCCTGAGGCCTCCCCTAAAGCAGAAGCTGCTAAGCTTCCTGTGCAGTCTGCAGAATCTTGAGCCAATTGAACCTCTTTGCTTTATAAATTACTCAGTCTCAGGTATTTCTTTATCACAATGTGAGAATGGACAAATACAACTGTCAAATTGGTGATGTACTACCAAGGTAGTCAAATTAACAGGTGATCTCAAAAGGGTGAAATTGTGTATCATATTTGTTTTTGCCGAAGTGCTTCTGGAAGTTAGGAGAGAGTGCCTTAAATTTTGTGAAACTAGGAGTTCCCAACAGTGCACATGGTCTGGGACCTTATCTAAGGAATATGCTCCTAGTATTGTTGAGTTCACTAATCTCTGAACACAACAATACCACCTAATATATTGACATTGATCAGACTCCCTGTAAACAGACTCCAAGGCTGAGATTTGTGTGTTAGAAGTTCATCAAGGGGTGCTTTTGGGAGATACACCTTTGGGAGTGTGAAGGCACTAGGGCTGGGCAAAGGGAGGAGTTGGGTCCCATGAAGTCACAACAGAGGCTTCCATGAGTCCCACCAGAAGTGCTGGAGCTGGGATGGCCTTCAGAGTTGTTCCACATGAGGCAAGAGGGCCATGTTTTTGTACCCCACATTGAAGAATACTGGATATGGGCTGGCCCTGGGAAGGGGTGTGACCTAGGGTGAGGAGGCTCCCTGCAGTAGAGGGCAGTTGGTAGCTGGAGAGCTGAGAGTGAACAGCAATCCCAACATCTGGGCAAAGGAGTCCCTTTTCCCAGGTATCTGCATGGAGGTATCTGCATGGCACATCACTGCATCCAACATGTAAATTGTCTACAATAACCATTTCTGAAGAATTTACAGTTTGAAGATAGTACACTATGTTGCAGTAAATCATAGGATTTGGAGTCAGGAATAATGAATCTAAATCATACCGCTTCTTTTTATTAGCTGTGTAACCTCCATAAGTCACTTAAGTTTTCAGAATCTCAGGCTTTTATTTGTAATAGTGGTGTTTGCCAATGCCTGGCTCCTGGAAGATGATACATACAAGCACCTCTGCCTCCTCACCCTTTCCCCTTAAAGGTTATTTAGCATTGACTTAACATTCATTCATCTGTCAGACATGCCTTTTTTGATTTGACTAATTATGTATTTGTAAAACTAAAATGACTTGGACGTAGGTACAGTTGTATCCCTTGAGCATGTTTACTAAATTGGTATCTTTTGAAAAAAAAACTTTATTTTATTTTATTTTATTTTATTTTGAGACAGGGTCTCACTCTGTAGTCCAGGCTGAAGTGCAGTGGCATGATCTTGTCTCACTGTAACCTCCGCCTTCCGGGTTCAAGTAATTCTCCTGTCTCAGCCACCAGAATAGCTGGAATTACAGGCATGTGCCACCAGGCCTGGCTAATTTTTTGTATTTTTCTGTAGAGATAGAGTTTTGCTATGTTGGCAGGCTGGTCTTGAACTCCTGATCTCCAAGTAATAGGCCCACCTCAGCCTCCCAAATTGCTAGGATTACAGACATGAACCATCACACCCAGCAGAAAGAAATAACTTTAAAAGGAAGTATATGGATAGGCTTTACATCATAATGTGATAAAAAAGTAATTAAAGGAAACAATATGAAAAATATTAACCACTTATTTAAAAAATATCTGAGTGCCTATATCCTACGCTAGCCCTATTCTGTGTGCTTGGGATTTATCAGTGAACAAAGTAGATGGAAATCCTCTCTTTTTCAGAGCATACCTTCTAAAAGGAAACTAAAAACAAATTTAAATAAATACACAAGTTTGTTAGAAAGTAGTAAGTATGGGGAAACAAGGATTTAGGGAGGATGCAAGTTGCAGTTTGAAATAGGGTCATCAGAGTGAGCCTCACTGAAAAAAATGGGATTTGAACAAGCATTGTAGGTGTTATGGGAGTCAGCTTTGAAGAAGAGTATTCTGAGTAGAGATCACAGCTGGTGCAAGGATCCTGAGGCAGGAGGATGCCTGTCATATTGGAGGAATAGCAGGGAGTCAGACCTTGAGATAAGTAGAGAAAGTAATCAAAGTGTGGTGCTTTGACTATCCTAACCTCTTCACCAACACATAATTCAGGGCCTACCCTCCCAAAGCCATTCCTAAGACCTTCCCCAAGCCCCTGCTCTGCTGGAGTAGCCCACACTATGTTAACGTTCATTCCTCTTCTCTTTCTAACTCCACACATGGAGCAGGAAACTACAAACACCATGGAGTATTATTATTCCAGTTTTCCTCTTTTTCTATAGAAACCACAATAGTGCATTCAGTCTGGAAAACATCACCAGGATAGAATAAAAAACATACACACAAAAAAAATCTAAGTTACATAGAAGCCTAGAACTGACATCCCCAAATTCTAAGTTTCAAACACAAGCCTGGAATTGACACCCCAAATGAGCTTCCACAAGATAGCTCAAGGCCAGTCCTCATCTTCCTTCAGTATGTCCATGATAGCCACTAAGAGAAACTGATCTTGTATGTTTCCACAGCTTGAATGTTTAATCCTGGAGTGGAATTTATAAAATGGAAAGGAAAAAAATGATTTGTGGTATAAGTAACAATGCTGCCTCTCAGACATATTCCTCCCCTGTGATCTGGATTCCATTTGGATTGAACATTTTCATAGATGTACACACACAGGGTGGTTCCCATTGCTTAAATTCATACTCATAACTCAGCCTTAATATCACAAAAGGATCTAGTGATGGATCTCACAATTTTGTAGAGAAAACTGTGCAAGATTTTAATTGAAGTCCTTGACCTCCAAATCTTCTGTGATTTCATTCCTGAGTATTTGTGAAGAAGGAAAATTCTGGATCCTTTTCCCCATGTTCAGGAGAAGCTACCTAATTTCAGCTCTTGAAAGCCAGAAAACCTGCATATTTGTTGGTCATGATTTGGTGCATTTAATAGTGTGTAGTTCCTTCTGAAAGACCTAAATCTTGTTATAATATTTCTGATGAATTATCCAAAACACATTTTTGCTCTCTCTGATTTTTCCCCAGTGTCTCTAAAAACCATTTTGACAAAGCTACCAAATAACTGAACTTTTTGTCAAGATGCTTAAAATTCATCAAACTCTTTTTTATCTGTAAGAAAGAATCCTGTAACTGGAACAGAATGACAAAGATTTGACACCTGGCACTTCCATGTATTAACTTTGTGATCTGAAGCCAAACACTTAAGCATTCTGCACTACAGTGTCCAAGTCTGACTAAGCTACTTCACAAGAAACTATGCAACTGTACTGTGGAATAAGCTTTGCCGGATAACTATAAAGTGATATTCAAGTGAAAGAGGCATTAAGGTCGGCTGCTGGTGGTCATGAAGGTCTCCTTGTCCCTGATGTAAAATTCTATGACATACAAAGCAATTGCTTAAATTTTTCTAATCCTTTAAAAAAGCAAAGGCACTCGCATGTGCATTTTCTTATTCTACCCATATTATGTCTGTTTCCTTTGGGAGTTAACCCCTCTGATTCCCAAATCTATATCTTACAGCTCTTGAAGTATCATCCTGTTTCTCACTAGGAGAATCAGTTTATGTCAATAATTAAGAACTTAGACTCCGGGGCCAGAAAGACTGCAAATTCTTTCACTCACTAGCTGCTGTGGGTAAATTTATTCACTTCTCTAAGGCCAAGTTTTACAAAGTAAAAATAATAATGGTAATTACTTTATAGGATGTTTATTGTATTTAATGAAATAATGCATATAATTATTTTAGCATAGTGCCTGCTACATAGAAGTGCTTAAAATTGATTATTGTTGTTGTTGTTGCTGTTGTTATCAATATTATTATTTAACCATAAATATTACATAACTCTATTTTATAAGTTAGGCATTGAAATTTTGTCTGCCAAGAAAAATGACTCTGAGTCATTAAGGTTAAAATATTTACCATGAATATAATGTTGTTAATATATTTTTCTCATAGATCATCATTTCTTTAAAAAAGAAAGCCATTCTGAGGCATTATTCTGATCTCTGTGTTAAAAGGGGTTTGGGGTGGAGGATGGTAGGGAACTGAACCATCAGGCTTAACTGAGAATCCATTGTAATTAAGGTGCTGGGCTAAGAATAGAATTGAGATATTTGGACTCTAATCAATATGTACTTAAAAGAGAGAGGCCTTTCAAGTGGAAGAGAAAAGGGTATTTGACCAGCAATTCTTCTGCTACCATGTACACTGCTCCCTCCAACTTCTCTACCAAAATACACATGTAGAAACTTCGATGTCCAGGTTGCTTTTACTAGCTATTCCCAGTTTGTCCAGCTCTCATTACAACCTGATGCCTTCTTCCCTGAGAGATTTAAAAAATAAGCTTGAAGTTTATGCAAGTACTTTGTTGCAATACAGATCCTGATGAAATTTATGATCTTGCAGACTTCTGTTTGAATCTTAGCTCTGACATTTACATTAGCTGTGTGACCTTGAGAAGATTCTGAGCATCTCTTGACATATTTTCCTCCAATCCCATGTGATGATTAAATGAGATAATTGAATCTATCATTTCTTGAGTGCCTATCATTCTTCTTGTCCTAGGCAAGGTGAGAGGTACCAAAAAATATTTACTTGGAGTCCAACTTTAGGAGAGATGTGATATGTATATAAATCACACTGTACTATAATGCACATAAGGATGACTTAGTAAGTGATAATTGTTTTATTATTGTTGTTATTTATTTATTTTTTTTTTTTGAGACGGAGTCTCGCTCTGTCACCCAGGCTGGAGTGCAGTGGCCGGACCTCAGCTCACTGCAAGCTCCGCCTCCCGGGTTTACGCCATTCTCCTGCCTCAGCCTCCCGAGTAGCTGGGACTACAAGCGCCCGCCACCTCGCCCGGCTAGTTTTTTTTTGTATTTTTTAGTAGAGACGGGGTTTCACGGTGTTCGCCAGGATGGTCTCGATCTCCTGACCTCGTGATCCGCCCGTCTCGGCCTCCCAAAGTGCTGGGATTACAGGCTTGAGCCACCGCGCCCGGCTATTGTTGTTATTATTAGCAGTAATAGTATGATCATGATTATCTGCTATTGAAGAGCAATGGGCAAGAGAAGACAGATAGGTTTTCTAGGCAATGGGAGCAACCAGAGCAACTGTGTTTGGGCTGGAACCCAAGATGTAATTGGGACACTAAATGCATATGTAAAGCTGGCAACAGTTAATAATTGGAAAACTCAGAAAGTAAACGTTGAGTCTTAACCCTACCGCCACTCCCCAATACACACAGGTAAGTGCAAAACCAAAAGTAGAAGGTGAAGATTTTGATTCACCTCAAAGCAGCGCATTTTCCTGCATCCTTATAGCTAGGACTATACCTTAATCTTTTCTCCTGAGCAAAGGGATTATGGGAGAGAAGTTCAAACTTCAAGCCTTTCTGAGGTGAGAGGGTTTAAAGAGAGCATCTCTGATTGCCCCTTGGAAGTTTTCACAGATTTCTTTTTCTCTAGATGTGGCAGCTGATGGGGTATAGGATACAGCCTTGCTGTCCAATACGAAACAAAGGAGTACAGTGAACTAGGATGCCAGAATATCAAAATGGAGATTGGCGTGTTTGCTCAGTTCCTTCTTTGTTTTATATTTGGAGAAACTGAAGCTCAAGGAGGGGAAAACTTGGATAAAATCATGTAGCCAGAAGGTAGTAAAAACTACAGCCAACAGGAACCCAGGATGTGTGGCTCAAGATTGAACGCTGTTTTTTTGCCATATAACACAGCTGTTTGCCTCCATGGAGCATATTACAAAAGAGTGTAACTGAAAAATGCCTTAGATACCCGAGGCCTCTCATTTTAGAGATGGGAATACTGAGGCCTGCAGAGAAAAATGGACTTGTCTAAGGTAATAGTGAATAAATTGCTGCATTTCAATTAGAATTTAAATCTCTGTACTCGAACAATATACTTTCTAGTGCCCACTCTCACACTGTTGCAAAAAGCTCATGGGTTGGAGAATTTTGGAAGCAGTCTCCACTCCTTGAGGTTTTCTGCCTATAGACCAGGAGTTAGCCTTTGAAAGCCTTAAGCTTGTGGTTGGCCATGCTCCAGGCTGGCTGTATGCACATCCCAAGTGGCAATTCCCATGAAATATCTCACAAAAACATGGTGGAAAGGAATGAGATCTTTTATTAAATCTGTTTTAGGCTTGTTGCCTGCTGGACTATCTTGGCCAGTTCAACTTCTTCCTCAATTTCTTGGCTCTTAAACATAAAGTACAGGTGCTGAGCTTGGGAGTCCAGAGGACTCTAGAATGCTGACCTCAGTGTGAATGATCCTGCGGGTGCTCTTTGTACGTAGAGCACCTATTGACTGAGTGTTGCTGGCCAGAACTACCTACAGAGATAAGCCGTTCAGCTCCTTGGCCAGGTACTAGTGAAAGAACCACAACAAACAAGGGCATCTGGAAACATGTAATCAGAATTGGCACACTTGTGGGAGAAATGCAGTGCAGTATATTAAATTATTTCTGCAACCACAGCTCTGTATCTAAAAGGGAAAAAAAATCAAACATAATGTTTCATATTTCAATTTTAAAAGAGGGAGGCTTGGTTTTTAACGTCAAACACAGAGTTGAGGGCAAGGCACACAGTTGGATTTGTAATTTATTTACACGTGCTTATTTATTTATTTATGGCTAACCAAGTTCCACAAAGAATTTGAAGCAAAGGATTTGTATTTTTTTTTCCTTTCCAAGTTTGTTTGGGCCAATAGTTGTCATTGAGTGGCTTATCATTGCACTAGAAATTTGGGGGACAGATAAAAGAAGATGCCTCATTCTTGGCCTCAAGGTCTCATTCACAGGAAACAAAGATAGAATTATGATGATGTACGCAATGTTATGGTTTATAAAAGTATTATCACATGTGGTAATCTAATGATCTTCTTAGGTGATACTGCAAGCAAATATAATTTCCTCTAGCTTACACAAAGTACTAAATTGACATGATGTAAAGAAAGGAAGAATGGTCTACTCAGATTCACTTGACTGATAGGTGGTAGAATCAAACCTGGATTCCCAGAATTTTTAAATTCAAAATAAAATCCTTGATTGACCAGTTCAGGCACTGAGACAGAAAAGAGGAAGAAAGGCTGAAATTGTTTCGAAAGGCTTTATTAAAGAGATGATATATGACTAAGCAAGAAAGACAAATAAGAGTTTGTTTTGGTGGAACTGAGAAAGAAAACAGCAATGCAACGAATGACTTCTCCCTTCACAGAGGAAACTGACCAAGTTTAAGCACATTCCATATCTACTTGGTGTTAAGTGCTTCCTGAAGCTCATCCACTTGCCTTGTTTGCTAGCCAGAATAGCACCACAGGTGGTTCAAACTATCCTGATGGTTACAAAGCCCAGCTTTCACCTTTTCCTGGGTGAGGGACTAGTTTTGGTAATGGCCTCCATCAGGGCCACTGCAGTTAGAGCCCCGGAAGCTCCAGCCTTGATGGGATCCATGGAGCCTCTGGCCGCATACACAGGCTGGGTGATAAAACCCTTTTCACATTCACCTGGATGATACTTGGTAGAGTCAAACCAGGAATCTACCCACCAGGAAGACTTTTGTCAATGGAAAACAGGAACAGAGAAGGACATTGATAGATACATTTCTTTTTCCATTTTTCTATCCTACCTTTGTCAGGCTGTTTTGAGATGCAGCAGCCTTAAAGGACCAAGCAACCAACTATGTTTTCTTGAGAAGCTATAGTCGCCTTATAATGACTTTCCCTTAAAATATTATGTTCGCTTATTTCTAGAACATCAAACTCTCCTTGTTTTTCTTGTTCTTTCTGCTCACACCTTAGTCTCCTTTGGAATTCTTAATATTGAAATGCCCAGGTCTTCGTCTTTGGACACTTTCTTATCTAGGGTTAATCTTTTTGGGTGAAAAAGCATTCTTATTTCAGATAAATATAAAACATTTTATTTTTTAGCCCAGACCTGTTTCTTGGACTTTCAGATTTGTTTATTAAATGAACTGCCTGATCAGTATTTCTTTGTGTACGTCTAATCAGCATCCCAAACTTAACATGACTAGAACCCAACCTTTTATCTTCCACACGTACAGCAAATAAACAAACTTGCTCTCTAGTAGTTTTCCCTACCTCATGAAGTGCCTGTTCTAACCTGCAGTTGCTAGAGTAACCTTTGACCTCTTTTGTTCAACATCCCCCATCATCTCGAATCCATTAATGAATACAGAATTCATCCACTTATCCCCCTTCCACAGCAAGATGCCATTGTATTTTGCTAGATTAGTGCAGGAGCCTCCTAACTAATAATGTCTTTGCTGCTATCCCATTCCCCTAGTTTCAAGGCAGAAAACTAAGCAGCTTTTTTAGAACATAAATCAGATAACAGCTCTCCTTAGCTTAAAACTCTCTTAAATTTTGCAGCTTGCTCAGACTGGAAGCCTGTCCTTAAAATGGCCTACAAATGCCTCTCCAATCTGCCTCCCCATGATGTCAACAACCTTTTCTTTTCTGTCTCCACACCAACTATCTTAGACTCTTTGTCCCTCTTCCAACATGCTACGCTTGCTCTTTCCTTGGGCCTCTGCACTCACTATTCCTCTGACTAGAGGTATGGTACCATAAATATGTGCCTGGGTCACTTCGTCACCTCTTCAGGTCATTGCTCCAAAGACATCTTCTCAAGAAAGCCCTTTCTGACCACCTTATATAATATTCCCACTGAAGCCTTGTCTCATTTTCCTGCTTTATTATTTATTTATTTATATTGATACATATTTGATGTACATATTTTGGGAGTACATGTAATAATTTCATACCTTCATACAATCCTAATCAGGGTAATTAGGATATCCAACATCTTAAATATTTAGCTTTTCATTATGCTAGAAACATTCAACTTATTCTCTTCTAGCAATTTTGAAATGTGCAATCAAATTAATGTTAACTATCATCATCTTATTTAATTTTTTTGCATACAATTTCTCCCATTAAACATGTGACTCATTTCACTTATTTATTTGATGTATTGTCTATACCTATCCTCTTATTATAAGCACTATGAGTCTCAGGCCCTCCTCCAGCCTCCTATCCTCAGCCCCTGAGAGTGTCTGGCACATGGAAGATGCCCAATAGATATTTGTTGAATGAGTGAGCACTCTGTCTCTTTACCCTGAGTACTCCGTGATTGTCTTTCCTTTGGGATCAGTGTTTCCAATTGCTGAGGTGATGAGAAGGGTGTGGTAAAATGCCTTTATGGTCATCGCTTGCTACTCAGAGCCTCAACGGAAGCTGCATCCCCCACCACACGTGCAGGAAAACACAGCACATCCTCTACAGCATATCTGTGAATCTGGCCCTTAACAAAGAGCAAGAGCATTAACATGAACATAGTCCAGACTTACAAAAGGCTGTCTCTGACCTATCAGTCCCTTCCCTCAAAGAGCTTGTAGGCTCATAGGGCAGGTAAGGCCTTCCCAAGCAGCTGGTATAGTGTGCTGATGGCAATGAGTTAGAGAGTGACATTTGCACATGCAAAAGAGAAGGGACAGTATTGGAAAAAGGCTTTAAGTTTTCATTTGAACCAAATGGTATTTCAATGAGCAAAAATAAAATGAAAAGGGGACATTAAAAAAAAGATATTTACTAGGGGACCACGGGACTTGAGAGAAATGGATTCTGGAAACTGCGGCTGAGCATCTGAGTTCATTCAGGTTCTGAAGGGCAGCATTATGAGTGGACCCCCAAGATCAATAAAAGCCTCACAGAGTCAGTCATTTGGTGACAGTTTGTGAGAACATAACAATGACAACTCTTAAGAAAATAAAAATGCATATGTCAAAATGTGTATTTGAGGGAAGTAAAACGTTCTATTTGGCTTCTGTACCAGGGCTGGTTAGTGAAGAATGAATAAAGCAAGTCTTATTATTATTATTATTATTATTATTATTGCAATGATAATTCATGTGGTTGCTTGTGTGGAGCAAGGAAATTCTTGTGTAAATGGCCTTTAATAGAAGTTGATGAACATCTGGACTCTTGTGTGTCAGGTTAGCTTGCAGAGAATTTTACTTTTTAATTTACTGGCTTTTGCGCTCATCCTTTCACTTTTTAAAAATTGGGAAAGTAAATGCACTTTTAACAGGACAAGCAATTTACATTATAAAATATATTTTGTGGTTCTGTTAGTGAACTGAAGCTCTAGCACAGGCAGCTTATATGCCAATTCATCAAAATATATCTGCCCTCAAATAACAGACAAAAGGATCTAGGACTAGAAGATAATAATTTTGAACCCCTGCCTTGCTAATTGTTAGCTGTATGAACTTAGTTAGACACTCCTTCAAACCTTGATTTCTCTCTCAGTGAAATAGAGAAAATACTAAGGCTATTTCTAGGAAGATCCAATGAGATAAGATCTAATAATATGAAGTGCTTTGCAAATTATAAATCTGAGTTTGTCTAGAAAATTTGTGTTCCTATTGCAGTTATTGCTTATATATCAGTTCTTCTGTCCCTTCTTCAGTGTCCTCATTAAGAGATGCTGACAAAAATCAGTTGCATTTATATATACTATTAAACTATTTTTTTAAAAATTAAGAAAATATTCTCATTTACCAATAACATCAGAAATAAAATAAAATACTTAAGAAAAATTTTAACCAAGGAAATGAAAGACCTGTTCAGTGAAAACTGTAAGATATTGATTAAAGAAGTTGAAAAAGATACAACTAAATGGAAAGATGTTTTATGTGCATGGACTGGAATAAGTAATATTGTTAAAATATCCATACTACCCAAAGCAAGCTACAGATTCAATGCAATCCATATCAAAATTTCAATGGTATTTTTTCATGAAAATAGATAAAACAGTCCTAAACTTTACCTGAAACCACTAAAGACCCTGAATAGCCCAAACAATCTTGAGCAAGAACAAAGCCGGAGGAATCATATGTCGTGATTTCAAACTATATTACAAACCTATAGTAATTTCAAAAATATGGCATTGGCATTAAAACAATAGACATATGAACCAATGGTACAGAATACAGGACCCAGAAACAAACCCATGCCTATAAGGTCATATCTTTGACAAAAACTCCAAGAATACACAGTGATGAAAGTCTTTAAATAAATAGTGTTGGGAAACTGGATATCCACAAGTAAAAGAATAGAGCTGAACTCTTATATCACAGGCAAAACTTAGCTAGAAATGAATTAAAGAATGTAAGACCCGAAATTGTAAAATGTGTACACAAAGACATAAGGGAAAAGCTCTTTGATGTAGGGAAAAATCTCTTTGGTCTTGCCAATGATTTTTAAAAATATGACACAAAAATCACAGACACCAAAAACAAACAAATGGGACTATATTAAACTAAAATGTTTCTGCACAGCAAAGAAAACAATCAACAAAATGAAAAGACAACCCTCAGAATGGGAGAAAGTATTTGCAAACTATACATTTGATAAGGAATTAATATCAAAAATGTATTAAAAATTCATACAACTTAGCAAAACTCTAAGAAAACAAAACAAAATAACAACATACAAGCCTAAAAATAGGCAAAAGATTTGCATAGATATTTCTCACAAACAGACATATGAGTGACCAACGGGTATGTTAAAAAGTGCCCAACAGCACTAATCATCAGGGAACTGCAAATAAAAATCACATTGGGATATTACCTCATGCCTGTTAGGATGGCTATTATCGAAAAGACAAGAGATAGCAAGTGTTGGTGGGGCTATGGAGAAAAGGGAACCCTTACACTATTAGTAAGAGTGTAATTGGCATGGCCATTAAGGTGAACAGTTTGGAGGTTCCTCAAAAAATGAATAGTAGAACCACTAAAAAATGCTCCATAAATCCCACTATGGCTATTAATTCCATTGCAAGGGAAATGCAATTAAGATGCCAAAGAAGTATCTGCACACCCACATTAATTGCAGTAATATTCACAATAGCCAAGATATGGAAACACCCAAAGTGTCTGTCAATGGATCAATAGATAAAAGAAGTGTGGCATATATACACAAGTATATTCGGCCAGAAAAAAGAAGGAAACCCTGCCTTGTGACAACAGGGATGAACGTGAAGAATATTAAGCTAAGTGAAATAAACCAGATATGGAAGGACAAATTCTGCATGGTCTCACTTACATGTGGAATGTAAAAATGTCAGAGTCACAGAAGCAGAGAGTAGAAAGGTGATTGCCAGAGAGTAGGAGGTGGGAGAAATAGGGAGATGTTCAAAATGTACACACTTTCAGCTATAAGATGAATAACTTCTGGGGATCTCAAACATAGCATAATAATGTTGGTGACTGTAGTTAACAAGGCTGTATTGTATACTTGAAATGTGCTAAGGCAGTAGATCTTATGTGTCCTCACCACATGCACACATGAAAGAAGGTGACAGATGTATAAATTAGCTTGATGTTGATAATCATTTCACAATGTACACATTTATCAAATTATCACATTGTGCACCTTAAATATATACTGAGCAATATTTATTGATTGTACTTCAACAAAAAATAAAACAAAATTATATTAAAAAAAACAGACAAAAAACAAAGATATGCTGAATTTAATTAATCTCTGGTTTTATTTCTCCTACTTCTCTTCCCAAAGGCTCAGTGCTAGCGGATTCACAAGCAACCTGTACTCCTCAAAGAAATACAATGATAAGATGAAGGCGATCTCTCGAACTAGCGACTGGGGCTCTTTCTTCAGTGAAAAAAGTGGGTGTATGCAGACTCCTGAATCTAGATTGCAGGGATGTGACCTATGTAATGAACTTGCTGCTTATGGCTCATCATCTTCTTCAATGACGCGAAAAATAGTAACAACTAATACGTCTCGGGCAAAATAAATACTTTAATGGACTTGTTACAGGTAAGTCTTTTAAAAATCTTTTATTATGAAGTGTTTCATGGTATCCATAATATATAAAGAACTTTAAAATCAATAAAAATGTAAATTTCAATAAGCCAAGATTATATATAGCCAATTGACAGAATAGAAAACATAATGGCTTACAATGGCCTAAAAATATAAAAATATGCTTTACCTCACCAATAATAAGAGAAAAGTAAAAATGAACAATCCAAAACAGAAACAAACATAACAACAGTGACAGACCACTTTACATCTAACAGCTTGACAAAAATTAAAAATCTAATGTATTCTATTGATAATTCAATAAATTCTAATTGTCTTTAGTCCTGTGTATTTTAGTCACTTTAGTGAACTTCTGTGGGTTTTTGTGTGTGTGTCAAAAGAGGTGAAGGAACATTATAATTTTATTTATATAAAGTATTCCATTTACTTATGAAGTCTTCTGCATTGCTTTGTAAATTTTTCACTCAACCACCAGTTTAATGCACAGTTAAATAAAAAAACTTTGCTGTTTCAGTCAATCTTTGTTTACCAAAGATTCCCTCTTTTTCCATCTTGGCTCTGAGGTGTGCTTATTCCATGTAACAGAAAAAAAAAAAAAAGAACTAAATATTTCCTTAATAAACATTGATTTGTTCACATCATTTTAACCATCCAGGATTTAATCCACTTCGAAGGGCTTTTTTCTGTACGAAATGGGACATTTGGGCTCAGCGACCTTTTAGCTTCTTTCCGACTTTGAGATCATATAACTACCTAGATTCCAAATGCATGTTTAGTATTTTAAACATAGTATTCAAAGAAAAGTCAAAGGATTGGTGGAGAGGATTGTCAGGGTGGGCTGGGGGTATGTAGGATGCAGTGAGGGGTGGAGTTGGGGAGGTCAAGTGGTACCAATTGTGGCTTGGAATTCTGCAAGCAGCCGTGGGTCATGGATGAATCTTATAGAGGGCTTAAAGAGTAGTATGTGCACGAAGTTACAGTCACACAGCATTCACTCTGGTAGGGTTGATGACATCTCAGTCCCTACATCAGGTCCGCAGCCTCTGGAGGTGGGCCCTTGTAACCACCCTCAGATTCATCTGTAGGGTGTTTTCCACAGTTCCCTGGGAATCTTCCCCGACAGGGTTCTACCATCCTGTCCCAAGCGGAAACCTTCCCTCCAAGTTCTCTCTCCCTGATGTTAGAATGGGTACCACCTGCAAGCCATACCATGGGACTATTGCCTCCTGCTTAGAAGAGGCTTCTGAGAAACATATTTGCCTTCCTGCACATGTGGGGGATTATGTCAGGGCCTTGGGAGGAAAGATCAAGCTCTTTGAAAATGAGATTATATTTGCGGTTGTTTATCTGGCTTCCCAGAGAGTGAAAAGAGATGGGATGGGTACTGAGGAGAGGAAAGATTTGCTCAGAGCCAAGAACCCTGGCCTGAGAGTCAGAAGGATTATTTAATCTTAATGAAAAAATGGGTTTAACAAAAGTGGCCAATTAATAAAGAGGACTTTTTAATGGAAATATTTATTGAGCTTTTACTACATGCCAGGAAGGTTCTAGGCTCTGAAAATACATCAGTGAAACGAGATAAGACAGGTTGCCTATTCTTACAAGTTTAGAATCTAGTGGGAAGTAGGTAATGTGAGATAATTATCATATTAAAATTAAGATAATTCTATTAAAAAATTCTATTATGTATTAAGATAATTATATTAATTCTATTAAAATTACGATAATTTACTTAAACAGCTCATCACTATTTCTGGTACATTGTAAAAGCTCAATACATGGTAGTTATTTTTAAATGCTCAGTGGTAGGTAAATCTATGAAGGTAGAACACTGTGGGTCTTGCAGTATCCTTATCATCATCAGCACTCAATAACCATTATGTTTATTGAATGACTGAATAAATGGCTCTGCCAATTGACTAGATGTGAGTTGGAGAAACTCACTTTCTCTCTCTAGGATGCAGATTTCTCTTAAGTACAATAGAGGAAGGAGAACACTGCTGATCTATGGCTCTTAATAGCAATCCCAATTCACAACGACCCCATCCTCAGTCCAGATAATCCATCCCGGGTCTCTCAGTCTCACTTAAAGGGCCTTTCAGGGAAAACCTCCACTTATCATTTCACAGTAGTCTTCAACAAGACCTCTAAGCTTAAGATTAACTAATCTAATCACCATCCTCTAAATTCTCCACGTGTTTCTTGCCCCTAGGCCTCTGCTCACAGTACTTCCTCTGAGAGCCTTCTGTTCTTTTCTCCATCCAGTTGACTTTTTCTTGTTATTGACATTCATCATCAACTGTCTTCTCAAGAGAATCTCCCTTGCCATCTCTTCATCTCACCTTGCACATTTAGGCTCCCGTCTGCTATGCTGGCAAAGCTCCCAGGGCTTAACCTTAACTTGGCATGGGTACATTTAATTGTGATTATCTGTTTTAGTGGTTTTTTTTGTTTGTTTGTTTTTTGAGATCAGAGACAGTTTTATTTTTTCTTTGTATCCTGAAAGACTCACAGTGCCTTTCACGTAATAGATGCTCCATGATCTTTTTTTAAGACAGGGTCTCTCTCTGTCACCCAGGCTGGAGTTCAGTTACATGAACACAGCTCACAGGGTCTGGGCAAGTTACCCAACCTCATTTGAAATTCTGGGCTCAAGCAATCCTTCTCCCTTGGCTTCCCAAAATGCTTGAATTACAGGTGTGAACCACTGCACCCAACCGATAAATGTTTCTTGAATCGAACTGAGATTTTGTCCTCCATATGCCACTGGGACAAAAATTGCCAGTCATCATTTTATAATGAGTTCATATTAATGTTGACAACAATTTGTTTTTTTGGTTTTTTGTTTTTTTGTTTTTGTTTTTGTTTTTGTTTTTTTACATTGCCCAGCTGAAGAAACAAATAGAAAAAATTTCAAAGTCTGGATGTCAAAAATAATATATAATTCCATGTTAAGCTGAAATAAGATTATAGAAAAGTATCAATGCATTAAAGCAGAAAGTCAATTATACTGATATAAGTGGGTCTTAAACTTAGTTCTGCCACTTAAATTATCTCCCTTCAATCTCTTGGGGGCAATGAAATTAGTAGTAGAAAGAGTACTTGTTTTGGCATGAGACAAATCTGGATTCAGTTGAGATATATATATATCTTTTTCTAACTCTTTTTCTTCACTGACCTGTGAAATGTAGTATATTCTTGAAGTGCAATTCTTTCATTTGTATCATGGTCTAATTAGATATAATACATAGGGTATTCTTAATATTTTGTAAAATGATTTAAGTGAAGAATTTAACATAGAATCTACCCTATGTGAAATACACAATGTACACTGGTTTTTCCATTTATAAAATTAGGATCTTGGGGACAGAATGCATCAGAGGATGTAGCCATGTCTATGAAAATGGTATGCCTAGTTACTGGCCATGGTTGATATTCAATATATGTCTGTTAAAATAATCAAAATTGTGACATCATAATAACTCTTTTGTTGATAACCAGCACTACTTCCTGAAATGTATTTGAGTCAGTTAGAAGCTAGTTTTCTGATGAAGAAGAAAGTAATAAAAACAAGTAAGAAGACATAAAGATAAGATGAAGAAAAGGGAGGAGGGGCAGGAAAAGGAGGAGAAGGATGAGGGAGATGAAGAGAAGGAAGAAGAACAAGGTGAAAAAAGAGGAGGAGGAGGACAGGAAGGAGGGGAAAGAGAAGATGAATTAAATTTTTACAGAAAGATGAGAAAATTGAAATCTTTATAAAGGAGCATAAAATGTGATATGTGTATTATTAAGAAAAAAGAAATACCATCAGTTTGAAATAATTTTTAGAGTTTTCAGCCCAGAACAGTCCTGGTGGACTTTGTCTCTACCAAAGGATACCGTAAGAGGTATTGGGATGAAGCTGCTTTCATCCTTATTTTACAAAGGTCTGCCAACATCTCTTAGGACCAAGTGCTCTATACTTGCGAATTTCTTGGAATTCCAGGATAGCTACGGCCTATGTTTTAGTGACCCAAGGCAGCAAAATTGCAAGGGTCTAAACTGGATTTCTTGATTTAGCATCAAAAGTCTGATCTTTTAAATAGCTTGTGGAAGTTAAAAATGGCCAAGCCTTGACATCAGGGAATTACCCTTTTAAAAAATCATTATTTCTTTAGAAAGCACCACATGTCTGGATTTTTCCATCTCATTATTGGCATGACCATTTTTGCAGGCTTAGTAATGATACTCTTTTTAAACGTTAGTCATAGTAATGAGACCCTTTTAGGAGAGAACTAAAGGCTCCATATTTAGTCTTTCAACTAATGAGCTTGGGTAAAATGTTGAATTTGATATGTGCTATAGAAACAGTTAAAAATGTAGCAAAAACTAGCTTTGAGAGGCAGTCAAGCTTGCCTGTGTATTGGTCTTATAATCAGGAGGTATGCATAAGTTAGGACTTTGCCTTTTCTTGACTATTTGGTTTAATAATTTCATCAGACTTTTTCTTTGCTTGATATCTTTTTAATTTACTTTACATTTTTATATGTTATGACATTAAAAAGGAAAATATCAAAATGAAATATAGATGCCTTTAGGCACTTTTTCTTTTCTTTTTTCCTTGTCTCTGATTATAAGAAAGGAGCTTCGGTGTGGTAATATACAAAATAAATAAAGTTCTAAAAACAGCATAAAACATCTATATCCCACCAACTGGAAATGTGTGTGAGTGTGCGTGTGTACACTCACACACACTCACACACACACACACAAATATGATCTATATGTCTCTAGTTTTCAGTCTGAACTTTTTATTTTTCATCTTTATATACTACTTGCATAATTTTATATTCAACTGTTTTGTTGTTTGTGTTGTTTTTGTTTTTGTTTTCAACCTTAGATGAAGCATATAATTGAGTCAATCTTACTCTATTTCATGGTAATTATCTTGATTCTTTCAAGGCCTCATACTTGTTTTATTTTACTTTGCATTTTATCTTCTATTCATTTTCTCTCCCTCCTCTTTTCCCCTTTGTTCCTCAAAACATCCAGACTAGCATATTGATGTTTCTTAGATATACAGTCAAGCTTAACACATATTTTGTTATTTTATGTAAATATACATTTTTAATTTTCACAAATAAAATTATACATTTGTTACTTGTCCTATTTCTTAATTTATTCAATAAATACTGTGTTTTTAACATTTAACCTTATTCCTCTAAGTGCATCTAGTTTTTGTCTTCTGTCTCTAATTCTGCTTTGTATTGATCACCCTCTTCTTTATAATTTACCCAACTTTTGGTAATAGACATTTAGATTGATCTACTTCCTTATTACCATACATATCTTATGAATAAATTTGTCATGCACATCCCTCGATAGACTTGTGCATGGCTTTCTCTGGAGTAGATACCCAAGAGTAGGATTCCTACATCCCTGGCCACATACACATGCAATTTCACTTAGTACTACCAAGATTTGCCCTCGAAATTGGCCACACCAGTTCAGGCTCCCACCTGTAGGGCAGGGAGTGGGTTCCCATTTCACTCCTGTACTAGTCCGTTTTCATACCGCTATAAAGAACTGTGAGACTGGGTAATTTATAAAGGAAAGAGGTTTAATTGACTCACAGTTTCAGCATGGCTGGGGAGGTCTCAGGAAACTTAAAATCGTGGTGGAAAGCGAAGGGGAAGCAAGGCACCTTCCTCATAGGTGGCAGGAAAGAGCTGTGGAGGGAAGTGGAAAGAGCTCCTTATAAAACCATTAGATCTCATGAAGAACTCACTATCATGAGAACGGCATGAAGGAAACTGCCCCTACTTTCAATTACCTTCAATTTGTCTCTCCCTTGACCTATGGGTATTATAGGGATTACAATTCAAGATGAGATATGGGTCAGGACACAAAGCCTAACCATATCAACTCCCTCACCCCATACACAATAAGGCACAATTGTAAATATCAGCTAAATATAAAGCAGTGTATGTTATCTCTGCCTGCAGTATTCTTCCCCCAGACATTCACATGGGTCACTCCCTCTCCTTCAAGTCTTTATTCAAATGTCAATTTATAAATGAAGACTTCACTGAAGCTCTTTAAAAAATTGAAACCCCAAACTTTTTATTCTTTTTGAAATTGCAACTCCCACACTTTATATTCCCTTTCCCTTTTTTTTATTATTTAATAGAACTCTGTAATCTCTTACATGTTAATATTTGTCACTGTTTTATATGTCCTTTAAAAATGTATATTCTTTGTTGGGTACAGTGGTCTGTATGTATCTATTAGATAGTGCCTGCTAATCATATTTTTGTAATTTTTAAAAATACTTTCACTTATTTTAAAAATCTACTTGATCTGTTAGAGGAACATGTAAAAATCTCACCCTATAAGTTATTGCCACATTTATTTCTCTCTGATATTCTTATACTGTTGTTTTATTAATTCTGTGTCTATTTCCTTAGGTGCATGTATGTTTATGAATATTGTTTCTTTTTTGATCTATTGTTCCATTACCTATGTTATTTTACTATTTTTCTGACTTTACTTAAAATTATATTAATATGTTATAAAAATTGCTATCTCAGACATCTGTAGTCCATATTATCCTCATATATATGTTTCTATTTTTTTGTGTGCACCATATCCTTTGTTTTTAAATTTTTTTCTTAAAGATAACAAATTAGTGGATTTTGGCATTAAAAAGTACAGTTTAAGAATCTCTGAGTCTTGAACAGTAAATTTAAACCATGAACATTTCATGTATCATGATTATATTTTTACTTATTTCTGTAACTTTATTTTGCAGTTCTGTTTGCCATGGTTATTTCCCTTTTCATCTTCCTTCCTGCCTCCAATTAATGGAGTAAATTTTATTGTACAGTTTAGAAAAATTATATTGAATTATTTCTGATAGAGAACATTTATTAAAAATTTTATATTGTTTCGCCATTTTCTTATCAATTTTTAAGACTTTCAATGTGCATGTCTTCCATGATCAAGAACAACATTTTAGCCCATTTTCTTCTTACTTGTCCTCTTCTCCTTCATCCTCTCATAGTATCATATTGAGTTTTAATCTTAATTCCTATACATTTTTTCTCTTTTCTCACTTTTTTTTTATTTTGTGAGAGATCATTAAGACAATAACTTTTATTAAGGTAATTAATTAACTTTGTTAGCAAGATCTTCTATAATTCTCCTGAATTTAATAGTCTACTTGTAATATTTTTTTATAAAAATGTTTGCAAAAATGGTATTTTTGTATTAAAACTTTTGGGACTTTTTATGCCTAAGACTGATTATTTGGCTTTTTCATTTAGAGTTGATATACATGTACTTTTTTTTAGCACTTTGGAAATATTTCTCCACTATCCTCTTGCATCTAGTGCTTCATACACAATGTTGGTTTCTACCTGGTTTCCTCTTCCTCTATAGATCAGGTCTTTATTTCCCCTGGAATTGGATAAAATTTTCTCCTTTACTGAAGTCTTTAATTTTACTGTACAGTCTTCTTTTATTTCCTTGTTTCTTGTTTGTTTTGATTTCTTTTTCACATGATTTAGCACTCTGAGACCTTTTTATCTGTAATTTTGCTTCTGTTTTATTTTAGGACAGTCTCAATTGTTATTTCTTCAAGCATGCTTTTTATGCATCCCCCACTAACTTCTTTCCAGTATTCCTATTATATAAAAATTGGCAACTCTCTTTTACTCCTTTACATTCCTTAAGTTAAAAGAATATTAATCAATATATTTCTTTCCAATATCTTCCATGTACATTCATTAGTCTGATATTTCCACTTGATTCTTTAACTCTTCATTGAATCCATGCTTTCATTTATTCACCATAAGAACTTAATTTTAGTTTTTTATTTTGCTAACATGTTATCACCATGATTTTTTTTATATTTTGTTTTCTTGCTTTATATTTCTAACAGACTATCTTATTATTCTGAAGATGACTTTTTATGTTTACATCTATTTTCCTAAGCATATCTAAGCTTCATAAAGGCAAGGACCATATCTTATACATCAACTTTTATATCTCAGGTTTTAAAAATATGACATTCTTAAAAACATTTGCCAAATTACTAAATGTGCTAAATTAGCGAAAGAAAAGATACATTTTATTCATTGTATATTTTTTGAAGTGTTTTAGTGAATGCTTAGCATTTTTTAAAGCACACTTATTGATTAGCAGAAAACTTTTTTTGAGGCTATTTTGCTAAAACCGTGGCTCTTCTGATATGCTAGCTTTGGACTTCCAACCATTAGAACTATAAAAGAATACATTTCTGCTGTTTTAAACTACCAAGTTTGTGTTACTTTGTTACTACAGCCACAGGACTCTAATACACGTGGTGAAAAGTTCTGGGATCCCTTTATACAATGATCTCCCTTCCACCTTTTAGAGATTTATAATATACATTAATATATTAAAAGATCTATTAAGTCAGTGAATTTATTTAGGTCAATATTTTCAAAACTTATTTGAGTCTGGGATTCATTCCTTCTCTACTCTCTTCATAACATTGATAGCCTGTGTGGCTATGATTTACAAAGTACACTTTGAAGAATATTGAATTAAATATTTCTAATCATAAAATTAAGTCAAAAATAGTTGCAAAATCATAGCATACTTTCTTTCTTTTTTTTTTTTTTTCTTTTTGAGACGGAGTCTCGCTCTGCCGCCCAGGCTCGAGTGCAGAGGCCGGATCTCAGCTCACTACAAGCTCTGCCTCCCGGGTTCACGCCATTCTCCTGCCTCAGCCTCCAGAGTAGCTGGGACTACAGGCACCCGCCACCTTGCCAGGCTAGTTTTTGGTATTTTTTAGTAGAGATGAGGTTTCAACATGTTAGCCAGGATGGTCTCGAACTCTTGACCTTGTGATCCGCCCGTCTCGGCCTCTCAAGGTGCTGGGATTACAGGCTTGAGCCACCGCGCCCGGCCTCTTTCATTCTTAAAACAATTGACACACTGTTATTTACGCTTTAGGTAGCAATCCTGTGGAATTCATATTTTCTCTTTCTTCCTCTTTCTTTCTCTTTCTCTTTCTTTCTTTCTTCTTTCTTTCTTTCTTCTTATTCTTTCTCTCTTTCTTTCTTTTTCTTTTCCCTTTCCTTTCCTTCCTTTCCTTTCCTTCCTTCTTTCCTTCCCTTCCTTCTCTTTCTTTCTCTCTTTCGCTTTCCCTTCCTTTCTTTCCTTTCCTTCCCTTCCTTTCCTTCCTTTTCTTTCCTTCCTTCCTTCCCTTCCTCCCTTCCCTTTCTCCCTTCCTTTCCTTTCCCTTCTTTTCCCTCCCTCCCTCCCTCCCTTTCTCTCTCTTTCTTTCTTTCTTTCTTTCTTTCTTTCTTTCTTTCTTTCTTTCTTTCTTTCTTTCTTTCTTTCTTTTCTTTCTTCTTCCTTCCTTCCTTCCTTCCTTCCTTCCTTCCTTCCTTCCTTCCTTCCTTCCTTCCTTCCTTCCTTCCTTCCTTCCTTCCTTCCTTCCTTCCTTCCTTCTTTTTTTCTTTCACGGAGTTTCACACTTGTTGCCCAGGCAGGAGTACAACTGCATGATCTCGGCTCTCTGCAACCTCTGTCTCCTGAATTCAAGAGATTCTCCTGTCTCAGCCTCCCAAGTAGGTGGAATTACAGGTGCCTGCCATTATGCCAGGCTAATTTTTGTATTTTTAGTAGAGATGGGGTTTCACCATGTTGGCCAGGCTGGTCTCAAACTCCTGACCTCAGGTGACCTCCCACCTTGGCCTCCCAAAGTGCTGGGATTATGGGCATGAGCCACCACACCCAATCCAGAATTCACACTTTCAACAGCAAAATGGACTTTGCAAGATATTATATGCAGATAGGGGCCAAAGATAGTAATAATTTGAATTTTTTGCATTAATTCCATTATTGCCATTTTATATTTCACAGGCATTAATAACATTTTGTATAACAGAAAAGCCAACATGTTTTTATGTACTACTCCAGCAAATAAATACTGTAATTTACCTAATGATATCACACTATTACTTCAATAAATGGATGACTGAAAATTATGCTCTATTTCCATATCTACAATAAATTAGGAAAGGGCAAGTATTTAAGTAAGGATAAGAAATTCCAATTTCTTATCCTATGGGACTTAGTCTACTGCACTTTGGAAAGAAGGCATATTTTAAAGATAGAAATGTAAAGGATGAAATGCAGCAAAGTGCTGTCAAAGTCTCTCTTTTATTAATTTATTTAACATTTTTTACAAATATTTGTTGAGGTGCTCTTCTATATACAAAACATCGTGATGGGTGCTCTTTTCCCAAATAATAGTAGAAATTAATTTAAGGAGACATTGTCTAGTTAAAACTAAACATTGATGCTTGAGAAAACTGAGGTTCAGGGATACAAAAAAAAACGTGCCAAGTTGAACAAAGAGTTAATAGAACAACAAACTTGAACTGTAATAATATTAATTTGGATATTTTAATGACAATGAAGCTATAATCAATTTATGTAAAAAAATGAAATCAGATCTCAATGCTACCTTTGCTTTTATTTTTCCCCAACAAATGTATTGATCCTTTTATTATAGCCCAGTAAATGGTTTATTTTGGTGAACGGTCCATGTACACATGAAAATAATGTGTTTCCCGCTGTGTGGAGTCTTCCATAAATTCCAATTAAAACAAGTTCATATGAGAGTTGTTTGTTTCATCTACATTCTCACTGATTTTCTATGCATTATATTAATTATTAAAAGCAGAATGTTAAAATTTTCAACAAATATGTATATTTCTCCATTTATTTCTATTAGTTCTTCTTCATTTTGAAACTCTTATTATGTTCGTGCACATTTAGGATTATTCAGTCTTCCCAGTGAATTGACTTTACCATCTTTATTATTAAGAAATGTCTCTATTTTTCTCTGGAAATATTCATTTTTATGTTTATTTTGACTGATATTAACCCAGCACTCCTAGCATGCCAGTTTTCTTATAATCAATGACCACTTTATAAATATTTTTTATTCTTATACTTGTAGCCTGTATGTGTCTTTTAACTTAAAACACATTGCCTGTAGTAATTGGTTTACATACTTTTTACTTCTTCATATGTTATAAATCCAACCATAGATAGTTATTGCTTTTTGCACTGAACATCCCATTATATTTACAGGTATTATGGAATGAGAAAACACATATTTTAAAGTTTCATTTCTAGTGTGGTTCATTTGTATAGATTGTTTCCCACCTAGCATCACTTTCCTTTAGCCTGAAAAAGTCCTTTAATATTTCTTATATATTATTTTAACATGTTTGCTGCTGACAAATTGTTTTAGTGTTTGACTGTCTTTTTCATTCATAAGGAATATTTTTAATTTAAAATATTTTATTGTTGGATGCTGACTTCCATGTTACTTTAGAACTTTGAAGATGTTGTTCTTTTATTTTCCGGATACTCTTGGCCTGTTTCTTTTTTTTTTTTTCCTTGGTAAAGTTTATTTGCTTCCCCACAACGCTTTTAGGCGTTTTATTGCAGTCAAACATTATAAATGAATTTTTACAATATTATCCAAGGTGTTTCCCCAACATATACATTTCTTCTCTTTCTACTTTTTTTATTATTTATTTATTTTTTATTATTATTATACTTTAAGTTCTAGGGTACATGTGCATAACGTGCAGGTTTGTTACATATGTATACTTGTGCCATGTTGCTGTGCTGCACCCATCAACTCGTCAGCACCCATCAACTCGTCATTTACATCAGGTATAACTCCCAATGCAATCCCTCCCCCCTCCCCCCTCCCCATGATAGGCCCCGGTGTGTGATGTTCCCCTTCCCGAGTCCAAGTGATCTCATTGTTCAGTTCCCACCTATGAGTGAGAACATGCGGTGTTTGGTTTTCTGTTCTTGTGATAGTTTGCTAAGAATGATGGTTTCCAGCTGCATCCATGTCCCTACAAAGGACACAAACTCATCCTTTTTTATGGCTGCATAGTATTCCATGGTGTATATGTGCCACATTTTCTTAATCCAGTCTGTCACTGATGGACATCTGGGTTGATTCCAAGTCTTTGCTATTGTGAATAGTGCCACAATAAACATACGTGTGCATGTGTCTTTATAGCAGCATGATTTATAATCCTTTGGGTATATACCCAGTAATGGGATGGCTGGGTCATATGGTACATCTAGTTCTAGATCCTTGAGGAATTGCCATACTGTTTTCCATAATGGTTGAACTAGTTTACAATCCCACCAACAGTGTAAAAGTGTTCCTATTTCTCCACATTCTCTCCAGCACCTGTTGCTTCCTGACCTTTTAATGATCGCCATTCTAACTGGTGTGAGATGGTATCTCATTGTGGTTTTGATTTGCATTTCTCTGATGCTCTTGGCCTGTTTCTAATGAAAAGTTACTGATAATTGTTGTCACTATTCCTGAGGACTGCTTTTAAGATTTCCTCTTTGTCTTGAGTTTTCATCAGTGTGATCACGATGTGCCTAAATGTAGTTTTCTTTGTGTTAGTCTTTCTTAGTTTCATTGAGCTTCTTAAATACATGGTTTATTCAATTTTTATTAAACTGGGGAATTTTTAGCCAGTACTTAAAGAAATATATTCTCTTCTTGATCTCTTTCTTCCCTCTTTCTAAAACTCTAATTAAACATATATTAGACTGCTTGCTATTATCCCTCAGATCATTGAAGGTATATTCATAATTTAAAGTCATTTTAATCCCTTCTTTTTAATTAGAATGTTTATGGATATAACTTCCATGGCTATGCGTTCAAGGCTGCTTATGTTTTCTGCAGCATCTAGTCTGCTGTTAAATACATTCAGTTAATATCCTTTATTTCAGATATTGGGTTTATTAATCTATAATTTATTTTGTTTTTTAAACATAATTTTTACTTCTACATTGAGATCCCTGTTTTCTAGTTATGTTCACATTTTCCTTTAAGTTCTTGAATATATTTATAGTAACTGATTTAAAGTCCTTGTATGGTAATTCCATTAGTTGTGTTATTTGTGGGCATTTTTGTTGAGTAATCTTTCTACTGATTGTCAGTCAAACTTTTCTGCTTCTTTCCAAGTCTAGTAATCTTGATTTATGTACGTGAACATGTGGATACTTCATTACTAAGTGCCTGGATTTTGCCTTTACTTAAATAGTTGATGTTTGTTTTGCCAGGCAGTTAATTTCTTCTGAGGATTTTATGTAAGTCTTTTTCTTCTTCTGGGGCTTTTTGGTAAGTTTTCTTAGGATCATGTAGATTAACCTATACTCTGTGAATTGATTAGTCTTATTTCTAAGGTGAAAGTTGTTTAGAATTTCATCTAAGATGGATAATATCTCTCCATTCTGGCTTGCTTTGTACAAACTTAAGAATCTCACAGCTCATAGATGTTTAGCTAATATATCCCTAGTAGTTGTCTTCTTACTGCTTTATTTTATTTCTTGCCTAGACTTGCAGGCTATCTAGTAGGTTCAACTAAGTATTCAGTCAAATACTCAAAGGGAAATCCAAATTTCTGTATGGAGATCTCCACATTTCCATATAACTCTTTCCTCTCAAGCTCGTACCAGCAGTTTGGAAGTGTAAGTTCTATTCCTTCAGTTCCATATTGGAATACTTCCTGCCCTATGGGCCAAAATGTATTCCCTGGATGTAAGCCTGTTGATTTGAGGATTCACTAATTTGTTTCCCATTTCTTAGTGATCACTGTTATGCTTTACCTGTTGCTCAATATCTGAAAACAGTTGTTTACTACACATGTGATGCTTCAGTTTTTTAATGGCAGGAGACCTAGTTGAGATGAGTGTCCTCAGGTTTTTTGTTTGTTTGTTTGTTTTGTTTTTGTAATTAGATACTCCCTCTGCTTAATGGTGTTGTCTTTGGATTAGTAGAGAACCCGGGAATGTTTCCTAAATTCATTGTCAATCATTTAGCCATTCCTCTCCAAACATATCAATGTGTCATTGTGGTCTGGCACACGTGTTTTAGATTAAAATGTGCTAGATCATAGTAAGTGATTGTTACTGGTTGAATAAATAAGTTAATTATATGATCTGTGTTGCTAAACATACTCTCTATTACAACTGTATCCTCTATTATCTTTTTTTATTGAAAGTAAATTTTTTTAAAATGTACTTTAAGTTCTAGGGTACATGTGCACAACGTGCAGGTTTGTTACATATGTATACATGTGCCATGTTGGTGTACTGAACCCATTAACTCGTCATTTACATTAGGTATATCTCCTAATGCTATCCTTCCCACCCCCACCCCCACCCCCGCCCACGACAGGCCCTAGTGTGTGATATTCCCCTTCCTGTGTCCAAGTGTTCTCATTGTTCAGTTCCCACCTATGAGTGAGAAATGTGATGTTTGGTTTTTTGTCCTTGTGATAGTTTGCTGAGAATAATGGTTTCCAGCTTCATCCATGTCCCTACAAAGGACATGAACTCATCCTTTTTTATGGCTGCATAGTATTCCATGGTGTATATGTGCCACATTTTCTTAATCCAGTCTATCATTGATAGACATTTGGGTTGTTCCAAGTCTTTGCTATCGTGAATAGTGCCAAAATAAGCATACATGTGCATGTGTCTTTATAGCAGCATGATTTATAATCCTTTGGGTATATACCCAGTAATGGGATGGCTGGGTCAAATGGTATTTCTAGTTCTAGATCCTTGAGGAATCACAACACTGTCTTCCACAATGGTTGAACTAGTTTACAATCCCACCAACAGTGTAAAAGTGTTCCTATTTCTCCACATTCTCTCTAGCACCTGTTGCTTCCTGACCTTTTAATGATCGCCATTCTAACTGGTGTGAGATGGTATCTCATTGTGCATGTAGATTTTTATATAGCAAAAAAAAAAAAAAAAAAAAAAATCCTACACACAGTTTGACATCAGTGTGTATATTGATCTGATGGCTATGAAGATGACTAAAGATGCAGTCACTGTACTTAAGGGATTTAGATTAAAATTAAAAACGTAAGACCCAAATGTATGGAAATTTGAAGTACTAAGACATCACTTTCACTTTGAATTTGAATTTGTTAAGTCACCTAAGTACATGCCATTGTATATGGTATTATACTATTATTATTTTTAATGTGGTTGACTGATGAATTTGGAAGAAGCCAGAGATGGCTGCCAAATCTTTCTGAAGGAAGAAGCACCTTGTACTTTGTATACTAGCAAAATGTCATTAGTTATAGATTTTTGAGCTTATCGTTGTGTTTCACCTATCGCTTTCAATATTCTGTTTTCACTGACTAGAATATGACCTTCTGTAGTCCTTTTTTTTCACAAACTCCTACTCACTCTTATAAACAATGTTTCTTTTATTATCTTCTCCAAGAAAATAATTTTGATGTTATAAAAATAAATGGATTCTTCTGTGTAGAGCTGAACTTTGCACAAGGTTGAATAGAGCACTTATCAACATATATTTGAAATATTTTTGTAAATTAATATTTTTACTGAAGTATTGAGTTCAAGGATTATTTATTTTTTGCTAACACCACAACTTTTGCTAATACCTAGTGTGAGTCATGGCATGGAAAATGTAAATGAAAAAGAATAGAATAGATTGGAAATGGATAAACTAGAAGAGAATAGGATAGAATAGAACCAGGGAGTCTAGGATAGAATAGAATATAATGTAATACAATAGAATAACTTAAAACATTGGTTAGACACTCTGGAGACATTTTAACTTTTGAAAATTGCCAAAATATCAAGTATTGAAATTATAATTGCTACCTGGTCATCACTTGTGTGACTGATGCAGTAGCAATGATTCTACTCTTTGAAAGTGATTGATTGAGGCCTATTAAAACCAACAAAAGTGCTAGTAAAGTAAAAAATAAACTTTTAAAAGCCTCCTCTAGCCTGTGCATGTCATAGCTCAGTGTGTAAAGCTCAACCCAGTATTTCCAGGTGACTAAAGGCAGGTTCATCTCTTTCAAGCACTTCCTAAAAATTTTCGAGTGAGAATTTTCTTGCCATAGAATGGATCCTTAGAAACCCAGTGACAGGTCAGCATCATAGGGAAGAAGGTAGAAATTTCAGAATTACTTCAAATACCACCAAATAGTGAGATGTAACGGAGTCTGTGAGGACTCTAATATTTTAGTTTTATTGGCTGGTATATCTGTACTCCATTCATTTCCTTATTTACTTATTCATTAGTTTGCTTCTTTATTTAAAATAAATATAAACAAATATTTACTGGTTGCCTACTATTGGCCATATACATCTCATTTCTTACCCTCTGTTTAGGCATAGGCAATAAGAATTAAGATGTAAAGAAGACACAAGAGAGCAATAATCATGGAGCTAAAAATAAGACATGGACAATGCTGAGAACAGGCTTTTTCGTAGAGTACAATAGGTGCTATGATGGATAAATGCAGAGTGTACTTTGAAATCATATAGCAGGGCCCCCTAAGTTAATATGGAGAGTTAGGGCAGACTTACCTCCTAGAGAAAGTGACATCTACATTGAGAGCTGAATGTCAAGTGGGAAATAATCAGGGGAGGAGAAATAAAAGAGAGCATAGCTTCTTAGAAAGGGTAAAAAACGAAGCACAGTGTGCCTAGAGGGTAGACTGGGGGTACATTGGTGAAGAATGAGGCCAGATTGGTGAACAGGAACAGACACAAAAAGCTTTGTAAGTTTGACTAAAGTGTTTAGAAAGTATCCTTTTTCATTTTTGTTGTAAGAAGAGTGACTATGCGTTACTGGAAGAATTGTAATTGATCTATACTCTATGCCTGTACATATATATGTAAATTATCTATTTGTATATTATATGTATTATGACATCATAATATATGCAATATGTATATGTATACATGAAATGAATGTGAACGCATGCAGACACATTACGCCAGGTGTACCACAGTTATGGTTTGACTCTTAATTCCTAACCATGGAGCATACTCATCAGCACATCCTTGTCGATGCAAATTCTTCTGCAGTGGGTTACCTGACTCTTTCCTAAGCTCTTCAGACCACTCTACCTCTGCTTGTTGATTAAAAATATCAATCTAAGATGAAAATCTGGTCATGCTGTCTCATTTGTTTAAAACACCCCATTGCCCTTAATAAATTGCATTAAAATAAAATTTAAGCTCTTTAGAAGTGTTGACCAAGACGCTTCATAATCTGAGATTCCCAAATTTGCCGACCAATCCTCAGCCGTCATTGTTCTCCCACACAAATCCGATATTCCAAAAAAATAAATTTCCTCCAGTTGTTTGATGTGACACAAGCGTTTCTAACTTTGTATATGTTCTTCCTCAGTCTCTAACATTCTTTTTCCTTCTTTACCTGTCTAATTTCTATTTTTCCTTGAAAACCCAGTGCAGGCATCACTTTTTCCTTCCTCCTAGGATGCTATGGGTGTTTCCCCTTCTCTGATTACCCAAACCACCAGTTGTACACACAGTCCCAGCTCCATTACTTGAAGACCATAACTTTGGTTGATACTTAACCTCCAGTATCCTATTTCCTTTTACCTCTTCAAGATAATTACACATCTACCTCTTGGGATCTCTATAAGAATAATAGATTCCACTCAATATATGTTGGCTGGTGTTATTATTTTAAATTATTGTAGTCATTGTTACATGCATCATTATTCTATTAACTGATCGGTTTTTCTCATCAGCCTGAAGGGCAGGTTCATGTGTTTGTTTTTTCTTTGGTGTCATTACTCAGGAACCAGATATGGGATAGGAGTGCAGTGAATCTCTACTGTGTAATGGAAGAAAAAAGGTCTCTATAGGAGCCAAATGTCCAGCTTCACAATTGGCCTATTGTGGGATATTAGGCAGATCATTTCCCTCCCTGGGCCTCTGTAATTTTATCTGCAACATAGAAAGAACGAATTAGAGGGTGAATAAGATGTCTTCTAATTACATAATGTTATTGAACTTATCAAACTATAGGATGAAATGCTTTGACGATTTTTATATTTTTCCTCAGAGTCCACTCTAACTCCAGGGTCTGGTGCAACCCAAGTCCAGGCTCTCAGAAGTTCACTGCCAAATCTGAAAACTGGTTTGTACTGGGTGGAATGAATATTACTTACACTGACACCTCTAATAATTTTGGTCCTGACTGCTTACCAGTGCTGCAATTGGACACTTATTGTTCCTGCTGTTTCAGCAAAGACGTGAGAGGCACATTTATGATTTAGTGTGTCAAAGTCACAGATAGAGAAGCTGTCATCTGTAATTTTCACATGTCAAGTGACTACAAGTTGAGCTGACAGAATGAATTAGGCCTTCTTTCTCTTATTTTGTGTACCATTTCCAGCAACCTGATTTTTAAAAAAGAAAAAAGGAACTTACTTGAACTAAAGTGGTTAAGACCTTGACATTTGCTCACAGAAAGAGTCGTTGAGTTGTTTCTAGTTGTTGACGGGCAAAAGATGCAGTTGTCCCTTATGGAAAATTCCAAGAACTTGTACATAATTTGAGTCATGCAAACCTGAGTTCTGCATGACTGAGCTCTGTCACTCAGTGGTTGGGAAATTTATGATCATCTCTATGCCTTGGTTTCTGCATCTGTAAAGTGGAAATGATAATGTCTACCTTGTGTGATTCCTGGAAGAATTAAATACATGATATTCAAAATCTTTTGGTCAATTGTAAATTGCCAGGAAGCATAAGTTATTGTTAACTGAGAGAATCAAACTTTGATTAACATATTTAGCATCTTTAAAAAACACATAATTCCCATTTTTACCCATGGGAGAGGATTATATTGAAAATAATGTGAATTTTGTTTAAACATTTTGTATCTTATATGGTTTGGGGTACATTTTTTGTAAAGGAATATTTTCAGTGTCCTGGACTGAAGAGAAGCAGAGGAAATTTAATTGCTTCTAATTTTGCCCCACTAGATTTTCTAAAACACAGGAAGGAGATTTGTGCTGATCAAACACACATACATACATATATGCATACACACATGCGCGCACGCACACACACACACACACAATTCTATTCTTCAACTTTATATAATTGTCCTTTTTCTCCCAAACACAAAGTGAAGAAATTCAAGGAAAGCTAATGCACTTTGGTTGTAAAATAGGCACATCAACCCATATGGCTGTTGTGAGGCATAACTGAACTAGAATTACGTGTCAAGGGCTTTGCAGATGGTTACACATTATACACAAAGGTGAATGTTTTGGAGGCAGCCATAAAGTGTAAAAATTTACCAAGAGCTTTGATGTCAAAAGCCCTGAGATCAAATTCAGCCTCTGCCCCTTTGCCTGGTCTTTCCTGCATGGGATAGGGCCTATCTCTTGCAATCTGAAAGCTTCAGTCTCCTTAGATATAAATGGTGGTATTCTCACCTGCCTCACAGGGCTATGATGAGGAGGAAGTAAAATGATGGACATGACTTTGCTCTGTAACCAGTAACATGGTCTACAAATGTGTGGCCAAGATGTGGGTTCTACACTAATTACAGAGAAAGCAAAGGGGTCTCCAAAATAGCTGGGGAATTATTCCTCCCTCCACCTATGCCTTGAACAGGCAAGAACAGTGCTCAGTCAGCAAAGATGCAAAGGTTGAGGCCATGAAGCTGCATTCACACCCAGAGCCTGATGATGATCTCACAAGTGCCAAGTGCTATCAGCCAAAAAAAAAAAAAAAAAGAAACACACATTTACTGCAAAGATGAGTTTCTTTGCAAAGGAAATCTAGCACTTTGGTCCATTCTGCGTTGGGTGCAAACACCATTCTCTCTCTGAGTCTCAGCTGTGTCAATATTCAAAAAAGAAAGGGATTAATGAAACAAAATGTCTACACTGAGCACTTGGCTATCCCTGACTTAAAATAAGAAAGGAGGGAAACAAAAGAAAGAATATAACCAGCCTTGCTCCCCACTGAGAATTTATTTCCCTTTAATATTCATGTGGGTAACATTCATTGGCAATAAATGTAGACATGCATTTTAATGGCATACTGTATTAGGAATAAAATAAGAACACCCAGAAACTTGACAATACAAATGAGTACTAAGAACCTTTTGTCTGCTCTCTGTGCTAATTTCTGTCCCATCCGTGGAAAACCACCTTAAAACTTTTGGCTTTTGTTTCTGTTTCTGTGTTTACCTGCCACTTGATAGCTTTGTTTTGTAGAAGAGCTCTTCAAAAACACAGGCCATGTCTTCTACATCTCCTTATTGTTTTTGCTTAGCACAGAGATGGACACAAATAAATTGCATGGGGGAATTACATGGGAATTTTGCAGTTCTGGCCACCACTGTTCAAAAAGGACATTGGACAACTGGAGCAGATGGAAAGGGGCCTAGAAACAATGTTATATGAGAAACTAGTGAAAGAACAAAAACAGCTCTAAGCTAGAATACTGGAACACTCAGAGCTGAAGTGAGGGTGGCAGGACAGCATGAGAACTGTCAGTTAAATCTCCTTGTGCCTTGGGAGACTAAATCCAGAGCTCAGTTACACGAAGGAAGGATTTTGCTAAGACTAACCAAAAAAGGACACACAAATAGCCAACAAGTACATAAAAAATGTTCAACATCACTGATCATCAGAGAAATGCAATCAAAACCACAATGAGTTATCATCTCACCCCAGTTAGAATGGCTATTATAAAAAAGACAAAATAAAATGCTAGTGTGGATGCAGAGAAAGGGGGACTCTTATACATTATGGATGGAAATGTAAATTAGTACAGCCATTATAAAAAAAACATACGGAGGTTCCTCAAAAAATTAAAAATAGAACGACTATATGACCCAGCAATCTTACTACTGGGTATTTATACAAAGTAAAGAAAACCAGTATATCGAATTGACACCTGTACTCCCGTTTTCAGTGCAGCACCATTCACAGTAGCAAAGATACGGAAACAACCTAAGTGTATATCAACAGACGAATGAATAAAGAAAATCTGTTATATACACAGAATGAAATACGACTCAGCCATAAAAAGAATGAAATCATGTCATTTGCAGCAACATGGATGAAACTGGAGGACATTATGTTACGTGAAATAAGCCAAGCAGAAAAAGACAAATATGGCATGTTCTTACTCACATGTGGGAACCAAAGAAATTGATCTCATGGAGGTAGATAGTAGAATGACAGCTACCAGAGACTGGGAAGAGTAGAGTAAGATGAAGAAATGTTGGTCAATGGGTACAGACATACAGGTAGACAGAAGAAATACGTTCCAGGACTTGATAGCACAGTTGGGTGACTACAGTTAACAACAATATATTATATATTTCAAATAGGTAGAAAAGAAGATTTAAAATGTTCTCAGAACAAATGAATAATAAATGGTAGAGGTGATGGATATCCTAAATACTCTGCTTCAGTGATTACACATTGTGTGAATGTATCACAAGCACTCCGTAAATATGTATGATTAGTATGTATCACTTTAAAAAATACCCATACCTGTAATGATTTAATGTTATTCCCCTCCCCAACATTGGTGGTTTTACTTGCTGTGGAGATTTTTACCCGTGGGAATTTTCAAATTTGGAACCAGAAAATCTATCTACTCTTGAATATTACTCTAAGAAATTCAGTGTCCCAAGTGAGGTCACTTGGCTTATTTGAGCATTAAAATATAAAACAAAACTAAGCTTCATCTGGGCACTTGATTTTTTTTTTTAACTTTTCCTACTGAGAATCATTGACTCTTCCTCTGATGGGAGAGCATTTTTCTAAAACAGCATGATGGCATTTCGTTTTCCCTGAAGTCCCAACCTCAGAGCTTCCCAAATAATAAACATTCCACATTCAGTCATTAGGGACTCCTCATTGCACAGCCAATGTTTTGCTATAAAGGAATCTGAACAGAAGCAGAAGCAGTAGGAGAGGCGATTCAATTGCTTACAAACTTCATGACAGGAGGGTATTAGATGATCTAGAAAATTAGGATATTTGGCTTTGAGAAACACAGGGAAACTGAGGTCCCAAGAAAAGTAACTTTTTTTAAGGCACCTCAGAGAGTGACAAACCTGGAATGAGAAGGAACCCTTGTGTATTAGTATTGCAGCAGAGCAACGTCAGGAAGCTCATCCAGGGGTCTGGATGCTACAATGAACTTCAGAGACCACTTGACTTCTCCTAGAGTCGGAAACTAAGCTGGACCCTGATTTCTGTGGAGGAGCCAGAGAGTGAGAGTTAAGGTAAGGGTTAAGGCAGCCCAAACATCCCTGCTCCATCTCCATCATCTTGAAAAGTCAATGTGTGAGTTCACAGTGGACATATAACAGCAGGGCAGGGTCCTCAGTGTCCCTGTCATCCCCTGAGTACCAAAAACAGGGCCAGGTTCCTAGTAGGGGCACAACCCAGCCCCTACATTTGTTGGCTTCTTAATAACCATTTGTTAATTGAGCGAGTGAGAGATAAAGGCGAAAGTAATGTGTGCCCCCAATAACTTCTAATTTAGAGCTGAAAAATCTAAATCTATACAAGTTAGAAAACATAAACCAATACTCCAAAAAGAAAACAAACAGACAAAAAACCTCCAGGATCTTCTACGTGGCAAGCAAAATAGGCACAATCCCTGCCCTCATGGTGGATACATTTGAATTTCTTATACTAATAATCATTTAAAATACACATTGACATATTTCACACTTTGTTACATTGAGAGGCAACTTCCATTACCTGGGTACTTAATAATGGGTAATGCATTTCCCTTTCTGATTAGTACTTGGGTGATTTATGTTCTATACCACAACTCGCTTAGGCAGATTATGCCTTGATTCTGGCCTCAATATCATCATCTGTAAAATGAACAGATTGTGATAAATATCCTCTTAACTCCCAGGTGTGGAATGAATACCAGAGCCTCACCTGGGAACAGGGAAGCAAGTTTGTGGTATTTCACTTTAATCTGCAATGCCACCTTGTGGTTATCAACACGGACCGCACCAAGGACAGGGAAGAGGCTGTGCAACACAGCAACCCACATCAGAAGATGCCGGTTTATTCTTCCCTCCCCTGAAGCTGGATGCACTGAATGGGAAACAGGAGTTTCCTTTCAAGTCCACGTCCCATAACCCTTGGAAGCCTCATCCCGCATAGAATCACCAAGAGTGAACTCTAGTAACACAGTTTGGGGCTTCCTGGAGGCTTGCAAAATGTGTCCGCCACCATCGCTCCACACTCACATGTCTCTCCTTAGGTCTGCTAGATGATGACAGATGGGACCAGGCTGGGGCAAGACACAGGAGACAGAGATGGAACGAACACAAGCCAACTTCCAGACCAAACTCCTCTTACTCAGGCCATGGGAAAAGTAAGTCATTTCCAGGGTCCAGGAGGCCTGAAGATTTTCAAGCTTCTGATTCCCTTTACTTTCTTCATATAACTACATCTTTTCTCAAGAATACATTACAAAAAGGGGTTGTCACATCTTGGAGTGGCAGTGCACCAGGTCCCTGACCTCAGGTACATACCAGTCAGTTCTAAAGCTGTGATGCCCTAGTTCCAAACACCACACTGCCAATTAGAACATACTGCAGGTGGAGCTCTCAATATGGTGAACTCAAGTGTGTTTGCACTCTGGTGGCAGAGACACTAGGCTTGCTGGGGGAGAGAGAGCCAATTTGAAATTAGCTGGTCCTTAAAAAATCAGGAACTCTAAGAATGCATTACTTTGAAATAGGAAGCAACAAGGCACAACAAAACAGCAATGACAAAGCATCGGTTCAGAAATCCTCACGCTGTACTTGGCACTGGGCTAAACATTTAACATGTGTTGTTTTATTTAATCCCTCTACAACATTATGAAGTCACTACTTTTATTATTTTAAATTTCATAGTGGAAAAAGCCAAGGCTTGCTAAGGCAAATGTAACTTGGCCCCAGTCTCCCAGCTAGGAAGTGGTGTCACTATTATTTTGAATCTCTTTCTTTCCAACTTCAGGTTTCATACTCTTCCAACACCCAGAAGAGCCATGAAGCAAGGAATTCAAAGACTTATCTTCTAGTTCTTACCCACTTGTCATGAGACATTGCATCTTTACTCCACATCTTCAGCCTCTGGTTTCCTTAGATCTAGAATGGAGATGATACAAAACCAGACTAAAGGCAAAAAGCCGGGTCACATCATACTGTGAAGTTCCTCCTAAATCTAGGACTGAAGTTTGTAATATATCAGTTGACATTGAAGTCAAAGGTTGCAAACTAGCAGCCTATAAGGGAATCCAGTTCATCAATTTGATTTGTTTACTCTGAAATTTGTTACAATTTGGAAGTTTAAAGATTTTGGGTGGACACGACTCTCCATTTGATCCTGGTTCCTATTTCTCTGTGCTATCCTATGCAGGTCAGTTGTCTGCTTGACCTCACTGGTGGATGTGTGATTACATGGCTCTTGGTTTATGTCAAATACAAGGTTTTGGTGTTGGTAATCAGAGTGCAGGCCATTATAGAGGCTAACTTCACTGCTAGCCTCCCTCTAGATTATTTTATTAAGCCATTGTTGTCCCAAACTCTGTTGTCTTCTCTGGGCAGCTTATGAGCAACTGAGACGAATGCTATACTACCACAGGAAATATTATGACCTAGATTTCAGGAGACCTGAATTCTGCTTCAAGCTGTATGGTTCTAGGCAAGCTTATGAATCTCTCTGAGCTTCAACTTTCCCACCTATGGGAGGCTTAGAGTAAACGTTGAAAACTTCCATGTCCTGGCCGGGCGCGGTGGCTCACGCCTGTAATCCCAGCACTTTGGGAGCCCAAAGTGGGCAGATCACGAGTTCAGGAGATTGAGACCATCCTGGCCAACATGGTGAAAACCTGTCTCTACTAAAAATACAAAAATTAGCTGGGTGGTGGTGTGTGTGCCTGTGGTCCCAGCTACTTGGGAGGCTGAGGCAGAATAATCGCTTGAACCCAGAAGGCAGAGCTTGCAGTGAGCCGAGATCCAGCCACTACACTCCAGCCTGGCAACAGAGCGAGACTCTGTCTAAAAAAAATAAAACAAAAACAAAACAAAACTTCTGTGTTCCTGTAAAACTGAACCTTCCATTCTGATTGGCTAAGCAGTAGCTTTTTAATTTAGATGCATGCGAGTATTGTATATTTAAATACCTTGGTCTCACACATAGGCTTTAACTGACTTGGGCATTTGTAGCTTTTAGAAGCTTCCCAGGAGATTCTAATGTGCAGCCCAAATTGAGAACCACTGTGCTAAAGTGTGAATTCTGAAACAAAGTAACTTTTTCATAAAGGACACGGAGACATTTTTAAAAATTAAAAACAGGCCGATAAAAAAAAAAAAAACTGATATAAGTGATATGTTAAAAATCCGAAGACTCTTAACTCCAAACCCAGGTTATTTTCTGTTATATTGACCATGGCATAGTATTTAAAGACCCCAATCCATCTTTTTTTAGAATACTTAAAATATCTCATAAACTCAACAAATTAAACAATGCATAGCTTGTAAAAAAAAAAAAAAAAAAAAAAAAAAAAAAAAAAGCAATACTGTGGCTTCTCCTGAGTTCCCCAGTGGCCTCATGACCTTATTTTCAGAGTGCTAAATAGTTCTCAAAGTCAAGAGAGAAGCTAGAACTAGCTAGGAAGAGTGAAGAAAAAAAACTTTCTGTATTCCAACAGTTAGCTGATTCTTATATACAAACTAAAACAATTAAGCAGCACTTTTAAGATTTTCTAATCATTTAAAAAGCCCAGATTATCACCGTCCAAGGAAAGAGAAATGACTCGGAAGTCAGTTTCTGCCGACACCTGCAGCTTTCAGCCACTCTGGTCCCTGCTTCGGGCTCCAAATCCATCTGTCAAGTCACAGCAACCCATTTGCAAATGCTGTCTGGCTTCACAAGGACTGTTTTATTCATCGCATTTATTAAGTAATAGAAAGTGAGTTATAGTCATTAGATAATATAAAAATTACTTTCATTCAGGTGTCCAAATGAGTCTCTGGCTACAATATGAAAAAAAGAGCTCTGGCTGACTTCTCTCTGTGCCCAAGAATTGTGCCAGGAAGTAGAAACTGGTCAGGCAGCCCTTTCTAGAAGATTAGCTCAGCACTTAAGTTAATTAAGCTTCGTTCCGTCAGATTGGTTTGCTGAGTGTCCAATATGTGCCTGGTCCTGTGCTAGGACAGTGTGACTTTGGACCAGGTGCTTAGTGAGTCAAGCCTCTTTTTCTTCATCTTTGTGATAGACATAATAATGTCTACATCACAATCTTGCAAATGACATAAGACATATTTAAGATCTGTCAAATGTAAAGCAACATGTTCAAAGTTTATTTTTTGTTTTATTTGCCTTTTCCTTCAAATCAAATTCAAGACGGTATCATTTCTGTGCAAAGGACAGTTGGCTATCTGATGCAACTGGAAGTTCTTGACTCACTTGCCAGCTGGCTCAGATTACCCCTTCCCCTCCCGGTGCCATTTTGATTGACAATTTGTTGTATATATGGCCCTTACAGAGGCAGTTAATCCTCTGCTTTTTGACCCATAACCTCAGGATTTTGATCTTCTTTCAGTTAATCTCTTTATGTTAATGTTTTTTCTCTTTATGTTAATTCTTAATGCAACATCAGTGAAACTTACGGTCATAAATATTTTGGGAAAAGTGGTTTGCACTTCCAATGAATTACAGATCTGAGATATGGGTGAATCTTTAAAGTACTGGTTCAATATCCTACCTGATTTTCAAAGAACTTGGGGTTTTTAGCTGGAGAACAGAGCATCTGCTGTTCCAGAGAGCTTGCTGGAGCTATCTGTACATACTTCAAGTTATGACATGGAAGATAAATCAGACCTATTGTGTGAGATTAAATAATAGAAAACGTAGTTGGAAGACTTCAATAATTTGAACTATACCACATCTACATGGGCTGTCTGGAAATTCATTGAGTCCTCTGACTCTGCAAATATGCAAGTAAAAGTTGTATTAAATAATGTTGAACATGCTATATGCTGAGCTAAATTGATTCAGTTGTAACTCATAGTATTCAAAATATAGGTGTGCTGGATATCTTGGACAGGTCTCTCCAGATACACTTTCTAACCTTCTGCACCCTTCCCTGTGGCCCAGGTGTCTGATCTCCATGACCCTCCTTGCCTTCTGGCTTCCGGTTGGATTCATCCAGAAGATTAGAGGGAGGAGGGGGGAAGGAGCATGAGGTCAGGGGACTTAACCCATCAGCTCCCTGCCTCCAGGATTGCCAAGGGCTGACTGTGTTCTTTGGGTGATTCTCACAGCCCCGTCCAGGGAGCTTTTTACCTGCTGTATGTGTGTCTCTGGGGTCCCCACAGAACATCTTCCTCTCACCCTGTCAGTACAGGCACCCTGCTCATACTAGATCTAGCAGGCTGCCCTCAAACCTTGAGTTTCCCTATGCCCAGCCCTCACCATTGTCAATACTTCCTTTATTATATTCTCCTCAAATTACACATCTTTCTTTCAGATGAGACTCTGACTGATAAAAGTGGGATAAACATACAAAGTGAGAACATAAAATTTATGAAATAAAGAAGAACTCAGTATGTTTCCTTTTTCCTTTTAATAATTCTCTAAACCCCGCAGAATACAGATGAGACGTGGAAGGGTGAAGTTCCATAGGAAGTTGGTAAGGCCAAAATAAGAACTTACATGTATTGACTTCAGATCACATACCTCAAACCTCTGTCCTGTTGCTTCTCTGAATGCTAAAAAAGAGTTGGTTGAAAATTAATCCATTTCCAACCTGGCAAACACTATTGGTAGGGTCATCAAGGTTAACATCCTCAGTGATAAATCATGTTGGTAGCATGTACCCTTGATATACTATGATGAGAATGACACTTCATCTCTGAGATTTTCCCTCCATAAGCTCATAACCCATAACCCTAGTTTCACTATGAGGAAAACATCAAAGAAACCCAGACTAAGGGACGTTCTATAAAATGCCTGACTTGTATTCCTCAATACTGTCAAGAGCATAAAAATGTCTGAGAAACTGTCACAGTACAAAGTAATCTAAGGAGATTTGCCAACTAAATGTAATGTGGTATCCTGGATGAAATTCTGGAACAGGAATAAGACATTAAAGGAAACTAATGAAATCCAAATAAAATTTGGGACCACAGCTGCTGCTGACATGAACCCATTGCTGAAGCAAAGAAGTACTGGATGGAGCCTGAGGATCCTCAGCTCCCACCAGGAAGCAGAGGGGCTGAGGAGCGATGTGGGATGGTGGCGTAGGAAGCCTGAAAGAGGCTGGAGAGAAACGTGGAGGAAAGCAGATTCTCACATGAGACGGATGGGAAACAGGAGTAGATGCAGCTCTGACTTGGACCGACAGAGCAGCATTGGAAGGCTCACATTGTGAACTTTAGCTCCAGATGGACTGCAAGAACAAATCAGCAATCCTGAGAGGACCCACAGACCCTATGAAGGAAGCGGATTGCACTTGCAGGACCTGGGAGACACCCCAAATACTCAGCTGCAGCAAGATCCACCCAAAGAGAGCCTGAGCTCAGACACACCTAGCCCTGCCCCTACCGGATGGGTCCTTCCCTACCCACCCTAGTAGCAGAAGACAAAGGACATATAATCTTGGGAGTTCTAGGGCCTCGCCCACCACTGGATCCTCTTCATACTACCACAGCTGATGCTCTCTGGAGAGTGCCACCTCCTGGCAGGAGGCCAACCAGCACAAAAATAGATCATTAAACCACCAAAGCTAAGAACCCTCACAGAGTCCACTGCACAACCATCCTCCCCAACCACCTCCATCCCAATAGGTGCTGGTATCCACAGCTGAGAGACCCACAGACTGCTCACATCATAGGACTCTGTGCAGGCAACTCCCATTACCAGCCCAGAGCGGGGCAGACTTGCTGGATGGCTACACCCAGAAGAGAGACAGCAATCACTGTAGTTTGGCTAACAGGAAGCCACATCCATAGGAAAACGGGGAGCATACTACATCAGGGAACACCTCATGGGACAAAAGAATCTGAACAACAGTCTTCAGCCCAAGACCTTCCCTCTGACAGAGCTTACCAAAATGAGAAGGAACCAGAAAACCAACTCTGGTAATACAAAAAAAAAACAAGACTATTTAACATGACCCCAAAATCACACTAGTTCACCAGCAATGGATCCAAACCAAGAAGAAATCCCTGATTTACTTAAAAAAAAAAATCAGGAGGTTAGTCATTAAATTAACCAGGGAGGTACCAGAGAAAGGCAAAGCCAAATGCAAGGAAATCCAAAACAATGATACAAGAAGTGAAGGGAGAAATATTCAAGGAAATAGATAACTCAAAGAAAAAACAATCAATCAAAAATTCAGGTAACGTTGGACACACCTATAGAAATGCAAAATGTTCTGGAAAGTCTCAGCAATAGAATTGAACAAATGGAAGAAAGAAATTCAGAGCTTGAAGACAAGGTCTTTGAATTAACCCAATCCAACAGAGACAAATAAAAAAGAATTTTATAAAATGAACAAAGCCTCCAAGAAGTTGGGGATTATGTTAAATGACCAAACCTAAGAATAATCAGTGTTCCTGAGGAAGAAGAGAATTCTAAAAGCTTGTAAAACATATTTGGAGGAATAATTAAAGAAAGCTTCCCTAGCCTATGCATTCATATACAGAAGCACAAAGAACACCTGTGAAATTCATTGGAAAAAGATCATCGCCTAGGCACATTGTCATCAGGTTATCCAAAGTTAAGACAAAGGGAAAATTCTTAAGAACTGTGAGAGACAGAAGCACCAGGTTAACTATAAACGAAAATCTATCAGATTAACAGCAGAATTCTTAGCAGAAACCCTACAAGCTAGAAGAGAGAGGAACCCTATCTTCAGCCTCCTCAAACAAAATCATTATCAGCCAAGAATTTTGTATCCAGCGAAACTAAGCATCATATATGAAGGAAAGATATAGTATATTTCAGACAAACAAATGCTGAGAGAGAATTCACCCCTACCAAGCCACCACTACAAGAACTGCTAAAAGGAGCTCTAAATCCTGAAACAAATCCTGGAAACACATCAAAATAGAACCTCTTTAAGGCATAAATCACACAGGACCTATAAAACAAAAATACAAGAAGCAAAACCAATAAAACAAAGTACACAGGCAACAAATAGCTTGATGAATGCAATGGTACCTCACATCTCAACACCAACATTGAATGTAAATGGCCTAAATGCTCCACTTAAAATATACGGAACTCCAGAATGGATAAGAGCTCACCAACTAACTATCTGCTGCCTTCTGGAGACTCACCTAACACATAAGGACTCACATAAACTTAAAGTAAATGGGTGGAAAAAGGCATTTCACACAAATGGGCACCAAAAGCAAGCAGGGGTAGCTATTCTTTCATCAGACAAAACAAACTTTAAACCAACAGCAGTTAAAAGAGACAAAGAGGGACATTACGTAATGGTAAAAGGCCTTGTTCAACAGGAAAATATGACAATCCTAAACACATGTGCACCTAACACAGGAGCTCCCAAATTTATAAAACAACTACTAATAGACCTAAGAAATGAGATAGACAACAACACAATAATAGTGAGGGACTTCAATACTCTATTGACAGCACTAGACAGGTCATCAAGACAAAAAGTCAACAACAACAGCAACAACAAGAAAACAATGAATTTAAACTATACCTTGGAAAAAATGGCCTTAACAGATATATACAGAACATTTCATCCAACAACTGCAGAATACACATTCTATTCAACAGCACATGGAACTTTCTCCAAGAGAGACCATATGATAGGCCATAAAATGAACCTCAATAATTTTAAGAAAATTAAAATTACATCAAGCATTCTTTCAGACCACAGTGGAATAAAATTGGAAATTAAATCCAAAAGGAAGCTTTAAAACCATGCAAATACATGGAAATTAAATAGCCTGCTCCTGAATGAGCACTGGGTCAAAAACAAAATCAAGATGGAAATTTAAAAATTCTTCGAACTGAATGACAATAATGACACAACCTATCAAAACCTCTGGGATACAGCAAAGGTGGTGCTAAAAGGAAAGTGCATAGCCCTAAACAGCTACATCAAAAAGACTGAAAGAGCACAAACTGACATTACAATGTCACACATCAAGAAACTAGAGAAACTAGAACAAACCAAACCCAACCCCAGCAGAAGGAAGGAAATAACCAAGATCAAGGCAGAACTAAATGAAATTGAAACAAACGAATGAACAACAAAAAAATACAAAAGATAGATGCAACAACAAGCTATTTATTTGAAAAGATAGATAATATTGATAGACCATTATCAAGATTAACCAAGAAAAGGAGAGAAAATCCAAATAGCCTCACTAAGAAATGAAACAGGAGATATTACAACTGACACCACTGAAATACAAAAGATTATTCAAGGCTACTATGAACACCTTTATGCACATAAACTAGAAAACCTAGAGGAGATGGATAAATTCCTGGAAAAATATAACCCTCCTAGGTTTTAAGCTTGGGAAGAATTAGATACCCTGAACAGACCAATAACAAGCAGTGGGATTGAAATGGTAACTAAAATATTATCAACAAAAAAAGTCCAGAACCAGACGGATTCAGAGCAAAATTCCACCAAACATTCAAAGAAGAATTGGTACCAATTCTTTTGACACTATTCCACAAGATAGAGAAAGAAGGAACCCTCTCGAATTCATCCTATGAAGCCAGCATAGCCCTAATGCCAAAACCAGGAAAGGACATAACAAAAAAGAAAACTACAGACTGATATTCTTGATGAACATAGATGCTAAAATTCTTAACAAAATACTAGATAACTGAATCCAACAACATATCAAAAAGATAATCCACCATGATCAAGTGAGTTTCATACCAGGGATGCAGGAATGGTTTAACATATGCAAGTCAATAAAAGTGATACACCATATAAACAGAATTAAAAACAGAAATCACATGACCATCTCAATAGATGCAGAAAAAAATTCAACAAAATTCAGCATCCCTTTATGATTAAAACTCTCAGCAAAATCAGCATACAAAGGACATACCTCAATGGAATAAAAGCCATATACAATGAACCCACAGCTGACATAATACTGAATGGGGAAAAGTTGAAAGCATCCCCTTTGCAACTGGAACAGGACAAGGATGCCCATTCTCATCACTCCTCTTCAACATAGCACTGGAAGTCCTAGCAAGAGGATTCAGACAGGAAAAAGAAATAAAGGGAATCCAAATTGATAAAGAGGAACTAAAAAAGTCACTGTTAGCTGACAATATGATCGTTTACCTTGAAAATCCTAAAGACTCCTCCAGTTTTCTGATGAAAGAATTCAGTGAAGTTTCCGGATACAAGATTAATCAACACAAATCAGTAGCTCTTCTATATACCAACAGCAACCAAGCAGAGAATTAGATCAAGAACTCAAACCCTTTTACAATAGCTGCAAAAATAAAATAAAATAAAATAAAATAAAATAAAATACTTAGGAATATACCTAACCAAGGAGTTAGAAGACCTCTACAAGGTAAACTACAAAACACTGTTAAAAGAAATCACAGATGGCACAAGCAAATGGAAATACGTCCCATGTTCATGGATGGGTAGAATCAATATTGTGAAAATACCATACTGCCAAAAGCACCTACAAATTCAATGCAATCTCCATCAAAACACCACTATCATTCTTCACAGAATTAGAAAAAACAATTCTAAAATTTCTATGGAACCAAAAAAGAGCCCACATAGCCAAAGCAAGACTAAGCAAAAAGAACAAATCTGAAGACATCACACTACCTGATTTCACACTGTACTATAAGGCCATAGTCACCAAAACAGCATGATACTACTATAAAAACAGGCACATGGACCAATGGAACAGAATGGAGAACCCAGATATAAACCCAAATTCTTACAGCCAACTGATCTTCCACAAAGCAAACAACGCAAACAAAAAACATAAAGTGGGGAAAAGACACCCTTTTCAACAAATGGTGTTGGAATAATTGGCTAGCCACATATAGGAGAATGAAACTGGATCCTCATCTGTCACCTTATACAAAAAAATCAACTTAAATCTAAGACTTGAAACTACAAAAATTCTAGAAGATAACATTGGAAAAACCCTTCTAGACATTGGCTTAAGCAAGGATTTCATGATCAAGAACCCAAAAGCAAATGCAATAAAAACAAAGAAAAATAGTTGGGACCTAATTAAACTAAACAATTTCGCAAGGCAAAAGGAACAGTCAGCAGAGTAAATGGACAACCCACAGAGTGGGAGAAAATCTTCACAATCTATACATCTGACAAAGGACTAATATCCAGAATCTACAATGAACTCAAACAAATCAGTAAGAATAAAAATAAACAATCCCATGAAAAAGTGGGCTAAGAACATGAATAGACAATTCTCAAAAGAAGATACACAAATGGCCAACAAACATATGGAAAAATGCTCAACATCACTAAGGATCAGAGAAGTGCAAATCAGAACCACAAGGCAGTACCACCTTACTCCTGCAAGAATGGCTGTAACAAAAAATCAAAAAACAGTAGATGTTGATGTGGATGTGGTGATCAGGGAACACTTCTACACTGCTGGTGGAAATGTGAACTAGTATAGCCACTATGGAAAACAGTGTGGAGATTCCTTAAAGAACTAAAAGTAGAACTACCATTTGATCCAGCAATCCCACTACTGGGTATCTACCCAGAGGAAAAGAAGTCGTTATACAAAAAACATACTTGCACATACACGTTTATAGCAGCACAACTCACAATTGCAAAATCATGGAACCAATCCAAATGCCCATCAATCAATGAGTAGATAAAGAAACTGTGGTATATATATATATACACACACAGTGGACGCAGCCATTAGAAGGAGTGAATTAACATTTGCAGCAACCTGGATGAGACTGGAAACTATTATTCTAAGTGAAATAACTCAGAAATGAAAAACCAAACATCATATGTTCTCACTGATATGTTGGAGTTAAGCTAGGAGGATGCAAAGGCACAAGAATGATACAATGGATGTCGGGGACTTAGAGGGAAGAGTGGGAGGGGGCGAGGGATAAAAGACTACAGATATGGTGCAGTGTATGCTGCTTGGGTATGGGTGCATCAAAATCTCACAAATCACCTCTAAAGAACTTACTCATGTAACCTAATACCACCTGTACTCCAATAACTCATGGAATAAAGCAACAAATAAAAATTGGCATTTAATTAATTGTAATGTATCCATGTTAGCCCATTATAATATATGTATCATAGTAATGAAAAGTGTTAATAATAGAGGAAACTGAGGAAGGAATATTTAGGAGCTGTCTGCACTATTTTTAAATTTTTTATGTAAATAGAAAACTATTCTGAAAGTAAAACTGTAAGCTACCACTTGTCCTCTAAAATAGAACCTGAATGTGTTGTACCTGAGGCTACTTCCTACCCCCACAAATAAAAGATGATCCAGGAAAAAAAAAAAAAAAAGTCAGTTTCAAGGTATAAACGAAATGTTTCGGACGATAGCTGCTGAAAAAAAACATTAATTTCAGAAACTTTTATAAAACACGAAAGAACATAAAAATGTTTTCTAAGGGATAGGCCTTTACAAACCACAGATAAAAAATAATATTACAAGTAATCAGTTTTCACAGTTTGATGGTGATATTGTTTTAGTTTTTAGTTCAGTTTTTTTTTTTAAACCCCGAGGTTTGAGAATTATGGGGAAAATTATAGAGAACTAGAGAAAGCGGGGAAAGGTCACTCAGATAACAGATAAAGCTATATATCAACCTACAAAGCCCAAATATATTTTTCCACATTAAGAATTCTAAGAATTTTGGATTTGTACTTTTTAAAACCAAAATGTATCAACTCTAATCTTTTGGTGTTTGAAAGGAAAGAAAAAAATTCAAAAGAAGATATCAAATATCTTATATAAAATCACATTTTGTGAATCAAATCCAGGGATTAAGCTTTCTAAATTTAAATTGCACCTGGGAATTAAAACCTAAAGGGAGAGAGTGTTTGGCCAAATACATTTGAGTTTTTACTGAATCTTAAATGAAACAAATCCCAAATTCCTCAAGATGTAGAGACAGCTCTGAAACTAGTCTGATTTCCCTTACTGCCTGTGGGCATAAGAAGGTCTAAAGAGCCTATAGTTCACCTGCATGCCTGAGCAAGGATGGAAATTTCTCTAAATTCAAAGACACAGAGGGAAAAAAGAAGCTGTAACAGTGGAGGCATTTATTTACTCTGACACATAGTTGTCAGTTGTTTGGCTTTTTCTTTGTGGATGAGATGCAAGCTCAGCACCTTTGGTCAGCTAACTTGCTGATGTTTCTTTAGTTATTCTAATTAAAAGGGACCATAAACTACTATTTCTAAAAATGTGAAATTAAAAGTACCATTGATGGCACCATTAATGGCCAAAAGCACCATTTTCTTATATGTAGCAGAGCAATAATCTCCTGGTTATCAGAAAACCCTTTTTCTTTCTTTTTTTTTTTTTTTTGAGACGGAGTCTCGCTCTGTCACCCAGGCTGGAGTGCAGTGGCCAGATCTCAGCTCACTGCAAGCTCCGCCTCCCGGGTTCCCGCCATTCTCCTGCCTCAGCCTCCCGAGTAGCTGGGACCACAGGCGCCGCCACCTCGCCCGGCTAATTTTTTGTGTTTTTAGTAGAGTCGGGGTTTCGCCGTGTTAGCCAGGATGGTCTCTATCTCCTGACCTAGTGATCCGCCCGTCTCGGCCTCCCAAAGTGCTGGGATTACAGGCTTGAGCCACCGCGCCCGGCAGAAAACCCTTTTTCTATGATGAAATGCTTTAAACAGCTCATCCTTGTCCTTGGTGTAAACTTTGATGGTTTGTGCTATAGTGTATACGTCTTCATATATGGTTCAGCATCTGTCAACGATCTGGGACCGGCTACTTTGCCTCATCGAGTCTCAGTTTTCTCTTCTATAAAATGAGATATTAATCACTCTCTAAGGGGAAGCATTACTTTTAAAGTTCTTAGCACGGTGCTTGTGGGCATGTAATAATTGTGAGCGCCCAAGGTTTTTGACAAATTGTCACCAAAATTAGTCTATCCTTTTCCCTTAATGTATTCATTCATCCATTCATTCATTTAATGAGTACTGAACACATAGGGACTGTGCTAAGTACTGGTGAGAAAATGGTAAAGGACATAGACAATCTCCCTGTTGGATATCACGTTGAAGACTTTGATACAGTGAGAGTTGGTTAATCACTTCACAGGGCTATCGAGAAAAATTACTGAGAGGTATAAGACCATGTCTTAGTGGCACCTGCTTTAGGTTGTGAGATAACTCTTCTCAAAGGAAGGGAAGACTAAAATTAGGTCTGGAAGATAAGCAAGACTTATCTAGGTAAAAAGAGTTCATGGACAGAGGGATTTTCCTGTCTACAGACCCATTTAGACAAAGATATGATATCCCTCTTTCCCTCTTTCAAAAACCTGGCGTCCTCCTTCATGAATTCAAACCTTTTCCTTTCTGAACTAGCTATAGAGTTATCAGCTAATTTTACCCTAATGAAAAGAAGCTTCGGTTTATAAATTTGTAGAACTCTAGAAATTAGAAATTCAAATTTCAGAAAGGATATTATAGTAAGTAGCCTTTAATATTTCTTTCAATCTCGGTAGACTAAAATGCAATGAACAAGAAAATTGCATGATGGACATGACATTTTAGGGCTATTTGTCTAAGTAAAATCTGGGATGGAAATAAGGGAGAGACTGGAGGTGGGGGGAATGATTTGGAAGCATCTCTGATACTGAGGGCATGAAGGATCAAAAGATTCAACCAGTCTTATGATATTGAAAAGCAAGAGAAAACCACAGTTGAGAAATATCTAAAATATAGACTCAACAGGTCTATGTTATTTGTTGTTATAGAGATGAGTTCAAATCTCTGGACTTTGAATTCTAAAAGTACCATGGAAAATAGAAGATAAAAGAGTTTAAAAGAATGTATTTGGGAAGACAAAGATGAATTTACTTAAGCCCTGCAGGCTGGCAGGAGACTCATGTGGAAATGTCCTCCATATAGGTGGGTATGTATGGACCTTTCTGAGCCTAAATGAGGATTTTTTGTTTTTTTTCTTTTTGAGACAGAATTTCACTCGTGTCACCCAGGCTGGAGTGTGGTGGAGTGATCTTGGCTCACTGCAACCTCTGCCTCTTGGGTTCAAACAATTCTCCTGCCTCAGCCTCCCAATTATCTGGGATAACAGGCATGCGCCATCATGCCCGGCTAATTTTGTATTTTTAGTAGAGGCTGGGTTTCATCATGTTGGCCAGGCCTGGTCTCAAACTCCTGATCTGAAGTGATCCACCTGCCTAGGTCTCCCAATGTGTTGAGATTACCAGCGTGAGCCATCATGCTCGGCCAGTAAGAATTTCTTAAGTGACCTATACATTGAAAAAAAAAACCAAAACTTTTTTCCTACAATTTTAATGAAATTTTCACAATAATCATACATTTTAAAAATAAGGCCCGGTGCAGTGGCTCACGCCTGTGATCCCAGCACTTTGAGAGGCTGAGGCACCAGATCACCTGAGGTCAGGACTTCGAGACCCAGCCTGGCCAATATGGTGAAACCCTGTCTTTACTAAAAATACAAAAATTAGCCAGGTGTGGTGGCGCACGCCTGTAATCCCAGCTACTTGGGAGGCTGAGGCAGAAGAATTGCTTGAACCTAAGAGTTAGAGGTTGCAGTGAGTCAAGATCACCCCACCTGCCCTCCAGCCTGGGTGACAGAGCAAGATTTCATCTTGAAAAAATAAAAAATTAATTAATTAATTAATAAAAAAATAAAATAACACTCCTGTTTCATCTGGACCAATACCTTCTTTTACCTTCTTTTTCTTTTTCCTTTCTATTTTAAGTTCCAGGGTGCATGTGCAGGATGTGCAGGTTTATTACATAGGTAAACGTGTACCATGGTGGTTTGCTGCACCTATCAACCAATACTTTCTTGATGGGTTTCCAAATGAGAATCAGTCCTTAAGCATGGAAAATGTGCCTGATTTTCTTATTTTGGTCGTAAAGAGACAAGACAAGATAGTTTGGGGTTCTTTGTTTTTAATTTTTATTGAAACATAATAACTATGTATTTTGGGGGAACATAGTGATATTTCAATACCATGTATTGTGATCAGATCAGAGTATGCTAACAGCATACTACAGATATGCTGACAGCATACCCATCATCTCAAACATTTATCATTTCTTTGTGTTGGGAGCATTCAATATCACCTCTTCTAGCTATTTGAAAATATATATCCTACATTGCTATAAAACACTAGGATGTATCCCTCCTATCTAGCTGTAATTTTGTATCCTTTAACATATCTGTCTCTATCCCCCATTCTCCCTACACTTCCCAACCTCTAGAAACCTCAGTTCTACTATTTCTCCTATGAAATCAACATTTTTAGCTTCCACATACGAATAAGAACATGCCATTATTGCCTTTCTGCCCTTGGCTTATTTCACTTAAAATAATGGCCTCCAGTTCCATCCATGCTGCTTCAGAGGACAGGATTTCATTCTTTTTATGACTGAATAGTATTTCACTGTGTATATGTACCACATTTTCTTTATCCCTTCATCTGTTGTTGAACATGGGTTGATTTAATATCTTGGCTATGGTGAAAAGTGCTGCAATAACCATGAGGGTACAAACATCTCTTCAATATACTGTTTTCCTTACCCTTGAATAAATATCCACTAGTGAGATTGCTAGATCATACAACAGTTATATTTGTAGTTTTTGAGGAATTTCTATACTGTGCTTCATAGAGGCTGCACTGTTGTAGTTAGGGTTCTCACTGTAGCATATCTAAGCCAAATCTAATCCCTGATATCCGTTGTCTGGTAAACTTGAAGAAGTTACTTTTCAGCCTCATTGTACTAAGAGGTTGTTACTTACCTCGTAAGTTTTATTTTTATTTTTTTGTCATTTAGTGAGATAACAATGTAACATGCCAAAAAAGAATCCCTGGCACACAGAATGTATCCAAATATGGTAGCAACTGCAATTTAGTATTTTGTACAGCACTCGACAGTTTTCAAAATATTTATATTATACGCTGCATCACTTACTCTTTACTGTTAGAAGGATGTTAGACCATTTTACAGGTGGGAAATATGAAACTTGGGTAACTGATAATTTATACAGCTCTTAAATGAAATTACTTAGATCTATACTTCCAAATCTGTTTCCCACTACGCAGTTCTGCTTCCCTAGATCATGGGAAAGGAAGATGAGAATCCTCAAAAATGACACCATGTTTTTATATGTGCTTCTCTGTGTGCTATATACTAGTTTTACACTTTAATGCATATCAAATTTAATGTATATAAAATAATTTACATTATTTAGAAATACTGTAAGACCAAATTTGATCATCTTTCTCATTATGATTGTCATTTTTATGACTTTAACAGCTTTATTGAAGTACATTTTACATACCATAAAATTCGCCTGTTTTTCAGGGTAAAATTCAGTAATTATTAGTAACTTTATGTAGTTGTGCAACCATTACCACGATTCAGATTTAGAACATTTCCATCACTCTAAAAAGAAGCCCTGTGTCTGTTTGCAATCAGTTTAGAGTTCCTCCTTATGCCCCAGGCCACTGCTAATCCATTTTCTGTCTGTAGAGGCTTACCTTTTCTGAAACTTTCATACAAATAGACCACATAATATGCAGTCTTTCGTGTCTGTCTTTTTCCACTTAGAATGTTTTTGAAGTTATCCACTTTGTCACTTTTATCAATGGGTTGTTCCTTTTTATTGCTGAATAATATTCAATCATATGGCTATATCACATTTTGTTTATCCATTCACCACCAGTTGATAGACATTTTCATTGTTCTCATGTCTGAACTCTTACTAATAATGTTATTATGAAAAATCATATGCAGGTCTATGTGACAAATGTTTTTATTTCTTTTGAATATATACTTAAGGGTAGAATTTCTGGGTCATATGGTAAATATATGTTTAACTTTTTAAGAAACTGTGAAATTGTTTTTGAAAGTGGCTATACTATCTTGCATTTCCAGCATTGTATGAAGATTGCCATTGTCTGTATCCTTATCAACACTCATTATTGTCTGTCTTTTTGATCATAGACATTGTAGTGGATATGTAGTATTATCTCATTGTAGTTTTGATTTGTATTTCCCTATTGACTAATGATGCTGGCTTTTTTATGAGCTATTTGGCCATTTATTTTATTTGATAAAATATATCTTCAAATATTTTGCTATTGTATTGGATTGTTTGTTTTATTATTGAATTATATGACCTCCTTATATATTGTAAATAAAAGTCCTTTACCAAATATGATTTGCAAATATTTTCTCCAAGTCTGTGACTTGCATACTCCTCTTCTTAATATTTTTTGCAGTAAAAATTATTTTAATTTTGATAAAGTCCAATTTAATATTTTTCTTGTATGGATTATGCTTTTGATGTTATATCTAAGAACACTTTGTTCAACCTAACATCATTTCCCCAAAAGTTCTCTTTTAAAAGTTTAATAGTTTTACCTCTTGCATTTAGATCTATGATTAATTAATCTATGATTAATTAATTAGGGTTATTTTTGTGAGTGGTACAGGATAAGGGTGAAAAAAATTCATTATTTCATTTCTCAGAATCGTGGTTGAAAAGATTATTCTTTCTGCAATTGAATTGCTTTGGTACCTTTGTCAAAATTCAATTAGCCATAAAAGTAAAAATTAATTTTTGTACTCAGTTTTTTCCATTGGTTATCCTCAAACAACTGTCACGCTGTATTGCGTTCTGTAAGTTATATAAGTTGAATTCAAGATGTTTAAGTCCTCTATCTTGTTTTGTTACAAATTTATTTTGGCTTTTCTTATTGCTTTGTATTTTCATATAATCTTTAGGTTCAGTTTGTCGACTATTATTTTTTCTAAAACAGTTTAAAAATCTGCTGAAATTTTGACAGAAAATGTATTGAATCCATACACCAAAACTTAAGGAGAACTGCTTTCTAAACAATATTGAGTCATCAGATCTGTGAACATAAACTATTTCTCCATTTATTTAGATCTTTGATTTAATTTCAATAATTTTTGTAGTTTTCATTGCAAAAGTTTAGCATTTCATTTGTTATATATTCCTTACCCTGACGTCACAGAAATAATTTCTTACTTGTTAAATGTTCTAAAGTTATGCTATTCACATTTAGATTGCTAATTCTTCTGGAATTAGGTAGGGGAAATTTTTATTTTGATTGTTAATTCATCTGGAATTAGGTAGGAAAATATTTTATTTTTTCCCTAAGAATAGTCAATTGACTTAGCACTGTTTACAGAAGAATGAATTCTTTTCACACTAATGTAAATACCACATTTCTCATAAAGCAATTTCTCATATATAAATGTGTCTGTTTCTGAGCTCTAAAGTTTATTCTATTGTTTGTTTGTCTACCCCTTAGTTAATTAAACATTATTTTAATTACCATAGCCTTATATAAATTATTAATATTCTGCCCAGCAATTCTGTCTCTTATATAATTATTCAAACTTTTCTTGGCTAGTCTTAGCCTTAAAATCTTTCATACAATCATTTGGAACAACTTGTCAGGTCACACACACATGCAAGCACAAGTGGCACACACACATGCCACACACACACAGACATACATGTACACATGCATGCATATACACAGACTCATACATATTGTTGAGATTGTTATTAAAATTGTACTTATTACTATAGATTAATTGGAGATTTTGTAGAATAATTTGGGAGAAATTAACGTTGCATTTTTTATGTCTATCAACATGATCTCCTGATATTCAAATGTTCTGTTACGTACTTCAACAAGTTTTATAATTTCATTCTTATTTAAAATTCATGTAAATCTCTTTCTGGATTTATTTCTTCATATTGTATAGTTGATGTTGCTACCATAAATTGCATCTTTAAGACATTCATGTTTTCTAATAAATTGCTATGATGCCTTGTCAATACTGATAATTCATGTTTTGATATTGTACCCAACAGTCTAAATTCTTAATATTTCAAATATAGACATTCTCCTAGAATTCTCATGTAGAAATTATTTTGTAGAAATACCAATCATCACTTCTCCCTTTCGAATTCTTTCCTTCCCTCCCTCCCTCCCTCCTTCCTTCCTTCCTCTGTCTCTCTGTTTCTCTCTCTCTCTCTCTCTCTCTCTCTCTCTCTCTCTCTCTCTCTGCCTTTCATTTTATTGTGCTAGCTTGGACATCCATGTCATATTTAAGAGAAGCAGCAATAACAGATATTGCTGCCTTGGTCCTGACCTTACAGGGAATGCTTTTAATATGTCACTATTGAATAGTTTTGCTGCTGTTTTTTTTTTTTTTTTTTTTTTGCTGGATAAATTTATCTGTAAAATGCTTTTTAATTTTCTTATATTGTTGAGAGTTACTTATACCATGGATGGAGATTATTACATTAAACACCTTTTTACATTTATTGAGAAGACCATATGTTTTTACTCCTTTTGTCTTTTAATGGTAGGAGTTAAAAGTACCAGATTTTTTTAACAGTTAAAATTTCCTTTTTGAGATAACTTTTATCTGATTATTAAGTATCCAGAAAATACTGAATTAACAATTGATAATAATTCATTGGGATTTTATATAAATCTTTCTAACTGATACTGTTTTAAATTTCTTGTAGTACTCTTATCCAGTTTTGAATTTTAATCTTAGCAAAAAATGACTGGGAGCATAATGTTTTTGCTCAACATTCTCTGGAATAGTTAGTATAAGACAGGCATTGCATATGCCTTATAGTTCTGATCATTTCTGCAAATGTTTAGGTTCAGTTGGAGTGTGTGCATGTTTAGATATAGATGTATTTTTTATTTAATCTCTGTAATGATTTGAGTTTTATCGATTCCTTTTTTCTTGAGTAAGTTTGGTTCTATGTGCTGCTTTATTTTCATTTCTCTCATTTTTTTACTGATATTTTCTTCCCTCTGCTGTTTTTTTCTAATATTTAATTTAATCATTTTTTCATCTATGTTTAGCCTTCTTTTCTTTTTAAATAATTTAATCCAATTTTTTCCTTTTTAACATTTTTATAGATTCAAGGGGTACGTGTACAGGTTTGTTACAAGTATATATTGTAATGGTGAGGTATGGGCTTCTAGAATAGTATCTTCTTTCCTTAAGTAAGGCAATAAATTGGCCCTAGTAACTTCTTTAGCCGTATTACACAATATTTAACAATGCTGTTATGGTAATTCAGATTTAAATAACTTAGTTTTCCTTATTCATTCTTAATCAACAATTTAATTGACTTTTAGTCTTTCAAATGAAAGACTTTAGTTATCTTTTTGTTATTGATTTTTTTTTCCAGTGTGGTTAAATAACACAGTCTATGATATTAACTCTTTGAAATTTGCTTAGACTTCTTGTGTGGCCTAGTTGATGAAACATTTAAAACATATATTTGAGATGTTTATTTATCTTTCAATTAGTGTGTGTCACATTTCTTTTCTTTCTTTCTTTCTTCTTTCTTTCTTTTTTTTTTTTTTTGATGTTTAAATGTTAGGATGCATACATGACAACAAAGTCAGTTTTGTCAGTCTCTGCAAACTTGCCAAACAATTCAAAGAGCCTAGAATACTTTATCTTGTTCACACTGCCACCCTGTCATTCATGTTATTTATTGTTTAGAATACTTTCTTTGCACATTGTTTCTAATAACCTCAATTTAGTTATTATTGGTTTTGTTTCTGTTTATTTAGGTTTACTTACATGTCTACTTATTTCTTTCCTTACCACTATAACTTGCACATCTCTAATTCCTTTTTAGTATAATTTGCTTCTTTCTGAAATACATTCTTTAGCAACACTTTTTGCAATGGTCTATAAGTCTTTAGTCTTTTCTGAATATTTGTTCACCTTAGTATCAATCTTGAACGACATTTGGTATAATAGAGGCACCAGATTAAAATTACTTTCCTTCGTATATATATTGTTTCATTCTAGCCTCTATTATTACTGATAAGAAGTCTACCAAACATCTAATATTCTTATTTTTATTTTTGCCATTGTGCATTTTCCTTTGTTTGCTTTTTACAATTCTTACTATGTCTACAGATTCACTATGTTTTGTTTGTGTGTTTAGTTTGATTTTTTTTTACTTTTCAGGACTGGTTACAACTCTTTAAACTGATACCTCATGTCTTTATTCTGTTCTGAAAAATTACCAGCTCTTTTATCTTAAATTTTCACTCCATCACCATGCATCATGTATCTTCTCTTTTTGAAACTTCGTTCATTCATTCATCTTTTCAACAAATTTTTTTTGAGTACCTACTACTTGCTGTACATTGTTTTAGATGGTTAATAAAATATTAACAAAATAAAGTATTGAAGCTTCTAATATCCTACTTCATGATTCTTAATCTATTTTTAAATGTGTTTACATTTATTTATATCTCTGTACTTCAATCTAGGTAATTTATCTTCTTAATCTTCTTGTTCTTTGCTTCTCTCTTCAAGTATGAGTAATCTACTGTTTAGTCCGGTCAGTAATGTTTTAAAAAATTAAGACCATATATTTTTGTCTTTATAGTATATATTTTTTAAATTATATTTTTATAATTTCTTATTTCACTTTAATTTGTTTCTGTCTATGTTCTCTTTAATCATTTAAAATGTATTTATTTGATAGCTTCATTCTTCTGTTCTCTGATTTCAACTTCTTGGGGTATTAATTTTCTGCTTTGTTGTTTCTGTTGATCTCCCACATGGTGGATTATTTCCTCAAGTAATTTGTAATTTTGGACTATGTGTTTACTTTCAGTGGTGGTCCTTCCGCCACACTCCATCCCCTGCTGTCAATGGGAGGCACGTATCCTCTGGATTTTGGAAGTGTCTCCACAGTGTGGTTTCTTTCATTAGTGTATTCTGAAACCATGGGGCTTACAATAGTCTTAGAGAAAATTTCACATTATTTTTTTCACTTGTGATCCCAACTGCATATGAATATCAAATTCTGACCCAATATGCATGTATGGTTCATGTTAATTTCTTCAATTTCGAACTGTAGATACATCTTTTCCTTCCATTAGTCATAGGCAGAAGACAAACTTTCTTGCTACTTTTCTGTACCTGTAGGAGAAAAGATTTCCCCTTATAACACAGATTCTACAATCTTTCATGGCCCTGGAGTTATGTAGAACATCTATATACAGCTTTCAGTTCCCTACAATCCTAAATCCACACTTTTTGTTCCTACAGGAGCATTCAATTCCCATGTTGTCTGCTATGTCTTTAACCACTATCTCATTAACTTGAATGCGTATGCATTTGGCTTAGATCTCTCTCTTAACTCTTACCCTTCAGGATTTGTGCTTCTTTCTTTCAGTCTTAGCTATGTATTGCTATACCACTGTTGCAATATCATTACTATATCATTTTTGTTATAACACATTTCCATGTGTTCAGAATAACAGTGGGTCTCTGGATGCTCCATCCATGATATTGCTAGAAGTGTGAAGAAGTCAGGTCAAGAAAGGAGAAGGACTAACTCATGGTCTTTAGCATGCCTACCATTGAGCCAGATCTCCTGGCTCTCAGCTTAGCTTTCATATTTCCACAATAGGGTGGATGAATAGCCATGTGCTTTATTTATTTTACATGTACTTTGCTCACAGTTTTCTTTCACTCCCGCTTTCCAACTATTCTGCCTTTGTCACTCCATTCCTTCCAAATATGTTTCAAATAAATATTTCTTAAGTCTTAATAAAGTTGCAGTGTATAATATTACACCTTTAAGGCAGTGGTCACATCTCCCCAGGGTGTTGTAATTATAGGATAATATAATACTCAGTAATGTATACAATATGACAATACATTCCTCAGCTCAGTTATGGGATGAAACTTGAATTATATGGGAGAATGACCCTCCAGAAAGCATAGACTATTTGGTATGTAATTTTATCACAAGAGAACCTCATTGCCCAATAGAGTAACCTCTAGATATATGTAAGTTTTGAACATTTGAAATGTATCCAATAGGACTGAGGAACTATATTTTAAAGTGTTAATTAATTTAAAGTTAAAGATGGATGCTCTATTCAGTTATTAACAATCTTTTAAGTACTTTTGAAGGATTTCTATATGTGAATGTTTTTCTCTGTAAATTTGATGGAATCAAAAGGTAGATTAGGTATTTCTGATGACAATTTAGTGCTCAAATTGAGATGTGCTATAAAGATACAGTAACTATGATTTTTGCAGATTGATTTTGTATCCTGAGACTTTGCTGAAGTTGCTTATCAGCTTAAGGAGTTTTGGGGCTCAGACGGTAAGGTTTTCTAAATATACAATCATGTCATCTGCAAAGAGAGATAATTTGACTTCCTCTCTTCTTATTTGAATACTGTTGTTTCTTTCTCTTGCTGATTGCCCTGGCCAGAACTTCCAATACTCTGTTGAATAGGAGTGGTGAGAGAGGGCATCCTTGTCTTGTGCTAGTTTTCAAAGGGAATGTTTCCAGCTTTTGCCCATTCAGTATGATATTGGCTGTGGGTTTGTCATAAACAGCTCTTATTATTTTGAGGTACGTTCCTAGTTCATTGAACGTTTTTACCATGAAGGGGTGTTGAATTTTATTGAAGGCCTTTTCTGTATCTATTGAGATAATCATACAGTTTTTGTCATTGGTTGTGTTTATGCAATGGATTACGTTTATTGATTTGCATATGTTGAACCAGCCTTGCATCCCAGGGATGAAGCTGCCTTGATCATGGTGGATAAACTTTTTAATGTGCTGCTGGATTTGGTTTGCCAGTATTTTATTGAGGATTTTTGCACTGATGTTCATCAGGGATATTGGCCTGGAATTTTTTTTTGTTGTTGTGTCTCTGCCAGGTTTTGATATCAGGGTGATGCTGGCCTCATAGAATGAGTTAGGGAGGAGTCCCTTCCTCTTTTACTATCGATTGGAATAATTTCAGAAGGAATGCTACCAACTTCTATTTGTACCTCTGGTAGAATTCAGCTGTGAATCCATCTGGTCCTGGGCTTCTTTTTGGTTGGTAGGCTATTAATTACTGCCTCAATTTCAGAACCTATTATTGGTCTATTCAGGGATTTGACTTCTTCCTGGATTAGTCTTGGGAGGGTGTATGTGTCCAGGAATTTATCCATTTTTTCTAGATCTTCTAGTTTATTTGCGTAGCAGTGCTTATAGTATTCTCTGATGGTAGTTTGTATTTCTGAGGAATCAGTGGTGATCTCCCCTTTATCATATTTTATTGTGCCTATTTGATTCTTCTCTCTTTTCTTCTTTATTATTCTGGCTAGCAGTCTTTCTATTTTGTTAATCTTTTCAGAAAACCAGCTCCTGGATTCACTGATTTTTTGAAGGGTTCTTCTTGTCTCTATTTCCTTTAGTTCAGCTCTGTGAGCAAACTCCCATTCACTATTCCTACAAAAAGAGTAAAATATCTAGGAACACAACTTACAAGGGATGTGAAAGACCTCTTCAAGGAGAACTGCAAACCAATACACAAGGAAATAAGTGAAGATACAAACAAATGGAAAAACATTTCATGCTCATGAATAGCAAGAATCAATATTGTGAAAATGGCCATAGTGCCAAAAGTAATTTACAGATTCAATGCTGTTCCCATCAAGCTACCATTAACTTTCTTCACAGAATTAGAAAAAACTACTTTAAATTTCATTTGGAACCAAAAATGACCCTATATGGCCAAGAGCATCCTAAGCAAAAAGAACAAAGTTGCAGGCATTATGCTACCTGACTTCAAACCATACTATAAGGCTATGGTAACCAAAACAGCATGGTAATGGTACCAAAACAGATATATAGACCAATAGAACAGATCAGAGGCCTCAGAAATAACACCACACATCTACAACCATCTGACCTTTGACAAACCTGACAAAAACAAGCAATGGAGAAACAATTCCCTATTTAATAAGTGGTGCTGGGAAAACTGGCAAGCCATATGCAGAAAACTGAAACTGGACCCCTTCCTTATACCTTATAGAAAAATCAACTCAAGATGGATTAAAGATTTAAAGGTTTAAGACCTAAAACCATAAAAACCCTGGAAGAAAACCTAGGGAATACCATTCAGGACACAGGCATGGGCAGATACTTCATGACACCAAAACCAATGGCAACAAAAGCCAAAGTTGACAAATGGAATCTAATTAAACTAAGAACTTCTACACAGCAAAAGAAACTACCATCAGAGTGAACAGGCAACCTATAGAATGGGAGAAAATTTTTGCAATGTATCTGACAAAAGGCTAATATCCAAAATCTACAAGAAACTTAAACAATTTTACAAGAAAAAAACAAACAACCCCATCAAAAAGTGGGTGAAGGATATGAACAGACACTTTTCAAAAGAAGACACTTATGTGGCCAATAAACACATGAAAACAACCTCATCATCACTGATCATTAGAGAAATGCAGATCAAAACCACAATGAGAGACCATCTCATGCCAGTTAGAATGGTGATTATTAAAAAGTAAGCAAACAACAGATGCTGAAGGGGATGTGGAGAAATAGGAATGCTTTTACACTTTTGGTGGGAGTGTAAATTAGTTCAACCATTGTGGAAGACAAAGTGGCGAGTCCTCAAGGATCTAGAACTAGAAATACCATTTGACCCAGCAATCCCGTTACTGGGTATATACCCAAAGGATTATAAGTCATCCTACCATAAAGACACATGCACACATATGTTTATTGCAGCACTATTCACAATAGCAAAGGCTTGGAACTAACCCAAATGCCCATCGATGTTATATTGGATAAAGAAAATATGGCACATATATGGAATATTATGCAGTCATAAAAAAAGAATAAGTTCATGTCCTTTGCAGGGACATGGATGAAGCTGGAAACCATCATTCTCAGCAAAATAACACAGGAACAGAAAATCAAACACCACATGTTCTCACTCATAAGTTGGAGTTGAACAATGAGAACATATGGGTACAGAGAGGGGCGGGATAGCATGAGGAGAAATACCTAATGCAGATGACGCATTGATGGGTGCAGCAAACCACCATGGGACGTATATACCTATGTAACAACCTGCACGTTCTGCACATGTATCCCAGAACTTAAAGTATAGTTAAAAAAAAAAAATGCAGCAACTAACTGGCCTAGTTTGTCTGAAACTGAGGGTTTTCCTGCATGAGAGACTTCCAGGGCTAAAACCTAGACAGACCCAGGGAAACTTGACAGATTTGTTTAAGCATAAAAACACACTGGATTTTAAAGACAAAATATTAAAAAAAGATATTACATTCATATTTTTATGTTAATGACACTGAAATAATATTTTAGACATATAGAGCAAATAAAACATATCCTTAAAACTATTTCATCGGTTTCTTTTTACTTCATTTTAATGCAGCTACTAAAAATATTGAAACATTACATGTGGCTCACATTATATTTCCACAGAGGTAGTCTAGAATTTAGGCCACTTTGAGTGATTTTATCTATCTATCAATCAACTATCTATCTATCCATTTACTGTGAGCACTCAAAGTTTAATGCCTGGACTTACAAAATCTTTGACGAGATTTCACAAATCTTAATGCATTTTATATCCCCAGAGCTATTATTTGGATGTTTCTCACCCAAAACGTGGGCTGGAAACTTAATCCTCAATGCAACAGTGTTGGAAGGTGGAGCCTAATGCAAGATGCGAATGGATTAGTGCTGATTATAATAGGATTGGAGTCTGCAAATTCAATCACTTAGTTTCAATCTCCCATTCTTTGTCCTCCAACCATGAGATGACATAGCAAGAAGCCCTCTGTCAAATATCAGCTCCTTAAATCTTGGATATTCAAGACTTTGGAATATGAGACACTAAATTTTTATTCACTATAAATTGTTTGATCTCAGTATTTTGTTATAGTAGCACAAAATGGACTGACACCCAGTGTCTAACAATTAGTACTGTTCATAACTGTCATCTTTTGAGGACTTGCTATATTCTAGGTACAATAGTTTCCTAAATTCCTAAATTCTATGTACCCAAATAGATCTCAATCTCTAAAATAGCCCACTGACATAGGTAACTACATAATATCTCCTAAATTTCTTACAATACATGTAAGAAAACTGAGGTACATAATGGAAAAATAACTCACCAATGTACTTCTTCCTAGTCAGTGATAGAGCCCAGGTCCCCAACTCTGAAAGATAATTCTTACCAAGATGACTTCAACATGGGTGTGGTCACCTGGGATCTGCATTGACAACTATGGGACTGGAGTTTATATTAACACACAGGAGTAAGAACAAAGAGTGTTGGATCACCTGGACAGGTTTTTTCAACAAATATATAACAATAATCAAGGTAATTGGCATATTTTTCTTTTTACTGTGAGTTTACACTTAGTGTTTGCCACAACTTCGCTTTTATCTTGGGCAGATGTTGATCTTTCTAATACATTGCTGCCTCCTGGCTCAAGGTTTGCTGCCATCAAGAGTAACGACAGTTAATATGTTCCTGAAACATAATAGATGCCAAAACTCTGCTATGTGCTAAACCTGTATTATTTCATCATAACTTAACCTAAGCCTTGTGAGTAAAGATATTATTATAAGCTCCCTTTAATAGATGAGAACATTGAGGCAAAAACTTAAGCAATTTACCAAAAATGATATCTTTCTGGGTAGATCCGGAATGTCAATCTGGTTTCATCTGCTTCCAGAAAAGAAACTTTCTGTCCTTTGATATACTGAAGATATAACAAATGATCTCAAGATTCTGGCCCCAGTGAATCTGAATCTTGTTTAACACAGAATAGCACAATGTTAGCTTTATAAAATTGTATCTTTTGGGGGGATGTCATCAATAATTCGAGGTTCACACTCTACTAATTTCCTATCACTGCTAAAAAAAATGATCAAAAAAAAATGATCACAAACTTGGTGGCTCCAAATAACACACATTTATTCTGTATAGTTATGAATGTCAGAAACCCAAATTCAGTTTCACTGAGCCCAAACATAGGTGTCAGCATGGTCCTTCTCCCTGGGGAAGCTCTGGGGGAAACATCCTTTTCCTTAGTCTTTTCAGCTTGTAGAACTCCATTCTTTACATTCCTTGGCCTTTTGCCCCTTTCTCTAGCGCAAGCAGCTTAGCATCCTCAAATTGCTCTACTTTGTCATCACATCACCTTCTCTCCTGTGTTCGTAGTCAAATTTCCCTGTACTTCCCTATTATAAGGACAGTTGTGATTACATTTAGATCACACTCAGATAATGCAGGATAAGATAATCTACTCATTTCAAGACTCTTAACTGGTTAACTCTTGACACGATTTGTACCATCCCTGTAACTATATAAGGTTACATTCACAGGTTTTAGGGATTAGGCCAAAGACATACTGGGGAAACCATTACTCAGCCTAAAAACACTACTTATTTGTGCATGTCCTTGATTTTCACAACAGTCACAAAGGTGAGCACAGATGAGTCTTTTAGAAAAGTGTACATTCTAAATAGCTGTACACAAGTGCATTAACATGTCTAAAATATTGCTCAAAACCTATGTAAAATTAAGTTTCACAGGAAAACTGTAGATGTTGACAATATTAATTCTAATATTCTTCTTTCTTGTTAACTCTCTTAAAAATATATCCAAAGATGTTTGCATTTTGTCTTTCTTTATCATAGAAAGTTTGTAAAATTTTAGTAATTTCAATACTTAATATGACATAAACTAATAAAGGATGGATGAGACTAAAAAGAGTTTATGATGCTGTTTTTATCTGCTTGTGGTGGGTATAGTCAATCTACTTTTGTTCTCATAAGCAGCTTTATTAAAATCTATGAACACTTACAATTTAAAATTTTGTAAGTAGAAGAGCTTCTGTACTTATAACAGTAAATTTATAAGAACATTTTTGAAGAGATACAGACTGCTTATAATATGTGAGATCTCATTAGGTAAATAAAATATTATTTATGCTTGCAATCTAATGAGAAATGTATAATTTATCTTAAACCACTTGCTTCCACATAGAGTTTATACATACTTAGAGTGCATTTATGCCACATGGTTCTCACAGATATCTTTGAGATAGATAGAACAGATATAACCTCCACTTTGCAAAACAAAAAAAAAAACAAAAACAAACAAAAAAAACACCAAAAAAAAAAAAACCAGGCAAATAGATATAATGTCAACTTTGCAAAAACAAACAAACAAACAAACAAAAACTAATGAGAAACAGAATTCAGGCTAGTTCTCATCTGAGATATATGAGCTAATTACACCTAGAGAGACCAGAATACTGATAGATGTCACTATCTTCCTACTGAAGTTATACTGATGTGATTTTATTACACATTTCCTCTAAAGTTACTTAAACATTCTATTTGCTTGCTTTGAAGAAACTGATACTTTTTAAAAATTTAATATGTTGGATTTACTTTTATGACTGAAATTGATTACAAATTCCTTTTTTTTTTTTTCAAATTTTATTTTACATTCAGGGGGTACATGTGTGGGTTTTTTACCTGGGTATATTGTGTAATGCTGAGGTTTGGGGTATGAAAGAATAGTACCCAGAGGGTAGTTTTCCAACTCTTGTCCCCTCTGTCTCTCTCCACTTTAGTAGTCCCCAGTTTCCATTGTTGCCATCTTTATACCCCTGAATACCCAATGTCTAACTCCCACTTATAAGTGAGAACATGTTATATTTGGTTTTCTGTTCCTGTGTTAATTTGCTTAGAACAATGGCCTCCAGCTGCAACCATGTTGCTGCAAATGGCAATATTGTTCTTTTTTATGGGTGTGTAGTGTTACGTGTTATATATGTACTGCATTTTATCCAGCCCACCACTGATGAGCACCTAGGTTGATTCCATGTCTTTGCTATTGCAAGTAGAGCTGTGACGAACATGCGAGTACACGTATCCATTTGGTAGAATAATTCATTTTTCTTTTGGATGTATGCCCAGTAATGGGATTGCTGGGTTGAGTGGTAGTTCTGTTTGAGAAATCTCCAAACTGCTTTCCACTGGGGATGAACTAATTTATATTTCCACTAACAGTGTATAAGTATTCCATTTTCTCCACAACTCACTAGTGTCTATATTTTTTGATATTTTAATAACAGTCATTCTGATTGGTGTGGGATGGTGTCTCATTGTGATTTTGATTCACATTCCTCTGATGATTAGTGATATGGTGCGTTTTTTCATGTTTATTGGCTGCTCATATGTCTTCTTTTGAAAAGTATCTCTTCATGTCTTTTGCCCATTTTTAAATAAAGGTGTTTTTGGCTTGTTGAGTTTTTTAAATTCCTTATAGATTCTGGATATTAGACCTTTGTCAGATGAATGTTTTCTCCCATTCTGTAGATTATCTGTTTATGCTATTGATAGTTTCTTTTGTTGCACAGAAACTCTTTTGTTTAACTAGGTCCCCCTTGTCAATTTTTGTTTTGTTAGAATTGCTTTTGAGAACTCAGTCATAAATTATTTCCCAAGGCTTATGTACAGAATGGTGTTTCCTAGGTTTTCTTCTAGAATTCTTATATTTTGAAGCCTTACATTTACATATTTAATGGATCTCTGAGTTAATTTTTGTATATGATGATAGGCGGGGGTCCAATTTTGTTCTTCTGCATATGATTAGCCACATATCCCAGCACCATTTATTGAATAGGGAGTCCTTCCACCACTGCTTATTTTTTGTTGCCTTTGTTGAAGACCAGATGGCTATAGGTGTGTAGGTTTATTTCTGGGTTCTCTATTCTGTTCCATTGGTCTTTGTGTCTGCTTTTGTACCAGTAACATGATGTTTTGGTTACTGTAGCCTTATAGTATAGTTTTTAATAAGGTAATATTATGCCTCTGGCTGCGTTCTTTTTGCTTAGGATTGCTTTGGAAATTCAGGCTCTTTTATGGTTTTATATGAATTTTGGAATAGTATTTTTCTAGTTTTGTGAAAAATGACATTGGTAGTTTGATAGTAATAGCATTGAATTTGTAGATTGCTTTGGGCAATATGGCCATTTTAATGATATTGAGTCTTCCAAACCATGAGCATGGAATGTTTTTCCATTTGTTTGCATCACTTACAATTTCTTTGAGCAGTGTTTCATAGTCCTCCTTATAGAGATCGTTCACCTCGTTGGCTAGATGTATTCCTAGGTATGTGTGTGTGTATTGTAAATCAGATTGCATTCTTGATTTGGCTCTCAGCTTGAACATTATTGATGTATAGAAATGCTACTGATTTTTATTTTCAATTTTTTAAAATTTTTGTGGATACCTAGTATTTGATAGCACAACACGGTGACTATAGTCAATAATAATTTAATTATACATTTAAAAATAACTAAAAGAGCATAATTGGATTGTTTTAATTCAAAGGATATGTGCTTGAAAGGATGGATACCCAATTTTTCATGATGTGATTATTATGTTTTGCATGCTTGTATCAAAACATCTTATGTACCCCACAAATGCTATTGATTTTTGTACATTGATTTTATGTTTTGAAATTTTACTAAAGTTGATAAATTTTATTAGACAGATGGAGAAACAAAGGCACAATGAATCCAATATGCTCAACACAGATATTGGTCTGTTTGTATCTATGTTTTCACAGACTCAACTGATTTAAACATCATCTTAAGAAGTCTTCTTGTTCAAGATTTTGTTTCATCGAATGTATAGTATTATATGTTATGTGTTTATATGCATGTGTATATGTATAAACAAATTATATATATGTACAAATAAATTATCTCTCTATATATACAAATATGTGTTTCTTATCTGTGAACTATGCTAGAATATAAGTTCCATGAATGCAATGATTTTTGTATCTTTAGTTTAATAATTTATTTCAAGTGACTAGACTTGAACTGGATTCACAATAGTTACTAAATAAAAATTTGTTGAACAAGTAAATTAAGTCAAATTCTTGCCCAAATAAATGAGTGTGGCTTTGATAAGAATATTAATTACAAAAACGTCTCTTCCCTTAAATGGCAACTTTCGTATAATTTATTCTCATTGTGCAAAGGAGAGAACTGAAGCTCATTAAAACACAGAAATGAGGCCAGGCATGGTGGCTCACGCCTGTAATCCCAGAACTTTGGGAGGCCAAGGCGGGTCGATCACAAGGTCAGGCATTCAAGACCAGCCTGACAAACATGGTGAAACCTCATCTCTACTAAAAATGTAAAAATAAGCCGTCTCTACTAAAAATGTAAAAATTACAGGTTTTGTGCACCTGTAATTGCAGCTATTTGGGAGACTGAGACGGGAGAACCCCTTGAACCCTGGAGGCGGAGGTTGCAGTGAGCCGAGATCCTGCCACTGCACTACGGTCTGGGCAACAGAGCAAGATTCCGTTTCAAAAAATAAACAAAGTCAAGCAAACAAACAAACAAAAAACAGAAATGAGATGAATTCACCATGGCCACTCAATAGTTGGCATTTAATGCTATATTTGCATATAAATATAAATGATCCCTTCTACCTCCACTCTACTCAGTTAATAGATAATCACATATGTAGAAGTGTCTTCTTGCCCCTTATGCAGGATTCATGCTTTCATTGAGATCTAAGAGATAAAAGATACAGGTAGTCTGGGGGCCTAATTTTGACCAACAGTACAGGACGGGAATTTATATTGACATTTACCATAGAATAATAGGAACTCCCAAATGCTCAGGATTACCCCCACTTCCTATAGTCCAGCATTTTTCCTCCACACTAAACTGTTCAAATTCTCTTTTGAGAATTACTTGAAAGAGAACAGAGATAATTCAGCCACCTCTCATTTCTACCCTGCTTGTTTAGCTGAAATGAGACTCAATCTTAGACGCTAATTCCTACTCTCAGGAAGAACAGAATGAAATGCTCTGTTTGCCAACAGTGTCCGCAGTGATTAATCTGTACTCATGTTGTGGTTATGTCTGGAGAAAAGCATGAAGCCGTATTTGCATAATTGTTTACAAACTCATCCTACTCATTGATGGGTGTGTATTTACCCCACAAGCTGCACTCAGCTGAGGTTAATACTCTCCAGAGTAACAGAAGAAGAGCAGCAATCATTTTAGTAGAGCAATTGTGTTCCTTAAGGGGTATCAGAAAGACCTAATTCTTTCACTTGACTGCTCTCTTAGCAAAGATCATTGTTAAGGTGATTTGGTTGATGAAGAAAACAGACATTTATTGAATTCCTAAGGATTTAACAAATTCATTTTGCATTCAACAACAACCAAGAAAAAAAGTAAAGCAGTTATCACATGTCTTGTACTACAGAGGAAGCTGTAGCTCAAGAAGGTTAAATGTTTGGTCAATATCAAACAGCTACTATATGTTGAACCAAGACTTGAGTTCAGATCAAATTCTAAATGTTTTAGCGACATCCCAATGCCCATCTGTTGTGTGTGTGTGTGTGTGTGTGTGTGTGTGTGTGTGTGTTTTCTAAACCCATTCCTGCTTTTAAGGAAGGGAAGAGGGTCTGAAGGGATTATTATGTAGTCTCCGCCTAAGAGTTTGTTTATAAAATAAATATTCAATAAACATAGAATTGAAACTTTTTATAAAGGAAGTTCAAATTTTGGGGGGTACACACTTTTATTAAGTATTCAGTGTTTCTTCTATACATTTTCTACAATACACTAGCAGTTCCTCATGCTGTTTTGGGGAGTATTTGAGTTCTTTGGGATTGGAACACAAACAAACAAAACAAAACAAATACAAAAATATTTTTACTGTGTCTTAGATGCACCAAGCAGGGGAGAAGTTAGTCAGCTGGAACTCAGCTGTTGATGCTTTGGCTAACAGTCTAGAAATCTGCCAAAAATATTCTTCCTTTTCAGAAAATTCTTAGCTCAGATCATATAAAAGCCTGTAAGAAAAATCGAGAAATTTGTATAGTTCTCACTCTCAAGTCAAGCCTGGAAAATGGCTTGCCCCAGTGGCTGGAAGCCAGCGACTGTGATTATGTTGGAATCAGAGATGAAGAGAGAAAGACATCTGAACCCACATTTCTTTTATTAAACACACCAATTCTTCTGCCAGGATCATGGAGTTATTGGATTTGACCATGAGGAGGCATAATGAAACCCACACCACAAGAAAGACCATTATTGAATACCTTCTTTACCACATCCTGTAATACAAATATAACCAATATCACCTATAACCATATTAACCCCCCACAACATCCACACCAATAAGCATGTAAACAACAATAAAATAGTAAAACAGATACATGAGGTTAATAAGAGTTGTTATAAAGAAAATTAAATAGAGTGATGCCACAGTAACTTATGGTGGGGTAAAAGTTACTTTAGCTAGACTGGTCTTGGAGAAACCCTCTCCCTATATGTGATACATAAACTTGAATGATGAAAAGCAGCTATCCATGAAATATTCTGGGAAAAGAATATTCTACTACAGCCTTTGTATGTGCAAAAATCCTGAGTTGAATATTAGCATATGTGTGAAACAAAAGTAGGACCATTGTAATAAACGGAGAGAATGATAGTAGGTAGGTGCTGAGAGGAAGGATCATGAAAGGCTTGGTAGGTTATAGTTCTTACTTTGAATGTACTTTAGTTACCCTGGGATATTGTTAGACAGATTTACACAAAGGAGTTATAGGACATAATTTATACTTAAAAATGCATTGCTGAATGGAAAATGTGGTAAAGTATAGCAAGAGGGAAACAGGACAACAGTGTCTATGAGCAGTAGAAAGAAAACCATTTAGGGGACTTAGACTGTCATGGGTAGGGGGAGAGTGAGGCTGTTGACTAAATGAGAAGTGAAGGATTTACAGTTGTACTCCATGCAAGTAGAATATGTCAGAGGAGCCTCTGGATTTCTTGATGCCATTACTTTTTGTTACATGACATGAAACATTTGTGCCATGGCACAGCTGTGCCTTGAACCCAGGAACGAATCCACGTGAAAATTTAATGGTTACACACTAATGTGGCTGGCAGTGTCTGTGACCATACACATGGAAAACAGGAGAGTGAGAGATGAAAAGAGTGAAGTAGGAGAAAATGTCAACAACGGCTTTTAGTATTGAAAGAGTTTTAGGATGAAGTATTGATGTGAAGTCCTTGGAGAGCCACAGAAAGATCCAAAGCAAGACAAGATGCAAAGATGGAGAAGGCGGCATTAAAAAAGCAAAAATGGATGGCATGAGGATAGAAAGAGGGATTGAAGAAACAAAGAAGAACAAAGATATATGTGATAGGGGGCATGGTAGAGACTTAAAGTCATAACCAGAAATTCCTTTCCAAATCTAGAATAACATACTTCAGAGGAACGCTAGACCTAAGAGTCTGGAACACTAATAATGAGAATCATTATTTTCCACATACCTTGCATATGAAAGACACTGTGTTAATTGCTTTATGAGCTGCATGGGGAAACTGAGACTTTGAGAGGTAATTCAACTTATCCAAAGCCTACAACCATTTATTTTCAAATTCAAGATTCCAATCCAGAGCCATGTAATCCCAAACCACTTATCTCACTGTAAATTAGTTTTATTTACTTTTGAACTGTTCATAAATAGCATCATATAGTGTGAGTCTTTTTGGTGCCTGGTGTATTTCTTCAACATTTTGAAATTCATTCATGTTTTTGCATACTCCTTTTCATTGTTATAAAATATTTCATGACTATAACACAGCTTGGTGTTTATGAACACATAAGATATTTCCAGGTTTAAAATTATTGTTATAGGCAATGCAGATAAGAACTCTCCTGCATATATCTTATTGTTTTCCTTTTTTTTTTTTTTTTTTTTTAAGACGCATTCTTACTCTGTTGCCCAGGCTGGAGTGCAATGACATGCCCTTGGCTTACTGCAACCTCCACCTCCCAGGTTCAAGCAATTATCGTGCCTCAGCCTCCTGAGTAGCTGGGATTACAGGCATGCGCCACCACACCTGGGTAATTTTGTTGTATTTTTAGTAGACACACGGTTTCACCATGTTGGCCAAGCTGATCTCAAACTCCTGACCTCAAGTGATCCATCTGCCTCAGCCTCCCAAAGTGCATACATCTTTTAATACACATTTTCACTCATATCTGTTGGTATATATTTAGCAGTGGAAGTGCTTCATCATAGAGTATACACATTTTCTGCTATTGGAGAAAATGCCAAAGAATGTTTCAAAGTAGTTGTACCAAATCCCTTCCTTCATAGGAATGGAAATGGGGAGGCTCTTGAGGGGGAGGAACTTGCCAAAGAAGAGGGAGCTGTGCTTGCCCTAGAACCCAGGCTGCCAGCTCTCCTAAGCCATGTGCCCCTCCCAGAACAATGGTCTACTCTCCTACCCTAAATCATTCACTTCATAGCATTCCCATTTATTTCTCTCATTGGTCTTCTATGTAAAATGCCTAAAACGTATTCATTCCTCCTCTCTGCATATCCAGGAGAAAATTTTTCTAAGTAGAATTAATTTTAAAATAACAAAACAAAACAGGGCAACCATTTGTGGAAAGGCTGTTTGATGGGAAAACCAGACAGCTGCATTCATGGATCTTCAATGTACCTTTGAGTCAGCTGGGATTCCTTAGTGAGTTTTGTTGCAAAGCTGAGTCATTGGCTTTTGACCACATGTACAAACAAGCACCATTATATTTAAGAAAGAGCAGCAGCACTTTCCAAAAAATATATTTTCCCCTCACTCTCTTTTTCCTGGACATCATGATTTCTGAAATCACCTCAAAGTGAGAGAAGCCACCAATTTCACCAATTGCCATAACAAGCTAAACTTCTGAAAAACACATTATGACACAATAAATATGCATATTTCAAAGCTTTACAAAAAGAATAGAGCACAGTGAACAATTTCACTTCATAGCGTTTCATTAATTATGAAGCAAACAGATATGTGAGATTCAAAGGGTGCATATGTGTGTGTGTCCATTTTAGAGACCTACTAGGAGTTATTTACTATTAAAAAATCCATATAAAGCATGTTGGCTTCATGGACAGAGATCAGTTTTGTAGGATCCTCACCCCTTCTCAATGTCTGATGTTTTAATTTTTCTTTCTATTAATAAGTCCATGTGTTATTCAGCTTTGATTATAATCACTTAATAAAAACCTTGTCAAGTTGCTTCCCCTCTCTCTGCATCTCCAACAATCCATCCATCTCTTTTCTATCCAAGAAATTCTATAACTCTTAGTTGGGAAAACTTATCTAATGCCTATCACATTTATTCATTCATTCAACAAGCATTTGTTGAGTTCCTGCCATGTGCCAAAGCCCTAAACTCACCACTAGCACTATTATATTGGAATTACATTTTTTTGTGAGTTTCCTTCAAAAGAGAACATTGTTTAATAGAGACCCTACTCTCTGTGACTGCATAGTGAATGGTTTCTGAAATAATTCCCACATATGTCAACTACTAGGAGAACTGTATTAAGACAATTTTTTGAAGTAAATTAGAGACTCAGTGAGAAAAATGGCCACAATCGACTAATATGTCTACTAAAGGTGCATAAGTAGATGAAATATGTATTTGTGTTATTGTCTAATTGAGTTCTTGTAAAGAAGAATGCAAACAACACAGCAGATGGGGAAAGAAAAGTCACAATTGGGCAGTTTAGCAAGCAAGGCTCAGACTGTATGTGTCTGCAAATACAGAACAATTCCCAGCATGTGAGGCTACTGAGTGGTTTTGGAAGGCTTTGGGACATGATCCCATCACTCTTCTAATTCCCAAGAAAAAGACAACACTTTGGCAAACACCCTGTTAAGAAGCACATTGCAAAATACAAATGTATTAGAGTTAAAAAAAAGAAAACAAAAAGACGACACTTGAACGTCTGTCTGTCAGTGACACCTTGGACAAGTCACTCCTCACTTCCCTGCAATCTGTCTTCCCTTTTGCTAAAAGAGGGATAGAATCTTGATGAGCTCTAAGAATGCACAGAAAAACTTGCCTGCTTCTTTCACACATCTTGCTAAATAATTGGAATGAGTGCTTTGCTTAAGATACCAAGCAGAATTCCCTCTTTCTAAGAGATAATCTGAAGAAGTCCATGTGGGCCCCTTTTGGGTGGAGTGGCCAGGCCAGTTCAGCAGATGGACACAGACTGCAGTCAGGGGCTGGTGAATCATCTGCAGCACACGTTAGTCATTCAGGTGCATTTGCATTGAACTCTGTGGCTGGGAATAGGCCCCAGACTCCGTTTGTTTATTTCCATGGATGTCCCAGAGCTTGTTGTGAAATAAGAAATTTATAAATTGTTATGTTCTATTGCTGACAGCTTTCTCCCTTCTCTTGATGCTCAGCAGCCTCTTCGTCCCTTCCTCCACTCTAGAGGGAGGGAATTTGTTTGACTGAACAATGACCAGGTGTCTTGCCCTGAATTGGGAACTTAATATTGATTATCTTATTTTATCCTCATAAAAACCCTGTGAAATAGGTATGATGATCCTAGTATTTAGGTGTAAGAAGAGAGGCCAAGAAAGTGTAAAAAGATTGGCAAAATTCCACAGTTAGGAAGACTCAAACGGAGGACTTTCTTTTTCAAAGCCATGTTCTACATTATATGGCTTCTATCCTAGAAAAGAAGGTTCAGTCACACATTATTTCACTTGGCTCATTTAGCTCTTCATAACAACCTTCTGAAATTGGGAAACAACATGGAGATATATCTGAAGTCTGGAGAAATTGCAATAAAAGTTAATATTCACATTTCTTTTCATTCTGTCCCTTCTTGGGAAAGGAGGGCATATAAATTTATGTTTGTAACTTCGGGTCAAAAATTATAGTAGGGATTCAAAACGTTTTGTGGAACTGAGCTAAATTAGTTTTGTTTTTAACAAGAACATTATTTTACAGTTTGTTTATATTGATTATTGTGGCAGATTTAAATTATGGTAATGGATAAAAGTGAGGATATGCTTAGATGGTAATTCAGGGAAAAATGAAAAAAGACCTACAAAGTAATAATACCATTATTGCAACAAAATTTTTGAAAAGAATCAGCAATCTTACTTTTTTAATTCTTTACAGGAATTGAGATTGTGAAAGAAAAATAAAATCTCAGAACCCCAAATTCACTATGCCAAAGGGAAAAGTTAAGCTTGGGAACTGATTCACTTGAAAAACGACAACAGTGACAACAACACAACTGACCTCCTTTAGTTCCCAAAGAGATAGCTGTAATTTCACATGCTTTTTTTTTTTTTTTTTTTTTTTTTTGAGTTAGAGTCTCTCTGTGTCATCCAGGCTGGAGTGCAGTGGTGCGATCTCTGCTCACTGCAACCTCCGCCTCCTGGGTTCAAGTGATTCTCCTGCTTCAGCCTCCTGAGTAGCTGGGACTACAGGCACACACCTCCATGCCCAGCTAATTTTTTATATTTTTAGTACAGACGGGGTTTCACCATATTGGCCAGGCAGGTTTCGAACTCCTGACCTTGTGATCCTTCCGCCTCGGCCTCCCAAAGTTCTGGGATTACAGGCATGAGCCACTGCACCCAGCCTGGCTTATTTTAGCTTACATAAAATACGAATTTCCTGAGTACTAGACGAATGAATGAATAATTGACCTTTTTCACCTCTTCCTCCCTTTTCACATATAAAATGTGGTTTCAGTGAGACTAGTCAAAGCCTCACGAAAATGTAACGACTTGCCTCATTGGCTACCCTTCCTCTTCTTTTAATTTTCTTCTTTCCCCTCCTGCCCTCTTTTTCCCCTTTAAATACCAAAGTTCTCAAAACCTTCTTTGGAAAAAAGCACAGGCCACAGATTCTACTGAAACTTGTGTTTCTTTCTTTTTTATTCCCAGGAGTGTCCTCAATCTTGGCAAAATAAACTTCTGACTTGATTGAGATCTGTCTCAGATTTTTTTTAGTTTAAGTGATCTTAGGATAGTATGTGAGTTCTAAGTTCACTGGCAGCCTTAAGTAGTTCTAGAAACCATGGTCCTCAGTAACCTGAATCCTCTGAGAAATGATAGCTTTTCCAGGTCATTATCTGCAGTTTTTCTAAGATCAATTGATTAGTCCTTCTATCCATTGGTCTTGAATACATCTGTAACAGCACTGTCCAATCTTTCGGCTTCCCTGGGCCACACTGAAAGAATTGTCTTGGGCCATACATAAAATACACCAACACTAATGATAACTGATAGGCTAAGAAAAAAATCACTCAAAAAAACATCTCATAATGTCTTAAGAAAGTTCACAAATTTGTGCTGGGCCACATTCAAAGCCATGCTGGGCTGCATAAGGCCCACAGGCCGTGGTTTGGACAAGCTTGATCTATAAGGTTCTGTAGTGCTGCTCCGAATTTAAAAAAATAAATGAAAAGAAAAGGACAACTTGAGGACAGGCAGTACTAGAACAAGGTTATATGTATTTAGAACATGGAGAGTGAATTTGTGGCAGGAAACTGCTACTGAAGAGGCCCCTGAAGGGAAACAGATGTCTCCCTGTCCCGGGCTCACATGAGCTCAAAAGAAGTGCGCTCTGAGGGAAAACATCAGCAACATTTGCATTCTGAAAGAAATGTCTTTAAAAAATATCAGCTTCATAATAAGTCTTAATATCAAGTAGTGTTTGTCCTTCCTATTCATTTTTTTCAAAATTATTTTGTCTATTCTAGGCCCCATGCATTTCCATATAAATTATAGAAGTAGCACGTTAACTTCTACAGAAATCTCTTCTAGGCTTTTGATTGTATTTGCATTGAAGCTATAGGTCCATTTTGGAGGAATTAGCATTCTAGTAATACCGAGCTAAAAGAATTGAGAGGCACCTCCTGTATACGTTCAAAGTTCTCTCTCTGTGCAGTTAACTCCTCTCTATTACTCTGTACTGAGAATTCTAGCCTCCTTGGTCTCCTAGGACTCATTACTGGCTCCTCAACTCAGGGAACATTTTCCGTTCAGACTGCATTCCTTTTCTTGCTGTTAGGCCTGGAAACTCTCTCCAGGTGATAAGCTGTGGCAATTACAGTGTTCACCTTGTTTCTTGTCTCTCAGGAATCACTGCCCTTCATTGCCTAATGTCTTGAAAACCATTGGTTCATATATTTTGTTTGTTGGTAGTTTCAGTGGAGTAAGAGGCTAAATATGATCCCTGTCACTCTTTTCTGAGAAATCAAAGTTATTTATTTTTTAATAAATTTTAATAAAGAAAGTAAAGGCATTTTATTGTTATATACGTATTTACAATTTCCGATTGTGTCCACTTCTTTGTGTAAGTGCTAAATTATTTCTGATTATCTTCTATTTGAAAGATTTTTTTAAAGCATTTCTTCTAGAGCTAGTTGACCAAAGACAAGCTCTTTCAGCTTTCATTTGGTCTGTAAAATTATTTTGCTTTAGCATTTTAATTATATTCATGCTGATATAATATTCCGATTGACTTTTTAATTTTGTTTTTGCCTTTATTCAATACTTTAATAATGTTGCTTTACTTTCTTCTGAGTTCTATTTTTCCTGATGAGTATCCATTGCCTTTTATCCTCTGTGCATAATGGTGTTGTTTTTGTTTGCCTGATCACAACATTTTTATCATTGGTTTAAGAAATTTTATTATGATGTGCCTTGTTGTAATTTTCCTTATGTTTCTCCTGTTTGTTATTTGTGCTCCTGGGATATGTGAGTTTATAATTTTCTTCGGATGTGGAGAATTTTTAGTCATTATTTCTTTAAATACTGTCTTGTTATTCTTTCTCTCTCTTCCCTCCTTTGGAGACTCCAATTGCACATATATGTGGTTGCTTCTAGTTGTCCCATATCTCACAGATTTCTTGGTTACAGTGATGTCTGTCATGTTTCTGCATGCAAAATTTTAATTACTCCACTTGTAATTAGTAAGCATTATGTGTGGAGATAATTTGAAACTATTTAAATAGTATGCCTCTCATCATCCCTAATGGTAGTATACATTGATGCATACAATGATTAATACAATGGTGTTTTCCAAGTGGTAATTTTGATTTACATTGTTCCTCTTACATTTATCAGTGTAATTCTATCTGACAGGCAGAATAATGGTCCTTCCAAAATGGCTACATCTTAAACCCCAGAACTTGTGTATATACTATGTTTCATGGCAAGGGGAAAATCAGATTGTAGATGAAATTATAATGGCTAATCATCCGACCTTAGGAAAAGGAGCTCAGTTTGAATTACCTAGATGGTCCTATGTAACCACAAGGATCTTTTAAGTGGAGGAGAGATGGAAGAGTTGTGTCAGATCAATACGGGAAAAATTCTACTGATCATCCTGGACACTGATGATGGAAGGAACCGCAATGCTAGGAATGCAGAAAGCCTCTTGAAACTGGAAATGGGAAGAAAATGTATTCTCCTTTATAGCTTTCTGTAAGAAATCTACTTTGGCTCACACTTGATTTTATCCCAGTGAGACCCGTTTCAAACTTCTGACTTCCAGAACTATAATTTTTTAATTTAAGAATTAATTTGCTTTCTTTAATAAATTTGTAGTACAACATTACTCCAAAAACATCACTTTTGTCCAACATAGTTTCATTGTAATAGGAATGAGAAAAAAATTAAACTGATTTTTGGCCAGAGGGCCACTTTCTATGTGAAGTTTGCACATCCTTCCTATGTCTGAATGAGTTTTCTTCAGGTACTGGGGTTTCTCCTTACCTTCTAAAGATGTGCATGTCAGGTTAATTGATGTGTCTGAATTGTCTGAATGTGTGTGCATACATGTGTGTGCATGTGTTTGCATGTATGTGTATGTGTGAGTGAGTGTTCTCTGCCATGGAATGGCATCTGGTCCAGTATTGGTTCCCACCTCACTTCCTGGGTTGCCAGGATAGAGTCTAGCCCCTGGTGACCCTGAACTGGAATAATTGGGTAAATAATTATCTTACTTTTGTTTCAGTGTTTTATGTTAGCAATTTTTCAGTTTTTATTTTGAAATTTGGTAATTTTTTTTGTGATCAGCAATATATGCTAGGAAATGAACTCTTGTTATATCAATTAGCCTACGGTAAAATTGGCTTCCTGAACCAGTTGAAAAGTCAGAGTTTTCAAAAACCCATCCACTATGTAAAGTGAAGAGTCACTGTAATTTGTTACAATAACAATAGGAAACTAACATATTGTACAGTAAGGAAGGGTATCTTTTTCTCTCCACTTATTTATTGACATTCATTCATTTATTCATTCATTTATTCCTTTGTTATATCAGCATAAGTTTATGGATATTTATTTTATTTTATGACTTATATAATTCAATGTTTTTATTTTCTATTTTTTTGCTTGACTCAACCCAGACTTAGCCATTCAGCTTTCTTCATATCGACTCCTCTGTCCTTTCTCCATGTCTCCGTTATATGATGAGCACTTTCTCACCTGGCAGTGCTTACACTCCTAACCCAATGCTTCACTGACCTTCATGAATCATATTTCATATACTTAGTTGCTTCTCAGAATTACTAGTGAACTTGATATATTAAAAAAATGTGGTCTGCAAAAGGAAAAAATACTAAAAGCCATATGAATACTCACATCTTTAAAAGCCTGATTAAAGACGTTCGCAACCATTCACCACTAATGTTTGAAATCAACATAAAGGAAACCATATCAGTTCTCAAAATGCCCTTGTTCCACAATTGAAATTGACATCTTGTGCTGCAATCTTGTTTTTCCATGTCTTCATGTCAGCATTTATTTATGCCCTTGTTTTAACCTAGAAGGAAATGAGAACACAAGTTTCCAACAGGGATAAAAGCTCATTATAACCAAAACTTAACCTTCCAAAACTAATGAATCAGTGATTACTACCAATATAATCTAAAGTATTTTTGCTTCATTAATGCTTATCTTTAAAATGTTAAGTTAAATATGTATTTACAGTTCGTTAATAACTTACCATGCAGCAGAGGTATTTGAGGCCACTAAAAATTGAAAATAATTCTATACAATTCATCTTTATGATTATAGGTAATGAGAACATGAAATTTGATTTACATATTACTTCTCAAAAATATAGGTGCCATACAGAATAAGACTTACTTACAAATGAGATAAAATACATATTGGTGCCCCATGGACAAACTATGGGGAATGTGTAACTTTTGTAGGCTGCCTCAATAGTCTTCATGCACTTGAGTAATAATTTTTAGAGCATTGAATTGGTCTGTTATTTTTAAAATATTTCCCTAATAGAATAAGTAGCCTTCCAGACTTTTCAAAATTCCAGCTCAAAAATCTAACTCAGCAGTGTTTTCAGTATTTAAATAAAAAGTGGCATCATTTACCTATAGAAGAATGCTCCAAGACACACCAACAGTAATTCCTTGGTTAAAAAAAGAAAGATAGAGAAAACTGATCTTTCAGTAAGACGAGAAAGAGGCCAAGCAAGGAAGGCAGTCTCACATAACCACTCTGTTAGTAAGGATAGCTCCTGAATGTAAATTCAGACTGGAGATGGCAAATTCAGTGTTTTTTAATTCATTACAGCTGGAGACAGAGGCAGAAAAATGTTGTGTATCTATGAGGAGATAGCACTTGAGGTGTATCTTAAAGGCTAGATATAGTTTAAGGGTAGGCATTATTGAAGAAAGAGCAGAGGCAGAAGGTTGGCATTCCATACAGAAAGTCAATCTGAAATAAAAGCACAGAACGAGAAACTTTGGGCAATTAATTCAGTCTGATAACAGTAACATATGAAGAGGCATAATGGGAAACTGGAATCAACTTGGAGGTAGATTGTGATGAGACTTGAATGACATCCCTAGATGAAGGACATCATTATTTGCCTTCCAAGCATCCACTGAATCTCTCCACAATGGCTCATTTTGTTTGGCTAGAAATTCCTTTAATTCATGCTTCCACAGTTGGTCCTGATTCTCCTCAACTAACAGATTACAGCAGTCCCACAAATCTTCCCACAGGGTTCAACTCAGAGATGGGTTTTAAACCAAAACCTAAGGCAGTCAACTCCTGATATCGCTATAGATTCAATGATTCGTTCAGAGGGTAGGTCCATACCTTAAGATGAAGCCATTGAAAAAAATCCCTTGACTCTTGTTTGTCTCTCTGCCTCTAGATTGTGTGGTGTGCAGATAGAATACCCATGACTGCTTTAAACATTTTTCCATTCATGAGAAAGACTGGCTAAACAGTAAAGCTGACATTTGGAGGGGAACTAAGAGAATAACAAAGAAATAGCTTACACCCTTGTATTAGTAAGTTTTCACACTGCTATAAAGAAATACCTGAAACTGGGTAATTTATCAAGGAAAGGGGTTTAATGGACTCACAGTTCCACATGGGTGGGGAGGCCTCGGGAAGCTCACAATCATGGCAGAAGGGGAAACAACACCCGTTACAGGGCAGCAGGAGAAAGAGAAAGAAAGTGAAGGGAGAAAGAGCCCCTTATAAAACCATCAGATCTCACGAGAACTCACTCACTATCACGAGAACAGCATGAGGAAAACAGCCCACCAGGTTCTTCCTTCATCACAAGGGAACTATGAGGATTACAATTCAAAATGAAATCTGAGTGGGACCACAGATCCAAACCATATTAACCCTTATCAAATTGTGTCTATAGTGCAAATTACCTCTGGATTTCTCAGGGATATAAACCAATATATTCTCGTTACCTTTTAAATTATTGCGAGTTTGTTATTGTTCTTTGCAATCAAAAGTATACTGATAGATTTATTATTTAGGAAAGAGGGAACATTTGAAAGTTTTCAAATGTGGATATAAAATGATCAGTGTGGTGTTATTGAAAGATGCTTTTGATACCTCAGTGGAAGCTGGATTGGAGCAGGCCAGTTTGGAAACAGAGAAAAAGAAAAATGGGGATGATATTACATTCATTTAAGTAGAAGATGAATCCTAACTTTAGATATGGCAGTGTGGATATAGGAATGTGGATAAACTGAGAAACATGAACAGGGTCAAGCCGAAGACTATTTTTAGTGCTGACAACCAAGTGAGTAATAGTATTTGACTCATATTTTCGGCTCTGCTCATTCATCCCTCTCCCCATAAGGGGTAGAACATGCTAATGTGAATTTCCAAGTGAGTTATGTATGGGAAGTGATCTTTGACATGGTCCTGGCATGGAAGTAACAAACAGGACTCCATTACTTTAGATTATCAATTGCCCAGTTCCTGGAGCCCAGTCATGATGGAGCATCAGCTACGGAGTGAGAGGGCAAGAGAAAGAAAAGGACAGATGGAGAGGGAACAAGAGTAGAATGGGTAGAGAGGTGATCAAATGTTGGATGGCTTCCAGGAAAACGTTGATCGCAAATAACTTGACTGAGGTGTTACATAATAAAATTATATAACAATAATAATAATGATAATCATAATACTAATCAAGTTATTGTCATAATAGACATTAATTCTTATTAAGCAGTTACCACATTTCAGCCACTGTGCAAACAATTTATATGCTCTACCTTGCTCAAGTCTTAGAAAGAAACTTGCTCAAGACCAAACAGCTATGAAGATTTGGAGCTGGTGTGGAACACAGTATGCCTGACCACATGGATGTAGAAACATAATTTTTAAAAATGATACCATCCAGGTCCTCACCTCCTTAGTTGAATCTCTTACCAACTGACACTTCAACTCTAACCTGTAACAGTCTTCCTTTCTATTGCTAGCCTTTTCTCACACATTCTTCTTATTCAACTTGAATATCACTTCTCCTGAAATAACTTGCATGACTTTCTGGATCCAAAAAACATTCTCCCATGGTATACTGCCTCATGATAGTGTTAATTGCTAAGCTGCCCACTTTCCATGATAAACCAGAGACTATACAGTCAGAGACTTGACTGTTTTGCTCTCTGATTGGCACACAATGATTATTCATTAATTGTGTTGAATAAATGAATGAAGTCAGAAGGGGAGTGTGTTGGGAACAGAATGCTATTTGTAAGAAAAAATATGTGTGCCTATTTGTGTGTGTGTGGGTGGGGGGGGGCTTGTTTTCAAAAATAAGATTTAAACAACAGCAAGAATATGCTTAGGCTTTTCTTTCCCGGTGTCCCGGAACCTGCCTGGGTGAGGAGGACTTCGGCATTGGGTAGCAAGGCACGGTTCTGTATGTCTATGCTTCCCACACCTCCTTTTAAATGGTTAGATTTAGCATGAAGATTTCAACTTCAAATAGTCTCCAAAGACATTGTTGGTAACCAGGATAATACTTTTGGTGGCAAAAGGAAAAAAATGAAAGTAATTTAAGAAATGGTCAAAGAGAAAAGAGGCCAGACAATTCAATCTCCTTTCACAAGCACTCAAGCAATTAAAATAAAAACAATTACTGATATACATGGAGCAGGTCAGCACTTTTATTTTATTATTTTTTACAGAATAAGGGAAATGTATAACTCCTAAGAGGCAGCGATATAAATATTTCAGCTGATAGTATGTCCGGGACCAACAAGGTAAAAATAAACTAGATTTAATATCAATTTGACGAAGAACTGCAAAAGATATCGTGAAATTCTGCAAAATTGCAAGTCCAGTTTCCCTAGAATATACTTCAGCCTACCAAAACCTTGACAATTATTCATGTTGGAGGACAAGTCAGAAATGCAGACAATGGGAAAATAAACACTCAATCATCTGATTTCAGAATGGCACAGGGTCCAAAAAATGCCTGTTTGTCTCTTCATCCCTGAAACCTGGAGCTGGTCTCCTGATCTCTATAACTTCTAATACATACATTTCCAGTAACAATAAATATGGGTTCTTTGGGAAGAGGCTAGAAAGACTCACTAGTCACAATAAGCTTTTTGCCTTCTTCTTAGTAAGAAGAGGCTTTCTGAATTTTTGGACTTCATACTTAGTTTTCCTTCTGATTTTCTTTGAGGAGAAATTACTATGTGCAGCCAGGCACAGTAGCCCACACCTATAATCCCAGCACTTTGGGAGGCTGAGGAGTTCGAGACCAGCCTGGCCAACATGGCGAAACCTTGTCTCTACTCAAAATACAAAAGTTAGCCTGGCCTGGTGGCACACACCTGTAATCCCAGCTACTCAGGAAGCTGCGGCAGGAGAATCACTTGAACCCAGGAGGCGAAGGTTGCTGTGAGCCAAGAGCATGCCACTGCACTTCAGCTTGGGTGACAGAGTGAGACTGTCTCAAAAAAAAAAGAAAGAAAGAAAGAAAGAAATTATTGTGTAGTAGACCCATGGTCATGCAAAGGATTTTATTTTTAATAAAACATTGCATTATGACATTCTGAAGTTTTGTCTTTCTTTATCTTCTAGCCAACATTCAGATTATCAGTCTGAAATCACAGATCTGACTCTTATACCACTGCTCATTTCCTTTCTGTGACCACTGATTGTCTTCAGGATAATCTCCAAACTCTTGAGCCTGGCACACAAAGTTCTCATGCTCTTTCCTTGCTTAAATCTTTAATCTCATTTCCCACTACTGCCTAATTTAAGTCCCACTCTTCACTCGTACAGAAGTGTGTGGTGATTCTCAGCCGGCTGGATTGTGGCACACCTTCAGCACTGCTGTGTGGAGTGATTTCCCACCTGCCACACCAGTTCTAACACCTCTCTTCTCAATCCATCCTAGTCTACCTAGTGAATTTCTATCTAACCTTTAATCTGAGCTCAATAATTAAATTACTTTCTTTGAGAAATCTTTTCTTATTCTCACAGGCAGATCTTGGAACTCTGCATATAGTTAACTTCAGGTTCTTGAGACCTCCACTGACCACTTAGGATGCTCTATCATTCCTTTTTACTTACAAATGAATTTCTTCAGCAAGGCTATGCCTCTTAGGGTAGACTGTGTATTATTTTTCTCTGAGTCCCACTGCTCAGGATCTTGCTTGATGCAAAATCAGTAATCAGAAAATAGTTGTTGGTTTCAGAGGCTGTAAGTTTTTGTTCAGTTTTCCTTCCTTCATTCATTCATTCAATAAATGTTCATTGAGTTTCCATCTTGGGCCAGCCTTCATAGTAGGTACTGAGGATGTAATAGTGGGTAAAATAGATAATACCCCAGATCTTATGAAGTATACTGGCTGAAAGAGGAGTCAGAAATTATTCCCTGATCCCAATGGTCAACATACAGCTACAAATTAACACTAAATTAAGGACTGTTATTATGATACTGTGATTGATGGATTAGTGTAGGCTTCACCCATGGAGTGACCATTACACTTGGATATGAGCAATAATCTGACATTAAGGATTTAGAGGTGGGAAAATGGAGATTATTTCACATAGAAGAGCTGGAGTGTTTAGAAGTTCTGTGATGAGAAGAAGCATGGTTTATTTTAATGAACACAATGCACAGAGAAGAAATATTTAGGCCAGTAGTTCTCAACCAGGAGCAATTTTGATCCCCCAGGATACATTTGGCAATATGGAGATGTTTTGATTGTTATACCTGGGGTATAGTGCGGGTATCTAGTGGATGGAGACCAGAAATGCTGCTAAATATCTTACTGATGCTCAGGAAAGCCCCCAACATATCAGTAATGCCAATGTTGAGAGGCCTTAATCTAGTCAAATTTAGTATTAAATGAGGCTTTAATACATTTTAAGTGTCAAAATGAAGCTTTTATTTATTTTGGGGTTTGGTTTTTTGTATGCATGTGAGTTTGATTTTATTTATTCGTTTCATTATAGAGTCAGAGAATACATGTACATGTATGTTACATGGGTATACTGCGTGATGCTGATAATGTAATAATCAGCATCTTATTACATTCTGATGTAACAATATATATAATATAATGATAATTATATCGTTAGGATATTATGAGATAATAATTGCTGTATTATTAGGATATTATTCTAATAATCATGCTATCCAAGTACCGACCAGAGTAACCAGTGAGTAGTTTTTTAACACTTATCTGTTTCCTTCCCTCTCCACTTTTGGAGTGGCCCATACCTATTGATACCATCTTTGTGACTATGTGTACCCAGTGTTTAGCTTCCACTTATAAATGAGAATATGTGGTATTTGGTTTTCTGTTTCTGCCTTAATTCACATAGGCTAATGGCCTCCAGCTGTATCCATGTTTCCATGTTGATGCAAAGAATGTGATTTCATTCTTTTTTTTTTTTTTTTGGCTGCATAGTATTCCATGATGCATGCGTGCCACGTTTTCTTTATGCAATCCACTGTTGATGGGCACCTAGGCTGATTCCATGTCTTTGCTATTGTGAATGGTGCTGCAATAAACATAAGGTGTCCCTTTTGGTGGAACAATTTATTTTCCTTTGAGTACATATCCAGTTCCAGTAATGGCATTGCTGGGTCAAATAGTAACGCTATTTCTAATTCTTTGAGCAATCTCCAAACTACTTTTCACAAGGGTGAAAATGGTTTGCATTCCCACTAGAAGTGTATAAGTGTTCCCCTTTCTCTGAATCCTCACTAGCATTTGTTATTTTTTGACGTTTTAATAATGGTCATTCTTGCAGGAGTAAGGTGGTAACTCATTGTCATTTTGATTTGTATTTCTTTGATGATTAGTGATGTTGAGCAGAGTTTCATATGTTTGTTGGTCATTTATATGTCTTCTTTTGAGTAATATCTGTTCATGTACTTGCCCACTTTTTAATTGAGATTTTAAAAATCCTATTCATTTGTTTAAGTTCCACGTAGATTCTGGATATTAATCTTGTCAGATGCATAGTTTGCAAATATTTTCTCCTATTCTGTAGGTTGTCTGATTCCTCTGTTGTTAGTTTCTTTTGCCATACAGCAGCTCTTTTGTTTAATTAGATCCCATTTATCTATTTTTTATTTAGTTGCATTTGCTTTTGGAGTCTTCGTCATAAATTATTTGCATAGGTCAATGTTTAGATGAGAATTTCCTAGGTTTTCTACTAGGATTTGTATATTTTGAGGTCTTACATTTAACCCTTTAACCCACCCTGAGTTAATTTTTATATCTGGTTATAGGTAGGGGTCCAGTTTCATTCTTCTGTATATGGTTAGCCAGTTTTCCCAACAACATTTGTTGAATAAAGTGTCTTTTCCCCACTGAATATTTTTGTCAATTTTGTCAAAGATCAGTTGGTTTTATAAGTGTGTGGCTTCCTTTCGGCATTTTCTGTTCATTCCATAGATCTATGCATCTATTTTTGTACTAGTATCTTGCTGCTTTAGTTACCATAGCATTGTAGTATAGTTTGAAATTAGGTAGCATGATTCTTCCGACTTTATTCTTTTTACTTAAGATTGCCCTGGCCATTTGGACTTTTTTTGGTTCCATATAAGTTTTAGAATAGTTTGTTCTAATTCTGTGAAAAAAAAAATGACATTAACAATTTGATAGTAATAGCATAGAATCTGTAAATTGCTTTGGGCAGTATGGACTTTTTAACAATATTGATTATTTTGACCTATTTTAATTATTAAGGCCTTTTTTTCTTTTGACCTAGGAAATTTCTCCAAATTCTGTTTCTTAATCATACTTGCTTCTTTATTACTGATAATGATATTACTGATAATGACTTCTCACTCCTGGTGTAGCAGGCTGCCTCTGGTTGTCCCTCTCAACTTCATGGTCCAGATGACCACTATTTTCTGGAGGACATGTCATCCAGGACTCAGGTTTCAGTTCCACTTCAGATTATGGGCTTTTCCCAGCTCCACATTTGGTTCTGGAAATTCCTGCAGAATTTAAGCACTACCTTTGGCTTGGAAAACCAGACAAGAAGCTCACAAATTCTCAGTACAAAGCAGGTGCTCTAAAAATATCTGTAGGCCTACACTAATGTACCATTTACATTTGTTGCAAATACATACAAACCTACATTATGCTGTATTCCTACATGATCCTGAGCAACCAGAATATCAAGGGTCATGTGACAATTAAAGTTCACATTCTGGAGGTCCTTGAGCAATAGACTAAGTCACTCTGTGAATTTTGGAAAGAGTGATATATTCCTAGATTGCTTCTCAATCAGATCTATAAAACAAAGTTAGTTGTAGAAAATTTCAAAAGACATGTGCTCAAGCTCAATGAGATATGGTGAATGGAATATTCATGGGTGAGAGTTAGACTTTTGTAATAGGAGAAATATTTTTAGGTCATGCTGGTGGTCAGCCATGGCAGGAGACTACTAAACCAGAATATCATTAAGGAATTTGTGATGGACACCTAAACATAAAGTCTAAAAAATTTTAGAATTGACAAATGAATGAAGCAAACACTCTCTTTCTCTTTTGTTTGGTTTTTGGAATAAAGCTTGTATTAGTCCATTCTCACACTGCTATAAAGAAATACCTGAAACTGGATAATTTATAAAGAAAGGAGGTTTAATTGGCTCATGATTCTTCAGGCTGTACAGGTAGCTAAGCTTAGGAGGCCTCAGGAAACTTACAATCATGGCAGAAGTTGAAGAGGAAGGAGGCGTGTCTCACATGGCAGAAGCAGGAGAAAGAGTGAAGGGGGAGGTACTACACACTTTTAAATAACCAGATTTTGTGAGAACTCTGTTATGAGACAGCACTAAGGAGATGATGTTAACCATTAGAAACCACCCTCATGATCCAATGACCTTTCACCAGACCCCACCTGCAGCAGTGGGGATTATAATTCAACATGAGATTTGGGTGATGATACAGAGACAAACCATATCATTCCACCTCTGGACCCTCCCAAATCTCATGTCCTTCTCACATTTCAAAACTAATCATGCCTTCCCAATAGTCCCCCAGATTTTTAACTCATTCCAGCATTAATTCAAAAGTCCAAGTCCAACGTCTCATCTGAGACAAGGCATACCTCTACTGCCTATGAGCCTGTAAAATCAAAAACAAGTTAGTTGCATCCAAGATACAATGCAGATACAGATATCACATAAATTATCCTGTTCCAAGAGGGTGAACTTGGCCAAAACAAAGGGGCTACAGGTCCCACACAAGTCTGAAACCCAGCTTCAGTGGGGTTCCAAGGCCTTGAGCAGCTTTGCCTCTGTGGCTCTGCAGGGTACACCTCCTGTGGCTCCTTTCACAAGCTGGTATGGAGTGCCTCTGGCTTTTCCAGGTGCACAACGCAAGCTTTCACTGGATCTACCATTCTGGGGTCTGGAAGAGGGTGACCCTCTTCTCACAGCTTCATTAGGCAATGCCCCAGTGGGGACTCTGTGTGTGGGGCTTCAACCCCACATTTCCCCTCTGCACTGCCTTACTAGAGGCTCTCCATGAGGGCTCCACTCCTGCGGCAGACTTCTGCCTGGACATCCAGGCATTTCTGTACTTTTTCTGAAATCTAGGCAGAAGCTCCCAATCCTCAACTCTTGCTCTCTGTACACCCACAGGCTTAACAACACATGGGAGCTGCCAAGGCTTATAATCCATCTGGAGCAGCAGCCTGAGATGTATCTGGGGCCCTTTTAGCCAAAGTTGAAACTGGAGTGGCTGAGACACAGGGAGCAGTGTCCCAAGGTTGCACAGGGCAGTGAGGCCCTGGGCCTGGCCCATGAAACCATTTTTCCCTCCTGTGTCTCCAGCCATGTGATGGAAGGAGCTGCCAGGAAGGTTGAGGCATTTTCCTCACTGTCTTGGCTGTTAACATTTGGCTCTTTTTTACTTATGCAGATTTCTGTAGGCTGCTTCTATTCCTCCCCAGAAAATGGAATTTTCTTTTCTACCACATGACCAGGCTGCAAATTTTTCTTTTTTCTTTATATTCTTTCTTTTTTTCTTTCTTTTCTTTCTTTCTTTCTTTTTTTTTTTTTTTTTGTTTTTTTTTTTTTGTTTTTTGGTGGAGTCTCACTCTTGTCACCAAGGCTGGAGTGTGCAATTGTGTGATTTCGGCTCACTGCAACCTCCACCTCCCAAGTTCAAGTGATTCTCCTGCCTCATCCTCTCAAGTAGCTGGGATTACAGGCACACGCCACTAGGCCTAGCTAATTTTTGTATTTTTAGCAGAGATGGGGTTTCACCATGTTGGCCAGTCTGGTCTCAAACTCCTGAGCCCAGGTGATCTGCCTGCCTTAGCCTCCCAAAGTGCTAGAATTACAGGTGTGAGCCACCACACCTGGCCTGACTACAAACTTTTCAAGCTTTTACACACTGCTTGCCTTTTAAATAGAAGATCCAGTTTCAGATAATCTCTTTGTTCACACATATGTTCACATGCTTTTAGAAGCAGCCAGGCTACTTCTTGAATACTTTGCTGCTTAGAAATTTATTCTGCCAGATACTTGAAATCATCACTCTCAAGTTCAGTTTCACAGATACCTAGAACAGGGATACAATGCTTTCAGTCTCTTTGCTAAAGCATAGCAAGAGTGGCCTTTACTCCATTTCCCAATAAGTTTCTCATTTCCAACTAAGACCACCTCATCCTGGATTTCATTGGCCATATCACTATCAGTATTTTGGTCAAAGCCATTCAATAAGTCTCTAGGAAGTTCCAGACTTTCGCTCATCTTCTTGTCTTCTTCTGAGCCCTCTAAACTGTTATAACCTCTGCCTGTTACCCAGTTCCAAAGTTGCTTCCACATTTTTAGATATTTTTATAGCAATGCCCCACTTATCCATTCTCACATGGCTATAGAAATACCTGAAACCGGGTAATTTATAAAGAAAGGAGGTTTAATTGGCTCATGGTTCTGCAGGCTGTACAGGAGGCTGGGGAGGCCTCAGCAAACTTGCAATCAGGGCAGAAGGTGAAGAGAAAGGAAGGGCAGCTTACATGGCAGGGAGAAGAAAGTGAAGGGGGAGTTGCTACATACTTTTAAACAACCAGATAACATGAGAACTCTGTCATGAGACAGCACTACGGCGATGGTGCTAAACCATTAGAAACCACCACCATCATCCAGTGACCTTCCACTAGGCCCTACCTCCAATATTGGGGATTACAATTCAACATGAGATTTGGGTGAGAACACAGAGCCAAACAATATCAAATCTTGAACTGGGCTGTTTGTCAGAATTCCTATTTCACTCAAATGTTAGATATTTTTTGTATATATGTGACCCTTTAGAGATGGTAACTGTTCTAAAATTTCACATTGAGACCAGACCTTCCAGAGAATGAAGAAGTGAGACTCTTCAAGAAACTGTGGTGTTAATGTGCCAATTATCTGCATACAGCTTAAGTTACTAGTTTAAAATTCTATTTTTAATTGATTATCATTTTTATTTGCCTCTCAGTCACCTAACTGTGGTACTATTTTCTGTAAGTTTCTCAGACTGACAAAAAAAATTTATGTAATAAAAAATGCTAAAAAAAGTAAAATTATATAGCTAAGAATATAGGCCAAATGCAGTTGAAAAACTACTGAACTCAAATTCCTTTCAAATTCTGGATCTGGTGATTATTTGCTAAGTGTTTCGTGGAAAATCATATTACCTCTGTGCGCTTTAAATTTTCCATAGGTAAACGAGGTGTGATAACTTTTAAGTTCTTAACTAATGGGTGAGAACCAAGGTATCCATCAGTGTCATAAATGTTTTACATGATTTTATGAATGTTGATGGGTACCCTTGTCTCACATCGATACCATATCCAGATAAGGTCTGCAGAAAAAGCTCGGTAAAAATAGTGTCTCAATGGAGACAATAACCAATAAGTAAATAAGTTAGATTCAGCAGATGAGTTATATGATCTCTTTGTCTATTTCATAGTTATATTGATCTGTCTGGCTGTTAATTAAAAAAATAAAGTACTTTGGATTTGATACACATTGTAGGTGTATAGTGCACAATGATGGAAGCATTTGGAAACAACACAACATAATTTTTCTGAGACATTAAAGTGTACAATTCAAACCAAAAGTCATCTCTGGTGCTTCAAATATTCTACATTTTTGTGCCTATCAGTTTGTCTCACACAACTATACTTTCATTACGTTTCTATTGCATTTGCCAGAGTGGTGATAACAGCCAAGATGTCAACTCAGCAATGGAGTGAAGAATGGATCAAAATAAAAATCTTCCTTTTCTTCAATAATCCCACATTAAACTTGAGACCATCCCACTTCTTGGGGTAGCCTTAAAGATAGAGGGGATTACACATTGTTGCCTACTTCTAGAATGAGGGAATTTGGGGAATAGGTGAAGACTTGCTCAAAGTCACAGAGAATATCAACATTGAAGTGATTAGTTTCTGACCCCAAACCACCAGATCAATAGGATTCTCCACATTTTCCTTATAGCTTGTAATGTCTCTCAGAAAGGACACAGGTAGAATCCTTTTAGGAGGATTCCCTGTGTCTTAGGCAGGAGAAGTAAGTAGTTCCTGAAAACACCCCAACCTAACTTTTAATTCTGATCAGACTCTCTTGGAAAGTCTAGCTCTGTCTTCCTAGAAGTATGCGTTTACACAAGATATTTAACCTCTCTGATGTTCGATTTTTCTTTTTGATAAATAGAGGATAATGGTAGCTATCTCATATGGTGTTGAAAGGTTCATTTAGGGCAAAGCATTAAGTCTTTTCATAGACTTATCTTCAATACCAGGTGTGTCACCTTGTACGTAGCAAGCATTGAATATGTGCCCCTTTCTGACTCATTTTCTCATCCTCACTAATTGGTTGCCTTTAGAGGCTAATATCATCTTCAGCATGCCATAGGGTATCAACTGAGAGAATATACACTCATGCAGTTTTAAAATTCCAGCCCTGAATTGCTTTTTCCTCCTGATTATCTCAATTGTGTTCCTCCCCTAGAGAATCCCTCATCCCCATAGCCATTACCACTCCCCTCCCTCATGCTGTCTTAGTACTTCCAGATGTTTTTCCTCATTTCCTATTTGGCTTTCACATTCTCTATTGGACCTGAAGGAGTCTCCAATTCACTGGTCACAGAATTTCGCAGGTCATTAGCTCCAGTCTGTGAAGGGTTTCCCACCTAATCTGGTTTTTCAGAACCTTCAGTTACCTTACCTGGGATGGGCCCCAAGTGTCTCCCACTAGACTCAGCCAGAAAGCTGGTGAAGCAGAGGGAAAACACTTGGATTTCTTGGCTCTTCCAGGACTGACCCCAGTGATCAGTCAACCAAACCACTTTCTAGCCACATGGTTAGAAATACAGAGTCAATTTCTTCCTAGGTATTAATAGAGTTGATCAATATTAAATCTATCTGCATATTTATTTTTAATCATGAAACTCATAATGGACCAGTGATAGTGAGCAAAAGATCTTCTGTGTCTTTCCAAGAAAGAGAAAAATATCACCATGCTCCAAAACACCAGAATATGTTTATTTTTTCCTTGGTTGGACCTGACCGTCTTTCTCTTTCTCTATATTAATTCATTCATTTTATTTTTTAGTTTGTTTCATTTATTTTCTCATTTAAAAAATTGAGAGAAAGGGAGACAGCTGGTTATACAGAACACTTTACCAGACACTGGGCATTAAAAAAATAAGATGCAGTTCTTATCTCCAAGGAAGACACAGTTAGTGAGTAAAGACAGACATGCACACAAATAAATATCAGCACAATGTACTAAGTACAATGCTAGAGGTGTTTATGCCATAAGATGGCATTAAAAAGTGGGTGACTATTTCTTATGATGGATTATAAAGAGGAGATTCTAAGTTTAGTAATTTGACATTTTTTTTTTTTTAAACTCAACAGTCAAATAATGGAAGAAATGATGTTAAAAGGGTCATCTGATACATCATCATAAAGTAGGGCACAGTATAGAGTTTAGACTTGATCATCTAGATGATATACAGCTATTGATAAAAATCAAACAGGAAAGAAGTCATTTAGAATGCTCACTTTGACAAAAGTGATGGACACAGATTGGGGGAAAAGATATAGGAGGCAAATATTAAAGAGATGGGGTGACTGCAACAGTTTAGTTCAGGAACAATGGGTCTCTGAACAGGCGTATGGCAGTAGGAATAAAGAGAAGATTATGTGTTTTAAAGGCATGTAGGAGGTGTAATTAATAGGCTACATTGACTAATATATATCATAGTTGAGGCAAGAAAAAATTGACTATGAATCCTGTATTTCTGAAATAAATATGGTTCTTAAATATAAGCATGGCTCTGACAATGCTTTTTTAATCCTTTGACAATATTCACCAACAAGCAACGTAGTCTTTTGAGCTGTAACCATATACCTTGTCCTTCACTTCTAAGTATTCTACTTCGGTCATAAGTGATTTCTCTCCATCCCCCACTACACACACACACACACACACACATACACACACGCAAATCCTTCTGTCCAGGTACCTCCATGTATAAATCACCTCTTTGCTGCCCCATTGTTCTCAGAATTAAGCCCAGACTACTTAACATGGATTAAAATGCTTGATGTGATCTCTGCCTGCCTTCCCAGCCTATTTATCCAGTGTTGCCCTGCATTTTCCTTTCCATTATAATCCAACCATTGTGAACTTCCCTTTTGTTAGACCTCTGTGTCTTTGCAAATATGTTTCTTTTGCTGGGGGACACACATGCGTGTGTGCACGTGCACACACACACATACACACAATTGCCTAGCAAACCCCTATTATGTTCAAAGCACAGTTGAAATATCATATCATTTGTGTATCCTCCCCATTATCCCTAACCCCTTGAATGCAGAGTTATGCCATATCTTCTCTCCCTAGACTTTTCGCGCCTTCTCAATGGCAACACTTGCCACATTTATTACTACTAACAAACCGTTAAGAAGCCAAACACTATGCCAGGGGCTGAGGATACATTAATAAGTAGCACCATCTAACTTGCTATTACTTTAGAACTTACTCCCTAGAAATAAAGATAAATATTAAACAATGACCAGTCATACTGGTTATTGAAAAAAGTACTTTGTACTTTGAGAGTACAGTCCTTGATTTTAACTAAGCCAGGAGTCACTTGTGCTGAATCGTACTGTAACATAATTACAATCATGGAGTAAGGAGAGTGGGAAAAATTAAGCTTATGGCATAGACCAATTAGAATATTAGAAAGTAATAGAATTTGGTACTATGCGTATATCAAGGTCTTGATTAAGACCCATTTGTCTGAGATAGTGGCAGAACCTCTGGGAACCTGGAAGCTGGGTTGAAGTTTCTGAGATGATTGAAGTGTGACCCTAAGAAAAATAAAATCAGGTCTGGTGCGGTGGCTTACACCTGTAATCCCAGCACTTTGGGAGGCCGAGGCTGGTGGATCACCTGAGGTCAGGAGTTTGAGACCATCCTGGTCAACATAGTGAAACCCCGTCTCTACCAAAAATACAAAAATTAACGGGGCATGGTGGTGGGTGCCTGTAATCCCAGCTACTCAGGAGGCTGAGGCAGGAGAATCACTTGAACCTAGGAGGCAGAGGCTGCAGTAAGCCAAGATCACTGCAGCCTGAGTGATGAGAGCAAAACTCTGTCTCAAAATAAAATAAAACAAAATAAAATAAAGTAAATAGAGGGCTTTGAGAAGAATTCGTGGTTCATCACCAATCTCTGCCTTAGATTGCAGCACAGGCTAGGCTCTAGCACAAGAAGTTTCCAAGAAGATTTTCTGTATGTGTATTTTAAATGAATGGGTAAATGGATAAACGAGCAAGTAAATGAGTAAACAAATACATGAATTAGAGAATCAAAGAACGAGACAACAATGAAAGATGATATAAGTAAGTGAATGCATAAATGAATGACCAAGTGAGTGAGACTCGTGAATGAGTTAATGATTGACTCAATAAAATGTGAATGAATTTGTACACAATGCGTGAAGGAATACATATTGTCATGGAAACAGAAGTGAATATGAATAAGTGATTGGCCAAACGAATATTACAAGACTTTTTAAAATCTATTTTTTAGAAGAAAAAATATATAAGCAGGTCCTGCATGTTGCAGTAATTAGAGTTTAGAGGAGGTGAGGAGGTGAGACATTTTAGCCTTTATCAATGTCATAAATTCTCAATTTATTCCTATGCAGGAAGAGTTTAGTTCTGTGATTATCTGAAATTTGACTGTCCTATAGTTTCTGAGACTGGGAATTTTGTGCTTCAGTGAGATGGCCTCAACTTATCCCAAACACTCTTCCCCTACATAGTCCTGAAGAAATGAGAAAAAACAAGAAAGATGGCAGGGACTGTGGAATGAGTCTCACCAGGAGAACCCAATGGGCTACTTTTATCAAATATTAGATTCTCAGATATTAACTTCAATCTACCAAGGTCTTGTCCTTTATTCTTTATTCCATGAAACCCGTTTCATCAATGTGAAGAGCTACCTTTTATAAAAATGAGTGCATATTCTGTTTTCTGTTTTCTCAAATTCTTCTGAAATTGATAATATAAACCAAGTGCCTTGGCATTAACTTGGTTGAAAAACAGAACAGCCAAGGGACTGCATTATTCTCATGTAGGGCAGTAATTCTCAAACATGTGGTCCTCAGGTCATCACTTCATTGTCTCTTGGGATATGTGATAAAAATGCCCCTACCTCTCCCTTATTTAGTCAGTACATTTGGGAATATAATCTAGTGTTCTACATTTGAAAACCATGGTTGTAGGCAGATCTCTTTGGCTGGCTCAGTTTTAACTGGAAGATTTATATTATTTAATAGTTTTAAGAACTGGTCCTCAGCAAAGAGAGCTTGGAAGCTCCACTGTAGAGGAAATTTTCAATGGGAGGTATGTTGACCAATATTTTATCTTCTTTGAACAGTTCTGGAATAGATAAGGTCCTCTCTCTAGGTGTCCATTGATAATTCACATTTTTATTGCCTTATCTATCCGTGCTCTAGTCTGGGAATTTTACTCCCCTGTTTTTTGTAGTTTTTGTTGTTTGCTTGTTTATTTGTTTTAGGACTTTAAACATATTTACTCTAATATCCTCTTTCTAATGCTTTAGTGATTATACCAAAATATTACACATAATTAACAAGGTCCTCGGTTAATTAAAATATTTATCCCCATGCTGAACAATACATGAATTTCAAAATTATTTTACACTTCTCACTCCTTCCCAATACATGTGCTGTTGTTGTCTAATATTTAAGTTGCATCTTGGATTGTTTTTATTTTTTAACCTCAAATTAGACACTGTTATTGTTTGGTCAGAGAGTTAGTATTTGTTTGTTTACTGTTTCTTCGCATCATAGACGTTACTTCTGGGGTTATTCTTTATCCATAAACACATCCTTCAAAAATTTCTTTTATGAGAATTTATTCATGATTCATTCAGTTCTTATTTGTCTAAAAATGTCTTTAATCCAGCCTCAGTCTTTAAAGGTGGTTTTCCTGGCTGTATAAGCCTACAAATTTTTTCAGAACTTTGAAAATATTTTTCTCATCATTTTCAGTTACTCAAGCTCTAGTTAATTTCTATTTATTCTGTCATTGTAATTTAGGTGCCGTCATCCACACGTTTCTTACTTTTTGAAAAATTTTTTAAAAATGTTGATTGAAGCAGCCCACCACATTGGATATGCTCGGGATTTGGAGAGTAAGAGACTGGGTTTTGATCTCCGCACTCCCATTCATCAATGGGTGGCTTTTGCATGATGATATAGTCTCTGTGATGCTGTTTCCTCTCTCTGCAAACTGAAGTTCTTACTATCTCTTTGAAAGAATGTGAGAGTTAAATTAGGTGAGTTAGCTAGGTAAAATGAGGTTTCTTGGTAGTTCCTCAACAAATTAATATTAATAGAGAACTTTGCATATTGCATTGTAATTATTTCATAATGTCTCTGCAAGGATGAGTTCAAGCAAGGTGTTCAATAAGCACTCAATAATTTAATATCTAAGACATCCATAGCTAGTTAAAAAATATGAAACAATTTTAACTGTGAAGTGGCTGTACATTCCAGATACACTAACGTCAAGCAAGAGGCTGGGCAAGAATTTACTCTATATAATGTTCAAGCAGTGTAAAATCCGGTCTTTATGAGTAAGGACATCTGTCAGCCATTGGCTAACCTTTGGCATGGAAAATTACCCAGGGGTCCTCTCAAAAACACTGCATGAATATATTAGGCTGTATTATAAATATTAGCTAAAATAATCAAGCTGCTATTTTTCAAAGTCCTGTTTTACGCTTTCATAAATTACAACATGCCTTTATTGTCTTTAAATTTAGTAAGGTAATACCCCTTGGCTTTGGATGATAATGATGCAATGGTAGTGATAATACTATAATTATAGCTTAAGTTTCTACAATTTCTTACCCCTTAAAGAATTTCTAAACCTTGGCTTGCTATCATGTACAGATATTTTGCTCACTATCTACTTCAAATAACTGTAAAGGTAGAAACCAGCTGCTAAAAACCATGCTTTAGTAGGGTCCAAAAACAGAACAGTCAACTTGACCCAAATGGAACTAGAAGCCAGAATTTTGCAGTCAATATTTATTACTTTTGCACTCCCAGCCACATGCTTCAGGTTTTAGGAAGATAATTCTCTGTTTGTAAAATATAGAAACATGTGTATTTAAAGGTTGGAAAGGACCCTTAATAACAACGCCGTTCCATTTCTTCATCTTACTAATGGGGAAACTGAGAACCAGAGAAGAAAAGGGACTTTTGAAAGCTTTATAACATTAGCAGCAAAGCTGAGAAATGGAATTTAGTTTGACCTATTGTCTTCCCGTCTATGGTTCCAGGTAACTCTGGATCTTTACAGTGACCACCACTCTTACTGACTCTGAAGGTTGGTGCAAGTAATTAGCAATGTTATTTATTCAGCTTACATTGATTGACACTTGCAATACACATTAGAAACAATATGCATAATGGGAATCAGAGATTAACTGAACACAGGCTGTGCCCTGGAAGATTGGAATAAAAATTGCTAAAATGTACTGTTTCCTATATTGCTGAACAGCAATCCAAGTGCTTTACATACACACATATACTCCTGTGTGTATATATATCTAGTTAATACATATAAATATAATATTTATAAAATAATATGTACATATATGATATTCGTGTGTATAGTTATACATCAATTTAATGTTTACATATATATGTATATTCATTTAATATTTACAACTGCTGTGAAAAGGCCATGCACATGTTAAGTGCTTATTGCATATTTTCAGAATTAAATAAAAATCTACCATTCTAATCAAACTTTTATTTCACAGTTGTAGACTCACATATACTAGTAAGAAATAATACAGAGAGATCCTGTGTACCCTTTACCTAGTTTCCCTCAATGATAATATCTTGCAATATCACAAAGAGGAAATCAACACTAATGCAATCCACCTACATGTTCAAATTTTCCAAGTTTTAAATGTACTCATTTGTATGTGTGCATGTATTTATTTCTATGTGATTTTATCACATGTGTAATGTGTGTATCCACCACTACCAAGAAACAGAAGTGTTTCATATGACGACAAGGATCCCTTATATTGTCCTTTTTAAATTTTTATTTCTCTGTATTGTCCTTTAAAAATGCGTCCCCATTTCTTTCTCTACCACCATCCTCATCCCTAATTACTTGTAATCACTAACCTGTTCTTCATGTGTTAAATTTTGTCATTTTGAGAATGTTATGGAAATTGAATCATACAGTACATAGCCTTCTGAGGTTAGCTCTTTTTACTTTGAGATTCATTCAAGCTGTATCAGTAGTGTATTTCTTTTTATTACTGAGTAATATTCCACAGTATGGATGTACCATAATACGTTTAGCCCCCTTTTAGGTGCCCTCTCAAAGACACCTGAGTTGTTTTTAGTTTTCAGCTACTGCAAATAAAACTGTTATGAACATTCATATACAACTTATCATGAGAACATAAGTTTTCATTCTTAGAGATAAATGTCCAAAGTGCAATTGCTGAGTCATATGTCAATCACATGTTTAGTTTAATAAGAAAATTCTAAACTGTTTTCCAGAGTGGTTATGCCACGTCCTATTTTACCAGCAATGTGTGAGTAATCAGTTTCTTTATATCCTCACCAGCATTTGATGTTTATAATTTTTGATAGTGTAACTGAGGCACAAGATGGTCAAGTAACTCCTATCAGTCACTCAAAGAACAATGATTGAACACCTAGAATATGCCAAGTACCATTCTATGTGGTAAAAATACAGCAGTAAATTTTAAAAAAAGTCTGGCCTGTGAAACATATTCTAGTGAGGAAGATAGGTAATTTATACAAGAATTGTGTAAATTCTTTTTACAGTGTAGTAAAAACTATACTATTTTACATAGTGATGAGTTCTAAAGAAAATAATTGAGTAGGAAATGTGGAAGTGGGAAATATTTAAATTTTAGAAAGGGTTGCCCGTGAAGGTGACATTTTAGTAAAGACCAGAGGAGGTAAGGTCAACCTTATAAACATTGGAAGGAAGCATGGTGGAGGCAAAGAAACAACTCAAATCGTAGAGCCCACCTCAGTGAGTCTGAGAGCTCTGAAGGAGTGCCAGGAGGCTGGAGTGAGCTGATCTGGGATAGGAAGGTGAGAGGTAGACAGGTCACGTACGGCCATGTGGGTCTGGTGAATGATTTGGGGTTTAACTTAGAGTGAGATTGACAGCCACCGGCAGGTCTTAAGGAAAACAGTGAATCTGTATAACTGCATTTTTAAGGTATCATTTTTGCTATCCTTACACAAGTTTCCATTACTAATAAGCAAAAGAGTCTGGAAAATCTCAGACTCTAGTAGAGAAGCAGCAAATAGTCCTGAATAACAATCCCAGGTGGTAAGTGACGTTGCTGAGATGTTATGAAGAAACCAAAGGACAGAGGAACAAGAGAGTATGCCTGCCTGGGAGGAGAGGAGAGGATGATTTCCTTTGCTTCTCTCCCATCTGCCTGCCTGTCACCTTTCAGGTGGGCACCAAAACCAGACAGGGGTCACTCCTCCTCCTCTCTCTGCCTCCATCCATTTCTCTCTGCATCCCACTTCTCTCTGCCTCCTCTCTCTCTCCTCTTCCCTTTCTTTCCTCTAGGTCTTTTTTTTTTTTTTTTTTTTGAGATTGAGTCTTGCTCTGTTGCCCAGGCCGGAGTGCAGCGGCACAATCTCAGCTCCCTGCAACCTCTGCCTCCTGGGTTCAGGTGTTTCTCCTGCTTCAGCCTCCCAAGTAGCTGGGATTACAGACATGCACCACCACACCCAACTAATTTTTGTGTGTGTGTGTATTTTTAGTAAAGATGGGGTTTCACCATGTTGGCCAGGCTGGTCTCAAACTCCCGACCTTATGTGACTGGACGCCTCAGCTTCTCAAAATGCTGTGATTACAGGCATGAGCCACCACGCCCAACCTTCTTTAAGGAAATAGGGCTCAGAGAAATTTGTAAAGCTAAACTCTAAAAGAGTCTCTCTCTTGCTTTTCTCTCTTTGATAACTTTATTAAAATGTTAACATGTATGAACCACTGGCTTCCCTCACTGGCAACTACAGGCTCAGATATCACCTCTTTAAGATCTGCTTTTCTTTATCAGTGTGAACTGTGATGACCCATTTGCAACCCATTCCAAGATTATTGTACTGTGAGATGGATCACTCATAATGCCCATCTCACCTACCTCATTAGGGTGTACCTAAGATCAAAGGAGATGGCACGTATGAAAATATTAATAGAGTGTTGCATACAAAATTATAGTTTATCACTTTTTTATTGACAAGCAAAATTGTACATATTTATGGTGTATAAAATAATATTTCAAGACATATAACTTATATATACACACACATATTTTGGAATGGCTGAATGAAGCTATTTAACATATGCTTTGTTTCACATACTTATCTTTATTTTTTGTAGTGAGAACACTTAAAATCTATCCTTTTAGCAATTTTCAAGTATACAGTACATCGTTATTAATTATATTGCATTTTTCAATGATTTTAAGCTTACAGAAAAGTTGTAAGAACAATATGAAGAACTTCTGCATTTGTCTTGTATGGTGTCTTAGTTTGCTAGGGCTACTGCAACAAAATACCAAAAACTAGATAACTTAAACAATGGAAATTCACTGTCTCACAGTTCTAGAGAGATGGAAATCTAGTCCAAAGTTTGAAATCAAGGCATGGACCAGCTTGATTCCTTCTGAGGACTGTGAGGGAAGGACCTATTTCAGGCCTCTATTCTTGGCTTGGAAATGGCCATATTCTCTCTGTGTCTCTTCCCATCATCTTTTCTCTGTTCATGTCTCTGTGTCCAAATTTCCTCTTCCTTTCTTTTTTGTGTGTAAAACCAATATCTTTAAATCTTAAACTTTAAAGATCACATATGCCAGGACAGCCATAAAGAAATAATTGCTTCTTTTGTTTCATCTTATTTTGTATTCCTGGCCCGAATAATCTACAAATTTGAAAGAGGAAAGGACTAAATTTCCCCTTCTCCGGAGGACACCAGCCGTATTGCATCAGGGCCCCCTCCAGTGGCCTCATATTAAGCCAATTACCACTCTAAAGAACCTCTCCGAGCTACATTCTGAGTTAGTGGAAGTTAGGTTCATCAACATATTAATTTAGGGACAGTAATTCAAGCCATAACATAATGGATTCCCCACATTTACTCTCTTCTCTGCTCTTCCACCTCCCAATTGTCATTAATCATTTTCCAAACCATTGAGATCAACAGCAGATATGCCTCCATGACTCCTCAGTTCCCCACTGTGTATTTACCCCAGGCAAGGGCATTCTCTTCCATTACCACTGAACAAGCCTCCAAATCAGAAAATCAACCTTGATACAGTACAAGCATCCAATCCACATGCCCCATTAAAATTTCACCAGCCATCCTAACAGTGCCCCATTGGCGGTTCTGGCCAAACATATTATTCAGGAATGCGTGTTCCTTTTAGCTGTTTGATCTTATCAATCTCCTTCAGCCTGAAACAGTGCACCTTAGCCATTCTTTGGTCTTCATGTTCTTGATAGTTTTTAAGAGTATAATCTATTCATTTTGTAGACCAAACCTCAACCAGAGTCTTTCTAAAGTTGGCCTGACACAGGCCTTGTCTTCTTTAAAAAAAAAAAAAAAATCTTAAATAAATCGTATTTGTAAAAGCAGTTTTAGGTTCACAACAAAATTGAGTGGAGAGTACACAGAGTTTCCATATTCTTCCTGCCCCCTCAACATGCACAGTATCCCCCACTATCAGTAACTGGCATCAGTGGTGCAGTTGTTGTAACTGATGAGCTTACATTGACACATCATGATCTCTCAACATTTATAGTTTACATTAGGTTTACTCTTGGTATTGAACATTCTATGAGTTTGGACTAATATGTAATAATATGTATTCACCATTATAGTATCATACAGAATAGCTTTATTGCCCTAACAATCCTCTGTGCTCTGCCTATTCATCCCTCTCTTTCCCCAGTCTCTGACAACCACTCATCTTTTTACTGTCCCCATAGTTTTGCATTTTCCAGAATGTCATATAGTTGGATCATATAGTATATAGTCTTTATAGTTCTACATACTCCTATATGGTCTGATAGGAGTACCACAGAAGTAACGCTGTGCTTTTTTCCATGAGTCCCCTCAGGAAATGCATGATGTTGACTTATCTTTCTTGTGGTCATGTCAGACTTTATCACCTGGTCATATTGCTCTTGATCAGATTTCTCCACAATACAGTAATCATTTCTTCTTTCTAATTGATGAGTAGTTTGCGGGGGTGAGTGGATACTCAGATATTACTTTAGTGTCCTACTTTTGTCAGAACTCCACCCACTTCCCTAACAGCCATCATGACTTCTGCCTAAATCAACCACAACTATGATGCTTGCCAAGTGGTGTTTTTTTCTATTTTCAGTTTATATTTCTTTCTATATTTATTAGTTGGCATCTCAGTATAGGGAAGAAATTTCTCTTTTACCCCATTCATTGATATGATTAATGGCTTATTTGTTTATATTACTATGGACTCATGGATTTTAATTTCATGGGTCATTATACGTTACTACCACTTTCTGATGTGATTCTCAAATCTTCCCATCTGTGGCGATTAGGAACCTATTGAACTGGCTCTGAAATTATTTTGACATGTTTCAGAATTCTTTGAGCATTTCTTTATTTTCTAGCAAAACAAGATATTCTATGCTCCTTTTATACAATTTCAGGCCTGGATTCAGCCATTAATCCAAGGGCTTGTCATTCCTTTTAGTGGAAGAAGGTATTTAGAAGCTAAGTTTGTTTGACTGTTCAGTGTGCTTATTGCCACTTGTCTGTCATGGCTTAAGGACCTCCCAACGGACAGAGGTAGAAAAAATATGTGTATATGTGTGTGTGTGTGTGTGTGTAAGCACATATATATGTGTGTGTGCATGTGTATATCCATATATACATATGCAAAATTGGGTGTACATATATATATGTGTGTGTGCACATTTATATCCACATTTACATACACAGAATTCTTATATTTATGTATATAAAAATGTACCTAATAAACATAAAATTAATGACAATCCCTTTGGCTGCCCACAAATTTGTTTTCACTCTTCCCATTGATGGGTGACGATGTCATTTTTCCTTGAACCTGGACAAACTTGTGACTCATGTATAACCAATAGATAAGGGAGAAATGATGCCACATATTTACTGAGACTCAGTTAGCAAAAGCATGCAGCTTTCACTTTGTTCACCAGAATGCATAAGTATATGGAGCTAGCAATAAAAAAATTCAAAATCAAGGACTCTGGATGATTCCAGTTCCCTACAGTTGGGTCTGCCCAATTATGGAAGTCTTTCCAACTGAGACCCCAGACGTCATGGAGCAGGCTCAGTCTGTGCCCTCTGTGCTCCCCAGGATCCCTGACCCACGGGATATGCAAACAGAAAACGTTATTTTTTTGTGCTACTAAATTTTGAGATGGTTTATCATATAGCAATAAAAAAACTGTAAAAACCTCTACTTACAAATCAAATACCTTCATGTTCTTTCTAGATATCTTCCTTTTTATATTTGTAAATCATTTTACTAGTAGTAAGAAAACCAACTCTTATTATTCTTAAAATATTTACTCATTTGCTCAATCATTTGACTTATTTGCTTAATGTAAGCAATCTTCCAACCACACTGGCTTCATCTTCTTCCCTGCTTCTGCCTCCTTAACCCCTGGCCACACCACTACATTCATATATTCTCCTCACTGCCCATACAAATCAACACCTCTTGGCAGCCAGGTATGCTGATGTCCCCACTCCCACCTCCACCCATTTTCCTTGGCTGCAGGACATGCCGATGCATATGAATAGGAAATGGAAGGGAAGAAGGAAATGAAAATAAAAAGGAAGGGAAACTGCTGTTATTTTCATTTTAGCTGAAAAAAAATCTCAAGGGCTAGATTTGGACAACACTTGGCAAATTGTAGCTAGATAGTCATTGTTATAGTGTCTGCTCTGATCCAGTAAAGGATGCTTAATTTCAAAACTTACCACAAGTGGGTTTCACTATATATTTCCTAAGCTGAGTCCTCCACCTTTGACCTTCAGCTCCTTGCCTATCCACGGGTCTGATTTTCATTGTATTCACATCCTACCCCATTAAGATTGCCTTTCATTGTCTCTAGGTTTTTTGTTGTTGTTTTTTCTTTTCTTTTTCAGTTTGCCCAGCTAGTTTCTAACTGAGGGCAGAGAAGCTGGTCAGGAGAGCATAGTACACTTTTCCTGGACAACTTCCAGAAGTACCTGGACAAGACTCCATGAAGGACTGGGGATTGCACAACAGTGGGTGGGAGTGAGAGCCAGAGGAATTATTTTTATTATGCACAAAATGACCCTATTTTTACAACCTTAAGAGCAGCTTGTGTAATATATAACACACTTTGAAAAGGAGCACATTGTTTATCAGATGTGTAGTCTTTCTTCTTAGTGCAACAGTAACTGGGTTTCAATTTCTTAGTTTGCTTTTATTACTTCTGTTGTCTTGGACAAATCAATTTCTTATCTTACCTTTGGCTTCCTTTTTAACAAAATAAAAGCAGCACTTCTTATCTTACAGAATTGACCCCTAAATAAAATTACAGGAGCGTTCTCACACCTTCTAGTGAGTTTCTTTACAAAGAAACCATCTTAAGCCATTTTTGTTACTGGGTCTCTGGGAGCTGTATGTTGTTTGGACTTTCAGTTTGTGTTCATGTGTACCTCCCACTGGATATCAAGTCTAGTGATTAGGTTCTATTTTTGCTTCTAGAATGAAGCCACATGTCTTCATCTTTGCCATATCTCATGGCCAATTCAGTTATTTGAATTTTCAACAAATGTAAATGAAGAAAATAACAAGGTAATACTTCCACCTAACACGATGCAACTATCCTATGATTATGATTTTTGGCATGTTAAACATTAGGGATTTTGATGTGTCAGGATTTCAACATTTGGGATTATGGCATTTAGGGTTTTGTCTTTGGGGATTATGATCAAAACCCATATACATGAAACTGATAAAATTGCTTTAAGCCTCCAAATTGACCTGTGAAAGTTTAAAGTCCTTCACAAAGTTTATAGGTGTACTTTACATTATTGAGTTTGCTTTCATGCACTTGGCATGTATTACAAATTTTACAATTGTATAAGATTGTAGCAACCCTGCATCAAGCAAATCTATCAGCTCCATTTTTCCAATAGCATGTGCCCACTTTGTGTCTCTGTGTGACATTTTAGTAATTCTCACAATATTTCAAATATTTTTCCTATTATTAGATTGTTATGGTGATCTGTGATTAATGATCTTTGATGTTACTATTTTAATTGTTTCAGGGTGTCATGAACCATGCCTATATAACATAGTGAAATTAATTGATACATATGTGTGTTCTGACTGATCCACCGACCAGCCGTTCCTCCATCTCTCTTTCTCTCCTCAGGCCTTCCTATCTTATAAGGTGCAACAACATTAAAATTAGGCAAATTAATAACCTTAAAATGTTATCAAAGTGTTCAAGTGGAAGGAAGAGTCGCATGTCTCTCTCTTTAAATCAAGAACTAAAAATAATGACGCACGGCTCAGAAGGGATGTAGAAAACTGAGCTAGGCCAAAAGCCATGCCTCTCGTCCAAATGGTTAGCCAAATTTTGATTAGAAAGTAAAAGTTATTGAAGAAGTTGAAAGTTAAAAGTACTAGCAAACACACAAATGATAAAAAAGTTAAATAGCCTTATTGCTAACATGGAGAAAGTTTTGATGGTCTGGGTAGAAGATCAAACCAGCTACAACACTCCCTTAAGCCAAAGCCTAATGCAGACCAATGTCCTAACTCTCTTCAATTCTATGGAGTCTGAGAGGAAGCTTCAGGAGAAAAATTTGAAGTTAGCAGAGATTGGGTTCACCAAGTTGAAGCAAAGGAAGCCATCTCCATCACATAAAAGTGCAATGTGAAGCAGCAAGTCATATGGAAGGCCTAAGATCATTAATGAAGGTGGTTATGCTAAACAATAATTTTTCAATGTGGACAAAACAGCCTTCTATTGTAAGAAGATGATGTTCTAGGTTCCATAGCTAGAGAAATGTCAACGTTTGACTTCAAAGCTTCACATGACAGGCTGACTCTCTTGTTAGAGGCTATTGCCGTTGGTGACTTTAAGTTGAAGCCACTGCTGATTTACCACTCCAAAAATCACAGGACCCTTAAAAATTATGCAGAATTTACTCTTCCTGTGTCTGATACGTAAAACAACAAATCCTGGATGACAGCAATCTGTTTATGAAATAGTTTACTGAATATTTTAAGCCTACTGTTGATATCTGCTGCTCAGAAAAACAATTTCCTTTCAAAATATTACATTAACAATCACCTGGGGGGTGGAGCAAGATGGCTGAATAGGAGCAGCTACAGTCTCCAACTCCCAGTGAGAGCGACACAGAAGACCTGTGATTTCTGCATTTTCAACTGAGGTACTGGGTTCATCTCACTGGGGAGTGCCAGACGATCAGTGCTGGTCAGCTGCTGCAGCCCAACCAGCGAGAGCTGAAGCAGGGCGAGGCATTGCCTCACCTGGGAAGTGCAAGGGGGAAGGGAGTCCCTTTTCCTAGCCAGGAGAACTGAGACACACAACACCTGGAAAATCGGGTAACTCCCACCCCAATACTGCGCTTTAAGCAAACAGGCACACCAGGAGATCATATCCCACACCTGGCCGGGAGGGTCCCACACCCAGGGAGCCTCCCTCATTGCTAGCGCAGCAGTCTGTGATCTACCGGCAAGGCAGCAGCGAGGCTGGGGGAGGGGCGCCCGCCATTGCTGAGGCTTAAGTAGGTAAACAAAGCTGCTGGGAAGCTCGAACTGGGTGGAGCTCACAGCAGCTCAAGGAAACCTGCCTGGCTCTGTAGACTCCACCTCTGGGGACAGGGCACAGTAAACTAAACAAACGCAGCAGACACCTTTGCAGACGCAAACGACTCTGTCTGACAGCTTTGAAGAGAGCAGTGGATCTCCCAACACGGAGGTTGAGATCTGAGAAGGGACAGACTCCCTGCTCAAGTGGGTCCCTGACCCCTGAGTAGCTAACTGGGAGACATCCCCCACTAGGGGCAGTCTGACACCCCACACCTCACAGGGAGGAGTACACCCCTGAGAGGAAGCTTCCAAAGCAAGAATCAGACAGGTACACTCGCTGTTCAGAAATATTCTATCTTCTGCAGCCTCTGCTGCTGATACCCAGGCAAACAGGGTCTGGAGTGGACCTCAAGCAATCTCCAACAGACCTACAGCTGAGGGTCCTGACTGTTAGAAGGAAAACTATCAAACAGGAAGGACACCTACACCAAAACCCCATCAGTACATCACCATCATCAAAGACCAGAGGCAGATAAAACCACAAAGATGGGGAAAAAGCAGGGCAGAAAAGCTGGAAATTCAAAAAATAAGAGCGCATCTCCCCCGGCAAAGGAGCGCAGCTCATCGCCAGCAACGGATCAAAGCTGGACGGAGAATGACTTTGACGAGATGAGAGAAGAAGGCTTCAGTCCATCAAATTTCTCAGAGCTAAAGGAGGAATTACGTACCCAGCGCAAAGAAACTAAAAATCTTGAAAAAAAAGTGGAAGAATTGATGGCTAGAGTAATTAATGCAGAGAAGGTCCTAAACGAAATGAAAGAGATGAAAACCATGACACGAGAAATACGTGACAAATGCACAAGCTTCAGTAACCGACTCGATCAACTGGAAGAAAGAGTATCAGCGATTGAGGATCAAATGAATGAAATGAAGCGAGAAGAGAAACCAAAAGAAAAAAGAAGAAAAAGAAATGAACAAAGCCTGCAAGAAGTATGGGATTATGTAAAAAGACCAAATCTACGTCTGATTGGGGTGCCTGAAAGTGAGGGGGAAAATGGAACCAAGTTGGAAAACACTCTTCAGGATATCATCCAGGAGAACTTCCCCAACCTAGTAGGGCAGGCCAACATTCAAATCCAGGAAATACAGAGAACGCCACAAAGATATTCCTCGAGAAGAGCAACTCCAAGACACATAATTGCCAGATTCACCAAAGTTGAAATGAAGGAAAAAATCTTAAGGGCAGCCAGAGAGAAAGGTCGGGTTACCCACAAAGGGAAGCCCATCAGACTAACAGCAGATCTCTCGGCAGAAACTCTCCAAGCCAGAAGAGAGTGGGGGCCAATATTCAACATTCTTAAAGAAAAGAATTTTCAACCCAGAATTTCATATCCAGCCAAACTAAGTTTCATAAGTGAAGGAGAAATAAAATCCTTTACAGATAAGCAAATGCTTAGAGATTTTGTCACCACTAGGCCTGCCTTACAAGAGACCCTGAAGGAAGCACTAAACACGGAAAGGAACAACCGGTACCAGCCATTGCAAAAACATGCCAAAATGTAAAGACCATTGAGGCTAGGAAGAAACTGCATCAACTAACGAGCAAAATAACCAGTTAATATCATAATGGCAAGATCAAGTTCACACATAACAATCTTAACCTTAAATGTAAATGGACTAAATGCTCCAATTAAAAGACACAGACTGGCAAACTGGATAAAGAGTCAAGACCCATCAGTCTGCTGTATTCAGGAGACCCATCTCACACGCAGAGACATACATAGGCTCAAAATAAAGGGATGGAGGAAGATTTACCAAGCAAATGGAGAACAAAAAAAAGCAGGGGTTGCAATACTAGTCTCTGATAAAACAGACTTTAAACCATCAAAGATCAAAAGAGACAAAGAAGGCCATTACATAATGGTAAAAGGATCAATTCAACAGGAAGAGCTAACTATCCTAAATATATATGCACCCAATACAGGAGCACCCAAAATCATAAAGCAAGTCCTTAGAGACTTACAAAGAGACTTAGACTCCCATACAATAATAATGGGAGACTTCAACACTCCACTGTCAACATTAGACAGATCAACGCGACAGAAAGTTAACAAGGATATCCAGGAATTGAACTCATCTCTGCAGCAAGCAGACCTAATAGACATCTATAGAACTCTCCACCCCAAATCAGTATGATGTGGTGCTGAGAAGAACCACATGATTATCTCAATTGATGCAGAAAAGGCTTTTGACAAAATTCAACAGCCCTTCATGCTAAAAACGCTCAATAAATTCGGTATTGATGGAACGTACCTCAAAATAATAAGAGCTATTTATGACAAACCCACAGCCAATATCATACTGAATGGGCAAAAACTGGAAAAATTCCCTTTGAAAACTGGCACAAGACAGGGATGCCCTCTCTCACCACTCCTATTCAACATAGTGTTGGAAGTTCTGGCTAGGGCAATCAGGCAAGAGAAAGAAATCAAGGGTATTCAGTTAGGAAAAGAAGAAGTCAAATTGTCCCTGTTTGCAGATGACATGATTGTATATTTAGAAAACCCCATTGTCTCAGCCCAAAATCTCCTTAAGCTGATAAGCAACTTCAGCAAAGTCTCAGGATACAAAATTAATGTGCAAAAATCACAAGCATTCTTATACACCAGTAACAGACAAACAGAGAGCCAAATCAGGAATGAACTTCCATTCACAATTGCTTCAAAGAGAATAAAATACCTAGGAATCCAACTGACAAGGGATGTAAAGGACCTCTTCAAGGAGAACTACAAACCACTGCTCAGTGAAATAAAAGAGGACACAAACAAATGGAAGAACATACCATGCTCATGGATAGGAAGAATCAATATCGTGAAAATGGCCATACTTCCCAAGGTAATTTATAGATTCAATGCCATCCCCATCAAGCTACCAACGAGTTTCTTCACAGAATTGGAAAAAACTGCTTTAAAGTTCATATGGAAGCAAAAAAGAGCCCACATCTCCAAGACAATCCTAAGTCAAAAGAACAAAGCTGGAGGCATCACGCTACCTGACTTCAAACTATACTACAAGGCTACAGTAACCAAAACAGCATGGTACTGGTACCAAAACAGGGATATAGACCAATGGAACAGAACAGAGTCCTCAGAAATAATACCACACATCTACAGCCATTTGATCTTTGACAAACCTGAGAGAAACAAGAAATGGGGAAAGGATTCCCTATTTAATAAATGGTGCTGGGAAAATTGGCTAGCCATAAGTAGAAAGCTGAAACTGGATCCTTTCCTTACTCCTTATACAAAAATTAATTCAAGATGGATGAGAGACTTAAATGTTAGACCTAATACCATAAAAATCCTAGAGGAAAACCTAGGTAGTACCATTCAGGACATAGGCATGGGCAAAGATTTCATGTCTAAAACACCAAAAGCAACGGCAGCAAAAGCCAAAATTGACAAATGGGATCTCATTAAACTAAAGAGCTTCTGCACAGCAAAAGACACTATCATCAGAGTGAACAGGCAACCTACAGAATGGGAGAAAATTTTTGCAATCTACTCATCTGACAAAGGGCTAATCCAGAACCTACAAAGAACTCAAACAAATTTACAAGAAAAAAACAAACAACCCCATCAAAAAGTGGGCAAAGGATATGAACAGACATTTCTCAAAAGAAGACATTCATACAGCCAACAGACACATGAAAAAATGCTCATCATCACTGACCATCAGAGAAATGCAAATCAAAACCACAATGAGATACCATCTCACACCGGTTAGAATGGCAATCATTAAAAAGTCAGGAAACAACAGGTGCTGGAGAGGATGTGGAGAAATAGGAACACTTTTACACTGTTGGTGGGATTGTAAACTAGTTCAACCATTATGGAAAACAGTATGGTGATTCCTCAAGGATCTAGAACTAGATGTACCATATGACCCAGCCATCCCATTACTGGGTATATACCCAAAGGATTATAAATTATGCTGCTATAAAGACACATGCACACGTGTGTTTATTGCAGCACTATTCACAATAGCAAAGACTTGGAATCAACCCAAATGTCCATCAGTGACAGATTGGATTAAGAAAATGTGGCACATATACACCATGGAATACTATGCAGCCATAAAAAAGGATGAGTTTGTGTCCTTTGCAGGGACTTGGATGCAGCTGGAAACCATCATTCTTAGCAAACTATCACAAGAACAGAAAACCAAACACCGCATGTTCTCACTCATAGGTGGGAACTGAACAATGAGATCACTTGGACTCAGGAAGGGGAACATCACACACCGGGGCCTATCATGGGCAGGGGGGAGGGGGGAGGGATTGCATTGGGAGTTATACCTGATGTAAATGACGAGTTGATGGGTGCAGCACAGCAACATGGCACAAGTATACATATGTAACAAACCCGCACGTTATGCACATGTACCCTACAACTTAAAGTATAATAATAATAAATAAATTTAAAAAAAAAAACAATCACCTAGTTACCCAAGAGTTCTGATAAATATGTAAAAGGAGATTAATGTTATTTTTATGCCTGATAACACAACATCTATTTTGCAGCCCATGGATCAAGAAGCAATTTTAACTTTCTTTTTCATTTTATTTTATTTTTATATTTTAGATTCAGGTAGTACATATGCAGGTTTGTTACATGGGGATATTGTATGATGCTGAGATTTGGGCTTCTAACAATCCCATTTCCCAAGCACTGACACCAGGCAGGCAGTTTTTCAACTTTTCCCCTTCCCTTCCCCCTTCTGGAATCCCCAGTGACTGCTGATCACATCTTTGTATTCATGCAGTTTAACTTCAACTTATAAGTGAGAACATGTGGTATTAGGGATATTGGGTTTTCTGTTTCCGTATTAATTTGCTTAAGATAATGTTCTCCAGCCTCATTCATGTTGCTGAAAAAGACATACTTTCATTCTTTTTATGGTAGTATTTCATAGTATATATGTACCTTTTCCTTGTCCAATCCACTACCTTATTATTTAAGAAATATATTTTATAAGGCCATAGGTCTTATAATAGTGATTCCATTGATGGATTTGGATAAAGTAAATTTAAAATCTTCTGAAGAAGTTTCACCATTCTAAATGTCATTAAGAACATCCATGATTCATGGAAGGAGGTAAAAATATCAACATTAACAGGGTTTAGAAGACGTTGATTCCAAATCTCATAGAGGACTTTGAGGGGTCAAGATTTCCATGGAGGAGGTAACTATAGATGTGGTAGAAATAGCAAGAGAACTAGACTTAGAACTGAAGCCTGAAGATGTGACTGAATTGCTGCAATTTAATTCAATTTTATTTTTTTGGGCAGAATCTCACTTCGTCACCCAGGCTGGAGTGCAGTGGGATGATTTTTGCTCACTACAACCTCCGCTTCCTGGGTTCAAGCAATTCTCATGTCTCAGCCTGAGGAAGCTGGAATTACAGGTGCATGCCATCAGGCCTGGATAACATATTTTTGTGTGTACATATATACACACACACACACGTATATACACACACATATATATGTGTGGGTACACATATGCATATATATACACACATGTGTGTGTACACATATATATACACATATATGTGTGTATATATACACACACACACACACACACACACATATATATGTATATATATTAGTAGAGGCAGGGTTTCACCATGGTGTCCAGGCTGGTCTCAAACTCCCGGCCTCAAGTGATCCGCCTGCGTCTTGGCCTCCCAAAGTGCTGGAATTACAAGTGTGAACCATCACACCTGGCCTGAATTGCTGCAATTTTTTGATAAAACTTTAATTAATGGACTTTCTTCTTATGGGTGAGCAAATAAATGTATTTATTGAGATTGAATCTACTCCTGATGAAGGTGGTGTTAATATTGTTGAAATGACAGTAATGAATTTTACAATATTGAATAACCTTAGTTGATAAAGCAGATGACAGAGTTTGAAGATTGACTACTGTTTTGGAAGAAGTTCTAATGTGAGTTGAATGCTATCAAACAGCATCACATGCTACAGAGAAATCTTTTGTGAAAGAGTCAACAGCTGCACCAAACTTCATTTTTATCTTGTTTTAAGAAATTACCATAGCCACCCAACCTTCAGCAACCACACCCTGATCAGTCAGCAGCAATCAACATCAAGTCATGACCTTCCACTAGCAAAATGATAACAATTTACTGAAGGCTCAGATGATTGTTAGCATTTTTTTTAAGCAATAGAGTTTTTGTTTGTCTGTTTGTTTGTCTTCACCCTGGCTGGAGTGAAGTGGGATGATCTCGACTCACTGCTACCTCTACTTCTCGGGTTCAAGCGATTCTCTTGCCTCAGCCACTCAAGTAGCTGGGACTACAGGCGCACACCACTACACCTGTGTAATTTTTGTATTTTTAGTAGACATAGGGTCTCACCATGTTGCACAGGCTGGTCTTGAACTCCAGAGCTCAAGCAATCTGCTCACCTCGGCCTCCCAAAGTGCTGGGATTACAGGTGTTAGTCACCACACCTGGCCAGAAGTAAAGTACTTTTAAAATAAGATATGTACATTATTTGTAGATATAATCCTATTGTATACTTAGTAGACTATAGTGTGGTGTAAATATAACTTTTATATGCACTGGAAAACCAAAATATTTGTGCACATCTGATTATTCTGATGGTCTGGAACCAAACTCACAATATCTCCAAGGTACATCTTTATATGAATCATTGGAAGATATTTGGTTTCCCTTGAGACTTGATATTTTACTTGCCACCTCTGTCTCTACCTGCATTACTTTCGTTTATATAGCAGTAACACCTCAACGTGGATGTTTGGCAGAATTTACTGGAGGATCCTGGGGGCTTCCCTGAAAAGCTGTGCAAAGATCTCTGCACCATAAGGCTATCCACTTCTCCGTTTCTGTCTTTTTTCCCCTCTTTCCATCTCCCAAAGTTCTAGGCACTCTAAAAGTAGGGCACTGCAGCTTCTCTCAGGTTTTAATACCACACGTGCATAGCCAAAGGCATCTAAGGTTTCAGAAGAACAAAACGCTTCTATCTGATAGGCTCACCCTTCTTTGAACAGAGTTGCAGTGTGAGGATAGCAAGCAGACACTCCTGATTCACTGTCTGTCTTTGTTTTTGCTCCTCTTACACATGTAAAGCACTTAGCACTGTACTGACATCTGTGGTTCTCTGATCATTTGCAACACAGCTAAACAGATGCAGCCCAGCCACTCTCTCCTTCTGGCACTATTATTCCTGCTATACTTTCAGAGGCAACTCAGTTTCTTCTATGGCGAACCACCTGGTATCCACTCCTTTCCTTATATTCAATTTAGTATGCAAATATAAGCATGGACAGATAATTATTTCTGAGCACTGGGGTTCAAATATTTAAAACTTGACTCTAAAACAATGATTGCTAATATTAATTGAATGTCAACCAGAAACTTTCTATACAATATATTTAATCCTTGCAAGCATATCTAGATTTTTGTCTAGAGAAGGAAACTAGGGCTCAGAGATATTAAGTGGCTGAGTCAGGGTTTGAATTCAGCCATGTTGTCATAAAGCATAAAACAGTAGCTCTTTCTACTATGTCACATTCTCTTATAACTAATTAACAGAATGATCTAACTTATATTTGCAAAGCCATTAACTAGTCTAAAAGAGGTGTCATTGATACACGTAAGTATAATCGTAATTTAATGATAATCGTTTCTTTGTTTTTCATGGTTAAATTTAATTGAGCTTTATTTGGAGCGTCACATAGCATGCCTTTGTCTAAAACATAGGTTATTAAAAAATCATTCAATAATTCCCTACATCTTAATTATTAACTGTGTAATGGAACTGTTTAACTCTGTGTAAATTCATCAGAAAAAATGGTAGGACAGATAGTACCTTGGGCAAAATGTAGCTGATTCACATATTTGAGGCTCTGTGACTCAGGGAGACAGATATAAATGTTTGTGGCAATTCCTATCTTAACAATTCTTAATATAAATACATGAAGACTAACATGGTGCTTAAATTTCTCACTTGCAAATCCAATTTGGAAAAAGAAGTAGAGAGAGGATTAAAATGGGTATGATCCATAGAAAATATATATCAGAAAGAACTTCAGTTGCAGATATAACTGACATTTATGTATTACTTTACAGTCTATAAAGTGTACATTTATCGGCTCATTCCTTCCTCATAACCATCTTATGAGAAAAGTCTTGTTATGACCATTTAGTGGATGGGAGAATTTAGGGTCAGAGAGCTGTGGCAGTTTGCTCAAAATGATATAGTCAGTAAAGGACAGATTGAGGAATTAAACTGGAGTCTTCTGTCTATAAACCTTATGCTTTTGCCGTTATATCATTTTAGAGAGAGGCAGATAAATAAACAAGTATGAGGTTTGGCTATAATTTATAGAACCTCAGCTTAATCAATGGCAAAATAAAAATATCAGTAGGAACTATAGTTTAACTATTTATTCAATTACCATTTACTTAGTTCTCCCAATGTGCCAGGCAAATAGTAGTGAGTGTTCAAGGGTGAACAAGACACAAGGTCCCAAGCTTCATGGTGCTTGTAGACCAGCAGGAAAGACAGCAATTAGGTTAGTATAAGCTCTGCTCTGTTTTAGGTTCATTAGAAAGAATAAGCAATTGATGTTTAGATCTATGTTGATACAAATTTTCCACTGCTTTTATCAACAAATTCCAGGATGAGAGGCACGTGCAACCCTAAGCTGCCCTTTGCAAGTCTCTGTAGTAGAAGAACGCACATCATTAAGATACAACTTACAGCCTCTCTTCTCCAACCCAGTGGCTTTCATGGTCTTATGTCTCACAATGGTACCTGTTGTTCAAACGCGCCACACATTTAACTATCCATTAAGGTTTACCAGAGACTTGTGCACTTTACTGTTTTACTTATTTATTTTTAACCAAAGGAAATGAAGCTTATTAGAGACTGCAGTCAACACTCATGAGCAGCTTAGGTAAATCCATTTCCCATTTCCCATTTCCAAAAGCTTTAACATGTAACATTCATGAGGTGTCCTGTTTTCAAGTCTTCCCTTTAGCATTCTTATTCTTTCTTTAACACTTTTTTAGATATTAAAAATACCTTTTTAGGTGTTCGATGTATACAAAATAATATACATAGGCTTTATATAGGCTATAAAGTATAATAACATAATCAAAACTTTTGAGCTCAGCACCCAATTCAAGGACAACGTGACACTCATTCACATTAATCTATGTGTGTTGCCCCTCCCATCCCACTGTTTAATTGTTTATCAGAGTAATATACGGAACTTTTTTTAAAAAGAAGTCAAGCAGTATTATGAGACATGTAACATAAATAGCAATCGTTTCCCTTTCCAATACTGATTCCTATTCCTGTGAGGCATACTATTTCAACACCTTAAAATACTTCTTTTGGTACTCACCTCTATTTTTCTAAATTATTTAGAACATTTTTAGTCTTAATTTTAGACGTTATCTACCCACTGTTAGCAATATCTGATGAAGACCTGTCTGCTCCCCTGCAAGTGTCTACGTCCCATTCCTTTACATCAACACAAAAGCACACACATTTTCCTTCTCGTAACTTTTCAAAATAGTTTTATCTGTTTTTTAAATTAAAATAATCTTTAGTGTTTATATTACTAAACCAGGTAAATATTTTCAGAACTGAATCATGAAATATGGCATAAAATTTTTCTTTGTATTAATTTCCCGTCTTTTGATTTAAAATTGCCTCATTAATCCATTTGCTCAGGGATTTTTTTTTCCTTCACCCTCCAAATATCCACCAGAATGATAAAACTTTTATTATTTTGGTTAAAGTCAAAACAAAAATCCATCTATATCTGTCTGTCTGCCTATCTATCAATCAATCATTATCTATCAGTCTAACATCTGTTTTTCGCCCTTGAGACCTCTCTCCTAGAGCCTACCATCCTCAGGCTCCCATCTAACCGCTTTCTAGGCTTGGCAAACAGCTCTTGCCTTGGAACTTCTCTTCATCATTATCTTCAGGATTCCTTTTGTCTTCTGTCCAACATAAAAGCCGCTATTTCCTGAAACCCATACTTTTCTTATTTACATTGTGAATCCTCAATTTTATTGGGACACATGAGCTTTCTGTATACAGTTTGTTTTTTCAGTTCTAGCATATTTTAATCTTTCCTTATTTTATCTTTAAATTCTAATGAGAGTCTAGAAAGTAGTTGTTAGAAATATTTTCTTTTTACAATGTTAAAGACCGCTTTATTTTCTTCTGGTGTCTGATGTTGTGTTGAGAGCAGTGATGACATAATAAATCTCGATATTTTTATATGAACTCTTTTTGTCTGTTCCCTGAAAATTATTATAGTCTTAACATCCTCAGTGTTCAGAAATTCCTAGTGACATGTATTTATTCATATTTGTATAATTCATGCACACACATGATTATTTCTTCCAATCAATCTCCATTCTTCTTCTCTTTCCCTTTCTTTTTTTTTTTTTTTTTTTCCTTTCTTCTTGTTTGAGACCAGGTCTCACTCTGTCACTCAGGCTGGAATGCATCGTCATGATCAGGACTCATTGCAGCCTCGACCTACTGAGCTCTGGTGATTCTCCCATCTCAACTTCCCGAGTAACTAGAACGACAGGTGTGTGTCATCATGCCCAGCTAATTTTTGTATTTTTTGTAGAGATGGGGTTTCACCATGTTGCCTAGGCTGGTCTTGAACTCTAGGCTGAAAGTGATCCACTCACCTAGGCCTCCCAAAGTACTGGGATTACAGGCATGAGCCACTGTGCCCAGTCTTCTTTTCCTTCTTTATTAAAGCTTTACTAATTACTTCTCAACATTTTAGTCAATCCTCTAAAATAATAAGATTTTCCTCACTTACCTTTTTTCCTCTACCTTCAGAGATATTTTCTCAACATTATTTTTTAATCCAATTTGAAAACACTTTTGAGGCACAATCATGATTTTAATTTTCAATAACCATTTTTTGTTCTCATATCATTCCACTTTGTAGCAACATATTCTTGTTTTGTGGATATAATAATTTATTTTAAAATTATTATAAACTTCTGATTATGGTTTTACATTTCAGGTTTTGTCTTTCATGGTAGAGCCTGACCTCAAATGTCCCAGAATACTTGACTATTCATTTACATTAAAGAATGAAGAACAAAAATCTAGTGCATAAGCAGGGCTTGTTGACTGTTGGACTGTCCTCCCTGTATGGTGATCTAGTAGTGACTACGTTATTTAACTGGGGTTCTTAAAATCACTACTTTTTGTTTGTCTCTTTGGGCCACTCACAATCTCCAGAGAAGAAACCATCCATATCTCTACCCACCATCTTCTGTATGCCTTTTGGTTGACTAGAGAGTGTGGGAAGGGAATATTCATTTATATTCTCTTATTTTCAAAGTGGCACCTTACTCCTAGCCTCTGCTTGACTAGACTTCCAACTTGAAAGCATTTCTCATTCTGTATTCCCACATACAAAAAAAAAAGGGGGGGGGTCATAAAGAAGTAGTTGACTCACTGCACAGAGTATAGTCCATCTAGGGGTCTAGCTCCTTGATTCATGAGCAGGATGTGTGTTTAGCCCTCTACCTTCCAAGCTACCTAGTACCTACAATTTTTTAGCCTTTCTGAGATTTTATGATGTAAGTCAACTTGGTTTTTATTAGAATCTCTTTTGAAAGGCATTTGGGTTTCAGGATTTTCCAGTCTGTGAGGATAGTTATTGCTTATTCATCTGCTTTTCATCTTCCAAAAATTTGTTATTCCCTCTTTTCCAGGTCATTTTGTTTCAAGTTCCCTTAATCATCGTGAATTTATACATTATAATTTGATTATCATCATTTTCATGGTGACTCAGAAGGAAACATAGAAAAACACATGTGTTAGATTGTCATTTTAACTGGAATCCTTTTATCCTGTATTAACATAATATGAATTTGAATAATGCAAATTATATGCATACAGGCTATTTGAATAATGTGACTGTAGAAAAGAATAATATAAATGCATTATCTCCAGAATACAATGGGAATCCTGGAAAATATTACTTTGCTATTATTTGTTATAGGAAATGCTCTACCATGGCATTTTTAGGCTTCATGCACTTTTTCAAAAATGCGTAACTCAAACACATTGAGGAAGGAGAGCATAATTTTACAAAAATGCTTGGTGACTGTTATGCCAGTGGCAGTTTGGGGATCTATGAGAATATAAGGAAGAAAGACCTTAGGAAATGGAAGAGGAGAGGCTTTCCTGAAGAAATGACATTTAGCTTAAGACATGAAGAATGAATGAGAATTGGTTAGGATAAATAGATTGTGTGTGTGTGTGTGTGTGTGTGTGTGTGTGTGTGTGTGTGTGTTTACTGGAGTTGTGGAATACAAAAGATTGGGGAATAAAAGTGCTTCAGCCAACTGACATATTTTGAATCATTTTAAGATTAGGTATGGAAAAAAAGCCGAGAAAGCCCTAGGGAATTTTTAAGAAGAATACTGAAAGGGACAGATTTTAATTTTAGAAATATACCTGCAGCTCTAAAATATGTAATGGACTACACAGGGAAAGAAGTGCAGACTGGAAACTGAAATAGGAGGCTGCTACTGATGCTTATGCAGAAAAAGATTGGATCATAGTATGTTATGATGTGTTGAAGAGAAATAAATGCATTTTGGAAGTATTAGATAAATTAATCAATGAGGCTTGTCAATAAATTAGTTTTAAGAAAAGACAAATAGAGAAAATTTGAGGATTATTATTCAGTCATTCACGCATTTGCTTGACTTAGAAGCCCAAGTGAAATTTACTTTGGAAAAGGAACATAAGTGATGGAACCTACTGAGAGTAGGAGATTATCAGTAATTTAGATTTCAAGATACTTGCAGGTCATTCACATTGGAATTTTATGTAAGAAGTTGGATATGCTCTTGAAGCCATGAGTTATTCTAGACTGAATATAAATCTGGAGTCATTAGCATCAAGGTTGTAGATGAATCCATGAGAGTAGGTGAAGTCACCCAAGTAGAGCGTGACTGTTGAGATGGCCTGGAATTAATCTCTGAGAAGGACTAGCGTTTAGGGGATAGACAAAGAAAAGAAGCCTCCTTAAGAGATTGAGACAACATCACTAGAGAAGTAGAAGAAAACAAGTCAAGTGAGCTGTCCATGAAGGAAAAGAAATAGCATGTTGAAAGAAGAAGGAATGGTTAATGAAATACAGAATTGAAAGGTGCCCAGTGACTCACAATAAGATCACTGATGATCTTGAAAAAGTTTCAGTGGAGTGATGGCAAAGGCCTAATTGGAGAAATCTGAAAAGTGGCTGAGAAGTGAGGATATGAAGATAGGTGTTATAAACAAGATTTTCAAGAAACTTGGCTGAGAAGGAGAGAGAGGAGAGAATTAGAAGAGGAAAAAGAGGGAAGAAATAAGAAAGAGAAAGGATTATTCTAGTTTGTTTGTGTATAGGGAGAAAATTAATCATACAAAAAATGTAAAAATTGTAAAGTAAAAACAATAGAGAGGAAGAGGTAGAAAATGAGTCAGGGGTATGGATACAGGGTGAAATTTGAAAATTCAAAAAAGGACTAAAGTATGTAGGCAAGTGTAGAGACATTGTTTTTAGTTTTTGTTTTGTTTTGCTTTTAGATAAACAAAGGAAAAGCAGAATGATGGGTGCAGGTAAAACTAAATTTTTAAGTCAGTGTGGATAGTTGAGGAAGTATACTTCCAGAGCTATTTCTATTTTTGGTCAAAAGGAGGTGAATTAATCTTCTACAAGTGGAGTAGCAGAGAGAATATAGAAATTTTAAATTTTAAAGTAGTTACTATAGGAGAAAGAGAAGGTGAAATAAGAAAACATACTTAAATTGCTTTGTAGAGTGAAAGACTAAGCTGAAACTGATGACCATAATTTCATCATGACATCTCATTTAAATGTTGTACAAAGAATGCTAGCTTAAGTGACAGAAAGATCTGGATTTGAATTTTGAGCAACAGTGTAGCAGTAAGAAAATCAACTAAATTTCTTGAGACCTCATTTTGTCATCTGTACAATGGGGGTAATTTTATCTACCTTATAGAATTGTGCAGCCCTTGGCAGACAGTCCCTATTATTTTTATTAATCCATTTTTTGGGGGGATATTCAAGGCATACATTGTTCCAAGTTTTAAAAATATATTTTCCCAGCATTACTAAAGACATTTACTTTTTTTTCCCTATAAATAAGAAAAAGTAGCTCTGTCAATGTTTTCCATTGTGTGTTCTGCAGAGATATTAATTCCTCATGATGCTACTAGTTACCCAGCAAAAACAGTTTTAGTGGTCAAATGTTTTGAGAAGTGTTGAAATAAACATAGTTAAGTGGGTTTTGTTACTAAAAGAGTTATCAGTGTCATTAATATATGCATGTGCATTATGAGTTTTCACAGGAAACATATAATGTGTGACAGTACTCAAGGATTTTGGATCAATATTTACTTTTTTTTGGCACAAGACAAACGACCAGTGTTGCATAGAAATCCTTGGTAAATAATCCTCCTGGTCAGAGACACCTTTAACACAGATAAACAAGAATATTAAAAGACCTTATAAATGGTAGCATGCTGTGGCTCTCTTAACATTGAGAATCCATGATACGAATCATTAATTTCATCATTCATTTATTCACATGTTTATTCTTTCACATATTTTCTTTGCACATGCCTTGACTGGTGTGCTGAAGCTGGCTTGTATTTCCTCACAACAGACTACTGTTAAACTTTCAGGAATTTCGTGAGCCACTTGACGTCATGTTGATAGCTTGAAAACAATCATGGTGGGAGTATTTACACCACAGAAATTGGCAAACACTGCAAATCAAGGTTTCCTTTTTTGGAGAGCCAGTTGTTGAACATTTACCAGCACACAACTGAAAGAGAGTTGAGACAGCACAATATTAAGGTGAATCTGACATGCTTTCTGCACTCCAAGGACTTACTTTCTGCTGAGAAAAAAAAAATTGACCCAAATAAATAAAAAAATACTAGAAAGTAGAGGATGGAAAGGAGGTGAAGATGGAAAAATTACCTATTGCATACCATGTTCACTATTTGGGTAATGGGTACTTAGGTGCCCAATCCACGTCAACATGCATTATCACCTGTGTAACAATCATATGCATGTTCTGTTTAATTTCAGAATCTAAAATGAAATTGTTTAATTTTAAAAATGAAAAAGTGATTATTAATAATTATAACAAATAACATTTATTAAACATTTGCTATGTTTTGGGCATTGTTCTAAGTGCTCCTCATGTTTTGTCTATAGAATCTTAGAAAAAAAAACTTCAGAGAGGTAGATCACATTATCTTGTATATATACCAGAGAAAGAAACTGAGGCACAGAGATGGCAAATAATTTTTTTAAAAAATTATCTTGTTACGTGGCAGAACCAATCCAAAATTCCAACTCAGGGTGTCAGACTCTAGAACTCAGGCCTCAAGCATTATGCTTGATTGCTTCTTCCATGCATTAAGAGATGGTCAAATAAAGCAGTGTGGCAATTCTGATGTGGAAAAAAGAGATAACAAAGAGCTAAGGAAAATGGCAGCCTTCTGCAGAAACTTCATTTGTGCCTGCAATGAGTAAACACAACTCACTTTCTCCACCTGCACTTTTTACACAAGCACAGAAGAGTGAGCTGAGGTGAACCATGTCATTAGGGGACTAAACTCCAATTGTCCTTCTCTCTGGCCTGGAGCCAGATCCCCTGCTTTAGGCCGTGTCATTTTCCTCTGAGGTATGCACAAAGTAGAGGTTATTCGTGTCACATCTGTTCCTGCTTTGTGGGTCCATTGGAAAAAAAAAAATCACTGACTTTATTTTCCAAGGGAGACCCTTTTAAGAAAGACCGGATACACGGTGGCCAGGAGGGAAACCTGTGTACGTCCTTAAAAGTAAACCTTTCAGCATTAGCATTCATAAAGCATATTTTGGCATATGTGCTCAGACTCTAACGTCTCCCCACCGATCCCTGTTGAGGTTTAGAATTTCAGAAACGTCACAATGCTGCATTCCTTCTCTGCAAAGAAAATCGAACCTGTATGTCTATATTACACAACCATATGCAAAATATTCACAGATAGGATGCGCTTTCCTCTAGTTTTCATGAGAACAGCTTCCAACTTTAAAATAGGCTTGGATTTTTTGGATTCTGGTTTTTTAATGAAGAGGCTTTCTCCTGCTAAGAACCTTTGTTTCAAATGAGTAGTGTTTTCAGTAAGCATTATTTCTAAGATTCTTCCATACTATCTTATATATTCATTCTCTTAAAATACCCATGGTGTACAGCTGGATGTGGTTATAGGCAAATTCTATATCTACAAATAAATTCATATATGAAAGTAAATTGAATGTAGTAAACAATTCTCTGGGCGTTGTGTACAACTCTTTGAAATGGGACATCCTGGATATATTTTCCTTTTCTCTTATGGTAAATTAGTGGTAATTTGATTATTACATAGACATATAAAAATTGTATAGCCATGTAAGCAACATCCCTTATGTCAAGCAGCTAAGGAGCCATTCAGCTGCTAAGTTATGGAGTGGAGAATTGGTTAGAGGAAAAGACTCTGAAAGAAGAGATCAAAGAAAAGATGAGGACATAAGACATTCCTCACATAATCACCAAATTAACTAGAAGTGGGGAGAGATCTTCCTTTCAGTCCTTTTGACTATCCTACTTAAGACAGGCTCTTGGCTCTGAATTTATTAAGGAGGATGTAACATTCCTATCCCATTTACCTGTGTAGCTAATTCTCCTTTTATGTACTCATGCCTTGCCTCCCTAAACATATACTAGAAACTCTGTGGACAGGAAATATGCTTTGCAATTATACATGTTCTCCTGTTTAGCCCAATACTTTCTACTCAATAAACATTGATTACACTATTACAGGTAATGCGCTCTCTCTTGCTCTCGCTCTCTCTCTCTCTCTCTCTCTCTCTCTCTCTGAGTCTCATTCTTCTTATCTTACCCTTTGAACAATCTGCTCTGGCCATCCTTGATGATTTGATATGCCGGATACCTCCAAGTTCTCCATCTCCATTTGTTTGTTGAGACAGATCCATTTGTTAGACATATAATACCTGAGTTTCTATTTCCAAATGTCTGACCTTTCTTGTAGGACTCAAGGAAAAACAGTAACTAATCTCAACCTCAACTTTCTTATCTATAAAATGTAATTATTAAATGGAATGTATGCAAAAAGCTTGGAATGGTGCCTGACATGTATTAGGCATTCACAAAATATAATTTCCTTTGCTTTTCCCTACTTTTCTACCTCCTTTTGCCTGTCCCATGCCAGCTATCTCATTGGCCTTTGTCTTTTGGCATCTCTCATCCTTTCTTCTTACAAGGAAAATAAAATAAATTAATACAAAGCAATTGTAACTTCATTTTTAAAAAGACATGCTTGGTTGGAAAAGAATGATGTTCTGTGATATTGTACCACCTGACTTTGACAGTTGATTAAAATACAAAGCCCTGTCTTCATTTACTTGGCCAGTTCTTAGACATGTTTATGTCCTGCAGCAATTCATTGGAAAACAAACTGATCTCCGTGAAATGGGAAACTGTTTACTTAAAGAAGAGGACAATTGGAAAGAGGGTTATGGAGTACCATTTATTAAGTATTCCTCAGTCAGAGTAACCCTGAAGAGTGTCTGTAGGAGTGTGCTTACTAAACGCTCATTATTGAATACCTTCAAGACTTCAAACCAGTCTGTAGGTGCTGCAGGTGACTTTAAGGTAAAAGACAGCATCTTTGATCCAAAGGGGTCAAACAGGAAAGACAGACATGCTAAAGCTGCATGGCAATGCAGTGGGATAAGCGTTTTCTGCTGGGAACACAGAAAGCTCTGGAAATGCAGGGAACAAAACAAGAGACAGAGTAGGTTCCTAGAGGGAGTGATGAGAATATAAATGGAGGAAGTGAAAGCATGTGCAGCATTAGCACTGGACGAATCCTTAGAGGTTTTCTGGCCCAAACCCTGCTAAGCCAGGTAGCTAAAGGCTAGAGAAATATCCAAGCTCACATTCTTTGCAATTTACATATGAGTCTGTTGGATATGGACAGATGCTGCAGGCTGTGTTCTGGGTTCAGATGCTGAAATGAAGTTCAGTATACAAGATGTTTATTAGGGATCAATACCTCTGAAAGGAAGAGGGAGGGTACAGGATTGATAGTGGGAGAAGTCAAAGGCCAGGCAGGCCTGATAAGATTTCAGCCATTCCAGAAGAGAGCTTGTCAGAGTGCCCTGCATTAGGAGAAATAACAGACTTTATACCCTGCTTCATCCAGTCTCTGGATGCAGACTGTCCCGGGGGAATGTGAGCTCAATGAGGCAGTTTTCTGTGGCCAAGGTAGACCCTGAAGTTGCTGACAGTTGGAGGCCATCTGTTGACTGTATTCTCCATACCCGGGAACATTCCCTTCCTTAAAAGGGTATCTAGGCAGAATATCTTTGTACCTACCAGAATAGAACTGGATTCAACTAGTATCTACTGAAAACTTACTATGTTCTTGACACTGTGCCAAGAAATTTTATAAGCTTTATCTTATTTGATCTTCCTAACATGAAGAAAGTGTCATTATGCCACCTATTAGTTCACAGGTTCATAGGCCAGTTTCTTCATGGTATGAAATGTCAGCAGCAAAACCACTTTTCAGGTGCAAATTCTGAGCAATCTGAGATCATTTACCAGTGTCAGCTATAGCTGGTATCAGCAACAGGCATTGCAACCCCCACTAGTCTCAAGAGGGAGCTAAAAGAGAATCAGACTATACTTTAATTTAAGAAGAATTATCAAATCTAAGTCCAAAGGAACAGTGTCTGGGTCAAGTCCACTTCTTCATCTGAGTGGTTTTCAGTGATTACTGAGCCAACAGACCATTTATATCATGCAAGCATGAGATGCAAACATCTTTCCAAGTTTGGAAAAAGATCCCTGAAATTGACCACTCTTATCTCTTCACAGAAATCAGGAACCTTGGCTATAATATTCTGGGCAAATGAATATTTGAAAAAGTGAATATTTGAATATTTCTAATGACTGGACACCCATAGCCTCACAGTGTTGCCCCTCCTGATTGAATTTCTGCCATTCTGTAGAGTCACAAAGAATAAAACCAACTTCTCTTCTCTCTCTCTCTCTCACTTTTTAATTTTTTTTTAATGAGAGCCACCTTTATGCAAACTTCTCTTCCTTCACCTGAATTGCTAAACTTGGTTCTGGCACTTACTCCGAACTTTCTTCAATCACCCAATCTATGTAAGGTTTTCTCCCTCATTCACATGGTGGATATAATAATATCCACCTAATAAGATTGTGAGGCTTAAACAAAACGTGCCATTTACATGGTAAACACTCAATAAACAGTAGCCATTATGATCAATGACATTAGTGTTCCTTTTATACTCATGGCAATCCCGATGATCAATAAATTGGAGAGCACAGTACATTTTTTTTTACTTTTATTATTATTATTATTATTAAACTTTAAGTTCTAGGGTACATGTGCACAACGTGCAGGTTTTTTACATATGTATACCTGTGCCATGTTGGTGTGCTGCACCCATCAACTCGTCAGCACCCATCAACTTGTCATTTCTATCAGGTATAACTCCCAATGCCATCGCTTCCCCCTCCCCCCTCCCCATAATAGGCCTCAGTGTGTGATGTTCCCCTTCCCAAGTCCAAGTGATCTCATTGTTCAATTCCCACCTATGAGTGAGAACATGCAGTGTTTGGTTTTCTGTTCTTGCGATAGGTTGCTGAGAATGATGGTTTCCAGCTGCATCCATGTCCCTACAAAGGACACAAACTCATCCTTTTTTATGGCTGCATAGTATTCCATGGTGTATATGTGCCACATTTTCTTAATCCAGTCTATCACTGATGGACTTTTGGGTTGATTCCAAGTCTTTGCTATTGTGAATAGTGCTGCAATAAACATACGTGTGCATGTGTCTTTATAGCAGCATGATTTATAATCCTTTGGGTATATACCCAGTAATGGGATGGCTGGGTCATATGGTACTTCTAGTTCTAGATCCTTGAGGAATCGCCATACTGTTTTCCACAATGGTTGAACTAGTTTACAGTCCCACCAACAGTGTAAAAGTGTTCCTATTTCTCCACATCCTCTCCAGCACATGTTGTTTCCTGATTTTTTAATAATTGCCATTCTAACTGGTGTGAGATGGTATCTCATTGTGGTTTTGATTTGCATTTCTCTGATGGTCAGTGATGATGAGCATTTTTTCATGTGTCTGTTGGCTGTATGAATGTCTTCTTTTGAGAAATATCTGTTCATATCCGTTGCCCACTTTTTGATGGGGTTGTTTGTTTTTTTCTTGTAAATTTGTTTGAGTTATTTGTAGGTTCTGGATATTAGCCCTTTGTCTGATGAGTAGATTGCAAAAATTTTCTCCCATTCTGTAGGTTGCCTGTTCACTCTGATGGTAGTTTCTTTTGCTGTGCAGAAGCTCTTTAGTTTAATTAGATCCCATTTGTCAATTTTGGCTTTTGTTGCCGTTGCTTTTGGTGTTTTAGACATGAAGTCCTTGCCCATGCCTATGTCCTGAATGGTATTACCTAGGTTTTCTTCTAGGGTTTTTATGGTATTAGGTCTAACATTTAAGTCTCTAATCCATCTTGAATTAATTTTTGTATAAGGAGTAAGGAAAGGATCCAGTTTCAGCTTTCTACTTATGGCTAGCCAATTTTCCAGCACCATTTATTAAATAGGGAATCCTTTCCCCATTTCTTGTTTTTCTCAGGTTTGTCAAAGATCAGATGGCTGTAGATGTGTGGTATTATTTCTGAGGACTCTGTTCTGTTCCATTGGTCTATATCTCTGTTTTGGTACCAGTACCATGCTGTTTTAGCCTTGTTGTAGCCTTGTAGTATAGTTCGAGGTCAGGTAGCGTGATGCCTCCAGCTTTATTCTTTTGACTTAGGATTGTCTTGGCAATGTGGGCTCTTTTTTGGTTCCATATGAACTTTAAGGCAGTTTTTTCCAATTCTGTGAAGAAAGTGATTGATAGCTTGATGGGGATGGCGTTGAATCTACAAATTACCTTGGGCAGTATGGCCATTTTCACAATATTGATTTTTCCTATCCATGAGCATGGTATGTTCTTCCATTTGTTTATGTCCTCTTTTATTTCACTGAGCAGTGGTTTGTAGTTCTCTTTGAAGAGGTCCTTTACATCCCTTGTAAGTTGGATTCCTAGGTATTTTATTCTCTTTGAAGCAATTGTGAAAGGAAGTTTATTCCTGATTTGGCTCTGTTTGTCTGTTAGTGGTGTATAAGAATGCTTGTGATTTTTGCACATTAATTTTGTATCCTGAGACTGTTGAACTTGCTTATCAGCTTAAGGAGATTTTGGGCTGAGATGATGGGGTTTTCTAAATATACAATCATATCATCTGCAAACAGCGACAATTTGACTTCTTCTTTTCCTAACTGAATACCCCTTCTTTCTTTCTCTTGCCTGATTTCCCTAGCCAGAACTTCCAACACTATGTTGAATAGGACTGGTGAGAGAGGGCATCCCTCTCTTGTGCTAGTTTTCATAAGGAATGCTTCCAGTTTTTACCCATTCAGTATGATATTGGCTGTGGATTTATCATAAATAGCTCTTATTATTTTGAGATACGTTCCACCAATTCCAAATTTATTGAGAGTTTTTAGCATGAAGGGCTGTTGAATTTTGTCAAAGGCCTTTTCTGCATCGATTGAGATAATCATGTGGTTTTTGTCTTTGGTTCTGTTTATATGCTGGATTACATTTGTTGATTTGCTTATGTTGAACCAGCCTTGCATCCTAGGGATGAAGCCCACTTGATCATGGTGGATAAGCTTTTTGATGTGCTGCTGGATTTGGTTTGCCAGTATTTTATTGAGGATTTTTGCATTGATGTTCATCAGGGATATTGGTCTAAAATTCTCTTTTTTTGTTGTGTCTCTGCCAGGCTTTGGTATCAGGATGATGTCGGCCTCATAAAATGAGTTAGGGAGGATTCCCTCTTTTTCTTTTGATTGGAATAGTTTCAGAAAGAATGGTACCAGCTCCTCCTTGTACCTCTGGTAGAATTCAGCTGTGAATCCGTCTGGTCCTGGACTTTTTTTGGTTGGTAGGCTATTAATTATTGCCTCAATTTCAGAGCCTGCTATTGGTCTATTCAAAGATTCAGCTTCTTCCTGGTTTAGTCTTGGAAGAGTGTAAGTGTCCAGGAAATTATCCATTTCTCCTAGATTTTCTAGTTTATTGTGTAGAGGTGTTTATAGTATTCTCTGATGTTAGTTTATATTTCTTTGGGGTTGGTGGTGATATCCCCTTTATCATTTTTTATTGCATCTATTTGATTCTTCTCTCTTTTCTTCTTTATTAGTCTTGCTAGTGGTCTATCAATTTTGTTCATCTTTTTAAAAAACCAGCTCCTGGATTCATTGACTTTTTGGAGGGTTTTTTGTGTCTCTATCTCCTTCAGTTCTTCTCTGGTCGTAGTTATTTCTTGCCTTCTGCTAGCTTTTGAATGTGTTTGCTCTTGCTTCTCTAGTTCTTTTAATTGTGATGTTAGAGTGTCAATTTTAGATCTTTCCAGCTTTCTCTTGTGGGCATTTAGTGCTATAAATTTCCCTCTACACACTGCTTTAAATGTGTCCCAGAGATTCTGGTATGTTGTATCTTTGTTCTCATTGGTTTCAAAGAACATCTTTATTTCTGCCTTCATTTCGTTATGTACCCAGTAGTCATTCAGGAGCAGGTTGTTCAGTTTCCATGTAGTTGAGCGGTTTTGATTGAGTTTCTTAGTCCTGAGTTCTAGTTTGATTGCACTGTGGTCTGAGAGACAGTTTGTTATAATTTCTGTTCTTTTAAATTTGCTGAGGAGTGCTTCACTTCCAATTATGTGGTCAATTTTGGAATAAGTGTGATGTGGTGTTGAGAAGAACGTATATTTTGTTGATTTGGGGTGGAGAGTTCTGTAGAAGTCTATTAGGTCCGCTTGGTGCAGAGTTGAGTTCAATTTCTGGATATCCTTGTTAACTTTCTGTCTCGTTGATCTGTCTAATGTTGACAGTGGGGTGTTGAAGTCTCCCATTATTATTGTATGGGAGTCTAAGTCTCTTTGTAAGTCTCTAATGACTTGCTTTATGAATCTGGGTGCTCCTGTATTGGTGCATATATATTTAGGATAGTTAGCTCTTCCTGTTGAATTGATCCCTTTACCATTATATAATGGCCTTCTTTGTCTCTTTTGATCTTTGATGGTTTAAAGTCTATTTTATCAGAGACTAGGATTACAACCCCTGCTTTCTTTTGTTCTCCATTTGCTTGGTAGATCTTCCTGCATCCGTTTATTTTGAGATTATGTGTGTCTCTGCATGTGAGATGGGTCTCCTGAATACAGCAAACTGATGGGTCTTGACTCTTTATCCAATTTGCCAGTCTGTGTCTTTTAATTGGACCATTTAGTCCATTTACATGTAAGGTTAATATTGTTATGTGTGAACTTGATCCTGTCATTGTGATATTAGCTGGTTATTTTGCTCGTTAGTTGATGCAGTTTCTTCCTAGCCTCGATGGTCTTTACATTTTGGCATGTTTTTGCAATGACTGGTACCGGTTGTTCCTTTCTATGTTTAATGCTTCCTTCAGGGTCTCTTGTAGGGCAGGTCTGGTGGTGACAAAATCTCTAAGCATTTGCTTATCTGTAAAGGATTTTATTTCTCCTTCTCTTATGAAACTTACTTTGGCTGGATATGAAATTCTGGGTTGAAAATTCTTTTCTTTAAGAATGTTGAATATTGGCCCCCACTCTCTTCTGGCTTGGAGAGTTTCTGCCGAGAGATCTGCTGTTAGTCTGATGGGCTTCCCTTTGTGGGTAACCCGACCTTTCTCTCTGGCTGCCCTTAACATTTTTTCCTTCATTTCAACTTTGGTGAATCTGATAATTATGTGTCTTGGAGTTGCTCTTCTCAAGGAATATCTTTGTGGTGTTCTCTCTATTTCCTGAATTTGAATATTGGCCTGCCTTACTAGGTTGGGGAAGTTCTCCTGGATGATATCTTGAAGAGTGTTTTCCAACTTGGTTCCATTTTCCCCCTCACTTTCAGGCACCCCAATCAGACATAGATTTGGTCTTTTTACATAATCCCATACTTCTTGAAGGCTTTGTCCATTTCTTTTTCTTCTTTTTTCTTTGGGTTTCTCTTCTCGCTTCATTTCATTCATTTGATCCTCAATCGCTGGTACTCTTTCTTCTGGTTGATCGAGTCAGTTAGTGAAGCTTGTGCATTTGTCACATATTTCTCGTGTCATGGTTTTTATCTCTGTCAGTTCATTTATGGCCTTCTCTGCATTGATTATTCTAGTTAGCCATTCTTCCATTCTTTTTTCAAGATTTTTAGTTTCTTTACGCTGGGTACGTAATTCCTCCTTTAGCTCTAAGAAGTTTGATGGACTGAAGCCTTCTTCTCTCATCTCATCAAAGTCATTCTTTGTCCAGCTTTGATCCGTTGCTGGCGATGAGCTGCGTTCCTTTGGAGGGGGAGATGCACTCTTATTTTTTGAATTTTCAGCTTTTCTGACCTGCTCTTTCCCCATCTTTGTGGTTTTATCTGCCTTTGGTCTTTGATGATGGTGATGTACTGATGGGGTTTTGGTGTGGGTGTCCTTTCTGTTTCTTAATTTTCCTTCTAACAGCCGGGACCCTCACCTGTAGGTCTGTTTGAGATTGCTTGAAGTCCACTCCAGACCCTGTTTGCCTGGGTATCAGCAGTAGAGGCTGCAGAAGATAGAACAAGTGTTCCTGTCTGATTCTTGCTCTGGAAGCTTTGTCTCAGCGGTGTACCCCACCGTGTGAGGTGTGGGATGTCGGTCTGCACCTAATGGGGGATGTCTCCCAGTTAGGCTACTCAGGGGTCAGGGACCCACTTGAGCAGGCAGTCTGTCTGCTCTCAGATATCTACCTCCATGTTGGGAGATCCACTGCTCTCTTCAAAGCTGTCAGACAGGGTCATTTGCATCTGAAGAGGTTTCTGCTGCTTTTTGTTTAGCTATGCCCTGTCTCCAGAGGTGGAGTCTACGGAGACAGGCAGGCCTCCTTGAGCTGCTGTGGGCTCCACCCCGTTCGAGCTTCCCGGCAGCTTTGTTTACCTACCTAAGCCTCAGCAATGGCAGGTGCCCCTCCCCCAGCCTCGCTGCTGCCTTGCAGTTATATCTCAGACTGCTGTGCTAGCAACGAGGGAGGCTCCATGGGCATGGGACCCTCCCAGCCAGTTGTGGGATATAATCTCCTGGTGTGCCCCTTTGCTAAGACCTTTGGTAAAGCGCAGTATTAGGGTGAGAGTTACCCGATTTTCCAGGTGTTGTGTGTCTCAGTTCCCCTGGCTAGGAAAAGGATTCCCTTCCCCCTTGTGCTTCCCAGGTGAGGTAATTCCTCCCCCTGCTTCAGCTCTCGCTGGTCAGGCTGCACCAGCTGACCAGCACTGATTGTCTGGCACTCCCCAGTGAGAGGAACCCACTACCTCAGTTGAAAATGCAGAAATCACCCGTCTTCTGTGTCACTCATGCTGGGAGCTAGAGACTGGGGCTGTACCTATTCAGCCATCTTGCTCCGGGTCGAGAAAGTACATTTCTTCATATGAATATGATACTTCCATTACAAAGATCGTCAATATATGTAAGTTACTTTTGCTTATGGTTTTTTTCTCCTAAATGTAAAGTGCTTTGCATCTAGCTATGATGCTGTAGTCTTTGTGTGCATCTGAATGCTTGTGGGGTACATGAATCTTTTATATTCTATTCCTCGTTATTTGACATATTTAAATATATTGGACAATTTGCATTCACTATGAGACTTGAAGTGACAGTCTCATACAGAAATCACACAGGTTTGTGGGTCATAGTCAGTCCTTGAATTCAGTTTTCTAAGTAGTGCACTTTCTTACATGACAGAGGTACTTCACAGTGTATGGGTTATCGCCTGCTTGAAAATCTGGTAGATTATCTCCCTGAAGGGAGGGAGACTTCAAATACACACACACACACACACACACACACACAGACACAGACACAATTTTCTTTAATTATAGGAGTAATTAACTGAGAACTCCTTGCTTAAAAATACTGTGGTTAGTAGTCTTAGTAATTCCTGAATCAGGGTGGAAGGGATCCATTTTTGTGATCTGTCTTCTGGGCAGAGACAGAATAGAAAGAAAAAAAGACTAAATGGGTAGTGGATTCATCATAAGGGAGTTAGTGAAACTTGTAAGAAATTTCACATCTCTTCCATATTAGGAGAGGCTAATATTCTTAGAATAACGAATGAAATCATGGGTGCTCAGAACAGAGCACCTAATTTTAAAGCTAATGCATGTTCTATTAGCTGCATATGTCAGAACACTCTGATTCATAACTCCACAAGGCCCAGAGCTCTCTGTCCCAAGGGAGAGCAGAAATAGAAAAGAAAAAAAACACACACACACAATGTTTTGTTATGTCTTTGGCCGGTCCTAGACACATGGAAAAGTTTGTTTGCTTCATTTGACTTGCAGTCTTTTAGCCAGCCCATTATCTACACACAAGCCTTCTATTATAACACGAATCCAGGGCATCATTTTTTTCCTCTTTTAATAACTAATATGAGAACCTCTCTATTTAATTAATTAACTAATTTATTTATTTATTTTTAGAGGTAGATAGTCACCATTCTGGGCCCATGTAAGCTCTATTTGGAAAGTCTGGCTGGACTCACATGTAAACCTAGAGCTTCATAAATTCTTTTATTTATTTATTTTTTCTTTGAGACAGAGTCTCGCTCTGTCTCCCAGGCTGGAGAGCAGTGATGTGATCTTGGCTCACTGCAACTTCCGCCTCCTGGGTTCAAGCGATTCTCCTGCCTCAGCCTCCCGAGTAGCTGGTACTACAGGTGCCTACCACCAGGCCTGGCTAATGTTTTGTATTTTCAGTAGAGATGGGGTTTCACAGTGTCATCCAGGATGTTCTTGATCTCCTGACCTCGTGATCCATCCAACTCAGCCTCCCAAAGTGCTGGGATTACAGGTGTGAGCCACTGCATCTTTTTTGAAAATGGTTTTTGTCATGATTTCTTTTTATTATTTTACTTTAAGTTTCAGTATACATGTGTAGAATGTGTGGGTTTGTTACATAGGTATACATGCGCAGAATGTGTGGGTTTGTTACATAGGTATACATGCGCAAAATGTGTGGGTTTGTTACATAGGTATACATGTGCCACAGTGGTTTGCTGTACCTATCAACCCATCATCTAGGTTTTAAGCCTAGCATGCATTAGATATTTGTCTTAATGCTCTCCCTCCCCTTGCTTCCTACCCCCTGACAGGCCCTGGTGTGTATTGTTCCCCTCCTTGTGTCCATGTGGAGAACCTCTCAATTTTAATTATCACTTTATCTTCCTGTGTCTAGATTTCCTTACTTTGTTTATATCCTCCACACAAGTATTTCCCTAACTTAGGTATTCAGACATAGGGTTGCACTTGATGCATTAAATCACCTGCAGAGTTGGCTAAAAGTACTAATTCCTGGGTCACACCGTAAAAAACCCAGGGTAAATATAGTCTGATATTGAGCATAGGTATCAGCCATTATATATAGATGTTCATTTATTCAGTGGCTCAGTTATATTTGGGAATTTTCTCTCTGATATTAGCAGTTGGACCTCTACAATTCTCTAGCAAGAATATACTGTGTTAGTTCCGTGGTGCCTCTTGGACACCATGAAAACCTTAACACAAACATCTAGCTTTTCATGAGCTTTCACTAGATATTGTTTCACAGCAGTATTTTTTAACTTTATTTTAAGCTCAGGGTTACAGGTGCAGGCTTGTTACATAGGTAAACTTGTGTCATGGGGTTTTGTTGTACAGAGTATTTCTTCACCCAGATACTAAGCTTAGTACCCATTAGTTATTTTTCCTGATCCTCTCCCTCCTCCCAGCCTCCACCCTCCAAAAGGCCCCAGTATGTGTTGTTCCTCTCTATGTGTCCTTGTGTTCTCATTGTTTAGCTTCCACTAGTAAGTGAGAACATGCAGTATTCTGTTCCTGTGTGAGTTTGCTAAGAATAATGAATGACAATATTTTTAATCTCTTAAATATTTTGCTGAGAATTTACAAGTTCTGAAGAAGAGTAATATAGTATAGCAACAGAATTGAATGTGTCTCCTGTTTCAGGTACCTCCTCCTTATCTTAAGCACCATCTGGGTTACTCTTAATACTTGAGGGTGACTCTTTTTCCAAACAGTTTGAATTTTTACACTGGCCTTCCTCTCACCTTAATTATGCAAGATAGACTCTTTCTTCTCTGTAATACTTGGCCAGAAACCCAAGACTGACTTCCAGTATAAAGTGCACTTAAAAAAAAATAAGCAAACATACTCTTTGCACCAGCCATAACTTTAGGAGCTCTCTTACCTGAAAAAAAAAACCCCATCCATTCTTTAAGTATCAGTTAAAATGCTGCTTATTCCATGAAGTTACCCCTGAAATCAATATCTTCTCCTCTGAACTTTTTCATTTTATCCACACCTCACTTACCACAACAAGCCTATCCTACCTCATATTAATGGGCTCACAGTTCCACATGGCTGAGGAAGCTTCACAATTATAGTGAAAGGGAAAGGAAGAGGAAAGGAACTTCTTATACGGTGGCGGGCAAGAGAGCATGTGCAGAGGAACTGCCCCTTATGAAACCATCAGATCTCATAAGACTTACTCACTACCATGAGAATAGCACAGAAAAAAACTCACCCCTGTGATTCAATTACCTTCCACTGGGTCCCTCCCATGACATGTGGGGATTATGGGAGCTCCAATTCAAGATGAGATTTGGGTGGGGACACAGCCAAATCATATCATTCTGCCTCTGGCCCTTCCAAATCTCATTTCAAAACCGATCATGCCTTCCCAACAGTCCCCCAGTCTTAACTTATTTCAGCATTAACTTAAAAGTCCACATTCTGAAGTTTAATCTGAGACAAGGCAAGTCCCTTCCACCTATGAGCCTGTAAAATCAAAAGCAAGTTAGTTGCTTCCTAGATACAATGGGGGTACTGGCATTGGGTAAATACACCCATTTTAAATGGAAGAAATTGGCCAAAACAAAGGGCCCTCAGGCACCATGCAAGTCCAAAATCCTGTGGTGCAGTAAAATCTTAAACCTCCAAAATGATCTCCTTTGATTCTATATCTCACATCCAGGTCATGATGATACAAGAGGTGGGTCCCTATGGTCTTGCACAGTTCTTCCCCTGTGGCTTTGCGGGGTACAACTCCCATGCTGGCCGCATTCATAGACTGGCATTGAGCGTCTGTGGCTTTTTCAGGAGCAAGCTGTCAATGGATCCACATTCTGGGGTCTTGAGGATGTTGACCCTCTTCTTATAGCTCCACGAGGCAGTGCCCCAGTGGGGACTCTGTGTGGTGCCTCCCACCCCACATTTTCTTTCCTCATTGTCTTAGCAGAGGTTCTCCATGAGGGCGTCACCCCTGCGGCACACCTGTGCCTGAACATCCTAGGCATTTCCATACATCCTCTGAAATCTAGGCAGAGGTTCCCAAACCTCAGTTCTTGACTTCTGTGTACCCACAGGCTCAACATCATGTGGAAGCTGCCAAGGCTTGGGGCTTGCACCCTGTGAAGCCATGGCCCAAGCTGTACCTTGCCCTCTTTTAGCCATGGCTGAAGCAGCTGGGATGCAGGACACCAAATACTGAGGCTGCACACAACAGGGGGGCCCTGGACCCAGACCAGGAAACCATTTTTCCCTCCTAGGCCTCCAAGACTGAGATGGGAGGGGCTGCTACAAAGGTCTCTGACTTGGCCTGGAGGCATTTTCCCCATTGTCTTCGCAATTAGCATTTGGTTTGTTGTTACTTATGCAAATTTCTGCTGCAGTCTTGAATTTCTCTCCAGAAAATGGGTTTTTCTTTTCTACTGCATCCTTGGGCTGCAAATTTTCCAAATTTTTATGCTCTGCTTCCTCTTGAACACTTTGTCACTTAGAAATTTCTTTCTCCAGATACCCTAAATCATCTCTCTCAAGTTCAAAGTTCTACAGATCTCTAGGGCAGGGGAAAAATGCCACCAGTCTCTTTGCCTAGGAAGAGGGACCTTACTTGAGTTCCCGTAAGTTCCTCATCTCCATGTGAGACTGTCTCAACCTGGACTTTATTGTCCATATCACTGTTAGCATTTTGCTCAAAGCCATGCAACAAGTTTCTAGGAAGTTCCAAGCTTTCCCACATCTTCCTGTCTTCTGAGCCCTCCAATTCTATGGACAGTTTCAAACTGTCATATGTTTTCCTGTCTTCTGAGCCCTTGAAGTTGTTAAAACCTCTGCATGTTACCAAGTTCCAAAGTCGCTTCCACATTTTCAGGTGTCTTTACAGCAGCGCCCCACTCCAAATACCAGTTTTCTGTATTAGTTCATTCTCATGCTGCTATAAGGACATACCTGAGACTTGGTAATTTATTAAAAAAAAAAAAGGGGGGGGGTTTAATGGGCTCACAGTTCCGTGTGGCTGGGAAGGCCTCACAATCATGGCAGAAGGTGAAGGAGAAGCAAAGGCATGTCTTACATGGTGGCAGGCAAAAGAGCACGTGCAAGAGAAATGCCTTTTTTAAAACCATCAGCTCTCATGAGACTTATTCACTATCGTGAGAACAGCACAGGAAAAACCCGCCCCCATTATTCAATTACCTCCTACCAGGTCCCTCCCATGACATGTGGGGATTACGAGAGCTACAATTCAAGATGAGAGTTGGGTGGGGACACAGCCAAACCATATCACATCTTAAAACTTCCAATCTAGTTTGGGGAAGGCCAACATAAATATTAACTGCTCCAACATGAGGTAACTGACTAGTGTAAGAATTAATTATCTATGGGTATATAGTGAAAAAAGAAAACCTTTGCTATTTAAAACCAAAATTGCCTTCTCAAGAGAATAGGACTTGCTAAAGGAGAGGTATTTTAGTTGTCCAGAGCATCTTATTCTTACATAGTTATGCTATATAAGAAGGCATGGAACTCAGAGCCGGCATAAGTCTTTTGAAGACCCAATTTGCTCAATCCTCCCAGTAGTCAATGCTCTTTTCTAGAGCTCATTACTTCACAATTCCCTTCTTTTAGAATTCCTGGACCTGATTTTTATTTTTTTTTCTTTAGGTATTTGACTGTCATAATGAAGCAAGAAGAGCAAAGTGTAAGCACTAATTCAGGCCTTAAACAAAACAGTAACATTTGATGTGTTTGCCTGAATTGTTCTTTACCTTAAGGATTTTCCAAGTCTCTTAACAAAGTCTCTTACCAGGCAAGGGTTTTCCTTCATACATGCTATTTGTCCTCCTTGATGGAGGTGGGGTTTATGATGCATTGTCTGTTATGATCTCTCAATAAAAGCCTCTTCCTCATATGCCAGGTTTTAGTCACAGCTGAAAGCACTATGGAAATTGTTTTTTTCTTTCTTCCATTATCATATATCTTTTCCTTTACTGCCCTAAAAAGGTGCTAACATGACTCTTAGCAATGAAGGGCAGTTTTTCTTATCTGGGCCTAGGTTGCAGCATGCTAATGTAAGAGATTAGGAGGATGCTAAATTATCCCATTTCTTTAAAAAATGACACATAAAAGGTATTTCACATGGTAGCACCAACCAAATCATATCTGACCCACCCCACTAGTGACATTTATGGAGAAACAGGGCTATTGTTGGCTGCTTGCAGAGAGGAAAATGTCTTTGTCATATAATTGATATTCTCAAATCCTGTAAACATCATGCCCTCTAGAGAGCTATATTTTAGAGTCCAGTGAGGTCATGATTTGTTCAGAAATTTTGGGGAGTTGGCAAGCAGATTTGGAGTGCTGAATATGTAGCCCTTGGGTACCAAATATTCAGGACTAGATATTTGATTATCTGTGTCTTTGTGAATGCAATTTCAAATGCCAAGATTTGAATCAGATATATTAGAAAGGTAGTTTCAACTCCTGAAATAAGAGAACAGTGATTCTCAGTCTCTAGTGTGCATAAGAATGCATCAGAATCACCCAGAGAGCATATTGAAACAGATTCCTGGACTCCTACCTTCAAGAATTTGATTCAGTGAGTTTGTGGTGGGGCCCAAAAATCTGTAATTCAAGGAAGCCTCCAGGTAATACAGATATGTTGAATCATGTACACAAATGATGATATAGAGTATTTATGTTAGGAGGCAAAATGTAAGATACCCCCTCTTTCTGATGCACATTGTGTATATTTATAGTTTTCATTAGAGATTGAATGTTTTCGCAGGGGTTACCTTCTTTCGGTTGCTCAAATTGTCAAACATAATGAAGCCGTTATGATTTTGCACCTGATGTTTAATCTGTCTGAATCCTCTTTCATTATCTGTTGGTGTGGCTCATTTTTTAAGCCTCAGTTTAAAGGACATTTCCTGTGAAAATTTTTCTCAGTTGTTTGTTGAGTCCCTTTCATTGTGTTCCCTGAACATTCTGGACTTTCCGTATTACTCATTATCTTTTCATATTGTTCATCATATGTCTTACTACTTAGATGGAATCTTCATGAAATTCTAAACTTTCTCTAGCAAGCTCACTATTATATCTCCAAAATCAAGCAACAGAATTAGCACAAGGTAATTGTACCATAACTATTTATTAATTGCACAAAAGACTCAAAACTCTAAGAAACAGAACAGAGTCACACAGCCCTTCAGAAATCATCTAGTTAAATGATCCATTGTAATAGTGGGGACTTAGTACCCAGAAAGAAAAATAAGACTGGTTTAGTATATTCCAACTAGTGCATACTCCCTTCTTATTTCTTTTCCCTAGCCCCAAATTTATGAAATTTGAACATCATCAAAAAGAAGACAAGAATTTGATGCACAAATAGAAACTTATTTAAATATAGTGTCTGTAGTCTCCAGACTTCTTCATTGAAAGAGAGTATGAAGTTAGGGCATGTTTCTATCACTGCATGAAACTGGCTAGCTCATTGCTCCTTCCTATATAGTTGCAAGACCTCAGCATGCCTCCCACCTCAAAAATCTTCATGCAGTTTCTGGGTATCATAGGTTGAGTTTCCCCTAAAAGCAGACTTTAACTAGGGATTTGCATGGAGGTATTTATTGGGTAGTGTTTTCAAAGAACAGCTGTAAAAGCGTGAGGTAAGCAACATGAACAGAAAGAGAAGTAAAAAGGCAACTTTGTAAGGTATGAAGAACTGGAACTCCATTCTCTGGAAGTGGCCAGAAATTGATACAATCACCTCTCTTGATTGTGCATTCTATTTTTTCTTGCTTAAGCAAATGATCACAACATAGGCTCAAATAAAGCCAGCTAGAAAGATTCTGGGAATGAAGATGCCAGGGCTAAACAAGCCATATTGAATAACATGGATTGAGCAATATGTTATAGGCCCTACATTCTTTCTCATTTATTTCTCACCACAGTTTTTTGAGGTTGATTTTACAATGGATAAGAGACTGATACTTATTATGAGACCATCTCAACCTGGACTTTATTGTCCATATCACTGTGTTAGGTAAGAAAGAGTCACAAAGGCCATGCATTTTTCAAAAAGTTCATACATTTACCAAATGAAGTAGCTACAAAGTGAACCTAGATTTGTTTAATTGCATAAAAGCTCATGGTTTTAACTGGAATCCATTGCCAGAATGATGAGAAAAAGTAAAATCAAATTAGACAAGAAGTAGGTAAAGAATCTGGGAATGTTTAACATGGAGAAGTTGAGGCTTATGACAGACAGAGAGAAATAATCAGCATTTTCAATCCTTGAAGGGCTATCATCTGTATAGAGAGAAGATTAGTATGGAAGAGGACCAGGATTGTAGCAAGGCAAGTGGTGCTGAATATTAGGATTGGCATTTTGATGATTGGAATTGTTGAAAAATATACTGGGGATAGCCATGGGAACAATGATTACATAATTATTGAACCCTGGTTTCTTGTTTGGAGACATAATGGTGAACATATCACAATCATGTGCTCAGAGAATGTACAGTTTGATAGGGGAAATAGAGTCCCATTATTGTAAAGCATCAAGCTGGACATTTCTGTGGTGACCCTCTTGATTGTGAAACCAAATATCCAGTTGGAATGGTCAACCTTAACACTTACAAACTACATTTTGCAAAATCCAAGTGTTTCCTAGTATGTCAATAGGTGGCCAGAAGGAAAATTATTCTGCAGTTAAGTGAGTTTGGGAAACAAAGTCAAACGAGCAACTTTGTGAGATTTATCAGAGCTTTGAAAACATGCATTGTGGCTTTCTAATAAACTTGTATAGTAGCCACTGATTCACAAACTTAACTGACCACGAAATCCCTTTTCCATGGACACTTATTAACATGGAATTAGGGGAAGTCTAGTGAGGTCATAATCTCAATTTCTCTATTATTCTGAAATTCTCTAATTCCTCAAGCACAAAATGAGTTAAGGAACTTAAACTGTAGTACTAATCTTGGAAACAAATTCACTGGCCCTTCTTAAACAATTTCCTTCTACTTTCTGAGCCTCAGTTTAGTGTCACTGGCTGAAAAAAAAATATTGCTGAAACTCTCTATCTCCAGTATGTTGTGGTTTTATGGAGGCTTCAGGGCACCAAAGATGACTTTCACCTACTTGACAGTTCTCCTGGGCCTGCCTTCTTCTAATACTAGCAAGTGTCCAACCTGGTGGCTTTGAGCAGGAGCGAATTGTTTCTGGTTCCTGTTCTGCTGGATAGCAGCTTGAAGACAGGAAGCCAAAAAGACCTCCCATTCTGGAGGTTTCCAAATTGAATTGGTTTTGCAGACCTCAGCAATTCAGAATGTTTGAAGACACTGCAGAGATGTGCAGTTCTGCGGTTGACCCCTCTCAAATAGTACATAATTCTGAAAAAACTTGGAGCTCCTCCATAAAGCCATATTTCAGTTGCACATTTTAGGCATGTGATTTCAGCCAAAAGCCATAATATAGCACTGCTGAGAATTTTTTCTTCCAAAATTATGCATTTGGACAAAATGTAGGAACCTAAAATTACAGGAATTGAATGTACCTTCTATGTTAACCAAAGTGCTATGGATGAAATAATAAATCATAGAAATGTAGAGTGTGATGCCTTCCTAGGGATTTGCCAGTTCAAAGTTTCATATAAGACTTCAGTCTTTCTTATATACCTGTGAAGTCATTGCTTTCCTCCTTGACCACACTTTTGAATAGTTTGTTATTTATTTTTTATTTTTATTTGATGTTTTTAAACTTTTAATCAACTTTTATTTTAAGTTCCAGGGTACATGTGCAGGATGTGCAGATTTGTTGCACAGGTAAATGTGTGCCATGGTAGTCTGATGCGTAGGTCAACCCATCACCCAAGTGTTAAGCCCAGCACCCATTAGCCATTCTTTCTGATGCTCTCCACAACCCGGCCCCCTCAAGAGGCCCCAGTGTGTGTTGTTCCCCCACAATGCGTCCAAGTGTTCTCATCGTTCAGCTCTCACTTATAAGTGAGAACATACGGTGTTTGGTTTTCTGTTCCTGCATTAGTTTGCTGAGGATGACAGCTTCCAGCTCCATTCATGTCCCTGCAAAGGACATGATCTCATTCCTTTTTTATGGCTGTATAGTATTCCACAATGACGTATATATGTACCATATTTTCTTTATCCAATCTACTGTTGATGGGCATGTGGAATAGCATGTTATTTCTGAGGCAGACCAATCTGATATCATGCAACTCTTTTATTTGAATGGCCTCTCTTATACATATATCTTCTATTATGTCCATCTGTATTTCTTGCTCAGTATTCTGAGGAATTGGTCTTGAGTTTTGAATATTAAAAAAAAAACCTCCCTCTATGATATTTTAATCTTCCAATATAAACATTCCCTGTTTCTTCATTGGAAATAATCAGACCAACCAGAAGAAAGCATAGCCTTTTAATTTAGAAAGTGTCAGAGTTCTAAACTCTTCTCTTCCACCTGAACATTAACGACCTGGAATTCTCTACCTAGTGTTGCTGAGCCTCAACTTTCAAATTTTTAAATAATGGAAATAATGACTACATAACAGGATTATTGTGAGGAATAAATAAGGCAAGTATGAAGACTTCTCCAAGGTAAGCAATCAGTACACTATATTCTTCACGCTCCCCACTGGCTTTTCTTCTTTCTTTGTACTGATATGATATGCCATGATATGATATGATATATGATATGATATGATATATGATATGCATTCATACACATTTGTCATGCAATGTCCCTGCTTGTCTCCCAAGAAAACCCAGGATCTGGAGGTAAACATAATTCTAGATAAATTGGCTAGCTGGCATCTTACCTCCTTGATTTAGGCCACTACATGTTTATTATTGCAAGTATTCTTTAATACTAAAACATCTAATTTTTCTTTGCACATTATAATGCAGACCAAAGAAAGAAGACCTTGATTTTTTTTTTTTTTTTTTTTTTGGTGAGACAGAGTCTCATTCTATCGCCCAGGCTGGAGTGCAGTGGCACGATCTCAGCTCACTGCAATGCCTCCCGGTTCACGCCCATTATCCTGCCTCAGCCTCCTCAGTAGCTGGGACTACAGGCGCCCGCCACCGTGCCTGGCTAATTTTTTGTATTTTTAGTAGAGGCGGGATTTCACCATGTTAGCCAGGATGGTCTCGATCTCCTGACCTCGTGATCCGCCCGCCTCGTCCTCCCAAAGTGCTGGGACTACAGGCATGAGCCACCATGCCCGGCCGAATATTTTCAATACAATATTAATATTGGTGAGAGTGCATTTGAGGAAGTCAAAGCAGCCAGTGTACTCAGACAATAACTAATTTCCTTAAGGATTATTTTATTATGCACTCAGTGTTCTGAAATGCCAGTATCTGCAGATGCAGTGTGATTACTTTGCCTTTTTCATTTCAATTATTCTTTAAGAAGAGTGATCATTTTTCATTAGAGAGTAAAAACTTGTATGTTCTGGACTAACTTAATAGAACAAAACAACAAAACATCATCTCTCTGTGAAGTCTGACATCAGCTTTAATCACGTTGGAGGCAATGCAGGTCACTGGACTGGAATGTGGAGGCCTGGGTCTGGTCCCAGCTCTGCACTGAATTGACATGGGGCTTTGCTAAGCCAAAGCTTGTCCTTTTGTGATCCTCAGTGTCTCTCATCCTATCATTAAGGATAGAATTAGGTGATGACTATGGACTCTTTTTCACTCTTTATTCTAGTGTTACAACAGGAAAGAGCCTAATCAGGGAAGCTATGCTCCACAGCCAGTATAAGGAGTTTCCCATAAGAGAGGAGCAGAAAACACCCATTTAATCTTAAAAGACATGCAGAAACTGAAGATTGAGTGTGAAAATTGGGGAGATGAACATTATCTCTTTTCAATCTGAGAGGGGAAAGCAACATGATCAAGATCTATGCAAATCAAGCTACTTACCAATAAAGAACCAGAATGTATGTCTCTTGCCTCCCAGGCCAATTTTTTTTTCCATCCTATCCTTCTGTCCCCAGAAACCACTCAGATATGTCTCTATTTCTTTTGTGTTACCTGTCTATAATTCTGCATCAATAGTAAATAAGGATGTAGAAAATGTATGACATTCATAGCATGTCATCTTCAGATATTATGCCAAAACAAAGAATGTTGCCCTGAAATTTAGCTCTTGCATTAGGTAAGTTTTACATTTGAAAGCATATTTCTCTCTCTTAAAAATTATTCTGTAAAGTTGTAAAAATTCTTTCCACGAAGTTTCCTTGGTGTATGTTATAAACTGCACATCTATAGTTTGAATTTCTCTTATAAAATCTATTTGATTAAAAATATGGAAAAGCATGGTATCACAGAAAAAGTATAGAATCAAGAGGGATTCAGAGTATGACTTATTGATGCTGCATCTTAGAAGTTCTATGACCTTGAACAAATATTTCACCAGAATAAGCCTCAGTTTTCTTATATAGAAAGGATATAAAACGCCTCAGTTTCTTTATATGAAAAGGATAACGTGCCTATCTCATAGAGTAGTTGTAAGACTTAAACAAGATGGGATATTAAAATCCCTTTCATAGTGCCAGGCATATAGGGAGTCTTAATGAATTTATAATAGGTATTTTAAATGAGAATTGACCCAAAGCAAAATGTTGTAAACACTACTCTCCATACCCTTCAATGAGGCTTATTTGAATCATTTTTAACCAAAGGTCCTAATTGTCAAGATGTATCTGAAAAAAATCTTTCTATGACTTGAATTTATATTTGGGCACGTGAACTATCATCAGCCTAAAATCAGGTTCACCCACTTTTCCTAATTTAAAGTTCTCTCATATAATATAGTTCAGTTGCACTTTGATTTTTCTATTTCCCTTTTTTCACCCATAAAAAGGAAATTTTAAAATATCTACACTTCAGCCAGGTGCAGTGGCTCATGCCTGTAATCCCAGCACATTGGAAATCCGAGGCAGGTGCATCACCTGAGGTCAGGAATTTGAGACAAGCCTGGCCAACATGGTGAAACCCTGTATCTACTAAAAATACAAAACTTAGCCGGGTATGATAGTACATGCCTGTAATCCCAGCTGCTGGGGAGGCTGAAGCAGGAGAATCACTTGAGCCCTGGAGGAGGAGGCTGCAGTGAGCCAAGATCGTGCCACTGCACTCCAGCCTGGGTGACAGAGTGAGACTCCATCTCAAAAACAAAAACAAAAACAAAAAACTACACTCTAACATATGTCGTAAATCCACAAAATAGACATCTACAGAGAGATACGCTAGGGGCACAGGAATATCCAATTCACATCACTTTCATCTTTGGACTAATGAAGCAGAGGAGAGAAAAATTTTTCTAATAGTCTTAAGTATAAGTGATTCAAAGTTATGTCAATACTTGGATATATTTCTGAGACAATGCAATTAAACAGGTAGATGGTACCTTTTCACTTTCAGAAACATTTGCACAAGGTAGTGGGTTACTCAAAGCAAACCGTTCACTGTTTCTTTCCCTTTAGTACCAGAAAAGTTTACAGAGAGAGTGACAGGAATCAAATAACTCCACCTTTGCATCAGGCCCCATGTCAGGCTCTTTATAATCCTTAGCACACGAAATCATCACACAGACTCAGTGAGTCAGATATTTGGTGCTCATTTTACAGATGAGAAAACTCAAGCCCAGAGAGAGAAAGTTTTTTTTTTTTTTTTTTCAAATTTTCATAGCTTGAAATTTTAATTCTTTCTTAAATTTGAAATAGGTCTAGTAAGATTGTAACTCATATTTCTTGGTTTGCTTACGTGGAATGCTATTCTTTAAGCTTTAGAGTCACAAAGGTCCATAATTTGAAGACCGATTTTCTTTTCATTTTGCCATGTTTTCTCACAATCCACCATTTCCACTTTTCATGTCATGCTGTTGCTAACTCTTAAACCTTCTTCAAGGGTTTAATGAAATGCCACCTTCTCAACAAATCCCAAATTGTCCACCACATTGAAACTTGCAATACCTCTGCCATCTTGAAGAGACCACTTACCTTGGTCTACATTATCTTGTTTTTCCAGAACTTCTTTTAATGTCTAACAAGCTGAATTATCTACTTATTTATTATGTCTACTGTTCCTTGTATCTTCCTCTAGAATGTCAGCAATAAAAAAGCAGGGACTCATGCCTGCTTTTGTTTACCAGTGTATTCTAACCACCTATAATAATGCCAGGCACATCTAAAGAGCTGAGTAATATTTGTTGTACGAATTACTAATTGAGCATGTCATTCCCTCTATTGTTATTAAATGTAGCTTCAGAATCCTTCTCAACACAGCCTTATGTTTAGCCACTACCGCTGGATCTGAATGATTATTTTAATTAGAATTTAAATACTATGCACCTGTTTCCTTATTTGTAAATCTAAATGGAGTCAGTGTCATCTACTATAGGGCTGTCAGGAGGAGTAAGTAAGTCAATATATGTAAAGTACTTAGCACAGTGCATGGTCTTTAGTAGGTACTCAATAATTATTTCTAACTATTATTTGATGACTTTTATTTATCTGGCTTATAGTACTTTTTTTTTTTTTTTTTTTTTTTTTTTTTTTTTTTTTTTTTTTTTTGCTTGTTTGTTTTTGAGACGGAGTTTTGCTCTTGTTGCCCAGGCTGGAGTACAATGACATGATCCCGGCTCACTGCAACCTCCGCCTCCAGTGTTCAAGTGATTCTCCTCACTCAGCCCCCTGAGTAGCTGGGACTACAGGTGCGTGCCACCACACCCAGCTAATTTTTGTATTTTTTTTAGTAGAGACAGAATTTTGCCATATTGGCCAGGCTGGTCTAGAACTCCTGACTTCAGGTGATCCACCCGTCTCAGCCTCCCAAAGTGCTGAGATTACAAGAGTGAGCCAATGCGCCCGGTCTATAGTACATATTTCTAAACAGTTCTAGTGAAAGCATATATAAAAATCTATCTTGTGAATAGAATCACCTTGATTTTCCCCATATTCTGATATGTGAAAATTTAATACTAGCTCATTAAAGAAAGAAGCCTTTTCATTCCTTCAAAGCAGAATCATTTGTTAACTCATTTTATTCCCATAGTACCTAGTACATGCAACTCTTTTTATCTTGTCTTGCAATCATGCATTTATTAGTTACTTTATCCATGAGTCAATGAATTTTTCCATGGCAGGGTCAATTTCTTGTTACTTTCTCTGCTCCCATTTCCTCAGATGGTGTCTGGCACATGGTATAAATTTAGTACATATTTGTTATCTTACTAATATCATGATAGCATTTAGGTGCAGGAGGTACAATTGAAAATTACCAAGTTCCATCCCTATAGTACAGATAGGGATACTGAGGCTCAGAGAAGAGAAAGGAATCACTGAAATAATGCATCTCTATAGTACAGATGGGGATGCCGAGGCTCAGGGAATGGAAATGAATCACTGAGAGCATACAGTTATTGTCTAAGTTAAGCCTATAATCCAATTTTACAAAATATAAGTCCTTGCTGATTTAAACTTTCGGCTTTTCAATTAAATATGTCTTAACATAATTCATGCACTTTTTTTCTCCTTTAATTTCATGGCTAACATTGAAGATGCAACTCTGTTAAAAGTCAAGTTTACATGATCATTTTTCTTTTGGAAGAAAATTTCGACTGGCTAATTCTACATAAAGTAGAATTATCAGAGTAAATAGTGCACAAGTTTGACAATTTATAATATCTAGTCAGTGTCTGAAATGAAATTGGGAAAGCTGAGCTACTAAGTCTATCCTAGAATCAAAGAACCTAGAGTAGGCTATCTGTTCTTAAGAGGAAAGACACTCTTATTACGTTTGAATCTGTTCCTCTCCCAATGTACGGCTGGGGTTTTTCATGTACTTCACCGTCATTACACATTTGTTGCATTTACCTGCATCTAGTCCAAGTGCTCATTAAGTATGGGAATCTCTACCCCTTATTTAACTTACCAGTCTTATCCTAACCTTAGATTGCGTGTGTCCAGTAACAGAGCATTGACTACCTCTGAAGAGTCACTGTGGGACTATTAGCTGCAATGAATTGAACTGAGAAATGTCTCATGGTAACTTTGATCTACTGGCCAGAGTTCTCTTGTCTGGACCACAAAACACATCAATTTTTCCCCCCACAGCAGATGAGATGATATTTGGAAAGAGTAACCACTGCCTCCACCTCACCCCACACACAAACCTATCCAAGTCATCTCTCCTCCAGGGAAAATGTCCCTCTGGCTCAAGCTATTTTAAATGAATAGTAAACCAAAAATTTCTAGTCCCTTTCTTTTCTTTGATGGCATAATTGCTTTGATTTACCATGAAAGATTGTTTTTGGACTCTCAAAATGAAAGGGTGAGTTGACCAGTAACAAACATATCATTCAATGGTGTCTTTCAGACAGTCTCATTCCATATTATTTAAGTGGTGTGTGGGAAAGGAAACGGAAATAGCGTTTATGGAATACCTACTCTGCTTTGGTCACATTACATCGATTACATTCTTGGATCTTCACAACACTTTTAAGTACATATTATTATTATACTCTATTTAATAGGTGAGAAAACTGAGACTCAGTGGTTTTAAGTAACTTGATCTAAGCCAAACTAGAGCTGGAAATTGAACTCAGGTCTATTGAATTCCTTAGGCTATTCTGGCACTTTGTCCAGTGGTCTCCTGTCTCAGGGTGCACAACTGTGGTCAAATCTTCACTTCTTTACTATGCCTATGAATACCTCCCATGAATCATAAACAATGTGGTCTTCCAGTAAATCTTCCATAAATTTACTAGAAAGGCCACAAGTGTCCAGTGGAATGATGCATCTTGCCCAGGGATCTGTATATAAACATGGCCTTAAAGGACAGACCTATGTGACCACTGATATTCCATGTAAGATCAAAGAAAAATCCCAAAACTCAATGCCTTACTTAACATTTTAAACTGATTCCCCTGGTGAAATTTTCCCTGTGTGTAAATGACACAGTCATAGTCCTATTGTTGGCACCTTTGGCTATATTTCCTCCACACATCTGAACTCTCGCTGACATTCTGTCTACAAAAGGCTTCTCATGCTTGCACCCTTCAGCTCTATTGTAATTGTCTTTATTAAGTGCACCCTCTTCACTCATTTGTCCTAATTATTTTACTTCCTCCTACTTGGTCAATCTTGCTGCAGTTGTATTTACTCCAGTTTATCCTACAAAGTGTATCAAGAGAGACATTTCCAAATTATATCTGATCAGGTTACCTCCTTGTTCAATAGGTCTTCGGTGCTGTTAGAGGTAACAGACATCTTATTTTCATTCACAGGAGACACCACTAAAGTAACACTGCCTCTTTGTTTCTTAGCCTAATTTTACTCTCTCCTTCCCATAGAGGAGGAGTGAGTAAACCAATTGCTAGGTGAAAGTTTGGGCTACATTTTTTAATTGGGTAGAGTTAATCTATTGAAAGACCATAAACACAAAGAATTTGTTATTTCTCCCCTCTCTCCTGGGGATATTGCACACTGTGACTTAGTCCATCATGAGGTAAGAATGTGTACTTTGCAAACTAGAGTTTTCTCCTATCCTGTGAGTAGAGGTAAATGGGTTTTATTGCAGTAAAAAGAGGGTCCCCAAATCTCAGTGACTTAAAACATTAAGTGTAAATTTCTCACTTATGCTGCATGTTGGTGAGAGTCAGTCATAGTACAGCTTTACATCATTTTTACGTTAGGCCATAGGCTGATGCGTTAGCTTCTATCTGGACCACTGTTGGTCATCAGGGCAGAGAGGAGGAAAAAGCAGATACACTGAGCCTCTTACTGGCTCTCAAAGCTTCTGCTCAGACACATTTCACTTCTGCCTACATCCCACCACACAAAAAAGTCATTTGACCATACCTGAGTTTTAAAATGTGGGGTGGTATACCCCATCACAAGTAGGGGTATCACAAGGAGGGATATCAAATATGAGTGAACATATTACCACACCTGGAACTCTCCCCAGTCTAGACTGGAGCGTGAAACAGGGAGCATTAGCAAGCCCATTTAGTCTTCAGCTAAATGATCCAACCTAGGATTTATTTGTTAAAAAGAAAAATCTGACATTTTAAGTTGACACGCACAAAGTGGAAGTGATTTGTTTTACTCTGCAAAGCTTGTGAGCCTTAGAGCAAGGACTAGAAGCTCACATTCTTTCCACTAAATCAGATTGCTTCTCAAGCTTCATTGCCTATGCCTGGCACAAAGTAGGTGTTCAGTACACGCTTGTAGAATTGAATCAAATTTATGTGACCCACTGGTCAATCTCACACTGAAATGCATTTTCTCAGTTCTATAAACACAGCTCCCACCTGTGTTCTATACTCCAGGAAATTTGGCCACACTCTTAGCACAGAACCTCCACAGTAAGTAAATCCCATACCCTCACCTAGTCTGCCTAGACACACACTTTGGTTCCTATATTGGTGTCATATCAACAGACTACCAAAACAATAAATGAAAAACAGACAACTGTCTTAGCAACAGGAAAAGCCTCCACGTGCCACCCCTCATTCTCAGTTTAATATTAATCTATTTCTCTGTTTCTAGGCCAACAATCATCTCCCTCAAGCCTCAAACCTTTTCCACTCTGGAGGAAAGACTAGGTATTTCTCAAATTCATTTAATGTGTTTTTCCTTCTCTTCAGTCATCTTCTCCGGTAACGTCTTCCATATGTCTGTGAGCCATTGTGTTAAAGAGTTCTGCCCAAAGTCCTTATTTATTCTGAGTGGATTGGAATGGCAGCCTTAAGTCTGGTATTTCCTCACGTTTGACAGCTTGAATTACAGACTTTGGGTACATTTAACGTAATCCATTCATGTGGAATGGCTGTTGTTCCTCTCATAGTAGTTTAAAAATATAAATATTTACAAACCCCTAAGACAAAAGCTCTTACTGACAAGGTCTCTAAAGCAACAGCTTCATGGACAGGAACATTTCCACTTAGATATTTCTATTGACAGAGTTTCAGTTCTCTTGGGTTATGTGTGCTCCATTTAATGCTAATGGAATCTTTGCAAAATCACTGAAACTTATCTCTCTATATGTCCAAATAGGGAAGGGAATGGAGCAGGAGTAAGGGGGAGATTTTCTTAGCAGAATACAGTCAGCTCCTTTAAGGTGAGCCAGCAATGAAGTTCCTGGAACTGTAGGGAATGTCTGAACCCATGGGAATTCCTACTACCTGGGTGCCTTCTCTGTTCCATTACTATGATAAACAGTTGATATCTCACACTCTTTTATTTGTATACAAATAAAGCTTTGAGAGATAAATGGACTCATTCAATGTCAAGTAGGTAGCAAGTAGAAATTCAAGGGTTTGATCACAGACCTTATGCTTTCATATAAGACTACATGGACTAGGAGAATATTATAATTAAGTTGTTTAAATACAGAGATACCAGATAATGCTGCAAGAATCTGTGCTTTTGAAATATTTTATCTCAGCCACATATATCCTACAATAGCTACATTAGATTGCCTCTATTCCTGTCAATTTCCTTTATTTTATCAACATCTAATTCTCTCCGCTCATCTCTTTAATGATCTATCAATCTATATTAGTTGGGATTGGTTTCTGTTGTATATGAGGGAAATAAATAACAGTGCTTTAAAAGAAGTTAGAAGATCAGTTATCTTCGTTTTGAAGTGTACCATGGGAAGGAGGTATGAATTTGGTATGATGAGTCTGTTTACATCAGTGACATAGGAGTTTTTACTTCTCTATTCCATCATTCCTGGGGTGTGTACCTCAACCTCATGGACCAAAATGGCTGCACAGTGGCATCCCTTAAAACATTGTTCCAAGCATCAGAAAGAAAAAATAGGTTAGGATGGACATACAGCTTCCCTTTTAGGGATAAGTACCCCATATACACTACATCAGTTTATATCTCTTTTGCCAGAACATCGTGGTGTGATAACACCTAGTTACAGAAAAAGAAAGAGGATGGCAAAGATGAGCTTATAGGTGAGTGATAACATGCTCAGCTGAAAAGTGTAGCTCAACATTACTGAGAAGAGGACTATGAAAACTGGTCCAGTTGATTGACACTGGGACCAAAACTAGACATTCTAACTATTGCTCTAAAATGTCTGTCTTTGCTAAAAAGAATCTTGAGCAGGATGAATATTGGGAATCAACTAAAAGTCTTCAGATCACTGTATTTCAAATCCCAGCTTAAACGTCAACATGAGGTGGTAGAAAGAGTGCTAGCTGTGGCATCAGACTGACCTGGATTCAATCCTATTTCTCTCTAAACAGATAGTTTAGAGAGGGACCCAGAGAATCAAAAGTTTAGAACACAAGACCACAACTAAAGTGTGCGTGTTAGAGCAAAGGCTATGTCAGTGTGTGGACCACTCTAGGGCCGACATGTTAACTAGAGGCAGAGAAAGTTGAGGAACCTAGAGATAAGCCCTCCATCTAGGAAATGAAGGCAGAGAAAAAAGTGGAGTTAGTAAAGAAAATGAAAGGGCTTTGTATTTTGAAAGTGTTCATATAAAAACAGCATGCAGAAGGTGCCCCAGCTGTAGACAAACAGGATGCCCACCTCCAGCTATGGAGCCCAAGACCAACGACACAGAGACCTGAGCCCTGGCAAGAGAAGGTCCTTAGGGGCTCCAGACAGGAGGGGGCAGAATACAAATAATCGAGGAACCAGAGTTTGGCCAAATCCTGGGAAATCTGTGGTCAGTGATACATTAACCAGCCTTGGCCTTGCAAAGTTTTAATTGGTGTCATTTCCTACGAATGTGGCCAAGAAAACTGTAAAAAGAATAGAAAGGGACAAAAACAAAGAAAAACAAAGTCATTCATTGGGGGCCCAGTAGATTCCAAGACCAGAGAAGACAGAATGAAAGCCTATGGGATTTTAACCCTTTATCTACTGATAATATCCATGTCAGTTAGTATAATGAATTGTGCTTGGATTCTGGAATCAGAATTAGATATATATCCTAGTCCAATGACTTTCTAACTACAGAACCTTGGAATATTTTGTCATGTCTCTGATCCTCCCTTTTGGAAAATTTAAAAAAGAATACCTGTCTCACAGAGTGCTTATATAAATTAAAGGAGACGAGAGATTTGGAATATAATTGCAAGCTACGATGTGAGCCAATGTGAGCATCTAATGCAGAGGAGTTTCATAATGGCATGCCTTCTAATTCTCATGATTCTGATTTCAATTGCTTTCTATAGCTTGTTCTCATTTTAACCTGGCCAATTTATTTTTTGCATTTTGGTGGTTCTCTAATAGAGCATTTTATTTAGCTAGTGTAGTCAAATCACTATGCTACATTGCTTAACATCTTGCCCGTTGAACAATATTTATAGGGATGGGGCTGTGTAAGTTGATTGAGGTGGCAGCTATTGATACAAAAACTGAAATTCTAATGTTCTACATTTTCTGTCTTAGAGAGGAAAGGATTTTAGAAGAATCTACAATCTTGACCATAAAAAAAAAAAAAACAGAACATTTCTATATATGGCTGTGAAACTTACCGATAATAAAGAATGAGAACTCAAACTTCTTAATCCTGATTAAAATTTGAGTTTGAAATGAATAAGCGTGGCATGCATTAAGGGAATATGATAATGTGTTAATGATTTTAAGACATCAATCTGGTCAAGAACGTAGTTAAAAAATATAAAGTATAGTAAACTTCAAAATGAAATTACAGATTATATTTTTAAACTGATATGCAATTGAGTCAATATAACGTGAGTTCATATAAAGTTCTTCCACCAGTTTTCTTAAAAGTAACATGGGATTAAAACACACGCAGTTGTCAGTAATTTGTCTATTTGACCTCTTGTATGTTACTCGAATCTAACTCAGAAAGAGAAAGGTGAGAATTTAATTGGAAGAACACATGAAATGGAAAATTTTGAAATGAAGAGAGTGGGTATATAAGGAAAATATGATGGTACATAAACTGAGTTTTAAGTCTAAATACTCTGACTGAATAGCTGAGTGAACTTGAGAAAGTTTTACGCGGTCTGTAAGAGCTATGTTTTGAGTATTTTTGTGCCTTCCAAAACTCATATTGAAATTAATCCCCAATGAAACAGTGTTGGGAGGTGTGGCCTCATGGAAGATATATAAGTCATAAATGCTCTTTCCTCATATATTAGTCTATTTTCATACTACTGTGAAGGAATACCTAAGACAGGGTAATCTATTTTAAAAAAGAGGTTTAATGGACTCACAGTTCCACATGTCTGGGGAGGCCTCTCAATCATGGTGAAAGGCCAGAGTGGAGCAAAGTCACATCTTACATGGCAGCAGGCAAGACAGCTTGTGCAGGGGAACTGCCTTTTATAAAACCATCAAATATTGTGAGATTTATTCACTATTACGAGAACAGCATGGGAAAAATCCACCCCCATAATTCAATTACCTCCTACCAGGTCCCTTCCACGACACATGGGATTCTGCAAGCTACAATTCAAGATGAGATTTGGGTGGGGACACAGCCAAACCATACCACCTCATGAAGGGATTAATGCCACTGTAAAAAGGCTTGCAGGAATGGCTTTACTCTGTCACTCTCTTCAGCCGTGTGAAGACACAGGATTCATCTCCTTCTTCCCTTTCTGTCTCCTACCATGTGAGGACCCAGCAAGAAAGCCTTCATCAGATATGGGTGCCTTGATCTTAGACTTGCCAGCCTCCAGAACTGTGAGAAAATACATTTCTGTTCTTTATAAATCGCCCAGTCTGCGGTATTCTGTTATTGTAGCACAAAACAGAAAGAGTCTTAGTTGTCTCATCAGATAAAATATTCCCAGTACCCAGCTCTCAGTGCTGCTAGGAAAAGGAAGAGTAACAGGTTCTATAAAAATCAGACTGCCTCCCTCTGATTCTCTGTTCTAGCATATTTTGCCTGTGTGATCTTGGATAAATTCCTCACATTTCTGTGCCTCAACTTTTTTATCTAGAAAATGGTAATATTGGTACCCACATTATTTGAGTGGTGTGAGTATTAAATGTAAGTACACATGAATACTTAGTGCCTTGTACATATTAAGAGCTAAATAAATGATAAATACTAATGTTTATAACACAGCCCCTGAAGCATAGTAAGAGCACAATAAATTGTAATTTTTTTTTATTTATTCAGGAATATTTTCCTTTTATGGTCTACCATAAAATGGAAAGGTTAAACCCATTCCATTGATGAAAAGGCTAAGGTTTAGCAACTGGCATATGATGGAATCCCACAAATACCTGGGCCCATAACCCAGGCTTTTTAAAATTCCAAAATAAGGTATAATTCCATAAAAAGTATTCCAGAAGTCAAGCAGCACCTCTGGTTTCTCAGAGAACATGCTATTTCCATTAGAGCCTTCTTGCCCCAAATTTCAATCTCCAAATTGAAAAGGAAAGTTACTGCTATAAACTGACAGTTTGGAATTTATTCCACTTGTCCAAGTTCTTAAATTTCATATATATATATATATATGGAAGTTAAATATATTTTCTTGAATGTGATTTATGAGGACTTTCTGACAAAGTTCAAGGGGATCACTCATAATATACTCCTGGACTGCATGCTATAATCTAAACACTGGCAGAAAAGTTTGGGAAAGCAATTCTCCAAACAGTTTCATTGTCATTGAAACCACAGTATCTCGTACTTGAAGCATTGGCCCTGAAGATTCAACTTGCCTTAGAATTGAAATCGACTCAAGTTATTATAAGTTTGTGACTTATCTGATTTATATTAAATACCTAAAGAGAAATGAATACATCTATGGAGTCAGTGGGAGAGAGAAAAACAGTGTCAGGCTCCAAGCCCAAGGGAGGTAGCTCTTCTCAAGGAAAGACTTAAGTAGAATTACTTCCTTTCCTCTTCTGGGAGACAAAGAGAGAAGTCCAATGATTAGGCATAGAATGAGAACAAAATAAGACTAATCTCAAATTAAAAGACTGGCTGACTTTCATGACCTCTGTTTTGGAGTATCCTGACTTAATGGGGTTCTGCATTGCACACTACCATAAGGATTACATTCCAGATTATGGCACTCTGGGAGACACAAATATCAGTAGATCTATTATTGCCAACAAAGCCTTAATGTACTTTTCAAAGATTATGTATCAAGATGCTTTGAGTGGCAAGTAATAGCAAATACCAGTCAAATTGGCTTAAAACATAATGGGGATTTATTGGCTCATGGAACTTAAAAGCCCAGAAATAGCACTACTCTCATGTAAGGTTTAATCCATTGGTTCAAAAGAAAATGTTGTCAGGACTCAGTTCTTCTCCTTTTTAATTTTTAGCCTTGCTTACCCAGTGCCAGATTATTTTTATTATTTACTTTTCCTCTGGTCCTAGAACTTCAGATTTCCATGTCTACATCCAGCAAGATAAAGAGTAATATCCTATAGTATGCATTGAAGATAAAGAGGTTTGCTTGATCAAAACCCATAGAAGGGTATCTTTTACCCCTACCAGCTAACATCTCTGGATTAATCCTTTTGAATATGGGAATGGGATACAAGGATAAATTCAATCTAATCAGGACCCCCTTCTGTAGAACTGAGAGTGGAGCTAATCCCATCAAATCTTTCAGGCTCAGAATTGTGGAGGTTGAGGGATTAGATATGGAAGAAGCAACCAATAAGTTTTTCTAGCTTCTGGACTCAACCAATTTTTTCCACCCCTACCTTCTACTTCAGATTTTACTTTCTGTGCTTAGTGAACTAATTCTAGTTTGACAAGCACATACTTGATCTTCCAGCCTCTGTTCCAGTCTACTTTTCTCCTGAAATATCTTTCTTTGCATGTTGTTGAAACCATATCCATAATTTAAAGCCCAGTTCAAACAGACCCTCTTCCATAAAGCTCTTCATATTATTCTCATCTAGAGGTTCTCTCTCCACCATCTTATTTCTGATAACAATTTAAATGTCCTTGATTCCTGGGACTGATAGCTTCCAACCTTGTATTCTATTATACTGCATATGTGTCTTTCCCTGATACTACAAGTTATCTGAGAAAGAAGAATGCACCTCCCTAGTTATTACTTCTCATTAGAGTGCCAAGTACCTGCCCAACATATAGGCAATTCAGCCAGTGAGTTTTCAAGGTCATTGTCCCAGTGAAACACAGTGTGTATATATTCCTATTACCATCAAAACCCCCATTTCTGCCTCTTAGAGAGGTCTGAGGGCTAAGCTTTCTGGGAGTTTAACCCATTCCTATCCAGCAATGGGCTTATCTGGTAGCCAGTTCTTCCCCTTTCCAAGCGAGTTAGTGCAGTGAGCTGGTTAGCTGAAGCAGAGAAGGAAACAAATGAATAAAAAATAGGGGATTAGAAAGTATTTATGTTTTACTTTTCAAAATCATCCTTAATACAATAACTTTGGTCCATAAACTAATGATTCATTAATTATAAAAAGCAATACTTAATTTCCCCTCCCTTCTTTCTTATAATACCACTCCATTTAGATCACATGTACCTGAGAAGGAGGGAAAAAGGTATTCCCTAATTCCAGAAATGAATACTTTGTAAAATGAGGGACTGTCTATTGTGTTGGAGTGTGAGATAAGCAGGGGAAATGGTTGTGGACAAACCACAGAGAGCCTTGAATACCCAGCTAAGTATCAGGATCCTTAGCCAGGAGGAAAAACAGGGCCACTGAAAAGCTTAAGCAAATAAATGATCTGATCACATTTTTGTTCACTTTGTTGAGAGTCCTATCCATTTTTTTTTACTACAGGAAAAAGAATTACTTTTCACTTTCAAATTTTGCTATTCTTGTCTTTGACTACATCATTCACAGATATTTCAAGTTTAGCACATTTAAAATAAAACTGGATTTTCCTCCCAAAACTTGGCACTACCTCATTATCTTCCTCTTAGTAAATGGCTCCATCATCCATCCTGTTTCTCAAATAAAAATCTTGGAGTCATCCCTAAAATTCTTCCGTCTTTGGCTCTATGCACTGATCCATAAACAAGCCCTGTAAATTGTCCTCATGCCTATCATTGGATTCATCCATCTCTCTCTCTCTCACTGATTGCCACGAACTTAGTCCAGCAGCTCCTGGATGGTGATGATAGTAATTCCAAGGTGATTTCCACTCCACTGTTGTTTGCCTTAATCATCCTTCACATGAGGCAATAACCCAGCTCCCAACTCCTCCCATGGTAATTTTTTCTACTCTTTCCCTCTTCTAGCCACCTCCTTAAACTTGTCTAGTTTATGCCACCCTCAAAGCTTTTGCAAATGCCATTCTCTTTCCTTGAAATATTCCTTCTTCAGTCTCTTCCTGAGGTTGCACTTTCTTACCTTTGAGGTCTCTACTAAAATATTGTCTCAGAATGGCTTTCCATCACTACCCTATCTAAATCATGGTCCCCTTGATTCCCTCTTTTATCTCCTGTTCACAGAGCACTTTTTTGTGTGCACTTCTTTGCATCTTTATTGTTACTTTGGTATATGTGTGTGTTTCTCCTGTTAGAATATCAATTTGCCAAGAAAGGATTGTGTCAGCTTTGTTCACCAATTTATTGCAGTCTCTAGCACTGTCACACTGTCAGGGATGGATTAAACACACACAGAATGGAAAGAATGTCTGTTAATTTCTGCCCATCTATTGAATTTCATAGGATGTCTGTTGAGTCTCCTCTGAATATGAAATACAGTTCCCCCTGAATATAAAACAATGGGGTAATTTAACCTCTTTTACTATCTAAATAACTACTATTAAAAAAAAAAGAATTCTTAAGAATTTGTGGGATTTAAAGTTTCCTCACCACCAGGAAATGTCCTTGATGGAACTGACGAATGCACTTGAGGCATATCTTGAGAAACAGAAGGTTGGAATTTGTGAAAAATGACAATCTGTGCCCTTATATGGCAAACCAGACTTTGCCAAACAACAATTCTGAAATCCACAGAGTCTTTGTGGATTTGACAGTCTTTGTGGTCTGTGATATGCCACTGCGATTCACCCAGTGACACTGGGGATGAATGCACAAGCTTCCAGCTTCTTTTCTAGGTTCTCCTACCTTAATCCTTTTCCTTAACTAGAGATTTGCCAAGGTCTAATCCTATACTTCTCTTGTGTCTATTCTAATTCTACGATCTATTTCCATTAGAAAATTGCCCCATCTTATCTTTCCAGCTATCAACTTTCTACAGACAAATCTTAAATAAAAGTTTCTAATCTCAGCCTTACCCTCTAATTGGCTCTTTTTTCCCATCAGCCTTCATCATGGATTCCTCATGTTTCTCTGCAGTCTGGATTTGAATCGGAACCTGACAAATCTAAACTCATTGTCCTTGCTTCTAAACCTCAGCTCTACAATTTACTATTTTCTCTCATCAACAATTTTTTTTTGTTGTTGTTGTTCATGGCTTTTTATTTTTACCTGATTGAGCCCTCCCTATTAATATATAAAAACACAGAAGCGGGAAATATTTCCTAGTCTCAGTTTACATCATTGTAAAGACTGTGGATCGCACGATTTTAGAGGGTGCCATTTATACTGCAATCTTTGTGAATGGTGCCCTCTGGAGTTGTATCTAAAAATGTCTCTGACCTTTTCTTATTTTTTCCATCTTCGGTGCCAAATGCAAGCCACTCTACATTGTGGGCACCAAGTAGATGTTGTTGACAGACTAATTTGGCCAAAAGTGAGGACCAAAATGTGTCAGGGAATGTCAAATGCACATCCTAAATCTTATTCACTGGTTTCTGTGAAACACTTGCCATGTTTCCCACCTCATGTAGTTTGCTCCATTCTGAAAAGAATGTGTTTATATTAGGTATTGTCAATTTATCTTTTACTTCCTTGTGTAATCCTCCTATTGTGGAGGCACAAAGCTCAACAAAGACATGTGAGACTAAATAGCAGTTATTTCCTGATGGCTCTGCCCAGAGATTGGTCACGGTGGTTACTCAATCAGAAAATTGGAACACGAATTTTCTCCACTGAGCACTTAGATAATATATTTACAGTAGTGATTGGCAGAGGGCTCTTAACCAGAATCCTTCAATGAGGAAACTCAGAAACAATCTCCATGTCCTTTTGCCTAGCCCAGGACTTGGCATTAGACAAGGACACTCCAAACATATGCTGAATGAGTGGGGTTGGAATTAACCTTCAAAATAGTGTAAATGTCCTTGGTTAATTATCCCAAATCTAATGTGATTCAATTAAAAAGATCTGGCAGGAAGACTAATCAGATAAATTACGATGGATAAGTCATAACATTTTAAAGGGTTTCCATTTACACCCACATAGATCGTACACACTTAGATTTGTGTCTTTTCATGATTGGGGTTTTATGAATCGACATGTACCACAAACACCTCGGAGGATCTGCAGTGAAAATGTCGTATCTCTTTGAATACTCCCCATAACCAATTTTTGAGATAGTTTGTGTATTTATAAAATTTATTCTCAATAAGTGCATATTAACACACTATTAAGATAATGAATACAGAGAATATTTCTTTAATTTTTATTCTTTACATCTGTTAATGTTCTTGGTAAAGATTTTGGCACATGACGGACATTCAATAACTTCAGGAGTTAATGAATAAATCAATGTGGAAAAAGTATATTGCCAGTTGGAGTTCTTTGAAGCCTTTTGTAGCCCTCACAGAGCCTAGAATAGCCCTTGAGCCATTGCACCTTTCTGGCTATATTTGCAAGAAGGGAAGATATGGATATAATGGAAACCTAATAGGTAACAGATACTGCAATTGAGTATTACATTAAATTAAGCTCTGAGCTTCCTAGAGGTCAAATAAGAAGGAACTGCACAATGGATTAAGTGGATCTTGTCTGCTAAAAACAACATCAAAAAAGTGAGTGGACAAGTATATATGGAGAGATCAAGAAAAGAAGTTCATACTAGAAAGCCTCCAAGATCTCATCTAACAGTAATTTTCTAGGCTATCTCACCCTATGGTTTATAGTATGTCTATATCTTTAATAGGGCCAACCTGAAGCAACCTTTTGATTTAGGATATTTCCCTTTATTTGCTACCCTCAGTTTTCTTAGACAGAATAGTCCTGCTTCCTTTAGAAACTTCCAGGGTTTTTCAGTGTTGGTTAATCACCTGTCTGCATTTCAGTTATGCTCCCAGACTGGCCCTTCTATCCATCTTTCTTTCCCACTCCAAGTTCCTTCCTTCTTGCTTCCCTTGTTTTTTTCTCTGCCTCTCCCTTAATCATTTTACCAACATTTTTTTTTTTTTGCAAATGAAATATGCTTAATTCGACTTATGCCAATTTTTCCAAGTTTATTTGAAATGGAAATTTAGTGTTTTTTTTTTTTTCTTTTCACATAGCATCACATGGAACTAGTCATCTGTGGAAAATTCTTGTGGAGTTACTTCCTTGGGAAGGTGATTATGGACAAACTTGAGGACAGATAGAGCAAAACTAGCTCAAAAACATTCAAGGATCTTCACCTGACCTTTCCCAGTGCTTCACCCTTGTTAGTCTTTAAACACACCATATCCAGTGACATCTCAATGACCTGAGCCACAATCCTTGTCTTCATCCTTTTGTCACTGCAACTTAAACTCCTGAAATCGCAACCTTCTCCCTAATTTCCTTGCTCCAAACTCTTCTTACCATCTCTTTTCCAGCAGTCATTACATTTAAAAATATTTTTTCTAAGGCCTGAGTCAGATACATCCACTTCATGAAGAATTTCATAGTCATTTTCATTCATCATTCCTCCCATTCCTGCCCACTGCCCCCAAGGGGAAAAAATTTCACCTTTAGCAAGTGATTCAGCAGTATTTATTTCTGTATATATTTTATTTTACTTTTTATTTTTATTTTTTGAGACAGGGTCTCACTCTGTTGCCCAGACCGGAGTGCAGTGGCACAATCTCAGCTCTCTGCAACCTCCGCCTCCCAGGCTGAAACGATTCTCCTGCCTCAGCCTCTGGAGTGGCTAGAATTAGAGGCACACACCACTACTGCTGAGCTAATTTTTGTGTTTTCAGTAGAGAGGGGTTTCACCATGTTGGCCAGACTGGTCTGGAATTCCTGACCTCAAATGATCCACTCATCTTGGCCTCCCAAAGTGTTGGGATTACAGGCGTGAGTCACCACGCCTGGTCCTGTATATATTTTGAATATTTCAGTGATACACATCAGTCTAGCTCTTTATATATAGTTAATTGTGTAAATGGAAACTTGTCCAAAAACATGAGTGTTGGGTTGAAGTCAATACTTTATATGTATTAGATTGACCAGCCTCTTTGTACCTACCACTGTTCCTCAACAAGTCCCTTTTTATAATAAAACCAAAGAATATGATATTTATACAAACGATGACAATAAACCAGTTTGGAAACTGCCTTAAACCATTTCTCAAGTTGTTTTCTGCACATATGTATTCAGTTCATATATAAGTGTTACGCCTTAAAAGTTTAATATTATTCTGCTCCTATAGGTTACTTTGCAAATGATATGAACAGCATGTCTCATCCATCCATTTTATTTAACACTGGTGTGCTTCCAAAATAAAAAGGTAGTTTTCTTACTGAGTCCCGAGTTTACAGCCTAAAGTTATTATCTGAATATAAATTTATAGGGAGAAGCCTTCTGTGGAGAGTATATATCTACTTTTAGTTAAAAATCTTTGCAGACTAAAAATGGCTTTTGTAATTTGTAACTTGGGTTATTTGTTTACATTTGCTTATTTTTTTCTAACTTTGGGAGGGGGGATGTTTAAAGTGAAGTCCTTTAAAAAACAAGTCTACAAACTGATTCCAACAAAAGGTATTTTGGAGAAAGTCTACTGTAAAATTAACTTTGAAAATATCTTAGAGAGAATAAAATTATCTCCTATAAATGGCATAAATATTTCTTTGCGATGCTTAGCTTATGACCCCAGAGAGATTTTAGAACAAGAGGGCACATTTTTCCTACTTTTAAATAATAATAATAAAATTAGTTCTACTAAGTCTTTATTTTCCATTAGCATAATACTTTAAAGTTTACAAACTGTTCTCATTTGATCTTCCCAATAGGCCTGAGTGGTTGGCATAAGAATAAAAATAGCGACCATTTACGAGAGGCACTGTTCTTACAGACTTACATGTGGGGTGTCATGAATGCTCAAGCAGTCCCATGAGATAAGTATTAGGGTGATGTAAAAGTAATAGTGGTTTTTGCCGTTACTTTAAAAATACTATTGCTGTTGTCATTTTGCAGATTGGGAGCGTGAGGTACTGCTAGTTTGGGATGAAGCTGAAGTATAAACCCAGGCCGTTTGCTCCATAGTTCATGTTCTTAACCAGTGCACTAGACTCTCTCCTGTGACCACAGCTTGCATGAAGAAACACTGGCTAAAAGAGATGATATGTTGACCACTAACAAAACAGAGCACCTTTTTGATGAACAAAGCTAAACATTCGAAAGACAAATGAAGAAGAATGAGTCTATCAATTCAGGGTTTTGAGGGCCTCTTATCCTGACTAAATGGATGCTCCACTATGGACGTAGTTCATCATATTAAAGGCCTTCTCAAAAGAAGACCTTTTAAGTGCAGGTATCCTTAGAAAATCTATCTGTAGATCTATAAACAGGAAAGAAAAGCCTGGAAAACTCAAAGGACGTGCCTAAGACCACTATGGTGTATTCCCCACTACACCTTTTCCAAGGCATTCTTTTCCAGGTTCTGACTTTCACCTAAATCTGTGTAGTTATAAGTACTCATTCTGCCCCTGGATAGACTTGAGCAAGTCATGATCCTGGTCCAACTCCCGATTTTCTCATCAGAAAAATAAGAAGAGCCAAACCCAGTAGGTTTTTAAGAATTAATAACATAAAAATTGTAAGATATTGCTGTAAAAACATACACAGAGTAGCATTTAAAATTTTTCCGGAATCATAGTGGTATGCTATGTTCCATAGATTTTGTATCTTACTAAACTATGTATCATATATCTCTGCCTCTCTCTCTCTATCGCAACCTTTCCTCTTATGTGTTTCACTTACAATCTTTCAGAATTGCACCTCTACATTTCTAAGCAGGACAGACACTAAAATACACATTCCCTCCCTATTTTCGAGATATTTTCAGTCAAGGAATAGAGACAGTTGCCTGCAAAAGAAATTGGAGGCATGTTACTAAGAGAATAACCGGAAAAAAATATTGCAAGGTGAAGACAAAGGGGAATGATAAATTCTCATTTAGAAAAATTGGAGAGGGTTTCAAGAAAGACGTCACACTTATATGGGCATGAGAGACAGAATTTTAGCAGGTTAAGATGAGGACAAAGGATATTTATTCCAAGCGGAGAGGTTATGTGAATAAAGGCAGGGTGACGAGAAACATCAGGGAATAAAATCGCAGGAAATAAATATTAATTTAACAACAAACTCCCACAACACAAGATTACCTATGTAATAAATCTGCACTTGTACCCCTGAACTTAAGATAAAAGTTAAAAAGAAAAGATACTGAGGGTTTTTGTAGCATCCAGTGAAAAAGAGGTCAGAAGCCAGATCTCAGAAAGCCTTTTACGACAGGTCAAGACATGTGGGCTACTGTTCACAGGTAGGTACTGATGATAGAGCAGACTTGTTTTGTTGGGCAGATCATGCTCAGGTCAGAGCAGGAAAGTTCTACAGGAGGCAGCAGTTCAGCCCGTCCTGGGGCAGGGAGACCAGGTGCATAAGATTGCATGCAAGTCAGTGTGTGCCAACGTTATAACAAAGGCTTGAGAATAAAAGAGATGGTGAACGGCTCTGACTTTCTGGACACTAAATGAACAATGATATGATCAGTCTGTTAACTTTGAAAGGAGCTCAAGAAATAGACTCGTGTGTGTGTGCTCATGTGTGAGTGCGTGTGTGTGTGTGCATGTGTGTGTATGCATGTGTATGTGTGAAAGAGAAGGAAATAGTGTGCAATTCATTTTGCTATGAGGGCCATTTCATAGGAAATAACCGAATGCATCAGATCCTCATCAATTATTCACCTTGTTCTTGGCAATCTTTCAAAGCATCTTATAGGTTTGTATATTATTTACTCCCTTGGCCTAATGCATTTCTCCTCTGACATCCCTACCTCAACCCTAAAATGAAATAAAATTGTAATCATTTTATAGCACATAGAAAAATAAAGTCCAGGGAAACGTTCCTCATTTCCTGGAGGGCAGTGACTCTCCACTAACTGAAGAAATGGAAAATGATTTTTACCATCTTAGGGAGAAGAAAAACAGCAATTTCCAATTAAGCTGTTTGCTCTCTGTGTTCAGAAGGAGGATTGGACTGGTTTGGACCTCCTCTTTCTATAAAACAGAATTAAAATTGTATGTAGTAGAGGACAGGAAAATGACATGATGCAAAATAATGTGTGACACAGAGATGTAAATATAGTGCCTAACATAGCACCTGGCACAGTGTGGGTTGGTGTTCTGCCATTTTTATTACCCAAAGATTCTGAATATAAAATTTTTGACACTGGGATTCTGAAGAAGTCAGACAGAAAATCCCACCGAATTATACAGGACATCAAGATACTCCAGATTCTGGCAACAGATCTCATGTTGTGATCACCTTGTTTCTAACATCACAGACCTAATTGCAGAAATAAAGCTTTTGTTTTATTTTTACTTTTTAATTTGAGAAAACATTAAATTTACCAAAAAAAATAGAAAAAATAGTACACAATGCTTCTGTTTATCTTTCACCAAGCATTTCTGGATGTTTTATAACCTTGGTATAATTATCAAACTATGAAATGGACACGGTTGCAGTTCTAGTAACTAACCTGCAAACCTGATGTGACGTTTGCCTGTTGTCCCACTGGCATCCTTTGTCAGACCCAGGATTTAATTCCAGATTACAGGTTACTTTTCAGTGCCCTTTTTCCTTAGTTTTCTCCAAACTGGGACAGGTCTTCAGACTTTTCAAATTTTTATTTTATAAACTTTTGGTGTATAATTATGACACTTGGAAGAATACAGCTCCATTATTCGGTAGAATGTCTACCATCTGCTCTTCCCTCATATTTAAATTTAGATAATGCATTTTTTGGCAAGAATATCATAAAATTATGCTGTGTTCTTCTTAGTGCATCATATTAGAAGGTAAAGAATGTCCATGTATTTCATGGCTGGCCATATTAAAGTTCATTATTGATTGAAGTGGTTTCTGCCTGGTTTACCAATGTAAAGTTACTACCTTCTCCCATGTATTTAATAAGTACCTTACGGGGAGGTACTTTCTATAAATATGTTTGCATGCAAAAATCTTGTCTCTCATCATACATTTACCCACTAATTTTAGTTTTCATTAATAAATCTTGTCTGCAGCAACTATTTCTGTAGTATTTGCCAAGTGATGCAGTCCACTTATCTTTCTTCATATATAAGTTGGAATTCTGCTGAGGAAATAGCTTTCACTTTCCCTCATTTACTTATATATTTATATCAATGTAAAACAACAAAGACTATTTTCTTGTTTTATGGGTTACAATTCATTACTATTAGTATTTATTTTGTTGCTTATGGTGTCATAAAATTTACCAGTGAAATCTTCTTCAGGTTAACTTGTACATTCTTTTTACATGCCCCATCATTTTTGGAGTATTCCTTTACTTCTTGGCACCGTAAGTTTTCCCAGGCTCATCTTGCATTTCCGTGTACTAGCACTGAAATAATCCAGTACTTAAATGAATTCATTTTTCCTTTTTATTTATTTTTAAAATTGTATTTAGAAACTATTTTGAAACTCTAGGTGTGCCCATTTTAGTTGCAGTATTATAGTATTATTACTTCTAGGCCCTCTCCGCAGATAAAAATGAAAAAATGTAAGTATGCACACACACACACACACATCTATATCTACATCAATTTAACTGTATATATACACAAATGTGATTTATGTGTGTGTACATATGAATGTGTGTATATAAATATATATACACATACATATATATATTAATTTATCATAATACCTCTGATTCAAATCCAACATTACACAGTTCATTCTAGCTTTCAACCTTTAATTATGACTCCTTTCTTGAAAAATGAGAAAACTGGCTCTCATTATCCATAATTTGATAGCAAATTTATTTATTTGCTATCTTAGAATGTATTTAAAGTCATTTCAGGATTACTAACCTTATGGAAAACAAACTTATTAACCAGAGTAAAATACTGTGTACGCTTATTTTTGTCATTAGCTTTGCAATTTGTAGTCAAAATCCTGTTTTCCAGTATTACTTAGGTTAGTCCTTAACTTTCCCACTCCCTTCAGTAAAATGATTTCATTTACTTTTTGTAGAGTTAGTTCATTTGTTAATGTTTGTATTCTACTTAAAATTTGCCTCCTTCCCAATTCTCAGTTGATTTTGTCTGTTTGATTGGTTGGTATTTATTTATTTATTTGGTGTGTGATATACTATCATTCTTTCAAAAGTCAAAGCTTTACAGAGACATATGCTCAAGGAGGTGCCACTCATCCTTTATTCCTTCCAATCAATTTCCATGGCCTTATTCTTTCCTACCCACTGTGTGCAGGCAATCCATCTTGTTAGTGTCTGGTTTACCTTCCTGTATTTCTTTTTGAACAAATGTACATATACCTGCATATTGATTTATGCCACCTTATTTTTACATGAAAGTTTGCATACTATGATACTGTAAGAGAACGAAACCTCAATCCCTAATCTTTCCAAGTACTGAATTATTAAAGTTGTAAAACTAGAGAATAGGTATACCATTCTTGAAGCCACATAAACATAAGGTCTTAAGTACCAAAGGCAATAGCATAAAAATATATTCATAGTTGCTCAAATTTCAGCCTAAGCCTCCTCTATAAGCATCTACAGCAAGGTTTCTATATGTTATTCAATGATCCCAAATCCAGAAAAGTTGTACTACTAAGACAAACTTCCACAAAATCATAACTATTATTAAGTTGGATATAAATGATACTTTATTACTTCTATGGATTTTTGCACTCACCATTTTATTAGACACCCCTATCATCCTGCGAGGTAGCGAGAAGAAGTTTTCTCATCTTCATTTTTACATATGGACACACTGGAACTCAGTTACTTGCATACTTGTCTGCCATCCCCAGTACATGCTGATACTCTGGAAGCAATGCATTTTGCCTCATCACTCCTCTAATGCCTAGCAGAGTTACATGGTACTTATGCAGTGGCGGGGAAACATTGATTGGACAAGATTAAATAGTAAATCCAAGACAAATAGCTAGTCAGGGGTGAAGTCAGGAGTCTTCAGTTTGTGTAGTGATTCAACAAGCATTGAACATTCAATAAGCATTGGACATTTATTTTATAATTGGTACAAGGGACAGAAAGATAAGAAATACAAGGACCATGTTTTCAAGGAATTCACTGTTAGCAAATACAGATGAATAAACATGCGATTAGAATATGATGAGCAGGCTATGATACAGACAAGTGTTATGGTATTCAAAATATACCATATTTATTTATCTATTTATTTATATAAATTTAAGTGGCACAGGTGCAGTTTTGCTACAAGGATATATTACACAGTGGTGAAGTCTGGATTTTTAGTGTAACCATTACCCAAATAGTGTACATTACACACATTTAGCAACTATAGCCAATTGGGGTCTTGGAGTAACTGAGAGGGGGAGACTGATAGCTTTCGGTATAAGCACCTTCTTGAGGCCTGGAATATTTCATCCTTCTCTTCTTTCACTGTGTTTCTCCCATGGACACTTTTATAACTCATGCTTAGTCTTTGGGTCTCATTCTCCACTTTTTTTTCTTCCATGAAGATGCCCCTATTCTGATTTAATTTGAGAATCCTCATTTGGAGTTTGCTATCACTCTGTGTTTTTCTACATTCAGGAAATTTTTACAAGGTATAAATGCTGGAGGTAAAAAGTCAAATTAATTGCCACTATCTTGGAACACTGCATAGTGGAGAAAACATGGGCCGCATAACTGAGACTCAGTTTTCTTGGTATGGCAGAATGTAATAGGAATTGGGAGATCAAAGGTCAACTGAATCTGAGTTCCGCTCCTCTCAGGTATGTGATTTTGGACAACTTGTTTAATTTTTTAAAAGTGCTATTTTCATTTTTCGAGATGTAAGGATAAAAATGGTACTTACTTCAAGCTCTATGGTCAGAATTTAATATTAAATATAATAAAAGTAAAGTACTTATAAAATATCTAGCATTTAGAAAATACCTGTTAGTTAAGGGTTAAGTATTATTATTCTATCATTTACCAAACTTCTAGACCATAAATCACTCTGTTTTCTCCTCTATCCCAGTGATCCCACAAGATGTAAACCAGCAGGCAGGAAGAGCACTCCAGGAACTTCCCCTTTTGGCCCATGAATCTTTCTACCTGTTGGCCCCCAATGTCACTTCTAAACTGTGGTGTATTGTCTATCTTCCACCTCTGCCCTGAAAGTCTGATTCCAACATGCTACTTAGGTCCTCTCAGTTCCAGTGTCTTGGTTATGAGGCCAATAAAAATATAGACCCTTGGGGATTGGAGCATTATTTGAATTTTGATAATCAGAGTGTCTATGTCCAAATGAATACTAATGCCAATCCATAGTTCTCAGATTTCTGAACTATCAGAGTGGGAAGGAATCTAAAGAGAAGGATTCATTTTACAGATGGAAAAAGCTGAGGTCATAAATCAAATTAGTAATATAACCAGGATTAGAACTCAATCTGTTCTCTCCAAAGGTTGAATTTTTTCCAATCCATAAATGGGCACATGAAAAGAACAAATCAGATCACTGAACCTACCCTTCTCAGACGCATAAGTCTAAATTCTCTTCTAGCGTATAGATACGGAAATCCTTGGGAAATCTAAGCCAATTTTGAATTCTTTTTTGAGATCTGTCTCTGAGGATTGAGAAATTGAATGTTTTAGACATTGGAAATCTCAGTGCTATAGGCGGAATCGTGTGCCCTCCTCAGCCCCTCCCACCCTATCAAATGTTGAAGCCCTAATTTTCAGTGTGACTGTATCTGGGGATAGGGTCTTTAGGATGTAATTAAGGATACATGAGGCCATAGGGTGAAACCCTAATCCAACAAGAAGGTAGTCTCTAAGAAGAGGAACAGATCTTTCTCCCTCTGCTATGTGAAGACATAGTCAGCGGAAGAGAGTTCTTGCCTAAACCTGACCATGCTGGCACTCTGATCTTAGACTTCCAGCCTCTAGAACTGTAAGAAAGTAAATTTTCGATGGTTTAAACCTCCTAGTCTATAGCACTTTTTTATAACAGCCCAAGTTGACTAATATATCCATTTGCAATGAGGGTACATTTTAAATCTTTAACAAATACAATCTGTAGTTGGCTTCTTAGAACTTGGGGAGCAGGGCATTTGTTTGTAAAGTTATTGTTTTTCCATTAAGTGCTCTCCAATTCTACTAGAACTGATATTAGTGAAGACAGAATGATAATGCTAAGTGAAAAGTAGGAGAAAAAAGGAAGAAACTTAGAAAAAATATAATTTGTGTTCTCCATAAGAAGATCAATATTTGGAATGGCAATTATCAGAATTGGGGAGTCATATGAATTAATGATAAAGAACCCCTCTTGTATTCCGGCAGCAAATGGGCATGATTCTCTGCCTATCCTCCCACTGGTACAAAACTGCTCACAGTGGGACACTGGGATTCCTTGCTCTGGTCTAATTTTAAGTAAATAAAATGATGCGGCACTTTGCCACATCCCTCTGGAAACTATTCCAAAATTGAGCAGATCTCATCTTTCGAAAATGTTCCCTGAGTAATGGAAACATGAGGAAGGGGGATACGCTACAGACCCCGGATGCATCTTTCAACCACAGTGGAATGTAATATACCAGACACACTGTTACAGTGGTCAGGATGGACGTGGGAAAGATTTGAAGGATAGAACAGTAAGCTCTGCTGTCATCTTAAATCATTCCCACTGCTAGATGCTCTCAAGGATGAAATCTCACAACGCTAGGCACAGTGGGAAGGGTTTAATCCCTTTTAATCAATAACATGTAGATATTGTTACATGGAAGCTGCCATCCTAGCTAACAGGCTACTTTCTTAATTTTCCTATAGTATAAAAAATGCAGAGGGAGAGTAGAAGAGACAAATTCAGCTTGGAATCTTTCTACCCACCTGTGTAGAACTGTAACCCAGATAATAGGCAGGGCTTCTCCGAATCTTGAGATTTCAATATTTATTTCATTCTTCAGATTTATATTAAGATCCAAAGCTGATTTCAAGATTTTTGTTAGTTGCTAGGAATTTTTTGGTTCTCAAAATCATCTTTGTCTCCTAACTTCAGCATCTATGTGTGCCTTTTTGTTCCACATCTTAACTTTTTATCCCCAAAAACTCACTACTCAGGTCTTAGTCTGCAGTATGCTGAAAATATTTTCAGTTGTCCAGACACTAAAATGTTTTCACTGTCCCTTCTACCTCATCATCTCAACTTATTTTGATCTTCTTGCCTCTTGTCTCTAATCTCTTCCCCATAAGCTGAGCTCCAGCTCTTATTTCCAGAATGGAAACAAAAATTCATCCTGATTTAATGGAGTCTAGCGAGAGATCATTTATTGTTGCACAGAAATCATTGTCTTTGGACCTTTTCTCTTCACTGAGTCATCCCAAGGGGCTTATTAAGGTACTTTCTACTTTAAAAAATAATTTTATCCTGAAAAGAAATTCTGACATCAGAGCCTAAGATGAGGTAAGCATTTCACTCTGCTGTATTTTCAACTGCTGCTCTACCACTCTGATATCCACTGAGCAGGATAATCAGGATTACAATTTTTGCACCTATGAATAGGTTCTGTACCAAGGACAGATCTTCACTGCAAAGCAACTATAGACCACAGGCATCTTTCTCCTCTGTCAGGCTACTTAACCTGACTCAGCTAGGTTATTCGTTGCTTTGAAGTGAGTTTTCAAAGGTCTCTGTTAAGCATAAATAACAGTTCGAAATTTGTTGTGATGCAATAGAAAGGTATGTCCCTGTGTATTGAGGACAATTGCAATTTGAAATCTATCTCTGCTATATGGCCAAGCATCACTCAACTTCCTTTTTATCTTTTTTAATCTGGAAAGTAGGATTGTATTAATCTGCTCAGTGGGATTAGTTGGAAGTAGAAATATCAAAGAACAGGTGAGTATAAAGAATGTTTGCAAATGTTTAACTATATACTGCTAACGTTACTTATTATGACTTGTCAGTCATTTCTACTGTACTATTGTTTTAAATTGAATTTATTAGGCTTCAGAGTGAAGATTCTTTAGGACAGATAAGCTGTGTGTGTGTGGTGGTGGGGGGGAGCTTTTACTTGAAGAGATTTACCATAAGAAATTGACATCTGTAATTTTGGAGGCCAGCAAGTGTCATGATTTGCAAATCTGCAGGGTGGGTTCACGACCTGCAGATCCAGGTTGATCGTTGAGTTTCAGCACTAATACCAGCAGACTTGAACCCCAGTTTAGGTCTAAAGGGAGGAAAGATGCTGATGTCCCAGTTTAAGGCCAGCAGATGTGAACCCCAGTTTAGGTCTAAAGGGAGGGAAAATGCTGATGTCCCAGTTTAAGGCCTGCAGACTTGAACCCCAGTTTAGGTCTAAAGGGAGGAAAAATGCTGATGTCCCAGTTTGAAAGCCATTAAGCAGGAAGAATCCTCTCTCACTTGGGGGAGAGTCAGCCTTTCTGTTCTACTCAGACCTTCAACTGATTTGGTGAGGCCCACTAACATTAGGAAAGGCAGTCTGCTTTACTCAGTTTAACAATTTAAATGTTAACCTCATCTAAAAGCACTCTTAGGGAAACACCCAGAATATTGTGTGACTAAATATCTGGGTATTGCACGGCCCAATCAAGTTGACACATAAAATTAAGTCATCACAGTATCATAAGAAGTACAGGAGATCCAAGGACAGGGGCAGAAAGAGAGGTAGATGGGAGAACAAAACCCACTGGATTGGAAAGGTTCCAGTGATCCTCTAGTATTACGTTAATTTGATAATTTAAAAGAGGAAAACGCTAAGTCCAGATAGGCATCTAGGATGTGTTACAGGTAGGTAGTTAAGCCTGAGCCAGAGAGAAGAGGGCTCTTTCCCCACCCACTAGAAATGTCAGGTGCTGGTTTGGCAATTGTCACATTGCCTCTCTGAGAGTGATGATTTAGCAGCGTCAGGGAGAGGCCATTTCTTGATAGTCCACACCCGTTAACATCAAGATGGTAAATAAATGCAGAGCCCAGGGCAAAGAAACTTCCTGGGCATGCATATTAAGAGGAAAATGACGAAGTATGATCTTCCGGGGACACTCCACCGGATAAAAGAAAAAAGTCTCAGAGGGGCATGCCTATAACTCCTTAAACACATGGCTCATGCTCACTTCCAAGGCTAAGGAGGGCTCTGTGCATGCGGGCAGCCCACCCTAAGGGAAGAATCATGGGAAAGAGGCGAGCTTCCCTTGGGAAAGTCCCAAGATTACGGTTAAACGGGGCACTTGACCTTCTCTCTTTAACCTTCATGTGCCTGCGTGGGTCTTTTCCATGCACACCTGCCTTTCTTTCCCGTTCTAACGCATTTAAAAATAAACTTTCATTCCTGCTCTGGAACTTGCTTCAGTGTCTTTTTCTGCTTTATGCCCCTCAGTCGAATTCTTCCTTTTTAGGTGGCAAGAATTGAAGTTGCTGCAGACCTAGACGGATACGTCCGCTGGTCACTCGGAGTAACTCCGGTCTCTTCCCCTGTAACAGGTGTAGTCACAAAAGGAGAGGCTGCAGGACCAGACCAGAATCTCCTGTGCCCTAACATCTCCTCTACCCCTTTACCACGTCTATGTCTCTCCTTTCCCAAGGAAAAATTCAAACAGTGCATTAATTTTTCAGAGTAAGGGTTTCTTTTTTGTTCTTATAAGTGGACACTGAAGGGACTTTACATTTGACAATGTAAAGCTTTCAGATTTGAGGTTTCATGATCTTATTAGAAAAGTTTGAACAACAACTTATACCTTCTCTGTTTCTTATACCTTTGAGAGTGAAGTAAGATCCCTGAGCTAGGAGGCAGACAGAGCAAGTTTGTGTTATCCTGAGCAAATGATTGATGGCATCATGAATGCTCTGGACTGGGAGACATTAGAAAGGCTTCTTATCCACCTCTCTCCCACAAGGGCTAGTAATGCCAAATAAAATACCTACCAGGTAGCTGTCCCCTTTGAGTATCTCCGAAAAGGAGAACTGGCACCCATTTTCTGAGAACCTATTGTACATCAGGCACTTAAACCAGCATTTCAATGTGTTATGAATTTAATTCCAATAACCACTCTATGTGGTAATTATTATTATCTATAATTTACGTGCGAGAAAGTTGACCTTGAGAGAGATGAAGTATTTTGGCCGAAGTTCAGGACACATTAGCTGTAGATTTGCTTTTCAGCCTAGGAGTGTGTTTGCTTCTAAAGTCTGTCTATCATGTAGCAATTAGGAGCACAGATTTTGGTATCACCTGCAATTGAGTTTGGATCCTAAGTCTTCACCTTTTTAACATTATAGCTCTAGCCTTGCAGCCTGTTTCTTCATCTGAAAAAAATAAGGAAAAATAATACCAAATTCAGAAAGACTTCATGAGGATCGAGTCTGTCTGAATTGCTTTCCATCCCACCTTCTATATGTAAGTGCTCAGCAAATGATAGGTGTTATTAATAATACAACTCTCAGTAACTTCTTTGGTGCTGCTATCGAGACTGAATCTAATGCAGTGATGCAGATAATTTCCTCTGCATCTCCAGCCTTCATCCACTTCAGAAACTCGTGGTAGGAACAGTTCTTTTCTTCCCCTCCTCTCCTCACCCTATAGCAACATAGACAAAATCCATTATTTACACTGTCTCAAACAGCCCGAGCTTTAGGAAAACAAACACAATCACTAGAATAGTCAACTAATTAAGATTTCTGCCACTTCTGTCTTGCGTGGGATAGGTGTTCCTTATCAGAGCGAGTGACAGGTACATCCATTCAGTGGGCGAGAAACAGCTTTTTATTCAGTGCACTTCATTAATTCACTGCCAAGAAGAGAACCCCAGTCAAAGGTAAAAACAATTCTGCCTCTAGCTGTACCTAATTGTCCAGCAGCAGAAAGGAGTGTGATGGAGGTGCCTGTCAGTGTTTGAAAGCAGAGCAGATGTTTTCAATTGCTCCCTTCTTTGTAATTCTACCCTGGAAATAAGAATTTCAAACCTAGAAAATAATAGGAATACATGAACCTCACAAAGGGACATACATGGTAAAAATAAAGAAAGAAAGAAAAGAAAGAAAGAAAGAAAGAAAGAAAAAAAGAAAGAAAGAAAGAAAGAAAAGAAAGAACGAACGAACAGCATGGGATAACAGAGTGAACACATTTAAAGCCGTTGAATAGAAGTATTTGGGAATTATTTTTCCAATCAGATCAGTATCCAGTGAACACAATTGTACCTCTAAATACCTTGTAATTGAAAAAAATGTCAGATTTTGTTGAGTGTGCTTTTTATAATAGAAAAATAACAACATTTCTTTATGATGCCAGGATTTAGCATTGATCAACACTTGAATGAGAAGCTTTATTATTCTAACAGATTTTGTTTACAAGCAGAAAATATTGGTAAATCTCATGTAATATAAGGATGCATCAGTAGTTTCATATGCTATGCTTTCATAGAGTTCTATAAGGTTTATAAAGATAACTTAAGTCAGTGTCACTGAAAGAAAAGAGTCAGAAATAACCTAAAAAATGAGTGATTCCGTAGAACTAATATATTCATTTTACCGATGGGGAACTGAGATATGAAGAAATTAACTTACCTAAGATCAGAGAATGAGTCAAGGACAGAGCAGGACCATGTCATCAAATTTAGAGAAACTTGAGCTATGTGAATAAATAATCTTATTTCTTTCTTTCTAGCAGAGTTGAATGCAATAATTTGAAGGGTGATTAAAACAATTTGAATTCCAGTTTTCAAGCTTATCCAGTAAAAGCTCACTATACCAAAGAAAGAGCGTACTAATTCAAGAATATAATGCCAATTTTTACTTTCTACAGTCTTGCTTTGACATGATAATGAGAAAACAATCAGTACAAAATGAGTCTTAGATAGGAATCAGCACCTTTGAAAACAAAAGTCTCCAACAGGAAAAAGCATGTTTATACTTGCTTCTTGAAAGATGGTATTCTGCGGCCTCATTAAGAGAAAAGCACATTACATAGTAAGGAAGTGGGATTTGAAAATTGCTCTAGGTGATTCATGATATCTATTCGACATCTTAGAATCCCATTCTTTAGAAGGAACTTAGGTACTACCTTGAGCCATCCCATCTGTGCAGTGTACCATTCCTGGGCAGCATTCACTGGGCACGAAAACCCAGCTATATTTTGAAGCCTTCATTGAAATAATACAGCTAGAATTTCACACATGAGTTTGAACCTTCTATCAGCTAACAGCACGTTCTTTCTTATTTTGCCCTTGCCCTCTCTGTAGCTGCATTTCTTAGTCTTTCTTGGGCCTTCAGCAACCTCTAAAAGTAAGCCCTGCTCCATAACTGCCATTTAGATATTGGAGACCATGATTATGTGCACCCAATGCCTTCTTGTTTACAAACCACTACCCAGTTCTTTCCACTTGGAAATACTCTACAGTGTTTGGTGCTGTGATGGTTAATTTTACATGTCAATTTGGCTAAGGATAGTAACCATTTTTTTGGTCCAACACCAGTCTAGATGTTGCTGTGTAGGTATTTTTTAGATGTGATTAGTGTTTAAATCAGTAGACTTTCAGTGGTGCAGATTATCCTCCATGATGTGTGTGTGTGTGTGTGTGTGTGTGTGTGTGTGTGTGTGTGTGTGTGTTTAGAGGGGATGTCTTCCAATCATTTGAAAGCCTTGAGAGCAAAGACTGAAGTTCTTTTCCTGTGGAGAACGTTGCCTAATATAGGTGCTGTGCCTCTATAATGATTTGCAAAATTAAATAGATACCAGCATCACAGATTGAGATAGTGAATTACTGTAATGCAGTAGGGTTTTCAGAAGCCTTTCACAATTGTGGATAAATCACAATATCTTTCAATACTCAGTATATTGAGATACTTACAGATGTTTGGTAAGGATAAATATATGGGAAGAACATAATACAAGTCCTTTTCCCAGTCTTATTTCTAGCCTGTTGCCCACACTGTAGACAAGCCAGTGTTAGGAATGACATTAGTCTGAGAGATGAAGGGTGTTTCATCTCCTTAGTGACAGCAATGGCCAGATAAACAAGCACCCACCATGGGTACAGGAATTTAACCCTTATAAACGGTTTTCACAAATGTTGTATCAAAGAATTCTGACTTCAATCCCACAAACTAGATACTGATATTTTATAAACACAAATGAAGATATTTGTATTTTATAAATACAAATGAAGGCCTGGGAATATGAAATGATTTGCTCAAGACCTCTAAACTCATGTGTGGTAGAACTCCAAGTCTGATATTCTCCCCAGCACATCTTTCCATGCCTTTCTCCAAATAAATAGGCAGAAGAGAGATGAGATTCTTCTGTGGCTGTGCTGCTCACTCAAGGGAGTCTGAACCATTTTGACCAGGAAAAGCCAAAAGGAAAGGCCTCTGTCAAGGTCAGACCACACATGGCCTGAAGTCATTGTTCTCCATTCCAGCCCCAAGAACTCTGTGAGATCGATAAAAGCATACATTGAGAAATAAAAGTCATGAGAAAATTTTACAAATTAGCTAGCTTTCATTTCCTGTTGGCTTTTCCAGCACATGCTTGGCACCAGATGAGAGTAATGTGGTAATGCAGTAAAATATCCCTGCGAGACACTATCTGCTTAGAGACAGGAGGCAGTGAGATGCTTTAGCCCTTGATGCCCTAAGGGCCTGTCTGGACATCCTGAGGTTTTCTCAGAAGCCAATATAATAGACTTTTTGTCATATCAAATAACTTTGTTTTTTAGGGAATTTCAAGGCATCAACATTATCTATATTTCCACTGCTGGCTCTGATTTGGAAATGCCAATAAAGTTGGTTTGCTTTATGTTTACTTGATCTCTAAAAACATGTGTGAGCTCAATCTTGTCTTGTCCTAACTGGCATAATTATTCATCATGGATGTATTTCACGGGATTAGAACCAGTAACAGGAAGTCACAGTGTGCCCTATTTTAACAGAAACAAATGTCTAGGCCCTGAACATGGAAAACAGATTCAACAAGGGAGTTAACCCTCACATTGGAAAATTATTCTCATGATGTAATAGTGACAACTATGATTTATTGAGCACCTACTATGGGCCAGGTATTTTATTGATGTTATTTATAATGCTCATAACTACTCTGCAAAGCATGTGAAAGAAAACTGACTGATACTTGGTAAAGGAAAGTAACTTGCTGAAGGTCACAGAAAATATCTAACCCAAGCTGGTTTCTCCAGCAGATGTTTCTGCTACTACACTGAAATGTTTGTCTTCAGATCATATATAAAACATGTTAATTATTTATAAGGAATATATATATATACATATACACTCACACACACATACTAATATGGAATTTAAATTTTAATTATTTTTAAGGAAGATATATACATATATATATACTGATATGACATTTAAATGAAATTTCTGACAAAAAGAACTATTTCATTAAAATAAGTATACTTATTTTTTAGTACCTAAAAAGCAGTTACAGTTATATTAGGTGTTCAATTAATATTTGTGAAATAAAAGATGCATCATTTATTCCAATTGATCCAAAGGGTTGCATCTACGACCTTTTCTCCTACCACCCCATCGGAAAATTTTTAAAAAAGAAAGTCATTAGTTCTTTCAGCAAGCATGCACAGACAACATATATACACTTGTGGCAGATATAGTTCTAGGCAATGGGACACAGTTATAGGAGAAAATATTCTAGCTTCTAGAGAGGACAAAATCTGGGGCTAACAGACTTCTAAACTGACAATGTCAAACAATGTGATAAGTCATACAGGTATGTGCATGTGGGGCCTAAGACAACACAAAGGAAGACTCTGAAGACAACCTTAAAAGAGGTAAAAACCTGGAGTATTCCAGTGACTGACCAAATGCAACAATCTTTTGTTTTCTTGTGTTTTCATACATTCAAATAAGTTTTTCATTATGTGTAATTTTAGGTTTTTATCCTAGAGTTACAAGACAATGAGATTTGAAAAGTGTGTTGGTCATTTTGAAATCAGATGTTTGTTTTTCTTTGCCATAGAATAGGATGGAAAATTGAAAAGCTTCACTGCTACACAACACTTAGCAACCCTAGATATAAGAGGGTTGTGAATTCAGTTGTATGTTTCATAGGACCTCTTATTATATCTAGGGTTTCTAAGTGATGTGTAGCAGTGGAGCTTTTCAATTTCCTATTCTATAGCAAAAAACAAACATCCGATTTTAAAATGACCAACACACTTTTCAAATCTCATGCAACAAAAGTGATAAAAGGAACTGAGATCTGGATAATGAGAAAAAGGTGGATGCTGTAGCTGCCCTAGGAAGGCAGGGTCAAGGCTGGGGAAAATGTTGAGGGCTGTTGTTTGGGGTCTTCGTGCTGGAAAAATTGGAGTTCAAGCTCCAGTGGAGTCAGGAAGAGGAGAATCTGTGCATGTTCAGGGTGAGGGCTGAGATTTATACTTCTGCATTAAGCCAGAATGCTCAAAGATCTACAGCTTCAATTAAAGGTGGACTAAGCTCAAACTCGCCTTTCTGAGCAACCATATTGTTCACAGCAACCTGTCCCTGTGTGCAGCTTGGAGCCTTGGATATCATACCCCAGTCTATGGTATGCTGTGTTATCTCCTTTTTATGAAAATATCTTTATGTGTTCTGTATAATTTTCCATTAAAATAAGTTAATTTCACTTGCCCTTGGCTCTTAAAATATATAGTGAAATATTTCATAACATAAAATAATTTTTGATAAACTCGCCTAAATAAATACACATTAGAAGGGTTTGTTTCAATTTACATTTTCTGAAAGTGTATATTGCAAAGCCCATTCGTATACATTTATGCCAACCTCTAGGTAATATAAAAATAATAGTTTGATCTATGCCAATTTAATAGGATAAAAATAACACATCTTGTAAAACGTAAGGCACATGTGTTGGTTCCCATGTGAAGTCAAACACCCATTGACATGTGTATTGACTGTGGTTGTTTCACCTGTGAATTATTTTTATATGTCTACATATCAGTTTCCAGTTTTTCAATTCAGTTGCTTTTATTTTTCCTTTTTTGTTGTTACAGCTAATTATACTTAGTATTTTTGTGCAGCATGCATTTCTCTGTTTCAAGCACCATTTTTAATGCTTACATCACTGTTATTCATTGAATCCTTACAATAAACCCTATAGGTTAGGTACTATTATTGTCCCCACTGATACAGAGGACAAAACTGGTTCAGAGATGTTGAGGAACTGATAAAACCAGAATAAAAACTGGGGGACTTAACCCTTCTATTTGGTAGTTTTGCTGTTACTCATGTTGAATTATTTTGTTGTGTGCTTTGTAATTAAAAATTGTGAGCTCATCTTCAGTGAGGTTTTATCTAGAAGAACACAATGAGACCTGAGACGAAGACATGATCATCCAGAGAAGATTTTAATTTGCCTATATTAGACATTCCAGACATTTCACTAGCAATTTGTAAAAATTTTACTGAGATATAATTAATATGCCATAAAGTTTGCTTGTTTTAAATATACAATTCACTGAAACAATTTTGAGCAAAAATAACAAAGCTGGAAACATCACGCTACCTAACTTTTAGTGTACTACAAAGCTATAGTAAACAAAATGGTGCAGTACTGGCCTTAAAAACAGAACAGTGAAGCAGAATAGAGAACATAGAAATAAATCTATGCACTGACAGCAAATTGATTTTCAACAAAGATGTCAAGAACAATCTCTTCAATAAATACTGCTGGCAAAACTGGATATCCAGTTTTCTTCATATGCAGAAAAGTGAAAACTAGACCCCTATCTCTCACCAAATACAAAAATCAACTCAAAATGGGTTAAAGACTTAAATGGAAGACCCACAGTGATAAAAAATACCAGAAGAAAACAGAGGGGAAACATTTCATTTGGTTTCAGCAAAATTTTTTTTGAATAAGAACTCGAAAGCACAAGCAAACAAAAGCAAAAATAGACAAATGGAATTACATCAAGCTAAAAAGCTTCTACACAGCAGAGGAAACAATCAGCAGACTGAAGAGACAACTTAAATAATGATAGAAAAATTTGCCCACTATCTATCTGACAAAGGACTAATATCCAGAATATGTAAGAAACTCAAACAACTCAATAGCAGACAAATAAATAACCAAATCTAAAAATGGAGAAAATACTTGAATAGACATTTATGAAAAGAAAACATACAAATGGCTAACAGGTATGTGAAAACATGTGTAATATCACTAATCATCAAGGAAATGCAAACCAAAACCACAACGAGATACCACTTCATCCCATTTCGAGAATGACTGTTATTAAAACAAAACAAAACAATCCACAAATGCTGGTGCGGATGTAGAGAAAGGGCAACTTTAAGAAATATATATATATATAATAATTATTATTATTTTTACTTTTAGAGACAGAATCTTGCTCTGTTGCCCAGGCTGGAGTACAGTGGCCTGATCATGGCTCACTGCAACCTAGAACTTTTCGGCTCAAGGGGATCCTCCTGCATTAGCCTCCTGAGTAGCTGAGACTACAGGCACATACCACCATGCCTGGCTAAAAAAGAGAAACTCATGCCCTGTTGGTGGGGGTGTACATTTTGTAGCATCATTATGGAAAACAGTATGAAAAGTTTCCACAAAATTAAAAACTAAGTTACCATATGATCCAACAATTGCACAACTGGATATTACACATCCAAAGGAAATGAAATAAGTAAGTTGAAGAGACATCTGCACTCCCATCTTTATTGTAGCAATATCCAAGATATGGAATCAACCTAAGTATCCATCAACAGATGAATGTATAAAATGTATAAAGATACAGAATCAGCCTCTGTATCCATCAACAGATGAATTATAAAATGTATAAAGAAAATGTGTGTACATACACAATGGAATACTATTCAGATGTTGAAAGGAATGAAATCCTGTCATTTATGGCAGCATGAGTGAACTTGGAGGACATTATGGTAGGTGAAATAAGTGAGGCACAAAAAGACAAAAACCACATGATCTCACACACATCTGGAATCTAAAACATTGATCTTACAGAAATAGAAAGTAGACCTGTGGTCACCAGAGGCTGGAGAGTGAAGAGGAGAGTGAGATGGGGAGATATTAGTTAATGAATACAAAGTTATGGTTAGATAAGAGGAATAAGTTCTGGTCTTCTATTGCCCAGTAGGGTGACTATGGTTAACAGTGTTGTATTGTATATCTCCAAATAGCTAGAGGAGGGAATTTTGAATCTTCTTATAACAAAAAATTATAAATATTTGGGATAATGCTAAATACCCCCACTTTGATTATTACACAACCTTGCCTTGAGTTAGGACATACTCTGAGGAACAACATGCTCTGGAATTTCCTCAGCATCAGGCTGATAGTGAGGGTTCATACAAAATCATGTCCTTGCTTGGTTTTCTCACATCCCTCCCGCTTTTACCTTATTGATCTTTCCTGACGGCATGTTCTTAATAAATACCATGTGCATGATTTATCATCTCAGACACTACTTTGGAGAAAGCTGACCTAAGACACAGAATTAGTAAGTACTGTCTCCCATTTCTGTATTCAAATTTTGCACCTCTACAGAGGGGAGGAAAGTAAGATTCAGAGGGGTTCATATTTTTTTCTCAAGGTCATGGTAAGAGACTTAAGTCTAATATTCTAAAATCTAGTGATGTGAGTTGTACCACAGTGCCTCTTAAATATTTTCATAGGGAAGTAAATCTGATAAGAACAGATTCTACACTTGATATTAGCCAAAAGGCCGAGAAGCAATAGCGAAGTAAATCTATTATAATGAGCTGCGAAGATTCCTAAGAATCTCTAATTTAAATTATATTTATATTCAGTCTCAGTTTCTTCATTTATGAAATTAGGACACTGTTATTATTGTTAGTGTCTTTCTTTTTGTAAGATTAAATGGAAAAACATAGGGAACATGCTTTGGCATATGACTAGATATTCAGTATATATTTTTCCTTCATTGAAAAGCCAGGGTAAAGAAACTTTAACCCAATAAGGACTCAGGTGTTCTAAATTCGTTTGACCAACCACAGGTTTTTTTTGTTTTTGTTTTTGTTTTTTTGTTTTTTTGTTTTTTTTTTTTTCGTAGCAAAGCCTCCATTTCTGGAAAAATACTGAAAAATAACAACCTTCTCAGTCCCTCAGACATAATGGACTATATCAACATCTCCATGGACTTGGTGGATAAAGAATGAAGAATCATATGTTTAGAAGGTTTCTTAATAAAGCCTAGCTCTCTCCCAAAGAGGAAAAGTCACAGAAGACTGGCATGCCACATTTAAAACAGTAGTAACCCAGTAGTCCTTCCTAACTGCTAACTAGACAATTCCCAGGAGCCCAGGAAGGAAATCCAGAAGGATATAAACATGAAATGAATCAAGCATGCAAGATTTTCAAGCAAAATCAAGCAATATTTTCTTTTTCTCTTTTTCCTTCTGTTTTGTTTTGATATGTGTTTGTGTATGTGTGTGAAATATTTATTTATTTTTATCATCATCGGGACATTAGTATTCAGAGGAAGGAAAATGCCTCTTGAATGAGATGTTTGTAGGGAAAATTACAAGGGAGACGAGGCTGACTTTGACCGAGCAATGCCCTCTGAGGATTGGGGTGGATCAGAATGGTTTCGAATATTTTTTCTACTCCCCTAATGGAAGTAAAATAACAACATGAAATAGAGGGGATGGAACAGTCAGCAGGAGGATAAATACCAAGGAAGCGATGTAAACACAGCCCCCAATTTCCCCTGCGAGTAAGAGAATGAGGAATGTGTTATTTATCTCTCTTTGCAATCTGCAAGGCAGAGTATGGAGCTGCCCCCTTTGGGAATATCTTCTATAAACAATCAAATAATTTCAGGATGGGATTTTGAGATGCAGTGAAAGGAATAAAGGAGATTGAGAATTTCTCTAACTCCAGGTCTTCACACACCTCTTCCAAGAAAACTTTCTTCATCGTCCCTGGCAGTGAAATAATACCCTCTTTAAAAGAGAGGTACTTTAGAAGTCATGGATTATGCCATTCCTACTCATTATTTTAGAATATAAAAATTAATGCAACCTGGCTAAATGAGTTATTATGATTACTCTGCACTTGCAGATGAGTATGTAGTGTGGGCTCTGGAATTAAACCACCTAGCTTGAACCTTGCATTCATTACTAATGTAGTGTATTACCTTGGGAAAATTGCACTTGTACTTTCCTCAAGCCTCTGTTTCCTCATCTGTAAAACTAATGATTTCTATGTGATAGGATTTCTGTAAGAGATAAACCTGGTAATGTACACAAAGTTCATAGCACAATGCCTAGAAGATATTAAGAGCTCCATAAAGCCTGGAGCTTGTACTTGTTTTTGTTTTTGTTGCTGTTATTACTATCATTATTAATACTTATTAAGAAATGGAAGTAGAATCCAAATTCATTTTTTCCATCTTTAAATTCATCCTTCTTTTCTTTCCATTCTGTAACTTTTAATCTCTTAAGATTTCACATTGCTTTAGCAAATTTTATTGTTCTAATATGTAATAACTAGTGGCATATACATCTGATGCAATGACGTAGTAGGTAGTTTATGGAACTTTTCAGACCAGGCCTTAACTCATACCAATCCCACACATCTCAGAAAATGTTAGCCAGGTAAACAAAGATCGATCTCACCTAAATATAGAGAAGACTGGAGGATTTGTCATCACAAATGGAGTCAACTGTCTTTGAGAAAGTGTTTGCTGACTATGAATGGAAATGACTAAAATTTATTCTTATAGGGAAACTTTAATCTTTTTTTAGAAAGGGCAGGGCTAGGATAGATAAGGACTTGCAGAATCAATGGCACTTGTCCTGTGCCTTGAAGAATGTGGAGGTCTTTGATGAAGTAAGGAGGTAAGAGAGGCTATTGTAGGTGGGCCAACCACATAAGAAATGGGATGGAGAACTACCAGAATTTACTCATAAGTATATTCTTTAATCCTTAGGCTTCCTCTTGAAAGGCATTTCTTTAAGGATGCATTCCTCAATACCCCAGTTCAATAGTGTTCACTTTTTTCCCCTCCCTCATAGCATACTACAGTTTTCCTTCAAATTACATATTATAATTTAAAACTGAATATCTATTTATGTATGTTGATGAGGGTGGACTGAAGTAGAGTGGTGTGTGTGTGTGTTTTAGTTCAGTCTCCCCTATTAGGCTGTAAGTTTGTTCTATGAGGATATAAATCTGGTCTATTTTTACATGCATTTGTATCCTCAGTGTCTAGCACCACGCGTACCTGACACATTGTAAATGCTATTACATATTTTTCGTTGAATGAATGGATCAGTCAAGTGACTCGCCTGCATAGAGGGTGGTGCTGTGCTATAGAAATAGATGTACGGATGAGGAGCAAGACAGGTCACTCTGTCTCTGCCCCCAAGAAGACTGTGGATCAATCCCTATTCCTCTCTTAGCCTTCGTTGTCTTTTCTGTAAAGTCAGAGCTAAAGACACTAAGTGGGTTTTCTGGTACTGAAGTTCTAGGATTTTTAATGCTTCTTTAATTATTTACTGAGAAGTATTTGCATTATACTAGTTAGTACCCATTAGTAAGAATACAATATATGATGGTGCTTTTTAATATACAAATAAAGGATGGTTGAGAGTTCTTTTTTCTTTATTATATAAATATACATTGAGCCCCTACATACCAGGTCTTAGAGGAAGCAGAGATCAGTAAAAAACGTGGCCCCTGACTTTTAGCAACAGAGAGAAAATGAAAGAGGAACAAAAGAATGAGAATTAAAAATGACAAGAAAAATAAAGAGAAGAAAGATGCAGGAAACGTAAAGGAGAAGAGGTAAAAGAAAGTTAAGATGAAAAGGGGAAGGACGTGAAGAAGGTATGATTTCTTGAGCATGTATTTTATGCATCTTATCCTATTTTACTGATGTTGAAACTGAGGTTCTAACAGATTAACTCTAAATTTATTGGTAGGACTTGGCTTACTTACAAAGCTGACTGCCTTATGATCTTAATATTGGGCCTATGATTCCTCTCTGCCTGGTGAAACCACATACAGGAAAACAGGCAGTTGCACTGACGTGGTAAGGGACTTGAGAGAGACCTGCATCCTTTGCATTTGTAATCCAAGACCCAGGGCCCTGCCCTCTTGTTCTTCTGGAGTCTCCCTCTTAGTACCTTAGAATGCTTACGTTTCCCCTGCACTTAAAAGAAACATAAAAAGAGAAGAGAAAAGAAAAGAAAAGAGAAAAGAAAAGAGAAAATGTTGCTACAGCAAACTGAAGGGAGAAAGACTATTTTCCCCCAAAGAAAGAGGAAGCTTGTAGAAGCTTGGGGTAAAGACAGGGCGGGATATGGCAGGAAAGGATCAAACTGAAGCCTAAAGGCTTTTGGCTCCTCTCCTCAATTATTCCTTCTCTTCTTTGCAGCTTTTAAGTTTCATTCATTGTATCAGTGGGATTTGGGGATTGGACTGAAGTTGCGGTAATAGAGGTGCCCGAGGCAAATTTTGGTTCTTTAGTTTCCAAGAAAAACAATTACCCTAATCTAGCCTGCCACCCCTTCTTCTCCCCTTCGCAGTGGAAATTCACTGGGTTCAGAGAGCATTCTTGGGAGGAGACATGTGTGCCATTTCAGTCACATTACATTGTGTGACTACAATTTGCCCAAATTTCTTTTTTCCCCCACTTACTTTATTTGCCATTTATTTAGTAAGCATTTATCCAGTGCTTCATACAACTAGCATTCATTGAGCTCTTCCCAGGAGCCCAGTGCTTAGTCAAGGATGTGAGATATATTATTTCATCTAGTTTTCATGATGACCCACAAGGTAAATATAATTTTTATTCATATTTATTCCAAAGAGATTAAGTAACCTGCTCAAATTCACAGCTATGAATTAGACTAGCCAATACGCGAACTCCTTCATTGCCTGTCTTCACGGCCTGTGCTCTTAACATGTCATCATACAATCTCTCAACCACAACCTCTGTGTCCTAATTACCATTCTATGATTTTTAAATAAATCTTGAAACCAAGACACAGAGAGCTGAAGCAATTGCTTCAGGTCCCACAGCTTGAAAACAGCAGAGATAAGATTTGAATTCGTGCTGTTTGTTGTTGTTGTTTTTCTTTATTTCTTCCAAAAAAAGAAAGAACACAAACAGGATACATGTGCAGAATGTGCAGGTTTGTCACATAGGTATACGTGTGCCATGATGGTTTGCTGCACCTATTGACCCATCCTCTAAGTTCCCTCCCCTCAGCCCCCATCCCCGAACAGACCCTGATGTGTGTTGTTCCCTTCTCTGTGTTCACGTGTTCCCATCATTCAACTCCCTCTTATGAGTGAGAACTTGTGGTGTTTGGTTTTCTGTTCCTGTGTTAGTTTGCCAAGGATGATGGCTTCCAGCTTCATCCATGCCCCTGCAAAGGATGTGATCTCATTCCTTTTTATGGCTGCATAGTATTCCATGGTGTATATGTACAACATTTTCTTTATCTAGTCTATCATTCACGGGCATTTGGGTTAGTTCCATGTTTTTGCTATTATAAATAGTGCTGCAATAAACATACATGTGCATGTGTCTTTGTAGTGTAATGATTTATATTCCTTTGGGTATATACTTAGTAATGGGATTGCTGGGTCAAATGGTATTTCTGATTCTAGATTCTTGAAGAATTGCCATACTGTCTTCCACAATGGTTGAACTAATTTACATTCCCATCAGTAGTATAAAAGTGTTCCTATTTCTCCACAGCCTCACCAGCATCTATTGTTGACTTTTTAAAAATAATTGCCACTCTGACTGGCATGAAGTGGTATCTCATTGTGGTTTTGATTTGCATTTCTCTGATGATCAGTGATGTTGAGGTTTTTATCATATGTTTGTTGGCCAAATAAATGTTTTCTTTTGAGAAGTGTCTGTTCATATCCTTTGCCCACTTTTTGATGAGGTTGTTTGTTTTTTTCTTGGAAATTTGTTTCAGTTCCTCATAAATTCTGGATATTAGACCTTTGTCAGATGGGAAGATTGCAAATATTTTCTTCCATTCTGTAGGTTGCCTGTTCACTCTGATGATAGTTACTTTTGCTGTGCAGAAGCTCTTTAGTTTAATTAAATCCCATGTGTCAATTTTGGTTTTTGTTGCAATTGCTTTTGGCATTTTAATCATGAATTATTTGCCCATGCCTATGTCCTGAATGGTATTGCCTAAGTTTTCTTCTAAAAATAGAAGAAACTTTAAGTTTTCTTCTAGGGTTTTTATGCTTTTGGGTTTTACATTTAAGTCTTTAATCTATCTTGAGTTAATTTTCATATAAGCTAAGGAAGGGGTACAGTTTCAGTTTTCTGCATATGGATAGCCAGTTTTCCCAACACCATTTATTGAAAGGAGATCATTTTCCTATTACTTGTTTTTGTCAGGTTTGTTGAAGATCAGATGGTTGTAGATGTGTGGTGCTATTGCTGAGGTCTCTGTTCTGTTCCACTGGTCTATATGTCTGCTTTAGTACCAATACCATGCTGTTTTGTTTACTGTAGTCTTGTAGTATAGTTTGAAGTCAGGTATTGTGTTGCCTCCAGTTTTGCTCTTTTTGCTTAGGATTGTCTTGGCTCTACGAGGTCTTCTTTGATTCCATATGAAATTTAAAGTAATTTTTTCTAATTCTGTGAACAATGTCAATGGTAGTTTGATGGAAATAGCATTAAATCTATAAATTACTTTGGGCAGTATGCCCATTTTCATGATATTGATTCTTCTTGTCCATAGAATGGAATGTTTTCCCATTTGTTTGTGTCCTCTCTTATTTCCTTGAGCAGTGGTTTGTAGTTCTCCTTGAAAAGGTCCTTCACATCCCTTCTTAGCTGTATTCCTAAGTATTTTATTCTCTTTGTAGCAATCGTAAATAAGGTTCATTCATGATTTGGCTCTCTGCTTGTCTATTGTTGGTGTAAAGAAATGCTTGTGATTTTTGCACATTGCTTTTGTATCCTGAGACTTTGCTGAATTTGCTTATCAGCTTAAGGAGTTTTGGGGCTGAGATGATGGGGTTTACTAAATATGAAATCATGTTATCTGCAAACAGAGACAGTATGACTTCCTCTCTTCCCTTTATTTCTTTCTCTTGCCTGATTGCCCTGGCTAGAACTTCCAATAGCATGTTGAATTGGAGTTGTGAAAGAGGGCATCCCTGTCTTGTACAGATTTTCAAAGCGAATGCTTCCAGCTTTTGCCCATTCAATATGATATTTGCTGTGAATTTGTCATGAATAGTTTTTATTAATTTGGGATATGTTTTATCAATACCTAGTTTATTGAGTTTTTAACATGAAGGGATGTTGAAATTTAATGAAGGCCTTTTCTGAATCTATTGAGATAATCATGTGGTTTTTGTCTTTGGTTCTGTTTATGTGATGGATTATATTTATTGATTTCTGCATGTTGAACCAGCCTTGCATCCCAGGGATGGAGCCAACTCGATCGTTGTGGATAAGTTTTTTGATGTGTTGCTGGATTTGGCTGGCCAGTATTTTACGGAGGATTTTTGCATCAATGTTCATCAAGGATATTGGTCTGAAGTTTTCTTTTTTTGTTGTGTCTCTTCCCAGTTTTGGTATCATGATGATGCTGCCTCCTAAAATGAATTAGGGAGGAGTCAGTCCCTCCTTTTCAATTGTTTGGAATAGTTTCAGAAGGAATGGTACCAGCTCCTCTTTGTACTTCTGGTAGAATTCGGCAATGAATCCATCTGGTCCTGGGCTTTTTTTGCTTGGTAGGCTGTTAATTATTGCCTCAATTTCAGAACTTGTTATTGGTCTAGTCAAGGATTTGACTTCTTCCTGGTTTAGTCTTGGAAAGGTATATGTGTCCAAGAATCTATCCATTTCTTCTAGATTTTCTAGTTTATTTGCATAAAGGTGTTTATACTATGCTCTGATGTTACTTTGTATTTCTGTGGGGTCAGTGGTGATATCCCCTTTATCATCTTTTATTGCATCTATTTGATTCTTCTCTCTTTTCTTCTTTATTAGTGTAGCTAGCAGTCTATCTATTTTGTTAATTTTCTTCAAAGAAAGAACTCCTGGATTCATTGGTTTTTTGGAGGGTTTTTCATGTCTCTATCTCCTTCAATTCTGCTCTGATCTTAGTTATTTCTTGTCTTATGCTAACTTTTGGATTAGTTTGCTCTTGCTTCTCTCACTCTTTAATTGTGTTGTTAGGGTGTCAATTTGAGATCTTTCAAGCTTTCTGATGTAGGCATTTAGTGCTAAAAATTTCCCTCTTAACACTACTTTAGCTGTGTCCCAGTGATTCTGGTATGTTGTCTTTTTGTTCTCATTGGTTTCAAAGAACTTCTTGACTTCTGCTTTAATTTCATTATTTACCCAGGAGTCATTCAGGAGCAGGTTGTTCAATTTCCATGTAATTGTGTGATTTTGAGTGAGTTTCTTAATCCTGAGTTCTAATTTGATTGCACTGTGATCTGAGAGACTGTTTGTTATGGTTTCAGTATTTTTGCATTTGCTGAGGAGGGTTTTACTTCCAATTATGTGGTCGATTTTAGAATAAATTGTAAGTCCCAGTGCTGGCTGCTGCCCCTTCCCCAGGGAGCTCAAATGGCTTAGACAGCAGGCAGCCACAGCTGTGATGCTTGTTGCCCCTCCCCATGGGAGCTCCATAAACTTAAGCAGATTCCAGCTGAGAGGCTGTTGAGAATGCTCCAAGGTTGGGACCACCACACCTGGTGGTATGGGTTCACGAGCGGGATCTCCCTATCTGTGGATTGCACAGTTCCATGGAAAAAGCATTATTTACCCACCTGAGTAGCATGCTTACTCACTGCTTCCCTTGGCTGGAGGGATGGGGCTCCTGCCTGTGACTCTCAGGTGGATCACCACACCACACTGTTCTTCCTTCCTCTCTGTAGATCACACCAGCCTCCTAGTCAGTTCTGAGGAGAGAACCTGGATATCTTGGTTGCTGGTGAAGGATTCACTCGCTTATTATGGTTCTTTTTGATGGGAACCTCTAAACGCCACTGTTTCTAGTTGGCCATCTTCGCCCCAACCTCAATTAATGCTGTTTCTACAACCCCAAGCTCCACATGAAGGGCTGCACCAGTGTTGAGGGTGGTGATGGGGAGGTTTGCGTTTCAAAAAGGCCATTCTGTCTGGTATATGGTGCATCATCTGATAGGAGCATGTGGACACCAGGAGGCCAATCCTTCTCATGTCCACACTAGGGCAGGGCTGTGAGTTTCTCTATTCTGATTTATATCTACTTCCAGGATGTTCCCGCATGTTCATTTATGTCTCATTTCAATTGTCTGTTAAAAAAAGTGAGAACAGTGCAATTTGCCTCAAACAATGCATTTTCCTAAAAAACAGGACCAGCCCTGTTGGAGACTCTTGTATTTTAATTATGCTTAGCAGGTACATTTTTAAAGAGTCTCAAGTAGGAGTCTGATGGGCAAGCATGCACCTTTCTTCTTCAAAACTGCTACCAAATTAACATTTAACTTTAAAGGAGGTTGCTTTCTCTTCCACAGTGCAGTTTCATATCTCAGCATAGCTGGATTGATTCTCAGATACAAGGGAATAGAGAGAACTACAGGGGTAAAGAGTGATTTGAGCCAGCTTCTAGAAGGTCTTGAATGCTAGGTCAGGGTGTCTAGACTGTATCCAATAGTCAAAGAAAGACCACTAAGTATTTTTGTGTTAGCTTAGCTTGCGATAAGCTGGAGTAAAGAATATTTTTCTCCAGTGACTGTAATCTGGTTTGTCTCTCTCTTTCTGTTTCTGTGTATATGTATGTGTATGTGTATATGTGTGTGTGTATGTATATTTAAACATACATATATACTAGGTATAAAATTGCATGCATTGCTTATTTTTTTCTCGAACATAACTCTTATACAGGTTAATTGAAGAAAATATAGGGCATATATTAAATATAAAGAATATAAAAATCACATATAATCTCACAATAGAAACTTCACCATGCTAAAATATTTTCTTTCAAAACCCCAGTAAATACATATAATATTGTATCAGACTCACTCTACAGATGTATTAACATCCATTAAGTTAATAAGCCTCTGCTGTAATTAATTCTAGAATACATAACACAGTGGTGACTAAATAAGAAACAGCTGGATCTCAAGTCAACTTTGCAGTGTAGTTTGTAATTTTTCAAAACCACTTATGTAGCACTAACCATGAGCCAGCACTGTTCTCAGTGTATTTAAAATGTTAACTCATTTAATACTCATAACAACTGTATGGGACAGATACTAATATTAATTTTCTTTTTAGAGATGAAGAAACTGAGGGCTGAAAGAGTTTAAGTAATTTACTCAAGTTCACTGTTTAGAGAGCTCAAATTTGTAAATTTTAAAAAATTGTCTCTACTTGTGGCCTCCTATTAAGGATGATGTGGTAGGTAGGATAGTATAGTAGCTTCCCACCCACGTCCTAGTTCCCTATACTGGTGAATATGTCATCTGAAGAATACATTACCTGGCAGAAAGGACTTCTCAGATGTGATTAATTTAAACATCTTAAAATGGGAAGATGATGTTGGGTTATCCAGGTAGACCCAATGAAATCACAAGAGTCCTTATAAAAGAGACACACGGCCGGGCGCAGTGCCTCACGCCTGTAATGCCAGCACTTTGGGAGGCCGAGGTGGGTGGATCACGATGTCAGGAGATCGAGACCATCCTGGCTAACACGGTGAAACCCCCTCTCTACTAAAAAAAAAAAAAAAAAAAAAAAAAAAATTAGCCGGGTGAGGTGGCGGGCGCCTGTAGTCCCAGCTACTCGGGAGGCTGAGGCAGGAGAATGGCATGAACCAGGGAGGCGGAGCTTGCAGTGAGCCGAGATGGTGCCACTGCACTCCAGCCTGGGCAATGGAGCAAGACTCCGTCTTAAAAAAAAAAAAAAAAAAAAAGAGAGAGAGACACAGTAGGGTCAAGGTCAGAGAAAAGGAAATGTGATGATGGTGGCAGAGATTGGAGTGATTTGTTGTCATGAACCAAGGAATGGAGGTAGCCTCTGGAAAACATATAAGGAGAGGAAACAGGTTCTCCCCCTAGTTCCTCTAGAATGAATGGCAGCTCTATTGAGTCTTGGAAGAACTTTTCTCAGGTTTCAGACTTCCAGAACATTAAGATAATAAAACTGTGCTGTCTTCAGCCACTAAGTGTGTGATAATTTATTATAATAGCAATAAGAAAATAATACAAATGGGATCTGGAATGTATACCTCTTAACATCTTTTAAGTGTCAATCAGGGGTGCTCCTCCCCAACCAGGTGAATCTCACAGGTGCTACATAAATCATATTTTAAATGAGAGGATCTCAAATATCTCCTCCACCTCATCTGGTACCAAACCATATATTTATAAATAAATAAATAAACACACACTGTTTATTTGCTATATGCATGCTCTCTCTATATATATACATATATATATAAATGTATATGTACATAAAAATTAAGGATGGTGTGGTATGTAGAATAGTAGTTTCACACCAAAGATGTCCAGGTTCTAGTCCCCTATACCTGTGAATACATTACCCGAGTAATACATTACCTAGCAGAAAGGATTTCTCAGATGTGATTAAGGATCTTAAAATGGGAAGATGACCCTGGGTTTTATATATATATATATGCGCGTGTGTGTGCGTGTATATATATATATATGTGTGTATATATACACACACACACATAACAAATAATGCATCAAAAGTCAGCAACGTGTGTATGTATATATGTATTAAATATATTTATCTATAATTACATTAAGTATATAAATATATAGTAAATATATTTATATATTTAAATATATGCATTTATTTAACATTATGTACCAAGACCTTTCCCGATGTCTTTGTGTCTTAGGAGGTGCGCCTAAGGCCCAGAAAATCCACTGCCACCTGTTGATGCAGCACAAGGTGAGAGCTGTGGAACTGGTGGAAAAAAAACTTGCCAAAAGAGTCTTTAGCAGCTGGGAGTGGGAGTGGCTGTTGGAGACCCACTTCCTGCCATGATGGGGAAGGCACGTGTGTCCTCTGGGCCAGGCAAGGCAGCAGCTATCAGGTATCTTGAAAGGGACTGTGCACAAAACTGCCTGCAGGGTGAGGAAACCTAAAGGAGACAATCTGTGTGAGGTAGAAGGATGGCTGAGGTGTGGTCATAAATATTCAGCCAGAGGGATATTGAAATCAGAGCTCATCAAATTAGAGGGCCCTGCTGTGGTGGAGCTGGAGTTGTGAATTCTTAATAACCCCAGAGACACCTCACAAAGGAAAGAGACAGTCTTTGAACATCTACCACATCCACTCCAATGTCAGCTTTAAATTGTTCTGGTTAACAGTGCTGCCTCTCCCTATACCACCCTGTGAACACTTTTAAAAGGCACATCCTCCTGGTAGAGGCAGCCAAGAACTTGGTGACAAAGTGACAGTATTGTGATAATTCACAAACATGCCCGTTCTCCCAGATGATTGAAGGTCCTCCCCTGAGTGTATAGCTTCCCTAGCACAGCGAGCTAGATATCTTGCTACATTGACTGGGTACACTTGCATGGCATGTAACTTACACAACTGTAGGTGGTAGCCCTACAAGAGAAGTAAGACATCCTTTGTTTCTTCCTCTCTCACCTCACCCTGACCATTCTGGGAGGACTCAAATAGTCATAATAAGTGGGGAAAGAGAAATAAAAGAGTATAGTGGGAAAATACTTAGGAGACTGATGACAAGTCTCTTTACCTCTCTCTACGATTTCTAATTGTGCCAGGCCAGAGCTTGGGAGAGGAAGACGTTTGTTTGTTTGTTTGTTTTATTATATATATTTAAAGTATACAATATGAGGTTTTGCTACACTTAACTTGATATACATAAACATAGTAAAGTGAGTACTAGGGTCAAGCAAATTAACAAAACCACCTCATATAACTACCTTTCTCTTTTTCTTTTATTTTTTGGAGGTAGGAGTACTTAAAATCTACTTTCTTGGCAAATTAACAGTATATAAAACAATCATATTAACAGTAGTCCCCATGTTGTACATTAGATCTCTAGACTTATTAATTCTACATAAGTGTAACTGTATACCCTTTGACCTATAATGTATCATTTTCCCCTGCCATACCCACCCTGGTAGCCACCACTTTACTCTCTATTTCTATGTATCCAGTTTTAAGATTTCACATATAAGTGACATGATGCATCATATATTTATCTTTATGTGTTTGGATTATTTCACTTAGTATGATTTATCCATGTTTTCACAAGTAACAGGACTACCATATGACCCAGCAGTCCCATTTCTGGGTATATACCCAAAGGAAATGCAATCACAATCTTATAAATATATCTCCATTCCCAGGTTCACTGGAGCATTATCTACAATAGCCAAGATACAGAAACAATCAAAGTGTCCATCCACAGATGAGTGGATAAAAGCTTGTTATATATATTATATATTATATATCGTTATATGTAACATATACTATATATGTAATACACATGGGAAAAGTTGCTTTTTAAAAAACATTGACTGAGATTGACTTTAGTTTTACAATAAGCTGAACATTTTAGTACCTGGAAAACAAGATTGTGTTTTCCCAAGGAGGACCAGAGAAAGTAAGGAAATCTGCCTAAGATGTAAACCAGGAATATGGGAAAATTTAGTATCTAGAGTAAGTTAAAGAGATAATCATTGAAAAGAAAAGTTATTTTCTACTTATACCTATAGACCCATACATTCAATAAACCAGTTTAAAATATTGTAATATAATACTTGTTAAACATATTATAAAGAGCTCCATCAGAAACTACACTGTGTTGGAGAGCAGGTGGGAAGAGAGGTATTTAATTGCTGAGTCTACAGGTCTCTTGTTTCTACAGGTCTCTTGTTTCTACTTCAGCCATAGTAGTCGCCTATTATCAGTTTTATTGATTGGACTTCTTAGCAAAATTTCACTTAAATGAAAATTTTCACAGCCACAAATTATTGAATATCATAGTTTAAGATGCAATATTTAACACTGCAGATAATAATGGACATCTTTTATTGTAGTTGACTGTGTACACAGTGAACTGTCCCTATTGGACTGAATGATTCTTTTAACAGTAGCAACTTTATTTGTCTTTCTTTTTTTATTATTATTATTTTTGGGGGGCGATGGAGTCTCACTGTCGCCCAGGCTGGAGTGCAGTGGCGCAATCTCAGCTCACTGCAAGCTCTGCCTCATTCTCCTGCCTCAGCTTCCCGAGTAGCTAGGACTACAGGCGCCCACCACCATGCCCAGCTAATTTTTGGTATTTTTAGTAGAGATGGGGTTTCACCGTGTTAGCCAGGATGGTCTCGATCTCCTGACCTCGTGATCTGCCTGCCTTGGCCTCCCAGAGTGCTGGGATTACAGGCGTGAGCCACCGCACCTGGCCTATTTGTCTTTCTATCTGCAAGAGTGCATAGAACACAGGGGGTCTCTATTTTGCACACCAAATGAATCAATGACTCTACTCTTACATGCCACATCGGAGTTACAAACCCAACAACAATTTACTTTTTGTCTTCAGGAAATGATGAGATTCCACCTTGATAGTAAAATGGGCCATATTTTAATCCTTATATTTAATTGCACAAAACACCGCTTTAATCCATAGTGCTTTTAGATATAGCATTTGATCATATGAAGGCAAGCAGCCTAGGCAATGATAACTCATAATGACTCCAAGTGCCTCCTAGTACTAAGTGTCACTTGTAGCAGGAAATTGGTGATTTTCAGTTGACATGAAGTGGAAAATTATTTCATGTCAATTGATGCTAGATGGTTCCATTTTTATTAAACAGATGCAAAATGGGTTGGTGTGCAGGAAGCATTTAGTGCTAAGTGAGCTGACATCGATTTGGCTGTAGGGTCAGAGGTTCAAGAGGAATGTGGGAACTGGAAATGCCAGGGAAGACCAAAGTTGTCACATCGGATGAAGCCAGCATGCCTGTCTTTAACGTCTAATTCCTGTGGGATGCCTGGGTGGAAAGGAATCAAGAAGCTCAGCCCCCAAGCTGCTTATGGAATGTTGTCGAAAGCAGGTGTGGAATTTTGTTCTTGTAATTACTTTCCCTGCAAATTCTTGTACCACTGTGTAATCTGGTCTGGGGTTTGCCACTAACCCACTCAGTGACTGTGTGCCAATTGTTACTCCTCTATGTGCCTGTATTCTCATCTGTGCAATATAGGGGCATAAATTTATCCTTTTAGTGTATTGAATTTTTATGTAAACTGTGCTTTGTTCTCAACTGATATCTTTTTAAATACTCACTGAAAATCCTGAGAAGTAGATCCTATACTTACCGTTTTATAGATGAGAAAACTGTGGTTCAGAGAGACAAACTGATTTGAGTCAATGTCACATGGCTAAGAAGGGAAGGAACAAGTTTCTAAATCTATGAGATTCCAGATGCATCATTCTACTCTTGTGAAATACCTGCATTCACACTTAAGCTATATGTATTTTTGTTGTGGGAAAAATATGAGGTTAGAAATCTTCCTCCTGGATTCAAATTTAAACTCAATTACCTATACTGTTCTCCCATCACAGACAAAGCATTCCAAATTTTTTGGCCTCTGCTTTCTTAATTGTGCTAGAGAGAAATAATATCCCCTACATATATCTATGCTCTAATACCCATAACTTGTGCATGTATTACCTTACATTGAAAAAAAAGACTTGACCTATGTGATTAAGGTTGAAGACTTTGAGCTGGAGTGATTATCCTGGCTTATCTGGATAGGCCCAGTCTAATCACATGAATTTCTAAAAGTAAACAAGGAAGGCAGAACAGTGGGCCAGAGAAACAGAAGGACAGAAGGAGAGTCAGGAGAGATGGCAGTGTGAAAAAGCTTGACACCTTGTTGCTGATTCTGAGATATAGGGGCCTCTAGGGGTTGAGTGGTTTCTGGTTGATAACAGGTAAATGGAGACCATAGTGCTGCAACCACATGAAACTGAATTGAATTCTTCCCTACAATCCCCAAAAAGTAACACAGCCTTCCAGTACCTTGATTTTAACCTTGTGAGACTCATGCCAAACTGCTGACCTATAGGCTGTAAAATAATAAATATGAGCTATTTTAAGGCTCTAAATTTAAGGCAGCTTGTTATGACAGCAATAGAAAACTAATGCATCAACTCTAAAGTGAAAATAGCAAACTAGACAGTGTCAGGAAAGATAGACCAGAACCCTGCTTATAAAGGAGGAGAATTGCAAGAACATCCTGAGATACTAAAACTTAAAGTGACATGGGTTTGAGAGTTCCTTGAAGCTTACTCTATAAGTACACTTGCTGCTTGGCAAAGTCTTAAAAAGGACATCAGACATTATATTTGGAACTGATATAAAAGAAAAAAAGTTCAGAAATAAACTTGAGATCTCTGGCTAAACACAAATTAATTGTGACAAGGAATCTCTAAATTACTTACAATCTATCCTAGTCCCTCGGGTTGTGACATTGAAGTCTGAACTGAATTATGCTGGATGAGGTTGCCAGACTTGGAAAAATCCAAATACTAATGAATTCATTCTTATTCATGGGGAAAAAAGAAAATTATCTCTAGTTTGAGGAAAAAATAAATAACCTGTAGGCTCTATTATTATCCTTAAATAAACTACCCTTAGCTGTAATTTTTTGTTGGCTTTGAACCCAAATGTCTAAGGATCTGAGCAGGCTAGTGGATCTCTCTAGAGAGAAGATAGTGTTGCTGTTACAGAGAGTGATGTGTAGTGGTCTAAGCTCAGACACTGAGAGCCCACTGGACCCTGGCTTGACCTTGTTAGTGCTCTTTCTTTTCCCAGCGGGTTTCCTTTGTTTTTACATTTTTCTCCACATTCTCTACCGGTAAACCCTACTCATCCTTCAGGAGTCAATTCAAATGGTACCCCTCTTTGAAGCTTATCAAGTATCATATAAATCCTCCTCACTCTCCAATTCTGTCTCTAGCCCAAATCTCCTCTCTGGGAGCCAAATTTATAGACTCAACATTCTGTTTGCCATCTGCTCTTGGAAGTTGCAAAATGTATGTGTCTAAAACGGAAATGCTGACTCTTATTCCACCCCAAATATATCCTGCTCCCAATCTCTGCCATTTCAGCAAATGGGAAACAAAAGCAACTCAATTGCTAAGGTCAAAATCCTTGAGACATTCTTCATTCTATCTTTTTATTCACTACCTGTAATCAATCTATTAGTAAGTCAAAATAATTCCCCCATTCAGTATCTACCCCAAATCATCTGAATTTCTAATGTCACCACCATAGCCCGACTCACCATCATTTTTCATGTGGAGGACTTGGTTAGTCTCTTAGTTCTACCACCCCCCCACCGTCTAAAGTCCACTGTAATCTATTGTTTACACAAAAGACAGAGATCTCTTAAAGGTATAATTCATGTCCTGTTACTCTTCTGCATAAATCTCTATAGATGAATAAACCCCACCAAGCAAAATTAAGTGATTCCTTTGTTTCTTCTATAAAACTCCTTTTATTGATCATCCAGCCTTAGTGTAAAAATTTGTCTCTTTCAATTCCATTGCAATTTCTACCATTCATTTGAGTTAGACTTTGGAGACTGTACAGAGCCAGCTTAATCTTTCTCCCAAATGACAGATTTTCACAGCCCAGTTGTATATCCTTTCACTTCTACACCTTGACTTTCAAAGTTAATATATCTAGCTTAGTGAAAACCAGACTTGAGGGGGAGGGCTTATTGTATAGATAAGGAATCTAACAAACTTGAGTAGAATGGTGTACCCAGGGTCAAGCAAAGAGGTAGTACCGCACCAGAACTGGAAACCAGACCTTCTGACTCCCAGTCCAGTGCTCTCTCTACCCATCTCACCAATTCCTGGCCATAAAGGCATCAGGCAATGGAGTCTTCATCTTAGTAAATGACTTCACCCCTTAGTTCTAAGAGGGCCACATGTCATTTCCTTCACCAAACACCCAATTCTGTGCCATTTTCCATTCCAATTAGACACTGTCTGGAAAAACATGAAAGAGTGGAATGTTTTTACATAAGACCAGAACTCCTAGTTGGTCAAGGAGAATGTGTCCAAAGCACTTACGTTGTCTGGAAAACACACGTAGGTGCTCAAATGTGTGTATGTTTTCATGGGGAAAAAAGGAAGGCTTTGGAGTTTGGTTTTGGTACAATGGAGATTTTTTCCAAAAAGTATATGCAAGGTGATGATCTATGAAATATCAAAATTAGCTCCAAAAAGAAACCTGCTTCATAAAGTCATTGATAATGAGAGGTACTAATTTCCTGTGATTCTTAATGATCGCATGATGAAGTTTCCTAACAAGGAAACCTGTTACTCAGGTTCTGACAGGACACTCATCAATAACTGATGTATGTCAACCCCACATGAGCCTACTTTTGTGTCATTCCAGAGTTGAAGACTCCTACATCATGGATTGGGTGTAGAAATGGTAAATAAGGAGAGGGCTTAAGAAACACAAAGTAGCAGTAAAAATCATGCTCCTGTGGTATATGTGTTCATACCTCAGCCACTAGAAGAATAAAGAATTAGACTGGAAACCCAGTGAGAAGCCCCAAGTTTTGCTCCGGCTTTCCACAAGCAAGTGACTCAAACTCTGTGCTTCAGATTCCTCATTTCTAAAATGAGTAGCTCAAACCATACCAGAACTCCCCAGAGCATATCCCATGGAACATCATTTCTCAAGATGCTGAATTAAGGAATCTGTGTTAAAATGAATTCAGTTGATGTTGCAACACACATCATGCTTTATGATTCATAGTGCATATTAGCTATCAAAAGTTTGGATTGGCCCTTTAGCAATGAAATTCATGTTTTCATGGAATCACTTAAAAGCATTCTGTAGAAACAAGGACCTAAACAATTGCTTTGGGGAAACCGGATGGAATACTTTCAGACACTAACTTTGGGATTTAATCTATGGTCCTGTAGAGAGTACACCGTGCTTAGAGACTTGTAGTTACAGATAATTATCTCTCATTTGGCATTGGCCCTTATTCAGAATTTTTTCTCTTACCCTACTTTCCACGCTTAGCTAATTGTCACATACATTCACTTCCTATATTTGTGTTAATCAGAACCCTTCTAGTCTCTAGTTATAGAAGCCCAACTAAAAATACCAAAATAAAATAATGGGTTGGGAATGAGTATTTCAGCCTATGATATCTGAAAAATTCAAGAATAATGTAGTATAATTGATTGTCACCAAAGATGGGCTCCAGGAACTCCTCTATCCTCTGAAACTGAGGAGAGCAAAGATCACCTGGTGACCATCAAGCAGACCATCCAGAGGCAAATTTCTTATCTGAGGAATTTAGAAATAATTAGTCTTCCCTATTATTTAAAGCAGGCATCTGGTTCCAGATTTATTCCCCCAAAATATGTAATGAACTGGGATTTCTATACATCTCTGGAATGCACACATGTTGAAACTCATTGTGTAACCCTTGCCGACATGAAGGCACCAAAATGTCTACAAATGTAATCATTTACATGACCTATGTGGCTAATATGGTCTAAATTATCCCAAGCTCCCACTTTAAGGTCCATAAATACCCCTCAGGAAAAAAATCCACCACCACACACTCAGTGCTCTCTTCCTGAGGCATCCCGCTACACTCTTCTGCAGTGTTCTTTCTTTCTAAGAAAACTTTCCTTTTTCAAACCTATACTATTGTTGTCATATAATTCTTACCAACCCGCAAGATGCACACTTTCCAGTGCTGGGGCTCTGACACCTCGCCTGGCAGAAACTTCAGAACACTTTGTATCAGAAAGTGGAATCTAATTCCCCTATCCTTGAATCTGGCTAAAACTTGTAAGCTTCTTTGGCCAACAAAATGTAGCAGACGTGATGTTGAAGGAGTCTGGGCCTGTCCCTTAAGACGTTTAATTGCTTCCTTTCCTGCTCTTTTGCTCATTTGCTATGTAAATGAGCCTGAGCCGACTACTGGGCTGCTGAATGATAAGAGAAAAATGGGTATGAGGAGAGAGAAGAAGAGAGAGAAGGAAAGAGAGGTCAGAAGATGAGAACTGAGGTTCTGTAGTAAACAGCCAGCCCTGGGGCCCCAGATGCTTAAGTGTTTCCCCTGGAATGTTATAGCCTCGGCCAAGCTCCTAACTGAATGAAGCTCCCTGATTTATTGACTCCAGTCAACACCATATGCAGCAGAAGAACCACAACGTGATCCCAAAATTATAAGAAAATGGTTTTTTAAAAAGTTGTTGTTTTAAGTCCTTAAGTGTTGAGAGAAATGGTAGATAGGGCTAAACTACTGAAAAAAAAAAGAAAAAGAAAAAAAGAGATTAGTGTGAACATGACAAAAATATAAAATACATGGCACTGGCTTTGGGACCAGGCTGCAAGCAGTGGCCAGAGGGTGATGAAACTCTCAGTGGAGGATGGTGGGGAAGTGTGGAAATTGCTTTGGAGGCTGCAGGAAGGGTGATGGGTCTTATGAGTGGAAACATTATTACCTAGAGTAAAATGGAAATTTTAAGAAAAAATTGACCCAATGAACTTGTGAATCTTGCTGAGATTTTCAGGAAGAATATTGACAGTATTAATTGGGTCTTTTGTCTGCCTATTATGAGAATGGAGATTCAGTTAAGAAAGAGATGTTCATTTCCCAATCAGAATTTAGAGAAAATACTTCCAGCCTAGGATTTACAGGACTGGAAAATAGAACTGTATCTAATTCTCAGTTACTCCCACTGGCATATGACTAGAAAGTAAGACATGTCCTTGGGGTAGATGTCATAACCTGGATACTTCCAGTGAAACGTGAGGATGGGATCAAGGTCGAATCTAAGGTGTGCTTTTATCACCCATTATTAAGACATCAGACATTTTTAAGTTGTTACATTTAAATCTTTCTCAGATAGTCCATAGAGCTAAAAATCTTTAAGGGTATTGTTCATAGCAACTTGATTCTGAGTCCGAAGTGAAGAGAGTTAGAATTTGAAGAGATAATACAGGTGTGAGAGTATCTCAAGTCAATTATAACTTGGTATGTAGCGACCCCACAAAGTTTTTTTATTGTTATTTTTAGTGTGGTTATTCTGATATCTTTTTAAAAACTAGTTCTACTGATGTATTTTATGCCAAAAAATACACCAATTACAAGTATACAGTTTTTTGAGTTTTGGCAAGTATCTGCAATCATGTAACCACCACCAAAGTCAAGAAATATTGGTTAGAAGTGGTGGCTCACACCTGGAATCCCAGCACTTTGGGAGGCCGAGGTGGGCAGATGACCTGAGGTCAAGAGTTCAAGACCAGCGTGGCCAACATGGCAAAACCCATCTCTACTAAAAATACAAAAATTAGCCTGGTGTGGTGGCACACGCCTGTAATCCCAGCTACTCAGGAGGCTGAGGTACCAAAATCACCTGCACCTGGGGACACAGAGGCACAAGAATCGCTTGAACCAGGAGGCAGAGGTTGCAGTGAGCAGAGACCTCAACATTGTACTCCAACCTGGGCTACAGAGCAACAACAACAAAAAAATATATAGAACATTTTATTGCTCTCTTGCAAACTCCTCTGCCAGGCAAAGATTCATAACAACTATCAATTTGCTATCTGTTACTATAGTTTTAATTTTTCTAGAATTCTTAGCAATATAATTATATAGTATGGAGGAATTTTTGCCTGCCTACTTGCCCTTAGAATAAACTTTTTGAAATTTGTCAGTGTAAACGTATCAATAGTTCATTTCTTTTAATGGCTGATTAGTATTTGTTTGGTATGAGTATAACATAATTTATTTATTCATTTATCAGTTGATACATATTTTGGTTGTTTCCTACATTTAACTATTAAGGAAAACAACTGCTTTGAACATTCTAGTACAGGTTTTATTGTGAACATAGGTTTCTACCTTTCTTGCATAAATACCTAGGAATTGGATTGCTAGATTATATAGTGAATATTTATTTAATTTTATAAGAAAACATCAAGCTACTTTCCAAAGTAGCTTACAATTTTGCATTCCCACAGCAATGATTGAGAGTTCCAATTGTTCTACAGCCTCATCAACACTTGGGATGGTCAAACCAATGATATCCATTTGGGTATGTATGCAGTGGTATCTTCTGGTTTTGATATGCATTTGTCTAATGGCTAAGGATATTGCACATCTTTTCATGTGCCTTGGCCATAACATTTTTTTTAATTGGAGTTTTGTTTTCTTGTTATTAAGCCTTAAGTATATATATACATATATGTGTGTGTGTGTATATATATGTATACATGCATACATATATAATATAAACCCTTAATCAGATGTGACTTACCTTCATTATTTCTTAACAATGTCCTTCAAGGAACAAAACTTTTAACTTTGGTAAAATACATCTTATACATTTTGAAGTTTTTGGTTCATGATTATGCACCCTTTCTAAGAAATATTTGTCTAAACCAGTAAAACGAAGATTTTTCTCACTATAGTCAGCAAAATAGTATGGTACTGGCATAAAAATAGGCACATAGACCAATGGAATAGAATAGAAAACCCTGAAATAAAGCCAAATTATTACAGCCAATTGAACTTTGAAAAAACAAATAAAAACATACAGTGGGGAAAGGACTTCCCATTCAACAAATGGTGCTGGAATCACTGGCAAGCCACATGTAGAGCAATGAAACTGGATTATCTCCCACCTTATGCAAAAATCAACTCAAGACACATCAAAAACTTAAATCTAAGACCTGAACCATAAAAACTTCTAGAAGATAACATCAGAAAAACCCTTCTAGACATTGGCTTAGGAAAAGACTTTGTGACCAGGAACCCAAAAGCAAATGCAATGAAAAACAAAGATGGAACTTAATTAAACTAAAAAGCTTCTGTACAGAAACGAAAGAAAAAATCAGTAAACAGACAACCCACAGAATGGGAGAAAATCTTTGCAAAATATGCATCTGACAAAGGGCTAATATTCAGAATCTATGAGAAACTCAAACAAATCAGCAAGAACAATACAAACAATGCCAACAAAAAGCGGGCTAAGGTTATGAATAGACAATTCACTAAAGAAGATGTACAAATGGCCAACAAACATATGAAAACAAAAAAGCTCAGCATCGCTAATAATCAGGCAAATGCAAATCAAAACAACAAGGCAATACCACCTTACTCCTGCAAGAACATTTTTTTAAATTATTCTTCTTCTTTAAATTCTAGGGTACACGTGCACAAAGTGTAGGTTTGTTACATATGTATACATGTGCCGTGTTGGTTTGCTGCCCAAATTAACTCGTCATTTACATTAGGTATTTCTCCTAATGCTATCCCTCCCCCATCTCCCCATCCCACAGTAGGCCCCGATGAGTGATGTTCCTCACCCTGTGTCCAAGTGTCCTCATTGTTCAATTCCCAGCTACGAGTGAGAACATGCAGTGTTTGGTTTTCTGTCCTTGCGATAGTTTACTCAGAATGATGGTTTCCAGCTTCATCCATGTTGCTACAAAGGACATGAACTCATCCTTTTTTGTGACTGCGTAGTACTCTATGGTGTATATGTGCCACATTTTCTTAATCCAGCCTATCATTGATGGACATTTGGGTTGGTTCCAAGTCTTTGCTATTGTGAATAGTGCCACAATAAACATACGTGTGCATGTGTCTTTATAGCAGCATGATTTATAATCCTTTGGGTATATACCCAGCAATGGGATTGCTGGGTCAAATGGCATTTCTAGTTCTAGATCCTTGAGGAAATGCTGCACTGTCTTCCACGGTGGTTGAACTAGTTTCACTCGCACCAACAGCCTAAAAGCGTTCCTATTTCTCCACATCCTCTGCAGCACCTGCTGTTTCCTGATTTTTTAACAATCGCCATTCTAACTGGTGTGAGATGGTATCTCATTGTGGTTTTGACTTGCATTTCTCTGATGACCAGTGATGGTGAGCACTTTTTCATGTGTCTGTTGGCTGCATAAATGTCTTCTTTTGAAAAGTGTCTGTTCATATCCTTTGCGCACTATTTGATAGGGTTGCTTGATTTTTTTCTTGTAAATTTGTTTAAGTTCTTTGTAGATTCTGGATATTAGTCCTTTGTCAGATGGGTAGATTGCAAAAATTTTCTTCCATTCTTAGGTTGCCTGTTCACTCTGATGGTAGTTTCTTTTACTGTGCAGAAGCTCTTTAGTTTAATTAGATCCCATTTGCCTATTTTGGCTTTTGTTGCCATTGCTTTTGGTGTTTTAGTCATAAAGTCGTTCCTCCTGCCTATCCTGATTGATATTGCCTAGATTTTCTTCTAGGGTTTTATGATTTTAGGTCTAACATTTAAGTCTTTAATCCACCTTAAATTAATTTTTGTATAAAGTGTAAGGAAGCGATCCAGTTTCAGCTTTCTACATATGGCTAGCCAATTTTCCCAGCACCATTTATTAAATAAGGAATTCTTTCCCCATTTCTTGTTTTTGTCAGGTTTGTCAAAGATCATATGGTTGTAGATGTGTGGTATTATTTCTGAGGGCTCTGTTCTGTTCCATTGTTCTATATCTCTGCTTTGGTACCAGTACCATGCTGTTTTGGTTACTGTAGGCTTGCAGTATGGTTTGAAGTCAGGTAGTGTGATACCTCCAGCTTTGTTCTTTTTACTTAGGATTGTCATGGCAATGTGGGCTCTTTTTTGGTTCTATATGAACTTTAGAGTAGTTTTTTCCAATTCTGTGAAGAAAGTCATTGGTAGCTTGATGGGGATGGCATGGAATCTATAAATTACCTTGGGCAGCATGGTCATTTTCACAATATTGATTCTTCCTATCCATGAGCATGAAATGTTCTTCCATTTGTTTGTGTCTTCTTTTATTTGATTGAGAAGTGGTTTGTAGTTCTCCTTGAAGAGGTCCTTCACATCCCTTTTAAGTTGGATTCCTAGGTATTTGTATTCCCTTTGTAGCAATTGTGAATGGGAGCTCACTCAAGAAGAAATAACTGAGATCAGAGCAGAACTGAAGGAGACAAGACACAAAAAAACCCTTAAAAAAAATCAATGAATCCAGGAACTGGTTTTTTGAAAAGATCAACAAAATTGATATACCACTAGCAAGACTAATAAAGAAGAAAAGAGAGAAGAATCAAATAGACGCAATAAAAAATGATAAAAGGGATATCACCACGATCCCACAGAAATACAAACTACTGTCAGAGAATACTACAAACACCTCTATGCAAATAAACTAGAAAATCTAGAAGAAATGGATAAATTCCTGGACGCATACACCCGAAATTGAGACAATAATTAATATCCTACCAATCAAAAACAGTCCAGGACCAGACGGATTCACAGCCAATTTCTACCAGAGATACAAAAAGTAGCTGGTACCATTCCTTCTGAAACCATTCCAATCAATAGAAAAAGAGGGAATCCTCCCTAACTCATTTTATGAGGTCAGTGTCATCCTGATACCAAAGCCTGGCAGAGACACAACCAAAAAAAGAATTTTAGACCAACATCCCTGATGAACATCAATGCGAAAATCCTCAATAAAATACTGGCAAACCGAATCCAGCAGCACATCAAAAAGCTTATCCACCATGATCAAGTGGGCTTCATCCCTGGGATGCAAGGCTGGTTCAACATATGCAAATCAATAAACATAATCCATTACATAAACAGAACCAAAGACAAAAACCACATGATTATCTCAATAGATGCAGAAAAGACCTTTGAACAAAATTCAACAGCCCTTCATACTAAAAACTCTCGATAAACCAGGTATTGATGGAACGTATCTCAAAATAATAAGAGCTATTTATGACAAACCCACAGCCAGTATCATACTGAATGGGCAAAAACTGTAAGCATTCCCTTTGAAAACTGTCACAAGACAGGGATGCCCTCTCTCACCACTCCTATTCAACATAGTGTTGGAAGTTCTGGCCAGGATAATCAGGCAAAATAAATAAATAAATGGCATTCAATTAGGAAAAGAGGAAGTCAAATTGTCCCTGTTTGCAGATGACATGATTGTATATTTAGAAAACCCCATCTTCTCAGCCCCAAATCTCCTTAAGCTGATAAGCAACTTCAGCAAAGAGGATACAAAATCAATGTGCACAAATCACAAGCATTCTTATACACCAATAACAGGCATACAGAGTGCAAGAACTTTTAAATAAAAAAATAAAAAATAATAGATGTTGGTATGGATGTGGTGAAAAGGGAACACTTTTATACTGGTGGTGGGAATGTAAACTGGTACAATCACTATGGAAAACAGTGTGGAGATTCCTTAAAGAACTAAAAGTAGATCTACCATTTGATCTAGCAATCCCACTCTTGGGTATCTACCCAGAGGAAAAGAAGTCATTATTTGAAAAAGATACTTGCACATGCATGTTTATAGCCCTAAAGTTTGCAATTACAAAAATATGGACTCAGTCCAAATGCCCATCAATCAATGAGTAGATAAAGAAAATGTGATATATATACACTAATGAAATAATGACATATTCAGTAACCTGGATGGAACTAGAGACCATTATTCTAAGTATAGAAACTCAGGAATAAAAAACCGAACATCATATGCTCTCACTTATAAGTGGGAGCTAAGCTATGAGGATACAAAGGCATAAATATGACACAATAAGCTGTGAGGACTCAGGAGAAAGGGTGGGAGTGGGTGAGGGATAAAAGTCTACACATCGAGTAGAGTGTACACTGCTCAGGTGAGGGGTGCACCAAAATCTCAGAAATTGCCACTAAAGAACTTATCCATGTAACCAAACACCACCTGTTGCCCAAAATCTTATTGATATAAAAAATTAAAATTAAAAAAACTAAATGGTAGTCCCTCTGATCCATGCATAGACAATTGAGAGTTTAAACAGAGCACATCATCTAATGACGTAAATCTATTTTTAATAGATTAAACTATTAAAAAAGAGGTTTTTTCTCTTATGATTTTTATGAGTTTTATAGCTTTAGCTTTAAAGCTAAATGTTTAAAAGATTTAGCTATATAATGCACTTCCAGTTGATTTTTATACATAATGTGAGATAAGGGTTAATTTTTTCAGTAGATTTCCAGTTTCTCCACTATTTGTTGAAAAGACAAATATACAACCATTCAATTACTTTGACATCCTTCTTAAAAATAAACTGATCACATATAAACGTGTCTATTTCTAGAGTTTCAATTTCATTGTAATAATCTATATATTTTTCTTATCCTAAACCACACCTTCTAGTAAGTCTTGAAAACAAGTCGGGTAAGATATCCAGTTGTGTTGTTGTTTGTTTCAATAACATTTTTGACTATTTCATGTTACTTACATTTCCACATACGTTTTATTATCAGCATGTCTATTTCTACAGCAACTACTGCTAGGATTTTGTTTGGGATTGTTTTGAATCCATTTGATAAGAATTGTTGAAATATTTTCTTAATGAATTGTGTTTTCTCCTCATGAACATGGCATATCTCTCTATTTACTTAGGTCTTCTTTAATTTCTTTCAGCAGTTTTGTAGATTTTAAAGTACGTTCCTTGTACAAATGTTTTTAAATGTGTCCCTTAGGTATTTCATAATTTTGATGCAATTGTAAATGGTACTTAAAAATTTTGGTTTTAGTTATTTTGTTAATATAAACAAATAAGATTATTTGAAAAAAGAGTTTTTGAAGGTGAAATTCAAATAACACAAAATTAACTACTTTAAAGTGAATAATTCAATTGCCTATAATATATGCATGAAGTCATGCAACTATCACTTCCATCAAGTTCAAAAATATTTCCATCATTCCAAAGTAAAATCCTTACTCGTTAATCAGTTTTACCCCATTTCCTCCCTCCTCCATGCCCTGGCAACCACCAATATGCTTTCTGTCTCTACGGATTTATCTATTACGAATATTTTATATAAAGGAATTATACAGCATGCGGTCTCTTGTGCCTAGTTTTTTCCATTTAGCATAATATTTGCAGACCCACTCACATTGTTGCATGTATTAATACTTCATCTTTTTCTAAAAATGAATAATATTATATTGTATGTATGTACCATAATTTTAAATCTATTCATTTATTGGTGGACATATGAGCTATTTTCACCTTTTGGCTGTGATGAGTAGCGTTGCTGTAAACATGTATTTATACGTACTTGTTTGAGTACCTCTTTTAATTTATTTGAGTATATATCTAGTGAGAGAATTACAAGATTATACAGTAATTGTATATTTAAATTTTTAAGGAAATGACAAATCGTGGTGATTAAATTATTACACAGTTCCACAAGAAACGTATGAAGGGATCAATTTCTCCACATCCCTGTCAACATTTTTTTCTTTTCTTTTTCTTTTTTTGTTATGGTTATCCTAGTGGTACCAATAAAAAGGTATCTTACTGTGATTTTGATTTGCATTTCTCTAATGACAAATTATATTGAACATCATTATCATTTTATTTACTTAATGACCATTTATGTATCTTCTTTGAAGCAATGTTTACTCAAATTATATGCCCATTTTAAAAATGTGTTGTTAGTCTTTTTGTGGTTGAGTTGACTTATTTATATATACTGGATGGCAGACCCTTATCAGATATACTATTTGCAAGTATTTTCTCTCATTCTTTCAGGTGGATATCAAGTTGTTCCAGCATTATTTGTTGAAGAAACTATTCTTTCCTCTTTTAAATTGCTTTGGTACCCTTGTTGAAAATCAAATGGCCATAGATATATGGATTGATTTCTGGACCCTCAGTTCTATCTCATTTGGCCTTTGTGTCCATCCTTATGCCTGTACCACACTGTTTTGATTACTTAAGGTTTGTAGTGAGATTTGAAATCAGGAAACATGAATTCTTCAACTTTTTTTTCTTTTTCAAGATTGTTTTGGTTATTTGGGGACATGTATAATTCCATATGAATTTGAGGATTGACTTTTCCATTTCTGCAAAAAAAAAAAAAAAAAAAAAAGAGGCCATTGAAATTTTAATGTAGATTGCATTGAGTCTGTAGCTTGCTTTGAGTAATACTGATATCTTGACAATATTAAATCTTCCAGTACATGAACATGGAATGAATTTTCTTTCATTTCTTGACAATATTAAATCTTCTAATACATGAGTATTGGATACATTTTCATTCACTTTAGTCTTCAACTTCTTTCACCATTGTTTTAATAGTTTTCATTTGTTCCTAGGTATTTTATTATTTTGGATGCTAACATAAATTGACTTGTTTTCTCAATTTCCTTCTTGAAATGTTTATTGCTTGTATATAGAATAACAACTGATATTTGTGTGTTGGTCTTAACTTTACATCATTGCTGAATTTATGTGTTAGTCCTAGTAGCTCTTCTGTTAATTCATTTAGATTTTCTAAATATAGAATCATGTCATCTGTTAATACAATAACTTTACTTCATATTTTAAGATTTGAATATGTTTTATTATTTTTTCTTACAAAATTACTATAGCTAGAACTTCCAACACAGTATTGATTAACAGTATTCAGAATGTGAAACCTTTTCTTACTTCTTCAAGGAAAAGATTTCAGCCATTTACCATTGAGTAAGATGCATGCTGTGGGTTTTTCATAAATGTCCTTTGTCCATGTTAAGGAAGTTCCCTTCTATTCCTAGTTTCTTAATACTTTTAACATGACCTGATGTTAAATGGTTGGATTTTTGTCAAACGTTTTTTTTGAAATCAATTGAGATAATTGTGTGGGTTTTTTCCTCTTTATTCTATGAATATGGTGTATTACTTTGATTTTTTTTCAATGTTGAACCACTCTTGCATTTCTGAAGTAAATCCTACTTGGTCTTTTAGATATGCTATAGAGTTCAGTTTGCTAGCATTTTGTTGTGGCTATTTGTATCCATTTCAATGATGAATATTTGTACGTAATTTTACTTTCTGATGTGTTTATCTGGCTTTGGTATATGGTTAATGCTGGACTCATATAATAAGTTAGAAAGTGTTTCCTTGTACATTTTTGGAAGATTTTGAGAAAGATTGATGTTAATTCTTCTTGAAACATTTTACAGAATTCACCAATGAGGCTGTCTGATCCTGGACTTTTATTTTTTAGGTAATATTAATTTTTGCTTATAAACTTTCTGTTTTACAAATTTGCTAAACTAACTTATTAATTCTAGTAACTTATATATTGTAAGATTATAAGGATATTTGAAATAGAGAATCATATCTGCAGATAAAGACAGCTTAACTTCTTTTCAACATTATATGATACTTTTCTTGCCTTGTTGCACTGGCTAGGACCAATAATATAATGATAAATGAAAGTTCTGAAAATGAACATCTTTGCTGTTTTTCCTGTTTTAGTGGGAAGCATCTCATATTTCACTGTTAATTTTTATGTTAGCTTTAGGATTTCATAGGTGGCTTTATCATTTTGATAAATTTTCCTTATATTTTTCTTGTTTTCCTAAAAATTCCTTAAAAGTAAATATGGGACGTCATCGAAAGGTTTTTTTTTTTCTGCATCTATTGAGAGGACTTTTTTTTTATTTTATAGTCTAATAAATGACGGATTACATTGTTTTCCAATTGTTAAATTAATTTTACATTACTGAGTATATCCGTTTGGTCATAATGTACTAAATGTTTTAGATGTTGCTGGATTTAATTTGTTTGAAAAATATTCTTGCACCTGTGTTCATGAAGAAGGTTGGGCTATAGTTGATTTTTATAATAGTTTTAACTGTTTTTGGAACCAAAATAAGACGAGTCTCAAACTGAATTAAGAATTAGTCTCCTTCTTGGTCAGGCGCGGTGGCTCATGCCTATAATCCCAGTACTTTGGGGGCTGAGGCGGGCGGATGACGAGGTCAAGAGATGGAGACCATCCTGGCCAACATGGTGAAACCCCATCTTACTAAAAATACAAAAAGGCATGGTGGTGCACACTTGTAGCTACTTGGGAGGCTGAGGCAGGAGAATTACTTGAACCTGGGAGGCGGAGGTTGCAGTGAGCCGAGATCGTACCACTGCACTCCAGCCTGGTGACAGAGCGAGACTCCATTAAAAAAAAAAAAAAAGAAAAGAATTAGCCTTCCTTGGCTGGGCACGGTGGCTCATGTCTATAACCCTAGTACTTTAGAAGGCTGAGGCAGCGGGATTGTTTGAGCTCAGGAGTTTAACAGCAGACTGGGCAACATAGTGAGACTTCTTCTCTACTAAAAATTTAAAAAATTTAGCTGTAGGTGGTGGCCCATGAATGTAGTCCCAGCTACTTGGTAGGCTGAGATGGGAGGATCACTTGAGCCTTAGAGGTCAAGGATGCAACGAGCCGTGATTGTGCCACAGCACTCCAGCCTGGGCAACAGAGCGAGACTCTGTTTCCAAAAAATGATAATAAAATAAAAATATATAATTCATCTTTCTTGTTTTCTGGAAGAGTTTGTTTAGACTTGATATTATTTCTTCTTTGAACATATGATTGATGGAATTCACCAGTGAAGCCATTTGAGTCTATAATTTTCTTTGTAGAAAGAAGTAACTACAAAACAATTTTTTAGTGGACATATAATTGTTCCTTGTATCTATTTCTTCTTGAGTGGGTTTTGTCTCTCAGAACATTTGTCCATTTAAGTTTTAAAATGTATTGATATAAACTCGTTCATAATATAATCTCACCTTCTTTTTGATGTTTATAATATGTGTAGCAACATTCTCTCTTTCTATTTTGTTGTCAGTCTGGGTAGAGATTGATCAATTTTATTGATATTTTCAAAGAACAAAGTTTTGGGTTTATTAATTTTCTCTACTGCATTTCTTTTTATGTCGGTGAATTTCAACCCTTTTTTTCTATCTTCTGCTAACTTTGTTTTAAATTCTCTTTTTTTCTGGCTTCTACAGGCAAAAACATATTATTATTAATTTGGATTGTTTTTCATTCTCTAGTATAAGAGTTTAGTCCTTTTGATTTATCCATAAGGTCTATTTTAACTGTACACCACAAATTTTTGGTATTTTCCATTTTGATTAATTTATTCTTTGACACTGGAAGTATTTAAAACTGTGTCAATCCTAAACTTCATATGGAATCACATAAGACTCTATATAGTGAAAGCAATCTTGAGAAAAACAGATTTGGAGGCTTCATAATACCTAATTTCAAATTATATTATTACAAATCCTAGTAATCAAAACATTATGGCACTGACATAAAAACATACTCATAGATCAGTGGAGCAGAATAAAGAGCTCAGAAATAAACCCACACATACACAATCAGCTAATCTTTGGCAAAGTCTCCAAGAATACACAATGTAAAAAGTCTCTTCAGTAAATTGTGTTGGGAGAACTGGATATATACTTGTAAAAGAATGAAATTTTATACTTATACCTTAAAAATTCATCTCAGAATGAAGTAAAGTCTTAAATATAAGATCTAAAACTGTAAACATCCTAGGAGAAAATATAGGGAAGAACTCTTTGACATTGGTCTTGACAATCATTTCTTGGATGTAACACCGAAAGCACAGGGAACAAAAAGTAAAAATAAACAAGTAAAATTATATTTAACTAAACATCTCTACACAGTAAAAGAAACAATACACTGTGCTCACTTCAGCAGCACATATACTAAAATTGGAATGATAAGAGAAGATTAGCATGGCCCCTGTCAAGGATGACACACAAATTCGTGAAGCGTTCCATATTTTTAGGACTTTAACACCATATATTTCCCTCCCAGTTTTTATCCCCTTTTGGTTTAATAAAGCATTTTTCATAATTAGTGCTGTACATTTGATTGCAAACGATTTGGTGATACTTCTAAGCTATAACTATAAATCTCTGGAATTCTATGAATTTCAACATTATTTGAAGTAGTTCTTCAGTTATATTTACATGTGTTGTAAATATACTTTTAGCTAGGAAGTCTTCCAAAATACAAACTACTCCCAGTTAGATATCAGTGAGTTTGAATTATTGAAGAAATGTTGACAATGTTAAGTGTTTGATTTTATATAACAAGCTTATTAAATATATTTTTGTGTCAACTTAAAAAAAAAGAAACAATACACAATGAAAAGGCAAGCTACAGGATGGCAGAAAATGTTTGCAAATCATATACTCAATCAAAGTTAATATACAAAAAATATAAGGAACTCATATAATTCAATAGCAAAAACAAGACAAAACAAATAACCTGATTATAAGATGGGCAAAGGACCTGAATAGATACTGTTCCAAAGAAAGAATACAAATGGTCAACAGATACATGAAAAAATGTTCAACATCACTAATAATCAGGGAAATGTTAATTAAAAAGCAAAAGATATCACCTCACAATTATTAGGATGGATATTATAAAAAAATCAAAAAGCAGTGTTGGTAAATATGTGGAGAAAAGAGAATGTTTGTGTACTGTTGGAAAAATTATAAATTGGTAAAGCCATTATGGAAAATAATTATAAAATTTCTCCAAAAAACTAAAGATAGAATTACCATATGACCCAAAAAAACACACTTCTGATATATATTAAAATGACAAGAAATCAGTATTTTCAAGAGATAGCTACCCTCACATATTCATTACAGCATTTTTTCACAATAGCCAAGACATGGAGACAACCTAAGTTTCCATCGATGGATAAATGATAAAGAAAATGCTTACCCACATATACGTGTAATTCATCCTTAAGAAGGAACAAAATCTTGTCATTTGCAGCAATCCTGATAAACCTAGTGGACATTCTGCTAAGTGAAATAAGCCAGACCCGGAAAGACAAATACTGCATGATCTAACTTATATTTGGTATCTAAATAAACTTGAACTCAGAGTAATAGGATAGAATGATGGTTGTCATGGATTGAAGAGGTGGAGAAAATGAGGAGATGTTAGTCAAATGGTATAAACTTTCAGTTGTAAATTGAATAATTTCTAGAGATCTTAATGAACAGCATGGTGACTACGTTAATAATAATGTATTGCATACTTGAAGTTTAAGAGAGTAGATCTTAAATATTCGCACCAAAAACAAGTAAATGAGCAATCAAAATAAATAAAATAATGTTGCTTATTATTCAAATATTTGGAAATTTTCCAGACATCTTTGGATTATTGATTTGTAGCTCATTTTGAGAGTGTATTGAGCATTATTTCAGTCATTTTAAATTTACTGCAGTTTGTTTTATGTACCAGAATATGGCCTATAATAGTGAATGTTGTTTGAAAAGAAGGTGTGTTCTATTCTTTGGGAATGAAGTATTCTATAAATTTTTATCAGGTCAGGTTGGTTTATGATTTTGTTCAGGTTTTATCTATGCTTATTGATTTTTGTGTTTGTTAGCTTGTTTTATCAATTCCTGAGAAGGGAGTATTGAAATCTCCAACTAGATTTGTACATTTTTTTTTCCTTTTCTATTACTAATGTTTTTTGCTTTATGTATTTTGAAGTTTCAATACTTGATGTATTCACATTCAAGATTATTATGCCATGTTGATTAACCTCTTATCATTATGGAATGTCTCTCTTTGTCTTTAGTAATATCCTTATTCTGAATCTGTTTTGTTTAATATTAAGATAGCTACTCTAGCATTCTTTTGGGAAGATTTTCCTTGTCATATCTTTTTTTTCATTTTACTTCTAAACTCTCTGTCTTTATGTGAAAATGAATTTCTTATAGACAATATATAAGTATGGTTTACGTTTTATCCAATCTGAAAATCTATGCCTTTGATTTGGTACATTTAGACCCTTTAAATTTATGCAATTAAAGATTTGGTAAATCAACTATTCTGCAAATTGTTTTCTGTTTGTCTCGTGTTCTTCTCTCCCCATTTCTTTTAGGTTAATTTACTATTTTTATTATTTCCTGATATGTATACTTGTGTTTTACCGGTTATAATGCGTTTTATATTTTAGCGGTTATTCAACCATTAACTAATATTATACCACTTTATATATAGTATAAGTACTTTATAACATAGCATTTTTATATTCTTCTTTCATCCTGTGTGCTATCATGTTCGGAGTTTTATTTCTACATGTGTTATAAATAGCAAAATAGGTGATTTTATTTTGTTCTGTTGGTGGCATTTAGTGAATGAAGTCATTTATTATTATTGTCACCACCATTACCATTATCATGTTGACATTTTCTATCTGTTTAACTCTTTAGAAAAATACCTAGTATTTTTGGATTTTTAAAGTTTTTTAATTTGTAAAACAGTGAGAAGAAGATTTTTCTCATAAAATTGTAAGAAATTTTTCTTCATAAATTATGGCACATTGCAGGCACTTTATAAGGGCTAAATGAACTGAAATAAGTATGAAACACATGTATAGCTCTGTGCTAGGCACTAAGGGAAATAGAAGTAAGTATAGGAATATTAACCTGCATTTACAGAATTAAGTATGAATTTCAATTATAGAAAAAATAGAGTATATATTAAATATCGATTGGTAATATTTCATTCAAATTTGAATTTCTTATAAATCTTATATAAGTGATATAGACATGCAAGATTAAACTCGGATTAAGAATTGTGTGTAATAATAATTATTGGAGTTAAAAGAGATGTCAAAGAGAGAGAAGTGACTGTGTGCTCTGATATAAAAGCATTTCTAGAAATTGGAAACACTAATTTCGATAGGAGAAGTGAGGACTACAGTTGAAACAAAATCATAGAAGCAAGATTGTTCAAAATGTATTTGCCTATCCATATCTTCTATTTCACTGATAGGCCAAGTAAATACAGGGTGCCATTAAATCTTGGCTGAATTAAGTTAATTGTTTTTTCCATCTTTTGCAAGCTCAGAGTGAGGCATCAAATCCATTCTCTCCTTATATTCTGTCCTTAAGTATAGTAGTAAACATCTATCAGATTCCCAGTAGTGAAGGAGGCAAATAAAGAGAAGACACATGACTTGAAGTTAAGAAATTTGCATGCTCTGTGGGGAGATAGTTAGGATACAAAAGCATTTATGCAGAGGCAAGAATCTCTAGGATTGTTTTCATTGATGCATAACAATTGTACAGATTTGTGGGGATATATGTGATATTTTGATATATGTATACAATGCATAATTATCAATCGGAATAGTTAGGCCATCCATCACCTCAAATATTTACCATTTCTTTGTGTTGAGAACATTCTAAATCTTCTCTCCTAGCTATTTTGAAATATATAATAAATACCTGCTGTTGCCCTACTGTGCTATGAAATGCTAGAACATATTCCTTCTCTCTAACTGTATTTTTGTACACATTAACCAACCTCTCTTCATCTTCTACTTCCTCCTACCCTTCCCAGTCAGTGGTAATAATCTAGGATTATTTTTTATTTCTGACAAAGAATCATTGTAGTAATAAGTTTGTACAAACTTAACTTTCTGGGTAAAAAAACTAATTACAGACCTAGGATAAAACCTGGAAATCATCCTTGGTTCCTCTGCCTCCTGTAGACTGTCTTATAATAGAACACAAAATCTTGCGTATTCTACTTTCTATGTATCTACTAATTCCATGGAGCTATTTCCATCCCACGGCCACCATTCTAATCCCAAGTACTATCATTTCACCTCTGATTAAGGTAGATCAGCAGTAACCTCACTAGCTGCCAGCTTCCACTCTCGTCCTTCAAAATCCATTCTACAAATTGCAAGCCCAAAGTTTTAAGGATCGTTATTTTTGACGTTCTATGATTTTATAGTAAAAAATACTCATATATTTAAGAATCTTTCATGACAATGAAATCTTTCATGTTCAGATTTTGCTCTTGGCACTTACTAGCTTGTGCGGATCCAGTTAAATGCAGACCTGGGAAATCTGGCCATCAAGATCTCTTTTTGAGAATAACCGCATAGTGACAATCATTCGTTTCTATCAAAAATTGTATTCTGGGAATATGGTAAATGCCTGCATCAGTCATTGTACAGGAAACCATAGTAGTGAAGACAGTGGGTGAGAGTGTGAATGTATCAGAGAAACAAGGAGATTCTATGTGTATCAGGTGATTAAAACTTAATGACAAACGAGAAAATAAGTGTAAGAATTTATTTCTCTCTCTCTCTCTCTTTCGAGTTTCACTCAGTTGCCCAGGCTGGAGCACAATGGCACGATCTTGGCTCACCACAACCTCCGCCTCCTGGGCTGAAGTTATTCTCTTGCCTCAGCCTCCTGAGTAACTGGGATTACAAGCATGTGCCATCACACTCGGCTAATTTTGCATTTTTAGTAGAGATGGGGTTTCTCCATGTTGTTCAGGCAGTTCTTGAACTCCTAATTTCAGGTGATCCATCCCCTTCGGCCTCCCAAAGTGCTGGGATTACAGGCATGAGCCACCATGCCTGGCCAGTGTAAGGATTTCTTAAAAGCTCAATGTAGCCATGTAAAGAGCGGCTCTAGAAGATGTAATTTATCAAGCTTAAAAAATCACTCAGAATTTATTCAATTGTTTTATTTTTCAGAAACAAAATATGTTATCCCTTTTGTGTTGCTAATTCAAGAAATATTTTTGCAGGGGTCAGAATCTTAAAGAGTGAGAACATTATAATTCCTTCTTCCAGGAAAATACACACACACACACACACACACAAATATTTTACAATGAGTATTTTTAGAAAGCCTTCGAGGGATGATCACAATAAGTTTATTTTAACGTATTATCTATTTTTTCAGCATTTGTATTTGATGTGGTAGTTTTCATATGAAGGGAGGCTTTAGAAAAGATATAGGTAAACTTTCAAGCAGGATTTTACTCTGATATCTCTCTGCAAAGAGTGCAAATGTAGGGCAAAAAGTAAAAGCTGGCCAGTCAAATGAATTGGGAACACATATTATGCCAGAAGTGGAAAATATTTTAAACAGCTCTTACAGCCTGAATATCCCTTCATTTATCCATTTGGTCATCTGGCAAATATTTATTAAGCATGTTTCATTGTAATAAAATAAATGCATTTTATATTTAGGATGACTTGGTTCCAAACTCTGAAATTTATAAACTGATTTGGGGCAAATCAGTTATTTTATCTTATCCCTTCATTATTTTGCCAGGAGTAAATAATCAAAATTGCTTTATAGGATTTTAATAAAGATAAACTGAGATAATTTTTGAAGGTGATAGTCCAGGGATAGGAACATGTGAAATACTTTGAGCTTATCTCATATAAAGAGGAAATTTGGATGCAGAGATGGATAAGATGCTTTCTTTATCCTTGAGTACCATAAATACTTGAAGTTGAATATAAATTACTAGATACTCAGTAGAGAAAGACACAGATAAGTGGAAGGTTTGGGTTGCAGCTCTGATCTAGACCTGAGTTCACTTTCTTCAGAGTGAGAGAAATGAGTGTCATTATACTTAGAACTGAGGATTGCATATAACTTGCACCCTCTTTACCTGAGTAAAAATGGCCAATAGTGCACTGTCACTAGGTTTGAAGTCTGACAAGATGTAAATGTGATCCCCCAAATGTAGAACTGGGATTAAAGGATTGAGAACCATTGCAGGGCAGTGGAGTCAGCATATTGACATAATGTATGCCATATTCTCATTTCCTGTGCATTGGCAGATGTCACTATCAGATTTCAGTCCTCTTTACTATTGAACAAAGACGTAACCTCAAGGTTTTCTCCAGTGACCTCGGGATCAAATACATATGACACCTTAGAAGAAGCATACTTCATTTTTTGTTTTAGATACAGATAGGAATGGTAAATAAGGTTTCCATTTATTGACAAACTTCAATCAAAGGGTAGTGATTGCGTCATGGAGTAGAAGAGAATTCTGGAACTTTGTTCAGGCTTTTGAGGAAAGAGAGCCATTAATGATGCCTGCTCTAGTGTATTTTTTAGAGGCCCTGGAAAAGCATTTTTTTTTCCCTCAACTTATCTTTCAAGTCAAACATTAACATAATTTGTTTATCCAAAGTGACATGCAAAATGTTAGGTCCATAAAATGACAATTCCACTTAATTTAGTAAGAGTAATCATAGTAATAATCATGAGATCCCATGGGAAAACCACTTTGGCGGAGGAGGATATATCACAGGATGCTTCAAAAGGAGTAACCCATGAACTGAATCTTAGAGAAGGAGAAATCGTGAGACAAAAGAGGAAAAGGGGTAGTATTCTAGACATAGGGAATTTCTGAGCAAAGATTAGAAGCTAAAACTAGCAAAACATATGAGGGATGCCAAGAAGAGTCAGTTTTACTGAAACATGACAGGAAAAGCAAGGAGTGGTGGGGATGAGGCTGGGCAAGTAGGCGAGAGCCTGCATCAATAAAGGTCTTGATTGTCATGCTAAGTTATTCATATCATTTACTAAAGATGGAAAATCATAGAAATAATTGATGGAAGAAGTGACATGATCAGAACTGTGTTATTGAGAAAGACATTGCTAGTTGCACTGAAACAACAATTAGATGAAATAAGGAGTTTGGAAGCAGCAATCTTGGCTTCCAATTCCTGCTTGGGGACTAAATTACTACACGGCATTGAGAACAAAATTTTCCCCTTTGGATCCATCTGTTTAAGTGAAAAACAATTGAGTTGGGTAAGGTGATTTCATTGGGCTCTTGTAGATACAATATTTTATACCAATCGTTTGGTAACTGGATTATTTGATTATCTGCTCCTCAGTTGTATCATTGGAATAGTAGAGAAACTTATCTTTGGGTTTCCTACCATGTACAAGGAGATTGCATGATGTAAGTGAGGTTACAAATATTTTGGGGAATGAAGAAATAGTCAAGCAAAGATGACAAGTTGTCATTTTGTTTTCTAAATAAATTACTAGCCCACAGATAATGGGGAAAATATAAATTTAACGCATTTCCCCAAACTTGCATTTTCTCATTTATCTGTAGATAATTTCTTCTTCTATTGTGAAACGTATCTTTGTGTGTGACTAACGTGGGAAGTCTTTGCTGGACCTCTATAGAGATGGGAAAATGCATTAACATGACGAAGAATGGAGACAGACTGTGTCAACTTTTTCATAATATAGAGATCTAGTTCCTCAGAGCTGCAAGAAATGTTATAGATCTTCTTGTCCCATAGTTTTCAGGTTCTGTTCCTTATGACTTAAATGTTCTATGGAGGCACCTGAGGGATAACCTAGCAAGGAAGAAAGCAGAGATGAGGAAGATAACTTTTTTCTTTCTCTTCTCCTAGAACCATGCTGCTGCCACACATTGAGAGTGCACTGAGAGGAAAGCCAAGTAGATATAGGTACATAGGAAATGGAGATGTGGATCTCTGATGACAGCTTTCAATTCCTCACCCAGCCATGTCTGACATGGTTCTTCCACTTAGATTTCCTGGTTATTTGAGGTAATAGATTTCCTATTTTACTTTTAAGCTTGTTTGAACTCAGTTTCTGTCCCTTATAAAGAGTTTTGAGAAGTACTTTATATGAGAATTTCACATATGACTTTATTTAGTAAAGTGTTTTTCCACTGTTTAATGTTGGGAAAATATAAACTTGGGAACCACTGATTTCATGCAACGTAATCTTTTTTAGAGGAAGTGACTGAAACAAAATCCAGGATTATTTCCCAAAGTTACACGTCAAATACATGGCATTGTTGGTGCCAGAATGCAAAGCCCCTGATGTTTGTAGCTGCTCATCTCACTCTAGTTATCTGCCCACATGCACAATATCACCACTTATCTCCATCCAACATCACTGTGACTTAGCAAATATCGAGGAATAATATTCCCACACTGGCCAACAGGAAGTTATTTGAGGAAGAAGGCTTATCCATCTCTATAGAGGTCCTGCAAAGACTTCCCACATTAACCACACATAAAAATGTGTTTCACAATAGAAGAAAATGTGCTCAATCAACCAGACAGTGTGGAAAGACCCTGTAGGATTCTTGGAATCCCTTATCCCCAGCAGGGGCAATACTGCTTGGACACTGTTAGTGATGTGTCATCATGGTACTGGAGCACCACCTCCTGGTTGTGTTGAAAGTTTAATTTACCTTTTCTAGTCAAAGAAGGTCTGATATTTACTAGAAATTTATGACCTTGGAGCTAGAATGGCCTGGTCCATTACTCTTCTCTCATGGATGAGGAGATAGGCCAGAAAAGGAAAAGTGATTTCTTACCACCATAATAACCAATTAAGAGCAGGGACACAATGAGTACCCAAAAGTAGTCTCCCTGTCCAGTGCCTAATTCTATGATTGTAAAAGTTGAGAAATTTTTAGCATAAGAAACCAAAAAGAGTCTGAAATTACCTGAGGAGGAGAAATAATGAAAGTAAGTACAAACAACTTACAGAATTGAGAGGCCATTGAACAATTGAGTCACACACTCAAGAGACAATTGGAGATCTAGATAGAAAGAACTGTAGGCATTCTGTTCAGGAACTATCTCAATTCACATGAATCAGCTTTAAATATTGTCCATTCATGCATTACTTCACTCGAGATTTATATCTTAAGGAAACGAAGACTGATTGGCCTGGATTGAGATACTTGCCAAGTCGTGGTGTGAAAGTATAAAAGCCTCTGATATAATTTCACACTTTATAGGAACTACACCTATAGGGAAAGGTATTTTCTCAAAGGAAAATTCAATGCTATTCCCATAAGAAAAGGGAAGGGAGCCCGGCGTGTTAGCTTGTGCCTGTAATCCCAGCACTTTGGGAGGCTGAGGTGGATGGATCACCTGAGGTCAGGAGCTTGAGACCTGCTTGGCCAACATGGTGAAACCCCGTCTCTAGTAAAAATACAAAAATTAGCCAGACATGGTGGCACACGCCTGCATTCCCAGCTACTCAGGAAGTTGAGGCAGAAAAATCACTAGAACCCGGCAGGCAGAGGTTGCAGTGAGCCGAGATCATGCCATTGCACTCCAGCCTGAGGGACAGAGAAAGACTCTGTCTCAGAAAAAAGAAAGAAAGAGAGAAGGAAAGAAAGAAAGGAAGAAAGAAAGGAAGAAAAAAGAAAGAAAGAAAGAAAGAAAGAAAGAAAGAAAGAAAGAAAGAAAGAAAGAAAGAAAGAAAGAAAGAAAGAAAGAAAGAAAGAAAGAAAGAAAAAGAAAAGGGAAGGGATGCCAGTGAACAAAAACAACAGATGTCAAATGCAGAAACAAAGTCAAGGTTATTACTCAGGCATTTTCAAACTAGTGTCATGAAGCATCTACTCATAGACCAGAGCACAAAATTCACATTTAAAATCTTCCTATGCATTGTAGATGCCCTAGCACCAAAGCATGGAAAGCCATGACTTTACACCCTCTGAGTATCTGATACACCTCCTCCTTGGCATTTTCTGTTCCACTGCTTCTTGATAGCCGAATGACAGCTGTTTTACTTTTAGCTATTTCAGGAATGACAAACCAGGTCACAGAATAAGACCATATAATTAATACCTGGGCCTTGCTATTGATGGAAAATATGAAGGGCTCAATAGAAAAGCTCCAAAACCACAGCATTTCTAAGACCTCTCTTCTTAGAGTGGGTTCCATCTATTACATGGAAGGTCCCCTTTAGCAGGACTTTTCTACTTTGGCAAAGTTGACATTTTGGGCTGGAAATTCTTTGTTGTGAGAGGCTGTCCTGTCCATTGTAGGATATTTAGCAGCATCCCTGGCCTCCACCTACCAGATGCTAGTAGTACCTTTCAGTTGTGACAACCAAAAATGCTGGTAGACTTTGCTAATTTCCTCTTACTGAAGGTGACAGGGAGTGTGTAATGTATTCTAATTGATAGTTACTGGCATATGTGTTTGGAGGTGACCCCAGGATATGTAAAACTAATTTCATTTTTACCTCAGAGGGAACTTTTTATCAGTCAACACTACTCAACGGTGGGAAACTTTGTCTTGGAAAGTAAAAGGTGTTTTAGGGATATTGAGCTGAAGCTGGGTACATACTGGTTAGTGATGCTGTTGGGAGTGGAGCAACATCAGATAGATGGGTTTTTTTGTTTGAGTTTTGTTTTTATTCTTTAAAATGAAAAAAAAAAACCCTCAGATACAGTTATTATATCATTTTATTGCTCTTTGTCCAACGGATATGTGTTTCTATTCAGTTCTTTTGGTTACAAAGAAGCCAATAGAAACTCAGTTTAATGCACAGAAAGGAGTCCATGTGAACCAGATATGGAAAAGAGAAGTCATAAAAACAATTAAGGTATTCTATAGGACCCAATACTCTCTCCATCTCTCCTTCCCTCAGGGAGCCCACAGTCAGTCTTTTGAAGTCCCTCTGACCTTTTCCTCTATTGTCTTCTCCCCAGCAGCTGGCTACCTTTGCTTACTCACAGTCTTTGCTTCCTTAGGACTTGCGTTGGCAGTGACTCATTAAGGCAATTCCAATGTCTTTCTCTAATTAGTATCCTTGGGGATTTAGCTACTAACCTAAAATTTATTTCTTTCCATTGTTTCAAGTTCTAATTTCTGAAAAAGAAAAAAGAATTAAAAGTTAGATTATCTTTCTGCATGTCTGCATGTGAGAGCAACATAGGTAGTTGGTCTGTGTCTAAATTTGCTGTATTTGTTATTGTGTTGTTAGTTACAAATAACAGAAAACCCTGATTCAATTGGCCTAAACAGTAAGGAACGTCTATTATTTAATAACATAAAGTCCTAAAATCGGGCCTTTCTGGGCCAGTTAATCTTTATATCATCCCTGGAAATCCCATTGATTACCCAAGGATCTAGGTTCTGTACATGGATCTGCTCTGCTATGCTCAGCGTGGTGGCTTTGTTCTAGGGCTAACTCCTCCTCATGATCGTTACTGTATCCTATGTAAGGCATCTTAGCCAGACATAGCAACATCCTGTGTAAGAAGGCACTGCTCTTACTAAGTTTTCTTTTTAAGAATGAAGAAACCTTTTCCAAAAGTTCACCAGGAGACTTTCCCACATCAAACTCACATTTCATTAACCGGAATTATGACACATGCTATGACTAAGCCAAATGCTGACAAGGGGAATGAGACTACTATGTTTGACTTAGACTAATCATGTTTTAAATGTGATCAGGGGAATAGAGTCAACTTTCCTAAACAACTGATTCTTGTGCAAACATCAGATTGTGTTATCAAGGACAAGATGAAATAGAATGTTTGTGGTAAGGGTGTCTGATTCACCTGGCTTTGGATTGAGTGGTTACTTCTTGCCTTTCCTTCTGTGGTCAAGGAAGATGAGATTCATGACACAACCTTGCTGCCTAGCTAATCTATGGATGTATCTGTCCTTGGATCCGGTGCCCATCCCAATTTCGGTGAATTGTTACAAATAATTCAGCTGGTGGAAATGACAGCGTCCTAGGTAGTACAGACCATGACTATGACAGTTTCTTTTCAGATGGGGGAGTTGCTAGTACCATGATCATGTGCCCAGTAAAAATTTTTAACTTCTTCTGTTTTTATATATTTCTTCATCTTTCTCATTTTTTCAATTATAGGTCTATCAATCCTGCACTGAGTGCCTACTATGTGTCAAGTACTTTGGATACATAGATGAATAGGACATAAAACAGAAATTGAGGAATCCACAGTAGCAATGCCACAACCTGGAGGCTGTGTTTACCTTCATGAAATGAAATCTCCTAACAATTTCAACTAGGACAATATATTACCAAGAAAGGGTCGAACAGTGGTATATATGAGAAAAAATAGTTGGCTTATGAAAAAATAGCCTTTCTTTGCTTAAGTTTAAAATTTTTCATAATACTAAAAGTAATAATAGAATTATCTTATATTCTGATGCTGTTTCATAGTGCACAATGCACATTCACTTAGCAAAGTTAATATTTATATCATCCCTGGGAATCCCACAGCAGAGCTATCTTCATTCTTACCAGAAATGGTCTTAGGATAATGATTCTCAACTGACCTCAAGTATGTAGAAGTTAACATAAGTAAGAAACAGAGGAACAGGGGCTTAAACCCAAGATCTCAGTTTCCATATCCACTCTTTATTCTACCTCATAGGCTACTAAAAACATTGTATTTCTTTCTTGATAAAAATAAAGTCATAGGTTATTAAGTGGAACTAATTAAGGCACTCATGGCCTGTCCAAGTTAGTATCAATATTTTAAAAGTTTGATGATTACAAAATAAATGAAACTGACTTCTCTCAGGAATGCAAACATTGGGTCAAACTAAGCTAAGTCCCATAGCTAGAAATCATCACAGGGACCTGCTATAATAAATAGATAAGAATAATCTGTAACTAGCATGTCTTCTCTCTATGTATAAATTGTGTTTTAAATATATTGGGGGAAAGTTTGCTCGCTTAAAGAGGTTAAATATTGCTGCCCGCCATCCTGTTTACACTGTTAATTTGCTTTCCAAATCCTTTTAGCTAGATAAAGCAAAGGTAAACTTCAGAATAGGCTCTGTACAAATTATCACCAATTGTAAATTAATGAGCTTTTTGCTTTATCTGAGTTGCAGAAAGACTAAACAAATGTGCTGGAATCATATATTTTCCTTCCATCTGAGGGCTATATTCCCCCCTTTACCACTATTTCCTCTCTCAGAAAATTCAAGATGTCCTCTGATTTAATACATCCAATGTTTCAATATAAAATGGACAGCCAGGCCACCCTCTACCTTTTCTTGTTTCACCCAGTTGGCGACTAAGCCTTACCTACTGGCTTAATCTAATCTTTCCCTTTCCAAACTTACACTCAGCGTAATCAAACACTAATGTAATTGTGTATGATGTCCTCCTTTCTTCACAATTCTATGATGAGGGGGAATGGTTTTGTCAGTAGGAGTGGTATCATATGTAGTTTAACTAAAGGAACAATGGCTTATTGTACTCTCTCCCATTATGTGGCCCAGTTGAGGCTAATTAACTCCCATTTATATACCCTTTACCTCAATTCATACCAAGAGTTTGAACCTGCTCTTCCCAATTCATGAATTTTGTAATGGAGAACGGTAGATCCAGACAAATCCTGATTTAATTTCAACTTTACACCCTCAGGCCAGTTACTTCCCTTTATTAAGACTCCATCTTTCCATATGTAAAATGAGACTATCTGAAGTGATTAAGATCTCTTCAAAATATTCAAAATGTTTTACTTCCACTTTGCTAAATTTTTATCAAAGTGGTGTTCTCTAATTACCCACATCATCAGAACTACTCAAATATTGTTCATGCACTTCTTTGGAGTGCTTTGGAAAATTTCAACAGAATTGGTTGTCTGGTAAACCCAAGGGCACAGGCATAGAAACCAGTTTATAGCATTCTCTTGCAAAATATCTAATGATACCCATAATGTAGAAAGCAAACAATAATTTTGTGTCTGAAAATAGAATAAACTATTCTACTTGGCAATCTTTGCCAGGAGAACAAAAGCTTACTTTTGAAATTTATCCTTCCCTACACCATGACCAGACTGAATGTATATGTTCATAACCTAGGCATTTTTCCTGCTACCTCCAAAAATTTGTTTTTCACCATTTATCATTTTCTCTGGATAATGTGCATGATGATTTCAAAACCTAGTAAAACCTATACATGTTTGATTTGTTCTTCTTTCTACAAATAAAGCAAAATAAGAAAAAAGTGACAAAAAAGCAATACCTTGCAGGTAGCTACATTTTATAAAACCTATTTGCTCTCTTTGCTTATTCAACAATAACAGCCAAGCAAGCAAATAACAGAAAAAGTAAAGGAAACCAAACAACATCAAAATTTAAAACCAACCAACTAGTCACGTGTGGTGCCTCATGCCTGTTAACTCAGCACTTTGGGAAGCTGAGGTGCAGGGATCGCTTGAGGCCAGGAGTCTGAGACCAGCCTAAGCAACAGAGCAAGACCCTGTCTCTACAAGAAAAAAATAAAAATAAAAATTAGCTAGGTGTAGTGTGTACCTGTAGTCCCAGCTACTCAGGAGGCTAAAGCAAGAGGATCTTTTGAGTCCAGGAGTTTGAGGCTACAGTGAGCTGGGATTGCACCCTCACTCCAGCCTGGGCAAGAGAGCAAGACCCTGTCTCAATAAATAAAAACAGAAATAAAACAAAAAAAACAAGTAACCAATCACCACCACCACTACCACCACCACCATAACAACAACAACAGAAAATGCATTGTTCAATCACCACCCATTTGTAGTAAAACATTTGATTCTATAGACCCAGGCCAGATCTCTCACTTCCTGGGGTATAAACCTGTGTACTTTTTTTGTCCTCTAGACATTTCTACCTGCATATTTCACTGAAATTTTTATTTTTATATACATATCTAACTGAAAATGCTTAAAACTGAGCAAATTTCTACCCCAATTCTGTTCTGTTATTCATGTTACCTTATTTCAGTGAACGGCAAAACCAAACCAAAAATATAGGGCATTATTTTCGACTCCCGTTTTTGCCACACCTTTTATAATGAATCACTTCCTAAGTCTTTATGATCTAACTTTTCAGTATTCTCAAATCTTTCTACTTACTTTTATCTCCAATTGCAGCATATATATTAGTGTGTGTATGTATGCGTACTACCATCATCCTTGTATCTGGCTTCTTAATGATGCTACTATTTGCTGATCAATGGTTTCTACATGGCAGTTTCAAATGTGAGTGGGACTCTGTTACTCTTCTGCTAATGACTCCACAGTGGTTCCAACTGCCCTCCAGGTAAAGTCTAAGTCACTAATATGGATTACAAGTCTTGATGAAATCAGAGCCCTGATGATTTTCTCATTTCACTTTTACTCTGTTCACTGGCCTCCCCTTAATCTCCAATTCAGTATTCTCGGTCCTGACTGCACTTTAAGATCATCTGGAGAGAAAAAAAAAATGCTTCTCCACCCTTCACCCTCATACAAATGATGACTTAATTAGTCTGAGATAAGGTTATTAATCAGTAGTTCAAAAAAAAAATGCCACAGATGTTTCTACTATGCAACTACATCCAAACGCACAAAGAGGTCTCCTGTCTCTAGATTCTTTCTACTAAGAACCCCCTTTTTTTTTTTTTACCTGTTTTACTCCTCATATCTGTGTCTCAGATGGAGACATTATTCATTAAATATTGGCTACATGTGTTCAGACAGGCATTTAGGCGGGTTGGGTATGGAGAGAAATAACAAAGTGTGCTGAAAGAGAATTTAAAAAATCTGGATTTGAGTCTCCATTCTGATAGATAGTAGATGTGTTTAGAACATTGCTTAAACACAGGTAAATCTTGGGTTCATTATTTGTAAATTACAGAGAATACAATCAACTGTCCAGAGTTTCTGTGATAATTAAATTTCATAGCATATGTGCATTTCACAAAACAGGGACTACAGGAATACAACTTTAGCAAAGAACACTGGCTTTGGAACGATCCAACACTCATAATCAAGTTTTAAGTCATATGCTTAATAACAATATCACCTACTTTAAAAGTTGCTTAAACTCTCTTGGTCTTAGTATTTGTAACCTTAAATTAGGAATGATATTACCAAAATTAAAATTCATAATGAAAATTCAGATAGATACACAGAACATTTATAATACATAAAAATTCTCTTGATTCTGTCTTCTGTGTATGTATTAGACTTGAATAAAAAGTTTAAATTCTGTATAAATTTTAGGTATTATAATAATTATAATGGAATCCATTATTAGTAACATTATTATTTTCTTATTTGTAAAATTTACTCCTTTTCATAACCTTGTTCATTTCCCATAAGTACCTATAAAATATCAGTTACTTATTTTATGTAACACTTCCCACTATAATGGGAAGCCTTTCTTCAGCAACTAGTGTTTTAACTTAGTGTTGGAACCTCTAAACAACTATTTGGATGATCAATGCTAGGCCCTGTATTGACTCTCTTTTGAAGGTTCTTCTTTACTCATTTTATCTGACTACTCAGGCTGGAAACTGGAGACACTGGCAATATTGCTCTGATATTAATCCAATCTAGAAATCATGTTGAGTCATAAAATGCAAGTCATTCTTCAAATTGCTCAGTGTCAAAAGATTCTTCTATATTGGGTCTTATGTCACATGTGATGAAATTAGCTGGCTATATTTTCTGGATGTGAAGTGACACATTGATCATGCCCTTGACACATACTAAGTAGTCTCATTTTTCTGGATTTATAGTTTTTGGAAAATATAAATGCACTCAATATTCCATTTATCATAATATGTGAAGAAAACTGGTATTAATAACTTATACAGGGATTCATTTCTATAAGTGTTCATCACAAAATAGTACTTCAAGATGGGGAGTTATTCATTAAATGTAAGGTATGCTTAGCCAATTTGTAAATGACAATTGTTTGGAAGATAGAGAGGACATGGTTAGCTGTCAGACTCAGTATGCAGATAAATAGGAATAAAGTGGAGCAGAGATAAACTGTTTCTAACAGAAAAACCCCTAGTAGAAATAAATTCAAATTCCTTCTTTTAAATGCAAATAACTAATTCCACAAGAACTGTTCATGGAGTTGTCACTAAGCAAAATCACTGATGGAAAGGGATATGATTAGTTGACATAAGCTCACCATATCAACTGCACAGTCTGCCACAAAGAGAACAGGGATAGGTCTTTCTTGTATCCTCTGCTAGGTTATTACCATTATTTTATTTAATCCTAACAATAATGACTTGAAACTATCTTTAGTTGAACAACTGATGTCTTTAATAAAGAACAAAGTTTTACAAGTTTACTAAATGGAAAAAACAGAAATAAAATCCAGATAAATGGGGTCTCTAAACATTTTTATTCTATTTGGTTTCCTCCTCCTGAAGTCTATAAAGTTCCGCTTCCACCAAGATAGACTAACAAGAACAACTTACTTTTCCATCTAAAACAATAACACACACTCGCACAAACAAAAAACAGGCAAAATACTTGAAGCAACACATTTTAAGATACTGAACATTAGGCAAAAAGAACAGTGATACCTGAAATATGACACAAATATTAAGTAAGCCTTACAATTGCCTTCTCTTATTGTATTGAGAGGTTTTCCAGACCATAACACAAAGAGAATCAACATAGACAAATTCCCAAGGAACTTTTTGAGTTTAGAAAATAGAATGGTAAGTCCGGGGAGGACAAAGCATTTAGAATTCATGGGACAGCATACCAGGAAATGAAGAGCAGCACACAGAAATTCACAGATATCCAGAGGATCCCTCTCTAGTATTCAGTTGTCTGCTGAACAATTCTTGCATGTAAGAAAAGTAGTTTAAAGTGGAGGAAAACAACCAAAAGAATTAGAAGAAACAGCATTCAATACTAATTCAGGATCAAGAAAAGTGTATTTTCTCATCAACCAGACTAGAAAACCCCTAATTCATGAGACATTGGGTGGAAAACACAGAAAGGCTGTGTCACAGTAATGAGAAGTAATTAGCTCTAGATTGAACATTATTCTGGTCTCAACTAATAAATCTTAAAAGCAAGACATGAAAGTATTCACAACTAGTTTAACTTTATTATAAAACAAAGGTTAATAATATAAGTATATAAATATATACAGCTCTCAACAAGGTAATATTTACAATGCTTAGCATCCACTCAAAAATTACCAGGCACACAATGAAAGAGAAAAATATGACTCATAATGAAAAATCAATCACCTGAATTCAACCCAGAACTGACATGAATGTTAGAAGTAGAAGGCAAATACATTAAAACAGTAAAAATACATAATTAGACATAATTACAAAGACAGGGAAGTAACATCTTTAAAATAATAAAATTATAATTTTAAAACTGCAGGCTGGGTGTGGTGGCTCATGCCTGTAATTCCAGCATTATGGGAGGTCAAGGCAGGTGAATTGCTTGAACTCAGGAGTTCAAGACCAGAGACCAGCCTGGACAACATAGCAAGACCTTGTCTCCAAAAAAAAAAATGAAAAGAAAACCTCAAGACCTAGAATTTTATGCCCAGTTTAAGCATCTGTGTAAAAGAAAACAAAGAATAAATAAATAAGAATATCTTCAGACATACAAAAGCTAAAATATTCACTTCATCAGACCTGAACTCAAAGAAATGTCAAGGAATTCCATCAAGCAGAAGAAAAATAACACTAGAATGAAATATAAATCAACGCAAAGGAATAAAGAGCACTGGAAATGGAAGCCACATGGGTAAATATATGAGTTTTCTTAACATTTAATACCCTTTAAAAGATAATTGTTTAAACAAAAACAAACATGTAGAGTAGTTTATATGACCATGTAAAAGTAAAATATATACAAATAATAAAGTTCAGTAGGGGAAAAATGAAGTGGTACAATATCACTTTGAGGTAGGCTAATAAGTTAAAAATGCATAATACACATCCTAAATAAACAACTAAAAAAACAACTAAAGAGTTACGACTAGTAAGCCAACAAAGAAATTAAAGTGGGGTAATAAATATATTCAATTACCTCAAATAAAGACAGAAAAATAGGGAGCAAATATCAGACGTGACAACTAAAATACAATGGTAATTTCATTAACAATAATAAATGAAAATCTAATAATATCTGCAATTACTTTAAATATAAATGGTCTAGATTATTTAATTAAAAGGCAAAGATTATCAGACTAGATTTACAATAAAAAGAAGACTGAACCATATGCACTGTTTTGGTAATATTTTAAATAAAAACTAATAAGTTATAATTAAAAGGATATGAAAAGATATACCTTGCTAACACTAATCAAAAGAAAGCTAACTAAAGTGGCTAAATTAATATTATAATAAATAGATTGCAGAGTAAAGAATGTTGCAAGGGATAAAATAAGTTTGTTCCATAAAAGGGGAAAATTCATCAAGAAGATGTAACAAACCCAAACCTAAAAGCAGACCTTCGATATACATGAAGAAAAAAATCAATAGAATTTCAGTGAAAATGGACAAATTCATAACCATATTCAGAGGTATCAATATCCATCTTTCAATAAGTACTAGAAGTAGTAACAGAAAACAGAAAAAGGTATAAAATATTTGAAAAAATTAACTAATGTGATTTAATTGGCTTTTATAGTATACTTCTTTCAAGAACAGGATTATAAACACTTTTTTCATGTGTACATATAACGTATACCTAAACTATATTCTGGGCAATGAAATAAGTCTCGATAAATTCCAATGGATTCAATTCATTGAAAATATGTTCTCTAACCAAAGGGGAATTAAGTTAGAAATCAACAACAGAAAGGTCTCTAGAAAATCCAAAAACATTTGGCAATGAAATAGCACTTCTAAATAACCATGAGACAAAAAGGAAAAATATAAGCAAATTTGAGAACATTTTGAGATGAACAAAGATACAAACACAGTGTATCAAAATGTGAGTTGCTATTAGAGCAGTTCTTAGAAGAAAATTTAGAGCACTAACACCTACATTAGAAAAGAAAAAAAGATCTCAATGAAATAACCACAGATTTATCATTTAAATCCGGAAAAAGAAGCATAATTGAATCTCAAGTAAGTAGGAGAAAGAACATACTAAAGATACACATGGAAATGAACAAATAAAAAATAGAATAATAACAAATAAATCAGTGAATCCAATATTTTTCTGGATATCAATAAAATTGGTAAATAACTAGCAAAATTTATCAGGAAGGGGGAAAGAGAGGAAGAACTGGAGAGAGAGAGTGTGAGACCACAAATTTTAAAAATCAGGAATGAAAAAATTGATGTCATTACAGAGTCTAAAAATATTAAAGGATAATAAAGAAATGTTATAGCAATGTTATGCCAATAAATTCAACACTCATACGAAATGTGAAAATTCCTTGAAAAACAGAAAATGTCAAAGGTTCATTCAAGAAAGAACAAAGTAAATAGCCCTATATTTATTAAATAAAGTGAATTTTTAGTAAATATTCCACAAACAAAACCCTAACCCCCAATAGCTTTACTGGTAAATTCTACCAAATATTTATGAAGAAAATAAGCACCATTTACATAACTTCTTCCAGAAAATTGTAGAGGAGGTAATATTACCCAACTTATACTATGACCCCAGCCGTATTCTTTTAACAAATCTAGATTAAAAATATTACAGAAAAACTACAGACCAATATTCTCTATGAATACAGATGCAAAATTTTGAATGAATGTTTATTAGATCAGATAAATAATATGTAACAAATATAATCCTTAGTGACTAAGTAGGTTTTATCCCAGGAAGGCAAGATTTGGTTAATATTTGAAAAAAAAATAAATTAATGTAATTCTCCAAATTAACAGGCTAAAAAATAAAAACATGATTATCTCAATAGATGCAGAAAATCATTGACAAAGTCCAATATCCATTCCTAATAACAATTTTCAGCAAACAAGGACACTTTCTTAGTCTACAAAGGGCATCTATTAAAACAAACAAAAACTACAGCTAACATCATACTTAATGGTGAAAGACTGAATGATTTTTCCTAAGAGATCTGGAATAAAACATGTCTGTTCTCACCACTCATTTTTAATGTTGTACTGGAGTTTTAGCCAAAGAATGAGGCAAGAAAAAGAAAATTATGACTCCCAGTTTGAAAAGGAAGAAATCAACTGCTATAATCTGCAGATGACATGAAAAATCTACTCCCCAAAAAGTAAAACATAACCTAAACTTAATAAGTGAGTTTAGCAGGATTGTAAGATGCAGAAGTAACTTAAAAATAAATTTTATATTTATATATTAGCAATAAACAGTCAGAAATTCAAATTAAAGAAAAAATACCATTTACGATAGCATTGAACATATAAAATACCTATGGAAAACTATGACAGAATATTTGTACACTGTTAATTCCATAACATTGATGAGAGAAATTAAGATCTAAATAAGTGTAGAAATATATCCTGTTGTGGGACAAAAACTCAATATTATTAAGCCATCAATTCAATTTTATATAGATCAATTTGATCTATAGATTTCATGCCATCTCAACTAAAACCATTGCTGGCATTTTAATATAAATATGATTTATAGGAAATGTATTTAAATTCATATACAATTGACAAAGGGAAACTAAATTAATTTTCTTTGTCACAATAATTCAGTTCAGGGTATGGCATTTAACAGATATTTTCTTAATGATTTAATATTTAAGTGAATGAAATGAGGAGGAATAAGTTGAAACCTTGCAGACAGAATTGGATTTATTAAAATAAATAACTTCTACACTGTCACAGTTATTGAAGTCAGGTTGGATTTCCTTGGAGAGTTCAAACTCATAACAGAGGAAACAAGTATTTTACAATGTTAATAGTGGAATCTAAATGGTGGGTGTTTAGGAGTTCAGTTATAATTTTTTAAAACTTTTATATATGTTTGAACATTCCCATAACTTAACACTCAGATTTTCTGTGAGATTTCTCATCTACTCACTTTAAATTTTGGGGAGAATCCAAGACCTTCTCCCATCCCCAACAGACTTATTTCAGGGAAAATACACAGTTGTTAAGGAATGATAAGTTTTTTTTTTTTTTTTTTTGTAATCTGTCTTTTATAGGCAGATCTCTTTGGGAAGTGTTTTCCATCTATATCCACACTCCTGTTTGAAGAAGTGTCCCATGCCCATTTTCCTTATCTCCCTACCTCCCTTGAAACAAAACAAAAACTAAGTAATTATTATGCCAGGTATTGTGCTGAATATTTTAACATTGACTCATTTAATTTCTAATTTGCCATGAATATTGGGATTCTCCAGAGAAACAGTACCCTTAGGATATTTATATATACATTTAGACATTCACTTATTTTAAGAGATTAGCCCATGTGATTATAGAGGCTGGCAAGTCCCCAAATCTGCAGAGTTAGTCAGCAAACTGAAGACCCACGAGAGCCAATGGCTCAGTTTCAGTTCAAGTCCAAAAGGCCCTGAGAACCAAGAGAGACTATGTTGTAGTTCTAATTCAAAGGCTGGCATCTTCAAGACCCAGAAAAATCCTGTGTTTTAGGTTAAGTCCAAAGGCCAGTGTAAAAGCAGATGTCCAAGTTCAAAGACAATCGGGCAGGAAGAATTCTTTCTATTTGAGGAGAGTCAGCTTTTTTGTACTATTTTAATCTTTATCTACTTAGATAAAGCCCAACCACATAAGAAAGAGCAATCTGCTTTGCTTAGTTTACTAATTTAAATGTTAATTTCATCTGAAAAACACATAGCTGGAGCATGGTGGCTCACACCTGTAATCCAAGCAGTTTGAGAGGCTGATGCAGGACAATAGCTGGAGTTTAGAAGTTTAAGACCAGCCTGGGCAACATAGAGAGACCCTGTTTCGAAGAAGAAGGAGAAGGAGAAGGAGAATAAATAATTAGCTGGACGTGGTGGTGCATACTTGCAGTTCCATCTACTTGGGACGGTGAGGTGGGAGAATCACTTGAGCCCAGGCGGTTAAGGCTGCAGCAACCTGTGATGGCAATGTTGCACTCCAGCCTAGGCAGCAGAGACCTTGTCTCAAAAAAAAATAATAAAAATTTTAAAAAGCCACATAATATTAACTTTCACATGTTCACCCCTTGCCAGCTTAGTGCAGATACACATCTCCCTAAATCATACTTCATCTTCAAATGTAAGCAATAACAGTGCCATATGCCACATAACATGATGCAACTATCCTGTGTGCAACTGAAAACACACTAATTCCTTATCCAGAAAAGGAGATAAAGTACATGAATGATGTTTACTATTTTTGATATATTGTAAGATAAATACTGTGATATAAAGTTTAAAATACTTAAGTTACTATTATATAAAGCCAATAATCTTATGTTACATGATAAGGAGCTAAGGCAGGGAAGAAAACAAAGATATTTGCTTAACATATATATACAAACATGTTCATAACAAGACAAAGGAGGAAATACTCATGACAATTACAATCCTTGTTTCTGTAGGAGTCACATGATCCTAGGTGACATTTAAAATGACCTTCTTCTACTATGTATTATGCATTATTCCTGTGTTCAACAAGCATCTCGGCTGGTCATGGTTAACTACCTGATAGGGTAACCAAATCTTCATTCCTGAAGGGTCTGGTTTATTAGTAGTCCTTCCTTAATTGTGTGGCTATAATTTTCCATTGACTTTAATCAAAGGGCTTGAAAATACCCAGACCCCCTAAGGGATCTCCTGTATTCCAGACATATGCTTCCTTACCTCCAGTGTAGAGTAGTAGTCCAATTTCCCTTTAGGAGTCAGGATCAATCACCCCATTCAGCACAGTAACTCTCTTTGCCTATCAATTCAGAGGCATGAGGAGCCCAACGTGGCCTGGCGGCAGTCTTAACTTCCACTTCAATTTAATCACTGTTGTGTCTTCTCATGGAAGCATTCCTCCCTCTGCAACTAAGACCTCCAGGCCAGCAGAATATAGCAGAGGATGAGACTGCGGTGACAGGAAACAAAATTTTGCTAGTGGGTCACTAGAGAAAATGGTGAGATGAGCCACTCTCATTTCCACCACTTGATTCCCGGACCTGTGAAATAACATCATATAGTAGATGCTGATTGAGAGCATATACAGCCTTCTGTAGAACCTTGCCCCAGGCCTGCAAGGTATTTTCATTTAGCTGGCATTGCAACTGAGTCTTCAACAGGCCATTCCACAACTCTATCAAGCCAGCAGCTTCTAGATGATGGGGAACATAATAAGATCAGTGAATTCTGTGAGCAAGGCCTCACTGGTGCACTTATTTTGCAGTGAATTGAGTCCATTGAACAGAAGCAATGTTGTGTAAAATACCAAGACAGTAGATAAGGGACCCTGTAGCTCCATGGATGGTATTTTTGGCAGAAGCATTGTATGCAGGGACAGCAGATTCATATACAGATTTTGTCTATTGCAGTGAGAACAAAATACTGCCTTTTCCATGATAGAAGCAGTCCAATGTAATTAACTTGTGACCTGGCAGCTGTCTGACCACCTCACATATTTATTTCTCATAGTCATGATTCAAGTTGTGTCTTCTAAACCCTCACAGGGTATATGAGTTTGTCTTAAATGACAAATTCACCCTAACATACTGTGATGGTTAATACTGAGTGTCAATTTGATTGGATTTAAGGATACAAATTTTTGATCCTGGGTGTGTCTGTGAGGGTGTTGCCAAAGGAGATTAACATTTGAGTTAATGGGCTGGGAAATGCAGACCCACCCTTAATCTGAGTGTGCACAATCTAATCAGCTGCCATCATGGTTAGAATATAAAGCAGGTAGAAAAATGTGAAAAGAGAGACTAGCCTAGCCTCCCAATCTATATCTTTCTCCCATGCTGGATGCTTGAGCCCTTGAACATCGGACTCCAGGTTCTTCAGTTTTGGAACTCATATTGGTTCTCCTCAGCCTGCAGATGGCCTATTGTGGGATTTTGTGATTGTGTGAGTTAATACTTAATAAACTCCCATATATATATGGAATATATGTGTGTATTACATTAGTTCTGTCCCTCTAGAGAATCCTGGTTAATATACATACTAATCCTCCTAAGCTTTTAAATTCCTTTCTCCACATTAAACCAAAGCAAGTACAGTATTTCTGACTTGCTAATTATTGGTCACCTTTTGGTCCCTGTTTCAGTCAACCAACAAAACAATTAGAACCCTTTTTAACTCCCTGAGCTGCAACATTAGTTAAGAATCGCTGCTTAATGACCTTATATCAATAATTTGACTTGATCCAACTTTATGTTCCTTTCACCATTATCCCACACCATTAGTATCTATTCCTACACATGTTCCCTGGATTTTTGTCTGTATATACTAGAAAGCACAAAGTAGTTCTTTTGGAATATAGTGAACCTCCTCGTTTTACTCATGAGGATTTATATTTCACCTTTAGACACCTTCTGGAAAAGAGGGATCATTAGTCTGAGGAGAGCTATTAGTCTTACAAGATAACTATCTTGGGAGAAGCTGTTAGAGTTTCTTCAGGCAATACACAATAAATCCCCTCCAATAGGGATAGAAGATGCTTCCACTATGTCTAGAAAGTCTGCTTCCACTGACAAAAATGATGCAGAATTTAGGGGCTCAATGTCTTAAGCTTCATCAGGATCTTCCCACATATCTCCATTTCAGCTTTCAGGAACCCCATTACTTCCTTTGCAATCAAAGGAGTAACAGAAGACAACCTGTGAGGTTGGTGGTTCAAACTTGCATTGTAATTCAGCCAGTTGCATGATAAAGATTTGGTTTTCCACAACCTCAGCCCTGAGCTACAGGAGATAACAGTCTCCTTCAGGGCTCATATAGAAGCTATCAGGCCATTTATGTGGCACTTGAATTGGGATGTTGAATCCTTGAGTTCATCTTTTTCTTTTCCTACTTAATCCAGCAACATTAGGAGCAACCAGTTGATCTCATTATACTTGTTGGTTAGACAGAAGTGTTTAAAAGTATCATATATAACCATGCAGATCCTTGGAAGATTCTTATATGCCATTGATAAATAGTATGCAATGGTGAGATTTTGTGTATCTCTACTGGCAGACCATGCCACAGACCATCAGTACTTTTTCTATCGCTGAAAATAGAATCATTAGCATATTTAAATCTAATCAGATTAGAGAGCAGATTTCATAAATCCCACAACCCATTCAGAAAACTCATCTTAAAATTCTGTTTCTATTAAACAATAAACATAAGATGGCAGTCTACAAATTGAAAAAAATAATTTGCAAAACCATGTGTCTGACAAGGGGTTAATACACAATATTTATAAAGAATTCGTACAACTAAATAGTGGGAAAAATATAATCCAATTAAAAGATGGGCAAAAAACCTGAATAGACATTTCTCCAAAGAAGACATAAAAATGGACAACAGGTATATAAAAAGGTGCTCAACATCATTAATCATCAGGAAAATACAAATCAAAATCACTATGGAATATCACCTCATACCCAGTAAGATGGCTATTGACAAAAAGTCAAAAGGTAATAAATGCTGGAGAGATTGTGAAAAAAAAGAACTCTCGTAACACCATCAGTAGAAATGTAGACTGATATTGCCAATGTGGAAAACAATATAGAAGTTTCTAAAGAAATGAAAAGTAGAATTATCATATGACTCAGCAATATTTTTTCTGGGTATATACCCAAAGGAAATGAAATTACAATCTCATAAAGATATATGTACTCCCATGTTCATTGCATCATTATTCACAATAACTAAGATATAAAAACAACCTAAGTTCCTGTTGACTGCCAAATGGATAAAAAAACTGTGCTATGTGCATACAGTGGACTATTACTCAGCCTGAAATAATGCACTTTGCCACAACACGGTTGAGCTTGGAGAACATCATTCTAAGTGAAATAAACCAGACACAGAAAGAAACTTTTCACATTATCTGACTTATATGTGACATTTTAACAAATTGTTTAAATATACAGAGATAGAGAACAAAACAGTGGTTACCAGATGAAGTGGTGGGGGAAGAGGGAGGTGTAAGTCAAAGGATATGAAGAAGCAGATATGTAGGATGATCAGGTATACAGATCTAATGTGTAGGATGAGAGCTATGGGTAACAAAATTGTACTGTATATGGCATCAGGCTAAATTAATAGATTTTAGCTGCTCTTGCCACAAAAACAACAACCAAAAAAGAAAGGGCAACTTTTTTTTGCTATCTATGCATATCCCATAACATCATGTTGTATGCCTTATAATAAATATGCACAATAAGTTTAAAAAACAAAGAATATAATACATATATTGAGTTTATAGAAAGAGACTTCTAGAAGATATTGAACCACTAGATGGAGGGGACTTGGGTCTCTAAATGACTATCTGAAGCAGATCAGCATCACATTTATTCCCCAGCATGCCACTGACTATGACATGTGACATGAGTATGTCATGTCTTTTGGCTATGGCATTAGTAACAGAATAAACTGTTAAAACATATTTTTTAAATTTTTACTTTTAAAATTTATTTACCTGTCACCCAGGCTGGAGTACAGTGGCATGATCTCGGCCCACTGCAACCTCTGCCTCCCAGGTTCAAGCAATTCTCCTGGCTCAGCCTCCCAAGTAGCTGGGATTATAGGCGCCCGCCACCACATCTGGCTAATTTTTTGTATTTTTAGTAGAGATGGGGTTTTGCCATGTTGACCAGGCTGGTTTTGAACTTCTGACCTCAGGTGATCCACCTGTCTTGGCCTCCCAAAGTGCTAGAATCTCCAGCCACAATGTTGTTAATGGAAAACAAATATTCCTCTAGAACCACTCTCAGTGCCAAAATTTATATTTGTCAGAATTCTCTAGAGAAGCAGAACCAATAATTATCATCTCTTAATATCTGTTGGGGGTTGATTCTAGGACCCCTCCATCCTCGAGTATACCAAAATCCAGTGATGCTCAAGTCCCTTATATAAAAGTCCCTTATATATAAAAGGATGGTATCTGTATACAACCTACACATATTCTCGTGTATGCTTTAAATCATCTCCAAATTACTTACAATACGTAATGCAATGTAAATGCTATGTAAATAGTTGTTATATTTTATTCTTTAGGGAATAATAACAAGAAAACAAAAGGTCAGTACATGTTCAGTACAGATATACCATACTTCTTTGTTTCAAATATTTTATCTGAAGTTGGTTGCCTCCACATACATGTGGAAAGAGAGACAGAGAGAGAGAAAAAAAGAAAAGAAAGAAAGAGAAAGAGAGAAAGAAAGAGACACAGAGAAATATATTTATAAGGAATTGGCTCATGTGATAATGGGTACTTGAAAGTCCCAGGATCTACAGGGTGAGTCAGGAAGCTGGAGTGGAGACTGAGGAGAGCTGACAGTTTAGTTCCTGTCTGGACTGTCAGGCTTAAGACCTAAAAAGAGCGAATGTCCCAGTTCAAAGGTCATTAGGAAGAAAGGCCTCTCTGTTACTTCGCCTTTTTGTTCTACTTTGACCTTCCATTGATTAGATGAGGCCCACCCACATTAGCAAGGGCAATATTCTTTACTCAGCCTACCAATTTAAATGTAATCTCATTCCAAAACATCCTCACAGAAACAGAATAATGTTTGTGTAAATATTTGGGCACCATATGGCCCAGTCAAGCTGGCACATAAAATTAACCATCTTGGCACTACTAAATCTTAGAGAAGAAACTTTCACCATGGCAGAGCCAGGACTCTTTAAAGATGCAACATTTGAGCAAAAAACTTGAATATTATGAAGGAATTGAAGGAATCATGAGATTCTCGGGTAAGAGCCTTTTCTTCAGTTACAGAGGGAAGACCAGAGCCAATGACCATGAGTCACAGCAGGTTACATGCTCTAGGAATAGCAAGGATGCTAGGGTAGCTTGTGTAAGAATGAGTGTTGGAAGCAGTGATAATAAACTTCATAGATATAGCCGGGGTCAGATCACGCATGGCTTTGTAGGACATCAAAAGGCACATAGATTATATTCTATTTGTGACAAATAAGGACAAGAAGAATTTGAGCCTGGAAAGGACATTCTGTGCTTTGAGAAAAAACATAAGATTAAGAGACAAGAATAAAAGTAGGAATATCAATTGAGAGCCTGTTTGTATAATTCAGTTTCATTTTCTTGAAATAAGACTACAGAATGTATACTGGCGGGTTGCAATAAGTGTCCCAATTTGAATGCTGCTCACTACATGGCCCAATCTTTTATATACACCTTCCTTAAGAATTCTGGAGTAAAGTGTGGAAGCTGACATACATTAAGGTTCTTGACCACCTCTCATCTCAGAGGGCAGATATTACCCTCAGGATTTCCTTTGCAGCATTAGAAGCTGCAGGCTCGTTAGACTCCAAATATGTGAACCACCACCACATGTCAACTTTGATTTAAAGCAAAGGAGCTGGCATTGCTTGAAGGTGAGGTCACTGGAATCGGAGCCTTGATGAAGTTTCTCAGAAAGAAAACATTGTGCTGTGTTTGTGTCTCCCTCACATTCCTCCTTCCCCCTCGCCTCACTTCCCACCACATGTGGGTTGGCTGTTCCTAAGGCCCCAGGGATTGAAGGAAAGGCATTGACTTTGGAGCATATCAAAGAGTCTACACAAAACCAGGGAGAAGTCCTCCTCAACCTGGGCACAGTTTTCCAAGGAAAGATATTCTAATTTTGATGGGAGAAAGAGACTGGGAGAAGAAGCTACTTCAGCCTGTTATAGAAAACAACTCTTGGTGTGTGTTCATGGAATTTGCTACATAATAAGGAAGCTGATTCTCCAGCTGTGAGTCAGAGTCTGGCTGATGTAAAAGGATGAAAGAAAAAGCCCCTAGAGGTTTACACACAGGCAAAATTTCCAGGATTGTGTCCCCATTAACAAAGGCTGGGACCAGAGAGTAAGGTTACCTGGGTTTCAAGATCAGCCCATTCATAGGCATCATGCAAGCCTGAGCTGGTTAATTTTCACCTTTGGCTTCAGTGTTCTCTTTTGTAAAGTAGGGGTAATAATGTTATTTCCTTTGTAGGGTTAATATGAGGATGAGGAGACGTAATGCATGGGAAAAAGCTTTGTAAATTCCAAAGCTATTACCAGTATAAGTTTGTTTCACTTCATACCACTCAACTAATATTTATATTGAAGATCCCTCTGCTTCTATTCCTGTTCTAGGTCTGGGGATTGAACCACAGTCGGATACCTAGTGGAGACAGAAAGTTAAAATCATGTTTGTTTGTAAATGTGAAAGTGTTGGTAGGTGTAAACAGTTTGATTCCTTAGAAGTGAGTTGGAACTCACCTTAGAAGATAGTTACTAATTGTATATCCAAAATTCCTTTCTACTGCAGTCTTTCTGTCTCAGAAGATGCTATTATATGATACCCATCAAATTGCTCAAAACAAAAGCACAGGAGTCTTTGTTTACTCTTTTTTATTTTTTATTTTTATTTTTTTGAGACAGAGTCTTGCTTTGTTGCCCAGGCTGGAGTGCAGTGGCACGACCATGGCTCAATGCAGTCTCAAATTCCTGGGCCCAAGTGATCCTCCCACCTCGGTCTCCCAAGTAGCTAGGACCACAGGCATGCACCATTACCACACACAGCTAGCCCAGCTTATTTATTTATTTTTTTTATTTAGATACAGGGGTCTCTCTATGTTGCTCAGGTTGGACTCAAACTCCTGTGCTCAAGCAATCTTACTGTCTCAGCTGCCCAAACTATTGGGACTATAGGTGTGAGCCACTGTACCCAGCCAATTTTTTTCTTTACTCCTTCCACATCCAGCCTATCAGAAAGTCCTGTATCCTCTGCCTGAAGAAAATATCTTGAAATCTCTCCTCCCCTGCCCATCTCTATTGCTATCACTCTGATGCAAGGCCTTCTGTCACTCTGCCTACATAAAAGTTACCAACTGCTTTCTCTGTCTCCAGTATTAACTTTTACCCTACAGCAAACAGGTCTTAAAGATACACTACCATTTCTTTGGGAAGCTGAGGCAGGAGAATCACTTGAACCTGGGAGGTGGAGATGACAGTGAACCAAGATCACACCACTGCACTCCAGCCTGGTGACGTAGCTAAACTGTGTCAAAAAAAAAAAAAAAAAAAAAAAGCCATACCATTTCTTGCTAACCTCTCTATCCACCTAGATTTCCAACTCCTTAGCATGGCCACTCATGCCTTATGTCATCTGGCCTCTGTCTTCTGGCTAATTTCTCTCACCAACGGTTTAGTCTACTGTAAGCACACTGGCATTCTTGCTGTACTTCAAGAGAATGTTACTGCTATCTTGGGGCATTTCACTGGCTGTTTCCTTTTCCTGCAAAGCTCTGATCCCGGATCATTTTTTCTCCTTCTCAGGTCTCAGCTCAAATGTCTTGACCTCAGAGAAGCTTCTGTCACCACCCAATATAACGACTGCCAGCCTAGTCACTTTCTCACTATGCTGCTTTTTGTTTCCTGAGCATTTATCATTATTTGCAATGATCCTGTTCACTTGTTTACATCTTTGTTGTCCATGGTCACCTATCTCAGAAACTCCGTGGGAATTGGCATCTTTTTTTCTATCTAGTTCAGTACTGTACCTGGCTACCAATCTCACTATGATGTACAGAAAACCCCATCAGGTCCACAATCAACAGCTTCAGAGTGGATCCAAAGGTCCCTTTTATTTTTAGAAAAGCACTTTATAGTACCTTTTAGGGATAAATCTAAAAATCTAACCCACCTAAATCCACCCTAGTTATGCAGGAAGATCTAAGGTGAATGACAGGATCTAAGTAAATTCTGCAGCTTTAGATAAGTTTTGTGTTCAGTGATATCAATTGGGTGTTTTGTGTTTTTAAAAAAACAAATCATGCTTCAGAAAATTGCTTCCCTGGAAAACAGTATTTTTCCTAAATATGGATTTTTACTTACCCAGGGCTATAAATCACGGGGTGTTCTTGTGGAAGTATCAGCAGTTGCATACAAGAGGAGAGTAGATGGAAAGGAATTGTCAGCAGGGGTATGTTGATTGGATATATTTATCATCTCACTCTGGTGAAAAGCTTGTTAAAAAAAGAAAAAGTAAAGGAATGAACAGAACACAGCATTAGAAAGAACACAGACTAAATACCCTTACTTGGTATTATTTACCAAAGTACAGACATGTACCAAACAAGGAAGTTTGTCTACTCTGGATCAAAGGGCCCTAATAAGTGTAAGTAGGTAAGTGGGGGAGGTGAGTAGGGGTAGGATGGCACTGGGAACTGACACCTGCTTTTAAAGGAAGACTGAGAGCTAGTCAGGTATGAGTAGGTAAAGAACCATGGCATTGCATTTGACCTGTGGATTCTGAATGAAGCCACTTCTAGTGGCAATTATAAGTTACTCTCTGTGTTGTGTATCGATTTGGATATCCCCAGCTTCTTAGGAGTGTCCCCTCACCCTTGGTCAAGTCAGGAGGTCGGAATGATCCTAGCCCACTGAGGACACTGTGCCCACTGGAGTGGCAATCTGTTGAGGACCAATGGCAACCAATGAAGTTAGATGATATCACAACCAAGAGGTAGATGGCAGGAAATAAATAAAGAAATGGCTCTGCCTACATGTGATAAAGTGGAACTTGGAAAATCTACAGGATCAAGAGATATAGGTGGGGTGGAGCACCATCTTTTGGCAATTAGGCTGGTTGAAGCTGATACTAGAGTAATTTTGCTATAAAAGGAAATGTGGCTTAGAGTACTGAGCTGCTTGTCTAGAGGAAAACAGCTCACACAGAGATGAGGAAGACATAGCTCACAGGATACCTACAGTTGGATAAGCTATTTCAGTGCCTTTCAGGACTCACATAATCCTTTTGATGCCCCTCAATGAGCTATGCACAAGTGTTCATTTTTCAATTCCCATTTTGGAAAATAGCTGAGCCCTTTACAAAGCCTAGTAAGAACTCCACATGGGAGGAAACATAGAAAAGGGCTTCTGCAAACTTATCCCAAAGAAACAAATTCTTCAGTCTGGAAGGGAAGATCAAGTCAATCACACATTCTGGAAGAGGTAAGTTACCCAACATATTCTTAAGTTTATGTTGCACACAGGCCTGGTTCCACAGGCATGAGATCGGTGCAGCCACACAGGACCCACACTCAGAAAGGAACCATACTTTGGGCTTAAAGCTCCACGGTCACTTTCTTGAAATCCTTAATTTTTTGTTTGAACTTGTATTGTGGAAGTGAAATCTGATAGGACAATGGAGCATATTTCTGGACTTGGAGTCTTAATCCTATGGACCCTACAGCCTGCTGCCTTCCCACCTCCCCTGGATAGGTTTTCAGCCACCTGCTCCAGGTCCCTGGTACTTGGTACCTGGGATTCCAGCCAGCCATCCCCTCCAAGCCCCTGCTCTGTGATTGTTGCTGCCCTCCCGCCAGGATTGTGAGGACCCTGGTAGTGTCATCAGGGGTGAGAAACCTATGTTCGCTGTCATCATCCATCTCCAGTTGGGATCTGCACATGGTGCAGGGTGGCCAGATCAGGATCAGACGTGCATGCCCTGTGGTGTCTCCAGGGGTGTACAGCAGCAACATTCCCTGCCACAGGTCAGTCCCAGTATTAAGACTGCAATTCTATAGTGGTTTCCTGTCCCAGTGGGTTGGAGCAATGAACTCTGAAAAGAAAAGACTGAAATCTGTGCTCCTAGGTAGGGCATTCCACTCCAGTGTGGGGGTTGATGGGAAAGGGAACCAGGCAGCCAGATGCACACAGCAGATTATGGAACAGACCTTGGTTACCTGGGAGGGTCCACACACATGCAATGAGTATCTCCCTGTTAGAGAGAGGGTGACATTGAATAGTGTTAAATAAAACTTATAGGAGGTCATAGGTTTGGACTGAGCTCCTGCACTAGGCCAAACAGACAGAACCAAAATGGAGTTACTTATGTGGAAGTTCCACACCACCAAGCCAAAACTAAGTTGTTTATCTGACTTTTCAAGAAGTCAGAAGAGAGAGAAATAATAGCTAAATCCCCAAACAGGTCAGTTTTAGCCTCATGATAAGAAAGTCACCTTTGCTTTAACTTTAAAAAAGTTATTTTAAGGAAAATAACTTTGAAACAACCAACCCACTTTTTATTCTGTTTCTGCTTTCCTCGGCACTTTTCTGTCTATTAAGTGAATTTCCTCTGCTTAACTCATCAGAACACTCATACTATTTGATAAAATGAGGTGCCGTCCAATTCTGGAATCACAAAAGAAAGCCAATTAAGGTCTTTAAATTTATTGTAATTTTGTCTCTTGACAATAGCAAACACAGAACAATATGACAACTTGGGAGGAGACTGGCAAAGAAGGAAAATATTATATTTTAATATAGTTTGTGGCACTTTTCTTATTTGTTGAACAAGGAGCCTCACAAATTGTATAGCCAGCCTTGGTTGCATGCATAGTTTTGTGGCTCTTCAGGTAATCCTTGTGTTCCTGCCTACAGCCTTTATATGGCCAAGAAGGCAAGCCTGGACATTTCTCAAAGACAACGCCAGGTCTTAGAACATTAAAAAGCTGAGAAATCTGGTGATAGAGGCAAGAGAGAAGGATAGGAGCGAAACAGGCATTAGTTGAAAGTCTGAGAAGATAAGAGATGTCTCCAGTTTCAGTTTAGCCACCTCACTGCACTTTCTAGAAATGGGTGGGAGGAGCTCCTAAGCAAAATCTATCCCTAAAAAAACCAATCTGCAGAACTATGTGAAGTCAACAGCATGACTAGAGGGTGTGTTTCCTACTGGATTCTTAGGGGGTTTTTAGGTGTTTTTTTCACCCAAATATGCCCAAGACAAACTTAAATGTTACAGTTGTAAAACTCCAATACATCAGAGAGGAGAAAGCAAAAGAAACATCTTAGAGTTCACTCCATACAATTTACAGATGGGGAGTAGGAGATCTATACCACTGCCAAGCGGAGCAGAAGAAATGCTCAAATGTATCAGAATAACCTGGTTAGTGACAGAATTTGGAAAATAACTTCTGAGACCCAATCCAGGGAAGTTTCCACTAAATCTGAGCCTTTCTTTCTTTCTTTCTCCTTCCTTCCTTCCTTCCTTTCTTTCTTTCTTTCTTTCTTTCTTTCTTTCTTTCTTTCTTTCTTTCTTTCTTTCTTTCTTTCTTTCTTTCTTTCTTTCTCTTCCTTCCTTCCTCTTTCTTTCTTTCTCTTTCTTTCTTTTTCTTCCTTCATTCTTTTCTTCCTTCATTCTTTCCTTCCTTCCTTCCTTTTCTTTCTTTCTTTCTTTCTTTCTTTCTTTCTTTCTTTCTTTCTTTCTTTCTTTCTTTCTTTCTTTCTCTTTCTTTCTTTCTTTCTTTCTTTTTCTTTCTTTCTCTTTCTTTCTTTTTCTTTCTTTCTCTCTCTCTTTCTTTCTTTCTTTCAATGGCTTTCATTTTTACAAATATTAAATGTGAAAAGGCCAGAATTTGCCTTAAAATATGATACCGTGTGTGGAGTGTCTACTACATTACAGGCCTTGAACATTCACAGTTTAACATACAACAGTCTTGTAAATATATTATCATTGCCCCATTTACAAGAGAGGATGTGAAGGCAGAGAGAGTACGTGAAGGCACAGAGAGTACAAATTGTGTAGTCTGTATATGAGCTGAGATTTAAATCCAGGTTAGTATAACTCTAAGCCTGTTATAATGGGTTTAGTGAAACCCAAAATTCAAATCCACCTGGAACTTGTAAATGTGACCTTATTTGAAAAGGGGGTCTTTGCAGCTCTTGATCTGAGGTCATCCTGGATTACCTGCATGGGTCCTGAATCCAGTGAAAAGTGTCCTGACAGGATACAAAAGAAAATATATGGGATATGGTTTGCCTGTGTCTTCGCCAAAATCTCGCTTGAGTTGTATTTCCCATAAACCCTACATGTCGAAGGAAGGGACCTCATGGGAGATAATTGAATCATGGGGACGGTTACCCCCATGCTGCTGTTCTTGTGATAGTGAGTGAGTTTTCATGAGATCTGATGGTTTTACAAGTGGCTTTTTCCCCTTTAGTTTGGCACTTCTCCTTCCTGCAATCCAGTGAAGAAGGGTGTGTTTGCTTCCCCTTCCACCATGATTGTAATACTTCCTGAGGCCTCCTCAGCCAGACAGAATTGTAAGTCAATTAAATCTCCTTCCTTTATAAATTAATCAGTCTTGGGTAGTTCTTTATATCAGCATGAGAATGGACTAATACAGACACACAGAGAAGATGACGTAAAGATAGAGGCAGAAAACTGAAATGATGTGTCTATAAGTCAAAGAATGCCAAGGATTTCTGGCAGCTCCTAAAAGCCAGGAGAGAGGCATGAAACAGATTCTACCTCAAAGCCTCCAGAAAGATTCCACTCTGCTGACACCTTGATTTTAGACTTCTGCGAACCGACCTATGAGAGAATAAATTTCTGTTGGCTTATGCCACCAAGTTTGTGATAATTTGTTATGACATCCCTAATAAATGAATACCTTTCTTTTTCACATATTATGGCTTCTTATATATACTTTTTTTTGTTTTGCTTCCCTTTTAGTCTCAAGGCTTGTCCCAATAGGAAGATTCTATAGATAATGGATAAAAAGGAATTAAAAGAAAACATCCCATATCTGATTGCTATTTTCAAAGCCATTTCTGGATCAGTTGATTCCATTACACAAGCAAGAATTCTTAAAATGAATTTCCTTGGAAAAATGAGAGGAAGCACCCCTAATAAATTACAAGCCATTGCTCCAGTTGCTTTTTGTTAAGAAAAAAAAGAACAGACCACTGAAATGATTCATAAATCATGTGATTTTAATACTGATGATACCATACAGAACTTTGTTGTTTACCAGGACTTTTATTTCACATGCATGATCTCATATCATTCCCAAGTCAAGCCTATATTTTTTTGTGTTATTTTATTCATAAAAATACAATGGATCAGTGAGTTACCTGCTCAGGGTACCATGATTAGTATGTGTCAGAATAGGGACTTCAGCTCAGCTCACTTGCTCAAATGCTTTTACCATTATGAAAGAAAGGCACAATTCTCTTGTATTCTTGATGGAGAAGTGACTTACTTGCTGAACCTTTTGTAAAAGTAGAAGAGAGGCCACAAGACAATTGGAAGGATTACACTCCAGACTTTTGCTTTTCTTATCTGGTCTGGTTCAAAGCATTTTCTGAATAAAGAAACATTTTATTGTGTGAGGCATTTTGGAATTCAAAATTGGGATTAAAGCCATAAAACTACCAGATGTTTTGGAGCAAAATCTCTAAACATGCTAGAGAATGTACTGTGATGCCTGCCACTTGAACACACTTGAGACACAGACTCAGAGGAGGAGCCTCATTTTTCTAATTTCTACCAGTGGTCATATTCAGGATAGTGCTAAAATGGGAGTAGGGGGAACACTTTAAAGCTTATGGCATTTGTGCATTTTTTCCTGCCTTTATAATTTGACACTATCCCTGAAACATAGAAGATATTGTCTTCATTTTACAGGTGAGGAAACTGAGGCTTAGAGGAATCTAATGACTTACCCAAGGTAACACAGCAAGAAAAGCTTCGTGGCTGGGGTTCTGATTCTGGATTTACACACTTCTCATTCCACCATACTTTATAATGAAATCACACTGTAGAGGTAAATTTAATTCCTGTTAATGGACCAGAAATTGTACGAAGTGTCATCTGCAGGGTAGGATGCTACGGACAGAAATCATTAATGGCTCCAAGTAGATCACAGTCAAGTAGGAGAAAAGGGGAAAAATGCCTCAGCACAGTACCTACATTACAACTACCATTCTGAATTCAGTTGTCCCTCCTTATGTGTAGGGAACTGGTTAAACAACCTTGAGAGTATACCAAAATCCAAGTATGCTCAAGTCTGTGTTATAAAATGGTGTACTATTTGCATATAATGTATTCACTTCTTCTGTATACTTTAAATCATTTCTTGATTATTTATAATACTTAATACATTGTAAATGCTTTGTAAATAGGTGTTTAACTCTATTGTTTAGAGAATAAACACCAATAATGAGTCTGTATATGTTCAGTAGAGATGCAATTATTTTTTACTATTTTCAACCTATAATTGAATCTATGGGTATGGAACCCATGGATACAGACAGCCAACTTTCCTTACAATTTTAATAGTTTATACCTGACCCTTTACCATCAGCTCTATATAGTTAGGCATGTACTCTGTACTATCTAGCATGCCAACTAGAAACAACAAGGTTCTGACTATTAGTAATTAATACAATACAGAAATGTACTAGCTGTTTTATTTAGAATGCTGATAATTGACAATTCCAGGGCTGGTTCTGTGACTCAATGATGCCATCAAGGACCTAGGTTTTTATCTATGTGCTTTTTATCTCATGGTTATAGAACAGCTACTCCAGCACCAGACCTCACATACTAGTGTCCTAAAGCAAGGCAAAAAGAGTTCTGTAAAATGGTTCTCTTTTTATCACAGACTTACTTTGAGCCAAGCATTGTACTTCTCTTATTTAATTTTCATTGAAACAAAACAACTTTGAGAATATCATATTTTCTACACCTTACAGGTAAGGCAACTAGAGGGGTCATTCAATTTGTCCCAGGTATAAGCTCAGAATTCAAACTCAGGTCCAAAATGTTCTGAAGGATAGGGCTTTAACCATCAAGATGCTATAAAACTTGCTTTGCTAAACATGATAACCCCATTAAGGTAAAATTCATACATTAATCATGTATTTGTAGGCTTATCATATAGTGGTTCATACAGTTATTAAAATTTATTTCCCTCATTCATTTTATAGACAAGGACACTGTAGCACAGAAGAAAATCTTTGAAAGTCATACCACTGTTTAGTGGAGAGCCAGGTCCCAGACCTCAACTCACGTCTCCTGCTCTGCCTTTCTCCTTTTACCACCTTGGTTTCATTCTATTTATGCCTAGGATGGGATGGGCCTAAGATGAGTATATGCTTTATATGTTTCAGTGAGAAGGTGGGGAAAGGGAAGCAGAGAGGGGTGTACTTTGCTGCCATATCTCAGGCAAGGCTCGAATACCAAGAATTTCCCTCCCTTTCCCATGAGAAACTGTCAGGAAAGAAACCACTTCAAGATGCTGCTATCTTCCTATGCAGGGGGTGGGGGTGGGAGGGAAGGAAAAAGAGTGAAAGAAAAGAAAGTAAAAGAGAGCCTAGAATGTCTTTCCATCTACATTACCAGAAAAACCACTCTTTTAACCATTGCTTACCTGCTTACATCAGATGAGAGACTTTTTAAAATCATTTTTTCTTTTTCTTTTTTTTTTCATACCTTCACTTCGTGAGGTTTAAGACAGTGCTGGTGAACATAAGCAAACGATGTGGAACAGTGTGCTTAGGTTTGCCCGGGCTGAGAGAATCATTCCTCTAATGTTCTTTCTATTCTTTTCTCATTTTTTTCTCATTCTTGGCTATGCTATTGTCACTTTCTCTGCACTGAAATCTTTCCAAGGCTCATGATTCCTTAAGTCTTATGTATGGTCCATAGAAAACAGACACATAATTCCTTGTTTTGATAGAATTTTCAATTAGCTTGGACCCTGGTGATCTTCTCCAAGGTCCTGTGATTTTTGTTGCCTCATTGAATGTAACTGATGAATTTGGGTGGGGGATGGAGTTGAACCTAATAAAGAATTGTACTTCCATAATGGAAAACAAAAGCCAATAATATTTTTACATACATTCTGAAAAAGTGAAACTATAGAGAGAATGTAGCATGCATATTGAGGTCTTAAATCAGCCTAATTTGCCAGACAAATTAGGTAATTAACAAAGGTCTTCTTAAAGGGTCATTAGCAAAGTAAGATTTGAACATGCAACAATTACAATACATGTTTTTCTCATAAAACAGCCAACATGATGACTAGTAATTAACCTCAGAACTGACAGAGCATTATTCCTCCTGTTTCTTTCCTAAGCAAAATTGTGCCAAAATGTCAAGGAAATCCCAAGGGATCTGTTAATTTTCTCAGTGCAAATTAATTTTATGTATTTATTATTTATACCATACATTTGACCAAACAAAATCTATCTGGCGTCTCAATGGTAATAATGTCAGTATCTTGAAATCTTATTTCTCACAATCTATAGTAAAATGATTTCAAGTCATATCTCCTACTTACAGAGACAATATGTCTAGTTTCCTTTTCATAGAACAGGAGCTCTAGATAATATACTGTGTTTATTAAATGGAAAGTAACTAGCATTTTTTGAGCACATATAAAGTGCTAGGTATGAAACTAGACGACTTTTTCAGTTCATTTCATTCTTCCAACAACCTTATAAGGTAGGTTTTATTAATCCCATTTCATGGGTAAGAACCCTGAGGATTAGAGGAAAGTAAAATTATTGGAATAGGATCCATCTGGTTTGTAATCCTGTGCTTTCTTTTACACCACAGTGCATATGCACACACACTTACAAACATGTACTATAAGCCCATTTATACTTTGCACTGAAATTATTCGAATATGACTGTAAGGTAGAGCATGAAAAATGATCCATTTAGGTTGAGTCCTTCTAGAGTCACGCATTCAGAAGTCAACAAATGCAAGGCATACCATTGTCATTTGTGATACTTTCCAAATATCTAAGTGTATCTGTGAGAGATATAGCCTGTGCTAGCTTGATGACACTCATTGCGTAGGCTAGCCATGAACCTTTCCGAAGAATGTGGAGAAGGAATGGCAAACAAAATGTGGCTGCATCCTGTCCATCTTCTTAGGTTGCCTGGATGTTTCTTCCTCCAGGAATCGTTCCGACTGCCAACTGAGTGTTTCTTTTTCCCTGAATTCCCTTTTTTAGAGCAATGTTGCTACCACACTCATATACACACAGATTATCTGGAACATATGTCAAAATGCAGTAGGTCTAAGGTGGTGTCTGAGACCCTGCATTATCAAGCTTCCAGGCAATACAGGTGCTGCTAGTCCATAAGGTACTCCTTGAATATAGCAAGAGTTTCAAGCACTCTCCACTTCTTGACTTATCTGATTTTTTTTTTTTTAATTTATAGGCCTTACTTCTCCGACTGAATTATTGTCATTTTCTTGGTAATCTGATTGCAGTTTTAAAAATTCATGTTCAAGAACCTCCCTGAACAATCTAAATGGACATTCAGTGACACTATCACATACACTTGTTTTAATTATCAGACTGGGATTTATCCTCTCTCTCCACACCCCTATCCCTGCCCACACACATTATAGAGTAAGAGCGTAATTTTTTTTCAGCTGGAACCCACACATTAAATGATTACGTGATACATAGTAGACAGACTCTTTTTTTCTTACTACCAATTTCATTTTCTTTGTAGTTAATGTAAGATTCTACCATAAACATGGTATGGTAACTGTAATAGTTTTCTGTGTTCTTTAAAGTTCATTATTTTTGTAGTTTATAGGAGAGCAGTTAGGCTGAATTGAGGGCTACTAACCAAAAATGCCATATTAAACGAAAAGTTTTGTGTATGGATATGTCTGTGTAAGTATAAAATATGCATAGTATAAAACATAAATATATATATACATATTTCCACTTGGATTCCTAGCCTATCTGTGCTATTTTTTGAGATTCTTGATTAAAATTAAGTAAAGCACAATCTTTTTCCTGAGAAGAAAAATCCAGTATTGATTTTTCTTTATTGACCAATCATACATTGCAGCATAAATATTTATGATGGCTGCACATAATAAAAAAAATAAGTTAAATACCACAGAGGAAAATGAAATGTAAATGGGAAAGGATTCCTCGTGGGTAATACATCACTTTATAATCTTATGTTACTCTAAGAAGCACCTAACAGCTTTCTAGAATCAATGCTCAGATTACAAGACCTTCATCATCACAAACAGACATTTGCAATTTGGTCTCCTGTCCTCTTGGGGCTTACCCGTGTCAGGTTTATTTGGCGATTTAGCAAGTGAAATACAATATATATGCAAAGCCCTTCTAAAGTGGCCAGGTGTTTAAATTGAACTCTTCTAATATTTTAGAGCATTTTTGTAGACTCCCCAAATGTCAGAGTTGAAAGGAGCCATAGAGATCATTATTCCATGGTTCGTTCTTTATGGTGGAGGGAAAGAAAGTACAGAGAGGAAAAGTGCTGGTCTGAGATCACACACAGCACGCTGTTAGTTGAGCAAGAATTGTATGTGGCTCCCAGTCTTTCAGTACAGTGTCTCTCCTGAGCAAGTCTGTAATTTTGCAGAGCTGAGAGTGATGTGGAAAGGGCAGCAGGGATGCAGTATGAGTAGGGTGTGGATAGCTCAGATTATAAAAGATGAATTTTCCTTAAATACTTAGCCAGGCAGGTTTAAAATTCCAAAGGACACAGTAAAACAGTAAACAGCAGCTCTATTTTTTTCTGGAGTTGTTAAGGACTTGGTTGGAATATACAGAGACAGCCATTTGGTTGGACATCAGTTTCTGTCTATTGATCTCAGAAGGCTGGTGAATGATACTGAAGGGTTTTGAGTGTCAGTCTCTAAAAGTCTTTAAGTGGTAGTCACAAAGATCTTTAAGAAAAAGTGGGTCCTCACTGCCACCGTCTTTTCCATTACTTAGTCTTGTGAGGGCAGTAACTTCCATTTTTATAGACTCAGGCCCTTTTTGGTAATTCAAGAAGATGGAAGACGGGATACACCAGTGAATATTATCTACAGGAGTTAGAGATTCTAAATGTACAATGCACACATGTTTGAATGTGAGCAATATTAGTAAATTAAAATTTATGTCATACAGTTAAAAATACACTACGCATTTATCTTCTACATACTATTTATGGGAAAGAGAAAGAGAACATAGGACTTCTGGCTTTTTAATTATCTTTCAGTCTCCTCTCAATTATTATAGCAGGAAATACATAACGCCTCCCTTCTTTGTCATCAACCTCCTTAAACATGCTTACTGAACAAGATTCTCAAATGGTAAATGGTTATGAAAATACACTTCAGTGAGATAACTTCAGGGATCAGACATATATCTAAACTGGGTAGAGATTATAAATCCTGTATTCAAAACTGTTATGTTTGTCCTCAAAAAGAAGTGCTTTTTGGGTGAAATATGTGTGTGTCTGTGTGTGTGTGTGTAAAAATATATATATATATATATATATGGTATATATATATATATACCTGCATGTATATATTTTTAAAGAAAAGAGCAGAAGAAAGTAATAGCTGCTATCTTGCATCAAAAATGCAAATATTCATGGTAACTTGAGTATTCATACCAGGTCAGCAATCCAATGCAGTTTGAGAGTTAAAAGAACTCCCTCGATAGCTCTAAAACCAGAGTCTGGATGACGAGAAGGATACCTGATGTTTGAATTGCCTTTGCAACTACATTTTTTAGGGCGTTCAAATTGCTGCTCGCTAACATTTACAGTTCTCTGCAGCCATAATATACCTCCATGGGATTTGAAAGGAGATCAAAGAAGCAGGAAAGATATTTCTATTCCCAAATTCTTACTAGGAAAAGATCGGTACATGTCAAATAGCTTTTAATGTCCACAAACCCAGTTCTGTATACACACAAGGTCATTTCCATTAGTAAAACCTACACTTTTCTCACCGAAAATCTGTTCAACTCCAAAGAGGAAAGAAACTCTGCTGTGAATGTTAATAGTTATAGATGTTAGCCTTCAGAGGAACTTTCTCAACATTTTAAGTCCCTTTCCCATTGGTTACAGAATATAAACATGCCTTTTGTTAAGAGAACTTGCTCTACATAAATTCCTACTTTTGCTTAAAAAATTGAAGTAGGTGCAGGAAAAGTAGAATATTTTAAAGAAAGGATTTTTCACTTTGTAAACAAGCCTTGACAAATTTCAGAAAAGCATACCGTATGCATAGCATATCTCTTCTCTAATATCCACATTGCACATATATTAAAATTCAACAGAAGCAAAAGTAAACAAATTAAAATGATTTTGTCTACAGAGGAGGGAGGAGACAAATAGAGGGTACAAATAAAATCTAGATTTCTCTGAATGTATCTCATTTTGTAAATTTTACTTTGGAGACATGGTAAATATATTACATCATTCTAAAAAATAAATCAAAAGAAACCTGGAAATATATAAAAATCGAAAGCAAAACATAATAAATGGATGTGTGTATTCAGTTGGTGACAAAGACACACATGGACAATTTATTTTAGTTGACTATAAAGCACAATAAAGTGTAAATATATACCAAGAACAAAATAAAATGCAAGAAACTTCTTAACTTGCTTTCAGCAGTCATATTGATAGTAGAAACATTGGCTTTTATTCTAATATTATTAGCTATTTTATTCGGATAAAACATATAAGTGCTTGGGAACCAAAATTTTTCATCAGATAATTTAAAATCAAGATATTAAGCAAACCCCAAATTACCTGATTTTGAATTAGAAATAGTACAACCTTGTGAAATATTTTATCTTAAAAATATACATATTTCCTAGTTCTGTCCAAAGAAAAGCATTAGAAACAACGTTTGACCAGTACTAACCAGTAGCAAGAAGTCCCTCTAAGTTCCAGGAGACTGCTTCAAGATGTCAGTTCCCACTAATGAGAACAAGGACACCTTGAAGAAATTATTAATTACTTCTGGATCTGGTGTCAGAAACTTACGAGATGAGCCTGAGATATTGTATCATACCTAGAAAGCAACTCTATTAAGAAATGAGAATATGTCAAAAGGACTTAGGAGTTCCCCAAAAATATTCTCAGGAGTTGGCCAAAAAGTGGGAGAGTTTGGGCCGCAAAAAAGACTAATTGAAATAGATTAAAACATATACAATTTTTTATAATCCATGAGTTCATAAGGATACCTTTAAACAAAAATCACAAACTCACATTTTTCACCTTTGTATGAGCCAATATATTCTGAAAACTTCTAAACAAGAAGTAAAAATGCAATTATTAATTCATCTTCTCCATAAGAACTGTATCTTATGTATCCAAATATTTATGGAAGAAAAATATTTCTTTATAGAACAATTGCCGCTATTAAACCTAGGGGTAATAATAGAATCTCAATATTTTGGCATCTCTCATGAAATAATAATAAATCTAGACAATGAACATTCATGGATTTTAAAACCTTAGGTGAAATGCCAATGAGGAACTTTCAAAAGTTTAATCATCATTTAGCTCCTACTTGTAAGTGAGAATATGCAGTATTTGGCGGAGAGTTCTGTATATTAGCTAACTGATAAGAGCATATGGACACATACAGGGGAACAACACACACTGGGGCGTATCGGAAGGTCAAAGGCAAGAGGAGGGAGAGGATCAGAAAAAATAACTGATGAGTACTAGGATTAATATCCGGATGATGAAATAATCTGTAGAGCAAATCCCCATAACACAAGTTTACCTGTGTAACAAACCTGCACAGGTACCTCTGAACTTAAAGTTAAAAGTCTGACATTGTGGAAAGATTAAAAAAAAATGAGTAAGATAAATTAGTTAACACTAAGTTTGGAAACTTAAACGAGAAGCAAGAGACAAAAATTAATAATTCATAATAAATCTGATAAGGTCTAAAAATTGTTCAATCACATGGAAAACACTTGAATCAACTAATTAATCTTAACATCAGAAGAATAGACACCATCATCAAACATGAATTATCTTCTGATATGATGGAATAGGAACCGATATGCTGCCTCCTATAAAGTATTCAAACCTTACAAGATCACAGAAAATACAAGACTAAAGTAAGATATTAAATAAAGATGCAATATAAAAATTCAGAATGAGAAAAATTCTGCAAGACAAAATATCAAGTTTCTACAACACACAAATTACATACAACCTCAGGTGCACAAGCACATACTCACAAAGAGGGATAAGAAAACTGTACATTAGGCCGGGCGCGGTGGCTCAAGCCTGTAATCCCAGCACTTTGGGAGGCCGAGACGGGTGGATCATGAGGTCAGGAGATCGAGACCATCCTGGCTAACACAATGAAACCCCGTCTCTACTAAAAAATACAAAAAAAAACTAGCCGGGTGAGGTGGCGGGCGCCTGTAGTCCCAGCTACTCGGGAGGCTGAGGCAGGAGAATGGCGCGGACCCGGGAGGCGGAGCTTGCAGTGAGCTGAGATCCGGCCACTGCACTCCAGCCTGGGAGACAGAGCGAGACTCCGTCTCAAAAAAAAAAAAAAGAAAACTGTACATTAAAATACATTGCAGAGACATATCATTCAGATTAATTGTTTTAGATCTTGTTTGCATCCTGCCTTAACACAATTGAAAATTATATATTTTAGACAATCAGGGAAATCTGAATACTGGGCACATATTTAACAACATTAAGGGATTTTTTGGTATGATCTTTGTATTGTGGCTTTATTTTTCTGAAATATTCTTAATTTTAGATCTGTATATTGAAATATGTATGTTTGAATGACCAAGTGGTGTCTGCATTGGCTTCAAACTAATCCAGTAGTGTCTTGGGTAGAAGGGAGACAGGGGCAAGGAGATGGGGTGAATGAAACAAGATTAACAACATATTAAAACTAGTTAAAGTTAAGTAGTTATTATACTAATTTCTCTCTGTGTGTATATGTTTGAATATTTCAATGATAAAAAGTTTTTAAAATGGTAAAATAGGGTTTAACACATATTTCTTATAATGATAAACCACACTAAAGAATTAGTACATTTTTATAGCAAGTAATAGAAACCCAACTTAAACTAGGTTAAGCAAAAGGGGAAAAAAAAGGAAATGTATTTGATGTATTTGTTTAAATTACTGAAATTTCCAGCGATGGAGCTGGCTCAGAAACTGAAGATTCAAATGTCAACTTGTTCCATTTCTTTTTCCTTTTAGCCCTTCCCTGTCTCTCTGTATCCCCATCTTTCCTGTTTCCCTCATCCTCTCTCTCCTCTTGTTTCCACTTTTCTTTGTAACTCATTTCTCCTTACTGCAGCCAGCATTACTCTATGAGAAGAGGGAGAGAAATCCAATAATATACAATCCCAGTTTAGTATCCCTGGAAAAGACAGACACTCTCTCAGTGAAGGTCTTACTGGTTTCAAGAACGGAGTTGAACTGAGTTATTATAAACCCCAGTCATGGCTCAATGACCTCTAGTCCACTTAAGGATCCTCTCTGGTTTACTTTATTCTAATTTTTGGCTCTTTCATCCCTAATTCTTATTATCATTTATTTTCCCTGACACAGAAAATATTGCCTCATTTTTTTGTTATAATATACTTTTCTATATAAGTACCTTTGTAAAATACATATTATGGTTTTGCATGCATATATACTTGTGATAAATAGCTCATCTGAAACTAATCTTTTGTGCCTTTAAAATATTGTTTTAAAAATAATTTTATTCGGGTGTATTTACATGCAGAAGATGCACAGTTCTTAAGTGTACAGTTAAATGAGTTTGACAATGTCTATTCCCATGTAATGGACACCTTAGTCAAAACATAGAACATTTCCATCACCCTGGAAAATGTCCTTCTCTCCCTTTACAGTAAATCCCAAATTAGATGCAACTACTGTTATGATTTCTATTACCACAGATTAGTTTGCATGTTTAACTTCATAAACATGGAATCATATGGTACGTACTCCTTGATGTCTGGCGTCTTTTATTCCACTTAATGTTTGTGAGATTAATCCAAGTGTTTACCTATATCAGTAATTTTAAAATTATTATTTTGTCACTTATCAATATTCTACAGTAAAAGTATAACACTATGTTTTAAGAAAGGTATGTGTGCATCTAATTCCTTTCTTCTGACTACTTCATAGTATTGTGCAATATACAGCCTGTATATTTTAATCATCCGATCCCCTGGTCACAGACACTTAGGTTGTCTCTCAACCCCTACCAGCAGAAAATAGTGCTGCGGTAAACATCTTTGAATCCATTCCCTTTGGGATCTGTGTGAGAATTGTTTGGAGCCAATAAATATTCTCATTTCATTTTAAAAAGTTGCTGTCTAGAATGCTCACATCAGTTTTCACTCTTCTTAGAAGCACTTCCAGGCATTGTTTACCCATATAATGGCCATGCATAACAATACAATAAGTTTAAAAATACTAACGAGTTTTCAATATTTAGAGCAGCACTGTACAATAGAAATTTCTGGGATGAAGGAAATATTCCATATCCTCATTGTCCAAAATGGTAGCTACTCACTACATGTGGTTACTGAACACTGGAAATGTGGCTAGTATCATTGAGACACTGAATTTTAAATTTAATTTTCATTAATTAGTCACCTGTGTTGGGTGGCTACCGTATTGGACAGTGTTCATTTCCAGTCCATCAGGAGGATGATATTAGACTTATATTCTGAGACTAGTGGGGAGTCACTGGAAAGAGTTTGAAGAGAATGGTATAATACAACTTGCACTTTAGATCATTCCAGCAGGGGTGGAGAATGAGTGAGTGGAGTGGGGTTAAACAGAAGTCAGAGAATATTAGCTGGAATGCTATTGTAGTGATCCTAGCTAGAGAAGATGGTGGCTTGTGTAAAAGCTGCAGGGCTTGAGAGAACAGACAGTCAAGAATTTAAGCAGAAACACTAATAGGGCTCACAGAGTGACTTCAATAGGGGATCAGAATGAAGAATCAACAATAAATTTGAAGTTTCTAGCTTGAACACCAAGATATATGACTGTACATCGTCTCTGGTAAAAAAAAAAAAAAAAAAAAAAAAAAAAAGTCCCAGCAAATTCACATGGAAAAATCACCCGTCAACCAGGGATGGTGATGTGAACTTAGTTGCAGTCCTTTGAGTCATGGAAAGATTGTGTCTGTGGCCAAATTTTCTCAGGCTCTGGAACCCTGTCTATTACTGCCCTTGTTTCACCAATGTTCACACCAAACATCACCTTGATCTTTCACATACCATTTTTTGCTCAGTCATGTGATGACATCTTTTAGCACAAAAGGAATGAAGTGACCTGGGGAATCTTGCATGTATCTGGAAGCTGTGAGGCTGACACAGAAGGAAAAGTCTGGGAACTGATGTGCAACCATTGTTTAATGTTGCAGGCAATTAGTGAGCGGGAACAGCTGCTATGGTTAAACTGTTAAAAATGCCAAAGTAAGTGAAACAGAGCATATGTGATAGGTTTTATCTCCAAAGTACTACTTTGAGGATTATATTGACATAATTTGCCTATCATATTTTCCCCCTTTGAAATGATTTGCATAACATTTCCTAGAAATATGCTCCATATGCGTTTTAGTAATTTGGTGGTAGAAGTGTAAACTCAAGCTCACTGAAGGAGAGCCAGCTAGAAGAAGAGCCATGAATCTCCAACTGGAGCCAGAGAATATCTCTCTTTATGGGGAAGGAGGCTCCACAGGGAAAGCGAGCTGGAAAATGGACAGTTACATGAGTGCTTTCACAGGCCAAACACTGCCAGGCACATTGTGCTGTCCGTAGGAAACATTCCAGGTATTTGTTGCCAGCCCCATTTATATATTTGCAAACTGAGACTCCATTAGAGAAGGTAATTCTCTCAAGTTATAGTTTAAAAGTGCCAGATCCAGGATATAAATCCATTTTACTTGACTAAAAAATGACTTTTTTAGACAAAAATTTCACCTATGGAGTTGGACTAATGTAGTATCTCTCAAAGTGTGATTCCAAGTAGCATAGACCTTATGTAAAAATATTTTACAAGTATGAATCACCAGAATCACTACTTCAGACTTATTGAATCGTAAATTCTAGAGTTGGCCACAAAACACGTATTTTTACACAGGTTCAGGTAATTTCGATGTATGTTCATGTTTTAGAACCACTGGAAAAGTGAGATTTAATTAATCATATAGGAGTCAGTTATCCAGGAAGACTACAGCTGGGATTATGGAAGATCAAAAGAAATACAACATATGTTTTCCACAAAAAGTAATTGCAGAATATTTGGGGAAATATGCATTACTGAAATACTGGCAACTTGGCTGAATCAAAAGAATGCTAGATAAGTGATGCTGAAACTTGGTTTTCAGGCCCAGATCTGATGCTAATGTGCAGGTTGGCTTTGAATAAATTATTTAACTTCTATATGTTTTCTTTAATCATCAATTATAATGATAATGGTGACGGTGATACGAGTTAGTACATTTGCATGGCCCTGTAGAGTTTACAATGCGTTTTCATTATTTTAGAGGTAAGTGGGATAGTGATCAGCCAAAATTGAAGGTGTTTGCTTAGAAAATCTCTGATATATTTTCTAGATTGACACTATGGAAGACTTTCCATATAAGTAAGGTTAAAATATTCAAAATTATAGATGACCATGTCTATGGGTCTTAAGCATAATTGCATTTCAAAGTCACCTGGGAGCTTAACAGAAAGCCAAAAAATAAAAAAATTAAAAATCCAAGCCTCTCTCTTCAGAGCGGAAGCTCGCGCCATATATATATATATATCATCTGAAGGGTGTGTGTGTGAACCAAGGTAAGTCATATTACAATCACCATATTAGAATTACACACATGTTCATATATTCTTCTGGTGATTCTAATATGTTTCTAAAGCTGAGAACTATGGCTTTAAATGGGAAGTGAGTTCAAATAAAGGAGAGATAACAGTGGCTAATAGCAGTTCTCTGAAGAGGTAGGGTGACATCCTAGCTAACCATCTTCAGTGACTCTCTGCCATCTATGATGAAATTCTAGTTTGCTTAGCCTGGAATTCAGAACTTTTTATGTTCTGTTTCTTGAGAACATTTCCTGCTTTCTGTTCAATTAATCACTCTTGTAAACCCTAGCTTTAGCCAAATTTGACCCCTTGCTTTCCTCCAGTTACACCCAGAGCTCTACATCTTTTGTAGTTTTTTTAGTGTTGTTTCCTGTGTCTGATTTTGTCTGTTAAAAAAAAAAAAACCCTTCTTCCACAGCAAGATTCAAGTGTTAGATCCTTCATGAAACCTTCCCTGATGGTATCTTCTAATGAGCATCTCTCCTTCCTCTGACGTCCTATTACATTTTGGATATTTTATTGACTAGGATGTTATTGACTGCCTTTAGAATTCCTTGTCTCAAATTGCTGCAGTAATAAAGACAATGTGTTATCTCACAAGTCTGGAGGTGAAATGACTGCAAGGCCAATTAATTTAACAGCTCAACAATATCATAAAAGAGTCACATTCTTTCCACCTTCCCCATCTTCTAACCTAGCTTTAGTTCCATTGGTAAATCTAAAAGAACCACCCAGTTACAAGTGTCTTGTACTGATATAAAAATGTCCAGTGGGTGATGGAAGCCTTTGTTGGTTTATTTTGAAGAACATGAAAACCTTTCCAAGAATCTGCCTATCAGACCTCCCCACATGTTTCATTGACCAAAATTATGTTACGTGCTCATTCCTAAACCATTAATTGGCAAGGAGAATGCAATTTCCATGACTGGGTTCATTGAAATACATGTTTAATGGGAGGATTTTCTAAACAAATGAGAGTGCTCTCAGCAAGAAGTGGTGGTAACTGGTGAACAGTTGGCTAAGCTGCTAACTCCTTTTTTCAAGCAAGTATACTCTTTCAATTTATATGATAGTTGTCTATTCCTGTGTTTTGTTTGTTTTGTTTTTTTATTAAGCTCAAGTCTCCTTGAAGACAGATTTTTGCTTTATGATTAAAGGCATCAGCTTTGCAGCCAGGACACACCTGCATTGAAATTAAGGTGACAAACTCATCCCAGTTTTCCCAGGGCTTTCCCAATGTTAGCACACAAATTCCCACGTCCATAGAAACTTCTTAGTCCTGGGAAAAGCAGAATATTTGGTCACCCCAGTTGAAATTTCATCTCTGCCATATACTGACCACATAAGTTGGGATTCCAGTCATTACATTCCCCAGCGTTTCATTCAAGACCTGCTTCTTGAATGTCCACAATGTGTCAGGCACTGTTTTTCAGAAAGCTCTCCTTGTTTTTCTGATCACTCTAGCACTAGCTGTTTGATTTCCCGCAATCGTGCTAAAGTTGCCCCTGGACTGCCTTGTGCATGACCCCCTCTCTGCACCCCATCACTCAGAGATGATGTCAGAGGAAGCCTGGCCGCCTGACGAACGGGGCTTGGGAAATCCCCAGGAGTTTTCAGACACTGTTTCTGGCCTGAAAAACAAAACACTCATGAAACAGCCGAGGGTCCCAATCTGCTCAGGGAACATGCTGTCCTCTCCTGTTTGCAGGGCCATTTTCTTGGACAAGCAGCAGCTCTGTTTGTTGGACTTTTGGCCCCATGCAGTCACTGTGAGGCAAGGCACATCTCACACAAACAGGCCAGTGAAATGAGGTAATTGCGGCTTTCGATGAATGCTATTTCTGTCTCTTGGGCTATGCTGGCTGGGATGTGAAGAACAAGAGTTAGTGTATCTGACACGTTATGGCTTTCTCCACAAAGTGGAAATAGATAACGCAGGAATGGGAAAGTCCCTCTCTGTTTTCTCCTAATGATGAGTGAATATTCCATGCACACGCTATTTTCAGGCAAGACCTGCACCATGTTGGAAAGTCGTTACAATTGCCAGAACACTTCCATTTGGGCGCAAAAAATGACCTTCAACATGATTTAATAAAACTATGTGGAACATAATCTATGTGTCGAGCGTGTTATACATGTCATCTATTTTCCTCTTCACAAGGACCCTCAGAGATAATTAGTTTTCCTACTGTAGACAGTAGTAAATATGACTCAAAGTGATGAAACTCCAGGACACAGAACTAACATGTATGTGCAAGGCCAGGGTGGGTACCAAAATATCTTCTCTCCATAAGCTAAAGCCATTTACTGCACCAGTGCTAATTTTAGTCATTTAAATTAGATTATTTTCCCCTGAAGTATATTTTATTCTGTCATATTACTTCAAAATGGGAACTATAACATGATTTCTTTTTAACCCAGTTATCACTCTTCACAGTGACATTCTGGACCAGAATATAATGACAATTTAGCTGAATTTAACAAACATTCAGTTTTCTCACACTGACTGTTTCTGTTTGTTTGAATTCCATGTTTTGTTTTTGTTCTTTTGTGTCCTCTCTCATTTAATTCTCCAACACCCACTGACATTGTCCACAGGCCTACCTCTTGGATTCCCTCATCACTATGACTTATTAAATTTATAGTTTTTAATGTGTCAACTGGATAACCAGATATCATTAAGTTATTGTATAAAAAAAGAGTAAATGAGCTCTACTCTGGAACTTAAGGGGCTATTTCATGACTAAAATTCAAAACTTGGTTTAGTAGGCATGTTTAGGTATCCATAGGAAGAAGCCTTGGGTTAAAAATATTTGGTAAATAGCAGGCTTTTTGGAATTAGAGTTCTAGTGTTAGTCTGTCATATTCTAACTCGTAGACTGGCATCCATTTAACCTTTCCAAGTCTCAGTTTTTCTACCAGAAAAATTGGAAACATGCATAATATGCACACTGTCTTTGCAAATATTAGGCACATCATGTATGAGAAAAACTCTTTGCAAAGTGCCTGGTGCCTAGCAAACTTCATAAATGTGAGCTATGCATTATTATTGGGGGTTATTCTATATCCTCTCATGTCACCGCCTATTCCTAGGTCACAGGCTGTGCTGGAAATAGTAATCTCCGAATTTATGTTTATAAATGTGTCTACAGGTTCACAGTACCATTTCCATGAAGACTGCTCAAGCATGTTTTTGTCTAGAAAGTGGTAGATAGACTGTAACTGTGGCATTAATTACTTACTGGGTAATCAAATGACCTGGGCTCGAGTTTTAAATTTCAAATGTGCCTGGGATTCAATCTCCAGTTCCTCGTCATTGTTGTTTATTTTCCCCCTCACTTCTCTGTTCTCTTCTATGCCTCAACTTTACTGGTTTTTTAATGCTGAAAAAAAAAAATCATTTTAATTTCCTGACTCTAACCATTCCCTAAGTGTCTCATCTTTCACCAAAAGCAGCTAATCAAGGTACTTTGATAGATAAAACATTTCCCACTCTGGGAGGAATTTTCACGCTAGTTGTTGGGTTAGTCTATATATTTCTTCCCTCTATGATTAAAGTAGAAACATGGGCTGGGTGTGGTGGCTTACACCTGTAATCCCAGCATTTTGAGAGGCCAAGAAGAGAACACTGTTTGAAGCCACGAGTTTGAGGCTGCAGTGAGATATTGTCACGCCACTACACTCCTCCATGGGCAACAAAGGAAGACTGCATCCCTAAAAAAAGAAAAAAAAATTAGCCCTGTGTGGTGGTGCACACCTGCAGTCCTAGCTTCTCAGGAGGCTGAGACAGGATGATCACTAGAGCCCAGGAGTTTGAGGTTGTGGTGAGCTGTGATCAAGCTACTGCAGTCTGGTCTGGGTAACCGAATGAGACTCTGTCTCAAAAAGAAAAAAAAAAAAAAGCAGACGTGTAGATAGTAAACAGTATCCTTATCAACTAGGAGGCAACTACTTGTCTGAGCCACATTTAGAGGCAGGTAGGGAAGTTAATGAGAGCTTCACTAAACATATGTTTATTTAAGCTGAACCTTGAAGGATGAAATAATCAGGTTCTCAGTCCAAGGACACCCCATTCCTTGGTGCTATTTCAGGTCACAATAAGGTAGACCCAATTAGGTGAGCTACCAGCATGCTCAGAGAGACAATTTACCACCAGTAAAGACCATTAGGGTTAACAGAAGTTGCAAAATCCAGTGAAGGGCTCATGAAGGGTGAGGATGGAAAGTGTTCTTGGACATTTGCTCTGGGTTGAAAATGCTATTGTGTGTTCATTAAAATAGCAACAAAATAAAAGACCCTTCAGGAAATCCCAGTAACTAAGGTCATCAGTATCAAGAAATCAGAGCCCTAGTCCCTGAGCAGACATTCTGTCATGTAAAGCCTCATTTAGAAATATTGACAAATTGATCTATACTATTTTTTAACGCTTAAAACACTCATGGTTGTGCTTATGTAATTGGAAGGAGGAGGCAGGAAATGGAAGGGAGGCCATTTTATTCTTTCAGAAAGTGCTTCTGCGTGAGTGAAACAAGGACAAACCTACGAGAGAGACAGCCCTAAGAATATTGCTAATAGAAGCACTGAACGGAGGCAAGCAGGTTTTATACCTGGAAGGAATATCAAAGAAAGCTCAAGAAGTACAGCAGCTAAGGACTGCCATGCTACTATAGGTCTGGCATTGAATTGACATCAGCTAAAGCAGCAAAAGCTATGGTACTTTGAGTCTAGATCCTCTCTTAGCCACCCAGTCTACAAATGTCTGGATGATCTTTAGCTCCCCCTTATTCCTCATCACACCCACTCAAGCAATCAGCTACTTCTAGAAACTCTCTCTTCTATGTTTCTATACTGTTTAATTCACTCTGTCCTTGGTATGGTTTGGCTGTGTCCCCACTCAGATCTCACCTTGAATTGTAGCTCCATAATTCCCATGTGTTGTGGGAGGAACCCAGGGGGAGATAATTGAATCACGAGAGCGGGTCTTTCTTGTGCTGTTCTAGTGATAGTGGTAAGTCTCATGAGATCTGATGGTTTTATAAAGGGGAGTTTCCCTGCACAAATTCGTTCTCGTATGTTACCATGTAAGACATGCATTTTGCCTTCTGCCATGATTATGAGGCCTCCCTAGCCACGTAGAACTGTGAGTCCATTAAACCTCTTTTTCTTTATAAATTACTCAGTCTCTGGTATGTCCTTATCAGCAGCATGAGAACAAAGTAATACACCCCTTGATGCTACTTTCATGGTGCAAATTCCATCTAGTTTTGTTTTTTTGTTTGTTTGTTGGTTGGTCTTTTGTTTGTTTGTTTGTTTGTTTTTTGGTGCTGTTTTGTTTTGTTTTTTGCCGTACTGTCCCATCTCATTCTTCAAACATCAACTTGCAAATAAGTCACATGGAGATTTGATTAAATTGCAGATTCTCCTTTAGTAGGTCTGGGGTGTAGCCTGGAATTCTGCATGTCTAAAAACTCCCAAGCAATGTCCATGTTGCTGCTGGTGAGAGGACTATGCTTTAAAGAGTGAAGCATTAGGGGCAAAGCCAGGTCTTGAACCTCCTACAGCTATGTTTCTTGTACCACTCCCAGCAGTCTTCTGAAGGATTAGGGGAACAGACTTTCTCTATAGACCCCCAAGACTGAAATGAGGACCACTGGGTGGAAGGAATGCAAAATACTGGTATCTGGAAAACAATTCCGACATCAAGAACTGATGGACAGTAATATGGACTGTCTTGTGAGATAATGACTACCCTGTCATTGTAAATATTCAAGCAAGGATCAAACAACATTTTTTCCTAATATTTTACTATAAACATTTCAACCATAAAGGATACTTGTAAAAACTGTACAGTGAAAACACATATGCTTACCTCCTATACTCTATATTAATATCTTATTATGTTAGATTTATCCCATATCTACCCATTTATTAATTCTTGTATTTACCAAACAATGCAGTGTTGTTTTTCTAGTCCTTGTACATGGGCCCCTCCATCCCAAAGCCAGCAATGATGTGTTGAATCATTCTCATGCCTGGAATCTCTCTAACTCTCCTACATTCACATGAAAAAAGTTCTCTGCTTTTAAGAGCTCATGTGATTGGGACCCAACCAAATAAACCAGGACAATCTCCCTACCTTAAAATCTGAACCATATCTGCCAAATCTCCTTCACCAGGTGCATTAGTCTGTTTTCACACTGCTCTAAAGATACTGACTGAGACTGGGCAATTATAAAGGAAAGAGGATTAATGGACTCACAGTTCCACATAGCTGGGGAGGCCTCAGGAAACTTACAATCATGGTGGAAGGTGAAGGGGTAGAAAGGACATTTGTCACATGGAGGCAGGAGAGAGAAGAGTGCAAGATCAGGGAAAACTGCCATATAAAACCATGAGATCTCGTGAGTACTTACTCACTATCATGAGACTAGCATAGGGAAAACCACTGCCATGATCTAATCACCCTGACCTGGTCCCTCCCTCAACATATGGGAATTATGGGGATTACAATTTGAGATGAGATTTGGGTGAGGACACAGAATCAAATCATATCACTGTGTAATGTAACATATTCACAGGTTTCAAGGATTAGAGGATGGGCATCTTTATTCTGCCTACCATAGCCCTATTGCCTGACTAGGGCCCAACCTTCTGCTAGATGAGAAGGTTTAGAATTTTGATTTTCATCTTCCAAACGCTATGTCAGTTCTCCTTCTCTAATACATTTTGTCAACTCTCATTAAATGTGTCTGATATTTTATGTAATTATATCAAGAACAACTTCATATGAGTATTTTAGTTTAACTCGGTAATTATAAGAGTGCTACCTCACAGGATTGCAATAATAATTCAGTAAGTTAATTGAGACAAGGAAAAGCAGGGGGAATAGTACCTGCTACAAGTAACTTATTATTCACAAATTCATGATGCTAAGTAGAATTAAGATCAAAATCTCCTTTACCTGAGAGTGCAAACTTTCCTTTACCAGGCTGTCTTTAAGGTCATAGCTGTTAGAGTGAAGATTTAGCATAACTGAATTTCAGAATCAGCATGGAAACAGGTGCATGGTAGTAGTAAAGATGTTTTTGCTAAATATATAAGTGACTGAAGCAATAAATGAATGAACAAAAAAACTTTTGCAAATGAGTTACACTGTCACAAAGAAGCCAGAGTCAGACGCAGGTTGACACAAAAGGTGGTCAAAGTCAGGCGTTAGGATATTAGTTGGAACTACTAGGGAAGAGTGTCTCCAGGAAGATGAGGTTCTTAGTGCAAGCAGAGTTTGAACAAACCTCCATTGCTACCTTCTAAACCCTTTTCCATTGCCAGGCACAGAATGTTCCCATGAAGGGGAATTACTCATGTTTCAGCATTCTTAGGGATTACATCTGTTGTCAGGTGGATAGCTTTGGATTATACTTGTTGTTATATGCTATGGAGAGAATGCCAGGACAAGGTATGGTTTTCACCTAGAATAACAGCATGATGGAAGAAAATCTGATTTCCCCCCAGGAATACAAATAGCTTCCCAAAGGTAATTTGCATCTCTCCCTTAATAAGGACATGTTATTAACATATATTATGCTTTCCATTGATTATTATATTTAAGTGTCATAACCGTTCTGTGAGGCAGGTATTATTAGTCCTATTTACAAATTTAAAAACTGAGACTCAAAAAGTTTACATGACTTGGCATCACAGAATAGACAAGTAGCTGAACTGGTGCTGAAAAGCAGGTTTATCTGACCTCAAATACCTGTTCTATACCTTCTATCAAAATACCACAAACAGTAATCATTATTGGAATTTGGCTAGTGTTTTAGAACAACACTATATTCTGCCAATTACTTTTGCAATTCTTACGTGAACTTATTTCACTTTCTGAACAATTAATACCTTGATGGCTGGTTCATCTAATTAGCTCACTGTCTTCTTTTCATTACTTTAGTTAAAAATTGTATTTTCTTTTTCTGAAATCTGAAAGTACATCTAAACTTGCATGGTGTATTAGCTCTGCATTTCAAGTTATAAAATAGGAGTTTTAGTTCAACTCACCATTTACCTGTATAACCTTGGGTGAATAGTTTCAATGCTCTGAGTATCAGTCTGATCACCCAATAGATGAGGGTGGTTATCCCTGTTCAGCCTAGTTCAAGGGACTTTGTAGGAATTATTGAATTAGATAACGGGTGTGAAAGAACTTTGTGAACTATAAAGCTCAATGGTGATGTATTAGATTGGTAGGTTATTCTTGTGATTTTATCATTCAGCATAGTGTGTGTGTGTGTGTCTGTGTGTGTGTGTGTGTGTGTGTGTTTTATTAGTATTCTATCTATTTATATGAATTAAGTAGGCCAATTTTCCTTATTCAGGATTTGTAGATTTCTTTCTTTGTTTTTTCTTTCATCTTCTTTCTTCTCTCCCATTTTTCTCCTCCTCTACTTTCTTCCATCCTTCTATTTATTAAAAAATCACATTTTAGGCTTTATCATGAACTTGGCTCTCTGTCACAGCATAAGGTCAAATAAGGAATAGTCCCAGCCATGAGGAAGCCAACAGATGATCACAAGGAGTAGACAGAGACATGATTAAGAGAGGGAACAGTGGATTAATTAAAGTCCGTGGTAAGAAGATTGCAGAGAAGCTGAAACTCATACTTTCATATCCCTAAGACAATATCATTCCTACCATTTTATAAGCTCCTTCTGGGAAAAATATCAATTATAGGTCTGTGTTTCCAAGGGCAGAATCTGGCTTAAAGAAGAAGGAAGCCAATGAGTGTTCACTGAATATCTGTACATGCAGAATATCATGCTACATTATTTTGTCCTCCCTACTACCCTCATTTTGTAGATTAGAACAAAAGGTCCAGAAACATGAAATACTTTGTGCAATCATAGAACTAGACAATGGTGGAGCTGTTTCCATGCCAGGCCAGTTGCACTTCAAATATGTCAAGTCAAAGGCGTCCTTAAGCAACATAGAGAAAGCTTAGTGACAGCAACAGGCTAGATTTTATAAGCCGGGAAGGTCTGTCCTTCATAGTCTTGTAGCCTCAAGCCTTCTATGTCAGCTCCTTTAAAATAGCCAAGGATTACATGTTAATAGGGCCATTTTAGCCAATGTTTTCCTTCTTCAGAGCTATTTCATTTGGGGCCTGTCTGGAGATGCAATCACATAGACCTGTAGATGCCCTTTGAAACTGTCCTAAAGCCTTCTCTTCAAGTTGAACAGAAATCCACTCCAGCCCAATGGAGCAGCCTATGGAAAATTCCTGACACTGTATGTTCTCGTAATTTTTGGAACACTGTAAATATTTGAGTCAGTAGATCTTAATCCATAAACACAGCTGTACTTAAAAAACCCGATGGAAAGTTATTATAATTTAAACAATTGGGTAACAAAACAAATCAATGTTAATCATTTTCGTTTTCTGAGGACAATGGACTCAGACTTCTCATAAAACTGACATGATGAGCTTCACAATTGCATCCACAAATAAACTTACAAATGCTAAGATAAACCATTCTCAACTTTTTAAGAACGTTGTAAAAAGAAAGGGAGGTGGGGGAGGGCCAGGGAAAAGAAGAAAAAACAAAACAATTTTGAGCAAGACCCAGACACTCATAACAGTAATGCACATGAGGCCTTCAAAGATAAACATTAAGAGGAAAAACTGTTCGAGGTTTGTCTTTTCTCCGTATAAATTACATTATGAATTAACCATTATTCAGGGATTATTTTTGTTTCTATCAGAGCTACCTTCAACACTTTTGACAAACTTTCTCTTTGCTGAAATTCTCAGAATAACCAATTTATTCCAAGGAGGTTTATTAGGCTCTTGTGTGTGAAGCACCGTGCTAGGCACTGGGAGATAATGTGAGAAATGAAACATAGCCACCACAAATTAATGTTTTAAATAATTGAATAAACCAATGTTTTGCAGGAGAAAAGAAAAGGAGAATGGAATCCAAAAACTCTGGAGGGCATTTCTGGCAGAAAATTTGAAGGGCCATGTTTTACAGTGAAGTTGGAGATCATTGGGGATCTTCATGGAAGAGCATACATTTGAGCTGATGATGTAAACAAGCATAGTCTGAGCATGGGAACAGGGAGGATTCCAGCAAAGGAAACTCAAAAGAATAGTGACAGAAAACAAAGGCAGTCATTTGGTTCAAGTGCAAGTGACCAGGTAAAGGATTTCAGGGCATGAATTTGGCAGAGCAAACCATAGGAAGCTTGAAGGACTTGGAATTTCAAACCTGGGAGTTGATAACCTCTTCTATAGCTACTTGGAAAGGATGGACTAATTTTGATGGAGACTTGACCAGAACTGGGATATAAAAAGATTTGTCTGGCAAAGTATAGCATGAAATTAAGACAGGAAAAACAAGAGGTGGACCTAGACATAAGATCTGAATCTATAAAAATCTGAAAAGAAAATATAGAAAATACTCTTCTGGACATTGGCCTTGGCAAAAATAATTATAACCAAGTTCTCAAAAGCAAACACGACAAAAACAAAAATAGACAAATGGGACTTAATTAAACTAAAGAGCATCTGCACAGCAAAAGAAACAATCAACAAAGTAAATAGACATGCTACAGAATGAGAAAAATTATTTGCAAACTATGCACCCAATGAAGGGCTAATATCCAGAATCTACAAGGAGCTCAGATAATTCGACAAGAAAAGAACAAATAACTCTATTAAAGAGTGGGCAAAGGACATGAACAGACATTTTCAAAACAAGACATACAAGCAGCAAACCAGCATAAGAAAACATACTCAACATCATTAATCATCAGAGAAATGCAAATTAAAACCACAATGAGATACCATCTTATACCAGTAAGAATGACTGTTAATAAAAAGTCTAAAAACCACAGATGTTAGCAAGCATACAAAGACAAGGGAATGCTTATACATTGTTGGTGGGAATGTAAAGTAGTACAACCTTTATGGAAAACGGTATAGAGATTTCTCAAAGAGCTAAAATAGAACTACCATTCAATCTAGCAATCCCAGTACTGGGTAGATGACTAAAGGGAAATAAATCATTACATAAAAAAGATATCTGCATTTGTTTGTTTATTGCAGCACTATTTACAATAGCAAAGATATGGAATCAACAGCCTAAGTGTCCATCAGGAGAGGACTGCATAATGCAAATGTGGTATATGTACCATGGGATACTGCTCAGACATAAAAAAGAAAGAAAGCATGTCTTTTGCAGCAACATAGATGGAATTGGAGGCCATTATCCTCAGTTAAATAACTCAGAAACAGAAAGTCAAATACCACATGTTCTCACTCATAAGTGGGAGCTAAACAGTGGGTACACATGGACATACAGAGTGGAATAATAGACATTGAAGTATACAAAAGGGAGGAAGATGGGAAAGGGATGAGGGTTAAAAAACCACTATTGGGTGTAATATTCACTATACAGGTGATGGGTACACTAAAACCCCAGACTTTCCCAGTACCCAATATATGCATGTAGGAAACCTGCACATGTACCTCCTAAATATATTAAAAATAAATAAATAAAATAAAAAAAATAAGAAGTGAAGAAACCTAGGTAAGGTAAGAAGAGTTTGACTCATGACCACAACAAATGGATGAAGAGAAGAAAAACTGGTATGAGAGATATTCAAAGGATAAAAATCAGAATAATTTTCTGAAAGATTGGATATGGAGAAAGTTAGATTTTATGAACCAATAGAGACAGAAGGTTTGCATTGTATGAGGCCTTTAGGATTAAAACATTTGGTGCTGGGCTTTAATCCAAAACACTATTGAGGCTCCAGGTTATTCTCTTTCTATACGTAAGTGAAAAAACTTGATGTCCCCTGAGGTTTTAATGAATGTTCCTTCTCATCCTTCCACTCATCTCCATTTTCTCTAGGACTATATAGTGCAAATTCCACAAGCATGCCTATATAGGGGTTCACAATGGACTGAGAGTCCAGTTTCTTCTCTAATTTATGTGTTTCCTGTGTTCCCCTTAGTCAGTCTATGGAGAGAATACATGAATGATTCTTCTTGTCCTTACTTTATATAAGACATAACAGGCACACACAAACACAGACACACACACAAACACCTATGTGACTAACCTTGGGTCATATATTTAGGGGCAAAATGGGAATCAAGCATTGGCTTGAATGGTAGGGATGGAGGAGGATAGAAGATAAAAGTTGGATATGGGGAGGGATCAGAGAGGAAGAGGTTTAGACAGAAAAGGGACCTCGGTTCTTCTCCCAGTGTTATCACTAAGCAGCTGAGTGACTGGATGAATCACTTCAACTTTCCTAGTCTCAGCCTCCTGACATCAGTATGCTTTGCAAATGAGAGGTCACAGAATGCATATAATTATTTGTAATATTGCTATTTAATTTTGACATTCTGTCTGTGGAGCTTCTGATGTGTATTCCTTATCTAACATACACATTACTTTATGAGACAGGTTCTATGATTATCTAAATTGAAAAGCAAGGAAGGGAGTCAAAGTTTTAAAACTTTTACTCAGCACATACTAGAAGCTCGATGCATTTTGTATACTGCCTCATATGCTTATCATAGTACCCCGTTTAACAGATGAGAACACCAAGAATTAGGAATGTGAAGTTCCTTTTTTCTGTAATACATTTAGAGCAAGTTGGGTGAGAAATGAACAAAGTGCATAACTTCAGTGCATTTTTCTGGATCAACTCTTCACAGAGCACATTTAACTTTGCATTTATTAAGAAGTTGCTTTGTACAAGGTTCTACTAAACACTAGATCCATAAACACAACTATATCACTAGGTTAGAGTCTAACCTTCTTTACCCACTTTGTAAAGTCTTGTACAGTCTGTCTCTTACTTACCTGTCCTGCCTCAACTCCCATTATTCCCCCTATTCCCACTTTGACATTTCCTGAAAGCATAGCAGAAGTCCCTCTGGTGTTCTCTTCCATTACAACAATGTTGGGCTTTATCACATTTTTTTCTCCCCTTAGAATGAGCTTTTTAAAAAAAAATCTGGCTAAAATCTACTCATTATTCATCTCTCAGTTTAGACGTAACCTCACAAAAAATTCCATCCTGACTTCCCCAACCAACCAAGGTCCCCAAGTAAAAATCTTTCTGTGCTCCTCTTTCACAGTGCTTGGGACATCCTAATTTTTTGAAATTGTTTATTACCTTCTGGTGTCCCCTTTTGATTATAATTTCATTGGAGCAGCAAACGATGACCCACTCTTCCTGCTTCCCTCCCTCCCTTTCTCTCTCCCTCCCTCCCTCCTTTTCTCCTTCCCCTCCCTCCCTCCCTCCTTCCTTCCCTCCATCCCTCCCTCCTTCCTTCCCTCCCTCCCTTCCTTCCTTCCTTCATTCCTTCCTGTGTTAGTGTAATAGCAGGTTCACAAAAATATTTTTTGACTATCTGAATAACAGATTCAATATTCAGTACTAAGTTTGACTAAGGACAAAAGACTGAGGCAAGATTTTATAGGTGATGGCAAGATGAGGAAGCAGTAAAGTTTCCTGGAAGAGACGTTAAAATTGGATGTACAAACAGGGATCAAAGAGTCATAGTGCAGCTGATCAAGCTATGAATAACTACAACTCTTGAAAAGATGCATAATCAATATAAGGCCTTGTGTGTAGATTCTCGTTTCCTTAATTCCATATAAGTTTTGAAACCAGGTCTTAGCTTCTGTCTTCATGTCTGCCTTTCTGCTACCTCTTACACCCAGTAATATTCTAATGGGAATCTGAAAATAGAGTATCACTACAAGGTAGACTATGTGTCCAGAGTGAAGCCAGAGTAGATAATTGCATCTTAATCTTAGCCTCAACTGGGACTTCACTGTCCAGAGGATAAGCATGTTAGAAAGGCTGAGTACAGGACATGGCAAGCATGGCCTAGAGCTTACAGAAGGAAGAGGGGTCGGATGTTGTCAGAGTGTCATAACCTGCCCAGAAGAATGTCTCAGAGACCCAGCCAGAGGCTTTGTGGCCAACCCACACTCCCCATCCAATTCTGGAAGCCCTGGTTCTAAACTCGTTTCAATTTGTGGAAGCTTTGTTCCCTCCTCCCATAGACCTGGCAGTGCTTCACCTGAGGAAGGAAGCGATTCAGAAGCTATAAACCATTTCATCCCTCAAATATGAAACTAATCCGTGTCACTCAAGCCCAAACCTTTTCCCACCACTGAGATTAAAGAGGACTCTCTGGATCCGCCCCTGCCCTCTGGCACTGCCTTTCTTCATTGCTCTGCTTCATTGCCTCTCCATCTGCTCACATAACATAAGAAAACTCTACCTTTTCTCCCTACTCATGGACTCAGAATTATTCTTTTTTGGCTGGCGAGCTGTGGTCTGGGCAACTAAATGAAGCTTCCGTCTTCATTGTGAGACAGCATACTAAATTCATGCAGTGTTAATGGAGTTAATTTAAGTGAATAAGATAAATTTATTTCTTGTAAAGTTTAGTTTGGGGAAGAAGGAAAATCGCTTGTTAAAGTTTCTCTTTTTCTGAGAAACTGTGTTCATTTTCTTCTGATTTATTATTTTGTCCAATACAGGCATGTATAAGAAGTAAAAAAAAATGTGCAATAGGACAAGTCTAGTGATAACACAAAAGCACAGAAGGGAGAATGGATCTGTGTAGCAAAATTAGCATGGTCCCAGTTTAAGAGTCAGAAGGAAATTTGGGCCATTCCTCACCTCTTGTGTATTCAGTTTCTTTCCAATTGTATAATATGGAAGTTGAATTCTCAGAAATCTAAATTCACTCAGCACTTACATATGTTGGTTTTATTTTTCCCAGCACTTATCAACTGAATAATCTTGGGAAAATTGCCTTATTTATCAGTTTCAATTTCTTCATTCATAAAATAGGTATATTAAGAATGAAAGGTAAATTAGTCAACCTATGTGAGGAGTTTAGCACATTTGTTGGGTATTAAATAAAGTCTAATTCTTGGTGGTTTAGTGGTGTGATGGGTACTGGTGCTGTCAATGATTGTGGTGGTGACGTGACAGTCATTTAGTTTTGGTTCTGGATTTGATGGTGCTGGAGACAATAGTCATAATGATAGTGCAAGTTGTACTCATCATGGTGACCATGTTTGTGTTAGTGTTGAGTTTCTGGTCTTGGTGGTGACGGTGAGACAATGGTGATAATGGTGAGGTAATAATGACCGTGATGACGGTGTTGCCCAGAAGAGGCAATCAACGCACAAAAGATGAATTTATTTACCCTCCATCATAGTCAGCACTTCTGCTGGCTCTGCCACTAGGTTGGAACTCAAATAGAATACTTTAGAATTTTCCATGAAACCTCCTACTCCCTTCTCCAGAAGATGTAAATTAGGTGCTCAAAACGTTTAGAAAACAATCGAGGCTCCTTTGAGTAAGTGGATATCTACGAAGTGAGGAATTCCTTCATTAGTCCCATCAACTGCACCCAGCTCTGAACCGGGATATTAAGATATCTACAAAAATAATATAGAAAGCACTAACTGAGGAAACTAAATCAGTAAGCACTACTGATAAATGTCAACTTAAGGTCTACTCTTTAAGATTAAGGGCAGGCTAAGCAAAATCAGTATCATGTATGAAGGTATAAAAAGATGAAACAGTATAGGATATTGTGGGAAAGATCAAGACCTAGGGGCAGAAGCACAAGAAAGATGAAGGAGCAGCAGGTGGGACTAAAGAAGTTGATTGTGGCCAATCACAGGTGGTCTTGCAAGTCAGACAAAGGAACACTCAGTATCTTCTTGAAGCAAGCAGGTACCTTGGAGGGGAATCTGATCTTCATATTGTCAGAACATTATATCATCTGCACTGTGGAAAAGGGGTTAGTAAGATGGAAATGGAAAACAACAAGACCAACATATCATAGTGGTTCAGATGAAAAATGATGCAGTCCAAACTGGTAAGAGATCATGACAGGAGATTGGAGAGATATTTTGGAACTGCAACTAAAAGACTTTATTAAAAAAAAAAAAAGATGAAAGTAGAATGGTAGGTTAAAAGTAAGAGAAAAGGAGTAACAAATAAATTGTCTTTGTTTCTATTTGAGGCTTCTCCTGGAATTAATGAAAAGACAGTTGAGGAGTATTGTGATGTAAGATAAATGGAAGAAAACCTGAAAAAGTTCGCAATGGCCAAAGCTGCACAATTTGAGGGGAAAAAAAGAGAAACAGATTATGTATAGTCTTACAGTATCTCCCCCAAGATATTTACTCAGTATGGTGGAGATAGGGAGGAGATTTGAAACTTTATAGTGGAAAAACCCAGAAGAGAAACCACTTTCACCAAGTGATCCAAGAGTACATCTCTAATAATAAGACACGTAAACATCATAAACCCAGTGATGTGATGCACTAGGAATGGTAGAATGTCTTTTCTGTGATATTCTTGCCAAAAATACACAGCCTTATTACAATCACATGAAAACACTAGTCAAATTGAGGGATATTCTCCAAAATAACTTACCGATACTCTTCAAAAGTCTCAAGATCATGAAAGACAAAAAAGGAGAGAAGAACTATTATGGTCGGTAGGAAACTAAGGAGAAACAAAAACTAAATGTAATGTGGAACCCTGTATAGGATCCTGAAACACAAAGGGAACATTAATGGAAAAACTGGTGAAATTTCAGTAAAGTCCTTAGTTTTGTTATTAGTATTGTACCAATGTGAATTTCCTAGTTCTGATCTTTGCACTATGGTTATGCAAGATGTTAATATTAGAGGAGGTTAGGTAAAACATATATGGAAATTCTGTTCTATTTTTGCAACTTTTCTTCGCTGAGACTATTATAAGTAGTTCAAAATAAAGGTTTTTGGTTTTTTTTTTTTTTTTTTTTTTTTTTTGTCTTTTAGTGGACAGCACACTGACTGTTTATTCTGGTTCCAATGTGGTGCTTTTCCACTCACTGTTTGACTTGCAATTATTAAGCTTCTCTGTCTCTTACTCCAGTCTCTCTATAGGGATGACAATATCTTACCTCTGTATAGGTAGTAGTCTGTGTCAGGTGGTTCATGCACTAAGGAATGTATGCAGCACTGTTCAGTTTGGTATAATATTGAATTCAAGTCTAGACTCTTTTACTTGCTAGCTATGAGACCCTAGCAAAGTTGTGTAATTGCTCTAATTTTTTTCCCATCATTAGAATGAAACTAATAATAATATTTAGTTCATAGGGTTATCATGAGGCTTAAATGACATAACAAACAGAGAATGCTTCTTCCAATACCTTGTACATGGGAAAAGTCTAAAATAGCAATTATTAATATTTTCCAAATTTATGTATCTAAAACAAGAAAAGGAATACTGAATCATGCCTATACACAGTCTAAAATGGCAATTTTGCTGAATTGTGTTTAAAGAAGACAGCTTGTCTGTAGTCAGGCATTGTTGACCAAATGAGGTTTTGGGGTAGAGGGTAGAGTTAGGAGTTTCTGTGCTAATCAGATTGGCTGTAGGGGCTGCTCATATTTTCTTCTCCTAGGCCCTTTGCCGTCATCACCCACATCCCTCCCTGGCACACCCTAACATTCTACATTTTGAGTAGAAAACAACCTCAGACAAGGTACTGTGTCCAAACGTGGTTAAGAAGTTAAATTTAGAACAGACGGACAGCCTGACTTCATTTGGCTGCTGAGCTCCAAGTCTCACATCCAAACCACAGTGGTTCTCTATGCATTCCTGAAATCAAGGGGTGGAGAAGGAAGAGTGTTTAAGAAACTCCTACCTTGCATGTCTGTTCTCCTTCTGCAAGCAGTTGTGCCCAGGGGCGTGGGAGCTGAGTTCATTGCTCTCTATATTGTGCTAGTCCTAGAAGAGCAGCCCTAGGGTGGGCAAATGTTGCGGTCAAGTTTCTGAACCAAAGGGCGAAGGCCAGCCTGACAGCAAGGCTACAGAGTCTATCCTTCCAACCTCAATGTGGATCAGGATTTGTCCCTCCACAAGCCCATGGCCACTGCCCTAGTCCAGCTCACAGCATCTCTGCAGGGATTACCACAGAAGCCTCTTTGCAGGCCTCCCAAGGTTCGGTTTCTCTTCCTTCTCTCTGAATCCCACCAGTGGCAGTGCCAAGAAGTGGTTTTGGGAGAGCCCCCAGAATACCTCATCACTCCATTTGGAGCCAGCCTTCCAAATAATCCCCAAATCAATATGCAATCTAAATAAAAGCAATGTCAACACACAAATCTAAATCCAACCAGCTCGTTAGCTGGTGTGCCTGCTCTGTGCAAATACACACATCATCGCTGTTTCTCACTTTACAAGTAAACCTGATCACAACTCCCTTCTGGTTCCCAGTGCCTCAGGATTCAGTCCTGCCTCTGCAACTTGCCATTTAGGGCTTTCCATGCACATGCCTGTTTTAACTCTCTCTTCTCGCTGAGCCCTCACTCTGGTAGGAGTTTCTGACTCCACTCCTAACTCTGATGCCCAGTGCTCCAAGTGCATAGCACTATTTTTGCTTCTTATGCATAACTTGCTCTCCAGTTTTTATCTTTTATATGTTCTCATCCCTCTTCCTGGAATGCCTTTCCCCAGTTTATGACTAGATTCATGGCTCAGAGTTCAAAATCTCCACACAGAATCCGTTTGTAGATATCAAAGAAAGTTCTGGTTTTTTGTTGTTGTTATTGCTGTTTTTCTGAAACAGAGTCTTGTTCTGTCGTCCAGGATGAAGTGCAATGGCTCGATATCAGCTCATTGCAACCTCCACCTCCCAGGTTCAAGCCATTCTCCTGCCTCAGCCTCCCGAGTAACTGGAATTATAGTCGCCCACAACGGTGCCCGGCTAATTTTTGTATTCTTAGTAGAGATGGGGTTTCACCATGTCAGCCAGGCTGGTTTCGAACTCTGGGCCTCAAGTGATCTGCCCGCCTCGGACTCCCAAAGTGCTGGGATTACAGACGTGAGCCACTGCGCCCAGTTGTTTGTTTTTTTTTTTTTTAACAAGGAGTTTCACTCTTGTTACCAAGTCTGGAGTGCAATGGCGTGATCTCAGCTCACAGCAACCTCCACTTCCCAGTTTCAAGTGATTCTCCTGCCTCAACCTCCCAATAACTGGGATTACAGGCATGCGCCACCACACCCAAGTAATTTTGTATTTTTAGTAGAGATGAGTTTTCTCCATGTTGGTCAGGTTGGTGTTGAACTCCCAATCTCAGGTGATCCACCCACCTCCGCCTCCCAAGGTGCTGGAATTACAGGCATGAGCCACCGTGCCCAGCCCAAAGAAAGTTCTTAGAAATTATCTGGTCTATACATATGATTCACAAGTGTCTTCATCAAGAGAATTCTGATAATAGGAAATTAGTACTTCACCAGACCCTAGGCACCACGCTAATCACTTCCCATGCATTAATTCACTGAATACTCATAAAAAACCCTGTAGGGAATGAAGTTATGTTATTCCCATTTTATAACCAGAGTAACTGAGGTTTAGTGAGGTTAACTTGCAAAGGGCATACATACAGAAAGGAAGTGCTTAGGATATAAACTCAGCACCAGAGACTTTGTATACCTCTTATGAAATGTACTATATTGCTTCCGATCAATGCCTTGACCCCTGCATTTACAGTTGGGGTAAATGAATCCAAAAGAAGAAGTTTTTTTTTTTTTTTTCAAAAATATGCAGTGAGCTTATAAAGAGAGAGAATGAAATCCAAGTTCCCTACTTCTCAACCTATAGGCATCCTACTTGACAGTTTCTGGAAGGAAAGGAAACCAACAAATAGCTCACTAAGCATTAGCTTTACTTCATTATTATTTATGTAGCCGGGTGCTCCATATAGAAGAGAACTTGAAGAAGGAAAGGCAGTCACCTGGTATCCGTTTAGAATTCATGCCTGTGAAGATCCTATTAAGCCATTCCATGAGCTGTAACTCAAAGAAACATGGTGGAAAATTTATTTCCTTGAGCTTCTGGCCTTCATATGTGAAATGGGAAAGCAATGCCCTCTTGCAGGGTTGCTGTGAGTACTAACTGAAATATTGCACATTAAGCCTGTAGCATGAACCCTAAGAAGCATTCAATAAATAGCAGCTGCCAGCCCATAGGGCACATTCCTTCCAGGTCATGGGCCTAAATTCTCATAGAAAGAGACAACACAGAAGATTTTGAAAATAGAAGAAACTGTAAAGATTTTTTTAAATTGTGAATTCTTCCTTTCACAGGAATAAAACTGAGAATATATATGGAAAAAAAAGAGAATAGGCCCAGGTCCACAAGTTGCTGGTGCTAGAACTCAAAGGACTAGAAATCTGGTCTCTTGACTCTGACCAGCATGCCTTCTAGCATAGCACTCAGCTCATAAGAACCTACAGACCGCATGGGCCTTACTAAGTGGCAGGCAGAAAAACCATGAAAGTACCCATTCTAATATTTTCTCTGATCTGTGGATCTGAATATGAAACTTAAGAAAAGTTTTCAGCAGATATTGCCCCATCTAAAGTATATACCTATAAGATAAAAATGTGTGTGTGTGTGTGTGTGTGTGTGTGCATTGTGTTTGTGAAGAAAGAAAACAACCAGGAAGCTGAGGTGCAACTGTGTAAAATCTGCATGAACTCATAGTAAAGCCTGAGAATAGAAGTTTTTGTCACATACTTCACTGAGCATGTTACGAACACCTCTATTGTTACTTCAGAAAGTCCTGACCCTTTGTCTTGTTCCTTTCACATGCCAAGGCTCATTTGCATTTCGACTCCTTTCCTGCACTTTCAGATCCTTAAAACAGGATTTAGGACCACACGTCTTATTCCTTTCTTCTCTTTCTTCTCTTCCTTCCTCTTTCCTTCTCCACCTCCTCCCTGTATTCCTCTGCTCCTCCTCTCTGTTCCTACTCCCTGCTCACCTCCCTCCTTTTCCTTAGGCTTAATGAATTGAAAGTCTGGCCTCTGGGGAAATGCCTCACAGTCAGCAAATAAAGTGGTGATTCCTTGATGCTTTCGTTTTTGACGATTTTAAAATATTAGCTAGAATCATTCAACGAGTATTTACTGAGTCTCTACTATGTCCAGGCACAGCATACGTTATAGGGATCTATGAACGAATAAGATTGTTTCACCATTAACATTTAAAATCTAGATGGGAAAATTATCTACACTGTAGCCAAGGCTTTATTTTTATTTTTATTTTTTTTACCAGTTAAGTTGTTATGATTTCTCATTCAAAGGCACTGTAAAGAGCTAAGGAATTTATATCTTTAAGGAGCTGTGGGTCTAAGAGAAAGAGATCCAATCACTTCCACCTGTGGGTCCAGCTTGTTAAAATCCCACAGAAAAAAAAATCAACATAAGATCCCCATTCTACATGGGGAAATCATCCATAGCACCCTAAAAATGTCAATTTTTTTCTAATTATGAAAGTAGTAGATTTTTGAGAAAGCATTAATCCTGATTCAGCTGTGGAGAGAGTTCTGGACTATTTGAACCAGTTTTAGAATATTTATTTTATTTCTTCTGGTATAAAATGGAGATAATGAAGCAAGCATGCTCCGTGTAACCCCTGAGATAGCTGTGAAGATCTAATCACTTCCTAAGTCTCCATCCCACCACATGACCGGGTAGAAGGTCCCCACCTGGGATCCTGAGAAAACAGTAACCTTGGAGTCAAGGGCCCTGGAATAGAGACTCTGTCTCCCCTTGGGTGATGTTGACTGAACTCCCCTGGAACACAGCTCTGTCAACCATGATAATAACGCTAGAGTTAGCTTCATTGACAAAGCCAGTACCTAGTGCTCAGTGCCATGCTGGACAATATATTTGCATTGTCTTTTTTTAAGCCACATGGGGAACTCCTATTATTTATTGATATTATCTTCATTTAGTAGATGAAGGTCTTTGGTATTTGATAAACTTGAATAAATAACTTGCCCCAAATTAGTGGTAGAGGTGAGATTTAGCATGAAGAGCTATAGGTTGACTCTTAAATATGAATTTTTATCATTAATAAGATCTTATGGTTATTCTGACACAAGATACATTCAGTAAATAAAAGTTAACTTGCACGTTCTCTTCATAAAAAACATATAAACATATTTTTTTCTTTCTTAAAAGTTTTTTAAAAAATATTCAAAATCAAAATCTTATTGCATTACCATAATAAGTATATACTCAAAGCTGTATAAAGGAGAAAATACTCTTCTTCCAATCCCTAACTCCTCTTTCCTCACTCACCACCTTGAAGTACCCAGTGTTAACAGCCTGGTGTTTGTCTGTATTTTTAACGTGTTGTATTCCTTACTAATCCAAGTCACCATTTACGAATTGTATTCCTTACTAATCCAAGTCACCATTTACGAACTCCTAAAAGTCATAACCTGTCAGGGAAGATTCCAGTTACAGTCCGTAAATGACCTGGGCATCAGCCAGGAAAGTAGGTAGTAAATCATTCATGAAAAACAAGAGATGGCCTACAAAACCAAGACCTCATTTGTCTGCACTGGAGGCTGCTAAGAATCATTCTTATACTTTCCAGCAGGAAATGTAATGTTGCCATTTCCAGATGGAGTGGCCTGGCTTGAGGGCAGTCTACAAGGATTGTATGGAGGAAGACCTTATGTCTGGAGCAATTTAGGGGCGTTCACACTGGCTTTCTTGAATTAAACTACACAAAGTTCCATAGAGCATTAGGTGACCATAATGACAACCATAAGACAAAATCCCTGTTGCCTCCTTATGCCCCAATTTCTGCCACCACTGTGGAATGACTCATTAGAATAACTATTTTCTATTTCTACTTCTTTCCCTGGCATCTTCCTTTCTTTTCTTAAGGTGTTAATATCAAGCTATATATTACTGTTTTTAAACCATGCAAATTGACTTCCAGGTAGAGGCCATGAACGACCATACTTTCTGGGAATAAATATTAGCATCACCAACCCTGAGAAATTGTCTTCAGTTGCAATCAATTTCCCACCATGGTGGTAAACTGCTCTCAAAGAGTTAATGGGCCCCATTCCTAATGGGGCAATCAGGGACTTGTTTGATCCCAGTTCTAATCACTTCCTAAGTCTCTATCCCATCACACAGGCAGAGATGAATACTTTGGGGCCTGAAGTTTGCTGTGGAGGGCAAGTGAGTCATAGACAAACTTCCTCTCTGAAAGGTTCATTGAGAGAGCCAATTAGCCAGGGAGGAGGTGCTGTTCTGCATTCCCTAATTACTCAGGGATGAGAGGGGTCAGATCAGAAGCCTGACCCCCACAAGTAACCACACAAAACGCCTCAATAGAGTTTTCCAGGCGGGAAAACTTAAAAGCCGGACTCACGTCTGCTTTAGCAGTTCTTTCTCAAGAACCCAACAAAGGTTGGAGCCTCAGACAATGGCCGGGGTCCTCCCATGGACCACCTCAGGGACAAAGAGGGAATGCAATTGCTAAGATCCAAGACGCCGAAGCTGCTGCCTATTCTGAATAAGGGTGGGGAAAGTGTGACAATTTCTAAAACATGATTTTTTCCCTTGGTCCAAAAAAGGAGCTTTTGATCTCCAGAAATGGAGTGAGATGAGGAGTACCATGAGTGAAAGCACAAAGATTTCCAAATAGAATCCAACATTAATTTATTCACTTTATTTTTTATTTATTTACTTTTTAATTTCTCTAAGGTGTTTGAGCCTGGGCCTTCAAACGTTAAAAGAAAATTACAATTCTCCAAAAATTGGAGTTCCCAAAAATGCACCTCTTCAACCTGGCTATACCCTCTTTTGGCAGCCAACTTGGTTTGAACATTTGACAACCAAAGGTAGTACGTTAGAAAAGGGCAATTGCAAATACACTCAACAACTCAGAAGCATCCTAAATCTCTAGGGTAAGGGGAAAATTGAGGGATAATTTAACCAAACCCTCTCATTCTTAAGAGATTGAAGTCTGAGACCAAAGATGTAAAACTACCTGTCCAATGTTAAAAGGCAAGTCAGTTACCGATAGGCCTTATGTTTTTGTGGAACACATACACACACACAAACACACAAGCTTAAATGCACATATCCAGATATTAGTTTCATGAGCCTGGAACTTATTTGGTTTTGGTTGTTTTCACTCAGTGGAGTTCTTAATTGAGGAAGCTTCCAGAGTTGAGGCTCAGGATTGGGAAAAGAGAATAACCTGTTTTGGGGAAAGGTTAGAAGCCTTTGAAGTGGATAATGAAAGTGAGGGGTCATTATCTTTCAGAGGTATCAAGTCAGGAACCTGGGGGTAAAGAGGGAGAGACAACTGACAATTTAAAATCTCTGAGATAAGAATGATGTATCTCTGAGAGAAGATGAAATAGGGACTGAGGCATTAGCGTGTATCAGAAAGATACCCGCAGCCGTGAAAACAGCCTTTGCCCCCACTCTTTGGTTGGTGAACGTTTCTTTACCTGTGTTTCAGTTTTCTCATCTGTAAAATAGACCAAGGATACTAGATGAGCTCTTAGGGTTCTCCTACCCTGACTGGTTTAACTTTTGGGACATCACAGTTCTACTCAATACTGACAGCTCAGGAAGCTAAATTTGGATAACTGTGAATAACTATGTATAACCTACCCATTCCCCCACATTCTCTATGAGAAGAGGCTCTTCTGATCCACAGAAATCTGGCCGCTTACATCCAAACTCCAAAACACTCCTTACCTGCTTCTATGGCCCACTTCTCTCAAGAGAAGTAAAGATTTGATTTATGAATGTTGTCCACATTCACCCGGCCCAGGGTCCCAAAAGCACATGGTGGAGCCTGAAGTGTCACCTTAATGACCACAGATTCAAAACATACATCAGCATTCAATTCAGGGAGCAGATGGCATTGTATTTCTTCTTATTCTCCACCCCCTCCTCTATCTTAGCACAGCTTTTTATTTATTTATTTATTTATTTATTTATTTATTTATTTATTTATTATTGGAGGCAGCAGGTTACAATAATGATGATGTTGATAACTTTAATTATTACAATATTTAACATGCTTCTTTGCTGCCAAAGACTCTGCTCCTTTCTGGCAAAAACACCAAGAGATCATATCTTCCCCCCAACCCTGTCTCCCTCCCCTTTTTTTATAGATGAGGAAGTGGAAGCTCCACTAGGTTAAGTAACTCAGGATTATCCTTTCAAATAAGTGGCAGAGACAGGAGTGTTAAACAGTTTAGATTCTAGATTTCAAAAAGCCTGTTGGAGCTGCTGGTTCTCTGCTACTTGTTATCTGAATTTGAGCAACCTATTTAAAATTTTGCAGTTTCATTTAATCTTCTCATTTGAAAAGGAGTTAATAATAGTTTCCTCTGAGGACTAACTAGCTAGATATGGGTAAAACAACTAGCATAAAGCTGGTGTTTGATCAATATTAGTTTTTCCTTTCTCTCTGTCCTTCATTCTCTAACATCTAATATTAAAATGATTGGTTTATGACATTTTTGAGCCTGGAATTCCATAATCAGAGTACTTTCTTGGTGTTGAATCCACACCCATGAAGCCTCATTCCCCCAAGCCTCTGCCTCTACAGACACTAAACTCAGACAATACACACTCTTTCCAGTCATTGAAAGGGATATGGCTTTGGAGTAATAGGGGGAAAATATATCATGAGTAATATTAACAAGAAACCTCTATAAAAATTGGCCCATAGCTTCTAAAATTCTTGTGGTTTATCATCTAAATGGAAACTTGGTCTCCCTATGGTAGATGGCAGCATTTTAAGACCCATCTTCTACAAGTCACTAAGGATTATTGATGGAAAAAATTATGAGACACCATTTCAGTCAAGGGTAGAGACACTTAAAGAAATGTACCCAAAGAACAACAAGAAACAATATAATATAACCAGGATGTCAAGGACCTCATAATTCCTATTTGTGAGTCGGGGATATGGAACTGAGAGAGGTTTCCAAGTATCTAATAATTCAGTACATTCTGAACTGAGTGGCAAGGTGGTGTGAATTGCCACCATGTGTCTGTGAACCTTTTATCTTTGCTGGTTTTTGAGAGAAATACACCCTGGCATGGAAAAGTAACAGATTAGAACTCTCTGTCAACATTGCTATTTATTTTTCTAACACCACTGGTTTGCTTTTTTTTTTAAATTTTTTGAATGAATAGCTATAAAGTGAAAGGTTTACTGCTGTTTGAGAGTGAAGAAAAGTAATTTGCAGTTTGATTCTTGGTTATGAGATGCTTGGTGCCTATCTCCTTTGGAACCGAAGGTTTTGCATGCACACTCTGAAGTTAATGCCTAGAACTTCTGATCTGGAAGAGAAATGGGAGACTGCCCTACCCACTCTTGTCTGCCACAACTCCACCTTTTTGCAGATGGTTAAGTGAAGACACAAATGGATTAGCTGCAGAAGCAATATTAGAACACAGGTTTCTGACTCCTAGCCTGATGTCTTTTCTATATAATATTCTGCTGCCCACAAGACTAAGTAATTAGCTTAGCATTCAAGAGTGTACAGCCAGTTCATAGCAAAACTGCTCTCACCACCTGTAGCTCATTAATTCAATCCACTAGCTCCCTAACTCATTCTCTCATGGGCAACTTGTTTTGTCTTATGCTATGTAAATAAGAGCAAGAGTACAGCCAGTTAACCACTAGGGCCAACTTTTGTGGAGAAATTTAATGAGCACAACTCATGATATATTTTATTTGTCAATATTTTCAAATCATATTCCTATTGGTGACTAGAAATCATGTGAAAAAAGAAAGTTCATCCTGATTATAATCATCTCCTTTTCCTGCACTGGCATTGCTTTAGTTTGAGCTCAGTTTAGTGAATTCCTGGACTCCTTCAAGATTTTGTACCTCTGTCTGACATCATTTGTTCATTCATTCATTCATTCATTCATTCATTCATTCATTCATTCATGTTATGGGTCCAAGTCCTCCCCTGTTCTCCATGGATTCCTGACAAATGGAGCACTCAAAAGGAATAATAATCAAATACGAAGAAAGTGTTTTTGTAATAAATAATGGCTCAACAAGTGATCCTTTGAAGTTCTGTGGGGACAGAGTTTAGCTCAGTACAAGAAAGAACCTTTCACTTTACAGCTATTCAAAATTGGAAGGCAGCGTTACTTTGTAAAGTAGAGGACTTCCAGTCAAATAGCAGCATTCAAGTGAGAGACTGGATAATCACTGCTTTAGTAGGGTAGGTGTGGGGTTGTTAGTGAGTAAGAGCTTACTCTGGTGTCACACAGAAGAGGCCTTAAACCTGCCACATCCCCACTTCGAAAGTTTGGATTATTTATCTAGGCTGTGTTCATATCACCCGGGAGAACACTGTTAGAAATGCTGAAATTTGGGCCCCATCTTGGAAATCTTGGCTCAAAATCTAGATTTTAGCAAGGACTGCAGGCCGTTCATATGCACTTCAGAGTTTGAGAAGCACTGAAATGGGCTTTCTAAACTTTGATTTGGTTATTTATTCATTAAAGAAGTGGCAATAATGCCTGCCTTGCACTTGTGCTTCAAGGGTAAATCAGATTGTGTTAGTAAAGATCTTAGCAGAGTGCCTAATAGTTAATACTAATAGATTGCAGGTACTAGTATTAACTTCTCAATAGATGAATTCAACATTGGGTTGGAAGTTGGACTGAATTACTTCTACAGTCTCTTTATTACTCTAAGATCATATCATTCTATATTTTTATTTCACATATTTTGACATTTTGGGGTCAAATCATTACTCCAACTCTCACACCAAAAATATAAATATATCTGGAGAAATCATGTTATGTTATGATGGGTCTGTTAGGCAGATGTTCTTCCTCTCCCCACACACCCATATTGTAAAGAGACTACATTGCACATGCTTGACAGCAGGCATTTCACTTCACTCATCCATAAATATGGCTTTGGTGGGGAGTAGGAGCATGTTGGAGCTACATTCCATTAATTTTACATAGTCTGGGAACTCAAGATGTCCTTTCTGGATGCCACTGAGAGATCCTACCCCATGTCTACAATCTATTTTTCTCTAGTTGAAATTTACATTTGTCAGGCCTAATGCGAAGTATTGTGTTCAGCACCATGTAAGAGAAAAATTTAAGAACAGCCATTTAAAGTAATCCAAAGCAGCATAAAATTGATGGCATCAATCCCCTGCTTAAAACCCATTAATGACTTTCTGTTGTTCTTAGACTGAAGTTCCAACATCTTAACAGGAACTACAAATCCCTGTATTATTTGTCCCATGCTTACCCTTCTAGTCTTAGCATATACCCCTTTTCCTCTTGTATCAGTTATGTATTGCTGTATAAAAAATTATCCCAAAATGGAAATACTAAAGTAATAAATATTTATTATCTCACATAGTTATTGTTGGTTAAGAATTCAGGAGCAGCTCAGCTAGGGGGTTCTGGCTCAGGGTCTCTCATGAGGTTGCAGTCAAAATGTCTTCTGGGGCTCCACTAATCTGAAGGCTTGACTGGGGCTGGAGGATCTACTTCCAATGTAGTTGACTCATACAACTGAGAAGTTAATGTTCATTGTTGGCAGAGGATCTCAGTTCTTCTTTGTGTGGTCCTCTGCATAAAACTACTTGAGTGTCTCCATGACATAGCAGCTGGCATCTCCCAAAGTGAATGATCCAAAAAGGGCATGGAACAAGCTATAATGTTCCTTTTGACCTGGCCTTGGAAGTCACAATTCATCATTTCCAAAATACCTTAGCAATTACACAGTTTCACCCTATTTAGTGCAGGAGGAAACTACAAAAGGTTATAAATAAATTCCAGGAGAACAAGAATCATTGAGGATCATCTTGGAAGGTAACTACTACACATCTCTGTGCTCTAAGTATTTCAGTTTATTAACTCATATTGAGTTCTCTGGAGCACCATTCTCTCTTTGGCCTGCCAGCCATTGCACTTAGTTTCCTCTGCAGGGATCATCACATTTAGCTTTTTAAGTTAGTACCTTTGTCCTTCATGGCGTATCCTAGATGCTTTTTTTCCTGAGGAGTGTTTCCTGAACCCCTTCCAAGGCCATTCAGGGACCCCTCCTGTAGGTACTCAGTAACACCCCAGCACTTTTCACAGTAGACTATAATTTTCTGGTTTTTTCTTTTTTTTCTTTTCTTTTTTTTTTTTTTTTTTGACAACTTTTTCTACTAGATTTTAACAGCATTAGGGCACCATTTGATATGGTTTGGCTGTGTCCCCACCCAAATCTCATCTTGTCTCACCTTGAATTCTAATAATCCCCATGTGTCAAGGGCTGGGTCAGGTGGAGATAATTGAATCATGGGGGTGGCTTCTCCCATACTGTTCTCATGGTAAGGAATGAGTCATGAGATCTGATGGTTTTACAAATGGGAGTTTTTTTCTACACAAGCTCTCTTGTCTGACGCCATGTAAGACTTGACTTTGCTCCTCCTTGCCTTCTGCCATGATTGTGAGGCCTCTCCAGTCAAGTGGTCAATTAAACCTCTTTCTTTTATAAATCACCCAGTGTCAGGTAAGACTGGGTAATTATTCGCAGTGTGAGAACAGACTAATATACCATTCTATTTCCCAGAAATGTGATCTGTATCTAAAACTTAGCAGATGCTAATAAGTACTAATTAAATGGAAGCATGAGTGGAAAATAGAGGTGATAAAAATTCAGTTTGTCCTTGAAAATAGATACAAATTGAATTAGAGGAGAGAAAAGAAAGGGGATGGAGTATGGGGATAGGGTGAGGATAATTTTGAGCAAAAGTGGAGGATGACTCTTCACTAGAGACTAATATTATCCAAGTCACTAAACATGAACACTCTAACACCTATCTCCAATCTTTCTCTTCAGTCTCATCCTCAGTTTTGGCAAGGTGGAGAGAGTGTACTAGTCTGTCTTCAATAACTAAGGTAACAGGTTTTACAGAAAGAGACAGGAATATAGAGGAAACAGAAGTGAGAAGTAAAGAATGAGAAAACAACAGAGGGAGAGCTGAACAGAAGTGTAGAAGAGTTGATACACAGTTGATGTATCTTGGTAACAAGGGTTTGAAGTATTAAAGTGAGTTCTCAAGGTTCTCCTAAAACTGAGGGTTCTGACATTCCTCATCTTGGGTATGGAAAAGATTCTAGTCATAGTTAGTGCATCTTGGATGTGCTTGAGACAATGATCTGAGCTGGTGTTTTCTGGATTCTGCTGTCACCTTGTCTTCTGACACTTTACTGTCTGTGTTTTCCCCAGGGGCAAGGGCCAGGATGCTGCACCACCTCTGTCACCCTGATACGGTTTTGCTGTGTCCCCACCCAAATCTCAACTTAAATTTTATCTCCCAGAATTCCCACATGTTGTGGGAAGCACCCAGGGGGAGGTAACTGAATCATGGGGGTCAGTCTTTCCCTGCTATTCTCATGATAGCGAATAAGTCTCACAAGATCTGATGGATTTATCAGGGGTTTCTGCTTTTGCTTCCTCCTCATTTTTCTCTTGCCACCACCATGTAAGAAGTGCCTTTCACCTCCCACTATGATTCTGAGGCCTCTCCAGCCATGTGGAACTGTAAGTCCAATTAAACCTCCTTTTGTACCCAGTTTTAGGTATGCCTTTATCAGCAGCATGAAAATGAACTAATACAGTAAATTGATACCAGCAGAGTAGGGTGTTGCTAAAAAGATATCCAAAAATGTGGAAGCAACTTTGGAACTGGGTAACAGGCAGAGGTTGGAACAGTATGGAGGGCTCAGAAGACAGGAACATGTGGGAATGTTTGGAACCTCCTAGAGACTTGTTAAATGGCTGTGACAAAAATGCTGACAGTGATATGAACAATAAGATCCAGGTTGAAGTAGTCTCTAATAGAGATGAGGAACTTGTTGGGAACTGGAGCAAAGGTGACTCTTGTTATGCTTTAGTAAAGAGACTGGCAGCCTTTTGCCCCTGCTCTAGAGATTTGTGGAAATTTGAACTTGAGAGAGATGATTTAGGGTATCTAGTGGAAGAAATTTCTAAGCAACAAAGCATTCAAGAGGTGACATGGGTGCTGTTAAAAGCATTCCATTTTAAAAGGGAAACGGTGCATAAAAGTTCAGGAAATTTGCAGCCTGATGATGCGGTAGAAAAGAAAAACATTTTCTTTCTTTTTTTTTTTTTAAGGAAAAATTCAAGCTGGCTTCAGAGATTTGCATAAGTAGCAAGGAACCTAATGTTAATCCCCAAGACCATGGGGAAAATGTATCTGGGTCATTTCAGAGACCTTTCAGCAGCCCCTCCCATCACAGGCCTGGAGGCCCAGGAGGAAAAGGGGTTTCGTGGGCCAGGTCCAGGGTCCCTGTGCTGTGTGCAGCCTAGGGATTTGGTGCCTTGTGCCCCAGCTGCTCCAGCTGTGACTGAAAAAGGCCAATGTAGAGCTCAGGTTGTGGCTTCTAAGGATGGAAGCCCCAAGTCTTGGCAAGTTCCACTTGGTGTTGAGCCTGCGGGTGCACAGAAGTCAAGGATTGAGGTTTGGGAACCTCTGCCTAGATTTCAGAAGATGTACAGAAATGCCTGGATGTCCAGGCAATAGTTTGCTGCAGGGGCGGGACCCTCATGGAGAACCTCTGCTAGGGCAATGCAGAAGACAAATGTGGGGTCAGAGCCCCCACACAGAATCCCTACTGGGGCACTGCCTAGTGGAGCTGTGAGAAAAGGGCCATCATCCTCCAGACCCCAGAATGTTATATCCACTGACATCTTGCACCATGCTGCTGGAAAAGCTGCAGACACTCAATACCAGCCCTTGAAAGCAGCCTGAAGGGAGCCTGTACCCTGCAAAGCCACAGGGGTAGAGCTTCCCAAGACCATGGGCATCCCTTTTTTGCATCAGCACGACCTGGATGTGAGACCTGGAGTCAAAGGAGATCATTTTGGAGCTTTATTTTTTTTAATTTTTTTTATTATTATTATTATACTTTAAGTTCTAGGGTACATGTGCATAACGTGCAGGTTTGTTACATATGTATACTTGTGCCATGTTGCTGTGCTGCACCCATCAACTCGTCAGCACCCATCAACTTGTCATTTACATCAGGTATAACTCCCAATGCAATTCCTCCCCCCTTCCCCCTCCCCATGATAGGCCCCAGTGTGTGATGTTCCCCTTCCCGAGTCCAAGTGATCTCATTGTTCAGTTCCCACCTATGAGTGAGAACATGCGGCGTTTGGTTTTCTGTTCTTGTGATAGTTTGCTAAGAATGATGGTTTCCAGCTGCATCCATGTCCCTACAAAGGACACAAACTCATCCTTTTTTATGGCTGCATAGTATTCCATGGTGTATATGTGCCACATTTTCTTAATCCAGTCTGTCACTAATGGACATTTGGGTTGATTCCAAGTCTTTGCTATTGTGAATAGTGCCACAATAAACATACATGTGCATGTGTCTTTATAGCAGCATGATTTATAATCCTTTGGGTATATACCCAGTAATGGGATGGCTGGGTCATATGGTACATCTAGTTCTAGATCCTTGACAAAGAACTCAAACAAATTTACAAGAAAAAAACAAACAACCTCATCAAAAAGTGGGCAAAGGATATGAACAGACATTTCTCAAAAGAAGACATTCATACAGCCAACAGACACATAAAAAAATGCTCATCATCACTGGCCATCAGAGAAATGCAAATCAAAACCACAATGAGATACCATCTCACACCAGTTAGAATGGCAATCATTAAAAAGTCAGGAAACAACAGGTGCTGGAGAGGATGTGGAGAAATAGGAACACTTTTACACTGTTGGTGGGATTGTAAACTAGTTCAACCATTATGGAAAACAGTATGGCGATTCCTCAAGGATCTAGAACTAGATGTACCATTTTGGAGCTTTAAAATTTGACTGCCCAGCTGGATTTTGGTCACTGTAACCCCTTTGTTTTGGCCAATTTCTCCCATTTGGAATGGCTGTATTTACCGAATACCTGTACCCCCATTGTATCTAGAAAGTAACTAGCTTGTTTTTGATTTTACAGGCTCATAGGCAAATGAGACTTGCCTTGTCTCAGATGAGACTTTGAACTATGGATTTTTGGGTTAATGCTGAAATGAGTTAAGACTTTGGGGGACTGTTGGGAAGTTATGATTGGTTTTGAAATGTGAGGACATGAGGTTTGGAGAGGCCAGAGGAAGAATGATATGGTTTGGCTGTGTCACCTCCCAAATCTTAACTTGAATTGTATCTCCCAGAATTTCCATGTGTTATGGGAGGGAGGGACACAGGGGGAAGTAATTGAATAATGGGGGCCAGTCTTTCCCATGCTATTCTCATGATAGCGAATAAGTCTCAGATCTGATGCATTTATCAGGGGTTTTCGCTTTTGCTTCCTCCTAATTTTCCTCTTGATGCCACCATGTAAGAAGTGCCTTTCACCTCCTGCCATGATTCTGAGGCCTCCCCAGCTATGTGGAACTGTAAGTCCAATTAAACCTCCTTTAGTTCTCAGTTTGGGGTATGTTTTTATCACATTTGTTTTATTGAAAACAAACTAATACACACCCCCACTGTGATGTGGGTCCCAGCATCTCCAGTGCCCAGCTGAACACCATCAATCCATACATGCTCTACTGTTAGAGCAGACTCTAGAGATGTCACGTGACACAAACCGAAAATGTTGAAGAGTCAACTTACTTGGGAGAACCTTATGACCAATAAGTTAGAGTAGAAGGGAAAGAATAAGTGATAAATCGCTTTCTTTTCCCCTCTCGCAACCCTGAATAACTGTTTTTATATACATGGATTCTTTGTAAACTCTTTAGAGCCATCCTCTATAAGCTAGCCATCAGCTGGATGTTCTGTGAAGTTAGGGATAGAGCAGTAGTTCACTGTCTTGTATCTGCTTTCTCTGTTTCCCCATCTTACTTTCCTCTCCCCTCATCTTTTGAAGTGGCTGTACCAAGAGAGGATTAGTATGTAAGCATGGTCTTAGGTTTCTGAGTTTTCAAAAAAAAAAATGTACTGTTAAAAAATATAGATCAGAACACACCTGGCCAACATGGCGAAACTCCGTCTCTACTAAAAATACAAAAATTAGCCATGGGTGGTGGCACATGCCTGTAATCTCAGCTACTTGGGAGGCTGAGGCAGGAGAATTGCTTGAATCTGGGAGGTGGAGGTTGAAGTGAGCCAAGATCGTGCCCACTGCACTCCATCCTGGCAGACAGAGCAAGACTCTGTCTCAAAAAAAACAAACAAACAAAAAATAGAGATGGAGTCTTGCTATGTTGCCCAGGCTGGTCTTGAAATCCTGAGCTCAACCAATCCTCCTGCCTTAGCCTCCCAAATTGCTGGGATTATGAGTGTGAGGCACTGTGCCTGGCTGGCTTTCTGGTTTTTAGTGAATGAGACTTTTCAGTAACCCAACCAGTGCAGCTCTGTGGAAAAAAAAAAAAAAAAAAAAATCCAAGGAAATAAAAGAAGAAGCTACAATCATTATTAAGGAAGGACAGAGTGAAGGGGCAGACCCTGGAAGAGAGGCAAAGAGGGCACTGAGAATGAATATTATCCACACAAATGATCGTTGTCCACTGAAGTCCTTCTAGATTGTATGTCAGCATGGAAAAGAAAGGGCCACCTCCTGTCCAGTCCACAGAGCCTCTATAATGAACCACACTGATACTTGGTGCCCCTCAAGGCTCACATCACCCACAAAATTTAACCACAGAAACTGGGATATCCACCCTTGTTTTGTTGATAACTCACTGTATGACCTTGGAGTATGTCACTTTCCTGCTCTGTCCTTTTATTTTCTCCTTTGTAAAATGAAGAGATTGAGCTAAATTAGTAGTAAGATTTTCCTTATAACCTCAATATTCTTTCCTGATATGTGTTATAGCCTCCAAATGCCCATATTTACTTCTGCATGATCTGCACAACCAATCTTTAGATGTATTTCAACTAACACTAAGACAGGGAGTAATTTCTTCTTCAGAGCCTAATGGCCTCTCAGTAGGATCAAAAGTAGAGCACTTCTTTCCATCCTTGATGAGAGGTCGTATGTAGAGACCTAATTTTACTCCTATTTACAATTTGACAGCAACACACTTCATAGGCAGGCACTAGGAGCTTGAGCTAGCAATTGATAAATTTAAACAAGTCCATCTACTCCACCATGGCCTGAACAAATGCATGGAGTCATCCTACTGCTCTTCCCTCCCTCCCTCCCTCCCTCCCTCCCTCCCTTCCTTCCTTCCTTCCTTCCTTCCTTCCTTCCTTCCTGCCTTCCTGCCTTCCTGCCTTCCTGCCTTCCTGCCTTCCTGCCTTCCTGCCTTCCTGCCCTCCTGCCTTCCTGCCTTCCTGCCCTCCTGCCCTCCTGCCCTCCTGCCTTCCTGCCTTCTTGCCTTCCTGCCTTCCTGCCCTCCTGCCTTCCTGCCCTCCTGCCCTCCTGCCTTCCTGCCTTCCTGCCTTCCTGCCCTCTTGCCTTCCTGCCTTCCTGCCTTCCTGCCTTCCTGCCTTCCTGCCTTCCTGCCTTCCTGCCTTTCTTCCTTGAAGGAGGAGAATATGAATGTAATGGAAATGAATGGACATTCACCACTGGTGCTGCAAAAATTGGTGAAATGAAAATATATTATTGGTTTCCTTGAAAATACAGTCAAATTTCCAGGCTCCTCAAAAGCTTATTGAGATGCTAACTACCTCTGAATCCAGAGTAAATGCAATTCATTTTTCTGGCTTTATAACCTAGGTTATCTGCAGAGCTGTTAGAACAACTGGCAGAGTAACAAATGACCAAATTCACAGATCTGGATTCCAGTTCTACAGTTTTCTTACTGAGTAGCTTTAGGCAATATTATTTCACCCTCCAGCCTCAGTTTTCTTCTTAAGGAAATGGGAAACGTCTTTACAACAATCATTTGATGAGATTCATTGCATCTGTACCAACAGCACTGTTCTCATATGTGACCCTTGGCTCAGAGAAGCTCTTTAGAACTTAGGGTTTGCAAATATAATGAGAGGAAAGAAACTGGATAGGGAGTAGAAGAGATTACAAAAATGAAAACAAAAACCAAGAGGCACAAATATGAAAATATGGAGCAACTGGTACTTGCCAAGCATTTGCTAGGTACTTTCATAGATATTTTATTTGCTTAAAAAAGGGAGCCTAATGACTGAGACATTGCTGTCTTATTTTCTGTACAAACAGATTCCCCTCACTCTTCCCACCAAAAGAAAGCCTAAGTCATCTAGGTCAGATTCCTATGTACTGTTGCTTTTTTGTCTCAGTAGCTAGGTGCAAGAATCTTCTGGAATTTGCCTGGGGGTAATAACCATAACCCCCAACACCACTGTCACTCTAAAATTTTGTGAGGTTGCTTACTTTCTTCTGCATACTCATAACATTCTGATGAGAAGGAGGTGACTCAGCCATAGACTAAGAGGTGAATAAGCATCACCAGCCTCATTCAATTATGGGGCCAGAGGGAAAGGCAGTGTCTGCAAAAGTCAAAACAGATTTTTGAAACAGTTTCTCTTCCAGCCTCTGCAAAACCTGCTCATTCAATTCCTTTTCTGTTGATGACTTTGGCTTCTGAGACAGGGCCTTTCTCTGGTGGCCCAGAGCTCTGACAATCTCCCAAATGTCAGGGGCTTGGAGAGCTCTTTGGGGTAAGGTGTCCAAAAGGACAAGTCTCCCAAGCCTCAGAATCTTTGCTGAGCTCTGGAGTTTCCAAAGCTCCAGTCTCTTTCGGAGACACTGAGTTGCAAATGTGAATTGTTGGAACTCCTAATCCACAGCCTCTTGGGTGTTCTAAGAGCTTAGGCTCCTTCCTTTCAGGCTTGTAGTGATTAATTACAATCAGCCAGCCACATTTCATGGGACCCCACTCCTACAGCAGCCACAGTCAACTTAACTTAGCCATTTGAAGCAAAAAGCCCAGTTCAGACTGAGTGTCCTTCACTAGCCTACTACAAAAGGAAGACTTGTGACAGGAAAAAGTATTCTCATCCCTTTCTCTCTTCAATTCAGGGTAGATGAGGAAGCATGTGTTAAGGCAGAAAACATGATGGACAGGGCCATTCTGGTCTAGATCGTAGTTGCAATCCTAGCCTTGACCTCTACTATCTATGTAATGCTGGTCAGCCGACTTCTCTAAGCTCTTGTAATCCTCATGGGGTTAGCAGAAGGGGACCATGCTCTATCACATAATGGACAGGAGGCAACATACAGGATGAAGTATCCTTGGCTGCTTCTTTTCCAAGGTTGTATACAATGTCACATAATGTAGGCAACAGTTAGTTCATGACAGGGCTGTGTGTCTGACATTCCCACTGGAACTGGATACTTTCCCACACATGTACGTATTACTCATCTCTATATTTTTTGCTTTAACTATTCTCTCTGCCTGGAAATTCCTTCATCCAAACACAGACCTTCAATTCTTTCACCTGCAGTACCAATGCCACCAGGAATTATTCCTCATCTGTAATCCAAAAGCATCCTCTGCCTATCCCAGTTATGACACTCACCACTTACCATATCAGTTTATCATTATCTCTTTATCTCCCTGGCATAGAGGAAATGCTTAATTAATGCTTGTTTATTTAGATAAATGACTCATCTCAGGAACAGATCACATTCTTCATAATCATAAAAATAACAAACTTGAGTAACCCTCCAGCACTTACAAAGAATATATATATACATAGAATGGGGTTAATACTACAGCTTTAAGAGTATATATATAGATATATATGTGTATATATATAGCATTCAAGAGATGCAGATACTGAGGTTCTTAGTTAAAGAATGGGAACATAAACATAGATATGTCTGGTTCTAAGTGTGGAGACCTTCCTCAAGGGCTGTCCAGGAGCAATACTCAAGTGCAAGTGATTGTAGCAAATGGCCAGCATGGTGGTTCATGCCTGTAATACCAGCAATTTGGGAGCCTGAGGTGTGTGAATCGCTTGAGTCCAGGAGTTTGAAAGCAACCTGGCCAAACGAAATTCTGTCTCTATTAAAAAAAAAAAAATAAACTTATGGCCAGGCACAGTGGCTCACGCCTGTAATCCCAGTGCTTTGGAAGGCCGAGGCAGACAGATCATGAAGTCAGGAAATGGAGACCATCCTGGCTAACACGGTGAGATCCTGTCTCTACTAAAAATACAAAAAAAATTAGCCAGGCGTAGTGGTGGGTGCCTGTAGTCTCAGCTACTCGGGAGGCTGAGGCAGGAGAATGGCGTGAACCCAGGAGGCAGAGCTTGCAGTGAGCTGAGATCGCACCACCGCACTCCAGCCTGGGCTACAGAGCGAGACTCTGTCCCCACCCCCCAAAAAAAAAATTACAAAAATTAGCCGGGCATGGTGGCACACACCTGTAGTCCCAGATACTCAGAAGACTGACAGGGGAGGATGGCCTGAGCCTGGGAGGTCAATGCTACAATGAGCAATAATGGAGCCACTGCACACCACCCTGGGCAACAGAGTCAGACCCTGCCTTAGAGAAAAAAATATAGAGAGATTTACTGAAGTCTACTATGCACTAGACACTAAGCAAGGTGTTGGGGACAAAAATGAGTAAGATTTACTTCTGTATTCGTACAAAGTTCATGATTGAGTGAATAAAATTATAATTCATTCCCATACTTCCTAAATATCTATAATGTTCCAGGTATCAGGATGGAAGCTTACACTGTTGTGGGAGAATTAAGTCTTGGCATAACCCAAGGTGGGTCATATGAATTCTACATTTGCATAACAGTTGAATTTTATATAATGAACATATATTTATTTTTAATCAGAGAAAACAAGAACAAAAAAAGAATAAGATAGGAAACAGTGATTATTTTAATCTGTTTTTACATGTTTCTTTCCATTAATTTATCATCTTTAATCTACAAGCCAAAAGAGAAGTAAAGATAAAGTGACATAGGATTTCAAAAGAGGGAGAATGTACATCTATCTAAAGAATCAGTAAAATCCTTATTTTATTTGAGATTTATGATGGTAACTTTGAAAAGTCCTTGGCAGAGAAATTCTGAAGATGTTCTCTGGAAAGCCATAGTTCCACGAGATATGAGCAGGTGTTTCCAGAGCAGAAAACAAAAGAGGGGAGGAGGGGAGGCAGAAGTGAAATGAAAGTAAACATGTTTTTTTGTGTTTGTGTTTTCTCTTCTGTATGTTTGTTTTGCTTTTCTGCAGAACATCTCAGAATCTTCAAAAAGCACATGTTTCTTGAGATAATGAATGAAACTTGGGAAGGGGAGACATATAGGATTTCTCAAATGTATTATTCCAAAATCCAGCATTGAGATTAGTGTTCTCAAGAAAACATAGTGATAAATGATGCCTTTCTGGGCTCTTAATAGCTCTTTAGCTTGATCTATGGGACACTGAAATTGCTCAGATGAGGTAGACCAAGAATGAGAGAAAATGGGCATATCTGGAAGGTACTTTGGCAACACAGCTGTTAAGCAAAATCAGGTTAACTCCACCTGAAAATTGCCTACTTTTGAGACAGCCACCCACAACCCCTACTTAATATGAAAAAGAGAACAGTTTCATCTTGTTTGCAGCCAAGAAAACTTCCTCAAAGAGTTGATACATGAACTGGGATTTGAGAACCATCTTCTCAATTCCCACCAGGCTTCAACAATGGAAATACTGTGGCAATGTCTTCATTGACACCAGACTACCTTGAGGAAATATAGATCCCCCTCAGTTTTGAACCACAGAGAGCCATCTCAGACTGAAAATGTCAGGGGTTTGGAATCAGTTTCTCCATCCAGCAAATGGGGATAATAATGTGCCTTGTAGGGTAGATATGGGGATTAGGTGGGTTGATTCATAAAAAGAATCTAATAATGCTAAACATGTTATAGGCACTCAGTAACAAAGGACATTATTAGCTGGAACTTTCCCAAGAAGTTGAGCCTCCTTTACCATTTTGCAACATGGAGCACCATCTTCTGACCCAACAGAGCAATGTAATTTAAAGGACCCTGCTGAGAATGAAGGTCTAGCATTCATCTTCAGTAATTAATACATGCCCTAGGGGATGCTTGTGATTGGAAATGGGAGGGCAGAAGACTGTTTTTTACTTTTTGATTGAGTGCTTTTTTTTTTTTTTTTTTTATCTCAAGCTATTCTGAATGTCATGGAGAGTTAATGAAGACATGTTGTACACCCACTGCAAACACAGTAAAAGAAAATACAACCAATTTTACCACTGTCTGAGTAGATTAAATCCTCAGTTATGCTAGAAGTTCAGGGAAGAAAATGAGAGTTGTGTTAGGAGATGGATGGGGATAACACTGGTTACAAAGTCAGAAAAAAACGAGGAAGGATCCTCTTCCATCTTTTCAATTTCTCCACTTTTCCTTCCTTCTTCAATTCCTCTCTCCCTCAACAGTTAAGGGCAGAGAGTGGGCAAAAGGTGCCTGCATTGACTTTAGTATCAGATAATAAAATCAGCATAATTTAGTCTTAATACTATGTCCAGAGTTATGGTCTCTATATTTTTCTTGCCACCATTTAGTGAAACTGCAGCAAATCATCTAAAACAGAAAAAAGCAATAACATTCCATCAGTAGCTTTTGCTTCTCAAAGACTGGCTTCAAATAACAGATGTGATGTTCTTCAGGTTAGCCGCCACTCACAACACTTGAGATATCCAACTGGGAACAATCTCCCTGAGTTGGAATAAACGAGATGATCTAATACCTGAAGATTTCCCAACTCCAGCCCATTTCTTACATATACGATACATTTGAGAAATGGCTGAATGCATTCTCCCCCAAAGATTGGGTAGGGCACTTCTTCTTTCATGAGACTGCAATTTAGAGGGGCCCCAAGGGGGTATCTGAGGAGGTTAAGAAAGTCTGCAAACTTATTTGAAATCTCTAGGGTACATTTTTCCTGCATAAATCTTAGCAATTATGACTCTATTTTGCTTAAAGAAAGAAGCAAAGAAAAAAAAAGTAAAACAAACCCCAGAACAATTCCTACAGTGTGTCTATAAAGTGAACTTTTCTTCTGAGAAACAATTGTTTCTATTTTTAGGGAATTTTTAGTTTCCCTTTGCTCTTCTAGAAGGGATCTGGTATATTTCAGACTAGAGTAGATTAAGCCGTTAAAAGTGATAGCTCTGCTTATATTCAAAGCAATCCCCAAACAGAGTACTACAGGTACATCAGACAGTGAAATTCTCCCCAGAAGAGGAAAGGGTTCATGGTTACATTCTACTTCTTTTGTGTACAGACTCAGGTGTCGGACAAAATAGAGTTCAAATCCTAGATGTTCCCATATTCAACTTCCTTAACCTCTGAGTCTCAGTTTCCTCTTTTGTCAAATGTCGATAATGATAATGATGATAATATTGATAAATAGACTCTTCCTGGTGTGAATATTCTGTTGTGTAATATTATTTTAAAGAGGATTATAATCATTTGTTGCATTTGTGTTGACATACAATATTCAATGTCTTAATACTCTAATTCTACTTGCCAACAAATGCATAGGATATCACCTTCCTGTCAGGTTTTCTGCGACATTATTGAAATGAACTCTGTCTCTTATCCTGAGATGGGTTTTAATACTCAGTGAGAAGCAGATCCCATGAAAATTAACTCACAAATTTAAGATCTCAGAATCAGTAAGCTGTGGAGGAAGGATCAAATCCAGTTCTAGCTAAATCTAAACTTTTTTTTGCTTTTCTACTTTATGGTGCTGCCCTGAGCTGGGAGTGTACACATTGATTCATTCATTCATTCATTCATTCATTCATTCATTCATTCTTTTATCCAATCATTCGACAAGTATTAAGCAATGTTTTGTTTTGATTTGCTTTGTAGGGGACATTTAAAATGTGAAAGCACTTTACAAAAGTAAAGTTCTACGTGAATATAAGTTGTTATAATGAAGGGCTGAAGCCTGTCTGTTGTCTCTGGTATTTTGAGTGAGAAACACAAGCAAAATTCATATCCTGTGATCTCTCATCCTATGACAAAACAAAATAAAACAAACTCTAAACTACAACCCATCCACTGCTAATACAATATATCTTTTACCTCCAGATTTATTGAGGTATAATTGACAAAAAACTTACCTATATTTAATGTGTACAATGTGATAATTTGATACACATAAATAATGTGAAATGATTACCATAATCAAATTAATTAATATGTGGCATATAACCTCATATAGGATTTTTATTTTTATTTTTGGTGTGATGGGAGTTCTTAAGATCTCACTCAGAAAATTTCAAGTATACAATACAGTATTGTTAACTATAGTCACCATGTGTGCCTTAGACCACCAGAACTTACTCATAACTGAAAGTTTGTCCCCTTTGACCAACATCTCCTTGTTTCCTCCACCCTCAGCCCCTGGCAACCACCATTCTACACTCTGCTTCTAAGTCTGGTTTTAATAGTCATTATTGAAAATAGTATAGAACTTCTTCAAAAACTTTAAAATAGGACTCCTATACAATTCAGAAATATCACTACTGAATGTATATCCAAAGGAAATAAAATCAGGATGTTGAAAAGATATCCACACTCCCATATTTATTACAGCATTGTTCATGATAGCCAAGATACGGAATTAGCATAATGAGCCTAAGTGTCCATTGATGCATTGATGAATGAATATATATATGTATATATAAAACATTATTCAGCCCTAAAAAAGAAATTAGCATACTATAATGTGCAACAACATGGATGAGCCTGGAAGAAATAAAGTTAGACGAATAAACCAAATGCAGAAAGACAAACACTATGTGATAAGAGAATTCATCTTAAAACCATTGGCTCCTCAATGATTAAAAATCTTTGAATTAAAAATTCAAAGATTAAAAATGTAGCCTCTTGAGCTAATGGTATCGCAGAAAATGAGGCAACAAAGACAATTGTCAGGAAAGCCAAACAAACCTCTTCACATGCCCCCAAAATTTCCTACAGTCACCAGACTGACACAGAATCTTTCTTGGTAAGATCACATCTCCCAGCCATCTAAGGTAGGTTGATGGAAAAGCAGTGCTTACATACAGCCTCTAGATAGAGAATGGAGGAAATAAGTGAGAGTTTAAAAAGTACTCTTTTACCTGCACCAGGTAATTAAGGTCAACATCAACAGTGATAAGCCATATTGATCATATGTACCCATAATATGTCGTAAGAACGGACTCTCACTTCCCTGAAACACACAGCTCTAGTGTAATCATGAGAAAAACATCATAAATTCCAAATTTAAGCATGTTCTACCTGAGCAGTACTCATCAAAACTGTCAAGGTTATCAAAAACTCAGGAAACTCTGATAAATTGTCAGAGCCAAGAGGAGCCTGAGAAGACAGGATTAAAGGCAATATGGTAATTTTGATGGTATTCTAGAATAGAAAAGTAACATTAGATAAAAATTAAGGTAATCTGAATAAAGAATGAGCTTTAGATAATAATAGTATATCAATATTGGTTCATTAATTGCAACAAATGTGCCACACTTTGTGTAAGATTTAATTACAAAGGAAACAGTATGTGGTATACAGGAATTCTCTGTATTATCTTTCCAATTTTTTCTGTAATTCTAAAATGGTTCTAAAAAAACAGTTTACTTTTTTTTTTAAGGCACTGTTGTCATTCAATGGAAAAATGGAAGCCAAAAAAGAAGATTTGATTTAAGAATAACCAACCCTCTCATTATCCCGTTGGGCACTGTTATGCCTTGTCTCTGGAAACCGATATAATTTACTTCATTTTGATTTGTGTTCTGTCTTGTTCAGAAAGTGCTTCAGGTGACTTACAAGAAGATATAAAAATTAAAACTTGAGAAGCTATTACGGGGTGGGACTTGGGTGGGAAACAATTTGCCCTAGGGTGGATAGACAAGCTTTAGAATTAGATGGACTTGTGTGTATGCTCTCCTTCTTGGTAAAGCTACTTAACTTATTTGTAGCTCTATTTCCTCATCTGTAATGTGTATTTAATAAGTACTCAAGATGCCATACGCAATGTTATAAGTATCTTAACAGGCAAGTAATTAACACGTGCACCATATTTGTATACATTGGACATAGTGTCATTTCGGTGGTTTGACATCTCAGGGATATCCCAGAATCCCACCAAGGGATCCAAATTGGAGAATATGTTAGTTTAACCAAAAAAAGTGTCGGAAATATTTGGAGCCCCACCAAAATGTCTTTGTAAAAGAACAAATCTTTCTACGCACAAGAACTTCTTAAACTTTAATGTAAATTCCTTCATTTTATTGATCACAAAACTGAGGCCAAGAGGGAGGAAGTGATTTGCCCAAGATCACACAGGGAATTAGGAGAAGAATTAGATCTTAAATGCAAGCATCTCAACTGATACTTAGTCTTTTCTTTTGTATATATCAAGTTACATATTTTTTCTTCCAAATATACTTCCTGTATACTTTGTAAAATGAAGTAAGGATAAGACATGTGCAGTTTTCATATTTCAATGTTAGGGATTCAAGATTTCTTCAAGCATCTGATTGCTGATTGGCTAAGAAACACACACCAGTATTTGTGGATATGTATTAATAAAAAAAATTTCTTAGGGCATATACTTGCAATAAATTTGAAGTAATGAAGAAGCATTTGTTTCCTAGGTTTGTTTTGTTATTGTTTTATCCTAGCAACAATTAACATGATAGTTAAGAGAATAAACTTTGGAGCCAGACAGATAAGGATTAACTCCTGGCTCCTCCATTTACTAGCTATATGACCTTATTCACCTTAGTAAATATTGCTGAGCTTCACTTTTGTCATCTCTAAAATAGAGATTACTAAGATACAAAATTCATAAGGTTTATATGAAAATATAAAACTAAGTGCTATATATAAATTTCATAATAAAGAACTTGGTAAAAATAAACACTCATTGAAATATAGTTGTTGTTGCTGCCTCTATTGTCATCATTGTATTCTTTTCTTGGGAAATTAATATTTTGTGATTCCCAGGGAGGTACTCAGCCTAGCAATAAAGCAATATTGAGTCATTTTCTTTGGGCATCAGCAAACCTGGTATCATTTATGTCATACTTGCAACTTACTAATTATGTGATTGGATCAATGTATTTTTACTCTGGCCCCAAGTTGTACCATGTATCAGAGCTTTTTTTTATTGAATAAGGCAAAAACCCAGGCTCAAATAGTCTTAAACCAAATTGTAGAAATTACATGTTTAGGTAATTGAAACCTCCACAGGCAATTTCTTCTTTAGGCTCAGGTTAATTCGGGACTTAAAATATGTCAAAAAATCTGTTTGTTTGTTTTCCATTGCACAAATCTGTTCTCTTCCATGTTGGCTTCATTCCCAAGATCCACATGGTAGCAATATGGTTGACATCAGCTCCACAGTTAAAGGCCCAAAGTTTCCATTCTAAAGAGAAGAGAGCACTTTCCTTTCCTAAACAGATTCTATAAAAGCCTTAATCCAGATTCTGACTGGTAGACATTGACTCATGTGCCTAACTCTGAACCAATCACTGTGGGCAGGAGAATAGAACACAATGTTTAGATTAAGCTGTGGTCACATGCCATTCCTGGAGATGGGGGTAAGGTAGTTCTGTTCAAATAACTAATAGTAAAAGAATGGGCCCTGTATTCTTTTTTATATTACTTTATAACAAATTATCACAAACATAGCCACTTAAAACAACCCAATTTTATTATTTCACATTTTCTATAAGTTAGGAGTCCAAGAATGGCATAACTGTACTATTCATTCAGGTCTTAAATGGCTGAAGTCAAGGCATTAGCCAAGGCTGCCATCTCATCTGGGGCTCCTAGCACTCTTTCAAGCTCATGGGGTTGTTGGCTGAATTAAGTTTCTTGTTAATTCCAGAGGCCACCCTCATGTACTTGCCACATAGGCTATTCTCTCACAATACAATAGCTTGCTTTATTCTGAAGGTTGCCAGGAGAGTGTCTCTCTGACACTTCACCTTCTTTTAAAAGGCTCACCTTGGCCGTATGTGATGTCTCATGCCTGTAATCTCAGCACTTAGGGAGGCCAAGGCAGGCAGATCACTTGGGGCCAGGAGTTCAAGAACAGCCTGGCCAACATGGTGAAACCCCCTCTCTACTAAAAACACAAAAATTAGCTGGGCCTGGTGGTGCATGCCTGTAGTCCCACCTACTCGGGAAGCTGAAGCAGGAGAATCGCTTGAACTCAGGAGGCAGAGGTTGAAGTCAGTGGGCAGAGATCACACCACTGCACTCCAGCCTGGGTGACACAGTAAGACTCTAACTGAAAAAAAAAAAAAAAAGAAAAGAAAAGAAAAAAGAAAGAAAGAAGACAAAAGAAGGAAAAGAAAAGAAAAGAAAAAAAAGAAAGGCTCATCTGATTAGGCCAGGCCTACCCAGGATAATCTCCCTGTAGTCTAAGTCAACTGATTAGTAGCGTAATTATAAGAGTGACATTTCATTGTATTCCTGTGGTTCTGTGTATGCTCAGGCAAAGAGGATCATACAAGGAATATATATTAGGGCACAGAAATCTTAGGGGCCATTTTAGAATTCTAACTACCACAAACTCACAAAAGAAAACGGGAATCTGGTTAACAAGATGACATTGATTGTTGGGCAGCCAGAAAAATAAAATCCCCTACATCCCTTCAGAAAAACAAAAGGGCTGGGATTGGCCCAGATTATCACTAATATCTCTTCCAATTCAAATCACGCTTAATTTTGTGAAACCAAATATAGAATCTTAAGTATTTCCCTTGTTGTTGAGGGAATTAGCAGCAACTGTGTATAAAAATCACTAGAAATAGAGGGCAACTTTTTCAAAAATATCACCCTCCTGAGTGTTGTCTCAGCAATTTTTGCAACCCTTCCCTTTTGGTGGGCATCTCTTGCCCACCTCGTTAATATTTTCTGACTGGCTGTTGACAGCGCATTTTTTATAAGACTGGAAAGACACAGTCTAGTCTAGGACCCAAAGGAGTTGAAGGAGCCTTCCTTAAATATGGCCCTGACCCAGCAAGCGAGTCACCTTCCCTGAAGTCTTGGAGCTTGAGCTATGGTTTATCTCTGGCCCTTTGTTTTTGGCAATGAAAGGGGAGGATGTGGTCAGACTCATAAAGGCATTACTCAGAGCCAGTTTGGTTCCGAGGCAAGAAATCTGGCAAGATCTATTCCTACATGGCTCCGTCCCTGTCTCCAAAATCTTCCCAGAGGACTGCCTTCAGGACCTTGGCCTCAATTAGGAGCTGACCACCAGCAGAATTTGAACTCAGATCTCCCAGTACTGGCCTTCTCTCATGGGTAATTGCAAGAGAACACATGACAAACTAAACAACTTCTTCTTTGGTAACAAAGCTCCCTACAGTGTTTCACATTCCCTGGGCTGAAATTTCATAAATAATTGAGCATTTACTATGAGGTAAAGCATGCATCTACATTCGCTATATCCTGGCTCTCTTACTCTCTCTCTCTCTCTCTCTCTGTGTGTGTGTGTGTGTGTGTGTGTGTGTGTGTGTATAAACATATATATTGAAAGACCAGAGAAGCACTTGCCCTTGAAGAATTCATGATCTACTGGTGGAGATTCAGAAATGTGTTTGAACGGTTTCAGCAAAATTTGAAATGTTGTAATGGGGGAAAACAAGGCACAGCATGTAATGTAAACCAAGACAACAAGATTCAAGGAGGGCTTCCTGTAGAAGGTAGTGCATGAGTTGAGTTGAGCTTCAAGAAATGAATGGATGTTAGCTAGGTGAAGGTCAGAAAGGTATTTGGAAATGAACAAACAGCATAAAAAAATGTCAGATGTGTAAAACAGCAAAGTTCATGCAGAGAAAAATACAAGCAAATTGATAGTGCTGGGATGTAAACTTGGTTATGATCTGAAAAGGGTGAAAAAGTGGAGCTTTATAAAAAAAAGATGAGTATGGAGAGGTCAGCATAAACAAGGTCATAGAGAGTCTTACATGCTACATTGAAGAGCTTGGTGTTTTTCCTGTGGACAACATGGTGTCCCTGAAAGGTTTTGAGCTGAGGAGAGATAGGATTTGTTTGTTGTTAATTCCTCTATCTGTAGTGTACAGAACAGATCTAAGGCTACAAGGCTGGAGATACAGAGGTCAGCTCTTGGCTGTTGGTTCAGGTAAGAAATGGTGAGAGTCTGAAATCTAGCAATGACACTGGGAGGAAAGAAACAGTCTTAGAAGATTTGGGGAATAATATCTGTAAGATTAGTTGTAGATTAGCTGTGGTGTCTAACGAAAGGAATAGTATCAAGAACAATGCCTAAGATGACCTCCTCAAGTCTTTTTCTCTCTTTCTTTTGTTCTTTCTGTCTGTCTGTCTTTCTTTTGCCCTTCCTTTCCTTTCCTTTCTTTTCTTTTCCTTTCTTTTCCTTTCCTTTCCTTTCCTTCTCTTTCTTTCCTTCCTTCCCTCTTTCCTTCCTTTCTTCCTTCATTCCTTTTTTCTTTGTCTTTCCCTCTTCTTCTTCATGAATCAGTTTGAAGTTCAACCAACATTTATTAAGAATTTATTATGTTGCAATCATGCTCTAAACACTTTACAAAATCACATTTTGCTTCCCAAGAAACAGTTCTATGATAAAAGAGATAAAGTAGTGAAATATTGGAGAGAGAATCAGCTTGCTTAAGGTCAGCTAGTAGCAGAGATAGGAATAAATAGCATTTGTTTTAGAGAATACATGGAGTTTGCTTGAGTCCTAGACCACTGGAATGAGAATTTTATAAACTCAAAATGCATATTTGCAGTTATTCTAAAGAGAAGCATAGTGGGATAAAGACTACAGCTTTATAATGATTGCCATTATTGTGCCACCAATCCAGTGGTAGGTTTAGAGATTTCAAACCAGTGATTTTCAAGCTTGCCTATACATTGGAGTTACCTAGGTACCTTAAGAAACTTTAAAAAGACACTGATGCTGATCCCCCTTCTTAGAAACTCTGATTAAATTGTTTTGATGTACAACCTGGGCATCAGTATATTTAAAATTTCCAGGCTATAATCATAATGTATAGCCAAGACTGAGCATCACAGAGCTAGCCTCAGAACAAGCAGAAAATGATCTTCTCTGCTGACCTCTGCACCTGGTTCTCTCTCCTTTCTCCTGCCTTAAATAGTGTGACTCTGCACGAACACAAAAGCATTCTTCCCAGCATGGCCCTCCCCTCTGCTCCAGCGTCCCCACTGCTGGTGGTCCCATGCTCTTGGCACAGATGGATCTGCTACCTAATTGCCTGCTTATTTGTTAAGTGGTTGTCCTCAGCAGATGTTCCCATGTGGGGATTTGGAGGCCAGCATCTGTGTACAAACAGCCGATTGCATCACTGTCCTGCTTTTGATCTAGGCCTAATGGGGCACCGCCCAGGCCACAGATGACCTTCCAAAACTAACCTGATGATAAGCTTTTTCATTCCCCATTTTCATCCCCAACTTGTTCTTTTAATCATCCTTCATGATCTTAGAGGCTCTGCGTGTGTCTTCTTGGATTACTTTCTTCCTTTGCTTTTTAAATTATTATCACTGTTGTTGTTGATCTTTCTCTTAGAATAACAGAGCATGATGGCAGTCTCAATATCTTCATGGTATAAATGTGCTAACTGGGACACAGAAAGAAAAAGTCACTTCGTCAGGATTAGGATACAGTCATTTAGGGGAAGAACTGAGTTTTAGTTCTTCCATCTCATATCTCCATTGCCATATACCACCTTACCTAGCCTCACCAAATGGCCTATGGGTTTGATGGCTGATTCTGAAACCTCCTAACTGTGAGGCTTTGACAAGTTACTTCACCAGAACTAGCAAGATAATAATATTCTATGTCTGCCAGCATCATCGTGAAGTTTAAAAATACTGTGTATGAAGCGCATAGCACCGGGTTAAAAGAGTTGTTCAAAAGGTATGCAAAAATGCTGGACAAGTGATAACGACGTCCAGCATGATGATGAAGTGCCCAGGTATATGAGTTGGATATTCCCATTTGAATCCCCATTATCCCTGAGTAGCAGAGCTCCTTTGGTCAAGTTACTTCACCTCTTTGAGTCTCCATTTTCTCTTTTTAAAAATGAAAATAAAAGTAATATTAATCTTACCTCGTTGTAACAATATTGAGCACTTATTACACAACTTGACACATATTGAACCTTAAGATCATAAGAAATATTAGGGATGAAAGTGAGAAAGAAGAAAAAGAAGAGAAAAAAACATAAGATGACAATGCTTTCTATCATGTAGAAACAGCACTGCATGAGGAGTCAGGACACCTGATTCTTAGTATGATACCAGCTCCGAAAGTAATTTTCTGTGTGATCTCTGATAAATTCCTTTCTATCTCTGTGCTTCAGAGGTCTTATCAGGAGGACTGGATGGTCTTTGTGCCTTCTTCCATACTGTGATCTCTATCTCAACAAAGCTCTCTTATTCCTCAATTCTCTCATCAGCCAAGGAATGTGACATGCCAGGGTCCTTCTGGCTTCATAAAATAGGGTCCTTCTGTTTTCATAAAATCATTTGTCTTCCCTATCTCCTTCCCCGTCTTCCTAGCCTTTGTGGTATGACCTCCTTCTCACTGCCTTTTGTATGTACATAAGGAGACAGTCTCACCCTCTCCTACAACCTTTGCCTTAAATGTGGGGAGAAGAACCCAAGAACCCAGCCTTGGAGAAGAACTATCAAGTGCTTTTTTTTTTATTATTATACTTTAAGTTCTAGGGTACATGTGCAGAATGTGCAGGTTTGTTACATATGTATACATGTGTGGGAATTGAACAATGAGAACACTTGGACACAGGAAGGAGAACATCACACACCAAGTGCTTTTAGAGATTAAGCCATGGTCTCCTTCTGAGAAGACAGTGACTGTCAAGTGGAAAAACTGACAACAGGTTTAGCTCCAGTCATGCAAATTGTATTACTGCAAAGACATATATTTAGCATCTATGACATCAGCTTGATTTACCTTGATTAATGGAGCAATTTGCTGTGCATTTTTCCAAATGCTGTAATCAATTAGGGCTCAAAATAGATTAGAAAACCTCTATGACGTGGACACAGTCCAAAAAGGCTAATGCATCATAAAATATATGTATATATCCTTTCCAACGATGCAGTGGATGAAGATTTGTGTCTTGGACTAACTCAGAGGGGTTCAGGTTTATACAGCTAGTCATCAGGCACTTTTGATTTCAGGTATTGTTAAAGGCAAGTCAGGGGAAAAGGCGCTTTGTAAATGCTACTCTATCTTGATCTAGCTTCTCAACATCTCTCCGTGTATATTCTTTTCCCCACTCCAGTCCATTCTCACAGTGATGTTTACAAAACACTCAGCTGGTTATAGCCCCCTTGTAACAACAGAATAGGCCCTAATCTCTTAGATTGACATTGACAGCCCTTTGAAATTGGCACCAGAGCATTATTTCAAATCAACTTCATCTCCTCCTATGTCCCACACATTCCCCATATTTTATCTTTCTATATTTCTCAAAGTTCCCCCCAAATATATCACGTACTTCCTTACAACCCTGTATTTGACCCTACCTTCTCCCTGCCTTGACTAATAAAAAGAAGTCATATTTATGGAGTATTTTTTATAGACCAGGCACTGTGCTAAATGTTCATCATATATTATCGCCCTTAATTCTCTTAACCACCCCATAATCCGTAAAAGTTAAAATACTTGATCTAAGTTGTATATAAGTAAGTGACAACATTAAGATCAAACCCTGGTCGATCTAACCCCGAAGCCCTTGGTCTTTCTTCCTCTCCTTCTGTATAATTCCTTTATCTTTTCTTCTCAATCCTTCTCCACATTTCACACTCTCACTGTGCGCTTCTTTCCAGGAGGAAAGATATTTTTCAGACTTGGTGACAGTTAGATGCTAGAAGCTCACTGTGTGGCCCATTAAGAAATGAAATTACTCTGTGCCCAATTTACACATTCTACAACGACTTAACATGCTGCTGCTCTAGGTAAAGTACCCTCCCAGGCACTAAATACGGTGCAGAGGGATGGAGTGTGGTTTAAGGATTGAACATAACAAAGCACTGCTTGACAAAGAGACTCAAGTGACTTGGGATTAAATTCTAGATATTCTGTTAACCATGTGTATAATTTTGAGCCTCTCAGAATCTATACTTCATTGTCATTAAGTAGAGATAATATTTTATATTATGCATTAATCAAATTGATATGAAGATATAAAAGTGTTTCATCAAGTGCTTCACACAAGGTGTTGATTTTCCTACCTGGCACCTGGCCTGAAGGAACTTATGATTCTAGGAGCTTTTGCTTTAAATTGTATGTAAAACTATAAACTACAAAGCAGTGTGAATTCCTGTTAATTTTGGATAAGAATTAGAGAGCTGACTGTACAACCATTGAAATTGCTGCCATGAGTTCTTCATGACTTCTCCAGGACCTCATAAAACCTGGGCCATAACTGGCCCTGAAAACCTGAGCCATAACTTGTCCTCAAAATATACCCATCAAATGAATGAATATTGCTGTCACTGCAGGAGAACCAGACTATGAAGTCAGAGACATGGCTATGGTTCCAGATCTACTCCTCACTGACACTAGTAAGTAAATTCATTTTCTTGCAGACTTGGTTCTTTATCTTTAAAAAGAGTATGTTAAACCCCTGACTTCATAAAGTTGTTATGTAGAGCAAATAAAACTCCACATGGAAGTAACTTGTAAACTATAAAGAGATGTGTATGTACAAGAAGATGAAGAGAATTGACTTGTATTATTAAAGGAATGCATAGGCATATAAGTGCTGTGCTTGAGGTGCTCAGAAGATCCCCATCCAAAAGTCTATAATTCAAAGTCTAGTGAGTGGTTTATTTCATTTTTACAAATGACCATTCATCATCTTGACCTGACACTTAGCAAATGAACCACAATATCCTCCAATCCACTGCTTAGCATATTCTTGGCAGAAAGGACATTAGAGACCAATGGATCCTCTACTTTCTTTTCCCCGGTACACACCATTGTACTGTTGAGGAACCTGACCCTCAGAGGGCAGGGACTGTGTCTTCCCCTTTCTTCAGCACTTAGCACAGTGCCTCACGTATTACATATTAATTAACTCTTCAACAAGTGAATAAATAAACAAATTAAATGACTTGTTGAAGCTATCCTCAGTGCCTAGCACAGGGCCTGACCTACTATGTTTAGTTTTTTTGTGTGTGTTTTTGTTTTGTTTTGTTTTGTTTTTAATGAAATGAATGAATGGATAAATGCTCATCCAGCAAGTTGGTAGCAGCTATGGGACCCAGACCCCTTCCTTGGCAATTTGTATCCCAACATATCACAAATTGGTATTCATCCTGGTTTGCATTTCCTGCTAATTGACTTAGGTTTGAGCATTTGTCTCTACATATGTGCCTCTAACTCTGTAGAAGAAACAAGAGAGGCCGGGCGCGGTGGCTCAAGCCTGTAATCCCAGCACTTTGGGAGGCCGAGACAGGCGGATCATGAGGTCAGGAGTTCGAGACCATCCTGGCTAGCACGGTGAAACCCCGTCTCTACTAAAAAATACAAAAAAAACTAGCCGGGCGAGGTGGCGGGCGCCTGTAGTCCCGGCTACTCGGGAGGCTGAGGCAGGAGAATGGCGTAAAAACCCGGGAGGCAGAGCTTGCAGTGAGCTGAGATCCGGCCACTGCACTCCAGCCTGGGCAACACAGCGAGACTCTGTCTCAAAAAAAAAAAAAAAAGAAACAAGAGAGTTTGTCACTATGTCTCTGGGAATATATAGCTTAGGGTTTGTCACCCAGTAGGTAATCAACAAATGTGTCTTGATTATATGAACCTGGGCAAATTAAAGAGGCTATTTGGAGTGTGACTTCTGAGGAAGAGACCTGGTAGGAAGTACTTTGTGTGGTCTGATAATGTATTTATTTACAAGACTAATGTTTATCTAAGCTCCAGAAGATTTCTGGCTTCATTTTGGTATCTGTGTGCATTTGTGTTATTTTCCATCCTTCTGGGGAAAATAGCCCCATCCTTCTGGGGTCCAGCTGGGCTACAAAGTAATAAACAGACATAAAAATTGGCTCACTCCATGACAAGAAGTGGGAGCAACCCAAACCCTTTAAGAAATTCTTCTCTCAGTAGTGAACACACCAGCATCCAGCTAGTTCAAGCAGGGTTCAAGTAAGCACTCTAACTTTGTGAAAACTATTTATGACCAGCACAATAAAACTTCCCTACCCACTCAGTTGCTGGGCATTTGAGACATAGTTGTTTTTCTTTCAGTCTGTTCTTTGACAGCAATCAACAACATTGAGTTACTTTGACAATTTTGACAACTAATTCAGGGTATGAGCAAGCCTTTCCTTTTGTTTCCTTAATATATCCCTTTGCAATTTAAGAATTCTACAGTGTCTGATACAAATCAGTGGTCTTACTTCCTTCTGAATGGCTGAACCAACTTTAAAACTACTGTCTAAAATATCTTACTGGATATTCTGAAGAGGCCAAATCACTTTCAAAGGTTCATCACATCTCTTTGCTTATGACATTTACTTCACAAAGAATCCCACAAACTCCAAAAAAATTACTATAGTATGTATTTGACAGATGACTCATTTGCCAATCTGTTTATTTCATATATATTGAATTAATAAACTTGTCCCAAAAGATAAAGAGGTAAAAGCCATGGCGTGTGTCCTAAAGGACACCATGTCCAGGCATGAAAAATGAAGCATGAGTATCAATTTCTATGGCACCAGACAGTGCTCACCAACACAGACGAGAGACACACAGTGCCCCAGAAACTCAGAGAGAAGAGTGGCCACTTCTGGAGCTAGACAAGAGGAGGAAGATGGAATTTAGAAGGCTTCATGAGACAGGTAATCCTTGCACTGGGCCAGAACTGTGTATGCAATACTAATCTGTTATTAGTGAGGGAAAGAGGTGGGAAGCATGGTTTTTACCAGTTCACTGTGCCCTCTTACTCCACTGAAGTCCTATGGTCCTAAGCATCTGCCCACTCAGGGTTATTCTTGAAAAAACAACAGTAACCAAATTTGCTGTGTGCCAGATATCATTTGAAGTGCTTCACACTTGCTAGCTCCTCACCACAAAAGTAAATGAAGTAGGTTGTCTCCATTCTTGTAGGTGTGGAAAATATATTTTAGTTTAAATACAAGTGATGGGCACTTGACCAACATCACAGAGCTAGTCAGTAGAGCAGCGGGGCTCCAATTCAGTTCTCTCCTACTCTTTAACCTACCTTTTTTTTAATTTTTTTTATTTTTATTATTATTATTATACTTTAAGTTCTAGGGTACATGTGCATAACGTGCAGGTTTGTTACATATGTATACTTGTGCCATGTTGCTGTGCTGCACCCATCAACTCGTCAGCACCCATCAACTTGTCATTTACATCAGGTATAACTCCCAATGCAATCCCTCCCCCCTCCCCCCTCCCCATGATAGGCCCCAGTGTGTGATGTTCCCCTTCCCAAGCCCAAGTGATCTCATTGTTCAGTTCCCACCTATGAGTGAGATCATGCGGTGTTTGGTTTTCTGTTCTTGTGATAGTTTGCTGAGAATGATGGTTTCCAGCTGCATCCATGTCCCTACAAAGGACACAAACTCATCCTTTTTTATGGCTGCATAGTATTCCATGGTGTATATGTGCCACATTTTCTTAATCCAGTCTGTCACTGATGGACATTTGGGTTGATTCCAAGTCTTTGCTATTATGAATAGTGCCGCAATAAACATACGTGTGCATGTGTCTTTATAGCAGCATGATTTATAATCCTTTGGGTATATACCCAGTAATGGGATGGCTGGGTCATATGGTACATCTAGTTCTAGATCCCTGAGGAATCGCCATACTGTTTTCCACAATGGTTGAACTAGTTTACAGTCCCACCAACAGTGTAAAAGTGTTCCTATTTCTCCACATCCTCTCCAGCACCTGTTGTTTCCTGACTTTTTAATGATTGCCATTCTAACTGGTGTGAGATGGTATCTCATTGTGGTTTTGATTTGCATTTCTCTGATGGCCAGTGATGATGAGCATTTTTTCATGTGTCTGTTGGCTGTATGAATGTCCTCTTTTGAGAAATGTCTGTTCATATCCTTTGCCCACTTTTTGATGGGGCTGTTTGTTTTTTTCTGGTAAATTTGTTTGAGTTCTTTGTAGGTTCTGGATATTAGCCCTTTGTCAGATGAGTAGATTGCAAAAATTTTCTCCCATTCTGTAGGTTGCCTGTTCACTCTGATGGTAGTTTCTTTTGCTGTGCAGAAGCTCTTTAGTTTAATGAGATCCCATTTGTCAATTTTGGCTTTTGCTGCTGTTGCTTTTGGTGTTTTAGACATGAAGTCTTTGCCCATGCCTATGTCCTGAATGGGCAAAAACTGGAAAAATTCCCTTTGAAAACTGGCACAAGACAGGGATGCCCTCTCTCACCACTCCTATTCAACATAGTGTTGGAAGTTCTGGCTAGGGCAATCAGGCAAGAGAAAGAAATCAAGGGTATTCAGTTAGGAAAAGAAGAAGTCAAATTGTCCCTCTTTGCAGATGACATGATTGTATATTTAGAAAACCCCGTTGTCTCAGCCCAAAATCTCCTTAAGCTGATAAGCAACTTCAGCAAAGTCTCAGGATAAAAAATTAATGTGCAAAAATCACAAGCATTCTTATACACCAGTAACAGACAAACAGAGAGCCAAATCAGGAATGAACTTCCATTCACAATTGCTTCAAAGAGAATAAAATACCTAGGAATCCAACTGACAAGGGATGTAAAGGACCTCTTCAAGGAGAACTACAAACCACTGCTCAGTGAAATAAAAGAGGACACAAACAAATGGAAGAACATACCATGCTCATGGATAGGAAGAATCAATATCGTGAAAATGGCCATACTGCCCAAGGTAATTTATAGATTCAATGCCATCCCCATCAAGCTACCAATGACTTTCTTCACAGAATTGGAAAAAACTGCTTTAAAGTTCATATGGAACCAAAAAAGAGCCCGCATCTCCAAGACAATCCTAAGTCAAAAGAACAAAGCTGGAGGCATCACGCTACCTGACTTCAAACTATTCTACAAGGCTACAGTAACCAAAACAGCATGGTACTGGTACCAAAACAGAGATATAGACCAATGGAACAGAACAGAGTCCTCAGAAATAATACCACACATCTACAGCCGTCTGATCTTTGACAAACCTGAGAGAAACAAGAAATGGGGAAAGGATTCCCTATTTAATAAATGATGCTGGGAAAATTGGCTAGCCATAAGTAGAAAGCTGAAACTGGATCCTTTCCTTACTCCTTATATGAAAATTAATTCAAGATGGATTGGAGACTTAAATGTTAGACCTAATACCATAAAAACCCTAGAGGATAACCTACCTTTTTAAACCACACGCTAACTACCTTCTTGGTCAGATGGTTTAATTGCTCCGTGGGGGGATATGAGTGTTGGTAGGAGCACCTAGGGAGATGTCCCTTTGGAATTTACTCCCCCAGGGCTCCATAATTGCGCTTGTATGAAACAGAACTCCCAGTGCCTACCATCTGAGCTCATGATCAAAGGAGATTGCAGAAACTCACAAATGTCAAGTGCCCATTTATCCCAGATTGTACTGTGGTGCTTTAATCTACTCTGTCTGTTTACCCTCACAAGAAGCCTGTGGACAATGGATTATTTTCTTCGTGTTGTAGATGAGAAATCTGTCTTATGTAGTTTCAGAAGTTGCTTGATTTCCCACAGCCAGTTTCTACCAAGGCAGCATTTATAAGTACGATATTTACCTCCAAACCCATCTTATTTTAACTTTCTCCCTCTGTAGATTGCACACTACCCTGTAGCACCTGGCTTAATGATCACAGTGAAAAAGGAAAATTTAAAAAATATAGAAAGGATTAGGAAAAGAAGATATAAAATGAGAAGGAGGAGGATGAGGGAAGGAGAAGGGAAAAAAGTAGTCAGAATGTACTTACATGCTTCAAAGGAGCCCCAGTATTGAGTAATATTCACTAAGGTAGGACATTGACATAAATATTCAGGGGACATTTTCCGACCTGGATTTTGAATAAAAGAAAGACCAGAACATAAGAGGGAGTAGGGTTTTAGTGTTTTGAGATGCCAGATTGGACACAGGAGGAAAATCTGCAAGACTATCCTAGAGTAGCAATGGTGTTGGTTTTTTACATAGCAATTTTCTGAAACATCTTCCACAGGACTATATGGCTCTCTTAACTTGAAAGTCCATTTTATTTGTTTATTAAATTAACTGATAGACAAAATGTTCAGTCTTTTACTATCAGAAATTTATGAGTCAAATAACGATTGCCCTCACCTCATGTTATGTTTTCATTGTATTTGTTCCATGTCTTCTGAGCTCTGGCTTCCTTGAAAAGAGGTTTGCATCTTGGCAAGATCCGTTAAATCTCTCTACTTTACTGATAGCAAGCAGCCCAGAAACAAAACAAAAGCATTGAATCTATATTTCCCTGCCCCCTTTCTTTCTTCCTTTTCCTCTCTTCTCTAACCCCTCCCCTAGAGAATGCCAGAGAAATAAAAATAAAGTCGTAATTAAGAAAAGAACTAAGAATAAATTCCATGCATTTAACCCAAGTTCCATCTCTGAACCCAGGAGGATTGGTGCATAGCTGTGGTTGTGCTAGAGGAAGCGTGCAGGGAACTCATGCTGTGCTTTCAACACAAATACAGCTCATAAGGAATAGTTTATCACTTAAACCATCTCTTTAATTCTGCAGAGTAGAGGGAAGACCTCAAAAAAGGCTCAGATACAACCACCACGGCCACCAGGGTCTTTCAGTTCTGGAATCCCTCTGGCACAAATAGCTCAGAGCAATTCACAAACATTTATTGACGAAACCCCATGACCCCTCCCCCAAGTGAATACTTTAATATCCCATTCTGCAGAGGGCAAAACGGTAACATGGAGAAGTTCAAGGCTCTTGGCTGCCTGCCATGCAGAGAAAATGAAGTCGTGGCTGGATTCTGAAAGAAAAGCATCGCCAGGTGCACAGTGGATTATTCAAGAAATGTGGTGAAAAGAGCACAGGGCTGTAAGTCAGACCTGGGCTCCCATCCCTGTGCTGTCACTCACTTGCCAGGGAATGGTGTCCAAGTTACCTCCACGCTCCGGCCTCAGTCTCCCCACGTGTGTAATGGAAGGTTGAACTAGAAGACTTTAAAGCCCTTTCTACCTGTAAAAAGTCATGGAGTTCTAAGTCCACCAAGCCAGAGGACTAGACAGGCTTTCTTATCACTGCAAATCCTAAACCTTGCAACCCTCTTTCCTGTTGGAGGAACTCCTCTATGCCTCTCCAAATTCAGCCCCTTAAAGCTTGGTTCTACTTCTCCTCCTCCAGGTGGTGTCCCCTGACTTGTTGCTGCCTATAAGAATTTTGTGACTTTCAGAACACCTGATTGCTTACTTTTTCACATGGGAGGAACTCAAACAATATTTACTAAATTAGAAGATTCTGTGTGGTTTAATCCTTAATTCAAATACCCTCGTCTAACCAGTGGGACCTGGAGGGCAGAATTAGAAAAGTGTTTGTTAAACCTTAAATATCTTAATAGATCTTCAACCTTCAATATCCATTAATAGGTGCTTTTTTTCTAAATCCATCTGGATTTTAAAATCCTGATGATACATGCCCAGAGAGGTGGTTCTTAATGTGGAGGTCCAATTTAATGCACTGTAATTTAATTTAGCAATTAATTATTGATCATCTACTCTTTGCCAAAAACTAGAGTAGACTCTGGAGTTACAAAGATTTCTAAGATTTAATTCTTTCCCTGAAGGCTATTCGGCTCCATGAGAGAAGCAGGCAAGGAGAAAGGCAGCTGTAATACATTGAGATTACTTCAATAGCAGAAGCATCTACAAGACAAACAGGAGGTATGAGGCAAATAAAGAGTAAAAAGGCCAATTACAGCTCAGATCTCATTGAATTTGCTTTGCCTTAGACCCTAAAATAGTAAAGTTGTGACATAAAGGTTTCAACTTTGATAAGATTTCACAAGACAAAGTTGGAAGATCCCAAGATTATTGTGTATGTATGTCGGGGGTCAGAGGGAAGAAGGAATGCTGCATGAGTGAAAAACTTAAAGTAGATGTTCTTTCAAAGGAAATGCAGTTGGCATGAACAGTTTTTAAACTAATGGATACCAAGGTATGGATTCACTGCAAATAAAAGTAGGTCATTTGAGACAATCCCATGGCATCACATATAGGAACGTTTCTTCTCCTTCCTGGCTTTATTTCCTTAAATGGAAAAAGGGTGGTTAGATGAGATAATCACAATAATCCCTTCCAGCTTTGGTGTTCTGTAGTTACATGGAACACAGACAGTGTCTTCTCTGTTGCCTCCCACAACATTTATTGCTGGGTTGGGCACTAGAATGGAAGACAGGAAGGAGAAAACAAGAAAAGTGGGGAGAGAGGGTTGTTTTCTCCCTCTAGGGACTCTGAAGTTTGAAGAAACGTGAAATTCAGAGGTATTCAGAAGAGAAAAGAAGTAGCAGGATAGGAGTTGTCATTATAAGTGTATTCCTTAGAGGTAACAAAGGTTTTTATCTTGTGTAGTGACATTAGCCAGATACTTGTAATCAGAAGGCTAGGGTTCAAGTTCTGGCACTATAATTTAATAGTTTGTAAATCCTTAGAAATCTACTTACTCTCTTGAGCCTCAGTTTCTCCTCTGTAAAATGGAGTAAATGACACTGTTAATTTAGATATATTAAATATTTGAGAGAGACATGCTTTGTAAACCACGAAAGGCTATATAGAGGTTGGTTATTGTTGTTGTTTTTGTTGTTATAAAAGGGTGTGATAATCTACCCAAATGATGATTTTTTAGACATTTGTGACAGGCAATGAGAGAAAGAAGTGGAAGTCAGGGAGTCATCAAATTTACTGGAATACCCTGTTCCATCCTCACACGAGCTGTGAGCCGAGTCTGTATTCTGCGTCTCCTTTCACAGAACAGTAAGCAGAAGCTACGGAGAGCTGGTGGGCTCTCGCAAGCCCATGGATCTATACACTCAGAGAAAAAGTAGCTAATAATTTCCAACTCACCCTGGAGCAGATACACACACAGTGTTGAGATTGCTCATGGCCATAGAAGAGCCTCAGCTGGTAAATTTATAGAAGGCTGGTCTGCATTTTTAAGCAAGATAACTAAGCCTCCAGAGTTCACCCTGAATTAAAAAAAAAATCTTTACAAGTATATAAGTCTCACAAGCTGAGATTTATGTAGAGATTTAGGTTTGTTGATGTATAAGGTAAATTTTTAATTCACCAGATAGATGTCAAAGCAAACCAAAGTTAGTATATCAGCACCATCTAGTGGGTGAGTTCTGTCAATGCACACACTAGAGGAGCAAACGGTAGGCAAAGAAAATGTGTACCCCCCAAGGCTTTGGGAAGGCTGCGGAGGAAATAGCGCCTATCAGAGAGAACCTTAGGCTGGTCACGGTGGCCCACACCTGTAATTTCTGGGCTATGGAAGGCTGATGCGGGAAGATAGCTCGAGGCCAGGAGTTTGATACCAGCCTGGGCAACATGGCAAGACTCCAGTCTCTACAAAAAATAAAAAATTAGCCGTGTATGGTGTCATGTACCTGTATTGTAGCAGCTATTCTAGAGGCTAAGGCAAGAGGACCGTTTGAGCCCAGGAATTCAAGGCTGTAGTGAGCTGTGATTGCGACACTTCATATAAGCCAAGATGACAGAGTGAGACCCTGTCTCAAAAAAACAAACAAACAAAGGAAAGAAAAGGAAACCTCAGCTGGGAGCTCTAATAGTCAGCATGGGTCCAACACATCTCTACTACAGCTAAGGCATGATGAAACAATTAGACCACGGAAACAGTCCAGACAACTGTCTAGTTTTAAATCTCTCAGTTTCTTGGCCTGTGAAATGGGGATAATAATTCCTGCTTTAGAGGGTTGATGATGAGATTATATTATGGTATTAATCGGGATGAATTTAGAAAGGTACTTTATATGGAAAATAATATTCCGTGGTAGCTACTGACTTGATGGCTATCATCTATCTCCTTTGGATATCAAGTAGCCATTAATACTTTAGGTTTCCAAATAAGAAACTGCGGTTGACAGTGACAAGTCCAAGATCACACAGCCAGTAGGTGGCAGAGCTGGGATTAGACCACCAGTGTGATATGCACCAAAGCACTAGTTGACTCCGCTGTACTGGGTATTAGATGCACAGAGTTTACTCCTTTTCTTCACCCTGCATTTTGTTTCTTAAGATGAACATTTGAATGCTACGATGTACTTGTGCATACACACAAATAAATATCATGAGATTCTTCGTACAGATGTGGAAGCTGAAACTCAGAAACACTAAATAATCTACCAAAAATTAACAATTACTGAGAGATCTGAGATTTGGACTCTGACTTTCTGATTATTGCTGTAGATTATTGCTTCAATCCACCTTCTACTAACTCATTCGCTCATCATTCATCTCTAATTGTGAAGTATATTTCTGTTTACATCCCAAGAGTTGCTGGTTTATTTAAATGGACATCTGCACTTAGGAAGGTCCCTGGCTCATCTAACTGGGATCTGTTTTTCTGCCCATAGAGGAAGGGAGGGTTATCTCTGGTGTACAAGATTGTTTCTCAGACTCCCATCAGCTCAAGAAGAGTGACGTGTCCCATGAGGGCGGAGGACAAGCTGGCTGGATGGAGAGAACATCATCTCTGAGCCCAAGGAGGGGTTACCACTCCAGTTAGTCTTAAAAGAGGTGACTGAAGAGCCTTACAAAAAGAATTACTGGGAGAGTTTCACAAAATAAATAAAGGCCACTCATGTTTCCCAAGGCTATATTTTGTGTCTATAAAGACCCAGGGACACAGAGCCCAAATGTGGTTTGTTGGTTTGTTTATTATTTATTTATTAGAGACAGGTTCTTGCTCTGTTGCCTGGACTAGAGTGCAGTGGCACAACCATAGCTTACTGCAACCTTTAACTTCTGGGTTCAGGTGATCCTCCTGCTCCAGTCTCCTTAGTAGTTAGGGCCACAGTTGTGCACCTCCATGACTATTTTACTTTTTTGTAGAGATAAGGTCTCACTATGCTGCCCAGGCTAGTCTCAAACTTCTGACCTAAAGCACTCCTCCCACCTAGGCCTTCCTAAGTGCTAGGATTACAGATATAAACCACATTGCACCCAGCCCCAAGTGTGGTTTGATCAAAGTCCGTGAAAGAGCTTGACAGTAGCCAGGCTCCGTGACTACTAACTTCCTGTTAGAACTAGGTATTTTGTCCAAACCCTTGGATTATGACCCAGAGGGATCAAATTACCCATGGCATGAAGAAATTGCTTTGCCTGACAGTTGCTTCCCTCTACAGGTCACTTTGCCTACAGGCAAGAAGATGTTTGGGATTGAATCTCAGAATTAAAACATGTACCATAGAACATAAAGTATAATAAAAAAAAATCCAACAGATAAAAATAGGATGCTATTTTACCAAGAAAGTCGGGTGTTCACATCCATACATTCTCAGAGGACTGTGACGGCAACAACAGCAATGACGTGAAATACCGAGTTGCTTGTATTCTGGTCTTTGCAAAAGTGTTTTGTGAAGTTATGTCAGAGGAAAAAATTAATTAAAATATTCTAATCTGAGATAGATGAACACACACATACATTTCTTTTAAAAAAATTGTTGTTCCTTTTTTCTGCCTCATAACATGAATTCCCATTTTAAAAATGGGACAGTTGAGATTCATAGGACAGTCATACAGTGGTCCAATGCTGTGCTTATGCAATGACAATGTCTTTTGGAAAAATGTATCAAGACAGAACCTCTATTGATGTGTGTGCCTGCATGAACTATGCTAACAGAGACCCATGCTAACTCATAACAGACTGTAGTGTGAACAGAAAATAAATGTATGTGAAGAAAAAAATAAAACAAACAAGAAGTCTTCGAGATCTTTTTGTTATTTGCTTCTGCAGCATAACCTCAGTTGCCCTGAATTCTATAACACATCTTTCATGAGCTAGCTTCTGTTTTGTTCCCCTCTGGTTCAAAGGGTACAGGGGACAAGGAGATGGGTCATTTCTTATTCCTGATTGACTTCCCACTCTCTAGGCCTTGCCGAAGATTAAAGCTGACTTTCTTTCTCGAGGGGTGTTTCCCTGAACTTCTCAGAGGTTTCATGTTGGACACTCCTTCCCTGCAGTTTCTTTGACCCCAGGCTTTTCTAGCTATTCTAGGAGGTCTCTGGGGATCTGTCCTCATTCTTTGGGCCTTCACAGGCAAGTATACCCCCAGTCTCCTTTTGTAAGTTTTCCTTGTCCCTCCAGGCAGACTTACTGGACAAAACCAACCAAGACTCCAATGAGCTCTGTATCATCAGCCCACACATGTTCCTTGGGAAACAATCACTGGCTCCTTGCCCTGACGAACTTTCTAACTGCAGGTCAGTAGCAATACAACAGTCTCTCCTGGCTCTAATTCAAAGCAGTTAGTCAGCTCTTCTTTTCTCTTTTATGTTTACTGAAGCCAGACTTCAGTCTACAGTCAGCTTTAGATTTCTTAACATGACCTAATTGTGGACTTTCATATCTCAGACTTGCAAGGGATGCATTCCAGAGTTCTTTAACTGGTATCCCTAGAGCCCCTCTTACTAGCTAAGCATTGGAAGATAGCACAGTATATTAGATAATAGGAAAGTCCACTGCTGTAACAATCAACCTTCAGATCTCTCTGTCTTGACTCAATATGACTTATTTCTTATTCATATCACCATCCATGCAGGTTGGCAGCAGAGAGAGACCCTGTTTCAAGCTGTCATTCATGGACCCTTGCTCTTTCCATGTAATAGCTCAGATCCTCCATGGTCTTTCAGTTCTCCTCTAGATTCATTTCGTTCAGCTGCACAGGATGAGAGAAAGAGCATGTGAAGTATCACACAGGAGATTTTAGAAGTCAGACTTAGAAGTAGCATTTATAACTTCCACTCATATTTCTTTGGTCTGTTCATTGCAATGAAAGTTGAGAAACGTAGTCTAGCTATCTCCAGAAGAAAAAGGAACCATGTAGCATGTTTTAGACAACACATCACATTGTTTCTGCTTCAGTCCTCAGCCCTGGTTACTGAATATCCATTTTACTATTCTTCCCATACATAGAATACATTCAACTTGTTCCCAGGAGAAATAAGCCAAAGTCCTACAAAGTCATCTCATCTAGGTCAAGGTCCAAGATACTTCACTGATGCATAGTTTTCTCCTTCAGTTCACAATGTGAGTTCTCAGGTTCTGGGTAACTATTCAGAAAAGAGGTAAATAGGAGACACACAGCAGTTACTGGACTAATGCAAGTTTGAAATCCCGCTGGGGAGACATCATGAAGGTCCTCTATGGAGAAGAGAGAAAGTTCATGGACAAGCCCTGATTTTGTTCTCTGAATGATACTTCTTTGGGCACTCATTGTTTTCAGTGGCTCTTGGCTGCAAACTCAGAGGTTCTCTCCTATCCATTGCACTCCTAAGCCACAATTGAAGTGGACATTTGGCAATGCCTTCCTTGGGGGCTACTTATACTTTGCAGCCTATATCCAATCCAAAGGTTGTTCTAAGCTTTGCCAAGCACTCACAGCATTTTGAAATGGGATGATGGTTTCATGGCAATATTGTTTGCTCAAAAACATTGTGGGCTTATGACTTATTTGATTCCAGTCAGTTTCATGTACTAGTGACTAGTGACTCCACCCAACATTCTGTCCCAGACACAATTTTTAAATTTTCTTTTCTTTTTTTTTTTTTGCATCCTACTCATAGGCTTCCTCATGTCCCCTTTTCATGTGTTGATAGCAACCTTGAGTTTATCTGGAATAGTAAGCTTGAGAGATAACTGTAGCTGTTTTCAGAATTATCTTTACTGAAGGGCCAAATTACTTTTCCTTTTGTTATTAAGACTACTTATTGAATTCTTGCTATGTAAATAGCTTTTTAAAAAATTACTTATTTATTTATTTACCTTCTCATCTTTTACTGTTTGAGACCTAGAAGCAGTAGGTTTTTCTCAACACTTAATGCCACAAATTTCTGGAATCTTTTTAATTCTCTTGCATTTGAGTTTCCAAATTGGAAAATTCTTTATGGAGCTCATCTTTTTCCTTTATGCCTTGTCAATGTCAGCCAAAAGAAGGCAAGATAGGCTGGGCACCATGGCCCATTCCTGTAATCCCAACACTTTGGGAGGCTGAGGTGAGCAGATCACCTGAAGTCAGGAGTTCAAGACCAGGCTGGCTGACATGGTGAGACCCTGTCTCTACTGAAAATACAAACAATTAGCCAGGTGTGGTGTTACATGCCTGTAATTCGTTACTCAGGAGGCTGAGGCACAAGAATTGCTTGAACCTAGGAAGCGGAGGTTGCAGTGAGCTGAGATCACAGATCACACCACTGCACTCCAGCCTGGCAACAGAGTGAGACTCCACCTCAAAAAAAAATAATAATAATAATAATAATAATACAATAAAATAATAAAAACAAAAAAGACAAGCTATACCCACTCTGTTTTTGTTGTTGTTGTTGTTGTTTTTCCAACTATGTACCTTAAAGCTACATTTATCCAAGTGAATGATCTGCTTTACACCTTATGGCATGCAACTAGTTTACCAAATGCTCTTGTACTACATAATACAGTCTGTTATCTACACAGCCTCTGATATCAGTTTCCTAGCTGACCAACCACAAAGCCAAAGACACATATTTATTTTCTGTGGCAATACTGCCATTCGCCAATTAATGTATTAGTCGGAGTAATTCTGTATCAAACCACCTCAGTGTCCCAAAGGCTTCTCACAATAAAAGTATATTTCTTGCTGACACCAAAGCTCAATGCAGTTTGGCAACAGGGACTCTATTCTCAGTGGTTAATAAATTCCCTGGTTCATTTCACCTCGTGGCTCTACTATCACATTAGATTTTGCTGCATGTTAGGGTAAAGTTGGTACCCTAAAAAAACAAGGCAAAACAATACAAAACTCTGATGCCCAGCTCCTATGCCATACTAATGAAATCAGAGTATCTGGAAGTACCAGCCAAACATCGTCAGTGTTCTTTAAAGATCCTCAGATTTTCCAAATTACGGCAGATTAAGAACCATTGCTCTAGAACAAGAATCAGCAAACTATAGCCCAAAGGCAAAATTCAGCCCACTGTCTACTTTTATAAATAAACTTTTATTAGCACACACAAGTTATTGAAACAAGTTTTAATGGAACATAAGTCCATTTATTTATGTATTGTCTATGGCTGCTTTTGCACTACAACGGCAGAGCTGAGTAGCTGCAGCAGAGACTGTGTGGCTCACAAAACCTAAAATATCTATTATCACCTCTTGTTGCTAAAAAGTTTGCTGACTCCTACTCTAGAACCTAGGAGATCTCCAACAGAGAGAAGATAAGGAATAAAGGAGAACACAGAACTCCATAGGAGAAGTTTTAGGGTTTATGTACAGTACAATTTATGCACTTTAAAAAAAAATCTTTATATTAGTGATTCTGGTATTCTCTTTCAGCTTTGGTTCCTTCAATGTCCTGAAGATATTTTTTGGAAGACTTTCAATTATTTATTTAATTTTACCTTAATGGTACAGAGTGATTCAAACTTCCTGTTTCTTATTGAGTCAATTCAAGTGAATTATATTTATCTAGAAATATGTTCATTTTAGTTATCTATTTTAATATAAAATTGGTCATGCTATTCTCATGTATTATCATCTGTATCTGTGGATATGTCTCTGTCTTCATTCCTAGTATTACTTACTGTCCCTTGTTACATGTTAGTAAACCTTCCTAGAGGTTTACAAATTTCATTAGCATTTTCAACAAACCATTTCTTGGCTTTGTTGACTTTTGTTTTTAATTTTGTTTAAATTTCATTACTTTTTGTTTATATCACTATTTTGAACTCAAACTCAAACTACTTTCTTTCGTCTTGTTATTTTCTAACCAGTTAAGTTAGATGCTTACATTAATAATTTATAGCCATTTTTACTTCTTAATATGATTATAGGAGGCTAACTTAACTCTTGAAAACAGTTTTTATCATATTCTAAATGTTGATAGTGTTTTTATTATCATTATAGTTTTAATTTTAAAAGAAGTTTCATTAATTCTTTGCCTATAATTTAAGAATATGTTTAAAATTTCCCAATGCATGTGACATTTTAGTTAAACTTTTATTATTTACTACTAAATTAATTGTTCATCATAGTCAAAGAACATGTACTGTATGAGGCCTATTCCTCACAATCTGTTAAGTACTGCTTTATAAATTTTAGTATGTATATGATGTACATATAATTGAAAAAGTATGTGTGTTGTAATTGTTGGATGCATAGTTATCAGGCAAAATGGTACAGCAGTTCAAAGTGCTGACTTTAGAACCAGAAATTCCTAGTTTCAAATCCCAACTGCCTACTAGCTCTGTCACTAGAAGCTGTGAAAACTAGGAGATCAGTAAATTTTCTGTGCTTCAGTTTAAGCATCTGTAAATTGGAGATTATAAGAGGATCTATCTCATACTTTTCTCGATGGGAATAAATTAGTTAATACATGCAAAGCACTTCAGTACCTGGCACTTTGGAAACATTATCCATTATTATACGTTCATTAAGTAAATCTTCATAATCTTGTTGATAAAATCTTCTATATGTTTACTTTTTTGTCTGTTTAATTTATATGTGTAATATGTGTAGTGAGAAACATGTAACAATTCTTCAAAGTGGTAGCAATTTTCATTTTTGTCACATTTTCCTGTGTTTCTGTCAACTATTATCTGGTGCTATTTTGTTAGATATGTAAAAGGTTAGACTGGAATATCTTCCTGGTAAGATATCATTATGCAATAACCTTTTCCCTCTAAGGGTGCTTATTATTTTAAGATTGCTTTTATCAGAATGGGCATGGTGGCTCAGGCCTGTAATGCCAGCAGTTTGGGAGGCCAAGGTGGGTGGATTGCTTGAAGTCAGGAGTTCAAGACCAGCCTGGCCAACATGGTGAAACCCCATCTCTACTAAAATTAGCCAGGAGTGGAGGCAGGTGCCTGTAATCCCATCTACTCAGGAGGTTGAGGAACTTGAATCGCTTGAGCCCAGGAGGCAGAGGTTTCAGTGAACAGAGATCATGCCACTGTACTCCAGAATGGGTAACAGAGCAAGACTCTGCCTCAAAAAAGAAAAAAAAGAAAAAAAAAAAAGATTACTTTTATCAAATATTAATAAAATTGTTTTCAGTTTCTTTGGATTGGTATTTTTTCTAGTATATCTTTTTTCCCCATCCTTTTATTTTCAATATTACTTTGTTCTTATGTTCTAGGTGTGCCATTTGTATAGAACATATAGCTTTAAAAAATCCAATTTGACAATATGTATCTTGAAGCTGGTGACTTTAGTTTATTCATATCTATTGTGATTTCTAGTATATTTGTATATATTTCTGTCAATTTACGTTATGCTTTTTCCACATCTTTTCTAATCTTCTCTTTATTTTTTTATCTTGATTAATTGATATTTTTCTTATTCTACATTTTTTTTAAATCTCTCTGGTCTGGAAGTCAGTTGCTTTATTTCCAGTCTCTGAATGGTTAACCTTAAAACTCTACTATGCATACTTGTCAAAAGTCAATCAGCATCATAACTGGCATTCTGAATTGAAATTCAAAAATTCAAAAATTACTAGAGTTGGCCCTCAATCCCTGGATTTTGTGATTTTATTGTTGTATGCTTTGGTACCTTGTTGTAACTCATAAATTAATCATTACTAAAATTATTGTTTTACATAAATAATGCTTGTTTTCTTTTTGTATTTCAGACCTTTCTTTGGAAATCATTTTTATTCTTCCTGGAGTTAATCCTTTAAACACTGCTCTAGTGACACCTGCTGGTATTAATAATTTGTTTACATTTATCCGACTAGTCATTTTATTCTCTTTCTTAAAAGATAATTTGTGAGCTGGGCGCGGTGGCTCATGCCTGTAATCCCAGCACTCTGGGGGCTGAGGCAAGCAGATGACAAGGTCAGGAGATCGAGAGCATCCTGGCTAACACGGTGAAACCCTGTCTCTACTAAAAATACAAAATTAACCAGGCGTGATGCCATGCGCCTGTAGTCCCAGCTACTCGGGAGGCTGAGGCAGGAGAATCGCTTGAACCCGGGAAGGTGGAGGTTGCAGTGAGCCGAGATCATGCCACTGCACTCCAGCCTGGGCGACAGAGCGAGACTTCATCTCAAATAATAATAATAATAATGATAATAATAATAATAATAATTTGTAGGTACACAATTCTAGATTCACGTTGGCTTTTTTTCTCACCACTTTGAAATTATTTTGTCAATGTCACTTGATTTTTATTGTTGAGAAGTCTACTCTTAGTCCATTTTCTCTTCCATTGTATACACGGGGCTTTTCTTTATTGGATGCCTTAAAGATGCTTTTCATATTGTGGTGGTGGCCATGGTATTCTTCAGGTGGAAAACAGTGTGTATCATTCCATCCTCCATGTCCCTTAACCTGTTTCCGATATGTTCTATTTCCTGGGTTCTTTGTGTTGCGTTCTAGCATCAGAGCTATCTTAGATGAACTCTGTCTTGAGTTATGCCTAATCTGCTGTTTAATTTGTCCACTAAGATTTTAATTTTAATGACATTGTTCTTCATTTCTTGCAGTTCTAATTTGTATGTTCAGTTTTTTTATGTGCCTGTTTATTGTCTTCTCTGTATGTTTTTGGGGGAGGGAAAGGGAGATCGCTGATCATTGTTTATAACTTGTTATTTTCAAAATCCCAGTTTCTTACTTTATTTTTAGACAAGTTCTACAGAGTTATTTTACGTGTTATATTGGATCATTATAATATTTAACTTTTTCATTTGTTTTTGCTGATACTTGCTTCTCTTCTTGTGTGTTGTTTTAGTGATTGGAACTGTGAGCTCTTATTTGGTTGAAAATTATCAATGAAGACCCTGAGGACCTAAACTGGTGACACTTTCCTCCACAGAAGATTTACTTTTGTGTCTGCTGGGAGCCAGAGGACACGTCAAATTTTGAACCTTGTTTTCCATCTTTCAGGAATCTGATTTAGTGTGTGAGTCTTAAGTGTAATTCTCCTACTGTTCAGAGGATCCAATGATTAGCCTCTAGACTCTAATGCTGTTTCAGGCATTCATTCCCAGAGAAAACCTGTTTTTCTGTCCTGTACAAGATACTATTCCATTCTCCCTAATCTTACTTCAGCTCTCTCTTATTTTCTGGTTCTTTTATTCTTCATCTTTAATTTTTTGTCTTTGAAGATTTCTCTTTCTTTAGCAAGCACATAAATACATTAAAATGTTCATTTTAATGTATTCATGCCTTCATCTCATTATAATTTGGAAACCCTTCCAAGTATACAGCTCTGCATACCACCAGATGAAGAAATTTTTCTTTTAACTTCATTGATATTATTGATACACATGTCTTATGTTCCCAATATACTGTTATACCTTAAATGCATCAATTGTGGATGTTCACATGTCTTTATAACTCCTTGTACGTAGCCTAGCCTAGACTAAATGGAAAATTGAAACACCACATGTTCTCACTTAAAAGTGGGAGCTGAACAATGAGAACACATGAACACAGGGAGGGGAGCAACACACACTGGGGTCTGTTGCGGGGGCAGGGGGATGGAGAGCATCAGGATAAATAGGTAACGCATGTGGGGTTTAATACCTAGGTGATGGGTTGATAGGTGAAGCAAACCACCATGGTATACGTTTACCTATGTAACAAACTTGCCTGTCCTTCACATCCTGCACATGTATCTCAGAACTTAAAATAAAATAGAATAAAATTTAAATATCTCTCTCTGTGTGTGTGTGTGTGTGCGCACGTGCGTGTGTGTTTGAGGAACAATTCCCAGTGCTGTTTTTATGTATCCACCCAATTGCTTAGAGAGACTAGCAGGGTCCAAATAAGCCCTTAGCAATCCTGTAAACTGTCACCCCAGACACCACACACATACCATACTGACTTCTATTTTCATCAGTTGGCCATACCAAGATTTCCAGCATGACTTTGCCTAGGTCAGATGCAATCATTTTTGCTTTGCCTGAGACTCAGAAACACATTAGATATTTGTCAAATACTGTGTTAGCTCATACTCTTACACTGAGGTCTTTACAAGTCAGGTAAAATGTTAACTAGTAGGCACACCCACAGTATATGTGTATTATCATTGGCCAAAAATACAATTTTACTCCATGGAATCCTAAATATTTTATGCTAGAAAGGTATATATTATATTATAGAATAGAATAGAATAGAATAGAATAGACTATGCAATGTGAGACTGCAAGTTAAATTGACCTCTATTACTTTTTTTAAAAAACATAGAAATCAGCATCTCTCATGGTCACAGGTTTAGAAATCCTAAACAAAATATTTGCAGATTAAATCAAGAGATATTTACAAACATAATACACCACAGACACATCTGGCTTTTCCAGGAATTTAAAAATGAACTTACCATTTAAATTTCATTAATGTTTCTTAGCACATTAGCAGAGAAAGGAAGAAAAATATATAATCATCTCAATAATGCAAGAAAATAATTCAATAAAACGCAAAACTAATTCATGATAAACCCTCCTAACCAAGAAATATCATTAATAATCATATAGAAATATCATTAATCTGATAAATTATATCTACCAAAAACCTCTAGCACCTGTCATATTACTGGTGAAATATTAAAGATATTTAAGATATTTCTTACTGGAATTGGAGTTACACAAAGATATCCATGATCACCACTTCCATTCAAAGTCTTCTTGGCAGCCTTAGACAGAAAATAAAGGGAAGGGGTTGGGGAGGAAGTCAATGGAATTGAAAACAAAAGAATAAAACTGTCATTGTTAAGTGACATGATTGTGAATATAGAAAATTCAAAAGAAAAAAATGGCAAACTATTAGAATTAATGAGAGAATTTTGCAAAGCTGCTACAAAGTTACAGGAATTAATTATATTCCTATATACTGAAATTTAAAAATAGAAAATTAAACTTTAAAAATTATGCTTAAGGAGACTAACATCAGAAACACCACATACTTAAATTTAATAAAATGTATGTTGATGACTTCCACATAAAAACAACAAAACATTAATTATTAAGATAAGTGGAGACTCTTGTTCATAAGTTGGAGACTCAACATTTTTAAATGGTCAATGCTCCTTCAAAATAATCAACAAATCTAGTGCAATCAGAATAAAAGTCTGAACAAACTCTTTTTCTGAAAATTGACAAACATCGTAAAGTGTCAGAAAATGGAAAAGGCCAAGAAGAAACAAAGTAATTTAAAAGAAGCAGAACTTAGTTGGAGAATTTATACTACCAGATAGCAACACCTATTAAAAAGTCATAGTAATAAACACATTATGATATTGGCATAGAAACAGATAGTGGGACAGGTTAAAGCCCTCACACATATACAGTCACTTGATTTATTATAAAGACGTTATTGGGAAATGTGATATTTTCAGTAAAAAGTATTGGATTCATTAACTATCCATACAGAAAAATAATTTTGAACTCGATCTTGCACTATGCACAAAAGTCAATTCCAGATGAATTGCAGATCTAAATTGGAAACGTAAATCAATAAACTAATGGATGAAAGCATAGTAGCATAGTTTTACAACCTTGACATAAGCAAACATTTCTTTAAAAAGACATGAAAAGTGCTAATTATAAGATAACAAAGCACTGATTACTGTATTATATTCAAATTTTCTATTCATCAAGAGAACTAGTAAAAGTTTGAAAATGCAACTCACAGACAGAAAAGATATTGAGAGACACAAAACTATGAAAAAAATGTGAGTTCCTGTTATTGAGTAATATGTAAAAGACAGCCAAGTACAGAAATAGGCAGAAGGCTAGACTTGATTATATACATATATACACACACATATAATATATATAATGTATATATAATATAAATACATACAATATAATGTGTATATATAATACACAACTCATATATACATATACAATGTGTGTGTCTATCTGTGTCTATATATGTATATGAATAGAGATAGATAGATGGATGGTTAGACAGATAGCTAGAACAAGGTAAACTCTTCTGAGACAAAGATTTGAATGCAGAGAGTTTATGATGGGAAGATTCTCAGCAACAACAACTTCAAGTGAGCTACAGAAGCGAAGCATAACTGAGCTAACAGAGAAATTGAACAAGGATAAAACTACAACAAAGACTTTAGTTGAGCCCTCAGGGAAACACCAATTTGGAGGGAGGAAGTAGAGCAAGTAGAATTCTTATACATTGCTGGTGAGAATGTAAACTGAAACAACTGTGAAAAAACAATTTGGCAATATCTACTAGATCTAAATATGAGCACCTTATGATCCATCAGCTCTTCTCCTAGTTATATTTGCAAACTGAATATCAGCATTTTATGCATTCTCGTGGCAGGAGTATTTGTAAAGATAAAATTATGAAAGAAAATGTCTATTTATAGACAGACATTTCCATATGGATGGATTTGTATGGATTAAACACTGGTATATTCATATAATGGAATACTACACAACATTGAGAATGAATCTCAAACATAAAGTTAAAAAAGCCAAACATCAAAGCATATGTATTGTATGATTTTATTTCTATAAGGTCAAAAAGAGATATCATTAACTATGTCATTAGAGGTCACAGAGAGGAGAACAGTGGTGGACTGGAGTCCATAGGGGATTGATGTGTCTGTATTCTTTATTTTCCGGTTTAGTTGCTGGCTCATGAATGTATTCAGTTTGTGAAAATGCATTCAGGTATATATTTAGAGCTGGTGCACTCCTCTGTTTAAAGAGTTTGCACCAATTAAAAGTAACGTTTTAATTGGCCTTGAAGTAAGTAACTTTACTTAGTGACCCATCTCCCCTACTCTGTTTTACAGTTGAGGTGAAATTTGCATAATATAAAATTAACCATTTTGAAGCATATACTTCTGTGACCTTAGTATACTCACAATGTTATATAATATCTCCGTATCAGCTTCCAAAATATTGTAATCACCCGAAAATAAAACCCTATATCTATCTTTTTTTGAGACAGAGTTTTGATCTTGTAGCCCAGGCTGGGGTGCAATGGTGCGATCTCAGGTCACTGCACACTCTGCCTCCCAGGTTCAAGCAATTCTCCTACCTCATCCTCCCTAGTAGTGGGGATTACAGGTGTACACCACCACTCCCAGCTAATTTTTGTATTTTTAGTAGAGACAGGGTTTCACCATGTTGGCCAGGCTGGTCGTGAACTCCTGACCTCAGGTGATCCGCCCGTCTTGGCCTCCCAATGTGCTGTGATTACAGGTGTGAGCCTCCGCACCTGGCCCAAAACCCTATATCTATTGATTAGTCACTCCCACTCCCCCCTGTTTTGCCTCTGGAAACCACCAATGTGCTTTCTTTCTCTATGAATTTACCTGTGCTTGATAGTTCATCTGATGGAATAGTGTAATATGTGATCTTTTACTTTTGGCTTCTTCCACTTAGCATAATATTCTTGAGGTTCACCCACTTTGTTGCATGTATCAGTACTCACTCCTTTTTGTAAGAGAATAATATTCCACAGTTTGTGTAAACATACCTCCCTATTTAAAAAATCCATTTACTAGTTGATGAGCATTTGGGTTGTTTCCAGCTTTTGACAATCATGAATAGTTCTGCTATGGACATTTCTGTGCAAGCATTTTGCTTGAATACCTGGTTTCAGTTCTTTTGACTACACAGCTAGAAGAATTGCTCGGTCATATGGTAATTATATGTTTAACTTTTGTGAGGAACTCCCCAATGTTTTCTACAGCTGTTGCATCATATTGGCACTCTCACTAACAAAGGACAAAACTTCCAAATTCTATATTTTCTTGCTGAAACTGCTTATTATTATTATTATTAATCATTTTCATCCCAATGGATAGGAAGTGTTATCTCATTGTGGTTTTGGTTTACATTTCCATACCTACTAATACTATTGAGAATCTTTCATATGTTTGTTGGCCATTTATACATCTTCTTTGGAGAAATGCTTATTCAAGTTGTTTACCCATTTTTGTAAATTAAAATGTTTTTATAATTTTGGGGGATTGTTTGTTGGCTGTGTATACAAATACACCTAATTTTTGTTTATTTATCTTATATTCTCACCAGATATTGAACATCATCTTTTGTCATTAATTCTGGAGGAATGGGGGAGAATAAGAAAATCTCTAAGATTTGGGGACCTAAAACTGTCTTTGATTTAAGCCAATGATTCTGTGTGCATTAATATAACTCAGCAAGGTTTGCTTTCTAAGCAGCAGAGGTTAGAAAAATGAGAGAGATCATTATAAGGACCTTGTAGGCCTAACCCATGTGTATCTGTCTGCTATCAACAGAGGTATCCAAGGAAACTCTCACAAGATGGAACATTTCATTAGGTTTTGCTTGCGTGTTCAGACATAAATCTCACTCAAATTTTGGAAGACTTATTAAAAACAAGAATGTTTTTGTCCCTTCTCTTTCCTAGAAAAGGTTAGACATTTTCTTTGAAATTAGTTCTCACTGCCAACATGGTAGTTTTTAAGTTTTTTAAGACCATTTTTTTTCCTTTGAAAGTTTATTAAAGAAAATAAATTACAACCAGTTTTTCAGATTTCAGATCAACAGACATAAAATATACACAATTCCTTACAAAATAGTTCCAATTAAAAACGTAGAAAGAAGGAAGGAAATAAAAAATCACCATTGGAAGCACCACAGCAAAAATTGCTCCAGGCAAGAGCCATCAAAGAATGCTAAACTAGGTGAGAGAAAGGTAATGGGATATTTGCACAATGTTTAAAAACCTAACCATATATTACATGACTCTAGCAAGTTTGTAGTAGAAAATTCCATCAGTCACAACCTTAGTTAAATAATCAAAGTTACATAACCAATTATAAATATTGACATTGTGTATATATTGACACCGCATCCTCTGATATAATGAACTAAGAACCGTGTATGGTCTAAACCATGAGCATCTTTCTGCTGCCAGTAGAGCTGCCCCTGAAAAGCCTTACAAGATGGAAAATATCATCAGATCCTGCACGCATAGACAGAAGTAAATCTCAGTCAAGGCTTAGAAGATGTACTAAAACCAAAAATGTCTCTCTCTCCTTTCTTTCCTGGGTAGGGCCAGACATATTTCTTGAAATTCCATTTACAATAGCATTTGAAAGAGTGATATACATAAGCAGAAAAGTTAAAGGTGTAAGACACATATACTGAAAAGGGGCATATCAGCTCTGTAGTTTCCATTTCCATAATACATAACCAATACAGTCAGGAGAAAACATGAAAAAAATAATCAAGGGATGTTCTACAAATAACCTGATCAATTTTCTTCAAAAGTACCAAGGTTATGAAGGACAAGCAGACTGAGCAAAGACAGAGAAACTGTTACAGATTTTAAAAGACTATAGAAACAGAACTAAATATAATGTGGGATCCTGGAATCTATAACAGAAAAATAAAGTTAGTGAAAAAGCTGATGAAATCCAGTAAGCACACCACTGTAGTAAATATTACTGTACCAAGGTAAGTTTCTTAGTTGTAACATATCTGATAACAATGTAAGCTGATAACATAAGGGGAAGCTGGGTGAAGGGTTTATGAGAGCTAAACATACTATTTGTGCTACTCCTCTGTAAGTCTAACATTATCTCAAAATAATGTAAAAATAATTGTTAAAAATAAACTAAATATTTTGCATTCAATTAAAAGGGTCCCCTTACCCTTTGTAGCCCAATTCTGGTCATCAGGTTAAGAAATCACTAATGCACGGAAGCAAGGTGTCTGTTGAGGTTGGAGTTTAACTAAATGGGATTGACTTTAGCTTTATTTTTTCTGAAGATGACAGGTTATTGACAACATTATCAGTCCTGCAGTATGTTTCAAGCTTTCATGGGAAGATCATTAGTTGTTGCTGTTGTTTATATTTTGGGTGGATTGGATGGTGATGGAGAGGTTCATAGCACTGCATTTAACAGAATTGCTTAAGTCAATAGGAAGTAAGATATCTGCTTTTGCTTTTTCTTTCTTTTTGGTAGGCTTTGTTGTTGTTGTTGTTGTTGTTTGTTTGTTTGTTTGTTTAAACACTGATTTGACTTAAATCCAGACTCGTTCATTTTGAAATGTGGCTTTGGGTGAAGTATCTAAGTTTCTTGTTTCCTCATTTGGAAAGCTCTTTCAGGACTGTGGGAAGACTTGCAGAAGTACACAGGCACTTGCTTGCTGATTATTATTGACTATGAGAACATACAGAGAGCACATACAGCTTTTGTGACCAAGTGAAAATAACATGACTCTCAAGAGAGATGCATCCAGCATGTGCTTGTCTTGGTGAGTGGAGACCAAGCTGGATTTTAGCACACACTTACCCACTTACTGGGAGGATCTGCTTGCAGAAATGACTTGTGCAACTGTATACATTTACCAATAAAATGAATAACTTGGACTGACTCTCTGAGCTCAAGGTTAAACTTAAGTTCAAAGACTTGGGCTCAGAAGAACTGTCAGATTCTACTGTCAGAAGAACAAGTGTATATAAAAAGGAGACACTTCTTTGACTATGTTGGCTTTGTGTCTCACAATACATATTAAGGAGTGCTATTTTAAGATGAGATCATTCTGAAGGTCAATAAGTGTTGTGCTTCAGAGCGGTTTGGCTCTGGAGCCATAATGTTTAGGTTTGGATTTCAATTCTGCCACCTATCAGCTATGAGTCCTTGAGAAAATGCTTCAACTTCTCTGCATTTCATCTTTCTCACAATAAAATAGAAATAACATAATTTAGGCTGGGCACAGTGGCTCACACTTTGTAATCCCAGCACTTAGGGAGACCAAGGCAGGAGGAAATCTTGAGTCTAAGAGTTCAGAATCAGTTTGGGCCACATAGGGAGACCCCTTCTCTGCAAAAATTTTGAGAAGTTAACTGGGCCCAGGAGGTTAAGACCACAGTAAGCAATGATCACGCCACTGCACTCCAGCCTGGGTGACAGAGCATGACCTTATCTCAAAAAAATAATAAATAAATAAATAATCATTTAAGCCATGAGTTGATGTGGTTATTTAATAAACCGATATTTTAAGCACTTAGAACATACCAGGAATAGAGTAAGAAGACAATAAATGATTTACTATCATGTATTAACAGAACATGCTAATAAAAACTCTGCTTCCAGTCCATCTGTAGGCTGAGAATCCATGAGTCTTGACCACATCATGAATCTGCTGGGGTGATTTTGTATCAGCCATTCAGCCCTCTACGCCATTTTTGAGTGGGAAGAGTCGTATGTGAATAAGCCATCTCACCAAGCAAGGCTGTAAAGAAATTAGTTTTGATAAAATCAAGCAAATAATATATTGTTTTTGGCTTATGTTATTACATCTAATCATTACTCTGAGACTTTTCTTAACCTTCAGCATTTGGTTCCTAATAAAAGAACTAATTGAAAATGATAAAATAATCATTCATCTGTGACCTAACCTTGAATGCCAATGTCATTTTCACAAATGGGCTCTTTTTCTGTTATGATCTTGCCAGTGTGCACTGGTTGATATTTTTTGTACAGTTCAACAAAATTTTTAAGCACTGGATAGGTAGCAGTTATCTCTGCTGGATATAAAAGAATAAGGATAAATAAGTTACAACATAATAGATAGTTGTATTTTGCTTTTATTTATTTTCTTAAAATGTTCTTTTTATCCAAATAGTGGAAAAATACATACACAAATACACAAACACACATATATAGAGAAAGTGTATTATTTCAAATAATGTACATACAAAGGAAAGAGGAAAATCATCTTTACATTTTCATTCATATATAGCCACTCAGTATTTTTCTGTGCAGTTCCAATATCTTTTTTCTGGCTTATATGCATGTCTTTTAAAGCAAGCATTCTTTTGTTCACATGGAAGACACTTCCTCAGAGACATCATTAGTTTCCATCCCCAAATTTATTCCCATTGTCTCTTAACTAACAAAGTCACAATCTAGTTCCAAGCAGCAAAATGCCCACCAAATTATCATATTTGCAAGCTCTTTTCTGGCTAGCCCTGGCCATGAGACTATCACACATAGTGAAACCCCAGCTGTGTATCACATGGACAGAAAGAAAAGGGAGGTTGACTCCTCAAAGTACTTTTGGAGTACTATCCCAGAGGAAGAGGAAATGAATGATGGAAACAAAGATTCCCTTGCCTGATATGACCTGTAACTTTCCACATACCCAAAGTCCAGCTGCAGGACGTATGGTATTCTCAAAAATACTTTTTTCTAACTGATTGATTCTCTTTTTTCTTTTCTTTGAGATGGAGTCTCGCTCTGCTGCCCAGGCTGGAGTGCAGTGGTGCAATCCCGGCTCCCTGCAACCTCTGCCTCCCGGGTTCAAGCGATTCTCCTGCCTCAGCCTCCCAAGTAGCTGGGACTACAGACGCATGCTACCAGACCTGGCTAATTTTTGTATTTTTAGTAGAGATGGGGTTTCACCATATTGGCCAGGATGGTCTTGATCTCCTGACCTTGTGATCAGCCCACCTCGGCCTCCCAAAGTGCTGGGATTACAGGCGTGAGCCACCGTGCCCAGCCCTCAATTGATTCTAATCAATAAAAAGTAGGAGACACACAGATATGAATGACATTTAGATAATATATGCAATTGCAACTTCCTCCTTCTACCAGCTGACAGGTGTCAAGGCTCATGCCCTTAAATATTCAGGTAGACAGAAACTTTCAAGTAATAGAACAGTGGTATCTAAATGCAGATACAATTATAGTTCTTGGGAAAAACATTTTTGTGATTGTGGGACAGAACAATAAAACTCTGCTTGATAATGATAATGTGGCATTTACATTCATGCAGTATTATTAGTCTCAAAAAAGAAGGAAATCTTACCATTTGCAACAATATGGATGAATCTACAGGACATTATGCTAAGTGAAATAAGACAGTCATCAAAGGAAAAATATTGCATGATTATACTTATATGAAATACCTAAGATGGTTAAATTCATAGAAGTAGGGAACAGAATTGTTCTTGCCAGTGGGTGGAGAGAGGAAGAAATGGGGAATTGCAACTTAATGGGTATAAATTTTCAGTTATGCAAGATAAATAATTTCTAGAGACCTGCTGTACAACATAGAACCTAGAGTTAGCAGTAAGGTATTCGGCACTTTAGGTTGAGAGGATAAATCCAATGTTAAGTGTTCTTATCACAAACATACAAACACACACACACACACACACACACATACATACATAAGTACACACAAAGGACTCAAGGACATTTCCAGAGGTGATGGACAGGGTTAGTACCTTTATTGTGGTGATGGTATCATGGTGTACAGATGTGTCCAGACTCATCAAAATGTAGATTAAATACATAGATTTTTATATCCATTATATCTCAATTGAGCTATAAAATAAAAAGCCTGCTTAAACCTAGACTTGGAAGACTTGGAAAGAAAAGAGAAGTAGACAAGCCAGGGCTGCCTGGAGTTCTAGTTCTTGACTATTTTCCCCCTTTGGTACGAATTTTAATTATAACCAAAATGCAAATAATTACATAAAACATAAGCACAAGGCTCAATTAATTTTTACCAAGTGGACAAATACTTGTAATGTTAAACCAGATGGAAAACCAAGAACCCTCCCTGTCATCCCCCTAGTTATTACCTTCCTCCCTCCAAGAATAACCACTATGCTCACTTTCAATCCCATAAATTAGTTTTGATTGTTTTTGAAATCTTATATTCTTTACAAGCCTGGACTCTTTTGCTAAACACGATGTTTGTGAGATCTCTGTATATGTCATTACTGTATATACTCCTTACATGCATTTGGAATCATTCATTCCTCTGCTCATGAACATATAGATTGTTTCCAGTGTGGTGCTATTAGAAGCAGTGCTTCTATGAATCGTGTTGTACATATCTTTGGGCTAAAGTACCTACCCAGGTTTTGGATCATAGGTTATGCACATATTCAGGTTTGTTAGATAACGTTGAAGTAGATATCAATTTACACTTCCACTACCAGTGCATATGGTTGTTAATCAGAGGAAGTGGGGAAATCTTGCTGCTTCCAGGGGAATTTGGCAATATCTGGAAGCATTTTTGGTTGTCATTACTTGAGCAGGGGGAGGGGGCAGGGGCTGCTGTTGCACCCGGTGAGTAGAGGTCAAAGATGTAGCTAAACATCCTATAATGCACAGGACAGCTCTGCACAATAATTATGTGACCAAAAATTTCGAGAGCACCAAAGTTAAGAAACCTTGTCCCACACCAACTTTGGTAAGTTCTGATCTTTTCTTTTTGCCAATGTCTTGGTTGTGTAGAGGTATCTCATTGTGGTTTTGATTTGCATTTCTCTGACAGTGAAATTGTGTAGTTTTCATATGTATATTTTTTTCTTTCGTGAAGTATCTGTTCAATTTTTTTCCCTTTGGTCTATTACCTTTGTATTGATTTGTAGAAGTCCCTTATAAAGTCTGTTCATAAGTCTGTGGTTGGATGTTTGTAAATATATTATACTAGCATGTAGTTGATCTTATCACTCATTTAATGCTGTCTTTTAACAAACAAAATTCTTAATTTTAATAACATTAAAATTATTAATCCAAATTTAAGTCCAATTGATTAATGATTTTTTCTGTGAATAAGGCATTTATTTTAAACCATTTTTCCAAAATGGAACTAGAGTTTTAGTAGTATATCCATTAAACATTCTAATATGAGATTAACATAGGTAATAGAAAAAACAAATTTTAGGTGAAATTGAGCAATTATAAATTTTCTGAATGCTCTTAAGAAAAAGGTTTTATATTTATCTCATATATTTGTTGTAAGAATTCAATTATAAAATGTTTGTAAAGTATTCAGCAGCTAATTTAGCACAGAAAAGGACACTGCTAAATTAATTCCCTTTCCTTCCAAAATTAGTTCTTATCTAACAGTAGTGATTTTAATAAATTGAAGTCTCTCTTTTTTTTAATCCAAGAAATATTTTTTGAGATTAGACATTTCTCCAGGCTTGAAAATAAAAAAATGAGTGAGATTCATTCCCTTTCTTTAGCACATGTAAAGTGGGAAAAGTTAGGTATGGAAGCTGGAAAGCTGCTGTTTACTGAATTCTGTGGCAGGCATTGCAAAGGGCAGTTAATATTACTCAGATATGATTCTTTCTAATTATTGATAGGGAAGGGTATTTGTTATTGTGTTACTTGTTTTATTTCTGTTTGTAGTTCTCTTGTCTCTCTTTTCCTCTCTTGATGTCTTCTTTTCTGGTTCATTTTTTAAAGTGATACCTTTCAAATTCTTTCTCATTTTCTTTTATGAATCTTCTCTAAGCGTTTTCTTTTCTTTTTCTTTTTGAGACAGAGTCTCGCTCTTGTCGCCCAGGCTGGAGTGCAATAGTGCCATCACGGCTCACTGCAGCCTCCATCTCCCAGGTTCAAGTAATCCTCCCATCTCAGTCTCCAGAGTAGCTGGGACCATAAGTGCTCACCACTATGCCCTGGTAATTTTTTTTATTTGTAGAGACAAGGTTTCACTATGTTTCCCAGGTTGGTCTCAAACTCCTGAGCTCAAGCAATCCTCCTGCCTTGGCCTCCAAAAGTGCTGGGATTCCAGAAATGAGCCACCACATCTGTAAAAACTTATATATTTTTATACTGGGTATTCATTAACATATTTTAGATGGTTATACTTATACTTTAGTCTTTTAAATTCATCAGAATTAAAAGTGATTTATACCCCACCATTATATTATTAGAATATTCTGTATTCACTTTATATTAAGCTTCAATAGCACAGTTTATACTTTCATGGGTTTTCATAAGTTTAGTGTGCTTTCATTTCAGGTTAAAGTACTTTATTTAGCATTTCTTGTATTTGATTTTCTGTCAACACTTTCAATATATCATCCAACTACCTACTGATCTGCAAGGTTTCTGCTGAGAAATATAGTAATATTCTAATGAAATTTCTCTTCATGTGACAACTCACTTTGTACTTGCTGCTTTTAAAGTTATTTTTCATCTGGGCACAGTGCTTATAATCCCAGCACTTTGGGAAGCCAAGGCGGGCAAATTACCTATGCTCACGAGTTCAAGATCAGTCTGGGAAATATGGTGAGACTCCTGTCTCTACCAAAAATACAAAAATTATCCAGGCATGGTGGTGTGCACCTATAGTCCTAGCTACTCAGGAGACTGAGACAGGAGAATCGCTTGAGCTTGGGAGGCAGAGGTTGCAGTGATCTGAGATCACCCCACTACATTCCAGCCTGGGTGACAGAGCGAGACTCTGTCCCCCAAAAAAAAAAAAGTAATAAAGTTTATTTCTTTGACTTTTGATAATTTAATTATAATGCATCTTGGTTTTTGTACATCTTTAGATTTATCTTATTTGGGAAGCTTTGGCTTTCAGAATTTGGGTGTCAATTTCCTTCATATTTGAATTTTCAGCCATGATTTCTCATAACTCTTTGTTCCTCTTTCTTTCTCTTCTCTTTCTGCGACTGATCATGCATTTATTGATAAAGTTGGTAGTGCCTCTTAAGTCCCAAAAGCTTTCTTTATTATGTTTCGTTCTTTTTTAAATTTTCTGTTTCTCTGGAAAGTTGTACATGACCTGACTTCACGTTCACTGGTTAAACCTTCTTCTTGCTCAGGTATGCTGTTAAACATTTTTAGTGATTTCTCTACATATGTTCTTTCTGTGCATACTCAATTCTACTTCCAAAATATTTCTTCATAATATCCCCTTTGTCTAAAATTATTCCTCTTCTTATTTATCTGATGACTTAAGCTCTGTCTCACTTTTTACCTTTCCTTATAGATAGATAGATAGAAGATAGATAGATAGATAGATAGATAGATAGATAGATAGATAGATAGATAGATATTCCAATAGCTTTTGGTGTACCAGTGGTTTTTGGTTCCATGGATCAATTATATAGTGGTTAATTTTGAGATTTTAGTCCACCCATCACCTGAGTAGTGTACGTTATATCCAATATACAGGTTTTATCCCACAAACCCCTCCCAACCTCCCTCTTCTGAGTCTCCAAAGTCCTTTATATCACTCTGTATGCTTTTGTGTACACATAGCTTAGCTCCCAATCATAAGTGAGAACATATGGTATTTGATTTTCAATTCATGAGTTACTTCACTTGCAATAGTGGCCTCCATCTCTACCCAATTCACTGCAGAAGACATTATTTCATTCCTTTTTATTGCTGAGTAGTATTCAGCCATAAATAGGAAGATATGTATAGATATACATTTTACTCAGCCATAAAAAGGAATGAAATATGTATCTTCCTATTTATATATCACATGTTTTTTAGCTACTCGTTGGTCAATGGGCACTTAAGTTGGTTCCATATCTTTGCAATTGCAAATTGTGCTGCAGTAAACATGTGTGCATTTGTCTTTTTCATATAACTTCTTTTCCTTTGGGTAGTGTATTAGTCTGTTTTCATACTGCTTATAAAGACACACCCAAGACTGGGCAATTTAAAAAACAAAAGCGGTTTATTGGATTTACAGATCCACATGGCTGGGGAGACTTCACAATCATGGCAGAAGGCAAGGAGGAGCAAGTCACATCTTACGTGGGTGGAAGCAGGCAAAGAGAGAGCTTGTGCAGAGAAACTCCTGTTTTTAAAACCATCAGATATCATGAGACCCATTCACTATCATGAGAACAGCACTGGAAAGACCTGCCCCTATGATTCAATTATCTCCCACTGGGACTCTCCCACAATGCATGAGAATTATGGGAGCTACAGGATGATATTTGGGTGGGGACGCAGAGCCAAATCATATAATTTCATCTATGACACCCTTATATCTCATATCTTCACATTTCGAAACCAATCTTGCCTTCCCCACAGTCCCCCAAAGTCTTATCACATTTCAGCATTAACTCAAATGTCTACAGTCCAAAGTCTCATTGGAGACAAGGCAAGTCCTTTCTGCCTATGAGCCTGTAAAATCAAAAGCAAGTCAGTTACTTCCTAGATACAATGGGGGCACAAGCATTGGGTAAATACCCTCATTCCAAATGGGATAAATTAACTAAAACAAAGGGGTTACAGATCCCATGCAAGTCTGAAATCCAGCAGAGTGGTAAAATCTTAAAGCTCCAAAATAATCTTTTACTCCAGGTCTCACATCCAGGTCACATTGATGCAACTGGTAGGATCCCACAGCCTTGTGCAGCTCTGCCCCTGTGGCTTTGTAGGGTATAGTCCCCCTCCTGGCTGCCTTCATGGGCTAACATTGAGTATCTGCAGCTTTTCCAGGTGCACAGTGCAAGCAGTTGGTGAATCTGCCATTCTGGGGTCTGGAGGACGGTGGCCCTCTTCTCACAGTTCCACTCAATGGTGCCCCAGTAGAGTCTCTGGGTGGGGGCTTCAACCCCACATTTCCCTTCCACACTGCCCTAGCAGACATTCTCCAGAAGGACCCTGTCCCTGCAGCAAACTTCTGCCTAGACATCCAGACATTTCCATACATCTTTTGATATCTAGGTGGAGGTTCCCATACCCCAATTATTGACTTCTGTGCACTGGCAGGCTCAACACCACATGGAAGATGCCAGGGCTTGGGGCTTGCACCCTTGAAGCCACAGCTTGAACTGTACATTGGCCTATTTCAGCCATGGCCGTAGAAGCTGGGACACAGGGCACCAAGTCCCTAGGCTGCACGCAGCATGGGGACCCTGGACCTGGCCCATGAAACCACTTTTTCCTCCTAGGCCTCTGGGTCTATGATGAGAGTCTGCAATGAAGATCTTTGACAGGCTCTGGAGACATTTTCCCCATTTTCTTGGGGATTAACATTCAACTCCGTTTTACTTATGCAAATTTCTGCATCTGGCTTGAATTTCTCCTCAGTAAAGTAAATTTTCTTTCGTACTGTCAGGCTGCAAATTTTCTGAGCCTTTATAGTCTGCTTCTCTTAAAACTGAATGCCTTTAACAGCACCCAAGTCACATCATGAATGCTTTGCTGCTTAGAAACTTTTTCCACCCATGTCTGTAATCCCAGCACTTTGGGAGGCCAAAGCAGGTGGATCACCTGAGGTCAGGAGTTCAAAACAAGCCTGGCCAGCATGGTGAAACCTTGTCTTTACCAAAAATACAAAAAAAAAGAAAAAAAAAATTAGCCAGGCATAGTGGCAGGCACCTATAATCCCAGCTACTCGGGAGGTTGAGACAGGATAATTGCTTGAACCCAGGAGGTGGAGGTTTCAGTGAGCTGAGGACACACCACTACACTCCAGCCGGGATGACAGAGTGAGACTCTGAATAAAGAAAAAGAAAAAGAAAAAGAAAGAAAGAGAGAGAGAAAGAGAGAAAGAGAGAAAGGAAGGAAGGAAGGAAGGAAGGAAGGAAGGAAGGAAGGAAGGAAGGAAGGAAGGAAGGAAGGAAGGAAGGAAGGAAGGAAAAAGAGACAGAAACTTGTTCCACCAGATACCCTAAATCATCTCACTCAGGTTCAAAGTTCTGCAAATCTCTCTAGGGCAGGGGCAAAATGCTGTCAGTCTTTTTGCTAAAACATAACAAGAGTCACCTTTACTGCAGTTCCCAACAATTTCCTTATCTCCATCTGAGACCACCTCAGCCTGGATTTCATTGCCTGTATCATTGTCAACAATTTGGTTAAAACCACTCAACAAGTATCTAGGGAGTTCCACACTTTCCCACACTTTCCTGTCTTCTTCTGAGCCCTCCAAACTTTTCCAACTTCTGCCTGTTACCCAGTTCCAAAGTCGCTTCCTCATTTTCAGGTATCTTTTCAGTAGCACCCACTCTCAATACAAATGTACTGTTTTAGCCTGTTTTCATGCTGATGATAAAGACATACTCGAGACTAGGCAATTTACAAAAGAAAGAGGTTTATTGGACTTACAGTTTGCCATGGCTGGGGAGGCCTCACAATCATGGTGGAAGGCAAGGAGGAGCAAGTCACAACTTATGTGAATAGCAGCAAGCAAAGAGAGAGCTTGTGCAGAGAAACTCCCATTTTTAAAACCATCAGGTCTCATAAGACTTATTCATTATCACAAGAACAGCACAGAAAAGACCTGCCCCCATGATTCAATTATCTCCCACCAGGTCTCTTCCACAAGACGTGGGAATTATGAGAGCCACAAGATGAGATTTGGGTGGGGACACAGAGCCAAACCATATCAGGTAGATACTCAGTAGTGGTAGATCTACTTTTAGCTCTTTAAGGAGTCTCCATACTGTTTTCCATAAAAGTTGTACTAATTTACACTCCTAACAAGAGTGTATAAGTATTCACCTTTCTCTGTGATATGGTTTGGATGTGTCCCCACCCAAATCTTATCTTGAATTGTAGCTCCCATAATTTCCACATGTTGTGGGAGGGACTTGGTGGAAGATAATTTAATCATGGGGGTGGTATCCCCTATACTGTTCTCATGATAGTGAATAAGTCTCATGAGATTTGATGTTTTTATAAGGAGTTTTCCCTTTTGCGTGGCTCTCATTCTCTCTCTTTTCTACTGCCATGTAAGATATACCTTTTACCTTTGACCATGACTGTGAGGCTTCCCAAGCCACATGGAACTCGAAGTCCAATAAACCTCTTTTTCTTTGTAAATTACCCAGTTTCAGGTATGTCTTTATTAGCAGCATGAGAACAGACTAATACAGTAAATTGCTACTGGTAGAGTGGGGAACTGCTTTATTGATACCCAAAAATGTGGAAGTCACTTTGGAACTGGGTAACATGCAGAAGGTAGAACAGTTTGGAGTGCTCAGAAGACGACAAGAAAATATGGAAAAGTTTGGAACTTCCTAGAGACTTATGGAATGGCTTTGACCAAAATTCTAATTATGATACAGACAATGAAATCCAGGCTGATGTGGTCTCAGATGGAGATAAGGAACATGTTGGGAACTGGAGTAAAGGTGACTCTAGCTATATTTTAGCAAAGAGACTGGCAGCATTTTGCCCCTTTCCTAGAGATTTGTGAAACTTTGAACTGGAAGATGATTTAGGGTATCTGGCTGAATAAATGTATAAGCAGCAAAGCATTCAAGAGGTAACTTAGGTGCTGTTAAGAGCTTTCAGCTTTAAAAGGGAAACAGAGCATAAAAGTTCAGAAAATTTGCAGCCTGATGATAATATAGAAAAGAAAAACCCATTTTCTGAGGAGAAATTCAAGCCAGCTACAGAAATTTACAAAAGTAATGAGGTGCCAAGCGTTACTTGCCAAGACAATGGGGAAATGTCTCCAGGGCATGTCAGAAACCTTTGTGGTAGCCCCTCCCATCACAGGTCCAGTGACTTAAGAGAAAGAAATGGTTTACTGGGCTGGGCCCAAGGTTCGCCTGCTGTGGGCAGCCTAGGGACTTGGTATCCTGAGTTCCAGCCCTGGGTAAAAGGGGCCAAGGTGCAGCTCAGGTTGTGGCTTCAGACAGTGCAAGCCTCAAGCCTTGGCAGTCTGTTTCCATGTGGTACTGAGCCTACCAATGCAGAGAGGTACAGAACTGAGGTTTGGGAACCTCCGCCTAGATTTCAGGGAATGTATGGAAACACCTGGATGTCCAGGCAGAAATTTACTGCAGGGGCAGGGCTCTCATGGAGAACCTTTGCTAGGGCAATGTAGAAGGGAAATGTGGGGTTGAAATGCCCACACAGAGTCCCCATTGGGGCACTGCGTAGTGGAGCTGTGAGAAGAAGGCCACCGTCCTCCCCCAGAATGGTAGATTCACTGACAGCTTGCACTGTGCACCTGGAAAAGCCACAGACACTCAACACCAGCCTGTGAAAACAACCAGGAGGGAAGCTCTATCCTGCAAAGCCACAGCTGCCCAAGACCATGATATCCCACCTCTTGCATCAGTGTGACCTGAATGTGAGAAATGGAGTCAAAGGAGATCACGTTGGAGCTTTATGATTTGGCTACCCTGCTGGATTTTGGACTTGCATAGGGCCTGTAGCCCTTTTGTTTTGAAGAATTTCTCCCATTTGGAATGGGTGCATTTACCTGATGCCTATACCCCCATTGTATCTAGGGAGTAACTAACTTGCTTTTGATTATACAGGCTCATAGGTGGAAGGGATTTGCTTTGTCTCAAATGAGACTTTGAACTGTGGACTTTTGAGTTAATGCTGAAATGAGTTAAGACTTTGGGGGACTGTTGGGAAGGCATAATTGGTTTTGAAATGTGAGGATATGAGATTTGGTAAGGGCTAGAGACAGAATGATATGGTTTGGCTGTGTCTCCACCCAAATCTCATCTTGAATCCCATAATTTCTACATGTTGTGCAAAGGACCCTGTAGGAGATAACTGAATCATGGCACTGGCTTTCACCATACTGTTCTCATGGTGGTGTTTAGGTCTCATGAGATCTGTTGTTTTTGTAAAGGGAAACCCCTTTCATTTGGCTTTCATTCTCTGTCTTTTCTGCTGCCATGTAAAATGTGTCTATCACCTTCTGCCATGATTGTGAGGCCTCCCCAGCCATATGGAACTGTGAATCCATTAAACTTCTTTTTCTTTGTAAGTTATCCAGTCTGGGATATGTTTTTATCAGCAGACTGAAAATGGAGTAATACACCCCACATCTATGCCCAGATCTACTGTTTTTTGACTTAATAATGGCCATTCTTTTATATGTATATTTTGTGAAGTATCTTTTCAGTTTCCTTCCTGTTGCTCTTCTACTTTCTCATTGATGTGTAGAAATTCCCTGATAAAGTCTGTTCATAAATCTATGGTTGAATATTTTCAGATATTTTTCTAGTATGTAGTTGACCTGATCACTCATTTAATGCTGTCTTTTAATAAACAAAATTCTTAATTTTAATCATTTTAACCATTGTTATTGACCCAAATTATGGTCCAATTGATCAATATTTTTAATGTTTATTGTTGTGTTCTGCTTAAGAAATTATAGCCTGCTCAAAGATTATCAAAGTGGCCCCCTACATTTTACTCTAAAACTGTTACTGATTTACATTTCACATTTATGTCTGTGATCATTGAATCTTGAAGCAGAGGTGAAAATGCTTATTTCTGACTGATTTTGTTAACTGAACAAAAATTATCTCCTCATTGAACTACAGTGACACTTTTCTCATTATTCTGATGACCCTATAAGAATGTCTGTTTCTAGACTTTTCTATTTAGTGTCCATTATCTCCCTTTGTGTCACTACCACATTGTCCATTGTCATAATTACTGCAGCTTTACAGTAAATTATGAAAACAGGTATGGCAACTTTGATATTCAGATTGTGGTTGTTCTACATCTTAGCATTATTATAGACATTTTAAAAATAGCTTGTCAATTTATACCCCCCATATATATGTGTGTGTATACATACACACACACACAGACATTTTATGAATTGTATTGAATCTATAGACTAACTAAGGGAGAAATTCACATCTGAACACAATTAAGTCTTCTGGTTTATGAACCTAGTATACCTTTCCACTTTATTTAGGTTCAAGTTAATTTCTCTCAAATGTGTTTTGTTATTTATATTTTGGGGTCTTGGACATCTATCATATTTATTTATTGATGTTTGTATTTAGTTAAATATATTGATATCTTTTAACAATTTTATTGAAGTATAATTGCTGCACATATTTAAAATGTAATATTTTATAAGTTTTGACATATGTATACAACTGTAAAATTATGACCACAGTTAAGATAATAGATAGATATAACATCCCCAAAAGTTTCTTAAAGTCTTATTGTAATCCATGCCTCCTGCCTGTGTCTTTCTTATCCCCACCCCTCATGCTACTAATCTGTTTTCTGTCACTATATATTAGTTTGTGTTGTCTAGAGATTTATAGAAATTGAATCATAGTATATGCTGATTTTTTGCCTTGCTTATTTAACTCAGCATAATTATTCTGAGATTTATCCATGTTTCTGTATATTTAAAGGCTAATAATTTTGAGCATCTTTTCATGTTCTTATTTACCAATTATAAACCTTCTTTAATAAAATGTTACTCAAAACTATTGTCCTTTTCAAATCAGGCAGTTTATTCTCTTACATTTGAATTTTGAAAGATTGTTCTACAGTATGGATAAAAGTCCATTATCATATATGTAACTTACAATTATTTTCTGTCAGTCTGTGTCTTGTCTGTTTATTCTCTTCGCAACATCTTTCAAAGAGTGGACCTTTTTAATATTGGTGAAATCCAATTTACTCTTTCTTTTCTTTCATTATGTTGTATCAAAGAAATTTTTGCATAACTGAAAACCACAAATACTTTTTTTATGTTCTCTACTAGAAAGTTTATACTTTTCGGTGTTACATTTATATTTATCCTATATTTTGACTGAATTTTCATATATCGTATAACATATGGATCAAAGTTTATTTTCCTGCATATGCATATTCAATATTTTCGGTATTTTTGTTGAAGAAAATTTTTCCTCCATTAGATCGCTTTTGTAACTTTGTTGAAAATCTATTACCCATGTTGGGTGGACCAATTTTTTTTTTTTTTTTTTTGAGACGGAGTCTCGCTCTGTCGCCCAGGCTGGAGTGCAGTGGTGCGATCTCCACTCACTGCAAGCTCCGCCTCCCGGGTTTACGCCATTCTCTTGCCTCAGCCTCCCAAGTAGCTGGGATTATAGGTGCCCACCACCGCGCCTGGCTAATTTTTTTTTTTTTTTTTTTTTTTTTTTGTATTTTTAGTAGAGACAGGGTTTCACAGTGTTAGCCAGGATGGTCTCGATCTCCTGACCTTGTGATTGGGTGGACCAATTTTTGAACCCTGTTCTGTTCCATTAACCTAATTGTCTATCTTGATGGCAATATCATATCATCTTCACTAATTTAGCTTCATAATACATCATGAAGTCAGATAGCATAAATTCACCAAATACATTCTTCTTTTCCAAAGTTGTTTTGGCTGTTTTTGGTCCTTTGAATTTTCATATGAATTTTAGAATTAGCTTGTCAGTTCCTATCTTGAATTGACATGTTTGAATTTTTATTAGAATTGCATTGAATCTATAGATCAGTTCAGGAAGTATTGATATATTTACCCACAGATATCATTTGATCCATAAATATGGAATTTATCTACATGTATTTAGGTGTTTTTAATCTCTCAATGATGTTTTGTAGTTTTCAGTGTACCTTGTCGTGTACATCTTTTATTAGATTTGTCCCTAAGAATGTCTATTTTTATGCTATATAAATGTTAGTTTGGATTTCAATTTTTGAGTATTTGCTAATTTATAGAAATACAATTGATTTTTGTGCATTAATTTTGTATCTTGCAATGCTGCTAGATTCAATTATTATTTATAATGGATTTTTGTAGATTCCATTTGATTATTTATAAAGATGACTATGTTGCTTAAGATTAAAGAAAATTTTAGTTCTTCTTTTTTTATTTGGTTACTTTTTATTTGTTTTTGTTCCTTATTTGACTGGTTACAACCATCACCAGTAAGTAGAAATGAATGTTGAAAATGTTGAAAAGAAGGGCTGAGAGCAGTTTCCCTTATTCTTAACCTTGAGAGAAAAGCATTCAGTCTTTTGTAATTAAGTATGATATTAACTGTAGATATTAGGAATTGTCCTTTATCAGATTAAGATAGTTTGCTTCTATTTTTAGTGTGCCAAGAGATTTTTATGACAATAAACTTTGGATTCTGTCAAATGTTTGTTCTCCATCTATTGACATAACTGTTTTTCTTTTTAAATTTAGTAATATGATGACTTACATTGATTTTTTTAATGGAGAACCATTCTCGGATTCCTGGTATAAATCTCAATTGATCATGATTTATTATTTCATATAGGTGCACTTTATTTTCTAAAATTGTATTAATAAATTTGCATCTATTTTATCAGAGATACTGCTCTGCAGTTTCTCTTTCTTGTAATATCACTGTCTGATTATCTGCCTAATATTGGCTTTATAGAATGAGTTGGAAAGTATGCTCCCTTCTTCAGTTTTCTGGAAGATGTTGTTAATTCTGCCTTAAATGTTTGGTATGATTTCCCCAAATAACGCTATCTAGACCTAAATTTTATTATTTGGAAACGTTTTTAACAGCTTATTCAATTACTTTGATAGATATAGTTTTATTCAGTTAATTTATTTCCTGCTGATTAAGCTTTGATATTTTCTGTCTTGCAAGAAATTCTAAGTTGTTGAATTTATTTACATACAATTGTTCATAATTTTTCTTATCAACATTTTAGTATCTGTAAAATCTATTAAAGAGGTCACATCTCTCTTTTCTGATACTGTTAATATGTTTTGATTTTTTCCTTGTAAATATAAGAAGTTTGTAAATTGTATTGCTCTTCTCAAATAGTTTTTGGTTTCATCAATTTTCTATCTTCTATTTTGTTATGTTTCTCTAAGATATTTGTTATTTTCTTTCTTCTGCTTACTTTAAGTTTAATTTGATTTTTTCCTACTTTCTTCAATTGTAATCAGAGATGATTGATTGACACCTTTATCAGTTACTAATAAAGATGTTTGTTATAAGATTTTTCTTAAGTACTGCTTTGGCTATATTCAATACATTTTGATATGTTGTGTTTTTACTAATTTCAGAATACTTTCTGTCCTTTTGGGTTCTTCTTAAACCTATTTGTCATTTATAAGAGTGTTATTTCGAGCCTGGCGCCGTGGCTCACACCGGTAATCCCAGCAATTTGGGAGGCCGAGGCAAGTGGATCACGAGGTCATGAAACTGAGACCATCTTGGCTAACACGGTGAAATCCCGTCTCTACTAAAAATACAAACAAAATTAGTCGTCGGTGGTGGTACGCACCTGTAGTCCCAACTACTCGGGAGGCTGAGGCAGGAGAATCACTTGAACCTGGGAGGCGGAGCTTGCAGTGAACCGAGATCGTGCCACTGCACTCCAGCCTGGGCAACAGAGCAAGACTCTGTCTCAAACAAACGAAAAAGAAAATGTTATTTTATTTCCTAATGTTTTATAATTTTGTGAATATCTTCCTGCTATTCATATCTAAAATCACTCAATTGTCATCAGAAAACATACCTTGTATTACTTAAATATATTTAAATTTATTGAACTTATCTTTCATAATAAAATCTACCTAGGTAAAAGTTCTATGGGCACTTGAAAAAAAAGTGTTCTTTGCTCGTGCTTAGTGGAATGTTTTATAATTATTAATTTGGTTAAGTTGGTTTAGAAAACTGCTCAAGTTTTATCTATTCTTATTTATTTATTCTAATTTATATATCTTTAATGTTTTTGTACCTACTTATTTTGTTAATTATTGAGGAAGGAGTGATAAAATCTTTGTTATTTTGTATTTATTTGTGTATCTTTGTATATATCTATTAATTTTGCATCATGTGTGTTATTTTGGGTTTTTCTTTAGAATTTTTATGACTTAATTGACACTTTTGTCATTATGAAATAAGTTTGTTAATCACTAGCAATATTCTTTGCTTTGAAATATATTTAGATTACATTAATTTTAACCACTCAAAATTTCCTCCTGTTACTGTTAGCAAGGTATGTAATTTTTAATCATTTGAACATTAACCTATGTTTATGTTTATATTTAACATGGTTTTCTTTTAAGCAACACATGCTTGTGCTCTGGTTTTACCCAATATGACCATTCCTGGTATTTTTTAAAGATTTCATCTTTTAAGGTACTTTTAGGTTCACAAAAAATTTAAAGAAAAGTTCAAAGATCTCCTCCTGCCCCCACACATTCATAGCCTCCTCAATTATCAACATCCCCCATCCAGTGGTACATCTCTTACAACTGATGAACCTACATTGACACATCATTGTCAGTAGACTCTATAGTTTACATTGGAGTTAACTCTTGGTGTTGCATATTCTGTGGGTTGGAGAAAAGTATGATGACATGTATTTGCCAATATACTGTAAGGCAGAGTATTTTCATTGACCTAAAAATATCCTGTGCTCCACCTATTCGTCTCTGTCTTCCCTAACTCCTGCACACCACTAACCTTTTTATTGCCTCTATAGCTTTGAGTTTTCCAGAATTAAATATGCAGTCATGTGTTGCTTAACAACAGAGACAGGTTCTAAGAAATGCATCGTTAGGTGAGTTTCATGTGCAAACATCGTAGCATATAGCTACACAAACCTGGACGTTATACCCTACCATACACCCAGGCTTATGATATAGCCTATTGTTCCCAGGATACAAGTCTGTTTAGCATACTACTGTACTGAATTCTTTAGGCTATTATAACATAATGGTATTTGTATATCTAAACATATCTAAACAGTAAAATTATAGTATAGAAGATAAAAAATGGTACATCTATACAGGATACATATCATGAATGAAGCTTGTAGGACTGAAAGTTGTTCCGAGTGAGTCAGTGTGTGAGTGGTGAATGAATGTGAAAAGCCTAGGACATTAGTATACACTACTGTAGACTTTATAAATACTGTACACTTAGGCTACACTAAATTTATACAAAATAATCAACTGCACTACAATGTTATGACAGCTACAATGTCACTAAGTGGTATAATTTTTTCAGTTTATTATAACCTTATGGTAAATACAACATGGGAATATATGCACCCAGTTGTTTGACTGAAATGTCATTATGCAGTGTATGACTGTAATTGGAATCATATAGCATATATCGTTTTCAGACTGGCTTTTATTCATTTAGTATTATGAACCTAAGTTTCTACCATGTCCATTTATGGCTTAATCGCTTATTTCTTTTTATCACTAAATAATATCCCACTGAACGGATATACTACAGTTTATTTATCAGTTCACTTATTAAAGGACACATTGATTGCCTTCAAGTTTTGGCGATTATGATTAAAGCCTCTATAAACATCCATGTGCAAGTTTTTGTATAGGAATAAGTTTTCAGCACCTTTGCATAAATACCAAGGAACATTATTGCTAGATTGTATAGTAAGGGTATGTTTAATCTTTTAAGAAACTACCAAACTGTCCTTCAAAGTGCCTGGAACATTTTGCCTTCCCATGAGCAATGAATGAGCATTCCTGATGCCATATATTTTTGCAGAATTTGATGCTGTTAGTATTCTGAATTTCAGCCAGTCTAATGATTGTATAGTGGTATCTCATTGTAGTTTTAATTTGCATTTCCCTGATGATGTATGATGTAAAACACCTTTATATAACCTTATTTGTCATCTATATAAGATAAATCATAATAACTATAACTATATAACTATACAGGTTAATATAAAATGACCCAAATGTTATAATTAGCTGACAGATATTTCAGAGTAGCTGTTATGTTTGAGGACAGAAAGGAAACATGTTCATGGCCATCGGAAAGAATGGGAATATCCACTGAGAAAGATAAACAACATAAAAATGAATAAATCAAAATTCTAGAATTAGAAAAACAAGATTTGAAATTAGAAAAAAATACTGATTTACTTGGAGGGAATATATATCATGATACTGAAAAATAATAAAAGTCAAAGAACAGTAATCTAAGTTTCCATCTTAAGGACCTAGCAAGAACAAATTAAAACAAAAGGAAGCAGAAATATGAGAACAATTTTTAAGAGAAGTAATAAAAATGGAAACAAAAAAAGGATAATACAGAAAAAAATAAGGCCAATAGGTCATTCTTTGGCTAAAACTATAGCCAGAATGATCAAGAAAAAAGAAAAAGAGAGAAGACACAAATTATAAATATCAAAAATGAAAGAGGAAGCATCTCTATAGAGCCTACAAATATTAACAGCATGGAAAGAAAATGCTACATCAACTTTATGTCCATAAATTTGACAACTTAAATAAAATAAATTCCTAGAAAGACACAAACTATCAAATCTTTCTCAAGAAGAAACATATAAAGACCAACATCCAGAAAAGAAAAGTGTGAACTCTGGTCATGTGGTTTGGCTCATATCCCCACCCAAATGTCATCTCGAATTGTAGTCCCCATGTGCTGAGGGAGGATTCTGGTGGGAGGTGATTTTATTATGGTGTTCTCATGTTAGTGAGGAAGTTCTCACAAGATCTGATGGTTTAAAACTGCTTGGCAGTTCTCCTGCTCTCTCTCTCCTGTTGCCATGTAGGAAGACTTGCTTCCCTTTTGCTTTCTGCCATTATTGTAAGTTTCCTGAGGCCTCCCAGCCATGTGAAACACTAAGTCAGTTAAAACTCTTTCTTTTAAAAATTACCCAGTTTCAGGTATATCTTTATAGCAGTGAGAAAATTGACTAATACAGGAAATTGGTACTGGGAGCAGGGCACTACTTTCAAGATAACCTGAAAATGTGGAAGCACTTTAGAACTGGGTAACAGGCACAGGATAGAACAGTTTGGAAGGCTCAGAAGAAGACATGAAGATGTGGAAAACTTTGGAATTTCCTAGAGACTTGTTGAACGCCTTTGACCAAAATGCTGATAGTGACATGGGCAATAAAGTCCTGGCTGATATGGTCTCAGATGGAGATGAGGAACTTGTTGGGAACTAGAGTAAAGGTGACTCTTGCTATGCTTTAGCAAAGAGACTGGCAGCATTTTACCTAGTTCTAGAGATCTGTGGAACTTTGAATGTGAGAGAGATAATTTAGGGTATCTTGCCAGAGAAATTTCTAAGCAACAAAGTGTCAAGGGGTGACTTGGCTTTTTCTGAAAGAGTACAGTTGTATGTGTTCACAAAAAGATTATTTGAAATTGGAACTTATTATTATATTTAAATGGGATGCAGTGCATAAAAGTTTGTAAAATTTGCAGACTGACCATGCAGTAGAAAATAAAAATCAATTTTCTGGGTAGAAATTCAAGCCTGCTGCAGAAATTTGAGTAACTAAGAAGGAGTCCAAATGTTCATAGCCAAGACAATGAAAAAAAATTTCTCCAGGGCATGACAGAGATCTTCATGGCAGCCCCTCCTATCACAGGCCTGGAGGCCTAGGAGGCAGAAATGGTTTTGCGGGCTAGTCCCAGGGTCCCACTGCTACATGCAGCCTCAGGACTTGGTGCCCCGCATCCAAGCTGCTCCAGTTCCAGCTGTGGCTAAAATGGGCCAAGGGCAGCTTGAGCTGTGGCTTCAGAGACTGCAACTCCCAAGCATTGGTGGCTTCCATGTGGTGCTGGGCCTGTGAGTGTGCGAAATACAAGAGTTGAGCTTTAGGAGCCTCTGCCTAGATTTCAGAGGATGTATGGAAATGTCTGGGTGTCCAGGTACAAGTCTGCTGAAGAATCAGTGGCCTCATGGAGAACCTCTACTAGGGCAATGCAGAGTGAATATGTGGGGTTGGAGCCCCCACACAAAGTCCCCACTGGGGCACTGCCCAGCATCACTGTGAAAAGAGTGCCACTCTTCCCCAGAGACCAGAATAGTAGATCCACTTTCATTTTGCACCATGCACCTGAAAAAGCCACAGGTACTCAATGCCAGTCCATGAAAGCATCCACAGGGTTATACCCCACAGAGCCACAGAAGCAGAGCTGCCCAAGGGCTTGGGAACCCAGCTCTTTCATCAGCATGCCCTGGATGTGAGACATGGAGTCAAAGAAGATTATTTTGGAGCTTTAAGGTTTAATGACTGTCCTGCTGGGCTTCAGACTTGCATGGAGCCTGTGGTGCGTTTGTTTTAGCCAATTTCTCCCATTTGGAATGGCAATATTTACCCAGTGCCTGTACCTTCATTGTATCTTGCCTTGTCTCAGATGAGACTTTGAACTGGGACTTTTGAGTTAATGCTGGAATGAATTAAGACTTTGGGGGACTATTAGGAAAGCAAGGTTAGTTTTGAAATGTAAGAAAGGGATGAGATTTGGGAGGGGAAATGACAGAGTGATATGGTTTGGCTCTGTGTCCCCATCCAAATCTCTTCTCAAGTTTTAATCCCCACATGTTGAGGAAGGGACCGGTGGGAGGTGATTGGATCATTGGGGAAGTTTATAGTGAGTGAGTTCTTCTGAGAACTGATTGTTTGGCATTTCCCTCCACCCTCCTGCCACAATGTAAGGCATGCCTTGCTTCTCCTTCACTTTCTGCCATGATTGTACGTTTCCTGAGGCCTCCCCAGTCATACAGAACTGTGAGTCAATTAAATCTCTTTTCTTTACAAATTACCCAGTCTCAGGCATGTCTTTATAGCAGTGTGAAAATGGACTAATATACCTGATGAACTTGCTTTCATACTATGACAAGAAAAATGCAGGCAAATAAACTAAAATCTACTATTTCAAAATTCTGAAATGAAAGTTACAGATAAAAACTAGTATCTACGTGGAAGAAACTATGGAACTTCAAAGTAGTTCAACAACATGTCAGAGCAAATAGAAGAAAGGATCAACACACTTGAAGATAAATCAATAGAAATTATCTAGTTTGAGGTGCAGAAATGAGAATGAATTAAAATGAAGAGAGCATCAGGGATGTATGGGGCACCATCAAGTGTATCAATGAGCTGGATATGGTGGCTTATGCTGGTAATATCGGTACTTTGGGAGGCCAAGGCAGGAGGATCACTTGAGCCCAGGATTTGGAGACCAGCCTGGGCAATATAGCAAGACCATATCTCTACAGATTTTTTAAAAAATTAGTTGGCTTAGTGGTATGTGCCTTTTGCCTTAGCTACTCAGAAAGCTGAGATGGGAGGGTTACTTGAGCCCATAAGTTCTAGGTTGCAGTGAGCTGTAATTATCTCACTGCACTCAAGCTTAGGTGACACAGTGAAACCCACCCCCAGCTCCCCAAAAAGTCTGCTGACATACACATAATGGGAATTCTATAAGGAAAAGAGAAAAAGAAAAGAAAGAAAAATATTTGAAGAGATAATGATCAAAAACTTTCCAAATTTAAGGCTTCATCCAAGAGTTTCAACAAACTTCAAGTAGATTAAATTCAAAGAGAACCACACCTAGAAAAAACATAGTCACATCAACAAAAATCAAAGACAAAGATAAGAACTTAAGGACAGCAGAAGGAAAAGTATCAAGAGCCTTCAATAAGATTAAGAGTTGACTTGTCATTAGGAACAATGGAGCCAAATTCTTGTCAATCAAGAATTCTATGTCTAGGTACCCTTCTTTTCTAAGATGTGATAGCCAGAAGCTCTGCCAATAAAACTATGGAAATTTAAAACAATTGTCATATAACATGAATATATACAATTTTTATTTGTCAATTAAAAAATAAATCTAAAAAACTAAGACATTTTCAAGTTAACAAAAACAGAAAATCTATCTCTAAAAGATCTGCTCTACAGAAAGCACTAAACGGAGTCTTTCAGGCCAAAATTACATTAGATAGTAACATAAATCCATACAAAAAAATACATAACAGCAATAAAGGTAACTACATAAAAAATATAAAAGACAATATAAATTCATGATTATAACTATCTTGTTTTAAAAAATTATTGCATTAAGAAAAAATTATAAAGCTGTTATTCACTAGGCTTATAGAATTATAAAGATATAATTTGATGACAACAATAGCGCAAATAATTTTGATAAGCATACCGTAGTTCTTGTCCTCAGGAAATATACTGAAACTGCTAGGATAAAAAAACATGATCTCTCCAACTTACTCCCAATGATTCAGAGATAACATAACCATTAGTGAATCTCCTATTATTTGAGGGTCCTTTGTACGATTTTTACAATCTTTGCATAAGACTAAAATTTTCTTTTTAAAATATAATCATAAAAACTCAAAAAAAAAAAAAATAAAGTTTTAAATGACAAAAAAACAAAGCCATAACACAAAAGTCAACAATTAGCTTTCTCCTATGGAACAAGGATGCAACCTTTTATGTTGTTCTATGTCTTCATTTTGCAAAGAGAGAAATTGAATCCTAGAGTATGTAAGAAGACTGGAATGTGTAAAGGACTGTCCAAAATGACACAAGCAGTCAGTGACAGAGCCAGCTCTGACAAATAGGCCTCCTAATTCTTCCTGAGTTCTTTTCGCTCTCCATTTGCTTTGTTCCATAGCCAAGCCTTTTATAATTCTCTTTCGGTATTCTTTATTCTGCATCACTTCAAATATTTAATTCTGGAACAAATACTAGCATATTAAAAACATACAAAGAGTTTATCTGCTAACAACATACAAATTCATTCATTGTGGTGCATACCTAGAACTCACTAACTTTTATTGAAATTAGTATTTGACTTCTGCATAAGATACTAGCTGGTGTCAAATTTCTGAAGCCACTGTTATTAAGATAATATCCTTTCCCAGGAATTCAGAGCCTGTGGAACTGGGGCCAAGTTAAGGAAATAGAAAACTGAAAGCTGCTGGTATGCATGCTACATGTTTACGATTACTGTTGTATGACACCAAATATTGTGGTTTTTCTTTCTTCCTCAATTATTTGGTGTGTGGATGAGAAATCATTTGTTGAAAGCACTTGGAACATTTTACCTACCTTGGAACCAATGCTGAGGCTCCAAAAGGGAGACTTGGCTAGTGAGGACATTCTGTGTATTCTTAGCTAAGCATTGAAATATGAAGAAGCAAAATAGAAGGTGAAGTTTAGAAATGGTGGGGCTTTTCAATATAAAATCCTATGTTTGCGTATCTTTAAAATGAAAGATTTCTATCATATTTTGCAAAAGAAAGTGAATATTTCTGTATCATTTCTACTCTGTCTTATTTGAATATTTGCATCTCTCGAAAATGGAATCTCATGATTTCTGTATGGTATTAAACCAGATATAATTGTTAAAGATATTTCAGGGCCTGGTCATAATAAGCACAGTCTCCAAACTTACAGCAGTGTACTGATCAGCATTCTTTGGAAGGAGTTTGTTTACAAGTGGTAAATCTACCTTGCCCTTTACGGTTGCTGAAAATTACTCTTTTCCATGCATATTTAAAGTCAATAAATATGAGTCCCTACTCACCCCAAGGTATTGCACTAAGTCTTCTCTGCTATCCCAATCTTCTCTATTTCCTCTCTGTTTATTTTCTTCAGTGTACTAATTACAATCTGTAGTTCTTTAATTTGTTTCTTATTTGGTTATTGTCCATATTCACCACTGTAAGGTAAGGTCTATGAAATCAGGCCTTCATGTGTCATCACTGCTCTGTGTACCAGGCGTGTCCTAAGAGCTTAATAAGCCTTTGTTCAAGGAGCAACTTCACCAAGCATCTGTGATAAACTAGGCACAGCCTATCTGTGAAGCTGTGCAGTGCAATGGTTAGAAATACAAGCTTGATGCTCCAGTTGCCTGGGGCCAGATTCTGACTGCACCACTTACTGTGAAAACTTGGGTGAGCTTTGCTATACACTTGTGTGTGCCTTAATTTATCCATCTTTGTAAAATGGTAATAATCAATCTACCTCTCTCATGGAGTGATGTGAGACCTCACCTGTAACAAAGTAAGTGGTCAGTAAGTGAGCTCTCAAAGGCATTACTAGCTCAAGTTCACAGATGAAGGAATTAAAACTATGAGACTAGGTAACTTGTTCAAAAGCATACCCCTATCAGAGACAGAACTAGCACTTGAGCTCATGGTGGTCTGATTGTAAAGCCTAGGCTGCTTGTGTTAACCTCTGCATTGCACTGACTGCTCATTACATATCAGTAGATAATGACCTCCAGCAGCTCATAGTTTAGGGGTGTATCATGCACACATATAAATGACCCTGCTAAAGGACAAATTGACTTCCCTGCTGCAGAGGATAAGTTCTCAAGGTATCTTGTGTGTAATGTAGTTAGAGAATAACCCTACTGCAGGTGCTCTGGGAGCTTCCCAAGAAGGAGAAGTTTGAACTGAGGCAAGGGACAATCCTCTCAGATGCCTTTTTAAAATCAAGGCACTCTGCTTCCAAAGCTGTTCCCAATCTATCAGTCTGGTAACTGTATCAAAAAAGGAAACGAGACTGTCTGGATAATGACTTCCACATGTTCTCTTTGTACATGGTTGTAGGTTGCAAACCACATGCAGAGGCAAAGAAGCAGAATGAGTTACTACCTTCCTCATTTTCTCATTTTTGTCCTTGCATCTAGACTCTGTGTCCATCCTGTTTGTAATGGCCATGGATGAGTAGATAATAATGACTGCCCATATTTATTACGACCTTAATATATGCCAGAATAGTTCTAAACCCCTTATGTGTAGCAATTCATTTACTCCTCAGAACTGCTAAACTGAAAGGTGCTAGTCATATCCCCACTACAAAGATGAGAACGCTGAGACACAGGGAGATTAAGTCTTGCTAACATCACCCAGCTAAATAATAAGGAACCAGGATGCTAACTCAGCGAGCTGGCTACCAGAACCTGTATGTTTCACCCCCAAGCTTTCTCCACTGCCTGTATGAGCTCTAGGAATATGCAGAAAATTAACAAATAATTCTGGGGCAAGAGATGGGGCAAGTTATGTCCCTGTAATAGTCTTCTATGATCAAGACAACACATCTTTTCTTTTTGACCCTCCTTCCCTGACCCCAGTGTCCTAAGCAACACTGAGTTTAACATTCATTGAAAGTTCCTGAAAAAGAGATTGACTTTATGTATTACACAATCTATTGTCTTAAACATAACCAGAATGCATTCCTAGTTTCTCCCTCATGTCACACAGGATACCCATAAGGGCCAAACCAGCTGTCTTTCTGCCTCCAATCTTACCCCCTCTAATTCACCCTCTACTCTTCATTTGAGTTCTGGTAGGAGAGAAGTCACACTCAAAAGGTAAATTAAAAGGAGTTGAGTAAACAGGTACTAGGAAACAGTAGTTTTCCCAGAAAAGACTCAAGTAGGTGATTGCTCCTAGAAAAGCCACACACAATTTGTCCAAGTCGTTTCACAGTGACCCTAGTAGGCCAGATGCAACGTTCTGTGGTTAATCCAGAGAATGAGGCTGCGATGAAACACACTACAACCTCCACTACCAAATGTTACATTTTGATGTCCTCTGACCCAGGAAACCTCCGTGAAATAAGTAGTTCACTATTGCACTATGTCAGAGCACACAGTGGAAAGACCAAAGCTTTCCAGACAGACCTATATAAGCAAAAGTCCCTTGAGCCTCAGTTTGCTCATCTGTCAGATGGAGATAATGTATATGTTGCAGGACAATGGTGAGGAGTGAAAGAGTGCATGCTCGTAAAGTGCCTAGCACAGTAAATAAGGAAATAGAAAACCTGAAAGGGGAGGAGAAAAGAGTATAGTTACCAGGGCCTGGCAAGATCTGTGGTTGTGAGAGAGAGACGACCATTGTAGTAAAACTGTGATCATATCAGGGAGAAACAGCCACAATCAAGACCAGCAGCTGCCAAGAGGAGCAGGGTGGAATAAGGGTTAAATACCCAACCTCTCTCACCTACCCTCTTCTAATGTCCTCCAGATACCAGAGGGCCAGGTGCCCACATGACAGAGTCAGCAGAGACCTAGAATGGATCTGGCAAGGCAAAAGGAGACTAACCAGCACAAATTATTCCTTCTCAGTTTTTGTTCTGTTTGGCTTTTTGCAATCAATGCTATAATGAATGTCATGTATATATCTTTGCATATTGGGCTTTTAATTCTGTAGGATAGATTGCTAGTTGTGAGACTGTCAACTCAAAGTGTTTTAGAAGTTCTAAATGTTTGCTGATGCTACCAAATAACTTACCCAAAAGCCTTTGGCAATTTTACCAACACTGTATATATGCTTTCATGAGCAGTAGATGTTTTCTAATGCCTTAAAACATTTTGATCAGGCACAAATTATTACTTACTGTCGTATGTTCCATTACCTCGATGACTAGTGAGATTGAGCATGATTTCTTAAGTATATAATGAGATATCTTCTGTGAATTCTCTGTTCCTATTAGGGATGTTTAGGACCTGTATTGGCATTCTTCATTTTACTTGCCTTTCTTCTTTGTTTAGGTATCTTTTGTTGTATGCAAGTTTGCAGGTACTTTCATTTTGTTTTGTATGGACTCAAATTTCCAAAACAAAAATCTGACCATCAGCTTAAAACCCTTGGGTGTCTGCCCCTTGCCTTCAGAATGTGATCCTAACCCCTTTGCTGAATTAAGGGGGCTCTTTCAAGATGTAGTTACTGGCAAACTCCTCAGCATCATCTCTGGTCATCCTCTCCTCCTCCCCACCTGTATTTCAGGTACAGGTACAGGTGTAAACCTGTCATGCTTCATCTTCAGTCCATTTGTACTTACTGTTTTCCTGAGACAACTGTTCTCGCCTACTCTTTGCCAGCTAATTACTATCCTTTCTGTAAGATTAATTTAAACATTGCCTTATCTGCAATGTTGTAATTGTCCCAGCCTCCTCTATCTTTCCAGACTGAGCTGCAGATGGTGTCAGGCATGATAGACTGGATTAAAGGCAAACCACAAAAAAATATGCTTGAGGCAGGAAATACTGCAATGAATAAGCTTCAATGTCTGTGTCCTAGTGGTACACATCCTACTGACTGAGATACATCACCCACATTAGACAGAACAAGCTTCAGCAATATATTAACAATCCTCACTTTAGTTTTTCCTACCAATAATTTTCCCACAAAAGACTCAACGAAATGATTGCTCCTAGAAAAGCCACGTACGATTTGTCCAAGTCATTTCACAGTGACCCTAGCAGGCCAGATGCAACATTCTGCAGTTACCCCACAGCATGAGGCTGTGATGAAACATACTACAACCTCCACTACCAAATGTTACATTTTCATGTCCTCTGGCCCAGGAGATCCCCTGTGAAATAATATATGAAGCTTCACTGCATAACAGGCGACTGCTCTAGTGTATCACTATCAGCAAGCCCATTTCCTGTTGACTTGATATGCAAATATGCATTGGACATTTTAGCTCTATTTTTTTTATCTCTATGGAGACAAAATCCAATAGTCCAATCAAAGCACTCCTGACCACCTCCTTTTAAATAAATCCAATGCAAGAAAGTTCAGACTTACAGGGCAGTGTGCTATTCTTTCTAAAATAATACAAATAAAACTCAATCTGCCCCAAAAATCCTCCCCAAAGTAGTTCACTATTGCACTGTGTCAGAGCACACAGTGGAAAGACCAAAGCTTTCCAGAAAGACCTATACAGGCAAAGGGCTTCACCCCTTTGAGCCTCAGTACACTCATCTGTCAAATGGGGATAATGTATATCTTGCAGGACAACGAAGAGGCATGAAAGAGTGCATGCTTGTAAAGTGCCTAGCACAGTAAATAAGAAAATAGAAATAAATAGTGGAAAACATTTCCTTTGTTTTTTAAATCTAGTATTCATTTCTCACACAATTTTGGATATGGAAGAAAAGCATCAAATCAATTGGTTCTATTTCTGACACTAACTAGTTTTATTTATTTATCTAAGCTCTGCATATTTCTAAGAATTTTAGATGGCTCAATAACCAGCAAAGAAGTCATCCTAGTAATTAAGGACACATGTAATTGAATGCAGCCATATTCATTAAACTGTTTCCTTAAGAAGGCATTGCATTTCTTTGGGGAAAAAAAATGACAAAGAGCCCTGAGTGAGTGTATTATTCAGGGTTCTCTAGAGGGACAGAACTAATAGGATAGATGTATGTATGAAGGGGATTGTATTAGGAGAACTGACTTACACGATCACAAGGTGAAGTCCCACAACAGACCGTCTGCAAACTGAGGAGACAGGAAGCCAGTCTGAGTCCCAAAATCTCAAAAGTAGGGAAGCCGATAGTGCAGCCTTCAGTCTGTAGCTGAAGGCCTGAGAGCCCCTGGCAAATCACTGGTGTAAGTCCAAGAGTCCAAAAGCTGAAAAACTTGGAGTCTGATGTTCGAGGGCAGGAAGCATCCAGCATAAAGACAGATGGAGGCCAGAAGGTGTAACCAGTCTAGTCTTTCCACATTCCTCTGCCTGCTTTTGTCCTAGCTGTGCTGGCAGCTGATTAGATGGTACTCAGCGAGATTGAGGGTGGGTCTGCTTCTCCTAGTCCACTGACTCAAATGTCAATCTCCTTTGACAACACCCTCACAGACACATCCAGGAACAATACTTTGCATCCTTCAATCCAATCAAGTTGACACTCTATATTAACCATCACAGTGAGTAATGTTCTAGGTGTCTTCTAAGAAGATAGGCACTCCTGCCCTCTTTTTAATGAGCATCCTGATGGGTCTAGGTCTATAATTCAGGAGGGTAGTAAAAAGCAGAGAAAGATCTGAAGTTGTTTTAAATAATACAAAGGCAAGATAATTAAGTTTTCCTCTTAATTTTTTTATTTTAATAACTTTAGGGATATACGAGGTTTGTGGTTACAAGTATGGATTGTCTATGATTTTAGTGTACCCATCACCTGAGTAGTGCATATTATACCCAATAGGTAGTTATTCAGCCCTCACCAACCTTGTACCCTTCCCCCTTCTGACTGAGTCTCCAATATCCATTACACCACTGGGTATGCCTTTGTGTACCCATAGCTTAACTCTCACTTATAAGTGAGAACATAAGGTATCTAGTTTTTTTTGTTATTATACTTTAAGTTCTAGGGTACTTGTGCACAACATGCAGGTTTGTTACATATGTATACATGTGCCATGTCGGTGTGCTGCACCCATTAACTTGTCATTTACATTAGGTATCTAGATTTTTATTCCTTAGTTACTATACTTAAAATAATGGCCTCTAGTCTCATCCAAGTTGTTGCCAAAGACATTATTTCACTTCTTTTTTTTTTTTTTGGCTGAATAGTATTTCATGGTGTATATATATATTATATATGTATTACATGAATATATATTTATAAATATATACCAAACATATAATGTATGTTAAATATGTATTATATATTAAATATATTATATATCAAATATACATCATATATTAAATATGTATTATATATCAAATATGTATTATATATTTATTTATATGTATTTAATATATATTATATATATATACACACACACACCTCATTTTCCTTATCTACTCATTAGTTGATGGGCATTTAGATTGATTTCATATCTTTGCAACTGTAAATTTTGCTGCAATTAACAAAAGCATAAACATAAGCATGTAGGTGTCTTTTTGCTATAGTGACTTTTATCTTTTGGGTAGATACCCAGTAGTAGAACTGCTGGATCAGCTCATAGGTCTACTTTTAGTTCCTCAAGAAATCTCCACACTGTTTTCCATAGAGGTTGTACTGATTTATATTCCCACCAGCAGTGTATAAGCATTCCCTTTTCACCACATCCTTGCCAAAATATATACATCTATTGTTTTTTGACTTTTTAATAATGGCCATCCTGGCTGGAGTAAGGTAGTATCTCATTGTGGTTTTATTTTGCATTTATCTTTTTTTTTCTTGTTTTTAAGATAGAGTATGGCTCTGCCCCAGTCTGGAGTGCAGTGGCACGATCTCGGCTCACAACTACAGGCGCATGCCACCATGCTGGCTAACATTTGTATTTTTAGTAGAGACGGGGTTTCGTCCTATTGATCGGGCTGTTTTCAAACTCCTGACCTCATATGATTCACCTGCCTCGGCCTCGCAAATTGCTGGGATTACAGGCTTGAGCCATCACTTTTCTCATACATAAAATTGAAATAATGTTGTCTGTACAACTTTAAGTATAAAGCAGTCAACCTAGCACTGCATTTCAAGACAGGCTTCTGGAAGCACTGCTCTTTCCACTTCTTCTTTCTTAGCTGCTCTCAATAGCTCTGCTTCCCATAGACTTTAGGCTCAACTCCTGATTTGTCCTTCAAGATGCTCTGCATTCTGGCCTTGGCCTACCTATTTGCAAAATTTCTTGTTTTATATGCTCTGCACCTACCCAAATTGAACCACTTACTATTTGTTTCACATACCCGCAGAAGTTCTTAATGCATGTCTGCTTGTGCTATTTTCTCTGATAATCATGCCCTGTCTCCAGCATATCAAAATTTTGCCTACCCTTCAAAATTTCACTTTAAATGTTTCAAATTTCTTGGCATTTTCAAATTTCCCCTGACATCCTTGGGCTTTAAATTCCTAACTCTCTCCTCTAAATCCTCAAAGAATTGTAGTCAACATTCATTTAGTATATGCTGTATGTCCAGCTATGTGTAGATACTGTAAGACAAGGAAGACACAGAGGTCTTCTTTAATAGCAAATAAGAGGTGATTTCATATAATGGAACTTAATGCAAGATTCATAGAATAATAACATTGCATTCTCCCTTTTCCTATTTTATTACAAATAACTACCATTGAATGCATGGTGTGAGATAGACTCATGATAACAGTTAACCCCTACATGACCAACCTTATTCCTGTCTTAAGAGTGACACCAGCAAAAACATAAAAAATATGTGTGTGTATATATATCTATACACATATATATCTATACACATAGATATATATATAAATTTGAGAGAGGTTAAGAAACTTTTAAATCTCTAGGTCTTATAACTGAGATCTATCTAACTTCAAAACTCATAACGACACAACTCTTTATCTGAGATTTCATATCATGTAAGAAGAAAGCATTTCTTCTGAACTAAGGGAAGGCTATATTTGATTAGAACGAAGGGACTCTGAAATTGTGAGCTCCAGGAGCTCAAGGTCCACTTGTAATTAATTGGTAGATATCACCATGGCATTTTGTACACATTTTACAAAGTGAGTGAGCAGAAGTGAACTTTGGATGTGGCCACTGCTTCTATTAGGATAGGTTATGTTGTTATAACAAACAGTCCTTGAATCTTAGCCACTGATGGCAGCAGGGGTTCAATTTTGCTCACGCTACATGCATGCCCATTGTTGGTTTCTGGCGTGGCCATACCAGCTGCATGTTGTTCGTTTAGGTGACAGAGAAAAAGAACTCTGAAAGGCTCTGTAATGAAAAATTGGTCCCTCAAATATTCTCTCATTCTTTCATTTTTTTTGTTGTTGTTCAGTAAGAATCTTTTTATCACCCAATGTGTACCAACTAATATAATAATCACTGGCATAATAACAAACACTAAAACAAATGAGTTACCTACACTCCAGCAGATAAGATTGATGTTAGACAAATAATTACACAAAAATGTCTTCATTGCAATTGTGATAAAGTTTATAAAGAAAATTGGAGGTTGTTGTGAAAGTATATAAAAAGGATACCTCCTAGGCGGAAGGTTTAGAAAAGATATCTCTAAAGACATGATGTTTAATCTGAGATCTGAAAGAAATTGAAATAAACCAGGCAAAGACTAAGGTGATGGGGGCAGCAGTAATGAAGGTGGAAAAGAATTCTGAAATCTTGCCTAATATACTTCCCCCAGCATTAGGCTACCTGCCACTCGTAATTATACCTGAAGTCAACCAACTATTTGTATGGATTGGTCTTTGTCACACCCTTTTATAATTGCAATTGTTAGTGTAGCTGTCTGTCTCCTACTATAAAATACATTTTCTGGTTACTGCTTTGTCTTTATCTCTGTACTTTCAATAGGGTCTCACAAGTCTTTACTGAAGTAATAGAATATTACAGCTTGTCAGGCTTATAGCAAAACCAGGCATTGAATGAAATTTCAATTTTTAAAAATATATAATACATAATACTATTTTTAATATAAATTAACAACAAAAATGCCATCAGAATTTTATTTACTATGGAGATGGCACCAACAGATAGTTCCAGATGCATTTTCCTATGAAGCAAAGTTAAGATGGAAAGAAGGTAATTAAGTTTTGAAAATTGATTTGAGGGAAAATATAAACTAAGAAACATTTTATTATTTTTTTAAAGATTTATCTTCAGAAATCCATAACCTCACCAATGGCAGGCTAAACACGTGCAAACAGTTGACATTGTTGGAAAGCTAGAGAATTGTGCTATAGAGAAATTAATGTTCCACTCATTCGTTTTCAAAAACTGTTTGGTAGGAATTATTCCATTTATAGCAAGAGGAAAAGAGAACTTATACATTTCTGGCAAGGAAAAGGCTTTCCCACTTACAGATAAATATTGATGTTGGCTTCAACACAGCAAAAATTACACACTAACTCAAATATGGAAGACTTTGAGGAGGCTTACAATACTGCATATCGTGTCTTTTCATTGAGGATAGAGTTTAATCAACATTTTTGCATCCAAAGTCAACCAAACCAGCACTCTGGCCATGGATTCAGAGAGGTATATCGACTTTTTAAAAATATGGTTCCTTTTTAAAGACCAAATTAAATTCTGGAAGATACACAATCTTAAATTGTAATTCCATAAGATTTGACAAATGCATCCATCCATGTAATTCACGCTGCTATCTATAGAATGTAACTGTCAACCTAGAATTTAGCCACTTCTTAGTTAAAATATCCCCAGGAGGCACCACTCTGAACAATTTTTTTCAACATAGATTAGTTTTGCCTATTCAAGAAATTCATAGAAATGAAATCATACAGTGCATCCTCTTTGATGTCTGGCTTTTTGTTCTCAGCATTAAGCTTATGCTATCTGGCCATGTTGCTGAGTGTATAAATTGTTCATCTTTATTACTTAATATGACTTCATTATATGATTACACCATGATGAGCTTATTCATTCTAGTTTTAGGCTATTATAAATAGGGTTTCTATGAGTATATTTTAGAAAACATTTTGTAAACTTATATGTTCATTTCTTTTGGCTAAACACCTAGGAGAGGAATTACCAAGTCAGACAACAGAGATATATATAACTTCCAAATAAAATACCAAAACGTTTTTCCAAAGCAGTTCTTTCGTTTGTTACTTCCACTAGAAATGTGTGAAAATCTGGCTATCATCCAACTTTACCAATATTTGATGCCACCATTCTTGTAGTGGCACCTAATTTTGGTTTGCGTGTGCATTTTCCCGATGTGAGAATATATGTTTATCATCTATTCATATATCATCCTTTGTTGGTATTGATGTAATTTTATTTATTTGATTATTTATATTTTTATTGAGATATCTGAATTTTGTATATTCACAATAAAAGATCTTTTCAGACATATGTGTTATAAATATTTTCTCCTATAAAGTGGCTTGTTATTCTTAACTTTGTTATCAATCTCTTAATGAGAAAAAGTTTTAAATTTGATTGATCCTGTCTGAGCAATCTTTACCTATTTCAAGTTTTCTTTTAGAAAATCATTAACTTTAGCTTTTACATTTGGATTTCTGCTCTATCTTGAATTAATTTTTGTATATGATTGGACATGAGGTCAAGATTTTTTTTCAATGCTTTTCAGCACCATATGTTGAGAAGACATTCCTTTCTCCATTGAATTACTTTGACACATTTGATAAAAAATAAATTGAACATATCAGTGTGCCACATTCCTGGATTCTGTATTGTTTCCTGTTAATATGTTAATCTAGGTCTGCTTTCACACAAACATTGATTACTGTAGTTCCGTAGTAAAATTTGAAGTCAAATTTAACTTTGTACTTCTTCTTAATAATTGTTTTAACTATTCCCAGTTTTTTACATTTCCGTGTAAATTGTGGAATCTGTAGGTGAATTTCTTAGAAAAAGTGTCTGCTGAGTTTTTTAATGGGAATTCCTTGAATTTGTAAAACAATTTGAGAATTGACATCTTAGAATATGGAGATTTCCAGTCCATTATTATGGTATATTTTTCTGTTTATTCAGATATTTTTAAACTTATCACAGAAATGTGGTTTTCAATGTGTATATCTTGCACAAATTTTATTAAATTTACTCCTAAATATTGTATGGTTTTTGATGTGATAGTAGAACTTAAAATTATTTTTCAATTGTTTGCTGCTGACATATAGAAAGATAATAATTTTCACATATCTATTTGTATCCTATGATCTTATTAAGTTCATTTTTTTCTAGTAATTGCTTTTTATATTTCTTAGAGCTTTCTATACAGAACAATGCCAATAGTTTGAATTATTTCTAAACCCCATGCCTTTTCTCCTTGCCTTATTCCATAGACCAGAACCTCTAGTAAAATGTTGACTCAAAATGGTAAGAGTGGATATTCTTATCTTGTTCTTGAGTTTTAAAAAGAAGCATTTAATTTTTAATAATTAAGTATAATGTGAACTCTAAATCTTTTTCTAGATACTTAATCAGATGGAGAAAAGTTTCCTTCCATTCATAGCTTATTAAAAGTTTTATCATGAATGAGTATTGAGCCTCTTCTAGTGATTTTTCTGAATTTATTAAGATACTATTGTGTTTTTTCCTTTTATTGTATTAACATAATAAATTGTGTTGCTTGACTTTTAAAATATAAAAGAATGATTTTTCCTTCTTGGGACAAAGGTAGCTTTATTCTTTCCATTTATTGTTCGATTCAATGTGTTAATTTTTTAGGTTTTTTTTGTTTTGTTTTGTTTTGTTTTTTGCCCTTAAGTTTACAAGATGTATTGGTCTGTCATTTTCTTTTTTTTTTTTTTTTTTTTTTTTTAACTTTTTTTTCTTTAAGTTCAGGGGTACAAGTGCATGTTTGTTACATAGGTAAATTTGTGTCAAGGGGGTTCGTTATACAGATTATTTCATCACTTAGGTATTAAATCTAATACTCATTAGTCATTTTTTCTTATCTCCCATCCTCGACCCTCCAAAAGACCCCAGTGTGTGTTGTCCCTCTTTGTGACCATGTGTTCTCATCACTTAGCTCCAACTTATAAGTGAGAGCATGCGGTATGTAGTTTTCTGTTTCTGTGTTAGTTTGCTAAGGATAATGGCCTACAGCTCCATCCATATCCCTCCAATAGACATGATCTCTTTCTTTTTTCACAGCTGCATAGTATTCCATGGTGTATATGTACCACATTTTCTCTTTGCTTAGAATTTTTTTTTCAGGTTTTTCTCTCAGGGTAATGACCTCATAAAAGGGGTGGGAAAGTGTTCTCTTCTTTCCTATATTCTGAAAGTTTATAATTTCTGTCATTTCTTCCTTAAATGTTTGATAAACATTTCTTCCTTAAATGTTCCTTAAATCATTGATACAAATGATTGTAAATCTAGCTGAAGCTAGATTTTCTTTGTGGAAGTATTTTTCACAGTGATGTTTTTAATTTGTTAAAAAAAAAATAGCAGTTCTCAAACTTTGGCATACATCAGAATGACCTATAGCACCTTTAAAACACAAATTGTTGAATATCACTTTCAGAGTTTTAGGTTCAGTAGTTCTGAGGTGAAGCTGCAGAGTTTTCATTTTAATATGGTACTGTATGATGTTAATAGTTCTGGTTCAGGGATTCAACTTTGAGAACCACGGTTTTTAAAAGATACAGAGCTCTTTAAATTTTTTTTTTTTTTGGTCACTTTTTGTTAAGTTGCACTTTTTTTTTCAAGATTGTTTTTCCCATTTCACCTGAATTTATTGGTATGTTGAATTTATTGGCATGTTGTTAAGATTATCTTACTATGCTTACAATATGTATAGGACATTTAGTAATAACATGTCTATTATATAAGGAATTTATGTTTTTATTTTTGATGAGTCTTCATTAGAGATGTATCAAAGTTTTACACTTTCCTGGGGACCTACTTTTCACTTTATTTTTATTCTCTATTGATTTTTTATTTTATTGATTTCTGCTCTGAACTTTGTTACCTTCCTTTTACTAATTTTGAGTTTATTTGTTCATCTTGTTAATGTGAACATTTAGATCATTGATTCTAAATCTTTTCTTTTCTAGTATAAATGTTTAAATTATTTTATTTTTTCTAAGCACTGCCTTAGAAGCCTTCTAGCAATTCTAACATGCACACTCTTAATGTCATTCAGTACATAATAATTTCTAGTTTTCTGCATTATTTTTCCTTTGACCCATAAATTATGTTATGTAGAAGGGTCGTGTTTAACTTCCAGATGACAGATACATTGCTAGATATTTATTCCTGTCAAATTCAAATTTAATTTTGTTGAAGTCAATGAATAACTTCTGTAAGAAAGCAATTTTTTCTAGATCACTGACACTTTCTATGATGACATGGCTTCCATCTTGGTGAACATTCCAAGTGAATTTGAAGAGAAAGTATATTATGCTGTTATTAGACGTAGTTTTCCATAAAAGTCTGTTAGTCCTGTGATGAATAACAATAAATCATCTATAACTTTATTCGGTTTTTTGTTTGTTTGGTCAGCTTATTTTTTAACAAACTGCTTCATTAAGAGAGTTAAAGTTTCTAAATCTGGTTGTGAATTTGTTTATTGCCTCCTTCAGCCTGGCACACACACATTTATGAACTCATGCTTGTCTACTAAATTTACTCTTTTATCATTAAGCAATGTCTTTATATGTCTCTGGTAATACTCTGTGTCTTGAAGTCTCTTTTAACTAACAATATGACCACTGCAGCTTTTTTCTAATTAGAGTTGATGAAGCATATACTTTTCCCAGTGCTTTTTCTTTTAATTTATCTAGTCATTTGTATTTCAACTGTGTTTCCCTGAGGAAAGAATACATAATCCTTCCACAACCATGACCAGTTCCTGAGAGCCACTAACCTATTTTCTATCACTAGGATTTGCCCAGTTTTTCTTTTCCCAGAGTTACTTTATTTTATTTTTTATTTTATTTTAAGTCCTGGGGCACATGTGCAGGATGTGCAGGTTTGTTAATAGGTAAATGTGTGCCATGGTGGCTTGCTGCACCTATCAACCCATCACTTAGGTATTAAGCCCCACATGCATTAGCTATTTTTCCTGATGCTCTCTGTTCCCCACTGCCCTCCCCCGACAGGCCCCAGTGTGTGTTGCTCCCCTCGCTGTGTCCATGTGTTCTCATTGTTCAGCTTCCACTTACAAGTGAGAATATGAGGTGTTTGGTTTTCTGTTCCAGCGTTAGTTTGCTGAGGATAATGGCTTCCAGCTTCATTCATGCCCCTAAAAGGACAAGATCTCATTCCTTTTAATGGCTGCATAGGGTTCCATGGTGTATATGTACCATTTTCTTCATCAAGTCTATCACTGATGGGCTTAGGGTTGATTCCATGTCTTTGGTATTGTGAGTAGCGCTGCAGTGAACATACACGTGCATGTACCTCTGTAATAGAATGATTTATTTTGGGTTTATACCCAGTAATGGGATTGCTGGGTCAAATGGTATTTCTGGTTCCAAAGAAATAAAATAATATAGTATGCAGCATTTTGAGTGTGGCTTCTTTCATACAGTATAATGCATTTGAGATTCATCTATGTCATTGTAGGTATCCACAATTTGTTCCTTCTTATTACTAAGGAGTATTTTACTGCTTGGATGTGTATTTACCTCTCCAACTACTGAAGGATAGTTTAGCTTGTTTCCAGTTTTGGGTGACTACAAATAAAGACACCAAAAATATTCATATACAAGCTTTTCTGTGGACATATGTTTTTATTTCTCTTGGGTAAGTACTCAGAAATAGAATCACTGGGTAACATTTTAATTTTCTAAGAAACTGCGGAACTGTTTTTTAATGTGGCTGTGCCATTTTGCATTCCCATCAACATTGCATGAGAATCTAAACTTTTCTACATTTTCTTCAACATGGTATTGTCTATTTTTCTTTTAATTCTAGTCATTCTAAGATATTTGTAATAGTAAATCAAAACACCTTTGACTCATATCTCCCTAATGCCTGAAAACATTGAACTTCTTTATATACATTTACTTGATATCTGTATATCTTCTTTGATGAAAGATCTGCACATATCATTTATCAATTTTTGAGATAGATTATTTTTTCTTATTACTGAGTTATGGGAGTTTTTATGTACTGTATACACCATCCTTTATTAGATATGTGCATTGTACATATTTTCTCCAATCTGCAGATAGTCTTTTCATTTTCTTAACAAGGTCTTTTGAAGAGAATAAGTTTTTACTATTGATGATGTCCAATATATCAATTTTTTATTATGAGTTATGCCTTTTGTATCCTATCTAAAATGTTTTTTCCCAAATCCAATGTTGCAAATAATATTCTCCTGCATTTTTGTCTTAATATTTTATAGTTTTAGGTTTTACACTTAAGTCTATGATCATTTTTAAGTTAATTTTTGTATGGCATAAGTTATGGGTCAAGATTCATTTTAAGCATGTGGTTGTCAAATTGTTGCAGTACCAATGTTGGGAGACCTCTAATAGCATTGGATTAGAATCCTGGGCCTGAAATTGTTTCTTACCTCTCTCTCTGGGTTAAAGAATGTTTTTGCTCTAGGCTACACTTTCCCCTCCAAGCAGCGATGGGTCTTTTCTGATGCCCTAGGAGAGACAGAAGATGCTCCCACTTCCCCTGAGGCTTAATGATTTTGAGAAGAGGTTCTGAGCAGGAAGTCAGGCTTGTCCCTCTCCTGCTTCATGCCTGCAATGCCAAAGTAGGCCCTGTTCAGTCTCCCATCCTGCCCCTACTCTGTCTCCTGAGCACCATGTGGTGGTCCATGGAAATGACCCAGAAAGTGGCTGTGAATCCTTTTCTTAATGTGAGTCATCCAGGGTTTCTAAACTCTCACACTCACCCACACTTGGCTTTGTATATTTCAAAGCTGCTAAAAGGGTAGACTTGTTGTTTTGAAACATACAGGCAAAGACTTCATTTGTCCACACCAGGATTACTGAACAGAAAAACAAAGGTGGTGGGAAGTTGGTATACATAGCACCTCATTTACAGGATGGTCTTCAAGAGGCAGGGTTTATCCTATGGTCGTATGACAACCTTTATCAGAAATGCCATCTTCTCTTTCTCTCTTGTTAAATATCCCTTATGGTCAGCAGCCCATGGCACACACCAGCAGTCACGTGCTCCAGGGTCTAAAAAGTAGGCTTTAAACATTCTCACCACAAAAAATAATAAGTAAGTGAAGTGAAGGATATGCTGATTAGATTGATTTCATCATTCCATAATGTATACATATACCAAAACATGACATTGTACCCCATAAATATATACAATTATTATTTGCAAATCTTTTTTAAAAAATAAGCAAATCCTAAGCCCTACTTTGTTAGTACTTTATCTGATTCCTTTTTAGCTGCTAGTATGGTGGCAAGGCCCTGCTTCTGTGCTGTGCCACAGCTGAGAAGATCCCATCTCACGTCTCTTCTTAGAGGATCCTTTCAGCTACATGTTGGCCGTGCGAACTCAGCTTTCTGATGGCTTCAAGGTAAGTTGTGATTTGGGGGGCTTAACTGGTATTTTTCTCATTATTAGGATGAAAGTTACACTTTTTTTCCAGTTTTCTATACCTTAGACACAACAGAAGTCCCTCACCTTCACTTGTGGATGATGTTTTCTCTGCTTATAGAATTATGAGCTAATAGCAGATTTGTTTCTTCTTTTGGTACTTTAATGAGGCTCTTCTATTGTCACCCCACCATTATTGCTTCTGATAATGTCATCATTATTTGTTTATTTGATCCACTGTATGTAATATGTCAAGGTTTTTTTCTTTTTTTTTTTTTTTCTGGCTGTTTTCACATTCCTTCCCTCCCTCTGTCTTTCTGTTTCTTCTCACCCCGACCCAATCTTTTCCCAGATGTTTGACTATAACGTTCATAGTTGCAGTTTATTTGTATTCATTCAGCTTAGGGTTTCCTGGGCTGTTTCACTTGTAAGTATCTGTTTTTTCATCAAATCCAAGTAATACTCTTTTTCTTCTTCTTCTTTTTTTTTTTTTAATTTTACTTTAAGTCCTAGGATACATGTGCTGAACATGCAGGTTTGTTACATAGGCGTACATGTGCCATGGTGATTTGCTGCACCCATCGATCTGTCATTTAGGTTTTAAGCCCCACATTCATTAGGTATTTGTCCTAATGCTCTCCTTCGCCTTGTTCCCCTCCACTCCCCAATAAGCTCCAGTTTGTGATGATCCCCTCCCCATGTCCATGTGTTCTCATTATTCAACTCCCACTTATGAGTGAGAATATACGGCGTTTGGTTTTCTGTTGCTGTGATACTTTGCTGAGAATAATGGCTTCCATCTTCATCCATGTCCCTATAAAGGACATGAACTCATTCTTTTTCAGGGCTGCATAATACGACATGAACTCATTCTTTTTTGTGGCTGCATAATACTCTTTTTCTTAATTAAAATATTTGACTGCTTTTTCTATTTCTCTCCTCTTCTAGGATTCCAATTCCTGGTATATTAGAATGCTTGATATTATTCCATAAGTATTGAAGTATTTTTTATTTTGATTTTTGTAGGAACATAGTAGGCATATATATTTATGAGGTATATGAGATGTTTTGATATTGACATGAAATGTGTAATAATCTCAGCAATGAAAATGGGGCATCCCCTCAAGTATCATTTGTGTTACAAACAGCCCAATTATACTCTTTTAATTACTTTAAAATGTACAATTAAATCATTACTGACTATAGCAAATTGTTGTGCTATCAAATACTAGGTCTTGTTCATTTTTTTCTAACTGACTTTTTTTTTTTCCATTAACCATCCCCAGCTCCCCTCAACTCCCAGCTTTATTTTTTTAATGTTTTCTCTCCATTCTTCAGATTGAATACATTCTTTTGATCTGTCTTCTAGACCCTTTCTTCTGCTTTCTCTAATATTCTGTTTAAATTGTTCAGTGATTTTAAAATTCTATTTATTTCACATCTTAGTTTTAGAATTTTTATTTTTTGGTTAATATTTGGGAATTTGTAATGAACATTTGTAATGGCCATATTTTCTTTTACATTCTAGAACATATTTATAATAGCTGTTTTAAAGTTGTTGCTATTTCCAACATCTGGATCGTTTCAGGGACTTTGCTTGTGTAGTTTCTTTTTCCTTGCTTATAAATCCTTATTCACAGGTGTAGTAATTTTTATTGTATGTTGAAAATTGTGAAGTATATATTATAGATACTGAATTCTGTATTTTCCCCTTAAGAGTATTGGAGATTTTCATTCCACCACATAATTTGACTTAACCCTCATATTCTGCCTCCCCAGGAGTAAGCAGCAGCTGAAATGTTTTAGGATGAGAGAAATGTGAGTATCTTACATATTTCTAGTTGTAGTTTTCTGCCAGATACCTCAGACTCTCTCTCATACTTGCATAGTCAACCAACCTTGGGCAGTGCTTATATGCAGACTTGGGGGTTCACTCTTTTATATTCTCTTCTTTATAGGATTTTCCCTCACTTTCAAGCCATTGTGGCAAATCCAAACTTTGCTGACTTCTCAAGCCAACAATGATATGATTCCTGCTTGAGTTCCAGCTTCCTCCTTCTACATGATATGGGGAATGTCTTAAGGGAAAGCTAAAATTAAAAATCATATAAACCTCACCCAGTTCACTTTATTTTTCAAGGGCCAGGTATCTTTCTGTTTTAAAATCCCATTATTCTATTACCCTGACCAGTTTCAATGTGTATATTACTTTCCATTATTGGTCCACATGCAAATGAATTTAAGAGCATCAATAATAATTTGCATACAATTTTTCATTCAGTAAAAAAGTATTTGCAAGGTATGTTTACTATCATTTTGGGCATTTAAAATAGAATTGTCCTTTAATTCTAGAACACTTAAATGTATACCACACTTGACCAATAATTTGATGTTTTCAATCAAAGCATGAGAAAAGCACTTTGAAAGTTAAAATAGTAATTCAACAATAAATCATTACTATATTAGATTTTATTGCTTGTTTGATGAATTATTAGGCAACGGTTTCATCTTAGTTTCTAAACTTAGATGTATATACATGAGTAAAACCACATAGACTTTTTTACATCTAGAGGTTTGGACATTGTTTCCTATAGAGTAGAATATGCATTCAACATAATTTTTAAAAAATCATGATAATTTCATTAGAATGTATTATTTTCTATCATCAACCTCACTATATAAGCATTTAAAAGTCATTAGATTGTGTTTAGTACTGCAACTATCAGCTAAATATTTTGAGTAGTTATAGCTTTAGGTGCTGTTTGAAGAAGGTTCTGAATGGTAAGTTTATTTAATCTTTATATCAACTCTATGAGAGAAGGACTATATTTCTCTTTAATTTCCAGTTGAGGAAACTGAGGCATAGAGAAGCTTAATAAACTTTTTCAAAGTCATTGGGAAGTGGCAGAGTGGGCTTTGAACCCCGATATTCTGTTATCAGGGCCTTCAATTAAGAATTGAGAGCATAGAATACATTGTTTTTGAATATGGAAAGATGGGAAAGTTTGAGATCAAAAGAAGAAAACTAAGATGAGGGGAAGAATGGAAGGAAACCAACAACTGTACAGCACAGAGTGTAAAGAAAGAGGGAACTGTCAACAACATCAAATGCAATAGAGAGACTGATCAAATAGTAAGAAAAACATAACCATTGGGTTTGGCAATTCCAAGGTGACTTTCATTAGAAGGACTTGGCAGAGTCGGGGAGGCAGATGCCTACGACAGAGGAATGAGAAAGTGGGGCGACAACGTGCATGGTGCAGACTTCTGCGAAGTTGGTATGGAGATGATTTGAGGGTGAATGGAGGTGGAGAAGGGTATTGGGAGTTATGTCTTTTTGTCTGAGGACATGTTTGTTTTGTGTTTAGGATGAGAGAAATGTGATCATGTTTATGAGAAGATGAAACAAAGCCAGAAGACTGAAAAAGACTGGTACAGAAGGCAGATTATAAAACTATTTTTAAAGACCAATAGAGCTGCTTAAGACAAACGGAAAGCAAAAGGGAAGGATGTGTGTGTTGGAAAAGAAGGTGTGAAACCAACTTCACCTGCTCCTCTATATATTTCTCACAGGCCACCTTGCCCTGGCATTTCAGACAGACCCCAATTTCATTGTAAAACCTGAGAGGCACATTGGCATCTATTTCTCTGACACAGCAGTCTGCTGATAAATTAAGTGTGAATGAATCAGATACAGATGGACTGAATTTTGCTTGAAATAAACATGAATTACAAAATTGGAAGAGGAAAAATGCTGAAGGAAAAATCACTTTGTGCCAACTGAAAATTGTTTGGAATGTCAATTTTCCAGCCTGGCTCGATATTCCCATTTATTCCTCAGCCCTCCTTCAACCTGTTCCCAATTTGTCTGAATAGATGATATCTGTCAGTCCTCTGGGGCCTTCAGAACAGGTCTGGGGAAACAATGGAGGCAGGGACTTCTGGGAAGCAATGATATAAGATTTGTGTAGGCATTTATTAGTCAGCATGGAGTCTGTGGGGATGCCTGTGAGAAATGGTTCTGGCGTGCCTGAAGAATGTTCTCCCTAGACAGACTCAGTTTGTGGCAACATGTCAGAGTGGAAAAATCCATGGTTTTAAAGTCAGGCTGACTTGGCTTGGGATCCTGGAAACACCATATATTAGTTATATGACCTTAATCAAGTGACTTTTACTTCATAAGCCTCTATTGCATTATCTGGAAAATGGGAATAAAAAGTGCTATTTATATCACACAAATATTAGGTTTCCGTGAGGTACTGCATTCACAAAGCATACAGAGAATTCATGATAACAGTTATGTATTCAGAAAGAAAAAGCCAGTTTCTATGCGGGGGGGGCCACCCTCAGAGACCTTCAGAGTCATCTAAAAAATAGAGCAGTGGTTTCTGTACTAAGTATCCTGAAGTAGAGACTCTTCGGTTGAGATTCAGAAATATATACATGTTCCAAACCTTCTCAGGTGATTCTGATGATTGGTTACAATTAAGAACCATTATAATAGAGTAGGATAGAATAGAGGTTAGGGTAGGAATTTTTAAAAGCCTACCCATCTCCAGTGTGTAGCTTCCGCGAAGCCTCTCCATACCCTTTAGGCTATTTCTGCTTTCCTTAATTCTCAGCCTTGTGGGTCCCATGTCATTTCACAGAAAAACAACCATTTAATTATAGTAAAATTAAAATGCTGACATCAAATGGTAATGTGGTTTTTCATGAAAGATTGTGTCAGAGGGAGAAAAAAAGGCCATAGTGGTTGAGAGAGCACTGGAGTAATCAGGATCCAATTCTACTTGTAGCTCCAGAAGGCAGAAAACCCACTCTACACCTCCACTGCATAATGTATTCTTCAAGGGGCTGTTCTGAGAAATAAGTGAGATAAGACACTTATCTTAAGTGAGATAAGAGCATCTTGGCATTTAGTAAATAACTTCTTTGGTAACATTAATAGTAATATTAATAGCTCAACTAAAAACATCAGCTGAGAGTGGCCATATGACTGGGTTCTAGCCAATCAGACATAGTCAGAACTATTAGTAAGGCTTCAGAGAAAGGTCTTTAAAGAGGGTCCACTCAGCCAGCATGTACCATTTATGCCCTGCCCTTTCCTCTTTTTTTTTGGTTTAGATCATGCTATGATGCTGGAAGTGGATCTGCCATTTTGGTGGAAACACATGCTAAAGAAAAGCTCAGTGAAAATAGCAAAGAGAGCCTGAGTCTCCACTGGCATCTTGAAATAGCCACTGAAGCCCTGGATTACTTGCCTCTACTTTTCTTAATATATATGAGTAAGAAAATTCATGATTCATTTATGACACTTGTTTAAGGGTTTATCTTACTGGGAGTCAAAGCAAATATTGATACATGAGCTATAAAACACCCTAGAAGATCTTGAGTTCAAAACTCTGTAGAATAGATTTGCTGTAGAAGTTGGGAGCAGCCTTCTAGGACACGGGACTATGTATTTCTGATAGCTAGATAAAGAAAAATGAAGAGCAACTGGTTTGACCCACATTGGGATCCACAGACACTGAGTGATGATCAGTCACTGTAAGCTGGTGTTGAAATTGATGCTGGGAAGAAGAGTACAGTATCCCTGTTACTACCTTATGCATGATTTCAATTACCCATGGTCATCCTTGGTCTCATAATATTAAATGAAAAATTCCAGAAACTGACAATTCATATGCTTTACATTTTATGCCATCCTCTGTAATGTGATGAATCTAACACAGCCCTGCTCCATCCAGCCTGACACATGAATTGTCCCTTTGTCCAGTGTCTCCATGCCATCTACACTACCCACCTGTTAGTCACTTAGAAGCCATCTTGGTTATCAGATGGACTATTGCAGTATCACAGTGCTTGTGTTCAAGTAACCCTTATTTTACTTAATAATAATCCCAAAGGGCAAGAGTAGTGATGCTGGCAATTCAGATATACCAGAGAGAAGCCACAAAAAAAGTGCTTTCTTTAAGTGAAAAGGTGAAAGTTCTCTACCTAAGGAGAAAATAAAAATGGTATGCTGACGTTGCTAGGAGAGCAAATCTCCTATCCATGAAATAGGGGACAGTATTTTTTATAATTGTTTTACTTCAGTATTAGTTATTATAATTTTTTTACTGTGCCTAATTTATAATTTAAGTTTTATCATAGGTATTTATGCATATGAAAAAAATACAGTGTATATAGGGTTCAGTACCATCTGTGTTTTCAGGCATCTACTGGGGATCTTGAAACTTATCCCAAGTTACATAGCTATACAGGGGGCCTACTGTATCAACTGGAGCTTGAAGGAGATGCAACAGGAAGATGGACAGATGACTGAGCAGTTAGGATGGTTATGATGTCATAGAGGTATTACATGAGAATGATTTCCAATGCCTAAGAAACTGGCGAAGAATGGGTAATTGTCAAAAGCTTTTATTCTCTCAGAATCTACCTTGTTGCGCAGACTCCATAAGAGGCCACAAAACATAGCATGGGTCAGGACATACTGCTGTGGAAAGAAGGCAGCCGCGATGGAATCTCATAGACCAGGTTTGAATTCTGGCTTCACCACCTGCCAACTCTACCAATTAACACCATCCTTCGAGATTTTAGCCTTCTCGAATCTCAATTGGCATAACAGTGGCTACTTGAGTAGATCAGTGACAAGATTATAAATTATTACATAATTTATAAATATATATAATCTCAGCTATTGCTATATTTCATTCACTATTTTAACAACAATCCTAGGTGCCAACTATATGCCAGCTATTTTGCTAGATGCTACAGGAATACTGAATATGGTCTCTGTCTTTAAGTAGTGTGGAAAGTAACTGTATTCTCTATCAAACAAAGACAATAGTATTTTAAAATTATTAAAGTCACTCTTCCGTTTAAATTATTTTGAAGATCCCTATTATTCTTAGGATAAAAACCTGAAATCCTTAGTAGGACAATTATGGATGATGTTGCCCCTGCTTAAAAAATCAGTCTAATCTCAAGCTACCTTTTGCTCTCTCAATTCCAGCTGCCTGTTTATTTCATATAAGTGTATTTATAGTTATTTGATTAATGTTTATGTCTCACTACATCTTTGCTCTGTTTGGTCAGAAAGTTTTATCTATTTTGCTACTCACTATATTCCTAAAGTCTGAGCAAAATTTCTGACAGCCAGGAGGCTGTCAAGAAATAGGCTTTTAATAAAAGGAAGAATAAATGACAAGTAAAAGCTACAATGGTAGATAAAGTCATCCCATGCAACAGGAGCACAAAGAGGGAAACAGCAAACTCTGCCTCAGGTAGAGGAAGTAGCCTTTGAATATAGTAGAACAATCAAGCATGGCTTTAAAGCATACCACAGAAGAGTTATCCAAGCAGAGAAGCTTTTCATGTGTGCAAAAATCCCAGGAGCTACTAATTGTACAGAACTCATTCTTCACCTATAAAATGAACTACATGATACCTACCTTAAGAGAGGGAGGTTATGAGTATTGGCTGAGATGCATGATGGAAATATCTCTGCCAAACATATATAAGGTTTGTGATCAGAATCCACCTCTCTCATAAGCCTGGTTTACATTATGGCATTCTTGAAAATAGAAAAACCATTAAATAATAATAGTAATAATAATAGTGACAATAATAGTAATAAGAAAAAATAGAGGAAAAGAAGAGGAGAAGGAGGAAGAAGAGGAAGAGGAGTAAAAGGAGGAGGAAGAGCTAGAGGAGGAGGAGGAGAAGGAGGAGAAAAAGAAATAATTTTCTTTGTTTATTTTCTACTATGTACCTAGCACTTGATGTACAGTATTTTAATCCTATAAAAACTTTCGTAGTAGCTAGGATTTTCTTCATTGCAATTATAGAGAAATTGACTTCCAGAGGGTTTAAATGTCCTTTCCAAAATCATAGAACAATAAACAATTTATATAAACAGTGAAATTCTAATATCATGGCCATCAACAAGTATTTATTACGTACCTACAGTGGAACAGTCCATCTTTCTATGCTCTAAAAATGCAACTCTGTATAAAAAGATAGACATTCTGCCTTCATGAAACATAGAGTTCACTCGCATAAGCATATTGCAGAGCCCCTGATGCTGATTGGTACCACACCACGAGAGGGGCATCTCTTTCCCACACTAAGGGGCATTACTATAGGCAGATAGTGACTCATTTACGTCTCCATGAATGTCTTGCCACCTCACCTTGATACTAAATATTCTCATATCATGAAGTCAGAGTCATAGGAAAAGGGCAGAATCAGAGGCTAAAATGGTCAATTGGTGAGGTTGCAGCAGAATGACATCTCGAATTCTATCGTCCAGAGCCAGAAAGCAGAAGGGAGTTGGAGTTGGCCCAGCCACTTGAGTTCTTGTTCACATCAGTCTGGAATATGTTGATACTCAATAAATATTTGTAAGCTGTCACTGTAAAATTTAGAAGCAGTGATGTGCTGGCAGCACACGAGAGCCCATTACTTTCCAACTCCACATTCAATAAAATAGATCATGATGAGAGTATTTTTTAAACAGAGAAATCAGCAAATACCATAGATTGGTCCCTGTCCACCACCCGGAGTTGGTTGTTAAACATTTACCAGCATACCGCTAGAGAAAGAGCATCTCTCTCTGAGTCATTGTTTCTCCATCTGTACAAGGGGTAGACAATGAAGTGATTTTAAAGCCCCCAGAAAGTTGGATGATATATTAGAAACAGCAATGGTCTGGCGCAAGGCATACTTTGATTAAATTATAGCTGCTGGCCACACATTGCCCTTGGACCATTCAGCATGCTATTTGTCTCCCTGAGCCTCAGTTCCCTCCCGTGTAGAATGAGGCTATTAACCTCTGCATGATTAGGTTTTTTTAGGTGTTAAATATCAACATGGAAAACATGGAAAAACATAGACTCTAATAAATGTTAGACTCTTCTTATTCCTATCATCTTCATACATTATAAATAAAAGAAGGAGCGAATACATAAATTTTCATTTTTTTCAGAGTTTGTATACCCTTCTTTTGCTTGATTACTTTTAGTTTTTTTAGTGTTATATAATAAATACCCATGATTTACTGCTATTGTTATTTATCGTCATTATCATTATTATTGTATGCGCTAAATTCCTACTCTATAATGGTAATATTTTTAAAGAATCTTCAAAACATAACCATCTGTAGCCAGTTTCCTTTGGAAGGGACAAACAAATATGCATTTATTCAGCAGCTACTTGGTAGCAGGCATTGTACTGGCATGTTACATATTTGGCTCATTAAGCCTTCCAAAGATAAGAGCGGAGTCTACATCTCAGAGAGAAAACGTTTTCTTTGGACATCAGCAGAAGCCTATTTGCACCACCAGGGAGCAGTAAAGAGCCACTGTTCAGGCCTTTGAAAACTCCAAATCCCCACTACCAGATCACAGCAGTTCTCTTTGGACACAACATAATGGTAAATATTAAGTCTTGGCTGGCCCACCACTCAGATGAGGGTCAGTGTTGAGGGGAAGGACTTGTGAGCTAGGCTGGCCCACCACTCAGATGAGGGTCAGTGTTGAGGGGAAGGACTTGTGAGCTAGAGCAGCATGTCTGATTTTAAGCGTGTAATCCATAGGAGCTTCTGGGAGATTAATAAGCAGGGATGTGGTTTTCCAAGTGAGCATGGAGATAATATATTCCTTCCACTGCTTTTTGGAGAAAATGAAACTGAGCCTCAGAGATGGACAAAGACTTATCAAAGCTACCTTGGTGGGTTGGCAGCAGAGCTAGAGCCAGAACCTGTACTCAGTGTCTTCACACTGACACCTGTTGATAAGTAGGCACATACATTCTGAAATATTCTGATATCACCCTTATCCTGTATTGTCAAGGAAGAGACTGTTACCTTTTCTAATGGAAGGTGTTTCCATCCTGGGGTTCCAAAGGGGTGTTTGCACATAGTACTTCCACTGGTGGTGTTATTAGACAATCCCGAGTTTATTGCTGCTTTATAAAAGATAGCCAGGAACATAGGTAACATGTAAGACAGCTTATCAAAGACAAACTTAAGAGTCTTTTTCAGGAATATAATTTTGGTGGCCACAGATAAAAGGCCTTTTTCATTTTGAACATGGCGCCCAGAAAGGACTCTAGGAGGAGATCAATGCACTCATTCAATCTTTGCAGCAGGTTCTATCTTAGAAACTGTGTGCATGGATAGAATTAAGGTGTAATGCCTTAATGGATGTAGGTAAGATGTAATTCCCACTCTCAACAAATCTACTGTCTAATAGCACATATTAGCAAGAAATGGTGCAATTGCATTACAGAAGCATGAAATTGATTGTGGTGGGATATATGCCGTGATTAAGTTTTGTTTTTCCTTCTGTTCTCAACAAGACACATGACAGGAAACCACTTTTGATTCATCAAGAGCAGTCTCTCCTAGAAGTGGGGAAAAACAGAATAGGGTTCTTTGCAAATATGAACATACATGTAGATATTTTGGAATCCCATGATGAGCCTCTACTGGAAAGATAAATCACTCTTTTGTCACTGAGGTTAGAGTTCCAGAAAAGAAAACTGAGGAACTAAGGGCACATCTCTTGGAGGGATGAGACTTTCTCTCCATTATATAAGGGAAGGGCAGTCTGATCCTTTGTGCATGAAAACTCTGCCCGTCCCCTTAAGTCAATGCCCAGCAAGGAAAGGGCACAGGGATTCTAGGTTGGTGATATATCAGACGTCGTCATTACCTTGACCGGAATTCTTGGGACTAACTGATGACTTGACTACATATCTGAGAGAGCTGAGCATGAGGATTTTCAAATAAAGAGCTCCACACTGGCGACCTCTCGGCCTGGCTTGGCCAGGAATATATGAGCATGTTAGCCTTGAAGAACCACAGCAGGTGACACGACAATTGGACAAGTGAGATCTTGTGGCAAGATAAGCCATATGACCTGTCATAGCAGAGATTAGCAGTTTCTAAACGGACAGATTTGGCAGCTGAAAGCAATGAGAGAAATGCTTTTATTTGACACCACTCCTCTTGCTTTATCTTAGAGGTTGGGGATTTCATAAGCTCATGTTTTGTTTATTGTTGTGGTGGTGGTGGTTATTCTGCTTGTCAATTTTTAACAGATTTTTTTTTTTTTTTTTTTTTTTTTTTTTTTTTTTTTGCTGTTGAGAGAGTACTCCAAAAATTTAACACTGTACTATAATGAAGTCATAGGATGGAGTGATATATGCAGCCATGAAGCATCTGGGGACCCGAGAGATCAACTGGAAACATCCAACAAATGTGACTCTACTTTTACTCTGACTTCAAGAGGTGGTTTGTAGAGGTTAAAGCAATATTGGAAATGTAGTTTGCTGTGGTTACAAAGAAAAGGGATCTCAATGATGGCTGCACCAAAATCAGAAAAGGCTTCCCAGAGGAGGGAGGCCTGAGAACAGGTGAACTCAGGGCAACCATCCGAAGAGGAAAGCTGGGCAATGGAAACATATGCAAGGCACAGATGGATGAATTCTTAGTTGAGTCTTTTGCATTTGCCTTGTATCTGTGTGGGGGTGTGGGGAATCAGCTTACAGAATCTACAAGGAATCATTTCATTTTGTTTCTTCGTTTTTAGCATATCAAGTTTGGAATTCCACATGACAAGAGCATCGGGTTCATGAGTAGAATGAATAGAGAAGAGGCTAGCAGCAGTTCTTACTGGGTTAGAGAGTCATAGGTTATCTTCCAGGCCATGGGAAACTCCGTCAGAGAAAGAATCTCTTGGCTTCTGAAGAATAAAACCTCCAAGTATGTGGGTCACACAGTGATATCTCTATCTCAAGCTAGAGACCTAGAAGGAGAGAGGGGATAAAGAAGTGCATAGTCCTTTCCCGGTCACTGCTCATTTGGTCTTTGTATTAGTCCATTCTCATGGTGCTATGAAGACATACCTAAGACTGGCTAATTTATAAAGGAAAGGGGTTTAATTGACTCACAGTTCCACAAGGCTGGGGAGGCCTCAGGAAACTTACAATCATGGTGGAAGGGGAAGCAAACACGTCCTTCTTCACATAGCAGCAGGAAAGAGAAATGCAGAGTGAAGTGGGGGAAAGCCCCTTATAAAACCATCAGATCTCATGAGAATTTACTGAGTATCATAAGAACAGCATGGGGGAACTGCTCCATAATCTAATCACCTCTCAAAATCTCCCCACTATGACACATGGGTGTTATGGTAACTACAATTCAAGATGAGACTTCGGTGGGGGCACAGCCAAACCATATCAGTCTGCATAACTATAACGTGGGATAGGCAGGGCTGTTCTTTGATTGATGGGTGGCGAGGATCAGAACACAAGATGCCAGTTGGAGAGCGTCAGAAGCCTAACTTGCACCAGCACCTTTAGGTGAGAAAAGCAAATTGCACTCTTAAATGCTTTCTAACATTTCCCTTTCTTCCTCCCTGTTGCTTTTTTAGCCAAATTGGGCTGCAGAATCTGGCTTCAAGTGCTTCATTTCTATGGTCCGATCCTTAATTTTAGCTATTGTATGTGATAGCCATTATAAACTCTGTCTTTCCTAAGTGTGTTGAAAAACATAAAACTCAAACTCCTTGAGAGGCTTAGACTGCCATTCACAATCTGGCCCTGCACCTCCTGCCAGCTTCGTCTCCTGATACTTAGCCTATGCCTCTCCACCTGTGATATCTCATCCAAGTCATACTGAATGACTGAATTCTGTGAAATCATCCTATGCACTCTCAAATCCAACCCTCCAGCCTCAGCACAATTCCTATTCATGCAGAAAATAGTTCTTTCCATCCTCATCCCAATTACTGGAGAATTCCTACTCTTCCTTCAAGTCTAGGCTTAGACACCTGACTTCCCCACCAGAGAAATAGACTAGCAGGTCATAAGCAGAGTTGCCTTATCCTTATCATCTCTCCAGCACCAAACATAGCATTTGACAAATGATGCATGCTCAAACAATGATTGTGTTAAAAAATACATAACTAAACATACCAGAGCAGATAATATAAGAATTTAAAAGGAGAGGTGAGGAAAGATGGAACAATGCTGTGGTACAACCTGTGGTCATTTGTTTCCATGGCAGCTTGGGATTCCTCGTATTCCCACATTCTGCCCTTGCTTGAGAGGTGAAACAAGGTCTGCTCAAGCAGGGGCCCATTTTCCTCTGGACAGTATCCACTGCTCCTATTCTGCATTCTTTTGCCTCTGATGTTTTTAGTGAAGCCAGGAGCTTCTTGGATACTTATTAGCTCAGACTGTGTGAATAGACTCCAGGCCAGAGTTTCAACTGGGAAGAATGCCCCTGGTGTGAACAGAGCTGTTCTGAATGCATGTGGAGAAAGCAGGTGGCATTTGCTCTTGCTGTGAGCAGATGTGGTGGTCAAGTGTAAAGGAAAGGGAATGAGAGTCAATTATGTGTTGAGTCCCTCAAAGGCAGTGGGACACTGTAGAAAGTTAGCTTAAAATTTGGAAGCACACATCCTGTATTTAGAGTGCAGATCTTTCACTAACTACTTGTATGACTTTGGGCAAGGAAATTATCTTTTCTAAATCCAGGTTCTTGAGAATAATATCAGTACCTAACTCTTAGACATGTTCTAAGGATTAAATGAAGAGCATCTCGTGCACTGCTTAAATGAATTCTTAGTATTTAGAAGGCTTTGTTTATCTATCTCTGCGTCGTCTAATTCAATGTATGAATAAGAAATTTCTCTTCCTTTACGTATAACATAATTTTAACAACTCTGAAAATTAACACAGCATCAGATAACTTTATTCCATTTTAATATTTCACTATGTATTCCCAATAAACAGTAGCTAAATGCTCTAAGCCAGTACCAAGAACCCACAGTGTAAGAGGGTTTACATATTACCAGTTCTCTAAATCCATAAGATGTGCAACAATATTCTGTAGGAGAATATCCTAACCCCGTTATCTGAAAATACACACAAGTAGCAACCCGTGCAACAACTATACCAATTAATACTTATTGTCTGCCATGAATGTTGATTTCAGAGAAACTCTAATTATTAATCATTCTCACCCCACCGTCATCCATCCAACCAAAGTTGTCATCTCCCAGGGTCGGCAGGCTCTAATAAGTCAGGGGAGTCAGATATGTGTAAAGTTAGTTCTGCTTCCAGTTTGAAAGCCTGAGATCCATGCCTCCAGTAGACAGGCCCAGGCCTCCCACTCTCATTGAAACATTAGCACCCAGAGGTACACTAGGGAGGCTATTCATGCATTGGTCCTGCTCCAGGGCCAGTGTGGTGGGTACTGCTCTGGCTTGGCTAACCAGCTTGGGCTTTAGTCCAGCAGCACACGGCTCATCACTCCTGTCTGTAGATATAATGGGGCCATGCTTGACTTCTGAGCCAACCAAAGTAGGAGCCATGCCAAGCTTTCCATAAATTCTGCTAAAAACATATTTATGTCAAACAAATCCTTCAGATCTAGACTTCAGGTGTGGAACTGACTAAAAGTCTCTGTTCCTAGCTCATTGAGTTATTATTGTACTGACACAAATTAAGACCTCATCTATGGACTAGCTATAATGGATCCTAAGCATGGTATACTGTGGTGTTCATATTTTCTCCTACCCAGTCTGATTACGCAACCCCCTTTGTCTCTTTATAGCATCCCCTTTCCTATGGTAAAATCCTCTCCCAAGTTATATGGTCCTGGTGAAAGAAGGAAGCTCGGCATTCTTGTAGGTGCCAGTTACACAACTAAGAGAGATCTAGGTTGGTCCATTCATAATACTGGGTTTCACTGAACAGAAACAGTGACTCAAAAAGTGTGTGTGAGAGAGAGAGAAATGAGGAAGAAGAAACAGGAGGAAGAGGAGGAGAAGCAAAGGAAGAGAAGGGAAGGGAGGAGAAGAAGGAAATCATTTGAGACTTAGAATCTAAAATAAGAATCTGACACAAGTAAAGTCAGTTTCCACTCCCTGGCAAGCATAAGTTGCGTGTGCGTGTGTGTGTGTGTGTGTGTGTATTATAGATGATTTGTATTTTCTGTGGTTTTAATTTTTTTAATAAAAGAGAAAAAATACAAACAATAAAAAGGTAAATCTATTCCAACAGAAGGAATTCAGTATTTCAATTCAATGAATGCAATTTACTGTAGGAAATTAATAGTATTAAATAATAATGATAATAATCATAAATAAAACAGTGCAGAGGAATCTCAAAAACACAATGTTGAATTTAAAAAGCCAGATTCCTAAGAATACATGGAATACATGCTATATAATTCCACCAATATAAGGTTCAACAACAGGCAAATGTAATCTCTTAGAAGCTATGGTATCAACAGAAGAGGAGTTACCCTAGTGGAAGACACTGAAGGGCGAAAGAGGAGGGTTTCTGGGGAGTTGACCATGTTGATTTCTCATATGTGTGCTAGTTCTGGGTGTGTCCTTAAATTGTGAAAAAATTGGCCAGTCACAGTGGCTCACGCCTATAATCCCAGAACTTACTTGAGGCCAGGAGTTTGGACACAGCCTGAACAACATGGCAAAACTCTCTCTACTAAAGAATACAAAAATTAGCGGCCGAGGCGGGCGGATCACGAGGTCAGGAAATCGAGACCATCCTGGCTAACATGGAGAAACCCCGTCTCTACTAAAAATACAAAAAATTAGCCAGGGGTGGTGGTGGGCGCCTCCAGTCCCACCTACTCGGGAGGCTGAGGCAGGAGAATGGCGTGAACCCAGGAGGCCGAGCTTGCAGTGAACTGAGATCGCGCCACTGCACTCCAGCCTGGGCGACTGAACGAGACTCTGTCTCGGAAAAAAAAAAAAAAAAAAAAAAAAAAAAGCTGAGTGCGGTGGTGCATGCCTGTAATCCCAGCTACTCAGGAGGCTGACATGGAAGGAACACTTGAGCCTGGAAGGCGGAGGTTGAAGTGATCTGAGATCATGCCACTGCACTCCAGCATGGGCGATAGAGCGAAACTCTCTCTCAAAATAATAATAATGATGATACTAAAATTGTGAAAATTTTTTTACGCATGCGCTTGTGATTTGTGACCTTTTTGGTAGGTCTGCTCTATTTTATTGGGATGCTAAAAAAATTATTAAACAAACCTTGCGCTAAATCACCTAAATTAATTGTTCGGTAAAGATCTTTACAGTGTTCTCGTGGGCTCACAAAGAAAATCCCATAAATTTGATGAGATATAACTCAGATCTTCTCTTTTTTTAATTTAAAACTCACCCTTACTGGTTTGAAAAGCAATGACTATTGCACTTGTATGCTCCTATGCTGCTTTTTTCTTTTCTTTTGCTTTTTTTTCCAATTCTCAGCAAAATTTTGAATCTACTCTCCTCATAAATTACTGTGGGGTTAAAGGCATGTTTTTCTGGGCCTGATTCACAATCCACATTCTGAATGGGTCAAGAGAAGCTAGCTCTGCTTTCTCTGAATGATAACATAGGCATGCCCAACAATTTATGGAAGGAAAGTGCAGTAATTACTGTAGTGCTCATTTGTTTATAAAAGGCAAGCTGAACTGCACATATGTAAAACATTCCCAGATTTTAGATATAATATGTGTAAATGTAAATTTAGCACAATATTATTTCTTTACCAACCAGCACCAGATTCCTCTTTGGGAGTAAATTACCTCTTACTGGAAATTTTTTTCTTGATATATTTTCGTGATAGAAATTGAGATTCCAATAACCTAGAGGTTGGAGAATTCCAGTGCTTCAGAGAAAACAGGCAAAGCTGCTCTGAGTAAGAATGGGGGATGTGGAGTACAGGAGTGGATCTGTGGTTCTTTGGAGAAAGGGATGATTAGAGAGTGAAAGAGATTGGGGAAGATGAAAAGAAGTCCTTGGTGATGTGGGATTTTTTTTTTTTTTTTTTTTTTTTTTGATAGAGCTACACAAACCCTTGTGTGAATAGGGATTTATGGAGCTGAAGGACATGACTGAGTTTCTTATTAAAATTAACATCATGGGCTGGGCGCGGTAGCTCACGCCTGTAATCCCAGCTCTTTGGGAGGCCGAGGCGGGCGGATCATGAGGTCAGGAGTTCGAGACCAGCTTGACCAACATGGAGAAACCCCGTCTCTACTAAAAATGCAAAAAACTACCTGGGTGGCCGGGCGCGGTGGCTCAAGCCTGTAATCCCAGCACTTTGGGAGGCCGAGACGGGCGGATCACGAGGTCAGGAGATCGAGACCATCCTGGCTAACACGGTGAAACCCCGTCTCTACTAAAAAGTACAAAAAACTAGCCGGGCGAGGTGGCGAGCGCCTGTAGTCCCAGCTACTCGGGAGGCTGAGCCAGGAGAATGGCGTAAACCCGGGAGGCGGAGCTTGCAGTGAGCAGAGATCCGGCCACCGCACCCCAGCCTGGGTGACAGAGCGAGACTCCGTCTCAAAAAAAAAAAAAAACTACCTGGGTGTGGTGGCACATGCCTGCAATCCCACCTACTTGGGAGGCTGAGGCAGGAGAATCACTTGAACCTGGGAGGAGGAGGCTGTGGTGAGCCGAGATGCGCCATTACACTCCAGCCTGGGCAACAAGAGCCAAACTCCATCTTAAAAAAAAAAAAAAAAAAAAAAAAAAAAAAAATCATCATGCATGTTATAAGATCAACAGAGACCAGAGAAAGAAGTTCAGGAGGCAGAGGAGTCCCTGAGAAATCAGTTGCTGGGTATCTGTGGAATATTTGGTTAGGTTTTGACTTTCACTGGAAATGCATAGGTCATAGAATCAGCAGAGAAGGAGAAGGGGGTGTGATGAGGGGAGCCAAATGACGACTGAATTACCTAAATATGAAAGTGAGTTATTTTGAAATCATGCTTTTCACCATATTATAAGTAGAGTTTGGCTTTACATTTTGTTTTGTTTTGTGTTTTCACTACTTTACTGAGTTTGATACACATACAAAAAGCTCTAGATATTTAATTTCTACAAAGTGATGTTTTTGCAGATAAGCATACACTTATGAAACCATCAGTCACAGTCAATGCCATACATTTACTCATTGCCTCCAAAGCTTTCGTCTCAATCCCTTTGGTTGTATTTTGGGTTTCGTTGTTGTTGCTGCTGCTGTTGTTTTCTTTTGTGATAAAAAGCCTTAACATAAGAGCTGCCCTCTTAGCAAATTTATACTTTTAACCATATACAACATCTCAATGGTCCTCGGCACTTTTGTAGAAGGGAGAGTTGTATTTCATTTCACAAAATCAGGTCACTCATCACATATTACAAAATGTATAATATGCCTCAAGCCTTGTGCTAAGTGCTGGGGATATAGTGCCAAGCACATCAGACAATGGCCCCCTGGCTTTTGTCTAAGCTTATGTTCTAGCAGAGATAGCAGGAATTGAAACAAATTATTATTTAAATGTTCTGTCAACATCCTATGGAGGTTGTAATAGGAAGTGCAAACTTCATTTGGGGAAAAATATGACATTGTGATGTCTTAGGAAGAAGATTTTTAAAGTGGCTGATTTGCATCAAGTTGCCTTGGAAATCAGTAAGGAATGATAGAAAAAGGTAGAGGCACGCAAGCAATATAAAAACCCAATCAGATTTATCCTAATCCATCTCAGGTAGCTATGAAATATCTCTTACTGATCCATTAAATGTCTCTGTAAACCTGTCTTCTTGGAAAGTAAAAACTGTATGCAAGGAATGTGTGTTATATTTAATTAGTTGTTTTTTAAAATGCCCTCAAGTTGTACAAACAATCCTCTGAAAGTTATTCAAACCATTAACTTTTTCTTTCTAGAAATAAAACGTTATTAAAAGTAAGTGGTCTATAGGCCAGGTGTGGCGGCTCATGCCTGTAACCCCAGCACTTTAGAAGGCCAGGTGGGGAAGATTGATTGAGGCCAGGAGTTTGAGATTAGCCTGGGCAATATAGTGAGACCCCGTTCCCGATCTCTACAAAAAGTAAGTGGTCAAAGAGCTTCTGTCTGATTTAATGTGGAAGTCAAAGAAATAAAATTTTATTACACAGCTTAAACATCGTTTCCTTACAAACAGATAACATGAATGTAATCTTTAACGTTAAAAAGTTTATGTGTTTAAGCAGTTAAAAATGAAAGTACCAGTGAGATTTTTTTCCCCATTAAAATGACAGTATTTAGAAATATAAAAAATAATCAATTATGGTAAGATAATTTTTAAAAAGGAACACTTGCTAAGAATTTGTATTGATACTTTTTTGGAAGAATTTATTAAAAACTTGCATTGCATTTAACCTTTTAACAAATGGTTTAGGCACTATCGTCAGATTTATTTTCACATTTGTGCAAAGATATATGCCTAAGAATATTCACTTTTTTTTTTTTTTTTAGACGGAGTCTTGCTCTGTCGCCCAGGCTGGAGTGCAGCGGTGCGATCTCGGCTCACTGCAAGCTCCGCCTCCCAGGTTCACGCCATTCTCCTGCCTCGGCCTCCCGAGTAGCTGGGACTACAGGCGCCTGCCACCACGCCCGGCTAATTGTATTTTTAGTAGAGACGGGGTTTCACCGTGTTAGCCAGGATGGTCTCGATCTCCTGACCTCGTGATCCGCCCGCCTCGGCCTCCCAAAGTGCTGGGATTACAGGCGTGAGCCACCGTGCTCAGGCCACTGTAACATTTTTATAACTCTGAAAAATGGAAAACTGAATGTTCAATAGTGGAAAGAAGATTAGGTTAATTTGAAAGGATTCTTCCTGTAAGAACTCTTCAGCCTTTACAAAGAATAGAAATTTTCTGATAAATAATATTGGGTGAACGTTATTAAAAAGCCAGAACTATTTATAATCTATGCATGTATCTTCGTATTTTGTGATCCCATTAATGTCTAAAGGAACTCCAAATTATATGAATATATATTTACATACTGTATGTTGCATGTGTATGTATATGCATGTATGTGTGTATGCATACTTTTTTTCACCAAAAGGCCTTGAAGACTATTTAGAATAGAGCAGAAAGTAACATGTGTACTTTTTCATCTATGGATTTTAGTAAACTTTAAATATTTTAAAAAAGCATATATTCATGATTTACTGTTTAAATTGTTTTAAAAAGTAGAGCATGACCTATACCTCCCCTGGTTGTCTCTGTCCAGCTCTGAATGTGAGACAATACAGTCTTTTTTATGTGGGGTCATCTTTTTCTGGCGAGCGGAGGCAGCTTTTGCTTTCTTTAATTGATGTGATTGTTTTTTAAATCCTGTTACTAAGACCTGACGGGTGCCCAATAAGCATTTGTGGCTCTAAATCTAAGTCATGACTTCTTGCAGCCCCTCCTCCAAGTTCCTGAAGTCCCAATGCCCAGTGGCCAGGACCTGCAGGACCACTCCTCCGTACTCCTATGCTTGGAGAAACCCAGCCTTTTCTCTTTGTTCCCCCAACCCTGGGACCCAGCTTTCTACTGTTTCTCTTTTGTTACCTCATTTATCCCTTTGCTATTTTTTTTCTTTTACTTCTTCAACATCAGATTTCCTGTATTAAATTTTCTCTGTTAAATTCTACGTGTTAATTTTTTTTAAAATAATTTAAATGGTTAGTTGGTTTCTGTTTTCCTGATTGGTTCCTTCCTAATACAAACTCAAACTTGTACGAATGGGTGAGGCAAAGTTTGGAAATAGGCAGTCATGTTTCTCTGCCTCATAGATCTGAAAGAAGGGCTTGGATTCCTCTTTGGTTTTCCTATTTCAAATGCTAAGAACACCTGGCGATGGGCAGGCTCAGCTGCCTAAATGTGAGCCTGAACTCCTACTTATTCACCCTCTGTCCTCTGCTCTTCATTCCGTGTTTCTAAGGCAAGTACTATTTTCCATGCAGGTAGTGAGGTGAGTGCAGTATAATCAGATCTAATACTCCTCACAGTGGGTCTGGAGGCATAGATTGGCTGGTCAGGTTATCAGAGGACACTTTGACTTCAGTTCCCAGCTACATTCTCCAATTCTGCCTTATAAAGAAGCCTCACAAGTTGGAAACTATCAAGCCTCTATTTTTATTAGCTCCACATTTCACTCCTGCTTCTTTCTTACACTAGTTACAGCCTGAAAAGGAAGAATATTAAGTGATTGGTACCCTTGATTTCCAATAGGAAAAATAATAGTAAAAAGCAGAGAAAGACTAGAAGAATAGTATCCCCCCTAAATACATTAAAAAGCTGCTCTGTCTGGATGATTTTTATAGTTTTTCTCTTTTATGCCTCTCTGAATTTCATTTATAATGAACTTGCATTATATTTCTGTTAAAGATAAACTATAATAAAATTCAAAAATGAGAGGAAACTAAATCTAGAAGGAAATTACACTACAGGTGGAAAAACTGAGCTCTCAAAAGCATGAGATTTATAATCAAGTCATGTTGCCTCAACCATACTCCTAGTTTCTTATAGATCCTCTAGGCCAAAAAGAGAAATAGTGGTCTAAAGAGTACAAGAAGAAATTGAGCAAAGCAAAGGTACACAAATGGTTCATTGAAAAAGCATAAGCAAAGGAGAATAATCAGATAGAGAGTAGAAGGAGATGTGAGCTGGAGAAATGAAGGGTAAAGGGAGGAGAGGAAAGAGAGCAGAGCCTGTATGCGGTGGCATCTGATCTGCCACCATCTATGGAGATTTCCGCAGAAAAGAAGGTTGGCTACTGGCTCCAGCTGGCTGCTTCTTGAATCTCACTCTCATGTCAGACATCTGTCAGCACTCTGCAAGGACCATTGGAAATCAGGCCCATTCACAGTTAGTCTTGGACCTCCTCAAGTCTTCCCACCCCTACCAGCTACTGAAAAGGAAAGGGGAAAAATGTTATAAAGTTTCTCTAGCCACAGTAAAAATAGCCAAAAAAAGAAAAAGGAGGAGACAGCATCAACAAAGGAAACATGTTCCCATGACTCCTCATTGTCAAAGGCTCTATTCATTCATTAATTCCCCAAATATTTCATGAGCACAACTGTGTGCCAGGCAGTGCAGTAAGCACATTACTGATGCCACATTACATGTCCATGCAACAGGCTACACATTAGTGATGCCACCCTGAGCAAGGCCCTGTTTATGCAGCTCTGTGCTTTTCTCCCAAACAGGCTACAGCTCCTGGGGCTGTGGTCCACATATACCTCTCTCAAGATCCTCCCTTTCCCTGAGAGTGAAGTGGCTAAATACCCAGGAAAGGGAAAATAATACAAAGGAATTTGTCTTCAATTTGCCACCCTAAAGGGGCCACATATCTAAACAGCGGTGCTTTTGCCTGCTTTTCAGTTGACTCTGAAACTTTTTCTAACGTCAAGAATACATACTTGAATTAGATGTCATTCTTCAAAAGTACATACTTACGTACATAAATGCTTTTCACGCATCAGTGCCTTTGCCTGTGAAATTCTCCAGATTTTTCTTTTATCCTTTTTCTATTTGTTGCCAAAATCCTAGCCAAATTTTATTTTTTCTTATGAAATACTCTATATCTTATTTAGAAAAATACATCTAAGGTAGCTACGTGATAGATAGATTAGATGACAGCACTATAAACTGAATGTTTGCCTCCCCCATTCATATGTTGAAACCTAATATCCAATGCAACTGTATTTGAAAGTAGAAATTTGAGAGGTAATCAGGAGCCCTCATGAATGGGATTACTGACATAAAAAGGACACCAGAAAACTCCCTCTCTCCTTCCACCACGTGAAGACACAGAATACAGTTGTGCACGAACCAGAAAGCAGGCCCTCACCAGACTCTAAGTCTGCCAGTGCCTTGATCCTGAACTGTAAGAAGTAAATATATGTTGTCTATAAGCGATTCCATCTTTGGTATTCTGTTATAGAAGCCAAATGGACTAAGATGGGTAGATAAATGAATAGATGGATAGCTGGCTAATTTGATACACAGATACATGGGTAGATGGATGGATGGATGGATGGATGGATAGATGGATGGATATAAAAAGAAATGCTAAGAAAACCAGGAGCCATATATACTCCACCCGGCTTAAGAAATAGAATGTTAAAGAACCTTTGGAGCTGTCTATGTGCCCCTGCCATGTGCATTCCATTATCATTCTCCCAGCCTTCAGAGGTGACCACTATTTTGAATTTTATGTTAATTATATCTTGTTTTACTGGATAGTTTTTTTCACAAATATTCCTCTGTTTATTGTGGTATAAACATAAAGGGGATCATACTGCAAATATTTTCTCACGAAATACTACTTTCAATCAATCTTATGTTTTGAAATTAACTTATATATTTTTCGTACTGTAGCTCTATGTTCTTTCTGCTGCATAGTATGTAACGCAATTACTATTTTACAGTGTGTCAGTTCTACTGATGATGGGAATTTATGATGCCTCCAGTTTTTTGCTAGTAAAATCAATGTTGGAGACATGCTTGTAGAACATTTTCTGGTATACATGTGCAAGTTTCTTTAGGTGACATTCATAGGAACCTAATTGTGGGTTGAAGGGATTTTTGAAATTTAGTAGCCAATACCAATTTATTTTTCAACATATTTGGACCAATGTACATTCCATAAGCAGCATATGAGAGGTGCTGTTGCTCTACACCTTTTACAACAATCAGTATCATTGTACTTTCTTTTTCACCAGTCACAAGAGTGTGAAATGGTAATCTTATGCCATTTTATGTGGTATCTCCCTTATAACTGATGAGAACAAGCATTTTTTCAAATGTTTATTGGTTATTCACGTTCTTGTTTTTATAAAATGTCTGTCAATGTCTTTGTTAACTTTTATATATGGTTACATGCATTATACTTTATATATTCTATATACTAACACTTTATTTGTTGTGGTTAAATGTTGCAAATACATTCTCCAAATGTGTGGGCTGCATTCGCACTCTGTTTATGATGTCTGTTGATTAACAGAAGCTCTTATTTTTAAAACGTAGTCAGACATTAATGTTTTCCTTTATGATTTGCATTTGTGCGTAACAGCTTTTCTTATTTACATATCCCACAGGCACATATATATTTCTCTTTTCTAAACTTGTAGTTTTTAATTAGTGTTTGCATATCATATAAGGAAACTTTTTTAAATTTTTCTATATGAACAGCCAATGTTAAGCCTCATTGAATTAGTCAGCCTTTCCTTTATTGCTCTACAATGTCATTATTGGTACATACTGTTTACATAAATCCTTGTTTCATTGCTTAGCTTTCTATTTTATTTCATTTGTTTATTTTTCTATACCTGCAGAAATGTAAAGTGCCTTCATTATTATGGCTTTAAACAACTCATTTATATGCCTGGACAAGTTTCCCTGTCTTGTTTTTGAGGCTAAGACAAGCTCCTGGCCCTTTGATATAAATTTCAGGATTAGCCGATCAATTTCACACACACACAAAAAAAAAATCCTGCAGAGATGTTTATTGGTATTGCATTAAATCAGCCTGGGAAGAATTAATGTATTTAGTAAATTGTTTCTATGTATATGTCATGTCTCTCCACTTACTTAGGACATTTAAAAAATCTTTTGCAATGCAAGTTATTTTTTTAACTTTCCACACAAAAGATCTTGCACATCATGTGTTAGATTCATTCCTAGGTACTTCATCTATTTACTATTAGGAAATAGTATTTTTAACTGAAGTGTCTAACTTTTCCTGGTACAAGAAATCTATCGAGTATTGTGTATAAATCTTACATTAAGCAGGCTCGTTCTATTTTGTTATTAATTTCATTTGTTGATTTATTTGTTCTGGGTTTCATACATAAAGAATATATATTATTTATTAGTGTAATTAATTCATTAATTTTGCCTTGATGAGCTGGTTAGGATCTCTATTATAATATTAAACCCTGTCTGGTTCTTTGATTTATGGAAAAAGTTTTTAATGTTTTGCCACTAAGCATGAAGGTAGCTATACAGTTTCGGTAGCTGGCTATGTGGGTCCTTAGTGAGTTCTTTGTGAGTCCTGTGTGAGTTGTTTATAGTTAGTGAGTCTAAATGTAAAGAATTATCCATTCTTGGCCAGGTGCAGTGGCTCATGCCTGTAATCCCAACACTTTGGAAGGCTGAGGGGGGCGGATCACGAGGTCAGGAGATTGAGACCATCCTGGCCAACATGGTGAAACCCCATCTCTACTAAAAATACGAAAATTAGCTGACTGTGGTGGTGTGCACCTGTAGTCCCAGCTACTCGGGAGGCTGAGGCAGGAGAATATCTTGAATTCGGGAGGCGGAGGCTGCAGTGAGCCGAGATCGCGCCACTGCACTCTAGCCTGGCGACAGAGAGAGACACCATCTAAAAAAAAAAGAAAAGAAAAAAGAAAAAATTATCCATTCTCTTGGTACATGATGGGGTAAACTTCCTAGCCTACCCTAATTACACCATATTACTAATTCCAGCCAATAAGTAGTAAGCAGAAAAATGTGTGTCACTTCTAGATCAGAGCATTACTTGCCCATTTGACACTCTGCAGAGTCCTCTTTCGTCTGACATGGTGACTAGTAATATCCAAAAGTTGTTGCTTCTTCAGCCTGAGTCCCCAAGGACATACCGAGGCCCCAAGGACATACAGAGGTGAGCAGAGGTCCCCTACTGGATATTTCGTGTAAGGAATAAATAAATCATGAAGTTTTAAGTCACAGAAATTTGGGTCCTATTTGTCACCATGGCCTATGTAACCTAACCTGTACCGATTGCTACAGTATCCTTTCAGACTAAGTGGAGTTACTCCCTAGGAAAATACTGCCCTCTGGAGAGTTGATGTTGTTACTCACAAATGGAGGTTGAGTTGTATAAATATTTTTTCTACATCTATTGACATTTACTTTTCTCTTTAATAGATCAATGTGATAAAGATCTTAATAGATTTTATAATGTTGAATCAACTTCGCCATCTGGATTAGTGGTACTAGATTCATGCTGAGTTTAGATTATGAATGCTTTGATATTTTTATATCTGTACATGAGTATGAATATTCTGAAAGTGCCCTGTCTACTTTTATTAAGATACATTATTTTTGAAACGAAAAAGGAAAAGTTCTCTCTTTTTATCCAATATCTGAAAGACTATATAAAATCACAACTATCTGTTACATAACTATTGGTAAATTTTCCTATTAAACTGTTTTTTTAAAAAAATAATGAATTTTGAAGTGATAGATGTGCTAATTACTCTGATTTGAACTACACATTGTATACATGTATTGAAATGCCACACATTACCTGATAAATATGTATAATTATTATGTGTAAATTAAAAATAATAAAAGCAAGGAAACCCAAAACTATTTTTTTTTCTTTTGGTTGATAGAAAAATTCTGAGCCAACTTTTAATTTTTATAAATACATTTAGATTATCTTTTTCTTCTCCAGTCTCCTTAGTAATTTACATTATGCAAGTGTCCATCTATTTTCTTTTTCTTTCTTTTTTTTTTTAGATGGAGTCTCACTCTGTCGCCTGGGCTGGAGTGCAGTGGTGCGATCTCGGCTCACTGCAACCTCCACCTCCCGAGTTTGAGAGATTCTCCTGCCTCAGCCTCCTGAGTAGCTGGGATTACAGGCACTTGCCACTACGTCCAGCTAATTTTTTTGTATTTTTAGTAGAGACGGGGTTTCATCATGTTGACCAGGCTGGTCTTGAACTCCTGACCTCATGATCCACCCGACTCAGCCTCCCAAAGTGCTGGGATTACAGGCATGAGCCACTGTGCCCAGCTGCGGTGTCCACTTGTTTCCTAAATGTACAATTTACTAGCTGAAAGTTCATATTATTCTTTCATTTAAAAATTCATAGCATGCATCAAGTCCTTTTTCTTTTTTAGTATCATTTACTTATTTTTCCTTTCTCTTTCTTCTCTTACATTTTCATGTTCAATCTTGCTATTATTTGGTTTTAATTATGTAAAGAAACAAACTCTGTTTTTATTCTTTCTCCAAGATGGCAAACTGGAGGCTTTCAGCATGCCTCTGCCACTTGGATACAGCAAGATAGCACATAAAGAACAACACTGTGAACTTTAATTCAAGAAAAATGGGAACCCACTGGAATTGTAAAGGACACCCCAGATGCCAGAGAGGAGAATGCTGGCAAACAGCCTCTGTGATGGTGTCCAGGTGATAAAATGATTGAAGCCCCAGTATGTAAGAGAAACAGCTAGCCTCTTCCTGTGACTTACCTTTCCTCCGGGGATATAAGCAACCCAGTCTGAGGGAGAACATTTTGTTTCTTCCTAGCCCTGGAAAAAAGTTAGGAAGAGTCTTGGAGATGCTGTGAGGGAAAGACTCTGGGAAAAGCTGCAGACATTTTTACAGACCTAGGTCTGCAGGCAGGACATGATTTTTAATTTGGGTGCATACAACCTTGACAGACAAGCTGCTTAGTTGCACAGGCCCTTTAGTCTTGGGTCAGAGATTTGAACACCTGCTCTGGAGTGGGCTAGGGACCTCCACAACCAGGACAGTGGAAAGTGCTTCAGCAGTAGGCAATAGAATTGTGCTCTCCTCCATAACAGCTGGAGGAGAGCTGCTTACATCTGTGGTTCCTCCTGGTCAGTAACACTTGCAGCCAGGGCTAGCTTGGGAACCTGAAACTGATCTGCATGTGCCATTGCTGGATACCCCACCCTGCTCTCCTGAGATTGTAGTACAGTGGGGCCCTCTCTGCTTCATGCCCAGGTGGATCTCCAGGCATTTGTAGCACCTGCTCATAGGGTTCAGCAGCCTGAGTTGCATTACCCTTCCTGGACATAGATTGTGATGCACTGGGACCCTCTTCACTCCTTCCCAGAAGGTCCCCAGACATTCAGAGTACCAACTCACCTGGGTCAGCAGCCTAAGCCACCTCATCCTTCTTGTGCAAAGATCCGGGTGCAGGCGGGCCCTCTCTACTATGCACCCAAGCATTTCACGAGGCATTCTGCTCACAGATTGGAATAATTAATATCATTAAAATAATCTTACTGCCCAAAGCAATCTATAAATTCAGTGCTCTTCCTATGAAACGACCAGTGTTATTTTTCACAGAAATCACAAAAACTATGCTAAAATCAATAAGGAAAATAAGAGTCAAATAGACAAAGCAATCCTAAGCAAAAAGAACAAAGCCAGCGGCCTCACATTTCCAGACTTCAAACTATATTATAAGGCTACAGTAATCATAAAGGCATGGTACTGGTACAAAAACAGACATATAGGCAAGTGGAATAGAATAGAAAACCCAGAAATAAAGCCACATGCATACAGCCATCTAATATTTGACAAAGTTGACAAAAATGAGCAAGGAGTCACATGTAGAGGAATGAAACTGGACCCTTACCTTTCACCATACACAAAAATTAACTCAAAATGGATTAAAGATTTAAATGTGAGACCTCCCAAACTATACGAATCCCAGAAGAAAATCCAGGAAACACCATTCTGGACATCAGCCTTGGGAAATAATTTATAACTAAGTCCTCGTAGGCAACTGCAACAAAAACAAAAATTGATAAGTGGTACCTAATTAAACTAAAGAGCTCCTGCACAGTAAAATAAACTATCAACAGAGTAAACAGACATCCTATAGAACGGGAGAAAATATTTGCAAACTTTGCATCTGACAAAGGTCTAATATGCAGAATTTATATGGAATTTAAACAATTCTTTATGCAAGCAATTATACAATTCCTCATTCCTTTAAACAAGCAAAAAAAAAAAAAAACCTTCATTAAACAAGCAAAAACAAATAAAGTCCTTAAAAAATAGGCAAAAGGCATGAACAGACACTTCTCAGAAGAAGACGTTCAAGTGGGCAACATATGAAGAAAATGATCCACATCCCCAATCATCAGAGAAATGCAAATTAAAACCACGAGATATCATGTCACACCAGTCAGAATGACTATTAAAAAGTCAAAAATCAACAGATGTTGGCAAGGCTGTGGATTAAGGGGAATGCTTATACATTTTTGGTGGAAATGGAAATTAGTTCATCCTCTGTAGTAGGATATCCTCTGTAATGAGACCCATCAGTCTCATTACTGTGTATATACCCAAAAGAAAACAAACAAGACACATGTACTTACATGTTCATCACAACACTATTCATAATAGCAAAAACATGGAATTAACCCAGGTACCCAATAAGAGTGAATTGGATAAAGAGAATGTGGTACATATACACCATGGAATACTACACAATCTTAAAAAAGAATGAAATCATGTGCTTTGCAGCAACATGGCTGCAGTTAGGGCCATTATCCTAAGCAGACTAACACAGGAACAGAAACCAAATATCACATGTTTTCACTTATAATTGGGAGTTAACCACTGGGTATTTAGGGACATAAAGACAGCAACAAGAGACACTAGGGACTACTAGAGTAGGGAAGGAAGGAGAAAACATTTGAAAAACTTGTGTACTATGCTCAATACCTGAATGATGAGATCATTTGTACCCCAAACCTCAGCATCATGCAATATACCCAGGTAGCAAACCTGCATATGTACCCTCTGAATCTAAAAAAAAAAAATTGAAAAGTAATAATAATAATAAAATGATTGTTGAATAGCACAAAATGCTAATTAAAAGATTTGTGAAGGCTTCTAATTGTTCAATTCATTTCACATACTCACATATTTAAATACTATATATTATTTAAAAAAAACTCTGACTTGGCCGAGCACAGTGGCTCACACAGCAAAGTGTAATCTCAGCACTTTGGGAGGCTGAGGCGGGCAGATCATGAGGTCAGGAGATCGAGACCATCCTGGCTAACACAGTGAAACCCCGTCTCTACTAAAAATACAAAATAAATTAGGCAGTTGTGGTGGCGGGGGCCTGTAGTCCCAGCTACTCGGGAGGCTGAGGCAGGAGAATGACGTGAACCCGGGAGGTGGAACTTGCAGTGAGCTGAGATGGCGCTACTGCACTCCAGCCTGGATGACAGAGCAAGACTCCATCTCAAACAAAACAAAACAAAACAAAACAAAACAAAATCTCTGGCTTATCTGAAACTAGGTTATAATTTTGCTCTCTAGTATTTTCTGATCTTTTTTTATTCTAGTTTCTTTTTTAATTCTGTTGTTATTTTTTCTCTTTTATTTTTTATTATATACATTTTGAGGTAGGGTCTCATTCTGTCGCCCAGGCTGTAGTGCAATGGAATGATCATGGCTCACTGCAGCCTCAACCTCCCAGACTCAAGCAATCCTCCCACCTCAGCCTCCTGAGTAGCTGGGACTACAGGTGTGCATTGCCACACCCAGCTAAATTTTAAATATTTTGTAGAGACCTATTTTTCCCTATGTTACCAAGATTGGTCTTTAACTCCTGGGTTCAAATGATCCTCCCGCCTTAGCCTCTCAAAATGCTGGAATTACAGGTATGAACCACCACACCTGGCCTATAGTTGAGCAAATACATTTTTTTAAACTTCGATTTTAAGCTCAGTGATACATGTGCAGGTTTGTTACAAGGTAAACTTGTGTCATGTGGGTTTGCTGTTTGCTGTACAGACTATTTTTGTCTTTGTCTTTTTTTTTTTTTTTTTTTTTTTTTTTTTTTTTTTTTTTAAGAGACAGAGTCTCACTCTGTCATCTAGGCTGGAGTGAAGTGGTAGGATCTCAGCTCACTGCAACCTCCACCTCCTGGGTTCAAGCGATTCTTGTGCCTCAGTCTCCCAAGTAGCTGAGATTACAGGTGCCTGCCACCACGCCTCACTAATTTTTGTATTTTTAGTAGAGACGGGGTTTTACCATGTTGGCCAAGCTGGTCTCTGACTCCTGCCCTCTCATGATCTGCCCATCTCCACCTCCCAAAGTGCTGGGATTACAGGTATGAGCCACCACCCCCAGCCTTACAGATTATTTCATCACCCAAGTATTAAGCCTAGCTCCCATTAGTTATTTTTCCTGATCCTCTTTCTCCTCCCACCCTCCACCCTGCCATAAGTCCCAGTGTGTGTTGTTCCCCTCTATGGGTCCATGTGTTCTCATCATTTAGCTCCCACTTATAAGTGAGAACATGCAGTATTTGTTTTCTGATTCTGCATTAGTTTGCTAAGGATAATGGCCTCCTGCAAACCTCTTCTAATTTTTTCTGAAATTTAAGTCTTTCTTATTTTGTAATAGAAGCATGAAAAACAATTAATGAGTCTCTAAGCCCTGCTTTTAACTGGATTCCACTATTTTATTTAAGTTGTATTCCAATCATGCAGCAGTAAGCATACTAAAATTTCTGTAATGTTTTTCTTTGTAATCTAAGTTATTTAGATGTATGTTTTTAAATTGTCAACATATTTGATTATGTTTTATTTTTGTTTTTGTTTTTTGTGTTTTAATTAAAGAATATGGTTTATATAAGCTAATTTTTCAGACTTCTTTTATGAACTGGTATGTGGTTGATTTTCACTAATATTCACTAATATTTCTAATATTCAATATTTTCACTAGTTTTAAAATATGCCTTAAAATAGCATTTTCAGATGTTATATGAAACATGGGTTTTGGGTGTGTGGATATATCCACACACACTTCATACCACCAATACACACACAGCCAGGGACAACTCCTCTCATCCATTAGTTCCAGGTTGTTAATTGTGACATTTACGTTTCCTGTATCCTCAGAGACCTTTTAAACAACTGGCTAATCTAATAATTGTGAGAAGACTATGTTTTTAAAAATATTTTAATATGATAGTGGATTTATCTATTGCTCCTCGAATATTTCTTAATTTGTGCTCTGTATTTTACTAAATGATATCACGTACATACAAATATTATCTCTTGTTGGCAAAATAAACATTTCATCAACATGTAGTGATTCTCTTTATTTCTGGTAAAGAGTTCTACCTCCAAGTCTATGTTTACCATCATTATATCAATCTATTTTTATTACTATTTGCCTAGTAAAATTTTTTTCATTCTTTACTCCGTTTTGTGGCCTTATGTTTTATGTGTTTCTCTTTTTAAAATCAGAGAGCTCGTTTGGGGGAAAAAAATCCAATCTAGCATTTTTTTTAACCTAGAAAATTCAGTCTGTTGCCATTAATTGTAAGTATTAACATAGTTGGATTTGTTTCTGTCATCTTATTTTATGCATTCTATTCTCATGCTTTTTCCTTTTTTCTTAAGTTTTGCCCATTTAAAATATTTGATTGATTAGGGACTTATTTCCCCTTACTCCATATTTTTCCCCACTCTGTGCTGTTTTGGAAGTTTCCTACTAGAATTTCTACTATTACCGTGTTTCTCTGAAATTAAATACTGTACCTGCTTCATTTCATCCAAAGTTAGTCACATATTTATTTTCTCATCATTCTTACATGACATACACTGTTCATTGCAGAATTTTAATTCTAGATTTCAAATAGATAGTCAAGGTTTGTTTAGACTTATCCATAAAGGTAACATTTTTTTCTCAATATTTCTTGTTGCATTCTAGACCTTCTTTTATGGATTATTTTTTTCCTTCTCAAATTTTATTTTTAAAATTACTCTAGTAATGGTAGTGAATTCAGTTGTTTTTCTGAAGAAGTCTTGATTTTACTACTGTTCTTAACATTAGTATTATTGGATATTCAATTCCAGCTTGATTTTTTCCAACAATTTGAAATGTTCCACTCTCCTCTTTCTGTGGATTAAAGTTAGCAGCTAGTCTAACTCTCATGCCTTTGACTTAAACTGGTTTATTCTTCTGTCATATTTTAATAATGACTCTTTGCTATTGATGTTTTCCTATGTCACTGTAGTTTTACTATAATTTATTTAGTTTATGTGTGTCTTTGTCTTTCTACTTAGGATTCACTAAACTGCTACTATCGCTTTGCATAATGCCTTTTGACAATCTGTTCTCCTCTTTATTTCTAGAACTGTAATTAAGCATGTATCAGACCTAGTAATCTATCATGTATTGCCAAGAGATGCAAATAACTCCACGGCACATCTCCTCATTTCCCCTTTGTATTTTCTATCTTTTTTTATTTTTTATTATTTATTTATTTGTTTAAGACGGAATCTTGCACTCTCGCCCAGGCCGGAGTGCAGTGGTGCCATCTCGGCTCACTGGAAGCTCTGCCTCCAGGTTCACGCCGTTCTCCTGCCTCAGCCTCCCGAGTAGTTGGGACTACAGGTGCCCACCACCACGCCTGGCTAATTTTTTGTATTTTTAGTAGAGAAGGGGTTTCACCATGTTAGCAAGGATGGTCTCGATCTCCTGGCCTTGTGATCTGCCCGCCTCGGCCTCCCAAAGTACTGGGATTATAGGCGTGAGCCACCGCGCATGGCCTGTATTTTCTATCTTATTACACTTTAGCATTGTTCTCTGTTTGATCTCCTTACATTGCCCTGCCAATTCTTGATTTTTCTCTCTAGCTTTAATTGATGTTTAATGTGTCAATGTAATTTTAATTTCAATTATCATATTTTTATTTCTATACTTTCTGATCTTTTACCTAATTTACCTGACCCATTTTTAACAAGTTCTTGCTTCTGATATTTTTTTGTTTCTTTTTAAGAACATAATAAATATAAAAGTGTTTTACATTCTATATTGGTACAAGTAGTCTTTTGCATATGATTATATTGTTTGATGTTTCTCCTGAGTTTTCTTTATAATACCATTAATTTTTATGTGCTCTGTGATTTTTTATTTTGAGTTCCAATTCACTGGTCCATATTTGTCAGAAACATTTAAAACCTATGTTGAGAGTGCATTCCTCATGGAAGTTTGCCTAGAGGCATTACCAATCCAGAACTTTAAAGTCCAGATTAACATGTTTTGAGCCACAAAGGTTGTTTGAATTACAGTTCTAAACCTGAGTGAGAGTGGGCTTATGATTGGAAAGTTTTAAAGGAATTTTCTTTTTTCTTCCTCTCAGAACCAAGGCCAATAACTCCATCACATGCCTCTGAAAATCATGCTTTTCTCTAGTTCACCCACTGGTGTGTTTCAGATTATGAGGCATCTCCAATCTGATCTTCAAATTTACATGGGCCCCAGAATTTATTTCCCGTGACCCTTTCTGTACCTTTTTGAAACCTAAGCTCTGGGCTACCAGATAACAGCAGATACCTCTAGCACGAAAATCATCCTTCCCCAGCATTTTAGACATTTCGCTCACTCAAGTATTATTTCAGACATTTAATCCTCTGTACTGCTGATAAAGTCACTCCTATTCACTCTTCTAAAATTATTCTAAGTGTTGAAGAGATTTAAAAAAGTATCCAGCCTGGCTAAAGCCCCTCCTCTGTATTCCATAGCAAGAATGAATTCATTCTTACTTAGCTCTATGTATAATTTGTTACCTCCACTGTTTATTCACTTTTCTCTTAACAGTGAGCTCCTTGAAGCCTTCCAGTATGGCTTAACCAGTGTTTTCAATGGCATCTGAAAAATAAGCCCTCTCAGGCTCAATCTACTTTGTTTTAATAATTATTTATATTGGCTGGGTGCAGTAACTCACGTCTGTAATCCCAGTTCCTTGGGAGGCCGAGGCGGGCGGATCACCTGAGCTCAAGAGTTTGAGAGTAGCCTGGCCAACATGGTGAAACTCTGTGTCTACTAAAAACACAAAAATAAGCTGGACATGGTGGTGGGTGCCTGTAGTCCCAGCTACTTGGGAGGCTGAGTCAGGAGAATCGCTTGAACCCTCGGAGGTGGAGGTTGCAGTGAGCTGGGATTTCACCACTGCACTCCAGCCTGGGCAACAGAGCGAGACTCTGTCTCAAAAAAATAAAAAAATAATTGTTTATATCTATGTATAGCTAAGTATACACATGCACACACACACACACGCGCACACACACACACAGTGTGATTTGTTACATCTATCATACTATTGCCCACGTCTAATATATTTTCTAGGACTATGTCTATCCATTCACTCATCAAAATTTCTTCAGTAGCTATGCTATATGTGAAGAGTAAAGTAAGATCACTCTCTTCAAAATATTTCAACTTAAGGTTAAATATCAAAAATATAAAAATATGTAGAAGTTCTCAAGAAAGTAGTCTTATTATTCACTTCTAGCTTCTTCAGTCATCTTAAGTTTTTTCAGTTTCCCAAACATACCATTGATAGGTTGTGCTTAAGGGCAAATTTGCTACTAACTTACAGGATATATTTGTTCAAGTTAGAGAAAAACCTGATATCTGTACAGAATTATACAGAGGAAGAACCTCTAGGTAGAGGAAGCCCAAAGAGCCCATCACTTGAATTGTGAAAGTTGTTTTTTGCAAAAAAAAAAAAAAAAAAAGGAAAAATAAAAAAACCACTTCTTCCTCCAAGTAGATGTGTCTGGATTTTAGTCTCCACTTCATCATCAAACGGTGCCCAACAGGGATCAGGCTGCACAAAGATATGTACTAGGTATCTAAGTAAGCACACTGAACAGGCAATCTGATATAAGCCTCTCAAGCTTGAGATGGTCCTAGGTAAAGATAAGTCTTTCGGATTTATCAGATTATAAATATTGTATCCGTTCAGACATTATCCCCACCAAGAAGACTCTCCTTGCACCTGAAATCTTAGGCACCCAAAGAAGACAAGGAACAACAGGATATTGAGATATGGAGGAAATCTTAGAAATCAGAGTTGAATCTTATGATCACTCATCACACAGCCTCTGGATTTGAGAAGTTTGTTATAAACACAGGTGAAAAACTAATCACTAGCATCGTTAGCATTATGCCGTAAGTAAAACAGGCTTCCATCTTGGGCACACCTTCATCACAATTGTCACCACACTGTGAGGTTAGTGTTTACTTATTTATAATTTGTTTTAAAGTTTACCAGTTTACATTGCCAAACTATCTTGCACACCACTAATAGTGCACATTCCTCACTTTACGATATACTGGGCTGGATGATTTTCCAACCCAGCCTGGAATTCAAGGGTCTAGTGAATGGTATAGATTAATGTGAATTCAGATAAGGGAAGAAGGCTTCCTGGATGCAATGGAAATTGTTAGTAAAATCATGTGCTTGGAATAGAAAAGCCATGAGCTCTAAATTGTCTTGGACAGCCTACCTGAATTCTAGCACAGAGATTGTCATAATGTTAAGTCAATAAATATTCATAGCATGAATTAAGTTTGCCAAGAGGCTTGGCCTGAGTTAGATGTCTCTGTAAATTATTTTACTCTATAAATTATGGACTGCTGGATACAACCAAGTGATCAGTTTTTATATTCATAGTGCTAGTCAGCATTTGACAAGACACTCAATATGAACTTATTTTGTGGCTGCTATTACTCATTAATATAAAGGTTGCTTATGGCAGCCAGGCGTGGTGGCTCATACCTGTAATCCCAACACTTTGGGAGGCTGAAGCAGGTGGATCATTTGAGGCTAAGAGTCTGAGACCAGCCTGGCGAACATGGTGAAACCCTGTCTCTACTAAAAATACAAAAGTTAGCGGGGTGTAGTGGTGCATGCCTGTAATTCCAGCTACTGGGAGGTTGAGGCTGAAGAATCATTTGCACACAGGAGGTGAAGGTTGCAGTGAGCCGAGATTGACCATGGCGCTCCAGCCTGGACGACCCAAAAAAAAAAGATTGCTTCCTGGGAATGTAGTCAGGATTTTATGGTAGCATCATTAAGGCCATTAAGGGTGAGGGCATTTCCCCATATAGTGTAACACCTTCAAAGAACACTAAAATGTATCTTAAACATCCTCAGTGCTTGCTTACTCAATAGACAGAAGATTCATAAATCCAGTGAGTCATCCTATACCCGGCCCTGTACTGTCCCTCATGGGTAGGAAGCTGTTTGCACAGTTAGGTTTTCCCGGGAACAGGGGACAGCTTGCATTTTTTGGTTCCTGTTTATTTTCAGCAACGGAAGTGTTTCCAAACAGCAGTTAATGAGAATTTCAGAGACGTGAGACTGTCATGAGAAAGCTGTGTCATCCAATAAGCCACTTGAGCCAAGATTTTAAGCATGCAAATGGCACATTAATCTTTAAGGGGTAACCACTTTATCCAAGATGACCCAGCTGACCCAAGTGGCATCTTCCCATACCGCAGGGTGAGGCATAGAATGGGAGACCCAGTCTTCCCACAGTCTTAGCTGCAAGGCATAATGGAATTCTTTGTTATTTATTCAGCTGTTACCCTAAGAACGTATCTAACTCTTTTTTCTTGTTGTTGTTGAGACGGAGTCTCCCTCTGTCACCAGGCTTCAGTGTGGAGGCGCAATCTCAGCTTACTGCAACCTCTGCTTCCCGGGTTCAAGTGATTCTCCTGCCTCAGCCTCCCGAGTAGCTGGGACTACAGCTGTGCCACCACACCCAGCTAATTTTTGTATTTTTAGGAGAGACGGGATTTCACCATGTTGGCCAGGATTGTCTCAATCTCTTGCCCTTGTGGTCTGCTTGCCTTGACCTCCCAAAGTGCTAGGATTACGGGCATGAGCCACTGCGCCCGACTCATATCTAACTCTTGATGAATCTGTTTAGTGAACCAAGGAAGAGATTAACTAGATAGCAACTGCTCATTTTTTTTTAAATAAATAATCTCATGTTTGGGCTTAAGATACTTGTATAGTCACAGATTTGTCATTAGTGTACGCTATGACCCTGGGCGACTTACTGATTATCCTGGGCCTCAGTATACCGATCATAAAAGAAATTAGAGTGACAAAACAACAACCTTAAAACAAACATGAGATTGAAGGATTCAGTGGTCACTACGATTATTTCTGTTTCAAAGATGTGTGGTGCCGGAGTGTGACTGACATCCTATAAGCATTTTGTGGGCTATAAACATCTAGGAGGCTACTTTCAGAAGCTGAGCTTCTGTGGATATTAATTCTTGAAGATAATCTCTGAAATATGCCCAAAACACAAGAAAAGCTGGCTGACTTAAAAACACACTTTGAGAAAGAAATGAGTAGGATGGAAATGGGACATTGGAATATCACCCAACAGTGATCAGTGCCCAGACTTCACTTCTAAGCCTTTACATGTGAAAAAATAAAGATCAATATATTCAAAAAGTCTTTTGTAAAATAGTACCAGAGGAGTCTAACAGCTAAATGGGGAATAAACGAAAGAAGGGAAGGACTAAACTGACTTGAGAGTTTTAGAGGAGCATGAATCATACTTAAATGTAAATGGTGAGTATTCATCTTGGATTCTCCCATTTATTCACTCTGTGACATGGAGTGAGTGGACTGACAAGGGCCAGCTTCATAGGTATGTGACCTGTGAAGTCACATAAAGCCCTGTGCTTAGAAGGGTCTCATGCCTGATTTTATGTTCTGCTGCTACTGGTATCTTGAAATGCTCAATAATTTTTTAACAAGGTCCCTGAAAATTATGTTGCCAGTCATGAGTATAACTTTTCTAAAATTTGGCTTGTTTATCTACCAAGTGAGAAGGGTCATACTTATAGTTCAGGATTCCAGCAAGGATTAAGTGAGATAATTATGAAAGCTCCCAGTGAGCTCAGTGCATGACATATTTGCTAAATAAATGGTTAAGTCTTGTTCTCCGCCTTGATCCATTTCTCTACCCAAATCTAACTGTTCTTTTTAAAAGGAACCATAAGATTAAGAGGGTTTCTTTTCTTTTTTTTTTTTTTTTTTAGTTTTCTCCTTAGTTTGTTTTCACAAACTAGAGCAGTCCAAATGTGGAAACATAAAACCATCTTGAATAAAAGCTGGTTTTGGCCAGCTCAGAAATATTAAATACAATAAAATTTCTCATGTGTTTACAGTTGGTGTTGGGGCTTTATATGGACTGATAGTTCTGATAAGGCTTTTGAGAATCTCAACAGACACTGCATTTCAAACAGGACAACACGCCCCCATCAATAATGAACGTTGAGTTTAACCCCCACACCCACCACTTGTCTTTTCTAGACAAATAAGCCCTTAAATGGCCAATATTTTCCTTCAATAAATCTTCTAATGTTATGGGGAAAATGTGAGTTGTTACTATGGAAAAGTCACATCATTAATTTCCCTTGAACTCTCCATCCTCAACATATTAGTTTTTAAAGAATCCAAGTTCTTCAATTTCAGAAGATGCTTCCCTCTTTGCCTCCTGCAGAAGAGGTTTTAATGAATATCTTTTGTTGCTTGATTTCCTGTTTCCACTTACACATTTTTTTATTTGAGGTTGACATTATCATTTTATGAGTATGGTATATTATGCCTGAAATGCATGCAACATAGCCAAGCAGACATGTCAAGTAGGCTATCACATATACACGTCTAAAATGCAAATGAAGAGTCTAGGCTGAAAATACAAATGTGGGTGTAGCTGAGAGAGGGGTGAGATCTTGAAAAGTTCAGCTGCCTGATAAAAAGACAGGAAGAGAGCACAAAAAGGGAGAGAAAGAAAAAAATAAGGGAGAGAGAAAGGAACAAAGCAGGAAAAAAAGAAGCCCTGGAAAAGACCTGCATTCTCTGAAGAAGGCAGTGGTATATGTGGAGAGAATGAGATAAAGTAGCCATAAAGGTAAGAGGAAAACCAGGCCAGTGTGGCATATTTAGAAAGACATGAAGGGAGGGGACTCAGAACACAGGTGAAAGATTGGGTCTTTGAAAGTTTGAGGGATACACTGTGCCTTGTGGCAGGTAGCGAAAGAGAAAGAGAAGATGAAGTGACAGACACAGCAACATATAAGCACTACAGTAAAAATCTGGACCAAGTACTACTAAGCACACAGAGAAAAGGATTACTAAACACCATGAGAAAGGGAAGAGAGGACAGGATTAGAGAAACAACATAGACGATGAAATATTTGACCTACCTGTCAAAAGATTAGTGTGTGTTAAGCCAATATCTTTGCCAGATTAGGCAAACAAAAAGATCGTGTTGTGCAATATTTGGGACATAATTATACTACAGTTGTATCTGTTGTTTATTTGAGGTTCAAATTATACTGAGAGCCCTGCATTTTATCTGACAACCCTTTAGGTAGAAAAGATAGGAAGAAAGCACTCCTGCAGAGGACAGAGCAAAATAAAAGCATGAGCCTTGGCAATGCATTCTTTATCTAGGAAATCCCAGATACCTTGCAATAAGCAGACTAGGAAGTTGTTGCAAATTATAAGGCTGCATATCATGGAATGAAAACATATGCTTGTTAAATACCTCTCATGTGCCAGTCCCTCTTCCAGGCAATGTATATAAATCACTGAATTACAGAAAAATCATAGATAAGGAAATAGAGGTTCAGAGAATAAAAACAACTTCCTGAAGATCACACAGAAGGTCACTGGAACATTTGACAACTCCAATCCCTAGACCAAGCCTCCTTCCTCTGCACCAGTGTTTACACAGTCATAATGAATCGCAGTTTCTCCCACCAGGACCAAGGAAGCATACAAAAAGGTATGCTATGGTTTTCACTGATGAGCACTCATATCTGGAGAAGTTGCCTTGTGATTATCTAAGTCTTCTTTCATAACTCTCTGGATACTTCAAAGAATAAAGTTGCCACCTTCATTGAAGCATATACACACACATCTCCTTGTCTAAATGTTCACGTTTCTCTGGACAGTTTTATCCTATTCACTATAAAACCAAACAACAACTTTGAAGACCTAAATACAAATAAGTCCTTTAAATGTTTAAGCACTTTTTTCCCCCTTGAGATTTAGGCATGTGTATACTCATGGTTTCCAAGCCTTGGCCATTGCCTCAGGGAATAGGACAGCTTGTTTTGGCTACAGTTTGGGGACAGTACAATTGAAACATTGCTTAAATAAATGACACAGAAGTCACTGGTGATATCATGGCTTTGCCATGAAGCTGTTGCAAATAAGTCCATTTAAGTCATTGAAAGAAATACTTAAAAAGTTGCCCTTTATCTTGGGCTTATGAGAAACTGGATTTTTATTATAACCCCATTATTTTAGATAACTTGACAATGAGCACAGTTTCACTTCACAGGTCACTTTCAAAAATACATATTTAATGTCGAATGTTAACTATGTACTAAGAGCATTTTGATGCTAATAATTTCAGAATGAATTAAATATTATCCCTGATATTCCTCTTTTTCCTCATGATCTGTTTTTTGCTCCACTAAATTCACCCTATAATTTTTGTGACTTTTATCACTGAAAGACAAGTTATAGTTTGGATGAAATATCCCTTAGCTACCAAATTTTAGGAACTCCAAGAAAGTCCCATGTGAGTTCTAGGCTTCCTCGAAGATAGTGAAGAGATAGCTGAGTGAAGAGATAATTTCGAGGTAACATTTTTCTAAATTCTGTGACCAAAATAAGGGTCTCCAAGAATTGTTTTAGAGTGTGGGCATTAATTAGGTGATTATTATCATCATAATGATTTTTTAAATGTCTGCAATATTTTATAGAGTGTTTTGATAAAGATAATAAGAGCAAGTTGGGGTGGGGCCCTGAAGAAGAGCTCCTGATTTAGGCTGGGACAGAGAGTAGGGTGAGAATGTATGGTAAGCAAATCTTCTGGAAAGAGGCGATGCCTGAAGAATCACGGAAGATGACTTCAAAGAAGGAACAAAGAGTGAAAATTCCAGGCAGCGATAATCCCGTAGACAGAAGCATAAAAACAGGAGGATGTTTTTAAGGTTCTCCAAGGCCAACTCCACCATTTTACAGATGGAATTACTGGCCACTAGAGAGGGGATGTGTATGTGGGATGCTTGCCTAATGTTTTAAAGAAACTGTCAGAGCAGGGACCAGAACACTAGCTCCCTGACTTCAAATCATTGGTTTTCCATCCCAGTGTGAGATCTTTGTTCTTCATGTTTAGACTACATTTCAAGACCTTAATGCTGGTCAAAGTTGTTATAAACATTCCAGTTATCCCATGCAAAATTCCTCACCACAGGTTGTATGAGATGTCCAAGACCACCCTCTTTGCTAAATGAAAGATTAATTGAAGTTTGTTGTGGGATGAACAAATTGTGGAATGTCTCTAACTTTCTGACAAGGATGGGTCCTACTTACTGTTATTCTGAAAAACTCTTTTGAGCAAATTTAAATTGACCCAAGCAGGAAATCTGACTGTACCTAGCTACTTTCTTTCTTTCTTTCTCTGTTTACTCCTCTGCTACTTCATCCTCAAAGTTTTGTTGATCTTGTCACTTAAAGACAATTTATGTTTTCAGGGATTATCCAATTTAGTTACCATATTGCATAAACTTTAAGAGTTGCATTTGAGTTCTAACCTTCTTTGAGCCTAGGTTAAGAATGCTAGAAGTAGGTTGTTTGACCTTGAACAAACCGCTTCTTTAGTTTCAGTTTTCTTATCTGTCCAGTGAGAGGGATTGATCTGGCTAGATGTTCAGATTCCTCCCAACCCTAAAGTTTAATATTTTGTTTTTATAAGTTACTAGCAGAAATATTGAGTTTCTTACAACTTGTTTTCAAAACCTAAATATTTTTCAGAAGTTTGATTTAAGAAAGAGCTTATTTCCCAAACACAAACTTGTTAGTGGCTTGGACAATGTTTCCCCTGATTCCTTTTGAAAAAATAGCTTTACTCTACCTCTTGAAGTTCTGTTTCTTCTTGCATGGCTCCCTATTTTTGTCCTTGGGTGATTTTTTTTAATGTTGGTCTCTGTGGCCAAACAAAAACAAAAATAAGGCCAGGCGTGGTGGCTCACACTTGTAATCCCAGCACTTTGGGAGGCCTTGGCAAGCAGAATACTTGAGGTCAGGAGTTCGAGACCAACCTGGCCAACATGAAGAAACCCCATCTCTGCTAAAAGTACAAAAATTAACCAGGCGTGGTGGTGGGCACCTAGTAATCCCAGGTACTTGGGAAGCTGAGGCAAGAGAATCACTTGAACCCAGGAAGCAGAGGTTGCAGTGAGCCAAGTTAGCACCACTGTACTCCAGCCTGGGCAACACAGTGAGACTTTGTCTCAATAAGTAAATAAATAAATAAGTAAACAAATAAAACAAAAAACCCCAAACAAAATCTCTACAGTTCTGTGGAAGGAAGCCCATTCAAAACACAACTATTAACATTTCAGCACTATAAAACAATTCCTCAATTTCCCAAGAATAGTTTGTAGTAGTTCCCCCTTTTTTATTATCTTATGAAAAGAATTCCAAGCAAGCACAGGCTAAAGATATAAGGGTGTAATCTATATATTTTGGGGAATTACTGTAAAATGGATTTTTTTTCTTCTCTAATCTTTAAATGTGGCAAGGACATTTCCATTTTGTTCCAAAGCCAGGTGGTGTGAATGTGGACATCTCTTCATTCTTGAGCTGTAAGATTACCACTACCCTTTGGAGAATTGATAACACACTTAAATAAGCTCCCTCAGATGGAAAGAAACCCTGCTTTTCCAATGGAAAAATCAGGAAATTCTGGGAAAATGCCCACAGTAATCTGCTATACATGCATGCTATAGCATGGTGGTGACTAATTTCTTCAATCTTAGTGCCTCTAACTTCTTACTTTTTCCTTATGCTCCTATAGTAATGTTCTGCGTAGAGCTCCCCAAATGCCCTATCATATGCCATGTTTCTGTCCGAGGAGACATGGCAAATGATAGGAACTCTGTTCCATCTTCCAGGGATGACCCTTCACCAACTGCTCATCCTGGCCAACCTGGAAGAGCTGTTTCAGATCACTCCTTCTTAGACTCCTTCCCTGACATCCATGAATTGAGTTATTGTCCGAGCCCCCACCCCTGTTACAACAGTTCTTACACTGTACTTCTAAGTACATTTAAGCATTGCTAGTAGCCTAGTGGAATCTCCATTTGATTCATCAACAAATGAAAACAGCAAACAAACCAAACAACAACAAACTCAGCATATGCCTCACCAGGTTCTGAAGAGCACTGGACGTTAACAGCTAGTTAGGTAAACCCTATCTAGGTAAATTTATCTTCCAAACACAGAAATGAGCATGATGAATACCTTTAAGACATGTTGAAATGATTAATAAATTAATTTTATCTAAAATAAGATGAAATGTTTTGAGAGGGTATGACATTTTTGTTGGATAATTTAAGAAGACATAGATTTACCTCCATTCAAGGGGTGTCAGGGTTCATTTCAGAGATAGGTAAGTTTTTTCTAACTAAAAATGGGGTTCAGGGTAAATAGAATATCATAACTTTCTATTTATTTCAGGATACCCTATACTAGGTAAGAGAAGGAGAATTCTGGAGCAAGAGTCAGAAGTCTTGAGTTCAAATCCTAGCTCTGCCACCATGTTTGACCCAGCTTCCTCACTAGTAGAAAAGATATAAATAATAAAACATCTAAAATAAGGGGGAAAATCCAAAGGTCATATTCATTTGAGAGTTGAATTTTCAAATGCAGAATTTCAAGGTACTAGGGGCTTAAAAGAAAAGGTAAGAGAAATTTTCTTGGATACTGAAAGTCACAAGCCTTTATAATGCATTGCATTTGTGTAGGCAGAAAGTAGGAATATGCAGATACAAGACATAAGATTGGGAGTGGGCCAAGGCCTTGGTATTTGAGAACAGTGGGACTGTACAAAAGTGTTCACATTGGGAAGGTGAAGGCCTATTTAAATGGAAAAGATAGGGGCTTGACGCCAGGCTAAGGCATTCATTTGATATTTCATCTTCAATACACCAGTTGATTTCATACATTCCAAATGTCAGTTATGAGACAAGCACGAGATGCTGAGTGTGAGGGTTAGAACAAGGACAAACAGTGGGAACACAAGAATAAATCAGTTGATTTTCCTGTCTCCCACGTATCTCACAATCCAAGGTGGCAATGTAATTGTCAGGTTTTCAGGAAATATTTTGATGTTTTTCCCAGGCTTAATCTCAGTCCATAGCCGTTCCTCAATTAATTTGTGTGAACTAAATATTTCAGCAAATGACTAAATTAAGATATAGCTATCCATCAGAGTCCAAAGTGTTAAGTGAACCAAAATTTTAAATAGCAATTTTAAAACTCTTTTCCATTTACAAAGAATTTTTTCATCCTCTGCCTTATATAATTCCCAGAAAGCCCTATAAAGTAAGAGGTTTCTTTTTTTAATCAGACCCATTTATCACATAATGTAATTGAGAATCTAAAGAAGTTATATAATTTATTCATAACCCAGCCATGAATTGCAAACTGGAAACCCAGTCCTCTAATTTTAAATCCATTTTCCTTTTTATCAGTCTCTCTGTAGCAGTTAATAGTATGCATCCCCAAAAGGTAGTTTATAGAGGAATTGAGTCCTGCAGTAGTCTCTCTAAGGAGATACAAAAGCAGAAGAAAACACAGAAACTCACAAATCAATGAGATCACCCATGTAAGGGTTGCTCAATCACTCCTGTTTCCAATCAGATGGGCAGGTGATTTTGCTCCTCTGTAGCAGACTGATACATCTTGCAGAAGCTTAAATAACTTCTTGATGTAGACCCTATTCATGGTTCCCATGGAGTCATTCACTTGCTCATTTATGTGCTCATTTATTCAGGATGTCTACCAGCTAGTGGAGCAGGCCAGGACTGAAAGAATGATCTCAGCCTGTCTGTGCAGCTAAGCTTGGAATGAGATCTGGCAGGGATTTGCTCTCCTGTAACTGTGGGTCAGGAGGCCTAGGAGACAGCATATCAGAGAGTTGTGGGTCAAGAAGACCATCCTAGGTGTAAGATGGTCCCTCCTGAGGCAAGTACCTGGGCCATCCACGTGTCTGTCTGCCTGTTCCAAGCCTTCTCCAGCTCAGGTTACTGTGCCTGACTGTTTTCAGTTCAGGAAATGAGAAAATCAGCTCAGATTCCACCTTCCTTGAACTGAGCAGAGTCATTTCACATACCATGTAAATTCAATCAAATCTCTAAAAAGATCAACTGTTTTCCAATTCAGATATGTAAGTCCCAAAATGACATGTTAATTCTAAGGGAAATAGAGACTTTGAGTTCAGAGAACACAGGGCCAAATCTCAACACCAAATTTGTTATATGAACTTTAAACAAATGATTTAAAGGCTCCAAGCTTTAGTTTTCTTAACTGAAAAATTGAGAAGATATTTACTACACAAGATAGTTGGGGGTATTGCATGGAAAATCATGAAGAATAATAATAGCATATCCATCTGTTGTGTGCTAAGTCCTGACCTAATTACAATTTCTAGTGGAATCATCAAAGAAATCATTTAACTGGTAAACTTCAGAATTGAAGGATGATAGGAACCAGGTAAGTGGCAGAATTCAGAGTCCAGAGTCAAACCTGGGTGGATCTGACTCTACATTCCTGCCTTTCAGTTTGGTATATTATCTCCATGTTGTATTCTTTTGCTATTTTGCTATTTTTTTCCAGCTCCCTTTCTCTACCTTTTCTTTCTGCATCAATTAAAACATCATTTGGACCACTTATACCAGAAGACACTTGGACTTCTCATCTGAATCCAGTGCAGCCCAACACCAACATTTCATAGTTCTGCTATCAGTGAATCACTTAACTCAAGCAATGTTACATATTTGGCACCAAGTGTTAATTTTTATTTCTTTACAACTGACTCCAAATTAAAGGCTATCTGAGACTTTTGCCTGTGGATATCAGCAGCTGACTGGTATAACACTAAGAGCTATGGAGTGTGTAGGCAGGTAGACAGTCTCCCTGTAATGGAGAGGATGAGCAAGTACTGGAGCATGTGGCCACAGGAGGGCTCAGATGGTATCTAGAATGCTCACTGCAGTTTGCCTGTGCGTATCTGGTAGTAGTATTTTTCAACTACTCTCATTCCTCTAGGCTTGGTCCACAAGTGAGCAAAGGTCTAAGCAGGCACCAATAGCAGTCTACTCTCTGATACACAATTAGAAAAGAATGGAAACCACTTCTCTATTCCTTTACCCATATTTGAAAGAGCAAGTGGAAACCAGCCTGTGAATGTGAAGTTTTTAGGTAGAGTTCCTCCAGCCAGAATGACTGTGATGACACTTCACATCTGTTATAACCCTTCTGCCAAATCCTGGGAACTGCAATCCCTGATGCTTTTTCAACACCTTGTATACAGAAAAGTTCATGTCTACCTTTCCCAGAATGTGAATCATCAGCCCTTGGTACCTCCCTTCTTTTTACCTAAGAAATTGGTCTTAAATAATTTCATCATCTTTCCATGCATCCAGACTCACTTTCTCACTTAAAAGGTGAGAGACAGTGGAGAACAGATACAAGCGCTTTAGGATAAGGGACTGACAAGGACTGGATGTGGAGTCAATCAGAACCAGGCTGCCTGGGGTTGATAGTTTCTATCCCACAGGCCTCAGGGTGTCCTGCTTTTTCTTTTGCCTGAAATGCTGTTTATTTCTTTCTCATTCACTAATTTTATTATTCTCCTACCTTTGGCATATAAGGTGCTCAGGTAAAATAAGATTACAGTCCAATCATTGCTAGCTTAGTTTCTAACATGCTGAAGGTAAGTCCTTTATGCTACTGTGCACAGGAAATTCTGGTGTTTTCCGCAATGTGACCTATGACGGTACTCACCGCCACAAGCTTTAAAATGCTGTAATTCATAGTGGCAGAACTGTGGTTCATGGTTGTGTGGCCCAAGAACCTTTAAAATGCTACTTTGTAGTAGAAAATGTGAAAGTGGTGTCAAACTTTGGAGATAGAATTTTGAGCCTAGGAAAGTAATTTCAGTTTTAGAATCCTCAAGAGACTCTGTGGATAACGTTCCCCTGCCATTTTTAGTAAATACACATCAATTTATCTGCAATTGATATATTTCATAACAATCACTGTAAATCAATACAGGATTTAGTTTAAGAAAGTATAGTATAGACAGCATAAAACAGCCAATTACTGTATAAAGCATTGAGACAGGTGTTTGTAACTGTGATCTAATTTAACTTTCATCATGATCTGTGAAAAAGATATTTCCTCTACCAATGTGGAAATAGGCTTGAAGAAAGGAAACTATTTGCTTGAAATAACCCTTGTCTATCAGATCAGAAAACCTATGCTTCTGCCATTTAATAAGATCCAGTATTGGATAATGGCTTTTATCAAGACCCTCTGCTTTTTCAAGGCCGTTGAATTTATAGCTCTTTGTCGAGAACAATAGGGAGGCAGAAAGTTGGACTGTTTTCCACATGAATACTGTCAGGTGGGGAAGTCACCAGCCAATTTGAAAACAGAAATGGGCTTATCTCAAGCAAGCCCACCCCTTGGGCAAAGTGCAGAGGCTTGATCCAATGTATTCTTTGATGGTTTCCACCTCCTTGATGGCTGGGTAAGTCCTATCTTGTAAAAAAGATAACTAGGCACCATGAACACTAGATGTGACTGTCTCTGGAGCCTGCAATTAGTAACCACCCAGTGAACAGCACACCTCAGTGGCTACTCCAAACAGGATTCAGAGGCAAGAGAAGTGGGATGGGTCCTCCGAGACTGAAGGAAGCCAGCATGCCCCACATGGTCCTGTTCTAGCTCTCCCACCCCCATTTCAGCCAGCATACTCATGCATACAAACTCACCGTCAGCTAGGGAGTCTCTTAATGTTAGCCTTTTGAGGTGCCACATGAGGAGGGGCTTGGCAGTTCTCTCTCCCTTGTTCTTGGTTGCTAGAGCATTGAACCCTGTCCCTGGTGTCCAATTTGTTCTCCCTCCATAACCATGTGAGCTCTGGACTCTGGAAACAAGAGTATTAACTTTAAATGGGTGTGTATTTATTTGTACATGTGTTTTGCTGTTTTGTCTTCCCTAAAATTCACGAGGTTGAGCAATTTATTGGACAATGCTGGTACCCTTGTTCAAAGCCAAATGGCTCCAAAGGGTTTATATGTATATTAAATCTACATGGCCTAGATTTTTAATTTGGGTTTTGAAATCCATTGCTATCTGGGCCCTGTATATAAGAGAAGAAGTGGAGGAAAAATAAAATATGGTTACCTATTGACAGAGACCTTTTTTCAGGTCAAATAGACAGGGTAAGTACCAAAAGGCAACACTACGTGCTCGGTTCTACAGGTACAAGTACAGTGTTGGAAGAGACTCTCGTTCAAGACAAATGACTTTCTGCCTATCTGTGATACAAGAGGTAGGGGAAGTTTTGCTAGCAATAGGAGCTCACTGTCTTACTACATAAAAGAACAAGGTCAAGCTTTACATGTGTAATAGTTGTGAATGAAGAGGCAGAAGTATTGTGAAAAATGTCTCTGGAGACCTTACAGATCAGACAATTCAGCATCCCAATTTGACAGAAAAAACAACTAAGCATCTGCACCAAAAGACAAATAAAGTGATCTAAAAAAGTCAGGCACCCATATATGAAAATATAATTAACCCCTTCCCCCATTAACATATTCAGTCACTCAACGTACTATGTTAGTTGACCAAGTACTGATTCACGTACTGATGGGATCGTATAGCAAGTAAAACTGATACAATTCTTAGACATGTGTCTTAGATATTAGTAGGAAAAAAAGGCAAATAAAAGCAAACAAATGAATAATCACTATGAAGGACACAAAGAAAAACAGTGTGCTGAGAGAGAATACTGGGGTTGAGGTAAATCTCCCTATGAAGGAGTATTTATTTTTATTTTTGTTTTTTATTTTTGAAACAGAATCTCACTTTGTTGTCCAGGCTAAAGTGCAGTGGCATGATTGCGACTTGCTGCAACCTTGACCTCCCGGTCTAAATTGATCCTCCTACCTCAGCCTCCCAAGTATCTGGGAACACAGGTGCATGCCACCATACCCAGCTAATTTTTGTACTTTTTATAGAGATGGGGTCTCACTGTCTTACCCAGGCTGGTCTCGAACTCCTGGGCTGAAGTAATTCACCCAACTCAGCCTCCCAAAGTGCTGGGATTACACAGAGGTGTGAACCACTGTGCCCGGCCCTATCAAAGAGTATTGGGAAAAGATTTCTCTAACAGTTGAAGGACAAGAAAAAGCCACCCAGGTGAATTTCAGAGCAATATACATGCCTGCAGAGTAAGGACTAGGTATAAAATCCTTGAGGAAAAAGAATTTGCAAAATTCTAGGAACCGGGAAAAAAACAACTATAAAAACAAAAACAAACAAACAAAAAAACCTGACTTGTGTGATTGGATCATGCTACATAGGGAGACAGTGGGGAAAGATGAGGTAGCAAAGGCAGAGGTTGGACCAAGCATGGCCTTGAAGGTCATGAAAAGAAGTTGGGATTTTATCCTAAGAGTAATGATAAGTTATTGAATTTTGAACTTATTTTGGGGGATAATTAGTACACTCACATGGTTCACGCTGACAAGTTTAAGGAAGTTTACAGTATAAATTCTTCCTGTTATCTCTATCCCATGTACACAGTTCCCACTCCCTCTCTGCCCTTCACAGGCAGTTACTGTTTATTAGTTTCTTGGGTCTTGTTCCAAAAGGATTTTTACACACACGTATAGGCATTCCTATGCATGCTCCTGACTTACACACAAAGTAGAATATTATATACACTGATCTGACACTTGCTTGTATTAGTCAATACGTCTTGGAGACTTTTCTATAAATGTATAAATACATCTTGGAGATTTTTCTATAAATGTAAACAGATCTTAATCCTTTTTGTGTAGCTACAGAACACTCCATTGTATAGATATGCCTTAGTTTGTTTAACTAATGAATGTGGCGTTGTCTTTAATCATTCACTATTACAAACAATGTCAAAACTGATAATTATAGACAAACATCATTTTTCCATGTGCGTGTGCACAGCAGTGGGATAGAATCCTACAGGATAATTCTGTGAATCAAGAGGTATTTATGTATTTGTGAGCATCATGGGAAATGATTCCACTAAAGTATCTCAAGTGGGCAAAAACTGACAGCATTAGTGTTTTCATAATTCTTATATCTAATAAACAATTTATACAACCAAAGGGGTGCTTAATGAAGAAAGAGGTTTCTAAATTCTGAAGAGAAAGTGTTATGGCGCTTTTGCTTGCTCACCATTTCCCTTTCCCCAGCCAGGTGGCAGCCATGGGAATGATGGTCCACATTCCTGGTGTGATTTGATGATGCCAAGGAGCAACAGAGACCTTGTTTTCAAAAGTTGTTCTTGTGCATTTTGACCAGTTTGGTGCTTCCCTGAGGAACCATTGCAGACTCCTGCCTTTATTTGACTTTCTCAGCCTGGGTGGCACATATCAAAATCATTAAAGATGTTTATTACCAGGCCAGGCCCGTTGGCTCATGCCTGTAATCCCAGCACTTTGGGAGGCCAAGGTGGGTGAATCACCTGAGGTCAGGAGTTTGAGACCAGCCTGGCCAAAATGGTGAAACCCCGTCTCTATAAATAAATAAATGAATAAACAAACAAACAAACAAACAAGCCAGGCATGGTGGTGGGTACCTGTAATCTCAGCGATTGCAGAGGCTGAGGCATGAGAATCACTTGAACCTAAGAGGTGGAGGTTGCAGTGAGCCTAGATTGCACCACTGCACTCCGGCCAGGGTGACACAGCGAGACTCTGTCTCAAAAAGAAAAAAAAAAAAAGACATATATTACCCGTAGATGCCAAGGGCAAAGGACAGCAGATGGGGTGATCAGTAGACAGGCCATACAGCCTAAAAAGGAGGTAACTGAGAAGGAAGAGTCTTGAAGGGGATAAGAGTTTGAAATGCTACCATGTATACTAAGAAATCCAAAGTGCAATGTACGTGCCTAGGGCTGGATGCATGGTTGGAAAAGGCCTGAAAGGATCCTAGTCTGGACCTCTGGCTGATGTTTCAGCTCTGCATAAACAGGGAGTAAAGGCCAAGGCAGGGTTGTACACACAATGGCAAAGCATTGAAGGAATGTTTCAGCCCAAAGCCAATCTGCATAGACCAAGAGAGTAGTTTTGTTGCTGTCTTTTTGGCTCCAGGAATTTAAGAAACTCTGTCAGATCACTAGCTAATGACTGAAATAATGGAACAGAGATTTTAATGACCACATATGATAGGAAATACAGACTTCATAAAAAATAGTTTGGAGTAGTCATTAAACAAATGGATGACCAAGCCCTCACCAAGCAACAACAGCAAACATTGGGGAGGGAAAGATAATCTAGTTTTCAGAGTTACCACATTACGATATTCAAAATGTCTAGTTTTCAACAACAACAAAATATAACACATAGAAACAGATAAGTACGGCCTATTTTCTGGGAAAAATAACTAAAAATATATGGACTGAAACCCTAAAGCAGTCCCAAAAATGAACTGGGCTATGTTACGTATTTACCTATGTAGTTATATTTACCAGGGTTTAGTTTTTATTTGTTTGGTGTATTGCGTGGTGTCCTTTCATTTTCATCTAAAGGACTCTCTTTAGCATTTCTTATAGGGAAGATCTACTAGCAACAACTTCCCTTAGCTTTTGTCAATCTGAAAATGTGTTAATTTCTCCTTTATTGTTAAAAGATAGCTTTTTGCTGGATATGAAATGCCTGGTTGACAATGCTTTCTTTTTCCTTTTAACACTGTAAATATGTCATCTCATTACTTTCTGGCCTCCATGGTTTCAGCTGAGATATCATCTATTAATCTTACTCAGTATCCCTTGTACACGATAAGTCACTTCTTTCTTGCTGCTTTCAATATTCTCCCATTGTCTTTCTCTTTTGATAGTTTATAATGTTTTCTGGTATGAATTTCTTTGTGTTTATATTTCTTGGAGTTTGTTGAACTTCTTAGATGTATAGATTTATTTATCAAATTTGGGAAGTTTGGGGCCATTTTTAAAATATATATATATTTATTCCTTTTTATTTCTTTCTTGTCCTTCCAGGATTCCCATTATGTGTATATTGGTATACTTGATGGTGTCCCACAGGTCTCCACAAAATATTTAAAACATTCTCCACTCTTTAATAATGCTTTTATATGAGGTGAATCTTTTCAGGGACTCACAAAATGGCTGGGATTTGTTTCTGTAACCAAGTATGCAGCAGGATTCCATACATGGAGATACAGAAGTGACAGACAGTAGAATACCAATCTTCAGGCATTAGCAGAAACTGCGGTGAAAACTTTGGGATTTCACAGGCTATGGAACTGTCAGAGAACTCATCTGAAGTCCTCTGGTACTCTGGAGAACAGAGTTATCTTTTCTGATACCTGAGTGACATCAGTATTGCAAGTGTCTGACACATGGTAGATGCTAAAAACATTTTTTTTTAAGTCGACCAAATAAATGAGAACCAGAAAAAAAAGTGATTCAACAAAGTGGACAGAAGATGGGTTGACAAAGGAGAAGAGAATCTCAGCTCTGCTGAAGACTACTATTAAGATAATTTATTAAAAATAACTGAAGTCCAAGCATAATTTCCACAGCCCCAGAATAAGTCTGGGTGAAAGAGGCTGAACTGCATGAGGTGATAACAGTCAGACAAATGCCCATTCATGGTCTGTTTTTCTTCTATGTATTCTGCCCCATCTTCCTTATCACAATCCTGCCTGTCTTTTCATTGACAGCTCTATTCTCTTTGTCTGTAATGTCAGTGTGCCGGAAGGACAGATACTCTCAGTGAGGACTCTTTCTTTAGCAAGCATAAACTGACTGAGGTTATTCTAGGCTGGGCCATGTGCTTAATACTGGGAATTCAGACATGATTGGGACACAGTCCATACCATACAGGAAACTAAATCTATAGTGGGGTGGTGGGGTGAGGGGGGTCTCATAAGTATACAAATATAATCTCCTAAGTATACAATTATAATCCTATGTTGGAGGATTAGAAAAAGTAATGTATTAATTATTTAAATCTTTATTGAGCACCCATAGGGATCCAGAATCTGTCCTAGGATGAAAAATTCACTGTAGAAAAACACAACTATAATCTCTGCATACATGGAGATTTCTTGCTTTGTGGTCATGGAGGGGTTGGGGAGGACAATACAAAAATCAAAGTGTGTTGAGGACTGTGAAGGGACTTGATTTTGTGATATTCTGACTAGAGAGCAGCATTAGTCTGATGGAGAAAAAACTACTTAATGTAGCTTTTAATGTAGCTATGTTAAGCCAAACTTCAAATGCAATCTTAGTAGAAGACTGATAAAGTCCTTGCATTTGTGTTTACAAGAAAATTCAATTCTAGTATTTACTGTTCACAAAACAGTGTAAGTTTTCTTTTCAAACAATATCAGCACCATTATTTTCATTTGATTATCACAGCTAACACAGTAGGGTAATTTCATTGTGAAAGTTTAATTCTTAAATAATTTTTCTTCTTTTTATTTATAATTATTATTTTAAACCTCATCTTTCTCATCTGGAAATTAAAAACAGGTCAATGAATACCCACCTCACAGTATTGTTTATGAGTTCAAATGCATGAGATGAAACATACAAGAGAACACATAGAAGCGGTATATAATAGATTTCAATAACTTAGAATTAACTTAGAATTAAATCTAGATCATAAGCATGGTCAATTATGTGTTAGAAACTATAACTGCTAGATCTTAGTCCCCAGAGATACCTAAACAGAAGTAGAATATGATTCCATACCAAAAATACTGTAGAAGAGATTTCTAAGCTCCATGCGAGCTTGGCAAGCACTTTTAGATACTCTATGAGTACAACTTAATCAATATGTTAATTTTCAGGATCCTTCAGAAGGTAATACTACCTTGGATGAGACATATACATACCCTGTGCTTCAAAACAGTGTGTTGAGAGGTAAGGGGTGTCCTGGTGCACTTCCCTGAGAGTAGATCTTTAGCAAAAAAAAATGTGGTGTATATGCACAATAGAATACTATTCAGCCTTAAAGGAGAATGAAACCTGTGATTCGTGACAACATGGATGAGCTTGGAAAACATTATGGTAAGTGAAATAAGCCAGGCACAAAAAGATAAATACTACATGATTGCACTCATGTGGAACCTAAAAAAAAAAATATTGATCTCATGGAAGAAGAGAGTACAATGGTGGTTACCAGGGGCTGGACTAGTTGGCAGGGAAGATGTTGCTCAAAGGATACAAAATTTCAGTTAGACAGGCAGAATATATTCAAGGCATCCATTGTATAACATGATGACTATAGTTATTAATAGATTGTATTCTTGAAAAATCCTAAGAGAGTAGATCTAACGTATTCTCACCATAAAAATGATAACTATGTGAGGTAATGCATGTGTTAGCCAGATTTATCCATTCTACAATGTGTATATACTTTAATACATCATGTTGTACACAGTAAATTTGTATAATTTTATGCAAATGTAAAAATAAAGTAAAATTAAAAACATCAAAAGTAAAAAATGATCTTTAGGCATCAATTATTCAGTATACTGATGACTTCTTATATATTTGCTTACCATGAAAGAATGTTAAGAGGTGGTTTTTGTGCAAAAAGTAGGAGCATTTCCTCTTGTAAAACTTTACATGACGTTTTTTAAGTGTCACATTGGAATAGTAGAGCTACCCCAGAATTTCAAGTGGCCTTATGGAAGCACTTGCTGGAGGCTGTATTTTTTTTTCTTCTACTTTTACTGCCTCTATAGAAACAATGCTGTGTGTATGCAGAAGCACTGGGAATATTTTTCCAGGATCTCCTGTGGGGTTCGATATTGCTTCAAAATCTTTGTTTGCATTGAGAGTGTAGTTAGATAATTGAAACCAGACCTTGAAATGGCTACTTGCTGTTTTAAGAGGCCAGATAACCTAGAGATGGAAGGTTTGGGTTCTTGCCCTGGTTCCACCACTCCCAATTGTTAGATCTTGGACACAACTCCTCTGAATTACTGTGTTCTCACCTCTTTACTATGGACATAAAACTACCCATCTCCCAAAATTGTGAAAATTAACTCATTAATAATCACATGAGATCTTCAATAAAGCTGAAGTAAAAATCAAAGCTATTTATTCAGATGTTTAAGAATTTCAAATTAAGGACTCACACTTAGCTTGTGCTTTTTACTCAGAATTAATGGAATTTAATAGAATCAGTCTGTATATTATTTTCCCTCTCTTCCATACCCTACATGTAAATGAGTCTCATCTTTACCTTTGAACATGTTATTTTTTTCTATCAGGTATACTATACCTAGATCTGTCCCTCTACATAAGTCCCAACCATCATTTCAATCCAGTTTAAATCCAATAATAACCTGGGGAAAACCAAGAGTAGGGAAGGGAAGTGATTTGCCCAAGTCTGTACAGTGATTTAGTTACGTGTGTTGTTTTATACATTACCACTGGGTTTTCTGAATTCACTGTCTCTATAGAAAATTTTGAAAAGTAGAATTCTAATGGCAATAACAAACCTTGGATATTTATGAGTTTTGCATGCTATTGAGCCTCTTGGATAAAACTTACTCTGTAAAATTGCATTATTGTTCTTATTTCTGAAAAAGTCAGTTAAATACCGACATTTCTCAAAACGCTAATTTTTAATATGAGGTGGCATTAAAGGAGATTACTTTAAACAAATTTCTATTTACTTTTGAAGAAGATTTTGCTATAGATATCCAGCATTATAATTTGCAATTAACATTTAAGAATAATATTTAGTCCAAAGCTCAAAAGTGGTCATCCAGCCTCAACATGGAAGCATGTCTCCTCCAAATAACAGCTAAATTACAAGCTGCTTTTTGCAACAGTGCCATAAAGGATGCTTACCAGGGATTGTTTCTGTGCAGAACTCAGTTAGGGGTGATATGAGTATAGTGACAACATTTCTAAGATAGCACTCCGTATAACAGGATAGAAACTGTAGAGTTAGCTCTTTAAGCTGATCAATGCATAGGCAAGGTGACTTAAGGTCATTCATAGATTACCTTTTGTCCTGATGTCTGGGAGCAAGGTTCCTGGTGCAGAAAAAGGAAGCCACTCACCTCTCCAATTTCTCTGACCACCACAGAAACTACATTAGTTGATTTTGTTCTGAAAGGAGCCAAAGTCTACAGATAATTTCAGACTGAAGTCTGGAGAGAGGACGTTATCTGGCTAAGGCTTCAATGTTTGATAAAGTGACAAATACAATGGCCAAAATCTGTATTTTTAAAAATCCATCTCAGGACTGGAGATATGAAATGTATTCTGTCTTTCCCTAAAATGTGATACGAATTATAATTGTTCCAAAATCTTCAGAAGTTCCCCCTTTTCTCGTCATTACATTCCTCTGCCTGAAAGAATAATACACTACCCAAAGTTATTATCGAGTTACAACCACAACTCTCTACCTTCAAATCACAAGTTCCCAGATGGTTTCTAACTATGGCCAAGCCTCCGTGCCTTTGATTTTACTCTTCTCTTGACCTGGATAGGGTTACCTGTCAAAATCCTTCAAAGATCAACTCAGACATCATGCCTACTTTCCTTTTTTTTTTTTTTTTTTTTTTTTTTTTGTGATGGAGTCTCGCTCTTGTCACCCAGGCTGGAGTGCAGTGGTGTGCGATCTTGGCTCACTACAGCCCCTGCCTCCCAGTTCAAGCAATTATCCTGCCTCAGCTTCCTAAGTAGCTGGGATTATAGGGACCCGCCACCAAGCCCAGCTTGTACTTTTAGTAGAGACAGGGTTTCACCACATTGGCCAGGCTAGTCTCGAACTCCTGACCTCAGGTGATCTACCTGCCTTGGCCCCGCAAAGTGCTGGGATTACAAGTGTGAGCCACTGTGCCCGGCCTTGTCTACTTTCTTGTAGCTCATTTATTTGGTTGAGTTATTATTCTTAATGATTGGTTTATATTTTACTTCAGCCAGTTAATCACATATTTTCTTCTTTCTCCTTGTAAATTTTCATCACTGAGAATCTGAGAACTGTGTTTTGTTTTTCTTGATAGCATCTACAGTATTGATAAATGTTCTGTAAATGTGTGCTGGATTTGAATCTTCCATTGACCAAAGTCTTAAAAAAAGGTGGTAAAAAAGGAAGACTGGAGACCAAATCTTCTGAGTCCCGGTTTCAGTTCTCTTTTTATTCCAGGTTGAATGTTGACTTTCATTTCCATTTTGATCTTGTGTGAAGACACCTCTCCTACCCCTGGCTTCACACTGGATGTTCAAAGCCAGCAGGGCACACTTTGACGTATGCTAATGGATGAAATCATCCTCACTTATCCTACAACCCTGGAAAAATCTCACATCCGGCAATCCCAAATGCAAACCCTAAGCCTTTCATCTGGGAGTCCATCTGGTATTGTAAAATCCGTAAATGTCTTTGTCAGTCCCAAGTTCTACTGTGCTAAACAGAGTTTTCACACCAAGTTGCCTCTTGAATCCCACCCACCGAGTTCTCAGAAAAGTCATGTAGCAATAATTGTTTCATCCATCACTGTCAACATCTGTGATTTAATTGTGCCCAGCTGTTAAGAACATGCAGCAAAAGACAAAGGAAAGAAGACACAAAGCCCTGCCCCCAGACCCCATCCCTATGACTCAAATGTTTTAGCACCAAGAACTCAAGAACTAGTTTAATCATTCTCTTCAAAGGTGTAGTGGGGAACTGACGTTAATCACTTGCAATTTGAAATTAAAATTTCCTGAGTTTCTAATGGGAATGCTATTTGAGTTGCCTAACAGAAATAAGAGACAGTCATAGTTCCTTTTTTTCAACTTCCTAGATTGGTGGCTGAGTAGAGACAGATTTGAAAAGATTTGTGTGGGGCCCTTAGAATCTTTAATCTGTACTGGATCCTGTTGGCAAACTAGGAGAAAACTTTTCCTGCATCTAATACATGGCTCCCCAAAAAGACTTCCTGAGACAACTACTTCTACAGAACGTTAATAGGTATTTTGAAGAGAAAGGTAATGTTCAATCATTTAAGAAACACCAGGTAAAGCTAAATCTATCCCTCTAGGCTGCCACTTTCTAAATGAAGAGGGCCTTTATAATAATAATATATTTGTACTTGCCCAAGGAGGACAGAGCCTGAGGCTTATTTGACCATTAAGCACTTTTTCCACTGAAGCTCTGGTGGGACTAACGGTAACTGGGACACTTTAAATGAGCAAACAACACCAAAAATAAAATAAATAAACAAATGTAAAACAACAGAAAAACTCTAATCTAGTACTACTATTCTCTTCTTCTTACATCAACCTGTGGAGTCACCTCTTGCTTTTACATCCTCTTCTCTGTTTTACTTCCATTTAGTCTATTCATTAGTTTATTTATAAGCAACTATATGCCAATTTCTTCCTTTCCAAAAACATCCATTTTTAATATTGTCTCCATGTTATTCTGAGATAGAAAAAGCAATGGCCTTGAATTCAAAAAAATATGAATTCAAGTTTTTTTTCTGGGGGTTACTGACTGTGATCTGGAGCAAATCTTTTTACTTTTAGTGGTTTATGCCTTACTCCTTCTGTAAAGGGAGTAAGAAAACACTTAGCCCTCAAGATCATTGCAAAACTGAAAAAAAAAAATGAAGCATTTATGATAATGTGTGACTCACATCAGATCCCCATTATAAATATATGTGAAGCCCCAATCATAGTATTGCTAATGTTATATTGACAGTGGGATTTGCAATAGAAATAGAATAAAAATAGCTTAGAAATAGCATACCACATAAATGTGATGAGGTTTACCGATGCTATTGATATGGAAAGGAGGCAGGGAAATGCTAAAATGAGAACTTCACATCCCTATTTTTGCATCTGAATGTTTCCTTTTGGCCTGCCATGCCCCATATCCTGTGCCATGAAAACCCCAAGCTCCACTGGCAGAAGAGCTGAGTAGTGTGGCAGAGAACAGAAGAGAGAAGCATCAGAATGTTTAGAGGAGAAAAGGCAGCTGGACATCAGAGACTACAGTCAAACTCCAGGGGAAGAACATCTTCCCACTCTATCCCCTTTCTAGCTCCCTATCCCACTGACAGCCACTTCTACCACTCAATAAAATCTCTGCATTCACCATCCTTTAGGTCCATGTGACCTCATTCCTCTTGGACATTGGACAAGAACTCATGACATCCTGGGTGGGAGAACTAAAAAAGGTTGTCACACTGGCCCCTAGTCCTCACTGGTAGAGGGCAGCTGCCCATATAATGAAGTAAATGTCTCATTGAGCTGGTAGCATGCCCTCTGGGACTCCAGGGGTCCCAGGCATCCCTTCCCAAAGGCAGAGATAAAAGAGCATTGTAACACGTGTGGACACTGCCATGGGGCCTAAACAGGGCCTGTTCCCCCTGGAGAGAAGTGGCTGGTGGTTCTGGTGTTTGTTCACTCTGGTTCCCACACCTGTCTGCTTGCGTATTCCCCCCGACAAGGGGTTGAGCACAATGGCCAAGTAAACAAGCCACCCCTTTCACAAGTCCTGCAAAGGGGCCAAAAGACCTCTCCTATTTCACTATTTTAAGTCAAGAGGTATAGTCAAAAGATTTATATACTCCCCCAACCCCAGAAAAGTTATTCTAATTTGTATTGTTCATTTAATGCTGAGTTTCCCATCTGAGGGGCTGCAGTCTGGAGGCCTGCAAGGGTATTAATCCCCTTGATCTTTGTGGTTATCCAGAGTCCTTGGACTGCTCACTTCTGCCTCTAAGTAGCCTCTTTAGTGAATTACTATGTTTGGTACACATGTGGTCATTAACTCAGGCAACATAATGTCAACCAGGATGTAGTGAACCACACTGGTTAATGTCATGATGTCAAAAATATAGTCATGAGGGTACAACGAGTTCTTGTTGAGTGACCCATTTAAACATTTAACCTTTATTTAAAACCAATCAGAGTTTCAGTTGTGAGTGGGAGGTTGCTTACTTGGATTTGTGACTTAAAAATTGTGTGTCATTTAAGAATTAATTAGATTGATAGATCTTTATAGACCCTTTGGACATTGAGATCATTAGATTTTATCAACTGACTCCAGCATATGCCCAACAGCTTGACCGTGAACTTTGTAGTTTTCCTTTTCCCAATTCATAACTCAGAAGTAAAACCAAACAAAGAAATAAAGTCCAGCCTCTTTGGCCACCACAGATTTGCCAGTTAGAGGGAAGATGAGGCCTACCAGGCAAAGTATAAAGAAAGTTAAAATTTCTCAATAACAACCAAATGATTGAAGAACTCTCTGGTTAGTGTGGCTTAGTGTCAAGGATTTTAGAGCCAGAGGGCTTAAATTAAAACTACAGTTCTAGATTCCTATCCCTGAGCTCTGATTACCCATTCTCTAAATTGAAATGATGAAATGAGCAACTCAGATAGTAGATGCAGAAAAATAACTTGCAAATGGTAAACTGCTGTGAACATGTGATTGTTGTGTTCTACTGGTCGTGATCTGAAGGACTGGTAGAAGATAAATGAAGACTGAGTCAAAAAGACAGCATTTCCAGCCCATGCTTTACTTCTGGCCCCCTGCCTTTCCTTTCCCAATTTCACATTCTCACATTCTCACATTGGGGCTCAGACTGAAGGGAGTGTGCCCTGGAGACTGGTGGTTTCCATCAGAACACAAGCTCCACGTTCCACAGTGGGATTCCCAGTCTCAGCACATGTTGGTCTGGACTCTGCAATCCCCCAGCTCTACTCTCCTAAATTACTATCAGTCCCCACAGGACAGCTTCTTGCAATGTGTTGTTTTGTCTCTCCCTGTTGCTACAGCAATCCAAAAAAATTTGTGTTTCCAATTCTCTGAAATGGAGACATCTGCATGTAATTTTTGAAAATCCTTGTCAGGGTCCTCATTTACTGTTTTGATCAGCTCTCCCTGACATGTGAGCAGAGTCCCCATAGAAGTTAAAAGGGAAGAGACCCCTCTAGGCAAACAAGTGCTTCCCATAAAGGCAGCATGCCTATGGATTTCTGTCCTCTGTGGAGTGAACTCCAAGAATGCACAGATACCAAATTATCTCCCCAAGCCTAACCTGAGCCTTTTGATTTGACCCAAGAGGGAGAATGGTCAAATCAAAAGACTCAGATTAGGACTCTCTTCAAGTTAAATTCTGTCGAGGAGTTGTCTCTTCTACATTTTTATATGAGCCCATGTGGGTCCTGAAAGTCCTGCCCCTTGCATGTGCCCCATTTTGAGAGGTGATAGGAGCTGACATTGTTTAGGACTGGAAAACAGGAATCCTGATCGTTGTTCCTCATTATAAATAACCATGTGGCCGTAGGTGTAAGAATCACATCTGGGCTTCAGTTTCCTCATGTGTCAAATGAGGTGACCGGATGTCCACGGCCTCTTTCAAGTCTTTCAACAACTCTAGGCATGAAGATTATCCAGGAGTGGGGCTCCTATACATACACCTGCTAACCCCCAGGCAGAAATGTATTACACAAATTTAATCACTGGGCTACTGTTGGAATAATGATAGGAAGTATTCTACTCCTCAATGGAGTAGAAAATTTGTGTAGATCTTAAAGTCAGATAGACTCACTTCCAAGTCCTCATATGTTACTTTTTGGTAGTGAGACTCAGGGCAATTTATGTAAGGCCTCCAGACTACTGGCAGCTATTTTACAAATAATTTGTGAAAAGTAGGTAAAGTAATTTATGTAAAGTACAGAGTACAGTGCCTAAAACAAAGTAAGATCTGTGTAATTTCCCATTCCTCTTTTTTTTTTTTTTTTAATCCATCCACTTTCTAACCTCAAGCTGGCCAAAATCCAAGCTTATATGTGTACTTATTAACGCTTCTACATTTTTAAAATGTGTATAAACTTAAGGGGTACAAGTGCAATTTTGTCACATGTGTATACTGTGTAGTGGTAAAGTCCAGGCTTTTAGTGTATCTGTCACTGAAATACCTTTATGTTTATACGTGTGCATATACTGAAATGCATATGTACAGGTGAAAAATCACCCCTCTCCACCCATATCATAATTTTTGCTTAATTGGGGTACTAATACTTTAAAAAATTGTAACTTTTAGTTTAGATTCAGGGGGTACACGGGTATATTGAGTGATGTGGAGGTTTGGGATATGAATGATCCTGTTATCCAGGTAGTGAGCATAATACTCAACAGTCAGTTTTTCAATCCTTGCTCCCCTTCCACCCCCTTCCCTTTTAGGAGTCCGCAGTGTCTATTGTTGCAATCTTTATGTCCATGAGTATCCAGTGTTTAGCTCCCACTTGTAAGTGAGAATATGTGGTATTTGGTTTTCTGTTCCTGCATTAATTTACTTAGGATTATGGCCTCCAATTGCAACTATGTTGCTGCAAAAGACATGATTTCATTCTTTTTAATGGTTGTGTAGTATTATATGGTGTACATGTACATTTTCTTTATCCAATCTACTGTTGATGGGCACCTTGATTGATTCCATGTCTTTCTATGGTGAATAGTGCTGTGATGAACATACACGTGCATGTAATCCTTTCTTCAAAGTGAAGTTGAACCATCTTCTTTTTCCATTTAATGTTAAATATATTTATGTTAAATTGTACATGTTATGTATTAATGCTAAATATATTTAAGTAACATATTTTATTGCTCAATATGTTATATATATATATATATTTTGAGAAGTGTCTATTCATGTTATTTTCTCACTTTTTAATGGGATTATTTGTTTATTACTTGCTGATTTGTTTGAGTTCCTTGTAGATTCTGGATATTAGTCCTTTGTCAGATACATAATGTGAAAACATTTTCTCCCATTCTGTAGGTTGTCTGTTTACTCTGATGATTATTTCTTTTGCTGTGCAGAAGCTTTTTAGTTCCTTTAGGTTCCATGTATTTATTTTAGTTTTTGTTGCTTTTGCTTTTGAGATTTGGTCATAAATATTTTGCCTGGGCCAATGTCCACAAGAGTGTTTTCTGTGTTTCCTTCTTGAATTTTTAAGGTTTCAGGTCTTATATTTAAGTCTTTAATTTATTTTGAGTTACTTTTTTGTATATAGTGAGAGATAGGGATCCAGTTTCATTGCCCAACCAACAGAACACTTCTGCTACCTCTCCAGCCACACACACACACACACACACAAATGTGAGTGCCTGCTCTCCCCCTGGCTCAGGGTCTCAAATTAAGTATCTTTCCTTCTTGTTAGAAAGCAAGCAAGGTTTTCTGCTAGTCCATTCTAGGTCCATGTAGATATGGCATCTGCATTTCGAAAAGTGCCAAATGGAAGCCAATGTTGAGAGACAAAAAAGGTACTATCTCTGTTCCTAGTCTGGAGTGGTCAAACGGTTTAATTTTTTCCCATATTAGAAAAACTAGGTAAACACCCCCAAAATTGGGGCTTTCTTGCTCCCGGTGACAGATCCAGTGAGATACCACATTCTTGATTTTTGCCAGACCCTGTGCTAAGTGTGGATATATATTATTTTAACCCAGTTACTTCTCATAGCCGTCCTATGAGATTTACACTATTATTAATGCCCATTTATATATAATGAAATAAAGACTTAAACAAGTTAAGTGACCTGACCAAGTTCAGATGGCTAGCAAGTCTCATTCATAAGATCCCCCACCAGACCCCAGTCTTCCACAAGATTGACCACTCCAGGATTTGATCACTTATCTTTTCTTTATGTTCTTCCTTAGGCGATGGTATCTGGTCTAATCACTTAAAAAATTATGTATACACTAAACATCTTTACATGTAAATCTCCAACCGTGAGCTCCACATGGTGCTCCAGATTCATATATTCAACCACCCCATTCAGCACCTCCATTTCAAGGTTTTTTAGACATGTCCAACTTATGATCAAAGTAAATTCCATTTATCACCCTCCTTAATATGTACCCCTCTCTCCCAGTTGTTTGCATCTCAGAAAATATTACTATCATTGAATGATTATCTTTTCCACTCCATATACTATCTATCAACAATTCCTGTCCTCTCTACTTTCAAAATATATGCAGAATCTAAGCACTTTTCCCCATCTGAGTCTAGACTGGGTATCCCATAGAAATATAACGTCCTACATACAATTTTAAATTTCCCAGTAGCCACATTTTAAAAAGTAAGAAGAAACCACTGAATAACATATTTAATAGCATTTTATTAACATATTTATTAATGTTTCATTTCATCCATTTGAGCAATTATTTGAGAAAAATATTATATCATTTCAACGTGTAGTTAATACAAAAGAGATATTAGTCAGACATTTTACATTCTTTTCTATTAAGCCCTTGAAGTCTGATGCATACTTACATGTACAGAGTCTGTTCGTTTAAAGGAGCTACATTTCAATTGTTAGTAAGCATATTTTACCAGTGGGTTCTGTGTTGGACAAGCAGTGCAGGTCCAAGGTCATAATCCCCCTAATTCTCTAATAGCCTCCTAGCAAGTCTAAATTCTTCTACTCTTATTCCACCAAGTCTATGATTCACGCCACAGTCTAATGATCCTTTAAAAATGTCAATCAGATCATGCCACTCTATTGTTCCAAATACCTCCGGTTTCCTAGCACTTATAAAACTCTGAAGCCCTTCCATGGTCTGGCTCCTGACTGCCTCCTTGACAGGGCTCTCTGATCCTCTGCTCTGTGCACTGTCGCACTGTGCTTCAGTATGCTGGCTTTAGCAGACACAGTTGATGGTTTTTCCAGACTCTTTTCTATCTCTTTGTTGGTCTTGTGCTCATCCTCCAACCTCAGCGAGCCATATCCTCTAATGGCTGACTCCTGAGGCTTTGTTTAAAGGACTGCCCCTGGGCATCTGGAGCTAATCCTAACAGAGACCTGGAATTTAGGGGAGTCGACTTCCTCCCTGGCTCCCTGAGGTGTAGTATAAGCTCCAGGAAAGATGAAGCTAAGGCCAGCACTTTGCGTAAATTCTTACTTTTTCCTTTCCTACCTCCTAGACTCCCTTACAGATTCCTTCTGCCAAGTGCCTCCATAACAAATAACTTATAAGACAGCATGGGCAACCTAACCTAGCACAATGGCCTTAGACACTCTCCTACATCAGAATTGCCTTTGCAGTTGCTAGTTCTCAGTCTAGAACTCTCTTCTCCGATAGACAAGCATGGCTGGCTACTCTCACTTCCTTAAGGTTTCTGCTCAAACATCACCACCTCAAGAAAAGCTTTCTCTGATGTATGTGTCTGTTTCTCTCTTTCCTCTTCTCTGCTTTATTTTCCCAGATAAGAATTATCACCATCTGACCTTATATAAGTGAGTTTTCTTGTCGTTATTGCTTGTTTCTTTCACTAGGATATAAACTTCATGAAAGAAACAACTTCGTTCACCTAATATTCGTAATACTCAGAGGTGTGCTCAACGACACTGTTAAATATGTGTTTAGTTAATAAATGTATGAATGAATGAACTGGTGGAGGCACAACCAGGGTAGACAGTATTAATTCCAAGAACGCATATGCTACATGTTTGAAAAGCCTAAATCTACAAAAACTATTTCAAATTGTTAGGGTGCACACAAATACATATATGTTCAAAAAAATTTAGTATCAACAATGCTATAGGCCTAGAATGCCATAAACTCTGCCTCTGTAAGAAGGAATGGCCCCATTTCTTAAGGGAAAAAGAACAAAAGTATACATTATTCCTCCAAAAACTCTCTAGCTATTAGGAATTGTAGCTTCTTACTTTCCAAGCCCAACTGTGACTCCAATCAATAGTGCAACAACGTTAACCAATGTCAGATTGAAAACATAAAAATTCAGATTAAACAAATGAAATAATTACAAAATGCTATCATGGTTCCTGGTATATGAGATGCTCTTTATTCATAGTTGCTAAATTATCACAGTGGTTCTTTGCTCCCTGATATCTTGATTAAAACCTGAGTCTTAACTCAATTATATCAATGTGAAAGAATGAGATCTGGTTGGGAACAGAACTAGAATTCAGAGGGGGAAGTTGATAAAATATGCAATGCCACCTTTCTGGGACTTTATGTCCTGAACACTGACCACCATAACCTGCACAGAAGGGATGAGAAATATCAGTGAAGGGGAACATATGATTTCCCAGGAGAAAAAGAATTATCATCTCTGTGGCTTGAGTAACAGAGTTGCTCAGTAAACTTTACTGGTAGTTTGCAGTCTGTCTGAAAATACTAGCACATTCTTCCAGTACCCTAGCCAATATTGCTTTTGGAATAGAAATTATTGGCAGATAGTGAAAAGGCAACTGAAATAGTTTAGAAATGAGCTTTCGCCTGTGCTAATCACTCCAACCTTTTCCTGTTTAAGTAAGCCAATGAAGGGAGCATGTACTCTGTCTTTAAATGTCAGTTAGCTAGGGAGTCATTTAATTCACCAAGCAAATGCAATTAAATGACAAAATGATGATTGCATTAGGATCATTAATATTGATATCAAAACCACAAGCAACACAACAAATGCCATGACATTCCTGGGGAAATGAAAATCAACCCTGTCCTCTTCTACCATGAAACTCTGCTTCTGGGAACAAGATTCAGAGCACACTCTATTCTCCAGTCCCTGAGATGTGACAATTTTCAGGATGTGGTGCCAGCTCAGTCCCTGGGATGAGATGCCAGGGCCTGGGAGCAATGGTGAAATGGGTAGCACAAGGGTAATGATCATTATTATCTATTGTCCTACTGCTGCTGTAACAAATGGCCACAAACACAAACAGGTTTTAATGGCTTAAAACAACACAAATCAATTATCGTACCATTCTGTATGTCAGATGCCTAAATGTCTAAAAAGAGTCATACAGGGCAAAAATCAAGGAATCTACAGAGCTATGTCCCTTCTGGAGCCCCTAGGGGAGAATCCATTTCCTTGCCTAATCAAACTTCAAGGCTGCCCTTATTCCTCAGCCCTGGCCTCTTCCCCATATTCAAAACCAGGAGCATGGCAGTTTCAAATCTCTCTTTGGTCTGTTTTGCATCACATTACCTTCCCTAACTCTGATTCTCCCTCCTACAAGGACCCTTGTGATTACATTGGGCCCAACCAGAATAAGCTAGGATAGTCTATTCAACTCCAGATCCTTAACTTTAATCACATCTGTAAGGTCTCTTTTGCCTAGTAAAGAAACATTCAGAGGATCTAGAAATTAGAATGTGGACACTTTTGGGGCCATTATGCAGTCCACTAAATTCCAGGTCACAGGTTTCCCTTATTTCTTTTGTATTTTCTGCCCTTTTATCTGTGAACAGTTGACTCTCATGTGGCACAAAGGACTTGCCCAAACTCTGAAGATTCTTGACCAAACTCTAGCCTGGCTTTCATGTGCACCAAGCTGTGTCCCTAAAGGCAACCTCTGCTTCCGTGCTGAGTTTTTACTCGAGAAAATACAAGCCACCAAACCCCAAAAGGTACATTGTTCCAACCCACTTTGCCATACCAGTTTAAGTAATTTTCCACTTACCCTACTTTTCTGTAACTCTCCATTTCTACATAGCTCCCAGTCCCTTTCTCATTCCCACTTAGTCCAGTTTTGTTCCCTATCTATTCTCCCTTTAAAAACCTTTGTTATCTTCATCTTAGTTGGAGTTGAGTTTGTTCTACATTAGAGTCTCTCCTCCTTCTATAGTAGTCTGAATAAAATCTATCTTCCCACCTTTAACAAGTATCTGGCTCTGTTTTCTCTTTGACCCCTCTCTCACAGCAAACATTAGAAAAAGATCTGAAATAAACCTTTTGCGCCTTTCTGTGATTTGAAATCTTTGTGTCTTCTCACACAAAACAGGTCAGAGATTTTGTAATACAGAGAGGTCAAGCCAACTTATCAGTTTAACACCATTAGCAAGAAAGAAGGTGTTTTGTGGGAGATGCTCCTAGAACCATGCCACCTAACCTATGTGCCAGGCAGGGTAATGATATGGATTAGGTTTATGAAACAGAACAGAGAACCTTCATAAAAAACATGGAGTTTGATTTAAGCTTGAAAAATTATGGAAACCTGGTGGAGGAGTGAAGGCAAAGAAAGAACAGAGGAGTGTGAAGGCAGAAGACATCTTAAACTCAAGAGAATCAGGAAGCACACTATAAACCTTCTCTATGAGGTATATAAAAATGTCCCTTTCGTCAAGTGATATTTTCTTTGCTGATCAGTTACCTTTAGAATCCATTCCTTCTTAATCTCCCTTGTTCTGTTCCACATTTTCCCTTTATAATTTCATGTTTGCAAGATCAAAACAAACAGGGATCTTTATATTCCCCATCAAAATACAGTGGTTACTGGTGTTGCCACTGCATAGATGGGCAGTCACCCCTTGAGTCCAGTCACCTGCACTCTCTTCCTCACAATGTGAGTGATCAAAGACCTAGACTCTACCTGCCAGCTTTGTCTCTATTGTTAGTAAGATTTGCCAGATCTGGGATTCTGAGGATTGGAGGGATGGTGTACTCTTGATCTGTCTTATTCTGCATATACATTTTGGCCAAAATGTCCCTTTCATGGTCAGAAACAGGGTAGAAAGATGAATGTTAGAAACACATGCATGACTCACTTCCCTGTGACTATTCTACTCTAGTCAAGGGTTTCATGGGGTCTCCTGAGCTAAATAAATGTTTATTTTGAATGCTAAAAAAAAAAAAAAAAAAAAAAAAAGCCTCTTGGAGAAATGTTAACCAACAACCATAGCCCACAGGTAGCACAGAATCAACTAACTGAATCCTTTACAACCCCTTGTAGTTTTATAGCCTGCCTACCACTATAGACACTAGTTATGGGCTATTGCCTTCTTAAATGCCAAAGTTACTTATCTCAACATTTTCTCATATGCAAATAAAAGATAGCTAGTTTTCCACAAAGAGAGAGAGATTTGTACTTTTTAAAAAATACATTAGTAGAGCACAAGATCTGTGCCTAAAAAGAAAAAGAATTTTTTTTTTCCCTTTAGTGTCCACAGTCTTTAAGGAAAAGAATAATCAAATAAACATAACCTTTATAAAAGCACAATGAGTACACAGGAAAAAATTACCTAGCTGATTAGGGAAGGTATTATAGAAGAGGTTACAGCTAAAGCAATTCTTCACAGTGAAATCCTGTGAGTTTGCTAGGTATAGATTCTGAAGGGAAGAACATTATAGGCAAAAAGAATCAAATTGCAAAAGCCCAGAGGAATAAGAATATGACATATTGCTGAAACATTACAAGTTCAGTGCTTAGGACTTTGGGTGCAAAAGAGTTCTTGATGAGAAATAAAATCAGAAAAGGAGAATTAACTGGATTATGAGAAACCCTGCATGATACATATGAGGTGTAAACTTTATCCCATAGGTGATGAGAAGCCACTAAAACGATTGACACAAGGAATGACTGTGCCCATTTTATAACTGAAAATGATGGCTTGGTCAAGCAGTGTGGAGGATGTTGAAGAATAGTGAGACTGAGCAGTGAAGCAGAGAGGCTCCATTCCAGGCCAATAGATAGTCCAGCCCCCTGGATGTTTTAATACTAAAGAAGAGTAGAGTTGAAAAAAAAAAAAACCTTAGAAGGTAGAATGGACTGGAAGTGGAGACCATCTGATGATGGGGAAAGAGAAGGGGGAAGATTAAAGTGAGTTCTAGGCACTTGGTTTGAGTTACTGGGAGACACTGTGACATCGACTGCATGAGAGGCAATAGGAAAAAAAAGTTTCTCCAAAGATGTCTTCCACCACTAACTTACAGAGTTGGGAGGGAATAGTTCTCATAACGGGACATGTCCCTTAGCCACTGGAAGGCTGAGACTTCATATAGAACGCCTATGTAGGAGGCAGGCATGTCCTGATGACAACAGTGTTTAAATAGATGAAAATAATCAGATTGTCTGGAAAATATTTCACCATTAGAAGTGATCTAACTGTGAAAGTGTCTATTTGGAACCAGCCCCAATTCCTAAACGTCTTGAAGACTTTTCTTTGCAAGGAGGTGAAATAAGCAATACTAACTTCACCCTCACAGACTCAGGAATTGTGCAAGAAGCAATGCTGGGAATAGCTAATTCATCTAAGAAACCGAAGCTCAGCAGGATGGCAGTGGTCCATAGAATCATTACTTTTAAAACTGGAATAAAATTAGAATAGCATCTGGCTGGATTGCAATCTTCTACTGGACTGATAATGTAAATTTCTCTGATTTGTGACTCTGAAACAGATTATGGGAAGAAAAGAGGCTGGTCAGTTGCAGTGATACAGTTTTTCTGACCCCTTTAGATGTGACCCCTTTAGGTGGTTAATTTCAAAATAGAAAATTACTAAATCTCAGAGCAAAATCACAGACTATAGATGAGCTTCTTTAATTTCATCTTGTAAAATAGAAAGTTGAAGTCTAAGAAATATTAAGAAACTTATCAAAGATCAAACAGCAATTTGGATATGGGGATTGGTTAACTCACATGATAAACAAATTCTGAAAAACTTGAGTCTATAACTGTGTGCCTATAGATGAATAGCATTTGCTGTGTACTTACTGTATGCAGGGATGTATCCCAAGTGCAAGACATGTCAAGTATCAATGATAAGCTTAGGTCAGTTCTAGACTAATGAAATTTCCATAGACAGGTTGGGTAGAGTAAATTTTTCATTACTGAGATCTACCTATCTTTATTACTTAAGACCATTGACCAGTTTTTCAACCTATATCTCATACAATAGCCTGAACACTCAATGTTCCTGCAGAGCCTTTGGACCCCACCTGCAGTGCCTTTGGACCCCACCATGTTGTCATCCTCCTTATCACTGCTAATTTCTTCAGTGTTTTCTACGTTGCAGGTACAGTACTAAACATTTTACATTTATTATCTCATCTAACCTCACAGTCATCTTATGAGGCTGGTACTATTATCATTCCCATTCTATAGAAGTGAAGTTCAGAAAGAAGTAATTAGTCCATTATCACATAGCAGGTACATGGAAGAGCCTGCACTAGAGACTGTGAAGGTTAGAGGGGACTTCTTGGCTATATTTGCTAAACCTCTGCATAGTTCTCAGCAACAAGACACTCATCCCACTTCTGCTCTGATGGACTCAGGAATGAGGATTTATGGCCAACAAACACTGTTATCTTCATTTCATGCATTTGTAACTGTTCTTCCTTATAATGAAGCTGAACTCAGTATCTTTATAATATTTAATTATGAGTCCTGATCATATCCTCTTGAGATCCTCACAGTAGTTCAAAAGCATCATCTATCTGAGAGTTATTCAAATATGTGAAGACAGAGTCTTCTTTCCCATATTTAGTTTCCTTCGGTTCTCCTTCATATGTTCTGACTCCCGAATCTCTTACCATTTTTATTATTCTCTTTCAGAAATGTTTTTAGTTATCAAGAATTCTCTCACCAAAAGCAAAACAAAACAAACATCACAAACGCAAACTTACAGAAGTAAATCAACAGTCCTGGATAGAGCAGAATTTACAGCACGACATTTTAAGTGAGTGAACATATTAAATAAAAGAACACAAGCAAAAGATATAGGTTAAATCCTGACTTTGTCATTTGCTGAGCTAAGTCCCCTTACCTTCTCCCAATCTCAGTGATCAGTTGTCAAATTGAGACAACGATACCACACTCATTGTTTATTAAGAACAAAATAAAATAATAGGCAGCCATTTTATTGTGCTTAATTTTATTGTGCTTCACAGATATTGCATTTCTTACAAATTGAAGTTTTGTGGCAACCTTGAATTTAGCAAGTCTATTGGGAGCAGTTTTCTAACTGTAAGTGCTCATTTTGTGTCTCTGTGTTACATTTTATTAATTCTCATACTACCTTAAACTTTTTTATTATTATTATATTTGTTATGGTTATCTGTGAGCAGTAATCTTTGATGTTACTATTGTAATTGTTTGGGGGCACCAAGAACTACACCCATACAAGAGAGCAAACAATCGACAAATGTTGTGTGTGTTCTGACTGCTCCACCAATCTGCATTCCCCCACCTCTCACCCTCTCCTCAGGCCTCTGTGATTCCCAAGACATAACTATTGAAATTAAGCCAAATAATCCTACAACGGCCTCTAAGTGTTCAAGTGAAATAAAAAGTCGCACATCTCTCATCAAAAGCTAGAAATGACTAAACTCAGTGAGGAAGACATGTTGAAAGCCAAGACGGAAAAAAAAAAAAAAAGTTTATTGTGCCAAACAGTTAGCTAAGTTGCGAATCCAAGGGAAACATTCTTGAAGGAAAAGTGCTACTCCAGTGAACACATGAATAAGAAGGCAAAACAGTTTTATTCCTGATATGAAGATGGTTTTAGTTTGACAGAAGATCAAACCATCCACAACATTCCCTTCAGCTAAAGCCTAATGCAGAGCAAGGCCTTCATTCTCTTCAATTCTATGATCACTGAGAGGAAGCTTCAGAAGAAGTCTGAAACTAAGCAGGTTGCTTCATAGCATTTAAGGAAAGAAGCTGTCTCTAAAGCATGAAAGTGCAAGGTGAAGCAACAAGTTTTGATGTAGAAGCTGCTGTAAGTTATCAAGAAGATAAGATAATTGATGAAGGTGGCTACTGAATAACAGATTTTCAATGTAGATGCAACAGCCTTATATTGAAAGATTGGTCCATTTTCATGCTGATGATAAAGACATACCCGAGACTGGGGAAAAAAAGAATTTTAATTGGACTTACAGTTCCTTATGGCTGGGGAGGACTCAGAATCATGGCGGGAAGCAAAAGGCACTCCTTACACGGCAGTGGCAAGAGAAAAATGAGGAAGATGCAAAAGTGGAAACCCCTGATAAATCATCAGATCTTGTGACACTTGTTCATTACCATGAAGAACAGTATGAGCAGAACCGCCCCCATGTTTCAAATTATCTTGCACTGGGCCCCTCTTACAACACATTGGAATTGCGAGAGGACAGTTCAAGGTGAGATTTGGGTGAGGACACAGAGCCAAACCATATCACAGAAGATGCCACGTAAGACTTTTGTAGCTAGAGAGGAGACGTCAATGCCTGACTTTAAAGTTTCAATGGACATAGTGCAGCTTGTGACTTTCACTTGAAGCCAATGTTCATTTATTATCCAAAAAAAAAAATCCTATGACCCTTAAAAAATTATGATAACTATATTCTTCCTATGTTCTATAAATAAAATCAAAGACTATAAAGGCTGTATGGCAGCAACTTTGCTTACAGAATGGTTTATTGAACATTTTAAACCCAAGTTTGAGACCTACTGCTAAGAACAAAAATGATTTATTGCTAAATATTACTGTCCATATGGTAACAATGCACCTAGACACCCAAGATCTCTGATGGAGAAGTACAAGGAAATTAACATTGTTTTCATGCCTGCTAATACAACATCCATTCTACAGCCCATGAATCAAACAGTAATTTTGATTTTTAAGTTTTATTATTCAAGATTTTTGTAAGGCTTTAGCTGCCATACAGAGTAATTCCTCTGATTTCGGCAAACTAAATTGGAAACCTTCTGGAAAGGACTTACCATTTTAGACACCATTAAGAATATTTGTGATCCATGGGAAGAGGTCAAAATATCAACATTAACAGGGCTTTTGAAGAAGTTGATTCCAAGCTTCATGAGTGACTTTGAGGAATTAAAGACATCAGTAGATGAAGTAACTGAAGATGAGGTGGAAATGGAAAGAGAACTAGGAGTAGAAGATGTGACTGAATCGCTGCTATCTCATGATAAAATTTTAACAAATGAGGAATTGCTATTTATTGATGAGCAAAGAATGTGGTTTCTTGAGGTGGAATTTATTAGTGAAGATGCTGTGAAAATTGTTAAAATGACAGCAAAGACTTTAGAATACTGAGAATACTACATAAACATAGTTGTTAAAGCAGCAGCAGGGTTTGAGAGGATTGACTCCAATTTTATTTGTTTTATTCTTTTATTCATTTTTTAAAGACAAAGCCTCACTCTGTCATCCAGGATAGAGTGCAGAGGTTGTCATAGCTCACTGCAACCTCAAAGTCCTGTGCTCAAGCAATCTGCCCACCTCAGTCTCCTGAGTAGCTAGGACTACAAGCACACACCACCACACTTGGCTATTTTTTATTTATTTATTTATTTATTTTGTTGTTGTTATTGTTAGAGATAGGGTCTTGCTTTGTTGCCCAGGCAGTTCTCAAACTCCTGGCCTCAAGCGAGCCTCCTGCCTTGGCACCTCCAAGCACTGAGATTGTAGGCATGAGCCACTATGCCCAACCTCCAAATTTTGAAAGAAGTTCTACTTTGGGTAAAATGCTATCAAACAGCATCACATGCTACAGAGAAATCTTTCATGAAAGAAGTCAATCAATACAGCAAACTTCACTGTTGTCTTTTTTTTTTTTTAATTGCTACAACCACCCTAATCTTCAGCAACCATCACTCTGATCCCAGTTAGCAGTCATCAACATTGAGGCAAGAACCTCCACGAGCAGAAAGATTACAACTCACTGAAGGCTCAGATGATTGTTGGCATTAAAGTATTTTAATTAAGGTATGCACGTTTTTAGACATAATGCTATTGCATAGTTAATAGACTATAGTATAATGGAATCATAATTTGTATATGCACTGGCAAACTAAAAAAAACTGTGTCACTTGCTTAATTGTGGTATTTCCTTTGCTGCAGTAGTTTGGAATTGAAGCCACAATATCTCAGAGGTATGACTGTATACAAAGAATATCATATTGTACCTAGAGGTAATAAGCATTCAGTATGATGATTTAAAATTATTTATAAAGGACTTTCACCTTCAGAAAGATTGAGTAGATCTACTTTTCTCCTAGTAAGTACAACTAAAACCTGTAGATATTATATACATAAATACACAAAAGAAGACTCAGAAGGTTGACGAGAGGAAGGCAGGCCATCTAGGGACCTTGTGACCTGAGGAACAATGAGATAGTGAGTTCTGTGGGTTTCTTTTTGCCTCATATGTTCAAGATTGGGAGTCAAAGAAACAAGTAACCTAAAAATGCTAATAGACATAGACATTAGCATTAGCACAGACCAAAATCTCCAACAAAAGCTTTTTGGTTTTTCTCTCTAGCAAAAGACTGGGAAAGGAAGTCAAGCCAGACTTAAAGATAGATTTTAGGCAGCCATCAATCTACCATGGACAAACACATCAGAAACTGTGACCAATCTATACTTGCATGAGCAAATGCCAGGTGAGGAGCAGCCTAGACATCCACCCTCACAAGGCTGTAATGCAGCACCCCCAATACCCAAGACTGGCATGGTTTAAGAGAAGACCAAGTTAGGACCAATGATTTCAATTCCTCTAGCCAGTAATGAACCATCCTGCTGGTGTCATGAGAGACCATATAAAATTTCTGGACTTCTACCCCAACTCCCCATTTCCCTCCACACTGGGACAGTGTCAGGGCAGACTTCATGAAGATTCAGGACTTTCACCATCATCTAAAGTAATAAAGCCACCCCTTCTGTAGTAGTAGTGGAGATGCTGTAGGAAGCCGGACTCCTTTTCCCCGCAATAACAATGAGCCTCCCTTCCTTCAGTGTCAATGGAAATCAAGCAGAGAACCCGGACTTTTACCATCACCAGACAAGATGGTCTTCTCCCTTCCCCTGGTAGGGCAATGTCAGAGAAAACCAGTCTTATTTAAATGGTAGGTTTAAAAAATATCCAGAATTTTACAAAATAATCTCCTTGTTTTAATTTGAAATCACTCATCATACCAAGAATTAGGATAATCTGAAACAGAATGAATAAAGACAATAAATAATAATACTAAGATAACAGAGATGTTAGGGTCAGTTGACAAAGATTTTAAAGGGTAAAGTGGCATAAAGAGAGGTAAGCTTTCTATATGCGTTCTATACTTTACTCCACCTAGTAAAATGATGGCAACAGTAGACTGCAATAACTTATGTATAAATAATGTAATATAATACCTACAGGAACCACAAAAGATACACTCTGAAAAATATTAAAGGTATATCAAATTATAATTCTAAGAAATGTTCAGTAATCCACGGGAAGGCAGGGGAAAGAAATTAGAAAAATGAAAAACATTACAAACAAAACAAAAAGATCAAATCAAATAGCAGATTTAAGGCCTAACATAGCAATAATTACATCAAATATAAATTATTTAAGTATACAACAATTAAAAGACAAATATTAGCAAAGCTGCTTTAAAAAATATGACCCAGTCATTTGTTATATGTAAGAAACTGCAAATATTAGGCAGTGGTGCAAAAGTAATTGCAGTTTTTGCTATTACTTTTCAATGGCCATTACTTTTGCACCAACCTAATATAATGATACAGGCACGTTAAAAGTAGAAAGATGAAAACAATATATCATGAGAACTTTTACTGAAGGAAAACAAAAATGGCTATGTTAATGTAACATAAAGTAGATTTCAGAGCAAAGAAAATCATCAGAGACAGAAAAGGGCATTACACAATGAAAAAGAGTCAGTTTACCTAGAGGATATTCTGAACCTAAGCGTGTATGCATCAGATAACAGAGCTGAAAAACATATGAAAAAAAAAAACTGATGGAGAAATAAATAAGTGTACAACTATAGTTGGAGACTTCAACACACCTTTTTCAGTAATTGATAGAACAACTAGACAGAAAACCAAAAATAATATGGAAAAAATCACATCATCAAATGATAGGATCTAATCAACATTTAAAGAACATTTTACTCAACAATAACAGTATACACATTCTTTTCAAGTGTACGCCAAGATACACCACCTTCTAGGACAAAAAAGAAACCTCCGAAAATTTGAAAGAATTTAAAGTAATCCAATGTGCTCTGACTACAATGAAATCAAACTGTAAATAAATAACCAAAAGATAAAAGGAAAATCTTTGAACACTTGGAAACCGAACAACATCCATCTAAATAGTCCATGGGTCACATATAACATCTCACAAGAATAAAGAAAATTCATTGAACTGAATGAAAATGAAATGCAACATATTAAAATTCGTAGAACACAATGAAAGCAGGACTGAGAAGAAAGTGCATACCATTAAATATGTACATCAGAAAAGAGAAAAAGTCAAAATAAGCCCAAAGCAAGCAAAAAACAAAAACTAAAGAAAATAGAAAGTAAGAACAGAAATTAACGAAATAGAAAATAGAAAAACAATATGGAAAATCAATTAAACAAAAACATAGTTCTTTGGAAAGATCAACAAAACTGATAACCCTCTAGTGAGACTGGCAAAGAAAAAATTAAAGAAGATGCAAACTACAAAGCTCATGAATAAATTAGGAGACATTACTACAGAACCTGTAGACATATAAAAGATAATGAAGGAAGGCTCCAAACAAAGCTAGACACATAAATCTGACAATTTGGACAACATGAAACACTTCCTTGAAAAACACAAATCATTATTCAAAATAAAACGGGTAATTTGTAGAGTCCTATAGCTATTCAAGAAATCAATTTTATAATTTAAAAGCTGATTATAAAGAAATCTCTAGGCCCACTTGGTTTCACTGGAGAATTCTCCCAAACATTTAAGGGAAAAATAACACAAATTCTACATAATTTCTTCAAGAAAATAAGAGGAAGGAATACTTACAATTCATTTTATGTAGCTACCATTGCCTTTATGGGGAAAGATAGTTTTTTCAACAAAGCGTGCAGAGCACTTGGACATCCATGAGCAATAAAAAATAAATAAATAAAAGTACCTCAACCTAAATCTTACATCTTCTACAAAAATTAGCTCAAAATGGATTATGAACTTACATGTAAAACACACAACTATAAAACCATTTCTTGGTGGCTCATGCCTGTAATTCCAGCACTTTGGGAGGCCAAGGCGGGCGGATCACAAGGTCAGGAAATCGAGACCATCCTGGCTAACACAGTGAAACCCCGTCTCTACTAAACACACACACACACACACACAAATTAGCCGGGCGTGGTGGCGGTTGTCTGCAGTCCCAGCTACTCGGGAGGCTGAGGCAGGAGAATGGCCTGAACCCGGGAGGCGGAGCTTGCAGCGAGCAGAGATGGCGCCACTGCACTCCAGCCCGGGCGACAGAGCAAGACTCCGTCTCAAAAAACACACAAACAAACAAAACTAAATTAAATAAATAAATAAATAAAACCATTTCTTTCATTTCTTTAAATATAGGAGAAAATCTTCACAATTCAATGTAATCCACCATTCAAATAGCTTGATGAAAAAAAACAACATGAATATATCAATCAACGCAGAAAATATGCTTGACAAAACTCAGCATCCATTCACGGTTAAAAAAAAAAAAATCAGAAAAGTAAGAAAGGAGGAGAACTTCCCAAACTTAATAAGAAGCATCTAGCAAAAACGAAGAAATACCCTATAGCTAAAACTATACTTCATTAATGGTGAAAGACTGAAGGCTTTATTTCTTTGTTCAGAAACAAAGGAAGAGTCTTTGCTGTCATAATGCTGGAAAGTCTAGTCAATACAATGAGGGAGGAAAGTGAAATAAAAGACATATAGATAAAAAAGAAAAAGGTAGACCAGGAGATACATATTTGCAAATCACGTATGTGACAAAATATCTAAAGTATATTAAGGATTCTCAAAATTCAACATTATAAAATGTAAACAATCCAGTTAGAACAAAGGCAAAATACTTGAAGAGACCTCACAGAAAAAGATACATGGATGGCAAATATAAACACATGGAAAACAAAATCAACATTATTAGCAATTAGGGAAATGCAAATTAAAACCACAATGCAATATCACCACACATCTATTAGAGGGCTGAAATAAAAAATGGTAACAATACCATATGCTGTCTAGGATGTGAAGAAACTGAATCATTCAGACATTGCTGTTGAGAATGTAAAATGGTACAGTTACTATGGAAAACAGTTTGGCAGTTGTTTGCTTTTGTTGTCATTGTTGTTTTTAATTTCAGCTTTTATTTTAGATACAGAGGGTGCATGTGCAGGATTGTGACATGGGTATTTTGGACCCAGGTTGTGAGCCTAGTACTCAACAGGTAGTTTTTCAACCCATGCCCAATCCCTTTTACCGCCACTAGTAGTCTGTAGTGTCTATTGTTCCTATGTTTATGTCCATGTGTGATCAATGTTTAGCTTCCACTTATAAGTGAGAACATGTGGTATTTGGTTTCTGTTCCTGTGTTAATTTGCTTAGGATTATGGTCTTCAGCTCCAAATACGTTGCTGTAAGACATGCTTTTATTCCTTTTTATGGCTGCATCATATTCCACGGTGTATATGTATGACATTTCTTTATTCAATCCACCATTGATGGGTAGTTTCTTAAAACTAACATTCAACTACCACATGATACTGCCATTGCATTCTTGGGCATTTAACCCAGAGAAGTGAAGATTTATATTCAAACAAAAACCCACGCACTAATGTTTATAGTAGCTTTATTCATAACTACCTAAAACTTAAAAAAAAACAAAAAACCTCAAACATCCCTTAGCAGGTAAGAGATGAAACAAATCGTGATACATCCATACCGTGGGATAGTATTTAACAATAGTAATGAACAAACTACTGATATATGCAACTATCTGAATGCTTTTGTGTCAAGTGAAAAATCCAAACCCAAAAGATTACATATTGTATTATTCTGTTTATATAACTTTCTTGAAATGACAAAATTATAAAAATAGACACTAGATTACTAGTTACCAGGGGTTAAGAAGGGAGAGAAGTGGTTGTGGCTATAAAAGGTCAACTTCAGGGATCCTAGGGGTGACAGAAATGTTCTGTAGCTTTGCTCTATCAACATTAATATCTTGGTTGTGATACTGTCCTACAGACTTGCAAAGTATTATCATTGGGGGAAAGTGAGTAAACAGTACATAGATCTCTCTATAATGTCCTACAACTGCATATGAAAACTATAATTATCTCAAAATTTAAAAACTAATTAAATTGTATTGCTAAGAATGAAGCACATCATCAGTCCTTAAAAATTTATAATCTGTATGTGACATATGTTTTATATTAACTTGAACAGGTGTTTCCCACTGTGATCTGGAGTGTGTTTGTAGCTGTTATGTAACAGAAGGAATTTGTTATCACGGACATTTGGGAAATGCTGGCTTAAGCAGTTTTCATTTTCAGGAATTCTCAGAACCTTTATTATACATACCTGTGTCATGGTTCTGGAATTGGCAGAATAAACATCATTGTTCCTAATTTTTTCATCATGAAAACTTCTCCTCTTCCCACTTCTCCCCAAAACACATGCCCAACACACCAGAGAAACATTTATGGGACCAATGTCTCATGGGATTCACTTAAAAAATAGCAGTATCTCGGGCTGGGCGTGGTGGCTCACATGTGTATTCCCAGCACTTTGGGAGACCAAGGTGGGTGGATCACCTGAGGTCAGGAGTTCAACACCAGCATGGCCAACTTGGTGAAACCCCATCTCTACTAAAAATACAAAAATTAGCCTGGCATGGTGACACGCGCCTGAAATCCTAGTGACTCAGGAGGCTGAGGTGAGAGAATCACTTGAACCCGGGAGGCAGAGGTCATGGTGAGCCAAGATTGTGCCACTGCACTCTAGTCTGGATGACAGAGTGAGACTCCATCTCGAGTTAAAAAAGAAAAGAAAAGAAAAAAAAATGCCACTACCTCTAGAATATGCTATTTACTACTCTGGCTTAATAATGCAAGTAAGTAAATTCTAAGCAGAAGGAGTAACTTATCAGAAGGCAAAAAGTGTAAAATAGTATAGATCTCTGGAATGAACATTTAGGACACGGGAATGTGCAGAGTGCTTGCAGGAGGCAGATCTGGAAGGATATCAAGTGGTCAGATCCTGAAGAAACTTGACTGTGAATCCAGGAAATTGAACTTTGTTCCAGAAGCCAGAGTCTCTACCTGGGCCCACCCTTTAATTCTACAAATGAGGACACAGAAAGGAGGATAAATCGAATAAACCAATTTAACTATGGCTGTCCAGTTTTGACTTGAAGAATTCTAAAAACGTGAGTAGAACTTACAGACTATGATATTAGCCTTTGACTTCAGTGATTGCAAAGCACATATGGGTAAACTTAAAATCAAAACATCTCTGCATATGTTCACTTTATCCTGAATCTTGGACCAGTGGTTGCAAAGTCATTCTTCAAGTCTCCTTATCGTGCAGATGGGGCAACAATCCCAGGAAAACAGAAACAAGATAGAATTCAGGTCTCTATCTCCAGCATGAATCTCTTTGCATTCTCCATTCTGTCTTCTAAAGGGGTCTTTCAGCCTCACTCGAACATAACCTAGAGGAATATAAACTTGCACTTTAGCTTCTGAGAAAGCGGACAGCCCTGGGATTAATTAAAATCCTACACACTGATTAAAAGCACTCTAGTACCTCAGGATCAGTTATGAAAGCTTTTCATCATGCAACTTCAGTTAAAAAAAAACTCAGTAAACAGCTCCCATTTCCAACCTGTAGTTTGAGAACAAAAGAGATCTGTTGGGAGGGAGGAAAGATGGGGGCTGGCCATGCGGATTGTTTTTATGTGGCTGCAGTAGAAAATAGTCTGGTTTGAATTGTTGTAAAGTAGAAAAACAAATGACATGTAGCTGTGCATTTTAACTCACAGTATCAGTCTGAAAAAAAAATGTTGTTTTTCCCTATGACTCAATGGAGCGTCGCATTTGGCAGCTGGACCCTATTACTGGCGTCCCCACAAAGGAAATGTCAAGTCAGGCGTTATTTACAATTTCAAGTTTACTTTTTCACTAAAGCCTCTCATGGCCCACATTTCAAGTGACAGGGCTTCAAACCAAAGTCATTTACACTCCGTCTCATCACGTGTAAACTTTCACATGTTAACATCTTTAATGCCAGAACCAATAAGTCTTCTCCACCAAAATCGTACTTAGAGAACTGAGGGTTCTGTTAATGTATTCCCTGGCAAGGAACAATGTGCATGGGCTAATATTATTTATTCAATGTTATTATAAATGTTTGAAAAACAAACAGGAGTGGTTGCAAACTGGTTCCAGCCATATAACTGGCGCCAGATGATTTTAAGTAAGTTAGAAAGGATACATACACATTACATGCCATGAAACTCCTGTGTCTGCACGAGAGACCATCTGAACTTGCTAAGTCTGAAAGTTTCCGTTGCTTTGTTTTTATCTAAGTTTGACCACTTTGGACAATGAGACATATTGGCCAGCTTTTAATAGAAGAGCTAACATACATAAGGCTGTGTCTTTATGAGAATGTTGGAATTAGATTTTCTTGAATGTCACTCCTTTCTCCAAGGCATTCTAAATTTCACTTAGCCCATATAACGTGCAGAAAAACGTGATTATGTAACTAGAAGCACCTAAATTCAAGTCCTTACTTATAGCAGTGGTTTATATTTAGGCAAGTTACTTTAACCTCTTTAAGCTATTTCCTTGGTTGTAAAATGAAGATAAGGATGTCTATTTTGGGGAATCATTGTAAGGTGATGGGATTGTATTTGCTAACTTCTGGTTTTATAGAGGATTATAGAGGATATTCTGTAATATCCAGCCTCTTCTTTCTATACAAATTACCCTAAAGGAAACTCTCTCAGATACATTTTGTATATAATTTTCCTTATATCACATTTGTTTGTATACATTATTTAGGTAGTACACTATGTGCCTCTTCAAGACAAGTGGTTCCTTTTGGTAAATGATGTAGTAGATATAAATGTGATTCTTTCTCGCTTCAAACACGATAACTTGCATATTGTAGAAACTCAACTAATGGTAGTAAGTAATTGAAGCAATTGAGCCATCCCATTCTTTCCTTGCATTATCTTAAATAAAACATACTAGATATTTCCTGGTTCTTTTCCACAATCTTGGATTCTCTGCTGGTTCTGTAGAAAGTACTCTATAGATCTCAGTAAATTTTTTTTTTTTTTTGAGACAGAGTTTTGCTCTTGTTGCCCAGGCTGGAGTGCAATGGCATGATCTCAGCTCATTGCAACCTCTGCCAAACGATTCTCCTGCCTCAGCCCCCCGAGTAGCTGGGATTACAGGCATGCACCACCATGACCATGCCCAGCTAATTCTGTATTTTTAGTAGAGACTGGGTTTCTCCATGTTGGTCAGACTGGTCTCAAACTCCTCACCTCAGGTATCTGCCCGCCTCGGCCTCCCAAAGTGCTGGGATTACAGGCGTGAGCCACCGCGCCTGGCCTAAATCACTTTATTTAATGAACTGTTGGAAACTCCCTGAGAAGCCACAAAGCTAGCCACCCTCAAGTACTGTGTCTTTGAGAACCACACTGACATATCACTTTAATTTCTCCTGGCTACATACGTACCCATTTTGTGTTGCGTCAGTTTTATAGGTGTTGCGTCAGTTTTATAGGTTGGCAGACAGAAAGGCCAAAAGACACAGAGACACAAAAAAACCATCTTCATATGGCCTGCCATGCTCTTCATGCCTATTCTTCCTATGGCCTCACTTCCCACTAGAGCTCACTCCACCCGCCCTGCATTCCAGCCGTATTGCTCTCATCTGCGTCTATGACCTAGGAATTCCAGTTGCTGCAGTGTCCTTGCTCTCATGCTTTGTTGACCAAACTGCCCTACTGCTTCTGCAAAACACAACGTAAATTGCACTTGTTTTGTGAAATAATCTTGCAAATTTCTAGGCTGAGCTGCTTTCTCCACTCATTATGGCCCCTACATCACACTTCACAGCACTTGTCCTGTAGCTTCATAACCTGATCTTTGTTTAAACTGTAAAATCCTTAGGGCCAGGCAGTGACTGGCATGTAGAAGATGCTTGGTAAGGTTTTTCCAAATTTAGTGAAGAAGCATAAGGAGGTGTCTATGAAGAGGAGGAAAGAGAAACTGGCTCAATAAGAAAAATAACATGTAAGCAAAAGACATTTAAAAACAAAATAATTTCCCAAATGCCTTTATTCTATACATCGCTTATTTGCTAGTGGGACATAATGATATAAATATATACTATTTACCAGTAGGTAAACTCCTTGTATTAGAAAAAAAAATCCTTCAACTTTACTAACAAATTTTATATTTTGAAATCTAAAGCTCCTTTTTCCAGAAAAGTTTTCCAGTCGGCTTATAAATATTTTAACCATAGCAGAGTAAAAATCAGAGAGCCAAAAAATAATTATGCAAAAGCATCCATCAGAAAAGAAAAAGAGATACTTCTGTGTCTCTTTTACTTCTCTACATGTTTCAAGAAAATCTCAAAACCACTCAAAGAGATCCCAAATCTCAGATGTAGTCCACATTTCCTAATTGTTCAATCATATTGTAATTCCCAGTTCCTAGTGCTAGTAATTGTCAAATGGTCTGAGGAAACACACACACGCGCATACATACACAGTCTTTTTCTTGAATCATCTTCAGTTTTGAGCACAGTAGCCATGAGGGTAACACTTTTTTCCTGTCTGACATTTCAGTTCTCAACTTTAGAAATCTGATTGCAGTTGGATTAAGTTTAAACATGATGTCAGATTTTCCACTACTTCATGAGCAAAACATGTTTCTCCTGAGTTTAAATAAGTCTGATAGTGCTTACTCTTGTGTTAATTTGGGAAATCCCTAGATTCTTTTGGACGGAGGCAAATAGCAGTGTCCTACCATACATGATAAAGGGAGGGGAGCACTGAGTGATATGTGTCGGCCAGCAGCAACGCTGCTTCATAAGTAAACTAAGACACACTTAGGTAGGCAAAGCTGAATTGGAGATTTTAGGAATGCTACAGAGAGCATTTTTGGTAGAAGCATGAAAGGATAGTCATTTCAGTAGACCCTGTATCCTTAGTGCTTAAAACATTGCATCTGGTAATTGCTCAATAAATATGTGTTGAATAAAATAAGTGGATAAGTGATACTGCCTCACCAGATAAAGATTAATATATATGGATGGCAGGAACTTCAAGAAAACAAAATATTTGCAGAGTGATGCAAACTCTTTTTCACTTTTTTACATCAACAATGTTTTCGAGGAGTACAAAAATGAACTACATTTCTTCTCCCATAGCAGGAAACAATCTCAGGATTGCTGAAGAGGATTTAGTCCAAATATCATTATCATTATCCTCATCACCCATTTGTCTCTGTCCTCATAAACACAGCCATCACCACATCAGCCACAATAAATGCTCTGTGACCTTGGGCAACTTCATTAAAATCACTGAACCTTAGTTTTATTTCTGTATGTGAAAAGTTAGGGTTTGTCCTCTCTTAGCACCTCCACATCTTCTCTCTAGTTGTGAAAATTTTTTAAGTTAATAGAATATCAGTGTTATACTCTGAGAGATTATTAATACAACATTATAAAGTTTAATTTATTTTATTGGTGAAGTAGTCTAAAGAAGTGAGAATCCAGACTACAGTTGACTAGGCAGACTGAAAACAAATTGTGGTGATAAAATTTTTTGAGATTCCAAGGTAAAAAGAAAAGATAAGAAGAATAAAGAGAAAATACAAAGAAAGTGTGATTTCTGAAGGTTCAATTCATCTTGATTTCTAAAGGAAATAAAGATGTTCTATGGGGAAGATTGAATAACTATGGCACATTCACTTACTATTGATTGGTCATAAATAACATGGGATTCTTCCCATTACAGAGCAATCCAGATGTTTCCTGGAAGCATAAGGGAAAAGTTTTATGCAAAATGGAGAAAAGAGTATAAACTTTCTGTGGTAGAAATTACTAATACTTACCATACCTAGTCTTTTCCTTCTTGAGATTGTGAGAAGACTTTCCAGATTTCCTCGCAGCTAGGCTGAGGTCATGTGACCATTTCTGGCCAATGGGCTGTAAGAAGTGTCACTTTTAATAACAGAATTTGAGAAGCAAGAGTTAGTTCTCTATACTTTCTCTTCCCCTGACACAGCAATCAAGAAAACCATTTGTTGAGATGGCAGAGCCACAAAACAGAAGCACTCTGGATCGCTGCATTTCCACATGAAGAGCTGTCTTGAAGAGTTACCTCCCTCCCATTAGACATGGCACTAGAGAGTAATAAACTTGTGTTTTGTATAGCCACAGAGATTTAGGAGTATATTTATCACTACATCACAGCTTCAGCTGTCCTAACTGGTTTACTTAACTCATTGCTGGAAAGATTAAATGAGAAAGTATGTGTCAAATTTTCTGGAAATGGTAAAGTACCATTTACTAAATGGTACTTTAATGCTAAATGCTGCTTGCTAATAACTTTGATGAAAGCCTTTCTGGTAGCAAAGTTTTTATTACCAAATAGCTCTATCTACAAGTGCTAAAGAAAGTATTTCAGACAATACTCAGACAATACTTGCTGCAGCTTTTCATCAAGACAGTGTGTCACATTTAGGACCAAAATATCTATGACGGCAGGACAAGAAAGAGAACACATTTTGGAACCCAACAGATTTGCACACAAATCTCATCTCTGTTATTTACCTGTTTGTGACTTTCATATTTTGTATCTATAAAATGTAATGTAGAAAGTGTGAGAGTACAGAGAAATGCCTTGATTGTGTTAATGTCAGGATAACATTAAAATGTGAGTGACCAATAAATTCCAGTGCCTTACACCCAAATCAAAGTACTAACAGAGAGTAATATCCAATTAACATTAAATATTATCTGATTACCGTAAGAGTGAAAGATTAAAAATATATAGTTGCCCAGTATATTAGATCTTTGTATAATCTTATACAGTAGAAAAAAATGATGTAAAGAAAAAGTAAGAAACAATCAGTAGAAGGTTCTGGTTATAATCCACCTTAAGAGAAAGTTTGAACGAGGGTAGCTGTCTTCCCATTCATGTTCCATTGGCCAATTCCCATGTTGACATTACCTAGTTAAGAACTACAAACTCTAAAGATTGAATTATATTTGGGCAATTAAAAACCAGCCTAGCGGGGTGATGTGAATAAAGATTGTCCTCTCGAGCCAAGAGTTGCTGTCATCAATTATAAACAGACGTAAACCCAGGATGGAGTAGATCTTTGCAGAAAATATTTATGTCGGTTACTATGCACTTGGGTTTTGTGGGATACGTCTATTTTTCCAACAGTTAATGACATGATATTTAATGTGCCCAGGTTAGCTCTCAACTATTTTCTCTCTCCCTTTTACTTTTCTTGCTTTTTTCTTTTCTCTTTTTCTTCATCTGTTTTCCTTTCCCTTTTTCTTTCCTTCCACATAATGACCAGTTTCCATATACTAGGCCTACCTTGCCCCAGTTTTGAATACACAAAATGACTAATACTCAACTACTTAGTTGTTTGATTTTACTATTTCTGTTTCATATCCAATTCTAGCCCTGGATTCCAAAGGTAATTTTTTTTTTCAGCTGATATTCCAGAAATAATGAATAGAAAATCTTGGAAGCTGAGACTTATTTTGTGTAATCCAGGCCACAGGATTGACAGAGCTAAAACTAATCCAAACCTCAGGATTCCAGAGACCCTATTTCCAATCACAATTAGCCACAACTAGGTCTCATAAAGGGTCATGTTTTAAAACTATCAATTTAGACCAATTGAAGAAGCACCCTTGTCTTGATCCATCTCCCCAACTAAAGTATCTCTGTCAATTCAATGAGCTCAGAATCCTTCAGCTTTAGGCCTTTTCCAAGCTGAGAAGAAACTCCCCAATGATATTTTCAGTACTCTATATCTTAGTATGGTTTAGTTTACGATAATCCCATGCAATTTCTTGGATGTCAGGGAAGAGAAAGCCACAAATACTAAATATTTAAGGAGAGATACCAAAATCAAACTTACAGCTTTTGCCTGGGTGTTACCCAACATGTGTGATAGCCATATTCATAGTATTTCTTATTTATTTATCAAATTTTTCTCCTATCAAAAGTGAAAATCACTATCCTAGGCCTAGGTATTGAGGTAAAATGGTTACAAATTTCTGGGACCCTACAGCTAGGAAGGCAATCTGTCTTCAGTAATTGAACACAGTAATAAAGCAGAATAATATGCGTGCATCGATAGACATACATGTAACATTTTCAGGGAGTGGGGACGTTGATTTTAATGGAAAAAGGTAAACATAGTAAAGGCTTTCTAGAGAAAATGACCTTTAAATTGAGTCTTTTAGAGTTAATAGCAAGAAAAAGGAATTGCGAGGCTGGAGGAATGTCATATCTAAAAAATCATTCAGCATTTTAAAACTATTTCTTGTGCTCTTTGATGAACCCCAAATATATAATAAAAAAGATGCAGTTTCTTACTAAAGAGGTTTACTGCCTCAAACAAGCCATTAAAGAAACATTGATTAAATACAAAGTAGCTGTAAATGAACAAAAATAGAGTCAGCATATTTAGCTCTAGGCAAACAGCCCATCCATTTCACTTTCTGTACATAATGCTTCTTGAATTAATTTTTTGTTTTGTTTTTCAACAAAGGCAAATGCTCCTGCAGGGGGGAAGCCAATCTTGTTCAGATTTGCTTTTCCTCTCTATACTCTTCCCACTTTACGCTTGGGCCATTGCAGCAACCCCTTCCACCTTATCTACACTGAGTTTTCTAGCCCTTCTTTTGCCAGAAGCTATCTATTTTCATGGTTTGGTCTTGTCTGCAAAACTATGCTCCTTGGAGCCCCAGATCAGGCTTCTGTCACTTAGGTACTATGTCTTATGTTACATAGGTACTGTGTCTTACTGAATAGGGTATCTAGATTTTGTGAGTTTTATTTCAGTCTCTTGGAACACCCCATGCCCTGTGACACTGGCAAAGTCACATCTCTCTGAACTTTAGTTTCCCCACCTGTAAAGTAAAAATGACTTGTACTTCAGGGCAAAGGTAGTTGCTTCTTTCCCCCATGTGTATGTGGGGGGTGTGTGTGTGTGTGTGTGTGTGTGTGTGATCTGTGGAGGAAAAGTAGTTCCTCTGGAAATCAGAAAATCCAAAGTCTTTCCTATTTAGTTTTGAAAACATCATGTTATGCCTTGTAATGACTGACTCTTCTACTTAAGGGGACATGCATGAAGATTAAATGTAAAACTGAACAACAGCATAACCAAATAAGCCACCTTGGAGAGGGGAGAAGGGTAGAAGCAGGTCAACTGATTACTTGACTGAATGACTGATTATTTGACTCAATTGACTAAACTAATTAGAACCATCCGTCTAGTAGCCAAGGGTGCATGCACATATCAAAACAATCTCTAAAAAGACTTGGGAACATCTGCTCATCTGGACTAATGTAGACAAAATATGGTTGGCTAAATGCTTTGATATCTTCTAATCCTAGTTGAAGCACTTAGAAGAAAAACATAGTTAATGAAATACATGGCTTTATTAAGCCTTGGAAAGTTGACAAAATTATATCTACATATTTATTCAAAACTTTTTATGTCCCTTCTAATAATTCAAATACAAACTCAGTCATCTGTGTTTTGTTTGGTTTGGTTTTTCTACATGAAAGGAAATGGATCATGGCAATTATAATGAGGATGATGAAGGAGAAGCAAACAGAGGAGCAGAAGGATGATTTCAATAGGTTAGAACATTTTATTGCTTCAGAGTTGAAGCTGCACACTTTGTAGACATCATCTCTAATTATCAAGACCATGATCTGAATATTCATATACTCATTTTTAAAAGGAAGAAAATAAAACCTCAGATAGAATAAACGGTATATTATTTAGGTCTCCTTTAGCTACAAGTAATGACATTAACAACAAGAACAAAGCCCCACTGGCTTAAAAAAAAAAAAAAAGGTGAAATTTGTTATAAGCCTAGAGATGTGTCTCATGGAATCTAAGGCCAAAGATATAGCCTAACCTTCTAGATGTCCAAGATGTTCTGTCTTTGTTCCTTTCTGTTTCACACAGCCTATCTTATCTCATTTTCATTTCTTTGTGTCCTCTCTCACCTCTCTGTCTCCTGATAAAAGAAAAACTGCAGCCGAATTAAATTTAAAGGAGTTTAATTGAGCAATAAATGATTTGCGAATTGAGCAGCCACCGGAACCACAGCAGATTCACAGAGACTCCAGCCCAATCACGTGGTTGAAGAAAATGTATAGACAAAAAAAAAAAAAAGCAAAATGGCATACAGAAATTGGAAGTGAGGTACAGAACAGCTGGATTGGTTACAGCTCGTCATTCACCTTATTTGAACACAGTTTGAACACTCAGCAGTATATGCATGGTTGAAGTACGGCTGCTGGGATTGACCAAGACTCAGCTGTTGTTACAGGCACATACTCCTAAGTCAGGCTTTCAATCTTGTGTACCTATTAAGCTACGTTGCAGTTCGTCCACAAGGACTTCAATATTGAAGTATGGAGTCCTTCTCACACCATATTTAGTTCACTTTAACACTCCAGACTAACGCTTGGGTTTTCAGTTCCTAGAAAAGAACATCTCTCTCTTTTTCTCAGCTCACTTTGTAAATCCCTGTAAAGGTACTCTCATAGCTAAATTTGCACCCAACTCTCAATCTTGATTCAATCATCCGTAACCTCTGACAAGGTCACAGATGCTGGGGCTTTTACAATGTGGGTAGGAAGAGAAGAAACTGAGCAGACAGCCTAAGAGGTGTTCATCACAAGTAACCTGACTCTGGTTACAAAGAAGGATTCAGCAAGGATTTGAACTCAGGTCTATCTAGCTCTGAAGTCCAAGATGCCTTTACCACACCATGACAACATCACACTTAGTAGTTTGAAGAAAGACCATAAAAATGTATCCATACATAACAGATATCTAGACTTTTTCTGTTAGGAAACATCAAGCTAAATCAAACTTAGATTAGGTATTTACTCAGGTCACAAATGTTAAGTGTCTACTTTGTGATTAGTACATTGATAAGTAAGATGCTAACATCTAATAATGATAATATTAATAAAGATAACAATTCATATTTAGAAAGCCCTTAGTATGTGTCACTCTTCTGAATTCTTTACATGCATTAACTCAATTAATCCTCTCAAGAACTCTGTGAGACCAGTATTATCATGTAATTCCCATTTTACAGATGAGCAAATTGAGACATAGTGAGGAGAGTGGAAGCTATCAGGCATTTTCACCTCATTAAATTTTTATTGGCAATAAAGTAAAACATGAGAAATTACTAACTTTAATGTCACAGAAAGGCTTCAACAATTGCCTCATATATAGTACATATAGTTCACAATGTGCTTTACCTAAAAAAAATCTTCAAGTCATCCCAACAATCTCAGAAGGAGTAAAGAACACTCCACTGCCATTTGTTCATAACTTCACTGAAAGTTGAAATAGGTGTCCCACATTTGTGGAGTTGGTTCTCAAATCTACACTATTGGTGTCTAATGATTTCAGAAAAGGAAACACCTTGAGTATTTGAGTTGTATATTAACTTCCTGTGGCTGCCATAACATATTACCACAAATTTAGTGGCTTAAAATAATAAAATATTCCCTCACAGTTCTGTAGCCCAGAAGTCTGAAATTAAGATGTCAGCAGTGCCACACTCCTCATGAAAGGTCCAAGGGGAACACTTCCATTGTCTTGTTTAACTTCTTGTGGCTCTAGGCATTGCTTGACTAGTGGCTACAAGTTTCTTCCTCTTCTGCCTCTTATACTACACCTATTATTGGAGGTAGGAGCTCCTAGGGTAATTTAGAATGACCTCATCTCAAGATCCTTAGTTACATCTGCAAAGACCCTTTTCACAAATAAGGTGACAATCACAGATTTGGGGGTTAGGATGTGGACATATCTTTTGGGGGACAACCATTAAACACATTACAGGTATTCAGGGGAGCCATTTCAGATTTTTATAAGAAACTTAATAGTGTTCAACACACAATTCTAAGTAGTTTACTTAAAATGAAAGTGATATCCATACCCCTCTTTGTTAGTCTATTACCATGCTGCTATGAATAAATGCCTAAGACTGGGTAATTTATTAAGAAAAGAGACTTAAATGACTCACAGTTTAGCATGGCTAGGGAGGCCTCAGGAAATTTACAATCATGGTGAAAGGGACCTCTTCACAGGCCAACAGGAGAGAGAATGAGTGCAAGCAGGGGAAACACCAGACACTTATAAAACCATCAGATCTCCAAAGAACTCACTCACTATCACAACAACAGCATGGGGGAGCCTGCTCCCATGATTCAATTACCTCCACCTAGTCTCACCCTTGACATATGGGGATCATGGGGGATTACAATTCAAGGTGAGATTTGGGTAGGGACACAGAGCCAAACTATATCACCCTCACAATGCATGTCCTGGGACCATTATCAGACAAAGGACTCTTACTTAGGGAATACAAATGATTCTGAGATAGGGGCAGGTGTGTTTTGACTTAAAGCAAAAACAGACTTATAAACTTTCACTTTGTCTCTCTAAAATAAAGTACTGACTTTTTAAACTATAATTTTGAATTGGTAAAACATTCATGTAAACTTAATTAAGATCATATGTTTTAGTTTTTCCTCTTTTGACAGTTTTTAAACTATCATTCAGAAGTGTTAACTTAGCAAAAAAAAACCACTAAATTTCTGAATGAAATGGGTAAAAATATTTTCAAAATGAAAACGTAAAATTCTAAGGAAAAAGATAGATTTGTATATTACTTTTAATATTGGAACATATATTCTCACTTCTACACTTTTTAGACCATAGATTTTTAAGTATTAGATATCTTAAAATGTCAACAACTTTTCATAGATTTAAAACTTGAGATTGCTTCTTGAGTCCTTAGAGAAAAATGGGATTATGTTTGGAGGAAAAATGCCTCTGAGAAATGACTTGAAGACTTATATGAGTATGTGTGAATCTCAAGTTTGAATAGTTTACCCTGTGGTAAGAGGTTGGCAAGATTCTAGGGCCCTTTGTTCCTTGCAATAGAGAAACAATGTTTCCTAAAATGTGGTCTGTAAAACACCAGTCAGCTGCATGATACCCAGTTCCTTAATTCTAACATATATATGCCCACCCCCATTTTAATGAATCTGAAACTGGGTTGCCTATTACATAATGTCAAATGACTTTTTTTAGCCACTAGACCTTGATTGAACAAACTTAGCTATTTATGGATAATGACCTATCATCTAACGATCTCCTCAGTTGACTTATTTGCATTTATTGCACCTCATGTTGCTGAATTTAACTTAGATCTTCAATTGTGGCTTATAAAACATTATACTCCAATGTTGCATTAAAATGAAATATTTTTATAAAAGTGAAGATTGACAGTCTCAAGACAAGTCTTTCAATTTAAGGTAGCAGACACTGCCAAATCTCTTGAAGTAAATCATAAAATACTCAAAGCTGGGAGAAGTCTGATTTATTTAGTCTTTGAATTATTTTATCTGTCAAAAGCTTCCAGATGAATTTCAAGAGAAGCTGATTAACTTCTAGTGATACATACTTAAATGAAGTACATAATAGGAAATGCAGATAAAAGTCTAAGAGTCTTTCTTATGATATATAATTATAATGTCAATTCTGAAGATGCTGAAAAAGTTGATATGAGAGCATAGTTTACAGAAAAAAAAAACATGTCAATCTAATGTCATATTCAACACTTTAGAAAGATGGAAATATTCCTCTTAGAATTTCCAAGGGCAAATTAGCTTATTCAAAGCTCTTAAACATCCTGTAATAATAAAATCTACTTAGCTTTATTTTTTACCATCATTTCCACACACATATAAAACTAAAATACCCCCACCCCCACCAGTATTTCCTCCCTTCTCCCAACCCCACATACAAACTAGCTACTACCATTTACCATTGTTACATCCTGGTGAATATATCTTATCCCAGGGAATAAGTTATTGTAAAAATGTACCTCATCCTCACTTTTGTAAGTGATAAAGTCATGAATACAGTTAAAATCACACACACACCAAAAACTGCAATCCAGAAGACAATACTACTACTAATTTTTCATTAATTTGCTTTATGACTACAAGCACATCTTTTCTTCTCTGAGCTGATTTTTCAATCTGTTCAATAGATAGATTTTACAAAATAATTGTCAACTTTCCTACTGCCCTACCCTTCAGTGCCTGTGATGAGGTCTATTAGATGGGGGATAGAATATCAGCTTGTTTAAACGTTTGCGTCTTGCATTTGAAAACTTTCTTGCTAAACATAAAACCACAATTTATTCTTTGGTTTTCAAGAATAATGCATGAATTTGTTTAATATTTATTATTTTATATCACCCACACTTCTAATGCCACATTCTGAGAGTGCTAGGCTGGCCATCTCAAAGAGATCTATGAAATCAAATGTACCACCTGGTGTTCATTTATCAAGCTCCTTTGATGAGTTGACCCCAATCCTTGCATGAATAGAGCTGTCTGAGGACACAAGAGGGATTTTTGAATTCTTGGCCACATATTTCTCTTTGGTGATGACATTGTTGAAGGTGATTGTTCTCCTTCTTCTTCTCTTTTCTCCTACTTCTTCTCCATCATTATTACTTCTCAGCTTCAACCCACTTTCTACATTATTTCTTATAAGATTGATCTTGGCATGCCTCTGCTTAACACTTCACCCCAAGGGTAAAGTCCAATCTCTTTGCAAAATTTACCGCCCCTTTAAGGAATGGTACATTTTCCCCTCTCTATCCTCATCTTTTGCTATTTTCCCACCAACCACTGTACATTCCAGACATGACTGATTTCTGTTCAGTTCCTTGAATGTATCACGCTCTCTTTTATTGCCATGCTTCTGCACATGCATTTCCTTTATTCAAGGACATGTCTCTATCTCTACCCTCCTCCTTCCACTTGGTTATAATTTTAGTATAGTTTCATCATCATCTGAAAACATCACTTCCTCTAGGTAAATGTATAATGCCCTTATCACCAATATTGCATTCAGTGACATTCCTATCAGCTCCCACAGCATTTCATACATTTCCTAACTCAATAGAATCAGCATTCTGTTGAAATTACCTTCCTCCATGTATACGTCCCCCTAAATTTCAACTTCTGGGGTGGCTTTCCAGCTAGATAATTTCAGATTATATGAGGAGCTCATGATATCCAGAGCTTTGCTCAGCAGTGAGATCATGTCTGAAATCTACTATCTAAAGCGTGTATATGATAATATAAATGATACAGCCTGTTTGGAGTCATTGTGGGTAGCAAAACCTTTTCAGTCTCACCAAACCAATGTGGAAGCAAAATAAATGGCCAACTATTCATTAGATACACAAATCCCAAACATCTTTGACAAATGTCATACATCTAAAATGATCTCCTGTTGCCCCAGGAATTTCTTGCAGTTACTCTAGTGTTCTTGTCTTATCTGGGGATCTGAGAATACTCCTCTACCTTCTCTCTTACATACTTGTTTGCCTGACCTGGAAATGAGTTCATGCTCCCCTCCTAACACCAAACATAGCTGACTTTTTGAAGCTGTGAATCAAGCTAACTACCTGAAATTCTCTGGCATCATAATCATAAGACTTTCAAAAGTCACTGGATCTAGAAAATAACTCTTTTTTATAACTGCAATTCATTTACTAATGTAAAGGTAATGTAAAATTTATTACTATGTTTTGGGGTTCACTGTGATCTAGATACTTTCAACATACTATAACAGTTAATCCTCTCCACAATTCTACAGCTAGTTATTATTTTCCCCATTTTACAGATGAAAAGACGGAGACTCTCAGTAGTCTAGTGGTTTGTCCAAAGTCACACAGCTATTAAGTGTCAGAACTCATGTTAGAAAAAACATATCTCTGATTCTGAAGTCCATGTTATTTCCATTAAGTTGTGTCTCAATGTTTCAGGGCAGGATATCCCTTATTTGGAACCAATTTAAAAACAGATGATTTATTTGAAAATGCTTGCTTTTCATCTGCAATAGAATGTAGTAAAAAATACTTTTTCTTTGGGTCAATGATTTTCACTAGTTACTGAAATGGAGGACTAACCAGCAACACCATCCACCAGGACACATTTGTGGCAGGTGGGAGACATTGGGGTGCACTATCCCCTCTTCTAAAGAACATTCCCTTAAAATCCCTCCTATATCTACCCAGGCAGTTCTTTCCACCATTGCATTCTAGGAGCTGACAGAGCACTGAACCTGGGGTTAGGCAGATGGGAGTTTGAGCCCTAACTCTGCCAATTCCCACTTATGTGAACTGGATGATTGCTAAGTGGCTTCATATCACAAGGAGGAGAGAGAATCTCACAAGTTTGGAAAGGGAGCCACGTGAGCAAAATCACACATGTGCAAGAACCCTAGAAACTGTAAAGATGCTGAACATATATGAGGCAACATTATTGTGCCCTCCAAATCAGCAGTCAATCAAAACTTAAGATATCAGGATTTCATGTGGATATTATAATCGATTATGAGCACTTTAGGAAGGGAGACATGGTCTCATTCATTTCTTTGTGTGCCCCCTAATTAGCCTAGGGTCTGAACAGAATAGAGGCTCTATAATGACTTGATCTTGATTTTCTGAATGGCGATGATCACAGCTCTTCCCTCACCTCCAAGCTGCAAGTCAGTGGTTTCTCCTTACTCTGAAAACATTCTCTGTCTGAAACTTATACCTGAACTTAGAATCTACTGGCTTAGTGTTTTTGGTTTGTTTTTTATTATTATATGTACATAATAATGTTAGCAGGCATCCTTTATCAAGCAGACAAATTGCACTTTACTGACTAATTTAAGCCTTACAGCTACTATATTAGTCCATTTTCATGCTGCTATAAAGAAATACCAGAGACTGGGTAATTTATAAAGAAAAAGAGGTTTAATGGGCTCACAATTCCACATGGCCAGAGAGGCCTCACAGTCATGGCAGAAAATGAAGGAGGAGCAAAGGCATGTTTTACATGGCATCAGGGAAGAGAGCATGTGCAAGGGAACTGTCCATTATAAACCATCAGGTTTCATAAGACATATTCACTGTCATGAGAATAATACAAGAAAAACCTGTCCTTATGATTAAATTACTTCCCACCGGATCCCTCCCACAACTTGTGGGGATTATGGGAGCTAAAATTCAAGATGAGATTTGGATGGGAACAAAGCCAAACCATGTCAGCTATCTCACATATTACTGTACAATATCTATCCCCATTTCCACATGTGAGCTAACTGAGATTTAGAAATGAGATGACAACCCCTTTTTTCTGATTCATCAGGACTCACTGGCAGAAGGGATCCAAACTCAGAGCTCCCTGAGGCCTGACACAGCCTCTTTACCATGCTGATGACTTTGCTAAATTTTGTCTGACAAGTCAGGGAACATCAGGGACTTGCATGAAGTAAGTGTTAAATAAACATTCTCATATTCTTCATCTGTGACAGAGAGATAGTAAAGGTCCCTACTTCATGAGATCATATGAAGATAAAATGATACTGTCTACGAAATGTTTAACAAAATGTCTGCCACAGAAAAACATTCAATGATAAGTGAATCTCATCTTGAATTGTAATCCTCTTAATCCTCACGTGTCAAGGGAGAGAGCAGGTGGAGGCAATTGAATCATGGGAGTGGTTTCCCCCATGCTGTTCTCATGAAAGTGAATTCTCACAAGATCTGATGGTTTTATAAAGAGCTCTTCCCATCTTTGCTTAGCACTTCTCCTTCCTGCCACCTTGTGATGAAGGAGCCTTGCTTTACCTTCATCTTCTGCCATGATTGTAAGTGGCCTGAGGCCTCTCCAGCCATGCTGAACTGCGAGTCAATTAAAGCTCTTTCCTTCATAAATTACTCAGTCTTGGGTATTTTTTATAGCAATGTGAAAACAGATTAATACAGTAAATTGGTACTGAGGTAGTGGAGCATTGCTATAAAATACCTGAGAATGTGGAAGCAACTTTTGAACTGGGTAATGGGCAGAAGTTGGAACAGTTTTGAGTGCTCAGAAGACAGGAAGATGTGGGAAAGGTTGGAACTTCTAGAGACTTTTTGAATGACTTTAACCTAACTGCTGATAATGATATGGGCAATGAAGTCCAGGTTAAGAGTCTTAGATGGAGATGAGGAAGTTCTTGGGAACTGGAGCAAAAGTGACTCTTGCTGTCTTTTAGCAAAGAGACTGGTGTCATTTTGCCCCGCCTTAGAAATCTGTGAAACTTTGAACTTGAGAGACATGATTTATGATATCTGGCAGAAGAAATGTTTAAGTATTATAGCAAAGCATTCAACATGTGACCTGGGTGCTCTTAAAAGCATTCAGTTTTATGCATTCACAAAGAGATTGTTTAAAATTGGAACTTATGTTTAAAAGGGAAGCAGAACATAAAAGTTTGAAAAATTTGCAGCCTAATGGCTTGATGAAAAGGAAAATCCACTTTCTGGGGAGAAATTCAAGTTGGCTAAGAAATTTGAATAATGAGAAGACAAATGTTAATCACCAAGATAATGGGAAAATGTCTGCAGGGCATGTCAGAGGTCTTCATAGCAGCCCCTCCCATCACAGGCCCAGAGGCCTAGGAAGCAAAAACAGTTTCTCAGGCTATGTCCAGGGCCTTCTGCTTTGTGCAGTCTCAGGACTTGATGCCCTGTGTCCCAGCCTTGACTAAAAGGGTCCAACATACAGCTCAGGACATTGCTTCAGAGGATATAAGCCAGGAGTCTTGGCAGCTTACACATGGTTTTGGGACTGTGGGTGCACAGAGGTCAAGAATTGAGGTATAGGAGCCTCCACCTAGATTTCAGAGGATGTATGGAAATACTTAGATATCCGGGCAAAAGTTGGCTGCAGGAGTGGAGCCCTCATGGAGACCCTCTGCTAGGGCAGTGCAGAAGGGAAATGTGGGGTTGAAGCCCCCACAAGGAGTCCCCATTGGAGCACTGCCTACTGGAGCTGTGAGAAGAAGGCAACAGTCCTCCAGACCCCAGAAGGGTAGATCCACCGCCCGCTTGTACTGTACACCTGGGAACACTGCAGACACTAAATGTCAGTCTGTGAAAGCAGCTTGGAGTGGGGCTGTACCCTGCAAAGCCATGGGATGGGGCTGTGCAAAGCTGTGGGAGCCCACCTCTTGCATCAGCGTGACCTGGATGTGAGACACGAAGCCAAAGGAGGTCATTTTGGAGCTCTAAGATTTGACTGCCCTGCTGAATTTCAGACTTGCGTGGGGCCTGCAGCCCCTTCATTTTGGCCGATTTCGAATGATTGTATTTACCCAATGCCATTACCCCCATTATAGCTAGAAAGTAACTAACTTGCTTTTGATTTTACAGGTTCATAGGAGGATGGGACTTATCTTGTCTCAGAGGATACTTTAGACATGGAGTTTTTAGTTAATGCTGAAATGAATTAAGACTTCGGGGGACTCTTGGGAAGGCATGATTGGTTTTGAAATGTAAAAGGGACATATCATTTGGGAGGTGCCAGGGGTGGAATTCTATGATTAGTCCCCACCCAAATCTTATCTTAAATTGTAATTCCCATAATCCCCACATTTCAAGGGAGAGACCAGGTCGAGGTAAGTGAATCATGGGGGCAGTTTCCCCCATGCTGTTATCATGATAGTGAGTGAGTTCTCATGAGATCTGATGGTTTCATAAGGTGATCTCACCACCTTCACTCAGCACTTCTTCCTGCTGCCTTGTGAAGAAGGTGCCTTGTTTCCCCATTGCCTTCTGCCACGATTGTAAGTTTCCTGAGGCCTCCCTCCCCAGCCACGCTGAACTGTGAGTCAATTAAACCTCTCTCTCTTTTTTTTTAAAATAAATTACCCAGTCTTGGGTATTTCCTTATAGCAGCATAAGAGCAGGCTAGACAGGTTATTATTAAGCTTTTTCATCAAATTTTATTTTTTCCTACTCTCCTCCCTCTTCTGTGGCATAATATTCTCAAACATAGTGTCAGCACTAACATTTCTTTTACTTTTGCCCCACACAGAAGCCTGCACCAGATCTGTAACCCCCAAAATATATGAATAGATAGGATATAAAGTTCAGAAGGTCTGCTGGGATTTGACTCATAGGGTGATCAGTTTGGGAATCAGAACCAATGACCAAATGCTCATTACATATGAACAGCACTCTATAGTTTAGAGTTAAGCAATACAATGCAATGGTTAGAATCACAGACTTTGTAGTCAACTTGAATTAAAAAACCAAAATTTGGTATAGATTCAATACATGCAAATTGAGTGCTTGCTATGCATCAAGCACTGGGAAAGAAATTTTACACTAACACTTTGTGAACTTGTGCAAGTCAATAAATCTTCCTATCCTCAGTTTCTTCGTCTGTAAAATGAGCATGACAGTCTTGCTGATAGCACTGTAGGCTTCATAAGAAGCAGTATGTCAAGAGTTCTTAGAACAGTGCCTAGTGATGGTACCTCTAATTACTTGGCCTGACGGATTTGCTGTTGGAAATCTTGAGCAATATTTTTACTACCATTGACCTCATTTTTGGGGTGAGGAAATTGAAGAGACTCATTTACGATGCTCTACTATTCTTGCGGGCAGCACTAGTGGGTGTCAGCAGGTATTCATCAGTCCTTCATAAGGGAGTTGTAAGAATGAATAAACTGTGGAGGATATCCAGCAGCTGCAGAGGAGAATATTACCCAGCTTTCTCTAAGTCTTCCCACCAGTGAGTCCTGGAGCACCAGACATGGCCACGTGAATTTGTTGGGCCTCCAGGAGCTGAATGAAAGCAGGAAATCTGTCAGCCTTGGCCTCAACCCTAAGAAAATTCTGCCACCCCTTGCTGCCAACTCAGATGCTTGTCATATTATTCATGAATGTGGTGTCTTCCCCAAGAAGCTGTTGGCTCCCCAAGGCTGGCATGGGTAGGCAGGCACTGGAAACCCAGAAATCCAGACCAACAGTGGGAGAGTCTGGCATGCAGTTGGGGGGACTGCTAGGCCCATCAATTTATGTCGATTCTGGGCAAACTAAGAATGGTCCCCTAAGGCTGGCATCCTAAGGACAAGTCTATTAATCACTCCATGGAAGCGAAGCATTATGCCAGACATTGCATGGGAAGTGCGAAGGGAGGTGTCTTAGACTGCTCAGGCTGCCATGACAAAAACTGGGTGGCTAAAACAACAGAAATGTATTTTCTTAATGTTTTGGAGGCTGGAAGTCTGAGATACCAATATAGTCAGTTGATGGTGAGGGCTTTTTTCCTGACTTGCACCTTCCCACTGTGTTTTCATAAGATTGTGAGAGAGAATGAGCAAGTTCTCTGGTGTCTCTTCTTATAAGAGCACTAATTTCATCATTAGTCCCCACTCTTATGATCTCATCTAAACCTAAATACCTCTCAAAGGCCTCATCTATAAATACTAAAACAGTGGGGGTTAGAGCTTCAATGCATACATTCTGTGGGGAACACAATTCATCAACAGTAGGAGATAAACATTTTATTGCATTTGGGGTCTGGTCAATTTTGATTGATGTATTTAAGAGAATCAATGATAAATTAGGAAATTCACCAAAGAGAAATTGGAATGGTAAAGGATCTTAAAATCATGTTATATAAGAAAAAAGTAGACATAAAGCAACTATTGGGGGCCTAGACTAGTTTAACAGGAGAAAGTGTTATGAAATTGCAAATTGTGGAATAGGAACAGCTCCAGTCTCCAGCTCCCAGCGCGAGTGACACAGAAGACAGGTGATTTCTGCATTTTCAACTGAGGTACTGGGTTCATCTCACTTGGGAGTGCCGGACAATCAGTGCTGGTCAGCTGCTACAGCCTGACCAGCCAGAGCTGAAGCAGGGCGAGGCATTGCCTTACCTGGGAAGTGCAAGGGGGAAGGGAATTCCTTTTCCTAGCCAGGGGAACTGACACACACAACACCTGGAAAATTGGGTAACTCCCACCCCATTACTGCGCTTTACCAATGGTCTTAGCAAATGGGCACACCAGGAGATTATATCCCACACCTGGCTGGGAGGGTCCCACGCCCACTAAGCCTCCCTCATTGCTAGCACAGCGGTCTGTGATCTAAGGGCAAGGCAGCAGTGAGGCTGGGGGAGGGGCGCCCACCATTGCTGAGGCTTAAGTAGGTAAACAAAGCCACTGGGAAGCTCGAACTGGGTGGAGCTCACAGCAGCTCAAGGAGGCCTGCCTGTCTCTGTAGACTCCACCTCTGGGGACAGGGCACAGCTAAACAACAATAACAACAAAGCAGCAGAAACCTCTGCAGACACAAACGACTCTGTCTGACAGCTTTGAAGAGAGCAGTGGATCTCCCAACACGGAGGCTGAGATCTGAGAATGGACAGACAGTCTGCTCAAGTGGGTCCCTGACCCCTGAGTAGCCTAACTGGGAGACATCCCCCACTAGGGGCAGACCGACACACCACACCTCACACGGTGGAGTACACCCCAGAGAGGAAGCTTCCAAAGCAAGAATCAGACAGGTACACTCGCTGTTCAGCAATATTCTATCTTCTGCAGCCTCTGCTGCTGATACCCAGGCAGACAGGGTCTGGAGTGGACCTCAAGCAATCTCCAACAGACCTACAGCTGAGGGTCCTGACTGTTAGAAGGAAAACTAACAAACAGGAAGGACACCCACACCAAAACGCCATCAATACATCACCATCATCAAAGACCAGAGGCAGATAAAACCACAAAGATGGGGAAAAAGCAGGGCAGAAAAGCTGGAAATTCAAAAAATAAGAGCGCATCTCCCCCTCCAAAGGAACGCAGCTCATCACCAGCAATGGATCAAAGCTGGACAGAGAATGACTTTGACGAGATGAGAGAAGAAGGCTTCAGTCCATCAAACTTCTCAGAGCTAAAGAAGGAATTACGTACCCAGTGCAAAGAAACTAAAAATCTTGAAAAAAGAGTGGAAGAATTGATAACTAGAATAATTAATGCAGAGAAGGCCATAAACGAACTGACAGAGATGAAAACCATGACACAAGAAATACGTGACAAATACACAAGCTTCAGTAACCAACTCGATCAACTGGAAGAAAGAGTATCAGCGATTGAGAATCAAATGAATGAAATGAAATGAGAAGAGAAATCTAAAGAAAAAAGAAGAAAAAGAAATGAACAAAGCCTGCAAGAAGTATGGGATTATGTAAAAAGACCAAATCTACGTCTGATTGGGGTGCCTGAAAGTGAGGGGGAAAATGGAACCAAGTTGGAAAACACTCTTCAAGATATCATCCAGGAGAACTTCCGCAACCTAGTAGGGCAGGCCAATATTCAAATTCAGGAAATACAGAGAACACCACAAAGATACTGCTAGAGAAGAGCAACTCCAAGACACATAATTGCCAGATTCACCAAAGTTGAAATGAAGGAAAAAATCTTAAGGGCAGCCAGAGAGAAAGGTCGGGTTACCCACAAAGGGAAGCCCATCAGACTAACAGCAGATCTCTCGGCAGAAACTCTACAAGCCAGAAGAGAGTGGGGGCCAATATTCAACATTCTTAAAGAAAAGAATTTTCAACTCAGAATTTCATATCCAGCCAAACTAAGTTTCATAAGTGAAGGAGAAATAAAATCCTTTACAGATAAGCAAATGCTTAGAGATTTTGTCACCATCAGGCCTGCCTTACAAGAGACCCTGAAGGAAGCACTGAACATGGAAAGGAACAACTGGTACAAGCCATTGCAAAAACAGGCCAAAATGTAAAGACCGTCGAGGCTACGAAGAAACTGCATCAACTAATGAGCAAAATAACCAGTTAATATCATAATGGCAGGATCAAGTTCACACATAACAATATTAACCTTAAATGTAAATGGACTAAATGGTCAAATTAAAAGACACAGACTGGCAAACTGGATAAAGAGTCAAGACCCATCAGTCTGCTGTATTCAGGAGACCCATCTCACACGCAGAGACATACATAGGCTCAAAATAAAGGGATGGAGGAAGATCTACCAAGCAAATGCAGAACAAAAAAAAGCAGGGGTTGCAATACTAGTCTCTGATAAAATAGATTTTAAACCATGAAAGATCAAAAGAGACAAAGAAGGCCATTACATAATGGTAAAGGGATCAATTCAACAGGAAGAGCTAACTATCCTAAATATATATTCACCCAATACAGGAGCACCCAGATTCATAAAGCAAGTCCTTAGAGACTTACAAAGAGACTTAGATTCCCATACAATAATAATGGGAGACTTCAACACCCCACTGTCAACATTAGACAGATCAACGAGACAGAAAGTTAACAAGGATATCCAGGAATTGAACTCATCTCTTCAGCAAGCAGACCTAATAGACATCTACAGAACTCTCCACCCCAAATCAACAGAATATACATTCTTCTCAGCACCACATCACACTTATTCCAAAATTGACCACATAGTTGGAAGTAAAGCACTCCTCAGCAAATGTACAAGAACAGAAATTATAACAAACTGTCTCTCAGACCACAGTGCAATCAAACTAGAACTCAGGACTAAGAAACTCAATCAAAACCGCTCAACTACATGGAAACTGAATAACCTGCTCCTGAATGACTACTGGGTACATAACGAAATGAAGGCAGAAATAAAGATGTTCTTTGAAACCAATGAGAACAAAGATACAACATACCAGAATCTCTGGGACACATTTAAAGCAGTGTGTAGAGGGAAATTTATAGTGCTAAATGCCCACAAGAGAAAGCTGGAAAGATCTAAAATTGACACTCTAACATCACAATTAAAAGAACTAGAGAAGCAAGAGCAAACACATTCAAAAGCTAGCAGAAGGCAAGAAATAACTAAGATCAGAGCAGAACTGAAGGAGATAGAGACACAAAAAACCCTCCAAAAAGTCAATGAATCCAGGAGTTGGTTTTTTGAAAAGATCAACAAAATTGATAGACCGCTAGCAAGACTAATAAAGAAGAAAAGAGAGAAGAATCAAATAGACGCAATAAAAAATGATAAAAGGGATATCACCACTGACCCCACAGAAATACAAACTACCATCAGAGAATACTATAAACACCTCTATGCAAATAAACTAGAAAATCTAGAAGAAATGGATAATTTCTTGGACACTTAAACTCTCCCAAGACTAAACTAGGAAGAAGCTGAATCCCTGAATAGACCAATAGCAGGCTCTGAAATTGAGGCAATAATTAATAGCTTACCAACCAAAAAAACCAGGACCAGATGGATTCACAGCTGAATTCTACCAGAGGTACAAGGAGGAGCTGGTACCATTCCTTGTGAAACTATTCCAATCAATAGAAAAAGAGGGAATCCTCTCTAACTCATTTTATGAGGCCAACATCATCCTGATACCAAAGCCTGGCAGAGACACAACATAAAAAGAGAATTTTAGACCAATATCCTTGATGAACATCGATGTAAAAATCCTCAATAAAATACTGGCAAACTGGATCCAGCAGCACATCAAAAAGCTTATCCACCATGATCAAGTGGGCTTCATCCCTGGGATGCAAGGCTGGTTCAACATATGCAAATCAACCAATGTAATCCAGCATATAAACAGAACCAAAGACAAAAACCACATGATTATCTCAGTAGATGCAGAAAAGGCCTTTGACAAAATTCAACAGCCCTTCATGCTAAAAACACTCAATAAATTCGGTATTGATGGAACGTATCTCAAAATAATAAGAGCTATTTATGACAAACCCACAGCCAATATCATATTGAATGGGCAAAAACGGGAAGCATTCCCTTTGAAAACTGGCACAAGACAGGGATGCCCTCTCTCACCACTCCTATTCAACATAGTGTTGGAAGTTCTGGCTAGGGCAATTAGGCAAGAGAAAGAAATCAAGGGTATTCAGTTAGGAAAAGAAGAAGTCAAATTGTCCCTGTTTGCAGATGACATGATTGTATATTTAGAAAACCCCATTGTCTCAGCCCAAAATCTCCTTAAGCTGATAAGAAACTTCAGCAAAGTCTCAGGATACAAAATTAATGTGCAAAAATCACAAGCATTCTTATACACTAGTAACAGACAGAGAGCCAAATCATCAATGAACTTCCATTCACAATTGCTTCAAAGAGAATAAAATACCTAGGAATCCAACTTACAAGGAAAGTAAAGGACCTCTTCAAGGAGAACTACAAACCACTGCTCAGTGAAATCAAAGAGGACACAAACAAATGGAAGAACATACCATGCTCATGGATAGGAAGAATCAATATCGTGAAAATGGCCATACTGCCCAAGGTTATTTATAGATTCAATGCCATCCCCATCAAGCTACCAATGAGTTTCTTCACAGAATTGGAAAAACTGCTTTAAAGTTCATATGTAACCAAAAAAGAGCCCGCATCTCCAAGTTAATCTTTAGTCAAAAGAACAAAGCTGGAGGCATCACGCTACCTGACTTCAAACTATACTACAAGGCTACAGTAACCAAAACAGCATGGTACTGGTACCAAAACAGAGATATAGACCAATGGAACAGAACAGAGTCCTCAGAAATAATACCACACATCTACAGCCATCTGATCTTTGACAAACATGAGAAAAACAAGAAATGGGGAAAGGATTCCCTATTTAATAAATGATGCTGGGAAAATTGGCTAGCCATAAGTAGAAAGCTGAAACTGGATCCTTTCCTTACTCCTTATACGAAAATTAATTCAAGATGGATTAGAGACTTAAATGTTAGACCTAATATCATAAAAACCCTAGAAGAAAACCTAGGTAGTACCATTCAGGACATAGGCATGGGCAAGGACTTCATGTCTAAAACACCAAAAGCAACGGCAACAAAAGCCAAAATTGACAAATGGGATCTCATTAAACTAAAGAGCTTCTGCACAACAAAAGAAACTACCATCAGAGTGAACAGGCAACCTACAGAATGGGAGAAAATTTTTGCAATCTGCTCATCTGACAAAGGGCTAATATCCAGAACCTACAAAGAACTCAAACAAATTTACAAGAAAAAAACAAACAACACCATCAAAAAGTGGGCAAAGGATATGAACAGACATTTCTCAAAAGAGAACATTCATACAGCCAACAGACAAATGAAAAAATGCTCATCATCACTGGCCATCAGAGAAATGCAAATCAAAACCACAATGAGATACCATCTCACACCAGTTAGAATGGCAATCATTAAAAAGTCAGGAAACAACAGGTGCTGGAGAGGATGTGGAGAAATAGGAACACTTTTACACTGTTGGTGGGATTGTAAACTAGTTCAAACATTATGGAAAACAGTATGGCGATTCCTCAAGGATCTAGAACTAGAACTACCATATGACCCAGCCATCCCATTACTGGGTATATACCCAGAGGATTATAAATCATGCTGCTATAAAGACACATGCACATGTATGTTTATTGTGGCACTATTCAGAATAGCAAACACTTGGAATCAACCCAAATGTCCATCAGTGACAGACTGGATTAAGAAAATGTGGCACATATACACCATGGAATACTATGCAGCCATAAAAAAGGATGAGTTTGTGTCCTTTGTAGGGACATGGATGCAGCTGTAAACCATCATTCTCAGCAAACTATCGCAAGAACAGAAAACCAAACACCTCGTGTTCTCACTCATAGGTGGGAACTGAACAATGAGATCACTTGGACTCGGGAATGGGAAAATCACACACCGGGGCCTATCATGGGGAGGGGGGAGGGGGAAGGATTGCATTGGGAGTTATACCTGATGTAAATGATGAGTTGATGTGTGCTGACGAGTTGATGGGTGCAGCACACCAATATGGCACAAGTATACATATGTAACAAACCTGCACATTATGCACATGTACCCTAGAACTTAAAGTATAATAATAATAATAATAATAAAAGAAAAGAAAATGTGGCACATATACCAAAAAAAAAAAAGAAAAAGAAATGGCAAATTGTTAGAGTGTTAACAGAAAGATACTAGAACCCTAGTTACAAAATTATTGGGGCAATAGTTAAAATTTAAGATAGTATTTATAAACATTTAGTATTTTATCATAATTTTAGTGTGCAAGTTTTACATTGTTACTGTGTTACTTGCTCATTATATGGGTGATCATCACAAATGAATAGTGCATTCATTTAGTAATTATAATATTAAAATTCAACCCTACTGGTCAATCCTTCTAGCAATAGTCAAATGATTTGAACAGAAATGTTTTTTAGTCTGCAGTCATAGGCCAGCAGATACATAAAATGTTATTGAAAAATTAACCTTTTATGGCAAATAAATCTAGCCCCAAGTAAACCCTTTTACCAGGATCTCTTACTTACTCATTTGGTTGCAGCTTACAAGCCCATTTAAAAGATTATCGGAGGTTTCTTTTAAATTGTTTTGCCTTTTTTTTTTTGTTTTGGTTTTTTAAGATGGAGTTTTGCTCTTTCACCCAGGCTGGGGTGCAGTGATGTGATCTCAGCTCAATGCAACCTCCGCCTTCCGGTTTCAAATGATTCTCCTGCCTCAGCCTCCCGAGTAGCTGGGATTACAGGCACCTGCCACCACACCCGGCTAATTTTTGTATTTTTAGTAGAGATGGGGTTTCACCATGTTGGCCAGGCTGGTCTCAAACTCCTGACCTCGTGACCCACTGCCTCGGCCACCAAAAATGCTGGGATTACAGGCATGAACCACTGTGCCTGGCCTCGTCTTGCCTTTTAATCTTTATACTAGAGATATAATTGATTTACCCATCATCATTACAGCATTAGATGTGTTACAGATTTCACAGTGTACTTTTACCAATGAGGAGTTTACTTTCATATGTTTTCGTGTTACTAATTGAAGTCCTCCTTCATCTTAGAACTCCCAATAACATCTCTTGTAAGGCAGGCCTAGTGTTGATGAACTCTCTCAGCTATTGTTTTCCTGAGAAAATCTTTATCACCTCTTAATTTTTGAAAGACAAAGTTGCTGGGTATAATATTCTTGGCTGATAGGTTCTTTTCCCCCCAGGTTTTTGAATATTTATCTCTCAATGCATAGACATATAGAAACATTACATTGTATCCCATAAATAGATACAATTATTATCTGTTAATTTAAAACAAAATAAAATTGCAAAAGGACTCATTGGAGTAAATGGATAAATTCATAAATCCCTTCCATAGAAAAATGCACCAATACATCAACCCTGACATGTAGTTTCAGAGAATTAAGAACCACCAGTTTAGATAGTATCATTGTTGGTGTTTAGTAATTATATGCTCAATGACTGAATAAATTCATGAATGAGTAAAGATTGAAGCCTACTTTATCTTGAGATTAGGATATTTCATATGCATGAATATGTATAATGAGGTATCACTTTTCTCTTAAGACAGAGGCCTTTTCTGGAGAGTTTCAGGCACATCTTCTTGCATCCATCGGGCTCTAGTAGGCTCTGCTTAGCTTAGCTTCAAGATGTAGGTCTGGTCCAGCTCTGCTCTTGATGTCTCACTCTGCGGCCCAGGTTTATAGGGGAGTGGGCACCCAGGCCATGTGCACATGGTGATGGCAGAAGCAGGAGATAGCAAATTCAAGAGAGCAGGCACATTTCTCATCTGTTTGCATCATGCCTGCTCACATCCTACTGACATGACAAATCAACAGCCACCCCAAAAGTCACAGGGTGGGGAATATATTTTATTACCACAAAGCCAAAGCAAGAGTGTGGATGGTTAATGTTACAGGGTAATGAAAAATTAAAACCAATAATTCAATTTAGCTAACTCCTTCCCTTCCAGTTGTAGGAGCCAGTTGTGTGACTAAAGTCTCCTTATTTCTCAAAAAGGCATTTCTTTTTCACTAAACTACCTTCTTTAGGTCAAATTCAACCTTTGAAAATTACATGAGATGATTATTAAAATGTATTTTCAATTGATCAGATGTGCAGCTCAGGATTCCTGGTCATTCTTTGATGTTTAACCTTACATGACTCTTTGGAAAGCATCACTCTGGGTTCTCCTTACTCAGAATAGATTCAATAAGTGATTTCTCTCCTTTCTTTCACTCTTTATTTATGTAAATATTTCAAATTTATATTTCTTAGTTGGGGGATAAGACAAATAACTTTTTTTTTTTTTTTTTTGAGACTAAGTTTTGTTCTTGCCGCCCAGGCTGGAGTATACTGGTGTGATCTTGGCTCACTGCAACTGCCGCCTCCCAGGTTCAAGCGATTCTCCTGCCTCGGCCTCCCGAGTAGCTGGGATTACAGGTGCCCACCACCAAGCCCAGCTAATTTTTGTATTTTTGGTAGAGAAGAGGTTTCACCATGTTGGCCAGGCTGGTCTTGAACTCCTGACCTCAGGTGATCCGCCTGCCTCAGCCTCCCAAAGTGACAAATAACTTTTACAACCTACCATTCTAGACTATCACAAGCAACTTGTCTTTTTTTTTTTTTTTTTCCATAGTAGCCAGGTTTTTAATTCTCTCTTCATTTATTATATATTTCTTAATGACACTTCAGATGTGCCACAAAATTAGCATTCTAGAAGCCCTTATTTGTAGGATAAATCTGAGCTAAAAAAAGTACACTTACACTATATCTAGAATTTGGAAAGCAAGTTATATCTGGCATAAAAACAGTAAGAAAATGAGAATGGAAATGTATTCCTACTGGGTGGTATGTTTCCAATTAAATCCGGCTGCTATTTTAATGATCTTAGAGGAACGGATGTAATTCAATGCAAAACATATTGGCACCTGATCTGTGCCAGGTGCTCTGATGATGGGTTCTGGGGACTTAAGGATGCACAAGATTCATCTCTCCACTCAAGTTGCTCACAGACCAGCAGGGAAGGCCTTAACTCACTCACTCATTCACTCACCCATTCATTCAACAACTAAGTCCCAAGTCATCTGCTAGTCATAGTTTTGAGTGCTGAGGATACAGAGCTGAAAAATGGACTAAATTTCAATCTTTATAAACCTAAAACTCCAGTTGGAGAGAGCCATTTTAGAATAATGTGAGGTCTAACTTTAGGACAATGTGAATAGCCATTACCTATTTCTAGATCTTTTTCAGAGTTTTTCTTTCTCTCTCAAAACACCTCCAGGATTTGAGCTATAAACTAAAGTAGAGATTTTACTTTGGACAAGATGGTCACTTGAGGTATGAATTAACCAGACTTCTTATAGTAAGCTCATTCTTAAGAGGTACGTGCTCACCCCTCATACTCCAAAGGAAAAAATGTAGAACAGTTGTACCAAAACTTACTTTGTTTTACTTAATGCACCCAAATAATCTGCTGTACTTCTCAAAAATGCAAATTTCTGCACCTACTCTAGACCACTTGTTTGTGAATTTTCACACATTAAGTACAGGGATTTCTTCCTTCAAAAAAGTTCTCCAATAATTTAGACACAGTTAGGTTTGGAACTATTTGTCCCAGGACATGAAAAAAACTTCACAGAGCTGCGTTTGAAGGACAAATTCAAGGGAGCAGAAAAGAATTTCAGACAAACAAAACACAGATGAAGAATTAAGAGTAAACAAATGAATAAACAAAGGAAGCAAGAGAGGGAATGAAGAAGGAATTTGTAAGAATAAACTGATAGAAAATTTTTTATCAGTATTATCAATGTTTGAGGCCCTTTTTTGTTCTTGTTTGTTGCTTGAAAATTCCTTGAAGTTCTGAGATTTAGATCAGGAGCTAGAAAACCTGGGTTTAATCCCAATTTTAGTATTGGGAATACTTGGTCAAAGTTCCTCCCTTCTCAGACTTTTATGCTCCATTCATAAAGATTAAGGATTCACCCAGGTGCTGCTGAAGGGCCTTTTAGCTTTGAGAATGCTCATACTCTGATCTGTTTGGCAATAGATGAGGCTATCACAGAGTTTCCCTCTAGAATCAGAAGACAGGCAAGAAGGGGTGGTAACTCAGTTGTGCATTCTCAAGCATATCAATGCAGACCAGCATTTAAAAATATGCACTTTGTGCCCGGGCCCAGTGGCTCATGCCTGTCTGTAGTCCTAGCACTTTGGGAGGCCGAGGCAGGTGGATTGCCTGAGTTCAGGAGTTTAAGACCAGCCTGGGCAACACGGTGAAACCCCGTCTCTACTAAAATACAAAAAAAAAAAAAAAAAAATTAGCCAGGTGTGGCAGTGTGCACCTGTAGTCCCAGCTTCTCAGGACGGTAAGGCAGGAGAATTGCTTGAACTCAGGAGGTGGACGTTGCAGTGAGCTGAGATCACACCACTGCACTCCAGTCTGGGCAACAGAGTGAGACTCTGTCTCAAAAAAAAAAAAAAGGGGTGCACTTTCCAAAAAAGAAAACAACCAGCTGGGAAATCCATGTTAAAATGTTCCCTCCAGGTTGGCTCTGAAAATGCCCAAAGGTAGAATATTATTATCTCCAAAATTCTGAAGGGGCAGAAGGAGGGCAAGTCTATATCTGATGCCAAATACATAAAGGCCATTCTAGTTGGTTAATGGAATTCACAGTTTGAAAAGAAAGCAACTTGTTTTTGTAAGACTCATTTCCAGAGAGCCAGCTCCTCTGTTTCCACTTGCACCAAATGACTTCAGGTCAGAAGAATATGGAAAGGACAGTCTCAGTCAAGGCTCCAAGAGCTGAGGCTAACAAGGCCCTAGGGGAAAGATCTTCAAAGGGTACACAGATATTACTTACTGTGTCTGCCGTTTGATCCAAACGGACCAAAAGGAAGCAGAACTGCCATTGCAGGCTAGGCACCAGGAAGTGTGAAAATGCCATGTTAATGGCTACGGACTGTGGACCCTCCTACAAGCTGTTCTTTGGAATTCTGATCTGGTTTGGCTGAAGGGCTGTGCCAGTAAAAACCACTTCCACCTGGCTACTTTGCAGAATTGGGGCATTAGGAAGTTTGACAACCTGCTTTTCATGATCATCAACAGGTACCATTGGAAGAGACCTGAATTCTGGCTGTGAATGGAATTCCCACTCCTGTGAGATCTTGTACAGGTTACTTTCCCTCTCTGAGCCTTAATTTACTCACTGTTAAGAGAAGGAAATTGGATTAGCCTTGATGCATTGGGAGTACAGAAAAGCAAGCTTTGCTTTAAGTAGCTAATATGTGGCTAAAAACTGACTGTAGGCTATACTATGTCTGCCTGTATGTGTTTATAATGGAGGCAACTAAGTTTCAGAGACAGAGCTTTCCTATGGTCAGTTCAGTAAATGTGAGTTGGGCATATTGCTAGGTACAGGAGGTCAAGGAATGAACAAGGCTCAGTTCCTTCTCTTGACGAGGTTCTATTTGATGGCAAGGCAAACCTGTAAACAGATAGTGCAGTGTGTTGGGAGCAGCAGAGGACATAATGCCACCGGATGGGAGAGATAGAGATAAGGCATGGATAGGAGTATAGCATTCTCCAGTAAGTAGGGGCAGGAGAGACTGAAAGAGAAGGCTTGTCAGTAGGAAACAAATTCCTGAATTGTCTTGTATGATGATTATGGGTCGTCTTTTTAAAAAATAAAATGTGAGATGGAGTGGCTAGAAGAAAGAAGAAAGAATAAAGGAAGACTTTCCAAGGCAGGAGAAAAGAAATAAGGCATGGAACTGTATAAGGAGTAGCATAGCAGAGATGGAACTAAAAATTCATCCAATTAATTCAGTGTTGCTGGAGGGTAAAATAGAAGGAAATGAAAGAGTGGTTAATCTGGGCTAAAGCAATATCTTCTAAAAGCAAATTCATTCTTCATTCATTAAACCATTCTTCCTTTTATTGCATTTTATTTGAAAATACATTATAAAAGATTTCAATACACAAAATGTGACAAAGAATAAATGAAAGCCCATATACCTACCATTCAGTTTAGGAAATAAAACGTTGCCAACGTAATTATAGAGGCTTGCATTCCCTATGCTAAGCATACCCATTAAGAGCAGATTCATCTCTCGGGATGAGAATCACAGTAATTAAACTCTGAGGAATGAAGTATAAAATTGTAAATTTAATTTATTAACTGATATTGCAAAATACAACTGTCACATGGACCGGAATATGAATGTCCCTGAGGTCAGTACATTCCTTCCCTGTACCAAGCTACAGGGTACACCACATCTTAGTCAAAAGCCAGTTTTTCAGTTAACAGTGAGAAATTCCAGGCAGTCTGAACAGCTTATTCTTTTCCAGTGGCTGGTTCCTCATGAAATGTCAAATTATTGTCAGATGTTTTCTTGGTAAATCTGGAATCAGATTAATCAAAAATTGAATGGCACAAACTTCCTGTTTCCTTCCTTCCTTCCTTCCTTCCTTCCTTCCTTCCTTCCTTCCTTCCTTCCTTCCTTCCTTCCTTCCTTCCTTCTCTCCAATATCCTTCCTTCCTTCCTTCCTTCCTTCCTTCCTTCCTTCCTTCCTTCCTTCCTTCTTTCCTAAAGTAACCCAACCACCTCACCTTGGGGACATGTTCTCAGGACCTCTTGAGACAGCGCCTTGGGCCATGCTTACTCATATTTGTCTCAGAATAAATCTCTTCAAGTATTTTACAGAGTTTGGCTTTTTGGGTCAACATTCCCAGCAACACTGTGAACTGTGACTTTTTATTCTTTTAACAACCTGTTACTGCTTAATCATCCAGAGTTATTTGCTATTTCCTATGTACAAAATCCTGCTCGTGCTAAGAGCTGTATAATTGACAAAAATAAATACATAAACATAGGCTCTGACCACATTATTCTTGTAAATTCATGGAGGAGGCAAATGTAAACTAAATGAATACAGAATTACAAATTTATAAAATGTGATAATTTGTAGTTATCTCTACAAGGAACACTACATTAATAAAAAGTGACAGTAGGGAAAACTAATTTCAATTTCAGGGGAATTCACAGTGGCTTCTCTGAGGAAGTGACACTGGAGTCGAGACTGGAAAGTAAGTAGGAGTTAGAGAAATACAAAGTTGGGTGTGTCTCAGGGGAGAAGGGTTAAAATTATTGTGCAATTCAGTTAATGGCACAATATCAATAAGATTTCAGATTTCTCCTGAGGAGACTGGGAAGCCACTGAAAGGTATTAGGGAAGAGAGTTACCTAATTTAATTTGTTTTCTGTTTGTTTATTTGTTTATTGCTTTTTAAAAAGTGTACTCAATGTGTATAATGAATTCGCACTAGATAAAAATAGAAATAGGCAATTCCTCCCACCAGGTCTACCACACCACCATCACTTTGAGTGTGGGCTATACTTAGCAATTCACATCCAATATTTAGAGTATGGGACAGGGCAAAGTAGTAACTTTATAGAAAAAAACTAACAAACAAACTGGCGAACACTTCCTTAACAAAATAATCAAGGTTAATGTCACCAACAATAGGCCATTCTGATAATAAGTACCTTCTAATATAATGTGATAGGGAGGGAACTTCAACTCTGTGAGATTTTTTTCCCAAATCCATAAACTTAGTTCAATGAGGCAAACATCCGAAAAACATGAATTGGGTTCATTGGCAAAAATGTCTGGCCTCAGGTACTCCACAAAGCTATCAAGGCATGAAAAGCAGCAAAGGACAGACCTTGTCACAGACCAGAGGACACTAATGAGATATGATGACTACATGCTATGCGGTATCCTGGAAGAGAAAAATGATATCGGCATAAAAATTGGCTAAATCTGAACAAAGTCTGCAGTTTAGTTACTAGTAATGTACTAATTTCGGATTCTTAGTTGTGATAAATGTGCTGTGGTGATGTAAGATGTTAGTACTAGAAGAAACCAGGTGAGAGATCTACAAAAGCTATCTGTATTTTTTTGGAACCGTTCTGTAAATTTAAAATTATTCTAAAATAAGAAGATTATTTTAAAAAAAAAAAAGAATAAGCAGAAAAATCTGTTAGCTATTGAAGCCAGTTTTCTAGACAAGAAAGTAGACTCTAGTGAGGACATTGAGATAGAGAGCAGTGAATTAGAGGTTTATTTTGGAGGTATGATTGACAGTTCCAATATATCCTTCTCGCATTAGAGGAAAGGCTTTTCAGTGGAAAAGCAAGGTCTATAATCAAAAGCTACATGCTGGTGAGGACTTTACTAAGTGACTTACTGTCCTAGCAATATGCACCAGATGTGTGCATGTCTGAAGTCCTGATAGATGTCCAATCATCTAATTCCCATGGAGAATAAATTCTTTTTTTCCAAGTACCAGAAGCTCTCCCCTTAAGCTTCTTGTTTAGCTAGTTTATAAATGTTTGATTTTTTTATTTGCATCAAATAAATTATTCCCCCCAGTGAGGTGGTGATTCAGACTGAGTGGGAAACTCTCTGCTATCCTAGGGCCATGAGCCTGCTAATTTGTCATGCTGCGCTTGTGGCCTTAGGAATCCCTTTATTTATCTTATAGTTAACTACTATCTTCAGTTGTTAAAAGGCTGAGTGAAACTGAAATGCTATTTTGTTTTTTCAAAGCACTATGGTTTTGACAGCTATCTATGGAAGGAGATCAAGAGGAGGCAGGAATGGAAAGTAGTGGGAGGGGTGGGGGCACATGGCTTTCCTCCCAGGCACAAGGTTGCTTCTCTGTTTTTTTTGTTTTTGTTTTTGTTTTTGTTTTGACAGAATCTCACTCCACTCTGTCTCCCAGGCTGAAGTGGAGTGAGGTGATTTCAGCTCACTGTAGCCTAGACTTCCCAGGCTCAAGTGAAGGTTACTCTTTACAAAGAGTTTACAGGTTGTCACAGTCTTTGAGTCATGAAATCCAACATGGCTACTACACAACAAAATGAGAAGCCTGGTGGTGGCCAGAAATATTTGAAGTATTTGAAAGTATAATCAAATAGCAAAAGTAAAATAGTGAACTGAAATTTTTGCCTCCTTGACCCTCCTTTAACCTTACTCTATGAGGTTTGGGTGAGGCTGATTCCAGCCCTTGGTAAAAGAGAATTCCAACCTCTTGTCCATAGTCAAGAATGTAGCATATTCTAGGATGGGCCAAGAGTCATATCTGGACATTTTGCTGAAGATATTGGAAAAGAGACATTCTTTCCACTGAGGTTGCCAGTAGTCAGAGCACCAATTCAATATCATAAGGACACAGATGGTGGAATAGTTAACAGATAGCTCTGCTTGAGGTAGGACAAAAGGAGCCTTGATGACAAAACAAATAATATTTTGTAGCCTGACACTTGGAATACCCAGCTTTATTGCCTCAGTCTCTTGCATTATCTGGTTAAAGCCTGCCTGGTGATAAAACTGATAGATCTGAAAGCAGAATGAGAGAGGAAAAGAAACTGAGCTTTGATAAGCTTGGATCCAACCATGCCTAAAGCCATTTTTGAGTTGAGTTAATGAGTTCTGTTTTTATTTCATTTTATGAAGTTTCTGAGATTCTTAATTAGATAAAAAGAGAAGGAATACTTTCTGAATGCCTGTGAATGGTAGCAGAATATGCCACTTTGGCATATTGATTATTTGGAGCTGAAGACAATTGAGAGGAAGCAGATAAAATAAAAGCTCTCTGCCCTACTCTTATTTGCCTAAAAGTGGGACATAAATTTATAAGGGTGCCCCCACACCATCCTCTCTACCAGGAAGGATGTAATTTAATCACCTGAAACAACTCTAAACTCTTATTATCCTGGAGACTGAAGACTGTACCAGGAGTGTCTACATAACAAATCTCACTAATTAGCTCTATTCTTCTGTTAGTTTTCTCATATATTTTCCTTCCTACAATTTGCCACCTCTAGAATGCAAAGTCATTTTCTTTTGTCTTGTCAATTGTCTACAAATTTATTGTTGTTTGCTAAGATGATATATATGTTGTTTGCTAAGATGATACATATATATACCCATCCCTTTGAGTTATTCATCACTGAATATTTCTTTGAATAATGCAATGCACATATTAGTCAATTTCTCTTTGTTCTTATCTTGTTAATCTATCATTTGTAGTCTAATTTGCAGGAGTCCAGCCATTGAACCAAAGATGGGTAGAGGAAAAAGTGATTTTTTTTTCCTCTCCTACACCTGCTGACTATTCCACACTAACCCTGCCTGCTAGGAGCTACTCTATAAGTTTTTATTTAATACTCATAGAAACATTGTAAAGTGTTATTTATCCCATTCAGAGAAAAGGAAACTAAAACATAGAAAGGTTAAAATTCCACCAATTGTAATAAAAGGGTTAAGCAAACGGAGTGAGGATTACAACTAAGATCAATTCTATGAGTTGCAACCTCACCCTGATGCCTTCTTTTTTTTTTTTTTTTTTTTAAAGTACCAAAGACTGTTTTTGTGTCTTTTGAGCAAACTATTTTGGTGAACTTAAACAAAATTACCCAGTTTTGCAGATCAAATCTTGTTAGTGTCTCCCAAATCTTTTTCTATTCCCACTGCCAACACCAAATTCAAGACAAGATGTCCTCTGCTAATTGCAAAAGCATCTTCTCAGGCCTGTCTTCACTCCCACATTGTTCTCTACTCTGCATCCAGATATCAGTATAATATTGTTTTACTCATTACTTTTTGTACTTTGTTCTATTTATTTATTTTTATTTATTGTGAGGTCTTCAAGGACAAGCATTTGGTTTATTTTTCTCTCTGCTGAATGTCCCAGTGTCTGACAATGTCTGACTCTCAGTGTTTTCATTTATTCTTCTACATCTAAATACCTTCCATAGACCAAAGAACTCCAGATTTGTAGGTCGATACCACACCTCTCCCCAAAACGTTGATTTTAATAACTGTCTTTGTACTTGCATATACAATCAATATTTTGATCAAAAACGGAGCTTCTTATCATCTCTCACAACATTCCCCCAGCTTCTTTCCCATCTTCTTGCCCATGGGACACAGCTAAGGACAACCCCATCCTTTCAGGTGCTCAAGCCGATAACATGAAGTCATTCTGGACTTTCCATCTGTCCTTGCACACCACTTCCAGTGGATCAACACATCTTGTTGGGTGTCACTACAACTTCTGATCATACTCACTGCTTCGACTACAATCCAAGTCACCACCATTTTTTATTCTTGGTTTACTGTACCAGCTGCCTAACTAGTTTCTTTGTTTCTGTCCTTGTTTCATCTCAACTCCAAGAAATTGTTCTGGACTGGAAGGCTTAGTGCTTCAAGCTTCTGATCAGAACATTCCAGTGGCTTCCCTTCTGATCCAGGGTAAGAGCCAAAGCCTGCACAATGTTCCACATGGTCCGTCATCTCTCTAGATACACCTCCTCTCCAGTCCCATGAGCTTCCTTGGTGTTCCTCAAACACACCAAATACCCTCTTTCCTGTAGAACTTTGCCCTGGCTTTTCCCTTTGCCTAGGATGTTTTTCTCATGGATACCCACATGGCTTACCCTTCACCTCCTTCATATCTTTGCCCAAATGCCACCTTCTCAGTGAGGTTTTCCCTGACTACTACATCTAAAATTGCCATCTGCTCCTTCAAGGAAGAAGGATTTGTATGTCTTTTTGTTTGTTTGTTTGTTTTTGTTTTTGTGTTTATTTATTTTTCTGCTTTGTCTCTAGTGCCTTTATGTGTTCAATAAATGTTTGTTAAATAAAAAGTACAATATGCATGACAAATACCTGACAAGTAAATGTACAAATAAATAACTCTCATCTAATGATTGGTGGCTCTCCATTGCCCTGGAATCACATTAAAATTTCTTAGGACACAAGGTCCTCCAGAATCTCACCCTTGAATCTTGGTTGAGCTTTATTTCTCAACAGCCACCTCATCATGACTTGCTTACATCCGCATACACTGTGTCCCAGCTATATTAAATAACTACTTAGAGTGAGTACACACTCTTTCTGTCCACCTAGTCCATTCAGAAGTTTTCCCTGGCATATCACATTTCCCTCCATTAGAAAGGGTGGCCTCCCAGTTTGTCTCATTGTTCTCCCCTTACAGCACTTACTAGATTGCATTTCTCTACCACAATTTTCTGCTTCTGGGAGATCTCTATGTGAGACTGATTTCCCCGGAGGCAAAGGGCATATTTGTCTAGCCACTGTATCTCCAAGCCCAAGAGAGTGGGCAAAGCTGTCTGATACTTGTTATCAATACTTTTTTCACGACAGGACACTGCTTCCATCTCATCCAACCTGGAATACTCCCAGCTTTGGCCCATTTCAAGTCTTTAGCTAATTTAATGTTCATTTTATTCTATGTCAAACAAGAGTGGTAACAATAAAAAGTAAACATTTCTGTCCTTCCAAAGAAAGAAAAACTCCAAAAGTTTGAGTATCATTGATACAAAATTTTAACATTCATTCAAAGCTTTCAGTTGTGGTTAAAAATGGAGTAGATTCGTCATTATACACATTAAAATCTACTTTTATTTAGTCTATAGTCTACAGTCTATACAACAGTTCAATGAATGTCATAATTTTATGTAGAAGAACTAAAACAATGAAACATTTAAAAACGTCAAGTTGACTGAGCCCCATTAACAAAAGTCATGTAATATGCAAATGATATTAACAGGCTTGAGTCAGATTAGGTCTTGAGAAGTGATTACCTTTTCGTTCTTGAAAGAATTTCCTTTGCTGCTGGCCTTGCCTTTCCTCCCAAAGCCTTTGATCTGTGATCTCCTTTAGTTGTTTAGGACGCTGGAGATACCATCTCAGATCATATACTGATGGGGCAGTACACCTGAGAAATGGGCACAGAAGATGATGATGCCCTCCAGACATGCTGGGAAGAGGAAATGGCTTTCCCTGGTTGGGACTTTCAGTTGGCCACTGGTCATCAGTTAAGGAGGAGGTGGCAGGGGAGAAGTCAAGGAGGCAGTACTCAGAGGTTTCAGCTTCTGCTCTGGAAATCCTATCATGGACCATCAATCACCTCCTTTTCCTGTTCAGATCCTTGGCTTTGCCAAAGACAGCAATTCTTTGAGAGGATAAGGAGACACTGTAGTAATCACATGTATTCATGGAGGAGAAGACTAGTGGGCTTGTTCTTTTACCCCTGCTTCTCCAATTCTTATGTTTACCACTCTTAGTCTAAGAGACATGTGCCTATAGCTGGTCCCTTCTACCATATGTATCTAAAAGTTTCTCCTAGCTGACATTTCCAGCCATTGTTTCCAAATTGGTGATGAGTTGAAATGTCCTCTTGGGATGTCTGCTTGCAATTTTTTCTTAGAAATGCATGAAAATTGTTCGGTTATGATGGAGATGCAAAGACAGAGCTTGGTTCATGGGAACAGTTTTCTGATCATGGTTTTAATTTTTCTAAGCTGGAGCTTCATTGTGCTTTGATGAAATTGCCACAATATCAGGATTCAGAAAACCTATGTTTTTTCAAAGATATTTTAACTCTATAAAATATTTACCATATAGTGTATCTTTGGGAATATGAAATCAAATTATGGTTGTAAAGCTATAGTGATTTGGGAATAAATAACTGATTCAGTTAATTGGGTTATGAAATGTTTGACAGATATCTTCCCTGTGCTCTTTATCCTATAGGAAACTTAAATTTTCTAAACTAAATGTAAGCCAAGCGACCCCAGGATCTCTTTCCTTCTTGGGGCAGCTTCCCCTTTCACATCCAAATAATATGATCCAGGTCCAAAATTGAGTATGCAGGAAGCCTTGCCTGTTTCCCATATACTTCTGAGAATCCCTGGGAAGTGAGTATATGTTGCACAAATCTATCTTAGTTGGGCTCCTCATCTCTCATTCCAGGTCAATGCCCCCAACTTCTTTTCCATCAGCTGAGACAAAACACTCAACTTTATCAAACTTTGCTAAGGCTTGAGCATGATACAAGGGAATGAAAATTCATAAATAAAAACCCAGAGCTGGATACAAAATATCTCCTCCTTGAGCACACACAGCATTTCTCTTTACAGGACAGCCCTATGGTCATTTTTCTCCTTAGCATTTGAAGTGTCACAGGAGAAAAGTTGCTTTTCTCAAGTCGCCTTAACCCCTGCTGTCTCTTAACCCTGCCAGAACATTGAAGAAATTAAAATCAACATCATCATCATCACTGAGAGATGCCTTCTGCTTAAAATGAAGGTCCTTTGTTTGAGAATCTTGCATTCTTGACTGAGGAAAAGCCCTCTATATTATTACTTTGGTTCTAAACTTTCCTTAGAACAATAAGTGATAACTTACCTGTATCTCTAAGGTAACAAAGGCACATCTAAAACTCTGCTCCAAGAGATAGATTTCATCTTTATTTACAGAATGCAGAAATGTCACACACTTTTAAAAATAGCTTTAAGGGGGATAGGAGAGGAGAAGCACCCTGCATTCAATACTAGCATTTTGAGAACTTCCTGACCCTATGAACTAGCAGACTTAAGAATAAGCTGAATGTTTAAGTTCTGAGGATGCAGCAGTTAACAAGACAGATCTAGCTTTCAGTCTAATGACACATCTCGACAAAAAGCCAAACTGCTTTAGGAACCATGATAAATATCATGATAGGGCAGCCCACAGGGTGGTGGGGTCTCAGGGGAGCTGTACTATGTCTTATAAAGTGCCAAATACATTTGAAGGTTGTGGCTTGGAAGTTAAATTGCAATTAAACCTCTTGAGTTTGACACTTGGCAATCCATAAATTCCTGTATAAAAATAAACAACCATACCACCACTAAAACCACATATGCTACCTCTTAAAACATCCCATGACATCTTGGACGCTAAATGATTCTGTGAGGCAATCTTTCCCAGTAGTTGAGGGAACATTAGACAATACCTATTTTAAATGTCTTTTGGAAGACATATTGTCAAAAATAAAGAAATGGAGATACCTGTAAATGAAGAATGGCTAGGCCTTTAAATAATAAAATAGTTGAAACTCCACTTATTATATTGTGTAAAGTTAACAGATAATTGTGCATTTTCTGGAAGCAAAACTTTTAAGTTACTTTTATTAGCGTTGTTCAATTGTACTTTTTAATGTCAAAATTGTTAAGTAGCAATTGTAGTATAAAGTAGTAGATAGGACCATGAGCTTGCAGAAGCAGAAAATCTACCTAAATTTCAACTCTGTCACTCTCTTGGGTAGACTGTCAGCCTTTTTGTGCCTCAGGTTGCATAATATTAAAATAGGGATTATTGTGATAATGAAACAAGTGTAAATAAGTTATTTTTCACACTGTAAGTATTCAATAAATATTAGTTTATATTATTGGAAAACAAAAAATTGAGGAAAATTTTAAGAAAGAAGTACAGATTATTCTTCATCCCACAATCAAAAGCCAAGCAAAAATAAAGTTGTGGGTTCATACACATTTTTTTCAGGTGTATATGTGTGTGTTAATTCTAAAAATATGGATTTATTCAGTATCTAATACATAGATTTTGTTTTGTTTTGTTCTGTTTTTTAAAGAGAGAGGATCTCACTATGTTGCCCAGGCTGGTCTCAAACTACTGGGCTCATGTGTTCCTCCCCCCTTGCCAAGTGCTGGGATTATAGGTGTAAACCACCATGCCCAGCCCTAATACATAGTTTTGAAATGCTTCTTACCTGGGCTATACATTAGACATGTTTTCATTGCAATCAATATGGATGTAAGTCATCATTTTAACAGCTGCATTTTGTTCCATTATATGACAATGCTATTATTTTACGAAGTGTCTATATTTTTTGAGTTTAACTTTTACTTTATACCATATTTGTTTACTATTTCTTTTAAGAGTATGCACAAAGAGGATCACTGTATACATGCTTTTTTTTTTTTAAGCATTTATCATATCATTTATAGGAATGTAACTGTTCGGTAGCCAATAAACTCCTTTACGTACTTGATAACTACCATCAAATTGCCCTCTGGAATTTATACCTCCCATATACTATATAAGAATGTCTCCAAAACATCCCATTTGAGGCTATGTGTGTGTTTGAGCACAGGGGCTCTGCAAGCCCTTCTGTCCTAGAGGTTCAGAGCATCACTCCTTTCTGTGTGTCTTGGTCCAGCTAAAAAGACATTGCCTGAATTGGTTACTATTTAGGTAAGTCAGAGTTTTACAGGATATGTAATTCTATACCAGTTTCTTTCTTACACTTTCTTGGCTGTAGTCTCTTCACTTGTAAAATGAGAGTAAAATAGATAGTGTTACTGAGATTAAAAAGGGGTAATGTAAAACATATAGTACCTGATTCATCGTAAGCACTTAGCAAACATGTGCTCCATTGCCCCATTCTTTTGCAAATTGCAAGTTTTTATGCCACAGTGCTTTGTAAAAAGTGTCAAAAAATGTTTATCCTTATATTTTTAATCATTTTACTCTTGAAAAGGATATCAGGGATAACACATCAAAGAAGACATCTATGAGGTTAGCTAGCCTTAAGGAGTGGAAGAAGAAGAAGAAAAAGGAGGAGAAAAAGAAGAGGGGAGAAGAAAAAGTGGGGGAGGATGAGAAATAGAAGGAAGGATGGGGGAGGGACCAAGTTCTGTCACTTACTAGCTGAGTGAATTGGGGTTTTGAGTTAACCTCCTTGATTTTCAGTTTCCTGTTCAATCATGAGAAGCTAATGACTTCTGTCTCAATGTGCTCTTATGGGGATTTATTGTGAGAGTATAGATAAAGTATTAAGAATTATTTTAGACAAACACCAGATGTACAATAAAAGGTAACTCTTATCTGTATTGCCATCATTATCTCTACCAATGACATTTTTAATCCATCATTATGTCCGTTATATGACATTATACATTATATCTGGTGATTAACTCACTAAGAAATCTTCATGGATTAGCACAGTAGATCTATGCCCTGCGCCCGTGACCCACATCAATATGTTTTTATTCAGGCATTCATACTAGAGCCACACACTGAATTTACACCTCAGCCAAACTCGGGGCTTTGCTTATGGACAGTGACTAATTAATACACATTAATCATACTAATTAATTAATTGGTACAGTATTAATTATCAGTGTCACAGGAGTATGGTTAAACTCAACATAGAAAGAAGGCTTCTTTCTGTCTTTTGCATTCTACAGACAATTTGCTCATAATTCATTGCTAACAACCATTACATTAAATCCATACCTATATATCTACTTCTATATCTATATCTATCATCTATCTAACTGTATTAGTCCATTTTCATGCTGCTGATAAAGACATACCCGATACTGGGAAGAAAAAGAGGTTTATATGGACTTATAGTTCCACATGACTAAGGAGGCCTTAGAATTACGGCAGGTGGCAAAAGGCACTTCTTACATGGTGGTGACAAGAGAAAATGAAGAGGATGCAAAAGCGGAAACACCTGATAAAACCATCAGATCTTGTGAGACTTACACACTACTATGAGAACTGCCCTCATGATTCAAATTATCTCCCACTGGGCCCCTCCCACAACACATAGGATTTATGAGTGTACAATTTGAGATGGGATTTTGGAGGGGACACAGAGCCAAACCGTGTCACTAACTATACATGAAAACATATCTCTCTCTCTTTCTCTCTGTCTCTCTCTCTCTCTCTCTGTGTGTGTGTATATATATGTACGTACATATATATAAATACATATATACATATATATATATGTCTGTTCTTTTGTTTTCATTTTTTGTTTGCTGATTTGTTTTTGTATTTTGTTTGTCACAAAAGGAAAAAAAGGATATAAGACCAAATCTTGAAACCAGAATAGGCAGTGGCAGATCTACACCATTTACTCTAAGAGTTGATGATAAAGGAAATCTTCAGGGCAAGTGCTTTCTAACAGCTGTACTGTGCTGGAGCTTACAGAGATTAGGATGCAGAAGAATGCTTTTGGCATTGCCTCTGACTACAAATTAATCAGAATGTATAGACTACAAGAGAACCCTTGTTGGAAAGTATGCCAGAGAGATAACACACATAGGTGTGCCTCAGGGACACAGCACTTCTAGGACATGGTCTTCCATAGCTCCAAGTAGTATACATACCCTACAAAGAAGCCCGGTTGAATGCTCCGAGGAAACTCTTTCATATATTCTTATAGAAAAAGCCTTTCTAGTAAATGATAAGTGGTAAATTAACCCCCTCCAAATGTGTCAACACATTCTTAAGCAATCTTCATAGGTGCAAGCCTCTCTAGGATAGTTTGTGCATGTCTCTGATGAGTTAAATAGATGATTCTAAACAGATTTAGATTTTTGTGGGTTCAGCAGCCAAATGTTATATGGTGGGGGAGGTAAGGTTCTTTTTGTCTGCTTTGCTTTTATTTTTTTCCTCTATTCTCAACCTGTCAAGTCTTCTATTGACATTTTAACTGTTTCTGGCAACTCCTCTTCCTTTCCAAGTCACTTATATTCAATCTGCTGGGAGACAAAAAAAAAAAGAAAGAAAAAGAAAAAAAAAAAAGCAAATAACCAAGCTTGCTAAATAAAGTATGTTTAATAAGATGTCATGAAACCCAGCAAGAGAGCCAGGAAGTTTGTGCCTTCATTAATTAAATCGAATCTACAAATATTCACTGGGCTTCCTTTGTGCAAGGCCTTGTGATGATCCATTAGCTATGCTTGCTCTAGGCAATAAAATACTGGTGTTTGGGGTCTGTAACATTTGAAAAGTATACTTCTCTTCTCATGAGGCTTTTTAAATGTCTGAGTTATGGCTAAATTATGAATGGTCAATACTTTTAACTTTGGACCTCTAAAGATTTGGTTAATTACAGAACCACTCTGCCTATGTATATGTGAATTCTCTATGACTCCCAAAGTCTCAACACATGTCATCTCTTGTTTTGTCCACATTTGAGCTAAGGAAGGTTGGAATGTTTAGCCACATCTTAGAAGACAGTGAAAGGGACTTATAAACTGGAATCATTTCAAATCCTTTAAAATAATAGACTAGAATCGACTAGTTCATTAGGTCAAAGCCCATGCCCTAAGCCTTTGTCCAAGCATCAAATAACTAGTTTTTAGATCTCGCTTATTGCCATACCAAAGATCCCATATTGGAAAGGACACTGACCCAGGAATCAGCAGTTCTGGACTGTAAAATGAAATCTGTAAGAAACTCACAGGCAAGTACCTCTGAATCCCAGGTTTGTCTCTTTTCATCTGTGAGATGAAGATGAACATATCTACCGCATAAGATGAAATGATGATATCCCTTAAAACACCATTATTAAATGAAGTATATTACCAATTCCCTCTGCAGTCTTGGGCCTGACAAGAGATACAGCAAAATCCTTTCCTCCATTGTAACAGACTCCTGCTTGCCACTTTACAGACCTCCCTCTGTGCAGGGCATCAGTAAAAGCCCAAAGATAATAAGAGACACAAAGAAGGTATCCGTATTGGCCATCTCCCTGGATGCATCATTCACCTCATTCCTTTCACACTAGCTTGGGCAGGAAAAGCAATTCTGGGAAAGAGTTGTTCAGAGCTTCCCTGGGAACCTTGGTGTGTTTCTCTCTTGCTGGCCGCTGCCTGGCCTAAGGTCACGCACAGGGAAGAACACCAACTCCATCCAGACTCCTTGCAAGAATTTCAGTGATGCATACTAAAGACTAACAGATGTGCACTTTCTCCTCTTGAAGTCTGAGGCCAGACACCAGCTCCCCTGGAAGTGAGGCCTCTCTCAGGGGCTCAGACAGCAAGCACCCTAGAGTCCCCTCAGCAGGGTAGGATCATATGCCATGGCTTTTGTTTTATATTTGGAGATGTAATAGAGAGATATGGGTGCTTAAGAGGCTAGAGTAGACAATCCTGTGTAGATTTCTGATTCTGACAGTTTCTGGTTATGTAACTTTGCTAAATGCATTTTTCTTATATCTAAAAAGGGGATAGCTACTGCTGTAGTTGGAGTGCTTGTCCCCTCTGAAACTCATGTTGAAATGTAAGTGCCATTGTATCAGTATTAAGAGGTGCGGTCTTTAAGAAGTGATTACGTCATGGGGACTCCACCTTCATGAATGGATTCATGCCTTTATGCCACGAGTGGGCTAGTTATCCTCAGAGTGGGTTTTATAAAGCTAGCTCTGCCCTTAATACTTCCTCTCTTGTTGAGCTCTCACCTACCATCACATATAACATGGCAAGAAGGCCCTCACCAGGTGCTGGCACAATGCTCTTCCATTTCCCAGCCTCAAGAACTGGAAGAAATAAACTTATTTTCTTTGTAACTAACCCAGTCTTAAGTATTCTGTTAGAGCAACAGAAAATAGCCTAAGATGGCAAACTTTTGTAATGATCTAATGGAATAATGTACAATACATTAGTACCTTGCACAAAATACATGTCTATAATTTATTAATCTTCTCATTCCACCAACCTACCTAGCAGATCCCATGGGAATTACTCTATTCTATGCAAAAGTTGACAATAAATAAAATCTTTGGGTCAAGTGTTTTCTGACAGTTGCACCATAGGAGCTCACAGAGATGAAGATGAAAAACAAATGTTTTGTTGTTGTTTTTGCATTCCTTCTGACAGTAAACTCATCAGGTTACATAGAAGAGATAATTGACCAGTGCTAATTAGATTCCCTGCTGCCCTCTAGCCTTCTACCTTTGCTCTATGGTTCTCACATGGCTATCCTACCATCCATCCCTCTTTGCCTATGGTGGGAGGGAGCAAAGGATGTATAGTGTGGACAAGGATGCTGCTCCCTCCCATTCACAGAGCCCTCCCTTATGAGAAAGGAGAACAGCAAAGATGGGAGATAGTCATGGTGATTCCCTTCCCACTTCCAGGAGTCAGCTCTCTCATTCTCTCTTAAACCCCTGAAGAATCCTCCTGACTCAGCTTGTTATGACCTTCAAGAAGGACCCATGGTCACTGCCTATTGAGAGTGTTCAGCAGATATTGAGGGTGTAGGTAAATGGGACATTTTACAAGTCTGTAAATGGTCCACACAATGCTCTGGGGATGCTCCTTTCAAAATCAGGAGACCTTTTAGTGGTACTAGAATAAACACAGTGGCTATAATATGAGTACTCATCATAAGCCAGAGTACTATGTTAAATATATTATAGCCATTACTGATGTTTAAGGACACATGGAAAGATTGAGCAAATTGTCAAGGACTACATCTAGAAAGTGACAAAACCAAAATCCACACGCAGTTCTGGCCGAATCCAATGGTGGTTTCCTAAAGTGCTGAGCTGCTGGGCATCCCCCAGTTGGTCTGGATCAATTTTGCAGTGTTTCTCTACCTCTGACTGTTCCAGGAAAAGAAAGCAATAGCATCTGCAGTGATGTGTCCCACACATCCGGATATGCTCTTCCTGGCAGTGTGGGTTGGTGACAGTCATGTCACCTCTTTGTGTCTGCTTATCATTTGTCAGAGAAGATAATACTAGCACTGGCTCCTTCCATCTTAACCACAAGCTGGCTAAGAGTAATGCTGAAGATACTTATGAAATATTCTAAATTGGCCGGGCGCGGTGGCTCAAGCCTGTAATCCCAGCACTTTGGGAGGCCGAGACGGGCGGATCACGAGGTCAGGAGATCGAAACCATCCTGGCTAACACGGTGAAACCCCGTCTCTATTAAGAAATACAAAAAACTAGCCGGGCGAGTTGGCGGGCGCCTGTAGTCCCAGCTACTCGGGAGGCTGAGGCCGGAGAATGGCGTGAACCCAGGAGGCGGAGCTTGCAGTGAGCTGAGATCCGGCCACTGCACTCCAGCCTGGGCGACAGAGCGAGACTCCGTCTCAAAAAAAAAAAAAAAAAAAAAAAAAAATAATGTTCCCAGAGTAGTCCCAGCACATAGTAAGCATATTAATCACCCATTTCCCCTTTTCTATGTCCAAGAGGCTGTCTAGGGAGAATTATGGTAATTTCTTTGGGAAAAGTTTACTTCCTGTCTATCATTAATGCTAATTGGGTTTCTACCTTTGAAATTTTCTAAAAACAGGTATCTGATAAAACATCAAACTGAAGGAAGGTAAAAGGATATCTATTTCTATCTCTCTATTTATCTTTCTCTCTATATATATTTGGTGATGTGGGGAGTTTAAATAATTTTCAAGAACTGGTGTAGTGAATGACAATCTGCTTAGAAAAGAATTCCAACAAATAGTAAACATGCTGAAATGTTGCCAATAATTTGATATAGTTTTAGAAAGAAAGGGAAAACAAATTTGTTTTAATTTTAATGATTGTTGTTGTTATAGTGTTGTCATTTTCCAAATTCAGCACACAGTGACTTAGAGATTCTCCATCATAAGTGTCTTAGGTCCCCCAAGGCATGCTGGGATGTTGAAAAGTGTTATAGCACAGCGGCATGATTTTAAGAAGCTGTTGGAGAGATGTGGAGAAGAGGTGCATTTGACCCGTGCCCTGCTCTTCTTGCTTTGAAAAATAAAAACAGGAAGTGAATCTCAGCAATAACTGCCAACAAGGTTGAAAGAAATAGAGAGGGACAGGGAATTTTTACAAAACATTCTTTTTTGTTCTTTTTTATAGTTTCCAAAACTACTCAAGTCACAATCCAGTGCGGTTGGCACGAAAAGGGGTGGTTGTGCTCCAGGCTGTCATTGAGGATGACAGCTCCTTCCACCCTACAATGTTTTCATCAACAACACAGGGTCTCAATGGTTGCTGCAGAAGGATCAGAGTTTAGAACACACGTCAGGTTTTAGGGCCAAGTCTGGAAATGGTGACCGAGTCATATCATGCTCACCTCACTGTAAAAAGAGAATGTGAAGTGTCTTCACAAATACCCAGGACAAACTGGAAGGCTTTCATGCACACATTTTACTGTCTCTGCCCTATGCCTTCTTTGAATTTCTTGCTTCTACCCTTTCCCCCTTCAAACTAATATTAACCCAGCAGCCAATGGAATCATTGAAAAAATATAATTTGATTATGCCACTTCTGTGCTCAAAACTCAGCAGTGACTTTACAGTTTTTAACAGAGTAAAAGCCTAAGTAATCACAATGACCTGTATGGGCCCCCATGATTTGGCCCCATTATCTTGCAAAACTCAGCTTCCACTACTCTCCCCTCACTCACATGCTCTAGCCATGCCTGGCACCTTAGAAACTCTTCTCTTGCTTTGTCCTCTGCCTGGAAAGCTCTTTCCCAGATGCCTCTCTGGACCTTCTTCAAACTCAAATGTACCTTTTCAATGATGACTTCCATAGTCATCCTACTTAAAACTGTACTTGTCCTTCTACCTAACACTCTGATCTCCTTTGCCCTCCTCTCTTTCTTCCAGATCACTTAGCACCTTTTATCTAGTATTTAACCCAGAATTGTGATTATTATCTGTTGTCTGTGCCCACCTCCCCTACACAATAAACACTCTTTGAGTAGAAAGCCATGCTGCACAAGGTGGTGGCTGACAATGGAAGGGGAGACATTATACATATTTTATTCTGTATCTGACTGCAGAGGCAAATCTTTATGTCTTTCTTGTTCTGTAACATAACCTAAGTCCCTAGAGTAGGGCTTGTAGCATAGCAGGTGCTGTATCCATCCTTGCTAAAGGAATGAATGAATGAGTTAGAAAATAGGTGACTGAATGGAATGAATGGACCCAGGACAAGGCTCTAAGACGTTGTCAATTTTTTCAAAACAGGTTCAAATCCTGAACTTTGCACTTAATAGCTGTGGACCTTGGTAGATTCATTTTGCATATGCAAAGCTCTGTTTTGTCTTCTGTAAAATGAGGATTTTCACCATAACTGTTATATCTACCTCTTAAATTCACTATAAACATTGAAACATTGAATACATTTTATATGAAGGGAAATAATTTTAACAACAGAAGCACTAATCAGTGTTATGTATCTAGGGATATGGATTGCCTACTCTGCTTCTTGCGTGGGGAATATGTATTGCTCTGGTGTGATATCTGATTGAAAACTGGCAGAGAATCCCTGAGATAATTCCCTGAGAGTCTGCTGTCAATTCACTGCTTGCCTGATGAATTCTGATAAATAATAAGACTACATCCAGTAAGCTTCATAGACAGGCCCTATGAGGAATGTTCAGGGCTCTTTCTGAGGCAGCCAAGGCAAGCAGAGGCACACCAGGTCACTGTTGTTGCACTTGCTGGGACTTTCTGTTGAAAGAGCTATCTCCCCTCTGGTTAGAAAACAAAGAGTTCAAAGACAATCAGACATCTCCGCCTACCCCAACCCTTCATGCAATCAGCTTGAACTGCCAGGCCAAACCCTGTCTGGAATGAAAAGAAATAAAAGATGGTTACCCTTAATGCCCTGTTATGCCTAAGAATTCTTTGCTTTCTTCACTCTTGGATTTCATATGGGCTCCAGGAGGTGGCATTAAAGAGTGAAGCTTTATCCATTCTCTGTTAGTGTTTTGTGTTTTATCCATTCTCTGCACTTGTGTCCCCTGGAGGAAAACAAAATTACTCCAACTCCACCCTAGAACTTTAATGTCAACTCTTCACTGGGGAGCTACAGAAAAGGATATTGGTGAAAAGTATGTGGCTACTTGCCATGAACAGATAAGGATTGTCTGTAACTGAACAGATAAGGGTTGTCTGTAGCTACTTAAAACTGAATGACTGCCTAAAAATGCTTCACAATTTATTCTTTCAAACAAAATGATTTTCTCTACATTATTCTATGAGTACTACTTATCTTTTTATATGAAAAAAAATTATCATGGTCATGAAGAAACTAATCTAAACCACATCCTGCCTGAGTGATCATCTGCACTTTAATTTATAACCTTGAAATTTAGAAAATTTTCCTGAGCAAACAGACCTTCCTCAAATTCCCACTTTCACTATGATTTTCTCTATGGTCTATTCACCTTTTTAAAACCCATCAATAAGAAGCCTTTGCTCTTGCAATCTGCTCTGATTAAGGAGAGTTTAGAAGTTCTATGGGAAGTTTCAGAAAGGAGTTTCCAGAGGCTAATTATGGACCTCATGGAATCTAAACACTTCATTGAATAGGAAAGTTGGCATCTTGCCTTCTAATGGAAGTAAGATAAACATGGTCAGGTGGAAGGAAAGCTGCCCTCCAAGACCAAGTTCTAGCCTGAAGAGCCCTTTAGCTCCAGAACTCTGAGAACATCTTAAAAGGAAGACTCTCAAAGAAATAAATGTTCCCATCTGTGACGGCCTCATTCCTGGCTCTTCCTTGGAACCCCTGAACTTGCCACTGAAAACCCTGGGGAGTTATATCTTGAGCTATGGACAAACTGATTTCAGGGGCTTTCCTTGTTACCACAGTGATATTTGGGCAACAACAAGCAATTTACCAAAGGACATGCCCCTTTTTCCTGTTATCTTCACCCCTCTGTTTTCCCAAACTGAACTGCTCTGTGGGAACTGACAGACATCCCCTCAGATCACTCTCTGAGCTCCCTCTAGCAATGTCCCACTTGAGCTCACAAACCCACTCCTTCTGTCTGTGCTTCTGACCTGATAAGATCTTATTATAGCTCCTATGCATTGATTTCCTACTGAGGTCCAGGCCCTGTGCTTGGAGACTCACATACATAGAATCAATTAATCCTCATATACCATTGGGGTAGGTTCCAACATGATTACTATTTAACACAGGAGGAATCTGAGAATTAAAAAGTTTAAGAGACCTATCAGAGATTGCACAGCAAGGAAGTGACAGAGATGGTCTGTTGATAATGAATGTTTTTCCCCATTATCTCTTCTCTTTGAGCTTCCTTGAACATCTATTTCATCAGTTCTTGGAAAACACCGATGGACATGCAATGTCACAGCAGTTGTGTGACTACGAGCAACTCCTTCTTTCTCTCTGAATCTGTTTCCCCTTCTGTAAAATAATATGATGGGGTTAAGCTTTGTCTATGCCTCAGTGTCCTGGGATTCCAAGGATGCACATGATGGTTGTCAAAGCTGAAACACCCCAATTTGAAAACTCTCACATATTTGATCTCACTAAGCCGATGGAGAAGTTACCAGCTGGCAATGCTATATGGCTCAGAAAGAGAAGAAATTGGAAACATTTCAATCTAGAGGTCAAGAGAAATAAGACAGATGTAGAGTTTGGTCACTAAACATTTTTCTGATTTTTAGTAAGATAAAAAAGATCATTAGGTCCTCCAATAATTATGGTATAAATAAGAATTGGAGAGATTCTAGTTCACATTCTGACTCTGTCAGTAGGTTATTGTATGGTCTTGGACGAGTCACCAAAATTCTTGGGAATCTGTTTTCCCATATGTAAAGTAGAGACACTAATGATCATGGTTCCCTCCTATGATTGTTGAAAGGAACAAATTCGCCCCACAGGTGTGATCAGTCTCTGACTAGCCCATCACAGCCTGTGCATGCAAAAGTTCACAACTAAATATCCAATATGCTCCCTTCCTTTCAGCCATAGCGAGTTGACCTCTTATGGACACAACTCTAGACAATAAAAATAGTCAGAAAAGGATGGGAGGTGATTGGCTTTCTTCCCCCAACTGCCTGACCATTAATGGAATTGAGCAAGAACAGAATTTCTCAACCCTTGCACTTGCTCTTCTGAGCCAGCAAGACCAAGGAAACGATGCCCATTGAAAACACTAATTTTGTTTCTTAGCCAGTGACTTTAAATACGTATTTGATCTTGAGCTTCTCCATTTTTAGACTGAACGTTGTTTGAAAGGTCCATTTACATTTACTATTTTCTCCTCTCTTGAAGCAGATTTGTCTTTGGATAACCTTGAATAAGAATGGCAAACAAAGACGTATTCAAAAGCTCTGTTAAACTTTCCAAAGCAATGGCCCCTGGTGGGACAGTAGCTTTGACTTTTATTTGAATCCATGTCTCTAGGCACAGAGGCAACATGCACCCAGAAATGTGCTTTCCCAGCATGCCTTGCTCCAGGGTCATACCCTCTTGGGTATTAGTTATTCTTAGCTCTTAAGATCAAGACTAAAGTTACATAAAAGCTAAAAATGGATGATTTGTCACCCAGCAAGCACCAATATAATGTAACCACAAGGAAGGACACGCTAAGCCCAGCCTGTCTTTCTCTCAGAGATAATTTTCTCTAATGTCTCACAAGTTACCATTTTTGTTCTCTGACAAATCCTTCCTGACCCAGAGAGCTAAGACCAGCCCTTCATTTCTCCTTTACAAGCCCAGTGGCTCTTTCCACCCAGTAAAATGTAGCTTCTTTGTTCTTTATGAAGAATTGTGCTTCCTGACTTGGGCAGGTACTGTGACTCTGAGTGGACCAGGATTGGCATCATCCACCTGCTGCCACCCTCGCCCCCAGCCAGCATATTTGCTGTTCTTATTTCTAGGTCCCCAGACCCATCCTAGCTGACTTCTGGAGCAACAGCAAAGTCAAGTCTGGTTTCCTGAGGACTGATCTTCTGGAAAAGATGAAACTGTGTCCTGATCCATCTTTTCTTTTCTTTTCTTTTCTTTTTTTTTTTTTTTGAGACAGAGTCTCGCTCTGTCGCCCAGGCTGGAGTGCAGTGGTGCAATCTCAGCTCGCTGCAAGCTCCACCTCCAGGGTTTACACCATTCTCCTGCCTCAGCCTCCCAAGTAGCTGGGACTTGCAATCTTGCTCTGAATGCGCCGGCCACCTCGCCTGGCTAGTTTTTTTGTATTTTTTAATAGAGAAAAGGGTTTCACCCTGTTAGCCAGGATGGTCTCGATCTCCTGACCTCATGATCCGCCCGTCTCAGCCTCCCAAAGTGCTGGGATTACAGGCTTGAGCCACCGCACCCAGCCGATCCATCTTTTCAAAAGATGCTCTCAGCCTGCCCAGTTGTTGGTCCTCACCAAGGGAACAACAGCCTATGTATAGGCTCCAACTATGAGTATTTTTATCTTCTGCGTTACTTAATAATATAGACACAAATAATAAAAATATTAACAAGGGCACTTAATGTAAAATAAAATACTTTAAACACTAATAATAAATTTACACAACTACTAATAATAGCTCTCGTATGCATACTATTAATAACACTAACAAAACTGGCAAGAATATTATATCTACCGTATACTGAAAACTTACTCTGTGTCAAACACTCCAACATGCATTTTTCTTCACTACCTCTAGGTTGCTGTGAGTGGATCATGTAATCTTCAGTTTGTACATAAATAAATTAAGGTTCCAAAAGGTTAAATAACTTGCCTACATCATACAGCTAATAAAGACCAGGGTCAAGATAAACACTCAGGCCTGACTGGGCAAGTCATGCCTTTAATTACTGTCTTCCTCTTCTCATCCAGGTGGTCAGGTAAATCATCCATGTGAAAAAGGTGAAATTTAGTCCTCTTTATGAAAGAATTAGCATAAAGAAAGATTTGTGTTACATCTGTAGCCACCAGTTCTACTGGATTTGACTATCTACCTCCATCTTCACTAATACACAGCTGAATTATTTCCCTGTGAACAGTCCTGGCTAAATGCACCAATATCTAGACACTGTTTGAACCAAATAAATGATGTAGCATCATTATACAGATTAGAAAAATGCAAGCACTTGGGCTGCATGATTTTTAAATCTCGTCCTTGTCTATTAAGCTAGGAGTCTATGAACAGAAAGAAGGACAGAAAGAAGGAAGGAAAAAAAAGAAAAGAAGAAAGGAAGGGAGAGAGGGAGAGAGAGAAGGAAGGCAGGAAAGAGAGGGGAGTATAGAGAAGGATTTATTTGTAATAGTAGTGAACATTTATTAAATCTTTCAAAAGTGCAAACCCCGCAGTAAGAGCTCTATGTATGTAATCTCATTTAATCCCTCCAGTAACCTTGATGTAAACGAGAAAAGATGATCCCTTGTGAGGTTAAGAAATTTCTCTAGGTCAGATGACTAGTAAGTGGTAGAGATAGGATTCAGATCCAGAGTTGTTTGCCCAGAGAATCTGCACATTACCATAGTGCTATAATGTCTTGTAGGTGCCAAGCAATGTGGTACACACTTCACATTGCACTTTGTGCAGTGCTGCAGTACTTAATATATCATGGGGCTTCCTTTCCTTCCTCAGCCATTCATTCAGTCACTCACTCTGACTCTTTAGCATGATACATAAGGCCCTGTTTGATATGTTCTTTGCCTAGATCTCCAGCCTTGGTTCCTACCCACCCAATGCTTCCATTTAGTTGTCCAGTCAAGCTGGACTTCTCACAGATTTCTCACCTTTGGTTCACTGTCATAGGCTCTCTCTTCCTGGAGCACCCCTCCCTGCCCATTCACGCAGCTCATTCCTTCTATACTTTCAAGATTCGGCCTGTGAATTGCTTCATCCAGAAATCTTTGCTGGGTTACTCCCCAGCTTGTCATAGATGCCTCCTGTGTTAATTTCCTCCACATCCTGAGTTTCTGTCCACCGTGGAAGTCAGTGCACTATACACTGTGCATAAGGTTGGCTATGTCTATCTCTCTGCCTCCAGACTTTGAAGTCCTTGAAAGCAGGACTATATTACATACACTATTGAATGCCTACTACTCAACATAGTGCCTGATACCTAGCAGAATTCTAAGGATATTTCCAACATCAATGAGTGAGTGCATGACTTGCTGGCTGGATGGCTGAATGGCGTGGGCAAAGGAACAAAATTGGAAAATTGCTGCAATGAGTTGTTGCAGATGATAAAGCTTAGACAATGTACTAAGCTTGTACATAACCCTTGAAAGCCCTAAAAACTACAGAGAGGAAAACACAATACCAATCGAGACAAATTAGGAAACAAGAGAAGCACATACAAGCTCATCAAGTTCAACCCTCTTAAATTACAAATAAGGAAACCCAGGCACAGAGAAGGCGAGTAGCCAGACAATGATTTATAGCTAAGTGGAGAATAGGACCAGGTCTTTTGGTTCCCAGCCCACTGTTCTCTATCTTTTCTTCATCTTGAGATGCACGGAATGGGATGCTGCCCACATAAAATATTTGTTCTAATGAGGAAACGGGTTGAAATGTATTTCTTTTAATGAGAGGAAGTGTGTGGAGTGCCAAATCCAGCAAAGTCCAGCCAATAAAAGGCAATAATGAGAGCTGCAGTTAAAGTTAGACTGGGTAATAGGAAGTGCATCTAATTCCCTAGGGAAGAAGTAAGATGCAGAAACACCACCACCACCAAAAATATGATACAACATCAGGAGATGCCCAGGACTCTGGGTTACCTCCCTGATTATTTGAATGATCTTTCTGATGATTCTTGGTTGTAACACATGTCTATAATTTCAGATGTAGATACAGATAAGATCATGGAAGGCCTTGCACTCCTTCCTGTGGCCTGCAAGGCCTTTCATAATCTGATCCTTGGGAGGCCAGGGCGGGCAGGTCCCTTGAGCCCAGGAGTTCAAGACCAACCTGGGCAATATGGTGAAACCCTGTCTCTACAAAAAAAAAAAAAAAAAAAAAAAAAAAAAAAAAAAATTAGCTGGGCATGGTGGTCCATAAGGAGATGCATGAAATTAACAAAGAACATTTGATACTAGAAAGCTCAGTGAGTTGAGTTTGAAAACAGTTAACTGATGTACATGTCTGATAACACTGAGATCACTCTATAATCCAGACCCAGGTCTCTAGGCTCCTATCTAAGGAACTTTACATTCAAAGTATTTATCATGAGGAGAATCACTTGAACCCGGGAGGCGGAGGGCACAGTGAGCGGAGATCGCAGCATTGCACTCCAGCCTGGGTGACAGAGCAAGACCCAAACGAAGTATTTATTCATGATTTCACTGCGTTAGCCCCCAAATATTATACATTTGCCACAAATCACACAAAATTATTTCATTAAACTACAAATAACATATAAGTCACCTTACTCTTAAAGGTCCTTCATCCATTGCTCATAGAATGGAATTTGCACTCCTTCCTGTGGCCTGCAAGGCCTTTCATGATCTGATCCTTCCTATCTTCCTATTCCTTTTCTTTTTCTCTCTCACTAGGCCTTAGCAACACTGGCCTGATTTCCTGTTTTCCTTTAAAAAAAAAAGCATCAAATTCTTTCTTGCCTCTGGGTCTTTTTACTTGCTTTTCTCTCTACCTAGACTATTATTGTACCTAACTATTCATAAGGCTGGTTCTTTTTCACTTTTCACGTCTAAGATCAAATACTGTGTCCCCAAAGAGGGCATCCGTGACTATCCTTGCTGAAGTAGCTCCCTGCAGTCCACCCCTAATGAGTTACTCTCTGTTTAGTTCCTTCATAATATCCTTTATTATCCAAATTCACTGTGTCTTTCTAATCATTTGTTCATTGACTGCCTCCTCTAAGCTAAGGTAAGATCCTGGAGGACATGGATCTTGCCAGTCCTATTCACCGCCAAATCGCCTAGTGCCCAGAACAGTACCTGTTGCTTGAAAGTTATCTAAAATATGTGGCTCATGGATAAATTAGCAAATTCATATAACAGAGGTTTATGGATTGTCTCCTAGGTGCAAAATATTATGATGAGTACTCGGCAAACAGGTGAATTAATCACAGCATCTACTAGGAAGGATTTTATAGGCTTGTAGAGAAGATAATTCTGGCAATTGGTAGTAAACAAATATAACTCCAGAGCAATGTAGACATGACTGGAGTCGTAAGAGAGAGGTAGATAAAATGATGTGGGGGATTGTATAGGAGGGATTACCTCCCAATAGAGTTAGAGCCTGGGAGAATAGAGCCTTTGTGAAAAATAGAATTTTCACAAAGACAGAAGGAAGAAGGTCAGATTCCCTGCTAGGCTGAAAGCTTTAGGAAGATAAGGATAATGATTATGTTGCTCATTGTTTTATCCCCAAAGTCAAGAAGGGTACCTGGAACATAAGAAGGATTTGATGAATGCATGTCAAGTAAATAAACAAATACATAAATGAGCTTAATAGAGAGACCTTTTTAAGATATATTAAAATATGCTTGTGTTTGCTTAATGGGAAAAACAGTCCCTTGTTCTTATCATATGCCATTTGTAATAAAAGTCTCACTTCTATTAAAGCGAAGAAACACCCTCTTCCTCTATTTACACCCACTCAAATTCCAGGATTCTTGCTTTGGCAATAAATTAGCATTGAGGAAGAAGTTAATCCTCATCTGTCCATATTCTATCATCAAAGAATTGGAAGTTAACAATCCTGGGAGAGAAAGGACCTTTCTATGGTCAAATATGATTGTGGCTGTAAAGAGAAATGAAGATGCCCACACAAGAGGAGAAGCCATGAAGACTAAGAAAAGGCTTCACAATTTCTGTTCCATGTGCTTAATCTTTTAAGAGCTTTGTTGAGGCTTAATTTCCATACCATAAGATTCATTCATCTCAAGTGCAAAAAGAAAAATCAATGATCTTTAGTAAATTTGTGGAGTTGTGGAACCATTATTATAATCCAATTTTAAAGCCAGGTGTAGTGGCTCATGTGTATAATCCCATCACATTGGGAGGCCAAGGTGGGCAGGTTGCTTGAGCCCAGGAGTTGGAGACCAGCCTGGGCAATATGCTGAAACCCCATCTCTACAAAAAATTAGCTGGGCATGGTAATGCATACCTGTAGTCCCAGCCCTCAGGAGGCTGAGGTGGGAGAATCATCTGAGCCCAGGAGATCAAGGCTGCAATGACTTGTGATCATGCCCCTGCACTCTAGCTGGGGCAACAGAGTGAGATCCTGTCTCAGAATAATAATAATAGCCAAATTTTAACACTTTCCCATTACTCCCGGAATATCCTTCACGGCCCTTGCAGTCACTCCGCATTCCCACTCCCAGCTTCAGGCAAAAACTAATCTGCTTTTTATCTCTGACCATTTACCTTCTCTAGACATTTCATGTAAATGGAATTGTACAAGTACACATCTTTAAATTTATATCAAAATGTTGTACCTCTTTGCTATTTGCAGGAAGAATCTAAGCAGGGTTAAATCATCTGCTCTGAAGTCATATTCCTCTTTTTGCATGTCTGACTTACCCTCCTTGTGCCTAACTTCTTCATCCATAAAATGGGATTCAGAATATTCCCACATATGACTAAGATATTTGGCATAATGCTGGTAAACAGTACATTCTCATTAAATCATAACTGTTAGCATTATTGTTGTTATTATCCCATCACAGTTCAGCAAGGCCAGGTTAGGAAAATAAGAAAAGGAACTCCATGAAAATCTACACGGATGGCATATTAAAAGGAGAGAAGTATTTCCATTCAGATCCTAGCAGAAGGAAGCTTGTATTCATTCCAGGGCTTTCTGTTCCCATTTCTTCTTTGGGGATAGGATATGGATAGATGTGAGTAGCCTTTTAATTCACTACTGATTTACTTCCAAAGAAATGATTCTGGAATCTGACTAGGTGTGAGTAGAAGGAGAGGGTGTTTTTCTGTTTTGATAGAAATGAAAAGAGATCTTTAATATGAGATCCAAGTGACAAGGACAGGGGACTGGTATTCCCATTAAGCAGACATAGCAGTGTTTTTCATGTCTGACTGTGGCATAACCATTAACAGGAAGGTTTTAAAAACATATTTCTATGTTGAAACTCTAGTGGAAATAAAGTTTTTTTGTTTTTGTTTTTGTTTTCTTGAGGAAAATGATTTCTTTCTCCTTTCAAGCTAGAGAGAAAATATGTAGTCCCTGATTTGGAGTCAGGAGATCAAGACTCTGGTGCTGGCTCTATCCCTGGAGCTGCTGACTCTGAATAAATCAGTTTCCCTATCTGGGCCACAGTTTAATATAGCTGTTAAAAAAGAGAGATTTGATCCTTCTCCAAAGTAAGAGTGGTTCTAAGCCTATGGAGTTCTTAAGATAAAGGCAGGACTAGTGGAGAAGAGCACAGAGCCACTGACTTTCCTACAATATTATGTCGCATTTCATGGATCACAGGCTTGTGTTTGGCGAAACTTACCTCCTTATAAATCATAGAACATTTATAGCTTCTTTACTTTAAAGCAGGAGTTAGCAAACTAATTCCTGTCAACATACCTTTTAAATTTAATTTTATTTGGTAAATCAGGTTTGATTGGAATACAGCCTTGCCCATTTTCGTATTGTACTATATTGTCTACAGTAAAGCCTAAAATGTTTACTATTTGGTCTAGTACGGAAAACAGTTTGTTGACCTCTGGTTTAATCTTTCGATTGATTTCAGAAACCACTCAAAAACAAAGTAAAAATAGTTCCAATATATATTAATAGTTGAACATTTTAGAAAGCCATGAGTCCTGGCTAATGTGAGGTGACTAAGGTCACAGAGCTGGTAAAAAAAGAGTAAGGAAAAAGGGCTAGTAAAGGAGAAGGAGGAGGATCACGAGGATTGCACTCACAGAGTGCTTAAGGAAGCAAGATGATAATCTAAATGTTTTATGCTAATATGTTTAATCCTCACAACTGTCATCTTATTATCTCAACTTCATAAATCGGGACAATAAGGCCTGGGAGTTTAAGAAACTTGACTAAGGTCATCAAAGCTAATAAGTCATGGCTTGGGAGATGGAACAGTTACGGGATCTCTGGGGTGTCCATTTTTCTGGCTGGAAAAGCTGGAAAGCTCTGTGGCTGTGGTGCCCTTGCCCAAGTTCTTATCCTACATCTAGGAAGAATGAGGTACACAGACAAGTGAAAGGTGAAGAAAAAGAGTTTTATTTAGTGTTAGAACAGCTCAGAGGAGTGGGTAGCTCCTCTCTTTAGGCAGGTCGTCAGCTCTCAGCAAAGAGGAGGCTCTGAAGAGGGTGGTTCCTCTCCACAGGCAAGTCATTGGAATATCTTTGCAGGTCTCTCATCCCATTTTCACCAGCTATCAGCAGAGAGGATGCGCCTCTCTGCAGCTGGTCATCTCCTCATCTCTCAATCCTCCGCTCTTTTCCTCCTCTGGTAGTTCCCTACCCTGCGCTGACAGAGCCCAGGCCTTTTATGGACCCCAGAGGGGAGGAAGTGCGTGCTGATTGGTCCATGGGCAGCCATGGGGGGGCCTGGAAGAGGCACCACGAGTCCCCACTCCGGTAGGAGAAACTGGCAGCCCAGCCCCCAACCTTCAGGCCCTCTCTGGCCTGAGGGTGGGGCCTTACTGGGGACCCCATCCCCTTCCGCCTGGGACTCTGTCTGCCTCCTACCGCCATTCATGGCCCCGGGTCTTGACTCTAACCCGGCTCCAAGATTGTATCAAGTGCCAAGAGCAGAAAGAGGTTAGCCGGTGGGAGCAGTCACCCCTGAGCCTGCTGGGATGAGGGTGGAGGGGGGGGGGGTCCTTCAAGGGGCGTGCGAAGGTGCACGCTGCAGAGACACCTGGGTCCTGTGCCTGGGAGGGTGGCCGCAGCTGCGCCCAGGATCTCCCACCACCCCACCACAGCCCCGCCTCCAAATGAAAAGGAGCAGGGCTCCCGCTTGTTCCCAGTTCCTGCCTGCTTCTTGGAGCCAGAGGCCCAGGTCTGCAGCCGCATATGCCACAGCTGCAGCTGTACCTGAGAGGGCAGATCTTGCCTATTCCCAGCTCCCCTAAAAGCACAGGGAGGCTCGGATCCACAGCTGCAGTTTGGGCAACGGAGCTCTGCCCGGGTAGGCCTGGGTCTGCAGCTGTGGTTTGGGCAGCTGCAGAGGCACAGGGAGCTCACATCCCAACTCAGAAGGGGCGGGGCTCCCATTTGCTCCATGGAGTGTGCAGCCCCAGCTGCACTTCCCTGCTGCAACTGACATGACAGCAGCCAATGCCATCCATCTCCCCTCTGAAGAGGTACACCTAATTGCTGTTAGGATGAAGACGATGACTGCTCTTAACTGCTTCATGCTGACAAGGGGCATTGTTCTGGGAAACCTACAGTCAAATCTCTCAGTGGGTCCTATCTAAAGGTCTCCAGTACAAGGGAGCCACCATCCAGGGCTCCATCTGTGTGACCATTTGGAGTTTGATGGCCCATCCCTTTTGTTTCTTCTGAGCTGTAGTCAGAGATCACTGGTTGGTTCACCCTATAATTGTTAAAAGCTACAAATAGCTCAAAGAAACCCTTCCTTGATTCTGAAAAACAGGACATAAGGATCAGCAATGTTCTAAGCAAAAAGCAAAAAGTCAAAAAAGATTGGTCTTCCAATAGTTCAGTTTACCTATTCAACTCCTGTTCACAATCTTCAAAGTTATAAGAAACCTGCACTTGAGGGTTATAATCCATTCTTTGAAGAGGATCAAAATAAGACAACAATTGTCTATGAATGTTAAAATGACCTAGGGCAGTTACAGTCAAAAATATAATTGACAAAGAAATTTGGTCACCTCTGTGATTTACAATAACCTAACACAATGACCCTAATTATGATTAATAACACAAATTCAGACATCAGAACTCTAGAAATCCCGTACTATTTTGGAACTCATATTAACATTTTTCACTAAAATATAACCCGAAGATCAAACACCACTTTATTTCAATAATCCTATATAACGAAACATATCAAATAATCCTGTTTACCTCTACTTTGGACACTCCAGGGTCCCTCTGCAGCTTCCAAAAGTTGAGAGATAGGAAAGGCAATTTTAAAGCTGTAAACGCTCAAACACTTAATAGAATTTCAGATTACCGTAAGTCATCCGTTTAGCCACAATGATGACTCAAATTTATTTTAAAAAGCAAAACTGTTTACTCATTAAGATAGAAGACCTAGTTTTCCAAATAATCTGTCTCTTGGCCTTCCCTTCTTTTGTTGATGTTTGCAAACAAAAATATTTCATTATACAAAAGTCTTGTTCAAGAGAAAGCCAAATTTCACCCCAATTTTTAAAAAATACAACCTTACAGACCAATCCTCAAGAAACCCTTGTTGTATATTTACCCTAATGTTCAATTTATGGAAAAACCAAATACCTTTTGAATTTAGTCAATATATTTACATGCTTTTATTTTACAAAACGTTTACAAACCTTCCATAACTTGTTTGAACCTTTAGTTTTATCTTATCTCATTTAAAACAATCTTTGAACCCTCTGAACTAGGCAAAAATTTACATTCCCATGCTTTTTCATATTCTTTTACTAAAGACACATTTTACTTTCCTTACATCTTACAAGTAAATCTGTTTTCAGGAGTCTCCATTAGATGTTAAAATAGACAAATATAATCCAGACAAAAATGTATGCTAACAATTCTGAAGGATTCCTTTACTTAATTTATGAGTACCTTTTTACTTATAAGCCATTTTGGTTGACACAGCATACATCAGTAAATGCATCTAGACATGTATACACACACACAAACTAAGATCTAATAGCTTGGTACCCTAGCCATGAGACAGCAACATGTGCTCACTGGTTTTACTTTGTGTGCCCCAATAGATAATCCACTGAAGGCTGTAAACCAAAATTTCAGGCAAAACAGTTTCCATATCAATTTGATTTAAAGGTCAAATCTCCCCAGGCTTCGAAGAACACTGGGGCCAAACAGCACCAAAGGAGAATATCACACATTAATGAGGACCCCTACTTAGAACAGCAGCACAAAAGCCTGGATACACGCAATGCCATTCCACTTTCCCATTCAGCAATAAACTCCAGATTCCAGGTAATACTGGCCAAAGAGTGTTGCAACTGTGAGAATGAATTCTAAGGAGGGGTTAGCACTAGACCTCAGAATCTTTGGGCTTCCCCTTTGGAGAGGGGGAGGTCTGGAGGATCTTCTGAGGCATCCCTCTCTGAGATCCAGTCTTACTCTAACCTTAGGTGGGCACCAGGGCCACTTTATGTTTTCCCTCCAGAGGCAATGGCTTACTATGAACTTTAAGGCCATGCTTTCCAATGCTTTCCATTCCACTAGAGTGATAGCCATGAACTAAAAGGAATTACAGCTTTATTTTTCTTTCAAAATATTTAATCTAAGAACTTATTGTCTTTAAGTCAATCAGTTAGAGCTCTTTTATATAAACATGACACACATGACACATATATACCTACACAGACAAACAGACGGAGATCCAGTAGTTGTAAGATTTTCATGTGCCAATCTCCTAGTTGCATTGTTGGCCCTGGGGTGGAGCCCTTCAAGAACCAGGGCCAGGAAAACATGGCAGTTTCAAAGATTTTGAGATCCGTTTTTGTCTTCCGGCTATGGAAGACAAAAGGGATCCATCAGCTCCTAATCCCCGGGGCTCCATGAGGAAAACAGAGATCTTTCCCAAAACGAGCCAGTGGCACCTCCTCCATTTCCCCAAGGAACCCCAGGCCATCAAAAGTTACCTTGGGGCCTCTCATGTGCACATCAAGAGTGGAAAGACAAAAATGGAGAAAAATAATTCAGGCAACTAAAAAGAAAAAAACCTTTTTTCAGAAAAGCAAGATCCACAAAGAGAGAAGACATAAAGGTCTTGTAAATATACATATAGCTTTGATACCAATGAACATCTACTTTAAGCTAACTTTTAACCATAGTGTTCCTTTTTTAAGTTATTTTAAATCTATTACCTGGTCTTAGCCATGCCAAAATGGCCAACTGAATCATGGAGTAGAGAATACAGTGATTTATATCATTCCTGCCACCAATTTGCACAGAAAGAGAGAAGCCACAGTCTGAATGGCAAGAACCTTTCCCCTTTTGCCAGCATGTCAGGCTTCTGGGTTCCCTTCCCCTGAGCCATGAGCTCTAGAGTCCTGTCCAGTGATTTAGGATGCACTTGAGGAGTGCAGGTTGAAAATGATTGGTTGGTTACCCATCTGGGAAGAGGGGAAAAAGGCATCCCTTTGTTCCTTTCATCATCCCAGCGAACACCCAGGGTATGTGACAAAGAGAAGAAAAGGCTCTTTTTCTTCTTCTGACCTTATATCCCTGAGTCCTGGTGACTTGTGCCGGTGACAACTATGGGTACAAGTGCAACCTTCACCCATGAAGTGAGAAGCATAGCTGACAGGAATATTCACACTTACCTGAGTGGAGCCTAGGCCTCCCACTCTTGGTAATCTGTGAGTCCCTTAGACCTTATCTATACCATGGATGTGAGCATAACCTCCATCTGTGAAGTGGGAGGGCCTAATCGGCAAGAATTAGTCATGCTCACTTGCACTGTGACCCTCAACTCCCACTGTCATCTGTCTCAGGTCTAGTGTTCCATTACAGGGCTTCAAACCAAAGTTTGGGATAAAAGATGCCTCAGGAGGGTATATGAACCCTTTAAATTAGTTCCAGATGGCCTTTGTCACATTGCATCTAGCACCTGGCAGAGCCCACTCCTCTGTTGCCTCCCTATCACAAGCAGGTGAAGCTGTGGGGCCAGGTCCTCCTCAAACAAGGGAGATAAAGGCAATCCCAGGAATAGGAGTCCCAGGAATTGGGGTCCTTGCCTAAAAAGGTGACAACTAAGAGTTTTGGCTTTTCCTGAGCTCCTCACAGTCATGCTAAGAGAGGGGGGCCTAGGTTGGAGAGAACTGAAATGCCCACTTGAGTCCAGGAAGAGATCCACTCTCTTTCCCTTGATACCCATAATCACCCAAGGCTCCTGGATGATAATGGCAGTCTGAATCACCAAAGCCAGGGAAAAGAACCCTGGGACCCATAAGCCTTGCTGTACCATTTGAAAGACCAGCCCTGGACCTGGTGACCTGTGTTTCAGGAACAGCCTGCCCTCTGATGGTTTACATTTGCAGCAGTCAGAAAGTGCATCTTAGGAACTCTGGGGTTTCTGAGACTGTATACTGGCTATTAGACCCTCTCCCTTTTTATTCTGTCTCCTTTCCCTCTCTCGGACCTCCTGATCTCTATTATAAAAGACCAAGGTGGCCACTTTCAGAAGGTCCTCTAAAGTACTACCTGGTCCTATGTCCTGTTTCTGCAGCTTCCTCCTGAGAGGCTGCCTGAGTAACAAACTCATCCCCTAGGACTAGCTATCCCTCTACTGAATGAGGGGAGAGAAGGGTGTGTTTTGCCAAGACCCCTCTTAGCCTTTCCAGGAAGGCAGTGGGACTCCAATCGAATCCCTGGTCTACCACAGGTAGCCCAGTGAGATTGCGAGGTCTAATCTCAATCCCTTGCAAAGCACTCTAATATACACACATTAAAGTGTTACCTCTTCAACTCTCCCATTTCATCACTGGGGTCCCATTTAGAGTACTCCAATGGTACTACTGCTATTCTTCCAACTGGATAAGGCTCCTCCCCTTCCCTGGTGCTATACAAGATATAAAGCTCATCCCCAAACTTATTTGCCAGTTGCTGAGAATGGCTTGCTTTTCAGCATCGGTCAGGGTTTGATTCAAAAGTAACATGATATCCTTCCAGGAGAGTTCACATACTAACACTTGGGTTAAGTTCTGGAAGTCCTCTATATACCTCTCAGGGTCATCTGATAATTTGCCAAGATCCCTGATATGGTTTGGCTATGTCCCCATTCAAATCTCAACTTAAATTGTAACTCCCAGAATTCCCACGTGTTGTGGGAAGGACACAGGGGGAGGTAATTGAATCATGGGGGCCGGTCTTTCCCATGTTATTCTCATGATAGTGAATACATCTCACAAAGTCTGATGAGTTTATCATGGGTTTCCACTTTTGCTTCTTTCTCATTTTTCTCTTGCAGTCACCATGTAAGAAGTGCCTTTTGCCTCCCTCCATGATTCTGAGGCCTCCCCAAACATGTGGAACTGTAAGTCCAATTAAACCTCTTTTTCTTCCCAGTCTTGGGTATGTCTTTATCAGCAGCATGAAAACTCGCGAATACAGTAAGTTGGTATCATTAGACGGGAGCACTGCTGAAAAGATACCCAAAAATGTGGAAGCAGCTTTGGAACTGGGTAATAGAGGTTGGAACAATTTTGAAGGCTCACAGAAGACAGAAAAATGTATGGAAGTTTGGAACCTCCTAGAGATTTGTTGAATGGCTTTGACAAAAATTCTGATAGTGATATGAACAATAAGGTCTAGGCTGAGGCTCTCAGATGCAGATGAGGAACTTGTTGGGAACTGGGGCAAAGGTCTCTTGTTATGTTTCAGCAAAGAGACTGGCAGCATTTTGCCCCTGTCCTAGAGATCTGTGGAACTTTGAACTTGAGAGAGATGATTTAGGGTATCTGGCAGAAAAGAAATGTCTAGGCAGAAAAGCATTCAAGAGGTGAGTTGGGTACTGTAAAAAGTATTCTCTTAAAATGCAAACAGAACATAAAAGTTCAGAGAAATTGCAGCCTGGTGATGCAGCAGAAAAGGAAAACCCATTTTTTGAGAAGAAATTCAAGCAAGCTTTAGAAATTTACATAAGTAGCAAGAAGCCTAATGTTAATCCCCAAGACCATGGGGAAAATGTCTCCTGGCCATGTCAGAGACCTTCACGGCAGCCCCTCCCAACACAGGCCCAGAGGTCCAGGAGGAAAGAGTGATTTCTTGGGTTGGGCCCAGGGTCTGTGTGCTGTGTGCAGCCTAGGGATTTGGTGCCCTGTGTCCCAGCCACTCTAGCCATGGCTGAAAGGGGCCAATGTACAGCTCAGGCTGTGGCTTCAGGAGGTGTAAGCCTCAAGTCTTGGTAGCTTCCACATGGTGTTGAGCCTGCCAGTGCACAGAAGTCAAGAAGTGAGGTCTGGGAACCTCTGCTTAGATTTCGGAAGATGTATGGAAACACCTGGATGCCCAGGCAGAAGTTTGCTGCAGTGGCAGGACTGTCATGGAGAACTTCTGCTAGGGCAGTGCAGAAGGGAAATGTGGGATCAGAACCCCCACACAGAAAATCAACTGATTCTCCTGCCTCAGCCTCCAGAGTAGCTGAGATTACAGGCTCCCACCACCATTTGCAGCTAATTTTTGTACTTTTAGTAGAGACAGGGTTTCACCATGTTGGCCAGGCTGATCTCAAACTCCTGACTTCAGGCAATCCAGCTGGCTTGGCCTCCCAAAGTGCTGGGGTTACAAGTGTGAGCCACTGCACCCAGCTGAGGCCAGCGCTTTTATGGACCTTAGAGAGGGGAAGTACATGTGAATGGGTCCATGGGCAGTCATGGGTGGGCCAGAAGAGGCACTATGAGTCCCCACTCTGGTTGGAGAAACTGGCAGCCCAGCCCCCAGCCTTTGGGCCCTCCCTAGCCTGAGAATGGGACCTTACTGGGGACCCCACCTGCTTCCGCCCAGGACCCTGTCTGCCTCCTGCTGCCTTTCATGGCCCCTGGGCTTGGCTCCAACCCTGCTCCGAGATTAGAGGTACCAGGAGCGGAGAGAGGCCAGGCAGTGGGAGCAGATACCCCTGAGCTTGCAGGGATGGAAGGGGAATCCTTCCTGGGGCACCCAAGGGTGCAGGCTGCAGAGACACTCCGACCCTGCACTTGGGAGGGTAGCTGGATCCACATTTGCAGTTTGAGTGGCCTGCATCCTAGAGCAGGAAGGCCTGAGTCTACAGCTGCAGTTTGGGCAGCTGCAGTGGCGTGGGAAGCTCCCATCCCAACTCAGAAGGGGCAGGGCTCCCACTTGCTCCTGCTGCAGCAGGCATGATGGCAGCAGGCACTGCCATCAGAACTATACAGGTGGGTAAAATTCCTCTGTTATAATCATGAGACAACAATCCAGAGAATGAAGGAGGCTTGCACAAAATTCCTTATGACAAAGGAATAGGGAAACCAACTTCCTTACTCCATGACCAGTATTCCTGCCACTGAAGCAGGCACCCATCTATCTGCTAACTTATGGTAGATTTATGTTCCTATATGTAACCTATTTTACTGACTACTTCTCGGTTGTTAGATTTAAGAAACAAAAAGCACATCTTCTGATTCTTTTCCTAGAACCCTAGCATATAGAAAGTACACAACAAATGCCTAATAATGATAGCAAACATTTAGTGATAGAATATGATGCCACAGTTAATTATTTTAGCACTTCATGTGAACTATACTGTGTACTTAAAACAGTCCTATATGTTAGGCACTTTCATTATCTGTATTATATGCAAATGTTTAAAATGAGGAAATGAAGACTCAGAAGCTCAGTAATGTTCTCACGGTCTCAAGTGAACTTGGGCAACTGACCATGCTCTAAGACCTGGTCACACAGTGTGGTCCACAGACCAACAGCCAGAACAGCTGGTTAGAAATGCAGATTCTCAGGCCTGATGAAGCATGATCTGCATTTTAACAAGATCTTCAGGTGATTTGTGGGTGGACTGAAGTTTGAGAATCTCTTCTCTAAGTCAGCACACTGTTCTCTCTGTTGATCACATTAAAAAAAAAAAAAAAAAAAGGAGTAGGTGATCAATTGCCTTCTGGGCAATGCAAGAAGTAAACTGGTCAGATGAAAATTGTGTTCTAAAGAAAAGGATTGAAGTGTCCATTCCTATAAATTATACCTGTTTCAAAAACGAATGCCCATTTTTTCTCCTAGATTTTATACTGATTTCAGTGCCCCTACAGGCTCCTAAAACTATCTCACTAAAAATGTCTAAGATCTATATCTATACTCTAAGCAGCATGATAAATACAGAAGCAAATGCTTCTGGACTGAGTAACAGAGCTATAACTCGGCCTGGGCTTTGCTTATGACGCATCTAAAGTGTGTTTTTAGGCAAGAGACAGAGAGGAAATTGCCATCTGCTTGGTAACTTGTGAGTTACTATTTCCCGAAAATCTAAGCTTTTTCCAATTCCATTAACATGAATAAAAAATACAAACTTAAGGCAATAGTTACTGTTGCCCCTGGAAAATGCCCAACTTTCTTGACATCTTCAGAGACAGCAGAGACTACCAGGACTCGTTCAAGGGGCTAGAATTATTTTGTGGTTGGTTACTATTTTTTCATATTTTTAATATAAATTATCATCAAATAATCAAAATTAGGGTTTTGGCCTAAGTCATCTCTTTTTCTTGGTCCATGGAAATGTATCCCACTGAGTCAGGGAGATGAGAATCTGAGTAAGCATCTTACCTATACTTTCATTAGAAGGTGGCAAAGACAAATCATCTCCTTCTTTTGTAACTATATCCTTTTGGGGCTTTGACTGATTGCAACTCCTCCTACATCAGTTTTCTCAATGGTCAGATAAAGATGGTAGCATCTAGCATTATTGGATCTTGATGAAGATAATTCTCCTTTATTATGCTAAACTATTCATAGAGCCACTAACCTAATGGTTTCCCAACAATGATGAGGATAGTAAAACTCTGTGAGCTAATCAATCTTCAGATCCATTTCTCAAACAGTCTGATTCAGTAGGTCAAGGATAAGGTGCAAAAGTCAGCATTTTAAAGAAGTTTTCCAAATGATTTTAAACCAGATGCTCTAGACACCATAATCTGATATCTCTTTCCAATTCTTCTTGGCCACTTTCCATGTAGTAAAAATTTTAACTCTATAAGACAAATATAAGTCCCCAAAACAAGTTAAGCCTAAATTTGAGATGATACTTAAGCACTTGTGGGCAAATTCCATGATATGTTCTTATGGGTCTGAACCTCAAAAATATACTTAGAATGGGGAAAAAAAAAAAACCCTCAAAGAGGCAGGACCAACCAAGACTTGAAAAACTTTGCCTTGGATTGGTGTGAGCATGAGTTAAATGTATCCGTTTGAGTCTCAGGTCTTAACCCAGCTCGCAGTTGAGGGACCACTACTCTGCTGCAACACTGTGCAGGGAACCCCAGAGCTTCACACACCCTACTTCTGTCAGAGGTTCTGCTCAGTGTATCCAACTATTATTAAAATAGCAGCAGATTCTACTCATGTTTTTTTAAACTTGACTTGTCATTGTCAACAACTGGATTTAAATTCCTTTTTACTTTCAGTGGTAGCTGTTCTACTCCTATGATCCCTCAGAGCTGACAGTGGTGCTAACTTCTCCAAGACTGCCTGCATAATCACACCCTGCTTGTTTTGCACTGGGCTCGTGTAACATTCATTTATTTACTCCGTAAAAGCAGATCTCAGGTCAGGGGAATATCTTACCATTCACTATCATAACTGAGCTGCTTTCAGATTTCTCCTTGTCTTTCTCTCCCACATCTAAAGTTCCTTCTCTACTAATGAGAAAGAAATTGTGTTGAAAAACAATGTCTGCTGTATGTATATATCAAGATTCAAAATAAAAAGTGCATACTAACTACTAGGTTTCAGACCCTGTGGTAATTGCAGTAATATGAAAATTCAATTTTTATTTTATTAATAATACTAATAAAAGCTGTCACTCAATAATAGTGTCAATAAACTATATTAAACAATTTTTAGATTACATAATTTTTTTCACATTATGTGACATTATGTGATTAAATTTTATAACAATCTGGGTGAATCATATGTTAGTATTCCTACTAAGAATTTTAAATTAAGAGGTAACTGATACGGTTTGCTTTGTGTCCCCACCCAAATCTTATCTTGAATTATAATCCCCATAATCCCCACATGTCAAGGGATAAACCAGGTCGAAGTAATTGGATCTTGGGGGCGGTTTCCCCCATGCTGTTCTCATAATAGTGAGTGAGCTCTCACAAGATCTGATGGTTTTATACATGTTTGGTAGTTCCTCCTGCATTCATTCTCCCTTCTGCCACCTTTTGAAGACGGTGCCTTGCTTCCCCTTTGCCTTCCTCCATGACTCTAAGTTTCCTGAGACCTCGGCAGCCATGCTGTACTATGAGTCAATTAAACCTCTTTCCTTTCTAAATTACCTAGTTTCAAGCAGTTCTTTATATCAGTGTGAGAACAGACTAATACAGTGACTGCCATAGATTAATTGACCCAGTCAAGGTTTAAATCCAGGTCCATCAGAGACCAAAGTTGAGTGTTTTGTCACCACCATCTTTCCTCTCCCAGAGGAGGATAATGTGACAGCAGAACCTGATGGGGAGGTTAAATGCCAGTTGAGATTGGCAGCAGAGTGGGCTGCTAATTCCCTGGATGGATTATGACAATGTCCTTACCTCCCAGCTATTTTGGTTGACCTTGAAACCCCTCACATTTCTAACAACACATGAAACTTTGAGTTAACTCTAGGGTCACGCTGGTGGAAAGGCATAATAGTTTCTGGTATTATGTGGCCCTTCAGAAAAGGATAAAGTTCTTCTATAATAAATGAGACCATATATTTTCCAAACTGAGAAAAATTTGAGAATCAGAGGGATTATCATCAATATTTACACCTAGACATTAGGCAAAAGCCATGACTGTGCTGGGCAAACTAAGAAGCATGATTATTATATGCTTATATAATACATAGCATATATAGTTTTTATATGCTTATCTCTCCAAATTCACAGCCACTAGCTGAATGTGTTCAAGAATATGAAACACAAGTGTTGTTAGAGAAAAGACAAAATGAAGGTGGGGAAAGGGGCCTCTTGAGTGCACCAAAGTTAGCATTACTACCAGACCAATATGAAAGGGGTGTGGAGAAAAAGCTATGCAGTGAAAGGAGACACATATAAAGAAAGACAAGAAAAAAATTTCCAACTTTCCCATAGTACATTAAGTTTGACCTTGTACCATCGATCTAATCAGTATGGTGACACATGCTAAGAGCAAGATTTTTCAAGTTCCTCGTAATTCTATCCCTAGGCATTGCAACTATTACTAGGACAACTGTGGTCTACCTTTCTCTTTAAACAAAGAGGCTGAGGACAAATGTGTCAGCCACAGGCAGGTCATAGCTTATATCAGAAATATAAGGTGACAGCTAACCATATTCCAAACAGTCCCTCAAGCCATAAGGCCACAGAGAACATGGCTTCCACTGGATTCTAAAGCTGACTTGCCATGAGTTTGATCATTAACTGTGGTTTCCGAATTGCTACTCCGGTCTTTTTTATTCAAGGTGACAGCTCCCTTTTTTGAAAAATGTGAATTCTTAGCAGCAAAGATACACAGATGCTCTCTGCATCTTTTCTCTCCTCTCAGCCATCCTTTGGAGAATGAAGTACACATATTAGGAGAATAAAGTAGGTCTGATCTTGTATTAGGAACTGAGAATTCGATTATGAATTAGACATGGTTTTTGCTTTGGGGGAAATTCATCCTTATTTGATGAAACAAATACACTTATAGGAAATTCAATATATCATTGTCATGTAGCCAAAATTTATTTTATGCCAGGCATTACACAAATATCTTGGTTAATCTCACAATCAACCTAATAAGGTAGGTTTTATTGCCCCAATTTATAGATCACATGTTGTGAGTCACAGAGCCAAGATCTCAACAAAAGTCTGTCTCATTCTGCACTCATTCTACTGTTCAGTCTCCAATGGCTTCCCATTTTACTCACGGGAGAAGCCAAAGTCCTCACTGTGACCTAAATGACCCTATTATTGTTTGCCATATTTATGGGATTTCCCCCAGTCTGAACACATGATAGAACTGTACTTCCTGACTCCATATTTTAGGTCAATCCAACTAATCAATTCATTCCAATGAACGATGTGTGGAAATAACGTGCATTAATTTCAGGCTGAGCATTGCTTCCCCAAGGGGTGACCCAGCAGAAATCTCTTTTTATTTTTTCCACTATAATAGCACAGATATTTGTTGCTCTATAGTCAGAGTCCTAGAGTGAGGAAGACAGTGAGGATGTGGGAGCAGAGGTCCCTTCTTGCTCACGATGAAAATTAGGCGAGTGGAAGAAGTGACTGAGATTTCAGTTTGTTAATTATTGCATGTTGGCTGCCTAACCTCTCTTGATTGATACAGCTGCTTTATTTTTTTTTTCTTTAACATATCACCATACATCTTACTGTGTAGTTTACTTATTTATCATGGTATTTTCTGTCACCCACATGAGAATATTAGCTTCATGAAGGCAAGGAGTAAGTTTAGCCAATTTTCTTCACTACTATATTCCCCGTGGCAAGAACAGTGCATGGTTTGTTGTAGGAAATCAGTAAGTCCTTGTTAAATAAATAGAATCAAGCTACCTCATTACATCTATGAGTGATAACACAAAGTTATGTTCGGGGAGCTATTAAAACACACAAAAAGAGTGATTCAAAATGAAGCTGGACTTGTGTCTTTCCCTCGTGTGACCCAGTGTTTAGTGAGTGTCTGCATTGTGGGAACTCTATATATGATTGTTGAGCTGTTACAATGAAGAGCCGCTACTGTGGTTTTCATAACTAAATAACTCACCAGGCAAACTTGCATTAATAATTACTCCACTCTCCTAGTGGTGAGACCTTCGTTTATCACCCTGGAGGTCTTAGTCATGGCTTAGTCATGCCCAGTGACTCATCTCCATTCAGCTTTTTGCTTAGTGATGTTCCTCTCCTCCATTTTCTATATCCATTTTTCTCCTTTCTGTTTTATTTTATTTCTTTTCTCTTTTCCTTTTAGAGATGGGGTCTCACCATATTGCCCAGGCTTGTCTCAAACTCCTAGGCTCAAGCAATCCTCCCACCTAGGCCTCCCAAAGTCCTGGGATTACAGGAGCGATCCATCACACCTGGCCCTCCTTTCTCTTAATTCACATCCCACTCAGGTGTGTCTTGAATAGTTAGCCTCAAATGACTCTTACCTCCTTTCAGGACAAAGCAGCTCTTTTTGTTCCCTGTCACTAGAGGCATTTGTTCCAAATTGCAGCCTTAGGAAACTGCTGCAGGCAGACAGGTGGTATATCTGTTGAAGGATCCTAAAGGAGATATACCTTCTCTTCAAAGTATCTTTGCACACTGGAAATAATGCTGACTTCCGCTTAGCTCTGAATGAACATTCTTCTGAAGAATGTCTGTCTGGTTGTCCAGCTGACATCTAAAGGATAACATTCCAAATCTGAACTTTCTCCTCCTGAAATCTTTTCCTTTTTGGTGTTGACACCACTTTCAGGCACCCAAGCTCTCTTTGTAACCCAACTTGCAACCTTCACCTAAAGCAATAAAATCAAATGTCATCATGCTGTTGTCACCCCTCGTATCAGGTTTCTCCAGAGACAGAACCTACACACACACACACATACACACACACACACACACACAGTGTACGTGTATATATATCTTTAAGGAATTTTCTCACATGATTGTAGGGACTGGTAAGTCTAAAATTTGTATGGCAGGTCAGTAGGCTGGAAATTCAAAATCTACAGAGCAGAGCAGGTCAGCAGACTGAAAACTCAGGTAGGATTTCCACGTTACTCTTGAGGTAGAATTTATTCTCTGAAAAACTTCAGTTTTACTTTTCAGGCCTTCAACTGATTGAATGAGACACATTGTCAAAAAACATATCCTTCATCGTAAGTCGACTGATTGTAAATGTTCATCGTGTCTACAAAATACTTTCACAGCAACATCTAAACTACTGTTTTACCAAACAACTGGGCACTATAGTTTAGCTAAATTGATATACGAAATTAACCATCACATCCTGCTGTGGACTGAGTGTTTGTCTTCCCCCCAAATTCATATGTTGAAATTCTCATCCCCAATGTGATGGTATTAAGAGGTGAGACCTATGGGAGGTAATTAGGTCATGAGGGTAGAATCCCTTTGAATGAGGTTAGTGCCTTTAAAAAAGAAAAAAGAGAGCTAAGAGAGCTTGCTTTTCCTCTCTCTGTTCTCCACTATGTGAGCACACAGAGAGAGAAGATGGCCATCTGTGAACCAGGAATCAGGTTTTTGCCAGATGCAAACCTGCAAGGATCTTCATCTTAGACTTCCAGCCTCCAGAACTATAATAAATAAGTGTGTGTTCTTTAAGCCACCCATCTATGGTACTTTGTTATAGAAGTCCAAACTAACTAAGACACACCTATATATCCTTTACTCTATAGCAGACATTATTAATCAATCACTACCTTTTCCCAGCTAAGTTCAGATGAAGTTTCATAATTTCTTTCATGACAACACTGCTGCCAGCCATTATTAATTGGTCAAATCTGGGATGTGGGTTGGAATTCATCTCTGGCTTGTAGTTCTAAAAGTAAGTCTAATCATTTGTCTTTCTTGCTTAATGGTTCTTCGTTGCCTAAGATTCCATGTCACAAGATATTAGTCTTACAAGATATTCTGCCAAAAAGGGATTCTGTGATCAGAAAGGTTTATTATAATTGATACATCATGCCTCCCTCTAAAAATTGAACTCCTGCAGGAACCAAAGCAATTAAAATTTGATAAGGCAGTTTTTCCAAAATCTACTTGACTACTCAAATCATTCTTCGTATTTTACTCACTAACATTCTGAAAAATGCATTTTGGAAAATGTTTATCACTAAAGGCCTTTCCAGATCTGGTACCAACTATCTTTCCAAACAAATCTCTTTTATTTCTTGTTTGTTTTTACTTTGTTTGAGCCAGAGTCTCGGTGTATCACCAAGGCTAGAATGCAGCGGCACAATCAGGGCTCACTGCAACCTCTGCCTCCCGCATTCAAGTAATTCTCCTGCCTCAACCTCCTGAGTAGCTGGGATTACAGGCACACATCACCAAGCCCAGCTAATTTTTGTAATTTTAGTAGAGATGGGTTTTTTGCCATGTTGGCCAGGCTGACCTTGAACTCCTGACCTAAGGTGATCCACCAGCCTCAGCCTCCCAAAGTGCCGGGATTACAGGTGTGAGCCACCATGCCCAGCCCCAAACCAATCTCTTTTGAATCAAAGTGTTCCATGAATACCCCCTACACTACCTTCATCCTGCATGTGGTCTTGAATTAAATGATTCTGCAACACCTATGTCAATATTCCTTGTGGCAGAAACAATGCTATGTGCTCAATTAAGCTCTATTCCCTCCCTGGGTTTACAGGAAGAAGACATTTCCCATCCTCCTTTCAGTTATGTTGGGGCCATATGACTTGTCTGTCCATTGAGATGTAAATGAAATGAAGTAAACCACTTCTAGGCCTAGCACCTCTACTTTCCAATTGATCCTCCTCTCTCTCTCTCTCTCTCTCTCTCTCGCTCTCTGTCTGTCTTCTCTAACCAAGTGGCTGGAAACACAGGACTCTCAGAGGGTAGAGCCACGTTACACAAGAAGCCTATCGCCTCAGTGACATCAAAGATGAGAGCACTGCCTCACCCCAACAAAGAGTGAAGAAGAAATTCTTGTTGTGTTAAACCACTGATATTTTGGGGCTGTCACAGGAGCTAGTGTTAATCATCCTGACTATTGCAATCTTCCATAAAGCCTTATGGAAAAATACTTATAAATATAGTCTTCACATTCAAAGTTTTGGATAAGACTTATACCTTAGCTAGAATAGATTTCTCCTTTTTCAATTTTCCATCATAATTTAACCCCCTCATAACACTTACCACTTTCTATCTTTCATTAGAATGTTTGATGTTGCTGTTGTATCTCTCTTTCTAGACTTAGAGTTTCTTGAGAGCAAGATGTATACCTATTTCATCTCTGCATCCCTTCACCTCACTTTGGAGAGTAAATTGTACATTATAAGTGTTCATCACTATTGAATACAAGATGCCATCAAGATTATTTATATTCTAAAAGTAAATTTCATCATAGTAAGAAAAAGCTGTAAGTCTTAAAAAGACTTAGGCTCTATAGCAATGGAACTCTCTGTTGCCAGCTTTGACATACTGACCAAATTGCATCTCACTCACCCCTGTATGATTCTTTGGTACCTCTTGATGTAGAAAGCCAAACTGAAAAGTAGAAAATGCACAGATTTTGGAATTAGAGAGCACTTGGCTGAGTCCCAATTCTTTCACTTGTTCCTCTTTGATTTGGGAAAAATGCTTTTACACTTCTAAGCCTCAGTTTCCTTATCTTAAAATCAGAGATCAATCCCCACCTCACGGGACCGCCATGTGGATTAAATAAAACCTTGAATTTAAAGTGCCCAATAGAGGGACTGGCACATGAGCAAGTGCTCAGCAAATGGCAGCTCCCTCCACCGTGGCTTGGAAAAGCTGTTGCTGCTGACATGTCAGCAGGGGCCATCCTGGCCAGGGAAGCTCGCCAAAGCCCTAAAGGAAATTGGATGGCTTTTAAAGCAGAGTTGATTAAATATGATTTTGCAGCTCCTGCTGAGAGATGAGCTGCAAGGGAACAGCTGTGTTGTTTTATTGGGGAATCAAGGATTGAATGTCATATGAAATCCTTTTTAAAAGAATCTAAAACTAGTTATTGATGCTACTGAGCAGTTTGTTTAGTAAATGAAGTCTTCTCTCAAAGAGTCATGGCTAAATGGTGAGGTCAGGACAAAAAGTAAATAATGGTTTTCTTTCTTCCTTGGTCCTAACAGATTAAAGCATACATATACCAGTGTGTCTGCCTGTGTCAGGCTGAGCCAACTCAACAATGGTGCAACTCCCTTGCTCAGTGGAAAAATTACCAATCAGAGCAAAGAGTCTCCTAATCTTTTACATAAACATGTTGGAAATGGGAGTCCCTGGTGGCAATTTGAAATGGGCAAGTAATGATATATTCCTGTAACAACCATTATTCTTCATTTGTGAGTGGTGATGGAGAATGGAAGGTTTATGAAGTGGAGACATAACTGTTGTAGATTTGTTTTCTCTGTATAAGTGTCAGGGAAATGTGGCAGAAACTGTATTAAAGAGACCTGAGTTCAAGTCCTGGCTTGTCCACTGTGTCAGGAGGTGAATCCCTTTCCCTCTCTGAGTCTTGGTTTCCCTGCATAACAGAAAATTGCACTGGGCAACCAACCAGTAAGCCCTTCCTGCATTTCCACTAAGCTTAACATCTTAAGATTAATTTTTTTTTTTACATTCCTTGGGCTTGTGGGAAGAAATAAAATAGCTATATATGAGGTGGGATTGGGAGACTTAGTTTAAGAAGGAGCATTTAGTCTGAAAAGAAAATAATGAGAGCATTTGGTTCAGTTCTCCATTAAAAGATAATTGTCAAATTTGAAGTAACCAAATGGAACAAAGAGATGATATTTTTATTGAACTTTTCTGTTCTCATCAAAGTTATTATTCATAATTTCCTATATAAGCATAGAACATAGCAGGAAAGACTCTCAAACAAACCTCACCAATCCTGCCTCCTCCAATAACAAAAGCCGGCGTTTATTTTGCCCTTGCTATGTGCAAGCATTATGCTAAGTGATTTTTAAATTTTATTTTATTTTTCCTCATCAACAGCTATAAGGAAGTAGAGGTTACTATTCTCATTTCATCAATTTAAAGACAGGAAATCAGTTGCCCAAGGTCATGAAATTGGGGATAGCATTGGGAAGCAATGACAGCTCCTTCCGTTTTTCTTACAGAATAATTGTTCTGTTCTGTTCTCCTTCTAGTGTCCTTCATTTACTCCTTCAGCAAATGTTTACCAAAGGTTTGCAACATATTAAATGCTGGAGATTGGTTCTGTGGCAAGACAAGAAAGGTTCCTATCCTCAGAAAGCTTGTGTTCTAGCTGGGAAAAGGCATAAAATAAGCACGATCGCACACAGGAATATGAGAAAAATGCCAGCTAATAGTGAATAATGTGCAGATGATAATCTTAGAGTAAATGTAAAAAGGGAGCAGGTGACTGTTTTATATTGAGTGCTTTGAGAAGGCATCTATCTCTGAAGGTGTGACATTTAAGCTGAGACCTTGGGAAAAAATGTCTGACCTCTTTGAGCTGCAAGTCTCCCATCTGTAATATGGGAAACATTAAGATGTACCCAGACAACAGGATTTTAGAAAAGAACAAATGAGACTGTAAAAGTAAAGAACTCAGTGTCCACTGAAAATCTTGCAAGTGCAAAGATTTAACAAACAAGTGTTCCATTCCTCTATGATGATATTACACTTCATTCAGGATTTCTCAACACATGCTTCAGTCAGGATCATAATAATAATAGCTTAAGCTTACTGAGCTCTTTTTTACTATATGCCAAGCAGTATTCTCAATATTTTGCACGTATTAAATGATTTCATTTTCTCAACACCCCCATGAAGCAAATACTACTGTGAGCCACATGTTAGAAATGGGGAAACCAAGGCTCATGGAGAGTAAGTAAGCTGGCCAACTTTATGTAGACAATAAGTAGTGAACTCTGAATCCTGAGGCCACATCCTCAACTATCAGACTTTGCTGTTTCACATATAATTGTCTTTGAATCTATATCTCCAAAACCCTCTCTTGTCCTAGCAGGAGTGTAAAAATGCTTACAAATCCCATATCACCCTTGCATTATTCAGTTTTGCACCAGACATTGTGACCTCAGCCAGGAATGTAACCTGTCTGGAGACCAATACACAGTGCTGCATTTTCTCCAAATGATTTAAGATCTTCCTCGCACTCAGTGGGCCCTGAGAACGTATTTGATGATAAGAACCACAAGATAATAAGAGCAGACTTTCCAAAGTAATGAGTTGTTCAGCACCATAAGTATTAAAAGTTTCTAGGTCCGGCGGTTTTTCATCAGGGGTGCTATATGATTGACATTGCATATTACCTAAATTATCGGCTCAGGATCTCTGCAATGCTAATAGACTACCTTCTCATAGAGGTATAAAATAAGGATCTCTCTTGCCTTTCTGTGCGCATAGATGAGGTAGAACGCCACCCGTAAAATAACACTGTAGTGCTGCTCTTCCTCCTCTTCCCAAGGATACCATCCACATGTGTCTGTCACTTTCAAACTAGAAATTGCCGCTCCTCTGATTTAAAGCAAAAAAGTTTTCAGTCAGAATGAATTTGTGATCTCTGGAAGGAGGTGGCTTATCAATGACAAATTCCAAAGCTACCACCTCCTACAATGGGTATTTCCCTACAGAAATAAACAAGGGACAAAAGATTTGCTGAGATAGTGAAAGGAAGTAAGAGTGAGGGCAAGGTCCAGATTGGAACCTAAAGAGAGAAGTTGGAAGATAGAGAAACAAATAACAGAGTATTTTCCATTTTTCCTGAGGCCACCCTCAGACTTCTAAAAATATCTCCAAACCATAGGAAATGTTTTCGGATATAAATCATAATCCAGAAACAAAAAGTGGAGTCAGGGAAAATAAAAAGAAAACTCCTTATAGGCATTCCTGCTCATTCTCAAAGAAGGAGCCTTGTACTCACAGTCCAAGAAGAAGTGGGGGGGGGGGGAACTACCACTATTATATTTTCCACACATCTAGGAAAGTAACCAGTTTATAGACTCAGACATGTGGTTCATAACCAGATTTTTATTTTATTTTATCTCTGTCGATTCACAAAAGTCAGTCTGTGTGAGGCCATCGAACTGAAAAATCAAGGGTTGAAAGTAAATTCTGAAAGCCCAAGAAGGAAAGAGGCTGATTCAGCAGCCTGGAGACTGGACAGAAAGTCTCCTTTTCCCTGAAATAAGGGCCAGACCGGACGTGGTCCTTCTAGGGCTGGCACCTAGAGGAGGCGTTGATGATTAGGCCTGCAGAGTCTCAGAGCAGGGTTCCAGTATTGAAAGTTCCAATTCTACACTGAGAATGGTATGCGACAGAAATGCAGGGTTCTGAGCTTCTGTTGTCTCCAATCTGTTGGAAGTTCTGCACGAGGATTATTTCCTGAGGGGCTGATTTATCAAGTCAGTGGCAGGACAACCTGATCAAAACTTATGGCTGACACCCTAAAGATAGCATCACATAGCAGCAAAAATAAGCAAAACAGACTTGAGTGTTAATTCCGCCTCTACTTTGGCCCAGTTGTTTCCACTTTCTGAGCCACTTAACTCATCTGTAAATGTAGAATGGCAATCCAAACTTACTCTTGTGGAGACTGAATGAGGTAATGTAAATAACATTTAAGGTTCGATACAGTGAATTTTCAATACATTTTGTTATTAGCATTGTTTTTATACAATATTATACAAAACTATACTTACTATTGAGAGAGATTTATCTAGCAAATAACTGCCCGATACTCTTTTGTATTTTAAAATCTGAATTTCAGAGAGTCTGTCTGAATGGATTAACTTAATTATAAAATATCATCAGCCAGGCGTGGTGGCTCACGCCTGTAATCCCAGCACTTTGGGAGACCGAGGCGGGAAGATCATGAGGTCAGGAGATCGAGACCATCCTGGCTAACACTGTGAAACCCTGTCTCTACTAAAAATACAAAAAAAATTAGCTGGGCATAGTGGCGGGTGCCTGTAGTTCCAGCTACTCTGGAGGCTGAGGCAGGAGAATGGCATGAACCGGGGAGACAGAGCTTTCAGTGAGCGGAGATAGCATCACTGCACTCCAGCCTGGGTAAAAGAGTGAGACTCCGTATATATAATATACGGATATATATATATAAAATCAATCGGTGGTTGCCAGGGGAAAGATGTCTGCTTATAGCCCATTCGGATGTACATATTAGGTTGGTGCAAAGAAACTGCAGTTTTTGCCATTACTTTTACTGACAAAGGCTGCAGTTACTTTTGCACCAACCTATAGAATAGCCTACAGAAGCTTCCATGAATCAAAACTGTGGACCTGACAGTTTTGAACAGAGAAGGCCTTAGATTAACTTTGTGCCTCTCCTCGACTGAACCAATCACATGTATATAAAACATCTTAAGAGAAACCCCAGGCATGGCAAGACCCTCTACATACCTTGGCAGCTAATCAGCAACCCCAAATCAAGGGTAAAATAAATATTCCCATTGGAGTGGTCTTGATGAGATCAGTTTTATGAAGTCACATCAAAGCCCATTTTATGCTGGCCTTTTATTTTCATAGGAGAAAAGTGAATGCTGAGAGTGATTTGGATAAATCATACAATCTCTTCTTTTTTTTTTTTTTTTTTTTGAGACAGAGTCTTGCTGTGTTGCCAGACTGGAGTGCAGTGGCATGATCTCGGCTCACTGCAACATCTGCCTCCCGGGTCCAAGAGATTCTCCTGCCTCAGCCTCTAGAGTAGTTTGGACTACAGGTACACGCCAACACACTAATTTTTATATTTTTAGTAGAGACGGGGATTCACCAAGTTGGTCAGGCTGGTCTCGAACTCCTGACCGCATGGTCTGCCCACTTTGGCCTCCCAAAGTGCTGGGATTACAGAGATGAGCCACCGCACCCGGCATGGCACAATCTCTTCTTTAGTTACTCAAGAATTTAGCTTCAAGGGCTTCGTTTCCAGCTTCGAGGCCTTCTGCATCCCTTGTACAGATTTTCCTGGCCTTGTATGGAAATACTGTTCATTTCCTCTCCCTTGTAGTCCCATTGTTCTCAGTATCTGCACTGTTTATTTGGGACTTAATGATATTCACTCACTTACCTCATGCAGAGAAGTCCTTGAGCACCTACCACAGGCCCGACTCTATATGCAGAGATGAATAAAACACTGTCCCTACCTTTAAGTATCTCACGGTCTAGATCAGTGTTGTCCAAATGAAATAAAATGAGCCCCTTACATAAATTTAAATTTTCACATAGATGCATTTTAAAAAATAAAGAGAAAAAATAAAATTAATTTTAATAACATTTTCATTTAGCCCAATGTATATTTTAATTTCAATAGGTAATCAATATAAAACTACTGATGAGACACTCTACATGGTTTCATAACAAGACTTTGAAATGTTGTGTGTGAATTTTACACTTCCAGCATATCTCATTTTGGACTAGCCATATTTCAAGAGCTCAACAGCCACATGCTATCAATGGCTACCACATTAAAGTCTCCAAGTCTAGATGGAAAATAAACAAGCAAACCTATAAACACAGTTAATAGGTAGGTATGCAGGGTTTTAATGGAGAAAAAAATTGCTCCCTAACCTAGTATCGTGTGCATGTACATGTATATGTGTTAATATCTGCTTTTAGGTACTTGACTGTATGGTAGAGTGAGTTAAGAGAGGGAAGTTTATCATAAAAGAGTCATCAATGTTTTGTTGTTGTTTTTAATAGCATCTTTATTAAGATATATTTCATATGCCATAAAATTCACCCTTCTCAAAGATTTCAATAATTAAGCTACATCATAAAGGGTGATTTTATTACTTGGACTACTAGAGTAGAACATTCCAGACTGAAGAAATAGTACTTTCAAAAGTTTAGCTATGTGAATAAGTATAGCATGTAACAGATAATTAAGTCATTTTTTGTATGGTGGTAAAAAGGGGCCTTAAAGAACATTAAGAGATGAGGCTAGGGGAGGTACAGTGTATCTTTTAAGGATCCCCCACCCCTAGGCCACAGACTGATAGTGGTCTGTGTGGAACTGGGCCATAAAACAAGAGGTGAGCAGTGGGCAAGAGAGTGAAGCTTCATTTGTATTTATAGCCACTCCTTGCTGCATTACAGCCTGAGCATTAGATTCTCATAGAAGCACGAATGCTATTGTGGACTGTGTAAGTGAGGGATCTAGGTAGTGTGCTCCATATGAGAACCTCTCACTGTCTCCTATCACCTCCCTATGGGGCCATCTAGTTGCAGGAAAACAAGCTCAGGGCTCCCACTGATTTTTACCTTGGGGAGAGTTGTATAATTATTTCATTATATATTAATTATATATTAATGAAAAATGTAATAATAGAAATAAAGTGCACGAGAAGTGTGATGCACTTGAATCATTCTGAAACCATCCTGCCGCCCTCAGTCCATGGAAAAATTGTCTTCTACAAACATGGTCCCTGGTGCCAAAAAGGTTGGGGACCACTGTTTTAAGGCATTTGAACTTGATCATTAAAGCAATGAAAACCCATTGAAGTTGTTTGATTGCAAAAGTAGTAAGAGATCAGGATCATTGCAGTGGGAACTGGAGGAGTCAAGGTTAGAGGCAGGAGGGCTTATCTACTGACAGCTTGATTTATTTTGAGGAAGGGATTGATATTTGGTCTGTCTGAAATTTTAACATATGGTAGGCTTTCTGTTGTATCAAATAGCATAGGGACTCCCCAAGGGCAGGGACTGTTTGTTATGGTTTTTCTGTTCAATATTCTTGGTCACTAGAATCCCTTTAGATGTTTTTCAGCTGCAATCTGTACTGTGACTGGAATGAGAAAGCCTTAATTTATACCATCTTCTGATGATACAAGACAAGCAAGTTTGTAATTTAATAAATGCAGTCAAACCTGACCTTTGCAATGAACAACAAACATCTTGTAGCCTGAAATTTAGTCCCAAAAACTTTCCAGAGACGCTGGATAATATGATACCTTGATTCTTCTGCACATAAAATCCTGGGCATACAATTTCAAATGTGTGTCTTGAGTCTTCCCATAAAAGATAATCATGGAGTTCTTCCTTCTAAGATATTAAGATAATTAGAATGATGTCTCACAAAAAAACATGGCTTGTCAAGCTGGACCCAATATGTCAGGAGATAGCTTCTTAAAAGGATGAATTACATGGAAAGTAACTTGGGGCCAGCCAGATGGAAGTTGTCACCTGATGCTTTTACCATTGTGAAAGAAATGAAGAAATGTAGTGAGCAGATTATGAAAAACTTAAACCAGAGTCAAACTCGAGCCCTAATCTCTGATAAATGACAATACATCATGTCCCTTGGATACTAAGCCATGTAAACAAATAATAATGCAAATATGCTACTGCTCCCATGCATGCCTAATATGTTATGTGTGCACCTCTGACATTCTCTTGTCTCGCCTCATTTGTGATTTAGTGTTTAAAACCATCAGAATTAGCTAAGTTGTTTGGGTAATCTCTTAAATAATTTGGTACTTGTCATGATTAGTTGAAATTTCTTTTGTTTATCTCTGTGTACTTAAGAGAGACAGTAAGCAAGAATGGGTTCTCACGCCGGCTTTGTGCTTACCAGTCTGGAGAATTTAGACAAGGCACTTTCTCTCCCGGAGCATCAGTTTCCCAATCTTAGAAATAAAACATTCACACTTTAATATTCCTCTAAGATCTGAGAATGACCTTCAGATATTTATGGACAGATCATGCAGTCATGCTAAGTGACCACTGACAAATCCAATAAATACAAAGTTGCAAATGTTGATTGAAGTCACATAACATTGCTTCAGACAATGCTTGGGACTTTTGAATGTGGACTCTTTTCCCCTAGAAAGAGATTTCAGTGTACACCTTGGTTTACTGTTTACCATCCATTTCCCTTTCTTAAGGATAATAGTTCCACAAATTTCCTTTGGAGAACTGACTTGCTACCATTCTTGGATACCCATTTCAGGTAGTTTTGACTGATCCCCAGCGATGTTCTTTTGATCTCTGCCTGTGAATAAGCATGTAGACCCGCTTATGTTATCATATTAGATAACATATTATATGGCTAGTATAGCAACCTTATATTCTAATATGATTTTTAAAAAGGACAAAAACAAAGAATAAAAAGACAAAATATTCTTTTGGTAATAATCTCGAGCCACTGATGTGAGCTGTACATAAAGTTCCTCCTACCTCTGAACTTTTGGATGCAATCACAAATAAATTCCCCTTCATTTTCTAAACAAGTTTGATTTATTTCTGTTATGTATAACCAAACAGTACAATGAGTTCAGTCATGAAGACTGCATCATACCTGAAAATTCTTCCCTGTTTTTCAAACTCCATGGCACCAAATATCTTTGTTAGGAAATCAGTTTCATGGACTGATTCCAAACATTTCAGCAAGTCTCTTCACCTTAAACAAAACTGTTTTTCTTTGTGTGTAAAAGGTGATACTTAACTAGATTTTAAAAACTTTATGCAATATCACAACGTATTTCCAGACAACTAAATCTTCCAGATAACTAAGTCAAATCAGTGTCTTAGACAAAACCGTAGTTAGGTTGTTGGTAATTGTCTAACAATGTACACAAAATAAGATTATTTCTGATATGAGTATTAAGGGGCTAAATAAGATGGTTTAAAGTTGTTTCAAAACTCAACTTCCAACTTCCCTGAGTTCAGTTTATGACTACATGCAGCATTAGATCAGGGTTGCCAGAACCACTGACTTCATACATGACGCTGCGATATGTTATTTACTGTACGGCCTTTTTTTTTTTTTTTTTTTTTTAGCAATATAGGAAAGCATTTCAATCCCAGACAGCCTGGCTTTGAGTCCCAACTCTACCACCTCTGGCCAGCATCTTCATACAAATTCATACTTATTTCCACCGGGCTTCTGTTTTCTTCTTTGTAAAGTGAGAATAACAGAATTCACTATCTTATAGGGTCTTTGGCAGGATTAAATCCACGGTCACTATAAATCTCAGAACAGTGCATAACACAATATAAGCATTCAATAAATATAGCTACTCTTAGTGGTGTATTAGAAAACATCCAAATTTAGGATGGCTTCTTATCTTAAATGATGTTTTCTGAGTATCCCAGTAGAAGTATAGGCCCTGTGCTGAGAATTTTATATATAAAGGCATTATACATAAAGCTATTATACTTTCACAACAATTCCACGCAGGGATACCATAAATCACATCTTCCCGATAAAGAAACTTAGTCTCAAAAAGATGAAAGTCGATAGGTGGTAGGAACAAAGGCAAGGTTGGAACGCCATTCTCTCTGGGGCTTAAATACACACATTCCATTCTGTTGCCTACCCATGCAAGATGACTTGTCCATCTCTGCATTTCTTTAGGCGGGGCATAGGCCTTCCTTATTTAGTCTGTTCCCTGGGATGAATCCTCTTCTATGTGTCTCCTTCTCCTGTTTTCCCCATATTCCCGTTTTGTTACATGCTATGGTGATTGCAACACAGAGGAAGATTGTTCCTCCTATGTCAAGCTCTCATATGAGGCACCAAGTAGAATTATTTGTTAACCTAGATTCTATGATCATATAACACGAGTCAGATGCTAATTTAAATGAAGTAATGGCTCTTCATTTCCCTCAGAATACAGTTTATTGATCCATTTAATCTTTCAACAAAGATGTACCAATGTTCCAAGCACTGAGGTAGTTCAAATTCCTTAGACAAGATTTGCCTTTGGTTTGCTTTTCCACCCTCAACTCTCACTATGTCCAACTTTGTATACAAGACTTTGTGCAATCTTTACAGTTTTCTGTATGTGCTACGCTTTTGCTAATTCCTAGGCCTTTATATGTTGTTACTTCTGGCAGAAATACACCCTAATATCCCATTTCCACTTTGCCTGGCTTACTTTTACCCTGCCTTCAGACCTCAGTTCAGCAGACACATTTTTTTGACAGTCATCACTAAATGTAATCTGGCCCCAAAGAGGAGGCGGGAATCTTGCTTATGTGTCCCAGACATGTCCCTATGCCACCCTCCCATTTGCTATAATCTACTGAAATTTCTTGCCTCCTTATCTAACCCTCCACTGCAAGATAACAGTCATGATAGTAGAGATAATACTTTATTCCTGTCTAAATCCTGAGTACTTAGCAGAGTGCTTAGGGTACTGTGTGAGCTCAATAAATATTTTATTAATAAAAGAATCAGCTCTGTGGTCTCTGAACTTGTATGGGCAGGGTTGTAAGAAAGGCAGATGTTATTGGGAGTCGCCATGCATTTCCGATCACAGGGGCTGGAAGAAACTTAAAGATAACAAGTTTCAAGAGTTTCCAGTAATCAATTAACTTAAGCCAAATCCCTGACACTTGAGTGCCTGACGTGACAATGCCATAATTCTTTAGTCTTAAACTTCCTATGAAACTACGTGCTTAATCACTCAAGAAGAAGGCTTGGGTTAGAGAACAGTAGCCTGTCTCTCTGACTACATTCCAGACCCATGAAGAACGTGGAAACTTGTGGGGGGTGGAAATCAGTCTTCAGAGATGTTTTGGAATAATGAGTAAAACTTTCCCAAATTCCCAAGAGCTGTGTAATAATATTTAAAGAGTTCTACTGGAAACAACACCTCTCAAACATAATTATCTTAGAAAAGTTACACATATAAAAACACATTCAGTTCTACTTACATTGCAAAATTCTGTTTTCTTCTGCCTTCAGTGAATTATTAACAAAATTTAAGTGAGCATCTACTATGTACCCAAGAACTAGCATTATTGAGCATTTACTCTGTGCTTAGCCCTAAGTGCTTTTCATAAATTATCTCATTTTTTCCTTACAGCAACTAATAGCATTTTCCTCACTGTATTAGTTCGTTCTCACACTGCTATAAAGGTACTACTGGAGACTGGGTAATTTATAAAGGAAAAAGGTTTAATTGAGTCACAGTTCCACATGGGGAGGTCTCAGGAAACTTACAATCATGGCAGAAGGAGAAGCAGCACATCTTTCATGGTGGTAGGTGAAAGAGATAGTGTGTGTAGGAGGAAACGTAAAACACTTATAAAACCACCAGATCTCATGAGAACTCACTCACCATCATGAGAACAGCATGGGGGAAACTGCCCCCACAATCCAATCACCTCCCCCCCTCAACACATGGGGATTACAATTCGAGATGAGATTTGGGTGAGGACACAAATCCAAACCATATCACTCACTTCACTGAAGAGATACTTGAGGCGAAAGGAGTTCAGTGCTTAGATCTGGGACTCAAACTCAGGCATTCTGACTTCAGAGCCTGACCTCCTAACCAGTTTGCCATATTTACTCATGTTCATGCATACATGTAATTTAACTCTCACAACTGCCCTACTACATGGTTGCTTTTATTTACATTTTATAAATGAAAAAATACTCTCATTCATAAATTCAGCCAAAAATTTCTAAGAAGCCAGCACTGTGTGGGCAAGTACTATGTCCTTTCTTTTTTTCTCCCTGCTCTAACTCCAGCTCCCAGCACTGTATCTGCCACATGGCAAGCGCTCCATATGCCTTCTTTGAATAGTTAGGAAGTACTTACTGCTTCATGGTCTTTGTTTTTACCCCATTCGATCCCACAGTAATACTCACTGGGACTAGGTAGTACCTCATCACTGGAGTGGGCAGCTTAAGATTTTATTTAAAAGAAAAATAGAGCAAATCAAAAAAAGCCTCATGAGAGCACTTAAAAGTGGACTGTTGGAAGTCAATGAAAAGAAAAAATAGATATTACTTGTGTCTATATACACTGTATTACATGATTCTAGAACAAGTAGGTTTGGAGACATCTGGGAAACTGAATCTTGCCATTTTCCACTGGAAATAAAGAATACAGGTGCATACATTGTTTTACACATATAAAAATTATAACATTTTATTTTTATAAATAAAACATATTTATAACATAAAATAAAAATATTTATTTTTAAAAAATAAAAAAGGGAGATGCAGGCAAGGTAAAAGACACACACAGGCACACACAGAGAGAGAGAGAGAGAGAGAGAGATTGGGGTGCCATGGTTTCTATTTTCAAAATGCAAAACATGCTTCTTTCTGTACTCAAATCTCTAGTGAAGGCAAGATTATCATTGAAGGGATACGTCTGTCGGAAACATCTTCAATGAAATTCAAATCTGGAAGTTCAGCCACTCCATTCCTATAGGGACTTACAAAGTTCCACTATTTCAGAGAAAAGAACTTCCATGAAAAGGTGCAGTCCAATACTGTCGTTTCTAAGAAAAAAAACTATCTTTGAAATAAGAGACTAAAGAGAAGTCTCAAATCAGAGTCTTCCCTTATATCATCAAACTAGCACCTTAGCCCTGACAAGGAAGGAAATCATTTTGTGCACAGGTAAATAATGGAATTGTTTTATCTATCCAGAAAGTAACTGGTGTGCTCCACTGGTGAACATAAAGTGCTGCTGACATAGAGACCCTAGGGAGGCATTCTTCAAATCCCAGCCAGTCTCTCCGGTTGGAGGAAGTGTTTCCAACCACCATGTTATCCCCCTCTGATAACACAGTCACAGTGATAAGAGATAAATCTTTGTTGGGATGCAGGGAGCAAAGAGAGTTCATATTCTTTGAAGGTAGCGATCATGTCAGATTCCCCTTCCTTCTATCTCCTAGCAAGGGAATTTGAAAAACGAACTCGTATTAGGTCCGATTATATGTTGAACTCTGTCCTAGTTACTCTACATGTGACTTTTTTTTTTTTAACACTCATCACAAACCTACTAGAGAGAGATTATTTTACTCCATTTGACAGGACATTGAAACCCAGGAAGAAGCTCATTCTTGGCCACAGAGTAAATCAACGGTAGATCTCTAACCTGGACCAAGATCCAAGTGGCTTCAAAACCTATACCCTTCCCAACACACCTTACTTGCGCAAGGAGAACATAAAATGAGAAGTAAGAATCAGAATCTAGCATTAGAACTATAAATGCTAGTGAGAAGATCATAAGAACAGGAACTATAAACCTGGGTCTCACTTCTGGCCTGGCCACAAGCACTCTCCATCACACTGAGCCAGTGCTGAATTTCCCTGGGCCTCAGTTTCCTAATGTGAAAGATGAGGGAGTAAGGTTTGCATGAAGTCTGAGAACTTCCTGGCAATAATGAATAACTGTGAGATGACAATTGTTGGATAATTCTTTGCTAGCATTCAATGGATTTGATCATGACATTCTTTTAGTTTGCGGACATCTGAACCAGAATGTGTGTTATACTGTACAATATATTGGAAAGTTCTTAGATTTTGTTTTAGAACATTTATGAAAACATATTTTTGCTGGATTGGTTGGTGTAAAAAGAATTGTGGTTTTGGATCATGAATTTTAAATCATTATAGCTAGGGTTAAACACATCTTTATTAATCAAAATAGGAACTATTACAATAAACACATTTTTGCCATTGAGGAATAAGTTTGCTTATTCCTGTAGAGTAGAAATCTATGCTTCGGGATTCAATAAACTCTTGGAAAGCGTTTTCTGCATCTTACTGGTTGTGGAAGCGTTCTCCCTGCAAGAAGTTGTTGAGCTGCTTGAAAAAGTGGTAATCAGCATTTTCTGCATCTTACTGGTTGTGGAAGCATTTTCCCAGCAAAAAGTTGTTGAGCTGCTTGAAGAAGTGGTAATCGGTTGGTAAGAGGTCAGGTGAATATGGTGGATGAGGCAAATCTTCATGGACTTATTACTAACGACTTATTACTTGCTGTTTATTTTATGTTTATTTTAGACTACAGAAATGATGTTAGACAAAAAGCAAATTCGAGCAATTTTTTTTACACAAGTTTAAAATGGGTCATAAAGCAGCAGAGACAGCTCACATCAACAACACATTTGGCCCAGGAACTGCTAGCAAACGTACTAAATTTGTCTGGACAATTTGTCCAAATTTTGAAGCACTGGTTGTGCGACATGCAGTCAGGTGTTGTAGAGAATTGGGCCCTTTCTGTTGACCAATGCCAGCTGCAGGTGTTGCAGTTTTTGGTGCATCTCATCGATTTGCTGAGCATACTTCTTAGATGTAATACTTTCACCCAGATGAAGAAAGCTGTAGTGGATCCGACTGGCAGCCAGCCACCAATTGGTGACCATGATTTTTTTTGGTGTAAGTTTGGCTTTGGGAAGTGCTTTGGAGCTTCTTCTCGGTCAAACCACTGAGCTAGTCATCGCTGTTTGTGGTATAAAATCCACCTTTCATCACACGTCACAATCTAATTGAGAAATGGTTTGTTGTGTAGAATAAGAGAAGATGGCACTTCAAAAATGACTGTTTTTTTTTTTTATTTTCACTCAGCTCATGAGGCACCCACTTAGCAAGTTTTTCACCTTTCCAATTTGCTTCAAATGCTGAATGACTGTAGAATGGTCAATGCTCAGTTCTTTGGCAACTCTCATGTAGTTGCAAGAGGATCAGCTTCAATGATTGCTCTCAACTGGCCATTGCCAACTTCCAATGGCCAGCCACTATGCTCCTCATCATCAAGGCTCTTATGTCCTTTGCAAAATTTCTTGAACCACCATTGCACTGTAAATTTGCTAGCAGTTCCTGGGCCAAATGTGTTGTCAATGTTGTGAGCTGTCTCTGCTGCTTTATAACCCATTTTAAACTTTGTAAAATAAATTGCTTGAATTTGCTTTTTGTCTAACATCATTTCTACAGTCTAAAATAAACATAAAATAAACAGCAAGTAATAAGTCATTAGCAAAAAACATAAAGCAAGAAATGCCCCTTAAAATGATATATAACATAACCACATTTATTTAAGAATGTATTTCAATATCAAATGGCAAATTCCAATAATGGAAAACCACAATTACTTTTGCAGCAACCTAACACTTTCTAGTTTCAGTTGTCTCATCTGCAAGATGGTGTTTATGAAACAGATCTTACAAGTTATGGGTAAATGGAATAATATAACTAAATGCTTATAAAAGTGCCTGGCAAAATGTAGGTGTTCAAGAAAGCTTAGTTAAATGGAAGATGTGGGAGGACTATAAAGTTGGAGTGGTCACTTAATGTCAGAGATGGGAAGATTTTTTAGACCTGAGTCATGGGAGAAAAATGCAACAGATATTTAAGAACATAAAAACGTGTGCATTGAAAACATATTCTTCTCTTTGCATTGCAGAATTTATCCTCTGAGCTACTTTCTCCATGAAGAGCTCCTGGGGTTACATATCCTCCCTTCACAGTAATCCCTCCTTTCCTCACATCCCTCACCATTGCCTACTCTGTCACTATCAGCCCACTCTGGGTATGCTGAGTAGAAGATGACAGATTGCTTTCAGTTTGTTTCATTTTTGTTTTTGTGTCTCACAAGTTAAAGTAGAGGTCAGGGCCTGACTTCTGTTAGTATTTGATAGACTGCAGGCTTCTTGGAGGAGGGAATTTGTATTGTTTCTACCCACATTTTTCAGTGTGATAGCACATAAGTACCCAATAAATGTTTACTCAAATAATGGATGAATGGTTCAATATCCTTTTAACGTGTTTAGCCATCAACATGTGGTTACTCTTAAGAGTTCAATCTCCCAAGGCAAGCATGAAAACCACTTCATGATCTAACTCACAGATACCTCTTCAACTGCAATCTTGGATATGCCTCTGAACCAAGCAGGTGCTCCAGGCAAACCAAACCATTTGCTATGGATGTTGTTTCACACTTTCTTTTCTTTTCCCTCTGCTCGTATTTCTCCCTTCATCTGCATTTCCTTCTGCCTAACCACATATCACCCTTGTTCACCTGATAAACACCTTTTCACTTTTGTGGGCTCCCACCAAGCTCCCTCTCCTCTAGAAACCCATTCCTAGGTAAAATGAACTAACTCTACCTTCTCTCCACCCAGGGACTTCCCTGGGCCTCCTATTACCAATAACACTTTAATTCTCTTATTTTTTTAAAGTAGTATCTTTAAAAAATAACATAGTAGTATCATAAAAAGATAAGACAGTCTCCCCATGGGACTATGAGCTCCTTGAAAGCAGTGCCATGTAAAACTTTCCACTGTACACAGCAAGGTCAATCAGCACAGGGCCCAGGACAGAATATGGGCTCAACAAAATGATCTAACTCATTTGCTTATAAGTGGTTATTGGCAACCTATTATGTGCCAGGGACTATTCAGGAGCTGGAGAAACAAGGGCAAACCAATCCGGGCATGTGGCTTGCATTCAGACACTAGTTAACTAATCACTCAAAAATGCTTGATTAGAAGTGACAAGTACAAAGAGGAGATGGAGGTCTATAAGAGAGGAGCTGACCTAGTGAGGGAGGTAAGAAAACCCCTCCAAGCTGGAAACCATCATTCTCAGCAAACTATCACAAGAACAGAAAACCAAACACCACATGTTCTCACTCATAAGTGGGAGTTGAACAATGAGAACACATGGACACAGGGAGGTGAACATCACACAACAGGACCTGTTGGGGGGTGGGGGGCTAAGGAAGGGATAGTATTAGGAGAAATACGTAATGCAGGTGATGGATTGATGGGTGCAGCAAACCACCATGGCACATGTATACCTATGTAACAAAACTGCACGTTCTGCACAGGTACCCCATAACATAAAGTAAAATTAAAAAAAAAAAAAAGAAAAAGAAACCCCCCCCTATAAAAGTGACATTTGAATCGAAATGTGAAGTGTAAGTAAAAGTCATCAGGTAGGCCTGGGGTGGGGAAAGGGAATAAGTGACCAAGGCATCCAGGTGTTCAGGGTATTATTCTTTCTCCTCATATACCCTGAGGCTCTCTGAGTCTTGATTTTCTCATTAGCCTCACTGCCAGGAACAATCCTCACCTCAATGTGTGGTTTGTGAGGATGCCATGAGAAAATGTGCTTTACGTGCCCTGCTTAGTCCTTGGCATAGAGTTCCTGCTTGATCAATGCTAATGGCCCTACTCATTCTTCTAAGGCACCTAATCTTTCTCTTGATGTTTCTAATCATTTTCCTGGTGCCTCTAATCAATCTCCAAATAATAGCAGGAGACAGAACATGTGGCTGCTCAATAGGCCACGTCAGGGAATTGGCTTTCACTGAGAAACAGCAAACTCATATACTTCATGTTACAAGGATAATTGACCTCTCTTTGAATTATCTCTGAATCTATTGTACTTATTTGTTTGTTCTACTGAACTGAGATTCAGGAGACCTAGATTTTAGACTTCAATTCTGCCATCACCTTACAGATAAGTCCAGAGATTGAAACTGATGATTGGAAATTGTTTTTGTTTTACAAATTAAATTATTCCCTTTCTTCTCCTTCTTTCTCCTCTTCCTTTCTTCCATGTATCCTTCTTTCCTCTTGTCCTCCCTCCTTCCTTCCCTTCTTTTCTTCTCTCCTTCTTTCTCCCCCTTTTTACTTTTTATTAAGTACTATATTCAGTAAAACCTTCTATACGCCAGGTGCTGGATTAGGTACTAGGTATGGAAGAGAAACTAAGGTAGATATTTTCTGGCCCACCTATAGCTCACAGAGTCATGAAGAAGACACATGGGAAACACAGCTATTGAAAAAACTGCAATGAAGAAGATCAAGTTACTATGGAAACATGTAACCGCAATCTGATCTCTCTGGGAGGTCAGGAAAGTTACATCCCAACTTATCCTAAGGATGAGAAGGATTCAATCAGGATAGGGGTTGAAGAGTAAGCCCTTCCAGGATAAAGTAATAGCATTTGCAAAGACTTTGAGGAGAGAACAATGCCCTGTTAGAGGCACTAAAATGTGGTCAGCCTGACTGGTGGGTAGATATTGAAGATAACGGCAGCATAGGGGGAGGCTAGAGAGAAAGATGGCATGGTAACCTGCTCATGACAGGCCTAGTAGGCCACATTAGGCAATTTGAACTTTATCCGAAGAGCAGTAAGAGTGACGTGATGCTGAGATTCCTCCACCTCCTTCTCAAACCCTTGCTTTTATTTCTCTAAAACTCTAGCAATAATTCATGAAAACCATTTCCTTCTTTTTCTTCGCCTCACCAACTGATGCCTTGAGGGACCCACCCTAGATTTTCCCCCAGCCTCCATTAACAGGGCAGAAGTATAAGGAGTCCCAGCTTGGAAAATTGCCCTTGGAGCCTGGGGCTGCAGCTGGCGTTGCCCACCACATCACTGACCCAAATGTGAATCAACCAGAAATTACTGGGTGAAGCTCATTCATTGGCTGTGCTCTCAGCTATGTGGTCACAGTGGAAGAACTGGCCCCCTAAAATAATCATGCCTGCCCATCGAGGAACATCTGAGTCAATAGCTCCATTCATCGGCCTGCCTACGCCTCCCAGGTCTTCTTCTCTCCAGAGATATATGGCAGGATATCCATATATGCAGCTGTCAGTGGAAAACCATTGCATGGGTGGGGGTGGGTGGAAAATATATTTCTTTTTGCAAATTTATGGAAAGCAAATATTGCAGTTCTCCTCCTTCATGATGCTAAATATAGCAGGTAACAGATCCTCCTTTTAAAATGGGCATTAATTTTTTTTCATAAAGAAAGAATAGCAAAAACACAGGAGACAGGCAAATCTGTTACAGTCATTGAGTATTGATTCAAAGGCCAATTCTTTCTATCTAGGCCCCAAACCACCCAAGCAAAGGATGGCTGGTATGCAGTGGTAACTCAGAACTTACTATTAACAATGATGTGCTTGTGGTCAGCAAATTGCTCCCAAGGCTCTAAGTCCCACTCTAAAGTATATTTCTTTTCCTCTTCTTTCTGCACAGCAAACCCATTTCTTTGTATACTTTCAGTCCCTCTAGACATAATAGTGTTAACATTAATGAGCTAAAAATATAATTTTTATAAAGATCAGTAACTTCATTCCATTCTTGATCTCAGCATTATTGACATATTGAGCCAAGTATGTCTTTGTTGTAGCAGTTGTCTTGTGCATTGTAGGATGTTTCACAGCATCCCTGGCCTTTACTCAGTAGACACCAGTAGCACCCCTTTTTCCTCCCACCCAGAAGCTGTGACAGTCAAAATGTCTTCAGACATTGCCAAATATCTTCTGGGGGTAAAATCACTCCAAGTGAAGAACCACTGGTTTATTCTCGTACTTAAGAGGCAATATAGCACAGTGGTTAAAGACATAATAGACTTTTAAGTTGAAAAGAAACTAAGTTTCTTTTGTGATTAATCTCCTTTGTGATTCAAAAGCTGTGTGACCTGTAGCAAGTGATTTAACATCTCCAAGCCTCAGTTTCCTTGGTAACATGAGGAAAAGAATATACCTTGCTGTTGTATTGAGAATTACATAATATAATGTGGATGAAACAATTTGGAGGGCCTGAAACCTGGTAATCACTTAATTAATGAAACTTGCCATTAACTGGAATCAATATTATTGATCATTTGTTTAGCTGCTTCATTCCTCTTTTTCAAACTTAGTCTTCCTTCCCTGCTCCTTTTTCCTTCTCTATTCACTTATTCTCTTAAAATATATCTATCTCTAAATTAGTAACATGCAGAAAGTTGCTGTATTATTAACATTGCCCATGAAGTCTAGCCCTGTGTTCTAAATATCTAGAAAACTGCTCTGCTTGAGTGTCATGGGATGCATTAAAAGCAGAATGTCGAAAACTAAACAAGCCCAAATTTAACAGAGATGACTAAGACAAAGATTACTAAAGGAAATGCAGAAATATGAATTGTTTAAATGACTCAAGTGAGGTCACAGTTCTTAGACAAACAAAACAGATATAAAATCCCTTGAGGAATAAACTTGGGATTTAATATGATCATAGCAATTTTAGAAATACATTAACAAACAGTGGAGCGTCTAGAGTAAAGAATCCAACCAGAGAAAGGTCTGATAAGAAATCATCAATCCAATCAATTGATAAACATTCGTTATTTTTAGGAGCTGATTTCTGCTCAGTTTTACAAAGGACACTCTTGTGTTAGTGAGCGATTAAGTGGCAATCATTTTTTTAAGGCTACTTCATCTCCAAGCATGGGCATTTTATCATAAACTTCTTAATGTCTCCTTAAAGATGATGATATGGTTTGGCTCTGTGTCCCCACCCAAATCTCATCTTATAGCTCCCATAATCCCCACATGTTGTGGGAGGCACCCAATGGAAGATGATTAAATCATGAGGTTGGGTCTTTCTTGTGCTGTTCTCATGATAGTGAGTGGGTCTCATGAGATCTGATGGTTTTAAAAATGGGATTTTCCCTGCGCAAGTTATATTTTTGCTTGCTGCCATCCATGTAAGATGGGACTTGCTCCTTCTTGCCTTCTGCCATGATTCAGAGACTTCCCCAGCCATGTGAAACTGTAAATCCAATTAAACCTCTTTCTTATGTAAATTGCCCAGTCTTGGGTATGTCTTTATCAGCAGCACAAAAAATGACTAATACAGTAAATTGGTAACAGCAGAGTGGCACACTGCTGAAAAGAGACCTGAAATGCAGACTCAACTTTGGAAATAGGTAACAGACAGAGGTTGGAACAGTTTGGAAGGCTCAGAAGAAGACAGGGAAATATGGGAAAGATGGAACCTCCTAGAAACTTGTTGAATCACTTCGACAAAAATGCTGATAGTGATGTGAAGAATAAGGGCCACACTGAGGTGTTCTCAGATGGAAATGAGGAACTTGTTGGGAACTGGAGCGAAGGTGAATCTTGCTATGGTTTAGCAAAGAGACTGGTGGCATTTTGCCCCTACCCTAGAGACTTGTGGAACTTCGAACTTGAGAGAGATGATTGAGAGTATCTGGCAGAAAAAATTTCTAAGCAGCAAAGCATGCAAGAGGTCATTTGGGTGCTATTAAAGGCATTCAGTTTTATAAGGGAAACAGAGCATAAAAATTTGGAAAATTTGCAGCCAGATAATGTGATAGAAAAGAAAATCCCATTTTCTAAGGAGAAGTTCAAGCCAGCTGCAGAAATATGTGTAAGTAATGAGGAGCTGAATGTTAATCCCCAAGACCATGGGGGAAAACGTATCCGGGGCATGTCGGAGGTCTTCGTGGCAGCCCATCCCAGCACAGACCTGGAAGCCTAGGAGAAAAAAGTGGTCTTGTGGGCTGGACCCAGGGTCCTCGTGCTATGGGCAACCTTGGGACTTGGTGCCCTGCATCCCAGCCACTCGAGCCACAGCTGAAAGGGGCCAATGTAGAGCTTGGGCTATGGCTTCAGAGTATGTAAACCTCAAGCCTTGGCAGCTTCCAAGTGGTGCTGAGCCTGTCAGTGCACAGAAGTCAAGAATTGAGGTTTGGGAACCTCCACCTAAATTTCAGAGGATGTATGGAAATGCCTGGATGTCCAGATAGACGTTTGCTGCAGAAGCAGGGAGCTCACGGAGAACCTCTGCTAGGGCAGTGTGGAAGGGAAGTGTGGGGTTGGAGCCCCCACACAGAGTCCCTACTGGAGCACCACCTAGTGGAGCCTAGAGGGGAAGGTCACCATCCTCCAGACCGCAGAAAGGCAGATCCACTGACAGCTTGCACCGTTTGCCTGGAAAAGTCACAGATGCTCAACACCAGTCCATGAAAGCAGCTGGGAGGGAGGCTGTACCCTGCAAAGCCACAGGGACAGAGCTGCCCAAGACCACGGGAGCCTACCTCTTGCATCAGTGTGACCCGGATGTGAGACATGGAGTTAAAGGAGATCATTTGGGAGCTGTAAGATTGATTGCCCTGCTGGTTTTCAAACTTGCATGGGGCCAGTAGCCTCTTTGTTTTGGTCAATTTTCCCCATTTGGAATGGCTGTATTTATCCAATGCCTGTACCCACATTGCATCTAGGAAGTAACTAACTTGCTTTTGATTTTACAGGCTCATAGGCCGAGGAGACTTGTCTTGTCATAGATAAGACTTTGGACTGTGGACTTTTGAGTTAATGCTGAAATGAGTTAAGACTTTGAGGGACTGTTGGGAAGGCATAATTGGTTTTGAAATGTGAAGACATCATATTTGGGAGGTGCCAGGGGGAGAATGATATGGTTTGGCTCTGTGTCCCCACCCAAATTTCATCTTGTAGCTCACATAATTCTTGTGTGTTGTGGGAGAGACCCAGTGAAAGATGATTAAACCATGGGGGCAGGTCTTTCCTGTGCTGTTCTCATGATAGTGAGTGAGTCTCATGAGATCTGATGGTTTTAAAAATGGGAGAAACAGGGACATGGCTGCCTTTCTCTCTTTTTCCTTGTGAGAGCTGTTAACCCTTCACCCACTCAGGAAGCTGCCTCTAGCTCCTCAGGATTTCAGTGGAACACTGAGGGGAAATAAAGGGCAGGAAAGGTCTCCGTATTAGTCAGGGTTTTCTAGAGGCATAGAAGTAATAGGATAGATAGTATATATGAAGGAGAGTTTATTAAGGAGTATTTACTCATGCAATCACAAGGTGAGGTCCCACAGTAGGGCCGTCTGCAAGCTGAGGGGAAAGGAAGCTAGTCCAAGTCCCAAAACCTCAAAGTATGAAAGCCAACAGAGCACCCTTAAGTGTGTGACCAAAGGCCCAAGAGCCACCGGTAAACCACTGGTATAAGTCCAAGAGTCCAAAAGCTGAAGAACATGGAGGGCAATGTTCAAGGGCAGGAAGCATCCAGCACAGGAGAAAGATGAAGGCCGGAAGACTCAGCAAGTCAAATCCTTCCACTTTCTTCTGCCTGCTTTATTCTAGCCATGCAGGCAGCTGATTAGATCATGCCCACCCAGATTGAGGGTGGGTCTGCCTCTCCCAGTCCACTGACTCAAATGTCAATCTCCTTTGGCAACATCCTCACAGACACACTAAGAACAATACTTTGCATCCTTCAATTCAATCAAGTTGACACTCAGTATTAACCATCACAGTCTCTCTTTTTCAGTGCTAATATAATCTAGTATTGGTTTCCTTTGGGCATAATGGGATCTAAAATCTGAGCCTGGGTTCCATGGATGTTCAAATCTGAAGCTTTTTGAAGATATATTCACGAGTCCTTCATGGACAGTCCTCCATCAACTGAGGGTGTCCCACTTCCGGTATCCTGTGGTGGACTCCCTACAATTTCCCTTTGGCCCCTGGTAACCTAATTGATGCTTTCTACTGGGGTCTCATTATCCATCCAGAAATCTCTTTTGGGAAAAATTACAACTTCTTTTGGATGACTCCTGGCCAGCTCTTTCCAAGTGACCACCATCTGACCCATTAGAAGTATATATCCTATGCTCCAATGCACTCTGGAAGAGCAGGTGTTTCTCAGTAGAAATCTCCCTCATCATCTATCCCCAGAGCAAATACCAGGCACAGTTTTTCTTATTAGGCTTTAACAGAGACGAAGCCAGCATCAGCCACTGCCTACAGTTTCTGGTCTCCTTAAAGCTTCACTCACTCACCCTGAGGTTAGGTAAAATGAGCCCTTGTCTCCTCCGATGTGCAAGAGCCACATCCCTAACAACTTTTTTCAATTAAAAAGTCTCTCACTTTTTAAATCTTCTTTTCATTCATTTTATATCCTCCAGGTGAATATTGGGGTAATGGTCACATAACCTTTGAGCTCATCCTCTGCATGTTCTGCATGGGTCTTCCAACACCTCACTCTAAAATGTAATAGTAGTTGGCGCTATATATTTTTAAACTAGCTTATTGGAAGGTCTTATTTTAATACCTCATTACAGAAGGTAATCTTTCAAAAACCAAGGTAACCATTGCACTAAAGTCTTATCTTGCTCTCTAAAGCTGTGCAAGTAGGCAGCAATGTCATGAGGTTACAACCCCAGCATCCTCACCCTTTAGCAGACTAAAGGAAAACAGAATAGAGAATGTGTGGGAAGCTCTTTCCAACCTGTGAGCCCTATACCAAAGTGATGTGAGTGATTAAGGATCTCAGGTTGTAGTCTTTTTTTGGTATCTGCATACTTAATCTCTTCTAATTTTTTCTTCTTTTTCTCTCAAACTCATAACATACCAGAAGGTAATCACCTATGGCAGGCTCAAAGCCCAGTGTGGGCTGACAAAGTGTCATTTGGCATTTGACAAAGGGTTTCATTATCAGAATTCTACTGTTCCATTCTCTAGAGATTAAAAAAGGGAGTCTGGTATAGCAGAGAGCAGAAAGACTTTTCCATTAAAGAGTTTCTTCAGTTTAAAAGTCACTTTACTTTCTGAGCTTTGGTTTCCTCATCTGAAAAGTAGGAAAGTCATAGCTATCTAGCGTAACTACAGGGTCTGTGGTGAGCCTCAAATTCCAGTTCTGTCACTCCCTTCCTAGGTGCACCTTGGGAAGAGGGCTTAATCTTCATACACGTATCATTCACGAATACTTGTTAACTCAATTCACGAATGCTTATTAGGCACTACTATATGCCAAGTACTATGCCAGATTCTGAAGGATAGTAAATAAACATGCAAAAGTTACACAATATATATTCTTCACAGAGTCTATAACCATGAGTGGGATAGACATCTAAGTCCAGAGTCTAATGATAAAACTCTTGAAAGAATAATATAGCTGATCTTAATTTCAAAAGGTAGAAGCAAATTTGGTTAAACATCAGTCCTGATGACTTGCTGATGACAGTTGAGAAGGTTAATTGTACAAAAAACTTGTATTTTTAATGCAAAGGGTGTATTAGTATCAGATGTTATAAGAGGCCTACAAAGTATAAGTGTTGAGCTGTGTAGGGCTCACAGTTGTAATACACACTTTCTAAGATTTGCTCTGTTACTACTGAGCATGGCTTATTATGGTATTTAGTAGTCCTAAGGCACAGTACATGTTTCCTCATTTCCTCATCTTTTATTCATTATTCTTTTTTCTTCTTCACCTTCATAGATTTTAATTTCAATCTAATTCTATTTGATCCCTGTTCTACTATTTTATTAGCATATCTCCTATGGTTTCTGAGAGATTGCCCGCTCGATTCCATCATGTGCACTTCTTAAAATAGATACAAATTTGATTAAGAAAAAAAATCACAGATATGTAATTTTAAAACTAATCATTGCCTATATGTATCCCTTCAATGAAAGCAGAGTTCTCCAATGCAGACCACTTAAAATATAAAGCATTATTTTCACTTGTCTTGAATTTATTATAAAGTAGAACCTAACATGAAACTAAAGGAGTAACTGAAAAATGTATATAAGTTTCCTTATACAAATAGATTTCACTTATGAAAATCTCTAAAGTTCAAGGCAGAAAATATTATTTTAAAAAATTAGATTGAAGATATTTTTAAAAATTATAGGCCAGGCATGGTGGTTCACACCTGTAATCCCAGCACTTTGGGAGGCTGAGGTGGGCAGATCACAAGGTCAGGAGTTCGAGACCAACCTAGCCAACATGGTGAAACCCTGTCTTTACTAAAAATACAAAAAAATTAGCTAGGCATGGTGGTGTGCACCTGTAATCCCAGCTACTCGGGAGGCTGAGGCAGGAGAATTACTTGAACCCAGGAGACGGAGGTTGCAGTGAGCCAAGATCGCGCCTTTGCACTCCGGCCTGGGAGACAGAGCAAGACTCCATCTCGAGGGAAAAAAAAATTATATACCTCCTTGCACATAGTATCTCTTGAATTCTTGATTTGCCTGTTTTCTTATTTACAATATGATTTTTATTGTCAAGTTTTATAATATTTTATTCTACTGGGTAACAATAATACTCAGAGCTATTAATCTTAGTTACATACTTAAATGGATTTAATGATCACTACCAATCAATCTTTTTACTAGACTTCTCTATTTCTAAGTTTTGTTTTGTTTTTTTTTTTTTCATTTCTTCATTGGGTGCGTTTCTTTGTCTTGTGTCTGTTTTTTTAATCCTAAGGAAAGTTTATGCATGCCATAGGATGAATATCTGCATGTCTGAGGTTTTAGATCTTGTCTTCATCTTCCAAAGTCAAGCTGTGCTGTGTATAATGGGTCTAGTTTTCTTCCCTTTAAACATTATGGATATTATGCCACTGTCTTCTGGTATTACATGTTGCTGTGGAGAAGTATAAGGTAAGTCTGAATTTTTTCCTTCTAAATTACTTTATTATTATTACATTATTATTATCATATCAGAAATGTATTAAATTTACTGGGATCTGTGCTGTTGATTCTATATAAAAATTTCTTGGCATGTAATATGATGATATTTCTTTCTGTTAAATTATTTTCATTTCATAAAACATTTTCTAATGTGATTGTTTTCAAGCACAGCTTTGTCCTTGATTAGGTTTTCAGTTGAATTCATTCTACTTTTGGAATTTTCATGTGTCTTCCACTTCAATATTACTTAAAATTTCTTCTTTAGTTATTTCTTCAGCTCTTCTCACCTTCTGTTTTGTTTTATTTATGTATTTATTTATGTATTTATTTATTTATTTATTTTTACTGGAACTCTTGCTTTTTATCTCAGAACTCCCTTTTTAATGCAACAGAGATATCAGGGTGACCTAATGTTCCTGAAGCTGCCTGGAACTGGAAAACTATTTGCTAGAACTCTTCCTCCAGAGATGTGTGTTCTTTTGTTTGCTTTTCATTCCTTTGCTTATTCAGTGTCTATGCATAGACTTCTGTGTTTATGTCTTGCTGATAATCCTTTTTAATATGACAAAGTATTTACTAAATAATATTGTGCAGAGTGAGGAGTGCAGAAGTCAAAGATGGAGGGAAGTTATTTAAAGGCAGTATTCATCTTTATAGCAAGTTTGTTTTCCAGAACATTTTTATTAAGTTTAACCCTTCCATTCCTGCATGCAGCTGTCTATTCTTTCTGGTTTAGGTATTTGGAAGATCAGTTTGGCTTCCATGCTATCTCTGTATACACAAGCCTTCTGGCCTGTCATTCGGTGAATACTATTTTCATTTCATCCTCCACCTTTCTTTTCCCCAGAGATGCAGTGACCAGACTAGATGGGCTAAATCACAAGCAATTACAAATGTCATGATATAGCGTCCATCTCCAGCCCAGTGGTTTTTTTATAGCTTTATCTCCCTTCTTCCATGACTTCCCACAATTTTATATTCTTCTACTTTAATCAAAAGATCACTGAATAGTCTTTTGAGGATTTTGGCACTTCTAGGAAAATCTGCACCCAGTTTCAGGTCCATAACAAGAGTTCATGGTGCTAAGTAGGAATATATCAAAGTCTATGGTTCAGGGTTATAGCTATTTCCACATTCACTGAAGATAGAGTAGATTTTATTTCTTTTTAAATTTTTTTTTCTTTTTATCATTTTCAGAAAACTTAAAGGAAAGATTTCTTGATGTTTAATCCAATCAAGTCTCTTTGAGTGCTTAACAATCCCCATGTTAAGAATTGATCACAAAGTCCATGTAAATTGCATTGCTCTGCTTCCAGCTAGAGAAAAGCATGTGAGGCAGATCTAGAGGCTGCACCTGTAAGGTGAGATGAGCTACATTTAATCAGCCTCCTTTAGTGAAAGATGATCATTTTGAAAGACATATTTTGTATTCTGTATTTACGACTTGAAAGAGGAGAAAAATTACCTATAGTTAGTTCATTATGCCCTGCTCTTTGCTAGTTCTGTTCTTTGAACAAATCCCACTATGATATCACTAAGAGATTATGACTCTTTAAATCCTCTAAGAGTTCCCCCAGCACCTAGCACAAGGTGTTTCACACAGTACACTCAAACAATGGGAAATCAAATGAAATAATTCCAGAAATTTACTGTGCAAAATAAATCTTAAAGCAGTGTGTAGAGGGAAATTTATAGAACTAAATGACCACAAGAGAAAGCAGGAAAGATCTAAAATTGACACTCTAACATCACAATTAAAAGAACTAGAGAAGCAAGAGCAAACACATTCAAAAGCTAGCAGAAGGCAAGAAATAACTAAGATCAGAGCAGAACTGAAGGAGATAGAGACACAAAAAACCCTCCAAAAAATCAATGAATCCAGGAGTTGGTTTTTTGAAAAGATCAACAAAATTGACAGACCGCTAGCAAGACTAATAAAGAAGAAAAGAGAGAAGAATCAAATAGACGCAATAAAAAATGATAAAGGGGATATCACCACTGACCCCACAGAAATACAAACTACCATCAGAGAATACTATAAACACCTCTACGCAAATAAACTAGAAAATCTAGAAGAAATGGATAATTTCCTGGACACTTACACTCTTCCAAGACTTAACCAGGAAGAAGTTGAATCCCTGAATAGACCAATAGCAGGCTCTGAAATTGAGGCAATAATTAATAGCCTACCAACGAAAAAAAGTCCAGGACGAGATGGATTCACAGCTGAATTCTACCAGAGGTACAAGGAGGAGCTGGTACCATTCCTTCTGAAACTATTCCAATCAATAGAAAAAGAGGGAATCCTCCCTAACTCATTTTATGAGGCCAACATCATCCTGATACCAAAACCTGGCAGAGACACAACAAAAAAAGAGAATTTTAGACCAATATCCCTGATGAACATCGATGCAAAAATCCTCAATAAAATACTGGCAAATCGGATTCAGCAGCACATCAAAAAGCTTATCCACCATGATCAAGTGGGCTTCATCCCTGGGATGCAAGGTTGGTTCAACATCCGCAAATCAATAAACATAATCCAGCATATAAACAGAACCAAAGACAAGAACCACATGATTATCTCAATAGATGCAGAAAAGGCTTTTGACAAAATTCAACAGCCCTTCATGCTAAAAACGCTCAATAAATTCAGTATTGATGGAATGTACCTCAAAATAATAAGAGCTGTTTATGACAAACCCACAGCCAATACCATACTGAATGGGCAAAAACTGGAAAAATTCCCTTTGAAAACTGGCATAAGACAGGGATGCCCTCTCTCACCACTCCTATTCAACATAGTGTTGGAAGTTCTGGCTAGGGCAATTAGGCAAGAGAAAGAAATCAAGGGTATTCAGTTAGGAAAAGAAGAAGTCAAATTGTCCCTCTTTGCAGATGACATGATTGTATATTTAGAAAACCCCATTGTCTCAGCCCAAAATCTCCTTAAGCTGATAAGCAACTTCAGCAAAGTCTCAGGATACAAAATTAATGTGCAAAAATCACAAGCATTCTTATACACTAGTAACAGACAAACAGAGAGCCAAATCATGAATGAACTTCCATTCACAATTGCTTCAAAGAGAATAAAATACCTAGGAATCCAACTGACAAGGGATGTAAAGGACCTCTTCAAGGAGAACTACAAACCACTGCTCAGTGAAATCAAAGAGGACACAAACAAATGGAAGAACATACCATGCTCATGGATAGGAAGAATCAATATCGTGAAAATGGCCATACTGCCCAAGGTAATTTATAGATTCAATGCCATCCCCATCAAGCTACCAATGAGTTTCTTCACAGAATTGGAAAAAAACTGCTTTAAAGTTCATATGGAACCAAAAAAGAGCCTGCATCTCCAAGACAATCCTAAGTCAAAAGAACAAAGCTGGAGGCATCACACTACCTGACTTCAAACTATACTACAAGGCTACAGTAACCAAAACAGCATGGTACTGGTACCAAAACAGAGATATAGACCAATGGAACAGAACAGAATCCTCAGAAATAATACCACACATCTACAGTCATCTGATCTTTGACAAACCTGAGAGAAACAAGAAATGGGGAAAGGATTCCCTATTTAATAAATGGTGCTGGGAAAATTGGCTAGCCATAAGTAGAAAGCTGAAACTGGATCCTTTCCTTACTCCTTATAAGAAAATTAATTCAAGATGGATTAGAGACTTAAATGTTAGACCTAATACCATAAAAACCCTAGAAGAAAACCTAGGTAGTACCATTCAGGACATAGGCATGGGCAAAGACTTCATGTCTAAAACACCAAAAGCAACGGCAGCAAAAGCCAAAATTGACAAATGGGATCTAATTAAACTAAAGAGCTTCTGCACAGCAAAAGAAACTACCATCAGAATGAACAGGCAACCTACAGAATGGGAGAAAATTTTTGCAATCTACTCATCTGACAAAGGGCTAATATCCAGAACCTACAAAAAACTCAAACAAATTTACAAGAAAAAATCAAACAACCCCATCAAAAAGTAGGCAAAGGATATGAACAGACATTTCTCAAAAGAAGACATTCATACAGCCAAATCTCACCTTTGAAAGCTAAAGCTCATCTTTCTCTGAAACCTCTCTCTTACTCCTTACAATTTCTCCATACGGGTTCCCTCTTTCTGGAGATAAACTGAAGAGAGGAGTCTTGTTTGCTATATTCTTTGCAGGCAGCATCATGTGAAATAGGCACAGTGAAATAAATGATTTCCTTTCAACTGCAGCCCTTATTTTTCCATTTTTGTTCAAGACTCAAGAGTCCAGCTTTGCCCAGGCCTGAAGAAAGAATGAAAAATTAAGGAAAAAGTTTAAAATCATGATGCTCAGAATCTCCATCCCAGGCCTGGAGGGAGCTCCTGGAAAATATGTGTCACCTTTGTAAGCAAGACTCTCTGCTCCCTCCTTTTTCTTTCCTCCAAGACTCTGGAGCAAGCTTTGGGTGGGGCTCCTCTTCTCCCTAGAGGAACAGGCTGCTCTTTTGGGGAATCTGATTGGGTTTCACGTTAACTGGAAACTTTGCCGCAAGGAGTGGCTCAAGGTCAAGAGAGACAGCTTCCAGTTTGCTGTGTATTAGAAAGATTACCCACACACAGGTGCTTTGGCATCAAGAAACCTTATTTAAATCTCAAATCCCAGGTCTGCATTTTCTAGACATTTGACCTGAGACAAATTATTTACGTTGTCTGAGCTTCCATTTTTCTCATCTGTAAAATGGGTTTAACAAAATCTGTATCAGATAATCATATACACATGACAATTAGCATAGTTTCTACCATAGAAGTACTCAATAAATGCTAAGTCATATGCACAAACACACACTCTCTTCCTCCCTCCCTTTCTCTCTCTCTCTCTCACACACACACATACATGTATGATCATCATTCACTTAGTACCAGTTGTGTCCTTGAGCCAACTCTATGAATTGGTTTTTAGGACAATTATTTTGCAGATGCAAATGATAAAAGCAATGTCAAGTAACCTCCCTGAGGTGGCATAATGAGGAAGTGAAGCAGTGAAACTCATATTTGAACCCAGATCTTTGACTCCAAAGCCTGTGTTCTTAAATGGTCTGACTGCTCCATTTCAAATCATTCACCAACATACCCCAAATTATCTTTTCAACCCAAACCAAAGTACCCAAAGTGACCTTACCTCAGGTTGATAAAGGGACATTGCAAGAAAAATCCCACATTGACCAAACCTCTTCTCAACACACACTTCCCTTCTCTGCTCCTCTGCAGGAGTAGCACTCTAAGTCCTCATCAGCTGTCTCTTTAATAAAATCTGAAGAGGACAGAGGATGAGGTCTGAGTTAGGTACCCAGGAAGAAATGGTTCCAGGACAGTAGAGGGGCTCAGAAAGGAGGTAAGGACCATGAAAGAATTGAGGACTGAGGGCAGGTCCCACTCTCCCCCTGCTGTTACTAGGACACCTCAGGATCTGGGACTGTCGGCAGCTAAGCAGGCAAGGCCACGTCCCTCCCTGTCTGTCTCTGAGGTCATTCCCCAAGCACTCCATCAGCCTGACTCGCCAGGGATTAGCCCCATCTCTAAGGGAGGTGCTGCCCCTGCCTGGCTCTGTGTCCTCTGGTTCCAGACTTTGAGCCAGTCCTAGAACCGACTCAGTTGCCCACTCCTTGCAACTCCTTCCACACTAAGTATGGGCCCATTTTGTCTGTTTATCTATTTGCATCCATACAGAGAATCAATGTCATCTGCATATCCCTGGCACATAGCAGAGTCGGTGCTTAGTAAATGCCTATCTGTTTGAAGGACATCAAGGTATGGAGAAAAATGTCTTCAGAATTAAAAACATGGATTTAAATGCTAACCCGGCCACTCAATCTCTGTGACACCTTGGGTCTTTACAATATCTCCACGGGCCTTTTTTTTTTTTTTTTTTCATTTGCAATTGGAACTGATAATTCTTCCAATTCAATACTGCTGGGTGGATCATGTGAGATAATGCAAGTGAGAGAAGCTCATAAACTGTAAAGTGCTTACCAATGAGTAATTCTCAGGGAGACCAAGTGTCTAATGTCCCATGATTGGAACAGCTATCCTAACCAGAGACTCATTTTACAGGTACATATGTGTCTCAAACATTTGTCTTATGCTTTCTGTGTGCTTAGAAGTTGTTCCTTACATCATTATTTAAGTACACTGCATCTCATTTGTATTATTTCATTCAGCATATGTTTATAACTTGGTATTTTCCAGGTTCTGTGATAAGTTCAAAAGATACCACAGTGAGGAAAGCAGACATGGATTTTGTCTCTTGGTGCTTATAGACTAATGGGAGAGAAAGGCATTATATAGATAGAAATTCAAATATTTTATTATAGTTGTGATAGTACAAAAAATGAAAGATACAGAAAATCAGAGCAGTATATAACAGACCATAAACTCTGTGTGTGTGTGTGTGTGTGTGTGTGTGTGTGTGTGTGTGTGTGTGTTTTCATGGTAGTGAGGTAGAAAGTCAATGCTTAAAAATAGTGAATACTTTCTTAGAACGTGTCAATTAAACACAGCCTAAATAATGAGTAGGACATCAGCAGGTTAAATGTCTGTGTGTTGTGTGTGTGTGGAGGGTGTTGATGGGTGGGGGTAGTTAGACACAAGCCTTTCAGAAAGAGATCAATTGGCAGCAAGATGACCACCAGGTAGAAAAGAGCTTGGCACCTAGAAAGCTGTTTGGGGAAGAGACAGGAAAAGACACTTTCTGTCAAGTCTGAGATTTGTCTCACTTTTTCCTATTGGCTTATACCAATGCTGCTAGCTCCACAGAAGAAGAGAAGAAAGAGAAGGAGGAGGGAGAGGAGAAGAAGGAAAGGAGAAAGGAAATGAGGAAGGGGACCAGGAAGAGGACTTTTGGATTTCTTTAAAAGAGGAAATATAATTATTCTTTATGGAATTTTTGCCATTCTGCCTGGGTTCTCCGTCTAACCAGTGACCTCATTTCACTCCACCGTTTGGGCAAAATGATAGGGATTATCTAGAACTTCTCTCTTTTCTTCACATTCAGCATCCAATTACCACTGTTTCTACCCATAGAACCTTCAAATCTGGGGGACAGGCTTGCTGGGGAGAACATGGAGAATCCCCCAGTGCCCATGGGTTGCTGGGCATATTGACTGTGTTTGAACCAGCTTCCTTTCAAAGAGGACTTAGCCATCTCCTGGGGCTGGAAGAATCCTGTAGCAAATGAGGATTTCTGGCTGAGGCTATCCCCCGGTGTTATCTAAAGGCTTCTGGACTGACCCCAGCCTCTGACCACCCGATGGGTGTCAGCAACAGGGTCTCCAACTTTTCTATCCTAATTTCCTCCTTTCCTGTCCATGACCGTTATATCTCCTACCCTCTCTGTGTATGCAATGTGCAGGAAGTTTTATAGATCAGGAAAGCCTGTGAGACCTATGTAAATCAGACACCGCCTCTTCAAAACTGACTGTAAAATCTGGCACATCTGCCACCAGCCTTCTTCCCTCTCAGAAGTCCCGTCTCTCTCAAGAGAGAACTATTTTTCCTTCTCTTTCTTCTGCTTTTTAAACTTCTGCTCCAAAAAATAAAAAAATAAAATAAAATAAAAAAGAAAAAAAAAGAAAAGCCCTGACATTTCCTTGCTAACAGAAGTTACTGAACTTAGGCTGGGCATGGTGGCTCACATCTATAATTCCCACATTTTGAGAGGCCAAGGGGTGAGGTTTGCTCGAGGCCAGGTGTTTGAAACTTGCCTATGCAAAATAACAAGACCCTGTCTCTATAAAAATTAAAATTAAAAAAAAAATAGCCAGGTATGGTGGTGTATTCCTGTAGTCCCAGCAACTCCAGAGACTGAGGCAGGAGGGTTGCTTGAGTCTGCAAGTTCGAAGCTGCAGTAAGCCACATATGATAAATCCACTGCACTTCAGCCTGAGTGACAGAGCGAGATTCCATCTCTTAAAAAAAAAAGTCACTGAATTTCATTGGAACTGTTTATTTCACAATTTCTTAACCATAACTTGAATTTGCTAGTCGCATGGACAAGGTCCTCCAACTCTAGACCATATATAGACCTAATATTGATATTTTCTGATATCCACTGATTAGTTAACATTATGAACTAATTGTGCTAAATAATTTACATATGTAATTTAATGTGACACATATTATTATAATGCAAGTAGTTTGCCCAAGATCACAGATAGGAACTGGCAGAGACAGTACTCGGGACAAAACTCTTTTGATTCCAAAGTCTGTATTCTTAACCTATATACTTTACTCATTCTCAAAATGTGGAGTAAAATAGAAATTTAAATTTTGAGGTAGAAAATTTACTTACAAATTCTATCATTATGTGTGTGTGTGTGTGTATATATATATATGTGTGTGTGTATATATATATATTTCGTATTGAGGGAGGAGAAAGTGGCATACACATAACTAAAGGAAGTGGTAGGCTGAATAATGTCCCTGCAAAAGACATCCTCATGCTTGGATTCTGTGACTATTCATTATCTCATGTTCCAAAAATGGGATTTTGCAGGAATGATTAAAATTTTTCAGGTGAAAAGTTTATCCTAGATTATCTAGGTAGACCCTAAATGTAATCACATATATCCTAATAAGAAGGATGCAAAGGGAGATTTCACACTCAGAAGAGGAAGCAATATGATCATAGGGGCAGAGATTGGAGTAAGGCAGCCACTAAAAAATCAAAGAGGCAAGGAACACACTATCCCCTAGAGCACCCTAACGTAACACATCCTACTGACGACTTGATTTCAGCCCAGTAATACTGATTTTGGACTCTTGGTCGCCAAGAATTGTGAAATGGTACATTTCTCGTGTTTTAGGTCACCAAATTTGTGACAATTTATTATAGTAGACATTAAAATTAACACATGGGACAAATGAATGTTTATTCAGCAGAATGAATGAATAAGTGGTGAATGTATAAGAGAACAAATAAATTGTACAGTGAAGGATTCCAATCGAAAACACATACAATTTATAACTTCCAGGGTAAGCCTTACACAATTGTAAGAACTGGGACTGAGTTTAAATGACTTTTATAAATCACCAGCTAATGAGAAAAGGATTTGGGTGTAGACGCCAGGCTTCCTGACTCCTAGTTGAGCCCCTTTTCAACTGTAACCCACTTTCTCCTCCCTCAATACTATATATATATATGAGTGATTGAATTCATAAGTAAATTTTCTACCTCAAAATTTAAATTTCTGTTTTACTCCACACTTATGTCCAGTTGATGTATAATTGGTGGGGGGCAGAGACCACAGTTCCTCAGCCACCACAGCTGTGAACCCCGTGAGAGCAAAAAACATCTCTTTTATTTTTTCACATTAAAAAAATAATGTCACTGGCATGATGTTTGGTACTCAGTCATACTTGGTGAATATTTGATTAAATAAAGAAGAAATGAATCAAAGAAATTGAATATCAGACTCAGTAAAACTTGTGATTTAGTACATTTTTCCCCATTTATTATGACCCTGAATGCCTGAGTCACTAAAATATTGGTAAAAATAATTTCCAAATGAGTGGGAAATATTAGCTGGTAGTATAGTTAGAGATGTGTCTTCACCACGAGCTGCGAATGTTATGAGAGGAGACAATGTTTTCCCATGTTTCAGTATCTCTCTTCTCATGGTGGGTATTAAACAAATCTGTATTTAATGCAAGTAAAGCTATGGCAAGACCCCTTTCTCTGGGACTTTTATGCTTCTAGGACTCAAATCTGACTGTGTTCTTTCTGTGACTTTGTGAAAAGGCTCCAACTTGAATATAAGTGGCATTTGTATCATTTCAGCCACCATGCATCCCCATCACTGTAGGTAATTGAGAGCTAACTCTGTCTTCCTCAGGGAGGAATTACCTACGGAAGATTCATGCCTTTGGGATGTAGCGTTCCCAGTTGAAAGGCCCCTGTTAATTTATAGGAGGCTATAAATCAGCAGGAAAAGAAACATTGGCCCACAACCCATGAAAGGAAAATACATCCTTCAGGACCAAATGCAAACCTGGCCACAAACCTACGAGTGATTTAAGACCCCGGGCATACTTACCTGTCCCTGGCTGATTTAGATTCTTTGGGGGCTTCTCTGCTTAGGGCAAGGGAAAGAGGGTTTTGCACTGGCCGGTGATCACAAATGAGAGATACAAAATGTCATTCAGTTAATGATACATCACCAACCATGCTATTTCTCCTGAAAAGAGTGATGCCATCCTTTGCATCATTTACTATGACCCTGCCAATTGGCTGTGGCCCTTGTGGGCCCTTGGGCCAAGGTTTGTATTAGTAGGAGGCAGCTCATGTTCAGATATTAATTTAAAACTGACATTCTTAGCCTTGGCCAAGGTGTTTAACAGATTGCTTTTGTGGGCTGGAAGCAAGGAAAACAAACAAACAAAAAAATGCGTCTATAACTTCTTTGAGGTGGTTGTTCCCCAGATGCATACAAATGTCAAAACTCATCTAACTGAATACTTAGAATCTGTATATTTTATTGTATGCAAGATTATAAGAACGTTCCAATAGCATTGTTTCTGGGAGTGATGAATGATTACTTAATAACTAGAAACTATTTGTCAGTTTGTGATTTCTGATCAAGGCAATAAATGTTTCCCAAGCACCTGCAATTATTGGTCGAATTCTGCATTAGATGCTGGAGATAGAAAGTCCTTGTCCCCAAGTGGCTTCTGGGCCAGAGGAAGAGGCCGGGCATTTAAACAGACAATTCTAACAGAGTCCAGTGAGTGCTATGATGAGGCACATATAGAGAGGGGATATGGGAGCAGACAACCCATTTGACTTGCTTGTAGGTCAAGGGTAGATTTCTAAGGCTTGAGGAAGGATAGAAGTTTTCTATTCAAAGAGAAGGACAATTGGAATAGGAAAAAGAGCTTTAACAAAGAAACATGCAGTAGTGTGAAATAACAGTTTGGGGTTTATTTAAATCATTATGAGTAGTGGTGTTGGATCAGAAAGTATGAGGTTGGAGAGGGCAGTCAATGAGACTGGAAACCTTAAAAAATGAATTTTTTCCAGATGAGAGATTGTCTCCACTGAGTTCAAGGAAAGCAGACTAGAGACTGCATCCACATTTAGGTAGACATGGGAACAAGGGAATATTATTTTGTTCTGTTTTACCCATTGACCTAGTGGAATAAAAAATAAGATATTGAAGGTAGCATTGCACAGGGGTGAGTAGGCTGGATAGAAACTAGGAGACCTGGGTTCCAGGTCCCTCTGTTTCAGGACATTTACAGTGTGACTTTGGGCAGGCCTCTACTTCTCTGAGCCTGTTTCTCAGTAGTCAATTGGGGACAATAATAGCTACTTCACAAACTTTGAGTGAGATGCAGAGTTATATTGGGTAAAGCTCTTTGGATATTATATAAGCTTTTCTTACATTTGGTTATAAAATTGATAGGAGGTACAGGAGGAAGTTTACATATATCAAGTTATTTCCAACTTTTAATTTCAACAAATCTGGCAGATGACTCCAGAAGGGAGTGAATGAAGATTAGGCTGACTAAGTGGGGGCATGAATATATCCAGCTAGACATTCAAAGAAGAATACTACAAATACCCAAGAGAGGAAAGAAGTGCCATCAGGAAATATGGCTTGATCAAGAGCAAGGACAGGGGATGTTTTGTAGACTTAATGATTTTTGTGAACTCTCTACAAGGCTCTTACAAATGCCCCCAGTGTGTAGGGATATTGGAACCATGTCACGTTTCCTGCTCTAGGGCCTTCACACGAAGTGGGAGGCAAGACTATAATTCCTTGGGCACAGTCCAGGAATGGGCATAGCTTTTGGCACCATTGAGTCATCCACAGGATATGACGAGACTTTCAGGGCCTCCCCTATGCCTTCACTGACCCGTCTTAATGCTCTGTTGAGGCCCAAATCCTGTCTGTAAATGGAAGACCCCCAGGTCTCACAGGGGTCCCCCACTGCTGTTCTGTGAGAGCCATCCAGTCCCGTCCAATTGATTGATTTCTCCGGATACATCAAGGGTGGTCTTTGGGGGAAGGGGATCTTGGCAGGCTCTCCCCCCATATTCTCAGCTCATTTGCCACTGTGCCCTTGCCAAGTTTTGCTTCCCCTGCATTTCATCAGATCATTCCTCAGTCTGTCTCCTTAAGGCACATTCAGAGAATCTGAATTAAGCTTCAGTCAGTCCCTGACTTCCCTCAGAGAGCGTTGTTAGGGAACTCGCATACAAAGGCAGCCTGGGCGCAGTCCCAGATTCCAATCTCCCTTTCCTCTCCTCCTCATCCTTCTCCCCATCATTCAATTAATTTTCAGCCTGTTTTCCTCAGTGGCCCCTACTCTCCTGGTCACTGGGCAAGTCCTTGTGCATCCTGAAGAGCTACGCCAAGAATCTGGCCATCATAGCCCTTCTTTCTTGCTCCCTGCAGCAGTGAGACTTTTGTCTAATTATCTCTGGATCTGGAAGCAGTTTCATTTTCTGGAGAAGAGCATATCAGCTCTGGTCTCTAGCTTTTCCTATACCCCTTGGGTAACAGGGCTGCTCAAAGTGCCTCCTGTCAAGTGCTCTTAGCTACCCAAAGCAAACTCCTCTCTGAGACAAAGGAGAGGATTAACTTACAGTATTTTATCCACAAGTCAGACATCAAAGTAAGTGAGTGAAAACTCTTGTTTGTTTCCACAGCCTTGTCTGAGAATTTGTTTGTAAATGTTCTCTGAAACATCAACAAGACCTTTCATAAAGTGGCTACTGGGGAGAATGGGAACTTGCCTGTCACAAACAGCAAAAATAAACCCCCCATCTGCAGAGTTATCTCCATCCAGTTGCTATCACTCTAGTCTGGGTCTTCATTGGCTCTTGCCCTCCCCACTACAGTAACAGCCCGCATAGTCTCCTTGCTGCCACTTTTATAGCCCTATAGTCCATTCTTCACTTGGCAGCTAGATAAACTCTTTAAAAATAAAGTTATGGAGCTAGAGGTCATTATCCTAAGTGAAATGACTCAGAAACAAAAAGTCAGGTACCACATGTTTTCACTTATACGAGGCAGCTAAACAATGGTTACATATGGACGTACAGTGTAGAAGAATAGACACTGGAGACTCCAGAAGGTGGGAGGGCAAGAGGGTGATGAGGGTTGAAAAATTACCTATATGGTACAGTGTTCACTAATTGGGTGATGAGTATGTGGGAGCTAAACAATGGGTACACATGGACATACAGTGTGGAAGACTAGACACTGGAGACTCCAGAAGGTGGGAGGGCAAGAAGGGGATGAGGGTTGAAAAATTACCTATATGGTACAGTGTTCAGTATTTGGGTGATGAGTACATGAAAAGCCCAGGTTTCACCACAATGCAGTACATCCATGTAGGAAAATTGCACTTGCACCCTCTAAATCTACAAAAATAATAAAACATCAATCAGTCAATCACATCTCATTTTTTCCTCTCTGTCCCTAGTCAAAACCCATTTAGTATAAAACTCAAACTCTTTACTCCTGCTTTCAAAGCTCAGTGGTCTTACTTCTGCCTACCCATCCCAACTCAACCTGTACCACTCTGTCTCTCACTCACTCTACTTCAGCCATAACAGGAGTCTCAGTGCTCAAACTCACCTGGTCCCCTCCTCAGAGCACTTGCAGCAGAAGATTCCCTTTGCATAGCTTCTTCTCTCTTCTGAACTTTTATATGCCAAGTTCCCTGTTGTTCACATCTCAGATCTTCAGAGGCCTTTCTTGGCCACTGAATTTAAACTAGCTGGCATATTATATTGGGTTGAGCCATATGACATTCCTGTTTTGTAGGTTAAATACATATTGGAAGTTCCATAAGGTTTAACCTGATAAAGTCTCTATACGTATGTTTCACAACTTGAGAGTTTTTACATATAGTTGTGTTGTTTACACTGTTTTTATATAATGAGAAGCACTGTGTCTGACATATAGTAAGTAAATTAAAGGTAGTTGCTGATTTTATCATTGTCATCATCATCATCGTCATCATTCTAAATCATGTAAGAAGATGTAGAAGATAAGAAATATGTAGGAACAGAGGAAACCTCATTGTTGCACTAGTTTGGGATACAGGAGAGAAGTGGTCTGAGATTAGATCTTTTATTGTTGCCCAACTTTGTGATCTAGGATCAGGCAGTATCTGTTGGAGATAACACAAGGGCTAGATTTTCAAATCAGACCCGCAAGACTGAAATATTTTACCAAGTATCAAGCTTTACTAATAATTTCAAAGCTCTAATCACAAGGTACAGGGAACACAGGGAGAAGCCCATGACTACCAATACTACTCCACAGCCCTTTTCTTACCACATTAGGACTTGGTCTGATTCAGATTTAACATATAACTCTCTAAAAGATGTACACAAGTACATTACTTGCACGAAATGAAAGCCAGTTCTTTTAACCCTGAAGTAGCTCTATCTCCTGCAGTAGTTACATAACTTGACACTTTTCAAGAAGCCATTCCCCATGAATCCTTGGATTCCAGGTTTGTTTACCATATATAATTCTGCTACGGGGGTAAGGTTCATGCTGCTAAAAGTCTCCCAAAGATAAAGACTGCCACTAATAAATAGCATTAGTGGTTTTCCCCAGAGTCTTCACAGCATCTTTATAAGGAGATTTGCTCAACCACGTTTCTTCTCCAAGGAATCCCCAGGGAAGGGAAGGAACACACTGCAAGCCTGGATAACCCTTTTCTTCCCACCTCTTTAGGCTGCAATTTCTTCATCTATGAAGTGAAAACCTTGCTCACTATATCTGGGGACCCAAAGTGTTCTAAATCTCATTAGACCTACAACAAGGGAAACCATTTTCTGCTGCTGCATGTACCAGGCAGAAGCTAAGTAAACAGCATATAGCAGAAGAGATTCTCTACCATGGAAATTGTTAAACTCAACCCAGAAGGCACTTTCTTACTTAAAGGTTACTCAAGCCAGGCACAGTGGCTTACACCTGCAACCCCAGCACTTTGGGAGGCCGAGGTGGGCAGATCACCTGAGGTCAGGAATTTGAGACAAGCCTGGCCAACATAGTGAAACCCTATTTCTACTAATAAAACAAAAATTAGCTGGGCATCGTGGCGGGCACCTATAACTCCAGCCACTCGGGAGGCTGAGGCAGGAGAATCACTTAAACCCTGGAGGCAGAGGTTGCTCTCAGTGAGCTGAGATCATGCCATTTTACTCCAGCCTGGGTGACGAGAGTGAAACTCCATCTCAAAACAAACAAACAAACAAACAAACAAACAAAGTTACTCAGCAAGCAGAGGGCAATGAAAAGAGTATAAACTCTGGAGTCAGAAGCCTGAGTACAAGCCTCAACTCAAGAATTTAATGGCTGCAGGTCTTTGAGGAAGTTGCCCAAACTGACCAAGCTTCTGTTTCCTCACCTGTTAGAGGAGAATCATGATATTTATCTTCTGAGTTGTGGCAAGTTTTAAATGAGATGATGCACGTCAATGCCAAGCACAATGACTGGTATAAAATCATTGGTAGTGATGAAGTCATTTGTACCACTGTATGCAACGTCCACAGTGTACAAAAATTGAATAAAATGATGGAGTTAGGCATACTCTTGAGGGCAGTGGAGATAGAGCATTAGCCACTCATGTCTCCCATTCCCACCATCTAGTGCCAACCCATTCAGACAACACAGCATTCAGAACAAATGTCCTGAGCCACAGATCTGAACCACTCTGTTGCTTAAAACTGTGCAATAGCTCTCAATATCCTTAAAGATAAATCCTAACCTCTTCATTCCATGTATAAGGCTCTGAGTATCATTTTCCTCTCCCAACCACCATGATTAGTAAAGATAGACTAAGCACTAGAATGAATAATCCCCAAATTTTATCAGCATAACACAATAAAAGTGTGTCCACTGAGAAAGGGGTGATTGCCTGGGGCAATAATTCAGAGACCTTTTCTTTGGTCTTGTGGGTCCTTTGGGTTCTGAGTTCTCTTTGACTGCCAGAATATGGGGAGAGAGGAAAAGGATCACTTATTGAAGGGTTTATGATCCAGACTTGGAAGATGGGCATATAATTTCCTGTCCTATTCTATCATCCAGAAATGAAATCAGAATACTGCTTCACCTAATTACAAAGGAGGCAAAAAAAAAAAAAATAGATATTGATTAGCATTCTATTATCTTTCAGTTGACACTAGAGCAATTCTAGACTCCTTCTATTTATCTGCCACACCATTCTAGTCCACATCTCTCTGTGTTTTTGCCTCTGCTGGTCTCACTGTCAATCGTGTTTTAGATGAACTTCTTTTCTTCTCTATGCTGAAGTTCTTGTCCAAGGATGATCTTCTCTTCAAGTCTTCCTTTACAAAGCGCCTTCCTTACTCAAGGAAACAGCTAATCGCTCATTCCTCCTTAGTACATTTAGACTTGTACTAAGCCCTCTTTAGTACTTTTAGATACCCTTTTAGATACATCTGCTCAGATGATTTTGTTCATATGCTTGTCTCCTCTCTAGAATTTAGGCTCCTTCTCTGCAATTAACAGAGACCTGTGCTAATTGCATCATAGCTGTCCCTTCTCCTCCCTCTCTCCTCACCCCACACAGCACACAACCTGGTGCTGAGTAAGCTGCACTGGGGGGGAACTGCAATAACACCCAGTGTCCCCAGAGAAATAGAACGGAGTATTAGGAGCTAAGTTTAAGACAAACCACCTGGTTTTGAAGCCCAATGCTGTTGCATAATCTTAATCAAGTTGTTTGTTCCGATTCTCAGAAAAAAAGAATGTCTATAAAACCAGAAGATTATTAGCTTCCCATATCAGATGGTTGTGAAGAGTTTATTAATTGAGGAATACAAAGGTCTCAATATGGTACTTGCTACACACAAGGAACGCTAAATAAAATTCTACCTATTGCTATTATCATATCCTTCTTACCTATTTTGTGGATGGAAACAGAAAGGCTCTCCCCTGACTTTAAGAAGCCTTAAATTAGGACAGAGAAACTTGCCCTGTGGATATGTGGTCCCCAGAGAGTGACTCAGGCAGACTGAGGCCTTTGTGAGCTCCCATGGTCCTGGAAGCATTCCTTGAGTGAGGTCTGGCGAGGACAGGGAGAAGCTGACAAATTAAATGATTTAGTCTGCTCAGCAAAGTAAACGTGGCTCCAGGAAGTTAGAAGTAGCACAGAATGGAAGCTCCAAATGCCACTGGGTGGAGGAAATTTTTTTTTTTTTTCCAAACTCAATTTGTTTTCACTTAAACTGCTCCATTTCATCAACATGGCTCTTTGGAACATTGGCTAACTTCCCTAAAAATGTCTCTCTTTTTAAATGTTTTCCTCCCTCCTTCCTAGTTCCTCAAATGCAATAAAATTAAATACTTGGAACTCAAGAGAAAGCCCCCCAAAACATCAGATCAGCCTAGGTGTGCATCAGGTACCTGTTTGCAAATTGATGGTAAAGTAGGAGCTATAGGTGTGGATGTAAAGTTGCTGTGAACAGCACCGTGACCACAGATAAATCATTCCCTGAAATGGCACTGCAGTTAATAAATTGCCTTCTCTTTACAAAGACCCTTTTATCCAGGTCAGTCCTGTGTGAGGCTTTCCATGCCTCCCCATTTAAGCCTCGGGAGGAAGGAAATAGACCTTCATCTATAGAGGCACAGAAGGTTTCTCAATCAAGAGTCCAGGTTGCAACCCATTCTGCACTTACACACCTGGGAGATAGACACCCACTCCATTGCCCCAACAACATGACCGAGACAGGGGCCCAAAGCCAGAACATGTTGAGGGAATTTCTTTCTTCATTACCTGGAATGTCTTTTAAAATATAACAATAAACCAGAGAATCCTGCTTGTACTGGCTCATGAAAAGTTTGACACAACCTTACCCTTTCAGTCCATAACCGACTCATACCAGACCAGCTTTGATTCTTTTTGAGTATGAATCATCCCAGTTTTAAAGCCATAGTTTTCTCTTCTGCAGAGGAAATCTATGTCAACAGTAAAATACTACAGAAAGGATATCTTCCTTTTTTTTCTGCTTCTTCACCTTTTTTTTTTTTTTTTTTTTTTTTTTTGATTTTGTAAGAACTTGGCAGAGCTGATAAATGAGGCAGATTTTTCCATACAAGGGACAAAAGGATTCATTGTAAACTTACATGCAGGAGTTAACAGGACTATAGTATACTAGTTTAGGAAGATAATTTCACTTAATTTCATCCCTGGATTGTTAAGCATTTACTATCTATGGATATTAAAAAAAAACTGCAAAAGAGTAAGAAAAGAGTAACACCATCATTTTGTAGGTATTTTCCAACAACTAGCACTCTGTTGTAACTCTTACACAATCCTTCAAGATCTCTTTGTTCAGAGAAAATATAAGCTCCTGGAAGTTAGATACTTTGTTCAAGGACCTACAGATAGGACCAGGAAAAGCTATAAATCAATCAAGTTTTGGTTTATCAGATCCTAAAGCCCGTTCACACCTATAACTATGAATCTCCTCACCTTACTGGTTTTTTTGTTTGTTTGTTTGTTTTAAAAGACAGTGTGATCTGCCTCTTGGGGCTTTTAGAAGGAGTAAATGAAATATATTTTATGTGCCTATTATGTGATTGTATGTGAAATTCCACCAGCATAAAGTCTAAATCCTCAGCTATTTGGAGAAGTTCAAAGCAAGAGAGTGAGTGGATGGATCAAGGAGAGGAGCAGACCCTTCTCTGACTTCTCCACCTATCAATATCATCTTACCCTAAGCTAGGCACATAACATGGTTACTGCACTAACATAACACAGAAGGGCTAGTGATAGGTCTTAATTCTCAGACCTCTGGGAAATAACTACTACACAGCTGCTTCTAGTAAATGCTGATTTAGATTTTATCTAGGGTCTCGCTGACCTTTGAGATCTTAGCGAAATTAGCTTCTTATCCTCCCCAACTGTGCAGCCTGTAGATATCTTCTCCAGTACTTTGGCAAATTTTCAGAAAACCCAGCACCTCTTGTATCTTAAGATTTGTTTCTGGATGGGTATCTCTGTCTTAGTCTAGAAAGACTTAGCTGGGGAAAAAATTCAACTATTGCTTTGAGTTTCTAAAAAAACTCCACTCACATTTGTAAGAAGAGTGAACTTCACACAATAATGGGGAGAGGGGCTTCAGGGGGAAAAAAATCTCTATAGCCACCAACAAAACAACTATCAATGGAGCAGAACAGAACACGTTTAGAAATCTCCTCCAGACATCTAACTATCAAGGTGCTTCACAAACCCCTTATATTGCCCGGTCTCAGCCTCTCTCTATTTTGCAGACTTCTTTTTCTCCCTTCTTTTATCTCATTACTCATCTCTTATCTATTCATATTCAGGATAAAAAATGATTAACCATGTTCTTGTCCCATCAGATGCTGAGACTCGCATCCATGATAGTCTGACATCTATCAGCATCCATGTCTTCAAGATCTCACTTCAAAAAGATTTATGAAGCTCCACCCTTCTTCCATTCTAATGGAGGCATGCTAAGATCACTAGATAAATAATAGCAAAGTTGTCTATAGCTCTTAAGCTGCACCAGGCATCATTTTAAGTAGTTTGTATTTATGAACTAATTTAATCCTCACAACAACTCCATGAAGTTATTATTATATCCCCATTTCACAGATGGGAACTGAGGTGCAGAGAGGTTAAACGACTTACTCAAGGTCACATAGATAGTGGCAGACCTGTGATTCAATCCCAAGCAGTCTGATTCATAATGTGTACTATTAAATTCTACATAGTCATTTGGCAGAAAGATGAACAGTCAGATATTTCTCCCTCCTAACTCATGACAACATTGAATGAATGCATTTATTTACGAAATAAATGAATGAGTAGAATTTGAAGCAAATCTCTGGGGTTTTGAAATATGTACAAAATGTAAACAACAAAAAGTAGGACACAAATTATTAGGGATAAAAAAAATAGGAAGATTTAAATGGGTAGTTTCAGGACAGAGGGAGGCCCTGGGGCAGGCAATCGTCAACTGCGTTGAATAGGATCCAGGAAGTTATATGCAGAGGTTAAGTCGGGTTCAGGGAAATAACTGTGTTTTTAATTGGATAATCTATCTCCCATACCTACAGGAAAACATCATGGCCGCTGAGCCTGGCTGCTTCCTTTGGAAAGGCCTTTGGGGGAAGATAGAGGTTGTAAAGCGATAGGAGAAGAGAGCTCTCAGCTACACGAAGACTCATTTTGCTTCAGAAGAAGGGCCCCTCATCAGAGCAGTAAGTTCAGGAAAGTATCCACTTCCAAGTGGTCTTTGTTTCCTATTTGGACATCACAGCAGTGCATCTACATCTGGACAATGATGTCCCTTATAGGAATACAGTTCTCTCATCAAAATTCAGCAGACTGCATAACCAGGGCTGGGGCATCGTAAAGAGTTGAGGGCCTTAGGTTCTCTCCCCCAGCTCCCCTTTCCAAACGCTTTGCTCTGTCAACACAGGAAAAGTTAAATCATTCTGTATTTCCAGACCCATTATTGTAGAAGAGTAGAAAAATAACTCTGATGATTAGGTTCTTTGACACTTTACATTGCTTAAAGATCTATCTTGAGAAATAAAGGTCTCATTATCTGAACAATTTCATCTTTTTCATTTGGCAAACTAGTATACTTTTACCTTCTTCATCCAGATTAAGTGAAAGTTTATCTCATCAAGCACAATACTTTATTTTTGGGCTCCAAAATCATCTGTACTCAGAGTAGCAAGAGTGGTAACAACAATACCGCTTAATAAACATTCTATAACTACACAGTGCTGTTTGATTATCATTAACTTTTTCTGAACACTTTATTGGAGTTTTAAGATAATCTTGAGGTAAATAATATTTTCCTCATTTTGTAGTTGAAGAACCTGGAATTTAAAGAAGGTCCCACATGCAGTAAGTGATGAGCAGAACCTGGGTTCCACCCAGGCCTGACTGATGCTAGAGCTTTAATTACTTCACTATTGCTCAGACTGAGAGAGTGAGCACTGTCATTGGTGGCCACTGACATTGGTGGAGAATGAAGCAGAGCCCATCATCTTCACCACTAAACTGTCTGCTTCCTCATCCATCCTGAAGGGTCTCCCATCACCAAAAAGCCTCTATTCATGCTATGCATATCAGCAACATTGAACCAGGAAACCCTCCATAAACCCCTTTTTCAAGCCACACAATAGACCACTCATGGGGAAGATGTTCCTCCTCCCATCTCCCATGTCACTGAAGGTTGGGAGTCCATGTTCTCCTGGTTTGTAACACCACTTCTGGATTAACTTTCCTCACTCCTTCCATACAGTTCCCACTTACTGAAGGTGTTTGCCTTGTGGTTCTACCTTTGGGTACTCCTCCTGAGCACTTCATCAAAACACCTTCTGTCCTGGCCAATCCTCCAAATTCTCTGAAGATTGGCCTCTGCCTTTCCATCATTCTCCCCACCACAGGCATTGCTATTATTGGTGATTTCTACCAATAGCATTGGGTGATCCTTTTGACAACCTAGCTTTTCAGATTCCTTGCCTTCTTCATCCCCTATGGTCTCAGTTTCTTCACTTTGGCCACATTATCCTAATTCACTGATCCCCAATATACTATTTTATAGGCCTTCTAGGAACTTCCAGTTTACAGACTCCTTTACTTTCTCCTTATTTCTCAGGACTCCCCTGTTTCCACTTCTCTCATTATCCAGCTGAGATTTTATTGATAATCACATTAAATACTGTCCTCAAAATATTTAATTTCTTAAGTTGTAATTATCTTATTATGAGTCATCTGTCAAACTTCAAACCTGAATAAACTCAACTTGTTATTTTCTCCACTTTACAGTTGGGTTGCTGAGTAATCGTGGAAGAAAAAAAAAATCACTCTCAATTGGAAATGTTCTAATTCATGGTCCTCAACCTTAACTAGGTCCTTAATAATGTCCAGGAGATCTATTATGTTTCTATGGGAAGTACTTTCCCCTTCTCTGAGGCAGCATATTTCAAACTGTCTTCTTTTCTCTCAAACCTATGACTTCCACCTCTCTCCCTCAGTCTCTGTATGACATTGACTCCACAGAAAAAAACAAAAGGCATCAGTCAAAACTCCCTCAACTTTGTGTCATAAAAGTTACACACATATTTGCCTCTTCACTCATCACTTCCTTCCCCGCTCCTGATAGACTGAAAGGAATGTCCTTTATCTTACCAAAAACTGGATCCCATACTCTGGATCTCATCCTTTTTGACGTTCAGAAGAATGTTACTCCATTTATTTCCCCTCTCTAGTGGCTACATCCCATTAGCCTGTAGAGGTAGCATGATGCTTTGTTTTGGGGCTTTAACGTCACCTACAGCCAGAATTGTAATGGTAATAACAATACTTTTTACTGAGTACTTATTTTATGGCTACACCATGCTGTTTGATGATCACAAACTTGGGCCATCTTGGGCCTTCTTGTTTCATGTTTCCCCATCTCTCTGGTTGATCTCATGCTGTCTTGTGATGATTTCAATGAGTTCATTTACCCAAACCTGGATCTCTATCTCAAGTCAGTTTTCTGTGCTCCAAGCTTTATTTCAATGGTCTTTTACAGACTGCACCGGGATATCTCAAAGGTACTTTACATTCAATATTTATGACATCCCTTCTTCTCCCCCAGCCTTTCACTAAGCCCATTTCTTTGCTTATGTATTTCAATTTCAATGAAGAGTGCCATAATTTTCCCAGTTAATCAATTTAGAAAAGTAATAACATCGTTGTCCTCTTTCTTTGCCTCAGCTTTCACATGTAACAATTATTAAATTCTATAAATTCTATTTCTCAACTATACATTGAATAAGCCTACTTATGTCTAACTTCAAATTTATTCACAGGCTACCCCCTGCTCTCTCACTCCAAGTCCAAGGTATACATTACCATCTCCTTGGATCGTTTCCCACACCCTCATCCCTTTTACATATTCTTCCATCTGTTTTCCACTCTGATATTATCTTTCCTGACCCCAAGGCTGAGTTGAGTACCTCTTCTCTCTGAATCCATAACATTGTGATTACCAACATCATATCAGTTATACTGTTTTTTTAAATTTCCCGTTTACTCACCTGTTCCACTCACTGTCTAGCACTCACTTTGTCTTGAATAACTAGACTAACCTTTGGCACATAATAAGTGATAATTCTATACTGGTTGAAAAAATGGCCTATTTTAGGTCATAACTTTGTTTTCTAGTAGTTGTACAGTGACATTCAAAATTGTATCACTCAACAAGTGTATAACTTTTAAAAGTCAGCTTCATTGAGGTATGCTTACATACAATAAAATTTACCAATATTAAGTGCATATTTCAATGAGTTTAGACAAATGTATGCAACCACAACTACAATAGTAATAATACAGAGCATTTCCATCACTGCAAAAAATACCCTTGTCTCTCTCTGCAATAAATTCCTTCCCCACTCCCTCAGGCTCTTGGCAGTGATTTATCTGTTTTTGTCACTATAGTTTTGCCTTTTCTAAAATTTCACAAAATTTTAATCATAGTGTGTAGTCTTCTGACTCTGGCTTTTTTCACTTAGAATAATGCATTCATTATGTTGTGCATATCAGTAGTTGGTTCATTTTTATTTGCTGAATAATATTCTATTGTATTGACATGCCACACTTTGCTTATCCATTCACCACTTAATGATTACTAAGGTCATTTCACATATATTACATTATCATTTATTATGAATAAAGCTGCTGGGACCATCCAAGTAACTTTGTAGACAGATGTTTACATTTCCCTAGGGTAACCACATAGGAGTGGAATTTCTGGATCATATTGTAAGTATTTGTTGAACTTTATAAGAAATTGCCAAACGTTTCCAAAATACTGTGCATTCCCACTAGCAACATTTGAGTTTCCAGTTGTTGCACTTCTCACTAAAACTTAAAATCATTTTTAAAAATCATAGCCGTTGTAATGGTTGTGCAGTGACATCTCACTGTGGTTTTAATTTGTATTTTCATGATGTCTAATGTTTAACATGTTTCCATAAGCTTATTGGGCATTTGTGTCTTCTTTTGTAAAGTGTCTGTTAAATTTTTTTGCCAATATTTAGTGAGCAGTTTATCTTCTTATTTTTAAACTGTAAAAGTTCTTATATTATTCTAGATACAAGTCCTTTGTTAGACACACCTATTGAAAATATTTTCTCATAGTCCATAGCTTGCCCTTCAAATTTGTAAGAATATATTGTGAAGAGCAGAAATGCTTAAATTCCATGAAGTATATTTACTAATATTTACTTTCATGGTTTATACTTTTTTGTGTCTTATTTAAGAACTCTTTTACACTATTCCCAATAGAAAAGATTTACTCCTATAGTTTCTTCTAAATCTTGCCTGAAAATAAAGGCAATTTTTATGTTTTTATAAGTTTGTATTTTATATTTTTCTTGTGTTATTTCACTGCATAGGACCTCCAGGATAATGCTGAATAGAAGTTATGAAAGTAAAGAACCGTGGCTGGATGTGGTGGCTCATGCCTGTAATCCCAGCATTTCGGAGGCCAAGGCGGGCGGATCACCTGAGGTCAGGAGTTCTAGACCAGCCTGACCAACATGGAGAAACCCCGTTTCTACTAAAAATACAAAAAATTGACCGGGCATGGTGGTGCACACCTGTAATCCCAGCTACTCAGGAGGCTGAGGCAGGAGAATCGCTTGAACCTGGGAGGCGGGGATTGCAGTGAGCGAAGATCGTGCCATCGCACTCCAGCTTGAGCAGCAACAGTGAAACTCCATTTAAAAAAAAAAAAAGTAAAGAAAGTAAAGAACCTTGCCTTCTTTCTGATTTTATGGAAAATGCAGTCAGCCCTTCACAATTAAATATGAGGTAACATAAGTTTTTGTTGTTATTGTCACTTGCTTGCTTGCTTTTTATCAGGTTAAAAGCTCCCTCTACTTCTAGGGCTCTGAGAGGTTTATATCTTAATACATACTGAGTTTATTCAAATGCTTATTCTTCATCTATTGAGATAATCCTTTAGTTTTGGTGTTTGTTTTTTACTCTGTAAATACAGTACATTTTGTTGTGTCATTTTGATTAATAGATAAACATTACATTTCTGGGGTAAAACTCACTTAGTCATGCTGTAATACATTTTATATATTGCTCTATTTGATTTTCCAGTATTTATTAAATATTTTTGAATATTTTTATAAATAATATTGGATGGATTTTATTTCTGGATAATGTTGCCTTGTAGAATTAATTTGAAAGTGTGTTAGTTATCTATAGCTACATATCAAATGCCCCCAAAACATAGCATCTTATAGCAACAAATACTTACTATCTTAGAGTTTTTTTTTCAGTCAGAGATCCAAGAGAGCTTAGATGGATGTACTACTGGTGAGGGCATCTTAAGAGGTTGTAGTCAAATTGCCTATTTATTAGTCCATTTTCACACTGCTGATAAAGACATACCAGAGACTAGGCAATTTACAAAACAAAGAGGTTTATTGGACTTACAGTTCCACATGGGTGGGAAGGCCTCACAATTACGGTGGAAAGCGAGGAGGAGAAAGTCACATCTTATGTGGATGGCAGCAGGCAAAAAGAGTTCTAGAAACTCCTGTTTTTAAAACCATCATATCTCATGAGACCCATTCACTATCGCGAGAACAGCATGGAAAAGACCCACCCTCATGATTCAGTCATCTCCCACCAGGTCCCTCCCACAACATGTGGGAATTATGGAAGCTACAAGATGAAATTTGGGTGAGAACACAGAGCCAAACCATACCAGCCCACTAGGGATGAAGTCATCTGTGGCTTGAGAATTCATTTCCAAGCTCATCCACATGCCTGTTGGCTAAAACCAGTTTCTTACCATGAAGGTCTTTTCATAGATTGCCTGAGTCTTCTCATAACATCAAAATTGGCTTCCCACAGAGTGATTGATGAGAAGAAACAGAGAGAGGCGGAGGCAGAAACAGAGACATAGAAAGACTTGTCTTTTATAACCTAATCTCAGAAGTGACATACCATCACATCAGCCATATTTCCTTGGTTAGACAGACCAAACATGATACAGTGTGGGAAGAAACTACACAAAGGGGTGAATGGCAGCAGGTGGGGCTCATTTTCCTTAGGCCCAAAGAACTTCCTGTAACATTTCTTTCTTTTCTTTTTTTCTTTCTTTATTTTCTTTATTTTTTATAGAAACAGGTTTTCACTATGTTGCCCAGTCTGGTCTCAAACTCCTGGGCTCAAGTGATCTTCTCACCTTCACCTCCCAAAATTCTGGGATCACAGGCATGAACCACTGTACCCAGCCTGTCATATTACTTATAGCATAGGTTTGCTAGTAACAAATATTCTAAGTTTTTTGCTTTGTCTAAAGATGGTTTTATTTCACCTTCAATTTTGAAAGATAGTTTATCTGGGTATAGAATATTAAGTTTTGTCTTTTTCTTTTAGTTTATTTCACTGTTTTTCCTAGTTCCATTTGCTTGAATAGTTTTATTCTGCTATATCCAGGGTACAATTTTTTTCTGGCAATTTTAAACTATGTCTATAAAATTTGCTTTCAAATATTTGATTATGATATTTCTTTATGTTATTTTCTTTGTGTTTATTTTCTTTTGAGCTCACTGAACTTCTTAGATTGATGGGTGGATGGTTTTCATCAAACTTAAAATTTTTTCAGCCATTACCTCTTCAGATCCCTTTCTTAGATTCCAGTCACATGAATTTTAAATTCTTGATACTTTCCAAAAGATCAATAAAGTTCTGTTCTTATTTTTCAGTCTCCTTTTCTTTCTCTGCTTCATTTTAGATAGTTTCTATTGTTATGTCTTCATTTTCACTATTTTTCTGAAGTATTATAGTTCTCATCCTATAGGATTTAATTTCAGATGTTATGTTTTTACAACTAGAAGTTCCATTTGCTTTTCTTTTTTATCTTATATTTCTCTCCTTATTATGTTTAGGCTTTCTTTTCAATACTTGAACTTATGAAGCTTATTTACAAAAGTATGTTTAATGTTTTTGTCTGCTAATTTTATCATCTTTTTAATCTCTGGATCTGTTTATGTTGGCTGATATTCACCCAGTTATGAGTCCCCATTTTCTACTTCTTTGTACATATAGTATTTTTTGAGAATGTTACATTTGTAAGTAGTGTATTTTTTATACTTCTTTGAAGAGTGCTACCTTTTCTTGTGGCAGGAAGTTAGGCTACTTGCAGATTTGTTTGGTCCCTTTGAAGTTGTTTTTATGCTTTTTCAGGGTGACTCTGGAGTAGTATTTTCTTCAGAGCTAAGTTAGCCTAACTTCTAAGATATGAAAATTCTGGGATCTCTAATGAATGCCTCCAGTATTCAATAAAGCCCCTCCACTATGGCTGGTGGGAACTAAAATGATATGTTCAGGAATCATCTGGCTTGAAATTCCCTAGTAAACTCTTTGTCCAGAAGTTCTTTATATAAGCCTGAAGTTTTCACTCTAAGCCTAGACCAGTCAAGAATTTTAAGGAAACCCTTTGCAGATGTCTGGTACTTATTCTTTGTTAAGCTCATCCTCTCAGGTACTCTCTTGCCTATATACATTTTAACCACTTTTGCCTCCTAAACTCCAATCTCTGTCTTAGCTACTCAGCAAGATCCTTCTTAATCCTTGAGCTGCCCCTCCCTATGAAGCATTCTGGAAATTGCCTCCTAGTAGAAAGCCTGCGTGATTCCAGGGCTTACTTCATATGTTTCCCTTTTTACAGGAACTACAGTCCTAGTACGTATTAGCCAATGATTAAAAATGTTTGTTTTCTATCTTTTGTCCAGTCTTCTAGTATTTATGATAGGGGAATAATTCTGGACACCACTACTTTCTAACAGCCAGAAACAGAAGTAATAATATATTTCTAACTGCTAAATTTAAGTTCCTTGATAGTAAGACATTTTTATTTCCCCTAGCACTACATTCTAAATAAAGACAACGGGAGGAAATGGGGAAGGAAGTTGCTACTTCATGATGTATCAATATGATTTAGGTAGATGCTACTTCATAAGTATGAATGATTTAGGGAGATGTTTCATCTAGACCAGAGAGAAAAACAAAATCTGCTTCTTTGGGGCCAAAGGTTAGTAAAAGAAGGAGAGAGGGAGTAAGAAAGAGGAATTAGCTTATGTATATCCCAAAGTCTTCGCTCTGTAGAATAAAAGATTATGTAGTACCCAATTCCCCTCCTTTCTATGTGGCATGAACACTGAATTGAAAGTCAACAGACCTGTTTTTATGCAAGTGGTATAGGTAAGATGCTCCCAAAGCAGAAGCTTCAGTCCAAATGGAGACCATGAGAGAATTTCAGAGAGATATTCATCCCAGTAAGAGTTAAGGGTGGCTAGGTCAGCAGGAAGAATCTGTGTGATTCTGACTGAGTCAGGAAAGGATAATTGGACATAGGAGTAATTCAGGAGAAAGCAGAAAACCTAGTAGAATGCCCAAAACATGATGGACTGACTATACTTCAGTGGCCACTAGCCAGAACACTACTAAAAAGCACTATGAGGCCAGGAGAAATTTTCCTTCCAAAGCCATTAGCTTTTTCCTCATACACCTAAATCAGAAAGGAGACTGGAGAAAATGGAGGAATCTAAAAGTAAATATCATAGGGTAAAAAAAAAATCAAAAGGTTTTTAGATTATTAGATCAAAGTACGTTTCAAATTTGTAGATTAAGTTTAGTTTAGTTTAAATCTTTTTTGAAAAGTAACAGGAGGGGAGATTATGATAATGAAATAAACAGGCTACATTTTCATTGCTTGTCTGAATTGTGATGTGAGCAAATTTGCATTCCCACTACATAGAGGTAGAAAAATAAATGAATATTAAAGTTCAAAAAGAGAGAGGAAATAAAGAAAGAAAAACGAATAAAAGAGGAAAGGAGGAAGGAAGGGAGAAAGGAAATATACCAGAAAGGAAGGGAAGGAGGGAAAGAGGAAAGGTAAGGACAGAAAGAAGAGTAAGAAAAAGAAAAAGAGAGAAGAAAGATTGTTCTTTCATTTTCCTTTTCAGAAGTCTATATTTCTAGAGATTGGTCCTTCTTTATAAGTTGAGAATACCATTAGAAATTTCTTGGCATTGGAAAACTTTTTTTTTTTTTTTTTTTTTTTTTTTTTTTTTTTTTTTTTTTTTTTTGAGACAGGGTCTCGTTCTATCGTCCAGATTGGAGTGCAGTGGCATGATCTCGGCTCACTGCAAACTCCGCCTCCCGAGTCCAAGCGATTCTCCTGCATCAGCCTCCCGAGTAGCTGGGACTACAAGCACGCACCACCGTCCCCAGCTAATTTTTGTATTTTTAGTAGAGACAGGGTTTCACTATGTTGGCCAGGAAGCTCAGGATCTCTTGACCTCGTGATCCACCCGCCTCGGCCTCCCAAAGTGCTGGGATTACAGGCATGAGCCACTGCACCTGGCCGGTATTGGTGAACTTTTAAAAGTCAATGATGCAGAGTTGGAATGAAAATTTTAAGGGTGAGGATGAAAGAATGAAATAATAAATTTGGAATGTTTCAAAGGTACCATTTTACAGATAGAGATTTTAGGCTCTTCCAATAAGTCTACTCTATGGAAGTGGGGTGTGGGAAAGTAGGTTTACCTAGGGTTCAAAGCCCCGGTTTTCTGCTCAGACACTTGCCAAAAAACTGATTTCGTCCAACAATTTTCATTAATTTTATGTTAACACTATTCAGTAGAGTATGTTTTCACCTCTGGATGTTCTCTCTCAATACTAACCAGCATGGGAACTAATCCAAACGAGAGATATAAAGAACTTCAATAATACTCTGTGACAGAAGCTATTTACTTATATTTATGAACCGTTTGGGATATTCAGATATAGGACAATTCTTAAACCATATTTTTACAACTTCTGAGTAACCCTAGCATACTTTGGGTTACCCACTCATGTCAACTATTTTTAGTTTTTGTTTGATCTAGTATTTTCTTTAAAAATGTAGATGTGAATCTTTATCTTCCTTGCTTGGAAAACTATCTTTTGATTCTCAACCTATAGGATAAAATGCAAATACACATTCCTTTATAATTTGAAACTAATTTATATTTTGGGCTTTATTTACTACTGTTTTCCTTCTTGCACTATATATTCTCATTAAGTGACCTCTCTAATATAGTATTTTACGAAACTATTTTTTAAAAAACTTCCTTTTCTTGGAATGTGTTCCTTTTATTTATCTACCTACCTGACACCCTTCAGTGTTTACCCTGCTCAGAAGAGAGCCTGGTTTAATGTAAAGGCATACCTCTGAAATATCATGGGTTTGATTATACACCACTGAAATATAGCAAATATACCAATAAAGCAAGTCACACAATTTTTTTGCTCTCCCAGTAAATATAAAAGTTACTTTTATAATATACTGCAATCTATTAAGTGTGCATAGCATTGTGTCTTAAAAATGTACATATCTTTTTTTATTGTTTAAATTTTGTGGGTACATAGTAAGTATATATATTTATGAGGTACATAAAATGTTTTAATACAGGCATGAAATGTGAAATAAATGCATCATGGAGAATGGGGTATCTATCCCCTTAAGCATTTATCCTTTGAGTTACGAACACTCTTTATGTTATTTGAAAATATACAATTAGGTTATTATTGACTATAATCATCCATTGTACTATCAAATAGTAGGTCTTATTCATTCTTTGTATTATTTTTGTATACATGACCGATCCCCACCTCCTTTCCCACCCTCCCAGTACCTTTCCGAGCCTCTGGTAACCATCCATCTACTCTCTATGAGCATGAGTTCAATTGTTTTGATGTTTGGATCCCACAAATAAGGGAGAACATGTGATGTTTGTCTTTCTGTGCCTGGCTTATTTCACTTAACATAATGGTCTCCATTTCCATCCATGTTATTCCAAATGACTGGATCTCATTTTTTTATGGCTGAGTAGTACTCCATTGTGTGTATGTATTGCATTTTCTTTAACCGTTCATCTGTTGATGAACACTTAAGTTGCTTCCAAATCTTAACTCCTGTAAACAGTGCTGCAACAAATATAGGAGTGCAGATATCTCTTCGATATACTGATATACCTTCTTTTCAGTATATACCCATCAGTGGGATTGCTGGATCATATGGTAGCTCAATTTTTAGTTTTTTTGTGAAACCTCTAAACTGTACTCCATAGTTGTGCTAATTTACATTCCCACTGACTGTTCTCTTTTCTCCACTTCCTCGTCAGCATTTGTTTTTGCCTGTCTTTTGGATATAAGCCGTTCTAACTGGTGTAAGATGATATATCCTGGTAGTTTTGATTTGCATTTATCTGATGATGGATGATGTGTAGCATCTTTTCATATGCCTGCTTGCCACTTGTATGTTTTATTTTGAGAAATGTCTTTCAAATCTAAAAATCTACATAGCTTACTAAAAAAATGCTTTCTTGTTTAAAAATGCTAATGATCGTCTAAGCCTTCAGCAAGTCCTAATCTTTTTGCCAGTGGAAATTCTTGCCCCAGTAATAATGGCTGCTGACTGATGAGGGTGGTGGCTGCCGAAGGTTGGGTGGCTATGGAAATTCCTCAATATAACAATGAAGTTTGCTATGTTGATTGACTGTTCCTTTCACAAAATATTTCTCTGTAGCATGTGATGCTGTTTGATAGCATATTACTCACAGTACAACTTCCTTCAAAATTGGAGATAATTCTTTCAAATCCTGATGCTGTTTCATGAACTAAGTTCATGTAATATTTTAAATCCTTTGTTGTCATTTCAACAATGTTCACAGTATCCTCACAAAGAGTAGATTCCTTCTCAAGCAACCACTCTTTCCTAATCCATAAAAGCAACTCCTTTTCATTCAGGTTTTATCATGAGACAGCAGCAATTCAGCCACTCCTTCAGAATCCACTTCTAATTCTAGTGTTCCTCCTATTTAAGCCACCTCTGCAGTTACTTCCACCACTGAAGTCTTGAACAAAGTTATTTATATGTGAGAGTTGGAATCAACTTCTTCCAAAGTCCTGTTAATGTTGACTTTTTGATATCCTCCCATGAATCACAAATGCTCCTAGTGACATCTAGAATCTTGAATTCTTCCCAGGTTTTTTATTTACTTTGCTCAGATTCCTCAGAAGAATCACTTTCTATGGCAGTTATGGCCTTACAAAATGTTTTTTGTTTTTCAGTAATAAAATGTGAAAGTCAAAATTACTTCTTGAACCATGAGTTGCAGAATGAATATTGTGTTAGTAAGGCATAAAAGTAAGGTTCATCTTCTTGTATATCTTCATCAGAACTCTTGGGTGATCAGGTGAATGGTCTATAAGCAGTAATATTGTGAAAGAAATCTTTGTTTCTGAGCAGCGGGTCTCAACAGTAGGCTTAAAATCTTCAGTAAACCATTATGTAAACAGACATGCAGTCATCCAGGCTTTGTTCTTCCATTTATAGAGCACAGGCAGAGTAATTTAGCATAAATCTTAGGATTTTTAGGAATGGTATATGACCATTGGCTTTTATTTAAAGTCAACAGCTGCATTAACCCATAACAAGAGTCAGCATATGCTGTGAGGCTTTGAAGGCAGGCATTAACTTCTCTCTAGCTATGAAAGTCCTAGATGGCATCTTCTTCCAATATAAAGCTGTTTTGTCTACACTGGATATCTATTGTTTATTGTAGCCACAGGTTAAAGCCACATCTTTAAACTTCATGAACCAATCCCTGCTAGCTTCAAATTTTCTTCTGCAGCTTTGCCACCTCTCTCAGCCTTCCTAGAATTAAAGAGAGGTAAGGTGTTGCTCAGGATTAGGTCTTGGCTTGAGCAAATATTGTGGCTGTTTTGATTTTCTATGTAGACCACTAAAACTTTCTTCATACCAGCAATAAGGCTGCTTTGCTTTCTTATCATTAGTGTGTTCATTGGAGGAGTATTTTTAATTTGCTTCAAGAACTTTTCCTTTGCATTCACAAATTGCCAAATTTTTTGGCACAAGAGGCCTAGCTCTTGGCCTATCTCAGCTTTCACCGTGCCTTCTTCACTGAGTTTAATCATTTCTTGCTTTTGATTTGAAGTGACACGTGCAACTACTCCTTTCACCTGAGCACTTTCAGGCCACTGTAAGGTTATCAATTGGCTTAATTTCAATATTGTTGTATCCTAGAAATTAGGGAGGCCAAAAAAGGGAGAGGCAAAATGACCAGTCATTGGAGCTGACCACAATATTTATTAAGTTTACAGTCTTATATGAGCTTGTTTCATGGCCCCCCAAAACAATTACAATATTGACATAAAAAATTACTAATCAGGCCAGGCGTGGTGACTCATGTCTGTAATCTCAGCACTTTGGGAAGCCAAGGTGGGCAGATCACTTGAGGCCAGGAGTTCAAGACCAGCCCGGCCAACATGGCAAAACTTCATCTCTACTAAAAATACAAAAATTAGGCAGGCGTGGTGGCGCATGCATGTAATCCCAGCTACTCGCTAGCCTGAGACACCAACTCTGTCAAAAAAAAAAAAAAATCTCTTTGTCTTGGACCATCAAAATGGATATAATGATAACAAAAAATGTTTGGAATATTGTGAGAATTACCAAAACATGAAACAGAAACACAGAGTGAGCACATGCTGTCGGAGAAATGGTACCTGTAGACTTGCTCAATGCATGGTTGCCATAAACCTTCAACATTTTTTAAAAATACAGTATATGTCAAGTGAAGCACAATGAAACAAGGTAGACCTGTACTTAGGGGTATGAACTGTGGGGTCATCTAGCCCAGGTTGTAAATCATAAACCTAATCATTGTACCTTCTTGGGAAATTTGTGGACACTCTCTTGGCATCAGACTATTATTCAACATGGTGATAATAATACCGACTGCAGAGAATTGCTGGCATGATTTAATAAAATAATACTTTGAAAGACCCAATACCGTATCTTGAAAATAACGTTTAATACGTGTGCTGTATATTCCCCATTATTTCCCCTATCATAATCATAATTATCATCACCGATATCACAAGTTTGTTAGATTGAATGGAATAATTCACACACAGGCCATAGCACCGGGATTAGCATTAAAAGATCAATGAATTATGGTAATTACAACCACCATTATAATAACTCTCATTACTACTAAACTTAATAAACTCCACTTACTAATCAACATTCTTCTTCTGTTAGTCTTACAGATTTATACCTACCTTTACTATGGTACGCATCATAACACATCACAATTATCTGTTTATATATCCCCCTTAGTCCATTATTTCCTCAAAGTCAATTCTTGTTCAAGTTGACCATGCGGCTCCAGAGACTAGTACCTAATGGGCTTTTAGCAAATTCATGTTAAATGTGTATATAGAGTTAATGGTTCACACTAAGCCATTCCCACTGTTTTTTTTTTTTTTCTGCCTATTTATAGCCTATGCTATTTACTTGCTAATTAGATTAACAGAGTGAGGAGTATATATGTATATGTGTGTGTATATAAAAATGTATATGAGAACTAGAATAGGACAAAGGACTCCAACCATTGGCCTTAATAGCACCAAGTTCTATTAAACTAAACCAAATAGCCTCCCTTAAAAGTCATCTGGAACTTCCCAATTCCTTCAGAGAATCCTTGATTGCTACTCAAAGGGCCATTTTGGTGAGAATTGGAGTTTACCCATGAATCTTCTCCAAATACTCATTACCGATTCTGGGATGAGTTTACGGGAATTCACCAGTGGTCATTAAGTGATTTTTTTTTTTCAACATTTTAGGATTTGGAATCATCCTGCTCCATGGAAAAATTTAGAGAAAAGTAGATTATGGTTGAAAACATTGGCCAACTAGATGAAAGGGAAATTAGTACATTTAATAAACACTCAGCTTTGTGGTTTCTAGTTGCAATCCATGTTTAATCTTGTATCAAAAAGAGGAAAGCATTAACTCCTTCAAAATTTCACTGAAGCTAGTCTCTGCAAAGGTTTAGAGCTGTGTTCCATAGGCAGGTTAAAAAATAAGGCCCGAAGATAATGCATGATATTTTTTAAGTATCCAAATAGTAAGATAAATACCACACAGAACTTAAATTTTATTTCCTGTTAAAATTCAGTATATTGCTCTCAAGAAAGAATACTTTACTGGAATAAGTAAGGGATTTGGCATCCAGAAGATTTGATTTCAAATCCTGTACTTTACTCTTTTCTAGCTGAATTACCTGGCATAGTGTAATTTACTTATCTGAGCCTCATTTTTTTTCTCTCCAATAAAAGGTGAACAATGCTTTTTATAGCATTATGATGAGGAATAACTATAATATGTTAGTGAAGATGATTCACATAATGCTTAGCAAAAAGATGCTCAATAAATATCATTTTCCTTCTAGTTTTCCCTTGGCTCTTGGGGGATTCCTAAAACTAAAAAGCTTAGAAGTTTGCATTGTAGAGAATCCAAATACATACCAATCCATTTATGTACCAATTTATTAAAAATGTAGAGACAAATTCTACAAAGTAACACAACATCATTCATGTACATCTATCCCTGGATTCAGTGGCAAATGTTCTTAGCAGAAGTATAAGATTGTATAGAGTACTTTATATACATGGATTAAGCACCTCCCTAAGAAATGCTGGTATCTGACCATAAGTATGGTAACTAACAAGAGATTATTCATTTTCCAAAGGGATCCTTTACACAAAACAATTAGCCACATGACTCACTTTAAAAATGAGTTTCCCAGGTGCCTGTAAAATAAGATTTAATTTTCTTAAAAACTACCATTAAGTAACTTTCAGGAATAAACCCCTGTGTGAAACAATATGATACTTTATGAGGTCAACTCAAATAAAGCCTACCGGTTGGCTAAGTGTCAAAGAAAGCATGCCAGATGATGAGACAAATCCCCGTGATGAAAAGCTCTTAGGTTTCATGTTTAGTATTATGGAAAGACAGAGTCATACTTTCTACAAGTGCAGCTCTTTACAGGCGCCAGTGATGGTGGATATTAACTCAAAGGATGGTAAAATTATAGTCATCTATTACTTCTCCTGTGCACCAAGGCTATTATATGTGTGATATGGTTTGGCTGTGTCCCCACCCAAATCTCACCTTATTGCAACAATCCCCATGTGTCAAGGGTGGGGCCAGGTGAAGATAATGGAATCATGGGGGTGGTTCTCGTGGCAGTGAATAAGTCTCACAAGATCTGATAGTTTTATAAATCAGAGCTTGTTCCCCTGCACAAGCTGTCTTGCCTGTCACCATGTAAGAAATGTCCTTGCTTCTCCTTTGCCTTCTGCCATGATTGTGAGGCCTCCCTATCCATGTGGAACTGTGAGTCAATTAAACCTCTTTCCTTTATAAATTACCCAGTCTGGGGTATGTCTTCATCAGCAGTATGAGAACAGACTAATACAATGTGTAATTTCCTTAAACTATCCCAACAACCAGATAAGGTAGGTCATATTAACATCACTATTATTTTTAATATTATCATTTTATGAAGAAGAAAATATTGAGATGTTAAGATCACCCAGTAAATAACTGCCACAGGATACACACCCATTCCTGTCCAGATCCAGTACTTATATTCTCTCCTCTAACTGTATTGTGTCTCATTGCATCAGGGTAAAACATGGTTAATGCCATGAAACAGTTTAAATACAAGTAATGTAGATGTGCAGATAATGGATATATTATTGCAATCTGGGAATTAAGGAAAAATTCACAGGGAGATGGCATCTGAACTGGGCTAAAAAGGAAGGAGAAAATAAAAAAGCACAATTTTAAACTTTCCAAGCATAATCCCAGGAGCAAATTTAGGTGAGGTAAAAAACCTGAACTTCAACTGGCAAAAATCTAGATTCATGTCTGAACTTGAGCTCCAGGGACATCCCAAGACTACCAAACAAAAATTATCATTGTTAAAGGAAACATCAGTTTAGTAGCAATTTTACCTATTGAAGGTAAGGGGAAAATGCATCATATAAACAATACCTTTCTCGCAACCTTCAATAGTCCTTCAAATTTTCCCTTTCTCCAGAAAGGGCTGTCTTCTTATTCAGGTATGTTGGCAGTAGCATCAAATCTGTGACCAAAGGAAAGATACTGGTCAGGCCTCATTAGGCTGTGATTCCAATTAAACATCATAAAGGAAAAGAAAGAGTTGACAGCAGTAGCTTAGAGAAACAGGAAACATGCAGCACCAGGCACACAGCTTGGCCTTCATGCTCTGTCTTATGCTTGGCCGGTGAAACAAACCACAACTTGATGACAAAGTTGAGGCATGTTGCCTGTCAGAGAGGCCCAGGATAAGGAGGCATCTCAGGCAGTTCCTGAGAGTGCTGACCTTCTCCCAGCTTAAAATACCACCCGGGCCCCTGGGGTATCAGAGAATCAAGCATCAACTTCCTAGCTTGGAGGAACAATAGTCCAACGAAGGACAATTTATTTTCTTTCATTTAAAAAACTCTTTTTAAACCCTCCTTTTTTCTAATGTAAAAGTAAAGAAGGATCAGTAAGAATTATAGGACTAATGAGGAAACAAGGAAACTAAACACAGAGAAGAGGAACAAGAAGAAAGAAGACACCAAAGCATGAGGAGGTGTTTCTTGGATGCAGTGTAAGAAGAAAAAATAAAACATAAATAAGACAGAACAAGACAAATATAATTTGCATTTCCTAAAAAGAAATCTGTATCTGTTAAGCAGAGAGAACTGAGATATAAGGGATATACTAACCAGGAGACATTGTTGGATTAAACCCCCTTAAGTGTTGGCATGGAGTTAACACAGGCGGCATTAGGGCCTCCAAACATTGCTGTAGACACAGTGCAGCAAAGTGGTCAAGGGTATGTGATTTGGAGTCAGAAAGGACTGGATAAAAATCACCACTTTACCACCTATGCACACTTGAGCAAGTAACTTAAACCCCATTAATCCAAATTTTATTATCTCCAAACTGAGACTAGTGCTGCTTATACCATATGATTTTTGCAAATATGTAAGATCATGTATATAAATAAAGTGCTTAGTCCAGTGCCCAAAACACTGTTAGCTACCAATTTGATTAATTATAATTAATAAACTGTTGTTGTGGAAGGCGAGATATTTGCTTGATTCATCTGGGAATTTCACTATTAGCCATTGCTAAGATTAGTAAGTTAAAAGAGGGAAACCTAGATATTTTGTTCCTTAAAGATCCCATTTACTTCTCTGAGAGAACAATTGGCACCGGCCAATATTTATCAAAAAGAAAAACAATTTGTTTTACGATGAGAAAAATGCACACAGGTGATATAATTAGAGTATAGTCTAAGACGAAAAATTTTCTTAAGCTGTAGCTTGTACAAGAAAAATTGTAGGTAGAATAACCTAATAGACAATAGTAGTCATCTAATAGACTATAGATTGAAATTACTATAGACAAATAGACTATTAGATTGAAATTGGCAAAAACTGGAATTACTTTTGTACCAACCTAATAGAATAGTCAGAAAAGATATTAACATAAGATCTCCACTCCAAAAAATGTGCAATAAAATAGTTATAGATGGCAAAAGCATCTTAATTTTAAACATCTTAAGTAAAATTCAAGCATAATAAACCTAACCCTTCACTAAAACACGTATTTACAAATATATGTAAATATATATATTTACAAATATAATGGCCTGTTAGAATTCATTAAACATCTTAAGTAAAATCCAAGCATAATAAACCTAACTCTTCACTAAAACTAACAAACAAATATAATGGCCTATTAAAATTCATCAAGAAAAAAAGGGAGGTATGGTTAACTAGGAAAAAAACTCTATCAAGGAAGGCTAATTCAATATATGAGCAAACTAAAAGTAAAAATAAATCTATCAACAGATATATAAAGTTAAGCAATAAAATTCAAAATGAATCCATGACAAAATTCTTAGCAATCTATCAGTAACAAGAAACTTTCTTTAAAAATAAGCATCTAGCAAAAACCTACTGCAAATACAATAATGAATGACGAAGCTTTAAAAGTATTTCTCTTAAAGTAAAGAAAAGAAAATAGTAGCCTTTATAATTACTTTTACTAGTCAACTCGATGCCCTAGTTACATAATAAGGCAAGAAAAATAAATGATACTTAAGATTTTAAGATTATCAGTATATATTTAGAGATCATATATAAGATTCTCAATATAATAAATCCAAGAAAAACTGACTAAACTAACAAAGTGACTCTTAAGATCTCACAAGGGTGGAAGAATACATAACAATATATGCATATCAGTAATAATGCAACATAAGAACAAGCATAAAAGCAGAAAAAGGGTGTTTATGAATAAATTTAAAAATACATATATGCAAAAATTTATATACAAATTTATGAAATAAGCAGCATAAGAGGAAACAAAATATATGGAGAGTTGTGCCATTTCCATGAGTGGAGATATTTAAAATCACAAAGCTATTAACTTGATCCAAATCATCAATATTTAATTAATGAGGTTTCAGATAAAATCTCAACAAGATTTCTCTCTCGGAACTCTACACAATTATTCTAAATTCCATTTGAATATGCAAACAACAAAGATCAGCAAAGATAATTCTGAGGGGAGGGGAAAAAATGAGCTAGCACTTTACTACCTATCCATGAAAACACAGTTTAAAGTTATAAAGTTAAAAGAATGATATTGGAGCAGAGAAAAACTCAAGTTAATGAAATAAAATGTGAAGCACTTAAATAAACTGAAATATGTATGAGCCTGGTATATGACAGAAGTGGCATTATAAATCAGTGGGAAGGAAAAAAAGTGCAATAAATGACATGGATTCCTATTCAGAACTCACTTTGTAGACAAAAATAATTAAATAAAACTGTAAATGGGATTTTTTTTAATTAGAAGAGAATGTAGGATAACAACTTTTGACTAAGATAAAAACCAAATTTCTTAGAAAACTCTCAAACACTAGCAATTTATAGGAAAACATTGATAAAAACAAGTGCATCAAAATTAAAATGTTCTCCATTCCAAAGCACACCATGAAACATACTTTTAAAAAATGGCAGGCTTAGAAAATATGTTTGTAACGTATAAAACAAACACAGATTAGAATCTTGAATAGGTAAAGAAATTATGTATCAGTTTAAATGAACCAACAATATAACACAGAAGTTGGCAAATGATGGGAACAGGCAATTCAGAAGAGCAAATGAACATATGAATAGATTATTATCCTCACTAGAAATAAAGGAAATGCAAATTAAAACAACAGTGAAGCATTTCACACCACATAGTTTGACAAGCATTAAAGAGTCTGTCAATAGCAACTGTTGGTAAAGACATGAGAAAACTGAACTTTCATACCCTGCTGGTGGGAGTCTAAATTAGTACAATCACTTTGGAGAGCAATTTGACTGTAGATCGTGAATTTTTAAAATGTGCATACCCAATGACTTCTCATTCTACTTCAGAGAAATGCCTGCACATAAACCAGAAGGTTCATTACAGCAGTGTCTGTTTACAATGAAGAAAAATTGGAAACAATCTTTATGTCCTTCCATGGAGAATGAGTAAATAAATTGTAGTATATTCATGCAATTTACAATAACAAAAATCAAAATGAATTAATTAGATCTATGGGTAAAGACATGAATGGATATCAAAAATGCAATCTTGAGTAAAAAAGGGGAAACAAGTTGTTAAAAACTGTAGTATGAAATAGTTCTGTAAATAGGTAAGAAATAGCAACCATATGTATTATTTGTGGATACATCTCATAATAAACATAGAAAACAGAGGCTGCAATGATACACAATAAAATTCATATTGGTGATTGCCTTTAGAGAAGGGAGAATGATATTAGGGATAAGAGCTTCCATGTTATCTGTAATGCTTTAGATTTTTTAAATTAATAAGTTGCATGATGAATACATTTTTAAAATTATAGTTAGCAGAAGGAGTCCAGGAGAAAAATCTGATACTGTCACTAAAAGTTAAGCAACAGGAGGAAGTGAGATTTGGTGTTTGTTTATTTTTCCATCTGTTCTCATATTATACAAGGTATATAAACACCATTGGTTCCTCACACATTTGCTGATTTAGAGATAAAGACAAATGAAGAGATAAATTAGATATTATCCAAGTTTCCAAGAAGCTCAAAAGACATCAAAGTAGTAGGCATAAGATATTACATACACGCACACACACACGCGCGCGCGCACACACACACACACACACCATGCGCGACCACATCACTAAGTTCCTGCAAACCACAGAGCTCAAGTTACTCTGAGGCTACAGGGAAATGACCTTGTCCCTTCAATCTGAGACCCCTTTGCATGCCTGCTGAATTTTTAAGCTAGCACTATCCGAGGCAAATTGAGACTTCAAATCACCCTACTAGCTTGTCTTCCATAGTCTGTCTAAATGTTCTCCATAGCTTTATCTAACCCTTCACTCCGAAAATACTTAAAGAACTTACCAGGCTTCTCTCTCTCTCTCTCTCTCATTCCCCAAAATAGCCCTATGTGGTCAGTATTTTAACCTTATTTTATAGTTAAGAAAATTACAATGTATGCAGTTGAAATATCCAAAGTTACAGTTTGTAATTTGTGTAATTGGAATTCAAACTCAGGTTTGAATTACTCCAGAGTTAAGTTCTTTCTGCTGTAAAAGGATCTGGAAATGCAGTTGCTGAATCAGTTTCCTCAGCCACCACTTTATTCAGAGCTGCATCGCAAACACCATGGAAAAATAAAAGATAAATGGGTTGAGTTCCTGCTGTAGCTCCCAGCTTGGGACCCCGCAGTGGGTTTACTTCATTAGTGATCTAAGAAATCACTATAGACCAGGAGGTTATAATTAAGCCATCCTACAGTTTCTCCCAGCTGAACAAGCCTGCTGCCTTTCATCTGTGCACATAAGTCTTATATTCCAGGCCTTTACAGTTCCCACGAGATTTCCACATCCCTTTTGCATCTGGGGGCCAAGAATTGATCACAGCCTTGTAGTGAGGGGAAGACCTGTGATGTTTCACTCCAGCCAAAAGCACTTACGTGTGGTGTAAGGGGATCCTCTTTTTGGTCCAGCCTGGAGATTTCAGTGTAATTAATGCTGTTTGTAGGTTGTGAGAAGTAACACCTAAGCCTCTCCATTGATGGCCAAGCCATCATTAATTTTTCAGATGTGTTGATGACTTTTCCCCATGTGTCTACATGCCATGTCTGCTGAGCTCATCCATAGCAGGAAGTGGGATCAGTGGAAGCACCAAGAGAGAAGATAAGTAACGTGTCCTCCCGGCACATGTGAAAGATAAATGCTCAATTCTTGGATGTGTTCTGCCTACTAAAACTTTAAGTTTAGGGAATGCCTTTAAAAAAATGCATTTACCACCACACTTGGAACATAATCACTAACCCTCCATCCCAATGAGCTACAGAAGTGGTTTATTATACAATATCCTGGTGGGAAATTAACCATACGTCTTTGGGAAGGAAAAATATGGCAGGGAGTTGCCTTGATGCCAATTATGTGAAGGGTAATACTCTTGGCTTTTTCTGCCTACCCAATCTGTGTGATGAGTGGAGGAGGGGGTGGAGGGACAGAGAAAGTGAGACACACTGTGGATACTGGCATGCATGGTAGTATCTGTGAAGGCCACACTGGATATTAGATGCCAGCTCATATCTGCAGAGTCAGCAGGAAGGAGCAAGAGCTAGGAGGAAACTGCATTCAGAGATGCTTGAGCTGTAAGAATCCTCAGGGATCTCCTGCTCCAAAGGGCTTGAAACCTGTTTGACAACAACGTCACCTGGGAAACTTTTGAAAATACTGATTCTTGGACTGCACATCAGACTTAGTAAATCAGAGTGTACAGTTGTGTGACCATAGACACATGTTTGGGAGTCTCTCTTCAGTCTGACACTTACTTTCATGATAAAATGAGAAACTAAAGCTAAAGAGGGAGAGTGATTTGCCCATAGTCAGCACAGTTTGTCAGAAGCCATGGAACTTCATTCCAAGCCCAGAAGTTCCTGGTTGAAGTCTCTCTTTTGCTTTCTAACTCATCCTCTCTATCCCCTCCATTGTTCAGGTATCAAGGAATGCCCCTACCCTCACTCCCCGCCCCAACCACCCAGTGCTCAAATCAGACTCTTGGGAATTATTCTCACTCTCTTTCACTTTCCATATGCAACCCATGCCCAATCTTGCCAACTGTACCAATTAATATTGATTGCATACATCCCCTTCCCCTTCTGCAATGCCACTTCCCTAATTTAGCCACCACCACCTCTCATGTGAATTACTAAACTAGCTTCCTAACTACTATCTCTGCCTCTGGTTTCACCATTCTATTCATCCTCCACCCTGAAACCAAAAAGATATTTGTGAAACATGAATATGATTTTATCACTCTGTTGTATAATACCTTTCAATTGCTTCCAAAGAATGAAGACTTTGATCAGCCTTTCATAACTGACATCTCTTGCTATCCCCCAACTTTCATCTTATGTCTCCTGCAACACAAAACTTATTCTTTTCTCTTATATGCATCATTCAATTTTATGCCTTCACATTCAAATATATACCATGCCTTCATCAAGAAGACTTAAGCTATTTTGTCCCCTAGGAGAAACCATCCTTAATCCCAACCATCTGGGTTGGGGATTTTTTCCTCTTTGCCTTGGTAGCATCCTATGATTTCCTCCATTAAAAACTTTATCAGATAATATTTAGAAAATTTTTTGGTAATTGCCCATATCTGTCTCTACAGTGTGAAGTTCCTAGGCACCAGAATTAATTCCTGGTTCATATCTATATTTCAAGAATGAAGCAAAGAACCTGGCATTGTGAGTACTTCAAAATGTTGGCTGGACCAAACCAACTCCTCTCAAAATAGGTTGGTGACCTAATTCCTAATCACTCTCCATAGGATTGTTCCCTGTGAAATGTGATTTGAGAAGCCCCAGTAATCCAACCAATCCTTGGCTACCTGAAGTAGTCAGCGCAATCCAGATCTTTTGATCTCCTTAGGTGCCCAGTGCTCTACGAGCTAAATCACAAGTTTATGAGCAATGTCCTAGAGTTGGACAAATAATACCTCCCATTTGCCTAGAGACTCTCCAGACATGTGATGATGGAATTCTTACAAACACCTTAAGAGGGAGACATTATTGTGCCTATTTAACGTTAAATCAAATGGGCTTAGAGAGACTAGGTCTAAGTCTACACAGCCACTGTAGGGTGGAGCTAGGATTCAAATCAGATGTGTGTCTCCAAAGAGTGTACTCTATTAGTTCACCTCTTTGGCTAGTGTATGGCTGGTCATAGAAAAAAATCAGAAAACAGAAGAGAATCTTGACAAGTGAGCCAACAATTCTCCCATCTTTGAAGATTCCAAAGAGTTCAGCCTAAAAACTCCAAATGAGTTTTCTTCTTTCTGATGCCTGGGTCCTATTGGGGAGATATGCAGTAGAGGGAAGGGACACCTAAATTTAAGCTAACATATTTCTCTGGTAAGGGTTATCCTACATAGGTCATATAACATCCTAGAGGATTCACCTTAGGTGGGCCCTTGGTAATGAAGGATCCTAAGCAGCTCATCTGCTGGGATTACCTTGATCAGCTGCATGCCCATTCAATCATAAAGAAGCCACAGGATCCTTTCCACCACAATCCTTGTGACACATTCTCCAACTTCTCCCCCCACTATAGGTACCCTCCCCTCACACACCCCATCCTCATGTTGCAGAGACTCATCACACCAAATATATTAATATAATTTGAATTCACATGTTCCATGTAGTAACCCCAAATTTGTCAATTTCTTGCTATGTAGACTTCAGTGAGAAAAAGAAAATTGACATTTTGGTTAATGTTTTCCATTTTACATATGCAAAATTAAAGTACAGATGCTTTCCTGTTTTTGTTTTGTTTTTTGTTTTTTTGGTTTTTTTTAGATGGACTCTCACTCTGTCACCCAGGCTGGAGTGCAGTGGCACGATCTCCAATGACTGCAACCTGCACCTCCCAGGTTCAAGCGATTTCCAGCTAATTTTTATATTTTTAGTAGAGATAGGGTTTCACCATGTTGGCCAGGCTGGTCTCAAACTCCTGACCTCAAGTGATCCGCCTGCCTTGGCCTCCCAAAGTGCTAGAATTACAGGCATGAGCCACCAGGCCCAGCCTTTTTTAAAAAAATGAAAACACCTAGTATTGAGGATGATGGAGAGAAACAAGTATGTTCATGTAGATGGTAAGGATTCAATTCAGTTACCCTTCTGGAGGGTGACTTGATAACATGTAGAAAAATCTAGAAAAGAGTGTAGTACACTTTGACATAGCAATTCTACTTCTGGGAATATCCCAAGCCAGGTGTCAGCAAACCATGGCCCACAGACTGAATGCAGCCCACTAACTTTTTATAAAGAGAGTTTTTGTTTGGAATATAGTAACATCCATGCTGTTGCAAATCACCTATGGCTCAATGTATATGGCAGTGGCAAAGCTGCGTAGTTACAGTAGAGATTATGTGGCCCACAAAGCCCAAAATGTTTATTAAATCTGCATCTTTCCACAAAGTTTGTTGGTCCATGACAAAGAGTTATGGAAATGTCACTAGGCTACTATTGATTCAAGTTCCTTGCATGGGCCATCCATGTGCTTTCTCAGAGGATAGGGCTTCCACTCCCTCAGTGCCAAGCTTGTGGCTGCAATGTTCCTAGGTTTTTGGGCCAGACACCTACAAGCTTAGCTTGCTCAGCTCCATCCAGAGCCAAAAGGCAAGCCCACCAAGGAGTGCTGTGCCAGAGGCAGTGGCTCAATCACCTCCTGCCAGTAATGAATCTTCTCCTCCACCCTGGACTCCTTCCCTGAACTCTTTTCCCTCCTTCCCTGAACTCTTTGAGAGAATCCAGATCACTACAACAGAGAAGTAAGAATTGTGAAGCTTATTTCCCTAACAAGGAGGACCAATTGCTTCTGATGGTAGATCTCTACATCCATTTTGGGAAAGGGAGCCACATTCTTGCCTCAAAAGTGAATCATTCTCCTAAGAATGACCATGGTAGTGTAGTGTCTGGCTCTCTCTTCACTAGAAAAAAATAAGTAAATATTTAACATAGCATTTTGCTGTTATGTATTCATTTTATGACTGAAAAAAAAAAACAATAAAGCAATTTCAAAAGAAAAAGCCTAGTTCACAGGTGTTTTCTGGACCCGTTATTATGCAAGCAACTAGATTTTATAAAATCGAATGTGCTTCATAGATATAAGGTATAGTTATTGTTTTAATAAAATTCAATAATGCCAAAACAATGAGTGGGAGTTGTTTACATTGCTAAACTTGTCTTTATAACCTGTCATAAATTTCTTTTAAATAATTAAGTCCACTCAAAAGCATATTTCACAAAAGGGATAAACCACACATACAAATAATTGTATAAGCATGCATTATTTTTCCCCAAGGATAGCTTATTAAACTTTAATGAACCCTAAAACAGATAAAACCAAAAATGTTCTTTTTAATACAGCCCTAGTCAATCTTGTATCCCCAGATTTACTCAACTAGCCCACAGGACATCTCAAAAAGACCCTTGGATTTTGCAGAATTATCTAAAGAAAGGAATTACCAGTTCTGTAAATTATGGAAAGTTGGCACTGGAAGAAAATAGGGAACATTCTGAGCCTATTCCTTATTTTTCATATCAGGAACTGATTACAAAAGAAAAGAAATACCTCACCCACAGTCATAGAGAGCTCATGAATGGATCATCTACCTTGAAGAGTATGGATCCAAGAATGGATCATCTACCTCCAAGAGTAAATTCTTCTCTACCTTCTCCCCACTGTCCCCCACAAAAAATCAGAAACATGCCTGAAGATGTAAAGTGAAATTCACCTGGAGAAGGCACAGAAGCTGTTAGGTTCACAGAGGGGAAGGGAACTAGCTGACTCTCTGAAAAGCCTGTAAGAGACCAGGTCATCCTCCACCAAGCAGCAGGCAGCCTGCACTCTCAGAGCTGCCAGGACCTCACACTATTCCTTACTCCCTTCTGAAGCACTTTCCAGACCTACACTGGACTTAACTTCCTGACAGGTTGTATATTGTTTCCGCCTCTGAGCTCAGGGTTCATTTTTCTCTCATTTATGGCCCTGCTTTATCCGCTGGCATAACATTAGCCATATTTCTCTTGTTGTGCCTGATTCAACCCAGGCTATAAGGCTATATATTGCACACCTTCCCTTTGGGCAGCCCGCCAGACTTTTACTCTCTGAGCAGGACTCTGGCAAAACTGAGGGCAACTCTTTCCTACAAGACCAGATTTCTGCACTGCACAAAGAAGAGGTTCAGACTCTTCTTGCCTCATTCCTAAGGTGCACTCATTTGCTAAATTTTACCCTCACAGCTAGAAGCGTTGGCATCCTCAACCTCACAACCCGATGATACACCTGAACACACATAAATTTGGGTGTCTCTGACTCTACTGGTAGGATCTGCTTTTATACTAATAATTAATATCATTTGGCACTTACAAAAGATCTCTCAGCTTTGAAAATGTCTCCCAAGCACATATTAATTGACCAGACTTGCCAGCTCAAAATATTTTCACTCTACCTCCCAAGCCTCTGGGTATTTATCTAAGCTACACCCATGCCCCAGGCAGAACTTTCAGCATTAACTCTGACTTGAGAAGCTGACAAGAGCTCAGGAAATCCCAGTTTATCAAGCTTGCCACTTGGCCCTCCGCAGATTATCTAAGCCATGTATCTAAGCCTTCAGTAAGGTCCCAAAGAAGGGCTGTTTCCAGGATCCGTGAAAAGAAAATTGAGTATTTTGTTATCATAACAAATGATGTATACACAATTTTAAATTCAGAATAATTGTGATCCAAAACCCAGAACTCCCACTGAGAAATACATCTAACCTTGGAGCCCCAGGCATTTCTTAGGTAAAATAGAGATAATACCTAAATTAGTTCTTATGAGAAAGACAAAGAATCTGATGATATCAGGGTAAATACCTGGCACATAGTAGATAATACTCACTGATCTTTTATTTATTTATTTATTTATTTATTTATTTATTTATTTTTGAGACAAGGTCTCTGTCACTCAAGCTACAGTGCAATATCTCTATCATGGCTCACTGCAGCCTCAACCTCCTGGGCTGAAGTGATCCTCCTACCTCAGCTTCCCAAGGAGCTGGAACTACAGGCACATGCCACCACACTTAGATGATTTTTAATTTTTTTTTCTTTTTTTGTAGAAACAGAGTTTTACCATGTTGCTCAAGCTGGTCTCAAACTCCTGGACTCAAGCAGTTCTCCCACCTTAGCCTCCCCAAGTGTTGAGGTTACAAGCATGAGCCACTGCATCTGGCCCTTTTAATGTTCTATATAGTATTAACTTACAAACTTCTGTGAGTCAGGTCTAATTACTACCATCAGTTTAAAGATGGAGAAACTGTGGTACAGAGAGATTAACACGTACCAGACCCCATAGAAATAGGTGGAGAGCTGAGATTAAAGCCTGACAATCTGGCTCCAGAGCCTGATCTCTGAACCACCATGCTGTCCTGTCTCTTGAGAGTAGTTGGCAGGTATCAGTGCTGCCATAGCATCAGTGAGGATGGCCAAACCCTTTCAGCATCCAGGTGAGGATGCAGCCTATTGTCTGCTATGCTATGCCTTGCCCTTTGGTGATTTTCTTGAATTTGGAGACATAAAATCTTATGTGGGCTTTATATTTTCTAGTGATTATAAACATAATAGTAAACAACTGTTAGAAAGCATTTTTCTTATAGTTTCTTTGTTTTTGGTACTTTTTGGTCATTTGTGGAAAGAAAAAACTGGATACAGGCAATCAGAGATGAGTCCCAGCTCTCTCTCTCCTCTTCTACCTCCTCTGTGGAAATTGTTTTCTCACTTGTAAAAATGGGGTCACAACATTTTAACTCAAGGGAGCAGGAGTGTTGAAAAGGAAAAAGATGATAAGGTTCTTTGTTAATTTAAAATTTCTCTATTGTGAATAGTGCTGCAATAAACATACGTGTGCATGTGTCTTTTAGCAGCATAATTTATAATCCTTTGGGTATATACCCAGTAATGGGATGGCTGGGTCATATGGTACATCTAGTTCTAGATCCTTGAGGAATCGCCATACTGTTTTCCATAATGGTTGAACTAGTTTACAATCCCACCAACAGTGTAAAAGTGTTCCTATTTCTCCACATCCTCTCCAGCACCTGTTGTTTCCTGACTTTTTAATGATCGCCATTCTAACTGGTGTGAGATGGTATCTCATTGTGGTTTTGATTTGCATTTCTCTGATGGCCAGTGATGATGAGCATTTTTTCATGTGTCTGTTGGCTGTATGAATGTCTTCTTTTGAGAAATGTCTGTTCATATCCTTTGCCCACTTTTTGATGGGGTTGTTTTTTTCTTGTAAATTTGTTTGAGCTCTTTGTAGGTTCTGGATATTAGCCCTTTGCCAGATGAGTAGATTGCAAAAATTTTCTCCCATACTGTAGGTTGCCTGTTCACTCTGATGGTAGTTTCTTTTGCTGTGCAGAAGCTCTTTAGTTTAATGAGATCCCATTTGTCAATTTTGGCTTTTGCTGCCGTTGCTTTTGGTGTTTTAGACATGAAGTCTTTGCCCATGCCTATGTCCTGAATGGTACTACCTAGGTTTTCCTCTAGGGTTTTTATGGTATTAGGTCTAACATTTAAGTCTCTAATCCATCTTGAATTAATTTTCGTATAAGGAGTAAGGAAAGGATCCAGTTTCAGCTTTCTACTTATGGCTAGCCAATTTTCCCAGCACCATTTATTAAATAGGGAATCCTTTCCCCATTTCTTGTTTCTCTCAGGTTTGTCAAAGATCAGATGGCTGTAGATGTGTGGTATTATTTCTGAGGACTCTGTTCTGTTCCATTGGTCTATATCTCTGTTTTGGTACCAGTACCATGCTGTTTTGGTTACTGTAGCCTTGTAGTATAGTTTGAAGTCAGGTAGCGTGATGCCCCCAGCTTTGTTCTTTTGACTTAGGATTGTCTTGGAGATGCGGGCTGTTTTTTGGTTCCATATGAACTTTAAAGCAGTTTTTTCCAATTCTGTGAAGAAACTCAAAGACTTGGAATCAACCCAAATGTCCATCAGTGACAGATTGGATTAAGAAAATGTGGCACATATACACCATGGAATACTATGCAGCCATAAAAAAGGATGAGTTTGTGTCCTTTGTAGGGACATGGATGCAGCTGGAAACCATCATTCTTAGCAAACTATCACAAGAACAGAAAACCAAATACCGCATGTTCTCACTCATAGGTGGGAACTGAACAATGAGATCACTTGGACTCAGGAAGGGGAACATCACACACCGGGGCCTATCATGGAGAGGGGGGAGGGGGGAGGGATTGCATTGGGAGTTATACCTGATGTAAATGACGAGTTGATGGGTGCAGCACACCAACATGGCACAAGTATACATATGTAACAAACCTGCACGTTATGCACATGTACCCTACAACTTAAAGTATAATAATAATAAATAAAAAAAAAAGAAAGAAAAAAAATATTTCCACTTATAAAATGGAAAAATAGCAGCGTTTTAATAAGGTCACAAATAAAAGAAAAAGATTCCTGGAAAATAAAAATAAAAATAAATAAAAATAAAAAAATAAAATTTCTCAAAGTTCTTCGCAGTGTTATTTGGGACAACTTCTAACACAGTAATTTACTGACAGAAATGTGAAGTGGACATGAGCATTCCACAAAATGCTAACCTCATGGAAACCTGAATTTACCTAAGCTGCCTGTAAACTGGTCGTTTACAGTTTACAGCTGTCTTTTTCTCTTCTTTGGCAGAAATATTGCCATCTTCAACTTGCTGGATTAGTGATTATTACTTGCTGGCAGTAGTGATTATTGCCAGATCCTGTACGCAGCTGCAAAAACATGAAGATGCATGGAAAACAAACCCCGCGAGGGAACACCCCACCATATGATAAAGGCAATGATGACAGAATTGTTGTTCAGAAAATAGTGATTAACTCTTAGACCAGAGAAGATTTCACTGAGAAGGCAGACTTCTGGGCTGGATTTTAATGACTGGCAGGTTGGATGATGACTGGGGATGATGGTGAGGGTCCAGGTTCCCAGTGGAAGGAATAGAGGATGAGAAGCCATATAGGAATGAAGCATCATAACGTGATGGGGCAGCTGCCGATACTGACACTTTATGATGTTGGGGCAGTGGACACAGCTAGATCTGGAAAGGCCTCGTGTGACAAACTCAGGAGCTTGGAATTGCATTTCCTTCTGTATTCAGAATGTGCAGAAATGTGATGTTGCCTCTAGATCCTAAGAGTTGCTGGCCCCCTAACCCTGGTTCTCCCCTAACCCTTCCCCTCTGACATCACCACCACCACTACCACCCACAAGGTACCTGAAGTACTTACGGCTCAGAAAGTGGGAGCTGCTCCCCAGAGCAGTGGAAAAATCAGTTGCTGAAAGGTTTATTTCCCTGCTTGGAATATTTTTACAAAGGAAATCCACCAGGCTTGTCACCACACACTCAACTATTTTTAAGCTTCCTGACCAGATGCGCTAGATAGGCCCTTTGGGGATAGTAAGTAGTGGCAGCGAGGTAGGAGTTGCTCTTGGCTTTGGATACATTGGGTCTTCTGGGAGCCCTGGGATTTGGTTTGGCCAGAGAACATTTCTGGGGGAGGCAGCGGGAATGAAGTGAAAGCAATCAGCCCCCTTTTCTGTGTGCCTTATTTTTCCATGACCACCGGGAACCCCACCCCTTCACAGAAGCTGCCAAGAGAAATGAGGCTGGAATTTCACCTCCCTCAATACCCCCATGTGATGGATCAGGCCACAGATAAAGGGGCTTGAATTGGTTTTACACCATAAGCTAGGCCTGGGTCATGACTCAGCTAAGTAGATTCCTTCTCTTCTCCCACACTAACCGAGGCCTCAGCCAGATGGGGATGGTGGGCGGGTGGCTGAAAAGTCAGAAAGGGCAAGGCTGTGGGGGTGATGGGGCATCCTCAGAGTTTCCGACAATGGTGCTTCTCAGCGAGTGGCTCACAGCGGGGAGGGGAATCTCAGCTAATGAGGTCCCAACGCCAGTCCAAATACAAGGTGAAGTAAAAACTATCCAGGGTTGTCTGAAAACTCAGGTTGACTTTGTCATATTTTATCTAAATAATGGTGAACTGTGGCTATTTATTAAAGACAACGTAACAATGCATCTATTATGCAAAGCTGGAAGAGTCTTCAGAACAAATTGGTGCAGTAATTTCTATTAAGAGCTTATCTGCACACTTAACAGGGTTTACGAGGTGCTTGTCACACTTCTCCCTCCAAAAGCTTGGTTCAGAGTATGACAATGGCATTGTCCTCGTTTTACACATGAAGCTACCTATGAGAACATCTGAATGTGGCAGAGGAAATACAAGACACAGCTCTTCTGCGTCCTAAACAAGATGTTATAAATATATATGTTACATAGTAAGCAGAAAACTATTAAAGACTTTGTTAAGTAATAGAACTGCAATGACTAAGATTCTCCTGAAGCTCGGAGAGTGAAATAAATTGCCTAATGAAACAAAATTTGTAAATAGCCAAACTAGGATTTCAAACTAAGTCTGTCTGGCACAAAATGTGTGGCTTTTTTTCCTCCTTGCTATAGTGTTCTTCATACTCCTTTACTTCTGTTTACATTCCGACTTAATGTGTGATCCACCTGCCTGGCATGCTTTTGAAGATTGGAGGGATAGAGGTGCTTACCTGCTCTGGGCATGTTTCTTATTAGCTCTTACTTTTCATTCCTGTTCCCAGAGCTCAATTGCTCTGGCCACCTTGCCACTACCCTCAAGGCTGTTCTAGCTGATTTTTTTCTGCAAGCCCCACCCACACAAGTCAGTTGTGTGCAAAGATCTGCAATAACAAAAGGACATTATGACACATGAAACAATTTAAAATTAGAGGGCAGGTATTATTATTCTAATAGGTCATGGGCCATTGCCCTCCTTAGGGAGATATTTCTCTGCCAATCCCCGCTTACCACAGTGTTCCTGGGATCTTCTCTTTACCCTTGCTTCTCGTCCTCAGTTTCAGGGCCCCAGTCAACCATATGTGGTATGTTGGCATTTTGACTAGACAATGAAAATTACTTCATTTTATTAAGCAACCACTTTAGAGTTTTTTTTGCCGCATTACCTCTCCCTCCAATTTCTATTCAGAAATGAGCAATTTCAATCTGTGACTTTTCTCTAAGAACAAGAAAATCTTTTTCAGAGGCCCCCAGAAAGCGTCACTACGAGTCCTATCTTTACGCCTAAACCAGTCACTAGCAAAGGGAATGGCCAAGACACCAAAGAGGATTTTCTTCTAGAATAGGGAGCAGAGTTACTCTCCCCTTAACCTGGAGAAGCAGTTACATCTGAAAAAGATTGGAGCAGTACACACAAGAAAATGAGGAGAACGCATTTAGCGTATGTATATTGCTCCTTAGCTGTTGTAACAATCCACAAATCACAGTAGCTTTGTGTGTTTTCAGCTTTTGACATTACATTTATTTACAGACTTTCTAAGTTCAGAGAAGCAAGTGAACAAAGGCATATGTTGATGATTTTGAGTTTATATAAAGTGAAAAATATAAATCTCAATATAATTTGAAAACATACATCTGAGGCATCTTTTATTTTCATGGATAAAAATGACTTTTCTTCCTACAATTAAACTTTTATATATCTTACAAAAGCTTGTTTCTTACTTACTCAGATTCTGACATCACCTAAGTGGCAGTCCTGAATAACTCTCCTCAAGCAGCCATCCAGCCATCTGGACCCTTTTCATCCTATGTTTCTACCATCTCCAAGCCTCCCCTTCCAGCTGCAGGGGTGCAGGAAGGAGTCAAAGAGTTGAGGGAAGCCACACTTGATACTTAACCACCTCCCTCAGAAGTGACCACATTACTTCTAATCTCAGTCCATTGGTCAGAAATAGTCACATGATCAGCCCAAGTGCAAGGGAGACTGGGAAATGCCAAGGAGCACATGGGTATCAGTAAGCACAGCAGCTCATGGCACAGTGAATGACTCAATCACAGAGTCAGAAATGTGCTTCCTTCAGCAAGTAAGTTATCTAATCCCTGTCGCTACCACTAACAATACAAAAAAAGGGATCAGAAGTTCTGTAGTTACAATCTTCTTAAATCTTCACCTGTTCCATACCAAATCTTTAGGCTTTGTTCGATGTACAACACCTGTTCTTCCTTCCTGGCCCAACCCCTTTTCCCAAGCATTTACTTAAGATACAAATGATGATGTGGTGGGCATAAGGATTTTTTGGTGTGTGTTTTTTTGTTTTGTTTTGTTTTTTCAACATTGCCTGAAGAAAACGCCAAGGGTCAATTTATTTTTCTTATTACTCACCCATCTCCCTTTATCTGTGTTGAGTTTAACACCCCTACATGAGTTATCTCTAACAAATCTTAGTCTCAGGATTCCATTTCACTAAGTTAAGAAAAAATTCCCTAAGCTGCCTTTTGCAATAAAAACTCTTCTTTCTCATCCTTTTTCCCTCTATTTTGGCAGGCAACCAAGAATTATGTCATAGCCTTGTGGTGTGGGTCTCCTTGACTGAGCTTGCTGGAGATGAAGCTCAGGATGAGGAAATTTGGATGTTTTCCAGCTGAATTCTATGGTTTTCTTCCTGTGGTAGCCATTTGCCCCCAGAAAATTCTAGGAAAATCTAGTGTGGACTGTGGCCAACAGGAAGTTAAGGGTTCCAATTCTGTTCCCAGTAGAGAGTAGGTCTTGTTGCTTAGCCACAGTTAGTGCGTAGAAAGAAACAGGTCCTGTTGCTTTCTTCAAAGACCCAAACATATTACCAGCTGTCAGTATACATGGGAGGCCTAAGACCAAGAATTAGAATAGATAGAAAAGAAACAGTCTCTAACTGAAATGAGTTTTCCTCTAGTGGACTTTGAATTTTCCAAAATGACATTCTTAATACTTCTCTGTTGTAATTAAAGCTGTCATTTGGCCTCAATATCAGGCTGAAGTTAAGAGTCAAGAGACTTGAATTTTTACCAACTCTGTTATGAACTGGTTCTGGGATCTTGAGCAAATAGACCGCTCTCTGAGTCTGTTCCATCACTGACTATTAGAGGAACTTCAGGGTCCTTTAGCATGTAGAGGAATATGTCTTATTTATCTCTGTGTCCCAGCACTTAGCACCTGATCTGTTATGCAATAGTATCCTTAATCACTGTGAGCTGATGAATGAATGAGATCTATAGATTTTTTTTCTTCTTATATTTTCTAATGGAGCAAAGTGATCATAAATCATTACATTTCTGTTATATAAATTCTTGCAATTTCCACATGTTCTTCCCATATGGTTGATAATCATATACATTGTAAATGTGAATAATTTTAACTGCCGATAATTCAGAAGATTTAATAATTGTGCTTTAAATAGAAATTTAATGTGATTCTCACAGTAGAGAGTCTCCATTTCTGCTAGCCTCGGAGTATCACAACCATCTCACACTAATTTTGTCACAGAAATTAAAATTAGATTCTTTAGTGTACAAACTCACAAAGTAATTTTTCTTTCCTTGAAATAATGTGACTTAAAATATGCAGAGATTGGTTGTTTGATTTTTTTTTTTTTTTTTTTTTTTTTTTTTTGAGACGGAGTCTCCCTCTTTCACCCAGGCTGGAGTGCAGTGGCACGATCTCGGCTCATTGCAAGCTCCGCCTCCTGGGTTCACGCCATTCTCCTGCCTCGGCCTTCTGAGTAGCTGGGACTACAGGCGCCCACCACCATGTCCGGCTAATTTTCTTTTTGTATTTTTAGTAGAGATGGGGTTTCACCGTGTTAGCCAGGATGGTATCGATCTCCTGACCACGTGAGCCACTCGCCTTGGCCTCTCAAAGTGCTCGGATTACAGGCGTGAGCCACCGCGCCTGGCCGGTTGTTTGATAATTTTATTATGAAAGTTTAAAGGGCTTTATGACTTTCCAAAAACTGAAATGTGCCAACAACTTGATGCCGACGGACCTCACACTTTTCCAGATACTGTCGCATTCTATTCAGGAGATTTCAAAGCACAGATGGATGTTAGACAGAAAGAAAGGGAAAGAGAGGAGAGAGACAGTCTTGGGATGAGACAGGAGTAAAGTACATCATTCATCCTGTTGTAAAAACAGCCTGTGAAATTTAAATGCAGATTTTTAGAAAGCTGGCAAGGCTGCTCTTATAACTTAATTATGGAATCATTTAAGTGCAAATGAGATCCCCAGGTGAAAATTTCATAGAAGACCTTCCTTCACTATTAAATAAAAGTGATGAAGGTAGTTATATTAATATAAAGTATGTAGTTATTGTATTAGGCTTAATGTAATTATCTTAGTTTGAGCTGATGTAACAGAATACCATAAACTGGGCAGCTTAAACAACATTTATTTCTCACAGTATTGGAGACTGGAAAGTGCATCAAGGTGCCAGGAGATCTGGTGTCCAGTGAAGGATCTCTTCCTGCTTTGCAAACAGCTATCTTCTTGTATCCTCACATGGCAGGCAGAGATGGATCTCATGACTCTCTGCTTTTTGGAGGGCATTAATTCCATCAGGAAGGCCCTGTCCTCATAACATAATCTAATCTGAATTACCTCCCAAAGGCTCCACCTCCAAATACCATTACACAGGGAATTGGCATTTTGCAGATGAATTTTAGGCAACACAAAAATTCAACTCAGAAGAGTATTAGGCCGGGCACAGTGACTCATGCCTGAAATTCCAACAGTTTGGGAGGCTGAGGTGGGAGGATCACTTGAAGCCAGGAGTTTGAGACTAGCCTGGCCAACATGGTAAAACCCCATCTCTACTAAAAATAAAAATTTTAAAAAAATAGCCAAGCTTGGTGGCGTGCACCTATAGTCCCAGCTGCTCGAAAGGCTGAGGCATGAGAATCATTTGAACCCAGGCAGTGGAGGTTGCAGTGAGCCAAGATCACGCCACTACACTACAGCCTGAGTGACAGAGTGAGATTCTGTCTTAAAAAAAAGTAATATATTCTAATCCTTAACATTTATATAAGGGTCATGCAAGTTATTATTACCATTACAAATACTATTTGGGAGCTTGCTACTGAAAATTTACCAGACCTCACGTGCACTTAATATGTCATCAGAGAACCTAGCTGAAACTGTCCTCCAGCAGTTTTGGCAAGATATTTTTAATTTTAATGATAAACAAATTACTTTTCTAGCTTCTATAGAAATGGGTACTCAAATGGATCTTTCAGGACTTGTTGTGGCTTTGGGAGGGAGAGCAAAAGGTCCAAAACTTTACTGAAACTTTGTTTCTCAGAGAAAAACAAAATTCCAAGATTCTATTATATTTTATTTCAAGATAATGAGGAGATAAACTATTCTCTGCATAATAGCATACAGTTGGCCATCCTTGTGGGTAGATATGCAGCTCTGTAGATTCGTTTCCTTTCTAAGAAAGCCATTTATATGCGTGTGTTTTTCCTTTCTTGGGGAGTTTCATATTAGTCATGGACTAAATGCAGGGAGATTCATGATAGTAGTGATATATCTTCATATGATGATTGCTTAGGCCAGATAGTTTGCAAATACTTTGCACATTTTAACCCAACTAATCCTGTCCCTACCTTATGAGGCAAACACTCTTATTATCCCCACTCTACAGAGGTGTAAACTAAGACCCATGGAAGTAAACTGTCCAAGGTCACACAGCTGGTAAGTAGCAAAACCTGGATTTGAACTCAGACATCGTGATGGACCTTCTTGCTGGGAAAAGATGAACTGGCTTCTGCAACACAGTGACCCACTGAGAATGGAGGAGCCAGGAGTGGAGGCATTAAGAAAAAAGATTGCCAACTAAACACCCAGCTAATAGAGATTTATAGTAATACATGTTCTTAGGTGGAGTAATAAATGGTTTAAGGCAGGCTCGTATTTTCCTAAAATTCATCATAAGGCTAGCAGCAGTTATTAATACTTTTATTCTTCTGGGTACTGAGTGTTTGGCCTGTGCTGAGACATTTACATGCATTATCTCATTTATTCCTTGGAACAGTGTGGAGTTTCACTGAAGAAGAAAATCAGAGAACAGCACAGGTAAGCTGTCTAGGGCATAGGCTTCTGGTACAAAAGAGAAGAATCCAGGGAATTCAGACACAGGTTGGGAAGCTAAGTGTAAGGTAGATAGAGGTAAAAAGAGGTGATGAGGTTGGGAAAGAGGTTCTTGTCGGATTCTGGCAACATGGATCTTACACATTTTTAAGGACAGAACTGAGCCTCCAAAATTGACCAAACTTTTCAATCAATTTTTTCACATACTGGTCAGATAAGTTTGGCCAACTCCATGGAAGAGGAAAATACTTTCAGGGACGGTTGTCATGGACAGTCTTGTCATTACCAGAGGTGACAATGAACCATTCACCCAATTTCATTTTCTTGCCTCCTAATATGGAGGCTTACTGTAAGCCTCTTGAGAGAAAAGGCACAAAGAGAGAAATATAAGAAGATCTACAATAAAGTAGAACATTGAAATAAGGATAGGAAGATTACAAGAACTCTGTCATCCCTCCACTAAAGTAACAGCTATATTTAATTTCATTCCAGGATAAATCTAATATTGTGAAAATTTTAGATCCTAATGTCTAAAATTTAATTCACTTTACATATTTTTAGTAACCTATGAATCATAGTTGAAAAGATGGAATAATAAAATTTAAATTCAACAAAATAAACAAAAATGACACTCAAATGATTCCTTTACTGGGCTACATTTCCTACACATATTTGAAAGGAGACAAATGTAATTATTTTCCCCCTTTTGGGTATCATGCAAATATATGTATGTATGTACGTATGTATGTATGTATCTATCCATCCATCTACCTCCCTGCTATGCATCTATATAAATGCATATGAAAATATATATACATACATTTATATACATGTATTCATACACACACACACACACACATATATATGCTAAAGTACATACTGCTAAAAGGATCAGAATTAGATCAGCTAGGTTCCTCCCTTTAAGGGCAGCAGGCAATGCTCTGGTATCCAAAGAGCTTTGGGGCAGAGGTGAAGAAAAAGAGTAAGGGAAAAAACCCAGTGCCAAAACTTCCACTGCAGGAACAATAAACAGCTGCCAATTCTAATCACTACAAACAGGATAGATCCTCTGAAATGGGATGTGACCAAATATACCTGAAAGAACACAATTTGTAAATAGATTCATTTCCTCAAAAGTGTAAGTGTTTTCATTCTTACTCCTCATGAAAGTCTTAAACTTTTATTATTTTACGGCAATTTCCTTTCTAATGTCATCCCACACTCCAGCACCCACACGCTCTGTAAATATTTCATGCAAATGGGATTTATTTTATTGTCTGGAATGTACCGGATTCTTACTTTCTTCCAGCCTATGCACACATATTCTCCATTCCACTTGACACTTTCCCTCAAACCAAATCATTGGTCTTAACACATCTATTAGTTTTTCAAGTTTCAGCTTAGACAACGCCTCCCACTAGAAGAGAAAGCTTATCCAATCCTATGAATTAGAGTTAGATCTATCCTCTCTACCTTCCTAGGCATAGAACCCTTCTCTTTCTTCCATAATCGCATTGATTACACTGTATTATAGTAGTACATTTATTTGTTTGTCATATCCATTGTATTTTCTTTTATATCCCCAGCATCTAACAGAGTGCCTAGCATATAACTAAAGAGCATGCAACATTTTCTGGTGAAATGATAAACGTAGGAAGGTAGAAAGAAAGAAAGAGTAACAGGAGGTTTTCATGGCATGCAGCCTCATTTTCAGCTACGTGCCCCAAACAATGGTTATTAAAAACTTGAACATATCAAAATAAGCTGCTTGTCCATCTATGCAGAAATGACAAAGGAAATGGCTTACAACTGATTTTGCAAGTGTTAGCCTAATACATTAAAGGAATGCATAATTTAAGCTGGACATTAGAGATGGATTGTTACTGAAGCATGCTTTAAGTCCTACGTCCACTTCCATTCTATGACACACTTATTTTCCCCTCATTTTGATCTAAGTGAGTTTCAAAGAGATGAATAAAAGAGGCCACATGTATTTCCTAGAGTTTGGAGGATGCTCAGGAGACTCATGACCGACCAGACTGACATGCCTATAAAACCTAAAGAGGAGATGATTGACTGAAGCAGTCTGTAGCAGCTGAGTAGAACAGATTGGGAAGTCACTGCATGCCACTGATAATGGATCCAAGTGACAGAGCATGCTAGCCATGCAGGAGCCATCTGAACAGGCTTTATTTAAGAGAGGAACCAGGAGGGCTGATGAAAACTCAGCAGAGGTTGTGCAGCCTCTTAAGCGACCAGCCATAGGAGATGTATTCACTGACATCACACAGGAGAGCTGATATAGTTGGGCTCTGTGTCCCCACCCAGATCTCATCTTGAATTGTAATCCCCATGTGATGAGGGAGGGGCCTGATAGGAGGTGATTGGATCATGAGGGTGATATCCCCCATGTTGTTCTCATGATAGTGAGTGAGTTCTCATGAGATCTGATAGTTTAAAAGTGGTAGTTACCCCCACTGCCTCTCTATCTCTCTCCTGCTCCCATGTAAGATGTGTCTTGTTTCCCTTTCACCTTCCACCATGATTGTAAGTTTCCTGAGCCTCCCTAGTAATGAGGAGCTGTGAGTCAGTTAAACCTATTTTCTTTATACATAACCCCATCTTAAGCAGTTCTTTTTAGCAGTGCGAGAACAAACTAATACAGAAAACCCCCAGAAAGAAGACAAGGGCAAAGTGGAGTCTCCACCTGTGCACAGAGATCTCCAAAAGAGAATCCACCTTAACAAACTGCCCAGGCCAGAGAGCACTGATGCCTGCTCACAATAATGCTAGTCTCTAAACCTTTCTCTGCCCAGCTCAACTCCCCACCCTTGACTCAAACATGATTTTCTACAACTGAGAAGGAGAATTAAAAGTATAAATTGGAGAAAAAGGATAAAAGCAACTGATCAAAGGACACCTACACCCACACCCCTTACCAACTATAGGCTTTCTGAGCTAAGAAGAAGGGAAACTTAAATTGTAATGAAGTTCAACATTTTGACTTAATAAACGGGACTGAATATTTTGATTGCTGACATGAAATTGCATTGTAGTTTGAAATGGATAGAAGACACATTTTCCCTAAGAGTGAGCAGATCTGCTGTTGGGCTGCCAAAGATTTTCATCCGAGGGGGCAGGAATGGAGGAGTTGACATGGGGTCCATAGGAGCAGCTTTAAGGAAAAATAGCCTTTTTCTGATACCCCCACTGCCCCCTATTCTGCTCATTCAATATGCTTAAACCAGGAGAAAGGAAGGGAGGGAGAGAAAGTGTTTCAGGATAGACATTGTCTCATTGGCATGAACATACCATGTTTTTGTTTGTTTGTTTGGGGTTTTGGGGATTTCTTTAATAATTTTATTCCTACCATGGAAAAGGCCAACCAGGAAGTCATGGTTCTTCACATTAGCCAATAAAGTCCTTAGTTGACTCATTTTTCACTTTATATTTTCTAATCACTCTCTCCCTAGTAGAGATTTAACTCTCCTTGTTGACATTTCTTTGTAGAGCGCAAAGAATTAGATAATCAGGCATACTCAGGGCCATGGGGTAATCATGGTTCTCTCTAGGTATAAATGAGTCGGGTGCTGTTTTGCTTTAGACTTTTGTCACATGCAGACTTGTTTAAGTGTGAGTGCTTTCTATTGGTCACTTCCAGGTTCCCTGACAAAATGAAACAGGCATAGAAAAGCTGGGATAAGATCCAGAAATCCGTTGTTTCATTCTAACGGGCTTCTTTCTGAATTTCAGTGTGTTCACTCCTTAGGAAGCTCTTCCTTTAAATTCCCCTGACAGTCTTTTAAAATTTGATTTTTTTAAAAAAAAATTACTGCTATTATTAAGATTTTTTTGTTTGCCAAGTGTTTTATGTGTCACCTCTCATTTGAGCATTATAACAAACCTACAAATTAGATATCAGTGCCTCTGTTTATAGGTGAGGCAGCCAACAGATCAAGTAAGTTTTCTAAGAGCTAAGCTGATTAAAAGACAAAGCCCACACACAATCCCACGTCCACTGTACCCAGATGTATTACTTCCCTGGAATGTCTCTTTGGCAGGAAGGGAGAAGAAATTTTGTAAGCTGTGCAAACTGTTTTCTTAACTCTGAGCTATAGAAAATCTATACCCACCTAATCACAAGAAGTGACCTCCCAGCCAGCCTCAGCCAGCTCAATAACCTGTCAAAAGTTATTATTCCATCTGAATAGAAATCTGTGAGGGCTCCGACCTAGGTCAGTTCCAGCACACCACTTTCACCATTTGGTGGAGAGCAGTTGGTAGAATCAACTGAAGCTATTGAGTTGCTCTTACAAACCAACCCTGCAAAACATTAGAGATGCCCAAAACACCTTGGCTCAGTTCACCTGGACACAGAGCTTTCCAAAAGAGAGGCAATGGTCCTCATTTGGCAGGCAGGGAAAAAATTCCAGGTGCTTTTACTATATTCAAAATAACTTGGACTCCAGTTTGTAAGAAAAAAAGCCCTCCTACAAATCTATCGTGATATCATTACACTTGACGGAATTTCTTGCCCCAAGAAAGTCCTAGGGTCAGTGGGAAACTTAGCAAGAATCGACATGTGTCATATCTAAGTTAACCCTCCTAATGTTTATGAGTTTTTCTTATGAGGCTGATACCTATGAATCATACTGAATATTGACTTTTGCCTTCCCTTTGTAGATTTAGGCTGAATAGCTAATATTCTTTCTGGCAAATGATGATTTCCGAAAATCATGAAAAGGCTTCTCATGAAAAGTCTGTGTGAGGTCCCATTGGAAAAAAGGTGTGACTGCCTTGAAATTTACAGATTTTAGAGATAGAAAACAATTTTAGTGGCTCTTAAATGAGATATTCATGTTGGGACTGGAGCAAACTCAATCTTCAATACCCCTCAGAAAAAGATCAGAGATGTAATATAATCTTCCTGTGGGGTAATGTTTTCATAATCCAGAAAGCCGTGGAAAGACAGATCTATGCATGTAGTGCCATTTATTTGTAATTTATTACCCATTGAGACAAACATCTGTGTTAAGCAGAGCTTCTTCTAAGAGAAAGACCCGTGGCACTAAAACTGTTTGAAAGAAAATTCTATAGGCCGGGCGCAGTGGCTTACGCCTGTAATCCCAGCGCTTTGGGAGGCCGAGGTGGGCGGATCACGAGGTCAGGAGATAGAGACCATCCTGGCGAACATGGTGAAACCCCGTCTCTACTGAAAATACAAAAAAAATTAGCCAGGCGTGGTGGCGGGTGCCTGTAGTCCCAGCTTCTAGGGAGGTTGAGGCAGGAGAATGGTGTTAACCCGGGAGGCGGCGGAGCTCGCAGTGAGTGGAGATCGCACCACTGCACTCCAGCCTGGGTTACAGAGCGAGACTCCGTCTCAAAAAAAAAAAAAAAAAAATTCTAGCATCTTAGGAAGAATTCCCCCAATGGCAGTGTTTTTCATGCATTTCTCTCTGTCCAGAATGTTCTCTCCCAACTCATCATCCATGAAGGCCTAGATCTAGGTCTCCCTTTTTGTAGAAATTGCCCTTCAATACCTCCCTAAAAGTGTAGATCCTTCTAGGTTATTTTGTCTTTGGTTTAGGGTTTTTTTTCCCCCAAAATAATACATACTGATGCATTCTCTTCACAAATTATTTCATCTGTCAGTGAAACCAAAGCTTCCTGAGAGCAGAGAATGAAGAAAAGTACTTAACTATGAGTTAAGCTCCAGTTTTCTCAGTGGCTTTCCATGTGATTTTAAATAGATCACTATTCCCCTTTGCTATACAATGTATTTTAATTTGCACAGATTATTTAATCCCCAAGGTCCCATAGAACTTTAATATTTAACAATTTTATGACTAACTATGTCATTCTGGTCATTTATCTTCAACTCTCCTTACCCAATGTATAAAACATAGATTCACCGACTACCCGCCATGAAAGCAGTGACACCATGTCCAACTTGCTAACTGTCTTTATTTTCAATGCCTAACACTGTGTGACATACAAAGAGCTCAGGAGACATTTCATCAAATGGATGAATACATAGCTCATAAATGGATTAAAATTAATTAAGTACATAGACTATTCAAGGCACTACGCTAGGCACTTAACGTTCATTGCCGTATATAGTATTCATAGCACAATCAGAATAGACCCAGTGATTTCAGTTGAACTAAGAAAGACAATGGAGCTAAGAGAGAATAAATAACTTGTTCAAAGTGCCGTAGCTGTGTTGTGGTGTGGCAGACCAGCACCCAAGTCTGTTTAGCCCCATATATATGTACATCCCTTCACTACACCACAAGTCTCTAAACCTGTCAGAGAAACAACGCCCACACTCATGCCACTATATTTCATGCTACTGTAAGAAAAGGGTTTATTTGTGTTGATTGGGATGGCAACAGTACCCAGCTCTAATTTGAGGAACAAAGAATTAGGGGAGAGGTTGGGTTTCCCACCAAACCCAGGCAAATCGGCCAGCCAGAATGAAGTTGCAAAGGAGCTGAGAAATAGCATGCATGATGAGATGGTGGTTCTTTAGGTTTGTGATCAGGAAAGCCTGAGGCTCCTGCTACAGCTGCCAGGCCTACAGATTAAGCTTCTTTCTTTCTTTCTTCAGAAGCAAGAATTCTGAGACCCTAAACTTGTTTTCTTTTAAATGCTATAAGCCTTTCAGGAAACAGCTTTCTCTGGGAACCTGCTCATTACAGAAAGCCCCTTGAAGAAGTGCCAAAATGTAGTTAGCAGGGAGGGGGCAGGGGAGAGGAAAATCTTGGGTTGATTCAGTAGAGCCATTTGATGGTGAAAATGCCTTTTTCAAGGGAGCAGAGAATAGCCTGGTGCCTTCTCAGCCAGGCAGAACACACAGACTCCTGGGAAAGGATCTCGCATTTGGGTAAAATGTGGCTGGAAACAGAGATTCCTGGGACTGGTGGGGATAATGAACTTAATAATTACAATAATAGCTCTTATATCTTGAGAACTCCAGGCACTGGGCTAAAAGCTTTCTCATAGCCACCCTGTGGGTAGATGCCACTACCTTTATAAAGGAAAAAAATAATAGGTTCAGAAAATAGGAAAAATTTGCAAAGGTAGGGCATGGTGGATAACACCTGTAATCTCAGCACTTTGGGAGGCCAAGATGAGTAGATCCCTTGAGTTCACGAGTTTGAGACGAGCCTAGGCAACATGCAGAAACTCTTTCTCTAAAAATAGAAAAATTAGCTGGGTGTGGTGATATGCGCCTGTAGTCCTAGCTACTCTGGAGGGCTAAGGTGGAAGGATCACACAAGCCCAGGATGCAGAGGTGGCAGTGAGCTGAGATCATGCCACTCTACTCCAGCCTGGGCCACAGAGTGAGACCCTGTCTCAAAAAAAAAAAAAAAAAAAAAAAAGAAAAGAAAGAAAAGAAAAAACTTGAAAATATCACACTTATGACATGGCCAAGGCATTATTTGAACCCCAGTCTAACACCAAAGTTCACATTACACTGTCTCACTTTCAGGGTCTGAGTAAAGGGAGCTCTAGATCTGCTAGGCTAATTAGAAGCCGAGGTGGGTGCAGGATGGAGAAAGTGAAGGAGTACTGTCTTGATTTAGAATTTCACATGTCACAACCATGAGTTCACTTCCTTTTATCAGTGAAAAGGAAGGACCTTGAGCTCTTGAGTACATAACTACTGCCATTCCCATGTATGAGTTTATAGGGAGAAGGCAGAGCAAAATGGCTAAATAGAAGCTCCACCAATCATCTGCCCCATAAGATCCCCGAATTAAACAACTATGAACACACAAAAAGCACTTTCATAAGAACAAAAATCAGTTGAGTGATCACAGTACCTGGTTTTAACTTGATATCACTGAAAGAGGCACTGAAGAGGGTAGGAAAGACAGTCTTCAACTGCTGTCACCACCCCTCCCCCATACCCTGGCAGCGGCCATGTGGCATGGAGAGAGAACCTATGTGCTTAGGAAAGGGAGAGTGCAGTGACTGTGGGACTTTGCATTGGAACTCAGTGTTGCCCTGTCACAGCAGAAAGCAACACCAGGCAGAACTCAGCCAGCACCAGCACCCACAGAGGGAGCATTTAGACCAGACCTAGTGAGAAAGGAATCACTCATCTCAGAAATCAGAACCTGAGTTCCAGCAAGCCTTTCTACCATGAGCTAAAGGGGTATGGGGTCCTAAATAAGCTGGAAAGGCAGTCTAAGCCACAAGAACTAATTCCTGGGCAAGTCCTGGTGCTGTGCTTGACTTGGAGCCTGTGGTTTTGGTCAGCAGGTGAGATGCAACCTAGTGAGACACTAGCTGGGGCAGCCAAGGGAGGGCTTGCTCCAGTCCTCTTCTAACCCCAGGCAACTCAGCTCACAGCTCTGAGGAAGCTTCTGCCTTCCACTTGAGGAGAAGAGAGGGATGAGTAAAGAGGACTTGGTCTTGCAATGTGGATACCAGTTCAGCCGCAGTTTGATAGAGTACCAGGCAGAGTCCTGAGGTCCCCATTCCAGTTCATAGCTCCTAGAAATCATTTTTAGACGCACCCTGGGCCAGAAAGGAACACACTGCTTGAAGGGAAAAACTCAGTCCTGGAAAAATGTATCACCTGCTTACTAAAGAGCTCTTGAACTCTGAATAAGTAGCTGCAGTAGCCAGACAGTACTCACTGTGGGCCTCGAGTGAGACTCAGAGATGTGCTAGCTTCAGGTGTGACCCAGCATATTTCCTACCTGTGGTGACTACAAGGAAAGCCTCCTTCTGCTTTAGAAAAAAAAAAAAAAAAAGATAACTTAGTCCTGCACTTTGGTACCAAACTGGCCACAGTGGGGTAGAGCATCAGAAGGTTCTTGGGGTTCCTGATTCCAGGCCTTGGCTCATGGATGACCTTTCTAGACCTGCTCTGGACAGAAGACAGCCCACTTTCCTGAAGGCAGAGTCCCATGCCTGCCAGCACTCACCACAAGCTGGCTGAAGAGCCGTTGGGTCTTGAGTGAACATCAGTGGTGGCTAGTCAGTACTCGCCATGGGCCTGGGATGCTGGTGGCCACTGGGAGCAACTCTTCTGCTTGTAGAAGGGGGAGGGAAAAGTTGGAAAGATTTTTTCTTGTGGGTTGGGTGCCAACTCAGCCACAATAGAGTACCAGGTAGATTCCTAAGGCTTCTGCCTCTAGGTCCAGGCTCCCAGATGGCATCTGTGAACCAATCTAGAGGTGGGGGAAACTTGCTGCTCTGAAAGGAAGGACACAAGCCTGGCTGGCTTTGTCACAGGCTGATGGTAGAGCCCTAGGGCCTTGAGCTAATACACACAGTAGCCAGAAAGTGGGTGAGACACAGTGCTCTGCTGGCTTTGGGTCTGATCCAGCACAGTTCCAGTGGTGGTGACCACTGGGGAACTTGTATCCCCTCTTCCCCAGCTTCACACAGCCCAGCACAGAGACACAGACTCCATTTGTTTGAGAGAAAGTGCAGGAAGAGAACAAGAGTCTGTGGCTGGTAATCCAGGGAATTCTTCTGGACCTTAACCAAGACCACCAAGGCAGTATCTCTATAAGTTTGTAAGAGCCACAGAGTTACTGGGCTTGGGGTGCCCCCTAACACAGACATAGCTACAGTGACAAAAAACTTAGATTACTATATCCAAATCCCTTAGAATACCTGGAAAGGCTTCCCAGAAAGAACAAGTACAGGCAAACCTAGACTGTAAAGACTACAATAAATACCTAACTTTTTAATGTTCAGACACCTACTAATACCCACAAGCATGAAGACGATCCAGAAAAACATGACCTCACCAAACAAATTAAATATAGCACCAGGGACCAATCATGAAGAGAGAGAGATAAGTAACCTTTCAGACAGATAATTCAAATTAGTTTGTCAGGGAAACTCAATGAAATTCAAGATAATACAGAAAAACAATTCAGAATCCTATCAGGTAAATTTAGCAGAGATTGAAATAACTAAAAAGAATCAAACAGAAATTCTGCAGTTGAAAAATGAAATCGACATATGAGAATGCATCAGAGTCTTTTACTAGCAGAATGGATCAAGTAGAAGAAAGAATTTGTGAGCTTAAAGACAGGCTATCTGAAAATATAAAGTCAGAGAAGACAAGAAAAAAAGAATTAAAAATAATGAAGCATGCCTACCATATTTAGAAAATAACCTTGAAAGGACAAATCTAAGAGTTATTGGTCTTAAAGAGGCAGTACAGAGAGAGATAGGGGTAGAAAGTTTATTCAAAGGAATAGTTACAGAAAGTTTCCCAGACCTAGAGAATAATATTAATATTCAAATGCAAAAGGGCTATAGAACAGCAAGCATATTGAACCCAAATAAGACTACCTCAAGAAATTTAATAATCACACTCTCAAAGATCAAGGATAAAGAAAGGATTCTATAAGCAGCAAGAAAAAAGAAACAAGTACCATAAAATGAAACTCCAGTATGTCTGGCAGCAGACTTTTCAGTGGAAATCTTATAGAACAGGAGAGAGTGGCATGACATATTTGAAGTGCTAAAGGCGGGGAAAAAAAGCACCACACTTGTATTCTAGAACAGCAATAGCATCTAGTGAAAATACCTTTAAACATGAAGGAAAAATAAAGGCTTTCTGAGACAAACAAAAGCTGAGGGATTTTATCAACACCAGACCCGTCCCATAAGGGAATTTTTCAAGTGAAAAGAAACCCCCCCAGCTTTTTTTTTTTTTTTTTTTGAGACAGTCTCGCTCTGTAGCCCAGGCTGCAGTGCAGTAGTGCAATCTCGGCTCACTGCAACCTCAGCCTCTCAGGTCCCAGTTCAAGCAATTCTCCTGCCTCAGCCTCCCAAGTAGCTGAGATTATAGGAACACACCATCATGCCCAGCTAATTTAGTAGAGACAGGGTTTCACCATGTTGACCAGGCTGGTCTTGAACTCCTGAACTCATGATCCGCTGCCTTGGCCTCCCAAAGTACTGGGATTACAGGGGTGAGCCACCGCGCCTGGCCTAGACAAAGCTATTAATGAACAGTAAAAATTCATCTGAAGGTACATTACTTGCTGGTAATAATAGATATACAGAAAAACACAAAATGTATAACACTAACTGTGGTGTGTAAACTACTCATATCTTGTGTAGAAAGACTAACAGATGAACTGATCAAAATTAATAACTAAAACAACATTTGAAGACATAGACAGTATAGTAAGGCACAAAAAGAAACAGCAAAAAGTTCAAAAGTGGGAGGACAAACTCAAAATGTGGCATTTTTATTAGTTGTCCCTTTGCTTGTTAGTTTGTTTATTCAATCAGTATTAAGTTGTCATCAGTTTAAAATAATGGGTTATAAGATATTACTTGCTAGCCTTATGATAACCTCAAATTAAAAAAAAAAAATGCAGCAGATCCACAAAAAATAAAAAGGAAGAAGTTTAAAAAAAAATACCATCAGAGAAAATTGCTTTCACTAAAAGACAGGAAGGAAGAAAAGAAGGAAGATAAAATAACAAAACAACCAGAAAACAAATGTTAAAATGGCAGAAGTAAGTCCTTACTTATCAATAATAACATTGAATGTAAATGCACTAAACTCTCCAATCAAAAGAAATAGAGCAGCTGAATGGATTAAAAAAACACCTACTGATCTATTGCCTACAAGAAACACACTTTACCTATAAATACACAAATAGAATAAAAATTTAAAAATAGTAAAAGATATTCCATGGAAACAGAAGCCAAAAAAGTGTAGGAGTAGCTATACTTATATCAGACAAAATAAATTTCAAGACAAAAACTATAAAAAAGAGACAAATAAGGTCATTATATAATGATAAAAGGGTCAAATAAGCAAGAGGATATGACAACTGTAAATATATATGCACTCAACACTGGAGCATCCTGATATATAAAACAATTGTTATTACAGCTAAAGAGAGAGACAGACCCCAGTACCATAACAATTGCAGACTGCAGCAGCCCAGTTTCAGCACTGGACGAATTAGCCAGACAGAAAGTGCAGACATTAGACTTAGTCTGCACTATAGACCAAAAATAGACCTAATACATATTTACAGAACATTTCTTCCAATGGCCGCAGAATACACATTCTTCTTCTCAGCACATGGATTATTCTCAACAGCAGGAATACATCAGGCCACAAAACAAGCCTTAAAATTTTTTTTAAAAAGAAATTATATCAGGGATCTTCTATGACCATAATGGAATAAAATTAGAAATGAATAACAAGAGAAATTTTGTAAACTATAGAAACACATGGAAATTAAACAATATGCTCCAGGATGACCAGTGGGTCAATGAAGAAATTAGAAAATAAATTTAAAAAAATTTTAAACAAATGATAATGGAAATACAACATATCAAAACCTATGGAGTACAGTCAAAGCAATACTCAGAGGAAGGTTTATAGTATAACTGTCTACATCAAAAATGTAGGCCGGGCACCATGGGTCACACCTGTAATCTCAGCACTTTGGGAGACTGAGGCAGGCAGATCATGAGGTCAGGAGTTCAAGATAGTCCTGACCAACATGGTGAAACCCCATCTCTACTAAAAATACAAAAATTAGTGGGCATGGTGGTGCATGCGTGTAGTCCCAGCTACTCAAGAGGTTGAGGCAGAGGAATCGCTTGAACCCAGGAGGCAGAGGTTGCAGTGCAGTGAGGCAAGATCATGCCACTGCACTTCAGCCTGGGTGACAACACAAGAATCCGTCTAAACAAACAAACAAAAAAAATAGAAAAACTTCCAATGAACAAACTAATTATGCTTTTTTTTTTTTTTTTTTTTTTTTTTTTAGATGGAGTCTTGCTGTGTCACCAGGTTGGAGTGCGGTGGGCGTGATCTCAGCTCACTGCAACCTCTGCCTCCCAGGTTCAAGTGATTCTCCTGCCTCAGCCTCCTGAGTAGCTGGGACTACAGGCGCATGCCACTATGCCCGGCTAATTTTTGTATTTTTAGTAGAAACAAGGTTTCACCATATTGACCAGGATGGTCTCAATCTCCTGACCTTGTGATCTGCCCTCCTTGGCCTCCCCAGGTGGTGAGATTACAGGCATGAGCCACCCCGCTCAGCCGACACACCTTTAAGAAGTATAAAAGCAAAAGCAAACCAATCCCACAATTAGTAGAAAAAAAATTAATAATAAAGATCAGAGCACAAATAAATAAAATTGAAATAAAGAGAACAATATAAAAGATCAATAAAATAAAAAGTTTTTTTTGAAAAGATAAAATTGATAAATCTTAAGTCAGATTAACAACAATAGCAAAAAAATTAAAAAAAGAGAGATAGAGAAGACCCAAATAAATAAAATTAGAGATGATAAAGGAGATATTACAACCAATACCACAGAAATTCAAAAGATTAGAGGCTACAGTGAGCCTCTAATGCCTAGACTTTCAAAAACCTAGAAAAAAAATTGATAAATTCTTAGACATATACAAGCTACCAAAATTGAACCATGAAGACATTTAAAACCTGAACAGCCAGACCAATAACAAGTAATGAGATTGAAAATGTAATAAAAATTCTCCCAGCAAAGAAAAGCCTGGGACCCTATTGCTTCACTGCTGAATTTCACCAAAGATTTAAAGAAGAACCAAAACCAATCCTACTCAAACTATTCTGAAAAATAGAGGAAGAGGGGATATTTCCAAACTAACTCTACAAGGCCAATATTACTCTGATATCAAAACCAAACTCACATTAAAAAAAGAAAGCTACAGTCCAGTATCCCTGGTGAACATTGATGCAAATATCGTTCACAAAATACTAGCAAACCAAATTCAACAACGTGTTAAAAAATATCATTTATCATGACCAAGTGGGATTTATCACAAGGATGCAAGATTGGTTCAACATACACAAATCGATTAATGTGTCACATCATATCGACAGAATAAAGGGTAACAAAAAAATACGATCATTTACATTGCTGCTGAAAAGGGCATTTGAATTCAACATTCCTTCATAATGAAAACCCTCAAAAAACTGGGTATAGAAGGAACATACCTCAGCATGTTAAAAGCCACATATGACAGACCCACAGCTAGTTTCATACTACATAGGAAAAGACTGAAAGCCTTTCCTCTGAGATCTGGAAGATAACAAGGATGCCTATTTTTGTCACTATTATTTGACATAGTACTGGAAATCTTAGCTAGAGCAATCTGACAAAAGAAATAAAGAGCATCCAAATTAAAAAGGAAGAAGTCAAATTATCTCTGGTTGCAAATGATATTGCCTTATATTTGAAAAGACCTAAAGTCTTCACTGAAAAACTATTAGAACTGATAAAATAGTAAGGTTGCAGGATACAAAATCAACACACAAAAATCAGTAGCATTTTGTATGTAAGGACCAAATATCTGAAAAAGAAATCAAGAAAGTAATCCCATTTACAACAGCTATGACTAAAATAAAATAAAACACCTAGGAATTAACATAGCCAAAGAAGTATAAGATTTCTACAATGGGAACTATAAAACAGTGATGAAAGAAATTAAAGAGAACACACATGAAAAATGTACATGTATTTTATGTTCATGGATTGGAAGAATCATATTGTTAAAATGTCCATACTGCACAGAGCAATCTACAGATTAAATGCAATCTCTGTCCAAATATCAATGACATTCTTCACAGAAATAGAAAAACCAATTCTAAAATTTATGTGAAACCACAAAAGGCTCATAATAGCCAAAGCTATACTAAGCAAAAAGAACAAAACTGGAGGAATCACATTATCTGACTTCAAATTATACTACAGAGCTATAGTAACCAAAGCAGCATGATACTAACATAAAAACAGACACATAGACCAATGGAATAGAATAGAGAACCCAGAATAGAGAACCCAGAAATTAATCCACACATCTACAGTGAACTTATTTTTGACAAAGGTGCCAGGAATATATATTGGGGCAACGACAATCTCTTCAATAAATGGTGCTGGGGGCCAGGCATGGTGGCTCATGCACTTTGGGAGGTGGGTGGATCACTTGAGGTCATGAGTTTGAGACCAGCCTGGCCAACATGGTAAAACCCTGCCTGTAGTAAAAATACAAAAATTAGCCAGGTGTGGTGGCACGTGCCTGCAGTCCCAGCTACTTGGGAGGCTGAGGTAGAAGAATTGCTTGAACCCAGGAGGAGGAGGTTGCAGTGAGCTGAGATTGCGCCACTGCACTCTGGCGTGGGCAACATAGCAAGACTCTGTTTCAAAAAATAAAAATAAATAAATAAATAAATGGTGCTGGGAAAACTGAACATCTACATGCAGAAGAATGTAAGTAGGTTCCTATTTTTCACCATATATAAATATCAAATCGAAATGGATTAAAGACTTAAATCTAAAACCTCAAACTATGAGACTACTGAAAGAGAACATTGGGGACATCAGACTGGGCAAAGTTTTCTTGGGTAATACTCTACAAGCACAGACAACCAAAGCAAAAATGGACAAATGTGATCACATCAAGTTAAAAAAACCTTCTCCACAGGAAAGAAACAAAACAACAAAATTCAGAGACAACCCACAGAATGGGAGAAAATATTTGCAACTATCCAACTGACAAGCAATTAATAACCAGAATATAAAAAGAGTCCAAACAACTCAATAGGAAAAAAAAATCTAATAAGACCATTAAAAATAGGCAGAAGATCCGAATAGACATTTCTCAAAAGAAGACATACAAATGGCAAACAGGTATATGAAAGATGTTCAGTATCATTAATCATCAGAGAAATGCAAATCAAAACTACAATGAGGTATCTCACTCAGTTAGAAAGGCTTTTATCCAAAAGACAGAAAATATTAAATGCTGGTGAGGATGTAGAGAAAAAGAAACCTGTATATATTCTTGGTGGGAATGTAAAATAGTACAACCACTATAGAGAACGGTTTGAAAGTTCCTCAGAAAACTAAAGTTAAAACTACCATATGATTTAGCAATCCCACTGCTGGGTATATACCCAAAAGAAAGAAAATTAGTGTTTCAAAGAGATATCTGCACTCACATGTTTATTATAGCATTATACATAATAGCTACTATTTGGAAACAACCTACACGTCCATCAGCAGATGAACAGATAAAGAAAATAGGGTACATTTACACAGTGGAGTAATATTCTTAAGCCATAAAAAAGAATGAGATTCTGTCTTTGCAGCAACATGAATGGAACTGTAGGTCTTTGTATTAAGTGACATAAACCAGGCACAGAAAGATAAGCTGCATGTTCCCGCTTATTTGTGGGAGCTAAAAATTAAAACAACTGTACTTATGGAGATAGGAGAGTAGAACATTGGTTACCAGAGGCTAGGAAGGGTAGTTGGATTGGGAAGCAGTGGGGATGATTAATGGGTACAAAAATATAGTTAGATAGCGTGAGTAAGGTCTAGTATATGATAGTACAATAGGGTAACTATACTCAACAAGAATTTATGGTACATTTTGAAATAACTAAATGAGTATAATTAGATCATTTGTAACACAAAGAAAGGATAAATGATTGATGTGATTAATACTTCCCCCAAAAAAGAGTTTATAGAGCATCAATAAAAAAAAGGTGCCACTTACTTTTGATCATGTATGTATATCATTCATGTATGTAGACCTCAGGATCTGAAGCCTTCATATCTGGAACCATCTTTGGCTCTGCCATGAATTACCTGTCTGACCATGGGAAAGTGGCTTAACTTCTATGAATCTTGATTTTCTCATCTGTAAAATGGGTCTAAGAGGCATTTACCCTGTAGGGCTACTGTGAGGTCCAGAAAAATTATAAAACAGCGGCTCAACAGAGTAGATAATTACTAGAAAGCAGTGATTATTGGTGAGTTTCATGGTGGTTGTTACTAATGTTATTCTTTTTGTTTTTGTTGCTATTTATTACTTTTACTCTAGAAAAAATGGGAACATAGCCTCACTGACATGGATTGACTTCTCAAACTAAGCTATAATTATTTAACTTAGAGCCCTATTAATAATCAAAACAATAATGTGCAATATTTACGGGGTGCTTAATCTGTAACAGATATAATTCTAAGTTCTTTTACATGTCTACATCATGTAATCCTCAAAGAAACTCTATTTGGTTGTGAAGAAGATGCTATTTCCTTAAAAGTTTAGAAGGTTGAGGCATAGAGAAATTAATGTCTTCCAAAGACATAGAAAGGGCGAGAATTTGAGCCAGGATTCAAATCCTGGAGGACTAACTCAGACAACTTCCCCAGAGGCACTCAAAAGTTGGAATTATCTGCATAACATATTTGCAAATTATATTCTGTAGATCCCTGGAAGCCTCCAAACACAGTGAAGAATAACCTAAAAAAGATGGGTTCTAGGGTACTCAGGCCCATTTCAGCAGAACTGCTCCTATTCATTTTATATATAAAATTTTAACGAAATATCTCATTTGAATAAAGTACTTTTAGGGTCAATAAGCTTTCAGTAACCCTCAGTCTGGATAGAGCATGCTTCATCAGATGAAAGACTAAGCCATGGATTCTGGCACAGTTGGGGTAAAGTGGGAATCCTGCAGGGATGGGGAAGCACCATATCTTGCATCACGTTCGTTTTCACATAATTTGTGCAAGGTCTTGCCCTATTCATGTTGGTATTTAAGAGGGAGATTCTTTTCAACTGGGGGATCTTAGAATAGCTCATGTATGAAAATCTCTACCCCCTCAGCTGGGTGGTAAACAACCTGAGAGTTTCAGCACTCTCTTTGTGAACAGCAGCCCTGCAGCTAAGATCCAGGAGACCTAAGTCTCCTGTCAAGGAAGACTCCTATCAAGTCAAGGAAAAGACAATTTGTACTCCAAAGTTGCTTAGTTGGCAGGGCTTGCTAGTGTACGCAGTTGATACGAGTTATAATACATCATTCTTATAATGTTCATATTTAGTATTCTTTTTTTAACACACACATAATTTTAAAGTGCTTTCATATACTTCTGTATTTCTTGAAATTTCCACCCAAAATACCCATTTATTTAAAAAGAGAATAAGGATGAATCCTGGGGCAGCTGATGGCTTTAAAGAATTAAGTGACAGCCTCAGCAACATGGTGAAACCCCATCTCTACAAAAAATACCAAAAAACAATTAATAACTGGGTGTGTTGGCATGCACTTGTAGTTTCAGCTACTTGGGAGGCTGAGCTGGGAGGATCACCTGAACCTGCAGTGAGCCATGATTGTGCCACTGCACTCCAGTCTGGGTGACAGAGTGAGACCCTTTCTATTAAAAAAAAAAAAAAAAAAAAAAAAAAGCAAAAGGAATGAAAGGTATTTCTAAAGCAGCCTGTCATCATTGCAGATCATTTACGTCTCATATCATATCTTAAGAAGTCAAAATGGTCACCATATACACCTGGCTAAGGTTCAGGCTTTGAGAAATCCATACTTTCTTCTTTTCATGTGTGATAGTTTTCAAGTAAGCTTTAAAGATTGTGGATGTTATTCTATTTTAGTAAGATGGACTTTTTTGGTGTTTGTTGTTACTGTTTTATTTTTTTCAATAATTTTATCAGTGTGTTGCCATGAGTGAAGTACAATGAAGAGTCTTAAATGGCCAAATGAGTAGAAATCCACAAGGAGCTCGTCAAGGCTGAAAGCATGTCATTCTTAAGTTGTCATCCTTTTTCAGGGAGTTTTGTCAACCAAGTTACTTTGTGAAAGTCCCATGCATAAATGAGTTAATGACAATCAATTTCACATCATGTGACATTATATCCAAAGCACCATTACTGAATTAAATGTTCAGTGATTCTTTAACGAATGGAAAGGTGAGAGTCCCAGGCATCACCAACAGCATACCTTGATCTGTTTATTCAGAGAAGGAATAATTGATTTCCTTTCTACCTGGGCCCTGGGAAAAACCAACACTCTGGCTGGATAATTCTCTCTTTGAGGGTTATCAAGAGGAGGTAGGAGCCAAGGGGTCTTCTCTAAATTATCACAATCCTCCCCAAATAAAAGCTTCCACATATTATAGAAAGAGGGACCTCAGGTGCTGACCATTTACTCATTAGACAGATGAATCATTATCTCCCCAAATCAGCCTCTTCCACTGTGTATGAATTTTTCAACAAATAGCACCACTTTGATCCTAAGCTAGACAAATCAAAACTCTGCAGCAGACTGTGCCTCCTCAGTCTCTACCATCCAAATCCAATTTCTTGTCTAGTCCAGGAACTCTAACATACAGATTCTTCCTTCAGTTATGAGCAAACAGGAATAGTTGGTTACTCTATAATTCCCTTCCAAATATTCTCACTCAAGTTCTTGTCTTGGGCTCTGCTTTGGGAGGCAACCCAAACTAAGATATATGAGTTATGCTGGAGAGTAAGTCTTGCTGTTAGTAGTTTGTTCTCCATTCTCTTTCCCTAGCTTTTCCAATACCTTTCATTGACTGAGTGATTTCAACTTCAAGGCTGTTTTCTTTGCCTGCAGGCATGATCTTCCTACACATTCCCCAGGCTGCAGCCAGAAAGAGATGTTTCAAGCATTATGTGATTATTTATTCCCCTGCGTAAGTACTGCAATAACTGCCTATTACTCAATCCAGTGCTTTACAAACTTTTTAAACTGTGGAAACTTTTATTCAAGTGATAATATGTAAAAGATAAAATTAGAACCACTCTGGCTTTAGTTAAAGAATCAAAACAATGAGCACTCCTGCAATATAAACACATACACACACACACACACACAGAGAGAGAGAGAGAGAGAGAGAGAGAATATGAAAGTTTGGTCCAGAAAAAATTCTTGGAACCTTCAGAGAATTAAAGAAGCACAGTTTAAAAATCACTACCCCATGAAAATAGTATCTGAGCTTTTAAAATTCTTAAATATGATGCAACTGATTTCTCTGATACTCACTTTATTCCCTCAACTCACCTGTAATTGGAGTTCTCACTATGGTAGACCATTCCCACTCACCTGATAAGGCCAAGACTCCTTATCTAGGACTGCAATTTGTCTTTCTAAGTTTTGCCCCAGAGCTTTCTTGGCTCATCCCAAGTTGGCTCATGGTATAGGCAGACAAAGCCCAAAAGTGCTTCTGGAGTCAAAACCTCTGGGACAAACCCTCAACTCATGATGAAAGGAGCTACTGGGTACATGCTTTGGGTACCATATATCAGGAAAACAATTCTAAAGGGTATCCCGCATGATTCACAGAGGCCCCAATGAGATGGAGTCCCATTGCCTCATAATGCAACCTCATGATGCCTTTTTTTTTTCTTTTTTGCCTGGTGCTTATCCCCTGCTTCCGGATCATCTCATCCTCAGGACAGTTTTCCGGAGATATATCAGTTTTAAAACTGAAAGTCCTGCAACCCAGGACCACCTTCAGTTGTCAGAAAACCAGAATTGTTGGTAATCCTATGATTCCGTTACAAATATCACCCAAGTTGTCTTCGACTCTGCTCTTGGGAGGAACCCCAAACTAGAACATACGAGTAGTGTTGAAGAGCAAGTCCTGTGGTTAGAACCACTAGAACTAGCATCAGTAGAAATCTTAGGCATTCATCAACTGTGCCACCATGGACAAGTTATCCTGCTTCTCTAATCCTCAATTTCCTTAGCTGGAAAATTGGATAAAAATCTACCTTAGTATATACAACTATTATTTTACCCCTTTTCCACAGTGAAAGAACTCCCATTACTAGCTGAGCACATGGCTACCCATAATAAATACTACATGTTCTAGTATCTTCTGCAACTAGATGCAGCCATTTGACTAACTTCTGGACAAGATGCTAGCAAAAACACTGTGAGGAAGCTTCCAGAAAGCTTTCTTAGAACACACCTAGTATACTCCCACGACTCTTCCTTTCTTCTCTTCCTCCCTGCTGCAGACAAGAATACAGACAAAACATCTAGAACCAGAGAAGCCAAATTAGGGCTATGACATGACCTGGGGAATTAAGATAGAGGAGCAACAAAATAGAAGCACCTACGTACCTGAAAAACTCCCTTGGACCAGAGCCCCCAGGATAACACTGAATGCCAGAGTTGTATATAAGAGAAAAACAAATTTATATCTTGTTTATGCCTCTGTTATTTGAAAGCAAGGAAATACCAATATTACTGTCAGCCAAATTTGCTTCTAGTTAAGACACAAATTTTTCCATTTTTGTGAAGATTAAGAGATTAAATATGTAAACCACTTTGTATGATGCATAGCACATACTTGGCATTTATTACTGACCACTTCAGTTATGTAGTGAGAGTGATGGGGTGGGAATAGAGAAGCACATAGAGGGGACTCAACTGAGAGTAGTTTTCCATTGTCTTCCCTTCCTGCAATCTGACTCCAGTCAATTTCTCCAGTCTATTCTGACACTTCTCCCCAGATACACCAAACTAGTTGCATCTCATCATTCCCCAAACATATGCCAATTCTTCCAGGTAGCTGAAATTCTCTTCCCTTTGCCTGGGCTATCCTTTCTCATCTGCTCCACTTGGTGATTCTGATTCATCTTTTTATGACTCTGCCAAGCTCACCTTCCCAACACCCCAGAAAGGAGAATAATTCACTTCTGTGCTCCCACAGCACACTGTGCACCACCACCACTCCACATCTCCCTCCTGTACAACAATCATCACTTTGGATTCCCATTAACCGTGTGAGCATTCCCCTGCCTGAAACTATTTTCTTCAAACATAATTTTCCTCATTTCCTGGACATTATCTCAACATCTGTCCATTTTTCCTGCTTCATCAGAACACAGGTTCTGAGTCTTACACGCATCTTGAGATTGTGCAACTAGTCCAAATTTGGCTCATATACCAGAAAATGCAATGTGCCATATCATATTGTGTTATTTCTCCAAAAACATGTTATATCTGAAACCTAATGAGTAATGCCTCTGAAAGCTCAATGAGATACTCTAAAAGAACCAAAATTATAGAAATGCCCAATCTTGTTCAAAAGGTTTGTTTTTAGAAGGAAACTTAGGAGATGATGATAAGTGACTTACTTATCCATCTCGGTCATGTAATATAAATCACTTCAGAACAGTGAAGAATCTGCTCAAAGACACATAGGTAGTCAAACTCAGGGATGAATTTGTAGCCAGCATATTCTGATGCCAATGATAATACCACATCATAAGTCTGCCTGCAAGGCAACCCATATCATCATCACATAATAACAATAATGATAAGAATGACAACTGGAGCTAATATTTATTAAACACATACTAGATGCCAGAAAAAAATGCTAAGCACTTTATAATTAGTATTTCATTTTGTTCTCGCTTTATATACATATATATGGCATGAACTCTCTCTCCATTTTATATACAACCAGTTCTGGAAAGCTTTGAGATTTGCCTGAAACTACAAAATGAGTAATTAGCAAAGTGGGAACTTGAACATAGATTCATGAGGCAGCAGAAGAAGAGCTCTCACCAACTTGCCGTAATGCATTTCCCTGGATGCAATCAATGTTCAGCATAAATTTAGCTTTCATTTTTAACCTCTAGGACGGATTAACAGCCCTGTCCTTTGTGTTCCCACAGTACTAGGTACACCCCTCTATTAGACCACTCATCATGTTGCATTATGGCTATTAGTTTAAATGTCTGTCACCTCTACTGGTCTGAGTGCCTCTTGAGTCACACTTACATTATGTATCTTTCTATGCCCAAGGCCTGGTATAATGGCTTATACACAATAGTCATTTACTCAGTTTAACAAATAATAACAGGCATATAATAAATGTTTCTTGGATTAGTATAAGGCATATTCTCTCCACCTGTAGAATACAGACTGCTCTCCTATAAATAGGGATCATTCCCATTCTTTGATGCCAATCAATGTTCAGGACTTCAGGAGCCAATACACGTGTGCAACTGGCAAGAAATATCTTGGGAAAATACTACCCTATTATTAAAAGGCACTATTGAAAAAGGACCAAAAATAAAATTCCTACTCTCCTAACATGATCCAGCTGCAAGAGACAAGTTGTCATTACACCAGTGGAAAGTTATTGCCTCTAGTCTGGAAACCAGCAAACTGGCCTGAAGGCACAGGATACAGTCTTCACTGCCTATCACTATAAATGCCAACCACACTGTGCAAATACTATTGTGTCTTACCACCAGGTATGCAATCAGTGTCTGCTGGGCAGGTTGCCAGGCTGGCCATCTGTGTTGTGCTTGGTTGCTAGGGCACAGGCAGGGAGCTGTGTAGTGTCTTGCTTTCACCCTACCCACAAAAGCCTGAAGCAATGACAAAGGCTGTTCAAAGTGCTGGGGCACCAAGGAAATGTACATATTTGGCTTAATTCATAAAACTGTCATTGAAGGCCGGCTAAGAAGACCAAGATTTTTGTCCAGGCTCTGCAGCTATGAGACCACAGGTTAGACATTTATTTCTCTGAACATGTAAAGTCCTCACTTGTAAGTAAAAAAGACCCAAAGCTAAGTGTTTCTTTAGGAAACACTCTGTGTTTCACTTGCAATATGTAAAATGTTCATGGGTACTACATGGACAAACTTCTAAACATTTTAGCAGTTACAAATTATTGTAATGTGCACTAGAAGATAATAGTCATCTCAAACATTTGATGTCACATAAGTTCTTCAAATGAATGTAAACTAATTCAGTTTTTACAGTTGTTCTTGTTTTAAAGTTTTTATGTTATTTTCTCAAAGTAAGAAAATATTAACACCAATGAAGGGGGTAGGTGAATATGATGATAACTGTAAAGATGGAACACAAATGATGCATTGGATGAGTCAGATCTGGCATTCTAGCATTTGACTCTGTAATTCAATCACCAATGACTAATTGGCAAAATTATCCAGAAAATGCAGACAATAGTAAATTTATTCTGAAAATGACTCTATTTATATAGGCCCAGTATATCAAAACAAACACTTTTGAACACTTATAGGATATCAGGCGGTAGGCCGGGCATTGTGGATATGAAGACCAATCTTGACAGAGTCTAAGTAGGGATACATCTGGGAAAGTAAATTATTCCAGTTTAGTGTGATATTTACAATAATGTGAAGTAATCTGGGAGTCAGAGAGAGAATACCCACTCTTCCTCGGGGAGAGGAATAGTTGAAGTCATCACAGGGGAAATAAATATTGAATTAAGCTTAGAAGACTAAGTAAACATTATCTGAGTATATAAGAAGGGGAAGACCTTCAAGAGAGAAATAAAAGCATGTGAAGTGTTGAATTGCAAATCCAATGGAAAAATTTTTTTTCTTACTCTATATATCATTTGCAAACAAAAGCATCTATGTAAATGTAACTGTTTTGTACATTTCAAAAGTGAGAGATCCAGATATTGAATAACGTTATATACAATTCCAACCCTATGTTCTTTCTACTGTATCATATCGATATGGTTTGGCTGTGTACCCACCCAAATCTCATCTTGAATTGTAGTTTCCATAATTTCCACATGTTGTGGGAGGAACCTGGTGGGGAGGTAATTGAATCATGGGGATGGTTACCCCAATGCTGCTTTTCTCATGATAGCGAGTGACTTCTTATTAGATCTGACGGTTTTATAAGGGGATTTTCCTCCTTTTGCTCAGCACTTCTTCCTGCCATCATGTGAAGAAGGACATGTTTGCTTCTCCTTCCACCATGATTGTAAGTTTCCTGAGGCCTCCCCAGCCATGCAGAACTGTGAGTCAATTAAACCTCTATCCTTTGTAAATTACCCAGTTTTGGGCAGTTTTTGATAGCAATGTGAGAATGGACTAATACACATATCATATTTGCTATTCATATGTCAGAAACCTCACCAATATATACCCATTAATGGTTGCTACGGTTTGTACGTGTCCTATAAAACTCACATGTTGGAAACTAGCCCAAATGTAACAGTGTTTCAGGGTGAGACCTCTAAGAGGTATTAGGTCATGAATGATCTGCCTTCATGAATGGATTAATGTTGTTATTGTGGAAGTGAGTTCATTATCACTAGAATGGATTTGTTATAAAAGTTAGTTCAGACCTCCCTTTTTCTTTTACATGAGTTCACTCACTGTGGGATGCCTTCCATCATGTTATGATGCAATAAGGTGGCCCTCACCAGATGCAGTCCCTCAATCTTGGACTTCCCAGCCTCCAGAATTATGATGAATTCCTTTTCTTTATAAATTACCCTTTCTCAGGTATTTTGTTATAGCAGCACAAAATGGACTAAAATAATGGTATTTCCAGCTCATTTATTCTTAAACCACCAAGCATGAAATACTAATCAACAAAAGAAGGAATAATGAGATCTTTTTAAAAGCCAGTATCCCCAAACCAAGGCAACTTCTGGACCTTGTATTATTTCTCCATTAAAAAAAAAAAATCTGTAGAATAATTTCCCAAAACATTTTGAACAAATTATTTTAGACAGAAGCCACAAAGTTTCAGAAACACTCCCCCATGTTCTCTTGCCAGTTATACATAGACACATTCTTCTGAAGGAAGGATAATGGAAAGATCACATTTGTGGAGAAAATGTTATTACAGACAAAGCAGGAAGGAAGCATTTGGACTTTTGATGTGGAATGATGGCTTTGATTAATAACGCCGTAACATTCAGAAATTCACAGTTGGGGAATTCTCTATGAGAACTTCACTCTAGTGAGGACACTTAATCCAATCAACAGGACCTCCACAATTCCTCCTCCGTCTCTTTCAAGTTTTAATTTGAACAACCAAGACACAATGCCACAAATTCTCTACATTTAACTTTTAAAACAAAGGAACTAATTTTGAAATAGTATGGCTACATTTTTGTTTTCCCTATACATGTATCATCTAATATATCATCTTTTTTGTTTTGTTTTGTTTTGTTTTTTCTGAGTCTTGCTCTGTCACCCAGGCTGAAGTGCAGTGGCCTGATCTAGGTTCACTACAACCTCCACCTCCCAGGTTCAAGCAATTCTTGTGCCTCAGCCTCCTGAGTAGCTGAGATTACAGCTGTGCACCACCATACCTGGATAATTTTTTGCATTTTTAGTAGAAATGGGGTTTTACCATGTTGGCCAGGCTGGTCTCAAACTCCTGACTTCAAGTATTCCACCCACCTCAGCCTCCCAAACTGATGAGATTACAGACATCAGCCACCACACCCAGCCTACAAATATCAGCTATTCTAAATCAAGCTAGATATAGGGTACTGATTTTGGATTGGAGTGTTTCACCTGTGGGACTAGAGAGAAAACTGCATGGAAGCCAAATATAAAAAATGTTGACCTACAAATATAAAAGAGCCAGGGTGGCAGATAGCAGTTTGTGTTTTCTCATAAAAAAGAACATCTTTCACTTAAGGAGACAATTTGACAACAGAAAACTCAATCTAGAGCATGTTATTATAAAAAAAATACTATGAATTTTGGAGTTAGGCAGACAGGATTTTAATTCCACTCTGCCATTTACTAGCTGTATGATCCTGAGACTCTCTTGTGTCTCAATTTTCTTATGTGCAAAATGTTGCTTGTCTTAGTCCATTTTTGTTGCTATAACAGAATATCACAGACTGGATACTTTATAAAGAAAATCCATTTATTTCTCATATTTCTGGAGGCTGGGATGTGCATAATTGAGGGTCCAGCATCTGGTGAGGGCCTTTTTGGTGCATTATCTCATAGTAGAAGGTGAAATGGTAAGAGCTTGCAAGAGAGTGAGAAAGTAAGAAGGGGTTGGACTCACTTTCACAACAATCTACTGGGACCATAATAAACTCTTACTGCTGCAGTAATAAAATCAATCTATTCACGATAGCAGAGACCTCATATCCTAACCACCTCTTAGTAGGCTCCACCTCCTAATACTGTTGTGTTGGAGATTAAGTTTACAACAACTTGGAGATTAAGTTCCAACTTTGGAAGACACATTCAAGCCATAGCAGGGCTCATAGTATATACCATAAGGATTGCTGGAAGAATCATGGTACAAGTTCTAAGAGTACTTGGCAACAAAAAGAGTTATCATGTATGATAAATAATTGTTAGCCTTCATGCTCAGTTCAGTTCAGTTGAGAATGACATTTGGTTGTCTGAAGGAAGGTAAGATTGCTGGACAGTCTATATCTCTTCATCAATAGTTTTATTTTGGTTGTTTTGTTTGATGTACAGTGTATTATTAAATGTTCTATCTTCTGAATGCCAATACTTAATTGGTTCTTACTCTACTTATCTTGTATGTAGACTACTTTCTAAATTGCCTTCTCTATTTCCATATTATTTTTGTTAGTTATTTCTGATTTTGTAGATATATCCTATAATCAAAAATAATGATTACTTTATGTCTTTCTTTCCAGTATTTGCCCCTTTTCTTTCTTTTATTGGGTCTTGTCCTCTTGTTGGATTTTAATTAAAATGATACAAGCTAAATTTTCTTTAAAATTAGGTAAGCAATACAGTGACATGACTGGTGCTCTAGGTTTTTATAGAGATCACGAAGGAGACAGATTCTTATTGCCTTTTCCCAAAAGTTGCAACTGCCAACAGCATCATATCAAAACTGCACCAGATCTGTGTCACTGGGAAGAGACCAATTCTGGAGTGGCAGAAAGAATCTACACAGCAGAGATGCTATTTCCGAGAATGACTGAGTTTTGGCCCAGGAGATTGTGTTTTACCACTTAGTTGAAGAAAACTCATGTGTAGGCATATCTGCCATCTTGGGTTAGAGGAGTAAACAACCTCAGGTCTTGAGATAGACAGTTTCCTGGCCTCTGCTATCATGTCCAATACACAGTGCTGTCAGTAAGATTAAGAAAATTATTCAGGTTCATGAACCAAACTCAGCATACTCTTCAGAGAAGTAGGGTGCACACCACAATCCATTCTCACAAGCAGAGGCATTTCAGAGGAATGAATTTATAACTTTGAATTCCTCCTGCCCTGGAAGAATTTGGCCTTTTATCTTCAATTCCTCATAACCTCTGGACATATTTATCCCCATACAGTCAGCAGAGATATCTTTACAGCACCCATATATGACCAATATATTTATCTTTTTAAAATTAATAATGACTCATACTTTTTATTCTAACATGAACACCTCTATCACCACCCTCCTTCAGCTTTTGGCATTCCATGTCTTTGCACTGAATTCTTTGTCTATAATGGCTTCTCTTTCTTCTGTGATATCTATGTATAGCAAACTTCTGGCTAGTTTAGGCAACACCCCATGCAGACTTCCTCTGAGCTTATACTGTGTCTTGTGTCTTCCTTATCATAGAATTTATTATAATATTTAATTTGATCTCATTAGGCCTATTTATCTCTGTATTCCAGCTTCTAAGAACTGAGCCTGATGCATATAACCATTATCTTGTGTTTATCAATTAGGTTGCTTTCATCAGCAAATAACAGAAAACCCAATTCAAACTGGCTTCACTAAAAATAAAATGGGCCGGGCACGGTGGCTCAAGCCTGTAATCCCAGCACTTTGGGAGGCCGAGACAGGCGGATCATGAGGTCAGGAGATCGAGACCATCCTGACTAACACGGTGAAACCCCGTCTCTACTAAAAAACACAAAAAACTAGCTGGGTGAGGTGGCAGGCTCCTGTAGTCCCAGCTACTCGGGAGGCTGAGCCAGGAGAATGGTGTGAACCCGGGAGGCGGAGTTTGCAGTGAGCTGAGATCCGGCCACTGCACTCCAGCCTGGGCGACAGAGCGAGACTCCGTCTCAAAAAAAATAAAAGATAAAAAATAAATAAATAAAATGTACTGATTCAAATAATTGAGGGTCAAAAGATAGAACAGGCTCTACCTTTGATTTAATGCTATAGTTCTGGCTCAGGTGCGTGTATCTGCGGGTCTGTGTATATGCACATCTGTGTGCATGTTTGTATGTGTCTGTGCATCTATGTGTGTCTGTGCATGTTTGCGGGTCTGTGGGTCTGTGTGTCTGTATCTATGTATGTCTGTATGTGTGTCTATGTGTGCTCTGCCTGTGTGTGCTCTGCCTGTGTATGTGTATCTGTATCTGTATCTGTATCTGTATGCCTGTGTGTGTGTGTGTCTGTATGTGCTCTGTGTGTGGGTGTTTTAGATCTGCTTATTAAAAGGACCTAGAAACACTGGCACCCCTCACCCAATGGACAGTCTTGGTTCTTAGTATCTTAGTTTCTGTATATGCTTCTCTACTAAAATAATGATTATGTAATAATGATTACTTTTTGTAATCATTATTTTAGTAGAGGAACTACTAAAGGGTATTGATGGTTCCAGAGCTGAAGAAAGGAAAGTCACTTATCAAGATAAGTGATATGGTTTGGATCTGTGTCCCCACCCAAATCTCATGTTCAATTTTATACCCAGTGTTGGAGGTGGGACCTGGTAGGAGGTGATTGGATCATGGGGTGGAGTTCTTGTCAATGGTTTAGAACCATCCCCCCTTGGTACTGTATAGTGATAGAGTTCTCATGATATCTGGTGGTTCAAACGTGTGTAGCACCTCCCTGCTTCTCTTCCTCCTGCTCCGGCCATGTGAAGTGCTGGCTCCCCTTTTGCCTTCTACCATGATTATACACTTTCTGAGTGAATGCCAGCCTCACGCTTCCTGTATAGCCTGCAGAACCAGGAGCCAATTAAACTTCTTTTCTTTATAAATTACCCAGTCTCAGGTGTTTCTTTATAGAAGTGCGAGAACAGACTAATACAAAACACCTGGAATGTTCTGTTGCATGATAAACCAAGGAATTGCTGAATGAATGATGGTAACAGGTGGAGATGCCACTGGAGCCAGTTTGAAAGGCACCACTGGTCAATTCTAGAATAATATGAGCATCAAAATGAGGAATGATATTTACAGGCCATAATCCATTGAGTTAAAAAGAAATCCATTCATCTATACCAATATACATGGGATAGAAGGAAAAACTACAATTTACAGTAGAAGACATGAATTTATCCACAAAATACAATCTTATTAATCACTGATGAGTACAAAATACTTATTAGCTAACCTCACAGGAGAGAAACCTTATAGACACCTTTTAACCACGTGATAAAAGTTAACATCTCCAGTAATGATACGAATTAGCATTTGGTACTTAACAATATGATTCCATGAGAAGAATATTTAGCTAATATTACTATTAAAAGCTCATAGATCTTGAAGAATCATCATACAAACCTACACTGAGTACATACAAACCTACTTTGTGAACATTTCACAAAGTAACTATTCTGCTTTGTTTAAAAATGTCAGTCATGAAAGAAAAGAAAAGACTAAATAATTCTTTCAGGCTAAAAGGGAGTAAAAAGACATGGCAACTAAATCAACACACGTTACCGGATTGGATCCAGGTCATAAAAAGGACATTATGGGGACAAGAGAAATTTCAACTGGATGTATACATCAGGCAGCATTATTGGGTCAATGCTAACTTCCCGATTTTGACAGTTGTGCTGGCATTATGCAGAGAATATCCCTGTTTTTAAGAACTACAAACTGATGTAACTTAATTGCAAACAGCTCAGAAAAAATAGCATATATGCAATTAGGTATGTACAAAACAGAGAGAATGCTAGCAAAAGAAGTGGAAAAATGTTAACAATTGAGGAATCTGGATGAAGGGAATATGGGAGTTTTTTGAATTATTTTTCACCTTTTCTGAAGAATTTAAATTTTTTCAAAGTAGCAAGTTAAAAAAAAAAAAAAACAGAATGAAGAATAGAGATACTGATGTTGCTTGGAAACCAGAAGTGTTTATGATAACATACATCTCAGACCTCAGAAGTCAGACCCTACACTTCTTTGGGCATCCAAATTATAGGTGCATTATTCCTCAAGCTACTCAAAGAAAATTCATTCTTTTACCAGTGCTGCACCACACTTTACAAAATATCCCTGGGAATCTTCAGGACACTTTAAAATTTTCCACAAATCTCTCTTGGTTGTCGCCTTTTGTATAAACCAGGCATATATCTCCAGACAGCCATCTGTTCTTCCACAGGTCGCCCCTTGCTCTACTGAGATGATTTCACTCAAGTGGCAGCTGTTACCCTTCCTAATCTTCCTGTATGGCCCCCTCACCTGCCCATGAGATCACTGCAATCCTAGATTGGCTAGGCCCAGTTGTCCTCCACGTGGCTGCAATGAGCTGGGAGTCTATAAGGCTCTTCTTTTGGCTGCTGCCTCCAAATATAGCAAGCAGTTATTTTGAAAGCCCAACCTCAGACACAGTTCTCTTCTCCCCCAGATCTCCTGAGATCCCTGCAACTCTGAATGCAGCCCCAAATGACTTCCAAGGGGATGGGGCAGAGATTTTTTTCCCCAAAAAAACAAGGAGTAGGTGCTTGCTTTATATTTATAACAGAAGTTGACTAACTATACCGCAGGGGCTAAATCCAGCCTGCTGCCTGATTTTTTACGATCTGCAAGCCAAGAATAGTTTAAGCATTTTTCAATCATTGAACAAAGGTCAAAAAAATAATAAAATTTCATGACCTATGAAAATCATATAAAATTCAAATTGCAGTGTCCATAAAGTTTTGTTGTAATAACAGTCATGCTCTTTGGTTTACATATTGTCTAGGTCTACTTTCATGCTATAATGAAGTGCTGAGTACTTGTGACAGAGACCACCTGGCCTGCAAAGCCTAACATAACATATTTACTATCTGGTCTTTTACAGAAAGTTTGTCGACTCGTAAGCTAGATGACTGCAAGAACCTACAGTGGAGTCCCTCTGCAAAAAGGAGCAAAAGACAGAGTCTGCTCCTCCCAAAGCAAGTCCACATCTCTACTCCAGAAAAGAACAAACTATTTATAACTATTTAAATACAACCTTTTAATCTTAAAATTTACATTAAGTTTCTGGAATTCTGATATACCCAATTCCAAGTAAGCATGCATTGAGTTGGATTGAGCCTTTAGGAGTTGGAATATTTGGGACCTAGTTCCCAACCAAGTCTTCAGGACTTCTCAAATAATTAATTCAGGTCATACAAGAGATTTGGTGAATGATACAGAACAGTGGAAGCCCCATAAATGGGGGAAAGAGAAGATGTAGGGGTTATAGGAGAGGAGGGTATTGTTGGGGAAGTACATGAAGTCATAAAGTAGCACTTACTGAAGACCTGCGACTTTCTAATTGAGCCCAAGGAATTCTCCTGAATTCAGTTCAATTTGTGGGTTTGCATGCTAAAGAAAAAAAAATCAACTCACCTTGATTCTATTTTGATCATTATTTCCACAGGAAAGATTTCCAACATTCTTATTCAAATTGAATTTCATAGTAAAATACCTACTTCAAAATTGATGCCCATATGATTTTTGAGGAATTTTTACTACTTATACTTAAGGAATATTTTATATTGTTTTCATTAAAATGGAAGTTAAAATAATCCAGAAAGAAGAAATTTAAATATACTGATAGCCACCACAATGTTAAGACCCTCAACCGAACAGCCACAAAGAAATGAATACTGCCAATAACCTGAATGGGGTTGAACATTGATTCTTCTCCAGTCAAACTTTCAAATGAAAACACAGCCCAGGCAACACTTTGATTGCACAGTGGGAATCTTTCCTATTGCACCTATGTAGTCAGTAGGGCCTAGGATATCATATACAAGGGTAGCCAATCTTTGTTTACTGAGTAAATGTATGGTGCAAAAAGCTGTTGGCTTAAGATCTAGACCTTAAGGAGAGGACTAACTAAGTCTTTGCTTAGACTTCTAGTCCACAGAAACTATGAGATAATTGTGTTATATGTTAGCTGTTAAATTTGTGCTAATTTGTCACATAACAATAGAAAACTGATGTACTGGGCAATATTATTGTCTCAGTTTGGGCTGCTTAATAAAATACCATAAACAAGGTAGCTTATAAACAATAGAAATTTATTTCTTACAGTTCTGGAGGCTGGCAAGTTCAAGATCAAGGTGCCAGAAAATTTGATGTTTGATGAGGACCCACTTTCTGGTTCCTAGAAATGACACTTTCTCCCTGAGTCCTCACATAGTAGTGGGGATGAAGAAGTTCTTTGGGGCCTCTTTTATAAGGGCACTAATCCCTTTTATAAGGGCTCCACTTTAATGATCTAGTGACTTCCCAGAGACCCCACTTCCAAATACCATCACACTGGAGATTTGGTTCCAACATACAAATTTTAGGAGGACACAAACATTCAGACTGTAGCAATTCCTTGTGCCTGTTTGTTTTTCCTTTAGGATGGTCATTTTCTGCTGCTATGAGCCAGTTTGTGCCTTCAGGGACTAATTGTGTAAGAAAGACCCCAGAAACTCTTTGAACTGATTTACAGTGGCTTCTTCAGCAGTCAGCTATAAAGATGACTGGAGCACCTGGTACCTGAGTGAGGGCCAAGAATGGGCTCTGCATGTGCCCTCCCTCAACCCTTGCCCACCACCCGTTCTCACACAAATGCAGTGGGGGATGAACCTGTAGGGATGAGTAATCAGCCTAAAAGGAACAATTTTGCAAAATTGCAAAATTGCAAAAATAAATTATTATTCATGGGAAACATGCCACCAATATGATAGAGAAGAAAAAGTTTGATATTTGATGTCTGAACATTTGGGTATTTCAAGACATATCTCTGCCATTTACTCTATGATTAAGACTTCACGACATAAGTTTTCTGAGTCTCATCTTCCCACCTGTTAAAGGTGCCTAATGACAATACCTGAAACCATTTTGGCATTAAAATATTTACTGCATATTGTCAATGTATGCTAGGTATGATACTAGGCACCAGCATATAAAAACAAATGAAATGTAGCACCTGCTCTCAAGACTTGAAAGAAGCTATAATGTAAAGCATTGAACTGCAGGAGAAAAGTGGGAATCTTTCCTTTTTTACCTCCATAGTCACTAAGGCCATTTGTCGACTGAGCGAATGTATAGTACAGAAAGCTGTTAGCCTAATATCTAGTAATTAAACTGTACTTAAGGGAGAGAATGCCTTTTAAGTAGCAAAAATCTCTTATGGGTTATTTTACTATTTAAAAGTGGCACTGGCCAGGGCTAGGATAAAACAGTTAAACCATTTGACCCAGGAAATAAACCAGAATATTGGAGAGGAAGGTTTAAAGTAGTAGAAAAGAGGGAAGGAGGAAGAGGAACGGCAAGAATGCAGGCTGAGCTGAAATAATTTCCATGATCAGCTGTGAAGTTGCACACTTCTACATGCATACTCTGATGTTGGCTTGTCAGTAAAAGTCTGCTATCTATAATTCTTATCTGTGAGTTTGGGGAAAATAAATTAAAAGGAGATGTTTGCCAATCATCGATGAATGGCAGTGGGAGAAGTGAAGAGATGGAGAATAAGAGAGACTTGAACCAGGGCCGGAGGTGACAATGTAAAACTGAAGCTTGCTGGCCTGAATCCCTGGAGTCCTCATAGGACATTGAGATCCCACCATCTGTAGAATAGGGCTTTAAGCCAATGTATACCTTAATTGTGATAAACAAGGGGATCCCTGCAAGCTAAAGAGCCAAGGAACACATGGAGACTGACACAGAAGAAATGAGGAAATGAATGAATAAAAAGTCAAGAGCATGAGAGGAAAGTAGACATGACTTTGAAGGAAAGTCAGGCAAGAATGTATGGTTATACTCTTTTGTCAGCAGGGAATTACTTTATAAAGTAGAAAGAGAAGCTCAAAGAGCATCTCTTCCCTAGGGTATAGACAAGAGAAGAGAAGAGATGGAAAGCCATTTGGAAAAAGTGATGGGGAATTCAGGCATCAGGTCAACACCACGGTAAGTGGGAAGAACTCAGTGGGCCTGGCATTGCTGACATAAAGAGAAGGTCCCTGAGGGCAGAAGGACACCTTCCAGACAGACCTGCTGTTTCTCCAAAGGGGTGCTTGCTTCACATCCTTATTTTTCTTTTTTCAATCTTTACCTGATGCCTGAGACCTGGCCCTTCTCCTAATTCTTTTCACTGAAAGACCAGAAAATTTTTTAAAAGAGAAAAAGAAAGAAAGATAAAGAAAAAAGAAAAGACAAGCATAGCATTTATAGAAACATCAGCACTTCTGCAGGGGTGCAGACCCTTCTTTGAAAATGACTCTTTGGAAGAGGACTTTGGTGCCAAATACTTGAGCTGCTGCCAGTCTGTTATGACTCCTTCTTTATCATTTCCCCTCAGATGAGGCAGATCGAGACAGATCCACATTCCTTCCCCTCTGTTTGGGGCCCACTCTCAGTCATTGTCAGCTGCTGGTTTGCTGAGGTTCTTGGGGTTGAAAAAATCCACCTGGCAGCTCCATCTCTGTTTGCTGCAGCATTTATGTAAATGGGGTGTCATCTGGGAGTCATGGCAGCAGAGACACAACAAACAAAAGCAACCCACTGGCTTCCAGGGTGAAGAGCAAATTCCTCTTTAACTCGCTAGAATGTTTATGGAGTAGCTGAGTAGCCACACATCCTTGATCCTCTAAAGCCAGATAGTGGGCAGCTGTTGCAAATTATTTCTGAAGAGCTTATACATAAAATAATTCTTGCTGAACTTAACTATGTCACCATGAAATAGGACATTAATCTCATTTATGGGAGCTCCACCTTAATGATCTAATCACCTCCCAGAAGTCCCACTTCCAAATACCATTACTCTGGGGATTAGGTTTCAACATATCAATTTTAGGGGGACACAAACATTCAGACTGTAGCAATCCCTGTGCCCACTTTTTTCCCTCTAGGATGGTCATATCACCAAATGGTCTTCTGTTGCCATTTGGTGATAACTGTTCCTCTATGTTCTCTCTTCCTTCCTTCCTTTTTACCTTTCTCCTTTCTTCTTTCCTTCTTTCCTTCTTCCTTCCTTCCTATTAATTGAGCAACTAATAGATGCTAGGTCCTATGATTAGAAATGAGAATGTTACCAAGAACAAGGACATTATCTTTATCCTCATGGAACTCAGAGTTGAATTGAAGAAAACAGCAGACACATAACCAATGGAGAAAACACAGGCTATGAAAAAGGGAAGAGTGATTCCCTAATCGAGCCACGGGCTTTCAGAGAAAGCCTCCATGAGGTAGTCAGGTCTGAGTTGGGCTTTAAAAAATAAAAGCTTTTTAAAAAGCCAGACAAATGGAGAAGTGGTGAACAGATCTCTTTCTGGAACATGGTACAGCATGTGCAGCCATGAAGGATCAAGAAAACCCAAGGCATATTTGAGAGCTGCACAGCCATGCTGGTGTAGAGTGTGCTTATGTCTGAGGGGTGGGGCTTAGGCCCAGGCAGAAGTGGGACCATGAAATCAATTAAAAATGTATATAACACAAATACAATTACAGACACCCCCCTCACACACACACACACACATACATTGGTAAGCAATGTGAAAATTATGAAAGATTTCTTAGAGAAGGTGAAGGAAAGGCCCTACAACGCATAGCTCCCAGCAGAACCCTTTTTTCTCTACCACTGTCTACTCACTTCTATTTGTTCTCTTATTTATTCTCTTCTGGGCTTTTTCCTTCTGGTATCTCAAATTTCTTGTGATTTTCCTTATGCAGAGCAAATTAGCAACCATAATTTTCTTGTGGTCTCACCCTTACTTTTAAACAGCTTCTAGAAGTGTATGTTCCAAACATATGCATTGTTTACCCTATAGTGATTTTCATTTAAGGTGTTCTCTCCATCTTTAACCTGGGATGATATCACTGTCCATATGTTTTGTGAGTATCCAATAGTTTAATGTATGTAAAAGCTTGGGAAAGAACCAATCAAATCCAAGTATTCAATAAAGGTTGGGTATCAGCATTATTATTATAGAAAAAAAAATGTATATAAAGATTGAAACCAAAGACCTGGAGTCATAAAATGCCTAAAAGAAAACACGAAGGGGAAAAGCTTCATGACCTTGGACTTGGCAATAATTTTTTGGAGGTGACATCAAAAGCAAAAGCAACAAAAGAAAAATTAAACAAGTGAGACTGAACCAAAATCTTTTGCACAGCAAAAGAAACAATCAACAGAGTAAAAAGGCAACATACAGAATGGGAGAAAATATTTGCAAACCAAAGATCTGATAAGGTATTTATATCTAAGATATAAAAGAAACTCAAACAACTCAATAGCATAATAAATAAATAAATAAATAACAATTTTAAAATGGGCAAAGGACTTGAGTAGACATTTCTCCAAAGATGACATACAAATGTCCAATTGGTATGTGAAAACGTGCTCACTATCATTAATCATCAGAGAATGCAATCAAAACTACAATAAAATATCAACTATTAGAATGTCTATTATCAGAAAAAAAAAGATAAATGTTGGCAAGAATGTAGACAAATTGGAACCCTTGTACACTGTTGGGAATATAAAAATGGTGCAGTTGCTGTGGAAAATAGTGTGAAATTTCCTCAAAAAATTAAACATGGAATTACCATGTGGCCTAGCAATCTCACTTCTGGGTATATATCCGAAAGAATTAAAATCAAGATCTGAAAGAAATATATACACTTACATATCTATTGCAGCATTTATTCAAGCTAATATATGTTATTCAAGCCACTATTCAGTAGCCAAGAAATAGCCTAAATGTCTATATATGCGTGTGTGTGTGTGTGTGTGTGTTCACATACACAATGAAATATTATTCAGCCTTAAAAATACATATATTTGCATACACACACACAGAGGAATATTATTCAGCCTTAAAAAGAGAAATAGGGTGGAGCAAGATGGCCGAATAGGAACAGCTCCAGTCTACAACTCCCAGCGCGAGTGACACAGCACGAGCAAGAGACCGGTGATTTCTGCATTTTCAACTGAGGTACTGGGTTCATCTCACTAGGGAGTGCGGGACAATCAGTGCTGGTCAGCTGCTGCAGCCCGACCAGCGAGAGCTGAAGCAGGGCGAGGCATCACCTCACCTGGGAAGCACAAGGGGGAAGGGAATCCCTTTTCCTAGCCAGGTGAACTGAGACACACAACACCTGGAAAATCAGGTAACTCCCACCCCACTACTGTGCTTTAAGCAAACAGGCACACCAGGAGATTATATCCCACACCTGGCCGGGAGGGTCCCATGCCCACAGAGCCTCCTTCATTGCTAGCACAGCAGTCTGCGATCTCGTGGCAAGGCAGCAGCAAGGCTGGGGGAGGGGTACCCGCCATTACTGAGGCTTAAGTAGGTAAACAAAGCCGCTGGGAAGCTCGAACTGGGTGGAGCTCACAGCAGCTCAAGGAAACCTGCCTGTCTCTGTAGATTCCATCTCTGGGGACAGGGCACAGCTAAACAACAACAAAAGCAGCAGAAACCTCTGCAGACGCAAACGACTCTGTCTGACAGCTTTGAAGAGAGCAGCGGATCTCCCAACACGGAGGTTGAGATCTGAGAAGGGACAGACTGCCTGCTCAAGTGGGTCCCTGACCCCTGAGTAGCCTAACTGGGAGACATCCCCCACTAGGGGCAGTCTGACACCCCACACCTCACAGGGTGGAGTACACCCCTGAGAGGAAGCCTCCAAAGCAAGAATCAGACAGGTACACTCACTGTTCAGCAATATTCTATCTTCTGCAGCCTCTGCTGCTGACACTCAGGCAAACAGGGTCTGGAGTGGACCTCAAGCAATCTCCAACAGACCTCCAGCTGAGGGTCCTGACTGTTAGAAGGAAAACTATCAAACAGGAAGCACACCTACACCAAAACCCCATCAGTACGTCACCATCATCAAAGACCAGAGGCAGATAAAACCACAAAGATGGGGAAAAAGCAGGATAGAAAAGCTGGAAATTCAAAAAATAAGAGCGCATCTCCCCCGGCAAAGGAGCGCAGCTCATCGCCAGCAGCGGATCAAAGCTTGACAGAGAATGACTTTGACAAGATGAGAGAAGAAGGCTTCAGTCGATCAAACTTCTCAGAGCTAAAGGAGGAATTACATACCCAGCACAAAGAAACTAAAAATCTTGAAAAAAAAAGTGGAAGAATTGATAGCTAGAGTAATTAATGCAGAGAAGGTCATAAATGAAATGAAAGAGATGAAAACCATGACACGAGAAATATGTGACAAATGCGCAAGCTTCAGTAACCGACTCGATCAACTGGAAGAAAGAGTATCAGCGATTGAGGATCAAATGAATGAAATGAAGCCAGAAGAGAAACCAAAAGAAAAAAGAAGAAAAAGAAATGAACAAAGCCTGCAAGAAGTATGGGATTATGTAAAAAGACCAAATCTACATCTGATTGGGGTGCCTGAAAGTGAGGGGCAAAATGGAACCAAGTTGGAAAACACTCTTCAGGATATCATCCAGGAGAACTTCCCCAACCTAGTAGGGCAGGCCAACATTCAAATCTAGGAAATACGGAGAACGCCACAAAGATACTCCTCGAGAAGAGCAACTCCAAGACACATAATTGCAAGATTCACCAAAGTTGAAATGAAGGAAAAAATCTTAAGGGCAGCCGGAGAGAAAGGTCAGGTTACCCACAAAGGGAAGCCCATCAGACTAACAGCAGATCTCTCGGCAGAAACTCTATAAGCCAGAAGAGAGTGGGGGCCAATATTCAACATTCTTAAAGAAAAGAATTTTAAACCCAGAATTTCATAGCCAGCCAAACTAAGTTTCATAAGTGAAGGAGAAATAAAATCCTTTACAGATAAGCAAACGCTTAGAGATTTTGTCACCACTAGGCCTGCCTTACAAGAGACCCTGAAGGATGCACTAAACATGGAAAGGAACAACCGGTACCAGCCATTGCAAAAACATGCCAAAATGTAAAGACCATCAAGGCTAGGAAGAAACTGCATCAACTAACGAGCAAAATAACCAGTTAATATCATAATGGCAGGATCAAGTTCACACATAACAATATTAACCTTACATGTAAATGGACTAAACGGTCCAATTAAAAGACACAGACTGGCAAACTGGATAAAGAGTCAAGACCCATCAGTCTGCTGTATTCAGGAGACCCATCTCACACGCAGAGACATACATAGGCTCAAAATAAAGGGATGGAGGAAGATTTACCAAGCGAATGGAGAACAAAAAAAAGCAGGGGTTGCAATACTAGTCTCTGATAAAACAGACTTTAAACCATCAAAGATCAAAAGAGACAAAGAAGGCCATTACATAATGGTAAAGGGATCAATTCAACAGGAAGAGCTAACTATCCTAAATATATATGCACCCAATACAGGAGCACCCAGATTCATAAAGCAAGTCCTTAGAGACTTACAAAGAGACTTAGACTCCCATATAATAATAATGGGAGACTTCAACACTCCACTGTCAACATTAGACAGATCAACGAGACAGAAAGTTAACAAGGATATCCAGGAATTGAACTCATCTCTGCAGCAAGCAGACCTAATAGACATCTATAGAACTCTCTACCCCAAATCAACAGAATATACATTCTTCTCAGCACCACATCACACTTATTCCAAAATTGACCACATAATTGGAAGTAAAGCACTCCTCAGCAAATGTACAAGAACAGAAATTATAACAAACTGTCTCTCAGACTACAGTGCAATCAAACTAGAACTCAGGACAAAGAAACTCAATCAAAACCGCTCAACTACATGGAAACTGAACAACCTGCTCCTAAATGACTACTGGGTACATAACGAAATGAAGGCAGAAATAAAGATGTTCTTTGAAACCAATGAGAACAAAGATACAACATACCAGAATCTCTGGGACACATTTAAAGCAGTGTGTAGAGGAAAATTTATAGCACTAAATGCCCACAAGAGAAAGCAGGAAAGATCTAAAATTGGCACTCTAACATCACAATTAAAAGAACTAGAGAAGCAAGAGCAAACACATTCAAAAGCTAGCAGGAGGCAAGAAATAACTAAGATCAGAGCAGAACTGAAGGAGATAGAGACACAAAAAAACCTCCAAAAAATCAATGAATCCAGGAGTTGGTTTTTTGAAAAGATCAACAAAATTGACAGACCACTAGCAAGACTAATAAAGAAGAAAAGAGAGAAGAATCAAATCGACGCAATTAAAAATGATAAAGGGGATATCACCACCGACCCCACAGAAATACAAACTACCATCAGAGAATACTATAAACACCTCTATGCAAATAAACTAGAAAATCTAGAAGAAATGGATAATTTCCTGGACACTTACACTCTTCCAAGACTAAACCAGGAGGAAGTTGAATCCCTGAATAGACCAATAGCAGGCTCTGAAATTGAGGCAATAATTAATAGCCTACCAACCAAAAAAAGTCCAGGACCAGATGGATTCACAGCTGAATTCTACCAGAGGTACAAGGAGGAGCTGGTACCATTCCTTCTGAAACTATTCCAATCAATGGAAAAAGAGGGAATCCTCCCTAACTCATTTTATGAGGCCAGCATCATTCTGATACCAAAGCCTGGCAGAGACACAACAAAAAAAGAGAATTTTAGACCGATATCCTTGATGAACATCGATGCAAAATCCTCAATAAAATACTGGCAAACCAAATCCAGCAGCACATCAAAAAGCTTATCTACCACAATCAAGTTGGCTTCAATCCTGCGATGTAAGGCTGGTTCAACATACACAAATCAATAAATGTAATCCAGGATATAAACAGAACCAAAGACAAAAACCACATGATTATATCAATAGATGCAGACAAGGGCTTTAACAAAATTCGACAGCCCTTCATGCTAAAAAATCTCAATAAACTAGGTATTGATGGGATGTATCTCAAAATAAAAGAGATATTTATGAGAAACCCACAGCCAATATCATACTGCATGGGCAAAAACTGGAAGCATTCCCTTTGAAAACTGGCACAAGACAGAGATGCCCTCTCTCACCACTCCTATTCAACATAGTGTTGGAAGTTCTGGCTAGGGCAATCAGGCAAGAGAAAGAAATCGAGGGTATTCAGTTAGGAAAAGAAGAAGTCAAATTGTCCCTCTTTGCAGATGACATGATTGTATATTTAGAAAACCCCATCGTCTCAGCCCAAAATCTCCTTAAGCTGATAAGAAACTTCAGCAAAGTCTCAGGATACAAAATTAATGTGCAAAAATCACAAGCATTCTTATACACCAGTAACAGACAAACAGAGAACCAAATCATGAATGAACTTCCATTCACAATTGCTTCAAAGAGAATAAAATACCTAGGAATCCAACTGACAAGGGATGTAAAGGACCTCTTCAAGGAGAACTACAAACCACTGCTCAGTGAAATAAAAGAGGACACAAACAAATGGAAGAACATACCATGCTCATGGATAGGAAGAATCAATATCGTGAAAATGGCCATACTGCCCAAGGTAATTTATAGATTCAATGCCATCGCCATCAAGCTACCAATGAGTTTCTTCACGGAATTGGAAAAAACTGCTTTAAAGTTCATGTGGAACCAAAAAAGAGCCCGCATCTCCAAGACAATCCTAAGTCAAAAGAACAAAGCTGGAGGCATCACACTACCTGACTTCAAACTATACTACAAGGCTACAGTAACCAAAACAGCATGGTACTGGTACCAAAACAGAGATATAGACCAATGGAACAGAACAGAGTCCTCAGAAATAATACCACACATCTACAGCCATCTGATCTTTGAAAAACCTGACAAAAACAAGAAATGGGGAAAGGATTCCCTATTTAATAAATGATGCTGGGAAAATTGGCTAGCCATAAGTAGAAAGCTGAAACTGGATCCTTTCCTTACTCCTTATACGAAAATTAATTCAAGATGGATTAGAGACTTAAATGTTAGACCTAATACCATAAAAACCCTAGAGGAAAACCTAGGTAGTACCATTCAGGACATAGGCATGGGCAAAGACTTCATGTCTAAAACACCAAAAGCAACGGCAGCAAAAGCCAAAATTTCCAAATGGGATCTCATTAAACTAAAGAGCTTCTGCACAGCAAAAGAAACTACCATCAGAGTGAACAGGCAACCTACAGAATGGGAGAAAATTTTTGCAATCTACTCATCTGACAAAGGGCTAATATCCAGAACCTACAAAGAACTCAAACAAATTTACAAGAAAAAAACAAACAACCCCATCAAAAAGTGGGCAAAGGATATAAACAGACATTTCTCAAAAGAAGACATTCATAGAGCCAACAGACACATGAAAAAATGCTCATCATCACTGGCCATCAGAGAAATGCAAATCAAAACCACAATGAGATACCATCTCACACCCGTTAGAATGGCAATCATTAAAAAGTCAGGAAACAACAGGTGCTGGAGAGGATGTGGAGAAATAGGAACACTTTTACACTGTTGGTGGGATTGTAAACTAGTTCAACCATTATGGAAAACAGTATGGCGATTCCTCAAGGATCTAGAACTAGATGTACCATATGACCCAGCCATCCCATTACTGGGGATATACCCAAAGGATTATAAATCATGCTGCTATAAAGACACATGCACACGTATGTTTATTGCGGCACTATTCACAATAGCAAAGACCTGGAATCATCCCAAATGTCCATCAGTGACAGACTGGAGTAAGAAAATGTGGCACATATACACCATGGAATACTATGCAGCCATCAAAAAGGATGAGTTTGTGTCCTTTGTAGGGACATGGATGCAGCTGGAAACCATCATTCTTGGCAAACTATCACAAGAACAGAAAACCAAACACCGCATGTTCTCACTCATAGGTGGGAACTGAACAATGAGATCACTTGGACTCGGGAAGGGGAACATCACACACCAGGGCCTATCATGGGGAGGGGGGAGGGGGGAGGGATTGCATTGGGAGTTATACCTGATGTAAATGACGAGTTGATGGGTGCTGACGAGTTGATGGGTGCAGCACACCAACATGGCACAAGTATACATATGTAACAAACCAGCACATTATGCACATGTACCCTAGAACTTAAAGTATAATAATAATAAAAATTAAATTAATTTTAAAAAATACAAAAAAAAAAGAGAAATAAATCCTGCCATACCCAATAACATCAATAAACTCTGCAAAGCCAAGTAAAATAATCTAATCACTGAAGCTAAGTAAAATAATCCAGTCACAAATGGACAAATACTGCATGATTCACCTTCTGTGAGATATTTAAAATAGTAAAACTCATAGAAACAGAGAACCAAATGGTGGCTGTGAGGGGCGAGAGAGGAGAAATGGGGAGTTGTGTTCAGTGAGTATAGAATTTCAGTTACGTAACACAAATGTTCCAGATATCTGCTGTAAACATTATGCCCATAATTAACAATACTGTACTTTGCACTTAAAGATTTCTTATAAGGATAGATCTCATGTTAAGTGTTCTCACTACAATTTTCTCAAATCGTGTATTAGGGTTCTCTAGAGGGACAGAACTAATAGGAGATTCATATATATATGAGTTTATTAAGTAGCATTAACTCACACGATCACAAGGTCCCACAATAGGCCATCTGTCTGCAAGCTGAGGAGCAAGGAAGCCAGTCCAAGCCCCAAAGCTGAAGAACTTGAAATCCAATGTTCAAGTACAGGAAGCATAGAGCACGGGAGAAAGATGTAGGCTGGGAGGCTAGGCCAGGCCAGGCCAGTCTTTTCACATTTTTCTGCCTGCTTTATATTCTAGCCATGTTGGCAGCTGATTAGATGATATCCACCCAGATTAAGGGTGGGTCTGCCTTTCCCTCCCCACTGACTCAAATGTTAATCACCTTTGGCAACACCCTCACAGACACCCCCGAAGATCAATACTTTACATCCTTCAATCCAATCAAGTTGACACTCAGTATTAACCATCAAAAATTGTATGAATATAAACAGAATCTTGGACAGGTGGTCTAATCTGCATTTCAGAAAGATTTTATAGTCAGTAGCATGAAGTAAGATGGAATGCAGGAGAGGAGGGCTGAAAAGAGAAAGGCCATGCACGCAGACCTCCATCAAGTCAGCCACAGAAACACCCCAACAGGAGAGTATGTGTGTTTTGTACCAAAAGCAATAGCTCCTGGACTAACTAGCACACCACAAGGGGAATGTCAGCTCCCTTCATGGTTAAATTCTGATCCATTTCTGATATATAAAGAGAATGAATAATGCCTTCTTCATTTAACCCTTCAACCTTGCTCAACTGAATTTAATTCTCACTTACTGGTTACCTAATTTATGCCAAGCACAGTTAGAGATACAGGGATATTAAGATAAATCAGCTAATGCTTTGTACCTTTATGACCTGATAATTAATGGCTATTGGCGGTATTAAAATAGTACAGTAAACAATAACAGCCCAATCATTAATTGCCCCCATTTTATAATTTTCTTTTATTTGCAACATCAGGTCCCAGGAAAATAAAATAAAATTAGAAGATTATTGAGTGTTTTGCAAATTAACTTTGCAATGAAAAGACACATGGTTTCTGTGGAGTCTAAAGTAGTGGAGAAGGGGACTAATGTGAACTAGGCTGAGCATTCAGGGAGAAGGGTGATATGCTCAGTCTCAGCTTGCTAGTGTCCTGTTGTCTGGTTTGGATGGAGATCTGAATGGTGGGCAGATGATAATGTTGGCACAGCCCACTGTCTTGCAGAGCTAGTGAAGGTACAACCTCTACCGTGGGAACTGGAACACCCAGGAAAGCTTAAACAATAGCTCTTCCATGAAAAAAGTGGACACAAACAATTTTATTTGATTATTATACATCTGCCTGGGTTTGCTTTTCAAGTTCACAGGCTCTGAGATTTTGAGTGTGCTCCATTCTAAATTTCCTTTCTTTTGTCTGATGAAGACATTCATTTTCTAACACATTTTCTATAAAGCTTCTCCTAAAGCCAGGAGGAGGACTACTAAAGCATTGGTACATCCTCCTTGTAGTGTATAATATGGTACATATTATAGATTAAAACGATGTGTAAAATCATGTAATACAATGATTGCACCATGTTAACTAACATATATGTCATATATGAAATGATATGATACAGTATGATGTACTGTAATTATTTCCTCAACTATCTTGGCCATGAGACTATGAGCTATTTGATGACAGGACAGTGGCTTATTTATCTCTTTATCTTTAGGCATAGGAGTAACTGCAAATTAATTAGAGCTCAGGGTGCATGTTTGATAGAGGACGAAAATAAATGGTAAAAAAACAGAAAGAAAAGGATGAGGGAAAGCAAAGACAAGAGGAAGAAAACAAATAGGCAATTTCTTTCACAAAGAAAAAAACAGCACTAGACTTCTTCTTAAAAATGTCTTCCGTATTTCACTAACTCAGACTTTCTTCCTCTAACAGCTCTGGCACTCTTCCAATCAACTATCAAGAAAAAAATGTGAGAGTGTAGGTTCCGCATCTTGACATCTTCTCAAAGAAGGTTAAGAGTACTCCATGCATTTACTCACACTTTAGAAGAGTGAGATAAGAAAAAGGAATCATTATATGTAAAGATAAGCATCACTATTCAAGCATGCACAACATAAAGTATTGAGGGGGGAAAAGGGGGCAGTAAGATTAGTGAATTTTGCCTGTGAAGACCAGGGACTGAGGAATATTTGAGATGGGTTTTGAAGGTGAAATAAGAGGTACAGCCTAGAAGAAAAGAATATTTCAGGGAAGATGGTCCTCACCAGAGTGAATCCTAAAGTTTTCTAGCATTTAGATTTTGTATCACCAGTTGAGTTGTAGTGGGAAGAGTTTGAATATTTTCAGCAAAAGTTATACTTGTAAATATGGCATTATTCCTTCAAAACCTTGGTCTTCAGGACTGATTTTGATGGAAGGTTTGACTCATAAACTAAGTGAGACCTCATAGTTCAGATTGCTCATTTCACACTTGGAAAATCTGAGGAGCAAGAGGCAAACAGACTCATTAAAAATTATTCACAACTAAATAGAGACAGGGTCAGAGTTGAACCAAGGTTCCTTTAAACCATTAAGACAATAAAAATTGGGTCAAACTCAATACCCTAAAGGGAATCCCCTATTCAACATAGTGTATCTGTATATCTGTCCTCTAAAGATGGGGCCTCCTAGGCCAGGAGTTGGAGACCAGCCTGGTCAACATGGTGAAACATCATCTCTACTAAAAACACAAAAATTAGCTGGGTGTGGTGGTGGGCACCTGTAATTTCAGCTACTTGGGAAGCTGAGTCATAAGAATCACTTGATCCAGGGAGGTGGAGGTTGCAGTGAGCTGAGATCAAGCCATTGCACTCCAGCCTGGGTGACAGATGAAAACTCTGTCTCAAAAAAAATAAAATAAAAATAAAATAAAAAATAAAAATAAAACCCTCCTATTCTGCATGTCCTCATCCTAAAATGAATTTAACAACAAAAGCCAGTGTTCATACATATCTATAACTCATAGACTTGTGAGGAGCTGATGAGACACTGTATGCACAGTTCCTACATGTAGTGGATTAAATGATGATATATCTATGTCCTAATACTCAAAATCTGTGATTGTTACCTTATTTGGGAATGGGTCTTTGCAAATGTAATAGAATTAAAGCTGTCAAGATGAAGAGATCATTCTAGATTATCTGAGTGGACCCTTAATACAGTGACAAGTGTCTTTATAAAAAGACACACAGAGAAAAAAAAGAGGAAAGATGACCATAGAGGTTTAGATGTGAATGATCTGGCCAAAGCCAAGGAACACCTGGGAGCCTCTGGAAGCTGGAAGAGACAAGGAACATAATCTCCCCTACAGCTTCTGGAGGGAATGTGGTCCCGCCAACAGTTTGATTTCACACTTCTGGCCACCAGGACCTGAGATAATAAGTTTCTCTTGTTTTAAGTCATGAAATTTGTAGTAATTTGTTATGGTGGCCACTGGAAACTAACACAGGAACTAGAAACTAGAAGATAGTGTTAGAAAAGTATATATAGGTTCCCATCTCCATCTGCTGGAAAGCTCATTCTGAAAACACAACTGACATCTTCATTCCTTTCCTTTCGGTTTTTTTTGTTTTGGTTTGGTTTTTTTTTTTTTTTTTTTCTCTCAGCCAAGTAGAGAGGGGGCATTTGCTCCATGAACTCTGTTCTGGACCTTATTAGTTCTGATGTCTCTAGCTAGGAGTAAAAGGCAACAATAATACTGAAATCATAGTGAAAAACCCTCCCAAGAATGGGGAGGTATAGGACAGCAAGATGGAAAAACCAGCATCAACGTGTCTCCTTTTACTGAATTATATAAGGCAAGAGGAGGGTGTTTTGAGGCCTGACTGGCTGTCTTCACTCTTACTAACTCACAATGTGATCACTGTGGAGTTGTGAACTCCTCCTTTTTGAGTCTCAGTTTTCTCAATTATGTGAATATTGGAAGCCATTTAATTTTGATAGGAAAAATAAAGAGGCAGTAAACTATTATCTACTCCAAAATGCATCTGGCTAATTCTACTCTACCATCTTTCTGAACTTTAAACATAAAGATGAGAAATAATTCACCCAGTTACATGGATATTTGTTCCGTTATGCATTCTACTACACCCCCCTCTGTGGGTATCAGTGTTGTGTCCATTAACCTGGCATCCAAGGTCCTGCACGATCCTCTACTGTATTTCTTACCATTCCTTACTATTCCTCATACATTATGCTTCAGTATCAGTGAATGCTTTTCCACTTAATACTGTTTTTTTCTAGCCAGAGATGGAATTGTCAGAGACAAAACATCAAGAAGCAGCAAAGACCCTGCTATAGGCACATTGATATTGTTTGGCTGTGTCCCCACCCAAATCTCATTCTGAATTGTAGTTCCCATAATCTCTACATGTCATGGAAGGAACCAATAGAAGGTAATTTTATCATGGAGGTGGTTACCCTCTATGCTATTCTCATGATAGTGAGTTCTCACAAGATCTGATGGGGTTTTAAGTGGCTTTTCTCCCTTTTACTCACTCATTTCTCTTCCTGCCACCAAGTAAGAAGGATGTGTTTGCTTCCCCTTCAGCCATGATTGTAAGTTTCCTGAGGTCTTCCCAGCCATGCTGAACTGTGAGTCAATTAAACCTCCTTTCCTTTATAAATTACCCAGTCTTAAGTGTCTTTATTAGCAGCATGATAGCAGACTAACACACCCTTCCTTGCTTTTGCCCAGAATCCCCGTACATCCCAAGCAACCGGGCACGATCTTAACTTCCAAGAAACAAGAGATGCTTGTGGGAAACTTAGACTTCTTAATCACAAACTATTCAACTAACGAATTATGTACGGTGATTTCCCATTTCATAGTTCATATCTCATCCAATTGTATCATAAAATGCTAGAGTAATATCAAAAATTGCAGGAAACCTTTCAGTTTTTGCCAATATGGAAATCCAAGGCCCAAAAAGGAAAGAGATGCCCAGCTGCACACCCCAAGTTAGTGGCACAGGAAGGACTAGTATCCAAAATATCCTGAATCACATACCCCGCAGTCTGTTTCAACAATACGACCTTTCAAATGTCCATTGGTGGGGTAGTTCAATGTAATGAAATGTGTAGAGAGGGAACAAAGGAAGGTTACAAAGTTATAAAACAAGTTTAGCTGGCCAGCATTACACCCATCATTTTGAAATAAGAGTGGAGAATAGAGAAGTATGAATTACTGCTTAGCTGTGTTCCACTAGTACAATTATTCTCAAAGGCAGGGGTGGGAAGGCGTATCCCTTAGGGGACATTGTCAATGTTTAAAAACATTTTGGGTTATCACAGAGAGGGAGAAGTTACTACTGGCATCTAGAGGTCAAGAATGCTATAAACATCCTACAATGTGCAGGACAGTCCTTCGCAACAAAGAACTTCCAGCCCACAAGGTCAATAGTTCAAAGGTTAAGACCACTCTATGGGTAGGATTTCTCTTTTACAAAAACAGCTTCTAATGGGATCAATATTCTGATAACCTGTCTCGGCCAGAAATTTGAAAACACTCAAGGGTTTGGAGTATAATTAATCTAGTCTTTCAGTTACACAGAAAGGTTCATTGTAGTCATCTCTACAGAAGTTAAATAAACCAATGTTAGTAATGGTAATCTATGAGAGTAATTAAAAAAAAAAATCTTCCTATTACCTTTTTTCCTCTTTATTTCTTCTTCTGGTAATATATTCCTCTGTTGCATATTAAATGGAAAGAGTTGTGATCAAGGCCTAAAAAAGTTGGGTCACAATCCTTTCCACTTAATATGTACCCAACAATCAATCCAAGGTTAGAAAGATTAAATTAGTCATATATATTTTTTTCTTTCTTTCTTTTTTTTTTTTTTTTTTGCTGGCTTGGAATCTTAAAGTAATATGAAGCAGGGTTTCTGATGTCATCTTCCTCATTACTTGCAAAAAGGGCTGTGTAGAGGAGAATGCAGCCATCAGAGATAACAGATAAGTATAAATTGTGTATTCCATTTACAATGGCGATCAGTTTGGGTTCCCAATGTCCTAGTTCTTAAAGTTCTTCCTTCAAGTCTTTGGGCTACCCTAGAATCCAGCTGCAAGGACCAATAAATTCTTTTTTTTGGCATAAACTGATTTGAGTTGGATTTTTGTCACTTGTAGTAGAAAGAGTTCCAACTAATAAACTCACATTTACAGAGCATTTGAGAGTTAGCTAAGTGTTTTCACATTTGCAATCTTATTTGCGCCTCACAAAAAGCCTATGCTTTATCTATCCAGCAGGGATAGGAAGCATTGTCTCACTAGCATGTCTGAAAACTAAAACCTGAAGTGGCTGAGGTTAAATGACTGCCTCAACACTACTATCATGATGTTGAAAACTATGGAACCTGTCCATAGGAAAAGAAGTATACATTCTTACAGAGTAGCACTCTGTAGTAGTAAGAGGTAGTAGAATAAAAATAACAGAGTAATAGTTAACTCATACAGAGTCCTTAGTGTGTCCCATGCTCTACTAAAGTGCTTTGTGTATATTAACTCATAAATCCTCACAACAAACTTATAACAATAGGTACAATTATTCTCTCCATTTAAAGGTCAAAACACAAAGACATTTGAGTAAATGGCCCAAGGTCCTCTAGATAATTAATGACAGAACAAGTATTCATATTAAAAGCCCTGATGCTTAACCACTGCACCATATGGAGGCTCAGAGCAGCTATGTTTTTTGACCCAACTCCTCCCTACATGTGCCTAGGACAGGTGGAACCAGGATCCTAATCCTGACCTGACTTAAAGGTCTTTCTTCTAATATGGTGCCCAGTAACTTCTCCCATTCTTGATAGTGGCCTGCAATGCCAGGATTTACACTAAGAGTTCAGACTCCAGACTCTAAGCTTAGTGATAATGTCTTTTTTTTTTTTTTTTTTTTTTTTTGAGACCAAGTCTCACACTGTCGCCCAGGCTGGAGTGCAGTGGCATGATCTCCACTCACTGCAACCTCCACCCTGCTTTAGATTCAAGTGATTCTCCTGCTGCAGCTTCCTGAAGAGTTGGGATTACAGGTGCCCGCCACCACGCCCAGCTAATTTTTTGTATTTTTAGTAGAGATGGGGTTTTACTATGCTGGCCAGGGTGGTCTTCAGCTCCTGACTCCTGACCTCGGGATCCATCCACCTTGGCCTCCCAAAGTGCTGAGATTACAGGCGTGAGTCACCGTGCCTGGCAATGTCTTCTTATATACTCATTCAATACATATTTAGTAAATACTTATTGTATGTTGAGCACTTTAAAAAGCTATCTGGAAGGAAGAATGGTGATGATGCCCATTGAGGCTTACTGAATTACAAATCTATTCTTATCCTTGAAGAAGATGAGATTCAGACTTTGGGGATTTAGGAACTTTGGAAGAAGAACCATCTGCATCTTATTAGGAAAGGACAAGAAAGTTTCCTTTGCCAACCTCAGAAGCCAAGTTAAAAATACGCTAGTTCACAGTTCATAGCAAAAGTTGGATCTGTCATACCCAAATCCCTTTTGTTCCAAGAAGACATGTGGTAAGGATGGTCAGGACTTGTTTATTTCATGGCTTACTAGTAGTAAATGTGGGCTGAGGGTTTTTGCTCTGTCCCCTTCATGTCCTGCCACTGAAAAAACAAATAAAAAGGAAGCTTTGAGTCCAAGGAAGCTTTGAGTCCAAAATAGATGGCTTTTACAGAGATGAGAAAGCTATTCATCATTATTCTGGAAAAGAAGGACAAAATATTTAACAGTAAAATTCATTTTACAACCTTTGGAAATGTGGTATAGGATAAATAAATATGACGATTATTTGAAAAACTTTCACAAATTTCAAAATTCTTTCTGAATCACCTTTACTTCTCCAGACTTTTGAATTCGTTGATATGTATTCTCAAGAAGGATATATCCACCCCAGGACCTTCACACTGTAACCTATCACCTTGATATGAAGACTGAACAGAAAGAATATTACACATGGACACATATAAAGGTCAAAGGCCAGTCCTAAAGGGTAGGAAAATTTCTGAAGCTTAACATGACTAACAGAGCATCCTTGGTTCAGAAGGGAGAAGTGGTCAATTTTAGAAAGAGAAGTTTGCTTGTTTTTTCCTTATACATTAATGTAAACATGGTGCTAATGAAAAGAGTTTGATAAAAGCAACCCCTTGAGTTCATTGGGCAAATTGATCTTTCCCTGAAAACTAGATATTATTGTGTCCTTCTAAAAGGATGAGTCCATTGAGGCTCAGAGGATAAAATGAGTTACCCAAGGTCAACAGAGAGTAATTGGTAGATTTGGGAGTATAGTTTTCTACATTCTCAAGGCCCCTCAAACCCATCCTTTCTTAAGCCTAACATATTGTCATTCTCCCCAAATGGAACCTCCATTTGTGTTCCTTGTTTTGGTGTTGGCAACCTCGTTCACCAATCATCATGGCTAAACTCACCACCATTCCGTATGTCTTACCTCCCTGTTTCACTCAGTCATCAACTCCCACAGACCCTAGTTTCATACTCTGTGGTGGCCCCAGTAGTCCTGGCCTCCCATGCCTACCTAAGTTATTGTCAATGCCTCCAATCTGATCTCTATCCTATCATCTTTTTCCTTCCTTTATGCAGCCACCGGAACAGAAGAAAACAAATTCTACAGGGTCACTCACCTGCTCAGAGACCTTTAACATCTCCACATCACTGGCAGGATAAAGTATAAGCTTCTTGGCTGAGCACACAAGAACCTCTTCTTTCTGGTCCTGCCTTACTACTCAGCTCATCTCTCCTCACTCTCTCTGCTTTGCTATCCTCCAGAATCACAAATTGCGTGTAGTGTCCTCAGGTAGTGTGGTGTGTCTTATCTCTGTGCACTTGCTCAGATTGTTCCTCCATCATTGTGGTCCCCTCTGCTCTTCCTCCACATGGATAATGACTCCTCATTCTCTAAGACTCAGCTTGCTCATCTTTTTCTGTTGTTGTGTGCGTGTTTTCAGAAAGTTTTTCCTGAAGCCCTAAATTCCCCACCTTGAGGGGCTCATACCTGCCTGTGATTGTCATTAGCTTACCATGTTGGTTACCCTGATCTCTTTATGCATCTATCTCCTCACCCAGAGTGTTAGCAAAGGCAGCAATGATCCTGCTCTACAACAAATAGACAAATTCTAACAGAATAAACCCACAGGTAAAATCTCTCCTGTGTTTGAAGCAAACAATGACAAGTCATGATTTATGTGAATGAAAAAATGGAAAATAAAACGAAAGGAACACCTCATCTACTAGCACTTACTTTAAGTATGCCTTTCCTAAAGTCCTTTAAAGAAAAAAAAGACTCACCAAAGATGAATCTCCTTGGATCTTACATTTTTCTGAATCTTGTTACCTGTCATTCCTCAAGTAAGAGCTATTATATATAAAATGTCAAATTCATTTCACAAGGTTATTTATTTATTTATTTATTTATTTTACCTTTTCTGGTTCAACTTTCTATTGTCTAAGAAATAAAATGGAAACTACTTAGCCAGGCATTCAGGAATCTGCATAGTCTGATGCAAGACTAACTTTTAAGTCTTACAATCCACCATTCTCTCCCTAGGAACACGCCTGTATTGTCTCAGTCTGGTGCTTTTGTTCCCAATTTTCTCTCTCACACATAAAAAAATAATAGATAAGTACAGGGGTAAAGTTAAAGTGGGGAAGTCAGTCCATAATTGAAATTCATCTGATGATAATATCACTCCCATTTTTCTATAGGAACAGAGAAAAAAAATTATCCTCCAAATAGCATTGCTCAGATATTTCTCATTGTTCTTATTGTGAAATCCATTATACCACTCAGAACAGATTTATATGGCCTCCTTCCTCCATATGCATAAAAGCACCACACCCACTCTCACTTGAAGAAAGAGAACTAAGATTATTCTGTCCTACTATGTGCCAGATGTAGCACAGAGCTTATGTTAATCCTCCTACCAATCTTCAGAGGTAGGTCTTAGCCCTCTATTAAAGTAGAGGAAACTAAGGCTCAGAGGAATTAAGCAGAAAAGGTTGTCAAATTAAATTAGAGTCAGGATTTGAATATCATTAATTGAATCCAAATGACCTGTTTCCCCCCAATATTGAATTAATGAAGTTGTAGAGTTTTAAAAGCTCTTGAATAATCTAAAGCTTCGTGGAGCCAAAAAAAAATTCACTGTCACTATTATTACAAGATGCTCTTTCTATAGTAAGATTTTAGGAAAAGAGGATTGTCGTTATTAAAAAAAAAAAAAAAAAATAAATTCCAGGGACGTAGGCCAAGCATCAGAATTAAGGGATGAGCAAAAGTATTGAAAACTGAAGAAAAAAAAGAAATTGAGTCTAGTGATGGGATAGGTTAAGACATGGCATTCTGTTCCCAAGGAAGAAACAACACATGGAGCAATGCAGTCTGGAGGAATAGGGTGTGGCTGGCTGCACACAGCCAGGGAGTTGGCAGGGAGGCCTGAGGAGCAGCAGGCTTTATAGCAAATTGCTGTTCCCAAGTATCTGAGCCATGGGGGCATTGGGCCCAAAAGACGTTCTTGGAACCAGGGCCTACAGAAGGAGGCAGAAGTAAGTAAAAATTACAATAAATCATGGGCTCCATGTGTCAGGACTCACAGGAATGCTTTCACTTTGGAGGCACTTTTTACACTGGCACCAGGGTTTTTCCACAGAAATCCTATCCCAAGCTGCAGTTTCTTACTCGAGAGTTATTGGGAATCATGTTGGAAACAGGTTACAAAACAAGGAGACTGTATTTCATCACATGGCCTTGGAGGCCAAGTCTACTTAATTTTTTTTTTTCTGGAAGAGCATATGTCTGTTACTTACCCAGTGTCTCTCAGCCTCAAAGTCTCCCACCCCCATCCATACTCAGTGACACTGAAGCTGAGATTCTGAAAACTATACTTCCCAGACTCCTTGCCAGCCCACTTCCCATTCAAGCCCTGCAACAGGGGAAATTCACGGGAGACTAGAAGCTGGCAGGATGAAGAGGACTCTCTTCCTGTTTCAGACCCCATTAAATGCTTCCAGAGGAAAAGAAAGCTATGGTTCCATTATCTAGCTTCTTTCAGCACTCCCAGCACCTGCCGCAGGATTCCTCATTAGAGACCAACATGAGCTGGCCCACCAAGTCTGAACTCAAGTGTTCAGTTCCCATCTCAGAGTTCTGAGCACTGGCAAGCGTGTGCCCTCCCTGAGGTCTGACTTCCAGCCTTCAAGCACTCTTTAAGATGTCTAAGCCTGGCCACAGGGTGCCCCCACTCAGAAGCTGAAGCACCAGTCACAAGACACAGGCACCTTCCAGAAGTATGAGGCTCAGCCATGCAAGGTTTCTCCTTTGCACTTGTGTAAGTTCTCATAACACCACCTTTCTCTCCTTTTTCTCCCTGCCTGACAGAAGCAGCCACTTCCTGCAGTTACTGATGTTTGGATTACCTCAGCATCCCCTGTTTGCTACATCAGCTTTCTAAAATACATGTGATCTATTCCCTATATTAAATCCCCTCTATTTGAAATTTCTGATTTGCTTTACATATTCCTGACTAGAACCTGCTGGAACAGGGCATTCATAACTTTAGTGCAGTCTTGTCAAATCTCTTACAAGGATAATTATACAGAAAGAAAATTTTAGCTCCTAAAAAAAGAAAACTAGCCTATTAAGTTGCTCTCTGTCAACAAGAAAGAATATACTAACCTCATAGGTACAAAAGTTCTGATTCTTCGTTCACTCCTGAATGAACATGACCTGAGCCCCAGCAAGATAAAGATGTCTTAGGCTCTAGGAACAAAACTTGGAATGAAACATGATCTCTACCCCCCAAGGGAGACTATAATTATTAGAGAAAAGGTCAGTTATAATGCCACAGTGGAGGAATCTATTAGAGCAACGAGAGGTCAATGAAGGGACAAAAGAGGAAGCCTGAAAAAGTTGCAGAGAAGGTATCCCCTTATCTGAGTCAAGAAGAATGTATCAGTCTTTTTGTTGTTCTTGTTGCTGTTGTTAGTGTTGTTCAATTGCAAGGAGCAGAAACCAACTTTGGATAACTTGAAAAAAAATGCATATGTTGGGAGCTTATGAACAAGCTCAGAGGGTCAGCTCTGAGGGCCATGAGAGAATGTTGAAAAAAGAGACTTGAAATAGATAGAAAAGAGGTAACACTAGACGGTGTTGGAGCCAAAAATGGCCTGATATCTGTACCCAGATGGCCTGCTGAAATGAATGAATCCATACATTTTATGCACTCTCTTGGGAAAAAGCCCAGTTGGCCTAGCATGGGTCAATGCTCATTTTATGACTGTACCAAATGAGTTAGATTAAAGATCAGCAGGGTATCCCTGCCAACAATGGGGAAGATAAAATTCCCCAAAGAGAAATTAGGTCCTCTGGAAAGAAGAAATAGATGATACCTAAACTGGAAAAAAGAAAAAAAAAAAGGCTTGGGAGAAATAAAACAAAGGTATTCACTGCAAAAGTGAGTGAGAATTTTCTAATTGGAGACAAAGAGGCTGGGCATTCCAGGCATGAATGAAGGTTTGGTGGTGAGAAAGACACAGTAAGGCTGCAAAGTGGAGGTAAGGCTGCTGGTGTAAGCAGGGACCAGAGAATGAACGGCAGCATCCTCAGCAGTTCACCAATTTCTCGGAATTGTTGCAAGCACGCATTTTGGCCTTTTTTTTTTTTTTTTAAGCAAAACATCTTCAACATTGTAATCTTAACAAGAAAATTTTCAGTGGAATGGAGCAGACAAAACCTGATTGGGGTGGGCTAGGGAAAGAAAGGATGGTGAGGAGGAGGGCTGATGGTGAGGAGGTGGGCTAAGGAGAGAAGATGCTGTATTGTTAAGTGCTACATTACTGACACAAACTAAGGTTGTGTAGGAGTTCAGGAAGCACAAGCTCAGTGGAAGCACTAAAGCGAGGATGCGGCACTGAAGAAAATGGGAACAATACACCTCCTGTAGAAAAGGAGCTGTTAGTGTTCTTTCTATTTATCAGACACAGAGGCAGCCCAACCTCAACAGAAAAACTTCCCAAAATCTTTTAGAAATAAAACATAAGTCCTCATAAATTCTATAAATTTTAGGCTCCTCTAGGACAATGAGTTTTTTTGTCTTTTCTGTGTCTCGAAAGTCTAATATTAAATAGACAGTCAAACAGGCTTTGGAATAAATTGGTTAAGCAATCAAATTATAAACTTACTAAAGATTGCTTATGATGTGTTGGTAGTTATTTTAAATTATGAAAACAATACATGACACGAAAACATGTATTTGACAAATATATGATATTTTAATGACTATATTGCAACTTGCTTTTCCTACTTAATATACTGTGGACACCTTTCTCTGTCTTTTCATACAGCTTTAAAATAGCCAAATTAAAAAGTCACCTGGGCGTGGTGGCTCACACCTGTAATCCCAGCACTTTGGGAGGTCAAGGTAGAAGGATTGCTTGAGCCCAGGAGTTCAAGAGCAGGGAAAATGAAGGTTGCAGTGAGCCATGGTCATGCCACTGCACTCCAACCTGGGTGATAGAGCAAGAAGCTTCCCAAGAACCAAAAAAAAAAAAAAGAGAGAGAGAGAGTCAGAAAGTTCTTAAGATTACAATGCATACCACTACATATTTGAACCACCCAATGGCTCAGTAAATCAATGTTGAAAGAGGTAAAATGATTTTCCCAAGGTTATCCCGTGAGTTGGTAACAAGAGTAGTTCCTCCAGTCGGGTGTCCTGACTTGTCCCCCAGTTCTCTGACATCTGTCCCCATCAACAATGGAAAAGAATGGATGACTATGTTTAACTATCCAAGGGCGAGACTCTGTGGAAGGTGAGCAAGTTCCTTCCAGAGTGCGGAAGAGTTCTCACTAAGGCAGCAGTTTTCACACTGAGTATTTAGAGAGGACTGACAGGAAGACAAAGCTGCTGGTTTATCCGGAAGAGTTCAGCTTTAACTTGTCTTTAAAATGTAGGACTTTCATTTACCCACATATTTCTGGCTGCTGTTCCTCTCCCTGAAATCCATTAGTAACTTAGGAGGATGCTAAGAGAGCGTGGTAGGTGAGTCAGCAGAGGTCAAGCAGGGTGTCAAGCAGCAAAGGGAACTACCTGACCAAGCTGGTTCCTGCTGAGACTGGAGAATATGAAGATCAGACACAAGCCCTGGCAGTTACCTAAATACCAGGGAGGAAAGAACCTGGCACCAGTACACTCAGAATTGCACCAAATACCCTTTCTTTCAACAAACAAATCATCACCAGCCAGCTATGAATGCCTCTCCATTTATTTCCCTTGTATATGGACAGAATAGCATTGCCGGAAAACACTGCTGGGGTCAGACGTGGGTGACCTACTGGAAGGGGCAGGCCAACTGGGTTCTGGTCAGGGGTGACACTGGCTTCAATCAGCCACTTCCCAATGAGTACCTGGAACCAGAGTATCGGGTTGTTCTTACTTGTGTGGCTAGACCTCTGAATGCAGCCCCCTTTCCAAGGGGCCAGAAGGGGAGCTATTAATTTGAGAATGACTAATAAAATTATTAGGAGAGCCCTGTTGTTCATTCCCTACCATTGGGAGTACAGCCGTGGTACAGTGGAAAGAGCAGAAATTGTAAAGTTAGGATACGACTCCTATTTTCTAGTTTGACCAGATAATTATCCTCTCTGAGCCTCAATTCCTATATTTATAAAATGGAGTCAGCATTTACTCCTATGAAGACACTTTGTGAGAATACAAAAAGAATATTTGCGTAAAACACCAACACTTAGTAGGCACTTGATTAATGGTTCTCTATTCTCCTCCTTGAGAGAATTTAACATAGTGACTACCTAGAAAGCACATCTATTTTTAGCAAGAGAATCAATAATTTATTCTGAGTTTCTAAAATCGCTCAAATGCTCACAACTGAGCTAAGCACCAGGAATGAAACAAGGTTCAGGTTACAGTTTTTGCTCCTGAAAAGAATATTGTCAAGGAGAAAATGACAAGTTAAAAGGAAATAAGACTTCAGCATCATCAATCTTACCTAGATCTGGAAAGTGCAGCTTTCAATAGCTCAGTAAATCATTGCTGAAAGAGGTGAAATGATTTTCCCAAGGTCATGCGGTGAGTTGATAGAGGGAGTAGCTCTGGGATTCCACATCCCCTTCAATAGGGTTTCTCAGAGAAGCCGCAGAGTGTTCAGGGCTGGGAGAGACAAGGGTGATTATCATCTCAACCAGGCCTTTCACTTCACAGGTGAAATTAACTTCCCTAATCCCATTATCCATTTGGTTGCTAAGGGAACACAGGTGAGGATCATCTAGCTCATCCTCCAGGGTCCAGAAAGGCTTCCTGGAGGAAGTGGTGTTTAAATAAGCAGCTAAAAGACACATAGAAGTTATCCATGTGAAAGAAAAGAAAAGCTGAATAATAGATGTTCAAGTATTTGTTCATTAATTAATTCATTAATTCATTCAACAAACAAGTCCTAAGTACCTAGTATGTTCTAGGAACAACTGTTTGAGACACTGGGGATAGAGTCTTGAATGAGATAGATAAGATTTTTGATCTTATAGGGTCAACTCTTCAGCCGGTTGACCAAAACTAAATGATTAACAAAATATCAGCAAGTTGTCTGTGCCACGAAGAAAACAAAGCAGACTTCAGGGGAAATAAGCTACTTGAGATTCTGTGGACAAAAAAAAAAAAGACCTCTCTAAGGAAGTTCCATTTCAGTTGAAACCTGAGAGGAAAAGAAACAAGCCAGGCAATGACGGGGACCAATAACCTGCAGACAGAGAGAAGTGCTATTATGAAGTTCTGACATTCAGAGCAGGTGTGGCAGGTTCTTGGCACAAAAAGAAGGTGACCATGGCTGTTGCAGGGAGGCCAAGGAGGACATAAAATTGTGGGAAGAAGGATGGAAGGGCCAGCTCCCATAAGGCCATGTAGGGAGGGTGAGATGTTTGAATTTTATTCTAACTATGATGTGGAGCCATTGGGGGTTTAGCAGGAGAGGGTTGCGGTCAGATTTACATTTTTAAAAATTACTCATGTTCTTGTGAAAGCATAAAACAAGCAATATTTGCAGAGGTTCCAGATGAGAGAAGACATGATCTATGTGAAGAGAAAGGGAGGAAAGAAAGGCAGGTAGGAAGGAAGAGATAAAGAAGAAAAAAGTAAAGAAAGGAGGGATAGAAGAAAGGAAAGAAAAGAAGGTAAGAAAAGGAAGGAAAGGAGAGGAGGTGAGAAGGGAGGGGAGAGGAAGGCAGGGGATGGAAGGGGAGGGGAGGGGAGAGGAGTGGGGAGGAAGGGCAGAAAAGAGGAAGGGAAAGAAGGAAGGAAGAAAGGAAGGAAGGAAGGCAGGCAGGCAGGAAGGAAGGGAGGGAGGGAGGGAGGGAGGGAGGGAGGGAGGGAAGGAGGGAGGGAGGGAGGGAGGGAAGAAAGAAAGGAAGGAAAGAAAGAATAATTCCTTTCAGCTGGAGAAGAAATTTTGAGGAAATGGGTGCCAGGGATGATCCTGAAGATGTTGGCTGCCCTCTGCCTGAAGGGACTTGGGTGCAGTGACAAGGATTTTGACTTCAACCCAATGGCAATGGATGCTATAGAAAATTTTACAGAAGGAAGTTAGAGTTCTGCTTTAGAAGCACACCAGTGACAGAGATAGCTTCAGAAACTAGAGCTTGACTGAAAACCTTCCTCCCTCAGGGGCCACAGCTCTGTTGTGTAGGTAACATGTGTGTACATGGAGGTGAGCATAGGTGAGCATGGGTGAGCAGAGGAGGGGCTCTGCACTCACACAGAGAGGCAAACTGGATGTACACAGCTACAGAAAAAGTAAAAAAAAAAAAAAAAAAAAGCCCTCAGCAGTACCCTGGGAGCAGTGTGTAGACTCTCAAGGCTCTGCCATGGGTGTTCTGGGATTCTACATTCCCCTCATTAGAGTTTCTTGGAGAAGCCACAGAGTGTTCAGGGCTGGGAGAGACAAAAGTGATTATTATCTCATCTAGGCCTATCATTTTACAGATGAAATTAGTCTCCCCTTTCCCATCAGCCATATGGCTCTGAGGTTAGTTTCCCCAAAGCTCAGCCACAAAGACTGGTTTTTCATTTAAGTCCAGAGATACTGCTTAAAATGACTGTCTCTGTCCCCACCACAAATAATCTACTTTTGTCCCTCAGTCTGAAATGCTGCGGCTTATATAATTGATGTCCCACGATAGGGCTTGCTCCTGCAGCAAGCTAGTCACCCAGAGCCTGGGTGGCTGGGTCTCTGCCTGCCTCGCCATGGTGCAGTGGAGGAGGGTCTGCCTGTGTGTGTGAGGACATACCCCCTTTTCAAAAAGAAATCCGACTGGGAAAAAGCTCATGTCCCAGAGATGTAATTTCCTTCAATGGCTCTGCCCCAATTCACTGCTGCTGGTATTTGTTTGAACAAAATCTGTGGAGCATTGGGTTCACAACTTTTTATATCAAATACTCTCTTTAGTCATCCATAAAACATTAAAAGGGTACCTACTAAATGCTAACCACTCTGCTTGTCACTAAAGTCACAACAATAAAGATATAGCCTCAACTTAGAAATCTTGTGATTTAGTGATTTTATTGAAATTAGAAAAACATAGAACAAACGTTGAAATTCTAAAATACACAAGTATTACCTCAACTTTTCCTCAGAGATTCATAACATTTTGTAACTAACTTTATACTATCCAAGAGAGTAAATATAATTTTCGCTCCTAAACAACTGGAACTTTGATACACAGAATTCTTAAGCAGTGGAAAGTTTGCTTTTGGTTATTAGTACATATCTTAAATGCCCAGCGATTGCCTATTGTTATGACATATATGGCAGATCTGACAAAGTGGATTGCAATGAGGAATTAAGCTTATGCATGATTATATCCCTGATCTCATGTTAACCATCACTATAAGCCCAATTTTATTAATAAAGGGACTGAAGTCTAAAGAATCAGAAACCTAACAAGGTCAATCAAGCAGTAATTTCCATCGTTCTGAATATTGTCATTATCATTATTATCAATATAATAGTTAATTATTGCATATTATTATCGTAGTCATAGCTATGCATTTATTTATTCATTACATAAACATTTACCTAACATCTTTTATGTACAAAACTGTGAATAAGACACAGTTGCTGCCATTAGGGAGCTCATGAATGAAATAAAAAATTCATTCATTAATTGATAAACATTGGTTTGTTTCACCTTTCGGCTATTATGGGTAATGCTATGTGATAAACATTTGTGTACAAGTTTGTGTGTGGACATATGTTTTCATACAATGGAAACTATAAAAAAAGTCAGCTATAAAAAAGTCAAAAGTACTGATATATTCTGCAGCATGAATGAACCTTTAAAACATCATGGTAAGTGAAAGAAGCCAGATACAAACAGGCACATATTCTATGATTCCATTATACTTATATGAAATAGCCAGGATAGGCAAAATCCACAGAGACAGAAAGTGGCTTATTAGATTGTCAAGGGCTGAGAGGAGGTACTATGGGAGTGACTCTTGGAGACTGAAAGAGTGAGGGTCATGATCAACTCTGTATACCCCTGGAGGCTATATGAGTAAACAGCAAACTGTTCTCACAAATGCAGAATGTTTGCAAACTGACAAACTGCGTCTGCCTCCCAGAAGAAATGCTGAGGGCAGTTATGACCCAGGCACAAGTGTTTCTTGTGATTAGGCACATCTGAAGCCTGTTAGCAATAATGTGAACCTGTGATCAATCAAGCAACTGACCAATCGTTACCTCCTCCTCCCTCTATTCAATAAATACGAAGGGCTGGGGAAACTCAGGGCTGCTGCTGCCTTTGCTCAATAGAAGCAAGGAGCCCTCTTCTTCTTCCCCAGACCCCTTCTTTAAAACAGTTTCTTTTGTTTTAAGTTTTCATTTCTATGTTTGTCCTCCTTCATTCAGTCTTGTAATGATGGTCTCAAGTAGTAACAGTAGTAACTGTCGTAGTGACGGTCTCAAGTAGTAACTGTGGCAGACTGCCTCAAGTGACTGCTAATGGGTACTAAATTTTTTTGGGGGGGTAACATAAATATTCTAGACTTACGTAGCAGTGATGATTGAGCAGCTTTGTGAATATACTAAAAATCACTTGATTGTATGCTTTTAAAAGAAGACTTTGATAGTGTGTGAACTGTATCTCAACAAAAACATGTTAATAAAATTTTTAAAATGTGATTAAGTGTCATGGTAGAAAAGCTGTAGGGTGTTGTTGTGCTATGAATGCAACTTTCATTTTATTGACAGCCTATTACATGTTTATGTGCTTTATGTGGTACTAAATTAATGGTTTATTTTCTCTCATTTAATCAAAAATAGCATTCATTCATTCATTCTTCAGCAATTATTGGGGTTGGGGGGACAATTAATGCGTCAGGCACTGATCTAGGCACTGGGTGTATCGCTCTTAAAAAAGCCAAGGTCTCTGCCCTAATGGAGACTCTATTCTACTAGGAAAGGGTGACAGACCAAGGGTGTAATGAAGAAAAATGAAATTGAATCAGGGCTCACAAAGTGAGGAAGCCTGCGGAGGTGAGGAGTCTTATGATTTATGAGTTGGTCAAGGAAATAATCTGTGGGGATTAATATAGGAGCAAAGATTTTAATGAAGCAAGGGAATTAGCAATGTGAACGTCTGTAAATAAATGTTCCATCAGAATGATAAAGTTCAGGGATGGGGCTGAGTTGAGTAACAGCAAGAAAGTCTGCATGTCTAGAGCAGAGAAAGCAAGGAGAGAGGGGCAGAAGGTAAGGTCAAAAAGAGGGCCCAGGTGAGATGCTGTTCGGGAGCTTACAAGATGTGGTCATAGCTTGGGATTCTATCCCACTTTTGAAGGAATTCTATTAAAGGGCTGAGAGAGCAGTATTATGACTTGATTTCTGTTTTCAAAGGATTACTCTTAGGACACTGGTGAGAAGACTACAGGGAAGTAAGAAGAAGATATCAATTTGGGAGAAAATGTCTGTGGTTTAAGGATTATACAAAAATGACTTGACTTGGGGTGATAGGAAAATGACAGGAGATAGCATATGGTGCAAAGAGAGAGCTGATGGGTCTTATCCATGGGGTGGATATGCAAAGTGAAGAAAGTGAGCAACCAAATTATCAGTTGAACATGTCCTATTAAGGGAAAAACTAGAGAAGAAGTAGGTTTGGAGTGGTAGAAATCAGGAGGTCTGTTGTGTGTAGATCAACCTCTTATAGACATCCAAGTGGGATGAAGAGGAGATACAGATACAGGTATGGAGCTCAGAGAAGACACCCATACTAGAGAATAAATTTGGGGCTCAGCAACATATAGATAATATTTCAAGTCACGGGACTGGATGGGAATAACTAAGAAACCAGAGAGAAGAGAAGAAAGCAAAGAGGGAAAGGAATGGAAAAGAATGGGAGAGGAGGATCAAACCCTTAGAAACTCTGCATCTCAGTGCTCAGGCAGAAGACAAAAGACCAGGAAAGGAGATTTAGGAGGAAATAGGAAATACTGGAATACCAGGTGTGATGGTTAATACTGAGTGTCAACTTGATTGGATTGAAGGATGCAAAGTATTGTTCCTGGGTATGTCTGTGAGGTGTTGCCAAAGGAGATTAACGTTTGAGTCAGTGGACTGGGAGAGGCAGACCCACTCTCAAGCTGGGTGAGCACCACCTAATTAGCTGCTAGTGTGGTTAGAATAAAGCAGGCAGGAGATGACGGAAGAGCAGACTTGTTGGGTCTTCCAGCCTTCATCTTTCTCTCATGCTGTATGCTTCCTGCCCTTGAACATCAGACTCCAAGTTCTTCAGGTTTTGGACTCTAGGACTTACACCACTGGTTTGCCAAGGGCTTTCAGGCCTTTGGCCACAGACTGAAGGCTCCACTTTTGGCTTCCCTGCTTTTGAGGTCTTGGGACTGATTCACCACTGGCTTCCTTGCTCCTCAACTTACAGACACCCTATCATGGGACATGTGATTATGTAAGTCAATTCTTGTAATAAACTCCCTTTCACATATACATATATTCTGTTAGTTCTGTCCCTCTAGATAATCCTGACTAATATGCCAGGAGAGAAAGAGGAAGGAGTGGTGTCCCTAAAATGAAATTAAGAAAGTGTTTCAAAAAGAAAGCTATGATTAATAGGACCAAATGATCCATAGAGGTTGAATAAGTGAAAATACAAAAATTGATCATTGAATTTGTCACTGTAGAGGCCACCCATGAGAGTGAAAGGTGGGATAAGGGTACGGGAGTTTGAAAACAGAAGATAAAATGTGACAAAGCCATGCCAGAGAATTGGAGCAGGGATTACTTGAGGAAATGTAGAGGAAATGCCTGAAGATGTTGAGGGTACATTTCAGATGTTTGTCTTATACCTAAAGTGAGATCTTCAGCAACATTGTGTTTTTATCCTACAATGTTCCTAAGCAAACAAAAATCCTGTGTAACAAAAGGAGATGGTCAGAGGTAGAAAGCTTGAAATCAAAATCTTGAAAAGGCACAGTTACCAGTAATGACAAAATTCAAGGTTTAACTACGTGAGTAGATATCGAAGAGGTTGCTATAATGACAGAAGTAGTCTTGAAAAGAAAGGCAGTAATGTAGGAGCTGAACCGTTCAAACCATCTGGAGAAGCAACTTGGGAGATGGCTGATGACCAAAACAAGAGTGGGTCATGGGAAGAATAGCCTTATGGTATACTTTTCAATGCAGTTATCAATTTTTGAGAAAGGAGAGAATTGTTGGGAAGTAGTGAAGAAAATGCCTACCTTAGGGAACCAGAGATATGGAAGGAAAACACACCATTTGACAGGGCTGCAGTATGCCTTAGAACCTCTAGTATACCATTTTTCCCTTTGGAAAAGAAAGATAAAGAGAAGCATCAAAGGAAGAATTTGAGGATATAGATGAGAGATGATGAGTTTGAGAGAACAGAGTGAAAAAATAGGGGAGATGAGGAAAGAATGAAAAGTAGTTCTATTTAGGAGCTACACAGAGCCACCTAGGGATGAATCTGGGTGATAATGAATGGCTGACATTCTCTATTTATTGTAGCAATTGATTAAAATGGGAATGTAAGGTTGGAGGGATTGATTTCCTGGTCTTTTATGTAAAGATGAGTAACTCTAATTTTAGCCACCATTTTGGGTCTGGTCCCTTGCGTTACTTACTGTGGTGATGTTAAGAGAGTTGCTAAGGCAGTAAATAGAGACCTTGTTTTTACAATGAGAACATGAAATTCTGCTGCCCTCTAAATCCCACTGTCTCAGTGCCTAATCCGGCGTCCTGCCAAGTGCATATGAGCTCAAGAAACCTTCTTAGCAGACCGCACAGGATGGTGTTATGGCGGGAAGAAAGCACTGTTCTTAACAAGAGCCCTGACAGCCAGGGTTGTTAAACCCATTTTACAGATAAGGAAACTGAGACCCTCAAATGTTTAATAGAGTCAGACAGTTCGGATGGGTTGAAACTGGTCTCTCTGATTCAAACTCCAGGGCTTATCGAACTTGATCAGCTATTCACTTCAATTCCACAAATGGCTGAGATTGCAACCGCCAACCCCAAATCTGACAGGCTCCCCATCCTACTCACCCAGAAGCACCATTTTCGCTCTTCTCCTCCCTAAGAGCACTGGGCAGTCTCCTGTTGCCATGGCAAACTGTGGGCCATGTAGCCACCCTGACAAAGGGCTACTGTGCCCTCTGACTAAATCCCACTCACAATGTCTGATTACCACATGCAAACCCAGCTTGGACAGCCTCCCTGAAAATCAGTGGGCTGTTTTCATGAGTGAAGCTTTTTTTCCCCCTTCTAATTTAGCATTTTCTTCTATTACCAAAAAAGGGCAGATTTCCATATTCCAATTCTCACCAACACTCCCTCAGAGACTACACTTCCCTGAGATCAGTTCATTCTCTACACAGCCGTTCTCCTGGCCACATGGCGCCAGCCTTCCTCATCCTCCCTATCCCCTTTCTGTGGCTTAGGGAAGATACAAAGGTGGACTGACTTAGATGATAGGAAAGTAACCGAAGAGAGTAAGAAATAATCAGGTTGTGGTTTGAAGGTAGAGCCGACAGGTCCTTTGATGGAGTGGATGTGGGAAGTGAGGCAGGTGAGTGGCAGGGTAAGAAGGCAGGGTGGAAGAGGGGCAAATTCAGGAGTATAGACATTAAAGAAGTGTTTTATACAAGTTAAGTTTGTCTTACTTACTGAACATTCAACTGGAAACGTACAATGGATACTCCAGATGTCTGGAGCTCAGCACATCTTGCGAATATAAGACAGTCATTCTCAACCTCAGCATGATTAGCAATTTGGACTGGATAATGGTTGGCTGTGGGGAGCATCTCTGCACATTATAAAATGTTTAGCAACATCCCTGGCCTCCACTCATTAGATGCCAGTCACACCATTCCCTCCCCCAGGGTGTCACAACCAAAAATGTCTTCGAACATTGCCAAATGCTGCTTGGTGGCAAAATCACTCCTAGTAGAGAATCACAGATTTAGTGATAACTAGTGTTATCCATTTTCTGCAGATGCTCATGCACCTATTTCTGTGTATTTACTGGAAGATAAATTTAGCAATAGAAAATGTTCCTTTTTTTCCTTTTTCGCATACTTGGTTATATGTATCAATCTGTAATTTCCTTACTTCACATAGGATGTCTAAACATGCTAGTATATAGGAAACTGCCATTTAAAAAAAAATATGGTATGGTATTCTGTAGTTTGGATATATTCTGTTTATCTACATCTATATTATTGCACCTTTAGTTTATTTGTAGTTGTTGTTGTTTTGGTACTGTAAATAAAATTGCAATGAAGGTCTTAACACATACGTCCTTGTCTTTATTTCTCAGCAAAAAAAACCCCTGAAATTGTTGGTAACAGAGTATATGAATTTATAAACGTCATAAATTGCCTTGTGTAAATAGTTTATAAAAGTAACTGCCATAATTTCCTCCCTGTATCCAGGCTGTTTTGTTATTTGACTTTGTAGCTCCTCTATCTTTTGCGTTTGGGCTGACTTTGGAACTTACTTAGATCAATTGAATGCAACATAGCACAGAGTCAGGAGCCAGGGGCTGCTTTAGACATCATCGTGCCCTTAAGGCATTGTAGTCTTGACCTTAGGAACAGTCAAATGTATAGGAGATGAAGCATCAGGGAATTGAATCAGGGGAGCAAGGAGGTTAAAATGCTTCACAGGGGAAGCCAGATCTTGCAGATTGGGTGACAGAATGCCTGTCAAGGACCAATCCATAACAGGAACCTTCAGTTTCATCTTCCTCCAGATCAGAACTGATTAATCCCAAAAACTCTGGCTCTGCTCTCCATGGATAGACCATAGGGAAGGTTGACAGATACAAACACCTGCTAATGCAGTGAGGTGAACAAGGGCAATGTAATTTATTAATTTCCCATGAAAGAGTTAAGCCCTGTGCTGATCTATCAGCCCAGGAAGTAGGGGTCCATAGAAAGTATATGATTTTTTTTTCAGAACATAAGTTATATCTCACATAAATGGCTTAACAGGGAATTAAAGGGACACATTTCTTTGGGATAAAGAATATTGAAGGCAGTTGGTTCTGGCTTTGGGTCAAATAAGAGGGTGGGGGGTAATGTCTTGAGAAGCTTTGGGAAACAAATTTGGAAGCTTCATCCTTCTCCCTCCCTCCTGTTGTGCCAGGATGTCTCCTTTGACATCTGAAATACCCTGTTGCGCTATTCAACTTTTTTTTCTGAACCAATGCTCAGCAACACTGTAGTTTGAATCAGTGGAGTGGCTGGTAAACCCCTTTTTGTTTTCTTTGCTCCCACTCTCTTCTCTGCCCTTCTCTTCTTTGTCCCCACTTTTCCTTTCCCTTTAGGGTTGTTTTCAATAGGAAAGAAGCATTTCTCTGAGAAGCACAAAGAATCTAGTTAATGGTTTAGTCATTTTGAAGATGAATAACGGCAAGGACATTAATTGCAAAAGTATGTGAAATACAAGAAAAAAAAGAAAAAGAAAAGAAGCAAACAAGCTAAAGGTTCAATAACATAAATATACATAAATACATGGTTATATATCCCTACACAGAATACTATGCCACATTTCAAAAATAAAACAAAACCCGACAGCTTCCTATGTACTAGTATGTTTAGATATCCCAAATACATGGGCATGAGAATAAACAGGTTAAGAGATACATGTAGAATAACAGTACCTATGTGAACAAGAAAAGAGAACGCTTTCCTTGGTAAATATATACACAGGTAAACATAAACATAGGTCCCATGTTATCAGTAAATGAATAACACTAGTTCCTGCTAGGTCAGTGGTTCTCAACTTGGGAAAATTTTGCCTCCCCAGAAATTTGCCAATATCTAAACACATTCTTGGCTATCGAAATTGTGTGTGGATGGTGGGGGTGGGTGGTACTACTGGCATTTAGTGGATGGAGGCCAGGGATGCTACTAAACATCCTACAATGCACAGGAGAGAGACCTCCAGCAAAGAATTACCCATCCCCAAATGCCAACAGTACTGAGGCTGAGAAACTCTACTCTAGGTAGACAAAGAGGTGATAAGGATTAGGAGGTAAATATCAAGAAGTTTATCTATAATGTTTTAGACCTTTCAAAGATAATGTAATTGTGTATCACTGATGTAATTACTAGTGATTAAAAAATAACCTTCAGTAGTTTTCCATTGACAGCAAAGGACTTTTTTTTTCTTTTTCTTGAGATGGAGTCTCGCTCTGTCGCCCAGGCTGGAGTGCAGTGGCGCGATCTCGGATCACTGCAAGCTCCGCCTCCTGGGTTCACACCATTCTCCTGCCTCAGCCTCCCGAGTAGCTGGGACTACAGGCGCCCACCCCCTTGTTACCTGCCTCATCTCTCCCGGGTCCCTATCACACAACCTACATTTTAGGCATACCAAAGCATTTATAGTCTTTTGAGTTTCATGTGCTTCATAAATGCCTTTTTTTCCCCACCTCTTGATCTTTCTGCTCTGAAAGCTTCCTCTCCTCTGTCTCTGCCTGGTGAAATCCATTCATGCTCCAGAGCCCAACTCAGTATCATTCTCCCTGTTCTTCCCGGGTGAAGCTGCCCTCTCCCTCCTGTCTGCCATCTCCACAGTGCCTAGACATCTGGTATTATAATGAGACCTCAGCATCTTGACTTGGGGAAGTTGGTTTTGCAGCTTATGCGTTACCCTAGCCAGCCTTATGGGCATCCTGGCTTCCTGTACACCCTTTAAAAAACACCTGAAAGGACAGGTCATACATCACACAAACTTAACATACAAACCTTTTTCAACAGAGAATCAGGAATTATCTTGCTTAGTGTCACCCACACATCCTCTTGTTCTTGGAAGCACACACTCCAGCCTACACTGGAGTGGCCAGGATGGTAGATGTACAATGTGTGCACAGAAGGCAGTCTGGCAAACGGGAGAGCCCAGCCTCACCCAGGGAGGCAGCCCGTGCTCATCTCCTGCTGATTACTGCAGACCTCATCTTGCCAGATCTTCCAAGATAAATTAGAAATTCAGGATTTTATTATAAAATTTCTCAATGCTTAAAGTTTAATATTCAAAGCAAAACTTTATAATCACTCTATGAGTGAGACAAAAATGCATCATTGGAGCAGATCTGTTTTCAGGGCTACTGGTTTTTAAACTCTTAATTATTATAACTATCCATAAATGATATTCCTGAACTATATAAACAAAGAAATGGAAATTATAGTCTAGTGTGAAAGATAGGCACAAAGACACATACAAAGTCAAGAGAATCACACGTCACACAGTCTTCAGCATACTCTCTCCAACCCTCAGAGAAATGAGGACAAATGAAAATCAGACTCTTATCACTATCAGAGAAGTCTCACTTTCTCCTGTGGAGATGAGTAAAAGAGAAGGCTAGAAAGAACCAATGCTTTCTTTTGTCTTTCTTTATTTTATTTATTTATTTATTTATTTATTTATTTTTGTTTATTTAGACAGAGTTTCACTCTTGTTTTCCAAGTTGGAATGCAATGGCGCAATCTTGGCTCGCTGCAACCTCTGCCTCCTGGGTTCAAGCGGTTCTCCTGCCTCAGCCTCCCGAGTAGCTGGGATTACAGGCACGCGCCACCATGCCTGGCTGATTTTTTTTTGTTGGATTTTTAGTAGAGACACGGTTTCACCATGTTGCCCAGGCTGGTCTCAAACTCCTGAGCTCAGGCAATCTGCCCATCTCAGCCTCCCAAAGTGCTGGGATTACAGGCGTGAGCCACTGCGCCCAGCTAGAACCAATATTTCTTCCTGAAACTTCTCGGATGATGCTGGGTCCTGTTTTATGGACTACGGTCAATGGGAATGGAAGAAAAAGAGAGAGGATGTTTTTTCATACTCTAATATACTAAACCAGGTTAACTTTGAATATGACTGCATGATCCTATAAACTGTAAACACTCAGCTCTGAGGTTGGTCACATGAGCAATAGACAGACATCACAGGGGACGAATATCCCAGGCTCATGCATGGAGTTTTCTTTGGTACCAGCTCCCTCATGGATCACAGTCCTTGGAACAGAATCACGATGGCCCATGTCCAGATAATCTTTTCATTTCATGGCCCTCAAAGCCCAGCCAAGGCCAGGAGCCAAGTAAGAGCAAGGAAGGAGCCTCGGCCTCAGTTTCTGATGTACTGCAACCATGCCAGCTGTCTTTGGAGCAGACTCTGTTCTCAGATGTCTCCACTGGGATCCGTGGTCATTTCAGGATCTTGGACGCTGACTTCCAGCATCTTTCTCTGTGGGCATCACATGGAAGGAGGGGATACTGACTCACGGTAGAGCCCATTTAGACAACCAGGAAAGAAGTGGTACATGATCTGATTTTCCTGACCAGGAAGACTGTCAGGTACATCCCCTTTACATGTAACACGCTGAAACATGTGCCTGTTGCCATGGAAACTCCATAATGCAGAGTGAGTAAACGCAGCCTGAATAGATCCAGTCCAGAATGCTTGTGGAGGCCCACTGCTTTCAGTCTCTTTCATCACCCAAGTCGGAGTCCAGCTGGAGCCAGAATTAGTGATGGGTAAAGAGCTCAAAAGGCCCCTGGTCTCCTTCCAGTGCATCTCTGATTTAAGTAAAGCCTCTTGGGTTTGGAAGACTCAAATGGCTAAGCTGTCCCGTGAGAGTCCCGGCTCCCCTTTCTCTCATCCTGGGCCACAAACCAGCATCTCACTCTATTTTGGGGGGAGTGATGCGGAAGCTAATCAAAGCAGCTTTTAAAGGGCTTTCATGGTTTGCAAAAAAAAAGAAAAAAAAATAGGGGGTATTTTGGGTGGAGACCAGAACACAATTTTGCCCCCAGCCTGTTTCCCCTTTTTTCTTAAATACACACAGATTGAGATAGACTCTAACAGCAACAAGCAAAAACCTTTAAACAAAGCTATTAAACATTATTTTCCTGCTCCAGTGAAAAGCAGCAGCTATGGGCCAAACACAAATCCAGAACACCCAAAGTTCTGTTCTAAAGATTATACATTAATTAGAGAAAATAAAACATTTTCTCACTGTGAGTTCCTTTCCACAGATGTATCTAATCATGTTATATGAAGACTGTATTAGCTAGCCAGAGCCCACCTAAATAGCTGAACTGTGTTTTTAGTCTCCTAGAATAAGATAAATAAATATAGCAGTGGCAGAGGCCATTTGACAGGAACTATCTTGGGAGATTTCATGGACCACATGGGATGGTACAATCCACGGGGATGGCTAATGTGGCAGATCAACACGACTCAGAGAAAAGTGAGTTTAGATACCTTTAAGTGTTTCAGAACTCTAATAGCTTCTTATACCTCCTTTTTTAAAACATAATTGCATTCCTCACACAACACTTACTACTGTGTTCCATATGAACAGGGGCAAGAACAAAGCATCAGTGAGGAGGTAACGTTATCAGAATGCCAGCCACCACCATTTCCTTCCTTCTGAGATGTCCTCTAAATTCTAAACCTATATAACAAATGGGAGAAAGAAAATATTCTTCTTTTTTTTTTTTTTTTTTGCACTTAGAATCTGGGAGCAGGGGCAGGCCTTGCTGAGTTCTGGAGGTCTCTTTGTTTAAGGAGGCTTTCCAACTCAATTAGCCAGGAATAAAATGGGGAAACATGCCTCTTTATATATCCAGCCCTAAGGTTGATTTTTAATGGTTTCATGTATTTTCTCTGAATAATATTTACACTATTAAATAAACTCAAAGCCAATGTGTAGATGTACAATTTTCCATAGCATACTGCCTTGAACAGCACCATGATTGAAAATAAGAGAGGAAGCAGGCACTTCATCACTTTCATTTCCCAGATGAAGGGACCAAGGTTCACAGATGGAATTACCTTTGTGAAAACCCAACCAGCTATATCAGCTACCTACCACAGGTGCCCCAGCACAAGGCAACAAGTTGTTTGTCTCTTTGTTTAACCTATATAGTTAAACATTAGAAATGTGGATGAAATAATAAAATGTCCACTTATGATATTTAATTTATCAATTAAATTACCACATATTAAAAGTCATAAAATTAGAAATATTAATTGCATTTTCAATTAATGCAATATGATTACATTTTCTTCCAACTCTCAGTTTTCATGAATCTATTTTATACAAACTTCTGATATCAGATTCCAGCCATTATAAGTCATCTAACAGCTTTGCAGCGCTCCAGCACTTTGGATGCAACTGACTTGTTTGAGCTCTATTTCTTTGTTAATCTGCAAGTCACAAATACCAATTTGCCTAACAATTGAACATTGTTTGTGTGCTTAATTCATATTGTAGACATATATATTCTTGAATTCTGCAATACAGTCTATCAGGAATAATTACAAAATGTAATAAATATCTTTGCCTCCTCCCTTAACATTTGGTCAGGTGGCCTCTTTTTTTTGTTTGTTTTTTTGAGATGGAGTCTCACCCTGTTGCCCAGGCTAGAGTGCAATAGCGAAATCTCAGCTAACTGCAACCTCTGCCCCTCAGGTTCCAATGATTCTTTACAGGTGTCCACCACCACGCCCGGCTAATTTTTTGTGTCTTCAGTAGAGATGGGCTTTCACCATATTGGCCAGGCTGTTCTCACACTCTTGACCTCGTGAACCACTCGCCTCAGCATCCCAAAGTGCTGGGATTACAGGCCTGAGCCACCACACCTGGCCAGGTGGCCTCTTTATATATCCAGACATTGCACTGATTTTTAATGGGTTCACATGTTTTGTCTGCGTAATATTTGTGACATTAAAAATAAAGCAATTTAGAGATTAAATTTAAATCTGCAGGACTTGTAATGCCTTGATTATAAGATACTCCTGTTTGCTGAAGTAGAATGTTTGTAAACGAAAAGCTCTCACCTTACAGTCAAGTATTCCCTGCACTGTGGCAGAGCTGGAAAGGAAATGGAATCCTTTATCTTCTGGTTGAGAGTGAGCACCACTGCTCAACACCACTGATGGACTGCAAGTTTTGGGAGGGCAGGGCAGTGTCTTATTCAGCTTATCTAAGTCCCAGCACCACATCTGACACAGAACGAGTTCTCAATAACTGTGGAGTAAATGAATGAGATAATTGAATACTTAGCCAAAGCATCTCATGTTACTTTAACATACTTTGTACCCTTCACTGAGAAATGGAAGAGAGACTCTTTAAATTCCAAATGTAGCCAAGTTGTCCCTTAAACTGAAGAGGCACATTATTTTGTTTCCTGTGACAATCCTATGTGGTTTTATTTGGGCAGACCCATACTGCAACATCTGAGAGCTCAGGCTCATCATTCCAGCTCACTAAATAGCAGAAGTAATCAGCCCAGAGTCAATCTAACATTTAGTGGTCATACTGAATGGTCCAGAAAGGCTAATGCCAAAAATGTGGCTTTAGGATTCTTGATCTCATGGATGGGAGATCCCCCAAGAGAACAAACCCTTGTTCTGGTGCATTGTCAATTACAACCCTGCTTTCCAGTCTACAAGGCCCCGGAGAATTCAATCATGTCTCCACACTGAAGCTGGGGCTGCCTATGTGTGAACCTGCCACTGTGGCATATTCTTGGCTTTGTTCAACTATGTAATGACCAAGGGTTGGGTAGGGAGAGTGTTAACAAACACAGGAAGTAATACAAGAAGGGATGTGGGGGAACAGTTTCTGGGAACAAAGTTTTTGACCACTGAAGTTGTTTGACCTTAAGAATCAGAAACACTATTTTGGGATCATGTTATTGGGATGCAAGGGAGAGGCACAGAAGGGTAGGAGCAGGCCCTGCTGTGGTCAGTTGTGAAATAGGCTAAGTACACAAGCAGTGTTTTCTCCTCTCACTACAAGGATATGGCCCAACTTCCAAGGGTCCCCCACCATTGAGGTCTTCACTGCCAGGAATTGAAAGCTTGTGGGACTCACCAAACCCACCTACACATCCTCTCAACTTCTTCCTGTTTTGAGTCTGTATTAGTCCATTTTCACGCTGCTGATAAAGATATACCCGAGGCTGCGCAATTTACAAAAGAAAGAGGTTTAATGGACTTACAGTTCCACGTGGCTGGGGAGGCCTCACAATCATGGCGGAAGGTGAAAGTCACGTCTCTCATGGCAGCAGACAAGAGAAGAGGAGTTGTGCAGGTAAACTCCCCTTTATAAAACCATCAGATTTCACGAGACTTATTCATTAACACAAGAACAGCATGGAAAGGACTGGCCCCCATGAATCAACTTCTCACTGGATCCCTCCCATGCCACATGGGAATTGTGGGAACTACAATTCAAAAAGAGATTTGGGTGGGGACACAGTCAAACCACAGGAGAATCTCTCTCCTTGTCCAGGGCCTGGAAACTAGAAGATGTCAAACATATTCCAGTTTCTTTTTTCCCTAGTATAGTTAGCCAATTTATACGTGGTTCAAAGCATTTTCGTAGACATTTTTCTAAGAGACCCTCACCATTATCTTTTATGGTAGATAGGCTGGGGAGGGATTACAACATTCATTTTTAAAGAGGAAAAATTAATTTCTCAATGCTCTCTCAAAATTCACAGGATAATATTATCTTGTTAGGACAAACTGTTGGACACTTCATAGTATGGCCTATGCCTCTCTCTGTAGCATCTCTCCTGTTGCCTTCACCATCCAGGCTGCATTAAAGCTAAGATGAGCAATTTGTGGTTTCCAGAAACTATCATCCCATTTCATGCTATGCCTTGATTCATGCCTTCTCTTCTCCCTGAAATATCTCTCTGCCATCCTCTGGTTGATAGATACATCTTGTCAACTGCTAAGTATGTTTCAAGATTCAGACCAGATATTGTCTCCTGGAGGGAAGCAGACACTTTCCCCCACCCCAACCCCTACACTAGTTAAAGCCCCTTGTGTCCACCTGTATCACACAAACCATCTATTTTCAGAGCGTTTACCTGTTCACATATCGACTTTTCCCCAACTGATTGTGAGTTTGTGGAAATGCAGAAATATTTTGTTGCAAGTGATAGTAAACTCAAATCAATTTGATTTTGATTTTAAAAAACACAGAGGAAAAGATATATTGGCTCAATAACTCAATGCAGCATTTAAGGCATAAAGGGACTCAGTGCCTCAAACAATATCGCCAGTGTTCACTCTCATAGCATCCAAGCACTACTTTCTTCTCAGTGTGTTTTACCCTCAAGAAGCTTCCTCTCTTGGCTACCTGTGGTGGCTCATGCCTGTAATCCCAGCACTTCGAGAGGCCAAGGCAGGCAGATCACCTAAGATCAGGAGTTTGAGACCAGCCTGGCCAACATGGCAAAACCCCATCTCTACTAAAAATACAAAAATTAGCCGGGCATGGTGGCACCTGCCTGTAATCCCAGCTATTTGGCTTATTAATAAATTGGTGCAAAACTAATACTTGTTCATGAGACATCCAAGTGGACTTCAGTTTGATTTGTGTACAGACTTGTCATCCCACACCTGCCCCAGATCTGAAATAAGGTGTCTAGTAGCTAACCACGGAAAAAAGAGATGTGGGAAACCTCTGAGGCATACTAACACTGTGGTTGACAAGCAGGTCATTGAAGATTTGGTTGGAGATTTGCACTTAAAGATAACTAGATCTGAGTTCTAATGGCAACTCTGTTGCTCTCTAGCTGTGCAATCTTGCTTAATTTACCTCCCCTCTCTGAAACTCAGCTTCCTCAACTATAAAGGGGGATCATTCTATACCCCTCACTTTCAGGACTTTTGTGAAGATCTGTGTGTTGAAATGTGTTATAAACCGTAGAGTAATATATATTTATAAATCAAAATTCTGATCAATTTAATATGTACACAGACGTCAAAACTAAAGGATTTTTTAAATAAAAATGAACCATGTGAGGGATATTGGGTACATCATTTCTTCAGGCTCTAGACTTTTGAAAATATCCCAAGAACAATCTCAGCTCTCTGGTGTCAATGAAACACTTTGCTTATTTTGTTTTTTAAACTCTCCCATCACCCCTTGCTCACAGCTTGTCCCCTGCGGCTGATGCTAAAATGCATTTCTCCCCCTTTATGTCCTAGTTTCTCAGGGTAAATCTATTCCATTTGGCTGAAGAAATAGGCCAGATGATATCTGACATGACTTTCCTCTCCTCCTCCCTGCCACCAGGGAGCTAAGAGATGAGTTAAAGTATTTTGCCAATGAACGGCTGAGGACTAAACAACCACCTGTGAATTGAACATTGCAGCTTTTTAATTTTTTTAATAGCAAAGCCTGGGAATGCCCAGGAAGCGGATGAGATCATCTGTCTCGTCTGTGAGCAGCATGTTCTGCAGGTCTTCTCCTTCCACATTACGTCATTCTGGAAACAGAAAGTGTCTGGACATTCCTTATGCAATCTGCAGGGGTGCGAAGTGAGAGAGACACTGGCTTGCTGGAGAGTGATGATTCCCTAATTCTGCTCACAGATGGATATGCATGCTCATTAATTCTGCCAACAGTTATAGAATCCCTACTATATGCTGTAATTTTTGGTGTCAAAACAATCTTGCACGTTTATTTACATTTTCATTCATTTAGCAAACGTTTGAGTGTTTCCTATGTAACAGGTACTATTATAGGTGTTGGGGACACAGAAGTGAACAAAGCAGATAAAGTCCCCACCTTGTGAGACTGTCACTTGATTGTAGGAGATGAACAATTAACAAAGCAGCATGTAAGTATATGATACAATATCAGATAGATGCTCCAGTGTGAAAATCAACCAGAATGAGAAGGTAGACGGTAAAAGGATGACAATTTTAATAAGATAATTAAGGAAGTTTCCTGTGAGAAGATGACATTTGGAAAAAGGCCAGAATAAATTTGAGGAGTTAACCTAAAAACATCTGGGCAAGGAAGGGATCTCTAGACAGAGAGCCAGTATATACAAAGGTCCTGAGACCAGAAAGTATTCTAGTAGAGAGGCTTTCTAGAAGCATCCCTAACACTCATGCCTATTCCAACAGTGATTCTCTCTATCATACAGGTAAGAAAACTGTACCTCCAAGAAATTGTTAATTTACCTTCTCCGTAAACAAGTCCTGATAGATTCCATAGATGCAGCCTTCATTCTACTCTGTGTTTATTTAATTCTCACATGTGCTTTCTGTTTGGTGTTCTCATTATAGAAGGAAAATTAACCCAAGAGTTAGGTGATGGAGGTTATAGTAAAGAAAAGGAAGATGAAAGAATTCTCACTTCCTCTCTTGTTTGCATGAGAACATTACATGTGCTCCCTCTGAAGAAAAAAAAATCTAGGGTAGTCTATCTAGCTATGTCCTTTGTCATGTTTAATGCCCCAGCCAGTTGAGAGTTGTTAGACTGTGGTGCCAAGAATGTCATAAAACCACCATTCTCTCTGTGGACCAAAGTGACAGGCTGGGTTCTAATATGTGCATTGACATTCCACGCAGAGTTTGCTCCAAACAGACTTGTCTCCGCCTTTTGTCTCGGCTCTCTGTGATCATGAATAGATCTTATTATTCAAACAGTCCTTCAAAGCCACTTTCAAACTGTGCTTTTACAGACCAACATTGGGGAAGTCTTCAAACTCATCCATTTCACGGACGGTCAGGACCCAATTTCATGAAGGTTAATGTATAGGGGCTCCAATCGATTCTTTTGAAAAAAAGTAGAAAACAGCAACAGAAAGCAAAGGAGAATTAAAAATGAAGGAACGGAGAAAGTATTAACATTAAGTATGTGCCAGGTACATTTAGTCCTCATCATAACCTTATAAAGTAGATATCTTTGTCCCTGTTTAGACATAAGCACCACAAAGTGCATGGAGATTCAGGAACCAGCAAAAGATCAAGTAACTGAGTGGCTCAGCTGGGATTCAAACCCAAATGTAGCTTCTTTACACTAATCTATCTGCCAGCTGCCATAGTTTCCTCTCTGAAAAAACAGAGATACTCAGCAAGTTCCTGGTTTCTGGAGCCTAGAGCCCTATTAATTTTTTCAGTCATTAAAAGTCCAAAAGACTAAAAATTTTTTATCAGTACTCCCAAATATCTTGCTATTTCTAATTTAATCACAGAATACTATCCCTTTAAAGAAATTCTTCCAAAAAGCCCTGGTTACAAGCTCCTGCCTCCCCTTTGAGGTTACTTAATGAGGATCATATAATAGATATAAATAGCATTGGGTAATCTTCAAGGCTCCTTGCTGAGTGACCACTGATGCAGTCTGAGGTTTGGATGACACTATCACAAGAATTATTGGAACCAACTGGTACTGTGCTCCCTATCATAGTGGTTTCTTTACAGAGGAAGTAGAATTATTCCTACTAAAAGGAGTTCACAAGTTACTTTGATTGATCACGTAACTTGCCGTGTTGTCATTTGTTTACATGTCTGACTTCCTATTTGGAGTGCTGGCTCTTTCAGAATAGGGACCATAACTTAATCACCTCTGTGTCCCCACAGCATGCCACAATGTTGGCACGCAGTTGTATCTTAGTGAATAGATATAGTTATCTGGTACTGCAGAACAAACCAGCCCAAAATTTAGTGGCTGAAGCCACAACCATTTATTTAGCTCACAATTCGGTGGGTCAGCAACTTAAAGCAGGCTTAGCTAGGTGGCTCTGGTTTCTGCTGGGTTCCCTCATGAGAATGAAGTTAACTGCGTTCAGTCAGGCAGCTCTGCTTCTGTGTTTGGCTGTCCACATGTGTCTCTCTTCGCCTCCTGTACTCTGGCCTGATTTTGTTCCCATAGCCTGACAGATGTAAGAGCAGGGGAGAGAAACAGAAGCATCTGAAGCCTGTCATAATCTACAATCGAAAGTGGCACATTGTCATTTCTGCCACCTTCTTTTGGACAAAACAAGATACAAGGACAGCCTAGATTAAAATCATGGTGAAATAAACTACCTCTTGATAAAAAATCTGCAATGTCACATTGCAGTGAGTATGGGAGGAGTTAAAAAAAACAGAGCTACATTTTTCAATCTACCACAAAATATTTTTGAATGAGCGAACGAGCTGTGTGGCATAATAAATTACAATGTATGATATATTTTCTCACTAAGATTAATGCTTTCTTCAGAAATAGCTAACTTTCTAACCTGGAAGAAAGAGATAAAGGTTATCAACAATCTTAGAGCATGAGATGGCTCATATTCTATACCCAGCAAAGGCCAGAATATGGGACTTCAAAGGTTGGTGTTCTAAATTAGAACAGTGAACTTCATGGTTTTGTTTTAGTTTGGTGTTTCTCTTCCAGGAGGGAGCGTCTCCTGACCTCCTGACTTAGCTGTCCTCACTGATTTATCTCTCCTTTACTCTAAGAGGCAGTGTATGGTGGTCTGGTAAAAGAACACAAGTTTTGAAATTAGACAGACTGGTTTTCAAATTCTGCTGCATGATTAGAACATCCAGGAGCCTTGGGCAATGTAACTCAGAGTCCTGGAAATGTTTGTCTATAAAATGGGGATTAATAATAACAACTCTGCATGTCAGTTGTTATTATTAAATGAGATGGTACATATATAACACTTAGCACAGTGCCTGACATAACATAGGTGACAAATATCTGTCACCTTCACACTGCTATTCACATAGTCTCTGTATTACAGGAGGATATCTTTCTATGAATCTGCGGTGTGAAGACGCTTCTTCAATGTTGGTGTAGAAAGCTGTGCTTGTGAATCCTCAAAACTAATGCCAAATGTCAGGCATAATTTATACTTGAAAATTTGGGAAAGTTAAGAAATGTAACCACACAAGAATTTAAGTGAGTATTTTATATTGCAGCCAATCTAAATGTGAATTTATAGCTATCAGTTATCAATATGTGTCAAATAAATTTTCATTATGAAGGAGTTCACTTTATGCTGTAGTGTAGCTACGTCTTTATAGTTGCAAAAACATTAGATCAAAAAAAAAAAATTGAGAATCAAACATAGAGTAACATCTATCTAGAGCCCAGTGTGTCACTTAGAATTTCTTCAGATGTTGATTTCTCTATTTCCATGCCTGCAATTAAAGAAAATATTTCTCTTTTTTAACTTCCATTCTTGGCCCTTCATTTCTAAAAAGAACACTGGCTGACATCAAGTTCACCTTTGTTCTATTCAATATTCCATTTCCACCTGAACCTCCTCCACATCCCTACCCCAACCCAATACATACTTTTTCGCCTCTTCCAACATCCCAAAAGATTCCAGTGTGATTTGTTTAGCCTTCAGATAAGCCTTGACAGAAGGAGAATCTGTCACAATCCATGATGACTCTCTCTGCCAAGCAGAACTCTAGCTTTCTGACAGAGCTGTATATTTCTTGCAGGTCACCTTTGTATGTTATTAACATTCATTCCAAACACCCAGACATCAGTGCAAATCTATCTCAATAACAGTGATCACCACTGATACAGCATGCATCAAATCCTGTCCTTTCAACATAGTGAAATCACCAGTGAATAAAAGAATTGGAATGAGTGATAGAGTTTCAAGTTCACTCACATAGATACCTGCCCAGAGCAAAGAGGTTTTGCAGTCAGATAGCTAGGCAGCATGGTGCTGTGGTAACAAGCTCTGAGTCAGACCCAGGGCCATACTGATTCACACTCTAGCTCTTTCACTGATTATCTTGTGTGGCCTTGAATAATCATTTTATTTCTCTGTGCCTCAGTTTCCTCACTTGTGCAAGGCAGATGAAAATACTATCTACCTTACAGGGTTGTTGTGGGGATTAAAAGAGTTAACCATGTAAAATATGTTTCAAAAGTGCTGGCATGTACAAAGTTTTCCTTTTTGTTAGTATTTGCAGTTCCCATTAATTGAGTGCTGTGTGATCATGGAAATGTTAACAAACCTTTTTGCATCTCAGTTTACAAATTTATAAAATGGAGATAATAATACTTGCCTCAAGAGATTGTTGTATTCAAGGTATGTAAAACGCTCAGTATAACACTTAAGAGAATAAGAGCTGTTATTAGTAGTAGCAATAATTGTCATCACCATGAAGTCAATAATCAGAATAACAATTGCCTGAGGCAAATGCGGAATTGTTAATATATCATATCATATTTGAAAATTAACTCTTAGGCATCTCTTATATAGAGAGACAAACATGAGAAGTGAGGACTTTGTAGTTATACCGACTGGATTTGAATTACTAGATCTATCATCTAGCAGCGGTAAGACAATGAAACAATAGCTTTTGTTTGTTTGTTTCTCTTTCCTCACTGGAAAGACGGGAAAAATACCACCTACTTTGTAAGACTGTGGTAAGTTTAAGTGGGATGCTATGTAATGTACTTGGCCATAGTTTAATACATAGTAGCTATTCTAAAGCAAAGGTCTAAGGCAGAAAAATGACCCATAATTTTTATTAATATGAAGTGAATTGAACAAAACAATCAGATTTATCCTTGTAAGTCTGGCTCCCACTAACTTAATGAAGATGGAAGAGAAAAGATGAATAAGGGTTACAGGGACTAAGTACACAGAGTGCGTAGGGAGTTTTGCTGAGGTTAGCTATAAGGAATTTGTGGTTTGAATCAAAAGACTTCAGTTTTATGAGGTTTGAGGGCCTTTTTCAAAAGGAAAACCAGATGTATCATTGGAAAGCTCATGCAAACAGGGCTAGCTTCTGCAAATGCTGCTTTGAGTCTAATTCTGTTAGACTGGGTAGGGATTCAGTAGGGAGAGATCCTGGGGTGTTTTTTAAAACCCATTTGGTCCTATCTTATGGACCTTCAGTGATGTTCTCAAATGGGTCACAAGGCTGGTATTTTATAAGCAATATGATCCAGAGCCATGGGCAGAGGAATGATTCTAATATAGTCTAGAAAACAGTAGGGCTTTCCATCTCAAATCTTTACTTTAAATCTTTAAAAGAACTAGGTTTTCTACCTCAGGAGTCCAGCATCTCCTGACCCAGGGTTCTCCTAGCACAATCAACAGGGTTAAATGGCTTCCCTAAGCCCCTTGGTCACTTGATCCTAAGTACCCTGGAAGTAAAGATGACTCATGAGGTAATAAAAAACATTAAGTAAAATTGCTTTGCCACCTAGACTGCAAAGACAGTGAGTTCCCTAGTGTGTTTATCAAAATTAACTGGCAGGTCTTATGAAAAGACTGACTTATTTAAAATATATAAAGGAAAAACAATCACAAGATTCAACAATATAAATGCATATAATAGGCTGGGTTTCTGTTATAAGATATGGTACCTTGCATTTTCCGCACTCTAATTATCTAATTAAGTTATTATAATAAGTTAGGCATTATCTTTATTTCACATATGAGTAAATAAAAGTCCAGGGACTCCAGTGATACACTCAAGTCTAGGTTTGAATCTCTCAGTCTGTGTTCTTGTCATTTCCCTGACATTTGCGTATATGTGGTTTGCTTAGCACTGATGGTTTGAGAAATAATTTTAGCTGGTGCATGGAAAAATACATTTCCATATTAATGAGTATGTATGAATTGTATGTGCATCCAAATATCTAGGCGTATCAGAGTTGTGGTTTTCTGAAACTAATTGCTTAGGATGAAGCTACTTTTACTGGAGTCTATTTAACGAAAAATATTCAAAAATTGAAACATTAAAAAGACAGAGTTGGAAAAAGTTGTTAAGAATGAGTGAAGTGTGGGAAACTCTGTTCTGGGCCAGGCTGCTCTCTGTGTTTTATAATGAATGGCTGCAGGCTACAGGAAGCAAGATTTCTCAGAAAGCCTTAGTCAACTTGTCGGTCACCTCCCATGGTATGTGCCAGCTCCTGCTGACACCATCATCCCCTCACTGAAAGTCCCTGCAGCTAGAAATCTAGAAAGAAGCCCTTCTCCTAATCTCATTAGCCAAGTCTTGGTGATTTTAGTTATTCAGCAGCCATTCCTCTACAGTGTCCTGATTGCCCCTAATGCTTACATTCACATTCCCCATCCCTAATCTCACAACAGCATCTTAACTGGCCTTCCTAACTCTAATCTCACAAGCATTCCTGGAAAAATCCCCAGACAGCCATGTTACTGTCTGTGGTAGGCTGAAATGTCCCCTGTCAAAGCCCAAATTCTAATCCCCAGAACTTGCAAATATGTTACTTTACATGGCAAAAGGGACTTTGCCAGTGTCATTAAATTAAGGATCTTGAGATGGGGAGATTGTCCTGGACTATCTGGGACAAAGGTTCTTGTGAGAGAGATGCAGTAAAATCAGAGGCAGACACAAAGATGTGGCAACAGAAGCAGAATTCGGAATATGCTTGGCCACCAGCCAGGGAATACAGAGAACCTCTAGAAGCTGAGAAAGGTAAGGCTTCCCCAAAACCAGAGGAATGCAATCTGCCTACCCATGTTACACATCTGATCTCCAGCACTGTGAGTCTGTGTTGTTTCAGACCACTAAGTTTCATGTTGTGTGGCAGTAATAGAAAATGAACACACTGTCCTGTCCAAAGCCCCTCTTTTTTCTTGCTCCAAATCCAGCTTCTTAATCATTAAGTCACTCTTCACAATGGAGCCTCCCAACTTTCCAACCTTATTTTTTGACCTCCAACCCCAAAATTAATATCAATAGCTAATATTTATTTTGCACTTAACTATATGCCAAACACTAAACCAAAATGTGTGTGTATATATATATCAAATATATATTACATATATGTATTGACTCATTAAATTCTGACAACATACAAGATAGGAATTATTATTATCCTCCTTCTTACAGATAAGAAAACTTGAAAAAAGTACACAACTTACTTAAGGTCCAGAATTACTAGCAGTGAGGGAAAGACATAAATTCATACCAATTTGATTTCAGCATCTCTGTTATTAAACGGTGTGTTACATCTCAACCTTGGAGTTTTCAGACAACATCCCTACTCTTTCATATTCCTAGAAACACTGTAGACAAGAATGAAGCCACGATATAGAATCAAGAGAAACTGAGTAAAATAGAGGAGTAAGAACTCTGAAAAAGAGGGTCTTTAGAAATACTAGAAGCAAAGTGAGATGGCTTGAAGCTGATGAGGACTGGGTGAACCAACATTGGACATATGCTGGATTACTTCCTTTACAGGGCCCCGAATATACTTGTTGGGCCAGGAGAAGAATATTAAAGGGGAGGTATGGAGATAGACATAGCCAACTGAGCACACTTAGTGCCCAAGAATAAATTCTTCTATCTTCAATTCTATTCTTCTGCCTCCACTTTTTAGAGGATACTCAATAAGACTGATGTGACTTTCCCCATGTTACTTGAAAATGAACAGTTTAAGAAAGAGGGAAAAGTAAGCCAAGAGCCAGAGGATGCCATATGGTGTGGTGATGATCAGAACTAACTCACAAACCAGACAACCTGGGATTAGTACCATAGCAGAGTTTTTCATTCACATTTTTCTTGGTTCTAAAACTCATGTTCTTATCCTAATTCCATGAATATTTAACAGACAAAACATGTTAATTCAGCTAACCAGAATGAAAAGGATAGAAACTTCCTCTTACCTATCTTAGCTCTATAGATGATCAGAATAAAAAATCTGAGCTGACTATTTGAGGTCACAAGAATGATGAGCAGAGTTTTAAGTCAGTGAGTGATACAGTCCAAGCCAGGTTCATATTGTGGTTCATTCTGCATATCTAAACAAGTTTACCCAACCTTGGGTATGACTCATTTGCTGAAGGAGACATATATCTACCTCTGACTCAATAGAAAAGAAGTAACTCCAAGTAATTTCCTTAATTGGGCAAAGCCTAGGTAATTTGAAGGGGAAAGCATTCCCCAGCCTCATGGTTATCACCAGCCTCAGTCTCATATCTTCAATGTCTTTCCTATATCTTTGTCCATTTTCCACAGACCTATTAAAGTGAACTCTTTAATATGAAAATATTTACTGATAACTTGCCTCAATATCCATCCTTCAGTCCTAGCAGAAAACCACAAAGCCTGATTTTTTATATGGGCTCTTGACCATGCAGAGCAAAGACTGTATTTCCCAACCTTTAATGCAGTTGAGTGTAGACATGTAACTAAGTTCTGATGTATAAGGTAAAAGCAGAAGTGTCTTGTGCAAGCTTCTGAGGACGTTCCTTAAAAGAACACAGGTACCTCTGTGTAACTCTCTTCTTATTTACCATTGTTTCCACCTTGTTGCCATGATTATAGGTTTAGAATGTGAGTCTGAAGGTCACATATGGTGATGGTTGAAAAAATATTGAATTCCTAAACAGCCATCATATTAATCCTTGTAATGCTAGACTTTTACATGAAAAACAAACTCCTACTGTTTTTAGGCCAGTATTAACTTAGAGTTTTACATTACTAGTAATCAAACCCAATCCTAAACAATATGTCAATCATGCATTTTTTTGTTTAAAACTGATCCATGGTTCCCAATTGCCCTCAGAGAACAATTCTAACTCCCTTAGTAAAACCTATAAGGTCCTTGTAACCTGTGTATTTAATATCATCTTTTCAGCTTCCCTGCTTGTATTTTAACAAATTAACAATACCTAATGATCTGTATTTCCCTAAATATTCCACAATTCCGTAATTTGTTCTGTTTTCACTTCTCTAAACAGACTGTCAACTTCTGCTTTGAATTCCATCCTCACCTGTTTGATAGAAAAGTGTCACCTCTTCTGACAAACCATCTCTTATCCTTTAGACAAACTGATGCGCTCCTTTTACTCTATTCCAATTATACCTGATCAGTCATCCATCTAACAATTGCTTCAACATAAATGAGGGGTTTGTTTGTGTTTCTGACTCCACCACTACACTGTTTTCTTAAAAGAATAGAGTAATGTCATGCTCAACTTGGAAACTGCATATACTGCCAGACACATAATAAATGCTCAATAAATTATTTTAAGTGAATAAATAATATTACTTATGCAGCCATCCTATATTAATCAGATGCCTCAGTATAACTTCATTGATTCTTTAAACTATGTCTTTGGAGCCTGTCTTCATGGGAATTCAGGCTGTGCCATCTAAAAGCCATATCCTTAGGCAACCCTCTTTCCATTTCTGAGTATCACCTTCTTCTTCTTTAAAATAGAAGACTACTTCATGGTATGTTAGGGCTATTAATATAATTAAGTACATAGAACATCTAGGCTAACCTAATATTAACCCGCAATCAATGGCATCATCATTTTTATCCTCTAGGAAAGTTCACATGGCTTAGAAAATTCAATCCAAAACTGCCAAGATTTAAAACATAAGAGATGCAAGGACTCCATATGAAGAAGCTCAAGGGAAAGCCAGTGTCATAGGCAGCCTTACATAATGGAATGAGTACCAGCCTGGGCATTCTGATCTGCGATAAAACCCTGAGGGAATCACTAGATTGCTATGAGATCATGAGGAAGTCACTTCTACCCCCAAACCTTAGTGCCCCCATGTGTATAGGGTTGAAAGTGCTCAGATGATGTTGAACTCGTATGTATCCTAACTCTGAGGTGCACTTCCTTTGGCCCCACTTCACCACTTTCATCTCACTAAACCACACAAATTTTGCCCTTAGATGGACTGCTCTGACCGAACTCCCCACAGCCTCTACTCACCCACTGTCCTATGGGAAGCAGGGTGAGTTCACTGCACCTTCAGATTTTAGCCTGATGATGCATGTTTGTATAGAGTGGGTGATTGGTTTCATATGGCCAAAGGATCCGGCAGCTGGGGACATCTGCTTACACTTAGCACACAGACAAACTTTCCACACTCAGGAGTCAGTGTGCTCCTGACCTGACTGTGGAAAGCAGGGTTCAGTCCCTCTAGGCTGTATAAGTGGGAGCCTTAGACTTGTGCCCTGGACTCTCATGTCAGGAAGAATAACCTAGATATGAAACATTTGAAGTAAGAAGCAGATCTCTGGTGTCTCTATGGATACAGATAAATTGCCTATGGAAATGGGGCAGAGTTGGACAGGAGGCAACATATTACACTGATGAGGATGATTGGAAGATCCTAAAGGACACTTTGTCCCCAGAAGGAAGTCCATGCCTCAGGAACATTGACCCACATAGAAAAGGATGACTGTCTCAGAAATAGCTTCAGTGTATGGCTCACGGTAATAATGGAAAGAAACTACTCATTCTGCGTAATACTGCCCTATAGACCCATATTTTTGCTTCACTCCAGTAGACAACATGCATAGTTGAAGGAGCACTGGTCTTGAAATTATTGGACCCGGATCCCACTGCCAAGTCTTTCATTCACCCTGTGTGTCCTTGGACAAGTCCTGCTGCTTCTCTGAGCAACAGCTACCTTATCCCAAAAAGAACGCCATGTGGGATCTCATAAGATTCTCCATGTAAGTGTTTTGTCTAAAATGAAATATTCTCCAGATGTCAGGAGCTGTTGTTACTATCCAAAGCGTATCTCAAGATCATAAAGATAAAGGGAATGTATTTAATTTTTCCAGCCAGAATAGAAATTATTTTGCAGATCCTCTAAGAGATGGCTGTCCATTTTTTACATCAGCATCTCATCTTCAGGGATAGGTGGCCACAGCCATACAGAAAAGTTCGTTCTGTTCTCCCTAGTGGTCATAAAGTCCTGTCAAAGTCCTCCTCTTCCCCTCATGGGAGAGCCCCCAGTCTGCTTTCTCTTCTCTGGAGCCAGGAGAACAAATGCGCTTCCTCTTTCACAGGAATTATCTGCTGATATGTGGAAACTGCAATAGGAGAGAAAAGGCATAGACTTTGTCTGCCTTTAGTCCTAGGTTCACATCCTGCTTTTCTTCTCTGCATCTGTGTGACTTTGAGAGTGTTGAGTAAACACAGTTAACCTCAGTGTTCCCAACTGTAAAGGGGGATAATAAAACAGACATAATGTGGGGATGGTAAGGATTTAGTGAAATGATGTATACAGAGCCTGCGACCATGCCTAGCTTATAGCAGATCTTCAGTAGATAATAACTATTAAGACATTGCTCTGTTGTCTTTACTGACTTACTTTTGTGGTTATTACTGACATTCCTTATATTTAATAACATGGTTCGGTAAATGTTCAAATGGGCCCAAACACAGCTTGGTTTGGATCATTGGCAAACCAACGCCTTGAACATTTGCTAAGCATCTTCTCTGTCTCAGGCACTACACCAGACACCGCTGGGGATTCAAAACAGAAGTGTTCCCTTCATGAATAAGAAACAATGTCACACAATGGTCGTGTTTCCAAAGTAATTGATATATAATAAAAATTTACACATAGCTTGGAAATATAATGGAGACCTTTTCATCATTGAAGAGGTTTTTTTTTTTTTTTTTCCTTTTCTTTCAAAATTATCTGCAAGGTTTCATGTTGAAGTCATTCACTTGACCTACAAAAGGTCCATGAAAGGGATGCTTACACCTTAAGGACCAAAATACAAAGAATTAAGTGGCTTCTCGCCCTCCAGAACATTTACTCTTGGCCTCACTCTCGTGCCATAATTATTGCAAAAAATTGCTATAGAATTCTACTCACCCCGTAGGAGCCCAATGCAACTTCCGTAATCTTAGTGAAACACCTTCAATTTAAATTACATACATGGCTTCTCAGAGCTACTAGCATCAAATCCAAGTTCATTATAGTGTCCCCCAGGCCTCTCAAAACTCTATCCCAAATAATCTGAGTCTCATTCTTGGCCATTCTTTCCTTCTCCATACCTACCCCACTGCCTGACCAAACATGTTGTCTGGACTTCAGTCGTGCCAATTTTCTGCAATTCCCTGAGTGAGTCTTGCTTTTCCACCCCTCTGTGCCTCTGCCCAGGCTTGTACAATTCCCTCTGCTTGGAAGACCTCTTTCCTCCTTCTATGCCTGCATAACCTCCACACGTTCTTCTTCTCTAGGATGAACATAATCATTAGTGTTTCTGAGAAACTGTTACCAGGTGCTCTAATCCAATTTGGGATCATTTCCCCAATCCCAAAACATCTAACCCTTGCCATCATCCTACACTTACCCTACTTTTAAAAAATAATTATCTATTTCCTCATCTGTGGCTGTGCTGTGAGCTTTTTGGGAACAGAGGACATGCCTGATTCATCTTTGTGTCATTCACAGAGCTCCATAAAAGCCTCTTGGATGCATGGACAGAAGCCTGGATAGACAGATGCATGAGTAGGTTCCAGACCCATAAGCCAAGGACATGGCATCTCTTTCCTTGGAATAATGATTGCATAAGACCCTAAATAAATCACCTAGTACTCTTCGAAATGGCTTGGTCCTAGTCATCAGGAAGCCCAAAACTGTTGGAATTGGCCTGTGAATTGCCCAATTCACTTTATACTCATTAAAACAGAAACAATCGATGATACCTTTTATTTTTTATTCAGTCTAGACATTCCAAAAACTCAACATGACAACGGGTTCTTTCCCACTTACCTTATACTATAATAGCTAATCCTAGCCATATTCAAAATTCTGCTCTATGGTAATTGTTTTCAAGCAACTAAAATTCTGTTGGGGAAAAAAGAAAAAACAAGGAATATAATGCACAGAGAGAGGAATATGGCTTAATCTTCAGTCTTTTATGGGAATATAATGCAGTTTCTAAGACCCAAATGTAACTGAACTCCAACATTCAGTCTTCCCATGATTTTTTATTGGCTGCTGCTGAACTCATCAATTTTTCCTCAATCTTTTGTGGAAGTCAGATCTTAACCAAGCCTATATACTTTTGTGTTGAAAATATCATAATTGTTTCACCAGGTATAACTGATTTTTGGTGTGTGGACACCAAAGACTCATGTCTCAAACACACACAAACTTCTGTCTGGTTGAGTTCTCTATTTTTGTGAACACTACCTCCATAGCTCTCTAAACCCAGCAAAACATTATTAACCTGAAGCTTCCAAATCCTCTTTGTTTATACAACTTAAGCTGACCTTTTCTTGCTCTCTCTGGTCTGGGAAAGGATTTGATCAACACATACACACATACACACACACACCCCGCACACACACACACCTCAAGATAGTCATGGCATGTTTCACACTACCCAATAAAGACAATCATGTTTTCCTGTATTTAGAAAATGCTAATTACGAAGCTATCTTTGCTGCAGACACAAAGCTGATGTCTGCCTCCACACTTGATTCCTCCCTCCACTCAAAGATATTCTCTGTTTAAAGTACCTTATCCACAAAAGCACCCTTTTACTCTACATCCCTTTTCCTTATTTTAGTTTGCTTTATTGCACTTACTAAAAATCCATGAGAATAAGAACTCTGGCAATTGTGTTTATTGTCACATCTCCTCAGTCTACAATTCCTGGCACATAGTAGCTGATAGATGATAGATAGATAGATAGATAGATAGATAGATAGATAGATAGATAGATAATATACAGATGTAGAAATTGAGATACAGGAAATACACATAAGACAGAGAGATACACATAGAGATAGAGATAAATTCTTACCTGGCTTAGCTGCACTTCGGTTCCTTTTTGTTTGTTTTGTTTTCTTTTGTTTTGTTTTGAGATGGAGTTTCGCTCTTTTCACCCAGGCTGGAGTGTAGTGGCACGACCTCGGCTCACTGCAACCTCCGCCTCCTGGGTTCAAGCAACCCAGGCCTCAGCCTCTAGAATCACTGGGATTACAGGCACCTGTCACCACTCCTGACTAGCATTGTGGCCTTGGAAAAGAGACTTAATGCTTCTCAGTGTCTCCGTTTTCTCTTCTCAATTCCCCACCGCAACCCACATGGCTTTACATAACCTGGCCCCTGCTGACCTCATCAACCTCCCTCCTGTCCCTTTCCCCACCATCACCAGTCATATGGGCCTTCTTTTACCTTCTAGAGCTGGCCAATACCTTGCCCACCTTGGAGCTTGCCCTGGGACAATCTTCACATCTCTTTGTACCTGGAAACTCATCATCTAGAAGGAGAGGCCTTCCCTTCATATCCTGACTGAAGATCTCCATTCCCCTGAGATTAGTCTTTCTTATCACTTTGTTTACATTTCTAACAGAATCATGCAACTGTCAATGTTTCCAACTCCCTTTTAAATCCAATTCCCCATTGGATTATAAACATCAGGGCTGGAGGAATGTACATCTTAACCAACTTTTTTGAATCCCAGGGACTTAAAATCATGTTTGGCACATAATTTGCAATGAATATCTGTTGAATTAATAAATGTATATGAGGATGATAATAACTAATTAGAGTTGCTAAGAAGATTAAACAAAGTCTTTTCAGAATTAGGGGAACTACAGAGGTAGTATCCATTAAAATGAATTTCTCTGCAATGTGGCTATAATATGGTAAATGATGTGCTTAAAAATGCTAACTGTTATAAATGATTATTTGTGTTATTATCATTTGTCCATTAATGTCTCTGGTTATATTTAGCTACTTAACACAAATAATTATCCATATTTAAAATGGAAAATCTTACATTAAAATTGGAAGTCTCAAGATTTTACTATTTTGGATAAGGGAGTTTGATAGCTGCTGACAAAAGCCATTTTTCTTGATGCAGATTATATAGTTTATAAGTTGAGTAATATCTTTCTTTTAGAATTTGACCTGAATTTAATGACTTCAACTTTTACTCTGATCTGTAATAAAATAAGTAATAAAATAAGGTTGCATTAGCCAAAATGTCATAGTCTGAACTAATTCTTCTATTTCAAATTGGTGGAAAAATATTACAAGGAATAAATAGACTCTCCCCCACACCCTCCCTTTAAATCTTCAACTGATTAAGCATCATACCAGACAACAAAGAAGAGTATTAAAAGTGGAAGCCCTCTATTAGAACGATGCCCGTGGGTCTATGTCTCTGATGGGGATCCTGCACAGCTCCTCCTCCCCTGCTGCTGGTGTATGAGCCTCTGCTCTGGGCGGCTGTTCACTGTCTCAGCCCAGCCGCTTTGCTTTGCTTTGCTGACTCACTGGGTCTGACACCCCGCGGAGCCGATCCATGTGCTGATCCCAGAAAGTAATGAGGAGCCTGCACAGCTGACATGAAAGGCTGGTGCCTTTGGTTGCCAGAAAAAGACGATGGGCTAGAGAGGAAGTCTGAATGTCCCTCTAACTGCACCATTTAGCATTTGACAGCATCTGCCCTTCTACTAGGAGACCAGCTTTCAGAATTTTATAAGCAAGTTGTAAATATATATTCAAGTGTGAAACCTGAAACGAGTCTTTTATCACCAGATCTCTACCTCCCTGGAATGTAACTGGTTTCCAAATTGAAGGGAGATGAAGTAGGGAGATGGAAGGGAGGTGATCCATTTAGCCGTTTAAAACTAATAAAAGAAGAGAAAGAAATCAAATCTAGTGATTTGTGCTTTCTTTCGTTGCAGGCGAAACATGATTTCATTTATACAGTTGAATAATCTCATCTGCAGATGACTCACTAGCGTCCCTGGAGCCATGCCTTGGTCTCCTCTTGTGCCTCAGTCTCTCCTCTGGTAAAATGAGACAATCTGATCCTTCCAGGGCTCCAGTCTTGTGTTCCAGGACCTATAAAATATCCTAAGAAAAGACAATTAGTAGCTCTAGTTACCTGTGTTTAAACAGGACGAAGAACATGACTGAGAAACAGAAGTATTTTTGCATCTGGAAATAGCTACCAAACTATTTCTCCAAAATGCTTTGACGTGTTTGGTTTCCATGTAATCTGAATATTTTGTCACCCAATATACATAAAAATACTACTCCACGTGAGTAGAGAACCACAAAGCTCCATGCATTCCTGTACATCAAAATATACTTTTCTTTCTTTAGTCCCGGACAAATTCAAGACGTGCAAAGATTCAGAAGTATTTTTTAGTAGAAATTGAAAAACATCCTACAGTCAGGTAGGGAGATGGGGTTCAGGGAGTTGACCAAGGAGTTGGAGAGACTAGCATCTCTGTGGGGGCTGGAACATTGTCAAGGCTACATTTGATATCACATGAGCATTAGAGAGAGAGAGAGAGAGAGACCGTGTGTGTGTGTGTGTGTGTGTGTGTTCGTGTGCACATTTGTGTGTCTGCTCTCCTTTCTGAAACTGCAAATTTAAACTCTGAGCTGTGACCGCCTCTGGGATGAAGGGAAGACTGCTTCTGTAATCTCATTTGCCATGGCAGCTGCTTGGCGAGCTTGATATTGCTGCCTTCTCAGCTTCTCAGATTCCTTAAAGATCCTTCTCTGATAACCGTGCATTAGGCCCCCAAACCACCCCAGATCCTGCCAAGCCAGCCTTCCTTCAAGCTCTGATATACTATACCTGCTTGGGAGTCCCACATGTGCAGTTAGAGTCCTCACATGTGAAGAGTCCACAGACTGGATTCTATGCAGGCCACAAAGAGTGATGGAGGGCCCAGAGGACCCAGGTTCTAACCCCAGCCCAACTAATTACCAGATGAATTATCTTATTATCTTAATTTCACTTCTCCAGGCTTCAACTTCCTAATCTATACATTTAAGGATGATAATCCTCAGGCAGACCTAGTCTCTTGGTTGCTACTAAAGCCCAGTGAATAGAGTAGGGTTTTAGAAACCACACATCTTTAAATAACCACAAAGCGTTATATTAGTAGCAATATTTTTAAAAAGCTGGGATGAGCTATTTTACAGGACTTTATTATAAGACACCTTACTTGACACAGAGATTATATGCTATCTTAGAATGTTTTGGAATGTGAAGAAACACATAAACTTTAGCTAATTTTCCCAAACGGGGAAATAGAAAACACCAACATTTTTTTGGAAGACTATAAGACAGTTTGGGGATGTAGAGAGAGGGGGCATTTTAACATCAAATTTCACTGTGAGAAAGTTATTCCCTGCTCAGTTGCGTATCAGTCACTTTGTTTAATTTAAGGACAAAGTCCTAGTTTTGTTCCAAAGACGTGAGATGCCTTAGGCTCAGAGTCTTCTACTGGCAACATTATCTGAATGGAATTTATATTGGAGAAGATTGGGATAGCCATTATGAAAAACAGTATGGATGTTTCTAAAGGGATTAAAAATAGAACTACCATATGACCCAGCAATCTTTCTCCTGGGAATATACGCAAAGGAAATGAAATCAACACCTCATAAAGATATCTGCACTTCCATGTTCATTGCAGCATTATTCACAATAGCCAAGATATGGAAACAACCTAAGTGTCCATTGATGAATGAATGGATACAAAAATGTGGTATATGTATATACAAGGGAATATTATTCAGCCTAATAAAGAACAAGATTTTACCGTTTACCACAACATGGATGTGTCTGGAGGACATTAAGCTTAGTGAAATAAGCCAGACATAGAAAGAAAAACAAAGAAAACTATTGCATGATCTCATTTATATGTGGAATCTTTTAAAAACAATCAAATATACAGACCTAGAGAACAAAACAGTGGTTACCATGTGCAAAGGAGGAGATAGAAAAGGAAGAAGTAGGAAGATATAGGTCAAAGGAGAAAAAGTAACAAATATGTAGGATAAATAACTTTAGAGATTTAACATGCAACATGAGAACTATAGGTAATAAAATTGTACTATACTGGGAATTCATGCTAAATGAGCAGATTTTAGCTGCTCTTGACACAAAAACAAAAACAAAAAAAAAAGGTAACTGTGTAAGATGATGGATATGTTAATTTACCTTACTATAGTAACCTTTTTGCTATCTATATGTATTCCATAACATCATGTGGTATACCTTAAATACACACAATAAAATTTATTTTAAAACATAAAAATAAAAAATGAGTCACAAAAAAAGGAAATTAAATTCTGAGTTATTTTTATTTCGTGGTTAGTGATGCTTGTTTTTTATTTACAACATAAAACTTTTTCTCTTAAAATAAATGTATTTAAATTGAAAGAATAAGCCATTTAAATGCATTGGCATGCATTAATATGTAACATTATCAATGGCAGGCCAATATAGGAATAATCATGACTTTATATTAGTTATCTATTGCTGCATAATAAAATAATGCAAAACTTGGTTGCCTAAGCGGTGATAAATGTTTTTATCTCTCAGTTTTTGTAGGTTAGGAATTGGAGGGTGATTCTGGCTCAAAGTCCCTCATGAGGTTGCAGTCAAAATGAAATGTGAGCTAGGACAGTAGACACCTGAAGGCTTGACTGAGGCTGCAGGATCTGCTTCCAAAGGTGGTTCATTCACCAGTGAGTTGGTGCTGGCTGTTCCTTACCACATGGACCTCTCCACAGTGCTGCTGAAGTGTCATCATGACATAGCAGCTCTTGTGCTTCCAGAGCAAGTGATCCAAGAGATCAAGGTGAAAATGGCGATGTCTCTTATGACACACCCTGAGAAGTCACACACTCACTTCTGCAATCTCTAATTAGTTGCATAAATCACTCCTATTCCATATGGGAGGGAACTTCACAAGGAAGCAAAGACAAGGAAATAAGAATCATCTCAGAGACTGGCTACTATACTGTAATACACCAATCATTGAGTTTGAGAAATACCGATTTAATCTAAAATTATAAACCCACCAAGAGAGCATTGGAGAAAGGAGGTGACATAACCAAGTCCAGGCTATGTTTTTAGAACGGTCAAGGTAAGGATTCAGAGCACCCTATCCATGGCACAGTGTTATTCCTGCCATATCGCAAATGCTGACACTGCCTTTGGCCTTTCAAAATTTTAAGAGAGGTTTAACCCTTTCTCAGGGAAAGAATCTGCCTCCCCAGCTTCCAACAGGAAGTTGATGCTGCTGCAGCAATTTCTAGGCTTCCAGACTCTCCACCTGGGGCTGGGTCCAGTGAAGTTAGTCAATTTTGAAGGCAGATGATTAATCTGGTATCAGAGGTCATCTATTCCCAAGATTGCAAACAGATTGTCCACAGGCAGTGTTGAGCCCACAGGTAAGTCTCCTTTGCCCTAAACAGGACATTTTTAGTTTTTTCTTAATGAGTTGCTAATTATATGTGAAATTACAATATTTTACATAAAAATCCAGATCTGTGGTTCCCTTGAAATAATCAGATATGCTGACAATGTCTGATCTGCTTTTCTGTGGAGTAACCATCCTTTGGAGTTATGTATTAGCTACACATGATTTGTTCTCCATGGTCCCTGTCACTTCTCTGCTTTCTTAAATTTCCTTATTCTCTGCAAGCCATTGAACTGACTACCCTTGACTTAATTCAACTCTCTCATTTACGAGTAAAAGGAACTGAGGCTTTGACAGTTAGTAGGCTTATATTTCTTGAATGACTTACGCAAGGCCCTGTGGCTGGCAAACAGCAGGGCAAAGACCAAGGAGGGTTTCTTTCCTACCTAAGCCAACACTCTTCCCCAAACACTTCCCTGCTTATTTTACAAACAGGCTCCAAAATAACCAGAGGATATTCTGGATAGCTCTGCTAATGTGACTCTCTTTCTCTCACTGCACTTTTAGCCTCAAGAGCCATCTCACATCAAATAGCAGAAAGGGGATATCAGGAAAGAGGAACTGTGTAGCTCAACTCCAATTCACTACCTCAAGGAAAAAGAAAACTTAAAAGTTTACAAAAGTTTCTCCATTCTAAAGGAAGGAGAGCAAATAAAGAATAGCAGATTGAGAAAATACAAGTAAAAAACTGTTCAAATCCTGGAAAAAGATTGTTAACAATCCCCAAACATCACAGATTTCAGCGTATTCACCTACCAGGAATCTTTGTCTTAAATCTCCCAATTTGTCATTTATTATTACTAAAAATAATTTATTTTAAATCTTTCAAGGAAGTTCTTGCTTCCCCATTTCCTGACCTTTATGAAGTCACCATCTTGGCACACACATGAAAGGCAAGTGTTTTAACTAAATTGCATATTAAAATGGTAGAGGAAAATGAACAAAAGGTTTTGGCACAGTGAAAGCACCCTGTGAGGGATGTTCTTGAAAGCCAGGCTAAGCAGCTGCTCTGGTGATCAATAAGTAGACTCCCCAGCACTAACTCACTGTAGCCAAGGTCTCAGGCCTGTGTCCAAATGTAAGGAACTATGCACGGCTGCTTCAGAATGGGGGACGTGAGTTTGCTTCCCTGGGACCCCTGAGTTCAGATCAGCTCTTGCATTGCTAGTCTGCAAGGATCAACAAATTCAGTACATAGAGGTGCATGTAATAACCACCTTAAGCCACAAGCCACCCTAGACCTGAAGAGTCTGTGTGATTCTTGTCAACAGCATGAAGTGGTGGTGAAGGGATGTCTTTGTTGCAGAACACTGGACATTCTGACTCACTTCCACTGGACCCTCTCAGTTCCACAACAGAATCCCATCACCTCTCCCCCCATTACTCCAAGAAGCTCAGAATTTTCCTGATGGAATTCATAGCTGAGCCTGAAGGACTCCTTAGTTAACTGGTAATACGGATAGAACAGTTTGTTTCCCTACCTCACATGCAAGTCAGGACTATGTCTGGACAGCAAGGAAGAAATAAGATGGAATAAATTGCCTCTTCATTAATTTATCTGTTCTCTAATATTTACTGGGTGTCTATGATATGCTACTATTATATGCTAGATGCAGTGATTAAGGATTGAATGAGCAAGACATGCTCTCTATTCACAGAAAGCTTCAGTCAATGAGAAAAGGTTGATTAAAAAGTAATTACAAGGAAATGGGACAAGTGTTACATAAGAAGTGAGAGTGGAAGAAGGAAAGTCTGTGGAGTGAAGAACAGGGGAGGAAGTGACATTAAATGGAGATGAGAGAGATCAGTAAGATTAAGTACAAACAAGACAGAGAAGTGAGAGTGTATCAGATGGAGAAAAAGCTCATGTGAAGGCCTTGTGGTTGGAGAAAGCACAGTGCATTCGGGAAACTGAAAGCACCTTCATATAAATAGGAGCAGAGGCCCTGTGATTAAAGGTCTTCAAAGGTCTGGTAATGCATTTACACTTGTTCTAAGTCCAATGGGGATAGAATGAAACATTATAAACATTATAAACAGGGAAATGATGTGCAGAGATTTGGAGTTTAGGGAATATCATTAGGTTTGCCAGGTAGGAAACGAAGGAAGAAATCCAGGCAAGTGGCATTGCTCCAAACTCACAATGATAATGGATAACAGTTGCAAAGAGAACATTCAAATGCTTAGCTGGCTTCAAATACACAACATCTCTGTTGATGAGGAATAAAATAAGTAAAAGTTAAAATGGGTTGATGCTACAGGCTTCTGGGCTCCTAGTCCACACAGGAAGAGGCATCCAGATTTCCTACTTCTATGGGAAGAACAGAGAAAAAGTTCAGCCAACATGAAGTTGAAGCCTTAGACTGAAGTCAGGCTCCCTGCTGAGGATTAGGAGGGAGATTGAGATCCCCCGTTAATAAGAGAGACTGGAAATTAATCTTCCAGTGTCTAGGGTTACAGCCACCTGACAAAAAAGGTAGTGTATGCAAACCTAGTCTTGCAGTCAAAAGTCAAGCTGAACCAGGCTATATGCTCTTTTGAGTAATGGTATCAAAATAGCGTCATTATGTCCATGGAGCAGGAATCTCAAATAGTTGACATAAAACACAATTCTGGATAGCAGATCCAGGGGCCATTAGATGAAAACATCACATATGTTCTAAAGAAAGAGAAAATGTATTAGCACAAAACAACATTCCTTTAATATAAGATAATTCTACAAAACAAAATTACAAAATATGTGAAAGAGCTATCCTGAAAATGAAAGTCCAACATCCAAACAGCAAAACCAAAACCCAATAAGCATAAAAAACAGATCACAACCATATAAAAATCAAGATAAAAACAATAATAACAATAATTGGGAGATAAATAAACTATAAACAAAAACAAATTTCTAATCTAATAAAAGATTTTTAGTAGGTAGAGTTGCAATTTTCAGAGAAAATAAAAAACAGAAAATTGTGACCCAAAGTGAGTAAATCGATTGCCTGTGCTTTTGAGGTCTTACTCAAAAAATTCTATGCCCAGACAAATGTCCTGAGAATTTCTCCAGTGTTTTCTTCTAGTCATTTTATAGTTTCAGGTCTTACATTTAAGACTTTCATTCTTTTTGAGTTGATTTTTATGTGGTGAGAGAGTTTCAGTTATTCTAGTTTCATTCTTCTGCATATGGATATTCAGTTTTCCCATCACCATTTATTGAAGAGGTTGTCCTTTCCCCAATGTATGTTTGTGGCTCCTTTGTCAAAAATGAATTGCCTGTAAATGCATGGATCTATTCCTGGGATCTCTATTTTGTTCCATTGGTATCTGTTTTTATGCCAGTACCATGCTGTTTTGAGTACTAGAGTTTTGCAGTATATTTTGAAATCAGGTACAGTGATGCCTCCAGTTTTGCTCTTGTCACTCAGGATTGTATTGACTATCCAAAGTCTTCTGGCTCCAAATGAGATTTAAGATTGTTTTTTCTATTTCTGTCATTGATATTTTGATAGAGGTTGCATTGAATCTGTTTATCATTTTTGGTTCTGTAAACATTTTAACAATATTAATTCTTCTAATTCATAAACATGAAATACCTTTCCATTTTCTTTGTGTCCTCTTCAATTTATTTTATAAATGTTTTAAAGTTTTCATTGTAGAAATCTTCACTTCCTTGGTTATATTTGTTCCTATGTATTTTATTTTTATATTTAGGTGTAGAATTGCTTCCTTGGTATTTTTTTCCGGATTGTTTGCTGTTAGCATATAGAAATGCTACTGCTACTGATTTTTGTATGTTGATTTTCTACCCTGCAACTTTACTAAATTTGCTTTTGAGTTACAATAGTTCTTTGGTGGCATCTTTAAGATTTTCTAAATACAAGATAATGTCATCTGCAAACAAGGGCAACTTGACTTCTTCTTTTTCAAATTGGATACCTTTTATTTATTTCTCTTATCTAATTGCTCCAGCTAGGACTTCCAGTACTATGTTGCATGAAAGCGATAAAAGTAATCATCCTTTTCTTGTTCTAGATCTTATGAGAAAAGACTTCAATTTTTCTTTTTAATTTAGTATTTTATTAGCTGTGGATTTGAAAAGCAAACATTGACAAATGGGATTATAGCAAGTAAAAAACTTCTGCACAGCAAAGAAAGCAATCAACAGAGTAAAGAGACAACCTACGGAATGGGAGAAAATATTTGCAAACTATGTCCCTGATGGATTAATAGCCAGAATATAGGAACTCAAACAATTCAAGAGAAAGAAAAAACCCTAATAATCCAACTATAAATAAGCAAAAGATCTGTAATTATTTCTCAAAAGAAAACATACAAATGGCCAACCTCTATATGAAAAAATGCTCAACATCACTAATTATTGGGAGAACCTGCCTCTGATAGTTAACGTGGGTTCTTTTCTGTTTCTCTAAGCATCTCAGCTGGTTTGAGAAATAAAGGGAAAGAGTACAAGAGAGAAATTTTGAAGCTGGGTGTCTGGGGGAGACATGACACGTCGGCAGGTTCCATGATGCTCCCCAATCATGGGCAAGATCACAGGACCACGGGATGGGGTGAAATTAAAATTGCTAATGAAATTTTGGGCATGCATTGTCATTGATAACATCTTATCAGGAGACAGGGATTGAGAGCAGACAACCTGTGTGACCAAAATTTGTTAGGTGGGAATTTCCTCATCCTAATAAGCCTGGAACCACTACAGAAGACTGGGGCTTGTTTCATCCCTTTGGCTTTGACCATAAAAGGCAGCCTCCTCAGCGAGGCCATCTATAGACCTACCCCCAGGGCACATTCTCTTTCTCGGGGATGTTCCTTGCTGAGAAAAAGAATTCAGTGATATTTCTCCTATTTGCCTTTGAAAGAAGAGAAATATGGCTCTTTTCTGTCCAGCTCACTGGCAGTCAAACTCCAAGTCTTATCTCCCTTGTTCCCTGAGGATTACTGTTATCCTGTTCTTTGGTCAAGGTGCCCAGATTTCATATTGTTCAAACGCACATGCTCTACAAACAATTTGTGCAGTTAACGCGATCATCACAGGGTCCTGAGGCGACATTCATCTGCCTCAGCTTACAAAGATGGTGGGATTCAGAGATTAAAGTAAAGACAGGCATAGGAAATCACAAGGGTATTGACTGGGGAAGAGATAAGTGTCCACGAAATCTTCACAATTTATGTTCAGAGATTGCAGTAAAGACAGGCGTAAGAAATTATAAAAGTATTAATTTGGGGAACTAATAAATGTCCATGAAATCTTCACAATTTATGTTCTTTTGCCGTGGCTTCAGCCAGTCCCTCCATTCAGGATCCCTGACTTCCCGCAACAACTAATCTTTGGGGAAATGCAAATCAAAACGACAATGCGATCATTTTACCTCAGTTAAAATGGCTACTATCAAAAAGACAGAAAATAACAGATGCAGGCAAGGATGTAGAGAAAAAGGAATGCTCAAACACTGATGGTGGAAATGTAAATTACTGTAAAAAAACAGTTTAGAGGTTCCTCAAAAACTTAAAAATAGAATGACTATGCAATCCAGCAATTCCACTGGGGGGTATATATCCAAAAGAAAGAAAATCAGTATGTCAAAGAGACATCTGTACCCCCGTGTTCATTGAAGCACTATTCACAATAGCACCTAAGCTCAGGAGTGGAGCACCTAAGCTCAGGAGTTTGAGACCAGCCTGGGCAACATGACAAAACACTGTCTCTCCTAAAAAGAGAAAATTAGCTAGGTGTGGTGGCACACAATGTAATCCCAGATACTTGGGAGGCTGAGATACAAGAATCGCTTGAATCCAAGAGGTGGATGTTGCAGTGAACTGAGATTGCTTTCCACTTCACTCTAGCCTGGGCAACGGAGCAAGACTCTGAATGAAAAAAAGAAAAAGAAAGAAAGAAAGAAAAAAAGAGAAAGAAAGAAAGAAAGAAAGAAAGAAAGAAAGAAAGAAAGAAAGAAAGAAAGAAAGAAAGAAAGAAAGAAAGGAAGAAAGAAAGAAGAAAAAGAGCATTAATTAGTGATGAGAGAAAAGAAAACTAAATCCACACTTAGACATTGTCTTTGTCCATTTTGTGCTGCTGTAACAGAATACCACAGCCTGAGTAATTTATAACGAATATAAATTTATTGGCTCATGGTTCTGGAAGTTTGGAAGTCCAAGACTGAAAAGTCAGCACAGTAAAGGTGGAAGGGCAACAGAGAACAAGAGATCGAACTTGCAGCCTCAAGCCCTTTAGCAATCAGCATTAATCCATTCATGAGAGTGGTGCCTTCATGACCTAAACACCCCCCATTAGCCCCACCTCCCAATATGATTGCATTGGGGATTAAGTTTCCAACACATGCACTTTGAAGGACATAAAACGTAAAACATATTTTAGACACATAGGAGAGTTCAGAAATTCTAAAGAATAAAAAAGTAGCGACTGAGGTGTAGAATACAAGAATGAGCATATAAAATGATAAAAATTAGTAGATAAATCACTCAACCGAAAAGACAAAAAGACTACTTTTCTAAAATTCTAAGCAGCAGAAACAAGATTATGGAGATAAGGAGCACTCAAGGCTGAGTGCAGTAGCTCACACCTGTAATCTCAGCACTTTGGCGAGGCCGAGGCTGGAGGATCACAAGGTCAAATGTTCAAGACCAGCCTCGCCAATATGGTGAAACCCCATCTCTACTAAAAATACAAAAAAAAAAAAAAAAAAAAAAAAAGCCAGGTGTGGTGGCAGGTGCCTGTAGTCCCAGCTACTTGGGAGGCTGAGGCGGAAGAACTGCTTGAACCCAGGAGGCAGAGGTTGCAGTGAGCCGAGGTCATGTCACTGCACTCAAACCTAGGTGACAGAGCAAGACTTCATCTCAAAAAAAAAAAAAGAGAAGCACTCAAAAAGTGGGCAATACTTGAGATATGACTACTGTATCACAACTGACACCTGGCCTAGAGTGTCTTAAGAGTAAAACTGGTTGTAAGACACATGTCATTTTCAGAAAGGGTATAGAAATATCTACTAACCTAAGACTTTATTAACAAATATAATAGAGAAATATGTATGTTAAAATCTAAGAGTGTGTCCTAAAACAAATGAAACTACAATTGAGGTCTTTTAAATCATTTTAAAGAACAAATGGAATATGGACAAATTTGATAATCTCTCTAAAATCTGCAAGATGGAAAACACACACACACACACCCCAAAGTAGAATTTCCAAATATATCAATAAAACACAATTAAATGTAATGAATCAAACATACTTATTGAAAGATATCGATGAGGCTGAGTTTTTAAAAATTCAGTTAAAAAAAATTCCACAAGCAAAGATAAACTATTTAAAACGCCAACTGAGTATTATGTTATGTTGATGATCGAATAGTCAGTCACACATTTGATTTTCAAAATGGGCACTTCTAACCCTGTAGTGCATGTGCATGTTTTTCACTGACTTTTGACTTAGGCACTGACAATTTGGTTACTTTAAACTAGTTTCTTGTTCCCAGCTTATAACACTGCCTAAGCATTCCAGTAATTCTCTCACTTGCATAAAGAAAATGTGATTCAAATGTAATGCTTCTGCTAATTCTGAAATACATATGGATATTTTCTTTTTGAAAAAGAACATTTACATAATCTATTCTAAAGCCATAGTAATTAAGATAAATTTTAAAAATGAAACATTAGCCGGCTGCAGTGGCTCACGCCTATAATCCCAGCACTTTGGGAGGCCAAGGTGGGCGGATTGCCTGTGGTCTGCAGTTCGAGACCATCCTGTCCAACATGGCAAAACCCCGTCTTTACTGAAAAAAAAAAAAAAATACAAAAATTAGCCGGGCCTGGTGGTGTGCATTTGTAATCCCAGCTACTCAAGAGGTGGAGGCAGGGGAATGACTTGAACCTGGGAAGTGGAGGTTGCAGTGAGCTGAGATTGCACCATTGCACTCCAGGCTGGGTAACAGGAGTGAAACTCTGTCTCAAAAAAAAAAAAAAAAAAAAAAAAAAAAAAAAAAGAAGCATTAAGAAGTACAGTGGGGGTGGTGGGGATGGTTAATGTGTGCAAAAATAAAATAGAAGAATGTATAAGACATTTTTTGATAACACAATAGGATAACTATAGTCAATAATAACTGTATATTTTTAAATAAAGAGTAGAATTGGATTATTTGTAATTCAAAGGATAAATCCTTGAGGGGATAGATACCTCATTCTCCATGCTGTGCTTATTTCACATTTCATGCCCATATCAAAATGTTTCTTACACCCCATAAATATATAAACCTACTATGTACCCACAAAAATTAAAAAATAAAAAATATGTACAGAAACAGAATGAAGGAATAAAGAAAATGTGATATATATATATTCAGCCATAAAAAGAATAAAATCCTGCCATTTGCAGCAACATGGATGGAACTAGAGGACATTATGTTAAGTGAAATAAATAAGCCAGGCACAGAAAGACAATTATGGCATGTTCTCACTCACATGTGGGAGCTAAAACAAATTGATCTCATGGAGGTATTAGTTTGATGCAAATGTAATTGCAGTTTTTGCCATTACTTTTAATGTTATAATTGTTATAGTTGTTACTTTTAATGTTATCTTTAAGATATTTTTGCCTACTGCATGTTTTTGCCATTAAAAGTAATTACATTTACACCAACCTAAGAGTAAGTAGAATAGTGGTTACCAGATTGGTGGTACAATCAGGTGAGTTGATAGTGCAGAAAAAGAAAGAACACTTTATTAATAAATGGTGCTGTGACAACTAAATATCCACATGGCAAAAGTAAAATGAAATACAGAGAAAAAAATAGATCTTGACCCCATAAGAGACCATACACAAATATCAATTCCAGTTAGATTAAGATAAACATGTTTTGTATATGCAAAATGATAAAATTTGTAAGACAAAACCAAAGACAACTATTTAGTAACCTGCAGTAGGCATAAACAACTTAAAGATGGCATTAAAAATAACAGCTATAAAATAGTAATATGATAAATTAGACTATATTACATTCTTAAGAACATCTGTTTATTAAAAAACATTAAAAACTGAAAATGAGATTTAGGATGAAAAAATTACAAAAATTGCAATACTTGTATCTGACAGAAGATATATATCAAGAAAATATGTAAAAGATTTATGCACATCAAGAAGAAATTATAAACCAGTAGAAAATGTGGAGTCCTGGTAAGTCCTGGTAAGTCAGCAACAATGGAAAAGGGCTCCAAGGGCTCCAAAGGGGGAGAATCATTGTTCTGAGACATGGCTAATCACAGACAAGTCCTTAGCACAACATCATCTTCCCAATTATCTCATTCCACACATAGCCCCCTCCACTACGACCCTATAAAACTTCCCTGCAGCCCCTGCATCTTTGTAGACAGCACCTTCTCTGCCGTGCTGCCCATTGCACCCTTGCAACATATCTTAGTACTTTCTTTAATAAATATGCCTTTCTTTCCCCACAAATATCTTGGTAAATTCCTTTACCACCCAACACACTGGCCTCAGTTAGTGGCACCCACAATAGAAAAATGAACAAAAGTCTAAAAATTTCTTCAAAACACTGAGTCACAAATGATCAGTAGCACAAGAAAGAATGCTCAACCTCATCAGTCATTAGGTAACTTCCAAAATCAAATACCAATGCAATATCACTGCATACCTACTGAAGTACAGAATAAAATTGAAGACAGAAAATACAAAGTGTTGGCAGAGACACAGAACAACCAGAACTTTCAATAAATTATATCAATTTAACCATTTTGGAATACTTTTTGCACAAATCTACTAAAATTAAACATACATATGCATATCCCATGACTCAGCAATTCCACTTGTCATGTATACAATCCCCCAAAAATGCATAGACATATTCATCCAAAAACGTAACAACAATATTCATAGTAGCATTATCCATAATAACCCAAAACTGGAAACCTGATCAACTGTCCACCAAAGGGAGAATGGATAAATAAATTGTGGTATATTCTTACAAGGCAATACTACATAACAATGCAACAATATTAGTGAATTTCATAAACATAATGATGAGCCAAAGAAGACAGACACAAAAGAGAGTGTAGTTCAATAACAGGAAGAGTGCGTATGTGTGGCTATCACTCAAGATAGAGGTTACCCCAGGTGACGGTGGAGCTATCACTGGAAGAAGCATGAGAGGACTATTCATATTCCGTTTCTTTATTTGTAAGCAGGCCACATAGTGTGCTTGCATCCAGAAAATTCTTTGAGCTATAGATATATCTGTGCACTTTTTTGCCTGTGTGTTATTCTTCAAAATTATTCTTTAAAAGTGACACTGATTCACACACTGTGCACTGAGGTTCAAATGACTGATGTTGTGGAGCTGATAAATCATCTCTCACTCAGAAAATGAAGTGCTTGAATGTTTAGCAAAATAAGAGTCTTCACTGGATAGGCTTTTGTTTGGGGGTTCTGCTGTTTAAGAACACCAAAGGGCAAGTAAATGCTGATACTTAAAAATTTTGCCTTTATAAACGTGACTAATGTGACATGAGAAGAACAGAGAAATTGGATTTAATTATGCATTTTTAATATAATATTTATTATATATCACATGATATATTTAGAGAATGTAATTCCTTTATGTTGCTTTTATTGCCACTAGTTACAATAGGAAATTATGCCAACGTCCTTCTGCACCACAAACAGCTAAATGCGAAATCAACAATAAAAGATATAGGTTCTAAAATATGTATTTGGAAAAGTAAAAGTAAACTCCTAAATATCGAAACTTCTGAGTTGCCAAAAAAAAACTTCTGAAGTTTATTAGAAGTAAGTGTAAACCAAAAATAAAATTCTGTAGACTCAGAACATGTAAGACAGGTCCCAGTTAATTCAGAAAGTTTATTTTGCCAAGGTTAAGGATAAGCACCTGTGACACAGCCTCAGGAAGTCCTGACAACATATACCCAAGGTGGTTGAGGTGCAGCTTGGTTTTATACATTTTAGGGAGTCATGAGACGTCAATCAAGCACATTTAAGAAATATATTGGTTTGAAACTTAAAGCAGGGAGGAGGTGGGGGCAGGGAGGAGGGTAGGTTCCAGGCTATAGGCAAATTTAAACATTTTCTGGCTGACAGTTGACAATTGGTTGAGTTTGTCTTAAGACCTGGGATTAATAGAAAGAAATGTTTGGGTTGCAATAAGAGGTTGTGGAGACCAAAATTTTCTCATGCAGATGAAGATTTTAGCTAGCAGGCTTCAGAGAGAACAGGCTGTAAAATGTTTCTTATCACACTTAAAGTCTGTGTTGTTGTTAATGCCAGAGAGGTATAATGAGGCAAGTCTGACCCCCACTTCCCTTCATGGCCTAAACCAGTCTTTCAAGTTTAATTTTAAGAATGCTGACTAAAAAGGAAGGCCATTTAGTTGGTTAGGAGGGGCCTTAGAATTTTATTTTTGGTTTACAATTCTAAGGCCCACTCCACCTCCCCAACCATCTAAATGGACCCTTCTGGGCCAAGGACATTCTAAAGTTAGCCTGAAAAACTAGTTTCAGTTCATAACGGAAAAGGGGAGCCAAACGTGCTATAATGGAGGGTATAATGCCAGACATTATACCCTCCTCCCTTTTGGAATTACTGATAGGGCAGACTCTTTAAGTCTGACAAGCAACATTTATAATCTGTTCTCTCTGAAGGTTGCTACCTGGAGGCTTCATCTGTGTGATAAAATCTTGGTCTCTACAACCCCTTATCACAACATAGACTTTCCTTCCTATTGATAATAACCCTTTCAATCAATTGCCAATCAGAATATCTTTGCATCTACCTAGAACTTAGAAGCCTCCACTTCCGGCTGTGGCTTTCTGGACCAAACCAGTGTACACCTCACATGTACTGATTGATGTCTCCTGTCTCCCTAAAATGTATAAAACCAAGCTGTACCTCACCATTTTGGGCACATGTTCTTGGGATCTCCTCAGGGCTGTATCATGGGCCACTGGTCACTCATATTTGGTTCAGAATAAATCTCTTCAAATATTTTATGGAACTTGACGCTTTTTGTCAATAGAAGAAAATGTATTCCTTAAAGAACATTTATTAGTTTTTTTTTTTTTTAAAAAAGCAAGATTGAAAGTAAACAAGTTCAGCATTCAACTCAAGAAAGTAAAGGTAATGAAACAATAAAAATTAAAGTAATGGGAAATGTTACCAGAAAGAGAGTTCTTTTACCAGAAAGAGAGTTACCAAAACAGGGTTCTTGGATCTTGCTCAAGAAAGAATTCAAGGTAAGTCCATAGAGTAAAGTGAAAGCAAATGTATTGAGAAAGTAAAGAAATAAAAGAATGGTTACTCCACAGGCAGAGCAGCAGCATCGGCCACTGGTTGCCCATTTTTATGGTTATTTCTTGATTATACACTTAACAAGGGTTATTATTCATGAGTTTTCCTGGAAAGAGCTGGGCAATCCTAGGAGCTAAGGGCTCCTTCCCTTTTTACACCATAGAGGGTAGCTTCCTGACATTGCCATGGCATTTGTAAACTGTCATGCTGCTCCGGAGAGTGTCTTCTAGCATGCTAATGCATTACAATTAGCATACAATGAGCCACGAGGACAACCAGAGGTCACTCTCACCATCTTGATTTTGGTAGTTTTGGCCAGCTTCTTTACCGCAAACTGTTTTACCAGCAAGGTCTTTATGACCTGTATCTTGTGCGGACCTCCTAACACATCTGTAACTTTGAATGCCTAATTTACTGGAGTCGTTCTGGTTCAAATGCTTCTGACAGAAACAAGTAAACAACTAATATTAATGAAAAAGAAAACAAAGAAGCAAAAGAGATTATTAAACAAAACCAAAAAAAAGAGATCACAAATTAAAATATAGTAAAAAAGTGGGGACACAATTAGGGCTACAGTACAGAATTGTTTAAATCATTGTAAATTAAACCAACTTTCATGTTATTTTTTGTAGATTTTCCAATTTGTAGATTTCATAGCTTTTCCAAATATGCAAATTTTAAAATGTAGCAGAAGTGAAATACTTTCTGGAAACCTTGTAAACTATCAATATTGACATCAATACAAGCAAAAGTCCTACACAAAACTAGGTATTAGATAATTTTAATTGATAGGCAGTTTTCATACCAAAAATAAACAATATTCAGATGAATTCATACAGTCACATTTTACTAATCATCAGAGAACAAATAATCTTTTTCTTGTTCAAAATGTAAAAAGGCAGTGCAAAAAATTTTTTAGAAGCCCAGTCTCACTTCTAAATGGGAATGCAAAATAGTAATTTCAAATGTATAGTGTACCAATAACATCAACAATAACAATAAATGATAGCCCAAGAATGCAGGTAGTTCAGTGGCAGAAAATCTGTTAAAATTAACCGCCATTTTACAATACTAACAAAAAAAGTATCATTTATCTTATTAGATGAAGAAGAAGTATTTGATACAATTTAACCCTCAAGTATAAAGAAAACTTTAGGAAAGGTAGAAATATAAAAGAAATTTCCTCAAGCACATAAAGAATCTTTATTAAAAATATGCAGTAAACATCACTTTTTATCATTATTAAATACTTAAGGAGCATTAAATTTATACTAGGCACCGTTCTAAATATTATACACACATACACAAATATATATGCATACATACATACATATATTAATATATATATATTAATATATATATATACACACACACACATATATATTTAATCCTCACAACATTTTTCCGATATAAGTATTACTATTGTTGTTGCTTTTATTTTCATTTCACTAATGGTAGAACATAAACACAGAGGGGTTAAGTTATCTGGCCCAAATCACACAACTTTTAAGTGACAGAGCCTAAATCCAAACCTACTTGATCTTGCATTTTTAACCAGTATGTTATGTGGCCTCTCTAATGATGGAACATTAGAAACATTCCCTTTAAAATCTGGAAAAAGCCAAAAATGCCAGCTATCACTCCTACCATTCAAAATTATACATAAGCCCTAGCCAATGCAATAAGAAAAATAAACACAATATTTTTTAAACAGATAAAAAGAGATACAATGACATTCACTTGCAAACAATATGATTAGGAAATCTTAAAAAAACAGATAAAATATTACAAAAGATAACAGAATTCAGCAAGTTATTAGATTAACACAAATTTATTTGCATTCTAGAAATCAGCCATACCAATTATAAAATGTAATGGGAAGTGAAGATACTTTTGCAATAGCAAGAAAAACTTCAGGATCCTATGAATACTTCCAGCAAAAATGTAAATAAACTTTTAGAAGAAAATTTTAAGAATCCCTTTAAAGACATAAAAGAAAGCCTGAATAAATATTTATGGAACAGAAGACTTATTATTAAAGAGGTTCCTGTTCTGCCACCAGAATAATCTACATATTTGTTACGATTTTAGTTAATTATCAATAAGGTTTTCATTAAACTCTTCATAAGGAAGAATAAAGAAATAAAGCTTTGAAGGAAGGGAATAAAGCATACAAGACCATACACAAGCCTTATTCTAACACTGTATGTAACACAACATGTTAGTTATACAAAAAAGAGACAGATCAATATAATACAATCAAGCACCTTGAAACAAATCCATGGAAAGTTGGCATTATCAGAGATGTCGCTATAAATAAATAGAGAAATGATAGACTATCCAATAATTGGTACAAGGGCAATTGGGTTTCCATATGGAAACAAAACAAAATTAGAAGACCGCCTTAGATCAAAATAAATTCCAGATACATTGAGGATCACAATATGAAAAGTAAAACTTTAAAACTTATAAAATGATAAGTAGATGAAATAAACGATAAACAAATGAAAAATAACTTTTTGACTTCAGAAGCAAGGATTTATTGAGTCAGACATCAAAGCTCAAACCATAAAAACATTAAAAGTTTTACAAATTTGACTACAGTAAAACTAAGAATCTTGTAAATGATAAATATATCACCAAAAAGATGTAAACAATAAACCACAGACTTGAAGAAGTTATTTGCAAGTTTTGTGTCAAAATCAGTATGCGTACTATGCAGGGATAAAAATTTATACAAATCAACAAATTAAATATTAAAAATTCAAGACAAAAAAATCACAATGGCACAAACAGGCAAGTCATGAGAGAGAATCCCAGTAGTCAATACGCATACAAAAGATAATTATTCTCACTAATAAATTTAAATTAAAATCTAATAAATATATGTGAATTAATTTTCCTCACTAACAAACACAAATTTAGGAAATGAAACCCTTTGTCAAACCCATAAGGTTGTCAAATATCTGACAATACCAATTATTGGTAAGAATGTCGGGCAATGGAAACTCATACAACGCTGTTGAGAAAGTAAATTTGATATTATTTAGTAAATATAAATATGACAATATTATGTGTCTGGAAATTCTATATCTAGCTATGTACTCCACAGGTACTTATGCAAATATGCACAAAGAAATGTGTACAAAGATGCTTATTGCAGTGTTGTTTATAACAACCAATAATTGAAACCAACCTAAATGTATAGCAGTAGAAGAGTGGATTAATTAAATTGTGGAATATTCACACAAAAGTACTCCATAGAGCAGTGAAAAATAAACAAACTTTATCTACATATATCAACAGAGCTAATTCGTAAAACATGATGTTGAGTTTTTTAAAAAGAAACTTACATAATGGTTTGTGTAATGTGACAAACTTTAAACCACGTTTAAATGTGTTTAAAACAATACTATATATTGCCTTTATTGATGCATCTATATGTAATTTAAAAGTTGCTAATGGTAGGCAATGCAGTTATTTGTTATATTATTAGGTACTTTTCCATATGTTTGTATTCTTTTATAACATAAAAGTCTTTCTTTTTAAATGAAGTGAATTAGAGGAGGCGAGGCTCTAGGCAGGGAGAACAACTAGGTCATCCAATATTTTAGGTGACACACATTGGTGGTTTGGAACATGACAGATGGATGCTGGGTGGCAAGAGCGTAGAAGAGGATGCCACATCTTAGAGACCAGTACAAACCAAGATCAAAGACAGAAAATTCCATCCCCAAACTTTGGGTCTGAGATCACACCTGTAGCAGTCATTATTGTATAAGGTAAGTTGGAAATACTTCTGTTCCTTCCTCCACAAACGGAAGGGAAGTAAAAGCTCAAGGAACACTTCTAATCAATTTTAAAACATATCCTGGGTTCTGACTATAGTGAGAGTTTTGTATGAATTTATTCAAAGAGGAAATTTGCTCTCTATCTAAAAGCAGGCAGACAGTAACTTCCAGGTGGATAAAATCAATGTTGTGCTTTTGAGAGGACACAATAATTACAAAGGATCTATAGACCAGGGGTGCTGAGCAGCTTATTTGGAAGGACTCATGTAGATATATAAGGTATTCAATTCAGAAAGGCAGAATCTTAGACTCCCAAAGTCTTGGGTGTCCAAGAGGCCATTTGATCTGCTGCTCAGACTTCAAGCAGATCAATGACTAAACCATTCATTTCAGACATTACTTGTTTCCTTTAATGGTCCCACAAAAGCAGTCCAGCATGAAATGGATGTGTGTTCAAATTCTGGTTTTATGTTTGTGTGCTATATATCTCCCAGAAACTTTCTTAAACTTGTTAAACCTCAGTTTCTTCCCCTCTAGAAGAAGAAAACAGTAGTACATTCTTTACAGTTTGTTATGAGGTGTAAATTAAATTCAGTGTAAAGCCATCTAACACATTGCAATTGCTCAATTGCTCAATATGGTTAGTGGCCATAATTATCATTGCCTGTGTTCCAGGTAGAAAAAAAAAAAAAAAAAAGAAAGGACCTAAGTGCAAAACAGATCTGATCTATCTTCTCTCATCTTTAGCAGCTCTCTGTCCAATACATTCTCACTGCCCTAAGCACTGAAGTTTGGCTTGCTCTGGAAGAGCCAAGAACTGAGCTAAGTCCACTGCTATCTGATTCTGCTAGTGAGGTCACTCCAGGCAGTTGGGGACACAGGGCTCACCTCTGCTGACCCTTTCCTGATATTTCACATAGCAGAGGGCCATCCACAATTCTTTTTTGTAGGACCAGTGCCATAAATCTTGGACATATCTTTTAACACCATATGTCTAAGTCCTTAATAGATTCTTTGAAGTTTATAGCAGTTTTCTGGGTTCATCCTTTTAGTTTTTTAAATTTAATGTTTGAGATGCATTTGGGTGGCCAACCGTAAACTTCCTCTTTGCATTAATTATTTGCAGATGTTGAAGCTGTGAGTTGGGAGATGGAGGGTGCTGGAAAAATCCATGCCCTTTGTTCTTCATGAGGACACACTTTAATGCACATATTTACAACTATGTGAGCTCAATAAAAAAGCTTAACTTTGCCTGAAATATCAAATTATGTTTTCTCACATCTTAGAAAGAAAACGGAATTAAATCTGAAGCAGGCTAGAAATGTTAAGGTTCACACAAGACAAGGATAACATCTAAAGGGAGCAAACATTTTCCATATGCCAGGCACTCTGCTAGAAACATTACATGTGTTGTTTTATTAATCCTTATCCCCGTTTACCATGAAGTTGCTCTTATTGTTATCCTTATTTTAAAGTTGAAAAATCCTGAAGATCAGAGAGTTGAATTGAGTTGCCTAAGGTCACACAGCTGATGACCTATTATAAAGGCTCTGATTTTAAAACTGAAGTCTCTTTCTCTATGGGAGATTGAGGAAGAATGAATAGCAGGGCATGAGACAGGTACTTTCATTGGACTGAACAGCTGTCAGTGCTGGTCTAACTAGCAGTCATCAAAACCCTAGGGGGAGAACATCATCTTTATCATTATCCCCATTGGATAGATGAAGAATATAAGACACAGGGGCTAAGTGGCTTGCCCAAGATAACCCAGTCAATAAAGGCAGAGCTGGAATTTTAATGCAGATTCTACATTCTTAACCACTCTGCCATATTGCTGGTTTACAGGGAGTGAAGCACATGGCAAAGTTATCTCCAAATGAATGTTATCTAAAGTCTTTCTGATATTGTTCATGCCATTAGAATGGTACCCTTTGGCTACGCAGTGCTCCTTTAAATTGTAAGCACAAAGAAATCCCAAGACTTTTAGTCCAAATGAGACCAGAGACTGAGACACTGGAGCAGCTTGCTCAAGAGCAAAGGACTAATCAGAGGCAATGACAATATTTGTCTCCAGATCTCCTGGCCCCCAGTCTGGGGCTTTCTCCAGTGTCCCCCTCACTCTTCTGTCAACTCAGTCAGATGTCGGAGGCTCTGTAGTCATTGGGAAAAGGATAAAGACAGAATTGCTGCTCTTGGCAGAAACACTGTAATGGAAACCATTTCACAGGCTGTAGCAGAAAGAGCCTTCCCTCCTCATCACATGTTAGCTTTGGGAAGAGTTTATGAGTCATTCAGGACATTTGGGTGTGTTCATTCCACAAAACGAGGGTATCCTGGGCAGAGTCTCAGAAGAAAGACAGAAGGAGTCAGGGATCTCTTCTACTCCAGAGAGAGGTAAAGTGGCTGTCTATTAAGAAATACTGAAAGGCCTCTCAACTGTTCTTCTGTAGCCACCAGGGGAGCAGGGACTTGAAATTTCTGAGTATTTCTCATCCAATCATTTCAATCATGACAATATAGTAGTTCTGGAGATGAAATATTTGAAGTTGTAAAGAAAGATTGAGTTTTTAAGCCAGATCAATTTGCATGCAACCCTGTTTCCTCATTCATAGAATGCACATAAATACCTACCTTGCAGAATCAAAGTGGGAGTTGATTGAAATAAAGCCTGCAAAATTTCTAGCAGACAAAAGGTACTCAATGGGTGCAAAGTGAAGGTTGAATTGATCTCCGCTTGATAAGGTGAAACCAAAGCCAATGACAACTATTTGGAGAATATAGCAGGCTGAATAATGCTCTCTGGGGAGATGTTACCCTATACGTTAAAAAAAAAAAAAAAAAAAAAAATCTTTGCAGATGTGATTAAGTTAAGGATATTGAGATAAATGACTTTTATGAAATGGAGTCAAGAGGATCAGAGTTAGGAGAAAGGCTGAAAAATACTGTACTGTTGGCTTTGATAATGAGGAAAAGGCCATGAGCCAAGGATAGCAGGCCGTCACAGAATCTAGAAAATGTAAAACAAACAAACAAACAAACAAAAACCTCTCCTCTAGAGCCTCCAAAAGGAAGATAGCTTGCTGACACATTAACTTGAGCCCTGTGAGGCTGACTTAGGTCTTCTGACTGCCAGAATTGTAAGATAATAAATGTGTGTGTGTGTGTGTGTGTGTGTGTGTGTGTGTGTGTGTGTGCTTGAAGTCACTAAGTTTGTGCTAATTTATTAAATTAGCAATAGGAAACTAATACAGAGTGATATATCACAAGCAAAACATTTGCCCCAATATAAAGAACATCCCTATAAGTAGGTGCAACCCAATAGCTCAGAGACCAGCAGCCTGTGAATATAGATGAGGTCACAAGTTCATCAGTGTGTAAATAATGGTAGTTCTTAACAACCCCCACCAACACCACCATCAATTTCCAATAACCCTGTCTTTATTTTTTAATTTTTCCCTGTCCCTTCAAACATTCTCAGGAACAAGTTCACTCAGTCTTTCTTTGAAATCCTATGAGCAGACAATTTTAGGAGGAATCTTCGCAAAGCCACAGACACTGTAATCTTGGTGAGAGCCCAGGTCTGTCTCTGACACTCCTCCAGCTACCATCCTGCTCCACACATCTTTGTTCAATGCTGTCACTCAGTCTAGAACTATCAGAAAGAAAAATCTTTTGAGTAAATTGTCATATTTGTTGCCAATCTCCAAAGAGCCCTGCTGCTTCCCAGAATGTTATAGTTTTTTCATAAACATGATTCCTCAAGCTTTGTATAGCACCCTCACACTCTCTCATCAGGCCAGGCTGAGTAGAAATTAATCATGGTATTCCCTCTCAATTTTACCTCTTCTTTCTCTACCCTCTCTCCCACATGTCAGTATGTTTCCCTCTTCCTCCAGTTGAAAGCTAAAGCACCGTCTTTGTATAACAACTTATGCAATTGGACACTTGATAGGGAAGAGTACCATTAACTCCACTTGCCAGACACATATGAACCCCAGCTCTAGCTTGTGCCAGACACCTTCCTACCTGACATACCTACCAAGTTGTACACAATCCTGGATTTGCAGAGTCTATTCCTGGATCCCTCAGGGTGGGAGTGGGGGGCGGGCAATGTAGAAAGCATGCTCTCTAGAGGCAGCTCATGCCCAACAGGAAAAGAAGAGACAGATACTCACTAAGGATGTTCGCTAAAGATATCCCCATGTTCATTTCTCATTGTTCTCTAGTATCTGATTATAAAGGGACCAGGTTGGCCCAGGATGAACGTAGTGTCTTTTCTATATGATGATCTTAGAGCAGGAAGCAGCATGTTAGAGACTGTTTTCAAAGTATCACTCTTTCTTTGACAGCTGGAGATGTCCTTTAAGTGAGACAATCCTGGCAGCAGCAACACTGAAGTGTTTCTTCCTGCCCATGAGAATAAACACATCAGTAACAGGACCTGACCTGATATCTGCAAACTCTATTATTGAGACATGAGAGGGGGATCAAAAAATTGAACTCTCTTTCTCGTCCAAGCTTGAAACCAATTGAAAATTAAGACAGAGGAGTAAAGGCAATGCGGGGAGTCAAAACCACCGTTGTTACTTAGAGATCTCAAGAGAATCTCAAGAGGATATGGCTCTACCGGTGAATAAATGGAGCTCCAGGATTAGACAGACCTACCTACCAAGTTGTAGACAACCCTATATCCAGAGTCTCTCTCTCAATCCCTGAGAGGGCAAGGTAGAAAGCATGCCCTCTAGAGGCAGCTTATGCTCAATAGCAAGAGAAGAGACAGATGCAACGCCCTGCACACCCAGCTCCTGGAATCACCAAGCGGATGGTCCCCTCCATCCTCCCTGGTCAGAACGAGAGTGGATATGCAGAGAGACAAAGAGCATTATGTGAGTGGAATTCCACATGAAGCTCTGCCCCCACTGTAGAAGATTGTATCCTTGTCAAAATACTCACTGCCCCTTTCTCCTGGGCTCATCCTTTTGAGATTGTTATCCTTCCTGTGGCCATGAGACTTACTTTGGTCAACAAGATGTCAGTTGAAATGACATGAGCCATTTCTTCACAGATGCTCCGAGAGCCATCGTGTGTCTCTGCCATCTTTCCTTTCCTTCTGCCACTGAATGGCATGCCCCAGATTGGGGATTCTCCATCAGGCTTGGTCCTAGGATGAAGAGGGAATACAGGCACAGTGGCTCACACCTATAATCCCAACACTTTGGGAGGCCAAGGCGAGAGGATCACTTGAGCCCAGGAGTTCTAGACCAGCCTAAGCAACATAGTGAGAGACCCTGTCTCCACAAAACAATATTAAAACGTAGCCAGGGATAGTGGTGCAGGCCTGTGGTACCAACTACTTGGGAGGCTGAGGTGGATTGTTTGAGTGTGGGAGCTCTAAGCTGCAGTGAGCTTGATCATGCTCCAGGCTAGACAAAAGAACAAACCCTGTCTCAAAAAAAAAAAAAAAAAAAAAAAAAAAAAGGCAGTGGAGTAGAATTGTGGTCAACTCACAGTAGACATGAATTTGAATGAGAAATATATTTTTGTTATTTTGTGCCAGTAAGAGGTTGTTATTACAGCCCACCTTGTCTCACACTTACGTATATAGGGAATCTCCTCCCCAGCAACTTCCCTTCCTCTCTAGTCTCTATCCTTCAATCAATCCATCCATTCACTGTTGATGCCAGTCCCTGTTAGAGTTGCAATAATGAATAAGATATGCCTAGTGGGGGATCCAGTCATGTTAAGAAATAACTCAAATGGAAAGTAGTCAGTGCTCTGTTAGAAGAATATACAAAGTTCCTGGAGAACCCAGAGGAGGAGGATGATTCAGAACAGCTGAGGGGATCGGGAAAGTCCCCAGGCAATCTCTGCAGGAGCCCTTCATTCCAGGGGGTTCCTACAAAGCGTGACTGACACTCTAGCCATATTTTGTTATTGTCCTTATTCCCTGGAACACAGACCCAGCAGAAAAGGCAACCAAGATGTTGGGGGAATTGCCCCACACATACAGGATGTATGTCAAATTCTAAGAAATGCCATAGGGATTCCAAGGAATAAGGGAGACTTTTCATCCTGAGCTGGCACAGAAGGTCTTTGAGGAGGAGACAGGATTTCAGCCAATCAGTAAAAGGTAGATTGGATTATTTCAAGAGTGTGGGTAAATGTTGGGGCAGGCCATTTTATTTTATTTATTTATTTATTTTTGAGATGGAGTCTCCCTCTGTTGCCCGGGCCGGAGTGCAGTAGCATGATCTCAGCTCACGGCAACCTCCACCTCCCAGGTTCAAGTGGTTCTCCTGCCTCAGACTCCTGAGTAGCTGGGACTACAGGTGCGAGCCACCACACCGAGCTAATTTTTGTATTTTTAGTAGAGATGGGGTTTCATCATATTGGCCAGTCTGGTCTCGAACTCCTGAACTCAGGTAATCCACCTGCCTCAGCCTCCCAAAGTGACTGGATTACAGACATAAGCCACCATGCCCATAGTGGCAGGCCATCTTAGTAGAAGGAAGAGAATGTGCAAAGAACCAAAGGCAGGAGAATAAGCTGTCTTCCAGAGACGGTGTAGAGCAGGAATGCAGGAGCAGCGTGTGAGTGGAGTGGAGGAAAATGAGACCCAAAGGGTGACCTAAGAACCAGATCCTAAATGCAAGACTAAGGGCAGTGCCTTGTAGGTGAGAAGAGCCATTGAAGTCTCTGAAAACTGAAATGACATGATAGAAAAGACATTTCGGGATAACAGGAAGATGACCCTGGTATGATGGAGAGTGGAATTGGAGGGCAAACCGGAGAGGGGGCTACTAAAGAGGTTACTAATGAGGAGGATGTTTAATGTTCCAGGTGAGGTAGGAGGGATCCTAACCAAGGAAGAGCCCAAAGGAGAAGAGGAAACAAAAGTAAGAGAGTCATAGAGAAGGGATCCACAGTTAATGGTATAGGGGTTCTGAAAGCAGCTTGGGCAGTCATGGAAGAGGACTCTGAGGAGGTGTTAGAGTAGGGCCCTGAATAATGAACAAAATTTAGATAAACAGAAGGAAGTAGGGAGGGCAACATAAGGAAGTAGAGTTTTTCAAGGTGAGAAGTCTAACTTGATTAGGTACAAGTTTTCTGGAGAGGTACTACTGAAGATAAGGGCAGCAAGTTGAAAATGACATGTATATGTACTATGCCCTCCTTCTTTTAGTCCTCTTAAGAATGCTATGAGTTCTTCTCTATTAACTCATTTTACAGATGAGGAAATGGAGACTTAAAAAAGATTGTATGGAAACTACCTACATAATTTGTGCGGCCTGGTCCAAAAAGAGCCTTCTTGTTAAAAAATTATTAAGACTTTCAAGGCAGTGACAGCAGAGTAGTAAGCCAAGCCACAAGGCCCTTCTGAGCACCAGGCCCTATACAACTGCCTAAGTCACAAGCCCATAAAGCCAGCCCTGGTTCTATGACTTGCCCAGCTCCATACAGGAAAAAAAAGGAAAAAAAAAAAAAAAAAAAAAGAGTGAGAGCTGGAAGTCAAATTGCTCTTGCAGCAGATGAGGAGAAAGTAGGGTTGATGTGAAGGCTCCTGCAGCCTGGATCTCTGTATCATATGGAGTCAAGCCTCCAGTGTAGCATTAGAGATAAACTTTTGTTGTTTTAAGCCACTGAAATGTTGGGAGTGTGTATTACTAAGCATCACCTCTCTCATGCTTCCTCATACAATAAAGCACAGAAAAATCTCCTACAGCTGGGGAGGTAGGTCATGAGCCTCAATAGCCAACACCTGTGTTCTTTCCTCAACATCTATGTTTTCCAATTGCAGGTCACAACTTGTTACAGGGTGATGAAAACAATCTATTGGGTCACAGGCACATTTTTACACATGAAATAATTTAATAAGTAAAATATAGAAACTGTGTGTGTGTTACTTATTGCAGTGGTATTTTTTATGAAACTTTTTTCACTATGTGTGTGTGTTGAGAGTCACAATAAAAATTGTACTTCTGACTATGGGTTATTGTCAAAAAATGTTAAAGGCCACTGCTCAACATCATGCTTTTGACACAGGAAAGGAAACAAAATCTACACACATCAACCTGATGGCTTGGATACTCATAATTCCTTTCAAAATCAGCTAAATGGGAGGAAACTTGGGTCCTTATTGCCGATGTAGTTAATGCTTTGGACTTTACAGTTTGCCAGATAGAAAGCATTCCAGATCTTAGCCAATATGAAACTCAGTCTTTGTAATATGCTCCTTCAACTCCATTAATCCTCTACCTCCTCTGCTCCAACTCTTATTCTGCCATAAAAGAATCATGAAGTCATCATTTCAGATACAGAGAACAAACCCTCATTGTCTTTTCAAACAACATGACAAATTCCGGGCACAGATGTGCCCACTGGAGCAACTACAAAAAAGCAGGCAAGAAGCCACTTTGTCACCAGCACTGGGCCTAGTGCCAGGCCTCTTCCTTTCTTTGAATCCATGATGGGCTAAGCCCCTCAGAAGTGAGTCATCAAGGAGTGCCAGTATCTGCCCATGGAGGGAGACCCATTTACTTTGAAAAACTCTGCAGGAAATACTTGTGCTTTGCTCTGCCAGAAGCTATCAAATTTGCTCCTCTCACCACAGCAACTATGGGTCTGAACCCCACCCCCCGAACCCAACTTATGACAAAAAGAGCATATGAAAGAACTGAAAATAGCCTTTTTTTCAGTTGCTTGGTGAAAATTCCCAGATGTCAGCTGCAGCGACTGTGCGGCACTCATATTTCGGTTTTGAGTGTGGATATTTTCTCTGAATGTCTCCTGCAAATTAAAGCAAGAAGAACACTATTAATCATTTTAGCCAAGGTTGTATTTTTGCTCCAACCTTCTCCTATATGTCCTGATTTTTGGGATGTGGAGGTTTGAGGGGCATTGTCCATGATTATTCTCTGTGCAGTAATTGCCTTCCCCTGAAACAAGATGGTTGCATCAAGCTCGTTGAGTTTTTAACTCTAGAGTGCCTATTTTCTATTGTTTTTCCTATTTCTATTGTATTTCCAGACCGCCCTAATCTCTGGCAAGGGTGTCTCTTCCATAACCTCCTTCAAGTTCCCAGACTTGTTTTCACCCACTTTTCTTGCTATCATTTCCAATATCCAGAGCAATAGTCTTAAATGCAAATCTGACAGCCACTTTCCCTCTTGAAATCCTTCAGTAGTTTTAATGTCTCTCTCCAGACCACATCTCACCAAGGTTAGCAAGGCTCTGCAGGCAAGGTGACTGGGCTCCTGCTACTCTCAGGGCTCATCCCAGACTATTCTCCCCCTTGCCCTCTGAAATTCACACTAACACATTGTCCTTAAAGTTTCTGGAATACATCAGTCTTGTACTTGACTTCGGACCTTTGCATCTGCTGTTCTTGCTGAACGCTATTCTTCCCAATGCTCCATATTTTTAAAACCTAGCTACCTTTCAATCTCAGCTATAGCATCACTTTAACAAAAGTTATCTTCTAGCTCTCAGAATAAACCAAATCCTTCCAAATTCTCTCCCATCATCTTATTATTTTCCATTACTGACTCTATTAGTCTGTTCTCATACTGCTAGGAAGAAATACCGGAAACTGGGTAATTTATAAAGAAAAGAGGTGGCCGGGCATGATGGCTCATGCCTGTAATCCCAGCACTTTGGGAGACTGAGGTGGGCAGATCACGAGGTCAGGAGATCGAGACCATCCTGGCTAACACGGTGAAACCCCATCTCTACTAAAAATACAAAAAATTAGCTGGACATGGTGGTGGGGGCCTGTAGTCCCAGCTACTCAGGAGGCTGAGGCAGGAAAATGGCGTGAACCCAGGAGGCAGAGCTTGCAGTAAGCCGAGATTGTGACACTGCACTCCAGCCTGGGTGACAGAGCAAGACTCCATCTCAAAAAAAAAAAAAGAAAGAAAGAAAGAAAAGAAAAGACGTTTAATTGACTCACAATTCCACGTGGCTGAGGAGGTCTCAGGAAACTTACAGTCATGGTGGAAGGCACTGCTTCACAGGCCAGCAGGAAAGAAAATCAGTGCAAGCAGGGGAAATGCCAGATGCTTATGAAACCATCAGATCTTGTGACACTCATTCATTATCAAAAGAACAGCATGAGGTAAACTGCCCCCATGATCCAATTGCTTCCAGCTGGCCCTGCCCTTGACATGTGGGGATTATTACAATTCAAGATGGGATTTGGGTGGGGACACAGAGCCAAACAATATCACTGACCATATCATAACATATAGAAGAGTATAATTTTAACATCTTTCTCCATCACTAGGCTTAGCTTCACGGAAACAAGGACATTTTGTCTTCATTATGTATATTCATGTCTTAGCATGGTGCCTGGTGCATAGTAGCTAGGAAATAAGTTTTTTTGAATAAATGCTAAAGCCCTTTTAAATGACTTCTCTGAGATCTAAATGCTTGCAAAATATTTCTTTGACTGGGAAACTGCTATTTTCCTAAGGACAAATAAATGAATCTACTTCCCTTTTCTTCTTTGGATTCTGGTAACCAGAGCCACATATGTATCTCAGATATATTAATCATATTAGATACACAGTGTTTGAATATTTGTATTTTCCCTTTCCTTGGTCTTGAACTTTTACTTTTAGTGCACTTTCTCAGGGGGAGTTTTTGCAATCTTGTTCCATGGTAAATAATATTATATGATACCACTATTGAATAGCATTACAATTTTTCATAATAAAATTCAAGAGGGCAAGTCACATTTAATTCTTTGAGGAAGGAGGTGAGAGCAAATATTTATCTCCAAGATGTCTGAAGACTTCACATATTTCAGATGTGAAAAGGGAATTGGGCAGCTATCCGAAGACCTGGCTGCCTGTATTGATGCTACAGAACTTGGGCAAACCAAGTCTCAAGTCTCAGACTCTTCATTTATGAATGAGAGGAACTCGGTTGTGCTTTACACACAAGGCTGTTGAAATATTGTATGACTGCTTTTAGGTTGAAAAGCAAAACACACGCACACATGCATGTGCACATACACACTTAAGAATATATGGTTATGGGCTGGGCGTGGTGGCTCACACCTGTAATCCCTGCACTTTGGGAGGCTGAGACAGGTGGATCACTTGAGACCAGGAATTCGAGACCAGCATGGCCAACATGGCAAAACCCCATCTCTACTAAATGTCCAAAAATTAGCCAGGTATGGTGACACATACCTGTAATCCCAGCTACTCAGTGCTAAGGCACAAGAATCACTTGAACCCAGGAGGCAAAGGTTGCAGTGAGCTGAGATCATGCCACTGCACTCCAACCTGGGTGACAGAGAGACTCTCAAAAAAAATGTGTGTATACACACACACACACACACACACACATATATATACACATACAGTTATGATCTCAAAAGGGAACGTCTTTGATTAGATCACATTTGATTCCCCCTTTCATGACTAGCTCATGGGCAAAAACAGTAAGTAAAGTTTCCCTTTGTTTTACTCCAGCCTTTCCTCCTGAGTCTAATTCATAAAGCTGCTCAATGATATCAGTCTCAGAGACCCTCGCTGGGGAATATCCAAAGACTACCCAGATATTTTCTTTCTACTTCCTATGTTCTCTATCAAAAACTGCCAGTCCTATAAACAATTTCTCCAAAGTTTCCAGACTTCTAAGTCCTCTAAGGGCTTGTAGCTGATACTTTTATCTGGCAAACTAATTAAAGCTAAAAATGACTGACAATGTAGAGAGAAAGATAATTGAGCAATTAATCATAGCATGGTGAGGGCTATGTTGGGGGAGGCCCAAAGAAAGGCACAAAGGTTTCCTAGAGGACTAATACTGAGCCTGAACACTGGAGGATGGTTATGAGCTTTGCCTTATATTTCTGCACACTAGTTCTGGAACCACACTGAAGTCTAAATTTGTGACAGCCCTGGAAAAATTGCAGGATAATAATGGTCTTCCAGGAGACCACAGGAAGGTTTCTGTGTGTCTTAGTCCATTTGGGCTGCTATAACAAAAATACCATAAAGTGGGTGGCTTAAACAAAAAATATTTATTTCTCACAGTCTGGAGTCAGGGAAGTCCAAGATCAAAAACTCCAACACCTAGAATTTCGTGAAGGCCCACTTTCTGGTTCACAGATGATCATCTTCTTTCTGTGTTCTCACATGGCAGAAGTGAAAACAAGCTTTCTCATGACTCTTATAAGGACACTAATTCCATTCATAAGGGTTTCACCCTGATTACCTCATCTAATCCTAATTACCTCTCTAAGGCCCCACCTCCTAATGCCATCATCATATTGGGAAGGAGGGCTTCAACATGTTGATTGGAGGAAGGAAAACACAATCACTCAGTTTATAATACTGATGTAATATTGAGTCAAAGAGCTATCTGGCTGCAAAAAGAAACTTATCACATAGGAAGCATGACAAGGTGGGGCCAGTGCTCAAGGTGCATCCCAAGGCCCATGGCAGTAGGAGCAGGAGGAACTCACTGCATGGCATTATAGACACAACTCAGGAATTGATGAATGCATCATTTCTCTGGAATCCGGCACTTGTTACCCATCTGCCACAAGGCCAACTGCAAAACATCTCCGCAGGGATCACCACTCTGGATAGAAGAAATCTAACCAGCAAGGTAGACGCTCATTCCTCCCTGCAAGCCTGTCAATAAGATTCTGGCATTTGGTATGTACCAGGCAGTGTGTTGCAGAGAAAGCAGCAAAGAAGAAAGATCCAGTGCCTTCTCTCAAGAAGCTCAAGGAGGCCGGGCATGGTGGCTCACGTCTGTAATACCACCACTTTGGAAGGCTGAGGTGGGTGGATCACTTGAGGTCAGGAATTTGAGACCAGCCTGGCCAACATGGTGAAACCTTGTCTCTACTAAAAATACAAAAATTAGCCGGGCGTGGTGGCAAATGCCTGTAATCCCATATACTCAGGCAGCCAAGGCGGGAGAATCGCTTGAACCCGGGAGGCGGAGGTTGCAGTTAGCCAAGATTGCACCATTGCACCTCAGCCTGGGCAACAGAGCCAGACTCCATCTCAAAAATAAATAAATGAATAAGTTCAAGGTATCACCCAAGGCAACAGTCAAGTAAACCACTGCTGACAAAGCAATGAATACAGTTAAGTGATTCAGAAGGCATCAACCTAGGAACCAGGGAAGACCTCCTGGGGCATTTACAGTAGTCCTGTATCACCGAGGATTGAGTGACCATCCTTTTGTCCACGGTAGCTCTCATCTCCATGGCACTAGGCAAATACAGGAGGCTTTATAAATATTTATTGACTCAGAATTAATTAGTTCCATTGGATTAGTCATTGACCTCTGATTAGCATTTGACAGGGAAAGCAAGGTGACATCTAGTCAGTATCTTTCAGTAGAAAGATCATCAATAGGTTTTGGTATCAAATAATTCTTGGTTTAAGTTCCAGCTCTGCCACTCACACCCATGTGAGTTTGGGCAAGTGACTTGAACCCTCCAGGTCTAATTTTTTTCATGGTCAACATTAAGATAACATCTCCTTGTGTCATTGTGAGAACTGAATATGAAAATGCACTCAGGTGATATTGAATATGGTAGGTTCTTAGTAAGTATTTTTTCCTAATAATAGTGGTACCAGAAGTGGGTTGATCCTTTAATGTGTGCCAGACAAAGGACTTTACATGCATTATAGCTTTTAGTCCTTACATTGGCTCCATAAAAATGGACCAACCATCACTTCCGTTTAGCAGGAGAGAAAACTGAGGCTCAGAGAGTTCAGGTAATGTGTACAATGCCATGCACTGGTCTGAAGTGGAGCTGCACTCTGGAGCCCGATTTTCTCCCATGTCTCTAATCGTGATCTTGTTCTCTCACATATGGCCTCCATCTCTTCCCACAGAGACGTCAAGATACTGAAAAGTTTATACAACTTACACAAGTTCACATGGTTGATCATTGACCATGACGCCGTGATGAAAAAATGCATTCTAGTAAAAGGGACTTCTTACCACGATTAGGCAACAGAGCCCAACACCTCCAGTCCTTTTTATAACTGGAAATGATGTGTCATGAGAATACATGGAAAGTTTCAACAATGCCTGACACCGCTATTTCTCTGTTGGTGGTGACTTAGCTTTTCCATTAAGACCCACAAGGGAAGGAGAGCAACAAAATCCCAGCATATCCCATCACCCAGCACAGAATGCCCTCCCCCAAGAAGTTTCTGAGGTGTCAGGAAACACATTTAGACTCTGCAGTTGGCGTGAGAATAAAGCACTGCATGGTCTGGTTCTTGTCCTCACCATATTCTGTCAAAGTACATAATTTGCAAGTCATGCCCATGAGGATATCCGGACTCTGTCATTGCCCCCAGGATCTATGCCAGTCTGGACCAGCTGTCAGAGTTAAAGAATCTCAGAATAAAAGTACAGTTTAGCTGACCAAATTGATAGAAATGAAGATGGATCATATAATGTTACTGTCACCCAAACCTACTGAAGCTTCCCTATGTGACAATCCCTTGAAGAATGACTTCACATTCATTCTCTCATTTAGTAATTACAACACCCCCATAGAAAAGAAAACATATAAGTTTTATATATAAAAACAATGAGCCAGGCCAGGCACGGTGGCTCATGCCTGTAATCCCAGCACTTTGGGAGGCTGAGGTGGGTGGATTATTTGAGGTCAAGAGTTCAAGATAAGCCTGGCCAACATGGGGAAACCCCATCTCTACTAAAAACACAAAAATTATCTGGCCGTGGTGGTACACGCCTGTAATCCCAGCTTACTCAGGAGACTGAGGCAGGAAAATCGCTTGAACTGGGGAGGCAGAGGTTGCAGTGAGCCGAGATCACACCACTGCACTCCAGGCTGAGCGACAGAGCAAGACTCCATCTCAAAAAAAAAATTAGCTGAGCGTGGTGGTGCATGCCTGTAATCCCAGCTACTCGGGGGGCTGAGGCCGGAGAATCGCTTGAACCCGGGAGGCAGAGGTTGCAGTGAGCTGAGGTTGCACCACTGCACAATCCAGCCTGGATGACAGAGCGAGACTCCGTTTCAAAAAACAAACAAACAAAAAAACAATGAATGATTTGCCCAACATTTCTCAGGGTAATATGAAAACTTTCTTTTAGTCAGTGTTCTAGCTCCCTACTTTCTCAGCAGATATTGTCCTTTTGCTGTTATTTATAGTCCCCCTCCTTACTCTGGTATGGTCTTATCCTGGCTGAGTGGGTGTTGAATGAAATAAATAGGAAGATATAATTTTGGAGAATCTACCCTTTGCCAAGGACTACATCAAGTAACCAGGTACTTATAATACATCTTTCAAGTAGTTTCTCACAAGACTAGACATCACCATCTCCTTTTTACAGATGAGGACAAGGATACTCAACGGTGCACAGAGGACACTTGTAAGTGAGAGAACCTTGGACTCCAAGCCAAGATCTTCCCACCACCCAGGAGAGCAAGTTAACAAGAAGGTTAAAATGGTCAAATAGGCAGAGTATGGTGGTTTGTGCCTACCCCAGCACTTTGGGAGGCTGAGGCTGGAGGATTGTTTGAACCCAGGAATTCAAGACCAGCTTGGACAACAAAGAGAGACCCCGTCTCTACACAATATATAAAAATTACCCTGGCTTGCTGGCCAAATTTGCACCGCTGCACTCCAGCCTAGGTTGACAGAGTGACAGCCTATCTAAAAAAAAAAAAAAAAAAAAAAAAAAAATTAAATAGTAAGCCAAATCAAGGGCCTGGGTGATTCACCAGTCGGATGATATATTCTACAAAAATGTGGCAGCCTGTTCCCACTCAGCTGTCTCTCTGTCAGAGGGTGAAACAAAAAAGGAACTAGAATATAGTAAAAAGCAAAAGTTAGAAAATGTGTTGATCCTCTTGAAGCTCCTAGATCATAGGGATGGCTTAACTTGTTTGAACTAAACCTTTGATTCACTGGTTGACTCATTCCATCATTCATGTTTATTGCTTGCTTTGTACCAGGCACCATATTAGGCATGAAGATATGAGCACTTTAAGAACACTGTGCCTGGCCCAAAGTGGAAAATCATGTACTATTTATGGAAGAAAGGAAATAATTCAAGAAAAGAGAATATAAGTGAGATTCAATCCCTGTCTTCAAAAAGCTCAAAGTCTAGTAGCCACCTAAAAATGAAACAGACGCTGCCTAATAGCAACTACTATTACTAGATGTCAGGTTTGATATGAGCTAGGAAGGAAAAAGGATAAAAGGAATATCATGCAAGATTCCCCAGAGGAAGTGAAGGTACTTTCAAGTTGAAATCTGAGAGCTATTTGGAGTTGAACCTAAGTGGGAAGTCACAGGAACAAAGATGTTCTAGCCAAAAATATGCAAAGGTCCAAGGTGCTGGGACCTCATTAAGGATTCAGGCATTTCAGAGAGACTCCAATATTGATTTTTGGCTTCTGCGTGGGAATGCACATGACTGTATTATTGGGGTAGGAAGAGATGTGTCAAGAGATATGCCTGGAGAAACCATCAGAGGTTAGGATTTAAAGATTCTCTAAAGAGAGTCTAAAAATGTGGATGTCTCAGAAGAGCATAAAGCAGTGGAAGGATTTTCAGCAGAAGTGAAATATCTTTATATTTGTCTGCTATGCATAGAATGGATTGGATCAGCTGAGACTGAGGGCAGAGAGGCGAGATAAGAGGACACTGCCATAATCCAGGTGAGAAACACTGCCAACATAAGAAAAGATAATTTCAACTTCAAAAGATTCATGGTCCAAAATGGACAATTGGAGATTATTACAAATATTCTGAAGACATAAGCAGAGATTCAGATGCAAGAATTAATGAGGTATACCGTCCATAATTGTGTACCCAACTTTAATTTTCTCCTATAGAATAACTACAACAATAAAAATTTCTTTTATTTACTTTACATAAATCTTATAAATGACGATGTGTTCCCACTTGTCTTAAAGCCAATGTCTACTTTACAGTAGATGTTCAGTAAGTAAAGGCTCTCACAGGATTCCTCCAGTAGTCCTTTAAGGTAAGCAGCAGAGCTATGATCAGCATCTCCATTCAACAGATGGGAAAAATGAGACTCAGAGAAGTTAATGAGTGCCTGATGGTCCAAGAAAACTTCAGAGCCAAAAATAAAACTAAATTTCATGGGTTTTTTTTGTTTTGTTTGGTTTGGTTTTTTTGGAGACAGAGTCTCACCCTGTCCCCCAGACTAGAGTGCAGCGGTGCGATCTCGGCTCACTGCAACCTCTGTTTCCCGGGTTCAAGCAATTCTCCTGCTTCAGTCTCCCAAGTAGCTGGGACTACAGGTGCCCACCACCACGCCTGGCTGATTTTTGTATATTTAGTAGAGACGGGGGTTTCACCATATAGGCCAGGCTTGTCTCAAACTCCTGACCTTGTGATCCGCCCGCCTCAGCCTCCCAAAGTGGTAGGATTACAGGCATGAGCCACCGTACCTGGCCAATTCCGTGTATTCTTAACAGGTATTCTAACTACCTCCATGCTGGAAGTCGAGGGCATAATTTTTGGTGCCTACAGATAGAAGCCTGAGTTTGTATCTTAAGAACAATTGATCTTAAAACTTATTTTCCAAATAGTGTTTTAAAGGAGGATTTGAATGCAGGCTCCACAAACACAGTTGGCAGGCAGGGTTAAGGTAAGGGAGTTTGAAATACCTTAAGGTGGCAGAAAAATCTAAGATGATCTCTCACCCAAAGCTCCATATGGGCAGGTCGAACTGGTCTTATCCTGGGTCTTCATGTGCTAAAGATAAATTTGTGTGTGTTTATTTCCACTGACAACAAGTGAGGATTCTGGTCATTGTCCCTGTCCCTGGTTCACTCCCTTACGGGTCCCTGTAGATGCCAAGCCCCACACATGCCAGGAATCGTTCTTCACAATTGACATGTGCTGAGCCAGTGCTGACAAGGATATCTCAGGAATGTGGGCCACCAGCCTCTATATCCTGGGAGAACACCCCTCCCAACATTAGGAAAGAGGCAGATGGTGAAATCCATCTTTCTACCTCCTAAAAAGCTACATCCTGCCAAGATCTTTCCAGCTCTGGATCCAGGCGCCTTCCCTCAGTCTCCCTTCCTGGACCAGGTGGAGATGAAGTCAGTCTTCTGGCTCCTCCAACTCATCCCTGGCGACTCAGCTCAGCTCACAGCTCTCCCACACTAAGTGAGGTTGACAGTTGGTCACTAGGGAAAGGAGAAAGACGGGGAGGTAAACCAGAAGGAGCAAAGAGCACCGCCAGTTAGGCCCTGTCTTGGCCATTTGTAGTAGACGATATTACTGATCACCTATCCTGCGTCTCTCACATGGAAGATTACATACCTTCATCCTGTTCACTTGTGGTGGAGTCACAGGACTTGTTTTGGCCAAGGAAGCATAAGCAGAAGTGATGTGCGTCACTTCTAGGAAGACGCTTCTAAGAGTCAACGTGTGGTTGCTATATTCTCTGGTTCATCTGACTGAGTTCCAGATAGAGGCTGCTCAGTCAATCTGGGCCCTAGGCAGAGACTGAAGCGGAACAGAGCCACAGATAAGCAACATGGCCACATAGCACAGTAGGGAGATGAAAGTTGTAGTTGCACATTAAGGTTTAGTGATCATTTGTTACCTAAGCATAACTGAAACTATCCTGACTGACTCCCTTTTTGCTCTCCTTCTTCAACCCTCTAACATGGACCATGTGTTCCCACTCTGGGTTCACTTAAGAGTCCCCTATGTGTTTCTATGTCCCAACATGTACCATGGCATATTGGAACATGTATATGTTGAGTATCTGTCCAATGGTCCCAGGGCTTTATGTTCCTTGATCTGTACCTATACAGTTCCTGGCAGACAGATCACACTGCATAATAAATGCCTGTTGAGATTAACTCAATTTATTTATTCTTGCAATGAATGTTTTGTGTTATCCCTTCTTTGGGCATGACACTGTGCTCTATGCTAAGAAGAAATAAAGAAAGAGCAAATACCAACTCTGCCTTCATAAATCTTCCAGGATGGCAGGGGTGATGGAAGACTGTCAGTTGGCTAACCTAACCTTACGCACAGTCCTGGTGGCATTCTCCTTCACCAATCCCTTCTATAGAAGCTAGAAAAGCAACCAAGAATGGCTACATTCTTTGGGCCTGAACAAGTGGAAATATTCTGGGTATTTTGAAAAAACCTTTCCTTTTCTGATAAAAAGGATTGAGTATAGGTAATGCCATTCACCCCCCTTCCTCCTGATTAGAGTGAAATGTCCAAAACTGTGACAGACAAATGAGATGATCATGAAAAATAAAATCAAATACAGATACCAACTTTGATATTGTTAGAGCCAGATTTCTTACTAAGTGAAAAATATAAACTCAGAATTGTTTTTCCCATTGCTAGTCAGATTTTCTGTCACTGGCAACCAAACACATCCTATCTGATATCAGGAAATAAGTTGTTAATTTTTGGAACACCAACCTTTACCATCTTCCTTCATTGTCTAACTCCTACTAACATTTCAGGATTCAACTCAGTCATTATATCTCTCCTAAAGTTTAGTCTGCATGTCAGAACACAAACTCTTGATCCATTCTGCCTGGATCAGTGAAACAAGTTACATAAATTTTCTATAAACAGCTAGTTTTATTATCCGTACACTTCTTAGATCCTAGGAACAAATTCTGCCTAGATCTTTGATTTCTGTAGGTGTCCCCAATGAATCCATTTTCTCTGGATTGCATACATTTGAAACTTCCCCCTACGAGAACTTGAGAATCCTTTCTGTGGACTTCCAGGGACCTTCCTATGACCTGGGGCCAATCTGGAACACAGCGTGAGCAGCAGGATCTCTAGGGTCTACCACATATTCTGTATTGCTGTATCTCTTCAGACCCAAGAGTTGTCTATGGGGATAAGTTTTAGTTGTTGTACACTACTAGAAAACACGTAAGCATTTCCCAAAGAATCATTAGATTTTTGCCCTTGCTATTGAACTTGAATTAAATGTGCCACTTGCTTGGCTTCTACGAAGGCTGTCAATTACACTGTCCCCTACCCCAGTGATCCCTCCCCCACCTGCCAGCTGGTGTTCCATCCTGGAACACCATCACATATATCATTGTGTAAAATGGTCTTGGAGACCCATGACCTGAGCTCAAATACTTGCCACAGTAGATCCTGAACAAAGAAAGGAATGGTGTTTCAAGAAAGTATAGACCGGGCACGGTGGCTCTTGCCTGTAATCCCAGCACTTCGGGGGGCTGAGATGGGCGAATCATGAGGTCAGGAGTTCAAGACCTGTCTGGCCAACATAGTGAAACCCTGTCTCTACTAAAAATACAAAAAACTAGCTGGGTGTGGTGGCGAGTGCCTGTAATCCCAGCTACTTGGGAGGCTGAGGCAGGAAAATCACGTGAACCCAGGAGGCAGAGGTTGCAGTGAGCCGAGATCGCGTCACTGCACTCCAGCCCAGGTGACAGTGCGACACGCCGTCAAAAAAAAAAAAAAAAAAAAAAAAAAAAAAGGAAAGTATAATATAAAGGCAATACAAAGGTATTTTCCAGACCGCTGTGAGTGGAGATCATAGTATAGTGCAGGGTTAATGGGCAATTTATGGGCTCAGATAATCAGAGCTCAAATGTTGGCTCCACCACTTGCTGGTTGGGTAATCTCAGAAAGGTTACACAGCTTCACTGTGTCTCAGGTGTTATCTAAATATCTAAAAAATAGAAATTTTAACAGTACCTACTTCATAGATTGCAGTGAGAATCAGTTAAGCTAACACATATAAAACACTTAACATTTTTTTCTGGCTATAGTAATTACACAATAAAGATTAGCTGGCAATATCAAGCCATAAAAGTAGAGGTAAATTGGTTGGTCCCTAGCATCAAAGTGAGGAGGAACTGCTATGAAACTTTTGAACATGAAAAATGCATACAAGTAGACAACCAATAAGAGGAGTCAGAAAACAGAAGAGCATAATGCCAATGAAAATTAGATTGGTGAAAATACAATTCTAAAGGCCAACATTTGTTAATGAATAGAAACTGTCTTTGGCAGATGATCAAGTAACCCAATTTGGAGAAATAATTAGACTGTAGACTGAAAATAAAAAAGACTAAAAAAAAAACAAGGATTAGTTTAGCATCATAGTTAAGAGGATTTCCTCGTTGCACTACGTGTTTTCCCTGGGATGAGCTCAGTTTAGGATTAAGAAATTCGTCCCCTCCACAGAGATGATGAACAGCTGCAATTCATTTTCAGTTCCTGTCAAGAAAGTTGGACGTAAGAAGCTGGGGCAGAAATACAAGGATCTGACATTGAGAGATGCCATATTCACCAGGGGGCCATGAGGTAGATACAGAGGCATCCGTATTTACCAGGCAGAAATGTAAATTAGGAAATCTTCAATGTAATGAGATAAATTGCTGCAAATATGCATTTCCTCTGTTTCAATCTGGAACTGGTTAAAGTGCACCATGGTTGTGTTGGCTGGATGTGTGGGTCTGAGCCCAGGACTGGGAGCCTGCTATCTCCAGCTACTTTCTGAGTGACGTTGAGAAAATGCCTTCCCCTTTCTGGGCTCCAGTTGCCAGCAACTATAAAGTGAGCTAGACCACTCCAAAGCTCCTTCCATCTTTAGAATGTACCTGACATGTGATCATAAAGAAAAGTAATTGGCTATGATGGTGATTTTAAGGGCCCCACATTTAGACACCACATCCTCTTCCCACCCGCAAAGTCAGAACCAACTTCATACTTTGAAATTAGAGTCATATTTAAACAAGGGAATTAAAATGTCATCTTTATTAGGTAAGGTTTGGTTGGAGAGCATGGTTTAGGTATGTGAAGGCATGGGTTTTCCAACACTGCACCTGAAATTAGCATACAGGAACACCTATTAAAGGACAGCACTACATAACTGCATGTCCTTCCCCAGCTCCACCAGGCAGACCCTTTTTTAAACCACATTGCAGAAAACAAACACAGCCTCTCCATGAGCAGGCAGGTCCAGAGAGGGTGAAGGAAACAGCTAACTAGTGGTTCTCAAATTCAAATGGTCATCAGAACTATATGGTGGGCTTGTTAACACACAGATGGCTGGGCCCATCTCCAGAGTTTCTGATTCAGGAGGCTGGAGTGGGGCCTGAGAATCTGCATTTCTAACACGTTGCTTCATGCTATTAATGCTGCTGGTCCTCGGACCACACTAAGAGCATTGAGCTAAGTATATTCAGCAGCTCCTAAACTCATCAATTGAATACATAAACTCATTTCTCCCCTGCTGGGGACAGATGAGAAGAGGAAGGAGAGCCAGCATTTCCAGGGACTCTACAATGTCTCTCTACATGGAATAAGGAGTAAGTTCCCTTCCACATCAACTATTAAGTTTTAGCAGGATGTAGTCCTGCAGTACTTACTGATTTATTGTCAAAAAAAATAGAGAAAAACAATGCTATTGTAATTGTGCTTCATTAAGTGTAGGAATTGATAATTCACTAGGATACTAGTGGTATAATTCCTAAGAGAAGTTATACCACTCTTCCAATCAAAAATAAGATTTCATAATTTTCAATGTATTAACCAACAGTGAAACAGTATAAGAAACAGTTGGACAAGGACAATAATTCTTATAATTGTTAGCTTTCAAATTACGGAAGTATTGAACTAATTCAACTAGTACCCTGGACTTTGCACGTGTGCTCTGATTTAAACAATTTGCAATCTTCACTAAAGAAAATCAATGGGCTTATTATCTTCTGGTATGCTGGGTGCTGGCAAAAGTCATTGCATTAGAAGCTATAAACTGGGATTATTGTCCACGTTGGCTATTTTTTCAGTTGGATTGCCTTGGGCATGTCACATTCCTTCTCTGACCTTCTCTCTTCATATGTCAATTTCAGATGGTAATACCTGTAGACAACTGAAACGTTTGTGCCCCCTTACCTTTGTACAGCCTTGAGCACTTTATATTTTTGCAAGCTGTAAGTTCATTTGGTGCCTCTTGATTGAGAGCCCTTAAAATCAAGCAACTCCTCTCATCTAGTAAAGCAGAAATATATATATATGTGCATATATATATATATATAAAACTAGCATTCCACTTTTCTAAGCATCCATATATATATGGATGCACAGCCAGCAGTGAAATGCTGACTGTCAACTTGGCCTTCTTTTCAGCCTAAATTGATTTGATTGAAGGAGAATATAAGAGTCCCTCATATCCCCAGGTCTAGAAAAGAGCTCTTTACATAAAACCAGCAGCTGGAAGGAGTTTAAACATTCCTTCGGCTTTACAATTCCCGTAAGATTGAAAAAGCTAAATCAAGTCAAAATATGTCATCATCAAATATTCAAGAGGAATCATTTCAATTTGCAATTACTAAGAGAGCACGGTTTCTCTGCCTTCTTAAGGAAATATATAGTAGGAAGACTTGAAAACAGGTAAAGAGGAAGCAGTAAATGAGACTGAAATAGAAATAAGGAGGTACAACAACATTCACATTAAAACCCACTTATCAGATGACAGGGTGAGTTGTCTCAGACCTAGCAGCCCATGCCCACAGCCAGCCAGCTATCCAATACAGGCAGAGCGTAGAGATTCAGAAGCTATTAGAGTCAAAGCCCAGGCCTGAATGAGGGCACAATGGCAAGGGAGGATGGTGCCAGACAAAGAAGAATACCAAAAACCCAACCCACAAGAAGCCAAAAATTTAAGGGACAGAGAAGGAATAGACAGAATAGTCCAACCAGAGGAACAGTACAAATAGATGTCAAAGGAGACTTGCGCTCCAGCCAAGACTAATTAACATTATCTATTTCAGTGAAGAGGTCTGGTAAAAGAAGAAACAGAAAGATGGCCACTGGGTTCGGTAATATGAACACTGGGTTGACCTCAGTGGGAACAGACTCAGGAAAGGAGGGTGGAGGGAGAGGGCTAATGAAAATGAATTGACAAGTCACTATGAGAGGAGGACACGCAGTGAGTATAGACTCTGCACAGATGAGCTTAACAGAGCCTGACACACAGTATATGATCAAAAACACATGAATAAAGAAGAAAGAAAGGGATAAAAGAAAAGCAGAGAAATGTATACTCCAGCATATGAAGAAAATGCCATGAGGGACATAGTAGAAGGATGAAGAGGCTAAGGTTTCTATGGGACTCTTTTAGGTAAATTGATAGTTATGTATTATTCAAAGACATGTATCCATGAATTAAATTACAAGCCTGAGGAAAACAACAAAGAGAAAGGTCTGTTATCCCTCTGGACAGATTATTTGCATCTTTGGCACATTTTCTATTCAGTCTAAATATTTATGGAGACAGTTTTACTTGGAGTTGCACCATCTCCATCAAGGGATGTTAGCAACATGACAAAGAACCAGAGCAAGAGATGATGAATGTAGGATGTGTGATGGGGTGGGTGGGAGTGCTGGGTCCAGGAGAGCTCGCTGCATTTCCCAAAAAGATGCTTTCATGGAATCTGGCCTTGTGGACAGGAACGCATTAATCGTAATCCATAGCAACATCTCAAGACGCGTGATCAGAATGATTCATTTGCTATTAGCTTTGTCTTTCTCTATGCATTGATGCCATAGTATTGCCAGCAATGCTGACCAGGAGGGAAATTATTGACAAGCCCTACTCACCTGTGACTTGCACAACATCTGCAATCTGGTCATTGTCTATGTCTGTATCTCCATCTCCTCCTGCAGTAACCCTCAATAACTCTGCTCCACCCATACTAGCTTTTGCTTTTTTTCTTTCTTTCTTTCTTTTTTTTGAGACGGAGTCTTACTCTGTCGCTCAGGCTGGAGTGCAGTGGCGCTATCTTGGCTCACTGGAGCTCCATCTCCCGAGTTCACGCTATTCTCCTGCCTCAGCCTCCCGAGTAGCTGGGACTACAGGCGCCCTTTTTTTGCTCTTTTTCAAATACATCAAACTGGTTCCTGACTCAAGACATTGGTCCTGTTTTTTACTCTGCCTGGGAAACAGATATTTGCAAGGTTCTTCACTGTCACTTTCTTTAGTTCTCTGATCAAAAGACTTCCCCTTGAAGAGGGCTTCCCTGGCCACCTTTGTAAAAATAAATCCTCAACTCTAATATTGATTAGTCTGTAGACCTTTGCCTTGTTATAGGCCTGTCACTGCTGCAAATTTGAATAATGTTTTGTTTAATTACACTTGTTGCATTTCTCCCATGAAGGTGAGGAATATTTTTGCTTTCTTAGTGTTGCATCCCTCAATATCTGGAAGAGTATCTGACACAGAAGAGGTATCTGTTAAATATTTGTTGTAGGAATGAAATAATGAGTCACTTCAATCAATTAATCCTCCAGGAAGACAGGAAGACCCCTCTAATTTCCCAGATTGGGGTAGGTCTCCTCATATTCCCTTCTATAGCCCTCCAGCTATATATTACATATGATTGTATAATAGTGTATGAAACCAAGCTGTTCTCATATCTGACTCTCCAACTTCCTCCTAAGTTCCTGAAGCTCATGAACCAGGACTGATTTATCTTTGCATCTCCAATGTCTCCTGCAGCAGTGTTATTCACTGAAATGAAGGTGAAAGGTTTTATAGACCAAATGATGATAATAATTAACCAGAAAAGGAGCTGTGGGACAAAAAAGGACTTGAAATTTAGCAATGGCTTGCCTAGAAGAAGGAAAGATGGTTCTGCCATACGTTAAATTATTTTTCACCAACCGGCAAAATATATTAACTATCCATGTGAAGTGACGGGCCTCGTCAGAGTGAGCATCCTGAACTGAGGGTCAGGCAGCATCTATTCTGGCCCTAGCCTTTGTGTGAGTATGAGCAAGGCCCTTCCCTTCTCTGAGTCCATTCTCATCTGTACCACGAGAAGATTAGACCATGGGGTGCCTAAAAGTCCTTCCAATCCTGTGTTCCAGGATTCTATATACCTAGGACAGTGAATGGTGCAATGGAGGAAGAAAAATGTGTACAATGCATAACCCTGCTCTCACAAAAGCCAACCATGAAGGATTTGGAGTCAGACACACATGGGTCTAAACCCAGAGTCTGGAGCTTAACAAACTTTGTGAACTCAGGCAAATTCCTCAATCGATTTAAGCCTCCATAAAATGGAAATAGTAATTCCTAACTACACGTTCAATAAATAACAGCTTGCTTTGCACTTCTTTCCCGTACATCCCATGGCTGGCTATTTTAGCAACATTGACTCAATAATGAAAAGATTCTTTTATAAACACCATCCTAGCAGTTTAGATAGCTCAAGTGCTGCTGCAGCTCCAGCTGACTCCAACACAGGAGTGGACAGCCTCCCTCACAAGGCTAAAGTTTTCCAGTCACTCTCCTTTGGGGCCTCTGAACAGACTCTATTTGTGTTACCCAGGAAGTTTCTTGAGCCATTTCTTTTGCTAGAATTGCACGGTAAACATTCTTACAGATGACTTACCGCCTGTCACAACATTCTACTGCTCTTTCCAGAAAGAATTCCTGCAGAATGAGGTCAGTCGCTTACTAACCATGACTTCCATTTCTTTCACCCCTTTTGGTCTTGCCCTTACGATGTGGAGTGACTGACTCTGGCTACCTTAATGGGTCACTTCCAACAGCTGTGGGAGCAAAATGTTCCAGTAGTTCAAGACAGATCCCAGAGGATCCACAAGATGAAGAACAGACTCCAAATACAATCAGAGGGCCAATGGGGAAATTCCAAGTTTGTAGATCCAGTAACCATGGAAGGGAACTAAGAAGTTCTTAGATACATTTCTAAAAGGTTTGGAAATGTATACAGTGCAAAGATGCTTGCCTTCTTATAGACATTCTTATTCATCAATGGCCCCATGATGCCAGGAATGTTGTTTCTTTTTTCTATGCTTCCAAAAGTGCTGGAGGCGCTTAAAGGAATTGAGATAAGGACACTATAGAGTATATAACTTCTACTGGAAAGGGCCACAGCAGCTCCCTCTCCCCAGCTATGAGGGAGCACAAACCAGGAGCCTTCGGGTAAACACCTCTCACTATTTCCCTCAAGAGGACAATGGATGTCTCCTGTGATCTCAGAATGGGCACACAGGAACATGCTCCTTCTCATAATCTCATATTGCTGAATTATGAATAAATTTGCTACATCGCTTTATCTTTCATCTCGTATAGCTTATGCTTGACACATAATGGTTGCAGAATTGATGGCTTTTAGTTTGAACTAAGGACTATTTGCCAACCCTGATTTAGGAAACCGTTCCTATTCCCATGTCCGGTAAATAATAATTTCTCTATGGTTGCTTACTAAAATAACACTTCCGAAAAAGCAACAGGGGAACTACATTGCAATCAATCTATCGTCTACTCAGGTATTCAACAGACTTTTACAGAGGCTCTAGGAGAAGCAAAGGCTCTTACACTGTACTACTTGAATTTCAACCCAGCCACTTTAAAAAGTCAACTAACCTCTCTGATTCTCAGTTGCCTAAATCATGAAATGGCAATAATAACAGAATCTATCTAGGGTTATTAGTAGGATTAAGAGTCATACCAACTTTACTACATGTAATAAAGTCCCTGACATTGTCTGTGCTATGATGTTCAGTGGGTTAGGTGTATTCAATGCATTTTTGACTTATGATAGGTTTAACTTATGATGGGTTTATTGGGATGTAATCCCACCGTAAGTCGAGGAGCAGCTGTACTCAGTTGTCTAGTATGATACAACATGAGATCCTTGAGGAAAGAATTTTATGTGATTTACTATTGTGTTCTTTGTGCCCAGCACAATTAACAACACAAGGTAAATACTTAATAAGTATTTTTCAAATGATGCCATGAATGAACAAACAATAAATAAAGAACAAAATGCTTGGGAGGAACTCCTTTATTTAAGGTGGTGTTTTTATTTCAGAGGGACAATTTTATTCACAAATATTGTGGGGACAAACTCTTACGGGTTGATTTTGTCTGAAAACACAATCTATAGGGCTTTTTACATAAAGAATTTCCCCATGATTTTCAGTTCCATGGATCCAGACCAGGGACACACATTTAATATTTTATAAATGGGAGGAGAAAAAAAAAAGAAAAATTCCAGAGAAGCATCAAGCTGAGCCCAAGTGATAAGAGAAATGCCTAAAGAAGGAACAACATTGAAAGAAATTTTTTGAATATATTCAAAGTATATAAATCATTCTGAAACCATGGAGTCCTGGTAAGAAACATAGAATAGAAAAAAATTATTTTCTCATGTACTAATATTTCATCATAACTGGCAGCTCAAAACCCGTGAGAGCCTGGAGTTTGAAGATCTTTGAGATGGGAGCTGGAAGGACTGATCTCAGAGCATTACCTTGGAGCCAGTTCTCAGGAAAACCACAACACATTGTGTGGCTTTCTGGAATGCTTGTGGAGACCTCTCATTCCAGTAGAGTTTCAAGGAGGAGACAGTGCTCTCTCAGGGGGTTGGCTGACAAAAGAAAGAAACAGTAAAAGGATAAAGTCATACTAGGCATGGCGCCAAAACCCAAGTATCTATCCCTTGGGGTCACTGTCTATCAACCAGGCTGTCAGGAGCCTGCCACTCAGTCATTCCTGCAGCACCCTTCATGCCTGTGACTTTACTTAGGCAACTGAGACCCCAGTCTCTGCCTAACATTTTGTGACATGATGGGTAGCAAGAGATGTAAATCTGAATGCTGGTTCCATCACTATGCATGGCTTACCCAAGCTGAACTTCAAAATTCTTGTCTGGGAATTTAAAAAGAAACAAGGGGGAAAAAAGGAGAAATGAAGGAAAGAAAGGAGAAAAGAAAGAAAGGAGAGAGAGAGGGAGAAAAAGAAAGAAAGAAAAGAAAAAAGGGAAGTGAAGGGAAAGGGAGAAGGGAGAAGAGGAAAGGGAAGGGAAGGAAAGTGGAGGAGAGAGGAGGGGAGGGGAGGGGAGAAGGAAGGGGAAAAGGGAAGGGAAAGGAGAAGGGTAGGGGAGCGGAGGGGAGAAGGGAAGGGAAGGGGAGAAGGGAGGGGAAGAGAGGAGAGGAGAGAAGGGGGAAGGGAAAGGGGAAGGGAAGGGAAGAGAGGGGAAGAGTAAGGAAGGGAAGGGAAGGGGAGGGAAGGGGAGGGAAGGGAAAAGGAGGAAAGGGGAGGGAAAGGGAGGGGATGAGAGGGAGAGAAGAAGAAAGAGGGAAGAGAAGAGAAAGGGGACAGGAAGGGAAGAGAAGGGAAGGGGGAAGGGGGAAGGGAAGGACAAAGGGAATGAAAGGGGAGGGAAGGAGGAAGGGAAGGGGAGAGAAGAGGGAAGGGAAGGGCAAGACAATAAAAGAGGAAAGAAAATAAATTATTATAATGACTAAGTGGAATCATAAATTTAAAGCATGGTTCCCAGCACACAACATAGCTTTGTTAAATATTAGTGCCCTTGCCTACATTGACTCATTGTCAGCATAAGGGCCTTTTAGAATCCCCTTGTTACTTAGTTCAAAATTGATGCACATACATATAAATTCACCCTACTGCTTGTCCCCAGATAAATAAGATTTAATTAACACTTAACATTTTGGTACTTTCTCACTTTGGTGGGAGTACGGAGGAGTTTCTCTTCCTGTTGAACACACCATGCTCACCCAGAAATGTCCTTGATGACCACTTCCCTCATTGATTGCAAAATATTTTAATATTTTTGAGCTTAAGCTTAGATAAACTGTAATTCCAGTGTTCTAAAAGATAGGTTTGGGATCAGTCAGGTCTAAATGAAATCTCAGTTTTACCAATTACCAGTGGTGTGATTCTGGAAGCATTACTTAATCTCCAAGACTCAGTTTCCTTAGCTATAAATAAAGATAATATCTATATCCCACAGAGTTAAAATATTAAATGTCATCATGTACATTAAATTGTCCAACACAGGTGCTCATTAAATTCATTCATCCATTCAATAAATGTGTATCAAGCACCTCCAATGCACAAGGAGGTATTCTAGGAACTGATGATGCAGTTGTAAACCAAACAATATTTCTGCCTTCATGGAGCCATTTCTTTCAGTCAAAAAAAAAAATGCTATGAAGCAAAAGAATGCAGAATAATGGATGGACAGCAATAGTAATGGTGGTGCTAGAAATAAACACTAGATCCTTTTTCCCTGTGTTCACACAGTTCTCTTTTTGAATCCCAAACTCTCCTATCCACTGACCACAGGTCTCCAGGGAGGATGAATAAAGGGTTAGATTCTGTTGAATTGAGCCATCTGACATCATTTAAATAAAGTTGTGGACACCAATAGAAGAGTACACGGTCATCAACAGGACGGATAGAGTTGGGTGTCGCTTTGGAGACCCTTGGAGATGCACAGCTATGCTCAGTCTCCAGCCTTGTCATAGTTGAAACTACAGAGGCGATTCTTGGAGAACGACATTTCCCCCCAAAAAGGCAGTCCTCAATAATGCCATCTTTGTTGCAGCAGAACATCGGCAACCTTGTCCTGAGCTGGGTCCAAGTTGAGGGGAAAGAGGGGAACAGCCAGCTGTGAAAAGATCAATTTGTTTCCAATCCATTCTTTCTTATGGTTAGAGAGGCTGACTCCCCACACTGGCTGGGTCTGTCAGGGACAGATGCCAAGTAGGGCACAGACTGAAGAAACACCCCCTGTTCCCACTGAAGCAGGAGCATTCAGCCTCTGCTCTGAGTAAGCCTCAGAGTCTGTTGCATTAGCCATCCCCCAGTTAGGTGGCTTTGGGGAGACACAAGTTGGGGCAGATGAGAGGGATGCCTCAAGTCTAATTCAAAACTACAACTATTCAAAGCCTCCATTTATTTTTGTTTGTAAATACCCAGTGTTGGCAGGTTGTGGGAAAGCAGGGGTTCCCATATACCATAGCTGAGAGTGTAAATTGGTATAACAGCTTAAGAAATCCATTTGGCAGAATCCATGGAAATTGAAAGTGCATAGGAATTAATCTGAAGGATAAATTCTCAGAAGTGCACCCAGATGAATGCACAAGGAGGATGTTTATTACAGCATTGTTTGCCACAGAAAAAGTCCAGAATCAACTGAACATTATGTTGTAGAGTAAAAGAATGAGCTACACATAGAAAGAGGTCTGACAGAAAAGGGAGGAAGGAATATTCAGTTTGATACGCATGGTAAAAATCTATTTATTATACATAGAGTTAACTCCTCCATCAACATGTATGTTTTACATCCTGTTGGACCTCTGCTAATACCTCGGTCTGTTCCTACCCCAATCCCAAGATTGAATAACACAAGGCAAGAGGACTCCTGTAGGGCCCTGTGGATGTGCAAGATGCTAAGAATGAGTGGATATTATAAATAGATGTAAAAGTAGGAACCTTGCCAGCCTCTATTACCTTTCCTCAGTAGATCTGTCTTCCTGGGCCAGGGTGAGGTAGAAACAATAGCCAGATGAGTGATCAGTGGCTTGTATGGCTTAGCATTTTTTCCTGAGGTCCATTTGGAGAGGAAACTAAGACCATACTCAGTATTTTCAGGTTTTCAGTCTCTTCATAATTGACGGCCCGTTTCCTCCTCTTATCAAATTGCACAGAGATCAAATGTGAAGAAGCCTGAAAGAAAGGACAGGTTACATTGCTCAATTAAGAATTTGCTCCCTTCCAGCTCTAAAACATCCCCATATTTTCCAGTTGCAAATGTTACCAAGTTTACAATGACCACCAAATGCTGAATAAAACATATGTAATTCTACCCATCCTGGCAATAATTCACTGTGGACTTTTGGTCAAGCTTCCTGCTCTCACTCGGCCTCAGTTTTCCCTGTGGCTCATGTGATAAGGACTATGTACCTGGGGTGGCAAGAGCAGATCACCTGCGCCCCTCTCTCCCTGCTTCCTCTGACAGGCATAACTAACCATTTACAGCATGCTTTCCTACAGATCTCAAATGATTCCTCTGACTCCTTCTTGACACAGAATTGTAAGCAATCACAAATATTTAATCCAAGTTGACATAAAAGTCAACATTTAATTGTCCTCTCCATACTAGATGATAGCTGAAGTTCATTCCAGATTTAACATTCTGTTTCCATAATTCAAGGATTCATTTGAATGCCAGCTCGTTCACAAAGTCAGCCTAGATTGCTGAAGAACAAGTTAGGTTTTCCTGTTTCTGACTTATGGAGACAGAGCTATATAAGTCCATATGAACTTGACTTCTGGTTTTTTGCATTGTTATACCATTGTCACCTGTATAACAATGCTGCCTCCGTGGGGAAATTTAATTTAAATATAGAAAGGATATCTCATACAATAATTTTCAGACTGTGATGCATAGTACCCCTAGAGTTACTCAAAGATTTTCCACGGGCTCTAGTTGGCAGACATAAGGAAATTTTCAGATTCTCAGCTTTCATTTGCACTCTTTCTCAGGAATCTGAAGAGAGTCCCTTTTTCTTAAATGCTTTTCTTTCACTTTACAAAGGGAATTCATGCCTCTTACTCATCTCGAGTTGCCTTGGGGTATAAAAATTTCTGGGGGACCAAACAAAGGTACAATTCAAAATTCTTTTGAGAAAAAGTGTTGAGAAAGTGAATGACTAATAACCTCATAGCAAATCATTCTGCAAGTCAGATGACTTTCAACGCTTTGGTTACAACAAAACTGAAGGGGAACCTAATTAAAATGGCAGCTAAGAAAGTATTAAAAATGCTGTTTGATGATTGATCTTTATGTGATTTTCGGTATACAACCTGGTAAGAAGTTATAACACTGCTATAACAAAAGTTTTTATTTTCCCATCTACTTATTTCTGTGAATAGGTTTCTCAGTGCTTACAACCAAACAATGAAAAGTAAATATAATTTATGAAATACCACTTCATGTTAGCAATAATGAATATTCCTCAGCAGACATATGGCTTAATTTTTTAAAAAGTTCACCTCATTCAGAGAAACATTTCTAATAAAACCTTATGTTTCACATCACATTTAGCAAAATTTTAATAACTGTATGGTAGATTGATCAGTTGTATACTTCTAATAATTGTTATGATAATTTAATGCAGAAGAAATTGGGTTTTGTTAGCATCTTATATTTACAGAACATTAAAGAAATTTTAATATGAATTTATATATATGTTTTGTTGCAGAATAATATAATAATATGATCAGTGAAAGAATTTCCAATATAAAAAATCTATTACATTAAGAAACATTTCTATAGAGCAAATGAAATGGAAATAAAGATTTAAGGAAAACAAAAAAGCTATGTAAGTTTTCAACTGTTAGGGAAGATTCTATTTGTATATTTTTAAATGGATGAATGGTGGTATCAAATTAAAGTGGAATTTTGATCCATTAAATCTATTTATAATAGACAGTTTTCTTTTAAATGACTATATTTTCAATATACTTTACTTTATATCCCTCACAACTATTTAAACTTATAATAAAAGCACTTGTCAACTTAAAAAGGTTCATATTTTTCCAAGAATATTTTAGAGAGCATTAAAGCAAACTACTAAGGACTGTATTTTATCAGAGTGAATTCTCTTCAATAATTATAATAGGGGAATCGAATGGTAGTTGTTTAAGAAAATCCAATGTACTGATGGACAAATCTGTATAAAGGAAGTAAGAATGACACATTTTCTAAGTATAAATGTTACACGTCAAGTTTGGGCTACAATTGGACTAAGTCTTCACTTCCTTATTTATCCTCAACCAGCCAATCCAGGTCTTATGGCCCTACCCTTTGATCTATGCTACCCTGTGTAACTCTTCCCTAACTTGGATTAGAAAATTGAAAGATTTTCAAACTCTAGGTCTTTGTTGATAGATTTTTTTAAAATCTCTTTAATTATAGTATATAGTTCTAGTGCCTAGGAATCAATGCCTTATCTGGGAAACACAAGCAAAGCAATATGTAATTGCATCATTTCTTAGGATATTCATTCCTTTTTTGGTCAGTTCTGATGCTCTCTTTTCTGAGCAGATTGCTAAGCTGGGGTGAAGGCAAGGCAAAGCAAGAAGATGGTGGGAGGAAAAAAGGTATGTCATCTACCTACTGTTGCTTCAGTTTTATCTTGAATTGGCTTATCCATTGATTCATTCAGTAAAGTTTTCCTAAACACGTACTCTGCACCACGTTCTGGGTTAGGACTGGGGACTACCAAGGTCAAGAAGATACAGGTTTTTCCCTTGAAGAGTCACAGTTTACTAAAGGAAAGTCAAACTCAACAAGTAATTGAGATGCTCTGCAATAAGCTCTACATTAGAAGAAACTCAATGTGCCAGGGATCAGAGAGGATAGTATGAGTATGATCAATTCTATAAGTGGTAGTATTTGAGCAAAGCCTTAATTAAAGAGTAAGAACTGAGGACAGTCCCAGCAGAAGGTACAGCACACATTTTAGCATGGGGCCATATGTGGTCATGACATTTCGATAAATAGAAAGCATATCATATCTAAAGCAGAGGTTAGAGCCAGCACCTAGCAGGTGGAGGCAGGAGATAAGGCTAAAGAAGCAAGTTGGGGACAGGTCACAAAGGGCCATGAAAGTTGTCTTAGTCTTTTCAGGTGGCTGTAGCAGAATAACATGGAGTGGGTGGCTTATAAACAACAGAAATGTATGCTCACATTTCTAGAGGCTTGGAATTCCAAGATCAAGGCAGCAGTAGATTCAGCATCTAGTGAGGGCCCCTTCCTGATGTCTTCTTGCTGCGCCCTTATACAGTGGAAGAAGAAAGGCAGCTATCTGGGGTCTCTTTTATGAAGGCATTAGTCCCATTCATGAGGGCTCCACCTCATGACCTCATCACCTTTCAAAGGCCCCACTTCCAAATACCATCACATTGAGGATTTGGTTCAACATGAACTTGGAGAGAAGACAAACATTCAGACTCTAGAAAGCCTTGCTCAACATTTGAAAATTGAACTTGATCCTTTGGGCAACAGGAAGGAACATGATGAGATAAAGACTTTAGAATGATAATCCGAGGTTAGAGGACATGAGAAAAATCCTAACCCAGCACAGGATACAGACTCTCCAAAAAACTTTAATTGACCTTTCAACTTCCCTTTCTCCCTTAAATAAAGCAGGGCTCTGAATCCCCAAGATACAGTGCATCCAGTATTATATACTGAGAAGAGAAAATGAACCAAGAATAAGATAAGAACTATTCATTTGTTTTATTAGTATTTATCAGGTGCCTACTCATTTACATATAATTCTGCTTTTTTTTTTCCTCTTAAACAAATTTGTCAAATAAGAGCTAAGGCCTGTACTTTATCAAAGTGGACACTGAATCACAGATGGCTTCAGTAACTTGCCCAAGCTCACATATCTAATTAAGAATTAGACTATTTACAAATCCAGCAGTCTGCCTTACATGTACTTAACCATGGTGCCATCTCTCTGTAAGCAATATGACTATTTTACTGCTGTGGACTGCGAGAATAAAGACATGCCAAACAAACAGGGTAAGGGCCTCTAAGGGATGAACTTTGCCTGTTCTTAGCTCCATCTTAAGTGAGAGGGTGCTATATGTATGTGCTGGCAGGCCAAGTCTGGAGATAAAGAAAGCACAGGCATGGTTGTCTGCTGAGGCCAGGTCTACAAAGGAATTTGTTTGTTTCTATTGCCTCTATTCCTAAGCTGGGACTACCAGGTCCAAACAACGGTCACTTTTCCCTCTTCTCCCTACCTGCCAATTCCATTTCAGGATATTACTTCTCTCTAATCTTTACCCATATCCCATCAATCACCAAACCCTTGCAAGTTTGTCTTTAATATCACTATACTCTGCCCAATTCCCTCCATCCCCGCAACTCCCACCCTGGTTTGAGCCACCATCCTCTCTTGCTTAAATGACTACAGCAGCCCCTCGCTGGTCTCTCCAACTCCAATCTGCTTGCAATTCTGCTTCACAATTATAGCCAAGATGATATTTTTAAAGCATGAATCTAACTTTGTCCCCCCTTGTTGACATCCAAAAACGGCCTCCTATAACTTTTCTAGAGAAGAAGAGTTCAAAATCCTTCCCAGGGCTCTCAAGGTCCTACATGAGATTCTGCCAATTTCGTCTGTCTCACCCAAACCCTCCCTCCATTCCTGATCCTCACTCCACGGACATTCCCAATATACAGCATGCTGCTTCTCATCTTCACACTCTGATATGGATAGACCTCTCTGCCTCTCTCCCACTGCCTCCTTTCTTCCCTTTTCTTCCCAAGCTCTAAATTGTATTCAAGATTCTGTTCAAGTGTAATCCTCTCTAGCAAGCCTTCCTCCCCACACCCTGAGCCACTATTGGTTCCTAGATCCTGTACTTTCCCTTTAATGACATTAATGGGTTACAATAGTCACTTTGCTTGTCTGTCTCCTGTTCTAAGCTATGAGCCCCTTAAGGACAAATCCCCTGGTTCATCTAAATTCCTCACTTCCCAGCACAATGCTCAACGCATAGCAAGAGACAGGCAAATACGTATTAAACAAATGAATAAATATTCTCATCATCTTTAATTCCTAATGAATATTATACATTCTCCTAGTAGATGCTATGCGTTTGCAAACTGGATGATCACAAAAGTTAAGTGAACTTGAACATTGCCATTAACTCATTAGGACCACCCCCAGCCTCCCTCTTTAAAGTGTGGTCAATATGGCTTCATCATTGCCAAATGAACAAGTTCCGTTTAGTGGGGGAAACCCACATATCCAGCTCATCGGCAACTAGGGCTAGCAAATGCTCCTGCCACAGTTTTAAAAGTCTGAACAGTCTGTCTGACCACAGGTGAGAACATGATGAATTTTTCACATCTGCACTTCAAAACAGAAAAGAATCCACTCCAAACTCTGTAAAAGAAGAGCTCTTGTAGCATTTCCTTTTGTGGGGGGGGCGGGGAGGAATTTTCCAATAGATCAGGCTCCAGACTACTGAATGGAAACTATTTCCTCACTCTTCCCTCCATCCCCCCAACATATACAGACACACGCACACACACACAGATGTCTGAAGATTTTTCTGAAATCAGGGATTGACTCAAGGAAGGGTTGTGTTTCATTAGCTGTTTCATCAAGGGAAAGAGACACGGAGCCTACTAAAGGTCAAGAGAGAAGAAGAGAAGGAGCTGAACACGGGTGGCCCAGATGCCCAGGCCCTGCCCCGCATCATGACACACAGCTGTTTGGAAGCACAGTGTTGCAAATCTGATCCTAAAATATTTCATGACGTCACTGGAGTGCTTTCTATCGTGATGAAGCACAGAACAATACATGTCCTTTCCTTCACAGAAAATGCCTGTGGCAGGAGCCCAAGATATTTAACGCTCTGACTCCGTGGATACAACACTGTTGAGATTTCCTAGCATATATATATATATTTTTTTTAATATAAGATGAACCTTGGATGGAGGTTGCCTTACTTCAGTAGGGAAAAGAAATAGTCCAAAAATTTCAATAAAATTCACTTTGTTCTTGCCATATTCAGAGAACTGTTATGTCATGCTGGTGGAACATACAGAGCTAGATAAAGGCATAAATTTTAAGCCCTCCAGGAGTTTAAAATGTCAGAACCTCCATTTTACTCATTTTTGCTATTTTTCTTTTCAGAGACAAGGTCTTGCTATGTTGCCCAGGCTGGACTCGAACCCCTGGGCTCATGCAATCCTCCCACCTCAGCCTTCTGAGTCACAGGAGTACAGGAACATGCCATCATACCCACCTTTATTTTTAATACGGGGCTGGTAACATCTGCCCATAGTCAATTTGGGAAGATTCCATGAACAAGAATTTATAAAACAATTATCCCAGTGCCTGCCACATAGAGGCTCATAATAAATGTTACCCCTCTTATTTTATAATCTCATGAGAGGGGCACATAAGAAAACAATTACTTAGGATCCTGGCAAAGTGGGGTAACCAAGGAATAGAGATAAAAGTGAAATATAAAGAGCATTCTGGGCTAAATATGGAGGAATGATTTATGGAGCAGGTGGCATTTGGTTGCACATTAGAAGATGAAATGGTATTTTAGATAGAATGGGAAGGCTATCTTCTCAGAAGTCTATGTAACTGAAGTGCATCATTTAAGCATAAAAAGAAACACTTCCTGGCTTCACTAGCCATTATTGTGTCATTTGTTAACATTATCAAATCTTTTCCATGTGGTTCTGCTTCCTATCCAAAAATAGCTTACAAATGAGAAGTTTAGATTCTAGTTCCCAAAGCATCCTCATCCCCTGTATCTTCCACAGATGCTGGTGGCAGGAAGGTGCTAAATCTCTTCATAGTAACTATACAGTAAGTCTATCTTCTTCTCTGAAGAAAGAAAACATCTATCCAGTTCCCTGGGCATGGAGGGAGGAAGGACATCATTGTATAGGAGAATCCTTGGCAAAACAGAATCGTACCTAAGTAGGTAGAGAATCAGTGCCCACTCTGGCATGCATCATAGCCGTGAGAGACTAGAATGTGTAGCAGATGTTGTATATGGACTACAGCCTCAAGGATCACATGACTAGAAGTCCCTAACCTAGTGGCAAGCACACTGGGGTGGCTGGTGGTGCCACAGGTGCCCTCTGGAAGACCAGCAAGTTCTCATAAGGGTTAGCTGTGGGCAGTTTCATTGTATATTGTGAAAATCTCTATTCCTAAGTGGACATTGTTATTTTGGGGAGATCAGAAAAGCTGAATAAATGCACACTCCTTAGCACACAGTACTCATCATGATCTCTCCCCTATGGATCCTGTGCCCATCTCTCCCGAACTACTCACTGCTCCTGAAGTCTCGTCTATGCCGCCCTGCTTTTGCATGTGCTGTATATTCTACCAGATTACCCTTTTCAAACTGCTTTGAGGATGTTTCAAAACTCAGAGATAAATCAGCTAACCCTTCCTGTAGCCTGGGTTAGACAACCTTCATCTAGCATGTACCTACCTCAGTCACAGGACTTACTCTGCTGGATTGTAATAATATCGTTCCTTGTCTTGTTTTCACCCTTGACTGTAAGCTTCTTGAAGAGCAGGTACTGAATGTTTAGGTGCCTGGTTCCTAGCATAGTATCTAGTATAAGGGAACACCTGGAATTTGAGGCAGGAGGCAGCAGTAGCATGTGTATATTGGAAAGGCATAGAATTCACGCCCAGGTGAGAGATGAGAGGTTTTGGTAACTGATTTTACCTGTTTCACCCATTTGCTAAAAAGCAATGTCAAGAGGAATCAGAAATGCTTCCAGTACTCCTCAGTTGCTGGAAGATCTTGGATTAGTCATGCTTTCTGCAAAAGATTAGCTATCTTCTCACTGGAACCAAACTAAACCATTTAGTGAGAAGCATCTGGCTTAGTGGTTAAGACTTAGGTTTTTTAGGAAGTGAGAGAGGAGTTGGAATCCTGGCTTTTCCACTTAGTAGCTGTGGCCCTCAAGTGAGCCAGCTTTGCTGATCTTCCATTACATCTGCTTTCAAGTGGAGAAGCTAATCTATACATCGTTTTAGAATTACACGAGGTTGTACACTTGTTAAACACATAACACAGTACTTACATTGTTATAACTGCTCAAAAATTAGTAGCCATTTTAACTTTTTGACATTGCTATAGGCCGAATATTTGTATCCCCCTAAAATTATGTTGAAATCTAATCCCCAATGTGATGGTAGTTAGAGGTGGAACCACTGGCAAAAAGTTCGGTGGTGAGGGCGGTGCCCTCATTAAGGAATTAATGCCCTCATGAAAGAGGGCTCAGAGAGCTTTCTTGTCCCTTCTGCCAAGTGAGGACACAGAAAGAATATGGCTGTCTATGAACCAGGAAGCAGGCCCTCACCAAACACTGAATTTGCTGGTACCTTGATCCTGAATTTCCCAGCCTCCAGAACGATAAGAAATAACATTTCTATTGTTTATAAGCCACCCAGTCTGTGGCATTCTGCTATAACAGCCTATAATAAAAACACATATGAAATACAGACTCCCTGGAGATCTCTAAAATTATATATTTCTTCAAAAAGATTACTGAATATTTATCACCTGTCATAATAAACACAAGAAATACAGACAGAATTATCCAGGCACCATTCTCAACAGAAGATACCAATATCCTTTTGGCTTTTTCTGTTTCTCAGCTTTTGTCCTTTTGAGAGACAGAACCACAAACAAGCCCCTCTCCTCCTGTGTGTTGGGGTGAGCTTGGGTCCTGGAAGGTGAAAGGCCAGCCCAGAGCTCATCAAGCAACTTTGGTCTCTCAGAGCCAGAGCTGCTGACGATGTAATACAATCTGGCTGCAGAGAATGTGACTAAACGAAACCCCATCTGCTGCGAGGTTTCCCTGGGTTCCCAGGAGGGACCTGAGCAGGATATGAGGCGGCGGTGGTGGTGAGGTGAGGGGTCTGCAAGGAAATGGTGTGATCCCCCACGTGTAATGTGTCTCACCGCAGGCCAGCGTGGGTCTCCCCCAGCATGACATCATCTTGGAGCTCACCCGGGCTCCGGTCTGCTGGTTGCTATAAACCAGGGTTTCTCAGTCTCAGCACTATTGACAATTTTCAGCTGGATAATTCTTTGTTGAGAAGTGTGGAGGGAACTGCCGTGTGCATTGTGGGAGGTACACAGCATCCCTGACCTCCATTCACTAGTTGTCAATAGCATCTCCACCCAGCCTAGTTGTGACACCCCAAAATGTCTCCAGTCATTTCCAAACAATGGGGAACAAAACGGCCCCGTTGAGAACCACTGTCAGAAAAAGTGGAACAAATCAGACTCCCTTTCTATTAAAAGCAAGGGGAAAAAATCCAGAAAAAATAGAATACAGTAAGTTTCCAACTCCTTAAGTAGTTTTAGAAATGAATTAAAAGTTGAGCAGCTAGCTTTGATGGTTCAGGTGAGAGCCTTCAAATAAAGAGGAAAACCTAGAAGTAATAATAAGTACCATCGACTTAGTGCTTTCTGTGTCCTAGGCATGGTGCTAAGCACTTTAACTCACTGACTCCTCGAAAGAGCACTGAAGGTAGGTGTGTGATCTCCGTTTCATAGGTAAGGACTGTGAGGCTCAGGGGTGCGAAAGTCTTGCCTAGAAGCATATAGCTAGTAAGGACTGAGCTGGGATTTGAACACAGCTCTGCATGATTTTAAAGAAACTCAGAGCCATTTGGTTCTCTTAGTTCATTACTTTGGAGTCTGTATCCAACACCATAAAAATTTCAAAGTCTATGCTTTAAACCAGGGAGTATTTAATAGGAACTTCAGCCTAGACAGAAGGTAGGTGGATTTGAGTGGGAGAATCAGACTTTCCATGTCCTTACTTAAACAAGACTAATCCGCATTTATAAATCAACATGAGATAGTATATAATTAACCCCTATATGGGTGGTAGATGTTAAAGGACTGTAAAGTAAATAACAGGCTGAATAGAAAGAATGCATTTTAACAAGCATGCTTCTAATAAATTAGTGAAACTGTCACTGAATGGGGTGGCTCATATCTCATGAGGTTCCCTTATGAGGACTTAGAGTGAAGTACATGGGCTTGGCATTGGACAATTCTGGCTTCTAATCCCAGCTCCAAAACTTACCAGCTGGGTGGCTCTTGGCAAAACACTTTACAACTGAAAGCCTCAGTAAACTCCTTAGCAAAATACAGATAAAAATACTTACTTTTCAGGATTGATGGGATTAACTAAATCCAGGAAGTGGAAACTAATGTAGAGTGTCTCACAGGCAATTGACTTTTCTTTCATCACTCTTTGGAATTACATGTTTGTTTGTCTATTTGTGTGTTTAATGGTTGCCTCCTTTATTCTCTGCCTCTCCAGAATCTCCCATAGTGCTTGGCATGTAGTAAGTACTTACTTAAAATATGCTCAATGCATAGGAAACATTAGTGCACTTTCTTTTTAGTTCCTTCCATGACAATGAGTTTTCAGACATTAAAAATACTCAAGCAATGGAAATACAAGATTCTTTATCCCTTTGTGTCCCAATCTTAGCCTCTTATGGTGACTTGTACCACAGCACTTATGACATTGTTTTGCAATGACTGTTTCTTTGGTTATAAACTCCTTCAGGGCTGGATGGATCAACTTTCAATTCTTATGACATGGTCCCATTACTTGCACCCAAGGTGTAATACATGTTTGAATCTAATAAGTATTCGTAAAATAAAGATATTGATGCCTTAGGGGGCATCAGTCCTCTGAATGGGAGCTCCAACAAAATTACGGTTCCAGGCTTTGGCAACTCTACTGTCAATTCTGCTCATACAACATCTAATGACCAAGAACAAAAGGTTGGGGCTGTTATTTTTATTGTTCCAGGAAAATGTAGATAATTAATAACTCTGTATTGAATTTAATTGGCTTCTTTTGCAAGGAAAATCGTGAGCCAGATTTTCCATATCCAAGCTAGCACCTCAAAGGTGATTAGATTCAGCGATTAATTCTTATAACAAATATTTATAGAGTGCTTACTATGAGCCAGCCACTGTTCAAGGTACCAGTTAAATCTTGGATATTTTAGTCTTGGGGAATGATTTTGACATTGAGCATTCTTCTCAGTTACCCAAAGGAAACCAGCTGTTTCTATTGGATTGCTTGAGACAGACAGCAATAAGGGGCTCAGAGGTCTTGGATACAAATTCTTAAGCCTCTGGTCTCACTATCCCGGTCCTTGGAGAAGGGAACATCTAATACACAAAGGAAACAGTTAATAAGCCAAGCCGTATATACTTCCTAACTAGAGGTTAGCATCCAAAACAGAATGCTTAGGCATTGGAAAGTTTATCATACCCATGGGTCTCATCTCCCCATCATGCAACTTTCATAAAAAACAGGGAAAGCTATTACTTCAACTACAATTGTTGTCTTTTGAAAGAAAGAAAAAAAAAACCATTTTCTGTGACTGGCCAGAAGCTGGGAGATATATATATATCTCCCCATAGTGGGTACATTACAATACTTGAGGGTAAGATATATCTCATTTCTTTATTTCTTTCAACCATGCCACACTCCTCTGAGTTCTCATACAAGTGACTGTTAGAAAATTCAGTGTCAGCTGTGTTGAGTGTTGATTCTCTTGTCCACTGGTTTATTCAAAAATCTAGAGGTCTTCTTACATGGCCTAGAACATTTAGGAACCAGTTGCATGCCCCTTTCCTCTCTGGCCATAGCAGATATCCTCAGTTTTGGGGTCTGTACCCTTAGAAGTGAGTAGTTCTGCTTCTTCCATCTCCTACTATGGTATTAGGATCCTCAGGACACAGCCTCTCTGAATGCACTCCGTGGCATGACCAGTTCAAGTCTTCTCACTTCCTAAGACACTGCATTAGAAGAGAGTGTTTATCCCACTCATGAAACCTATGTCTCTCACACACTATCCCACTGCATGTCTATTGGGTTAGTTCTGCCCAAGGTCATAAATGTTAGAGTGATTCCAGGGCCCAAATTCAGGTCTTTTCAATCTCTATGTTGGACATTTGTCACGATTCTACATCCTACATCCTCACTAGATCAGCATTATTCCAACAGCACTATTGACATTTTGGGACAAAGAATTATTTGTTGTGGGAGACCATCCTCTGAATTGCAGACTTTTAGCAGAATCTCTGGCCTCTGCCCACTTGATGCCAGTAGCAAACCTCCAAATTCTGACAGCCAAAATGCCTGCAGATATTACCAAATATCCCCTAGAGAGCAAACCATCCCTGGTTGAGAAACATTGCCCTAGAAGGTAAGCCCAAGAGGAAAGTGACTGCATCTGTTGTGTTTGCAGCTATATTGCCAACAGTTATTAGCACAGGACCTGTGTATCCCATCAATCTAAGTGCAATGAAGAAATGGTTGGAAGAATTAGTCAACAAAATAAATAGAAATAAATATTACCATGCCCTTTCCTTGCTTCCTCCTCTTTTTCTTTATTTCAACAAGGAAAGTAAAGCAGTAAAACATTGATCTGGTTTGACTGTGTCCCCACCCAAATCTCATCTCAAATTGTAGCTCCCATAATTCCCATGTGTCATGGGAGAGACTGGTGGGAGGTAATTGAACCATGGGGGTGGGTCTTCCCCATGCTGTTCTCGTGATAGTGAATAAGTCTCATGAGACCTGATGGTTTTAAAAAGAGGAGTTCCCAGGCCAGGCGCGGTGGCTCATGCCTGTAATCTCAGCACTTTGGGAGGCCGAGGCGGACAGATCACAAGGTCAGGTGATGGAGACCATCCTGCCTAACACGGTGAAATACTGTCTCTACTAAAAATACAAAAAATTAGCCGGGCGTGGTGGCATGTGCCTGTAGTCCCAGCTACTTGGGAGGCTGAGGCAGGAGAATCACTTGAACCTGGGAGGCGGAGGTTACAGTGAGCCGAGATCACGCCACTGCACTCCAACCTGGGCGACAGAGCAAGACTCTGTCTCAAAACAAAACAAACAAACAAAAAAAAGTGGTGGGGGAGTTCTCCTGCACATGCTTTCTCTTGTCTGCCACCATGTAAGATAAGACTACTTTGCTCCTCCTTTGCCTCCCACCATGATTGTGAGGCCTCCCCAGTGTGAAACTGTGAGTCAATTAAACCTCTTTCCTTTATAAATGATCCAGTCTCTGGTATGTCTTTATTAGCAGCATGAGAATGGATTAATACAAACATCCTCTGCAGGAAAACATAGTGAAGAGGATTCTGTGCAAGATGAAAAGAGTTTTGGGTCCTACTCCCATATCCAACACCAGCTATTTATTATTGATCAAGTAACTTCCTCTTGCCCATGCCTTCATTTGGGACTAATAATAGTGTCTATGCATATAAATGCTATGAAGATTAAATGAAATTAATGTATGCAAAGTTCTAAAAATGGTATCCAGCACATAATAAATGCTCAATAAAAATTAACAATCACTATTTACAGAAGATCCCCTGTGTCATAGAAGTGATAGAGTAAAACTCCATTCCCTTCCAAGGGGCTCATTAGAAAGCAACTATCCATTCACACGTTTGCCCAGGTGTAGTCTCAAGAACACCATGCCTTTTACCCCTGCTATCTGGTTGTCTCCATGGCTCTCTAAGGGCCTAAACCTGAACTCTGATATGCAATAGCAGCTTGTGACGTCTCTTCTATTGGGGGTCTTCTTGCTCTACCCAGGTTCTACACATGGTGTTGATATCCACACAGTACAGTATCCACAAATGGGAGAAAAAAATCATCTGCCAACCATGGCTGTCAGAACTGCAAGTACGGGTCTACCTCACTGTCCTTCACAAATACCCTGCCCCACACCAACTTGGCCTGTCTTTCCATTGCAAGAGTGACAGTGGGCAAAACCTTTTTAAATTTAGCCAAGGTCTAGTCTGGAATTTATCTTTGTCACAGATTTGGTGATAGGGCTTATACTGCATTAGGTTTAATCATATTAAAGTATCATTTTTATAGGTCACATATGGTTGAACACGAGCAATTTCATATGAATTACTTCTTAGATTAACTGAGCAAACAATATTGCAACTTGCTAAAAGCCAAAGTACTTCCACTTCCTTCAAAAGCAACCACTTGTGACTGATTTCCGCTCATTAAGCCAGACTCTCAGAAGATCTCTCCTTGGCATACTTGACTGGTTTAAAGGAGCCACTGGCAGAATATACTTCAAAGTCAGCTTCCCTGGATTGGTCTTCCACAATGCAGCTGTCTCACTGATTCATCCTGGCCCCTGCCCACTACTGTCCATGGGGATTATCAAGTCTTCACCATAATTTCCTTATAAAGTATTTCCACGAGAGAAATCTATCATCTACCTCAAACGATGAGTCATCTATCTATATTCACTCAAGAGCACTCCTCATATACCATTCATCTGCAAGTTGAGTCCAATGTGGGCCTGGGCAGGTGTTCCAAAGAATTTAGAAAGTCTTTTTGAAGTTCCCCTACAGAGGCTGCTTTCTGATACAGTGTCTGAAAAACTTGCCTGGCATCTCACTAAGGGGCTCCTTTGGCCCCCTGATGCCACAGCCACATCGATAAGAGCACCACGTGCATCCAAAACCGGAGAAAAGCAGGAGAGAAAGAAGGGACATCATACTGCTGACGGAAGCTCAGAGGGAGTAGAGAGCCTGGTGTGTGTTCACCTACTCCTCTCAGTCCCCTTTATATGTCCTTTCTAAGCGAAGAAGCCCAATCCATGTAAAGGATTTTTAAGCAATAAATTCCTTTGGTTTTGGCTGGTCTTACACTAATCTAGGCAGGCATTTTCCTCCACATGGAACATAGTTTCACAGATGAGCAGACCTGGATTTTAGCTCAGAGTGGGCAAGACGCAACTGCTTTGGGCCCCATTTTCTTATCTCTAAGTTGAGCAGGATTGTCTCATAGCTCTTTTCACACTTGTCAAAGTGTGCTCTGGGTGAATCCTCTGAATTATGGTTGAGCAGTGACCCAGATAAGCCTGCCACTTGCTGGGTTCAGACTGACCTGGGAATGATAGGAATGTCGTGTATAAGTCTAGATTTACTCCTCACTGTGGGCTAAACCACTCAACACTGCAAAGTTCCCATGTCAACAGGCCACTTCAAAACTATCAGGCTAATGATGGAGGTTGCAACTCCCTCCAACTTCCCTTTCCTTCTCTGTCTTTCAGCCTACAGCTAAAATGTCATGTTAAAGGAGCTGTGCCAAAAAAAAAAAAAAAACTACTTGAAAATCTAGCGATGTGCATTTACATCATAGAACTACATCTCTAAGGAAAAGCATTCCAGTTTCAAGGTGAGTTAATGCCATTTCTCCCAGAAAAATAATCTCTTGGATGAATACTAACCATTACCATTTTTAAAAATTCATTAATTTTTGTTGGTACATAGTAGGTGTATATATTTACAGGGTACATGAGAGGTTTTGTTTAATAATCATGTCATGTAAAATGCGGTATCCATCACCTCAAGCATTTATCCTTTGTGTTACAAATAATCCAATTATACTCTTTTAGTTATTTTTAAATGTACATTTAAATTATTATTGACTATAGTCACCCTGTTGTGCTATCAAATACTAGATCTTATTCACTCTTTTTAATTATTTTTTCTGCCTATTAACCATGCTCACCCCCTATTCCCCCTCCCACTACCCTTCCCAGACTCTGGTAACCATCCTTATGCTCTCTATCTCCATGCGTTCAAGTTAAACATTACTGTTTTTAAGGCCCTGTTATGCACAAGGCAAAGATACTTTCCCATTTATTTCTTGTATTAGTTTTATATTGCTACTCTAACAAATTACCACAAACTTAACGACTTAATAAAACAGAAATGTATTCTCTTAAAATTATGGAGACCAGAGGCCTGAAGTGAGTTTTAGTAAGCTAAAATCCAGTTGTCAACAGACCTGGTCTTTCTGGGGGCTCCAGGGGATAATCCATTCTTTGCCTTTTTCAGTTTCTGGTGTCGGCTGGCATTCCTTGGCTTGAGGCCACACCACTCCAGTCTCTGTTCCCTGGTCACACTGCCTTCTCCTCCTCTGTAGTCAAATCTCTCTCTGCCTTCCTCTTATAAGGACACTTTTAAGTATATGCAAAATAAACTCCCCACCTCAAGATCCTTAACTTAGTCACAGCTCCAAAGTCCCTTTTGCCATACATGATAATATTCACAGATTCCATGGATTCGAACACACACCTTGGGAATCCTTATTCAGTTTCCCATGACCCTTCCTTTATCCCTGTGAAGTAAGTATTCTCCTCTTTTACAGACTCAGATACAAGATGGGGTCACGTAAGTGAAGGAAATTGAAAAAGGTCAAACACCAATAAATGGCAGAGCTAAGATTGATCCCATCTGTCTAGTGTCAGATCATGAGTTTCTTCTTTATACCACTATACCCCATAAAACTGATAAAATAATACTCTTTATAGATGGTTCTGCAATGGAAACCTGAAGAGCCCAGTAGCCCAGTAATTTTCATGTGTGGACCTTCTGTGAGACCACATACCAGCTGTGTGACTTTCAGCAAGTCTCTTGATCTCTCCTCACCTCAGTTTTCTCACTTGTAATAGGGGAATGGTCTGGTGTGAGGACTGAGATAATGCCAACGCCTTGTCATGTTATTAGCAAATACAAGTGGGTGTATTTGTTACCACCCCTACCATTGGAAGGCTATGGGGCAAGGAAGTAGTCAAGGTTAGGACTTCCCAGTATGTGCTCACTAAAATAAGGAGGGTCAATTTACTCTCTGCCTTAGGAAGGGCAAGGGACAAAGGGCCAGCCCAGAGTACTTTCTAAGGAGGAGAGGGACACAAATACCTATGTGATGCCAGTCCATCAACCTCTAGACCCTGCCGAGGGAGCTTCTGGCTCTGAGGCAAGTGAAACCACTCAGCTGACTCTGAATCAGGGAAATTTTTCCACCTGAGAAACAGAATGTACAAGGCTTGAAAGACAATTAAAAATAATAATACCTTCTATTGACTGGAAGGGCAAATGTCATTCTACTTTTCAAAGGAAGTTCAAACTATTTCTCTCTCAGAGCAATACTAAACATCCTTTCAGGAAAATATTCATTTCAATGAACTCTCTCTCTCTCTCTCTCTCTCTCTCTCTCTCTCTCTCTCTCTCTGTGTGTGTGTGTGTGTGTGTGTGTGTGTGTGTGTATGTGTGTGTGTGTGTGTGTTGCATGTGTGTAGCAGGATGGAGGGGAAATTTATGAAGAACATTAGAGCACACAGGGTGACTAGTACAGTTCAGTCAACCTGAAAATCTTATGTCCCATGATGAAAAGAGCTGTATATTTTTATTTGCATGTACCTTTGTTTTATTAACCCTTCTTATTTTAGTGAGCACATTTATGAAGCATACCTCTGACATTATCTTTTCCATCATTTTACAGATGAGAAAGTAAAGGCTCAGAGTAGAATAAGTGACTTATCTACAATAGCTAAAGGCCACCATTTTGAGATTACTTACAATGTGGCAAGCAACAGCATAAACTTTTGACTAAGTATTGTTCTTTTAATCCTGACGCTAGCTCCAAGGAGTACCCATTTTACAGATGGAGAACCTATAAGAAAAGTGTTAAGTAATTTACCCAAGGCCCTACTCCTTTTTGAAGCTACTATTGGTTCAATTAAGGTTTGAAACCAAGTCCATGCTAGGTAATCCCAAAACTCCAAGATTAGCACAAATAGGGACAAAGCAAAATAACCAAAATCTTGCCTCATCAGATCTTTATGCACAAGCTCCAAATCACTCAATCTGGTTCACGAATCGAAGAATGTAATCTTTGCCTTTGGGCAATTGTTACATTACATACATAAGAAAGCACTGACAATAATAGAAAATTGGGAGCTGGAGTCCTCTTGGTGGGTTTGAATCCTCTTGCTACTATTTATTACCCGTGCACCTTGGTCGTTTCTCTAACCTCTCCATGTCTCATACCCCCCATCTGCAAAATGGGAACAATGATAGGACTAACCCAATAGGCTCATTGTAAAGATTAAATAATTTAATACATCCAAACTGCTTCAACAGTGCCTAGATCACAGGAAATATTCAATCAGCATTAGCCACTGTTATTCTTTGTGGTCCACAAAATAAATCTTAAGAAACCTAAGAGAGAAGGAAAAGAAGCAAATTATACTTCCTCACAAGTATCCAACCCAGCTGTGGAAAATCAAAGAAAGAAATTCAATTTGCATTGATTTCAAAGCTATATATTCCCTCTGTGACCTGCATTAAGCCCAAGATGGTTTGACCCATTTGTATTCATCACCACAGCCTGAGCTCAGACCGGTAAACATGATCAAAACTGCCTCCCCATCCCTCTGTTGGAAATATACAACTCCAGATCTTCTAATTTAGCCTGGGCAATGCTAGTTTTTTAAATTCTCCCTCTTTCCCTTCAACCTCCAAAGAGGCAGTCTTTAGAATGTTTTAACAAGACAGCACCAGGTGGCTCCAACTCCCCTCTTCCTGCTGCTAGTCCCTGTAAAGCCCAGAAGCGTTTCAGATAGAAGTGGGGGTTCCATGCTTTCATAAGCACAATACAGCTATGGAGATATTGAGCTATCTTTTGGGATTTGGGGGTTGTGGGGCGGGGAAGGGAACCACATCATTTAGCATCAAAAAACTCTACATAGGGCATCCCAGTTTGCTAAGCACTTTGCTTATACCCTCTTTCTTGGTCTTCATACCAATTTTGAAAGGTACTCAAGGTACAGATTTTTATCTCAGTTTTATAAAACAGGAAACCAGATGGATCCCAAGAAGAAGAGGAGCTTAAGAGAGGGGACGTGCTTTTCTCAAGGTAATTCACATTGAAAGCAGTTGGGCCAAATAGAACACAAAACTGTGTGGTAATATCATATATTTTCCACTATGCAGCCAATTAGTTGATCAGTCAATCATTTCAAGGGAACATTAATAGACCTCCAAGTGTTTTGGGTCTGTACAGGCGAAAAGCACAGTCCTTGCCCTCAAGGAGTCCTCACAGACCAGCTAGGCAAATGAATGAGTAAATCGATGATCACAGTTAAGGTTTCTAATCATTTCATAAAAGTCACTTCAAGAATGTTTTTATTGCTTACCTCCAAAATCTGCGACAGGTCATATGCTATTCTAAAAACTATGATATGCAGGAACAATATTCAAAATAATTAACAAATAATATGGCATAGGCAGCAGCCATCAACAGATGCTGGCAACAAACAGAACTGCTGACAAACAGACGGAAAGGCACAGTGCCTATCCTCAGGTGTCCATGATCTAGCAGGGTAAACAGGCAATGGAAATAAAATGTGCAATATGCCAAAAGTTAAAAAATGGTGGTGTGGATGAGCATGAAGGAGACACCCTTCTCTCTGGATGTGAAGGTCATTAAAAACTTTGTTAGAAGAGTATGAAGGAACTCTTGAAAAAAAAATAATAAGGAATTTGTCATGGCAATAAGGCAGTGTTCTTCCTAGGGAAGTGAATGTGCAAAGGCTTGGAGACTTCTAAATTATTTCTTTAAAGATTTTACTTGAGAGTTTTGAGTTTCTATAATCCCTGGGAATTCCCCACTTGGTAACCAGGACCCTGGGGGTCAGCGGGGAAAGGGATTTTCCCAAAGTCACACAGCGAATTGATGCAGCATCAAGACTTGGACACTTAACCAACGCTCTCCACTCTGCTCTGCTGACCAGGCATGGCTTCTTGGTTGATGGTGAGGCTAAATTGCCATAGTCCATCCATCAGGGACGCTCTCATATGTCTTGCCACACACTCCATATGGTCTTTGACCTTGATTTTGTCCTTTGTTTTCTAAGGAAAAGTGAGAACAGATGAAAAGAAGACCACTCAACCATGATCTGTAAGCAAGTTGGGAAACCTTGACTCTAACGAAATGCATTTAATTAAATGACTGGCCCACTGTGTGGGATCAGAGATCCATCCTGGCTTTGGAAAAGATTTCTGGTGATTATGGAGTTACATGAGACTTTTGGACCGGAGTTAGCACACCAGATGAGATGAATCCTGAGAAGAGGAGGAGGAGGTTGGGAACACTGAAGGAGTACGTAATCAGAGTAGGAAGCAGGGGATTCCATGGGGAAGTGGACACTCAGCTTCCTCAGCACTAGTCCTGGCCAAAATTCCACTCATTGGCTGTTCTGTCTGGAAGAAAAAGTATTACATTTAACAGACCTTTAAGGAAATGAGAATGATCTCACCTGAGGCAAACCCCGACATTCCTCTGGCCTCCAAACCACAGCCTCCACCAACAAGTCCTGAATGAAAATTGCAAACAAGCAACAATGAAATCAGTCTTTGGCAGGAAGCTCTGTGCAGAGGTGGTGTTTACACGCATTCATTCTACCCTCTCAAGTGGAAAAAAAAGTGCTTATGCTTCTGAGAAGGATGCAACCATGAGGGATCAGATGCCAAGAGGTATGGCCTCTGCCAAACAGGAGGATAAATGGTTCTTCATTTCCATACACTTCCTCTGCTGTAATGTCTAGTGTGGCTTGGTTACTCAGTTCTGACTGTGACAGTTTTCTTCCTGGAAAGCAGGCATAGTGGCTTCAGACAAGTCATTCTTCCTCTCAGTGCCCCATTTTCTGATCTGTGCGATGGAAGCATTGTACACAATAATCCAGTTTCCTTTCCAGGTTCTATGGTTGTAAAAGGAAGAATTTAATTATAAAGCACAACATGTCAAACATTTATTTGTTCCTCCATTACTTCATTCATTCTATAAACATTTACTGAGCTTCTCTGATACCCAAGGCTCTATGCCAGGTACAGAAAAAGCAACTGTGATCACCAACCTCAGGAAGCCTAGAGTCTAGAAGGAAAATCTAGACATGCACATGTTTAATTATACCACGTTGATGCAATGGATGTCCTAATAGAGTTACAAATGCCATAGTGCATAGAAGCATTTCTTCCTAGATGGATTTCTTCCACTTAGGAAGCTCCATAGTGAAGTCAGATCAGAAATGGATGATAAATAGATGTGAGGACATGGAGGTGAGGAGCCTAGGGCATCATCCTAGCATGAAAAAAGGTTGGGGGTATTGTAGAGTACGTGGTGCGTATGGACCCATCTACCAGAAACAGAGGCTGTGAACAGTACAGGGATGGAAAACACGTCCTTGTCTGGGCCCTCCTTACTCAAATGCCAAAAAGCTATATAGCTTAAGATGCCACATAGCTTTTTGGAGAAAATACCTTTTACAAGTAGCCTCTCCTAAAAATGCATAAATCATCTCTTCTCTATGTTATCAGAATATACTTATATGATAGCTGTTAACTTAATCCACAATAGTATTCCTGTTTGTCAACTCCACTAGCCTTTTCCTGCTTTGAGGGCCAGCCTGGTCATATTTGGCTTTAGTTTCCCTGTGATTGGCCATGCCACTTGTGGTAGACACTAATCAATAATTGTAGAATCTTAAGAGAACTGGGGAGAGGAGTTCGAGTTTGAGACATTCCCCAAAAAAGCCATATCTATCATCTAGTTTTCTAGCATGTGCTCTTGTCTTATTTAAAAACTCACATAGAATTATAAATATATTGATTATATGTTATATACAAATATAGTTTATATACCATAGGAAATATATTGTACACTATTCTAATATTTTACTCCCTAACCCAAGAGATTAACTCAGTAGCCTTAGGAAAGCCAGGAGGCATGGAACCACTCACTGCTGGTTGAGACACAGCTTCATGCTACTGAAATATCCTTTGGCTAAAGCACAGAATGTAAAACTTCCCAAACAACCAACATTTGAATCAGCCAAAATGGATCAAAAGTTCAAATGAGCAGTTTTATGACATGACTATTTATGGGCTTTCTTGCTCTCTGGGAGGGGTCACTTTAGCAGAGAATCCTAAAATACTACAGCCAAAGCACCGTAGGATGACCTAATCATGTCTTTTTTTTTTTTTTTCAGAGAAACTGAGGCCCACAGCAACAATAATAACTGTGGGGATGATATCATTTAATGTTGAAAATAAGTGAATAATTGAGAACTCTATTATTAGTAGCTATTTTTTAAAAAATCAAAGGTCTCTCCTAATTAGCTTTACGGAGCAAAGAAATGTATTTTCCATATTCAAATATGGCTGTGATTTCTACACAAATCGTGTTAACAATCTAATACAGCATAAAACATTGCTTAAATATCCTCATACCCTATTCCTAAATAGTAACGTGTAATAGAACTCTGGAGCCCAGTGTTGTAATAAAAACACTTCCCAGGTGTATTCCCTTGGTGAAGTTTCATTGCTTCTCTAAACCTCAGTTCTTCTGTGAAAAAGAGACACTTGTGCCTATCCTACTTACTGGTTGCAAGGATATAATAAAAATCGTGAACAAAAATAGTGTTCATAAAGTACCCTGCACAGCACCTTATTAAAGACTTAATAAGGGAGGGCTCAATGGTAGTTGCATTTTGAATTACATTCGATGTTTCATTTTCCTCCACGGTCACAAACTACTATGCTCTGTGACAGGCTCAGAAGTCTCTAGGCGCGGATGAAGTGCTACTTCTCCACTCCCTTAAATGCCCCTGTATGCCCTGCGGATACTCAGCGCATGCTAACCACCAAATGAACGAATGACTCAGAGCTTGGAGGAAATCCACGGCAGGCTGGAAAGCAAAGGCGCAGCTTATGGCTCAAGGATTAGGTTGTTACCTTTTTAAATTATTGCTTTTCTTTAAAGAAAAGGCTGTGGGGGACGCCTTTCAGCACTAAGAGAAAACCTCAGAAACCGTTCCCCCTGGAGACCCAAGCTGAGAAGACCACACCAGGCACAGGGCATGAACAATGTCAAAAAGCTACTGCCCTGTAGGACACTGGGGCTAGAACAAAGATGCCTCCCAGCAGCTGGGCAAGGCTGGCTGCCACATAAGAAAAGCAGGGCTGACATGAGCCTCCCACACGGTCCCCACCTGCTGAGACCTAATCCTGGGTTATCTCTCCGCTGGCCCAGAGAAACCTGAAACGCCCCAGGCTTTTGAAGGGCTTTATCTCCTCTTTCCAGGAACTGGGCTCAGACCCTGTACTCACTCCCAGGTGCCACTGAGCAGCTGCTGCCCAGAGCCTAGGCGAGCCCTGGTCCCATTTCCAGCTTGACCAAGTACAGGAGGGGAGCCAGGGCTGCGGATCCTGCTCCCTCTTGCTCCCCGGGGCATCCGTCTCACAATTAGAAAACCCGTGTGGGGAGCAAAGCAAAAATCACATTTCACTAACAACTACTCGGGTCGGGGGCGGGGAGGCGGGAGGGGAAGCGGGAATTCCTACTTTCTCCATAAATTGTATGCAAATGGGTTCCTTCCCTGGCTGAGAGCCAGGAGTGAGTGCGTCTTTCATGAGCTAACCCTGTTCCGCTGGGAGGGCTGTTCCTTTAATTCGCCAACTGAAAAAGTGGGAAAGGATGTCTGGAGGCGAGGCGTCCCATTACAGAGGAAGGAGCTCGCTATATAAGCCAGCCAAAGTTGGCTGCACCGGCCACAGCCTGCCTACTGTCACCCGCCTCTCCCGCGCGCAGACACACGCCCCCGCCTCCGTGGGCACAAAGGCGGCGCGGCTGGGGGACTCGGGACCGCGCACGTGGGAACTGCCGCTGCTTCCCACTCCAGGTACTTCTTCCAAGGATCTAGGTCTCTCCCCCATCAGAGAGGTAAGTCTGTTTTTCCCTCATCACTAGAGATCCTTATGATGTACGGATTGCATTCCTGGTACCAAATAAGTTGTGGTTTTATATTATAATTATAAAACGTTTGGGTGGTTTTTTTTGTTTGTTTTTTTCCGCTGCTGGAAAAAAAAAAAATGAGTGTGTATTGGTTGTGATCAGATGCACCTTGACTGTTCTGGTTTTGTAATTTTGTTTGTTTTAACTTTATGAATAGTCAGACTTGGAAGGAACTTTTCGTAAAGTTGTTATCTTCAGCTGTTCTGCAGAGGAAAAGTAAGAATTTTCTCTTAAACTTCCCCCCTACTTCTAGCCTGACTGATTCACCTGTATGTATATTTCATTTTGAGGGTTAGGGAAGTAGAGTTTTAAGGTAGAGTTTGCTCATAGCCTGCCCCTGGGATGGGTTAGAGGGACTTTGATAGAGGAGTGCAGGGAGAATACAAAAGTTTACATCTAAACAGACCTTACATAAAGTTTACAAACAGTTTTGTACCCATTCCCTCATTTGGTCCTCAAAATATTCACCCTGGAGATGAGAGTTGGGGGACAGAAGAGAGGAGGTGGCTCCTGGGCCAGATGAGTAACTGACAGGCAGCTAGAAAGTGGTGGAGAACAGCTTTATTGGGGTGCCTAGAGCCAGCAGCATCCCACATGTCTCTAGAATCACCTCCTCCTCCTCACTTCTCATCACAGAAAGATCTGAGCAACAACGTCCCCCAGGTATGGGAACCCTACTGCCCCTGGTGTACTTTGGAAAGAATGCAGGGTTTCTTCTCACCCATCGGTGTTGTAAGAGGAATAAGAGCTTATGTTTGAAGCCAGAGGTGTTTGGTATTCTCCCCACCACCATGCATACGACCCTGAGAAAGATACATTGCCTCCTTAGTCCTCAGTTTTCCCATCTCTAAAATGGGGACAATAGCGTCTGCTGTCGTTTTGAGGAGAAAATGAGGTATAGAAAGATCAGCAGTGACTGCTCAATAACTGGAAGTTTGGATAATCATTGTCATTGCCAAAAACTGCCATCACTCTGGAAGTTAAAAGAGGCACTTAGCCAGTGTTGGATCGTTTCTTGTGTATTGTTCCTCAGCCCACTCCCAACCCCCACTTTTTATCTCACCCAATCTGATGGTGTCTCACCAGGCTGGCAGGTCTGAGACTTGGCTATATTTTACAAGCAGGAGGTTGTGTTGGCACAGGTTGGAGAAAAGGTAGCAGCCTGGGGCTGGGTGTTAATGTCAAATACTGATTCCAGAATGTCAGGAGGTTTTGAGTTTAGGCATCTGCAGATTCTAAAGCTGACAGCTATGAAGTACGATGCTGTTGGAAACTCTTTGGAAAGCTTTCTGTCCGGAGGGAGAGCAGGACAGGGAGCCCCACTTGAAGAATGAATGCCTCTTTTTCATGTTTTTGTAGACTTTTTTCCCCATTTTTACAGAGCTTTCCCATATGTGCTTTAGAAAGGAAAACTACTACCCACCCCAGCCAGGCAAGCCTGATTCAGGACTGAAGATTTATTCAGTCCTAGATAACCCAGTGAAGAGTTTCTGGCATTGTGCACATACAAGCCATTTGCAGGATATGTAAGTTAGCGTGCTTTGGCCCTTGCATTTCAGGAAGGTGACTGCTTCGGGGGGAAGAAAAAGGTGCACAATATGAGTATTCTCTGGTTTGCTCAAACAGAGTAAATTGGACAAGGATTGAAAGGGATGTTGCCAAGCTCTACAGTCATTAAATATTTTTTCCTCTATGCTTTGTTTTAAAAACCTAGTTTCTCTATTTTATCTCCCACTAACCTCCTCCTTCCCCACTCTAAGAAGTTACTAACCTTTCAGCCATCAGCTTTGTCATTCATATAATGGAGATGACAAACTATGTCTCACAGGGCTCTTGCAACATTCAAATGACGTAATATATGGCAAACTCTTGGCATAGTACCTGCCACATATTAAGGGTTCAATAAATGGAAACTTTTCTCTGTTTATCATTTTACAAGGAGTTGTCCAAGATTAATGTTCTAATACCATGATTTTTAAACTTATTTTTAAAGATGGAAATATTCATTACATGAATTTACGGCAAAACCCCAGTATATGACAGGTAAATGTAGGGCTGCTTTGGTTGAAGTGAGGTCACAGGGTCTAAAACTTATACCTTTGCTCTTAGCCTCTGTGACATTGCCACAGAATGTCCAATGACAAAAAAACACAGTTACAAATCGTGAAACCAGGCTGCGTGCATTCTGGTTGCCCTTCTACCCTTCAACAAGGATTTTTGCGCCTCTGAATCACCATCTGTAACAGAAGTAAAAGCAAGTCCACAAATAGTGCAATAGACAGGAAAATATATGAGAAATTTAAAAGGTTTAACAGTCTATTTTAATTAATTCTAATGACAATGATAGCCAAAATATACGATGAGCCTACTTTCTAAACTGTAGCCCTTGGTGGGATCATGCACAGCATGTCTCTGAGGTGTGGACTGTATCTGTTGGACAAAGAGATGGCTTCAAGAACAGGGAGACTGAATAAATTTACTAAGGTCCCAGAACTCAAAGTGATAGAACCAGGTTTCACACCCAGGTCCCCGTGATCACCAAGTCAGAGGTACATTCTGCCATGTTCCTTCTGAATGCTTCTCTGCTTCTTGCCTGCCTTTAGAAGGAAAACACTTCCTTTCTGACTAAATATGCCCCTCCAGGCAGACTGTGGCCACCCATAAATACAGCAGTAGCGTGATCATATAACCAGAATGGAATTTGGAAAGAGAATTCAAGATGACAGGATGAAAAACATATCCCCCTTAATCCTACCCTTTCTAATGCTTATAATAAATTAAGAGCACATATTCTCTTCTTTCTCTGTAGATTTCTATAGACACCTAGCTGTGCTTTCTTACAAGAAAAAAACATCCACTGGACCAAAGTGCAACCCTCTTCATGCTGAAGGCACTTCAGTTTGAAATGTAAAAAGTCTAGGTTGCAAAAGTTTAGTTGGTTCAAAATAGACGTCCTTTTGTGATGGTAAAACATGCAAACACAAAGTTGATAGTGAGGGCTATGTGTGGCATATGTAATAGGAGGGTTTGCCAATAGTTTTTCATTTAATTCTCACTCTAACACTACAAATTATAAATTACTAGCTCAATTTTATGGCTAAAGAAATCAACACTCAAGGAAGTTAGGTGACTCATCTGAGGTCTTTCTGTAATTGAGGGGCAGAGCTGGCTTTGACCCAAGCTTTCTAACTAATACCCTACTGTTCTTTCTGCTGTGCTACATTGCCTTCTGAAGTCAGGCTGTGCTGACCAAGTTTAGAACCTTTAATGGTGTCTTTCAGTGAATGATCAAGATCGTGAAGAAGACCCCAGCTGTCATTGGTGCCTATTGATTTTACAGAATAGCCCTGCATGTATCATTTTTCATGGTTCTCAGCAAAGGTCAGCTCTCAGTGGTGCAACTCTCTGCCTGGAAACAGGAAAGTTCAAATTTCAGCCCCTGGAAGAGAGAAGAATGAAACTAGAGGTAGCAGTCAGGTCACTCCTGCTGATTTTTCATCTCAGAAAAGTAGGCACACAGGTGAGCCAAACATCTGGTTTTAAAAGGGCTGATTGGTAGGTAAAGTGAAATCGGCCTTGGGGCCACGAATCCCAGGACAATTTGGAAATGGTTGTAGGCTCCAAGCCACAAATTGAGCTACAAATTCAGGGGAAGCCTGGGAGAGGAAGATTATGATTCAAATACTTCTCACTCTGAGAAGATTGTAGGGAATCCCCTTGAATCTTATCCCGGTCCAGTCTGAACACCTTCAACATGTGGGAAACATTAGATGAAGGCTCCTTTCCAAGAGGAAAACCCCCCTCAAAGTGTGATGTAACCAGCTGCCTACAAACCCCAGCCATAATTCTAGTCAATGTAAAAGACAGAGATGGTAAACTTACCTACCTTCGGAAGCTATACATGCTTTGTGACTTCTCTGTAAAGGAGAAAAGTCTGCGTACCAACCTGATTCTAATCCTAGTGGCCAGACTTTTTTCAGTTATGCCCCTAAGCCTAAACTCCATTCCCTCCACCTTGTCTCACATTTCCAGCTTCTCCTCCACTTTAGAAACAACTCTATCACCATCATTACTCTCTTTGACCCTTCACCATAGAATAAAAGCAAAATGTCCAAGTCAAAAGCAGATCATGAATGGAAAATCCCTTCCATGTGCATTTTCAGTCTATCTGTGAATGGAGATTTTTAACAATATATATTTCATGCCATGTTGTCTCAGAATTTTGAAATTTCCTGAAGTTCATAGGTCCTTCATGATATAGCCATGGCAACTCAAATAGCTTTGTTTGGTCCTTTAACCTTCCCCAAATACCCTACACCAAGAGCCAGAGATATATCATGAGCTCTGAACATAGATAGCTTTGTTTCAGAATTAACCATTATTCACCTCTAACCCTAAAGCTGGCTACTGCTAACTTCGACAAGAATGTGTCTGAAATGTTGTCCTAGGAGAATCCTAGGGGATAATCATAATAGCTAATATTTACTGAGGACTCTACAGGCATCATGCCATTTAGTCAACCATAGCTTCTAGTAAGTCTTAACACCCACCCCATTCAAATATGCACAATGTGAGGCTGAAAACGTTTAAGTAGCTTACCCAATACCATGCAGAAAGTACTTGGTGGAGTCAAAAATCAAACCCAGTTCCCAGTCCTGAGAGGGTGGTTATAACCATTTCAGTAAGGAAGTCTTGCTCAGCACCCTAATTCTATTCATCTTCTGATGAGAGAGGGCTAGACACAGCAAAGCTAAGAAAGAGACAAAAGCTTGTCTTTTGGGTCCTTGTGTTCTTTGACAGACTGTTTAATTTTGCTATCTCCAGCTTGCTCCTTCAGGCTTCACCTCTTGAAAAAACTGTAATTAAATGATTAGCATGTGACCCATAAATGTAATATATTTTCTCTACTAGACTTTATGCTGCATGAGAGCAAAGCCCGATCCACATCACATCCCCGCAACCAGCCCGAGATCTGAAGCACAGACACACATAAGCAAGTGCTGCCCAAGGAAAGCCATGAATGCCCTGCAGGCTGCCTGGAATCCCCCTGCTCCAGGTTCCCACTGAGCTCTACCCGTCCCCCACTGTGTGTGTCATAATTACCCCTATGATTGCCTTCCCTGCCACACTGGACTGTACACCACTAAGGTCAAGAACGTTAGGGAGGCAGGAGCTTTGTCTGCTGGAGTTCGTTTTCCCCAAAAAAAAGGCCAACCATGGGCAGACGCACCATTAGCACAGTCCCCAAAGGAGATACCCAGGATTGTGGAATGGTCTTGTGAAGGTCGATGCACAGATATTGCAGAGGAGTGCTTTAACTTCTAGGTAGGTTACTATTTTCTTAAATCTCCTTAGGGAACATAGAATTTTCAAACTGTAAGGGCTCACGGGCAGCCTCTAAGCCAGAATCTTTCAGACTGGATTTTAAAAAGAACCTCAGAGGAGATTTGGGGGCTGCTGTGAAGAGACAGGGAGGTCAAGCAGGGGATTCTCCTCAACTTATATCAATGAAAGCCCCTCCACTTATCTGTTTTGTACACTGAGCCTCCTCATGAAATTTCATTTGATGAAAGGGTTCTGTGGGGAAAAAACAGAATGTTTTTGTAAATTGCTGCCCTAGGTTAGCATACCTCATTTTAAAGAGGGTGAAACTGAGACGTAGAGAAGGGAAAGATCTTTCTAAGATCTTCCGCCAGTTGGCAACAGGGTCAGTGTGGAATCCCAGGTCTTCTGACTCTTGCTCTTGGAAGCCAGGGACAATATTAAAAGTTTCAGAATTAAGACATTCTTTTAGAAAAGAAAAATGAACAGAGTCTTATTCTCTCAAAAGCCTTAACTCATATGGACTGAGCCAAGGATGACTAGTATCTCTGTATTCATTATCTATTAATGCATACCAAATTACTTTAAATCAACACTCATTTATTATCTCATGGTTTTTAGAGGTCTAAGCACAGCTTAGCTGGATTGTCTGCCTCATGATCTCTCATGAGGTTATTGTCTGTGTTGGACAGGGTTGATGTCCCATCTAAAGGCTGAACTGGGGGATGATTAGCTTCCAAGCTTGTTGATGTGGTTGTTGGCTGGACTCCATTTCTTGAGAGATATTGAACTGAGGGCCTTAGTTCCTTGATGGCTGTTGGTCCAAGGCCACCCTCAGTTCCTTGCCACATGGGCTTCTCCAACAAGGCCATTTACATTAACAAAGCCAATGAGAAAGAGAGTTGCCAGGCATGGTGGCTCACACCTATTGTTAATCCTAGCACTTTGGAAGGCCGAGGCAGGTGGATCACTTGAGGTCAGGAGTTCGAGACCAGCCTGGCCAATAAGGTGAAACCCTGTCTCTACTAAAAATACAAAAAAATTAGCCTGGCATAGTGGTGGGCACCTGTAATCCCAGCTACTCGGGAGGCTGAAGCAGGAGAATCGCTTGAACTCGGGAGTCGTAAGTTGCAGTGAGCCGAGATCAAGCCATTGCACTCCAGCCTGGATAACAAGAGTGAGATTACATCTCAAAAAAAAAAAAAAAAAAAAAAGAGAGAGAGAGAGAGAATCTATAAGCAAGAGGCACATCACAATCCTGTGTAATCTAATCATGGAAGGGATATTCCATCACCTTAGTCATATTCTGTGTGTTAGAGGAAAGTCGCTGGGCCATCCCACACTCAAGGGGAGGTAATTGCACACGTATGAAAATGCCATGAGGCAGTATCAATGGGGTCACCTTAGAGTCTGCCTGCCACAGCCTCCAACACTCCAGTGTCACCAATTTCTGGCAACTTCTTATCAATGACAAGTTCACTCAACCCATCTGTACTCTCCCTGATGAGTAATAAAAAATTATGGCAGCCACTAAAGTGGACTAGTTTCTGTTTAGCATCCTCCCATGTATATAGTGGAGTCAAATGTTTTGATTAGCTGTCTTAACTCATTGGGTAGCCATAATTTCTCCTGAATTTCACCCCAGGGAGGGGTCTTTCAAGGTAGTGATTCCAAATTTATTTTATTCTAATAATTTTATTTATTAGTCAATGTGATCAAAACTAAAACTCATCCATTGTCCCCATTCTCAATCTATTCCTCTCAGCAGATATAATAATAAATAGTAACATCTTCGATTAATTCTTTTTTCCTTACTATCCCCACATACGAAATATTGTAGTCTCTACTGCCTTGACAAGCAAAACTGTTCACTGCCTCCCCACTTTCTCCATCATCATCCCCTGCCCCACCTCCATTACTCCTGTAGTTCAGGTCTTGGCACCTCACAGATGGGCCACTGCAACAGCTTTCCCACTGGCCCCCAGCAACCCAGCCCTCCCCTTCTTCAACCTGAGACATAGAGGTTAACATTCCTAGGCCTCGAGATTCCAAATGCTTCTCCTCTGCCTGCAAAAAAAAAAAAAAAAAACCGATATTCTGACATTCAAGATTCTCCATGATCTTGCTTCTGGTCTCTAAACAGATCCTGTACTTCAGCTGTAATTCATACTCTTCGCATCAACCCTTTTATTCCTTTTATGTCCTTGTAAATGCCATTCCCTCATGCCTAGATATCCTTTTTTATATTTTTCACCTATTCATATTTTTCTCTCAAAATTCAGTTCAGGCACCACTTCTTCCAGGTAAATTAGATGCCCCTTTACTGTCATCTCATTCTACCTATGTTTCTTTTTTTAAATCTGTCATCTCCTTTATCATCCTGGAATGGACTATCTGCCCCTCTTGACAATATAGTTCTTAAAAGAAAAAATTGTATCTGGTTTATCTGAAACCTAGCACAACCAGAATAAAGTTAATCTTTAGCAATTAATAGGAGTCTTTGCTGTGTCCCAGATTTGGACATCCTCTTCCTTAGCAGTTTGCTCAGAAAGCCCAGAACTTGAAGTTGTTTTCACGCTTCACCCACTGGCTTGCAAATGTGCAGTGTGGTGACACAACATGTGACAGGAGGAAACCATCCCAGCCCTAGGACAGGAAACTGTCTCAGAACACAGACCTCAAGGAATGTGTTTGCTTTCAGAGGTGGCCTTCAGGATAAAACACAAATTGCTTTAGATTTGGAAAAACCAGTACCAAGGACAGAGGAGTCCTGTCTGGGGATTTTAGGCTGAGTCACAAGAGATAGCTGAAAATCTGGAGGTTAAAACAAAGATCAGTCAACAACTAATAGGAAGAAAGAACAGGCTCAAGGGAGGGATGGAGACAAACAGCTGTCTATCTTGGACATGGAGAAGCTCACATCCCATGAGAAGAAATGAATAATGGTTAAGAGTATGACTTTGGCATCAGAATCCTCTGGGTCCGAGAGGTATTTGCTTGCTATGTGATCTTGGCCAAGTTACTTAGCTTCTTTAAGCTAATTTTTTCTTATCCATATTAAAAGCAAAGTAGTAGCACCTAGTTTAAAAGTTTATTGTGATGATTAAATGATGTAGTTCATGAGCATTGCTTAACACAGAAACTGGCATTCAATATAAATGTTTTGTTGTTGTCATTGTTTTGTTACTTGTTGATCAAATAGTTCTTGATGATAAGATCCCACTAGAGAAGCAGTTCCCAAAAGTGTGTCATGTGGAAAAGCATTCTCATGGAAATCACCCAAAAAAGGATTTTGTGGCCAAATGAGTTTGGGGAACACTTAATACCCTTCTGTTCTTGGAAATGCACAGCTCATATGTCCATTCAATGCATAATTTTAGGGCTGGTGATACAATAGAAACTAATACAGTCAAGATCCCTTTATTCATGGTGTTTACATTATGGTGGGGTATCTTAGTTTGTACAAGTTGTTACAACAAAATACCATAAACTGAGTGACTTACAAACAACAGAAATTACTTTCTCACAGTTCTGGAGGCTGGGAAGTCCAAGATCAAGATGGCACCTTCTATGTCCTCACATGGTGGAAGACATAAGGCAGCTCTCTGGGGTCTCTTTTATAAGGGCACAAATTCTATTTATGAAGGCTCTGCCTTCAAGATCTAAGTACCTCCCAAAGACTCTGCCAACTAATATTATCACACTGGTGATTACGTTCCGATGTGTGGATTTTGAGGGAACACAAACATTCAGATCATAGCAGGGGGAAGGCAGACAATAAAAAGGAATCACATAAATTTATAGCACAATTTCAGGTAGTGGTATTTGCTGAGAAGAAAGACAAAACAAGGTAAGGGGATAAACAATGACTGGTGGGGAGAGGGGTGCTCTTTTAGATGGGGTGAGAGGTGAATGTGCCATTGTGCAGACATCTGAATGAAAGGAGAGAAGGAGCTCTGTAGGCAATGACTAGGAGTTTGAATTTTATTCTGAGTGTGGTTAGAAGCCAATGGATGGTTCAGGGAAGTAGAGTGCATCATCTGAGAAATCTTGCTGTAATTAATCTATTCAACTTTCATTAGCCCAGTATCTCCAAACATACCTGACCATAGGACGTCTACCTAAAAACATCTTGCAACGTAGTCTGGGAAATTCTTCACTGGAGTACAGGGCTTCGTAGATTTTAAAGAGACTGCAAATTTGCTCTTTTTCATCTAGATCTGCAGTAAAAATCCAAACATACTGCTTGGGACATGATAGGTATGCCCAGGAAGGAAAACCTAGCTCAAGAGGTAAAGACAAGCAGGATGTCATCCTAATTAGCAGCTCTTTTTGGCCAAGACAATCGATGAGCACAGCCAGGCCTCAGCAGATTCTGGAAGCCCATTTGATGCCAACGGAAACTCGCCAATATCTACCCAAGGCTAATAAGTGTTTGCAAACAGTACACCTTGGCTTAAGTATTCTCCAAAAAGGAAGTGCATAAAACTTGAGATCCAGCAGAGGTTCTGGGAGAAAAACAAAGGTCAAATATTTTGGTGCTTACATGTGCGCAGCCACCAAAGAGCTGCTGAAGGTCTGGGAAATGGAAAGTCAAGGTATCCACTTGAATGCTGATCTCTTTCTTTATGGAGCAGTAAAAATTTAAGTTTTTACCTTATCTGAACTGAAGAAAATTCCTTTAGGAGTCAGCCCAGTGTAGCTCAATGTAGTTGAAAGCACACATTTTAGAGCCACAAATAAATCAGCATTCAAAAGCTAGCTCTGCCTCTCAAGCCAGTCATGGAAACTCCCTGAGTCTCAAATTAATTTTCAAATAAACATAATAATACCTAACTCACCAGGTTGTCATGACAAATGACAAGATAAATGATAGCATGAATAAAAAGCATTTAGTATAAGATTTGTCATAAAAATGTATATAATAGCCACTCAAAAAAATGTTAGTTTCCTTACTGTTTAATTCAATCTGTATTTAGTTTCATAATAGAAGCTGTCATTTATTGAATAACTACTATATTCCAGCAGAGGTTAGCAAACCACAGGGTGGCAGCCTATTTTTGTAAATAAAGTTTTATTGGAACACTGCTATGCTCATTTGTTTATGTATTATCTATAGCTGCTGCCTCTACGATAGCAGAGTCGAATAGTTGTGACTGAAATCATCTAACTGCAAAGCTCAATGTATTTTCTATCTGTTCACTTAAGGAAAAGTTTACTGACACCTTCCAGTCAACCTACTAAATTTTTATACTTACTTTCCAGTCACCTTAACCTAACAAGGTGGATATTATCATACCTATGCATATAAAGAGATTGAAGCAGAAAAAAAAAATCAACTAGTAAGTTCCCCTCCAAAAACATAATGTTAAACTCTATACCTAAAAGAAGTTCAGAATAACGATTAAAAGTTATTCGTTTGTATGATTCATCTTCATTTGCCTCTGCCTTCCTCTGACTTGTATTTCTTTTTGACTAAATTTCTTGAATTTCCTGCCATATGCTGAATTAAATGATCCTATTTAGAAAGAATTTTCCCTCCTTTCCTTACTTATACAAATAGGTTGTTTGTTCATAGAAGTCCATGCTTTCAAAACTGAAAGTGGTAATTTCCAGCCCCTCTGAAATGCTCTCCTGCCTTGACTGATTTCTTGGAAACCATGCTTTTTTTAGATAGTACATAGTGTGAAGCCCAGTTTTCCAGAAATGATAGATTTTTAGCTCCCCCATCTGCTACTTCTCACTATATCTTCCTCTCACTTATTAACCTTCTCTCCAGGTCAGACTCAAGGAGAGCAGGCTTTTCTCCAGGGGCTTTAAAGATTTGCCTAAGACATAGATGTTATAGTCCGCCTGGCCTATGCTGTCCCCTCAAGTTCACGACTATAAATAAAATAGTTATGTGAATCCCAATTCCCAAACACCATCCTACCTTGTTCCATTTTGCAAATCCAACAACTCTATTCATACTAATTATGTTGAGTTTCTCTCTGATAGTTAGTAGATAAATATTAATTCTTTAACTTGAACAATGAATCTTACTTCAAAGGTAACTTGATATAGCAGAAAGAGCATAGACTTTCGAATTATAAGGCTGTTCTTAATTCTGATTCAAATAAATGCTGACTGGGCCACTTACATAACCTTCTTAAGCCGTCGGTTCTCTTACCAGTAAAATACAAACAATGCTCCCTAATTCCCACAGTTGGTAACATGATTAAACAGCATTTGTAAAGTGCCAGGCACAGTATAAATATTGACTTACTTGCCTCATAGTTTAAATTGCTCAAGATCCTCTAACACAGGACTTCACATTTTATCCCAGACAGGTCATAGGTATATCGCTGCTTCCTTCTAATACAGGAGGAAATGAAAGGAGAAAGGGTCTAGGATTTGTTCTCTATCAGTTCTTCCCCTATCGTGTGCCATCAAACCTAATCCTAATCCTGTGACTCACTTCAAACAGAATAATCAAGTAGATTTGGGAAACACTCTATAAACTGTCCCCTTCTTGGAGATTTCCAACGAGCATGAACCTATTAAACACCCTGGAAAATCCTGAAGTAAAGAAAGTTGTGTAATTTGTTTGGCTTAAAATCATATATGGTTAAAATAACATTTTCCAAACATGTTTAATTAGGAAATCTTTTTCCCTCACATTAGTACCTATCAACATGTTGTAGATTACACTTTAGAAAATGCTGTTTAGAGTTACACAGCTAAGTTAAAGCCAAGTCAAGGAGGTTAGACATATCTCTATTTTTCAGGTTCTTCTGCAGTTTTTCCTGTCCTGCCTGTAGATCATAAAGATGTTTCATTGCCAGTAGCTTCTCCAGACCCCGACCTTGGTTATGCAAACCATCCTTTAACATAATTAAAACAAGTGAATCAGTTCACCTGATTTAAATTTCTGTTCCCCCTTTCGAGCTATGTGATCTTGAGCTGTGTGAGCCTCAGTTTTCTCATCTATAAACTGTGAAAAATAAAGACAACTACCTCAGAGGTCTTGGGGAGGATTCAATGAGATAATCCACAGAAGACACAAGAAGCAGTGTCTGGCACAGATGGCATATGCAATCAATGTTGGTTATTATTGTAGCATTTAGATGGTCCCATTTTGGAAAAGTGAAAATAGACAATGAAAGTATGTTTGCTTTGCCTGGAGTCACACAAATTTATTACTGGAGTAGTCTTAGTTTTCCCTGAGAGTCTGGTTTCCTGCTTCCAGTCCTAGAGACGTATTTTTGTTTCACGAGTCATATTCTATCAAAATGTATCAGACTTTATTGAACTTGATTTAAACAGGATTTTGTAATTGTCAGTGGCTCCATCTGGCTCCTTCTGATGCAAACCCACTCAAGCAGGATTCCATTCATTTGAATATTAGCACATTAGATCGGAAAAGATTTCCAAAGCTGTCTGTTTTGCTATGCCAAATATTTGGTGTATGCATCAATACTCCCCACTCCTGTCCCCATGGTGGATATTGCTAATCCATCACAGCACCTTTTCCCGAAAGCCTAGTCATAGTCACAGAATCTTTCTCAAAGCAGTTCCAGGTAGTTATGTCAGCTCTTTGAGTTGAAACGTAATTGATCCCAAACCAATTCCACTTCTTAACCAGTGCCTGAACCACCTCTACGCTATTACTCTTTTATTTTTTAATATGCCCAATGTCATGGAGCTCCTTCATAAAGGGAAACACGAAGGAAAAGGAAAGAAAAGGAGAAGATGTACTAACATTAGGGTAACGTTTATTATTAATATGTCAGGCACTTACAGCTTTGTTGTCCCATTCACTGTCTCAAACATCCCTGGAGAGATTTTATAGTTGAATAAGCCACAATTCAGAAGGTATAGAACGTTGTCCAAGGCTCCCCAGCAGATAAGTAGAATTTGATCTCAAGTCTTCCTGACTCTAAAGGCAATGCTCCTGTCTCTCCCATTGCAATGCCTTCTTAAAATTTTTCAGGGTCTTTCAGGACTGTATTTCTGACATTGGGTGGCTGATAACAGTTTCACAAAGGCCACCATATCACAGAGCCCTATTCAGAAGTTCTCTTACTTAGGGTTGTGTTAGTCTGTCTGTACTTTGTCGTAATCAGTTCTTCCTAGATAAATCTCTTCCATTTCTTAACCTTGGCTCAAGACTTTGAGAACTGCTTTCCAATGCTTGTGAAAGAGTCAACTAGATTTCTTAAAATTCTGGATGAAGACCAAAATAGAAGAGGTCATTGTTCCATTGGGAAATGAATTCAAATCTATTTTTGAAACAATTTTCCAGAATTTTACAGGAATCTATATTGTTGCCACTTGGTCAGAATCACTTTTTATTTTCTTTTCTGTCTAGGCAAGAAATAGAAGAGAGAAAGCAAGTGCTCTGCAGTTTTATTTCAAAAATTGAAACCAGACCACACCAGGGCAGTTTGTGGTCTGAATGTATCAATGGATCTAGTCATATTTCATCTGAGCATTTCTTAGGTATACTAAACCACAAATATGAATCTCATTATTGTGTCTGGATGGAAATATTTTATGGATTAAGATTTGTGGATTTAATTTGGTTGGTAATGGAACTTCTGTTCAAGGGGCAGGATGGAGGAAGTCGTGAGGCACCACCAATGCTTAAGCCAAACTATGGAAAGAAACAGTATTTAGAGGGTTTTGTATTTAATGTTGGCCATTTGACTTGGGTCTAAAGTGAAATTCAAAATAAAGTTCAACAAAAATATTGTGAAATTAGCAATGGACCACAGATCACTAGAACCAAAGGGATGTTAGAATTGGGAACCATACACGGTTGCTCATTTTACATGAGAAACTGAGGCCTCAAGAGTGGATGTGACTTGCCCAAGGTCACACAATGACCCTGTTGGTCAGACCTGCTTGGCAGAAGTGGAGCTCAGAGCTTCTCCTCCAGATCTTCAATTTATTGCACTTCCTGTTATATGGCCTCATAAAAGGCCAAGTATCTGGGAACTTAAAAAAAAAGTAATGAAGGTAAAAATTTTAAATGAGGAAGGGAGACCTAGATTTAACAACAGTACAACAAAATGACAAATACTGCAATGAAATTGAAAGTGCTACTAACTAATAACCCAGGATGCTTTCTTCACACCAAAACCAAATTTTCATGCTGAGTGCATCTTAGGCCTGGCCAAACTTTATGACCAAGTTTATTTGGTCATAAAGAAATCTTGTTTCAAAGTAGAAAGCACTGAGCTCTTAAAAGCCCTTGGGTTGATGTCTAGAATCTCATGGGAAGGAGCTAGGTCTGTCTTTGTCACTTTTGTACCCTCTGCACTTAGTGTAGTGTCTGGAACATAGTAAGTACTCACTGAATAACTGAATAAACAAAAACAAACTAATTCAGAACTGAGACTGTGATAAATTCCTTGATACATCTTACCAAGAAATACATTCAGCTTCATTTTATTTAATATAAATATATTGTGCATTTACTATGTTCTAGATAAAATGTTTTGTGTTGGGCATTCAGAGATGAATGTCTCAGATATATCCCTACCCTCATAGAGCTTATAGTCTACATACAATCTAACTGCATGCAGAATAACTGTATGCAAACCCACTGTTTATAGACTAATACAAATATAAGCTAGAATTAGCTAATTTCCTAAGAGATGGAATTATGCACACGTAATAAAGCCATTCCAAATCTTTTTTTAAATGATAAATGAAATAATATCATATCAATTCCCCAGACAATTCAGAAGAGAGAAAGATAAATTTAGGCCAAAGTTACCTGATAAAACTTTCAATAGTAGATTTTTTTAAGCAGCATCTTGAAGGACTGATAGATTTATTCTCGCAGAGATGGCAAAAAGGCTTCTAGAAGCCTTCAAGGCATCTGGAACCCTCGCTCAATGATCACTGAGAAATGGCAGCATCCCAAAGGTATCTGTTAGCTTGCTTCATATCCATAGCAGTCACAGGCTGTCTAGCATCTTAATGGTCTACTTCTCGGGGATTGATTGTATACTGCTTTGAGCCAGGTGTTGGGAAGCTATATAGTCAGAGGTTGGGGCTGGTCTTGACTCACAGCTCCTTTGCTTGGCCCTCCAGCACAAAAGCCTGTAAAAAACCATGGTTCAGAGCCCTGACTTTGGACTCAGATGGGCTTTGGTTCAAATCCTGACTCCATAACTTAATAATGTCTGAACCTGCACAAACCATGTAAAGACTCTATGCCTCAGTTTTATCAGCTGCAGAATGAGGGTGCAAATACTATCTCATAATTTTATGTGAATTTGAAATTGGAAATTTAAAATGCTAACTAAGCACAGGCTCTGGCAAAATCAACACTTAATAAATTATAGTTAATGATATCTGTATTACTTATGATGGTGATGATAACGATGTCAACTTCCTGATTGTTATTATTATTATGTTAACTTCTTAATGATCTTCCAAGGCCTCTTCAACCAATATTTGGTGATTGTAAGTCTTTGCTTTTCTAGGAAGCCCTCCATGAACTTCCCATTGCAAACTGACACACAATTATCTCATTCAGGCTGGCATTAATACCAGACCTTGCTTGTATATGATCTTCTAATTTCTGAGATCTCTAGGAACAAAAAATAACTGCTTACTTGGCCTATTTTCCAAAGTACCCAGCACATTGGGAGGTCCATAGTAAGTGAATAGCAATTCGCTCTTGAAATAATGTTAACATTTATACTCTTGCTATTGGCTTGGGAGTGTTCACCATGTTCTCAACCTGCAGTGGCACTTAAGAATATCACAAATACTAAATCAGCTATACATGAAGTTAAAATCAATTGCAGCTGGGTGCAGTGGCTCACGCCTGTAACCCTAGCATTTGGGGAGGCAGAGGCGGGCAGATCACCTGAGGTCAGGAGTTCGAGACCAGCCTGGTCAACATGACGAAACTCCGTCTCTACTAAAAATACAAAAAGTTAGCTGCGCATGGTGGTGGGCACCTGTAATCCCAGCTACTCAGGAGGCTGAGACAAGAGAATCGCTTGAACCTGGGAGGTGGAAGTTGCAATGAGCCGAGATCGTACCACTGCACTCCAGCCCGAGCAACAGAGTGAGACTTCATCTCAAAAAATAAATGACTAAATAAATAGCATTTTGTGACTCTTTGGGAGGAAATTATGAGCTTTGTGATTATACGGAACACATTTATCTTCTTCAGTGTCGTATTGTTCATACTTAACTCAGGGCTTGGCACGTATGTACTGAAAAAGTAGATAGTTGGATGAATGGATGGATAGAGAGACAGAAAAGCAAAAACCTCAACAGGGTCAAGAAGTCTAGAAATACTTTAACACGAATGCGCTCCAGGATCCCACCACCTATATTTCTCTCTGGAGATCATTACAATAACCTCAGACTAAGAATTACTGAATGACTTTCGTATGCACTTTTTTAAAGTTTTTTTCTGCCAGCTTTATTGAGGTATAATTGACAAATTAAAATTTTATACATTTAAAGTATACAATGTGGTGATTTAATATATGTATACATTGTGATATGATTACCAGATTCAAGCTAATTAATACATCCATCACTTTACATAGTTACCTCTGTGTGTCAATGATAAAGACACTTAAGATCTACTACTATCTTAGCAAATTTGAAGTATACAATATGTTATTATTAACTGTAGTCACCATGTCATACATATACACTCCTTTTTGAAGGCCTCCCGGTGGTCTAGAGGAAAAGATCAATCTCAGTTGAACTACTTGACCCAAAGGCAAAATCTCTGGATTTTAATATCAGCTTTAATAGTTAATTAGTAAAAGTCACCACTGATTACCTAGTGACTCTCTGTGGGTGTTTCAATTCAGTTATTCTCTTAAATAACTAGGTAGTATGGCAAATAAGTTTCATGTGATATACCTACCTCTATTTATATACTACTTAATTGGCTGCCTGAAGTGATGATTCAGAATGATTCTTAAGTAGGGTTCCTCAGAAGTGTGTTGTTATTGATTAGCTGTGTCTGCCCCATGCACTAGAATGAAGTGTTTTGTGCCACAGACTTGCCATGCCTGTACCCAGTGATCTTCTACAGTTGCTTCTAAGTCCTGCTCAAGCATGATTTTGATTCTATAATTTGATGTCTGTCTGTGTCTTTGGAAAGTACTGAGAAGCTGAGCCAAATATTTCCCGTTAGGAACACAGTCTTGAAAGACTAAACCACAGGCAGTCTATTCTGTAGAAAGCCCTGGCTCAGCAGCATGGACAGCCATCCCAACGGCAGCACTGCCCCTGAGAAACCTTGGCCAGGGTCCTGACCTCCCAGAAAAGAGCCCCACCCCAGGCTAATTCGTTTGCTTTTCTTGCTACTGAGTTAAAAGAGGTAGGATAGGAGGAAACCCAGGGTTGTAGCCACAGCCTCCTCACTTTCCTAAAAATTTTAGAGTGTCTCTGCTACTTGACAAATTGAAACACTAAGATGTACACATTTCCATGGAAAAAAGCAACAGCAGGAAAGAGAGGGCTTCCCAGATTTGTCTTATAGATCTTATCCTTCAGAGACTAGCCTTCTGTTAGAAATGCCGTCTCCAAGCAAAAGACAGAATAATCATATAATACCAAAACACACCAGTTGCTAAGGTCTCCCTCTTTTTAAGTGTTAGCTACTGAATGTTTTGCCTGTATTATCTCATTTTTCTCACTTTCAGTTGAAAGAACTTTATTGTGCAGTTGATATTAGTGTTCCCATTTTACAGATGTGAAAATTAAGGCCCAGACAGGCAATGTTACACAACCAAGACAGCTACTGGATGGAGCCCTGTGGATATGCTACTACCCAACCATTTCTAACCTAAAACAGTGGTGATTCCCACTTGGACACAGGAGGGGGAACATCACACACCGGGGCGTGTTGTGGGGAGGGGGGAGGGGGAAGGGATAGTATTGGGAGATATACCTAATGTAGTTGGCGAGTTGATGGGTGCAGCACCCCAGCATGGCACATGTATACATATGTAACAAGGCTGCACGTTGTGCACATGTACCCTAGAACTTAAAGTATAATAAAAAAAAAAAAAGAAAAGAGTGGTGATTCCATGTGTTTCAAATTAATAGCAAGTGGCAGAGTAAGGATCTAGCAGTGTTTGACTGATGCGAGAGCAGATATCCTCAAACATTGCACAGATGTTTCTTTGATATCTGTCAATGTTAGTATTTATCATTCTTCGCAACAGGTATCTGTTTACATGTCTGCTTTCTATACCAAACTGTGAGCTCATTAAAGGCAAGACCATCATTGGCTTCTGAAACACCCCCCCACCACTAGGCTATCCCATAGCCTGTTCTTACATTTGTTCAACATATCTCTGTTGAATGCAAGAATAAATCATTTAAAAAATAATTCTCAGTCCTCTCGGATAATCGCTGGCTCCCCCAACATCTTAACCGGGCATCAGTTAAGCCACTGTTCTGCCTAAATGGATAACCACTTCTCAGTTCTGGAATTCTTCAAACACCTAGGGTTAGGAGGGTCTTTACTTTGGCAGTTAAGAGTTTTCTCAGTTCTCTTATGACACAGGTTGTGCTGGACTCATTCAACTATGGAGATCAGATGTCCTCAGGGAAAAAAAAAATCCACACTTAAGGCTGTTTCCTGGCTCCTCTCTCTTCCTGACACATTCCAAAAAGGAATTTATGGATGTTGGGAAGGACAAAGGGTGAGGAATTTCTAGGACATTTAAGAACGCCCATGTAAGCAACTCTACGCTTGACAGGCCATGCACAATAAAACCCTTTTGCCTGTAAGTGAGAAGAAAAATTTGGTATAAGCTGCCTCATGAGTTGCCAAAATGATGTGGAAACAAATTCATCTGCATTTCTAAATGACAGGAATTCTCCTTGTCCTCCCAAACCTAGAATATTTCATGTACGTGCTTAAGTCAACAAGATAAATATATTCCATGAGGTACTAAAAATGAAGTCATAGGCAACTAATTCTGAAACATGATTCTAGCCAGTTGGAAGTTTTATCTTTATCTAAAAATGAAATTGTTTATTCTCCAGCTGTGATCAGGGAAAAATTCAGATTGTTGATTTCTTTGTCTAGCAATGGTCTTTGTCCTGCAGTGAGGTGCCCAAAAATAACTGTTAGTCTATTCCCTGCTGCTTCCAAAAGGTTAGCTACCAAACAGCTCTACTAGTAAAAGAGAAAAAAAGAAGGATTTGACAGCAAGCCAATAGGCATCTTAATGTGTAAAATTATGTGCTAAAAAGCCATTAAGACGGGCATGACACTGGCCTTGGTTTCTCAACCTTATAAATAAATTGTTATCTCACAGTAACGCTCTGAATAAAAGTCTGTAATGCCAAAATCTGAAGAAATGATTCAACACTGATAACATTTAATACCAAGACAACTGAAATAAGATTAAAGCTTAACATTTAACCCCTCTCTTACCCCACACTCCCCCCAAAAGCTTTCAGGACCATTGTTTTCATCTTCTTATTTTTTGTAGGGCGCTTGGGCCGTAAATGTACCAGGTATTTGGATAATGGGGGACTAAATATTAAAGCCTATATTCTACCCAGCCTTCTCAACAGATGACTAACTGTGAGCAGTTAGGCACCTAGCCTTACAGAGGTGCCACACTGCTTACTGAGTTAAGTACCAGCTTTTCATGTTGATCTTTTATATCCTTCCTAATATGGCTTCTGCCAACACCATGTAGTCTCTGCCTTTCCACTTTCCTATGCGTTATTTCATACCCTAGTAGAATGAGACCTCTCCATATTCCCTGCATACTACACCACCTTAGCATGTGTCTGGCACCCACAAGGATAAGCCACTATTATTACAGCCATCTTCTTAATTCTCCTCACCACCCATGCATTCCAACTTCTTTGCCTTTTCTCATGGTGTTTCTTTTTTCTAGGATGCTGTAGGCTTCCATTTGAACCCACCTACTGGAGTTGTATCCAACCATTTTTCAGAATCTTGCCCATCTTTCTAGTACATCTCAAATGCCACTTTTTTGAGATGTCTTTCTTGGGACCCTCAATGGGTATGAGTTGGCCAGTCTCTTTTGTTACTTGTTATAGTCATGAATGTATCTCCCTGATTCCCCCATCCCTTCTGGAGACAAGGTTTTCTTTCTGATCTATTCTGTATTTGGTCAGTGTTGTCATTACTGCTGCTGTTATCATTAGCTGTCACATATTAAGCACACCTTAATGTGTGCCAGACACTGTGCCAGTAGCTTAACATGTGTCTTCTCATTTCATCCCACTCTCCTGCAACACTATGAGATAGGCATATGTATCCCCGGGGAGAGGCGGCAGGGAAAGTGAGGTTCAGAGAGGAAAGGGATTGGCCATAGGGAGCAGCTGCTAAAGTGATAGAACTGTATCTGAACACAGGTTTATTTTACTCCAAAGACCAGACTCTTTCCCCCATACCCAGCTGCTTCATTAACAGAAATGTTTAGATGGCTGAAGGGTATGGACTGAGTGCTCTCAAAACTGGAGCACAGCAGTGCAGGGACAGCAGAGGAACGGGAGTCATGAGTTGTCTTTGACAAGTTCCTCCAGCTTCTAAGGAGAGGCTGAAGCAGACAGAAAGAGACATCAGACTTGGCCAGAGTGGTTCCTGGAGCAATTTAGTTTTAGTTTGACGTGGGGAGAAGATTCTCACGAGACTCTAAGGTGTGCAGAGGGAGGCAGAAAAATACATTTCTTAACCCAAGGACAAGGTTGGGGGAAAGGATGCTGATCTGACACAGGGTAGTTATCTCTTCAGATCTGCAAAGAACAATAGCCTTGAGGATTATTTCTCACTTGTGCCTGGATATGTTCAAACATGTAAGGTATGGAAACTACAATGCACATACATGCTTGCTATAGTTAATTGAGTTAGTTGCTAAAAAGAAGCCATTTTTTCTCCCTAATCCCAAGGCACTTGTATCTGAGGTACTCACCCATTTTCATTAGTCAAGAAACTTAACAACATTGAAACTTTCTTGTAGATTCTTCTTGACCTCTTTAAGTCTCAGTCTCCTCATTTTGTACCATGGGCTTAGTAAAAACAAGCAATCCTCTAAACCAGTGCTGCTCAATAAAACTTCTTTGGATGACAGAGATGTTCTTCATCTGCACTGTCTCATATTGTGACCACAAGCCCCATGGGCTCTTAGGTGCTTGAAATGTGAGTGATCACCTGAGGAATGAGATTTTTAATTGCATTTAATTTTAATTAATTTTAATAATCACAGGCGGCATATTGGACAGAGCAGCTCAAGACCAATGAATTCAAAGTGTTTTACCTCTTCTTAAATTTTCTATCTCATGGGGAAATTTTTATTGTGGATTTTTTTCACCAGATTAATTAGTTTGTGAGACATTGACAGGGATGGAAATACATAGAAAATCTCACAAAAACAATTTCATAATTCACGGGTATTTATTTGACTCTAAAAATTAATTTTGGTAAAGAAAGAAAGACACATGTGTCTTCTTTTGCATTAGATACATAAGCTGAGGCAGAGCAAAAGGCAGCACAACACGCTTAGCTTAGAAATAGCTTTGTCCTGGGTATGTGACTCCAAAAATCTGTATTTTGCGCCAATGCAAAGGCTATGTCTCTTCCTGATGCCCTTCTTTGCAATCATTGACTTACCAGATCCTTAAATATCACCATGAAAGATATACACACACTTACATATATAACATAATATGTAATATATTATCTATATTATATTATCTTTCATTGTTTTATAATATTTAGTATGTTACATCACATATTATAATATAATAATATATATAATATAATTGGAACAACTATAGTGAGAGATATATATATATCAGGGCATGCATATTTTCTGGGATCATTGAGAGAGGAAAAGTTCTCACTTTGCTGCAGAACTCTTGTCTTTTCTTAAAAACAGACATATGCCAAAGTAGGGCTTTCAAAGTTTAGGAGAAAGAAAATCCTAGAAAAAAAACACATTCATTAAAGTCCATATTTTTCGTTACAAATGTTTCCCTTTATTAAGCTCTTACTGCTACCGAAGACTGTGTGCCATTTCTTTTACACACATTATCTCATGCACTATGAGGACTCCCTTAACACATTTATTGATGACAAGACTCTAGCTTATGGTCACAGATGATATCTTGCACAAGGAACAGGAAGTGATCAAACAGTAATTCAAACCTAAGACAATTTGCCTATAAAACTTGTGCCCTTCAACACCATTCTATTCACATTCTGGTGCTTTGGAACCTGCTACATTCCCAAAGAAGCCCTTTCTATTGGGTGCCAATTCCAACTAGAAAAGCCTTTCTCCTGTTGTGCTGAAATTTGTCTTCTCATAACCAACCCTCCCTCCCTGCCCCATCCCCAGCATGTAAACACACACACACACAGGCACTTGTTCTGTCCTTAGGGGCTACAAGAGGCAAGCCAGTGCCTGCTTTGCCAGGATTTATACATAGTAACCCTGACTCACTCAACCTTGGTTCTCTCAACTACAAAATACACATGCCCAGGTCTGTAGTCCTTCCTCCTACAAGATATTTTCCAGACCTTTTACTGCTGATCGATTTTCTATAAAGATTAGAATCTGTTTGTGTTTTCTAAAGAGTCTCTGTAGAATAAGTTGCTCATTCTGAAATTACAAAAGTCCTACTATCAGAACATGATTCTTCATGTCTAACCTAAATACCTCCAACTGCAATCTCAAGTAATTTTCCCTGGGTTCATCCACAAAGGAGACTTAAAACAGCCAGTTGTCTGCATGAGAATATTTCACATTCTTAAAGGTCATTATTTGCTCCCTATTTTTTCCCTCTCTCATATAAATATTTCTAGTTCTAGTAAATTTATCTCCTCGCCCACCAGTGATTTCTGCAGCTCTTCTTTGATCTACATCCAAGTTGCTGCTGAGTTTAGGACTGTATTCAACTAGGAGGTCAAGCTCAGGCTTAAGTAAAAGGAGGCTATTGGCATGGACTCTTGTTAGGTTTTGTTCCCAGGGGTGCAACAAAATAGGAACTACTGTTTAATGAGTGCCTACTACGGGCTTGACACCATGCTGGGTACTTTATGTACAGGTCTCTAATCCTTAATTTTCTCTGGAAAGGTTTTGACTCCTGTGTTATAAATGAGGTCATAGTTTAGAGATGATAAGTAGCTTGCCAAAGTTACAGGGCTGATGAGTGACATTTGAACCCAGGTATGTCTAATTCCAAAGCCTAATCATTTTCTACAACACTGAAAATATAATGGATTTTTCCCAAAGTACAAAAACACCCGCCTTCCCTCAGACCACCATGAGCCAATAGGAAATACACAATGTTCAAGAATAACATACTCTTTCCCCCAACGATGCAACATTTGGTGGTACCAGTGCACATCTCTTAAACACACAGTGAGAAATCCTCACACTACTCACACTCTGGTCATTATTACTCTAAACTCATTGCCTTGGAGTCTCAATCAGCAACTATAATGGCTTTTTAGATGGAAATTTAAGTCATTTAGCAACACACACAAAAGTGTCAGGGAGAAGTCCAAAAACATTTCAAGCTTGGCCCGTGGCCCTTTCTAAAAAAAAAAAAAAAAAAGCTAAGAATTGATGGGAAAGGAGTAGGAAAGTAGAACTTTGTGAAGGTGAAGAGAGTTAGAGCAGCTATTCTAGTAGACTGTGCAACCAATAAATATTTGTCCAGTAAACACGTAAGATGGCCAAATTGGTTTGAAAGGAGAGAACATGCCAAGTCTCCTTTTTTATAATAATCTTCATTCAGTGGCCTTACCTACATTACAGACCCACACATTGTTAGTTAAGGAGCTAATTTCAATGAGAAAGCATGCTCAAAAGAAGGTTGGGTGTTTTTTGTTTCTTTGTTTTTGGGTTTGTTTTTTTTTGGTTTTTGTTTGTTTTGTTTCTGGGGGGGGTTGTTTATTTTTTTGTTTGTTTGTTTGTTTTTGGTCTAACTAGGAGAAGATGCCCTAAATATATATTACAGGAATAGTTGGTAAAGTGTCAATAAGAATATAATTAGAATGTGGTGGGTATGTGGATAGGACCTTCTTGGTTAAATGCACTATGCTTTCTCAGTCTTTAGGCCCCTGATCAGTCATATAGAAATGTTTCCCAGTTCAATTTTCTTTGCCGCAATTCCTCTCTAAGTTTTGCAAAGGCTTTCTGTCATGAAGAAGGAGATGGTCAGTTGGGATCATGTTGATGCATTCTATCATTAGGATAAAATCTTTCCAGAAAAAAGTTAGAAACCTTCTTATAGGCTGAGCAATCCAAGCACCACCACTAATTGACATAAACAACTAACTTACAATGTGCAAATATAAGAACATCATGGGCATAGGGAAGTGTCAATTTCTAAATGACATGTTAAAAAACAAATATCAGCCGGGCACGGTGGCTCATGACTGTAATCCTAGCAATGTGGGAGGTCAAGGCAGGTGGATTGCCTGAACTCAGGAGTTTGGGACGAGCCTGGGGAACACGGAGAAACACTATCTCTACTAAAAAAAAGAAAATACAAAAAATTAGCTGGGCATGGCAGCATGCACCTGTAATCCCAGCTACTTGGGAGGCTAAGGCAGGAGGATCGCTTGAACCTGGGGGATGGAGGTTGCAGTGAGCCGAGATCACGTCATTGCACCCCAGCCTGGACAACAGAGCAAGACTCCTTCTCAGAAAATAAATAAATAAATAAATAAATAAATAAATAAATAGCTCTTCAATTATCATTTGAACTTTACTCAGGTGCATTCCCTAATTAAAGAAAACCATGAATGACTTCATATCATGTGTAGATCACTTTCACATGCCTCCATGGCATTGTTTTAGTGAATATTATAACTGCCATTTCTTCCTGTCTTTATTTAGTTTCTCAACTGCCTCTGACAAGTCCCCTTTTCTCCGCTGCCTGATTGCCCCTACCGGTGAATAGCTCTGAGATAGATGAATAAGATAACTTGGCAAAGTGAGAACTGCTTCATGGTAACATATTCTCCTCCATATTCTGTTCCCATCTAATTCTTCTCACTATTTAAGTCTCAGTTTAAATTTTACTCTCCCTTTCCCATAAGCTATGCCCCACCTTTCTCTTGACCATTCCTTTTTATTTTCAAACCCCATAGGCAGTTATACACTATACCACAAAACAAATCCTATACATTCTTTCTTGCTTTGCTCCTTAAGTACTGAATGGATTATTCCATTTTCTTCTTAATTCTATTGTTAACTGCCCTGATGGTATATATACACTTGGTCTTATATTTATTTCTCCCACCCTCAGACCTCTGTAAAAATGCTCTAAGTACTTGTTGATTGGAGAAGACATCAGAGGCTCTTGGACATCCTTTCTGAGCTGTGAATTTCAGTTTAGACAACTGGTTCAGGAATATTCTGTCAGGCTCTTCTAAAAACTGGACTTTTGAAGGTTTTGGAAATAAATCAAGGAGCCGGGAAACTGAGGTGCAGAGGAGTAGACTGAATGCTATGCTGACAGTCACATAACTAGTAAGAAACTCTACTGGAATTAAAACTCAGTTTGCCTCCTAGAGTCATCCTTTATATTAACCTCTACCTCTCATGACAGAAGAGAATCAGCAGATGGTGTGAAAATCAGTTTTGAAGATCAATAATAAGAGGCAAGAGTTACTGAACATCTACCGGGACTAGGGCCTTTATAACACTGTAATAATTCATTCAGAGGACTTTGTAAATACTGAAGGAATTACTGAATACACAAATAACTTCTACATCATTCTTTTAACCCTGTCATTAGCAATTATGATCTTCACTACACAGAAAGTGAAATAAGGCAAAGAAAAGTTACATAACTTATCCAAGGGACCAGAGCTACAGCCAAGATACTAACCTGTGTCTCTTTCATTTCAATATTTTACCTTTTTCTCTCTATTTTTCTGTCTCCTTAAATTTCCAGAAGTTGAATAGTGAGTGAAATCATTCCTTCAAGTGGCAAAGTTCTTCTAGAGACCATTTTATGTTTTTACAAGGGTATGTAATGAAAGATTATCAGGAGAGCTTCAAATACAGGGAAATAAAATCAAAATTCACTTGGAATTACAGATATTCAATATATTCAATAGTAGATACTCATAATTTTTTTCTTCATCTTTGCTTGTAGAAAATAATTCTTTCGAGAAGATCAGGGACAACGGATTTGAAGTCTACTTTGTGCTTCTAAATCCCCAATTCTGCTGAGAGTGAGACACCCCAGAACCGTAGAACTCCAGCAGCACCCAGCCAAACCCACCTCCACCATGGGGGCCATGACTCGGCTGTCGGCAGGTGTCCTTCTTGCTTTGCTTGCCCTCCTTACCGAAGGTGGGGTCCTCAAGAAAGTCATCCGGCACAAGCGACAGAGTGGGGTGAACATCACCCTGCCAGAGGAGAACCAGCCAGTGGTGTTTAACCACGTCTACAACATCAAGCTGCCAGTGGGATCCCAGTGTTCGGTGGATCTGGAGTCAGCCAGTGGGGAGAAAGACCTGGCCCCACCTTCAGAGCCCAGCGAAAGCTTCCAGGAGCACACAGTGGATGGGGAAAACCAGATTGTGTTCACACATCGCATCAACATCCCCCGCCGGGCCTGTGGCTGTGCCGCAGCGCCTGATGTTAAGGAGCTGCTGAGCAGACTGGAGGAGCTGGAGAACCTGGTGTCTTCCCTGAGGGAGCAATGTGCTGCAGGAGCAGGCTGCTGTCTCCAGTCTGCCATAGGTATGAGCTGGCGACCGGCCCAGTCCCACACTGTGCAAATACGGAGAAATGAAGAGCATAGCCGCATCCATCACTTGCTTCCAAAGTGGGCTCACTAGAAAACTAGCTTCCCAGAGTGTTCATTACAAAGAGATTTTATGTTCAAATAAATGTGGACACTGCAGCCATCTCTCTCCTGCTTGGAGGAGTCATGGCGACAACTGCTTCTCAGAGGAATTTTCAGGCTTCTGATAAACCCTGCTTTGAAAAACCCTATTTCACCTTAATTATAAGTTTCTAAAACGTATTTGACCATGAAATCTACCCACTTTCTACCCCAAAACCTATGAGTACGCCATGAAAATTCTCCCCAGAGAGCACTCTCTGATAGGTATTGGTGTGGCCCCATCACCTCATTGTACAAATAGAGAAACTGAGGCCTGGAAGGAGGATGGGATTCCTGAAGGTCCTCCAATAAGGAGTTAAGTTCCTCACATTTCAGTATTCTTACAAATGCACAGTGCTGCCTGTGATAGTGCTGAGTCTATAAGAATTAGAAAAAAAGTTCCAATTTAATAGCAATTATAATGATTACAATCATATAAGCTACCTCTGTGTAACAGGCACTGTTGTATTATCTCATTTAATCCTCCCAACAGCCCTTTAATAAGGTTAGATAAGGGAAAGATAAGTCCTCTTCTGCAGATCAAAGAAATGAGACTCAAAGGGATTAACCCACTGGCACAAGATGACACAAAGAGCAATAAGAGATAGGGGCTTTGACCGAGTGCAGTGGCTCACACCTGTAATCCCAGCACTTTGGGAGGCTGAGGTGGGCGGATAACCTGAGGTCAGGAGTTCAAGACCAGCCTGGCCTACATGGTGAAACCCCATCTCCACTAAAAATACAAAATTAGTCGGCTGTGGTGGTACATGCCTGTAATTCCAGCTACTCAGGAGGCTGAGGCAGAAGAATCACTTGAAACCAAGAGGCAGAAGTTGCAGTGAGCTGAGATCATGCCATTGCACTCCAGCTTAGGTGACAAGAGCGAAACACCATCCAAAAAAAAGAGAGAGAGGGAGAGAGACAGAGAGAGAAATAGGGACTTTGCATGTGCCTGTGTGTCTCCAGAGCTCATACTCTCCCATGGATGCCCTGTTTCCACATGCATCTTATTTCAAGGAATTTTGCTGCTTTGGAATTATGTCTTTATCTCCAATAACTAAAGTTGATAAAGCTATGAGTTTCAACAACTTCAAATCAGAGCTGAAAATCTGTGTCCGCCACTCAGAAAAAATGTTCTTCAACAATTATTTCAAGAGTAAACCTGGCTGGCCACAGTGGCTCACGCCTGTGATCCCAGCACTTTGGGAGGCCCAGGGGGGCGGATCACCTGAGGTCAGGAGTTTAACACTAGCCTGGCCACGGTGAAACCCTGTCTCTACTAAAAGTACAAAAAATTAGCCGGGCATGGTGGTGCACGCCTGTAATCCCAGCTACTCGGGAGGCTGCGGCAGGAGAATCGCTTAAACCCATTTGAAAACATTTTCTTTAGGCATAAGTTAGTTTATCTTCCACTTCTGCCAACTCCCTGGAAAAATGCAGATGAGAATACACAGCAGGAGTCATGCTAAGTAGTCAGTTAAAACGATTATTTAGAGCAGTGCTCTCTAATGAAAATATGAGTCATACATGTAATCTTAAATTTTCTAGCAGTCATGTGAAAGGAGAAACAGGTAAACATAATTTTAATCATCTCTTATTTAATTCAATGTAGCCAAAATATCAGTTTTTCAGCCTGAAATCAATATAAAAATTATTAATGGATATTTTTCAGTCTATTATTTCATACTATTTGGAATCTGATGTGTATTTTACACTTACAGAACATCTCAATTTAGACTAGCCACATTTCAATGCCTAATAACCACGTGTGGCCAAGGGCCACCATACTAGACAGTACAGACTTAGACTCTCACTTCACAAATCAGCTTTAAAAAAATTCTTACTTCCTGCTGTCAAGAAGGAGATAAAATATATTAATACAAGCTGTTTCTAGGTACAGAGAATATAGAGTGAATATATTCCAGTGCAGATTATTTAGAAGTGGGTTTTGTTTCTTCTCCTTAAGCTCCATGGAGATCAGACCAGTGACTTCTGCAAACTGAGCTAAGGCAATATTTAGGCCTCAAGGAGCTCGAGTAATGTCAACCTTGACCCCACATTCTCCAGGTTGACCTCCACTTAGCCTTCAGGATAGAAATAAATAAAAGATAAAGGCACGATACTTTTCTGGTGACAGAGCCAAACTGAAAGGTGTCCTTATAGAATTAGAAAGCCATTAGCTACCTCATTTTAGTTGTGGAAAATTAGAATGTTTTGGTTATATAAACCCACATACCAACTTGAGCCAACCTTCCACCAAAAACTTTGGAAAAGAAAACAGAAAAAAATAACAAGGACACAAGAGTGAGCTCTTAAGGGGTTCACTTAACTCGGATATTCCCCAGGGAAGTGGGCTATTGGCCCAACTTCATCTATAAGAAAACTAAGCTCCAGATAGTCTAAATCCCTTGCCAAATGTGGCATAGATATTGAATCAAAAAGTTAGAATTACATTCAGCTCAACAACTATTTCTTGGGAATCTTTTATGTGCCCGGCCTTGACCACGCACTAAAGAAATAGTAACATAGTGGCCAGGCATGGTGGCTCACGCCTGTAATCCCAGCACTTTGGGAGGCCAAGGCGGGCAGATAACAAGGTCAGGAGATCGAGACCAGCCTGGCTAACACGGTGAAACACCATCTCTACTAAAAACACAAAAAAATTGGCCCAGCGTGGTGATGGCCTCCTGTAGTCCCAGTTACTCAGGAGGCTGAGGCAGGAGAATGGCATGAACCAGGGAGGCAGAGCTTGCAGTGAGCAGAGATGGTGCCACTGCACTCCAGCCTGGGTGACAGAGCGAGACTCCGTCTCAAAAAAAACAAACAAACAAAAAATTATATATATAGTAACACAGCCCAGCCTAATGTATGACTCATAATCATCATAGAAATAGTAAGACTTCTTGAAAATGTGACAAAAACTATGAATACACTCCCCAGGGGTGGAAATACACACACACACTCACACACACACACCCCTATGCATAATCACACACTGTTTTGGCATACAAGCCTATAATTTTGGGGAGTTCAGGTTATGAATTCCTACCTGGTATAACTGGATGTGAGTCTCATCTGATTTCACACACTACAACAAATGGTTCTCAAGCCAGATGGAGCCTGAGGATGCAACCATCCTTCAGCTGAATTTGAATCTGGGTGCCCTGGGTAGATGCCGAGAAATGTGGCTGCTTAAGCCTGGCTGAGAACTTCTGTTTCTTTTGTTGCAGGCCGCGTGGACACCAGGCCCTTCTGCAGCGGTCGGGGCAACTTCAGCACTGAAGGATGTGGCTGTGTCTGCGAACCTGGCTGGAAAGGCCCCAACTGCTCTGAGCCCGAATGTCCAGGCAACTGTAACCTTCGAGGCCAGTGCATTGATGGGCAGTGCATCTGTGACGAGGGCTTCACGGGCGAGGACTGCAGCCAGCTTGCTTGCCCCGGCGACTGCAATGACCAGGGCAAGTGCGTGAATGGAGTCTGCATCTGTTTTGAAGGCTACGCCGGGGCTGACTGCAGCCGGGAAATCTGCCCGGTGCCCTGCAGTGAGGAGCACGGCACGTGTGTAGATGGCTTGTGTGTGTGCCACGAAGGCTTTGCAGGTGATGACTGCAACAAGCCTCTGTGTCTCAACAATTGCTACAACCGTGGGCGATGCGTGGAGAATGAGTGCGTGTGTGATGAGGGTTTCACGGGTGAAGACTGCAGTGAGCTCATCTGCCCCAATGACTGCTTCGACCGGGGCCGCTGCATCAATGGCACCTGCTACTGCGAAGAAGGCTTCACAGGTGAAGACTGCGGGAAACTCACCTGCCCGCATGCCTGCCATGGCCAGGGCCGGTGCGAGGAGGGGCAGTGCGTATGCGATGAGGGCTTTGCCGGTGTGGATTGCAGCGAGAAGAGGTGTCCTGCTGACTGTCACAATCGTGGCCGCTGTGTAGACGGGCAGTGTGAGTGTGATGATGGTTTCACGGGAGCTGACTGTGGGGAGCTCAAGTGTCCCAATGGCTGCAGTGGCCATGGCCGCTGTGTCAATGGGCAGTGTGTGTGTGATGAGGGCTATACTGGGGAAGACTGCAGCCAGCTACGGTGCCCCAATGACTGTCACAGTCGGGGCCGCTGTGTCCAGGGCAAATGTGTATGTGAGCAAGGCTTCAAGGGCTATGACTGCAGTGACATGAGCTGCCCCAATGACTGTCACCAGCACGGCCGCTGTGTGAATGGCATGTGTGTTTGTGATGACGGCTACACAGGTGAAGACTGCCGGGATCGCCAGTGCCCCCGGGACTGCAGCAACAGGGGCCGCTGTGTGGACGGACAGTGCGTCTGTGAGGACGGCTTCACCGGCCCTGACTGCGCAGAACTCTCCTGTCCAAATGACTGCCATGGCCGGGGTCGCTGTGTGAACGGGCAGTGTGTGTGCCATGAAGGATTCATGGGCAAAGATTGCAAGGAGCAAAGATGTCCCAGTGACTGTCATGGCCAGGGCCGCTGCATGGACGGCCAATGCATCTGCCACGAGGGCTTCACAGGCCTGGACTGTGGCCAGCGCTCCTGCCCCAGTGACTGCAGCAACTTAGGACAATGCGTCTCAGGCCGCTGCATCTGCAACGAGGGCTACGCCGGAGAAGACTGCTCAGAGGGTGAGTCCCAGGGTGCAGACCAGCGTGATGGCTGTAATGGAGTGGACTCCTAGTATGGGTTGGAAAACTATGTTTATATTTATAAACATACATACACACTGATTCTTTGCACATATTAATATATCCATTTAGACACACACCCATAATGACTCTTTAAGGGGGCCCTGTCATTCAGTTGTTACAAGGTGACCTATTTAAGGGCTGAAGGGCTCAGAGAGGTTATATAATTGTCCCAGGGACACATAGCTGACACATCACAGAGCTGCTATTCGAGTCTACCTAACTCATCTACATAGAGTTTAACATGTAGTGTTCAAGATGAGGTAGATAAAGGGATAACCTCTCTTTTGCTAAATGTCAACTTTATTTCCTACTCTCCACTGACATCAAACCAACAGTAAAAAAGTCTCTCTATTTGGATGGACGTAAAAATTCAGCCAAATTGAATATGCAGTGAGATTACATAAAAACAACTGTTTCAAATGCATACTCAGCTAAAGACTAAATGCCTATTATCTGCAAGATTGACCTGTCTTTTAATTGTCTTTTGTAACTAGTTTTGGTTTTTTGTTTGTTTCGTTTCTTTAATCCTAAAGCTCCTATCCTTAAAAGGGCACTATTTCTGGCAGTTGGTAAGGGTCCTGGTACATAGTAAGGGCTGAGGAAACCCTGGTTAAATGAAAACACAGGAGAGAAATATAATGTTCATGTTTAATGAGTGTCTTCTTTGTGCTTCTCTCATCCTCCCATATTATAATTGTCATAATGGAGAATCTTTGCCTTTACTAAAGTTATTGGAATCTAGACATAAATAAATGGCTTTGTGTTCAGTGCGGCCCAAGCAGGGAAGCCTGGTTGGAAAGAACACCAGGCTGGCAGGGAGGAGATATAAGTTCTAAACTTGATGAGGTGAGCAAGCTTGGTCAAGTCATTCTGCCTTACTTACCTCTATAAAATAAGGAATTAGACCAGATGAACCCAAAATACCCTCCCAGTGCTAGGGACATGTAACTCAAAGTTCAGAGCAGGGAGTCAGGCTCAGACTGCACTTTCCCATGCCAACAGCCTGCATCTGAACTAAGACTCAGGGAGCAGAGAAAGTTGGAGAGGCCAAAACACCAAAGGGACTCCAGCCTGAAGGAAATGGACTAAGGAACAGCCACTACAGGTCTTAAGATGGATCACAGCAGGGGGTCCTTGATACTGTCTGCATTTTAGAGGCAGTGGAAGATCTTCAGACCTCTGTGGCTGACAGTGGAAGAGACAGGTCAAGAGAAACAAACCTAGAGAGATTTTATAGGGCATATTGTTGACACCAGATGTCCTTTCTTATTCCTGCCAGTGTCTCCTCCCAAAGACCTCATCGTGACAGAAGTGACGGAAGAGACGGTCAACCTGGCCTGGGACAATGAGATGCGGGTCACAGAGTACCTTGTCGTGTACACGCCCACCCACGAGGGCGGCCTGGAAATGCAGTTCCGTGTGCCTGGGGACCAGACGTCTACCATCATCCGGGAGCTGGAGCCTGGTGTGGAGTACTTTATCCGTGTATTTGCCATCCTGGAGAACAAGAAGAGCATTCCTGTCAGTGCCAGGGTGGCCACGTGTGAGTGAGCATAACTCTTTAGGGTAGCCTCACCTGACCTCAGCCCACCCAGTATATAACCCTCCCTTGCCACGGCCCCCTACAATCCTATAGTTGTTCTTTATAGTTATACCAAATAAGAGCCTAGAATTAAGTCCATAGAATCATTTCTTAAAGAAATCCCTCGTTTTCCATGAAATCTTTCTCCTTGCTCTCCTGTATACTTCCTGCCAGAGAAAATCATTACAAGTAACATTTAGCAAGTGTTTACTATGTATCAGACTTTGTTGTAAGCAGTCTACATACTAGTACAAGAATGGTCATTTGGCCGGGCAGGCGTGGTGGCTCATGCCTGTAATCCTAGCACTTTGGGAGGCCAAAGCAAGTGGATCACCTGAGGTCACAAGTTCAAGACCAGCCTGGCCAACATGGTGAAACCCCATCTCTACTAAAAATACAAAAATTAGCCAGGCGTGTTGGTGCATGCCTGTAATCCCAGCTACTCGGGAGACTGAGGCGGAGAATAGCTTGAAACCAGGAGGCAGAAGTTGCAGTGAGCTGAGATCATGCCACTGCACTCCAGCCTGGGCGACAGAATGAGACTTTGTCTCAAGAAAAAAAAAAAAAAAGAGTCCTCATTATATGAGTTAGTATATGTATGAAATAGGATCTATTGTTAACTCCATTTTACGGATGAGGAAACTGAGACTACATGGTTAAGCATCTTATCCCAAATCATGCGGTTAACAAGGAGTAGAGGCAAAACTTTAACCCTGGCAGTCCTGGCAGTCCTGGCAGGTTTATGTTCTTAACCACTCTATTACTTTTCAGTGGAGCTCACTGACTATTTTTTTTAAGTGGAAACATTCTGGTTTATGAGTTTAGCATCATTATAATTATCTTCATATCTGAAAAGCAAGCTCTGGCTAGAAATCGACACTTTCTTGCTTAATAATAACATTGGCTGCCATTTATTCAACTTGCTCTGTGTGCCACGAACCAGGCCCAGCAGTCTACACATTGCAGTGGAGTATATCACTCACACCTCAATGCATTCCCAAGAAGTAGACATATTTACCTTCTTTTTCCAGGTGAAGAAACTCAGGCTTAGAGCATTGTGTGCAATTTGCTCAAGTTCACATTAATAGTAGAGCTTAGATTCTAACCCCAAGTCTGTCTGATTCCAAAGCCTGTGTTCATTTTAGACTTAACCATATGAAATTGCCAAAATTAATCATGCCATTTATCCTAATAATAATTTTTATACAACCTCATAGTAGACCTCATCCCAGAAGAAGCTTTAAAAGGACTCCTGCTCTGGTTGTCAGCCCCTGACTGTTGCAGACATCCAGTCTGGTTTAGTGGAATCGTGGCTGTGTTGCCCAACCACACACCTGCCCTATCCTTATGTTCTATTTGTGTTGTTACTTACAGACTTGCCTGCACCTGAAGGCCTGAAATTCAAGTCTATCAAGGAGACATCTGTGGAAGTGGAGTGGGATCCTCTAGATATCGCTTTTGAAACCTGGGAGATCATCTTCCGGAATATGGTAAGGAATACAAAAGAGCAGATCCATTTGATCTCAAGAATTTGAAAGATGACCAAAGGGTTCTGAAGACTTCTGTATCAACTCATTTTCCTTAGTTTTTCGTGGAGGACAAGGCTCTAATTAGCATGTTTTGTGTTTGCATCTATATTTTAAGGGATGTTGGTTTTCCCCTGATTTTAGTAAGTCAGTAAGTTTAGCACTTAGGGCTGATACCCTAGACAAAGAGAAGTTGTCACCTCAAGGTTCCAATTATCCTCATCACCTTGGGAATCTCTACTCAGATGCAAAGAAGAGAAGAAATGGTCTCTCCCTCAAACTACAGTACATCTCAGATTTGAGCAACGCTTCTCTCCAGACCCAAATGTACACGTGAGGGAGGGAACTTGTTCTCTGAATTTAAGCCCAGGCTCTGCCACCAACTAGCTGTGTGACTTTGCAACAATCACCCTGCTTCTCTGATGCTGGCCTCAGTCTACCAAAGGAGGGATTGAGCTTGTGCCTTCAGAATTCCTTTGGCTCTCACATTCTGTCATTTGACTTGCATGACAAAGGGGTAAATGTTTACAAGAGGGAGAAACAAACTAGAGAAATGTCTTTATCATCACTGTATCCTCTGTAGCTCACATACTGATCTGATGCATAGTAAGTGCCTAATGAATAGATGAAAGAATAAAAGAGGAATGAATGAATGCAGAGTGAATGAGTCACATAAATTAAGAGACTGACACCTCCCCTAAGTCTTACTAAGCTGCCTCTATCTCTCAGAATAAAGAAGATGAGGGAGAGATCACCAAAAGCCTGAGGAGGCCAGAGACCTCTTACCGGCAAACTGGCCTGGCTCCTGGGCAAGAGTATGAGATATCTCTGCACATAGTGAAAAACAATACCCGGGGCCCTGGCCTGAAGAGGGTGACCACCACACGTGAGTATCACCTTTAATACTTATAGAATGATAAGGCTGATTGTACCTCATAGCGCCTCCTGGTTGAGAAAGTGCCTTCTCATATAGCATCTGTATCATTTAACTTTTGCTACATTTTTAAAAGTCCAGATACAGTGGTTTAAAATAACAATTCTTTGCATGTTGGTGATTTGGGTTTGGGCTCAGCTGAGCAGTTTATCTGTTCTTGGCTGCACTCCTCATATATCTGTGTGCTTTAGGGGTGGATTGGCCTAGGATGACCTTAGCCAAGATGGTGTCTTTTTGTTTCGCAGGATCTCTCATTCTCCAGGATGCTGGTCCTGTTCACACAGCTATTGAACAGGTTCAAAATTGGCATTATATCACTTCTATCAAAGCACATCCCATGGCCAGTTTATATTTAAGGAATAGAGAAACAGATCCATCTCTTGATGAAAGGAATTTCAAAATCGCCTTTCAAAGGGGCGTGACTACCTGAAGATAATTAAGCCCATTGCTAACAATCTACCATATGGCTAGTTTAATATTAGCACCCAGTTCTAGGACAGAGGAAGGGAAAATATTAATGTTAAGGCTTAAAGAAGCTCAATGACTTTAACAACATATAGGTAACACTATCAGGGGCATAACTTTAAGCCAGGGTAAGTTTTATAACTTTAACCCCATTTCCACTAACATTGACTAGGCTCTGGTTTATGCAGAATGTTAATTCCATCTCTTCAATGGGAACCTAAATAAAATTTCATTCAGTACTAATGATGTCAGAACTTCTTGGGAGTAGAATAGGATTTAGCAGTACTAGATCATTTGGTGAGAAAAAGACCTGAATTTGGAGTTGCTCCAACAGGAAGCGACTTTTTTTTTCCTTTTTTTCTGTCACCCAGGCTGGGGTGCAGTGGTACAATCTCAGCTCACTGCAACCTCTGCCTCCTGGATTCAAGTGGTTCTTCTGTCTTAGTCTCCCAGTTAGCTGGGATTACAGGCTCCCGCCACCACACCTGACTAATTTTTTTGTATTTTAGTAGAGAGGGGGTTTCAGCATGTTGGCCAGGCTGGTTTCCAACTCCTGACCTCAAGTGATCCACCCACCTCAGCCTCTTAAAGTGCTAGGATTACAGATGTGAGCCACCGTGCCAGGCCGCAATGTTTTAAAAAGAAAAACGTACATAATTTTGCACTTCCATATAGGAAAACCTCTTTATTTTCTTCAAGATAACATATGCGCCAACTCTTTAAGTAATTGACTCTTCTTGGCAGGGGTTGTTGGAAAAATTAAATCAGTTGCTAATGACAAGAAAGAACATCTTGCGTTTAAATATTTGCACATTTTGCCTAGCTCAGAGCCAATTCAAAGAATTTTCTCTTCCATAAGTAAGTGTTTTCCATCATCCTGACAACATCACTCTGTGGTAGGTAGAAAAGCAGGTACCAACAGGAAAAAAAAAAAATCATTAGATCACCAGAAAGACAAAGAAAAGACAAAGCAAATGCTTAGTTGCTATGGAGGAGGTACACTGACAATACAAAAGACTTTTTTTTTCACTGCTCTTTTCTTTTTTATCTAAATTTGGGAATTGTCTGCTTTATTTCTTCTTATTTTAGATTTTTTAAAATCTAAATTTGGGAATCGTCTGCTTTATTTCTTCTTATTTTAGAACAAACATTCCAACATTTGAAGTTGCATAATCATATAAATTTCAACATAGGGGGACAGATATTTACCTGTTTATTTTGTATTTTTAGTACAGACAGGATTTCACCATGTTGGCCGGCCACTGTGGCCGGCCGCAATTTACCACATATACCTGAAACCTTTGAACCTTTAACCTTTTTTCCAGATTTAAAGGGCCTTAAATTTCCAGTTCAAAAACATTTGGCTCCTTCTGTCTGGCATCTATATCAAGGTGGTATTATATTTACTTTTGAGGTCGATATTTTTGAAAGGTGTTGTCACGTAAAGGGGGAAAAGGAGGGGCTTTGGATTCAATGAGTTCTGAGTTTGAATTTCATCTTTACCATTCACCATCACCTTGGAAAAATCTATTTCTTTAAGCTCCAGATCCAACAGCTGAAAAATGGGTTTACAGTATCCTCCTTGTGAGGTTGTCATAAGACTCAAGACATAAATAACAAAGCACCATGTTTGCACCTGATAAGTACAGAGCATTGTTAGTTTCTGCTATTCAAGGGCCCCAAATCTAGGGGGACATCAGTGTCCTTGACCGAATCTCCACTTCTTTAATGTAAGGGGACTAAGGAAGGCAGTAGGTACGGTTTGAGTGCTTGCTAGCACCTATAATGACATAGAGCAGGCAGCTTCTGTCCTTTTTTGTGGCATCATTTTCGTTGTGCATTTTATATCATCTGTGAGCCGAGACTGATGTATCAACACCTAGACTTCAAAAACAGACTCTGCAGTTTTCTCACAATCAGCTGTGAATTATTCTTCCTTTTCATTCGCCATATAAAGTCAATTTCCTGTCACTTGTTATTGTTTACTGAACAAACGCTGAAAACACAAACATGAAGAAGAAGACGACGACGATGACGAGGAAGAAGAAGAAGAAGAGGAAGAAGAAGAAGAAGACGACAACGATGACGAGGAAGAAGAAGAAGAAGAGGAAGAGGAAGAAGAAGAAGAAGAAGAAGAAGAAGAGGAAGAAGAAGAAGAAGAAGAAGAAGAAGAAGAAGAAGAAGAAGAAGAAGAAGAAGAAGGAGAAGGAGAAGGAGAAGGAGAAGGAGAAGGAGAAGGAGAAGGAGAAGGAGAAGGAGAAGGAGAAGGAGAAGGAGAAGGAGAAGGAGAAGGAGAAGGAGAGGAAGAGGAAGAGGAAGAGGAAGAAGAAGAAGAAGAAGAAGAAGAAGAAGAAGAAGAAGAAGAAGAGGAAGGGGAAGGAGAGGGAGGGGAAGGAGAAGCAGAAGGGGAAGAAGAAGGGAAGAAGAAGAAGAGGAGGAAGAAGAGGAGGAAGAAGAGGAAGAAGAAGAGGAGGAGAAGGAGGAGGAAGAGGAAGAGGAAGGAGAAGGAGAGGAAGAGGAAGAGGAAGAAGAAGAAGAAGAAGAAGAAGAAGAAGAAGAAGAAGAAGAAGAAGAAGAAGAAGAAGAAGAAGAAGAAGAAGAAGAAGAAGAAGAAGAAGAAAGGAGAAGGAGAAGGAGAAGGAGAAGGAGAAGGAGGAGAAGAAGAAAAGAAGAAGAAGATTCACTGAATACCCAGAATGTGCCTGTCTCTATACTGGGAATTTAAAAAGACTCACTCTCTGAATGAATGAATAACCCCACCTAAATTGACTCAAACTGTACAGAAATCTGTTACGAAACAATGAGACAGATGTGATATTAGAATGCTCTTTAAGGACAGTAGCAGCCACAGGGAGGGAATACATGTTTACCTTACTGAAGCCGGGTTTAAGAAAGGCTTCTCATTAGGAGACAACATTTAAGTGGGATTTTGAAGGATGCATAGGAGATTTTTACAGGGAAGTGTGGTCTTAGAAAGAAGAGAGAACAGCATGTACAGAGACCAGGTGGTGCCCAACAGCATAATGTGCTTCCAGAGCTCTGAGCATCTGTCAGAGTACAACAGATAGTGGGTGGGGCAGAAAAGGTCAAGAAGAGCATGCAAAGATAGGCACGGCTGGAAATAGCAATGACTTTCTTGCGTGAATTCCTTTTCATCAAAAATAACTTTTCATACACTGTCAAGACAGTCTACTGCCTCACTTCTCTGCTTTGTAATTCTGTTGGAAAAGTTTTGAACCATCCAGGAAGTTTTGCCTAATTAAAAATTTAAAGAGACCAAGTTCATTTTTTCAAATAAAGTATCCCCAAAGCATGTTTCCTCAACTTATGAGAACAGTAATAATACCAATAATGATAATAACAAAAGAACAACCTTTTTTTTTTTCGTTTTCATGTGACTCCATGGGCCAGGCTTTGTGCTAGATGTTTTGCAAGCTTTATCTCTGTTAAGATTTGAAAAACAAAAAACAAAAACAAAAAACACTAGAGGTAGCTGCTATTATCCCTACTTATAGTTTATCAAACCAAAAACAGGTTCAGAAAGGTAAAATAAAGTCAAGCCGTTAGTATCTATCTAAGCATTCACCCACAGATCTGGAGAATTACAAAGTCCTCTCTGCTCAGCCTCAGGCACTGGCCCTAACCTCTGAAACCTCTCTGTCCTATGCCCATCATAGGCTTGGATGCCCCTAGCCAGATGGAGGTGAAAGATGTCACAGACACCACTGCTTTGATCACCTGGTTCAAGCCCCTGGCTGAGATAGACGGCATTGAGCTGACCTACGGCATCAAAGACGTGCCAGGCGACCGTACCACCATCGATCTCACAGAGGACGAGAATCAGTACTCCATCGGGAACCTGAAGCCCGACACTGAGTACGAGGTGTCCCTCATCTCCCGCAGAGGCGACATGTCAAGCAACCCAGCCAAAGAGACCTTCACAACAGGTAAAAGGCCTCTGCCTGTTAACAGATACAGTAAAGGAAAGATTGAAAGATTTCCATCCCACTCCATGTTGGGGTATCTTCCAGGCTCATTTTACAGTTAAAAAAAAAAGGAGTATTTCTACTCATGTAAATTTTAAAATATTGTAGCAATTTATTAATTAATTTTTCAAAAAAAATTCCAAATAACCTTCCAAAGCACTTTTGGGGCTGGGGGGCCTATATAGAAGATGCTGGTCAGATATTCTGAGACAAAAGTTCTGATTAAAATAAAGTTCAAATAAATATTTTTAAAGTAAAATACAGTATATGGAAAACATATATGACAAATGAGCCTCCTAACACCTTAGCCTATGGCATTATTTTAAAAGTTCGAAAGTGTCAATTTTTCATTCAGTAAATATTTTTTCGGAGCTCAGTAAGTACTTTGTGAATTATTAGAAATATGATGAGGAGGCTGGGTGTGGTGGCTCATGCCTGTAATCCCAGCACTCTGGCAGGCTGATGCAGGCAGATCACGAGATCAAGAGATCAAGACCATCCTGGTCAACATGGCAAAACCCTGTCTCTACTAAAAATACAAAAATTGGGGTCGGGTGCAGTGGCTCACACCTGTAATCCCAGCACTCTGGGAGGCCGAGGCGGGCGGATCATGAGATCAGGAGATTGAGACCATACTGGCTAACACAGTGAAATCCCATCTCCACTAAAAATACAAAAAAAAAAAATTGCCAGGCATGGTGGTGGGTGCCTGTAGTCCCAGCTACAGGCTGAGAGAGGAGAATCGCATGAACCCGGGAGGCAGAGCTTGCAGTGAGCCGAGATCGCGCCACTGCACTCCAACCTGGGTGACAGAGCGAGACTCCGTCTCAAAAATAAAAACAAAAATAAAAATAAATAAATTTTAAAAAATAACCGGGCATGGTGGTGTGCTCCTGTAATCCCAGCTACTCAGGAGGCTGAGGCAGGAGAATCACTTGAACCTGGGAAGCAGGGGTTGCAGTGAGCCGAGATCATGCCACTACACTCCAGCCTGGTGACAGAGGGAGACTCTGTCTCAAAAAAATAAAGAAAGAAAGAAATATGATGAGAAAATGCAAAAGACCAGCTTTTACACGCATGAACTTATTTTTAAGTCTTTGCATTGTTCTTTAACCACAAAGTCTGAGAAAAACACAAATGACTAAAGTGTCGCACTCATCCGTAATAGGGAAAGGTGCCAAATCTGCAGCACTTGTTTAGATTTGCACATCAACTATGGGGACAGATGAATGTGCTGAGATTTTGTAATTTATCTCCAGTTCCAGGCACATTTCATATGTCAGCTTGGGCTATCAAAGACTCTTGCTCTCTTGTGACTGATATGTTCAATGCAAATGCTCCTTCTTCTCTCAAACAGGCCTCGATGCTCCCAGGAACCTTCGACGTGTTTCCCAGACAGATAACAGCATCACCCTGGAATGGAGGAATGGCAAAGCAGCTATTGACAGTTACAGAATTAAGTATGCTCCCATCTCTGGAGGGGACCACGCTGAGGTTGATGTTCCAAAGAGCCAACAAGCCACAACCAAAACCACACTCACAGGTGAGCTCTGCATCTCTGCAAGCCTGAGCCAGCCAGCCCTAGAGGGCCCTTAAAGGATGGGCACCTGCTCCCATGTGTCCCCATTTGCAATCCTCAGAAATAAGTCCAATTTCCAGAATTACTGCTTACTTGGATTGCAGCGAGTTCTTTTGTAAAACATTCTGAACATTGGTCGTCGCCTTCAGAGACCAACTCAAAGCCATTTTTATCATCCTCTGAAAGTCTTTCTGATTTCAGGATGAATCTCAACTTGCACATTCTCTCCTTAGGTCTGAGGCCAGGGACTGAATATGGGATTGGAGTTTCTGCTGTGAAGGAAGACAAGGAGAGCAATCCAGCGACCATCAACGCAGCCACAGGTGAGGCACACCTGGGATTCCCATCCCACTGAGCAGGTGCTGGGCAGATGAGACAGGGCCCATGTGGCCAAAACCTATTCAAAGAGAAAAAGTAGAAGCCCAGAGGAGAAAGGGCCCTGTAGTATCACCTAGCCCCAATGTCAAAATTCAAAAGGAACATAAGTGTGGTCCATCTGTGTGATGCCAACATCATCCCCTGTACGGAAAGGGAGACTGGGGATTTTTGTTGTTGTTGTTGTTGTTGTTGCTGTTGTTGTTGTTGTTGTTGTTTTTGAGATGGAGTCTCACTCTGTCACCAAGCTGGAGTGCAGAGGCATGATCTCAGCTCACTGCAACCTCCACCTCCTGGGTTCAAGAGATTCTCCTGCCTCAGCCTACCAAGTAGCTGAGACTACAGGTGTGCGCCACCATGCCCAGCTAATTTTTCTATTTTTAGTAGAGACTGGGTTTCGCCGTGTTGGCCAGGATGGTCTCAATCTCTTGACCACATGATCCGCCCGCCTTGGCCTCCCAAAGTGCTGGGATTGGACTCGTGAGCCACTATGCCTAGCCGGGATTTTTTAAAAGAAAAATTGGAACCAGACTTTATAAGAAATTCACGAACATTTTTAAGTTGGTAATCAATTGCATCTTTTAAATAAACCATTGTCTAGTCCAAACACATCTGTGGGGTTTTCTCTGAGAAAACACCTAACTTTTATACCCCTGTCAAGCAGATTATAAGTAACGGGATTGTAGTTTAAGTCCAGGCTCTGCACTTACCTGTCATATCCTGTAGCCACAGCCTGCAGGTGAAGATGCTGAAGGGTTACCTGATTTGAGGTCATTGATTCTTCCCTCAAGATTTTTTTTTCCATTTTTCTAATAAGTATGCACTGCAAAAAGAAAACTCCTCCTCTGCCTCTCCCCCAGCCCCCAGCCCCCAGCACCCAGCTTACCTCCCTGCAGACACTATGAGGAAGAGGGAGGCTGGTGTGTAAAGAGGAGATGGAGCATCGTTGAGATTCTACATTATGCAGGATGCAAGGCTGGGCATTTACATGACAATTCTTTTTCTTTTAATCTTTTGATTTTGAGATAATTGCAGATTCATATGCAATTTTGAGAAATTATACAGAGAGATTCCCTGTGCCCATCACCCAGGTTCCCCCAAGGGTAGCATCTTGCATAAATGTAGACGAATATAACAACTGAGAAATTGACATTGGTGTAATCTGTCAACTCTATATTTCACCAGTTTTGCATACACTCATTCATGTGTGTGTATATACTTAGTTCTATGCAATTTTATCGCACATGTAGATTTGTGAATGCACCACTAGATTCAAGATACAGAACAGTCTTACTACAAGAATCCCATGTGCTACCCTTTGCAGCCACAGCCACCTCCCTCCCTTTGCCCCTCTGCCTAACCCTGGGCATTCATTTATCTGTTCTTCATCTCTATGATTTTGCCATTTCAAGAATGCTGCATAAATGGGATCCTACACATATTAATCCATTTGTGTTACTGTAACAAGAATATCTTAGACCAAGTAACTTATAAACAGAAGGAATTTATTTCTCACAGTTCTGAAGGCTGCAGAGTCCAAGATCAAGATGCCAGCAGATTTGGTGTCTGATGAGGGCCTGCTTTCTGGCTGACAGTGGGCCATCTTTCTACTGTTCCCTCACAGGACAGAAGGGGCAAGGTCTCCTTTACAAGGGCACTACTCCCATTCATGAGGCCTCCCAAAAGTCCCTAGATCCAAATACCTTCACTCTGGGGATTAGGTTTCAACATAAGAACTTTAGGGAGGCACAGACATTCAGTGCATAGCGATACAGCATGTAACCTTTTGAAACTGGCTTTTTTTCCTTCAGCATAATTCTCTCGAGATTCATCTAAATTGCTTCTTTTATCAATAGTTGGTTCCTTTTAACCGCTTTAAATTTGACTAGCATTTCATGGAATGGATATTCCATGACATTTTTAATCTTCTCAGACTCCAATGGAGTCATGTGGATAATGTATAATTAGACCTATTTTACAAAAGTAAAAAGAGAGACCCAGAGAGGTGACTCTCCTGTGGTCCCTCAGCTCCTCTGTGGCAAACCCACAGAGGAGCTCAGAGGCCAAATTCCAGCCCAGAGGCAGTTGACTTTCAACCCCAGAAGCAGCCCTGCCTTGCAGCCTGAAGAGCATTCATCTCTCTGTTCTCCTCCCAGAGTTGGACACACCCAAGGACCTTCAGGTTTCTGAAACTGCAGAGACCAGCCTGACCCTGTTCTGGAAGACCCCGTTGGCCAAGTTTGACCGCTACCGCCTCAATTACAGCCTCCCCACAGGCCAGTGGGTGGGAGTGCAGCTTCCAAGAAACACCACTTCCTATGTCTTGAGAGGCCTGGAACCGGGACAGGAGTACAATGTCCTCCTGACAGCCGAGAAAGGCAGGCACAAAAGCAAGCCCGCACGCGTGAAGGCATCCACTGGTGAGTCTGCCCTGAGCTTCCTCCAAACTCTAGGTTGATTCTGAGGTTAGCAGATCTGCTCAGTCAGGGTGTCCTTACATGAGAAAGCCAAATGCAAAAGCAAGCCACTTTGTCCATCCCTGAAGTCCCTAAACACCACTTTGAAAGCACTGCTTATTCGTCTTTCCTGCCTCCTGTCAATTGATACAGCAAAGTTCCCCCACTGGGAAATAGGGGTTTTAAAATAAAATATTTCTTCCTAGGAGAACTTAAAACCTCAGGGTTTGTGTTTCAATTTACCTATGATTTTTGTTTTCTTTTTTTAACTGTGTGTGCATCATAAAATCTTTTAAGTTGTTTCTTGTTTATTTCCTCCTTTTAGCCTAACAATGAACTTACCTTTCATTTTACTTCATTTAAAGATGGCCAAGATGTTGGTAATAATATTTTTTTGGGTTATTTTACACAAACTGTTTTTATTCCAGGTCTTTTGCTTTCTGCCAAGGTTACCCCTGAAGAGTGGCACATGGCCATTTGAGACTTCCACGGTGCCCTCTCATTTTCTCTTTTCTCTTAGTCATTAAGACATTAACCTAGTTTGTCTATGATGACAGCTGAATCCTGACATTGTGGCCCATGCAACCTGTGTCCATTCTGGCCCATGCAACCTGTTCGCTGAACCTGCTGCCATGCTTACTTGGTGGCTAAACTGAAGAGACAACCAGGTTTTTAAAATATTTCCTCCTTTACGAAAAATAAGCCTATTCAATTTTGGCCACCAAATATTCAAAAAGTATAGGTGGAAAATGTTACTTCTCCAGGGTTTGGCAAGTAACAGTCTTTACTTCCAATTTAATTAGTAAGCATGTTTTGAGTACCTACTGCATACATTGTACAGTACTGATATTTGAGGAAAAGTAGTTCCCAAAGTCAGCATTGTTATGTGGACTAATTTGTGCCTGCTCATAGTGCTTGGGGAAGACTAGATACTCAGAATGCTAGACAGAACTCAAGAAAAAGAGTGATCCAAGGAAATCAGGAGAGCTGACAAAGGTGTTACAGCAAGAGATGTTATTCCAGTTGAAGCTTGATATGCAAGAAAAGGGTTAGAAGCATGGATATATTTGGAAATGGCTTTAAGAGTCTTTCTCACAGTATCTTCAGTCTCAAATCACAGTCACTTACACAAGATAGAAGTTGGTTTTCTTTCTTATAAAATGAATCTGGAGCTGGGAGGCACAGGGATAACAGTAGTTTCAAATTGTCAGGCACCAAGGCTGCTTCTGTCTTTCTTTTCCACCATTTTTAGTCCTTGGCTTCCATTCTCAGAGTCATCTCAGTGTCACAACATGGCTGCTGTAGTACATCCATTACATCTGTGTTCTAGGCAGCATAAGGGAGGGAGAACCAAAACTCCCAAAGAGGAGCACCTTCTAGGTGAGTCTTTCTGGAAATTCCACCAATCACTTCTCCTCATAGTTCATTGCCACTCTTAGCTGTAAGGGAGACAGGGAAAGGTAGTCTTCTGTCTGAACATGTTGTTTCCATATAAAATTGAGGTTATTTGTAAGAGAGAAATTTGGCAGACAATGAGCAGTCCCTGCCAGAGTCTGAAATGAGTTTACGTGGTCAATTCTGTTGACTCTGCATTGACTGCTTCCCACCCAACTATAAGATTATTATCAAGGATGCTCTGAAAGAGTAATTTAATCAAAAATAAGGGGGGGGGATAGAATCAAGAAAAAATAAATCTATAGTAGAGATTTAGTTTCAGCTTTATAAACATGAGCTTGTTATAAAGTGTCAAGGGGCAACAAATGAATCAGAAATACACAAAAGATGAAATCCCTCTCTTTCTTTCTCTCTTTCTCTCTCTTTCTTCCCTCTTCCCTCCCTCCTCCTCTTCTTCCTCCTCCTCCTTCCTCTGCCCATCTGTCTTAGCTTTCCCTTAAGTTTGATAAATGCTGTATCTAAAAGAGATTCCTATTGCCCCTCAGTCATTCCACCTTCTGGTGATGGCCACATTGCCTCCTTCCTCCAGTGAGAAAGCCCCACACCTCCGCAGTCACTGAAGAGGTTTTATCTCCCTAAGATCCTGGGGTATGGGGCTTCTCCACTAGAGAAAGGAGGTAATGTGGCTATAACCAGGAGACTTACTAGCTAGAATTATTCTGTGTCTGAATGAGAGCCCAATATTGGTATTCCAAACCCTTAGCAGTTGCATTTCCCCACCATGCCTCCTTAATGCCATTTCAACGATATCATGTTTCATATTTAAAGACATTCTTCAGTGTGGGAAAAATGTGCAAAGTTCTTTTTATTGGTTCTTCTCCACTGTCCACAGAATATTTCCCCCATCCCTTTTTCCACAGAAAAAAAAATATATGTTTCATTTAAGGTGAAGCAAACATTTCTTTCCCTCTCTTGAATTCTAACTTGTAAAGTCAATAAAATATATCACCATGCTCTGTGCTAAGTTATGGGGTTAATAGGGAAAAGAAAATGGGTATCTAATTCCAAGGAACTCACTGTGTAGCAAACAGATGATGAGACAACATTCTGCTCACTACGATCGAGGGTACAGAGGGTGCAGCCAGTGCGCAGGAGACACTGGATCTAACTTCAGAGAATCAGGAAAGGCTTACAGTGAGAAGATGCTTTTGGACAGACAGGGCAAACATATAAAGGGCAAACATAGATGTGTTAAACTGAATAGGTAAAGAAGTAGAAGCCCAGGCACCTGGCCTTGGTAAGCATATAGGAAGAAAGAAAATAGGAAAAGTGAGAGCTCTTGGGTGAAGGAACCACGTGGCTGTAAGTCCTGAAATGTTGCAGAGTTTTAGGTTCAACCCTCAGAAGTAAGAACCTTCCAGCTCTGTATCACTGGATTCTTATCAACAGAAGCCTGCAAGGCGCCACTCAATGTCTGTGGGGCTTACAGAAAAAAATGGAGAATCAGTGGCCCTGAAGAATTTTTCCCAGGGAATTCCAGGGTTTTAGTGATGGATTGGGCCATAATGTAAGCCTTTTTCTTGATGTGGCACCATACTAAAAGTCTGCACAACCTGGCCACCTATTGCACCTCTCACCCAAAGACCCAGCCATGGGTTACAGGGCCCTACAGAATCTGGCATGGCCAGCCCATCCTCTGACCTCAGTCCTGCTACTCATGCCCTTGCTCACTTCACCGTGGCCTCTTAGGCCTTTGCACTGTTTCTTAAGCTTGCTGAGCCTGCTCTCCTCCTCGGGCCTTAGCATGTGCTGCTCCCACTGCTTAGATATCACTCTTCTCCCAGCGTTTCATAGAGCAGCTCAGGTGTGACCCAGAACAGAGGTCTTCTCTGACCACCAGCCTAAAAAGGCACTCCCATCCTGATCTACCCCTTCAAGCTGCTCTAGAGTTCCTTGTGACACTTACCTGCCTTGATATTATACAAGTAGTGGTTTACTATAATACCTATGGCCTGCCTCCCCATCAGTGAGCAGAATGTAAGGACCAACTCCATTATCCACTGCTGCATCCCATCCCAGTGCCCTGAAGGCAGACAAGTTTGTGGTATGAGCTTCATGAGTGTTTGGGGACCCTGGCTACCCCGGAGTCAGCATTTCCATGGAATCTTCTGATTCTTCCTTTCCACTTCTGCATTAACACCCCAATTCTTTCCTTAAGGAGTAGGGGAAGGGAAGGGAAATCATTCGCTTGGAAAGTCTTCAGTTCAGCTTAATCTGGATAGGAGGGAGGGAAGGAAGGAAGGAAGGAAGGAAGGAAGGAAGGAAGGCAAAAGGAGGAAAGAAGGGAGGCAGGGAATAAAGAAAGGTACTGGGTCTGTTGGCATTTAAAAAAATGAGCATGTACCAGGCATCTTTCCCTCTCCACCTCTCCCATTCCTTCCCTTCTCTTTCCCTCTCCTCCACGCTATTCTCCTCCTCTCTCCTTCCTCCCTTCTCCTCTCTTCTCTCTCTTCTCCTCTCCTTCCTCCCTTTTCCTCTCTTCTCTCTCCTCTCCTCTCTCTCCCTTTTCTCTCTGCTTTTGTACTTTCATAAACCCAACTAAACCCTGCTTAAGGTCAAAGCCATGAATTTGCTGCATGCCGTAAGAGACAGGAGGCAGGGTTGATAGGTAGAAAGCCAGCAAAGCATCTTTTCATGGCAACATAAGCCTTGACAGTGACACCCCAGTAGCTCTCAGGAATTTTGGAAGAAGAGAGGTGGAATTTTGTTTTTAGCCACAGCTACCAGTAATAGAGAACATTCTGCTCTGATTTGCTATTTTGGTTTTCTCACAGACCAAACTGAAATTTATTCAAATATTTATTCATCCAACAAATATTTATTTCATACCTACTGTGGGTCAGGCGATGCCGGTGTATAGAACAGAAAGAAACAGCTCCTCTCAAGAAATGGTGCACATTGCTATAAGAGAGAGAACCAAAACCAAAATTATAATGCTGGAGCTTATCTGTTTTAGAGGGATTTGTGGGAGGCTGCAGGAGCATAGAGACGGGAGCATCACAGACCTAAGCAAAATGAATGAAGAGCATTGGAGTAGGCTTTTTGGAAGAAGTGATGTTTGGTTGAGTTCTGAAAAAGAAAAGGGGTTGGGCAAGTGGAGAAAGAGTAATGACATTTCCAGCAGGGGGAATAGCATCCAAAAAGCTGAAAGGCATGAGAAACTTTACCTTAGTGAATTGCACGCTATACAGTCCTACTACATGATAGAGTGGGAAAACAGTAGGGTAGGAGGCTAGAGGCATCATCAGGGGCACCTGCAAAGGGGCAGTTACAAAGAAATCACTGAATGTTTTAAGGCAGCCAAGGCTTCTCATTTCAATTGTCTTATCTCTGTGAGATGAGAGGAAAGCCACTGAATATATCCTTTGGGGTTGTCAGGCTTGGACATGACCATGCCTCTGCTGTGGGAGAATCAGTCTTTCTCCCATAAGTGGTCACTGAAATGGGTTCCTCATCAAGCCAGCACTTGGTCATCACTATCTAGAAGATGGTAACAATCTACAGATTTTAAGTTGGCACTGTCAGAAATTCCTCCAGACCAGCTGCTCAACCCACCAGGACTACAGCAGTGGGGTTTCAAAATTCTGATTTCCCAAGCCCACTGACATTGTCTAGAGGGTAGATTCCAGTGCACAGCTGTAAGAAAAAGACAACAGCCTTTTCATAAAGAAATGCCAAGAAATTCTGTGTGGAATCTATAATGGAAACACTTGGCTTCTAGGGCAGTAAATTCACAGTATGTCATTTGTGGTTGAAATGTGGAGCCAGCATTTATGTGAAGCCTCTTGGTCCTCACCTTAACTATTCTCTACTGTATTTTTTATTCATAATATTCCCCCTTCTTTCATAATTCTGACCCCTCTCTCTTTAATTTAGGCACTGATTTTATTTGTGGAAGTTTGGCCACATACTGCCTCTCTGAGTTATAAACCAATGCTCTTTCTTGATTTGCCTACCAAAAAAAAAATGTAGAGAAATAGCCAAAAGTGTTAGCAGAAGTACCAACACCGTCACTATTACTATTTACTGAACAACATGACGTTATATAAAAAAATCACTCTATCGACTATATGAACAGATAAAACAGGATGTGGAGACCATTAGATGAAAGTATCAGTGGCATATTAAAAATCTGATTCAAAGAGATAAGATGATTCTCATCAGGAAGAGACATTTTCCAACGTGCATCTTTTCTCTCCATCCATCTCTTGCCACAGCTTAATGGGCAATCCACAATCACATTACCCCACCCCCCGTAAGGTAACTTTCCCAATATTTCTTGCAAGGGGGCATTTAAAATTTCTTTCATAGAAAAAAAATATGTTTTATGTAACAATTAGAGATAAGGATTAAAAGACAGACACCCGCAGAAGAAAGAAAGTAACTTAATTCACATGAAGGGGTATGCTGTCAATGACAGATTAGTTCCTGACAGGTGGACAGCAGAGAAACAAAAACAGGAAAGTGGGATAAGAAGGAGAGCTAAGAAGACATAGGACTGATTTAATTTTCACTTAGCTGTGTTTTGTCCTATACCTCTTTCTGCATCAGAACTGCTGGAGTATTTGAGAAGGACATGCTCTTGAGTGTATTTGTGTTTAAATCCCAAGGTCAAGGGTACAATCACTATATCAGGGCACTGTTTCTGGCCTCACAAGGCCCAGCAGGATTAAATTACTATATCAGATACTGTTTCTGGCCTCACAATGCCCAGCAGGATTAAAGGTAGTTGACACCTCCTTTCTTTTCCTAAATCTAGATACATCACTTGCAGTTTGGGGTCCTAGCTTTCTCATAAAGACCATGTTTAGGTGGTTAAGAACTGCTTTGGAGCCTCGGGGGTAAGCTTCAGGACATGAGTCGGGGTTAAAGAGGAGTCTGTAGACTGTCATTCAAGATCAACCATTGCAAACATTTTCTGTAAAGGGCCAGATGGTAAATATTTTAGACTTTACAGGCCAGGCAGTTTACATCACAATTATTCAACTGCACATTTCGTAACACAAAAGCAGCCATCAACAATGTAAGTGAACAATCATGGCTATGCTCCAATAAAACTTTATCTGTGACACCAGAACTGGAATTTTATATGACTTGCATGCACCGTCAAATAATATTCTTCTTTGGATTTATTTCCTGACCATGTAAAAAAGTTAAAAAAAACTGTTGTTAGCTTGCTGACTACCAAAATAGCAGGCCAGACGTGGGCCTTGGGTAACAGTTTGTGGACCTCTGTTCTCGATCAAACAAAATTTGAAGAAGTGTATGCTCTGACAATGTGAAACAAGTAGGAAGAATGTTCCCCAGAACTTGGAAACGTCTGAGTTAAATCAATTCTAGAAAAGAAATATTTTCTCCTCTGAAAGGATATCCTCAATCAAATTCCAAGCTAAGATTTTCAAGTTAGTAGCCGGCTCTAATGGACACATAAGACTCATTTGAAATTAGCAGCAATGTGAAGTATAAATAGAAAAAAACAATTTGTTCTTTTAAATTATTTAAAGGCAGTTTCTACTCTCTAGTTTACAGGATCCATTCCCAGAGAAATACTTTCCTTCCTAAACTATGCAAAGTCCACTTAAGCTCAGCCCTGGGCAAGTTATCTCCCTTAAGTCAGGTTGAGACCAGTGAGTTTTTATGGAATTTTGTGCATTAAGGAGATGAATGAAGAGGGTGCGTTCAGTTTTACTTGAGCTTCATAAGATCTGCTTCTGCCAGGACCTCTTTCTTTTTTCTAAGAAGGAACAGTTTTTCAAAGCGTCATCACTTTCCTCAGCTCAGGCTTAGTAATACTGTGTCAATGTGTCTCTGATCTTTACTAATATGATCTATGTAAATGATTTGAACCCTAGAAACTGATGAAATCCCAATATAAACTAGAAAGCAGACCTCCCATAGGATATTGAGGCAGCACAAAAAAGAAGAGGATTCTTTTTTTTTTTTTTTTTGAGATGGAGTCTCAGTCTGTCACCCAGGCTAGAGTGCAGTGACTCAATCTTGGCTCACTGCAATCTCAACCTCCCGGGCTCAAGCGATTCTCCTAACTCAGCCTCCCAAGTAGCCGGGATTACAGGCTCATGCCACCACACTCAGCTAATTTTTGTATTTTTAGCAGAGATGGGGTTTCACCATGTTGTCCGGGCTGGTCTTGAACTCCCGACCTCAGGTGATCTGCCCACCTTGGCCTCTCAAAAAAGAAGGGAATCTAAGAGGAGCCAATTGTCTCAAAATACAGAAGGTTGGACAGCTCAAGTCAAGACCCCCAGAATAACTGAGGGCCACCCCCTTATGATGCAAGACATGTTCCGAAATGAAAACTGAAGCTCAGAGCATTGCTAACAAAGACGTATAGTTTTCTAAATCTGCAGGACACTGATCAACAGGAAAATACCATTTCCAAGAGAAAAACCCAAATATGCGTGAAGGCAAAATAAATTTTTTTTTTTTTTTTGGAGACAGAGTCTCACTTTATCCCCCAGACTGGAGCGCAAGGCGCCATCTTGGCTCACTGCAAACTCTGCCTTATGGGTTCAAGCTATTCTCCTGCCTTAACCTCCTGAGTAGCTGGGATTACAGGCTCCCACCACCACGCCTGGCTAATTTTTGTATTTTTAGTAGAGACAGTGTTTCACCATGTTGGCCAGGCTGGTCTCGAACTCCTGACCTCACATGATCCGCCCACCTCGGCCTCCCAAAGTGCTGGGATTACAGGCGTAAGCCACTGTGGCTGGCCGCAATAGAAATATTACATTGTTGTCCTGCTGTGTTTTAATAGGGACAGCACCAGTAGGGGATGCAGTGAACAAAGTATGGCACTCGGACTGCAATGGCCTGTAGATGTGGCACTGGGCTTGCCATTCCCAGGTTCTCAGAAGCAAAACTTTCTGAGGAATACTTTAACTGACCCCATCTCTGTCATTATTCAGAACAAGCCCCTGAACTGGAAAACCTCACCGTGACTGAGGTTGGCTGGGATGGCCTCAGACTCAACTGGACCGCAGCTGACCAGGCCTATGAGCACTTTGTCATTCAAGTGCAAGAGGCCAACAAGGTGGAGGCAGCTCAGAACCTCACCGTGCCTGGCAACCTCCGGGCTGTGGACATCCCGGGCCTCAAGGCTGCCACGCCTTATACAGTCTCCATCTATGGGGTGATCCGGGGCTATAGAACACCAGTGCTCTCTGCTGAGGCCTCCACAGGTATCTCTTTCCTTTCTATTTATAGCTTCTGTTTTTCCCAGCAGGAAACTGCCCGTGAATAATCAGACACGACTAGCTTTGGAATGGACTTGTTCTGCCACTAGTTATGTCTATGGGGTCTAACTGTGACACCAGGCCATTATACTACAGAACCCCAAGGCAACTTTTAATGCTTCACTCCACATGAATGACACCCTTGGGAGTTGTACAGAGCTCAACCTGAGGGACTAAACACACAGCTCCCATGGAGAGGGTCTTTAGCTCCATAAACAGCCTCCCTCCTGTTAAAGGATGTTCAGGCTCTGTATATGAAAGGGAAAGAAAATCACAAAATTCTCTCATCTACTGAGGGTTAAGGCAATTCTTTAAGATTTAAAAAACAAACAAACAAAATATTTTCCAACACTTCCCTCTCTTTGCTCCATTTCTAAAATTTAAAGAGTTGCATGATGCATGTTTATCTAAAGAAAATCACATTTTTTTCAGTAATATTATTATTCAGCTTATTCTTGCATTAAAGATTCCCTGGCTCTTGTTGTGTGATTTGATGACTAAACTAGTTCTTTGTCCTTCTCCAGGGGAAACTCCCAATTTGGGAGAGGTCATGGTGGCCGAGGTGGGCTGGGATGCCCTCAAACTCAACTGGACTGTTCCGGAAGGGGCCTATGAGTACTTTTTCATTCAGGTGCAGGAGGCTGACACAGTAGAGGCAGCCCAGAACCACACGGTCCCAGGAGGACTGAGGTCCACGGACCTGCCTGGGCTCAAAGCAGCCACTCATTATACCATCACCATCCGCGGGGTCACTCAGGACTTCAGCACAACCCCCCTCTCTGTTGAAGTCTTGACAGGTATTCTAGATGAATTCACTAATTCACTTCCTCCCCTTTGTCTCCACTCAGGAGGAATCAAAGCACTTTCTTGCTTTAAACTGGGATCAGCTCCTACCACCTTGGGGAAATACCAGTGAATCATCTCTGCTTCTTCCTAAATGTCACATCCCTTATTTGGCTAAGTCCTAGTTGTAGCCCAGTTCTATCGAAAATTCCACCTACTCTTCTTTTAAAAAAGTGAGAGGTGACTTTTCTTTCAAAGTAAGTTTCAGTCAAATATCTAAAAAGTTGGAAAGCCCAACCTGTAAATGAAGAAAAAATAGCTCTGAGCTCATGAGCTCATTTTAAGAACACCAAAGGACTCCCCATAGCCCTATTTGTATGTCAAGAATAGAAATTGTGAACAATTCCTAAAACTACTTTTCATTCCCAAAAGCTGAATAGAAAAACCCTGGCTTTAGTGCCAACAATTTGAGTGTGCTCAACACCTGCTGTAAATCATGTGTCTATAATCAACACTAACCAGACAACTCATCCCAACCTTAGCCAAAATGCCATCTCACCTGAATCTCAGAGTGCAATTGCCTTTTTAAGTAATTCAGCAACTCTGTGTCCTTATGCAGAGGAGGTTCCAGATATGGGAAACCTCACAGTGACCGAGGTTAGCTGGGATGCTCTCAGACTGAACTGGACCACGCCAGATGGAACCTATGACCAGTTTACCATTCAGGTCCAGGAGGCTGACCAGGTGGAAGAGGCTCACAATCTCACCGTTCCTGGCAGCCTGCGCTCCGTGGAAATCCCAGGCCTCAGGGCTGGCACTCCTTACACAATCACCCTGCACGGCGAGGTCAGGGGCCACAGCACTCGACCCCTTGCTTTAGAGGTCATCACAGGTATATGACCCTCCTCCCAGACTGGAGATGTGATAGGAGCCAGCATGTCATTGAAATAGAGAAAATTCCCCTGTGAGGCAGAATCCTACCTCAGTGTTGTTGACAGACAGAATGAATCTCTAACTCAGGAAGGTCTGTGTTGGAATTCTACCTCACTGACTAAATATTCTTGGGAATATATGTATGTATCTATATAGATACACATACATACACACACACAAATATATACTTATATATATAGTGTGTGTATATATATACTTATATATATAGTGTGTGTATATATATATACTTATATATCTAGTATATATATAATTTTTTTTTGAGTCAGGGTCTCATTCTTTTGCCCAGGCTAGAATGCAGTGGTGTGACCATGGCTCACCATAGCCTCAAACTCCTAGACTCAAGTGATTCTCCTGCCTCAGCCTCCACAGTAGCTGGGACCACAGGTGTGAGTCCCCACACTCAGCTGAGTTTTTTGTATTTTTTGTAGAAATGGAGTTTCACCGTGTTGCCCAGGCTGGTCTCGAACTCCTGGGCTCAAGCAGTCTTCTCACTTTGGCCTCCCAATGTGCTGGGATTACAGGCATGAGCTAGCGTACCCTGCCTCTATTCTTGGGTATATTTCTTGACATCCCTGAGCCTCCTTTTTGTATCTTTAAATCAGCAATGACCCCTACTTCAGGAAACTGTCATGAGCAATAAATAAGCTAATGAATGTCAGTGCTTAGCAAAGTGCCCATCATGTAGTAAATATTGAATATCAAATAGCTAAATTTATCATATAGCAACAGAGTCATGATTTTTAAAACAGCACTAACATTAGGGCTGTGGCACAAAAATAAGATCAGAACTTTCTAGAAAAACCTTATCACTAGCCTCAGAGCCACCAACTAACACCCAACTGATAGGCAGATCTTTACATAATAACCTTTAGAAATGATGCAGTTAGCTTCTGATAAAACTATCTAAGACTCTCTCCTCAACAGATACAAAAAGTAGGGACATTTCCAAGAAAGGACAGCCACCTTTGACTTCAATGCTTTTCATTCAATTTGGGAAGGAAAAACAATTCCTCTCAATTTTCCACCAAAAATGTGCTGCTTGCTGGGTGCGGTGGCTCGTGCCTGTAATCCCAGCACTTTGGGAGGCTGAGATGGGCGGATCACGAGGTCAGGAGATTGAGACCATCCTGGCTAACACGGTGAAACCCCGTCTCTACTAAAAATATAAAAACTTAGCCGGGCATGGTGGCGGGCGCCTGTAGTCCCAGCTACTTGGGAGGTTGAGGCAGGAGAATGGCATGAACCCTGAAGGCGGAGGTTGCAGTGAGCCGAGATCGTGCCACCGCACTGTAGCCTGGGTGACAGAGCAAAACTCCATCTCAAAAAAAAAAAAAAAAAATGTGCTGCTCCATCTGTTATAGAAAACTGTGCTGTACATGAGGTATCTAGAAATAGCTTCAAAAAGGGCTATGGGGAAAAGGGCCAACGTTTTGGTAATAGGGTTTCTGTGCTGACCCCTAAGCCCATGCCCCACTCTACATATCCTGCCTTTTGATAATGCAACCCAAATCACCCAATTCAAAAAAATTGTTTTCCTTGCTCTTATATAACAAATTAAACTTGGTGGTTGCTAGAAACTACACAAAATTCCAAAAATAAGGGGGCCAGGTTGTATTCCTGTGTTTCCTGGAATATCTTCAGATCAAACAAGAGCAAAAAGGGCCTTTGAGTCAGGTGTGGCCTGTGTGCAAGATGCTCATGATCTTCCTCTGTAGTCTGCAAACTTTTGTTTTTAGCAGTACAACTTCTTTTGCAAATGAAATCTTCCAAGGAACCCTACTATTTGACAGATAAGTGAACAGCTGTTCTTGGTGAGCCTGGAAGTAAGAGGGAGATACCGCCACCCATGTTCTCAACACAGTTCTTCTAGAAAAGCCCCAGATCTATGTGGAACACAGTTTGAAAATAACCCTTCTTAAAAGGAAGAGGTTGCTCAGACTCTCACAGTGCATTGAATCCTTGGACACCCAAGAACAAGTACCTATATCTTTCACCTTTTTTTGGTTGAAATGCCTGCAGATATTCTCCTCCCTAACTTCTAACCCATGGCCACTTCAGCCTTCAAAACAGTGGCTGAGAGATTGCATTTAACCCTCAGAAGCATCCCACAAAGCAATGGGATTTTCCATATCCTAAATCCAAACTTCCTAAATCACCAATAACAACTATGTTAAATTTCCTTTCTACATTGTAGAAGTACTAACAGTGGGTTCTGTTCTGCACCATTTACTGCGAAAAACATCCTCTCTTTTAATTAAAAGTAGGCACACTCATTTCACACAAACAGCTTTGCTCCGTGATACAGCCATTCTTCATTTAGACATAAAGTACAAGCAGAAAAAAGTGGAAGAAGAAACAAGCTGGGAACCCAGGACACAACTTTTGATCCCTGAAAGCTGATAAAAGACCAAAGAAAAAACATCATACTTGTTCACACCTGAGATAGCATACACTTTATCAACCCAGGCAGGCAGTCAGTGGCTAGTGATGAGATTATCTTTCTAATTACAAATAATGAAATAAAGCAGACATTTCTCCCCGACATGAGTAAGAAATTCCAAGGGAAAACACTCAAACAATAATTTATTTATTAAGCTGGCCACTAGCCATGTATCAGGTATGATACTAAGAAGCTGATAAATATTACCATTTAATCATCACACAATCCCATGAAACAGTACCATCAGCTCCATTTAAAGGTAAAGAGAGGGTGGTTCAGAGAGAAGCTGAGTGATATGCCCAAGATTACGCAGCCAGCAAACACTAGTGTTGGGATTCCAATCAAGGACCACCTGCCTCCAAAGTCTGAACTTATAGCTATTCCCATATCTCTTGCCCTAACCCACAATCCTACTTTTCCATGTGAACTTAAGCTGCTGGTAATACACGCTCCCTGTGGGTTGTTCATTGGTGCAGATGTCTTTGCCATCTCGAGGATAAACCATGCAGATATTCCCCTTTCTGGCCATTTTCAACACCTGAAAACTACTGTGGCCAGAGAACCACAGTTCAAATTGCAAATGCTTAGAGACCAAGAATTAAAAAAAAAAAAAAAAAAAAAAAAAAAATTATCTTTCCCTTTTCTCTCTTTCCTAGAGTCAGGCTGTGGGATGTTTGGTTTCCTAATTTTTGGTTTACACAACTGACAAATACCTTTCTATCCTTCTTCAGAGGAGCTCCCACAGCTGGGAGATTTAGCCGTGTCTGAGGTTGGCTGGGATGGCCTCAGACTCAACTGGACCGCAGCTGACCAGGCCTATGAGCACTTTGTCATTCAGGTGCAGGAGGTCAACAAAGTGGAGGCAGCCCAGAACCTCACGGTGCCTGGCAGCCTCCGGGCTGTGGACATCCCGGGCCTCAAGGCTGCCACGCCTTATACAGTCTCCATCTATGGGGTGATCCGGGGCTATAGAACACCAGTACTCTCTGCTGAGGCTTCCACAGGTACTTCCTCTCCCTGTCAATGCTTTCTCCCCAAGGTTCTTTGCTTCCTCTCCAAGAGATCATGCGCAGAGTCAGCATCTCGCCATAACTGAATCCTTTCCATGTGCCTTTCAGTGGCCGGCTGTGCATGCTCAGAGACCTCCCTGTGGGCTATGCCTTTGTCCTCATGCCTTTGCCATGTGGATGGCGAATGATACAGGTGTTGCCGTTTCTGATCTCCAGCCCCTCAGCCTTTCATACTTTACCTGACTGATTCTACATCTTTTTTCAATGATGAATTTTTGTTTCAGGAATCAGCCTGATGGTTTTAATTCACTTATCCAGTGCTTGGATATAACTAAAAGCCTCCCTCCCTATATATGAGTTCTGGTGGAACACAGATTATTTACTTTAGAGAGTCTTTTACTAGTTGGAAACAGTGCTTTTCTATCTCTAAATCCCTCAAGGATATGGGTACTGTGGTTCTTGCATTTAAGAAATGTTTCTTTAAAGCGTAGCCAGTATAATAAGAGAACTGAATTACCCTCCTCCGGGCAATTCTCTCAGATACTGAGTCATTGTTAGAACATCAAATTAGCAAATAGCTAGACCAGAAGGAAAAAAAAAGAAATTACACAATTATCACTGGAGACTGTACCAAAAAGAAAGCCATTCATTAGCACAAGTACACACAGCAGCTTTTGGAACAAGGAATGTCCTGGGCTATGAATGTCAAAGAACTGATACCCTTTTTGCTGTTTTAATCAAGAGTTTCTCTCTGGAGTGTTGGCCTTTGGATGGCAAACTCCCAGCCCCAGACCCAGGAGGGTGCGTTATAGTTTACTCGTCACTCTACCCCTGTTACAAGGCTTCAGTGTTTCCTGGGAGCCTGCTAAAGTCAGCAGTCTTCCCCCAACACAGTTTTCCATTGCTCATCCTTATTATGTGACACCATGGGTTTGAAGTTCAGTAGAGACTATTGCTTCATTTTGCATATGACTGCCCCCCTTTTAAAATAATTATTAATGCATACCTGTACGTCCCAGTTGAATCTAGCAAGAGCATAGCTCTGCATTTTAACCTCAGTCATTTCACTAATTTTCACTGAGATAAAGAAATATAAAGCACAGGCAACCACTGCCAGGACAGTGACCCTGAAATGCCTAGAATTTGCAGCCGAGGCTACTCTGAAGGCACCTGGGCCTCCTTTTTCTGAGACCCATAAACCATCCCTTCCCAGAAGGCAAAGTAATCACCCACCACTTCTGATCTTTTCTGCAGATATTGTGGCTTGGGTGTCCTCGGCATTTTTATGTGTGTGTGTTTTTCTTCTTAACAATAGCAACATTCTTGCCACTGATGAATTGGCCTATGGGCAGGAAGGTCCATCATCCCATCTGAACTGTATCTCAACAAATCTATTAGAAGGATCTCAGAGACCAGGAGCCTTCTTTCTTGCTAAAGAGACAGTACTAGCTTTTCAAACCCTGCTCCTACCTGCCCTCTGCATGTTTTATTCTTATGGCTGGGGAAAGCACTGGCAGGACCATCTTCAAACAAAATGTTATTTCTTCACTGAAAGAGATGGCCTAAACTGCCTTGCCTTGGCTTAGCCCTCTTGGTTGGCAATGCAATACTAGCCTTTTTGGCCTGCATAGCAGCAGTTAAGAGAGGACAAGTTATTTTAACAGAATAGGAGAATGGTTGGCTGGTCCTTGTCTAAAGCATGAAAAAAAATACCAAGAATTACACTGAGAAATTGGTAATTCCCATTAAGTCACAAAATCAAAGTTATTTAAGTCACAAAATCAGAAGCCTCAAGTTACCACCTTGGGAGGGTAATGGCATCAGAATTATTTAGCTCTCATTTGAATAGATGGGAGCTCCTTCAAAGCAAAGAATGTCTGTGGGGGGCATCTGAGTAATCTTGGTTTCCTTAATGCAATTCAAGAGACTGGAAGCTGTCAGGACTCATATCTTTTGACCAGTGGCCAGCAACCCTGAGGGAGGGCTCCCAGAGGCATATGTGACTAAGATGCAACAGTTCCTGATAAGATCATTCAGCACATCTTCTTGGCCAGGGCCTGATTATATGTGGCAACTGCATGTAGAGAAATCTAATTGCCATACCTTCCTTTCTCTAATTTTTCTTTTAACAAAACTGCTTTTTCTCTCTCTTTGGCACTAATTGGTAACATTGCTTCCTTCCATCATAGCCGTGAACTATCAGATCTCTCTACCCAGCAATGATTCCATTAACAACCTCAATCTTAAAACACAGCCACATAATTAACTCAAATTTATTTGTTTATTCTCCCCTACCCCTTCCTTTTTCAGCCAAAGAACCTGAAATTGGAAACTTAAATGTTTCTGACATAACTCCCGAGAGCTTCAGTCTCTCCTGGACAGCTACCGATGGGATCTTCGAGACCTTTACCATTGAAATTATTGATTCCAATAGGTTGCTGGAGATTGTGGAATATAATATCTCTGGTGCTGAACGAACTGCCCATATCTCAGGGCTACCCCCTAGTACTGATTTTATTGTCTACCTCTCTGGACTTGCTCCCAGCTTCCGGACCAAAACCATCAGTGCCACAGCCACAACAGGTATATGTGCATTCTCCCATTTCTAACACAGTCTTTCCAGTCTTCTTTGCAGGGTGAAGCCTCTCCTTCTCCTCGCCCATAGATGTACAAGCCACGGGGCACTAACTCTTCCATGGTGCTAGGCTGAAGTGCTGTTTAACATAACTCTTTTCCAACAGCAGCCCAAATAATGGATTGCCATAAAACCATGTGCCTGATTTATTGCTGACCAGGACGTTTACAGCATAAAATGTAGTTCTGTCTAGTTTGCCGTATGGAATCTAGAGAAAAGAATTCTAACCTCTGATAACTAAAAAGCTATATAATAAGAGCTGTTCTTGACTTTGAAAGATGTCTACCTCAGTCGAAGAGGTCTTATAAATTTTCTTTCGTATTATCTTAGTGTCTTTGTCTTCCTAGTCTCTTGGACCTCACAATACCCAAATATACCAGTGATTTAATAATCATGTTGATGGTGTTCAGTATTTTTTTCCAATTGGGAAAGTAAAGAGAAACAGCAAAGATTGCTTATCAGATGAGTGCAGGAGGCAGCCATGCCATTCAGATCACCCCAGTTCCAACACCGCCTCTAGAAGACCAGACCATGATGTCTTGCCCTCAGAATAGTGAATGATAAATGGCAAAAATAAAAGTAGAATAGTTGTGTTCAAACAAGGGACTTAGTTTAAAAAACAAAAGAATGAACTGCTCTCACTTTAAATTTGTGGTGTCTGTGAGATGTGCACTAAGTCAGATGCTCTTTGCCATTCAGTAAAAGAGAACCCTATGTGAATTTAGAAAGGGGAACCCCATACATTCAAAATAGCATTCTTAGCACAATTTAGACAGTGCCCTTTCTTGGGAGGTCAATGAAGAAATCACAAACTAGAAAAAAAGAAACAATATCTACAGAACAAACACAGGAGAAATGAAGAAATCACAAACTAGAAAAAAAAAGAAGAAACAATATGTACAGAACAAACACAGGATAATTTTTCCTTATAGTTTACAAAAAGGGGACTCATAGTGTGGGAAATCCAAGAAAAGGATTGACATTGTAGCATCAAAACTGCCTGTCACTTAGGTCTCACCCATGGTTGAGAGAGCGTCTGTCCTCATTCTACATGAGGCTACAAATTATCATCAGGGTGGTCCACAGATAAGGCAGAGAGTCAACATTATCCAGTTCCTATCTCAGCCAGGTTCAAGTATAAAAAATCTTAGAGGAGAAAATTAGACAAACATATATGTTTGTTTCTCATGGCTCAAACTGATTTTCAACAAGGGACAAATTATTTTACCATTAACAAAGGGTAAAGTCTAAAACTTTATGGATTTAGTCTTAAGTGTTTTGATTTTGACTTTATAATGGTGTTTTAAATTGACACACTTTCTTTTTTTTTTTTTTTTCTTGCTTTAGTAGCCGAACCACTTCTTAGCCACCTCACTGTCTCAAACATGACCTGGGGCAGTGTGTCCATCTCGTGGGAAGCTCAGGAGTCTGCCTTTGATAGCTTTCTTATAGAAGTTAGTAATTCCGATCACCCCCAGGAGACCATAGTGCTCTCTGTGCCTGGGGTGTCTCACAGCTCTGTCATCACCAACCTCAAAGCTTCTTCTAATTACACTGCCCACCTTCATGGGCTGATTGGTGGGCAGCATGCTCAGACCCTGATGGTCCAAGCAACCACAGGTATTTCCTATTATGGCTTCTTCACTCTTCATTGAATTTCCTCTGAATAGCATTCCAAAAATCACCCGCTACCCACTTTTCATCCTCCTAGTTGCTCCCAATCCTTCTCAAATTTGATAGAGCCATCCAAATCCAAGGTTTAAGGCTTTAAAATAACTCTCATCCCAAATTAAAGAATTTCAGTGTCAAACCTCTTTTTCCTAAATATCCATTCACATCTGGAGTTGTTCTGTTTGTTTGTATAAAGTTAACCTGACTTGCTTTGGTTGAATTTCTAAACCATCCTTTCATCTGATCTTGAATAATCTTTTTCAGTCCCACCCATTATCATCTGCTTGTGGTCTTTCTAATCAAAGTTTGCCTATGTCATGTTCAAAGAGGTATGTGCATGCCATTTCTGGTGCCTTGGTCAGAAAGATCTACACTCTCTTTCTCTCTAGCAGGATTTTAAAAAATAAGAGTGCCTTGAGCATGCTGAGAATAGACTCTGAATCACAACCCAAGAACTGCATGAGATGACCCAGTGGTCTTATCTTGTTCTCAAGATTTTTGTCTGAAGACTACTCTTTTTTGACATGTACTTTGTCAAGCATGTTTTGCCACCCACTGATAGCTGTCACAAAGTCTCAGGCTCTTCTTTCAAGCCATCATCTTGTCTAAATCTTGGTGCATGTGATGAATATTCAGAGCATTAAATTTTGAAAATGTTTCTTTTTCCTGGAAGCAGCTAGCATGGCAATGAATCATTTCAGAAAGTTAAAAGTGGTGGGAGAAAAATGCCCCTCGTTTTGCATGGAACACTGACCATACCCTAATTACCACTAGGTAATTAGGTAATTTCTCTGTTTTTTCTTGCATTTCATTTCTCAGCTTGGTTGCACCCGTTGAGAGACAGCTGAGGTAAAGCTGACCTCAAGAACCAGAGTCTTATTCTGCATGGTGAATCTGTTGGCATTGATAGTCTGTCTGGTAGCATGAGAAGAATTCCAGCATGCATCCTTAATTTGGGAGATGGTTTCTACAGCAAAATATAGGGAAATAACAGAGTTCCACTTGGAAGATTTTAGTCTTTTGTGTGGTTGAGGGACTTTGTCAAAGCTATAGCTAAAAATGATTGCATTGTTACCTTCTGAAACTAATTGATAAGGAGGAAGTCCCATGTCAATGCTAATGGCTATATTCTGCTTCTGAACCAAATCCTTTTTGTTCTTAGAGATTTTATGACATCAAGTTATGCTGTATAATTGTGCAGTTAAAGTTTATCCAAATGAGCCCCTTCTTTCCTCCAAATTTTGGAGCTGAAGCAAAATAACTCCCAAGTCCTTGGAAGAAATATTGTGCCTTTTCCCAACCCTAAATCCTGATCTTAATATCTGAATCCTCCGGTACTGTTGCCTCTCTCTAAAATACAATCTGGGCCACACTTACTTTAAAATTAGTTTTATTTGATAAATGAACATTTAGGAAGCCAGCCCCATGAACATCTAGCCATATAGGCCCCTTAACATTAAATGAGTTGCTCTCAAAAATGAATGTCTAGACTTTAACAGAAAAGAGATATTTAACCTCAGAGAAACCATCTCTCTGTCCAAATTATCCAATAAGTGAGTTTCCTGAACAGAAAATTCAATGCCTAACTTCAAGTTTTTCTTTCATCTTTGCATTCATCAGGAATTTTTAATGGAAGCCATCTTCACCTTTATAGTATTAAATGGTGAAATATAGATTTTCCTACAGTGCATATTAAGTACTGTAAAAATTTATCTTGTATGGATATTAGCCTTTAATTTGTGCAACCAATAGATACTAAAAAAGAATACTGAATAAGGAAACTCAAAGAAGCATTTTCTAAAACATGTTCAATGGAATACCAGCTCCTTGAGATGTTCAAAGAATATTCCTCAGTTAGGGTATGCATTGATCAATAAGTTTATGATTTATGGGCTAAACGAAATTAAATAGGTTTATTGACAGAACCAGCCTGTCAGAGCCTTCAAAATGCAAACTCACCTTGTGAATCTCTATGGTAAGACATAATATTCAGTGTTTGCCATGCATACTTAATCATAAAGCTGTCTTTTCTTGGAACATCTTACAGGGCTTGTGTCCCCATTACAAACTTTAGAAAATGTAGCCTTAATACCCTTCACATTATTCCAATCTACCACCCTAATGGCTTGTCTACTCTTCCTCATACATGACTAGCAAATGGTAGTGTCTATGCTTTAAAAGAACACAGATCTAAAAAATAAAATAAAAATAAAAATAAGAAAAGAACACAAATCTATGCCTTCACAGAAAGCAATATATTTTCTATCATCATATTCAATGCAGGTGTAGACACAGCCTAACATACTGTCTCTTCTGCATGTATTTGGAGATATTGATGCTTTCATGTTCTATGGCTACATTCTGGAAAAATCCACTGCTTCCTCTAATAATGTCTCTCTCTTTCTCTCTGCCTGTGTTCCTTCTTTAGAACCAGAGCCACAGTTGGGCACGCTAATCCTTAGCAATATTACTCCAAACAGCTTCAACATGTCGTGGACCACTTAAGCTGGGCTTTTTGCAAAGATTGTTATCAATGTGAGTGACACTCACTCACTGCATGAGTCCCAGCAATTCACAGTCTCAGGAGATGCAAAGCAAGCTCACGTCACAGGCTTGGTGGATAACACTGGCTATGACGTCAGTGTGGCAGGGACCACCTGGGCTGGGGATCCCACCAGACCCCTCACTGCCTTTGTCATTATAGGTACTCAATCAGAGGTTCTCACTTGTCTAACACAGAGAGAAAAGGAGATAAGTCATCTTAAAGGAAAATTCAACAAAAATACAATCTTCACTCCAAATGTATACTCTTTTATTTTTAATTGACAAATAGTAATTGTATATATTTATGAAGAATAGTGTGTTGTTTTGATATACATATACATTGTGGATTGGTTAAATCAACCTAATTAACATATCAATCACCTCACCTACTTATTTATTTATTTATTGTGCTGTGAGAACATTTAAAATCTACTCTTTTAGGAATTTTGAAGTGTTCAATGCGTTATTATTAACTATGGCCAGTCACCATGCTGTGCAGTAGATCACTAAAACTTATTCCTTCTGTCTAACTGAACTTTGCACTTATTGACCAACATCTCCCCTTTCTTCATCTCCCCAACCCCAGTCACTGGTAACCACCGTTCTTCTCTGTGCTTCTATATGTTCAGTTTTCTTAGATTACACATATGAGATCATGCAGTATTTGTCTTTCTGTGCCTGGATTATTTCACTCTGTATAGTGCCCTCCGGGTTCATCCATGTTGTTGAAAATGACAGAATTTTCCTCTTTTTTTAAGGTTATAAAGTATTCCATTATATATATATATACACACACACACACACGGAATGTATATATTTATATATAAATGTGATCTATCTATATTACACATTTTCTTTATCCTTTCATCCATTGACAGACACAGGTTACATTACTCATGAGAGCCAAGATAATATATGTAAACTTCTAAGTAAAGAGAAAGCAGATACTATTATAAAGGAGAGGACTTTCACAGCTGCTCTTAGGAAGTGGAGACAACGTTCTCAAGAGTTGTATAAAGCTTTTAGGGTTTTTTGTGCCCAGTTTTATTGTCTGTTTTATCCATAGTTTAGAGATTCTGCCTAAAAAGTGACTCCTAAGTTAGTAAAGGCCTGAGATTGAAATTCTGTTCATAAATCATGCTAGGTAAGGCAGTTCATATATGTGCCTCAAAAGTATAATCATCTTTTTCTTTAGAAAATAATTATTCTTAAAATTGCCAATACAATAGATTGATGAAGGTTCAACTCCAGATGACAGATAAATTTCAAGTTTAATTAAGCCCTACCCATTCATTCAACTTGACTTCTTGAACATTTGCCAGTGTTCAATTTGGCAAATGCTTCCAAATGGTGGCAGCACAAACTTCAGTGGCAAAGTCTGCACATGGTGTCAGTTTACTAAGTCTCTAGTCCAAAAAGCCTCAGAAAATATTTAGAAGTCTCTGCCTTTTTCATTAGTGATAATTTTCAGAAGATGGACTTTGCTGTCTGATTTTCACATTAAACTAGGTCTCTCCCAGGGTCTAAATTGTCATAACTAAGACATGTTAATTACTACAATTAAATATTTAATTATAGGCAGCCTGGTGTCCTGGAAGAGTGAGGATATTGAGATCAAGCTTGCATGGTTTCTAAACCTCTCCCACAGTTTTTTAGCTACATAACTTTAGGAAGTTCTTAACTTGTTTGAACCCTAATTTCCTTATGCATGGAGAGAGGACACCACAGGTATTTCTGGGAGCCTTGTCTCAGAGATTAAATAGAGTTGATGAAATTTAACTGCCTAGCATCCAGTAGGAATTTTACAGATGCTAGGTTCTTTCTGCTGTCTCCCAACATAATTAGGAAAGCGGCTTTCTTTAAAATAACCAATAAGCCTAGATAGAACAATAGACCTATGCAATCATGAACTCCCTTTCCTTTTTAAGAGAATATTGGGTGCGTTTTAATGTAAGATTAAAAAGTGATTATTTTTTCCTATCCAGCTACCTAATGTGAATTAAATCATTCAGATAAGTCTTCAAATGCAGAACATGGTAATTTCTTAAGGGACTGAGACAAGGAGGTATGAGATGAGATTCTCACTGCTCAGGAGAGGAGAAATGGCCACAGATCCCATCAGGCCATTGCTTGTAGCTGCTTGCAGGACCTCCCACATAACAGAAGAAAGGGAAGCTGAGAGAGCCAGTCTTGGGAATCCTAGATCCCGTTACAGCATTGCCTCAGCTAATCCATGATGTGAAAAGGTTGTGTTTTAAAAGAAGCATATTAAAAAAGAAAAAAACAAAACAGGAGGGACTCTTAAATAACAAGCCCTCGATTGACTAATTATCCTGAATGCCCTCACTTTCATTGGAATTCACTGCTTTGTTGGTGTGGAGGTGCAAAGAGGCCAACTATCAAAGGAAGACGCCACTTATCTAAACAAAATCCAGGAACAGAATTTGAGACCCTTGTTTCTCAGACCAAGATTGTTTTCTCAGTATAAGATATTTCATCTTCGCTTTTGATAGAATTATGATTCTTGGGAAATTTTTACATGGAAAAAATGCCTCAGAATAAACACCAAGTGTTTCAAAATAAGTACAGGAAGTCCAAGCCATGACAAAATTTAAATCTCTATTTATAAGATGAAGGTATTAATTCCCTTATTCATTCAGTCACCAAACACTTCTTTTTTAAACATTTTTCTTTATGTGTCATGGATTAGACCCTAGGCATTAGTGAATTAATGCAAGAGCTTTGAAAGTTTCCATTTAGCTGCAATGGAAAAGAAGTCTCTAAACTAGATGCAGCTAATTTGAAATTCTTGTCTCCTTTTTTTCTTCTGATTAAAAAATAAAATGCATTTACCAGTACTGTTGGAAAAAAAAAAAAAAACACACACACACACACCTGGAAAAGAGACGCTGGACCTTCTCCACTAATCCTCCTTTTCCCTTAGGATTGCCATCACTGATTGGGGTTGACTTTGGGTATGGAAAGAACACAGAACTTGGAGTCAGAAGACCTGGTTGGATCTCAGCTTAGGCACCTAGTAGATGTATGACCTAGGTTAAGTCATTAACCTCTCTGGTTTTTTAAGATGGGATAGAGGTTGGAAGGCAGGTAACAATATCTACTAAAATGATACCTACTGTATCATTTTGAAGATTAACTAGGATAATGATGTGAAGCTTTGTCAGTTGGAAAGTATCAGTGGAAACTTAGCCAACATGAGCTCACTCCTTTTGGATATCCCAATGTGTGAATAGGCCATTTAGCACGTGAGAAATCAGAATGCCTGGGACATACATGTTTGGTGAATGAATGAATGAAGGAAAGATGATGGCAGAACTTACTAAGACCCAGATGTGTTCTTGTTTTCTAACTTTATCCAGGAAAATAAACAGCAAAAGATTTAGCAAATCTTATAATTTCTTAGTGGATTATAACCATGAGCTATTAATTTTGACACATAAGAAAAAACTTACCTCCTCCCTTTATTTCAGCTTGTGAGGATATGTCACTAATTGACTTCATTAATTTGATTCAAAATGTGCACTAGAAGTGGGATAGAAACACAAGAAGTATACCGGAAATAAATTATACTTGGAAAAAAAAAACCTGAAAGCAGTGGGAAGTAGACAAAGGGATCCAAACTCAACACAATGCATCCTATTTGCATAGAGAACTACATGGCTTTTGGAGTCAGGCCCGACTAAAAACTTTGCTCTATCTCTTCTTACAAGCTTATAACTTTAGCCAAGTCAATCAACTTCTTTGAAACTTAGTTCGCTCACATGTAAAATGAGAATAATACCTACCTCATAGGCTATTAAGAGAATTGCACAAGATAACCCTATCTGGCACCCAATAAGTTCTTGCTGAATTTTAATTTGCTGAGCATATAACACAAATTGAATGATGGACTTGGGTATCTATTGATGTTCTTGGAAACGTGTGCTATCCTGACAGAGTCAGTGCTGCTAACCTGAGTTATTTTCACTCCTCCCTTCTTTCAGAGGCCCTGCCCCTTCTGGAAAACCTAACCATTTCCGACATTAATCCCTACGGGTTCACAGTTTCCTGGATGGCATCGGAGAATGCCTTTGACAGCTTTCTAGTAACGGTGGTGGATTCTGGGAAGCTGCTGGACCCCCAGGAATTTACACTTTCAGGAACGCAGAGGAAGCTGGAGCTTAGAGGCCTCATAACTGGCATTGGCTATGAGGTTATGGTCTCTGGCTTCACCCAAGGGCACCAAACCAAGCCCTTGAGGGCTGAGATTGTTACAGGTATTTCAAATCAAGTGAGCCATTCGTTCCTCTTCCTGGTCCCCTTCTGTGTAATCTGTCTGCCAGATCGCCATGACTTTAACATCTTTGTTCACATTGCCTACTTAATCCATAAATGTGGTCTACTGTTTCACCTTCTCCCCATACTCCCTCTTGTCATATGTACCTAATGAACACGCCCCACTCCCACCCTAGAAATGAGAAGGTCGAAATATTTCTGCTTTGTATTCAAAATCCTTTAGACCTTGTCTTGTCCATAGCTCTTGTGTGCTTACCTCATATCATCTTCCCTTGTGATCAACCTGGCTGGTCCCCAGCTACATTTCAGCCTTCTCAAAAGAAATATACCAATGAGTATATTTCCAAAACGTATTTAAAACCTTTGCCATCTCAAAGTCTCAACCACGATCTTAACAAACTTACCTAGTGGGCTCACCATTGGAAAACCAAATGTGAACTTATTTTATTGGTAATCACTAATATCAGAGAGACTCTGCAACACAGACTAAATCCATAATTTTCTCAAGACTAATGATTCCTACAGAAATTAACAACTGTAACAGTCAAACATCTGTGTTTCCCAAAGTCTTTCTAGAGATTACTAGCTCCACAGAATGTTCAAAGGTCCTACTCGGTGAGGAAATTCCACGTTCAAATAAGTCTGGAAAGATTGAGTTACACAAAGTTAAAGAGGATCTTTAACTGCAAGGCTTTTCAGAACACCCTAACGTGCATTATCTCCAAGAAGTACTTATCCAGGCAGTATTTTCCAAACTTAATTGACAAAGGATACTTTTTAAGGAAGAGGATCAAACAGGAATAGTTCGCTCTGAGCACACTTTGGGAAACTCAGCTCTACATCTACATTGACATTGAGTTTTGTCTAGTTAAGGCAATACAAGATGAAACCCTAGGTCCACAATATGTAGCACAAAAGTTTCCAACTTCAGTTCTACCATCTGAACATTTATCTAATAGTTAATAAAATAACAAGAAAGAATGCCAAAAAAAAAAAAAAAGTCAAGGGTAGGTGCCTTCTTTAATGAAACAGCACTACGAACAAAGCAAAAAGACCAAAACATTTTAAAAGCCATTTTGGGCAGCCTCAAGGGAAATGTAATCAGCAGTATCATCATGAGCAGCTCTACAGATCATTAATGCTGGTTTATTTGTCTTTTCAAAAAGAAAAGAAAAGGGTCTTGCAGGGGATGGGCACTCAGCCACTGGAAGACAGAGAGCAAATGTAAACAAGTTACTGGCTTTGAACTTATTTAATAATATGTGGGAGGGGCCGATACTGAGTCCAGATGTGGATTTACAGAATTGCTTTTAGACAAAACTCACATATGCAAACATACTTGATTTGTATTGAATGTGTCTACTCCATCATTCCCCTCTCCTGACTCTACTGGACTTGTTAATGTTGAATGATTTTATTTTTGGTATCTCAGGACACTTCTATCTCTGAAAGCTGGGGCATCACTACCTATTGATACCCCCACTGGAGAGAAGATTGTACGGACTGGTAAATGATGTTGTCTTTCCTCCTTCTCCCACCATTTTCTCTCCCTCTAGAAGCCGAACCAGAAGTTGACAACCTTCTGGTTTCAGATGCCACCCCAGACGGTTTCCGTCTGTCCTGGACAGCTGATGAAGGGGTCTTCGACAATTTTGTTCTCAAAATCAGAGATACCAAAAAGCAGTCTGAGCCACTGGAAATAACCCTACTTGCCCCCGAACGTACCAGGGACATAACAGGTCTCAGAGAGGCTACTGAATACGAAATTGAACTGTATGGAATAAGCAAAGGAAGGCGATCCCAGCCAGTCAGTGCTATAGCAACAACAGGTACTGTAAATAAACAAGAGAGAACAGAGAAAAGTCATGACTCAGGGGTCTTCTTCTCGCAGGGCTCAGTAATCACAGGAGCTTTGGATGCAGGCAGGCTGGTGCTCTGATCCTGGCTCTTTCAATTATAGACTGTGTTACCTTGGACAATTTGGCTAAGTCCTTATGCAAAAAAAAGTATGATACCATTTACTTAATAGGGTTGTGAGGATTAAATGAGATAATTTATGTAAAGCCCATAGTGGAGGGCCTGGCACATGGCAAGGGCTCAGCAAATGAGAGCTATTCACATTATCATTAATGCATCATCATCATTACAATTATCGTCTTTTTTTTATGTTCCAAAGATTCTTCCTTCTATCTATTATCTCATCATATTTTATCCAGAGATACACCTCCTTGTTCTTTGGCCAAACATTTGAGCTACACCAAGGAGGGAGATAATGGAGAAGCGGCACCTCTACCTAAAAAGATTAACATTTATAAAATGCTACATGTGAATAATCAGTACGGTGATCAGCAAGGATAAAGGAGAGAGCTGGCAAGATTAACATGCTACTGTTTATGAAGCTCTCTAACTTTGATACTCATAACAACTCTGAAAGGCACCTAGAGTGTCCTTGGAGTTTAATCACTTTTTTCCAGGAAAAAAAAAAAAAAAAAAAAAAGATGGTTAATAATATGACTCTTAGGCCCAGTGTGATGGCTCACACTTGTAATCCCAGTATTTTAGGAGGCTGAGACCGGAGGAGGATCACTTGAGTCCAGGAATTTGAGACCAGCCTAAGCAACATAGTAAAATCCTGCCCGTACAAAAAAAAAAAAAAAAAAATTAAAAAATTAGCCAGATGTGGTGCCTCATACCAGCTACTTTGGAGACTGAGGCAGGAAGATCTCTTGAGCCCAGGAGATCAAGGCTGTAGTGAGCCGTGTTCATGCCACTGCACTCCCACCTGGATGACAGAGCAAGACCCTGTCTCAACTAATAGTAATAATAACAGTAGTAATAATATGACTCTTTATAATAATAATACTAAGATGAACATGACTTTTTAAAGAGAAAAGGAAAGACCTCCAACAAGTAGAGTAAATTCTTTCATGAAATTGAGGGAGATACAGAGACATAGCATTTGCTGGAGACAGCTGCTTCAAAGGGAACCAGGGGACAGAACCACAAAATCACCAGGAGAGATAAAAGGGACCTGAGAGGTGATGTAGCTCAACCTCTTCTGTTTGTGCATGAAGACTCTGAGGACCAGAATGATGAGATTATTTTTCTGTGGTCATAGAGCTAGATTTGGAGTAAAACCCAATGACCAGTTTATTCTAATAGTATTAAAAATGAGCAGTCTGGATGAGAGAAAATCAATGCCTATAGCTGCTTGCCATCTCTGCCAGGTATAGGCATGACATTTGCCAAAACCTCTCCTTTTTGTCTAAAGATAGATATTCTATATTGTCAGGTTTTCAAGACCTAGCAAGTGGCAACAAACCACCCATGTAAAAATAATAATCAGTATTTATAGACTTGGAGAAAATGCTAGAATCCAGGCAGCAACCTAGTAAGAGGGAAAAATCCTGTTTCTTATTAACAGGGACACTCTATCCTGGGATGCAGGTCTCAGTATCCTCCTCCCTGTGGCTGCCCATAAAACGACTCCAGATCAGAGACAGAGCCTTGATTTTGATCTTGGTTTGTAAACAGTACTCTTCAAAGTTTACTTCTGATCATTGATTTGTTTTGCTGATCTTTTTTTTCTAGAAGCCCTGCAGTTCTAAAGCAAAAAAGAGAATGAATAATCATGAATTAAAATTTTTTTTTAAGAACAACAACAAAAAAGGCAAGGCAGACCCTGCTCTTTTGGAAAGCCCTCTCTTTCATTTTCTTCTCTAGAGCCTTGTAGTTTACAGCCAAAGACAGGCGCCCACGTGTGTGTGCAATTGTGTGTGTGTGTGTGTGTGTGTGTGTGTCTCTACATGCCTGTGCTCCAGGACCAGCAGACAGGAAAGGGGGCTCTTGAGCACAGAAGATGCCTCATTTCTATCTTCACCTCATCAAGTTTATAAATTTCCCCTTTTGTGTTTTTTTTTTTTTAATCCTTTCTCCTCTCCTTTCTTCCTCCCTCATACCATTGTAAACTCTTCTCTGTAACGTCCTATCCCTGTTCCTCCTGAGAAGGCCCTGCTGTAGCTCTTCCTGTCACTCACAAGGTACCTCTCCACAGCAGAAGCTGCCAGCCCTGGGTGCCCAGGGCAGTAGAAAGGGCAGTGAAAGACAGTGCTACCTGTTGGTTAAGCCAACAACCGTGGGGCAGTGTCCTTGGAATTTAATCATGGCTCTACCTCAATTCCCTCATCTGGAAAATAGAATTTAACTCAAAGGTCAGCCACGAGATTTAAATAAGATCATGAATATCAAGTATTTAGCAGAATTTCTTTACCCACAGTAACCATGTTAGCTATTAATGTGTTTGGCCATACGATACACTTACTAAAATGTACCTACACCAAGGAGGTTTTCAGTCGGAGCAAAAGTGTGAGTATGCCAGGTTGGCAGAGGGAGGTCCTCAGTGCCTGAGTTTATACGCCTCACTGGTTTTTTGTTTTTTCCCAGTAGCCTCATCTCGATCTTTCGTAGGGGACACCTTAAAGTCTATTATGGCCCATGGAGGAAAGAGGGACATGGGAAAGAATATAAAGAGAGGGCAATCATATTTACTGAATTCTCACTGCATGCCAGATGCTGTGCTGGGCGTTTCACATTTGTTATCTCTGCTAATCCTCAAAACATCCCTGTGGGTGGGTACCACTTTTCCCTCTGGACAGATGGAGCAAATGAGGTTCACAGAAGTGAAGGGACCTGCCCCGGGTCACGCAGCCTCTCAGTGGTATTTGGACAATTAAGATCTTTCAGGCTCCAGAGACCCATGTGGTTTCTGAAACTTTCCATGGACAGGGCAAAAACCCAGGCAGCCACAGAGTCTGGGGGTGGCTACCAGGCCACAGAAGAAAGCTGTAGGAGGAGATGTCTTGGATGAGAGAAAAATACAGAAAGGGGAAGAAAAAAAAAAACCCTTTCTGAATTTCTGTGGGTTTCAGCATGTAATAATCCCTGTGGGTTGGAGAGGGGAAAAGATGAGGAAGTGAGCTCCCCAGAGCCTGAAAATTGTTTCCTGAATTCTCTGGGTAGGCATGGTCAGCTGAAGAGGGCAAAAATCGAAGCCAAAAAATACACAGAGAAAAGCCAAAGGAAACTGGGTTTTGAGGGGAGGTATTTGGGGAGGCAGAAGCTTCCCCTGGGCATGGCTCTCCTCACAGGTAGACCCAGTGTCCACTGGGTGTTTGCTTTGGTGATGGGCCTGAGGTTGTTCTCCTGGCTTTGGACCTCCTTCCAGTTCTAGGAATGGGTTTGTCCGGGTCAGTGTCTGTGTGAACATTGTTTCCAGGATTCCAGGCTGTGCTTGGCTCTGCTGCCTACTCCTGGGACCCAGAAAGATCGCATCACAAGAATGTTCATGGAAACTTTGGTTTGGTCCTCTGTAAAATGGCTACAATCACATCTTCTCAGTGGTTTCTATGTGAGGATTAAGCCTTATAAATTGCAAAGAACTGGACAGTTGTCAAGTCTTAGTATTATTTAATAAAAGGAACTAGAAAGCAAAGATTTAAGAAAATGTTAAAAATCAAAAATGAAAGGGGGACATATTCCAATCTGGGAAACCATTCTCCCTCAATTCCTTGGAAGTCAGCTATGGTGCTATCACTCTCCTTGAATTAAACCAAATTACTCTTCTACAACCCTGGGCCCTATAACTGAAATGAAACAACAATTGGTCCTAGCAAGTCACAACTTAACCACAGATCACCACATTCTCCATCCTAAGGGCTTGGCTGAGACATGAATTCTAAGCACTGAGTTTTTCTAAATAAGGAATTCAAGAAGATCCATTGTTGAACAAGATAGTTAACTGTTTCTGGGTTTCTCTTTTGTTTTCTTCTTCACAGCCATGGGCTCTCCAAAGGAAGTCATTTTCTCGGACATCACTGAAAATTCGGCTACTGTCAGCTGGAGGGCACCCACTGCCCAGGTGGAGAGCTTCCGGATTACCTATGTGCCCATTACAGGAGGTAGGAGACTCAGAAAGGGGAGAGAGAGGAGGAGTGTTGTGGGTTTGGATGGATCCATGAAAGAGACCCTGATAATTTTCATCACCCCAATATCATGATCGAAGAAAATGAATTCTTTATTTGTGAGACCATCTGGAGGGAAGAGATCTCATTTATAAAGTGCTATGAGATTCTTAGAAGAAACTATCTTGTGAAGGGTCATTTGAACAAGACCTTTTTTAGTCTTGAAATTATAAAATTCCATGAGAAATACATCTCTAGTATTGTTTGCACACAATGACAAAAGACTCTAAATATATTGACATTTCTCTCCCTGAGCACACTCATCTGAAAAGCTAGTCTTGGATGTATGTGAATTTTTCCTTTAGGTACCAAATCTGTCTGTCTCAGTAAATGATGGCAAGTTGTGCCTTAGAAAATTTGTGAATTCTAATTCAAAGCGCATGGGCTATAATAGAGACCACAGGGAGGAGGCCCAGTCAAATCTGCCTAAAGACACTCTGGCAGGTAGTAAGCTACCTGTTGCTGGAAGTGTGTAAAGAGAGGATGGTTAATAACCTCTTCACAGGAATGCTATTTCATCTCTATGGGAAGTCTGACCAGCTGATGTGCAAGCTCTTCACTAGCCCCCAAATTCTAAGAAATACAATTTCTGTGTTTATTAATAAAAACTGCAGCACAAACTTGACTATGATCAACTATCTTTTCTTAAGAAGAATTTCCTCCAGTAAGGGAGTCTGTATAATCCTAAGCCAAGATAATGGGTGAAATAGATCTGATCAATGTTACATAGTAGGCTTCCCATATTCTTTCTGGGGAAAAATAATAAAATAAAATTTGCACAACGTGCCAGCTCTCTACTGAATGGAAACTTGCCATTTTTAGTACGTTGTGACTTCACATTTTTTTTTCCCACCTCCTGGCTTTGTTTTTGGCATCTGCACCAATGGAAAAAGCATGAGGTTCATTATTCCTCATCTTGCTTTTACTGTGTTCCAGGTACACCCTCCATGGTAACTGTGGATGGAACCAAGACTCAGACCAGGCTGGTGAAACTCGTACCTGGGGTGGAGTACCTTGTCAACATCATTGCCATGAAGGGCTTTGAGGAAAGTGAACCTGTCTCAGGGTCGTTCACCACAGGTGAGTTGGTGGGGTTGTGTGTATGTGTGTGTGTGTGTTACTGTTTTTCAGAGGTCACTTGTGCATCCTACGTCATTTCTCACCTTCAACCTTGTAGCTCATGACTCAGCAGCTGGAAAAAAAGGGGGGGTTTGTTTATGAGATCCTAGTGGAAAGTGAACTGGATTTGGAATGCCAGATTCCTCTCTTCTGGCCCATCCCAGCCTCTGGTGAGCTGGGTAACCTTAACCTTGTTGGGCCTCCATTTCCTGGACTATTGTGAAAGAAAAAGTCCAAGTTTGGGTGTCATACTTACCTGAATTAATATCCAAATTCTACCAACTACATGAGCTATCAGTCCATTTTACTAGGGTCCACTTTCCTCCTCTATAAAACAGACACAATTCTGCTTCCCTCACAGGGTATGGTAAGGATCACATGAAGCTGTATTTGTAAAGCATCTGTAAATGCAATTGTTCACATTAGCCCACCACCTCCTTCCCCTCTCCGCCTATTACCTGGAACCCTTGTGAGGGTCCTTCAAAGCAGGTGCTTCACATGAGCATGTGATGGTGACAGCCACAAAGTAGCTCCTGTCTATTTGGTGGCTTCTGCATTCCAGGCACTGTTACTAAACCCTTCACATTTAATCCCCACAGCTATTATCATCCCCATTTTACAGAGGAGACAACTGAGACTTGGGGAAATGAAATACCTTGGCCAAGCCTACATAATTAGTAAAGGCTGGAACCAAATTTGAACATAGGTCGGTCTGACTCTAAACTCTCTATCCTTCTAGAATAAAGAGTTCCTTTCCTAGGATAACCTGATTTGTACAGTACACTGTAAAGAGGGGAAAATAATGAATTGCATTGAAGGAGAATGAAGTGGAAAATTTCTCTTCAGACAGCCATGTCTCTAAACAATTTATCCTTTGATATATGAGCAATTATCCAGTCCAAATCATTAAGGGATACAAAGAATGGGCCTCATAGGAAATTTTAAAAATATCCTCATAGCCTAAAAGAGTTGACAACACACAATTAAAACATCCCATCTGAACCCAGAGTCCCGTCCACCCTGCCTCACAGGCCCTTATTTCCCCAAAGAAATCTTTCATCAATGGATTCTCCACGGCAACAGATGGCAAAAGCTGGACGTAGTTCCTCCCAATGCCCCATTGTCATCACCAGTTAAAGGAGATTCTATCCATGCACAGTGAAGCAGGAAGGAACTCAGAGTGGACAATGTGGGCTCCCCAATTGCCCTGCCACATCCTGGCTCTGGCCAGTCATTTCATCCCTCGAGGCTCAGGTGCCTCTCTGTGAAATGAGCTGAGGATAGCTTCCCTCCACCCCCGCCAGGGCTGCTGGCATGGGCATAATTCAGTAGTAAGTGCAAAAGCAAGAGGAAATGGTCAGATTCAGGTTGGCTTCTGAGAAAGTGATGTTGGGTAGTAGGAGAGGTCAGTTAAAAGAGACCAGGGATAAATACCCTTTGAATATCCATCCTTTCTCAGCACAAGTCATTTGAAAACCGTACTTACGACTTCAAATACCTTTAATAGAGATCTTAATAACAACTCAATTATTGAGAGCTTTCCCTGGTACATTTTACACACCACACATTGCTTAGCTAGTCTTTATTAACTAAACAGTCATCCTTTGGCAACTAAAGAAAATGAAGTTGGAGAAGGGAAATGAATTTTCCCAAGGCACAGAGGCACCAGGCAGAGAAGCCGTGGTAGAACCCGGGACCACTGGCCTCCAGAGCCTGGCTTTATGTTCTCTGCAAGCCATCTAATGAGAAATACCACTCAAAGCTCAGAAAAGGCTCGGGGCCAGGCGTGGTGGCTCACACCATCTCAGCACTTTGGGAGTCCAAGTCAGGTGGATCACCTGAGGTCAGGTGTTTGAGACCAGCCTAGCCAACATGGTGAAACCCATCTCTCCTGAAAATACAAAAGTTAGCTCAGCTTGGTAGCGCACACCTGTAATCTCAGCTACTTGGTAGGCTGATGCAGGAGAACTGCTTGAACCTGAGAGGCAGAGGTTGCAGTGAGCGGAGATTACACCACTGCACTCCAGCCTGGGAGACAGAGTGAGACTGTGTTAAAAAAAAAAAAAAAAAAAAAGGAAAGAAGGAAGGAAGGGAAGGGAAGAAAAAGGCACAGGCAGTCTTAACTATGCAAGTCCCCTCTGTTTGTGTAAGTTCTTTCCCTGAGGAAAGTAATATAAACTATAACAATTCTTGTCATGTGTTCAGCCCTGTTCAGTTTACATAGCTTCTTTCCACCAATAATATAATGGAAAAATCAAAATAACACGGAGCATGAAGCCAGCCAGAATTACTATCCCTATTTTACACATGAGGACATAGAGGCCCAAAGTAACTGAGCCAGCAAGGGAGGGAGTCATTACTCAAAGCCAGGTCAGCCTGGCTGCAGGCTCAGGTCTCTGAACCATTCCATGCAGCTGACACTGTCCTAACATCAGGACTCCATAAGCAGTGTGGAAAGCTGAGCAGCTGGGGTCTGATGTCCCAACCAATGACTTCCTTCCTGTCCACCATCTTTCTTTGCAGCTCTGGATGGCCCATCTGGCCTGGTGACAGCCAATATCACTGACTCGGAAGCCTTGGCCAGGTGGCAGCCGGCCATTGCCACTGTGGACAGTTATGTCATCTCCTACACAGGGGAGAAAGGTAAGGTTTTGTCCAAGTCTCTCCTCACTCTAAGGAGGAGTGTCTTTCCTGCTGTAAACTCTTCCCGTTCACTCTTCTCCCTGCCACATTTGGTACAGGATGATAAAAATGCATGGGTAGGTTGAAAAGTCCAGTAATGTTCTTGTGGCTCCCAACTGAAACCTCAAGGGAGTCTGGTAGGCCATTTAAAATAAAAATAAAAATACATCTCCAGCCTGTACATGTTTTCCTGGGCCATTCCTCCTCTCCTGTTAGTCTCTCTGCCCACCAGTGTGAGACACCCCATTTAGGAAGCAGCTGTCATCTTTTACAAAGAAGAAAACCAGAATCTAAAATCTTAACCAGACCACTTCAGGCCATACTGAGGAGTCTCAACTTTTCAGAGATCACAAAAGTAGCTAGTTTTAACAGATTCTATTAAAAAGTCTGAAATTTTAGGCCAGGTACAGTGGCTTACATCTGTAATTCAGCACTTTGGGAGGCCGAGGCAGGTGGATCACTTGAGGCCAGGAGTTTGAGACCAGCCTGGCCACTATGGTGAAACCCCGTTTCTTCTAAAAATAAAAAAATTAGCTGGGTGTGGTGGTGCATGCCTTTAGTCCCAGCCACTCGGCAGGCTGAGGCAAGAGAGCTGCTTGAACCTGGGAGGCGGAGGCTGCAGTGAGCTGAGATCGCACCACCGCACTCCAGCCTGGGCGACAGAGGGAGGCTCTGTCTCACACACACACACACACAAAAAAAAATCAGAAATGTTTTCTTGTTTGGCAACCACCAGTGCTAATTTACCCAGTTGGCAGATTAAACACTTGTTTTGAGCACCAGCAAACTACAGCCGCCAGAAAGTAAAATCAAATGTAAGTAAGAGACAGGAGAAAGAGAGAGTCCTTTTCAATGAACCCGTCCATCATTTTGTAATGATCTCCTCTAGAAAGAATTGTATAATTTTAATTTCTAGGTATAGGTAAGTTTCATATTTTATGGTTTGGTATTGTTTTGCTCTCAGTGACAATATGAGCAGCCAGCAGCATCTGTGCCTGGAGCTCTGAAAATTTTAATTCAGTTCTGGTAACCAACTAAGAGAGGTCTTTTTGAGGACAGAGCACGGGTGGGGGTGGGTAACTGACAGGGAGGAGGGATGCTGGATTTATTCTTTCTACTCTTTAATTCTTAAATAGTCCCTGTGAGCAAACTCTTCTGAGTCAGGAAAGATGGTGTTACACCTAAAATGAATCAGGTATAGTTCATGGGAACCATGGAGATTGCAGATTCAGGGCAAACAAGGGGCTTGGTTTAGAAGAGGGGGGGTGTTCATAAATGATGAGGTAAGGTGACCAACTTGTCCCCACTTGCCTGGTACTTTCTCAGTTTTAGCACCGGAAGTTCCACACCTAGGAAACCCCTCAGTCCCTGGCAAACCAGGATGGTTGGTCACCTGTGAATAGGAAATAAACACATGCCCCTGGGCACAGCGATCGGTATTGCTTTCCACCATTGGACATGACCCAGCAGGCCCGAGACATAGTGGTCAGGCTCTGTTGCAGCTACCGCTGTCCAATTTTTTTTCTTTTTTTTTTTTTTTTGAGATGGAGTCTTGCTCTGTCACCCAGGCTGTAGCTCAGTGACGTGATCTCGGCTCACTGCAACCTCCACCTCCTGGGTTCATGCCATTCTCCTGCCTCAGCCTCCCGAGTAGCTGGGACTACAGGTGCCTGCCAACACGCCCGGCTAATTTTTTGTATTTTTAGTAGAGACGGGGTTTCGCCATGTTAGCCAGGATGGTCTCCATCTCCTGACCTCGTGATCCACCTGCCTTGGCCTCCCAAAGTGCTGGGATTACAGGCATGAACCATCGTGCCCAGCCTGCTGTCCAATTTTTGTGGCCCCTCAGTCTAATGACTTGATAACATTTAGTAAATTATAAAAAGGCATGTGAAAAAGTGACAAAGAGAGGAGAGCATGCACCAGGACAAATTAAGCTTGGGCAGCACAAGGCTTGGGAATGTCCCTCCGACCGTCCTCTACCTTGGTCTCAGTGGCAAAGTGATTCCAGCCAGTACCATGTGGGAAAAAAATCTCCTGACCCCGAGTTCCCCTTCCTTCTGATTTGGGGCCTGGAAAAATTAAGTCTCCATATGATAAATCCTTTACACATGAGGGGAGTGCTCAAGAGAGAGAAAGAGAGTGTGAGTCATTTCAGAAATCAGACCCGCTTTTCCGCAGGGTCACTGAAAGTTTTGATGTTCGAAGGAGGTGTGTATGTGGTTTTCCAAGCCCACTCATGGCTCAGACAGTGAGAGGTGACTGCCTTGGTATGTGTATTTCATGTTTAGTGCCAGAAATTACACGCACGGTGTCCGGGAACACAGTGGAGTATGCTCTGACCGACCTCGAGCCTGCCACGGAATACACACTGAGAATCTTTGCAGAGAAAGGGCCCCAGAAGAGCTCAACCGTCACTGCCAAGTTCACAACAGGTACAAAGACACTGAGAGCTGGAAGCTCTCCCTTCTGAGATGCCCACCCACAGCCTGCATCTTAAACGGGAACTGCTAGCCAGTTCTTTCTTAAGTCAGGGCCTTGCAATGTGATTACATCAGCATCACTTAAATTCACCAGTGCCCACTCAGTCAAGGCCTGAAGAAACACACCATTTCCTTTTGAACTGAAATGACCTTGGTTTCCCCACGGGCAAGGAAAAGATTTTAAGAGGAGGGCTTTGTAAGTGGAAAAACAGTTCCCACTGGCCCTAAACCTAGTATTTAATGATCCATGTTCCAGGCAGGAAAATATTTTTGAAGAGGCAGATTTTTTTAGGCAGTTTTTCCTAGATGTTTGTTAGGTTTCTATACATTGAGAGCTTTTTACAAACTATAGCAAACAGGGAAACAGAGGAACCATCCTGTCTGTCGGGGTATTGATATTAGCATTCATCTGTCCTCTTATTTAGAAACAAGGGGCTTGATAATGATGTTCACAGCTGTATATTTCTCTCTAAATCCAACCAAGGCCAGCTAGAAACATCCAGCCCTTAGGACGAGATAAACCATAGAGAATTCATCTTTGGAGGTCATCTGGCTCAACCACCTTATTTATACAAAGAGGAGGTTCTTGCCAAAGGTCACATAGTTCAGTAGTAGGGAAAGGACTTGAACCCGGTCTTCTTGATACCTAGCCCGAATTTCTGCCCTACATTTGCTGACCTTATCCGATATTAATTGTCCTATCTTCTCCAGACCTGGATTCTCCAAGAGACTTGACTGCTACTGAGGTTCAGTCAGAAACTGCCCTCCTTACCTGGCGACCACCCCGGGCATCAGTCACTGGTTACCTGCTGGTCTATGAATCGGTGGATGGCACAGTCAAGGTATTTTAAGTATACAACAACTCCTTAATGCTAGTTGAAGCATTTTCATGATCTTTAAAGTACAGAAGAATTACCTGATGCTGTTTTTCTACCCCAGTGCATCTGGGGAGCTGGAAAAAAAAAAAAAAACAACAAAAATCAGTAGAGACTGGAAGGCATGCCAGACCTTCTGAATCATACTCTCCAGTCTCTTTCATTTTAACCAGACTCCAGTTCTGATAGCCAGCCAAGATCAAGAACCACTGCTTACAAGACTTGAGGACATTTTAGGAGCTGGAATCTTGGTCCTTTAATATTTTGTTGAACAAAGGCCAAAAGGTTCTTCTGCATGTTTTCCATATGTATTATCTTGCAGATGGTATCTTTATGTTATGTATTGTAATATGTTTCACCATGTTCTTTTTATATCAACTATTAATACTGTTTTTATCCAGTGTTTATATTATTTATATTCTCTATCCAAGAATTTTCTTTCTTTTACCTTTTAATTTGAAATAACTTTAGATCTTCAGACAAGTGAAGGAGATTTCCTAAACTTTGCCTTCCAAACTTGTTATTGAATTTTTTATTTTGGTTATCTTACTTTATATTTCCAATATCTTTTGCTTATTCTCCACACATTGATGTTTTTCTGGCATTTTGTTTGTGCTTCATATATCATCATCTCTTTATCTCTAAGAATATTTTGCTGGTATTTTATTTTATATCCTGCACAGTATTTGTTCCAAGTTCCTTTGCTTTGCTGCTATTGTTAGGTTTGGTTTGGTTTGGGTGTCTGTCTTTCACATTGGAGACATCCACCCAACGTCTGTTGATCATGGTCTGTCTTTTTGTATTTGAACTAGGAATGAAAGAGCTAACTGGGAGTTCCACCTGCACAGGCAGGGCTTGTAAACTTTGTGGCTCCCTGCAGAATGGTTGGGCAAGTACCCAACAGTTTTCTTGGGGAACCCCCAAATAACAGTGTCATAAAGCCTGGGCTTTCACTGTGTACAAACTTTCATCTCACTATGTTTCCAGTGTAGCACCTCGGCCTCCTTGAAGGCTGAGCCTAGTGGATTTGAATCTGGAGCTTCCTCTCTGTCTCATCCTCTCCAGAGAGTAAACCTCAGCCTACCATCTGAATGGGAAAGGGCAGTCATTTAGACTGTTGGAGGGAATAGGGAGATCTCAGAGTCTATTTGTTACAAAAAATCAAACAAACCAAACTTTTGTTCAACCACACTCCACATTGGCCTTTAAAGACATCTCTGCTTGTGTACACATTCCTTTCCTAAACTTGCTGGACTCTGTGACTTGCACCAAGCAGCCTCTGACTAGCTCTGCCCATGCTCCTTAGTTAACCTCAGCCTTCCTCATTCATTCCCCTCCACGGTCTCTCTACCACTCATTTTGTATCTACCAAGATTCTGTTGACACGGCACACCTGGTGCTGTCTCCTTTCCCATTCCCCTCATCTTTGTGGATTTATTCCTCACATTCTCCTGCTCTCTTTTTAGTGGGTTTCAGAAGCAAGTAGAGATGAGTGGCTATATCCAATCTGTCATATTTAACAAGAACTGGACACATTGCTAATTACTATCATGCCCCTTTCTGGAGTTGATATAACAATGAACTATCTCACTGTGTGAGCTAAAGCAAGTCCTTTATCTTCTCTGGGTGTCAGTGTTCCCATCTGTAAAATGAATGTCTTGAACTTACCCATCTTTGAGGTCTTCTCCTGGTCAGGCATTCTAGGGTTCTGTGTTTACCTGAATCATGAATCTCGTTTTGATCTAGAGTACCCTAATTGCCTAGAAAATGGCTTTGCACAGAAGCCTAGAGAGCTGACAGGTAATTGCATTCCTAAGTAATGCAATGAGTCCAGCTTTATCCCTGACAGTTGATCTTTCCCCCAGGGAGTAGAACTGGGGGGCCGCATAAAGGCCTCTGGGTATTAAACAAGCACTCATCCCAGTTTACTTTTCTGCAGGTCCATTCACCAGCTTTATATGTCTTAGAAAAAAAAAAAAATCAACCTGGTATAGGAGAAAAGAGTCCTGGACAGGGTGTTAGGAAACCGGGATGGAAGAGCATCCTCTGCCTCCAACAATTTATGGAATGAGAGCAAGTCTTTTAGCTTCTCTGAAGCTCAATTCTCCCATTGAAAAAAACAGGATAAGGTACCTTACCAGTTCCCAGGATACAGGAGAACCTTCCGGGGCATCTGCACTGATTCATAACTGCCCAAACTCAGCTGACTGTTTGCAGATTGTAGAGAACAGCGTTGTGTTTGGTTTACTAGGAGTGTAGGTTGAATTCCAATCCCAGACACTAAGGTCATTTGCTGAAAAGAATTGGAAGCTAGCAAGAGGATGTGGAAAGAGGACCTCCTGTAAACTGAAACCAATCACCTCCTCTGTACGGCAGCCCAGAGACCAGCCACAGACTCTAAGTGTAGTTAGAGTTGGTCAACATCTGTCTCTCATGGATATCCCTGTTCTAGAAGAGAGACACGTGGGGTCAGCTTAAGTTTTCATCATACCACGCCTATGGGGCTATTCTAATCATCTCCTAACACAAGAGATCCCCAAACTGACTGCACATTCGAATCACTTGGGAAGTTTCTTAAATATAGTCAGGCCCAACTTCTGGCTCTGACGATTCAGTCAGTCTGAGATGAGGCCCAGGCATCATATTGTTTTAAAGCTTCTCAGAGTGATAAAGAACTATATTTAGCGACCACTGACCTAACTGACCTCAAAGTCCCTTACCCTGTGTGATTCATCTTGCCACCAGATTAAGCTTCTTAAAGCACAGCTTGATTTATGTCATTGGCATGTCCAAACATCTTTCAAGACTCCCCATTCCTTATAATAATAAACTTCAAGTTCCAAAGCTTAGCATTTATACCTTACGGGGATCCTCACTCCCTTTAATGATAAACTTTAAGTTTCAAAGCTTGTCATTTAAAGGCCCTTCATAATCTAGTAACATTTTCCACTGTTCTAACACCTGAAGTAAGTATGGTTGAGGTCACTTATTGCCTCCTTATATTAATTCATTTTATGTTTTAAATCTGCTTTATTCAAAGTTTACTGATTTAAATATTAATCTCATCCGAAAAAAAGAAAAAAACACCTTCACAGAAACATAGAATAATATTTGACCAAATATCTGGGCCCCATGGCTAGCCAATTTAACATATAAAATTAACCATTACAATCCCATTCTCCCAACGTAGTTTGGCAGGGCCTTGGGCAGGTGGTAGCCTCAGCCCTGGAGTCTACAGCAGTGCTCTCATGCTTACCAGATGCAGTCCCTCCCTCCTCATTTATTTTAACTTGCTCTGCACCTTCTGGCCCAAGGACCTTTGCTTGTGCTGCACTCTCCCCATCTCTAATATCTCAGCAGCGCACATGGAGCCTGGCACAGAGTGGGTACTCAATGAATTCTTGTCGAGTAAATAAGTGAATGGATGGGTAAATGAACTTATAAACAGAACGACTTGTTATCTATACCCTGAGAATTTCTGTGACCAAAAGCCATTATATTCTTTCTTCTGCTCTTAGGAAGTCATTGTGGGTCCAGACACCACCTCCTACAGCCTGGTAGACCTAAGCCCATCCTCCCACTACACCGCCAAGATCCAGGCACTCAATGGGCCCCTAAGGAGCAATATGATCCAGACCATCTTCACCACAAGTAAGGAGGCCCTGGGTGCAACCCAGCCTGGAGATCTAACTTTGACCGAATCAACCCTCGACCTCCCCTTTGACTTCTACCTTAAAATTTTCAAACAAACTTCTGAAAAGAATTGATTCACTGTTACTACTTGGAAGCCCGATGAAAGCAAGTATGGGAGGGTAATGAGCATCCCAGTGAAAGGAAAGGAGGGAGCCCATCTGGATTCAATCCCCATTTCTATCACTTGCTAGGTGGGCCTTAAGAACGCTACTTCCATCCTATAATCTTTACCTTCTTCATTTATACAGGGCGATTAACAATAATCCCTCTGTCACCAGGACCTTGCAAGGGTTCGTGAGGTGTTGCATTTGAACTCCTAGCCCAGCATGTGGCCCATATAAGTGTGTGGTCCTTTTATTGTCAGAGTCCAACATGAGCTCAAAGTCTCTTTCTTTCTCCTTCATCATGCCAGTGTTTACAAAGCCCATCCACATTCGAAATCACAAATGGTCTTCCCACCAAGCTGGTATAGTGGGCCCTATGCTCAAAGTCCTAGTAGGGAAGCAGAGGCTTTCAGAGAGCCTATCTCTGTTCAAGACTATCTTGTGAGTTACAGAGTTTGGCTCAGATATTCCATGCCCAGGGAGCCTCCCTGCCACAAAGTATCTTCTGCAGATAGCAAACCTGCAAGTTGTTCCTTTCATAAGTCAGAGTAGCATCCATTCCCAAGGATCAGAGGAGCTGGTCTTTGGAGAGCCCTGCCTTTTACAATTCATGGAACAGTCATTCTGCACACATCTGCCAAAGAAGGTGCTTCCTCTTTGCCAGATCTTATGCCAGATGCTATGACTGTATCCTAAAGATGCTCTTATACTAGGGCTGTGAAATAAATAAGAAAACAGCTGATGATACAACTTCAGATGAATGTCCTCGGATCAGAAAGAAGAACTGCTATGATCATCACATCTAAGACTTATCTACTAGGCATAGTTCCAAAATTGTCCATTTCTACAAGTTTTTAATTGTTTGCATCACATAATTGCACTTGGAAATTCCCCAGGCATTCTAGTCCATAGAGGTAAGCTGAGAATTAAGCTCCAGCTCAGTCGTCCTGCTCTGACAGCATCACCATTTCTTCTTATTCCACAGTTGGACTCCTGTACCCCTTCCCCAAGGACTGCTCCCAAGCAATGCTGAATGGAGACACGACCTCTGGCCTCTACACCATTTATCTGAATGGTGATAAGGCCCAGGCGCTGGAAGTCTTCTGTGACATGACCTCTGATGGGGGTGGATGGATTGTGAGTACCACTAGGAACTGCAGAGCCCTCAGGCCTAGGGGAGGAGGGAGAGGGCAAAGCAGGGGAGGAGAAGAGAGTGATCTCCTCCTGGTGCACTCTGATACCCACATGTGTGAGGCCTTGCGAGATAGTGCCTGTCACACAGAGGCACTCAGGAATTCTCTCTTAAACAAAAGAATGGGAAACACGCTGGCTACTTTTTGAAACAGGGAGATAAGTTTCTTGAAGTTTATCTCATCAGATCCTCATCAAATAACTCTGTGATGTATAAATGACAGTTGATCATTGAACCCATTGCTTACATTAATTAGCACTGACTAAGCATTTATTATCTACCAGGCACTGTGCTAAGAGTTCTAGATGAATTATTCCAATCCCATTACCATAGGAGCTGGGTAGTGTATTTTTGAATTAATAAACTTTATTTTTTTAGAACAGTTTTAGGTTCATGGCACAATTAAGTGAACAGAAAGTTTTCATATACACCCCACACCCACCCACGCAACCTCCTCATTATTAATATCCTGCACCAGAGTGGTACATTTTTTACAATCAATGAACCTACTTTGACACATCACTATCACCCAAAACTGGGTGGTATTTTTAATCCCTGTTTTTCAGGTGAGAACACCAAGGGTTAGAGAGGGGGAGGTGACCACCCAAAGTCACATGGCAATTTAGGGATGGACTGAGCAGAGCCTGATGCTCTCTCCACAGTGCTACATTCCTTCCTGTCAGAACGATGCCCTCTTTCCTGCAATAGCTTAAGTACACCCAGATTCATTGATATGTTTATAGGTGTTCCTGAGACGCAAAAACGGACACGAGAACTTCTACCAAAACTGGAAGGCCTATGCTGCTGGATTTGGGGACCGCAGAGAAGAATTCTGGCTTGGTAATGCAGCTCTGCATGTTTGTATCTAAAATGCCCATTTCTGCCCTCCTTGTCATTTTTCCTAACCCCCAGGGACCTATGGGAGAGAAAGAGATGAGGAAGAAGCACTAGTTCTGGTGGCAGACACAGAATATCAAATTCTTAATGAAAACGACTATTATTTAAATGCTCTGAATCATTAAAATGTAAACCAAAAATTATCTGAGACAGATCTCAATCAGTTTAGAGGTTTACTTAGACAACGTTAAAGGCATGCCCAGAAAAGAAGAACACAAAGCCACAGGAACAACCTGTGGTCCGTGCCTTTTTTTTTTCTTTGAAAGATGATAATGAGAGCTTTAGTATTTAAGGGGGAAAAGTGGGCTGGAGGAGAAAGAGGGAGGGTATGGTCACATTAGTGAAACCACATGTTGCAAAATTAAAAAAAAAAAAAAAAAGGCAGAATGATTTAAAAAAGCAGAATGACAAAAAAGAGAATGGTCAATTATGTATTCATCTCACACTCAATAAATCGGCACTTTACATAAGATAAAGTGAAGACCTGTGGAGATATCTGGCCTTTTATCTGTAGCATCTGCTTAGGGACAAAAGGAGAGGCAGTTTCTTGCATGACTCAGCTTTCAGTTTATTTTTTTCCTTTTGCCAGAGTTAAATTGGGGTCCCAAGATTTTATTTTCCTTTCACATAAAAATAAAACTCTGATTAAGGAAGAGCCAAAACTTACGTGTTAGCCTTAAGTCATTCTCTGGACCAGTCATAGAACCCTCCTCACTGATATTGACCGTTTCCCTCCTGTGCCCCAGGTTGTGCTCCAGGTGCTAAGATGGATTTCTTAGAGCCATAACCTTTAAACCCCAGAGCACCCCTACAAAGTACTCGATTGCCACCTGGTGGGCAAGGTGTCAGGTGTCAGAGTGGTTGGCTAGCAGGTTGGAAAGATGAATTTACCAACAACAGTATAGGTTTGAAAAAGGAAAGTTTATTAGAAAGAAAGAATGCTGCAAAAAGACTTAGAGCCCTGTAGTGGATTTTTCCTTAGGGGTATTTGTGGACCTTAAGGCAGGAGCTTAAGTGTAATTTGGACCTTATTAGCCATGTAGAACATGATAAATGATTACATTTGTGGACATTTTGGTGACTTAATGTCAGCAAGGGTTGCAAAATGAGTTTCGATATGCATGTATTCCAGAGATGTATAGAAATTCTAGTTACCTATACATGTTAAGGAAATAAACCTGGAACCAGATGCTTCCTTGAGATATAGGGAAGCCTAATTACCTCTAAATTCCTCAGTTAAGGAGTTTTTTCTCCGAGGCCTACTTGATGGTCACCAGGTGATTTTTGCTCTCCTCACCACCTCCCATGGATGAAATCACAGCCTCAAAAAGGCTGAGTGGTTTGCCCATAGGAGTCTAACCAATGAACAGCTGAGCTGAAATTTGGCATCTCCCAAGTCAACACTATAATCCTATCACCCATCCATTCATCTATGCAACCCACACTTTCCAACCACCTAACTGCAGAGAACATTGTTCTATGCACCACTGCCTAGGTCAGAAAATGTTTATCATACTATAATAAACATTTATCCATATTATTCATTGCCCTTCATTTGTAAGGCACTTTATTTTATTTTTTTTATTTGTTTGTTTGTTTGTTTAGACAGAGTCTCACTCTGTCACTGAGGCTGGAGTGCAGTGGTGTGATCTCAGCTCACTGCAACCTCTGCCTCCTGGGTTCAAGCAATTCACCTGCCTCAGCCTCCCAAGTAGCTGAGATTACAGGCACCCTCCCCATGCCCTCCTAATTTTTGTATTTTCGGTAGAGACGGGGTTTCACCATGTTGGACAGGCTGGTCTCGAACTCCTGGCCTCAGGTGATCCACCCACCTCAGCTACCCAAAGTGCAGGGATTACAGGTGTGAGCCACTGCGCCTGGCCTGTAAGGCACTTTAGAGTTTAAAAAGTACTTTCACCACCTTATCTCCTTGGATCATCACTAATGCACTGGAAGGTTGGAAGTGGGGCAAAAATGTCAACCCAATTTTACCTGAGACTTAGAAATATCACATATTTGGCCTAGTATTACTCCAGCAAGCATAAGACTGAGCTTCCATCCCAGGCCTGTATGATATGCACCCCCCCTTTTTTTTTTTTTTTTCTGAGATGAAGTCTTGCTCCATCACCCAGGCTGGAGTGCAGTGGCACAATCTTGGCTCACTGCAACCTCTGCCTCTCAGGTTCAAGTGATTCTCCTGCCTCTGCCCCCCAAGTAGCTGGGACTACAGGCACCCACCACCACACCCAGCTAATTTTTGTATTTTTAGTAAAGACAGGGTTTTGCCATGTTGGCCAGGCTGATAATGAACTCCTGGTCTCAAGTGATTCCCACCACCCCCACCCCACCCCCTCCCACCCCCTCCCACCCCCTCCCACCCCACCTCTGCCTCACAGAGTGCTGAGATTACAGGCATGAACCACCAGGCCCGGTTGGCCCACTTTTAAGTGTACCCAGCTGCTGCTTTTACAGAGTGAAATAGAAATGAGGGCCTCCGTCACCTGTGCTTCTTAGCAACCCTTGCCTGTCATCCGCAGGGCTGGACAACCTGAACAAAATCACAGCCCAAGGGCAGTACGAGCTCCGGGTGGACCTGCGGGACCATGGGGAGACAGCCTTTGCTGTCTATGACAAGTTCAGCGTGGGAGATGCCAAGACTCGCTACAAGCTGAAGGTGGAGGGGTACAGCGGGACAGCAGGTACAGTAATGGCTGCACTTAGAGCCTACAAAGTCATGGAGACCTTGGCATTTACAACTTATTTCTCAAACTTTCATTCCTTCCTCATTAATCCAGCCATTTATTAAATCAACAAATATTTGAATACCTACTGAGTGCCAATCCAGAAACATTGCAATTCAAAAGTGTTGGGTAGATATTCGGATCCTGAAACATTCAGTAGGTTGGGAATTAGGAAAATCAGGATTGATTTCTAATGACCATCTTTCAAAAAAAGTGTGTCTTCCTTACCCAGTTTTAGATATCAGTTGTAAACTGATAAAAAAAAAAAAAATTCCCCCAAAGGCCTTAATATTCATCCAATCCAGCACTTCTCAATTTACTCTGGGCATATGGACCCACTGGCGATCTTGTGAATGTCCAGATGCTGACACAGGTTGTCTGGGATACGACTGAGATTCTGCATCTTCTCCAAGTTCCCTGATGATGCCGATGTAGCTGGTGTTGCTGGTCTGTGGACCACACTTTGAATAGCAAACCACCCACTCCATCACCTAACTGCTTGAATCTCTTCCAAGACATTCCTGCCATGTGATCATCTAGTCTCAGCCTGCATCCTCATGAATAGAAGGTCACTGCCTCTCAAGTGGCCCCTTCGTTCCTTGTCTGGCTCATAACCTTCATTCCGGTTTTGAAGATTTCTTGGACTTGAAGTGGTTTTGTGTGGTTTCCTGGCTCCACATAAGAGGAGAAATAAATAAGGAAACAACATGTATTAAGGCCTACTAGGTACCATTCTCTTTTGTAGACATTCCACCTGCATTCATCTCATTTATTCCTCATAAAACCATTTTATGAAGATGTTATTTTTATACAGAAGAGGAAAGAAGTTCAGAAGAGCTCAGTGATTTGCCCAAGGTAAAACAGCTTGTAGAACGTGGATGCAAGCCCAGCTACAGAAAACTGCATCCGACGGTGTTCTTGGTGACAAAGAAGGGTCAGGACTGAGAGTGTGGACCACCCTCATGCAACCCATGCCCACTTTCGGTGACTTTCTGTTATGTTTGTGAGAGCAGAAGAGACACATGCTTGGCACGTTTCCAACCTCCCTGAGCCCTGAAAGAAAACAACCATAAAGTGAAAAGGTTGCCAGATAAAAGTTTGCCAAAAGCCAGGCTGAGCCGAAGGAGGCACAAAGCTCTTTTGAGATGGCAATTTAGTGACAATAAAGAGAGACACCCAGGGGCAAACACTGCTTTAGTTCTTGAATCCTTCAAAGAATGTTGGCATTTTATTACCTGGAAATAAATACCTCTTTGGTTGAGATAGCTTCAGGCAAGAAGAATAATGTTATAGGGCAAGCAAATTCGTTAAGCAGCAGGAATGTGACCTCTGTTCCTCTTTGTACTTCCATTGAGGAATGAGCCATAATATTTCCCTTTACTGAGATAACGTTTGTAAGGCTGCATTTTCTTGCATGATTTGGCTGCACCCACGCCCTCTGCAGGAGAGCATCCTGTTTCATTAATATCTACGTGCTGTCCTCATGCTCTGGGTAGCATCATCCTTTAAAAAGGTATCTGGGTCCCTTCGACAACTTGCTCCAAATTATCACAGTAGAATGCCTCAGAGTCTTGAAATGTTTGTGCACAACAAAACATTTGGATTGCTGGATTGGGAGTGAGGAGACCCACAAAGCAATGGCACTGAAATGCTTCAGAAATTCAATATATTAAATTACAAATTAGATTTCCAAATAGTACTACATGTAAATGGGCTTCTTGTCTAAGAATCACGGAACATCGGTCTGATAAACACTTTAAAAAGTAACTATGTGATACAGAGGTTATTTAGGGACATCTAATGTCTGCAGGGCTTAATTATGACTAATAAATATTTGTCTGTGGGAGAAAAGCATACCATTAATAAATGCATACTTCTCACCTTACCCTCTGAAATCTTTTATGTAAAGGGAATGCAGAAAAGTCATAAAAGTAAGAACAATCAAAGTATTTGTATGCCATGCCACCTGTTTAGCATATGCCTTTGTATCCATTGTCACAATGGCACTGCTCAGTATATAGAATCAAAGTGCTAGTTTCATTGTGTAGATGAGAAAACTGAGGTTCAACAAGAGGCTTGACTTGTGCAAGGTCACAGCCAAAAAGTGAAAAGGTGGGACTCTCCAAAGCCAGCTACAGCCCTCTTCCCACCACATGAAGCTGCTTCTGTTGGAAATAAATAGGGGGGATGACACTCATGTCCCATTCAGTTCCACATTAAATGCTGACTCTGCATTCAATGTTCAAGGCCAGTCCCACCCCCAGAATCTTTCAATTGTTACCTCTGGTTCTGCCCTTTACAGTCCAGGAGGGAAATTTCAGCTGGGATTTCTCAGGTACATATTTTCTGTCTCTCCCAGGTGACTCCATGGCCTACCACAACGGCAGGTCCTTCTCCACCTTCGACAAGGACACGGATTCAGCCATCACCAACTGTGCTCTGTCCTACAAGGGGGCTTTCTGGTACAGGAACTGTCACCGTGTCAACCTGATGGGGAGATATGGGGACAATAACCACAGTCAGGTGAGTGGACCATGAGGGCCCAGAGCAGGCCAGGCTTGGGAAGCAGGAGGGGGCCGATGGAAGTACAATTTAACCCCCTATCCTAGCAGAGACTAGGAGGCAGGAACCCTACTTACATGACAACATGTTTTTCCCAAGACAATGAGCACTCTCAAGGACACTGCAGGCCAGGTAAAATAGAAACAGCACAGGCTAACCCTTGGTGATCCCAAGGACAAACACTGGTCAAATGGATTCCAAAAACAGAACGCTTTGCTCAGACAAAATCTCTGTCTGAACCCCAAAAGTAAAGCAGATAAAAGTGGAGGCCGTTTAGACGAAGCAGGGTTGATGACACAGAACCCCTGGCCTGGGGCACCTTTGGAATCCCAAGAATACCTTGAAATGAAGTCCACAGACTTTAAATCTCCACCTTGTGTGAAGAAACCAAGGCCCAGAAAAAGCTGATTTTTCTGAGGTCACAGAGTGAAGTTGGCAGCAGAGCCAGCTCTCCCCACTTCCAGCCCCTGGCATTTTCCCTGCACCACACACACACCTCTAGCATTTGTTCTGTATTCATAGAAACAGATTTTTTTCGATCCCCTTTAGAAACAGGCGAATGGATCAAATTCAGTAATCTCCCTTACTCTGAGCCCTGCCTACACTGGCACATTCCTGAAAAGTATAAAGCTGCTTGGGACTAACCACTTAATCATAACCAAACTCCTGCCCAGGTCCCTCTACAGAACTTAGTCACCATCCCAGGGAGGAGGGATGGGTCTTCCCTCAAGGCCATACCACACTGATCCCTGGACCGCAAGGATTCTTATGAGGTCTGCTCACTGGAATCCCGGGGACTTTATAAAAATGCAAAGAGCCAAATTCTACTTTATGATAACCTCAGGGATTCTGATTCAATGATCTCAGGCAAGACACAGCATCTCATTTTTTTTTTTTTTTTTGCATATTTGCATTTTTGTTGTTGTGCTTTTGCAGCGGGAATGGGGGGTTGATATACTCCACAAGTGATTCCTGACATACAGCAGATGTTGGGACGTATTGCTTTTCAATATTAGTAACTTTGATACATGTGTTTATGCTCTAGTTAACTGCTAACAAATGACACCTGCGACCTTAAGTGTAGACCTTACCTTACATAATTTCTGGCACTTTTCAAAGCACTCTTACCTTCTGTACCTCAAGTGCTTATCACTTTTACCCTGTGCAGGAATTAGGATGTGGTTTTTCATGCCTGTGTTACAGAGCAGGTAAGAGTCACAGGACATTTCTTGACAGCAGTCCTGTGTTGTTTCCATCTTATTATGTTACTTCATCAATATTTCCATTCTGAGCACTATTTTATCATCTTTATTGCCTTGTCTCAAAATACTTGTATAATACAAAGTTCTTCTGGGAAAAAAAACAAAAAAAGCAAGCTACATGTCAGAAAGCAAGCCTCTCTTTCCATCCTTCCATTCAATTATGGAAGAAGAAAGAGATGACATGGAAAGGAGCCACAGGAGCAGAGCCCCAGCTCCGGCTCTGCTCCCGCTGCTGTGTAGCCTCTGTGAAGTCACTCTCCCTCTCTGGCTTTAGTGCCTGCCACAGTACAAGAAGGTGTGGCTTCCATCCCTGAACTGTCAGAGGAAAGAACCGGGGCAAAGGCAGGCAGTGTGTGCACCAAGCTGTTGGACTACCATACTCACTGTAACTGAGTGATTACAAGCGGATTTGCCCATGAGATGAATGAGTCATTCTTTTTTTTATTATTTTTATTTATTTATTTTTATTTATTTATTTTTGACACGGAGTCTCACTCTGTTGCCCAGGCTGGAGTGCAGTGGCGCGATCTCGGCTCACTGCAAGCTCTGCCTCCCAGGTTCACACCATTCTCCTATGTCAGCCTCCCAAGTAGCTGGGACTACAGGCGCCCGCCACCACACAGGGCTAATTTTTTGTATTTTTAGTAGAGATGGGGTTTCACTGTGTTAGCCAGGATTGTCTCTATCTCCTGACCTCGTGATCCGACCACCTCGGCCTCCCAAAGTGCTGGGATTACAGGCGTGAGCCACCGCGTCTGGCCGAATGAGCCATTCTTAAACCTCACATCCCTGTAAGACTCAGAAACTGCCCATGTCAGTGAATGCCAAACAATTAGAAGCAAATAAAGTGTCTCTATTTTTCTCCCATCTCACTAGCCATTAACTTCCCCACAGTGGGGCAAGGGGCCATGTGGGGTTTCATGGGTGGACTCTACTATCCGCAGACTTCGCTAAAGAGTCAAACTTGGAACCTGGATGCCAAGACGCAAATACAGTTTTTTCTTGTAGAAAGCCTTGGCCAAAATTTCAAGGATATTTCCCCCTACTTAAGACTAGGGAAGTAATACTTACCAAGTACCTATGATGTGCCCAGGTCTGTGATAGCTCCTTTACAAACTCATTTAATCTTCGTCTCATCTTTCAAGGCCAGCATTGTCAGATCTTAGGAAAGAAAGAAAAAAACAAAACAAAGCATAGTAAAACCAAGGCTCAGAAAATATTGAGAACTTGTTTAATACTATTTATCTCTCAAGTAAGAGCACTAACATTTAACCCTGTACGTCAAGTTGTAAAACTGTGTTTTGTTGATGTTCTTTCTGCTATTCCATACCAAACCCCTATTAAAACACTCCATAGGAATCTTGTGAATTACAGACACATACATACACCCTGTATATAGCTATTCAATTCTAGAACTTCTGATCATGATCTGAATTCCTTCAGAACCTATTCTGAAGGATGGCAGGTTTCATCAGCTACCATTTTGCTTCAAGAGGGAAAACCAAAGCTCCATGCAAACTCAGGCAACTCGACTCAGGTGAAAACTTGGGTCAGATTCAGCCAGTTCCTTTGAAAGTTTTCACAACCCAGACCAACAGAGAGATAGGCAAGAGGCAGCTGTGATATACCAAATGGTCAAATTGAAGCAGAACTCATTTAGTTTGACTAAATAGCAATCATCAGTGAATACCTTGCCTAACAGTAACCAACCTGGAGGCCTTCTTATTTATATATATATATTTATTTATTTATTTATTTATTTATTTATTTATTTATTTATTTTTACAGGGCGTTAACTGGTTCCACTGGAAGGGCCATGAACACTCAATCCAGTTTGCTGAGATGAAACTGAGACCAAGCAACTTCAGAAATCTTGAAGGCAGGCGCAAACGGGCATAAATTCCAGGGACCACTGGGTGAGAGAGGAATAAGGCCCAGAGCGAGGAAAGGATTTTACCAAAGCATCAATACAACCAGCCCAACCATCGGTCCACACCTGGGCATTTGGTGAGAGTCAAAGCTGACCATGGATCCCTGGGGCCAACGGCGACAGCACGGGCCTCGCCTCCTCTGTGATTTCTTTCTTTGCACCAAAGACATCAGTCTCCAACATATTTCTGTTTTGTTGTTTGATTCAGCAAAAATCTTCCAGTGACAACATCGCAATAGTTTTTTACTTCTCTTGGGTGGCTCTGGGAATGGGAGAGGGGTAGGATGTACAGGGGTAGTTTGTTTTAGAACCAGCCATATTTTACATGAAGCTATATAATTAATTGTCATTATTTTTGTTAGCAAAGATTAAATGTGTCATTGGAAGCTGTCCCTTTTTTTACATTTCATACAACAGAAACCAGAAAAGCAATACTGTTTTCATTTTAAGGATATGATTAATATTATTAATATAATAATGATGATGGTGATGAAAACTAAGGGTTTTTCAAGAGATCTTTCTTTCCAAAACATTTCTGGACAGTACCTGATTGTATTTTTTTTTTTAATAAAAGCACAAGTACTTTTGAGTTTGTTATTTTGCTTTTAATTTGTTGAGTCTGAATTTCACCAAAGCCAATCATTTGAACAAAGCGGGGAATGTTAGGATAGGAAAGGTAAGTAGAGGTGGTGGTCAAGCAGGAGGGGTGGAAAGGAGACTAAAGACTGGAAGGGAGGAAAGCACTTTTATAGACAAAATTGAACACGCTTGTGAAAAGCTTACAGGCCAGGCATGGTGGCTCATACCTGTAATCCCAACACTTTGGGAGGCCGAAGTGGGAGATAGCTTGACCCCAGGAGTTTGAGACCAGCCTGAGCAACATAGTGAGACCTTGTCTCTACAAAATAGTAATAACAATAATTAAATTAGCCAAGTGTGGTAGTGCACACCTGTAGTCCCAGCTACTCAGGAGGCTGAGGTAGGAAAATCGCTGGAGCCCAGGAGTTCGAGGTTACAGTGAGCTATGATCACACCACTGCACTCCAGCCTGGGCAACAGAGGGAAACCCTGTCTCTAAAAAAAAAAAAAGAAAAAAAAAAAGCTTACAACTTGAGATTCAGCATCTTACTCAGTATTTCTAACACTAATAGATTATGGTTTAAAAGATGCTTTTATACTCATTTTCTAACGCAACCTCCTAGAAATTCTGTGATATAGTTGAGGTAAGGATTGTTACCACACACGGACTAAGACCCCCAGAGGCAGACTACCTGAGTTCAATTCTTTGCTCCACCATTCCCAAGTTCCCTAACCTCTCTATGCCTCAGTTTCTCTTCTGTAAAGTGGGGATACTCACACTTCTTATTTCAGAACATGTTTGTGAAGAATCAATTATGTCATCCATTTGAGGCCCTTAGAATGGTGCCTGGAGTATATTAAGTGCTAGTACGTGTTAGCTATCACCATTATCACTTTACATGAGATGAACTGGGATTCATAGAAACTCAATGACTTGATAGTGGTTACTACTCAATAAATAATAGAATTTGGATTTAAACCCAGGTCTTCTGGCTCCAATGTTCCTGCTCTCTCCCAGTCCCTTAAATCTCTCCTTCTCTGGAGAAATGTGTGCTGTGGCAAGAGAGTGAAGGTTGCAGAATGGGATATGGGGGGAAGTTCAACTGGATGCTTCCTCAGGCTTCTACAATCCTGAACTCTTAGAACTAGGAAGAATGTCTGTTAGGAATATTGCCTTCTCCCCTACATTGCAGTCCCCAAAAAGGGAGCAAGCCCATATTCCCCCAACCTCAGACTGAACACATCTAGTGATGGGGAACCCATTGTCCGGATGGCAGGTGTGTTAGTCCTCAGCAAATATAGTGAGTCAGAACTGCTCAACACATAGCATTTCTCTTTTGAAACAAGGGTATATGGGGGGAGAGTAATTCCCAGTTTACTCTCTTAGGGATTTTCAGAAAATTGACTTATTTAATAAAATAAGTCAAGTTTGGGCTGATAGGCCTCATTCAAATGGAATGTGATGGCTCTGGAGCAAGGATCAGAGGAATTTATGGCTTCAGCCATATCCTTTGTTGCTGAGTTTATCTTGCTTTAATAAATGCTGTCATGTTATATACACAATGTGCTGTTCCAGATCATAAGAACTGTTGAATGCAGTTCAGCCATAGCAACGCTCTCCTGGCTGTATAAATCCAAACAAACGGGCTCCCTGTAGCAACCAGGCCTCTAATTGGAGGCGTACCTCTCCACTGGCTGCTGACTTGTAAGTCTCTAAACCCAAGCCCTATTCCCTCTACAGAACTGTGGATGTACCTAAGCTTGAAGGTATTCCCCACAAGCCACACAAGAATCACATTCGGATTGGTGAAGAAGCCACATCAAACAGGAGTCAGTAATAACCCAAATGGGGACAGGGCAGGCAACAGGGTCTGAGGCTATGGCATTCAAAGACCACAGTCTCTAGTGTAAGCTAATCATTTCTCAAACGTGTCCTTCAACCTCTGGTTCTGTGGCTTGGCTCAGGAAACCTCCTCCATCTTGAAAGTTCTCTTAAAATTCCACTTCACCCTTAAGGCTGGGCCCTACCCCTGCCCCCATGAAACAGTCTAAATACCTCTATTAGGAAGTAATTGCCAGGGTGTTCGACCTTCCCTTTGTTCCTTCTCTCATCTGCTCCCCTTCTCCCTGCTCTGTGCACTTCCAGACCACCCTATTTGGATTGCATCCATGATTCCCGGCTTCCAGGTGGATGTCAAAATGGGAGGAGCCAGCACGACATTGAAGGGAGGAGGCCAGGAGTGGGGGTGGGTCTGGACACTTGTTGCCCAGCTCCGTCTATACAGCATCACAGTGGGCTGTCAGCATCTATATAAGAGAGCCATAGCCACTGTCAACTGGCTGTCTCCATGCAACTCTCTCTTAGGTTTAGAAAACTGCTCTCTCACTTGCTCCCTCTAGCCTAGGAATGGTCATGGCACCCTAGCTACTGCTAGACTTGCGGACGTGTGCTAGCCTCTGAGGCTCTACTCCACCCTGCCCACACCTTTTGGAAAAGCCCCTCTCCTTTAACTCTCCTCAGGGACCCCGGCAGGCTCTCCCATCCCTGGAAGCACTGAGTGCCACTGTTAGAGCTGCCTGCTGGCCTTATCCATTACGATTTCTACTTCCTGCCTCTCTTCCTATAGTAATTATTGGTCATTTAATAGCTTCCCAGCATCCAAACACCTTTCCAGTTTTAGGAGATTTGAGAACCTTACCTCCCAGCAAGGAAGCCATAGAGGAAAAGAGTATTTTCTCCTTGATAGCCAGGGCATGGGCACGTAACTTGGGCTTTGCTAATTGGATGCCCACAGAGGGACTTCTAACCTTTAGCAAGGAATGCAAAACAAACAGTGTAGGAGACTGGCTCCCCCATAGAATCTAGTAATGGGGCCATCTATCCGTGGGATCTGTGGCCCAGCACCATGCAGGGTACAGCCATGTCTCTCTCTAATGGTGACAGCTATTTCCAGCAGTGACAAAGGCAGACTGGTTGATGGTTCCTGCTACCTGGCTTCCTTTGGTTCCTAATAATTTTCTGTGCCTGCTTCTTCAAACTTTCTGTCAATTTTATGAGCATCCTGATATCCTTCCAGAAAATTCCTTTTCTGCTTAAGTAGTCCTAGATTATTTCAGGTGCTTGAAGCCAGATACCTTGGCTGACACTTTCCTCCCTAGACCATGAGCCCATGATATTTACTGACCCTCTTGTAGTCCCAGCACTGTGTTTGACACTTTAAATATCCAAAGTCTTCTAAACATCACAGTCACCTGTGAAACAAATCAAACTATTCCATGTCATGTAGAAAACTAGGCCTCAGAGGGGTCAGGTGGCTTCTCGCAGCCACGCCACTGGCGTCAGACCAAGATTCACAGCCAGGCTGTCTGATTCCAAAATCCAAGTTCTTTTCAGTGAAGATATCGTATTCATTTCAAAGAAGCCACACTATATGGAAAACAGTACTTTATTCATTTCACAAATGCTTGTGGAGCACCTCCCGTGTGGATTTGTCAGTGAAAAAAAGACGAAGAGGTCCCTGCGGTCACAGCATTTATATTCTAACAAAAAACAATTAACGATGAATGTAATAAATGCCCAAATTAAATGGTATATTCAAGGGTAGCAAGCACTGTGGGAAAAAAGGACAAAGGGGACCAGGGTAAGGAGACAGGGTTGCAGTATTGAAGTAGGGTGGTCACACAGGGTGGGCCTGTGAGAAACCCTAAGGAGGCACAGAAGATGTGCTCAATGAATATTTGTTGCATTGAATTCGTGCTCATTTCTTTCCTTCTGAGGAAGCAGCAGTCCAGAGGAGGTTGGGGATTGCCCCAAGCACCACAGCAACCGGGCAGGAGATTCTGATGAAAACCCAGGCTACATACTCCTCTGCAGTGTGGCATGACTGTCTGTTCTCCAGAAGGAGACACACCTTGCAGATTCTTCCTCACTGAGCCTCCTATGACCTGTATGGTCTCAAAACTGCTGGCTACAGAGCCCATTCCTTCCCCATTCTCATCTTGCCCCACCCCAGCTTGTCTTCCCACCATGCCTTGCCTAAGCCTGGAAAATCCGAGAGCTCCTTGTGGGCTGTGCTCATCGGTCCCCTTCTCCTAAGATTCTCAGTTCTCTTTTCACTTAAAAATCAGTGTTGAGCACCTCCCCGCTTATGCTCAGCACTATGTGAGCAAAATAACCACATTACTTGCCTCCGTGCAGCCTCTGTGCCCCGGAGAGGTCAGTGACAAACACATGATCAGACAAGCAAATGTGTGATTACAAACTGAGGGCTGTGCTTTGAAAGCAAATGTAAAAAGCTATGAAGACATCTAAAGGGGATCTGATGAGGAAGGCTCTCTGAGGAAAAGGCACTTGAACCCAGATCCAAAGAGCTAGTAGGAGTTAACCAGGTGAAGGAAGCGGGAGAGGCAGAAGGCAGAAGGCAAGTATCTCTACAGTCCTGTGGCTGTCATGCTGTGCACAGAGAAAGCCAGAGGCATAGGTGCGAAAGATGCATCGTGGAAGATGAGGTTTCAGGAGTCAGTAGGAACCCAGCCATGCAGATCTTCCTGGTCCAGAATAAAAATTTTGCTCTTTTTCTCCAATACAATGGAAAGCTACCGAGAAGTTTCCAGGAGGAGAGCATTGTGATCACGTCTGTTTTTTTAAGTCACCTTTTTTGTTGCATTTGGATTTTGGCTGGGAGGTGCAAAGTGGGAAGAGACCTGTGAGGAGGCTACTGCAGGAATCCAGGCGAAAGGTGACGGAACTTGGCTAAGTGTGGTGTCGTGTAGACAGAGCTATGGTTCTGAGAGATATTTAGAAAGTAAAACTCATGGGACTTACAACCCCAGAGAGCTCTCTATGTCCCCACCCTTGTTCCTGAGCAGCCCTCAACTCCTATAGTTAATTTTTCCTGGATGTGGGTGTCAGTTTTAATTGAGGCGGGCTAGTTAGGGATATGGGAAACTGGAATCAGGGGCCCATTAACTCCTGGAGCTGTAGTTTAGGGTGGGGAAGGAATCGGGAAGCCTCCTTCAAGGTGACTGCAGCTAGAAACGAAGAACGGTGGTAAGGCCAAGGGGAGGCTTGGGGCTGGACACAAGGGATGAAGGCATGGGGAGCAGAGGTGAAGGTGGAGGTAGGCCCTTGCCTTGAAGGCTTGGGGTCCTGGAGCCCAGCTGAGAGTTGCCAAGAGTTTTCAGCCCCAGATGGCATCATCAAAATTGCTCCTTAGAAAGCCTGCTTCATCAGTAGAAATGCATCTGCCCCCGGCCACCTGTGCCCCCCGGCCTCCATGGGGTACCAGGGGTGCCCTGCATGTGCCTGCTGCCCAGGTTTGGGCTGGCAGGACATATTAGCAACCAGCAGAGGGCTCACTCCCCTCATCCTCTTCCCTCCCTAGGGAGCTCCCAAAGGAATGACAATCTCTGGAAAGTAAGTAGAAAAAGGCTTTCTTGAGAGTTGTTTCAATCCCACCAGGATGTAACATAGATTTCAATATTTTACAGGACAATAAAACCACACACATGCAGTCAAAATAAGCAGCTCCCGCTGGGTGCGGTGGCTCACGCCTGTAATCCCAACACTTTGGGAGGCCAGGGCGGATCATTTGAGGTCAGGAGTTGGAGACCAGCCTGGCCAACATGGTGAAAGCCCATCTCTACTAAAAATACAAAAGTTAGCCGGGCATGGTGGTGCATGCCTGTAATCCTAGCTACTCGGGAGGGTGAGGCAGGAGAATCGCTTGAACCCAAGAGGCAGAGGATGCAGTGAGCTGAGGTTGTACCACTGCACTCCAACCTGAGAAACAGAGTGAGACTCAGTCAAAAAAAAAAAGTTCCCACATTTGCCTGCACATTTGCAACTACAGGTTAAGAAATTGTTTCTCAGAGTAGTGAAATGACTTCCCCCAAGTTCACTCAGCCTCCAGGTGTCAAAGTTGGGTTCTCCGACTCCTTAAGTCACAATGCCTTGAGGAACATCCATCTGCACATTTATTCTTTTCTCCACTCTTCCATTTAGGACACTCAGAGCACCTTCCATTTACTGGTTCCTTCATAACACTTTACAGTTTGCAAAGCCAATGTGATTATAACAATTTATTTACAGTCACCATCTTTGTAGGGAGAGCTGAGCTCAAATCCCATGTTTTCCAGTTACGGAATCATCTTGGTCTAATTGATTAATTCTTCTGAGCATCCGTCAAAATGATCATGAAGAGTACCCACCCTGATAAGAATCTGTGATAGTTTAAAAGAGAAAACGGACGGCATCTTGTCTTGAGAAAATGCTGTCAACACAGATTTCCCTAAAAATTGAAAGACAAACTAAACATTTGGGTAAAAACATCCTCAAGTCAACCAGCAGATGGCAGCCTCCACCCGGCTTCGGGAGGGCACTAACTGGGCACTCCTGGTAGATGTGTTGAAGTGGATGGGGCAGATGACTACTGGACTTCTTCGGCTCATAGACACCTTTAGGTAAACAACTTTGCCTTCATGCTAATTCTTCTCTTCATAAGAGGCTAGAACCCTTCCCAGAAGTGGGAAGGAACTTGGCAGGCCTCCTCTTATGTTCTTGACTCCCCATCTGCTACACAAAAATGAGCACCCCCACCCCACCGCCTCACTGATCACCTCTTGCAGATGTACACTGGGGTGGGGGCACAGGAACATGAGACACAGGGAGTTTCTGGCCTTTCTAAAGTTTCAGTCCCACCAGGATGTAACGTAGATTTCAATATTTTACAGGAAAATAAAACCACACACATGCAGTCAAAATAAGCAACTCTGGCTGGGTGCGGTGGCTCACACCTATAATCCCAGCACTGTTCTAAAGTTCTAAAGTTGGCCTGTTCTAAAGTTCAAGGACTACCAGCCTTTGTCTAACATGTTTAAGGCCTCCATCGTATCCATGCCCCATCACTCATTAACCTGATTTGCCAGCCCCTCATTGTTGGTTGTGAAGGCCCAGCATGCACATTTTTTGTTGTTCTGTGCTTGTTCCTTTGGCTTGTTTCTGGCCCCTTAGCAAGAAGACTTTGATCCTCCCTCCCTGCCACTTAACTCACTAGCACATCTAAAAATGTGCACTTGCTCCTGTTGCTATTGCTTCTGTCTTCCTTTTCATCTCTGAAGTCTGGTTTAGGTGGTGATCCTTGTGGATTATTCTAAGCAGCTTGTGCAACATTGAGAATAAAGTCAAGGGCCTTATGTCCCTAGCACTTGCCTCCTAGAGCCAGTCTATGCCCCCAAAGAGCTGTAGAGTGATCCTGTAGGAACACTGAGCTGTGATCTACCACTCCGCTGCTGACCCCCTCCAATGCCGGCCTTATGGCTCAGAGGAAAGTGGCCTGAGACATCACAGTAGCCTCCAAGGCCTATAGTCCCTGACCTCAACCCCTCTCTCATGATACTCTAGGCACACTGCCTCCCTGCTGTTTCAAACCCAGCAAGCACACTCCCACAGCAAACCCTTCTCCTGGAATACTCTTTCCTCTAACACATGCATGGCTCACTCTCTCATTTCTTTCAGCCATCTCCAACGTCATCTCCTCAGTGAGACCACCCTCATCATCCTACATAAACACACACACATCACACCTATACGTGTAAAATCACACTCACATATACGCACACACACAACCGTCCCCATTCCCAGTACTCATAGGGCATTTTCCACCTGACACACTACTGGCTTACCTATTTATGTGCATGCTTTCTAGGAGTCAAGCTCCATGAGAGCTGGCACTTTGTGTGTTTCGCCTCTGTCGTGTCCCCAGCACCCAAAACAGAGCCTGTTCTATTATTTCTTAATCATTACGTGTTGACTGAATATATGACCTAAGAGGAGAATGCAGCCTTCTGTAACCTCACTTATTGTCTATTCAATTTGTTGAGTGCCAACTATATTCCCAGATCATCATTTTAAAGCTGAAACAAACTCAGAAAGGAAGTGATTTTCCTGAAGCCACCAGGTAATCATTGTAGATTCGAATTCAGTTCCCACTCACCCACACCATGAACTCAACAGACAGGAGCCTAAGAATGTAATTTAAAGAAACAGCAAAGGAATTGTTCTACCAAGAACTGACAGAGGCAGCCTCTACTAAGGAAGGACAAGTTAATGGGCAGAGATTGTTTGACAACTGAGAGATCCAGTAGGCTATTTAGAGAAAAAAATACCATAAATATCAGTCTTTTCAAAAACAGAACCTGTTATATTTCCAACCAGAATAACTTCTCCAGGGACTTCATACGTGGTCTCTTGGGGAGCATTCTTCCAATTTAGGACAGAGGTCCCTACCAGCCAGCTACACCGAGAATCACCATTTCTCATGGATCAGTGGGAAAGGGGGCAAAATTAATTGACCTTTCAAGGCTTTGATTTACCATCTTTAAATAAAATAGATTACTCAGATGATGGAGGGAGAGAGCAAGGGGGAATTCCCCAGGTACGGTAGGAGCATAGCTACAGTGGATTCACTTGATTATGTTCTGAAGAGCTTCTCCAATAAAGGCCTCTGTTTCCCAGTGTAAAATGAAGCTTTGATTATCGCCAGAGGCATCAGCTTTTCATGTATTTTTCTACCAGGGCCTTCTGAGCAGCCAGCAAAGAACAAGGCAGAGCAGATCTTCTGGGTATGAAAGTGGTTTGGGAAAGAGACACAGTAGACCCAGCTCAGCAGGAGCTGAGGACCACTCTCCACCTGGACACCCTTCAGGTGAGCATCAGAGTCAGATTTGAAAAATGTGTCTCCACCAAAAAGCCACATTCAAAGGTATCAAAGAGGCTTCAACTCAGTGCTCATCTTTCTTTTGTAAGTGTTGGTTAGCTCCAGAGCAGGCTGCGGTGTTCAGCACTCCATCTCCAATGCTGCATCCCCAGTACATAGCACTTGAACATAGTAGTTGCACAAATAAGATCTCTTTGTTAAGAAATAAATGTACAGTAACTGCCTGGAAGTTATTGGAAAGGATTCGGGGATCACAACCAGGCCTACCAGGAAAGAAGTTTCCACTCAATTAATAGATGTGTCTTACTAATATATTTGTCATCCTAGAATGGAGCATATTTAGACCACCAGGATAGTGAGAAACCAGAAACTCCACCTCTTTAGAAAGAAAAATGGAATAATAAGTAGGGACATAGTCTCTGTCTTAAAAACTCTGAACATCTGTCATGGAAAGGAGAGAACAGACATACTCTACTGTGTGACAGAGAAGAACTAGGATCTGATGGTGAAATCTATAAGGGAACAAACTGCACTCCAATAAGGAAAGAACTTTGGGCCGGGCACGGTGGCTCATACCTGTAATCCCAGCACTTTGGGATGCTGAGGCGGGTGGATCACAAGGTCAGGAGATTGAGACCATCCTGGCTAACATGATGAAACCTCGTCTCTACTAAAAATAGAAAATTAGCCAGGCGCGTTGGCGGATGCCTATAGTCCCAGCTACTTGGGAGGCTGAGGCAGGAGAATGGCATGAACCCAGAAGGTAGAGATTGCAGTGAGATGAGATTGCATCACTGCACTCCAGCCTGGGCTAAAAAGCAAGACTCCGTCTCAATAATAGTAATAATAATAATGAAAAAAGAAAAGAACTCTGAATAACCAAAGCCAAGCAAAGAATAAACAAGCTGTTATAGAAGTGATACTGGAAGATATTGGAAGAACTCTAGGTCTTGGGGGTGGTTCAGACATTGAATAAAGTGGTATTGTAATGTTCCCTCCAGCCCTTAAGTGTGCTTACCTCTTGTTGAGTTAGTTGTTGCATGCAAGCTCTCAAAAACGTTTCTATTCCAGGTTTTCAGTCTCCAGCCTGAGTTTCAAATGCAACAAAAGGAAGGACAATCATGGAAGAGACAAGACACCACAAAACACAGATGTTATTCTTAAGAAGATGACTCCTGGGGGAGACAGAAAGGGGAATAAACACAGAAGTGTCGACTGTTCCTCTGCACAGGCAGAGTCCTTCCCTCAGGGAACATGCTGGGAAGGATCCATAATTGCAAGTTGACAAAATCCTAAACCTTCTAAAAATTCAGGGTTTAATTAGTTTCTCCAAAGTACCTTACTGGAAAAGAAATCTGCAGCCTTGGCCATGTTCTATTGCAGGAGAATCTCACTGCCTCTTCGGTCAGGATAATTTCTGCAAGAGATTGTTCCAGGCAAAACTTCACTTTTAGATGAGCCTGTCTAAACTTGACTTAGAGAGTTACAAGAGTCTTGCTCAAAGACTTCATCCCTGTAAAGGAGACCTTTAGTGTAAAAAGAGATATGATGTTATGATAGCATCCAGCCCCCAGCCTCAGTCACCACTGAATCCTTTTCTTTTTCCCCACATAATTCCCAAGGGCATTCAAATGAAATTTAAATGGCTGGATGTATATCATGTAATACACGTCTTCAAAACTAAGGCTTGAGATTGGGTTATACCCAAGACTTCTGGGCATGGAGTCAGGAAATTTCCTCTTTGACCAGATTGAGGGTGTGTTGGAGGCAGGAATCATTCCTTAGCCATTCTTTGTATCAGCAGTACCTGGCAAAGATGATAGCAATATGCAAAGTCAATGAATGAATTAATTGATGGGTGGTTTGAAGTCCTGGTTCTGCTATGAAAGTAGCCATGTGACTTTGGTCACATTACACAATGTCTCTGAGATACAATTTTTTTTCATATATAAATCAGAAATAAGAATAACTATTTCATATGACTGCAACAAATGCAGTGGTGTATATAAAGTGTCTCAGTCTGTGTCTGGCATATAATCGGTGCCCAGTAAATGGTATCTCCCTTGACTCTCTACAAACATCCTTCACACAACATAAATGATCAATAACCATTTGACTGGCTGCTTAATAAGTGGAACTAGTACGAATGCTCTCAGTTAATTTAGGAGGAAGAGCAGTCAGATTAGGTCGAGTGCCTTGGGTCATGCAGTTGCTTTATGGAGGAGTTTGAGGACAGAGGGAAGGAAGCAAATGTAAGATTTAAGTATATCTCTGCTAAGTATGAGATAGCACTTTGCAGCCAACACTTGTATTTGTGTTTCATTTATACTACGATTTCTACTTTGGTTATTTGCATTCCATAAGGCAAAGTCCTTGATCTTCCAGAGGTTCACATCTTTAACAGCTATTCATAGTAAAAACTAAACAAGGAGATACAATAAACTGTACTCAAAGTCATTTATACTTAAGGGAACCACATGGTAGATTCCTACAGTATCTGCCCCACCAAGCCCCCAAAGAATTTATTTCTGCAAATGAATGTATATTTGATGCTGTAATCAGGGAGTGAATATGTGTCAACCAGCTCCTTAGCTGCAGGGAAGGTAAGAACAAACTCACTGGCCACTTATTCCAATCATCACATCTATGTCTATGGCATAATTTGTTCTAGTTTCTCCCACTGGTCTCTGTTCTCTTTTTCATCCCAATGATTGAAGTTTGCTTTCTCTTTAATCCATAAACCATTGCAAATCCTTCTGCAAAAACATACTATAGAAGAATATTAAAAACATGAAATTGCTTACAGATTACCACTTTTAAAAAGATATGTGACTTCTTTTCCTAAGATTCACCATCTTTAAATGCATGATGATGCTAAAAGTAATAACATCAAACACTTATCACAGTTCCTGACATATGCCAGCACTTTTGTAAGTGTTTCTCATGTAAAAACTCACTTAATCCTCACGAAAATCCTATCAGGCAAGTAGTATTATTATCTCCATTATACAAAGAAGGAAACTGTGACACAGAGAGGTTAATTTTAAAACTACACCATTGAGGACATGCACCACTTAATACAATTAGGATTAAAATGGAGCGCTTTCATTTAGAACCCCATCATCTCGGAGCTGTGAAGATGGCTATGAACATAATCCATACACTGTTAATGGTGCAAAAAAGTCAGCCCACACAGTTCGGATACAAATGGTAATGATAAGGAGTAAATCCCATTTTCCTTCTACCATGGAAATTCCACCATCAGAAACTGCAGAACCTGACTGCAGCAAGGGAAAAAGCTGAGAAGAGAGGTCACTTCGTGCTGCAATTCTGCTTGAAGGAGAAACAAACCTACAGGATGAAAGGACAAGCACCCAAATGTCTTCTCTGCCTGCAAGTCAGGCACATCATTCTGCAGGCTCCTCCTGAAGAATGGAGATTTTTTTTTTTCTGCAGCATGGGGGAATTGAGACAGGGATTATGAGGTCACTGTAAAGGGAAACCTGCAGCCTCAGCTCCTGACCACAGTCTGGAGGGTGACTCACACTGTATTCAGACAAGCAGATCTTGCTGAGCTGGCCTAATGGAGAAATGGCTCTCACCAGCAGCTTGGAAACTGTAGTCCACAGAAGGCATACACTGCTGTTCTCCAGTTCGGTGTCTCCTGAATCCCAGGGGTCACTGAAAGCTGCATAAAAAGTGTCTACCGAAGCCATTTTTCTTTGCAGCAACACTCAGAAGAACCTATTTCCCGGTCTGAGAGTCTCGTTGCCTTCAGAGTTTGGAAACAAACTGCAACCAGATGGACATATATCTTCACTGAGTTGTGTAAGGAAGTGGTCAGTTCTCCCACCCTTCCATGGCCACACTGAGGGAACAAAACCCCATACAGAGAAGTGCTGTTACATAGGCCTAAACCAGGACCAGAAGAAGCATCTTTTCCATTCCCAAGAGAGCTTCCTATCAGCCCAACATTGTCTGCAAATAACACCAAGCTGTCTGGTCGCCTCCTGATTTGCTCCCCTCACCTCTTGACATCTTCTACTCTAACATCTGATAATCAACTAAAGCTTTAGCACTCCTTTTGCACCTGCTAACTGGACTGGCCTTGGCATCTTACACCTCTTTTTTCTTTTTCTTTTTTTTTTTTTTTTTTTTTGAGATAGAGTTTCGCTCTGTCACCCAGGCTGGAGTGCAATGGGGACATCTCTGCTCACTGCAACCTCCACCTCCCGGGTTGAAGGGATTATCCTGCCTCAGCCTCCCGAGTAGCTGGGATTACAGGTGCCTGCCACCACGTCAGGGTAATTTTTTTTTTTAGTAGAGACGGGGTTTCACCATGTTGGCCAGGCTAGTCTTGAACTCCTGACCTCAGGTGATCCACCCAACTTGGCCTCCCAAAGTGCAAGGATTACAAACCTGAGCCACTGTACTCGGCACCTCTTTTTACATAATGACCCCAGTCAAAGTCTGGTGTATGTCTTGTTTAAACCTATCCCAAGACCTAGATACACTTGTGGGCTGATAGATTTTAAGCATCACTAGCTAGGCTGCTAGAAAAGGGTTGCAGGAAGGAAATTGCATGGGATGGAGTAACCACAGGTTGGCACCTACAAATAGTAGGTCAAGAAAGAACTCTCTGAAAAGGTAACATGAACCTAGACCTTCAATGTGGTCCGTGGCATAGTTAATGCACAAAGCCTGGGGAGGAAGCATCTTGCTAAGTAAAATGGCTTCTGCCAACACTTTTATGTGCATATCATCTCTGGTTTCAGAGCCGATGCAGTGGTCAGGTTCTCCTTCAAGCACGTGCCTCTAAGGCTCTCCACTTCTCTGCCTTAGGGCTTTCTCGAGAGTATGGGAAGCCCACTCAGATCTGAGCCAGAAATATTTTCAAAGTGGAACATCAGCTCGTGAGGGAGAAGACCAGTGGACGAATGTCCCAGGCTTCTACAGGACAATTCAGAGGGGGCCTCATGGGGATCCATGGTTGCACAGAGCAGGAACTAATTGAGCATACCACATATTGGCTTTTCCTCCATCCCTGTCTTACCCTCACTCCTGGTCCCTCGCCCCTATATCCTGGGGCACCTCCTAAGCCCTTGTCTCAGGCTCTGCCTTAGGCCTGATAAGCTGAGGCAGAAGCTCACTGTGGTTACACAGTGAGAACCAGGAGCTCCATAGGAGACCAAATCAGCGAGGTCTATGTGGGCCAAACAGTGAACAGCCTCAGGAAAAGCTTTACATTTCAATCCTCAGTACCCAGGTGGTCAAGGTGATGGAGCCCACCATGGGAATCCAGCAGACAGGGTTGGAGAGTGCTGTAGCGGGGCATAGGATCTGGCCTCACCAGGGCTACATAGTCTTTAGGTCTCAACTAAGATGACTAAGGCTTAGGGCAGGAATTGGGACTAGCAGGAAAGGGACACTGAGCCAGAAGGCTGCTCATAGAAACAGGGCCAACAGGGAAGCCACAAGATGCAGGTCTGACTCAACCATTATGCAAGAACCCAGAACTCATCTCTAGCACATTGGATATGGCATGAAAATAACCGCAACTTTCCTGAATGCTGCCTATTTACAGTCAGTCTGCTAAGCAGTTTTCATAATGAGCTCACTTAGACTTCAAAACTACCTTATAAGTTATTCTCCCCATTTATAGATGAAGAAATTGAGGCCACTAAACTCTAGAATGAAGGTTTAATCCAGAGTTACTGGATTCCAAATTCCATGCTCAAGACAACCAACTACCCTGCCAGGGTCTGATGGTGCTGCAGCAAGGTTCAAGGTTAGTGACTGGCCACCAAGATATAAGCTTGATGGCTGAAGGTGGGAAGGCCTGGGAAAGGTAGGAACTGACCCTCAGTGTCAAAGTGCACACACAACATGGGTCCACTGGCACCGCCTGAAAGGAGATATTTCCTTTGCCACAGACTAAGTCCTGACAGGACACAACACAACTATCTTCCCATTTACGAAGGAATGTTTCTCAAATTTGTCTTCTACTTTCAAAGCCATAAGGGAAAGGACACCAGGTAGGGGCGAGCAGGATGCTTGGCTACATGTCATGTAAAAAAGAAACCACAGCCATCCTTATATTTGCACAATATGCACCCATTTACAAAAACAATTCTAGCATCTGAACTCACAGCCCTAGGGGTGGGCAGAGCAGGCTATATAATTCCCACTTCAGAGAGGAGCAACCTGAGGAGCAGAGATGTTGAGAGGCAGAATGGTGTGGTAGAAATACCAGTCATTGGACATGAAACCAGGAATGCCTGCTCTAGTCTAAGCTCCACCCCAGACTCGCCTGGACTCACCATGGGCTTCCTATACTTGCTGGTGCTGACTTTATGGACTGCATGTTGGAGAGGGAAGAGTCCAAAGATGGAAAGAGCATTCCTGAACAGTTGCACAGAGCAGAGATCAAACACAACAGAAGCAATGAGCAAACAATACATTTTTATAGTGTTATGCCATTGAGCTTATGGAGCTGTTTGCAGTTAGCCTACCCTGACTAATATATTCCTTCTGCAGTCAAGCCTGCTTTCTCCTCTGACTTTAGTCCAGCAAATTTAGCATCCTTTGGAGATTCTATCCAGTGCTTTCTAAGTTGGATTTCACTGATAGAATGTTCCTTGGTTCCTGGACCCTGATCCTTGTTCAGTCTCTTCTCTATTACTCTGAATATCAGTAAGAAGGCAAACCCACACATTACCCAGCTCTCCTCCCTGGTGGAGGAGAGCCAGTTCCATCAGATAATCTAAAAGACTAATCACAGGGCACCAGATCCAGTCCCAGGAGACCCGGGGCTGACTCAGCTTCTAATGCACTTTGTCTCCTTATCCATGTGTCATTCACTCCATCTCTAAAATGAAGAGGTTGACCTCACTCATACCAAAGCATCCTGCTAACATTTTAGGATTCTAACACATAGACTCAAAGCACAAGAGAGAAGGATGTGAGTTAATTAGTCAAAGCTGTGAGATAATTAATGAAGGTAATTTCCCCAGACTCTGAGGGGAAAAAAATTATATCGAAGGGGAGAGAATTGTTCAAGCTGATGTCATGTTTATGAAGGCAAAAGATCAGAATGTTTCCACGGCACATGTCCAGTGGTTTGAGAGGTAGCAAATGAGAATGGAGAGGCCGTAGGTGCTGGATTTGGGCAGGTCTGGGTTCAGTTCTCACCCTTACTCCTTACTGGCCGTGTCTCACTCTGTCACCTAGGCTGGAGTGCAGTGGCGTGATCTTGGCTCACTGCAACCTCCGCCTACCGGATTTAAGTGATTCTTCTGAGTCAGCCTCCTGAGTAGCTGGAACTACAGGTGCACACCACCATGTCCACCTAATTGTTTTGTTGTTGTTGTTGTTGTTGTTGTTTTTGTTTGTTTGTGTGGTTTTTGTATTTTTAGTAGAAACGGGGTTTCACCATGTTGGCCAGGCTGGTCTTGACCTCCTGACCTCAAGTGATCCATCTGCCTCAGTTTCCCAAATGTTTCACCTTTCTAAGCCTCAGTTTCCTCACTTGTAAAGTGGTACATCTCAGAAAGTTGTGGTCATTAAATGCAACCCTGTGAGTAATGCACATAGTAAGTTGCAGAAGGGAATTCCCTTTACTCTCATCATGCCAGGGTGAGGATGAAGCTGTTTTGTGAAATCAGAGAGGGATACAGGCATTTCATTTTTGCCTGTATTTATTCATTTATTTCAAAATCATATGTCAGACACTGGCAATACAGAGATGAATAAAGCATGGCCCCTGACCTCAAGGAACTCTAGGTGGACAGACAGGGACATATCCAAATTATTGAGCTCCTAGTGTGATAACTACCTCATACAAGTATGAGAAAGCCAGGCTTTCCCATTCCAGAAGCATACCAAAGGTAGACACATAAGGATGTTCATAGAAACATATACAGAGACGTCCACCGGAATTACAGCTATAAATTTTAAGCAATTGAAAAAAATCAAATGTCCATCAATAGGAGATCAAATAAAATGTAGCAGATGAATAACTAGAATCATTAACATGTAGTCTTTAAAGCTAAGATTAAGTGAAAAATGCAGTGACCAATGCAAATGCAGTTGGATGCCATTTAATTAAATTTTGAAACACACAATGTTTTGTATTTTTCATAGATGCATGCATGTGTGTGATTTGTGTGCATAAAACCATATATTTTTAATGAACTAGAATCCACGTCAAATTATGAACTTCGTTGTTTCTGGGAAAGGTAGAAGGAAAATGAGTCCAGGGATCATGGTCAAAAGAAACAGTATTTTCATCTGCAATGTTTTCCTGATGTTTTTAAACATCAGAGGAAAATATGATAAGGCTAGAAGGAAATACGATAAGATCTTAGCATTTGTTAATTTGGATAGTGGCAATATGTGTGAATGATCGTATTATGAGTGCTTTTCTGTATTTTTTATAAGTTTCTCAAAATAAAAGTTATGAAGTATAGCAGTGGGTCATACAAAGAAGTGATGAAAGTGTCCTTTATCTGTTAGCCTAAGTTGACTTTAAGGAAACCTCAGAAGGCCCTGGCTAGAGAACATGATCGAGGCAGGTTAGCCAGTGGTGATGAAGGCTCTTGGGGACTGTCAGTTTACCACAATGACACTGTACAGGAGACAGCACAAAGAGTTCGGTTTGAAGTTACAAAGACCTGGTTTTCAAACTTCTGTATTTACCACTTAACAGTGCGACAAGTTCACAAATGTACCCACACTTCAACTCTGATATGTATTGCTTTGTCTAATGAATCTAAGCCTTCATTTCAGTTAGCAGATAAAAGTGTGGACTTTAAATTCTATATGGTTTAGCCAGGTGCGATGGCTCACACCTATAATCCCAGCACTTTAGGAGTCCAAGTGGGAGGACTGCCCAAGCCCAGGAGTTTGAGAGCAGCCTGAGCAAGACCTCCTCTCTACTGAAAATAAAAAAATAAAAAATAGCTGGACTTGGTGGTGTGCATCTCCTTTCCCAGCTATTTGGGAGGCTGAGGTGGGAGGATCACTTGTAGTGAGCTGTGATAATGCCCTGCACTCCAGCCTAGGTGAAAGAGTGAGACCCTGTCTCAAAAATAAAAAGTAAAAAAAATAAAAATGAATTCTATATAGTTTATTCTTAGTTTGAGCCAATAATTTTAAATAGTTCCTTTAAGAACTTTTTATTCTCTCTAAAAAAAATAATAATAAAGTCCAATCTATGGTTTTTCTTCCAGCCATCACCAACTCCTCTCCTTGGTGCCTTCTGTAGGTTGGAGCCCTGAGTCACAGAGCCTGTTGAATGCTGGTGTCAGAAGGAACATTGTGGAGCTAATTGCATCTGCCCTGCTAGTGTTTGCAACTGAACTCTTTAGCAGATGAAACTTAGAGTCTGCTGTCTCTTTTTGGGCAAAGTGTAGGTGCTCCCTGGCTACCTCAGCCACACTACTTCCAGACCTTTCTGGGGACTTTCCATGAATCCATTCAGCCTCAGGTCATATGGTTTGTTGTCTGTGCAGCCTTTACTACAGAGCCACTTTGGCCCTGCTATGGTGAGACCCTCTAATGAGCATCATACCCCTAGAAGCTCTCAGCTGCTTCTAGGTCTTGTCCACGGCACACAGGAACCAAGAGCAGTTTGAGAAAGCTAAACTTGAGCCTTTCTTGGCGTGGCAGGCACTACACTGCCATGTTCTTTGGGGGAGCTGCCTGATATTACTGCAGCATCCTGTGAAGTGGCTTTGCCTGGCAGCTCCCCAAGCAGAGTAGAAGCAAGAAGCACCCTCTGTTCTGGATGCCTGTTTCATTTATCTTAAGCACTTTTCCTTTGTTGTTCAAATGCCCAGGCAGTTACAAACTAGAACACAGGATGGTTCCGTCCTCTCTTTCCTCCCGCTCTGCCTTCTCCTTTCCGTAAAACCCTAGGCTGCTGTGATGGCTAATTTTATGTGTCAATGGAACTAGGCCACAGTACCTAGATATTCGGTCAAACGTGTCTGGATGTTGCCGTGAAGCTATTTTCTAGATAAGATTGATATTAAATCAGTAGATTTTGAGTAAAACAGATGACCCTCCATAATGTGGGTGATCCAATCAGTTGAAGGCCTTAAGAAAAACTTTGCCTTCTCTTGAGGAAGGAGGAATTCTGCCAGCAAATGGCCTCCAGACTTGAGGTACACCATCAACTCTTCTCTGGGTCTCTAGTGGGCCGAGATTTGGGATTTGCCAGCCTTCATAATCATGTGAGTCAGTTATTAAACACCTCCTGAACTCTCCCTCCCTTTCTCTCTCTCTCTCTCTCTCTCTCTCTCTGAATATTCTCTGAATATTCAATGCATTCTGTTTCCATTGTGTGTGTGTGTGTGTGTATGTGTGTGTGTGTGTGTGTGTATATATATCTGTGTGTGTGTGTATATGTGTGTGTGTGTGTGTATGTGTGTGTGTGTGTGTGTGTGTGTGTGTGTGTGTGTATATATATATATATATATATATATCTCCCACTGGTTCTGTTTCTCTGGAGAACCCTGACTAATACCGCTTGAGCCAACCTCATGCTGAGCCTTAATGCTATACAGAGGTAAATGTTGAGGAGTCCTCTGGGCTTAACATTTGATGTGATAAATGAAAGATAAATGAATTCAGCAGATTATTTTCTTCTCTATAAGAACCAGCTTGAGGCCAGGCGTGGTGGCTCACGCCTGTAATCCCAGCATTTTGGGAGACCGAGGGGGAAGGATCAAGAGGTCAGGAGATCGAGATCATACTGGCTAACATGGTGAAACCCCGTCTCTACTAAAAATACAAAAAAATTAACCAGTCATGGTGGAATGCACCTGTGGTCCCAGCTACTCAGGAGGCTGAGGCAGGAGAATGGCATGAACCCGGGAGGCGGACTTTGCAGTGAGCCAAGATCACACCACTGAACTCCAGCCTGGGCAACAGAATGAAACTCCGTCTCACAAAAAAAAAAAAAAAAAAAAAAAAAAAAAAAAAAAAAAAAAAAAAAAACCGTTTGCAAGGATATGGTTTTGCTAAGGAGGTCAATACCTGTTCTCTGGAATAATGAACTTGAAGGAGGTAGGAGGTTGCCAGGAAACTATGACTAAAAGAGAAAAATTCTAATTTATTATTACAATTTTTACCACCATTACATTATGTTATCTTGGACACATCTTTTCATCTCTGAGCTTCTATTTGTTTCACACAGTTGTGAGAATGTGCTTATAAAAGATGTGGCTTCCTCAAAGATCTAGAACTAGAAATACCGTTTGACCCAGCAATTCCATCACTGGGTATATACCCAAAAGAATACAAATCATCATATTACAAATTACATTCATGCGTATGTTCATTGCAGCACTATTCACAATAGCAAAGACATGGAATCAACACACATGCCCATCAACGATAGACTGGATAAAGAATATGTGACACATATACACCATGGAATACTATGCAGCCATAAAAAGGAATGAGATCATGTCCTTTGCAGGGACATGGATGGAGCTGGAAGCCATTATCCTCAGCAAACTAACACAGAAACAGAAAACCAGACACCACATGTTCTCATTCATAAGTGGGAGCTGAACAATGAGAACACATGGGCACAGGGAGTGGAATAACACACACTGGAGCTTGTCGGGGGGTGGGGTGCAGGGAGGAAGAGCATTAGGAAAAATATCTAATGCATGCTGGGCTTAATACCTAGGTAATGGGTTGATAGGTGCAGCAAACCACCATGACACATGTTTACCTACGCAACAAACCTGCACGATCTGTACATTTACCCCAGAACTAAAAATAAAAATTTTTTAAAAAGATATGGCATACTGCCTGATGCACAATTAGAGGTATAATTAGTCCTCAATTAGTCAGAGGTATAATTATAACCACTAGCATTAATGCTTATGTTTTTGATATTTTGTCATGTGCCAGTCACAATGCTAAGTTTAATTGGGATCATGAGTCTAGGGTCTAAGGTTTGGAAGGGGTGATGTGGTCAGAGTTCAGTGGCCACAGGTGAGGTCATATGGGGTGCATATGCACAACGATACAGTTTAGACGGCCAGACCTTGGCTGAGTTATAAGATCCAGGTAGGTGGTAAAGTAGGGATTAGCATGTAGTCAACTATGATGGGACAGGTGATTTGTGGTCATTGGAATCAGAGTTGAGAAATGGAGAGTAATGACTACTACTCCTTCCCACATCTCTTTTCTCGAATTATATGATTCTGCTAAACTTGCCTTCGATCCCAAAAGACATTTGTGCTGGCACCAGCTTTACCATCTGCCCTGCTGAGTAAGGAGCGAACGTTCAAGCAGCTTCACCCATGGAGTATAAGGAGGATGGGAAATTCCCCTGGAAGCCCAAAGTGAACCGAGGCCAAACTCTGGGCTTTTTCTGAGCAAACATTTTGAAAGAAACCAAAGTGATGATGATATAGAACAACTGGGGCTGTCCCCTTGCACCGAAGCAAGACTGATGAAAACACAGGGATTAGTACAGATGATTCATTGCCAGTCCTTTCCCTGAGAGTGTTTGCTAGTGGCGACCCAATAAATACCGGATCTCCAAAAGCGCTGACAATTCGCAGACCGGGCTTGGGAGTTACAGAAATCACTTCCGAAATTGGTGGGAGGAAAAAGCGAGGTATGGAGACACGGGGGCGTATCCCTCTTCCAGAATTCATGTTCCTTCCTTTGGTAAGATACTTTCCTCCTCTTAAGTGTGGGTGACTCTAGAATCTAGATGAATGGTGCCTGAGATCCCAACCTTGCATCCCTCCTGCGTGGGTGGGAATTCATGTTCCTCTGTGAGTTCCGTCTCTGACACCGATGAGGAGGGGTGGGAAGCTGTGGAGGCAAGAGGGGTAACTGCCTCACCTCTGATAATTAATAGTGAGGAAAAACTAAAGGTCTCTGGAGTGCTGCTTCAAACAGAACCTACAGTGAACAGAGCTTAAGGCAGTATTCTGTTCAGTATCTTGACTGTCATGGTGGATCCACAAATCTACATGTGTGATAAAATGTATAGAAGTAAACACAGAAAAAGAGAGACAGAGGAAAGAGAACGAGTTAAACAGGGGACATCTACGTAAGACCAGTGGATTGCATCGATCTCAACATCCTGGTCTTAATTTCCTATTGTGCTATAGTTTGGCAAGATAATACCATTGGGGGGGGAAAGGGCAAGGAGTACACAGATTTTTTCTGTATTATTTCTATCTTTAAAAACAGTTTTATTGTTTTTTATTGATTCAAATACCATACAATTCACTCGTTCAAAGTCTCAATGCAATGGCTTTTAGTGTATTCACAGAGTTGTGTGTCTATCACCCCAATCAATTGTAGAGCATTTTCATTATCACAAAAAGAAACCCCTTACTCCTTAGCCATTACTTTCCGACCCCACCATTTCCCAAGCCCTAGGCCACTGCTAATCTACTTTCTGTCTCTGCAGATTTGCCTATTGTGTAAATTTCATACAAGAAGAGTCATGAAATATGTGGTCCTTTATAACTGACTTATTTTACTGAGCATTTATTGTACCATGTGTCAAAGTTTCATTTCTTTTTATTGCTAAATTATTATCCATTGTATTTGTTTATTCCTCATTCGACAGACATTTTTGGGTTTTTCCAATTTTTGGCTACTATGGATAATGCTACTATGAATATTCATGTACAGGTCTTTGAGTGGACATATGTTTTCAGTTGCCTTATGTATATACTTAGGAGTGAAATTGCCGAATCTATGGTAACTAACTCTACATTTAACCTTTTGACAAACTGTCAAACTGTTTTCCAAAACATCTGCATCATTTTACATACCCATTATTGGAATGAGGATTCCAATTTCTCCATATTCTCATCAACATTTGTTATTATTAGTCTTTTTTATTATAACCACCCGATGGGTGTGAAGTGGTATCTTATTGTGGTTTTAATTTGCATTTCTCTGATGGCTAATGAGGTTGAGCATGTTTTCATGTGCTTATTGGCCACTTGTGTATTTTCTTTGGAAGAATATCTATTCCAACTCGTTGCCCACCTTTTAATTAGGTTATTCATCTTTTCATTATTTCTTATAATTGCATGTGAATTTATAATTAACTCAATAAAAATTTCCATTTTAAAAAAAAAGGGTGTTGGGGGAAAATGGAAGGGAATTCAGAGGAAAAAAGTACAGTCATGCATCACACTCAACTCTGAAAAATCCATCATTTGGCAATTTTATTATTGTACAAACATCATAGAGTGCACTCACACTAACCTAGATGATATAGCCTACTACAAACCTAGGCTATATGGTCTAGCCTTTTGCTCCTAGACTACAAACCCGTATAGCATGTTACTCAGCTGAATACTGTAGGTCATTGTAACATGATGGTAAGTACTTATGTATCTAAGCAAAGAAAAAGTACAGTAAAACTAAAGTACAAAAGATTTAAAAATGGCACACTTGTATAGGGCGCTTACCATGAATGGAGCTTGCAGGACTGGGAGTTGCTCTGTTGGTGAATGAGGGGTGAGTGAACATGAATGTCTAGCACATTACCGTACATGACTGCAGATTTTATGAATACTGTATACTTAGGCTATGCTAAATTTATGTTTTAAACTTTTTCTTTCTTCAGTAAGTTAACCTTAACTTACTATAACATTTTCACATTATAAACTTTGTAATTTTTTTAAAACTTTTTGAGTCTTTTGTAAAATACTTAGTGTAAAACAAACACATTATACAGTTGTACAAAAATAGTTGATTTCTTTATATCCTTATTCTATAAACTTTTTCTATTTTTTATTTTTTTACTTTTAAAACTTTTTGTTAAAAACTAAGATACAAATACGCACATTAGGTTAGGCCTACACAGGGTCAGGATGATTAATATCACTGTCTTCTGCCTCCACGCCTTGTCCTGCTAGAAGGTCTTCAGGGGCGATAACATACATGAAGCTGTCTCTCCTATGATAAAAATGCCTCATTCTGGAATACCTCCTGAAGGACCTGCCTGAGGCTGTTTTACAGTTAACATTTTTTAAAAGAAGTAAGAGGAGTATACTCTAAAATAATGATAAAAAACATCTCATTAAATTAAAGAGCTTCTGCACAGCAAAAGAAACTACCATCAGAGTGAACAGGCAACCTACAGAATGGGAGAAAATGTTTGCAATCTACTCATCTGACAAAGGGCTAATATCCAGAACCTACAAAGAACTCAAACAAATTTACAAGAAAAAAACAAACAACCCCATCAAAAAGTGGGCAAAGGATATGAACAGACATTTCTCAAAAGAAGACATTCATACAGCCAACAGACACATGAAAAAATGCTCATCATCACTGGCCATCAGAGAAATGCAAATCAAAACCACAATGAGATACCATCTCACACCAGTTAGAATGGCAATCATTAAAAAGTCAGGAAACAACAGGTGCTGGAGAGGATGTGGAGAAATAGGAACACTTTTACACTGTTGGTGGGATTGTAAACTAGTTCAACCATTATGGAAAACAGTATGGCGATTCCTCAAGGATCTAGAACTAGATGTACCATATGACCCAGCCATCCCATTACTGGGTATATACCCAAAGGATTATAAATTATGCTGCTATAAAGACACATGCACACGTATGTTTATTGCAGCACTATTCACAATAGCAAAGACTTGGAATCAACCCAAATGTCCATCAGTGACAGATTGGATTAAGAAAATGTGGCACATATACACCATGGAATACTATGCAGCCATAAAAAAGGATGAGTTTGAGTCCTTTGTAGGGACTTGGATGCAGCTGGAATCCATCATTCTTAGCAAACTATCACAAGAACAGAAAACCAAACACCGCATGTTCTCACTCATAGGTGGGAACTGAACAATGAGATCACTCGGACTCAGGAAGGGGAACATCACACACCGGGGCCTATCATGGGGAGGGGGGAGGGGGGAGGGATTGCATTGGGAGTTATACCTGATGTAAATGACGAGTTGATGGGTGCAGCACAGCAACATGGCACAAGTATACATATGTAACAAACCTGCACGTTATGCACATGTACCCTACAACTTAAAGTATAATAATAATAAATAAATTAAAAAAAAAAAAAAAAAAAAAAAATGATAAAAACGTTAGCAAATGTGTCCACCAGCACCACAGTTGTTTTTTATAATTACCGCATATCAAGTGTTACATATATACCGAATATTTTTATACAGCTGGCAGTGAAGTGGGTTTGTTTACACCAGCATCACCATGAACACAAAAGTAATGCGTTCTGCTGCAAGGTTACAACGGCTAAGACATCACTAAGGAATAGAAATTTTTCAGCTCCGTTATGATCTTGTGGAACCATCATGTATGTGGTCCGTTGTTGACGGAAACATCATTAGGTGGTGCATGACTATATTTCACTGGAGAAGACAAACAGATGACAACTCAGCACATGAAAAGATGCTCAACATCATTAGCCATTAGGGAAATGTAAATTCAAACCATGATGAGGTCTAGCGACACACCTATCAAAACAGCTAAAATAAAAAGTAGTGAAAGGAAACAAAGGTTGGTGAGGCTGCAGAGGAACTGGGTCACTCATGACTGCTGATGGAGGTGTAAAATAGTACGGCCATTCTGGAAACAGTCTGGAAGTTTCTCATAAAACAAAATGTGGACGGCCATACAACCCAGTAATTGTGCCCTTAGGCATTCATCCCAGAGAAATGAAAAGTTATATTCACACAAAAAACTGTGCATGATTGTTCACAGCAGCTTTATTCATAATAGCCAAAAACTAGAAACAAACCAGGAGTCCTTCAACAGGTTACTGGTTAAACAAACTGTGATTCATTCATACCAGGGAATAGCACTCAGCAAGAAAAAGGGGCAAACCTTGCATCAGTCTCCAGAGAATTAAACTGAGTGAGAAAAGGCCAAGTTCAAAAGGTTACATAATGTAGGATTCCATTTATGTAACACTTTTGAAATGACAAAATTATAGAAATGAAGAATAGATTCATTGTTGCCAGGAGTCAGGGTGGGAGAGGTTCAGGAGAGAGAGGCCAGGTGACAATAAAAGGGCAATATCAGATGACAGATCTATTAAAATGTTATGTATCTTGGTTGCATCAATACCCAGTACCCTGGTTATGCTATTGTACTATATTTGTTAGGATGTTACAACTGGGAGAAACTGGTAAAGCCAGTACTACACCAGCTCTCTCAGATCTGTCTGATATATTTCTTATAACAGCATGTGAATCTACAATTATCTCCAAATAAAAAGTTTAACTTTTAAAAAAGCAATAGGCAATGCCTTCATAGCTCCACGTACAACTGTACCAATTAGTAACTGTGTGATTTGGGGCAAGTTAGTACTGTCAAATTTTACATCTGTGAAATGTGGATAATGCCTACTCACATAATCGTGGTGAGGATCAAATAAAAATATAAGTGAAAGAGCGTGTAACTGGCTGGGTACAGTGGCTCACACCTGTAATTCCAGAGCTTTGGGAGGCCGAGGCAGGTGGATTACTTGAGGCCAGGAGTTCAAGACCAGCCTGGCTAACATGGCAAAACCCTGTCTCTATTAAAAATACAAAAATTAGCCAGGCGTGGTGGCACATGCCTGTAATCCCAGCTACTCAGGAGATTGTGGCACAAGAATCGCTTGAGCCCAGAAGTCAGAGGTTGCAGTGAGTGGAGATTGTGCCACTGTGCTCCAACCTGGGTGACAGAAGGAAGTTCTTGGAAAAAAAAAAAAAAAGGAAGAGACAATAACTAACAAAGAAATTACTACTACAACTGTTACCATTCTCTGTCCCAATCCTTTACTGCAGTCCACAGTGGAGAAATGTCCATTCATCATCATTTGACTTCCCCATTTGATAATGATGTAGCCACTGTGAGAAAGGCACCCGAACACAAACACACTAAGTCACACTTGAGTGGGAGTGATAAGAGGTTGCCAACATGGGAGGGTTCAGGTGCTTTGAACGGCTCAGGATTAGAGGGAAACAGGCCAGGCTTTGAGCACTTGTCATCACCTCTCAGAGAGAAGGTGCAGGAGACAGGCCATGCTGGAATCAGGTCACAAGGCTTACAGACTTTGGTACCTGGAAGTGGGCCTTCTGACCTGCCTGCCGGAGTTTAAATTTCCTCTTAACCTTGTGGTCTTGAGAAGGCCACTTCTCTCTGCCCCAGGTTTTTCTTGCCTGTTAAACAGAAATAACAATACCTCCCTTACATGGCTGAGGAGATGATCATCCCCATGACATAATGTCCTTTCTCAGACTGCAGACATTTCTCTGCCAGTGTCCTCCTTCCTGCCAAATTCAATTAATGCCCACAATGTCATTTTTTATTTTTTATTAAGCCAACCTTTTTCTTTTTACTTAAATAACTTTTTTTGCCAAAGAAAACAGAAATAGATGTACATTTATTCACATTTTAACATCTCTGAAAACAGCATGCTTCTTCCAGGCAATGGTATATGATGGTTTAATTAACAGAATAATTTTTCTTTCTTAATGGAATATGTAATAGTGATTTTTATAATCAGTGGCATTTTAGATTCTATTAAATATGAAGTGTCACTTCTTTAAATAGAAAATCAGCTTTGCTTATTAAAATAGAAGAAACCGTTTAAATAAATACATTTTGTTAAATTACATCTTAATTAGATTTCCAACATGATTAAATTTCAGCTAAAGTGTGTTGCCTGAAAATAAGTTAGCCTGAGGCCTGTTTCTGATCTACTAAAATAGGAAAGTTTAGGAAGCAAAGAGAGATTGTCATGACTTACCAATATGGAACTGATAGGATCTCCAGAGGGCAAATACAATATATTTCCGTGTTACTAATAGCCACACTATGTAGCACATAAAACTATCTCTGTTAGTAGCAAATGGCTGCCTTTAAAGAACAGTGGGAGAAAGTTCATGCAGGACATACACAGAGCAGTTCTGCATCTCCGCTTCTGATCACTGGGTGCTGGAGGCAATGTATACACCATTCCCAGGAGAAGGAAAACGTGCAAGGTAGTGGCTGCACACTGAGAGATATTATGTACCAGTTAGAAATGTCAGATAAAAGTGTATCCATTGATGTGGATAGAGTCTTAAAATGTTAAGTGAAGGAATAAGAAACTGAGATATACATCACACCATCATATATGTACATTAGGACATTATACATCCACCATAAACACTGCACATTTTAAAAAATATGTATATCCTTAGGATGGGGTCGAAGAGGGTAGGAAAGGTGATCAAGGGTATGGGGAAGAAAATAATATTAATAAAATAAAAATAAATCCAGAGATGTTACTTGTACCAATGACGATGCTGTGCCCTGACATAAAGTATGTGAGTAAACCAACTATCCATATGAAAAATATAAATACAAACGTAAAGCTCCTAACAACCACATGAGTGTACAGTAGATACTCAGTGAATGCTAACTACATGCCTTCAAGAAAATATGCAGAGGCTGCCTGCAATGTCTTCAAGAATTCCAAGTAGTACTGCATTCTCAGTTACTGTCTCAAGATAGCCATCACATACCCCCTTGTCAGAACCCTGCACCAGTCCAATTCTCCTCGACCCCTACCCACACACACATTCCAGACTCGTATAGTTCAGGCTGACCTGCCACCAACAACCACCCCTCCTCCAACACCACGGGGCATCAGAAGCCAAGCTGACTCCCCTGAATCAGACTCATAGACCCCAATGAGTTGATCCAGGTGGAAGCTGCTTAGGGATTGAGTCACACCAACCCATTATACAGATGAGAAACTGAGGCTAGAGAGGGGGCAGAGACTTGATGGGATCTCACAGTGAGTTAAAGCCAATTCCATAACTAGGACTATGTTGTTTTTCTTCCACACATGCATGCATCCTCTCCTACTCCACGCAAGGTTTATAATGCCCCTTATTGGACCTACCAATAAAAGAAACCATTAGCAAAGCCATTGAAATAGAATTCCTATCCTCAATGGAGCAGATATTCATGTCTAGGCTGCTGCCCACCAGCTACGGAGGGAATGGGACGTAGGAAATTGCTGTCAGGGCAATGAGCACCCTAGCAGATGAGACAGAAGCGATAAAGCCAAGGGTGTCATTTTCTAATGCTCTTATCCTGAAGATGATCTGTTCCCTGGCAGATACAGGAAAGAAGGTCAGGCCTGTGGGCTGCCTAGCATCTTTGCCTCAGAAATATGGTGGGTGGCAGATGTAACAAAAGCAGTGTCAGGGTCAGGGCAGGCATATGAGCCATCCTATTAGAATCATCTCATATTCCCAAAGTATATCCTTTTCACAGCTCATAAGAGACTTAGAAAAGCTAAGTAACTTGCCAACATTCACAAAGGCAGTAAGGGGTTGAAGAGGGATTTTAGCAGAGTGCATGTGTCTTTAAAGCCTTAGTCTCTGCCCTGCATGGCTTCCTGAGACCACAAAAAGAAAATCAGAAGTGCCATGGAGCTTTAGAGAAGACAGAGCTAAGGTTTGAAAATGGGGAGGTGGGCATGAATCCAGGAGAATTTCATGTACCTCCGTCATTCGACATAGGTCTTAAATGAAGGGTACGATTTCCCCAGGTGAGTTGGAGAAGAGGGTTTCAGGTAGACAGAGTGCATTGCAAAGGCGTCCGGCCAGGCAAGCACAGAGCGTGCTGGTGTGACCAGCAGGTTGGTTCTGTTAGAACCTGGGTCATGTGAAGTGGAACAGAAACCAAACAACATGAAAGGCGGCTCGCTGCATATGGAGGAAAGCAGGGGCCATCAGGCCAGCAGTTGTGCACACCACAGTGGGCACTGTAGACCATGGCAGGAGTTCAAGTGGAGGTGGACATGGCCAGGGAGGTTCGCTATCCTCCCCAGAGTTCCCTGTCAGCACCTGTGACTAAGGGGGTGGGGGTCAAGAACACAGGTTTTGAGCCAAACTTACTAAAGTTTGAATCGAAACCCTGCCATAAATTAGCTGTAATCTTGGGCAAGAGGTTTATCCTCTTCGGTAATGCTTTGAACTTGCCTGACACATAGTAAGACACAGTGTTTGGTATGGGTTAACAGTGGTGATGATGAAGATTATGATAACAGCAAAGGAAGAGGAGGGGGTAGAAAGAGGAGAATGAAAAGCAAAAGGCCGGGCACAGTGGCTCACGCCTACGCCTGTAATTCCAACACTTTGGGAGGCAGAGGTGGACCGATCACCTGAGGTCGGGAGTTCAAGACCAGCCTGACCAACATGGAGAAACCCCATTTCTATTAAAAATACAAAATTAGCTGGACATAGTGGCGCATTCCTGTAATCCCAGTTACTCAGGAGGCTGAGGCAGGAGAATCACTTGAACCTGGGAGGCGGAGGTCACGGTGAGCCAAGATCACGCCACTGCACTCCAGCCTGGGCAACAAAAGCAAAACTCTGTCTTTTTTTAAAAAAAAAAAAAAAAAGAGAGAGAAAATAAAAAAGAGACAGAGGAAGAAGAGGAGAGGAGAGGAGGAGGAAGAGAAGATGGAGGAGGAGAAGGAGGAGGAAGAGGAGGAAAAAAGCAGCAGCAGCATTTGTTGTAATATAGAGGGAGAGGTGGCTCCAGGAGTCAAAACCTCCTGAGGAATAAGGAGTCATTAACTCCGTCAGCTAGTAGGATTCTAAGAGAAGGTCTAGAGACATGATCAGGAGCCCCTCCACGGCCAAGACACTCCTCTGCTTTTCTGTCCTATAATAGTGCCAGCACCCTGCTGGGCCTGCCAAAACCAACAACAATAAACATGTATTTAGAAACCACATGTGCTAATCACCATACTAGGTGCTAGAGACTTTAAAATGAATTAGACCCAGCCTCTGCTTTCAAGGATCTTATAGTCTAGTAGATGGGGGTGGGACGGGGGGACAGACTCATAGGTGACCATGGAAAAGGGAAAAGCCAACCGACCTGAGCACCAGGTTAAGCTTTCAGTGAAGAACTGGGTGCTCAGGGTAAAGAAGCCACTTCTGACTGGAGGCATCTAGGAAGAGGGAGCAGAGGCTTTGGCTCCTTGGATCTGAGAGAAAGCTTAAAAACAAACAAACAAAAAAAACCGAGTCTGCATCTGAAAAGAACAAGAATCAAGCAGTTCCAGGGTTCTAAGTAGCAGAAAATGAATGCATAATTCTGACTATGCCTTGGAATGAATGTACTCCCACTGTTTTGCCACCTTTGTCTCTTCTGCTTAGGATTCAAAATCCTGAAGGTTCATTCTTCGGGTTCGAGAAGGCAAACCATCAGGAATTTCCATGTGGGAGCAGGTTCATTTCCCAAAAGAAATTTCAGTCGGTGTTGCCAAGAATGGGAAAAAGATAAAGGTGATGAAAAGGAAATAAATATCAACTAGAGCCTGGGCAGACAGAGCTGGTTTCCACCCAGTCTCCTCTGATTTCATTCAAAAAGGCAAATTACTCAATTTAAAATTCCTCCTACAAACCCTGCGCGCACACACAAAACGTGGGCGCCCACACACCAACATCCTTGAAAATAGGAGTAGTTGTAAGATCCAGTTCTGCCCAATGAGATGTAGGTAATATTCAATGAGTGGAGGTCCTGGTTAACTTCTCTGAAAGAAAATGTCCCCTTTGGTTTTTTATCCTGCCCTTCTTTGCACCTGAAAATAATTGTGATGGCTGGAGGAGCAGCAGCCATCTTACAACCTGAGGCTGAAAGCTATACTCTAGGGTTGGGGTTGGATAACTTTGTAAAAGAAGGAAGACTAAGTGCTCGATGACTTTGTAAAATTATTTACTTTTTAGTAGAGACATCGAAACTCAAGCAGCCTAATTCCAGAACCCATATTACAATTAGTTTGATGAGTGTTGGTAGCAGGAGGTTTGGGGGTCTCCTTCCATTGGTACTCAGATCAAATGGCCCTACGCAGGAAGCCTTGCCTAATTCCCAGGATAAATCAGGATTCCTTCATTTTATAAGTTCATGGCTCACTGTCATTTTCCCTCTGGAAAGTTACCGCAGTTATTTGTGTCTCTATTTGTATGATGCCTGCATCTACTACCAGACTCTAAGCCTTGCAAGATATAGATATGGATCTAGTTTTAGATACATATCTCCATCTCCATTGATCTATCTATCTATCTATCTATCCCTATCTATCTACCAACCTACCTATATAGAGCCTTTGTATTCCTGATGCCCAGCACAGTGCCTTGCATAACATAGGCCCTCTAATGTTTGCCAAGAAAATAAATGAACAAATGAATGAAAGCCATGAATTGAAACCACATCTTCAGAATCCTCCATCACCTTTATTTCTACCAAGAAAAACAAGATGCGAACAAACAAATTTAGGAGTTCTCAGTTCTTTATAAGAACATAGACACCTCTTGAAGATTCAAGGGCTGATTGTTCAACGCGTTGGCCCCCCAGGAACTTCCTCTGGGCATAGCATGGCTTCTCAGGATGCACACAGATTACAAAGGGCATGTCTGGTTTCCTCTTTAGGAGAGATTGGGTGAAAGAAGAATCTGGTCCTACCTGAAGTCTGGGGATCATGTGGGTGTGATTATCAAGATTCATGCTCTGTGCCACTCCCCTGAGAGACCCCCAGGCTGTCCCCCCAACACCTCCACCTCTGATCAGTCTCCAGGGTCAGTGGCAGAAAGCAGCAAGCCTTTCCACGGCTCTGAATTTGAGCTGCTTGTGCATTGAGCACTGTCAGAGCCACATCAAAGGCTAAGGTTGGGTTGCCAGGTCTACACTGAAAGTCCTCAGGAGCCACAGCTCAGGAGGCAGGGGCTCCGGAGGCGCCCCCAGCTCCCTGGGAGACCAGGTACTTTCCTGAAGAGAACACATCACTCAGCTCTTCCTGTGCTTTTACTGTAAACTCTTGGCTTATTATGCACTAAGAGGAAGGACAGAGGGGAAAGAGACAGACAGAGACAGAAAGACAGGGGAGGTTGACTTGAAAGATGCACAGCAAACAGCAACTGATTCTTACATGTTCAGACCTGTGAGTGACAGGCCCCACTGAGAGACAGAGACTGAGGCCCAGAGAGGGAAAGTGGCTTGCTCATGCCCAGGAAGCTGAGAGAGCAGAGAGGAAAACCCAGGGCTCTTTAGCCAGTTCTCTTTCCACCACATCTACACAGTCACTCTTCCGGAAAACCCTCTAGGATCCAGAAATGAATTGAGCTCTCTTTGATAAGAGAGGCCCCCAAGAAGGACCAGGGGGACAGCAATTATAGGTACCGAGAGCCAAGTATGCTCACGGCACAATGGCGGACTCAAGTGTCATCCCTTCCAGCATGTGACAGTCACTGCATCTCAGAAAGTACGTAAATGAAAAAAGCCAAGGCCTCTGCCCTCACTGAACTCCCAGTCTACTGGGAGAGTCAGACATGCACCCAGCTCCATCCAATACCTGGCATCCTTGGAGAAGGGTTAGCAGTGCACAGAGGAAGGATTTGATGGTCAAGGTGGGAGAGGTGCAATGGGAATCAGGAAAGGTGTTCTGTCCTTCCGGGTAAATATGTGTTCACTGGTGGAAGAAAGGTCACCACAAGCAGAGGGACATGGGCAGCAGAGGCCTCAAAGTGGGAAAGTACATGGTGTAATCCTGGTGAGTCACCCTGTGGCTGAGGCTTAGCTTGTTTGTAGGGGACAGTTGCAGAGAGCCGACTAGGAAGGTAATTTAAACCATTGATGAAAACCGCAAAGCTGGAAGCCTGGCTTTGTGAATGTCCGAGTGCCCAGTGCAGGGCTGAACACCAAAGACCCATGCTCCACGTGAATGATAGTGGGGCCTGATCATTTCCTACCTGGGAGCTTAATGAAGTGTAAAACCATCTTCACATCTCCTACCATCTGGGAGTTTGTGCCAAAAAACTCCTAAAGACCACTTACAAAGCAGTACCTATCAAATACTGCATATTCTGAAGCACAGAAGTCCTGTGGTAGACATGAGGGTGAGTGGCCAACATAACCCCATCACCCATCTACAAGCTTTATGAAATGGCTTACAATTAATTCTTCCAGAGAATAAAGAGATAAGAGACCTGAGATGCAGAGACAAACACGTGGCAAGATGGATGACATCTAAGTGTACCATTGTGCCTATGTATGCTTGGCTTTCTCTATTTATTTATTTATTTATTTATTTAGAGACAGAGTCTCCCTCTGTTGCCCAGGCTGGAGTGCAGTGGTGTGATCTCGGCTCACCGCAACCTCCACCTCCCGGGTTCAAGCAATTCCCTTGCCTCAGCCTCCAAGGAGCTGGGACTACAGGTGCCTGCCACCATGCCTGGCTAATTTTTGTATTTTCAGTAGAGACTGGGTTTTGCCATGTTGGCCAGGCTGGTCTTGAACTCCTGACCTCAAGTGATCCACCCGCCTCAGCTTCCCAAAGTCCTGGAATTATAGGTGTGAGCCAGCACATCCGGCCTGGCTTTCTCTTTTAAAAGAAAGAATTTTCTGGGGTGCTTTGCTTTGCCTCATCCTCATCCCATCATAGCAGAGGATGCCTTTTTTCCACCTCAATCCACATTAAGGGTCTTTTAAGAGGGTACACAGAGAGTTAGACCAGAGGCCCCCAGAGTGAGACACTTTTGAACTCTGGCAAGTAAGGGGAATACTATCTACTGGACCTTTTAAACCTGGAGTCTTATTTTACTCTGTTGTATGCCCAAAACTGAACATAAATTGAATATTAGTAACCCACCTGCAACATGCTCTTCTCAGTCCTTGCAATGATTTGGAGATTTACCTTCACTACTACATATAGAGATGTACTTCATTCATCTTAACTGCTGCAAGGTGTACCCTCACCTTTTACTTACCCATTCCCATGCTTAACCTTTTTATAAATGTAAAAGAAATGCGTGGTCAATACTGTGGAGTCCTAGTGAGGGAAAGGAAATCAGGCTGGTGGGGCCAGGGGAAAGAACAAAGAAGAAAGTAGATCAGCTATAAGTCTCTGCCTCTCTCCATGGTCCAGCACATACAGCCCTCCTGCGCCTAACTTATCACCAGACACCTGCGAGTTAGCTCACTGCAACCTTGGTGTTATCAGTACTACACAAAGCCCTCTTCAGCATACAGCATGAACACCATTTTATAAAATCCCCAGCAAGCCTTTGTTTTCTTGCAGTCAGCTCCTCTCTTACCGGCTGCCTGTTGCAAACTCGCAACTTATTTTCATACTTTCTTTAATAAATCTGCCTTTCTTCATCTACAGCTGTCTTGGTAAATTCTTTCACCCCCATGCCACCAGCCCAAATAGTCATTTCTCACCCGTGACAAATCCAGAGAACTTGGAATATACAAAAGGGGAATACTTTAAAGCCTGTTACACAAAGGGATCATTTAGACAAATCACTCTGGCTGCAGGGTGGAGGTTAGGTAAGTGAAGATCAAATAGGAGGCAAGGAGAGACACATCCTTGTCTGAGAGAACAATGGTCTGGTCACAAGTGATGACTACAACCCAGACTTCAAAGTCCAAGTTGCTCTGGCTTCAAACCCCAACCTTTTATTCTTTTTTTCTCCATGATGACATATAATATACTCATAGCAGGGTGCTTGTCAAGACATCAAACAGGTTATCTGTTGAGATGAATTTAAAATATAAGTTAGCCATTCTTCTATTTAGATATATAGATTTTAAAAAAAAAGAAATCACCTAGAAAAAAACACTTCTGTGGTCCCCTTGAGTTACATAAATGTAGGTGATACTTGCAGTGGGGCAAGGGGAGCCCAAGACAGAATCATGTATTATTACATTAGAGCTGTCACTTTGGGAGACCAGGGGTACACAAAGTAAGGGGGTGTACCCAGAGATGGACCAATTTATTTAAGGAGTACAGGGAATGGTTGCTTACTTTTGTGAAATGGTATGCATGTATTCATAAGTTAACATTGTTTTATGACATTCTGGGAAACCAAAATGTGTATAGTTGCAGAGAAAACCAACAGAAAGCATTAATCCTGGGAATTAATTGATATTAATGTCACTCACTTCCATGATGTTTTGTATAGTTAAGCACTTTGCATAATCAAGCATAAATTTACTCTGCTTGGGGGGAACAAATAAGACCACTAAATATTAACATTCTCATTTCTTCTTGCCTCCTTTGCCCTCTGCTCTCTGGCCACCTATAGTTGATAAGAAGAATAAAGTAGAGTAGAAAATCTAGTACTAATGTTGTGCTACTCCACTGTGGCTAATATACAAATCCCAAATGTCAGATAGGGTAAGGCAGAATGGAATTTACGCAATTGGGTGTGAGTTCTTGCTCTGCTGTTGATGAGCTCTGTGACCTAGGTCACGTTCATGGAGCTTGTAAATGGTTACAATCACGTAGACTTTACATTTGTGTTGCTCTGAGCATTAGTAAATGAGATAACATTTACTAGAAAATGGTGTGCACACAATAAATAAGTAATGGATGGAAGCAGGAGATGTGCTTATCTGTCTATCTGCTCCTCCTCATTCCTTTAATTCCTTGACTCCACCCGGGAAAATTCAATTTGAGGTTTACACACTAGGCATGAAATGTTAATGAGGGATGGTGGGCAGCTGTGGCAGGCATTCCTAAACATTCCTCCTAAGTATTGCACTCAGCCCTGGAGGAACCAGGCTCCAAGGTAGGGGCCTCTAGCCAGGTCCCTGGTGCCATGCCAGGGCAGGGTGCCCCAAGATAATGTGGAGATCCCCAAATACCTACACCTCTGCCTCAAGCACTCCACAGAGTTAAACAGCCCCAGCATTTAAATTGGACGTGGGCTGTTTGTCACAATCTATGTTAATATCAGAGAGGTGCTTGAAAAATTGAGAGGCATTCCCATAATGCCATGCATTTGAACTACTTCCTAAGCATGTGTATATGGATCATCTCTTTTGGTCTTTGTAACAAACTCATGGGGTTCACTGGGCAGGTACAAGTCTCTTACCTTTGCAGGTGAAGAAACTGCAGTGAAAAGGTAATGCATTTTGCTCATGGTCACAAAATTAGCATGTGGTAGTGTCAAGGTGAAACCCAGAGGGTTCATCACTAGACTGACCTATTGTGTCAAGGACATACTCAGCTTAGACATCCATCGATGCCCATGAGCACACAACAGCACAACTAATTTTACTGCCTGGACATCATTTCCTATCATACACACCTTAGCTTACCCATCCCATCTCACTGCTGAGTGTATTTCTTAGTAACCATGAGATTCTTAAAGAAAACATAAGTTTAAAAAGACAGATAATTATAATCTTTTCCATTCACACTTCAAATTAACACTTGGTACAAATGATGTACTCCCAACTCTGCAGCGGCTTTTGCTACTGGTCTCCTGAACCGTATAGAAAAAACGAAGACACCAAAGACTTAGCCTTCCACCTCTTTGGCACTTCCTCAAAGCCAATGTACTGGACCTCCCAATATATTCCAAGATAGGATTATATTAACATATTATTTCATCTAAGATTATAACTGTAATTATTAACAAGAAGACATGTTCATTAAGAAAAAATTTTAAATACGGAAAAATATGAAAATGAAATCATCCATAATTCCACCCTATGTGCATGTGTGTATATCTGTGTGTGTATATATATATATGTTTATATATGTATGTATGTGTGTATTTGCATGGGTGTTTCTATGCTTTTCTTCTTCCTATGCTTATGAAGCTTGTGGTCCCAACCCTCTTCCACACACACTCACACTCTGTGGGCAGGAGGAACACAAATCCTCATGTGGCTTCCTTTCTACTTATAGAGTGCAGTGTGGGGACACCATGCCTAGGAATCTTATGAGGCCTTAGATGCAGAAAAGTGGCTGTTTGAAAATTTCTTCCTGGTCTTTTTGTGGGCATCATGGGTTGAGGGCTTTATAATTGTGTCTCCTTCTTTAAAAGTGGAAAGGCGGCTGGGCACGGTGGCTCACGCCTGCAATCCCAGCACTTTGGGAGACGGAAGCGGGCAGACCACAAGGTCAGAAGTTCAAGACCAGCCTGGCCAACATGGCAAAACCCCATCTCTACTAAAAATACAAAAATTAGCTGGGCTTGGTGGCAGGTGCCTGTAATCCCAGCTACTCAGGAGGCTGAGGCAGGAGAATTGCTTGAACCTGGGAGGCGGAGGTTGCAGTGAGCCAAGATCATGCCATTGCACTCCAGCCTGAGCGACAAGAGCAAGACTCTGTCTCAAAAAAAAAAAAAAAAAATGGTGGAAAGGCTCTGGAGGACTGCCAGTTCCCCAGATAGACCACCATTTATCAGCAAAGGCCAGTTTTCACTGACCAAATATGGGAGAGTACTGCCTTGAACAAGTTTTAGCATGTCTTAGAAAAAGGAGGTGCAGGGTTTGGGGGTCTGGATTCCAGTGTTTCAGGCAGGTCTTTGTCATCTGATATCTTAGGGTTGGTGGACACTGAGAGGCTAGAGGCTTGGAGGCAGTCTTGCTAAGTAAATGGCTGTTTGATAAGCAAGAGGGTTTTTCCAGTTGAGCAATCTATTGTCTTAGGAGAGATGATGTCTACCCAGATGAGCATCCAATTGGCCTGGGCAGAATAAATGGGTTTTCATGAAATGCCTGAGGTTAACAATGAAGTTATTTACTAGTTTACAGCTTTATCTTCCTGGGCAAGAATTTTCTGGAACAAATGGTAAAGTCATATTGGGCCTTGGTTCCGAGTCCTGATTAGCAAACTTAAACCACCACCAAACTCAGTAGCAGCGTGGAGGAGTGATTGAGCCCCAACAAAACATTTGACAATGTCTGGGGACATTTTTTGTTATCTTCACTGGGAAAAGGTGCTTCTGACACCTAATTCACAAGTTAGGAGTGCTGTTCAACATCTTACATAGCACAGGACAGACCCCTACCCCTGCAACATGGAATTATCCAGGCTAAAATATCAAAATAGTCTTTTGATATTTTACTCTTAAGGTAAGAGACTCTGACCTATAAGAAAATGAAGATTCACTCTGAGGACATTTGAAGAGGGAAAGGAGAAACAGGGACCAGAGTGCAATAAAGCAAAGTTAGAAAGATGAGGGGACCCCTGGGAAGGGGCTAACTTAAAAAGAAGTCTGGGACCGACCATATGACTGATTACGTCATATTATTAGTGATGTTTTATGGTCAACATTGTAGTAAAGCATTTGCCTACATCGTTAAATATTTTTTGAAAACATGGCTTTTAATGGTTTCATAATATCTTCATATATGCCTGTGCCATAACTTTTTAACTAAGTCCTTATTTTTTGCGGGCAGAGTGTTTCTGATTTTCTGATGTTGTCAGCCATAGAGCAATGAACACATATCAATACATCTTTGTGAACATCAGGTTGTTTCCTTAAACTCTTAGACAAAAAATTGTTACATGAAAGGACATACATGTTTTCGATCATTTGATATACGTTGCCAAATCAGTTTTCAGAAAGACTCTCCAATATAGATTTCCACAGAATTTATAGAGGGTTGTTGGGATTTTTTTTTCAATGTTTATGCTAAGGGTCCAGTCTCTACCATAAAAGATTTTTCTACCTGATTCTTCCCACTCTTTCTTCCAAAGAATGTATCAATTTAGAAATATTGTGCTACTATGGCTGCCTCAGCCTTCCAGATACCCATTCTCCCTTTTATGGAATTATTAGGAGTAGTTGAAAGTTGAGAAAGCAATTACCTCCCTAATGATGTCCTAGAAATGTGAACTTTTTAGTTTAACATCAAGTGATTCCATTTGAAAAGAGGGAAGAAGAATTGATAAGCACCTAACATACCACCTCACCTTTCAAAATGGAAGAAGTAAGATCTAAAGAGAAGATACTGTTAGCCTCACAGAACCAGGGGAAAGTTGAACCTAAAATCCAAATTCTTTATTCTTTATCCAGTGTTATTTCTGCTGAGTCCAGTTTCCAAAAATACAGATAAAAAAAGACTTTAACACATGATATTTTCATAGATAAAGAAAATTGGGCTCAGAAGAGTTAGGCAGCTTACTTCTGATGACAGAGCTGGTAAGTGGCAGAACTGGACTCCAACAGCTTCTATCCAACTTGACTAGTTGGTACGGGTATTTGGTTAGACTTCTGATGATCCAGAAAGCGAATAGTCCATAGTTAACTTATTCATAGGAAAGCCTCAGGTGAAAATATGATGCTCTCTTTCATATTAATGAATATTATAATATGGAGTTAAATCTAAATTAATTAACTAGCAGATTCCCTTTAGAATAAAAAAACTTATGGTGTACACCATGGTGCTATCATTCTAGCCAACAGTCTACAAACGTACTGTCCTACAGGGTGGTCACTAGACATGTGGAGTTATTGAACACCGAAAATGCAGCTAGTTCAAGTTGAGATGTGCTGTAAATGTACACTACAAAATAAACTTCAAGGACTCAGTATGAAAAAATAAATGTAAAATAACTTGTTAATAGTGTTTACATGATTAGATAAAATAAATTATTAAAATTCATTTTCGCTGCTCCTTTTTCCTTTATTTACTGTGGCTACTAGAAATTTTTTTTTTTATTTCTGTGTGGCTTATATTATGTTCCCATTGGACAGCACTGGTCTAAACTAATTCTTGCTAATTCTGTGATCAAGGCATCTCAACCATCACCCAGCAGACAGGGCCCTAAAGATGGAGAGTAACTTGATACCTGGTCATCAAAACTGTTGACAACACCCAGAATCTTAAACTGTTAGGTCTGGAAGGAACCTGCGGCAGAGATTTCTAATTGTTCTGCAATACCCATTATCCTCTTCTCTCGGAATAATGGAACCTCAGTTTTTAGCTGGCAACGTATATCAGCTAAGAATATAGACTCTACTTCTGTATTTCCTAATCTACCCTGCAGGTTGGGTGAGCCCATGTGACAAACTTCAGGCCAAGGGAATGTGAGTTGAAGTACTATGTGCAGCTTCCAGGTTATATATTTAATCATTAGAGATTTTTCTTGGCTTTTTATGTTTTCCTGCTTTCAGGAAAAATATAAAGGATCCTGGACCCTGGAGGATTTCTTGGAGTAGAGACACCTATAGCCTACATTTAGGCCTCTACATGAGGAGGAAGGACGTTTCCATCTTCCTTTAATACAACTAATTTAGTCTTAATTAATGCAGATCCTAGAGGTCATTTTTATTTAACACTCCAATATTACAGGATAATTACACATCAGAGAAGACTACAATTACCTGAATTCACACAGCAGCTTAGCATGAGCTAGGTCTTCAACCTAAACCTTCTTATTATTTATCCTTCCGTACCATGCATTGCACTCAGCTAGCTTATCCAATTTACAGAGTCTATAAAAATACATTCCAGAAGATGTGATGAATAAATGAACTATTATCCTTTGGATCTTAGAGATAAGAATTTCAGTTTGCTCATACATTTGTTGTTTTGAACTGCATCCTTACAACAATGATTTGTGTAAACTACCCATGATGCAATATTAGCTTGCTTAAGCGAGAGATGCACAGCCATAAAATAAACTTATTCATGACATCTTGCTGGAGGCACTAAAACAATAAAATGTAATCCTGATGTCACTTGCTGCCTCCCTGCCCTTTAAAATCCAGATAAGACTGACTCAAACGATCAACTCCATGCTTCATGGAAGACCAAAGCCCGCAAAATTCTGGGAAAGAAAAAGGGGTGATGGGGGAATGGGGGACTTGTATTCTGATGTCTCCAAACCTAGGTTTCTGATTCTGCAAATGCTGTTTTTTCCACGTCGCTGTAATCCAGACAAGAAACCCCACTCTTCTTCTATTTCTACACATCTATACACTCATCTTGCACAAAGAGCTAATCAGTGTAATGCATTTACCTAAAGATTTATTTAATAGCTAGAGAAAGGATTATTACATCACAACAACTTCAAATTGGACATTAGGCATCCCCCTTGTGAAATCCTCCTTTGGCCACTGTCTTAGTTTGGGCTGCCATAGCAAATTACCATAGACTGGATGGCATAAACAGCAAACATTCATTTTCTTACAGTTATGGAGGCTGGGAAGTCCAAAATCAAGGAACCAGCAAAGCTGGTGTCTGATGAGGACACTCTTCCTGGTTTGCAGCTACTTTCTGATTGTGTCTTCATGTGCAGAGAGAGACAGAGATCTTGTGTTTCCTCCCTATTTTATAAGGGCACTCATCCCATCGTAAGGGCCCCAACATCATGACCTCATCTAACTTTCTTTACCCCACAAAGATCCCACCACCAAATACCATCACGTGGGGAATTAGTATTTCAACACGTGAATTTGAGGTGGACACAAACATTCAATCCATAACAACCACCTTATCATAAGGTAATTCCATAAGATGCTTTTCTCAGGGTCACCACTAGGCCATAGAGACACTTTCTTCAAATGCAGACCCAGAAAATATGAATTAGGGAGCAGGGCACTGGTTTAATTTCAACCCCAGCCAGCTGCCTCAGCCAGCCAGTTGAGCAAAGGCAACCTGCACAACCATGCATATTGTTGAAATGTTTACCCTGTGGAGTCCTCAGCCATAGACCATCTTTCTAGTCCCTCCTTCCCTCATCCCCCTATAAACCACTGATCTCTCCTATTCCGCATTGATACAGAGATGAGATATATCACTTAACTCCTCTTATATTCTCAGGCTGGACAGCTTAGCCATAGCTTTTCTTTTGCTTGAACTCCTGACAACCCCTTTGAGGTCTTACCTGCTACTCAAAGAGGCTTCACATATGATCTTTCCAAATAAGAAGGACTCCTTCTACTATAGGCTGGATGTTTGTGTCCCCTCCCCAAATTCATATGTTGAACCCAAATCTCCAGTGTGATAGTATTTGCATGTAGGGCCTTTGGAAGGTGATTATTAGGTCATTAGGGTAGAACCCTCATGCAAGAGAGTGGTGTCCTTATAAAAGAGACCCCAGTGAACTCCCTTGCCACTTCCACCATGTGAGGATGCAGTGAGAAGACAGCAGTCCATGAATGAGGAAGCAGGCCCTCACCAGACACCAAATCTTCCAGCAGCTTGATCCTGGGCTTCTTAGCCTCCAAAACTGTGAGAAATCACTGTATGTTGTTTATGAGCTACGAGTTTTTATATTCTGTGATAACAGTCCAAGCAGACTTAGATACACTTCATAGATGAATTCTGGTATAAGCTGTTAAGATATTAAAAAGTTTTCTAACTTAGAAAGCAAAAATATATAGTACCTCCAGGCTCTGTCTTTCACAGAGGGAAATATGCAAAAATACCTCCTGAAAAGCTAAGGCTGGGTGGGACCTTTCCCAGAGGGTGGGTGAGATCACAAAGTCCAGACAAATGCCCTGTTATGTGGTTGTCTCTTCAGTCTATACCCAACAAAGGGCTTACCAGCCTCTGTTTGATGGACAGTCATTCTCTCTCAAGGCAATTTCTGTATCTTCTATCACTGGACCTAGTTCCATCACAGGATGGATACTTTCTATAGAATATATCCATAGCATAGGTCCAAATGTTTTAACATGGAATTCAAGACTCCTTACACTTTGGAGACCACCTAAATCTCCAGTCTTCTCTTCATCTTCTGCCCTTTGTAACTTCCTTTTCATGCCTCTCACTTTTGTATACGTTGCTCTTTCTGCCCTACCTAGAATTCTTTGTCACCTTTCTAAACCTAGAAAAGTTCTGTTATACCATAAAATGTACTGCAACTTCCCCAGGCAGAGTAGTTCATTTGCCCCTTTGTTTTCCTAGAGCTCCTCCTCTAAATCTTCATTATAGCCCACATTAGATCCTATTGGAATGCTTCCTTAAATCCTCTGTTGCAGAAGAACTGCATCACCTATTTATCCAGCTCTCAGAACACAACCTAAAATGCAGTGCCTAAGATATATTGGTTTGGATTATTATACAACAACTGTATCCCCTCTTCTCCAAGATAGTCCTGAAAACACACAAAAACAATGACCTTGCCCATCTTTAGTCATCTTTTCCCTGGCCAGCCCTTAGTACCTTCCACTGGTCTTTGTGTAGCATGGACTCCATCCTTGTCTTCTTTACCTGAATATGTTCCTATTTCCTAACTCACTCTGATAACTGGGATTCAATGTCATGTTCCAGAGAGAGCTCTGCAGGGCCCCAAGGACCATACCTGAAAGAGATACATGATTGTGCTTAAGTAATTGTTCAAGATTGCATTCCCCTACTGGAGCAGTAGACAGTAGCTCAGATCAGGACCAGCTAGATCACTAGACCTACCTCAACAGGTGTACCACATAGGGCCCTCGGGTACACCTGCCCTGCACCTGGCTTCCTCCTGAGTCCTCACAGCTCTGAGCTGTCCTGTGCACCCTACTTTCACAACTGCCAACTTTTTTCAACTGTTTCTCAGATTTTTTAAATTGACTATTTAAAATTATTGCACAAAGTAATGCACATTTATTATAGAACCTATAAAATAAAAACAGAGCTTAAGAAGAAAATAAATATCATCTAAAACCTCACCCTTAGAGATAACACTATTAACATTTTGATATTCTTCCAGATTCATTTTCTGCATAGAAAGCTATTTACATTTTTAATCAAATTCTATCATCCCATACATGCCATTTTGTAAACCGTATTTTTGTGCAAAAATTATGCTGTCACAAACACCTGTCCGAGTCATTAAAAATATATCTTACCTAGGAATTCTTAGCATAGTGTCCCATGGACTGACTTCAGGAAAATTGAAGGACCTTCTGAAATTGTAAGTTGACATTTGTGTGCATGTGCATAGCTTTTTCTGGGGACAAGCTCTATGGCTCTTGAAGCCCCAAAAGAGTCCATGTGGCTGGTTGCAGTGGCTCATGTCTGTAATCCCAAAACTTTGGAAGCACGAGGCAGGAAGATCACTTGAGGCCTGAAGTTTGAAACCGGCCTAGGAAGTATAGCCAGACCTCATCTCTATGACAAAAAAATATTTAATTAGCTGGGCGTGGTGGTGCACACCTGTAGTCCTAGCTACTAGGGAAACTGAGGTGGGAAGATCGCTTGAGCCCAGGAATTCAAGGTTTCAGTGAGCTATGATTACATTACTATATTTCCAGCATGAGTGACAGAGCAAGATCCTGTCTCTAAAAGCGGGGGAGGGATGTGTCTATGAACCAGAAATTATTAAGAACAAATGACCCATCATCATTTTTATTGACTATATAATATTTTATTTTGTAACTGTGCCATACTTTATTTTTGAATTTCCTATTAGACATTTAAGGTGTTTCCACTGCATCAAACTCACAAGAAATTCTGCTATGGCTATTCCCAGAAATACATGTGCTCAGACCCATTAAGATCCCTTTCAGATTAAGCCCCAGACGAGGATTTACTTGCCTAATAGACATTAATTTTTTTAAGGTACTTCTTTGGTTCTTAATTGGTTTTATTTGGAGATTCTATTCTTTAGTTTTCTAAGTGTAACTTTGTAACCAAGTATCCCAAGTAGTCCCAAAAGCCAATTTTTTCCTATCTTGCTTTCAGCCTTGAAATATACTTTAAAACTCTTTGTTTCTCCCTTTTCCACCAGGTATGTTCCTGAACAGTACTCACTTACCTAATTCTGTTCTTGCTTAGAAACTCCACAAGCCAATTGTGAAACAAACCGGGAGAAAGACCCAGCTGTAGAATCATCCTGCTTAAGGGGAGTTACAAACATTTGGCCCACCACTACCGGGCTAAAGTCAGGGTGACTCAAACCAGACCTCCAGATGGGCAATTACTGAAGACAGTCATTGGAACAACACGTGCAAACCTGCACCTGCACCCTAGTGCACCACTCCCTCATGTTCCCCACACCTTTTCCTTCTTAAACCCCTTCACTCAGCCCAAAATGGTGGAATGGTCTTTTAAAGGCATGAGCCTGGCCATCCCTCAACTGCTAGCATTTGATTAATAAAACTGCTTTCCTTTCACCACACCTCACTTCATGTCTTTGGTCTCTGAGCAGCAAGCAGCCAGACTTGAGCCACAACTCTGGACCATTTGGGGCTCTGCTCAGAAGCCCCTTCTAAACTTAGCAGCGTGTCATCCCGTCAGGTCTGCTTTCACCCAATCACCTTCCACTGAACACTCAAATTAAGAGATTTCATAGCACATTTCTTCTGGCTTCTTTCAGGTGTAAGCAGCCTCATTGAATGGAACTGAGACAGAGCATTGGACTTTGTCTCAAAACACTTGGGTTCAAGCTATGTCTCTGTCAGATATGATCTGTGTGATCTTGGGAAATTCATTCAACTCCTCCAGGTGACTGGGAAGATCATTCTTGCCCTAAGTATGAGTACCCTATATTACAGGCAAAGAAATTGACTCTGACTATATGATTTAACCAAATAATGACACTCTTTTCACCAGGGACCTCATGGGGACAGGTGAGGACTTAGAAACAGAAGTATTCCCTGGAATTTCCTTGTGAATGGTCTTGTCATTTCTCTACTTTCTACTAGAGGGATAATAGAAAGCTCCGATTTTCCCAAGAGGCATCTAATGGTGTGAAATGATTTGAGTGAGTCATACAACCACAAAATACTCAATTCTGGATTTATTGGCTGAGAAAAATTGAATTTTATTCAAATTTTCTCAAAAAAGCAAAAAAAAATCAAACATTTTCAAACTGAAACTTTTAGGGAAAAATATCCATGTGGCTTTTTTTTCATCCCCTTCTCCACATTGAGTTATATCTACCAAAGTACTAACCAAAACCCATGGGGTGAGCTCTGATCCATATATACTTCATATGCTTAGAAATTTAACAGAAGAGACAGAAAAGAAATTCTGGGCAGAGCTTCACACGTAATGGAGAGGCTCTAGCCTCAGCCTGGTCTCCTATAAACAATCCCAAGATGTCCTAAGATGATAATGGGATTACCTGTTTCATGATTTCACTAAATAGGCTATAGGTCTGGCTGATGAAACATGAATCCAAATGAACAATGCGTCAAAGTAGCATCTTATTTTTCTTTTTAGGGCTGGTATGGTGCTTCTATAATCATCAGGGAATCAGATTCCTTCTGCCTTGTTGTTCTGTCATCTTTAACACAAAGTTTCTATCTGGTGGCCGAGGATGGCTGCTCTGGCTCCCACCATCAAGCATGCATTCCAGTTAGCAGAGAATGAAAATGGGGAGGGCATGACTCTTCCTATAAAGTGCTCAACCTGGAAGTAGTGTATATCTTTCATTTTCCATTCCATTAGCTATACTGAATTTTATGGCTACATATACCTGCAAGGAGATTGAGTAATATGGTTTTATTTGGGTAACCATATGACTACCTAAAATTCCTACCTACAATTAATTTTATCTAGTAACATATGAAATTAAGCTTTACAAGTATTAAATTTATTGGTATCCTCACTGAGTCCTTATTCCAGATAGTCATGTGTTACTTAGAACAACAAATCTTTAATGTAGATATGAATCACCTGGAGTCCTTGTTAAAATGCAAAATTATTATTCAGTAGTACTGGGATGGGGCCTGGGATTCTACATTCTAACAAGGTCCTAGGAAATGCCACTGCTGCTGATGCTCACACCCCCTTGAATAGCAAGGGGTCTTAGAAAATGTGAGGTGCCTCAAGCAAGGTGAGAACTCCACAGAGCAGAGAGGGATACAGCCAATGCCACCACCACCTCATTCACTTTCAGTGTACTAAAGCATGAAAGCATTTATTATGTCTAATTAAGGTGATTTATAGAGGGTAATATTTAGTTTTATCTAAACCAACTTTCACAAAGCAAGTAGCTTAAAATATTCCTGTAAAAAACAGTGGATTGAAGTGTTACCAATACTTGAAATACAAGTAACATGAGGACAGTGTCAGAATTGACATTTTTCCATTCCAAGTACCAATTCTTTATTAGCCACATTATAAGATAGAAACTGGGGCCTAATCAAACTGGAGAAGTCAGCCAAAAAATTGAAATTGACAAGACGGTTATTTGTAACAATACTTCCTCCATCTTTAGCAAGGAACAAAAGTCAAAGCATATTTTGGTCCTTATGATATTTGCTAATTAAAGTATTTTATATAAATGATTCATGTAAAATGATCCCATATAATGGGATACATGCAAGAAACTTTTATATTTATTCTAGATGCTTCCAAGGTTTCTTCTTTCACTTTCAGCAATTTTAATACGCTATGCCACCATATAGTTTTCTTTATCTTTATTTTGCTGGAGTTCATAACAATTTTTGAATCTGTGGATTCATCTCTCTGATTGATTTTTGAAAATTCTCAGCCAAGATCTCCTTAATTGTTGCTTCTGACCCACTCTTTCTTATTTCCCCTTTGAAGATTCCAACTGCATATATATCAGAGCTTTTCACTGTGTCCGCATGTCTCTTACGTTCCCTTTTAGTATTTTCCATCCTTTTTGCCCTCCATACTTCAGCCCAGGTATTTTCTACTAAACTCTTATCCAGGTCACTAATCCTCTCTTCTGCTCTGTCCAATCTTCTGTTGGATATTTTGGTTCTAAACTTTCTGTTTTTTAATGCACATTCTAATTCTCAAGTGAAAACCTTTGTTTTGCATTTTATTTTCTTAAAGATATTAATCACAATTATTTCACAACCTGTATCACAAATCAACAGAGTCATTAGTGAGTCTGTTTCTATCGGTTTTTTTTCCTTATAGTCTTGTTTCTTGAGATATTTGGCAATTTTTGTTGTTGTTGTTGAGCGTCATTGGCTACAAAGAAAAACATAGAGTCTGAATGATGTGATCCTCCTCCAGAGAGGGTTTACTCTATTGCAAGCAGCCTAAATGGACTCAATCACATTCACTCATGCAGAGACTGAGCTCACAAAGTTGCTGCTCAAGATTAGGTTCCCCACCAGAAAAAAAGACTCTAAGAAAGAGGTTAACACAAAGAAGTTTACTAGGAAGTGATCTTAGGATAAGCACCAATGGAAAGTAAGGACTCAGGATTGAGCAGAAAGATAGGTTGGGCTCTCATGCACTCTCAACCAAGGCCTCAAGCTCTCTAAAACTGGAATGAACCTTGAAAGTTGTCCAGCATTGCAGCAAGGGGGCCATGACTTTAGATTCCCACCTTAACCAGTCATTGGATGCAATCTACTCCTGGGAAGGCAGTGTGATCTGGGGTAGGGCAGTTCTTTCCTGCTGAGGGCAATCTCTGGAGATGGCTGACTGGTGAGTTCTGTCATTCAGCAGGATTCTTGGCTTCTGAGTAAATAAGTCCTTCCGTTCTGAAAGGAGAGCTGGGCAGCATATCACAGCACCCACCAGAGTCCACTGCTTTTGCCTCTTGGATCCACATCTTCATATTAGTTTGGGAAGCATTTCTTCAGGATCTAGAAGGTTGTGGGAAAACCATACCCTACCACCATACAGTTTGTAGTGGGGCTTTACATGATATTCATGCCCAGTTTTCTATGCATTCTAGGTCTCCCTCATCCTCAGCTAGAATAGCGGCTAGTCTTGGTAGATAATCTGATGACATGACCTAGATTCTCATTCCTAAAGCCTGAGGCCATGGTCACCAGGCCCTGCTTAGATAGTGACTTCTACACTTGTCCCTTTCCTGTCAAGATAAGGCAAAGGAACACTAAGAGGATGCCAAAGTGGATTATCTGGATAGCAAACATTCCTTCTTACCTCCATTGAATAACAGCAGCCATACCTCTACCTTATGATCAGGATTAGTTACCACTATCAGGATGGTGACTCCTCATCTTGCCTGATGGTGCCTTGGTACAAGGAGTTGAACATGCCCTGGAAACGGTTGTAATATATAATTCAATGAGTCTTCCCCTATGTTCATTTGAAAGCATTCCCCTCTGGAAACCAAGACCTCTAAACAGTCACAATTCAGATTCACCAGAATGGGAAGCAAAATGCTCCAAGTGAAGATACTCCCAATTCCACTCCCTTAATTACCAATCCATGTATTCTACCTATTGAGGACACCGTGACATATAAAAGTAATTGATTTAGGCCACACACTGCATCTTGGAAGATGATAGTGCCTAAGCTATTTCTTCAACAAGCCATTCTGTGACTCTATTATGTTGGCAGTTTCTGTATGGGGTAGAATGTGATATGACAAGTAAATTTACTATGCCTTCCCTGCTATAAAGTGGGTCCCTTGGTCTGATACAATGTTATATGGGATCCTGTGGCAATGGACCAAACAAGCTGTAAGTACCCAGATGATGATACCAGCTGAGGTCCTACAGGCAAGAAAAACAAGGCTGCAACTGAAATATGTGCCATTCCTGTCTAAATGAATCACTGGTCCTTTCAAGGTGAAAGAAATCCAATGTAGTCAGCCAGGCGCAGTGGCTCACGCCTGTAATCCCAGCACTTTGGGAGGCTGAGGCAGGCGGATCACGAGGCTAAGAGATCGAGACCATCGTGGCTACAGTGAAATCCCGTTTCTACTAAAAATACAAAAAATTAGCCAGGCATGGTGGTGGGCGCCTGTAGTCCCAGCTACTTAGGAGACTGAGCCAGGAGAATGGCATGAACCCAGGAAGCGGAGCTTGCAGTGAGCCAAGATTGCACCACTGCACTCCAGACTGGGCAACAGAGCAAGACTCCATCTCTGAAAAAAAAAAAGAAAAGAAAAGAAAAAAAAAGAAATCCAATGTAGTCAATTGCCATCCGTTGGAGAATTAGTGTCATCGAGGGATGGTGCCATGTCTCAGCATTGTTCTCTTTTGCTAGCAGGTTGAACATTGAGCAATGGCTGTAGCTCGATTTATCTTGGTAAGCAGAAGCTCGTGCAGCTGGACTTGTGTATAACTTCCTTCCCTGCCACCATGGTTATTTCTATCATAAACCCATTGTGCCAGCATTGAAATGGCTAGTGACAGGCTACTGACACCAACCTCCTGAGTCAATTCTTCTACTTGGTTTTATATGTAATACAAAAATCTTCTTATTTCCTGCCATCCCCATAGTTTCAGCCTCATGATTCCACTCCATGTTTATCTTCCAACGTTTCTCCTTCCTGGACCCTAGCCAACTATCCAACTATTCCTACTGCCCACGAGTCTATAAGTATTTGAAACTTGAGTCACTTCTCTTTCCATTAAAAAGTAGATGACAGGTTTTCAAAACTCTTCACAGTGAGAGGCTTTTCCCCCACTGCTGTTTTCTAAGGCCATTCCTGGGTGAGGGTATAATGCAGTTGTTGTCTGTCTTAGCTTGCTTCTGTGTACCAAGCCAACCCATCAGAAAAGTAAGACGAGATTTCTGCTTCTTTCCTGAGCTTATCATAAGAGACTTCCTCATCACCATCCACCTGCCCTTCTGCATCCATAGGTATAAACTAAGGGAGAGATGCTACTGCAATGAAGGTAGATGTATGGGGATCTGAGTCACATGTTTGTGTAGCTTATGTGTAGGTAGACTCAGGCCTTAGTACTTATTATCCCAGACTTACTATTTCTGCCTTACAATTGATTGCTACTGGGTCCACACAACCTTATAACTTGATGAGTCTGACAGAAATCAGGACCTCATTTCATGATGACAGTGCTGGCCACAAGGTCACTTGACCCACAGTAAAGTATACTATCTCTACATGGGCTTCCAAGTAGAAAAACAGGAACTGTCTTTCTAGGAGTGTAATTCTCCATTGCAAATGGCATAGTTGTGCTACACCATGATTCTCCTATGAAGTTTGCCGAATAACTCCACTCAGAGTCTTTTCCTGCCATGTCTCTAATACTATAAAGCTTGCTGGGGTTTATGGTCCAAGCATCAGGGTCACTTGCACCAAAATCTAGACCTGCTATAGAGCACTTTCTAGCTGCAAGCTCCCCTCAAACCTAGAAACCTTTTGTAGCAGTCAGCAGTAATATTCCCAGTGTGGAATATATTGCCTCCAAAACCCAAAGAGGGCAGATATGTTTTCTTCTTTGTGGTGGTAAGTATGAGATGCAATCATTCTAACTATATTTTGGAGGGAATGTCTGAGCACACTCAAGAAATTAGACCTGTAAGAATTTTTTTGATGTAGTGGGACTGTGAATCCTCATGGGATTTATGTCCTACTCCCTGCAGTGCATGTCTTATCGCCCCTCTAGTGCACTTAACAGTTCTTGCTTATATTGCCCAATTATCATGACATCATAAATACACCAGTGCAATATTTTTTCTAATGTCCAGATGGTTCAGATTTCCTCAGACTTACATTATGACAGAGGTCAAAAGAGTTAACACAGCCCTGGGGCAAGACTAAACATATACTGTTTTATGTTCCAAGTGAATACAAACTGCATTTCATTCCTCTTCTAACAGGAATGGAAAAGAACGCGTTTGTCACACCAGTGGCTACATGCCATATATCGGACTTTGTTAATTTATTCTATTAAACATGCAACATCTTGTTTAACAGCTGAAATAAAGTTTCCTACTATGCTGAGTTTGTAGTACTGTGTGTCATTCTCCAGAAACCACCTGGATTTTGTAAGGAACCACCTGATAAATTAATGTAGATATGATGGAGACCACCAAACCTGTGTCCTTTAGGTCTCTAAGGGTGACATTGATCTCTGTCACTCCTCACAACATGTAATATCGTTTCGATTATTCAATTGAAACTAGAACGCATTTTGAATGAAATAATAATGAAACACAACATATCAAAATTTAAGAGAAGCAGCAATCACAGTGCTTAAAGGTAGAAGCTTAGATTAATTTTTAATTTTTTTCTTTTCTAATGTTAACATTTATAGATAAAATTCTAAGTTACAAATCAAAATATTTTCTAGTTTCCTTTGTATCATCTTTTGGGACCCATGGATTGTTTAGAAGTGTGCCGTTTAATTTCCAATTATTTGGGTATTATCATTTTGTTATTGATTTCTAATTTAAATCTACCACTGACACATAATATGCTCTTACACTGCCTGATTTTAGTTCTTTTAAATTTATTGAGAATTATTTCATGGTCCAACCTACAGCTTACCTTAGAAAATGTTTCATGAGCTCTTCAAAGAATGTGAATTCCACAGTTGTTGGGTGGAGAGTTCTATTATTAATGTCAATTAGATTAATTTGGTTGATATTGTTCAATTCTATATTTGGTGATTTTCTGTCTTTTTTTGTCAATTACTTGAAAAGGAATGTTGGAGACTACAAAAATAATTGTGAATTTGTCTAATTCTTCTTCGAGTTGTGTTCATTTTTGTTTCATGTATTTTAAAGCTCTGTTAATTGGGTACAAATTAGGTGGTTACGTTTTCTTGATGTTCACATCATTATAAAATATCCCTCTTTAGTCCGATAATATTCCTTCCTTTGAATTCTACATTATCTGATATTAATATATCCAGTCCACCTTTCTTATGATTGATATGTGCATATTGTATCTTTTTCAATACTTTTCATTTTAACTTATCTGTATATTTATAAATAGTTTCCTTATAGGCAGCATATAGTTGGTCTTGCGTTTTATCCAGTTTGAAATCTCTGCTAAAAGGCAGAGATGGGAGTGTTTAGACTATTTATATTCAATATAATTATTGACATAATTGGGTTTAAACTTATCTTTTTGTTATATGTTTGGAATTTGTACCATATGCTCTTTCTTCCCCTTTTTCTTCTTTCCTACCTTTTTTTGGGTTAATTGTGTATTTTCTATCTTTCTATTTTAAATCCACTATTGACTTATAAACTACACTTTTTTGTTTTATTTCTTTGTTTACTGGGGTTCATAACATGCAACTTAATTTCATCCAATCTACTTTTAATTAACATTATATCACTTCACATATAAATTTAAAACCTTGCAACAGTATTCACTCCCTAATAAACCTTGAGCTATTTTATTATACAACTTATTCTTTCATAGGCTAAAATTCTCAATATATTGGCATGATTTTTTGCTTTAAACAATCAATTATTTTTAAGAAGTATATAAATCTAACAAATAAAAAATTATTTTATATTTACCATGTCTGAAGCTTTTTATTTTTGTGTGTAGATCCAAGTTTTCATCACTTTTTTTCCTTCCATTTAAGGACTGACATTTTTAAAAAACATTTCTTGTTATGCAGGTCTCCTAGCCACAAATTTTCTGTGGTTTTTTTTCCCCCCTAGAAAAAAAAATTTATTTTGCCTTTAATTTTGAATAATGTTTTGGTCAGATATACAATTTTAGGTTTATAATTTCTTTCTTTTAGTACTTTAAAGATGTTTCTCCATTCTTCTGAAATACGTAGTTTCTAAGGGGAAATTAAATTTGTATATTTGTTTCTTTATACATATTTTTTCTATTTTTAAGATTTTTCTCTTCATCACTTGTTTTCAGGAATTTAATTAATATGGGTTTTTTGTGTGGCTTTCTTTGTGTTATTTTGGCTTGAGGTTTATTGAGTATCTTGGATCCGTGAATTTACATTTTTTATGAAATTCATAAAATTCCTAGCCATTGTCCTTCAAATATTAATGTTTATATAAGTAGTTAACATTTGATAAATGTATATTTTAAATCAGCAGCAAAAATATGCATATACATGCTATAAATTAAATGGTTTGGAATAATGAGCTATCCCTTTTTTCAAGAAAAAATAGATTCCATCCTCACTCCATTCACAAAAATAAATTGGTTTTATATTAACAACCTCACGTAAACAAATGGAAATATAAAAGTTTTCAGTGAAAATAAAAAGATTAGTTTAGACACTTAGTATAAAATATTCAAGTTATTGATCAAGCAAACCCTGTATTTATACAAAAATTAACTAACGGCCAACTAGGTAGGCACTCCCTGATCATCACCCAAAATCAAATCTACCGTATGTGATTGTGAAGTTTATGGTAGGCATGCTCAAAATATTTTTATTAGCTGTTCTTGAAAGAAAAATTATGAAAGTTGTGTACGCTTTTTTTTTTTTTTTTTTTTTTGTCTTTTTTGTTTTTGAGACTGTATCATTCTGTCACCCTGGCTGGCATGCAGCAGTGCAATAACAGCTCACTGCAGCCTCAACCTCTTGGGCTCAAGTGATCCTCCTGCTTCAGCCTCCCAAGTAGCGGGGTCTACAGGCATACACAACCATGTCAGCTAATTTTTAAATCTTTTGTAGAGACAGGATTTCACTATGTTGCCCAAGTTGGCCTCAAACTCCTGGCCTTAAACAATCATCCCACCTCTGTCTCCCAATGCCAGAATTACAGAAGTGAGCCACTGTGCCCAGCCCTCTTTTGAAAATGTTCCCATGTATTAAGTTCAGCTACAACAATTTGTAAACCAAAAATAGAGGTGTTTTAAACAAAATAGAAACATATCTGTCTCTCGTGCTTATGTTTACATACACAGTTAAAAGCCTGCATAGAGGCTTGACTATTGTCAGATAGCCTAGACACCACGCTTCTCATTGCACTGCTATTCTCAACATGTAACTCCATTTTGTGATTCAAGTTCCAAATATCTTACCCATTTATCCATTTTATCTTAGCCAGAAGGGGAAATTGGAAGGAGAAAATTATGTCCTCTCACTCTTAAGATTATTTCCTGGGGGAAAAAAAAAAAAAAAGTCAACATTAATTCTATTTACATCCCATTGGTCAGAATTCAATAGCATGAGCACATCTAGCTGCAAGGAAGTCTGGGAAATGAAGTCTGTTCTGCACGACTGTAACCAGGTAATTCTAGGTGGTACATTATTGAGGAAGAAGTGAAGAACAAATACGGGGGGACAGGCAGGCTTTCTGCATTATTTGTTCTTTCTTTCAACAAAACTCTTTGGGTCCCTACCTACAAGACACTAGTGATGGCCCCTAAGATGTAGGATGAACAAGCATACAGCCCACCCCTACCTGAATCTTACAGTCTAGTGCATAAAATGCATAAAAGTTGAGTAATTAAGAACACATATCTTCTGTGCCATTTCTGCAGCCTATTTTCAACCAGTTCTTTGTGGACATTCTGTTTAATCCCTGTAAATGAGTAACGCTATCATTAAGCCTCTACCTAGAACTTCACGTTACATTAGGCACTCAGTATTATCCTTGAGTCTTAAAACAAAAGAAAACTTCAGAGATCATTTAATTGTTTGTGGTTAAGAAAACTGAGGTCCAGGGACAAAGGGACTTACCCAAGGTCCCTCCTTTATCTCTTTGTTGTCAACGACGCAGATCTCTGTCTGCAATCACCACAGAGTGTCAGGACCTTAAATTTCAAGAAATAAAAGCTGAGCTTTCCTCAGGATTTCCCAACCGTGTATGAGTAATAGGGAAAAACCCCTGGGAACAGCCGTCAACCCATCTGCTGTTTCAACAATGCAGCTTGCTAAACATTCTATTATAACTTCTCATTATGCAATAGGAACAGAGCCCACCCAGACTGCTGAAATACCTCTTGAGCCAACCTCTGTGTCTAGAAAGAAATCAGTTAGTTGAGCATGCTAGATTTAATTTCCTACTCTAACACTTATTAGCTGTGTGTCCTTGAACACATTGCTTAACTCAGTCGAGTTTCAAATTTCTTATCTCTAGCTTGGGGATTGTGGATGAAAACAGTCAAACTCTGTAAAACTTGAAGAGATTTATTCAGAGCCAAATATGAGTGACCATGGCCTCTGACACAGCCCTCAGGAGGTCCTGAGAATATGTGCCCAAGGTGGGTGGGGTGCAGCTTGGTTTTATACCAAGCATGGTATAAAACCTCAGGGAAGTATGAGACATCAATCAAATACATTTAAGAAATACATTGGTTTGGTTCAGAAAGGCAGAACAAATCAAAGGGCAGGGGATGGGGGGCTTCCAGGCTACAGGTAAATTTAAACATTTTCTGATTGACAATTGGATGAACTTGTCTAAAGACCTGGGATCAATAGAAAGGAAATGTTCAGGTTAAGATAAAAGATTGTGGAGACCAAGGTTCTTTTGAAGTTATATAGTAGCTGCCCTTAGAGACAATAGATGACAAATGCTTTTTATTCAGACCTTTAAAAGGTGCTAGACTCTTACTTAATTGCTTCAGGATTGGGAGGCCTGGAAGAAAAATATCTAGGTATGTTAACAGAGATTCTTTACAGATGCACATTTTCCCCTACAAAGGACAGCTTTGCAGGACCATTTCAAAAAACGGCAAACAAAGTAAAATATGTTTACTTCCTTCTTTGTCACATAATGTTATGCCAGAGTCATATTGGAAAGTAAGTCACGATATATAGGATTAAATGAAAAACATCTGATGAGAATTTATGGTTTGTAGGGCATGACTCCACAGACTCCCTAGATAGGAATTTGGGCAAGATAAAAAAACCAGAGCCTAGTCCTTAGGATGATTACCCCTATGCTATAGTACAAAAAGGACCAAGTAAAATATCATAAATAATAAGTTTAGTACGATAGCTTACCTGTAAATGTTATTTTCATTCACTTATATTCATGCATCATTGCTTCCAAGTAAACTACCTTCTCAAAAACTATTTTGATTTATTCAACTACTTGTAATCCTTCAATGGCTCCCAATCACTTACAGGAGAAACTCCAAACTCACTGGCATAATTTTCAATTTCTTCTCTATTTTTTTACAAAAAAAAAAAAAGTGGGCCGGGCGCAGTGGCTCACGCCTGTAATCCCAGCACTTTGGGAGGCTGAGGCAGGTGGATCATGAGGTCAAGAGATCGAAAGTATCCTGGCCAACATGGTGAAACCTCATCTCTACTAAAACCACAAAAATTAACTGGGCATGGTGGTGCACACTTGTAATCCCAGCTACTTGGGAGACTGAGGCAGGAGAATCGCTCGAACCTGGGAGACGGAGGTTGCAGTGAGCCGTCTCCAGCCTGGTGACAGAGGGAGACTCCATCTCAAAAAAAAAAAAAGGAAAAAAGAGATTTGGCAAGTCAAAGATGGAGCTAAAACATAAGTCAATTGACACCTGTTCTACTAATCCCTTAAAAATAACTATAGTAAAATGTAGAAAATTCTACAAGAGAGATTAATACAGAACACTGGGGTAAAAAGGGGAGTGTTGTTTGTCATAAGGTTGTTTATATTTTCTTAGCCATTCAGTTTCAGAGACTGAAATACATCCTGAAAGATTTACTGTAGTTATTTCTAGGTGCAGAGTTGTAAGTGATTTTTAATAATTTTGTTGTCATTTTGAGTATTTTCCAATTTTTCTCTTCCTTTCTTTCTTTTTTTTTTTTTAATTTTTCTAGAGACAGGGTCTTGCTATGTTGCCCAGACTGGTCTCAAACTCCTGGCTTCAAGCAGTCCTCCCACCTTGGCCTCCCAAAGTGCTGCGGTTACAGGCATGAACCATCATATTTAGCCCCAATTTTTCAACAGTAAAACACTTATTTTTTGTCTAATAAAATAAAATATAATAATAGTAATAACATGTGCTTATAACTGAAGATTATCCCCAGCAGAAGAAATAATTAAGGGTGGAGTTTGTGAATGAAGTCAGACACTAGGAGATTTAATGACAAGATGACCCCAGTTGTCCATGGGGCCATAAGTGAGCATATATGACACACAGACTCACCACCAGGTTATGCCGTCTCAAGTCTCAAGGTCATTTTTCTTTTTCTGAGATTTGGTGGCTACCTCTTGAGGCAGGACCTGCAATTGAAAGGCAGTCTTCAGCTCTGATATAAGCAGTCATGCTCCAGCCAAATATGTCTCATTTAAACTGCAGTAGACCAATAATTGTTTGTTTTGTTTTGTTTTTGTTTGTTTACTTGTTTTCTTAAGAGCTTTATGGAAACATAACTCACATACCATACAATTCACCCATTTATTCTTACATTTCATATAAATGGATTCATACAATATGTGGTCCTTTGTGACTGGCTTCTTTCACTTAGCGTAGTATAATGTTTTTAACATTTGTTAAACATTAACATTAACATAATGTTTGGCCATTATAGAAAATGCTGCTAGGGACATTTATGTACAATTGTTTTTGTTGGACATATGTTTTCATTTCATTAAGAATGCACCTAGTTATGTATCTCCCCTCTTTTTCCTTTCCAATGGGAAGAGTTACTTTGGTTTTGTGGTCTCTGTATATTAGGTGTGTGAAGAGGGGAGCACAGAAAACCCTTCCTTTTAGTTTACAAATTACCAGAGTGAGAGAAGGCACATCCAGATCTAGTAAAGAGGCCACCTAGCATCCCCTAGTTTACTCTGGACTTTTAGCTGATTCCACAGACTGTATGAACTATTGTGTTTTCTCTCTGTCTTGGGGTGGCATGATTGTCTTTTGCATGTAAGAAGGTCAGTGAACTAAATATTTGCTGACCAGAATAGCAGATTTTGGTCACCATTAATGTTTTCCACTAACGATTTCCAATTCTCCTAGCAGAAATATTGCACTTCCTCATCTTCTTGAAACTGAGTGTGACTATGTGACTTACTTTGACTAGAAATGTGAGTGAAAGTGACCCTTTTCACTTCTGAGACAGTATACTAGTTGTACTTCTTTTTTCTTCTGCTGCTACATACATAAGACTTCCATGAGGAAAACTTTAAAATAATAATAGATACAGAAGAAATGAAAAATGGAAATATTCTAAAGCCTTATATAGAGGAACAAAGGTCCATGAATATTTAAGTCAACTTAAAAAAAGAGGAGTAAAGAAAGGGGATTCCCCTACTAGATATGCCATGCTACCAAGCCATAGTAATTAAAAGAAAATAGAATTGGCGTCAGAACAGATAGACAAATCGAACAGAATAGAGTTTAGAAATAGACTCCAATTTAGAGTCTATAGATTAATTCTTCAAATGTACACGAAGTCTATTTAGAGTCTTTATCTAAATACAGACTAGACTCTAAATAGACTTCGTGTACATTTGAAGACTTAATCTATAACAAAGGTGACACCATAAATCAAAGGGAAAGACTAGTTTCTAGCAGATGATGTTGGGAAATAGCTCACTGTGCTGACTCTGGGCCTGTTTGACCCCAAATACAGTTCTTGCCCTCCTCTGCTTTATATCACAGGCTGCGGGCTACATTCCCAGTCTCTCCTGTCACCTGACCTTCATCCAGTGAGGCCAATGGAGAGGCAATGAAACAGATTGCAAAGAAAGAGGAAGAAATAATCCAGGCTATTCTCTCCTACTCTTCATGCATTTGAGGACATTTACGGCAGCAGCGGCATCTCTGTTTTCATTCCCATTCCCTCCAAAAACTCCTGCATGGTTTCCAATTCCACCAAGTAGTACCGAGTTCCAATAACATTGCCACCTCCTGTTTTTTATTATTAAGCCTAAGAGTGATAGCGGCTTCTTGCTGCTGCTAAGGTCTGGGTTGCCTCAGCATCTCCTGGTTAACTCACCAGATCTACCATCATTCATGTAATGAAGTACCTGCATTAAATTTCTTTTGTTTTAAACACTAAAAATGGCACGCATTTTTCTGGATAGATCTGCCTGATATACTTACTATGTGGAGACAAATACATGTGAATCCCCACCTAACATCACATGCAAAAGGTGGACTCTAAAAGAATTCAAAATCTAAAAATGAACTATAGTTGGTAGGAGAAAATATGGAAAAATGTCTCTGTAACCTAGGGATGGAAAAGCTAAAATTCCAAAAGCACAAACCATAAAAAAATTGACAAACTTGATTATATTGTAACAAGGATTTTTGCTTAATGAAGAAGATAATTAAAGTTGAAGAAGACAAAGTTAACAAATAGATGAGTGATTGAAAAAATACATCTTTAAGGTCTAAAGTCAACAAGAGCTTAATATCTAAAATATATGAGAAACTCTTGCAAATCAGGAAGAAACAGATAGCTGCCCCAATATTAATAGAAATATGGTATAACAGGATATAAACAGTGAATTTACAGATGAGAAAGCCTCAAAAGCTAACAAGTTTATGAAGAGGTGTTCAAAATCATTAGCAATTAGAGAAGTGCAAATGATATTTTGGACCCAGAGAAAATGACATTTGCACTAGCCAAAAATCTAAAACTGTGTGAAAAAACTAGATTAGCAGCAATGTGGAATATCGTGGCCACCATTTCCATGATGGACTACCCGGAAGGCAGCCATCCTAGAGGACAAACCGTCAATATTTAGTCTCATTCCATATGCACATAGCAGCAATCTTTCTCCAGGGTATATAACACAAGCAATTCTCACGTAGGTTTATCAGAGGACATTCCTGGGGATGTCAATTGCTGTATTTCTTTTTTTGGAGTGAGTGGTGGGGGAGTCAGGGGAGGGATGGAAAATAACTTTGATAACCATGCCTAGAAGAATGAGTAGGTAAAAATCAGTAAAGCTGCATCATAAAATACCATAAAATACCAGGCATGAGTTCAAAGAAATGGCTTAGATTACTTTCATAGCAACATACATGGACCTTTAAAAAAAATTTCCCTTGGCCGGGCATGGTGGCTCATGCCTGTAATCCCAGCACTTTGGGAGGTCAAGGCAAGCGGATCACCTGAGGTCAGGAGTTCGAGACCAGCCTGGCCAACATGATGAAACCCTATCTCTTTGTATTTAACCAAAAATCCAAAAAAAAAAATTAGCTGAAAAATTAGCTGGGCCTGGTGACGGGCACCTGTAATCCCAGCTACTGGGGAGGCCGAGGTGGGAGAATCACTTGAATCCGGGAGGCGGATGTTGCAGTGAATGCATCATTGCACTCCAGCCTGGGCAAAAAAAAAAAAAAAGCCGTTAATGAAAAAAAATAAAAAATGAGACATAATACATGCAAAGAAAGAGAGTGACATAAGCAAAGCAGCATCTTTCAGGCCTCCCTCCCTCCCTCCCATGCTCCCTACACATCTATACTTTCCACGCCAACAATACTGAACTGTTTGTGGTTCCGCAAACTCAGCATGTTTTTTCTCTACCATCTGCGTCTGTATGTGCTGTACCTTCCTCCAGCCTTCCCATCTAGTTCAATGAGGGATGGGCACACTGAATCTTTCTTACTGGGGAATCATCTGAGCTCACAGCTTATTTGGAACAGAGTAGTTGCTCAGTAAATATTGCTGACTTTAAACTCGGTTTGGACATACTCTGCAGGCCTCTCTTGCACCACAAACCCCTTCCATTCTCCCTCAATCTTTTTGTGAAAATAGCTACAGATTGTTAGAAGATTATACCTTCTAAAATCTCAGCATTATGCTACTAATCTGGAAGGCACACACTTGGAGGTCAACATTCTGGGAGCTCAAGAAGGGGAAGAAGACTAAAATGTAAAGTTTCCATATGTTGACTTTCATTTAATCGCCCAACCATTTTCTATAAAGTACCCCTTCTTCCAACTCTGCCTGGTGTCCACCAGTCCAGAGCTCTTTTGATTCACTGCCTTCTGAGGGTAAACCTCCAGCTACATGCCAGGGCAAAGGAGAAGACGTCACCTGATGTAGTGGGTAGGGTGGACCTAGAAGTTCTCTTGCTTTTTATACAGATTCTCAATCACTCCTCTTTTTAGGCCCTATTTTACTTCATTCAGAAGTTCCAGAATCCAGAACCTGTCTGGGGTTCTGGCATGCAAATCCCCTTGCTCTCCAGCTTCTGCTGCTTACAGCTCAGAATCCTCAGGTCTATGGAAGCCAATTGGAACAGTTGCCTATCTGCTTTCTTATTTTCAATATTCTTATCATCCCTTCTACCCTTCTTTTTGTCCTTGAGGGTTTATGCTTCACATTATGCCAAAACTTTAGTTGCTAGCATTGTGTTGTTATTTAAGAGGGAGCAAGGATAAATTAATTTGTTCAATATATCATCTTTAAAAAAAAAAAACCTGCCTATTTTCAGACATTTTAAAATTGTTAAAAATGTCTTCCTTTGAGGGAGGCAAAATTGGCAGGTTGAAAAGATCTACTTCCTATTCTTGTTTTGACACACAACTTCTGATATTGTAGAACACCTTGCTGTCCCTCTCACACTTTCATTCCTTTCTTCTCCAGGCTGTAGACAAGCTCCCCTCCAGTACTTATTAAAATGATTGTATTTGTGACCAGTGGAAAGTATACCTGGAAAACATGTGAAAAGTGGGGTTGGGATGAGGATGGGAGGAGGTGGATGCATTGGAAGAATACAGAGAGCTCAGTTACCTTCTCCTAGGTCAGTGTTTCTCAATTCCCACTCCCTAGATAAGCAGCATCAGCATTACCTGGGAACTTATTGAAATGAAACTTCTCAAGCTCCACCCTAGACTTGCTGGGTCAGACACACTGGTAATGGGATCCAGAACTCTGTTTTAACAAGGAGATTCTGATGCACACTCCTGTTTGAGAACAACTGCCTTAGAATCAACTGTGGCCATGGGCACAAGGAGATAATGAGGAAATCTGGCCACTGCGTTACAGGGGCCATTACCTGAGAAGAAACTATAAACTGGAGAGCCAATGAGTTGATATGAATTACACTTCTATCTCATAGTAATTAATGGTATTCCTATGGAAGAAACAGCTAACTTCAGGGTGGTCTTTGTTAAAAAATGATTACTCTCCATTTATATTTTAGTCTTAGGGTTTTACTTGCTTTCTCTACATCCTGTATATGAGTGTCTGTGCTAAGAGAGTGAAACCAGATCTAGAATATCCTCACAATTTGGTACCCTTGGTGCTACTCATACTTACAGGCTTGACAACAGCTTTGTGCTACAGGTGTTGTTGATGGCCTTCCAAAGAGCTTTGGAAGTTAATACTTTAGAGTTGACCTCAGGAGTTAATGCTTTAGGGTTTTTTAACCAAGAGGTAATCTACAACAAAGATAGTCAATCTCCCACCCTTGGTTTGATTTCATTCCAACCTTAGGAAATACAGAGGGGAATGCACCCCAAAGAAAAGTTTCGACATTGTTACTTAAGCTACTGTGATTCAGAAAAGTTTTTGAAAAGTTTCAACAGAAGGGTTGAAAAGTCAGGAATAGTACATAACCCATTTTTTTCCACAGAGACACATTCTCTTAACCTCATCCAACTTTCCCAGAGTGCCTCTAAGACTCTAATAAACTAAAGATGCAATATCTTGAAATGAAAATCGTGGTTTCAATTTTAGGGTCTACCATGTGCCCAGCAATGTACAAAGCTTTTATGTGTATTATCACAATTCGCCTAAAGTTTATGTTTCTGTGTTTTATCCTCCTTTTAAATATGAAGTGAGGACTCAGGTTAAACAGCTTGACCAAGGCCACACAACTAGCAAATCAGGATTAAACCCATATCTATCTGCCTGTAACTCCCATGATCTTAACCACCCACCACACTGTCTTAGCATAGAATTGTTTCCTCTATGAAGCCCTTCCGCCACCCCAAATCCAAGTCAGTTACTTATTATTCTCTTCTGATATTTGTTTACTTGTCTTTCTCTCCTGCAAGACTTTGAGCTCTGGGAAAGCAAGGTTGGCTTGATTTCTTGCCTTGCTAGCACCTAGGAAAGGGCCAAACACAAAGGATATATTGAGTGGTTGTTTATTAAATCAAACAATAAATGAAAGAGTGGGCAGATAAATGAATGGATGAATAGATGGGTTTCAAGGAGAAGTTACAGCAGCAAATACATAACTCTAGTACCCATAGATCAAGTGTTAATTAGAGGAAAACCAAAAATATTCATCTGCAAACAATGGCACCTACATCCACTGTATCTTACCTTTGCCGTGTCTTTCATATCTCTGCTAATTTTGTGTGTTTGCTACCTCCCCTTTTTTCCTTCCCTTCCTTTTCCCTCTCTCCCTTCCCTTTAAATACCTATAATATAGAACTGAAATCACACGTATAATATTTTCGTTTGTTGTAATTTATGATTCAGATATAAACAATGTTTCCTCATTCTTAATTTCAAAATCCAGTTCATGGAACATTTTTGTAATGTCTAAAAATAAGATCCAAAACACAAACACCCACAAGTGTCCCTCTTGATTTAACAACATACAGTAAATTGATTTTTTTTTCTTTTTTCTTTGGTGAGTCAGTGACCGCCAATAGGAAAAAAAAATTATCCAATCTTGTTCAATGATAGGAAGTAAGAAGATTTCAGCACCTACTAAGTGCCAGTGGTGTGTGTGTGTGTGTGTGTGTGTGTGTGTGTGTGTGTGTCCTCCATCTTCTTATTTTCATTTATAGGGAGACAATTAAGGCTCAGAGGTTATGTAACTGTCCCACTGTTACCCAGGAAGGAAGAAGAGAAGGTGGGATTCAAACTCAGGACCCATGATTAGTTCTCTCGCATGAAATTAAAGACATCATATGGTAGAAGCAGCAAAGAGAAAAAGTGCCTAGTTGAAAACAAAACCCTGGGATTAAGGAACGCTTTTTCAAGGAGAGCACCAAAGCTACCAGAACACGGTTTTGTAATCATGGGTGTAGAGCTTGCATGCTGAAATTTCCTATGATTCAGCTCTGCCGTACTACTCGGCTCTTTACGAAATTAAACCACATTTTAGAAAAGGAAACAATATCAGACTGATAATAATTTCTGTTTAAAATCAGATAATTTAAAACAAGATGAAAACCAGTGGAATGACATAGATTTTTATCTCACCTGCTAGTCACAGAAATGTTGAGTGTGAAAAACTTTGAATTCCAAATTCCAAAAATAAAACTTTCTTTGCTGGCTCTGGAGGTTTCTCATATTGTTTCACAACCTACATGCCCACGCCCCTACTCTCATGGTGTCTGCTTCCTCTTCCTCCCCCAGCCCATGCCATGAACCCGAAGGCATGCAACAGGGAGGGGGTCTAGGGGAGAGAAGAGCCCAGGAGCCCTTCCCTGCAAGGGCACTTCTGAAAATCCCCAAACACCACTTCACCAAAATTCTCTCAGGCTGCTCTGGGCTGAGCAAGAGTGGAGGAAACCAGGCAGGATGTCAGCCTTGCTTATGTTCTCAGAATTGCTACTTGGCCACAGTTTTCTCTGGCTTGAACCATAGCAGTAGGCAGAATGGAAAGTGTATGAAAAGAAAGTGCAACTGATGGTCTTGGAGAAGTCCTCAGAATGAAAGCAGGAGGTGCCTGTGGGAGACTTCAGCCCTCACTAAAGCCAAATGGGCCTAGCCAAGCTGCCTGGCCCAAGGTACCAGGTCCTACCCTCCTATCCAGATTTTGGAGGATTCTTGGAGCATCAGTATTCTCCCCTCATACCTCATTAGCTTTCGATTGCATTTTGCGCCTTCATTCTTAAGAAGTCACTTGCCCTGTTAAATGTGAGTATTCCCCAAGGCCAATACTAAGTCTCTGTTCTTCTGGCTGCATCTCAACAAAGTTGTAGAATCAGAACACTATTGTGGTTGAACATGAGGCATGAGTTTAGCCAGATCTGACTTCCAGTGTGGGGCCTGCCAATTATCAGCTTTATGACCTTGAGCAAGTAATCATCTTTCTTCATGTCATTCTCTTCTTGAACTTCTCTGTGAGAACAACTCTCTAACCTGTTTTCATTTCCTACCTCTAATATAGCCAACTGCTTGCTAAACATTTCCACTTGGATGTTGCTTTATTGCCTCAAATATGACAAACGAAAACCATTATCTACTCTTCCCCATCCCACCAAAATCGTTCGTATTCTTTCTGCTAAGACAACCATCAGGTTTTGTTCTATTTTGTTTTTGAGACTGGGTTCACTCTGCTGTCCAGGCTGGAGTGCAGTGGTGTGATCACTGCTCACTGTAGCCTCCACCTCCCCAGGCTCAAGTGACTCTGCCACCTCAGCCTCCCAAGTAGTTGGGACTAGAGGCATGTGCCACCATGTCCTTAACTGGTATTTTTGTAGAGATAGGATTTCACCATGTTGCCCAGGGTGGTCTCTAACTCCTGGGCTCAAACAATCTGCCCACTTTGGCCTCCCTAAGAGCTGGGAATACAGGTGTCAGCCATCATGCCCAGATGGAAGCATTTTGGGGAACCACCTTTAACCTCCTATATTAAATCAGAACCAAAGTCCTATTGATTTTTCCTCTCTAAACTCTCTGCAATCACACTCTTCCTTTCTCAAAAACTCTTGTCATTTCATAGCATCTTATTCCCTACATGTATACCCTTTTCAAACTAGCCTTCGTACCACAACCAGAGAAATTCTTTCTGAAATCCCTTTGATCAAAATACCCTACCATCATCACCTCTCCCACCATTGAAAAATTACTAACAAGCTCCCAACCAGGAAAAAATTCACTCTCCTTGCCCTGAGTACTCAAGGCTCTTCATAAACCAGGATCAGTATCTCCCACCATCATCTCCTTGGACTCCCACCTGAGGCCTCTTCCTCAGGCCACTTCACTCAATGTGTAGTCACTCATTTATCAAATATATGTGGAATACTCACTTTGAGCCAGGTGTGATGGATACAGTGGGTGAATAAACAGACACAGCCTCTTCCTAGCAGGAAAGCAGACAAGTTTTAGACCACTAAACACATACATAGGCTGGGTGTGGTGACTCATGCCTGTAATCCCAGCATTCTGGGAGGCTCAGGCAGGCCAGATTACTTGAGGTCAGGAGTTTGAGACCAGCCTGGCCAACATGGCAAAGTCCCATTTCTACTAAAAATACAAAAATTATTCAGGTGTGGTGGTGGGCGCCTGTAATCTCAGCTACTTGGGAGGCTGAGGCATGAGAACTCCTTGAACCTGGGAAGTGGAGGTTGCAGTGAGCCAAGATTGCACTACTGCACTCCAGCCAGGGTGACAGAGTGAGACTTTATTTCAAAAAAAAAGAAAAAACACATACATATAAACAAATTGTGAGGTTAAACACAACAGATAGGTCATAAGCATTTATATATTTTTTCTTCTCCCAATAAAATGAACCAAAAAATATTTTAAGGTATAAATGAACAACAAATTTTAATCAAATTTTGAAAGATGGGGAAGAGATACATGAGTAATAATCAACTTTATTGAAAAGTTGAGAAAACTTCAACTTAACGAACCTGGAGAGGAGAAAGTTGAACATAATCATTCTCACGCACCCTACACACACCTGCAAGGTGTGGCTCTTGGAGACCTGATGCCCACAGAAGCAAGGAGCAAGATATAAGGCTGCACATCTGAATGCAGGAAGAGTTAAACCCGTAGATTCCTTCCCTTGGCCCCACAGAGCCTGATGGCCACCCGACAGAAGATAGGAGAGCTAGCATCTGGAGAAATTGTTTGAAGAAATTCCAGACTCACGTACATCAGACCCAGACTGGGACACAAGTGAGACATGAGACTGAAAATGATCACGCCAGGGTACATCATCATGCATTTCAGAACTCCAGGGATAAAGACATGTTCCTAAAACCTCTCAGACAAAAGGTTGGGGGCAAGCAGAGAAGAAGATCAAGATCATATACAAACAGGAATCAGAATGGTAATCAGTCATCTACCAGAAATGCTAGAAGTCAGAAAATAACTGAAGAAAGCCTTCAAAATTCTGACAAAATATTTTATCTGGAATACATTACTTAGCTGAGCTATCAAAAGACATAAGAGGAACATATAGACATTTCCAGACATAGAAAGATTCGGAAAATTTACCTCCCATTTACACTCTCTTTTTTAGGAAGTTACTTGAGAATATCCTCCAGCTAAACCAAGGAATGAAACAAGAAAGAGGAAGTGCGGAGGCCCAAGAAACAAGGGGTCTAAAACAGGAAAACAGTGGGAGGAAGTTCCAGGATGCCAGCAGGGCAGGACACAAAGAGAACCACCAGTACAGACAGAGCAACGCAGGCAAGGTCTCCAGGACAGGGCTTCGGAAAAGTAAAGTATTACAAAAAATAATATCTGGTCTATTTTATCACTTTGATTAGGGGTTGGCAAACTGCAGTCCATGGACCAAATCCTGCCTATCACCTGTTTTTGTAAATAAAGGCTTTTTGGAACATGGCCAGCCGCCCCCATTCATTTACATACTGTCTGCAGTTCAGTTGCATATTGCCCATGACTTTAACAGCTGAGTTGAGTAGTTACAACAGAAGCTGTCTGGACCAAAAAGTCTAAAAATATTTACTATATGATCTTTTATAGAAAGAGTTTGCCAGCGCCTGATTTAAAAGAAAAAACTAGTGATCTGATGGAATGGGTGAAAAAAAGATAAGAAAAAATATAGAACAAACAACGCCAACTGGAGGTAAACAGGCAATCATTAACTCAGGAAGTATAAAGTTAGACAAGAAAAAATATGTTCCTAGTATACTACTTGGACTCTGCAAAGAATTTTTGTATGATCATAAAAACATAAACACTGATTCGGATTAATCTAAAAATTGTGAAATGAATATTAAAGCAAGAGGAGAAATGAAGAGATGTATAGAAGACCTAAATTTTCCTTTTAGAGCAGAAAACCAATAGAAGTCTAATATTAATAAATCAATATATAACAATACAAGCATATTTGCTAGAAATACTGAGGCATGTATTAGAAGAGATAGCTAAGACAGTTCCAAGTGATTTCTCTGGAGAGCAGGACCAAGTGGGGTAGAGATTCGCAGGCAGAGCACTGCTGTTTTCATTATAAACCTTCAGCATGTTTTTTCAACTTGATAAAGTGGCAATTCATTTCCAAAAATTATCTCAAAAATTATAAAATATGACAGGTATTAAGAAGTCCCAAAACAAGGTACCATGAGAGAGAATAATGGAGGTAGATAAACTACAAGCTTACTTTAGTCTGCAGGGAAGATGGTTCTAAGAAGATGACATTTAAACTGAGAACTTGAAAGCTAGCCAGTCAGTCAGTTTAGAGGAATGGGCCTCCAGGTAGAAGGAACAGCATGTGCAAAGGCTTGAGTGTGAGAGCAAGCTCCACAGGGACTTAAAGGATCTGAAGTGGTTTCAGTCAGCTGAAGGGGAGAGTGTGCCTGCAGAAGCCCTCAGGAGCAAACTTGCAAAGACAGCAGGAAAGAGACCAGGAAGCATTTGTACCCTATCCAAAAAGCAATGCTGAGTCACTGGATGATGCCATAAACACAAGAATGCATCGCAAGACTGAGACCAACATTTGGAGTATGTTTCTTCCTTTTAAGATTTTTGCGTATAAACAGATTCCAATCCATAACCTAACAAAAGAAGTTACCGTACTGTCAGAAAGTGGAGCCAGACTGTATGTGTTTCCTTTAGGATGACAAGTCAAGCTTAGACATAAGCCAGCAAGGGGACCTCCCCAATGTCCTTGCTGGATTTAGAAGTGGCCATGTGCTACTCAGGGATTGCCTGCTTTCATCAACTATGTGACAGCTTCTTCTCAAGTAAACTCCTACTTTGCTCCTTATACATACCCATTACTTTCCCTTAATCCCTCCTGGAATTTTGGATGCAAGGTTTTCTACAATCTCTCTTTGGGCTCCTATGGGCCTCTCTTTGAGTAAATCCAAAGTCTTGATCTTGGCCGTCACTGCATTGGCTTCCTAAATGCCCTCTTTATCTGCTCCTAATTCTGTTTCAGATGTCTCAATACAGATGAGTCTCTCGAGGAAGGACCCAAGAGATACTCTCTCCCTACCTACATGAAAAAAATGGACCCCAGGGAGAGCACCAGGCTGATAGCAAAATCAGGATCACAATGCAGGTTGCCTTGCTTTGCTTGTGAGGAGACCCACTTCAAGACTGCAGGAAAGAAGCTATCACATACCCTTGGTCAGAAGCCTGGCATAGTGAAATTCCAAGAAATGGAGTTCCTTTTTTATTTTGTTCTATTAATATATGATTTTCCTCTATTAAAGAAGTAGCAAACAATATTTGAGAAATGTGTTCTAATTACATTTTGCAATCCATGCCCTTGGGTTAAAGTGTACCCGGATGTAATTATTCTTGTGAAATAGCTCTTAACTCTCTGCATATTAACTCTTGCTTCCTTTAAAAGCAGCAGGATGCCTTCACATCATTGCTGTTGGCATTTTCTTATCAGAATTACTAAGGATTAATTACAAATTATTTTTATTGCACTGGGAGTAGGCAACACGGAATCAATGTGTCCTAAATGTTAATGTAGTCAGTAGTTTTCAGTCATTTTGGTTTAAAACTCCCTAGCCTTTCAAAAATTGAGGACTCCAAAAAACTTGTGTGCATGTGGCTTTATCTATGAATATTATTAGAAATAAAAACTGAGAAACTTTAAAAATCTGTACCTATTAATTTATTTTAAAACAACAGCAATAATCCTATTACAGTGGGATTAATGGATTATTGTTATTTTAAAATAAATTAATAGGTAAAGACTTACAGAAATAGTTTAACATATTTTTATGAAAAAATCACATTTAAAAAATGCTCTTAGCATTTTTTAGAGTTTTGTAAATCTCTTCTATCTCTGGCTTAATATGAGACAGCTGGATTCTCACACCTGCTTCTTCCTTGAGTCTGTTGCAGATATCATACATCATGCAACCTCAGAAAAGCTCCACTTACACACATGAGAGAATGAGTTTGAAAACAAACCGTAACATGCTGGTATTACTGTGAAAATAGTTTTGACCTTGTGAGCTCGATAAAAGTGTTTCAAGGATACTTAGGGGTCTCTGGACCACATTTTGAGAACCACTGGCTAAGTTAAAATAATAAAGCAAAACTCATTTATGTATCCAAACATTATATTTCCATATGAGTGTTTTCATTTAATCCTCCCAACGAACCAAGGAGGAGACGTTATATCCCATTACATATGAGAAAGTGTGCACTAATAAGTTAGCGAAGCAGCTCTTAAACATTTGAATGCATAAGCCAGGATTTGGGTGTGGAACTTTTCATGTGACAGCCAGTGGCCAAGGTGATGTCACTCAAAGATGACAGACTTACCTTAGTATTTCACTCTGTCCTTAAGTATTCATTTGTAGGTAATTCATTTGGATCCATCATCCAACAACTTATCTCAATTCTATTTCATCTTCCTGTAGTGTAAATGCCTATTCCACGATGCAGGGTGTCTTATTTTGGTGTTTCCTATTCCTTATTTGTACCACTTTCAGGGGAGGTGATGTCCTAAATGTGCCATCTGCTGAGCAAAATAATAATCATAGCAATAATCCACTGAGCAAATACCAATTTGCACTTTGCTGAGTGTTGGAGTTGAGGAGGAAGAGGGGGACTGTGGAAGAAGCAACAAGTGTGGTATAGACTGGGGTTGTATAATAAAATGGAATTAGCTTCCAGTTCATTTCTTCTACTTACTAACTATATGACTTGGGCAAGTCAAGGGACTCCATGAACCTCAGTATCCTTATCAGTAAAACAAAGATAACAATGCCATTCTCCCAGGGCTGTTGGGAAGTTTCTATAAAATAATGCGTGGAAGGTGCCTACCACTGTGCCTGATACATAGTGAGAGCTCTATGGACAGGTGCTGTGATAATGCAGATTGTAGTAATGATGATGAAACAACACCCCTGACATTAGCACAGTCAGGTTGATTCAAGGACTCACAGAGGGCCCAGAATCACAGCCAGAAACTACAGCCTCTCCTTTCATTCTCTGTATTCCAACCACAAGAGCCACCTTTCAGACCCTCAATCATGCCAGACTCCTTCCAGCCTCAGGGTTTTTCTAAATGCTATTCCCTCTGACTGAAAGCACCTGAAACCCTCCATACTCATAGTCACCCAGCTGTTTGCCCTTCAGAGCTCGTAAAAATCACCTCCTCTGAGATGCCTTCCTGGACTACCCAGATCAGTCACACCCCTGTCTCCCTCAATAGGCTTACAGAAAACCCGGTGTTTCTTCACAATATTGTCAGTTAATGAAGAAATTGTATAATTACTTGTTAAATGCCTTCTCCTTTCTCTCTAACATCCGTCTAGTTGCAAAGGAAAAGAACATGATAACAGCCTCTGAAGCTGTCATCTCTACTTGATGCCACATATATTAACATTTCTCCTTTTGGATTTGCTGAAAGCACAGATCCCAGGCACAAAATTCCCAAATAACTAAAAGCCTAAAACCTTTTAAGGATAATAATAGCTGCTACTTTTTGAGATGTTCCTCTGTGCTAATCATTGTATACACATGACCTGTTTAATTTTCTCAGGACCAAAATTTGCAGATGAAATAATAGATTCAGAGAGGTGAAGGAATTTGCCTAAGGTCAAAGTCAGCAAAGAGCAAAATTCAAATCTAGGTCAGTTGACTGACCATTCTGGCTTGCCAAAGAGTCTGAAAGTTCACAATTGCCGAAACTCCTCAGTTCTGGGCAAATCAGAATGGTTGGTCACCTTACTAACCCACTTAGCTGCCTGCCTCTAGGAAGCCACATAATCTTCCTAAGTTCAGGCTTCTTCATCTGTAAAATGGCAATAACAGCCCTACCTGTAGAATGGCTTCAAGTCATGAATGGAATAATATATCTAATAATAAAGGGCCAGGCATGGTGACTCACGCCTGTAATCCCAGCACTTCAGGGGGCCGAGGCAGGCAGAGATCACCTGAGATCAGGAGTTCAAGACCAGTCTGGTCAACATGGCAAAACTCCATCTCTACTAAAAATACAAAAATTAGCCAGGCTTGGTGGCGGACACTTGTAATCCCAGCTACTCAGAAGGCTGTTGCAGGAGACTTGCTTGAACCCGGGGGTACAGAGTCAGCAGTGAGCCGAGACTGTACCACTGCACTCCAGCCTGGGCGAGAAAGCGAGACTCTGTCTCAAAAATAATAATAATAATAATAATAATAAAGGCACTTAGTAAACATTCATTAAACAATAGAGTAGGCTTTCAAGAAATGTTTGCTGAATGAATTGACAAAAGTAATAAATATATAGATGTGCTGATAAATTTATTAAGAAGCATTTAGAGAAGGGAGACTGTTGTGAAGTGAGGGAATAAGAAATGGCTTCAAGAAGTGACTGCAGAGTGATTTTGGAGTCTGGCCTTATAGAAAATATAGTAAGGCCAGGCGTGGTGGCTCACACCTGTAATCCCAGCACTTTGGGAGGCCAAGGCGGGCAGATCACCTGAAATCAGGAGTTCGAGACCAGTCTGGCCAACATGGTGAAACCCCATCTCTACTAAAAATACAAAAATTAGCCAGGCATGGTGGTGGGCACCTGCAATCCCAGCAACTCAGGAGGCTGAGGCAGGAGAATCACTTGAACCCGGGAGGCGGAGGTTGCAGTAAGCTGAGATCATGCCACTGCACTCCAGCCTGGGCAACAGAGCAAAACTCTGCCTCAAAAAAAAAAAAAAAGAAAGAAAGAAGAAAGGAAGCAAAGAAAGAGAAAGAAAGAAAGAAAGAAAGAAAGAAAGAAAGAAAGAAAGAAAGAAAGAAAGAAAGAAAGAAAGAAAGAAAGAAAGAAAGAAAGAAAGAAAGAAAGAAAGAAAGAAAGATTATAGTAATTATGTATGCAGGCTTAAGATAGGAGAGTATTCTATGAAAAAGGTCCAAAATGTACACATCACAGAACAAGTACAGATCCCATCGACAGGTTATTAATGGCAGATGTGAGTGAAGCATGGATGTATGTTCTAGAGGAATCACACACAAAGCAGGGAGGGAAAGAGCCTGGCGCATGAGGTCTGAAGACAACTCTATTCCCTTAACTAAAGCCAGTCACCAAACAGAATCCTCTACAGCGGAGGTGTCCAATCTTTTGGCTTCCCTGGAGGAAGAAAAATTGTCTTGGGCCACACATAAAATACACTAACTTATGATAGCTGATGAGCTTAAAAAGGAAATCACAATAAAATATCATAGTATTTTAAGAAAGTTTACAAATTTGTGTTGGGCCACATTCAAAGCCGTCCTGGGCCATATGCAGCCTGGGAGGTGTGGGTTGCACATGCTTGCTCTACAGGCTTCTTTGACATGTGACTAGGCACTTGTCACCATTCCAACTTGTGTGTGCCCATAAGTGCATGTGTTTTAAAGAGCATTATTGAGCACCTACACCATGCTCAGGACTACCCATCACTTCGATAACATCAGTTTGATAACTGAGAAGTTCTGATGAAGAAAGTGGTGAAGGTGCTACGGCGATGATCCAAGAAAACAGAGAAGAAGTCCGTCACATGTGTGCCTCAGCCAGACTCTCCAGGCTTTGCAGAGAATCCATAAACAATGGGAATGGTTGCCCTTGACATCTCTAGCCTGTCTTCTCAAAGAAATACTGTCCACCCTGAAATATTTACTTGATACCAGCCAATCAGTTTACCCAGAAAATGTGCACACGAGATTCACTCCCTAGACCGCCGGCAGTTGTTTTTCCTCCTCCACCTCACCCCTTTCTCTTCTATAAATCTTATTTGCAGCCTTTATAGTAAAAGTAATTGCTGTGGTTTTTTTATTTGTTTGTTTGTTTGTTTGTTTTTGAGATGGAGTCTTGCTCTGTCACCCAGGAGGCTGGAGTGCAGTGGTGCAATCTCGCCTCACTACAGCCTCCGCCTCCCAGGTTCAAGCAATTCTCTTGCCTCAGCCTCCCAAGTAGCTGGGACTACAGGCATGTGGCACCATGCCTGGCTGATTTTTTTGGATTTTTAGAGAGACAGGGTTTCACCATGTTGGCCAGGATGATCTTGATCTCCTGATCTTTTGATCCGCCTGCCTCAGCCTCCCAAAGTGCTGGGATTACAGGCATGAGCCACTGCACCCAGCCTGCTGTCTTTTATCTACAAATAACCTGCTGATAATTCACCAGATTTCTCTGCGTGATCCTTTGACATTATTCTGAAAGTGCTAGGTCTTTGTAAAATTTCATATTTTGCCCAAGTCAATGTTTACAGAATAGACATTCTCCTCACTTCCAAAAAAAATAAATAAATACACTGAAAATTAGCAGACCACAATTCACTTTTGTTCTCAAGACTTCTGTTTTATTGTTTTATTTTATTGAAGACTCCTGGCTTTGTTCATCAAAAATCAACATCATCATCAAAAGTTCGCATGGGAAGGTGACAGTAAATAATAGCACATTTTAGGCCACAGCTGTCATTTCAAAGATAAAACAGACCTTGTTAAATTAATGAAACCACAAAAGAGAGAACTGAACTTCCACAGTGTTTCTGATCACTGCCCCACACTTTCCTCCCTTGAATCTACCCAGTCTTGACATCACGCTAGATTATCTTTCTAACTATAGCTCTAATCTTGCCATTCTTTTAAAAAGAAATTCAATGTACCACCATTGCCCACAGCATAAAGTCCCAACTCCTTATCCTGGTATTTGTACCATTCTGTGAGCTGGTTTGACTGCATCTGCTTTACCAAATTTCTCTTTCTCTTCTCCTCTACCTCCTACCTACGAATGCCAGGTGGCCCACTGCAAGGCTGCCTTGGTGAAGAAAGCAATGTATTGATTTACATTCAAGCACAAGTTTTTTATCTCACTGAGACACAGACCAGCTATTTTGAATACCACTGCCTAATACAGTTCTCTCTATCTGTTCATTAAAGTCCAACTCAAAGTCCACCAACTCCAGAAAGTCTTCCCTATTATTTTCAGCTCAGCTAAACACAGTGTCATTGATTATCCTGCTTACACTCCCTAACAGCATCTCCAAAGGGATGTGGCTGTTCTTATTCACTTCTCCAGCCTCATCCAGCACCACCTGTCCTTTGTCCCTAAATATAGGTTCCTCCTCTGCATGTCCCTTGAACATACAAAGTTCTTTCCATCCTGGGGGCCTTCATGCATATTCTTTCTTTCTTCTAAAACCCACTTCTTCCCATTAATCGTCTGGTCCACAACTTCTGACATTTCAGACTTCGACTTAAAAGCCACATCCTCAAAAAGACCCTCTTGCATATACGTCAGTCAGGACCTCGGCAGGAAACAGGTGTCGTATTCCAAATGGGGTAAAATGTTCACAAAGAAGCCATATATAAAGTTATGGACAGGGTTTAGGGACACCAACAAGAGATAGTGTAGTACCCCATGGCTACCATCAGCTGGGGAGACTGGATGCAGGAGGGAAGGGAATGTACCAGAACCTAGAGAGGGTGAGTGTAAGGGCCACCTTAAAGAATTGAGAGTTGATGGCCTTCAGTGGAGAGTTTCAATCAAATAGAGATATGGCTTGGAGAGAGCCAGGAAAGTAAATAACCCAGCCTCATTCTTCACCAACCATCTCAATGGCCAATCCCCACTGGAAGCAGAGGAGCCCTTTAAAGCAGTCCATGCAGAAAGGCTCCCAGGAAGGGCAAGGAAGGGTGGGAGGAGGGGCTGCAGGGATAAACAGAAGCTATCAAACACACCACTCATTCTTAGGTAGACAATCTGATTATTCTTCCTCATACATACCAACCTATTTTTTTTTTCTTCTTAGTAGTCAATAACATTTTTACTTCTACATTTATCTTTTTGTTTATGTCTATATAAGCACCCTCAGATTGTCAATTCCATGGCTATGAAGACAGAAACCTTATTTGGTGAGTTCACTGAAGCATTCACAGAATGTAGCATATAACAGATGTTGAATAAATACTTGCTAGTAAATGAGTGAACACACGGATCCATCAGATATGTAGACATGTGTCAATATGTGTGCGACACATATAATAATGCACACATACATCTCAGTTTCAAAGGAACAAACCTCCTCTGCAGAATTAAGAAATGCCAGAACATTTCACAACTAAATCAGTTAAATGAAAACAAAATGCTGCCTAGCATAGAGACTCAAATTCTAACTTCAAAGAGAGCTGATCACTTTTTGAGATGAGAAAACCTTTCCCATTAACCTCCTGTGAAACACGCTGAGCCAGACTAGATAAGCTATCACTGTATTATACAAAATTGCTATCTTCCCCAATACACATTGCAAATTTAAATGAGGTTAAGTGGGAGTATTCTCCTTAAACTCTGTTCTTTAAAAATCCTCAGTAGCTCCCATACCCAACTTTTTAGCTTCAAAAGATGGAAAGTACTAGCAAAACCTGAGTCCCATTCTCTTGAAACTGGGGTTTTACACATCTTCCAAAAGCCTACATTTCTCTGAGATCTTGCAGTAACATTACAAGGAATCCAGACACAACCTCTTTAAATCAAATTTTCCATAAGTTCATATTACATGGTAAGTATATTTTATAGACTGTTACATTTAACATTCAAACACAAACTTCCACATTTCCTTCTCTCCTCCCTCCCCAACACATTCTCACTTTGATGGGAAAGGAGGAAGTCTTTTTCCTTTAGCATTGTACACAGCATAATTCCAAATACTTTCCTTCAGTTCCTCAAATGTGTTATATGCCATGTCTTCTCCAACCACAGGGTCTTTGTACTTGTTCCTTTTTGGTAGGAGATGCAACTCTCTTTTCTCCAGCTAGTTTTGTCTTTAAACAAACAAACAAACAAAAAAAACAGAAAGGGAGTAATATTAATAACTAGATTGTAGAATGACTGTAATGCAAACTTGTGCAACCCATAGCCTGCAGACCACATGCAGCCCAGGATGGTTTTGAATGCAGCCCAACACAAATTTGTAAACTTTCTTAAAACTACGAGGTATTTTGCAATTTTTCAGCTCATCAGCAATCGCTAGTGTTAGCATATTTTATGCGTGTCCCAAGACAATTCTTCCAGTGTGGCCCAGGGAAGTCAAAAGATTGGACACCCCTGCTGTATGAAATAATCAAGATAATACATGCAAGGCTCATAAAACAGAGCCTGACACATAGTAAGGTCTCAATAAATGCCATCATCATTATCATCATCAACCACATCATCAATTATTACTTTACTTCCAAATTATCTTTCAGATCTCTAAGCTAATGTTACTTGCTCCAGGAAGTTTTTACATACCCCAAATTGGATTGGATGCCCCGATCATGCCCATTCATATGACTAGTACCTTTTCTTCATAGCACTAATTATAACCCATAATTAAGTATTATTCAAATAAACACAAAAATAATGTATATGTTGTCAACTAAGAGAAAAAATTCCTTGAGGATGTGTGCAGCAAGAATGTTTGTTATTGTCCACCCTTGTGTCTCTAGTTCTAGAATAATGTCTTGCATTTAGTGCTCAAAAAATGTGTTAAATGAATGAACAGACAACCACTCTCCCTTTGTGCCACAGTAATCACTTTTCATAAATTTCACAACCATTTTCATAAATTTCCTTCATCCTCCTTATTTCAAGAGCTCTAAAGGTAGGCATTTCAAGAGGCTGGTGCATCAGGAAGACACATAACCAGAAGTCCCAGCTCCCAGATTCACAGGTGGGCCACAACCCAAATGTGCATAGTTCCAGTTGCAGAGTATCCTGGGCATAGGAAAGAAATGAAAGAAGCTATCTGTTGTGGACTGTATGCTTGTGTCCCCCCAAAATGTATATGTTGAAGCTCTAACCTCCACTGTGATGATATCTGGAGGTAGGACCTTTGGGGGTAATTAGATTTACATGAGGTTGTAAGGGGAAGGTTCTTGTGTTGGCATTAGTTCCCTTACAAGAAGAGACCAGAGAGCTTGCTCCCTCTCATTCCACCATGTAGGATGCAGCAAGAAGGCAGCCATCTGCAAGCCATGAAGAGGGCCCTCATTAGAACTTGACCCTGCTGGCACTCTGATCTCTGACTTCCCAGTCTCCAAAACTGTGAGAAATAAATGTCTGTTGTTTAAGCACCCAGTCTAGGGTATTTTATTATAGCAGCCCAAGAAGACTAATGCAGTCTCCTACAGTGGATGGGAGTGGGGGTGGGGGACACTTTGCTGCACTCATGGATACTTCAATCTTACTTATATAGTTTCTTACACAATTGTTAAAGCATAGTTCTGAAAAGGTGTGCAAAGAAAATGCTTTATGTCCACCACATCATTTCCTCTTCCTGGACACACAAGAAGGACCACATTTCCCTTACCTGTACTTGGATGCAGGTCACATGACCGAATCCTGATTAATAGAATGCAGACAGCAGTGCTAGAGAGAGAAAGATTTTATATATATGTCATTCCCATGCCTGATCCAGAAAATACTCCATGTGCAATATTCCAGTCTTCCCCTCCATTACCACCCTGTAGGTTACCAGGGCTACTTGTCACCTATTATACTTCAAACAAGTGAGAAATACATTTTTATTTTATTAAGTCCCTGATATTTCATGGATTATTTGTCACTGCTGCATATCCTAGTATTTTCCCGACTAATGCAAAGGGGTAGAGTGGAACAATGGAAAAAGAAAGAGATCAAGGGTTTGAGGCCTGGTTCAACCATCGGCTTGTGATGTGACATTGGAACATCATCTCTGTAGCCCTGAATTTTCTTATTCATACTAATCAAATGTGAATAGATCACCATGAACGGTCTCTGATTTTGCCCATATCTACCTAGCAGCCAGATTCGATGCTTCATTATACCCCTTCCTCCCACACATACACACAGTTCTAAACACAGTGATAAATCACATTGCTTTTCACTGAAGAATTTCGTGAATGATAACAACAGGGATTATAGCTAGAATGACCTTATATGTCATGGTTTGGCTAGGAAAATCTCCATTTATGCCTGTTGTCTCAGTGTAATTCATTGTGGTTATTAATAAAAGAGGCCCCTCTTTACCTCTTATATATCCTGGCTTAAACAATAAATTATAGGGTTAAGCTAGTTATATCATACACAATTCTTACCAGATACCTCTCTGCTCATTCTATTGTTCTCCCTTCACCTTGAGGCTTCATCATCCCCAAAAGTCTTCCCTGGAGTCCTTTACTAAGTAAAGTTTACTGGATCATCTGCCTGCAGCCATCTAGCTAGCTGAGAAATTGCTCAGAGAAATACCTAACTCACAACCACATTCCATGGCCTCAAACTGGCCACATGGCCTCACTCTAACTGCAAGGGAGACGGGTTACTGTAGACTTCCTGGTGGCTTTGTATGCTCACGAACTTAAAACAAATTGGTATATGTAAAGTTTTTGTTTTGTTTTGTTATTATTATTATTATATTTTATTTTCTTGCTATAAAGACATAGGTATAAGTCAAGTTTTAATAAAATGCCTTGGCCGGGCGCGGTGGCTCAAGCCTGTAATCCCAGCACTTTGGGAGGCCGAGGCGGGCGGATCACAAGGTCAGGAGATCGAGACCACAGTGAAACCCCGTCTCTACTAAAAATACAAAAAATTAGCCGGGCGCGGTGGCGGGCGCCTGTAGTCCTAGCTACTCAGGAGGCTGAGGCAGGAGAATGGCGTGAACCCAGGAGGCGGAGCTTGCAGTGAGCCGAGATCGCGCCACTGCACTCCAGCCTGGGCAACAGCGTGAGACTCCGTCTCAAAAATAAATAAATAAATAAATAAAATGCCTTTGCTTTCTCTGTAGGAAAATGACTATGGGGTAACCTTACAGCACTATTCCCTGGAAGCTAGTCCCTGATAAAGGTGGAATGGCATTGTTAATGAGGAAAATGACATCTGATTGATAAACTGATTCTACACCGGGCAAACTGTGAATGAATATGAATACCTGGAGGGAAGACATAGATTGAGGCTTCCCACAGTGCAAGAACTGGATGCTGTTATAACAGATATTGGTTCCTTTGGAGCTTTGAGTTTTTAAGCTAGGATGGTTCCCATATTTAATCCTGTAGTCTTTACAACAACAACACCTGTGTTGTTGGTGGGAGAAGGAGCCTGGCCCTTGGACTGCCATGAAGACTCACACCAAAAAGATGATATGCTTGATGCTGCCGTCTTGGCCTGCTGTGTTTCCTCTGGAACACTCTTCTAAGTGAAATTGACCACTGTGGTCATGTGACTTTGATTACCTTTCCTTGCTATTCAAAGTACACATCTTGGAGAAGCAGCATCAGCATTCTCCCAGGACTTGTGAGAAACACAGTCAACCTCCTCCCTACAGACCTTCTAAATTATAATCTACAGTTTAACAAGGTCTCCACGTGACTCTTATGTACAGTTAAAGTTTGAGAGGCAGCAGTGTGAATGAACCAGGACTGTGGCTAATCAATTAGCCTCCAGTCCCAACACAGCCTAGACAACAATTTCCCTCAATGTTTTAAGTGTATTAACATTTAGGCTTTATTACCATCCCTCAAAAATGTTTACCAAGCTCCATCACATGAAAGAAAGAGAAAAAGACAATAAGAGAAAATCCATGTAGACTAGAACACAGGGCTCCCCTGGTCCCATGAAGTCCAGAAGAGCTGGGCCAGTTTTGCTCAGCCTGGATCCTCCAATAAACATCCACAGGGAAATTTAAAGGCAGGACTTCATGGGAGAAGCTCAAGGCCAAGAGAGTCCTTCCTGCTTTTCCAGCCATGCATGGGTTCCAGCACTCTGAGAGCAGAGGAACTCTCTTCTATAGTGCCGCCAAATTGGCACAGTGAGCCCTTCAGACTGATACTTTATTCTCTCCCAGTTCCCATTCTATCCAGCTGTTCATCAGCTACACTAACATCTTTTGAAGTGAAGAACCGAATGGGCTATGCCGGAAAGCAACTTTTTGGAGAACACAGAAAAGGGCACACAGGGCTGGGTCAACTAATCCGTGAGCTGGCTTCAGAGGGAGAAATTTAATTTTATTTTTATATATTCCACATTCCCTGGAAAGAGGTAGTGAGAAGTCATACATGGTATTTAGATAAGGAAATACTAGATTTTCCTACGAGAAATAGGAAACCACAGGTATTAAAAATGAAAACAACAGTACAACATATATTCCGTATGGTCCCAAGATGTTACTTATGTCTTCTCTATGGGTAAGGATTAGAGTTGTTTCCAGTACCTTCTTTATAAAAAAACACATAATACAATATAATGCATTGTGTTATAAAAATAATACAATCATACATTTTTCATTTGAAATGAAAATATATAAAATGTGAAAACAAAAGAGATAAATACAAGAGGTCTTCAAAAATTTTATGAAAAATGCATATTGTGAACAAACTCCATGGAGTTCAAAAATGTTTTGCACCAAAATAAACTCATACTAACTTTTTTTTTTTTTTTTTTTTTTTTGAGACGGAGTCTTGCTCTGTCACCCAGGCTGGAGTGCAGGGGCCGGATCTCAGCTCACTGCAAGCTCCGCCTCCCGGGTTTACGCCATTCTCCTGCCTCAGCCTCCCGAGTAGCTGGGACTACAGGCGCCCGCCACCTCGCCCGGCTAGTTTTTTTTTGTATTTTTTAGTAGAGACGGGGTTTCACCGTGTTAGCCGGGATCGTCTCTCGATCTCCTGGCCTCGTGATCCGCCCGTCTCGGCCTCCCAAAGTGCTGGGATTACAGGCTTGAGCCACCGCGCCCGGCCTACTAACTTGTTATAACATGTCTGAAACAGATTTAGTTTGAGGCACTAAAAAGGAAATACAGTTTGAAAAGCTCCCATATCAGAATGAAGTAAATTCTGCTAGAATTGAAGCAAGAACAAACATCAAATTTTTGGTGAAGCTTGAGTGGAAGAATGGTGAAATCAATGACGCTTTACAAAAAGTTCATGCGGACAATGTCCCCAAAGAAATCAACAGCTTACAAATGGATAACTCAGAGTGTGGAAGATGGGAGAAAAGTGAAAAGATTATCTTGGGTGATTTGAGAAGAAAGAAGGAAGAGTTGTTCTTGTCTGGAGATGTAGCCCAGTGATTTATTTGGCTAGCTTGGAGTCTCACACTTCAAGTCAACATAAGAAAGGCTCACACCTGGCCAGGTGTGGTGGCTTACATCTGTAATACTAGCACTTTAGGAGGCCAAGGCAGGAGGATTGCTTAAGCCCAGGAGTTCAAGACCAGACTGGGCAACATAGCAAGACCTCCTCTCTACAAAAAATGTATTTTTAATTAGCCAGACATAGTGGCACATGCCTGCAATCCTAGCTACTTAGGGGACTGAGATGGGAGGATGGCTTGAGCCCGGGAGGTCAAGGCTGCAGTGATCATGCCACTGTACTCCAGTTTGGGCAACAGAACAAGGCCCTGCCTCAGAAAAAAAAAGAAAAGGAAAAACAAACAGAAAAGGCTCAGATCCTTTCAACAAATGTAAATTAAGTGCCCGCTATGTATTATACAAGGAGATGTTTTCAGGTGTTTTAAACACACAATATCCATCCTTTAACCACTCTAAACGTGAAAATGATTATTATCATGCTACCAGTGAGAACAACTGAGACTTGGGGTGACTAAGTGGCCCCCCTAAAGGCTGCAAGCACCTACCTTATTGCAGGGCTTCATAAATGTTTGGTTTGGAGTAGAAGGCGGAAGGGGAGTTGAAGTCAGATCTGCATTTCCTAGACACTTCTTTGAACTATTCTTCAAATATTCAGTCTTCTATAGCTTCACTGAATACAAATTTCCCAGAGAAATTTGCTCCACTCAAAGTCATTTTCAACACCTTTTGCATCCCCCACATTGACTATCCCCTCTCTGGCCCCTCTGCCCATGGGCATCAAGCAAACACCCACACGTGGGCAATTACTGTCTTCCAATCCTCCCTTTCTTTGCACAGCTGAAAGTTCAATGTTAAGAAGGCAAAGTAATTAAAAGTATAAAAAGAAAAAAAATCACTGAAAAATGAATTGGTGCTCTATGCTGTGGTTCACCTGTTTCTCCTTTGCTTGTCTTTTCACAACTGAATACATGCACCACTGCACAGCTAATGTACCTGTTCAATCTGATATAGCTTACTCAATTGCCCTATCCATGCAAAGATACATTGATTTTTACTTCAAAACCAACACCACCAAGCTTTCTATTTCATAGAAATTGAAAAAAAAGAAAATGTTAGCCCACTTTAAAGAGAAAAGGTCACTTCCTGATTTTGCTAACATCAGAAAACAAAGCTTTAGATCTTTCAGTACCTGCCTCCACCACCAGCAAAGCCCATAAATCTAGCATAACCAGAGGACAGATGCCTGATTGATTGTACATGTGAAAATTTTCAGTAACTCAGAAATGAGCCATTCTTCTTTTCAAAAAACTTCAGATATTGAACTTCTAAAATGTACTCAGATTCAGATCTCTCTCTTTCTCTCTTTCTTTCTTTCTTGAAATAGCATTTGTTCATCCAAAGTTTTTGCACACCGATTATGTTCCAGGAACCATTCCAAGAAGGCACCAGTCCCCAGTCCCCTGAGACATCTATGTGCAACATTTTCTGTCTACTTCTGTTTCAAAAACATGTGTGAGTACATGCACTTAGAGGCAAAAGGCAGGGTGGGGAGAGACAGATATTTGGAGGATGGAAGTCAGCAAGAGGGAACCAGAGAAAAAGCCAGGCCTGAGCTGAGATCTCTTTTCTGGGATGGTCCTACGTTTTTGGATTTCTGTAAAATGAAAAAAAGAAAAAACCTTAAAACAAATCGTGTTTTTCCTGATATTTTGTATTTAAAATTACTAGGTAAATGTATAGTTTAAACATTTATTGGGAGCCTGCTAGGCATGAACATGTACAAACCACATGCTGTATTCTCAAGGTGCTACAGTGCATCTGGGGAGAGCCCTACATTGCTGCCTTAGAATACAGGTCATATAATTCCATAGTTGTCACAGCAACTTTCTCTGGAATCAGGCAGACCTGTGCAACAATGCCAACTCCATCGATTAGTAGCAGTAAAAACTTGGAAAACCCATTTTGCAACCCCAAGTCTCAGTTTCTTTATCTGCCAAATAAGAATAATAGCATTAATGGGAATATTGTAAAACTAAGTGAAATGAGCATCATGTGCTTAGCACATGAGATCATAATACGAGCTCCCTAAAGGTAGGCAGTTGTTGTAACCATAAAATAATAATTAATACTCTCATCATTATTGATTGCAGGTAGAAGCATGATATGAAACCCTACAGAGGAAAGAGGGATTTATTTCTTACTAGAAGTAGAGGGAGGAAGCACAGAAAAGAGGCAGTATATGAGCAGTAATTTGTTTTTCCTTTTTTAATGAAAGATGTAAGAAATGGCATTTGATGTCGCAGTGAGGATGCCGCCTGCACAGAAATGGAGTCCGGCATTGGGGTTGGAATAAAGAAGTGTGCCTGGAGTCGAGGGAATGGAATCAGAGGCTGAAAACAAAGCTTAGGGGAAGGCCAGGGAGGCCTTCCAAGGAAACATGACCAGGATTTTGCGGGCACGGGGAAATGTTAAAAGATTTTAAACTGGAAGAGGAAGGGTGAAATGACCTAGAAAGAGTTTGGGGTGGAGTCTTACTCATCAAGCTAGTGTAGAGGTAGAAGAGTTAACCTCAATGAAGTCCCCTAGAGAATGACAGATCAGCTTAAGATTTCCCTACTGTGTACACATAACACCATGAATTGGCTATTACTATAAATTACGTTATGTAATAATTACTTATTTAATTTCTTGTCTTACCCACCTTACTGTAAATTACATGAAAGCAGAGATGTTTGACTTGCTCATTGTTATATGGGCAGCGCCTAGCACATATTAAGCTCTCAAATACCCAGTGGATGTCTCTTCCCACATCCATTATTAATCGATATGGAAGGACTTTCCCCAGCTTTGCAAAGAATGCAGACTCATCTCTCTTCTTTGAAAGACAATGGAGTTATTAAGGACCATGTAACTAAAAGAGTTTTCTAGCCATTCAGCTATGCTGGAAGCCCTCAGAAGCCAGAAAAGTGATGTTCTTTTTTATTTTTTCTTTCCTTGAATCTCCTACTTCCCTAGTATTAGTTTATCATTAGTTCTGCATCACTGAAAATCGTAAAATTACATTAAAAAAATTTCAGTATTTCCACTTGGTAAAATCTGCCATTATCCTAATTCATTGCAATGGCATGCTTTAAATTCATAGATTACATTCATCTGGCATTTTGGAATATGTTGTATATCTCAAAGCACTTATATAATCAGCAATGTATCCATTTCTCCTTTTAACCTCATCTGCTTTTTATGACCAAAGAGAGTTATGCAATCCAATGTATCTGCTTCTTTTCCCTGGTTACCCGGAAACTCATAAGTATACAGGTTATGCTTAACTAACAAAACTATTATCAGACAGGATTTCTTAATACATTCACTTTACTGTCTACTTTTATATCTTGACTCCTACCTTTTACCTTGTGTTAATGGTTACAGTATATACCTGTGCATTTATTTTACATTGTCTCAAAACTTTTTTAAGGTTGACAGGAAGATAGATAGATAGATAGATAAAGAGATAGATGATAGATCAATAGATAGATAGATATGATATGATTTAAACACACACGTATATATATCACCAATACTGGAAGTATATCTATCTAACTCCCAGATGGCTTCTGTCCCACCTTTCTATCAGCTCTGTCTTCTTCAGTAATCTATTTTTGTCATCCACCAACCAGAACACATAGCTTCTCTACAATTAGTGAATTCCAAAAAGAATCTTCTCACATGAAGCATGAGTTAACAATTTAGACATTAGGGAAGATTTTATAGAGGTGTCTTTTTTTTTATTTGAGCAAATTTATGGGCCACATGTGAAATTTTGTTACATGTATATATCACATAGTGATAAAATCAGGGTATTTAGGGTGTCCATCTCCTGAGTAAAGTACATTTTTGTTTAAATATAGTCATACTATTGTGAATTTATTTTTTCTATCCTCTGTATATTCATACCCTTTAACCCACTTCTCTTTGTCTTCCCACTCCCCCAGCACTCATCCTTCGCAGTTTATGTTCTCCACCTTTCTACTCTCTACCTCCATGTGACACAATTTTTTAGCTGCCACTTGTAAATGAGAACACGTGATATTTGTCTTTTTGTGCCTGCTTATTTCACTTAAGATAATGATCTCCAGTTTCATCCATGTTGCTGCAAATGACATGATTTTATTCTGTGTTATGGCCAAATAGTATTTCACTGTGTATATATACCACATTTTCTGTATCCATTCATCTGCTTATGAGCAACTTAAGTTGATTCCACATCTTTGCTATTGTGAATAGTGCTGCAGTAAACATATGAGTGCAGGTATCTCTTTGATATACTGATTGTTTTCCTTTGGGTAGAGACCCAGTAGAGGGATTGCTGGATCAAATGGTAGTTCTATTTTCAGCTTTATGAAGACTCTTCGTACTGTTTTTCATGGTGGCTGTACTGGTTTACATTCCCACCAATAGGGAATGAGTTCCCTTTTCTCCGCATGAAAGTGTATTAGGAAATAAATTTCTGTTCTTTTTCCCAAATCTCTTTCGGTTATCCTGCCTTGGGTCTATTTTAATACTCTAAACCAAGGGTCAACAAGCTTTCTCTGTAAAGGTCTAAATAGCAAATATTTCAGACTTCACCAGCTATGAGGTCTGTTGAAACCACTCAGATTTGCTGTTGTAGTGGAATTGAAGCCATAGATGTACACACAGATGGACATGATTACATCTCAATAGAACTTCAATTACAAAAATAGGTGCCTGCCAGATTTGGCCTGTGGTTCAGTTTGCTAGCCCTGTTCCAAATCTTCCTCCCACTGTCCCTGTCCTCACCGGGCCCTCTCAGTGAAGTGTCACTGTGGCTCAACTCCAGCGTCCAATCTCTTCAAGTTAGCCCCAGTAAGACAAAGAGCTCTGAAGTTAAAGGGACAGGACACTCCCACCTCAAAAGGCCATTTAGTTACGTGTGTTATTGCTTGAATATACCCTGGGAGAGTCTGTCCTTGTCTCACATATACCCATAGTTAAAAATATATATATATTTCTACCATGTACAGTGATCACCAAAAGAGAACCTTAAATGAATAAAAGTATTAAGTTACTTTTAATGGCAAAAACTGCAGTCACTTTTGCACCAACCTAATGATTTTAAATGCAATAAAATATCTCCATTCTACTCCAAATATATCTGCATTCCAGAAAGGTTCTGAAAATATTTCTAGAGCCTGCAGACATAGTCAAGGTTAGAAAGAGAGTTCAATCAAGGGAGCAGAAAAACCAGTCTGTAAACCAACATGACCCAGCTATATGATGCCAGACAATAACTTTATTATGCCTCAGTTTCCCTACCTACACAATGGAGGTGGTAGTTTACCTGCCCAAAGGCTAAATTTTGGACCAATGATCTCTTGGAGATTGTTTCCCTAAATCAGTGTTTTTCAAATGGTCTCAGGCATCTGCATGCCCTGGAGTGCTTTGTTAAAACAGACTACCAGACCCCAGCCTGAGTTTCTGCATTAGAGTAGGTCTAGAGGGTCTTAAAGTGCCACCAAGTTCCCAGGTGCTATTGCTGCCACTGCTGGTGTGGGCTTACACCTGAGGGCCTCTAGTCTCTACGACAGAGATCTCCCAGTCCCTTATACAGGAAAGCAATGTTGGAGGAATGGCTACTGCTGGCTTCTCTTTATTTTTCAAAATGGGGTTCCTTCTTGAAGGGATGAGAGGTTAGTTCTATTTTTCCACTGAGTCTTAGGCACTGCAGCCACACCTCAGAAGCAAATTCCAGGCTGAAATGAGGCTGGGGTGATCACTCTCATGGTGCCATTCTCTGGAGAAGGATAGAGACAAGGAGTACAGTTGAGAAGAGAGAGGCAAGAACGCCACCACACAATTTCTTTACATAAGCCATCCTTCCAGAACTTTCTCTTTCCATAAACACGAAGCATAGATTGAAGGTCAACCCTACATATATGCCCAGCAGCAAGAAATGCAAGTTGACATGCAAAGACTTAGAAGACTAGGAAAGTGCAGACGGCCCTCGGGGACTCTCATCTCATGAGCCAGGCAACATTTACATGGGTTTACACACTTGGGTTCCACATGGAAAGAAGTAGAAAATTAGACAATTAGGTTATGTGGCATGAAAATAGAGATGTTCCAGAGAGACCGTGTTGGTGGACTTGAGAGATCTGGGCAAGCATTCCTGGAGACAGTGAGGCAGGTTGGCAAAGGCTAGAAGGGAGAGGAAGAACGGGAGCAGTGGAAAGCCAAGCAAAACGTGAGAGGAAGCCTGGATGCACCTGGAATATTAGCAGAGCTGGCATGAGAATGAGCAGAGGGGGCCGGGCATGGTGGCTCATGTCTGTAATCCCAGCACTTTGGGAGGCTGAGACAGGGGGATCGCGAGGTCAGGAGTTCAAGACCAGCCTGGCCAACATAGTGAAACCCCATCTCTACTAAAGATACAAAAAAAAAAAAAAAAAGAAAGAAAGAATTAGCCAGGTGTGGATGTGTGTGCCTGTAATCCCAGCTACTCAGGAGGCTGAGCCAGGAAAATCACTTGAACCTAGGAGGCAGATGTTACAGTGAGTCAAGATTGCGCCACTGCACTGCAGCCTGGGCGACAGGGCGAGACTCAGTCAAAAGAAAAAAGAAAAGAGAAAGGAGAGAGAGAATGAGCAGAGGGGACTCTTACACCTGTCTCTCTCCCTGCTGGTGTGTACTTCCTTTAGTTGTTCCCATTTCTGTGTCCCAGTTTCCTCCTTTTGTGGACTGAGGGATTCAAGCCAAATTTTCTGAAGTTTCTAAATTTTGTTCACCTTGGAGAGACCCCCATGCCAGAAAAGGGCGAATGAGCAGGTGAAGCTTAGCCCTTCTCTCTGTCCCACCTGTGCTTCAGCCAAAGCAACCCTGTTTTCTTATGTTTTTATACTCCTTGTACAGCTTTGCTTCCGAAAGGGTTTAAAACTTACTCAACAAGAAATTCTGCAAAGGCTCCTTCCATCTGCACATCGTATGGCTTGACTAGAAGACAGAAAGAAGCCAGTTAGCACAGGTCATGGATTTCTATGTTGGCCAGGCTAGGATATAGAACAGCTGGAAAGCAGAGAGGGGCTTAGAGCAATGGGGGTGGGAAATAGGGAGCCATTGAAGGTTTGTGAGTAAAGGAGTGCCACAGCAACAGAAATGAATTGAGCCCACAAACTACTGTACTAGGAACTGATCTGAAAATCTCAACTGCTCAGAAAGTTGAGTAAAAACAAAGGGTGATTTTTCCCCCTTGTCAGCCTTCCCTCCCAGGACATTGTACTGTATGCAAAACGGGTAACTGTAAGACAGACATTTTTTTCCACTGCCCTTCTCAGCCCCACAGGCCTTCAGGAAGACCTGAACTTCAAGCAAAGCCTTTTTATTTTTCAACACCCACAGCTTCCATTCAACAATCAGAAGTTTTCCGCTTTGATCAAAGGGGCTGAACAAGAGGGCCAAGGGAGCAACTGGTTCTCAGCAGCTCTGGGCAGACCACACAGCCCTTGCTACCCACTCACTGTCCATGCCCACCAGAGGACACAGCCTTCTCCTGAAATCAGCCAGGTACATGCCCCAGAAAACACTGGCTTGCCTCTTTCCCACCTTAATTACAAGACCAAATGAATGTGAACATGCTGTTTTCAAAACTAAACTCAACTTGGGATCACGGGGGTCTCGGTTTCCTTGACTGTAAAATGGGTATATCTCCCCTACTCTATTTAGCCCAGGAAAACAATTTATCTCTTGATGTATCTTTCGTCTCCAGGATCCATGCTTTTACAGACTCACTGGGAAGAAATGTCCAGACCACCTCCTAAAGACTGACCTAATTTGGGAGATGCTCAGAAGTTTTGGTTCTATGCAAGAACAGCAGTGGTAATAATCTAAGTTCGGCTTTAGACACAGGATATTTCCTTAGGGCATCTGGGATCTCTGCTGGCTCAAAGTGATGCACTGCAGCCAAAAAGTGAGCAGAAAGGAAAGGAGGTGCTACGCAGAATGAGCTTCTTCCAGGGTGATACCAAATGGAGCTATCAAAGACCCCCATCTGGAGGCAGCAGCTATGTGGTGATTAACATTTTAAATGGTGTTTTGAAATGGAGATCATTAGTAACCACAGATGTGACCTAACTCCGTCCCCCAGATAATCTGTCTGTTGTATCTAAATTCCAGACCTGGCCCAGTAGACCACTTGGTATGTTTAACAGGAATTGTCCAACACCATCCCCAAATCTATTTTTATTCATGGAGTACTCTGACATCATCTCGCTTGGTCTTCCTGACGACTGTAATGCAGATAGGGAACAGAGAGAACTATAAAGACTTGGATGACGGCCCAAGGCTAAGAAGGGAAAGGGCTGAGACCACACTTCAGGTTTTTAGCTTTCAGTTGCAGTGAAGATAGAATGACTTAGCACGAGCTTTCAGCCAGGCAGGCTGCAAAATGCACCCAGGTTCTTTCAGTGGTCAACACTTGAGACTTGGGTTGAGATAGTTTTCATCCTCCCTGAGCCTCAGTTTTCCCATCTGTAAAAAATAAATATTGCCTGCCTCGGAGGGTGGAGGTAGAAGTGGAGTGAAGCCACATGTAACTCCTAACGCTGTTCCTGAGACGGTAGAGGTTCAATTATAGTAGTCATATACACACACAACACATACACACACAACACACAACCCACCACACACAACACATACATACACAACCCACCACACACAACACATACATACACACCACACATGGCATGCATCGCAGATCACAAACGTACACCACACACACACTGCATACATATACCATACAGAACACACAACACATACACATACCCCATACCACAAATACACACACACCACATAGTACACCACGCAGAACACACACAGCCCCCACATTTCCACACCACACCACCTCACTGCCAATTCCTTCCCCTCTTCATGAGTTTTATCACAGGCCCAGGTTCATCTGCCGGTTTAACAGATCCCAAAACATTCTGCAGGAGTGTTTGTTCAAAAGATCGATGTTTCCAGATTCCTGCTCTCTGACAGTATCTTTGAACCACAAATTTCATACTGCCATGAGCCAGTCCCCCTTTGGAGAAATGTCTCCATTTGTGCGCCCCTTTTCCCCCAGGTAGCCTGCAGCAGGTCCCTTTTTCAGCAGGAGCCAATATGATCAAACCGAACCCTTTGGAGTTATTCCACTGCAGTCCGAGGGATCCGGCCTCCCTGAGACCCAGCAAGGACTCATTATCTGGGGAGAGCTTCTGAGGCGCAGGCCTCGCTGAAAGAAGGTGCACCTCGCTGAAAGAAGGTGCAGATTCTTGAACAGGAAGGCGTTTTGTGGCCGAGTCTAAACTAAACAGAAGTTGCTTTGTGTGTGTGTGCGCGCACACACACACACACACACACACAGAGTAGGGGAACCGTCATTTTCCTACGCGCCCTCTGACATCAGCCACCTTCTCTGTAGCTAGTTTCTCTGCACACAACTTAATCCCTGGCAATGAAAAATGAACCTCTCCCCCACCCTTGCTGCCGCCTCTCGACTCACGCCCCCAGAGAAGAGTTTCTCCGCCAGGCAGCAGGTGAAGGTTTTTTTCCAAGTCACATGATTCAGGATTCAGGGGGAGAATCCTTCTTGGAACAGAGATGGGCCCAGGACCGAATCAGATGAAGAGAGATAAGGTGTGATGTGGGGAAGACTATATAAAGAATGGACCCAGGGCTGCAGCAAGCACTCAACGGAATGGCCCCTCCTGGAGACACAGCCACCCATGTGCCGGCGGGCTCCGTGGCCAGCCACCTGGAGACCACCAGCCGCAGCTATTTCTATTTCACCACAGCCACGCTGGCTCTGTGCCTCGTCTTCACGGTGGCCACCATTATGGTGTTGGTAGTTCAGAGGACGGTAAGTGGACTCCTCTTCCTCCCTTTCCTTTTCTTGTTGTTTTCCCTAGAGAAAGAGCCCTGGGAACAAACGATATTCGTTTGTTGGTTAAGAGCAAAAAAAAAAAAGATTAAATAAATAAACTCTCTCTATATATATATGTATACTATAGTATATACTGTATAGCACAATATATTTATGTTACATTATATATATGTTATACAGTGTGTGTGTATGAGAAAGGGAGAAACGAAAGAGGAACTTAACTCTCTAAAATAATTTGGCTTGTTGAGAGAAATGTTGTTAGACCATCATCATCTTAAAACTTTGCAGACCTGTCTGAGCAAAACTGTGGAGGGAAGCTATTGGCCTTTCAAAGTTAAGATTTAAATCTTAATGAGCCAGGGACCCATATCAAGGAAGGAAGCAATAAAGAAACCTGATAACACATTTGCACAAGTTGCTATCGTGTCTTCAAGGACTTCAGACTGGATTCTGAAGTTCCGTATCCTAAGTCCGAGTGTCCTGGAGGTTTCTGAGGCCTCACCCGTTGCCAAGAGTTTTTGGTTTTGCTTTTGTTTTATATAGGTAGCTAAGTTTCAGAGGCCAGGGTCTAGAAGGGAAGGAGGCAAAAGAGAAGACCACGGCTTCTTAGAGCTTTGGACATTTTGGTGTTACAGCCAGCAAGACAAATCGAAAGCTTCTTCTTAAGCCACAACTTTGAAGAAGTTAGGGCGTCACAAAAAAACAGCACATAAAAGCAGAAAGTTGAAAGGTTTTTAGCACCTGTTCTCTCTGAGGTTCCTCACAATACTAAGCAATTGTTGGGTGCACGCTGTACAGGGTCAGACTGTCTTGGGAGTTTTACTTTGAAGTAAATGGTAAGATTTGTTTCTGAAAACAGAAGAGGAGGAGAAAGAGGAAGCTTCTTCATATTTTAGGAAATTGGTGTTTACAGAGAATCCACCAGTATGTATTATGTAGAAAATGCTGTAGTAATAGCATATATTGCTCGTGAATTTTTTTTGATGAAGTAAAGTTGTTAATTTGGGTAATTTAAGAACTGCACCCACCCACATGACCTGCCAAAGTGAGAATATTTCTGTTTCTTACTTCATAGCTCCTACTTTTCATGGTACTATAATCCTGCAGAATTTATTCTGGTTTTTCTTCAGTTTTCTTAGGCCAAATACTCTACAGCTTATCAATTGCTGGAAAGAACTAGGCTTTAAAAGGCTTTGATATCTATTTCTCAAGGGTCATCAAGCTTTGAAATTAAATGGAAGCTTTGAAGCTCATGTCTCTACAGAAGTGAAAAGAAGGAGTCACAAATATTTGATTTAGATAGTGGAATTCTTAAAACTCATAATTTAATGGGTTTATCTACATCTACTAAGTATAATAATCTTGAAAACACTTTAGGGCATCTTTTCTTCTGTAGGGGCTCTGCAATTTCGGTAATTTGAATTTGGAGTAAACCAAGGGTGTGTCATTTTATAGCAATGGCCAAAGAAAAGAAATTGAAGTGTCCTTTAAGAAGTTCCTTAGTTAAAGGATCCAACTAAAACTGCTGAGAGAGAGATGGTGGAAAAATGGTTGGTGATGGTGATATATAAAGCTAGAGAGAGCTTCAGAGCTCATTCCTATCCAACTTTTAGTTGAATTGATTTCTTCTATAAAAGAACCAGAGCAGATCTTTCTGCCTCGTTTTTGTAAATGTGGAAAATGAGGTGCAGAGAGGGAACAGGGCTTGAACTACGTCACCGTGAGAAAGTGGTAGAGCCAATACTGCTTGATTGTTTGATGCCAGCAGCATCCCCTTTGCCAACACAGACAGCCACAGAAGCACTAAGAAACATTGCACCCACTCTTCTCTTGGGAGCTTTATCTTCTCGTGCATCCATTTCCTTGACTTACCCCTCATGTTTGGATATGAAAAGATTCACTGCAAAATCTGATTGTACAGTTTGGTGTGCTGTGATTTCTTAGCCCAGGAAATATCAGTTGCTTCCTTAAAACTGAGGCCTGCCATGTTAATAGCAGCTGTGATATATTAAGTGTCAAATGCATTGCACATATCATTTTCAATAAATTCCTCAGACGTTAACTGTTGTAAGATCTAACAAGAAAAAAAAAGCATCATTCCCATTAACTTGAGTTATCAGGAAGGGTTTCCTATAGGAAGATGGAATGTAGACTGACTTGAAAACAGGAATAACTTAGACAAGTGAAGAGACTGTAAAAGAAACTCAAGGAAATAAATCAATAGAAGAAAGCCAGGGAGCTTAGATTCACATCCCCATTATTAAAAATGTAATGAGTTAATGGTCAGTTAGCACTCTGTATGTGATGGGAACAGAGGTGGAGAACCATAGAATGGTTTTACTGGCATAAGAAGTCACACAATTCTTATCCCAAGACACATGTATGGACAAAATTTAAAACAACTAAGTCATCATATATAATAAGTGATGAAAGGGATACCATGAGAGCACAAGTTAAGGAGAGAGTGTATTTTTCCAGACAGGTTTAAGAAAAACTTTCCTGGGGACTAGAGTTTCAGGTTGGCTTGAGAAATGTGAACTATTTCAAACAGGCAGGGAAGGGAAAGCAGAGGAGAGGCACTCCTAGCCAATGGAACAGCATGAGCAAAGAGACAGAGGAGAGAAGATATAGAGAGTGTACGGAAATCGACAAAGCTTGCCTTGAGGTTTGACTTGAAGATCAGATAACTCCAAGCTTAAACTCCTTGGGAAAGACAAAGGAGGAACTTAGGTTTCTGTCTCACGTATTTATTAAATATCTACTGTGTGCAGGACATTGTTCCAAAGCCTTGAAAAAAAAACCAACAAAATCCCTGTCTTTGAGTTACTATGGAACGTACTTTCCAGTGATATTTTTAAAGTCTCAGTGGTGGTTGTATTTTGTTTTATTTACATTTAAGCCAGCATATTTGTAAAATAAATATTATTTTATATTATATAATAATATTACTTTATATTATAAAATAAATACTATTTTATATTATAAAATAAACACTTTATATTATAAATATTATATTATAAAATAAACATTTTATATGATAAATATCATATGATATAAAATATAAAATATATAATATGATATAATATATATTATATAAAATATAAAATAAACATTTTATATGATAAATATTATCATATATACTATTATATGATTTATATAATCATATCATATATAATATTATATATCATATAATATATGATAAATATGATATTATAAACATTTTATATGATAAATATGATATTATAAAATAAACATTTTATATTATAAATATATTATAAAATAATATTTATTATATGCTATTTAATATTTTATAATATAATATATTCATATATTTTATAATACATTATAAAATACTATACTCACATGGTTTAAGAAAAGTAACTAGCAAATAAGAGAAAAGGAAGTAAAAATCTTCACACTTTCCCCACCCACCCACTAATCTCTCTTCACCTAGATAACCACCATTGACAGATTCTTGTGTGTCCTTCCAAAAATCTGTGCATCTACAAATACACAGTACACACATCATTATAATAAACCCATAATTTTGCATCTTGCTTTATTCACTTGACAACACACTGTATATCTTAGAGATCCTTCCATCTCAGTACATAGAAGTTCATTTCATTCTTTTGAAGAGTCGCATAGTATGAAGTGTAAATGCTTCATAATTTATCAGTGTCTGGTGAGAGACATCAATGTTTTCTCTAGAATTTCTGCCCTCTGTGCATGTCTGCAAGTATATCTGGGGAATAAATTTTTAGTGATAGAAATGGAATGCGCGTTTTCTTTCTTTCTTTTTTTTTTTGAGACGGAGTCTCACTCTGTCACCCAGGCTGGAGTGCAGTGGCATGATCTCTGCTCACTGCAAGCTCCGCCTCCCAGGTTCACTCCATTCTCCTGCCCCAGCCTCCCTAGTAGCTGTGACTACAGGTGCCCACCACCACGCCCAGCTAATTTTTTTGTATTTTTAGTAGAGATGGGGTTTCACCGTGTTAGCCAGGAGCAATGTGCATTTTCATTTCAATAAATGTCAGTCTGTCTCCAAAGAGATTGTACTAGTATACCCCTGAGGAAGTAAAAGTCCTACCAACAGACTCCTCTTTACATCAATATGGAAAGAAAAAAATGATTTACTGTTGAGTAAGCACAAGAGTACATGCAAATAGGCAGCCTGCAACAGACTACAAAGTCAGGATGAAATTTCACACAATTCATCTAGCAAAGCAAAAGAACAAAAAATAAAACTTCTCTTATCTCTCAAAGGACAGGAGAATACATAAGGAGATAGACTACTACGTTAACACCAGAGGTAGGTGTTCGCATTTCAAAAAGGCTCTGAGGCCCTTAACCTTAGAGACAGCTTTGTTTTGTAAACCAGGAGACTGGGCTTCACTAGCCCCAGGGGAGAATGTAAAGGGTTACATTCCGAAAGGTTAGCGTAAAGGGTTCATGATTGGTAGGCTTTCAAGAAAGCAGCTGCCTCTTTTCCCTTTATAAGCAAAGAAAATTCTTTAAAAATAATAATAATAATACTAATAATACTCTTTTTAAATTATTTCCACACACCAACAGTGGAGCTGAGCACCTGTTTAAGGGTAGTGATTATTGGTGGTTGTGTGGTATTTTGCTTTTGTTTTTAAGCTCAGATACAAAATAGAAGTGTAGGGTAAACACACCTGATATAGCAATAACTGAAGCATACCCTTAGAATAACCATGTATGGCAGACACGTCTGAATGGGTGTTCCAAACGAGAGAATCCAGGAGTGGTCAACCTGGAGACTCATTCCTTGTCTATGAGGAACATCTGAGTCCCCAGCCCATCCCGTGGAACTTGGGTTGTACAAGAGATTGAGGCCTGAGTACGAGAGATTGGCTGTGGAACTTGGGCCGTACAAGAGATTGAGATTGAGGCCATTAAGGGGAGGCCGTTAAGTGAGCATGCTGTAGAAACTGCATGCTATATGAAAAGTGGTTGTGGTTTTCCTGCCCAGCTCACTACCACTGGACTGTATATAAGGTGAATATGTCGTCCACCCTGCTGCCATGAGATCATTTCTGTCCATAAAGCAGTCTTCCTGTTCAGCTCGCTGCCACTGGACTCCTCCCCTCTATGTAAGCCCCCAGTAAAACCCCCATGTCTTGTTTGCTGACTCTACACCTCTTCTTTAGCCTCTTGAACATGGTGCCTTCCCTGTTGAGGCTAATGGGAGTTCGGAACAAGAAGAAGTTATTTGGAATGCCCCATGACACTTCTCTCTACCCAAGGTACTCCCTCCACCTGATATTCATCCCATTTAGCAATCCAGAAAAATCCACTGTAAATCTTCCCAGGAGCGAGCCCTGTGTGAGGTTATGTGGAGAGTCCCAAGTGGACTGGGCAAGACCCTGTCTTCTGGGAACTCTGTTAAATTGAGCAGATGAAGCCCAAACACCAAGTTCTTGGATTCTGGGCAGAATGGCACAGAATGCCACAGAGCAAAGGAGAAGTCATTTCTGCTTGGGATGAAGGAGGGGTTTGCGGAAGAGCTAGAACAAAAGTCAGGCTTCCAAGAATTACAACAGTCATGGCTTATTCCCAAAGTCTTATTCTGAAAATGTTCAAACCTACAGAAAAGTAGAATGGCAAATGCTCATATAACCTTGCACCTAGATTGGTGTGTCAGTATCTTGCTGTATTTTTGCTCTCTCTAGATAAGGATATGAAAGTAAGCTGTAGGCAGCATGACCTTTCACTCACATGAACTTCAGTACTCATCTCTTAACTAACTGCAATGCCACTATCATAGCCAAGAGAGTTGATACTAATTCATTAATATCATCAAATAATAACAATATATGGTCCATATTTTAATTTCTTTACTTGTTCAAAAATGTCTTATATGTATGGCTGTTGTGTTTTCGTTTGTTTGAACAAATCTAAGGTCACATACTGTGTTATGATAATATCTGTTTTAATCTAGAACTTTGCTCTTTCAAGTGTGGTCCTGGGTCTTGTTAGAAATTCAAAATCTCGGCCCGGCGCGGTGGCACAAGCCTGTAATCCAGCACTTTGGGAGGCCGAGACGGGCAGATCACGAGGTCAGGAGATCGAGACCATCCTGGCTGACACGGTGAAACCCCGTCTCTACTAAAAAATACAAAAAAAAAAAAACAAAAAAAACTAGCGGGTCGAGGTGGCGGGCGCCTGTAGTCCCAGCTACTTGGGAGGCTGAGGCAGGAGAATGGCGTGAACCCGGGAGGCAGAGCTTGCAGTGAGCTGAGATCCTGCCACTGCACTCCAGCCTGGGCAACAGAGCGAGACTCCGTCTCAAAAAAAAAAAAAAAAAAGAAAGAAAGAAAGAAATTCAAAATCTCAGGGCTCACCCCAGATCTTCTGAATCAGAATCTGCATTTTAACAAGCTCCCCAGGTGATCTGTATGCACATTAAAGTTTGAGAAGCACTGAGCTAAAATCTCCTTTGCCCTTTGGTGTTTGTTTTAAATAACATTGACCTTTTTTTAAGGGTCCAGACCAGTTCTGTTGTAGAAATCCATTCATAGCCTGGATTTGTATTGGTATTGACTTGTGGTTATACTTAGATGAAACATTTTTGATAAGAATAGTATATAGGTAATTCTATACACTTCTTATTGTAGCACAGCTAGAGGCATATGTCAGGTTGTCCCATTTTTGATGACTATAGGTTTGATCACTTGATTAAGGTGGTGACCACCAACTATCGCCTTTGTAAAACATTTTTCTTTCTCATTAATAAGTAACCTGGCCAGGAGCAGTGGCTCATGCCTGTAACCCCAACACTTTGGAAGGCAAAGGTGAGTGGATCACTTGAGGCCAGGAGTTTAAGACCAGCCTGGCCAACATGGCAAAATCCTGTCTCTACAAAAAAGACTAAAATTAGCAGGATGTGGTGGCACACACCTGTAGTCCCAGCTACTGGGGAGGCTGAGGCAGGATAATCGCTTGAACCCGGGAGACCAAGGTTGCAGTGAACAGAGATGGCACCACTGTATCCCAGCCTGAGTGACAGAGTGACATTTCATCTAAAAAAAAAAAAACAAAAACAGAAAGAAAGGAAGGAAGGAAGGAAGGAAGGAAGGAAGGAAGGAAGGAAGGAAGGAAGGAGGAAAGAAAGGAAGGAAGAAAGGAAAGAAGGAAGGAAATCTATGTATGGGATAATACTCTGAAGACATAAATACCCTTCATTTGGTGGTTTTGCCATTTCTGAATGATCCTTGTCTGAATCAGCTAATGCACTGAGGGTTAAAGAAAGGGAATGCCTAAGTCTGTCACTTCTTCCAAATTTATTAGCTGTTATTGTTATTCTTCTGTAGAGAAGAGCTCACCATTGGAAAGATGGTAGCAGGAGGAGGAGGAGGAGCAGGATATTCCAGGTGAGGCGAAAAAAGAAAGCAGTGGCACAGCCCATAGGAAGGAAAGCCCAGGTGTGAGGAGAGGAGTGGTAGGGCCAGAAGTCAGTCCAGATTGTACAGAGGAGAAGAAATGGAACTAGGTGACAAAGAGATTTGATAGAAAAGACTGAGAGGACAGGATGCCACTGCCATGTTCAAACTAGGAAGATTTCCTAAGCCCATATCTGAGCCCAAATCTACACTCAACCTCCTACAGCCATCTCTCAAGACCTCACGTGTTCTGATTGCCTACTGAGTAGTGTATTTAAGACCTTGTTACTCAAGGTGTGGTCCATGGCCTGGCAACATTGGCATCACCTGGAAGCTCATCAAAAATGAAAAACCTAACGGGCCCTCCCTATTGAGTCAGAATCTGCTTTTACCAAAATCACCAGATGCTGGTCAGTCTTTTAAAGTGGGAGAAGCACTGCTTTAAGCAACTGTGGTCCAATTCTCACTTTGGCAGACCATGTGCTCCCAGTAAAAATAGTCTTCCCCTGAGGATTTTCCATGACTTCTATTCACTTTTCCATGAAACTTCAGGAGATTTTGCTGCTCAGCTTTATCCTGCCCTCATCTAGAGAGGCAATGTAGCAGGACATTGAAGAGCAGTGCCTTCAAAGTCAGACTCACCTAAGTTTGAATCCCTTCTGTGCTATTCACCACCTGTGGGACCTTCTGTAAACATTATCACATTATGAAATCACTTCTCTAAGTCTTGATGAATCCCTAACTCTTGGGGTCAAGTTAAAGGCCAAATGAAATAATGCATATAGAGTAACCCTCATTAAGTGCTCAATGAGTTAGCTTGAAAATAAGAGGTATTCTTGGCAAAAGTCTCTGTGGGCCATGAGCCAGATCCCACCTTACAAGACTACGTGAGGGCAGCAAGGAAAGGAATGTGGACTTCCCCCTGTCATTTTCCAAACAGAGTTGCCTTTAATCATTTTTGGTCCAAGAGGGCATTTTGTGTCCAAAGCAAATTCGGGAGCTGATTGCATCTGCTGATCATTCCTCTGTGAAAACAAACAAGTCTTTCAAGGTATTGAGGCAAATTAAGCACATCGTTAACATCAAGGCAGTGCTCAAAATAGCTATGCTTTTCAAGTACTTGCTAATACTTTATAATATCTTATGATGTCCACAATAACCCAGTGGAAAGATGGATTATTACCAATCTAATCACTGATTAAAGGAGAGGAAAACACTCCTAGGCAGGGAAGATTATTGGGATGGGGTTCATTTTACCTGGAGACAAATAGGTTAGACATGACCATTCCCCTCCTCCATACATGAAAAGAACTTTATTATTGTTGGGAATACTCATCAGACATCTACAGGGGCCAAAAAAAGAGGAAGTACACTTAAGAAGTGTAACTGGTTGATAATCACAGAGACAGTTTCCTGAGCTACTCAGTGGAGCTGAGAATGAAAACCTGGGAGAGTCCATTTGTTTGTGCCTGCATTCAGCCTAGGCACTACCTTACTCAAAGCCAAGTCATCGAGCAAGAGAGTTCACATTTCCAGAGCTAGGACCCAGATCCCCAGACAAGATTAGGGAGAGAATTCTAGAACTGGGGGACATCTTGCCAAAGAGGAGTTGGTGAACAACACTTAGTATAATACCTGTTTATGAACAGTCTTGATTGAATTTCAACAGTCATCATCTCCTTAGACCCTGCTTCTCCACCTCCAAATACAAGGACTGCTTATAGGAGAGAGGAGGAGGTAGGAATGAGCTCTTCTATCCTTGGTTTCTGGAAACAGCATCTTTCCTGGGTCAGTGGAAAGGACACCAGAGAATTTCAGTCCAAGATCTGCCTCTGACTCATGAGTGCCTTGGTTTCCTCCTCCATAAAATTAGCCTGATGGACTGAAAGATGTCTCAGTCTCCCTCTGGCTTTGATTGTCTAATCTTGACTACCATGGTAGCTAGGAAAAGCTGTAAAGACCCTGTCCCAAGAGCTCTTCAAAATAGGAATAGTCACGCTTCTGTCGTGGATTTCCTGGGCCCTTGGTGAAGGTTTAAGCCACAGGCTTCTTTCCTGTTTGAAGTGCTCTGCTTTTGACATCTGCTGTCTGAAATTAGGAAACCAGAAAGCATTCAAGTGTTAGAGAGAAAAGAGGCCTTCCTTGACCCCCATATAAATTAGGTCCTCCTCTCTGATATTACTTCTCTAGCTGTGCTATTCAAAGTGTGTTCTGTGGGCCACGAGTATCAGTATTACTCGAAAGCTGCCAGAAATACAGAATGTTGGCCGGGTGCAGTGGCTCACGCTTATAATCCCAGTAGTTTGGGAGGCCCAGTGGGGGAGATCACCTGAGTTCAAGACCAGTCTGGTCAACATAGCGAAACCCTGTCTCTACTAAAAATACAAAAATTAGCCGGGGGTGGTGGTAGGCCCCTTTAGTCCCAGCTACTGGGGAGGCTGAGCCAGGGGAATTGCTTGAACCCAGGAGATGGAGGCTACAGTGAGCAGAGATTGCGCCACTGCACTCCAGCCTGGGTGACATCTCAAAAAGAAAGAAATACAGAATGTCAAACCCTCCCCAAATCTGCAGAATCAGAATTTGCATTTTAACGAGACTCCCAGGTGATTCGTATGCACATTGAAGTTCCAACAGCATTACCTTAAAGCACCATGATTCTTTTCCTCCATAGCTCTTGCCACAACCTGCAATTCTAATTACACATTTATTTATATTTTTTAAAAGGCTGCCTTAATGACTAAAGCATAAAATCCATAGGATGTCTTTTAATGACTAACATAGTTCCTACCACAGACCAGGTGCTCATCCAAGGTGTGCTGCATGAATGATTCTCTAGGACTTCCCGAACTGCTAGCAGCCTCTGCAATGATGGCTCTACCAGGTTTGCTATTCTAACCTTTCTCACTGTCCCTGTATATGTCCCTGGGCAGCTGATGAATTTGATGGTTGTGGTAAGACATTTCAGTGCATATATTTTTCTTAGTGCATTTGCACATCACACTAATCAATGGTCACGCTTGGCAGTAAGTTGTTTATTAAATTTTAAAATGTTGTGTGTTGTCTCACAAGAGCAACATAAAGGGGAATTTTGTGATATCAAGTTTTCCTGCAAACTGCATGCATAACTGAAAGACTACAAAAACTTACAGCTTTGTTAGGTTAAAAGCTTTCAACTAAGGCAACAAAGTCATAGACTATTACAGTAGGAAGGGCCTTGCAGGACAAGTTTGCCTCCCTTCCCTTGAGAAGCTGGGGCCCAAATGTTTAAACTGACTTCCCCCATCTCCAGATTGGTGCTGTGCCAGGGCTTTGCCTTCAGGAGACGTCCTTGACTCACTACCATCCTCTTGCACTAGAGAAGAGATCCATGCATAAGAAAACAAGCTTTCAGCGGAAGGCAAAGGACAGAGCTCCCAGGGAAATGTTACAATAGTAGGGGAACTCCAGATGTTCATACAGAACACTAAGAAAATAAGCTGTGGGCAGCTGCTAATTTCTTGCTTTGGTAGAGGTTAGGAAGTTGGTTTTTTCGCATACACATGCTCACACCTCTCTAGGTCTTTATTAATATTTTAATTCAATGCAATACAGGAGATTCCAACCTGGGCAGGTCAAAAGATGAATAAGATACTTTATTCCTTCTCGGCAGAATGTTGTATGGATGTCTTCATGGCTGGGGAGAAAGGGGAGGGAGAATCAGGGTGCAAGTCAGTCTCTGAAGAATTTATTAGGGGGAAAGAACTGTGCCTCTCTGCTTCTCTTAACTCCTTGTTGAGAGCCCTTGAACTAGAACCTCCCTTAAATCACCTTCAATCCCCAGCCCAAGATTCCCTCCTTCGAAAGACAATCTGTTTCTCTCAACCTCTTATTTGTGTAAATATTTACATATATATTTGTTTGTTGCAGAATAAATAATACATAATCTAATGTAAATGTTTAAATGTATAATATGCATTTGTATGTATGTATATTACATGTATATACATATTTGTATATTTAAATATAAACTTGGAATAAATCCATAAGGGTGGGGACCCAATTTAATTATGGTGTCCTCGCAATGCTTAGCGTATAAACACACAACTAATTCAGAATTTCCAACCACAGGACAGATAGAGATGTACCTTCCCAAGTATGTTTACAACATACGTTCACAGATGAATCGAACATGGAAAAAAAAAACCACATATACTTTTATAATATACTTGATTATTCTCATGTTGACCAAAAGGAAAAAGAAAAAGAAAAAAAAAAAACCCCAAACGTGTGGAGAGGGGAAAAGCACCAGATTGGGAGTTGAGTCCCAGCTCTAGCCAAGTGATAGCTCACACCTGAAATCCCAGCACTTTGGGAGGCCGAGGCAGGTGGATCACAAGGTCAGGAGTTTGAGACCAGCCTCACCAATATGGCGAAACCCTATGTCTGCTAAAAATACAAAACTTAGCTGGGCGTGATGGCGGATGCCTGTAGTCCCAGCTACTCTGGAGACTGAGGCAGGAAAATCACCTGAAACTGGGAGGTGGCAGTTGCAGTGAGCCAAGATAGTGCCACTGCACTCCAGTCTGGCAACAGAGCAAGACTCCTTTTATAAGACTCCGCTGAATGTAGTGGTGTGCACCTGTACTCCCAGCTACTCAGGAAGCTGAGGCCAGAGGATCGCTTGAGCTCAGGAGGATGAAGCTGCAGTGACCCATGTTCATGCCACTGCACTCCAGCATGGGTGACAGAGTAAAACTCTGTCTCAAAAAAAAAAAAAAATAGAGTCCCAGCTCTGGTCCCTGATCTTCTATAAATTAACTTTGTGGCCCTGGGCAAGTCATTTCATCTCACTCAACCCCATGTCTCTTGCCTGTGAAACAAGGACAGTATTGCATCTTGCATTTCTAGTAGTCAGACTGTCAAACAAGTGAACAGAAAGCCCATTGGAAACCACATCAGTGAATTAATTTTTAAAATTTAAGAGGCAGGCAGAGGGTAAATGGTAAATTGCACAGTACTCTAAGGACAACAAAATGAAAAAGAAAAAAAAATTGTTTCAACTGAATGGCACACCTCATGTTGCTTTTTTCTTTCTTCTCTTCCAGGACTCCATTCCCAACTCACCTGACAACATCCCCCTCAGAGGAGGTAAGATCTTGGAATTCGGTGTAAATGAGTAGTAAGTCATCTAAATGAATGCCATAAAGTGTGAAACCTGATTATCAACCAGAAACAACTCTATGACATGGCCCAACAGTAAAGTGTGTAGGGATGGAGGCAAGGGCAGCTCAGGACTGAGGTGATGCACCTGAATTCATCTTAGTAGCTCCTGAACTCATCCCCACAAGTCTCCTACCAGCCCTTGACACTCCCACTAATGAAAATTCTACCTCTGACATAGGCAGGACTGCAAGGCAGTGTTTTGTTAAAAGCTTGAAACCTGAAATCAGATAACTGGGGTAATGAATCTTGGCTTGACTTCCCACCTGGGAGCCTCAACTCCTCATCTATTTAATGGGAATAATAATACTCACCTCATCAAGGTATTGGAGAAGCCATTCAGATCTCATCTGTAAATTGCTTGCCATGGCAACCAGCACATAGTAATCATTAAATAACTAATAATAACTAAAATGTATAATGAAGTCAAGGACTTGTGAAAACAGACTTCCTCCTCACTCCTATATTTCCAGTCATTGAAGTCACTAATTAACACGTCGTCTCTACTAGCCTCAGAGGGATGATATGCTGAGTTCAGTTAACATCAATGATGAGAAATTTTCAGATGACCTGATTAATGTTTTTATTGCTCAGAGAAGGAAAAGGAAGACCCAGAGAGGGAAAGTGAAGCATCTTGTCCAAGGTCATACAAAACCAAGCCTAGAACCCAGATGTCCTCATCTCTAATACAGTGTCTTTTCCACCCAAGAACACCAACCCCCATCTCAGTCCTATAACCTTTAGAACCTAGATGGCAAACACAGCTGGATAACCAGAAAGCTCAGAGCAAAAAGTAAGGAAGTGAGTTGATGTAGACACCAGGGTAAGGGCACAAGAGTGTCTTTGAGTCCAGAGGAAACAGATGAGTGGACACAGCTCCTCACACTCACAGCATCACACTTGGAGCATCCTTCAAGTTTCCCTTGGCCATGCCTTTCCTGTGGTTTATCACCCAGAGACTTCAAAAGTAGGGGCAAAAGTCCCCAAAATACAAGAATTCTGGATCTTTCAAGGCAGACTAATAATCACAGCCTTGTCAACAATCTCTCATTTTGGCTGGAATGACTTAGCATGTGACCTCAATTCCAATCATGTCTATGCAGACAGTCACATTAAGATTAAAAGGAGCATGGTAGAATGCAGGGGTAGGCAGACTTTTTCTACAAAGGGCCAGATAGTAAACGTTTAGGCTTTGGGGGCCACTATGTCTCTGTTGCAATTTGTCAGCTCTGCTGTTGTAGTGCTGAGCCCGCCTGAGTACATGCAAATAAGTAGCCACAGCTGCATTTCCATAAAACCGTATTTATCAAATGAGGTGGTGGGCTGGATTTGGCTTATGAATTGGAGGAGTCACTGCAGGCTTTGGAGTCAGATGTTTCAGTTAAACACGTAATGCATGTTCACACGGAGCTTTGGAAAAACCAAAAGACTCTGAGTGAACATAAACTTGCCCCTCCCCACTCCCACTGTTCCACCACCACCTCCACCCAGACTTTCCAAGAAAGATGGAAACTTTTCGTTTTTTGACAGGGAGAAGGGATTTTTAACACAAACACGGTCTCAGTGACTTGGATAGTTTTGGTTAGGTAATAGGACCTTAGCCATTCTGGATCTCAGTTTCCTCGCCTAAAGAGCACTTCAATGCAAAGTTGCCAAGTGCAGGGGCTCTAACTAATATTCTGGTCCCATAATAAAGTTGATAAAGTTTTCATCAGTCCAAAATGGAGTACAAAAAATAAGGACACAGTAGCCTCCTTTTCACAGGGCCAACTATATCTAATGTTAGAGGCACTCTTCCTCTGAGATGGTCCTTCAGTTTTCTGTGTCAAAATGTCCTTTCTTTTACAACATGAAGTTGATATAGACAGGAGTTAAGTTGGCTTGCTTTTTGCCAGAGTTATTTTATTTTGTTTGAATGATCACAATAGGCAAAATAAAAAGCTGTCCACTCCATATTGGCCTCTGAATTTTCACTTTGGGGACAAATTTCCTGGATCTATAAAGTCCAAACTTTTGAGAACCATGGACTAAATTACTTATCAGATTTCTTCTTATCTGGACCGTGAATGGGAATATCAGAACACAAAGTAATCAAAACCAACCTCAGTTTACAATTCAATGTTTCCACAACCAGATTTTTTTAAATGCTAATAATATTAGGTTGGTGCAAAAGACATTGCAGCTTTTGCCATTATGTTCAATGGCAAAAACTATGATAATGTTGCACCAACTCAATAATCCCCACTGGGACCGTGAAACTTTTGTTAAAGACCTTCCCTCACCTCCTTTGGATTCATTCTCACCTCAACCCTGTGAGCAAGCCACAGCAATGTGGGGAAGAGTCTTCCCATTTTGCAGATGAGGAGCTGAGGCCCAAAGAAGCCAGGTGATTTGCCCTAGGTTATACAAGGAGGGAATGGCCAAGTGAGAATCCAGGGCTCCTCCCTCTTCTCCCTGCATGACGGGCTTCCACCATGAGATGCCAGTGACCTGCTGGAGGTGGTACCTGACTTTCTCTTGCTTTTAATGCAAGTCGACATCCCTTTAACTCAGCAATCTGCAGACACTGCAGTAGGGTGAGGTAGAAAAAAATATTCCTGGGCTCCAGAACTCCACACCAACAAGTCTTTTCTCCTCTCTGAGTCTCATCTGTAATATAACAGCAACGTACTAAATGCCCTGGAGGAGTCTTTCCAGCTTTAACGCTTTATGAGACTATAATTCTCTTTTATTTATTTATTTATTTATTTATTTATTTATTTATTTATTATTATACTTTAAGTTCTAGGGTACATGTGCATAACGCGCAGGTTTGTTACATATGTATACTTGTGCCATGTTGGTGTGCTGCACCCATCAACTCGTCAGCACCCATCAACTCGTCATTTACATCAGGTATAACTCCCAGTGCAATCCCTCCCCCCTCCCCCCTCCCCATGATAGGCCCCGGTGTGTGATGTTCCTTGTCCAATATGTAAAAATAGAAGAAAAAAAGCCTAACAAAAATCTCAAGGAAATCTGAAGCCACAGCTTCCTTCCCCAACGAACCCAGCTTAAACAGGCACAGAAGCAGTAAATTGTCCCTTTTGAAAAAAGCCATTGCAAGACATTCCAGGCAGAGGGGAAGCATCTTCCAGGTACTCTTGGGAGGAAGCTTCAGGGACAGCATGTGGTTTGTCACTAGACAGGAAAAGGGCAGAAGCCAGACACCTTCTAGGGAGCCAAAAATCTTCCACCGTCAGCAGAAAATCAGCAGTGGCTCAGAGCCTGGGATGTAGAGCTATGTGCCCACGCTAAAGAGAAACACAAGATACACTTCTCTACAGAGGAACCACTGAAAACCAAGTCCTTTTTGGTAATGAAAGGATTTCTAAGTCCTATCACAAGCTTCCCATTCCTGGCCAGGATAGCCCCCAGCCAACTACCACCTCACAGGCAGTAAACCAGGAAAAGCGCCTGGGAGGAGAACCTTTCCCCACACCCTCTCCTTTCTGGGTTTTAGTTTTCTCACCCAGAAGACAGAGTTAATAATGACTCTTGCATGAAGCCACCATGAGGATGAAATGGAACAGCAAATGTGACCCTCATCTGATACCTAGTTGAACCTATGTCCTTTGGGCATAGGATCTACTCTATTCTTTCATATGTAGATAAAATGTTCCCATCTCATTTCACAAATGGCATGGAACCAAGGAGAATGGTGTAAAGAGAGTGAAGCTCATCTTTCTCCTCATCACTCCTTGTTTCACTTTTCTGCTTCCACCAAATTTTGAATCTCATGTCTGCACATGGTTTGTGGCTTATTTGCCCAAATCAGAGAAGACAGCCACTTTTGCCTTGATTTCACAAGTTTGAATAGTAACCCACATTTATGAATAGCGACATCTACAGAAGGATTTGGGGTATGCAGAGAAGCTGGTAGGGCAGTGTAGCACATCCCAGTGCAGCCCAGCAGATGACGCAGAATTGAATATTAGGTCCCTCTGTTCTTGCAAGGCCTCAGCTATTACTGTCACTGGGAATTTCTCAAGGCCCAGCTCTCCTCCCTGGGATTCAGCCCTCCGACACCTGAGCTGACTCACTCTCCTTCCTATCTGTTTTAATGTCCTTCTCCCATTTCCCCTCCGCTTTCCACTTCCCTCACAAACTCTGCAGAAATTCAAATTGTACTGACTTTAATTTGCAGAATGATTCTGGTCCTTTGGTCTCACCTCTGGGCCTTCTCAACATACCCTGGTCCTTTTTATAATAAATCATCCCACCAAATGATAGCTCTTACCTGCACTAGAAGAATTATGTGGGCAGTGTTCTTTCTTATACTCCCTCGTTGCATCCATATAAGGCCATGGCAGAGTGAGAATAACGAACATTGACAGGTATCACTATGTGCCAAGAATTGGCTGAGTACTTAATAATTCACTCATGCAGTTCTCACAATAAGCCCCCAGGAATCATAATTAGCCCTATTTTATAGGTAAGGAAACTGGAGCACAGAGAGGCTTGTTGCCTTGCCTAAAATTTCAGAGCTGGTAAGGAGGGGCAAGACCTCAAATCCAGCGTATCCACCTTGCAGCCCTTACGCTTAGCTGGAATTGTATTGTAGACCATCTGAGAAAACTCACTAATGAGCATCCTTGCAGTGCCCCTACCTGGTGGTCCAGTCTAGGGACCCTTCCAGGGCTCTTTCAGCTCTATCACTTCCTCAGCACCTGCTGCCCCCAGCTCTTGGCTTTCATATCTCAGAAGTGTACTCTCTGTTACCAAGCTCAGGGTCACAGAGGGCCACTTGTGGGGGGGCCACACGCATGGGTTTGAATGAGGTGAAGTGCTGAGGGGAAACATGGCCCATGGCGAGGGTTCTAGAGGCTGAATTTCAGCTCTGGCTTTGCAGCTGAAGGGTCATGTGCCTTGGGACAGTTCCTTCCCCACTGCCTACCAGTTAAAACAGATCTGCCTTTCCTACAAATGTAATGTAGCCTCCAATACCCAGAGGTTCCCGGAGGAAGTTGGAACAGTGGATAGACCTTGTGTGGGTCCTAACAACTCCACCCTCACCTGAATTCAGTCTCCAGCCAAAGTTGGGGTACCAAATGCAGAGGACCGGCCAGGAATTTGGAATGCTGACATTCGAGTCTTGGGACTTGAAGCAATTCACTTTCCCTCTCAGGGCCTTGGGTTTCCTGTTTTGTAAAATATCAGAAGTGAGGGAAACAAGCCAGATGTCCTAACCCTGAGATGGATTTTGCTTTGATTATAGCGTTCCATGAATCAAACAAATATCTTAGGATACTTTGACTACCTTAACATTCTAACATTTGCAATTTTATAAGGTGTAGCAGGCTACCCTCCTTCCCCCTCCCCTTGCTAAAAAGAAAATGGCATTAAAGAAGATGAAGTGAGGTTGGTTCTCTAATTTTACCAAATGAACCCACCCCAAAGAAACAATAAAAGCTGTGCCTTGAAGGCGGTGACACTAAACCAAGACTAGGTCCTCACCAAGACCCAACTATCCCTCATGTCCCATGGTCACAATGCAGACAACAGCAGCCCTAGCGGAACACCACACTGGAAGCAGTCAAGAGGCAACATGCACTTTGGGAGGCCAAGGCAGGTGGATCACGAAGTCAAGAGATCGAGACCATTCTGGCCAATATGGTGAAACCCCATCTTTCACAAAAATACAAAAATTAGCTGGGCATGGTGGCACACGCCTGTAGTCCCAGCTACTCAGGAGGCTGAGGCAGGAGAATCGCTTGAACCCTGGAATCGGAGGTTGACGTGAGCCGAGATCACGCCGCTGCACTCCAGCCTGGCAACAGAGTGAGACTCTGTCTCTTCCTCACAGCTCCTTCCCCTAGAAAGACAAAAACTAGCAAGCAGAAACATTTCTGGATCTAGAATGCCCAGTTCATATCTCTCTCTCTCTCTTTCTCTCTCTCTCTCTCTCTCTCTCTCTCTTCACAGCAAGAGAGAGTGCTCCTGCGCAGAGGGAAAACTACTTTTCAGATAAGTCACAGGTTTCAAAAGCCTATTTGCTTCTCCATTTACTTTACACTCACTCAAAATCTACTCTTAAACTCACTTTTTCTTAAAGCAGAGCTAACAGGAATCAGAAATCTCTCACGAAAAGAAAAGAGAAGGAAGGAGTGAAGGAAGGGAGGGAGGAAAGAAGGAAGGAAGGAAGGAGGGAAGGAAGGAAGGAAGGAAGGAAGGAAGGAAGGAAGGAAGGAAGGAAGGAAGGAAGGAAGGAACTAGACAATGAGCCACTCAAAATAAAGTGGAATGGGATCCTGGAGAAGCCTTCAGAGTTCTAAAGCCATCTGCCCCTAATCCCCACATCCCTGCGACCAAGAGAAGAGAAGAGAGAGAAGAAGAGAGGAGGTGCAGGGGAGGGGAGAGAGCAAGAATAAAGAAAAGGAAAAAAAGAAATCACTGAGTTACATGTGAAAATTTATACTTGAATTTAGCACATATAAATCACAAGTCTTTGAATCCAGAGGAAATTTCAGAGTTCCTCACAATTCAGATAACACTTTGGAGAAGGAGGGAGAAAAGGAAGAAAAGAAGGAGGGAGGGAGTAAAGGAAGGGAGGGAGGGAGGAAAGAAAGGAAAGGAATTGAAGGAAGGAGAGAGGGAGGGAGGAAGGGAGGGAGAGAGAGAGGGAGAAAGGGAAGGGAAAGAAAGCAGGCCCATTCCTTGAAATTTTTTTGTTATGCATTTCATTCAAACTATCTAGACACAACATGTGTTGGCTTAAGTTTCTACATTTCAAGCAGCACAAACCATGGACTAGGGCATAGGACTCAACCATTGTTTGGTATACTTTGGGTGGTAGACACCAGGCTCATTTTTATGCATTATCTCATTTAATCCTCCCAACAACTCTCCATGATAGTTATTTTATTATTCTCACTTTTAGGAAGAAAAAAGGACAGTTCAAAGAGGCTGCATGGATTTTGCAAAGCCACACAGCTAGTAATGGCAGAGGTGGAGTTTGAACCCAAGTCTGTCTAACTTTTTTTTTTTTTTTTTTTGAGATGGAGTCTTGCTCTGTCGCCCAGGCTGGAGTGCAGTGGTGCGATCTCGGCTCACTGCAAGCTCTGGCTTCCGGGTTCATGCCATTCTCCTGCCTCAGCCTACCAAGTAGCTGGGACTACAGGCATCCACCACCACGCCTAGCTAATTTTTTTTTTTTTTTTTTTTTTTTGTATTTTTAGTAGAGATGGGGTTTCACCGTGTTAGCCAGGATGGTCTCAATCTCCTGACCTCGTGATCCACCTGCCTTGGCCTCCCAAAGTGCTGGGATTACAGGTGTGAGCCACTGCGCCCGGCCAAGTCTGTCTAACTTTGTAAACTTGATTTGAACCCAAAACTAACTTTCTAAAATTGCTGCCATACTTTTGCATTTTGAACAACTAGGGAGTGTTTTTTTTTTTAAGATTATTAAAATGTTAGTGGATTTTATCCTATGTCTCCAGATTCAGCTTTCCCTTTAAATTATAGACTTTAAAGGTGCTTCTTACTTACCCACCGTAATGTCAATTCAACCTGTGTTTAGTATAAATGAATTCCAAGGAAATGCCCATAGAGTCAGATAGGTTTACTGACTGTTGCAGATACACTGAAACAAGTCAGGACTGAAAAGACCTTAACATCCCAAGGAAACTAGGTGGGGTGGAGGTGGAAGGGGGAAGGCAGGATTTAAATTATTTAAATTAATTCCAACTTGATCTTAATTTTATTTACTGATCACTTCCTATGTGCTCAGTCAGCACTAAGCCTGCTTATATAGGCATTCCTCAAATCCTTTTGGAAATCAGGATCACCTAGTCATCCTTTGTTTAACAAAAGGTCCGTCCTGCAGTTTATCTCTCCATTACCAGTTGGCTTAGTGATATCAAGGAAATGGTCAAAAGCCTCAATTACTTTTGTACCAACCTAATAGTTGAAATTACCCTTGCTCAGGTTAAGGACTCACTTTGAATCCAAATTTTATCCAGAGAGGAGAGACTGTCCTCTAGATGTCACTGTTGGGACTCTCCTAGATATTCTCCCTGAAGCCACAAACAAAGAAGCCAGGGCATGGCAGATGCAGAGTCATTAGGATAATCCCTTTCCTTCTTGGAAGGATTAAAACATTTTTCAACAAATGTAAAGAGGATTCAGCACACATTCCTGGAAGCATCAGATAGACTTAAACACTTAGGTACTTAATTGAGAAGCTCGCATCCATCAGATAATGTCATGAGCGTCATTTTAATGAACATTTCATCTGCCAATTCACTCTGCTAAGTGGCATTGCTAAACTGTGCCACTATAACAACAAAGAAAAGAGGAGTAAGGCAGAAAGAATCTACTTTACTGAGTGTCTCTTCTAGCCACAGGCCACACTGATCACTTGATATCCACAGTCTCATTGCATCTTCATGACATCCATACATTTAGGTTGATTGTTTTAATTCTCACTTAATGGATATGGCAACTGAGGCTCAGTAAGGGGAAATGACAGACCCAGAGCTAAAAGCTCTGACCAGAACTCAGGTACTCTTTTTGCGATGCATCGTGTCTTCCTTGTTCTTATATCTAAGGTGCTGTACATCTGGAAGGTACCTGGCACTCAAACCACATACCATCTGGCCAGGATGGTTGGCTTGGTTTGTTTTGCTATGGTAGAGCCGCCTTGAGCATACTTGCTTCTTTACATGCCCATGTTGTAACTTGGCAGTGTTCAGTACATGGACCTGAAGTTATCTGCTGGCATTCTGCCACAAGATGGAACCCAGGAGCTCATTAGTACTTGTTTTCTCAGCACCTCCAGCTGTCTTGTCAGTTTTCAGCTCCAGTGTCTGTAGTGGCTGCAAACCCACTTCTTCCTGCATTTAGCCCTTCCTATTCCACAGGAAGACTGAAAGTCAGAGAAGAGTTCTGGATTAGGAGTCAGAAGCCCTGTGTTCTGAAGCCAGCTCCACCATTTACTTACTGTGGGGTCTTGGGCCAGACTCTAGTCTCTCTGGGTTCAGTCTCACCACTCCTAAAACTAAGATCTCTGTTAGCATGGCATTTAATGACCCTTTCTATCCAACGCTGTGAAATCTCAAGGTGAAAGCTAGTCTTAAGGTTGCCATAATCTTGACCTTCTAGAATATGGTCCTTTCAACCGCCTCGAGCAACCTCTCTTTCTCTCTCTTTCCTCTGTGTGAAACTGGCCAGGAGGGTTTTGTTGGCACATCTTTCTCTTCACCCTCTCAAACAAAACCACAGAAAGTCCCATGATCTTCCTAGAAGAGGCTAAAGCTTGGAAAGATGATTTACAAAGCCGATGCATATGAAGGCTTTGGTCCTCAGGGAAGTTCACGCAGTGCTAGGGTTGTCTGAAAGATAGACTGCCCTACAGAAGGAGTAAGGAGTCCTGGTCTCTGGTCCTCTCTCTCACTAACTCTCTGGATGACCTAGGGCCAGCCTGCCATAGGGGCAACACTGAGGAGCACATGAGTTATGTGTTTACCAAGCCTGAACCAGGAGATCTCAGGGAACTTTCATTTCTCCAAACTATGCAAGTCCTTACAGAACCAGACTATTCATAACTTAGATTGTCCTCAGAGCTAAAATGTTCTGTTCTAGTACTGCAGGTGTCTGAAAACCTGAATGTGTGAAGACATAGTTTCCTACCTTGAGTAATGCAACATGCCCACAAAGATAGACAGGTGCAGCTGGGACTGACTCCCCATCCCAAACCTTCCCACCCCCACCACCAGCAGATCTGGCAGAGGATGGCTGAGTCTGTACAGCCTGCTGAAATAAGCTAGGTAGGCCCTTTTAGATAGATCGTCAAATCCACACTGCCCTTCATCTATTAGATTGGTGCAGAAGTAATTGCCGTTTTTGTTATTACTTTTAATACCAAAACCACTATTACTTTTGCACAAACCTAATAGGGACACTAGAGCCCAGAGAGGAGAAATCCCAGAATTCTAACTCCTAGGTCATCAGCTCAGCTGTGACTTGCAGACAGTTCTCATTTCCCCCACTCTGATGCTCTGTTCTTCAAACTAAACCTCTCCAGACATCACTTTTTGCTCCCTCTGCTCCCAGTCTTCAGAATTCCAGGGACATTGCAGGATTTCAGCTGCATGTAATGCCACCATTTATAAGTCACGTTTTTCAGTCTTCATAACCAGAAAAGAAAGTTACATCATAGACTCACAGGGTGATGAGAAGACTCAGACCACATGGCTGATGACCCGTGAAATGTTCATCTAGCTCTTGACAAGAGCCTCATGACCTCCAAAGCAGCCTACCTCTTTTTTGAGTAGCACTGACTGGTCAACTCTGTGAGCTGCTGGCACTGTGACTCACAGTGTGACATAGGTGTTTTTGGTGTAGGTCTTTCCATTGCTGCATCTGAGAAATGGGGATTAGCAGTGTTAGCTGTTAGCTGAGGGCTTCATCTCCTTCCTCTTCCACTTGGAGGTTTAGTGCTTGGGCCCCGCGGCGTGCTGACAACTTCTTCAAGCATTAAAGGACAGAGGTTGTGCCGTCTTCTGGGGTCTTCTCCAAATTTAACAGCCCATTCCCTCAATAGCTCCTCTAGCTTCCTGCTTTTAGCTCCTTTCTGAACCAGCTCTGGCAACATCATTCCTAAAAGGGGCTGCCTGTGTTTTTCCCTTTAGCTAGAAACCATCTAAATGATTTTTAAAGAAAAACTAAAATATACCATGCCATTTGACTTCAGGAAATGCAAATGTTTCAAAATAAGGTGCTTTTTTTTCTTTTTTTTTTTTTTCCATCCTCGGGTTTCTCAGAATTACAACTGAGGTCACCCCACTAAACATTTGAAGACCAAAGGGGAAAAAAACAACAAAAGAACCAGAATGTGTGAGAGGCAAGCCTGGGTTTGCACTTCTCCAGCCACCTGTTTACAGCTCACCTGCCATAAGGAGTAAGGGGCACAGTGTGAGGGGGCCTTCGGCCAATGAACAGAGCCTGTTCTTGATGTTATGTGCTGGCCTCAGCCCAAGGCATGAGTCTTATCTTCCCATCTAATCTAGCCTGACCTGCAAAGCCAGTGGGAGAATGAGGCCCCGTGTTATTCTAGCCCTCAGGCAAAAGGCAAGTCAAGCATCCTGGTTCACCTGCCTGTTGCCCTAAGTACTTACTCAGTATCCACAGAGGGAAACAAGAAAGATGAACTAGGTGATTCAATTCAACAAACATTTACAGAGCATCTGCTAGGCTGGGCAGTGGGGGTTTATAAACAGAAGTCTCTGCCCTGAGGGTTCACTTTCTAATAGAAGAGGCAAATAGGCAAAGGGAAGTATCCTAGAGGAGTTGACTGCTAGGCTGTGTTTCAAACGAGGAATAACTTGTCTGGTGAAGGAGGCAGTCCAGGTAGAGAGCCCAGCAGGTGCCAAGGTGTAATGATAAATCAACATTCCTAAATGGTATGTTTAGGGGGACTGCAAAGCCCCAAACTCCAGGACAGCGGTCAGGAATCCACTCAGGCAGTGGTCAGGCAGCCTGAGTTTGGATCTCTACTCCACCCCTGACTACCTGTGTGAATGTGAACAAGTCACTTAACCTTTAAAAGAGTCCATTTCCTTATGTACACGATAGAATTAATTATGGTATCTCTCTCATGGTGTGGTTGTGAGAATTAAATGAAATAACGCATGCTTAGCAGAGTACCTGGAAAATGGCTGTCACTCAACATGCATTAGTTATGATCATTCATATTATTATCACTGCTCCTCCTCATTATTATTACTATTGGAACATAAAGGGAAAGGGGAGGAGGGAAGGTGAGGGGTGAGACCAGAGAGTGTAGTAGGTTCAGAGTGAGGGACCATGAAAGCCATGCTGAGGAATTTGGGCCTGATCCTGCAGGCAAAAAGAGTCAGAATGGGCTTCCATGCAAACAGACTCAGCCAGATCTGTCTCCCTGACTTAATGTTCTGCAGCTTAGAGTAGGAGGTTAGGCCAGGAGGACTCTCTAACCGTAGTCACAATCCATTAGGAGCATAAGCAGCCATCAGTGTTGGGGTTCTGACTACACACCCCAAGAGCATGGGCTGTGGGCTGCAACAGGCAGGACCAGAGCACTGATCAGAGGATGCATGAGGATGAAACCAAGAGAATGACAGCTGACCCACTGGCCCTCACCACAAAGAGAGCTTTGGACCAGAAGCTCTATGTGGATGCAGCAGATAAGGAGGAAAACTGCCCCTGCTTCTGCCGGGGATGCCTCTCGCAGTGAGCTTGTTCAGACAGCAGAGGGAACTCTTCATTTAACTTTGAACCACTCCAAAGCCCCCATGAAGCTATGAAGGTGGCCAGGAGGGACTTTCTCAGGGCTGGGCAGAGATTGCAATGGGAGAGGTTGTGAGCCCAGCAGGTACTACTTGGCAATGTAGTGAGCAAACATCCCAGGGTGTGGCTGCTCCGTTGAATGGGCCTTTGGTTGCCTAGTCTCTAATGGATGGACTGAATGGTCATCTCTGATGACATCTTTGAAAAGATGTCCATGTCAGGTCAAAGATTGCCCAGTTTTACACTTGGGGAAACCAAGGATCAAAGAAGAGATTCACTCTGAATAAGTTGAATTCAAGAGTCATTGCAGGAAATGTATAATTTGAATCTTGGAATACAAAATATTAAGTAGTTACTATGATTTTTAAAAAGCTAAGCCACCATCACTAGTGAATATACGAAAAATATTTTTATTTCTTAAATACAATAATAAATAATAACATAATATTATATTTGCCTCTGCCAAGGAAGCTCCAAATAGTAGGACTTCTGCTAAGATTTATTTAACCCTGTGTCCTCTTAAAATTGAACACCAAGATGTTTTTATCTTTGTTGTCTAGCAAAATAGCCTAGAACAGGAAACCTGGCCTCTGGAATTAGCCATGGGCAATTCCAGCATTTACACAAACTTGCCTGAACTTAAGTGATGGTATTGACCATCTCTAGGCATCAAAGTTAACCCTGTAGGATTAGTCTGAGAACTAGATTAGCTGATACATTACCCAGCTGTAAAAGTACCCAGACTAGTTTCTGGCGTGTGGTGGGTAAGTTGACAGTATTTACTATCAGTATTATCATTCTCACTGCCACTGCCTGGCAAGGCGCCATGAAACAATGTATTTCACCTGCCTGGTCCCCAGATTTTTTTCCCATCTGTAAAAGGGACTTAATAATACCCCTGTCATAGAGTTGCTGCAAAGATTAAGGAGATGAAATACGTATAGTGGCAAAAAATGGCACCTGACACATTGTAGGAATGGATGTCATATTTGTTTCCTTCCCCGATGTCCACAGTCTTCCATAAAAGCCCAAGTGGTAGCAATCAATAAAAAAGAATTTAAAAAATTAAAATCCTAAAATACCTGATGGCAAAATGAGAAATAAAGAGCATTTCTCCGTATTCTCAAAATGGAAAACAGAATGGTAATTGTCTCCATCAAAGGGTCATAGAAAAAGATCTGGTATCTCCAGATCCCAGAACAGCAAAAGACATTTTAATATATCATCTCCTTATTTTTAGGAAATTGCTCAGAAGACCTCTTATGTATCCTGAAAAGGGCTCCATTCAAGAAGTCATGGGCCTACCTCCAAGGTCAGTAACCAAACCCGGGAAACCTAAACATATGAAAACCGCTTCTGTGGCTTTTCAGCAACAGAAGTCACAATTAGAGTCCCATGGTCAAATGTGACCTGCAGATGTGTACTGTTTAGTCTGCAGGATATTTTTTTGTAATTTGAATTTGAATGTCTTAGCGGGGAGAGTGTTATTCTCCAAAGCTACAAGTCTTCTCTTTCCTCGCCCCATTCACTCCTTTATGTTGCCTACCTGGCCTCTGTGGGCATTCATGGTCCCCACCATCACTGCCACCACCAGCCCCACCCCTCACCCCTCACCCCTTCTTATTCAGCTACCTACCAGTTTCAGCAGAGTACACAGTCCTTTTCCTAATGCAAGGGAGACAGGCACTTAATCTCTGCCTCTATGAAGTTATTCACAAGGGAACCATAAAATTGCCTTGTCCACAGATTGACAACTTAATGAACATGTCAGCACAGGGACAATTTGCATATTGCAGTGTGCTTCAGGTAAGAGATCCCTTACAAATGAAGCAATAAGAGGCACTTTAGACTGCAAGATGAGAGAGAGATGGCCAAGATTCTCTGAATAGCCATCCTGCTCATTTTAAAAATTCAATTTTGTAGTTAGATTAGTTCTCACTCTTCGGTTGAATTGCAACAAGGTTTAAAGGGAAAGCATGGAAGCAATTAAAACTAGCATGCCAGCTTCCCGGCCCTGAAAGTCACCCTTACCAGTCAGTGCTAATTTTCATGTGTTAGGACTTGGAGACTCACCCTCCAACACAAACTTGTCAGTTTAGAGGGTCTGCTAATTCTCTGCTTTTCAATAAATCCCAGATGGCAAGAGCCCCTTAATAGGCACATGGGGGACCTACACGATTATTTTTGGCTGCTCTTTGAAGGAAAGAAGGCATTCAAAAATTCAGACAATGAACCATTAGAGGATACATCTTAATGTGAAAATTCATGGCGATTCTCCTGGAAATCTTCATACCTAAATTAGTTATTAACTGAATCATATTATTGAATGTCTTACCTTGCACTTTCTACAATGCCTATCAAACTCAATATTATTGAATTTCCTATCTCTGATACCTTCTGCAATGCCCATTCATGATAAATGAACAGGATAGTTCCGACTTTGTGGAGAACAGAGTCCAGGAGCTTATATTCTGAAAAGGGAAAGATCATCATCATCATCATAGAATAGTATAATATGATAATGATTCCATGGAAAACCATTCTATAGGAGGTAGAAGTAAAGTATCATGTGTGTTCTGACCCTCCAGCTTTGAGTGTTGAAGAAAAGGAAGTGGGGTGGTTTTATACCTGTGCCTTGAGTAGTAAGTAGACTCTAGAGGGAGTAACATGGAAGATATTCAGATGATTGGAACATTACAGAAAACATGGGTCTTGAATGGGAAACTTTGAATAAAGACTTAGAGTTTTGCAATGCATACCTACAATCTTCTCAATAATTCTGTTTTCTGTACTTCTCTTTCTAGTGGCAAAGCATCTAAACAAAACCAAATTGTCTTGGAACAAAGATGGCATTCTCCATGGAGTCAGATATCAGGATGGGAATCTGGTGATCCAGTTCCCTGGTTTGTACTTCATCATTTGCCAACTGCAGTTTCTCGTACAATGCCCAAATAATTCTGTCGATCTGAAGTTGGAGCTTCTCATCAACAAGCATATCAAAAAACAGGCCCTGGTGACAGTGTGTGAGTCTGGAATGCAAACCAAACACGTGTACCAGAATCTCTCTCAATTCTTGCTGGATTACCTGCAGGTCAACACCACCGTATCAGTCAATGTGGATACATTCCAGTACATAGATACAAGCACTTTTCCTCTTGAGAATGTGTTGTCCGTGTTCTTATACAGTAATTCAGACTGAACAGTTTCTCTTGGCCTTCAGGAAGAAAGCGCCTCTCTACCATACAGTATTTCATCCCTCCAAACACTTGGGCAAAAAGAAAACTTTAGACCAAGACAAACTGCACAGGGTATTAAATAGTATACCTTGCCTTCTGTCTCTTGGAAAGATATAGCTCCAGGGTTAAAAAGAGAGTTCTGAGTGAAGTATCTTTCAGATAGCAGGCAGGGAAGCAATGTAGTGTGGTGGGCAGAGCCCCACATGGGAATCAGAAGGGATGAATGGATGTCCCAGCCCAACCACTAATTCACTGTATGGTCTTGATCTATTTCTTCTGTTTTGAGAGCCTCCAGATAAAATGGGGCTCCAGTATCAGAGCAGCTAGCAACTCTGCCCTAATGGGAAATGAAGGGGAGCTGGGTGTGAGTGTTTACACTGTGCCCTTCATGGGATACTTCTTTTATCTGCAGATGGCCTAATGCTTAGTTGTCCACGTTGCGATCAAGGACTCTTTCACACAGGAAACTTCCCTATACTGGCAGATACCCTTGTGACTGAACCATGCCCAGTTTATGCCTATCTGACTATCACTTTGGGACTGGGAAGCTGACCTTGTGCTCCACATGACCCTGCCCCTAGGAACCCCCAGGGAAAACCAGGCCTGGGACAGCCCCCCATTCCTGAGATGGAAAGCACAAATTTAATACACCATCACAATGGAAAACAAGTTTGAAGACTTTTACTTACAGATCCTGGACAGAAAGGGCATAATGAGTCTGAAGGGCAGTCCTCCTTCTCTGGGTTACATGAGACAGGAATGAGAAGTCAGAGAGAGAGAGCAAGGGAGTTACCAATGTAGGTAAATAAATAGGGTGTGGTCACTCTCAATTCACTGGCAAATGCCTGAATGGTCTGAAGGAAGTAACAGAAAAGTGGGGAATCCAGTCTGCTAGGGAGGAGAGATGCCTCTAGTTCTTGTCTTGGCTAGAGGTCTGGTATAGAACTGGAAACCCATATCAAGGGTGACTAAGCCCAGCTTCTGGTATGAGAAAATTAAACTTGTATACAAAATGGTTGCCAAGGCAACAAAAATTATAAGAATTCACTATACCTTCCCCTCCCTGGAACTCAGGATCCAAGTCTAGAAAATGAAAGGAATGGGTTTGAATTGCTTCAAAACCTCTTCCATCTCAGAAGAGCAGCCCCTGGGAACTGAGATTCTGACACAATTTTGGAAGCTCTTCAACCAAGATAAGGCCACCCTACCCCAGTATACAATTGAAGACACTAGTAGCACCTGACTGCATCTCATCTCAGCAAAGCCAGAATATGGGAACAAAGTTCAGGGTGCCCTGCTGAATGGTGTCAACAGCAGGATCTCAAGGATGTAATGGAAAGAACTACCATGCTGACCATCCAGAATCTAAGAGACCATCTGGGTGTTTGGGAAACCATCTGACGAGGCCTGACTCTATTCCAGTTAGGCTGACAATAATTGAGCAGCAGGCATTTTTCATTTCTGGTCAGGATAGCGTTGTGCCTTTAGCAAACAATCAGTGTGCAACAGCCGGGGAATGGCTGCTGCATCTCCTGCAGATTATATTCCTGCTTCAAACACCTCTCAGAAAACCAGTTCCGTGAGGGTTTTTAAATCCCCACAAAGTTGTTGACAGATAATGATGACCCTGGAATTGGGGAGGAGGACTTCTGAGAAACAGCAACCTCTCTCCTGATTGGGGTAGCCATGAGATTTCTCCAGCTATATCCAACTTGGCATCTGTACATCATCTTTGGAGGAACATCTTATTCATGGAAGGACCTTGACAAGCCGTTTGAGATGGAATGTAGGCCCTGAGGTTATGCTTCAGTAAAAAAAAGATGGAAGCTTCCCTGCTATACTAAAACATGGAGCAAAATTCGCATTTTTCTCAAGAAGGAGAGAAAAGGAGTAGGACTCCAGCAAAGTTTGTCAGAAGAAAAGCTAGAAAAGATTTACAAGAAAGAAAGAAAGAACAAATCAGCAGCGGTGTTATGGATGAGAGGGACTTGAGAGAACAAAAATGGCTAAGGGAAAAATTTAAGTCATCTGCTGAGCAGTGTGCTATGTCAACCTCCTCCTAGGTCTCCTCTTTGAAATATTCAGTAAAGTCTACATTTCTCTTTAACTCTTTCTGTGAGTAGATTCTTTGGGAGAAGCAGGCATTGGAAGAGGTGTTGAATTCAGCAAGCCAAGTGGTCTGTGGTAAAAAACAGACATTGAGACTCAAAGCTAAGAAAAACAGGGAAACGGCTGGCATTTGAGTTACACACTAACTGCGTAGGACAAGTGAATCTTGCTTAAACAACTCATGCATTCTTGAAAAGGTATATGCAACCCAACTGTGTGTTAACGAAGCAAATTTTCTGCCATCTCACATTCTAACTCGAGAAAGATTGCATTTTCATTTTTCACCAACTGTTCTCTAAGCAGAGGTCTCTGACTTTTGCACTGTGAGCAGTTTCTAATCGCAGTCTCTGTCAAGCAATGCTTAGAAAGCCAACACCTAAAGACACAAGGGGTACATCATTTAAATGAATAATGTAACCAAACAAACAAAAAAAAAGAGAATAATCATTCATAAATCAACTGATAGATATGTAGGAAGTGGGCAACCCAGGAAGTTTAAAACTAGATTCTGTTACTCTTGAGGGTTAACCAGCCCCTGGGAATGTTATGAGCAAATGATACTCTGCGAGTAAAATGATATCTATGCAAGTAAAATAAATAATTTATTTAACTGGGAACCCAAGCTACCTAACACATATGCCTCTTTGGTAAAAACTCAACTTGAGCTCCTTCCCTTCCTCCTACCCTCTGAACCCCACCTCCTCACCACACACAGACACTCAGTGTACTTGCAGAACTTGTAGAGGAAGATGGTGAGTGAGCTGATAAAAAAATAACAAGTCAAAGTAGATTCATCCAAACTGGAGTGCAGTGGTGCGATCTCGGCTCTCTGCAGCCTCCTCTTCTTGGGTTCAAGTGATCCTCCTACCGCAGCCTCCTGAGTAGCTGGGACTACAGGCACACACCACCACGCCCAGCTGATTTTTGCATTTTTAGTAGAGACAGGTTTTCACCATGTTGGTCAGGCTGATCTCGAACTCCTGACCTCAAGCAATCTGCCCACCCTGGCCTTTCAAAGTGCTGGGATTACAGACGTGAGCTACCACACCTGGCCTCTAACCCTTTTCTGAATCATATATTGACCATGTACTGAGTCTATAGAGGATAGAGACCACCTGTGTCTCACACTCAAATCACCATCCTGGAGTCACCAGGGTGAGACCAGGGAAAAGCAGAGGAAACCTCTGAATGTGGGGGACTGTCCAATGTAAGGCTGGGAAGACGTGACCTGAGGTTTTGCAGAAAGGCTACAGGAGGCCCTATCAAGGCTGGTGGGAAATAATGGAGATTGGCATAGGAGACTGGGCTCAAATACCAGCTCTCTCACTAACCACACTCGAGGACTTCACAAGTGTCTGCTCCCTGCTGGGCTTCCATCCAATGGGACTTCCATCAAGTCTGGCAGATCTCTCAGGAGTGTTCTAGAGATGATACAGGCTGACTTCTCCATCCTTTTAATTTAAGGGGTTTGTCCCTTCCATCCCAGAGTAAGTGGTATTCCTGGGATTGTGGGAGGCTCCCTTGTTCAGCAGATTCTGCCACCTTCCCTCAGCACTTCCTCCTTTAGTACTTGTTCACATCGAAACCTCTTAGGGCACTAGGCTAGTCTCTGAGCCATCCTTTATGTGACTGGGGATTCTGAGAAGGAATTAGATAGTAGAGTTATGGTAGAGTAACTGCTATATATTTAATTGTTTGAATATACCATAGTTTGTCCATTCTTCTATGCTAGAACATTTAATTTGCTTTTAGGTTTTTGCTGTTACACACAAAGCTACAATAAGCACATCTTCTTCTTGCACACCTCCCACCCCTGGCTGCCATTTTTCTATACAGCAAAAATATTCTTGGAAAATTATAAATGGTGTCACAAAGACACTGAGTTAACCATGGCTCGTGACGGTTTAGACCCCTCTATGATCAGAGCTCATGACCTGGAGCTTAGTCTCTGGAGTCTGAATGGCTCCTTCCATCCTTTCTAAGTACTTCTCTGCTCTGTACATTCATTCAACACACATGTCCCAAGTGCCAGTGAGTGCCAGGTCAGTTTACAACCCAACGTGGTGTGTGCTACAGCTCTGCCAAGCCACTGAAAAATCAGCCCTCATTAGCATGGGTTTGAAATATGCCTTTCAGTGCACTCTGGGGCTTCCCTGGATCTAGCTCTCTTCCTGGAGAGTAAACAAACACCAGAAAGCATGAAGGACAAGCACAGCTCCAGAAGATTTCTCCCCCAAGATCAAATGTCCATATTCCTCATGGGCTCCTCTCACAGTTCTCTCCTGAAACTCTGCAATGGAAGATTGTCACTCAATGTCTAGTATAATGACTTCCCAGGTTTTTTTTCTACCATGACCCAGAAGAAATGTCATGTTGCCAACAAGGACTAAGGAAAAAAAAGAAAAGAAAAAACTTACTGTAACCATCTAAATTGATTTTATGATGCTCTCTTAAGTTACAACCCTCAGTTTCCAAAACACTGTTCTAGTGTGCCTTCTCCTGCTCCACATGTTGGAATGCTAAAAATATACTTTCCTTATTCTTTTGCAGCTCAGGCTCTAGTACTATTTAGTCTGAAATGGACAGAATTTTGGAATGTTTGTCCATCCAGCCAGCAAGCACATCTGTGAAGGTGATTGGTTTTTCTGCAGCTTCATTTGCAGAGGTTTTAATGTTCAAATACGAGCTTAGTAGTTGGGGTGAGCCTAGGTGGTGGGGGAGAAGCATCCATTCTGCTAATGTAGTCTGTTGCAGATGTGCACTGGTTCTGGAGCCGGCAACAGTAGCAGCTTCCTGATTGTAGTGGTTTCCTGTTGGCGGCAGCAGTTTTGTGGTTGTAGAGGGGCAAACTTCCTGATTGCAAGATTATTGAAGAGACAGCAGCTACTATAGCAGCCCAGTTCCTAGGTGTCACATTATAGGTTGCTCCTAAAAGCTCAATCTCGATTCTGTTTCCTCAGACCTCCTGACAATTCTACAAGCCATTTAATATCCTGTGATAAACCCCTTCCTGCCAAATAAGCTAAAGTGAAGTCTCTTCTCTGCAACTGATTCCTCATGAATACAATAACAACATGTACAAACTGACCTCACCATTATGTACAAACCAACCCCACCATACTCATCCTGAACTTAACACTATTGCTACATTCCAAATATCAAGGACTATCTCAGTCTGTGAAGATCCTTCTTCTCATGTCCTACTTAATTAACATCCAACTAATTCCTCCAGTTTCCTAGTTCCAGCCACCACTCTGGATACCTCCTAAGCCACAGCATTGCCTCCAGTCTTACTCCTTAAAAATCCCATCTCCAGACAGCAATAGTATCTCCCCATTGTTCTTGGAATTGATAGTGATAATGACCATTTATCAAGCTTTTACATGTTATGACTTTTCCTGCACTCACTTATTTAATCTTCAAAGCAACCCAATGAAATAGGCATCATTGAGCCGGGCGCAGTGGCTCACACCTGTAATTCCAGCACTTTGGGAGGCAGTGGCGGGCGGATCATGAGGTCAGGAGTTTAAGACGAGTCTGGCCAAAATAGTGAAACCCCATCTCTACTAAAAATACAAAAAATTAGCTGAGCGTGGTGGTATGTGCCTGTAATCCCAGCTACTCGGGAGGCTGAGGCAGGAGAATCGCATGAACCCAGGAGGCGGAGGTTGCAGTGAGCCGAGATCACGTCACTGCCCTCCAGCCTAGGCAACAGAACAAGACTCCATCTCAAAAGAAAAAGAAAAAGAAAAAAAGAAATAGGCATCATTATCCCCATTCTTCATATAAGGACATTGAGAGTCTGAGACATTGAGGAGCATGGCCAATGTCCCACAGCCAGTGGATGGTAGAGTTAGGATTTAAGACCGAGTTTGCCTAACTCCACACCCCATGCTCCAGTCACTATGAACATAGCCTTCCTAAACTCTAAGCTCTTTCTGCCATGCCTCTCCCTATCTATCTCCTGAATGTCTCTCTAGTTTTGTGCTCAGCCCCACCTCCTTGTGCTCTATTATCAAATCACATTGCACTCCTTCCAGTTCCTCCAATCTTCCATGCTCTGCCTGGCCACCAGAAGCTTGCAGATAATTTTTCTTCTTCCTAGGATACTGTCTGATTAACTCCTATCATTGTTCTGATTTCCATTTCAATGTCACCTCGTCAGAGAAGTCTTCCTGACTCTGCCAGCTTCACCTAATGCTTTACTGTCTCCTTCCATATTTCCCCATCCTTAATTGCATGACACTTTGCCCTTCACCCCTGGTTCTTTCTATCATTCCTCTCCAACATTCAAATTCCCAGAAGGCAGGTACCCTATCAATCTTATTCAGCACTGGGTACACACAGCCCAGCCCAATTCCTAGGACATAGTAGATGGCCATTCAATAAATATTTCTTAAATGAATTATCAAAGAAAACCACTTTCAACATAAGTCCATTTTAAGGAAAAGATATCAAATAAGCCATACCAAAAGAAAAAAGAAAAAACAGATATTTTCAAAATATGGAAATGTTCATTGAAAGCTCCTATTTTTCTTAGAAATAATTTTCAGGCTGGGGATGGTGGCTCATGCCTGTAATCCTAGCACTTTGGGAGGCCGAGGCAGGTGGATCACTTGAGGTCAGGAGTTCAAGACCAGCCTGACCAACATGGAGAAATCCCGTCTCTACTAAAAATACAAAATTAGCCAGGCATGGTGGCACATGCCTCTAATCCCAGCTACTTGGGAGACTGAGACAGGAGACTTGCTTGAACCCAGGAGGAGGAGGCCGCAGTGAGCCGAGATTGCATCACTGCAACTCCAATCTGGGCAACAAGAGTGAAAAACTCCATCTCAAAAAAAAAAGAAAGAAAGAGAGAAAGAGAGAGAGAAAAAGAAAGAAAGAGAGAAAGAAAGAAAGAAAGAGAAAGAAAGAAAGAAAGAAAGAGAGAGAGAGAGGAAGGAAGGAAGGAAGGAAGGAAGGAAGGAAGGAAGGAAGGAAGGAAGGAAGGAAGGGAGGGAGGGAGGGAGGGAGGGAGGGAGGGAGGGAGGGAGGGAGGGAGGGAGGGAGGGAGGGAGGGAGGGAAGGAAGGAAAGAAGAAAAAGAAAGAAAGAATTTTCAACACTCAGGAGATTAGAATGCCTATTAGAGAAAGGTGAAATTTTTAGAAAGCAGAATCTACCTGCGCCATCTGAGAACACGGAAGGAAAAAAAATTTTCTGAGCAAACTGTGGTATATTTGCTGTAGAATCCATTTCCCTTCCTACCTCTGAGATATCTATATGCTATTCTAGTCATTTTGTGGTTAGAAATAGTGAGATTAACCTTAGAACGTTTTTTAAGTTTTATTTTATTTTTGATTGACACAAAAATAGTGTACATATTTAGGTAGCACAATATGATATTTCAATTCATGTATACATTGTGCAATAGTGAATATATCCCTTACTTTATTGAACATATCCCTTACTTTAAACAGTTATTTCTTTGAGGTGAGAACATTCAAAATCCTCTCTTCTAGATATTTTGAAATACACCAGAAAGTTTAAAACAAACCTCGGTATACCTGAGAATCCTGAAATCCCAGGCCACTTCCTAGAGCAATTAAATTAGAATCTCTGGATTTAGAACCCAGGTATCAGGATTATTTTGAGCTCCCAAACTTAAGCCAAGTATAAGAGTCAGTGGTTTAAATCTTTGCTGTCTAAGTTATGTCCTGGTGCCTGGTATCACCAGAGAGCTTGTTAAAAATGCAGGCATCTCATACATACCTAAAAACTGGAACAGAATCTGCATTTTAATATGATCCAAGAGATTCAGGTGCACCTTACAATCTGAAGAACACTAGTTGGATGACTTTTTCTGGTAAGTGGAGAAGATTGCTGATAATCTGGTATGTTTCTCTGTTTCCCCAAGTGGACTTTCACGAATTGACCTTGTCTTCCTTGTCTGCAGCTTATGCAAACGTGAGGGTCTAAACACCACAAAACCGTCAAGTCAACATGATGGTATTCATTTGTAATGATCACCAGTGAATTTTTAACAACTGCTTGTGGTTCAGCTCTCTCCCTTGGGAATATTGGGCAAGCACTAGGAAGATTCTGGACAATATGTTGAAAGCTTTGGATGCAGTTTAGAAACTTCTATGGGGGCTGTACTTTCCCTATAGCCAAGGAAAGAGGAAAAAGCAAGTCTGAGGGTGGCAGATGGGAAAGAACAGTGGCCTTGGCAGTTGGAAACCAATTTGAATCTGAGCTCAAGCAATTACTAACTCTATGACCTTGGCAAGTCACAGGGACTTTCTAAACTTAAATTTTCTCAGCTGTACAATGGGATGCATAATTCTTCCCAAAACTGTTGGGAGAACAAACACATAGAATAAGCTTGGAAAGTGTTTAACTCTTGTGGTATTTTATCATATTCAGTATCTGTGAAGGAGTTAGACCTTGGAGAGAGGAGTAGGAAAAAATGAGTCAATGCAAGTTTGAGAAAAGTGAAACTTCCTCAAATTCATTGAAGCCTATGCCCAACTGCATTCAGAAAAGCCAGTCATTGGATCAACAAAGGTCTCTATGAGGCCAACTCTCAAAGGATAGTTTCATCCTGCAGGGAAAACTGGACTAGATAACCAACTGACTGTTTGGGAGATGCAGTATCGGGGTCCTCTCCCTGTGCCTCTCTAGAAGCAGCACTGATTGCTCTGACAATGAACACTTTTCCCACTTAGAAATGAGCACTTAGAAGACAAGAAGAATCCATCTCCAAATCCCAGCACCCAGATCAGTGTCCTACACACACAGTGAAGAACTGTGTGTGTCGAGAACATGCTGATTTCAAGGCTGATCCTCCTTCACAACCAGGAGACTCCAAGCAAAAACCAGCTGAAGTATTTCATCATTTCATTTCCATTGCTAGCAACGCAGATGACCTAATCTCCTTGACATTCTGACTATGCCTTCCATTCTCACAATGAGTCTCATTTTACCAGCTGGCCGGATGCAGTCAGCATACGCCACAGTACTCAAGGGAAGAAAGGCTACAATCCATCACAGGATCAATACAATGGGATGAGTAAACAGCAAGAAAACACTGAAGGAGGTTTCATTTCCACCACCAACATTACATTCATACACTCACACAGTCCTCAATTGCATCTGGTCTTTTCATTCTCCTCATGATGTGTTTACTTAAACCGCTTTATATTACGTAAATAGATATAATTACTAACACTTACTGAATGCTGGCTCACCAGGTTTCAGGCGCCACATGGAAGTTTTCAAATACTGTAGTCTACTTCATCCTGACCCTTATGAGATAGAGATGAACATTCCCATGTTGCAGATGAGGAAACAGAGGCTGGAAGAAATGCTTAAGTATCTCTAAGTTTCAGCAGCTCATGAGCTGAAGAGCTAAGATGTAACCACTACAGTCTGGCTCCAGAGCTATATTTCTAACCACACTACACTGCACTACCCTGAGGCTACTTCACACGGTCCCTGCTGATTCCTTTGTTCAAAAGGTCCTTGGCCTTCATTCACAGCTTGTTAATTTGACCTCATTCATAAAATCTCAACTCGGACATTATTGCTCAAGAACCACTCCCAGACTGAATTAGACATCCACCCTGGACCTTGATATTCTCCTTCTGTCTAAAAACCTATTACACTGACTATGATGGCACGATTGTATGTTTGCCTCCCTGCTAGACTGTGGGCTTCTGAGTAAGAACAATGTCAAAATGTGTTACATCTCTCCTGCCGGTATCTAAAAAGTAAAGTTATTCTTTCTTCCAGATTATTGTGGCATGATCCTCCACCATTCACACTCTACCCTGGCCTCTGGGAAGGGACACTGCTGCCTTGAGACTCTACAACCCTGAACCTTGATGCTGGTTGCTGCAGACACGAACTGCTTCTACCCTGGGTCACTGTCACTGCTAAGTGGAAAGTCATGAACTTGATGGTACCAGTCACTCTGGGTCTAAACCGACATAGCCAGGAAACAAACAGAATCATCTGGACCTGTCCATGATTTGAAATTGTGGCCCAACACTTCCTGGCCCCAGAGAGAGAAGTCTGACCACCCGCTACTCAAAGTGCCAACTCATTTCCTTCCCAGAATTAATCACTTCCCAAAATGTGTGACTGTGTGAACATCAATTCCCTTCAGGGGAAAACCCCACTCCCACCTTTCAGGCTGTCATCTTACCCTATGACCCCAACCTGACAATCATGCAACAGCCCAGTATTGGTACCTTTTCCAAAGTTTAGGTGACTCATTCTCATCTACAATCACTTTGTTGTTCCAGGAAAGTTTTTGACACAGCAGGCGTTTGGTATATATTTCTTGATTAAATGAAAAGTTAAATGAATACCATCTTAGACGTCTGCATAGTGCTTTAAAGTTTACACCACTATTCTTTCAAATAGTACGAGAGAGAACTAAGCTGTACACTCAACTGGGAAGAAGCAGAACTGACAGCGGGAGCCCCTGCTATTCTGATTTCTTGTCTAGAACTACACTATATTCTGAGATCACTAAACTACAACCTCAGAGGACTCTACATACTTTTTAAATAGAGTTTTATTGGAACACAGCCACATTCGTTCATTTATGTACAGTCTATGGCTGGTTTTATGCTATAATGGCAGAGTTGAGTAACTGCCCCAGAATCCAGGAGCTGTTTACATAAAATGTCTGATGGACCTACTATATATTGCTGGTGACTCCAGGTATGTTTAGACATACACACTTACAACACACACTCACACACACATACATCATAAATTCTCCCACAAAAAGAACCATATGATTACTGTCTCTATCTGAACTTTTCAATATTGTCAGCTGTGAGAGGGGAGTACAAACTTTGTTGGAATCATGTATAGAACCTGCCTCTGAGTGCTAAGAGATTCCATGGGCTAATGCATGATTTTTGATCATGGAATTAATAACATCTATCCTAACAATATGAAGAAGTAGTAAACTTAAAAAAGAAAAGGACTCAGAGGCAAGTCCACCAAAAGCAATGAGAAAGGAATAGCTTCCAAAAAGATCATGTTTTAAAATAAGGAGGTTAGAGATGTGAGGATTTTTTTCTTTACAACCAGTAAACCAGAGACATTTGAGGATTTGAATGTCTTCATAATAATGAAAATAATTTTAATCAAAATGTCTCTTTCTAAAATATAGATTTAGAATGTACTGTTCTAGGAAAATTATTTGTTCTTAGATGCTTTTCTTCAATCAACCACTCAACGGAGTTTAGAAGAGATCAGACAGTGCCTTAGAAGGATATGAGGCCAGGCACTGTGGCTCCCATCTGTAATCCCAGCACTTTAGGAGGCCGAGGCAGGTGGATCACTTGAGGTCAGGAGTTTGAGACCAGCCTGACCAACATGGTGAAACCCCATCTCTACTAAAAAAAAAAAAAAAAAATACAAAATTAGCAGAGCATGGTGGCACACGCCTGTAATCCCAGCTACTTGGGAGGCTGAGGCAGGAGAATCACTTGAACCCAGGAGGTGGAGGTTGCAGTGAAGCAAGCCAAGATTGTGCCATTGCACTCCAGCCCAGAAAACAAGAGCGAAACTCCATCTAAAATAAAAAATAATAAGAAGAAAAAGAAGGATATGAAAAAAGGGAACTTAAGTGGATTCTAATGAATCACAGAACCTCATATATGGCTATTCTCCAGACTGAATTACCCAGACTTCTGAAAATATACTATCAGACATAATTTTAATATTCACAGGTATCCTATGAGTTTGGTCCCTGCTCAGACATAGGGCCAAACCACAACACTATAACTTATACAACACTGTGAGTGGATAAGTATGGGATATGCCCGATAAGGCAAGGTATCATTATTATTCATCTAACATGGTGGATACTTATGAAATATTTACTTTTTAACAGATTTTGTTTATATATTTGTTTTCTCTTTTTAAAATTTTTAGTTGTTGTGGGTACATAGTGTATGTACATAGGTGTATGTATTTATAAAGTACATGAGAAGTTTTGACACAGGCATGCAGGTGAAATAATCTTATGGGAAATGGGGTATCCAGCCCCTCAAGCATATAGCCTTTGAGTTACAAACAATTCAATTATACTGTTTATTTTTAAATGTACAGGTAAGTTATTATTGACTAAAGTCACCCTGTTGTACTATCGAATAGTAGTTCTTATTCATTCTTTCTATTTTTTCTTTTTTTTACTCATTAACTATTCCCCACCTCCCTTTCAACCCCTCACTACCCTTCCCAGCTGCTGGTAACCATCCTTATACTCTCTATGTCTGTGAGTTCAATTGTCTTGATTTTTAGACCCCACAAATAAGTGATAACATGTGATGTTTGTCTTTCTGTGCCTGGCTTATTTCATTTAACATAATGATCTTCAGTTCCATCCATGTTGTTACAAATGACAAAATCTCATTCCTTTTTATTGCTGAATATGTATACCACATTTTCTTTATCCATTCATCTGTGGATGGACAGAAATCCCTTTCCAAAGATAGGAGAGCCGCACCCCAGGCCACGAGGAGTACTGCCAGACTACTGCCGAAGTGTTTCTTAAGTCAGCTTGTGGTGCATGCTGCCTGGCCTGGGACTCACTCATCAGGGCAGTGGGCTCTCCTCTGACCCAGGGCAGGTCCATAAACACCATCCAAGAATCAACTCCTGGAATCAGGGACCCCAGGAGCCCACTTGGTGTTCTACCCAACTGCTGGTATCTAAGGTGCAAGACAAAGTCCCCTTTACTTTTCCCTCTGCTTTTCTCAAGCAGAAGGAGTTTTGCCCCATATCCACCTCAGCTGGTAATGTGCTGAGGCTCACCTGAAGCCAGCAAGTCCCAGAGGCTTACCCAAGGCCCTCAAAGTAGTACCTGGACATCACTGGTGGTTATTCAGGGCCCAAGAGCTCTTCAGTTAGCAGATGATGAATGCTGCCAGGACTGTGTCCTTTCCTTCAAGGCACTGGGTTCCCTTCTGGCCCAGGGTATGCCTCTAAATGTCATCTGAGAGCTAGGGCGTGGGACAAGGACCTCACAACTCTGTCTGGTGCCCTCTCCTGCTGTGACTGAGCTGCTATCCAATATGCAAGACAAAGTCCTCCTTATTCTTTCCTCTCCTCTCCTCAAGCAGAAGGAAGGGGTCTCTTCTGGAGCCAGGAGCTGTGCAGCCTGGGTCTAGGGGAAGGGTGATGCCAGCAGTCTCTTGGCTGATGCAGCTGATGTCTCAGTATGTCACATGCCACCCAGTCCACTGTCCCTGGCCCCAGTTCGGCACTAGGACTCACCTAAGAGTTGTGGCCCTTATGGCCTAGACTGCCTTTCAAGTTTATTTGGAGACACAGAGCACTGTAGCCCTCAATGGTGAGGTTTGCAGGAACTCAAGTTTGGAATTCTGGGATTCGTGATTCCACTCTGGCTAGGGCTGGTTTAAATGCTTCCTCGGTGGGTGGGCATCAGCTGAGTTTTGTCCAGTTTTCCTTTCTGCTCTAAGAAGACAGTGCTGAGTTCAATTGCCTCACAATTGCTGTGCTCTCCCTACCCCAGCACCCAGTGACACTCTCCACACCATCGCTGCTGGAGGGTGGGGGAGGGGTGGCATCAGCAATTCAGAGCTGTTTTTTCTATCTCCTCAGTGCCTCTTTCAGCAATTTGAAGTTAGAACCAGGTACTGTGAGCGCTCACCTGATTTTTGGCTCTAACGAAGGTATTTTTTGGTGTGTAGATAGTTGTTAAATTGGTGTCCTTGTGGGGAGGACAACCAGTGGAGCCTCCTATTCTGCCATCTTGTTCCACCTCCCTTGATTTGAATAGAAGCAGCAATTACCTTTAAAAAAAATTCTGTCTGAAATTTTGTCCTCTTGGTTCAAGCTCTTTTCCAAGCAAAAATATTGTACCCAAATACTCTTTAAATGCTCTATGTAGTTATACATTTTTAAGTAACTCAAGCCCTCTTTTAAATAAAGGATTAACAAGAATAGTGTTCTAGCTGAGAAAACATGTAGTATAGGGAAAAATTTGAGACTTTGAAATTTAGTGAGAGTACTGACTAGCTCATAAATTTTGGTTATTTTATGCTTTCATTGGCTCTGGGATTTGTTTTACAGCCCAGAAAGTTGCAGAAAATTGATAGTAATGCAAATAATCCTTGTCCGTAAAAATGCAACTTGTGTCCCATGTGATGCAACTGATTATCACTCTGTACATATTGACCAGTTTTGCAAGTTTCTGTCTATTGATAACCCCTATTCCACCCAGCAGCATCTATTACTATCTATAGAGAACCTTCTTTTGGTCCACACTGTTTTGTGCAGTTACTAACTCAACAATGTCATATACACACACATATACAAGCACATACACACCAGTAATTACAAAGTCAATGTATAGTGTAACAGTGGTCTATTTTTAAATAGTATTTTTATTAAGTAAATACAATTGTTTTGGTATTTGAATCTGAATATTGAAATGCAGGAGAAAACTAAATGCTGCATTAAAAATGAGACATTATTGTTTCCATTTCATTGATGTAGGGAAACAGAATCAGAGATGAAAATCACCTACCTGATAAATAACTGCAGTAACCAGGACACTAACCCAGATTTTCAGAGACCAAATTAGTTACATTCTATTTTTTCGAGGGAAGCTTTCTTTATCTTTCTCCAAATACTCAAGTAAAATCTCTGTAGGATAAAGATAGATCTATTATATCTAGAATATCAGCACTTCAAAAAGCATCAGACTAGTAGTATTTCAGAAACACAGGTTAAAGAAAACACTGAAATTTCAGTATTATTGTTTTGCTGTGGTATTGCCCATAGCAAATTCAACTAGCACAAAGGAAATGCAACAAAAGCGCAAGACCCAGGTGTATTTTTAATGAAGCTTAAAAACTAAGTTAGAAAATAAGTCATGTTTTATCACAAAACATCCTGATTAAAGTATAAAATAACATATTTAAAAGCCCAATAAATGCAATAATATGAGCTAATAAGAATAGCTAACATGTAGTAGGAGTTTACTGGTATATGGCACTGGTCTAAGTGCTTTTACGTTCAAATAACTCTCTCAACATTCACAGGTATTCTATGAGATTGATCCTATTATTATTCCCAATGCAAAGATAAGGTAAAGAGGACCTGAGGGGCTAATTTAATTCAAGGAATGTAATGGGAATGTGTAAGTGGTAGAACTCCTGTGGTAAGTCCAAGGAGCAATCCTGTGGGGTTTGGCTTTGGAGGGCTTCACCTGTGGTCAGCCAGGGAAGAAAGATCTATAGGAGAAATTAGCCATGCCCACCTGATGGTGCTGAGAAAAAAGTCTAGGACTTCAAAGAGGGAAGAGTACTGCACAGCTTTCTGTCAAGGATGAAGCTTGGCTAAGGTACAGCAGGAAGAACATGGAGAAGGAAAGGGTAATGGAAAGAGAGCTGGATAAGCAGAAGAGGAAGGAGGCTTAGATGGCCCATGAAGATCATACTTTAAAAATATATTTCCTTGACAGATGTTAAAAATTCTTTGTGACTAGTTTGTTTTATTTAATATTTGTTTTATTTTAAAATACTGAATATAATGCAACTAAAAAGGGTAAAAGTATCTCTTAATACCACTATTAAAATTTCAGAAGTGGTGAAAGTTAACTCTTTCTGCATTCAGGCTCTTGAACGAACTGAAGAGTAAAACAAATATTAAGGCAGATAGGAAATTAAAATATCAACTTCATGACTATGAAAGATTAAGTTGGAGGATGCAGCTTAGCTTCATAGCCAGCAAGACCAGCTTTGCTAGCTGAATCTCAGATCCTGGGCAAGTACAGGGGATTCCTAAGAGGAAGATAAAGAGAGCAGTTGAAAGGAACATGCCTCCTTTTTTCCTCCCAGATTCTTGAAACAGATAAGTTATTCCACCATCCCTGTGACAGAGTGAACAAAAGCAAAGAAAGACATAGAGTTAAACGAACTGAGCTTCCTTCATGTGAAAGAAACTGCTAGAAAACAGAAGAAGTGTTTCTCATCAACGGTCATCCCTCTTTAAATATTTTATACTAAGAAACAAAAGAACCATATTTATTAAAAACTTACACTAAAATCACACTCAGGGGTGAAATATAGTACACTTTCCCTCTGGTTAGGAATAAGACAAAAATGTCCGTTAGCATCAATCCTATTCAACATTGAACTGGAGGTCCTAGCCAGAGAAATAAAGTAAGAAAAAGAAATAAATTATATAAAGACAAAAGAATTAACACTTTTATATTAACAGATGATACAAATATTATAGTTAAAAAATTATAATACAAAAGATTTATAAACAAATGAATTTAGCAAAGTTGCTAGGTACAAAGTAAATATACAAAAATCAATTCTATTTCTTTTTTCACTTTTATTTTCATTTCAGAGGTACATGTGCAGGTTTTTTATGTAGGTAAATTGCATGTCATGAGGGTTTGATGCACAGATGGTTTTATCACCCAGGTAATAGGCAAAGGTAGCTTTTAGATCCTTACCCTCCTTCCACCCTCCACGCTCAAGTAGGCTCCAATGCCCATTGTTTCCTTTATTGTGTCAATGTGGACTCAGTGTTTAGCTCCCACTTATAAATGAAAACTTGTAGTATTTGGTTTTCTGCTCCTGCATTATTTGCTTAATTCTATTTCTTATACTATCAACAAAGAACTAGAAAATAAAACTTAGAAAAATAAACTATTTACAATAGCATTCAAAAATATCACATACCTAGGAATAAATCTAATGAAAAATGTAAAACGCTCTACACTAAAATTTATACAATATTGCTGAGAGAAAGTAGAGACCTAGTGGAGAGAGATGGCACACACGTGAATTGGGAGATTAAATAAAAAATAATGTAAACCCTCCCCAAATTGATCCATGGAATCAATGTTATCACGGTTAAAATCACTACAGGTTTTTTTGTATGGAAATTGACAAAACGTTTTTAAAGTCTATTTGGAAATAAAAAGAACCTAGGATAGCCAAAATAGGTTTGAAGAAAATGAGCAAATTGCAAGTCTTACTGTTATAGTAGGTAGCTCATCGGGCATGAGCAGGGTAGAAGAGGGCTCTCCCCAACTTCACACTACCCCCCATCCCCTGCCACACACATCAGGAATGTCAGGTGACAATCGGGTAATGGTCAATAATGGTCAGGTTGTTATTAATTGTCTCTCTGAAATAATAATTGGTCACAGCCGGTGCCAGGGAAAGGCCATCTCCTGATACATAGAAAACACCTGAAACTAGTGATCAGCAGCTTCCTGGAGTCGGGAAGGTGTACTCAGGCATGTGCATGCAGAGAGCCCAACCCAACGGAAGAATCAAAGGAGAAGTGATGCAAGACCCTGGAAGTATGCCAACATATAAAGCCAAAGTTAAACATAAAACCAAAGTATGCCAAAGCAAAACAACTTCAAAAGGTCAAACCATGCGCTTGTCTTTCAAGTTGCCAGCTTAGTCCTCTTCCAAGTGTACTTTTTTCCTTCGTTTCATTCCTGCTCTAAAGTTTCTTAATAAACTTGTACTCTTGCTCTAAAACTTGCTTTCCTGCTTTATGCTCCTCAGTTGAATTCTTTCTTTTGAAGAGGCAAGAATTGAGGATGCTATAGACCCACATGGGTTCACTGCCAGTAACATTACTATCAGATGTCAACTTAACTATACAGCAAAGATAATCAAAGTACTGTGACTGTTAACATAAGAATAGAAAATATAGTCAATGGAATAAATCAACACAAGTATTATCATCTGAATTGTGACAAAAGTCTCAGTGTAGAAACAATGCCCTTTTAAATAAATGATGCTAGAATAATTGTATCTGTAAAAAAAAAATCAACTTTGACTCCCCCACCTTACACCATACATAAAAATTTATTTGAGATAGATTATAGACATAAATACAAACAGCATGACAATAAAGCTTCTGAGATAAAGTATAGGAAAGTGTTTTCATAATATTGAAATAGATACAATATACAGAATATGAAAGACACAAACCATAAAAGTAATGAATTGCTATTTACTACAATTAAGACCTTCTGCTCATCAAAAGACACCATTATGAAAGTGAGTAGAAAAGCCACAGATTGGAAAAATCTTTGTTCTGTGACAAAGGAGTCATATTCACAATACTATGTATAAAAATTCCTATAAATCAATTAAAAAGACAAATCAACCTAATTTTAAAATGAGCAAAACAATTGAAGAGGTCTTCAAAAAAGACACTATCCGTATGTCCAGTAGCTAATGATTCCCTGATAGTATCATTAGTCATCAGGGAAATGCAAATTAAAGCCATATAACCACCAAATTAAAACTACTACACACCCACCAAATTGCTAAAATTGAGATAACCGACAATATCAAGTGTTGGTGAGGAAGTGAAGCAACTGGAAACCTCATATATTGCTGGAGGAAGTGAAAGTGGTACAGTCATTTTGGAAACCTGTTTGGCAATACCTACTAAAGCTAAACATATGCTTGCCTTATGATCCAACCATGCTACTCCTAGGCATATTTGTAGAAGAAGTGAGGTCATATGTCAACAAAAAACGTGGGTAGAAGAATATTTGTAGCTTCTTTATTCATAATACTCCCAAAATTAAAACAACCCTAATGACTATCAACAGAAAAATGAATAAAGAAATAGTGGTATATTCATACAATATAATATTAGGTAGCAACAAAGGGAAAAAAGCTACTTTTACACACAATAATATAAATGAATCTCAAAAACATTGTGTTAAGTGAAAGAAGCCAGAAAAAAAATACATTCCATTTGATAAAAGGAATTAATGTATGATTATATAATGTTTAAAACAGGCAAACTAATCTGTGTTGATAAAAGTCAGAATAAAATTTATATTGGGGAGATGAATATTGACTGGAAAGGGATATGAAGGAAACTTTCGGGTGATGGAAATGTCTTAAATTTGTTCGGGGTGGTGGTTATACAAGTACAGTTGGCCCTTCATATCTATGGGTTCCGCAACGAACCACAAATCAAAAATATTCAGAAAAAAATGAATGGTTGTATCTGTACTGAACATATACAGATGTTTTTCTTGTCATTACCTCCTAAACAGTAGAGAACAATAACTATTTGCATAGCATTTACACTGTACTAGGTATTATAAGTAATCTAAAGATAATTTAAACTATACAGGAGGATGTACATGGGTTATATGCAAATACTACACTATTTTACATAAGGTACTTGAGCATCCATGGGTTTTGGTATCGGCTGGGGGCAGGAGGTGAAGAGCTGGAACCAATCCCCCACAGATACCAAGGGCATTTACATCCATAAAACTGATTTTCATTGAATTTTATATGTAACCATAAAAATTAATCTAGCTCTTCACTCAATATTTTGATATTTTTACCTCAATTAAAACACTAAATTAAATTTTAGAATATTTTAAAGAAGGCAAAAAGAGCACTCACTGTAATTTCGATCTTAACCCCAAAGACAACTTCTAGTAACTATTTAATGGGTATCCTTGTTCCTATGCTCATACATTTTAATACTTTTTTCTTTGTCTCTATTCATCTATTTACCTACCATATTTCAACACACCTAAGCCTCTTTCAATCCTAAAATACACCATAAATTTCTGTACCATCAAGAAATAAAGAAAAAAACTATTATCAATTAAACTATTACACATCACACATTGTAAGATACTTTCAGATTTCAGAGACATGAACATATGACAAAAGTATGTCCTAGAATTGATGAAGTATGGTATCTCTTTATATATAGATACAGATATGGACCTTGATATAGATATATAATATACAGATTTATATATACACATATAATAATATACATATGTATTTTCTTCAATAAAAATTCAATCATGTTATATATATTAGTCTGTGATTTTATTTGCTCAGTTATATAGCAAAGACATCCTTTCATGTCAATATGTACAGATCTGTCTTTGTTTCTCATTCTTTCAAATGGCTGTCTAGCATTTCTTTTCGTTATTTTTTTTAAGAAGGCAAGGTAAGCAAATAGCTTAAGTATTCTATTTGTTTGCAACTAAGCTTGTTAACACTATATAAACGAAAATGTACAAAGAATAATGTTGCAGTTCTTGGTTAGATTTAAGTCAAAGACATTCATTAATAAGGAATCTTCGAATGTGAATATTCCAGAAATTTTTGTAAGTCATCTGAGCAGAACAACTGTCTCTGAATATTATCTTATTTTGGAAGGTGTTGGCATACATGTCAATTAAACTCAGAATTTTTCAAAATCAGCCCTAATTTAAAAGACTATTCCATATATATTCTATATATATTCAAAGTAAAACAATATTAATAGAACTTTCCTTTGCAGAAACAATAAAGGAAACAAGGCATTTTGGAAAATGTGGTCCTGAACAAGTCACAGTAAAAAATAAATATATACATAACTTCCACCTCCTCAAAAGAGAGGCTACTTTCTGTTCCTCAGCTTTGGAAACAAGGTGAAGAACAGCCTATATGTAACTTCGGACAGGGGGTTACCAAAACAAAGCTGAAGCAGTTGACCATAGACACCTCAAAAGAATTTCAGAGAACCTGACCAAAGGATCCAAATTCTATGTTGTTGTTGTTGTTTCCTGAGATGGAGTCTCATCTTGTTGCCCAGGCTGGAGTGCAGTGGCGCGATCTGGGCTCACTGCAACCTCTGCCTCCCGGGTTCAAGCGATTCTCCTGCCTCAGCCCCCCAGGTAGCTGGGATTACAGGCACCTGCCACCATGCCTGGCTAATTTTGTTGTATTTTTAGTAGAGATAGGGTTTTACCATATTGGCCAGGGTGGTCTCAAACACCTGACCTCAAGTGATCCACCTGCCTCGGACTCCCAAAAGTGCTGGGATTATGCGTGTGAGCCACAGCGCCCGGTCCAAATTCTGTTTTTAATAACGAATACAAAGGTGAAGTGGCTCCTCCCAAGTAGCACTGCTGCTGGGGCCTGGCCCAGGCCTAGCCCCGAGCTCGACCCTCATGCTCCCAAGCAAACCTTGGTACTCCTGCTCCAAGGTAGACCTTTTCCCTTTAGAGGTTCAGTGTCCAGGGAGCTGTGATTGTGTGAATGAGGTGAGCACCTACTCCATGTGAGTATTTTAAGGCTTGGAGTCAAAGTATTTTCCTAACACGCCTAGGCAGAGTCCATGGCCCATCTCCAGTTTGTTCTAATTTCTTACCATGCATCTGTAGATCTAGGACCACAGACCTTCATCATGATCACATCTAACGTCCATCCTAACTTTTTTTTTTTTTTTTTTTGAGATGGAATCTTGCTCTGTCACCCAGGCTAGAGTGCAGTGGTGCCATCTCGGCTCACTGAAAGCTCTGTCTCCCAGGTTTGTGCCATTCTCCTACCTCAGCCTCCCGAGTAGCTGGGACTACAGGTGCCCGCCACCATGCCTGGCTAATTTTTTTGTATTTTTAATAGAGATGAGGTTTCACCATGTTAGCCAGGATGGTCTCAATCTCCTGACCTTGTGATACACCCACCTCAGCCTCCCAAAGTGGTGGGATTACAGGAGCGAGCCACCACACCTGGCCCATCCAAACTTATGATTCATATTCTGGACCTGGAAACAGTCCCTGTATTTAACAATAATACCTAAACATAAAAACAATCCACTGTTACAACTTATATGGTCACAAAACATTAATGATCTTCTGTAGACCAAGCAAATGTTCTTTTACCATAATTGTCGTGCATCAAATTCTTGTCTATCTAGCATTTCTCGGTAAAGACATAATTCTAAAACCATTCCTCCATTGATAGACACGCAGGCTATTCTCAATTTTTCGCTATTTCAACAGTACTATAAGCAACATTCCCCAAAATATAGCTTTATGCACCTAAAATACAATAAGAATTTTTTTGTAGATTAGATTTCTGAAAGTGGAATTCAGTGTCAATGGATATGGGCCTTTAAAATTGTAACAGATGTCACAAATTATCTTCCACGACTTTGAAACAATTCACTACAAATCCAGTAGTATATAGTGGAATCCATTTCCCACACCTTTATCAGCAATGGATGCTACCAATCTTTATTACTTTTCTAATCTAAAGGGAGAAATGGTGTTCCATTGACATTTTATTTGGCCTTTTAAAGATAACGTAATAATATATTTATGCTGGAAATTGCCAATGCTAATATGAACTACACTCTACTAATAATGTCACATTAATTAAATATGTTTAAACACAAGATACTGACCATGCTATAGAGAAAACTTCTGCTTTGAAAAGGGGTTGGAACTGGTTACATTTTGCACAGGAATTCATTTGCCCTAGGAGTACCTGCCCTGTCCACAACCCTTGCTGAGGGAAATAGTTCTGGGCAACTTCCAAAGTTTAGAAAGCCACACTCTATATTCACATCATTACTGCCTGACTTTTAGAGAATTTGACCAGAGACAGATTACTCCTAACCAATCTTACAGAATGGCCAGTTGCCCATGAGTTAGTCTAGTTTGTAAGCTTGGTTCCACAGTGAAAACAATGAGTAAGTGGACTCATATCTTCATGCTGCTTTGTAACATCCTCTGACCTAATTCTAACCTAACCCAATTCCTCCCCCACAAATCCTTCCACTGTAACCCTCTGGATGCCTGCTCTGGGGTCGGCAAACACCCTAAATTTCCAACCTTTTCTTAATAAGTTATTTTTACATATTTTGCCTTAGTTGAAATCTGGCTGTTCTCTGAGACAGCATTTCTCCTACAGCCCTTTCAAAAGGAAGGTGGTTTGTTCTCTCATAACACAACCTCATAGTCTTGAGATGGAGTCGCTGTCTGTGCTCTCCATTTCTTCTTCCATGCTATCTCTCCCCCTTGCTCTTATAAAACACACAAGCTCTTACAAACTCACAGCCTCTCCTTGTTTCTATAAACTACTGACCTCCTGACCACAACCCCTAATCCTGACAACCTGAACTCTTGGCTCAGTTTTCTGTCCACCCCAACTCCTGTCATCATCATCACTAGTCTCAACATCCAGCACCCTGGTGTTGCCACTGCCACTTCACCTTTTCCTCCACTCTATCGCATCTGCCCACTCCCACAGTCACACCTTGAATTTTCTCATCAACAGAAACAATATCATCTGTGAAATGTCAGCTTAAACACCCCACTCCCTGACCACCACCTTCCGTCAGTCCAGATCACATGCTCCAGAACAGCCCCACCACTCCCACCACAAGTCTTTGACGTCATCCTCCCATCCCCACATTTTTCTCATGGCTCTCCTGACTTCCCTTTCCTCTTGTCCATCCTAGATTTCATGAATAATCATTTCAGTTACTTCCTGGCAAATCCTGCCAACTCATTCACTTATATCCTCCTCCATCATACTTTCCTGCAAACACCAGACATCTTCCTCCTTGAGGCTGTCCTCAAGCAGCTGTAGGTTGCTAGAGGACACAACTGCACAACTGAGATGATGGGTTTCATGTTAATGTGGTGATCCCAAGAATTAGTAGGGATCTGCCCAAGAGCTGATCATCTTTCTCTGACAGGCTCACCTTCCCACTCCCCAAGGTGAGTAACTTCTCTCTCCCACACCTCCTCCTACATATATCATTTCTTTCCTCATACTTGAGAAGAAACAGAAGTCACCAGAAGCAAATTCTGAGCTTCTCACCACCCATGCTCATGCTTACAATATCTGTACTCACCTTCTCTTCTTTTTAACCTGTTGTGATGGAGGAAGTGTCCCCAGGCCTAATGAAGGCCAACTCTCCTCTTGGGCTCTGAATTCCATCCCATGAATTCAACCCTGCCTTCTAAAAGACTGTACCTCCTTAGTTATGTTCTCTCCTGGAATAGAGTCAGTCCTTCCTTTCTCCCTACTAAACCACTCCCATCAGCAAGCAAACATGCTCTACTGCCTAACTCTTTGAAAAGGCAAATCTTCACCCCTCCAGTTTCTGTATCATTTCTCTATCCCTTACTCACAGCCAAACTTACCAAGAGATGTATCTACATAATATAGGTAAATTCTCACTTCACCTTATTCCTCTTTGGCTTACTATGTTATTCTAGAAAATTTAAAAATACAGAAGGAATTGGGTATTTATCTGTGTATTTTTTGATAAATTTTAAAAAGACACACAAAATGCTCAACAGAGGTTGCCACTATGATAGGCACAGCAGAATAAAACTAGAAGCATGACACAGAAGAGAACTTCGACATCATCCTTTCATTCTTGGTGATGCTCTCTGCTCTGCCTTCCACCTCCACACCCAATGGAAACTGCTCTTGTTACAATTATCCATCAACAAACCTCATGTTTTCAAATCCAATGGACATCACTTGGTCTTTGTTTTACTCAGCATCCCAGTGTCTGTCACAGTGCCTAGCACATGCTTTTCTCTGGGCTTCCATATACCACCTCACTGGGACACCTTTCTCAGTCACTTGGCCATTTCCTCTTCATCTGCCTGAACTTAGTGTTCTTCGGAGGATTTTTCCTTCCATTGTCTCTTCTATGATCATGGCTTCCAGTGCCATCTACCTGTTATAACTGCTGCATTAGTCCATTATAACACTGCTAATAAAGACATATCCACAACTGGGTAATTTATAAAGGACAGACATTTGATTGACTCACAGTTCAGCATGGCTGGGGAGGCCTCAGGAAACACAACCATGGTGGAAGGGTAAGCAAACATATCTTTCTTCACATGGTGGCAGGAAGAGAAGAATGAGCAAAAGGGGGAAAAGAGCCTTATAAAACCACCAAGTCTAGTGAAAACTCACACTCTATCATGAGAACAGCAGTGTGGGGGTAAACTCCCCCATGATTCAATTAGCTCCCACCAGGTCCCTCCCATGACATGTAGGGACTATGGGAACTACAATTCAAGATGAGATTTGGGAAGGGACACAAAGCCTAGCCATATCAACTGCCAAACTTACATCTCCAGTCCAGATAACTACTCTGAGCTCCAATCTGCCTAATTCAACTATTTAACATTTTCTGGTGGGGCACAGTGGCTTATGCCTGTAATCCCAGCACTTTGGGAGGCTGAGGTGGGAGGATCACTTGAGGTGAGGAGTTTGAGACCAGCCTAGCCAACATAGTGAAACCCTGTCTCTACTAAAAATACAAAAATTTGCCAGGTATGTTGGTGTGCACCTGTGGTCCCAGCTACTCAGGAGGCGAAGTCATGAGGATTGCTTGAACGCAGGAGGCAGATGTTGCAGTCAGCCAAGTTTGCACCGCTGCACTCCAGCCTGGGCGACAGAGCGAGACTCTGTCAAAAACAAAACCAAAAACAAAAAACAAAAAAACTACTTAACATTTTCTTTCTGATATTGCCAATTTTAAATACCCAAAACTCATTATTTTAACATCTTCTCCCACTTACCTCGCTTCCTCTGGGTTTCTGCAGTAACTTTTATCACCATCGATTCAGTTGATCAAACCAGAAATCTCCCTTTTACTAATATCCAGCATCTAAGCAACCAGTAAGTGACTTGTACTACCTCCTAATGTGCTCTCTCATTTTTCCTCTCTTCATCATCTCTACTGCTGGCACTGTAATCCACACCACCATTCTCACCTGCACTGCTGGAATAGTTTCCTACCTGTTCTCATCTCTTTCTTGCTGCCTCCTGTCTGACTCCTGGTGTATTTTTCATACACCAAGAAGAATCTTCTTAAAACAAAAAACTGAATTACGTTGGTTTATTGGTTGGTCTCTCTCTCTCTCTCTCTCTCTCTCTCTCTCTCTCGTTCTCTTCTCTTTTTTCTCTTCTCTGTTATCTCTTACATACTCTAGGACCGACAATTCTCTCACTATATGTGGAATCCCCAGAACCTAGCTCAACATTGACACTTAAGAGGAGGACTTTAAATATTAGTTAAATGAATCAATGAAGTGGACAAATTAGGGTATCCTATGATCATTTAAAATCCGGACACAAAGGGCTAAGAAATCAGTAAGAGCCAGAAACCAATGCACATGAGTAAAGAAAGCTAAAATAACAGCCAAGGAGGAGTAGAAAATATGAAAAATAGAGAAAATTATTAGAGTTGAAAAGTGTTTGACATAATGTCTGAGCCTTAAGAGAAATTGTTGCTGGTAGCTGACACAGTTGCAGTAGTCATGTAGTGTTCTGGAAAGGCCTTGAAGCTTCCAGTGCCCCCATATGATCCAGTCTTTTGAGGTATAGTTGTTTGAGATTCTATTCCTCCTTATTCCTTTGTTTATCTTTACAGAAGGCTGAAGGATCTTCTGAGTTCCTTGGTATATCAGTTGTCTACCCAAACAATACTCTAATGTTGATTATCTCCTGAGTTGACTGGGAGGGTCTCTGTTCTTACAACTGGAAAAAATGACATATTAAGAGTCTGTCATCCCTCTCAGGGCTGGTATTCTGTCTTGCTCATCATAACTCTGTATCTGGTGCTGGCACACACTAAGAACCTGAAAAATGTGTGTTGAAATGAATTCAACAAATCAGAACTCTCCAGTGAATTGAAAATTTTCTGGACTTTTTATGGCCTTCTCCTTTCTTTTAGCAGAAAAAGAGGATCAATTCTAGTGAAGTCCATTTCATGGCTAATGAAGATTTAGCTGCAATGTGTCCAAGTGTGAAGACAGTATTAGAGTCTGATATGGTTTGGCTGTGTCCTCACCCAAATATCATCTTGAATTGTATTTCCCATCATCCCCATGTGTCATGGGAGAGACCAGTTGGAGATAATTGAATCATGGGGGCAGTTTTCCTCATCCGGTTCTCATGATAGTTAGTTCTCACAAGATCTGATGGTTTTATAAGGGGCTTCACCCTTCGCTGGGCACTCACTTTTCTCTCCTGCTGCCATGTGAGGAAGGACTTGTTTGCTTCCCCTTCCACCATGATTATAAGTTTCCTGAGGTCTCCCTATAGCCTCTTAGAACTGTGAGTCAATTAAATCTCTTTCCTTTATAAATTACCCAGTCTCAGGCAGCTCTTTATAGAAGCAGGAGAATGAACTAATACAGTAAATTGGTACTGGGTAATGGGGCATTGCTGTAAAGATACCCAAAAATGTGGAAGTGACCTTGGAACTGGGTAACAGGCAGAGGGTGGAACAGTTTGGAGGGCTCAAAAGAAGACAGGAAAATGTGAGAAAGTTTGGAACTTCCTGGAGACTTGGAGGGCTCAGAAGACAGGAAGATAAAGGAAAGTTTGGGACTTCCTAGAGACTTGTTGAATGGCTTTAACCTAAATGCTGATAATGATATAGACAATGAAGTCCAGGCTGAGGTGGTCTCATAGAGAGATGAGGAACTTGTTAGGAACTGGAGTAAATGTCACTCTTGCTATGCAAAGAGACTGGCAACATTTTGCCACTACCCCAGAAATCTGTAAAACTTTGAACTTGAGATAAATGATTTCAGGTATCTCACAGAAGAAAGTTTTAAGCAGCAAAGCATTCAAGAGGAAGCAGAGCATAAAAGTTTGGAAAATTTGCAGCCTGGCAATGCAATAGAAAAGAAAACCCCATTTTCTGGGGATAAATTCAAGCCTGCTGCAGAAATTTGCATAAGCAACGAGGAGCCAAATGTTAGTCACCAAGACAATGGGGAAAATGTCTCCTGGCCATGTCAGAGACCTTCACAGCAACCCCTCCCATCACAGGTCCAGAGGTCTAGGAGGTAAAAATGGTTCTGTGGGCCAGGCCCAGGGCCCTACTGCTGTGTGCAGCCTAGGGACTTGGTGCCCTGTGTCCTAGCCACTGCAGCCATAATCAAACGGGGCCATGGTACAGCTCAGACCATGGCTTCATAAGGTGCAAGCCCCGAGCCTCGGCAGCTTCTATGTGGTGTTGAGCCTGTAGGTGCACAGAAGTCAAGAACTGAGATTTGGGAACCTCCACCCAGATTTCAGAGGATGTATGGAAGTACTTGGATGTCCAGACAGAAGTTTGATGCAGGGGCAGAGCCCTCATGGAGAACCTCTGCTAGGGCAGTGTAAAAGGGAAATATGTGGTCAGAGATCCCTCACAGAGTCCCCACTGGGGCACTGCCTGGTGGAGTTATAAGAAGAGGGCCACCATCCTCCAGACCCCAGAATGGTAGATCCACTGATAGCTTGGAACATGCACCTGGAAAAGTCACAGACACTCAATGCTAGCCCATGAAAGCAGCTGGGAGGGGGTTGTACACTGCAAAGACACAGGGGTGGAGCTGCCCAAGACCAGAGGAGCCTACCTCTTGCATCAGCATAACCTTGATGTGAGACATGAAGTCAAAGGAGATCATTTTGGAACTTTAAGATTTAGTGACTTCCCTATTGGATTTTGGACTTGTATAGGGCCCATGCCTCCATTTTTTGGCCAATTTCTCCCATTTGGAATGGGTGTATTTACTCAATGCCTGTACACCCATCGTATCTGGGAAGTAACTGTCTCGCTTTTGATTTTACAGGCTCATAGGTGGAAGGGACTTGCATTGTCTCAGATGAGACTTTGGACTTGGACTTTTGAGTTAATGCCAGAATGAGTTAAGACTTTGGGGGACTGTTGGAAGAGCATGATTGTGTTTTTAATTGTGAGGACATGGAATTTGGGAGAAGTCAGAGGTAGAATGATATAGTTTGTCTGTGTCCCCAACCAAATCTCATCTTGAATTATAGTTCCCATCATCCCCATGTGTCATGGGAGGGACCAGGTAGAAATAATTGAATCATTGAGGTGGTTTCCCCCATTCTGTTCTCATGATCTCATGATAGTGAGTGAGTTCTCACAAGAGCTAACAGTTTTATAAGGGGCTTCCCTCTTTGCTGGACACTCACTTTTCTATCCTGCTGCCATGTGAAGAAGGACATGTTTGCTTCCCCTTCCACCATGATTGTAAGTTTTCTGAGACCTCCCCAGTCCTGCAGAACTATGAGTCAATTAAACCTCTTTCCTTTATAAATTACCCAGTCTTGGGTAGTTCTTTCTAGCCGCATGAGAATGGACTAATACAGCGTATTGCTTGGATAAACAACCCAAGCTCCAGAGATGTCTTAATGGGGCATGTGTCCAGAGTACCCTATGCACGTTAGTGCAACAGTACCATGATGGAAGGAGGCCTTTTCTACCAGAAACAAGTAACAACTGTCATACACCAGGAAAACTAACCTGTCCAAAGCACCTCTCAATGCTACTTTCCAAAAACGGTCTTAAACAATCACCTATTGTTGTTCCCTTGTCTTATACAGGAGGGGACTAGCATTCCTAAAACTAAACCAAGTGATGCCAATCAAATCAAGTTAAATGTAATTGTTTAGGCTTTTCCATTCTTTCATTCCTATTCTATAACCCATGGACTCTCAGTCCTATAGCTGAATATTTCAGCACCAGTGTGATGAATCGGAAACCCCATGAGCATGAGAGCTAAAATTCTAATCACACATCTTTTATTTTGTTTTAAGGTCTTGAACAAGTCACTTAACCTTGCTGTGTCCATTTTCTCATCTGTAAAATGGGAGTAAGTAGGCAATAATGTGCGACTTTGAATTTTATTTGGAAGGATTAATCATAATACGGGTAATCCTGCTGCTTGGCTGACAGCAGACGCTTGGTACTGAGACAGTTGGGAATCCATTGTATACTGGAGACTACTTCCCTAAACTTGACTATAAGACCTCTGAGAATAATATACTTTTTGTTTTTCTGATTTCTTGAGTAGACTTTAGTTTATCCAGGTTTCGTACATTTATTTCTGTTTTTAAAAGTTTAGTAATGAAAGTAATTAGAGCTCTTAATTTTCTTTTGGGTAAATGCCATATATTTTGATATACAGTCATGCATCACATAATGACATTTTGCTCAATGATGAACCGCATATACAATGGTGGTCCCATAAGATTATAGTGGAGCTGAAAATTTCATATTGCCTAGTGACATTGTACCTGTTATAAAACTCAACATATTACTCACTTGTTTGTGGTGATGCTGGCATAAGCAAACCTACTGTGCTGCCAGTCGTATAAAAGTATAGCACACACAATGATATAAAGTACATAATACTTGATAATTATAATAAACAACTAAGTTACTGATTGATGTATTTACTATACTATACTCTTATCATTATTTCAGAGTGTGCTCCTTCTATTTATTTAAAAAAAAAAAAAAGTTAACTGTAAAACAGTGTTAGGAAGATCCTTCAGGAGGTATTCCAGAAGAAGGCATTGTTATCACAAGTCAAGGCAGTTCTATGCGTATCATTGCCCCATGCAGACCTACCAGTGGGACAAGATGTGGAGGTGGAAGACAGGGCTGTTGATTATCCTGACTCTGTGAAGGCTTAGACTGTGTATATTTGTGTTTTGGTTTCTAACAAAAAAGTTTTAAAAGTTAAAAAAAAAAAAAACAGAAAAAAAGCTTATAGAATAAGGATATAAAGAAAGGAAATATTTTTGAACAGCTATACAACGTGTATTTTAAGCTAAGTGTTATTACAAAAGAGTAAAAAAGTTTTAAAAAATTAAAAAGTGTATAAATTTTAAAAGTTGCAATAAGCTAAGATTAATTTGTTATTGAAGAAAGAAAAAACATTTTTTATAAAATTAACGTAGCCAAAGTGCACAATGTTTATAAAGTGTATAGCAGTGCACAGTAATATCCTAGGCCTCCACATTCACTTACCACTCTGTCACTGAGACACCCAGAGCAATTCCCAGTCTTGCAAATGCCATTCATGGTAAGTGCCCTAGACAGGTACACAATTTTTTAAAAATGTTTTTATTTCCATAGGTTTTTGGGGAACAGGTGGTATTTGGTTACATGAGTAAGTCCTTCAGTGGGATTTGTGAGATTTTCATTCACCCATCAACCAAGCAGTATACACTGAAACCAATGTGTAGTCTTTTATACCTAACCCCCCCTCCCAGATTTTCCCCCCAAGTTCCCAAAGTCCATTGTATCATTTTTATGGCTTTGCATCCCATAGCTTAGCTCCCACTTATGAGTGAGCATATAAGAAGTCTGGTTTTCCATTCCCGAGTTTCTTCACTTAGAATGATACTCTCCAATTCCATCCAAGTTGCTGCAAATGCCACTAATTAATTCCTTTTAATGGCTGAGTAGTATTCTAATATATATATACACACACACACACACACAGTATTCTAATGTATATATATTATAATATATATAGTATTATAATTTATATATACACATACATATTTTATATATATGTAGTATTCTAATATATATATACACACACACCCCACATGTTCTTTATCCACTCATTTATTGATGGGCATTTGGGCTGGTCCCATATTGCTGCAATTGTGAATTCTGCTGTTGTAAATATGCGTGTGCAACTATCTTTTTTTGTATAATGACTTCTTTTCCTCTGGGTAGATACCCAGTAGTGGGATTGCTGGATCAAATGGTAGTTCTACTTTTAGTTATTTAAAGAGTCTCCACACTGTTTTCCATAATGGTTGTACTAGTTTACATTCCCACCAGCAGTATAGAAGTGTTCCTTTTCACCGCATCCATGCCAACATCTATTTTTTTTTAATTTTTTTGTTATGGCCATTCTTTTTTTTTTTAATTTATTTATTATTATTATACTTTAAGTTCTAGGGTACATGTGCATAACGTGCAGGTTTGTTACATATGTATACTTGTGCCATGTTGGTGTGCTGCACCCATCAACTCGTCAGCACCCATCAACTCGTCATTTACATCAGGTATAACTCCCAATGCAATCCCTCCCCGCTCCCCCCTCCCCATGATAGGCCCCGGTGTGTGATGTTCCCCTTCCCGAGTCCAAGTGATCTCATTGTTCAGTTCCCACCTATGAGTGAAAGCATGCGGTGTTTGGTTTTCTGTTCTTGTGATAGTTTGCTAAGAATGATGGTTTCCAGCTGCATCCATGTCCCTACAAAGGACACAAACTCATCCTTTTTGATGGCTGCATAGTATTCCATGGTGTATATGTGCCACATTTTCTTAATCCAATCTGTCACTGATGGACATTTGGGTTGATTCCAAGTCTTTGCTATTGTGAATAGTGCCGCAATAAACATACGTGTGCATGTGTCTTTATAGCAGCATAATTTATAATCCTTTGGGTATATACCCAGTAATGGGATGGCTGGGTCATATGGTACATCTAGTTCTAGATCCTTGAGGAATCGCCATACTGTTTTCCATAATGGTTGAACTAGTTTACAATCCCACCAACAGTGTAAAAGTGTTCCTATTTCTCCACATCCTCTCCAGCACCTGTTGTTTCCTGACTTTTTAATGATCACCATTCTAACTGGTGTGAGATGGTATCTCATTGTGGTTTTGATTTGCATTTCTCTGATGGCCAGTGATGATGAGCATTTTTTCATGTGTCTGTTGGCTGTATGAATGTCTTCTTTTGAGAACTGTCTGTTCATATCCTTTGCCCACTTTTTGATGGGGTTGTTTGTTTTTTCCTTGTAAATTTGTTTGAGTTCTTTGTAGGTTCTGGATATTAGCCCTTTGTCAGATGAGTAGATTGCAAAAATTTTCTCCCATTCTGTAGGTTGCCTGTTCACTCTGATGGTAGTTTCTTTTGCTGTGCAGAAGCTCTTTAGTTTAATTAGATCCCATTTGTCAATTTTGGCTTTTGTTGCCGTTGCTTTTGGTGTTTTAGACATGAAGTCTTTTCCCATGCCTATGTCCTGAATAGTACTACCTAGGTTTTCCTCTAGGATTTTTATGGTATTAGGTCTAACATTTAAGTCTCTAATCCATCTTGAATTAATTTTCATATAAGGAGTAAGGAAAGGATCCAGTTTCAGCTTTCTACTTATGGCTAGCCAATTTTCCCAGCACCATTTATTAAATAGGGAATCCTTTCCCCATTTCTTGTTTCTCTCAGGTTTGTCAAAGATCACATGGCTGTAGATGTGTGGTATTATTTCTGAGGACTCTGTTCTGTTCCATTGCTCTATATCTCTGTTTTGGTACCAGTACCATGCTGTTTTGGTTACTGTAGCCTTGTAGTATAGTTTGAAGTCAGGTAGCGTGATGCCTCCAGCTTTGTTCTTTTGACTTAGGATTGTCTTGGAGATGCGGGCTCTTTTTTGGTTCCATATGAACTTTAAAGCAGTTTTTTCCAATTCTGTGAAGAAACTCATTGGTAGCTTGATGGGGATGGCATTGAATCTATAAATTACCTTGGGCAGTATGGCCATTTTCACGATATTGATTCTTCCTATCCATGAGCATGGTATATTCTTCCATTTGTTTGTGTCCTCTTTGATTTCACTGAGCAGTGGTTTGTAGTTCTCCTTGAAGAGGTCCTTTACATCCCTTGTAAGTTGGATTCCTAGGTATTTTATTCTCTTTGAAGCAATTGTGAATGGAAGTTCATTCATGATTTGGCTCTCTGTTTGTCTGTTACTGGTGTATAAGAATGCTTGTGATTTTTGCACATTAATTTTGTATCCTGAGACTTTGCTGAAGTTGCTTATCAGCTTAAGGAGATTTTGGGCTGAGACAATGGGGTTTTCTAAATATACAATCATGTCATCTGCAAACAGGGACAATTTGACTTCTTCTTTTCCTAACTGAATACCCTTGATTTCTTTCTCTTGCCTGATTGCCCTAGCCAGAACTTCCAACACTATGTTGAATAGGAGTGGTGAGAGAGGGCATCCCTGTCTTGTGCCAGTTTTCAAAGGGAATGTTTCCAGTTTTTGCCCATTCAGTATGATATTGGCTGTGGGTTTGTCATAAATAGCTCTATTTTGAGGTATGTTCCATCAATACCGAATTTATTGAGCGTTTTTAGCATGAAGGGCTGTTGAATTTTGTCAAAAGCCTTTTCTGCATCTATTGAGATAATCATGTGGTTCTTGTCTTTGGTTCTGTTTATATGCTGAATTATGTTTATTGATTTGCAAATGTTGAACCAGCCTTGCATCCCAGGGATGAAGCCCACTTGATCATGGTGGATAAGCTTTTTGATGTGTTGCTGAATCTGGTTTGCCAGTATTTTATTGAGGATTTTTGCGTCGATGTTCATCAGGGATATTGGTCTAAAATTCTCTTTTTTTGTTGTGTCTCTGCCAGGCTTTGGTATCAGGATGATGTTGGCCTCATAAAATGAGTTTGAGAGGATTCCCTCTTTTTCTATTGATTGGAATAGTTTCAGAAGGAATGGTACCAACTCCTCCTTGTACCTCTGGTAGAATTCAGCTGTGAATCCATCTGGTCCTGGACTTTTTTTGGTTGGTAGGCTATTAATTATTGCCTCAATTTCAGAGCCTGCTATTGGTCTATTCAGGGATTCAACTTCTTCCTGGTTTAGTCTTGGAAGAGTGTAAGTGTCCAGGAAATTACCCATTTCTTCTAGATTTTCCAGTTTATTTGCGTAGAGGTGTTTATAGTATTCTCTGATGGTAGTTTGTATTTCTGTGGGGTCAGTGGTGATATCCCCTTTATCATTTTTAATTGCGTCAATTTGATTCTTCTCTCTTTTCTTCTTTATTAGTCTTGCTAGTGGTCTGTCAATTTTGTTGATCTTTTCAAAAAACCAACTCCTGGATTCATTGATTTTTTGGAGGGTTTTTTGTGTCTCTATCTCCTCCAGTTCTGCTCTGATCTTAGTTATTTCTAGCCTTCTGCTAGCTTTCGAATGTGTTTGCTCTTGCTTCTCTAGTTCTTTTAATTGCGATGTTAGAGTGTCAATTTTAGATCTTTCCTGCTTTCTCTTGTGTGCCTTTAGTGCTATAAATTTCCCTCTACACACTGCTTTAAATGTGTCCCAGAGATTCTGGTATGTTGTATCTTTGTTCTCATTGGTTTCAAAGAACATCTTTATTTCTGCCTTCATTTCGTTATGTACCCAGTAGTCATTCAGGAGCAGGTTGTTCAGTTTCCATGTAGTTGAGCGGTTTGGATTGAGTTTCTTAGTCCTGAGTTCTAGTTTGATTGCACTGTGGTCTGAGAGACAGTTTGTTATAATTTCTGTTCTTGTACATTTGCTGAGGAGTGCTTTACTTCCAATTACGTGGTCAATTTTGGAGTAAGTACAATGTGGTGCTGAGAAGAATGTATATTCTGTTGATTTGGGGTGGAGAGTTCTATAGATGTCTATTAGGTCTGCTTGCTGCAGAGATGAGTTCAATTCCTGGATATCCTTGTTAACTTTCTGTCTCGTTGATCTGTCTAATGTTGACAGTGGAGTGTTGAAGTCTCCCATTATTATTGTATGGGAGTCTAAGTCTCTTTGTAGGTCTCTAAGGACTTGCTTTATGAATCTGGGTGCTCCTGTATTGGGTGCATATATATTTAGGATAGTTAGCTCTTCCTGTTGAATTGATCCCTTTACCATTATGTAATGCCCTTCTTTGTCTCTTTTGATCTTTGATGGTTTAAAGTCTGTTTTATCAGAGACTAGTATTGCAACCCCTGCTTTTTTTTGTTCTCCATTCGCTTGGTAAATCTTCCTCCATCCCTTTATTTTGAGCCTATGTATGTCTCTGCGTGTGAGATGGGTCTCCTGAATACAGCAGACTGATGGGTCTTGACTTTTTATCCAGTTTGCCAGTCTATGTCTTTTAATTGGAGCATTTAGTCCATTTACATTTAAGGTTAATATTGTTATGTGTGAACTTGATCCTGCCATTATGATATTAACTGGTTATTTTGCTCATTAGTTGATGCAGTTTCTTCCTAGCCTCGATGGTCTTTACATTTTGGCATGTTTTTGCCATGGCTGGTACCAGTTGTTCCTTTCCATGTTTAGTGCTTCCTTCAGGGTCTCTTGTAAGGCAGGCCTGGTGGTGACAAAAATCTCTAAGCATTTGCTTATCTGTAAAGGATTTTATTTCTCCTTCACTTATGAAACTTAGTTTGGCTGGATATGAAATTCTGGGTTTAAAATTCTTTTCTTTAAGAATGTTGAATATTGGCCCCCACTCTCTTCTGGCTTGTAGAGTTTCTGCCGAGAGATCTGCTGTCAGTCTGATGGGCTTCCCTTTGTGGGTAACCCGACCTTTCTCTCTGGCTGCCCTTAAGATTTTTTCCTTCATTTCAACTTTGGTGAATCTGGCAATTATGTGTCTTGGAGTTGCTCTTCTCGAGGAGTATCTTTGTGGCATTCTCTGTATTTCCTGCATTTGAATGTTGGCCTGCCCTACTAGGTTGGGGAAGTTCTCCTGGATGATATCCTGAAGAGTGTTTTCCAACTTGGTTCCATCTTCCCCCTCACTTTCAGGCACCCCAATCAGACGTAGATTTGGTCTTTTTACATAGTCCCATATTTCTTGCAGGCTTTGTTCATTTCTTTTTCTTCTTTTTTCTTTTGGTTTCTCTTCTCACTTCATTTCATTCATTTGATCCTCAATCGCTGATACTCTTTCTTCCAGTTGATCGAGTCGGTTACTGAAGCTTGTGCATTTGTCATGTATTTCTCGTGTCATGGTTTTCATCTCTTTCATTTCGTTTATGACCTTCTCTGCATTAATTACTCTAGACATCAATTCTTCCACTTTTTTTTCAAGATTTTTAGTTTCTTTGCGCTGGGTACGTAATTCCTCCTTTAGCTCTGAGAAGTTTGATGGACTGAAGCCTTCTTCTCTCATCTCGTCAAAGTCATTCTCCGTCCAGCTTTGATCCGTTGCTGGCGATGAGCTGCGCTCCTTTGCCGGGGGAGATGCGCTCTTATTTTTTGAATTTCCAGCTTTTCTGCCCTGCTTTTTCCCCATCTTTGTGGTTTTATCTGCCTCTGGTCTTTGATGATGGTGATGTACTGATGGGGTTTTGGTGTAGGTGTCCTTCCTGTTTGATAGTTTTCCTTCTAACAGTCAGGACCCTCAGCTGTAGGTCTGTTGGAGATTGCTTGAGGTCCACTCCAGACCCTGTTTGCCTCAGTTGAAAATGCAGAAATCACCGGTCTTCTGTGTCGCTCGCGCTGGGAGTTGGAGACTGGAGCTGTTCCTATTCGGCCATCTTGCTCTGCTCTTTCCCTGTTATGGCCATTCTTGCAGGGGTAAGGTGGTATAGCACTGTGGTTTTGATTTGCATTTCCCTGATCATTAGTGATGTTGAGCATTTTTTTTATATGTTTGTTGACCATTTATGTAGCTTCTTTTCAGAATTGTCTGTTCATGTCCTTAGCACCATGTTTTTACTGTACTTTTTACACTTAGGTATGTTTAGATACAAATATTTACCATTGTATTACAAGGTCTACTGTATTCAGCACAGTAACATGCTGCACAGGTTTGTAGCCTAGAGCAAGAGGCTATACTACATAGCCTAGGTGAATAGTAGGCTACACCATCTGGGTTTGTGTAAGTGCACTCTTTGATGTTTACACAATGACAAAATCACATAAGCACACATTTCTCAGAACATATCCTTGTTGTTAAGCAATGCATAACTATTTATTATTTCAACCATATTTACTTCCCAGATATTATGACATTGCCAGTTTTGCTTTGCATCCTCTTTGACACAGAAAGATTTTGTTTTGTTTTGTTTTGTTTGAGACGGAGTTTTGTTCTTGATGCCCAGGCTGCAGTGGAATGGCACTATCTCAGCTCTCGGCTCACTGCAACCTCTGCCTCCCAGGTTCAAGTGATTCTCCTGCCTCAGCCTCCCAAGTAGCTGGGATTACAGGCATGTGCCACCATGCCCAGCTAATCTTTGTATTTTTAGTAGCGACAGGGTTTCTCCATGTTGGTCAGGCTGGTCTCAAACTCCTGACCTCAGGTGATCCACTCGCCTTGGCCTCCCAAAGTGCTGGGATTACAGGCGTGAGCCACTGCACCCGGATGACACAAAAAGATTTTTAAATAAGAGTTTATAATTCACATTTTTGTTTTTTAATTTCTAAGAGACTTGAGATTTTGCTATTATACCTTATGCTTTATTACATTGTAGAAAAGAAATATGACCCTTTAAAATGTTATCCAATAGAAATATAATGTAAGCCACAAATGTGAGCCACACATATAATATTAAATATTCTAGTAGTCACACTTAAAAAGCAAAAGAAACAGACAAAATCAAATGTCATATTTTTATACAATCTAACATGCCAAAATGTCATTTGAACATTAAAATATTAATGAGATATTTTACTTTTTCTGTACCAAGTTTTTTTTTATTATTATTATTATACTTTAAGTTCTGGGGTACATGTGCAGAACATGAAGTTTTGTTACATAGGTATACATGTGCCATGGTGGTTTGCTGCAACCATCTACCTGTCACCTATATTAGGTATTTCTCCTAATGCTATCCCTCTCCTTGCCCCCCACACCCCCACAGGCCCTGGTGTGTGATGTTCCCCTCCCTATGTCCATGTGTTCTCCTTATTCAACTCCCACTTATGAGTGAGAACATGCAGTGTTTTTCTGTTCTTGTGTTATTTTGTTGAGAATGATGGTTTCCAGTTTCATCCATGTCCCTGCAAATGACATGAACTCATCCTTTTTTATGGCTACATAGTATTCCATGGTGTATATGTGCCACATTTTCTTTATCCAATCTATCATTTATTGATGGACATTTGGGTTGGTTCCAAGTCTTTGCCATTGTGAATAGTGCTGCAATAAACACACATGTGCATGAGTCTTTATAGTAGAATGATTTATAATCCTTCGGGTATATACCCAGTAATAGGATTGCTGGGGTCAAATGATATTTCTAGTTCTAGATCCTTGAGGAATTGCCACACTGTCTTCCATAATTGTTGACAGAATTTACAATCCCACTAACAGTGTAAAAGCTTTCCTATTTCTCCACATCCTCTCCAGCATCTGTTGTTCCCTGACGTTTTAATGATAGCCATTCTAACTGGTGTGAGATGGTATCTCATTGTGGTTTTGATTTGCATTTCTCTAACGACCAGTGATGATGAGCTTTTTTTCATATCTGTTGGCTGCATAAATGTCTTCTTTTTCTTGGTGGGGGGAGGGGATAGAGTCTCGCTCTGTCGCCCAGGCTGGAGTGCAGTGGCGAGATCTCGACTCACTGCAAGCTCCGCCTCCCGGGTTCACGCCATTCTCCTGCCTCAGCCTCCTGAGTAGCTGGGACTACAGGCGCCCGCCTACACGCCCGGCTAATTTTTTATATTTTTAGCAGAGACGGGGTTTCACCATGTTAGCCAGGATGGTCTCAACCTCCTGACCTCGTCATCCGCCCACCTTGGCCTCCCAAAGTGCTGAGATTACCGGCGTGAGCCACTGCGCCTGGCCATAAATGTCTTCTTTTGAGAAGGGTCTGTTCATATACTTTGCCCACTTTTTGATGCTTTTCTTTTTTTCCTTGTAAATTTGTTTAAGTTCTTTGTAGATTTTGGTATTAACTGTTTGTCAGTGGATAGATTGCAAAAATTTTCTCCCATTCTGTAGGTTGCCTGTTCACTCTGATGATAGTTTCTTTTGCTGTGCAAAAGCCCTTTTGTTTAATTAGATCCCATTTGTCAATTTTGGCTTTTGTTGCCATAGCTTTTGGTGTTTAGACATGAAGTTTTTGCCCATGCCTATGTCCTGAGTGGTATTGCCTGTGTTTTCTTCTAGGATTTTTATGGTTTTAGGTCTTATGTTTAAGTCTTTAATCCATCTTGAGTTAATTTTTGTATAAGGTGTAAGGAAGGGGTCCAGTTTCAGTTTTCTGCATATGGTTAGCCACTTTTCCCAACACCATTTATTTTATTATTTATCTATCTATTTATTTATTTATTTATTTATTTATTTATTTATTTATTTTCAGATGGAATTTCGCTTTTGTTGCCCAGGCTGGAGTGCAATGGCTCAATCTCGGCTCACCGCAACCTCCGCCTTCCAGGTTCAAACTATTCTCCTGCCTCAGCTTCCCGAGTAGCTAGGATTACAGGCATGTGCCACCATGCCCAGCTAATTTTGAATTTTTAGTAGAGATGGAGTTTCTCTGTGTTGGTCAGGCTGGTCTTGAACTCCCAACCTCAGGTGATCCGCCCATCTTGGCCTCCCACAGTGCTGGGATTACAGGCATGAGCCACCTCGCCCAGCCCCCAACACCATTTATTAAATAGGGAATCCTTTCCCCATTGCTTGCTTGTGTCAAGTTTGTCAAAGATCAGATGGTTGTAGATGTGTGGTATTATTTCTGAGGCCTCCGGCTCCATTGGTCTATGTATCTGTTTTGGTACCAGTACAATGCTGTTTTGGTTACTATAGCCTTATAGTATAGTTTGAAGTTAGGTAGCATGATGCTTCCAGCTTTGTTCTTTTTGCTTAGGACTGTCTTGACTGTGTGGGCTCTTTTTGGTTCCATATGAAGTTTAAAGTTGCTTTTTCCAATTCTGTGAAGAAAGTCGAAGGTAGCTTGATGGGGATAGCATTGAATTTGTAAATTACTTTGGGCAGTATGTCCATTTTCACAATATCGATTCTTCCTATCCATGAGCATGGAATGTTTTTCCATTTGTTTGTGTCCTCCCTTATTTCCTTGAGCAGTGATTTGTAGTTCTCCTTGAAAAGGTCCTTCACACCCCTTGTAAGTTGTATTCCTAGGTATTTTATTCTCTTTGTAGCAGTTGTGAATGGGAGTTCACTCATGATTTGGTTCTCTGTTTCTCTGTTATTTGTGTATAGGAATGCTTGTGATTTTTGCACATTGATTTTGTATCCTGAGACTTTGCTGAAGTTGCTTATCAGCTTAAGGAGATTTGGGGCTAAGATGGTGGGGTTTTCTAAATATACCGTCATGTCATCTGCAAACAGAGACCATTTAACATCCTCTTTTCCTATTTAAATACCCTTTATTTCTTTATCTTGCCCGATTGCCCTGGCCAGAACTTCCAATACTATGTTGAATAGGAGTGGTAAGAGAGGGCATCCTTGTGCCGGTTTTCAAAAGGAATGCTTCCAGTTTTTGCCCATTCAGTATGATGTTGGCTGTGGGTTTGTCATAAATAGTTCTATTATTTTGGGATACGTTCCATCAATACCTAGTTTATTGAGAGTTTTTAGCATGAAGGGTGTTGAATTTTGTCGAAGGCATTTTCTGCATCTATTGAGATAATTGTGTGGTTTTTGTCATCGGTTCTGTTTATGTAATGGATTATGTTTATTGATTTGCCTATGTTGAACCAGCCTTGCTTCCCAGGGATGAAGCTGACTTGATTGTGGTATAAGCTTTTTGATGTGCTGCTGGATTCAGTTTGCCAGTATTTTATTGAGGATTTTTGCATCAATGTTCATCAGGGATATTGGCCTGAAATTTTCTTTGTGTGTGTGTGTGTGTGTGTGTGTGTGTGTGTGTGTGTGTGTGTCTGCCAGGTTTTGGTATCAGGATGATGCTGGCCTCACAAAATGAGTTAGGGAGGATTCCCTCCTTTTCTATTGTTTAGAGTAGTCTCAGAAGGAATGGTACCAGCTCCTCTTTGTACCTCTGGTATAATTCGGCTGTGAATCCATCTGGTCCTGGACTTATTTTGGTTGGTAGGCTGTTAATTACTGTCTCAATTTCAGAACTTATTAGTCTATTCAGGGATTCGACTTCTTCCTGGTTTAGACTTGGGAAGGTGTATGTGTGCAGGAATTTATCAATTTCTTCTAGATTTTCCAGTTAATTCGTATAAAGGTGCTTATAGTATTCTCTGATGGTAGTTTGTATTTCTGTGGGATCAACGGTGATATCCCCTTTATCATTTTTTATTGCATCTATTTTATTCTTCTCTCCTTTCTTCTTTATTAGTCTGGTTAGTGATCTATTTTGTTATATTTTCAAAAAAATAGCTCCTGGATTCATTGATTTTTTGAAGGGTTTTTTGTGTCTCTATCTCCTTCAGTTCTGCTCTGATCTTCATTATGTCTTGTCTTCTGCTAGCTTTTGATTTTGTTTGCTCTTGTTCTCCAGTTCTTTTAATTTTGATGTTCAGGTATCAATTTTAGATCTTTCCTGCTTTCTCTTGTGGGCAGTTAGTGCTACAACTTTCCCTCTACACACTGCTTTAAATGTGTCCCAGAAATTCTGGTACATTGTGTCTTTGTTCTCATTGGTTTCAAAGAACATCTATATTTCTGCCTTCATTTCGTAATTTACTAAGTAGTCATTCAGGAGCAGGTTGTTCAGTGTCCATGCAGTTGTGCAGTTTTGAGTGAGTTTCTTAATCCTCAGCTCTAATTTCATTGCACTGTGGTCTGAGAGACTGTTATGATTTTCATTCTTTTGCATTTGCTGAGGAGTGTTTTACTTCCAACTATGTGGTCAATTTTAGAATAAGTGCAATGAGGTGCTGAGAAGAATGTATATTCTGTTGATTTGAGGTGGAGAGTTCTGTAGATGTCTATTATGTCTGCTTGGTCCACAGCTGACTTCAAGACCTGAATATCCTTGTTAATTTTCTGTCTCGTTGATCTAATATTGACAGTGGGGTGTTAAAGTCTCCCACTATTAATGTGTGGGAGTCTAAGTCTCTTTGCAGGTCTCTAAGAACTTGCTTTATGAATCTGGGTGCTCCTGTATTGGGTACATATATATTTAGGATAGTTAGCTCTTCTTGTTGCATTGATCCCTTTACCATTATGTAATGCCCTTCTTTGTCTCTTTTGATCTTTGTTGGTTTAAAGTCTGTTTTATCAGAAATTAGGATTGCAACTCCTGCTTTTTTTGCTTTCTATTTTCTTGGTAAATATTCCTCCATCCCTTTATTTTGAGCCTATGTGTGTCTTTGCATGTGAGGATCTCCTGAATACAGCACACGGATGCGTCTTGACTCTTTATCCCATTTGCCAGCCTGTGTCTTTTAATTGCGGCATTTAGCCCATTTACATTTAAGGTTAATATTGTTATGTGTAAATTTGATCCTGTCATTATGATGCTAGCTGGTTATTTTGCCCATTAGTTGACGCAGTTTCTTCATAGTGTTGATGGTCTTTACAATTTGGTATCTTTTTGCAGTGGCTGGTACCAGTTGTTCCTTTTCATGTTTAGTGCTTCCTTCAGGGGCTCTTGTAAGGCAGGCCTGGTGGTGACAAAATCTCTCAGCATTTGCTTGCCTGTAAAGGATTTTATTTCTCCTTCACTTATGAAGCTTAATTTGTCTGGATATGAAATTCCGGGTTGAAAATTCTTTTCTTTAAGAATGTTGAATATTGGCCCCCACTCTCTTCTGGCTTGTAGAGTTTCTACCAAGAGATCTGCTGTTAGTCTGATGGGCTTCCCTTTGTGGGTAACCTGACCTTTCTCTCTGTCTGCCCTTAACATTTTTTTCCTTCATTTCAACCTTGGTGAATCTGATGATTATGTGTCTTGGGGTTGCTCTTCTCAAGGAGTATCTTTGTGGTGTTCTCTGTATTTTCTGAGTTTGAATGTTGCCTATCTCACTAGGTTGGGGAAGTTCTCCTGAATAATATCCTGAAGAATGTTTTACAACTTGGTTCCCTTCTCCCCATCACTTTCAAGTACACCAATGAAATGTCGATTTGGTCTTTTCACATAATCCCATATGTCTTTGAGGCTTTGTTCATTCCTTTCATTCTTTTTTCTCTAATCTTGTCTTCTCGCTTTATTTCATTAAGTTGATCTTCAATCTCTGATATCCTTTCTTCCTCTTGATCGATTTGGCTATTGATACTTGTGTATGGTTCACAAAGTTCTTGCACCGTGTTTTTCAGCTCCATCAGGTCATTTATGTTCTTCTCTAAACTGGTTATTCTAGTTAGCAATTCGTCTAACCATTTTTCCAGGTTCTTAGCTTCTTTGCATTGGGTTAGAACATGCTCCTTTAGCTCGGAGGAGTTTGTTATTACCCACCTTCTGAATTCTACTTCTGTCAATTTGTCAGATTCATTCTCTGTCCAGTTTTGTTCCCTTGCTGGCAAGAAGTTGTGATCCTTTGGAGAAGAAGACGCATTCTGGTTTTTGGAATTTTCAGCCTTTTTGTGATGGTTTCTCCCCAGTGTCATAAATTTATCTACCTTTGGTCTTTGATGTTGGTGACCTTCGGATGGGGTCTCTGAGCGGATGTGCTTTTCCTTTCTGTTTGCTAGTTTTTCTTCTGTCAGGCCCCTCTGTTGCAGGTCTGCTAGAGTTTGCTGGAGGCTCACTCCAGACCCTGTTTGCCTGGGTATCACTAGCGGAGGCTGCAGAACAGCAAAGATTGCTGCCTGTTCTTTCCTCTAGAAGCTTCATCCCAGAGGGGCACTTGCCAGATGCCAGCCAGAGCTCTCCTGTATGAGGTGCCTGTTGGCCCCTACTGGGAGGTGTCTCCCAGTCAGGATACATGGGGGTCAAAGACTCACTTGAGGAGGCAGCCTGATCCTTAGCAGAGCTCAAACACTGTACTGGGAGGTCTGCTGCTCTCTTCAGAGCCATCAGGAAGAGACGTTTAAGTCTGCTGAAGCTGCACCCACAACTGCCCCTTCCCCCAGGGGCTCTGTCCCAGGGAGATGGGGGTTTTATCTATAAGTCCCACTGGGGCTGTTGCCTTTTTTCAGAGATGCCCTGCCCAGAGAGGAGAAATCTAGAGAGGCAGTCTGGCCACAGTGGCCTTGGTGAGCTGCAGTGGGTTCCACCCAGTTCAAACTTCCTGGAGGCTTTGTTTACACTGTGAGGGTAAAACCACCTACTCAAACCTCAGCAATGGTGGATGCCGCTCCCCCAGCCAAGCTCGAGAGTCCCAGGTCAATCTCAGACTGCTGCTGTGCTGGCAGCAAGAATTTCAAGCCAGTGGATCTTAGTTTGCTGGGCTCCATGAGGGTGGGACCCACCGAGCCAGACCACTTGGCTCCCTGGCTTCAGCCCCCTTTGCAGGGGAGTGAATGGTTGTCTTGCTGCCGTTCCAGGCGCCACTGAGGTATGGGGAAAAAAAAAAAAAACTTCTGCAGCTAGTTCAGTGTCTGCCCAAACGGTTGCCCAGTTTTGTGCTTGAAACCCAGGGCCCAGGTGGTATAGGCACTGGAAGGAATCCCCCGGTCTGTGGGTTGCAAAGACCATGGGGAAATCACAGTACCTGGGCCAGAGTGCACGGTTCCCCAGGCTCAGTCCCTCATGGCTTCCCTTGGGTAAAGGAGAGAATTCCCCAGCCTCTTGCACTTCCCCGGTGAAGCGACACCCCACCCTGCTTCAGCTTGCCCTCCATGGGCTGCACCCACTGTCCAACCAGTCCCAGTGAGATGAACTGGGTACCTCATTTGGAAATGCAGAAATCACCAAAATTATCAAAAGTTTATTCTCTGTTTTTAGGGTTCAATTTATTTCTATAAAAATATCTTCTAAATTATATATTCACTTTCTCTTTATCTTGGTATCCACTGGATTTGCCAAAGTTCCAAAAAGCTGTAATAAATGTTTCCACTACAATATTGATTCTGTCAAATTTTTCTTATATTTTCTGAAGATTTTACTTCTAATATTTTTGTGCTATATTCATTGGTGCATAACTATTCGTGACAGTTATATTCCATTATGAGTCACAAGCTCTATCACTATACAGCATTTCTTTTTGACCTATTCAACACATTTGCCTTGAATTTTACTTTCCTGATATTAATACTGTGATCTTTCTATATTCTCTCTTGGGTTGTCTTAGCCCGTATGCCTCTGCCCCATCTTATAATTTCAACTTCCCATGTTTCTTTATTTTAAAGAATTTCATGTCTCTGAATCACTTTACTGAACTCAGTTTTGAATCTGTGAGTATAAAGAATCTGACTAAAGAATATTCTCTCAGAAGGGCACTGTGGCTCACACCTGTAGGAGGCCAAGGCAAGCAGATCACCTGAGGTCAGCAGTTCAAGAACAGCCTGGCCAACATGGTGAAACCCTGTCTGTACTAAAAATACTAAAATTATCCAGGTGTGGTGGCATGCGCCTGTAATCCCAGCTACTTGAGATGCTGAGGCAGGAGAATTGCTGGAATCTGGGAGTCACTTGCAGTGAGCCAAGATCATGCCATGGCACTTCAGCCTGGGCTGACAACAGCAAGACTCCATCTTAAAAAAAAAAAAGAATTTTCTCTCTTCAACAGTCACAATATAATTGAGTCTTAGAGAACTACATGTTTACTTAGTGTATATTCCTTTTTAATAACATCAATTCCCTATATATTTATAGCATTCTGTAGCCTGAAAATCACTTTCTTATCTATTGTCTCCTTGATTTTTGCAGCCACCTTTGAAGTAGAAAGGGCAAAGATTGTCATTCATCCTGATTCTGAGCATAAGGTAGTGTAATCTGCTCAAGTATTACAGTCATAGGTATAAATTAGCTCAGGTAGTTAAGGGACAAACCAACAATTCAATGTAAGGAAGGTGGTTCAGGACAAATATGCAGTTTGGGAGAGTGGAGCAACCCCTGGAGTGCTGTACTTTCTTCTGTTTTTCTAAGTAACAAAATTTGGCCTTTTATTTTAAAATAAAAAAGCTTTCATTGATTATACTATATGCTTTTTTAAAATTTTTTCTTTTTTATTATACTTTAAGTTCTAGGGTACATGGGCTCGAAGTGCAGGTTTGTTACATATGTATACATGTGCCATGTTGGTGTGCTGCACCCATTAACTCATTTACATTAGGTATATCTCCTAATGCTCTCCCTCCCCACTCCCTGCACCCCACAACAGGCCCCAGTGTGTGATGTTCCCCTTCCTGTGTCCAAGTGTTCTCATTGTTCAATTCCCACCTATGAGCGAGAACATGTGGTGTTTCGTTTTCTGTTCTTGCAATAGTTTGCTGAGAATGATGGTTCCAGACGCATCCATGTCCCTACAAAGGACATGAACTTATCCTTTTTTATGGCTGCATAATATTCCATGGTGTATATGTGCCACATTTTCTTAATCCAGTCTGTCATTGATGGACATTTGGGTTGGTTCCGAGTCTTTGCTATTGTGAATAGTGCCGCAGTAAACATACATGTGCATGTGTCTTTATAGCAGCATGATTTATAATCCTTTGGGTATATACCCAGTACGCAAAAGATATGAACAGACACTTCTCAAAAGAAGACATTTATGCAGCCAACAGATACATGAAAAAATGCTCATCATCACTAGCCATCAGAGAAATGCAAATCAAAACCACAATAGATACCATCTCACACCAGTTAGAATGGTGATTATTAAAAAGTCAGGAAACAACAGGTGCTGGAGAGGATGTAGAGAAATAGGAACACTTTTACACTGTTGGTGGGACTGTAAACTAGTTCAACGATTGTGGAAGACAGTGTGGCGATTCCTCAAGGATCTAGAACTAGAAATACAATTTGACCCAGCCATCCCATTACTGGATTATACTAGATACTAAACTATGTTAACCAGTGAGAATACAAAGTTGAATAAGGCATAAGGCATAATCCCTGTTTCATAGCACATAATAGTTCAATGGTTCTCAAATCTGGCTGATCATAAAAATTGACTAGAATTTTTTTTTAATTATGGTTCCTTTTGGTCCCCTTCCAAGTACACTCAACAATCTTGGGATTAAAATGCAAAAATTGTATGTTTTAAAACTCTACAGGCCCAGATGAATTGAGAACACTGACATTCTATTAAGTTGGTGAAAAATTAATTGTGGTTTTTGCCACTGAAAGTAATGGTAAAACCACAATTACTTTTGTACCAGCCTAACAGTAAAACAAAATTTTTGGCATATGTATCAATTTTTATAATATTTTGCTTATGTCATCTCATTTAATTCTCATAGCAACACAGTGAAGCAAGATTAGATTATATTCACTTTATAAATGTGAGAATTCTAAAGCAAAGTGGTTTCCCAAATCACAACCAGTGATTGATAAAGTATAGTCAGGAATTGCAATTCATTTCTCCCAGTCCTATGCTCCTTCCTCTTCACCTCCACTTCATAAAATCAAAGGAAGGAAAGCAGTTCATAGGTAAAGAGCAGAAGAGGAAAAAGAGAGAGTCCTATTCTTATTACTGAGGGCTTGGCCAAGAGCCTAGCACAGTGGCTGGCTTCCAATAGGAGCTCAATGAATTTTTCCATTTAACTAAGCTCCTATGTGTACTACCAATGGCAAAAGGCCAAGATAGGCTGATGTTGTAACTCCCAAGCCCAGAATCTCAGCCCTGGGATGATGTAAACCGTCAACCAGTGTTCACCAAATGTCAGACACTGTTAGTGTGACATCAAATGTATATAATCACATGCACACACACACACACACACACACAATTTAGTCCTCACAACAACTTTATGAAGTGGGAACCATTATCAACCCCAATTTATTGTCTAGGTGAGGAAGCTGAGAGACAGAAAAGTTAGTTAACTTGCCCAAAGTCACAAATACAACAAATGTTGGTTTTTGGTTTGTACCAGAGATCATGTTCTTAACAATTTCACCATAGAGCCACTTTGTACCATCCTGGATTTCCAGCCTTTGTCTCTGTCTAGAACTGAATTATGACTCTTTGTGTCCATATTTTTTTGCAGTTACACCATATTCTCTACAGCCCTAGAATCATTACTCAGCTGGGAAAATTATACCTTGCCACAGCCCCTGGGCATTGCCCTGATTTCAGCACACATTAGGCTATTTCACACATGTGGACAGGTTCTTACTTATGTGTGTCATGGTGCCTCTGCTTTTCTGCCTCAAGGATTTCTCCAAAACCATGGAAGTCTGCTCAGCCCTAATGCAAGTGTAGCCTGGAAGTTTGAAAATAGTGACATTTCCAGAGTCAAACCTGACCCAGAGATGGATGGCAGTTGATGGATAAATGCTCCAGGCTCATCGTTCTTCAGAGAGACAATTCTGAGGCATGGGCTACAGTTTTCTCAACCTTGGCAACATTGATATTTGGAGCTGGATTTTTGTTGTTGTTGTAGGGGTGGGGGCTGTCCTGTGCATCATAGGATGTTTAGCAGTATCCCTGGATGCTGTAGCATCTCCCAGTTATGACAACCCAAAATGCCCCCCACGCATTGTCAATGCCATCAGGAAAGAAAAACCACTCCCACTTAAGAGCCACTGAACAATACAGATTGACAGAGGGTCCCCAAAGGGATTGAGCTCCAGCTTCTCATAATAGTGGTCAATTCAGTGACACACTCTTAATATTGGAGGTAGGGCCTGGTGAGTGGTGTTTGTTTGAGTCATGGGGGCAGATTCTTCATGAACAGTATGGTGCCTGGTGCCATTTCCACAGAAATGAGGGAGTTCTCATGATGCATTCCCATGAGGTCGATCATTAAAAAGTCCTTTCCCTTCCCTTCCCTTCCCTTCCCTCCCCTCCCTTCCCTTCCCTTCCCTCCCCTCCCCTCACCCTCTCCTCCCCTCCCCTCCCTTCCCTCTCTTCCCTTCCCTTCCTCTCTGGCTATATAATGCTGGCTGTACTTTCCCTTCTGCCACGAATGGCAGCTTCCTGAGGTCCTCACCAGAAGGGGATGCTGGAGCCATGCTTCTTGTACAGCCTGCAGAACCATGAGCCAAATAAACTTCTTTTCTTTATAAGTTTCCCAGCCTAAGGTATTCCTTTATAGCAATGCAAAACGGAGTAAGACATCCTTTATTGGCTTTTTCCCTTCCCCCTCTTCTACTCCCTGGGTTACCTCTTAAGGAAACATCTCATCTAAGTCTTGCCTTAGGCTTTGTTTCCAGGGGACCCTAAATTCAGATAGTAGATATTAGCAAGCAGCTCTTAATCACATGCAAATATACCAATTGATGGAAATGGATGTCATTAACCTCCTAACAGTGCAGAAAGAGCTCACTTTTGGTTCCATCTGAAGCCTTCAGGCAGATCTTCATGGCCCACTGGAGACCTATAGGCAGAACCGTGGGCCTGGACAACAATTCTGTGCAAGAAGAAACTTGCTTAAATCCTCTCACGCTCCAATAGGTGGGTGAATGGTGCCACACAGCACACATGGAAGACATCTAGAATTATCTGCGCAGTTGCCTCAGGTCAAGAACAGTGATTCACAACTCATTTTGGATTTATCTGACCTAGAATCTCTGACAGTGAGGTCTGGACCTGTATATTTTTAATAAAATACCCTTAAGAAGTCCTAATGTATGGAACTACACATCCATTCTAACCTGTTGACTCAAAGGTCTGGGTTTGATGAGGCAAGTGACCCGCTCAAGGACCTAGGGAGAATAAGAGGCTGAAGAACAAGCACCAGACCCCAAGCCCTGACTCCCAGGCCTGACATATGGTAGCTATGTGGCAGCTCTGGACTCCTCACTGTCACTGCTCAATTCCAAGGGACTGGGACTGGGAAGATGGAGGAAGAGGGAAGAAAAGGCCCAGCTGTTGTCTTCTCTGGGAAACTTGCCTCAGAGAGAGCCCAAATGTTCTTGAACCTGAATGATTGAGGCCAAGGGTTTGCACAAAATGTTCTTGTTCAGGAAATGTAGATCATAAAGCATAGCACTGGGGGGTGGGGGAGTGTAATCCCTCATCCAGAGACCTAGATAAAGAAAATGATCTTAGGGAATATTTCATGAACCCAAGACCATACCACCCAGCAAGGAGCTGAATCAGGCATTCCCACGTTCACTGCAGCATTACTCACAATAGTCAAGATACAAAAACAACTGGCTGGGCACGGTGGCTCACGCCTGTAATCCCAGCACTTTGGGAGGCCGAGGCGGGTGGATCACCTGAGATCAGGAGTCCGAGACCAGCCTGACCAACACAGAGAAACCTCATCACTACTAAAAATACAAAAAGTAGGTGGGCATGGTGGCACATGCCTGTAATCCCAGCTACTCGGGAGGCTGAGGTGGGAGAATCACTGGAACCCAAGAGGTGGAGGCTGCAGTGAGCTGAGATCACGCCATTGCACTCCAACCTGGGCAACAAGAGCGAAACTTGTCTCAAAAAAAACAAAAACAAAAAGTAAGCGTCCATCAATGAAGGAATATATATTCACATAACGGAATATTTTTAACCTAAAAAAGAAAGAAATCCTGCCATTTGCCACAACATGGATGTACCTTGAGGATATCAAAAGTGAAGTAAGCCAGACACAGAAAGACAAATGCTTCATGACCTTACTTATATGTGAAATCTAAAAAAAAAAAAAACCAGCAAACTCATAGTAACAAAGAGTAAAAGGGTGATTGCCAGGACCTGGGAGATGGGAGAAAAAGGGAAATACTGGTCAAAGTATACAAACTTTCAGTTTTAAGATGAATAAGTTCTGGAGACCTAATGTACAGCACAGCAACTATAGTTATAATACTGTATTGTATACTTGAAATTTGCTAAGAGATCAGATCTTAAGTGTTCTCACCATACCAAAAATAAAATGGTAACCATGTGAGGTGATGTATGTTAATTGGCTTGATTATGGTAATCATTTCACAATGTATTCATATATCAAAACATCAGCCGGGTGTGGTGGCTTATGCATGTAATCCCAGCACTTTGGGAGGCTGAGCCAGGTGGATCACCTGAGACCAGGAGTTCAAGACCAGCCTGGCCAACATGGCGAAAACCCATCTCTACTAAAAACACAAAAAAAGTAGCCAGGCACTGTGGCAGATGCCTGTAATCCCAGCTACTTGGGAGGCTGAGGCAGGAAAATTGCTTGAACCCAGGAGGCAAAGGTTGCAGTGAGCCGAGATCAAGCCAATGTCCTACAGACTGGGTGACAGAGGGAGACTCCATCTCGAAAGAAAAGAAAAGAAAAGGAAAAGAAAAGAAAAGAAAAGAGAAAAGAAAAGAAAAGAAAGATCATATAAAACACATTTGTCAATCGTACCTCAATAAAGTTGGGAAAAAATATTTTAAATTTTAAAAAGTAAACACTTAAACAGGCAAATAAATAAACAATGGTCAAGCTTCAGACCCTTCCTCTTTTTCAGTATATCAGTTATGGTTTCCTGAATGCTAAGGGCTGTTTTCTAAGTCCCTAAGCAGATCCTGTTCAGTTTGGCCACATAGTAAGTATAGTTTGTTCTTTTTTTTGTTTTTTAAGCTGGAGTTCAACCATTCACCCTTATACGCTAGGTGTCCTCTGTTTAGGAAGATGCCAGAACAATGTTATGACAGAGTCTTGTATTTTTGCAATGATCTAGGTGGAAAGGGCTCAACAGACTAAAGCATGCCTTTCTTTAAGCAGATAAGGAAGCTGAGTCCCAGAGAGAGCAGGTGACTTGTGCATGGCACAGAGCCAGCCAGTGACAGAGGCAGCCCAAATTTCATGTCTCCTAGTGTCTTGTCCAGATTGCATCAGGAAGAATAAAGAGAAAGAGACAGAGAAAGCAGGCAGTAGAGCCAACTGACCTCTCAATTGTCTTCTGGCTCTGTCACCTCCCCCAAAGTTGGAGTCCAAGATTTCATAAATTGAAAAATACAAACACTTTCTTCAGTGAAAATTTAGTTGATGGCCGGGCGCAGTGGCTCACGCCTGTAATCCCAACACTTTGGGAGGCCAAGGCAGGAGGATCACCTGAGGTCGGGAGTTTGAGACCAGCCTGACCAACAGGGAGAAACTTCATCTCTATTAAAAGTACAAAATTAGCCGGGCGTGGTGGCGCATGCCTGTAATCCCAGCTACTGGAGAGGCTGAGGCAAGAGAATCACTTGAACCAGGGAGGTGGAGGTTGTGGTGAGCCGAGATTGTGCCATTGCACCCCAGCCTGGGCAACGAGAGTGAAACTCCATCTCAAAAAAGAAAAGAATTTAGTTGGTTTTCCTGTGGGATCAAACAGTACATACTTTGCATTTACTCAGAAAGTTATCCGGAACAATGAAAGCCCTGGTGTGATTTTGTTTCTCTGCTTCCTCTCCAAGTTTCCAGTTCAGTGGATCCATGAGGGCTATTTCCCACGTGTCCTTTGTGGGCTATTCTTAGCCTTTGCTGTGACCTGGACACACGTTTACAGCCCAAAGCAACTATGAATGTTTCCTGTTTTATTTCCAAAGCAAGTAGTCACTCTGCTGCTTCCCCCACCGCTAGTAATCACAGCCCTAGTTCACAGTGTTGTATTCTTGGTATCTAAAAACTAGAAAAACACCATTAATAAGGCCAGATGTGATTTTCCTAGCTAAGTAATGATTCTGGGGGTATGGAGAACATAGGGCCACTAAAGGAACAATTATAGATCAAAAACTTTTATAATTTAATTTTGATTATTGAGAGTTTATCTTCATTTCTATCATTCTGTTGTTGTTAAATTAGGTCACTGTGGGTAGAGCCTAAGCAATGGTATTTTTTAAAGTTTCCCAGAGTGCAGCCTCAGGGCGGGTAATGGGTTGCAATAGTATTTCCCAACTTGCCTGTAATTTTTAAAAAAGAAAATTACCTAGAGTGCTTGATAAATATACAGAAACCCAGGCCTCTCCCCTGATCACTGTTTCTGGAATCTGGGGCCCTGGAATCTGTGTCTCTAAGAAGTACTTCCAGATAATTCTTGTTATTTGGGAAAGTTGAGGATCTGGCAAGTTCGGAAAACACTGGGTGATAGCATAGACTTCTAAGCACACCCAAGAGAGCTGCTTTCCGGTAGCTTAGAAGACGTAATGAATGTTTCATCAGTTACAGAAGAAAACTCAGCCTTAGACTACAAGTTCCTCACCAGAATCCTCCTTCTCTATACAGGCAGGCCCCTAGATCCCTACACAGTGAGCAAAGATCTCATTTCTACCAGCTTTCTCATCTCTTCCCACACCTAGCCTGGCCTCTTCTACTCAACTCAACTCTCTTAAACTTGTCTGTCCTTCTGAGTTTAATTCCAGTCCCAGAAACCCTTCTCATACTGGCCTATGCTGACTTCTCCATCCTCTGAACTCCTTCATCCTGAGAGCTGTGCACAGTAATATCTGAGCTATATTCATTCTTCTGATTTGTTTAAAGATTCCACACCAGTGTCTTGCCTCCCTAGATTCAGAACTCCTTGGGGCAATACAACCACTGAAGGGAGAGCTGCAGGAGTGAATGTCACAGCCAAGCTCCATGAGAGCGGACTTTCTTCCCATGGTAATTCCAATGCTTAGTCCAGCATCTGGTGCACAAGTGCTTAACAAATATCCATCAAGTACATGAATAAAATGTCAAGCTATATGAACTAACTAGGTAAACTACATTTCAAGCTATAAATATTTCAGCACATATACAGAATTGAAATTATGATTTCAGAAACTAATCTAGATACAACTCATGACTTGGATTTGTCCTAGTTTCTCTGACGTGCAGTTCTCAAACTTTTTGGCTCCTTCACATTCTTGCAAATTATTGAGTATCTTAAAGAACTTTGTTTATGAGGGTTATGTCTATCAATATTGACTATATTAAGAATTGAAAATTCCAATTTTAAATAACTATAGTAAACTCATCATATGTTAATGGGTAATGCAAACAATGTACTTTTACGAAGAATAACTCTCTTTCCAAAACAAAATAATTTAGTAAGAAAACTGGCACTATTTTACATTTTTGCAAACCTCTTTAATGTTTGGCTTCATAGAAGTCAGCTGGATTCTCAGATCTGCTGCAGCATTTAACATGTTAACTGTATTATACTTTAGGTGGCCTCTGGGAAACTCCACTGTATACTTGTGAAAGAATGAGAGTGAAAAAGCCAGACAAAATCTTTGGGTTATTATGAAAGTAGTCTTGGCCACATGGACTCCCTAAATGGGTCTTAGGGATCCCCAGGGATGCACAGACACACTTTGAGAACTGTTGTTCTACACATTTCAGAATACAAGTTCTAGATGGGGTAGGTAAAATTAATCAAAGTCTTTGGTTTTCTGCTTTGAAAGAGATATATAAGGGTTTATCAGACTAGGATAAATCCTTGGATGTTAGAATGTTACGGCAGAGAAATTAGAATGTATATCCTCATGAAATGACATCATGGATGCTAAAATTCACAAATCATTTATCTTCATGAAACAGAATATTTATAGTAGCAGCACAAAACCTTAGACTCTGTAATGCTCCTTCTAATTTGTATCTTATCATTTTTCTGGATCTTTGGCTGTGCCTTTCAGATCAGCAGGTATTCTAGCAAAGAGACTACTAGTGACACATGATGGTAGAAAATGATCATTGTTCCTATCTCTTAGAGGTGTTATGAGGATTAAATAAATGCATATAAAGTGTTTAGAATAGTACCTGACACAGAGCAAATTGTCTTGGTTATTATATTATATGTCTTTTAAAGTTTCTTAAAAGCAACTAAAAAAGTAAATTTCTATGTTTGACTTCATTCCCCATAATTTAGTATGATTTATACAGACTTGTTTGTAGTAGTAATTTTAAGGCTGAATTCATTTAAAATAGTCCTCCCACAAAAGGACCGATTAATTGAGGTATCATTACAGAGTTGTCTTCTGACAAATCAAAACTAAGGCTTGAAAATCCATACTGCAAACAGACGATGGAGAACACTTCTTTCCCCCAAAGCTTTTGTGCATATAGTGGCAATCAGGCTTGCTCTAGAAACTGCTAAATGGCAATTAAATTTAAGTTGCCCCCTGGGTTAATTGTACACCAGGAGGAATTGTTAATGTTAAACATTTACTGAGTACTAATAGATTCAACAAGCACACACTGAACATTCACTACATATGAACCCCAGGAGGGAGGAGGATGCAAGCATAAACAAAAGTCCTGTCCTCAGGGCATGACAGAGAGCTCCACATATATGGAATAGTGATACAGGCAAGATGTCTCAAATACACAAACACAAACAGGAAAAAAGGTTGACAGAGGGAAAAAAGAAGGTCATTCTGACTTGAGGCATCTAGGAAGACTTTGCCAACATGGTAGTTTTTGAACTGACCATTGAAAAATGGGTGGGATTTCACCAAGGGGACTTGGGAGGAAGGAAAATAGAACTAGCAGAAAGCAGGATTGGGCATGGTCATTTGATATAATGAGAATAAAAGGCAACAGTGAAAAGAGTTGTTTGGAAATGAATGAAATGGGCTTACATGATAGGATAAGAAGTTCAGACTTGATTTAGCAAGCAAGAGGGCAGCCTGAGCAACAATGGGTACAAAACTGTGTCATCCACAGTTTGGTGTTTTGGTAACATTAACGTCACCTAGGGTCTGCAGGAAGAATGAAAAGGAAGGCACTAAGGTAAGAAAATCAGTGAGGAGGAGGCCATGGCAACAGTCCAAAGGGCGAAGTGATGGGGGCATTTGCAATGGAGATAAGAAAAAAGAATGAGACATTTATTTTAAAAGAATAATCCAGAAGATTGGAGGATGACTATTTAGTCAGTGAGTAACTATTCTGTGTTGGACCAAGGCTGTGTGTGTTTTTAGAGAAAGTTTTTCAGACATGTCCAAGAAGGTAAATTCGGAAAGTAGGTGTGAGAAAAATAAAGAACCCAGGATTACCTTATTCAGAGTAAAGGAATGAAGAAAGAAAAAACAATCCCACTAGAAAAATAATAAGGGCTCTTGCAAACCAACAAGAAAAATAAGCATACCAATTGACAAATCAGCCATGGACACGAGCTGCCAACTCACAAAAGAAGAACTAGAAATGGCCAAGCAACATGGGAAAAAATGCCCAGCTGAATTATAAAGCAAAAAATTAAAAATATAAGATCTCACTTTTGCCTGTAAGATTGGCAAAAAATATATAAAGATTGGTGAGGCAGACAATGTCAGTTGCCTATCCATCAGTATCCTTCCTTGCCAACAAAGCCCTAAATTTGGTTATCCAGGCTTTTTTAGTTTGCTTTGTTTTTCTAGGCGCCAGCCTAGCCCCAGCCCAGTAGGGAAGAATCTTGATTAGTCTGAACCAAAATTGGTGATTCCATTCTTCTTATCAGTGATTGACTTGGGAAAGGGGATATGTTCCAATTCTGGCTAAGATATGTAAGAGAAAGCCTCCCTGGAGAAAGATAAAGAAGGTTTGAGGAACAGTTCTTAGGTTTTATAAGAAGAACTCTAGGTATTGCAATACCCACTTTATTTGACCCTAGATATTGATGCATGAGGGTGCAAGGCCTGGAGCTGCTGCAGCTCTATTGAGAACATGAGGATACCCAACTGCTGAAAACTACAGAAAAGAAAAGTAGAAAGAATCTGGTATTTTATATGATTCACTAGTTGAATTAACCTATTCTGGAATCTCCCTGTCTTGGGATACCTTGTTATATAAGGATTTTTTTAAGTCTTATTATTTAAGCTACTTTTAAATTTGGATTCTTAGTTTCTTTTCTTATTATTTTAGGATCAGGGAATACACATATAGGTTTGTTACATGGGTAAATTGCATGTTGATGGGGTTTCGTGTACAAATGATTTCATCACCCAGGTGGTGAGCATAGTACCTGACAGGTAGTATCTCCCCTCAAGTAGGCCCCAGTGTCTATTGTTACCTTCTTTGTGTCCACGTATATTCAATGCTTAGCTCCCACTTATAAATGGCAACATGCAGTATTTCGTTTACTGGTTCTGTGTTAATGGATAATAGCCTCCAGCTGCATCCATGTTGTTGCAAAAATCATGATTTTGTTTTTTTATGGCTGTATAGTATTTCATGATATATATGTACTACGTTTTCTTTGTCCAGTCTGCCACTGATAGGCATCTAGAGTGAGTCCATGTCTTTGTTATTGTGAAAAGTGCTGCAATGAACATATGGGTGCACATGTCTTTTTAGTAGAACTATTTATATTCCTTTGGGTATATACTCAGTAATGGGTTTGCTGTATCAAATGGTAGTTTTGTTTTAAGTTCTTTGAGAGATCTCCAAACTGCTTCCCTGAACTAATTTACCTTCCTACCAGCAATGTATAAGTGTTTCCTTTTCTCTGCAACCTTGCCAGCATCTGCTATTTTTTGACTTTTTAATAATAGCCATTCTGACTGGTTTCAAGTAGTATCTCATTGTGGTTTTGGTTTGCGTTTCTCTAGTGATTAGTGATGCGGAGCATGTGGACTAGTTGTGAGAAAAATTTCTACCTATGCAGGACTACTTAATAAGTATTTGTTGAATTAATGAATCAATTAAAGAATGAATGGCTGAGGCCTAAAAGGATGACAATGCCTAGAAGGATTATAGACTTTGGGTTGGAAAGAATCTGGGGGATAGTATAGAGTTGGAGTATATTCAAGTTTACAAAAGGAAACAATGAAAAAATGGAAACTTGAGCAGATTTTGGACTTCCCCAGACCGGTCTCCACAAACTCCCCACCCTACTTTCCTCCAAGTTAGTTGCTCCAGAGGTCCTAGTTTCCATTTGGCACCAGCTGAGCTACAAAAATTTGCAGTCATGATATTTCCCCATGGGTCCCAAGATTGGCGACTTGCCTCAAAGACACTGAAGAGAAAACGGACCTCCACCCAAGAAAATTGAGCAGGTCCTCAAGAGAATCTCCTGCTGTGTTCTTCCCTGATTGTTGCAGCAGAACGAGGTGACAGAAATCCAGCTGGGAGTGTCCAGTAGAAGTGGCCCTCAGGGTTTCTTCTTTCATTGTATAAGTTATTTGTTCACACCAATTTGTTAAAAGCTGTGGATTCCACTGGTGAGATCATGAGCACATTCATTTTCTCCTCCCAGAAGAAACTTTTTCTTGTGTCATCCTCAGCATTCTCGCCAGATGAAGCATCTTTTCTGTTGTCATTACTGCATAATTACTCCTCTTGGATTCTGCAACTTGACATGAAATATTCTCTTTCTTACTGCCAAATTTAAAATTCATGTGTTAGCTAACTACTGAGAAAAAAAAAAAAAGGATCTTACCTTGTGTCATAAGTCAATATAAATCCTATGAGATTAAAAATTTAGGGTTAAAAAATAAGCCACAAAAGCAGTAAGAAAAGTATAAATGAGTATTCATAACACCTTATAGTAGTGTTGTAACTTCTAAATATGGCACTAAAGGTAGAAGCCATACAGGAAAAAAAAATGAATGGATTCAGCTATAAAAAAAAATTAAACTTCTGGAGTGAAAAACTGAAGACTGGGGGTCAGAAGTGAGGAGGTGATCAACTTGTCATTATGCACCTTTTCGTACTGCTTTTGTGACTATGGATTTCAAATCCACAATTTTTTAAATTTGAAATTATTTTCAAATGAAATAATCATGTGAAAAATGTAAACTTCCATAGTCAAAACAATAAAAGACAAATAATAGAGTAAAAAGGAAAATGCAACATCTATCATAGACATAGGTTACTACATTTAATATGTGAGGAGCTAATAAATATTAACAATGCCATGTAACCTTGTGTTCAGAAATGGTCTTGGCAGACAGACAAATCAAGTCAGCCCCAGTGCTCCTTCTTGCCAACTGTATGACTTGGGCCATGTTCTTTCCTTGCCTCCTTCCTTCTCTGCAAAATGAGGGAAATGTCCTCCATGGTATAATAAGAAAAATAACTGGTCTTTGTCCCAGTTGCTGGCACAGAGATCCTTAGAATCCTGGGAATTTCTTTAGTGATGAAGGTGGTTGGAGCAGTTTCTGTTCTATAAGGTGACCCTTGGTGGGCTCCTAGATAGCTTTGGGATGGGGGATGTTCACCAGGGAGACTCACCCTTGATTAAAAGATTGGAATTTTCAACCCAGCCTCCAGGGAGGGGAGAGGAGCCGGGGATTGAATCAACGGCCAATACATAATGATTTAATCAATCATGAGTACATAATAAAAACCTCCGTAAAAACTCATAAACAGTGGGGTTCTGAGAGCTTCCAAGTTGGTGAACACATCCACATTTCAGGGAAGTGGCACCCCACAACTCACGTGGACAGAGGCTCCTGCCATCTGGACCCTTCCAAACCTCATTCTATGAAGGTTTGGCTGCTGAATTGTGTCCTTAAAATAAATGAGTAACAGGCCAGGCATGGTGGCTCATGCCTGTAATCCTAGCACTTTGGGAGGCCAAGGCATGTGGATCGCTTGAGCTCAGGAGTTGGAGACCAGCCTGGGCAACATGGCAAAGCCCTCCACAAAAAATTAGCTGTGCATGGTGGTGTGCACCTATAGTCCCAGCTACCTGGGGAACTGAAATGGGAGGATCGCTTGATCCTCCTTGAGCCCAGGAAGCTGAGGCTACAGTGAGCCATGATCCTGTCACTGCACTCCAGCCTGGGTGACAAAGTGAGACTCTGTCTCAAAAAAAATTAAAATTAAATAAACCAGTAACAGTAAATAATGTGTTTTCTTAGGGGGAATATAGAAGGAAAAAAAACTACAATACACTGTTACAAAAGTATAGGAGAGAAAAAAAAAGTTTTAAAATAATAAAGTGCTTTCCTGAGTTCTGTGAGTCATTCTAGCAGATAACCAAACCTGAGGAGAGGGGTCATGGGAACCCCAGTTTATAGCCATTGGTCAGAAGTACAGATGGCCCAGTACTTGCAACTGCCATCTAAAATGGAGGCAGTCTTATGGGACTGAGCTCTTAAACCTTAGAGTCTGACACTAACTTCCGGGAGTTAGTGTCAGAATTAAATAGGATCATAGGACTCCCAGGTGGTGTCAGAGAGTAGAAGTGGTGTTGGAAAAGACACCACATACATAGTGTCAGGAGGAAGTAAGACCCCTCCTACTTTTTCACACAGTTACTATAAGGATAAGATAACAGGATTTAGCAAACAATGGGCCCCAGTATTAGTATTATCATTGCTACTAGGAAAAAAAAAAAACCACCAATTGGAACACGAACAAAGATGATTAATAGGTAATTCACAATAGAAGAAAAGCAAATGATCAAACAGCAGCTAGGATGTTCAATGTCATCAATCATTAAAGAACTGCATCTTAAAGTTAGATACCATTTTCTACTCATCTAATAATTGCCAAATATTAAAAATAATGGCAATGCCAGGTGCCAACAAGGAGTCACTTCAATGGGAGCGTAAATGGTATACTTCCTTAATGGCAAAGAGGCCATTTGTATCAAAAGTCATGAAAACTATATGTATGTCCTTTGACCTCACTATTTTATTTCTAGGAATACATCCTAAAAAGCAGAAGAAAAACATAAATTTGCACAAATATTAGCTGCAAAGATGCTCCTTATGGCATTACTCATACCAACAAAAGGAAAAAAATTGGAAGCCATCTAAAAACCCTATATCCAGGGAAATCATTAAATAGAATATGTTTTATCTTTAGTAGAATATCATGCAGCTATGAAAACAAAAATATTTAATGACAGGAAAGATTTTCATGATATAATAGGTGATTAAGGGAGGTTATAAAATAGTTTGTACAGTATTTGAAATTGCATATATTCATATTTGTTTGATGAAATGTAAGCAAATATGTCAAAATATTCAGTGTAGGTTGTCTCTAGGTGCAAATTTACAGGAGGTTGTACTTTGCTCCTTACTTATCTGTAAATTCTAAAGTATCTACAATAAACATGAATTACTTTTGACGTGATTGTTTAAACAATAAACTTTTTAATGCAATTTTATTACCCTATTATGAAGACTGAAAATCTATCAAGAAAATTTTCTCTAAAGTAGTCTAAGAAACTAAAAAAAATTATTCTAGTGGGCCTTCTCAGCCTACTCTCCGTTATTTTATTCACTAATTCATTTATTTATTCTTCCAATCTCTACACAACCATAGTGACTGGATTACAGACACAATTCCAGTGGGATTTCTGTCCCAGTGAGCTCCCAGGTTAGTGCAAATCTGAGAACTCAGGACAATAGAGGCAGGCAGAATCAAAGAAAGTCAACTGCTGGGAGGAAAAAGGTGAGCATATGGGGAAGACCACAGAGAACAGCCCAGCCTGAGCCTATTACAAGGAACAGCCAGTGTAGGAGCCAGACTGGTGGAGAAGAGCAGGTAGCAGAGGGCAGTCCAGGCAGAGGGCCCAGCTTGGACAAAAGCAAGACGACTTGAAAGTACAGGCACATGTTAATTGACATGGCCAGGACATGGGGTGACTTTAAGGGAATAGCTAAAGAAAGCTGGTTTGGTCAAGATCTGGTTTGGCATTTTTCTTAATTTGCAAAAAAAGAAGTAAGGAAGCCATGCAGAGTTCTTGCCACCCCATTCATATTTGATGATAGGGTGACCCTGATCGTTCTAAATATAGTAGACTGGCCCCTCTGCCCTGAGCTGATGGCCACAATGACTTCCACAAAAGAGCCAGGAAGCCTAAGAGGTCTGAATTTCAGTAGGAACTGGATGGGCCAGTTGTCCCCAGGGGTTCCTTCTTTCTTGTAAAGGTTAAAGGCATAAAACTTTCTCTCTTGTTAAACATTGTACACACCCCAGTGTCAGCCACTCAGCTGAAAAGAAAAAAACCACAAGTAGAATTTTTGGCAGAGCAGTATTGCATTGAATGAAGAACTGTTGCACAACACTCCTTCCTTACCCTCCCTCCTTACACAAATACACATTTTTACTTTGACGGGCGAGAAGGTCGGGGGGAGTGGGGAGATTAAAATTGGAACAAGAAATGAAAGTGGGCTGCGAGAAGAAATGTCTGAAATTTCTCAATCAAGAGGGAGAAGCATCTCCCAATAAGGACCAAACATCTGCAGATTCTTCCCGTCTGTTTCTCTTGAGGTTCATCCCTGTGGTCAGAACCCAAAGAATAACCTCCCTTGCCCTTCTGCATCTATCCTTTGACTGTCAATTATGTGCCAGGCACTGTGTCCAGCCAAGGATCTCTCCAGTAAGGACTCTGGGAAAATTCAGAGAAGAATTTCCAAAGCCTCCAGCTGCAAACAGTGGTTAGGTTACTAACCAGCACATTAACGATTCAAAAGTGATGCATGATAATCAAATCTACCCTTTACTCAGCTCTTACTATATACCAAGCATGGTGCTGGGTGGTCTACAAGTTTATCTCATTTAATCCTCACAACAATGCATGCATCAGGGTCTATTATTATTGTCCCTACTTTAAGATTTAAGAAAATCTGAAGCTGGGAAACATTAATCCCAGTTTATTCAAGGCTAGTGAGTGGCAGATCTAGGATAGTTATCACCTCCCCACCTCTGCTACCCCCCCTCCTCCATTCCAATCTGTTTTCTGGTCTGACTGAGCAATTGGTATTTTCCTGAAGGGACCAGGCATCTACTTCCTCTGAACCTTTGTTCAGGATATGGTTCTCACTCAGAGAGCCCTGCCCCTCTTCCCCCTGATTAGCTGGCAGTCACCCCTATCTCTTACCCATCAGCTCAACTGTAACTTCCTCCAGGAAACCCTCCTAGACCTCAAAGGCTTCAGATTACATTACATTCAGCACAGGGATCCCCTTGTCCTTCTCTGAAAGTAAAACAACCATGCTTATCTCTAGGCTTTTTGGACATGGTTTCCCTTCCACTTAAAATGATCTTCATTCACATGTACACACATGCACACACATATATACACACTTGTTCACATGTATGCACATAAACACCTCTTTCCTCTAATCCCACTCATCCTTCAGGTAGCATAAAAGTCAACAACTCTGAGAATCCTGGTCTGAACCATTCCCACAGCCCACCCCCTCAAGACGGAGGTGCCTCTGCTCCTCAGTCCTGCAGGACACAATGCTTGCTGTGAATCATACTCTTCACACCGTTTTGTCATTGTTTCCATGGCACAATTAAACTTTAGGGGAGCAAATGCCTCTTGCCTCAGAGCCAAGCACATAATAAGTACTCAATACTTACGTGCCCCAATGTCTTGACTTGGCTTTGGTTGATATTTTCATTGTAACCAGAGATCCCATGCTTCTATGACAAGAAATGAAGAATCCTGGAAGAATAAAAACAAATCCTTGCTATACGTGTTTTTGAGAACAAACCACATTGGGGTATGTAATATCATTTTTCCAAAGGTAAGAAGTAACTTGGAGTTGGGGAGGGGAAGCCATTAGTTAAGAGGAGGAAAGACTTTACTGAAAATCAAGGCTCTCATCCTACATCCCAACATTATGAAAATGAGTTAATTATTTGTAAGGAATTCTCACAAGATATACTTTCTTTTGTTTAAAGTGACATTTATTTAATTTAAGAGGTCTATATTCAGATAGGTCATTCCTACCTCTATTCTTATCTACTCCATTCCATTCCCGAAGCCTCATTTTGGTAAAAACTTACATAACTTCCTTTAGTATCTGTCCAGTGTTTCTTTAATGTAAATATAAGCATAAATTTATTTGTTGGTTCCCACCCAAACTCTTTTTTTTTTTCTTTTCTTAACTTTTATTTTAGGTTCAGGGGGTACATGTCCAGATGTGCTGTGGGTAAACTGTGTGTCACCAGGGTTTGATATACAAATGATTTCATCACCCACGTAGTGCGCATGGTATCCAATAGGTGGTATCCCTCATCAAGTAGGTCCCTGTGTCTATTGTTCCCTTCTTTTTTTCCTTGTTCACAAAATACTTTATTATCTAGTGGTGCATACTGAGAACATACAGAAATCTGCATGGCCCACTTCACATGCAGTAGAACAATCTTCACTTTACAAGAAGTGAGTGTCAACTGTTTTATGCAATAGACAACACTTTAAAGTCACATTCTTAAAGAAAAGCTTCATTTACAAAAGAAATAAAAAGTAAAGCAGCAATTACTGCTTTTAAAAAGTAGCTGCTTTGTTCAAGAGTGGAAGGTTTATGCTTGTATTGAAAGACAACATGATCACAGATAATGAAAACAATGAACACATGAAAACGCTTTTACCATAAAGCAGTACACTTTCAAAATGAGATACACATGGTTAAAAATTTCATTATGCTGTCTATCTAACCTTTAAATATGAGGACTTTCAGAATTAGGCCTCAACATTTGTAATTAGTAAATGAAAACTATGCAGTGTTTCTATGCCACTAGGAACTGTATTTTACAAAATGTATATAAAGTCTATAGCAAGTTGATTTTTAAAAAGCAAAGTTAATAAGAAACAGTACACTGAAGGCGCTCTATCCATTAAGTGCGTTCTCTTCCAATTTTAAATGTGATGAACAGGACAAAAATTGTAACTATGCCACAGTTGCAATGCCAAAAAAAAAAAAAGATCAATTATCACACATGCAAGTAATTCTGCCACAAAGCTAACATTCCCCATTTGTCAGTTGTTCCAATAAAATGACATCTTAAAACACCAGAGCTGTCAATGGTGTAGCTTACCTTCAGTGTACTGAATGCGGTACACAACCTGCTTTTTCTTTTTTTTTTCTTAGTTTTACTTTACTTGAAGTCTGGGATATATGTGCAGAACGTGCAGGTTTGTTACATAGGTATACATGTGCCATGGTAGTTTGCTGCACCTATCAACCTATCATCTAGGTTTTAAGCCCTGCATGCATTAGGTGTTTGTCCTAATGCTCTCCCTCCCTTTGTCCCCTACCCCAACAGCCCCGGTGTGTGATGTTCCCCTCCCTGTGTCCATGTGTTCTCATTGTTTAACTCCCACTTATGAGTTAGAACATGCGGTGTTTGGTTTTCTGTTCCTGTGTTATTTTGCTGAGAATGATGGCTTCCAGCTTCATCCACGTCCCTGCAAAGGACAAGAACTCATTCTTTTTTATGGCTGCATAGTATTCTGTGGTATATATGTGCCACATTTTCTTTAAGGAGACCATCCCTGCAGGCAGGCTCAAGAAGGAACAGACCCCTTTCGGCACTGAATACATCAACGGCATGCTGCACCTAGGAAAACATGAATATAAACAGCGTTTATGCTGGCCATTTTATCTGAAGACCAAAATGAAGCCAAGTCTGCTAAAAACAAATCAACCACCCAATATTACTACTCGTTTTATAACAGATGCTTTTGTCTTTCATGTGAACTGCAACCATATACATTAGCACTGTAATTTTCTTCAGTCTTGGCAATTTAAAACAGTTCTGTGGTGAAATTTCACATAAGACACAAAACAGATTAACATTTCTAAAAGAAATTCAAATATATCATGCTTCCTCAAATCTGCTGGAGAAATATTTATAAGTTTATATTCATTAATAAAGTGCTGTGAAATTTCTTCAGTCCCTGTATTTACTCAAACCCTTGGAGTTTCTTCATCTTGCTTAAATTTTGTCCTGGATGAAGGCATGCTGTAGGGCCTGGTTGATGCTAATTCATTTAGCTAGGCCCAACATTAGAATCTGGTCCAACAAGTCCTTTAGCTGGTATACTTTTTTACATCAGTCTTCAGGAAGTGTCTGGCACCCAATCAAGTCAGCCAATAGGTCCTTAGTTGGATTAATGGTGCTCATAACAATAACTTTCTCCCTGTCTGTTACTTTATCAACTTCTATGTACATGAAGTTGAGATTTTGATCAAAATGCTGATCTTTGAATGCACCTTTTGAATCATCGTATTTGGCATCTTTCCTTTGAGATTCATCACAAGCTTCAATATACAGTTATTAGTTTTGCCAGGAAATAAAATTTTTCCAGTATAGAGTCCATTTAAGGTGCAACTTACTGACCACATATGTATACCATAGTCACAGCTTTTACCTATAATGATTTCAACAGCACGATAAAATCTACTGACAAGATAAGGTATAACGTCATTATCCGCAACATGTGAAGCCAACCCCAGAGCACAAACTTTAAAATAGTTTCTGATGATTAACCAGGATATTGTCTGGCTTGTTGTCTACATGTAGGATATCGCATATTTTGAGGAATTTCAATGCCAGGAAAAACTGCTGACTATGGGATCTTACAGCTTTAATATGAAAACCAGTATCTTTATCATATTTTTTAACACCTCTTGTAAGTTTATACTGAGAGGCTCGAATATGAGACAGAGATATTTGTGATAGAAGCACCTGAAGAGTCGCAGACAATGAAGTTTGTCATCAGGATCGGCATCAAATTCTTTCAAGAATTTATGTTTCTTATGTTTACTTCTGTGTTTATACTTTTTTTACTTATTTTGTTCTTATTTTGAGATTGGTCTTCTGATACTTCTCCATTTTCTTCATGTATACTCTTTTCAGAATTATCAGCATCTTCCATCTCCGGCTGTTCCCACAGCGTCTGGGTCTCCGCCGGGGCCATCTTGAACTTCCTGACTCTGCCGCCACTGTGATGGTGGCTTCCTGGACCGTGAAAGGCAGTGGAAATGGAAGAAGGAAAAGAGCTGCCGCACATGTGCCTCTTGTTCCCTTTTTAGTGTTCATGTGTACTCAATGTTTAGCTCCCACTTTTGAATGAGAACAGGCAGTATTTGGTTTTCTGTTCTGCATTAATTCACTTAGGATCATAGCTTCCAGCTGCATCCATGTTGCTGCAAAGACCATGATTTTGTTTTTTATGGCTTCATAGTATTCCATGGTGTATATGCACTACATTTTCTTTATCCAATCTAGGTTGAGTCCATGTCTTTGCTATTGTGAATAGTATTGCAATAAATATACGGGTGCATGTGTCTTTTTGGTAGAATGATTTATTTTCCTTTGGGTATATACCCAGTAATAGGATTGTTGGGTCAAATGGTAGTTCTTAGTTCTTTGAGAAATCTCCAAACTGCTTTCCACAGTGACTGAATTAATTTGCATTCCCACCAGCAGGGTATAATTGTTCCCTTTTCTCCTCAACCTTGCTAACATTGTTGTTTCTTGACTTTTTAATACTCGTCATTCTGACTGGTGTGAGATGGTATCTCATTGTGGTTTTGATTTGCATTTCTCTAATGATCAATGTTGTTGAGCATTTTTTCATATACTTGTTGCCACATGTATGTCTTCTTTTGAGAAGTGTCTGTTCATGTCCTTTGCCCATTTTTTAAAGAGGTTGCTTGTTCTTCACTTGTTGATTTAAGTTCCTTATAGACTCTGAATATTAGACTTTGTCAGATGCATACTTTGCGAATGTTTTCTCCCATTTTGTAGGTTGACTGTTTATTCTGTTGATAGTTTATTTTGCTGTGCAGAAGCTCTTTAGTTTAATTTGACCTCACTTGTCTGTATTTGCTTTTGTTGCAGCTGCCTTTGGAGACTTCATCATGAAATCTTTGTCAAGGCCTATGTCCAGAATAGTAATTTTTAGGTTTTCTTTTATGGTCTTTATAATTTTAGGTCTTATATTTAAGTCTCTAATCTATTTCGAGTTGATATTTATGTATGTGGTAAAAGGAAGGAGCTTGGTTTCAATCTTCTGCATATGGCTAGCCAGTTATCACAGCACCATTTAATCAATAGAGAGTCCTTTCCCATTGCTTGTTGTTGTCGGCTTTCCCAAAGATCAGATGGTTGTAGATGTGTAGCTTTATTTCTGGGTTCTCTAACCTGTTTTATTCGTCTATGTGTCTGTTTTTATAACAGTTCTATGCTGTTTTGCTTACTGTAACCTTGTAGTATAAAGTCGGGTAGTGTGATGCCTCCAGCTTTGTTTTTTTACTTACGATTGCTTTGACTATTCAGGCTTTTTTTATTCCATATAAATCTTAGAATTGTTTTTTCTAATTCTGTGAAAAATGATTTGGTAGTTTGATACAAATAGCATTGAATCTGTATATTGCTTTAGGATGTATGGCTATGGTTTTTTGGTTTTTGTTTTTTGTTTTTTGAGACATAGTCTTGCTCTATCACCAGGCTGGAGTGCAGAGGCACAACCTCGGCTCACTGCAACCTCCACCTCCTGAGTTCAAGAGGTTCTCCTGTCTCAGCCTCTCAAGGAGTTGGGATTACAGGTGTGTGCCACCACCCCCAGCTAATTTTTTGTATTTTTAGTAGAGAGGGGGTTTCACCATGTTAGCCAGGATGGTTTCAATTTCCTGATCTCGTGATCCACCCGCCTCGGCCTCCCAAAGTGCTGGGATTACAGGCATGTGCCACCCTGCCCAGCCGGCCATTTTAACATTGATTCTTCCTATCTATGAGCACGAACCATTTCTTCATTTGTTTGTGTCATCTCTGATTTCTTTCAGTGGTGTTATGTAATTCTTGTAGGATATTTCACCTCCTTCTTTTAGCTGTATTCCCAGGTATTATTCTTTTATGGCTATTGTGAATGGGATTGCATTTTTTATTTGACTCTCAGGTTGGACATTATTTGTGTATAGAAATGCTACTGATTTTTGTGCATTGATTTTGTATCCTGAAACTTCAGTGAAGTTGTTTATCCATTCCAGGAGCCTTTGGGCAGAGGCTATAGGGTTTTATAGGTATAATAGCATCTGTGAAGAGAAATAGTTTGACTTCCTCTCTTCCTATTTGGATGACTTTTATTTCGTTCTCTTGCCTGATTTCTCTGGCTGGGACTTCTAGTACTATGTAAATAGGAATGGTGAAAGTGGGCATCCTTGTCTTGTTCTAGTTCTCAAGGAGAATGCTTCCAGTTATTGCCCATTCAGTAGGATGTTGGCTGTGGGTTTGTCATAGATGGCTTTTTTTCTTTTGAGATATGTTTCTTCCATTTTTAGTTTGTCGAGGAATTTTAGTATGAAGAGATGTTGAATTTTATCAAAAGCCTTGTTGTTTTTAGCCTTGTTTATATAATGAATCACATTTAGTGATTTGCATATGTTAAACCCAACTTGCATCCCAGGAATAAAGCCTACTTGTTTGTGGCCAATTAGCTGTTTGATGTGCTTCTAGATTTGGTTTGCTAGTATTTTGTTGAGGATTGCTGCATCTATGATCTTCAGGAATACTGGCCTTAAGTTTTCTTTTTTTATCTTGTCTCTGCCAGGTTTTGGTATCAGAATGATGCTGGTCTCAGAGAATGAGTTATGGAGGAGTCCCTTTACTTCAACTTTTTTGGAATAATTTCAGTAGGGTTCATACCAGTTCTTCTTTGTACATCTAGTAGTATTTGGCTGTGAATCCATCTAGTCCAAGGCTTTTTCTGGCTGGTAGGATTTTTTTTTAATTACTTATTCCATTTCAGAACTTATTATTGGTCTGTTCAGGATTTCAATTTCCTCCTGGTTCTATCTCGGGAGGTTGCATGTTTTCAGGAATTTACCCATTCATTTTTCTTTATTTTTGTCTGCCTGCATTGATTCAAAGGAACAGTCTTTGAGCTCTGAGATTATTTCCTCAGCTTGCTCTATTCTGTCATTAATGCTTCCAATTGCATTATGAAATTACTGTAATGAATTTTTAATTTTCTGAAATTCAGTTTGGTTCCTTCTTCAAGTGGCTACATCATGTTTCAACTGTTGGACTGTTTTACTTGGATTCAGTTTCAACTTTCTCTTCTATCTCATTGAGCTTCCTTGTTATCCGGATTCTGAATTATATGTCTGTCATTTAGCCATTCCACTCTGGTTAAGAACCATTGCTGGGGAGCCAGTGCAGTCATCTGGAGGTAAGAAGACACTGGCTTTTAGAATTGCCATAATTCTTGCACTAGTTCTTTCTCATCTGTATGGGCTGATGTTCCTTTAATCTTTGAAGTTGTTGTCCTTTGAATGGGTCTTTTTGCTTGTATATTCTTTGATGTCCTTAAGGGTTTTATTGTGGCATAAGTTGGGTCTAATCAATTGGCTTCATTTCTGGATGCTTTCAGGAGGCCAAGGCTCTGCTCAACACTCCTGAGCTTCATGCTCTCATCCTGAGGAGCTGGCATCAAGCCTACAGCTTTGCTCTCTGGCCCCTCTAGGTCAAGCACCTGTTGCATTGGAGAAGCTGAGGTGTTCCCAGTGTGCTAGCAACAATATTCAGATGGGGGCTGCCAACAAAAGTGCTGTGACAGGATGGTGGTGGGTACACAAGAGAGTACACTGTGACAGGGGAGCCATGGATGACAGGGGAGCCATGGGCAGCAGGGCAGCAGGGAGCTGCCAGCAAGTGCACACCAACAGGGCAGCAGGAAGCCATGGGTGAGTGCCCACCAATAGGGCAGCAGGGGGACTACATATGTGTGCATGCTGGCTGGGCAGCAGTGGGGCTGTTGCAACATGGCTGGGAAGAGTCTACAGGTTGGTATGTACTAGTGGGAATCTCTGCAAAAGTATTCCATTGGGAAGGAGGGGGCTGCCAGTGAAAGAGATTTGATGGTGGCTGCTGGCAAGCATTTCAGTGGGGCAGCTAAGGTTGTGCTGCAAGTGGATGTAGCCAGGCAGGGACCCTAGGAGAGGCTGGCAGATGGGACATTCATTTGAGACTGGCCCCATCCCACAGGAAAGATAGCCCTGCTGTCTCCAGATCCAGCAACTAACAAAGGCTAAAGTCACCTAGAGGAATATGGGTGCTCATGGGATGGGTGACCATGGCTTGGGATGGGTGCTCATGGCTGTGTGCTCCACTGCAGCCTTTCCCATGCCAACCCTCTGGGATCCACACAGACAGGAGTTCTGTCTTTGCTAATTCTCTGGACAGTTCTCCCTGCCAACTCAAATGTCTGTAAGGGTTGTGGGTCTCTTGTAGCTAAGATCCCAAGGTCTGTGGCAAGAGTGGGCCTCTTCATGCCTATTTCATTCACCCTTCCCCTAGGAGCCCCTCAGGGCCAAGAACAGTTCCAGTGGTCAGCAACCCTGTGCAGGTTTCCCACCTTCCTCCCCTTTCAGCCCCAGGGCTTGCATCTTCCCTGTATCCACTCTCAATTCCTTCTTTTCAAAGATCTGTTTGGAGTATGCCAGTCTGCTTGATGTTCTGGTTGCTCTTGGTGGGAGAAGCTCTTCCTGGCTGTGTCTAGTTGGCCATCTTGGCTCTTCTCCCTGAAATACTCTTTCAACGCTAATGGTTCATATTTGATATAATCTTTACCTTGAAACGAAGATGTTTCCTTTTTTGTTTGCATTGGGAAATTGTATTTACTGCCTGTTGTGGTTTCAATGAGCTCTCCAAAGTTCATGTGTGGGAAACTTTATTCCTAAACCAACCGTGTTAAGAGGCAGGACCTTTAAGAGGTGAGTAGGTCATGAGGGCTCTGCCTCATTAATGGATTAGGGCTGTTATCATGGGAGTGATTTCTTATAAAAAGATGTTTTCAGCCCCCTTCCCTCTCTCTCTTATCGTCCATCACATGATGCTACAAGAAGGCCCTTACCAGATGCCAGCACCTTGATCTTAGACTTTCCACCCTCAAGAAATGTGAGGAAATAAATTTCTTTCCCTGAAAAATTACTCAGTTTTGAGTATTCGACACAGAATAGCACCACAAAACAGACTAAGAACTCGCCTTATATTTGTTATGAGAAATTAAACTTATTTATCATGCTTATAATAGTTAACCCATTGACTTAAAATCTCATACATCTTCATGCATTTAATCCAAGTAACAACTGAAATGGTACAAGGTCCCTTGGGATTAGGAGAATATATTTGTAAGTTTATCCCCCATTATATAGTTTATACAATTAAAAATAGAGTTTTATATAAGATTCATTTTAAAATCCAATGCAAGTGAAAATCAACAATGATAAGTCATGTTAATAGCATGTACCCTTGATATAATATACTAAAAACGAACCTCTGTGGTCTTCGCCCCCCAAATGCATAACTCCAGTCTAATAATGAGAAAAACATCAAACTCCAATTTAGGGAATTTTACAAATTACCTGAACAGTATGCCTCAAAATTGCCAAAGTCATTGGGGGGGAAAAAAAAAAAGTCTGAGAAACAGTCACAACCAAGAGGAGCCTATGGGACATGACAACTAAATGTAATATGATATCCTGGATGGGATCTTGGAACAGAAAAAGGATATTAGGTTAAAACTATGGAAATCTGAATGTAATTTAGATCTTCCCCACAATCCTAGTTGAACCAGCTTAGTTCAACCAATAGTCAGCCTACTCCTAGACATGTGATAAAGTTCATCCAAGATAAACATAGCTACATAACTGACTCATAGCTGTCCACAAACACATCAGCGAGCCCAGCCAAGACCAAGTCTAGTCCAGATCATCTGAATCCCACTGAATCCTAAGTTAAATAAATATTTTGTGGTTGTTTCTTACACAGTATTTTTGTGGCAATCTACAGTGGATTGCCCAACTGGAACACGATTATTGGTACATCCTAACAGGAAAAAGATATTTTGGTGAAGAAGAAAGAGGGGGAAAATTCCAGGAGATATGGAGGTTTATGTACTCCAAAAATCTAGTATACTCACTAAACTCTAGTATAGTGATTAAGCATGTTGAGCTCTTGCGTAAGACTACTTGGGTTCAACTCACCATCAACTACTTGGTTCTGTGACCTTGAGCAAGTGACCTGAATAACTCCTTTATATGTAAAATGGTGATAACAATAGTACATATCTCCTATGTACAGAACTGTAAAGTTCAAAAGAGTTGTAAGTATAAATTTATTACAACAGTGTCTGGTACATATAGTACATACTCATTAATGTTATCTAGCAGTAGTGATACTAGCAGTAGTAATAAAGTAGTAGTGGTATCCTCAAGTGAATCTGTCTACCCAGAATGTCCTTTCCACACTTCTTTACCTGAATAATTTCTAATCCTCATTAAAACTCTTGTTATCTCCCCCAAGGAGACTTTCCTTTATATCTTTCCTTTGGATTTGCATAGAACCCAGTACTTTTCCCTTTCCCTGTAGCTTGGGACATAATTTTGAAATTTTCTTTCTATGTATTTGCCTTTTCCTCTAGACTTTAAGTTTCTTGAGGATACATTCTATACCTTGTTGTTATCTTTGTAACCCAAATGTGAGCTTCATGCCACAAGCATATGCGCCTTAAGATCTAGACAAGATAAAAAATGAACAGCTAAATAAAATGTGATCAACGGACCAAGATGGCCAATTAGAAGCAGCTGCAGTACATGGCACTAACGAAGAGGAATAAAAGTAGCAAGTGAATTCAGCACCACCAACTGAGATATCCAGTTTCTTGTACTGGGACTGACTAAGCAAACAACTCAACCCACAGATAATGAAGAAAACCAGGGTGGGGCAATGGCCCAGCCAGAAGCTGCATGGAGCCAAAGGAACCCCCACCCCCAACCAAGAGAAGCAGTGAGTAATTGTGTGACCCTGCCTGAGAAACCACAATTCTCACACAGAACTTTGCAACTTGTGAATCAGCAGATCCCCTCGTGAGCCCATGCCACCAGGGCCTTAGGTCTGACACACAACGCTGTGTGGAGTCTTAGCAAAGCAGCTGCTCAGGCATGCACAGAGACCTAGGAGGGTTACATACTCCAGCCCTAGGATCCCGAGCAAGGCAGGATACCTGTTCATACCCCTAGGAAGCGGGCTGAATCCAGGGAGCCAAGCAGCATCATTCTGCAGGTCCCTCTTCCATGGCACCTCATACTGGCTTGGAATTCCAGCCAGCCAACAGCAACAGGCTGGAGTCTGCCTGAGACAGGACCAAGTTCCTGAGGGGAGGGGCAGCCCATCTCTGTGGTTCAGTCACCTCAGCCATTCCCGCCTCCTGGCTGTGGAGAATCCAAACGGTCTAGACAAGGAAGGGTCCCCCTATGACACAGCACAACTGTTTTGCCAGATCGTGGCTAGACTACTTCTTTAAACAGGGCCCCAATCCATTCCTCCTCACTGGGTGGGACCTCCTTGTGGGGGCTTCAGCCACTCCAACCAGGGTTATGCAGACACAGCTCTGATCTCTCCCTGGGATGGAGCTCCCAGGGGAGGGGCAGCCACCGTCTCTGTCGTTCAGGCAACTCAGCCATTTCAGTCTGCCAGCTTTTGAGAGTCCAAATCGTCCAGACAAGGAAAGGTCCGCCTCAGTGCAGCACATCTGCTCTACCAAAAAGCAGCCAGACTGCTTCTTTAAATGGATCACTGATCCTGTTCCTCCTGACTGGATGAGACCTCCCAACAAGATTCTCCAGCCACCTCCTACAGGTACATTCAGGCTGGCAACAGGTCAATTCCACCCTGGGACAGAGCTTTCAGAGGAAGGAGCAGGTTGCCATCATTGCTGTTTCACAGCCTTCACTGATGATACCTCCAGGTACAAAAAACACTGAGGCAACTAGGGTCTGGAGCGGATCCCCAGCAAACCACAGCCACCCTATAGAAGAGTGGCCTGACTGAAAAAAAAAAAAAAAACGAAAACAACAACATCAACAAAAATGACCCCACAAAAACCCCATTCAAAGGTCAGCAACCTCAAAAACCTAAGGTAGATAAGCCCACAAACATGTGGAAGATTCAACACAAAAATGCTGAAAACTCAAAAAGCCAGAGTACCTCTTCTCTGCCACATGACCACAACACCTCTCCAGCAAGAGCACAGAACTAGATTGAGGCTGAGATGGCTGAATTGACAGAAGTAGGCTTCAGAAGGTGGGTAATAATGAACTTCAATTAGCTAAAGAAACATGTTGTAACCCTGTGCAAAGAAGCTAGGAATCATGATAAAACAATACAGGAGCTGATAGCCGGAATAGCCAGTTTAGAGAGGAACATAACTGACCTGATGGAGCTGAAAAACACAAAAAGAGAATTTCACAACCTACAACAAATTGGCATACCTGAAAGAGATGGGGAGAATGGAATCAAATTGGAAAACATACTTCAGAATATCATCCTGGAGAACTTCCCCAACCTAGCAAGACAGGCCAACATTCAAATTCAGGAAATGCAAAGAATCCCAGTAAAATACTGCACAAGAAGCTCAACCTCAAGACATGTAATCTTCAGATTCTCCAAGACTAAAATGAAAGAAAAAATGTTAAGGGCAGCCAGAGAGAAAGGCCAGGTCATCTACAAAGGGAAGCCCATCAGATTAACAGCAGACCTCTCAGCAGAAAGTATTTAATCCAGAAGAGATTGGGGGCAAATATTCAACATTATTGAAGAAAGGAATTTTCAACCCAGAATTTTTTATCTGGCCAAACTAAGCTTCATAAATGAAGGAGAAATAAGATCCCTTTCAGACAAGCAAATGCTGAAAGAATTTGTAACCACTCAGCCTGTTTTGCAAGAGCTTTTGAAGGAAACACTAAATATGGAAAAGAAAAACTATTACCAACCATGACAAAAACACACTGAAGTACACAGGCAAGTGACACTATAAAGCAATCACATAAACATATCTGCAAAATAGCCAGCCGGTATCATGATGACAGGATCAAATTCACACATAACAATACTAACCCTAAATGTAAATGGGCTAAATGTCCCAATTAAAAGACACAGAATGGCAAGCTGGATAGAGAACCAAGACCCATTAGTACGTCATCTTCAAGAGACCCAATTCACATGCAAAGACACATGTAGGCTCAAAATAAAGAGAAGGAGGAAAATTTACCAAGGAAATGGAAGACAGAAAAAATCAAGGGTAGCAATCCTAGTCTCTGACAAAACAGACTTTAAACCAACAAAGATTAAAGAAAGACAAAGTAGGGCATTACATAATGGTAAATAGTCTAATTCAACAAGAAGAGCTAAATGTCCTAAGTATATATGCACCGAATACAGGAACACCCAGATTTATAAAGCAACTTCTGAGAGATCGATCTACAAAGAGACTTAGATTTCCACAGAAAAATAGTGAGAGACTTTAACATCCCACTGACATTATTAGACAGATCATCAAGGACAGAAAATTAACAAAGATATTCAGGACCTGAACTCAGCTCTGGATCAAGCAGGCCTGATAGATATCTACAGAACTCCCCACCCAAAACAACAGAATATACATTCTTCTCATTGCCACATGGCGCTGACTCTAAAATTGATCACATAATTGGAGGTAAAACACTCCTTAGCAAATACAAAAGAACTGAAATCATAACAGTCTCTCAGACCACAGTGCAATCAAATTAGATCTCAAGAAATTCACTCAAAACCACACAATTACATGGAAATTGAACAATCTGCTCTTGACTGACTCTTGGGTAAATAGTGAAATTAAGGCAGAATCAAGAAGTTCTTTGAAACTAATAAGAACAAAAAGGTAATGTGTCAGAATCTCTGGGGTGCAGTTAAAGCAGTGTTAAGAGGGAAATTTATAGCACTAAATGCCCACATCAAAAAGCTATAAGGATCTCAGGTTAACAACCTAACATCACAACTAAAAGAACAAGAGAACCAAGAGCAAATAAATCCCAAAGCTAGCAGAAGACAAGAAATAACCAAGGTCAGAGGGGAACTAAAGGAGACAGAGATACAAAAAATCCTTAAAAAAATTAATGAACCCAGGAGCTGGTATTTTTTGTAATTAACAAAATAGATGGACTGCTAGCTAGACTAATAAAGATGAAAAGAGAGGAGAACCAAATAAACACAATAAAAAATGATAACGGGGATACTACCATTGACCCCCCCAGAAATACAAACAACTGTTGGCGAATTCTATCAATACCTCTATGCACATAAACTAGAAAATCTAGAAGAACTGAATAAATTCCTGGACACCTTTGCCCTCCCAAGACTGAACCAGGAAGAAAAGTGAATCCTTGAATAGACCAATAAAAAGTTCTGAAATTGAGGCAGTACTAAATAGCATACCAACCAAAAAACAAACAAACAAACACAAGTCCAGGATGAGATAGATTCACAGCTGAATTCCACCAGACATAAAGAAGAACTGGTACTATTTCTACTGAAACTATTCTAAAACATTAAAGAGAAGGGACTCCTCCGTCATTCTATGAGACCAATATCATCCTGATACCCAATCCTGATAGAGATACAACAAAAAAGAAAACTTCAGGCCAATATTCCTGATGAACATTGACGCAAAAATCCTCAGTAAAATATTGGCAAACCAAATCCAGCAGCACCTCAAAAAGCTTATTCACCACAATCAAGTTGGCTTCATCCCCAGGATGCAAGGTTAGTTCAACATATGCAAATCAGTAAATGTGATTCATCACATAAGCAGAACTAAAGACAAAAACCACATGATTATGTCAAAAGATACAGAAAAGGCCTTCAGTAAATTCAACATCCTTTCCTGTTAAAAATTCCCAGTAGGTATTGAAGGAACATACCTCAAAATAATAAGGGTCATATATGACAAACCCACAGCCAATATCATACTGAATGGGCAAAAGCTTGAAGCATTCCCCTTGAAAGCCAGCACAAGACAAGCATGCCCTCTCTCATCACTCCTTTTCAACATAGTATTGAAAGTTCTGGCCAGAGCAATCAGGCAAGAGAAAGAAATAAAGCATATTCAAATAGGAAGAAAGGAAGTCAAATTATCTTTGTTTGCAGATGACATGATCTTATATCTAGAAAAACCCATCATCCCAGCCCAAAAACTTCTTAAGCTGATATGCAACTTCAGCAAAGTCAATGTGCAAAAATTTCTAGCATTCCTAGACACCAAGCAACAGGCAAGCAGAGAGCCAAATAATGAATGAACTCCCATTCACAATTGCTACAAAGAGAACAAACTACATAGGAATATAGCTAACATGGGAAGTAAAGGACATCTTTAAGGAGAACTACAAACCACTATTCAAAAAATCAGAGAGGACACAAACAAAAGGAAAAAAAATTCATGCTCATGGATAGGAAGAATCAGTATTGTGACAATGGCCATACTCCCCAAAGTAATTTATAGATTCAATGCTATTCCCATTAAACTACCATTGATGTTCTTCACTGAATTAAAAGAGAGTGTTTTAACATTCATATGGAACCAAAAAAGAGCCCAAATTACAAGACAATCCCAAGCAAAATCAACACAACTGGAGGCATCACGCTACCTGACTTCGAACTATACTACAAGGCTACAGTAACCAAAACAGCATGGTACCAGTACACAAACAGACACATAGACAAATGGAACAAAATAAAGAACTCAGAAATAAGGCTGCACACTTACAACCATCTGATCTTTGACAAACCTAACAAGATAAGCAATGGGAAAAGGATTCCCTATTTAATTAATAGTGCTGGGAGAAATGGCTAGCCATATGCAGAAAATTGAAACTGGACCCCTTCCTTTCATCATATACAAAAATTAACACAAGATGGTTTAAAGACTTAAATGTAAAACCCAAAACTATAAAAACCCTACAAGAATGAAAACCCAAGAGATAGACTAGAGGAGCCCTAAGGTATCCATTAAACATTATTCATTAACTTCTCTCCTCTGCATCCACAATAGTCCTAGTTATGAACCACCCATGGGGGAAATGACAAAATAATCACTCAAATTATTTTCTGTGTCCGTGGCTCAAATGAGGCTCCCAGCTGAGAAAGACTGGAATAGATTGAGGCAGGTCTAAGGACATGGAGTCTGGGTTCCTAGAAATATGATATGAGAAGGAGGGTTTCTTGGCTATTTCAGGCCTGGGAGGAAAAGAATGACCCAGAACTTTAAATATTAGAAGACTCTTTTGATCTCCTTATGTGGCCTTCTCCTATGGTTTCTCTTTTCTCAGGAAACCACATCAAGGTCCCAACAAAGGGGCCTCATGTCCATGGAAGACTCAACATTTAAACGTTTCTACCTTAATTCTAATTATGGTTATACATCACAGACTTGTGATGTCAGGACTGAAAGAAGCATTCATCATACACCTTTAAGCTTGTGTCCATAACCAAACAACATCTCCTAGAAAGTCCAATGAATGATATGTATGCCCAAATGTAAGCCAACTCTATATGTAGGAATAAGTCCCATTTTTCCTATCAAAATACCAATTTTAAGAAAAATTCTTGGCCAAGCCAAATATTAAAGCTTTTAGGAGTACACATAAACTAGTCATATTTTTATTCATAGTATTTAATATGGCCATTAAGTTATACAAACACATCTAAAATAACCTAATAAAAAACTATATTATGCAGAAATACTGCTTTTTCCCATTCTCATGGATATTACAATGTTTATTCAAAATCTTTATTGTGTATCTTCAACATCTTTATAATCATTAAATCAGTTCTCCAGAGTGTATCATCTATACTTCTGTGTAAGTTAACCCATGAATTGTACTCATACTGCACATGTAATCTCAAGCAACAGGTGCCCATTTTTATAACATGCAAAGATTTTGTTTTCATTTGTCTTCTGGTGCATACTTGTGATCTTCAAAGAGTAACCACTTAAATTTATCATTTTATAAAGCCATCTGTTAAAAACTTATTTACACTCCTACCTACCACTTATATTTGGGAAACTGTGCCTACCCCAAGAAAAAGACTGAATCTGGGTTAGAGACCTTTGCTGCATTCTGACTATACCATGTTATTTCTGTAATCATCTAAAACTAGTGTTGCTTGAGATCATTTCAGGTTAGTTGTCTTCCTCCATCATTATACTGATGATGGGAAAAAAAATTGTTAAGATAGCACATAATCAGACACTCCACAAGGATTTGAATATGAAGAAACTCCCTCTTCTCTTTGAAGTAATAACAAAGTGAATTGAGTAAAGAACTTGCCTTATATTTGGACATGGAGAATAATACTTTTTATTATCTGTTTCAGCCTATGAATATCACAAATATACTGCAATGTACTTTTAGTGTTAAAAGTTTTAAATTGTAAGTGTTTTTCATTTAAAATAATATATATAAATGCTATATTTTATTTTGCTGATTTTTACGTAAACTGTAAGGCCCTCAAAATATAAATGAAGCCTGCTTACATTAGTTCCTCTCTCCATATATAGAGATCTCCATCCTTCTTGTTTTGTCTGTAAGCTTTCTCATTCACCATCCTGAAATCCATTTATTTACTCAAGGAACACTTTGTAAGCCACTGCAATCATCAGGTTCTACTAGTTCATGAACATCAAAGGGCACAGAATGATCTCAAGTTGTCAAAAGTCAATGGTATAGAACACAAATTCATTTCAAAATATTTGTTGTTTTCCTTAAATTTACATTTTTTGTTTCAATTTGAGAAGAGTTGAGTAGTTTCTTTGCTGTCTTTACTGAATTTAATTTAAGTTCCTTTATTTGTCTCTTGACTTTTCAAATAGCTCTCACCACGACCAAAATATGAAGGCTTGAATGAACCAAATATTGAAGGGGATTCCAAGAGTCTGACCTGGCCCAAGCAGCAAGTTCATTCTAGAAAATGGTGAGAAGAATGTACAACAGGAGAACTTGACCAGGTATTTCCTTTTAGATAATGGAGAGTCACTGAATATTTTTTAGCTAACAGCTGATGCTGTGGTTTGAATGTTTGTGTCTCCTCCAAAATTCATGTTGAAACTTAATCCCCAATGTATCTGTATTAAGAGGTGAGGCCTTTAGGAGGTGATTATGCCCTGAGGGCTCCACCCTTCTTAATGGAATTAGTGCCTTACAAGAGGGCTTGAGAGGGCTTGAGAGGGTGACTTCAGCACTTCTCTTTTTCCATGTGAAAACACAGTACAAAGGCACCAACTATGAATCAGAGAGTAACCCCTTATGGAACATCTAATTTGCTAGCACCTTGATCTCAAACTTACCAGCCTACAGAACTGTGAGAAACTGATTTCTTTTGTTTATAAGTTTATGCTATTTTGTTGCACTTTAAGGAACTAGAAGAATAAGAACAAACAAAACCCCAAGTTGGCAGGAGGAAGGAAATAATAAAGCTCAGAGCAAAAGTAAACAAAATAGAGATTTTTCTAAAACTCCAAAAGATCAATAAAATGAAAGTTGTTTTTTTGAAAAGATAAACAAAACAAACCTTCAGATAGACTAAGAAAAAAGAAGACAACTCAAATAAATAAAATCACAGATGAAAAAGATATAACAACACAGAAATACGAAGAATCCTAAGAGACTATTACGAAAACTATATGCCCATAAATTTAATAACATAGAAGAAGTGGATACATTTCTGTACACACATGGCCCATATTAACTTATGAAGAAATAGAAAATCTCGGTAGATTGATAACAAAGGAGAAAATTGAATCAGTAATTTAAAAGTCTTCCATAAAAGTAAAGCTCAGAACATGATGGTTTCACTGCTGAATTCTACCAAACATAAAGAATTGACACCAATTCTCAGCAAACTATTCCAGAAAATCGAAGAGGGGGGAATTCTTTCAAACTCATCTAATTAATGTGGCGTTACTCTAATCCCCAAACCAGAAAAGGACATACCAATAAAAGAAACTACAGGCCCATGTTCCTGATGAACATAGGTACCAAAATTCTCCAAAAGATACTAACAGACTGAATCCAACCACGTGTTAAAAAATCATACCAGGGATGCAAAGTGGGATTCATCCCAGGGATACAAAGATAGTTTAGCATACACAAAACAATAAATGTGATATACCACATTAACAGAAATAAAGACTAAAATTATATGATCATTTTAATATATGCATAAAAAGCATTTGACAAAATTCAACATCCCTTCATGATAAAAACTCTCCACAAATTGGATAGAGAACATATGTACCTCAACATCATAAACCCATATTTGAAAAGCCCACAGCTAATATCATACTGAATGATGAAAAGCTAAAAGCTTTTTCTGTAAGATCAGAAACAAGACAAGGATATTCACCTTCACCACTTATATTCTACCTTATATCAGAAGTCTTAACCAGAGAAGTTAGACAAGAGAAAGAACATAAAGGCATCCAAATTGAAAAGGAGAAAGTCATATTGTCCTTGTTTACAGAGGACATAATCTTATAAATAGAAAACTCTAAAGACTCCACCAAAAAACTGTTAGAACTTAAAAATTTGATAAAGTTGCAGGATACAAAATCAACATATAAAAATCCATAGCATGTCTATATGCTAATAGTGAAATGTCTGAAAAATAAATCAACAAATCAGTCCCATAGTATAATAATTTAAAAAACGTAAATAAAATATCTAGGAATAAACTAAACTAAGAAGGTGAAATATCTCTACACTGACAACTATGAAACTTTGAAAAGAATTGAAGAGGACACAAATAGAAACATATCCTATGTTTATGAATTGAAATAATTAATATTGTTAAAATGGCCATAATACCCAAAGTGATCTGCAGAATTAATGCTATCCCTATCAAAATACCAATGGCATTCTTCACAGAAATAGAAAAAACATATGTAAAATTTATATGAAACCACAAAAGACCCCAAATAGATAAAGCAATCCCGAACAACAACAAAGTAGGAGGCATCACATGACCCGACTTCAAAATATACTATAAAGCTACAGTAACCAAAACAGCATGATGCTACCATAAAAACAGACCAATGAAACAGAATTAAAAGCCCAGAAATAAATTCACACACTCATAGCCAACTGATTTGTCCAAGATGTCAAAGACACACACTGGGGGAAAAATAATCTCTTCAATAAATGGTGTTGGGCACGAACATAAGGAAGCGAACAATAGACATGGGGGACTACAAGTTGGGGAGTGAGTTGGCGGGGAGCAAGAACTGAAAAACTACCCATTGGGTACTATGCTTACTACTTGGGTGATGGGTTCGATTGTACTCCAAACTTCAGCACCACACAATAAATGCCTATAACAAACCTGCACATGTACACCCTGAATCTAAAATAAAAGTTGAAAGTAGAAATAAATAAATAATGAGTAAATTGTGCTGGAAAAATTGGGTATTCACATTCAGAAGGATGAGGCTAGACCCTTACCTCTCAGCGTTTACAGAAATCAACTCAAAATGGATTAAAAACTTAAATGGAAAACCTAAAACCAAACTACTAAAGGAAAACATAAGGGAAATACTTTATGACACTGGATTGGGCAAGGATTTTTTTTATGTAAGACCTCAAAAGCACAGGTAACAACAACAACAAAATAGACAAATGGGGCCGGGCGCGGTGGCTCAAGCCTGTAATCCCAGCACTTTGGGAGGCCGAGATGGGCGGATCACGAGGTCAGGAGATCGAGACCATCCTGGTTAACACTGTGAAACCCCGTCTCTACTAAAAAATACAAAAAACTAGCCGGCGAGGTGGCGGACGCCTGTAGTCCCAGCTACTCGGGAGGCGGAGGCAGGAGAATGGCGTGAACCCAGGAGGCGGAGCTTGCAGTGAGCTGAGATCCGGCCACTGCACTCCAGCCTGGGTGACAGCGCGAGACTCCGTCTCAAAAAAAAAAAAAAAAAAAAAAAAAAATAGACAAATGGAATTACATTAAACTAAAAGGCCTCTTTGCAGCAAAGGAAACTGTTAACAGAGTGAAGAGACAACCTACAGAATAGGAGAAAATATGTGCAAAACATACATCTGGCAAGGGGTCAGTATTTAGAATATATAAGGAACTTAAATAACTCAACAGCAATGCATAAATAAAATAAAATAACCCAATTAAAAAATAGGCAAAAGGCCCAAATAGACATTTCTCAAAAGAATACATACAAAAAGCCAAAAAGTCTTTGAAAAATGCTCAACATCATTAATCATCAGGGAAATGCAAATCAAAATCACAATGAAATACAACTCCACTACAGTTACAATGACTATTTAGAAAGAAAGAAAAGAAAAGAAAAGAAAAGAAAAGAAAGAAAAAGAAAGAAAGAAAGAAAGAAAGAAAGAAAGAAAGAAAGAAAGAAAGAAAGAAAGAAAGAAAGAAAGAAAGAGAAAGAAAGAAAGAAAGAAAGGGAAAGGAAAGGAAAGGAAAGGAAAGGAAAGGAAGAAAGAAAGAAAGAAAGAAAGAAAGAAAGAAAGAAAGAAAGAAAGAAAGAAAGAAGGAAGGAAGGAAGGAAGGAAGGAAGGAAGGAAGGAAGGAAGGAAGGAAGGAAGGAAGGAAGGAAGGAAGGAAGACAAAACAAGAAAACAAATGTTGGCAAGGAAGTTTGTGAAGAAAAGGAAACAGTTACACACTGTTAGTGGGATTGTAAACTAGCACAGCCATTATGGAAAACAGTATGGAGAGTCTTCAAAAATTAAAAATAGAACTACCATACAACCCAGCAATCCCACTACTGAGTATATATCAAAAAATAAAATGATTATGTCAAAGAGTTATCTGTACTCCATGTGTACTGCAGCACTATGTACTGTAGCACTATTTACTGCAGCCTAAGATATGGAATCAACCTAAGTGTCTAGCAGTGAATGAATGCATAGAGAATATGTAGTGTATAAACACAATGGAATACTCTTCAGCCATAAAAAAAAAAAAAAAAGAATGAAATGCTATCATTTGCAACAATGTGGATGAACCTGGAGAATATCATGTTAAGTGAAATAAGCCAGACACAGAAAGATAAATGCCATGTGATTGCACTGATACGTGCAATCTAAAAATATATATATTGGTATCATAGAACCAAACAGTAGAACAATGATTACCAGAGAATGGGGATGAAAAGGAGAATGAAAGGATTGGGAGAAGTTTGTCAATGGGTACAAAATTACAATTAGATAGAAGGAAAAAATTCTGATGTTCTATTGCACAGCTATGGGAGACCATGGTTAACAGTAAAACATTGTATAATACGAAATAGCTAGAAGAAAAGCTTTTGAATGTCTTCACCACAAATGATAAATGCATGAGGAGATGGATACACTAACTACTCTGATTGGATCATTATACAACATAGATATGTGTCAAAGCATCAAATGGCATTTCTATAAATGTGTTCAGTTACAATGTGCCAATTAAATAAATAAATATACTGAGTTTTGTTGGGCAGTAGAATCATATAATATTAATAGTAAAACTTTCTCTGATGGAGAAGAGTTGGGGTCTGCTTGTGGAAGCCAAGGGAAGAGGGATTTCCAAAGTTGTGGATGCAGTCAAGAGCAACAAAACGGTTAAGAAGTCTGTAGAACAGAAGCACTGCCACTCTCTGCATGTAGTTCTAGCTTGAGGAAACAGCCCAGTTGGCCTAGATTACTAAAACAGGACCTCTTTTAGGGGCTCTTCTCAAGGAGGATCTAGCCATGTCCCTAATGGAAGGAAGAAGGCAGACTGAGGAGGAAAACCAGGTTAGCTCAGATCACATCTGCTTCTGCAGCACTTCCCTGCCAGGTGGGGACTCTCCATGCTCACACCTCACCAGCTCTGCGGGGTGCTTTCCTTTGTTTCATTTCTAGATTTCCAGCCTGGCATTTTCTAGTGCCAACGTGTCATTCTCTCGCCATCCCACTGGAATGAACGCCATCTTCTGGGCATACTTTTCAAGTACAATCAATACCTACCTCCCTTAGAAACATCAAGAGGAAGAAAGAAGGCAGACGTGGAAAGCCCAAATCTTCAGATAACTGAAAAAAAACATATTTGAATAAGCTTATGGTCAGATACATTCAACAATCAGGTTTCCCAAGGGACTTTCCTCTGTAGGCATCCAGCCTTTTCAAGAGGTCTCTACTACCATCACAATATGGGGAATAACTCCGGCTAGCCTCAGGAAATCAACCTTATGTAGATCGAAGTAACTGCACCCCTTCCATTGGCCAAAAGAGTTCTACTGTCTGTCTCCCAGGCAAAATATAGACTTCAGGAAATATTGCCATTAGGCAATCTGAGGGTGGCTGCAGTAAAGCATTCTAGAATGCCTGAGATTGCCCTTAAAAAAAAAAAAAAATACTACTAGCTTTGCTTCCCCTCCCTGGAGACAAGGATGAAATAATAAATCAGACATCCCTGCCCCTCTAACATCAAAATGTATTTCATAGAGTATGGAATGAACCCACCTGCATGGATTCACTGGTCTGTGGCAGAGGTGGCTGCCAAAATTAGGGATTTAAACCACAAACCCAAACAGAAAACCACACATTGAGAAAAGCATGTGCACATCCCTCTCCCAATCCTCTTGCCCCAGAGGGGGAAACAATCTGTGGACAGTGTCCAGCACCACTTTTCCTTCTCTGCAGAAGTAGCAACTTTGACAACTGATAATCACTCTTGTTTGAAAGAGGGGAGAGAAAGGGAGTTTTGCTAACCCCAGAGGCAGAGTTTGCCAGGCCCAGGCAAGGTCTGGTGACAGCAGAACACATCATTCTTACCCAGTTTGCTGGGTATTCCAGTCATTCTAGAATGCTTTACTGCAACCACACTCAGACTGTCTATTGCCAATATTTCCCAAAGCCCATATTTTGCCTGGGAAACAGACAATAGAACTCTTTTGGCAGATGGAAGGGGTGCAATTATTTTTATCTATGTAAGGTTGCTTTTCTTAGGCTAGCCAGAGTTATTTCCCATATAGTGATGGTAGTAGATTAATTTCAACAAAAGACGTCTGGCATTTCAGCAACGAAAGCACTTCTGGAGAAGGTAACAAATGTGCAGAGTTGGTCCATAGAGTTCTGATGACTTCCTTTCCCACCAGTATTTCAGAAAGAGCACTGATTTTGGGTTGGACAGATCTGGTCTCAAAGCCTGACTGGTAAATTCGTTCTGGTAAACATGCTGGTAAATTCCAGATTCTGGTAAATTCAGGCAAGTCATTCCACCTCTCAGAGCTTCAGATTTCCACCTGTAAAATAGAAACAATAACGTCTTACATGGCTTGTGTGAGACTTAAACAGACAAGGTAAGTAAAATGCCTAATACATCACCTGGTCCATAATGGTCTTAAGTGTCCTATATCATTGCTGGTATTGTCATCACCACCAAGGTGGAGGAAGAGAGAACAAGTAATGAGTTACCTCCTGATGTCTATTATCTCCATTCTTCTCTAGACACCCTTCCGCCTTCTGCCCAAGTTCATGCTGGCAGAGAACCAGGCTTGGCATTCAGGAGTCTAGAGGCCCAATTACCATAAAGCTTGATGTATCTTAGCCCGTGGTTGGCTGGTAAATGTTTAATGAGGGAGAAAGAGGAACTTGATTTGTAACTTTTGCTGATTTTCATGGTGTAAATATTCTCTCTGTGGCAAATTTCAAGCTGCCAATGGGATGTCACTAAAAATAGAGTGGGAAAGAGATGAGCGACAACAGAGCATTATATGGCATTTTCCTCTTTTGGATACAATACATGGGAATAACTTCAAGAGTATATTAATTACAGTAATAGTAAAGTCTAGCAAAATAAGAAGTAATGAGTTTTGAATATCCCTTACCTTTGTTTTCAATATAATTCACTTGATTATGAGCTTAAATAATTTTCAGTAATGGTTGTGTTTAACAGCCAGCTCAAAGAATTCCTGAAATTTTAACCAGCAAGCCAGTATATGTGAGCTCCAGCTCACTGCTGATTCTAGCCTGCTGGTTTGTACCCACAGTATCAGTATCATCAGAATGGAGTTTGAACATAGGCAACAGGCTTGGCCATTAAAAGATTCAAATGACTTAGGATGGGACTTCCCCAGAATTCAAGACAACTGTCAGGGAGACAAATCCTCTTTTAACTCTAAAAATCTCTCCTAGAGAAAGTAGCCACCTTGGGGTCCTTAAATGAGGGGATCACTTGGTTTTCAACATTCAGGGCAAATCCAGTGCAAGTCAGCACACTGGAATGCCAGGGATTTAATCTGTAAAGTTGGAGTGGTGAATGGAGAAAAACCCATGGGCCATCATTGTGCCTCTGCCCCCGCGTGGCTATGTGACTTTAGGCCAGTGACTTCATCTCCTTTAGGCTCATTTTCATCATCTGCAGAATGGGGACAGCACCTACCTGCAAGTGTGGTTATGAGGTTGATGAGATAATGTATTCCAGCTGGCATTGTGAACTGCCAACCATTATAAAAATGTAAGGCATGGCTTCTATGTGGGGAATGAGACAGAAACCTGGAGTGAGAAAGATCTAGGTGGGGAAGGAAGGAGGAAGGAGGTAGTCAGCTTAGCTAAAGGACAATGGAAGAAACTGGGGAGAAGAGGTTTGGAGTAGGAGGAGGATAAGGGAAGTGAAGGTAAGAGAGGGTAGTACACAGCCCATTGCATTTAAAGTCATTGCCTCAGTGTTTTTCCAACCCTCTGGTCACACTCACTGCAGCAATTTCTTCCTTATTTCTTAACAGCTCCCATGTACATCGTAGTGATTGTGATCATACATTCTAATGATCATGAGTTTATGCTTGTATTCATGCTTTGACATCATCCCCACCACCTAGAATAGATTCCTGTTTTCTCAGACTCCACCTTGTGCCCCTCCTCCCCACTATGGCCTCCTCCATGAATGGAACTATCTCAACTGTACTGTTGGCATTTTATTTACCTGGCTATCAGAGCTCCATTTTGACAAAAATCCTTCTTGAGCTCTACCATGTTTCTGTCTCTGTTTGACACGCAGCTTGAAATACTACTGGGCCTCAAATGAGAAAAATTGAAAATCAATTTCAATCAAGGTGATGACTTGCCTTTTTCATGCCTTCATGTACTGGGTATTTTTGTGCAAGGATTCTTAACACAGTCTCTTTCAAAGACACTCTTTCCTCTGGCCAAGGTGGAGCAAAAATGGGACAGATGTGTTGATACGCAATTTGAAACTTCTCAGCAGTGGAACACGCTATCCAGGAGGCAAAAGTCTTCTCATTACAGGAGAGATCCAGAGACTGGACAGTCTCTTGGTGAGCAGGTTGTAGAGGTGTTGAGAGCACCCAACAAGTTGGCTTCCAAAGCTCTTCTAACTCTTGCCACCATTCAAATATACCTAGCCTTAGAACCCATCATTCAAGGTCCATAGCACGTTCTTCACCATTTACGACTATTATAAATATTGAAACACTCACTGCACACCCCCATGAAATATATCTAGCCAATAAAACAATAGGGAGTCTACAAAATCTTATTCCAGGAGTCCACTCATTTCCCAGGGATCCCAAATCCTAGTTGTAGTTACACTCTATTCTAGCTTTGAAGCCATCATAGAAACTTTGGTTCTGAAATATTCAACACAGATAGGGAATCTGAGGCCATGATGGATCATATCTCTTAATGTTATTTTCACCTATTCCTCCACCCCATCTATCTGGCCCCTGCCTTAAGCATCTCTCACCTGGACAAAGGCAACTTCCCTCCATGGGGGGCCTTGCCTCCAGCCTCTCTTACCGCCAACTCACCTTCACACAGCTGCCAGAATGATTATTCTGACATGCAGATGTGATCAAGTCCCTCCTCTGCTGACAATCTACAATCACAGGTATAAAGTCCCAGTGAGCCTGGTTTACCAGGTCTTCATTATTCTTTGTGCCCTCCTTTCCTCCTGTTTCTTCTCTAGGCAGCCTGTACTCTAGCTGTGCCAAGTGGATTACTGTGCAGGTGCTTACTCCCCTTGAATGCTTTAGCCCTTTTCATCCTCTGCTTGGTTCCACTCTTGCCAGTCACTGAGGACCAAAAGAATTGGGCTAGATTCAGTTCTGACTGGCCACACCAAGTCAGCCTTTGTCAAGCAAACACCATGGTGATACCAGGTTATAGATAATGCTATATACCAGGTAACCTAAAATACCTGCTGCCAAATCTCTGTGTGAAACTGGGGAGTCCTTTCCCTTTCTTGGGCCTCAGTTTCTCTTTCTGAGGCTAGGTGGGTATCAGTCCAAGTGAGTTTTTTGCACTCTAATAGGCTAAATATTTCTGGACCCATATTCATTTTTCCAGTAGGTATTTGTTGAACACCAGATATCACCTGTCACTGTGTCAAGTGATGAGGACACAGCTGTGACTGAGACAAATACAACTCCTACCTTCACAAACTGATTATCCTGCATTTCTCCTTGAAGCACAATAGAGTTCTTTTTCTCCCAAAGGTTGTTTATTCTAGCCAAGAAGAGCAACTTATGGTTCTGCTATGATTTAGTAACCATCCGCTTAGACCAAACTCAGCAATGCTACGTGCTTTCATAGGTAAGACATCCTTAAATCTTCACAACGATCACATTGCTGTCCCCCATTTACCAATAAGGAAACTGAGGCTAAGAGGGGTTCAGAATAATATCTTAATATAACCTAAGATCAAAGAACTAATAAGTGCTGAGATTCACATCCAGGTCTGTCTGCCTCCATCGCCCCTGCTTTTATGCCATAGGCAGTTTTCTGTTTTTCTTTTTAACCAGGCATTTATCAGGGCCTACAGCTTGGGGCACTATATTGGGTCTTATACAGACAAAGAGAAAATGAGCTTTCAGTCTGATAACTTTAATCTGAAATATGTAACTCTGACCTCACCCAGCTTTCCCATACTTGCAGACATAGCTTCGGAGAGAAGAAATATTTGAATCAGATGAAGACAGAGCTGGACTGGATTTGGAAATGCCAAGCAGAGGAGTAGGGGCCTGCCTGGCTAAAGGCTTCAGAGGGTCCAGGAAGCTGTGAGTCACAGGGGGCTTGAAGAGGAGAGGATATGCTGAAAAATGAGATCAGCCAGGTGCTTTGGGGCCAGATCATTAACAACTTTAATTAGATCTCACTCCAGTTCAGCTGAAGATTAGTCTGAAGTCCCTGAGGAGGTATTAGGTACACTGGAAGAGGGATGGAAACAAGTCTAAATTAGAAATTCACCAGGAATAAGCAAGAAATGACTCCAGCATCCTCAAGACTTAATAGAACTCAGATGGTCCTCAAGGTACTAGCTTCCTGAACAGGAAAAGATCTACTACTTAAGATGAGAACTTGGTTTATTTTAGTTTGTAAAGGTGCAAAGCATGCTAATGGGATAACTTGGGGCAGCTGAGATTTTCTGAAGGTTTGAATAGTTAGAGGGGGTGAGCATGGCCCAGGGCCAAGAGTGTAGCTTTGGAGTTAGCCAGGTGTGAATGCAAAAGTCCTCAGTCTGCCATCTCCTCCCTGTTTGAACTTGCACAGTTTCCTTCCAGCTCTCTGTGCTTCCATTTCTTCAGTGAGAATATGAAGTAAATAATACGAACTTCATGTTATTTTTGTGAATTACAAATGTAAGCTCACTTAGCAATGTGCCTGCACCAAGCTAGCACTTGTTAAATCATAACTGACAATTAGCTAACTTTAATAACTTGTGCTAAAGAGAGAAGACTAGGTATCTAGTAAACAGACGCTTGGTGCCACGTGCTCTGCAGGCATTACTTTATTTAATTCTCAGAGCAGTTTTTCTAAGGAGGTATAATCCTCCCAACTTAGCCTTCTAAGTAACTGAAGTTCAAGAAAGTTATGCTATACCTAATCATTTTTTTAAATCTGATTTTAATCGTTTATAATCCTGAGCCAGATTGCTTGGGGTTCAACTCCTGGCTCTGATACTTTTAACTTTGTTCCTGAATGTAGTAACTTTGTGTCTTAAACTGTCTGCCACTTTGTATTCTCTTTCATAAACTGTAAACCCTTCTTCTCACAGTCCTTATAAAGTATATTAAAGTAATATATAATATAACCGCCCACAGTGACTATTCAAAAACATGGTGTTACCTTTGTGGTGAATTCACATAGCTATGAGATGATGGAGCTGGAATCTGAACCCATGTCCAAAGCCCAGGCCCTTCCCTCCAAATCACATGATGGGAAATAACCCCAGTGTGTAACCCTATAATGGTAGACTAGATGGCTTCCAAGAATGGGGGAGTTTCCCAAAAGGGCCTAGCTGCTCCAAAAGTCTTTCTGAACCTAGCTAAGTGCCTCAAAGTCTTACCATTAGTTTCGCTTCATTGGATTAAAACTCAATTAAAAACCAAATGTTGAACTAGGGATGTAAAGTAAGCCCATTATTTCTTGCTAAAGTGTTACAGTCCTACTTTCACATAAGATGGCTATCACCAAGCAGAAAGCAAGATGCAGGTAGTGTAAAACTAAAGACATGTGACTTTCAATTAAATAAAAAGAAAAGTCTACAATTAAAAGTTCCGCCAAGACATGGGAGTGGGCTCCCACAGTTAGGTAGCCCAGAGTCAGAGACAGAATACCACACTATGAATTTTAAAACTTGGATAAATAAGGGGTCTTACTCTAACTCACTATATGACCTCAGCCAAATCTCTTCCCTCCTCTGAGCCTCAGTTTGCCCTTCTGTAGCAAAGGGCTGATATCAAATGTTTCTAAGCACATTTCAGCCCTGACAGCCTGAACTGTTAGAAAAAAAAGGGAAGCCCGGAAATGACTGGGTGAGACAGAGTCCTCCCTGGGACATCTGGAAAAGCCCAAGGAAGAGAGCAGAGCTAGCCTGTGGAGACAAACCATCTGGAGCCAGCAGGGGCCTGAATCTTATCATCTGACTGTGGTTGCCAGGCCACCAATTCCCATCCTGAGGTCTGAGCTCACCCATCCCTGAGATCACTCCTAAGACCAAAGCTGAACTCAGAAGTATCAACAATATTCTGGACTTGCATTATTCTATTACCTGAGATGAGAAGGCTGCTACCCAGCAGGTCAAGCTGTTTATCCAGAGTCAAGCAGCCTGACCTTGAATTCAGATAGAACTTAAAGAAAACATCTTCACTAAATGGCAGAGTTCGCAATGGACTTCAAACTCAACCCTCATCCAGTGCTTCTTTGGTTCAATTAGATGGGCTCCAATTCCTCTAGGACAGTAATTCTTAACCAGGGCTGACTTTGTCCCCACAGGGCAATGTCTGAAGGCATTTTCAGTTGTCACAATAGGAGTGGAGGGAGTTCTACTGGCATCTAATGGGTAGAAACCAGGGATGATGCTATGCATCCTACAATGCACGTAGCAAGTCCCCACAACAAAGAATTATCTGGTCCAAAATGTCAGTGGTGTCAAGGGTGGAAAATCCTGCTCCAAAGCATACCAAAAGCTCATCCTGTTTTTCAAGTTACCCCAGCAGAGAGTCTTGTTAATAAATTCTTTAACATCCCAGCTAAGAATGAATCATATGTCCTATAGCTCCTGGTTCTTGAACCTCCCCATCTGACATTCAAATCACACAAAAGGAACACAGCTTTCTTGTCAGGTGCAAAGATGTTTTGGTTTTGGTTTTGGTTTCTATTTTTCATTTTCAACTTTTATTTTAGAATCAGAGGGTACATGTGCAGGTTTGTTACAAAGGTATATTGCATGATACTAAGGGGTTTTTTTTTTGTTTTTTTAAATCTTATTTTTGGAAGTCACTTTATTTTTTTAATTTTTTTATTATATGTTAAGTTCTAGGGTACATGTGCATAATGTGCAGGTTTGTTACATATGTATACATGTGCCGTGTTGGTGTACTGCACCCATTAACTCATCATTTACATTAGGTATATCTCCTAATGCTATCCCTCCCACCTCCCCCCACTCTACAACAGGCCCCGGTGTGTGATGTTCCCCTTCCTGTGTCCAAGTGATCTCATTGTTCAGTTCCCACCTATGAGTGAGAACATGCGGTGTTTGGTTTTCTGTTCTTGTGATAGTTTGCTGAGAATGATGGTTTCCAGCTGCATCCATGTCCCCACAAAGGACACGAACTCATCCTTTTTTATGGCTGCATAGTATTCCATGGTGTATATGTGCCACATTTTCTTAATCCAGTCTGGCATTGATGGACATTTGGGTTGGTTCCAAGTCTTTGCTATTGTGAAGAGTGCCACAATAAACATACGTGTGCATGTGTCTTTATAGCAGCATGATTTATAATCCTTTGGGCATATACCCAGTAATGGGATGGCTGGGTCAAACAGTATTTCTAGTTCTAGATCCTTGAGGAATTGCCACACTGTCTTCCACAATGTCTTCCACAGTCCCACCAACAGTGTCAAAGTGTTCCTATTTCTCCACATCCTCTCCAGCACACTGTTGTTTCCTGACTTTTTAATGATCACCATTCTAACTGGTATGAGATGGTATCTCATTGTGGTTTCGATTTGCATTTCTCTGATAGCTAGTGATGTCGAGCATTTTTTCATGTGTCTGTTGGCTGCATAAATGTCTTCTTTTGAGAAGTGTTTGTTCATATCCTTTGCCCACTTTTTGATGGGGTTGTTTTTCTCTTGTAAATTTGTTTGAGTTCTTTGTAGGTTCTGGATATTAGCCCTTTGTCAGATGAGTAGATTGCAAAAATTTTCTCCCATTCTGTAGGTTGCCTATTCACTCTGATGGTAGTTTCTTTTGCTGTGCAGAAGCTCTTTAGTTTAATTAGATCCCATTTGTCAATTTTGGCTTTTGCTGCCATTGCCTTTGGTGTTTTAGACATGAAGTCCTTGCCCATGCCTATGTCCTGAATGGCATTGCCTAGGTTTTCTTCTAGGGTTTTTATGGTTTTAGGTGTAACATTTAAGTCTCTAATCCATCTTGAATTAATTTTTGTATAAGGTATAAAGAAGGGATCCAGTTTCAGCTTTCTACTTATGGCTAGCCAGTTTTCCCAGCACGGTTTATTAAATAAGGAATCTTTCCCCATTTCTTGTTTTTGTCAGGTTTGTCAAAGAGCAGATGGTTCTAGATGTGTGGTATTATTTTTGAGGGCTCTGTTCTGTTCCATTGGTCTATGTCTCTGTTTTGGTGCCAGTACCATGCTGTTTTGGTTACTGTAGCCTTGTAGTACAGTTTGAAGTCAGGTAGCATGATGCCTCCAGCTTTGTTCTTTTGCTTAGGATTGTCTTGGCAATGCAGGCTCTTTTTTGTTCCACATGAACTTTAAAGTAGTTTTTTCCAATTCTGTGAAGAAAGTCATTGGTAGATTAATGGGGATAGCATAGTGTTGGAAGTTCTGGCCAGGGCAATCAGGCATGAGAAAGCAATAAAGGGTATTCAATTAGGAAAAGAGGAAGTCAAATTGTCCCTGTTTGCAGATGACATGATTGTATATTTAGAAAACCCCATCGTCTCAGCCCAAAATCTCCTTAAGCTGATAAGCAACTTCAACAAAGTCTCAGAATAAAAATCAATGTGCAAAAGTCACTAGCATTCTTATACACCAGTAACAGACAGACAGAGAGCCAAATCATGAGTGAACTCCCATTCACAATTGCTTCAAAGAGAATAAAATACCTAGGAATCCAACTTACAAGAGATGTGAAGGACCTCTTCAAGGAGAACTACAAACCACTGCTCAATGAAATGAAAGAGGACACAAACAAATGGAAGAACATTCCATGCTCATGGATAGGAAGAATCAATATCGTGGAAATGGCCATACTGCCCAAGGTAATCTATAGATTCGATGCTAAGGTTTGAGGTATAACTAAATCCATCACCCAGGAAGTGAGCATAGTGCCTAATAAGTGGTTTTTCAGCCCCTGCTTCCCTTCTCTCTCCCCTTTAGCAGTCCCCAGTGTCTATTGTTCTCATCTTTCTGTCCCTGTGTACCCAATGTTTAGCTCCCACTTGTAAGTGAGAACATGTGATGTTTGATTTTCTGTTTCTGCATTAGTTTTTTTTTTTTAATTTCTCTTAATGTCAGAGATAAGGTTGCCTTGAGTCACACTTCCACAAATAGGATAATTTACCTGTTGAATTCCTGGAGATTTCAAAATGGGGTGAGGGGTTGCTGAGCCAGTTTCAAAACTGGTCACAACTGCTTGTTTGTCAGAGTCCATAGCTTCCTGCCTTGGTTTCTTCCCACCTCCTTATGCTACTCTTTAAGTCATGCAACACCACCTATCATCCATTTGTGCTACCAACAATGATCATAGCAATGCCTGTTCTGGGTTCTGCGGATTGTAGAAAAAGACATACTTGCTCCTCTCAAAAAAAAAAAAAATCTCAGTCTGGTGGGGGATACAGACATGTCAATGGATGGTTATTGGCACACAAGAGTAACTACCTTAGTGGGGAAGCCCTAAGTAGATACAGTCACACGCCACATAAGGACATTTTGGTCAATGACAGACCACATGTATGATGGTGGTCCCATAAGATTATAATGGAGCTGAAAAATTTCTATCACCTAGTGACATCATAGCCATCACAACGTTGTAGCACAATGCATTACTTACATGTTTATGATGATGCTGGTGTAAACAAACCTACTGTGCTGCTAGTCATATAGCACATGCAATTATGTGCAGTACATCATACTTGATAATGATAAGAAATGACTATGTTATTAGATTATGTATTTACTATACTATACTTTTTATCATTATTCTTCACATGTACTCCCTCTTCTGAATTTAAGTTAACTGCAAAACAGCCTCAGGAGGTTTTCCACAAGAAAGCATTAGTATCATAGGAGATGACAGCTACATGCATAGTATTGTCCCCATAGACCTTCCAATGGGACAGCATGTGGAAGTGAAAAAACAGTGATATTGATAATTCTGACCCTGTGTAGGCCTAGGCTGATGTGTGTATTTGTGTCTTTATTTTTAACAAAAATGTTTAAAAAATAAGAAATTTTTTAAATATTTTAAAATAGATAAAAGCTTATAGAATAAAGATATAAACAAAATATTTTCATACAACTGTACAATGTGTGTTTCAAGCTAGGTGTTACAAAAGAGTCAAAAATTTAAAAAATAAAGTTAATAAGTTAACTTTTTAACTGAGTTAAAAAGTTAAAGTTCATAAAGTTAAAAAGTTACTGTTCACTAAGGTTATTATTGAAGAAAGAAAATGTTTATGTCAATTTAGTGTAACCTAAATGTAGAGTGTTTATAAAGTACAGGAGTGTACAGTAATGTCCTAGGCCTTCACATTCACTCACCACTCACACATTGACTCACTCAGAGCAACTTCCATTTCTGCAAACTCCATTCATAGTAAGTGCCCTATATAGCTTTTCCATTTTTTAAATCTTTTATACCACATCTTTACTGGACATTTTCTATGTTTAGATAGACAAAATTTCCCACTGTGTTACAATTACCTAAGTATTCAGGACAGTAGCATGCTGTACAGGGATACAGCCTAGGAGCAGTAGGCTCTACAGTATAGCCTGGATGTGCCATAGCTGTACCATCTGGGTTTGTGTTAAGTACACTCTATGATGTTCACACAACAACAAAATTGCCTAACAACACATTTCTCAGAATGTATTTCTGTCATTAAGGATGCATGACTGTACTTGACCCATGTTGAGGGATCAGAGAAGGCTCCCAAGGGGAAGTGAACTCTAAGCTGACGCTTAAAAGAGTCATCTAAGCCAAAGCAAAAGTAGCAGAGAAGAGCTCTAGGCTGGACAAAAGTATATTCTGATGGCTAAAGAGAAGAGAGAGCATGATGCCTTCGAGAAACTGTGAATGGTCCCCTAGGACTGAAACAGAAAATTAAGGGGAGAGAGGCTGAAGAGGAGGGTGAAGAGAAGACAAAGCCAGAATGAGAGGGATTTTATGTGCCAGGTAAGGAGATAAGCTTTATCTCAGGACAAGGAGGCAGAGACCTGGTCAGATTTCCAGAGGAGAAGGATTGTTCTGGCAGCACGGTCAGTATAGACGGTGAGGGCACTGTCAGGATAGATGGTGAGGGCACTGTCAGGATAGATGGTGAGGGCACTGTCAGGATAGATGGTGAGGGCACTGTCAGGATAGATGGTGAGGGCACTGTCAGGATAGATGGTGAGGGCACTGTCAGGATAGATGGTGAGGGCAAGAGGGGAGGCAGGGAGACTAGTTAGAAGGCACTTTCAGCAGTCCAGGTGAGGGGTATGGCAGCCTGGCCCAGGGAAAAGGCCACAGGGATGAGACACGCAGACAAATGCCAGTGGGGCTGCCTAAGTACGGCAGACAGTGCCTGGCTATGGAAGTGAGGTGTTGGGAGAAGTCAAGTATGACTCCCAGAGTCCTGCCTTGGGACCTCTCTGGTGGTCACTGAGAAAGCCACAGGGGAGTTGCAGATTGGGGGCAATGTGCCTATTTCAGTTCTGGTTATATTGAGTATGAATTTTCCAGCAGCCCACTGTCTATGCCGGTACGGGGCTCAGAAGAAAGCCTTCAACACCCAAGGGACAGTGGTACCAAGATGGGGGTGATACACTGTGTCATGAGGTCTTCATCTACCCCAGGAGAGCTGACACCAAATGTGGGATGGTGGGGAAGGAACAAAAGCAACGTTCACAGAGCTCTCCATTGTTGTCAAGCATATAGTTTACCTGGAGAAGAGCCTGATATGTCTGGTGTCCTACAGCCTTATTCTATCCTCCAACAGTCTGCATGGCTGGTATTACCCCCAATTTAACAATGGCAGAAATGGGGGTCAGCGTGGAGACAGTGATAAGCTCATCAGCATGGAGTTGAGATTCCAAGTCAGGTCCACATGGTTCCAAATCCTATGCTTTTACTACATCAAACATTTTGCCTTGGTCTTCAAAAGACCAACCCTGTATTTCAAAATTTTCAGAATGGTGAAGCTCACGGGCTCTGAAGTCAGGAAAACACAGATACGAATCCCAGCTTTGTGATTTATCAGCAGCTCATCACCCTCGTTTGCAAAGCAAAAGATAATTACTGACTTCACAAGGATGTCATGAGGATTGATTAAGATTAGGACATGGAAATCACTTAGCACAGTAGCTGGAATAAAGAAGTACTCAGTAAAGATGTTCAGCATTGCTATGTTTAAGTACTCTTAAATCATGGTTTTCAACCAAGGCCATTTGGCCCTCAGGGGATATTTGGCAATCTCTTGCCAAATTTGTGGTTGTCACAACTCAGGAGAAGGTTGCTACTGACTTCTAGTAGGCAGAGGCAGGGATGCTGCTAAATGTCCTACAGTGCACAGATCAACAAAGAATTACTTGGTCTGAAATGCCAGTCGTGCCAAGATTAGATGAGAGGCACACATTTTTTTCCCCTTTATTGACACAGGGCCTCACTGTGTTGCCTGACCTGGTCTCAAACTCCTGGGCTCAAGCAATCCTCCTGCCTCAGCCTCCCAAGTAGCTGGGATCACAGGCACATGCCACTGTACCCAGAGATAGATTAGGAATGATCTAATCTAATTTATTCATTTTACAGAGGAGAAAATGGAAACCCAAAAAGGAAAAGTGGCTTGTGTCTCAAGGAACGTTTGGATGGAGAGGAAGAAGACCCTGAAAATTGCAAGCTGGCTGTCTGGAACCTTATCAGTAAGGATGTTTCTGTATCCTTCTTGCTCTTTGTTCAGGGAGAGTTGCTGGGGCGACTATTTTCTAACCACTTTCAAGGGGGAAGAGGCCAGTCAGCGGTGCCCTGGGTGAGGGCATCCTGGCCCAGTCCTCCTGGCGGTCATACCCCAATCCAGCCACGTCTGACCCAATGAAGGGCAGTAATCAGGAATGTGAATTGCAGAATGTACCCAGGACTTTATGAGCATCATGTCACTTTTTCTTCATAACAAGTAGTTCTGTCATCCTGTTGTAGTCTATGAGGACTCTGAGGCCTAAGGAGGCTCCATGGTTTGCCTGGGGTTACACAACAGAGGGACACGTGGAAACCAATGTGCTCCAGAGTTCACATTCACTCGCACCTCTTGAGACTGTCCAGTGAGACCCCAACCTGGGCCTCCAAAACCCTCATTTCCTCTACGCTTATAGGACCTAAGCAGGCTTCATCTGAACACAGGGTTACAGTCACTAAAGTCCCACTTAGCCATGATCATCAAAACGCACATTTCACTGGAATAGCCCACTCCCCAGCTACACAAAAACCATGCATCTGGGTGGATTCTCAGCCCTCTTGTTTTTCTGGAGACCAGAGACAGGGGTGTGAACAGCCTGAAGTCACATAGCAAGTACGTGATGGGTCTCCTGACTCCTTGTCTGTTTCGTATTTGGAAACAGAAAAGCAAAACTAAAAATACCAACTCTGAATTATGCCTTTTCAGGAGTGGAGAGGGGGCTGACCTTCTGACAGTTTCCTTCTGATGCAAAGACATTTGCATGAAGTGATTCCCCAAAAGATCTTGGAGAAAAGACCTTAGTTTCTCGTCTCCTCCCTTGCTCAGCTAAAGCAAATGAGACTCTGGATTGTTAATATAGCAACTTAAAATGGGTAAGTAAAACTACAGAATGCAAAAAGAAAAGCTGTTTGAAGATCCCAACCCCAAAATGTTTCAATTCTGTACATCTTTAAACCAGAACTCAAAGCTCCACTTTCCTTTTTAAAAAAGGAAAGAGGCACACAGCGGTTCCCTGATTTCTCTTTCACAGCAGCCGTGTGCCAGCAAGAATGTTTTTACTTCATTCATTAGTTTATAGCTTATCTCATTCCAAAGGTGTTTTGACAGTAGTGGGGAGCAGGCAGGAGAAGAATCAAAGTAATGGGCAAATGTCAGATAATAAGAAAAGCCAGGAAACATTAGTAAACAGCAAGGAACAGTTGTTATAATGAGCTGCCTAGTAGCCAAATCAATGAGGAAAATCAATCCATTAGCAGGCTTACACTGCCCATAAGAGAAAAAATATACATCTGATGATCAGAAGAAAAATTTTCTTTGACATGATGTGAAAAAATAAAACTTTATTGTTTAATACACTGAGTGAGATTTGGGGGGTTTGTCTATTGCAGCAACTAGCATTAATTACCCTGACAAATCCCCACTGCTTTACCTCCCTCAACCTCCCACAGATACTCAGTGTCTGTTGAATGAAGAAATGAGCACCAACTCCACACCAGGCTCTCTGATTTCCAGGTGACATCCTATAATCTTCCTATTAGGTTGGGATGTTGTGCCTTTTATTCCCTAGACAAGGGAATAAATGCCTTGGTCATGTAGATATTTTAGAATGGATAATTCATTGTCATGGGGGGACTGTCCCCTGCATTGTAGAATGTTTCATGGCAATCCTGCCTTCAGCCCACTAGCTGTCAATATCACCACCGCCTTTGGTTGTGACAACCAAAAACGCCCGCTGCTATTAACAAAAGTTCCTACAGCCAAAAGTACCCCCAGTTGAGAGTCACTGCCCTAGGCCTATGATCTGTAAGTACATTTTCTACATCCTTCTCTGCCAACAACCCCTATACCCCACTACACACACTACAAATCCAAGATACAAAGATGCAACAGGATGGGACAGCCACAGGAAACACACCTGCTGGAAAGAATGGGACACACACAGAAGTCACAGATTCAGAGCTGCTCTGAAATCCTGCTGGGCAGATGTCCTGAAGGCTCCAGCTCTGGGTGAGGGGCTGTGAATCTTCTGTCAGGGAAGCTCAGCCTTGTCCATTGTTCTCATGACCACTGGATCCACTCTTTGGTTGGGAGTTGCAGGAGAGTTCTCCTTCCCACAACACTCCTTGGAGTTTAAATAGTTTCCTTAATCCACTTTCTGTTCATGGGAGGCTGGCATCCCAGGGATTGCTTTAACTCTCAAAGATTGTGCGGCCCAGACTTGAGGCTTCTTTGGTGTTGCATTTCACTCAATAACTTAAGAGGCTTCTGATGTCTTTGCCAGTGAACACAGGCAAAGTTCTTTTTAAGATACATTTCCTAAATCTGCCTTTTCCTTTTCTTTTTCATCACTTTGTTTCTCTCTCTCTTCACCTAATAGCAGCTACCTTGAGGCTACATGGAAAAATCAATGACAAGACCACACTTCTAATTTGATCTTTGACCTGAGTCATTTCCCAAACAGGAGATTTTACTGGGCCTTTGCCACGTAAATCCCTTTTAAACTCCATCTCATATTGTGTGGAACCTAGAAATAGTCTGCTGTTTCAACTCCAAGGTCCCATCTTTCTGGGCTCTATTATTCTGAATTTCTGTTTGCAACTCATCTAACAATTTCTTGAACTCATGTAATACTCCTAATACCTTGCCAAATACAGCTATGCTACCATCACCCTATTTTCCTACTTGTTACCCTGAAGTGATGAGTTCAATGAGCACTCTTTGCCCTTCTAGTCATCACAGGTGACAACTTTCCAAAACCTTGCCCCTGCGTAACCTGATCTCCATCTTTCCAGTCTACGGTTCAGTTTCCAATCACCTGTCTCTTGACCACTAAGCTAAAATCATTTCTATTACCCTTTTTTTAATGAAGCACCCTCACTACCAGTATCAATTTCTGCATTAGACTAATTGGCACTAGCTGCTAAAACAGACAAATGCTGAAAATTTCAGTGGATTAATAAAATAAATGTTTATCACTCACTCATTCAAAATCCAATGAAAGTAGGGAAGACTTTTCTCGTCTTGGAGCTACAGAGGAGAAAATTGCTTCTAGAACTTAAGCAATAAAGGACGAGATTGTTTAAAAGGCTTCGAGGGATAAAGGCCCACTTAACCTGGGTAAAGAGATCAGATTAAAGGTGTGCTTCCTCTCTCTTCATGGCCTTGGCAAACTCAGTGGACACGTAATGTATATGGTGTAGCTCTAAGACACAGGAGGACCATTCATGAGTATGATCACCTGGTGCCCCATGAGCATCACCTCCCTCCAAGTGGCTTGTTCTGTACTGGCTCCCAAATATCAAGAGAAACATCAATAAGCTTGGAAGCCTCCATGAACAGGGGAGTAGCTTCTATAGAGAGCTAGAAACTGTGGGATGGGAGAAGCCAATTGTAGTAGACTATTATTGTTCACAAATATTTGCTGTCCCTTCCTAAGAGCAAATTTCCCTACCCCACCTCATGGCATAGGCTATGGCCAATGCCACATGAGTGAAGGTGATATGTTTCACTTCCGGTAGAAACTTTCAGAAACAGGGTATGAAGACTCGTGTTCTCTTTTTCTTCAATCACCATGATCAGCAATGTTTTAGATAGAGTCTACTTGATCAACCTGAGTCCTGGGGTGAATATGGGTTGGAGCAGAGTAAAGTTGTTTTAGCCTGTGTTAAATACATAGTGTGAGCAGGAAATTAACCTTTGCTTCTAAGAGCTCCTGAGATCTTGGGTTTGTTTGTTACTATAGCATAACCTAGCTTGTCCTGACTAATAACACCAGTGAAGGAAATGCAGGAGATTGACCCAAAGAAGAAAGAACATAGTTGGGAACAAGGTTGTTATCATCAACAACCTGAAGAGCCAAGAGAAAAATCAACACTAGATTTGCTCATGTGTCACTCCCAAACTGTGGAAATCACAGGGATATAGCTCAGTTTAAGGAATGATGTTCTGGAAGAGTAATGAGCAACTGGTGATTGGAGTTAATTGCAGAGGAGCAAGCAGCAGTCTGAGATAAGAGAATGGGAGATGGCTCCAAGGCCTCTCTCTTCTGGTGCTAAGATGCTATCATTACATGAAAAATCTGTATTAAAGGCAGCCTTTGGCCCAGGAGTTTCCACATGTCAGTGAGTACTATGGTCTGAAGGTCTGTGCGCCCCATCAAAAAAAAAAAAAAAAAAAAAGATATCTTGAGGCTTAATTCCAAATGCAATAGTATTAAAGGGTGGAGAGAAGTGATTAGGTCATGAGGGCAGAACCTTTGGGATTAGTGTTTTTATAAAAGAGGCCTGAGGGAGTTGGTTTTTCCCTTCCTCCATGTAAGGACACAGCAAGAAGGCACCATATTTGAAACAGAGAGCGAGCCTTCACCAGACACTGAATCTGTTGGTGCCTTGATCTTGGACTTCCCAGCCTCCAGAACTAAGACCAATAAATTTCTATTATTTATAAATTACCCACTTTACGGTATTTTGCTATAGCACCCATACCAGACTAAGACAGTGAGGAAGGCACAGAGACTTAGGACCATGCAGTATCTCAGCTAAGCCAAAGAACCCATCCTCCTGGGGAGGCCCCAAGGCCCAGGATGCAGTACTTCCCGGGAAGTTTCACTGTGTTTTCTCCTTTTTTTTTTTTTTTTTTTTTTTTTGAGTCGGAGTCTCGCTCTGTAGCCCAGGCTGGAGTGCGGTGGCCGGATCTCAGCTCACTGCAAGCTCCGCCTCCCGGGTTCACGCCATTCTCCTGCCTCAGCCTCCCGTGTGTTTTCTCCATTAAACACAGCTATGCATTGGGCATTTGTGTCATTGGGCTGCTTCCTCTTTCTGTCTCTGTCCTTTTCTCCCTGTCTCTGATTCTCTCTGTCCCGGTTTCCTTTTGTCGCTGGACCTCCGGCCTGTTATCCTCCTCTGTGTCTCTGGGTTACTGTATTTGTATTTCTTTTGCCTTTGTGTATTCCTGCCTCCATCTCGGTCTGTCTTTCTGTTTCTGTGTGTCTTTTCACCTCTTTCCCAACCCTCCCTCTATCTCTCCCTTATACAAGTTGCCTCCATCAATAAATCACTCAAACACTTTTTTATGAAAAATGCACCCGTAGGAAACTGGTCCTTGAGCATTTCTCTCTCACCATAGCTGGTACTAAAACCATTTACTTGTTCAACTGCATCTTCAGTTTCTGACTTGTTGTCTTTTTATTTTTTTAATCACTTTCTTTTCATCCCTCTAATGAAGTTTCTCCCCTAACCAGGCAGGCATTACTCATCTCCAGCCCCAGTGACTGAAACCTTGTGCTCAACCTCTCCACTCTAAATTCTAAAATTGTTGTCTCTGGCCCTGATTCCAGGGCAGCACTTTTCCTTCCATTGACCCTGAGCTCTGTGTCCAGTTCCAGAAACATTCCCCAGCAAGGTCATGCCAAGGGTGTGAGCTTCCTCAGAAATGAAGGAAGAGAATGTTCCTGAACACAGATGCCTGAATAGGGTACTTTATCCACTCCAGCCCTAAGGACCCTGCTAGACCTCTTCTAAAGCCATATCTCCTGCTTTTTGCCCACATTCACCCTTGGGCCTATCTCATGGCTCCTGCTCAAAATCCAGTAGGCATCTTCTCTCTGATCCCTACTGCCCATACCTTCCAGAGAGAACAGAGCACAGTCCTAGCAACTAGAAACCTGGGCTCAGCTTCAGCTCCAGCCCTGCCACTCGTGTCACCCTTCTGAGTCTGTTTCAAAATTGAAGTAATAGTGCCTACCTGTCAAGGTTGTATGAGAATCAGCAAAGGTCATATACAAAAAGGTCCTGATACAGAGCTGGAATAAAGGTGGTGATGCTGAAACATTTATTCCCATTCTACCAGAGCACCATCATGGCCCCATGCCCCTTCTCATCTTCAGGGCTGACCTGTAGCTAGGAGGCACAGGAGTGGCAATGCTGACTGTTTACAGCCAGAATCTACTCTGGTGGGTCAGCAGGGATGCAGTTCTAGTTATTACTTTGAATATCCCCATACCACCACCACCACCAATACCAAAACTCCCTCATCTCCACCTTCACTTTCCCTATCATCTCCATCCATAAAATACACTCAAAGCCCAAGCCAAACCACCCCTTCCTCACTCTAAATTCCCCTTGGATCCCTCCTAACCAGTGATCATCTATCCACACCTTGAATTTCACTCACCAGGCATCAGCTACGAAGTGTAATGTACGGTGTCCCCTCAAAACACTTATTTAGCACCTACACTGTACCCTGGACTTGGGAGACTTGGCAAAGAAAAAGACAAAACTCTATCCTTGAGATGCTCACAGGCTAGTGGGTGGTAGCCACGGGTAAATAAATCATGACAATGCAATGTGATAAGAATACAGTCATAGAGATGTGGGCTGCAGACACACTCAAAAGAGGGAGCTCTAACTTTGCCTGGGGCTGCCACTGTAAATGCAGTCTATAGTTAATCCCTTTGCTCCTTAATAGCAAGATCCACTCAACACAGCTCAGCACTAAAAGCTAGTACTGTCCTCGTGAGAAGTATGGCTACAACCATGGAAAAATAATAACAATCTCCAACTTCAGATCGAGGCTCCATCTGTATCTCCAGGTTCTGAAAGAGTCTGGGCCACAGAGTCAGTATCCAAGGAATGAGAGATGGTCCATACTCTCAGCCAGGCCTCACAATTTAGCAGCATTCTTAGTTAAAACTGAGTAATAATCTCAAGGCCAGAGAAGGAAGAAAGGGTCCAACGAAATAGTCTGGTTGGCCAAGACTCCTTGGGCTCCACCTGGCTGGCTCAGAATTGCAGATGCTCTGTCACTACCAGGTGCATCTCTCTACCTCGGTGCTGGCTGTTCTCTATTCCTGAATCTCTGCCAATCCTCTCTCCACATGGACACCACTCTCTCAACCAGAGCTTGTCACCCACCCAGAGACAGGTCTACTCCTACATTCTAACTGGAACCAAATAGCCATCAAATTCAAAGTCGTAACTCCAGGCTCTTTCAAGGAAGTGCTTATTAGCTTTAAGAGTGGGGCCAGGTTCTGCAAGATCTCATGTGTCCGGCAACATCACCTGCCTGGACCAGCGCCAAGAACAAAGAAAAAGAATTTAAAAATGTTTCTCTGTGAAGCCAAAATAGACACTGTGAAATCTGTGCACTAATGCTCATCCCATGACTCAGGGAAAGTTTGTTAGGACCGCAAACAGTGTCCACTGACTCCCATTTCTTTTCTATTTTTGGATCTCAGATACACAAAATCGGAATCATCATCATTCTCAAATTATGTCACATTGTCATCAAGGTTCATACCTGGACTTATTTTTATTAAGTCAATTAGTTAATTAGTTGCAATGCTATAAGTACCTAATAACTCATGACATAAAATGAAAGCTAGGGCCTGGATGGGGCATCAGATGACACCATAAGAAACCCCTTGCCAACCCACCCTCTGATCCCCCTGCTCAGAGTATCCATCACCCAGATTCCTGTATTCATCAGTGCTTTGCTCTCCATTTCAATGAGTGCTATGTACATATGTCCATATGTGTGTGTGTGTACCACAAATATGCACTTCTTATTTTTAACTTTATGTAAGCTTTGTTGTAGATAATCTTTGGAAATTTACATCTTCAATTAATATTGTTATGTTAAGATTTATCCGCATTGAAGCATGTTGCTGTTGATCCTTTATCTGGATGGCTGAACAATGCCCTATTGTGTGGCTCACCACAGTTTATTTGCTGCCTCCCTGATGATAGGCATCTGGTGTGCATCCAGGTTTGTGCCACTGTGATGATGGTGCTACAGTTAAGCTCCGTGTTCCTCATACATATCTCCCGTTGAACATATGTGAGGGCTTCTTTCGGGTATATGCCTATAAGTGAAATAGTTGGCTTTTACACTCTTGAGAATTTTGATTAATCCAAAGGGAAGCTAGATTTAAGCAAAGCAGGAAGAAAGAAAATAATTAAGAAGAAAGGAAAAGAAGAAAGATTTCTGAAAGCCTGATTTTCAGGGCAAATTCCGCATAGGAATAACATTGCTCTTTGTGATTCAATAAGTGCAGAAGACTCAATTGTCTTCTATTTCTTTAGTTTTCTAAAGTTAAAATGTTACTTTTATAATCATAAAAAATAAACTGCTTTAAAAGTTTAAACCATATTTTAGAAAGGTTTCTATTCAAAATGGTTGCACTTTTTCTGTTGCCACTTAGAAGACAGTGAGTTAGCCACTGAAATTTTCTATTTCATCAAATAGCTCTTTTCCCAAGAGAACCAGAGAGGGGAGGTCTTGCCAACCATCAATGCCAGTCCAGGAAAGTAGCGCTATGCCCAAATAAGCACCCTTGCAGAAAGGCTGTGGATATTGCTCAAGTCCAAAAAATAGCTAGAAGTAATTGCTGAAAAATGAGCTTTTTTTATTAACTAGAGCAACAGAGAAAACATCTGCTGACCCAACCCAGCCGCCCTTGCTAATCCCTCATTTGCACATCATGAGGAAATTGCTATGGCACATTCTGAAAAATATTTTACTTAGCAAACAAGGATGTAAGCAAAGATGTGCAGAAATGGGTGGAAGGAACAACCAACAAGCAAAGAGAAGACACAGGGAAGCACGAGACCCTGAAAACGTTAATGGTAGAAGCATCCTTAAGCTCCCTCTCCCCATTTAACACATGGAGAAAAGAAGGCCTGAAAAGTAGAAAAAATGTAGAGTCATCTTGTTTAAATAAGAGTAGAAGCTGTAAAAGACATCAACTCCAATCACTTTTCCAATAATCAAATTTCCTCTAAAATATTCTCAATAAGTGGCCGTCCAGGTCCTGTCCTTACCCTTGAAATGGAGAGCTCCCACCTCTGGAAAACATGATTTATCTTTGGACATTACTGACAAAGTCTTTAAATTGAGCTGAAGTGTGCCTTTCAGTAACTTCTACTTATTGCCTAGTTCAACCCCCTGAATGCCATACAGAATGGTAACAATAATAACAGCAACAATAGTAATAATACCAGCCCATAAACAAAATCCAAAAATCTCTAAAAACTGAAAGCATTTGGCAGCAAAAGCTGACCTGAGAGGGCATGTGTTGTTGGGAATCACTACCTATTGCATTCAGTATGAGCATGTTGGGCTGCAAAATTATTTCTGTAGTTGATTATTAGGTGTTGTTTCAGACCCCACCAAAAGTGTTATGAAATATAAGGTATGTGTAATGGATTATTCAGGAGAACCATATATAACTATTATTATTACAGGTCCAAAATGACCAGATATATGCAATTTCAGACAGTTCAACTGAATGCTTTTTGAAACCTGGCTCCAAGGACTTGAGATACAGGATTTGAGGGCCTGCAACCATATGGAGAACCTCCGCTTTGAGCATTAACCGTGTGGTAGGTGCTGTGTCAAGCATGACTCTCAAATTAGTATCTCCACACCACCTTCTGCCTGGAAGCGCCACATAACCATCCATCTACCTATTAATTGCCTCCACTTGGTCATCTAAAAGTCCCCTTAGACTTTGTTTATCTCAATCTCCGCTCTCAAGCATCTAGCCATAACCTGCCCTGCCTCCATTAAAGACGTCTTTACACACCCCATGCTCAAACCAAAAACCCTCAACTCAGACTTTTCTCTTTCTCTCTCACTCCACATCTAGCATAATATGAAATTATGTCTGCTCTAGTTTAAAACATTAATATGTCCAGGATCCACTATTTCTTGTGACCCTCAGTGTCATCACCTCATCCAGGCCACCATCCTGCCTCTCCCGGATGATTGCAGTGGTCTCCAAATGGGTCTCCCAGACTCCACACTTCCTGCTTCAGACTGTTCTCAACACAGCAGACAGGATGATCTTTTCAAAGTAAAATCAGAGCCTGCCACCTCTCCGCCCGTCACCTTCCAAAGAACCCCTACTCCACTCTCCACCACCCCTCTTCCCGTCAAACTCAGTGAAGAAGAAGCCAAGTCCTACCCGGACCCAGGAGGATATACACGGTGAGCCTCCTCCATCACTCTGACCTTGTGCCCCGCCCCCGCCACTCACCCTCACCCACTGCCCCAGCTGACCTGGCCACCTTGCTGCTCCGTAAATACACCATGTACACTGGCTTCAACGCCAGGCTGTCTTCCTCCTGATACATCCATGACCTCCCCCACCCCATTCAAGTCTTCACTCAAATATCTCCTCTCAATGACGTCTATTCTGACAACTCTATTTTAAATTGCAATTAAGATCATTTTCTATCTTTTTTCTTTTTTTTCTAAACCACTTAAGGCTATCTAATATATTGTAAATTATTTGTTTTAATTACTGGTTATCTCCCCCCACCAGAATATAAACTTCATGAAAGCAGGGGGTTTTGTCTGTTCTCTTCACTGCTTTATCTACAGTACCTAGAACACTATCTTGTACATACTCAAGTGCAGTAACTCATCATTTATCTGTAAGTGATTTACCTTTTGCCTTTGAATCCACTGAGATTCAAGAAGGAAACAAGAAATACCTCGTGACAGCCAAAATAGATCTCTGCATTATCAAAGAGGATATACAGATGGCGAATCAGTATGTGAAAAGATGTTTAACATGATTAGCCATTAGGGGAATGCAAATTAAAACCACAGTGAGATATGACCACACCCTTATCAGAATGGCTAAAGCAAAATATAGTAAAGGCACCAAATGCTGGAGGGAGGATACAGAGAGGATGCTGGATCTTTCACACATTACTTGTGGGAAGTAAAATGATACAACCACTCTGGTTGTAGGTAACTGCCATACAGTTACCTACAAAATTAATTGTAGGTAACTGCCATATTTAAGCAACTGCTTAAATTTTATAGGTAACTGCCATGGTATGTTTTTATCATGGCAGTTAGTTTTACCATGGCAAATTAAATATGTGTTTACCAGACAGCCAACAATTTCACTTTGGGCATTTATACCAGAAAAAGTGAAAACATGTTCACACAAAATAATCTGTACACAAATATTTGCAACAGCATTATTCATAATAACTCAAAACTGGAAATAACCCAAAAGTCCTTCAGTGGGTGAATGGTTAAACAAACTGCTGTGTATCCATACCATAGAATGCTACTCAGTCATCAAAAGAAAGGTTAAGTTACAATAGCAAAGATTTAGGTTAATCTCAAAGATATTTCTTAATGGATTTGTTCAACCCGGAATGAGTAACCATGGGACCTGAAAATCATCCTTCACTAGAATTCTTTGAAAATACATTAGATGCTTATTTTAGTAGGTGGTAATGAGTCTGTTGCATAACAGTTAGGAGCAATAGTCATGCGAAAGGGATATGACTTAATACCTGCTCTCCCAGACCTGATGGGGAGACAGAAGAAATGGTCAAACATGGTCTAGTAGGACGTATTCAATGATAGGGAAGAAAGGGAAGCAATAGGAACATAGAATATGAGCATCTTACCCAATCTTGGAGGCAGGGAGATACAAGAATGGTTTCTCCACACAATTAAGGAACAGGAGCATAGAAAAGAAAGGTTAAGTTACAAGAGCAGAGATTTAGGTTAGTCTCAAAGACATTTTTTAATAGATTTGTTAAACCAAGAATGAGTAGCCATGGGACATGAAAATCATCCTTTGCTAGAATGAGCATAGGAGCATAGTGATATGAAGGAAGAGGACTGAACACTTCCATTTTGCAACAGTACAGCTAGTCAATAGTGTATCCAGGGAACTGCAGCTTGGGAAAGTAGTAAAAGTTGAGGCTGGACACTGGGGAGGGGTGGCAGTGAGCAGGGACCAAGCCATGAAAGGCCTTTCCAAGTAGCCTGAAGAGTCCAGGCTGTGAAATAACCAGAAGTAGCAACTGGATGGAGGCTCTAGTCAAACTGGTTTCTACCATACATCACAGGCCATTCCTTAAACTTTCCTATTTCTAGAACCCATCTTTTCCCAGAGTCCTCTACTCTCCTCTGAGATCAACCCTCCCTGAGCTCTAAGGCCGAGTTCCAACACCACCTCTTTCTCCAGGAAGCCCCCTCAGCCCCCTCACTGCAGGGTATTACTCCCTCCTGGTTAAGAGGGTGCAGATATTTATGAACATACACGATCCAGCAGCACCTACAGTGAAGTGTGATGGTGAAGAAGCCAGCAGCCAGCCTGCCTGAGTCCCCATCCTGGCTCTACCACTTGCCCTCTGTGCTTTATTTCCTTATGTGTAAAATGAGAATGATAGCTTTATTGTCACAAAAGTTATCTCAGGATAGAATAATTTTATTGATATATTTAACTTAGAGCAGTGTTTGGCACAAAGTAAGCCCTTAATAAATATAACCTTTTATTACATGTTGTGGCCCCCACACCCAATTGCAGGCAAAGCACATCACATGATTAATTAACTTTAATCAGGGAGTAGTAGTTAATGTTCTACCCTCACAGACAGTCACCTCCATCTGTGACCTCGTACTCTGATTAAACAATGGTCAGTGCAGGCTGGAAATACACTTTCCTTTCATAGGCAGTCATGTGCTAGAGGTTACAACTCCAAGCCGTGATTTGGAACTAGGTCATCTTCCTAGCTCCTCTGTCTTCATCCTTGGATGACCTAGGACAAGTGCCTTCACCTTTTAGAACTTTGCTATTCCCATCTGTACACTGAGAATGAGTTTCTAGGAGGTTCAAAATGACAGAGGGCTAGGCAGCACTTCGCAAAGGGCTGATGCAAATGTGATTTCCGTTTCCCAACGTGCAAACCACACACCTCCCATCCCTCACTTTCACTTCCAGAAGCACACTCCCCAGACTGGCACAGCTGGTAAGCCTCCAGTGCAGGGAACAGGTATATTTTAATTTGCCCCACCCACTGACTTGATGAATTCTTTCTCTCCTCCTTCAGGGACTTTCCTAACTTCCTTCTGTAAACGAAGGAAGGAGCACATGATCATACTGTATATAAATATGCTTGGGAAAGCTTTCTTCTTCTCCTTCTTCTTTTTTTTTTTTTTTTTTTTTTTTCCTTAAACCAAACTTGGTTTCTGTTGTAGGCGGTACATTCTCTAGCAGGGTAGGGCCACAGTGTGCTCTTGAAGAGGGGAGGGGAGAGGAAAAGGGAAGGAGGAGACTGAGTGATTAAGTCACCCACTGTGAGAGCTGGTCTTCTATTTAATGGGGGCTCTCTCTGCCCAGGAGTCAGAGGTGCCTCCAGGAGCAGCAAGAGCATGGCCGAGGATCTGGGACTGAGCTTTGGGGAGACAGCCAGTGTGGAAATGCTGCCAGAGCACGGCAGCTGCAGGCCCAAGGCCAGGAGCAGCAGCGCATGCTGGGCTCTCACCTGCTGCCTGGTGTTGCTCCCCTTCCTTGCAGGGCTCACCACCTACCTGCTTGTCAGCCAGCTCCGGGCCCAAGGAGAGGCCTGTGTGCAGCTCCAGGTAAGCCACAAGCCACTCTGACCTTGGAGGAGATCAGTGGACTCTCTGCAGGGAGCAGCCACTATTTCAGCTCTGGACAGAGGACAGAGTTTCTTGGTGTATCACATTTCTTGTTTCTACATGCAGAGGAAATGTAGAGTGGGAGGGGTGGAGAGGTTCAATTTGGTGTTTATTCTCAGTATTTCTAGGGAATGAATAGTCCCTTCTTTTAATACGGGAATAACCTTAAGCCTCATATTTGTTAGATAATTATAATCATAGTATACTGGTAATTTGGGAACATTCTTTTTATTTAAGAAAAAAACTTTTAAAATTACATAACTAACACATGGTCATTGAAAAAAAGTTGGAAAATACATATAAGGAGAGGAAGAAAGTTATCATTACCCATAATTCTTATAACTGACCACTGTTAACAGTTTGGGATATAGAATTCTGTACAGAATTCTATGTAAGATGTAAAATGGAATTTTTTTAATGAGATAGATTATTCTGAGTCTCCTAATATATTACGATTTTATTTATATGCTAATGAATTCACAACAGCATGATGCTATAGATACACATTCCTATATGTGGAAGCTATAATTTCTTACCCACTCTTTTTCTTGGGTTTAGAACTTTTTCTCTTTTTAGAGCTTAAGAAAGAACCTCCTTCCTTATTATCTATCTCTAAGGTCTTGCTGGGGCCTGGGAGAAGCCTAGTCAGAAAAAGAATATACGGTCTAGGGAGAACAATGGTAGGGGCAGGGATAGGTGTCAAGAAGAAAGCATAATTCTTGGCTAGGAACATCAAAGATGTACCTCAAAACCTAAGGAATGTGTCTTTCCATTAATATCCTTTTTAAAAATGCCCCTTCATAATCTATGATGGCTGATTTCATTTCACTTCAAAGTATTAAATTGCAAAGGGAAAAAAATTGGGTTTTCAATGGGTGTAACTGGAAACCTCGTCTCTAAGCAATCCTGGCCAACTTCAAAGCATAGACACCATGAGTAAGCCATGGAAAATCTGTAATTCTCGCTGCCCCATCAGGGTCAACAAACAGACTGTGATTCAGGCAGCAGCGTTCATAGCCAGATGCCATTGCTTGTAAAATGTAGAAATATACAGACAACCCGGAAACGCTGTTTATGATAAAGGAGAACCGCAGGTCATGGGAAGTCAGACTTTGACCCCTTGACCACCAAGGGGCCAGTTTCTGCTAGAAGTCAAGCTGCAGCCCCCAGTTGGTGCTCTGGGACTCTGTCCCTCTTTAGCCAGGAGGAGACAGTTGTCCTTGAATGAGACACTGAGTGGCCTCCAGAAACCTGCACTGGGGTCTGAAGGAAGCCCAGAGGCATGACATGTTCCCATTGCCACCAAGATGATGTCTGAGAGCCCTTGGTCAGCAGAAGGCAAGGAATACTTTTGTCTATCTAGAAAACCAGCAAGCAGAACGTCACAGTCCAAGAAGGATCCATGACTTGCCCAGCCAGAAGGTGAGATGAAGACATGCGCTGTTACAAGACAGGAAGCTCAGTGAAGAAAGCCACGGGGTCTTTTTTACTCACTGCTACCCTGCCAAATCTATCACTGTGCCTGTCCAATTGCAGATGCTCAAGAAATGAATAAGGCTGACACCATCCATTCCATTATCATTAAACTCATCTTCCTGGAGAGCAGATGTGTGGGGATGATTGCAGCTCTAGGTTGCCCAGGCTCTGTAACTTCTTAGTGTGTCAGAAGAAAAGGAGAGGGAAATGGTGGTGAGGCTGGGCTCATGTAGCAATCAGGGTCCTGAAAAGAAACAGCTAGCTCACTCAAGAAAGTGTGTTTATAGAAGAATATTTAAAGAGTTTGAAGGGGTTTAAAGAAGGACCTCTTTGCTGAGATGCAGACAGATTGAAGGGAACTGAAAGGGCTGGAGCATCCAGGACTAGCAACAGTGGGAAACCAGCGACCATGCCTTGGTGCGAAGGGCACATGGAGGGAGAAGTGTTAGAGAAACCCAGAGAGAACTAAAGCCTAGCAGAGGGCCTGCCTGGAAGACCTAAGGGCTCTGGAGAGAAAGGCAGTCACTGCCAAAACAGCAGCGAGAGCGCAGAAGGAAGGAGGGAATGCTGACTGCTCCCCCATCCCCCACCCTGCCTCCAATCCAATCCCATTGACCAGGCTCAGCAGGAAGCCAGGGCTCAAAGGTCCAGGGGCAGCTGAGCCAGGAGTCAGCTTCACAGGACAGAGCAGGGCCCGGGAAGGGCTGAGAGGGGATCTGGAGGGACTGATGGAGAAGAAATGGTTCAGAGGAGATGGGAAAAGACTGGATTCAAGGAGGGAAAACCAAGGCACTAAGGAGAGCTTGGGTAAACATACAGTGAAATATGGCTCACTTCCGGCTATGAAAATAGGCATATGGCTTCATTTCTTTGAGCCTTTTTCCTTTTCTCCAAAGGGGGTATTAATATCAATACTCTGACAGCACCAATAAGGCGTGTGCAGGAGGAGCACTGTGCATGTTGGAAATGTGGGGCGAGCTACATGCACAGAGTGGCTGTGATGTGATCATCACTCTACCCCAGGCACCAGGCAACTACTGAGAAAATTTGATGTTCGCCTCAGGAAGTAGGCTATTTCAACAGAGAGGCACTATGGAATTCCAGATGTTCTCCTGGCCCAGTCACAGGGATAGGGGTGGTTCAGGAAAAGCTTTCTGGAGGAGGGAAGGAAGGCACCTGGGCTAGATGCTGTGGCTGAGGTCCAGATCACAGACCCCATTATGGATAAAAACCAGTCAGATGATCGCAGGTCTTTGGAGATAACAAGGCCTTTGAAGGTCAGCTAGCCTAAAGCACCTAATTTTGCAGATAGGGACTCTGAGGCCCAGGGGACTGAAGAGATTTGCCCAAGTCCGTACCTCTAGTCGGTGACAGAGCCATAATTTGAAACTGGACCATCTGACCTCCTTCCCTGTGCATTCAGGCAGCCATGTTTGTGCTGTTTCAAGTGCCAGGTGGCCACACCATGGATCAAAGGAAGAAGGAGATCAGTAAAACCATGGAGAAAACTATTACTACAACTATACCAGTTACTGAGCCTCACCCCTCTCCCAGTGAGGAACTTCACACGGCAAATCTTATGTCACCCGTAGAGTCACCCATCGAGAACTCCTGGCCCAGCAGAAAGTGAGGCTACCTGTGTTTTTCCAAAGAGAGAATTAAGAATCAGAGAGCTAGCACAGCATGCTTATGTTACAGAAATACAATTAAAAACAAAGTCTGGCCGGGCGCAGTGGCTCACGCCTGTAATCCCAGCGCTTTGGGAGGCCGAGGCAGGTGGATCATGAGGTCAGGAGATCGAGACCATCCTGGCTAACATGGTGAAACCCTGTCTCTACCAAAAATACAAAAATTAGCCGGGTGTGGTGGCAGGTGCCCGTAGTCCCAGCTACTCAGGAGGCTGAGACAGTAGAATCACTTGAACCCGAGAAGTGGAGGTTGCAGTGAGCTGAGATCGCGCCAGTGCACTCCAGCCTGGGTGACAGAGCAAGACTCCATCTCAAAAACAAAAACAAAAACAAATTCTTCTCCCAACCTAGAAATCCTGTCCACAAAGGTAGCGGAGAAAGAAAACAGTTTTATTGTTGAATAAGCATTAAACCAGAATGTGATGCACATCACAGGCAATCTACCAAGAGATGGCAAAGACAGATATCTTACCCTCTTATGCAGCCAAGCAAATACAACCCATTACACACAAGTTAACTGGAAAAAAAAAAAAAGTACATAACAGTATATATAATATGGTACACTCATTTTATGAAAATATTTACTGATATGAACATGTTTGTAAATACATATTATATCTCAGGAAGAGCACAAAAGAAATTGGTAATTCTGCCAGCATCCAGGTAGAAAACTGGGCGGCTTGTCAACAAGGGAAGGAGGGAGTCTTTTATAAACCTAGCCTCTTTCATACAAAATGTGTACGCTACCTATACAAAAAAAGTATAGAAATAATAAAACCTGGTAGGACCTTTAGATTTCCGCAGAATATTAGGCAAATGTATCTTGGAAGAGTTGAGGGTTGAAAGTTAAAACCCAGTTTGAATTCTGGCCTAGACACTTCTTAACCATGTTACTTTTAACTCTTTCGGGCCTCGGCTTCTTTATGTGTGAAATGGGGATAATTACAAATAAAGTATTTGCAGTGTCTGTCATGGAGTGAGGGATTAGTAAATGTTAACAATTATTTTTATTATGATCAGGGAATTTCCCTGCTCAGGGAAATTACATCATAGAGGACAACTTCTTCACCTGCCCTGGAATTTGCCGTCGCCTGGCCAGAGAGTAGGTGTTGATGCTAGAGGGATTCTTGGTCCATGTTTATGAGCTGTCTCTGTGTTTCATTCCCCACCCAGGTCTTGCCTCCCAACCCCCACTAATTTCTCAATCCATTCTTTACCTGGCTGCACTTGACAGCCCTGTAGGCTGGGTATTCTTTGGGCCCTACAGTATCTTCCACTGCCCTCAGATTGGGTCCACAGGCCCTACTCTGGCCCAGGTCCCCTGAGACCAGGCTTCCATCCTCTCTGGACACAGTTCTGGCACATGGAGTCTGTGCAGGCAAAGCAGAATGCACCAAGGTGATTCAGCCCAAGCCCAGCAGTGGCACTCAGTACCGCACAATGAATCCTCAGGGATGCCATAGGAGGCATTCCTGCCCAGCATTTAACCACTGCCCAACCTTTTCAGTCCTTCCCTTTTCAGTCCCACTTCTAGCATCATCTGCACACTCTCCCCACATTCTCCTTGGTTTCCTCCAACCTCACTTCCACACCTTCCTGAAAATCTCTACAATGCTCATGACTTTTATTCCCTGAACCATTCTTCCCCACTGAGGCCTCCTGGTCTCCAATCAGACCAATAGGGTCCTGTAGTGATGGCTTGGGCTTCAGAGTCACACAGACTTGAGGAAAAGCCGTGGCTCCACCACATCACAGCTGCGACTTCTTAATAACTTATTATATAGCAGAAACCACGATAAATTTTTTCATATTAAAGGTTTTGAGACAAGTACATGAGATCACACCTATAAAGCATCTAGCATGGTATCTGGTAGGTAAACATGTGCAATACTTGTTTGCTATCAATACTGCATGCATCATCTCAGTTAACAATGGAAATCGCACAATGAGGAAACTACTATTATTATCCACATTTTAGAGATGATGAAGCTGAGGTTTAGAAAGGCTAAACAATGTGCCCAGCGACACAGTTAAAGAATGTGACACTAAGATTTAAATCCACTCTATATATTTATCCTAATCACCATGTTGTCTGCCTCTGGGAATAAGTCCAACCAAGTATTCACCTCCTGGAATAGGCAGGAGGGTTTAACTATGAAAAGCGCCTACCCCATATTAAGTGCTCAATAAATGCCAGTCCTCTTCCTCCCCTGTGGGCACCTATCTGTACCTGGCACACAGAAAGCACTAAGTGTTTTCTGGATGGAGGGAGGGTTGGAAGGGCAGGCAAGGTACTAGATCTCCCTGGGACATAGACTCGCTGTCTATAAAATGAGGAGATTAATACACTTTCTATATAGCACTAGGGTGAGAATTCTGCAAAATGTCCAGAAAGCTGCTGTCATAGAGTAGATGCTCAGCAGACGTGATTCCCTCCCCCATCCCCACTCCACCTGGGATGAGCCCTCTTATCTCACTCAAGTTGTTTCCTCTTTTGGAAGGATGATGGATCATGATAATCTCTTTCAGTCTTGTCTAGAGAAAACAAACAGGTAGTTGAGATAAAAGTACTTTATAAATTGCAGACCTCTAATCGCTCGATGAAGATTCCCTTGCTGTAACCTCAGGAAGCATCAGCATACCTGGAAGATATTCACTCCAAAGTCAGGTTGTGGGCAAAAGGAAGGGAAACCAGAAGCAGTGAAGGTGCACTGAGGAAGCGCAGAGGCAGGAAGGGCGAGCAAGCCTGGCTGTGAATCTCGGACATCCGGGCAGCTTGCAGCTGATAACGGCAGAATCCATTCAACGTGAACATATTGCAGCTGGTAATGCCAGACATATTGAATATTGAACGTGAACATATTGCAGCTGGTAACGGCAGAATCCATTTAAAGTGAACATATTGCTGAGTGCCAGGGCAGCTTGGAGAGCTCCTGCATCCCCACCCAATGGAGCACACACTGCAGACCACACACTGGCTACAAGAGGTCATCTCCCAGCCTGACCCCTCCTTGTAGCTGACAGCAGCAACAAGCGGGGGATGTGAAGTGGGTAGGGCATAAATTCCATTCCCTCAACCCATTTGCGTTCTGAAAGGGCAGAAGTTCAAAAGCCTGAGGAAGCCTATCGAATATCTGTCCTTGGTGAAAAGCAGATGCCTCCCAGAGCTCCTAAAGCATCCAAATCTACTCCTTGTGATAAAGAGATACAAGGGTGACTTCTTGTACAACTGAAGTCATAAGACCAAAAGGAGGATGTGCAGAACCAACAACACAGCCTACAATCATACACTGAGCCCAAAGAAAGAAGGAAAATCAACCTTATGTATGTGGCCTTTCTGAGCCATCACAATAGACCTGGGAGGAAAGAATTATTGTCTGCTTTTATTGATGAGGAAACAGTTCCATTGAGGTCAAGTGACATGTCAAAATCAGAGCACCAGGAAATAATGGAGCTGGAATTTCCAAATTTGCTCAGCTGTAAACACCAGCATCGTTGCTTTGCACCGTGCTGAACGTTGCACATAAAGCCCTATCCAGGGCACCTTGGAGGATGATGAAATGAAATGACCTCAGAATAAAACATTTCCAGGTTGGCATTATCTTTGTGCAAGTATAAACAGGGAGAAGCAAAAGGAAGAGGCAAAGAGGCAAACTTCTGCATATTTCTCCTGGAAGTGCTGGGAGGATGTTTTGGATCATAAAACATTTATGCCTTTGCAATTACAGCATTTACGACAGCAAGAGATGAATATCTCTCCCTGTTTGTGAATAGAGATAGAGAGTGACTATAGTACCTGAGAGGAAAGGCTACATGGATCATTAGTTAAAATACACTTAGGGGATTTTTCTGGGGAAATGCCAGGAAATCCCAAAGACTATCTTGCTTCAGGCTCGTTCATCTATTGTACATTCAGCTAATGTTTATGAAGCTCCTAATATGTGCCAGGGTCTGTACTTGTTCTAAAGGTTCAGATCCCAAGCCCTCCATGCACTCTTTGACCTCGGACAGTTGCTTAACCTCTTTTCATGCCATTCTAAGCCACAAAAAGGTGATGCTGACCCCTCCTTTAAAAGTAACTGGAGTATTAGATGAGGCAGACACATAAATGCCCAATACAGGACCTGGCACCTGGGAAACATTCAACTAAACTTCAATCTCCTCTTTCTGCTTTCTTCTACTCAATTTAAACAATTAAAGTAATTCCAAAAATACCTATAGTAACAGACCATGGTTAGTTGGAGTCAGGGATTACCAGTCAACATACAAAAAAAAAAAAGCAAATGAGAGGAAAAGTTCCCTGACCTACAAGAACTAAGGAGGGTAGACGAAGGGAAGTACCAGCTGTTTTTTGCTGGGCCTAACATATGCTGGTGGGAGCAAGCATCCCATCTCCCTCTGAGATGCATTCCCATGGCCATACACATTTGCTTTTTCTGACTCTGGCTCCTGGCTAAGCCCTGCCACTTACAACAAATCTTTCTAGAGCCACAGCTATGCTCCACACAGAGCATGATGAAGACCTTTAGAGGCCCTAGTACTAAACGACAAACATTTTTAATAGGAACAAAAAGTTGTCTTTCCTAGATTTTTGGATTGTAAAACTCTGGCTGAAGTCACTGCATCCTCAGCCCCTCTCTGACTCTCTTTGTCTGCCTCTGTCTTCCTGATGCCTGACAATCTGTGCATTTTGCCAGTTGGATAATCTGGCAAAAGTGCCAGGCACTGTCTGAGGCACTAGGAATACAGGTCCCCACATGTAGGCAGATTGAATTTTCACAGTGAGAAAAGTCATAAGCACACAAATAAATAATAAAATTGGATCCTGGATCTCAGCCAGTGGTTTGAGAATATATGTATAGAGGAATAATCTTCACTATCAGACACTATGTCAATTCAATTGGAGGCTAATGTTGCCATGACCAGCACCTCTCAGGAACCAACATCTCTTTGGTGCCCCCAGAAAAATGACAAGTGATGGAGATGAGTCAGGGCTGGAACACAGAAGACATTGCATTGGCCTGGTGTTCCCAGGAACCAGCCTGAGAGCAGGCATTGGGACAATTGTAGTGCATAAACCTTTTCCCAAATAAGCTATTATTCCATCCTGTCAAATTTCTTCCTCATTCATTACTGCTTCCTTTCACAATAATTTTCCTCCTGTGATAGACAGAGTTGTTACTAAGAGAAGCAGCAACGGAAGGTTTAGATGTTGTTCTTGGAGAAAGAGTTTCAAATGATGTCCTTCTTGTGGACTCTTGGAATGTTGTAGTCTTCAACATCTGCCAACAGGCTCAGTCACCACCTCCAGATGTTTAGTGACACACTGGACCATGTTTGTCTATGCATATATGAAAATAAAATGTGTGCCCAAGTTATAGAAGTCCAGCAGAGCAAACAGGGAAATGTGTCCACAGCTCAGATACATGCTAATGACAATGGGATTCTGAGTCAAGAAGGAATGTTGTAAACTCTTAGCTGAGTGTCATCTTAGCCAAAGACAAGCAGGATATTCAAAATTTCTCAGCAGAGAATTAAATAAATCAAAAGAAGGCCAACCAGGGCAGGTACCTTTCCTACACCAGCGGATGCAATCAAGATCTCTCTGATTCTCTTTGAGAACTCCACCTTCAGTTTTCTGCCTTGTCAAAGGATCAATTCCTTCAGCTCTGTCAATATCAAGGAAGACAATAGGCTACAGAATAAGTTCATTTCTGGGCTGCTTCTCCACTCCCTCAAGACCATCCAAGTTATTGATTCTGGATAAGTGATCACAGCAATTGGGCTTAGGTTTTCAAAGACTGCCGTACTCATGACCCTGTGCTAAATGCACATAATGTATTCAATTCCCAGCAGAAAGTCTTGATGTTTTCCAACTATCCCCATGTCCTGTTGAGCCTCCTTACATGTCGTATCCATACATATGACACCACATCACAGATGCAGGGTATTGAGGCATTTGCTATTGTGCAAGCTGTTGGCCTTGTCTGGAATGGTCATTACCTCTTTTATCATCTGGCTAATACCTGCAAGACCTGCAAGACTCTGTTCAGGGGCAATTTCTTCTGATTCTCCCATTTCTGGGCCAGGTCTTTGTGTCCCAGAGTCTTTATTGAATGAATACTCATTCAATAAAGTAACTACACTTACTCTGTTTCTTCAGATACCTTGAATCAATTCACAGTGGTTGCCTCTCATGGCTTGGAACACAGAGAGCTTAGAGAGAAGTAAATAATGGATAGCAATACTGGGATGATAAGTTAGGACTTTGAATGCCAAGACAAAATGAGATTGGACTGGGTCTGAAGGGCCATGAGGAGTCATTGAAGGTTTATGAGCAGCATAGTATCTAGACAAAGTGATGCTTTAGAAAAAGCCCTCTGAAGGCCGGCCAGGAAATAGATCAAGGAAAAGGAGAAAACAGAAGTACAAAGACCCTGCCAGGGGCTGATGAAAGAATCCAGAAGAGCAGCAAGCCAAGGCCTGGAATTGAAACCCCATGAGAAACACAGCAAAATAGAAGTGACAGCCCTTGGTTTTGTGGAAGAAGAAAAAAAGAAAATTTCAGGACTGGTAATTGAGAGAAAGCAGTAATGGTGGCTTTAACAGAATTGAGAAGTGGACGGAAAGGGGCTGGAGAGACCATAAAGTCAGTTAGTCATTCAAAGACAAGATTTCTGCCCTCAAGGGGCTTCTAGTAGAGGTTAGGTAGCATGACCTGGGAGTGAAAAAGGGCTGCATGTCCCAGCTCTAACAAGATCACTGATATCGCAGACCTGCTCATAGACCTAGGCTCAGCAATGACACAATTAAATCCACATGATTACACAGGCAGATAGCAAGACATCCAAACATATGATGCCACACCACAAACACGTGCACAGATGCTAAAACACGTCAATATAGTCTCCCCACTGATGGAGCTGTATTCTCTCACACTCACACAGACACACAGTTCCTCATTCATGAGACAGTCCTCCCTCAGCATCCACGGGGATTGATTTCAGGACCCCAATGGATATCAAAATGTACAGATGCTCAAGTCCTTGATATAAAATGCATAGTATTTGCACATAACCTAGTCACATCCTCCTATGTACTTTAAATCATCTGTAGACTAATTATGATACCTAATACAGTATAAATGCTATATAAATGGTTGCTATGCTATATTGTTTGTTATTTGCATTATTTTTCATGGCTGTAATTTTTTTCAAATATTTTTGATCCACAGTTGGTTGAATCTGCAGATATGGAAATCATAGAACCTGATTATACACTCACGATACACACATTTTGAGACGTAAAATAGATCAAGTGTTCATATAATAAGAGGATCACTCTATTAGTGGAGATTGTGTAGCAACAAAAACCAAATCAGAAGATTGGGTTGAGTCGAAATCATATTAGAGAAGGCTTTTTTTAATATCATAAATTTTGCTTTATTTTTATTTTTATTGATACATAATATTTTATATATGTGTGGGGTACATGTGATTTTTTTTACATATGTAAAATGTGTAATGACCAAGTCAGGGTATTGAGGGGTATCCATCACTTTGAGTATTTATCATTTCTATGTGTTGGGAACATTTCAAGTTTTCTCTTCTAGCTACTTTGAAATGTACAGTGTAATATATAGTTGCTAACTATTGTCACCATACTCTGCTATCAAACATTAGAACTTAAACTTTCTATCAAACTGTACATTCATACCCATTGTCTAACCTCACTTCATCCCCGTCTTCTCCCACTCACCCACCCTTCCCAGCCCCTATTGTCTGTCATTCGACTCTTTACCCCCATGAGACCAACTCTTTTAGCTCCCACATATCAATGAGAACATGCAAAGTGTGTCTTTCTATGTCTGGTTTATTTCACTTAACATAATGACCTCCAGTTCTATCCATGTTGCTGCAAATAAGATGATTTCATTTTTTATGCCAAATGGCATTCCATTGTTTATATGTACCACATTTTCTTTATCCTTCCATCTATATCTTGATAGAGATGTGTATCAGATTGATTCCATATCTCTACTATTGTGAATAGTCCTGCAATAAGCATGTAAGTGCAAGTATCCCTTTGATATATTCATTCCTTTTCTTTTGAATACATACCCAGTAGTGAGATTGCTAGATTGTATGGTAGTTCTATTTTTAGTTTTTTTGAGAAATTCCATACTATTTTCCATAGTGGCTATACTAATTTATATTCCCATCAACCATGTATAATAGTCCAATGCATGATATTATTTCTAAGCTAAGAGCATACTTTTGCTATTAAGCTTTATGCTCAGGTATGTGAGTGGTGGTTCCTTCATTATCCATGCATTCTTTGCACCGACTCATAGATTTTCTGATTTGCTCTTCACCTCAATCCTATGAGTAATTTAAGGCTAAGTGTGTTATTATTCCCACCTTAGAAATAAAGACACCAAAGCTCAGAGAGGAAAAGTTTTGCTCAAGGTCATATTGTTAATAAATGATAGAACAAAGATTTAAATTCAGATCTGTCTGTCTCCAAGGTATTTACTCTTCCACCATCATGTGGTATCTGAAATAGCTCACAAACTAGGGTAGCAGTCATTTAAAAAGTCTTTATGTATTGCATAGAAACAAGGAAGAATTGTTGAGGCTGATGAAAAGAATATAGTCATTATTTCCTTTTCTGTATCATTTTTAAGAAGAGTCCCAGTTTTTAAATTATGGTAGAGAAAAGAAAACAAAGCAAGTGCCATTATTTGTTCAAATAACAAAAGCATAGACAAGGTGCTGAGTTCCCCTAGAATAGAACAGGAAAAGCTCTCAAAAAAAGAACCTTAAAGTTGAGCTTCAAGACAAGCCTAAAAGAGAGGAAGGTCATTAGAAGTGTCAGGGGAGGAAAGTGGACAGCAGAGAGGCAAGATTCCCATCAACAAAAATATTTTCATTCTCATTTCCCTCATCACAGAGTACCCAGGCTGGGCAGCAGAAGCTTTGTAATCATACCTGTGCTATGGGCAGCTGTGTGAGTGTTGGGATCAAAAGGACCACATTTGGTCTAAACTATGCTTTCTTTCCCAATAGGATCTAAAAGGACAGGAGTTTGCACCTTCACATCAGCAAGTTTGTAAGTATGCTCATCTTCAATGCCTTTCCTTGTGGGGAACAAGAACATTTCTAGTGGTTCTATATGTAGGAAGTTCAGAGATGAGTCTTTAAGTATAAGTTGCTAAGCTGAGGGATGCAAATCCAGAGGAGAAGTGAGGCTCCGCTGCAGGCACGAAGAAGGCAAAATGGCACCATGGCCAAGTGCGTGGACTGTGGAGCTGATGGCCTGAACTCAAACCCCAACTCTGGAAGCTACTAGCAGTGTGACTTTGGGAAAATAATTTCACCTGTCTCTGCCTGCATTTACTCACCTGTAAAAATGGTTATGCTAGATCCTACTCAACAGGGTTAATGTGAATTAAATCAGATAATTCCTATAAAGGGGTTAGAACAATGTCTAGCACATCAAAAGTATGCAACCGATTTTTGCTTTTTATCATCAGCAATACCATATTTATAACTGCAATTAGACCATGCCTAATCCAACATAATAGTTTCTGATAATCAAAGGGAAATTCTAAGGTCTTCTCCAGAACTAATAGGCAAACAGAGGCCCAGAAAGGGAAAAGGATCCACCAAGGTCATATAGCTAAAGAATAGTTCCCATCCACTCCTCGTCCCATTTCTTTTGGGTCATCTATTCAGTGAATATAGTTAAAGGGACCATGGAAGAAGGCAAAAAGCCAGTTCACTCCCATGAAGGAAGTTTGAGGGAAGGAGCAGTGGGTTGTGCTTTATTGAGCATTGGCCATGTGCAAAGTTCATGCTAAGCACCTCCATCTATACTGTGCCCATCTTAGATGAGATGAGAAAACAGCATCTCAGGCAGGCTAGATAAACTTGCCCAAACCCATGGGGCCAAGATTCATTTGTGTTCAAGACTCTTTCTTCTGAGTCTTCCTGTTCTTGTTGGTGCTTGCTGCAGGTGCCACATTCCAATCCAAAATCCTGCAAGGAGTGGCACTGGACCAAGCTGGAAGAGATCAAGGTTTCTCTCCTATCATAGGCACCGTGCAACTCATAAAGGGCCATCTTCATTTCAGTCACCCTTTGTCTCATATGAAGCACATTTCTCCTTTTCTTACAGATGCACCTCTTAGAGCAGATGGAGATAAGCCAAGGGCACACCTGACAGGTAAGCCTCCCTGCTGTGTTTTACGGGAGACCATGGGCCAGAATCCTGAGATTTCTTTCAGCAGTTTAGCAAAATTCATTCTAGGGGCTTAAACTGAAAACTACATTCCTTGGTAAGAGACTCCTCCCCTCAATATTCCAGTGTGTGTGTGTGTGTGTGTGTGTGTATACATATGTGTGTGTGTACACACACACACACGTTTTCTTTATCCACTCATCTGTTGATGAACACTTAGGTTGATTCCATATTTTTACTATTGTGAATAGTGCTGCAATAAGCATGTGAGTGCAGGTGTCTCAGTGGAGGGTTTTTTGGATGTCTTCTTCCCTGTGGGTGGTCCAAAGGCCCATATCTCTTGGACATTTTCTTTCAGATTCTATCAGCCCTCTTTCCTTCTCTCCTGTCTCTCTCTCTCATTTATACTCTGAGTCATTCAGAAATGGCTTCTCTCCAACTAAGACCTGCAAGTAATTCTGGATCTGGTCACAGACAAAAAGTCCCCAGAGTTGCCAATTTATCTAGTTCATCTGTGCCCTATTCAAGATGATGTAACTAAACATTTACCTTCAGGGAGGTGTTTCCAAAGAATTTTCATCGGTGTATGGAAATCAAGAGAAATTCCATACTATCACCAGTTGGCCAACTTTCCAAGTCTAGTGTAGAAATCCCATGCACCTCATACCTAGAGTTCCTATACCTCTGAGACTCCAGAGGAAAGAGCAAGACAGTACAGAAGGATATGTTAGAATCCATTGAAAACCTAGAAGGTTAAAAAGGAAGCATACCCTCCTGACCTATAAGAAAATTTGCAATCTGCAGGGGGATATCCTTGTGGCCCAAGACATTGGTGTTATCATTTGACTAAGAGGAAATTATTTGTGGTGAGCTCTGAGTGAGCATTAGGACCAGGGAGATGCCAAGTTTCTATCACTTACCTTATGCCTGTAAGACAAGTGTTTTGTTCCAATTGATGAATGGGGATAAAACAGTTCAGTCAATTACTCACAGGGCAAAGAATGGGAATTTGAAAGGTCTGGTGCCTGGCCTTGTCATAGGTAAACAAGAGAGGCATTCGTTAGTTTTATTGGAGTCATTTGGGAAAGGATAATTCTTGCAGCAAGCCATTTTCCTAAACACAGAAGAATAGGGGGATTCCTTAACTTTCACTGTTCTCCAGGATCATAGGTCTCGGGTAAAATTAAAAATTTTCAGGTCAGACCACTGAGTCTCAGAAAGACAAAGTAATTTGCCCCAGGTCACTAGTCCAAGATACTATTCTCTTTGAACAAATGTGTTTGTCCAGTCACATATTCTTCATTCGTTCCTCCCCAAAGCAGTTTTTAGCTGTTAGGTATATTCGATCACTTTAGTCTTTTTTGAAAATGATGAGACCCTTTTTTAGCAAAGACTACAGTTTCCAAATGAGCAAATTAATCCTCTCTCTTGTCTTTGCAGTTGTGAGACAAACTCCCACACAGCACTTAAAAAATCAGTTCCCAGCTCTGCACTGGGAACATGAACTAGGCCTGGCCTTCACCAAGAACCGAATGAACTATACCAACAAATTCCTGCTGATCCCAGAGTCGGGAGACTACTTCGTTTACTCCCAGGTCACATTCCGTGGGATGACCTCTGAGTGCAGTGAAATCAGACAAGCAGGCCGACCAAACAAGCCAGACTCCATCACTGTGGTCATCACCAAGGTAACAGACAGCTACCCTGAGCCAACCCAGCTCCTCATGGGGACCAAGTCTGTGTGTGAAGTAGGCAGTAACTGGTTCCAGCCCATCTACCTCGGAGCCATGTTCTCCTTGCAAGAAGGGGACAAGCTCATGGTGAACGTCAGTGACATCTCTTTGGTGGATTACACAAAAGAAGATAAAACCTTCTTTGGAGCCTTCTTACTATAGGAGGAGAGCAAATATCATTATGTGAAGTCCTCTGCCACCGAGTTCCTAATTTTCTTCGTTCAAATGTAATTACAACCAGGGGTTTTCTTGGGGCCGGGAGTAGGGGGCATTCCGCAGGGACAATGGTTTAGCTATGAAATTTGGGGCCCAAAATTTCACACTTCATGTGCCTTACTGATGAAAGTACTAACTGGAAAAAGGCTGAAGAGAGCAAATATATTATTATGGTGGGTTGGAGGATTGGTGAGTTTCTAAATATTAAGACACTGATCACTAAACGAATGGATGATCTACTCAGGTCAGGATTGAAAGAGAAATATTTCAACACCTTCCTGCTACACAATGGTCACCAGTGGTCCAGTTATTGTTCAATTTGATCATAAATTTGCTTCAATTCAGGAGCTTTGAAGGAAGTCCAAGGAAAGCTCTAGAAAACAGTATAAACCTTCAGAGGCAAAATCCTTCACCAATTTTTCCGCATACTTTCATGCCTTGCCTAAAAAAATTAACAGAGAGTTGGTATGTCCCATGAATGCTCTCACAGAAGGAGTTGCTTTTCATGTCATCTACAGCATATGAGAAAAGCTACCTTTCTTTTGATTATATACACAGATATCAAAATAAGCAAGGATGAGTTTTACGTGTATATCAAAAATACAACAGTTGCTTGTATTCAGCCGAGTTTTCTTGACCACCTATTATGTTCTGGGTGCTACCTTAACCCAGAAGACACTATGAAAAACAAGACAGACTTCACTCAAAACTTACATGAACACCACTAGATGCTTCCTGATCAAATATCAGTCAGCATACTCTAAAGAATAACTCCAAGTTTTGGCCAGGCATGGTGGCTCACGCCTGTAATCCCAACACTTTGGGAGGCCGAGGCGGGTGGGTCATCTAAGGCTAGGAGTTTGAGACCAGCCTGACCAACATGGAGAAACCCTGTCTCTACTAAAAATACAAAATTAGCCGGGCGTGGTAGCACATGCCTGTAATTCCAGCTACTCAGAAGGCAGAGACAGGAGAATTGTTTGAACTGGGGAGGCAGAGGTTATGGTGAGCCCAGATCGCACCATTGCACTCCAACCTGGGTAACAAGAGCAAAACTCTTTCTAAAAAATAAAAAATAAAATAATAACTCCAAGTCTTTAGAAAATATCATCTGAAACTGTTACATCAGATTTGTGGCACTCTCCTGACTGTGGAAGATAGCCAACTGACTGTGGATAGCCAGCTGATTAGTTCCCTGAAGAAACCTGAAGGCAGACACCTAGTTAACTAGATCAACTATATACTGCCAACTCATTGGATGCTGGGAGACAATGGACTTATTCCCTGGGGGAGAAGAAAAAAGAAGTCAATCACAAAATCTGAAGAAGTTAACCTAGATCTTTGAGGTTTGATTTGCAACTTTATATACAGAGTATTATGTGGGTATTTTCCCTTTAAAATATTCAAAGGGATTTACATATGGGATTAGCCAATGAGCCTAGCCAAGACCTTCCCTGGAGGAGAGGCTGGACATTGCGGAGGTCCCTTCTGTGTTTCAGTGGGTTCATATCCTCTAGTCTGTATGAGTTTCCTATGCTAATACGTCAAGGGCAGGAGAGGCAGCTCTGTTCTCTTAGCCTTTGTTGACTTGCCTGTAAAGCAGGAATCTGCCCATTTGTTTCCAAGGAGCAAATGAGCTCATGAGAATGAAACATGTTAACTTCATGCATTCTGTGCCATCTGAGCATTTTGGCATGATATGACCCTATTATAAATACTTCCTATTCTGGGAGACCTCACAGATGAGTCTGAGAGCAAATCTGGCACCAAAATCACTCTCATGCTGGTTTCCAGTAGACTGTAGAGGCAGAGATGCATTTGAGAGGCTCCTGAGCAGAGTGTCCAGTGTAGTAGGAGTACTTGATCAGTATTTCTTGAGTTATAATTAAATAAAAATTAATTTCTGATTTCTCAGTTTAGAGGTTAAGGCTCTAAATATATTTTCTACCCTCTGCTAGGCTAACTTAAACCAGGCTTTTTTCTTGCCTTCAGTTTCTCAAAACAGTCAGCACAGACTCAGTGGGAGCACAGAGGAGTGTGGTCACCTCCACCTGGCTCACCAGAGTCTTCATAGAGGAAGTGAAGCCTGGAAGAAACTGGGGGGGCCCCAGATGACCACAGGGAAAGGGCATCTCAGATGGGGGAATTACCCTTGACTTAAAGCAGAAAAGAAAGATTTCTCAGTAACTCCAAAACTTGCTTGACGAGAGAATATTCCCTCAACCAATTCCTAGGACAATATTTATTGGTAGATCAAGAATGTTTCCTCAATAACTCTAGTCTAGCTCCATGATCAGAACTAACACCCATTAAAAGCATAAAATGTTCTTTCTGAACCAGTCTTCATGGTGCATGAGAGCACCAAGCAGCTTGGGTATGCAGGAGGAGATTTGCACAGAAGAGTGGCCTGCTCAAACCTGCCCACTATTCTGTAGGTGATCTGGTGGATCTGGAAATTTATCCCAAGACAGGAATTTCCTGATATTCGAAGACAATTGAGGCTTTGGGAAATTTTTTGCTGTATATTTATTTGGCTCCTGTCATAAGCTTGTTTTTTAAAGAATGTATCATAGCTCAAGTTTTTACTGCTGATTTTGTTAAATTCTGTACAGTACAGTATATTTTTTACAGAAAGGCACAGTCAGACGTTCCTAATATGGCTCATGTCAGAACCTCTGTTCCCAAGGCATTACCTCCATAGCAAAAATTAGTGCACTGTTTTCAAAAGTGAGGTGGAAAAATGCTTTTAAGATCATGTGATGTTTCCCTAAAAGGGGTTAATGGGGTATATTCAGGGTTTGGGAGGGAGGAAGAAGCATGCTTTAGAAAATAATAAATTTAGGGAGAAAATGCTTTGCTGGTTAAATGTCGCTCAAAAGGCTGAATTCAAATCAATTCCACAAACATTTGCTGAGTACCTACTGGCCCTGGGGACACAGAGATAAATTATTTAGTCTCAGACGCGCTCATTCTAACTTCCCAGCACCTCTACTGTCTGCAGATTCTTTAATTTATATTGGCTGTATCTGCTAATTAATTTGCTAACTTTAGGCACGTGGATCTATTCTCATTATGAAAATGGATACCATTTGATGAAGGCTGATGACTAACAAAATGATTTGTGTTTAAGTGGTTTTTAAAAAATAGCTACTCAAGGATAGTTTTCCATAAATCAAGAAGGTAAAAAACAAAGTTACCATTTTTTCTTGTAGAATCCATTATTTAAGTCACAGGCAGAGAGAGGTTATTATTTGCTATACTCAAGTTTGATCATCAACAATCTTAAAAATATTAGAACTTCATAGATGACCCAGAAATGCTTTGAAAATCTGTGTTTCTCAGCAATTACAGAGACCATGAACAAAATGCACAGAATCACTAACAGTTTGATGCTAGCATGGTTTCAGTCTATTTGGGAGAACAGAATTGCTTATGCTACTAAAATTTCTAATTTTTTTTTTACTAAGCTACAGTAAGAAAAGGGAAAAGTGTACCTTTTCACTCCCTGAAATATGTCAGGTTGAATCAATAACAGAGCACACCAGAACTCTTGGCTCCATTTCAATCTAAACTATTCAGTTCTCATCACCCCAGAGGAAATTCCGCCTCTGTGCTAGTCAATAATCCCCCTGGATTATAAAAGTTTAACTAACTCACTGTACACAAGGCATGGCCATTGCCAACATTCTCTTGCAATGTATTTTCCCAAGCCCTTACCCAATTCTGTTTCCGTGATTGTGACATTGGGGATTAATTCTGCAGGACAGAACTGTTTATATTCTGTACCTTAAAAACACATGCAAAAGTCTCTTGCCTCAAGATTTCTGGCTTTCCTATGGCCCAGAGTCCTAGAAGTGTTTTAATATTTGTAGCAGAATTTTCAAGTGTACATCATTATCCTGCATATTAACATTTTTGCATCATATTGGCAGCTGGACCTACAGAGAATTTAGTAGACTGTTAACCTAATAACCCTTGAATTCTTTTGCACCAGTGGTGAGAGAATGTGGATCAGAGCCACCACATCCATGCCCTGTCACTCTCTAATAACCACATTTACAACTTCCCCAGCTCTGAAACACACTTGCCTCCACCCCTTCCATCACCCCATTTTAAGATGAAAATACCATACCAGCCTGGATGGAAGAAGTTACTTGCCCAGGACCACATGATGAATTAAGAGCTGATCTAGAACTAGGATGCTGTCTTCCTGAACCATAATCCTGGACTCTTCTAACCGCTCTACTCTTAGCAAATAGAGTTCATTTTAATGATTGGAAGGAAGATGGGAGAAGTATTTTCAAATACCTGTAGGACAACATGGAAGTGGGAGGAGACTTCTTCTGTATCTCCCCAGAGAAGAGAGCTGGGGCTACAGAGTTGCAGTTACAAGGTTGCCCTCTCTGGCTTGATCCCCAAAGGAACTTTCTACTCCAAAATAGAATTTTTCTAGGAAGCTATTTCTCAGTCCCTGGAGATACTCAAACAAAGGGCTTGTCACAAGGATTTTTGTAGAAGCTATTCTTCACAGAGGTTAGGGGAGAGATTAAGCCAAAGGATCTCTGAGGTCTTTTTCAAATCTATGATTATGTGGCCTTTTTTTCATTGACTTCCATGTGTTCTAGTTGATCATTACAAACCTGGCAGGCCTTCTCAAGAGTTCAGTAATCCGCTATCGTTTCCCACTTGTCCAGAGAGTGTCCGACACAAAATACCCCTAAGATCTTGGCCAATAGAGAAATGTCATGGAATTTTAGAGATGACGGTATCTGCAGAGTTTATTCCAAGTTACATCATTTCAAGGATGAAGAAACCCAGGCTCAGAGGGAGCCATCACCTCCATGCCCTGTCACCCTTGGTGGCCAGTGCCAGACAGTAGCTAGTTGGAGTGCTAAAAGTAGAATTTAGATCTCCTAACAATAAGCCCAGCAGTCTTTCAACTTCATTCATAAATCATTTTTATTTTGAGCATCTGTCACATGGCAGCACTTACCCGGATACTAGGGAGGTGAGAGGGAACGTGACAGGCAAGTCCTACTCTCACAGTGTACACATTCAGGAGGAACAAGACACACAGTGTCAATAAATAAAGTAGCTGAACTTCATCAAATGATTTTATTCTTAAAGTCATTAAAGCATGTAATGTTCCCCTTTTTTTGTTTCAGGGGTGTAAAGTGTAGGTGTTTATGTGGTTTTAGTGACAAACCCCATGTGCTTTCATTGATTTTATGTTTTATGTTAAAACATCAACCCCAAGGTAAAATGCATATTGTATGTTGTTGGATACATACTTAACTGGTATGCATCCCATGTCTTTGGGCACTAGTGTGTATGAATTCTAATCTCTGTAAATGAAATGTTGTATGTGTTAATATATTTAATAGATGTAACTTAATAAACTGGCATTGAAGACTGAAGAATTTTCACACTAATTGTCAATTCTTTTGTTAATGTGTTCCTTTGTTTTTCTTTCTAGATTAAGTCTAACGGTAACCTCTTGGGATTTAAAAAAAAAAAAAAAAAGCATCTAATTTTCCATGTACTTGGCTGCAAAATGGCAACTGACTTCCATGGTTATAATAAAACTTAAAACAAACTTAATTTTAAGGTTATAATAAACCTTAAACTGAACATCACAGATGGTATCATTCTGGTCAGATGAGGGAAAGGAAGGGAAGGAGAGAATCTACAGGGTTCCTTTTATGAATTATAAGACTTCGTAGTTGAGTAGCTTAATCTCACATTGAACAACCCTGTAAAAGAAAGAGAGACCAGAAAGACCCATGCCAGTATATGGAGGAGTTCGAATTTGGATCAAGCTCACTCCCTGACACTACACCTTCTGCCTCGCATCAAAACAGCAATCCACAGGAGTCAAAAAGGTTCAACACATCCATCACTTTCTATTTTCCAGCACAGTAACTAGGGTTGCTGTTGGTGCTCAGTCAATGATACTAGATTGAACCATATTAAATTGCCATTTCCGAAGGTCAAAAGGGGTCACATGCCAGAAATTTCATTTGTTTCCATGTGATAGTTGTATGTAGAATCAAACTTTAAGGGAGAGGGGGTAAGGCTTTCCTCTAAAATATCAGACTCAAAAATTTCCCTCCCGGTGGGGAACCAGAATGTATGTATTGATGGCCTTCTGAAATTCAGTTCTCACTCTACTCCTGGGGGTGATAAGAACAAAATATTTTTACACTTGGGGAGAGAAGTGAATTATTTTCCCTGAATTTATTAAAAACCAAGTATCTGCAAAAGTCATAGTACCAGTTCTCTAAAGGAAAAATATTGATAGTCATTTAATCTAGGTCACCAAAGACAACCTTTTCAACTAATTCTCAAATGGACCCTCTATGCCTAAGAACTTCGGAGCAAAGAGACAAAACTATCCAATGGTTTCTCCTGATGTTTGTCCAGTTGTCCACAGGGGATATCTAGTGTCCAACCAAACCCCAGTTAACATTCAGTCAGGACACACATGGGTGGCATCTGTTCCAATTTGTTAGATGTGATTCTGATTAATGGATGCTCATACCACACTGGTTGTTACTCTGACTACTATTCCTGTTTACATTGCTTCCACTCCCCCCTCCACAACATGCGCACATCATCATTATCTTCATCATCAGCCATACTAAAAATGCCGAAGATGGGATTGAAAAAGATGCAATGGATCAGAAGTCCGTTGCCCTGGGCTCCAGACCCGGGTCTGCCAAACTGGCAAATTCTAAGGCCTTGAACAACCATTTCAACAGGTTTCAGTATCCTTCTCTGAGAATCCAGAGGAGGGGTGGATGAAGTGAGCTAAACTCCCTTCCATTTGCAGGTCTCAATAATTCTGTGCTTGTATTGTTTGAGTTTCAAATAAGCTCCCTTTTTTCAGGTATGTGGTAGAAGACAAGAGGGTTTCTCCAAGAAAAAGCAAAATCCCCCCATGTACCTTAGACTGCAAAGCTCTCCAGTCAATATATGGGGACTTTTTACCTCTTCAGTGCAGGAAATAGAAAGGTAACTGGAACTGAGCTGTGAACTCCCAGGTCTGCCAATGTTGTCCCATTTTGACAGCACTTCATTCCTCCTCTCCCCACCTAGTCTCTCTGACCTTTGGTGGGGCTTGGTGGCGCACTTTCCATTCTGTATAGCCAAGGATGCCATCCTCACAGGCTCATTTTGGACCTTAATACCAGTCCTCAAACCAGCTAGTGTTTCCTGTGTTCTTAGGCCATGTTAGGCATTGAGCTCAACTCGTCACATAACTCATCTTATTTCACAATGCGATAAGATAAGCATGATCCTCTTGTTTTATAGATGAGGGAAATGAGGTCTGAGGGATTAAGTCCACTTTCGCAGGATGACTCAGTTAAAACAAGTTTCCAACTCAGTCAGGATAAAAGTGCCCCACTTGCTGAATTCATTGCCAACAGAGAATAATAGCAGCAAACATTTGGGAGCATTTACAGTGCTGGACACTTCATCTGTATCATCTCATTTAATCCTCAATCAAGGGCAGAGTGTGGTGGCACATGCCTGTAATTCCAGCACTTTGGGAGGCCAAGGCGGGAGGATTACTTGAGGTCAGGTGCTCAAGACCCGCCTGGCCAACATGGCAAAACCCCATCTCTACTAAAAATACAAAAATTAGCTGGGCATGCTAGCAGTGCCTGTAATCCCAGCTATTTGGGAAGCTGAGGCAAGAGAATTGCTTGAATACAGAGGCAGAAGTTGTAGTGAGCCAAGATCGCACCACTGCACTGTAGCTGAGCTACAGAGTAACACTCTGTCTAAAAAAAAAAAAAACGCAATCCTTAATCAAAGGTGGATTTCTGGCTCCGAGTCAATAAGCACATCTACTCCTACCAAAAGTGGCATTCCCAGGAATGAGCCATCAAATCTGCAAAGGATGACTGGGTCTTCTATTCAAAATAGTAACCATTGATTGGCTACTATTGATTGACCCCAAAGGGATCCAAGGATATCCTCTTTCTAGAACGCAGGTCCTGCTTGATCCCCCATCCCTGGTTCCTGTAATAGAAATATTGGTACCACCACTATCCTGTCAGCCTATCCTTGCCCGAGCTGGGGAGCCCCAGCTCTGGCCACAAGCAGACCAGCTCCAGCTACCAACCTCAGGATCATGGGGTTCCCTTCTCCACTGGCCTCAGGATCCTCTGCAATGTTACCCTCCACCAAGCTTGGCCTCTGGTGCCCATTTTGCCTTTGTCTCTATTCTCCATTCTGCTTTTGTCAACCACAGAAAGATTTGAGCACCTACCCCAGGCCAAGCACTGTGCTAAGCACTTAGCAAATACAATTTCCTCTCCTCGTCACAGAACCCTGGAGAGCAAGTACTATTATCATCATGGTGATTTTGCAGATGAGAAATCTGAGGCTCAGTGAAGCACACTGACTTTCCCAAAGCCTCACAGCCAGAATGATAAATGTGGATTTGAACCCATCGGTCAGTGTTACTCCCACCTTTCATCAACTGTCTTGGTCTGCTTCTCAGGTTTGCCCACATCTCTGCCTCTTAACCATTGTGTGGTCTTGAGTAAGTCATTTAACTTCTTTGGGCCTCGGCAAGGAATGCCACTTTCACTCTCAGCCCAAAATTTCTAGGATTCCAGCTAAATAGCGACCAGCTGAGCATTCCCAGGTAAGTCAGGTCTCAATTTTTAAGTGGCATCTTACCTAGAGCCTCTCCTCTTCAGCCTGTGCATCTACCCCAGGGAACCATGAAGCACCATCACCAAAGCTTTTCCCAGTAAGTTCTGCTGTGGCTGCTCCTGAGGAAAGATACTTAATGGGTTCCATGGTTATCTCATTACCTTTCAGCCCAACAGTCCTCAATTTTGACTGCACATTGATGGGAACAGGGATGAGGATAGAATAAAAAGCCCAGTATCTAGGTCATGCCCCAGGCTAATTAAAGCAGAATCCTTAATGATTGAAGACACACAATAGTTTTTTTAGAGATAGGGTCTCACTCCTCTCTCTGTTACCCAGCTGGAGTATAGTGGTGCAATCATTGCAACCTCCAACTACTAGGCTCAAGCAATCCTCCCACCTCAGCCTCCTGAGTAGCTGGGACTACCCCACATGCACCACCATGCCTGGATAATTTTTGAATTCGTTGTGAAGACAGGGTCTCTCTATGTTGCTCATGCTGGTCTCAAACTCCTGGCCTCCAGCAGTCCTCCCACCTCAGCCTCCCAAAGTGCTGAGATCACAAGCATGAGCCACCATGCATGGCAGACAATGATATATTTTCTTTAACCTCTCAGGTAATTCCAGTGCGCAGCCAGAATTGAGAATCACAGTTTTCAAAGCACTGGCACATGAGAGAAAGATCAGGGCCCTGAAGCTAGATAGATGTGCATTATGTTTTCAGTTCTGCCACTTTTTAGCTATGAGATTTCAGAGAGCTGAGTTAATCTACCTGAGACTCAATTTCTTCATCTGCAAAATGGGAATGAAAGTAGTACATGTTGTGAGTCACATACCTGGCCAGTGACCATGTCAAGATGAGAACTCTAGTACCAATACAATATCAATATTTTTTGATATCTCATAAAAGTTCTCAGTGGACTGGATTCCTTTGTTGTTGATTTTTCCCCAATACACAGTTATGCCCATTGAGTTTGACACTCTAGTTATGTTAATTACATAAACCACAATTCATCCATTGAATGAGAGCAGAATAAAGCTATTCCTACGTGCCAAGGTTTAAGAATGCTTTAGACAATGCAATGTATTGTGTTTTGTAAATAAAGACATTAAAACGTTTATATACTGTGAACTGAAAGCTCATGGGTACCTGCCAATACCAGAAGGAAAGCGTCTCAAAAAATATGAAATGCTTTAAAAAAAAGAAAGTAGTATATTCCTCACCACAGCCTTGTGAGGATAAAATGAGATGAAACCCACAAAGGTACCTGGCTCCTCATCAGTGCTCAATATAAAGCAGTTGTTCTATTAGAAAATTACCTGAAAATTCTGCTGTCTCTATTTCTTCTCTTCTACATTTAAAGAAGCAACACCAAATTATAGAAATTATAAGATCATAATAAAAAGGCACATGAAGGGCTGGAAACTTGGTTATTCATTCATGCAACTGATACCTAATGAGTACCCTCAATGCCAGGTGCTGCACATGAAATAAACATAGCTACTAAGCTCATAAAGCTTCCATGCTATTGAGTTGAAGTTGGAGGGGTATGGGAAGGTTTACAATAAAGGAATTACTGTGCAATAATATATTGTGATGAGTTATCTAAAGGGAAAAAAAAAAGGCTGTAAAGACAGAGAACAAAAACAGACCCAATTTCCAAGTCAGTGATTCAGTGAAGGCCTCTCCAAGGCCACTCTGCACAGTGTGTTTGATTTAGTTAACATTTAGACTCATGACTCCATAGCACAATTACTGGCTGATAGCAATTGTGATTCATTCAGTGAATATTGCTAATTACTAGAGCCTTCGTGGGCAAAGGACAAAGTGGCTGGTCACTGGCCAACTGCCAGCTGTTTCTGGGCCAAAGCAAACAAGTTGTGCCTTAGAATCCACTGGCACGGTTAATGACAACCCCACCAATCCCTAGAGCTCCACTCCAGGCTCTCAGTGGAAAACTTTCCTCCTGCAGCCACTACAGGAAGATCCAACATTGCCCTTGGCACTCCCTACTGTTTTTCAAGAATGACGCCCAACTAGACTTTGCTTTCGTGTGTGCCAGGAAGTTTTCCTGGGTTTTGCCCTTGCGCTAACAAACATAATCTGACATCATAAGGATAAGGAAAATTATCATCATGTGTCCCTTCTTTCAAGAGCTCCATGGGGAGGAAAGTACTGTCTGGATGTGAATACCCATTTTACAAAAAGATAAATCAAGGCTCAGAAAGGAAGCCATCATAGTCATAGGAATAAAGGGACTGAGCCAGATCTGACCAAATCCAGTATCATGCTTCTAGTCCCATGATGCTGTCTTAGGGTTTCAGTCCATGGGCAAAAGGGTCAGAGAGACCCCAGTCTGCGAGTCTAACAAAAATAAATCCCTGTGTTTATGGGCTTGATAAAGGCTGGAATTGAGGAGTGAGGTCTGAATGCTTTGGGATCTGCCCTGCCCTTCTCTCCAGGACACTGTCACACTCTCTCCATGTGCCCATGGGCACTTGTTCTTCTGAGGCATCACCATCTCTCACCAAGTGTTCCAAAACAGAACCCTGGGTCATCTTAGGCTGGCCACTCTCCCCATCCCTCACATTTAATCACTCACTAAGGCCAACTCCTCAGTCTCAAATTAGACCCCTTCTTTCCTTCTTTATGTCAATAGCCTCCCCACTGGTCTCCCTGCACCAAGTGAAGCCCACTGTAGTCCATATGCTCTACAGCAACTAGAGTGGTCTTGCTATTACAAAAACAGGTCATAAAATTCTCCTTCTCTGAAAGGCCAGGGTAGCTTCCTATCACCTTTAGAGGGAAATTCAAGCTCTTGGATTTGGCATTCAAAGCCCTTCTTGATCCAGTTCCTACCAACCTCTCTGCTTCATTTGGTTTCCCATGTCCCATCTGCCTATGTTATAGAGGCAGTGATGTGCTAATAAGTGGTGAACATCCAGCTCTCCAACGTAAAGCCCTGATTTGCACCATTTGTTGCTATCTGTATTGTAAATATTTCCACCATGACCAATTACAAGCAACCAATGTGTTGCCAGTGAGTTCAGAGGGAATGTATTTCAGCCATATGGATACAATAGACATTTACAACCGCAAGAGGATAAATAATTGTATAATGTAGTGATAATTAAGAAGCGATAATGTAGGAGTATTCATTACCTTCGTTGTAATATAATTTATATAAATGTAGGTTTATGTAATTTAATTTTATTATGGTTGTGTTTAATGACCATCTCACAAAACCCCTAGTAATTTAATATTCCCTTCTTGTAAATTGGTACACATTGGCCCTAGCACCCCTGATTAAAGCACTCTGGGTAGAATGCCTGCCCTCCCCTACCCCGTGGTGAACTGCTAGTCATTTGTCAAGACTCTGCTCAGCTGTCCCTTCATCTGCGGGGCCGACCCTGAATGCCTCGTGCAGGGTCTCTCGCAGGCACCCTCCCCATCCCTTGTCTCAGGCTTGTTGTCTGATCATCTGTCTTTCCCCATTTGATGGTGTCTTACTCACTTTTAAGAACTGGCATCAGCTGAACCCTACTAAATGTTTGTGAGACAAACTATTCAACATAGATTCATATCTGGATTCCTTCCCTATATACATTTCTCTTCCAATTTCCAGTTTTCTTTCAGTCCTACCTATTCGCAAGGATGTCACCCAGACCAAAAACAGGCTTTATATGGGAAGTAGAAGCAGGTTGGGGAAAATGGAGGAGGAAGTTCCAACCCAAATCTGCAAAATGCATTTTAATCATTTATGGTTTTGAATAAATATAAATCCATATTCCACTCATATCTTCACCCCAGACCAACTTTCCCTAGTGAGGAAAAAGGAGAGGGACTCAGAATGGAAGGACCTAGACTTATCAAGTAGCTGCTTGTAGGGTGACAACTGGAATTGACCCACAGCTAAACTGGAAGAGAGAACCCCGGGCACTTGCCATGGAACAGGTTTAAGTGGCCACTTCTCATTTACTCAGTTTTTATTCAAGTCTCACAATAATTTTATCAATCAGAAATAATTACCTCCGTTTTACAGCTAAATAGACTGAGGGTTGAAGATATGCTGTGACTTTTCCAAAGTCCCAAAGGTAATGAGCTGTGGAGCCAAGATTTAAACCAAGGTCTGGCTGACTGCAAAAACCGTGTTGTTACCCACTATAATAAAACATACTATTCCTCTCTTCCCTGTCCTCTTTAAGAGAACAAAGAAAAAAAGAGAGAGAGAGAGGGAAAGAAAGGAAAGACAGAAAGAAAGAAAGAGAGGGAGGGAAAGAGAAAGAAAGAAAGAAAGAAAGAAAGAAAGAAAGAAAGAAAGAAAGAAAGAAAGAAAGAAAGAAAGAAAGAAAGAAAGAAAGAAAGAAAGGAAGGAAGGAAGGAAGGAAGGAAGGAAGGAAGGAAGGAAGGAAGGAAGGAAGGAAGGAAGGAAGGAAGGAAGGAAGGAAGGAAGGAAGGAAGGAAGGAAGAAAGAAAGAGAAAGAAAGAAAGAGAAAGAGAAGAGGAGGAGGAAAAAAGAAGGGAAGGAAAAGAAAAGAAAGGAATATTCACACCATTATTGAGAACCTCCCTTGAGGCAAGTATAACACTAGGTGCTTTACCCTTGTTAACTCATTTAACTATTACTATGGTTTGGGTCTGTGTCCCCACCCAAATCTCATGTCTAATTGTAATTCCCAATGTTGGGGGAGGGACCTAGTGGGAAGTGATTGGATCATGGCAGTCGATTTCTGTCTTGCGGTTCTCATGACAGTGAGTGAGATCTCACGAGATCTGGTTGTTTGAAAGTGTGTAGCACCTCCCCCTTTGCTCTTCGTCTCTCTCCTGCTCCACCATATGAAGATGTGTCAGCTTCCCCTTCGCCTTCCACCATGATTGTAAGTTTCCTGAGGCCTCCGTAGCCATGCTCCCTGTACAGCTTGTGGAACCACGAGCCAATTAAACCTCTTTTCTTTATAAATTACCCAGTCTCCGATAGTTCTTTATAGCAGTGTGAGAAGAGACTAATACAACTATGTATAGAAGATAAGTATTATTATTCCCATTTTACACATAAAGAAACTGAGGTTCAGAGAGCTTGAGAAAATTGGCTAATGTTGTATATCTCATACACAATAGAACTTAGCTTTCAAAAGCCTTCTTCCTTCCAGGGTCCACATTTCTGACCTTGAGACAAGCTTCTAACCCCACTTCCCTCTGCAGCCACTTAAACTGTACCCCACTTCCCCCTGCAGCCACTTAATTTATATTTAAGCCATTTAAGAAAGTGACTTAAATAAAAATCAGTATTTCAGCATCAACTTGAAAGAATGTAGGCCAATAAATAGTTGCCCCAAGAGGACCTGGCTAATCAATAGAATTATTCAAGAAACCAGGGAAGTAGCTCAGCATTTTATCAGACAAATGATCTAAGCCATGTTCTGTGGCTTTGTTAAATGAAGAAGGAAGCTAAGAAGATAGTACTGAAAAATTCCAGACATTTCCATGTGCTTCCCCCACAGTCCCCCAAAGTGAATCCCAAAAGGTTAAATGTGGTTTCATCACAAGCGTGGGTATCAATTTTATAAAGGAGGGAAAAAAAGTCATTTATGGGAAACTTAAGCCTTTTATCCACGCAGGTATATGTTGAGTGAACTGTGAGCCCCAATTCAGAACCACAGGGAAGAAAATGAAGCCCTGTGTGATACAGCATAGAGTAGCCCACACCAAGAGACCAGAGACCTGGGGGTCTACAACATTTTGTTTTGCCATGTGCCCTTATCCAGGTCAGTATAACAAAATTTTTGTGCATTCATTCAACTAACCCCAAGCACTTAGTTCTAGGAACTACTCTAAGTTCTGAGAAAAGCAAAGATGAATAAAACATTGGAACTCCCAGTTCTAGCCAAGACAGAGCAATGGCTACAGGACTTGCCTGCTTATTATAACAACTATAAAACTGGACATTAGACAACAGATAACAGGTCTACAGTCTTTGAGAGAAGGAAAATATGTGAGATGTGCTGCATGTTTACCTCAATTTTCTGCCTGTAAAATTGCCAGTGACCCAGGAAAGTGAACCCAAAGAGAGAGCATCAATTTTACAAGGTTGGGGAAATATGTAACAGGTTTTGGGGCTGTAGTAATCACTAGAATTTATAGCAAAGAATAAAGGAAAGAAGGATGCTATGCAGAGAAGCTGCAGAAATCTTCATGTAGGTCCCTTTGGTTGAATGTTAAACTATGCAAGTGCAGAAGCCTCACAGAAAACAGCTGCAGGGGCCCAAGAGCTGAATGGGGATTACAGAGATCTCACACTATTAGGATAAGATGGAACTATGACAACCCAGCGTAGAAACAGATCACTGTAACCACAGGTATTCATTGAGACTCTAGAAAGACCATGAGTAGGAGTAGGCTGTACTACACTACCTTAGTCTCATTTCAACAAGCCCTTAAACCAAGGACCAACCCCCCACCTAGGGGAAAGGGGTGGGAAACTCAACACTTTCCAAAGAAATGGAATGAAGTTAATTACAAAGATTTTCTTTGTACTCCTAGAAGTTGTTATGTCTCTCCAACCGAAGTAGTTGAGCATCTGGGGTCCAGAATAATCCCCCAGATAGCCTGGGGTCTCTTCCTAACTCTACAGCTAATAAGCCACTAGTAGAAGAGTTTTCAGATCCTGAGATTCAGAATCAGGATGCTATGGAATGAGGTACTCTGGATTCCTTACAGTTTGACCATCTTGGTATTTAAGGCACCAGTGACTCTTCAGAAGCTACTGCAGCAGGCCCTTTTGACTGCAACTTCCAGCAGCAGCTCTTTCAGGGGACGAATGAACTAAAAATTCAGCAGTTAGCACAGTTCAACAGCAACAATACATATTAGTTCCAGCTCAGTAGTCACATATAGAAACTCTTCTAAGACTGAATGAAAGGAAATGAAACTAGATCCCATATTGCCATAAGCAATCTGAAATGAGTCTGCTGTTGTCTCAGATGGTTTGTTGAGACTGTCCTTCTCATCCATGCTTTCGCCAATAGTTATTCAAAGTCAGCCAATTCATTGATGACCTCGTTAGTGTGACCTTCCCAGATCACTCTACATAGAGCTCTGCATCTCTTTCGTTTCCTTCATAGCCTCTTGCATTATTTTTTATTTCTTTTAATGTGTTTTAAGGTAGTAGTAACACATCTGCCTTCTCACTGCTGACTCCCAGCACCTGGCCCAGTGCCTTGCATATATCAGGTTGGTATATAAGTAATTGTAGTTTTGCCATTTTTTTTAAGAAATGGCAAAAACTGCAATTACTTTTGCACCAGCCTAATAGTAGGCACATAATGAAAATATGCTGAATGAAGGAATACTTAATTGAGAAATAGCCTACTGAAAGGAAGAAATTTAGATACTATACATCTTGAACTGTTTACATTGAAATGCTGTACAATTTTTAATTATAGTGAGTCTTTTAAAAATGTTAAGACTTTATATTTGAAGTCAAAATTAAAGCATATAAATAAAATATTTCTACAAAAAAAAGTTAATTCTATTCCTGAGACCTATTAAAGCTATGAAATACATTAAAAATACTGCAGCTTAAACCACATTACAAAAATATCTTTAAAGCCACAATATATCTACAGTTTTTCCTCCTTAATAGAGTTTTCTGGTGCTGAATTTTCAGGACACAAGAGTTTTTCATTTTGGCAACCTTAAGCATTTTAATTTTCATCTAATTCAATAACTCTAATTGTGTGATAGTTTTAAAAGAGTTAGATTGAGAGCATAGGGATGTAACGTTTTAGAATGAAAGTAAACCTTAGTTTTAGTAGTGCCTTGGAGAAAATGGAGAGAACCTGAAAGAGTATAACAGAAAGATACCAAAATAATGCAGTCAATATTTTTATTTCATCAAAATAAAATTGTGAAAATTTGTTTTCTATCTTGTTATATAAGAGTCTACCTAATATCTTCTATTTTGCCTCTTAGCCACAAAGCTTAAATACTTGCTGTCTAGAGCTTTACCAAAAAATTGCTTGCCCACACCTGCTCTACACTGAATATTACTGAACAATGTTTGGAGAACTTAAAGAAGACCTTAAAAAGTGCAGACATTGGCCAGGTGCAGTGGCTCATGCCTGTAATCCCAGCACTTTGGGAGGCTAAGGCAGGCAGATCACAAGGTCAGGAGATCGAGACCATCCTGGCTAACACAGTGAAACCTGGTCTCTACTAAAAATACAAAAATCAGCTGGGCATGGTGGCACTCGCCTGTAGTCTCAGCTACTCAGGGGGCTGAGGCAGGAGAATCGCTTGAACCCGGGAGGCGGAGGTTGAAGTGAGCCGAGATGGCACCACTGCACTCCAGCCTGAGTGACAGAGCAAGACTCCATCTCCAAAAAAACAAAAGTGCAGACATTTACCACTTTTTGGATTATTAAACTCAGTATTGCTAAGATATCATTTCTATTAATGATTAATAAATAATTCATTACCATCTAAATCAAAACCCCAGTAGACTTTTTTTTTAATAGAAATGATAGGTTGGCTCTAAACTGCATAAGAAATTGCAAAGGATTTAAAATAACCAACAAAATCTTGTGAAAGAAAAATATGGTTGGAAGTTTTACTCTGCCTGCCTTCAAGACTTATGGTAAAGCTATAGTAATCAAGGCAGTTTCGTATTGACGCAAGGAGAGATCAATATTTCAGTGCAATAAAATAAAGACTCCAAGAATACTCCTTTATTTATGCCTTTTATTGATTTTTGATAAAGGGTCAAATAATTCGAAGGGGAAAGTCTTTTCTATAATTGATGCAGGAACAACTAGATACATTTTTGAAAAATATTAACTCACATCATGAATCAAAAAAATTATTTGAAATGGACTGTAGACCTAAAAACAAAAGCTAAAAGCAAAAGAGTATATCTTCTTAACCTTGAGGTAGACAGAGATCCTTTAGACAGGACACAGGAAACACTAACTATAAAAGAAAAAATAATAAATTAGACATCAGAATGCATAAAAAGAATGCCTATAACTCAACCTTTAAAATTCATAGCCCTTGGCCAGGCGAAGTGGCTCACACCTGTAATCCCAGCACTTTGGGAGGCCAAGGTGGGTGGATCACCTGAGGTCAGAAGTTCGAGAACAACCTTGCCTCAAATTCTGATGCAATCCCTTCTCTATTAAAAAAATACAAAAATTAGCCAGGTGTGGTGACTTATGCCTGTAGTCCCAGCTACTCAAGAGGCTGAGGCATGGGAATCACTTGAACCTGGGAGGTGAAGGTTGCAGTGAGCCGAGATCACACCACTGCACTCCAGCCTGGGTAACAGAGTGAGACCCGGTCTCAAAAAAAAAAAAAAAAAAAAAAAAAAAGTTATATAATCCAAAGCAAAAACGGACAAAGACTTGAACATACACATCACCAAGGATGATATGTAAATGGCACATTAAAAAGTGCTTAAGATCATTAGTCATTAGGATAATACAAATAAAACCACAATGAGAAAGCACAGCACACCCACTAGAATGGCTAGTATTAAAAACACTGACAACAGCAAATGTTGTCCAAGACACTGAGCATTTTGAATTCTCACACGTTGCTGGAAGGAATGTAAAATGGTACAGCCACACCGGAGAACAGTTGGCAGCTTCTTGTAAAGTTTCCATGTATAACCACCCAGATCAAACAATTTCACTCCTAGGTAATACTCAAGAGAAATTAAAATACATATCCCCAAAAGGGATATTTAGAGAAGATTTATTCATAATAGCCAAAATCTGAAACTAACCCAAATGTCCATCAACAAGAGTATGGATAAACACACTGCAGTATTGTATACAGTAGGTTACTACTCACCGTGCAACCACATGTACGAATCTCAAAAACATCATGTTAAATGAAAAAGCAATATATAAAAGAAGGCATATATACTATTCATATGAAGTTGTAGAATAGGCCAAACTAATCTACAGTGATAAAAATCAGAATAATAGAAATCAAAACAATGTTATCCTCTGAGCAGGGACTGGCAGGGAAGGCACACTAGGGAACTTTCTGGAATGAAGAAAATAGTCTATATCTCAATAGTGATATGGGTTACATCAATATATATATTTATCAAAACTCATCAGACTGTACACTTAAAATCTGTGCGTTTTACTGTATGTAAATTGCACATCAGTTTTTAAAAAGAGGACAACCTTGACATTGTCATGAAGAGGCTCACACTCTAATCTGCAGATTTCTTCAGGACATAGATGGAACCCTTCCTTATCATTTCTTCGTTCCATCCATTTCGACTGCAATTTCATTTCCTCCATAATAGTTGCAGTCCTACCCCTGCAATGGCTTCCTAGACAGACTGCCAGTCTGTAGTCTGACCTCTCCAGTGAGGCCCTCACATGGCAGTCAATGATTGGTTTCGAAGAGAAATATTCCAGTGTCACTCTCCATTGCCCTTAGGATAAATTCCATCTCCTCTCAGGCATTGCCCAGCATGATCCAGCTCATATATACCTCTGCCTCACCTCCCACCACTCTCCCTTTGCAAACTGTATTGCAGTCCACTTAAGTCACTTAGCTCTGATTTTGCACATTGCTTCCCATTTTTAACGTTCAAACACACATACCCCTCTTCACTTAGCCAACTCCTCTTAATTCAGGACTCAGATGAGATGTCATTTATAGCATTTCCTGACATCCTCCTTCCCCTCCTCTGCCACCACCAGGTTGGAGGCCTGCTCTGAGCTTGTACAAGTACCTCCCTATCATTTTATGTAGCCATACTGTAGTCAAATTTTTAGTGTCTGTATCTGTCACCCCCACTATACTGTGAGTCCCATAAGGGCAGGGAACATGTCATATTCTTTTTGTGTCTAGCTTAGCAGTGGCACATAGTGGGTGTTCAGTAAATCAGAAGATGGAATGGGCCAGAAACTCAAGAATGGCCACATTCTGATAACTAGGATCCAAGAGCTCAGCCTCCCAACAAGGCCCAGGTACAATGAGCACCAAGCCAAAGTGGGAGTTGGTGAATGACCTAACCAGTGAAGACTGACAGGTCTTTCTGTTGAAGTAGGAGCTGGAACTCATGCACCTTGGATTTCCTGAGAATGCCAGAATCTACCAACTCCAACACATAAACTATTCTAAGCACTTAATTTCACAGACCTTTCCACAACCAAAGTCTCAGAAAAATGCAGATCCTTGAAGATTTTTCTCTGAAGAAAAATATTCACCCCAGTCCATTAAAAAACAAGCAGTGAGCGTCTTTCCAAATGGAGCCCCACAGTGATTGCAAATCTTAGAGAAATTTCGACAGTGGATACACCTTGGGAGGTCGAGGACTGGAGTCAAACTACCGCGGTTCTGTTCTTCACTCCTCTCCTTACCTGCTGAGTTTCTCTGGGCAAGCAACTGATGATCTCTTAAATTCCACCAGCTGCAGGACCATGGGCAACCTCTCAGAGCCCTGGCCTCTTCATTAGTAAAATGAGAATGAGGATAATTATGCCTCCTCATTCAATTATTGTGTGCCTTAAATGAGACCCCACGTGTAAACAGCTTAGCTCACTCTAAGCTCTGAGTGTTATTATCTTTATCCCAGAATTCTATTTCCATGGGCTGAACACTATCTAATGTTTTCATGCCCTTCTCCATTTGTGTGAAGTATTCAAGAAGGAAAGTAAAAGTTCTCTTAGGAGGTATCAGCTCACAACTGATTTGAGTCAGCTTTTGTGGGCGAGCCTGTATTTTTTTTTTTCTTTTCTGCTAATGTGAGCACATTTCTATCTTGTGTAGCCTGCCATGTGGACTCAAGGCCATCAAAGCAAGTTAATTTAAATTTTACTACAAGGGTGAAACAAGAATTCTAGGGAGAGTGAGATAAGCTGCCAGGTGCTTCTCTAGCCAAAGATGCTGGTTTTGTGAAATCACTATTAACCCTCTGGCTCCTAGAACAAAGTGGGACCTCAGAAGTGGTATTGTTTCATTGTGTTGGCTCCCAGCCCTCCTCTCGTCTCATTCCAGCTGCACACCACACACATGCACATTCGTCCCCCCCGCCCATGCACACATAGACATACACATATCACGCCTATACACACACAGACATATATACATTAACCTCATGAACACACACACACACACATAATCACTCTAAACACACATTCACTCTCAATTCACACATTCACCCCTGTGCACACAGACACACACACATTCACCCTTCATGCACACAGCCACACACATTTCCCATTTACTCCATACATACACACACACACATTCACACGCACACACACATTCACACACACTCCCATGCACATAAACACAGATACATTCACCTTCGATGCATGCACAGACATGTACACATTCACCCCCATGTACACACAATCACTCTAAACACACACATTCACACACACATGCATTCGCCCCTCGTGAATACACATGCATATTCACCCCTTGGGTTAGGCTGTTTGGGCCGCTGTAGCAAATTACGGATGGAACCCAAAGCTTGGAGAAGGGGAATGACTTGCCTGATTTACCCAGAGAGAAAGTGGAAGGAACAGGCTTTGAGGCCAGATCTGTCTGACCCAAAATCAGTGCTTTTTCTGAAATGTCAATAGGAAGGGAAGTCCTCAGAACTCTCTGGATCACCTTGTACATCTACTCGCCTCTCCAAAAGCACTTTTATTGCTGTGAATCAATGATATGCTGAGTGTCTTAATTCCACAAAGAAACCAAATTTCAGGCATCTACTCATTTATTCAAACAATTTTCTGGGTGCATATTGGGTGCCAGACACTATATTAGGTACCTGGGACCCAGCACTGGACAAGACAGACATGATCCCTGCTCTCTATAAGCTTATGGACATAAGCTTATATGGACATGTCATATTCTTTTTGTGTCTAGCTCAGCTGTGGCACATAGTGGGTGTTCAGTAAATCAGAAGATGGAATGGGCCAGAAACTCAAGAAATCTCAGTCCATTTGGGATGCTATCACAGAATACCATTGCTTGGTTGGCTTATAAACAACAGAAATTTATTTTTCACAGTTCTAGAGTCTAGGAAGTCCAAGATCAAGGTTCTAGCAGATTTGGTTTCTAGTAAGGGCCCACTACCTTCCAGGTTCGTTGATGACCATATTTGTGTTGTGACCTCACATGGTAAAAGGGACAAGGTAGATCTCTGGGGTCTCTTTTATAAGGACAGTAATTCCAATCATGAGGGCTACAATCCATGACCTAATTTCCTTCTAATACCGTCCTATTGGGGGTTAAGATTTCAACTTGTGAATCTACCAAGGATACAGACATTCAGTCGATAGCACACTCCATGTAGGCACACATGTTCACATACACGTTCCAGTGCCCTCATGCATGCACACACATACACATACACACACACATCTACCCCCAAGCACATACACACATATTCAACCCCATGCATGCACACACATTCACACACACATCCACTCACCCTCCCATGCAAACGCACATATTCAACCCCCATGCATCCACATACATTGACACAATCTACCCCATGTGCACACATACACACACATTCCATCCCCATTCATGCGCACACTTGTATATATCTGCACACTCACTACCCCAATGTATGCACACTCACCCAAAGAAACTAAGACTCCCTTTGCTCTACCTCTCAGGGGACCAGTCCCACATACCATTGGCCTCACATTTAGAGAGGGAGCAGAATGATCCTACTTTGCTAGTCCTGTAACTTTTGCCCTTGCTTTGGGGGTTCAAAGAATGATATGGCATGATGTCAATAGAGTAGAGGAGCAAAACTAACTTGGAAACTGGATTGGAATCTTTGTCTTCAACCATATCAATTCTAATACAATAAAACCAGGAGCCCCTCTTCCCACAGAGCCCTTTGTACTCAGTTCCCAGAATATCTGGCACTCTCAGCCACTTGAAGCTCTCTCAAACACTCTTGGACAACTTAATGTCTTTACATGAAATATTCCAAAAATCTGGACAGCTCTTTCCCACCTTCAGTCCCCTCTCCTCCCTCAACCTTCTCTGGTTCACTCCTATTCATTGTTTAGGACTCAGGTGGAATGCCCCTTCTTCCAGGAAGTCTTTTCTGACCAGACATCCCAGCTGGGTTAGCGTCTCCCTCTTTGCTCCCTGGCAGGCCTTAGCTCACCTGCTTATCCACTCTGCCACTGTCGTGTACACTGGCCTCTTCCACTGGACTGTGAGCTACTTGAGCCAGAGGCTATGCTTTCTTCATCTCTGTGTCCTCATGTTTCTCGTGTAGCAGGAACCCACCACACATTTGTGGAATGTGCATCTTCTGTTACTCACACAGGTAAACAAGAAGTGAGGAGCTACTGATGCAGAACCACTTTCTGCAAGTTATTTTCTGATATGTTTGGACAAAAACATAAGAAGCTCAAGGCTAGAAACCCTGAGACATTAAGGGCCATTGCCTAAAAGCAACCCTTTGGGTTAAAGCTTACATAGTTGAATCCCTTTTTGAAGCCTAGTGCCTATAATGTATTCAATAAATAGTTATTTAAAGAGTAGAGGAATGAATGAAGTGGATAACACTGTCAGGACGTGAGGAGTTCTATAGAAAGCCGTGACCTATAGAAATAAGGAAAACAGGCTGGGCATGGTGGCTTATACCTGTAATCCCAACATTTTAGGAGGCCAAGGCAGGTGGATCATGAGGTCAGGAGTTCGAGTAAAACTCCATCTCTACTAAAGATACAAAAAATTAGCCAGGCATGGTGGTGAGCGCCTGTAATCCCAGCTATTCGGGAGACGGAGGCAGAGAATTGCTTGAACCTGAGAGGCGGAGGTTGCAGTGATCCGAGATGGTGCCTTTGCACTCCAGCCTGGGCAACAGGGCAAGACTCCATCAAAAAGAAGAAGGAAGGAAGGGGAGAGAGAGAGAAAGGGAGAGAGAGAGAGAGAGGAAGTGAGAGAGAGAGAGAAGGGAGGGAGGGAGGAAGACAGGGTTTTACCAGTCTTCTTTGCACCACAGAGTCACTGAACCTGGGCATGCCCTGTCCCCTGTCAGTCTTAGCCTTCCTAGCTTTGCAATTAGAGCAGTAGTTCTCAAATGGAGTTCCACAGAGCCCTGGGTGGCCATAGAGTATTTTCTTGGCATCTACAGGCAGGAGGGGATACTACCCTCACTGCACATGGCATGCCCTGACACTGCCTCAGTTGAGACAAATCACTTTGATTTGCTTTATATTTTGACATTCTGTCTAATATTTGGTACAGGACATGATTACACTCCTGGGGAGATGGGAAGTCCTAAAACAATTAGATTAGATTCATTCATTCAGCAAATGCTTATTGAGCATTGTGCCTGTTCCAGGCACTAGGGATATTAGCAGCACACAAGAGAGGCAAAATCCTGACCCTCATAGTGCTTAAGTCCTTGTTCAAGAAAACAAACAATTGAGAAAAAAATCAAAATAATTTCAGATAATGATACATCCATGAAGGAAAAAAGTTATGGTGATGTGATAAAGGATTCTGGGGGAGCGACATAGTTTGGATCCAGTGGTCAGGGAAGGTATTTCTGAGAAGGTGACCTGATGAAGGGAAGGAGCCAGCCATGAAAAGATCAGGGGGACGAGCATTCCAAGGAGAGGGAATAAGAAGTGCAAATGCTCTGTGAGGGGAAGAAGCTTAAAATGTTCCAGGAACAGCAGAGAGGTCAGTGCAGCTGGATGTGGGAGTGGGAGGGGAGTGAATAGGGGAGGGCAGTGGAGGAGGAATAGGGAGATGAGCAGGGGGCCTCATAGGCTATGACAAGGACTTTGGAGTATAAGTCTGCAAGTCCCCATCTTCGGAGGTAACCTACAACAGCAAGAAGCCCAGCCTGGCAGGATAGGTCTAGAATTTTTCACATAAACTGGAGCAAAACTGAGACTCTAAAAGAGGCAATATTTCAGTCTTTACAGGAGATGAAATCTATAAGGTCTAGGGCTTGGAAATTCTAAAACCATAAACTGATATAAATTCAGACCGTCTGAAAAATGAGAGAGGCTGTTTTCTAATTGATTATGGCTAGGAATGTATGAGTTTATCTCAAATCCAAGACACAATGTGAAAATGATGGGTCTGTCTGTGTAGAAGAGGAAGGAACCAACCAGTCCTGTCTGACGCCCTATTTCTACAACAATTCTCTTATCTTAAGGCCCAACCATGCACTTTCCGGTCACATGACCTTAGACTTTATCTGTAGTCCAAATGGGATAATATACCTACCTTCCATGCTTCTTATAAGTATAAATATGGTCAGATACACAAAGGACTAGTCCAATGCCTAAGATATATAATCGGTTCTCAACAAAGAAATAGTACAGTAGTAGCATCCCATTTCTGGCATAATTTCCTAATTTAATCATTCTGTTACATTTATTTAATTGTAAGCTTCATTACCATCTAAGCAGGAATGTACATAATTCATAATGTATGGGCTTCATTTTCCAACTTGTAAACATCTACTGCAAAATAAGATCTAATTCAGTGGCACTCAATCATGGCTGAACACCAGAAATACCCGGAAAGGGGCCAGCATACCAATTCTCTACAACCTGATAAATCAGAATCTCTAGGGTCAGGCTTGGATCTAGGTATTACTTTAATCCTTTCTCTGTGATATAATTTAGAATGTCTGATTTAGTCCTGCTGCAGGGGAATAAGTTCATCCAGCAAGCAGAAAATGATTATATATGAATGATCCCATTCTCCTGCTTAAAACCTTCCAATGGCTTCCCACTGCAATTAGCATCAAATCCCCACTATGGGGATTTGCTGACTGTGGTCTGCCAGACTCTCACCCGCCTTTGGCGGCTATGCCAACCCTCCTCCTCCAGGAATTCTCAGGGACTTTGCACTTGCTGTCTTCCTGCTTATGATGGTCCTCCCAGAATATTGCATAGCTCCCTCCTTCCCCTTAGTTGGTCTCAGCTCAAATTGTAACAAAGCCTATGTTATAAAAATCTTTGTTCTTCCTCCATGCATCTTGCTTGCACTTAGTCATTTTGGTAGAGGGTAGTCACTAACAATTCATAAACCTCATATACTGACCCCGCGTGCTACCCACAAGATTAACGAACCTGGTTTTCTTTCAAAGAACAATGTCGCTTAGTCATGCAGATCTCCTTGATGGTATCCAGAAGTTTGATCAGCTGAGGGATGCAAGCAGCTTTGATCATTGGGGATCTCACTTTCCACATACCTACCTTACTCACAAAAACCCCCAGTTATGTTCAAAGACCAGTCAGATTTGAGAGTTTGCCTCTCCCATCCTCACACTTTGGCCAAATCAAATAAAGCTTTCTCTGCTCCTAAGCACTGATGTGTCAGTGTTTGGCTTACTATGCATCAGGTACTTGAACCTAGCTTTTAGGGTTCTACAACAAACTGTCCCCTTATTGGCGAGGTTTTTCTCAACCCTAGCAAGCCTGATCCCCATCCTTTGTTCCTAGCACTTCCCAACTGCTACTTTGCCCATACACAGCATACACCACTCTCCAAAATCATGCTGGGTTTTTGTTTTTTTTTTTATTATGTATATCTCTCCAGCCCCATTCTGCTGGAATAATCTTGAGGGGGGAGACCTACCTATGTTGTTAATAGTATAACCAAAGCATACTGAACACTGTCTAGCACAAAATAAGCACTCCATAAATATTGACTGAATGAATAAACTGGATACAGTAACCTCATAAAATGACATCAAGCCTATAGGTCCTTTCTGTTCATCTGGTGCCACAGGAAAACTCCCCTCCCTAAATGCACTACGGTATTTTAACAAGGGTTTGAAAATCCTAATCACTCAGTTCCCACACACTTAATGAAGCTGCTTTAAGTTTACTCAATTAGGAAACTTTCTCTCTCAACCTTGCTAATTTAATAGGCTTAAGTTCCGAGAAGTCAGGATTTTTTTTTAAAGCATCTTGATAGCATTCTTTTTAGCCAGAACAGTTTGATTTCATTCTGGGGATCCGTATTTCTAATGATGTGTCACTAACTTTTGTAGTTATGGCACAAGGTGATAAATTCCCTGCTCCCAGAACTTCGAAGCAATAATTACACTGTGAGCCTCAGACTTTCTCAAAGACATATTGCACACGAATATTGCATAATGCAAATTCAGCAATTTGCTGAAGCACAGAAGACAATGAGGTATAGAGCTGTGATTTCAATATTTTAAGATGTTCAAGTGAATGTGAGATGTTTACGTAAATCTGAGATGTTTACATGAAAGTGAGATGTTTACTTGAATGTGAGGTGTTTACATGAAAGTGAGATGTTTACGTGAATGTGAGATGCTTTGAAAACGCACCAGTCAGTGGGCAAGATCTCAACTAACATGGCACACAAAAAGAGAGAACACAAAATCAGCAAGTCAGATCTCATGGGCGTCTGCTGATCGTTCTACCAGGGCAACAGATGTGACACTACTGGACCCCTGGAGGGTCTCACCCCACACTTCTTTTAAGAATGTGAGCTGAACATAGGTGGGAACTGAACAATGAGATCACTTGGACTCGGGAAGGGGAACATCACACACCAGGGCCTATCATGGGGAGGGGGGAGGGGGGAGGGATTGCATTGGGAGTTATACCTGATGTAAATGACGAGTTGATGGGTGCTGACGAGTTGATGGGTGCAGCACACCAACATGGCACAAGTATACATATGTAACAAACCTGCACGTTATGCACATGTACCCTAGAACTTAAAGTATAATAATAATAATAAATTAATTAATTAAAAAAAAAAAGAATGTGAGCTGAAGCTGATTCTGTCATTTAAAGGTATAGGTGTGTGTTGTTTATACAATATTCCCAGCAAACAGAGGACAAAGTTGCTCAACTAAAGAAACGGCGGGCCAGGTGCAATGCCTCACATTTAATCCCAGTTCTTTGGAGGGCCAAGGCAGGGGGATTGCTTGAGGCCATGAGTTCAAGACCAGCCTGGGCAACACAGTGAGACCACCATCTTTTAAAAAAAAAAAATCAGAAAGAAAGAAACAGCAGCCCCACTGGATATAAAACTGGCTGTGTTGCCCATGGGTCTGCTCTTCAAAGCTAAGTCTTTCAAAGGGGTTTTCATGGGCCGCCTTTAAAAGCTCACCCTGGTTAGATGGAATTCTACCGTATAAAAAAAAAAATAAAGACGGGCCAGGCACAGTGACTCAGGCCTGTAATCCCCGCACTTTGGGAGGCCAAAGTGGGCGGATCACGAGGTCAGAAGATTGAGACCATCCTGGCCAACATGGTGAAATCCCGTCTCTACTAAAATACAAAAAAAAAAAAAAAAAATTAGCCAGGTGTAGTGGTACACACCTGTAGTCCCAGCTACTCAGGAGGCTGAGGCAGGGGAATCAAACCCTGGAGGCGGAGGTTGCAGTGAGCTGAGATCGCGCCACTGCACTCCAGCCTGGTGACAGAGTGAGACTCCCTCTTAAAAAGGAGAGAGGGAGAGAGAGAAAGGAGAGAGAGAGAGAAGGAAGGAAGGAAGGAAGGAAGGAAGGAAGGAAGGAAGGAAGGAAGGAAGGAAGGAAGGAAGGAAGGAAGGAGAAAGAAAGAGAGAAAGACAAACAAAAAGAAGGCCTTATCTGGTGCAGAGATCTGGGATAAACTCTGAGAGTCTCCCTCACCCAGTGCAGCCTCCCTTGACTTTCTTCACCTGTCTAGAGACCAAGTTCAGGACCATCTGTAAAATGAGCATAAGGTGTGGTGCCTGCCCTGACTGCCACTAAGAGGCCTGCCTGAGCTCACATGACTAAAAAGCCCTCACTTGACAAAAGAGCTTAATAAAGGTGTGCAAACCTGTTGAGGTGGGGCATAAGGTGAATTTTGAAGCCTATGTTGAGACAAAAAAGAATAGGCACTTCAGTCGTGGAAACAGTGTGAAAAATACAGGAACACAGGGAGAGGAGTTGGCTATACAGGAACACAGGGAGAGGAGTTGGCTATTTAGGGAAGAAGATGAGTTTACTGGGAGAGAGACTGGCATAGAACAGCAATAACCAGTGAGACCACAGTGGTAGGTGGAGCTGGGCTGTGGACGTCCTGAGGCTTTATTGCGAGGGCTGTAAGAGTCACTGTATATCATTAGGCAAAATGGTGCTTCTAGGAGATCACTTTGCTCTAGTGTGCTTCCTCCCTGGTGACCCACTTGTGTTTTTCATTTATTGTGGCATTTTACTTACCTCTGTCTCAAAGAGGACAAAAAAGATGAGGAGATTAAAAAGAAGAGTTATTTCAGTGAGCATTTGTTGAGTACATGTCGCATGCCAGACATGATTTTGGAAGTTCTGGAGGCATCATAATGAGGAAGACAGGTAAGGTCTTTGTTCTCATGAAGATAACACTCTACTGGGGGAAGCTGGTAACAAACCAAGTGCTACATGGAGAACATAGCTAGATAGAATTATATGACAATAGATAGATACCCACATGGATAGACCTCAAAAATATGTTTATTTTGTTGTTTTTAAAGCAAGTTATATAACAATATGTATAGGATAATTAATAACACTTCATTTTTTTCAAATACACAGAAAATAACATATATCATTTATGGGTAGTTACATATTTAGTAGAAGTATAAAAATAGACATAAAATTTGTGAATGTTATTACCTTTGGAAAGGAAGGAAGGGAGAAGGCTATAAAGTTTTACTTCTTTAAAAAAAACAGCATGAAGTAAATATGACAAAATCTTATTTATTAATTTTGGAGAGTGTGTAAAATGTCTGCTGTGGAAAATAAAGCTGAGGGGCGGAAGTAAAAAACAAATTCAGCGATGGAATCAGGAGTGATTGGATGAGCAGAAAGGAACGAGTTGTTGATGATAAAAAGAGAGACAATTACAGGCACAGAGATTAAGTAGCACAGCGGCTTTAAAGTACGAATGAGCTTGAAGTGTTCAAGGAACCAACAGAAGCTGGTGTGATCCAAGAAGAATGTGTGGGAGGGAATGCAGTAGGAGATGAGGTCAGAGAAGAAGACAGAGGCCAGATCATGGAGGGCTCTGGATAAGGAGAAAGCGTTGAGTTTAAGCCAATTAGAATCCACTAAACATAAGCAAGGTAGTGACAAAATCTAAGCTATATTTTCAAAGATCAATCTACCTGCAGTTTAGAGAACAGATTGGAGAGGCAAAAGAGTGGAGAGAAGGACACCAGTTGAAAGACTGTTTGGATGAACCAAGGCAAGAGAAAGTGGGGCTGTGATCTTTATATGTAGATTCAAGAGAAATTGATTATTTTAAACTATGTTTTTCAAGTCTATTCCACATGATTTAATACTGGATTGATTGTGGGGATCGAGGAAAATAGATGAAGGTAACACGTAATTTGGGGGACTTTAGCATTTGGGTGGCTGTTGTTGTCATTTACCAAGGTGAGGTCAACAGATAGAGGGATGGTCTTGGGTACAGGGAGAATCCAGAGCTATACTTTCACTATGTATGTTGGAGGATGCCTATGCAATAGCCAGGTAGATGTGTCAGACAGACAATGGGCTCTGTAAGTCTACAGTTCCAGGGAAAAGTCAACACCAGCCAATATGCTTGGGAGCCATCAGAACAAAGATATTTGTAAAGCAATGGGACTGATGAGGTCACCTAAGAGATTGTACAGACATAGATGGAGAAAGAGGCTCTTGACTACTCTGCGGCATTCCAAGACTTAGAGGTTGAATAAAAGAGAAGGCAAAGAAAATTGAAAAGTGCCAGTCAACAAAGCAGGGAAAAATCCAGGAATGTGAGAAGTCAAAAAGCCAAGGAAAAGAGAGTGTTTCAAAATGTGATGCTGCAGGGAGGCCACACAAGGTGAGAGCCAAGAAGCGACCACCAGATTTGACAACAAGATCATTGGCAAACTTCAATGTGGTGGTCACTGCATAACAAATCAACAAATGGTTAAGGCTTTAAAAGAACAATTTATCATCTCTCATGATTCTGTGGGATGACAGATTGTTCCTCTGTTCCATCCAGTGTTGTATGGTGTCCTGGGATAGTTACAGTCATCTGGAATTGATCAGATTGGAATATCCAACAGGGTTCACTCAGTGGCTGGAATTTGATGCTAGCTGTTGGCTGGGACCTCAGCTAGGGCTTTGGACCAGATTGCTTACACTTGGGCTATCCATGTGGCCTGGGATTCTTATAGCATCTCAGTTCTAAAAGGCAGTGTCCTAAGAGAGACCATTCCATGACATCTAGGCAGAAGCTACAAGGATTTGTATGAGCTAGCCTCAGAAATCAGGAAGCACTGTTTCTACTATGTTCTATGATCAAAGTAAGCCCAGAATCAAGGGGAGGGGAAACAGACTTCAGCTTTCAATATGAGATTGGCAAAGAATTTTCAGCCATCTTTAATATTTCACAGAATCATAGCCAATGGAAGTGGGTTGAGAGGAGAACTTGTGGTAAGTGAGGAAGGCGAGAGAAAAACTTCAGACAACTCATAATTGTGTGCACTAAAAGTCATGAGTACTCAAACACACACACACACACACACACACACACACACACACACACACCCCATGGCCCTCATTCTGCTAAGCTTAACTTCCAATTTGCAAACCTATGAAAACTGAGAAATAGGAAATTAAATAGTCATAAAAAATAAAACAGTAAAAGTACCAGAAGAAAATATGGATAAACTATTGCACATACAAAAGTAGAGATCTATGGGTATACAAAGGCATACAGAGTAGTATAATGAACATTGGAGACTCAGAAGTGGAGGTAGAAGGGGGGTTAGGCATTAGAAACTACATTTTAGATACACTGTACACTACTTGGGTGACGGGTACACTAAAATCTCAGACTTCACCACTATACAATTCATTCGTGTAACCAAAAACCACTTATACTACAAAGACTATTGAAATAAAAATATTTTAATTAAAAAAATTTTAAAACTATCCCCAAAGAAGACTATTAAATGGTAAAAAAATAAAATAAAATAAAGGTGGAGCTCTTCATAAAAACTGTGACAGTAGAGTCATAAAGTAAAAGGCATTTTGACTAGATGAATATTTTTAATTCCCACAAATCAAAAATGAAGATTAAAAAAATAAAAAACTAGGAAAATTATCAATAAAATTACTATTTAAAAAATTATTTCAGATCAAGAAGGAAAAAGAAAACACTCCAGTGGAAAATGGGCAAAGGATATATAGACAAAAGAAGAAAACAAAATAGCCAATAAGCAGATAATAAAACTTTAAACTTCACCGGCAATCAAAGAATGCAATTCAAATGCTGAGACTCTATTTTCCAGAAATTTAAGTTGCAATTTTTGTTGTTTGTTTGTTTGTTTTTGAGACAGGGTCTCACTCTGTCAGTCACGCTGCAGTGCAGTAGCACAATCTTGGCTCACTGCAACCTCTGCCTCCTGGGTTCAAGTGAATCTCCTGCCTCAGCCACCCAAGTAGCTGGGACTACAGGCAGGTGCCACCACACCAAACGAATTTTTGTATTTTTAGTAGAGACGGGGATTCACCATGTTGGCCAGGCTGGTATCAAACTTCTGGCCTCAAGTGATCCATTCGTCTCAGCTTCCCAAGTTCAGGGATTACAGGCGTGAGCCACCGCACCCGGCCAGTAATTGTTTTTAACTGAACACCCAAGGTGGGCTAGGCTCAGGGAAAATAGCACTCCCATATATTGCCAAATAAAGTCTAAATGAAACTTGCCTGTCAGGAGGAACATTCAGCAATAGTTATTAAAATTCCAGCTGTATAAAGTGTATGTTGTTCTATGAACAGAGCTTATTGGCATTTTCATGCCTTTACATGTTCCCTTCACTCTCTCTGGAGATCCTCACCACCCCCTTGGTGGGAAATTCCTATTTGTCACTCAAAACCCAACTTAACTGTTAACTCCTCCAGGAGACCCTCCTTAAACCCGCAGCCCTCCAAGATAGGAGCAATCCTACCCTCCCTTTTCCTATTTCTGTGCTTTCTGAAGTCTGTGTGGCTGTCACGCTGTGATATAATTTTCCACCTTTTAGCTGGCCAATCTTTAGCAAGTCACTTAAATGACTCTCAATTTCATCTGGAAATGAAGATAATAGTACTGATTTTGCAGGACTGTTGGAAGGATTCAGAAACGCTCAGCTTGGTATATAAACCACAAATGACTATGTTTCAAATTCCTGGCAAATTCACGCTCAGTCCAGCCTTCTTTTGCTTCTGGGTAATGCGCTCCCTTAAATATGGTTCTGTCCATTTTTGCTACTTCCCAGTCAGCTTAAATATAAAACAGTCTCATTTCTATTATTATAGCTTAGTCCAATCTGTTTTTGAATTCCCATCTCATAAAAGTTCTCCTCTCCCTGATCCCTCTGCCCAGGTTGTGCTTGGGTCTCAGCTGCAGAGGGCAGAGGGCACTACATGTGGTGCACTCTTGGCCCATTGGCCCACTGTTCTCTGGCCACCCTCCTTTGGTGTTGGAATGGGAAGGAAGGAGAAGGAAATTTGTCTTTGTCTTCACCTGACTATTGCTGGAGGATGTGGCTGTTCTCTTCATTGCTCATAACTCCTGTTCCCTTATGTGAGCAAACCCACAGGTTCTTCTGGGGTGATGTTGAGTTCCCTTCTTGTCGGATATCTCTGCTTCTTAGTCTCCCTCTTGAAAGGACTGGCTGTTTCACTCCAGGCCTGGTGCTCGGATGCAGGTCCTTTTGTAGAGGCAGTTTACGGTTCTCTGAAGGGCTCACTGGGGATTGCCCTCTACCCGGTCCCCTGGTATGGCAGATCTGCCCTGGTGTGGCAGATCCAGCTGAGGCTTGACCTCTTCCTCTTCTCTCAACCCTCCCCTCTGCAGGTGGTCCATCATATAGCCTCTGCCTGCAAAAGCCCCTTCTTCCAATTGGTGGTCCACTTAGAGGAATCAGCGAGAAAGTTTAAGCCCCAGGCACCTTCCTGGGGCCCACTAAACCTACGGGAGACTCCCTATCAGTTCCCTGAGAGCCCAGCCTGCCCACACTTCCTCTCTCATTTCCACCTGCTCTCACCTACCCTTTCCCACAACCAGAACCACTAGCTTCAAGGTTTCTTTTTCTCCCCAGGTCATGAGATTCAAAAGCCTTCAGAAGTAAGATAATTGGCCCTCTTCAATGTGTTGAAGAGGGTGAGGGAACAAGAGTTTGACTTTGGCAATTCTTTTAGGGAGGAGAAGGACAAGTCAAACACCCTCCTCAGAGGAGGGGAAGAGAAAGGAGAGTTGACAGTCCACAAACTCAGTGTCCCCTCCAAAAATTCCCCCTGCTGACTCCTGTGCCCTTCTTCTTCCCTTCTGACTGATAAGACAAACAACCTTGTTCAGCCTCTGGATCCTGGGGACCCATGGAAGTCATTCACATAGAACTAGACCTTCTTTGATTGAGATTTAGAAGAATTTAGTAACAATAGGGTGCCATCTCTGCTACAATCCCGGTACTACATGGTAGCCTCCAGTGACATGAAAACAGGCTGTTTTAGACCAATCTCTTTGATTCAGAGACAGAGAACAGGTACCTAGCATAGTGCTAGTGTTTGGGGAGTTAATAAATCATAGTTATTGACCTTGTCTTGGCTGGGAAGCCTTTCAGAAAAGGGACTCTATATGGTTAAATCACTTCAATTTAATCCCATAATTATCAGCTAAAGACCTTATGTGCCCTAGATCTATGGATAGTACTAGCCTCAAGGAGCTTGTGTCTAGTATGGGAAATGGACAAAGAACCAGATGATTACAGGCAATGAAGGGGGGTGAAGGGGTATCCCAAGGAAAGTTTGTCCCAAGGCAAGAAGGAACAACTGAGCTACTCCTCCAAGACTGAATAAGAGTTAGCTTAGCAAAAACGAGCCTGTTTTAAGCAAGGAGAGAGCCCAGGCAAAGGTCTGGAGGTACAAGACAGGGTGGGAAACTGGAGGGCCTTGAGTACAACGAGAGAAGAGCACTGGGGGTGAGAAGGGAAGATGAGGGGCACAAACAGAGAGAGGACATTGGAGCAGTAGAGGGTGCCAAGGAACAAGGTGAACCGTAGGCCACGTTAATGATTCCAGACCTTCTCTAGAGGGTTGCGGGGAGTTGTGCACGTGCTTGAAACAGAGGAAGAATTGGTAGGATTTCTAGTTCAAGAAGGCTAGTCTGGCCACACTCAGGAGAAGAAATTGGTTGGGAGAGACGTTGGAGTTAGGAAGGCCTGTTGGAGACTGTTGCTGTCCTCCAGGGAAGAGGTAACACTGGCCTGGACTAAAGTGTTGGCAGAGGGATGGAGAGGTGAATGAGGGCCAGAGATATTAAGGAACTATATACAGCAGCCTTTGGCAATTGATAAAATGTAGGAGTTGAAAGAAGAAAGTACAAGTATGATGCCCAGATTTCTGGCTTGAGTAATTGAGTGCATAGTAGTGTTGCTCTCAAAGCTAAATGACCCTAGAGGAAGGTCAAGTTTGGTTCAGGATATAGGATGGTGGTGCATTTAATATCATATGTTATTTATGTGCTGTTTGCAACAAGCCTTGTGAAATAGATAGCACTCTTCCCATCATTTAAATGGAGACTCTAACAGTCTGTGAGGTGAAGAGTCATAAAGTTAAGAAGTAGAGCTAGGAGAGAACCCCTCCTAACTATGTATTTCCTAAAAACAAGGGAACACCAGGAGGCCAAATTCCCAAAATCAACACGGGTCTGATCATCAATAATATCACCCTGGAAGCTCCAACTTCCTGTTTAGGAGAACAAAGGAAGAAAATCCAAGCGATTTCACCCCTAGTAATTTCTGTTCATCTCAAATTCCCCACCAGAGTTGGAGCCTGGACTTCCTTTATCTCCACTGCACAAATTGCCAGCCCTTCACCCGTGGTTAAAATGGTTCCTGTATGGAGCGAGGTCAAATCTGAGAAAAGGTAGCATTTCCTCTTATGGCAGAATTGTCCCCACCTACTCCCTGGCCTCACCTCACACACCCATAGCTCCTCAGCTGCTGTGGTCTTGGTGTCATAGCAGGGCCCACTGCTCTTGCTTCTTCTGGCAATCATGCAAAAAGGAAGTAACATATCACCATAATTATTCTGCCTAGAACAAACCACTTCTGTCTGCTCAGAGCCAAGCCTAATTTATGCTATCTGATGTCTGTTGCTTCTGGGCTTTTGGAGCCTGCAGGTTTCAACCTTCTCCCCATCTCAGCAAATGCAATCAACCACCAGATTTGTATCAAACACCTGCGCTATGTCTGTCATCAGATCTTGCTCAGTGGAAAGCTCAGTGATGAATTCATATTATAAGCTGAGGCCGTTTTGCGTATAAGGCCCAAATTAAAGGCACAAATTCAAAAGGTAGGAAAAAAAAAAAAACATTTTCAAGCACCTACTATATGCCAGGCACTGTATTAGTGCTTTCCATATGGCAACTCATTCAATTCTCACAATAAATCATGAGATGGAATTTAGTCCCTACATTCTGTATATGGTGGGAGAAGAAACTCCATACAACGACTAGCAAGCTTTGAACAAACTTATGTTCTCTTTTTACTGTTCATACATGTAGACTACATTTCTCAGACTTCCTGGTAGTTAGGTATAGCTATAAGTCCTGCCCAATAGAAGTTACATGTGCTACTTCCAGACCTGGCCTAAAAAAACTCTGTATAGGCCAGGCATGGTGACTTACACCTGTAATCCCAGCACTTTGGGAGGCCAAGTTGGGTGGGTAACTTGAGGTCAGGAGTTCAAGACCAGCCTGGTCAATATGGTGAAACCCCATCTCTACCAAAAATACAAAAATTAGCCAGGCATGGTGGCACGCACCTGCAATCCCAGCTACTAGGGAGGCTGAGGCAGGAGGATTGCTTGAACCCTGGAGGTGGAGGTTACAGTGAGCTGAGATAGCACCACTGCACTCCAGCCTGGGTAACAGAGCAAGATTCCATCACAAAAACAAAAACAAAAAACAAAGAAAAAAGCCTCTGTATAATCCTTTACTCTCCTTCTCTATGTTATACCCCAGAGGACCCTGGAAGCCACATATTGAAGATGACAGAGACTCTTTCAGTCTGATTCCCTGAATCACTGCATGGAGCAGAGTGCCCCTGGCCCCTGCTGTTGGACTTTAGGTGAGTGAGAAATAAAATTCTATTATGATCGGGATTAGTGACCTTAGAATAAGAGAAAAAAATTATATTGTAATAAACCACCAAAATTTAGAAGTTTATCTCTTGCTGTAGCTAACATTCTTTAATGAATACAACAGGCTTCAAAAACATCAAATTACCTGCACAAAGTCAATCCCCCAGTGTCAGAAAACACATTTTTTTATTATACTTTAAGTTCAATGTGCAGGTTTGTTACATATGTATACATGTGCCATGTTGATGTGCTGCACCCATTAACTCGTCATTTACATTAGGTATATCTCCTAATGCTATCCCTCCCCGCTCCCCCCACCCCACTACAGGCCTCGGTGTGTGATGTTCCCCACCCTGTGTCCAAGTGTTCTCATTGTTCTATTCCTACCTGTGAGTGAGAACATGCAGTGTTTGGTTTTCTGTCCTTGTGATAGTTTGCTCAGAGTGATGGTTTCCAGCTTCATCCATGTCCCTAAAAACCCTAGAAGAAAACCTAGGCAATACCATTCAGGACATAGGCATGGGCAAGGACTTCATGACTAAAACACCAAAAGCAATGGCAACAAAAGCCAAAATTCACAAATGGGATCTAATTAAACTAAAGAGCTTCTGCACAGCAAAAGAAACTACCATCAGAGTGAACAGGCAACCAACAGATTTAGTCTTGCTTTATTCAAAGTCCCAGTAGATAAAAATTTTCCTTTTTTTTTTTTTTAACATTTTGCGTATATATTTGGGTGGTATGGAGAGGCTTTCTGGAAGAAGCATAACTTCATTATTACTATAGCAAATAGGATTTTAAAAGACAGAAAGAAGGGTGGCAGTGAGAGGAGTTAGAGGAAGGAGAATACAAAGTATTCTTAAGGAAACTGAATGGAGCAATGCTTCTGTGCTAGAGAATTACGAAGCAGCAAATTGGGACTGTAGATCAGGCTGTATCTGTCAGGATAAATTAGGTTACATTGCATTAACAAAAAGAATCAAAATCTCAATGGCTTAACACAACCAAAGTTTATTTCTGGCTCACAATATATGTTCAGTGTGAGTCCCCAGGAGTTTGACACGTATCACACTGGTCATTTCTTTGGGCAAGGAAAATAATATAACTATACTAAATTCAGAGATGGTAGAAGTACAATTCTACCATATACCCAGAAAGCAAAGATCTGGGAGTATTTGATAAGCCGCACTAATGGCTACTATAGAGTCAAAATGGTAGGGATGTAAAAGTAAAGAAATACATGTACCTTCGGGAAAGTTTTTATTAAGGCTTAACCATGTAACTTTTATCAAAAGCCAGAATTGTTATTTTATATAGAGAGCAGAATTATAGATAGAAAGACTATGTACAGCTTTTGAAAAGACAGTTTGGGAATAAACATAGGAAATTTTGAAAATGTGCATACCTGAAACCTCTCAAATTCCTCTCATATACAAAATTCCATAGTATTTAAGCTCTTTGATTCTAGAGGCAGACATATCTGAACTCAAATCCAGACTCTGCTATCCACCAAATATGCGGTAATAGACAAGTTATCTAGCCTATCTTAGCCTAGCTTTCTCATCTGTGAAATGAGAACAATGGTAGCAGCTATCTTACAGATTTGTTGTGAGAGTTAAATAATTTAACACATGTAAAAGCACTTAGTATAGTGGCCGTCACTAAGTAAATTCTTTAAAAATTTTAGCACCCCTAAACAGTTGAGAATTCACAAAGATGTGCACATTATCTGTGGTAGTTTGTAACAGTTAAAAAAGAAAAAAAAAAAAAAAGTAAAATTGGGCCAGGCATGGTGGCTCACATCTATAATCCCAGCAGTTTGGGAGGCCAAGGTGGGCGGATCACCTGAGGTCAGGAGTTTGAGACCAGCGTGGCCAACATGGTGAAATACTGTCTCTACTAAAAGTACAAAGTTAGTTGGGCATGGTGGCAGACGCCTGTAATCCCAGCTACTCGGGAGGCTGAGGCAGGAGAATGGCTTGAACCCGGGAGGTGGAGGTTGCATTGAGCTGAGATCGTGCCATTGAACTCCAGCCTGAGGGACAAGAGTGAGACTTCGTCTCAAAGAAGAAAAAAAAAAAAGTAAAATTCTCTATGTTTCATCAATGGAAAAATTGCTACATGTGTGGAGGGAGAGAATAAAAGAGAGTGAGAGAAGATCAAATGTTTTTAAAAATAAAATAGAATCATATATATTGATCTGGAAAGATATATATACTATATTGTATAGTTGAGAAAAGCAAGTTGCAGAACACAATGCATAGCTTGATGTCAAGAGTATGTATATCATACCCCATATACATATATATTGAAAACTTAAAGACCCCTTAATTTGTCCAGAATTCCCTATGAAAAAAAAAATGTGCTAAGTTCTGGGGCAGTGCAGAAGACTGGAGAGCAAAACTCAATAAAAGACAGAGCAAAAGTTCTCACAACATAGTGTGTGGGAGTCCGACTGGAGGGAAGGAGGCTGGCTCAAACACAGGGCATCAAGACACCTGCCAGTGTTTGAAGTTGTGGACAATACGAGGCCCAAGAACTAAGCCCCAAACAAACAAACTACATAACTGAAAGTACCACAATCTTCCAAGCACAAAAAGATAGGGAGTGAACAGGCTTTCAATCACAAACAAACAAACAAACAAAGTCCATGACTTAAGAACAAGAATGAAACACAGATTGACTGAGTTTTACTAAAATTGCAACTCTGCGCCAACCCCACTTAATCACTGATGAGGTTGAAATAGCAGCCTTTCCCATTGTGGAAGACAGTGTGGCGATTCCTTAAGGATCTAGAACCACAAGCACCATTTGACCCAGCAATCCAATTACTGGATATATACCCAAAGGATTATAAATCATTCTACTATAAAGACACATGCACATGTATGTTTATTGCAGTACTATTTACAACAGCAAAGACTTGGAACCAACCGAAATTCCCATGAATGATAGACTGGATAAAGAAAATGTGGCACATATATACCATGGAATACTATGCAGCCATTAAAAAGAATGAGTTCATGTCCTTTGCAGGGACATGGATGAAGCTGGAAACTATAATTCTCAGCAAACTAACACAGGAACAGAAAACCAAACACCACATGTCCTCACTCATAAGTGGGAGTTGAACAATGAGAACACATGGACACAGGGAGGGGAATATCACACATTGGGGCCTGTTGAAGGGTGGGGGACAAGGAAAGTGATAGCATTAGGAGAAATACCTAATGTAGATGACAGGTTGATGGGTGCAGCAAACCACCATGGCACGTGTTATATCTATGTAACAAACCTGTAGGTTCTGCACATGTATCCCAGAACTTAAAGTATAATTGGAAAAAAAAAAAAAAGAAAGAAGTATCAGCCCTTCATCTAACAGAGCAAAGGGGGAGCCCCTATGGTATGCCTCTATGGCACACAATTAAAGATTTTCTTTCTTAAAAACAAAACAAAACAAAAAAAAAAAAAAACAAGAAAAACAGGGTCTCTCTCACCCAGACTGGAGTGGAGTGGCACAATCACAGCTCACTGTAGCCCCGATCTCCTGGGCTCAAATGAAGCTTTCGCCTCAGTCTCCTGAGCAGATGGGACCACAGGCACATCTATGTGGCCTAACAGGCCACCATGTCCTCTTAATTTTTTTTTTTCTTTTCTTTTCTTTTTTTCCTTTTTTTTTTTTTTGTTTTTTTGTTTTTTTGTTTTTTGGTAGACATGAGGTCTCACTATGTTGCCCACATTGGTCTTGAACTCCTGAGCTCAAGTGATCCTCCCTCCTCAGCCTCCCAAAGTACTGGGATTACAGGCATGAGCAACCATGCCCAGCCATAAGATTTTTTAAAATGCAGCAAAATATAACTAATGATCAAGACAAAAAAAGCAATACAGGCAGATATTGGTGTTACCAGGTAGGGACTTTTAAATGGTTATAAGCAATAGATTAAGAAAACAAAGCAAGAGGTAGACAAAGCAATTAAAAAGATGAAGGATTTCAACACAGAACTGAATCTACAGATAAGCATCAACTGGACATTCTATAACTAAAAAAATTCAAAAATTGAAAATACGTAGAATAGGTAAAGAGCAAACTAGACACAGAAAAACCAGGAGTAGTGAAATAGAAGACCAGCCATACAAAATATGTGAACTGAAGCAACAAGAATTTAAAAAGAGAACAAAAGAAAAGTGGAATAAAATGTAAGATAGAGATGTATGTTGGATTCAGTCAACACGTATAAAATATGCATAATCAGAGTCAGAGAAAAGAGAGAGAGACAAAAATACATCAGGAATATTTCAAGAGCTATCAAGAGATAATGACTGAGAATTTTACAAAACTGTGATAGTTACCAACATACAGATTTAAGAAACTCAGTTAATTTCAGTCATTTTCTTTAATAGTCAAAATGCTAAAGATCAAAATCAAAATGAAAATCTTGAAAGCTAATTGAAGGAAAAAGACAATAGAAAGGCTGACAATTGACTTTTCAATAGAATCTGTGTAAGGCAGAAAACAGTAGAATAACACCAGGACAAAACACACACACACAACCACCAATCTAGAATTCTAGACCCCGTGAAAATATTCTTCAAAAATGAAGGCAATGGGCTGGGCGCAATGGCTCACACCTATAATCCCAGCACTTTGGGAGGCCAAGGTGAGTGGATCACTTGAGGTCAAGAGTTTGAGAACAACCTGGCCAACATGATGAAACCCCATCTCTACTAGAAATACAAAAATTAGCCAGGCCTGGTGGTGCATGTTTGTAGTCCCAGCTACTCAGGAGGCTGAGGCGGGAGAATCGCTTGAACCTGGGAGATGGAGATTACAGTGAGCAGAGATTGTGCTACTGCACTCCAGCCTGAGAGACAGAGTGAGATTCCATCTCAAAAAAATAAAAATAAAAAGGCTATAACTTTCAGTTCCAGCCATGATAGAACAGTTTATGACAGATTATTCTCCCACTGGAAGTAACTGTTAAAGTTAAAGTACATATAATAATATATAGTATTTCAAAGCATTTGGTGTACAACCAACAAAGACAGGAATTAAGGAGTTACAGTCTTTGAAAGAGAGAATGCAATTGAGGCAAACTTTACATTCTCCCTAGTGTATTTTATGAGGACATTTTCCAAATCACCGTGTGGAAGACTAGAGCTCGGACAGAAAGCAGCAGTCTCAGCGGGCCAAGGGGTAGATGTTGGAATTCAGGGCTGCTGAAATGGTGAGAACTTGAAGAACACAGGAAAATACAGAGAAAGACTCCTAAATTCCACATATAATCCACATGTGGCCAGCTCCCAAAATGCTTAATCACAGGCCAAGACTCCAAGAAACCCAGCAGAAAAAACAGCTTAAAAGCTAAAGAGACAAGAACAACTTTCAGCAACTCCACGGTGTTGGGAGACTAAGGTTGAAATTCAAGCCCTGCCAAGGTGAAAGACCTTGGTAAATACCCTAGATTTTCAGTTGAGTCCCCCAAAAGACCATCCATTAGAATAAATGACCATGTACTAACAGTAAAGTCTGTACGCTAGGGGTAAGAGGAACCTTGAAATAGACTGGCTCTAATAAAGATTAAAATCGGGCTTTTGACAATTTCAAGGTGATCTGCCAGTACTTTATCTGCCTTTCAGAAGAAAACTTAACCATCTTTGGAGGAAGATAACATCATGCAGAACCTCTACAATTTTTCATCCACTATGTCTAGCATCTGATCCAAAATTATGAGGCATGATGAAAATTAAACATAGACAAAAGAAACAGACTCAAAGATGATTCAGATCGTCTCAGATGTATTAGATGGAGACTCTAAAATGACTATTTTAATATAGTCAAGAAAATAGAAATTAGAATAGTGGGAAAGAAAGGAATTTCAAGAGAGTCAGAATTTATGAAAAAGAATCAAGTAGAATTTCTAGAACTGAAAAATATATTTGAATTAAAAACCATGGATAAATTAACAGCAGACTAGACATAGGAGAAGACAAGTCAATAGAAAATATGCAAATAGAAGCATGGAAAGTAACAAGAATGTATGAAAAAATTGGACCAGTGTCTAAGAGACAAGTGGATCTCAGTCAATAAGCCAAGGCTTAAAGAGGATAGTTTCCCAGAGGTCACAAAGCTAGCAAATGTCTGTCTGGGATTTGACGTCAGGCAGTCTGACTCCAGAGTTCACCCTCTTAGCCGTTGTACTATACCGCTTCCTGATATTTAAAAAGAAAAAAACAAACAAAACAATCCCAAACAATGGATGCCAAAGGCTGTCAAAAGCAGTTTGAATAGATTTCCCTTTGTTGAATTGAAAATCAACACTTGTGAATTATTAGAACTATGTCAAATAAAGAAAAGCACACAGAAAGCCTTTTTAAAAGCTGAGCTGGCATCTAGATGCTCCTAGAGACACAAAGCCTGCATCCTCCCCTCTCCCCTACAATCACCATCACTGTCCCACGACATCTGTATTCATTGATAGCCATGGGAACATTTGTTTTATAACAAGAGAAGGAAGAGTTTGGATAAAGGTCTGGAGAACAATTTTTTAAAACCAGATGGAATGGGATTACATTGCCTTTATTCCCCCAGTCTGGCCTTCTGAAGTGGGTTTTTGTCCCTGTGATTCATTCATTCAAACATTTATTGAGGGCCTTCTCTGTGCCAAGCACAGTTCTAATGTCTGGGGATTCACCAGTAAAGAAAACAAGAGGGAAACTTCAATTTGCCAATTAACAGTTATCTCAGTAATTTCCATGTTCAATAGCCTCTTTCTTCTCAGGTTCTTTTGGGTAAAGCCTCACCTTTGCTTTTTCTCTGTTCTGGGTGAGTGAGGAGGCTGATGTGGTGTCACTATGATATTAAAAGAGGGGGCCTCCAATCTATGCTCTGGCCTCTGGGTCCTCATGCATGACTGAGAGATGCTGGGCCTGATATGGACCTGTGTCTTCGTCCCTGGGTGACTCAGTCCCACCTCAGCTCTGGCTAGCCCTGCAGGTTCTGCTGGGTCTCAGTCACAAATTCCACTGGGCCTATGACAAAGATACCCATGCTAAGCCTCTTCCACAGTCTCCTCTCCAGGAAGAATGCCCCCAGGATGGATGCAGGAATTGTCTGGATGCTTCTCACTCCTTGGGGGAGCAGCCAGGACCAAGACTGCTCCCCGCCCAACAAGTGGTACCATATCTGGCTCTGTAGCTCTGCTTCTGTGCTTCTTAAAATGCTGCTTCTTCTCTGCACCATACCCCTCTCCCTAATTGACATGGGTGACCCAGCACAGAAGCATCCTCCAGCGACCCAGCACAAACCTCCTCTGCTTGGGTGCTCCCTTCATCTTGAGGAAGGCCTCCCCTTCCAGATGTTAGTCCAGACAAGCAGGGGCAGAATGGGACACACATATCTGAGTCTTCGCATCCTCTGACCCTCACCCTAACAAGGTTTTCCCCTTCCTCTCCCAGCCCAATCAGAACATCTCTAACACGACATCCCCCCTCACTCCTCATGGTCTTGTTGTCTCAGTAGAGGGGAATCCTCTTCACATGGCACAGGAGGCTCTGTGGTCTAAGCTGGCTGAATTTGACTATTTACATAGGAGCCACTGGACTACTAGGAAGCGAGAGTGATCACTGACAAAAATACATGGTTTAGTCACCAAAAAATAACACTCCTGTACTCCACCCATATCCAAAAAAGATAATTGTACACAGTTCCATAAATGACTTAGATCCAAAGGTCAGGCAATAACAAATGTTGGCAAGGACGTGGAGAAAAGGAAACCCTTGTACACTGTTAGTGGGAATGTAAATTAGTACAACCACCATGGAGAACAGTTCAGAGGTTCCTCAAAAAAACTAAAAATAGAGCTACTGTATGTTCCAGCTGTCTCACTGCTGGGTATATACCCAAAAGAAAGGACATCAGGATATCGAAGTGATATCTGCCCTCCCATGTTTATTACAGCACCATTCACAACAGCTGAGATTTGGAAGCAAGCCAAGTGTCCATCCACAGATGAATGGATAAAGACAATATGGCACATACACACAATGGAGTATATTAAGCCATTAAAAAAGAATGAGATTCTGTCATTTGCAACAACATGGATGGAATTGAAGATCATTATGTGAAGTGAAATAAACCAGGCATGGAAAGATAAATGTCTCATGGTCTCACTTATTTGTGGGATCTAAAATCAAAACAATTGAATTCATGGACATAGAGAGTAGAAGGATGGTTGCCAGAGGTTGGGAAGGGTAGCAGGGATTTGGGAGGAAGGTGGGGATGCGTCATGGGTACAAAAAAGATAGAATAAATAGACCTATTGTTTGATGGTACAATAGGGTGACTATAGTCAATAATAATTGTACATTTTAAAATAACTAAAAGGGTATAATTGGATTGTTTGTAACACAAAGGATAAATACTTGAGGGGATGGATACTCTATTCTCCAAGATGTGATTATTATGCATTGCATGCCTATATCAAAACATTTCATGTACCTCATAAATCTATATACCTACTATGAACACACAAAATATTAAATTTAAAAAAGATAATTTTTATAGTGATATATTCCATAAAAATATTTTAAAGGTTGTGTCATAGAGAGGCATTGGTTGGAGATGAGGTGCTATTTTAATTTAGTGATCAGAAATGACATCTCATTATCCTAGGCAAACTAAGACAGAACAGAAAACCAAATGCCACATGTTCTCACTTGTAAGTGGGAGCTAAACATTAGGTACACATGGATACAAAGATGGAAACGACAGACACTGGAGACCACAAGAGGGAGGAGGAAGAAAGGGGAGCAAGGGTTGAGAAACTACCTCTCGAGTTGTATGCTCACTACCTGGGTGACAGGATCAATCTACCCCAAACCTCAGCAACGTACAATGTACCCACGTAACACACCTCCACATGTACCCCTGAATCTAAAATAAAAGTTGAAGGCCAGGCACGGTGGCTCACACCTGTAATCCCCGCACTTTGAGAGGCCGAGGCGGGCAGATCACTTAAGGCCAGGATTTAGGGACCAGCCATGGCCAACATGGTGAGACCCCATCTCTACCAAAAATACAAAAAAATAAATAAAATAGCCAGGCGTGGTGGTGCTCACCTGTAATCCCAGCTACTCTGGAGGCTGAGGCATGAGAATTGCTTGAACCCAGGAGGTGTAGGTTGTAGTGAGCCAAGATCGCACCACTGCACTCCAGCCTGGGTGATAGAGTGAGACTGTCTCAAAAATAAAATAAAACAATAATAATAATAAATAAAATAAAGGCTGAAGAAAAAAAGAAAAGAAAAAAAAAAAGAAATGGCGTCTCATGCTGAAAAGTAAGAAAATGCTCAAAAGACAAAATGATGGGATCATTTCCAAGGGTTCCAGTAGCCAATTAAAAGATCATCCAATGGCCAAAGCTGGAACCATTTGAGCAACCACATCAATAAGATAGTATTGGATTATGGCCCAAAGTATAAAATAAATATCCATGAGTCTATGTTGATATAAACAAAAAAGAGTGACTAAGTTGACAAAAGGAGAACAGACAAATCTGCTATACCAAAAAAAATACCAAGTAGTTTATGCAGATACCAAGCCCTTCAGGAGTTGGAGTGCAGTGGCACAAACATAGCTCACCACAGCCTTGATCTGCCAGGCTCAAGCAATTCTCCTACCTCAGCCCCACAAGCAGCTGGGACCACAGGCATGCACTGCCATGCCTGGCTAATTTTTTAAAAAATTTCTTGTAGAGACAGGGTCTCACTGTGTTGCCCAGGCTGGTCTCAAACTTCTGAGCTCAAGCAATCCTCCCAACTCAGCCTCCCAAAATGCTGGGATTTATAGGCATAGGCCACTGCTCCCCGCCTGGTATTAATAATTGTAATGATAATCCAAACAAACATTTTAATACTTTTAAAATGTTAAAGCCAGAGGCCGGGCGCGGTGGCTCATGCCTGTAATCCCAGCACTTTGGGAGGCCAAGGCGGGCAGATCATGAGGTCAGGAGATTGAGACCATCCTGGTGAATGCGGTGAAACCCTGTCTCTACTAAAAATACAAAAAAAAATTAGCCAGGCGTGGTGGCAGGTGCCTGTAGTCCCAGCCATGCTACTCGGGAGGCTGAGGCAAGAGAATGGTGTGAACCCGGGAGGCGGAGCTTGCAGTGAGCTGAGATCGCGCCACTGCACTCCAGCCTGGGCGACACAGCAGGACTCCATCTCGGAAAAAAAAAAAATCTTAAAGCCACATGAAGTTAAAATTTATATTTCTATATATATTGTTGTGGCTGAAAGGTACAAGGTGGTAAATCCAAAAAACTTTCAAGCAGAAAAATATATACCATATTAGAAAAAAAGTCCGTAGAAGAAGTAGAATGAGAAAAAAGAAAAATAGAGATTTTCCAACAGTTTGAGTTATTTTTTAGATGGAGGATGGTGGCTATCACATCACAATGGTATTTACGTTCCACTGGATGTATTCTAAGAGATGATACAACAGCTTTATTTTTTATGTCAATATTTACAATGGGCCAGAAATTGTATTCTTCATATTCATGTACACCTGAAATCAGGAACACTTTAAAGAAGTACAAAGTGGTAGATAATTTAAAAAAAAAAAAAAAATTTTTTGAGACAGTCTTGCTCCGTCGTCCAGGCTGGAGTACAGTGGCTTGATTTGGGCTCACTGCAACCTCTGCCTCCCGGGTTCAAGCAACTCTCGTACCTCAGCCTCCGTAGTAGCTGGGACTACAGGTGCACACCACCATGCCTGGCTAATTTTTGTATATTTAGTAGAGACGGGGTTTCACCATGTTGGCCAGGCTGGTCTCAAAGTCCTGACCTCAAGTGATCCGCCCACCTCGGCCTCCCAAAGTGCTGGGATTACACTCACGAGCCACCGCAACTAGACTCAAAATTTTTTTCAGGAACATGTGAGCAAAGTTTTTTGAAGACCATAGGCCTACCCAATGCCCATTTCTATTCCTTATGCCAAAGCTGTAGGCAATGATGTGTCCAGCTAAAGATCCACCTTTCCAAGTCTGTTTGCAGATACATATTATCAAGTTCTGACCAATAAGCTGTGCATACTGCCATTCCTCTCTTCCATATTGAATGTGAACCTCTAGCAGACAGCTTGACCCCTGCATGAAGAATAGCAATAGTGAAAACACAGAAGGAACCTGAGTTCTAGATAATTCTGTGACCCAAACTACCTACCTCCAGATTTTGTTTAGGTAAAGAAGGGCAAATCCATTTATGTTTAAGTTACTGTTATTTAGGATTTTCTGTTATACATGGCCAAATCTAATCCTGACCAATAGAGTGGCTGTAGCATACATTATATAATCAATCAGATGTTGAACATTTAGATTATTGCCAGATTTTGTTATTTATTATACATCACACTGTGATCCTTATTTGATGTATCTTCAAACACATTCAGAGTTATTTTTCCAGGAGATAATCTAAGAAGTAAATTCTGGATCAAGAATGTTTAGATACATATTGCAAATTTTTTCCTTCACAAAAGCTAATTTATATTTATGTCAATAGTGTATGAGACAGCAGAATTCCACATTTTTTTCATCATCATTGGGCAGTCTTTTTTTCTAAATATTTGCAATTTGATAAGAAAAAAAGGTTTGTTTGTACTTTTTGATAACTAATAAACTTTTTTCTATTTATCTGCCATTGGATAAAATTGCCATTTTATTTTTATTATTTTTAAAAAATTAAGAAAAGGAGCCAAAAGTATTTTTTATTTTAAATGCTGTTTTTTATTTCATTTTTCCATAAGTTTTTGGGGTAACAGGTGGTATTTGGTTACATGAGTAAATTCTTTAGTGGTGATCTGTGAGATTTTGGTGTACCCATCACCCAGGCAGTATACACTGCACCATATTTGTAGTCTTTTATCCCTCACCCCCCTCCCACTCTTCCCCCTAAGTCCTCAGAGTCCATTGTATCATTCTTATGCCTTTGTGTCCTCATAACTTAGCTCCCACATATCAGTAAGAATATACGATGTTTGGTTTTCCATTCCTGAGTTACTTTGCTTAGAATAATAGTCTCCAGTCTCATCTCACTGCATTTGCAGTGACCTTTTTTCATTTCTTTTTATGGCTGAGTAGTATTCCATCATCTATATATACCACAGTTTCTTTATCAACTCGTTGATTGATGGACATTTGAGTTGGTTCCATGATTTTGCAATTGTGAATTGTGCTGCTACAAACAGGCATGTGCAAGTATCTTTTCCAAATAATGACTTATTTTCCTCTGGGTAGATACCCAGTAGTGGGTTTGCTGGATCAAATGGTAGTTCTACTTTTAGTTCTTTAAGGAATCTCCTGTTTTTCATAAAGGCTGTACTAGCTTATATTCCCATCAACAATGTAGAAGTATCCCCTGATCACTGCATCCATGCGCCAACATCTACTGCTTTTTGATTTTTGATTATGGCCATTCTTGCAGGAGTAAGGTGGTATCGCATTGTGGTTTTGATTTGCATTTCCCTGATCATTAGTGATGCTGAGCATTTTTTCATATGTGTGTTGGCCATTTGGATATCTTGAGAGTTGTCTATTCATGTCCTTAGCCCACTTTTTGATTGGACTGTCTGTTTTTTTCTTACTGATTTGAGTTCGTTGTAGATTCTGGATATTAGTCCTTTGTCAGATGTGCAGATTGTGAAGATTTTCTCCATTCTGTGGGTTGTCCGTTTAGTCTGCTGACTGTTCCTTTTGCCATGCAAAAGCTCTTCAGTTTAATTAGGCCCCCAGCTATTTATCTTTGTTTTTATTGCATTTGCTTTCCGGTTCTCGGTCATGAAATCCTTGCCTAAGCCAGTGTCTAGAAGGGTTTTTCCAACGTTATCTTTTAGAATTTTTATAGTTCCAGGTCTTAGGTTTAAGTCCTTAATCCATCTTGAGTTGATTTTTGTTTAAGATGAGAGGTGAGGATCCAGTTTCATTCTCCTACATGTGGCTAGCCAAGAGCCAAAAGTATTTTTGTTTCAGATTATTTTAAGGTTGGAAAACTACAAGTGAAGCTACCTCTAGGATCTCTGTTTATATAAAGCTTCATTGCAACAGGGAAGTTGTCAGTCTTACACTGTGTCCATTGCCTGGCAAGTAGTAGGCAACTCATTGAACATTTGTTGAATGCATGAAAGCTATTATCTTATTACATTATATGACTTTGAGCAAGTAGTTTTCTAATCAGTTTCCCAGTTCATAAACTAACAAGATTGAATAAATCTATGTCATGGTCTCTTCCAAGTCCAACAATTTTTTATTCAAAGAGAAATCCAAGTAATGCCCATAAAGCACCAGATGGGAAAGACTCCCTTCCTTTGCAGCTATTTCTACTGATCAGAAGAACCAGAGGCAAAAAAATAATAATAGAAAATTAGAATTTAACATTCCTTTGTGCTCCTCTTCTTCCAAATTACTAGACGATAAAAGAGTTACAAAGGCAGTAAGAAACACAGAGAAAGTCCCTCCTCCCTTGAATTTGCCCTTTGAGGACTAGTGGTGGTTCCTAGTTCCAGCCCAAAGTCCATATTCTCTTGTTCTGTGGGAGCCCAGACTTTGAAGTCAGAGAGAGCTGGGTTTCATTGAGCAAGTCATTAAACTCCCCAAGCCTGCATTCCTTACGTGTAAATTAGCGATAACAATACCCATCCCATAGGATTAAATAAGATACATGCCCAGCACAAAGCCCACTGTATGGTGGTGCCCAATTCCGAACATCTGAGGTGCCAAGCAGCTGTAGGAGTGGGTTTTTTTCTAGAAAAGCCCCCACATTGGAATTAGTCATGGTTTCTGGCTACACAATTTCAGATTCTCATTCTTTGCCTCTCCTGGAGATTCTGAGAGTTTCCTAATACCCTTTCAAAAATTCCTTTGCTACTTAAATGAGCCAGAGTGGATTCCACTGTCTGCAATGTAGAATCAGGACCATTGTAGTTCCTATGGAAGTTCACATTTAACAGATCATTTAATCCAAATCCCAAAAGAAGAGCTTCATTGGAAAGAAGTGTTTGTCTGTTTGTCTATCCGTGCAGTGCAGCTCCTAGCCCTGATTCTAACATGCTTTCGTATTATGACTTAATCAATTAATGCGTAAATTGTCTTATCAGTTCAGGAGGAGCCCCTCAGAAACAGAGGCAGCCTCTCGAGATCCACTGGAAAAGGCCCAGAGGGACAAGTCACAGATGGAGAGGTAAGGTCTTGAGCCCACCACTGGAAACCCACCTAGTCCAAGGTAAGTCCTTTCAATTTCTTGAGTCTTGGCTCCCTGTGAAATAAGAAGCTAGCATATGGCCCGGGGAACTGACGCGAAATCAAAGAGAAAATGTACGTGAAGAGCCCAGGTCAATCGTAGATACAAGAAGCAACTTAAATAGTGTCCACTTCATCTCTTTTCCCTAGAAGCAGGGATTGAGTCATGGCTTCCTCTTCCAGGGCACTTAACGTAGTGATTAGGTCTCTTGGACCGGGGCAGGACCAACATGTGGGGAATATCGCCCTCTGGTGGGCTTAAATGGAAAGGCTATGGTTTTCAAACGGCCTGCAAGGCTACAAAAACAGAACTCATAGAATCGTGGAATTTCAGAAGTGAAAGAGATCTTTGACACCATTTAGTCTAACATCCTCATTTACTGATGGGACAGTGAAAGACCCAAGAGTGAGAGTGACTTGCCTAAGGTCACACCAAGGACAACTGTCAGAACCAGGGCCAAACCTCAAACCCTCCACCCACCTCCAGGGCCGAGGTCCTTCTCTCTGCCATGAAACACCAAACCTTCATGTTTGTGGTTCATCTCCCTACATCCCTGAGCCATTGACCCAGCTCAGCCATGCCGTCAGCAGCAGCATGTTAACTGGATTCTGCCCAAGATTGGGTAATTTCCCCACCCAGTTATGTTGTTGAAAAGTTATGTTACTTCTCTTTAAAACATACCATGTTAATGTTTTGCTTTTGATACAGACAACCCAAGCTATAACTATGGCAACCCCTTGGAAACGTGGAAAGAAAACACTTCTAGGCCGGGTGCAGTGGCTCACGCCTGTAATCCTAACACTTTGGGAGGCTGAGGCAGGCGGATGACTTGATCAAAGTCAAGAGATCAAGACCATCCTGGTCAACATGGTGTAACCCCAGCTCTACTAAAACTACAAAACTTAGCTGGGCGTGGTGGTGGCGCGCCTGTAATGCCAGCTACTCACGAGGCTGAAGCAGGAGAATGGCTTGAACCCGGAAGGCAGAGGTTGCAGTGAGCCGAGATCACACTACTGCACTCCAGCCTGGGCGACAGAGTGAGTGAGACTGTGTCTCTATTACAAAAAAAAAGAAAAGAAAAAGATAACACTAGTAAGCATAACTGGATAATTCTAAGAAAAAAGAACAACAGAATACCTGATTTCTACACAAGTTAGAGAAAGACCCTTTATTTTAAACACCAATCTCTGCCACAGGTGATTATCCTTGAAGCTAGAACAGTTCAGAGGGCTTCAAAGCAAATCCTCCTCATGCCAACACAGTTGCCACCCCACGCATGATTTCCATAAGAACCCACACTCAAGCAGTTCCAATTCACCATTTTAATAAATTCCAAAAGAAGCAGTCATTTTGGGTCTTTGCAATGGAGAGGAAATGTCCTCTTTAATGGGATTTTTGGAAGTATTTATTTTCTAAGTCCCTTCGGAAACTAAAACACACACACACACACGCACAGACACACACAGAGGGAAAACTTCAACCAAAGTAGGATTCAGATAAGCCACCCCGAGTTCTGTCCCCAGAAAGCAGGTGGGGAAAAAAGTGATAAGTAGGTGAGGTAATGGATATGTTAATTAGTTTGATTTAATATTTTATGACATATATATATGTAACCATCACATTATACCTCTTAAACAGATACAATTATTATTTGTCAATTGAAAAAAAGAAAAGAAAGGAAGGAGGGATAGAAAAGGAAGGAAGGAAGGAGGAAGGGAGGGAGGGAGGGAAGGAAAGAGGGAGGGAGGGAGGGGAGGGGAGGCAGGAAGGAGGAAGGGAGGGAAGGGAGGGGAGGGGAGGAGAGGGGAGGGAAGGCGAGGGAAGGGAGGGAAGGCAGGAAGGAAGGGAGGGAAAGAAAAAGCAAGAGAGACCTTGAGTGAGTCACTTGTCCTCCCACTCTCTGCCTGGCCTAGCATTCTCGTTGATAGTAGAGGGCCATCACGTAGGCACTGCTAGCCTTGCAGCCTCCAGGCAGTGGAATGGTACTGGTCTGTGGCCTGTTAGGAACCAGGTCACACAGCAGGAGGGGGGCGAGCATTACCACCTGAGCTCCCCCTCCTGTCAGATCGGCAGCAGCATTAGATTCTCATAGGAGCACAAACCTTATTGTGAACTGCACATCAGAGGGATCTAGGTTGTGCACTCTTTATGAGAATCTAATGCCTGATAATCTCAAATGGAGCAGTTTCATCCCGAAACCATCCCCCCAACCTTGTCTGTGGAAAAACTGTCTGCCACAAAACCGGTCCCCGATGCCAAAAAGGTTAGGGACCACTGATCTAGTGGACTTTGTCCAAAGATCACAAAGCATCACAAATGTACAGATTTTTAATCACCCATAGTGGAATAACCTGGCCATTCCTCTCATTTCTTGATGAATCCCTGAAGCTTAGCCTGATTCAATGCTCTGTCTCTTTACTATTATCACTCAATACTAATAATAGCTGATAGTAGCATTATTTTATGAGGTTTGCATGAGTTAAATCAACCACCACAAAAACTCTAAAGATGTCACTGTTAATTATTGGCACTCCAAAGATGGAAAATCTTAGGCTCAGAGAGGTTAAGTAACTTATCCAAGATCACACAACTCATAAGTGGAAGAGTGAGAGTTGAACTCAAGTCCACCCAACTTCAGAGTCCATGCTTTTAAACCCAACCCCACTCTGAAGATCATCAATTATCTGTGTGGATGCAGACCAACTTCCTTATCATCCTAGTTAAATCCCAGCAGGGACTAGGACTTCGGGTATCAAGTCAAAAATCACTCCAAAGGTTCTGTTTGGGTTTGAGCCCTGGGTGGTATTCCCCCAGAGGCAATTCTAAATTAAGTTTTCATCATCGTTCTAAACATTTTTGTGTCACTCTGCCTCCTTCTAGCAACATAGGCTCAGATACTTAATCAGAGCCTGATGGGAAGTAACACCACATTGGGAGCACATTTGGTTTTTTCTCCTTCTGAAAGCGATGTGATATTTTTAGAAAGAATAAAGACTTGGGAGTAAGACAGACCTGGATTAGAGACCCAACTCTGCTGTCTCTTCTACCTGTGCGATCTTGAATGTTATTCACTCTGGGCCTCATTCCCCTAAACTTGAGAAATGTAGAGAATAACATCAGCATCATATTGTTGCTATGAGGATTAACTCAGCCTCAGCTAGAGTTTTTATCACTGTGTCTGGGAAGCACATAGCAGGCATTTAAGAAATGACAGCAATTAGTAGACAACCAGCCTGCCAAATACAGAGGGTTCCTTTTCTCTTGTGCCAACCCCAGTAGTAAGAGGTGAGAGCAGACGTTGGGGGAGAAGGAGACAAACATCTGTGACCCACAGCATCCCATAGCAAGACATCCATGGGTTTTGGACTGATTCCCAGCTCTGTTTTGTGGCTTGGGCAAATTACTCAATTTCACTGAGTCTCAATTTCCTTCCCCGTAAATGGAAGCAATATATCTTCATTATATACCTTCACATTGTTTACGATCTAGTCCAGATATCAGGATATAGACATAAAAATAAAAGGAAGATTACAACAACTCACATATGAGCTTTTAAAGATACTTCAATGAAAGCTACTGAGTTAAAGATTCTGAACTACCTTTATTTATCATAAGAAATGAGATAAGCTACAGGAATTGTTAATGATACAATAAAAGATCAGCTTTCTGGAATGTTCTATGACTAGATTGTTTCAGACAAAAAAAATATTTATTTGTTTAATTTTAGTCAAATAGAGAATTATTTTCAAGCATATTTTACATTTGTAATATCCTTCAAAATTTTTTAATTATAAAAGCATTATAGGTACATAACTAAGAGAAGCTACTGTAATATACAATAGGAGACATGTAAAAGAATGTTAAAAACAACATTGTTTATAACATAGACAACTGCAAGGAACCCAACTATCTACCAACAGATAATAAATAAGTTATGGTTTTGTTTTTTGTTGGTTTTTTTTTTTTTTTTTTTTTTTTTTGAGACACAGTCTTGCTCTGTTGCCCAGGCTGGAATGCAGTGGTGCAATCTCAGCTCACTGCAACCTCCGCCTCCTGGGTTCAAGCAATTCTCCTGCCTCAGCCTCCCTAATAGCTGGGACTACAGGCACCCGCCACCACACCCAGCTAATCTTTGTATTTTTAGTAGAGACAGGGTTTCACCACGTTGGCCAGGATGGTCTCAATCTCTTGACCTCGTGATCCACGCCCCTTGGCCTCCCAAAGTGCTGAGATTACAGACATGAGCCACCACACCTGGCCCTAAATTATGTATTTATGCAATGGAACACTATACAGTGAAGAAAATGAAATAGCTCCAAGCAGCATGAATAAATCCTAGAAGCATAATATTGAACGAAAAGAACCAGCTCATGGAGTACTACATGTAAGCATGATACCACTTTTAGAAAGTTAAAACACAAACAATCCTAAACTAGATCATGTTTAGGGGGTACCCAGAGAAGTACTGAAGCCCTATTGTTAAAAAACAAAGAAGGCTGGGTGCTGTGGCTCACACCTGTAATCCCAGCACTTTGGGGAGCCGAGGTGGGCAGATCACCTGAGGTCAGGAGTTTGAGACCAGCCTGGCCAACACGGCAAAATCCCATCTCTACTAAAAAGTACAAAAATTAGCCAGGCGTGATGGCGGGTGCCTATAATCCCAGCTACTTGGGAGGCTGAGGCAGGAGAATCGCTTGAACTCAGCAGGTGGAGGTTGCAGTGAGCCAAGATCATGCCACTGCGCTGCAGCTTGGACAACAAGAGTGAAACTGTCTCAAAAAAAAAAAAAAAAAAGGAAAAGAAAAAAGAAAGAAATTATTTTTTTAAATGTCAGGGTAGAACTTACTGCTGAAAGACAGGTGAAGGAATGGGATTAGGAGCAGCACGTAGATCAATTCAACAGTATTAGAAAAGTTCACTGTGAGCAGTAGGTTTATCCATTTAAATATGATTCTTCATAATTTAAAGTAGTCCTAGGGGATACATTCCAAGAACCCCAGTGGATGCCTGAAACTACAGACAGTACCAAACTCTATATATACTATGGTATGGCTTTTTCAATACATACATCCCTAGGATGTTTAATTTATAAATTAGGCACAGAGATTAACAACTAATAATGAAATAGAACAATTATAACAACATGCCAGCATCACTACTCTTGCACTTTGAAAATGAGGGTCACTTGAACACCCACACTGCAATACCAAGACAGGTTTTCAGATAACTGAAACAGCTACTAAGTGACTAACGGCCAGGGAATGTATACAGGGTGGATATGGTGGACAAAGGGATGAGTCATGTCCCAGGGGGAACAGAGCAGGATGGCACAAGATTTCATCGCTCAGAATGATGCACAATTTAAAACTTAGGAATAATTTATTTCTGGAATTTTCCATTCAATATTTTCAGACTGCAGTAGACTGCAGATAACTGAACTTTTTTTTTTTTTTTTTCAAGATGGAGTCTCTCTCTGTTGCCCAGGCTGGAGTGCAGTGGCACACTCCGCTCACTGCAAGCTCCGCCTCCTGGGTTCATGCCATTCTCCTGCCTCAACCTCCCAAGTAACTGGGACCACAGGCGCCCGCCACCACGTCCGGCTACTTTTTTTTTTTTTTTTTTTTTTTGGATTTTTTCTTAGTAGAGACTGGGTTTCACGGTATTAGCCAGGATGGTCTCGATCTCCTGACTTCATGATCTACCCGCCTCAGCCTCCCAAAATGCTGGGATTACAGGCATGAGCCACCGTGCCCGGCAGGTAACTGAACTTTTGAAAAGCAAGACTGAGGACAAAGAGAAACCACAGTACTATATATCTACACTTGTAGATATACACATGCATACATATACAGAAACTATAATTCCATAATATATGTAATAATGTCACAGTCATACTGTAACTATCGTTATATGACATTATCTTACATATAAAAATATTATATAACATTTTTTAAATCCAGGCTATTCAATGTTGAACTAGGAATTTGGTTTCCTTGCTCCTGACCCTGTACTGTTATTGTCTTAAGAATTTAGTTCCCCCTGCTTTTCCTGAGCTGTATGGAATTTTTTTCTTAGGTCTATTAGTTACTTATTTAGTAATTTAAAAAGAAACACATTAAGGACCTAAGATTAAAGGCTCTAAACTTAATTACAGGAATAAAGCAATCCACAAAGGCTACTCTGTGTTCATGCTTCAGAAGTCACGTGACAGAGGGGTGAAGCCTGTAATAGCTCTGGACACCAGCGATGATGCATCAGCACTCAGAAGGTGTGGCTTGAGCTAACATCCATGCCAAGGCTATTAAGACGAGTGTGTTTCCGGCCGGGCGCGGTGGCTCACACTTGTAATCCCAGCACTTTGGGAGGCCGAGGTGGGCGGATCACGAGGTCAGGAGATCGAGACCACAGTGAAACCCCGTCTCTACTAAAAATACAAAAAATTAGCCGGGCGTGGTGGCGGGCGCCTGTAGTTCCAGCTACTTAGGAGGCTGAGGCAGGAGAATGGCCTGAACCCAGGAGGCGGAGCTTGCAGTGAGCCGAGATGGCGCCACTGCACTCCAGCCTGGGTACAGAGGGAGACTCTGTCTCAAAAAAAAAAAAAAAAAAAAAAAAAGACTAGTATATTTCCACAGGCCAAGACTGAACAGGATTGAATTCCCAAAGAGTTCAAGGCATTCTCCTGTGTTATAAGCAGATCGAAGAATAAAATCACTGTTTTTTTCTGCTCAGGCTGCCGTAACAAAGTGCCACAGACTGGGTGGCTTAAACAACAGAAATGTATTTTCTCACAGTGCTGGAGACTGGAGGTCCAAGAACAAGGTGTCTGAAGGCCTCTCTCCTTGACTTGCAGATGATCAGTTTCTCACTGTCTCACATGGTCTATGTGAGCCTAAATCCTAATTTCCTCTTCTTAGAAGGACGACAAGTATATTGGACTACAGCCAACCCTAGTGACCTTATTTAATCTTAATTACCTCAGAATAGTTACATTCTGAAGTACTGGGGGTTAGGATTTCAATATGAGTTTTGGAGGTACACAATTCAACCTCTAACAGTCACCAAAGGAAGCCCCTCCCTGGAAAATGATAGGCCTGCTTGTATTTCAAATTGGACCAGCATGGTCTAAGAAAATTTTGCATTATAATGAAATTGTTTTATATCTACACTATCCAATTGGGAGATGTTGGATATGTCTATGACCTTGATTGTGGTGAGGAGAGCACAGGTGTGTGCCTATGCCCGAACTCTCCAAATTGTGCACATCCGTATGTTGCAGGTCTTATACGCCAATTACATCTCAACAATGTTATCTTTAAAAAAAGAAAGACAAATGTTTCCTGATTCCACTTACACAAAGTATCTAAAATAGTCAACTCCTAGAATCAAAGAGTAAAATGATGGTTTCCAAGGGGCTGAGGGAGGGGAGAAATTGCCCCCACGTCTTCCTTCAAAATGCCAGCTCCTTCCCACTCAAGGCCTTTACACTTGCTATTCCTTCTGCTTGGAGGCGTCTCCCCCAAGATCTTTGAATAATGGTTTCCTTCTTGCCATCCAGGCCTCGTATCAAGCACCATCTCCTCAAAAAGCCTTCCTTCATTTCCCTGTACAAACTAGTGGAAATATAGTAGTCTTGATGGACCTGGCATGGATGTTAGCTCAAACCACGCCTTGTGAGTATTGACACATCATTGCTGGTGTCTGGGGCTATTAGAGTCTTTACCTTCTGTCATGTGACTTTTGAAGAATGAACACAGAGTAGCCTTGTGGATTACTTTCTTCGTTTATTAAGTTTATAGCCTTTATTCTTAGGTCCTTAAGGTACTTCTTTTTAAATCAGATTAGACAGGCTTCCCCTAATCCTATCACCTCGTTTTTTTCTTTTTCTTTTTCTTTTTTTTTCTTTTTAAGACAAGGTCTCACTCTGTAGCCTAGGCTGGAGTGCAGTGGTGCAATCTCCGCCCACTGCAACCTCTACCTCCCAGGCTCAAGTGATCCTCCCACCTCAGCTCCACCAAGTAACTGGCACATGCTACCATGCCTGGCTAATTTTTTGTACTTTTTTATAGAAACAGGGTTTCTCCATGTTGCCCAGGCTGGCCTCAAACTCCTCAGCTCAAGCAATCTGCCCGCCTTGGCCCCCCAAAGTGCTGGGATTACAGGCATGAGCCACTACACCCCGCTTCATTTTACTTTTATTATATTTAATCCTATCTGACATCATCTTGTTTATTTATTTGTTGTTTATTGTCCACCTCCCCTTCCACATGCCTATTGTATCATAGGCTCCATGAGAGCAAGGACTTTGCCTGCTGCTTTCTTCCTGGTTCCTGGATAAGGGATAGAATCTCAACAAATATCCCATGAAGGAAGGATGGCTAGATGGATAACTGGATGGACGGATGGATGGATGGATGGATGGATGGATGGATGAATGGATGGATGAGTGGATCGATGGGTGGTAGAAGGGTGAATGGAGGAAGGATGGATGGATGGATGGATGGATGGATGGATGGATGGATCGATGGATGGTAGAATGGTTAATGGATGATGGATGGATGGATGGATGGATGGATGGATGGATGGATGGATGGGTGGGTGGATGGGTGGATCAATGGATGGTAGAATGGTGAATGGATGATGGATGGATGGATGGATGGATGGATGGATGGATGGGCAGGTGAAAAGATGGAAGCATGGATGGATGATGAGTAGATGGACACCCCCTAGAAAGCCTAGGCCTCAGCCAGTCAACAGAATTGAGGAGACCAATTGAGGAAATCCAAGCAGACATTCACAGGGTAACTGATTATTTATATGGAGTCCCACAGCTTGCTCACTTTCACAGCCTCATGTGAACAAGATAGTATCTTACACAAATCTCCCTCCCTGGAGTGAGGAGAAGGTGAGCAGGTGTGGTTGGTGCTCACAAACTTAACAGTTCTGGGAACCTAACCTGGCCCCAGACACACAGTCTATAAAACTGCTCCTGCTCTATGATAAAATGATTTAGTTCTGAGGAGTGTACCCAAGGAAATAATCCCAAAGGAAGGAGGGACTGGTGAGGAGTAACTTTATATCTTTGTATGATAGAGTAGTGTTTTTTAAAAATCGCAAACACACGGCAACAAGAGAACAGCCAAGCAGCTTGTGCGGCACATTATATAGGTACACAATCTTTTATCTAAAACCTTTAGGGCCTGATGTATTTTGGAAATCAAAATGTTCCCAATTTTAGAAAATCTATTTGTTGCTTATATTCTATTGTATATCATACCCAGCAGAGTCTAGGGCAATACATCAAAGACACTAGTAGCAGCAGCAAAACAGATACACAGTCATCACAAGTGGGATCAATAAAGAATACAAATAGCCTCATATCTGTTCAGGTAAGGTTAGGAAAAAGAGCCTTCTCAGCAGAAGAACTGGTTTATGAAGCTTCACAGATTTCAGAAGTGCAGATAAGAGATGTGGACTTAACTAATTTATTTTTATTTTACTTTAAGTTCTGGGCTACATGTGTAGAACATGAAGGTTTGTTACATAGACATACATGGGTCATGGTGGTTTGCTGCACCTATTAAATCGTCATCTAGGTTTTAAGCCCAGCATGCATTAGGTATTTGTCCTAATGCTCTCCCTCCCATTGCCCCCCACCCCATGACAGGCCCCGGTGTGTGATATTCCCCTCCCTGTGTCCATGTGTTCTCATTGTTCATTGACAAGGGTACAATGTGGTAATACTGAAGAACTTGTTTGGAAAAAAAAAAAAGAGAGAGAGAGAGAGAAATAGCACTGTCAATAGAATATGCTTCATTGACATGTAAAATAGATACTAACAAGGACTAGGAGAGGACCCGGGCCATGGATTCTCAGTCTATGAGGCTGGACATACATCAATTAATGGAAAAGTGAGGTCACAGGTAGGTGTGGGAGGTTGAGGGGTTGCAGGGTGAGAGAGCAGGAAACAGGGCATCAAAACTGCCACCTTCTTCTTGATCTTCCTCCCTACTCAGAGCCTCCTAGAGAATGGGGAAGCCAGCAGAGAAAACCAGGACTCTATTCAGCAATAGAAAAGAGGTTGCAGGGCACCATTCTATGACAAGGACTATGAATCACATACAAAGATTTTTAGTGGGGCTCCTTGCTGGGGGCACCAAAGGAGTGTTCTTACCAGGACCCAGATTCATTCTCAGTGGTTCCAATCTCTATTGCAGTGAAGACCTCAGGGGGCTCTATCCACAGGAAACAATGTCAGAGGTCCTGTTGAGTAAGTAGCTGGTCTGATTTTTCCTGGTGCAGAGTTGGTGGAAGCAGGTGATGCCACGAAAGTTGCTCTGATCTGAAATTTGGAAGGCAAGAGTGTTCATCCTGGGTGAGCTTTCAAAACATCCTTTTGAAATATATGGTCTCCCTCTTCAGTCTCTCCTTATCTCAAGAAAATAAAACTCCAGGTACCATTTTTAAATTTAATTATTTTAATTGACCTATAATAATTGTACCTGTTTACAAGATACATAGTAATGCTTTGATACATATAATGTATAGTGAACAGATTAGGGTAATTAGTGTATGCATCAACTCAAGCATTCATCATTTCTTTGTGTTGGGAACATTCAGTATCTTCCTCCTAGCAATTTGAAACTATATGATGCCGTTTGGCTGTGTCCCTACCCAAATCTCTTCTTAAATTATAGCTCCCATAATTCCCACGTGTTGTGGGAGAGACCCAGTGGGAGATAATTGAATCATGGAGGCAGTTTCCCCCATTCTGTTCTCATGATAGTGAATAAGTCTCACAAGATCTAATGATTTTATAAGGGGTTTCCCCTTTCACTTGGTTTTCTTTCTGTCTTGTCTGCTGCCATGTAAGACGTGCCTTTCACCTTCCACCATGACTTTGAGGCCTCCCCAGTCATGAGGAACTGTGAGTCCATTCAATATTTTTCTTTATAAATTACCCAGTCTTGGGTATGTCTTTATCAGCAGCATGAAAACAGACTAATATACTATGTAATATATTATTGTTAACTATTGTCACCCTACAGTGTTATAGGATACTAGAACTTACTCCTCCTATCTCATTGTAATTTTATATCCTTTAACACAAGCTCTTTCTTTCCGAAATCATCCTGCCAACAGCCAGAAATTGAACAAGAAAGTGACCCCTGTCAAGGAAAGGAACTTTGAGGCCTGGTTGACATCATCTGGGTTTTACTGTCTGCTGTGTCTTTCCCTAGTGTTCCTTCATAAATCATGAAGATTTTCTGAAGATTTCTGGATTGACACTCCGCCTGGCCACTGCCATTTGAACTTTTGCTCATGCCCAGGTACTACCTGCTGGACCCCTTTGTTTGACTCCAAGTTTCTCCAACACAGGAAACCTCTGTTGTCTCACAACAACCCTTCAATTTGGGGATCCTTAGCCTAATTTATATAGAAGGAAACTGATAATCATGTAAGAGATATGACTGGCCCAAAATCATACAGGTTCTCAGAAAATGCAGGTATTTTAACCAGGCTTTCTGACTCCAACATGCAGAGTTTTTTCACAGCATGATTGTCCCAAGGGGAAATTTTTAATGGGGAATCTATACCTTTGGAAAGAACAGTTTGATTTTAGCAGACAAAAGGCATCAGAATCCACAATTGGTGAGTGCAGTAGATTAGTGAGTAGATCATAAAGAGATTTGGCTTTGAAACAGAAAACAGACTTCAGGATCGTGGGCAAATCTTGTTGCCAAACTGGGCCTCAGTTTTCTCATCTGTAAAACGAGTTTGTTGGACAACATGACCTTGAAGGGACCTTCAGAAAAGGTTTGAACAATGGTGATCCCAGGGATACTATGCTTGTTGCTGGATATATAAAGTTTGGCTATATTTTGTTAAAATGATTGGTAACTTCATTGCATAGGTATTCGGGAAACAACAAGGGTAATCATTTTGTTTTACAGCAAAAAAGAACAGGACCCAGAAAGGTATTAAATCTTACTGAGGAAAAACAACTCGCCACCGCCTCCTGCCTCATCCCCAGAGACACTGTCAGAATTTGTTTGTTCAAGCGACATAATCAGTAACATCTAAAATTAGCAGCCAAGCTTCCTCTCTCTCCCACTTCATCATTTCTGAGAGGTTTTATAGATTGGAGAATTGCTTATCATGATGATGGAATAACTCATTTTAAAAATCGCAAACTGAGAAAACAAGTTTACTGCCTTATTTTTGAATAGTTTGGGCCTGAAAGGAAAATTCTTTCACCAAACAAAAGGAAAAAAAGCAATTATCTGAGATGAAAACACCCAGCCCATCACTATGCCTCCGGAAGATGAAATTCATTGATCAGAGTTAAATTTCCAGGCCTGGGTGGAAAAAAACAAGGTCCCTGCATCATTAATTTCAATAGAATCTAAAATAATGGGATGCAGCCAGGCAACAACACAATGAAATCTAATGTTCCCTGTTCCCTAAGTCACCTGCTCCCAGAGTGCCGTGGGGTAGAAGACACAGGCACACTTTCAGCTGTCCAGACACAGGGCTTTCCAAGCTGCTGGGCTTTCTTCCAATTATGATATATTTCAAACATTCAGAAAAATGCAGAGAATCATACAACAAATACTCCCACACTAACCCAGATTTAATCAATGTTGACATTTTGCCATTTTGACAAAATGCCCTCAAAACCATTTTAAAGCAATAAAATGTCACAGGTATAGTATGCTGGAAATTCCTTCACCACTCTTCCATCCTCCCAGCCCCTTTTCTCCTTCTCCAGAGATAACTAATATTCTGTTATATACCAATAATCTGATATAGGTATATGCAGTTCCTCCCTGTGGGTTTTCATACACGCTATATATGTGTTGTCCTGTTTATTTTTCCCTGCTGTGATAAAGCACACATAACATGATAAAATTTAACATTATAGGGTCTCTCTCTGTTACCCAGGCTGGAGTGCAGTGGCACAATCTCGGCTCACTGCAGCCTCAACCTCCAGGGCTCAGGTGATCCTCCCACCTCAGCCTCCTAAGTAGCTGGGACTACAGGTGCATGCCACCACGCTCAGCTAGTTTTTGTAAATTTTGTACGTACGGGGTTTCACCATGTTGCCAAGGCTGGTCTCAAACTCTTGGACTCAAGTGATTTGCCCATCTCCCAAAGTGATGGGGTTTCAGATGTGAGCCAGCACATACAGGCATAACCATTCTAAAGTGTGTAATTCAGTGGCGTTTAGTACATAAACAGTATTGTGCAACTATCACCACTATCTAGATCCAGAATATTTTTATCAGCTCAGAAGGAACCTCATGCCATTTAAGCAATCATTCCTCATTCTCCCCTCTCCCTAGCTCTTGGCAGTCACTAATATAATTTTTGTCTCCATAGATTGGCCTATAATGGATTTCTTTTGTTTTTCAGGCAAGGTCTTACTCTGCTGCCCAGGCTGGAGTACAGTGGAGTGATTATAGCTAAATGCAGCCTCAATCTCCTTGGTTCAAGTAATCCTCCCACCTCAGCCTCCTGAGTAGCTGCGACCACAAGCATAAGCCACCACACACAGCTAATTTTTTTACTTTTTTATAGATACAGGATGTCACTTTGTTGCCCAGGCTGGTCTTGAACTCCTAGACTCGAGCAATTCTTCTGACTTGGCCTCCTATACTGCAACAGGCATGAGTCAGTGCACATGACTAATGAGCTTTTTATATAAGAAGAATCATTAAATATGAGATTTTTGTGACTCACTTTTTTCATGTAGCATAATGCTTTCAAGGTTCATCCATGTTGTGGCGTGTATCAGCACTTCATTCTTTTTTATGGCCAAATAATATTCCATTTGGCGGATATACCACTTTTTCCAGTCATCGGTTGATGGACATTTAGATTGCTTCTACTTTTCAGCTATTATGAATGATGCTGCTATGAATATTCATGTGTAAGTTTTTATACAGAAAGACATTTTCAGTTCTCTTGGTTATATATGGACTAGGAGTAGAATCACTTGGTGATATAGTAACTTATTTTGAGGAACTGCCAGATGGTTTCCAATACTCTGCATATTTTCACATGGAATCATCCCACATCTGCTTTTTCCACTCACTATTTATGTTTTGGAGATTCCTCCAATTTAAAACTTCACTGTCATTTATTTATTTTGATGGTGGTACAGAACACCATTTGTGTGAACAAACCACCATTTATTCCCATTCCCCTATTGCTGGATATTTAGGTTCTTCCCAGTTTTCCATTACCATAAATAACACTGCCACAAGGGGAGTTTCAAAGCTTTCCATCTATGGACCAAATCTGCAGAGCAAGGGAGCCTCACAGACCACATAGCAGCTACTGCTAGCTGACAACCCTCTCAAAACTCTTGGGGTGATGGTTCTAACTTGTGGGTAGAGAGTTGGAGTGAGCGAGCTAGAGGGATGCATCAGAAGATGCCGAAAACATAACTAAAGCTCTGAAACCACAGCATGGTTGTGTATAATTATTCGCAGTCATTGCTGCACTGCCTGGAAGAGGTCGCTGTGGCTGCCCTCCTTGGCTTGGCTGTGATTGGTGTGGCCTCAGGATATAAGCAGTAGTGATGTATGCAACACGGGAGCAGGAGCCTTGGAGCCAACCCTGTTACTCCCCTCTGCCATGCCACAGGAGCAGCACAGCCCAGATGAGAGCTGCTTCCTCAGCCTGGATCTCAGAATAAAAAGCCTATGGAGCTGAGCCACAGTTGGCCCATGGGGACCTACGAAGTGAGCCAAACACACTCTCAGTGTTGTAAGTCTCTGAGATATTGGTGCTGCAGCACACCTTAACAAAAGCTCTTGGGAGAGGTCTCTTCTCTGTCATCATCCCAACTGAACTCTCTGCAGTTTTGACCTAGGCGTCCACCTGCCTAATTTTTAAACCCTTTTAGGCGTCATTCAAACTAACATGTATTTGCCATGGACTCTGTGTATGACCCAGCCCAGAACTTGGGGTTGAAAAGCACAAGGAAAATAGCAACAGCTAGTGATCCTGAGAACCTGCTCTGGGCCAGCTGCTGCAACAGGCACTTGTGCAGATAGAGTGTCAGTTGTTCTTGTGTTACCGGAAGGAGGCAGGCATTACCACTCTCCCCAATTCATTGATGAGGAAATTGATGTGCCAAGGTGTTAAATAACAAGACTAAGGTAATACTTGATCTAGCAAGAGGCATTTGGAGGAACTGTACCTGAGCACCCTGACTCCTGTATCCTATAAGTTACACAGTTTTCATCCAGTGAGCTTGCAGACGTGCAATGAGAAAATGTTCTTCCATCACGCCACCACTGTTTGGGGGGCATAAAGCACATGCCAGCCTCTGTGCCAGGAGAGGGTGAAGGTAAGTCAGACAGACACAAATTCTACAATTCTTACCCTGAGGGAGATGAAAAGAGAGGAAAAAAATATTTTCCCCCACTGGCTTTTGTTTTTTATAGTTTCAGGGGGCACATGTGCAGGTTTGTTACATGGATACATTGTGTAATGGTGATGCTGGGCTTCTAGCGAACTCATCACCCAAACAGTAAACATTGCATCCAATAGGTAATTTTTCAACCCTCACCTTCCTCCCACCCTTCTGGATTTTGGAGTCACCAATGTCTATTATTTCCCTCTTTATGTCCATGAGTAGCTATTGTTTAGCTCCCACTTATAGGTGAGAACACACGGTATTTGATTTTCTGTTTCTGAGCCATTTCACTTAGGATAATGGCCTCCAGCTCCATCCATGTTGCCGCAGATGTGATTTCATTCTTTTGTATGGCTGTGGGGGGAAAAATTTTTAACTAATTGCATCCTATTCATATGAAATATCCAGAACAGGCAAATCATAGAGACAGAAAGGTGAGTGTTTGCCAGAGTGTGGAGAACAAGGAGTGACTATTTAAAGTGTATGGGGTTTCCTTTTGAGATGATGAAAATTTCTGGAACTAGATAGCGGTGATGGTTGAGCAACATTGCGAATGCACCAAACATCACAAATGGCAAATTTTATGCATGTTTCAGCACAATGAAAATAAAACTAATTGTATAAATGTGTATCATCGCAATAAGTGCTGTAGGGAAAGTACAGGGAGCTGTCAAGCCACATGACAGGGAGGCCTGCACTGATCTGGGGTATCGGATGCTTCTCTGAGGAAGCAACGCCAGCTCCTACCCCACAGGCTTGTGCGTGCCTCCATGCAAGACTCAGCAGAGGTCAGCCCCGGCGTGTTGTGCCCTTGTGCACACTGTAAGCTCCCTTCACAGCAGTTACTTCAGTGCATCGTTGTTTGTTTTTGTGTGTGTGTGTGTGTATGTAATCCTTTGACAAAGAGTCATTCACCTACTAGTAAGCAGAGTCCTTCATACATTCAATACCAGGTGGTTTTCAAGCTCAGAGTCCGTGTAGACATCGCAGTAAATATGACTACAGGGTTGCTGCCCTTGCAAGGCTTTAAGCTTAGCAGGGGCGTGGATAACAAGCAAGCAAACCTGTGTGAGCAGATTGTGACTGACGGGGCAGTGAGCAGGGGAAACAGAACAACAGCCATGGCAGGAAGCAGGTGTGGACAGGCTCCCCAGGAGGAGCCAGCACATAGAGCAGGGAAGAGGCGGCTCCAGGGAAGGAAATAGCAGGACAAAAACCTGAAGGCTGAAAATGATTAACAGGAGGCTACCAACGAGGCACTGGCATGCGAGGAAAGAAACCCATCAAGGCAGAGGGTGAGTGTCTGTCTTTTCCCTGCTGGAAACTGGGCATCTGGCACGGTGTATGAAGGAAGGGAGGGATAGGGGACTGAGAAGATCTTCCTGGGAGCCCTGAGATCTGGATTCCAGTCCAACCCTTTTCACTTGCATCATGACCTCAAGCTAATCCAAGCAGACACTCGCTGTAGATTCAATTGTGAACAAGAGGGTCACACTCCTGCCCTAAGCAAACTTACACTCTAATGGGAGGAGGAGGGGAAAAGACAAGGAGAGAATGTTCTAGTTACCAAAATCCACCCACAAAAGGAAGAGATGAGTCATCTAAGTGGACCAGGAGAATGTGTGAGTGTGGAGCCTGGTTTCCAAAACTCCATGGGGGACAATCAAAAGTCATTGGATTAGATTCTGTTGGAAAAGATAATAAACGAACTAGATCAGATCTGGTGTCAGGGACAGGGAAGGACAAGGAGATGTTGCTGAGCCAAGATTGCCCAGAAGTGTCTCTATCTCCTGACCTCTTGGCACAGTGAGCCCCTCCACGGACGTGAGTGGCCTCCTTGCCCAGCCTGGCATGGGAACCTGACACCCTCGTCCTCCTAAACGGCCCTAGGAGGGACTCTGCCATTCGCATCTTCTGTGTTTCCTGAATGAGGAAACAGAGGAACAACAAGGTTAAGCAGCTTGTCCATGTTCACATGGCCGGCAAGTGTCAGAGCTCAGCCTGCAGGCTGGATCCACCAGCTGTGTTCTCCTGATCACTGTGCCTTATTAGCTTGAAAGAAGAAAACTCACTCTAATCACTCCAATTCCAGGGTCACCAAGCAACCCTGTGACAAGTTGGCTACAGGGAACAAAACGTCCTCCCAAAGCCCTGGAGCATTCCAGACCACATGGGGGTACATTCCTCTTTGGAAATGGAGCCCTTGGCGTCGGGTTTATAAACATAGATGCCATGTCTCTGAGTTGCTTGGTATGACGCCAAGTCCTGGAGCTAGGCAGAACTGGGTTCACATTCTACCTCTAGTCCCTATGCCCAGCTGTGTTGCCCTGGGCAAGTCAGGGAAGCTCCCTGAACCTCCATGTCCCCATCTGTACAGTAAGATGATGACAGCTTCCACCTCACAGACTCTGACAGCACTGAGCATGTGCCTGGCACAGAGACAGGGCCCAGTCAAGTGCAGCTGGGTTGCTCTCATTCTCAACGGGCTGGTTCTGAACTCACAGAACTGGGGGCCACCAGCCCTCGCCATGGCACCAACCCCAACCCTGGCAGCCTCACTAGGGTAATTACCACTTTGTGGGCATCAGTCTGATTGTCAGCAGGTCATTCTCAGACAACCTCATGGGGCCCATTCCTCTCTCCCTCTTGCCTTGGGCTCCCCCAAGGATCAGAAGCCCATTATCAAAATGGCTGTGAGAACCTAATGAGATCAGATATATCATTTGCTAGGGTTGCCATAAAAAAGTACCACAGACTGAGTGGCTTAAACAGAAGTGCATTTCCCCACAGTTCTGGAGGCTAGAAGTTCCAGATCGAGGTATCAATAGGGTTGGTTTCTTCCATGGCCTCTTTCCTTGGTTTATAGATGGTCACCTTCTCTCCATGTCCCCTCACACATGGTCTCCCCTTAGTGTGTGTCTGTGTCCAGATTTCCTTTTCTTATAAGGACCCTAGACACATTGGATTAGGACCCACCCTGGTGACTTTAACTTGATTACCTCTCTAAAGACTCTATCTCCAAATATAGTCACATTCTGAAATACTGGAGGTTAGGACTTCAGGAGATGAATTTGTGTCATTATATGTGTCAACGCATGGATCAAGTATATAACGCATCAGGCGCAGTGCTTGGCATATAATAAGCACTCAATAAATAGTGCCAAACATGAGGGTGATGACGGAGATGATGACTCTCCAGGCTGGAAACCACTTCAATGAGATGACAAGCCATGGCTCAATACCCATCAGGAAGTCCCTCTGGGTTGATGGGAAGCCCTGGGATTTGGGAGGCTGTGCACCTAGTGAATTCATGCATCCACTGGCTTTGGAGTCAGATACACAGGGGTTCAGAGCCTCAGGACAGCACTCACCCACTGGAGATCCTAAGCAAATCATCCCACTTAGCTGAGCCACAACTTTCCTCATGTATTAAGACAGCCAATGTCAAGGGCCTGGCAGTGAGAGGTGCCCAGGGAATTCCTCTGTCTGTGAGCAGAAAAACCAGATTTGAGTCCCAGTTTGGCCACCTTGTAGCCAAATTGGGACTCAAATTTGCTTGTAGCGCTGACCTTGGGCAAGTCACTCTCAGTCCCTTCAGCTCTTGATGGGGAACAATAATCCCGCCTCATGGAGTTGTTGTAGGGTGGAAATGAGTCAAGATATGTGAAAGTGCTTTGTAAACTGCAAAGCACTCTGCACAGGTCAGCTGTTGCCCTCCTTTGAGGATGCAACCCTGCAGAGGTCTTCGTGAGAGGGCGCTCACACCCACACACCCGATTCCAAGAAAAACACAAGAGGTGGGGCCCCTGTGGTTTCATGACTCACAGAGGCCACTCCTGCTGGTGCTTTTTGGCTATGCAACCAGGTTTGCTAACCACTCCCTAAGCGTGCAACTCACACCCCCTCTTCCCTGCCATAAGGGCAGGCAAAAGAGTTCCCCCTTTTGCCCTGGTCCGAAAAGGAGGCATGGCAGGCCAAAGATGATTTGGAAATTTATTAGAAGGCACGGGGGAGTGGGGTGTCAAGGATGTAAACAGGGAAGTCAGGAGGGTCATGAATTTTCTGGCTGGGGAGAGTGGAGAGGACACCCATCTTTGATAAAAGGAAACCCAGGTGGAAAACTTCAGGAGGTGACTGGAAATGCCAGATAGGAGTCAGGAGAGAAGTAATGAATGAAGATATTACCTACAGTGAGGCTTGAACTGAAGATGTGAAAGCCAGAGAATAGAAAAGAGAAGAAAGAGGGAAGAGCGGGAACAGGAAAGGGGAGAAGGAAGGGCATGGTATAAAGGGCAAAATCTTGAAGAATGCCAACATTTAGGATTTTAGGGAGAAAAGGAGACAGAGGATTAGACAGGTAAAGCAGTCTGAGTTAAGGGGAAAAGCAGATCTATCAGGATTGAGAGATGTATTCTTTAGCTCAGGCTGTCATAACAAAATACCACGGGCTAGGTGATCTAAACAACAGACATTTATTTTCTCATAGCTCTGCAGACTAGAAGTCTGAGGCCAGGGTTTCAGCATGGTCAGGTCCTGGTGAGGGCTCCCTTCCTGGCTTGCAGATGGCCACCTTCTTGCTGTGTCTTCATATGGTAGAGGAGAGAGAGAGAGAGAGAGAGAGAGAGAGAGAGAAAGAAGAGAAGAGAAGAGAAGAGAGAAGAGGAGGAGAGGAGAGAGCGAGCAAGCTCTCTAGTACCTCTTAAGCACCCTAAAATCCTGTTGGATCAGGGCTCTGCCCTTATGACCTCATTTAACCTTAATTACTTCTGTAAAGGGCTTGTCTCCAAATACAGTCACATTGGGGGTTAGGGCTACAACTTTTGAATTGGGGAGAGACACAACTCAGTCCACAGCGGGAGGGCAGAGGTAGGATGAAGATGGGAAAATGGTAGCCCAGGAAGCACACCTGCCCTAGAACACACACTGCCAGAACAGCCCCCATTGGTAGCAAGAGCCTCTGCCAGCACTGGAGGAACTTTAAACCCTTTCCCTCTCTGTGTCTCAGTTTCCATGGTATACAATGTAGGAGTAGTGCTGTTCTCAAAGATTCCCAGGATACAACCAAGCTCTCTTCCAAGGGCAAATGTCCCAGAGGCTCAAAAAAAGAGCCAGACAGTCTTTCAGACAAGCCCATTCGAGGCTAAAAGAAGGGAGGGGAGGTAATGCTAAGTTTAGAGACTCTAAATCCTCCCTTGAGAGCCAGTGAGCCTGTCTCAGGCAGCCCAGGAGCAGCAGCAAGAGAAGACACCTCCTGTGGCTCTGAGCTGTAAGAGAAGAGGGAGGGGGCTGCATGCCTCACCCACCCAAGTCCACCTCACTCCTAAATACAAACCTGTGTAGTGTTTAACTCTAGATGTAATTTTGAGAGCCACTACCTTCTCAAAAAAGTTTTGGTCATCAAAGCAAGGACTGACTTCCATTTCTTTGCATGTTTAATTAGGGAAAGGCTGTTTCCATGATGTGAGTCTGTGAGTCTCACCCACTGAGTCAGATTGTCATCCATCCCACAGAGTTTGACTGGATGTAATAGGCCATTAAAGGGTTCCCAGCAACAAGAACAATGGAGAGGGGAGGGCTGAGGCTGGGACAGCATAAAGAGTATGAGGAGCCAAGAGGAGGACATCTAGTTGAGACTAGAGTCAGGTACGGTGGGAGAAGCCTGGGTAGGTGGGTAGGCTTCCTGGAGGAGGTGCTATCTGAGCTAAACTGAAAGAGGAGGAAGAGTTCACCAGGAGAGCGTTTGGGGAATAGGACAGTGTTCCAATCAAGAGTACAGAAGGGGCCAGGTGTGATGGCACATGCCTATAGTCCAAGCCGCACAGGAGGCCAAGGTGGAAGGATTGCTTGAACCCTGAAGGTCAAGGCTACAGTGAGCCGTGATCAAGCCACTGCACTCAGCCTGGACAACAGAACAAGACCCTGTCTCAGAAAACAAAACAAAACAAAACAAAAGTGCAAAAGGGAGATAAAACCCCCTTTCAGGTTGAGGGGGTCTATGGTAAAGAGTGGGCTCTTTCCAGAAGGCAATAGGGAGCAACTGGAAAGTTTGAGCAGGAGAGTGGCTTGATCCAACTTGTTCTGTTTGCTCCTTTATGTGTTTTGACGGGGTGGGAATTGGACAGAAAATACACTCATGGTGCTATTCATCTACTTTTATGTGTGCCTCCCTCCCCTTCTCTTTTCCCCTTTTGATTTATTCTTTGTTTGAGGTAAGAGAGTTTTACTGTCAGTTACAGCAAGCCTCCAAGACACACATAAAATGAGATTACAATAGTTGTTTTGCAGACTAGTACAAAGAGCAAAAATTACCTATCTCATTTTTAAAGCTATTATAACCTTGATGCTTAAACCTAACAGGGATGGCATCATAAAATAAAATGTGAGACAAATTTCAATGTGGCCATAGCTTATTTTTATCTTACATAAAATGCTAGCAATTGGAATTCAGCAATGCATAAAATATCTCATGATCAAGTAGCACCACAAGAATATTTCAATGTAAGATACCTGTTCTGAGCTGAACTATGTCCTCCCAAAATTCATATGTTGAGGTCCGAACTCCCAGTACCTCAGAATAAGACTGTATTTGGAGATAGAGCTTTAAAGTGGTAATTAAGTTAAAATGAGGTTATTAGGGTGGGCCCTAATCTGACTGGTGTCCTTGTACAAAGAGGAAATTCGGGCAGAGACATAGATATCTGCAGAGGAAAGACCGTGTGAGGACACAGGGAGAAGACAGCCATCTACAAGCCAAAGAGAGAGGCCTCAGAAGAAACCAATCCTGCTGACACCTTGATCTCAGAAGTCCAGCTGCCAGAACCATGAGAAAATAAATGTTTGCTCTTTAAGCCACTTAGTCTGTGGGACTTTGGTATGTCAGCCCCAGCAAAGTACTGTAGTAAAAGACCAAAGTAGAAAACCTATATAAACATATAAGTAAATGCAAAGAAAGCAGTGGCTACAATTCAATTCTTTTTAAGGCTTTCAATGAAGGATAACATACCTACGAAAAAAGTCTACAAAATTCACTATACTGTGAATTTTCACCAGCTAAATCCACCTGTGTAATCAGCACTTGGATCAAGAAACAGAACCCAACAAGCATCCCAGGTCCCTCCCCATGTCCTCTTCAACACCAGTCGGGCTGTGTGGGCTGAATTATATCCTTGTAAAGTTCATTTGTTGAATCCCTAATCCTCAAAGTGACTGTATTTGGAGACAGAGCCTCTAAAGAGGGTAATTAATGTTAAAGTTATAAAGTGGGGTCCTGATCCAAAAGGACTGATGTCTTTATAAGAAAAAGAAGACAGCAGCAATCCACAAGGGAAAATGCCATGTGAGGACACAGGGAGAAGGTGGCCATCTACCTACAAGCCAAGGACAGAGGTCTCAGGAGAAACCAACCCTGCTGGCACTTTGATCTTAGACTTCCAGCCTTCAGAACCATGAGAAAACAAATATCTGGTGTGTGGTGTGTGTGTGACTGTATCATATACATTATATACATATATAATACACATATTATATACATATGTAATATGTATGTACATATAGTGTATTATATATTTATATGTATTATATATACAGATACATATACGTATACATATATACATTAATAATACATATATGTATTTATATACATTATATATATACATATATGTATTTATATATTATATATAATGCATATATGTATTTATATACATATATATAACTTATTAATATAGTTTCTTGTGAGAGCATGAGGAGGTGAGTAATGAAAACAGTCCCTGGCACACAGTTATGTCTAAGTGTTCACGGATAGCATAGTACTGAGTAAACAAGGCATAGAAGGAATTTAGGTAAATTTACAATACACAGGCCGGGCGCGGTGGCTCACGCCTGTAATCCCAGCACTTTGGGAGGCCGAGGTGGGCGGATCACGAAGTCAGGAGATCAGGACCATCCTGGCTAACATGGTGAAACCCCGCCTCTACTAAAAATACAAAAACAAAATTAGCCGGGCGTGGTGGCGGGCTCCTGTAGTCCCAGCTACTCAGGAGGCTGAGGCAGGAGAATGGTGTGAACCTGGGAGGTGGAGCTTGCAGTGAGCCGAGATCACTCCAGCCTGTGTGACAGTGAGACCCCAGCCCCCCAAAAAAAATAAATAAAATAAAATTTACAACACACAGGTGCATGTTCTAGCAAAAACAAATAGACATGTATTTTTAATTTATCTAACTGGCATGTGCAAAGGTATTATTCAAAGTTAACTTGTGTGCCAGGTATGATTCTAATTGATTTTGTTTAATTCTTACTATTGTTTAAGGCCTATCTGCATTGGTGCATGTATATTAAGTGAATGGATTCTGACTGCTGCATAGTATTTTAATATATGCCTACACCATATTTTATTTTTCCATTCCCCTAGTGGTGGACCCTAGGGGACTCCAATGTCCTGCCACCAAAAACAATGCCGCAGTGAACATGCTTGACGATGTCCTCTTTTGGAGCTGTGTAGCAGGACTGGGGGTGCTCGTCAGTGAGATTGCTGGATACTTTGTATGGACACAATATCTTGAATGAATTCTCCCTGATGGCTCTTCAAAACTCCTGCATTGGTCTACATCCCCAACAGTAGTATACAGGGGTTCCCAGTTCCTTTCCATCCCTGCCAACATTTGACATTATCCAACTTTCTCGTTTTTGCCAGGCTATTGAATGTAAAGTAATTCACTGTTGTGTTCATGTGTATCTAATTATTGGGTTTGGGCGTCTCTTCATATATTTATGAGCTATTTGTGTTTCCCCTTCTGTGAATTGCTTATTTGTATACTTTGACTACTTTTCTTTCGGGTTTCCCACCTTTTTCTGAACAATTTATAGGATTTTTTTGTGTAGTCTAGGATTAGGTTACATGTGGATTTTAAACGTGGAGTCTACACATGGCATGCATCTATAGCAAGGTTTATCAATCTCAACACTATTAATATTTGGCCAGATAATTACTAGTTGTGAGGTATCCTGTACACTGGAGGATGTTTAGCAGCATTTCTGGCCTCTACCTGACAGATTTGCCAGTGGCACCCCCTACCCAGTTGTGACAACCAAAAATATCTCCAGACATTGCCAAATATCCTGAGGGGTGGGGAACACAATTGATCCCAGCTGAGAACCACTGGTCTATAACCAGTGGTTCATCCTATTGGGTTATGATTATCTAATTCCATTGATTAGAAATCCATAACTTTTAATACAATCCATTTTTATGTCATGCTTTGTGTTTGGGAGGTATTATTTGAGAAGACCTTATCATTCCTGGGTTATAAAAATATTTCCCTATAATGTCTGGTCTCAAACTCCTCACCTCAAGTGATCTGCCTGCCTCGGTCCCCCAAAGCGCTGGGATTACAGGCATGAGCCACCACACTAGGCCCTATAATGGTTTTTTTTTTTTTTTATCAGCTTAATTGTTTAACCTTTAAGTCTTTAATTTATCTATGCTCTACTTTTATATTCCGGATAAAGTAGGTTTCTAGGTATAATTTGATCGACATAGTCACCCAGTTTTTCAAAGCCATCTACAAGTCAGTGACACCTTTCCTATTAATGTGTGATACCATATTATCACTCAAGTTCCCACGTATGTGTGGTCTGTCTCTGAGCTATCTTGTCTATTCAATCTCTTTTCCTGTCCTTCCATCAGAACCACATAATTCTTCTATTACTGTGACCTTGTAATATATCTTAATATCTAGAAGACAAGTCCCTCCTCTTTTTAAAAGCTGGCTCAATCATTTGTGGACCTTTATATTTATTAATTTTAGAATATTTATCAGGTTTATCAACGTAGCCATCTGGAATGCTAATTCAATCATATCAAATTTATAGATTACTTTGAAAAAAATTGACATTTTTACAATGTTCTGTTATTCTATCACAAACATGAAATGCCTCTTCACTTACTCAAAAATTCCTTTTATGTCCTTTGATTGAATTTAAATTTTTCTTCCATAGAGAACTTCTTTACTCCTTGATATATTAATGGCTAGGTATATTTAGTTTCTCTTGCTACTGTGAGTGGCATTTTATTTTCTTATGTTTGATGGTTAGTTCTGTATTTGCTGCTATGGACACAACTATTGGTTTTTAGTAGTTGATCTTGTATCTGGAAATCTTGTTGAATCCTCTTATCGGTTATAAAAGAGAGTCTGCTGATTCAGTTGGCTTTCTATGCAGATTATTACAGCACTTAAAAATAATGTTAGTTTTGCCCCTTCCTTTTTTGAGATAGAGTTTCCCTCCATCACCCAGGCTGGAGTGCAATGGCGCGATCTCAGCTCACTGCAACCTCCGCTTCCCAGGTTCAAGCAATTCTCTGCCTTAGCCTCCCGAGTAGCTGGGACTACGGGCATGTGCCACCACGCCCAGCTGACTTTTGTATTTTTTGTAAAGACAGGCTTTTGCCATGTTGGCCAGGCTGGTCTCAAACTCCTGGCCTCTAGTGATGCACCTACCTAGGCCTCCCAAAGTGCTAGGATTATGGACAGGCGCAGTGGCTCACGCCTATAATCCCAGTACTTTGGGAGGCCGAGGCGGGCAGATCACTAAGTCAAGAGATCCAGACCATCCTGGCCAACATGGTGAAACCCCATATCTACTAAAAATACAAAAATCAGTCGGGCATGGTGGTGCACGCCTGTAGTCCCAGCTAGACGGGAGGCTGAGGCAGGAGAATCGCGTGAACCCAGGAGGCAGGGGTGGCAGTGAGCTGAGATCAGGCCACTGCACTCCAGTCTGGTAATAGAGCAAGCCTCTGTCTTTAAAAAAAAAAGTGCTGGGATTACAGGTGTGAGCCACCACAGCCAGCCTGCCTCCCCTTTTAATCCTCACACACTTTTATACTAGTTTGCTAGGCTGCCATTAAAAAAGAAACACACACACACCAGACTGGATGTCTTAAAGAGTAGAAATTTATTTTCTCACAATTCTGAAGGCTCAGATGATTGTAAAATCAGAGTCATCCAACAACAGTAAAAATTTATTTTCTCACAATTCTTGTGATGTGTTTGGCTTGTGGATGGCTGTCTTCCCCCTGTGTCTTTACAATGTCTTGTCTCTGTATGTATATGTGTCCTAATCTCCTCTTCTTATACAGATAACAGTCACATTGTAAAAAAGGGACCAACTTAATGACCTTTTTTAATTTAATTACCTGTGTAAAGACCTTGTCTCCAAATACAGTCCCATTCTGAGGTTCTAGTGGTTAGGATGTCAACATGCAAACTGGGGATACAATGCACCCATAACAGTCTTGCATTGCTTGTTCTTGGTTTCAACTGCAGTGACAATCCAAGGTGCTCTCATACTTTTCCATGTCACAGTTATGCCAGGCAGGCACTGATGCCCTGAAGCAATGCATGGGAGAGAGGAAAGAATAGGAGTCACGCCTGTCCCCTGGTGAGGCTCCCCGTGCCCGTCTGTCTCTGGCTCACATTTCCTTCTGAGGCAAGATTCCTTCCCCTGCAGCACCCCAGAGTTTTCCCACAGGTTTTGTGCTATTTCTTCAGCACCTCCACGCTTCCCTTTCCTTCCATGTCCCTCCAGAATTCAAGTTTTGGTGGTGGGGGCAGGAAGAAGGGTAGCGAGAATGGAGAAAACTATCTAGCCAGAAATCCCCATGATCTGATCACACTTTAGAAAGGTCTTTTTGGCTGGAGTGTAGAAACTGATTCAGACATGGGCAATATTGGAGGCAGAGAAACCAGATAAGGGACTATGGCAGCAGATGACCTGTTGACATCCTACACAGAGGTTCTGGCAATGGGAATAGAGAAACAGATGGTGTTGACAGGACTCGGTGCTTTTTTACACGTGGGATAGAAGGCAAGGAAAAGGTCCAGAATGATTCCCAGGTTTCTGGCTTGGGCCACTGGGCAAATGGTGGGGACTTTCACTGTGATACAGGATGTAGCAGAAAGGGGAGGTTTGGGGGTTGAGGGAGGTGGATGGGGAGTGCCCATAAGACATCCCAATTGAGGTGTTTAGCAGGCAGTTGGAGCTCTAGCCCTTGCACCCAGGGGAGAAATGTGGACTGGATGACTTTGGAAGTCAGCAGCCTATGAATGGTAATTGAAGCCACTGGAATGGATGAGCTAAAGTGAGCTTCCTGGGATGGTGTGAGGAGGGAGAATAGAGGGCCCAGGATATAACTCTGAAAACCACAACATTTAAGGGCTGATCTGAAAAAGAAGAGACAGCAAAGGATGCTCAGAAGGAGCTGCCAGTGAGATGGCAAGAAACCCAGGCATGTTAAAAGAGCCATGAGAAGAGCAGGTGTTAAGAAATGTGACCAAGATGGGCGCAGTGGCTCATGCCTGTAATCCCAGCACTTCAGAAGGCCAAAGAGGGAGGATCACTTGAGCCCAGGAGTTCAAGACCAATCCTGGGCAACATGGTGAAACCCCATCTCTTCAAAGAAAATTAAAAAATACAAATATTAGCCAGGTGTGGGGACACATGCCTGTAGTCCCAGCTACTCAGGAGGCTGGGGCAGGAGGATCACCTGAGTCTGGGGAAGTTGAGGCTGTGGTGAGCTGTGATCACATCACTGCACTCTAACCTGGGCAATAGAGCAAGACCTTATCTTAAAACAAATAAGTGAAACCAGAGGACTGAAAGGTGTTCCCTGGATTTAGGGACATGGAAGTCATCAGCTACCTCTGCTCCCAATAGGGGAGGTTGTCATTTTCACCATTGTGACAATAATAATGATCACAATGGTATCACCTTAGAATTATGTAACATTTTATACTTTTGTAAGCAGTTTATGTTCCACAACCTTCTTCTGTTTTATGGAAATTGTAGATCATAAAGTCACATTTTAAGGAACTAGGGAAGTTTGTTCCAGAAAAGAGAAGATTCAGGGGGGATATTCTGAACATGCTGAGAGTCTTCAAATTCCCAAAAGGCTATGCAGAGTCTTCCAAGCAGAGCTTCAGAGGGCTGTGGACATCAGGGCCTGACTCAAATGTTTGTAAAATCAGAGTTGTCCAACAACAGGATGTGCTACCTCCAAAGATAATGAGAGCCTCACCCCCACTCTACCCACTCCACCTTCTCAAGCACTTTCAAGTTCATTGTCTCATTTCACCTTTGAAACCGTTCTGTGGGGAGACAGAGGTAGTTTTCCCTGAACTTACAGATGGAGAACCTGAAGCTCCACTTCTTGTTCCAAGAGCAGTGTTTTGGCCGTGCCTTCCATTGGAGACATCTGGGCTGAGCAGTCACCTGTCAGGGAAACCCAGCAAGAATTACTGCCCAGGGGGCCGGGCGCGGTGGCTCACGCCTGTAATCCCAGCACTTTGGGAGGCCAAGGCAGGTGGATCATGAGGTCAGGAGATCGAGACCATCCTGGATAACACAGTGAAAACCCATCTCTACTAAAAAATACAAAAAAAATTAGCTGGGCGTGGTGGTGGGTACCTGTAGTCCCAGCTACACGGGAGGCTGAGGCAGGAGAATGGTGTGAACCTGGCAGGCGGAGCTTGCAGTGAGCCGAGATCGCGCCACTGCACTCCAGCCTGGGCGACAGAGCAAGAGACTCCATCTAAAAAAAAAAAAAAAAAAAAAAAAAAAGAATTACTTCCCGGGGGAAGGAGGAGGGAGCGCATACTAGCTGAGGTTGCTTCTAGCTAAACCATCAGTAACAATAGTTTTCTTCATCACATGGGGTAATGCTCTTTACAGATGAGGAAACTAAAGTACAAAGAAAATGTTATTGAAAAATAAAGGTCCTCCCAGGTTGCAGTGAGCCGAGATTGCACCATTGTACTCCAGCCTGGGCAACGAGAATGAAACTCCATCTCAAAAATAAATAAATAAATAAATATATAAATAAAATAAAACTCCTCCCACAGACCCACCAAAGGCAGTCCTTCTACAGACCTCAGCAACAGCATTCTAATCTCACAGGGTTCGAACAGTTATTGATCAGTTTCTGATGGGTTTGACTGGAGCAGTGTTCTCCACACTGATGGGGCACTGGTCAAGGAATTTCTGTCTCTGTGCCCTACTGGAACAACCCCTTAATAACTGTGCCCTGCACGGGATCAGCAGTGCCCTACACTCAGACTCTGGGTTACTGCTCTTTGATTCACACTCAGAAAACTCAGCTCTTCTTCTAACAGAGACACCATGTCAGGGAATAAGGATGCAAAGGACCTTGTAGAGCAAATTATGAGCAGTGATACAATGTTACTATCCAGAAACAAGAGCAGCCATAGACTGCTTCAACTCTTGAGCAGAACTGATCTCTTCAACCTAGGAAAGTCCCTGAGACTCCTGGACATCTTGGTGGAGGATGGGGGGAGGGGGGAAGTGGGAAGTTGGATCCTCACGGATGAGATGGAAACTTCCTGCTAATTGGGACAGGGAGTGCTTCTGCAATTAATTTGAAGGAAATGATAAGCAAATGCAATTAATTTGAAAGAAATGATAAGTAAACCAAGTATCTGTCAACAAGAGAATGAATTGATAAATTATGATATTTCCACATAGTGAAATACTATATAGCATAAAAAATGGATAAACAAGGATACTCATATGTAAAACATCATAGTAGATTTAAAAAGGCAAATTGCGAGATGGGAGCAAGATGGCCGAATAGGAACAGCTCCAGTCTCCAACTCCCAGCGCGAGCGACACAGAAGACCGATGATTTCTGCATTTTCAACTGAGGTACTGGGTTCATCTCACTGGGGAGTGCCGGACGATCGGTGCTGGTCAGCTGCTGCAGCCCGACCAGCGAGAGCTGAAGCAGGGCGAGGCATTGCCTCACCTGGGAAGCGCAAGGGGGAAGGGAATCCCTTTTCCTAGCCAGGGGAACTGAGACACACAACACCTGGAAAATCGGGTAACTCCCACCCCAATACTGCGCTTTAAGCAAACAGGCACACCAGGAGATCATATCCCACACCTGGCCGGGAGGGTCCCACACCCACGGAGCCTCCCTCATTGCTAGCACAGCAGTCTGTGATCTACCGGCAAGGCAGCAGCGAGGCTGGGGGAGGGGCACCCGCCATTGCTGAGGCTTAAGTAGGTAAACAAAGCTGCTGGGAAGCTCGAACTGGGTGGAGCTCACAGCAGCTCAAGGAAACCTGCCTGTCTCTGTAGACTCCACCTCTGGGGACAGGGCAATAACAAACACAGCCGAAACCTCTGCAGACGCAAACGACTCTGTCTGACAGCTTTGAAGAGAGCAGCGGATCTCCCAACACGGAGGTTGAGATCTGAGAAGGGACAGACTCCCTGCTCAAGTGGGTCCCTGACCCCTGAGTAGCCTAACTGGGAGACATCCCCCACTAGGGGCAGTCTGACACCCCACACCTCACAGGGTGGAGTACACCCCTGAGAGGAAGCTTCCAAAGCAAGAATCAGACAGGTACACTCGCTGTTCAGAAATATTCTATCTTCTGCAGCCTCTGCTGCTGATACCCAGGCAAACAGGGTCTGGAGTGGACCTCAAGCAATCTCCAACAGACCTACAGCTGAGGGTCCTGACTGTTAGAAGGAAAACTATCAAACAGGAAGGACACCTACACCAAAACCCCATCAGTACATCACCATCATCAAAGACCAGAGGCAGATAAAACCACAAAGATGGGGGAAAAGCAGGGCAGAAAAGCTGGAAATTCAAAAAATAAGAGCGCATCTCCCCCGGCAAAGGAGCGCAGCTCATCGCCAGCAACGGATCAAAGCTGGACGGAGAATGACTTTGACGAGATGAGAGAAGAAGGCTTCAGTCCATCAAATTTCTCAGAGCTAAAGGAGGAATTACGTACCAGCGCAAAGAAACTAAAAATCTTGAAAAAAAAGTGGAAGAATTGATGGCTAGAGTAATTAATGCAGAGAAGGTCATAAACGAAATGAAAGAGATGAAAACCATGACACGAGAAATACGTGACAAATGCACAAGCTTCAGTAACTGACTCGATCAACTGGAAGAAAGAGTATCTGCGATTGAGGATCAAATGAATGAAATGAAGCGAGAAGAGAAACCAAAAGAAAAAAGAAGAAAAAGAAATGAACAAAGCCTGCAAGAAGTATGGGATTATGTAAAAAGACCAAATCTACGTCTGATTGGGGTGCCTGAAAGTGAGGGGGAAAATGGAACCAAGTTGGAAAACACTCTTCAGGATATCATCCAGGAGAACTTCCCCAACCTAGTAGGGCAGGCCAACATTCAAATTCAGGAAATACAGAGAATGCCACAAAGATACTCCTCGAGAAGAGCAACTCCAAGACACATAATTGCCAGATTCACCAAAGTTGAAATGAAGGAAAAAATCTTAAGGGCAGCCAGAGAGAAAGGTCGGGTTACCCACAAAGGGAAGCCCATCAGACTAACAGCAGATCTCTCGGCAGAAACTCTCCAAGCCAGAAGAGAGTGGGGGCCAATATTCAACATTCTTAAAGAAAAGAATTTTAAACCCAGAATTTCATATCCAACCAAACTAAGTTTCATAAGTGAAGGAGAAATAAAATCCTTTACAGATAAGCAAATGCTTAGAGATTTTGTCACCACTAGGCCTGCCTTACAAGAGACCCTGAAGGAAGCACTCAAGTTGGAAAGGAACAACCAGTACCAGCCATTGCAAAAACATGCCAAAATGTAAAGACCATCGAGGCTAGGAAGAAACTGCATCAACTAATGAGCAAAATAACCAGTTAATATCATAATGGCAGGATCAAGTTCACACATAACAATATTAACCTTAAATGTAAATGGACTAAATGCTCCAATTAAAAGACACAGACTGGCAAACTGGATCAAGAGTCAAGACCCATCAGTCTGCTGTATTCAGGAGACCCATCTCACACGCAGAGACATACATAGGCTCAAAATAAAGGGATGGAGGAAGATTTACCAAGCAAATGGAGAACAAAAAAAAGCGGGGGTTGCAATACTAGTCTCTGATAAAACAGACATTAAACCATCAAAGATCAAAAGAGACAAAGAAGGCCATTACATAATGGTAAAGGGATCAATTCAACAGGAAGAACTAACTATCCTAAATATATATGCACCCAATACAGGAGCACCCAGATTCATAAAGCAAGTCCTTAAAGACTTACAAAGAGACTTAGACTCCCATACAATAATAATGGGAGACTTCAACACTCCACTGTCAACATTAGACAGATCAACAAGACAGAAAGTTAACAAGGATATCCAGGAATTGAACTCATCTCTGCAGCAAGCAGACCTAATAGACATCTATAGAACTCTCCACCCCAAATCAACAGAATATACATTCTTCTCAGCACCACATCGTACTTACTCCAAAATCGACCACGTAATTGGAAGTAAAGCACTCCTCAGCAAATGTACAAGAACAGAAATTATAACAAACTGTCTCTCAGACCACAGTGCAATCAAACTAGAACTCAGGACTAAGAAACTCAATCAAAACCGCTCAACTACATGGAAACTGAACAACCTGCTCCTGAATGACTACTGGGTACATAACGAAATGAAGGCAGAAATAAAGATGTTCTTTGAAACCAATGAGAACAAAGATACAACATACCAGAATCTCTGGGACACATTTAAAGCAGTGTGTAGAGGGAAATTTATAGCACTAAATGCCCACAAGAGAAAGCAGGAAAGATCTAAAATTGACACTCTAACATCACAATTAAAAGAACTAGAGAAGCAAGAGCAAACACATTCGAAAGCTAGCAGAAGGCTAGAAATAACTAAGATCAGAGCAGAACCGAAGGAGATAGAGACACAAAAAAACTCTCCAAAAAAATCAATGAATCCAGGAGTTGGTTTTTTGAAAAGATCAACAAAATTGACAGACCACTAGCAAGACTAATAAAGAAGAAAAGAGAGAAGAATCAAATCGACGCAATTAAAAATGATAAAGGGGATATCACCACCGACCCCACAGAAATACAAACTACCATCAGAGAATACTATAAACACCTCTACGCAAATAAACTGGAAAATCTAGAAGAAATGGATAATTTCCTGGACACTTACACTCTTCCAAGACTAAACCAGGAAGAAGTTGAATCCCTGAATAGACCAATAGAAGGCTCTGAAATTGAGGCAATAATTAATAGCCTACCAACCAAAAAAAGTCCAGGACCAGATGGATTCACAGCTGAATTCTACCAGAGGTACAAGGAGGAGCTGGTACCATTCCTTCTGAAACTATTCCAATCAATAGAAAAACAGGGAATCCTCCCTAACTCATTTTATGAGGCCAACATCATCCTGATACCAAAGCCTGGCAGAGACACAACAAAAAAAGAGAATTTTAGACCAATATCCCTGATGAACATCGATGCAAAAATCCTCAATAAAATACTGGCAAACCGGATCCAGCAGCACATCAAAAAGCTTATCCACCATGATCAAGTGGGCTTCATCCCTGGGATGCAAGGCTGGTTCAACATACACAAATCAATAAACATAATCCAGCATATAAACAGAACCAAAGACAAGAACCACATGATTATCTCAATAGATGCAGAAAAGGCTTTTGACAAAATTCAACAGCCCTTCATGCTAAAAACTCTTAATAAATTCGGTATTGATGGAACGTACCTCAAAATAATAACAGCTATTTATGACAAACCCACAGCCAATATCATACTGAATGGGCAAAAACTGGAAACATTCCCTTTGAAAACTGGCACAAGACAGGGATGCCCTCTCTCACCACTCCTATTCAACATAGTGTTGGAAGTTCTGGCTAGGGCAATTAGGCAAGAGAAAGAAATCAAGGGTATTCAGTTAGGAAAAGAAGAAGTCAAACTGTCCCTGTTTGCAGATGACATGATTGTATATTTAGAAAACCCCATTGTCTCAGCCCAAAATCTCCTTCAGCTGATAAGCAACTTCAGCAAAGTCTCAGGATACAAAATTAATGTGCAAAAATCACAAGCATTCTTATACACCAGTAACAGACAAACAGAGAGCCAAATCAGGAATGAACTTCCATTCACAATTGCTTCAAAGAGAATCAAATACCTAGGAATCCAACTTACAAGGGATGTAAAGGACCTCTTCAAGGAGAACTACAAACCACTGCTCAGTGAAATCAAAGAGGACACAAACAAATGGAAGAACATACCATGCTCATGGATAGGAAGAATCAATATCATGAAAATGGCCATACTGCCCAAGGTAATTTATAGATTCAATGCCATCCCCATCAAGCTACCAATGAGTTTCTTCACAGAATTGGAAAAAACTGCTTTAAAGTTCATATGGAACCAAAAAAGAGTCCGCATCTCCAAGACAATCCTAAGTCAAAAGAACAAAGCTGGAGGCATCACGCTACCTGACTTCAAACTATACTACAAGGCTACAGTAACCAAAACAGCATGGTACTGGTACCAAAACAGAGATATAGACCAATGGAACAGAACAGAGTCCTCAGAAATAATACCACACATCTACAGCCATCTGATCTTTGACAAACCTGAGAGAAACAAGAAATGGGGAAAGGATTCCCTATTTAATAAATGGTGCTGGGAAAATTGGCTAGCCATAAGTAGAAAGCTGAAACTGGATCCTTTCCTTACTCCTTATATGAAAATTAATTCAAGATGGATTAGAGACTTAAATGTTAGACCTAATACGATAAAAATCCTAGAGGAAAACCTAGGTAGTACCATTCAGGACATAGGCATGGGCAAAGACTTCATGTCTAAAACACCAAAAGCAACGGCAGCAAAAGCCAAAATTGACAAATGGGATCTCATTAAATTAAAGAGCTTCTGCACAGCAAAAGAAACTACCATCAGAGTGAACAGGCAACCTACAGAATGGGAGAAAATTTTTGCAATCTACTCATCTGACAAAGGGCTAATATCCAGAACCTACAAAGAACTCAAACAAATTTACAAGAAAAAAACAAACAACCCCATCAAAAAGTGGGCAAAGGATATGAACAGACATTTCTCAAAAGAAGACATTCATACAGCCAACAGACACATGAAAAAAATGCTCATCATCACTGGCCATCAGAGAAATGCAAATCAAAACCACAATGAGATACCATCTCACACCAGTTAGAATGGCAATCATTAAAAAGTCAGGAAACAACAGGTGCTGGAGAGGATGTGGAGAAATAGGAACACTTTTACACTGTTGGTGGGATTGTAAACTAGTTCAACCATTATGGAAAACAGTATGGCGATTCCTCAAGGATCTAGAACTAGAAGTACCATATGACCCAGCCATCCCATTACTGGGTATATACCCAAAGGATTATAAATTATGCTGCTATAAAGACACATGCACACGTATGTTTATTGCAGCACTATTCACAATAGCAAAGACTTGGAATCAACCCAAATGTCCATCAGTGACAGATTGGATTAAGAAAATGTGGCACATATACACCATGGAATACTATGCAGCCATCAAAAAGGATGAGTTTGCGTCCTTTGTAGGGACATGGATGCAGCTGGAAACCATCATTCTTAGCAAACTATCACAAGAACAGAAAACCAAATACTGCATGTTCTCACTCATAGGTGGGAACTGAACAATGAGATCACTTGGACTCAGGAAGGGGAACATCACACACAGGGGCCTATCATGGGGAGGGGGGAGGGGGGAGGGATTGCATTGGGAGTTATACCTGATGTAAATGATGAGTTGATGGGTGCAGCACACCAACATGGCACAAGTATACATATGTAACAAACCTGCACGTTATGCACATGTACCCTACAACTTAAAGTATAATAATAATAATTTTAAAAAGGCAAATTGCATAAAAATTATGTCATATATATAGTATGACATAATTTAATGTAGTTCAAAAACCTGCAAAACAATGCTTTACATGGCTTAAGGATACACTTTTGCCAGTGCAGTAAAAGTATAAGTAAAATGACCGGGAATGATAAAAAGCTCATTCAGGTAATTGGCTACTTATTGAGTAAGGAGGTGGCACAGAGGACGATGTGACAGGAAAGGGATGCACAGGAGGTTCTATCATATTGGAAATTATTTGTTTCTTAGGATCGGTTGGGTATAACCACCTTACATTATTCTTTATGCCTTATTGCTTTCAAAATATGTTTCCTAATAATTTTTTCTGACCATGCCTATCCCCAAAGCTGGTAAGATAAGTCATAGCTATCACATTTATTAACAAATCTGCCTCCTCTGCTGAAGTGTGAGGTTATTCTTTCTTGAGGTCAGAGCCACCCAGCTCACCTGGTCCCAGATTCCCGGTCCACAGAAACTGTGTAAAATACTAAATGTTTATTGTTATGTTAAGCTTCTAGGTTTGGGAATAATTTGTTCCACAAGAATAGAAAAGTATTATGAGAAACAACTGAGTATTTTTGAGAAAGCAGAGACATAATGAAAGTGGTATTTTTCCAGACTATCTTGTAACCTCCAAAGGACCAAATAACCCAATTTATTTTTGATCTGCAAAGCCCCAGGGGTTAGCACAAATCAGGAAGAGCTGGTGGCCCCAGGCTTGGTGGGGGGCAGACAGCATATTAGTAATTTCAGTGCAGTCTCAGCAGACCATTCTTGGTCAACTTGGCACTTTTTTCAATCAAATCTACTTGCCTCAAGGGGACACCCTCCCAAGGACAAAAAGTAGACCTTCAGGCTTCTCTGCAAACCCCCAAAGCTCAGGCAGGCATAGAGGAGGGGCAGCTGATCACTGATACTTTAGAGGAGATAAGGAAAACATCCTCATCCTGGCTGGGAGATACTGTGCAGTCATAAGGGACAAAATGGCCAGGAATGGAATCAAAGACCTCTGACCTTCCAGCTCTCTTTGCAGCCTGGAAGGACACAATTCCTTGTGTGATGTCTCATTTACCATCTTAGGTCAATGCTTCCAGTTAGCACAAAGGTGAGGGTAGGGTAGCGACGGGTACAGGGATGCCCATGAAAAAAATATGCAAAGGGAAAAAGAAAAACAATTTGGTAAAGCAAAGGGAGCAATCTATTTCCCTGGGCTGAAGCATCCAAAGCTGATTCAAAAAGAAAGCTCTGCTGTCAAGTGGAAAATGGGTTTTTTCCTAAAGCAAGCTCTCGAAATTGTCCAAGAATTGAGTGCTCTGTGAGGGCGGAGGGATGAGGTTGATCACAGAAACAGATACGGTCCCCTGAGTGGAAAACGTGTGTTATCTTCATTCTGATGTACTGTGAGGAGCTCAGCTCATGGGCATGGTAGGGAAATATTGTACTGGATTAGGAGTAATCGCTCTAAAGCTAAATTCATCTTCCCCATTTCTTAGGGGTGGAGAAGAGAATAATCAATTATATTTGGGCGCAGGTCACACTATAACAAGGAAATATGCCCTCTGCCAAAAAAGGTTTAAGAGAGAAGGAGTTGTTTTTTTTGGGTGTTTTTTTTTTTTGAAACTAAATAGTCTTTTAACAGAGCAAAATGTAAAAGACTAAGTAAGACCTTAGAAATTTACGCAGAAGCCAAAGAGGCCTCAGCTTGTTCCCTTAGAAGCTCTCCAAGGATCCCGTCCATCTGCAAGTGGGAAAGCTGAGGTCCAGAAAAGGGAAGCTGCAGAGTCGAGGTCATACAAAGATGCTTATACCAGATGCATATACCAGATGCTTATAAGATGCAGAGCTTATACCAGAACCCAGGAACCCACCTGGAAGAGGGCAACAGCTATGAAGTGTTTGAGCCTTTGCAGTCCAGATGGAGGATGAATGTGAGTATGAAGAGCTGTTCATTTGTTAGGCATTACTAACACTAGTCTTCTTGGAGAAAGCCTACTCTAGTCATACAAGATGCTGGTACGGGAAAGAGGACAAGAAAGCAGGAACTCACTGACCCAAGAAGAGCTTATACCCAAGAGCAGCATCCTAGCCTCTGGAAATTGAGTTTTCTTGTGCCTGGGTCCAGCATGGACTTCCTCAGAGCTGGGTTTGGGGAAAAGTCAGCTTAGAAATATGGCAGCAGGGGCTACTTAAAAGAAAAGTAGCCATAACCTGAATGAAAAGGCAGATAAAGGCAGCAGGTGGAGTGTCTCAGTACCAAAGAGACCTGGGTGTAAATCCTAGCTCTGCCCCTTCCAACCATGCAAGCTTGGCCAAGTCACTGTATATCTCTAGCCTCCATTTCCTCTGCTTTAAAATGGAGATAATAAATATGTATCTTGTAGTGAGCTCAGGGTATATAGGAGGTGATTAATAAATGTTTTTAACTCCATGCTGGGCTTAAGAAAAAAAGAAAAAAGCAGGGGGAAGAAGATACTGATGCATGCACAAACATACTACCTGCCCAGACTGACCCTACTTGCCTGCTGTTTGTAGACCATCCTTTTAGCTACCTTAATACATACTCATTTCCTGATGACAGAGATCTAAATACACACTGTGTGTGTCTTGATCGCCAAACTTGCATGTAAGTCCTCCACCAGACTCACTCCCTGACCACATAAAATTCCTGGATTTGGCCAGGCATGGTGGCTCATGCCTGTAATCCCAGCACTTTGGGAGGCTGAGAGAGGCAGATCACAAGGTCAGGAGATCGAGACCAGCCCGGTCAACATAGTGAAACCCCATCTCTACTAAAAATACAAAAATTAGCTGGATGTGGTGGCACGTGCCTGTAATCCCAGCTACTCAGGAGGCTGAGGCAGGAGAATCGCTTGAACCTAGGAGGCAGAGATTGCAGTGAGCCAAGATCACGCCACTGCACTCCAGCCTGGCAAGAGAGCGAGACTCCATCTCAAAAAAAAAAAAAAAATTCCAATGAATTTAGAAGCCAACATACCCTATGCCCTCCCTTCCCCATCACCTAAATTTTCCCTGGCTGTGCCAATGACAGCACAGAAAACAGTGGGCAAGCATGTAGGTCCCAGAGCAGGCAGAGCTGGGCTCAGATCCTGCCTCCAAACTGGCTGAATGAACTTGGGCAAAGTGTGGGCCCCTGTAAGTCTTAGTTTCCTCATCTGTGAGACTGCAGTGACAATCGATACCTATTTTGCTGGTGTTTATGACGTTTAAAAAAGAAGCAATTAAACGTAAAGTCAGCCAATGTTTGTGGTGGTTGCCACTGTTAATATCATATACCATGAAATCAGGGTAGGCTGCCCTCCCCAGAGGGGCAGCTAGGTGTGGCCAGTCTTGGAAAACTGGCCTCTGCTGGGGAGTCGTTACATGGTTCTAAGCAAGTCATTTAACCTCCCTGAGCCCCCATTCCTTCTTCCGGACAATAGATTTTTTTTTCTTTTCAGACAGAGTTTTGCTCTTGTTGCTCAGGTTGGAGTGCAATGGCGTGATCTCGGCTCATTGCAACCTCTGCCCCCCAGGTTCAAGCTATTCTCCTGCCTCAGCCTCGCAAGTAACTGGAACTACAGGTGCGCACCATCATGCCTGGCTAATTTTTGTATTTTTTTAGGACAGATGTATTTTTTAGTACATTTTGTATTTTTTAGTACAGTTTCACCATTTTGACCAGGCTGGTCTCGAACTCCTGACCTCAGGTGATCGGCCTCCCAAAGTGCTGGGAATACAGGAGTGAGCCACCACGCCTGGTCTGGAAAATAGATTTAAATACTATCCAGACCTCAGAATGTTTCTGTAATATTCAACTAAGGCGATAGAAATAATAGTGGTTAGAAAACTCTGTAGCATGACTCCATAAAAGGAAAATTACGATTTAGATGTGACTGGACAACAGTAATTCTAAAATGCTTTCATTCCATAGTTACTCAGGATGCAGGCAGAAAAGAGATGAAAATTAGCAGTGGGAGAGGTAAGATAAAATCAAAATATTTGGGGCCTGGAGCCATGGCTCATGTCTGCAAATCTAGCACTTTGGGAGGCCGGTATGGGAGGACTGCTTAAGGCCAGTAGTTCAAGACTAGCCCGGTCAACATAGCAAGACCCCCATCTCTAGTTTAAAAAAAAAATTAAAAAGATTTGGAAATCTCTAATAGCACAAAATCTACCCAAAGCAGAACATTTGAATCCCATCTTAAACCCTATTTCGTTATTTCTACTATTATTTCATTTTGGATTACAATCTTTTTTGTCTGTTTACTTCCCAAGAACAGTTGTCTTTTTTCTGTTCTCTAGTGTTACTAAACAATAGAAATACTCCAGTTAAGAGCTTTCATAGCAACAATCCTCCACATGACTAGTCAGGAGCCAAGGTAAAATTCTATGGGACAGGAGACACAAAGCACCTCTAAAGCAATACTGGTCTTTCCCAAGAAGGGAATGAGGAAGCCAACTGAGCAATGCAGGAATCCTTACGGTGACCTAAAAATATCAGTTCCAGCCATGCGTCATCTTTCCAGGTCTTGGAAAGTGGACAAGACCAAGAGATCACACCACGCCCGATTGAATCCAAATGCTGCCCTTTAAAAAGGTACCTCATACGTTAAAATGGTCTCCTCACCCAAAAACAGGGATGTGTGTCTAGAGGATTGTGGTGAGGGCTACATGAATAAACTATGTAAAAGGTTTATCCAAGGGCCTAGTGCCTAATTCCTAATTAAGTGCTCAATGAACAGTTTTTTTTAAATCTCCAGCTGGAACTTTGAGGCTTTCTGTTCTTTTCTGTTTGTATCTGATTTTCCATATAATACCCTCTTTTGCTTTCCCAATAACCCAACCAGATGTCTATAGATAGGACTCATTAGCAACACTTGACTGTTGAGAAAATCATATCTTGGAGAAATGAAGTGACTTGGTCTAGGCCACACTGGGGATGACTAGAAGGGAAGACTCGATGCCTTCCAAGGCCTGCAGTAAAAGGCTGTCCTCACAGACCCCAAGGAGAAGCCCTGGAATCACCGGAGGAACAAAGCAAGAGCCAAGAATGTCAAATCTCATACAAAGTCCCCTACACAGGGTGACATTCCAGACGCAGTATTCTTATGGAAGAGCAAATGTGGCTCAGTTTCCCCAACCCCATCTGAGCCAGGGCCTAGTGCCAGTGCTGCCCAGTTGACCACTGTCAGAGCCACCAGCACCTGACCACAGACAGGCACCCATCAGCTTCCCACAAAGCTTGTCCTGTCGGCTTTGGATGGGCACGCCCCTCTGTGACCGGAAAACCAGACGTTCTGCACCAGTTTCCAGGCTCTGACGTGGGTGCCCGCTGCTCAGCTGCTGTGGCAAATCTCTTTCCACAGACCATATCAGCAGGTTTACCATAAAGTCACCGTCTCACAGCTTCCAGCCCGAGTCCCTGGTTAGTCATGCTCCTTCTGGTTTCCCTTTACATACGGGAACGGAGAGACCCCAGAGATGAGGGAAACTGCTCCCATGATTTTCACTCTCATGAGCCCCATAAGGCCCTAAACTTGAACAGCAAACTACCAGGGCCCTAGACTTGCAGACTCTGACAGTTGGAAAAAACCCTCAGAGAACATCTAATCCAGGCATGGGCCAACTTTTTCTCTAAAGGGCCAAATTATAAATATATTAGGTTTGGTGGGTCACATCCAGTTTCTGTCCAATATTCTATTTTTATTATGCCCTTTACAAAAAAAAAAAAAAAAAAAAACACTCTTAGCTCAAGGGCTCACACAAACAAGCCTGGGGCAGAATTTGGCCTGAAGACCATGGTTGGTGGATCCCAGCTTCACCCAACCCTGTCACCACACAGAAGGAAAAACAAAGATCCAAAGAGGTTAAGTACACTTCCCCCTATGATGGAAATGTTCTACATTTGCACTGACCCAGCACAGTACCCACTAGCCACTTGTAATGTTGCTACAACATTGGAACAACAGATGGAGGAACTGAATTCATTTTCCTTTAATTTTAATTCATCTCAATTTAAATAGCCATCTGTGGCTAGTGATGACTTTATTAGACAGCTAGAGTGAGAGATTCCTGGAATCTCTATTCAGTGTTGAGCCATATGTCTTCAGACTCCTTGTTATATAAGAGAAGTAAATGCCTAATTTTTAAGTCACTGTAAATCAATGCATTTACCTGCAGTTTTATGTATTCTAGCAGATCCTACTGAAACGGGACAATTCCCTTGATGGGGCCCTTTGTGAAGTGGGCGGCTCATTTACTCGGCTGCCACGCTCCATCCCTTATAGGAGGGAGCACGTGAGTGGATGGGTACAGGAACCAGAGCAAACAAAGGCTGGAACCCCCGGCCATTCTTTCCAGTGGGAGCAGGGCCTGTGCAGGCCTCACGGTTGCATACAAGCATATTACAATGCTCTTTTAGCTCTGCCATCCAGGATGGGGTGCCTGCAACCCCCGAGCCCCAGAGGGCATGTTACCAGCTCAGTGGCCCATTTTCCTCATCGTATAGAGCAGTTGCCCTCTGCCAACAAGGGCAAACAGCCAGTGTGACAGCCTTTTGGAGTTCCCACACCCAATGGGTCCCCAAATTCTTGTCTGGTATTCAGGAAGAATCAGGTCACACAAACGGTTTCAAAGGTGATGAATGCGGAGTTTTTATTGAGTGACAGAGGTGGCTTTCAGTGGGATGAGGAGCTGGAAAGGGGATACAGTGGGAAGACAATCTTCCCCTGGAGTTCAACCGTTCCGGGATGAACCCCTCTCTGACTGTCCCCAGCCAAACTCCTCACCACGTTCAGACACTTCTCTCCTTCTCTGCCACATGACTCTGCTGCTCATGGAGCCTGGGATCTGGAGTTCTTACAGGCATAGGATAGGGGGTGGAGTGGGCCAGAGTGGTCTTGGAAAGGCAACATTCAGGCACAAAAATAGGAATACCTGTTCTCCTTTAGGGCCATAGGTCCAGGCTTGAGGGTGGAGCCCTTACCAGGGACCCTGCCCTCCTGCCTCCTGTTCATGTCACTACCAGAGAAAAAGAGATTAGGAGATCCCCAGGGCTTCCACTGCCCATGAGATAACATTCAAGTCAATCAATCCCATTTTATTTTCATCACAAAGGATAGTTACTATCAGCTAACAATGGGTTAGGAGAATATCCAAACAGAAAGGAAGGGGTAGAAAAGAGTTCTCTTCACTCACTCAGATCCTCTCTTTGACCAAAGTCACAAACTTCTGTAACACCCAAGGTTGGGGGAAGCTGGTCGTTTAGAGTCAAAGTGAAGAGTAGAATGAGATGCACCAGGCCTGTCATGTCCTGGCTCCGGTCCTTTCCCTGCCACACCCAGCTAGGGCAAGTCACTTCTCTCTCTGAAGTTCACACCCGTCACGGGTAAGGTTGAGGATAATAAATTTTCTCCTGCCTGGCTCAAGGAGTCATTGTAGGCTCAAGTCAGAATGGATGGAAGTACTTTGTGTAAACAGTAAAGCACTAGTGAGGAAATTCCTAGAGAATATCATTCCAGGCAACACTGAAGACCTCAGCAAGTCTCACCACCTGCTCCGAGAAGTAGACACACCTAACATCCTGCACTGGTTGGATCTTCACCTCTAACTGTACTCTTCACTTTGACTCTAGATGGTCAGCTTCCCCCAACGTTGGCTGTTGTAGAAGTTTGTGCCTTTGGTCAAAGAGAGGATCTGAGTGAGGGAGGAAGACTGTTCTACCCCTTCCTTTTGGTTTGGGATATTCTCCTAACCCAGTGTTAGCTGATTGTAACTGTCCTTTGTGATGCAAATAAAATGGGATTGATTAACTCGAGTGTAATCCCATGGGCAGTGGAAATCTGGGCTCTTTAGGCCCATATTTCATTTTCAAGTAGTAGAGCATTCCATCACCTTGCCATGTGTTGGGAGAGCCCCACTCTCATAAATGAAGATGGAGTAGGCACAAGGCTCCAGTTAGTACCTAGAATGACTGCAGGTCGGTACCCTCAGACACGTGCAACATAGCTGAACCCTTATCACTGCCCCACGGTAGGTATTTATTCCCCGCAAATGATGACAGGTCAAATCTGAACACAGAAGTAGGTAGTAGGCTAGCAAAGCTTCTAGGGTCGCTTAGAAGTAGAGAGCTGGGGAGAATGGATTCCCCTCCAGGAAACACAGAGAGAGAACTCCAGGATCCTAGAGTGATGACAGCGCACAGGATAAACAGAAGCCATAGGAAACCCGCCAGGAGGGACGGTGTCATGAAAAATGGTTTGGGCCAGAAAAGCAGCCTCCAGGCTGAAATATATAGGAAGGTTTATGTTAATATACCCCACCATCACCCTTTACCCACCAAGAATGCCAAATAGAATTGGATTATACTTACCTATATACCGTTAAAGGATAATTGCTAAAAGAATGCATAATCATAACACTCACTGAAATATCAGAGAAATGCATATCAATGATTTAGCTCATTAATTTGTGACAGAACTAGTAGGATGTCACATCTAGTTGCAAGGATAATTCCAAGAACCACATATACACAAGCAAGAAGTACTGAAATGAATAAAGATGCAAAACTGGTTTATTCCACAGGAGATGTGGTAAGACAATTGTATTACCACCAGAAAATGTATTTGCATATCTATGGACAAGAACCATTTGCATCACTCTCAGTCATCTACAACTTACAGTTCTGAAACAGTTCAAAGGCAACAAAAGGCCCAGAGGCCTCATAGAAACACCTCGTTTTCTGAGGAAGACACCCAGCCATCTTTTCGATCCATTTCAAAGTCATTCACCATTTTTCCTATGATATCAAGGTCTTATCCCAATCACCTTCCCTCCTCACTCTCAGTTGTCCATGGGAGCATGGGAATGGACAGAACTTTCCAGGAAACGATATGGCCTATTCTGGAGCTAGGGCAAATGAATGTGAGCAGTAAGAAGTGGGCATGAAACATAGAATCCTTGAGCACAAAGAGACCTCATACCAAAGACATTATTTTACAGAAGCAGAAATAGACCAGAGAAGAAAGGGGATTTTCCTAAAGACACACAGCAGAGTGGACGTGACACCTTCCCTTCAATAACACACACTTTTTAAGGCAGAAGGGCTGACAAAGGAGGGTGCCAAGGGATTATTCATTCTCTCTGGTCTAGGGAGAGTGACGACAAGAGACCTCTCCCCTAAGATGTGTTATTTATCTTCCTTGAGCCACATCTACAAAACAGGGATGGTACTCACACCTCCCTCACTGTGTATTGTCAGGTTTAAATGGGACAGGTTTAGATAAAATGCCTGTCCCATAGCAGGTGCTTCATAGACATCATTTCCTCTCACCCTCCTGAGTAGCTGTGTGACCCCAAAGAAGTGACAGGGGTCATTCTGCTTTCACTTGGCCGGGGGTTACAATCATATAAACAAGACTGCGGCTTCTTACCCGCGATGAGTCACAGGCTGCTTTCCAGCACAGATTCAATTCATCTGGAGACAGTTCTAATGATTTCAGACCCTGGGCTCTTTCAGCCCCAAGGCCTCAGGCCACTACCACATATCCCATGCCAAACTGGCCCCTTATAACAAATGTGAAGAAAACACAGAAAAGAGGAGAAGACAAAAAAAAATATTAAGTATAAAAGAAAGTTTCGCCCCATTCTCCAGGAGTCAGGTGGTGGGTGGGTGGGTGGAGAGATGGCCAGGGCATGGTGGGAAGGGCCCCAGTGAATTGTACCCTTGGTGCAGGGAACCCACAAACAGAGACACCAGCCTTGTTTCCCATCACTGCGAAGCCATCATGACCTTCAAACAGCTCGCAGGGCGGGGCCCTTCACATCTTCTGAGTCCTGATATGACTGAGCATCCATTATACAACCATGCTGTGAACAACTTGGTCTCAGTCCTCGACCACAATCTCAATTTCGGGGCATCCCTGATCTCTCTCTGCAGAGAGATTCAGAAGAGGCCCCAGAGATAGTAAAAGTTGGGGGATGGTGGGAGTTATTTTTTGCTGCTGTTTTTTTCCGATTCACACCACCATGTGATAATGGGACCTTTCCCTTTCTCTGGGGGTGAACCTTGCAAAACCACCCAAAGTCAGACCAGGAAGCGACCCCCAAAGTTTCTGGGATTTAGTCTTCTGCCTTCTACAAGGTGAAATGGCAAACCTAATAAGGACAAAATCCTGGCTCTTCCAGAACTGATAGAAATGTAGACCCTGCCAGGTGCAGTGGCTCACACCAATAATCCCAACACTTTGGGAGGTCGACATGGGTGGATCATCTGAGGTCAGGAGTTCGAGACCAGCCTTGCCAACATGGTAAAACCCTATTTCTACTAAAAATACCAAATTTAGCCCGGTGTGGTGGTACACACCTGTAATCCCAACTACTCAGGAGGCTGAGGCAGGAGAATCGCTTGAACCTGGGAGGCAGAGGTTGCAATGAGCCGAGATTGCACCACTGCACTCCAGTCTGGGTGACAGAGCAAGACTCTGTCTCCAAATAAAAAATGTAGACCCTGAATAGAAGCCCTTTGTTTCTCTGACACATTGGAGTTTACAAATCCTGTTTATGAAAATGATCAGAAGAGAGCTGCTCTGCCTCAAGCCTGTGCAAGAGGCCAGGGCCCTTTCTGTTCAGCCATTCCCTGATTTCTGGGATGATATCTACATGAACTTAAGTTTTGTCAATGGGGAAATTGAGGTCAGAGAACATAAAATGATTCTAGGCAATCCAATGAGAAAACCGTGGGATTTTAGACTGTCTAAAGACTCACTCTAAACCCCAGGACTCTGAATGCCTTCCAAGTCGATAATCTGGACGTAGTAATCTTCCTCCTTTTCGAAAGATCACAAGATAAAGAAGTGGTTGTAAACCTGGACACCAGAGGCATCCCAGTCCTGGACACTGTCAGCAGGTGAGGCAGGGACTTCCGCTGTTCTCTAAAGAAGTGAGATTTCAGCTGCAAGGCTGTGACCCAAGGAACCAGCAGAGGAATCTTAATCTCAACATCATCTCCTTTATTAGAAGCCATCATTCTGCCCACAGGAACCATTGTCCCATGTGATTCAAACTAACAGGACATCAGTAAAAACAGCTATCATTTAATTAAAAAAAAAAAAAAAAACACGATGAACTGACAGGACAAGAATCTCCGGACTGCCCCTTCTAAGATCTAGTTGGCCTCTGATGGAAGGGGATTCAAGGCAGTCCTGGGGAGCCCTTCCATCTCACAGCTGTTGATGCCTGTGGCCAATACCTTCAATCTCTCACCCATCCTGAATTTTTTTTTTTTTTTTTTAAGACACAGCCTTGCTGTGGCACCCAGACTGGAGTGCAGTGACACAATCACAGCTCACTGCAGCTTTGATTTCCCAGGCTCAAGTGATCCTCCCACCTCAGCCTCCTAAGTAGCTGGGACTACAGGCATGTACCACCACACCCAGTTAATTTTTTAACTTTTTGTAGAGACAGAGTCTCACTATGTAGCCCAGAGTGGTCTTGAACTCCTGAGGAGCTGAGACTCCAGGCATCTGCCACCACACCCAGCTAATTTTTTAATATTTTGTAGAGACAGGGTCTCGCTATGTAGCCAGAGTGGTCTTGAACTCCTGGATCCAAGCATTCCTCCCACCTCGGCCTCCCAAAGTGCTGGGATTACAGGCACGAACTGCTGCACCCGACCCTGAATTCGAAATGGAGTGAAATCACAAACCATGAACTAGTAAAAATAAGGCACTCTCTTTAATGTATTTCAGCATAAGCCATGGAGGAAGGGGATAAAAAGGTGGAAACAAAATGAGACAGGCTCCAGATCCATTTAGCAAACTTATGGAGGTTAGGCTGGGTATACTCAAGTGACAAGAAAATGAAACAGCTATTGTTCCCTGGGGCAATGTTATAGAACATCTTATTCTGTCTTCTGAAAGCAGAGCTAGAATACGTTTTTTTTTTTTTTTTTTTTTTGAGACGGAGTCTCGCTCTGTCGCCCAGGCTGGAGTGCAGTGGCGCAATCTCGGCTCACTGCAAGCTCCGCCTCCCAGGTTCACGCCATTCTCCTGCCTCAGCCTCCCGAGTAGCTGGGACTACAGGCGCCCGCCACTGCGCCCGGCTAATTTTTTCTATTTTTAGTAGAGACGGGGTTTCACCATGGTCTCGATCTCCTGACCTTGTGATCCGCCCGCCTCGGCCTCCCAAAGTGCTGGGATTACAGGCGTGAGCCACCGCGCCCGGCGAGAATATGTTTTTAACTAATGCATCTGCAACTGGCCAGTTACCACTTAAAGAGACATGAGCTATAAAGGAGGTAATCCCATCCAGGGTGCAGACAACCAGGATGAGGACCCAGGGTTCTTAGTGGCCCCCAAGTCTCAAGTAGGTAAGCCTCTTTCCTCTTATGAACCTCAGCATTCCCCAGAATTGCATAGTGGGAAAGGCATTTAGGTAAATTTTTATCTTCAGACACCCTTGCTCTGACGTTCTCTGGGATTTGATGATGGTCACATTTGGCTTGCTCTAAAACAGAATCAGAAAGAACAGGCAGGCCCCCAGAGTTCAGCCCCTCCAACATGGGTCTGTTTCAGTGCCCTGGACATTGGCACTGTGGATACCAAGGAATTGGATCTAACTTTGCTTGTGTTTAACCCGAGTAAGCAAACAAAGCATTTAACTTTGTGTTTAAGATTTAGAAAATTTGCCAGAATCACTTTTATTTCTTCTACAAAAGGAAAATGACCAAGTCAGGCCAGGCACCATCATTCATGCCTATAATCCCAGCACTTTGGGAGGTCAAAGAGGGAAGATCATTTGAGGCCAGAAGTTCAAGACCAACCTGGCCAACATGGCAAAACCTCATCTCCACAAAAAATACAAAAAATATATATATATATATATTAGCTGGGCATAGTGGTATACACCTGTAATCTCAGCTGTTCAGGAGGCTGAGGCATAAGAAGTGCTTGCACCTGGGAGGTGGAGGTTGAGTGAGCTGAGATGGCACCACTGCACCCCAGCCTGGGTGATAGAGTGAGACTGTCTCAAAAAAAAGAAAAAAGAAAAGGAACATGACAAAGTGAGTGGTTCTTCCTAATACCATCAAAACAATTGAGTTTTTTTTTTCTCACATTTATTACTCAATCTCTTGCGTAAACTATTATGAAGTGTAAAATCAATGTTCAAATTAACAATGTTTTAATTTTTACTCTAACCATCATTTTATGACATACATAAATATGTAAGGATTATTTTGAAGATCTTTAAAACAACTAATGGTAAAGAATCTTCCCTATATATAACAGAAAACTAAATTATCCTCTTTTCTGGCTGGAATCACGGAATATGTCAAAAAGAAGGAGGTTCCTGCTGTGCTAGAAACCCTTAAGAAAAAGTCAAGGAATTTGCAGAACTGAAGATAAAGTGCCTGAGAATGAAGTTTGCCCAAAAGATGCTTCTAAAGGCAAGGAGGAAGCTTATCTATGAAAAAGCAAAGCACTATCATAAGTAATATAGGCAGATGTATAGAACTGAGATTCGAATGGCTAGGGTGGCAAGAAAAGCAGACAACTATGTACCTGCAGAACTGGCGTTTGCCATCAGAATCAGAGGTATCAATGGTGTGAGCCCAAAGGTCTGAAAGGTGTTGTAGCTTCTTTACCTTCGTCAAATCTTCAGTGGAACCTTTGTGAAGCTCAACAAGTCTTCAATTAACATGCTGTGGATTGTAGAACCATATATTGCATGTGGGTACCCAAATCTGAAGTCGGTAAATGAACTAATCTATAAGTGTGGTTATGGCAAAATCAATAAGAAGCGAATTGCTTTGACAGATAACGCTTTGACTGCTCAATCTCTTGGTAAATACGGTATCATCTGCATGGAGGATCTGATTCATGAGATCTACACTGTTGGAAAATGCTTCAAATAAGCAAATAACTTCCTGTGGCCCTCCAAACTATCCTATCCAGAAGGTGGAATGAAGAAAAAGACCACCCATTTTGTAGAAGGTGGAAATGCTGACAATGGGGAGGACCAGATCAACAGCCTTCTTAGAAGAATGAATGAAGGTGTCTACCATGATGATTTTTCTAATCCGGTCAGTTAATAAGTAACTGCTCTTGAATTGAAAGAAAAAAAAAAAAAGGAAAACTCAATTATCAAACCTAGTTTTATCTCCTTTAAAATTTGTATCTTATTTAAAGAATATATTACCAGAAGTCTAGAGAACCATGAAGCCTGGATTAAAATGCAGTGAGCTGAGATCGTGCCACTGCACTCCAGAGCCTGGGTAACGGAGCGAGACTCCGTCTCAAAAAAAAAAAAAAAAGGATTCTTAAAACTTTTTCCAGCTGAGCACGGTGGCTCACGCCTGTAATCCCAGCACTTTGGGAGGCTGAGGTGGACCAACATGGTGAAACCCCATCTCTATTAAAAACACACACACACAAAAAAAATTAGCCAGGCATGGTGGCAGGTGCCTGTAATCCCAGCTACTCGGGAGGCTGAGGCAGGAGGATGGCTTGAACCCGGGAGGCAGAGGTTGCAGTGAGCTGAGATCGTGCCACTGCACTCCAGACTGGGTGACAGAGTGAGACTTTGTCTCAAAAAAAAAAAAAAAAAAAAAAAAAGAAACAACAACAACAAAAACTTTTTCCTTAGCCTTCTTTCTTGCTGACAAGTTCTATAGTACTTAGAAATTGCCCAAGAGAAATTCCTACTTCTGATGTGTTTTGTTTTTGGTTTGCTTTTGTTTTTTTCCTGACTTGGCAGAGATGGGACTGAAACACATGTCCCTTGCTTCTCAGTTCAGTTCTCAGGCCACGGCACAACTGTTTTCATGTTATAAGCCTAGGACCTCTGAAAAGCCTTCTCATCTCCAAAATAGACTCTTCCCAACCCCAAAATAAAGCTTAAGAAGCCTTTCACAATGACTCACTCAGAAGCAAAGTTCCCCAACAGAGAAGCAAGTCATGAAATAAACACCCCACAAGCTCCAAGCACCCGCTGTGTGCCATGGGCAGTCTCCAAGCCAGGAGGGCCTCAGAGAACAGTAGAGCCATGGGAAACTGCTCTCTCGTGTTTACTTTCCCCTTGTATTGGACATGATCAAGAGAACTTCCTCCCCTGTCTGCCTTTTTTTGCTGCCTTTCCATCCAGCCCTCCATTCATTCAGTCATCCATCAACAATAGATTGGATCCATTAAGGCCCCAACTTTCCTTCCACCCTACACCCATGTCATAGATATAAAAGTGAGGTGTCCTCCTATTCTGTCTCTAGGCCCCAGCCATGTGTCTTATTTGAGCCAGCAGAAAATCAGAGAACATGACACAAACAGAGGCAAGAAAAATTACTAGTATGTTCCTACTTATCCCTTGTAGCCTCTTCCATGGGCATAAGCCAGCCTGCTGGGAGATGAGAGGCATGAACCAGGGTCAGGTCACCCAGTTGTCCCAGCTATGCCCATTATAGACCATCCAGTAGCCAGACAACTCCCCAGATGTATGACCAACCCCAACCAATTTCAGCAGAACTGGCTGGCCATCCTGAGCACGAGAGCAAGAAATAGACGTTGCCGTAAGCCACTGAGGTTTTTTATTTATGACTAAGCATTACTGTGGCAATAAATCATCTCTACATTCCAGCTAGCAGGAAGGAGGAAGGACAAAAGAATGTTTCCAGAAGTCACACAGGATGCTATCAGTTATTTGTCATGGGCAAGAACTCAGTCTCACAGCTGCCTCTACTGCAGAGAAGATTGGAAAATAATGGTCTTTATTCCAGACAGTCATATTTCCAGCCACAAATTGCAAGTTCTATTATTAAGGGAGAAGTGGAGAAAGGAAATTGGGAAACAATGAGAAGTCTCTGCCGCAAGTGCAGACAGGTTTGGGATCAAACAGATCTAGGTCCATACTGCAACTCAACCAGGGACTCAACTTACGACCTTGGACAAAATGTTTCCTTCGGGGGGCCTCAGTGTTCCTATCTATACAGTGGGAGCAAGGGAGAGTTAGTCTGCATGGGCTCTTAAGCTTCTCCTGGCTCTTTCCTTGCTAGAAATCAGAGTGAAGATTTTGAAGGGGTTGACCTTCCATCAGATGCTAGCAAAGATGTACCTATTTATACACCTAGGTGAAATTGCCCTTCAGTCTGAAAGTATTTAGTGAACAAAAAGGCCAACATCTAGCAGAAACTTGTGTTGGAAAAAGATCTGCCTGGGCTCGCTCTTGCTGCTTTTCAAGTTACACAGAAGCAGTTGTCTGGGGCAGGCATCTAGCACACTAAGGCCTCTAGCTATAACCCTCAGGTGCCCAGTAGAGGTCAGAGAACAAAGATCCAATTATGTTGCTCAACTCCTGCCTGGGACTCCATCTAAGGAAGCAGAGACCCAAAAAGATATGGAAAAGGAGTGGTCAGATAGTCGAATTCCAGCCAGGCAACATTTATATGGTCCTGTTTGGAATAGGAACAGAGAAAACTACATTTTAATTTACTGCCATCAAATTACATAACCCACATGTATACTTTATAAAGAGGAAAGAAACCTTTACTCAGAGTCTAATTACAGCTTTCTAAAAGTCCTATAAAGCCGTATGGTTCTGCAATGAAAGAAACTTCCCACTTTATATTTGATAAATCAGACTTACGTAATTTACAACTCAAGAATCCTCTTACTCTTACTCTAAACCTCAAGTATTTTATCTCCTCTTGAGGAAAAAAAATTCAAAATAGCACTGAAGCCCAGGGCCAGCAGAATACTCTATCTGCCACAAAATTCATGACTGTCCTGAATTTTGTAAGAAATGCATGAATTATAACAACAAAACAGCAACATTAGGTATTGAGTGTTTACTCTGTGCCCAAAACTTTGAGTTCAATGTTTCAATGAATCCTCAAAAAGCCATTAGGCATTACGATGCCACTTACAGGCATGGACACTGAAGCTCAGAGAAGCCACATAAGTCATCCATGGTCACACAGCTAACATATGATGAACTGGGATATCATCTTAGATAGTTGTCTCCACAGCAAAGCACTTGGCACAGTGTCTTACACATAGTTAACATCACAAATGTTACTATTATGCTTAATCCCCTTAAAATGATTCCTGCCAGTCAGGCACAGTGGCTCACACCTACAATCCCAGCACTTTGGGAGGCTGAGTTGGGTGTATCACTTGAGGTCAGGAGTTTGAGACCAGCCTGACCACTGTGGTGAAACCCTGTCACTGCTAAAAATACAAAAAGTAGACAGGCGTGGTGGCAGGCACCTGTAATCCCAGCTACTCGGGAGGCTGAGGCAGGAGAATCCTTGAACCCCAAGGGCGGAGGTTGCAGTGAGCCAATATCATGCCATTGAGCTCCAGTCTGGGCAACAGGAGACTCAGCCTCAAAAATAAATAAATAAATACATAAATACATAATTTAAAAAATAATTAAAATAAAAATAAATTTTTAAAAAATGATTCCCACCTATATTGGGGCAAGGTGGTCCCACAGATTCCTTAACCCACAGCGTCTAGATGATTTTCATTGGCAAACCCATAATTTTTCCTGTAAGTTTCCCACATCCCTGCCAAAGTCAGAAGATTTGTCTTATTTTATTTGTTTCTGAGAATGCTGATTTCACTTTTTAGGGTTTCATCAGGACAATCTTAAGAAATAATCTCCTCTGGCCAGACGCAGTGGCTCAAGCCTGTAATCCCAGCACTTTGAGAGGCTGAGGCGGGAGAATCGCTTGAGTCCCAGAGTTAGAGACCAGCCTGGGCACCATAGTGAGACTCCATCTCTACAAAAAAATAGAAAAAATTAGCCGGGTGTGGTGGTGCATGACTTTAGTTCTAGCTACCCAGGAGGCTGAGGTGGGAGGACCACTTGAGCCAGGGAAGAAGAGACTGCAGTGAGCCATGATAGTTCCACTGCACTTCAGCCTGGGCAACTGAGCAATATCCTGTCTCAAAAAAAAAAAAAAAGAGAGAGAGAGAGAAAAGAAAAGAAAAAAATATATATCTTCCATATCTCTGGAAATTAGCACACTGTCTTGAAATCAGTTATAAGGCTGCATAGAGAATCATCATGAACAAGCTTTTGAGTTTCATGAGCACAAAAGCATAGACAGGTGGGTGGCTACTGAAAGGCAGAACAGTGTGTCATCGGGGAAGGCACAAGTCTTTCCAAGATACAGCACACCGTGCAGTTCAACATGTAACTTCATACATGCCAGCTCTTCTTGCCCTGAGCAAGGTGGGAATTGTGGGTGCCATTTTAAAGATTAGCAAATGAGACTCAGAGAAGGAAAATGATTTGCCCCGCGTGGGAAAGGCAGAAGTCTGACTCCAACTAGGGGTGGGTAGCATGTTTGGCCATGGACATTCCAGATGACTTGGTGACAAGAAGAAAGCATGTGTGGAAGGAAAGGGAAGCCATATTGACTCTGAATTACATGTTGCCCTACACTGTGGCGGCTCCTTCCTCCTTCTCTTCCAAAAGGGAAGAACCAAACACATCACCAAGAGGAATGCCCACCAGGTGCTCCTGAGAGATGACCTGCACTGTAATACTGTTCCATGGGCCATCTAGTAGGAGAGAGAGCCTTGGAAAGGGACAGGCACCACCTCTTCGGAACCTAAGCCCTTTCCAGTGCTGCCCAAGAAGGCTCAGAGTGATGCTCTCTAGCTCCACTCTACAGCAAATAATAGCACTGTGAAGTTTCACTGTAATAAAGAGATGATTCAGTGATTACTCAGAGAAACCATAGAATTTCAGAGATGCGCTCCTTAACCACAAACGTGTACAGCAATGCCAGCTTCTTCTCCCTGCTGCAGCCTTCGCATTTGGGGTCAGATCTGAGTAATAAATGACATCCTAAATGACTGGTGACAGTGTTCACTCTTCCTTCCTCCCCAGCCCCACCACACTCAGAACTCAGCCACTGTGGCAAAATTTTAATACAAAGCCTTCAACAAGAGCAGTGAAACTTGTCTTCTCTTCATTTTCTCACAAGCCTCAAACTGATACTGGAAATTTTTTTCTCTGTCTCCAGTGTAATCGAAAAATATATTTTTATTAAGCAGAAATCCAAAAGTCAAGCCTATTTTTAGAATGGGAAATTACATTACAGAGGATGATTTTTTTTTCCAAAAGGTTTGTAAGTATCAACTATGTAAGAGCCACAGAAGGGTTTTGTTTGTGACAATCACCTCGGGGCTTTGAAGAGAGCTTAGGGGCTGGGATTCTTGGAAATCAACAATCTGAAGTCGTTTGAAAGAATAAACCAAATTTCCAGCTCAAAAAGCATGGACAAGTGATGAGTTTACATCCATAATGATGCCCTCCCACAGCTTCTTAGGAGGGAAACAAAAACCATCCCATGACATTTATTATGTAGGTCATGGATACAATGGCTGTGACAGTTAATTGTATAAGTCAACTTGACAGGATCATGAAATGTTCCGCTATCTGGTTAAACATTATTTCTGGGTATGTCAGGAATAGATCAGCCTTTGAATCAGTGAACTAAGTAAACTGGTTTGCCCTCCTCCGTGGGGGTGGGCAGCATCCAATCTGTTGGAGGCCTGAACAGAACAAAAGGGCAGAGAAAGGGAGGAGTCAACCTCTCCCTGCCTGACTGCCTTAACTTGGACATCCATCTTCAACTGCCCTCGGCACTCAAAGTCCTCAGGCCTTCTGACTCACACTGGACTGTATACCATTGGCTTTCCAACTTGTAGATGATAAGACATATATACAAACGGAGAGAGAAAGACAGAGGCCGAGAGAAAGAGAGACTGAAAGAGGGAGGGAGGGGAGGGAGGGAGAAGCAGGGAGAGGGAGGGAGAGACAGAGAGGGAGGGAGAGACAGAGAGGGAGGGAGAGAGAGGGACAGAGAGAGAGGGACAGAGAGAGAGGGACAGAGAGAGAGGGACAGAGAGAGAGGGACAGAGAGAGAGGGACACCAAGCAAGGGAGAGAAGCCAAGAGAGAGAGAGAAGCCGAGAGAGAGAGAGACGCCGAGAGAGAGAGAGACGCCGAGAGAGAGAGAGACGCCGAGAGAGAGAGAGACGCTGAGAGAGAGAGAGAGACGCTGAGAGAGAGAGAGAGACGCCGAGAGAGAGAGAGACACTGAGAGAGAGAGAGAGACGCTGAGAGAGAGAGAGAGACGCCGAGAGAGAGAGACACAGAGAGAGAAAGAGAGAGAGGAAAGCAGGATCCTAGTGGTTCTGGTTTTCTGGAGAACCCTAACACAATGATGTACCTCAAAAGAGTGTTTTCTAAACCCCATTTATTCACACATCACTGTGATTCTAACCTCTATTCTTATTTCCTTAATATTTTTCTTTAAACAATATTATTCTTTTACATTAAAACAAAGGTACATATCACTACCATAAATAGCAAAGATCAATACAAAAATAAACATAACAAAAACAAAACAATGAGCTTAAATTCTAGCCTGATGCCATCACCTGCCAAAGACTCAGAGCCTGCCTGCTGTTCTCTTTTTATTGTGAGGGAGGTCAGCAACTGTTTGAAGGCATTACTGAGTGGGTAGCATCCAGCTACATTTAGGTAATTGAAAGGACTAAAAAGGAAGTCACTACTTCATGTTGCGAACCAGTGCTATAGAATGTCATGTCTATGTTTGGCCTTAAATTTCCCCACTTCTCATCAGGGGACTGGGACCCACACTGCAGGAAAATATTTCACTGATGCCTTCACCTAGCAAGAGCTCTAATTACTCTCTGATTAATCAGAGAGTAATTAGAGCTCTTGTTCACAAACAGAAATGGAATGAAATAAATTCGTTCAACCATCATGGAAAAGTGTGGTGATTCCTCAAAGAACTAAAAACAGAACTACCATTCAACCCAGCAATCCCATTACTGGGTATACACCCAAAGGAATATAAATCGTTCTATCATAAAGACACATGCACATCTATGTTCATTGCAACACTATTTGCAATAGCAAAAACATGAATCAACCTAAATGTCTATCAGTGGTAGCCTGGATAAAGAAAATGTGGTATATATGCATGATGAAATACTATGCAACCATTAAAAAGAATATGATCATGTCCTTTGCAGGAACATGGATGGAGCTGGAGATCAGTATCCTTAACAAGTGAATGCAGCAACAGAAAACCAAATACTGCATGCCCTCACTTGTAAGTGGGAGCTAAATAATGAATATACATGGACATAAAGAACGGAACAACAGACACTGGGGACTCCTTGAGAGTGGGGGGTGGGGAGAGGGAGAGGATCAGAAAAAATACCTATTAGGTACTATGCTTAGTACCTGGGTGATGAAATAATCTGTACACCAAACCCCTAAGACATGAGTTTACCTACATAACAAACCTGCACATGTACCCCTGAACTTAAAATTAAAAATTTTTTTAAAAGAAGAAAGGAGAGTGAGTGATCTGTCCTCCCTCTCACATGGACAGTACTTCGTAGATAAAAAGAGATCTTGTGCCCTGTATCTCACTTAACCACTCTGTGTAACAAACCACCCAAACGTTCAGTGACAACAGTCAGTTTTCATCACTTTCTTAGCTGTGAGTAGCATGGAGGCCCAGGGATCTCAGCTGGGCCTAGCTGGGTACTTGCCTGGAATGACTCTGATCTATGTTTCTCATTGTCCTCTAGGGACTAATAGGTTAGTGGGGGCATACTTTTTCTTGGCACTGGCAGAAGAGCAAGATCATAATTGGCAGCACAGGGAAACTTTTAAGGCGTAAGCTTAGAACTCTAATACTATTCTTCTCCCCACAAGCCATTGGCCAAAGCAAGTTACTTAGTCAAATCCAAAATCAAAAGCATGGAAACACATACTGTCCACAATGAGGCCATGGCAAAGGTATAACCATAGGCAGGGATAAAGAATTGGGAACAACAGTTCAATCCATCACACTCAATATCTCCTTTGATCTTTCTGGAAACCTCTATTTGAGTATCCTTTAGAGCCAAATGCAACATGATCAGAACTAAATTTAAATTCTTAACATTTATGATCAGTTGATTCTCAACAAGAGTACAATGACCATTTAATGGGGGAAAGAATAGTGTTTTCAACAAATGGTGCTGGGACAACTAGTTAGCTCCACACAAAACAATGAAGTTGGACCCCACCTCATACCATATATAAAAATTAACTCAAAATGGATGATACACCTACATGTAAGAGCTAAAGCTATACAACTCTTAGAAGAAGACATAAGAGTAAATTAGGCCAGGTGTGGTGGCTCATGCCTGTAATCCCAGCATTTTGGGAGGCCAAGGCAGGTAGATAACCTGAGGTCGGGAGTTCAAGACCAGTCTGACCAACATGGTGAAACCCCGTCTCTACTAAAACTACACAAAATTGGCCAGGTGTGATGGTGTGCACCTGTAATCCCAGCCATTTGGGAGGCTAAGGTGGGAGAATTGCTTGAACCCAGAAGGTGGAGGTTGCAGTGAGCCAAGATCATGCCACCACACTCCAGCCTGGGCAACAAAGTGAGACTCCATCTCAAAAAAAAAAGAAGACAGGAGTAAATAAATCTTTATGACCTTGGGTTAGACAACTGGTTTGTTAGATGTAACACCAAAAGCGCAAGCATCAAAAGAAAAAAAGAGATAAATCTAACATCAAAATTTAACATGTTTTGTTTCAAAGGACACTATAACTATTAAGAAAATGAAAAGACAATGCACAGAATGCAAGACATATTTGCAATCCATAGATCTGATAAAGGTCTAGTATACAGAATATATTTTTAAAGCTCTTAAGACTCCACACTAGAAAGACAACTCAATTTCTTAAAGGGCAAAGGATTTGAATAAACATTTCTCTAAACAGGATATGAAAATGGCCAATACATACATAAAACGATGCTCAACATCATTAGTCATTAAGAAAATACAAATCAAAACCACAATGAGATAGCACTTAAAACGCACTGGGCTGAAATTAAAAAGACAATAAAAAGGGACATCAAGGATGTGAAAAGACTGGAACCTTCACACATTGCTGGCGCATTGCAGAATGGTGCAGCACCTTTGGAAAAAGTTTGACAATTCCTCAAAATGTTAAACATAGAATTATCATATGACTTAGCAATTTCACTTCTAGGTATATAGTCAAGAGAAATAAAAATATCCGTCCACCCAAAAACTTGCACACAAATATTCACAGCAGCATTATTCATAGAGCCAAAATGTGAAAAATGACCTAAATATTTGTCAACAGATGAATCAATAAACAAAGTATGATATATCCACACAGTTAATTTTTATTTTTCTTTTTCTTTTTTTTTTTTTTTTTTTTTTTTGAGACAGGGTCTCGCTCTGTTGTCCAGGTTGGAGTGCAGTGGTACAATCATGGCTCAATGCAGCCTCAACCTCCTGGACTAAAGATATAAGAATACAAAAGTAAAAAATAGTGAAAAAAAACCCTGGAGAGGATTCAGTGTGATTACTCATATATTGTTCATGGAAATGTAAAATGGTACAGTCACTCTGGAAAATAATATGGCAGTTTCTTTTAAAACTAAAAATGGATTGACCATACAATCCAGCAATTGTATAGTAAATTGGGCATTTATCATACAGAAATGAAAACATTTTCACCAGAAACTAGTACACAAATGTTCTCAGTAGCTTTATTTGTAATAGCCAAAAACTGCAAACCATCCAAATATCTTTCAAAGGGCAAATGGCCAAAAAATCTTTGGTACATGCATTACTATGGATTACTACTAAGCAATAAAAAGGAGCTAACTATTGATACATGTTCCTCATGTATATAAGGAACAAGGAAGTTGTGCTGAGAAAAGCCAACCTCAAAAAGATACATACATACTGCATGTGTCCATTTATGTAATATTCATGAAATGACATAATTATAGAATGTAGAACAGGTTAGTGGTTTCCAGGGGTTAGAGATGTTAGGGAGAGGGGGTGGGTGTGGCCATAAAGAGGAAGCAGAAAGGAACCTTGTGGTGATGGCACACACAGTTAAGTATCTTGATTGTGGTGGTAGTTACACCAAGCTACACACGTAATAAAATTTCATGCAGCTATACACACACACACACACACACACAAATGAGTACTTGAATAAAGACTGAACTTTGAATAAGCTCTGCAGATTGCGCCAATGTTAATTTCCTGATTTTGATTTTGTAATATACTATGGCAAGATGTTAACATTTGAGGAGGCTGGGGGATGGGTTCATAGGAACTGTCTGCAGAGAGAAAGTAACAAAGTTACCTCTTTGTTTCTCTCTGCAGAGAGAAAGTTACAAAGTTACCTCTGTAACTTTCTGTGAATTTGTAATTATTTCAAAATAAAGTTTTGGGCCAGACACAGTGACTCAGCCTATAATCCCACCACTTTGGGAGGCAGAAGTGGGAAGGTTGCTTGAGCACAGGAGTTTGAGACTAGCCTAGGCAACATGGCAAGACCCCTTCTCTACAAAATTTAAAAATTAGCCTGGTGTGGTGGTGTGTGTCTGTGGTTCCAGCTAGTTGGGAGGCTGAGGTGGGAGGATGGCTTGACCCCAAGAGGCCGAGACTGCAGTGAGCCGAGTTCATGTCACTGCACTCCAGCTGGGGTGACAGACCGAGACTTTATTAAAAATAAAAATAAAAATAAATTAAAAATAAAATAAAGCTCTTGAAAAACCTAAATTGAATTCAGGTTCAATTCATCTAATTCTTGAAATTAGATGTGAAACCTAATTTCACATCCACAGGTACGAAAGCTAATGCTTCACTCTCAACACCAGATAATAATAAGCAAAATTTATTGAGTGCTGCATCTCTAGCAGGCACTACATTTACAGCTTTCCATGGCTAGTCTAATTTACTCCTCACACCAACTCTATTATTATTTCTATTTTAAAGTTAAGGAACTGAGAATTAGAGGGGTTAATGGCTATGGCCAAGGTCATGCATTAGGTTAGGAAGGCAAGCATCCCACCCAGGTACTCGGACCCCAGAACTTATGCACCGTGAAACCACCAGAGTAAAAATCCACCCACTTGTCTTAGCCCAGTGCATCAGGTCAAGATTTCATTATTCCCTACCTGAACCAGAAATTAATACAGAAGCCTGTTGGCCCATCTCCCCTCCCAGACCCAAGGAGAAAAAAGTAATCACACCATCCATGCTTGAATGGTAAACCACCCCAAACAGAAGGCAGTTTCTTTATGCAAAGATTTTAAGTATTTTCTCCAATTTGAATATATACACATTTAGTACTATGGGTGAAATAATCACGCATCAACTTGTAAGTATTCAGTACCTGATATGTGTTTGCCAGAGCATATTATATAAAATACATTAATTTGGAAATACCTGTGTTGCTATCCATATTAGTCTATTTTTTACACTACTATAAAGAAATACCCAAGCCCAGGTAAGTTACAAAGAAAAGAGGTTTAATTGACTCACAGTTCTGCATGACTAGGGAGGCCTCAGGAAACTTACAATCATGGCAGAAGGGGAAGCAGGCACATCTTACATGGCACAGGTGAAAGAAGAGAGCAGGAGCAACTGTCAGGTGTAAAACCATCAGATCTCACGAGAACTCACTCGCTATCAGGAGAATAGCATGGGGGAAACTGCCCCCATGATTCAGCGACCTCCCACCAGGTCCCTCCCCTGACACGTGGGGATTACAATTTGGATTACAAATCCAGATGAGATTTGGGTAGGGACACAGCCAAACTATATCACTATCCTCAATCTTTCACCTTCTGAAACAATTTCATTCAAATACTGCATACACATCTTTAACCTCATCTAACACAGGTTTCCAGAATATATTATCTTCATTTCTAAGTTATTTTTTAAATAATGCTTTTGAATTTCTATATAAATAATGCTGTTCCTGAAAAACTCATCCCAAGCTAAAAAGGATCCATTTGTATCACATCAATGAAATTTATGATTAAAAAAAAAAAACCTCTATAAATCAGTAGTTCTTAATGCTGTGAATTAAAATCAACAGGGGAGCTGTAAGATCTATCGACACCGGGGCCCTTGCCCCCAAATAGTGATTTTACTGACCTGGAGTGGGTGCTAGGAGTGGCATTTTCTAAAGTTCCTCCCATGATTCTAATATCAGCCTGATCTGAGAACCGCTGCTTACCTGTATATAATGATCCCCGCAATGGAATTCAGTAGTTCTTGATTATACACAAGAATCACCTGGAAATCTTTGTAAACATACTGCTGCCCAGATTCCACACCCTAACAAAATTATAATTTAGCTGGGGTTAGGCTCCAGGTGTTCTTTGTTTTAAAAACACTTCAAGTGAATCTCACTTGCAGCCAAAATGGAGAACCTTCAATTACCATTTAAGAGTGTGGCTTTAATCATTCTGAGCAAACTGTTACAAGGACAGAAAACCAAACACTGCATGTTCTCACTCATAGGTGGGAATTGAACAATGAGAACACTTGGACACAGGGTGAGGAACGTCACACACCGGGGCCTGTCGTGGGGTGGGGGAAGCGGGGAGGGATAGTGTTAGGAGATATACCTAATGTAAATAATGAGTTAACAGGTGCAGCACACCAACATGGCACATGTATACATATGTAACAAACCTGCACGTTGTGCACATGTACCCTAGAACTTAAAGTATAATAATAAAAAAAAAGTGTGACTTTACCTGTGAGCTTTCAAAGGCGGTTTAACTCACCATCAAATATTTATTAAAGGAATTCAGCACAGCTGTGGGGTCACAGCACCCTCCCCAATCACCTGAATGACCCCACAGCTGTGCTGAATTCCTTTGCTTTCTTCTGTTTCCATTGTAGCCAGTGACCTCCAGATGCATCAAATGATAGCCCTGATTGAGAACATGTTAATCCAATGTGGCTTCCTCAAATGTGTATAGTACTTGCTTGTCCTAAATAAAGGAATGGAAAGAATGCCTCCTAAGGTGAGAGATTTTGTCAGGACTCCAATACAAAGTGATTCCCTCTTTTCTGAAAGATACATTGGGGGGGAAAAATGTCACTTTATGTTTGCATATGTTTTTAATAACTACCCTTTCTTTATTTTATTTTTTGAGACACAGCATCTCTCTGTCAGAGCCTCTCTCTGTCGCCCAGGCTGGAGTGGCAGTGGCATCTCAGCTCACTGCAAGCTCCGCCTCCCGGGTTCACACCATTCTCCTGCCTCAGCCTCCTGAGTAGCTGGGACTACAGGCGCCTGCCACTACGCCTGGCTAATTTTTTGTATTTTTAGTAGAGACGGGGTTTCACCATATTAGCCAGGATAGTCTCGATCTCCTGACCTCGTGATCCGCCCGCCCTAGCCTCCCAAAGTGCTGGGATTACAGGCGTGAGCCACCGCGCCCGGCCAGTAACTACCCTTTCTTAAAGTGCTTACTACATCTAGGCACTATGTTAAATGTTTACCTGATTTCATTTAATACTTAAAAACGCATACAGGACATATAATTATTATTATTCCTGGCCAGGTGAAGGCCACACCTATAGTCCCAGTATTTTGGGAGGTCAAGGTAGGGGGGATCACTTGAAGCCAGGAGTTTGAGATCAGCCTGGCCAACATGGTGAGACCCTTTTTTCTACTAAAAATACAAAAATAGCTGGACATGATGGCGCATGCCTCTAGTCCCAGCTATTTGGGAGGCTGAGGCATGAGAATCGCTTGAACCCAGGAGGCAGAGGCTGCAGTGAGCCAAGATTAGGCCACTGCACTCCAGCCTGGGTGACAAACTGAGATTCTAGCTCAAAAAAGAAAAAAATATATTATTATTCCCATATTGCAGAGTGTGAAGTCCCTTTGTCTAAGGTTACTACCCAGTGGGTGGACAAAGACAGAATGGCACCCAGGTCTACAGTGTCCAGTGCTGTACTGCCCCCTTCTGGCCATCCTCTAGGTGCTTCCCGAGGCCCCAGGACTTGTGCCCCAGTGAACAGCCTGGTGGATGGACAGCATGGCATCGTGGTCAGCAGAACTCCTCCCTCCTCCTTGCTGTTGTGGTTCAGTCCAAACCCCCCAGCCCCAACATTCCCCAGTTCCCCAGCTCTGTGACATCACAGACAGCCTTCTTTCCACTCTGCCAGCTGCAGGTGAGTGGGGCTCATAGTTTAGACCAAAAGGCGGGAGGTGATAGTTTTTCTGTACCAAAAGGGACAATGTCCCCACCACTCCTGGACACCTATTAATTTTGCTCCAAGAAGCAATCCCCATCCCTCATTTGCTTTAACCTCACTGTTTCTCTCTCTCTCTGGGTCCCAGTCTCCACCTGTGCTGAATGACCTCCCTCATCCCCGCCCGCAACGCCAGAAGCTTTCCTGTTTGACCTCATTGTTCTTTCTTCTGATCAAAGTGCAATGGGGTCACTAGAGACCTGAAGTTCCTAGCCCACTGGGGGACAACCCAAAGGCCCTCTTCTTTGGTTCCTGCTTCCCTCTAGAGGGGGTCACTGGTAGTGCAAGAAGTGTCACACACCCCCTAGGCATCTTCCCTACATATTCATCAGCATCAGAACCTTCATTTGTATTTATTAAGCCTTTACAACACACCAGAAGCTGTGCTAAGCACTTTCCATCATTATTTAATCCTCAGAACTACCTTCTATTGTAGATACTGTTATTATCATCCCCATTTTACAGGTCAGAAAACAGATTCAAAAGGTCATAAATTCTTCTAAATTACCTAGCTAACAGTAGATCTCCAAGAATTAAACCCTAGAGAATGTGCTTGTAGCTGATACACTGCTGTCCCTAAGAGCCTTTTCATTTCTGAAGAGGGTTCAAAAGCTCAAAGCTCTCTGCTGTCAACACTCAGAGGAGAAAGTGGTTCTACTACCCTCTTTCTTGCAAAACTGTCTGGTAAACATGTGGAGAGAGCATCAGTACAGGGTGCGGACAAACCTACACTTCAAATCCCTGCTGACTGATAATATGGATGATCTCCACGGTTTATTTTTAATTGAAAAAAATCAAGGTGCAAAACATGGTGTATAGTAAGCTATCATTTGTATTAAAAAGAGAAAAAGAGAATTTGAATAACTACATTTTCTTGTATATCCGTAAGCTGCTTTGGTGGAAGATGCCTCCATTCACTACATGAAACAAAAACTGAATTTATTTCTGGTTAAACAAGGGAGAACAGCGCTTGTATGGCAAAGTCCCTGCACAAAGCTCATGACTGATGCATAAGGGGCTTTGGGAGGTGTTGAGTTCATGTACTGGTGGTGTTTCAGAGACAGCAGTGCTTGGGAGTGGTAGACCTTTAGCTATGAAGTGTACCTACCGGCATGTGTCTGTTAGAATGGTTACCAAGGGAGTTTCATTAATAGATTAAATGGGTGTCACACAGGTTCTGGGGATTCGTTGTTACCGTGGTTACAGGGCAATCCATCGTCATCTAGGAATGTGGGAGCTTCTCTTTTTATTCTCATTCTCTGCCTTCTGGTCCTCCCTCAACCAAAGCTGCAGCAAAGACCCTCCAAGATTGTCCAGATCTTCACCACTGTCATTGGCTTTTCTTGAAAACACAGTTCCATTTTTCCATGTACAGAGATCTGGTTTTCATTTTGAGTATCAGTCTGCCTCATTTCTTCTCATTTTTGTCTTTGAATCATTTGTTGCACCATTTGTCAAACCAGAGGCTACATAAAAGCATTCAGCTCTCTAGACAACAGAACCTGAATGATGCAAGACAATGATAATGAAGGCCAGGCGCAATGGCTCACGCCTGTAATCCCAGCACTTTGGGAGGCCAAAGCTGGCAGTTCACCTGAGGTTGGGAGTTCGAGACCAGCCTGACCCAACGTGGAGAAACCCCGTCTCTCCTAAAAATACAAAATTAGCTGGGTGTGGTGGTGCATGCCTGTAACCCAGCTACTCGGGAGGCTGAGGCAGGAGAATCGCTTGAACCCAGGAGGCAGAGGTTGCAGTGACCCGAGATCACACCATTGCACTCCAGCCTGGGCAACAAGAGTGAAACTCCATCTCAAAAAAAAAAAAAAAGAAAAAGGACAATGATAATTAAGAGTATTTTCAAAAGGATCTGAAAGCCTCTCTGGAATCATGCCCCATGATTTCCCTGGCATGACCATCTCTATCTTTGATAGCCAGACTGCTTTTTCTTTGGGCTTAGCTATAGATTAACCTCACCTGTGATATTAATCCAGGCACAACAGGGAGTGTTAGCAATGGTGCAGACTCCCCTAATCAGCTAAAATAAAACCCGAAGGTTTCTGTGATCCATAATTACTTGAGCTAAGGATTTTAAATTGGTCAGGTGTACCCTAGGATGTGGACTATATGATTTTCTATGTCAGTCAAGGTGAAGGGAGAAAAAAAAGCACTTTAAATTGTTCAACTCAGAATCCTCAGAAGTCTGTTTCACCTACTAGTAGCTAAACCCCCAAGAAGGGTTTCATCCCTTCAGATGCTGTGTAAGAAGGCATAGTCCACTGTGGGTGCTGAAGAATCATGCACTGGAATGGTCTAAATATTCATCATGCAGAACAATTAGTCTTAATCATAGTTGGAATAGAAAAGTCTGATCTCCACATAAGAAACAAACCATATCAACAAGCAAGCAGTATAGCTTATATTTATAGCAGTATAGTTCATCTATATTTATAGACAATGCCCCTTGGGAGTTTAGAGGCAAGATAGGAAAGTGTTAAGTGCAAAAGTCTCCTCAGAAAGACTCAGCAGACAGATACGGACAGCTGTCCTTCTGACATGGAACATTAGTTCTTCTAATGGCCTTTCTACATACAGTAAGTGCAAGTGTTCTCCACAGACTCCAAATTCTTAAGGAACAGAGGAAATTTGGGTCCTGTCTTTATTACAGTGGCCAGTTGTTTTATCTAGTAGGCCGTAAGATTATTTTGATTTCCAGTTAACATTTTAGGACTCTTGGAAAATGATGAAGATATCTACACTAATGGAATTTCCCATTCCAATTGATTTTTTTCTAAATCCCCTATTTTAGATATGAGCTTTTACACAGAGAAGAAAGGGCTCCTTTTACTTATACTCTTTGCCCCAGAATGTCCTTTGAAAGTGTCCTGAAGTCTATTAAGTCACCTATTGATTCATCATTTTGTTTGTTATTAATGAATCTTTGCCCTATCTACCCTTAAGAGAAAATCTTTTGAAATAGTTTCATGTGGCGTACTTCCTATTTTTCTTACCCTCTCAAGTCTATTTTTTAAAATATTATGCTTAGATGGGTTATTTGAATCTTCTGACCTTTCTCATCCTGCTACTCTTAAACATTTTCCCCATTGTTGAAGGTCAACAATTTTTTTTTTTTTTTGGAGTCAGGCTCTCCTGTTGCCTGGGCTGGAATGCAGTGGCATGATTATAGCTCACTGAAGCCTTGATTTCTCAGGTTCAAGCAATCCTCTCTCCTCAGCCTCTGAGTACCTGGAATTGCAGGTGCACACCACCATGCCCAGCTAAATTTTGATTTTTAGTAGAGACAAGGTATGTCGTCCAGGCTGGTCTCAAACTCCAAAACTCAAGCAATCTTCCTGTCTCAGCCTCCCAGAGTGCTGGGATTACAGGTGTGAGCCACTGTGCCTGGCTTGAAGGTCAACAACGAAATGAACTAATGGGTACAAATATGATAGTCCAAGACAATTAGTAATGAACAGAATCCTGAATCCCACAGGATACAGAAAACAAACTTTCTTTTGTTCTGAAATTTGGGAAGATTCTATTTTTACCCAACTCAACTCTTACTTGGTTTAAATTCAGCCTCTCTGGATCTACCTTCAGTGCAGAAGTTTTAGGTGGGTATTGTGCAATGTGATTGTTCTTTTCCAGAAAAATGCTCCCTGAAAAATTTATCTGGGCAACCAGGGGAAGGAATAAGAGGAGTATAAGTGGGTAGTAAAGCTCAAGTTGGGTGGAGAGAGAAAGAGAGAAGCAAAGAAAGTAGGTGTCAGAGGTTTGAGTGAGAGTAAGGTCTTTCTTTTTTTTTTTTTTTTTTTCTTTCTGAGGCCAGAGCATTCCAGACAAAGAAGCCTTCTATTATATGTTTGACATTTTTGTCTTCTCTCTTCTCTAGAGCTCCTCTTAAATCTGATTTTTGACATCAAAACTTTAATCCTAAGTCATCTAGTAATCCTAAGTCATCTAGTGAATTTTTGCCATTTATTAAGACAAATACATGAGAGTACCTATAGTGGGAGTATATATATGGAGTTTTTCCAGGAAGAGGCAACAACCTTAATGCAGATGAGACCATGACAAGCAGGAAAGAGTGCACTACAACTGATAAACAGTTTCTACTTGTGCACAGTGTCTTGAATTTCTTGGCCAAGCAGAGCCTAAAAGAGGCCATATGATCAACAACCTGAAAATTACTGACTCCCGAATATAAGCTAAAAAAAAAAAAAAAGTGACCTTCTTTTATGATTTACGAAGACAGAACACACGCTGACAAAGGTTTAGAGGGACCCAAGTCCAAGTTTTAGCAATTGCTCCTAGACAAATTAATTACCACTCCAACAAAACTCCAACCACCCAGGGCTGATTCATGGTGGGGGCTTGTCAGAGCTATGCTTCCATTCCTTTCTTATGAAGCGCTTCCTTCTACATTCAACAGACACAAGGCAGTCTGGAACAAAGCCAAACTCCATGAGGCAAGCATTTTTATAAGTGGATGAAGACAATGGAAACTAAAGCAAGTAGCAGAAGAAGAAGCAGATTAATGGCAAGGATGTTTGCTAAATGGTGCATCTCCAAAACAAAAGATCCAACTGCCTATATAAATTTCTATTTCTTTATAAATTATAGAAAAATGAAATAAATCCACTACAGAGAGCTCAGTAAAATACATCAGAGCTCAAATCATGTTTAAAAAATAAAATCCCATGACATGACACTAAGTCTAGGAGAAGAAAAAGAAACCTCACCTGGCAGCAGATCCAAAAGACTATTGGAGATTGGGGCTAAATGGACCTAGTGAGTGCCCCCACTTTGACCAAAAAATCCACACAATGGGGATATCTGTATGTGTCTAGCCTGCGTCATATCTAACCACAGGGAACAGCTTATGTGCAGAAAGTTAAAAATCAGTTAGTGGAAGGGAGAAAGGAGATCTGTTGGGCATAGCTTTTTTCCAACAGTCAGAGAAGGTTCATGTGTTTATTCAACAAATATGTATAAAGTACCTATTCTTTGCCCATCCCTGGGCTGAATGCTGAGGATACAAAAGTGAATAAAATACTGTCCCTGCTTCCATGGACATTTGTCTATCTTGTGTCTTGTTCACTGCTATCTCTCCAGCACGTAACAGTACCTGGCACATGGCAGGTTTTCAGTAAATACATGTTAAATAAATGAAGAAGAAAAAAAAAAAAACAAAAACTTGGCTGGGCTCAGTGGCTCAAGCCTATAACCCAGCGCTTTTGGAGGCTGAGGCAGGGAGATTACTTGAGCCCAGGAATTCGAGACGAGCCTGGGCAATATGGCAAAATCCCACCTCTACCAAAACAAAACAAAAAAACAGACTATAACCGGGCATGGTAGTGCGAGCCTGTATTCCAAGCTACCCAGGAGGCTGAGGCAGGGAAATCGCTTGAGCCTGGGAGGCTGAGGCTGGAATGAGCCCTGATGGTGCCACTACAGTCCAGCACAGGTGTCAGAGTGAGACCCTGTCTCAAAAAATAAAAAACAAGAAAAAAAAAAGAAAAAGGAAAAAGCTCATGAACTAGTATCCAGACTGTCAACAATAGGCAGTTACAAGACGATGTTTCAGCAAGTATTTACTGAGCATTTACCATGAGTTAGGCAGTCACTGTACAATAACAGGCTGTGATACAGGAAAACACGGTGGGCCAGCAGGGGAGTGCTGTGGGAGCACAAGGGAGGGACTCCTAACTCATCCTATGCCTTCCTATAGCCCCTGAGCTGAATCCTGGAGTTTAATGACTGAAGGATTGAGGTGAGAACATCCCAGGCAGAGGGAACAGGATGTGAACAGGATCCATTTAGTAAAAGGTGATTGGGTGAGCTGCCTATACAGCATCTCTTATGGCTGTAGCGTGGTGAGTGCAACCCAGAGAAAATGAGGCTGAAGAGAATAACAGTGGTGATCACAAAAGAAGTTGGATCTGCAGACTTGGGGACCCCCTTGGTGGGGCGGAGGGTTGTTGGGGCAGAGGGTTGTTGGGGCAGAAGAGAGATAGGATGTACATGTCTACCAGACAACTCCAGCTTTAGGTGGAGGCAAACAAGCCAATGAGAAAGTTTAAGCAGTGGTCCAGGTGAGAAGTGATGATGGCTTACACTATGGTGAAGGAAATGGCAAAGGATTGACTGGACAGACAGACTGAAGAGATATTTGGAAAGTAAAGTTCAAAGACTGATGAACGTGAGCAGACAGCAGGAGGCTGGCAGGCTTCTGACTCTAGAGACAGAGTGAATAATAGGACCATACCATAAAATAGGAAACATGGGAAGAAGATAGATATGCTTTGCAGCAGATGGGGAAGAAAAATAGTCCCAACCAGTAAACAGAGAGCAGAACTAAAATTGACTCATGAAACCATCAGAGTCAGCTTAGCAAGTGAATGAGGTAAGCTGTGTCCTACAGCTTGTGATATTCCTGGCACAAAAACTACCCCCCACCTCTCTACTGCCCCCAGGACCTGCAAATGCTTTTACTCAAGACAAAAATACATGCTAGTTTATTCTACAAACACCCTCAATTTTTATTCTACAAACAATTATTGACTTCCCACACTGCGCTAGGTACTGCTCTAGACACTGAGAATAGAACAGCAAACCAAAGAGCTAAAATCCATGACCTCATGTGACTTCTAATTTAGTGGGGAGAAGCAGACCTTAAGCACAGTAATTTAGCAAATAATGTAAAGTGTTAGGAAATGAAGCTGGGCACGGTGACTCACACCTGTAATCCCAACACTTTGGGAGGCCAACATGGGAGGATCACTTGATTTCAAGACCAGCCTGGGCAATAGAGTGAGACCCCTTCTCTTAAAAAAAAAAAATTAAGAATTTGCTGGGCATGGTGGCATGCACCTGTAGTCCCAGCTACTCAGGAGGCTGAGGCAGGAGGAGCCTAGAAGTTCAAGGCTGCAGTGAACCATGATTGTGCCACTGCACTCCAGCCTGAGCATACAGCTAGACCCTGTCAAGAAAGAGAGAGAGAGATTGAGAGAGAGACAGAAGGGAGGAAGGAAGGAAGGAAGGAAGGAAGGAAGGAAGGAAGGAAGGAAGGAAGGAAGGAAGGGAGGGAGGGAGGGAGGGAGGGAGGGAGGGAGGGAGGGAGGGAGGGAGGGAGGGAGGGAGGGAAAGAAAGAAAACGTCTGCAAAGAAAGCAAGGAAGAAAGGAAGAGTTAGGAAGTGTTGGGGTGCTGGACAAGGGGGTATAATGTTAAATACAACCAAGAAAGTCTCACTAGAAAAGGTGACATTGAAGCAAACACTTGAAGGTAATGACAGAATGTTGTAATCTAAGAGAACTGAATTCCAGGCAGAGAGCAAAACAAGCACAAATTGTTGAGTTGATGGCTTGCTGTGTTTTAAAACTCAGCAAGGGGGCAAATGGAATTGGGGAATTGAAGGAACTGAAGACAGAGTTGGTGATGAGGGTTGTGAGTGGACAGGAGGGAAGAAGGATGATTACATTACAGAATATCTTAAGACCCAAGTGAGAACTTTGGTTTTTCTTCTGAGGAATATGCGAAACCACAGAACAATTTTGGAGAAAAGAAAGACTAAGAGAAAAAAATCTTTTTGACTCACTCCTGCAATCCCAGCACCTTTCGAGGCCAACGTAGGAGGATCACTTGAGCCCAGGAGTTCAAGACCAGCCTGGGCCACATAGGGAAACCCTGTCTCTATAAAAACTACAAAAATTAGCCAGGTGTGGTGGTGCACTCCTGTAGTCCCAGCTACTGGGGAGGCTGAAGCAGGAGGATCACTTGAGCCCAGGAGTTTGAGGCTGCCGTGAGCTGTGATCACGCCACTGTACTCCAGCCTGGGTGACAGAGTAAAACTCTGTCTCAAAAAAAAAAAAAAAAAAAAAAAGTTTGCATTTACCCCCACATATTTGCTATTTCTTATCCTATTCATCCCTTTCTGTAAATGTGAATTTCTATCTGGTATCATTTTCCTTTGATCTTTCAGCATTTTTTTGCACGCTGGGTCTTCTAAAGACAAATTCTCTCTATTTTTGTTTATCTTATAATGTCTTCATTTTGCCGTAATTATTGAATGATGTTTTCATGGAATAGGAAGTGAAAAGTTTACAGGTTCTTTTTTTCATCTTTATTTATTCCAGTTGTTTTAAGAGCCTGCTCTTTAGTTTACTTTTTGGCCATTTGACTAAAATGTGCCTAGGTGTGATTTTCTTTTTGTTTTTCATGTTTGGTGCTCACTGAGTACTTATGTTGATGCTTTCTATCAAATTTGGTAAATTTTCAGCCACTCTTGCTTCAAACATTTTTTCTGCCCTTGGTCCTTCTGAGAGTCCAGCAACGCGTGTATGTTACACAGCTTGGTAGCATCCCGCAAGGTCACTGGTGTACCCTTCATCCTTTTTAAATCTTTTTTGCTTTCTCTGCTTCAGTTTGGATAATTTCTATTGACCTTTTTGCAGGTTTACTGATCATTGCTTTTGCTTTGTCCAATCTGTGGTTAACCCTACCCAATACATATTTTCTTCAGATACTGGTTTTTATAGAACTAGAATTTCTATTTGATTCTATTTGAGTTTCCATTTCTTCCTTCCATATTATATCTCTCCATCTACTATTCCCATTTTTTCCTGTCCTTGGAAGTTTTGAGCTGAAGATGACATGATACATTTTAACAGAACTACCCCACCTTTTGTATTAATTATGGAGGAAGTCCAGGGTAAGAGAAATAAGGAGACCAGTTAGGAGGCTATTGCAGTAATTCAGGCAAGACATGATGGTGGCTCCGGCCAGGGTATGGCAGTAGAGAAAATGAGACTCAAGTGCCTATAATGAAGGCAAACTCACAAAGCAAAGTGAATGAGGTATTGTGAGGGACGCCTGACCAATACCATGATCAGAATTTCCTTTTCAAGGGGGGTTTTGCCACAAGAAGGGGAGTGAGAACAGAATGTATCCAGAGATCTGAAAAACTTGATACACAAATAAAGGAATCTGGGACTAAAGCAAGGCCTTATAATCCTGGACCTTCAAAACTAGAAAGATCCTTGAAGAGATCATCTAGCCTAACTTCTTATTACTGATGAGGAGCCTGAGACACAGAAAGAAGCATGGACCTACCCAAAGCCGTCCAGCAAATTAGTGGCAAAACCAGAATTTAAAGCTACGAGTCCATATGCTTCCTTTCCATAGGACCTGGACCAGCTGGGATCATTTGAAGCCAGGAAGCCACATGAAGAGAAGGGAGGAAAATGGAATGACCATTGATTGAGTACTTATCGTATACCTAGCACCACAGGAGCTACTTTTCATATATATGATTCTTTACTCCTGCAAAGTAGGCACTGCTATTCTCATTTTTCACATGATAAAAGTGAAGTTCAAAAAGGGTAAAGAATCCACCCAAGAACATGCACCTGTTAATGGGGTAGGACACAGAGCTATCTGAAACCTGAGCATGTTCACGTGCATGTCTGCATGAGGTGGGATTTTGCGTCATCAGATCCTATCTGGAGTGTGAACACAGGTGAAGGACTAGCATTTTTCAGCCACAGTCTTATGTTTACTTAGGAAACAGCCCAGCCCAGTGAATTGGGCTCAAACTCAAGATTGGCTGATTCAACAAGGCACCCCTGCAGACAAAGCTGGCAGAGTAGAGATTTCAACTCCTTTCCATGGGTAAGAAAATTTGTACAGAATAGGAAAAAAAAAAAAAAGGCCTAGGCGGAAGGGACTGGATCTGCTGGCCATGGGAAGCTACAGAAGATTTGGGAGAGGGGAGGAGTATTATGTTAATACCCTGGGAGAGGCTGACCCAATGATACCCCCCCGCCACCACAGTCAATTTCCAATAGGCATCTGGAATTCAGATTCCAGAACCCATGCCCCTCATTCCTTTGCCTCCAACAGCAGCCCACCAAAACCTGATCTCGAAGATCTTCTGTTTATGCTGCAGGGACTGTCAGGAGCCCTATGCCATCGATGACTCCAAGGTTCCCAGTCAAACCCAAGAGCACAAGCCATCGATCCAAAGTAGGTATCAGATAAGGACACTCTGCATGGCCCCTCTATACCTCAGTTTGCTCACTTTCTGCCTGCTGGGATACCCCCAAACTGCCTTCATCTTTTGAGTGATAATTCCAATTTAAAATGAGGTGGGTGTTGGATAGCTAAGTACTCAAACCAATAAAAAAGAGAGCTTAAACTCTTGTACTTAAAGTATAGTCTACAGACCAGCAATACTGGCATCACTTGGGGGCTTGTTACAAATGCATTTTCAGACCCTGCTCCAGACCTACTGAATCAGAACTGGCACTTTAACAGGATCTCCAGGTAAATTTGAATATACATTATAGTCTGAGAAACACTGGATTAAAGACTATAAAAATAGTGGGTTAAGATCCCTGTTTTGGGGGCAATACATGCTAGTTCAAATCTCAGTTCTGCCACAGAAGTTGGGCAAGTCTCTTGACCTCCCTGAGCCTCACTGTCCTTACCTGTAAAATAGGGCTATTCACAATACATTATGATTTTTCAGGATCATTGGGAGGGTAAAATGAGGCAATATAAATAAACATCTAGCTCAGGGTCTGGCACAGAGTAGGCACTCAACATACAGAAACAATATGTAGGTATTGATCAGGATAGAGTATGTTCTGCTGCTAAAACAAATAAGTCTTGAAATCTCAATGGTTTACAAAATAAAAATTTATTTCTTGCTTACACAAAGTCTAGTACAAACCAGCCATCCCCCTTTTAATCTTTAGCCAGGGCCTCTGGAACATGAGGCTTCCTAGGCTACCATGCCAAGGGAAGACAGAGAGACAGAGAAGGCACCCTGGCCTTCAGTTTGTAATCAAAATCTTCTTGAAGATCCAGGAAAAGAGATCAAGCAGAGAAGATCAGGGATCAAAACCAACTATTTCAGACAGAAAAAAAAAAAGGAAGCATTGTTGTCAAAATCAGCCAAATTTAGGACTCACACAAGTGGGAGGGGGTGAGCACAGATGGCCAGGAACCTGGCAGACCCCCATTGAGAGACAGGATAGCACAATGATTTGTTTTGACAGAAATCCACATGTGAGAGTCTTTAAAATACTTTCCCTGGAAGTAGAGTCACAATAAAAATCAAGAACCTTAAAAATATGAATGCCTTTTCCCAAGGGAAGGATGATGATAATTACTGAGAACCTATAACATGCAAAACACTGTCTAGGCACTGGGGACCCAGCTGTGATCAGATAAATCCCTTACTGTTTCAGAGCGTATATTTCTCATTTTAACAGTAAAATGATATTATTTAATCCCCACCATAACTCAAAGAAGTGGACATTAGTATTCAAATTGAACATACCATTTTGCAGATATGAATGAAGAGGCAGGCGGGGGTTAAGCAAATAGTTAAGGTATGCAGCTAATAAATGACAGAGCTGTCTATCACAGAACATAGTTCAGACTGTCGACAAAATTCGTTGTTGTTCTTCTAGAAACCTAGAAGTATATAAAGACAAAGTCTCATATACAACATGTTCATAGCAACAGTATTTATGGTAGAAAAATTTGGGCTGGGCACAGTGGCTCACACCTATAATCCCAGCACTTTGGGAGGTAGGAGGATCACTTGAGCCCAGGAGTTCAAGACCATCCTGGGCAACATGGGAAGATCCCACCTCTACAAATAATAAAAAATTAGCCAGACTGGGCACGGTAGCTCACGTCTGTAATCCCAGCACTCTGGGAGGCCAAGGTAGGTGGATCACCTGAGGCCGGGAGTTTGAGACCAGCCTGGCCAACATGGAGAAATGCCATCTCTACTAAAAATACAAAGTTAGCTGGGCATGGTGGCACATGTCTATAATCCCAGTTACTCAGGAGGCTGAGGCAGGAGAATTGCTTGAACCCAGGAGGTGGAGGTTGCAGTGAGCCGAGATCACGCCATTGCACTCCAGCCTGGGCAACAAGAGCGAAACTCCATCTCAAAAAAAAATTAGCCAGGTATGGTGGCACACACCTGTCATTTCAGCTACTCAGGAGGCTGAGGTGGGAGGATCGCTTGAACTCAGGAGGTCGAGGTTGCAGTAAGTCATGATTGCACCACTGCACTCCAGCCTAGGTACCAGAGTGAGACTCCCTCAAAAAATAAATAAATAAATAATAAAAAATCCAACATTAGAACTTTGGTTAAATAAATCTTACATTATTCAAAAACTAGAATATTGTACAACCATTTTTTAAAATTATTGACATGAAAAAAAATTTATGCTATTAATGTATATAAATAAATTCAAATGCAGGGCTGGCTGAGGTGGCTCACATCTGTGATCCTAGCACTTTGTGAGGCTGAGGCTAAAAGATTACTTGAGGCCAGGAGTTCGAGACCAGCCTGGCAACATAGTGAGACTCCCGCTCTCTACAAAAAAAAATTTAAAAATTAGCTGAGCGCAGTGACACATGCCTGTAGTCCTAGCTACTTGGGAGGCTGAGGCAGGAGGATTGCTTGAGCCTAGGAGTTTGAGGTTACAGTAAGCTATGATCACACCACTGTACTCCAGTCTGGGCAACAGAGCAGATCCTTGTCTCAAAAAATAAATAATAAATAAGTAAAATTCATCCATAATACATAGGATATGATGGACTATGTAAAATATGCATAGGAAGAGACCGGAACTGGGATAATAACTTGGGGAAGAGGTGTTTGGGGTCACTCTTTCCTCTTTTATACTATGTGTTATTTCCTAACTTTTCTATAAAGCATATGCATTACATTTATAAATGGAAAAAAGTTAATGTCTTAAAAGGAATACATACTTTGCCCTGAACTGATCATTATACATTCTATGCACATAACAAAATTTCATATGTAGCCCATAAATATGTACAAATATAATGTATTATTTTAAAATACACACTTTGAATTCAGCACCTACTTGTGAGGGGAAGCCCTCAGAGGACAGGAGGTGGTAGTTTCAGGTACACCCCCACCCCATAGTAACCCCCACTTGCCTGTGTGCACTGCTTCAGAGCCTGCAAAACACCTTCACTTCCGTGATCTCACCTAAGCCTCCCCACGTGACCCTGTGGAATTCTCATTGCCAGATTTGCAGCTTCAGAAGGATGAGCTTGACAGACAAAATCCCAAGCGCATTAACGCAGCCTCCCATTTGCCTTCGAGAACACCCCTGATCCAGCCAAAAAAGAGCACTTCCTCCAGCAGCAGTGAGTTTGAAGGTGAGTCCCAAATTGGGGTCCTAACACTGATCAGAAACCCCTAGACAGGGAGCCTGGTCCTGACTCCATTGATATTTCAGCTAAGCGAGATGCGGAGATGGAATCGCTCCCAACAAGCAGCCCCAGTCATATTCCAGAGCACACTGGGGAGACCCTAGAGTCTAAGACCTGACTCCACTATCTTCCAAGCTAGGAAGAGGATGAGGAGGAGCAGGTCTGGGGGGAAAGGGCACACATCCACGCTTTCCTTTCAAAGCTTGGTGGCATAATCTTTTTTTTTTTTTTTTTTTTTTTTTTTTTTTTTTTTTTTTTTAGATGGAGTCTCCCTCTGTTGTCTAGGCTTGAGTACAGTGGTGCAATCTCTAATCTCAACTCACTGCAACTTCCGCCCCCCAGGTTCAAGTGATTCTGCTGTCTCGGCTTCCTGAGTAGCTGAGATTACAGGTGCCCACCAACATGCCTGGCTAATTTTTGTATTTTTAGTAGAGAAAGGGTTTCACCATGTTGGCCAGGCTGGTCTCGAACCCCTGACCTCAAGTGATCCACCTACCTTGGCCTCCCAAAGTGCTGGGATTACAGGTGCAACCACTGCACCTGGCGGCATCATCTTATACGTGTATTTTTCATATGCTTAGTTGATATCTACTTTGGCCACTAGACAGTAAGTGCCAGGAGGGCAGGGCCCACATCAGTTTTGTTCCCTGTTATGCCCCCAGATCCAGCCAGGTGCATGGCAAGTAAACAATGCCAGAAAACACTTGTGGATTGAATGTAGTTCAACTGGGGGTGAAATGCGTCCGGGTCATGGAAGAACAGATGCCCAATCCCGGGACAGGGGCACAGCCCAGGAAGAAGAAATGCAGCCACATTGCTGGCCAACAATTCTATGCCCAGGTGGTCTCACATAACTCACAACCAACCCAGGAGTCCTGCTGAGAACTAAGGATTATCCAACCCAGTCATTTTGAAACCCCCTTGAAAACAACATTTCACAGAGTCCAATTTTTATAAAAGACCAAAGAGGAACAGCTCTGCTTGAATCAAGCCTGAGAAGGTAGGAACCCCACTACCTCACCCTCTCCTTCCTTCTGCCCTTCCCACCCCCTACAGGGGTGAGGTTCACAGAGGGAAAGGGACTTCCCACGAGTGCGCTAGGGAATGACGTGTCAGAGCCACGAGGGGCCCAAGTCTCCTACCTTCTATGCCACTGCACTTTGCAAGACAGCCTACCATCACTGAAGCCACCAACGTAGCACAACGCAAAACACACTGCAAGAAACTCCTCCTATCACAAAAGTCTTCCAAGTCCTAAGCTAGGGGCTGCCTTGGGTCCCTTGGGATTCAAGAATCTGAGGAATGATCAGCAATGGATACAAACAACAAGAACAGTTCATCCAAGCCCTATTCAAAGGCCTTCACCCAGCATAATGTTTTCCTTTCTTCTTTCAGATCTGAATGCATATGCTTCCCAAAGAAATTTTTACAAGAGAAACTTAAACCGCTACCGCCAGGAGCGCTGGCCATTCCAGCCGTGCCTCATTGGGAGGCCATGAGCATTCTAGCCGGCAGCTGCACAGCTGCTGGGGCGCCTCCACGAGGAAGAGGGCGGTGGACAGGAGTCATGAAGATGAATTTGGAAACTCCCCTGAAGGAGGAGAAGACGTCTGAACCATCCTTGGGCCACCAAGCAAGAGTCACCCCAGCTCCTGAAAAAGCCCCCATGGAAAGAGCTGCCTCCAATTAAAGTTCTTGATTGCACCAGAGGATGTGTCCTTCCTTTTTTCCTTTCCCCCTTACCAAATAATGTCTTATTATTTTTAAATATATTGTCACATCTTACTAAGCTTTAAAAAGTTAGCCTATTGGCCGGGCACAATGGCTCACGCCTGTAATCCCAACACTTTGAGAGGCCGAGGCAGGTGAATCACATGAGGTCAGGAGTTCAAGACCAGCCTGGTCAACACGGTGGAACCCCATCTCTACTAAAAATACAAAAATCAGTGAGGTGTAGTGGCGTGCTCCTGTAATCTCAGCTGCTAGGGAGGCTGAGGCAGAGGTTGCAATGAGCTGAGATCTCACCACTGCACTAGCCTGGGTAACAGCCTGGTAACAGAACAAGGCTCAGAGAAAGAAAGAAAGAAAAGAAAAGAAAGGAGAGAAAGAGAAAGAGAGAGGGAAAGAAAGAAAGAAAGAAAGAAAGAAAGAAAGAAAGAAAGAAAGAAAGAAAGAAAGAAAGAGAGAGAGAGAGAAAGAAAGAAAGAGAGAGAGAGAGAGAGAGAAAGAAAGAAAGAAAGAAAGAAAGAAAGAAAGAAAGAAAGAAAGAAAGAAAGAAAGAAAGAAAGAAAGAGGGAAGGAAGAAAAAGAAAGGGAGGGAGAGAGAAGGGAGGGAGAGAGGGAGGGAAAGAAAGAAAGAAAAAGAAAGGAAGAAATGAAAGAAAGAAAAAAGAAAGAAAGAAAAGAAAGAGAAAGAAAGAAAGAAAGAAGGGAGGGAGGGAGAGAGGGAGGGAGGGAAAGGAAAGAAAGGAAGAAAGAAAAAAGAAAAGGAGAGGAAGGAGAAAAAAGTTTAGCTTTTTGGATACCTTTTGAAATAATTCCAAATTGACAAAAATATTGCAAAAATAATACAGAGAAATTCCCATTTACCTTTTACCCAGAGTCACCAATTGTTTAATCTACATTTTCCCCATTTGCACCACCTTAGCTCACTGCAGCCTCCACTTCCTGAGTTCAAGTGAGTGAACTCAGGAGTTCAATCCTGCCCCAGCCTCCCGAGTAGCTGGGATTACAGGTGCCTGCCACCATGCCCGGCTAATTTTTGTATTTTTAGTAGAGACGGGATTTCACCATGTTGTCTAGGTTGGTCTCAAACTCCTGACCTCAGGTGATCCGCCCTCCTCAACATCCCAAAGTGTGGGATTACAGGCGTAAGCTGCTGTTCCAGGCCAAGGTATATCTTTAATAACACATGAGAACAGATTAATACAGTGTACTTTTAGGGTTAATTTTTAAGCATGAACTTTTTAGCCAAATGAATAAACATACACAGTTTTGTTAGATGCTGCCAAGCTCTCTTCTATAAGAGTATATGATATCTGAGATACCTGTTTCCCCATGCCCTCAGCAACTGTTTAGCCTCTCCCAATCCTACAGGTGAGAAATGGTATCTCACTTTGGTTTTAACTTGCATTTCTCTTACCATGAGTGAAGACTAACATCTATTCATATGTTTAAGGGTCATTTTCATATGTTTTTATTAATTATCTGTTTATGTCTTCCACTCTTTTTTATTTTTCCCATTAATTTTTGAGTACTCTTTATATACTAGAAATACTAGCTCCTCAAAGTCAAGTTTATTAACGTTTCATTGAATCTGGACTTTGGGTTATCATTAGAAAGCCTTTCCCTACATCCAGTTTATAGAGGAATTCACCCACACTTCTTCATTTGCTTGTATAGCATTATATATTAGAAGTATAGAACCCTTTTCCTAGCCAGGGGAACTGAGACCCACAACACCTGGAAAATCGGGTAACTCCCACCCCAATACTGCGCTCTACCAAGGATCTTAGCAAACGGGCACACCAGGAGACTATATCCCACACCTGGCCAGGAGGGTGCCATGCCCATGGAGCCTCCCTCATTGCTAGCACAGCAGTCTGCAATCTGGCGGTAAGGCAGCAGCGAGGCTGGGGGAGGGGCACCTGCCATTGCAGAGGCTTAAGTAGATAAACAAAGTGGCTAGGAAGCTCGAACTGGGTGGAGCTCACAGCAGCTCAAGGAGTCCTGCCTGTCTCTGTAGACTCCACCTCTGGGGACAGGGCACAGCTAAACAACAACAACAACAAAAAGCAGCTGAAACCTCTGCAGACGCAAACGACTCTGTCTGACAGCTTTGAAGAGAGCAGTGGATCTCCCAACACAGAGGTTGAGATCTGAGAACGGAAAGACTGCCTGCTCAAGTGGGTCCCTGACCCCTGAGTAGCCTAACTGGAAGACATCCCCCACTAGGGGCAGACCGACACCCCACACCTCACGCGGTGGAGTACACCCCTGAGAGGAAGCTTCCAAAGCAAGAATCAGACAGGTACACTCGCTGTTCAGCAATATTCTATCTTCTGCAGCCTCTGCTGCTGATACCCAGGCAAACAGGGTCTGGAGTGGACCTCAAGCAATCTCCAACAGACCTACAGCTGAGGGTCCTGACTGTTAGAAGGAAAACTAACAAACAGGAAGGACACCCACACCAAAACCTCATCAGTACGTCACCATCATCAAAGACCAGAGGCAGATAAAACCACAAAGATGGGGAAAAAGCAGGGCAGAAAAGCTGGAAATTCAAAAAATAAGAGCACATCGCCCCCTGCAAAGGAACGTAGCTCATCACCAGCAACGGATCAAAGCTGGACGGAGAATGACTTTGATGAGATGAGAGAAGAAGGCTCCAGTCCATCAAACTTCTCAGAGCTAAAGGAGGAATTACGTACCCAGCGCAAAGAAACTAAAAATCTTGAAAAAAGAGTAGAAAAATTGATAACTAGAATAATTAATGCAGAGAAGGCCATAAACGAATGGACAGAGATGAAAACCATGACACAAGAAATACGTGACAAATGCACAAGCTTCAGTAACCGACTCGATCAACTGGAAGAAAGAGTATCAGTGATTGAGGATCAAATGAATGAAATGAAGCGAGAAGATAAACCTAAAGAAAAAAGAAGAAAAAGAAATGAACAAAGCCTGCAAGAAGTATGGGATTATGTAAAAAGACCAAATCTACATCTGATTGGGGTGCCTGAAAGTGAGGGGGAAAATGGAACCAAGTTGGAAAACACTCTTCAGGATATCATCCAGGAGAACTTCCCCAACCTAGTAGGGCAGGCCAACATTCAAATTCAGGAAATACAGAGAACACCACAAAGATACTCCTCAAGAAGAGCAACTCCAAGACACATAATTGCCAGATTCACCAAAGTTGAAATGAAGGAAAAAATCTTAAGGGCAGCCAGAGAGAAAGGTCAGGTTACCCACAAAGGGAAGCCCATTAGACTAACAGCAGATCTCTCAGCAGAAACTCTACAAGCCAGAAGAGAGTGGGGGCCAATATTCAACATTCTTAAAGAAAAGAATTTTAAACCCAGAATTTCATATCCAGCCAAACTAAGTTTCATAAGTGAAGGAGAAATAAAATCCTTTACAGATAAGCAAATGCTTAGAGATTTTGTCACCACCAGGCCTGCCTTACAAGAGACACTGAAGGAAGCACTAAACATGGAAAGGAACAACCAATACCAGCCATTGCAAAAACATGCCAAAATGTAAAGACCATCAAGGCTAGGAAGAAACTGCATCAACTAATGAGCAAAACAAGCAGTTAATATCATAATGGCAGGATCAAGTTCACACATAACAATATTAACCTTACATGTAAATGGACTAAATGCTCCAATTAAAAGACACAGACTGGCAAACTGGATAAAGAGTCAAGACCCATCAGTTTGTTGTATTCAGGAGACCCATCTCACATGCAGAGACATACATAGACTCAAAATAAAGGGATGGAGGAAGATCTACCAAGCAAATGGAGAACAAAAAAAAGCAGGGGTTGCAATACTAGTCTCTGATAAAACAGACTTTAAGCCATCAAAGATCAAAAGAGACAAAGAAGGCCATTACATAATAGTAAAGGGATCAATTCAACAGGAAGAGCTAACTATCCTAAATATATATGCACCCAATACAGGAGCACCCAGATTCATAAAGCAAGTCCTTAAAGACTTACAAAGAGACTTAGACTCCCATACAATAATAATAGGAGACTTCAACACCCCACTGTCAACATTAGACAGATCAACGAGACAGAAAATTAACAAGGATATCCAGGAATTGAACTCATCTCTGCAGCAAGCAGACCTAATAGACATCTACAGAACTCTCCACCCCAAATCAACAGAATATACATTCTACTCAGCACCACATCACACTTATTCCAAAATTGACCACATAATTGGAAGTAAAGCACTCCTCAGCAAATGTACAAGAACAGAAATTATAACAAACTGTCTCTCAGACCACAGTGCAATTAAACTAGAACTCAGGACTAAGAAACTCAATCAAAACCGCTCAACTACTTGGAAACTGAATAACCTGCTCCTGAATGACTACTGGGTACATAACGAAATGAAGGCAGAAATAAAGATGTTCTTTGAAACCAATGAGAACAAAGATACAACATACCAGAATCTCTGGGACACATTTAAAGCAGTGTGTAGAGGGAAATTTATAGCACTAAATGCCCACAAGAGAAAGGTGGAAAGATCTAAAATTGACACTCTAACATCACAATTGAAAGAACTAGAGAAGCAAGAACAAACACATTCAAAAGCTAGCAGAAGGCAAGAAATAACTAGGATCAGAGCAGAACTGAAGGAGATAGAGACACAAAAAACCCTCCAAAAAATCAATGAATCCAGGAGTTAGTTTTTTGAAAAGATCAACAAAATTGATAGACCGCTAGCAAGACTAATAAGAAAAGAGAGAAGAATCAAATAGACGCAATAAAAAATGATAAAGGGGATATCACCACCGACCCCACAGAAATACAAACTACCATCAGAGAATACTATAAACACCTCTACGCAAATAAACTAGAAAATCTAGAAGAAATGGATAATTTCCTGGACACTTACACTCTCCCAAGATTAAACCAGGAAGAAGCGGAATTCCTGAATAGACCAATAGCAGGCTCTGAAATTGAGGCCATAATTAATAGCCTACCAAAGAAAAAAAGTCCAGGACCAGATGGATTCACAGCTGAATTCTACCAGAGGTACAAGGAGGAGCTGGTACCATTCCTTCTGAAACTATTCCAATCAATAGAAAAACAGGGAATCCTCCCTAACTCATTTTATGAGGCCAACATCATCCTGATACCAAAGCCTGGCAGAGACACAACAAAAAAAGAGAATTTTAGATCAATATCCCTGATGAACATCGATGCAAAAATCCTCAATAAAATACTGGCAAACCGGATCCAGCAGCACATCAAAAAGCTTATCCACCATGATCAAGTGGGCTTCATCCCTGGGATGCAAGGCTGGTTCAACATACACAAGGCAATAAATGTAATCCAGCATATAAACAGAACCAAAGACAAAAACCACATGATTATCTCAATAGATGCAGAAAAGGCCTTTGACAAAATTCAACAGCCCTTCATGCTAAAAACGCTCAATAAATTCGGTATTGATGGAACGTATCTCAAAATAACAAGAGCTATTTATGACAAACCCACAGCCAATATCATACTGAATGGGCAAAAACTGGAAAAATTCTCTTTGAAAACTGGCACAAGACAGGGATGCCCTCTCTCACCACTCCTATTCAACATAGTGTTGGAAGTTCTGGCTAGGGCAATCAGGCAAGAGAAAGAAATCAAGGGTATTCAGTTAGGAAAAGAAGAAGTCAAATTGTCCCTGTTTGCAGATGACATGATTGTATATTTAGAAAACCCCATTGTCTCAGCCCAAAATCTCCTTAAGCTGATAAGAAACTTTAGCAAAGTCTCAGGATACAAAATTAATGTGCAAAAATCACAAGCATTCTTATACACCAGTAACAGACAAACAGAGAGCCAAATCATGAATGAACTTCCATTCACAATTGCTTCAAACAGAATGAAATACCTAGAAATCCAACTTACTAGGGATGTAAAGGACCTCTTCAAGAAGAACTACAAACCACTGCTCAGTGAAATCAAAGAGGACACAAACAAATGGAAGAACATACCATGCTCATGGATAGGAAGAATCAATATCGTGAAAATGGCCATACTGCCCAAGGTAATTTATAGATTCAATGCCATCCCCATCAAGCTACCAATGAGTTTCTTCACAGAATTGGAAAAAACTGCTTTAAAGTTCATATGGAACCAAAAAAGAGCCCGCATTGCCAAGACAATCCTAAGTCAAAAGAACAAAGCTGGAGGCATCATGCTACCTGACGTCAAACTATACTACAAGGCTACAGTAACCAAAACAGCATGGTACTGGTACCAAAACAGAGATATAGACCAATGGAACAGAACAGAGTCCTCAGAAATAATACCACACATCTACAGCCATCTGATCTTTGACAAACCTCAGAAAAACAAGAAATGGGGAAAGGATTCCCTATTTAATAAATGGTGCTGGGAAAATTGACTAGCCATAAGTAGAAAGCTGAAACTGGATCCTTTCCTTACTCCTTATATGAAAATTAATTCAAGATGGATCAGAGACTTAAATGTTAGACCTAATACCATAAAAACCCTAGAAGAAAATCTAGGTAATACCATTCAGAACATAGGCATGGGCAAGGACTTCATGTCTAAAACACCAAAAGCAACGGCAACAAAAGCCAAAATTGACAAATGGGATCTAATTAAACTAAAGAGCTTCTGCACAGCAAAAGAAACTACCATCAGAGTGAACAGGCAACCTACAGAATGGGAGAAAATTTTTGCAATCTACTCATCTGACAAAGGGCTAATATCCAGAACCTACAAAGAACTCAAACAAATTTGCAAGAAAAAACAAACAACCCCATCAAAAAGTGGGCAAAGGATATGAACAGACAGTTCTCAAAAGAAGACATTCATACAGCCAAGACACATGAAAAAATGCTCATCATCACTGGCCATCAGAGAAATGCAAATCAAAACCACAATGAGATACCATCTCACACCAGTTAGAATGGCAATCATTAAAAAGTCAGGAAACAACAGGTGCTGGAGAGGATGTGGAGAAATAGGAACACTTTTACACTGTTGGTGGGATTGTAAACTAGTTCAACCATTATGGAAAACAGTATGGCGATTCCTCAAGGATCTAGAACTAGAAGTACCATATGACCCAGCCATCCCATTACTGGGTATATACCCAAAGGATTATAAATCATGCTGCTATAAAGACACATGCACACGTATGTTTATTGCAGCACTATTCACAATAGCAAAGACTTGGAATCAACCCAAATGTCCATCAGTGACAGACTGGATTAAGAAAATGTGGCACATATACACCATGGAATACTATGCAGCCATAAAAAAGGATGAGTTTGTGTCCTTTGTAGGGACATGGATGCAGCTGGAAACTATCATTCTCAGCAAACTATCACAAGAACAGAAAACCAAACACCGCATGTTCTCACTCATAGGTGGGAACTGAACAATGAGATCACTTGGACTCGGGAAGGGGAACATCATACACCAGGGCCTATTATGGGGAGGGGGGAGGGGGGAGGGATTGCATTGGGAGTTATACCTGATGTAAATGACGAGTGGATGGGTGCTGACGAGTTGATGGGTGCAGCACGCCAACATGGCACAAGTATACATATGTAACAAACCTGCACATTATCCACATGTACCCTAGAACTTAAATTTAAAAAAAAAAAAAAAAAGTCAGTGAATAATTTTAAAAGGACATTTTAAAAATTTCTTGAAACAAATGTAAATGGAAACACAGCATACTGAAACCTGTGGGATACTGGGAAAGCAGTACTAAGAGGAAAATATATAGCAATAAGCACCTACATCAAAAAACTAGGAAAACTTCAAATAAACAACCTAACAAAAAAAAAAGAAGTAAAACCTGTTCCATTTGGCATTTATTATTATGTATTTAGGAAGTATGGATCTAACTTTACACTTTCTCCTAATGATTACTTAGTCATTTCAGCATATTTATTAAAGAGAATATCTTTTGTCCAATCATCCATCTGAGACGACACCTTTATCATATACTAAATTTTAATATATATTTGTGTCTCTTTCTGAACTTTCTATTCTACTCCACTGGGGAGTCTGCCTGTTTTATTCTTGCTTGTATTTTCATGTAAATGTTAGGATCAATTTGTCTAGCGTCCGAAAAAATCTTGATGTTATTTTCATCATGATTGTGCTAAATTTATAGATTAAATTAGGGAAAATTATAAATCAGGAAGAACTGACACATCTACAACATTGATCCTTCCTAACCACCAACCAATGGCTTTTCCTTTGTTCAAACCTACTTTGTGGGCTTTCAGGACTATTTTCAAGTGTTCTTTATATTAATTTTGCAAATTTCTTATTAACTTTATTCCTAAGTACTTTATCTTTTGTTGCTATTGTAAATGGAGTTTTCTCTCTCACTATTGTTGTAGTTATTGCTTGTGTATAATAACACTATTGAGTTCAGTATGCTAATTGCATGCCTTGCTTCCCTTCTGAATTCTTTCATTGTTTGAGCAGTTTTCTTTCTGCTTTCCAATGGTTTGCCAGTAATACTATTATGTCATCTGCAAGTAGAAATACTTTAACTTCTTCTTCTTCTAATTTTTATGTGTCTGATTTACCTTGTCTAATTGCAATGGTTAATGCCACTGGTACAATGTTAAAGTTAGTAGGTATCTGTGCTTTGTTCCTGATTTTAAATAGCTCCAGTATTTGCACATTAAGGAAGAAGTTGAGTTTAGGGCAAAGGCTTAGAGGTAGAGATAGAGAGTGCCATTTTATCATATTAATATAATAGCCATCAATTCCCTCTTTTTTCTTTTTTCCGCATCTATAAGAAAAAAGGCACATAATTTCTTTACTCATATTGAATCAAACTTCCATTCCACAGATAAATTTCACCGACCGGCCGGGCGCGGTGGCTCAAGCCTGTAATCCCAGCACTTTGGGAGGCCGAGGCGGGCGGATCACAAGGTCAGGAGATCGAGACCACAGTGAAACCCCGTCTGTACTAAAAATACAAAAAATTAGCCGGGCGCGGTGGCGGGCGCCTGTAGTCCTAGCTACTCAGGAGGCTGAGGCAGGAGAATGGCGGGAACCCGGGAGGCGGAGCTTGCAGTGAGCCGAGATCGCGCCACTGCACTCCAGCCTGGGCAACAGCGTGAGACTCCGTCTCAAAAAAAAAAAAAAAAAAATTTTCACCGACCATGATTTATTATCCTCATACTATGAGGTTGGATTCTGTTTGCTAATATTTTATTAAGTATTTTTGTATCAGTATTGGTAGGTGGCATTGCCTTGTAATTTTCTTTTTGTATTATCCCTACCAGATGTGGTTATCAATATACATTTGCTTCACAAAAAGAATTTGGAAGTTTTACTTTAAATGCTCTAGAACAATTTATGTAGTACTGTAACTGGTCTTTAAAAGCTTGGTGAAACTCTCCTTGTGAAACTCTCTGGACCTGTTGCCTATTTGGGGGAGGGTAATTCCTTAAAAAATTTCTTCTACAGAAATTGATAGTTTCTATCTTTAATGCAGTAAATTTAATAAACTGTATTTTCCCAGAAAATTATCTACTTCCTAGTTTTTCAGACTTTTCAAAATAAAAGTATGTTATGGACTCTCAAGATTTTTAAAATTTCTTTTGTTTCAACAATTATTTCCCCCTCATTCTTTCTAATTTTATATATTTGCGCTTTCTCCTTTTTTTCCTGATTAAGCTACACAGTATTTCTATTTTGTTAATTTTTTTCAAAAAAAGATTTCAATTAATTAGATCTGCTTTTTAACATTCTAGTAAATTCTGCTTTTAAACTTTTGGTTACTTTGTTGCTCTTTTTCCAGCTTTTAGAATTGGGAAATTATTTCATTCTTTTATTTTCTTGATACAAGTGTTTAAACACTGTCCCACTGCGAAACATTAAAGTTGAAGCTACAATTAAGGTTGCTAATCAGTGACCTTGAGATAATCCACAGTTACCTGGATGGGCCCCATGTAATCACACTGTGAGGATCTGCAGCCCACTCTGGGGCAGGTTTCTGCCACAATAGCACAGAGGCCAGGACAGGAGAGGAGGCAGCAGCAGTCGGGAATTCACCAACAACCCCTTCCTGGTGAGAAGGGACTAAATTGTCATGTGACTTGCTTGGCCAATGAAAACATAGCAGATAGGACACTAGCAGGGGCTTAGGAATGTGTTTTCACAGTGGGGCTTGCTGTGTCTTCCTCTAGCAGCCCCAGAAGAACACGCCTGGCTGCCTACTAATCCAAAAGGGGTAAGAGACAAGTGAGGCAGAACCACTCCAGCCGACCTGATAGGCACAGTAGACATTACGGCATGGTGGACAAAGGGATGGACCCCTGGAGAGGGGCTCAGCATATGTCCTCCCTCCTCCCTTTGTGGTTCAGTCCAAACCCCACTGTCTCCAACATTCCCTGGTTCCCCCACTCTGTGACATCACTGCCAGCCTCCTGTCCACTCTGCCAGCTGCAGGTGAGTGAGGCTCATAGGTTAGACCTAAGGGTAGGAGGGGGTAATCTTTCTGTACTAAAATAGAAAATGCCCCCAACACTCCAGGACACCTATTCACTTTGTTACAAGAAGCACCCCTTATTTGCCTTGACCACACTGTTTCTCTGTTTCTGGGTCTCAGTCTCCCCATCTGTGCTGAAAGTCTCCTAAGGGCTCTCCAAGCTCCAGACGACTTCCTGTTTGACCTCGTTGATCTTTCTTACTCTGATCAAAGTGCTGTGGGGTCCCTAGAGAACCGAAACTCAACAATCCACTGGGGACAGCCCAAGGGCCCTTTTCTTTGGCTCCTGCTTCCCTCTAGAGGCGGGCATTGGTAATGCAAGAAACACCACACCCGACTCCGTCCCAGTGAGCATCTCAGTGACATTAAACGCTTACTATGTGCCGGATGCCCTCCAAAGCACTTGACATCTTTATGTCACCAAATCCTTACAACAGCATTCTGCGGGTAGGTTTCACCATACCATTGTACAGACTGGAAAACTGAGGTTCAAGGAGGCTAAGTGGCCCGAAATTACACAGCAAGATGCAACAGGAATTAGGAACTAAAGTCCATCTAAGTTAAAAAGGAGTGTGCTTTTAACTGTTATGCTGTTCTGCCAGGCTTCAGATGGAGCGTTTCCATTTAAAAACCACTTACCATCAACTCTTGGAGGTCAAGGTGGTTCTGAACATCTCATTCTGGAATTGTATAGACAGAATAAACTACATTAAAATCCCAGCTGTTCCTGTTGGCTGCCACACCTGAGCAAGTGACCTTTCTTAGGCTCAATTCCCTCCATCTGGAAAATCAGACAAAGTCCCTTCTTTGCAAGGTGGAGAGGAAAATGAAATGAGCTCAGAGATGTCAAAGGACCTGCCCAAATGCTCAATGAATGTCAGTGTTCTTGACATCATGGCTGTTTCTATTCCCATAACTTTCTGAGATTTTTTTTTTAAAGCCTGTTCATGGAAGGGAGAATGGGGTGAAGGATTGAGCTTCTTGAAGGAGGTCACACCTGAGCTGTCTTCAAGTGTAATGAGGAGAGGACATGGAGGTGCAGGTTGCAGCTTGTGCAGAGGCACAGGGATAGAACAGTAAGAGAAAGTCTGGAGCACAGCCAGCAGCTCCTATGGCTGAAGAGTAGTGACTGAGTTGGAACCAGTGGAGCTGGCAAAGTTCACAGGGGCAGATCCTCAGACAAGTTTGAACAGCAGAACAGGGGAGCCACTGAGGGTTTAAGGCAGAGGAGGAGTGATCTAACAGGATTGGCACCAGGGACAGATCTTCTGGTTGCAGATGAGCCACCAGAGAGGCTAGTGGGAAAGCAGTGGTCAGGATCCAAAGACAGGAGGTGCTAGTGGTGAGGGCAATGGGAATGGAGGGTGCGACAATGGAGATATTTATGGGATAGATTCAAAAGACCTTGATGAATGTGAACAGACGGGAGGTAAGGGGTGCCCCATTTCTAGCTGCAGACACAAAATGAATAGTGGTACCTGTCCCCAAAATAGGAAACATGAGAGGAGGAAAAGCACGTTTGGGATGGAGAGGGTGGGGAAGAGAGGTGGTCCCACCAGCAGGCAGCCAAAAGCAACCCTATAAGTCATCCATAAAGCTATTAATCAACTTGGCAGATGGGTGAGGCAGGTGGTGTCCTGCTGGTTGTGACATTCCTTGCTACTCCCTGGTGACAGCACCTGCTTGAACCCTGAACCAAAGTGAGATACATACAGGTTCATCCAACCATGCCACAAATGCTGTTAACCACCTGTCCTACACCCTGCACTGGGGACTCAGCAGCGAACACAGAAGACTCCCTGCCTTCCTGGGTTTACTAATGGGAAAGTGAGTACAAGAACATAAATGAATTCTAGGCTACTTCTGAACATGACAAGGGCTGCAGAGAAGCATGAGGTGGGGAAGGGAAATAGAGAGTGCTGGGAGTGGGGAGGAGGCTTAAACAGAGGGAATAAATGGAGAGAATTAAATAGAGTAAATGGGCCAGAGAAGGCCTCACTAGAAAAAGTGTTCATGGCTGGGTGTGGTGGCTCACACCTATAATCCCTGCACCTTGGGAGGCCGAGGCAGGCAGATTTCCTGAGGTCAGGAGTTCGAGACCAGCCTGGCTAACATGGTGAAACCCCGTCTCTACTAAAAACACAAAAATTAGCCGGGCATGGTAGTGCGTGCCTGTAATCCGAGCTACTCAGGAGGCTAAGGAATGAGAATCGCTTGAACCCCGAAGGCGGAGTTTGCAGTGAAAAAAAGATAAAGTGTTCTCTAAGCAAAGGTTTGAAAGAAGTGAGAGAATGAATCTTGTGGATCTCTAGGGGAAGAGCATTCCAGCAGAAGGTGGAGCAAATGCAAAGAGCAATATGTTTGGTGTGGCAGGAAAGGGATGAAGGGTAAAGTAGCAGTAGACAGTGAGGGACAGGTGGATAAATGGTTAGATTATGAGTTGTTTCGAGAGGCCCAGGGAAGGACTTTTCTTTTACTCTGCATGATACTGGAAGCCACTGGGAGGTTCTGGGCAGAGGTGTGACATGATCTAATGTCTGTAGGAGGAGGATTCATCTGTGTTGATGCTTAATGCTGATGGTTTGGAGCCGTTGCAATAATCCAAGTAAGAGATGCTGGTGACTGAGGCTGGAGAGGAGCACTGGACAGGTGGGAAGCCACTGCCCAAGGATGAGGCCATGGAGTGAACCCAGTGTGCTGTGATTGACACACGACCACTGATGATGGAAATTTCCAAAGTGGGGCTTTAGCCACAGAGAAAGGGGAGCAAGAGCAGATGGCCAGAGCCTGGAAAAGAGAAAGGAGGTTGGGAATAAGATAGACTTACAACCTTGGGTCATCAGAGCTGGGAGAATCCTTGGAAAGATGGATGATGCAGCACACTGACTTCCTGTGGCAGATGCGGGGGACCTCAGCATGGGCTAGCCCAAAGCCACACAGCAAGTTAGTGGCAGTGCCAGGACTGGGACCAGCAAAGCTGAGCTGCATCATCATGCTCCCGTGGGACCTGGGCCCAGCTGGAATAATGGAGCCAACAAACCATATGGGAAGACAATGAGCACAGAAAGCACTTTGAGGCACCTCCCATCAGAGTGGCCAGTTTACAGACAATTAAACACTCATCACTCCAAGGTGGTATTACTGTTCCCATTTTCCAGATAAGAAAGGGAGGCCAGTGGCTGGGCAAATTGACTCATGCCTGTAATTCCAGCACTTTAGGAGACCGAGGCAGGAGGACCACTTGAGGCCAAGAGTTTAAGACCAGCCTGGGAAGAATAGCAAGATACCGTCTCTACAAAAAGTAAAAAAAAAAAAAAAAAAAAAAAATAGCCAGGTTTGGTGTCACACATCTGGAGTCCCAGCTACTCAGGAAGCTGAGGCAGGAGGATCACTTGAGCCTAGGAGTTCAAGGTTGCAGTGAGCTATGATTATGCCACTTCGCTCCTGCCTGGGCTACAAAGCAAGACTCTGTCTCAAAAAATAAATAAATAAAATAAAATAAAGTGAGGCACGAAGAGATTACAGAACCCACCCAAGAGCACACACACACCTAGAGAGAAGGCAAATCTGACTCTTAAACACGAGCTTGTCTCCATGGGCTGCCGCATCTCCTGGGGTTCTGCTGCTATGGGACCTGGCAAAGAAGAGATTCACGTTTTTCAGCTACAGTCTTAAGTTCATCTAGAAAACGACGCTGCCCAGAGAACTGTGCCGGACCTCCAACATCTGCGGTTCAAGAAGGCGACCCTACAGGTAAAGACTGGCAGAGTGGAGGCTCCAAGTCCTTTCCACAGGTAGGAGAAATGTGCACGCTTGAGGAAAGACCGGCCCTCAGAGTGGTGGGCCCAGGCAGGTGGGCCTGGAACTGCTGGCCACAGGGAGCTACAGCAGGTCAGAGAGAGGGGAGGGCCCACTATGACCCAGTGCTTAAATAACAATGGGTTTCTGGGATTGGAGCTGCAGAGCCAGGAGCCCCAGTGCCCTTTCCTCCTCCCACCGCCCACCAAAACATGGGGTCCAAGATCTTCTGTTGTTGCCGAAGACCAGCGAGGGGTCTTCTACCACTGCTGGCTTCCACAATCCAAGAATGTTCCAACAGCATCATCCACGGTCCTTTAGTAGGTTCCAGGAGTGGGTGTATGATAGTGTCGGGAACATCTGATGATTCTCTGTGCCTCGGCCTCCCCAGCCACCTCCTGCTGGGACATGCCCAGATTTCCTTCAGCCTTCTGGGAGTGTGGAAAGGGCATACTCAAACCTGTAACGACACAACCTAAAGACTCTATGAGTTATTAGAGATTAGTTATTAGGTAGCAGATATTCGTTGAAATCACTGGCTTTAGTCCTCCATAGTAGTTTATTGATTCATTTAATTTCTCACTGAGTTTGTGGTATTTTATTAGATGGTAGTTTAAACTCTGCCTCGGCTGCTTACTGAATTTGGGCATGTCGCCGACCCTCCCTCTCTAAGCCTCAGCATCCTTCTCTCCAAAATGAGGATAACGATAATATATCGCCCACTGTGCAGGCTGTTAGAAGATGAAGGGAGACACTGTGTGTAAGTGAATGCATATGGCCACACACAAAGAAGACATTCAGCAAATGATATCTGTGGATGTGTATTAGGATCAGCTGGGCCATGCTGAGGTAATGAGTGAACTCTAAAATCTCCATTGCTTTACCCAGCTTGAGATCATTCTTAGCTCACACAAGCAAACTTTTATTTTTAAAGCCATGAATGATCTGAGGAGTCTCTGAGTGGAGTATGGCCAAGATAGGTTATTCACGTATCACTCAAAGCCTTTACCCAGGATAAGTTTATTCCTCTGTTCTTTCAGATCTGAACACAAATTCTCTCCACAGTGCTGCACCAAACAGACATCCACGCCTCCCCCATGACAAACGCGTGATGCTCAAGGCGTGCACCCTCAGGAGGCCATGAGCATTCTAGTCGGCGGCACCCACGTGGTCCCTGAGGCTGCATGGCTGCTGCGCTTCCATGAGGAAGAGGGTGGTGGACAGGAGTCATGAAGACTGATTCAGAAACTCCCCTGCAGGAGGAGAAGATGTCTAAGCCATCCCTGTGCCACCACCAAGAGTCACTCCAGCTTCTGAAAAAGCCACCGTTGGGGGAGCTGCCTCCAATTAAAGTCTGTGGTCACATCAGAGGAAGTGTCTCTCCTCCTTCCCCCTTTGCCAGCCCTACCTCTGTGATTCCCAAGAATTAGACCCTGGCACCTCTTGGAAAGAAATGCGGTTTTATCATTTTAACACATTAACACATTTTTTTTCAGTCACTCCTAACCAACCTAACAAGGAAGTGCTCTATTAGGAGAGGCCAGTTTGCATAACAGGCCGCTGTCATAAACGTCCAGAGCTTGAGGGCACACAATTCTGCTCACCTACTGTGCGACTCCATTTGACGCTCAGGGCCACAGGGAACAGCAGGGCAGGTTGTGAAAAACTCTGCAAACAGCAGCCCTAGAGTTATGCAACACGTAGCCGGTGCAGATACGCAGCACTGCTCGTGCTGAAACACGGAGCATGCGACTGTGATTACCATGCAGAGGACCCCACATGGTTTCCACATTAGCCAGGGAGCCAGGCACAGAAGTGTATCACTCTGCCATAACAGGGCAAACACTTGGAGAGCAAAATGACAAAGAAGCATTTTGCCACTGACTTGGGGATTCATGGAAGGCTTCCTGGAGGAGATGGGGCTTCAGTTTTCTGAAGGTTGAAAGGGAGTTAGCCGGCCGGGCGCGGTGGCTCAAGCCTGTAATCCCAGCACTTTGGGAGGCCGAGACGGGCGGATCACAAGGTCAGGAGATCGAGACCATCCTGGCTAACACGGTGAAACCCCGTCTCTACTAAAAAATACAAAAACTAGCCCGGACGCCTGTAGTCCCAGCTACTCGGGAGGCTGAGGCAGGAGAATGGCGTGAACCCGGGAGGCGGAGCTTGCAGTGAGCTGAGATCCGGCCACTGCACTCCAGTCTGGGCGACACAGGGAGACTCTGTCTCAACAAAAAAAAAAAAAAAAAAAAAAAAGAAAGGGAGTTAGCCAAAAGGAGAGGGGATGATATTCCAGAAGGAGGGAATACAATCAGCAAAGTTGGAAAATAGGGACACGACCCGGGAAGGCATGAGGGTAGCAAAGTACCAAGTCTGGAGTAACTCAAGTGAAAACCTGAGCCAGGGTTTGGTGGGAGGTGAGCAGAACACCAAGAGCTTTGTATCCAGGGAAAGGGAGCTGGACTCTATCTTGAAAATAATGGGAAGCCACAGATGAGTTTTAAGCAACAAAGTGACACAGTCCTGATTTCCGACTTTTGTACTATGAACAGTGCCTTAGTCTGTTCGGGCTACTAAAATAAAATACCATAACTGGGTGACTTACAAACAACAGAAGTTTATTTCTCACAGTTTTGGAGGCTGGGAAATCCAAGCTCAAGGCTCCAGCAGAATCAGTGTCTGGTGAGGGCCCGTTCCTCATAGAGGGCGCTTCTTGCTGTGTTCTCACATAGCAGAAGGGGTGAGGGGTCTCTCTCAGGCTCTTTCATAAGGGCACTAATCTCAATCATGAGGGCTCTGCTCTCATGACCTAATCCTCCTAAACCTCCCAAAGTCTGCAATTCTGAAACCATCACCTTGGGAGTTAAGATTTCAACATATGAATTTGAGGGGACATTAGACCATAACAAACAAGGTGAGTTGGAAGACAACGCCTTTTTGTTTGTTTGTTTGAGATGGAGTCTTGCTCTGTCACCCAGCCTGAAGGGCAGTGGCATGATCTCCACTCACTGAAACCTCCACCTCCCAGGTGCAAGGATTCTCCTGCCTCAGCCTCCCAAGTAGCTACAGGAACGTGCCACTACACCCAGCTAATTTTTGTATTTTTAGTAGAAACAGGTTTTTGCCATTTTGGCCAGGCTGGTCTTAAACTCCTGACCTCAGGTGATCCGCCCACTTCAACCTCCCAAAGTGCTGGGATTACAGGCGTGAGCCACTGCACCTGGCCAGAAGACAACTTATTAATTAACACTCCTTGTGCCTGCCCTGCCTCAGAAAAGTGAAGAATAAAGGAATATGGCCATGGGATTGTGGAGTAAAAGTCACACCTTCAATGAAAAGCCCATCCTGGCTACAATTTGAAGGACGGATTTTTTTTTTTTTTTTTTTTTTTTTTTTTGAGACAGAGTCTCGCTCTGTCATCCAGGCTGAAGTGCAGTGGCGTGATCTCAGCTCACTGCAACCTCCATCTCTCGAGTTCAAGAGATTCTCCTGCCTTAGCCTCCCAAGTAGCTGGGATTACAGGTGCGTGTCACCACGATTTGAGTATAATAATCGCAATAGACAGTCCGGTACATTGCTTACTCTGTGCCAGGTCCTCTTCTAAGTGCTTCATAAATATCAACCCAATCAGCAAAATAACCCAAAAAGGTTAGAACTATTACTACCTGATTTTACAGATTAGGGAACTGAGACACAGGTTAAATAAATCTTTTAAGGTTTACACTAATTCACATAAAGTGCCAGAGCTAAGACTTGAACTCAAAAACGCAACTGCAGAGTCCACACTTTTAACCACTTGGTTATGCAGCCCCTCGATAATGGTAGAATGACATTCAGTTATTGCTCTGGACCCCAAATTGACTGTTCATTGCCTGCTCTTCAAAAATGGAACTGGCCCTTTAAATATTTTTATGTTGGTAGTTGGTGCAATGTTAGGCTCTGTCAGGAGGGGGTGCTAGAGACATTGGAGGAGGAAGGGGCCTTCCTTCCTGGTTGTAAGGGGCCCATCTTAACAGCACACAACTCACAGCTTCTCCAACATCACCCTCCTGCAGTGCAGGCAACTTTTCCAGAACAGGAATCCTGCAGAGGATGGTGGTCAGTAGCACTTTGCAACTAACAGCTTCTCCTAGTGTCCCCCACAAATAGGAGGTGTGCCTCTAATCAGACACCGTTCCATGACAGATATCCCTGGCACCCAAGGGCAGACTCTAGAACATTCTCCCAGACTTCTCTGCCATTGTAAGCCACAGCCACCCCCTTCCCAGCAAGATCTGGATCTCAGCTGGGGATAGAGCCTGGGGGTGTTCTTTCTTAGTTCTAGGGGTGCTGGCTGCTCCTTATGTCCATTATTCCTATATTCTTTAAAGCTCTCCTGACTTCTTACCACTCCTTCATTACTCCAATCCCCTGTTCTAGTTAGTACTTACATTAAACTTCTCAAATTCAAATTGTTATGTGGTTTCTGTCTCCCAATTGGATCATGACTAATGCAGAAATCCAATTAAGAGGCAGGGTTTATGTCTGTGGCCCCAGAACTACAGGAGGCAGACACAGGAGGATCACTTGAGGCCAGGAGTTTGAGATCAGCCTGAGCAACACAGCAAGACTCCATCTCTACCAAAACAAAACAAAACAAATTAAGCAACTGCCTAGGTGATCAGGACAGACAGTGATACAGGCCTACAGTAGGGCAGCAGCAGTAAGGATGAAGAGGGCCTTGAGTCGTATTTCTCAAGCAAGGCTGGCCAATTCTAACTCAGAACCGTACAGGAAAGAAGATTCTGGAGAATGAGGTCCTTGTGGTATTGAGGCCAAGTGGACAACACACAGCAGATCACTTAATTTTGGGCTATTCCAAGCTGGAGGGGCCTGTGGGACATCTGGATGGCCATTATTAAGAAGGTTGGCAATATTTAGCAGGAAAAGGTAAAAGAACTATAGCTGGAAGGAAGCAGAGGGGCTTACCACATGTGTGCGGAGTTGTCAGCTCACAGCATTGTGGCACCTCTTCCCCATGGGATGAGTGAGACCCCACTGGCATCCGTTGGGTGAAGATACAGTTCACTTTCCCAGACCTCATGTCCAGAGTCCTCTTCCACTGCCCGTTCTCATACTGTATCCACTGGACCCACCCTCTTACCCAGATTCCCCTTGTCCTGTGCATTCCTCACCTCCTCCCATGCCAGGGTCCCACTTTCCTTCTCCAGCAAACCCCATGTTCCTTATTTCTTGGAGCTGCTTCCTGCAACAACTATAGCAGTGCTTTACACAAAAAAGATGCTCCTTAAATGTCACTTCCTATTTTGATAATTTAGAAACTCCTTCACAGAAGGGATGCAAAGAAGCCTCCATCCTGTGACTTTTTTAAAGAGCTCTCAGACACAGGGTGACATCTTTCTTTGAAGGATTCTCAAATAACAACAATAACAATAATCATGGAGGCCACAGCTGGACTTACTTCTGATCATGGCAAACTAGCTTATATCAGACCAACCCTCCTGCTGACAGCAGTTTAAAAGCAATTGTTTTTTTTTTTCTTAAGTGTGTTTGAATGCATCAGAGAGATATCAACATAGTGAGGACATGAGGGGCCAAGATGCTGAAGAGGAAAGTACAGAGAGAGGAGATGAACAATGAAGCCTTCTTATCCCCTTGAGGCACCTGCCAAGTCCTAAGCAGAGTCCAAGTAGCTGAAAAGCAGAGTAAAGCTTTCAGAAGTCTCACAGCTTGGGGTAACAAAAATTGGAGGTTTAGGACTCACCATGAAAGAGGAGTCCTGGTTAGAGAGATATATATATATTACATTTATATATATAATATAAATATATTATATATTAATATATATTAATACACATATATGTATATATACACACATATTTATATACATATATATATATTAGCTAAAACCCCTGAAGGGCTACAGCCTGAGAGTAAGGTGTAATCACAACTAGACTAGCTCTTACAAAGCCCAGGGTCAAGTTTATCTCAAGCCTACTTTTCCCAGAGGTAAAAGTAAATCCTGTCTGAGGGAAGATCCAGAGCCTTGTATATCTCCTTTGATATTTCATTTTTCAAAATATCTAGCATTTAATGAAAAATTACCATGAATATCAAAAAATAAGACCAACTGACTGAAGAGCAAAAGGAAAAAAAAAAACAGATATTGGAGTTTGCAGACATGAACTTTAAAAGCAGTACAATTAGCAGGGCGTGGTGGCTCACGCCTGTAATCCCAGCACTTTGGGAGGCCGAGGCAGGCAGATCACGAGGTCAGGAGATCAAGACCATCCTGGTAACACGGTGAAACCCCGTCTCTACTAAAAATGCAAAAAAAAATTAGCCGGGCGTGGTGGCGGGCACCTGTAATCCCAGCTACTCAGGAGGCTGAGGCAGGAGAATGGCGTGAGCCTGGGAGGCGGAGCTTGCTGTGAGCTAAGATCGCGCCACTGCACTCCAGCCTGGGTGATAGAGCGAGACTTCGTCTCAAAAAAAAAAAAGCAGTACAATTAAATATTGAGAAGAATAGATGACAAGATTGGTAATTTCATTTGAGAACTGGAAACTATTTTTTAAAAAACAAAATTGTGGAACTGAACGTTATGATAGATGAAATTAAAGACTCAGGCTGGGCATGGTGGCTCACACCTGTAATCCCAGTGCTTTAGGAGGCAGAGGCAAGAGGATTACTTGAGGCCAGAAGTTCGAGATCAGCCTGGGCAACACAGCAAAATCCCGTCTCAACAAAAAATTTAAAAATTGGCCAGGCGTGGTGGCACCTGCCTATCGTCCTAGCTACTTGGGAGTCTTAGGTCCCAGGAGTTTAAGGCTGCAGTGACCTGTGATTGTGCCCACTCCAGCCTGGGCAACAAGCAAGACCCTACCTCTTAAAAAAAAAAAAAAAGTTAGAAACTGGATTGACTTTTAAATGAAACATAGGGTTAACAAAAAAACTCAATTGATAGGATTAAACACAAATGAAGACAAGATTAATGGAGAAGACTAGTCAGTAGAAAATATCCAGACTGAATCACAAAGAGCCAAAAGAATGGAAAAATACCAAGAAGTGTCTTAGAGATATAGTGAAAAGGTCTAACACTTATCATTAGAGTCCTGAACAAGATGAGAGAAGAGGGTGAATGCCGTGATGAAAGATATCATGTCACAGATTCAAGATGTGCTGTGAACAAGCACAAGCAAGAAAAATACCTTAAAAGCTACAGCTAGGCACATCAGAATATAACTGCTAAAACTCATAGAAAATGTTAAGAGCAACAATGGGGCTGACAGATGACTTCTCAACAGAAACAATAGAAACCAAAGACATTTTCAAAAGGTGAAAAGAAAATAACTGCACTAACCTAGAATTCCTTACTTACCAAAAATATCTTCCAAGAACAAAAACAAAATACACACTTCTCAGCAAACAAAAATTGAATTCATCACAAGATCCGTACTGAAAGGAAAACACTAAAGGTATTTCTAAATATACTATACTAAATGTGATACTATATTGAAGAAAAATTCTAAAGTTAGTTCCAGGAGAAGAAGGATCCAAAATAGATGCACAGAAATACAGAAAGGAACGAAGGGTAATAAAAAAGAAATAACAAATAAAGAGTAATAAAAAGTAACGTGAATAAATCTAAATGAATATTGACTCTAGAAAGCATTAATAAGAATGTCTGTTGTGGCTTAAAATACAGAGAAAACTGAAATCCATGACAAGACTACCACAACAGGTAGAAAGGTGAAAGAACTGTATAGTTGTTGGGGCCAGGCCTGGTAGCTCTCACCTGTAATCCCAGCACTTTGGGAGGCTGAGGCAGGTGGATCACTTGAGATCAGGAGATCGAGACCAGCCTGGACAATATGGTGAAACCCTGTCTCTACTAAAAATACGAAAATTGTCAGGGTGTGGTGGTGCACACTTGTAATTCCAGCTACTCAGGAGGCTGAGGCGGGAGAATCGCTTGAAGCTGGGAGGCAGGAGGTTGCAGTGAGCCAAGATTGTGCCACTGCACTCTAGCCTGGGCCACAGAGGGAGACTCTGTCTCAAAAAAAAAAAAAAAAAAAAAAAAATTGTGTAGTTGCTGGGTTGTCCAGAAAATGGTAGAAGTAACCACTTATAATACACTTCAGTTAGTCAAGGATGCTTGTTAAATCTAGGATAAGAACTAAAAGAAAAGTATACTTCATATGCTAATAAAGGAGAAATTACCCAGAACAAACAACCTTAATCCAAAAGAAGGAAAAAAGACAGAAAAAAGAAAAGAACACAGTAAGAGAAAAACCAATAGAAAGACTTATTAGTAAGATGGTACATTCAAACCCAAGTCTATCAATAAACACATTAGACATAGTGTAGTAAATACTCCGAATTTAAAAAAATCTTAATTTCAAAAAAGCAAATCTTACATGCCTACAAGGGTGAAACCTTAAATGTAAGAATATGGAGGTCAAAAGTAAAAGGATGAACAAAGATATACTATGCAATGACTATTCAAAAGAAAGCTAATTTCCTCTCAGTAAGCAAGGAATAGAGAGGAAATTTTCTCAACTTGTTAAAGAATATCTCATTTGGGCATGGTGGCTCAGGCCTGAAATCTCAACACTCTGGAAGGCTGAGGTGGGAGGATCAACTCCAGGAGTTCAAGACCAGCCTAGGCAACAAAATGAGACCCCCATCTCTACAAAAAACTAAAAAAATTTGGCTGGATGTGGTGGCCCAGGCCAGGCACGATGGCTCACGCCTGTAATCTCAGCACTTTGGGAGGCCAAGGTTGGTGGATCACCTGAACTAAGGAGTTCAAGACCAAACTGAGCAACACTAACATGACAGAACCCTGTCTCTACCAAAAATACTAAAATTAGCCAGGCATGCAATGCATGCCTGTGGTCCCAGCTACTCAGGAGGCTGAGGTGAGAGGATCACTTGAGCCTGGGAGGCAGAGGTTGCAGTGAGCCAAGATCCCACCACTCCACTCCAACCTGGGTGACAGAGTGAGATTCCATTTCAAAAAAAAAAACAATTGGCCAGGTATGGTATAGACCCAGCTACTCAGGAGGATTGCTTGAGCGCCGGAGATCAAGACTGTAGTAAGCTGTGATCGTGCTACTGCACTCCAGCCTCCAGCCTGGGTGACAGAGTGAGACCCTGTCTCAAAACAAAACAAAACAAAACAAAAAAACTACTAGGGCTGGGCATGGTGGCTCATGCCTATAATCCCCAGCACTTTGGGAGGCCGAGGCGGGCGGATCACAGGGTCAAGTGATCAAGACCATCCTGGCCAACATGGTGAAACCTGATCTTTACTAAAAACACAAAACAACTAGCTGGGTGTGGTGGCACACGCCTGTAGTCCTAGCTACTGGGAGGCTGAGGCAGAAGAATTGCTTGAACCCAGGAAGTAGAGGTTGCAGTGAGGCGAGATGGGGCCACTGCACTCCAGCCTGGTGATGGAGCAAGACTCTGTCTCAAAAACAAAACAAAACAAAACAAAACAAAAAAACCTACCAAAAAGTCCGGAGCTAACATTATATTTAATAGTGAAGGCCAGGCATGGTGGCTCACGCCAGTAATCCCAGCACTTTGGGAGCCCAAGGAGGGCAGATCACCTGAGGTCAGGAGTTTGAGACGAAGCTGGCCAATGTGAAGAAACCCCGTCTCTACCAAAGAAAAAAAAAAGTATAAAAATTAGTCGGGTATGGTGGTGCAGATCTATAATCCCAGCTACTCGGGAGGCTGAGGCAGGAAAATTGCTTGAACCCAGGAGATGGAGGTTCCAGTGAGCTGAGATCACGCCACTGTACTCCAGCCTGGGCAACAGAGCAAGACTCTGTCTCAAAAAAAAAAAAAAAAATAGTGAGACACTAGAAACTCCCACTACAATCATAAACAAGGCAAGAATGTTCCCTCTTACCACTACTCTTCAACATCATACTGGAAGTCCAAGCCAATGAAATAGGACAAGAAAAGGAAATAAAAAGTATGCAGATATACAGATGAGGAAGGAAGAAATAAACTGTCTTTGTTTACAGGTTCCGAGATGATTATCTCATCAACAAAAGAATCAACAAAGAAACTCCTAAAACTAATGAGAGATTATAGCAAGGTTGCAGGATACAATATGAATAGATAAAAGTCAATCACTTTCCCATATATTAGCAATGAACAAATGAAATTTGAAACTAAATATACAATACTATTTTTATTAGCACCCCAAAAAATAAGATATTTAGGTATAAATCTTATAAATCTAACAAAATATGTACAAGATCTGTAAGAAAAATTACAAAAAAAAACTGTAGGAAAAGGGAAAAACCTCTACAAAACTGATAAAAGAAATCAAAGAACAGCTAAATAAATGAAGATAGATTCTATGTTTGTAGACAGAAATCAATATGGTGAAAATGTCAGTTCTTGCAACTTGATCTATGGATTTGATGCCATCCCAATCAAAATAAACAGTGAGTTGTTTTGTGGATATTGACAAACTGATTCTAAAGTTTACATGGAAAGGCATAAGACACACAATAGCCAAATCAACATTGAGAGAGAAGAACAAAGTTGGAGGACTCACAATATCCAATTTCAAGACTTACTATAAAGCTACAGTAATCATGACAGTGTGTTTTTGGGAAAGAACAGACACATAGATCAATGGAACAAATAGAGAGCCCAGAAATAGACCCACATAAGTATAGTCAACTGATCCTTGGGAAAAAAAAAGCAAAGGCAATACAATGGAGCAAAGAGAGTCTTTTCAACAAATGGTGCTGGAACAATATGCAAAAACTTAATCCAGATAGAGACCTTACATCCTTCAGAAAAACTAACTCAAAATGAATTACAGACCTAAATGTAAAAACACTCAACTATAAGATAACATAGGATAACATAAACTAGAAGCCAACAGCAGCCAGCAGCTGCAGAAGAAACGTCCCCCACTGACTGAGCCCTTACTGTGGACCAGGCTCTGTGCTTCACATCAATCGCTTCCATTAACCCCCCTTATTATCACACTCCCCCCTTAGTAGATGAGGAAATTAGGTACAGGAAGTACAGAAAGAGTGAGTATCTGGCCCAAAATCAACGGTTTGCTCTTTATCTCCTTGCTATGTTATCTCTGGATGCTGAATTCCAGAGATTTGACTAAAATCTTTATTGACATAAATATACCCCATGGCACTGAAATAGGTGAGGTCTGAGGCAGACTGAATAGCCTTAACTGTTAATGACCTGCTACATCAACAAAAATATACATCAGGTATCTACAATATACATGACAAAAAAATTTTTAAGCAACAATTTATTGAGTTTTCACTCAAGTTTAGAATTCAAAGTTGCAAGCACTTGACACTTTTTTACATCATTATTTAATCCTTACTACAACAACCTGCCAAGTACATGCTCTCATCCCCATCCTACAGATGAGGAATGAGATTCAATGAGAGGAAGAACATTGTTCTTAAGTGGAAGAACTTGAATTAGAATAAATGGAACTCTAGAATCCATGCTTCACTCTCACTCGAAGACATCGCACTGCCTCCACGATGGCCACAACTATCACTAACACAGAGCCTTAAGACTTAGGAGCTGGCTGGGCATGGTAGTTCACACCTGTAATCCCAGCACCATGGGAGGCCAAGGCAGGAGGATCACTTGAGGCCAGGAGTTCAAGACTAGGCTGGGCAACAAGACCCTATCTCTCTGAAAAAATTACATTTAAAAAAAATAAATAAAAATTAAATAAAATTTAAAAACTGATGAGCATTCTTGTGTGTAGTATGCGATCTTCACAGCAACCCTGTAAAGTAGGTGAGACAGAGATCATAGGGATTTTATAAGTGAGGAAACTGAGGCACAGATGCAGAGAAATGTACATTGTGGGCATACCCTGAAAGCCCTACCCACTAGGTGAGACCATCATCCATTCTAAAGAAAGGAAAAGGCAGGAAAAGAAACACACATCAAAGGTTCTTAAGTAGACCTTAAAATTGAAAAACTGCTGCTTTGTCATTTACAAACACATTTTTATTCTCTGTTATTTACTTACCAGGATTCTAGGACTGAATGAGAAATACAGGCTTCTTTCTATTGGTCATATTCACAGCCAACATTTCCTCTGTGCCAGGTCAGAAAGACAGTGGTCACCTCCGTGAATAATTTCCTTGAGCAAAACTGCTCTCAGCCTTGACTAAAGCAGCCTTTCCAGGGGCTGGTCTATACCCATGGTCTCTCTTCTCTGGCACACAGAAAGTGAATGGTCAGACTCATCTCTTGAATGGTGAGCCACGTGCTTATTACATTTCTTGCTCTCCAGATCCACTTTATTAAAAAGTGAAATGACAATCAGAACGGTTAAGTGACTTAGCCAAGGTCACACAACTTGGAAGCAGCAGATCAGGAAGAAAATTCCAGGTCTGCTAGGTAGGCCAGTCTTCTGTCCAAGGGCATCCTAGGCCCAGGTCATCTCAGCCATGTGGGGTTGCCAGATGTTTCTGCATCTGGATAGACAGGTCAAGAGCTACGAAGGGGCAGAATAAGCTAGAAATTCCCAGAACTTTGGACCTAGAAGGGCCCTTAAAAATCATCCAGGCCGGTTGTGGTGCCTCACATCTGTAATCCCAGCACTTTGGGAGGCCGAGGCGGGCGGATCACCTGGGGTCAGGAGTTCAAGACCAGCCTGGTTAACATGGCAAAACCCCATCTCTACTAAAAATACAAAAAAAAGTATCCAGGCATAGTGGTGCACACCTGTAGTCCCAGCTACTTAGGAGGCTGAGGCATGGGAATCACTTGAACCCAGGCGACAGAGTTTGCAGTGAGCCAAGATCGTGCCACTGCACTCCAGCCTGGGTGATGGTGCAAGATTCCATCTCAATTAAAAAGAAAAAAAAAAAAAAAATCATCCAATCCACCCATTATATAGATGGGCAAACTGAGGACCAGGCAAAGAAAGCAACTTGCCAAAAATTACACAGCTTGAACTGGCAGATCAGGTCCAGAACCCAGGTCCATAGCAATGTCATCATTCAAGTGAGTTTGGACAGCAATCTGCAAAAGCTGCTGTGAGGATGGCAAAGCAATCAATCTACCGGATTTTTTTTTTTCCTTAGTGGTCCAGGTCATGCACAAAAAGTACAAGGTGTAGTCTCTGTCCTTAAGGAGTTTACAGTCTAGTTAGAAAAACTGGCATATACACAGGAAAACAAAATCAATACCATAAAACATCAGAACAGGCAACAGCTGTATCAAGAATTTAAAGGAGGCAGAGAGCAGCAGGGTTGGCTGTGTGGGAAGGCTTCCTAAAGAAGGGCTTAAGAAAGCTGGACTTTGAAGCATGAATAGGAGTCCAACAAATGGAAAGGAATAGGTATGTCAGTCCAGGAAAGAGCTTCAACCCATAAAGGGGTTTTGTGGGAGATGAAGCCAAAATCGCAGATGAAGGCTAGGTCTTGGGGGCTGGGGATCCTTCAGATACCAGGTCAGGGCATTTGGACTTGGGTCGATGAAACAATAGGTCTTCAAACTTGTTTCAGGAGCAGATCACTTGGAAGCCTCTGAGCTCTTCACAGAATTCCACAAGTGGCTGATCACACTTCATTCCAGGACAGTGTTTGTGTCGGGAAACATAACCAGTGTTCTACATCTGTAATATAAAACCACAGCCACAAGCGTGCATGCCTGTGAACAAAGTAAGTCCTCAAGTCAAACAGGATCAATCTTTCTCAAATATTCCTGTCAACAGTTATCTGCCCTTGATCTCTTTCTTCTGTGTCTTCTGTAGCCTGTATACTGGTAGACAACATGTACACGTACCACTGCTTTTCACAAAATATGGGGGAGAAAAACATAAAAAATTGAGAGAATTCTGAAAACATTTTTTCTTTATATTGGAAAAAGGCAGTCTGATAATTTTAGGGGTTCAAGGCAACGCCACATAGAACAGTATTCTCTCTGAGCCTCAGTTTCCCCATCTGGCATGAAGGGGTTGGAAATGGAAACATCTGAGGCCAAGTTTTGGACACATAATTTGCCCTGTCTGGTCATCTTCATGCCTCCTGGGCTCTCTGGACAATGAAAGCGATAGGGGTCCAGTCCTTCCATACGTGTCCACAGTTCTAAGCAGCAGAAAGAGTAGCTTTGGTGGGACTAGCTCTGTAACCATCAGCTCCTGCAAAGGCCAGGGGGTCAGCATGAGATGTCAAACAGCATGAGATTTGTGTGCTGGGCCCTGGAGTGAGCACAACACCCCAGTGGCTGACATCACGAGCCCCTTTTGGAGTGCCCCTAGATGCTTCTCTCCTCACCTGGGGCTCCCCATTGGCCATCTTGGGCTCCTGAAGCCTTCCCGACTGCTCAGTCTTGGAGGAACATGAGTACCTTCATCCCTAGGTCACCTGGCCAGGAACGGGCAGCAACCTGTGCCCAGGACGTAGGCTTCTATGAGCTGGCAGGGGCATGGAATTCTCGGAGAGTTCGTGTGTCGTGTCCCCATTGCCTGAGGGAGCTGGGAGGTCACTAGAAGCCGGATGTAGTAGCCGCCAAACACTGCCAGCAGCTGGCGCGCCATTTCCTAGAAGAGGCAGGGAAGCAGATTGAATACCACAGGGGAGCCCCTTGAGGAAAAACGGCTTAGGCACCAGGGGAAGGCCACACTGCTTTCTTGCCCCTGGACCCAGGAGTGATGCTCACTAGGAAGAACCAGGCCAGGTCAGCACCTGGGACTCTCAGAAGATGTCAGCCTGGTCCAGAAGCCCAGCTCTGCAATCCATGGCCTGTGGGGCTCCTGCAGCTTCAGTGTCCTCATTGCCAAGGTGGGTAACTAATTACTGAATGGCAATAATAATACGCACAAAAAAAATACGCAACCTCGAAGCCCTAGAGAAATTACCTAATTTCTAATTATCTAATTTTTTAAGCCTAGTTGGCCGGGCATGGTTGTTCACACCTGTAATCCCAGCACTTTGGGAGGCCAAGGTAAGAAGATCACTTGAGGTCAGGAGTTTGAGACCAGCCTGGGCAACAGAGCAAGACTCTGTCTCTACAAAAATAAAAATTAAATTAAAAATATATTTCAAAAGCATAAAAAGAAAGTAAACCTAGCCAGCCACAAATACATTCTTTTTCCACTTTCAAATGTCTATGAGTCTGTCAAGTACGTGAGATCAAAGTGACTCACTTGAAGAAAATTACTAGTTAAATGTGGAGGTGGGGAGAGGAATATTCCCATTACAGCAGAATTCTTTAATTCATATGAGGTACCTTGTAGATTTGTTTACACAAGTACTCCTAACATATTAAAAGAAACTGCTTACATTTAAATATGACACTGACAGTAAAAGAAAAAAAAGAAAGAAAAACATAAAAAAGGGAAAAAAAAGAGATTGATTACCAAAATTAGGTTTATCACAAAAGGACAAGTACTGTATGATTCCACTAATACGAGGCACCTAGAGTAATCAGTTCACAGGGAGAGAAAATAAAATGGTGGTTTCTAGGGGTTGAGGGGAGGGAGGAAGAAGGAAAGGGGAAGTTAGTGTTTAAAGGGCACAGAGCTTCAATTTGGGAAGACGAAAATATTTTGCAGATGGCTGATGGTGATGGTTGCATAACAATGTAAATGTACCTGATGCTGCTGAACCATATACTTAAAATGGTTAAGATGGTAAATTTTATATTATGTATATTTGCCACAATAAAAAAATTTTAAGTAAAAAAGAATTTAAAAATTGCATTTAATGTACTTTTTTTTCTTTTTTAAAGACACAGTACAGCCGGGTACAGTGGCTCATGCCTGTAATCCCAGCATTTTGAGAGGCCAAGGCGGGCAGATCACTTGAGGTCAGGAGTTCGAGACCAGCCTGGTCAACATGGTGAAACCCCATCTCTACTAAAAATCCAAAAACAATTTAGCCGGGCATGCTGACACATGCCTGTAATACCAGCTACTTGGGAGGTTGAGGCAGGAGAATCACTTGAACCCAGAAGGCAGAGGTTACAGTGAGCCAAGATCGCACCATTGCACTCCAGCCTGTGCAAAAAGAGCAAAACTCCGTTTCAAAAAAAAAAAGACATAGGATCTTACTATGTTGCTCAGGCTGGTCTTGAACTCCTGGGCTCCTGCCTTGGCCTCCCTACAGTGTTGGGATTACAGGTGTGAGCCACTGTGCTAGGCCTTACTGCACATTCTTATTAACACAGTTGGTCTGTAAAGATCCATTCACTGGTATAGAAAATGGGATCTCAGGGGAAATGCTTAAATTCCTTAAGCATAGTGTTGAAGCTCTTTCACAATACTTGTGTCCACTCTGAATGTAATGAAATAAGGTGTGGGTTACACTAGGTATGTCTGTAGAGTTAGTAATTAAGAATAGGCTTTAAAGTCAAAAAGGCCAAGAGGGAATTTCAACTCAGCCACTCTATGACTAACCCAGAGCAGTCACTTCACATTATTGAGCCCATTTCCTCATTGGTAGAATAAGGAAAATAGTAGCACTGACCCCTGTAAGTTAGAGTGAGGATTAAAGAGACTAATAGAGGCCGGGTGCATTGGCTCACCCATGTAATCCCAGCACTTTCGGAGGCCAAGGCAGGTGCATCACCCGAGGTCAAGAGCTCGAGAACAGCCTGGCCAACATGGTAAAATGCCGTGTCTACTAAAATTACAAAAATTAGCCGGCCATCGTGGCAGACGTCTGTAATCCTAGCTACTCAGGAGGTGGAAGCAATAGGATCGCTTCAATCCGGGGGGTGGAGTTTGCAGTGAGCTGAGACCACACCACTTCACTCTAGCCTGGGCAGAAGAGTGAAACTCCATCTCGGGGGAAAAAAAAAAAAAAAAAAAAGGGAGAGACTAATAGACAGAAAGCATTGAGTCCGGTGCCTAGTTCTCCACAAATGGCATCAATATCTTTCCGTCATTATCACTCAAAAAAGCAGAAACCCCACATGGTTCATAAGATTAGCTTTTGTTTCAAGTTATCCTTTGTGCTAGAAAATATAAAACACCAAATAGTTTACCACTCACCAGCTCAGATCGGTCTTCTCGCCAATTTACTCTAAAATCAATAATATAAGAAGCAAAGAACCATAGCAAGAACATTGGCTTACTTAGAATCAGCAGGGCTGGCTTCTGCCCTGGGCTTACTGCACTCTCCCTTTCTGGCAACCTTGGGCAAGTCAGCTGACCTCTTGGAACCTTATTTCACCCATCAAGGAAGAAGGGAAAATAATTCATACCTCGAAGAGTATGCTAATGAATTTTATGCATGAGAAAAATCCGTAAAAATGTAAGAGGTCATTATTACGGTCTTTCCATCTTTTACAGGCCCTGGGTTCCTACTGAAATGTGACCATCTGGCACAGGTTGAGACTTGGGCATCGATTATATTTTTCCTAACTAAATTATAAGGGCAGCTACTTTAAAAACATGTGCACACACACTTGATACTCATGACAGGAAATTGTATTACTATTAGTTGGAATGAATCTGAGAATAATCATTTAAAAGACCCATATTTAATGGGCTATTGCACAAAAACCCACAGATGCATGTCACAAGAAAGTACATAACCTTATCAATCTCTTCTCTTAAAAAAAAAAAAATCAATAGGATAAAGTGAAGAGGTTAATACATTTATCATTTCTCTCTTTTTTTTTTTTTTTTTTTTTTAATATTTTGGCAGGGCACGGCGGCTCACACCTGTGATCCTAACACTTTTGGAGGCCGAAGCGGATGGATCACTTGAGCTCAGGAGTTCAAGACGAGCCTTGGCAACATGGTAAAACCCCGTCTCTAAATAAAAATTTAAAAATTTATATAAAAAGATAAAAGATTTTGGGCCGGGCGCGGTGGCTCACGCCTGTAATCCCAGCACTTTGGGAGGCCGAGGCGGGCGGATCACAAGGTCAGGAGATCGAGACCATCCTGGCTAACACTGTGAAACCCCGTCTCTACTAAAAATGCAAAAAATTAGCCGGGCGAGGCGGCGGGCGCCTGTAGTCCCAGCTACTCGGGAGGCTGAGGCAGGAGAATGGCGTGAACCCGGGAGGCGGAGCTTGCAGTGAGCCGAGATCGCGCCACTGCACTCCAGCCTGGGCGACTAAGCGAGACTCTGTCTCAAAAAAAAAAAAAAAAAAAAAAGATAAAAGATTTTAATAGAGGCCAGGCATGGTGGCTCACACCTGTAATCTCAGCACTTTGTTCAAGTGAGCCACCGCACCACCCTGTCACTTTCTTTTTTAAATAGTGCTACCTGCAGGCTTCCTACTCCCCACCAGTACAAAAAAGAAAGTCTGGGCTGGTTTGGACCTTGAATTCCCAAACCTCTTGGCTAAAAAGATATAAGTGCTCTTCTGAAGTTTCAAATGTCACCTGAGGTCACCATCACTGCTTGTCTCCCCGACAGTGGGTCTGTCCTCATGATGAGAAGAAGGTAGCACAAGCTGCAAACCACATTTTCAGATTTCTGGTCTGCCAGTGCTGAGCCATAGCCAAGAGGCAGCGTGGATGGCAGGACCCAAGGGAACTCTGGGGCGGGAGGAATTGGAATTCAACAGAAATGCAAAGAAGTGGGAGGTCGAGGCAGGTAGATCTCTTGAGCCCAAGAGTTGGAGACCAGCCTGGGCAACATGGCAAAACCCTGACTCTAATAAAAATACAAAAAATTAGCCAGGCATGGTGGCACATGCCTACAGTATCAACTACTCAGGAGGCTGAGGTGGGAGGATTGCTTGAGCCTGGGAAGTTGAGGCCACAGTGAGCAGTGATCACACCACTGCACCCCAGCCTGGGTGACAGGAGTGAGACCCTGTCTCAAAATAAAACGAAACAAAAAAAAATGCAAAGAGGAGTCAACTATCTAACTGCAATTAAAGTAGATGAATGAATGGTTGGATAGATGAATAAATAATTGATTAATTGACTAAGATCCAAATATTTGTCAATATGTTCATGGTTAAGTAAGTTATAATCTATCAACATGCAACTACCCATCCAATGCAACCATCAAAAAGAATATCCAAGATATTAAATAATGCAACAAAAAGTCCCAACAAATATAAAATGCTTAACTATTTTTTTAAGTGCTAGGGTGAAGAATGAAAAGATCGAAAACTCTGAGCTAGATTTGTATAGTGTCTACCAACTGAGAGAAGCTATGTCCCGGGGAATCTAGGAAGCCTCCACATATGCAATTCCCCCGAGGGAGGATGGCCCCAACTATCCCCAGTGCCTGTTACCTCCGGCTCGGCCTCAGGAACGAGCTGATGAAGCTCAGTCTGCACGAGTGGCCTCTCGTTAGGACAAGAATTGCCAGGCAGGAGAGGAGCATCCTCCAAGTCCTCAGGCCCCTCCGCTGTTACAGGGCTCACCCCAGTCTCCATGACAACACACAACTGGCTCAGTCTGCTCCTCAGCAAGGACTGCAAAGGAAACAGAGAAGGGGCTCAGGAGTGCCTAAATCAGGTGGTATCTGCGAGGCTGAGTCCCTCCCCAGGCTGCAGACAGAGCAGAGGATGAGGTCTCAGACTCAGACGATGACCTCAGAAAAAGCTGGTCACATGGGTGGTATTACATAATTCCCTACAGATGGTCATTAATAGTTTCTAAATATTTTTCCTTTTATGGTCAGGCACAGTGGCTCACACCTGTAATCCCAGCACTTTGGGAGGCCGAGGCGGGCGGATCACTTGAGGCTAGGAGTTCAAGACCAGCCTGGCCAACATTGTGAAACCTCGTGTCCACTAAAAATACAAAAATTAGCTGGGCGTGGTGGCGCATGCCTGTAGACCCAGCTACTCGGAAGGCTGAGGCATGAGAATTGCTTGAACCTGGGAGGCAGAGGTTGCAGTGAACCAAGATGGTACCATTGCACTCCAGCCTGGGTGACAGAGCAAGACTCTGCCTCAAAACAAACAAATAAACAAATGCCTTTCCTTTCATGCCCTCACTTGCTCAAAACAGCCTGGGATGTGGGTATCTTTATCCATATGTTGCAAATGAATAAACTGAGACTCAAAGCCCTGCCTGCGGCCACATAGGAACTAATGAGCCAGATTCAGGGCTAAGTTACAACTCTGACTTCAAGACCCACTGCAGCCGGGGCTCAGAAAAGGCTGATCCTAGAGAAGGAGTCCAGGCTTCAGCGACAGGAGGCCTGGCCTCCAAACCTGGGCATCACTAGCCAGCTTTATGACCACAGGCCGGTAATAGGTCATCCTGGAGACTGTTTCCTCCTCTGCAGAAGCAGAGCAAGATCCCTCTGGTTTTCTTAATAAATGGTAGAAAGGCACTGTGAACAAGTAAAAGTTGCCTCAATGCATGATACTTTGGGATCCACCAAAATTTATTATTAGTATTATAATTATAAAGAAATATATGGCTGGGCGCGGTAGCTCACACCTGTAATCCCAGCACTTTGGGAGGCCAAGGCAGATGGATTACCCGACGTCAATTCAAGACCAGCCTGGCCAACATGGTGAAACCCCGTCTCTACTAAAAATACAAGAAATTAGCCAGGTGTGATGGCAGGCACCTGTAATTCCAGCTACTCAGGAGGCTGAGGCAGGAGAATCGCTTGAACCCAGGGGGCGAAGGTTGCAGCGAGCCGAGATCGTTCTACTGCACTCCAGCCTGGGCAACTGAGTGAAACTCTGTCTCAGAAACGAAAAAAAAAAAAAAGAAAAGAAATATATGCTCACCATAGGAAATGTGGAAGAAGCAATGAGTTAAAAAGAAGCAGAAAAGCAGCCATAATTCCCTAGGCAAAAACAAGCACTGATTGCTCGTAGGTATTCTTCCAAGTAACTTTTTCTTAGACATTTTCCCACCCTTAAGATAATGCAATCGATACAACTTGGCCTCCTGGCTTTTGCTTTGTTTTGCTTTTTCACTGAAGATATCTTACCTCTTGGCTAGTCTTCATTTCTTGAACATGATCAGACAAAAACTGCACACAGTTCTCCAGGTCGAAGTAGACAAACCAAAGCTGTAGGGAGAAGCAGCAGTGACCACTGTGGCTCAAAGCCAGCCCAACCCTGAATTCCCCCTCCCTGAGACAGTCCTATTTAGCCTGCTGTCTGGCAGGAACGTGCCATTTGGCTCCCTCCCAGAGTTCCACACCACGACCACATCTCACTTGCATGGTTGGTAGAAAAATGGCTTTGTGTGCAGGTTTAGAAAAGGTCAAACCCTAGGCCAGATGCAGTGGCTCACACCTGTAATCCCAGCACTGTGGGAGGCCGAGGCAGGCAGATCACTTGAGGCCAGGAGTTCAAGACCAGCCTGGCCAACATGGTGAAATCGCTATCTCTACAAAAAATACAAAAAAATAGCTGGTGTGGTGGTGGACGCCTGTAATCCCAGCTACTCAGGAGCCTGAGGCACAAGAATCGCTTGAACCCAGGAGGTGGAGGTTGCAGTAAGCCAAGATTGTACCACTGCACTCCATCCTGGGTGACAGAGCAAGACTCTGTCTCAAGAAAAAGGAAAGGGAAAGGGAAAGGGAAAGAGAAAGGAAAGGAAAAGAGAAAAAGTTAAACCCTGTTTAAAATGGCTGTGGCTCCATTTCCCACAAGCTGCCGAGCATCCCAGACAGACTCTGAACCCTCCTGGACATCACCTGTCCACCTGAGGCCACCTTCATCCTCAATGGGCGGGGCGTGAACATGCAAATGAGTGAAACCCTTCAGAGCTGACACCTGCAGCCCACAACCAGGTCTGAGGTAATCAACCTGGGTGCTTGTGGGGAGAGAAGCAGGGTGAGAAGTCCGTACCCCATCTGTGCCTCCCCTTCCACCCCAGGGGCCAGCCAGGCTAAACTTAACCAGACCGAAATCCTCCACGTTCATGTTACAACATCCTGTCAAGACCACAGCTGCTGCACATCCTAATTGAAATTCTCAGAGAAACTGGTGGCCCTTGTCCCAAACTCCCATCCACTGGCCACCTTCTCTGGTTCCCAGACCTCCTTCCTCTTAATGACTGACCCATGAGGCCCAAAGTCACAGCCTTCTTGCCAACTATTCTCCCAATGTCTTACCCACAAGGGAGGATTTCTCAAATGATTCCTTTAAAGCTTTTTACTATGAAAATTTCCAAGCATATACGGAAGTAGATGACAGCAACCCATCCTCCTGCTGCAACTGTTCGGTCACCTCATGACCACTCTTGTTTCATCTTCATCCTCACTTGGTACCCATCCCCAACACCCCCACCTCCACTGCACCCCCCAGGGAATCTGAAGGACAGAAGGACATCCCAGATAGTGTATCATCTTATCCCAAGACACTATTTTGAAACCGAAAGAATCCAGTTGCCTAAAAAGATGTGTCCATTTTTTTTTTTTTTTTTTTTTTTTTTTGAGACAGGGTCTCACTCTGGCAGCCAGGCTGGAGTGCAGTGGTGGGATCACAGTTCACTGCAGCCTTGACCTCCCGTGCTCAGGTGATCCTCCCACCTCAGCCTCCCAAGTGGCTGGGACTATAGGCATGCGACACTATGCCCAGTTAGTTTTTGTACTCTTTGTAGAAACAGTTTGCCATGTTGCCCAGGCTTGTGTTGACTCTTAGATTCAAGCAATCCACCTGCCTCAGCGTCTCAAAGTGCTAGGATTACAGGTATGAGCCACTGTGCCCAGATGATGTGTCCATTCTTTTTTTTTTTTTTTTGGGGGGGGGGACAGAGTCTCGCTCTGTTGCCCAGGCTGGAGTGTGGAGTGTAGTGGCACGATCTCGGCTCACTGCAACCTCCACCTCCTGGGTTCAAGTGATTCTCCTGCCTCAGCCTCCAAAGTAGCTGGGACTACAGGTGCATGCTGCCATGCCCTGCTAATTATTTTGTATTTTTAGTAGAGACAGGGTTTCACCATGTTGCCCAGGCTGGTTTCAAACTCCTGAGTTCAGGCAATCCACCCGCCTCAGCCTCCCAAAGTGCTGGGATTACAGACGTGAGCCACCACGCCCAGCCCATTCTTTTTTTTTTTTTTTTTTTGAGACGGAGTCTCGCTCTGTCGCCCAGGCTGGAGTGCAGTGGCCGGATCTCAGCTCACTGCAAGCTCCGCCTCCCGGGTTTACGATTCTCCTGCCTCAGCCTCCTCAGTAGCTGGGACTACAGGCGCCCGCCACCTCGCCCGGCTAGTTTTTTTTGTATTTTTTTAGTAGAGAAGGGGTTTCACCGTGTTAGCCAGGATGGTCTCGATCTCCTGACCTCGTGATCCGCCCGTCTCGGCCTCCCAAAGTGCTGGGATTACAGGCTTGAGCCACCGCGCCCGGCCGCAGCCCATTCTTTAGTCATCTATCCATCCACGCATTCATCTAACACATGCCAAGTCACTCTGCATACCAATGGATAAAGGAGATTGGAAGATAAACGAGGCTAAAAAGGACCCCCACATTCCAGGAGCTCCCAGTCTACAATGTCACACTTGAACTGCCGAGAATCTTGTGATGCCATCTGCTTCACTCCAATGTTAGGCAAGATCATCTTATATCTACACCATCTCGGGTGTGATAGGTTCCACAAACATAGGGACCTGCATGTGTTCTCTGCTGCAGCCTCAATCCCTGGGACAGTGCCTGGTACATAATAGGCTCTCAATAAACATTCATGGAGTAACTGAGGCAGGTGCGTGAGGAGCCTCTTCCCAGGTCCCCCGTGCACACCTACCCCTGGGCTCCCACCAGGCAAGGGGCAAAGACTGGTGAGAAGGCAGATGTGGTGCCGAGGAGGTTTTGCTATTCCACCGGGTAGATCAGGCATGGATGGAGGAACAGGAGAGTTCAGCCAGGATCAGGAGATCTGCCCTAACTGTGTTCCGACCCACCCTGCGACTCCATACTAGTCACTTTGAGATCTCCCCACAACCTTTGGGGCAAAGAGAATGACCAAGCCAGGCAGACAAGGCCTTCAGCATCTGACCTGCCTCTCCGGCCTCATCTCTCCCCGCTGTGTCACTCTGGTGTAGCCCCAGCCATGGTCAGCTCCGTGCAGCCCTTCAAAGGGACCCTGTGTACCTTGCCTCTCAGCCTTGTCGGGGGCTGTCCCTTTGCTATAAGGCCAGAGAGGCTACTGTGGACTATCTCACTGTATGCCTGTCATCCTCTGCCAGGACAGGGACCTTGTATGGGCCCCTCAATGTCGTCAGTGTCCAACCGAGGGCACAGCACATAGGAGGCTCCGTCTGTCTGCTGAATAAATGCCAGGTGAGCAGCAAGGTTTGGGCGCTATCTGCGCTTCCCTTCCAGCCCTGCCACGTGGAGGTTCCAGGCCACTGGTTACAAAACAGAGAAGGTGTCTTGAGGAAGAAACACCAGGGCAGGGAGGAAGGAAAGGGCTGCCGACAGCCATCTCATTAGCAGACTACTGCAGACACTGTGCAGGTTGGGAGAACATGAGGCCACTGCTCTCCATTAGCCCAACGTAAAACTGGGCCATCAGGAAGAGGTCACTATGAGACACAGCACCTGAATCACACTCTGGCATCCTTCCACCGTGTCTGTCACCCCCAGCAGCACCCGATGTCTCAGGAGGGCTCCATTGGCAGCTGCCAGCCTCAGGTCCGTATTGGTGTTGGCCTGTAAGACAAATGCCAGGCCCATCACCAGACCTCCACGCTACTGGGGAACTCCCGGGCTCTGGGCAGTAGAAACACACCATCCCACCCCTAGATGCCAAGGGACAATCCCCACCCTCAGGACTGTCCCATTTCCTCCCCTATTAAATGGGCTGGGGTGGAGGCAGGTGCAGTGACTCATGCCTGTGATCCCAGTGCTTTGAGAGACTAAGGCAGGAGAATTTCTTGAAAACGGGGGTTTGAGGCCAGCCTGGACAATGTAGCGAGATGCCGTCTCTATAAAAAATTGTTTAAAAATTAACTAGGTGGGGCCAGGCGCAGTGGTTCACGCCTGTAATCCCAGCACTTTGGGAGGCCGAGGCAGGTGGATCACAAGGTCAGCAGTTCGAGACCAGCCTGGCCAACATGGTGAAACCCCGTCTCTACTAATAATACAAAAATGAGCTGGGCGTGGTGATGCACGCCTGAAGTCCCAGCTATTCGGGAGGCTGAGGCAGCAGAATTGCTTGAACCCAGGAGGCGGAGGTACAGTGAGCAGAGATCATGCCACTGCACTCCAGCCTGGGCAACAGAGCGAGACTCCATCTCAAAAAAAAAAAAAAAATTTGCTAGGTACGGTAGCATCCACCTGTAGTCCCAATTACTTGGGAGAGTGAGGCGAGAGGATCACTTGAGCCCAGGAGTGTGAGGTTATAGTAAGCTATGATTGTGCCACTGCACTCCAGCCTAGGTGACAGAGTGAGACTCTATCTCTTAAAAATAAGGAAAGAAAAATAAAATGAGATGGGGGATAGTTGGAACAGTAAATCCAATAGTGTCAGACGGCCCTGGCATAAAGCTCAGCTCTGCTGCTTCCTGGCTATATGACCCTGGACAAGGCATGTCCCTTCCCTGAACCTTATTTTCTTCAGTTGTAGAATAAAAGAATGTCTCAGCCTCCTAGGAATGGAGTGAGACTTCACTGAGATTGTGTGTGATGTACTTAACCTAGGGCCTGGGACTCTGTCAAGGTGCATAAGATATTTGCGGAAGATGGGAGATGAGATGGGTTTGATCTGTTTGAGCTGACACATTAAATCTGTTGTGTAAGTGAAGCACTCGCTCCATCTAGAAAGCACCTACTTTAAAGTATCTAACACAGCGCCTGGTCCTCAGGAGGGTCTCTGGGAATCAGCTTCCTGCTCTCCCACCCAAACCAACGGATGCCACACGTTCAGCTGGAAAAGTGGATGCTAAACAGGTGCGGGAGAAGAGAAGGGACAAGGGGACCTCAAATGCTGGTTTGGGGAAGTGAGCACAAGAGGACTTTCAGACGCAGTTAGAAGAGAGCCTGATCAAGAATAATAGTTCTCAAAAGGGGCAGCACCCTGTAAGGGAGATTCTGGAAATGCAAGAAGGACGCTTTGGTTGTCACAGGGATTGGATGGACAATGCCGGCAGTTAGTGGAGGAGGGCCAGGCGTACTAAACCCATGCCTTCCACTGAAAGACATGTCCTATTAGAAACCATTCTGCACGTTCAAGACTGTCCCCTGGGCTGCCTGGACTCCAAATGTCCCACTGAGTATACATACAGATAAAAAAAATCTACTTAGAATTATCTGGTTGGCAAACATAACTCCAGTTTACATTTATACCTAAAGTGATTTTTTTGGAGGGGAAACCTAGTCTCATTCTGTCACCCAGGTTGGAGTGCAGTGGTTCGATCACAGCTCACTGCAGCCTTGACCTCCTGGGCTCAGATCTTCCTGCCTCAGCCTCCCAAGCAGCTGGGACCACACATGCATGCCACCACACTCAGCTAATTTTTAAAATTTTTGTAGAGATGGGGTCTCACTATGTTGCCCAGGCTGGTCTCAAACTCCTAGGTTCAAGCAATTCTCCCAACTCAGTCTCCCAAAGTGCTGGGATTACAGACATGAACCACCATGCCCAGCCACTTAAAGTGATTATTTGCATGAGTTTAATATACACTGAGTTTTCCAGGAATGCCTCTACTATGAAAATTGAGGAATAATTAGATTTTGTTTTGCCTAGATCTGTAGTAAGGAGATTTGGATGTGGATTTGGATTTGATGTGGATTTCTTCCTTTTAGAAATCCACATCACCAACAGTTCAATTCCTAACTCTATCTCTCACTGCCCATAAAACCTTGGGCAAATTACTAAACATCTCTCTGTCTCCATCTTCATACCCCTAAATGGAGATAATAATGCCTTTACCTCAGAGGGGTATAAAAAGGATGAAATGAGTTAATCCATGTAGAATAATTGAAAGAATTGAACACTTAACACATATCAGCTGATAATTTCACAGTGAGGATGACAGTGAATTTAAATCATCATGTTTTTACTGTGCCATATTAGCCACAAATAAATATTTGTAGGAACTTGGAACTTCTCATGTGTCCTAGCAATGTGCTATACTCTACAAGGCCGGGACTTGCCTGCCTTTACAAACCTTCCAATCTTTTTTTAATTTAATTTTATTTATTTTTGTTATTTTATTTATTTTTTATTTTTCTGAGGCAGGGTCTCGCTCTGTCACCCAGGCTGGAGTACAATGGCGCCATCACAACTCACTGCAGCCTTGAACTCCTAGGCTCAAGCGATCCTCCCGCCTCAGCCTTCTAGGACTATGGGCATGTACCACCACACCCCGCTGATTTCATTTTTTGTAGAGACAGAGTCTCACAATATTGCCTAGCCTGGTCTCAAACTCCTGGGCCCAAGTGATCCTCCCACCTCAGCCTCCCAAAGTACTGGGATTGTAAGTGTGAGCCACAATGCCCGGCCCAAACCTTCCAATCCTGAGAAAGGCTAACAGTACACCAAAGGGAAAACAAGACAGTTATGCAAGACATTGAGGCTCTCAAGGACACCAAGTAACAACACAGGGAGGATGCTAACAGTAAGAGTGACAATGGCCAGGAAGAGGGGATCTGCATAGTCCTGAGTGACAAGGGATCCGAGGACGAGGAGGTCCTGGAGCTGAGACCCAAAAGAAGACCCGAGAAGGGCTGTGTGGCCATGGACTGACTACTTAACCTTACTGAACTCCCATTTCCTCACTGGCAAACAGAGTTAATAACAGTTAATACTTACAAAGCATTTACTTTACACCAGGTACTATTATAAACACTTTGTGTGTCTAAGTCATTTAATTCTCACAATAATCCTATGAGGGAGCTAAAATTATTATCTCATTTTCTAGATGAGGAAACTGAGGCCCTGATAGATTAAATAATTCACCCCAAGTTGCAGAGCTAGCAAATGATGGAGGTATCCTGCCTCCTTATAAGGTTGTTGTTGAGCACAGACGTGAAGCCCCAAGCATACAGCACACAATAGGTGCTCATGAAATGATGGACATTATTAGGAAGAAAAGAAGGAGTCTCCTAAATGGGCAGTGATGATGGCATTGCCAGGATGCACCTGGGACTCCATGCTGCACATAAGCCTTGCTCATTTTCTGGGATCTGTGCCGGGCACAGAGTAAAACCCTGTCTTGGATGGATGGATGGATGGATGGATGGATGGATGGATGGATGGATAGATAGATAGATAGATAGATAGATAGATAGATAGATAGATAGATAATGATAGATAGATCCATGGATGGATGGATGGATGGATGGATGGATGGATGGATGGATGGATGGATGGATAGATGCATGGATGGATGGATGGATGGAGGGATGGATGGATAGATAGATGGATGCATAGATGGATGGATGGATGGATGGATGGATGGATGGATGGATGGATGGATAGATAGATGATGCATGGATGGATGGATGGATAGATGCATGGATGGATGGATAGATAGATGCATGGATGGATGGATGGATAGATAGATGGATGCATGGATGGATGGATGGATGGATGGATGGATGGATAGATAGATGCATGGATGCATGGATGGATGGATGGATGGATGGATGGATGGATGGATGGATGCATGGATGGATGGATAGATGGACAGATAGATAGATAGATGCATGGATGGATGGATGGATGGATGGATGGATGGATGAATAGATGGATGCACAGATGGATGGATGGATGGATGGATGGAGATAGATAGAGAGAGAGAGACAGACAGACAGGCAGACGGATGGAAGGATATATATATATATAGTTGGGACAGTAAATTCAATAGTGTTAGTCCTGGACCAAAGCCCAGCTCTGCTGTTTCCTGGCTGTGTGGCCGTGGACAAGGTCCTGGTACTATCAAGGGCTTCATAAATACCGGCTGAATAAAAGGAGGAAAGAAGAGACAGAGGCAGAGAGCCAAAGCAGGCATTCCCTCCACCATGTGAATTACATCCGCATCCTTGAAGCACCTGTCAGGTGCCAATCTTTTTTGCTTGCTCCTGCTAAATAAAACAAAGCACTTTGCTTCTTCCCCTCCCCGAGACAAAGTTCTTGCTGCAGGAGTAGCCAGCTCTATTTATTTTTTATAGGTCAAACACAAGGGCCATGAAAGTTTCAACAGACCCCAAGAGCAGCATTACTTTATCAGTCTCATGGCAAAGCCCAACAAAGATCCTTTCAGAATGAGTGCACCATAAAGTTCCCATGTGTCTCCGTGAACACACGCACTAAGTGGAATTCACACCCCAAATGCTGATTTACATTTCCCAACATCCTGCCCTCCCTTTCTGAGTCAGGCAAGATCAGAGTCCAGCACTGTGCCAGGGATCAGGGTTCGGAGGAACAGGAACTTCCCAAGTAGGTGGAAAGACAACATAGGTGCAGTAGCAAAGAAATGGTCCCCAAAGATGTCTAAATCCTATTCCCCAGAACCGGTGCGAATGTTGCTACACAGCAAAGGGGAGTTAAAGCCGCTGATGAACTTTATGTTGTTAATCAGCTGACCTTAAAATTAGGAGATTATCTGAGATTACCCAGCTGGCCCAGGGTAATCACAAGGGTCCTTAAAAGTAAAAGAGGGAGGCAAAAGAGCCAGAGAAGGAGATGCAAAAAAGACTAGATCTGCCATTGCTGGCTTTGAAGATGAAGAAAGGGATCACCAGCCAACGAATGCAGAGGACCACTAGAAGCTAAACAAGCAAGAAAACAGATTCTCCCCCAGAGCCTTCAGAAGGAAGCAGCCCTGCCTGTACCTAGATTTTAGCCCAGTGAGACCTATGTCAAATATCTAACCTACAGAACTGGAAGATAATAAATTGTTGTTGTTTTAATTCACTAAGTTCATGATAATTTGTTACAGCAGCTATAGAAAACCAACAGTTTTGGGCCGGGCGCGGTGGCTCATGCCTGTAATCCCAACACTTTGGGAGGCTGAGGCAGGCAGATCACCTAAGGTTGGGAGCTCGAGACCAGCCTAACCAACATGGAGAAACCCCATCTTTACTAAAAATACAAAATTAGCTGGGTGTGGTGGCACGTGCCTGTAATCCCAGCTACTCGGGAGGCTGAGGCAGGAGAATCACTTGAACCCAGGAGGCAGAGTTTGCAGTGAGCCAAGATTGCGCCACTGCACTTCAGCCTGGGCAACAAGAGCGAAACTCTGTCGAAACAAAGAGAGAAAGAGAGGAAGAAAGGAAAGAAAGAAGGAGAGAAAGAAAGAAAGAAAGAAAGAAAGGAAGAAAGAAAGAAAGAAAGAAAGAAAGAAAGAAAGAAAGAAAGAAAGAAAGAAAGAAAGAAAGAAAGAAAGAAAGAAAGAAAGGGAAAGAAGGAAGGAAGGAAGGAAGGAAGGAAGGAAGGAAGGAAGGAAGGAAGGAAGGAAGGAAGGAAGGGGAGAGAAAGAGAGAAAGAGAAAAAAAGGAAAGGAAAGGAAAGGAAAGGAAAGGAAAGGAAAGGAAAGGAAAGGAAACCAACAGTTTTCTCTAGTGTAGTGACTAAGAACATGGCTTGGAATCTGAGGCCCTAGCCTTGATTTCCAACTCTGGCATTTATTAGAAGCATGGCCGGGGCTACTCTTTGAGCCTGAATCTAGGGTTCCTCAACTGCAAAAGAAGTGTAACAGCGTCTACCCAGATTTAATGTCACGGGATTTAATGAGTTAATGTGTTAAGCATTTAACAGAGGACCTACTACATATGATGTGCTCACTACATATCAAAAGACAGACACTGAAGAGACAGAATACAATTAAAATCATACATCAAGCTGGAAGTATCCACCTCCTTTCTAAACATGATCAGGAACCAGAAGGCTCAGGGTTTGAACCCTGGCTCTGTCACTAACAGTGGGATCCAGGACAAGTTACCTAACTCTCAGACCACCCACCTTGCCTCAAAGGTCATTGCTGGGATTAGAGACATGACTGTCAATAGAGCACCAGGTCGGCATCTGCCCGTCACAGGAGGGAATAACATAAATTACCTCTCCCCAGAGGTCAACTTCAGGCACCTTGTGCTGCAGGGTGGGTTCAGTAACCCTCCCTTGTTCACAGGGCTGTTGTGAGCACCCAGTGGGAGGAAGTGCATGAAAGGGCTCAGTTAACTAAAGTACTGTCAGGATATGGGCTATTAGTGCCCTCCTCCCACATTCTCAAAACACAGCTTGCTTCCAGAAAAACAATCCACAGGGATTAGACAGAAAAAGCAGAGAGGACAATCACATATACGATTTGATTTCTTTTAGTCACTGGGCTTATGGGCTAGTGTGAATTTTCATGGCCAGGGAAATTCTTTGAGGGAGGCAAAAGAGAAAAACCTGATTCTCACGCCTGCACCGCCCTTCTGGAGGGAGCATGGCAGGGATCTCCAGACATCTCACCTTCTTCTGCTGTCTCTCAAAGACCAGCACAAGAGTCAGGGTCAGGCTCACCGCGGCCAGGGTCACGAGCAGCATGCCAGCCCAGTGGTTCCCTAAGGCAAACATCTGACTGGTAGAGTAGATATTAGCCCACACCACCACGTAGAAAACCTGCAAGACGCCAGACAGAGATCATGGTCAGGAACTTCAGTCCTCACATAAAGCAGCTCCATTCAAACGGACACCCTTCAGACACTACTGACACCCTCCTTGGATTCAGACAGCTCACAGCACCAGTAAGAGAGTGATACGGACATCTAGGTCTGTGAGAATGAGCTCATGTTCCTTGTTCATAAGCAAAAAATAGACAAAAAGGGTTAGCAGCTACCCCTAATCCTTGTTTACCTTAATTTTAAATAAAACAGAAAAACACAGGTGTATCCAAAGTGAGACAAATATCAGTTCAAAGACCACAATGATCCTTCAACTACTACATGGCTTTGGACAATGTATAACTCCTCTAAGTCTCAGTTTCCTCATCGGTAAAATGGGGATAATAACACCTATTTCACAGCATTGTAATAAGGGTTAACAAGGTCACATAAGTAGCAGCCCAGCACTCACCAGGTAATGAATCAATGCTGGTTCCCACCCTTTTCCCTTCTCCCTGGAAATGGGACCTGGGAGTCAGGTGTGCTATCTGACCATTTATACATACAAAACAGCAGCAAATCACAGTGCTTCTGAGCACAGACACTGAAACCAGACTACCTGGATTTAAATTCTGGCTCTGTCATTTATGTATGTCAGTGTTTATATGTATCAATATGAAGATGTATATTTTTTACATTATATATACAGATGTGTATACACACACACATAGAGCTGAAATAACCCATCTGTGGAGCAGATGGGGAAACCAAGTTCCGGAGAGGAGGAAAATCTTGGCCAAAGCCAGACATTGAGTCCAGAGCCTGGGTGGATCTGCAGACTTCCAATCCCAAGTTCTGCCCACAGTAAACCCTGACTCCCATCCTTTATGCAAGGACCTGGTTACAACTCTCTCCCATAAATTTCCGCTGATCCCAAATCAATGTCCATACGTGCTGCTCGTTTCCAGGCACCTGGGCCAACAGCCCCCAAGCCTCTGACCCACACCAGCAGTCTCCAAGACACGGTGCTGAATTTGGTGGTGCCACAAGCTGTCAGGGCAGGGTCAGTGTGCGGGCCACCTCCCCCTTACCACAGCAAAGGCCAGCCGCATAGGCCTCGAGTTGTAGATAATATATCTTCTCACTTGGGGCTCCAAGAGAGCACTCTCAGCCAGGCTCCTATACTGGTCGGCCGGGACCTGCTTGGAACCCAGGGAAAGAGATCAATTAGCCACAGGACAGCCAGTTTCCAGTTCATGTGACTATCATGTGGAAGGGGGATTAGGCACATTCTGGGCTGTCCCAGAGGCAGAATGAGGAGCTTGGAGCACTGGAAGTCACATGGTGCAGCTCTCAGCTCAGGGAAGAACCGGCATCACGACATCTGGAGAAGGATCCATACAGCCTCAGACTCAGTACCTTGCAGCAGACACAGAAGCCTGATGGTTAAGGCACAGGCCCCAGAGTCAGACAGCCCTGGGCCCAAACTCTGGCCCTGCCACTCATGTGCTGTGTGACCTGGAGCAAGTAACCCCACTCCTCTGAGCCTCAGTTTTCTCCTCTGTAAAATAAGCATAATAAAAGTACCCACTTTGTAGAACTAAGGTATATATTAAATGAGATAATACATGTACTGTGCTGAGCAAAGGGCCAGTCCCTCAGTGAACACTCAATATAGAGTTGCCATTATCAATACTGCAATATCAATATCTATTAATGCCGTCCAAAAGACTGAACACTCACATCTTCCTGCTCAAACAAAAGTGTCTATAGAATATAAAGGCCCTGTGAGAGTAGACCTAAGAAAACACAACTTAACCATTAAAATTATATTTAGGCTGGGCACAGTGTCTCATGCCTGTAATCCCAACACTTTGGGAGAGCAAGGCGGGCGGACTGCTTGAGCCTAGGAGTTCAAGACCAGCCTGGGCAACATAGCAAGAGCCTGTCTCTTTTTATAAAAATAAAAAAGAAGGCCAGATGCAGTGGCTCACGCCTGTAATCCCAGCACTTTGGGAGGCCAAAGCAGGTGGGTCACAAGGTCAGGAGTTCGAGACCAGCCTGGCCAACATGGTGAAACCCTGTCTCTACTAAAAATAGAAAAATTATCTGGGCGTGGTAGCACATGCCTGTAATCCCAGCTACTCGGGAAGCTGAGGCAAGAGAATTGCTTGAAGCCGGGAGGCAGAGGTTGCAGTGAGCCGAGATCACACCGCTGCACTCCAGCCTGGGTCACAGAGCAAGACTCTGTCTCAAAAACTAAATTAATTAATTAATTAAATAAAATAGAAAAAAAAATTATATTTAGGAACACGGTAGAACAATATGTAAACTGTTCACGCATAAGAAAACCCTGTCTGCCAGGCGCAGTGGCTTATACCTGTAATCCCAGCACTTTGGGAGGCCAATGCGGGCGGATCACTTGAGATCAGGAGTTCGAGACCAGCCCTGCTCAACATGGTGAAACCCCGTCTCTACTAAAAAATACAAAAATTAGCCAGCCGTGGTACATGCTTGTAGTTCCAGCTACTTGGGAGGCTGAGGCATGAGAATCACTTGAACCCAGGAAGCAGAGGTTACAGTGAGCCCATATTGTGCCACTGCACTCCAACCTGGGCAACAGAGAAACACTCTGTCTCAAAAAAAAAAAAAAAAAGAGAGAGAGAGAGAGAGAGAAGTAAATTCTAAAACCTTCAGGCTAAAATTAGCAGTATATCTTCCCTATTTGTAATTAATCCTTCATCCTCCTTGGCTAGCACAGGAAAGGCCTGACCATGTTGGGGACTTTGGGAAAAGAGTAAAACCCATACATATAGGTACTTCATAACAATAATAGCTACAATGTATTGAGCATTTACTATATACTAGAGACAATGCCAGGGTTCCTCAAGCATTATTGCATTTAATCCTAACAAAAACCCTTTGTAATAGGTATCAATATTAGCCACATTTATAGATGATAAAACTGAGGCTCAAAGAGGTTAAGTCACCTTCCCAAAGTCACATAGGTAGTGAGCGTCTGAGCTAAATCTGTATCCAGTTCCACAGGTCTGTAAGCCTGGCCTCAAATCACTATGCTTGAAGGTACTGCATCATTATCTAATGAATTCATATGCACTTTCCTTGGTATATGCAGTTCCCTCTCCCAAAATGCCCTTCCTCCTCTCCACCCAGCATATTCCTATTTATTCAAGATCCCAGATCAAGCATCTGCTCCTCTGCAAAGCTTTCACAACCACTGCCCTCTTCCCCCAGGCAAGTTTCTCATTTTCTCCTGTGAATGTCTTCACTGCCTATGCATTCCTCTCCTGTGGCATTTATATGATACGGTCCCAATTTCTCCCACACACGTCCATCTCCCCCGCTGGGATCTGCGTCCTGTCCACCTCTATTATGTTTAGCCAGTTAAGTGCCTGGCACAGAGTGGGCACCCAAAAAATACACATTTGTTAAGTGAATTAATTGGGAAGAGAGGAAAGAGAGAGCAGTTCTAACACGCCTTCCTTATATGCCCTATGACAGCTGGCACAGACTGTTTCATAAAGATTTTGTGAATAACTGGATGAAAAGATACATGGATGAATGGATGAAAGAGAAAATGGTAGGGATTCAAGGAAATCAGCACTCACCTGAATGCCCCAGGTTTGCAGTTGCTCTTCTGCGGCTCCCAGGTCGAAGGAGATGGGTGCACAGGTATTGTCAATCCGGAGAACAGTGAGGACCTGGCCATTGTGGAGCTCTGGAAGCAGACCAGAAACTTCATCTGGCTGAGTGATAACCATACCATGCTTGTGGGGTGAGTCCAAAGCCTGATGGCATCACGTCTCTGGCCATGAGAACCTCCTCGCAACAAGGAGGGACACTGTGGCCATCCTCAAATCCTCCTGAGGGAAGGACTGGATTTGACTGGGAAGCCCCAGGAGGCAAAATTAAGGCCAGAGGGAGGAGGCTACTAGGACCACAATGTGAGACCACATAAGGAAGAACTTCCCAAGAGCAAAAGCTGTCCCCACAAAGAATAGGTATTTTTTGTCCCCACAAAAAAATGCTCCCCAACACAAGGAACATTTAAACAGAGAATGAAAAACTACATTAAGCGGGGGTGATGCAGTGGAACTTGATTTCAGCACTGCAAAGGATGCTCAGCTGAATAAGTTAAATTCCCAGTAGGCTCAGAGAGTCTAAGAAAGAAATCACTGATCACAGTAGGCAGAACAATGGCCCCAAAGACATCCACACCCTAATCCCCAGAGCCTGCAAATATACTGCCTTTCATGGCAAAGGGCGGAAGTAAGGGGGCTCACTAGCTGGCCTTTAATAGGGAGACTATCCTGAATCATCTGGATGGGCCCCATGAAATCACAAGGAACCTTAAATGTGGAAGGGGGGGACAGAAGTAGAGTCAGAGGGAGATGTGACTATGGATGAAAGGCAAGGAGGCATGTGGCATCAATCGCTTTGACCATGGAGGGAGAGGGCCATGAGCCAGGGAATGTGGGTGGCCCCAAGGGGCTGGACAAAGAAAGGAAATGGATTCTCCCCAGAGCGTCCAGAAAGAAAAACAGTCCTGCCAACATGGGGATTTCGGCTCAGTGAGAGCAGTGTCAGACTTCTAACTTACAGAACTACGAAATAACAAATCCAGCTGGGCACGATGGCTCATGCCTATAATCCCAGCACTTTAGGAGGCCAAGGTAGATGGATCACCTGAGGTCAGGAGTTCGAGACCAGCCTGGCCAATATGGTGAAACCCCTGTCTCTACAAAAAACACAAAAATTAGCCAAGCGTGGTGGTGGGTGCCTGTAATCCCAGCTATTGGGGAAGCTGAGGCAGGAGAATTGCTTGAACCTGGGAGGTGGAGGTTGCAGTGAGCTGAGATCGCGCCATTGCACTCCAGCCTGGGCAACAAGAATGAAACTCCATCTCTAAATAAATAAATAAATAAATAAATAAAATAATCTGTGGTTGGTTTTTTTGTTGTTGTTATCATTGTGTGTTTTTTTTTGTTTTTTTGTTTTTTTTGAGACAGAGTCTCTCTCTGTCACTCAGGCTGGAGTGTAGTGACACGATCTCAGCTTACTACAATCTCCACCTCCCAGGTTCAAGTGATTCTTGTGCCTCAGCCTCTCAAGTAGCTGGGAGTACAGGCATGCACCACTGTGCCTGGCTAATTTTTGTATTTCAGTAGAGACATAGTTTCGCCATGTTGGCCAGGCTAGTCTCAAACTCCTGGCTTCATGTTATCTGCCCGCCTCGGCTTCCCAAAGTGCTGGGATTACAGGCATGAGCCACTGCACCTGGCCCAAATCTGTGGTTTTAAGCCAGTATGCTAGAGGTAACTTGTTATAGCAGCAATAGAAAACTAATACACTGACTTACTGGTAATCCCTCCTACATATGGCTGTAACACACTCAGCATGTCAAAAGCATAAAATATGTGTTTATTCCCTCAAAAAACATGCATCAAACCAGGCTGCTCCCAACTGCTTACAAAGCTCTCGCCCTCCAAGGGTGGGATGAAGCCAGACCATGAGACCAGCTGGAGAGAAAGGTCTGGACTGAAAACCCCTCACGGCCAGGGAGGAATGGCAGCAGCACGAAGCCAAACCTACCCGCCTGCAGTTCCAAGTAGAGAAACTGGACAAAAGGATCGAGATCTCCTTGCACCACAGTACAAGGCCCTGTGAGCCACTGGTCAGCAGCCAGGAGGTCTGGGGGTTGGGAAAGATTCCAGCCCTGGGATTCTAGGTCCCAGGTTTCAGCCACACACTGCTGAGGACTGGATATTTTGACATATTCTCTGTGGCTGCTGCTTAGACAATGAGGCAGGACAGAAGGGATTAAAGCATAAGTGTGTTGTCTGCTGGCCCAAACCACCTGTCACCCCAGTCTAGCTCTGAACAGTACTTGAATCTTCAAAGCCAAATGACTCACTATACTTTCCTGGAAATTCCTGGCCCATCCCAACCCTCTCTCTCTCTGCTCCCCCAGTGCATCACCAAGTCCTGCCAACCGGGCAAACAAAACATCTGTCCACTCCATGCCCTCCTGGCATCCTCACCTCTCCCTTGGCCCTCTGCAGTAGCCTACTAAGTGGCTTCTGCTGCAAACCTACCTTTACTTCTATGATGCATCTTCCACACAGTGGCCAGGGTGCAGATCAGATGATACCAACGCCTTGAGTAAAACTTTCAATAGCTTCCTGGTGCTTTGCAAAAGCCAACCTTGTTACCATGTTCTTCCAGCCCTTAGGAAAACCAGCCTCCCGCCAGACTCAGCTTGAGCCCCTCAGCCTCGTTCTGTGTCTCACCACACCAGCCTCCTTCACTCCCTGAACACAGTGTTCTCCCCCACCCCAGGGCCTTTGCATATGCTGTTCCTCTCTCTAGAACACGTCTACCTAGCTTCACCCAGTTACAGCCCATGCATCATTTGTATCCCAGCTTGATTCACTTTCCCCAGAGCGACCTCCTTGACACTCTAAACTACTAACTGATTAAATCCTCTGCTAAACCTACCATAACTGATGCTCTTCTCCTTAATACTCACCAAAGCTAAATACCTATGTATGCAATTATTTGATTACATATGCATGAAATTACTTGAATAAAATCTATCTTCTCTGCCAGACTATACACTCTCGCATTGGTTTGTTCATCATTGAATCCCCTGATCTGATACAAACAGGAGGCACATTAAATACATGTTTGGTGTATAAACAAATTAACAAGCTAGGAAAAGATTTTTTTTTTTTTTTTGAGACAGCATCTCATTCTTGTCACCCAGGCTGGAGTGCAGTGACACTAACGCAGCTCACTGCAACCTCCACCTCCCAAGGCTCAAGCAATCGTCCCACCTCAGCCTCCCAAGTAACTGGGCTCATAGGCATGCACCACCACATGTAGCTAATTTTTTTTTAATTTTTTATTCTGTAGAGACGAGGTCACTATGTTGCCCAGCCTCGTCTTAAATTCCTGGGTTCAAGCAATCTTCCCATCTCAGCCTCCCAAAGTGCTGGGATTACAGGTCTGAGCCACTGCACCCAGAGAGGAAAAGGTTCTTTTTTCATACCCTGGGATATCATCTCTGATCTCAAGGGTTCCATAGAATTCTAAATTCTGGCCGGGCGCGGTGGCTCAAGCCTGTAATCCCAGCACTTTGGGAGGCCGAGACGGGCGGATCACGAGGTCAGGAGATCAAGACCATCCTGGCTAACACGGTGAAACCCCATCTCTACTAAAAAATACAAAAAAAACTAGCCGGGCGAGGTGGCGGGCGCCTGTAGTCCCAGCTACTCGGGAGGCTGAGGCAGGAGAATGGTGTAAACCCGGGAGGCGGAGCTTGCAGTGAGCTGAGATCCGGCCACTGCACTCCAGCCTGGGCGACAGAGCCAGACTCCCTCTCAAAAAAAAAAAAAAAAAAAGAATTCTAAATTCTACATCCTGCCAAAAAGACATTTATTTTGCTTTTTCTCTCTCTCTCATTTTTTTTTTTTTTTGGAAGTGGTAGGAACAAGGAGGCGAGGTGGTGAGGTGGTGAAAACACAAGCTAGATAGCTTTCGAGTTCAAACTGGAGCTCGGTCTCTTACTAACATGGTAAAGTTGAAGAAGCAACTTAAACCTGTTTCCTCGCTTAAAGGATGCACACATTCACTGCAGAGGACTTTACAGATAATTAAGGTGATAAAAATAAAGTGCTCAGCACAAGATGGGTACAAAATAACTGGCTGCTATTTTCATAATTTAAAAGCAAGCTTGTCACAATTCAAGTTATAATCAAGCAACATTTATTTATTTGTGTTTTTAAAAGCAAGCTTGCCACAACTCAAAATTAAAATCAAGCAACATTGATTTATTTGTGTTTTTACTCTCCCATACCTTGTTCCAGAAAGGATTTAAGGTGGCTTCATAAAAATAAAATATGAAAAGATAAAACTGACCAGGCACAGTGGCTCACACCTGTAGTCCCAGTACTTTGGGAGGCTGAGGCAAGTGGATCACTTGAGCCCAGGAGTTTGAGATCAACCTGGGCAACATGGTGAAAAACCCTGCCTCTACAAAAAGATACAAAAAATTAGCCAGATGTGGTGGCACGTGCCTGTAGTCCCTGCTACTCGGGAGACCGGGGTGGGAGGATCCCCTGAGCCTGGGAGGTCAAGGCTGCAGTGAGCCAAAATCACGCCACTGTATTCCAGCCTGGGCAACAGAGTGAGATCTTGTCTCAAAAAAAAATCAGTAAGTAACTAAAACTATAAAAATATTTTTTTTTTGAGATGGAGTTTCGTTCTTATCACCAAGGCTGGAGTGCAATGGTGCAATCTCGGCTCACTGCAACCTCTGCCTCCCAGGTTCAAGTAATTCTCCTGCCTCAGCCTCCTGAGTAGCTTGGGATTACAGGTGTGCACCACCACACCTGGCTAATTGTTGTATTTTTAGTAGAGACAGGGTTTCACCATGTTGGCCAGAATGGTCTCGAACTCCTGACCTCAGGTGATCCAATCCACCCGCCTAGGCCTCCCAAAGTGCTTGGATTACAGGCATGAGCCACCATGCCCAGCCTGAAAATAAATTTTAAAATAAGCAAATGAGGAAAACCAGACAAAACAAAAAGAAAGGCAGACAATAAGAACAGGTTCTGGGTATGCAGCCCTTTCCTAAGCACCAGGCAGTACGCTTGGGCTTCATTCATGATTTCATTTCATCCTCCAAGAGCCCCCAAAGCTCAGTACCATCAGCATGGAAAAGAAAACTGAGCCTCTGAAAAGTGAAGAAACTCCCTTGTAAACAGGGAAAATGAAAGTGAGAACGAGAAGCGACAAGGGAAGGTAGTGCACAAAATGCAGGCAGTCAAGCAGATCCAGTCTCAGACCAGCTCTCCACTCCACAGGAAGAATGAAAACTCCGCTTTGATTTGGACTCCACGCATGGAGACTCAGAACCATTCCCAGGTCTAGTTCGTTGTACACTGAATTAAATGTTTGCCCAAGCAATGCAAAGATCTTTCAGGATGTCTTTGTTTGCCTTTCCAACCAAGAGTTCCTGGATTCTTTGCAATACCAGCTCTCATCTGTTCCTTACAGTGAGAACAGCAAGTCCTCCACTTAAAAATACTTGTTTTTACACCTAAGCTAAGAAAAGCTACCAAAGAAAAATGTGTGTGTCTGTGTGTGCGTGTGTGCGTGTGCATGCAAGCACAGAGGGGGCAGCAGCTTCCTACAAAGGAACAAGAACCGATGTGCCAAAAATCAGTGAAGCAATGTCTTCAAAGTTCTGATAGAAAAATTATTTCATTCCATCTTGTCCTACTATTGTGTACACACTGCTTTCCTTACGTATATACACACACAGTGCTTTCCTAACAACAGTAGTAATAAAAGAAGCCTTTGTTTTTAAGCAGTCAAATTTCAAAGTCTCTAAAAAACCCTCCACATTCCTGTGGACCCCCACAATTCTGGATGCTGTTTCCCCTTGCCCATATCCAGCTACTCATTAATTCTTTCATTCAACAAAATATTTAAATTGAGCATCTACTATGGGCCAAGGTCTGTGCTAGGTACAGTAGATACAGGGATGAAAAAGACAGAAACCACTTCCTTCAGGGAGCTTACACTCTAGTGAAGAAGCCAGACTTCAACACTTTATACATAATTATTTACAGACTATGATAAATGCTAGAGGGAGAAACAGGAATATATCAGAGGGTCCTGACTTCGACTGAGCCACCAGGAAGATTCTTCAAGGAAGGGATTGGCCGGGCGCGGTGGCTCAAGCCTGTAATCCCAGCACTTTGGGAGGCCGAGACGGGTGGATCATGAGGTCAGGAGATCGAGACCATCCTGGATAACCCAGTGAAACCCCGTCTCTACTAAAAAATACAAAAAAAAATTAGCCGGGCGAGGTGGCGGGCGCCTGTAGTCCCAGCTACGCGGGAGGCTGAGGCAGGAGATGGCGTGAACCTGGGAGGCGGAGCTTGCAGTGAGCTGAGATCCGGCCACTGTACTCCAGCCTGGGCGACAGAGCCAGACTCCGTCTCAAAAAAAAAAAAAAAAAAAAAAAAAAAAGGAAGGGATATTTGAACTAAGTTCTGAAGGATGAATGGAAATTCCTTTTTTTTTTTTTTTTTTGAGATGGAGTCTCACTCTGTCACCCAAACTGGAGTCCAGTGGTGCGATCTTGGTTCACTGCCTCTGCCTCTCCGGTTCAAGTGATTATCCTGCCTCAGCCTCCCTAGTAGCTGGTACTACAGGCGCCCGCCACCACATCCAGCTGATTTTTGTACTTTTAGTAGAGAAAGGGTTTTACTATGTTGGCCAGGCTGGCCTTGAACTCCTGACCTCAAAGTGATCTGCCTGCCTTGGTCTCCCAAAGTGCTGGAATTACAGGTGTGAGCCGCCATGTCTGCTGGATGAATAGAAATTCATCAGGAGAAAGGAGGCAGGGGAAAAGCACAACAGGCGGAAGGAAACACAGGTGCAAATGTCCTGAGGCAGAACAGCACAGCAAAGAACATGAAGACAGGCCTTGCAAGCCGATACTGACAGGTCTTCACACTAAGCCCCATGGGAAACACTGAGCAGAAAGTGACATGGTTGGACTAAATGTGTATTTTAAAAAGATATCTGGGGCCAGGTGTGGTGGCTCATGCCTGTAATCCCAGCACTTCGGGAGCCCGAGGTGGGCGGATCACCTGAGGTCAGAAATTCGAGACCAACCTGACCAACATGGTGAAATCCCATCTGTACTAAAAATACAAAAATTAGCTGGGCATGGTGGTGGGTGCCTGTAATCCCAGCCACTCAGGAAGCTGAGGCAGGAGAATTGCTTGAACTTGGGAGGTGGAGATTGCAGTCAGTCAAGATCATGCCACTGCATTCCAACCTGGGCAACAGACTGAGATTCCATCTCAAAAAATAAAAAAATTTAAAAAAAAATTAAAACCTCTGGGCCTCATATCCGTAACCCCAGCATTTTGGGAGGCCAAAGCCAAAGGACTGCTTGAGGCCAGGAGTCTGAAAACAGCTTGGACAACAAAGTAAGGCCCCATTTCTACAAAAAACATTTTTAATTAGCAGGATGTGGTAGTGCACGCCTGTAATCCCAGCTGTTCAGGGGGCTGAGGTGGGAGCATTGCTTGAGTCCAGGAGTTCGAGGCTCCAGTGAGCTATGATCACGCCACTGCACTCCAGCCGGCATGACAGAGCACCCTGTCTCTAAACAAGTAAAAATAAATTAGAAATATAAATAAATAATAAAGAGCTCTCTGGCTGCCATGTAGAGAACGAATGGAAAAGAGAAGACCAACAGGCAAGCTTCAGCAGGGGCTCAGCAGAGAGGGATGGTGGCTTGGTCTAAGCCCAAGAGACAGAACTGGTAAAAATGACAGAATGTGGCCTCAAAGACACCTCCCCCTGACCTTATCTAAAGAAACTTCTGTGCCCTGTGAGTGCAGCTCAGCATGAGGTAGAAAGGGGGTGGAAAATGAAAGGTTGTGATCTTACCTTGCCCCCAGCCGGGAGGGCTCCCTCCAGGCAGGGCGCTCCAGCCAGGGGAGGAGGGGGGCAATGGGCCAGCGGCCCCCGGGTCCACCTGTGGTTCACAGGCCATGGCAGGGTGCCAGCTGTTTCTACTTCCCCTTCTCAGAGCTGTGGTTCATTCTGGAGCAGCCAGTTCAGCATCATATGCCTTCAAAACACAGCACAAAAAAGAACTTCAGGCCTGGGACTGGGCAAGATGGGCTTCCTAGGGGCTCTCTCCAGGGCCAAAGTCACCAAAGGCCAGGGAGAGCCACCCAGAGTCTTTTTGCCAAATTTGGCCTTTCTGAAAATGCTGACAAAAATTCCCAGGAGGAGAAGGAGGAGGAAGAGAAACTAAAACCCTCCAAGGCCCAAACTGAGAACTTCCCTTCTGGTCTTGGGTCTCCTCCAGCCCAGGCACAGCCAAGGGTCCACAGAGTACTCAAGAGCTGACCAGGCACCACTGCCAGGCAGCTGGGATTTCTGTTCCCTTATGGAGGATGCCCCAGGCAACCAGGCACAGGATAGGTATATTCATTACAGGGAGTCTTGTTTACACACAGGATTTCAAGTAGCTTCCCATAAGACACTGCAAAATACAAATTTAAAAAAAAAAAAAAAAAATCAGGCACAGTGGCTGACACCTGTAATTGCAGCACTTTGGGAGGCCAAAGTGGGTGGATCACCTGAGGTCAGGAGTTTGAGACCAGCCTGGCCAACATGGTAAAACCCCATCTCTACCAAAAACACAAAAATCAGCTGGGTGTGGTGGCGCATGCTTGTAATCCCAGTTAGGAGGCTGAGGCAGCAGAACAGCTTGAACCCGGAAGGCAGAGGTTGCAGTGAGCCGAGATTGCACCACTCCACACCAGCCAGGGTGACAGAGAGAGACCATGTCTCAAATCAAAAACAAAAACAAACAAACAAACAAACAAAAATCAGATGGTAGGAAAGACAAATGAATAAGAAACGTAGGCTGAGCACAGTGGCTCATGCCTGTAATCCCAGCACTTTGGGAGGCCGAGGTGGGTGAATCACCTGAGGTCAGGAGTTTGAGACCAGCCTGGCCAACATGGAAAAACCCCATCTCTACTAAAAAATACAAAAATTAGGCCGGGCATGGTGGTGGGCACCTGTAATCCCAGCTGCTTGGGAGGCTGAGGTAGGAGAATCACTTGAACCTGGGAGGCAGAGGTTGCAGTGAGCCGAGATCACATCACTGCACTCCAGCCTGGGCGACAGAGAAAGACTCCATCTCAAAAAAAAAAAAAAAAAAAAAAAAGGCAGTAACACCTGTCATGGGTGTTTCCTTGATGAGAAACTGAGTTTCCAGTGCCACTCTCTCCAGCGGCAACCTGCACATTTACCTCTGTTATGTGTCCACCAGCAGGCCTGAAAATTACCCCTCACCAAGGATAATCAGGCCTAAGTCCCCTGGGATGACACACCAGCCCTGCTAACCACATGGTGAAAAGTCTACTAGAATCGTCTTTTGCTACCATGGTTCTAGATGTTTGTGAGGACATGAAGTGTCCAGTCAGCACACATCTTCATGATTCCAAGCTGGCCCAAGGGCTGATGGCCACTGATCAGGCCCCCTAGAGAGGGAACAGGGCTCTCATGCCCTCATCATCTTTCACTTCTCTCAATACTTTAAACAGCAGCAGCTACAGAATGTGTGGGACCCAATGCAAAATGAAAATGTGGGGCCTCCTCTTTAAAAATAATGAAGAATTTAAAGATGGCAACAGCACAGCATTAAACAAAATGGGAGGGGCTTCCTAAGTGGCGGACCCTGTGTGACTGCACAGGTTGCATGCACCTGAAGCTGGCCCCAATTTTCAGCTCTGGAAGATCACTTAGGAGCCTCCACTCCCAACCAAGAATATGTAAAAGATGAGCCTTTAACAATTATCATATACCTGCCCTGCACCGGGCTTTAAGGCTGCAAAGCAGCAACCTATGAAAACATGGAAGACTTTAGAGCCAGAAAACCTGGACTTGAATTCCCACTCTGCCACATACATGCTCTTTGACATTAGCTGTCAAGGTACTTAACAATCCGCACCTTGCTGTTCTCATCTGTAAAATGGGGATAGAGAGGTCCAACTCATATAGCTGCTGTGGGGATGTAACAGAAGGAAATGCAAGCATAATATCCAGTACTCTGCTCACCAGACCAGCCCCTGTCCTCAACATGATTTTCCTATTTTACAGGAGAAAAAACTGCAGGTCAAAGATGTAAAGTGACTTGCCGAAGGTTGGGAGGCCATGCTACCAAGCCATCTGGCTCCAGGGTCCAGGCACATAATTTCCATGCCCTTGCCCCTCTGCACTAACTGTCTCTGAGAATGTTCATGAAATCACCCTTACAAAACAAAACAAAACAAAAAAGAGTGAGTCAAGGGAGACTGCATTTCCCAGGCAAGATCAAGCAATAAATGCAAGTCAGCCCTGAGATGTTACACTGGGGCCTTCTCCTCCTCACCTGGCCCACAGCAGAAGACTCTCCTAAATATGCTTAGTGTTTCTCACTCTCATCATGCCTTCCTTCCTTCCTATTACCAACAAAAATAGCCACAAGGATCTCTGCCCTGCACTTGATAATCACTGAAGCCCTTCCCTGCTTCATTTGATCATCTCTTAGGCCCCTGAGGCAGATATAATTCTGAGATCCATGTTCCAGACAAGACACATAGGGACATCGTAGCTAGGGGCCTACAGCCCAGAAAAGCTGACTAGAGTCTCAAAAAGGCCTGAGGGACCAGGGAGCCACGAGGGACCATGCCCAGGCTGGAGCTGCACAAGCATCCTTCCAGACTGCGTGGAAGGTTCCATTCGTGGCAAAAATCCCACCATGAGGCATTGTCTTTCGGAAGAAATCACAGCACCGTAGTTGGCCCCATCAGCCTCTCACAAAGTACCAATCGGCAGGCTTTATTCCATTCACCTGGAGGCTGTTTCCTGTAATAGCTCAAAGTAACCAACCCTGTCCTGCTGCTTCCCACCTGTGTAACCTTGAGCGAGTTCTCTCTGCCTCAGTTTCTTTACATGTAAGTGGGGAAAACGACAGTAACTTCAGGTGGTTGTGAGGTTTAAAGAGTTCACACATGTAAATCACTCAAAATAGCACTGGGCAAATAGGAATCACTGAAGAAATACAGCTGCCATCATTTTTACTCCACAGACATTTCCTAAGCACCTTCTCAGGCCAGGCCCTGTGCTTTCTTGACTACGAAACTGGAAATAAAAACGGAAGTTCCTACTCAGCCCTCCCTGCTAGGGATCACCAAATGGTAGGAATGACAAACTCAGGGAAAGACAATTACAAAACAAACAATTGCAACAAGGCAGTGAGAGGGAGCACCTCGTTTGGGGTGGAGGAAGGGTTCTCCAGAAGGCTTCCTGGAGGAAGGAGGCTCCTGGGCTTGGCAAAGGTGGAGGTGAGAGCCAAGAGAGGCCAGTGCCAAGCAGAAAGGGATATGGACCAGAGGCCAGGATGGGCCCATCAGGGCAGCCTGTGTGGTCACCTTGCAGCCCCTCATTCAACCAGGAAGCTGCAGAGGGCAGGAGGGGTGCTGGCAAGACCCCAAAGGCAGATGCCTATCATATGTCCTGAACTCCATTTCCCCATCCAGCTCAGCCCTGCACCAGCCCTAGGACAACACAGAGGGTCTGACAGATACCAGGGTGGAGGCAGAGCAGAGGGAGTGAGCACAGCCTTGAGGCCCCTGCAACTAAGCAGGAAACTAGAGCTTCTCTGAGTCTCCTTTGCTGATTCTGCATTTTAACCAGAACTTCCAGATATCCATCTTGCACAAGGTCAGCTCCCCTCTTTTTCAGCTCGTAGAGAGCATCTGCAAAGGAACATACTCTTAAGTCCTATTGCGCAAAGTCCTCCATCTCTGCAGACACCGAGGGCCCAGCCTCCCAGGGAACTAGCACTGAGATTCGTCAGTTTCCTAAGTCAGGTTTTGTTTTGTTTGTGAAAAGCCCAACACGAGACCCTAAAAGGGTCTGTTACAGAAGTTTCGGGGCGAAAAAACCTTGAGACACAATGAGTCCGAGCTCTCCATTTTACAGGTGAGGACGTTAAGACCCAGAAAATAAAGTGTACCATCCAAGGTCAAGGGGCCGGTCCTGGACTGAGCCAGAATTGAAACCCAGGCTCCTTCAAGCCAGCCGGAGCTGTCCCGCCATACACGGCCTTGGCCTTGGGCAGCTGTCTCGCCCCAGTCTCAGTCTCCGCCCTCTGGAACTGTCCAGGTCGGCTGAGGAGGGGGGGATCTCCTTCACCCCAGAAATCAGTCCGGCCCTCCCCAACCGCGGGCTTCCAGGAGGCTTCTCAGAGCCGCTCCCACGGCCGGCACGCGGGGGCAGGGGCCCCAGGGCGTAAGGAGGCCACCCGCAGGTTGCCCGGGGCGCCGACCCCAGGCCGTCTGGCCCGAACGCAGGCCAAGGCGGAGGCGCCCAGGCGGCCTCCCAGCCCCGGAGCCCCGCGGCACCAATCCCGGATCGCAGGACACGGGCGCGCGCCCGGGCCCGCGCACACTCACCGCCCGCGCCTCCGCCGCCGCCGCCACCCCGGGACGCGGAAGGTCGGGGGCGCCGCGCCCCTCGTGCCGTAGCCTCTGGGCGCCGCAGCCTCTGGGCATCGCAGCCCCGCGCCCCGCCCGCCTCCCGCGTCGCGCGGCGCCGCGCCGCCTTCCCGGGCCCGCCCCCAGCCCGGCCGGCCCTGCTCAGTTGCCCAACCCGGAGGAGCCGCCCGCCGGGCTCGCTTTGGGGCCACGAGGGAATGCGGCTCCCGGGCCCGCGACGGAGCGGAGCTGGAGGCCGCGTTTCATCAGCCTAGCGCCCCGCGGGACGCCGGAAGGAGTCTCAGCGCCCAGCCGACCACGTGCACGGCATCTTAGGGCACGGGTTCCCGCCGTCTCCCCACTGTAAAGGAGCGGCTTACTCCGGAGGTCCAGCCCCCGTCACACACACAGTCACGGGACCCGTGGATGAGGCAGTATTTGAGACCAGAAGTTTACTGGGGACTTGGGTTTGGTTTTTGTTTGGTTGATTTTGTCATTGTTTTTAGAGTCGGAGGTCTCGCTGTGTTGCCCAGGCTGCTATCAAACTCCTGACCTTAAACAATCCTCTAGCCTGGGCCCCCAAAGTGTTGGGATTACAGGTGTGAGGCACCGCACCTGGCCGGGAACTTGTTTCTAATGGAAAATTGTGTGTGTGCTGTATTATTAAGAGCATTGGTTTGGAGTCAGACTATCTGGGCTATGACCCGGGTCTCTGCATTTCTTATATCATCTTTGGTAAATTATTTAACTTCTCTGTGCCTTCGTTTTCTGTAAAAAGCAGATAATTATAGCTACTTCATGAGGTTGTGTGAAGATTTAATGAGATAGTGTGTATGAAATGTTCACAACTACCAGACACGTAACTGCTCGCTCGTGTTCCCAGTTGCTATACTCACAAGGGCTCACTCCCACTGCCATCTTTCATAATTTCAAAGGGTCTACAGTTAAAAGTAAGTGCCCTTTCCCCTGAGGAAAGCACTGACCTTGTGCTTTCCTTGTATTTTTTCTCAGAGCACGTATGTACCTGTGCGTGTGTGCGTTTACACAAAAGGCCTTTTCTATTCTGTTGGGCACTCTGCTTTTTCATACAACAAAGTACCTTGGCGCTCATCTGCCAGAACATGCCACACTGCCTCATTTCTTTTTAAGGGGCACATAAACGTCCCTATATTATATTAGGTTGGTGCAAAAGTTACTGCGTTTTTCTGCCATTAAAAACATTGCAGGCTGGGCCCGGTGGCTCATGCCTATAATCCCAGCACTTTGGGAGGCCGAGGCGGGAGGATCACCTGAGGTCGGGAGTTTGAGACCAGCCTAATCAACATGGAGAAACCCCGTCTCTACTGAAAATACAAAATTAACTGGGCGTGGTGACGCATGCCTGTAATCCCAGCTACTCAGGAGTCTGAGGCAGGAGAATCGCCTGAACCCGGGAGGCGGAGGTTGCAGTGAGCCGATATCGTGCCATTGCACTCCAGCCTGGGCAACAAGAGCAAAACTCCATCTCAAAAAAAAAAAAAGCAAAAACCGCAATTATTTTTGCACCAACCTGATAGAAAGGGTCTTTGTTTTCTTTGCCCTTCTTTCTTGGTGGACATGGAGGTGATTTCCAGCCTTGCTGACAGGCCTTGCCCTGATGCACATAGCAGCATTGTTGCGTACATGCAAACACACCGCAGCCTGCCTGCCTTTCTCTTTCTTTCTTTCTTTCTTTCTTTTTCTTTCTTTCTTTCTTTCTCTCTCTTTCGTTCTTTCTTTCCTTTCTTTCTCTCTCTCAGTCTCTCTCTTTCCTTCCTTCCTTGTTTCTTTTCTTTTTCTCTTTTTCTTTCTTTTTCTGAGACAGGGTCATTCTCTGTTGCCCAGGCTGGAGTGCAGTGGCACAATCACAGCTCGCTGCAGCCTCAGCCTCTCGTCTCAGGCTCAAGGGATCCTCCCACCTCAGCCTCTCTGGTAGGTGGGTCTACAAGTGCATGCCACCACGACTGGCTAATTTGTTTTGTTTTGTTTTGTTTTGTTTTTGTAGGTTCAGGGTCTTACTATGTCTCCCCGGCTAGTCTCAAACTCCTACACTCAAGTGAGCCTCCCACCTCAGCCTCCCAAGGTGCTGGGATTACACGTGCAAGCCACCCTGCCTGGCCCATTTCTATAAGTAGATGTGCTGAGTCAGAATGTGCATGCTTTTTTGTTTGTTGTTGTTGTTGTTGTTGTTTTTGAGATGGGGTCTCACTCTGTCACCCAGGCTGGAGTGCAGTGGTGCGATCTTGGCTCTCTGCAGCCTCCACCTCCCGGGTTCAAGCGATTTTCCCACCTCAGCCTCCCGAGTAGCTGGGATTACAGGGGTGAGCCACCATGCCTGGCTAATTTTTGCATTTTTAATAGAAACACGGTTTCACCATGTTGTCCAGGCTGGTCTCGAACTCCTGACCTCAGGTGATCTGCCTGCCTTGGCCTCCCAAAGTGCTGGGATTACAGGGGTAAGCCATCACACCTGGCCCGTGCATGCATTTTTTTATTTCAACAGATATTGCCAGATTGTTGGGAAACTCTCAGACCCCAGAACTTAGCTGGCTACATGCTCGGCCAGCCCTCAGAGACAGCATGCTTGGAGACAGGAGCAGGAATTGACAACCTGAGTGGTAGATACCACCCAGGCACCCTCATTCACCAGGTAAGTAAGGATCCAGGTAGTGGGCTACTAAAAATGAAGTTCATTCATTTATTTATCAACAAATGGACATTCAGTACCTGCTAAGGGACAGGCATTGTACTGGGCAAGGGTGAACAATATACACCAAGTCCCTATTTAGTGTGCCTGATTTCCAAACAAAACAAAAACAGAAAACAATTTAGAGGCGTGGGAGCAAGAGCGCGTCAAGAGATATTGAAGCTTAACTCACTGATGATAGGATACTAAAAGGGATCCTGCAACAGGAGTGTGGCCTGATCGCAATCTATCTAAACCCTACATCTCCAACAAGGTCTCCCTCCTCCATGAAGCCAGATGTGGTCCCCCTGCCCTTTCTGCCAGGCTGCCTTTACTCTTCATGCTCATTGCTGGTCACTCCAGCATGAACTTAGATGCTGACACATCAATCTCCTATACTAGGGAGGTGCAAAAGACAGGGGCCTTTGGAGCTGGCCCACCAGGCTCCTCCACTTACTGGCATGTGGCATGGGCAGGCAGCTCAGCTCACTCTCTGAGTTTCAATACCCTCATTTATGAAAGGCAGATAACAATATCTGCTAATCCGGGAGATTGCAAGGATTAATTGAAGTGATAAAGTGCTTAGAAGAAAGTGCTCAGTAAAAGTACCGTGCATTCATGGACAACAAGGTATCATGTGTTTGTATCTCTGAAATTTCACCAGTGTCCAGTCCTGGCATAGCAAGGGGGAGTGGGTGCTCCATGGAGAATGGAGAAAGGGCAATAAAATCCAGTGAAAGTAGGGTGAAATCCAGTCAGGTCTGCTGGAAAGCACGCTTCAGCAGTGACAATGTCCTTGTGGTGGGCCCAAGCCTCTCCCCACCCACAGCCTACCCTGGACTAATCTTTACTCTCTCCCAGCACGTAAAAACCCTATGCTCCAAAAATACAGAGCATCTCTCAGTTCCTCCTATAACCCTTTCCCCTTGTTCTCTCACTTCTAGTTTTCAGTGGTTGCCATTCTCTCCCATCTGGAAAGTTGTCTCCAAACCCCAGCCCCATCGTGCCACCTGACCAACCAACTCATTCTCGAGTTTCAGCTGAAAGGGCCTTTCTTCTGGGAGCCCTGCCCTGTCCTGGGCCTGGGCCAGTTCCCCCATTCTCATAGTTCATTCTCATAGTTACTCTTGTTTGTTTGTTTCTGGCTTTGTTTGTTTGTTTTTATTTTTTGAGACAGGATCTCACCCTGTCATCCAGGCTGGAGTACAGCAGCACAATCTCAGCTCACTGCAGCCCTGACCTCCCAGGCTCAAGCAATCCTCCCACCTCAGCCTCCCAAGCATCTGGGACTACAGGCATGCACCACCATTCCTCCTGGCTAATTTTTTATTTTTAGTAAGAGACAGGGTTTTGCCATGTTGCCCAGGCTGATCTTGAACTCTTGAGCTCAAGTAATACACCTGCCTCGGCCTCCCAAAGTGCTAGGATGACAGGCATAAGCCACTGCGTCCAGCCCTACTCTTGCTTAACCTACACTCATCCCATACCCATCACATGGTATTATCGTTGTTCAGTGTCCCCTTTCCCAAAAAGAAAGTAAGCCTTTTGGGCATAGGGCTGTTTCTACCCATGTTCGTCGCTATCCCCCTGCCCCTAACCCTGCCCTCAGTAATTGTTAAATGCATATGAAATAGTGAATGAGTAAATATGTATGAAATCATCAGGGCCTCAACTATAGATAAATCCAAATAACCACAAACCCCAGCCAAAGCCACCCTTACTCAGCAGTTGCTCCATCTGTCCTGTTGTGTCTGCAAGGGTTACAGACCCAGGGCCGAGGGCTAGCTGCCAACACTATTTGATAACTTGAATGAAGTAAGCGAATGAACTTCTTTCCAGCCTGGCAGAACCTTAGTATTGCAGCAGATGGTACTGGGGGAGTCTCAGAACTGCTGGATGAGTAAGTGAAAAGGCAAAGATCAAAAATTACATCTTGGTGTTTTTCCGTTTGGGTTTTTTTGGTTTTTTTTTTTTGGAGCTCGTGTGCCAGTTATGGATTCACTGACTTCCTAAACTTTTCTTGGAGACATACTACTTGGAACATCGCCATGGCCTGAACAAATTGAATCAAAGCATGCAGTAGTAATTCAGGCTGGGAACTCAGACAGACCTGGGTTCAAATCCAGACTTCACCACAAATTAGCTCTGTGACCTTGTAGCCTCAGTTTCCTAATCTGCAAAATAGAAATAATAATACATACCTCATAGAGATGGTAGGAAAATTAGATTATGTATATAGAGTGCCTTGAATGGCACCTGGTATAAAGTTGATGTTAATAAATGTGAGTTATTTTAGAAATTATTTCTGAAAGTGTGTCCCACAGAATGTTCCATTGCTAGTGGCTCCATTACATTGATTTCAGCTCCCGGAAGTCACATCGTCAAATGACAGACTCCACTATGGGAGAGGTAGATTAACTATACGTGAGAGCTTGGGACTAGATACATAGCTGTGCTTGGCAGGAGGTGTGCTGGAAGTCAGACAGATCACATGCTGTTTGTCAGGAAACCGGGCCTAAGTCAGTAGAAAAAAATCCTCTGAATTCCTATTAGGAAGGCCAGCAATTCCCCCAGGGCGGATAGGAGTCAGGGATCTGTTTCTACACTATGAACAGAAAGATAAGCGGCAGGGTCGGAAAAGTCAGAAGAGGGAGAACTCCGTCTCCGGCTGGGGAGAAAAGGGAAGGGCAGTTGAAGGCAATTGGGCTTTTTTAACTAGGTAACTAGACTATCGGTCTTTTCATCTTTAAAAACTACCTAAGGTAATGGTAGACAACCCAGTCATGCTCTCTGAACAATCAGCCTTGTTTCTTTCCTAAAGTTATCAACAGCAGCATCTAGAATGCTGCCGTCCTCCTTTGTAAGTTATTTTCTTTCTTTGTAAGTTATTTTCTTTGTAAGTTATTTCTTTTCTTTTTTGTTTTTTTTTTTTTATTCAGGGTCTCAACTTTGTTACCCAGGCTGGAGTGCAGTGGCACAATCTCGGCTCACTGCAACCTCAGCATCCCGGGTTCAAACAATCCTCCTGCTTCAGCCCCCGCAAGTAACTGAGACTATAGGCGGCACCACCACCACATCCAACTAATTTTTTTCTCTTGTATTTTTTGTAGAGACAGGGTTTCCCCATGTTGCCCAGTCTGGTATCGAACACCTGAGCTCAAACGACCCACCCATTTTGGCCTCCCAAAGTGCTGGGATTATGGGTGTGAGCCACTGCACCCAGCTGTAAGTTATTTTCAAGTAGGAAGAAAAGGAGGCTGCCTGCTCCTTAATTCTTCAAGCCTACCCATCCCTATCAATCATCCCTTCAAACACAGTAAACTATGACTTTAAATTCACACTTGGCCCAGGAGCCGGTGGCATCTGAAATTTTTTTAAAAGCCAGAGAAGATAGATGTTGACCTGATGATCTTTCAGCTTCTAGATCTCACTGAACCACTGGCCAAATCTTTCAATAAAGAATGTGCTTAACCTGCCTCTTAAGACCTATGTATTTGCACAAGAAGGGGGAAAAAATGCAAAACTAGAGCTGCCTGCCTGTGCTGAAGCTTTTTCAGTAATTTCAGAGCCACTGAAGTGCTGTGAGATCAGTTGACAAGAGAAAAACACTCTGAGATCTGCCAGAATGACCCTAAAGGGGAGAAAAATAAACAGGTGGAAAAACAAGAAACACGCAAGACTGATCAAAGCGTGTCTTTACTGTTGAACAGCTTTTGTTGACTTCTGGTACCATCAGTTTCCTTGAGTAGAATAAAGACCAAGAAATGCAGAAAGTTAGTTATGGGCCTTACCCAATCAGGCCCAAAGGCTTTACTGGGGTTACAGGAAGCCAAGTACCCAGTCCACCAATATCCTGGGAGAAAAGCCTGAAGGCAGAACATGGTAGGTTTTCCCTTGCAGCCTTCAGGCTGATCTGATGGGACTTCAATTCTGTCACTTCCTTGCTCTGTGACCTTGAACATTCTGTAAGCCTCTGGGCCTCAGCTTTCTCATCCATGGAAGTGGGATTACGGTGTCTAACCTGCAGGGCTGCTGTGTGTTTATATATGTGCAGAGAACATAATGGGTTTCCCTTGATAGAAGCAGAGATTGGACGTGTGACCTCAGACAAGTTACTTTTTTTTTTTTTTAACAAGTTTTTTTTACAAGTTTCCCTCTCCCTCCCCCATTCAGAAAGTGGGAGGGGTAACTATTCAGGGAATTTGTGAGATGTTACCACAAGGTTACACAATGGCTTACTGTAAACTATTTTATGTCTTTTTTTTTTTTTTTTTTTTTTTTTTGAGATGGAGTCTCCGTCTGTCACCCAGGCTGGAGTGCAGTGGTGCAATCTCGATCTCAGCTCACTGCAACATCCACCTCCTAGGCTCAAGCAATTCTCGTGCCTCAGCCTCCTGAGTAGCTGGGACTACAGGTGTGCACCACCACACCCCAGTAAATTTTTTGTATTTTTAGTAGAGACAGGGTTTCGCTATGTTAGCCAGGCTCGTCTTGAACTCCTGGCCTCAAATGAGCCACTGGCCTTGGCCTCCCAAAGTGCTGGGATTACAGGTGTGAGCCATATTTTATGCCTTTTATCAGGGCATCCTCCTCTCTAGGTTTACAGGACATAAAATTGCCCAGAGGGCAACTGAGGAGCATCACTCTACAATTTGGGAGAGGTAAAGGGAAAATAATCAGATGGGTAAGATACATAAAAGGTGTACAGCTATGAAGTTGTTCAATACTGAGTACGCACCATGGTTAAACACACAGATGCAAAAGCCAGACTGCAAGTTTGAATCTTGGCTCCAACGTTGCACATCCTTGGGCTGGTTCCCTAACCTCTCTCAGTCTCATATCCCATAAAAAAAGAATTAAATTAGTCAATATAAATGTAAAAGTTCTTACAACTAGCTGGCACATAGAAAGCTGTTAGCAGGCCAGGCATGGTGGCTCACACCCATAATCCCAGCACTTTGGGAGGCCAAGGCGGGCAGATCACTTGAGGTCAGGAGTTCGAGACCAGCCTGGCCAACATGGCGAAAACCCATCTCTACTAAAAATACAAAAATTAGCCAGGTGTGATGGTGGGCACCTGTAGTCCCAGCTACTCATAAGGCTGAGGTGGGAGAATCACTTAAACCTGGGAGGCAGAGGCTGCAGTGAGCCGAAATCGTGCCATTACACCCCAGCCTTGGCAACAGAGTAAGACTCTCTCAAAAAAAAAAAAAAAAAAAAAAAAACACCTGTTAGCAATTGTAGCAGAAACATGGTTTTACCCATGGAATATTCATGGGCTCCCCCTTCCCCCCTTATTTCTTAGCCTCCCTTGTGTTAGGTTGTGACACGTGACCTACACCAATGAGCTGAGAACAAGTGTCATTTGAGGACTGAAGCAGGTGAGAGCTGATGCTTGCCAACTTTTTCTTCCCATTACTGAAATAATGGAATGTGATGAGATGGTAGAGACACAAACCGGAAGTAATCCAAATCACTGAGTGGTCACATGGAGAACAGTTGCCCTGACGTCACCCAACTTGTATCAGACTTTGCAAGAAATAAACCTTTGTTACATTAAGCCACAGAGATTTCAGAGCCTGTCCTGTCCTGACCAATGCAGCTATTATTAAACTTGTAATCAAGAATGATTAGTCTGAGAAAAGAACAGCAAATTTTAGAAAATTAGGAAACATTTACTGAGTACGTAGAATGTTCCAGACACCTTGTATAGTGCCTTATCTTCTCTAATGTGGGGGTGGTTTTTGGCACCCAAGGGATATTTGACAATATCTGGAGACATATTTTTGTTGTCACAACTGAAGGGGTTCTGCTGGCATCTAGTGGGTAGAGGCCAGGGACACTGCTACAAAGCCCTATAATGTATTAAGTGTACAAAAAGAAACCCTCCCGGCCAGGCATGGCGGTTCATGCCTGTAATCCCTGCACTCCGGAGTCTGAGGTAGGCAGATGGCTTGAGCCCAGGAGGTCGAAGCTGCAGTGAGCCCTGATCATCGTGCCACTGCACTCCAGCCTGGGTGAAAGAGCATCTCAAAAAGATAAAACCTCTCTGCTGTTGGTTTCTGTGACTAGCAACATTGAGTTGCTTGGGTCAGTATTAATAGTCAAGCAGTTATATAAATAAGCACAACTCTATTAATCCAGAATAAAAATATTGGTGGCATCCCATTTAAAAATTGAGTCTAAGCCCTTGAACATGAGTGTTGCTTCATGTTTCTCCAGTTTGGTAGATCTGTATTTGCAGTTGGCAGAGATTAGGAGTTGCTACACTTAGCAATAAGGAGAGTAAAGCCTTAACAAAACTGGATACAGTTTGGGACATGTTAAGATGGAGATGTTTACCAGACATCCAAGTCAAAATATCAAATAAGCAGTTTAATGACTACAGCTCAGGAGAAATGGGTTTGAGATACGAATTTGGGTCTTCAGTATAGGTAATAAAGCCAGGAAATGAATGTGGTCTCACCAATAGAACATTAGAGAAGTCCAAGAACAAAACCTTGGTGATATGGTTTGGCTGTGTCCCCACCCAAGTCTCAACTTTCCCACGTGTTGTGGGAGGGAACAAGGGGGAGGTAATTGAATCATGGGGGCCAGTCTTTCCTGTGCTGTTCTCATGATAATGAATAAGTCTCATGAGATCTGATAGGGTTTTCAGGCTGCTTTTGCTTCTTCCTCATTTTCTCTTGCCTCCACCACGTAAGAAGTGCCTTTCACCTCCCACCATGATTCTGAGGCCTCCTCAGCCATGTGGAACTATCAGTCCAATTAAACCTGTTTTTCTTCCCAGTCTCAGGTATGCCTTCATCAGCAGCATGAAAACAGACTAATACAATATATTGGTACCAGGAGTGGGGTGCTGCTAAAAAGATACCCAAAAATGTGGAAGCAACTTTGGAACTGGGTAACAGGTAGAGGCTGGAACGGTTTGGAGGGCTCAGAAGAAGACAGGAACATGTGGGGAAGTTTGGAATTTCCTAGAGACTTGTTGAATGACTTTGCCCAAAATGCTGATAACAATATGAACAATAAGGTCCAGGCTGAGGTGGTCTCAGATGGAGATGAGGAACTTGACTGGAGCAAAGGTGACTCTTGCTATGTTTTAGCAAAGAGACTGGCAGCATTTTACCCCTGCCCTAGCAACTTATGGAATTTTGAACTTGAGAGATGATATAGGGTATCTGGTAGAAATTTCTATAAGCAGCAAAACATTCAAGAGGTGACTTGTGTGCTGTTAAAGGCATTCAGTTTTATAAGGAAAGCAGAGCATAAAAGTTTGGAAAATTTGCAGCCTATTTGATAGAAAATTAAAACCCATTTTCTGGGGAGAAATTCAAGCTAGCTGCAGAAATAATTTGCGTAAGTAGCAAGGAGCCTAATGTTAATCCCCAAGACCATTGGGAAAATGTCTCCACGCCATGTCAGAGACCTTCACAGCAGCCCCTCACATCACAGGCCCGGAGGCTCAGGAAGAAAAAGTAGTTTCATGAGCTGGGCCCAGGGTCCCTGTGCTGTGTACAGCCTAGGGACATGGCACCATGTCCCAGCCCCTCCAGCCATGGCTGGCTGAAAGGGGCCAATGTATAGCTCGGTCTGTGGCTTCAGAGGGTGGAAGCCCCAACCCTTGGCAGCTTCCACATGATGTTGAACCTGCAGGTGCATAGAAGTCAAGAATTGAGGTTTGGGAACCTCTGCCTAGATTTCAGAAGATGTATGGAAATGCCTAGATGCCCAGGCAAAAGTTTGCTGCAGGGGTGGGGCCCTCGGAGAACCTCTGCTAGGGCAGTGTGGAAGGGAAATGTGGGGTCAGAGCCACACACAGAGTCCCTACTGGGGCACTGCCTAGTGGAGCTTTGAGAAGAGGGCCACCGTTCTCCAGACCCCAGAATGGCATCCACTGATAGCTTGCATCATGCACCTGGAAAAGCCACAGACCCTCAACACCAGCCCATGAAAGCAGCTGGGAAGGAGGCTGTACCCTGCAAAGCCACAGGGGCAGAGCTGCCCAGGATCATTGCAGGCTGTACCCTGCAAAAGCCGCAGGGGTGGAACCCACCTCTTACATCAGTGTGACCTGGATGTGAGACCTGAAGTCAAAGATCATTTTGGAGCTTTACAATTTGACTGCCCTGCTGGATTTCAGACATGCATGGGCCCTGTAACCCCTTTGTTTTGGCCAATTTCTCTCATTTGGAATGGCTGTGTTTACCCAATATTTGTACCCCCATTGTATCTAGGAAGTAACTAGCTTGCTTTTGATTTTATAGGTTCATAGGTGAAGGGACATACCTTGCCTCAGATGAGACTTTGTACTGTGAACTTTTGGGTTAATGCTGAAGTATGTCTTTGGTGGACTGTTGGGAAGGTATGATTGGTTTTGAAATGTGAGGACATAAGATTTGGAGAGGTCAGGGGCAGAATGATATGGTTTGGCTGCATCCCCACCCAAATCTCAACTTGAATTGTATCTCCCAGATTTCCCACATGTTGCGGGAGGGACCCGGGGAAGGTAATTGAATCATGGGGCTGGTCTTTCCATGCTATTCTCGTGATATTAAGTCTCACAAGATCTGATGGGTTTATCAGGAGTTTCCTCTTTTTCTCTTGCCCTCACCATGTAAGAAGTGTCTTGCCTCCCACGATGATTTTGAGGCCTCCCTAGCCATGTGGAACTTTTAAGTCCAATTAAACCTTTTTCTTCCCCATCTCGGGTATGTCTTCATCAGCAGCGTGAAGAGACTGATAAAAGCAGAAGGAGGCCAAGTGTGGTGGCTCGCACCTGTAATCCCAGCACTTTGGGAGGCCGAGGGCAGATCATAAGGTCAAGAGATTGAGACCATCCTGGCCAACATGGTGAAACCCCATCTCTACTAAAAATACAAAAAATAGCTGGCCGTGGTGGCGCATACCTGTAGTCCTAGCTAATAGGAAAGCTGAGGCAGGAGAATCACTTGAACCCGGGAGGTTGCAGTGAGTCGAGATCATGCCACTGCACCACAGCCTGGGTAACAAGACTCCATCTCCAAAAAAAAAAAAAAAAAAGCTGAAGGAAGAACGAGGGAGAGAATGAATGAGAAGCAATGAAGCATAATACTGCACGATGGAAGCTAAGTGGGCTGGGTGCAGTGGCTCACAGCTGTAATCCCAGCACTTTGGGAAGCCAAGTCAGGAGGATCGCTTGAGCCCAGAAGTTTGAGACCAGCCCAGGCTACATGGAGAAACCCTGCCTCTACTAAAAACAGAAAAATTGGCCAGGCGCGGTGCCTCACGCCTGTAACCCCAGCACTTTGGGAGGCCGAGGTGGGCGGATCACAAGGTCAGATCAAGACCATCCTGGCTAACACGGTGAAACCCTGTCATGGCCGGGCGCGGTGGCTCAAGCCTGTAATCCCAGCACTTTGGGAGGCCGAGACGGGTGGATCATGAGGTCAGGAGATCGAGACCATCCTGACTAACACGGTGAAACCCCGTCTCTACTAAAAAATACAAAAAACTAGCTGGGCGAGGTGGCGGGCACCTGTAGTCCCAGCTACTCGGGAGGCTGAGGCAGGAGAATGGCGTAAACCCGGGAGGCGGAGCTTGCAGTGAGCCGAGATCTGGCCACTGCACTCCAGCCTAGGTGACAGAGCGAGACTCTGTCTCAAAAAAAAAAAGAAACCCTGTCTCTACCAAAAAAAAAAAAAAAATACAAAAACTTAGCCGGTCGTGGTGGTGGGTGCCTGCAGTCCCAGCTACTCAGGGGGCTGAGGCAGGAGAATGGCGTGAACCTCGGAGGCGGAGCTTGCAGTGAGCCAAGATCACGCCACTGCACTCCAGCCTGGGTGACACAGCAAAACTCCGTCTTAAAAAAAAAAAAAAAAAAAAAACAGAAAAATTAGCTGGGTGTGATAGTGTGTGCCTGTAGTCCTAGGTACTCGGGAGGCTGAGGTGGGTCGACTGAGCAGGGGACACAGAAGTTGCAGTGAACTGAGACCACACCAGACCACTGCACTCCAGCCTGGGTCACAGAGCGAGACCGTCTCAAAAAAACAAAAGTGGTTAAATGAAGGAACGGTCAACCCTGTCAAAGTACGGAAGGTCAAGGAGGAAGAGGATGAGCTTTCTCAACCTGGACAGCATTGCTGATCTTGACACACAGCTTCAGTGGGATAGCAAGACTTGAGGGTTTTAACAGTAAAAAAAAAAAACAAAAAAACAAAACCTCATCCAGTCACTCTTTTGAGGAATTCTATAAAAAGGAACAGAGAAATAACAGTAACTAGAGACAGCAGTGGTCTGAAAAAAAAAAAATCCTGAGTCATATTAAATATGAGGGTTTTTAAGGTCATCTAGTTGTCTTGTCTTGTATCAGAACAAGGAAATCCCATGTTCTTTCAACTGTTTTCACCTATAAGCAATTACTTTTGCAACCAAAGACTTTCGGCTAAGAGGGCCACAGGACATTTAACTTGTAAGGGCTAGGCTGGGTGTGGTGGCTCACACCTGTATTCCCAGCACTTTAGGAGGCCGAAATGGGTGGATCACGAGGTCAGGAGATTGAGACCATCCTGGCTAACACGGTGAAACCCTGTCTACTAAAAATACAAAAAATTACCCAGGTGTGGTGGTAGCCACCTGTAGTCCCAGCTACTTGGGAGGCTGAGGCAGGAGAATGGCATGAACCCAGGAGGCGGAGCTTGCAGTGAGCCGAGACCGCTCCACTGCACTCCAGCCTGGGCAACAGAGCGAGACTCCGTCTCAAAAAAGAAAAAAAAAAAAAAAAAAAAAAAACACCACAAAACTTGTAAGGGCTAGTGTGAAGGTACTGCAGGTATAATGCACATCATCTAGCCCACCAGAAAGGAAATATGCTTAATAACTTGCCCCAGGCCAAGGCTCTCTAGAGAAAAGAAACTACAGACTAGTTGCTTGCTGTTTTCCAAAACATTTGTTGGGTGAAATCATATGATGCATGTATCACGAACATTTTCTAATTATGTATATAAATGGGTATGTGATATGTGTGCTGTTTGTGCGCTGATGTCCTAAGTGAAATTCTGCAGACCATCTGGGTCAAAGTGCATTATGCATTATCAAAAATGATGAACCATTGGTCATCATGGAGACAAGGAAAAAAATGAACGGGAGAGAAATGCATGACAGAGTCTTTACTTTTAAATGATTACTGATACACCAAGTAATAACATGTAACAAGTTCTTGAATTCTATCATCTAGTAATTTTGATTAAGAGAAACTAAAAGCAGCCCAAATAATTCTACTAGTATTCACTGTTCTAACCATTAGCAAGAATGGACTACATTAAGGCTGGCTGCTGCTTCACACAGGTTACAAAGAACTATTTACTACTTTTTCATAGATAAAGCCCCTGACCTTCAAGAAAGTGTTAGGGAAAAAAAATATTTAATCCCTTCCTTTCTTCAAAGAATGGTTATGTGGTGTTTTTTTTTTAAACTAGATCTAAGAAAGAAAAAGTCAACAGTGATATACATGTTGCTTGAGCCAAAAGGCATATATACCTTGCCAAAAAGACAACATATACCCATTAAATTCCTAAGAAATATGAGGTAAAAAGATGAAATCTTTAGATAATTTCTAAGTCTGTACAAAAAAGCTAGATTTGCTACTGCCCAAAAAGTGGAAGGACCTACTATATAATATATGGAAATAATTTAATGCCATTTCAAAAGAATGTAACTACAGCTGTGCTAAAGCTTCATATTCATGAGGGCATCTAAAATGCCACTCCACAGAACAGGTGCTTCTCTCTTCTTCTATCCATTTATGCGGTAGTTTTCATGGATTTCTGGCCGAATGTCACAGACAAAAGCCAAGAGGTTATCCAAGACTTCATCCCTGTTCTGCCGGAAGTAGGTCTGGAGGATGGTCATCTTCTCCTGGGTCTCCTTCTCCACTTCAGTGCTGCAACTGCCATGGGATCCCAGTGCCTGGAGATGGGGAGCGATGTCACAGAGGGATTATCAGAACAATGCTCTGGTTGGTCAGGTACATCTCATAAGCTACTTGCTGACTTTTGGAGAAACCCAGGCTCACCAATCAGTATACTCAGAATGTGACCTTGTGGCTGAAGCACATGTGACGTATTCCCTGAGTCAACGGGAGCCACATCTACCAAAAGTAAACTGCATAGCATTTCCACTGCTAGGAAATTATTCCAAAGACATGTATTCACATCTCTCCTCTAAGAGTCTGCTATTTAGCCTTAACCAAAGACAGGAATCAACCTAAAAACTCAGCTTGCTTCTATATAAGAGAACTATTCAGGAATTGCAATGAACTGTAAAATATAAGCAAGATATACAACAGTATCAATGTGGTATGTTTTATTATCTGTGGTTTTAAATGTGGGGAGATACATGGTTTTTAAAAATTCCTAAATAATAATAAACACAAGCCAGACATGGTAGTGCATGCCTGTAGTCTCAGCTATTCGAGACACTGAAGCAGGAGGATGGTGAGTTGGAGCCCTACCTGAGCAAAATTCCAAGAAGACCCCATCTCCAAACAAAACAAGTAAGAATAATAAACAAAAGATACAATTTAGGAGTAATATACAAGGAGTTTCACCATTATTGGTTAGTGTTTTAGTTCTTAAGTTCAACAGTGGATTCACCAGTGTGTCACATCTGTTCTTGCAAATATAAATATTCTATAAGAATTTAAAAAAGAAACCTGTTAACAGTGACTGGCTCTGAGGAGTACTGCAGATCTGAAAGAGAGGAAAACTAATTTCTCATTGCTGCCCCCACCACCCCCCCCCACTTTTATTTATTTATTTTTTTTTGAGATGGAGTCTCGGTCTGTTGCCCAGGCTGGAGAGCAGTGGCGCGATCTTGGCTCACTGCAAGCTCCACCTCCCGGGTTCACGCCATTCTCCTGCTTCAGCCTCCTGAGTAGCTGGGACTACAGGCGCCTGCCACCACACCCAGCTAATTTTTTTTGTATTTTTAGTAGAGACAGGGTTTCACTATGTTAGCCAGGATGGTCTCGATCTCCTGACCTCGTGATCCACCCACCTTGGCCTGCCCCTTTTTATTACCTGAATTTTTATTGTAAACATCTTATCTCTTCAGTTTCTCTTAGCAATTTCACACACACTGACATGAATTTTCTTTTACCTTCTATGGTCTTCACAGTACAGCCAGCTTTTTGTTAACTGCTGTGCCTTCTTTACTAGAACTTAACCTATAAGGTTTTGGAAGACGTAACTTTTGTGTCAGACCCTTTTTATTCACCTAATCTGTTCTTGCCTCACTATACATATATATATGCTAATAACAACATCCCTTCATATTTGTATAACATTAATTTGCAAAAGATTCTCTCACATTACCTATTTCTCACAATGACCTATAAGGAGGCTATCACTCCATTTTTTTCCCCCAAAAAGATGGGATTTCACTATGTTGCCCAGGATGGCCTCAGACTCCAAGCTCAAGAGATCCTCCTGCAGAGCTGGGACCACAGGTGTACACCACTGTGCCTAACTTTATCACTCCATTTTCTCCTTTTAAGAGATGGAGTCTCACTCTGTTGCCTAGGCTGGAGTGCAGTGGCATGATCTTGGCTCACTGCAATCTCTACCTTCTGGGCTCAAGCCATCCTCCAACCTGAGCCTCCCGAGTAGCTGGAACTACAGGTATGCACCACCATGCCCAGCTAATTTTTGTATTTTTTGTAGAGGCAGGGTTTCACCATGTTGCCCACGCAGGTCTTGAACTCCTGGGCTCAAACAATCCACCCACCCTAGCCTCCCAAAAGTGCTAGGATTACAGGCAGGAGCCACTATGCCCTTAGGGCTCTTCATACTATACTATAACTGTTCATATTACAGGAATCTCCCGGGGCATTTCATAACAGCTCGGTTGCTAACTCATACTTTTATGTTCAGAACCCCGTTACCTGTTTCTTGAATATAAGCCATATGCCAGGCTCTGCTAAGTTGTCTCAAAAACTAAAGAGGTTACAAATGGAACACTGCTAGAAAGATTCAGAGCTTGATTGAGCATGGTAGCTCACACCTCTAATCCCAGCACTTTGGGAGGCTGAGGCAGGTGGATCGCCTGAAGTCAGGAGTTCGAGACCAGCCTGCCAACATGGCAAAACCCTCTCTCTACTAAAAAGACCAAAAAAAAAAAGAAAAAAAAATTGCTGGGTGTGGTGGTGGGCGCCTGTAATCCTACTCGGGAGGCTGAGGCAGGAGAATCACTTGAATTTGGGAGGTGGGGGTTGCAGTGAGCCAAGATCACACCATTGCACTCCAGCCTGGGCAACAAGAGTGAAACGCTTGTCTCAAAAAAAAAAAAAAAGAAAGAAAAAAAGGAATTAGAGCTTGTGCTTTACAGTGCAATACCAGTACCATCTCTATAATCAACTACAACACACAATGTAAGAATATGAGGGCACCTGTCATTGGGACCTCCTAAGCCTGTGCCACAATAAAGAAAAAATAATGTAAAAATATGAAGACGGGCCGGGTGTAGTGGCTCACGCCTGTAATTCCAGCACTTTGGGAGGCCGAGGCACACGAATCACAAGGTCAGGAGTTCAAGACCAACCTGGCCAACATAATGAAACCCCATCTCTTCTAAAAATAGAAAAATTAGCTGGGCATGTTAGTGCACGCCTGTAGTCTCAGCTACTTGGGAGGCTGAGGCAGGAAAATCATTTGAACTTGGGAGGTGGAGGTTGTAGTGAACCGAGATGACGCCACTGCATTCCAGCCTGGGTGACAGAGCAAGACTCCATCTTGGAAAAAAAAAAGTGCTGGGCGTGGTGGCTCACGCCTGTCATCCCAGCACTTTGGGAGGCCGGGGCAGGCGGATCACCTGAGGTCGGGCGTTCAAGACAAGCCTGACCAACAAGGAGAAACCTCGTCTCTACTAAAAATACAAACTTAGCCGGATGCACATGCCTGCAATTTCAGTTACTTGGGAGGCTGAGGCGAGAGAATCATTGGAACCCAGGAGGCAGAGGTTGTGGTGAGCCGAGATCATGCCATTGCACTCCAGCCTGGGCAACAAGAGCAAAACTCCATCTCAAAAAAAAAAAAAGAAGATAAGAAGATGATGGCTGCCCTGACACACAAGGGTATTTCTACATTGTTTTATGAGCAATCTGACAACTTACAGCACCTATCAGCCCCAGTGCAAGAATCACAGAAACATGTTAAGTTTTATTTGTATTTATCTTGTTTTTTTTGTAGAGACGCGGTCTGGTTTATTGCCCAGGCTGGTTTTGAACTTGTGGCTTCAAGCAATCCTCCCACCTCAGCCTCCCAAAGTGTTGGGATTACAGGTGTGAGTCACTGTGCCCAGCCAAGTTTTAATGGCATTGTAATTGCCAAGAACAAAGATGATCCAGCTTGGGAGGTCAAGATGTGAGGATTACTTGAGGCCAGGAGTTCGAGACCAGTCAAGGCAACACAATAAGACCCTATCTCTACAAAAACAAAAAAAATTAGCTGAGCATGATGGATCATGCCTATAGTCCTAGCTACTCAGAAGGCTGGGCAGGGGAGGATGGCTTAAGCCTAGGAGCTCCAGGCTACCGTGAGCTATGATCACACCACTGAGCTACAGCCTGAATGACAGAATGTGACTCTGTCTCTTAAAAAGAAAAAATTAAAAATTGATCAAAATTTTTGCTACTTAATGCAAGGAGAGAGGTATGTGCCTTTAATCACTGGACTTGGGCCTGGAAGTGTGTATGCTGGAACTACTAGAGGCCACAATGTAGAACTTGAGAATGATACAAAGCCAAACACAGAGGGGAGAGAAAGTCCTGAGCATATTATTTAAGCTCTTGGGTTTTTAATTATATAGGCCATTACATTCCATTTAGAATCAGTTTTAATTATATTTTGTTACCTGCACCCAAGAGTCCTGATAGTTCCTTTTCTCTGTGAAGTCCTCCTCTGTCCTTTCCCCTTTCCACAATTGTCCCTGCCTCCTCTGTACTCTCTGTTTTTGTACTATTATTGGATGCACCATACTGTAGCCTGTATCACTGGTAAATGTCTGTACTATATATACTATACTAAAGTGGGGCTCCATTTGATTTGTTTACAACCGTCACAGCACTTTTCAGTTGTAGCTCTGCATGATTTGTACTGTATTACTGAGTCTCCCTGGCCACCAGATGGTAAGCTACACTCCATGAGGGAAGGGACCATGTCTCTTCCTGGTCACAGCTGATTTCTAGCATCTAGCACAGTACCTGAGACATGTTAACTGCCTAACAGATATGTGTCAAATGAGTGAATAAATGAAAATTAGGACTCAATATGAGTGGAAAAACTGATCATCCTAAGAGACAGATGCCTAAGCAGTCAATAAAACACATGACTACCACATTTTCAAAATTCAACCAGGATCTCTGAGCTATGCTGGCTATTTTGAAAGCCTTGGTGGGACGGGGGATTAGGAGACGAAAGCAGCAACAAAAACAAATGGTGCCCCACCGCAGCTTCCTTGGCCTTGAATTCTTTCTCCCTCTGCAGGCGGTACTGTTCAATTTCAGCCTGAGCTTCTTCTTTGGCCTGCTTCAGCCTCCGGTTCTTTCCTGTTTTCAAAGGAGAGAGCTATATCAGGAAGTGGTTAAAAGTAGAAAAGCAAGCAGAGACTCAGATGGTATATTATAACAATAAACCAAGAATAAATTATGACACAGTCTGAAGAGATGTGCATGGGAAAGAGGGAATGCAGAGCTAACAAATAGTACAGGTTCCTCCCTCCTATAGGCTGTACTTAACTAGAAAGTGACAAAACAAAAATGAATACCTTCTATAACTACAGCCCATTAAAAAGATGGGAAAAAATTATAGAATGTGTCAGAATATTCTCTCAATCTCAACTATTAAGAACGAACATAGAATGAGTAACATTAACCATCTAGGGAACTCTTCTCCAGAAGTAAACATGTAAGTATGCTGCTCATTAAAGCTGCAACCCTACTTAGATGCTTAGCAAGAAGCCTAATAAGCTCCCAAGGACATCAACCTATAATGTAACTAATGAACCAGATGATGTAACATTGGAAACTAAAAGCAGTGCCTGTCACAAGGAAGTAATGACAGTGGTGACTTGCGAAGGAATGCTGAATGAGGAACACTGTACAGTCAGACTGCACAAGCAGCTGAGAGAAGAGGAGACACAGGTATTTTGGTTTCTAGAAGTGAGTGGCTTAACATACAGCTGGAAAAAATCTCTAGGTTTGGTCAGAGCCTACATGAAAACAGACCACAAGGACAGCCAACATATACCCTCTGCTTTGAGTCTCCACTCACCAAAAAAAAAAAAAAAAAGAGGGGTTCTAGACCATCCATCAACCTATTTATTTAATTCAGAGCAAAAGACATCCTGCATCTAAAATTAGGCTTTGTTATACATCATTGTATATCAACTGTCTAGAACCCGTGTGGATAAATGAAAATAAACTTAACCTTCTACCTCCTGATTAAGAACAGAACTTTGGACCTGTAATGAAGTGACCCATGACATCAACATTCCCCGACGCTAGTCTGAAACAATTAACAGGTCTCTCTCTAAGCACTCCAAAGACTATTTCTGCAAGTCCACGTTCACTCCAGTATTATTTCTGGCCTATTACTGTCTGCTTTGGCCACCTGTACCCCAATCCTTCACATGCTATCCTTCCATAAGCTATAATGGGCTATATTTCAAAGCTAAAGATATTTTCAAAACCAACAATCTACAAAAAACACTCATGGCCCAAACATTATGCAGTAGCTCCACAAGACATCACTCCCAACTCCCATGGCTCCCTGCATTTATAACTCAAGATAATACCGTTTACTGCCTTTGGCAAACATCTTCAACATTCAATTTTGATAGGGGCCTCAAAATAAAAAATATTTAAACAGAAAATCGTATTTCTCTTAAATCTTGTTTTTCTTGGGCCTTACATATGGGAGCCAGTGTTTTGTTTCACTCCAATGAAATATGCCATTAACACAAAGTCTTTAAAAATTTTAAGGTCCAGGCCAGGCGTGTTGGCTCACGCCTGTAATCCCAGCACTTCGGGAGGCCAAGATGGGCGGATCACAAGGTCAGGAGTTCGAGACCAGTCTGGCCAATATGGTGAAACCCCGTCTCTACTAAAAACACAAAAACTAGCTGGGCGTGGTGGCGAGCGCTACTCGGGAGCCTGAGTCAGAAGAATCACTTGAACCCAAGAGACAGAGGTTGCAGTCAGCTGACACCACTGCCCTCCAGCCTGGGGGTGATGAAGCGAGACTCCGTCTCAAAACAATAAAAATAAATAAAAAAATAAATGTAAGGTCCAACGCAATGATTTCATTAAAAAATTGGATGGGACCATTTTACATACTGCCTCTTCCCAACTCTTAACTGGGCAAGTCAACCATAATTATAAATCAAGAAAGGCAATTTTTCAAACTGCAGTTCTTCCGAATACCTCTGCTCCTAACTATTAACAATTCTGAGACAGGACAGGCACAGCGACTCACATCTGTAATCCCAGCACTTTGGGAGGCCGAGAGTTTGAGACGAACCCGGCCAACATGGTAAAACCCTGTCTCTACTAAAATACAAAAATTTATTTTGTATTTATTTATGTACTGATTAATTTATATGTTTTTGTATTTTAATAGAGAGAGGCATGGTGGCGGGCACCTGTAAGCCCAGCTACTTGGGAGCCTGAGGCACAAAATCTCTTGATCTCGGGAGGTGGAGGTTGGAGCGAGCCAAGATGGTGCCATTGCACTCCAGCCTGAGTGACGGAGTGAGACTGTCTTCAAAAAAAAAAAAAATCTGAGACGTATGTTAGCCGTAAACTAATACCTTTTTTGGGGGGGAGGGGGGACACGGTGTCTCCGTCTGTTCCCCAGGGTGGAGTACAGTGGCATGATCTCAGCTCACTGCAACCCCTGCCTCCTGGGTTCAAGCGTTTCTCCTGTCTCAGCCTCCCAAGTAGCTGGGACTACAAGCGCACACCACCACGCGCAGCTAATTTTTGTATTCTTAGTAGACACGGAGTTTCTCCATATTGCCCAGGCTGGTCACAAACTCTCAACCTCAGGTGATACACCCACATCGGTCTCTCAAAGTGCTGGGATTACAGGTATGAGCCACCACGCCCAGCCAAACTAATACTTTTTAAAACAAATTCACAGCTACCTGAGATACACAAAACCCTGCACCAGGCTTGACAGGATAAAGGTATAAAACATAAATCCTACCTGACCAGGGTACTCAGAATTATTCTTACAATATTCCAAGCATTTTTTTTTCTGCACTTCCCCAATCTATTCTCCTATCCCTCCCGACAGATACAACTTCTGTGAGCCATCAGAACACAAACTCTGAGAAGTCATTCTGAAAATACTCTATCGAGGGCATGACTGGAAATATTCTGGGAAGAACAAAGAACTTTCCAGTCACCGGAGCAAGAACAAAAGGCTTCCTCCCATTCCCAACACCCTCAAAAAAAGCTTTCCAAGTACCACACAACCCCTAATTGCACAAGTAGAAGAGACATGCTTGCAATCTAGTTGGATGTCAGATAGAGTAACTCCTATACTAGGAGAACCACCAAGAACTACTAAGATCAGTATCTTATCCTTGCATGGAAAAAGAGGCTTCTGAGTCCCAACTATGTTGCTTCCCAGGGTATGGACAAATCATTTCTGAGCCTCATTTTTACCATCTGTAAAATAGGGAAAGAAGCATCTTTCTCACCAGATGGGAAACTGGATACATAAAGTTAAATGAGACATAGTTTCTGTTCTCCAGCTTAGTCGAGTGACTGAGCCATATAAACAAACAGGTTATTGCACGGCCGTGGCAGAAATCAGCACTTGGGAGGGACTCCAAGCCTAATCTGGGTGAGAAGCATGAGTCAGGAAAGGCTTCCCCGAAGAAGTGCTTCCTAAATTTTCAGGTCTGATGGAAGACTAAGGGTCAGAGAACAAAGGCGAGGAGAATTGGAAAAGGCTTCTCCCATCAGAGGAAACAGCGTGTGCAAAGACCTGCAGATGAAAGAAATCATGGTGCTTCTAAGGGACCACAATGATTCAGTATGGCTGGAGGAAAGGACCAAGCCTGACCCACGGGAGCCTCCCCAACTTCATTAAGGAATTTGAGCTTTCTTCTGCAGGCACTAAACGTCTGACTGCAAAGGCGGTAGGAAAATCATATCTGCATTTATTTATTTTGTTCCTTGCCAGCAGGAAGTCAAATCTTTGCATTTTAGAAGGATGACTGATTGCAGAGAGAATGGATTGACTGGAGGGGACTAGAACGGGTTCCTCCACTCCCCAGTCTAGATTAAACTCACCTGTTTAAATTCTTTAGCAACCTTCCATTTCTCCACTCCAGCCCTCATCTCTCCTGCAATTAATTAAGCGATCCAATACCTGCTTCCTTCACTGCGACACTGAATGCCACGTTAGGGGAGACAACTGATGCACTGGGCACTGCGCTTGCCACATATTACACAGAAACACAGACACCTCCCCCCCACCACACACACACACACACCAATCAACGATTTAGACAGTCACAGTACCTTTAGAGAAACTAGTGTCCTGGACTAAGACGCTGGTAGTAGACATGGAGGAAAAAGTGAAAGATACGCAAGCCTTGGCGACTGACTAAAGGTGGCAAACGAGGGAGGGAGAAGAGGCAAGTAGGACTCCAGGTTTCCAGACCAAGCAACCGTGTGGATGCTGGCTCCATTCACCGAGACTGACCACCCCAGAGCCGTTAAGTGGGAGAGGGGAAGAACAAAGAGCTCCGTTTGGAGAGCCCACTTCACATGCCTCCAGGCCCCAAGGACGGTAACCCATTACTGTTTCCACGCCCAATTTACCATCTCACATCGTGGCTTCCAGGCGATTCGCAAGCCTTCCAGAGCCTCAGCTCCTCAGAGCTTCGAAACACACAACCTTCTGCGACTATACCCAAGGCCGCACCCCGCAGTTTTTCGGGCCTAATCTACCCACCACCTGCGGCCCAGCGGTCTTCCTTCGACTCGCGCCACGCTGGGCAGCACCACCCTGAAACTCACTTTTACGGGCCTCGGACACCTTCTCGGCTGCCCGCTTCTCGGCCTGCAGCAGCTGCTGAATCCCCTGCGACTGACTAGCCATGGCGGCAGCGATTCTGAGACGAAGGCAAGCCGCCTAAAGCACCTCGAAGGCCCCTTGGGTCAGCTGACACAGCCGCCCACCATCTGCGCCTGCTCCTTGCGCCTGCGCTTCGCCCCTCCCCCGTTGTCACGTGACCGCGCAGCGTAGCATCAGCTGACCGCTCTTGGACTTCTGTGATTAGAAGAGATAGGGCGGGGCAGAGGAGAAAGGAGCGGAGCGCCTCGACCGCGCCTGCGCAGGGTCTCCACTCTCCTCCCCTCTACCCTCCCGAACCTCTTCTGATGGCTGCCGGGTCATCGGTTCACTCAGTGTAGCCGCTCTGCCACGTCGTCATTGCTATAGTCCCTCAGTTTGTAGTATGCTCACATTAACGTTAAGAGAGAAGGGGCCAAGTCAAATCACTTTCCTCCTACTCTCCACACTGCTCACTCCTTCCCTTTCTGGGACTTTCTTTGGCACTCAAAATTTTATCGGGGGGTAGTTTAGAAAGATTCTTGCCAGTTCCAGGGGTAGAGTCTTGGGGTGCCAGTTAGGAGACTTGGGATCAAGTCTACCGCTAACCTGTGTGATTTTGGACAGATCGCTATCCTTTTCTGAACCCGAGTTCAGGAATGGACTGGACTGTTTCCCATAAATATTTGATGAAAGCCTGCTGTGATCCTAGACCACTGTTGATACTGAGGACATAGCAGAGAGCAGGTCCCGGCGGAGCTCACAGTTTATGGACACAGACAGGTTAATTAAAATAAATAGACAGTTACAAACTGTGATAAAGTCATGAAGGAAAAATGCAGGATGCCGTAAGAAGGAACCTTTAGTAACGGGAGAGGGATGTGGATGTGTCTCTGAATGCTGTACCAAGGAAGTGGTGTTTGAGATAAGATCTGAAAGCCAGGCGCAGTGGCTCACGAGCCTGTAATCCCAGCACTTTGGGAGGCCGAGGTGGACCGATCACTTCAGGTGAGGAGTTCGAGACCAGCCTGGCCGGCGTGGTGAAACCCCGTCTTTACTAAAAATACAAAAATTAGCTGGGCGTGGTGGTACGCGCCTGTAATCACAGTTGGTAGGCTGAGGCACGAGAATCGCTTGAACCCGGGAGGTGGAGGCTGCAGTGAGTCGAGGTCGTGACACTGCACTGCAGCCAGGGTGACAGAGCAAGACTCTGTCTCAAAAAAATTAAAATAGGCCAGTCGCGGTGGCTCACGCCTATAACCCCAGCACTTTGAAAGGCTGAGGCCGGCGGATCACGAGGTCAGAAATTTGAGACCAGCCTGACCAACCTGGTAAAACCTCATATCTACTGAAAATCCGGGCGTGATGGCGCATGCCTGTAATTCCAGTTACTCAGGAGGCTGAGGTAGGAGAATCGCCTGAGCCCGGGAGCTGAGGTTGCAGTAAGCCGAGATTGCGCCACTACACTCCAGCCTGGGCGACACAGCAAGATTCTCCATCAAAAAAAAATAAATAAATAAAATACAATTAATTTTTAAAAAATAAAATAAGATCTAAAGAATAAGAAGTTACCCAGGAAAGCACAGTGGGGGATGCAGGCGGTGGGAGATGATTAGGGAAAAGGGCCAGCGTGTGCGGAGTTGGGGAGGGGGTCAACTTGGCACGGAGACATCTCCCCGTCCACGGTGAATAGGGAAATACGAAGCCAGAGTTTGAGTTTACAATATGACAGGCCCTTGTCATTGCTTCACTCACTCCTCGCTGTTACTAATTCCATTTTATATTGGCCAAACTGAAGCTCAGAGAGTCCCAAAGTCTCTGAGCCAAAAGTCATGCCCCTGTTAACACACAGACAGGATATTTGAATCCAGTCAGGGCTGCAGAGTAAAACCTCTGAGCTACTGCTCTTCTTCAGGAATCTTGTGGGCTGAGGAAAGGACCGGCTGACCTCTTAGAGTCCAGCGAGTGCTGAGAACATAAAATAATGCCAGAATTTTTCTTGATAGAAAGATTCTGCACTCCAGGAGCTGGATTCATGGCTCAGGACATTTTCATTTGATTGACTTCGCAGTGGGGTTGGAAAGAAGGTACAGAAATTCTGTTCTGTTCTGATGTAAGAAACAGGACCAGAAAGATGTTTTGAAGATAAAACAGAATAGGACACACGGGCCCCCATGTCTCCTGGCTGAGTTACTATATTCCTTAAATGATAAATTACACTAATCCTTGCCTCTTTTACACATAAGATAACATCTGACAGAGTTAGTCATTATACTTCCGCAAATGTACCTTATTTCCTTTTTCTTTTCTTTCCTTTTTCTTTTCTTTTTTTTTTTTTTTTTTTTTTTTTTTTTTTTGAGATGGAGTCTCACTCTGTAGCCCAGGTTGGAGTGCAGTGGTGCAATCTCGGCTCACTGCAACCTCCACCTCCTGGATTCAAGCGATTCTCCTGCCTCAGCCTCCCGAGTAGCTGGGATTACAGGTGCCTACCACTGCGCCTGGCTAATTTTATTTGTAGTTTTAGTAGAGATGGGGTTTCACCATCTTGGCCAAGCTGGTCTTGAACTCCTGACCTCGTGATCCGCCGGCCTCAGCCTTCCAAAGTGTTGGGATTACAGTCATGAACCACCACGCCCAGCGTTTATTTCTTTATTAAAATGTACTTTAAGTGGCCGGGTATGGTGGCTCAAGCCTGTAATCCCAGCACTTTGGGAGGCCGAGGCCGGTGGATCACGAAGTCAGGAGTTCAAGACCAGCCTGGCCAACATGGTGAAACCCCATCTCAACTAGAAATACAAAAATTAGCTGGGCATGGTGACGCGTGCTTGTAGTCCCAGCTACTCGGGAGGCTGAAGCAGGAGGATCCCTTGAGACCAGGAATTAGCAGCTGCAGTGCACTATGATTGCCCCTGTAAATGGCAACTGCACTCAAGCATGGGCAATGCAGGAAGGCCCCATCTGTATAAACAAAAAGAGATCAAAAGAAAGAAAACACAGTTCACTCTGTCAATCATTGGAGGACAGAAATACACACTTCTAGAGGTGGCATAAAGATTAAAAGAGATGATGGTACCCCCAAACTGGAAACAACCCAAATGTCCATCCACTGATGAGTAGATAAACAAAATTTGCATATTCATACAATAGAATAGTATTTGGTTATAAAAAGGAAATAAAGCTACAACGTGGATGAAACGTGGTAACATGCTACATGAAAAAAGCCAGGCACAAAAGACTACACATTGTACAGTTCCGTTTATACGAAATATCCAGAATAGTCAAATAGATGCAGAAAGTAGATTAGTGGTTAACCAGGGGCTGAGGAATGGGGGAGTGCCTGCTAACCGGCATGGGGTTTCTTTTTCAGGTGATGGAAACATTCTGGAATTAGTGGTGACGGCTTCATACCCTTGTGAATATACAGGAAAAAAAAAAAAACCGGCCCGGCGCAGTGGCTCACACCTGTAATCCCAGCACTTTGGGAGGCTGAGGCAGGCGGATCACCTGAGGTTAGGAGTTTGAGATCAGCCTGACCAACATGGAGAAACCCCGTCTCTACAAAAAATACAAAATTAGCTGGTTGTGGTGGCGCATGACTGTAATCCCAGTTACTCAGGAGGCTGAGGCGGGAGAATTGCTTTAACCTGGGAGGCGGAGGTTGCGGTGAGCTGAAATCATGCCATTGCACTCCAGCCTGGGCAACAAGAGTGAAACTCCTCAAAAAAAAAAAAAAAAAAAAACACTGATTTGCATACTTTAAAAGTACACTATGTGAATTATACCTCTATAAAGGTGTTATTAGAGAGAGAAGATGACAGATGTAAAGCTCTTGCAATTCCTAGTCTGTAGTAAGAGCCAGGAAATGGAAGCTGTTATTTTTATCTGGCTGGGGGGTGATTGTTTATTTACAAATCTGGTCCTCCACTTAACAAAAGCCTTCACATTAGGGTTCCTCTAACAGCCCAGTCCCTCAAAGCATCTAAATATCTACAAATTCCAGAATTCTTTTTGCTTGTAGCATTTCAAAAGTTTATTGTGTAAAGAAAAAAAAATGAGACAATCCCGCCTCTGAAATTTTTAGACTGGTTTGGATTTCCAATGATCTGAGTGGGTGTTTGTTGACAGAACTGGGGTACCCTGGGGAGGTGTCCCACAATAACTAGGAAATAAGGGTGAAGCCATTGTCCTCTGAGAGAAAATTTTGAACCAGTAAGGTAGATTCAGACAGTCATCTGAAGGAAACAGAGTGGATCTCAGGCCTTGTTGCCCTGACCAAGGAATGTATTAGCATATCAAAGAAAGGAGTGTTTCCATTCTGAGGACTGGTTGTTCATACACAAGCTGGAAACAAGGAGAAGCAGCAAGGTTGTTCTTCATACACCCCAGCTCGGCTAGGACTAAGGTAGGTGGAGCCTCTCACTGCCTTGGTTAAGAGAGCCAGGTGGCCTGGGTTCAAATCCCCAGCCTTGTAATTTAGCAAATGGAACCACTCGGTGACTTCAACTCCTCATATGTTAAACACGAAATTAGCCGGCCAAGGTGGGTGGATAACTTAAGCCCAGCAGTTTAAGACCAGCCTGGTCAACACAATGAACCCTCTTCTCTACAAAAAATTCAAAAAATTAGCCAGGCATGGTGGCACATGCCTGTGGTCCCAGGCACTCTAGAGGCTGAGGCGGAAGGATTGCTTGAGCCTAGGAGTTGAAGGCTGCAGTGAGCTGTGATTACGCCATTGTATTCTAGCCTGGGTGACAAAGTGAGACCCTGTCTCAAAAAAAAAAAAAAAAAAAGAAAATGAAGTTAATAGTATAATAATATTATTGTGAGGATTAAATCAGTTAACACATGTAACTTGCTTACAATGTACTCACTACTCACAAGAATTTAGGTATCTGGACCCCATGTTGACACAAGAATAATACAAGGCAGTGGCAGAAGAATAAAAAATTCCAGGCAGGCTGGATGCAGTGGCTCATGCCTGTAATCCCAGCACTTTGGGAGGCCGAGGAGGGTGGATAGACTGAGGTCAGGAGTTCAAGACCAGCCTGGCCAACATGGCGAAACCCCGTCTCTACTAAAAATACAAAAATTAGCCGGGCATGGTGGTGCATGCCTGTAATCCCAGCTACTAGCGGGGTGAGGCAGGAGAATCACTTGAACCTGGGAGACAGAGGTTGCAATGAGCCGACATCGTGCCTCTGCACTCTAGCCTGGGCAATAGAGTGAGACTCTGTCTCAAAAAAAAAAAAAAGAAAAGAAAAGGAAAATTCTAGGCAGCAGATTCACATGACTGACAAAAGGAAACTTTTGAAATGGCTGCATAAGCTAGGGGCTGATAAAACCCTGAAAAACCGGGGTATAGGCCAAGCTGGCTAAGATCGACTGGACCCAACCTGGGGCTGAATTTGACCTAGGTTTCTCCTAGGACCTCATTATACACTCATTAACATACTAAATCACACACCCACCAGTACCTGGACAGTCCCAGGAACACTCATATTTGGTGTAAAACTGGGCGGCAAGAGTTCTGAGAAATCTTCACATTTTCCCAGGAATCTTCATGGATATTCCACCCCTTGGTTAAGGAAACCCATAAAGATAGAAATCCCAAACCCGATGGCACAGCTCTCTGTCTTGAGAACACCTGCACCTCCCTTTCTTGAGTGTGTATTTCTCACTTTGCAATAAATCTCTGTACTTTCACTGTTTTTTTACTAGTCCTTGAATTTCTTCTCATGACAGTGACAAAAGCCTGGACACCAGCAGGGGTCGAGGTCCCACCGGCATTTGGGACCTCACCACAGAAAATAAGAAATGACCTAGTGTATCTGGTCAATAAAAGTTCACCTTAGTCAAGGGGACTCCTTCCAGAGACTCTGCAAGGCCACTACAAATGCTGGGATAGGCTGTTTACTGCATAAGGAGGCAAGGCTGGGCTAAAATCCAGCCCATACTCTGACCATTTGACCCAGAAGGAGCATCTTTTTAAATTTTATTTTTTTAATTAATTAATTATTTAATTTTTAAGACAGAGTCTTGCTGTGTCACCCAGGCTGAAGTGCAGTGGCGTGATCTCTGCTCACTGCAATCTCCGCCTCACAGATTCAAGCGATTCTCATGCCTTAGCCGCCCAAGTAGCTGGGATTACAGGTGTAAACCACCACACCTGGCTAATTTTTGTGTTTTTAGTAGAGATGGATTTTGCCATGCTGGCCAGGTTAGTCTTGAACTCCCGGGCTCAAGCAATCCTCTCACCTCGGCCTCCCAAAGTGCTGGGATTGCAGGGGTGAGCCACCATGATTGGCTCATCTATAATTTTTACTTAACAGTAATTATCTTCCTTATAAATCAAGGGAGAGGAAGGGTTAACTATGCATTAATTCTCAACATCCATTAATTCTCAACATCCTGTCCACCTAAAGAAAGAAACTAAGGCAAAATTAATATAGAGAATTTATTTGGGCAGAGTTCGAGGACTGCAGCCCTGGACACACTTCCAAGTTGCCTGGGAGAGTGCTTTGTTTGGCCTTTGTTATTGAACAGGGTTTTAAAAGCAAGAAGTGGGCTGATGCAAAGTTGTTCGACAGGAATTCTCACTGATTTACAGAGATGACATTGGTTAGCAACTGGCTATGTTAGTAGTGGTCAATCAGTGAATCTGTAGGGTTCTGCAGCAACCTCAATTCTTGCCTCATCAGAAAAAAGAATTCGACCCAGGGGCCTAAGGCAGAGTGAGAGACTGAGGCAAGTTTTAGGGCAGGGGTGAAAGTTTAGTAAAAAGCTTTAGAGTGGGAATGAAAGGAAGGAAAGCCCACTTGGAAGAGGGCCAAGCGGATGATTGAGATCAAATGTGTAGTTTGACCTTTGACTTGGGGTTTTATATGTTGACATTTTTCTGGGGTCCTGCATTAGATCCCAGAATTCTGCATTAAGAATTCTCTCCTGATTCTTCTTTTGGGGTGGGCTGTCCGCACGTACAGTGACCTGCCAGCATTACAGAGGGGCTGCGTGCGCAATGTGTTTACGGGAGTTGTATGCATGCTCGCTTGAGACCATCTTCCCTTACTAGTCGAATGTTCCTAGAAGGTCATATACCAGTTAAACACTGCCATTTTGCCTGTTGGTGTGCATGTTTAAGCCCACTCACCCAACTTTGAAGGCTATTCATCACCAGTTTCCGGTTTTTCTATCTACTGGGAGACTGCCTTTCCCTGGCACTGGGTGTGACCAGTGGCATGATCTAGGCTCACTGCAGCCTTGACCACCTGGGCTCAAGCTATCTTCCCACCTTAACTTCCTGAGTTTCTGGAGTTACGAGTGTGCACCACCACACCCGGCTAATTTTTGTATTTTTTGTAGAGACGTAGTTTTGTCATATTGCCCAGGCTGGTCTCGAACTCCTGGACACGAGGGATCTACCCGCCTTGGCCTCCCAAAGTGCTGGGATACAGGCATGAGCCACCATGCCCAGCCAAGTGATTGGTTAACATCAGGTTATTTGTTTACTTTTTTGTTAAGGATTAAAGCAGAGAGAACTTCATTATCATGCCAATTGAAACTGGCCTGTTCGGGAAGTTAGGCTGTTACCTCTCTCGCGCGATTTATGGGAAGGTCAGATAACAAATTAGTTCTGGTTTGGTGGCATGGAAACCTCAGCATGCATATATATATATATCACCCAGGCTGGATTGCAGTGGCTCCATCATGGTTTACCGTATGATCCAGCCACTGCAATCTAGTCTTCTCATGGGTGCCTGACTAGCTACTATAACAGCTAGACATTGTTGAGCTATAGGGTATGGGATATGGCATCCAGCATATGGCATTTGGTGACTACTTGGCATCAGTTGGTCTAGAGACTATGTAGCAAGTGACTTCAAGAGGTAATTGTGGCTGGGTGTGGGGGCCCACACTTGCAATCCCACACTTTGGGAGGACGAGGCAAGAGGATCACTTGAGCTCAGGAATTTGAGACCAGCCTGGCCAACATGGCAAAACACATCTCTACTAAAAATACAAAAATTAGCCAGGTATGGTGGTGTACACCTGTAATCCCAACTACTTGGGAGGCTGAAGCACGAGAATCACTTGAATCTGGGAGGCGGAGTTTGCAGTGAGTGGAAATAACGCCACTGCACTCCCGCCTGGGTGACGGAGCAAGACTCTGTCTCAAAAATTTTTTAAAATTAAAAAATTAAAATAATGCTCCTTCTGGGCCAAATGCTCAGAGAACTGGCTAGATTTTAGCCCAGTCTTGCCTCCAGTCTTGCACTCTAGTGTGAGCAACAGAGCAAAACTCTCTCTAGAAAAATAAAATAAAAAGTAGAAGTCTAAAAATTGTTTTTAAATTAAAAAAAAGGAAAAGGAAATTTAAAGAAACAATCATTTATTTCTCTATTGTTCTGTTTCCTTGTTCCTGCCTTACAGAGAACTTTGAAATGACCAATCCACGTTTTGTTATTTTATTCTGCTTTTTTCAGCCCTTCTCCATCAATGAAACCAAACTCCTCTGCTCAGCTCATTGGAACACTTACTCTATTTTATGGAATGAAGTGTTTAATTTATTTAGGCTATTTAAAGGTATTTAAATTTAAGATATTTAAATTATTAGGCTGGGTGCAGTGACTCATGCCTGTAAACCCAGCACTTTGGGAGGCCAAGGCAGGAGCATCACCTGAGGTCAGGCATTTGAGACCCCCCTGGCCAACATGACAAAACCCCATTTCTACTGAAAATACAAAAAAATTAGCCAGGCATGGTGGTGTGCTCCTGTAATCCTAGCTACTCAGGAGGCTGAGGCAAGAGAATCACTTGAACCCGGGAGGTGGAGGTTGCAGTGAGCTGAGATGGTGCCACTGCACTCCAGCCTGGGTGACAGAGCAGGACTCCATCTCAAAAAAAAAATATATATTACAGATATTGTTTAATATTATATTTATATTACATAAATAATATGTTTAACATTTAAACACAATATATGTATATAAAAATATTATATTTCAAGTGCTCAATAGCTATGTATATATACATATGTGCATACGATAGAACATTATGCTACGTGAAATGAGCCAGTCACAAAAGGACAAATACTGTATTAATCCATTTTTAAGAGGTTCCTAGCATAGTCAAACTAATAGAGACAGAAAGTAGAATGGTGGTTGCCAGGAGCAAGGCAGGCGGTGGGGGAATAGGGAAGAGAGGAATCAGGGCTTATTTAATGTGTAGAGAGTTTCTGTTCTGCAAGACGAAGATGTTCTGGAGTTTAATTCCACAAATATATACTTAATATTACTGAACTGTACACTTAAAAATGGTCAGGATGATAACTTTTATGTTATGTGTATTTTACCACAATTAAAAATAAAATATTGGCCAGGCACGGTGGCTCACGTTTGTAATCCCAGCACTTTGGAAGGCTGAGGCAGGCGGATCACGAGGTCAGGAGATCGAGATCATCCTGGCTAACACGGTGAAAACCCGTCTCTACTAAAAAATACAAAAAATTAGCCAGGCGTGGTGGCAAGCACCTGTAGTCCCAGGTACTCAGGAGGTTGAGACGGGAGACTGGCGTGAACCCAGGAGGCGGAGCTTGCAGTGAGCGGAGATCGAGCCACTGCACTCCAGCCTGGGCAACAGAGCGAGACTCCATGTCAAAAAAAATAAATAAATAAAAATAAATAAATAAAATAAAATAAAATAAAAAATTGTTAAAACAAAAAAAAGATCCATTTTACTTTTTCTCTTTACTTTAAAAAATGTGCCCAACAGGAAAATTTATTATTACACATTTGGTATGCGTTATATTTCTGTTGGTGCTACTCTAGAAAACAGAACTTTGATATCCAAGGGTTTTTGAACAAAGTAACTTGATCATGAGAAATAAAAATAAAATCGTAAGCCTCCCAACCAACTGAATGGGCCCCCTCTTGGCCAACCGAATTCCAGAAAAACTTAAATGCTGAGCTCCCAGTCATGTCGTGACAGGAGGTCAGACACGCCTCAAAAGGCCCCTTCCTTACTAACCTAAACCAGAATTCTTTCCTAAGGAATAAGCAGAAAGCAACTCTAGAGAACAAGAAACAGACCAGGCGTGGTGGCTCACACCTGTAATCTCAGCACTTTAGGAGGCTTAGTTGGGAGGATTTTTTGAGCTCAGGAGTTCATGACCAGCCTGGGCAACATAGTGAGATCCCATCTCTACAGAAAAAATTTAAAAATAATATTAATACAGAAAAAAAGGAAACAAGAAACAAACAATTCATTCCTTTATCACCTCTAGTCAATCATCTGAGGCCGTGACCAGACTCCCCCTCTCTTTTGTAGTTTCCACACAGCAACTGACCAGCTCTCCTTCCTGTGAAGAGGTCACCGACCACGGAGCAGTTCTGGGCAGGGTACAGAGGCTGCACAGTGAGGGACAGTGAGCTCTGTGTCCTCTGCTTCACCTTTTGACATCAGAGGGCTGAAAACAGCTCCTTCAGATCACGCTAATGTCGCAATTTTTGGAACATGCTACCCATGAAGAGGCATGAAGTTCAATTGCACATGTGCATGTTTCTCCTTTCATAAATATTCATGACTCCTTCTATAGCTTACTGCATATGTATACTCAGTCAACCAGCTCAGCATACATTTCTGTTTTACACTTCCCATTCTTTTTTTCTGAAGACAGAGTCTTGCTCTGTCACCAGGCTGGAGTGCAATGGCACGATCTCAGCTCGCTGCAACCTCCGCCTCCCGGGTTCAAGCAATTCTCCTGCCTCAGCCTCCCGAGTAGCTGGGACTACAGGCATGCGCCACCATGCCCAGCTAATTTTTGTATTTTGGGTAGAGACAGGGTTTCACCATATTGGCCAGGAGGGTCTCGATCTCTTGATCTCATGATCTCGTGATCCACCCACCTCAGCCTCCCAAAGTGCTGAGATTACAGGCATGAGTCACCGCGCCCGGCCTCTACACTTCCCATTCTTGAGGCGCCTTTTCCCCATCTTCTGTCATAGGCTATGCTTCCCAACCTGTTAGAATGGCCACCTTGCGGATCACCTGAGGTTAGGAGTTCGAGACCAGAGTTGAAACTCTGTCTCAAAACAATTAAAAAAAAAAAATGACCCACCTTGCAGGCTGCAACCCTTTATGAGAAATAGAACCCTGCCTTCAAAATTTGTGACCCTTGTCACTCTTCAGCTGACAATATAGACTGAAGAATGAGGAAGAGGTAACTAACGAAGCTTGAGGTGTCCACCTCGGGGCAGGGTTTGAGGTTAGGAGGGTTGGAGAGCTTTTGAAGCAGAAAGAACAACTTGAGCAAAAGCCCTGAAGCAAGAGAGAGAATGGAGTGTTCCAGAAAGAGCAGTGTAACTGGAGTGCATAGAAAGAGGGGAAGAAGGCCCTAAGGTGAGGCCAGATAAGTAGGCAGGGGCCAGTTCCGTGGGGCCTGGAGGCCTTGCTAAGGACTTTGGCCTTTATCTCAAAGCAATGGGGGCCAGGTGCAGTGGCTCACACCTGTAATCACAGCACTCTGGGAGGCTGAGGTGGGCAGGAGTTGAGAGTCAGGAGTTGAGACCAGCCTGGCCAATATGACGAAACCCTGTCTCTACTAAAAATACAAAAATCCGCTGGGTATGGTGGTGGGCACCTGTAATCCCAGCTACTCAGGAAAGCCAAGGCAGGAGAATTGCTTGAACCCAAGAGGTGGAGGTTGCAGTGAGCCAAGGTAGCACCACACACTCCAGACTGGGCAACAGAGTGAGGCTCCATCATAAACAAATAAATCAAGCAAGCAAGCAAGCAAGCAAGCAATGGGAAGGCAGCAGGAGAATGGCAGGAATGCCTTTTAAGAGATTGCTCTTTCTGTCATCTCCAACACAGGGAACCAGAGCCTATGTGTGCATGTCCCTTTTTTGTTTGTTTAATTTTCATACTTTTTTCGTGAGATTAACAATGTTGAACTTTACCTAAGCCCTATGCTCCTGGAAAACAGCAATAGTTAAGACATCTCCCAACCTTTTGTTTTTCAAACTCCCCTCATCCTTGTGTGTTGCTGGAAATCACTTACCTATAAGAACCACTGGCTCCTCCCATTAATTAACTGATTACTTATTTCTTTTTCTTCTGTGTTTGGTTTTGGTTTTTGTTTTTGTTTTGAGACAGGGTCTCACTTTGTTGCCCAGGGTGGAGTGCAGTGGTACATTCATAGCCCACTGTAGCCTCTACCTCCCAGGATCAAGTAATCCTCCCACCTCAGCCCCCCAAGTAGCTGGGACTCTTGGCTTTTTAATTTTTTGTAGAGATGGAGGTCTCTGTCTCTTTTTTTTTTTTTTTTTGAGTTGGAGTTTCACTCTTGTCGCCCAGGCTGGAGTGCAGTGGAGCGATCTTAGCTGGCTGCAACCTCTGCTTCCCGGGCTCAAGCGATTCTCCTGCCTCAGTCTCCTGAGTGGCTGAGATTACAGGTGTGTGCCACCATGCCCAGCTAATTTTTGTATTTTTCGTAGAGATGGGGTTTCGCCATGCTGGCCAAGCTGGTCTCAAACTCCTGACCTCAGGTGATCCACCCACCTTGGAACTCCCAAAGCGCTGGGATTACAGGTGTAAGCCACTGCTCCAGGCTCCACTAATTTAGATAAGACTCCCTTCCATAGGATTCACACATGACTTCCAGGTATTTGTGACAAGGTCAAATGCAGACCCTTCAACTCCGTGTTCCTTTTTTCATGAGCAATTAAGATTAGAATTTCCTGTCCCCCTGAAACTAGCTAGAGACAAAAGTAAACATTTTCTGTTCAGCTGGCAGAGACTTCCCCTGATTGCAAAACTATTCTAAACTGTTCATCATGCACCTGTGACTTGCCTGTTCTTAACTATAAAGGTCTAAGGCAAAGCTACTTTGCCACAATACTTTGATCTTCACATCTACATGGCTCTCCCTATTGCAATAGCCTCAATAAAATGATATCCTTAATTGTCCTATGCATTTTGTCTCTTTTTTTTTTTTTTTTTTTTTTTTGAGACAGAGTCTTGCTCTGTCACCCAGGCTGGAGTATAGTGGAACGATCTTGGCTCTCTGGAACCTCTGCTTCCTGGGTTCAAGTAATTCTCCTGCCTCAGCCTCCCAAATAGCTGGGATTACAGGTGCCTGCCACCACGCCCAGCTAATTTTTATGTCTTTAGTAGAGACGGAGTTTCACCATATTGGTCACGCTGGTCTCGATCTCTTTACCTCGTGATCCACCCACCTCGGGCTCCCAAAGTGCTGGGATTACAGGTATGAGCCACCACTTCTGGCCCCTATGAGTCTATTTTTTTTTTTTTTTTTTTTTTTTGAGACGGAGTCTTGCTCTGTAGCCCAGGCTGGAGCGCAGTGGCCGGAACTCAGCTCACTGCAAGCTCCGCCTCCCGGGTTTACCCCCTTCTCCTGTCTCAGCCTCCCGAGCAGCCGGGACCACAGGCGCCCGCCACCTCGCCGGGCTAGTTTTTTGTATTTTTTAGTAGAGACGGGGTTTCACCGTGTTAGCCAGGATGGTCTCGATCTCCTGACCTAGTGATCCGCCCGTCTCGGCCTCCCAATATGAGTCTATTTTTAAAAATGTATCCTTTACTTGGTCACTTCCCCCCTTCAAATATTACAGTTTTTCTTTTACTTTTTTTTTTCTCAAAGTATAAAAAGCATGAAATATAAACAGGCTTTTTTGCATTGCACATGTAGAGGTGTGCAATTGAAGCATCATGGAACTATCTTACACCAAAAAAACCATCAAATCTTAAACAACTCCTTAAAAATCTCAAGGCCCAGAAAGAACTAAAACCCACTTTTTTTTCGTTACACATATAATTCAAATATTCTGTCTGAAGAAATACACTTAATCATTTTCGCTGTCTTCCATATCTGCACGGTGGCACACTTATAAAAATACGCCTGTATGATCATGTTTAGTCTTACTGTTTCCAGCCAGGTTTTTTTCTTTCTTTTTTTTTTTTTTTTTTTTTGAGATAGACTCTCACTCATTGCCCAGGCTGGAGTGCAGTGGCATGATCTCAGCTCACCATAACCTCTGTCTCCCGGGTTCAAGCAGTTCTCCTGCCTCAACCTCAAGAGTAGCTGGGATTACAGGTGTGTGCCATCACGCCCGGCTAATTTTTTTATTTTTAGTAGAGACGAGGTTTTGCCGTGTTGGCCAGGCTGGTCTCGAACTCCTGACCTCAGGTGATGCACCTGCCTCAGCCTCCCAAAGTGCTGGGATTACAGGCCTGAGCCACTGCACCCGGCTGCCAGCCAGGTGTAAAACCTCAAAGCCAGCCATCTAGAAAAAACAGGTAGTCAGAAAGTTGATCTCTTTCCCCCCTCTCTAACCCCAATAACTATGAAGTCAGTTTTTATGACAGGACTCCAAACACTGGATTGTGATGAGAAATGCTAGGTCCAGTTTCTTCATAATCCTTTTTGGCATGGCATACTCAGTAGACGCCAGCATGTATCCTCCAAATCAGACTGTATTGCTGCATGTGTTGCATAGTGATCTGTGTATCAGTAGGTTCTGGCCTCAATCTACTGCTACTCAATTCTTCACTTAATTCCTGGCATCTTAGAGTTCTTTTCAGATCTCTCATAAGCAATATTCAAAGTACCTGAACATAGTTGAACCTCCAGAGAGGACAATATTCTTGCAGGGACGATGTCTGACATTCACAGGACAATCCTGAATTACTTCATCTGCAACCTCCCACCTCGATCTCCCAAGTAGCTGGGACTACAGGTGTGCGCCGCCACACCTGGCTAATTTTTGTATTTTTGTAGAGACAGGGTTTCTCTATGTTTCTGCAGGGCTCGAGCGATCCACCCACCTCGGCCTCCCAAAGTGCTGGGATTACAGGCATAAGCCATCATGCCCAGCCTCTGGTGAGTCTTCTCTCAGGCTGAACCTCCCTCTTTTTCATAGAAGCTCTTTGACTTTATCTGGGATCTAGTTTGGTAATAAGGTCTTTTTTTTTTTTTCCTTCTTCTTTTGAGACGGACTTTCACTTTTGTTCCTCAGGCTGAAGGGCAATGGCACGATCTCAGCTAACTACAACCTCTACCTCCCAGGCTCAAGCGATTTTCCTGCCTCAGCCTCCCAAGTAGCTGGGACTACAGGCATGCGCCACCATTCCCAGCTAATTTTGTATTTTTAGTAGAGATGGGGTTTCACCATGTTCGTCAGACTGGTATCGAACTCCTGACCTCAAGTGATCTGCCCACCTCAGCCTCCCAGAGTGCTGGGATTATAGGCATGAGCCACTGTGCCCAGCCAAGACCTCCTTAATAAATGGCCTTGCATCCTTCTTGGGACTATAAAAAGCTTTTGTCTTTTCTGGCAAGCACTTCCTATGAGGATAGCATCATCACAGAGCAGAGTCTGGTTTCTACAGAATTTATGTTCTGTCTGTGAGGCATGCCTTTTCCGGTGAATTTTCTTTTGTTTTTTTCTGCATGCCTGATACAATATTTCATGTGGTCCGCACGCCTGGCTTAAAAGTTTTGAGGCAATCTTACTTTGGTTTCATTTTGGATTGGTTATGTGTATCTGCAAATGACTTGGGGTTCTTTTATTTTTCCCTGCTTGTTTCTGAACATCTTCTGAGGGCAAAAAAAAAAAAAAAAAAAAATTCTAAGTGGTGGGCACAGGTGGGCCTATTAAAAGCCACTAGGGGCTGGGCGCGGTGACTCATGCCTGTAATCCCAGCATTTTGGAAGGCCGAGGCGGGCAGATCACCTGAGGTCAGGAGTTCAAGACCAGCCTGGCCAACATGGCAAAACCCCGTCTCTACTAAAAATACAAAATTAGCCAGGCGTGGTGGTGCATGCCTGTAATCCCAGCTACTCGAGAGACTGAGACAGGGGAATTGCTTGAACCCAGGAAACGGAGGTTGCAGTGAGACAAGATCATGCCATCGCACTTCAGCCTGGGCAACATGAGCAAAACTCCATCTCAAAATAATAAAAAATAAAAGCCACTAGGGTAGTTGCCCACCATCTATGAGGGACTCTTGTCCCTGAAGAAAAAGTCTCCCATGTTAAGATAAACAGGTATGATTACTACGGGAGTGCCTGCCAGTCTCAAGAAAATGTCCACGTGACTAGGGAAAACTTGGTCACAGGTTGGACAATTTCGGGCAAAGGCCATCTGCCAGGCATAAAAAAAGTATTCTGTACACTGTAAAAAAAAAAAAAAAAAACACGGGTCCAAGCCCCTGACATTCCCAGCAGGGCTTATAGGGGTTTCTTTTGCTTTCAAAAGGTTAATAAAAAATGGGACAGGATTCTTAAAATTCTAGGCATGCCAGACTCTCTGGGATGGGACTCCAGCTGGAAAGATGTTCAAAACTGATGGCCCTTTTTCATGCACATTTTTAAACTGATGGGCAAACTATACCAATGATAATTTGTGGCCATTATGGGAATTATTTGAATTTTCTAAACTTGTTTTTCTCAGAAAACCTCAACTACAGAGTTAAGCAGTCTAAACGCTGGATGCATAAAGAGGCTTCTAACCTCTGTATGTACTTTTGCTGTTGTTGTTTATTCTGAATCTGCTAATTTTTTCACTTGTATTAAGATAAATCTTTTACTAAAGGCTACTTGGAGGTTTTCATTTTTTCTCCAACCCCTAAATGAAATATAAACATCCAAGAGTTCACTAAAACAATTCATTTGAAACTGAAAAAAGGTGGGGAGAAGTTTAAAACAAAAAAAAGACTTTTTAAAACCAAACTGCTATGGAAACTGCTTTGCCCAAAATTTGGTTCACAACCTTCATTATATTACATCTCAGGACAAATAAAAATTTTCAAGTTTAGCCATATGAACATGAACCTAACTTGTCCCATTTTGTTAGAGATATAATTTGGATCCAACTGTATTTTTATAAGCTGACAAGTTTATATTACTCTGTTTTACTGTATTATGATTAGAATTTTAAAGTAAAAACTGTAAATTTTTTGTTTTTCTTCATCTATATGTTTTTACTTTTTGTGTCTACATATTTTATGTATATGATTTTAAATTTACAAAGATCTCTAATTGGCTTGAAGGAAAATAATTAAGTGCTTAAAAAAGTAATTTATTAGAAATACAGTAATTAATACAAATGCTTTTACGTTCACATGAGCATAAATCGTTTTTTTTTTTTTTTTTTTTTTGAGACAGAGTCTTGCTCTGTTGCCCAGGCTGGAGTGCAGTGGCACAATCTCTGCTCACCACAACCTCCGTCTCCTGGGTTCAAGTGATTTTCCTGCCTCAGCCTCCCTAGTAGCTGGGATTACAGGTGTGTGCCACCACTCCTGGCTAATTTTTGTATTTTTAATAGTGATAGGGTTTCACCATGTTGGCAAAGCTGGTCTCGAACTCTTGACCTCGTGATCTGCCCACTTCGGCCTCCCAAAGTGCTGGGATTACAGGTGTAAGCCACTGCACCTGGTGGGTAATCTTTTGTAAGTAAACTAATCTTAAAATTATTGGTAAAATAGGCTGGGCGTGGTGGCTCACACCTGTAATCCCAGCACTGTGGGAGGCTGAGGTGGGCAGATCACTTGAGGTCAGGAGTTTGAGACTGGCCTGGTCAACATAGTGAAACCCCATCTCTACTAAAAATACAAAAATTAGCTGGGCATGGTGGCGCACACCTGTAATGTCAGCTACTCAGGTGGCTGAGGCAGGAGAATCACTTGAACCTGGGAGTTGGAGGTTGCGGTGAGCTGAGATTGTGCCATTGCATACCAGCCTTGGCAACAGAGTGAGACGCCACCTCAAAAAAAAAATTGTTGGTAAAATTAAAATAAAAATGTCTTCAGAATTCTTAGCATAAATTTTTGCCTGAGTTTACTGGTCAGGAAGTTCTATATTTGTCTCTGCTAGATGTTGTAAGGTCATAGACCCACAAATCCAGCCTTAAAAGCAAAATTATCTTTGTGTAATTCTTTGATGAATAAGGCTAGTTTAACAATTTTTTTTTTTTTGTAGTGATGGGGTCTTGCTATGTTACCCAGGCTAGTCTCAAACTCCTGAGCTCAAGCAGTTCTCCTGCCTCAGCCTCCCAAAGTGTTGGGATTATAGATGTGAGCCACTGCACCTAGCCAGTACAAAATTATTTTTAAAAAGAACATGAATATATGTTTTTTAATTTAAAAATAATAATTATATCTAATTTGGACATTATTTAAACGTTGTTTCAAAATATAGATTTAAGATGAAAATAAAGACAAGACAGAAAGAAATCAATAAGTAAAAGAGACATGCAAAGAAAATTATAAATATGAGAAGATATCTTTGGTAAGAAAGATGAAAAAGATACATAATTTGTATGAGAAAGAATCTTATGTGGTAAAAATGATAAAGAAAAAGAAAAGTAAATTTTTGTCTTAAGGTAGAATAATTGTTTGTTTCAATATTAAAAAAGAAAATCTAAAACAAAATTAGGCCTAAGCAAGCCATAAGATGTTTGAGCAACTTGCAAAAGGTTTGTGAAAGATGAATCTTATGAAATGAATTTTGCATGTAATCAAGTTGGCTAAATTTAGAAGGAAATTGTTTATAAATTTTTCTGAAAATTGAATATACTGATACAAAACCTAAAACTAGTTATCTATGTTTAAAGTGATAAGGGTTTACTTGAGTGTCATTGCTCTTAGTTTTTTAAAAAAAATTACAAGAGGTTTTGATTTTTAATTCTGAAATCTGGTTGGGTGTGGTGACTCACACCTGTAATCCTGGTGCTTTGGGAGGCCGAGGCAGGAGGATTGCTTGAGGCCATGTGTTTGAGACCAGCTTAGGCAATATCATGAGACCCCAATCTCTACAAAAAAAAATTAAAAATTAGCCAGGCATGATGGTGCACACTTGTAGTTCCTCCCTTGCCCCTCACCTTCTCAGGAGGCTGAGGTGGGAGGATCAGTTGAGCTCAGGAGTTTGAGTCTGCAGTAAGCTATGATGGTACCACTGCACTCCAGTCTGGGCAACAGAATAAGATCCTATCTCTAAAAAAAAAAAAAAAAAAAAAAAACCCCAGAAATCTATTTCTTCAAATTTTTTACCATCTTCTGAACTATAACCTCTTCCTGTTTTATGGTTTCTGTTTAATTTCTCTATAGTAATTTAATTTCTCAAACTAGAGTCTTTCTCTTGAAGATTTTCAGATTTATGTCTCAGAAGTGCAACTTCTGCTGCACCTCATTGCACATGATTTGCAAGTCATACACCATTGCCTTCTGCTCTTCCTCCTTCTCCTCTTAAGAAGGCACACCTTTTTTTTTTTTTTTTTTTTTTGAGACGTATTCTCACTCTGTCACACAGGCTGGAGTGCAATAGCGTGGTCTTGGTTCACTGCAACCTCCACCTTCCGAGTTCAAGCAATTCTCCTGCCTCAGCCTCCTGAGTAGCTGGGACTACAGGCACATGCCACCACACCGGGCTAATTTTTGTATTTTCAATAGAGACAGGGTTTCACTATGTTGTCCAGGCTGGTCTTGAATTCCTGACTTCGTGATCCACCTGCCTCGGCCTCCCGAAGTGCTGGTATTACAGGCATGAACCACCGCGTCTGGCCACACTTTTTTTTTCTTAATTAACTTAATGACTCTCTCCCTTGACATTTTGGTAAGCTTCTGTACTTATTTTATCTGGTTCTAACTCTGTTGTTGAGGCCTAATGCTGATATGTTTGTCTTAAAGGCCTAGAAAAGCAATGTTTTCCTCAAGAATAACTTGATTCTGTGCTATTGGCTTTTCTTGATATGTCTGAATTATTCCATGTAACCAGGAAACTTAATGTGCTTTTACTTTTTCTAAGAGCCATATGTTTCCCTGCTCAAGGTACTTATTTTTTTGTTTACTTCTTCTATAACATAGTGTATACTCATAACCTTGGATACACACTCATCAAGTGTCAAATTGAATTCAAGTACCTTTTCATTAGGTTAGATTTTCAGGTTATCTAAAAGGACTTCCTATAAGAAGCAACTACACTGCAGGAGTATTTATTTTTTGGTAATTGGCCTAGGAAACAAAGATTCTGTGTTTTATCAAGGTAATTTCCTGTGCTTCATGCTGTCTTTTTTAGTTTGTTGTTGTTGTTGTTGTTGTTTTTGAGACTGAGTCTCACTCTGTTGCCAGGCTGGAGTGCAGTGGCGTGATCTCGGCTTACTGCAACCTCCGCCTCCCAGGTTCAAGCATCAGCCTCCCAAGTAGCTGGGACTACAGGTGCGTGCCACCATGCTCAGCTTACTTTTAAAATCTTCAGTCACAATCCTTTTGTAGTTCATGAGGATGATTGAGTGTTCACACTCATGTGTGAGATGTGCCACCCTCAGACCTTGAAATCTGCAGTCACTCTTGGTAAGTGAACAACTATTATTTCACTATGATCTGCAATTCTGTTTTAATTAAATGTTTTATACCTTTTGACATATTTGGCTGGCTTCTCAATATCAGAGTTCTAAATGAAGTCTTTTCAACCTAGAATTATCTTTGAGATTTTCTAGTTGGGCTCCTGGAGAACCTCAAAGGATGGATTTTTCAGCTTGTAGAGATGTTAAACTAATTAGGCTTGTTTGATGTATTGAGTTGTATAAGAAGCATTGGAGGCACAGATGGGATCAAATAACAAAGTGATGCTAAATCTTCTCTAAGTTATATTTATACGGCTATGTTATTGATGTGAAAGATCTAAAAATTATGTAAAATTTATAAATGTTTGATGGTCCTAATGCGATGCTGTTAGTCATTTTTCTGGTTGTTGTCTTAAAATGCTGTATGCAATAAACATAACTGAGTTTCCTTTTCAATTGCTGAACCCTCATCAGATTTTTAACCATGGCTGTTTTAAGCCTCTGTCTGCCACAGTTTTAATTCTTCTTTAAATGCATCTGCAATCAGATTCATGGAAAAGACTCTGGCCAGTATGCCTGAATATAGGTTTCTGATAAGTTTAAGATCAATGGACTAAGTAAAGATATTCAGGACCCCCATGAAGAAACTGATAAATTCATGAAACTAACAACTAAGATTAAACAGAACAAAAATTAATTACATGAGATTAAATATCTAATGAAGACAGATATTTGAAACATGGTTAGTTTTTTACTTAAATGTTTTGTTTTCCAGATTTAAGGAGACTTTCTCTCTCAATCTAGCTATAGTTTACAACCATTTGGTAAAGTATACTTTCGTGAACAAAACTGGCAACATTTACTTTTTCTCTGTCCCTCCAAAATTTGGAAACTATTTGTGAGTATTCCTAATTTTTATGGCAATGAAGTTGTTTGTATAAGTTTAATTAGAAGCTGCTTTTTTAATAACAAGGTACAATTGGAAACATTGGTTACGTTACCAAGCTTTTAAATGTTAACGTCATATTTTTAAGTTATTTATAGGTATAGTAGAAAAAGTCTGAAGTCTGCCTTAGATTAGCTTTCTAGCTTTTAAAGTCAAATCTGAGGTTCCTACGTGGTCAATTACTATTTCTGCTGTGCTTGTGTGAATTTATCAGGCCAAATTTGATAAAACACAAATAACAACAAATTTGTCTTACTAGGATTATCTTTGTTAGAAATCAGAATGACTGTAGAAAGAAAAGTTGTGTTTCTATATTTCTAAAGAAAAATTAAAATATACCTGTTATTAGATTGTAACCCTGTGTGGGGTATTTTTGTTTGTTTGTTTGAGTTTTTATTATTTACCTGTGGACTGAACTGGATCTTAAATTCTTCTAGGTTCCTCCAGTCCACTTTTCTCCCATGAAATTACTAAGAATGGGAACTGCTCTTTCCTAAAGCCCTGTAAGCTGAAGTTAGACAACTTGATGTAAATTTCAAGGGTCAAGCTTCATGCCTGATGTGTGGGCCACACCAAAAGTTCACCAAACCACCCAATGCCATAACCAGAGACATTTAAACTACAAACCAGGGTGAGCAGCTGACATCTTCATGCTGTGGACATGCTGTTCCTAAAGTGATGGAACAAGATTTCCCATCATAATGAAACTCTTGCCCCTCTGAATTTTTCCTTGCTTATGCCTAACTTTTTCACTTGGCATAATAATGATATAATTAAAATTTCACAGTCAGCAACTTCTGCAGGGAATTTGACCAAATGTTGCAGCTGTCATGCCAATCCTGAATATTTACATAGCCTAAAAAAAAAAAAAAAAAAAAGGTTTAGTCCATCCAATAGGTAACTTTAACAAAATCCCTAATACAACTGCTACTCTTTGCTTTAACTCAACCCAGTCATGAGATCATAGATGATAGAATTGCTCTTGATTGTCTAGCTGAAAAAGGCAGTGTCTTTGCTATTGCTAATACTACATGCTGTACCTGGATAAATTCCTCTGGGGAAGTCGAGACCCCAATACACAAAATAAGAAAACAGGCCACATGGAAGCAATAGGTCTCACCTAATTCGCCATAGTCATTTGATGTATTAGTTGGTTGCCTTTAAGCATTCCTTCATGGTTCAAAGCTATTAGACAAGCTAAAATTCTCATATTAGTATCAATGATACTTTGTGTTTTCCTTTTTAAACTTTGTATCTGTTGTCTGTTAAATTTCTGCAGGAGTAGGACTTCTAACAATAATACTGTCCCAGCGCTTTGAATGCTAGCCAACGCCTACGGAACAGACCAAATTAAACTTGACAATGGCCTCTAGACAGACTTAGCCTGACAGGCACCCCCTCCAAACCTCCCTTGTAGCTCAAATGTAGCTAAAAGGGTTTTGACACTTACTCCTAGTTGCCAGTCAATTCCTTCTGATGTGGGACCAGACTAACAACTCAGAACAGGTTACCTCCACACCAAGAGACAGTCAAAACCTAACCATAAGATAATTAATCAAAGATGCTTTCAGAGAACGATCTCAATTAAAAAAGAAATGTAAAAAAGTTGTCAGAATCAAAATGGAATCACTTGTGTCAAACCAGATTGACAAATGAAGCCACGAAGGGGGATTCTCATGCACATGCACGTGGTAACAAGAACGGTCACAAGAGACTACAAAAACAACCTTGCACAAAAGTTGCTACAACAGCACACAAAAAAATACTTCTGTGGGCTGGGCATAGTGGCTCATGCCTATAATTCCAGCATGTTGGGAGGCCAAGGCGGGTGGATCACCTGAGGTCAAGAGTTCGAGACCAGCCTGGCCAACATGGTAAAACTCCATCTCTACTAAAAATAAGTAAAAAAAAAAAAAATTAGCCGGGTGTGGTGGTGCATGCCTGTAATTCCAGGTACTCAGGAGGTTGAGGCAGGAGAATCACTTGAACCCAGGAGGTGGAGGTTGCAGTGAGCCAAGATCGTACCATTGTACTCCAGCCTGGGCGGCAAGGATGAAACTCTGGCTCAAAAACAAAACGAAACGAAACAATCCTTGTCTTTCTTTACTTCCCTGAATATACCCATGTGTACTCCCATTGCAATGCTCATTCCTCAATAACAAACATCATTTTCTCTTAGAGAGCTTCTCTCTCTGTTATTTGGGTTGACCGAAGAATCGAGACCACACTCAGTGTCTGCCACTCCCTCAGTTCATTTATAAGCCAAGAGGTCAGAGGCAGCAGATCCTTGCACACGGGTTGCCATGCTTTTACTCATGTGACCTGCAGCCCAGGAGTAGCAGAGCTGTCATTGCTCCACTTGTTTCTCTGTGACCTTTTAGTGGGCTCCAGCCCATTCCCAACTTCCAGTATCTACATCTCTTAGCCCAGAGGCTTTTTTATTTTCCACAGAACTGAGGAAGTTGGCTCCTTCCAGCACAGGGGAGGGTGAAAGTGACTGAGAATTAGTATCCTCAGAGAGCAGCCTTCAAACAGTAACAGCAGGAAGTTGGTATATAAATACATCTATTCCCTCCTCCTTTGGGTGGGATAATTCTGAAGCATATGTTTCATGCTGGGTTTCCCCCCAGGGAATTAAACTCTAGTTGCCCACTATGGTAGCTTGCTTAATAATGCACTTTCCCTTCCTTGTATCACTTCCTTTTTTGGTGGGGGGATGGTCTTGCTCTGTCGCCCAGGCTGGAGTGCAGTGACACCATCTCGGCTCACTGCAACCTCTGCCTCCTGGGTCCAAGAGATTCTCCTGCCTCAGCCTCCCGAGTAGCTGGGATTACAGGTGCCCACTACCATGCCCGGTTAATTTTTTGTATTTTTAGTAGAAACAGGTTTTTGCCATGTTGGCCAGGCTGGTCTTGAACTCCTGACCTCTGGTGATCTGCCTGCCTTGGCCTCCCAAAGTGCTGGATTACAGGCGTGAGCCACCACGCCTGGCAGTCTTTGTGTCACTTCCACACTCCCCTATCAGTCTGCCCTGCACCTTCCAAAGGCAAACTTGTATTCAAATCCTTTCTTCTGAGAACCCATGCTAATCACCAGACTCAACTGATTAGACAAGGAAAGAGCCTTGACCCAAGACAGCCATTGTGTTTGGCCACAACTCTGCTGTGTACATGGTTATGGTTAGGAAAGCAATCCGACTTTTTCTCAAGGAGCACAGAAGGAAGACATTAAAGTAGGAAAAAGGAAAGAGTAATGAATGAGCTGGCTTTTGGGAATGGTGGCATCCTGGAGGAGGCAAGTGTCCTCCTGAGTCCTGACTGTCCCACCCCACTGATGGGCTTCCCTGAGAGTGCCAAGATGTCTGTGCACTTTTTTTGTTTTTTTCAGATGGAGTCTCGCTCTGTCGCCCAGGCTGGAGTGCAGTGGCGCGATGATCTCAGCTCACTGCAAGCTCTGCCTCCTGGGTTCAAGAGATTCTCCTGCCTCAGCCTCCTGAGTAGCGGGGATTCCAGGCATGCGTCACCATACCCAGCTAATTTTTATATTTTTAGTAGAGACAGGGTTTCTCCATGTTGGTCAGGCTGGTCTTGAACTCCTGACCTTGTGATCCACCTGCCTCTGCCTTCCAAAGTACTGGGATTGCAGGCGTGAGCCACCGTGCCCGGCCATCTGTGCACTTTTATAACAACTTCCACCACCTGCCTCAACCTGAGCACAGCTACCCTCACAATCTTAAAAGGCCCAACTCATGGAGACTTTAGAGTCAGACAGACCTCAGTTCAGATCAGTCTTGTGTGGTCTTCAATGAATGACTTTCAGCCTCTGAGCCTCAATTTCCTCAGTTCTGAATGGGAGAACACTATCTCACATGTGTTTGTGAGGACTAAATAAAGCAATGTGCGCTAAGCAACCTGATACATAGTTTGTTGTCAGTAAATGTAGCTCTGTCCCTTACCTGAGCTCTTCTACAGATACTGGCATCTACAAATAGGTCCTGTCTTTTGGTCGTCATGGTGACCCTAGGCAAGCTATAAATTTCCCCTAATGAAGTTGAGATAGTTTCTGTTTTTGTGCTGTGCCTGTCTGTGTCTCGGATAGATTAAAAACTCTCAAAGGAGTCACAATTTAGAATGTGTAGTCTGACCATTTGTAGTCCACATCACCCACTTTGATACAGGCAAAACCAATCAAAGAGGGAAAGCAGAAAAGGTTCAACTCAGTCTTCCCTGAGCACAAAGGTGCTCTGTATTTTTGGTGGTTTAGGAAACAACTGGAGGGTGGGACTGGCAACAATGGGAATTGTTGGTTGGCCTTGGAAGGAAGCCTTTGGCCAGTTGGTGTCATTCAAGAGGCCACTGATCGGGCACAGCGGCTCATACCTGTAATCCCAGCACTTTGGGAGGCTGAGGTGGGAGGACTGCTTGAGCCCAGGAGTTCAAGAGCAGCTTGAACAACATAGGGAGAATCTTATCTCTACAAAGTAAAAAGAAATAAATTGAAACCTAGCTGGTTGTGGTGGTGTGTGCCTGTGGTTCCAGGTACTTGGAAGGCTGAGATAGGAGGATCACTTGGACCCAGGAGGTTGAGGCTGCAGTGAGATATGGTCGTGCCACTGCACTCCAGCCTGGGTGACAAAGTGAAACCCTGATTTAAAAAAAAAAAAAAAGGCCATGAAGCAAGCTCTTCATGGGTGCCCTTCGTTTTATTTTCCCTTTGGGTAATTCATTTCGATTCAAAACAGCAAGCACACCTGAGTACCTGATTGTACCAGGTCTGGAGCTAGGCACGAGGGTCTCAGATATGAATCTAGCTCAGGGTCTGCCTCAGGGAGCTCATGATCAGCAACATTGCTTTCCTTCTTTGTAAAATGAAGGTGTCAGAGTACATGATTTTTAAATCCCTTCTCACCTTGAGTTTCTATCATTTGTATGAATCTGAGGTCAATTCTAAGAGGAAGCCCATGAAGAAAGGCTTTACTTGGCTGGGCGCGGTGGCTCACGCCTGTAATCCCAGCACTTTGGGAGGCTGAGGCAGGCGGATCACAAGTTCAGGAGTTCAAGACCAGCCTGGCAAATATATTGAAACCCTCATCTCTACTAAAACTACAAAAATTAGCTGGGCATGGTGGTGGGTGCCTGTAGTCCCAGCTACTTGGGAGGCTGAGGCAGGAGAATCTCTTGAACCAGGGAGGTGGAGTTTGCAGTGAGCCAAGATCATGCCATTGCACTCCAGCCTGGGTGACAGAGCGAGATTCCATCTCAAAAAAAAAAAAAAAAAAAAAAAAAAAAAGGAAAGGCTTTACTTAAAGATAAAGATAAGGGTGAGAGACGATTGAGATGTCATGGATTTTTGCAAGTACCAAAATGCTCACCTAGCATCTCTCTTTCCATAAGTTAAAAAACAAACAAACAGACAAACAAAACTGTCAGGTAACAGGGAACCTGGCATGTAAATAATCTGTGTCCACCACTGAGGTTCAAAATGTCTGGGCCAGACATCTATAGTCTGTTCTGCTTTAGCATTTGTTTTGAAAATGCAAATTTGTTCCAATGCAATTGATATATTGAAAAACAATTTGAGCGTAATGCAAATTTTGCATTTGTTTATGTGTGATTTCATCCACAGGACGCTAGGTGAAAGCAGAAAACGGCTTCCAGCTGAACTGAGCCATAAAGTGTCAAGTAAAAAACCAATCTGGACCAAGGTAAGAAAACTTTTATTTTTTCACAAGGGTCAGTGGACTATTGCAAAAGAAAGAACACTTTAACCACGAGATTTGTAAGCATCTCCAGGGTTAGGCAAAACCAGTTTTTCTTTTATGGAGAGAAGTCAACAAAGCTAGAAAAAACCAGTGTGAACACTAAGATAAAAAGCCATGTGTGATGAAATAGAGCAGATCAGAGAATGTCAGCCTGCTCCCAGGAGGATCTCTCATAGGGAGGGGCTGTCTGCTGGCTGAGGTTGAGGGTGGGCCAAGGCTCAGGGGCCTCAGGGAAGGAGAGAAGCTTAACTTAAGTTTAGTTAACAAAGATTTTGTTTCTGATTGATCAGTGGGGCAAAATACTTCAGCTAAGCATTTTACAAGGCTTATGAGAACAGCAGTTTGGAGGATCTGTCTGGCCTTGTCATAGGTTAACAAGGGGGCTTCCATGAGGCTTATCTAAGTCACATGTGAAGTGTCGCTCTTTGTAGTAAGCTGTTTCCAGAACACAGAAGGGTGACGGGATTTCTTTACCTATTGCTGTCTTCCAGGATAACAGGACACCAGTAAAATTCAACAGCATTGATAGGAATGCTGAATAGGAATTCAACAAAACATACAAATACATACATTTCAAACACCTACCAGCTGTCCCAGTTCTCCAAGTGTGTTATAAGCCACACCTCCCTCCAAATGGTGTTACAGCTGATGTTCCGATTTCAGATGACCCTCCTTCTGTCAGAGGTATTTGAACCAGAGTGACTCCATCTTGAATAGAGGGCTGGGTAAAATGAGGCTGAGACCTACTGGGCTGCATTTCCAGGAGGTTAGGTGTTCTTAGACACAGGATGACATAGGAGGTTGCCACAGGTCACAAAGACCTTGCTGATAAAACAGCATGCGGTACAGAAGCCAGCCAAATCCCACCAAAACCAAAATTACCATGAAAGTGACCTCTGGTTGTCCTCATTGCTCATTATACACTTACTATAATACTAAGAGACACTCCCACCAGTGCCATGACAATTTACAAATGCCATGGCAACATCAGGAAGTTAGTCTATATGATCTAAAAGGGGGAGGAACCCTCAGTTCCGGGAATTTTCCACCCCTTTCCCAGAAAACTCATGAATAATCCATCCCTTGTTTAGCATTTAATTAAGAAATAATGATAAAAAACAGCCAACCAGCAGCCCTTGGGGTTGCTCTGCTTATGGAGTTGCCATTATTTTGTTTCTTTACTTCTCTAATAAACTTGCTTTTACTTTACTATATGGACTCACCCCAAATTGTTTCTTGCACAAGGTCCAAGAACCCTCTCTTGGGGTCTGGATTAGGATTCCTTTCTGGTAACATTTCTACCACTGCACAGTATCTCACAAGCTGTCACCCTTTCTTCAACTTTAAACTTCAGGTTTTATTCAAGATAAACTGCCACATTTATTGTAGTGTGTCTTAGTCTGTTTTGTGTTGCTACAACAGAATACCACAGACTGGGTAATTTATAATGAACAGAAATTTATTTGGCTCATGGTTCTGGAGGCTGGGAAGTCCAAGAGAATGGCACTGGCTTCTAGCAAGGGCCCTCATGCTGCATCACGCCGTGGTGAAATGCTGAAGGCCAAGAGAGCACATGAGTGAAAAAGAGAGAGAAAGAAGGGAAGGGTGCCGAACTTATCCTTTTTATCAGGAACCCACTCCCACAATAACTAACCCAGTTCCATGATAACAGCATTAATCTATTCATTAGGGAAGAGCCCTCATGACCTAATCACCTCTTAAAGGTGATGCCTCTCAACAGTGTTGCATTGGGGATTCAGTCTCCAACACATGAAGTCTGGGGGACACATTCAAACAATAGTATGGTGTTTATGTCTTTCTTAACCATCAAATATGTGTGAGACTGTGCTACCATTTTTGTTAGTTTCCTATCTTTTTTTTAATGTGTCACTGACAATGTTTTTGAGTGTGCCCTAACTCCATTTTTCCATAAGCCCTATGACTTTATTTTATTTTATTTTATTTTGAGACAGAGTCTTGTTCTGTTGCCTAGGTTGGAGTGCAGTGGCACAGTCTTGACTCACTACAGCCTCTGCCTCCTAGGTTCAAGAGATTCTTGTGCCTCAGCCTCCCTAGTAGCTGGGACTACAGGTGTGCACCACAATGCCCGGTTAATTTTGGTATTTTTAGTAGAGATGGAGTTTCACCTTGTTGGCCAGGCTGGTCTTGAACTGCTGACCTGAACTGATCCACCTGCCTCAGCCTCCCAAAGTGCTGAGATGACAGGCATGAGCCACCACGCCTGGCCTACCCTATGATTTTTAATCACACAATTTTACATAGCACAATGATTTTTAGGAACACATAAATCATTTTATAGTGGAACTGTCTGTATTTGCAGCACAGTCAGCTCTTAGGAGAGGAAGCAGCCCAGGGTAATGGCACTTCACAACTCCAGGGACAATGGTTACGTGGCACCTTCTGTGGTGTGTATTCTGTGGAGTGTGCCCATAGGACCATGAATGTTTTGTGCCCAGCACAAGGGTTCCCAGCTGAGATGTGGACAGGGGCTGAGATCCAATGCTTACTCTGCCTGCCAAAGTCATCACATTCTCTGTCCACCCAGAGGGAGCTCCTGTTGCTAGCTCATAACACACAAAAGAGGAGAAAAGGGGTTTTAATTGCATTTGGAATTGAAGTGAAATAGTTGAAAAACACAGAATTGTATTGGAAATGTCAAAATGAGATTTTACTAACAGCCTAAAACAGTGCTTCTGAATCTCAAAGAAAAGGATGACATTTGTTGACCACTTATGGGCCAAGGCAACTGGCCAAGAGCTCTGACAGCCCCAGGCCCCACCCACGCTACTCAGAGGGTTAAGGGATTTATTTCTCCATCTGTCCTGCACTTTCATAGTTTAGTGTGCTGTGGCATCTTAATTGGATACCTCTGACCAAAAGTGAAGGTAAATTAAGGAACCTTACCAAGATGACATCATGGGACTCATTACTCAATGGGAAAGGCAAAGTGGGGGGCTGGGGGGCAGGGAAACAGGGGAGATATGTGTTAGTTAGTGCACCTACTGAAAGAGGGAAAGCAATTTCTATATTGAGGGGACCATACATCCTAATTTGCCCAGGACACTCCTGATTTATGCATCCTTTTTCATCCTCAAAAGGGTCCCAGTAACCCTATTTACACTCCAAAAAGTTAACACTTCTTAATCAATAATTGGTGAAACACCCTGTGGTGTGTGTGTGTGTGTGTGTATATATATATATATATTTGGTCCTTGTCCTGTCCCTGGTTTTTGACAAGGAGCTCCTAAATCCTTTGACATTTTTTGAGTGAAAGGAGTGTCTTTTGTTACTCAAAGGAACCTTTGAGTCCTTGTCTGTCTTCAGCCATGTATGAAAGTGTATGCGAATAAGGTCAGTCTTGTTAGGCACCTAGATGACTTCAGGATGGGGCTGGTCATCAGAGGAATCAATCATGTGATTACAGGGCTGCAACATCCAGTCCCACTGGGGAGGGGACAGGGGTAGGAGTTTGAGCTCAATAACCAATGGCCAGTGATTTAATCAACCATGCCTATGTAATGAAATTGCCATAAAATCCCCCAAAGGGGACAGAAGGGTTTCAGAGCTTCTGAGTTGATTAACACATCCATGGATGGAGAGGGTGGTGCACCCTGACTCCACAGGGACAGAGGTTCTTTACCCTATGCACCTCTTCATCTAGCTGTTCATTCATATCCTTCATAATAAACTGTAGGTGTAGTATTTTCCTGAGTTCTATGAGTCATTCTAGCAAATTATTGTACTTGAAGCAAGCATGGGCCATGGGGATTCCTAAATTTGTAGCCAAATTGGACAAAAGTGCAGGCAGCCCAGAAACCCAGGACTTATGGCTGGTGTCCCAAGTGAGGGCTGTCTTGTGGGACTGAGCCCTTAAACCTATGGAGTCTGACACTAACTCTGGTTAGTCAGTGTCAGAATAGGATTGGATTGTTGTACACCTAGTTAGTGTCATGGGAACCAGAGACAGTCGTTCAAGTTTCAATTATAACCCCTCTAGAAGACAATTGGTCTGGGGACAGATCTTAGTAGTAGATGCCAGACTGAGTATTACCACTCCCCTCAACGTTAGAGACGGTGATACTCGGCCATGGGCCTCCCACCTCCTCCCTTGAAATGCAACAGGACCACCATGTTGCCTGCCTCCTCAGGCACCATTCACAGTGTATTTTATGTGAAGGTGTGGGTTTATCTTTTTTAATTCCTAGGAAATAAGAATTCAAGGTGACCTTCCTGGCACCCTCTCTACCTGAGCAGCCTCCCCCATACCATTTCATAAGGATTTTCCCCAGCTCAAGTAGTAGATGAGAACTTTTGCAAATCAGCTGGCTAACCAGATGTCCAACGGTGGAACAGACGACCAGTGTCCTTTCTTGCAGACACCCCAGTTTGAGCCCTACGTCTGTCTCGGCCTTAGGGAAAAGACAAAGGGGCATCCCTGCATGAACACTGCACTACCCACCGGCCAACAACCTCTAATATTTTTTGGGAAAGGTGTGGACCAGTTTCATTTTTTCTCGGTAAGCCTTGCGGGAATATGCGTGCTCTGAGAAGGGAACACTATCAGGTAGGTGACTTGATTGACGTGTCTGCCACAATGGTCCTGCTGCTTAGAAATCCGTCAGTCCTTTGTGCATACCCCCTACGTCTGGGACTGTTCACCTGCATCAGTGACCAATGGTTTTGGCTAAAAGTTACAAAACCACATTGGCCAGGCTAGCCTCGAACTCCTGACTTCAAGTGATCCGCCTGCCTTGGCCTCCCAAAGTACTGAGATTAAAGGTGTGAGCCACCTGTAATCCAGCCCAAAAGCCTTTTCTTTCTGAGGCTCTGTCTTTTTTCTAGGAATTGAGGGTCCCAGACTGACTTCCCTTAGGTCTCTTTGTCCAAAACTGGGGTTGGAAACAAAAAGGGGAATGGGATTGCCAGGGCTGGCATAGACACATGATAACTTGTTTCTGGTGTTGGGGGAAGGATCTTGCCCTTACAACAAGCCAGGGAAAGGGGTGGAGGGGAGGGTAATGGTCACCCCTCTGAGTGCCAACCTTGACCATCTATCTTCCTTACTGGTCAGTTCTTCAGTGCACCCGCACCTCCAATGTCCATGCCCTTCTTGCAGACACCCCAGGGGGAGGCCCTTCTTCTTTTCTCCCTCCCAGCAATACTGGACTTTTCCACAGCAGTGGATACCACTCAATAAATGTTTCTTAAATAAATGAAGACAAAAAATTTAAAAAAAAAAGATTTTATGGTGGGTGTGTGGGGAGTATAGAATTTGGAAGAAACATATTTCATAGAATTATTAGACAAATAGAACCTAGAGATCAGGAATTCATTGCCTGGAGCCCATGACTTGGTATCAGGGGGTTTCATGAAACCCTGAGATTGTATGAAACATTTTGCATGAATGTGTATATAAATTTTGGGTAGGGTGTGTCCTTGGTTTATAGCACATGTTAAAGATTCTGTAACCTCTAAAAGACTCAGAAAGCCCACCCCAAATGGCCTAGGGCAACACCCTCCAATTACCGGTGGCCAAGGTAGTAGCCAGCATCCTCCAGGGAATGATAAGCTAGTAGGACTGAGCATCTGACTCCCAGGACTTCTCCTCCTAAAGCCACAGACTCCATTGTTTCTATTTTTAAAAGGTCAGTCCAAAAGGTGTTATTATTCTCTGTCTCCCAGCACAGCTTGGAGCAGAGTGGCCAGACTAGGGAAGGAGCCTCTCATGATGACTCACCACCGTCCTTCCGTGAGTAATGGTCTTCGGGCTCTATCACTCACTTGTGCTGACGCACTGGACTGGAAAAAGCTGACCCTGAGTCAGTGGTTATATAGACATGTAAAACCCTGGGAGGCGGGACCAAAGAGAAGGAGCTGGGCTGGAGGTAGAGCCAGTGCCCACCACCCAGACCCACACCTCCCCCACCCCAAGGGAGAAAGGTCATTTACTTATGCAGGAGCCAGGTGAGCTACTGGATCAGTGTTAAAACTCCAAGCAGCCCCTGCATAGCGGATAGCTTGTAGGTGAAGATGGAGAATGGGAAGAAGGCCCACCTCTCCCTCAATAGGCAGCTCCTTCCCACTTTTAGGATGGAGAATAGTTGTGGTTGAGTCTGGCTTGGGAGGCTCAGTGAGTTAGTTAGGACCCCACCCCACATAATTCAGAGTGTGTGAGGCCGGGTGCAGTGGCTCACACCTGTAATCCCAGCCGTTTGGGAGGCCGAGATGGGAGGATCGCTTGAGGCCAGGAGTGTAAGACCAGCCTGGCAAACACAGGGAGACCCCCTCTTCCGCCCCATCTCTACAAAAGAATTTTTTTTTTTTTTTTTTAATTAGCCGGATGTGGTGGCCTGCGCCCATTGTCCCAGCTACTTGGGAGGCTGAGGTGGGAGGGATTGCTTGAGCCTGGAAGGTTGAGGTTGCAGTGAGCTGCGATCAGACCACTGCACTCTAGCCCGGGTGACAAAGCAAGACCCAGTCTCAAATAATAATAATGATAATAATAATAGTAATAAATTAAATTTTAAAAAATAATAAAATTCAAAAACAAACAAACAAGAAAAAAACCCACACATTGTTGTGTGAGACTGACCTGGGACAGTTTTCCAGCTCCCAAGGTGTGCACCCTGGTCATTAAGCCCTGGACTTGTTATGTGATCTTGGGAAATTCATGTGGCCTCCCTGGTCCTCAGTGGTTCCCTTAATGGAAAGTTGTGGGGTTGCACTAGGTCAGTGGTTCTACATATTCCTCCCTAACAGCCTCTGACTCTACAAAGGTAACCCTAGGCAGGCCATGGAGGGGATGGGTCCCAGTGAGGGGCCTTAGAGACTGGGAGGAGAGGTGCCTTGAGGGACAAGTGAGAGGACCCCTTGGAAAAGGAAGAAGGACACTGGCCTCTGGACATTTCATGCTCATGAGATTTTGCAACATGGCTGCCCTTTAGAAGTGAAGAGCTTTGGCCAGGCTCACCTGTAGTCCCAGCACTTTGGGAGGCTGAGGTGGGAGGATTGCTTGAGTCTAGGAGTTTGAGACCAGCCTGGGCAATGTAGTGAGACCCCATCTATATTTTTAAAAAAAGAAGTGTGGAGCTTTGTAAAATCAGAATTGCTTTCCCCAGACCTACCGATTCAGAGTCTTGCAGGGATAAAGACTGGAATCTGGACTTTCTGAAAGCTCTCCAGGACATTCTAAAGCAACAGAGATTGTGCCTGTGAATAGCCACTGCACTCTAGCCTGGGCAACATAGTGAGACCCCTGTCCCTGAAGAAGAAGGAGAAGGAGAAGGAGAAATAAAGCAGCAGGGGCTGGAGATCTAAGATCTGGGCCCACTCAAGGTCAAGGTGCTTTCCCAGTTGCCTCCTGCCCACACTGGAGACGCCCATTCCAGGAGGCAGCCCCCACCTCAAAAGAAAGGAAAGGAAAAGAAAAGAAAAGAAAAACAATAGGGTCCAGACTTCAGCGGGTCCTCCAAGGGCAGCCTACCTCCTGCTTTCAGATGCTCTAAGTGAATCAGCTCACACACATCTGTTGCCGGAGCCACAAGTCTGTCAAGATCCTGAGTGGAAATCTCTCTATCTTTTAGCTGGTGACAGAGACAATACCAAGAACAGTGTACTTACGATCGCTAGAGAAAAACATTGAATGGGTTTTGAATAGCCACAGAATGGCTCACACAGCGTGCACAAATTCATTATCAGACTTGGCTCCACTCCTTTCAGGCGTGCCTTGGGCATGATACGTTTCTGAAATTTGCATTCCTAGATGGAGGATGCTGATGCAGAAAGCAGGCAGCCGAGATGGGGTTGGAGGAGGGAAAGATTCGCAAGTGAGTTGGGTGGCGGTTGCTAGGAAAAGAACAATGTTGGTTGGAATTGTTGAGTTACAATGACAGAGTCCCAACTCTTGGCAGCCGAAGGAGAAAAGGAGATTTGCTGACATCATGGAAGAGCTCAGACTGACTCTGTGTCATACAGAGTCTCTCCGCAGCCCCTGGTTCTGCTTTCCTCTGTGAGAACTTCCGCCTTGGCCAGGCCCTCTCAGTGCGGCAACACAGGCGGCCACCAATGGCTCCAGGCTGACGGTCCGCCAGCTTAGCCACTGCAGGGAAAGAATTCTTCTTTGTCCCAGAAGAGCCAACCAAAGTCTGAGGGTGGACTCTCAGGGGCAGGCTTGTGACATCTGGACATCACTGAACAGAGCACAGTGGCCAGGCCTGGAGCCGAACCGTAAGGTCTGTCTCACTCAAACCACATTGACTGACATGATGGAGTGGCTTCTTTAGGGAGCATTAAGATGCTGTTATTAGAAGGAGGCCAGATCCGGGAAGGCACACAGGAGCTCTTCCCAGCCACTGCAGCAGGAGTGAAAAGCACTTGCTCTTGTTTCTGTCATGTGCTGAGCTCACTTCTATTATAGATTTTTCTAAATGGTCATTTCTTTATCTGCATATCTTCCCTGCTGGTTATGTATCCTCTCTCAGACAGCAGCTGTGACCTCTATCATCTTTAAACCTGCAGATTTACAGAGGTGATTAATAAGTCTTAGTAGATGGGGGTAAATAGCACAAGACTGGGATTAGAGAATTCTGAGTTTCTGTCTGGATTCTACATGTAGACTTGTGTGCAGCCTTTGAGCAAGTGCTTTCTTCTCCTTCGGCCTCTTTCTAATGCCCACTGGATGAGGGTCAGCAAACTTTTTTTGTAAGTTGCCAGATAGTGAATATGTTAAGCTTTGTGGGCCATACGGTCTCAGTCATGAACATTCAACTCCACCACTGCTGCCCAAAAGCAGCCAAAGACAGTACATGAGCAAGTGGGCACTGCTGTGTTCAAATAAATAGAAACAGGCAGTTCATGGGCAAAGTAAATGATTGCTGTTGGGTTTTTTTGCTTTTTGTTTTTATTTTTGTTATTCTTTTTTCCTGACCATGGCAAGGACTATTAAAACTGTTGTTTTAAGCTGCTACATTTCCTCCTTCTTTCCTTCCTTCCTTCCTTCCTTCCTTCCTTCCTTCCTTCCTTCCTTCCTTCCTCCCTCCCTCCCTCCCTCTCTCCCTTCCTCCCTTCTCTCTCTCTTTCTCTCTCTGTCTCTCTTCTCTGTAACTCAGGCTGGAGTGCAGTAGCACTATCACAGCTCACTGCAGCTCAATTTCCTGGGCTCAAGGGATCCTCCCACCTCAGCCTCCCGAGTAGATGGGACTACAGATGCATGCCATCACGCTCAGCTAATTTAAATTTTTTTTGTTGAGATAGGGTCTCACTCTGCTGCCCAGTCTGGTCTTGAGCTCCTGGATTCTAGCAATCCTCCCACGCAGCCTCCCAAAGTGCTGAGATTACAGGCATGAGGCACTGTGCTCAGCAGCTGCTAAATTTTCAAGTGGCCTATCACATAGCAATAGTTAAAGGGAACAGTCATCCAGCAGAGGGTGGCAAACTATAGCTAGACAGCCACATTTGGGCCTCCACTGGTTTTTGTTAAAAAAAAAAATCAGCCAGGGACTTGCTACTTCTTCATGTGGACTTCTCCACAGGGCTGCTTGGGCTTCCCCATAGTATGGCAGCTGTGTTCTAAGAGTAAATTTTCCAAAAGATGAGAAGTGGAGGCTGTCAGCGTCTCAAGGCCAGGGTTCAGAAACTGGCACAGTGTCACCATACATTATTGGAAATCCACCAACTGCCCAAGATGAGTTCCCAGCTGACAGCCAGCCCCAGCTTGCCAACCATAGAAGTGAGCCATCTCAGAAGTGGATCCTCCTGCCCCAATTGAGCTTCCCCAACTGATGCTTCCTGGAGAGCAGCATCAACTGCCTTGAATCTGGGAGCTGGCCCTAAAAGGCTGGGTGATGTTTCAGCTCAAGAGAGGGTATTTTGAATAAAATATTCAGAAGGAAGGCTGGAAAAGAAAGTGGACCAAATTGCAGATTTGCAATTTTGCGGTTGCGGAGCCCACCCAGATTCAAGTTTTGACATTCCTCCTATAGGTAGGGACTGTGTCTCTTCCACTTAAATCATGAACTCCAAAGACTCTGCCAGTTCAGGTGTCCTGTGGCTTAAAGATTCGATAGTCTGGCCTTGGATACCAGCAGCTTCTTACTAATTCCCTAAGCTGACTCTGTAAAAGAGCATCACCCTAACCCACACCTTGATCTCTGAGGTTCTTGACCTATAGTGTCCTTGCAATCCATGCCTCCCCTCATTTCTCACTGCCACTCTCAGAGCAGCCTGAGAGTTGTAATGGTCTCTTCACTAGTCGCTTGGTTTCCAGTCTATGTAAATATGACTTTACATTGTTTTCCTGCTAGAACGCTTCTCTCCCTAGTGCTTCCTAGATCAATATCTTCACTGACTTTCCACTGCCTGGAGAACAAAATCCCAGATGGGGTTCCACTTCATTTTCCAGCCTTACTTCTGAATACTTTATTTGAAATGCCCTCCCTTGAGCTGAAAAGTCACATCCTTTGCCCAAAATTTCTAATTCTCTCCCCCCCATTCTTCTTACAATTGAAATATCACCCAGCCTTTTAGGGCCAATTCCCAAAAGCCCCTTAATGCTTTTCCTAATTCTTAGACTCTAGTTGTATGGTTATTATCATATGGTGTCAGGCGTAGGCCAGTTTTTTATGCTTTGCTATTTTCTCATCCCTGTACCAAATACAGGGACTGTACCTCATTCCTCTCTGTGGCTTTGCATACAGAGGGTTTTTGGTAAGAGCCTGGTGAATTGAAGTCAACAGAATTATGGACCTCAACTTCCCTGCCACCCCTCTTTCCTGCCTCCCCAGGATAGGCAAATCCCAGGAATCAGGGCTGTAATGTCCCTGGCTCACCAAAGCTGAGATGGGAGGCTGTGGCAATGAACCCTTCTCTTGTGCCTCTTGAACCCGAATCCAGGATGTCAGCAACAGGAACTGATCTTTCCAGGAAGGGCTTATGCGTGCAGAGGCCCAATATCATCCTGTCCCAGCAGCTTCCCAGAGAAAATTGAGTAGCCTGCCCCAGTAGAAACCAAGTTTTCTTCCTGGCTTGTTCATTTACCCAGCTAACTGGACTCTCGCTTTTAGTCTATGCCTTTACATTATACCTAACTCTGACCCGGTCCCTTCCGAGCCCAGAACCCCTGGTAGCAACTCTTGGTTCTCAGGATGACATTCAGTCTCATTATGCTGACAACTGGGGACCTTGATGATCTGTTTCCTGACTACGTGTCCAGCTTCATTACTGTCAAATCTCTCCCCTTGAATGAGGCTCCCCCAACCCATTATATCATGTACTTTAGTCACTGAACTATTTGGAATCTTTGAAAAGATTGGGCCTCTTCGATGCCTTGGGATCTTTCCTCTTCCTACACTCTTTCGTGTTCCTAGGATGCCCTTCTTGCCCTGTCTAAACCTTCCCTCATTCCTGTCATCCTCTCTGAACTAGGTTAGGATACCCTTACTCTACTCTTACAGCCCCCGGTACTTCTCTTCACTATCACAACAATTGCACTGTGTTGATAGCACTGGTTTTGATGATGGTTCTTCGCTATCCTCACTGGACTATGATCTCTTAGAGGGCAGTGATTTGAGCTTTTTTCCTCTTCTAATGCCAATGCCTGGCACAGAGCCTGGTGCATGGTTGGCATTCAGTAACTCTATATTGGATAGGACAAATGGTTGCTCATTATTTTTTAGGCAATTTCTAAAAAACAGAATAATAAACTTTAAAAGTGAAATAATATACTGGATAAAACAAACAAACAAAAACTCAAACAGTTGTTATATATGTAATCAAGAGTTAATGCATCAGCTGGGCGCGATGGCTCACACTCGTAATCCCAGCACTTTGGGAGGCCGAGGCGAGCAGATCACCTGAGGTCAGGAGTTCAAGATGAGCCTGGCCAACATGGTGAAACCCCATCTCTACTAAAAACACAAAAATTAGCCAAGCGTGGTGGCATGTGCCTGTAGTCCCAGCTACTCAGGAGGCTGAGGCAGGAGAATCGCTTGAACCTGGGAGGCGGAGGTTGCAGTGAGCTGAGATCGCACCACTGCACTCCAGCCTGGGCTACAGAGCAACACTCCATCTTAAAAAAAAAAAAAAAAAAAAAAGAGTTAATGCATCTATACTACAATGATCTTTTATTAAGCAATAAGAAAAAAAATTAACCTCCAAAGAGCAATAGGCTAAACACATGAACAAAAAAGGATAAACATTAATGGCCAATAAACATATGGAAAAATGTCTAATAAAGCATTACAAATTAGACATCATGCCATTTCACACTTCATATTAGTAAAAATAAAGAGAAATGGCAATGGTTAGATTTAATGAAGTTGTAGGGAAAGGGATATTCCCATACACTTCCGGTGGCACATCCCTGAGCTCAAATTTACAATGTGTTCTAAAAGCCTTTAAAATGCGCAGGCTCTGTTAATCAACTATTTCATTTTTAAAATGTTTATGCCAAGGAGCTAATCAGTAATACATACACAACTTCACATACAGCTCTCATTAATTCCTCATTATTTCCTGATTGATTGTTCTGCCTCTCAGAACAAACTGACATTGTAGTCACAGGAGATGATAGTATCTTACCACTGACTTAAGGACAAGAGCAGAAAATACCTTCGTAAAAATGAAAGATTTTTATGATCTGATGGTGGATTGATTATTGGCTGGCAACCCGTGGGAAGCATTTCTGGAGTTGTAATAAAGCTGAGTCAACAAGTTCATCATCTGCTGTCCAATTTGGAAAGGACCCAGCAATTACTGAAAAGATCAGTTTGGAAGATGAATCCTGGCTCGCCAAGTGGGAAGGAAAAGTATTTTATTGAGCACCTTCTATATGCCAAGAAGTTACTTATATGATCTCATTTTCTCTCTCATTGGGTAGCCATAATTCTCCTTATTTTACTGATGGAAATCTAAGGCACAGTGTAAGAAACAAAACTAGCATACGAACCATGTCTGCTCCATTCCAAAGCACATGAAAATTCCCACTACGGCACAGGGGATGAACCATTGATTGTTTAAGCAAAGGAGGTTAAGCACAGTAATTCTGGTTGCCCTTCATTAAACTACATTGAGTGAAATATTGTGTGACATCCACATTCAGTAGCCTCAAATGTTTCCCCAGGTACATAATAGTAAACTATCATTCAAATGAGGGGAAAAAAATCTGATTCCAAGCAGGACACAGTGGAACAGGTTCCCGAATGGATTCTCAGGGCAATTTTCTTTAAGCAAGTTCTCAATCAGAGTACCTGGGCATGTTGTGATGCTTGATGGGGGATAGACTGCCCTGTCCTGGCAGCTTGGAAGTTCATTGTAAATGATTCCCTTTCATACATTCTGCAAAATAAACATTCAAGCCTCATTGTCTTTGCATTGACATCATAAGGAAACACACAATGATTGTTTGTCTGGTGCCTCTCTGCATCTTCTTTCTTCCTGCCCCAAAAGTTATGTTTTTTGTGTTTTAGAGAAATCCTGTGATGACTATAGAGGATCTGGGCTGGGATCTGAAACTGTGGTCAGGCACCAAAGAGGATGGACCAAAAAATGCCAGACTAGTTAGAAATAACAAGTCTTTTGGCTTGTTTTGTTGTTTTGCTTGGGATTCATTTAGTTTTCAGGTAAACTTTAAAAGGTATTTGGATTTGGTTTGCTGGAGGTTCAACAAATACATGTAGTTTATTTTCATTTGTTTGTTTGTTGAGGTTTGTTTTGCTTGCTTTAAGTTCAGATACCTGCTTTGAAGATAGGATGAAATTTAAAGTCATACACGGGCCAAGCACAGTGGTTCATGCCTGTAATTCTAGAGCTTTGGGAGGCTCAGGCAAAAGAATCGCTTGAGTCTAGGAGTTCCAGACCAGCCTGGGCAACACAGCAAGACCGCATCTCCACAAAAATAAAAAATAATTTCCAGGCATGGTGGCAAGCACCTGTAGTCCGAGGTACTCAGGAGGCTGAGGCAGGAGGATTGCTTAAGCCCAGGAGTTTGAGGTTACAGTGAGCTATGATCTGCCACTGCCCTTCTGCCTGGGCAACAGTGTGAGACCTTGTCTCAACAAAATAAATAATAGATAAATAAATAAAATCATACACAGACATACACATAGCTATATAGCCAAGAAATAGAATTCTAACCATTCATAACAATAATCAACTTATATCACTCATATCTTTCCAAGATGATGATAAAGAATAAAAATGACCTGGAATACTTTCACATTGGCTGTCTCATTTTATCCTCTTCGTATTCCTGTATATCAATATTCTAAAAATGGGGAGTTTATTGTAAAAACTAGTCAACTATTCAATATTATGGCTTGTCCAAATATGTACAGTCTCAGCCTTCTTGAGTGAAAAGATGCCTTTGAATACTTGAGTTTTACAGAGGTTGGGGAATTAAAAGACTTAAAAAAACAAGATAAAGGGAGCAATAATTATGGTCTGATGGCTGCGAAGATGGGACACCATTCTAGAGCATCATTATAGGAGGCAGGTATTATACTGTTTCCTGGGAAGAAGCCATTCCCTCAACTAAGCCCTCACAAGTAAACTTCTTCTTCTTCTTCTTGTTTTTTGTTTGTTTGTTTGTTTGTTTGTTTTGAGACGGAGTCTCGTTCTGTTGCCCAGGCTGGAGTGCAATGGTACGATCTCACCTCATTGCAACCTCTACCTCTCAGGTTCAGGCGATTCTCCCACCTCAGCCTCCTGAGTAGCTGGGATTACAGGTGCATACCACCATGCCTGGCTAATTTTTGTGTTTTTAGTAGAGATGGGGTTTCACCATGTTGGCCAGGCTGGTCTCGAACTCCTTGCCTCAAGTGATCCACCCACCTCAGCCTCCAAAGTGCTGGGATTACACAAGTAACTTCTTTACTGTGATCGTGTCCCTTGATACTCTAGACTTGTGCTGTCCAATACTGTAGCTATGAGCCACATGTGGCCATTGAGTGCTTGAATCCTAGCTGGTCAGAAATGAGATGTGCTGTGAGTGTAAAATACACACAAGATTTTGAAAAGTTAGCTTAAAATAAAGAATGTAAAAATCTCAAAAATATTTTTTCTATTGATTACACATTGAAATAACTTGTTGGGTATTTTAGGTTAAATAAAAAATATTAAAATTAATTTCACCTGTTTCTTTTTACTTCTTTAACTGCAGTTATTAGAAAATGTAGAATTAAGCTGGGCACAGTGGCTTACACCTGAATCCCAGCACGTTGGGAGGCTGCAGTGGGCAGATGGTGGGCAGACGGCTTGAGCCCAGGAGTTCAAGACTAGCCTGGGAAACATAGTGAGACCCCGTCTCTACAAAAAAAAAAAAAAAAAATTAGTTAAGCATGATGGAATGCATCTGTAGTCCCAGCTACTTGGGGGGCTGAGGTGGGAAGATTGATTGAGCCCAGGGGTTCGAGGCTACAGTGAGCCATGATTGTGCCATTGCACTCTAGCCCAGGTGACAAAGTGAGACACTATCTCAAAAGGAAAGAAAGAAAGAAAGAAAGAAAGAAAGAAAGAAAGAAAGAAAGAAAGAAAGAAAGAAAGAAAGAAAGAAAGAAAGAAAGGAAGGAAGGAAGGAAGGAAGGAAGGAAGGAAGGAAGGAAGGAAGGGAAAGAAAGAAAGAAAGAAAGAAAGAAAGAAAGAAAGAAAGAAAGAAAGAAAGAAAGAAAGAAAGAAAGAAAGAAAGAAAGAAAGAAAAGAAAGAGAGAGAGAGAGAAAGGAAGGAAGGAAGGAAGGAAAGAAGGAAGGAAGGAAGGAGGGAGGGAGGGAGAGAGGGAAGGAAGGGAAAGAAAGAAAGAGAGAGAGAGAAAGAAAGAAAGAGAAAGAAAGAAAGAAAGAAAGAAAGAAAGAAAGAAAGAAAGAAAGAAAGAAAGAAAGAAAGAAAGAAAAAGAAAGAGAAAGACAGAGAAAGAAAGAGAAAGAATTATGTATGTAGTTCACATATTTCTATTGGACTGCACTGCTCTAGAGGCCATGTTTTCCCATGTGCCTCATTGGTTTAATTTTCCTTTGCTCCTTATCTCTTAACAGGGCAATACAAGGTTTTGAAGACATCACATGATTCAAGACAGACCCTGACCAGGGAAAGTGGGTACTTCAGTTTACCTGCTCAGAGGCACAGCCACGAGTCGATAGCATAAAACCAGTGTGCAAGTCATTTCAGCCCCTTTCCAGCTAGTTTAGAAGTGATTCTTTTCACAGTGCCTTTTTTTTTTTTTTTTTTTTTTTTTTTTACAGAGTCTCCCTCTGTCACCCAGGCTGTAATGCAGTGGTGCCATCTTGGCTCACTGCAGCCTCCACCTCCCGGGTTCAAGTAAATCTCCTGCCTCAGTCTCCCAAGTAGCTGGGATTACAGGTGTCCACCACCGCATCCAGCTAGTTTTTGTATTTTTAGTAGAGACAGGGTTTTCACCATATGGTCTCGAACTCCTGATGTCAGGTGATCCACCCGCCTCGGCCTCCCAAAGTGCTGGGATTACAGGCGTGAGCCACCGTGCCCGGCCTCTTTTTTTAAATTTAGGAGAATTTGCATTATTTCAAATTTTGCACACAAAATGAATGCTTAATTAATATGGTTTATATCACTCTGTGTATAGTTCACAAAATTCAGACTTATGTAAAACGTGTCCTTGGTGTAGAGGGAGAGCTGTGCCGTGCTTTGCTCTGCATCTCAACGTTCTATCCAGTGGACAACATAGACTGCCATTTTTCTTTGCTGCAGCAAAAACAATTTTGCATAATGATCAGAGGTTTGCACCACACATGTAAATACAGCCCAGTGGCTGAGAAATGCTGAATTAGTCAGGAGAGGGGACAAGGCAGAGATCATTTTTCAGCCCAACCTCACACTTAACAGCACCAGTGCTCTAAGCGTGTATTAGGCTGTTCTTCCATTGCTGTAAACGAATACTTGAGACTGGGTAATTTCTAGAGAAAAGACGTTTGATTTTTTTTTTTTTTTGAGACAGAGTCTTGCTTTGTCACCCAGGCTGGAGTGCAGTGGTGCAATCTCAGCTCACTGCAACCTCCAAAAAGAAGTTTCATTGGCTCATGGCTCTGCAGGCTCTATATGAAGCATAGTGCCGCCGTCTGCTTCTGGTGAGGGCCTCAGAAGGCTTCCAATCATGGCAGAAGACAAGGGAAAGCAAGCATGTCACATGGTGACAGTAAGAGAAAGAGAGGAAGGTGGGGGAGGCCCCAGATTTTATTAATAAACAACCAGATCTCCCGTGTACTGAGTGAGAACTCACTTATCACTAAGGGGATGGTGCCAAATCATTTATTTAGGTTATAGCAGAAGGAACATCTGACCACTTTGTTCAATATGAGCATGAACTTTATATAGTCAGCGTTGTTGAAGGAAAAAAACAAAACAAAACACCTGGGTTTCGTGAGGGAGTGGTTTCTATCATAAGAGGGTCCTAGCAGAGGTCAGATGGCTGCTAACAAGAATTATGCAAAGGAGGCCTTCTTTGCATGGATCTGCCTCCATGATCCAATCACCTCCCACCAGGCCTCACCTCTAACATTGGGAATCACATTTCATTGTGAGATTTGGAGAGGACAAACGTCCAAATCATATTAAAGAGTGAACTGCACTTTGGGAGGCCAAGGCGGGTGGATTGCTTGAGGTCAGGAGTTGGAGACCAGCCTGGCCAAAATGGTGAAACCCCATCTCTACTAAAAATACAAAAAGTTAGTCAGACGTGGTGGTGGGCACCTGTAATCCCAGCTACTCAGGAGGCTGAGACGGGAGAATCGCTTGAACCCGGGAGGTGGAGGTTGCAGTGAGCCGAGATTGTGCCACTGCACTTCAGCCTGGGCAATAGAGTGAGACTCCATCTTTAAAAAAAAAAAAGTGAACCTAGCACCCCTGTTATTCAAAGACCTTTAGATCTGGAGTGAACCTCAGAAGTTGTCATGCCCAGCTTCTACCTCGTGTAGGGGTCTCCTTTGCATAATTCTTTTTTTTTTTTTTTTTTTTTTTTTTTGAGATGGAGTCTTGCTCTGTTGCCCAGGCTGGAGTGCAATGGTGTGATCTTGGCTCACTGCAAACTCCGCCTCCCAGGTTCAAGTGATTCTCCTGTCTCAGCCTCCCTAGTAGCTGGGATTACAGGCTCCTGCCGCAATGCCTGGCTAATTTTTGTATTTCTAGTAGAGACGGGGTTTCACCATGTTGGCCAGGCTGGTCTCAAACTCCTGACCTCAGGCGATCTACCCGCCTCAGCCTCCCAAAGTACTGGGATTACAGGTGTGAGCCACCACACCCGGCCTCCTTTGCATAATTCTTGTTAGCAGCCATCTGACCTCTGCTCGGACCCTCTTATGATAGAAACCACTCCCTCGCGAAACCCAGGTGTTTCGTTTTGTTTTTTTCTTCAACAACGCTGACTGTATAAAGTTCATGTTCATTTTGAACCAAGTGGTCAGATGTTCCTTCTGCCATGACCTAAATAAGATCAGAATTCAAAACAACCTCCCTCCTCCAAAACAGATGAGTTTGAATGCAGGCTCAGCTATTTAGTTTTTTTCAAGCCTCATAATCAGCATCAGTTGCTTCATCTGAAAAAAGAAAAATGTAGGGGAAGGGTGTGAAAACACCGAGCTTACTGAGTCGTCGTAAAGAGATGAGAGAGAAGAAAGGGCTCTGAAACTGTTCAGTGCTGCCTGCACGCTGGTCTATTAGTCTCCATTCGAAGTGCCTATTTCTTTAAAACAGGCCGGGGACGCATTCCAAGTGCTCAGCAAGCTCTTGCTTTCACAAAGATGCATTGGCAATTACTGAGAGTCCTGTTCTCTTCTAGGCATTTACAAATTGATTTGTTCCCATGTCATCAGGTATAGAAGGTAAGCAGCTGAGTAATAATGTATGGGTGAGGACAGGGAGTCCAGAATGGGCTTTATTTCTGGAGGAGGAGGAGGCAGCCAGACCCCCTTGGGAGAGCAGAGGCTGTGTGCATGGTGTCCAAAGTATTCAAATAAACAATAAGATCTTAGTGCCTGTGACAGAAAGAACACTGGATTTGGAGCAAAAGAGACATGGCTATAAATTTCAGCTCTGTCACTTAATAGCGACATTGGAGAGGTCACATCATCCCCTGGATTCTCACTCTTTCATCTATAAAATGGGAATGATAATATGTACCTTGCATGATAAAGTAGTGCTTGAGTGTTTAGCATGTGGAGGCAGACTGCTATTTATTAGATATATGACCTTGGGGAACTCGTTTTGTCTGTCTGTTTTTCAAACTTTTTTTTTTTTTTCCCAAGGCCTTACTCTGTCACCCAGGCTGAAGGGTAGTGGCACAATCCTAGCTCACTGCAGCCTCAGACTCCTGGGCTCAAGCAATCTTCCTACCTCAGCCTCCAAATAGCTACAGATATTCACCACCACGCCTAGCTAATTTCTTTAAAAAATTTTGTAGACACCGGGACTCATGGTGTTGCACAGGCTGGTCTTGAACCCATGGGCTCAAGCAATCCTCTTTTTTTTTTTTTTTTTTTTTGAGACAGAGTTTCACACTGTTACCTGGGCTGGAGTGCAGTGGCATGACCTTGGCTCACTGCAACCTCCACCTCCCGGGTTCAAGCGATTCTCCTGCCTCAGCCTCCTGAATAGCTGGGATTACAGGCACCCGCCACTACGCCTGGCTAATTTTTTGTATTTTTAGTAAAGACAGGGTTTCACTATGTTGGCTAGGCTGGTCTCAAACTCCTGACCTTGTGATCTGCCCACCTCGGACTCCCTAAGTGCTGGGATTACAGGCTTAAGCCACTGCACCTGGCCTCTTCGAGCAATCCTCTTGTCTCAGCCTCCCACAGTGCTGGGATTACATGCATGAGCCACCACGCCCAGCCAAAACTTTTTATTTCTGCAACAGGTTTTTTGAGGTAAGATTGACGTAAACTACACATGTTCAATGTATACAATATTATAAGTTTGACATGTTAGCATGTGTGAAATCATCGCAACTAAGATAATGAGCACATCCATCACCTCTAAAAGTTTCCTCATGTTTCACCCACTGTTACCCTTATCTCCAGAAAACCACTGATCTGTTTTCTGTCACAATCGATTAGTCTGCATTTCCTAGAAATTTATGTGAGTGAAATTATATAGGATGTGCTCTTTTTAGACTGGCTTCTTTCACACAGCAACATAATTTATTTTGAGATGCATTCATGTTGTTAGATGTGTCAATAGTGCATTCCTGGCCGGGTGCAGTGGCTCACGCCTGTAATCCCAGCATTTTGGGAGGCCGAGGCGGGCAGATCACTTGAGGTCAGAAGTTCAAGACCAGCCTAGCTAACATGGTGAAACCCTGTCTCTACTAAAAATACAAAAAAAATTAACCAGGCAAGTTGGTGCACACCTGTAATCCCAGCTACTCAGGAGGCTGAGTCAGGAGAATCGCTTGAGCCTGGGGGGCCGAGGTCTCAGTGAGCCAAGATTGTGCCACTGCACTCCAGTCTGGGCAACAGAGTGAGACCCTGTCTCAAAAAAAAAAATGCATTCCTTTTTATGGCTGAGTAATATTCTGTTATGTAGAGGTACCATGATTTGTTTATCCATTCACCTGTTGATTGATATCTGGGCTATATCCAGTTGTTGATGACTACAAATACTGCTTCTATGGACCTTCATATATAAATGGTTGTATGCTTTCATTTCTCTTGGGGAAAGGTCTAGAAGTGGAATGGTTGGGTTATACTGTATGTGTATGTTTAACTTTTTAAGATCTGCCAAACTGTTTTCCAGCCACATAGGAGTTCCCATTCCACCACATCCTCACCACCTCTTGATCTCGTGATGTCTCTTAGTCTGTTGGGGCTGTTGTAGCAAAATACCACAAACAGGGTGACTTATTTCTCCAGAACTGTGAGAAACTTCTCAAGATCAAGGCACCAGCAGATTCAATGTCTGGTGAGGGTCTTCATTCTGGTTCATAGACAGCACCTTCTAGCTCTGTCCTCACCTAGTAGAAGGGGATAGCTAGGTCTCTGGGGACTCTTATTTATTTATTTATTTATTTATTTATTTATTTAGAGATGACATCTTGCTCTGTTGCCCACTCTGGAGTGCAACGGCGCGATCTCAGCTCGCTGCAACCTCTGCCTCCTGGGTTCCAGCGATTCTCCTACCTCAGCCTCCCAGGTAGCTGGGATTACAGGCACGTGTCACCACGCCCAGTTCATTTTTCTATTTTTGGTAGAGACAGGGTTTCACCATGTTGGCCAGGCTGGTCTCGAACTCCTGACCTCAGGTGATCCACCTGCCTCGGCCTCCCAAAGTGTTAGGATTACAGGTGTGAGCCACTGGGCCCGGCATCTCAGGCCTTTTTTATAAGGACACTGATCCTGTTTGTGAGGGTAGAGCCCTCATGATCTAATCACATTCCAAAGGCCCCACCTCCTCATATCACTCATTGGTGAACCAGTTTTCAACATAGGAATTTTTGGGGGGACACAACGTTCAGACCATAGCAATATAGTCTTATTTCATATTGTGTTGCAAAAACACAATACCTGAGACTGGGTAATTTATTAAGAACAGAACCTTAATTTATCACAGTTCTGGAAGCTGAGGAGTCCAAGATCAAGATGCCAGCAGGTTCACTTGTCTGGTGAGGGCTATGTCCTCTGGAGGGGTGGAACGCTGTATCCTCACGTGGCAGAAAGCAGAAGGGCAAGTGAGCTGAACACTACAGGAAGTTTCTTTGATAAGAGTCATAATCCCACCCACAAGGGAGGAGTTCACAGCCTAATCACCTCTCAATGAACCCACCTCCTAATACTACCATGTTGGCCATTACGTTTTCACACCTGAGTTTCGGAGAGGACACATTCAAACCATAGCAATCAGTATTTTTAATTTTAGACATTGTAGTAGGGGTGTAGTGACATCCCATATTTTAGTTTTAATTTGCATTTCCTTAATGGCTGATGAGGTTGAGTAGATTTTCATGTTCACATTTGCCATCTGTATTTCTTCTTTAGTGAAGTAGTTGTTCAAATCCTTCATTCATTTTAAACAATTGAGTTTTAATTTTCTTTTTGAGAGTTCTTTATATATTCTGACTATAGGTCCTTTATCAGATTTGTGATTTGCAAATATTTTCTCCCAGTCTGTGGTGTACCTTTTCATGCTTTAAGAATGTCTTTCAACAGACAGAAATTCTAACTTTTCATGAACACCAATTTATCATTTTTTAAAAGAATCGTGCATTTGGTGTTACAGTTAAGAAATCTTTTCCTAGCCCAAGGTAAGTACATTAATTTCTTAGGTTCTCTGTAACAAAGAACCATAAATCAGGTGGCTTAAAACAACAGAAATTAATTATTTCATGGTTCTGGAGGCTCTAAAGGAGAAACTGCTCCATAACTCTCCCCTAGCTCCTGGTGGTTATCTGCAATCCTTGGCATTTCTTGGCTTATACACCCATTACTCCAATCTCTGACTCTATATTCACATGGCATTCTCCCTGTGTGTCTTGTTTCTCTTCTTATAAGGACATCAGCCATATTGGATTAAGCGCCCACTCTACTCCAGTATGATTTCATCTTAATTTAACTAATTACATCTGCAATGGCCCTATGTCAGATAAAGTCACATTCTGAAGTTCTGAGAAGAATATGATTTTGGGGAGTACACTACTCAATCCGATACAGTAAGAAACAAAAATTTTCTCCTATGTATTCTTCCAGAAATTATATAGTTTTAGGTTTTATATTTAGGTCTATAGTTCACTTTGAGTTAATTTTGGTATACTATATGACATATGGATTGAATTTCATCACTTTTCATACATATATGAACTTTGCATTCCTGTGAGAAAATATATATATATATATATATATATATATATATATATATATATATATATATGATAGTTCCAGGAACATTAGCTGAAAAGATGACCCTTTCTCTACCAAAGTGCCTCTACACTTTTGTCAAAAATCAATTAACCGTATATAGGTGCCAGTTTCTGGGCTTTCTGTTTCATTGATTTGTCTGTCTTTAGATCAGTGTCACTCTGTTCTGATTACTATAGCTTTGTAAATGTTGAAGTCAGGTGGTGTAAGTTCTGTAACTTTGTTCTTCATTTAGAAAGTTGTTTTGCTCTTCTAGGTACTTTGCATTTCCATATGAATTTTAGAGTAAACCTATCAATTAAAAAAAAAGCAAATATGAGATTTTTGACTGGGGTTGAATTGAACCTGCAGTTCAATTTTGAGGAAAATTGGCATGTTAATATGGAGTCTTCTGATCCATGAACATAGTACAGCTTTATTTTTTTCAGGTCTTTAGTTTCTCTTGGCAATGCTTAGCTTACATTGTATGAATCTTATACATTTTTTTTGTCAGGTTTATCTTTATTTCATATTTTACGATATTGTAATGGTAATTTTAAAAATTCAATTTCTTGAGCTGGGTGCAGTGCAATTCAATCTCAGCCACATTCAATCTCAGCACTTTGGGAGGCCAAGGCAGGTGGATCACTTGAGCCTAGGAATTTAATACCAGCCTGGGAAACATGGTGAGACCCTGTCTCTGCAAAAATACCAAAAAAAAAAAAAAAAAAAATTTGGCCAGGCTCAGTGGCTTGCACCTATAATCTCAGCATTTTGAGAGGCCAAGGTGGACAGGTTGCTTGAGTCTAGGAGATCAAGACCAGCCTGGGTAACATGTCTCTACCACAAAAAAAAAAAAAAAAAAAAAAAAAAAAAATCAGTTTCTCACAGTTGATTGCTAATATGTAGAAATACCATTGAGTTTTGTATATTGATCTTGTATTCTGCAACGTTGGTAAACTCATTAGTTTTACAGCTTTTTGGCAGAAAAAACTTTTGTAGTTAAAAATCCATGGAATTTTCTACTGAAACAATTATGATATTTGTCCGTAAAGACAGTTTTAATTCTTCCTTTCCAATCTGACCCCCCCCATTATTATTTTTAGCCTTATTGCACCGGCTAGAACAATGTTGGGTAGACATGAAGAGACTTCCTGGTCTTATTTGTAGTAGTATCAGAAAAAAAATGTTTCCTTCCTTCCTTCCTTTCCTCCTTCCTTCCTTCCTTCCTTCTTTCCTTCCTTCCTTCCCTCCCTCCTTTCTTTCTTCCTTTCCTTTCCTTTCTTTTCCTTTCCTTTCTTTTCCTTTCCTTTCCTTTCCTTTCCTATCCTTTCCCTCCCTCCCTCCCTCCTTCTCCCCTCCTTCTCCCCCCCTCCCCTCCCCTCCCCTCCCCTCCCCTCCCTTCCCTTCCCTCCCCTCCCCTCCCCTCCCTCCCCTCCCCTCCCCTCCCTCCCCTCCCCTCCCCTCCCCTCCCTTCCCTTCCCGTCCCGTCTCTTCCCTCCCCTTCCCTCCCCTCCCCTCCCCTCCCTTCCCCTCCCTTCCCTTCCCGTCCCGTCCCGTCCCGACCCGTCCCGTCCCTTCCCTTCCCTCTGTTGCCCAGAATGAAGTGCAGTGGCTCAATCATGCCTCACTGGAGCATGGAACTCTTGGGCTCAAGCAATTCACGGCTCTGAGTGGCTGGGATTACAGGTGTGCACCATCATACCCAGTCCTATATTTTCATCATTGAGTACAATATTTGCTGAAGGTATTTTTTTAATCTAGATGGAATTTTATTAGACACACGGAGGTCTAAATTGTTTACAATAAAGAAAAATCTCAGACTAATGCATATTTGTGCAGGGGGCATATAACATAGTCACTTTGTGCCGAATTTGGTTAAAATTCTAAAACTTTAAAACCTAACATAAAATACACATGAGATTGCATCTGGGAAAATTGAATCAAATTAGTTTTCAGCTTTCTGTGCTTGCAGGGGCGGGAAACTGAATAAACAAAATCCATAAATCACACAAACAAAAAGAAATCTAGTTTAAAACAAGTTCACCCTCTTCTAAAGCTGCTGTCTGAGAAATCTGTAAATGTTACTGATTTCAGTTTTAACTTGCTGAAGATTTTTAAATAGATGCCCTTTTTTTCTGGTTGAGAACTGATACGATTTGGCTGTGTCCCTACCCAAATCTCATCTTGAATTGTAATCTCCATAATCCCTTTGTGTCATGGGAGGGACCCAGTGGGAGGTAATTGAATCATGGGGACAGTTTCCCCCATGCTGTTCTCTTGACAGTCAGTGGGTTCTCTTGAGATCTGATGGTTTTATTAGTGTCTGGCATTTCCCCTGCTGGTACTCATTCTCTGTCCTGCCACCCTGTGAAGAGGTGCCTTCAGCCATGATTGTAAGTTTCCTGAGGCCTCCCTAGCCATGCGAAATTGTGAGTCAATTTAACCTCTTTTCTTTATAAATTACCCAGCCTCAGGTATTTCTTCACAGCAGCGTGGCAACAGACTCATATGAGGATATTCTCACTTATTCCTAATTTCCTGAGGGTTTTTTTTTTTTTTAAACAGAAATGGATGTTAGGCTGAAATGGATTTTAGGTGGTAGCTCATGCCTGTAATCCTAGGACCTTGGGAGGCTGAGGTGAGAGGATCGCTTAAGCCCGGGAGTTTGAGACCAGGCTGGCCAACATAATGAGATCCCATCTCTGAAAAAAAAAAAAAAAAAAAAGAAAGAAAGAAAAGAACGTTAGATTTTGTCAAATCGTTTTTCTGTGTCCATTGAGATGGTCATATGGTTTTCTTTTTTAGTTTATTAATTTGGTGAAGTGCACTGATTGATTTTTTAATGTTAAACTAATCTTGCATTCCTGTGAGATTAGTCATGATCTATTTACCATTTTTACCACTTTGTCATGATCTATTTATAATTTTTTTATATGAATGGATTCAGTTTACTAAAATTTTATTTAAAATTTTTGCATCCATGTTTCTGAGGCATATTGGTCTATAGCTTTATTTTCTTGTAATGTTTTTTGAGACAGTTCTTCTTTTCTAATATAGGTATTAATGCTACAGATTCCTCCTAAGTAATACTTTATAGCCATCCTAGTGGGTATGAAGTGGTATCTTACTGTGATTTTAGAATTTCATGTATATTTTGCCACTTAAAATTATTCCACAGTTCTCTAATGATCTGTTCATATTTAAAAGGTTTTTGTTTGTTTGTTTGTTTTGTTTTGTTTTGTTTTGTTTTGTTTTGAGACGGAGTCTCACTCTGTTGCCCAGTCTGGAATGCAGTGGTGCGATCTCTGCTCACTGCAAGCTCTGCCTCCCGGGTTCAAGTGATTCTCCTGCCTCAGCCTCCCAAGTAGCTGGGATTACAGGTGCCCACCACTATGCCCAGGTAATTTTTTGTATTTTTAGTAGAGACGGGAGTTCACCATGTTGGCCAGGCTGGTCTTGAACTCCTGACCTCGTGGTTCGCTCGCCTAGGCCTCCCAAAGTGCTGGGATTACAGGCATGAGCCACTGTGCCTGGCCAAAAGGATTTTTTTTTTCTGTGTTTAATTTTGGATAGTTTCTATTGCTATTTCATTAAGTTCATTAATCTTCTCTGCTGCCTGATCTGCCATGAGTCTCATTTGATGTTCTCTTATCTCTGATATAGTTTTCATCTTTAGAACTTTTGTTTTTTTTTTTAAGAAATCTTTTGTATATCTACTTAATATGTTCATTTTTTCCTCTATCTTGTAGAACATATGGAATAGAATTATAATAACCATTTTAAAATCCTTAGTCACTAATTCTATCACCTATGTCATTTCTGGGTCAGGTTTGATTGATTTTTCTCATTCTTTTCCTGCTTTTACATGTGTGGTCATTTTTTTCAATTGAATGCTTGACATTTTAAATTTTATCTTGCTGAGGGCTGAACATTGTTGTATTCCTTTAATACATAAAAAATAAATTTAATAAATAAATAAAATAAATAAATAGAGATCATTTTAATTTCATATATGCTATGGCCTGAATGTTTATCCCCCTAGAATTCATATGTTGAAATACTCATTCCCAAGGTGGTAATATTTGGAGGTGAGAATTTTGGGAGGTGATTAGGTTATGGGACAGAGCCCCCATGAATGGGATTAGTGCCCTTATAAAAGTGACCCCAGAGAGCTAGCTAGCCCTTTCCACCATGTGAAGACACAGCAAGAAAGTGCCATCTGTGAACCAGAAAGCAGGTCCTTACCAGACTCTGAATCTGCTGATGCTTTGATCTTGGACTTCCCTGTCTCCAGAGCTGTGAGAAATACATTTCTGTTGTTTATAAACTACCTAGAGTATGGTATTTTGTAATAGCAGCCCAAATGAACTAAGACAGTGTACTTATAAACAAAAATTATAGAATGTATATCTTTTTTCTTAACTTTTTACATGTTTGGCTCATCCACTTAAACATTTTATCTGGCCAGGTCACACTTTATATTTCTCAGATATATTTTTGAGCTGTTTTGGGGGGATGTTTGATCAGTTCAGGGCTTCCTTTTAAGTTTTGTTAGGCATGAGCAGCGTTTAGTCTAGTGTTAATTTTTCCCACTAATAATGCCCTTATTGGTATCACAGGACCCATAGTGATCCTTTAGCCTAATAAATTAGGAGCATTTTCCACTCTGGCTGTTGGGAACAGGCACTATTCCTAGTTTTGTGTGAACTCCGAGCAATGTTCCCTCTAAAGGTGGTTCTTTCCCTGGCCTCAGGTGTTTTCCCTATGCACGGATCAGTAATCTGAATAATTGTGAGTGACCTGCAGAGTTCCAGAGTTCTCTGTTAAGCTCTCTTCTTTCTGGTACTCTGCCCTACAAACTCTGGCTGCCTTGGCTTCCTCGGACACCCAGTTCTGTATCCTCAACTCAAGGGGTATGCTGGGCTCTTCCTGCATTTCCCCTGCCCCCCTCCCGGTCAGCAGTGAGGACTGAAAACTTTCCCCAGGAATTATGCCGGGATGATCATGAGACTCGCCTTATTTGTTTCCCATCTCTCAAGGATCAGTGTCCTTTGTTGACTCATGTCCAATGTCTTGGGAACTGTTGTTTGGTTTTTCAGTTGTTTTGGGAGGGAGAGTAAATACAATCCCTATTCTTTCAGTTTAGCCAGAAGTAGAAAGTTATTTAAATCCTCTATGATTCAATTTCCTCCCCTACAAAATGAGAATAATGATAGTACCTACTACCTTATAGAGTTGTTGCAAGGATTAAATAAGTTAATATATGTAAAGCCCTTAGTATAGCATCTAGGATATGACAATTGCTCAATAAATAGAAGCTATCATTGTTGTTATTGACATTATTGTTCTTGTTGTTATTATTATTATTGTCAGCAAATAACCTTGGATCTATAGATAAATTTCTGGGACTCCAGAATTTTCAGTCCCCTGCACGGTACCTGACACTTCATTGGTGTTAAATATTTGTACCTTAACTCCTCTACAGCCAACACCTTCAGCAGATAATCACTTGCCTTTTTAGTTTGGAGAGGGCTAAGAATGACCTTTGAGATCTTTAACAGCCATAATTTCTATGCCTCAAAGATCTAATTGATATGCTCATTGAGCGAATTAGCATTTGCAGCAAACATATTTCACTCCAGATTTATTATGCTCCCTAAATTAATATAACAAGGGTATCCTGAAGAGCAAACCAGAGTTTAATTCATATGAATCCAGAGGCTGGTCTGTGGGTCTGCTGAAGGAATTCAGGGCAGAAAAGAAAGCTTATTCCAATTTTCTTTTTTCCCCGCAGGCTAACCATCTGTGCAAATAGGACAGAGAACTCAGCTCTCTAAAGAAAGAAACCTTTCTGCAATATGTATTCAAAAAGAAAGAAATGGTGGCCCTAGTCCCTTAATCCACTTAATTTCCTATTCTTGCCTTCAGACATCTTCCCTCAGGATGGATGTGGTTGGTGTCAGATGTTCATCACTCTTCATGGTCCAGACATCTGCCTGGGTTATCCTAGAGGCCTGGGGAAAGCCAGTGGTTTGAGGCTTACAGTGTCACCTGAACAAGTAGGATGTGCTCCATGGAAGCCTCCTACAAAGTCTACACTTCAGTTTCCTTATCTCTCCCTCCCCCCGACTTCCATAAACAGAAAGAGGGTCTGCTTCCCACTGGTCCATCTCTGCCCGGATAGTGCAAGGACTTAGTCTCAGAGGCTTATTAATGTCCCTAACACTGTCATTAGAAGCAGGAGTCTACTTGTATTTATTCAACTGCTTTATCTTGTTTAAGAGAAGTAATTTTATTGCCATAAATAATTTTTTTTTTTTTGAGACAGTGTCTTACTCTGTCACTCAGACTGGAGTGCAGTGGCGAGATCTTGGGTCACTGCAACCTCTGCCTCCCAGACTCAAGCAATCCTTCTGCCTCAGCCTCCTGAGTAGCTGGGAACACAGGTGCCTGCCACAATGCCCAGCTAATTTTTTGATTTTTAGTAGAGATGAGGTCTTGATATGTTGCCTAGGCTGGTCTCGATCTCCTGAGCTTAAACAATCCTCCCGCCTCGGCCTCCTAAAGTGCTGGGATTACAGGACTGAGCCATCATGCCCAGCATTTTCTTTTTAATTTTTTTTTTTTTTTTTTTTTTTTTTTTTTTTTGTGGAGATAAGGCCTCACTATGTTACTCAGGCTATTCTTAAATCTTTGGCCCCAAGTAATTTTTCTGCCTTGACCTCCCAAAGTGCTGGGATTACAGATGAAGAACAAAAATTCTTACAATCAAATCAGCAGCAGCCACTTGGACACTGGTTTCTCATCATGGTACTTGCAGTTCATTAACAATTGACATTTGTTCTTTTGTCATCTCTGAAATCAAGATCACCACCAACAGAATTTTCACAAATATCTACACACTGAAAAGAACTAAGTCTAGTCCTAAAGGGTGTATTAAGGTTGATCAAATGTGAAAGGATTCATGACAGTCAAGGAACATGTTGATGCTTAAACCTAGGGCTATAATTTGGGGCCTGAATTAATTCTTTTATTCAATGGTATTTTTTTTTTTAAGCAGGGTCTCACTCAGTTGCCCAGGCTGGAGTGTAGTAATGTGGTCATGGCTCACTGCAGCCTCAACCTCCTGGGCTCAGGTGATTCTCCCACCTCAGTCTCCTGAGCGCGACTACAGGTGCGTGCCACTACCACACTTGGCTAACTTGTACATTTTTTTGTAGAGACGGGTTCTCACCATGTTGCCCAGGCTGGTCTCAAACTCCTGGAGCCAAGCAATCTGTTTGCCTTGGCCTCCCAAAGTGTTGGAATTACAGGCGTGAGCCATGGCACCCAGCCTATTCAACAGTTATTAAGAAAAGTTCTAAAATAGTATAATCTCAGAGGGCTGCAGTTAAATAGGGGATATAAAACAAGGATGTAAATAATTGAAACTCAGGGCAGAAAATGCTAGAAGCTAGGAAGTGGTGTCACATAGTGGTTGAGATTTAGAACTTTGGAGTCACTCCTGGGTTTGCCTACTGGTTTTGGCCTTGACGGGCTGTGTTTCCCAAGTCTGGGCTTCCTCATTTGTAAAATGGAGCTATGAGATCAGTTGTGTGAATTAAATGAGATGTGATATGCAAATACTCAATACATTGCTCCGAGTCAGCACTCAATCAGTGTTAGCTATTGTTATTAATTGTTTTTTTCAGTCCAGAGGAGAAGATCTTAGATGGTTTTCTAGGGAGAGGGTGGTAGTAAACAACTTGGTGGCTCCCTGGACCAGGGAGAGAGTGGGCTTTGGAAACTGGAGCATTCTATTTCTACTTCTGGCAGGTGAAAGCTTTCAAGGAAAATTTGAAATGGTTCTACTTTCATCTGTCTGGTGACCTGAGCAGCTGTGGTGTGGGGCACACAGAGCTCTGTGGTCCATTGCTTGTCTTACCTTACATTTCTTTTTTCCTTTCTTTTCTTTTCTTTTCTTTTTTTTTTTTTTTTTTTTTGAGACAGAATTTCGCTCTTGTTACCCAGGCTGGAGTGCAGTGGTGCAATCTCGACTCACCGCAACCTCCGCCTCCCGGGTTCAAGTGATTCTCCTGCTTCAGCTTCCCAAGTAGCTGGAATTACAGGCATGTGCCACCACGCCTGGCTAATTTTGTATTTTTAGTAAAGACAGGGTTTCTCCATGTTGGTCAGGCTGGCCTCGAACTCCAGACCTCAGGTGATCCACCCGCCTCGGCCTCCCGAAGTGCTGGGATTGCAGGCGTGAGCTTCCACTCCTGGCCACCTTACCCTTCTTGACTGTCACATTCACCCCTGTAGTTGGAGCTCCAACATGAGATGCTAAGATTTCGTATTTCTAGACAACACAGCAATTCCAGCTGCTTCTCTCTCTCTAGCTACAAGCTCACTTATGAATGCCATCATATTCCCAGGGACTGAAGCCAGAATCTTACAGACATCCTTAAGGTCCCCCTTCCTCCTTTTCTTCACTGTGCATCTTTTCCCATTATTCTCCCTTCCTCATTCTGTTCTTGTACAATCCATCAAGTCTTGTGAGTTTGACCTGCAAAGTATGTCCTGAATCCATCAGCACAGCCACTACCCTGTGCAGGTCATCGTCCACAGGTCATCGTCCGCAGGTCATTGTCATCTTTCCCTGATGGGCTGCAGCAGCCTCCCCACTGCTCCCTCTGCCTCTGCCTTGCGCCTTGTCAAACTTCTATCAGCAGTGGGGATGATTGAAATACTCCCGTGGCCCGCCATTCATAGCTCCCTACATCACCTCCTTTCTATTCACCTTATATCCAATCTCTCCTTTTTCATTTTCTAATATATTTCCAATTTTACTTGGGGCAGTGAGATGTAAGCAGAAATCTACAGTCTGGGGCTTTCTGGGAGGCTATGGTTTTCCCGATAAGAAGGGATGGACTCAACCAGAACAAAGCACCTTATGTGCGTCCGTCTTTCTTTCTGTCTGACACACAAATTTATACTTGGAGAAGAAGTCATCTTGACACCTGGAAGTTGAAAGTCATGCATTAAACTTGGTGGAACAGTAAGCTAGAAGGACTCTTTTTTTGAGGACTTCCTTGAGCAGCCAACAGTAACTCAGAACTGTCTAGCCCCACCCTTCTTGTTATGCTGGGAAAAGAAATCTCTATTTCATTATAGGAGCATTCTGTAAACCTTGAGGAGCATCTGAATCACCTTGGTGCATTTAATGCAAATTCAGAGCTGTGACCCCACCCCAACAGATCCTCTCCTAAGTGGGTTTGCAGTGGGGTTCTGTGACTGGTGTTGCTTAAAAGCCCATTGTAGAGCCCCTTATAGATGTTCCACGGAGGACAGTTAGAGAAACGCACAAATTCTGGATTTACAAATACTTTTATTTTATTTTTATTTATTTTTCTTTTTTTTTTTTGAGACAAGGCCTCACTCTGTTATTTAAGCTGGAGTGCAGTGGTGCAATCGTAATTCACTGTAACCTTGAACTCCTAGGCTGAAGCAATTCTCCTGCCTCAGCCTCCTCAGTAGCTGGGACTACAGGTATACACCACCACCAGCAGCTGATTTTTTCTTTTTCTTTCTTTTTTTTGTTTTGAGACTGATTCTCACTCTGTTGCTTAGGCTGGAGGGTAGTGGTGTAATCTCGACTCACTGCACTTCTGCCTCCTGGGTTCAAGTAATTCTCATGCCTCAGCCTCCCAAGTACCTGGGATTACAGGCACTTGCCATCATGCCTGGCTAATTTTTTGTATTTTTAATAGAGATGGGCTTTTGCCATATTGGCCATACTGATCTTGAATTCCTGGCCTCAAGTGATCCACCTGCCTCAGCCTCCGAAAGTACTGGGATTATAGGTGTGAGCCACTGCGCCCAGCCACCCCTCCCCCACCCCCAACTAATTTTTATATTTTTTTTGTAGAGATGAGGTCTTTCTTTGTTGCCCAGGCTGGTCTCTAACTCCTGGCTTCAAGCAATCCTCCCATCGCAGCCTCCAAAAGCACTGGGATTACAGGCATGAGCCACTGTACCCAGCCTACAAGGAATTTTATAATTGACCTCTGCAACTTCTTCAACCTCAGCTATGACCATTCCCAATGCCTATATTTGCCCGCAACTGTTTGGTGACTTTACTTACACTGATTCCACATCCAGAGAGTCCTTTTCACCTTTCTGTACCTGGGTCTTTCCCAGTCTACAAGATGCAGCTCAGGCATCACCTCATCTGGGAAGACTTCTATGAACCCCCAGGCGGCGCTTGTTGTCAATCATTGAAAAGCTGTTGGAAAGTTCTGATGAAGGCAAAGCTCTAGCAGATGGAGAAGGGAGGGGGAATATGTATGTGTGTAGTCAGATTTGCGTGCCCACCTGCTCCCGCTACTTCAGCTTGAATGGGGATGGGAAGGTGGAGAAGAAGCCTTCGGGAGAATTTTAAATTTTATTGATTTTTGTTTCAGTCGTTCTTTCATAATAACTCTCAGCTTGGCATCTGCAGCCACAGTTGAATGTCAGCTCCAGAAATTTATTATTTTTAGTTGGCTGTTTTTTCCTTTTCATTTTTCGTTTACATTTCAAGAGTTAGAGTCAACACCAGACATAACGGAAGCAATCAGGCAGGCCCCAGTAGAAACCAGGAACATCTCATTAAATCCTTATATTTGCAGGTCTAGCTCTTAAGGGAGGAAAAAACATCGGCTAGTTTGATATTTATGGAACTCATTCATTCATTTGATCATGCATTCACTCATTTATTTACTCCTCACTCTGCACTGATAAGATTCTCTTGGTTATAAGTAACAGAAATACAACTCAAGCTATCTTAAGTCAGAGAAAGGAAAAATTGAATTATGTACCTGGGAAGTCCAAGAGTTCAACTGACTCCCCACAATGGGGGCTTAAATTATGTCTCTGACTGTTTCTAGTACTCCTCCTATTTCTCATCTTCTTTCTCCTCCTCTTCCACCTTTCCCTCCTCCCCTTTCTCTCATTTTCTTTTTTCCTTCTCCCACCTCTCATCTTCCCGTCCTCATTTAGGCTTTCTCCTTGTGGCAGGTAAAAGAGCCTCCAGTAGCCTTAAACAAGTCTCTTAGCAGTTTAGCAACCCAGGCAAGAGAGGTTGTCTACTGCTGGCACCAGCCAAAAAGTCCCAGGGAGAACTCTGGTCTGGCTTGCATGTCCTGGATTAAAACTAATTTCTGTGGCCAGAGGTTTCGGATAGCCGGATTAGCTAGGCCTAGGACACATGGCCAGGGTGGAGAGTGTGAGAGGTCAAGTTCAGCCCCACATTGTCACAGGAAATGTGTACTCTTTAGAAAAGAAGGATTCTATTCCCAGAAGAGGGGGAAAGGATACCAAGGAAACATAACTGATAGATTCCACCAAACTCATCCATTCATCTTCCCACAGATTCATTTATCTACCTATCCATTCATCTATTTATCCATCCATCCATCTTTCTATCCATCCACCCATACATTCATACAGATCCATTCATCTGTCTATCCAATCATCTATTCATCCATCCACCCATTCATCCATCCAGAGCTCTGTCTACCCATTTGTTCATCTAACAAGCATCTCCTTGGAGCTTCTATGCTTGCAACTGTACAGATATTCATGTAAGGTCATCTATTAAACAGCTAAAGGATTAGGACTCAGCACCAGGCTTCACCCAAAGTTAGTGCTCAGTAAGTGAGTGAATGAATAGATGACTCTGAGCTTTTTAAACATGTTATATTTTTAATATGATAGAAACAGGGTCTTGGTATTTTGCCCAGGCTGGTCTTGAACTCCTGATCTCAAGTGATCCTCCTGCCTCAGCCTCTCAAAGTGTTGAGATTACAGGTATGAGCCTGGCCTGACTCTGAGTGTTAAGCTTGGGTTCCTAGGACAATGATGATTCCCCCAACAGAAAATGAGAGTGTGAACAAGGAAAGTCCTCTGGGGTGAGAGGGGCCACGCTGAGCAGTGTTGAGTGTTTTATGTTGTCCCCATGACTGGTGTTAGCACCATATCTCTCTTGGTAGCAGGAAAGCCAGGCAAGATAAGAATTCTCTGCTGCTCTTACTGCCAGTCTCAGAGTCTTAGGACAGAGATGATTATTCTGAGTCATCAAATGCATAAATATTTTGGAATGTAATGAGAGTCAGCAGGGAGATGTGATGGGATTTAAGCAGTGACACCATATACTGGGCTGCTTTGGGGAGCTCTGGTTAATGGATAGGATGAAGGGATTGGGAGAACAAGAGCCTGTCAGCCAGGTCACTAATAAGCCAGTGACTTTCTTCTTCATTTCCCTGCTGTCTCTTAGGGGATGCTTCCAGGGAAAAGAAGGACATTCTGCTCTGCTCTCTTTTTGCCTATTAGGCTTACCAGCATTTGGATCATGTCGCTGGACGTTCTATGTATCCACTAGTGATGGGAAACTTCCTGGTGAAGGAGAGATGAACTTTGCTATGAGGACATCCACCACCATGCTTGTCACCCAGCATCCACATGCAAGCTGGGTGGGGTGGGAGCCCAAAGTTGGTCAAAGACGAGACTTTAATGCTCTCAACTTTTAGTGCATTCCTTCCTTTGTTCAATTGTTCAATTCATTCAGTTGTTCATTCACTTATATACTTCTTCCTTCATTCACTCATTCGTTCGACAAACATTGGTGAGACATATTATCGATGCTCACCCAGATCCCTTCCTACCGATCGTGTGCCCCACGTCCCCCTCCTTAGGTGCACTTTCCCTTCCAACAGCCAGCACCTTGGCTCTTTTTAGGAGGTCTGTTCTTAGGAATTTACATTCTCCTGATTCTCAAGGTGCCCTTAACCAGTGAACAGGGAGTACAGGAATCAGAAAGCCCCAGGCCTTTAGCCCCTAACAGGAAAAGTCTAAGGCATAACTTACAGTCCAGGTTTCCCCCAGGATCAGGCTGAAGCTGCCCTGTGAGAGATTTTGTCTGAAATCACATCCATGACCAAAGGGCTGGGACTAGGCAGGGAGAGGCAGGTAAGGCAACCCAGGCACAAAACTGAAGGAGACGCTTAACACTCAGGTTCAGGCAAAAACCTCCTTACATTTCACACTGTAGCCCGCTCACTTGACTCTGCCTCCAGCTCTGGCCCTGCTGACTGGTCTCCCCGTTCTTTCCTGTCTGCTTCCCCTATTCCTTTGCGGATTTCCCTGGGAACACTTCTGTAATAAACCACGTGCTGGCGAATCTTCATCTCAGGGTTCATTTATGGGAAACCTGACCAAACCGGATGGAGTAACTGCTGTGTCCTGGAAACTGTTCTGCATGTACAAAACAGAATAAGTCACAGTCTCTGCTCTCCGAGAGCTCACAGTCTGGTGGGACCACATGGTTTGGACCTTCTGTCTGCAAATAACTGTGTCACCCTGGGTGTAGCCCTGAGGAAGGGGGAAGTTCACCCTAATGCTCAAATGACTGGCCTCAACTGCCTTGCTACTGTAAAGTTGCCTAAAGCTGCTGAGTTGAGGACAGTCCATAGCATATGGAAAATTGAAAGCACTGTTTAAAAATAATTGCTTTTGTACAGTTGATTGCTGCAGACATCCATGGATTTGCATGCTACAAAGGCAAAGAGATTTGCTCTGACTTATTTTACAGCATTGGAATTTGTGGTTAGTGCAATCCCAGCTGCAGGGGAAACATTTGGCTCTTGTCACTGCCATGTCTCACAGAGAATTACGGCGAGAGGTCAGGGTACTCAGGGGCATCCCTATGATGGAACCATGGCATCAACATTGGGGTTTGGGTCTTGGAGTAAGCCCCAGTGACAACATGCTTTCACCCTGGTAGCAGGTTGAATAGGACCTAGGACTTACATGCATTCAACCTTGTAGCCAGTTGAATAGGGACCCCCAGAATCTATGTTCATCTGGAACCTCAGAAGATGGCCTTTTTTGGAAATAGAGTGTTTGCATATATAATTAATTTAAGACCTAGAGAGGAAATCACCCTGGATTTAGGGTGGGTCATAAATCCAATCACTGGTGTCCTCATAAGAAGAGGACAGGACACACACAGAGAGATAGGGAAGATGACTATGTAAAGATTGATGCAGAGATGAGAGGGATGCAACTACAAGCCAAGAGAAGCCAAGGATTGCCAGGAGCCACCAGCTAGGAAGACACAAGGAAGGATTCTTCCCTAGAGCCTTCAGAGGAAGCATTCTCTTGCTGACACCTGGTTTTGGACTTCCAGCCTTCAGAAGTGTGAGAGAATAAATCTCTGCAGTGTTAAGTGGCCGAGTTTGTGGTAATTTGTTGCAGCAGTCCTAGAGAATTAACACAACCCTGAGCCTCTTCAAAGTGAAGTTACAAACCTGAGCCTGGCATTCAAGTGAAGTTACAAACCAGGGAACAGGCAAGTTAAAGCTATGGACTTGGAAGTTGAGAAATTGCAAAAAAGTGGCAAATGACTAGCAGCCCCCAATGTGGTCCCTCCCAACTTTTCACTAAATCCTTACGACTAGGCAGAAAAAAAGAGAAAAAGAAAATTCTCATTAATGTAGGAAACTAAGATGGGCTCTCAAGTTAACTCCAGAATCTAAGAGAGACTGAGTGTCATTCAAGGCTGCTGATACAGGTGGTTGAAAAAAACAAAAAAACAAACAAAAAAAAACCCTACCCAGGCTTATGTGCAAGGCATACTCTCCTTTTGTTTCAGGTTCAAGAGAGAAGAGCTTTTCAAACTTGAGTGCACACAAATCACCTGTGGACTTGTTCAAATGCAGGTTCTGATTCAGCAGATCTGGAGTGGTGTTGAGAATCTGCATTTCTCAAGAGATTCCAGGTAAGGCGGCTGCTGTTGGGCCATACCTTGAGCAACAAAACCTTACAGTACTTTTGACCAGGCACTGGCCACAAGAGGAAGCTCCAACTACAGCTGACCAGATAGATGTTCATGAGGTGAAAGCCTGTTTGAATCTGGGGGCTGAATAGAAATCGTGGTAGACTGTTCTGTATTTACCGTTCATAATATTGGAGGCCCCTTTATGGAGGAGGAAATACTCTCTTGCCTAATGACAACAGGGCTTAGCCTCCTAATTTATTCTGGCCAAGGGGATGTGGGTGGTGTCACTTCTGATGGACACTTGCCGAATAGTGCCTGGTTTATCACACTCCCCTTCCCTCTGTCATATGGCTAACCCTGTCCACTCTTCTATATTCTACTCTGCCATGCTGAGGCTCTTTTGTCTGATGTTCCTTTTGGTTTTGCCATTAGTGAGCATGGGGAGAGGCTGCAAGCAAAGGAGAGGGGAGAAGGGTCTTGCTCACTCCTGTTTGCCTGCTGATCCTGTCAGTGTCTCCATAGCAACAGCCCTTCCTCCTGGCACTAGTAGTTGGTTCCAGTTTCCAGCCCTTCCAAAGCCAGCTTTATTTCACCTCCTGTGAGGTACCTGTACCAGTTGAGCAGCTCCCCCTCTTCTGAGATCTGGGTACCAGCTCTGTGTGGCCAGCCCTGCCTCTAAGTTGCTAGGCTCTGATAATCCCAATTTATTCCCTTCATTCCCCCGTATCTAGGGGTGACCTTTGCCTAGGACTGGTCTTTCATTCCTGCAGTTAACTCTTAGTGTTCCCTCACTCTTCTCTGTTGACTTTTCATTCCTGTAGTGCTCATGAAAACAAAATTCCTATATTAAATTCTCTCTGTTAAAGTCACAGTGTAGTTTCTGTTTTCCTGATGCTAATGTCCCAGATGGGAGCTCCAATAGGAGCCTGGGTCTTGGAGTAATGGTGCAGGGCAGAATCTTAGCCAACCTGCAACGAACATGTGGTCTGAGTGAGAAATAAATATTTGTGCTGTGACCCACCAAGATTTCTGGGGTCATTTTTTTTTAATATGGCATAATCTAGCCTATTTTGATTAATACAGAAGTCACAAATGTCACATTCCCCAGCTGGGGCCATAAGGAGAGGATTCTCTCCCCATGCCAGTAGGCAGAGAGCGGCACCCAGGGCAAGCCATACTCTGACAATTTTACAGATACTCCAAAGTCTGGACACATTTTGCTGTGTTTGAGATTGAGTAAAAGAGGAAAAGAGCCTAGGGTTTAGTTGTGAATATTTTTATTTTGGAAAGAGTTCTTGTAAGTAAATAAAGACAAAGATTGTTGTAGAAAAATGGACAAAGGTATAAATGGAAAAATGCTCAATTTTTTTCAGGAATCAAACAACTTTTTTATTTATTTATTTATTTTATTTATTTTTTGTTTATTTTTATTATACTTTAAGTTCTAGGGTACATGTGCACAACGTGCAGGTTTGTTACATATGTATACATGCGCTTTGTTGGTGTGCTGCACCCGTTAACTCGTCATTTACATTAGGTATATCTCCTAATGCTATCCCTCCCCCTTCCCCCCACTCCACAACAGGTCCCGGTGTGTGAAAAAAACACTTTTTTTTAAAGAGTCAAGGTCTCACTATGTTACCAGGCTAGCCTCAAAGTCCTGGGCTCAAATGATCCTCCCACCTCAGCCTCCTGAGTGGCTGGGACATAAAACAAATATTAAAGTCATGCATTACCAATATTATGGATTGAACTGCGTCTTCCTCTGCCAACAAAAAGAGAATTTAATATAGGAAATTGTTTTCATGAGCACTAGAGGAATGAAAAGTCAACAAAGAACAGTGAGGGAACACTAAGAGTTAACTGCAGGAAGGAAAGACCAATCCTAAGCAAAGGCTACCCCCAGTATCTTAGGTGTAACCTTATTTGGAAATATGGAAATAAAGTCATTGCAGATGCAGTTAGTTAAGATGAGGTCATACTGAAGTAGAACTGGCCCCTAATCCAACATAATGGGTGTCGTGTTTTTTGTGTGTGTGTTTTGTTTTGAGATGGAGTTTCACTCTTGTCGCCCAGGCTGTAGTGCAGTGGAATGATCTCCGCTCACCGCAACCTCCGCCTCCCAGGTTCAAACGATTCTCTTGCCTCAGCCTCCCAAGTAGCTGGGATTATAGGTATGTGCCACCACACCCAGCTAATTTTTGTATTTTTAGTAGAGACAGGGTTTCACCATGTTCGCCAGGCTGGTCTCGAACTCCTGACCTTGGGTTATCTGCCTGCCTCTGCCTCCCAAAGTGCTGGGATTACGGGCGTGAGCCACCATGCCTGGCCAATGGGTATCTAATAAGAAGCTCTCCACGTGAAGACAGAGACACTCAGGGAGAAAGCTGAATGTCAATGAAGGCAGAGATTGGAGTAATGCAGCTGCAAGCCAAGGCACACCAAAGATTGCCAGCAAGCCACCAGAAGCTAGGAAGACACCTGAAGCCAGAAAGACACAAAGAATGGTTTCCCTGCAAGTTTCAGAGGCAGGGTGGCCCTGCTGATATCTTGAGTTTAGAATTCTAGCCTCCAGAACTGTGAATACATTTCTGTTCTTTTCAGCACACAGTTTGTGGTACTTTGTTACAGTAGCCCTAGGAAACACATACAACCAATTTTTTTGCTTTTCAAATTGGAAAAGAATAAAAAGAATAAGTTCCCCAGGGCTTAGCAGAATGTTCACGAGGAGTGGGTAATAGGCACTCTTATATACTCCTGATGGGAGACTCTACCTACGAAGTCTATTTGATGGGTGTTGGCAACAAAAAAAAAAGAGGTTATCTCTAAAAAAGAATCTACTTTTGGCCAGCTGTTATGTCTCTATGAATTTATCTGAAGGGTTAAGAAGACAAAAGATTGTTGATTATAGCTGTGTTGACAATAAGAGAAAGTTAAAATATTGAGGTGTCCAATAACAGAGGATTGCTTAAAGAAATCATGGAACATTCTATATGGTCATTAAGAATGATGTAGATTTATTTGCATTGCCATAGAAAAAGATTGACCACATGTTGTTGGTATGGTAGAGAAATTCAAATGATATATAATATATATAATGATGATTCCATTTTTATAGGGAAAGATGTATATATTTATATACCTACATATAAAAAAAAAGTCCCCAGGGTTTGATAAAGTACTTAGCAATTGGTAGACACCCAATAAACCTTCACTGAATGTGCATAGGAAAAATGAATTTTTCTTTATACTCAGTTAACACTTCTGTGGCCCCAGATATGTGAGTTTTTTCCCACACAGACAGATTCTCCAACACCAGCTGGGTGTCCTTCGGTACAATTAAATTCTGACACTATCTACCTGGAGTTAGCACAGACCCCGCAAGTTAAGGGAGCAATCCTACAAGACTGCCACCCACTTCAGACACCAATCACAAGTCCATGTCATCATCTGCACTTCTGACCAACCAGCTGTAAATCGGAGGTTCCTACAACCTTCTTCTCAGTTTTGATCTTTGCCAGAGCAGCTCACAGAATTGAGGGAAACATTTACGTATACTTACCAGTCTATTATACAGGATGTTACAAAGGATACAGACGGACAGCAGAGGAAGAGGTACACAAGTCAAGGTATGCAGAGAAGGGGTGTAGAGCTTCCACGTCTTCTGTGGGCTTGCCACCCTTCCAGAACCTTCATGTGTTCAGCAACCTGGAAGCTCTCTGGACCCCATAGCTCAGGGATGTTTTTGGAGGTTTTATCACATGGTAGATTATTAATTCAGTCTCCAGCTCCTTTTCCCTTCCTGGGGGATACAGGTAGGCAGTATGAGGCTGAAAGTTCTGAGCTTCTAATCATGGCTTCATCTTTCTGGTGACCACCTCCATTCAGGAACCTACCAAGAGTTGCCTCATTAGAACAAAATACACTTCTATCATGTAGGAAATTCCAAGGAATTAGCAGCTCTGTGTCAGGAATTGGGGTCAAAGACCAAAAAATATATTTCTTATGGTAAATCACAATATCACACTGAATAAATGAATGGATAATTACATAAATAAAAGCTATACACCCAAAATGTTTGCACTTATTTTCTATAGTGGGGGGATTTAGGGGTGATCTTTTTCCAAAAAAATGTGTTTTTATTCTTTTTGCATCTATTTTCAAATTTTTACACAATAAGCACACTTTACTTCTATAAGAAGTAAAAAAGAGAAACTTGGAATTCTGTCAAATTCTGCCATCAACTTATTTTCTAACCTAGGACACCACAACCACCCTATCTTGCCTCAGAGTCCCCAGCAAGAAATGGAGAGTTGGTTGGATGACCCCCAGGAACCCCCCTCCCCTGGCTGGATGGAGGAGAGGGCGGAGCTAAGGAAGGTTCTACAGTAGAAGGAACAGGAACGAAATGGAACTGGGAACAGAAAGATTCCCCATAAGCCAGCGAAAGTGTGCAGGCAAGGGAGCTGCCGGTCATCAATCTCGTCAGAGCCTCAGAGTCCAAAAGGTGGAATAGACAGAGCTGCCCCCAAACTGTGAGTTTTCTGGGCCTGAAGCCACGTCACATCTGAATGCTGGTTGGTAGAAAGCTGACAAAGGAATGAAATCATCAATAACAACAAAGAAGAAACTAAAAGTAACACAAGCAGGTGTTAGATTGAAAGGCCTCAAAAGGTTAACTCTTGAAGGCTATAAACTCTATTGCAACCTTTTTGGAAAACAGTCTAGCAGTTCTTCAAATGGTTAACCATAGAGGTATCTATGGTTAACAATGGTTAAACAGTTCAGCAGTTCTACTTCAAGGTATATAACTAAAAGGAATGAAAACCTCTGTCTGCACAAGAACTTATACATAAATATTCATAGTATTATTCATAGTATCCAAAGCATTATTCATAGTATCCAAAAGGTGGAAACAACCCAAATGTCCATCAACTGATGAATAAACAAAATGTGGCAAAGACATATGATGGAATATTATTCAGCCATGAAAAGCAATCAGGTTCTGATACACACTACAGCATGGATGAACCTTGAAGACATTGTGCTAAGTGAAAGAGGCCAGTCATAGCCAGGTGTAGTGGCTCATACCTGTAATCCCAGCACTTGGGGAGGCCAAGACAGGAGGATTGCTTGAGCCCAGGAATTCAAGACCAATCTGGCCAACCTAGTGAGACCTTGGCTCTACCAAGAGTAAAACAATTAGTTGAATGTGGTGGTGCACACATGTAGTCCCAGCTACTCAAGAGGCTGAGGTGGGAGGACTGCTGGAGCCCAGAAGGTAGAGATTATAGTGAGCTATAATGGCGCCACTGTGCTCCAGCCTGAGTGAGAGAGCGAGACCCTGTCTCAGAAAAAAAAGAAAAAAAAAAAAGGAAAGACCGGGCTCGGTGGCTCATGCCTGTAATCCCAGCACTTAGGGATCACTTAAGGTCAGGAGTTCGAGACCAGCCTCGCCAACGTGGTGAAACGCAATCTCTAATAAAAAATTCAAAAATTAGCAGATGTGGTGGCAGGTGCCTGTAATCCTAGCTACATGGGAGGCTGAGGCAGGAGAATGGCTTGAATCTGGGAGGCAGAGTTTACAGTGAGCAGAGATTATGCCACTGCCCTCCAGCCTGGGCTACAAAGCAAGACTCCATCTCAAAACAAACAAAAGAAAACAAAACAAACAAAAACAAAAACAAACAAAAACAAACAAAAAACAAGCCAGTCACAAAAGGCCACATATTGAATGACTCCATTTGTATGAAATGCCCAGAATAAGCAAATCTCTAGAGACAGTAAGCAAGTGGCATTTTAGGGCTGGGAGATTGATTATGGAGAATGATGACTAGAGGGTATGGGACTTCTTTTTGGGGTGATGAAAATGTTCTAAAATTGATTGAACAACTGAGAATATAACCAAAAAAAACCATAGAATTATACACCTTAAGTGAGTAAATTGTATGGTACATGAATAATACTCCAATAAAGCATAAAGCTGTGACAAAGAAAAGAAAAGCAATCAAAGGCTGCATTTTTCTAATTCATGTAATCAGTTCATCCTGCAGAAAGTGTGATTCCAACTCCCATTTATTCGAGGCATCTCCTATCTCACAGGCAAAGGTGTTAATTGTGACATGGAATTGGATGACAAGGGATGTGTGGGCCAGTTGCTCCTATAGCCCTAGCCAATTGCCAGCGAACTGACAGGCAAGTAAGTAAGGACCTCCTAGATCATTCAGCTACCAGCTGAGCCCCCAACTGACCGCAGACCCATGAAAGAGCCCAGCTGACTCACAGAAGTGTGAGCTAAACCGGTGATGGTTAAGACACTGCATTTTGGGATGGTTTGTTACATAGCAGAAACCAACGGACACATGTCTGGTACAAATGTGTAAGAGTTTCCTCCAGGAAATATACCAAGATATGGAGCTGCCAGGTCTAGAGTTGGCATTTTTTTCAAGCCTACTAGATACTGCCAAGCAGCTCTCCACAGTGGTTGTGCCAATTTATACTCCCACCAGCCCTGTAAGCACATTCCTTTTGCACCACAACCTTGCCAATACTTGGTAATGTCAGTTATTTTGATTTTGCCAATCTGGTATGTGCGAAATGGTGTCTCAATGTTGTTTTAACTTGCAACTCTCTGATCACAAGTGAGGCTGAATATTGTTTCTGAGGTTTACTGGTTGAATGAGGTTTCTGGGGAAAAAAAAAGAAAAAGAAAAAGAAAAAAAAAAGACCTTGGTCAGATCTGTGTTTCTGCGTTTCTCCCCCTTCTTGAATTGGCACATTCCCAGATGCAAATGAGTCTTCACTTCTGGAGTCCCCTTCCCAACTCTTTCACCTGCCTTCTCCTTAAGACTCGGTGCAGGCCTTCACTCCTCCAGGAAGCTTTCCTGACTTCCAACCTCCACGTTGGATCAGGTGCTCCCTCTATGCCCCATCTGCCTTCCTCTATTGGAGCACCCGTCTCATTGTATTGCGGTGGTCTAACTCTCCCTCTAGAGCAGGGATCTTCAATAAAAGTTTGTTGGATGAATGGATGAAACCCAAGCTTTGCCTTTTAAAAGCTTAGCCTCCCAGCCTCAGTTTCCTCATCTGTTGAATGGGGATGATACAGAAATCTTGGAGAATTGACATGAGTCTTAAATGAAAAAAGGAACATAATGTATCTGATAAAGTAAGCTCTCAATAAATTGAAGCAAGTATTATTTAGAATTAGGAGATCTTATTGTTTTTGGTCACGGACCACAGAATTTAGAAAAATGAAACATTCATATGCACACATGCACAGATTGGTGCACAATTGCTCAGACGTTACAGGTGCTCTGAAGCCATGAGCCCCACATTAGGAACCTGTAATCTATATATATTTATAAATGTCAATTATTTTTACTTTTATGCCCACCATTAGCACCTAATAAATGTTCAGTGAGACAGTGCTGATGAATGAGTTAATTTTGCAAATGGATCAGCAGCCACCCCCACCCCATGAAATTCCTCAGCCAATGAGCATCTTAGCCTGTGGTCAGCCTTCCGCTGTCCATCACCTATAAGGAAAGAGGACTCCCAGACAGTGGATTGACCTTGGCTTTTTCTGACAAGCAAAAACAATGGCACAAAGCCTTTGCCACATGACGAGCAAAAGCTTCCACAGTCTCCCTGGGCCGGCCACCCTTCCTAACCTCCTCACAGTCCAGTGAAAAAATCTTCATTTTCTCCAACTCCAAAATCAGAACAATGTGATTCTGAAAGGCAACTGCAATCTTGTTCTTGCTACAGTGGCTTTTAATTAGACAACAAAAAGCCCTGGAGATCATACTGCTCCCTTGCAATGGTGTGTTCCAGAAAATTACTGCCATTGGATTAAATTAAAGAAAGGTTATTCAAGTGACTTGTTAGGCACATTCCAACAGTGTTAGATAGCACTAGGGCTGTTGTTGCTGTTTTTGTTTTTGTTTTGTCATTTACAGAGCAAGGAACAAATACACATCCTTCTGGAAGGTTTTTGATGACACAAATTAGTTCTCATAGAATAGAGATAGGAGAACCTGAGAAGTCATGCTTGGAATTGGGACATAAAGATTTTCACCAATTGGATGGGAGGAGGAAGTATTTAACATTAGCTGGGAATATACATACTACTATGGGCTGAATTAGGTCCTCCCTTACCTCATATTCATACGTGGAAGTCCTAGCCCTGAGGACCTCAGAATATAACTATATTTGGAGACAAGGCCTTTAAAGAGGTAGTTATGATGTTTTAGGGTGATCCTTAATCCAATATGACTTATAAGAAGAGAAAATTTGGACACAGACATGGGCACATAAACAGGCAAAAGACCATGTAAAGACACAGGGAGAAGGCTGTCTACACGCCAAGGAGAGAGGACTCAGAAGAAACCAACCCTGTTGACACCTTGATCTTGGACTTCAAGCCTCTAGATTTGTGAGAAAATAAATGTCTGTTAAGTCACCCAGTCTGTGTTATTTTGTTACGGCAGCCTGATATGGTTTGGATCTGTGTCCCCACCCAAATCTCATGTTCAACTGTAATCTCCAATGTTGGAGGTGGGGCCTGGTGGGAGGTGATTGGATCATCCGGGTGGATCCTTCACAGATGGTTTAGTACCATCCCTTTGGTGCTGTTCTGGTGATAGAGTTCTCGTGAGATCTGGGTGTTTAAAAGTATGTAGCACTGGCCGGGCGCGGTGGCTTATGCCTGTAATCCCAGCACTTTGGGAGACCAGAGGCCGGTAGATTGCCTGAGCTCAGAAGTTCGCAACCAGCCTGGGCAACATGGTGAAACCCTGTCTCTACTAAAATATACAAAAAATTAGCCGGGCATGATGGCATGCTCCTACAGTCCCAGCTACTCAGGAGACTGAGGCAGGAGAATTGCTTGAACCCAGGAGAAGGAGGTTGCAGTGAGTCAAGATCGCGCCACTGCACTCCAGCCTGGGGTACAGAGCGAGACTCCATCTCAAAAAAAAAATAATAATAAAAAGTGTGTAGCACCTGCCCCCTCTCTCTCCCTCCTGCTTCAGCCATGTAAGATGTGCCTGCTGTCCCTTTGCCTTCCACTATGATTGTAAATTTCCCGAGGCCTCCCCAGAAGCGGAAGCCAGTATGCTTCTTGTACAGCCTGCAAAACCAAGAGCCAATTAAATCTCTTTTCTTTATAAATCACCCAGTCTCAGACATTTCTTTATAGCAGTGCAAGAACGGACTAATACACAGCCCTAGCAAACTAACACACACACTCTATGCCAAATGAGTGCTTGGCATATATAACTGCATTTCCTCTTCATTGCATCCTCTGTTACCTTCATTGAATGGCTGAGGAAACAGAAGCAGAGGGGTCAGTCATTCAAGGTCTTTCAAGCCGGCAAGTGGCAGAACCAGGATTTGAACCCCCGGCAGTCTGACTCTGATGCCTGCCACATCTGCCAAACTGCCTCAAACTGCAGTGAGGAGAAAAGGCAGTCATTGGCCTATATGGATTTTGACAGCCTCTTCCCACATAAACAGTCTGTGGTTTGGTACGCTGTGGTGGCTCAGACATATTTTTAGCAAGCTCTGATGTCTATCATACTCTTGAAGAAGTGCTACTGTCACTGTGAATCTTTATGGAGTACAAGTGCATCTATAAATCTTTCAGAGCTGTTAGAGAAGGTGCCTGATACTCCTCCAGGAAAAATCAGAATCTGCACCTGCCAACTGATGGTTCTCCGTTGCTCTTAGAATAAGGTCAACATTGCTTAGCCCAGCATTCCATGTCTGTCATACTCCACTTCCTCTCCAGCCAAATCTCTGGCCATGTACTTGCTACATTCAGTTATGCCAGACTTCCTTCATTTCCTGAACATACTGCATTCTTTCTTGCTTCCGTGTCATTATTCACGCTGTTCCTCTGCCTAGAGTATCCTTCCCATTTTGCCCACCTGGTGACCCTTTACTCACTCAGGTGTCCTCCTTCAAGTGTTCCCTCTTTCAGAAAGTCTTTTTGACCTCATCTGGAAGAATCTGTTGCTTCTTCCTCTGGGCACTTGTTATACTTGGACATTTCTGGTGTGATAGACACACCATAAGGGGACCCCCCCAATCTCCCAGTGAGTCACAGCCATGTATATTCTCCTCCACTTCCATGTAGGCAGGCAGGCTTCTAACCCATAGAATACGGTAAATGTGATGGGATGGCCCTCCCTTGCTTAGGTTACTTTATGTGGCAAAGACGATGGGATGTTGTTCCCATGATTACAGTATGTTGCATAAGGCATTATCTTAGCAGCCTAGAGACAGAGACCCCTTGTGGCTTTCAAGAAGTCAACTAACATTTATGGACCACATTGCTAAAAATTGTTAGTAACTTCTCAGAATAGAGAGTGGCTTCCCGCCAACAGCCAGGAAAAAGGTGGGCCCTCAGTCACACTGTCAGAGAGATGGACTCTGCCATCGACTGCATGAGCTTGGAAGTAGAAGCTCTCCAAATGAAGATTTCAAATGAGAACAGAGCCCTGCCAACACCTTGATTGCAGCCCTGTGAGATCCTGAGCAGAGGAACAGAGGAACCGACTAACCCATGCCCTGACTCCTAACTCATGGAAACTGTGATGTAATAAATGCATATTGTTTAGGCAATCAAGTGAGTAACAATTTGTTACACAGCAATCAGTTACTAATATACTATATTACAGCACACAGCCAGTATTCTTTATATGTTACTACCAATTGAATGAGAGCCATGAGAACAATGACTAGAGTTCAGCTCTTTCAGCCCACACACAGTACCTGGCACATAGTAGGCACTTGATAAACTGTTTATTGAATGAAAAAGTTGAATAGATTTTTAAGGTTCCACCTGGCTTTGAAAAAAAAGAGTATAATTTTAGGATGTTGAAACATCATTTACTGTGACCTTCAGAGAAGGTCAATGAGAATATCATATTTCCAAAGAATAAAGAAGAATGCAGACAGAAAGCATTCTTCTGTAACAGTTATAGGTTCTTTGACACAATTTGCCAAGTAGTTGGGCACGCCGGGCCCTGTAAATGTAATAACAATGTCTGTCAAGTGTCTTTGAAGATGGTCAAAGTCAAAAGCAAAACTCACAAAACTGGCTGAAAGGCAGCTAGGACCATTAGCTGCTATTTGAAACCCAGAGACAAAGAGACATTAAGAGCCACAAACCAGTCAAAGGAAGAGTCATCAGTCAGCTTTGGAGCCAGGGACAGAAGTCTCAATTTGTATCAGCCCAGAACTCCCAGAAAACGTTTCATACCCCCCTACTCCTGTCCTCCTCTTCCTCCTTTCCCCTACCTCCTCCTCTGTTATAAACAAAAACATAATCCTTAGAGCAAGAGAGGCCTGCAGACCACCACCTCCAATCCCCTCATTGTACAAATGGGAAGACTGAGGTTGGAGAGAATGAGCTTGACCAACACTATACGGAGGGTCTGAGCCCTGGTTCAGTGATTCTCCTGCCTCAGCCTCCTGAGTAGCTGGGATTACAGGCACATGCCACTATACCTGGCTAATTTTGTATTTTTAGTAGAGATGGGGTTTCTCCATGTTGGTCAGGCTGGTCTTGAACTCTTGATCTCAGGTGATCCGCCCGCCTTGGCCTCCCAAAGTGCTGGGATTACAGGTGTGAGCCACCACATCTGGCCAATTACATTTTCACACTGCCCTGAAGACTAAAGTTAAAAACAAAACAAAGCAAAAACCTTCCTGAAGGATCAGTGAGAAAATGAGGCAATTCCATGGAAAGTGAGACATCTCACTATTTAAAAAATATTTGATGGGAGCTATACAGATAGGCAAAGCAAAGGAGCGATTTGCTCCAAGTATTGTACTTCTTATAACCAGCCCAGAGCTGCCCATTGTTCCATGTTTCCACCGTTTCCATGTTTCCATTGCGCAGTTCCCAGCCACTGTGCAATGTACTTTACATGTGTTCTCTTCATTACCCTTTCAGCCACCCCCTTTAAGCTCTTTTTTTGGGAGGGGAGATGGAGTAGTCTCACTCTGTCACCAGGCTGGAGTGCAGTGGTGTGATCTCGGCTCACTGCAACCTCCGACTCCCTGGTTCAAGTGGTTCTCCTGCCTCAGCCTGTTGAGTAGCTGGGATTACAGGCACATACCACTATACCTGGTTAATTTTTGTATTTTTAGTAGAGATGGGGTTTCTCTATGTTGGTCAGGCTGGTCTTGAACTCCCAATCTCAGGTGATCTACCAGTCTTGGCCTCCCAAAGTGCTGGGATTACAGGGATGAGCCACCACACCTGGCCAAGCTTTTTTTTTTTTTTTTTTTTTAAATAGACGAAAAAACTGAGGCTCAGGGAGATGATGTGATTCCTCCAAGGTTAGTAAGCAGGGATTATTTAAACAAGTCCCTCTGCAGTACTGACCATGGTGCTCTGATGCTGAAATGGGTTGCAGGCTGAGGCTCAGAAAAGAGGATGCCAGCTGGGAAGCCTTGCCTGGGACCCTCACCTCACACCTCACAACGATTGCATCCAGCCATCCATCATCACATTTGACACACACAATGAGACAGCTCCTGACTGTCAGCTCCAGGAGGGCAGGGACCATGGCAGTCTTGCTCCTGCTGAATCCCCAGAGTGTAGTCTGGCAGAGCAGAGGGACCTAAGTGCCATCTGAATAAATGAATGGAGTGAATGCATGAATGGATGCCCCAGCGAACCATGCTGATGTGTACATGGCAAGGATGATTTTGCTAGGGGCTTCTCTAATCAGAACAGAGCTGGTGTTGGAGTGAGTGTCCCAGTGTAACCAATACCTAATCCCCTGATTTAAGATGCTCTTAACAGACTTCGTAGCAATCGGATTACAGCACAGCATGCCTGATAAGGTCGCTTCCACTACTCTGCCTCTTTCCAGCCCACAAAATTTCCAGCTCCCTGCAATTTATTTTTGCTATCATAATAGTCTGCTATTTTCCCCAAAGCTGTATAAGAGAAATTGGCACCAATTCCACCTGTCTTACTATAAGATGCAGTGAGAGCACAGACTTTGGAGAAACAGACTCATAGCTTGGACACTCAGTTTCCTCATCTGTACAGTGGAGGTAATAATAGTATTCTCTTCACAGGATTCTGGGGATTAAGAGAAACAATGTCTGTAAAGTGCTTAGCCCTCAGGAATCACTTAACACATTTTCCTTGAGGAAAAAGCCTGGGACAGGCACCACTGGCTACTGGCAGGGCTATGGGCAAGACAGCAATCTTCTCTGGCCCCTAAGTGTCCCATATGTAATGCAAGAGTGGGAGAGGGAGGAGTCTAAGGAACCATTCAGCAAATAGTTACTCAGGATGTACTGTGTGCTCATCCTTAGGCTGAACAGTGGACACAGAGAGATAAAGGATCCGTGGCCTCGCCCTTGAGGTGCTCCTGTGTGGTAAGAGCTTTGAGAAATGTGTCAAGCATTGTAGGAGCACCTGGTATGTGCAAGGCATATTGAAAAACACTTTCCATATAAGAGCACAATCAATTTTTGCAATAACACTGATGACAGCACCACTGTCCTTGTTTTAGAGGTAAGGGAACTCAGGTACAAAAAAGCCCTCTGTGATTTGCCCAAGGTCACAAAGGTTGTGAATAACAGAGATGGGATTTGAACCTGGAGACCAGCTCTGTGCTCTAACTCCCTTTCTTGCACAAACATAATACAATTCTCCACAATGATGAGACAGACTCAGGAGATTACACTTAGGCCAAGATAAATACCAGTATCTCTCCTCTTTTCCTGATATTTTTGTGCTTTCTCTTTTTCTCGCCTCTCTTTTATCTCCCTGCACTTCCATCAATATTGTCTGCATTATCTACTACTCGTAGAGGCAACTGCTTCTCTTTTCGTTGCTGATATCATTCCCACTGACATTGCAGGGAAGAGGAAGGTTGTGGTCCTGGAGCGTAAGTGATAACTCCAGTTGCTAACATCCTTTCTCCAGGGATCCCAGAGCTGGGAAAGGTTCCTCAGGACAGCCAGCATTAGATAACCTTGAGCCTCTTCTTCCTCCTGCAATCAGGCTGAGAACCCTGGGGGGTCCCCAGATCCTCTCCATCTCTCCCAATGACACCTTCTTGACTAAACCCCTGTTCATTCCTTCCACCACAAAATGTCACCTTATGAAACAGGAATCGTTTGCATGTGGCTTGTTTTTAACCTTTGATATTCCCAACCAAATTTTCTAGAGAAAAAGTGACCCTCGTATCATTCCCATCCATGGGAAAATGTGGTCCTCATGCCAGCCCCAGCAGAGATACTGAGACAGTTCAGCATTTCTGAGCCAAACATTAGGGGGATCGCACCGCATAGGGGTTCAAAGTAGGAGCACTGTGGCCAGACTGTTTGGGTTCAAATCCCAACGCTTCCATTCACTACTTTTGTAAACTTGGGTATAGTTACTTCCCTATGTCTCAATGTCCTGTCTGTTTCACCAGGAGCATCATGATGATGGTGGTGACGATGATGGTATCTCCCTTACAGAGTAGTGGGAGGATAGCATGAGTTAAAATACAAGTGTTTAAAACAGTTTGACACTCAATAAACATTAGCTTTATTTTTCTGTATGTCCCATAGCAAAGGCATCTCAAATTCATCTCCATTGCTTTTAAAGGTACATTCCAGCGGATAAAAGGAAACACACTTCCAATGACTACGAAATATTTAATAGCAAAAGGCATTTTAAGATTGCCGTAACAAAGAGGGAAAATAACTAACAACTCAGTGTTACTCTATGAGTTGCAACATGTTTTCATTTGCTGCACAGAGCATGAAACATACAGGTTGCAGTTGTCTTCTGGGGAGGCAGGATGTTTGGGAGCCTTATTTTACAGATGAAAGGTGAAGCCACTTGCTGGGGGGTCACACAACTAGTTAAAGGGAAGCTCTGAGACTGGAATAATGGTTTTCTGCCTGGTATCCAGAGTGCAGCTCAACTTCTTGGTTAAAACCAACACATAGGAACTAAACCACAGGCCTGCCGTGGTGACTCACATCTGTAATTCTAGTACTCTGGGAGGCCGAGGCAGATGGATTGCTTAACCCCAGGAGTTCAAGACCAGCTGGGCAACATGGTGAAATCCTGTCTCAATGAAAAATGCAAAAAATTAGCCAGGCATGGCAGTGCCAGCTAACCAGGAGGCTGAGGTGGGAGGATCCTGTGCCTGGTGGTGGAGGCTGCAGTGAACCATGATCATGCCCTGCACTCCAGCCTGGGTGACAGAATGAGGCCGCCTAGAAAAAAAAAAAAGAAAAAAGAAAAATGCCCAACACAATTTACTCTTCTTCCTTCTGTCTTTTCAACTGCTCCAGTGTGTTCAAGTTTCCAGGAACATTCCTAAGGGAAGGGCATTCACTGGCCAGAGCTGGGGAGCATTAATGAACAATTAAAAGTGGCTTTGGTGAAGAAAGCAAACGGAAGCCTGCTGCATGCCTGGGAGAATAATATTTTCCCTCTGAAGAGGGCAGTATGCAACCAAGGCCAAGTTGTGTACTCAGGTTTTTCTCCCAGGTCTTGCAGTGCAGCCCTCAGAAGCCGAAGCATTTCAAGGAGCTCATTTCTGAATGACAAACATCTTCGTACATGAAATAGGATTCTGGAGGTTTGAGCACAGTCATACACTGCCTCTTGCCTGAGGGGACACAGTGCAAACTGATTCGAAGGTGGTTATGCAAGATGGATGGAAGAAGCTCCAACGATTTCTTTTTCTATCATCTGCCCTCCCAAATCATCCTCTATGAAATTAAACAATAGCACAGCATCTCAGATGGTCTCTGACGTTTGCAGAAAAAGTGTTTCTTTTTCTACTACAACTGCATGCAGCCTGGTTTCTGCTGCCTAAAGCAAAACACCTCCTCGAAAACATCCTTTGCACAGAAATAAAATGTTGGGACTGGGGAGCTTAGCTCCTGGGATGCATTTATCAAGCCAATCACAGTAATTGTAATTAAAACACAAACTAAGTGAAAGCTGAGCATGAGATACATTAGCAGGAAACCTGAACTGCATACAATTAAGCCTTGCTTGGTGACATTTTGAGGTAAGTCATTGATACATTTCTGGGGTGGAGAAGATTGATTTTTTTTCTTAAACACCTTGGTCTAGTTGCATGAAAGGCTTCAACGTCAGTTACAAAGGAGGAATGAGGATACACACTATTAACTACTAAACTTACAGCTGTAAGACAGATGTCCAAAGATAGCCTAATTGGCTATTTTAAAAAAATCTTCCTCAGACATGCTGTTAAATATGTTTATTGGGCATTAATTTAACCTAGGTCTACTTTAGGGAAGTAAAGAATTGAAAATCTTCAGGGAAAATACAGCTTCCATTCCTAGCCTCAATGCATTAAGTCATTGGTGTTGAAAACCTTTCCACTCTTCCCCACTGTCTAGAGGAGAAAGTGCGTTCTCCTTACAGGTTCTTCATTCAGGTGTCGCTTCTGCAGTAAAGTCCTTACCATATTCTCCTCTCCTAAACCTGGCTCCCTCGGCCATCACAACACTTATCACACTGGTTTTTAACTCTATTTATTTTATCTTTCTCCCCTGGGTCTCCAGCACCTAGCACATGACCCAGCACAGAGCAGATGATTCAAAAACGTGGAATGAAGAGCAACCAAATAAATAAATAAATAAACGAATGAATAAATGAATGATCTATCCTTCTGGGTCCACCACAAACCAAATCCTCCAGGTAATCCTCCATCTTGCCCTACACTGGATAGAAGTCAGCTGGCTCTGCAATGGAAATCCTGGAAGAGATTTAGGAAAAATACATAGGAGAGTAGCTTAGGAGAGGCAGCTCAGGTTGGAAGGGATGTGTGTGAGGTAGGGGTGTGTGTGTGTGTGTGTGTGTGTGTGTGTGTGTGTGTGTGTGTAGCACTATGAAGCTCCCCCTTGGAATAAAAGCACAGGGCTTTTACTTAGATCTTATTTGGGGGATTGGGTGGGTGATGATAGACTCCAGGGCACACCTGAGTGTATCTTCCCATTTTGCCTAGGGATGGGAGAGCATAGAAGAGTTTTTCTTCAAGCCACTTCAAATATGTATATTTTTAATTTCTATTTTGAGATTGTAGATCCAAATGCAGTTGTAAGAAATAATACACAGACAGCCCATGGGCCCTTCACCCAGTTTCCCCCCATGCTGACACGATGGCAACCAGGACATTGACATTGATACAATCCACCCACCTTACTCAGATTTCACCAGTTTTATATGCGCTCATTAGTATGTGTGTGTGCGAGCGTGGGGTGTACACTTTATATAATATTTCTGAAAGTGGCTTTTCCCTCGCAATGGAGACTGGGAAGGGGTCCAGTCTGATCCATCCCTGCCACGGAGTTGGCTCCGGCAGACAGCAGTCTCTGCTTGTATTCGTCTCTTGCACACAGTAGGTGGCCAACGACCGTCCACGTAAACCCTTGAACTTGTCATGTCAGGGCGCGTTCAGGAGGGGAGCGCCACACACTGTAAGGAAGAAAACTGAGACTGAAGTGCCCAGTATTTTGGAAGCGAAAATCAAACAAACAAAAAACTTGACGATTTCACCCCCGAATTGTGAATTAGCTAGCTGGCTAATCGCTCCAAAGCGATCCTGGGGCCGGCACTCGCTGCGAACGCCGAAAAGCGCTGTTTCTGAGCCCCGCTCCCGGCTCTGCAGGTGGGGTAGGGGACGCGGGAGCTCCTTCCATCACTACCCCCGCGTTCACCCCTTTCTTCCCTGGGGCTGGACTGTTTCACCCCGTCTCCAGGCAACGGCCAGGCGCACCGGGCGGGACGTCATTTCCTGAGGAGCCCGGGGGGAGGGGGCGGGCAGGAGGAGGGGCGAGGGGGCGGGGCCCGGGCCGGGCTGGCAACGCGACGGCGTCGGAACTCGCTGGAAGACTCGGCCCGGGCGGCTCAACAGTTCGCAAAGTCCAGGCTCGCGGCCGCGCGGCGCAGGGGCGCGGAGGCTCCCCGGGCGGCTGCATCCCGGGACTGCCCCGGGCATGCCCCGCACCCCTTGCCGGACGCCCGCGCGGCTTCACCGACTGCGACTCCCCGGACTGCTCTGGGACTAGAGCGCCCTCCGTCCCAACTTCTGACTTTGGGGTCCCCCAGCCCTAGAGGAACGGGCGGCCCGGCTGGGGGAGCCCCGGGCATGGTGTGACGGGGCGGTCAGGTCAGCTTTGCGGCGCCTCCGGTCTCCAGCCACCCGTCGTCTCCGTGCCCTCCGGAATGTAGCTGCTCACTCCGCGCCCCCCGGACTCCAGCCGCAGTCTCCGCCACCTCTGGGCTCCAGCAGCCAACTCTTGTGTCTTTCAGGAACTCGCCGACGTCTCCGCGTCCCCTGGATTCCAGGTTCGCGACCCCCGCCGTCTTCGCGCCTCCGGGACTCTAGCAGCGGTCTCCGCGACTTCCTGGGATCCAGCCACTGTACCTGTGCTCCACAAACCCAGGCTCCAGCCGTCGTCTCCGTGCTGCCGGAGATCCAGCTGTCGCGCCAGTACCCGCGAGGACAGCGGCACCCCCCACACCCCGCGCGCCCAGAGCCCGGCCGGGCTTTGGCGTGGAGATGAACGCGCCGCTGGACGGCCTGTCGGTGAGCTCGTCCTCCACCGGCTCGCTGGGGTCGGCGACCGGGGCGGGCGGCGGCGGGGGCTCGGGGCTGCGACTGCTCTCTGCCAACGTGCGCCAGCTGCACCAGGCGCTGACCGCGCTGCTGAGCGAGGCGGAGCGGGAGCAGTTCACGCATTGCCTGAACGCTTACCACGCGCGCCGCAACGTCTTCGACCTGGTGCGCACCCTGCGCGTGCTGCTGGACAGCCCGGTCAAGCGGCGCCTGCTGCCCATGCTTCGTCTGGTCATCCCGCGCTCCGACCAGCTGCTCTTCGACCAATACACAGCCGAGGGCCTCTACCTGCCCGCCACCACCCCCTACAGGCAGCCCGCCTGGGGCGGCCCCGACGGCGCGGGGCCCGGGGAGGTGCGCCTGGTGAGTTTGCGGCGTGCCAAGGCCCACGAGGGCTTGGGCTTCAGCATCCGTGGGGGCTCGGAGCACGGCGTGGGCATCTACGTGTCTCTGGTGGAACCAGGCTCTCTAGCTGAGAAGGAAGGACTGCGGGTCGGGGACCAGATTCTGCGAGTCAACGACAAATCCCTGGCCCGGGTGACCCACGCGGAGGCCGTCAAGGTAGTGCTGTGGTTTGGAGAGGAGTCTGGGGCAGAGTATGGACAGAGTGGCACAGCTTTTTCAGTAACTCCGTGCTGTGTGTCCTTAGGGGAATCACTTGGCCTTTCTGGGCCTTTTGTTTTGTTTTGTTTTTAACTTTAAAACAGGAATGTATAGCTTACAGAGCAAATAGCTGTCAGGCATTGGGAACGTAGTTTTGCACAAACAGACATGACCCTTGCCTTCGTGAGGCTTAAAGGCTAGTGTAGGCGATAGTGTCAAATACTTGAGCAAATGTATGGTTACGATGTGTGAAAAGGGCTGTGGATTCTTATGAGCAATAAAAGAGATAAAATCTCTGCTTGGCATCATTAGGTGGCCTTTGCTGCTGCCATTCTGTGGGTGTTTTTTTCCCTGAAAGAAAGTTTGTTAGCTCTTAAGTGGCCCGAGGAGGCCGTCTGTGTGATCCACAGTGCCCTGGCTTGACGCCGCTGTTTTTGGAACAGGCTGTGTATCCTGAAGCAAGTCATTTGCCCTCTCAGGACCTCTTATTCTCCACTTGGAAAATCGGGCCACTGGACCAAATAAGCGGTCCCTAACCTTTTTGGAAATGAGACTCCTGCCTGAATGTCAAAAATAAATTCCCCAGCCCCTGAGAGTATTTGTCCTCTCTGCCATCTGTTAATTGAGAAATATAACCTCATGACAACAAGCTTCCAGGGATTTAATCATGCTTTTTAAAGGAGTGTGTGTGCTCACTGATCTCACAGCCCAGGGCTACTGAAAACCAGCTGGAGTATGATGGATAGTGTTGGGTCCAGGGTGGATTCATGGATCCTTTGCAGGCATTTTTCCCCCTTTCCCCTTCCCCCACCTCATTTGTGTACAAGAAGTGAAGAGTTTGGGGGAAAAGGGACAATGACACATGCTCTGCTTCTCCAGAGAAATGCTTCTCAGGGGGTTGGACTGTTCTGTAAAACACGCGCCCCCCCCCCCCCGCCCCCCCGGCTCCCCACCAGCACAGGTCTTTTGAACTCCAGCTGAGGGCCTGCTGGCTCCTGGGAAACTCCTAGGCAGCAGAGGCCCATGGCTACTTCCTCCTGAGTGCCATTCAGTGACCTGTGTCCAGGTGAGTCTTGAGCCATCTCCCTGGCTGTGCACCTGATGTTGGCTTCCCTCATTTGCTTCCCAGCCCATCAACCCCTTTGAAGGAAGCCCTTGAGGCTTTCTGAAACTTATTTGCAGCTTCTGGAAAAAGGCCGATCGGTTTATACTGTTCCAGGGTGCAGTGGGCAAAGCTCGTTGTGAGTTTCCATGCAACAATTCCTCTTCCCCCTCTATCAATCTTTTCCCTTTGTTTAGCATTCCATGTATTTATAAAGAAGTAGTCCATTAGCCTTGACCTTAAAAGGTCTGGAGTTCCCAGATGATAAATTTATGCACTAAAGATACTTGATGTAAATGATCATTTATAAATGTGGATTCAATTTTAGTGGCAATTTAAAAAGACTTGGGTAACTTAACGGTCACAAGGTGATAAGGTGATAGGCTTTGGAAAGACTGTCAGTTACCTTGGGCATTGAAAACGCAGAGTGTCCCTTCCATTTGCACCCCAGACTCAGCCATGCCATAAGGGTCAAGCTGCTTGGCTGTGAGTTTCAGTTTACCTGCAGTGCTCCCGGCCTGCCACCCCCGCCCTCCCCCACCACCATTTCATTGATCCTGCTCCAGATCTTCTCTCTGAACCTCCCTCAACACCATGGTGCTGTTAAACTGTGACTCAGAGCAGCACCAGCCTTTAGCTCGTTTATTTACTCTTGCTGCTTCCGGAGTAAAACCTAAACTCTCCATGTCATAGTTTTTGAAGCCTGAGAATAAACCCTTGCCAGCAAGGGAGAGGTTGATAAGAGCAGAGCTGTCCTTGAAGTGTGGGAGCCTGTGGCACAGGAGCTTGTGTGAGCTGAGTGGCTCTGTCTCTTTACTATCATTTTCCCAACAGAAGTGGCTACATTGGCAAAATGAGCTCTTGCCCCAGGGTCACCCCTCTTCTAGCCGTGGCGGGATACATAACCTGCCTGGCATGGACCCCTTTGGACCCTTCAGAAGCAACGGGCAAAGTGATGGCTGCTTTGTGTTACATTAACCCCAGGGGAAAAAGAGGACAGCCTTTTCTTTGGTGGGTGGAATTTAAAACGGAGGAGGCGGAACTTAGTTCCTGAGGCCATGGCACTCCTCGTGTACTTTCAGGGACAGTTTAAAAGAACACCTGGAGAACTGTTGACACAAAATTAAGAGCGAAAAGCCTGTTAACTGAGAGCCAGAAGAGGCCCCAGCTTTTCTACTAGGCACAGACTGCCCTTAACCAGCATTTCTCCATGGAGAGCCGTTCTTTGTAAACTGCAGTGCTGCGAGTCACCATGTCAGGGATTTATGGTAAAGGTATATTACTGTTAACTGGACTTCACACTTCATTCAAATTTCACCGATTTTTCTACCTATGTCCTTATTTTGTTCTAGGATACCACACTGCATTTAGTAGATGTGTTTTCAGTCTTAACAATCTTTATTTTTTTCCTGCAATGGAAGGTGGTTTGAGGGGGAGCAGATCCTCTGAGCTTCCCAGACAGAGAGATTCAGTGTGTGCGTGTGTAATAAAAATTAAATTAAATTAAATTTTAGGAATCAAGTTACCTAAGAGTTTATGAATAAAGGAGCATTGCAGCTTTTTAAAGAGTGGGTCAAGCAGTTTTTTCCACTTCTCTTTCTGATAAATCAAGCATCTATTGTTACCTGAAGCAGTTCAGTGAGGATTTGATACTATATTCATTGGGGCTTCCACCCCTCTCTTGAAACCCACTTGAGGAATCAGCAGTGACAGGTCCAGATAAGGCAAGTCATGTACTATTTGCAATTATGTTGAAATGTTTGAGTTTTGAAATAATATCTTGAATGAACAGGAGCCAAACTAATAATAATTAAAAAGTAGACCCTTTCAAAGGTTTTCAGCCAAATGTGCTTGATAAATTGGCCAAAGAGTCCACAGACCAGGGATGCTGCCTTAGGCCCTGCTGCATATTTCCTATGTGACCTTGGGCAAGTCACCGACCCTCTCTGCATTCCAGGGTGGATGGGCCGAGAGCTGTCCAAGATCCCTTCCAGCTCAGACAGTCTGCGATTTGCTTGGTACACAGAAGGCATTTAGAATGTCTAATCTGATGTTTTCTTGTTCTTTTGAAATGGCTTTCATTTAAGGCAGAATAAGGAAAGTTGGCTAAGGATTGGGAGATGAGGATCTTGGCACTCTCGCGTAGCATCCTACTAAATCAGGAAATTGATGGGTTATACACTGTACTGACGAGAGCTGGACTGCTGTCTCTTGACCCATGAACACCAACCCTGGTGCTATTCCGGAGCAAATGAGGAAACAGTAGGATTCTGGCACAAACAGCGCTGCCCTGGGAGCATTCAAAATCAAATTCACTTGCTCACTTGCCTTCTGAATCTCCTGGTTACATGGGTAGCAGAACACAGGGTATCCGGGTACTGCTGAGATATGTACACATATGTGTGTGTTTCCTCTCAATAAAAATTGCACAGTAGGTGCTTCCTTATGGCCTCAGCACCCCTATGGGTAAATTCAAGGAGCATATTAGAATTCAAGGAGCATATTAGAATTGAAATATTCCAGAAGTTAAAAACTGTTGCCGGTACTTTCATCTAATTAGAGCGATCGCACCCTCTCTCCCTTTGCATAATAACCTGGAAAGAATCTGTCCATATTCATATCAGACATTATATCTGGTCCAGCATGTTCTAAATGACACAATTGTCCTTTTCCCATTGTGCATGGTTAGCTGAAGCCATTACAAATTATTACCACTTCCAACTTTGTGTCTGAAATGTAGCTTCTCCCCCTGGTCTCGTTCCTGTGTCGTTTGGAAACCATGGCACCATGGCGTGCACAGACTTTCCTCTGGCCCTGCTTTCACTCTTGGGTCCTATGAATCCTGCCAGCAATGACATGTGGAAAAGCTCACTTATTAATAAGCCCATTACTGAGTAGATTTGTGGCTGCTGCATATCCAGAGTGTGATGCAGTACATTGAGTGGGTCCATTTCTTTAATTTAGTCTTGTATATTTAGTTGGCTCAAGCTGAGGCTGAAGGTTTTAGAAAATTATGATGCCTAGATAGGACAAAATCCTCTTTCCTCTGGTTATTTACTCTTTAAATCAAAGAAGCATTTTGTAGGGTGGAAGAGAATGCCCTTAAAAAAAATCGGTATTTTTATAGAAAATTCTTGCCTCCTGACTTGAATCTGGACATGAAAGAGATATAGAACCACACCAGCACTAGTGTCTTGTTTTCCTGTCGTTCCCCTCTGCTGACAAACCCAGCATTGTTTATTACTTGCCATCGATTCATCATTTGGATGGAGCTGCAAAGATAAGTGTGATCCTTTAACCTCCCCGACCGATTGGATTGTGTGTATGTTGCTGCTTCCCAACTCTGCCTGCCTTCAGCCGCACCCACGGTACACAGCCTGCCTGCACCTGTCAGTGCCTGCAGCCCCTCGCTCATGTGCCTGTCTGCTCAAGCTTGAAGCACATGTACAGTCTTCTCAGAATCATAATCCCCCCTCCATCCTGCAAAGGGCTTTGCACCGAAGCAGGCGTTCATAGGGGATTAGGCTCCAACTGGTGATTTCTAGCAAGGTTGTTTTATGACCTGGAAGGGAAGCCTTTGGTTTACCCTTTTCAGGGACCCCAGACTAATCCTCAGCCAGGACGAGAGAATCTTGATTAGAAAGAATGACATTAAATGGCCGGAGGTATCTGGAGGCTGAAATACAAATCTTTCAGAACTGACTTCTTCTTTTTTAAACTCCTGAGGAAGAATCTGATACTAACTCTGAACTCACACAGACTTCTAATTGTGCCCCAGGGTAGGGGTGATTTTTAAGATTTTTGTGCTGCTGACATTGGCCTTTTACTTTTAAAGCCTGGCAAGCGGAAAGGGTGCAGAGAATGGGAATCACTCTCTCTCCATTCTTTTTCCGTGCATTCCTGGTGTCAGCTGCAGCAAGCAGCGTCATGGGGCCAGTGCACTTGTGGTTATTTATTTTCCAATAGACTATTTATTAAAGCAGTTTTAGGTTCACAGCAAAATTGAGCAGAAGATACAGAAATTTCCCACATAGTGGATACATGCTAACCCCCCCCCTCCATTATCAACAATTGATGAACCTACATTGACACATCATTGTCACCTAGAGTATGTAGTTTGCATTGCACTTGCACTATAACTTTACTTTATTGGAAGCCTGTTGGGAACAGGGGAGACTGACATTAACGAGTACCTACTATGTGCTGGGTGCTTTATCCCTCCTGTTCCCTTTAACCTTCCCCAGGGGACCAGGCAGGCGAGGAGGGTCATGCTTAAGGAGATGGAACTGGGGAGCTCAAGGTCCCCACTGGGTTTAGGAGCAAGTGGCCTCCCTGCCTGGACCCCAGCCCAAGGGTTTTGTAGTCAGCCTCCTGGAAGACAGTGCCAGCCAGTCCCCTTATTAGAAAGCATGGCAGATGTCACATTTTGTACTTGACATTTGAGGGCCTTTTAAGAACCAACCAGAGACTTCACTTTACTAAGTTGGTGGTGGGGGGTGGGGGGTGCTGTCTGAGACCTACATATCAAGGGAGAGTGGTGTATTTCAGCCTGTTCCATCGTCGGGTAGAGACGTGCATCCATGCATTCTCTGAGCAGTGCTTACCACACACAGGCCTGTGGCTGATACTTGGACATCAGAGATGAACAGGACATGACCTCTGTCCTTGGGGGATACAGACCCATCCATGGCCACAGGTCACCCAGCATTTAAAGTGCTGTGACATTCTCATGCTTCTGCATCGCTGTCACCCTCTCTGAAGTAGTACACCCACCTGCCCACTCCTGTATCCTTTTACCTGGCTTTAGTGTCCTGCAGCCCATTTGTCACTACTAAAAGGACATTTCTTTATGTCTGTTTATGGTCTGCCTCCCCCGTTACAAGTTTGCTCCAGGATAACCAAGATTTGATCTGCCTTGCTCATTCACGCCTCCCCAGCTCCCGGCACACAGTAGGTGCTTTAATAAATAAATGAGTATTTGCTGAACGAATGGAATGATCTTGCTCCTAATCCAGCACCAGTGAGTTCAGAATTCCCCAGCTCCTGAGAGTGAGATCTGAAGGAAGTCTGTGTATGCCAGCGTTGTGGGTGCTAGACAGAAACACTGAAAAAAGCCACAGGCTCTAGTGTGTGCTTTACCCCCAAGCTGGCTGTGTGGCCATGGGCAGTTCATGTGACATCTGTGAACCTCAGTCTTCGGAGCTGTGAAATGGGCATAACTACCTCCCACCTGCCTCCTTCCCAGGTGGCTGTGGGGATCAAATGACTACTAGGTGTAGCAACATTCGGAACCCTCTGCTATTCGAGTGTAAGGCCTTTAAAAAAAATGTGGTCTGTGCCTGGATACTCAACGACTTTTCTCATCCCCTGAAGCCCAGAGCCACTCTACGAGACCCTTTCAGCTAGTTCATTTGTCACTTTGCTCTTAATTTTCAAACCACATTCCCAGAAGTGGGTTATTTCAGCAGCCTGATTGTGTCTTTGATTCCAAAATAGAATCATTTATGCATTCTGAAGCAATCAATGAACCAATTTTGGGTGAGATATATCTTCTGGCTTTTGGGTTTCTTTCTTTCTTTCTTTCTTTCTTTCTTTCTTTCTTTCTTTCTTTCTTTCTTTCTTTTTTTAAAAAAACAAAAAAGAAAACCGTTCAGGTTTCTAGAAGCCCAGCATTTTGGGTGAAGGCCAAGTTTCCAGTAACCACACGTATGCTTAAAAGCTGCTTTATTCTCTGAGCATGCATAAATGGATTTATTTTTTCTTCCTTTTCAGTCGCAGCACCTTTGCCTCCTTCCCCGTTTGAGAATTTGTATTCCTTTTGCTAAATTGGCTGTGGCTTTGCTTCAGTTAGCAGCCAGTTTCGTCATGATTTTTTTTCTCTCCACCTGAGTTTCCTAATATCAGCATCCTCTCAACTCTGAATGCAAAGCAAATATATCAGCCTTCCATAAACAAGCCCCCAAATGTCCTCTTTCCTGGATTCTAAAGCTGTAGGCTGCAGGGAAGAACAGAGTAAAATGATATTAAAAAGGGTATTGCCAAATACCCGGGTGTTAGAGCCTTAGAAGTGGTAATTTACAATGTTAGCTTGCTTAAGAATTAACAAACTGCCCAGCCAAGCCTTAACCATGCTAAGGTTTGGGAAACACTGTCTTCCTTTAGGATTCCTCCATCCCCAACACTGTTTATCCCCGTAAAGACTTGACCAGAGAGGTGAACTTTCCTGTCCCCATACTTAACTATTTTGCTGCAAGATTCCACTTGTGCACGGTCAACGGATATACTAGAGAATCTGAGGAAGGGAGGTATGTACCCAAGAGGTTAGAGTTGGGTTTTGGAGATGGACCTGGGTTCATCTGACAATGTAACTCGGCTGTGACCTTGGGCCGGTCCCTTTGCCTTTCTGTTACTCAGCTCTCCTACCACCAAACCTGGCCCATATTCCTCACAAACATGTCATTGTTGCTGTTGAACATCAACAGTCTGGAAAATATGGCAGGGGAGGTCCTGCTGCAAGCATTGTAATGAAAAATGGTATGGACAGCCTTCGCTTATCTTTGAAAGTCTTCTGTTATGCCTGCTTAGTTTTGTATTTGTTTGGTTGGTTGGTTGGTTGGATTTTTTTAGGTGCCATTGGAAGAAAATACTGGACTCAGGGCCCATGTGATCCACTGTAGCTGTTTGAATTGCAGAGTCATTTACTAAATGTAGTCAATATCCCCACATTGACAGAGTTTCTTTAAAAATGTAATTGCTCCTATCTGGCTTTTGGCATTGGCATTTTTGCTTTATAGCAGTAATAAAGCCCAGTGGTTGAATAGAATTATGTGTTCCCCCCACCATCCCTTCTGATTATCTGTGAGGCCTTATAACAATGTGGGTGGCATACCAGACAGTTGCATGACCCAGAGTGTGACAGCATTGTCCTCTGGATCAGCTGCATCCATAACTTTGTTTCCCAGCAACCTTCCCTGATGGCCTCCCCAGAGACCCTGATGAGGTGGGAGAGGAGGTGGCTGTTTTTAGAGCCCATTAAAGCAATTAATGCAGGTGAAATTGGTGATTTGATAACATGGGCGTCTGCACTTAAAAAAAAAAAAACCCTGTAATTTATTTAACTACATCTGAAAAGGTGTACTAAGTCTCGTTAAGAGGTTTCTGATTAAGAAAAGAAACGTGGTCCAGCTTTCAGAAATGAACCTCCCATGTGGATAGGAAAACTTTGAAAGTCAAGGGAGGGATTTTCCTTCTGCCACGTCCATCCTCCTGTCCCTAGACGGAGGAGCGGCATCCTTTGTAGTGTTTGGACCCAGTATACCCTTTTCCTTTTCTTCATCTCTTTCCTTCTGCCTCCCTCCTCTTTCTCTTTAGTGAACCATACATTTCTCCCAAATTTTCCCCGACTCTTGAGCCCCTCTCCTCCTGCAAGTCCTTCCAATCCTGACATTTTTAAGTCTGCTTCGCAGGTCCACATACATGTACAGCTTTTCCTCAAATTCTTCTTTCCCCAGATGTCTGCATTGCTACCCATCGTCTAGCCTTGTTGTCTCTGCACAGGATCTGTGCCTCCTTTTAGTGTATTTATCTATTTTTTAATTGCCTACTCATGGTGCTTTCTCTCGCCCTTAAATCATGGATATTTCCCCTGCTCTTGTTCCCCACTTTCTCCCACTTGAAGATTGCACCAGCCCCAGGGAGGCTGGGCTCTCCAGGCTTTACTTCTCTCCAGCACTTCTTAGACCACACCTCTTTCTTCCCCATCACACCATCGCCACCAGGACTGCCAAACTGCAGTAGCCTCCTGGCCAGCCTGTCTGTCTCCTGTCTTGCTCATCTGCCCACCGGTCTGATGTCCATCCTGGTGACAGAGTGCACTCTCTAAATATGTATTTCATCAAGCTGTGCCCTGCCTACAACCCTGCTCTTGAGCTGGGAGGCTGCAGGGCAGACGCCAAACTCCTCAACCTCGTGTTCGGGCTCCCCGTGCTCTGATCTTTACCTGCAGACAGTCCTGTTCCCCAAGTTGTGTCCACTTGTGGCCAAGTAAGCAACCTACCCTCCTCTGAAGTAAGGCTTTGATTCTCTCCAACTATTGACACCCACTGATCCTGTTAGCTGCAGCCTCAGTACATCCTCTCCAGAGGACCTGCCTGCTCACCTCTGCCACTGTCCCTATCCCCAGGAGCCTGCTCTTCCCTCCTGAACCCCCCCCAGTGTCATGGCCTTTCTCACCTCTGTCATGACACAGATAATGCATTTCTTGGTGTTTTCTTTGTTGCTTATTGTATGATAATAACCTTGGATAGAGGGCTTAGAATGAGCCAGACACTGTTTTCAGTGGATGTGTAGAAACTCACTTAAGCCTCATAATCACCCTGTGAAGTTCAAGGTAGGTATCATTCTCATCACTTTGTTTTCCAAAATCGCCAAGCGTTTGTCACTTGCCGGCCATCCCAAAGGTGGAAAGTGGCAGAGCTAGGATTTACACCTAGGTGGTGTTGACTTGAGGGATTGCGTCTTTGCCGCAACAGCAGAGAGAAGGGATGCCCCGCAGTGCTCCAGCCTGAGCTCCGAAGCCCTGGGTTTCCAAGCCTGGCTCTACCACTTTCTAGCTGTGGGGCCTTGAACCAGCTGCCTAACCTCTCTGATTCTCAGATTCCTCTTCAATGACATTGTGATGGGAATAATCGTAAAATAGCAGACAAGTTACTTACCTTCTCTGTTCAGGTTTCCTCATCTCTAAAATGGGGATACTGATGGTTATGCAGATAATGTATTAAAGCACTGGGTGCATCTGTTGGTCTGAACATTTGATGATCATTTACCCTGTTCAAACTCCTGTGTTGGGATCTGTTTTCCTACCAGATGCTGCTCTTCCTGGCAATGTAGAAGGTACAAAACAGATAACACACACAAGATGCTTACAGTACTTAGTGCACTAAAAAATATCACCACCGTTGGGAATCTTCTGTGACATCACAAGCTCTGTGTGGGTTTCACATAAATCCCCCACTGACACTTCACCATACCCCCGGGAGAGGACTCTGAGAATTGGAAGAGGAGGTAACCCGTCATGGGCACACGGTCAGGGGTGGCGGGACTAGGATTTGAATCCAGGTATTCCAGCCTCTAAAGTGCATGCTCATTGCCAGGGCTCTCGGCTGGCTGCTAACAGAGAAGCAAGGCATACAGCCCAGCAAGGTGCTAGCAAGAGCAGGAGTTCAGTAAATATGCGTTTCCTCCCTGAATTTTTTCCTTGTGGAAATGGCTTTGTAGCTATTTGATGAGAAAACCTAGGTTGCGGGCGCTCTGTTCTCTCCTGGGCACACTGTATGCATTTTATTGACTAGATTTCAGGGACAGAGGTGGCATTGGGCACTTTTTCCTTTTATTTTTTTTTTTCTTTTTCTTCTCTCTTATCTCTCTTACCATGCCTTGACTTTTGTCATGTGTTTATTTTGTACGTTGTGTGTGGAAATTCCCTGATAGATAACTGTGACTTCAGTTCAACCCCCATTAGAATAAACTGGTGACTTGTGAAATTATCTCATTGAATGGCGGAGTCTCTGAATTCGTCCACACTGCCAGATCAGCACACTTCAAGGATGAGAGCAGGGTCTCTCCTGGGCCTCATGTCAAAGGCTGGTGGTCATCAACTCTGCTGTCACAGACTGGACAAGTTAAAGGGGCATTTTGTTTGGTCATAGGAAATGTGGAATAGAGGAATTTGTCTAGGCTCTTAAAATGTGTTTCTTCCCCACTTCTCCCTTTTTTTTTTTTTTTTTTTTTTTTTTTTTTTTTTTTTTTGAGACGGAGTCTTGCTCTGCTGCCCAGGCTGGAGTACAGTGGCGCGATCTTGGCTCACTGCAAGCTCCGCCTCTCGGGTTTACGCCATTCTCCTGCCTCAGCCTCCCGAGTAGCTGGGACTACAGGTGCCCACCACCATGCCCGGCTAGGTTTTTTGTTTTTTGTTTTTTGTATTTTTAGTAGAGACGGTGTTTCACCGTGTTAGCCAGGATGGTCTCGATCTCCTGACCTCGTGATCCGCCCGTCTCGGCCTCCCAAAGTGCTGGGATTACAGGCGTGAGCCACCATGCTCGGCCTTTTTTTTTTTTTTTTTTTTAAGAGATAGGGTCTTATTCTTTTGGCCAGGCTGGAGTGCAGTGGTGCGACAATAGCTCACTGCAGTTTGGACTGGGCTCAAGTGATCTGCTTGCCTCAGCCTTCCAAGTAACTGGGATTACAGGTGTACACCACCACACCTGGCTAATTGTGTTTATTTTTGGTAGAGATGAGGTCTCACTATGTTGCCCAGGCTGGTCTCAAACTCCTGGGCTCAAGCAATTCTCCTACCTCGGCCTCTCAAAACACTGGGATTATAGGCGTGAGCCACTGTGCCCGGCCTCTTTATTTTAATTACCTAACATATATGGACTTAATTGTTTTTCTTTTTTTTGAGACGGGCCTTGCTCTGTCACCCAGGCTGGAGTGCTCTGGTGTGATCCTGGCTCACTGCAGCCTTAACTTTCCAAGCTCAAGCAAATTCTCCTGCCTCAGCCTCCTGAGTCGCTGGGACTACAGGCTTGCTCCACCATGCCCAGCATGGTGTGTATGTATATTTTTGTGTGTGTGTATTTTTTTTTTCTTTTGTAGAGATGGGATTTCACCGTGTTGCGCAGATGGGTCTTGAGCTCCTGGGCTCAAGCAGTCCACCCGCCTCTGCCTCCCAAAGTTCTGGGACTACAGGTGTGAGCCACCACGCTGAGCCTGGACTTAATTTTTAAAACTTGAAAACTTCGGAAAAACACCAAAAGATGCTCCCCAAATCAGTAATAATTGTACCCACTCACCTACCCAGAAATAATCACTTGTTGACAATTAGAGTACTCTGTGTGCATCTGTGTATGCATTTATATTGGGAATTCTCCTCAAAGTTGCCATGCTGCGTGTCATTATCTAGCCTACTCGTTACACCAAGCGATGCATGACGACTGTGTTGCCACCTTGATAAATGTTTCTACCGTGTGATTTTTAATGATTGCATAATATATCGTAGTCAAGAGGTACATGATTTATTTAACTAATTTCTTCTTGTTAGACAGTTTGTTTTTTAATATTATCCATATTGCTGCTTTGAACATCCTTGCACATTCATCTTTAGGCACATTTCTAATAATTCCTTGGGCTGTCTTTCTAGAGGTGGCATTGGCTCGGGGGAGAGGCGCAATTTTAAAGCTTCTGATTAACTGTTGCCAGACTGCCCCTGGGAAGGAATTTGTTTTGTATATTCCATCCCACCAGCGTTTAACAGCACCTGACGCTCTTCATTTTTCTCCAGCCATGCCAACACCGGGTATTGTATTTCTTTTCCATTTTTGCCAGTCTGGTAGACAAAAAGGGTATCTTGTTTTAATTTACATAACTTAAATAGTGAAGTTAAACTCTTTTTTGTTTTTTTCAAATTACAAAGCTACTTTTAATACTTTGGGGTGAGTGCCACAGGAATAAAAAACACTGGGAAGGGGTAACCTTGTCGCCCCTGGGAGTGACCCAGGAGGAGAGAGGCCACCTCATGAGGAAAGGAAGCATGAAAGGGACTTGCTGCAGACTCAGGGCAAAGGGAAGCCATCAGGGCTGGGACGTGTGGGCCCTGCAGGAGGAGACATGGGCGTGGTGGGACTGGCTCCAGGCACTCAGGAGAAGGGCAAGAGGGTTGGACACGAAGCACAAAGCTACTTGGGTTCCTGCTGCTTCTCGTTTGCCTTTTTCTGCTTCTGCTGCATGATCTCCGAGTCCCTCTGCTTGCGGGTGGCAGCAGAAAGCCCGTCATCCCGGTGCTGTCCATTAACCAAGGTGCGCTCTGCTATTTCATACTCTTCTGGCGGGGAGCTCTCACTGGTTACCACAGGTCATGGTGATGGCAGCGGCTCCGACCTGCCTCCATTACATCCCCTCATTCAGTCCCACATTGCAGTGAAGTTAAACTCTTTTACATGTTTATTGTGTGTGTGTTCTTGTATTTACCCGTATATATTTCGTGCATAACTGATTGATATCCTATGCCCATTTATCACAAGAGTTTTACATTTCAGTGTCATCAAATCTATCATTATTTTTCAGACATCGGCTGAGTAGGTTTTTAGGAAATGGTTGATTCATTCACCTTGAATTCAGATGTTTTATCTGAGCTTGAATTAAATTGGAAGCCCATCACCTTTTCAACTGAGAATTGTCAGAAAGTGATGAGGCTCAGGGATATCAAGAGTCTGAGAGGAGACTAAATCCCATTAACGTAGCTATTCATGAACTGAGAAAATGATATGGATATAAACAGATATTCCTGATGGATCTCTTTGCTTCAGACATCTATCCCAGACAACAGAATGCTCCATTGCAAACCCATTGGGGTTCATCTTGACTGAATATATTTATGACTCTGAGGATCTTGTTTTCCTTAAAGAAAAAAAAGAATAAACAGACAAAACTTAAAAGAACATTTATAAAGCAATTTACTTAAATTATAACAGACTAAAAGCCAGGCTTTGAGGATAATTGAAGAATTGCATTAAAAAGGAATCAATATCTTTCTGGAATTTGTTCTGTCCTCATGAGTTGTTTTGCAAAGCGGTGGACAGCCTATCTGTCACTTTCTTGCAAATTTCTTGTAGCATTATCCCCAAGGTCAAGATTTTATCCCTCTCTTTGAAGGTTTATGTTTTTTCTTTTCACACAGCCTTAACTCACCCAGACATTTAGAAGCAATGACAGTGGAGAGCAGGGACTTTAAAATGTCTGGTCTTTCTTCCAGCCTCTGAGATCCCGGCGTTCCCAGCATGGGAGCAAAGGTTTCCTTCTGCATCCTCACACTGAACCCTTGGAGAAGGTCAAACTCTTAAAGAAAAGAGGGTGGAAGGAATGAACAGTTGGTTTTTATATCTTTTTTAAAAAAACTTTTTCTTTAACTGTTCTTCTTTCCTTAAATACTCTCCTATCCAGCCGTAGGTTTTTAAAAACCTACTTCGTGAGGCCCAAATTAAAGGCATATTTAAATAGCATTAAAGAAAACCAGAAAAGGGGAGAAGACACCCACGTGCCCATCCTTCTAACTGGACATCGTGCATTTCTCTGCCATTTCCCCTGGCCTTTATCCTTGTGTATTCACATTTCCTCAGTTGTCGAATCACCTGCTCCCTTGCATTTCTATTTTGACATATGTTGTCATGTTGTTTAATGATCCTTATGTTGAGCTGCATTTCAGGGGTGGGGTCTTGGATGGGTTCACACCAATGCTCTGTGGTCCACTCGATTTACCCTGGGATGCAGCAGTTCAAGGAAGCGAGGTGGTTGCACAGAGCCGGAGCAGATGGGCCATGTCGTGGCATGGCTGTATCGCAGGTCTTGGCTCCCTGATGAGCACACAGATGTTGAGGATGCTACTGTGAAGCTACAGTTCTTTGAGAAACAGAATTCTTACCAAACCACTGCCCAGTTATGTCATCATTCCAAAATAATATAAGAATAACAATTTTTGGACTTTCATTTAGGAGAATGTTTACAAATGACATGTGTTCTTAGACCAAACTCAGTAGCTTCAGAGCCTTTCTATAGAGTGGAGGGAGACAGGTGAGAGGAGAAAGCAGAATATTGCCCAGGCATCTGTAAAAAGGATCTCCATCTCCAGCTGCATAGAAAAGGTATCTAATTCTAGAAATGTGCTTAGATTTTAGTGTTTATTCACTTGGAAGTGGTTTTATTGAGCATCTACCATGTGAATGGTGTAGTTTAACACCCTCTTTAAACTTTACGTATCTCATTTGCTTATTTGCTAACGCATTTATAATTAAGATTCTTACTTAAGTCAAAAGTAATTGAGTGAGTTAACCTGAAAAACACTTCATTAAAAAGGTAGAGGAATCAGAAGTGATCTTGGAAAGTGCGTGCGTGTGTGTGTGTGTGTGTGTGTTGTGTGTGTGTGTGGTGCCTTTGATAGGAACAGTACATTGAAATTGAATTCTGAGCCCTCTGGCAACCAAGGCAAAAGGAGAAATTAATGGATTATTTCCACTCTACTAGAGAAATCATTGGTAACTTCAGGAGAGGTAAATTTCTTTATTGGTGTTCAATTGCAAGAAGAAAGCATCTTTCATTTCTTCACTGTCTCTTTATGTGGAATCTCTTACCATGTCCTATGTTTTTTACTTATTGAAACATCTCTGATCAAGCCAGAACAATTTCTTGCCTTCCTGGTCAACTGAGAAGGGTGTAGATAATAAAATAATCATTTGCATAAGTAAGTATGTGGAGATATGTACTTTCAGGGACAGAGCATCACGTGCAAAGGCCTGAAGTGGAAAAAAGCTTGGAGTACTTGATCCTGTAAGAAAGCTCAGGTGGCAGGGCAGGAGATGAGGCTGGCCAGGCACCAGGGCCAGGCACACAGGCCCAAGATGCACTGTGGAGAGTTTTATAGCAGAAGCAATGGGGAGAGTTTGGGGCAGGAAAGGGCCAGAGTCCACTTACGTTTTGTAAGGATCCTCTGGTTGTTCTGCAGTGACTGGGCTGAGAGAGGAGGCTGGGAAGCTGTTGCAGTTAGTGGTCCCTGTAAGAGGTAATTAACACAGATAAAAATGGTGCAGATGGAAGGAGCTTGGAAGACAGAGTGCTAATTAGGGTTTTACTTTCTCATGACATTAAAATATGCTACTGGGGCAGAGTCCGCATCACCAATTTCTGTCCTCCCTCAAAGCAGGGCTAAATGGGAAGGGACTTTTCAGTCCATGTGGCTGGACCCAGCACCTGCTCCGGGTTCAAGACCCTAAAGGACTTTCTCTTGTTTACATCCTGTGAGGCCCACGTCCTTTTTAAAAACCCTCCCCTGTCTGTCTTGGGCCAAGGTGTAGGATTGGCCTGGTGTTTAAGGGGGTGTGAACCCCCTTAAACTGCTGGTGAGAGGGCAGTGGAGAGAAGCAGGGAGAGGGGCATGAATATGGAAAGTTCAGGATCCAGATCCAAGCCCTGCCTTTTGTCCTCTGTGACGGTGCATAGACACTTCACCACCTAGAATCGCTTTCCTCATCTGTGCAGTGGGAAGAATAAAACATCACATCATCGCTGTAATTTTGCTGTTACTAATGCTACCCACTATTTGCCGAACACCTCCTGTGCGCCCTGCCCAGTGCAAGATGCTTTGTGCACATTTTCTGATTGGTCCTCATTCAGTTTACATGACAACTCCGTGAGCATAGGTGTTATGGCCCCTTTTAATAGGTGGGAACGCTGAGGCCAGAGAGGTTAAGTGACTTGTCTGAAGTCTCATAGCTAGGAAGGGGTTGAACACTGTTTGAGAATGGCTTTCTAGTAACTGTACCTTCAGGGAAAACCCTCTGAGGGAGTCCGCACCCTAAGACACCACCAGGTTACCCTTTTCATTTTGGTGCTTTGCAGTGTTTTAGGGCCCAAGGTTTAGCCCCCAGATGATTGGAAGATAGAGCCAAGATTCGCCTAAACTGGGAGCTTTTTGGAACCTGTGGAAGAAACTATGATGGAGGGTGGATCTCTGCACCAGAGTGAGCACTGCCTTGGGAGAAGGACATTGCAAAGCCTCCACCTAGCCCCATCCACATTGTCAGGGGAATTCAGGTCCTCTGTAGGCCCAGATGGTGTAGTGCTTCCCCCTGCAGGTAGATACAGGAACTACAACAGGGATAAGGCATGCCCCAGGGGACACCCTGGCAAAGAAATGTGATTGATTGTCCATGAATAAAGACGCACTGCCTATGGCTTCAGGAATTCCATCTTTCTCTAGTTTAGGGAATTAGATGCATGTATACTCCAAGATGGCACATACAAGGATGTTCATCGCAGGTGATGTTGCTAGCAAAAAATGAGAAAAAGCCTAAATGTCCATTGATAGGAGAATGAGAATTCGGTAGTGATGAGTCCCTTCCGGGGAATGGGATGGAGTGTGGGAAAAGGTGAGCTTTATGCCATTGAACTGGTAAGAAAAGATCTTCAAAATACATTTTTAGCGGAAAAAAATATGGAGCAGAAAATGTTCAGTTGTGAGTTGATTTATGTAATCTGATGATAAGCTCGTATACGTATATATATGTGTTTATAAAGTACAAGAGCAAGTCAGGAAGGACAGACATCAACACATACCAGTCGTTACCAGGGTGGTGGGTTGAGACTTCCACTCTGGGTTCTAGGTACTGAGTTCTTTACAGGAATAATACCTTTTTTTTTTTTTTTTTTTTTTTTTTTGGTATCTCTTACCTATGTTCCAGGTGCTAAACACTTTATATAGGTATATATTAACTAATTTAATCATCAGAACTACCTGTGAGATAGTACCTCTGTTATCTCTCTTTTTTTTTGCCTGGGAAGCTGGGGCACAGATCTGTTAAGTAACTTGCCCAAGGTTACTGTTGGCAGGTGGCAGAGCTAGGATGGAATTCCTACAGCCTAACTCCAGGGCTGTGGCTCTTAACCACTCTTTCTTCACTTGTCTCTCCAACTTTCATGTGTATCTAAGGTGTCTATGCTCACATTAAGTGTGGTCTGCCTGACTACTGATCTGAAAGAGAACTGGTCTTTCTGTGTCCTAATTTGAACAGATTTCTGGGGGCTATCTGGCATATAGAATATTAAATATCTTGTTCAATGAACGAATGAATGGACGGTTGGCTAAACGAATGAGAAGGAGCAGGGAGAGGTTCTAAAGGAAACAGACCATGTAATGTGCCTCAAGGAACTTGTCTTGTAGTCTTAAAGACAAGACCACAAATGTGACTCAGAGCCTGTGGTATAGATGGCAGCACAATCACAGAAGCGTGCTGGATGCTCTTGGAGGAAAGAGTCAGCCACAATCTGGGAAGCCTTTCTGGAGGTCGTGGGAAAGGAACTGAATGTTGAAGGCAGAGCAGATGTGAGGAAATGTGGATTGAAGAAGGATGTTTCTTAAAAAGAGGAAAGTTGGGGGACACGTGTTTGTGTCCATATCGATTCGAGGTTTAGAGAATTCCTGGGGCCTGTGTTTGGGAGAAGGAGCTGGCAGACTCAGGAAGGGAATTGGCATGCGTTTAGTACCTACCGTGTGCTAGGTACTGTATTCGCAGTTTACAGTGTCTTAAATCTTTACAACAGTTGCTTTTAATTTTATTATTATTTTGAAATAGAATCTCACCATATTGCCCAGGCTGGAGTGCAGTGGCCCAATCATAGCTCACTGTAGTCTCGATCTCTTGGGCTCAAGCAAACCTCCCACCTCAGCCTCCTGAGTAGCTAGGACTACAGATGCACACCATTATACCTGGATAATTTTAAATTTTTTTGTAGAGGTGGGGTCTCACCATGTTGTCCAGGCTGCTCTTGAACTCCTGGCCTCAAGTACTCTTGAACTCCTGTCCCACAGGAGTTACTCCTGCCTCTGTCCCACAGAGTGCTGGGATTGCAGGCCTGAGCTGCTGTGCCCAGACAACAATTAGTATTTATTTATTTAGAGACGGAGTCTTGCTCTAGCTCAGGCTGGAGTGTAGTGGTGCAATCTTGGTTCACGGCAACGTCTACCTCCTGGGGTCAAGCAGTTCTTCTGTCTCAGCCTCCTGAGTAGCTGGGATTACAGGCACCCGCCACCATGCCTGGCTAAGTTTTTGTATTTTTAGTAGTGATGGGGTTTCACCATGTTGGCCAGGCTGGTCTTGAACTCCTGACTTCAGGTGATCTGCCCACCTTGGCCTCCCAAAGTGCTGGGATTACAGGCATGAGCTATTGCGCCCGACCAGCAATTGCTTTTTAAGTGTAGAAACAGGCACAGAGAATTTAGGTAATTTGCTCAGTGTCACACAGCAAGTCATCTGCAGAGCCAACACCGTTGTCCAGTGTGTCTGAACACACAAAGCCCCAGCTAGGCAAGGTGGGGCTGGGAAGAGCAGGCATGCGTCATTTTTTCCTCCCTTCTGGGTCACTAACCTGGGTCTTAGACCAGCTCTCCTTCCTGTGGTTAAGTCTCTGTTTCTGAAAAGATAAAACCTTGCCCTTTGAGGTCTGCACCCTGAAATAAGCTGAGTGACTCATCATTACATGTCCTTGCTTGAGACTTTTCTGGAACACCTCTGTTGCACATGCTCCTCAGCACAGTGATCTGATAGTCTTGTGACCTTGAGGTCCACCCCATGCTTGCCTTTGGTGCATGGTTTTGAACACAGAAGCATATGCGTGTCTGCCGTGTTAACACATCCCATTAGTCCCCCTACACTGTGACCCTCTTCAGTCTCTTTCTCACTCCTCTGTTAAGCAGAGAATCATGTCAGCCTGGTCTATGAATTTGGGGTTTCAGAGTTGGCTCCAAAGAGCTGAGTGAGGCAAATTTGCCTCCTGAGAGCATTAATCCAAGTAGCAAGTTATTAAGTTTGAAGACATACACATGTAATTTACATTTCCATAATCATAGCGTGCTGCCGGAATAGTCATCTAGTGATGGATAGTATCTTAGTCGTGCCAACTGCTGGGTCAGATCGAGATTTCTCTATGATCTGAGTTGGTGGAACGCCCCAGGGTCAAGTTTCACCAGTAAACACGTGATAACGAGCATGGGAACACAGCACTCTAATGACCATCCCTGCATGCGGTGGGCTCTCCTCGGATCTCGCAATTTTCCTTTTCAGCCGTAGCTCATTGAATTCCTCAGTGATAGGCATTGTGCTAATAGGGCTCCTCTAAGTAAAGAGAAAGGAGAATGGTGATCTTCATTTTGCAGGAGAGAAAACAGGAGAACAGAGAGGTTTGGTAACTTGTGTGAGGTGGCACAGCTAATAGGCCATTGATTCAGGAAGACTGGTGGATCCTGCGGAGCTGTCTTGGCTAGAGAGGGGTGTGGTTGATGGAGAGTCAACAACGTGCAGATGGATGTGTTGGATGTGACTTACCACCTGCAGGCAGCTTCCTACAAAGAGCAAGGACACAGCCATGGCTTCGTTGGAGGGGCAGCCCTCTGGCCTTCAAGTCCTTTCAAAGTCTCCTGCTGCTGCTGATAGTGCTGAGTTGGAGTGTCCATCCTGCCATAATTGAGATGCTCCAATTGTCCTTCTGATGTTTCCTTAAACCCTGTGGAACCTCAGAGCCCCCAGGCTCTGGATCTGGTTCAGTGACGTGGTAGTAACACCAACCAGCACAGTTCAAGTGCTCACTGCTGGAATGGGAGAAACTGAGGACAGTTTTCCAGGTCCAGAAGTCAGGTGCCTGGTAGGCGCAATCCTCAGCCTGCCTGGAGTCTATCCCTGGGTGTCCCAGAGCCCCTGATCTCTCTACTTTAATGACCTGTGACCACTATGAGAGCAAATACAGTCTTTCCTTCTAAATATAGCCCTGAATCAGAAAGACATAGAAGTTTAACTTGGGACAGGATCTTAGCAAACAGGTCCAACCTGCTCATTGCCAGAGGGCAAAACCAAGGCCTAGCAAGGGGAGAAGTAACCCTAGGACACCCACCAAGCTGGTGGCACAACAGGGACCTGCTGGGTCTGTCTTACAGGCTCAAGCTCTGCTGCCTAAGGCTGTGTGCTCTGTAGGCTGCTTTGGTGAGAGAAGTAAAATGAATGGTCTGGTGCACCTAACTGTGGGTGAGGACCTCGCAATCCCCCAGGTGGCCTGAGCCTCAGGGATCAAGGTAGCAATGGTGGGTGAGTTTGAAAGGCTGGTAGAGTGGCTACAGGGGAGAAAGCATTACCAGCTTTGTTAGGAAATAACTCTCCTGTTTAATGATGCCCTTTAAAATAAGCAAGCAATGGTTTGTAGAAATGGAGACAAGAAGGCAGTAGGAGCAGAGATCGTCCCCTTCCCCTTTCCTGCATGACCCACACACATTTTAGTGTCATTAAATAGCAATGGATGGAGCTGTTCCTGCAGGATTCTGATGGCCACTGCACCAAGGCCATATCCCAAGAGCCTGCGTAGATGTTGAAAGCTTCTCTCAGGAATCTTGTTTATCATCAGTTTTGCCAGAAATATAAAAAAGCAGTAGAGGATGATGATATTCTTGCTCTCCAAGACCCACAAAAAGCCCATATTTATCCCCAAAGAATAGTCATTATCAGAGGTAGATGAATGGTCTACGCTTGAGTGTCTGGCTGAGTTTCTAATCTCATAGTCCTGTGATAGGGAAACTGAGGCGCAGAGGGGAAGGAGGCCCAGGACTGGCCTCCCGCGTCCTGGGCTGTGCCTCTTGTACTCCTGAACCTTATGTGTCCCTTCCCATCTTGGGGCTTCAGGGTCCCCTTCTGTAAAATACCAGGGGTGGGCAGCCTGTGGGAGACTCAGTGACTTGGCCTAGGCCCTCTCCGATGCTGGCTCTCTATGGTGTTCTCATCAAGGGCATTAACCTCCTCTCTGTTCTCAAGGTTGCTGCTGGCCTATTTATAGAACTGACCAAGAGGATTCTACTGTTGCCGGCGATAAAGAATACAAATGATGCTCTGCGCATTGTTCTTTATTCTTTCCTTCACTTTTTTTTTTTTTTTTAAATTCCTTGGTCAATGTTTTGCTACTGCATGGTTTTTGATCTCCATGCAGACATGCTAGGGGAGAGGGGAGTGGGCTCTGTCATTTGCTGAGCTCCTACTGTGTGGCCAAGAAGGCTCTGAACTTTATGCACATTGCCTCATTTAACCCGTGCTGCCCTGGGAGGTGAGCATTGTCCTTCTCTGCAGTTCACATGTGCTGCTTTGCAAGGGGAAGCAGCTGGCCCAAGGACTCTCCACTGGCAAGCCATGGAAGTGCGACTGGAATCCCATTTTCTCTGTTTCCACAGTCCACGTGTGATTTTTCCACTTGCACTCCTCCTGACCCGAGCATAACCTTCCAGACTAGATATGGGTGCAGGAGGATGCCTGTGGGTGTTAATGGTTTCTTTTGGGGGCAATATTTACCTTCTTAATCGGGCAGTCTTTTTTCAGGACCTACTATGTGCCGGATGATACTTAATCTCTCACCAGGCTGCAAGCATCATTGAGGACCTACTGTGCACCAGATGATGCCTTGTCTCTCACCAGGCATGTGTCGTGAAGACCTTCTATGGACCTGGCTATGCTCTGCTCTTCACTACGTACAAGTTTCATGAGGACCTACTGTGTGCAGGACAATGCTATGGCTTTGTCACCAGGCCCAAGTGTCAAAAGGACCTACTGTGTGCCAGGCGATACCTTGTCTCTCACGAGGCGTGTGTCATGAAAACCTATGGTGTACCAGGCAATGCCTTGTCTCTCACGAGGCTCAAGTGTCATGAGGACCTACTGTGTGCCAGACAGTGCCTTGTTCCTCACCAGGCGTAGGTGTCATGAGTACCTGATGTATGCTGGGTAATGCCTTGTTTCTCACCAGGCTGCAGCCTGTTATGAGGATAGACCCACTTTGTTTCCTCTAGGCTTGGCACACCGTAGGCATTTGGTCAGCCCTTGTTGAATGAATGCTGTGGTGTAGTGTTGCAGTCTGTCTAGGAAGGAGCAGAGAAGGAGGCAGGCCAGGTGGAACAGCACTGGAGCAGGGAGCTGTGCCCTCATGGAAGAGGGAGCAGGGGGCAGAGACGAGAGGAAGAGGAAAGAGGGGTTAGGAAGACAGGGGCCATGGAAGATGTGGTGGCCTCAGAGGCTTCTGCTGACGCCTCCTTTGCCCTGAACCACTTTCCACTGTGCTCTGGGAGAAGCCCACTTGGTCTCAGGCTTTCTCCATCCCGCCTCTTCACCTTAGCAGGGATTTCATTTTCCCGACTGTTCCGCCAGGGGAGCCCTGGGGAATGCTAAAAGAATACTGTAAATCTTACCCTGCTCATCTTCACAAAAATCTTTTTTAAAAGCAGAATTTTGGAGAGATGCCATCCTCGTTATCCCTCCACTGGGGACTGGCATTTAGCTGTAGAATTGAGGGCCTGGGTGCCTCTTGGCTCACCCTTCCTATGCTGAGAGAGGCTCAAATGTCAGAGAGTTGCCTCTTCCTGCAGGCCTTGCCTAGCCAGGGCTCCCTCCTGTCTCTGAAAGCTCAGCCCAGGGTCTGGTTTGTCTGTTGAGAGTGCTGGGGAGTCGGTAGAGCTGTATGTGCAAATTGGGGCAAAGCTTGGGGGACACAGAGAGCTAAGCGTCCACCCCTCTTCTTAGGCATGTTATTTTTTTTTTCTCCAATATTGAAAGCAATGTGACCTCATTGTGGAACATTTGGAAAATATTGAGAAACAGGAAGAGCAAAATAATAATCACCCATAATCCTCCCACCCAGAGAGAAGCACTGCTAGCATCTTGGCACATTACTTCTCAGTTTTGTTTCATTTTGTTTTTCCCGTATGATTTTTCTCTTAACATAACTGACTTCATACTGTAAGACATGATTTATAGCCTTTTAACCCCACTTAACATTAAAATATATCACATTTCCATGGCATTACAACCTTTGTAAATAGGATTTCAATGGCAGCATAAAATTTCAGTGTGTGTCATTTATTCAAAATTCTGTCATTTATTCAAACAGCCAGATGGTGCTGCCATAACAAAATACCATAGACTGGGTGGCTTTAGCAATAGACATTTAATTTCTCACAGTTCTGGAGTCCAGAAGTCTGTGATCAGGGCGTCATTGTTCTCAGGTTCTGGTGAGGGCCCACTTTCAGAGTTGAAAACTTCCATCTTCTCATTGAGTCCCCACATGGAAGACAGACCAGAACTCTCTCTCTCTTCCCACAAAGCTACTGATCGCATCGTGAGGTTCCCACCATCATGGCGTCATCTAAGTCCAGTTACCCCCAAAGGCCTCATCTCCAAAGTACCATCACATTGAGGATAGGGCTTCGGCATATGGATCTGGAGGGAAACACATCCAATCCCTAACACAGGCTGTGTTTATTATTAATCCTAGTGCTTAGTGAGTGTCTTCCTTGGGTCAATGTCTTCATCTCAGCTGCAGGCGCCTTGTGGTAAAGCAATATGGCAGACCTCAGATTCCACCCCAGGCTGTAGAGTTTGGGCTTACCTCTCCTCACGGTGGTTCCATCTGGAGACTGGGAAATGTACAATAAAGGTGGTGTTCCACACTCAGAATTAGTTGCTATAAAAAAGGAACTTCTTTTTTTTTTTATCAATTTTTTTTTTTTTTTTTTACATGGAGTCTCGCTCTGTCACCCAGGCTGGAGTGCAGTGGCGCGATCTCGGCTCACTGCAACCTCCACCACCCGGGTTCAAGCGGTTCTCTTGCCTCAGCCTGCCGAGTAGCTGGGATTATAGGTGCCCGCCACCACGCCCAGTTAACTTTTGTATTTTTAGTAGAGACAGGATTTTGCCATGTTGGCCAGGGTGGTTTTGAACTCCTGGTCTCAGGTGATCTGCCTGCCTCGGCCTCCCGAAGTGCTGGGATTACAGGCGTGAGCCACCATGCCCAGCTGAGAAAGGAACTTCTTACTCACTGTGTGGGCAGGCAGTTTCCCTCCATTTCTTCATCTGACAAATGAGATCCCCCTTCCCCTCTGCGATCCCCCTCCCCCATTGGATTTCATTAGGATTTCCTGAGATAGTGCATATCAGGTGCAGTGCAGAGTGGCCGACACATACAAGCCCTTTATAAATGTTAAGCATTGCTATTACCATTGCTTTTATTTGTCGACCCTCTCGCTTGGTATTTTATCAGGGTCCCCAAGATGACACCCGGGTTCAGTGATTCTCTAGAAAGGCTAACAGGATTCAGCTTATGGTTGTACCTGTGGCTAGGGTTTACTACATCCAAAGGATACAGAGCAAAATGAGCACGGGGAAAAGGTGTGTTGGGCAGAGTCCAGAGGAGACCAGGCACAGGCTTCCACGGGTCCCCTCCCTGTGAGTTCCACAGAACACACTAATTCCTCCAGCATCGAATGGTGACAAGGCTGTGGAATGTTGCCTATCAGGGGAGCTCGTTAGAGAGCACTCACAGTTTTTATTGGGGGCTGGTGACATAGACCCTGTCTGCTTGTCCCCAACTTCCAGACTCCCAGGAGGAAAGCAGGTTAAGCATAAACCATACTGTTTACACACCGTCTAAGCACATGAGCCACATTTCTCATTTAGGGAATGGTGGGACACTCCCCAAATCCAAGTTCCCAGATGCCAGCCAAAGGCCAGCCTTGCAAACAAGCCCTCATGAGGATAGCAGTCTCAGGCCTGCGATGCCAACTCCTCTGCAGAGGTCTCCTAATATATCATATTTCTTGTATTTGGACCACTTCAGGATAGAGGTGGGACAGATGTTCTTGTTTTCATAGGACAAAATCGAGGGCTAGAGAAGGAAAGGGACTTCGGGGCTGGCCTCTCCTTCCACATGGGGCTCCTGAGAAAAACCAAGGTCTGGACCAGGGGAGGGTGTTCCTCCACACCCCCGGCAACTCCCTTCCTCTAACCTGTGTGTCCCTCTCTCCCTAGGCTCTGAAGGGCTCCAAGAAACTGGTGCTGTCTGTGTACTCAGCAGGGCGCATCCCTGGGGGCTACGTCACCAACCACATCTACACCTGGGTGGACCCGCAGGGCCGCAGCATCTCCCCGCCCTCGGGCCTGCCCCAGCCCCACGGCGGTGCCCTGAGGCAGCAGGAGGGTGACCGGAGGAGCACCCTGCACCTCCTGCAAGGAGGGGATGAGAAAAAGGTGAGTGGGGTGGGGAAAGGAGGCCAGCCTCTCAGACGCCGTATTCTCCCTCCAAACCCAGAACAGCAAAGCTGCTTGGAGGCTGCAAGAAGAGGCTGGTTCCGTCCAGGCTCTGTCTTCCCTCAGAGTCCATACCGAAGGGTGGTAGTTTTTCTTCGGTTTTCTTTTTGGCCTGTGTAGTGTATGTTATGATACAGGCTAAGCTGCCACAATAAAAGCGCTCAAATACTGGGATTTATTGATTGATTGGTTTATTTATTTACTTGGAGACAGAGTCTCACTCTGTCGCCCAGGCTGGAATGCAGTCGCACAATCTTGGCTCGATGCAACCTCTGCCTCCAGGGTTCAAGCAATTCTTATGCCTCATCCTCCCGAGTAGCTGGGATTACAGGTGTGCACCACCATGCCCGGCTGAATACTGTTATTTAAATGAGAGTTTTTTTCTCTGTCATGTAACAGAATAGAGGAACAGTCTCATCTGGGGGACAGTTCTGCTCCAGGACTTATCCTGGGACCCAGACTCCCTCCATCTTCCATCCCCCAGGGTGTTGCCCCTTCCCGTGGTTGAAGCTGGGCCACATTAAGTCCCCTTTCTAGTTCCCAGGAAAGGGGAAGAGAGGCGTCTCTTTAATTTCAAGATGACCAAACTTCCCACTGGCCTAGACCCAGGTGCATGGCCACACATAGCTGCCAGGACTGTGGCCAGGAGTGCTGCTCCACAGGGAATCTTGTGCAGTGTGGATCTTGGGCGTAAGTCACAGAAACCAGCTCTGGCCATTTTACAGAGCAGGGGTGTACTGGAAGGATAGGGGCAGTCCCAGAGTTGAAGCCGAGAATCTCAGGGTGCAGCCTGCAGGAGGGGGATGTCCAACATTCCGTTCTCAGTGTCCTTCCCCTGAAGATTCTTAATGAGGGAGTACCTCACGGGCTGGCAGGGATGTCTGGGGACTTTGATTGACAAGACCACTGAGACTGTAGCCAGTGGGAGAGGGGTGGTTGCCCAAAGCACTGCGGGGTGTTCTAACTTGCAGAAGGGGGCAGGGATACCAATAGACATCCCGTGTGGAGCCCTCCTTCCCCCAGACATGGACTGTTTCTTGAAACACAGGAAGGCTGAAATGGTCCCTGATGTCCTACCCTTCTCTTTGGCTGTTGTTTGCATTGCACCCCTTGGTTACTCCTGGAACCAAGAACGAAGCTCCTGCAGGCAGCTCCCTGGTGTGTAGGAGCTTGACACTGACTGCCAGGAGGCTACATGGCTTGGGGCTCTGGGCCAAGCGCCTTCCCTCTGGAGACTCTTTCTCAGCTCTCCTTTTCCTGTCGATAAGACCGTAACATTTATTTAATGTGTTTTGTGTTCTTTGCTCAAACGTCAATATGCAGGACGCGGCAGAGATCACAGCAGCTTCTATTGGAGGTGAGCGGCAGCAGGTAGCTTGTTGGTATGCGCCGCAGCAGCCCGGGCCGCATCGAGGTTGCCGGGGCTGGGTGGGCTTGTACCCCCTCCCCACCAGGGAACTTGTTCTCTGACAATCTTGAGAGAATGCTGCCAGTGGTATTGAGTCATGGTCAAGGGCAGCTGTCTAGTGTTGGGCACAGAACTCGCTTTTTCTTTTTCTCAGTCCCTTTTCTGTGCAGGGCATGGGGCGAGTGGAGCTTATCATTGATGGAGAGCCCTTGCGTGCCCAGCCCTGTGCTCACGGTGTCTTCCTGAGCCCTCCTCGCAGCCACACTGGGGGCAGGTGTCGCCATCCCCGTTTTACAGATGAGGAACCTGAGGCTCAGCACTGTGGCAACCATGACCCAGCCAGCAAGTCTCCCAGTGTTTGCTGAGCACCTGGGTGCCTGACGATGTTATGGGAGGCGAGAATAAAGCAGTGGCCAAGGGTGCTGGGGCCCTGCTCTTGGGAAGCATCTAGCGTTTGGAGGTGGTGGGAAGAGTGAGACAATAATCCCGAAATGAGCACCAGTGAGCAAGATAAGATAAGTGAGACAGTGCAAACTGATGAGAGGAAACCAGGAGCCGGGCAGGAGAGTGCGAGGGAGGGAGGGGCTGCTTTGGATGAGGCGGTCAGGAAGGACTTCTCTGAGGAGATGGCTTCTGAGCTGAGACCTAGAGAAGGGAGGTTCTGCACACCAGAGAAATCGGGGAAGGCTTCCTGGAGGAGGCAGCATTTTAGGTTTGGACATGTGGCAGTGGAAGGGAAGGGTGACCCAGACAGAGGGAACAGCATGACAATATCCAGAGGTTAGAGAGAGCAAGATGGGTCCTAAGTGATTCCTTTGGCTGTGAAACAAGGTTGGAGAAGTAGAATGGAGTTAGCTCCTGCAGGCTGAGATGCTGGGCTGGGAATGTGTGTGGGTGGGGGACACTTTTTTTTCTGCAGACAACGGAGACTTGCTGGGCATTCTCTTAGCTGGTGAGGGAAGAAGGACAAAATCAATTTCAGGTATGCAAAGACCTTTAGCAAGACCATGAAAAAGAAGGTGTGCAAAGCTCGTTTTCAAGAGAGGTGAGAGTGGCTAAGTAAAAACACAAAGAACTTCTGGAGCCAGTAATGATGTTTCTTGTTTTAGTCAAGATGAACTTCAAAGGTGGAAAATGAACCTTGGGGGAAGGTTCCAGTACTCTGCTAGCATTCCCTCCTGTGTGCATATTCAGGATGAGAGTTTTCCTGAGTTGAGTGGGGTGAACTCATTTCTTTGAAATGGCTTGAAATGAAGGATAGTTTGAATCAGCTTACAGGACTAGGGGTGGCAGGAGAGAAGGAAAGAAGACCTAGAGCCGGAGGCTGCATCGGGATGGGAGAGCGAGTGTGTTGCCGTGGAGTCTCTGGGGTGGAGGGAATAAGCACGCTGTTTCTAGACCCTCCTCCGAGGCAGGTGCCTTCCCTTCTCCTCTGTGCCTCCTACAGGCTTGACTATCCAGTGTGAGCTGCAGGACTGATCACCTGTTCTTGGGTTCTGACTGTGAACGTGTCATGGGGCCCTTGCAGAGCATCCAGCAGAAACTCACAGATGGGCTTTCAGAAGACGGCCTGCATCTCAAAGAGATGGAGTTGTTAATGTGGTGATGAACCAGTATCCAGAGTGATGGAAGCACAGCTTCCCAGGCGTTTATCTCTTCACTGTAGTTTTCAGATTTCACGGTGGTTTTGTAGAATCATTTGACTGGTAGGCCAGTCCTATAAAATACTTACAGATAGTGTCATTCCTCCCGTTTTCCAGATAAGAAAATGGAGGTCTGGAGAGCCTGCATGAATTATCCCAGCTCATACAGCTAGAGAGTGGCTGGGACAGGTGAGGCTCACATCTCAGGCTTATGCCTGGTCCCTTCAGTGTCCCCTGGCTCTGGCTCTTTGGGTCCGGCCCTCGCACAGCCACAATGCTGGCTCGGCTCCCCCAAGGAGAGACAGCAGAGCCTGCCTGCCCCACAGCACCAGTCATCTTGGTCAGCATCTGGAATCTGCTCGGGGGAATGATGCGGGCAGGAACAGCTATTTGTAGAACTCAGATGCCTCTCTCACCCCTTCCTGGTCATTTGCCCACGAGCTTTATTGAGAACCTCCTAAGTCTTATTCCACTGCAGTGTCCCTGTCCCACGGCCCCCTACTCTGCAGTGAGCAGTTAGACCGAGCTGCAGCAGAAGCAGCCGCTCCACCAAGCTCATATGTCTCCAGCAGCCACAGAAACAAGATGGGACCTGCCCTTCGGCTCAGGCTGCTACAACCCTAGAATACAAGGAGCAGGGGCTTTGGGCTCAGCAGCACTGGGTTTGAAGCTTGTTTTTCAAACTTCCTGACTGTGTGACCTTGGACAAGCCACTTAACCTTGGATGAGTCACTTAAGCTTCCCCATCCATGATTGGAGGATGGTCACGCCAGCCATGTGAGGCTGTTTCAAGGATTAGTAATCAAGGCTCATACGCACAGAGCACAGTGCCTGGTCATAGTAATGAATTCCAGCAACAACCATCAGTTACTGAATGCCGACTAGGTACTAGTCTTTTCCCCCAAAATATGTACCGAGTACCTATAATGGGCCTGCTGTGCATACTGGGGATACAGCAGTGAACAGACAAAGAATAGACAACACCTTGGCCACCGTCAAGGGCTGACACTCTAGTGTGTTGTGGGGGGACCGTGAGGGGCATTAAAAGAAACAATATACAGTCTATTGTAAAATGAGGGAGAACCAAGCAAGGAAAGGGCATGGGAGGGTGGTGTATGCGTCGGGCAGTGTTAGAGAAGGGGCAGGGAAGGCCTAACTAAGAAGGTGACAAAAGAAAGGGTCTCAAGCTGACGAGGAAGTGATCGTACATGGATCCATCCTGTCTGAGGCGGCTGGAGCCCTCAGGCAGATGAACAGGGCCTCTTGAGGAGCAGCAGCGAGACCTACGGGATTACAGAGGAGCGAGGCAGCAGGCACGGGCAACCAGGCGGAGTCTGGGGACTTTGCTCTGAGTGAGTTGGATGCCATGGCGCAGCTTTGAGCAGAGGAGGGACCTGGTGCGTATGAGGTTCCAGCCAGACTGTCCAGGCTACTGGATGGAGGATACATGGCAGGAGCAAGGGTGGAAGTGGGGAGCCCATGCAACCTCATCCTCACAACAGCCCTGGATGGTGCTATCAGTTAGGGGTGCTTTTGGCTGCGGATCACAGAAAGCCTGTATTACAGGAGCACACACATTCCGGTGTTCACTGTTCTCTTCTGAAGTGTAGGGCTGGGCAGCCCCAGCTCTGGTTTGCCAGGGAGTGAGTCCCTCCTTCCTCCTGTTGTTGACTCTTGCCTTGGGCTCATTGCTTCACGGCTGCAAGATGGCAGCCACTGCTCCTGCCATCACAGTCTCTCACAACTGTGCCCAAAGCAGAGTGGGTGGAGGGAGCAGGAGGGCCTTCTCTTCCTGTGTTCCTGTCTTTTCAGAGTGGAGAGTCTTACCCAGAATCCCATAGCAGACATCCTCTTGGCCAAAACTGGTCCAGAACTACCTACATCCATTCCAGTCCCTGGTAGAGGAGAATGGGTAGCCTAGACTGGTGTCATCTCCTGGAGCTGCTCCAGTTGCCTCCTGGACATAGTTGAGGCTCCATGCAAGGCAGGAAGAGGGAGGGCTGCTGGCTTGGCCACAGGCAGTGCTGGCTCCAGGCAGGTCGCACAATTCTCATTTTATAGACTGGGCAACTGAAGATCCGAGAAGCAACAGGGCTTATCCCAAGGGTGCCCAAGAGTGAGGGGCAGAACCAGGACTTGAACTCAGGCCCATGAGAGGCAGTGTGGTGCATTGGTTAAATGCCCAGGCACTGCAGGCAGGCCAAGCGGCTGAGTCTGTGAATCTTAGCCCCATCATTTCACCCCTCAGAGTTGAGCCTCAGTTTCCTCATCTGGGAAGTGGGTATAACAACAAACCCATAGAGGAGGAATGAGCATTCAATGAGGTAATGCATGTAAAGTGCTGAGCTCTGTGTCTGGGACATAGGAAACACTCAGTACATTTAGTGACCAAGTTCGTGAGTTATTGTTCTATTAATATTATTAGCAGTAGTGTTCTTTTCACTGGGCCAGGCCACCTCTCACAGCGTTGTTTGCTTTCCCATAGATGAACTCCGACTCATGCCAAATGCTGGTTGAATTTTCAGCAGGTGATTGAGGCAGATTACCCTGTGCTTGATAGAACTGTTCTTACAGTTCCGTGATAAAGACTCATTTTATTCCGATGTAAAGAATTTATGGGGAGGTGGCAGAGAGGTGGGGAGGTTTGTTTTCATCCTTAGTGTTCAGAGTGGGCTGCTGCAGACACAGGCTGCCATCTGCGTGTTCCTGGGCTTCGCTGCAAAGACGCCCAAGCTCCTCTCCGCTCTCTCCCTACCGGGATCTTCTTGTCCTGGAGCTGGAAGGGCCCCGGGGTGGGCGTGGCGGTGGGCTGGGATGGGCGGGGACTGACTGCAGGTCACCGAAGGAGCTGGGCTAGATCCTGGGTGTGTAGACCCCAAGCCGGCCTGGCTTGTTCCAAGTCCTTAAGGTGCAGCATGGAGGAAGGGGCTCTGCCAGGTGTGGCAGGAGTGGGGATCAAGGCAGGAGCTGCCTACTGTGTCCTCAGCCAGCCTCTCTGTTCGGTCCCTGATCTGAACCCCACCTTCCTCCTACATCACCACCATCATAAGACACACCACTTCTCATGGGAGATCTCTAGAAAGTCGCCCCTCTCCTGTTCCCTGTTTCTGGGAGTCTTCCTGCAGTCCACATTGGAGCCTGTCACTGTCCTGCTCATAGCCCAGGGTCTTAGCCTGGCTTGTGGCACCCTCACCAGTGAGGCGAATCTCAACCATTTTCCCCATTCTCCTGCCACACTCTGGCCATACAGGACCTGTGTGGTGACTCCAGGGGGCTGCGCACTGTCCTGTGTGTGGGCTTAGCACATGCCATTGCTTCTGGAATGACATCTTCCCTCTTCTGTCCCTGGCTGCCCCCCTACCCTGCCCCAGCCTTTAAGGCTCAGTGGTCACATTTCTGAGGAGCTCTGCCTTTGGCTGGGCTTCTGGGAATAGACTCTGAGACCAAGATTTGCCTGAAAAAGGTTTATAGGAGTATCCCCAAGTCTGAAGATGTCTACCTCCTCCTCTCTGGAACTTGTGAGTAGGACCTTATATAGCAAAAGGTATGCTGCAGATGTGAGTAAGTGATGGTCTTGACGTGGGGGATTGTCTGGGTGGGCCCCGTATCATCACAAGGGTCCTTGTAAGATGGAATCAGGAGGTCAGAGAAAGGGAGATGTGATGGTAAAAGCAGAGAGCAACTGATTGGAAGATGCCGTGCTGCCAACCTTGAAGATAGAGGATGGGGCTGTGAACCAAGGAGTGCAGGTGGCCCCTAGAAGCTGGAAGAGGCAAGGAAATGGGTTCTCCTCTGGAGCCTCTGGGAGGAGTGTGGTCCTTTTGGCACACTTTACACTTCCAACCTCCCGAACTGTCAGATAACACATCTGTGTTGCTCTTAGGCTGTGACTGTGGTGATTTGTTACAGTGGCAGCAATAGCTACAGTGGCTGCGACTGTTTCCTAACAGGACTTGTCATGTGTGCAACACAACCAACAGTAGCTAATACTTATTGAGCATCTACTAGGGGTCAGAGAGTAGCCACATGCTCTCACTTGTCTCTTAATTTGATCCTCTTCATGGTAACCTTATAAGACAGGCGGATAAATTATTGTCATCCTCATTTTCAGGTGAGGAGGCTGAGGCACAGAGAGGTTAAGTAACTTGCTCAAGGTCACACAGCTGTGCCCTCCCCTGGGAAGTTGGGACTTGAGTATCTTCTTCACCACCTCTTCTCAAGGTGGTTGAAAAATTCAATGAGATAACACATTTAAAGGGCACAGAACACTTGATAACTCTTAGATGAATAACTTCCAAAATAGAAATCTGGTTTGGATGGCTTTCCCTAATGAAATGTGCTCTTTCCTGGTGCCCGAAGGTTCCCCCACCACTCCCTGTCCCGTGGGCAGTCACATTGTGCTCTCTTTGGATCGCTTACCTGTCACTGTGTGTCTTGTCTCTGGCCTAGGTTTCAGCTATTCTGGTCTCCTGCCTTCTTTTCCATGAATTCTCCTTTCATACCCAAGACACACTTAACCTGCACGTTCCTGCAGCTTCCCTCATGGATTAGGAACCGTTCTAGAATCTGCCCGCAGCCACCCCGCTGTGCTCACGAGCCCCACCCTGTCCTCCAGCACCTGCTCTGGCCACTGCGACTCACCTCCTCCCAGATGGAGCTTGCTCTCCTGAGCACTGACATGAGCTGTCCCATGTCCCTGGAATGTTCCATTTCCCCTTCCCCCACTGGCTGACTCTCGCTCACCCTCCCATCTTATCAGAGATGCCACTTTCTCCAGGAAGCACCCCCCATGCCAGTCAGGACCATTGCCCCTTCTCTGCACCCACGTGACCCTTGAGCAGCTTTGTCACACGCTGCTCACATTGTACCGTGAAGGCCTGTCGACTGTACCACTAGACTGCAGGCCCCTCACGAGCAGGACTGTGTCTGTCTCATCTCCAAGCCCCAGCACTGGGACTGCATTTAGTGGGTACACCCTATGTATGTAGAGCCAGGGACCATCATGGTCCCTCAGGATGGATGGCTGAGCAGAAGATCCCCGGGGAGACAGCAGATGTCAGGAGAAATAGACCCCCTAGGTGACAGGAGACCCCTGGGGTGACAGGAGACCCCTGAGGTGATGGGAGACCCCTGGGGAGGTGGGAGACCCCTGAGATGACAGGAGACCCTTGAGGTGACAGGAGACCCCTGGGGAGGCAGGAGACCCCTGGGGTGACAGGAGCCCCCTGGGGAGGCAGGAGACCCCTGAGGTAACAGGAGACCCTTGAGGTGGCAGGAGATCCCTGGGGTGACAGAAGACCCCTGGGGTGACAGGAGACCTCTGGGGAAGCAGGGTGGTGGCTGCCCTGAGCCTGGCCTGAACCTTGATCCTAAGGAGGGAAGATGGAGCCTCATTGAGACCCCAGGGCGCAAACAGTCACCCCCTGACTGAAGCCTCAGGTGAACATGGCCACTGTGGCGTGAAGAACATGAGAGAAATGTCTAAGTAGTCTCGGGTGTTGGCCCTGAGGGGATCCCGGAGGCCACCTCTCTCAGCACCTTCCCCCCACTGCACTTGGAACTGTGACCAAGGAGGGGTGAGGGGCTTCCTCAAGGTCACCCATCAAGTCAGAGGCAGAGCTGGGGCAGGAACTGGAATGTTCTAGGGTATCTTCCAGGCCTTGGCCTGGGCCTCCTTGCCAGCCGGATAAGATGTGCTCTTCAGAGTACGAGAGGGGGCTCTGCAGCCTGAAGGTATGAGTCCCCCAGTCCCTCTAATGTTCTCCTCTCCCTCTGACAGGTGAACCTGGTGCTGGGGGACGGCCGGTCCCTCGGCCTCACGATCCGTGGGGGAGCTGAGTACGGCCTTGGCATTTACATCACTGGCGTGGACCCAGGCTCTGAAGCAGAAGGCAGCGGGCTCAAGGTGAGGGGAGGGCCCGAGGGAGGGAAAGCTCTGTGCTTGGAGCTGTTTGCTGCTGATTTTAAATAGATCTCCAGCAGAGCAATCAGCACCCCACCTTGAGGACTGGTCCCAGCTGGGGAGCCCTCCTTGGCTGCTCTACCTCTAAATTCACAGCTCACAGCAGCAGCAGGGTGGCCGCCTACGCGGTGTGGGCAGCAGGCCAGCCCAAACTTGTTGTGCTGCTGTTTTGCAAACACTGCTGATGGCCTGTGATGGCCCTGACTTCAGGGTTTGTTAGGACATGTGGAGAGGGAAGAGGAGAGAAAGTGATGGGCTGGGATGGGGATGCCCTGGGCAGCTTCAGGCCTGGCATTCAATCCGGACAACCAGCAGTTATCAAAATGATATTACTAGCTCCCATTTTAAAGAGGGCTAACTGTGTGCCCAGTGTCTGCGATCCACTTTACACATGCCATCTAGTTGACTCCTCACCCTACCCTGAGGGGGTAGGGTATTACTACCCACATTTTCCAGTTGGGGAAACTGAGACATACAGAGGTTAAACTGACCTGTCCAAGGCCACACAACTGGTGGGTTGCAGAGCAGACTTTGAACTTAGGCCCTCTGAATTTCAAAGCCCTCACTTAGCACCCTGCAGGGCAGCCTGGGAACTCACTCAGAGAGACAAGACTCTGCTCAGAACGCTGGACCCAGGACACTAATCACCAAATTAAAGAGTACCATGTGTTTGGGCTAAATCCTGATGCCAGGGATGCCACAGCAGCAGCGATGTGGAGTGGTGACCATGGCACAGGTGGCCTTTGAGCCAGGCCATGGGGAGTGTGAGAGAGAGGGATGGGTGAAGGGGAAGGATGGGAGTGGCTGGCCGAAGGACCACGCGTGTCTGACTGTTGGTGACTGACTAGATGGATGCCTAGTCTGTGTGCAAAGCCAGGGGAACGAAGCACATGATGAGGTTGTGTCTTTGTAACAAAGGGCCTTCCTTGCGTGCCCTGGTATCAGGAGTTTTCATTTTCCACATAGACAAGAAGAAAAGGTCATATGTGGCCACCAAGTCACGTCATGGCAGACAGGCTAGAGTACAGAGACGATATGTCCGTCAGGTTCTCTTAGGAAACAGGCATTGTGGGAAGAGCTCTGGGTTTGCAGTAGGGAAGACTGGGTTCAAGTCCCAGTTTTGTTGCTTTTGCTTACGTAGCTGTGTGACCCTGGAGAGTCCCTCCACCTGTCTGGGCTTCCCTTTCCTGTATAATACTAAGTAAGCCCTCACCAGACACTGAACCTGCCGGCATCTTGATCTGGAACTTCCCAGCCTCCAAAACTGCGAGACATAAATTTCTGTTGTTTATAAACTACCCAGTCTATGGTACTTTATTATAGCAGCCCAAAGGGACAACAGACATCATCATCATCATCATCATCATCATTGTGGACATAATCATTAACATCTACCTTGTCTCCCCTTTGCCAGTTACTCTTCCAAGTGCTTTACATCATTAACTTGTTTAACCTTGCTTCCCATTACTATATAATAATAATAGGTAACATTCCTTTCTCAGGGTTATTGCAAGCTCAAATAAGGAATTCTTATTAATTATTATAGTAAACATTGCCATAGATTGTGTTCCTCCAAAATTCATGCATTGAAATCCTTACCCACAAGCTGATAGTATTAGGAGGTGGGGCCTTTGGGAGGTGATTAGATCATGAGGGCGGAGCCCCATGAATGGGATTAGTGCCCTTATAAAAGAGGCTCCAAGAGCTGCTTCGCCCCTTCCGCCATGTAAGGATACAGCAAGAAGGCACAGTCTGTGAACCAGGAAGTGGGTCCTCACCAGACGCCAAACCTGCTGGCGTCTTGATCTTGGACTCCAGCCTCCAAAACTGTGAGATGTAAATTCCTGTTGCTTGTAAGCCACCCGGTCTATGGTACTTTGTTATAGCAGCCCGGATTGACTCAGACAAACATCATTATCATCACTGTTACAGACATGGTAATTTACATGGAGCATGTGTCTTCTTTCCCAGGTGCTCTTCCAAGTGCCTTACGTTGTTAACTTGTTTAACCTCATGATACTCCCGTGAAAGTAGGTTCTGTTGTGAGCACCATTTTATTTTTTATTTTTGCAGGTACATAGTAGGTGTGTACATTTGTGGGATACAGAGATGTTTAGATACAGGCATGAGTATGTAATAATCACATCGTGGAAAATGGGGTATCCATCCCCTCAAACATTTACCCTTTGGTGAGCACCATTTTACAGGCTCAGTAGGTGAGACTCGGAGAGTTGCACAGCCTGTGAGAGGGAAAGCCAGGATTTCCATCCAGGAATGAGGAGTCTGGTTCTAGACCTGTGCCAGCCAGATAGGTAGGAGATGTTCCACAGTGTCGGCCGGGTCTAGTTGATTGTGAAACGTGTTGGATCTAGGTGCTTGCTTTGCTTTTAGCAGGTAGGAGTGATGCTTTGTTGGGACTCCAGGGGGAAATAATCTGATTATATTCTGTATGGAATTTTTGCTTAATAAATTTATGTTGGAATAATTTTAGACGTAGTGAAAAGTTGCCGAGAGTTCCTGTTTATCCTTCACCCAGCTTCCTCTAATGTTTACATCATGTATAGCCGTGGTATATTTGTCAAGACTGAGAAACTAACATCCGTATAATATTGTTAAACAAACTACAGGCGTTATTCACAGTTTCTCCACTCATGTCTTTTTTCTGTTCCAGGATCCAGTCTAATCCAGCATACCACGTTGCTTTTAGTCTTTATGAAGTTTAACTGCCATTTATTTTCCCCAAAAACTTAAAGATTAGAGGCAGTTTCTAAACACAGAGTAAAGCTTTTGAAGAAGTGGAGGAGACTGGGGAGAAGGAAAATGGGGGCAGAGGAAAAGAGATGAAGCCGGTTGAGGGATTCCCCAGAACGCCTGCTGCATGGGGCTTCAGGCCCAGCTACAGGCAGGACGCAGACTTGGCTCTGAGCTTCCTGGCAGCCAACACAGAGAGTGAAGCAGGTCAGTGGTGTCTGTAAGAGGAAAACAGACCAGCTGTGTTTGAAAACCCTAGTTATTCTTCCTTCTGAGGCCTCAGAACAGTTTTCCTCTGGTCCGTCCTTGAGAGGATGTTGTGTGGTGCCATAGTGTCCTTGGTGACATAAATGTATGAAGAGTTTACATACCTTGTGAGCGGTGAGTACCCTCTGATTAAAACCACATTAAGAGAAAGGGAGAGAGGGAGCCTTCCAGAGAGACGACATGGTAGGTCTTGGCCTGAGAGCACTGAGCATCTCGCCCTCTCTCTCTGATTACTGGTGGGTGACGTCTTTTATTATCATGTTACCCTTTCATTGAGGAGTTGCTGTGTCACATACTGCGCTGAATACTTCTTATTCATTATCACATAATTTTTGCAATGATATATTTTAAAAAAGAATGTTCTTCTTGCCAATTTATAGATAATAGATTTAGGAGCAATGTTAAGCAACTTGTCCAAGGCCACCCAGCTAAGCGCTAGAGCTGAGATTTTAACTCACGCCAGCAAACCCCAAGTCCACGTTCTTAACTACTATGGTATAGTGCCTCCCAGTCCTCGGTTTACAGCTGAAGAAACCAAGACTTATAGACTTAAACTGAGTTGCCCAAGATCAAATTCTTTCTGTTACCAGAGCTGTTATTTAAACCAAGACCTGACAGAGCCTGGGGTTGCCTTGTGCAGGGAAGGACAGGAGCCCCGGGGCCTCCACTGACCAGCTGTGTGAAGGTGGGCGTGTCCTTCCCCTCCCTGGGCCTCAGTCTCCCTGCTTGGACACTTGGGCGAGGTGAGCTCTGAGGACTTCCCTAGATCTGTACATTTTCCTGGCCTGAAAAGTTGCAGAGAGTTCTCTTTACATAGAGTAAACATTTTGAATGAGTAGAGGATATTGGGGAGAAGGAAAATGGGGGACAGGGAAAGAGATGAAGCCTCGATGAGTGATATTCCAGAACACCCTGCTCTGTGGGGCTGCAGACCCAGCTACAGGCAGGACACAGACTTGGCTCTGAGCTTCCTGGCAGCCAGCACAAAGAGGGTGCCCAGACACCAGGAATGTACTCCTGTCTGTTTCACCTATAGTTTTCATGTTCACAAAGAGATGCCAAAACCAGTAACCAGCTGATATATCCCTCTTTTGTGTGGAAGGATGTGGACATTCCATATAGGCTAGTGTCTGTGGTTGTCTCTTGCTTTTCCTCTTCCCATTTTGTCTGTGAGTATATATACTTGTGACTCCTATAAACTAACACTGTACTTTGCAGCTTCTGAGCTGAGCAAGACGGACACAGTCTCTGACCTCCTCAGCTTATATTCTAGTAAGAAAAATAAAAACAAATTACACAACTGTATATTTAGTTACAATTTTTATAATACCAAGATGGCAAAGCACATGGAACCAATTGAGTGTATGCCTAGGAAGACCAACCCTGGTCTTTGGATACCTGGGAAGGCTTCCTGGAGGAGGAAGCATTTCGGTTGAAATTTAAAAGAGAACAAAACTAATTATGTGAAAGAGGAAGTGAGAATTCCAGGCAGAAAGAACAGCAAATGCCAAGTCCCCGAAGTGGAAATAAGTGTTCCAGTGTGCAGACGAAGGCCCGTGTGGCTGAACGTGGAAAGCCAGGTGGGGAGAAGATGTCTGGTGATGCTGCTGAGGAAATAGCCCGATCGCACAGGAGATGTAATTCACCCAAGACTGTGCAGCTGTGAAAAGACGATGATCAAGATCTGCAGTTATTAATGTGGAAGGATGTCTGTGGGCTGTTACTAAGTGGGAAACACGGGCTGCAAAACCACATAGCTAACAGGATTTCATCTGTATTCTATATGAATGCAAAAATATGCATAGAAAAACATCTATGCCGGACACACACCACAGTGTCAACAGTGGTTATCTCAGGTGGTAAGATAAGGGATGATTTCCACTTTTTTCTTTATGTCCTTAGGCGACGTCTGAATGGAGCAAGTATTCCTTTATAATCTTAAAAACAGCAACAATAAAGCGATTTCCATTCGGAAACAAGGCAGAGAAAAAATATTCCGTAGAAGTTTCCACTCACTTTCGTTTGCTTCTCAGTTGCAGGCAATCAAAGGCTTTATTTGCTCATAAAATGCCTGCCTTCAGTAAAGTACTTTCTATCTTCAATCCCCTCCACGGTAAAGCATTTCATGTTCCTGCCGTTCATTGTACTTTCCCCTCCAAGGCCCCTTGGATATGCTAACACCTGCCTACACTCACTTGGGCATCCAGGACTGATTAATTCTGTTTATTGCCAATGCACTTTCAGTGGAATTAGGCATATTGAAATGGAAGAAAGGGGCTTGGCTACGTGGGCAGTGGAGCCAAGAAAAGGCTTTATTTGTAAATAGGGCTCCTTGCTGCTGTGCAGAGCTTCCCTTAAGAGAAAATGTGCCTTTCGCTTTGCTTCCAGCTGCTCAGCCCACTTAGCTCCTGAGGGCCTGGTTTGAGTCTGGGGTTGGGGGGGTGTCAGGATGGTACTGCCCTAAGTGGAGAAACACTTGGGGGGTCAGGCAGGTTCCCAGCATTTGCCCTGGGGAGGCCCCATGGAACTTGGCACCTTCCCACCCCCCGCAGTGGGGGCTAACACCCCCGATCTCTCTTATTCCTTTGCACCTGCCCCCCAGCTTCAAACCCCACCAAAGAATGGACCACAAAACCTCCTTTGTTCCTTTAAGGACAACTGAGATTGACTGGCATTTGAAGTTAATCATAGTGATAGCAGTTGCCATTTATTAACCAGTTATTATGAATCAGGCACTGTACTCAACACGTTAAATACACTTTTATTTCATCCTCCCGGTAGCCCTGTGGCGGACGTTAATAACATCATTTAATACATGAACAACTGAGGCTCAGAGAGGTGCAGTAGCTTCCCGGGGATTACACAGGGATCTAGTACCTGGCCTTTTAAGGCCCTCCAAAGGTCATACGCTTTGCTCTGCCACCTTCCTAGAACCCTAACTTAATCAAATATCAAAAGGCTGCAAGGAGAGGAAATAAAGGACTTTGAGTCTTCTTAGAAAACACCAAGCTTCCCAAGCCCAGTGTGGTTCCCGGATCTTGCCTGCCCCACGGCCTCCACACCTGAGTTTCCCTAGGGGTGGGAGCACATTTCATTTCTGCTCATGGGGGCCAGCTGCCATCCTGGATGAGGCTCCTTGGAACAGGATCTCTGTTCCCATGAATGTCCCATTCTTGGGGTCACTGCTATGCAGACCCATCGAGTGTCTGGTGCAGAAACAGTGTTTCAGTGACTGTGAGGATGACCTGCTGCCCTACAGGTCTACCACGGGTGCTGGGCTTTGCCGGGAGCCTGACCATGTCGACTTCATTGGTGAAGCCAACAGAGCTGGGGCTGCTCCCTCCATGTACTGGCTTCTGCCAGGGTCTGTTCTCCCCACCCACCCTCTCTGTACTGAGTCTCTGGACAGCACCCCTATGCTAAGTGCGCATCAAGCAGCAGGTGATCTCTATGTGTCATCTCTCTCTACCCAGCTCTAGGAGGTAGGAACTCTTTATTTACGTGAAATCTCACTCTGTTGCCCAGGCTGGAGTGCAGTGGTGTGGTCTTGGTTCACCGCAACCTCCGCCTCCCACGTTCAAGCAATTCTCCTGCCTCAGCCTCCTGAGTAGCTGGGATCACAGGTGCCTGCTACCACGCCCAACTAATCTTTTTTTTTTTTTTTTTTTTTTGTATTTTTAGTAGAAACAGGATTTCACCATGTTGGCCAGGCTGGTCTCAAACTCGAGACCTCAAGTGATCCGCCCGCCTCGGCCTCCCAAAGTGCTGGGATTACAGTTGTGAGCCACCGTGCCTGGCTGAAACTCTTTTTTTTTTTTTTTTTTTTTTTTTTTTTGAGACGGAGTCTCGCTTTGTGGTCCAGGCTGGAGTGCAGTGGCCGGATCTCAGCTCACTGCAAGCTCCGCCTCCCGGGTTTACGCCATTCTCCTGCCTCAGCCTCCCGAGTAGCTGGGACTACAGGCACCCGCCACCTCGCCCGGCTAGTTTTTTGTATTTTTTAGTAGAGACGGGGTTTCACCGTGTTAGCCAGGATGGTCTCGATCTCCTGACCTCGTGATCCGCCCGTCTCAGCCTCCCAAAGTGCTGGGATTACAGGCTTGAGCCACCGCGCCCGGCCTAAACTCTTAACCCATCTATAAATTGGGAGCACTTGTTTAATGAATGTCTCTTCTCCCAGATCATGGCTACATGAGGTAAAGAATGAATGTTGTTTGCACCTCATATCTCCTGCCCAAGACAGCACCTGGCACATAGTAGGTATCTGGGAAATTATTCTCGTCTTGAAGAAGTGACTGTGGAGAAGGCAGGCCCTGAGCCAGGTGTCTCTGACTCCAAAGCTCCTATCTTGAGCACTACTTCCTTTGCATCCTGGCCTGAACACAGAACAGAGCAGTCATATTTGTTTAAGAAGAGTGAGTGGTTTTCCCAGTCGTCTGGGTTGTGAGTGGTTGTCTCTCAGAGATGCTTGCCTTTGGGCTAAAGGAAGCTGAGTAGCAGCCTGGCCCACAGTGAGGTTTGCTTGTCACAGGTACTCTCTGGACATTAGGTGCCATCTTCAGCTCTTCCCTGATGGAAGGCAGATGGCGGGAATCAGTCTACACTCACAGATCTCAGCTGCCAACCCTCCATTTTACACATGGGGATGCTGAGGGCCAGAAGGAAGGAAAGGACTGGCTGACAGAAGGGCCCAGAGCTCTGGGCCCCGAGCATAGACCCCCGTTGCGGTGAGGCAGTTTGGCTTTGTCTGCTCATTCCGTCCTGATGCTTCTGCTGGGAGGCGAGAGCAAGCCCGACAGACTTCCCACACCTGCTTCCTGTTTGTCCATGGAGGAAGCGGTATGGTTACTGTGTTTGTTCTGCATTGCTATAAAGGAAGACCTGAGGCTGGGTAACTTATAGAGAAAAGAGGTTTATCTTGGCTCACAGTTCTGCAGGCTGTACAAAGAGCATGGTGCTGGCATCTGCTTCTGGTGAGGCCTCAGGAAGCTTTTACTCATGGCAGATGGTGAAACGGGAGCAGGTGTGTCACAAGGTGAGCGAGGGAGTAAGAGAGGTCCCAGGCTTTTTTAAACAACCAGCTCTCACATGAACTAATAGAGCGAGAGCTCACTCATTACCTCTAGGAGTGCACCAAGCCCTTCATTAAGGGTCCACCCCTGTGACCCAAACATCTCCCAGTAGGCCCCACCTCCAACATTGGGGGTCACATTTCAACATGAGATTCGGAGGGGACTAACATCCGAACTACATCAGTTACTATATAATATTTGTTTAATAAGGATCCTTTAAATGTATTTCATTCTGTGATTATGCCTGATTTTATGGCAGTCCTAATGAAGGTGACAAAAATAATGTCTTAATATTTATGTAATTCCTGACAGTTAAAAGAAATCTCACATAATAAGGGCACCTTACAAGCAACTCTCTGCCTTTCAATTCCACAGCTTGGATGAATGGACCAATTTCTTGAAAGACACAAACTACTAACGCTCCAGAAAGAAAAATAGATAACCTATAGATATCCTATATACTATATGTCCAAAAAATGGAGTTTATAGTTAAAATCATCCCCCCCCAAAAAAAACTCAAGCCCACTTTCATGAATGACTTCCCAACTCATTTTATGAAACCAGCATTATATAATACTAAGACTAGATACATTATAAGAAAAGGAAACCCAGACCACTATCTTTCATGAACACAAATGGAAATATCCTCCACAAAACATTAGCAAATCAAATCCAGCAATCTCTATAAGGGATAATTTATCACAACCAAGAGTTTTATACAAGGAATGCAAGGCTATTTCAACATTTGAAAATCAGTATAATTAACAGATTTAAAGAGAAAAGCCATATGATCAGAAAAATACTTTAAAAAAATTCAACATCCTTTCATGATACTCTCTGAACAAATTAGGAATCAAATCTGATGAAGAGTGTCCACAGAAAACCCACAGCTAACATATTTCATGATGAAAAATTAATGCTTTCCTTTAAGATAGAAATAAGGCAAAATTTTTCTCTCAACTGTTCTACTCAGTATCATACTAGACGTTGTAGTCAGTGCAATAAGTCAATAAAAAGAAATAAAAGGCATACAGATCCAAAAAGAAGAAATAAAACTCTGACCATCTGCATAGAAAATTTCAAAGACTCTGCAATAAACCTCCCAGAACTAATAAATGAGTTTAGCAAAGTCAAAATATATGAAAGTCAACATACAAAAATCAGTTCTACCTCTGGCAATGAACAACTGGAATCCAAAGCTAATAAAAACAATACCATTTATAATAGTGCTGAAAATACTTGGTATACATAGCTAACAAAATATGTGTAGTTTCTGCATGCTGACAATTACAGAACAGAAAAAAAAACTAAATAAATGGAGAGATCTGTGTTCATTGATTGGAAGACTGAATAGTATGAAGATGTTAAATCTTCTAATTTGATCTAGATTCAACACAATTCCAATTCCAATCCCAGGAAGCTTTTTTTTTTAAATTTAATTTTATTTTTTTAAAGATATTTACAAGCTGTTTCTAATTTTTTTTATGGAAATACAGAGAAACCAGAGGAGCCAAAACAATTCTGAAATAAGAACAAATTGGAGGACTCTGTACCTGACTTCCAGACTTACTGTAAAGCTACAGTAAAGAAGATAGGGCAGGCCGGGCGCGGTGGCTCAAGCCTGTAATCCCAGCACTTTGGGAGGCCGAGACGGGTGGATCACAAGGTCAGGAGATCGAGACCATCCTGGCTAACACGGTGAAACCCCGTCTCTACTAAAAAATACAAAAAAAAACTAGCCGGGCGAGGTGGCGGGCGCCTGTAATCCCAGCTACTCGGAGGCTGAGGCAGGAGAATGGTGTAAACCCGGGAGGTGGAGCTTGCAGTGAGCTGAGATCTGGCCACTGCACTCCAGCCTGGGTGACAGAGCGAGACTCCGTCTCAAAAAAAAAAAAAGAAGATAGGACAGTGTTAATGAAAGACTGGGTACATAGATCAGTGGAACAGAATAGAGTCCAGAAATAAACCCACACAAATATACCCAAGTGATTTTTGGCAAAAGTGCAAAGGCAATTCACTGGAGAAAGGGTAGTTCTTTCAGCAGGTGGTGCTAGAACAATTGGCTGTCTATGTGCAGACAAATGAACCTCAATCTCACACTTTATTTGAAAACTCAACATAAATCGTAGACTAAAATGTGAGATGCAAGATTATAATAGTGTTAGAGGAATATATAATATAAAATCTATGTGACCTTCGGTTAGACAAAACATGGCCAATAAAAGAAAAGATTGACAAAATAGACTTTATTAAAATGAAAAATTCTTGCTCTGCAAAATATACTTTTTTTTTTTTTTTTTTTGAGACAGGGTCTCACTCCCGTTGCCCAGGCTGGAGTGCCCTGGTTAGATCTTGGCTCACTGCAGCCTCTACTTCCAAAGCTCAGGTGATCCACTTCAGCCTCTCAAGTAGCCGGGACTATAGGCATGCACCATCATGCCTGAAAAGATACTTTGAAGAGAATACAAAGACAAGCCACAGAATGAAAATATTTTCCAGCCAGGCATCGTGGCTCATGCCTGTAATCCCAGCACTTTTGGAGGCAGATTGCTTGAGCCCAGGAGTTCAAGACTAGCCTGGGCAACATGACAAAACTCTTTCTGTACAAAAAATACAAAACAATTAGCCACATATGGTGGTGCATGCCTGTAGTCCCAGGTACTAGGAAGGGTGAGGTGAGAGGATACCTTGAGCCCAGGAGGTCAAGGCTCCAGTGAGCTATGATCATGCCACTGCATTCCAGCTGGGGCAACAGAGCACGACGCTGTCTCAAAAAGAAAAAAAAAAAAAGAAAAAATATTTTCCAATCACATTTCTAACAAAGAACTTGAAAAGATGCTCCTTAACTTGTGATGGTGTTATGTCTCAATAAACCTATAGTAAGTTGAAAATATTGTAAATCAAAAATGCATTTAGTATACCTAATCTATCAGACAACACCTCTGAGCCTAGCCTGCCTTAAATCAGAACACTTACATTAGTCTAGAGTTGGGAAAAATCATCTAACACAAAGCCTATTTCATAATGAAGTATTGAATGTCCCATATAATTTATTGAATACTATATTAAAAGTGAAAAACAGAATGGTCGTATGGGTACTTGAAGTATGGTTTCTATTGGATGCATGACGTTGAAAAATCGTAAGTTGACCCGTCGTAAGTCAGAGACTGTCTGTATTGAGAATGTGTAAAAAACTCTAAAACAAAAATCTCCAAATGGGCAAAAGATCCAGGAAACTTTTGTGTTGGGATTGCAGTGGTGGACGCATAACTCTGCATTTGTCAAATTCATTGAGCTGTATATCACAGTGTGACTGTATATAAATTTGTAAAACTCAACCAGGATGTGTATGGGAGGGCGCACGTGTGGGGCAGGGGGAGGAAGGTAGAATGCAGACTGAGATGAATGAAGACAGCAGAACTGTTACAAATGATTTCCATAACCACACTGCAAGGGGATAGAGAAGAAAGGAACTGACCTAAGTAGCTGGGAAACATTGGTTCAACTGATCTTATAAGACAGAAACCAAGAAGAGTCATATACAAACACTGTACTTAAGTTGGGAATTTTTTCCCCCCTCAAAAGTATATGGGTTAGGGGCCAGGTGTGGTGGCTTACGTCTGTAATCCCAGCACTTTGGGAGGCTGAGGTGGGTGAATCACTTGAGGTTGGGAGTTTAAGACCAGCCTGGTCCACATGAGGAGACCCTGTCTCTACTAAAAATACAAAAAAATTAGCTGGGTGTGGTGGCACACATCTGTAGCGTCAGCTACTCGGAGGCTGAGGCAGGAGAATCGCTTGAACGTGGGAGGTGGAGGTTGCAGTGAGCTGAGATCGCATCACTGCACTCCAGCCTGGGTGACAGAGCAAGACTCTGTCTCAAAAAAAAAAAAAAAAAAAAAAAAAGTATATGGATTAGGAATTCTGAAATGACTTTGTTTCACCTAGAATTGAGAAAGTATGTAACTATGTTTTAGGTCATTTCTTACTCTGGGAAAAGTTACAAGTAAGGAAAAGGGAAAGATAGAATGAACCCTTTGACACTGGGATTCGAATCAGCCCTATCAGTGTGGACTCATTTACCAAAAGGAAAAAATACTGTGTTGTGTATATACACGGAGATGAACAGATACAGAAATAGATGCAGATACAGATATGTGTGCATGCATGAGTCACTATACGAATTTATCGTTCCTCTATCCATTGAGAAGGAACTGTAGACTGGGATACCCTAATAAAAATGGGTACACCTAGCACCTGGATCTTGGTTTCTAAATACTGTTCTTCAAATAAAGGAACCAGGCTCTTTGTAGGAGTGGTGGATTCCAGGTCTAGGGCAGGGAAAACAGACAAGGTGAACCTGGGATTTCTGGTGCCAGAAAGTAAAGACATGCTATAAAGTAAACAAACAAATAAGCATATCAAATGCACACAGAAGCCAACCTGAAAGCACTCCCTATAGGCAAAGGAGAATAAAATAAGCATCCAGGAGGCCATGCTAATGTCATTACGTAATTAACTGAATAAATAGATAAATGAGGGAGAAGAGACAATTCTTCCTTAAGGAAGAATGGAAATTTTCCTTTCCCATTAATAAATGTAAAAGGAACATGGGAATAGAAAATCACCCTTAGAACATTACGTTTTGGTAATCATTTCTGTGGGCAAGAGTCACAAGTAGATGCTAAAAAGTAGGCATGAGTTGGCCAGGCGTGGGGGCTCACGCCTGTAATCCCAGCAGTTTGGGAGGCTGAGGCAGGTGGATCACTTGAGGTCAGGAGTTTGAAACCAGCCTGGCCAACATGGTGAACCCCTGTCTCTACTAAAAATACAAAAATTAGCCAGGCATGGTGGCAGGTGCCTGTAATCCCAGCTACTCGGGAGGTTGAGGCAGGAGGATCGCTTGAACCCGGGAGGCAGAGGTTGCAGTGAGCCGAGATGGTGCCACTGCACTCCAGCCCAGGCAGCAAAGCCAGACTGCATCTCAAAAAAATAAATAAATAAATAAATAAATAAAAAGATGGGCATGAGTTTAAGCAGAAAGGGATTTTCTGTGTGTGGTTGCAAAATATCTCTATCACTGTACTTCATAATTATACAGGGAAAATAGTAAGTTTACAGTGGCGGATTCTGGCAGTCACCCTTAGCAGAGCGGAATATATATTTTTTAAAAATCTTTACTGTGTTTTCCAATTGCAAAAATAATACTTGCCAGTTGTATAAAAGAGAAACAATTTACCAGGGATGTGACAGCTGTCAGCAGGTGGCATGTCCTTCCAGATCTCTTTTGGTCTGACCGGCTGTACACAGTGACTTGGGATCCTTCTCGTTTGTTCTGTTCCTTTTATGATTCAACCATCAAGTTCTTAGATAGTTGCTTCCCTTCTTCTTCAAAACCTGACATCTCTAATTTATAAGACTTTGACTAAGTTGTTGCCATTTTAGAGTATTGAGATGGGCCTCCTCAAAAGTAGAAGCACAGAAATGTAGCAAACGTGTCTTTTTGCGGGCCTGGTGTTATCATTTTTTCCTATTGTGATTCCAAATCTATAACGTTGTCCCTTCTGCTGTCAGAGAAGAAAATGCAGGAAGGAGAAACTACAAAATGTCTCCTGAGCATGTTTGTGTTTTCATTTTCCTTGAGCAGCGGAGTTTGGAGAGGGCTGTTTGATGGTGGCAGACGGGGTGGCCCTGTCCCTCCCTGGGTGCCCCAGGGCCCAGTGAGTCTTTCCTATTGTTGGAGCACTGCAGGCACTTTGGTGGGCACCAGATGCTGGCAACCCATGGACAGAGCGAGCACCAGCACCTAGATTTGTGTCTGCGTCACTCTGCATGCAAATTACGTTGAATGGGGAGGGTGGGAGTGGGAGACAGAAGGCAGCAAAGAATCCTGGTGCTCCAGGTGTTGTGCTGGTGAGAGAAATGGTGGCAGCCAGTATCCACTGAGTGATTATTCTAGGCTGGGCACCCTGCTGAGCACTTTTTATGTTCCACCATAATGAATCCCTAAACAGTCTCCGTGGTAGGCGCCATACCGTCCTTCACTGAAAGATGAGTAAACTGAAGCTCAGAGAGGGCAACATTTGCCCAAGGTCACACAACAAGGAGGTGATGGAGCCGGGATGGGGATCTGGCTCTGGAACCTCCCTTGTTAGCCCCATAGCCCTGAATTTGCATGATGGAAACTCAGGCTGACACCCCTTGGCAGCCAGGCAGCCAGCTCTCCCCACTTCTGCCCGGTTCTCTGCCGTCAGCATGTTGGCGACACCTGCCCCGATGTTTCTGCACACTCTGCTTTTAGATTTGGAACCTGGAGGATTCTTCTGGCCATTCAGGATGTGTTTAAGTAAAAGCATGGTGAAAATGGCAGAAGATACAGCAGCATGCAGGTAGTGGTGATAACAGGAAACAGTAATGATACATTTTTTAATTTTAATTTTTATTCTTTACCTTTCCTATGTTGCTGAGGAAATAGTAATGACAGAAATAAGTCATTCGGGCAGAGCAGTCTTCTAGTTATTTCTAACATTGCAGGAATAACAACAGCAATTGCTAGCATTTTGGGAGTCCGCCCACTGTCCCGCCATGGTGCTTAGTGAGTGCTGTGCCTGTAGTGAGTCATTTAATCCTTCCAGCATCCCTGCAAGGAGGCTCTGGTATTATCCCTATTTTGGAGATGGGCAGCCGAAGCCCAGAGAAGTTAAGTAACTTGCCCAAGGTCACACAGTTAATAGGAAAAAGAGCTGGGATTCAAACCCAAGTAGGTCTAGCACTTAGTCACAGAAGTCCCATTCTCATCTCTTCCCTCTCCTCACACCTTCTCTGGTGAACCCCAGAGGCTTTTACAGAACTTAGACAGGTCATCTCTTTGTGAAGTGGTTCTCAGGCAGACTGGGGGAGGGACGCAGGGCAGGGCCTTCCCCTGTAGGCAGCTTGAATTTACTGCTTTGTGAAAATGAGGGAGGAGCGAATGGTCTTTACTTGGGGTTTTCCTGTGTGTGTGGTGTGTGTGTTCATGCGCACACCCCCCCCCCCCACACAGTGATATTTCTGATGTCTCCGTAATAACAATGCCACAAAAGCAACTATTTATGGATGATTCGCTGCGGGCCCAGCCCTGTCCAGGCGATTCCTCGGAGTCATCTTGCTCCGTCCTCTTGGCAGCCCCAGGAGGATCTCCTGAGTTTCATCATGCCCATTTCACTGATAAAGAACCCGAGACTCAATGAGATTAAGCAGCTTGCCCCAAAACATATTTTTAGTTGGCAGAGAAGCTGCGATTCAAAGGCAGGGCTCCCCAGGGCCACGTGCCTCACCTCTGTGCTGATGCCAACAGGGATAGCTGAGCACAAAGTCATAGTGCCTCGGACTGGCAAAGGACTTTCTATTTTACCTTGGGAGGGTTTTGCCCATGTTTCTCTGACCCCAGATCCAGTGCTTTTCCCATTCCCAAGGGCAACAAGTCATCGATCTCTTGCATGCCCATGCCATTTCTTTAGTATACCTGTACACATGTTTGCACCTATGCGGTTGCAGCCGGGCTCTGCAAGAAGGGATAGTTAGCTAATGCTGAGAGTCACTTAGTGCTGTGTCTGCCATGGGGCAGAAAAGAGGGACCTGTGGCCCAGATGATTCAATGTCTGTCATTCCCACATGAGAGCATGGGCATAGCTTAACTTTTTAAAATTATTTAATTAAGAATGTATGACTAAAGCTGTATCTCAGCAAAAAGTAGTTTTTTTGGGGAAAACTAGTAATAATGACAATAGCAGCTACTTCTGACACTGTGTGCTAGGGGTGGTGATGACATTCCCCGGTGGTGTTGCATGGTATGTAAAACCTGTCTTGTCACTTTATCACCCTGAGACTCGGTTTCCTCATTTATAAAGCTGGGGTAATAATACCTCTTGGAACGTGGTGAAGATGTAGCCAGAGAATCTCTAGCAAGCACTTGATGCAGATAAAAGTATTTTTTTTTAATTCGCTTTAAACATTATTTCTGATTTTCAGTATAACCCTGTAAGGTAATCGCATGAGTCTTGCTTGAGGCTCAGAAGGTGGAAGTGATTTGCCCAAGGCCACTTTCCCGGAAGGGGCTGGCCAAGGTTGCAGGCTTGGCTCTGTCCTCTAACAGTAGGTCAGGGCAGTTGCACAGTGGGGCCTGCCTCCCAGGCTAGGGGACAGTCTTGCATTGTCCCTCTGGGGTGGAAGAAACTCGAGGCTGATCCTGCCTGTCCCTCTCTGGCACTCCAGCGCTGGCCCCACACAGCCCCTGCTTTCGAGGACTCATGGCAGAGCAGCAGCCTCTCCAGTGCCTGGTGGTTTTGGGGCCTCGAAAATCCCCAGGCTTTTTCAGCAGAAGCTGGGATGACAATTTCCTTGTCCTTGCTGAGGTCCAGCTCAGATAACTGGGCTTTGCCTCCTGACCAGCACCTTTTGCTGGAGTGGGTTTTTTCTAATGAGCCATGCCCTTCGGACTGCCTATCCCTGAGGTGCAGTGGCCACCTCTCCCTCCTGGGCGGGGGTCCACAACTCCTAAGCCTCAGAGTTAGCTCTTGCTTCCCTTCGTAGAGACTGTAAAGGAGCCGTGCTTCCCAGGCTGCTGCAGATTCCAGATTCTGATAATACTACTACTAATAGTACCACCTATATCCTACGTACTATATTGTCAAGACAACATGAGCTATTGCACATAAAGCCCCTAGCCCAGTGCCTGGCACGTGATAACCAAAGGAAAAAAAAAGAAAAAGGTAGCAATAATTGTCTAAGCAATTTGCTTGTGGCAAGACTGATCTGCAGTTACATCTGCGATGCTCAGATAGCTGATGAATTGACACTGATGATGAACGTCTTTCCCAAGGAGCCGGAAGGTGATTTATTTCCCAAGAACCTGCCACAGGCTGAGTGATTGCTGTAGCCCCTGCCCCCCACCTACTTCCGGCTGTGCCACCTTCTCAATCCTTCCTTACAATATTCTCTTAGTTGGATTTTTGAAATGGCCTCTCTGAATGAGTGTTTAATCAATTGCAGAAGTTCAAGATGCTTAGTCCTCCGGCCTGGTCTTTACAGCGGCCCTTGCTAGGGTGGTGATTGCTGCCAAAAAGACTTAATTTCCCTGGGCAGGCCCATTAGAGCAGAGCTCACTTGCAGCTTGGCCACAGGAAAAGCTGAGATTATTTGTTCGTGTGCTCAGGGTCCCTGTGAACCGTTCTGTCCACTAGAGAGAGGCTGCTAGCTGGGGATGGCTGTGGGCTTTCCTTGTCATCTCATTCCCAAGTGGCTGAGCAAGGGTCCTGGGATGGGGTAGGGGCTTGAAGAGCTGACTGGTTCTGGGAATGTCATTGGTTGCCCTTCTGACTTTACATGTGGTCATGCCGAATTAAATGCCTGCTCGTGGGGACATGTGGTTTCCTGAATCTGAGGTCAGCACGGTCCCCTCTTTCATAAGGGAAATGATTACCAGTGAGCATTTCTTCAGCCTCTGCTGTGGGATAGAACACATGTGAAGGGCTTTGGGAGAGGTAGATAACTATATGGGGCAGTGCTTTGGGCACTTGACCATGCATACAGATTCCCAAGGGACCTTTTCCAGTGCCAATTATGATTCAGCAAATGTGGTTCTTGTGGCTGCATGACCACCGCAGACTTAGGGATGTACAGTAACCACGAGTTATGCTCCCAGGTACTGTGGGTGAGGAAGTGACAAGGCACAGCAGGGGTGGCATGTCTCTGCTCTGTGATGTCTGCAGCCACAGCTGGAACACCCAATATGTGGGTGCTGGAATCATCTGGAAGCCTGTTTCCTCCTGTGCCTGGAAGTTGATGTTGGCTATGGGCTGGAGGCCCCAGTGCTTCCTGCATGGGCCTCTCCCTGTCATCTTTCCACAGTGCTAGTTTGGGCTGCCTCTAAGCATGGTGGCTTAGGGGGGGCTTTCCAGGGGATGGGTGCTGGGAGAGAGGTGGGTAGAGGCTATATTCGTTTGGTGGCCCAGTTTCAGAAGGCATAGAGTATCCCTCAGCTGGGCTGTCTTGCTTAAAGCTGTCACAAATCCATGCAGGTTCAAGGGGGAGGGGGGACTAGGCCCTTCTTCCTATGTGAGTGTCCTAGAGCTGCTATACCAAATGACCACACACTGGGTGGCTTAAAACAACAGAAGTGTATTCAGTTATGGGGGCCAGAAGTCCAAAATCAAGGTGGCAGCAGGATCGCACTCATCCCTCCAACCGCTCTTCCAGTTTTTGCTGGTTCCTGGTGGTCTTTGGCTCGTGGCGGTGTCACTCCAGTCTCTGCCCCATCTTCATGTGGGCTTCCCTGCATGTCTCTTTGCGGCTCAAATCTCCCTCTCCATTCTCTTATACGGACAGAAGTCATTGAATTTAGACTCCTCCCTAAATCCAAGATGATCTCTCTTTGAGAGCCTTAACTTAAAAACACCTGCAAAGACCCCATTTCCAAATTAGGCCACATTCACAGGTACTGGGGCTTAGAACTGGGACGTATTTTGGGGGGAACACAATTTGACCTACTCTTTATGACGGAGTGACAGGGCCCTCGGGGGCACATGAAACTCGGAATATTGCTGTGGCCATTTTTGGAAAAGTACATTCTGCCTCAGTGGATTTGGGATGGAGCCTGAGAGTTTGCGTTTCTCACAGGCTCCTAGCTTTTTTTGATAGTACTCCTGTCATCTTAGCAGCTATAACAGAGTGCCTGAGATTGGGCAGTTTAAAATGCATATAAATTTATTAGCTCACAGTTCTGAAGGTTGGGGGAGAGAGAGAGAGATAAAGTGTGTGAGAGAGAAAGTGAGTGACAGAAAGAGAGAGAGAGAGAGAGAGAGAAAGGTGGAAAGGTGGAGTCATTGTGGCCTAATCACCTTTTAAGGATCTGATCTTTTAATACTGCATGAGTTTTAGTGGAGGACACAGCACAGTTGGTCCATGGACAACGTACGGGGTCCTGCTTTCAAATTACTGACAGTCTAGCGAGGAAGAGAGAGGAGGAAATAGCAAACTGTAATAAAGTTAGACCCGTAAGAAGCACCATGCTTTTAATAGGAGTACTACCTGATAATTGGATAACAATAACATCTACGATGTACAGGCAGTATTCTGGGCACTTGGTATATATCAGTCCTTTTACCCTCACAGCAACCTTATGGTAAGGGTGCTTATCCCTTGTTTACCGATGTGAGGCTCAGAGAGGTTAAATGATTTACCCAAGATGACACAGCCAGGGCGTGGTGGAGCCAGGCAGGCTGCTTCCGAGTCCCTGTGGCCACTGCACGGTCCTTCCTGTGCGGGGACCTCAGGTGGAAGCAGTCAGTCCAGGTGAGGGGGGCTGGTTGTGGCTGCAGAGAGGAAGCGGATCTTGAGCTGGCTTCGCTTGGTTAGCAGGTTCTTGCTGAGCCTCTCTATGTGCCTGACATGCAAGCATGAGCCAGAAAACACATGATTTTTGCCCTTGTGAAGAGTGCTGTCTGGTCAGGGTGTTGAATGTGGAAGATTATGCCAGGCAGAGAAATGAAGGAAGAGTTCTTCCAGGAAGAATTAGCAGGAGCACAGACACAGAGGCATGGGGGTCAGGGACGGGCAGGCGGGCTGAGGGGGACTGAGGGGCTGACAGAGAGGAGAGGTGGGGAGGCAGGGGGAAGGCGTAGGGGAGGAGACATGCTCCAACAACTTTTCCAAGAGCTCCCTGCTGGCTAGATGCACCTAGGGATGCACGTGGCACTAGGAGTGAGTGAGGGTATTCATTCCAAAGTCAAGGAGCTGTAGGTTAAGGCAGATGGGAGGAGGCCAGAGCTTTCAAAGTTTGGGATGTCCAGGGAACTGGGTGGTGCTGTGCACTAGAGCTTTTGGCCCAAAAACCTCAAAGGGTTTGAGCCAAACCCTTTGTTTTTAGTTTTATTTTTCCAGCTACTAAAGTAGTAAGTTCAATACATAATACACACACAAACACATGCAGAAAGTAGGACCCAGACATCCTGCCTTCTAAAGCCAGCCTTTATTACCATCGTTTGGTTTTCGAGATACAATTCATATGCTATAAAATTCACCCTTTTAAAGTGTGCAAATCAGTGGTTTTTAGGATATTCACAGGGTTGGGCAACCATCACTGCTATATAATTTCAGAACATTTTTATCACCCCTGAAACACTCTCTGTACCCATGAAGTCATCACATCCCATTCCTCCCTGTCTTCACTCCCTGAAAACTGCTACTAATCTGCTTTCTGTCTCTCTAGATATGCCTGTTTTGGGCATTTCATATCAATGAATCATAGAATATGTGGCTTTGTGTCTGCCGCCTTTTACTTAGCATAATGTTGTAGCATCTACCAGGACATTCCTTCTTATGACAATAGTGTTCTGTTGTGTGGTGATACCGCATTTTGTTTATCCATTCATGAGTTGATGGATGTTTGGGTTGTTTCCATCTGTTGGCATCTTGGTGTAGTTTCTGTCATTCTCTTCTCTGTATTCTTTGACCTGCTTTCTATCATATACATTGTTTTGCATTTCACATTCTCATCTGCATTTTCCCACGTAAATACTTATGGGTACAACTTATAATAGTTGCATAATCATATTCCATCTTGGGGCTAAATTATAATTTACCTAACCATTCCCTTGAAGTCAGGCATTTAGCTGTTTCTAATTGAAATCAGGTTTTAAAAGGAGCAACAAATGAGAGAAACCTCAGAGGACCTTTCCAGAGGAGATTAAACCGCCTCCAAGCCTATCTATGCCAGCAGACTTCAGAGCCCAGTGTGGGGCAGAAATGATTTATCCCAAATTACTAAGAGGCATGGAACGGACCGGGTGAGATAAAGGAGATTCTTCTCCAGCGTGGCACGGCATGTCTGCCGAGGGCCTAGACCCACTCTCCCCCAGACCCCCAAACATCAAGGGAGATGTTAGAGAAGGCGGGGGAGATGATGGTGGCCTGTGTTATGGCTTGTCTCCCCACAAATTTTTTCATTTAGTTGTGGATTTTTTTCTTTTTACACTTGACAGTATGGTCTTTGTATACAATTTGGAGAAGTGCAGAAAATGAATAAAGAGCTTGAAATTAAAGTTGCCTGGAATTGATTACTTGGAGGCAGCTCGTATGAACAGTTTGGCATATTTCTTCTCAGTCCCTTGAACAGAGTTGAAGACCATATTAGATAGGCAACATTAAGATAACATTAGAGCCCAGGTGCAGCGGCTCATGCCTGTAATCCCGAACTTTGGGTGGCCAAAGTGGGCAGATACCCTGAGTTTGAGACCAGCCTAGGCAACATGGTGAAACTCCATCTCTACTAAAAATACAAAAATTAGCTGGGCGTGGTGGTGCACGCCTGTGATCCCAGCTACTTGGAAGGCTGAGGCACAAGAATCGCTTGAACCCAAGAAATGGAGGTTGCAGTGAGCCAAGATCACACCACTGCACTCCAGCCTGGGTGACACAGTGACATTCTGTCTAATAATAATAATAACATTAGAAAACCTGAATTCAAAAGTAAAGCATGTTCACTGTAGAAAACAGAGAAAACCCTACACTTAGGGAAAACTAGTGCCAGTTTTGTTCTATAACCTTTCAGTGTATTATGCCTACATGGAATATAATATGGATACAAATATTTCAGCAAAACTGGGATCAGACTGTTTTCTTTCCCCCACTTTCCATAACACTTTAGCATTTATCCTGCCAGCAGAGGTGTGCTTAACTATATATATATATAGCATTTATAGATATTTTTTAAATTATATATATTTAAAATTGTATATATATTTAAAATATATATATTTAAAATTATATATATTTTAAAATTATATATTTGAAATTATATATTTTTTATATATAACATTTATATATAATATATAAATATAGCAAAATATATATTTATATATAACATTTATATATATTTATATATATATAACATTTATATATATATTATATATATATAAATATAGCATTCGGATCCTTCACGTGAGAAAGACCTTTGCAAAATATTAACTTTAAAAAAGCATGTTACAGAGTGTGGTTATGTGATCCCATTTTTGCTTTTCTCAAAAGAGGAATATATTTATTTGTCCATACTTGTGTATGTGAAGAGAATCCCTGAGAAAATGTCCAAGAAACTTATCCTGGGACTTTAGATTTCAGGAATGGAGATGTGTTTTTAAGAGAAAGGGGTTTTGTGGGGGAGATTTTTACAGTTTGTATATACCCCCCTTTTTACTGTTTGACTATTTGTACTATGTCATTATGTTATTGGTTTTGCAATTTTTCTAAGTTTAATTGGAAAAAATAATTATATCTGACTAAGTATTATATGACATCATTTTTAATGGCTGTATAATAATTACTATATGGATATACCATGCAGTATTTGATTAACACTAATTCACAGACTTTTTGGAGGGAGTCTAAATTCTTTTTGTAGATTTAAATTCTGTATAACCATGGTTATTTGGTTGGAATTAATTCCTAGAAGTAAAATTGCAAAAGTTTTTGCACCATTTTGTCAAATGCTTCTTAGCAAGTTTCAACCAAGTTGTGCTTCAGCTGGTGAAGTGCCGGATGCCCCACTAACCCTTCCTCATCTAGATGGGGTAGGGGGGTTGATATGGATTGGCTGTGTCTCTACCTACCTCTTATCTTGAATTGTACTCCCATAATTCCCACGTGCTATGGGAGGGACCCAGTGAGAGATAATTGAATCGGGGCGGTTTCCCTGCATACTGTTGTGGTAGTGAATAAGTCTCATGAGATCTCATGATTTTATAAGGGGTTTCCCCTTTTGCTTGGCTCTCATTTTCTCTCTTGCCTGCTGCCATGTAAAACGTTACCCTTCACCTTCCTCCATGATTTGAGGCCTACCTAGTCACGTGGAACTGTGAGTCCATTAAACCTGTTTTTCTTTATAAATTACACAGTCTTGGGTATGCCCTTATCAGCAGTGTGAAAATGGACTAGTACAGGGACCTTTTGGTGTTCTGTTCTATTTGGCTATTCATGAATGTCCACCATGTTTTTGTTACCACAAATATGGTAGGCGCAATAATGGATCCTCCAAAATGTCTACATCCAAATCCTCAGAACCTGTGACTATGTTGGGCTATATGGCAGAGGGAATAAAAGCTCCTATTCAGCTGGCCTTGAGGTAGGGAGATGATCCTGGATTATCCTGGTGGGTCCTGTGTCATCACAAGGATTGTTGAGGTAGAGATGGGAAGCAGAAGGAGGGAACCAGAGAGGTGGCTCTATGAGAAGGCCTTGTTGGCCCGAGGATGCTGGCTTTGAAGATGGAAGAAGGGGCTACCAACGTAGGAAGGTAGGAGGCCTCTAGTAACTTGGAAAGGGCAAGGAATTGGATTGTCCCCCAGACTCTCCAAAAAGGAGCTCTGTCCTGCTGACATCTTGATTTTAGCCCAGTGAGATCTATATTAGACTTCTGACCCCAGAACTGTAAGATAATAACTTTGTGTTGTTTTAAACCACTGAGTTTGTGGTGATTGGTCCAGCAGTGTAGGATACTCATATGATATGTACAATATTACCAACACTTACTATAGCTCTTGCCCTTGGGAGACACTTGGCTCTTGTCTAATATTCTTCCATTGTCTGGTGCTGGCCTCAGTGGTACTGCTTTCTTCTTGGTAGGAGTTGGGGGATTCCCATGTATTTGGAAAAGCAGGTCAATTTCCTTCTTTATGAAGCACAGAAATGGAAATGCACTCTAGATTCTGATATCTGATACACCCCACAAAGGACTGAACCTAGAATTTTTTTGTTTTTGTTTTTTGCTTTTGTTTAAATCATTTTATTTTGAAATAATTTCAAGAATACTGCAAAGAACTCCCATATACCCTTGTATTTGTGTGTTTGGCGTTGCTCTAAAGGAATACCCGAGCCTGGGTAATCTATAAAGAAGAGAGTTTTGTTTGGCTCACTGTTCTACAGGCTGTGCTAGCATCTGCTTTAGGACCTCAGGACGCTTCCACTCATGGCGGAAGGCAAAGGAGAGCAGGCTTGTCACATGGTAACAGAGGGAGCAAGAGAGAGAGCAGAGAGGTCCCAGACTCTTTTTGAGAGCTAGATCTCCTGGTAACTCATTACCATGGGGAGGGCACAAAGGCATTCATGAGGGATCCACTCCCATGACCCAGATGTTTCCCACTAGGGCCCACCTGCAACATTGGGGATCACATGAGATTTGTAGGGAACAAATATCCAAACCATATCAGCCCTTCACCCCTATTCACTAGTTTTTCATGTTTAGCCACATTTGCTTTATCTTGCTATTTTTCTCTTCTTCCTTCTAAAGCACTGGAGTTATCTAGCTCATGCCTCTTTATTCCTAAATACTTCAGTATTTTTTTTCTTTAAGAACAAGGACATTCATTTAACATAATCACAGAACAATGATCACAATCAGGAAATTTAGCATCGGTACAGTGCCATTATCCAATCTGCATTGCCCCAACGTTTGCCATTTGTCCCAGTAATGTCCTCTTGTAGCAGTTCTTTCTGCTCCCAGTCCAGGAGCCAACCCAGGATCACGTGTTGCATTTTGTTTTTATGATTGTTTAGTTTCATTTAATTTGGAACAGTTCCTCAGCCTTTCTTTATCTTCCTATGACATTGATATTTTTGAAACATTCTGGCTCATTATTTTGTAGAATGTTTCTCTATTTGGGATGTCTTATGGTTCCTATGATTGGATTAGGTTATGCATTTTGGCAGGATCATGCTAGCTGTGATGTCAGGTCCTTGGTGGGTCCTGTGATGTCAGTTTGTCCCGTTATTAGTGAGGGTAACCCTGATCACTTGGGTAAGTAATATCTGCCAGGTTTCTGTACTATTTTTCCTTTTATAATAAATAACATATTTTCAGGTGATATTTTGAGACTGTAAATATTCTGTTCTGTGTCAAAATTTACCTACTAGTTTTGCCTGATTCAGTTGTTTTGCAAAATTTTTAAAACCTCACTTGGTATTTTACTGTATAGAGGAGCTTTATCCTGTGATTTATTTATTTATAAGTATAAATATGGATTCATGCTTTCTTACTTTGTTATTTATTATTGGCATTATTTACTTTGATACTTAGAGTGTCCCAGATTTGGGTATGGCAGAACCTTCAGCCTGGCTTCTGTGTCCATTTGACATGCATCTGTCATTCTTAGAGAATTTCCTTACTTTCTGGCTCAAGAAGATGGTTCAGGCTCATCTTGTACTTTTCCTGCCCAGCCTTGAAACCAGCCATTCTCCACTAGGCCATGATTTCTCGCAGTGGGGAATGGCATTTAGATATCAAGGTCTGGGGGCTAGATGAGTTTATTGCTACTGAGGTGTCATGACTAACAGACCTTTTAGTGGACAAAGCTAGGAAATATACATGCCTGCATTTGTATGCACAGTCACCCCTTAAACAATGCAGGGCTTAGAGGTGCCAACCTTCCCACACAGTTGAAATTCACATATAACTTTTGATTCTCCAAAAACTTAACTATTGATAGTCTACTATTGACCTGAAGCCTTACCAATAGTCAATTAACACATATTTTGAATGTTATATATTTATATACCATATTCTTACAATAAAGCTAGAAAAAGAAAATGTTATGAAGACAATCATAAGGAAGAGGAAATACATTTATAGTGACTTACTGAATGTATTGATTCCATAAGTTTACATCGTCTGTTTACAAGATGAATCATCTGTCTGAAATGGTGGTCGAGTATAGCTGCAGACCTCAATCTGTGGCACATATTAAGCAATGCAACTTTTTCTTATAATATTATGACTTTCTCTGCTTCTTGGGAGCACTTCCAGCATCACTAGTGGCACTTCCTAGGGGGTCCTATGTTATTCAAGCTTTATGGTAGTGCACAAGATATGTTGAAAAATATAGGAGAGCCACAAGAGACCACTTTTTACTATGATATGCAATTTACTGTAGAGACAGACTGCTCATGCAGAGATGATGAGCAGCACATGGCGTTTTAAGCTGATACTTTCAAAACTTGAGCACACTGAACTAGTAACAGAAGGTGGCTATGAGATTATTACAGTACTACCATGTGTACTTCTGTAAATTTTATGCAGTTATGATTTAATACTGCAGCTTTTTGTTTGTTTATATTTCTCTTGACTGGGAATGGTGCCATGTATTATCTGCAAGTGTTTGTGTATGTGAGTTTTGATAAATCTTAATTTTTTAGGTCGGGCGGGGTGATTGGCACCTGTAATCTCAGTTTGAGACCAGCCTGGCCAACATGGTGAAACCCCATCTCTACTAAAAATACAAAAAAATTAGCTGGGTATGGTGGTGCATGCCTGTAGTCCCCGCTACTCAAGATGCTAAGGCAGAAGAATCACTTGAACCCAGGAGGCAGAGGTTGCAGTGAGCCAAGATTGCATCACTGCACTGAGCCTGGGCAACATTGTGAGACTAAATCTCAAAAAAAATTTCTTTTTGACTTTAAAAAATAATAGATTTCTGGCTGGGTGCGGTGGCTCAGGCCTGTAATCCCAGCACTTTGGGAAGCCAAAGTGGGCGGATCACTTGAGGTCAGGAGTTCAAGACCAGCGTGGCCGACATGGTAAAACCCTGTCTCTACTAAAAATACAAAAATTAGCCAGGCATGTTGGCGCATGCCTGTAATCCCAGCTAGTTGGGAGGCTGAGGCAGGAGAATCGCTTGAACTGAGGAGATGGAGGTTGTAATGAGCTGAGATCAGACCACTGCACTGGAGCCTAGGCGGCAGAGAGACTCCAGAGGTCTCAATAAATAAATAAATAAATAAATAAATATAATAGATTTGTGTATATTTTATGATGGTAAATGATAAAGTAGACTATCTACATGTATTTTATGCATTCATAACATACCTTTTTCTTAATTTTCTCAGTATTTCTAGGCTACATGGCTCATCTGTTTTTCCAAATTGTCACAAATCTCCAAAGATTCCAATATATTTAAGAATCTGCATGTGAGTGTACCTACACAGCTTAAACCCATATTGTTCAAGGGTCAACTGTATACATATAATACACACTCATATTCATACATGTGTGTACACATATATCTGTATACATGTGTGTACATACATATATCTGTATGTATGTGTGTACATAGAGATATACATGAAATATAGATATTTCAGTATTTGTCTAAAACATGAGTTCACTCATACTGATACCTCCTCTTCTAGGCGACATTATGTAGTTCTTCCTAGCTTCTCCCATTTCTTCAACAGTGAGAAATCAAGATCCTACCTTAAATGTTTACCCATTTGCCCAATTTTACAAGACACAAAAGTAGTTTCAGAATTGCCATGTGAAGTAGAGCTTCTGATTTGTTTGCAGTTTATTTTGTCCTTAAACTGAGGGTTTATAGTCAAAGTACTCTGTTACTTTGGTTAGTTATTTTGCTTCCTGCTTCAGCTGAATTATGTTATTCATATGAACGAGGTTCATTTGTTTTTGCTGGCATCGAATAGGGTTTCCCTTGTCTTTATTGATTTAATTTTACTTTCTGAGTGCTAAAGCATCAAAACTATACAAAAAGGTGCACTCAGAGTATGACTCCCCACGTCTCTTCTACCCATTTTCACCCACTCGTTAAAGGCACCCAAATAAGTTTTTGGTTTATTCCTCTTGTTTCTTTTTGCAAAAATAAGTAGATTTATATCTATAAGCTTTCTTTCTTCTATAAAAGATAGCATGCTATAGATATTCTTTTGCACTTAATTGCACAATATCCTGGAAATGTTATGTCAGTGCACAGAGGTCTTTGTCATTCTTTTTGACAGCCATGTGTACTCTGCTGTGTGGCTATACCATACTTCATCCAACCGTCCTCCTCTGTATGGACATTTAGGCTATTTTCAGTGTTTTACAATCACAAACAGTGCTTCAGTGAGTAACTGTGTGCATATGTATTTTATTACTTTGGGAACTATATCTTCAGGGTAAATTTTTGAAAGTGGGATTCTGTTGACTGGGCGCAATGGCTCATGCCTGTAATCCCAGCACTTTGGGAGGCCGAAGCAGGTGGATCACGAGGTCAGGAGATCGAGACCATCCTGGATAACACAGTGAAACCTCGTCTCTCCTAAAAAATACAAAAAATTAGCCGGGCGTGGTGGCGGGCGCCTGTAGTCCCCGCTACTCAGGAGGCTAAGGCAGGAGAATGGTGTGAACCCAGGAGGCGGAGCTTGCATTGAGTCGAGATCATACTACTGCACTCCAGCCTGTGCAACAGAGCGAGACTCCGTCTCGAAAAAAAAAAGTAGGATTCCGTTAAGTGTTGGACCATCCTGAATTCCCACCAGCTATGTAAAAGTGTGCCTGTTTTTCCATAGCTGACAGTCACTGTAAAGTTTTAAATTTTTTTCTCAGTCTGATAGGTGAGAAATGGTATCTTGATGTAGCTTTATTTTGCAATTATTTTTTTCTTTTTTGAGACAGGATCTCAATCTGTCACCCAGACTGGAGTGCAATGGCATGATCTCGGCTCACTGCAACCTTCGCCTCCCAGGCTAGAGTGATCCTCTCATTTCAGCCTCCCAAGTAACTGCGACTACAGGCATGCACCATCACACCTGGCTAATTTTTTGTATTTTTTGTAGAGATGGGGTTTCACCATATTCCCCAGGCTGTGCAATTTTCTTATTATGGGTGAAGTTGAACATCTTTTCATATATTTAATGGCCATTTATAATGTCTTTTTTGTAACTTGTTCATGTCTTTTATTATCCTTTTGCTCTCAGGATTTTGGATCTTTTTTCCCCTAAAACTTCAGAATTCCTTAAATATTAGAGCTAACTGGCTCTTTATCTGTGGTATATATTGCAAGTGTTCTCTCCATGTGTCTTAGTCAGCTTAGGCTGACTGAAATACCAAAGACAAGGTGGCTTACACAATAGGACTTTTGTAGGCTGGGAAGGCCAGGGTCAAGGTGTTGGCCAGTTCAGTTCCTGGTAGGGGCTATCTTCATGGCTTGCCTTCTTACCATGTCCTCACAGGGCCAAGAAAGGACTCAGGTGTCTCTTCATCTTCTTAAAAGGGTACCAACCCTATTGGATTAGGACCCCACCATTGGATTAGACGGTAACTGTATTTACCTCCCTATCTTCAAATACGATCAGATTCAGGGTTAGGGTAGGAATTTTGGGGGAACACAAACATTCAGCCCATAACATGCTGGTTGTCATTTTCTTTTGACTTTGCTTATAGAGTTTTTAATACAAAAGTTTTATATATTTTATATCTAATTAATCCTTTCTTTTGTTGAATTTGAGTCAGGTTACATGTTTCCTTATGCCCAAGGTATAGATGAACTTACCTATTTTTTCTCTTAATGCCTATAAATACATTTTTCCTTTAGACCTCTGATCTGTTTGGCATTTAGTCTTATGGAGGGTATGATATATTTTATCTTTTTCTAAATAGCTACCCATTTATCCTACTACTGTGTATTAAAAAGTCTGTCTTTGTCACAGTGATTTGTAGTGCCACCTTTATCATACACTAAAATTTTGTGTGTCCTTGGGCCTATTTCTAGTCTGTTTCGCCGTCTGTCTGTCTACTCATGAGTCAGTGCTACACTGGTGTAATTACGGAGGATTTAGAGCAGGCTTTAGTGCCTGGTAGCTTCTCTAGTAGCTTTTCTGTATCAGGGTTTTTCATAGCCATTCTTGCATTTTATACTTTTAGATTTTAAAACAATTGTTTTTATTTTTAAATAACAAAAAGTTTTTTTATTTTTTATTATATTTAAATAATAAAATTATTTTATGTTTTAAAATTAATAGATTTATTTAATTTGTTTATTAATTTTGAGATGGAGTCTCACCCTGTCGCCCAGGCTGCAGTGCAGTGGCGCAGTCTTGGCTCACTATAGCCTCTGCCTCCCAGGTTCAAGCCATTGCCTCCACCTCCCAAGTAGCTGGGATTACAGGAGCCTACCACCATGCCCGGCTAATTTTTGTATTTTTGGTAGAGACGGGGTTTCACCGTGTTGGCCACGCTGGTCTTGAACTCCTGATCTCAGGTGATCCACCCACCTTGGCCCCGCAAGGTGCTGGGATTACAGGCATGAGCCACTGCGCCTGACCAATAGATTTATTTTTTTAGAGCAGTTTTAGGTTTACAGAAAAATTGAATGGGAACTACAGAGTTCCCATTATACCTCCTCTGCCCCAACCCTTCCCAAATACATTCTCCCCTATTATTAACATTTCGTGTTAGTGTACAAGAGGTACATTTGTTATAGTTGATAAGCCAATATCGATAATATTTTTATTAGTCCATACTTTATGTAAGAGTTCACAGTTCCGTGGATTTTGATTGATACATAGTGTCATGTATCAAACAGTATAGTGTCATACAGAAGAGTGTCACCCCTCTAAAAATCATCTCTGCTCTTCTTCTCATCCTTCCCTCAGCCTCAGGCAACCACTAATCTTTACAGTGTCTCTATCAGTTTGCCTGTTTCAGAATATCACATAGTTGGAACCATGCAGTGTGTAGCTTTTTCAGACTGGCTTCCTCCTCTTAGCAGTATGCATCGAAGGCTTTTCCCTGTGCAATTTTATTTTTCCCCATGAATTTTTACTGACTTTTCTAACAAAAGCTCATTGATGTTTTTGTTGGGATAATGTTAAGTACGTAAGTGAGCTGAGAGAGAGCCAATGTCTGGATAATGCCGAACCTTTTCCAAGAAAAGGGGATATTTTATTTGTTGAGTCATTTAGAGTGTTTTAGGAGTGTGTGAAGTTTTCTTCATATAGGTGTTGTACATTTCTTGTTAAGTTTATTCCTTGGTAGTTTTTTCTCTTCTGTTGCTACTATAAATGAGGTTTCCCCTTCCTTCCATCCTATCTTCCAACTGGTCACTGTTTGTGTCTGTGAAGGCTGTGGACCTGAGCTTAAGAACTTGATTCTTGCAGGTCTGCAGAGCAGCTTGAAGCAGGTGGTAGACTGGGTTCTGGGCCAGCTTTGCCCCAGCTGCCCAGGGAGCCTTGGACCTGTGACACCCCTCCTCTACCTCTCACCCTAATTTTCTTTCTTCCAGAATGAGGGGCTGGATTAAATGTACACCATTTCCCAGAGTGTGATTCCAGCAAAAACAAAACCGATTTGTGTTTTTACTTCTCTGTCTTCCCTTTGATCGTAAAAATCAAATGCTCCTTCCCTGCTGCAGCCTATAGAGCTGGACTGCATGTACCCAGCCTCCCTACATGCCCTGGCCTTGTCAAATGCAACCTTTACATAAATGGAAAATGTCTCTGGCCTGTCTGCAGGAACCAGAATGGGGAGGGGACTAGCTTGTTTGTACGCCTGCTCATCCATTGATTTAATTGTTTATTCATTCATTCATGGATTCCGTCAAGTATTTGTCAGGTGCTTCCCATGTGCCATTCAAGAGGGGTGCAGCACACTGACTTTGAACTCTCTGCCTGTAGTCTAGCACGATCTCAAACTGTGGGGAGTGCTGCAGGGTGCTCTGGGCGAGGGGGATTAGTGATACCTGCCTTGGAGTTGGAGAAGGCTTCTTGGAGGAGGTGTCATTTGAGCCAAGACCTGAACGTTCAGTAGGCGTTATCCAGGTGAGGAATGAAGGGAAATATGTTTTGGGCAGAGAAACAGCGTGTGCCGAGGTCTGGAGTGGGGAAAGGGCTCCATCTGTTGAGTGAACTGAGAGATGGCAAGTATGGATGGATTGGAAAAAAAGCAGTGGGGGAGGGAGGTGTGAGATGGGTTGGGAAGCTAAGGCCCCTTTCAGGCTAGGTAGAGGAGCTTGAAAGCTACTGGGGAATTTTAAAGGAGGGTGTGACAAGATCAGATTTGCAGTTTAAATGAATCTGTCTTCTGCATAAGGAAAGTATTGGGCAGGGTGGTGAGAGTGGAAGCAGGAGGCCACTTAGGAGGCTGCGGTAATGATCCAGGTGAGAGACGAGGATGGCTGGGATCCGAGTGGAGTTAGTGAAGGTGGAGGGTTCTTTTGGAAGGGAAGGTAAAATCCATTGGGCTGATGATGGATCTAGTGGGTTTGGAATTTTAGGATTGAGCAATGAGATGAGGAGCCCTGGAGAAGGACCAGGCTTGGAGGAAAGAATTGGAGAAGGTCAGGGGTTTGATCTGGGGCTGTGTTTAGGCTTGTTCAGGATGGTCGCCATTAGACACATGTGGCTAGTGAAATGGAACTTGTGTGACTGGGGGAGTGAATTTTTAATTTTATTATAAATTTAAATAGTAGTTGCTAATCTCTTGGACAACCTAGTTATAGAACATTTCCATTACTGCAGGTCTGGGTCTCAGAATAGCAATTGGTTTGGCTTCAAATCCTGCTCTGCTACTTCCTTGCTGGGTGTCCTTGGGCTAGTAACTTCACCTCTCTGAGCCTCACTGCTGTCATCTATGAAACACGGACCCTTCCATGTCTCAGGTGGTGCCTATTAAGTTCAGAGCTAAACTGTACAAGATAGCTGGCCTAAGTGAGGCACTTGGAGGTTGGTAGTTGTTATTCTTTCTGTGTTTCACCTCTGTAGTTTCTCTAAGTTTACTTTGGAAGCCAGATTTTCCTGTGGGAAGAACTCGGGTTTGACCTTGGGCAAGTTCTTTTCCCTTTCTGGCCTCAGTTTTGATTGATGGCTGGGCTAGAGCAGGCCTTCATTGAAGCTGCCTGTGTGGTGAATACAGTAAGCAGGTACTGACAACGGATCTGCCAGTGTCAGAAGAGGGAACTAGAAGGAAGCATGGACCATATTGGGAGTCAGTGTGCCTTAGCCTTGCCGGGTCCATCCACAGGGTTTCTGGTTAGGTTCTGCCTTGTGAGAGCTCTAAACCAGAGAGGGTTGGGTGCAGAGCTCACCCAGACCCAGCCCATACCGAGCTTGCTCCAGGAACCTTCTTCGTGATTACCTGCATCTTTTTATTTTCTTTTTCAAAATATGGACAAGGTTTACTGACTTCTGAACTGTTGGGAAAAACTAATGTCTCATTAAAACTGCATTGCTCACTTGTAATGAAAGAAAAAAAAACAGCCCATTAAAGTTTTATACCTGACATGGAAAACTATTAAAGATTCATAATTGCAATAAAACTCTTTAATAGAATTTGAATTTTCCTTGTGATAATGCTGCAGTCAACAGGGTCCTCCCTTGAAGCCGCAAGATCCGTTTTAACACAGGCTTGGGAGGGTGCTGAAGGCAATCTGAAATCGGCTTCTTTCAGGCCTTCCCAGCGTGGCTGGTGCAGGTGCACGCGGCCTGGGAGGATGGATTCCTGTCTCCCAGCTCAGCCTGGGGATCAGGTTGTTGGCAGGCTTCTCTCCTAACAACTTCTGGCGAGGGAGCTTGAAGCTATTGCCATTCCGCCACAGGTTCTTCCTGCCAGTTCCCTTCATCGGGCATGAATACAGCACCTACTGAGTGCATGGCTTAAAGCCCAGGCTGGGAGGGGTAAGAAGTACAAGAAGGGCAGGTTAACTTTTCTTAAAGGAGAGGGTGGTATTGGTTTGTGCAGGGGCCTTGCTGGCTGGTAGAATGAAGGCCAGATCCCAGCTCTTGTTACTCTACTTCCTGTCCTCAGCTTCCTCATCTGTAAAATGGGGTTAACGATATGAGCTTCATGGGTGTGGTCAACGTGTGTGGGTCAGTGGAAGCCAAAGGCAGGGCCCTGGGGAAGGTAGGTGGAAAGGCAGGGGGTGGCACTGAGAGACACTCTAGAGGTAGAATTGCTTGATTTGGTTGGTGAGTGATCAATTGGTGAATTCAGAGATAAGCATGACTTTCAAAAATGCATTTATTGCATTGTGACCCCGTGGAGACCCATGCAGTTGCTGTATGTTAGCTACTTGTTTATGTGCTTCATACTTGTTCATTCGGTAAATATTTATTGAGCACCTATTATGTGCCAGACCGTGTTTTAAGTGTTGGCAATACATTGGGGAATGTATTAACTCATTTATCAACCAGGTACTGATGTTATCTCCATTTTCCAGAGGAGGTAACTGAGGCACAGAGAAGTGAAGTCAATTACCCAAGGTCACACAGTGAGTAAGTGGCAGAGTGTAGAATTAGTCAGAGACTCCTGGGTCTGTGCTCAGAAACACACACCAGATGGCCGCTGGCGTACTTTGCGCAACACACTAGCTGTTAGTGGTCTTGTTCCCATTTTGGGAAGGAAGGCTTAGAACAATGAAATTATTTTCCTCAGGTCTCTTAGAGACTAAGAGGGGACTGTTAACTCAGCGAGGTCTACTGAGTGTTTCTGCTGTTCCAAGGGCCTCCTCTCCTCCTGGGGGCTCCTGCGCCTGCCCCAGACCTAAGGGAAGTGAATTCTCTGCTTCCTGGTGGTTGGCCAATTTCAGGGAAATCAGTATCCTGTCCTTATCGAAGCCCCACCGTGCTCTTCTCAGAGCGTCTGAACATGAGCCAGTCGCTCAGTGGGCTGTGGATGATGGAGGAGTCTTTCCTCTGCCTTAAAATGAAGGGCATTCCATGGTCCACCCTTCACTCCTCCATCAGTGGTGACAAATAGGATGCCCATGGTGACAAATAAAATAAAGCTGCCTTTATTCATTTATCCTTCCGTGTCCTCCTCATCAGTGCCCTGCAAGCAAGCTGAGCAATATTAGACACTCGATCACACTTGGCACCTGTCTCTCCTATTTCCAGCACATCCTGTCCCAGTGAGCTCTGGTGGAGGGATGTGAGTGTTTCCACGGTTTGTCCCAGGGTCTGGGCTTTGCCGTTGCCTCGTTTTGTGGCCCTAGACATGTCCCTGTGCTTTCTGGGCCTTGGTCTCTGCATCTATAAGAGACGCCTTGGAAAGCCCCGATGGATACAGCATCTTTGCCTCTATTTTCTGTTTTATTTTCCTGTGCCGTCTAACTCTGAGTTGGCTTCGGTGGGTAGGAAAAAGCCACATTGCAATGAACAAACAAACAGAGCTCTTAGTTTTCTTTGGGAAAGAGTGAGAGTAAGATCTTTAAACATGCTGCCTCCAAATTCACATCACACCAACCAAAGGGAAAGGGGAAGCAAACAGAAGTGAGACCAAGAGAGGAGGAAGGCCAGGTTCCCCCATCTGTTCACCGTTTCCTAAGTATCTCCCACACGCCAGTGCTGTGCTGGGATGAAGGTGGCATAGGGTGGTAGGAAGATGATGAGAAGATTGGGCTCAAAGGCTGGTTCATTTGTTTACTTCCAGTACGACCAGTGACCTTGAGCAAGTCGCTCAACATTTCTGAACCTGTCTCCTCCATTTGGAAGAGAAGCGCATGAGAAGCCATGGAGAGCCTCACGTGTCTCAGGCTCTGTGCAGGGTGGTCCCATATGATTCTCACAGCTACCTGGGAACTGGTGGTAGTATCATGCCCATCTTACAGATGACAAAACTGAGACTCAGGTTGTACTTGAGAGCTGTGTGGGGCCAACTCAGCTGCTATGTCATGGTTGCCTGGCTTTAAAACTAGAGGCTGCAGTGTAGGGATGGGACTCCACACTCCACTGGCCACATGGGGTGACACTAGGACACTAGCAGCAGGGAAGACACCAGACTTGGTTGAAAATGGTTTGTGGACTCTACATCACAGTGAGCATGTAGACTGCTCTTCTGACAGGGCTCCTAGACCCGGGGAAGCTTTCCAACAAGTAGAGGAAAAGGGAGCGAGCTGGACACAGAGAAATGGGAGCCACTCAAAACCAACTCAGATGCTGTGGAGGGCCCCATGGAGACCCTGAAGCCGGTCCCACCTAGCATTTTGGTTTGAACACAGGCTCTGGAGGAAGAAGAGACAGGAGACGATTGAAAAGAGATTGGGAAGATGGGCTTACATGCCCCAGTACATCAGGGTTTCCCAAGTATGACTCCCATTTCACAGCCGTTCCCTAGCCGGATTGCACAGGAATCCGTGCTGCCTCTTCAAATCTGGTAGGGAGGTATTTACTTAACGGGCATGAGGACAATATGACTAGCACAGCCAACCTGGGATTTCACGCTTATTAACGCCTAGGATGAGGCTGAAGTAAGTGGGATGCTGGGTAATTCCCGGGACTCAGGTTGCATAAGTGCCAGGTGCCAGGCTCAGGGTGAGGGAAGTGACCTAAGTTTGGAAGCCACAACACTAAATCAGCCCCCTCAAGAGCCACAGGCCCCAGAAGTGACTGATAACTCCACCCCAGGGTGGCTAGATTTTCAGTAATAAAAATACAGGATGCTCATTTAAATTTGAGTGCAGATAAACAATGAATAAAATGTTTTCAGTATATATATGCCCTATGCAATATTTGGGACATACATATATTTTTAAAGCATTTGTTTATCTGAAATTCAAGTTTAACTGGGCATGCTGTATTTTATCCAGCAATCTTCCCCCAGCCTCATAGAAGGCCAGGTCGATGCTCGTGGAATTAAGTTGTCACCTCCCCTCACTGCCCTCCTGGCCTGGACCCATAGGAAGAGGCTTACGTACAGAAGGATGCCCTTACATAGCTGGTCTCTTGGATGCCAGTTCCTTTAATTAAACTGCAGGGATGAAATAAAGTATGTTAAAGGAAAGATTAAAATTGATTCCCTTAAGCGCAATGAAAGCAAAAGCTATTGAGCAGGATACTTAAGGAAACAAAGCACTTCCGCGATGAAGAGTGCAGCCAGCTCCAGCTCAGAGCAGCAGGTGGAAGTGGAGAAGATTCCTGCCCGGCAGAGATGAGAGGTGGAGCTGCCACATGGGGAGGTGGTTTAGCAAGTTGGGTGCCAGCGAGCCCAGCAGGAACGAGTTTCTCCTCACTCTCAGTGAGGCCTGAGTACCTGGGAGAGCTGCACAGCTCTGCCTCTTAGCATCAGAGAAAGCCAGCTGGGAGAGAGAGGGGAGGAGGGAACTGCAGAGGTGAGATAGGGATGGGGAGTATCCACACCTGCATGCATAAGCACTGACTGAGTGCCTGCTGGGTACCAAGCCCTGAGCCAGGTGTTGGGTCTTGTCTCAAGCTCTTTACGGGGAGACCAACCGGGGTTGCCTAAGTTCTCAAGGGCCCTGGCTTCTCAACCAGGGAGCTCAGAGACATAGAAAGGGAGAAAGAGAATTGCAGATATTGCTGGGGACATTGTGAAAGCATGTGGCATTGAGATGCTGCTGACTATAAATATTTGGAGAAGGACAACCCTGGGCTAGGACTCCCTTTTTACTCCCAATGAAAGTGAGGCACAAAAGCTATTGTGGGTTTTGTGGGGCCTTGTGGTAGAGTTAGGATTTGAACCCAGGTCTGATTGTCTTTGAAACCCTTAATCATAGTGCTTTGCTTTGCTTCCTTCTAGACTGTGAGGGGTCATGAGAGGTGTTTAAGCAGGGAGAGATGTCATCAAAACAAAAAGTTGATGAAATTAATCTGACACTGGTGGGGCACGGTGGCTCACGCCTGTAATCCCAGCACTTTGGGAGGCCAACCAGGTGGATCGCCTGAGCACAGGAGTTTGAGACCAGTCTGGGCAACATGGCAAAACCCCGTCTCTGCTAAAATACAAAAAGTTAGCTGGGCGTGGTGGTATGCGCCTGTAGTCCCAGCTACTCAGGAAGCTGAGGCAGGAGAATTGCTTGAACCCAGGAGGTGGAGGTTGCAGTGAGCCAAGATTGCGCCACTGCACTCCAGCCTGGTAACAGAGGGAGACTCAGTCTCCAAGAAAAAAAAAGGAAATTAATCTGGTACTATGTCTGTGGCCAGTTTAGATGTAAATGCACAGTGAGGAGGATGCCAGCTCGGGAATGTGGGAGGGAGCAGATAGGAACCCAGGTCAGGGGGCTGATGGGGGTGGAGGACGGGGTTTGCTGAAGGATCTGCTCAGGGGGTAAAGGTGGAGTTGATGATGGGATGAAGTTTTCAGATCTGGCTGCTACAGGCAGGGAAAGGATGACAGCGCAGTAGCTTTGGACACGCTGGATTTGAAGCGATATCACATGGTCCCCAAACAGCGCTCCGGGCAGTAGCCCAGTAGTAGAAAGCAGAGGGGCCTTGGGGCTGGCCTGACCTGGGTGTGCAAATGCGCACTCCTTTTCAGTAGCACTGTGACCACAAACTATGTGCTTAACCTTTCTGAGCCTCAGTTTCCTCTCTAGTGAAATGGAGAGCCATGATACCTACTATATAGGATGTTGGTGATAAGGAGAAAACACATAAAGAGACAAAGAAGGCTGGTGTAATGTACATCTCTGAGCTGCAGCAGAGATGGTCCTAGAGTTGGAATGGACGGAAATGCGTGTCTTTTTATTAATCTGATTTTTTTTTTTTTTAAGACAGAGTCTTGCTCTGTCACCCAGCCAGGCTGGAGTGCAGTGGCACAATGTCGGCTCACTGCGGTCTCTGCCTCCGAGGTTCAAGCGATCCTCCCGCCTCAGCCTCCCGAGCAGCTGGGACTACAGGCGCACCACCTCGCTGGGCTAATTTTTGTACTTTTAGTAGAGATGGCGTTTTGCCATGTTGGCCAGGCTGGTCTCGAACTCCTGACCTCAAGTGATCTGCCCACCTCAGCCTCCCAAAGTGCTGGAATTACAGGCATGAGCCGCAATGCCCGGCCTCATCTGATGATCTTTTTAATTGAATTCCTACTGTGTGCTGGGCCCTGGGGAGACAGTGTGGAGAGGCTGAGGGGAAACTCAGTCATCACACAAAGCTGAGCTCACCCTTGATCGTGAGCTAAATGGAACAGGAACAGGTTATCCTGCTCAGTGCAAGCATCCCAGCGCACAGTAGGCATGCAGTAAATGGTAGTGAATGCTTGAAATGCAGCACAGACCCCACTCTGTTAGGGTCACGGAGGCAGAGGCAGCAAGCCTCCCCTGAGCATGTCAAAGCCGGTGCAGAGGGGAGAGGTCAAGTCTGTCTTTGTAACCACTTTCTATACTGGAAACTCCCAACTGGGGTGAGGCATTCAAGAAAAGGCAGGGAACTGGGGAGCAGGGTTTTGATACTCAGTTTTGTCATCCCATCTTCTTTTCTCCCAAGCTCGCATTTGTCTTACCTTTTCCAAATCTTTGAAAAATGCTGGCTAAACCTAGGGGAGTTGATTATGTGCTCTCAGCAGGCCGGGAAACTGGGGAGAAGGAAAAACAGCCAAAAATAACCAGCATTACGAGGCTGCCCTTCAAGGCCTCAGTAGCACGTGACCCTGGGCAGCCCTTTCCCATCCTTGGACATCAGTTGACCCATTTCTGAAAGGAACCCCGAGTTTAAAGGTGCGGTCCCATCATACCCTGCAGCATCTTCCCTTTCAGCCCCTTCTATTTTTGTCACATATTTGTTTTTATTGGAAGGTTAGTTTTATTTTTGCCTCTATTTTTAAATTCCTTCATTAAAAGTAATTTTTTTAAGAGAGAGGATCTTGCTCAGTTGTCCAGGCTGGAGTATGGTGGTGCAATCAAAGTTCACAGCAGCCTCGAACTCCTGGACTCAAGCGATCCTCCTGCCTCAGACTCCCGAGTAGCTAAGGACTACAGGCACACACCACTGTGCCTCGCTATTATTATTATTTTTAATAATAAAAATAGTCTCACTATTGCCCAGGCTGGTCTGCAACTACTGGGCTTAAGCAGTCCTCCCACCTCATTCTTCCAAAGCTCTGGGATTACAGGCATGAGCCACTGTACCTGCCAGAAATATTTTTTTTAATTACAAAATAAAGCTGCTTCTTGTAAGAATCTAAGCCATATGTACTGCTTTAACAGAAAGCTAGTTTTCTCATTTATTGCTCTTTCTTTTAGTAGATTAAAGTGTTGTTTACATTTTAAGGTAATATAAGAATGCGTGGTTGAGGTAAAAACCTCAACAATGTAAAAATGTAGGAGGGAAATTACGGATGTCCGCCTTCATGGCTTGCCTCATCCTACCCCAGCTTCACCCCCACCTTGGCCCTGAGATGACTGTTGTTTCTAGTAAGGGGACCCTTGGGAATGTCATCGTAGACCCACCCACCCCTCAAAGCCATTGCTGAGTCATGGGGATGTGCCCCCTTTTAATGACAAGAGCATGGACTCTGGGTCAGGATCAGAAGGCCAGCACTGCTGTGGACTTGCTGTGTGACCCTCAGGCATCCGCATATCCTCTCTGATCCTGGATGACCTCCTTGGCAGGCTGGCCCAGAGGAGAACTGGGATCTGGGCTGTGAAGTCCCTAGCGTGAATCCTGCAAACAGCCCAGGTGACTGTGTTGTGTGGTGGTCTTGGCAGGTTGGGGACCAGATTCTGGAAGTGAATGGGTGGAGCTTTCTCAACATCCTACACGACGAGGCGGTCAGGCTGCTTAAGTCATCTCGGCACCTCATGCTGACAGTGAAGGACGTCGGGAGGCTGCCCCACGCCCGCACCACTGTGGACGAGACCAAGTGGATCGCCAGTTCCCGGATCGGGGAGACCATGGCAAACTCGGCAGGGTCTGGCCACTCTGCTCGCTCCGATCTCCAGACCCCAGGCCATTTCTGAAAGCCAGTGATAGCCACTTCCCATCCCTCCACCACCCTGGCTCTCCTCTCAGCCTGCAGTCCCCACACCAGGGCCCTCCACTGTCAGGGCATGACCTGGGCACATCCCTCTCCTCTCTTGGCCTCAGTTTCCCCACAGAAAGCTGAAATACACATCCAATTGTCTCATTCTTTATTTGTCCCCAGGCAAATTACTTAACTCATTCTTCAGACCTTAACTGCTTCATCTAAAAAGTGGGGACCATAACCCTGCCCTCATCCCATATCTATATGTGCAGGTGAAAGGGAGGGAGAGGGAAAGAGAGAGATGCTTTGGGGTGTATTTGGCCAGAGGCCACCAGGCTGGATCCCATGAAGAAATCTGGGTGAGAGGGTCTTAAAGTCATAAACTAAGATCCAGTTGCCAGGTGTCTGCATAGTTGCCAACAGTGTAATGTGCCACCTTTTGATCTTCATCAGAAATCTTAGCCCGGTGGCCCCCTGGCCAAATACACCACAGATCATCTCTCTCTCTCTCTCTCTGTCTCTCTGTGTGTGTGTGTGTGTGTGTCTCCCCCTTCCCTTCCTTTCACCTGATTAGTATTAAACATTTTTAAAGTTACCTGCCAACATCTATAAAGACACCAGGTTTTCTATAAAAAAAAACTGGATTTCTGGATGCTTCTTAAAATCAGGAAGTCTGGCAGCCTGAGCCCACATGGGCTGGAGCTGAGCCGCACCTGCAAGTTGCATCTGGGATCTCCAGTTCACTGGCCCCTAAGCTCCTGAGGGTTGGCCCGACCCTGAGGTTGCCAGTCAATCACTATTTCTTCCCTCCACTCCTTGTGTTACCTGCCTGGTCCTGCGGGGTTGGCAACGACTCAAGAGCCCACCCTGGGTGGTTTTGGAGGTGCCGTCCACACTGCTGATTGGGAGACTGGAAGCTGCCAGTCTGTCCAGAGTTTCATTTACCCCTGAGTAGCCCCTAGACTGAACTGGCAGCGAGTGGCGGCCATGATGTATGGTTCTCTCGAAGCTTTGCTCTTCCTGCCCCGAGTCACCCTGTCCCTTGCCCATGCCCATTTGATCTGCTCAGATGCACAACTGGAGACGTGTGTCTTTCCCCACAGGTTTCTTGGCGATCTCACAACAGAAGGAATAAACAAGGTAGGGCATCCTCTAAGGGGTATCCTCTGCTTCCTCACAGCTCCCTGAGTGAGGAGGTCTGGCCAGCCAGAGGGTGCCGAGTGGCTTACACTTCCTCATTCTGATTGGGCAGCCCCTTATCTGCCCACCCCCCATCCCACTTATCTATGACTGACTGCTAGGTTCTGGGCACCACCCTGGCACCAGGGTTGATGGCAGTGAACAGAGCAGACCAGGTCCCTGCCCTCATGCAGGTTATACTCAGCGAAGGAGGTGTAAAGACAAAACAAATTCTAATTAAGAAAGATAGTACTATCAAGGCAAGGTACTGGGGGTTATGAGTGAGAGTAACAAATGAGACACCACACTTAGACGGGATGGAAGGGCAGAGGGGGAGTGGCATGGCCACTCGGCTCTACAACAGCTCAGAATTCCTGGGCTTCTGTCTTTCTGTCTTGCAGCCAGGATTTTACAAGGGCCCAGCCGGCTCCCAGGTGACCCTGAGCAGCCTGGGGAACCAGACACGCGTGCTGCTGGAGGAGCAGGCTCGGCACCTGCTGAACGAGCAGGAGCGCGCCACCATGGCCTACTACCTGGATGAGTACCGTGGCGGCAGCGTCTCCGTGGAGGCCCTCGTCATGGCCCTGTTCGAGCTGCTCAACACCCATGCCAAGGTGACCTGCACCGTGCCTCCCAACTGGCTTCAGCGTTTCCAGGGCTCTGCATCCTGCCCTGCCCCCGCTCCTTTGCTGAGAACCTACAAGGGGTCAGGCCTGAACTGAACCCTGGGCAGAGACCTGGGACTGAGGCAGCCTCCCACCCCTGGGAAGCTCACAGACTCCTGGGGGAAACAGACATTTAAAGCGCCCTGTGATTGGGGCCCTGTCGCAGTGGCTTCCAACGCTGAGTGCATAGAATCACCTGGATTGCTCTTAAAAGGGACACTCGGGCCCCATCCTAGGCTGGTTAACACCTCATATCTGGGGATGGGAGCCAGCCGTCAGTCATCTTCACAAGCCCTCCAGGTGACTGTGCTGTGCCACCAGCTTTGAGAACGCTGCTCCAAGCTGTTTGAGGTCCAGAAACTGTAGAAAGGAAGAGGTGGTGAAATCCACTGGGAAGGGTTATGTTTCGGAAGACTTAACAGAGGAAATAGGATTTGGAGACGAGTATTGGAAAGGGTATTCTGGGTGGAAGGGACGGACAGTCAGAGGCTTCGTGGCTTGAAATGTTATAGTGTGTCCAGGGAGTCACAGCCACGTGTGCTTGCCGAGAAGGTGACAGGGAAGCAGGCGTCAGATGACGTTAGGCCCGGTGTCCAGGTGACAGTGTTTGGCCTTTCTCTTGAGAGCACTGGGGAGCCAGACAGTTAAGGAGGGGAGGCAGGGTCAAGTTTGCATGCCAGTCCTTTGGGGGTAGCAGGACCCCTGTTCCACCTTCTGGTAGCGCTCCCTGCTGAGTGCCCCTTTTGTCCCTGCCTCCAGTTCTCACTCCTCTCTGAGGTGAGAGGCACCATTTCCCCGCAAGACCTAGAACGCTTCGACCACCTGGTGCTGAGGCGTGAGATTGAGTCCATGAAGGCGCGGCAGCCCCCAGGCCCCGGGGCTGGGGACACCTACTCCATGGTCTCCTACAGTGACACGGGTTCATCCACAGGCAGCCACGGCACCTCCACCACCGTCAGCTCGGCCAGGGTGAGCTTCCCCTGCCTTGATCCTGGCTTAGTAGCCAGGGCAGAGTTAAGATGCTGGCTTTGGAGTGAGACCAGCTTGAGTTCGAATCCCAGCACCACCACTTACCAGCTGTGTGCCTTGCCTCTCTGAGCCTCAGTTTCTTCATCTGTAAAAACCTAATAGTTGTTGAATGTCTACTGCATGCCAGGCATGGGCTCTCGGGGACAACAGGTGAACAGGAGAGATGTGGCCCTGCCTCCTGGGGCTTGCAGTCTGGGAAGCTGGGGAAGAAAGGTGAAAAAAAAAGTAGGTAATTAGGCAAATAGAAAAAGATCATTAGAATCCTTGGGAATGCCTCTGGCATGGTGCCCACTCCCGCTGGGCACTCAGTAGATGGTAGTGGACGTGGTAACTTGGACTGTGATTTTTATTCTCCTGAAGAGGCCACCCTTTTGTCTCTGGAGCCCAAGCCCAGCTTTACTTTTTTTTTTTTTTTTTTTTTTTCCTGAGATGGCGTCTTGCTCTGTCACATAGGCTGGAGTGCAGGGGCCCAATCTTGGCTCACTGCAACCTCCACCTCCCCAGGTCAAGCAATTCTTCTGCTTCAGCCTCTTGAGCAGCTGAGATTACAGGTGCCTACCACTACGACCAGCTAATTTTTGTATTTTTTGGTAGAGACAGGGTTTTGCCATGTTGGCCAGGCTGGTCTTGAACTGCTGACAACAGGAGATCCGCCCACCTCAGCCTCCGAAAGTGCTGGGATTACAGGTGTGAGCCACTGTGCCTGGCCCCAGTGTGACTTTCTTGTAGACTCACCAGCCCCCTAGCAAAGCATCTGGCCATCTCAGGGTATGGTTCTGCCCCCCTGGATGCCTGGAGGCAAATGAATCCCAGGAGGCCTTTGCAAGGAAGGGGCAGGAGGATATGCCTTGTTACCTGTCTTGGGAAACAACTGGTTATTAGGTCCATGCAGTGGAAGAGTCGGGGCTGGAGGTCAGGAGAGCTGGCTTGACCCCATACTCTCCTCTGTGCCCTTGTTTCTCACCTTGAGGTCATTCATCACCACTCTTCTATGGAAAGGGAGTGGGGAGAGTAATGTTTCTTAAGCAGGCAGTTGCTCCCAGATGCTGAACTGAGAGCTCTTTCTGGAGGAATCTCAGACTGGAGGCAGATACAGTGTTAGCTGTCTTGTTAAAGGGGAGAGTAGAAGCTCAGAAGTGTGCAGTGGTGGCCATGGTTGCAGACACAGGTGGTTAATGAGTGAGGATGAGCTTGCAGCCACCAGGAAATGGCCACCAGGGAGCATGCACCCCTATCTTTTGCAAACTCGAACTCCTAGTGTGACTTTTCTTTAGCCCTGGGGTTCTAGGTTTCTGAAGGTGATTCTTTTATACTCTTTTACCTCTATCCTTCCCATCCTGAGTTGCCATCATTTCCAAGGGTGCTCATTTCCTTCCTGGGATATCCCCACAAGTTGCCCTGCATTCCTCTAGGGCTGGACATGGCTGCAGCAGAGGCAGTTTCATGTTCTGGGACAAGCAGATCACTTCTGGGGCAGGGAAGAGGCTGTCCTTCACCCCAGGCTCTGAGCACATACTTTGATATGGCATTTGGGTGAGGATCTGGTTTAAGGGTGCAGGTCCTTGGCCTGATGACTGTTTCTGTCTAAGATGGGCTTCACTGAGATTGGCCTTGATAATGTTCAGGCCTCAGCAGCCATGAGCCACTGCTCTGAAACCTGGGAAACTGCAGACTGTGCTTCTGCAATGGTCCGTTTAGAATCAGAGATGAAATATCCAGTGAGTGGGGTGGGATGTGTTTCGGTCTGGGAGGCAAGAGGTCTAGGTTTGAGCCCCAGCCTCTCTGGTCTTCAGTTTCTGCATGGATAAAATGGCCTGGGGTCCTTGCTGGTTCTGACTACAGCAGCCCGAAGCCCTGAGGGCAAATCAGGCTGGAGTGCCAGGAGTCGGGTGACTATCATGCCTGGCAAGGGCTCTAGGCAGGGGTCAGTAGCCCCCAGCTCGGCACTGGCCCACAGCGACCTTGTCCCAGCTCTGGGGGCTCTCCCCTACCTGAGAAGCACCATCTGGGGCCAGTCCAGATCCCAGCTGTGGAAGTTGGCCCTGCTCTGCCAGGGGGGCTCTCACTGCAAGTTGGGGCATCCTGGGGAAGGCAGACCTCAGAAAGGCCATAGGATGGTTTTATACAGAGAGTTTTTCGGGACAGATGAAAAGGGTGGTCCTGAAGGTTTACCCCAAGTTTCTGAGGTGGGAGCGACTCAGAATTTGTGACTGTGAAAGTCCATGGCCCACCACGTGGCACATGCATGTCAGGATCAGGACTCACCTAGACCAGGATGAGCTCCTGGAGGTGATTCGAAGAGAAAACTGTGCAAGCAGGAAAGGCAGCGTGGAAAGGGCACTTGAGCTCGCGGTGCCTTGGTTTCCTCTTTTGCAGAGGGGCAGTGATACTACTTCCCCCAGCTTGTTGGGAGGATTAAATGAGAGGATGCCCATGGGTCCAGGGTGAGTAACCTGCTAGCACCAGCATCCCAGAAATGCTGGCCACACCCCGAGGGCAGGTGCAGCCTCGGTTCTTTCGGACCCAGCCCCACCTGGCTGGTGAAAACTACCTGGAGATGGTACCCAGGGCCTTGGGGACCCGTGGAGGCTCTGGAAGGTGCGAGCGAGGCTGAGGGACTGCCACTGCCCCTCTGACCTTCATCCCACCCAGGTGCCCTCCACATGCACAGCCCAGAGCTGCCTTCCACAGATTCAGCTTCTCTGATGTCACAGGGCTTGGGCCTCCCTGAAGTCCAGGCCTTCTCCAACAGAGGCTTCCAAAGGGGGCCCTCCTTGAAGCTCCGCCTTTCGTTAGCAGGTGTGACCTCACACAATTCACTTCCCTTCTCTGAGCTTGTCTTTCTATCTGGGAATAGGGATCCCAGCCCCACCCCAAAGTAAATGACTGTCTCCTGAAGGCCCTTCAGCAGGGACAAATGTCATTTCTTCAGAACAGTGGGGTCTCCCCTGTTTCCTTCAAGGAGGCAGGCAGAATGAAGGGGTGCTGGTCATGGCGGCAGGGTCTTTCCCTCCCCTCTCTCCTGTATTCCTCTCCAAAGCATTCAAGGTAAATAGAAAAGGGGTTTGGAGAATGTGTGGATTTTGCATGTGTGTGTGCACGTGTGTGTTTGGGGAAGGGGTTGTTGTTGTTGCTGCACCCACCCATTCCCTAATATTTATTTGATGTATCTTTTCTTTTTGCCTTTTGCTCATCCTTCCTCCCCAGGAGCGGCTGCTGTGGCTTATAGACCTGATGGAGGTACCGTCCTTCCTGCCAGTGGGGACTGTGGGAGTCCCTTAGCCAGGGGCCGGGGTAGGGGGCTGTGGCCTTTTCTGCCACCCCCGTATGTCTGCACCCAGTCCTGGTGGGGACCAGGGGTTCTTATTGGTGCTGACTGTATTTCCAGGTCACCAATTCATCAGGTTTCCTGGGCTCTGGAGTGAGAATCCCCTCCATTCAAATCCCAGCCCTGCCACTTTCTTGCTGTGAGACCTCAGGAAGTGGTTCCACCTCTCTGAGCTCAGTTTTAGGATCTGTAAAATGAGGATGGTAATTTCTGTGCCGTGATGTTGAGAGACCCCTTGGCCTTTGCATATGCCACATTCTTTCTGTCTGGAACGTTCTTCTCCCCACTTCATATGACCTGACTGTCTCCTATGTGTGCTTCAGCCCTCAGCTCAGAAGCTACCTCTTCCAGGAAGACTTCCCTGATCCTCCCAAGGGGAGCGACTTTCAGGCCAAGACTCCTCTTGCCCCGGGGCTTCCTTTGGTCACAGCTCTTGCCTCATTATGTCCTATTATAAAAGCCTGTACAGGGCCGGGTACGGTGGCTCATGCCTGTAATACCAGCCCTTTGGGAGGCTGAGGTGGGCGGATCACGAGGTCAGGAGATCAAGACTATCCTGGCTAACATGGTGAAACCCCGTCTCTACTAAAAATACAAAAAAAAGTTAGCCGGGCATGGTGGCGGGCGACTGTAGTCCCAGCTACTCGGGAGGCTGAGGCAGGAGAATGGCGTGAAGCTGGGAGGCGGAGCTTGCAGTGAGTGGAGATCGCGCCACTACACTCCAGCCTGGGCAACTGAGCAAGACTCCATCTCAGAAAAACAAACAAACAAACAAATAAAAACCTGTACAGGTTTCCCAGTTACCCACTGTGACTGCTGACTCTTAAGGGCAGCAACCGCATGTGCGGTTACCATTGAGTCCCTATCCCTAGTACTCACACAGACCCGAGCCCATAGTTTGGGCCTTTATTAATAACAATAGTAGCTGAGATTTGTTGGGTGTTCTTTATGGTACTGTGGTAGTTCGTTCCATTCATATCTTCTTTGACTATCCCAGGAGCTAGGAGTTGTGAGTACTGCTGTGATCCCCATTTTACATAGAAAACCAAAGCTCAGAGAGGAGAAGCAACTTGCCCAAGGTTGCACAGCTAGTGAGTGATGGAGCCTGAATTTGAACCCAGGCCTGCTCGACTCTGAGCTCTGTTGTTATCCCTGCCATCTGGCTGTGATTCTTCCCTGAAGGATCTCACCAGCTCCCTGTTAAGCATCATCTCGTCATCTGTCTGCCTCTCTCCTCCCTTCCTCCTCCTTGTCCTTCCTTTCTGTTAACAAATATTGAGTGGCCGGGCGCGGTGGCTCAAGCCTGTAATCCCAGCACTTTGGGAGGCCGAGACGGGCGGATCACAAGGTCAGGAGATCGAGACCATCCTGGCTAACATGGTGAAACCCCGTCTCTACTAAAAATACAAAAAATTAGCCGGGCGAGGTGGCGGGCGCCTGTAGTCCCAGCTACTCGGGAGGCTGAGGCAGGAGAATGGCGTAAACCCGGGAGGCGGAGCTTGCAGTGAGCTGAGATCCGGCCACTGCACTCCAGCCTGGGCGACAGAGCAAGACTCCGTCTCAAAAAAAAAAAAAAAAAAACAAATATTGAGCACTTGCTGTGTGCTATGTACAGTTTGAGGTGCTGCGGTTACAGTGGTGAACACCAAAGAAATCCTTTCCACGATGGAGTTTAGCAGAGAGCCGGAATGCCAGGCAATACAAAGGATATAGATAACTGAAATACACAGTAAGCTAAATGATGACAAGTGCTAGGGAGAAAAATAAAGCAGGTAAGGGGGACTGGAGAGGGGTGGGGTGGTTAAGGAGTGACCCTTGAGTCAAGACGTGCAGGTGGTGAGGGAGAGAGCCGTGCCCACATCTGGGAGAAGAGCATTTCCAACAGAAGCAGCTGCACGTGCAAAGGCCCTGAGGTAAGAGTATGCCTGGAGTGTCAGAGAATTCCAGGCGGCCAATAAGGCCAGAGCAGAGGGAGTACAGGGGCAGACGTGCTGAGGGCTTTGACTTTGACTCTGGGTTAGATGGGAGCCCTTGGCAGGTTAAGAGCAGGAAACTGATGTGGTCTGACTTCGATTTAACAGGATCTCCCTGATTATTGAGAATAAGTAAGAGCGGGTTTTGTACCAAGGTGAACTGGTTCATTCCCAGGAACCAGCCACACCCAGAGGTCTGTGGGCCAAGAAGGGCCTGGGAAGGTCATGCAGCCTGAGTTGCTAAAGATGTGATGACGGGTTCTGGAGGCACCAACTCCTCCTGTGGCCGGGTCAGCCCCTGCCCTGTTGTCTCCTGGGAACCCCTCTTCTCCCCACTCCCACATACAGCAGGCCTCAGATTGGAGGCCCTGCCTTGTGTTCACCTTTCCTCCTCAGGAGTGGCTGCTGTGGTTTACAGACCCAATGGAGGTACCACCCTTCCTGCCTGTGGGGACTGTGGGAGTCCCTTAGCCATGCACACCCATGTTGGCTACATATGTGGCCACAGGACAGAAACTTCCTCCACCTGGAAGCCCTCCTGCAGAGCGCACAGGGCACTGGGACCCATCCTAGGAGTCTGGACCCCCACACCTGTACTCCACTGTCTCTCTCCCAGGCAGTGTGCTCTCAAGAAAGGCCCTCACTCACTCGTGGCCTCAGTCTCCCCATCCGTACAACCACGGCAGACCCCCGTGGCTCCTCCAATTCTGAGAGTCTTCTCCGCATCAGGAGGTGCTGGAAAATATTTGGGGGAGGCACAGCAGGGAATGGCAGCTCTGTGTTCCCACCTCTTCTGTGTGTATTTGAACAAGGACTGCAGCATTCCTCAAGAGAGAGAACGAGCTTGAAAGAATCATCTTTATTCACCCCTAAGTGCCACTCTGTGGTCTGCAACACCACAAATGAGTAAGCTTTTGCTGCAGTAATGCTGAGTAATAACCCCCAAATGTGGACAACAATCCAAACATAACATGGCCAAAATCCCTTCCTGCATGGAGCTCACACACTTCTCATACCTCCGCTAAATCACTTGTCACATTGCTTTAACCTCTTCATGGGTTTCCCTTGCCCGGTAAACAGGGAGAGCTGGTGCAAAATGGAGGCCCAGTAAGCGTGGAGCAGAAACTGGAAGGAACCCAGACACTCCCCGGCCGCCTGCAGGATTATCTTCTACCATGAGGCCTTCTAAACATTCGCCTCCCACATTGTAGGAAAATGTTGTTTGTTCTAGTGTTCACATGGGCAAAGTGACATCAGCTGGCTGGCTATCGATGACCGATATGCCCCAGACACTGGCCCCAAATGGAGGCAGTTTCCATGTAGCCTGAATTCCTCGGATCATGCTGTGTGATTATTGAACCCAGGTTAAATGTGGCTCATTCAGCCGGGCGCGGTGGCTCACGCCTGTAATCCCAGCACTTTGGGAGGCCGAGGCGGGCGGATCACGAGGTCAGGAGATCGAGACCACGGTGAAACCCCGTTTCTACTAAAAATACAAAAAATTAGCCCGTTTCTACTAAAAATACAAAAAATTAGCCGGGAGCGGTGGCGGGCGCCTGTAGTCCCAGCTACTCAGGAGGCTGAGGCAGGAGAATGGCGTGAACCCGGGAGGCGGAGCTTGCAGTGAGCCGAGATTGCGCCACTGCACTCCAGCCTGGGCGACAGAGCGAGACTCTGTCTCAAAAAAAAAAAAAAAAAAAAAAAGAAAAAAAAAATGTGGCTCATTCTGCAGCCATTTCCCCTCAAAGCAGACACAGTCAATCAAAGGAAATCAGATCCAGCTTTCCCCCATTCACAAACTGTGTTGATTTTCCATTTGTCTAATAGAGAGCCAGCCCTGAGCATTTTTTGCTGCCTTCACACAATATCATTTCCCCCCATAAAGATGTTGGCCGGGAGAGCAGAGTGAAAGAAGAAAGGCCTGCCTGTTATTTCTTGAATTCTTCATCTAGTGCCAGCATGCCTGTGGCAGAGGGGCTTAATTGCACAGATTTTGGGATCCCACTAGTGGGTTCTGCTCTCCAGACTAGTAGCTTTGTCACCTTGGGCAGGTGACCTGTGTCTTCGGGGCCTCCGCTTCTGCATCTGTACAGTGGGCTGGTAAGACCAGCTGTCTGTGGGTTGTTGTGAAGATTCAGTGAGATCAGGAGTGGATATGCGGGTGTGGAGTGTGGACAGCCCATTCTATTTCTACTCCAAATGTTGGAAAGGGGCCCTGTATTAATCTGTTCTCACAGTGCTGTAAGAACTACCTGAGACTGGGAAATTCATGAAGAAAAGGGGTTTAATTGACTCACAGTTCTATAGGCTGTACAGAAAGCATGGCTGAGGAGGCCTCGGGAAACTTATAATCGTGGTGGAAAGTGAAGGGGAAGCAGGCACATCTAACGTGGCTGGAGGAGGAGGAAGAGAAGGGGGAAGTCCTACACACTTTTAAGCAACCAGATCACATGAGATCTCACTCGCTATCACGAGAACAGCAAAAGGGAAATCCGCCCCCATGATCCAATCACCTCCCACCAGGTTCCTCCCCCAACACTGGGGATTACAATTCAACATGAGATTTGGATGAGGATATAGAGCCAAACCATTTCAGGCACTGCAGAGCATTATAGAGAAAGGGGGATTGGAGAAGTAAAGGCCAGCCTTGTACTCATGGAGCAAATGCCCTTGAGGTCAGGAGGCAGCAGCTGGGATTTGCCCCGGACTTGACCTCAGGCTTTTTCCACCTGGATTTGAGTTTTTGCTCCAGCCCTGTTATATGCCTGGAAGGAGGCTCCAAGCACCTGCCCAAGGATGCTGGGGACAGGATCCCTGCCCCTGAAGGCCTTACTGTCCTTCTTCCCTTCTCTTGTCCCCCCAAAAGAAGGCGAATGGGGGCAGTGGGTTTTGCTGTCAGCACTTCACTGCATTGGCCTCCTTCTGTGGCCTCTGTGCCTCCCTCCTTGTCTACAGCACAGTGAGCTGGGAGAAGCTCAGGCCTGTCTCAGGCCCCTGCAGCTACAGGGACCCCCTCACTGTCAAGCCAGCTTTTTTTCAGAAACAAGTAGAAAATTGTCAAAGGGCCTTATTTCTCCTCGTGCATCCTGACCTTGGTCCAACCTGGATGGTTTAGAGAATCCTCCTCCATCCATGAGCGGAATGAGAGAGGAACTCCATTTATCCCTTCACTCATGCATTCAGCCACTCCTTCATCTATGCAGCAGCCTTTGTGGAGCATCTCCTGCCTGCCAGGTGCTGAGCCTGCCCTCTTGAAGCTGAGCAGGTCCAGTGGAGGAGGCCACCTCAACTCAAATCATCTCCATAACTCACGCTCTGATAAAGTGGGCTGAAGGGTGGTGTGAGAACATACATGGGCCCCAACCAGTCTGGGGTACTGGGGGAGAGAGGTTGAAGCTAAGATCTGAAGTTGCTGGCTACAGCCAGGCAATAGATGAGGTGAGACAGCTGAGGAGCTGGCCGGGCATGTCGGAGGGCCCTGAGCAGGTAGGCACGTGGCCACTCAGAAGAATGGTAGGAGACCAGTAGGGCTGGAGTGTCAGGAGTGAGGGGTAGAGGGGCAAGGGTCAGGAGCAGGAGGCGTTTGTGTTTAACCCTAAAACCATGGGACACTGTGGAGAACCTTTAGTAAGGATGTGATGTGATCCTGTTTGCATTTTTTTTTTTTTTTTTAAGGAGATAGGGTCTCTGTTGGGGTAGTTCACTACAGCCTTGAACTCCTGGGCTTAAGTGGTCCTCCCATCTCAGCCTCCTGAGTAGCTGAGGCTACAGGTGCACATGTTCCCATGCACAGCTTATTTTTACGTTTTTTTGTAGAGATGAGGGTTTCACTATGTTGCCCAAGCTGGTCTCGAGCCTCTGACCTCAAGGGATCCTCCCGTCTTGGCCTCTCAAAGTGCTAGGATTACAGGCGTGAGCCACCACACCCAGCCATCTGTTTGCATTCTTAAAGCTGCCTCCTCTGTATGGAGAGAGCCCAGAGGTGCAGGGTGGATTCGGGTGACCAGGAGAAGCTGTTGCTCCTGTCCAGATGACCTCCTATCCCCCACCCCAGGAAGCTGCTGAGTGCCCAGAGAGGGCACAGCGAGGATAGTGGGTGTCTTCTCCTTGAGTAGAAGAGCCCACTCCATCCCAGGGAGGCCTCAGCATGTGCCCCCTGCATCTTCCAGAATCATCAGTTTGCCCAGAGGCATTAAAGCCTCTGGGGCTGGCCACAGCTTTACCTGGATCCTGAATAGGACCATTCCTCCCAGCCAGTGCTTTGCTGTCTCTATAGCGGTTTATGGAACACCTGCCTTCCCCTGTGGCAACTTGGGGTTGCTGAAAGCTCTTTCCACCGAACAGAGCCAAGCCCGTGGAGGTCAGAGCCTGTTTGAACATGGGCTGGCCCCTGCTGTCCTCTGAGTGAGGACTTTCCAAGCTATCAAAGGGGAACTTGGACAAAGCACTGACTTAGGACTGGGGTCTTCCTCATTTCTGTGCCATAGACCCCTCTGGCAGGCTGGTGACTTCCTGGGATCCCTTCTTAGAATAGAGCTTTAAATGTTTAAAATAAAATACAGTACATAGGATGACAAATTATATGAGGAAATACCTGATACAATTTTCAGAATATGAAACACATCGTAAAACGTGCTACTTTAGGACAGCAATAACAGGGTCGAGCAGTGGGTCAGTAACTGCTGTAACTGTGAAGCCAAGAGGTGCATAAATGGGAATTTGCGACATCTGCAGCAGCTGGAATGTGACGTGAAAGAACGGTGCTCTCTGTGGGTGACCATGGCCAGTTCCTCTGAGGCTTTGCTTCCTCTGTTAGCAATGAAAGGAAACAGGGCCTTTCAGTTAGAGGTTAATGGAAATGAAGATGTAATGGTTCCCCAAGCCAAGTTCTCAGGTGCCTGCATTCCCTCCCGGGAGCCCTGGTTTCCAGCCTTATCCTGAGGGCTCTGCTTGCCTTAACCTTCTAGAGATTCTGGGTCACTTTCTCTTTCCACTGACGTCCTTTTCCTAAGACCACAGGGAGGGAGGTGCGGAGCAGGTTTCAGCTTAGCAGGAGGAAGCCTGGTCTGTTCAGCAGGGCACAGGCCTCGTTGCAAGGAGGCAGTGACTCCTGCCCCATCTCAGGAGGGCTTCATGCAGAAGCTTCCCAAAGAGCTCCCTACTGTTGTGATTCGGTGATCAAATATGATAGCCAGAACAGACAGGCTGGTAGAAAAGCACAGGGCTGGCCCAGTGTTGAGGCTGTTCCCGTGATCTCAGCCACACCAGCCAGTGTGGGGCCCAGTTAGCTGCTTTCAGGATCATTTCTCTCCCATTCTGCACCTCTGACCTTTCCCTTCAGCCCCCAGACTTACACCCTTACCCTGTGCTTGGAGAGATTGCAGGTCCAATGATCCCCGTCACCACCTGCATGACTGACATTTCCAGGGTCTTGTCCCACAAATCTCTGGCTCCCTGGCCCCTGCCCCTTCACTCTGGGGAGCCCCGCTGCCCCCCAGCAATGCCAGGACTTCCTGGCTCTCCCTGGCTCACATCCCCATCCTTCCATCTCCCTACCCCCGTAGGCTTTCCTGGGGTCACAAGCTCCTCTTCCCAGCCCAGCTCCAGCCGTGCCGCCGGCCTTGCCTTGCTCTTTTCTTTGCTTCCTCAGTTTCTCTCCGTTGCTCTCCGCCTCTGCCTTTTCTGCTGAATCTTCTGTTTTCTCTCTTTTCTGTTATTATCCCTCTGAGTTCTTTCTCCCTCTGCCTTTATCTCCCTTCCTGTCAGCGACGCCTTCAGGCAAAATCTAGGCCCCCACTGGTGACCATCCAGAGGTCTTTGTGACTCAGTGCCTCAGTTTCCCTACATATGGAATGAAGAAAGAACCACTCAGCCTCAGGTCTCTGATGCATTTTGGGGTGGAGGTTGGGGGAGCCTGTTGGCTTGACATCAGAGTGCAGAGGCATGATGAATAACGAACTGGAAATAGCACCTTTATGTAAGAGCCCTCCCATCGTAATGAGGGGAAGGAGGCCTAGAAGCCCGGAATTGGGCTGAGGGGAGGAGAAGGGCTGAGAGGGAGATGCTGCATTTTGCTGAGGTGGCCCCGGGGTGCCCAGGTGGCCTCAGGCTTTGACGTCATGCAGGGGAGCCTTACTGGCCCGAGTCCACACTGCAAAGGTTGCCTCTGCTCATTTCATCCCCTTACAGTTCCCCCAGACCACACGTCTGTGATATCTGGGCCCTGATTGGGCCAGCTCAGGAAATAAGGGGTTCTTTTCTCTGAAAAAAAGGGAATTTCCTGAACTGCCACAGGTTTGAGGAAGGAGGTGGAAGAACAATGGCAGCAGGTCATCTTGGCTCTTATGGGAAGCAGGTTTTTGTCGGGGATATGGAGTCAGGCCTTTTTAATAGAGTTCAGCTTTCTGCCCCATCCTTACTGTGTGACCTTGCACAGGTGACCTTTCCTCTCTGATCTTCAGTCACCTCAGCTGTAGACTGGGTGAAGGGTCGCATCTGGCAGGATTAATGGAGCCACCAGGTCTAGGCCCTCATTGAGGCTCTGGCCTCAGTGGATGCGGGGGGAGGGGGCCCAGGTGGCTGTGATTGTGTGTGGGTGGTGGCGAAAGTAAACAGGCCCAGCTCCTGCATGAGCTCTGACCTTGAGCCTCCTCTGGAAGCCCGTTCCGCAGGCGTTTCTGCTGACGCATCCCCTGGGTTCTTAGCCGGCTGTCTGCAGCTATTTCAGATGCGTAAGGAACATGGCTCGGGGACTCGGGACTCCTGAGTGTCTGGATTCAGCAGATGGAGTCTGGCAGGGCTAGGCTCCGAGGGCTGGGCTCCAGCCCGTCTGCCATTTGCTCCACTTCAGGCCTCCCCAACAGGGCTGGATATTCATCCCTCGTCTACCCCTCACTCTCCCAACCCTCCATCTCCACCTGCCATGCCCCCAGGATGCAGTTAGTAGCAGGGAATGAGGCTGAGGCCAGGGCCAGCTATGACTGGCTTCTCTCTCATTTCCAAGAGGGTTGCTCGTGGGGGCCTCAGGTTCCTATGACATCAGGGTCCTGTCCATTTCTGGGGTTGGGATAGTGCAGCATGGGCTTTGGGGTGACCCAGACCCAGGTTAGATAAACCTGACCTTCTGTAGAATGGTCAGATGACCTTGGACAAGTCACTTCCCTCTCTGAACTTTAGGAGTAATTGATGTGACAAGGGACAATCCTAGTACCTGCCTCACAAGGTCGTTGGGAGGATCAAACGAGGTAATACAAGTAAAACACCCAGCACGGGGCCTGGCACACAGCAGGTCCTTTGTAGTTCTCTAATACCCTTTCCGGGAAAAAGTCATACCCTCCCTGAGCTTCCCTGGAAAGTCATGGCTGCCTGATAAGAGCTTCCTGCGCAGCTGAATGTGCAAAGTCCCTGATGCGCCAGAGCAGGGCAGAATCCGACAGCATTGGTCCCACCACGGACTGTCATCTGAGCCCAACCCCGGCTTCCCCCAGGATCAGCTGCAGGTCAAATTCCTGGGGCAGGGGGCAGTGGCTCCACCTGAGTGTGGCGGCAGAGGCTCCCCTTGTCTTTGCTGTAGATACCTCTGAGGCTCTGACCCCTCTCTGTGCCTCCTGCTGATGCCAGGGCCATGAATGTTGAGCCTGAGGAAGTGATTGCATGGCAATCACTGCCTCACTGTTCACCTTAACGCGCCTGGCTGGACTCCTTCCAGGGAGCATTGGACTCATTATGGTCTTGGAGGAGGGAGGTGGTGTGAGACGGCTGCTGTTCCTTTCCATCCTAGTTGTCATGTGGGCCAGGACACGTCTCGCAGTTCATTCTCTTGCTGGGGCAGATTGCAAGGCCTCCCAATCTCCCGATGCATGTAACAGTCACCTGCCTCGTACACTGTGCCAGGCCCTATTCTGAGTGCTTTGTAAGTGTTAACGTATCTGCTGCATAAGGCAGGTATTGCTGTTAACCTGTTTTACAGAGGAAGGATTTACCCGCCATCACTCAGCTGCAAGCAGCAGAACTGGGTGTGAGCTCAAAGAAGCCTCAGAGGTAGCAGAGCCAGAACCAGTGTCACTAATCAGTGAGTGAGAGAGCAGCCTGATCACCCTCCCCCTTTTGAAAGAATCCCCCCAACCACCACGCACCATGCTTGCATCACAGGGACTGTCAGCAGCAGCTTGCTGTGGGGCAGTCTGCAGTTAACAGGTCAGGACCAAGGTTTGCATGTAAGCCTCAACTTTGTGGGGAGATGGGGGCAGTTGCCCCTGCCTGACTCTGCCCCTGAGGCATCATGAGACCAGATGAGGAGCTCTGAGTTTGCAGGGCTCCTACCCGGAAGGCCCAAGCCAGCATCCCGCGGGTTGAGATAGGGATCTGTGCGGCATGACTGGCTTCTCTCTGTCTTAGGGGTGTGGCGTCAGGAGTGCCTTCTGTCCCCACCTGCTGCCTTCACACTCACTCAAACATTCATTACTGCTCACCGCAGTGACCTGCTGCACCACCCCCCTCAATTCCCTGCCTGCTCTGGCCTCCTCCAATGATGGCTAGAGTGATTGATTGATTCATTCATCCTGCCATTCATTCATGGATTCATCAGTTTGCTTAGTAAATATTTATCCAGCAGCCACTGTTCTGAACACTGAGGAGAGAGTGAGGACCAAGTAGTTGCACATCCTCCCTTCTTAGAGTTTATATCCTATTGGGAGAGACAGACCGTATGCAAAGAGTATAAAGTCAGATGGTGATAGGCGTTACACAGAAAACCAAAGCAGGAGCAGGGGATAGACAGTGGGGCAGTGCTGTTTTAGACAGGGCTCTGCCCTCGCCAAGGAACTAAACAAAGTGAGGGAATGAACCACTGTGTGGTGCAGAGAGAGAGCAGCAGGTGCAAAGGCCCTGGGGCAGGATTGAGTCCTCGATGTCAAAGGAGTAGCAGGAAAGGGCCCAGTCATGTAGGCACAGTGAGTGTGGGGTTTGGAACTTCCTTCAACTGAGATGAAGAGGCCTTGGGGGTCCTGAGCTGCAGAGACCTGACATATGTTTCCGGGATGACTCCCTGGCTGCTGGGTGGAGATGGTGCTCAATGAGAAGGAGAAAAATAAAGAAAGGTGGGGTGGGGTGAGGGGAAGGTTGTGATTGTAGTCGGGGTGGTAAGGGTACACCTCATCGAGGAGGTGACAAGTGCATTAGGTCTTGAAGGAGGTGAGCAACAGCATGGCTCGTGGATGGATAGCCAAGCAGAAGAGTTGCAGGCAGAGACAACAGCCAGTGTGAAGGCTGACATGTCCATGGTGTTCCAGCCTGGCTGGGGAGCAAAGGGGATCTTTGTAGAAGGCAAACTTGACCACATCTCCATGGCAACCCACTGCCCTCAGGCTTAAGTCCAAGAGCTCCATGCTTGACTTCTGTGGAGCTGCTCGGGGATTCTCAAACCTCTTGTCTCCATTCCTGCTTTACACCCTTTCCTCTGTCTGAAACACCTATCATTCCCTTCTTTGCTCTGCTTACTCATAAGACCTAGCTTTGAGTTGTGCCCCGTCCTCCAGGAAGCCTTCCTTGATAACCCCTTCCCTGATTGCGTTATATGCCTGTGTTTGCCCACTGAATGCTCTCTCTGCAGTCGCCCTGTTGTTTGTTTGCTTGTCGACTTACCTCCATTGTCTCTGAGCTACCAATGGCAGGGGTGGTGTCTCACCTCCTCTGTGTCCGCAGCCCCTTATCAGCCTGGAGCTTCAGAGACTGCTCAGTACTGATGAACACTGCAGTTGAGACCTCAGCCAAGTGTTGATGTAGCCATCAGCGTTCTCCAGAGAAAGAGAGGCAATCAGATACACTCTATTGTGTGGGATTGGCCCACACAGTGATGGAGGTTGAGAAGTCCCAGGGTCTGCCATCTGCAAGTTGGAGGCCTGGGAAAGCTGGTGGTTTTGTTTTAATCCAAGTCCAAAGACCCAGTAACCGTGAACTCCGGTATCTGAGGGAGGAGGAGACGGATGTCTCAGCTCTAGAAGAGCACGCAAATTTGCCCTTCCTCTGCCTTTCTGTTCTGTTCAGGCCCGTAGTGGATTGGATGAGGCCCACCCACATTGGGGAGGGTGAGTTTTGCCCAGTCCACCCATTCAGATGCTGATCTCTCCTGGAAACACCTTCACAGACACACCCAGAAATAATGTTTTACCAGCTATCTCGGCATCCCTTAGCCCAGTCAAGTTGACATGCAAAGCTAATCATCACAGTGGTGGAAGCTCTTCTCCATTCTGGGCTCTGGGACAGAGAGAACTGGCTCCCTTAGCCCTCAAGAGAGCCCAGCTCAGAGAGGAGCTCTGATGGGCCCCCCAAAGATGGCCCACAAATGGCCTTTTGGCAGCCCAGTGTCACTTAAGGGGCCATTGGGTTTCTTCTTGTGAATTGGGAAGGGAGGAAAGAAAAAGATGTTTTTTGCAAAATAAGGTCCGTTTAAACCTTAAACCACCACCTTGGGATGAAAACCATTAGAATTTAGAAAAGGGAGAGACTGTCCCCACCCACTTCTCTCTTGCCATTTTCACACCTTCCTGGGATTCATCAGCAAGTGGTGGAGAGAGGCCTTGGGTTTTGGAGGCATGACTGTGTGGAGCACAGCACTCATGGCCAAATCCAGGAATTCCCAGCCCAGGCTGGAGACACCCCAGCATCTCTGGCAGTTCAGGGGATGCCTGAAAGTGATCAGAAAGTCCCAAAGAAAATTTAACTTCAAAGTGACCAGCAGCAATGAAATTGACCTTCATTTTAATGGGTAAAGTGAATTTCAATGAAGTGAGGTATGTCAGGGCTCACATGAACCACATGGAGGTGTCCTAAGACTTCCTCGATTTTGGTGTGCTGGAGAACAAACCAGTTTTCCCTTCTCAGCTTCGGTTTCCTCACTTTGCTTTCTTGTCCGTTTCTAGAACACTCTGGACCTGGAGGAAACCGGCGAGGCTGTCCAGAGCAGTGTCAATGCCCTCCCAGACGTGTCCGTGGTAAGGCCCTGGCTGGCCCTTTGGTTCTGCTCTCTCTGGTGTGCTCAGGCCCTGGAGGCTCTCTCCTCTCCATGACAGCCACAGAGAAAGGACACAGGGTGGCAAAGGAGACAGAGGCCTCTGCCATGAGCTCTCACACCCAGCTACAGGTCTGTGCACGAGCGCACCGTTCTAGCATCTCTAGCAGGCACCAGGATTGCTTGCCTCTGGTGACTTCAGGCAGGGCCGTCAGGCTGACTGGCCACAGTATGACTTTGACCAAGTTTGTTAGCCGCTCTGTGCCTCAGTTTCCCAATCGGTAAAGTGTGGATGATGATCATAGCATACCTACCCCATAAGTATGTGGCATGGAGTAAATTAATGAAAGCCTTTAGGACGGTGCCGGAAAGGCTGTTGGAGCTGTGCAGGTGTCCGGTGTTGACCTAGGCAGAGGGGAATGGTAGTCACAGTGTCCGTAGCTGCCCCTCACCGTGCACTTGCTGTGGCACGGGCACTGTGCTAACAGTATCCACATGGCTTTTGACATCACCACACCACCTCTGCTGGGTAGGTGTGCTTTTCCCCATTTCCCAGAGGTGCACTCAGAGAGGTGTTGTGTCTTGCCTGAGGCCACACAGCACCCCAGCCCGTGTATCCATCTCCTCCTGTCCATTCTCTCTACAGTCCTTTCACACCTCTTGCCTCTGGTACTCAAGATCACCTCCTAAAAAGAAAAGCCAAATAAATGCATTCTTTGTATTTCCATCCTCTTCATACTGTCTCTAATAAAGTCTTGCTCCCTGTGAGAAGCTCTGGCTGATGCCAAGAACTTCAGTTCCCAAAGGTAATGATGCCGTCCCCAGAGACACCCGCCAGGATCCCAACGCTCATCAGCTGCCGAGATGCAGGGGAGAAGTTTTCCACTCAGGTGTTGCATTATTCAGAGCAGCGTGGCCAAGAGCAGTTAGAGTGGGGACAGAATTCCAGTCGGGCCTGGCACCACTCAGCTGCTCGGCCTCCCCTCTTCTAGGCGTGATGGGTTCTGACTCCTTCTCTACCTGTTGGGTCTTTTGGCAGGATGATGTCAGATCCACCTCCGAGGGGCTGTCAAGCTTCAAGCCACTGCCTCCCCCACCACCTCTGGCCCAAGGCAACGACCGCCCACTAGGCCAGCCAGGGAAGCTGGGGAGAGAGGACCTCCAGCTGCCTTCCTCCACGCCTTCCTGCTCTGGCACTGTCTTCTCAGCTCCACAGAACCGTAGCCCGCCGGCAGGCACCGCACTCACCCCAGGGACCTCCTCTGCCCAGGACTCGCCCTCCTCCCCCGTCTATGCCTCCGTTTCCCCTGCCAACCCCAGCTCCAAGAGGCTGCTGGATGCCCATCTGGCCCTGGTCAACCAACACCCCATCGGCCCCTTCCCGCGGGTCCAGTCACCCCCGCACCTGAAAAGCCCCTCTGCAGAGGCCACAGTGGCTGGGGACTGCCTTCCACCGCCATCGCCCTCTGGCCACCCGGACCAGACAGGCACAAACCAGCACTTTGTCATGGTGGAGGTCCACCGCCCCGACAGCGAGCCAGACGTCAATGAAGTGAGGGCACTGCCGCAGACGCGCAGTGAGTACAGCAAGGCCAAGCTCTGTGGTCCTTGGGGGGTCCCTGTCCTCTCCGGGTCAGTCTACCTGATGACACAGTGAAGGGTGGGACCAGCTACTTGTTGAGGGGGCTCAGGGCCAGAGTGGTGAAGGGAGTTGGAGGCGCCAGTTTGAATCCCGGCTCTGCCACTGACTAGCTGTGTGACTGTGGACAAGCTGCCATCTACACCTTGCTTTCCGCATCATAAAATGGAGATAACAGTGACAATCCTGCCAGGTTGCTGCGAGGGTTGGGGCGCCTTCTCTAGCTCCCCCTACCCTGGCCACCCTGCGTTCACCAGGAAGACTGAACTCGTGGAGGGCAGAGGTGGCTTCTCTTCCTGTCCCCCGCGGCCTGGCCGGGAGTAGATGCTGGGGTGAAATGAAAGGTGGAAACTGAAGTGGCAGTCTCTGGATCCCTGACAGGTCTAGGGTCAGGGTGCAGGAAGAATCTTGGGGAGACCAGATGATGCTGTGCCCCGGTTTGCTAGAGGACATGGGCTGGGGCGTAGAGGGAAGGGCAGAGCCTTCTTCCCCACCCTGAAAGCTGTGGCCGGCCCTCCTGTGAGTTTGGAGCATTTTGTTGGATTTTGCTGCCATCTTGTGGCTACAGTGGTACATGGGACCCATAGGACGTTCCCTGAGTGCCTGCACAGACCAAGATGCAAAATGCAGGGCCCTGGCGCTCACGGCTTAGTGAGGGCAGGCAGCTGAGGGAGAGCAGGCAGACAAGGTGAGAAGACCCAGGGCTGTCACTGATGGATCACTGCTGCCTCTAGAGCTGGCACTGAGCTGGACACACAGGGATAGTAAGAGCTGACAGCCGCACTAACAATAAGCACTTTGTATGTGCCAGCATTCAAAGGGCTTTGCCTATGGTATTAACTCATTGAATCCTCCCAGTAGCCCTATGAGGTTGGTACTATTATTATCCCCATTTTACGAATGAACAAACTGAGACATAGAAATTAGTCATTTCTGGCTGGGTGCAGTGGCTCATGCCTGTAATCCCAGCACTTTGGGAGGCCGAGACGGGCAGGTCATTTGAGGTCAGGAGTTTGACCTCAGGAGCCTGGGCAACTTGGTGAAAGCCCCATTTCTACTAAAGATACAATAATTAGCCAGGTGTGGTGGTGAGCACCTATAGTCCCAGCTACTCAGAAGACTGAGGTGGGAGGATCGCTGGAACCTGGGAGGTGGAGGTCGCAGTAAGCCAAGATTGCACCCCTGGACTCCAGCCTGGGCGACAGAGTGAGAAGCTGTCTCAACAACAACAAAAAAAAAAAAAAAAAAGAGAGAGAGAGAGAAAGTAGTAATTTCTAGCTTACCAAGAAAAAAAGAGAAATTCCGCCACCCCTGGCCTGAACCCCTGCACGGCCGCTGCCTGAGCCGAGTGGTGGGCAGTCAACGCACGCTGCTTCACTGTGTGTATCACAGCCGGGCCCTGAGTTTGAAACCCTAGATCAAGAACCCACAGCCTGGAGCCAGGCAGGCTAGCACAAGTCTATTCCCTTGACTGCTCCATTCTATACATCAGATCTATGAGTTTTTACAGTCACCCCAGTGGTTAGGCACCATCATTTCTGTATTAGAAGGAGAACATAGGAGGCTTAGAGAGGTTCTGTTACTTGCCCAGGCGTGCACAGCTGGTCAGTGGGAATTCAAAGCTGACCTGCCAGACTCCAGAGTGTGTGTTCTTAACGTAGGATCTCACACTCAGGGGCCGGGCTGTTACACACATAGTGAAGCTGACTGGTGGCTGGAAGGCATGTGCCCGCCACTCGGCTCAGGCAGGGGTCGCGCAGGTGTACGGGCCAGGTGTGGCAGAATTTCTCTTTTATTCTTGGGAAGCTAGAAATTACTTACATGAAATCTTCTAATTTGAATGTGTTGGTTCATCATTAAAAATTGATAGCATTATGTGAGTTTTAAAACAAAGATAACACCCACATCCGTGTGCTGGGTTTGCCTCCTGACCTCTGTTTTAATCGTTACGCCAGTGGCTGAGAACTGGGAGATCCAGGCAGATGTCTTGGAAGTCACAGCCTTCGGGCCAGGTCTGGTTGAAAGGACAGGTCCTGAGTAGGTGGAGAGGGTGGCAGGGAGTGGACCTGCCCTCCAGCGCCATGATCTCTTCCTTCCTTCCCCCATCTTTACCTGGGGAATTCCCAAAGCCTTCCAGCCTCCATCTCCATCACTGCCTCCAGGCAGCCCTCCCTGACCCCAGCTATATAAGCTGCTTCTGTCTTCCTTTTCCCCTCTCCAGCAGCCTCTACGCTCTCCCAGCTTTCAGACAGCGGGCAGACTCTAAGCGAGGACAGTGGTGTGGATGCTGGCGAGGCAGAGGCCAGTGCCCCAGGCCGAGGCAGGCAGTCGGCGTCCACCAAGAGCAGGAGTAGCAGGGAGCTGCCTCGGAACGAGAGGTCCACAGACGGGGCCAACAAACCGGTGAGCCAGGAGGAGGAGGATGCAGAGGGCCGAGAGGAACATGGGCCCCAGGTACAGAATGGGAGGTCCCCGGACCTGGCCTCAGCTTGGCAAGTGACCACAAGGGGAGGTAGTGAGCTCCCCATCACTGAAGGGATTTGGATGTCCCAGTGGAGCACTGGATTAGGAATCTGGAGGCCCAGTTTCAGCTCTGTCTTTGCACTGACACTAGGGGCTGAGGCTGAGGTTGGTCTTGGGAATCTTTTTTTTCTTTTTTCTTTTGAGATGGAGTCTCGCTCTGTCACCCAGGCTGGAGTACAGTGGCACCATCTCAACTCACTGCAAGCTCTGCCTCCCGGGTTCACGCCATTCTCCTGCCTCAGCCTCCCGAGTAGCTGGGACTACAGGCGCCCGCCACCATGCCCCGCTAATTTTTTGTATTTTTAGTAGAGACGGGGTTTCACCATGTTAGCCAGGATGGTCTCGATCTCCTGACCTCGTGATCCGCCCGCCTCGGCCTCCCAAAGTGCTGGGATTACAGGCGTGAGCCACCATGCCCGGCCAGTCTTGGGAATCTTTAATCTCCCCTCAGTTTTGACATGGCCAGGTGGCTGAGACAGTCTTCAGAGTCAGGCCCGGATTAAAGTCCTGATGCCGCCACCAGGCAGCCTTAGGCAAGCTCCTTAACCTCCCGAGCCTCAGGGATTTTGGTGAAGATTAAAGAGCCGAGAACACAAGTGCTTGGCTTGGCGTGTGGCATGCCTGAGGCTCCCGACACAGGGCTGGAGCCGGAGCTCTGCTGACCCAGGGAGGTGTCATGGCCCAGCCCAGCCCAGCCCCCTGGCCAGGCCTGCCAACTGCGAAGGCCTCAGTGGTGTCTTTCCTCACACCCACAGCCTGGACTCCTGGAGCCCACGTCCACTCTGGTCCGTGTGAAGAAAAGTGCGGCCACCCTGGGCATTGCCATCGAGGGTGGCGCCAACACCCGCCAGCCCCTGCCTAGGATTGTCACTATTCAGGTATGTCCCCGGGGCCCCACTTGCCATCTCTCCCTAACCACGAAAGGCCCTTTCTCAGCATCTCCAGGGTTTTGCGACTCCCATGGGTAACACAGCACTCCTAGGCTTATGTCACCTTTGATCTTCTGGGCCTCAATTTTCCTAATCTGAGCAGTGGACACCCAGATTGTAGCTGCCTGCTTGGCAGTGTTAGGACTGACCCAGTGGGTGGTCAAAGCCAGGCCTGTCTAACCCTTGGGCACCCCATGCCCTGTGTCTCCTCCCTGCAGAGAGGCGGCTCAGCTCACAACTGTGGGCAGCTCAAGGTGGGCCACGTGATCCTGGAAGTGAATGGGCTGACGCTTCGGGGCAAGGAGCACCGGGAGGCCGCCCGCATTATCGCCGAGGCCTTCAAGACCAAGGACCGTGACTACATCGACTTTCTGGTCACTGAGTTCAATGTGATGCTCTAGAGGCCAAGGCCTGAGGGCCTCCCACCACTACCCAGCCCCTGGTTCCAGTCCCTTCCCACCGTTGGCTTCATCAAGCTCCTTGCCGGGTTGGGGCTGCACGGCCAGGGTAGCAGGAAGACATCCCCCCTCCATCCCAGCCCACTGGACCAGAACTGGGAGAGGAAGAGAGCAGGGCAAGGCAAATAGAAGGTCAGGTCAGGAACTGGTGCTGTACTGGGTACACAGTAGGCGCCCAAGACAAGTGGGTTGCAAGACAGGAAGAAAGGAAAAGGAAGGGCAGAGCGCTGGTTTCTCCAGGTTGGGTTGGGGGCACTACTGTCCCCCCTCCAGTTAGGACCCAGCCCATCCCCAGATGCCTGAGCCTTTGTCCAAAGTGAAGTCACTTGAGAGTTCGTGGACACGGCCCCCAACCAGGGGGAGTCTTGCAGGACCTTTAGTGCCACAAATAAGCATCGAGCACCTCCCCATTCACACCCCCATTCCTCCTGGCTCCTTATCCCCCGTGGTATTTATTATTTATTTCCCTCCCCATGCCCCTGGGGACCCCAAGGCCCCAGCTTCCCTCTGCACCCCCAGCCTATCCCAGAGGCCTTGCAGGTGACCAGCAGTGTCATTGTATTTATATACAGAGCTTATGACTTTAATTTTTCAATAAAGAAATCTGAACAAGGTTAGAGGCCAGCGTGCTGTGTGGTCTACCTGTGTGGCTGGGGTTTCCATGTGGGGAGAGGAGTGGACAGGACAGGTGGGATCAGTCAGAGCACCACAGACCACCACCCTGCCTGCCCCCATGGCTCCATTTGGGATACACGGTGGGGTGTGCAGGGGTGCTTGAGCCACACTCACATCTTGGAGCCTCTTACTTGAAGGCTTGAGGGCAAAACTTGAGTATTTACAGATAATATTTTTAGATTAAAACCCACAAGTGTATTATGAGGCAGAATGCACAATGTGCATGAATGTTTTAAATCCCAGATGCTGCCAGAAGCTGCCTGAGAGATAAGGATTTGTACACAAGCAATCATCAAGAAGTGCCCTCAGGGGGGACCAGCAAGGACGTCAGGAAGCAGGACAGGGAAGGGGAGGAAGCCAAGGGAGGGTGAGATTTCAAGCAAAGTCTGCAGAGGGCAGCTTCAGCCTGATCCCAGGAGGATCCCAGGGCGTACACTAGGCCTAGAGTTGTCTCCACTCAAGGCCAGAGGGCCGGACTTTCATGCCTGTCAGACTTTGGACAAAGCCTACAGGGAGAGGCCATAAATTCCCAATCACTTCCTGCTCTCTACCTATGTGAGCCAAGCTGTTTCAGTAGCCAAGGGCAGCGGGTGTCAGAGCAAAACATATGGGATGGGCTCGGAGGAAAAGGTAGCAGACATGGTCTACTGTATGGCCTCAGTCCCGGCCCCAGCACTCATTCCTTCTGTCCTCAATATTTGTCTGGAAGATGGAAGAGTTTGAGAAATCTTGCTTTGTCCAGGCCTATGTCCAGAGTTCCGTCAGAGGTGGGTTAGGGACAGTTGGTTCCATGCTCTTGTCCCAGATCCTGTTCTTAGCTGTCCTTGTTCTCTTTCCAGCCTGGGCAGACGACCTGAGACCTGAGCCATGGATTCCCCTGAGGCAGCTGGTGTTTCAGAAGGCACCCCTGCCATCCCCCCACAGGGTGCTGTGGACCCTCTGCAGAGAATGACCCCCCACCTAGCAGCAGGAGGGCTTTGTTAGGCCTCAGATTTCCTGCCATTCAACTCCAAAGCTTGTGTGGTCATGGGCAAGTAATTTTACCTCTCTGAGCCTCAAGTTCCCCATCTGTAAAATGGGTTTGGTAGGCTAAATAATGGCCCCCAAAGATACCCAGATTCAAATCCCTGGAACTTTGGAATGTTACTTTATATGGCAAAAGGGACTTTGCAGACATGATTAAGTTAACATCTTGACATGGGGTGGGCCCAGTGTAATCACCGGACTCTTATAAATGGGAAGCAGAGAAAGATGTAACAGAAGAGGACAAGGTGTGATGACGGAAGCACGGGTTGTTGCAGTGAGATGTACTTTGACGATGAAGGAAGGGACTACGACCTGAGGAATATAGGCAGCCACTAGAAGCAGAGAAAGGCAAGGCAGTGGATTCTCCCCTCAAAGCCTCCAGAAGGAAGCCTCCAGAAGGACCTGAGCCCAGAGAGACTCATTTCAGACTTCTGCCCTCTGTACGAGAAGGAATTTGTGCCGTTTTAATTTGTCACAGTAGCCATAGGAAACTAACACAACGGGACTGCCACCCCCAGCAGCTGCTACTCACAGCCCCATGTCTGTACTTGGAAGGAGTAGGACAAGAATGAGGTTTCTGGACTTGTTGCTTCTGGAATTCCTGGGCCTGACTCTGAGGCTGCAGCCCATTGGGTGTGTGGGTTTCCCTCCCAGTAGAACTTTTAACCTAAAAACTTTCCTTTGCAAGTGGATGGTTGTCCAAAGTCACACAGCTAAGAAGGACAAGTTTGGACTCACAGCTGCCTGAAGCCTGGGTCTGCTCTTTCCTGCACCTGTTCTGGTGTCTTTTGAAGGACCCAGTGTCGTGGGCTAAGGTGGCTTCAAGTACTGGAAGACTGGGGAGAGGGTTGTCAGAGGTCCACCCTGGCCACATGTACCTGTGACCCTGACATCTTTACTCATGATGCCAAAGTGGGGGGTGGAGGGAACGACTGGAGTCTCAGGGTCTGCTTCTCCCTTGCTGGAGAATGCTGGGCAGGTTACACAATGCACCAAGCCTCAGTTTCCCCTTCTGTTCAAGAGTCAGGACCGCCATGCTGCTCAAACCCAGGAATACACTTCACTTCCATGACCTGTGTGGAAAAACACCTTGGGCCCTTGCAACACTGACATTCCAGGGCCAGAGCCCAGAAGGATTAGCTAAAATGTTTGCCCCTGGCACAGAGCAGGCCCTTAGTGAGTAGAAGCTGCTGCTAAACTTGCTACCAAATATGTGTCCAGGGAGTAGCAGGCAACCTGGGGAACTGGCAAGTGCTTTCTACCAGGAGGAAAAACTCCAAAGCATTCAACTTTGGATGCAGCTGGAGGAGGGACCTTGAACAAGTCTCTTCTTGCATCAGGACTTACTAAGCCTCTTGTGTTAATAGGGTCAGTCAAGGTGCTGTTTAAATTAGTACCACTGATTTATTTCTTACGGGCCTGCCATTATTATTTATTTACTCTCAACAACTGCATAAGGTGTGGGTATGAATCCCATTTGCCTGAGGCTCACTGGCAGCAGGTGGCAGAGCTGGGGCAATGAGCCCAGGTGAGTTGGACACCGTGCATCCTTCAAGTGTGTGTGTGGTGGACAAGGGATGATGTCTGTGCTGCACTCACAGCGGGACCTTGGAAAACTTCTTGTCCGTCTTCGGGCTAGGTTTGCATGCTTGCCTGATGGAAGGTTGGAAGAGAATATACCCGGGGGGTGATAATACCTGCGTACCTCATAGGAGACAACTGAACAGCAGAAGAGTTTCCAACAGGTCTGGCCCATAATTAGTGATCGAGAAAAGTTTATTGTTACCGTTACTAAGCAGTCCACTTCAGCCATGGAAGTTTGTGATTTCCTCCTCACTGTGGCTCTGTGCAATCTGTTTTTCCTTTTTTTTTTTTTTTTTTAGATGGAGTCTTTCTCTGTCGCCCAGGCTGGAGTGCAGTGATGCAATCTTGGCTCACTGCAACCTCCGCCTCCCAAGTTCAAGGGATTCTCGTGCCTCAGCCTCCCAAATAGCTGGGATTACAGATGTGCGCCACCACGCCCAGCTAATTTTTGTATTTTTAGTAGAGACTGGGGGTGGGGAGGCGCTCACCATGTTGGCCAGGCTGGTCTCTAACTCCTCACCTCAGGTGATCTGCCCGGCCTCCCAAAGTGCTGGGGATTACAGGTGTGTGCCACTCTGTGCGATCTTGCATAAATGCCTTACCCTCCGCAGACCGGGCCTCGATCTCCGGATCTGCGGTGGGGCTGATTGCAGCAGGGACACGCAGCCTCCCACGTCTGAGATTTTCATCCTGCAGCAGGGTTTGCGCTCCCGGTGCCTGAGTCCCTGGGGGCGGGTCGCGGCGGCCTCCTTTCGGTGATTGGTGCGCTCCCCGAGGCCCCGCCCCCGGGGCCGCCCCCTGCCGTCCCGGGCGGGCCTCCGGGATTATGCAAAGGAGCCGCCGCCCCGCCCCGCGCCCGGATTGGAGGCCTTTGTTTGCCGCTCAACTCCAGGAAACCACCCGCGCGCGGCGGCCGCCAGCAGGTGAGACGCGGGGAGGGACTCGCGGGTCGTCCGGGGTGGTCCCTGCCCCTCGCTGGGACTCAGTTTTTCCGTCAGGAGAATGGGGAGGGAGAGTGGACAGCGCCGGTGGGCTCCGTTCCACTGGGACGGTGCTGCTTTCGGTCTTTTCCACGTGGAAACCCCACGCGCATGGGGAAGGAGACGCATCACCGCTCCGGGAATGGGAGGTAGCCCTGGACGGGCGATGCGGGCCCCAGTCCAAACCCTGCCGGTCGCGGGGTTCCGCAGCCTCCACCCTCCGGCCTCAGTCTCCACCTCCGCACAATGGGGGCGTTGGCTTTTTCTCTTTCCAGCTGGGGCTGGTGGCAGGGAGGGGAGGGGTCCCGGGGGAGCTTGGGGCTGGGCCTTGGCGGGGCCTCGGGCTGTGTTTGGGCTGGAGGCGTGGCCCGGGTTGCTGTGGTTACTGGGGAGGTGAGGCTTTTCTATCTGGGATTTGTGTGAGATTCGTTCACCCAGCAACAATCGCCGCAGCCTGGCGGCCCTCGGAGCCGCGCGCCCTTCCCGGACGCCTAACGCAAGTTTCTTTTCCTCTTTTTGTCAGTGGGGGAAGGTAGAGCAAGGGCCAGGGTCGGGTAGGCAGCCTTGACAATGGTAGGAACTGAACGGGCTGCAAAAATAAGTCCAGTTCCCTCTTGGTACGCCTGCGGAGGAGAATGAGGTCCAGAGACGGGGCGCCACTGGTCCAAGGGTGCACAGCAGGGAGGCGCAGAGCTGGGCTCTCCCCAGTGTGATGGGGCTGGCACAGGCAGAGCCAGAATCTGCTTGCTGCGTGACCTTAGACGACACTTCCGAAGCTCCTTTCCCGGGCTTTTGTTAAAAGAAATGACGGATTGGAGTCCATCATTACCTATGTTTAAAAACCTGCTTCTGAGATCGTCGGAAGGGATCACAAACGTGGGCTATGTTGGAGCAGAGAGAAGCTGAGACAGGCTGCAGTGAAAAGAGACATTGTTCCTGTCCTCTAGAACAGAAGAAGAAATGGGCTGGAACTGAAGCATGAAAGACTAAAGTTAGACAGATACAGGAACTTCCCGAAAGACTTCCAGGTGCCTCCTTGGAATTGGTGGGTTTTATTTGGGGGCTGTTTTGTTAGTAAAACAATGACTGCCCATCTATTAGAAGGGGCCTAAGTCTGGTTTACTTACTAACAGGGGAGTGGAACCTATGGTGTTTTGGTACTCTGGGTTTATTCCTTGGGGCAGTCGTCTCACAGTTCTGCAGGAGGGAGATGATGCCCATGTGGGGCGGTTGCCTCCTAAGGTCCAGCCGGTTTGCATTTAAAACATGTGATTGGGGCTGCTTCTTGCAAGGGGATTTCATCAGCTCCCACCGTCCTGCAGACTCTGCCAGAGGCGCTGGGATCGGGGTTTCCAGAGAGACCGGGAATGGCCCCAGCTGATGGCCGTCAGGCTGAGAGGGTGTTTTGGAAATTGGTGCACGACATGGACACTTCAGTTTCCCCCTGTGGGGGCGTGGAGAAGGAAGAGTATTTTTAAAGCATTCATATCCCCAGTCGCATTCCTGATCCTTTTTATGTTTCCTCAGTCCTGGAAGGTGGGAATGATCTGGAGACCAGAAGTAAGAACACCTGGGTTTAGATCCCCAGCCTGGCTTCAGTTCTGAGTGCCTCAGTTTTCCCTTCCATAAAATGAGGTTGGTAATGCCCACTTTACCACCATTTTTTTTTTTTTTTTTTTTAAGACGGAGTCTAGCTCTGTCTCCAAGCTGGAGTGCAGTGGTGCGATCTCGGCTCCCGGGAACCTCTGCCTCCCGGGTTCAAGCGATTCTCCTGCGTCAGCCTGCCGAGTAGCTGCGATTACAGGCATGTGCCACAACACCCGGCTAATTTTTGTATTTTTAGTAGAGACAGGGTTTCACCATGTTGGCCAAGATGGTCTGGATCTCCTGACCTCGTGATCTGCCCACCTCAGCCTCCCAAAGTGCTGGGATTACAGCCGTGAGCCGCCGCGCCCGGCTACTTTACCACCATTTTAAGGCTCGAGTGAGGTGGCGTCATAGAAAGCTTTTGCTCAGTCCACATTCTAAGTAAATGAGGAAACTGAGGCTCAAAGAAAGGAAGGAATAATGATAACAATAATACCATTGGTATTATTAGCTAATATTATAGCTAATATTTATTGAGTGCTACATTCTAGCCACTGTGCCAGGGGTTTTACTGCAACAAGTGAGGTTTGGGAGGGCATGAGCTCTTATCTGTTTTGTCACCATTGTTATTCCCTAATGCCTACCTAGTACAGAGTGCTACATAGAGTAGGTGCTCAAAACATTGTTGTTGGTCATCTAGATTATATCAGTTACATGATGTTGTTGAAGTGGGCGTTATTGTTGTCCCTCTTGTACAGATAGAAAGCCTGAGGTTCAGAGAGGTTAAGCCACTTGACAAGAGTCACACAGCTTCTCAGTGGTGTTAGCGCATCCTTACTTTGGGGTGTGCAGGGTGTGCTGGTGTCAGCTCAGGAGAGCGGATTGTGTCCGTCTCTTCCCAGTGCTTCATTCAGTGATATCAACAGCTTGAAATTGGCATGGCCAATTTCAGTAAGGGGATTTAACACCATCAAAATTAGTAACCACCACAAATCAGGGCTTTTTCTTACTGTTTTTTTTTTTAAGAGAGCTGCAGGTGAAGTATGTTGGGGTATGGAAGGCCAGCCTTGCTTCTGCTTGGCAGCCTGGATGTGGGGGCTTTTTGGCAGAGCCCAGTGGAGCCAGGCCACCTGCCCCCGACTGCAGCTCTCCTGAAGTATGGGATTTGGGAAGAAAACCTTAATGGGATGGCTTTTGTAGTATACGGTGTGAGTTATGCAGTGCAGCAGCCTTGACTTGCAAACAGGTGGGTTTGAGCCTGAATTCCAGGCCAAAATGTCTGGCCTTTAACCTGAAAGTGACAGGAGCTGTGGATGGTCATTAAGCAGGGGAAAAACCTGACAGGATGGTGCCCTAAGAAGACTTATCGTTGTGCCAAGGGATTAGGGGGTAAGTCAGGGTGGGTGTAGGGAAGAGGCGCTGCAGTTGGCCAGGGGAACCAGGAGGAGGCTAACAGAAGCCCTTCATTTTCTGAGCATGTCCTGTGCACAAACATGTTATTTTGTTATTTACACATGCATGCCTGAGGGAAGGAGAAGCCTCTTGTCTGTAGCTGAGGATATTAAAGAAGTTTCTGAAACAAAACAGCGAAGGCTCATCTACCAGAGTTGACCCAGGCTTCCTGCCCCCGAAGTCTCACATTCTCACTCGCTCCTCCCTCCTGCACCCCAGCTTGCAGTTCCGTCTTGGCTCTGGGCTTCCTCGCCAAATGTCAGGCGAACTCCAGCTCCATTGCCAAGTGAGACCTTCTGCGCCCAGTGCCACTCCCATACCAACCCCTAGGTCCTTGCCAGCATTCTCCCCCCAAGTCCCCCCAACCACCCCAGCCAGCTCAGCTTATTCTGGGGAAGGAGCCTGGGATCAAGGCCAGAGTGGGATGTCCAGCTGTCAGTCTCCTCTGGGTCTTGGGACCACAGCCAAGGACCAGGACTGAGGAGGGGAGGTCTCGGGGTCTAGGAGGCACACTCAGTCCCCCACGAAGGATTCGTCTGGCGGATAATGCTTTATTTGTGGTTACAGACCCAACTGTGCCTTAACGTGCTGTGTGACTTTGGGCAAGTTGTGTAACCTCTCTGAGCCTTTCTTCATCTGTTAAATGCCTATTTATGAGGATCCAATCCAGCAACACATGCCATGCCTCCAAATGCAAAAAGTGGCTGAGGCTGGGCGCTGATTGCATCTTTTCCTTTTAGTGATTTTCACGTGTTCCCACATGTTGCATAATGACTGTATTACAGAAAACAACATACTGTATTAGAGTTTAAACAGAGGAGGAGAAGGTGTGGGGGTTACAGAATGTTATAGGATGTCAGAGCTGTAAAGGGCCTCAAAGAGCCCAACCATACATTTCACCTTTCACAGAAGGGGAAACTGAGGACGGAGGAGCCCAAGGTCAGAAGGAAGCACCACACAGATGTGAGGTGGTATTCATTTGTTTTGTTTTTAAGAATAGTACATGTTCATTTCATTCTTATTTTTAAAGCAACTGTTATTTTTAGAAAATACACAAAAGGAAAAATGGTAAAGTTGCCTATCAAAAAAACTTGCCTATAATTCTACAACCTAGTAATAATTTTTGTAAACTTGTTTTTTCTTTTTTATTGAGACAGAGTTTCACTCTTATCTCCCAGGCTGGAGTGTGGTGGCACGATCTTGGCTCGCTGCAACCTCTGCCTCCCAGGTTCAGGCGATTCTCCTGCCTCAACCTCCCGAGTAGCTGGGATTACAGGTGCACGTCACCACACCCAGCTAATTTTTGTATTTTTAGTAGAGACGGGGTTTCACCATGTTGGCCAGGCTGGTCTCGAACTCCTGACCTCAGGTGATCCTCCCACCTCGGCCTCCCAAAGTGCTGGGATTACAGGCATGAGCCACGGCACATGGCCTGCTGTAAACATCTTAAAGCATGTCCTTCTCTTTCTTTCGCTTTCTCTCCCTTTTTTCCTATCCTGTCTCCTTCCTTTCCTCCTCCTCCTCTTCCTCCATATTTTACTGTTTTAAATGGACTCCAACTAGATATATGTTATTTTATAACTGGCTTGTCCACTTAACATAACAAAATTTTTTCATTATCTGATATTCTTCATTAGCATGACTGTTAACAGCTGCTTATTCCTTTGAGCGGAACTATCACAATTTCTTTCAATGGTCACCTGTTACTGGACACTGTGATTGTTTCCAACTATTTTACCTATTGCAAGTTTCAGTTGCAAAGTGATTGAGGTTATATTGTATGGGGCCGGGCGCGGTGGCTCATGCCTGTAATCCCAGCACTTTGGGAGGCCAAGGCAGGCGGACACGAGGTCAGGAGATCGAGAGCATCCTGGTTAACATGGTGAAACCCTGTCTCTACTAAAAATACAAAAAAAAAAAAAAAAAATTAGCCGGGCATGGTGGCAGGCCCTGTAGTCCCAGCTACTTGGGAGGCTGAGGTAGGAGAATGGCGTGGACCCGGGAGGTGGAGCTTGCAATGAGCCGAGATCACGCCACTGCACTCCAGCCTGGGCAACAGAGCGAGACTCCATCTCAAAAAAAAAAAAAAATATATATATATATACACACACACACACACACACACACACACACACAGAGTCCAGATTCAAACAACTTGGTTCAAACCAGCTTCCTCACCTATAAAATAAAATGGGCATCATAATTTCTCCCTCTTTGGATTAGTATGATGATTAAATAATGAGATCTGAATCCATGGAAAGGCTTTTATAAGGTGTTTGACACATAATAGGTGTTCAGTAAAGTTTTGCTGTTAGCAGTCCCTTCCTGGCACATGCACGTTTTTTCTGTTTGACTCTTTGAAAAGAGCATGTGTTTGAATGTATTTATGTGTTTTCCTCAATATGGCCACACCCTCCTCATAACCCATATCTCAGTTGGCTGAGAAGGGCCTGTTTGCTCTGCTCCTTAACTACTCAGAGTGGGGACGGAGTTTCTAGCTGGGTCAGTGAGCCCTGGAACTGGTTTAAGGGTTGCAGGGAATAGGGTTACAGGGAAATGTCAGCACCTCCCTCCAGTTGGGAAAACTGCCTCTCCCTTTTTGTGTCCAGGACTCATCACTAGAGCTGGGGTTGATAACTGTGGAAGCTGTGGATGAGGAAAATTAAACTCAGTCCTGCAGGGAGCAGGTCATAGGGCGTTTCACGGAAAAGGCAAGGCCATTTATTTGTGAACAGTTACTCTGTGCCAGCTGGGCACCGGGGCCAAGAACTGCAGGCACATAGTCTCATTGGTCATCCCAAGAACCCTGTAAAATAATTATGGGCCCATGTTACAGAGGTGGAATCTGGGATTCAGAGAGGTTAAGCAGCTTGCCCAAGGCCACACAGCTTCCAAGGGAGAACATGGAGTTCTCTGTTTGCCCACAAAGCCCGTGTGCCTTAACACTTGTGCCCTGCAGCCTCCTGTCAGCATGGCATTTCTGCCTGAGTGGGCAAATGGAATAAAGAATCCAGGAGGTTTAGTGTTAGAAGATAATCTCTGATAACCTCAGAGACAATCTCATTAAGCCCCAGGTTCCAAAGCTCAGAGAAAGGAAGGTGCTTGTTCCTGGTCACTCAGGCTGGAACTTGGGTCTCTACTTTCCTAGAAGTAGAGAATATTTCATCATTTCTTCTTGGTTCACTCCGGAAATCCTCACCTGCCTCCTCTCTCCCTTAGACTCCCTGTGGATTTTTTTTTTTTTTTTTTTTTTTTTTTTTTTTTTGACAGAGTCTTACTCTGTTGCCCAGGCTGGAGCACAGTGACATGATCTCGGTTCACTGCAACCTCCGCCTCCCAGGTTCAAGTGATTCTTGTGCCTCAGGCTCGTGGGAAGGGCTGGCAGGGTTCTGCAGACACAGCCACGCACATGCCTGTTGCTGGTAAAAGGATGAAAGTCATCAAGCCCTGGCAGTAGGAGTCAGAGGTTTTTTGTTGTTTTTGTTTTGGAGACAGAGTCTTGCTCTGTCGCCCAGGCTGGAGTGCAATGGTGCAATCTCGACTTACTGCAACCTTTGCCTCCCAGGTTCAAGCAATTCTCCTGCCTCAGCCTCCCAAGTAGCTGGGATTACAGGCACCTGCCACCACGCCCAGCTAATTTTTGTATTTTTAGTAGAGACAGGGTTTCACCATGTTGCTCAGGCTGGTCTTGAGCTCCTGACCTCAGGTGATCCGCCCACCTCAGCCTCCCAAAGTGCTGAGATTACAGGTGTGAGCCACTGTGCCCGGCCAGGAGTCAGAGGTTTTTGTTGTTGTTTCTTTTCTGGGTGACCAGGAACTAATCTCTTCTCTTCTCTGGGCCTCAGTGTCCTCACCTATACAATGGAATAATCCTTTTCTTCCCACTTTGACATTCTGTTCTTGAACATCTAGTGCTATAAAGAAGAAAGCATTTTGGGAAACCAAAAGGCTCTGTGTGGAACCAGGGCCTCACTATAAAATCGGAACATTGGCTTTGTGAATTGCAATTAGTTGGTAATAAGCTCCACTCTCGATTTTATTGTGCACAGGTATTAATTATCTCTGTGGGCTGCAATGCTGTGAGCACCAAGCTCGGTTATTAGAAGCCGGGTCTTTGTGTGTTTGAAACTCTACTGCAGCTCATCAGCTTTGTGACCTTGGGCAAGCTGCTTGGGCTCTAGGGGCCTCTGTTTACTCAGCTGTGAAATGGGGTTGTCACATCAGCCTCATTGGGTTGTTATGAGGGCTATGAGTCAGGCTTAGGCAAGTAGCTAGGTCGGGTGGATCATCCAGGATATATTTATTGTATTTCTATTATATATCAGGTTCTGTGTGCTGGGTCCTGGGGATATGATGATGAGAGCCTCACAGAGCTCCCAGTTGAGTCAAGAAACAGATGTTAGTCAAATAATCACATACAAAATATAGTTCCAAATGGGGAGTCCCCAGGGAGGGCATGCTGGAGCTGAGATCTGGAGGTTGCCTAGAAGTTAACAGGGAAAAGAAGTGGGACTGGATGAGGGGAGGAGCAGGGCACATCTGTCCCAGGAAGAGCAAGGAGGCCTGGGTGGCAGGAGCACGCTGACCAAGGGCAGAGAGGGTGGCAGGAGAAGAGGCTGGAGCAACGGCCAGCCTATGGAGTTTCATCTTCTTTCTCAGAGCCATGGTAGCTAGCTGTGCGTCTGAAGCATGGAGCGGTCTTGTTTGGAAGCTTCTATCTTGGAAGATGGCATCGGTGCAGGGCGGGGAACAGATTAGTGGACCCTAGAGCTTTCCAGGTAAGGCCGATCCAGGGACCCACATGGGGATGCAGAAACAGGGACAGATTCTGGTGAAATTTAGGAAATGAAATAACTGGGAGTTGATGATGGATTGGTTACGGGATGTAAGGGAAAGGGAAGCATCCAGGGTCACAGCTGATTCTCAGTATGTACCTGGGTGAAAGATGGGTCAAACTGAGGAGGGGTGGGTTTGGAGGGTGGCAATAGTAGGAGCTCAGTCTTGGACATGCTGCTTCGGTCTGCTAGAATTTGGCCTGTGGGTGGGGACAGTGATCTAAGAGGGGGCGGTGCATGAGCAAAGGCAGGGAGGAGGGTTGGTCGTGCTTGGGGGTGCAAGGAAATGGAACAGACTGCACTGCAGGTGGTTCTCCTTGGTGTTAGGTGGCTGCGCCTAAGATGGGTTTGGGGTTATCCAGGGGCCACAGGCCATGCCCAGCAATGGCAGCCACCTGGCATTGATAGCAGTGCTGCCTGGGTTAATGACCAGGGAGGGAGGGTGAGTGAGTGACAGGGTGTCAGGGGAACCCGCCCCTCACACAATGGCACACATGGCTGCCAGGGCTGGTAGGGAGGGGCCTCATTAGGGTTTGGCTCTGCTCCATGTGGGGCTGGGGGCTGCAAGGAGAGCCCTGCCACCCAGATGTGGGAAAAGGCAGGGAAGGGGATAGAGGGGTGGGCGATTACTAGGATGACGGCTCCTGGTTCTAGCCCTGGCTATGCTAGATATTCACCAGCTGACCTTGGGAAAGTCCACTCATTCATTCATTCATTCATTCATTCATGGAATGCATTCATCAGCCATAAACAGTGTGCCAGGCTTCAGGAAAGGTATTAAGATCTAGCCTTTAGAGGAGACTGGAGACTTATACCTAAGTACAGCAATAGTTGTAGTAACAATAATAAAAAAGCTCATACATGACTGTGTTCTGGGTCCCCTGCTGTACCCTTGGTAGGCATCTCCTCAGTGAATCTTTATAGCAGCCCCTGTGGGGTGGCTACTCTTCTTATCCCTTTTTACAGATGAAGAAACTGAGGCTTAGAGAGGTGAAGTTTCAAAGGTCAGAGCCAGCAAGAGATGAGGCTGGGATTTGAACCCAGGTCCACAGTGACTCTAAGATTTTTTTCTCTCCTACATGGCTAGTTCCCAAATCTGACTGCTTATCAGAATTACCTGGAGGGCTTTTTGGACAATACAGAGGCCTGATTTTTTTCCTTTTTCTTTTTGTTTTCTGACTCAGAGTCTCTGGGTCCTGGGTGGGGCCAGTGTTGGGAGCCTCTTGTGCTCCTGTGCCCCCTCTTCTGTGAAGATCCTGCCTCTCTTGCTTGACTCGCTCTGTCCCGGGTACACAGGGCTTGCTGTTCTCAGGGAAAGCCCACTGACTCCCCCACCTTGGCCTTTCCATTTGCCCTCCCAGAACACTGCCCCAGCCCTTCTTGTGGCTTGCTCTTGCCCCCCTCTTCCTTCCAGTGCCTTGTTTGAATGTCACCTCCTCATAGAGACTTTCCTGACAATCCTATAACCCTTCTCCTCCAACCCATTACTCTTGGACCCATGGGTTCTCTACCAGGGCCAGTCACCTGGGACACTTAAAATCTCTGATGCCCAGAGACCGACTCTGTTGGCCCGGGGTGAGTCCCAGGCTTCAGTGCCACCTGGCCCAGGACACGGATCATCACTCGGTCTCATTGTTCACAGCTCTCTCCTTGAAATTATACATGTGCTTGCTTATTGTCCATGTCTCTGCTAGAGTAGAGAGCAGGGGACTGGCCTGTCTTGGGTCCTGCCATATTCCCAGCACCTTTAAAAGCACCCGCCACACAGTAGGAGCTCAGTGAGTACCTATGAATGAAGGAATGGGATGCTGGGGCTTGAGAAAAGACAGCTTGACTGACCATCAGGATCGATCTGTTCCCAACATCTGGTGAACCCTTGGAGGGTTCTTACAACAGGGAAAGTTTACCTGATCTGCCAGTTTCACACCTCCATGCTGCCCAGAACATCCCACTCTGGCTGCAGGACTATCTCGGGGTCAGGACAGTGGGTTGAGATGGCAGGAATCGCCGCCAAGGCCTCCCTGAGATTCAGGTTGCACATTGCTAGAGTCAGAGCTGGAAGGGCAGGAGTAATGTTGAGTCTGAGCTCTCACCATGCAGATGGGCCCTGAGGCCTAGTGACGGAAGGAGCCTCGGCTAAGGTCAGGCCATGGTTGAAGAGGGCCTAGGAGGTAGGAGCTACAGCATGCTGTGTGACCTTGGCCAAGCCTCTGACCTTCTCTGTACTTTAGTCTCCCCATCTGTACCTGCAGGGCCTGGGCTGAGATGATCCCAAGCCCAGGACGTCAGGAGTTCGTTCCCTGAGTCCTTTCCTGGGCAGCGCAGACTGCAGAGGGTTTGCAAGGGGTTAAGCTCCTCCGGCTCTTGCTCTGCACGCAGACAAACCCCCTCCTTCTGACAAACACTTGTAGGAAATCAGGCTGGGCGCTTCCTGCCGAGGCGAGGCGGCCTCAGCCGCCGCAGGGGCGGGGAGAGGTGGGGAGCGATGCTGGTCTGTGAGCAGCAGCTTGGGCTGGCAGAACGGCCTGGAGGCGGGCCAGGGCGCAATGGAGACAGGGGGCTCCCTGGGTTTGGAACAAAGACTTCACAGACAGGTCCCCTGAAACTGGGTCGGCAGGACGGTGGTGGAGCCCGAGAGAGGTAAGAGATCCGAACGGAGGAGGGCCCAGGAGGCCGCCTTCCTTCTGGACGGGCCAGTCACAGACTCTCTGGGACAGTCCAGGCAGCCGGACCAGCCCAGCCAGGAAGTTGCAGCTGCTGGAGCTGCACCGCTTTTCTCTTGGCTCAGGGGAGCCCGGCCTCCAGGGCAAGGGTGGTTTTAAGGAGGATTTCGTCAAGCCTCAGGATGCTAGATTCCAGTCCCAGCTCTGATTCTGATCTCTTGTGAACTTGGACAGGCGAGGCCATCTCTGTGCCTGGGGTGTCCTCGTCTGCACCTGGAGAGTTAGTGTCCTTGGTTGCTAAGGGGTCTCAGAGACGATGCAGGGATGGGGAGCAGGCCAGGAGGCAGTGACGGCGTAGGGAGGTGGTCCCAATCGAAGGAGTGGCCCCTTAGGCCAGCTGTGTAAGGGCAAGGAGAGGAGCCAAGGACTGTCCGAAGACCAGCAGACCCAGCTCAGCTCTCGAGGATGGCAAGACCAGAGCTGTCAACAGCCAGGGCACGTTTCTCTTTCTCCTCGGCCTGTGCTGCTGGAGTGGGCTGGGGGCGGGGAGAGGACACACAGAGGGGGAGTGGCTGGTGCTTCCTTGTGGGACTAGTGTCCACATAGCCGGTGGGAAGCCCTTGAGAACAGGAGGTCTGTGCCCTGCCAACCGGTGGGTGGGGGGGATGGTTGAGCCCAACAACACAGCCTTTTTGGAAGGTCTGGTTACTGATTTGGGGGGGTCTTCCTTCCCCATCTCCCTGACACATCTTACAGCCTTGGTTTCAGAGTTGCACACCCCAGCTTTGAATCATCTGCGGTTCCTGACTATGAGGTCTTCTGAAAGCCTGCCACGCCTCTGTGCCTCAGTTTCCTCATCTGGGAGGCGTCAGGGTGGTGGTGGGGGTAGAAGCACGGGGGCACCCTGGACAGCCCTGGCTGGATGGGAAGGGGTTGCAGAGGGCAGAGGGAGGCAGTGCGGGCTGCGTGGCTGGGCTGGCAAAGGAGAACCTGGGAGTCTGGGCAGTTCTGAGGGACTGAGCCATAAAGGGAAGGGTCCCTGGCTGTGGAATGACTGAGCAGGCGGAGAAGCCCTGTGTGGGTGGTGGGGAAGAGGAGACCATCCCACCCGGAAACTGAAGATAGACACCTCGGGGGTCTATTAGACCCCTGAGAGAGCAGGGGCAGTGGCGGCTTGCGAGTAAGAAGATGTACAGAAGGAGGGTGCAGTGGCTGCTACTTCCTTGTGGGGCCAGTTTCTCCAGGGATGGCGGGGACCCTGAACTCCACAGCCCTCCCCAGCTCACACGGCTGGAGTCTTCACCAAACCCCACTCACTGCCTTTTAGGAGCAGCCCTGCTGCCCTAACGAAGGCTGGCTGGAACAACTCTGCCTTTACCTGGCATTCAGGCACCCCTGTCCATAGCTCTCCTTCAAAGCCAGGCCATACTTTCAGACCTCCGTGCCTTTGCCTATGCTGCTCCCTCTGCCTGGAATGCCCTCCCCAATCTTCTCCCCCAAATCCTCACTGTTCCTCAAGCCCACCTTAAAGCTTCCTTTGATAACGCTTCTGTATTGTACTACCCCCAACTGTTTAAAATTTTGGAATGCTTTTACTCTTTTCTACATTCTTTGCATCTTATGTAGTCCCTGGTATATAGTAGGAAGTCGTAGGGCTTTTTTAAAAAGTTAATTTGCACCCACAGGGTGCTCGGTATGTATCTTTGTACTTTGAAATGTGATCTCAGGGAGGAAGAGAGAAGTTAGCAGTTCTGAGGCTATTGCCCTCAGGAGCTGAGTCAACCAGGGACTTCAAATTCAAAGCTCTTTGCGTCTCATCCCCTGCCTCCCAACCCACCCTAGCAGGGTGATATCCCCTTGCAGTAGCAAGAGCAGGTGGTACTTTCTCTGTTTTACGGTGAAGAAAATGCAAGCCCAGCTATACACAGTGAGTAACAGCAGCCGGGACTAGCACCCATCTCCTGATGCCCAGCCTGCTTCTCTACCACAGCATCATCCCAACCTGAAGTTGGCAGGTAGTTGGCACTAATGTGTGTTTGTTGACTGACTAGCTGAATGGCCATTTCTGGGGCTTTGTGGTGCGGAGGGCCATGGCTCACATGGAAGACAGAGGCCTCGCTCAGGAAAGGCTCACTGGCTTAGGCGCTGGGGGCAAGTGTGAAACTCTAGCCAGTCACTGCAGCTGCCTCTGACCTGGTTACAGTGAGATTTCTGCCATGACTGAGTCATCCCAGAAGACAGGATGTTCCTCTTTGTGCACCCAGAGGCCTCTGTGATTGGGCAGGCTGCTCTGTGGCAGAGCTAGAAAAAAAAGCCCTTCAAAAAGTCCAAAAACCACATGCCTCCCCCGGCCCCTTCCTCAGCAGAGGCTTCAGAACCAGAAAAGCAACAGCTAAACTGTAGCCCCTCCTCCACCTGCCATAACAGCAGAAGCGAGGAGGCCTAGTGAACTTCAAAGGGCAGGCCCTGCCTGAGGCCCTGGTTTAAAATGCAGATTCCTGGGCCCTATCCCAGGGCCACTGAGTCAGGCTCTCTGCAGGTTGTTTCAGGAAACTGCCTGCTTAGAGGATTCTTAAGTACACTGAAGCTTAAGATCCCTGGCAGTGATTTCCAAGAAGGGTACAGGCCCTGCAGAAGGTATGAGAAGCAAGAATTAGAGCTTCTATTTAAAATATAGTTGGCCAGCTGGGTGGATGGCTCATGCCTGTAATCCCAGGACATAGGGAGTCTGAGGCAGGAGGATCACTTAAACCCAGGAGTTCAAAACCAGCCTAGGCAACATGGCAAAACCCCATCTCTACAAAAAAAATTTAAAAATTAGCCAGGCATGGCGGTACGTACCTGTGGTCTTAGCTACTCAGGAGGCTGAGGTGGGAGGATCAATTGAGCCCAGGAGGTCAAGGCTGCAGTGAGCTCTGATCGCCACTGTACTCCAGCCTGGGTAACAGTGAGACCCTGTCTCAATAAAATAAAATACAGTTGATCCTTGAACAACACAGGAGTTAGGAGTGCCTCATGCAGTCAAAAATCTGCTTATAACTTTTAACTCCCCCAAAACTTTATCAATAGCCTGCTGTTGACTAGAAGCTTTGCTGATAACATAAACAGTTGATTAATGCATATTTTCTGCGTTATATGTATTACGTACTGTTTTCTTACAATAAAGTAAGCCAGAGAAAAGAAAATGCTATTAAGAAAATCTTAAGGAAGAGAAAATCTACTTACTTTCATTAAGTGGAAATGGATCATCACAAAGGCCTTCATCCTGTCATCTTCATGTTGAGGAGGAGGAATGAGGGGGGATTGATCCACTGTCTTAGGGGTGGCAGAGGCAGAAGAAAATTCACATGTAAGTAGAGTTCAAACTGTGCAGTTCAAACTGTGTCATTAAGGGTCACCTGTGTTTATTTTATTTTTCTTTTGTATTTTCATTTATTTATTTATTTCGAGATGGAGTTTCGCTCTTGTTGCCCAGGCTGGAATGCAATGGCACGATCTCGGCTCACCGAAACCTCCGCCTCCCAGGTTCAAGCAATTCTCCTGCCTCAGCCTGCCGAGTAGCTGGGATTGCAAGCATGCACCACCATGCCCGGCTAATTTTGTATTTTTAGTAGAAATGGGATTTCTCCATGTTAAGGCTGGTCTCGAACTCCTGACCTCCAGGTGATCTGCCCGCCTCGGCCTCCCAAAGTGCTGGGATTACAGGCGTGAGCCACCACGCCCAGCCTCCTTTTTATTTTTAGTAGAGATGGGCTTTTGCCGTGTTGCCCAAGCTGGTCTTGAACTCCTGAGCTCAAGTGATCTGTCCACCTCGGCCTCCCAAAGTGCTGGGATTAAAAGTGTGAGCCACTGTGCCTGGCCAATTTTCAATTGCATCTTTTTAGAAAATCACTTTTGAAAGTATTCTTTCTAATACATGTAATATATTAGCATGATGTGTTCGAGCACATTTATTTTTACGGATGGGCTGTGTGATTAAAAACATATTGGGGGCCACTAGGCCGAAACTGACAACTGCAGATCTTGCTCTGGCAGGAAGTAGCCGGGTGATCTTAGCCAAGTTCTACCCTCATGTTTGTAGGGAGGGCAGATTGAGAACTTAAAAGTAAAGCTTCTAGCCAGGCTGGCGCCGAGTGGGCTCTTCACATGTGGCGGGGACTGTGGGGCTGGAAGACAACACGCAGGGTGATCTGGAGGAAATTGTGGGGCTCTGCATTTGGGGGTAGAGAGGAAGACTGGGCGGGGACAGAGGAGAGAAGCCCCGAACACCCATCCACAGAGCAGGAGCTGCAGCCAAGGAGGGAAGAATGGTATTCCCTGTCCCTCCCTCCTCCAGCCCTTGAGAAGTCAGCCTTTCCCGGGCTGCACTGTTCCCTGGGGAACTTTGTGTCCACAAATAGTTGCCTGCTGACTTTTCTCAGCCATACAAATCAAGCAGGATCCAAGTGCTCACAAGGATAAAGGGACAAACACAGACCTTCTATCCTGGGAGGCCTGGAGTCATACTCCCTTCGACACAGCATGCAGGGGAGAAAGCCCAGACTGTGGGCCAGGAGGCTGACTTTCGCCCCTGCCTTGTCCTGACCCATGTGCGGCTTTGGGTAAGGCCTCTCCCCCTCTCTGGACCCCAGTTTCCCCATCTGTGGAAGAAGGCCTTTGTGTGAGCCGCCCTGGGGGCCGCTGCGCTGATGGGCGGCAGTTCTCTGAACCCTCCATGGCAGGGAGCTCCCTGGGGGACCGTGCCCACTCTGGGTCAGCTTTGCACTTCCTGGACCTGGCTCAGTGCTGGCATAGAGGAAGCGCTTAGGGAAATAGCGGGAGCGTGGGAAGGAAGAGGCAAAAGGAGACAAGAGGGAGAAGGAAAGAGGGAAAGAAGGAGAGGGTTGAGGGAAGGCAGCGGAGGAGCCCTTCTCTGGCTACCCTGTTCCTGCAGCAGCCGCCTGACAGGTCCCTGTGTGGCCAGCCTCCCTGGTTCATTTTCCCAGAGCAGCCCGAGGGGAACTTTTAAACCACACCTCTGATGGGCTTTCCCTGTGTTCAATACCCCAGCCATCGGGGAAAACCACTCCCAGGTCCAGGAAAGCCCCGGTAGGCTTGCTCCCCGTCCCCAGGTCGCCTCACTAGGAAGGCTTTTTCTTTAAATTGAGGTGAAATTCACGTAACATAAAACTAACCATTTTTAGATGAACAGTTCAGTGACATTTAGTATATTCACAGTGTTGTGTAACTGCCACCTCCATCTATTTGCAAAGCATTTTTCTCACTTCCGAAGGAAATCCCATACCCAGCAAGCAGTGCCCACTCTCCTCTCCCCCAGCCCCTGGCAAATACCGTCTGCTTTCACTCTCCAAGGAGGTACCTTGCCTGGATATTTCCTATCCATAGAATCACACTATATGTGGCCTTTGTGTCTGGCATCTTTCATTTAGCATAATGTTTCTGAGGTTCATCTATACTGTAGCATGTGCTGGGACTTCATGTCTTTTCGTTTGAGCACCTGTTTTCAATTATGTTGGTTAGTGGAATGCTACCTTTTTTTTTTTTTTTTTCCTTTTGAGACAGGATCTCACTTTGTTGCCCAGGCTGGAGTGCAGTGGTGCTGTCATGGCTCACTGCAACCTCAACCTCCCGGGCTCAAGTGATCCTCCCACCTCAGCCTCTCGAGTAGCTTGTGACTACAGGTGTGCACAATCACACCTGGCTAATTTTTTGTAGAGACAAGGTTTTGCCATGTTGCCCAGGCTGGTCTCGAACTCCTAGACTCAAGTGATCCGCTCACCTCAGCCTCCCAAAGTGCTGGGATTGTAGGCGTGAGCCATCATACCTGGCCTGGAATGCTTTTTTCATCATCCTCCCCCACCTCTCAATCTGAATTCTTACCCGAGTGAGGTCAGAGAAGATTCTCAGAGGAACTAGCTTCTAACCTGGGATCCCCAGACTACCCTGGCCTGTGTCAGGGCAGCCCCCGTGCCTCCTCCGGCACATCTCACCTGGATTTGTAGTTGCCTGGTGATCGTCTGCTTCCTCCTGGGCCGTCAGTTCTCCAGTGAACAGGGCCTGTGCCCCATGCCCACACGAAGAGCCAGTACTCAGTAACACTAGCTAGGATGCATTCAACACCTGTTGGTCGGTGCACTGGCCGCTGGGCTCCTCATCGTGTGTCTCATCTAGTTTATAAAACCCTGGAGGGGGCCGGGCATGGTGGCTCACGCCTGTAATCCCAGCACTTTAGGAGGCCGAGGCGGGTGGATCACGAGGTCAGGAGTTCGAGACCAGCCTGGCCCATATGGTGAAACTAAAAAATACAAAAATTAGCTGGGTGTGGTGGCGCACGCTTGTAGTCCCAGCTACTCAGGAGGCTGAGGCAGGAGAATCACTTGAACCCGGGAGACGAAGGTTGTAGTGAGCTGAGATCGTGCCAGTGCACTCCAGCCTGGGCAACAGAGTAGGACTCTGTCTCAAAAAAAACAAGCAGACAAAAAAACAACCCTGGAGGGAGAAAGGAATTATTATCCCAGCTTTATTGATGAAGAAAATGAAAGCAGAGTGACTTGCCCAAGGTCACACAGCTTTGGGAGGACGCAGCCAGGAGTTGAACCGGGGCTAATTCCAGAGTTCTGCTGGTAACTTCTTGTTCCAAATAAAAGAGGGAATCAGGAGAATTAATGATATTTCTTGAATGTGTTCCTGACAGGGCACAGGCAGGATGGCCGATGCCGACAGGAGCCAGCGGTGACTCTGGGGCCCCTGGCAGCAGCTCTGTCTCCTGAAGATGAAGTGGCCCAGGTGAAGCTCAGGCCAACCCCGATGGCCAGCTCGGAGACTGAGATCCGCTGGGTTGAGCCTGGCCTGGGGAAGGGTCCCCGGCGGCGGCACTGGGCCTGGGCTGAGGACAAGAGGGATGTGGATAGTGGTTCACAAAGCTGGGGAGAAGAGGGACTCTTTCCCAATGCCACCAGCCCCGAGCTCCTGGAGGACTTCCGCCTGGCCCAGCAGCACCTGCCGCCCCTGGAGTGGGACCCGCATCTGCAGCCCAATGGGCATCCGGATTGTGAGTCAGGAGAGATTTCAGGAGAAGGTGAGACTGACACCCCTCCCCCTACGGTGGTGTCCCGTCCCCCACATCACATGTTCTAGCAGGCGGGAAGGGAGTGGAGGTTGCTTCAACATTTTCAATTAAATTCTACAAAGTCTATAATTTAAAAATTTAAAAAACTTAAATTGTATAAGTAATACCATTCATTGCAGAACAACCAGAAAATATAAGGCGCAAAATTAAGTAAAATTTAAAATTACTCATTGTCCCACTCCATCCCCAGATAACCACTGTTTTCCATATGTGGAGTTATGCAAATGTAATGTGAATATGGAACAGTATTCTACATACTTCATTATAACCTGCTTTTTGGTTAACTTAATAGATATGAACATTTTCCTAGTTCATCAAATCCTCTCCCACAAGTCATTCCTAGACTTCCATGGGTATCCGTGGTTAATCGGCCAGTATCCTACTGCTGGGCATTTTAGTAGTTTCTAGATTTTGCTGTTATAAATAATGCAGTGATGAATGTCATTAATGTATCTTTGCACACTTGATTTGCTCATAGCTCTGGTAATTTGAATTACTTAGTCTTGGGGTTGTGTCCAATTTTTATTTTATTTTATTTATTTATTTATTGAAGCAGGGTCTTGCTCTGTTGCCCAGGCTGGAGTGCAGTGGCATGATCATGGCTCACTGCAGGCTCGACCTTTCGGGCCCAATCAGTCCTCAGAACTCAGCCTCTCGAGGAGCTGGGACTACAGGTGCATGCCACCACACCCAGCTAATTTTTATATTTTTTGTAGAGACAGAGTCTCACAGTGTTGGCCAGGCTGGTCTCAAACTCCTGGCCTGAAGCGAGCCTCTCACCTTGGCCTCCCAAAATGCTGGGATTATAGATGGGAGCCGTCATGCCTGGGTATTTTTAAGGTTTTTAAAAATTCCAATTAGCAATGGGAATGTTGGCATTTCTTGTTTTCTACAATAACTATGTTCTGGTTGCATCCAGACAAACTTAGACTAAATTCCTCGCTTTGCTTAGCAAGTTCCTTCTGCCTGAATCTTGCTTTTTCCATCTATAAAATGAGAGGAATCATATCGTAGAGAATAGTCAGAGCTGGATACATGGTAGTGATTGCGCTTAGATTACGAGCGAGATGCCCCTGTTTTAGGGTCCTGTGACTCTCGCAGGCTGTTGCGGTTACCTCCTCTGGTAGCGGATTGTGCCATTACTCAAAGTTTCACACACCTGATCTGCTCAAAGTGAGCACTGCCCACTGCTGCCCACTGAGGAGCCATTTCTGAGCACTCTTTCCAGCAAGGGACGGCAACTGAGATGCACTGGGTAGACAGGGCAGAGGCATCTCTTCCTGGGGTCACATGGTAACCCCCTGCTATGATGTAATAGCTGCTACCCTGTCCTGTGCCTTTACTATGTGCCAGGCACAGGGCTGGGCAGGGTCTGGCCCTCTCTTGTTCCCTCCTCACCACCCTCTGTCAGGTAGGAGGAACTAGCCTCAAGTTTGACTGTGGATTGCCAGAGAGGTCAGCAGCTTGCCCGTGGCCCCAGTGAGGGGTCACAGGAGCCAGGATTGAACCCAGGGCTCCCTAGCTCCAAAGCCCAGGCCTCTTCACCCCTAGTGCGTGACCCCTAGTGGTGGAAGCAGACTCACCTGCATGACTGGGGCCTCGGTCCCAGGTCCAGGGAACCACTGGGTGATCTTTGGCAACTTACGTAACCTCCCTGGGTTTCAAGTATGTTGCTGTAAGCAAGAGTAACTTGCGGAAGGAGATGTTAAGTGGTTAAGAGATGTAGAGGCGTCAAGGGTAGGGGAAAGAGCATGGGGGAGTAGAGAGTGACACAAAGGTGCATCTGCCTGAACAGAGAGTCTATGCCTGGTGGTACCCAAACTGTGTCTCATGAAACTTTGGACCTATTGCAGAAGTCAACACGGGGTCTAGAGCAGAGTGGGTGCTCCGTAAACAATGACTGCATGGATGGTGGTTAGATGCATGGATGAATGGACGGGTGGGTGATGGATGGGTGAATGGGTGGGTAGATGGATGGATATTGGGAGGAAGCATGGTGGGATAGATGGCTGGGTGGGTGGATGGATATATATTTATTGAGTACTCACTATGTAATAATTACAGTAACTGTCTACTTCTTGGGAACTTTATATACCTTATCTTCCTCCCTCCTTCCTTCCTTCCCTCCCTTCCTCGCTCGCCTTTTCTCCTTCCTTCTGTTCGGTCAACAAATAGTGTCAGGTACCAGCACTGCAAATCCAATCGTGAACAAAACAGAGAGCATCCTTGGCTTCATAGAGCTTGCAGTGTAGGGGGTGACACACATGTCAGTGAAACAACCACACAAATAAATGGAAAGCAGCTGCTATGATAAGTGTTACAAAATAGAGGTAACCAGTCCTGTGAGGGCCTGTAAAAGGGAGAACTTGACCTAGTCAGGGAGATCTAAGTCTTCCTTGAGGAGGCAGAGGTTGAGCCTGAAGGACAGATAGGAGTTAACTAGGCCAAGGAGGAGAGAGAATCCCCCAGCAGAGGGATGTGCACATGCGTAGCCCCCATGGTGGGAGGAGCGTGGTGTGCACATAGCAGGAGCAGGGGGAGCCTGAGGGGCCATGGAGAGAGATGGATCAGGAGAGCTAATGGGGCCGGGGTGGCAGCGACCTTAGGACCATAGTGAAGGTTCTGCTTTTCTTCCACAGGAAGACATGGATGAGTTTTCAGATGGGGGATGTGGGTGAGGACGGAGGAGATGGTTAGGTGGCTACTGACTGCAGTTAGCCAGACAAGAGAGGATGGGACACGAGCCAAGGTAGTGGTGGTAGACTTCAGAGTCATAGATGAGTTTGCGATTTTTATAGGAGGTAATGGGGCAGGACCAGGTGACAGATTGGATTCAGGGGGTTAGAAGGAGAGAGATGGCAAAGACGCCTCCCAGGCTGCTGGCCTGTACACCTGGAGGGGATGGTGTTGCCATCTGCTGAGATGGGAGACACTGGAGGGACCGGGTTTGGGTTTGAGTTTGAAGGACCTCTGAGACAACCAGATCAGGTATCAGACAAGCACTTGGCTATGTGGGGGGCTCCTTGGGATTCTTTCCATCCCCATGTGATGAGGAAATGGAAGCCAGAGAGTTGAAGTGACAGGGTAAGTTACATGGTGGATACAGACCTGGTATATGCTAAGAAGTGAATGGCCTGTCTTTCCAGAGGCTGAAGCAGAGGATGTGGACAGCCCAGCAAGTTCCCACGAGCCTCTCGCCTGGCTCCCCCAGCAGGGCCGTCAGCTGGACATGACTGAAGAGGAGCCAGATGGGACCCTTAGAAGTCTGGAGGTTGAGGAGGCTGGAGAGAGCTCCCCAAGGTTGGGGTATGAGGCTGGTCTCAGCTTGGAGGGCCGTGGAAACACCAGCCCCGTGGCTCTTGGGCATGGTCAGGCCAGGGGCTGGGTGGCTTCTAGCGAACAAGCCAGTGGGGACAAACTTTCTGAACATTCCGAGGTCAACCCATCCGTTGAGCTCAGCCCAGCAAGGTCCTGGAGCAGTGGGACAGTGAGCCTCAACCACCCTAGTGACAGCCTTGATTCTACCTGGGAAGGAGAGACCGGTGGCCCCCAGCCCACTGCCCTGGCAGAAACCTTACTAGAGGGCCCCAGCCACCACCTCCTAAACCCAGATGACAGAACTGGAGGCAGCGTTGCTCTGGCAACCCCCATGGAATTCCAGGACTCCTCAGCTCCCCGAGCCCAGAGTCCGCAGCCTGCCGCAGATAGATGGAGGAGAGAAACGACCAGATTCTCCTGCCCTCAGCCCGAGGAACACATCTGGAAGCAGACAAAGACGTCACCTAAGCCACTCCCTTCCCGATTCATTGGCTCCATCAGCCCCCTGAATCCTCAGCCCAGGTCAACACGGCAGGGCAGGCCGCTGCCCAAACAGGGAGCCACTCTGGCTGGCCGCTCCTCTTCTAATGCCCCCAAGTATGGCCGGGGGCAGTTGAACTACCCACTCCCTGACTTCTCCAAGGTAGGGCCCCGGGTGAGATTCCCCAAAGATGAGAGCTACCGTCCCCCCAAGTCCAGAAGCCACAACAGGAAGCCTCAGGCCCCTGCCAGGCCCTTCATCTTCAAGTCACCAGCTGAGATTGTGCAGGAGGTGCTGTTGAGCAGTGGAGAAGCAGCCTTGGCAAAGGACACGCCTCCTGCCCACCCCATCACCAGGGTACCCCAAGAATTTCAGACGCCTGAGCAAGCCACTGAACTGGTCCATCAGCTCCAGGTTAGTGGGACTTATGGCTGTGGATGTGTCACCAAGGCCCCTGTTGGCTTAGGGTGGAGGCTAATTGGGGTGGGGAGGCCTCGAGTAGAGGCTGGCTGGGGTGGAGAGGCCTGGGGTAGAGCCTGGCTGGGGTGGGAAGCCCTGGGATGGAGGCTAGTGGGGTGGGGAGGGCTGGGGTGGAGGCTGGCTGGGGTGGGGAGTCCTGGGATAGAGGCTGGTGGGGTGGGGAGGCCTGGGGTGGAGGCTGGCTTGGGTGGGAAGCCCTGGGGTAGAGGCTGGCTGGGGTGGAGAGGCCTGAGGTGGAGGCTGGCTGGGGTGGGGAGGCCCTGGGGTAGAGGCTGGCTGGGGTAGGGAGGCCTGGGCTCTGGGCTAGGAACTCCATGCTGGTGCAGGGAGGGTATACCTGGAGCCCTGAGATAGACCTAAGCCCTTTGCTCAAAAAGACCAGTGATTGTACTCATGTTTCAAGGATGATCTGTTGAAGTGATCATGTTTCAAGGGAAATAGTCATGTTTCCCCTCCAGACCGCGAGCTCCACGGGTGTGGGGAGTTTTGGCAAGAGCATATCATAGGTGGCCTGTGTGCCTCCTTCAGCAAGCACAGGATGCCTGCTGGTCTCTTGTTTGTGATTTTGACAGCCTCTGATGGTCATTGTCTTGGTCTAGTCTTTCATTTGGGGTGACAAAGTGGTAGTATGCTAATGCTCTCACTCCTACATTAATTGCTGGAAATATGCTAAAAAGTAAAAGTGTCCCTCATCAACTACTTGGTTACCAAGTTCTTGCTTGTACGGGAAAGGTCAGCGAGATGCTCTGTTCTGTCCTTTTACTGTTACCGTTACTGACCCATAATGGTCCTTCGTTACTTAGTTACTGACCCGTTTTCAGAAGGAGTCAGTTCCTCACATCCTTCAAAGGTGACATGCTTTTCCTTTTTTCCTGCAATGACTTGTTTTTATAAAGCTCTTTGGGTTTGTTTAAGGCAAGTGACTGAGTAGGTGGAACAGTGATTTTCAAGCCTTCTATTTTTCTGCCACGGGACTCTTGGATGATTCATTCAATTAGCCATTGAAGAAAGTACTTCTTAAGCACATGCTGCTTAAACACCGACAGCGCAGCAGGGGGAAAGACAGATATGGGCCTCACCCCACAGAGCCAACCGATGGGCAGGGCATTTGGATAAATAGAATCGTGGCAGCCATCTGCGATGTGGGTCATGTGTCAAGGTAAACCAGCCAGAGGCCCTCAGTCTGGACTCGTTGTCACGGAGGTAGAAAAGTTGTCCCACTGCCCTCTCATGCTCCAGAACTTGAACGTGGTGGGTCTGTGTTGCACACAAGCCTGAAGATTGCTCAGCTTGGATCCCACCATTGAATGGTTTGCTATCAGGGTCTCCCAGCAAGGAGGGGTGCATTGTGTGCCTGGGCATATGACCGTGTTGCTCCCCCTTTTCTGCAGGAAGACTACCACAGGCTTCTCACCAAGTACGCTGAGGCCGAGAACACCATCGACCAGCTACGCCTCGGGGCCAAGGTACCAGGCTGGGATGGGGTGGAGGCATGGGCCCAAGTCCCCGAGGAGATGACACTTTTCCATAGCTCTAGAGAAAGGCCAGTGCCTCCTCCATCTACTGAGGCCCTGAAGTTAGTGGAACGCCAGTTTGCTTCTACCCCAAGGTCCCTCTGTGACCTTGGGCAGTGACCTTGCCCTCCCTGGGCTTTCTTTTTTTTTTTTTTTTTTTGAGTCAGGGTCTTGCTCTGTCACCCAGGCTGGAGTGCAGTGGCATGGTCATAACTCACTGCAATATCAACCTCCTGGGCTCAAGGGATCCTCTCGCTTCAGCCTCCCTGGTAGCTGGGAATACAGGCATGCATCACTGTGCCCTGCTAATTTTTTTTTTTTTTTTTTTTATGTTTTGTAGAGACGGGGTCTTACTTTGTTGCCCAAGCTGGTCTCGAACTCCTGGGCTCAAGTGATCCTTCTGCTTCAGCCTCCCAAAGTGCTCCTGGGATTACAGGCCTGAGCTACCATGAGCCCAGGAATTTCATAAGACTCTCTCTCCTTCTAGATGGGCTTGGGAGTAAGGCCACCTGGGTTCGATTCCTGGCTCCATTGCTAACCAGCTGTGTGACCTTGAGGAAGTTACTTGGGCTCTGTGAGCCTCAAAAGAGTAACACGGAATTTCTGCTCAGCCCCTGGTGCTTGTTCTTTGGGCCTGAATCTTCCTGGATCACACCTTTGCCTTTCTCCCTCCCCACAACCTCACCTGGCAGAGTATGGGGCAGGAGGAGAGCAGAGGGGAAACCCACCACCCCAGCCCCCACCCCGTCTTAGGAGGAGGCTGTGAATTCTCCATCTTCCTCTTTCCTGAGTGAGGCAGGAAGTGGGACCTGTGCGGCCCCTCGTGGCTTCCTGCTTTTGCTGTGCCCTCCTCTTGCCTCATCAGGCAGCAGTGGAGGAGGGGTGAGAGCTGAGGTGCAGAGATGCAGATGCCCCAATGCCGCCCTCCCCCCCCCCCCCCCCCTTCATGCTCCAGGACCCCGCCCCCGCCACAGCTGCTGCTCTCAATGCTGAGAGGCACTTCCGGGGCGGGTGGGAGGAGGCCACTGTGGTGAGGAAACGGAAGGGGGCCTGTTCTAGGACCAGGAGTCCCCCTGCATCCCCACACCTGCTGCCTGGCACAGGCAGGCCCCTTCCCTCTTGGCCTCTTCGGGCACATCTGTAAAAGAGGGCTAATCAGACTTCCTCCTGGGAGCCAAGTAGTCTCCTTCCAGCTTTTTGAACTGCTGAGCCAGATCTAGGGTTGGAAGAGACGGGGCAGTCGGGAAAGGGAGTGGAGGGGGTTTGTTAGGTCATCCTCTCTGGGGAAACCGCATTCTCATGGCTGCAGACTCCAAGCAGGTCCGGGGAGAAAGGGACTGGTCATCAGACCCAAACACTCGGCTTCCCCATTTGACAGATTGGGAAACTGGGGCTCCCGTTGGGGTAGGGGCCGCTGACGGTCATGGAGTGGTGGGAACTGAAGGCGTGGAGCGTCTCCACCCTCCCTCCTCCCTTCCTCCTGCGCTCATTTAAGGGCATGAGTCAGTATACAGAAAGCATTTACCTGGCACTAGGCAGGCACTTCGTAAGAGTTAGGGAATATTATTATTATAAAGATGTTTACTGCTAGGCCTCTTGTATGTCAGCCACAGTGACACAGGTGGGGTGGACACAGTGTAGTGCAGCTGGGGTGCCTCCTCTTGTGGGTGCTCCCTTGACCCTGTAGGACTCAGGGTCCCCCCCAAGTGTGGTCACCCTGCCCTGGCTGGCACCCAGACCCCTGGCTCATGTGTGTGAGGGTGTCACAGGAGGAGAGGCCGGAAATGGTTCTGTGTCAGCTCACTCACTCCCACTTTCTGGAAAAATGATTGCTATTGCTTGGCCTGAGGGCTCTGCTCCCTCCCCCAACCCCTCTCTCAGCCTCACAAAGTATGAGCACCTTTCAGGGCTCTGCCGGAAGGAAGCAGGATGATACTATCACCTCCCGCCCAACCCCATCTCACAGCTGCCCTGGGGGAGTAGTACAAGGCAGGCTTGCAGCTCCAATGTGCAGAAGAGAACAGAGCCCCAGAGCAGGGAGGGGATTCACTCAGGGTCCATGGGGCTTGAGGAGAGCTGAGATTCCAGCTGGCCAGCCTTCCTCACTCCGTCTGGACCTCTGTGCACTCTACCCTGAAGGCTGGAGAGACCCCAGGACAGCCTTTTGCTCAGAGCCCACGAGTTCAGAGGCAGTTCTCAGACCTCCCAAGGACCCACCGAGCCACTTCACTCTGCTCAGAACCCACGGCGGAGGGCTGGACCCACCTGGGAGGGAGCCGCGCTGGGGATGTTGCACTGGACACCCCATCTAGGCATGGTGGGTAGGTGGACAGCAGTGGGTGGGGACCCATAGGAAGGAGATTGACATTCACTGAGCAGCAACAGGTATCCCACCCTAGGTTCAGGGTCATCTTATTTGAGCCCCTCCACACACACACTGAGGTTCAGTCAGGTGGAATGGTTTGCTCAACATCCCATAGCTGGTGCAAGAGGCAAAGCTGGGATTGAAACCTACATCTGCCTGATTCCAGAACAGATGTTCTTTTCCTCAAGTGTGGGTAAGCCCTGGCACCCAGGCCCTGGCACTGGGTGTGGAGAGAGGCATAGGGATGAGGCGGATTGATGACTGTTATAGAAATAAGAATGGTCATAGGTGATGTTTATGGACCACTGTCCTAAATAATTTGCAGTTGGGGAAGCTGAGGCACAGAGATGTTAAGTAACTTGACCAAGATCACTCAACAAGTAGGTGCCAGAGCAGGAGTTGGAACTCGGCAGCCTGGCTCTGAAGCCCACGAGTGACACCACACTCTAGCAGAACTAGACTCGGTAGTTGTGGGATCTGTAGCCGGGGAGGCCTGGCCCAGGAACACGGATGGGTCTGGAGCCTTGGGGTTGGGGCAGGACCAGGGAGCCCAGCTGTGGGGCAGGGAGCCAGGACTGGTCAGGAGTCACTGGTTGGCTCTGTTCTCTACACTGGCCTCTGGCCAGGGTTTATGGTGATCTCACTGCATTTGCTGCCATGTTGCCACCTCCCCCCAGCCCCTGTTCCTCCATCTCAGCTGAAGAGAGATCTGGAAGAGCTGAGGTGACCAGAAATTACCCTAGAAGGAATTACGGAGATAATGTAAAACCACCCTTTTTCAGTGTGTTCTGATGGCCACAAGTTGGCCCAGAACCCCCTGGGTGGGGATGGGGGGAAGGGGAGGTTTCTGTATGCAGATGAGTTGGGGAAACATCTTCCTCTCTCTTCCTCCTCCCCTCCCGCCCTATTCATAAAGCCCATTAGCATTTTAAAGGCTGAGAGAAATCCATCTGTGCAGAGAATATTCATTTGTTTAACCCAATGTTTCCCAAATTTACGGGTCCTCCCTTCACAGAATTCTGATTCACCTTTTACAGAATCCCCCGAGGGAGTGAATCCGGCCTTGGGGAGCACCCGGGACACCTGGCTGTGTCCAGGGAGATGGGCCCTGGGAGGGCCAGGCCCGAGCAGCTGATGCTGCCACCCCCACCGCCACTCCCCACCTCATGGCTCTGCCTGGGCATCTGCTCAGGTTTTGGGCTTCTCTGCTTCAAACTCCTTTTTGGTCCCTGAAACAAAGGGGCCTGCTGGTTTCCCTGGCCTATCCCCGTTCCCTGTCACTCCCCAGGTGGGGCCTGAGGCTGAGAAAGGGGTCTGGGGAGGGAAACACGTCAGAGGGCTGGGCCTCCCCTGGGATTTGGGTCACCTCAGGAGAGGGGTGCTGATAGGAAAGCCCCCACAGGGGAGTCTGAGCAGATGGCTGAGGGGATTATTAAAATCCAGCTTTGTTCTCATCTGGGGAGGCTGGGCCTGAAAGAGGGGGAGGCGGCGGGGGGGACCATGCCACACTTGGAGTTGATTTTTCAGCCACAGCCAGGACCTATACAGCTTAAGCAAGAGAGGCTGCTGGCCTGGGGGCCAGGGATCCCCTTCCACCGGGCCCACCCTAAACTGCTCATTCCTGACCTTGGTGCAGCGGGGGCAGTTAAGATAACCCCCCAACATCATGATGAGCAGGTGCCACTAAGGGGTGTTGCTTTTCCATGGGCCTGTCTCCATGGTGGCTGTGCAGATGATGATGGCGATGACGATCATGGTGATGGTAGTAATGGTCATAGTTATGATGACGATAATGGTAAAAATGGTGATGGTGGTGGTGATGATTGTGATGGTGTTGGTGATAATGGTGATAGTGATGGTGATGGTGAATGATGGTGATGCTAATAATGATGATTGTTATAATGATGCTGATGGTGATGATGGTGGTGGTAATGACAGTGGTGGTGATGACGATGGTGATGGTGATGGTGGTGGTGGTAGTAGTGATGACGGTGGTGGTGATGATGATGGTGATGAATGTCAGGGTGGTGGCCGCTATTTATTGAGCACTTATATCATGTGCAGAAAAGTTATTAAGCCAACTAGGACTCAGAGGTGTGCTGTGGTAGAGCCTGGGCGGGAACCTGGGCTCTGACTGCAGAGCCCACATGCTAAGCTAGAGTTGGCAAACTTTCTCTGTAAAGGGCCAGATTGTGAAAATGTTTAGCTTTGTGGAGCATATAGTCTCTGTCACAACTACTCAACTCTGCCACCAGAGTGTGAAAGCAGCCATAGACAACACATAAACAAACAGGCATGGCTGTGTTCAATAAAACCTTCTTTACACAAACAGAACATAGTCCTCTCAACTCTGCTGTAAGCTCTTGAACAGCCCGTGGTTTCCCTCTGCTTTCGAGCTTCAAGAGGTCTTCCTTGGTCACCTGCCTGACTCCAGACTGCTCCCTCACCAGCTGGGCTGGCTGCCATGTTTTAAATCTGTCCTCAAATGATAGAGATCCGCTACCAATGGCAGATTAGTTTGTTCACTTGCTGGTTCACTCATTTATTCAAACAGCTATTGGTTGCTATTATTATCAACATAATTATTGGAAATGCTTATATTTGTTAAGAAATAATTATATGGTATATTATGATATAATTATAACATACATTATTAATAAAAAAATTACTGTTAATAGTAGAACCATAGGTATTGGGGTCACATAGAGCAGTGTTGTAATCCTCATCCAAGGACTTATCAGCTGGGGATCTTGAGTAAGTGACTTAATAACCTCTCTGTGTCTCAGTTTTTCCTTCTATATAATGGGCTGTTGGGGTCCCCACCCTGTCTTCCTTTCAGGACCACCATTAAGAGTAAATGAAAGGGCACGTAGTTCTTCACCTATGTTTGGCCCAGCCAAGGGCTGCACTGAAAGATGGTATTTATTACTACAGGGCATGTGTGTTGAGCTCCTGAATGAAGATGAGGTATTTCAGGTGGATTTGCCCCTACCCTGACTTGGCTCTGCTGTGCCTCCCCGCTTCCACAGGTGAACCTGTTCTCTGACCCACCCCAGCCCAGCCACAGCATCCACACAGGAATGGTGCCCCAAGGGACCAAGGTCTTGTCCTTCACCATCCCACAGCCCCGCTCTGCAGAGTGGTGGCTGGGCCCGGCTGAGGACCCCCAGGCCTCTGCGGCCTCAGGTGAGTCCGGGAGAAGAGCCGCAGCTGGAGGCTCCTTCTGTCTGGGATTCTGCTCTGTGGGGCTGACTTGGTTCACCCTGGGGATGGCACTGGCCTCAGGCCAGGGGAAGGAGGGAGGCAAGGCCCCACCCTGGGTACTTTGACGCAAAAGGGTCAGAGATGTGGAAAGTGTCCTGCTTTGATCCACAGCAGCCTGGGGGCAGCCCTGGCCCTGCCACTTGGCATCTTGGTGACCCTGGGTGAGTTGAAGACATAGAGTATTGTCCCTGGGGAGCCCATATCTCAGCCAGGCCCTGCACTGAGCCTTGACACATGTGACCTCAGTTCATCCCCACAATAACCCGCTGAGGTGTGCACTGTTGTCACACCCATGACAGCCAAAGGGATCAAGGCTTGGAGAGGTGAGGACAGGCTGAGTTCATACAGCTGTTGAAGGGAAGCGTCTGGATTGGAACTCACGTCTCCCTGTGTGAGAGGCCACGCTGTTGACTGGGAACCCGGAAGCCTAGCACAGCTCTGCTGCAGCCAGCCGTGTGACCTGGGGCAGATCTGCACCTTGTCCTCCCCTGTAAATGGGGGACAATGCTTTACCCAGCCCACTTCCTGGGGCTGATGTGAAGATAGCACATGGTGACTGAGCTGTAACTTGATGATGGAGGTGGTGGCTTTGACGTTCAGCCTCAGTCCTTCAGCTCCTGGAAGGACTGTTCTTGGCTCCAGCTTTCAGCAATTGTGTATTCCAGGGTGGCCATCAGCTCGAGGAGACCTGAGCCCCTCCTCGCTCACCAGCATGCCCACCCTGGGGTGGCTTCCAGAGAACCGGGGCATCTCCGAGGACCAGTCCTCAGCAGAGCAGACCCAGGCACTGGCTTCTCAGGCCAAGCAGTTCCTGGCCAAGGTGAGTGGACTCCCAGCTTTGCCCCTGAGAGACTTAACTCACCTGGAGAACGCAGAACCTCTGCCTGCTTGGGTGAGAAGCGCTCTGGGAGTCTCACTTGTCATTCCCCTGCCTCTGCACCAAGTTAACTCAGCCATCCCCAAAACATGAGCCCCTCCCTGGTTTTAGAGGCCACACAGCTCCAGCCTCCTCCTTGTCACCAGTGCTAGGTTTCACCCTCCTTTTTGGCAATGCATCTCATCAAAATCCCTCCAGTTGTGCTTCGAAGTGTCTCTAGGCTGGCTCCCAGGCAACTCTGAGCACTTTCAGGATTCTGGAAGAGTAATAGAATCTCTACTCTACCTTTTCCTCTTCAGGATAAGTTGCCTCATTTTCTTAGTTCATTTTATTAAATAAATCACTTCCCAGTTACTTCTCAAGGGTCTTTGTATCTTCATCCAGCAGTCCAAGTAACCATGAATTGTTTGCAGGTCTGTTTATAACTGTACATTGGCTTTACTCCAGAAGTGGCTTAAAGTACCTTATGAAAATACATACATTTTAGCCACATTCTGAAAACAGAAGTGAGGAAACAGGGGCAGAGAGGAAGTAAGGGTAGAAAAAAGTAAAGTATGTGAAGTGAGTAAATAAAATGTTCTGTTGGACCCTAAGCACATTAGAGTCACACATTTAGCTTTGAGCTTCCTAGTTGCCAGTGCCAAAAGAGAAATGCAATAGTTATATGCACCACCCTGCCCATAAAACAAATTCTTTCAGAGAAGCACCACCATTGTATTCTTCCCTTCCCTTCCCTTCCCTTCCCTTCCCTTCCCTTCCCTTCCCTCCTCTCCTCTCCCTTCCCCTCCCCTCTTCTCCCTTCCCCTCTCCTCTCCTCTTCTCTCCTCCTCTCCCCTTCTCTTCTCTCCCTTCCCATCTCCCCTTCTCTCCCCTGCTTTATTGAAATATAATTCACATACCACGCAGTTGACTCATTTAAAATGTATGCGTGCTTCAGTGGTTTTTAGTATATTCACAGTTCTGCCACTGTCACCACAGTCAATTTTAGACACTTTCATGAGCCACTAAGAAACCTCATCTGTATTAGGCGGTCACTCCCACTCCCCGTTCCCTCTTCCCCCAGCCTGTGGCAGCTGCTCATCTGCCTCCTATTTTTATAGGCTCACCTATTGTGGACGTCTCATAGCAATATATTCATGCAATATTTGTCCTGTGTCTGACATCTGTCACTTACCATGATGTTTTCAAAGTTAATCCTTGTTGGAGTAGCACATACAAGGACTTCATTTCTTTTTCTTTTTTTTTTTTTTTTTTTTGAGACAGTGTCTTGCTCTTTCGCCCAGGCTGGAGTGCAGTGGTGCAATCTTGGCTTACTGCAACCTCCGCTTCCCTGGTCCAAGCAATTCTTCTGCCTCAAGCCTCCCTAGAAGCTAAGATCACAGGCACCCGCCACCACGCCCGGCTAATTTTTGTATTTTTAGTAGAGACGGGATTTCACCATGTTGGCCAGGATGGTCTCAAGCTCCTGACCTCAGGTGATCTGCCCGCCTCAGCCTCCCAAAGTGCTGGGATTCCAGGCTTCATTTCCTTTTGCCACCACCATTCTTGGTTCCGTAGCCGGAGACACATTTCTTCTTCGTCCTATGTGTTGTCCACAAAATAAAGCAATGTCAAATCATCACACTGAGCAGGAGCTGGGGCCTTAGCTGACCCCTCATATCTAGTGCTGCACGATCCAATTCAGAAGCTGCTGGCCACATGTGGCTGTTGAGACATGGGCTGCTCTGAATTGAGACATGCTGTGGTGTGTATAAAACACATACTGGATTTCAGAGACTTAGAAATACAAAGTATCTCCCTATTTTTTTAGTATTGGTTACATGTTGAAATGATATTTGGGGCTAAATAAAATATAAAAAATTAATTTTACCTGTTTCTTTTTACATTCTCAATGTGGCTATGAGAAAATTTCAAATGTGTAGCTCACACTATATTTCTATTTTATGTATTATAAAATTATACAATATATGATTACATGATATACATTTCTATATTATATTTCACACTGATCTAGAACTTTCTTAAAACTGAATATATCATCCCTTGCCTTTTTTTGTAATGAAACTTTTTTTGAGCAGGTAACAGACACCCATGATAAGGACCTTTGCACAGTACAGAGGGCATATTGAGCAAAAAATAAATATTTTCTCCAACCCATGCAAAAACGTTCAGTGCACACACTTGCATTTATAGAAATGGTTGCATAAGCTACTGTACCTTGACTTTTTGAAGTCCTAAATTTGAATATTTATTTTTGGGTAGGCAACGAATTCACATTGTTCAAATTTCAAAGGATGCAAAGGACGTGTAGTAGAAAAATCTACTTCTCATTCCTGTCTTCCAGCCACCCAGTTCTCCTTCCCAGAAGCAATTTATATTTTAGTTTCTTGAATTCCTCTAGAGATAGTATATCATATATAAGCAATGTATTTATCGTTTTCCTTTTTATTCGTCACATATTTTATACAGATGGTAGCATACTATAAACATTGCCCTGTACCTTGATTTGACACTGAAAAATAGGTCTTGGAGGTATTAATAGCTCAGAACATACACATGTACCTTCCTCTTATTGATGGCTGCATACTATTCCACCGACAGGCATTTAAGCTATTTCTTGTCCCCGCCCTACTGTTCATGCTGCAGTAAATATCCTGCATTAGTCTTGATTCACACGAGTGACTTGCTTTGTTGTCAGTAAATTCCTGCAGGTTCCACTTTGATTTTTTCTCAAGGCTGCTATGCCTGGGGCTGGTGGTAGAAGCTGTTCCCAGCACCCACCTCTCCATGCTTAGCAGAAACCCCACATCCTGAGGACGGACCCAGCTCCTCTTACCAAAGCATGGATGTGGCTGGGTGTGGGAGTCTGCAGGACTGGATTAATGGAGCGTATTTCCTTCCCCTCCTAATGTCCAGGTGGAGTCCTTTGAAAGACTGATACAGGCAGGACGTCTCATGCCCCAGGACCAACTCAAGGTACTGCCCAATTCAGGAGCCACCCGTGGAACTGCCAGACAACCACTGTCTCCCATGGCTCTGTCTCTGAAGCCTCCTTTGCTACAAGACAGAAAAGAGAATCCCAGACACAGTGTCTCTTTCAGAGCAAACAGCTCTTGAGTAGCTTCCCATGATAACGATCATTATATCACAATAGTTACTGCTTATTAAGCAAGGATGGTTGTGTGCCAGGGACTGTGGTAAACCCTAGAGTATGTTATTTTATTTTATCATCATCAAAACCCAGTGAAGCAGTTACAGTTATCACCATCATTGAACCAGGATGGAACTGAAGCTCAGAGGGGTTACTCAAAGACCACACAGCTAGTAGGTAGCAGAGCCTGGAGCCAGGTCTGTCTCCCTTTCAAATCCAGGGTCATAATCACTGCCCTGCACTACCTTCCACAAATTACCCTGCCTCTCAGCAAGCAGAAAAAGGCCTTTTCTTTTTTATTGCCTTTAAAAAAAATTACAAAATGGTTGCCAAACGTTTGGAAACTAGGTTAAAAAAAAAGTGGGGGCTGGGGGAGAGACCCTTTATAGATTCCTTATTGGTGTATTTCCTTTGGAATTTGGAGTTTTAGATAACTGCAGTGATAAATACAATTTAGATTCTTGCTGCATCAGCCAGGGTCCCAGTAAGGAACAGGTGCAGCTCTCAAGTCTGGGAGTGTAGGCATCAGAGGAAAGAACTGTCAGCAAAGGTGTGGACAGCATCAGGGGACCCAGCAAAGACTGGGGAATCCCCAGGTAGTAGCATTAGCTGGGAGCTGTACCCACTCTCAAGTCTCTCTCTTCCCACCCTGTGATCTCTGATAGGTCCCTCCCACTAGACAGACCCAATCAGAAGCCAGCAGGTAGACAGCCCTGATGCTCAAAGCACAGAGCAGGGTGGGACAGGAGCTGAGAGAAGGTCTGGAGAGGCAAATGCAACACACCTAGTTTCTAAAAAAATGTTATGGCGGGAGTATTTTCCTGTGTGGTTACATAGATGTCACGTACACTTTCCAATCACAAAATACGTGATGTGTATCATGTAATATCATGCAGTGGATGACCAAGGACCTTGTAAACTAAAACCATTCATTTTTTTGCTCTCTGTTCTAATTCCCCCATACGCAGGGAAGTTGAGAGCTGTCGGAAGGTTAGATGTGACCAGGGAATGGGTTCTAGGTTGTCCTTGGCCTCAGTCTGTCCTCAGAGTTGAGTGGGATGCAGAAGGTAGTAAGACAGTGATACCAACCCCAGTTGCCGCAGCTTTAGCCATGTATTGCCCGTGATTATGTTTACTACGGGAGCCTAACAGAATTGCTAGGACCATGGGCTCTGGGGCCAGAGGGCCTGGGCCCACATCCTGTCTCTACAACTCACTCACTCCATGACCTTCACCAACTTAAATGACATCCCTGTGCCTCAGTTTCATCCTTTTTAAATGAAGATGATAAATCACCCCTCATTATGATTATATTGAAGATTAAATAAATGCAAAGTGCTTTAGCCCAGAGTCTCAATGCTCAGTAAATATTCTCAATAATGTAATGGTGATGATAACATTATCTGTGTTGATAGCCTATAAGGATTTGGGAAAAGAGTGGCTAATTTTCTGAAACCCACAGTTTTGCAAATCAAGAATGAGGATCCAGAGTCTCTCAAGTAGAGGGTCCTTATGGAGATACGGTGAGAGTATATTTGACACTGTGACAGCTATGACAGTTTGTGATACATTGGGGTCCTTGTAAGTCTATGCAGGAAGGGCTGGTGCCCTCTGAAGCTGGTGCCAAGGCTCTAAGTTGTGTCTCTGTTGTGCCAGCCTGATGGCAGAGAGCTGGACCACGGCCGCTCTCCAGGGCAGGCAGCCTCCAGAGATCTCAACCTCAGCCTGTATCTTGCATGAACCCAAGGGCCCAGGTGCATCCCATGGCCTCCCGCAAACTGTCTCATCCACTGTGTCTGCAGGGACAGGCCCCACGGGCTGAGCATTGAAGTCTTCCTGGCCTGGTCTGGTTTCAGGGCTTCCAGCAGCTGAAGGCTGCCCACGCGGCCCTAGAGGAGGAGTACCTGAAGGCCTGCCGGGAGCAACACCCTGCCCAGCCGCTTGCTGGCTCCAAGGGGACACCTGGAAGATTTGATCCTGGCAGGTACCTGCTGGGGTGGAAGGCCTGGAAGGACAGATGGGATGGGCCCCTGGGGTCCCTCACCTCCAGGAGGAAGGCACTTTGTCCTTATAATTTGTACACAAGAGAATAGAGAGAAATCTTATCCTAATTAATATACACATCCAAATGGTGGCATGATGAAAAGCTGAGATTTGAGTCCCTTTGAACCCACTTGCTGAGAAGATGCCTTGAAACACTTATTGGTTAATGGGGAAACTGAGGCTAGATGGGGGTGGGATTTCTGTAAAGTCCTACAGCCTGTGGAAGGCAGAGGGAACTTGGGCTGAGGCCTCCTGATTCCCAGTGGAACCTTCTTTCATCTTGCTTATTTTGAGTTCTCACCATCATCTAAAGGCTGATATTAAATGGACCCTAAGGGGGCATCCCCTGGAGTCTCTGCTCTGACACTCTGCTCCTGGACCTGCCTGATGTGGCTACCATCTTGGGCTCCTGGTGCTGATGTTTCTGCATTCCAGGGAGCTGGAGGCAGAGATATACCGTCTGGGAAGTTGCCTGGAAGAGCTGAAGGAACACATAGACCAGACCCAGCAAGAGCCTGAGCCGCCCGGGTCAGACTCAGCTCTGGACAGTACCCCAGCCCTGCCCTGCCTCCACCAGCCAACACACCTGCCTGCTCCTTCCAGACAAGCCCCCATGCCAGCCATCAAGACCTCCTGCCCTGAGGTACCTCTTGGCTCAACCATATTGGGCTGTTCCCTTGTGCATTCATTTCTTCATTAATTCATTTCTTCAGTACATATTTCTTATTTATGAAGTGTGTGCCATATGCCAGGACCCATGACACATGGTAGGGATTCAGTGGGATGGGAGGTGGCAGGGAAGGTGGCCTCTGCCTTCACAGAGTTTTCTGTAGAGTTGAACTGGTTCCAGTGATTTAGTTGTAATTTTGATCAGTGCACTGAAGGAGAATTATGGGGTTGTGAGAGTAGGAGGAGTAACATGACTGAGTTTGAGGAGGACGTCAGAGAAACTTTCCCTGAAGAGGTCATGTTTAAATGAGACCTGAGGCTAAGTAGGAATTACTAGAGACAAAGAGAAAACCTATCCAGTGGGGGAAACAGCCTGTACAAAGGCCCTGTGGCTGGAGTATGGGAAGAGAAGGGAAAAATAGTCTGAGATGTGGCTGGAGAGGCAGGCAGGAGCCCCATGACATAGGGGCTTGTGGGTCACATAGAGAGCATGGCCTTCAACTCTGCTGGATTTTGTGGCAGGGGATGACATAAGATGACTTGTGGGTAGGCCAGTCTGAGGATGGGGAGGTGGCAGGGCAAATGGGGAAGCATGTGTGGACTTGAGAGAGGTTGGGAAGGTATGTTTGAGTGGACTTGGAGTGGCCGTGAGAGGGAAGGAAGACACGGATGGCTCCAGGTTTCTAGCCTGTAGTACTGCACGGATGATGGGGTGAAGCCTAGACAAGAGCCCTACACGAAAGGGGCTTTGTAGAAGGCTCTCTGGCCCACACCATGACCCCTTGAGAGGCAATCACTGTCTCCGTTTTGCAGATGAGCAAATTGAGTATAGTGCGTTCACACAGATGACAGTGGTGGGGTCTCTATGCCTCCCAACTCCTGTTGCCTGTGTTGCAAAGACTTGTCTGTTGAGGATGGGAGCAGGAAAGAGGGCCTGGCATGCTGGGTAGGGTGGGACGCTGGTAGGACATCCCTGACAGCTGAAGTCATGCTGGCCCCATGGTTTGGGGAAAATCTTATGCTGTGCTCTGGCCTAGAGGGTAGGAAAACTCTACCAGGTGCCACTACATACAAGAATGGGGAGAAAACCTGAGTACATTATCTTGAAGGACCCTTGCGTTCCTGCAGTGAAGGTATTGCAGGGGGCTGGGGTGGCCCTACTGGCATGGATGGGGGTCAGAAGAGTTAACTCTGGCAGGAAATCTAGATTCAAATCTCAACTCTGCTTCTGGTTTCTGTTGACTTTGGGCAAATCATTTGAGCTTTAGCTACCTGTCTGTAAAATGGTTTGTAATAATCTCAGGTACTGGTGGGATTGTTGTGACCTGATATCTGTATGGTGCCTGGCACACAGTAGGTGCTCTATTCATGGCAGCCAGTATCGAAGACCACACAGCCCAGTCTCTGTAGTTTACACATGCATAAAAGGGTGGTGGGCTTAGTGAGTCTAATGTGCTTCTTACCCCTCAGCTCCCAGCGCGAGCCTGGCAGGAGGCAGGTGCTTAAAAGTGGTATTTAAGTATCTGCTGAATCTCTGTCCTTTCATCTTTCTGACCCCAGCCTGCTACCACCACTGCCGCCGCCAGCGCTGGCCCCCGCCCATTGCACATAAATGTGGAGGTGAGCTCTGGCAACAGTAAGGTGGAGGACAGGCCACAGGACCCCCTGGCCCGACTCAGGCACAAGGAGCTGCAGATGGAACAAGTGTACCATGGCCTCATGGAGCGGTGAGTGCCACCTGGACCTGACCGGGGTGTCTGGCTAGCAGCTGGATCTTGGCTGTCCCCCACTGGGCAGAGATCATGCCCCTCTGTGTGTTCTCTTGCAGGTACCTCAGTGTGAAATCTCTCCCGGAAGCCATGAGAATGGAGGAGGAGAAAGAAGGAGAGGAGGAGGAGGAGGAGAGGGGAGGTGACTCCCTAGAAGTTGATGGGGTGGCTGCAGCTCCAGGGAAAGCAGAGGCCACCAGGGTCCTCCCAAAGCAGCACCTGGTGCAGGCTGAGAAAAGTCATGGGGCTCCCCTGGAGTAAGTCACTGAGCCTTTCCTGCAGAATGTTTGGTTCCACCCTAAAACCACAGGGGTGATCACTGTCAGAGTGAATAAGACAGCACTTCACGGTTTAGACATGGCTTGCCTGTCCTGCCTCTTCAAGTGTGCAATGTATACCACTGATAGCCCTTGAAGTGATTTTGGGTAGTGTGGGACATGATTTTCAGTAGGACACATGCAGTATTAAAGAATATTATTCTCAGCTGGGCACAGTGGTTCATGCCTTTAATCGCAGCATTGAGGGAGGCCAAGGCAGGTGGATCACTTGAGCCCAGGAGTTCAAGGCTAGACTGAGCAAAATGGCAAAGCCCCATCTCTACAAAAAATACAAAAATTAGCCAGACATGTCGGTACACGCCTATATCCCTAGCTATTTGGGAGGCTGAAGCAGGTGGATCTCTTGAGCCCAGGAGGCGGAGATTGCAGTGAGCTGAGATCGGGCCACTGCACTCCAGCCTGGGTGACAGTGCAAGATCCTGTCTCAAAAAATAAAATAAAATAAAATAAACAAGAAAAAAATATCATTCTCTTTTTCTCTCTGACCTTCTAATGATGCCAAGGAGAAAGTCTCAGTTAGTGCTGTGTGTCTTTAATGCCTCTCTTGAACTTCTGTGGAAAAAGAGAGAGAGAGAGAGAGCGAGCGTGAGAGCGCATAAGCAGGCCTCAGGCCTAGAGCCTTTGGCAGGCAAATGGATCTATCTAGTATATGATAACATTCAGGTTTCTTGTATTTATCCTCAAAGTTAGTTTCTGTTTGTCACATCTTCTGTTTTGAATAGTGATCTAAAATCTTTGGAGTAGATGGAAGTTTATGGAAATGCCTGAAATAGGGAAGGTGGTATGCGAACTCCTTAAGTCTGGGAATTGCTGCTTTAGCATTTCCTCTTTGGTGTGTTGGGTGGGTTTTGTTGGCATCCACATTTTCCAGTTGAAAAGTGAGGTTGAGAGAGGGGAAGTGCCTTGCCCTAGGTCGTACAGCTAGAAAGTGGCAGAACCAGGCTGGACAGCCAGGGATGTCTGACTCCAGAGCCTGTGCCCTGGGCTGCTTGGCTCCCAGGACAGGCCAACCCCTGTGTCAGGGCTGCCCGGCAGAGCTCAAGGAAGGTCTTCTCTTCCCATGCCAGGGAGGCCACGGAGCAGATGCTATCTGTGAAGCCACCAGGTTTCCAGACACCCCTGGCTAGAGACGGGCACATGTCAGGCCTGGGCAAGGCTGAGGCAGCCCCTCCAGGCCCTGGCATGCCACCCCACCCTCCAGGCACCAAGTCTGCAGCGTCCCACCAAAGTAGTATGACCAGCCTGGAGGGAAGCGGCATCTCTGAGCGCCTTCCACAGAAGCCTTTGCACCAAGGTTGTGGGCCCCACCTGGAGGTAAGTCTCCGCATGGGGGAATGGGCCCAGAACCTCAGGGTCATTGCTGGGTCTTCTCAACTTTCTGCTTCTGGATCTTTCCTTGTGCTATTCCTTCTTGGAATACCTGCTGCTCCTGTCCCTGCCAGCCAAAATCCCACCTGACATGCAGGACTTATGCCCAGTGTCACCCCCCAAACCTGTCCCTCTTCCAGAGCTCTTGTTCCTCCTCTGAGAGCTTGGAACCCATTGCTTATACTTCTCTGAGTCTGCCCATCACAGCTGGAGAGTCTAGTTCTATGCCCTTTAGAGCAGACATCACTGCTGCAAGGTCACAGACCACTGTGGAAGTGTGACTGTCAGAGAATAATGCATATATATGCATGCCTGTGCACTTGCGTGCAAACACACACACACACACACACACACACACACACACACACACACACACACACACACACACACACGCTTCTCTAGTCCTAATGAGCCCATGGTCAGGATTCTCTACACTAGACATGAACTCAGCGAGGGCAGGCACCTGTGTTGCTCTGTGTTCTTTGTGCCATGTGTTAAACCCAGTGGGTAGGACCTGTATGTACATATTTGATGATTTCGTTTTTCCAATGCCTTGGGCCTGAGCATTTCCACTCAGATAAGACCATAGTATTCCAGGCCTGAGCCAGGAGACACTGGAAATATGACTTTCTCCCTCTCCCCTTGCTAGTCCTTGTCCACGGCCGTGTCTCTCCCAAGGGCTCTGGCTGCCACTCCTCAGGGAGGCAGGACTTGCTCAGGGTCCTCCTGGGGTGCAGAGTCCCTGCTGGTAGCCAGATTCTTGTGCTGAGGCCTGAGGGCCTGAGAGCCCTCACTCCTCGGCCTGGCTGTTGGGAGCCAGGCCAGCATCCCTGGGGTGTGAGCCTCTGGGAGGTGAGGCCCAGGCTAGGATTTGGGAAGGGCTTCCCAGTGTGCCTTGGTCACATTCCTCAGACATAAAGGGATACTGCCTCTTTCAGGAGCCCTGGATGGCATCCCCGGAGACAGACAGTGGCTTTGTTGGCTCAGAAACAAGCAGAGTTTCACCCCTCACCCAGACTCCAGAGCACCGGCTCTCCCACATCAGGTATCCTGGGATCCCGCCATTGTCCTGTCAGTGCCACATTCCTGGGACAGCCTGGGAATCGCAGTGCCCGTGATGGCCCAGAATAAGAAAGGATGGTCTGTCCATTCATAGGGACTCATTTCATCCCCAATTTCTTGTTCCTATGTTATTGACAGAGGAAACAGAGCTTCAGAGAGGGGAGTGACTAGTCCATCCTCATACAACTAATTAACGACAGACTGGGAAATTCATTTTTGTTGAGCAAATGAATGGGTGAATGAATAAAAACTACAGGGAGGGCACTGTGAGGTGAACAGAAGACAAGGACAAAGGGCACTCAGGGTGGCTACATGGAACCCAAAGGGAAGGGAGAAGGCGGAGGAGACAGGGTTGAAGGTTGGAGGGATGGAGCCTCCAAAGCTGGGTGCAGGCCCTTCAGGAGGCCCACATGGCAACCCAAGGGTGCATGCAAAGGAAGGATTAGAAATCCTATTTCTCTTTATGTATTCTGCATAGAAATTGAGATTTATTATTTTGCATATTGGGTTGGCCAGTGTATAGTTTATAAAGAAGTGGACATCCAATGTGTGTGTGTCCTTGGAAATATTGTACCACCTGAGATGCAAAGTCGCAGAGGGTGGGAGCTTATTGGGTTAGCATGTGGAGAGCCTCAGATGCCGCCGCCTGAGTGTCTCACTCTGTGTGACCTCCGTGTGTCCCTTCCTCCACGGTCCCCCAGCACAGCAGGAACATTAGCCCAGCCCTTCGCTGCATCTGTGCCCAGGGAGGGAGCTTCCTACCCCAAGGCCAGGGGTTCTCTGATCCCCAGAAGAGCCACAGAGCCCAGCACACCCCGGAGCCGAGCACAGAGGCACCTCTCCAGCCCAAGTGGGCCTCTCCGGCAGAGGGCACCCAACTTCAGCCTGGAGCGGACATTGGCAGCTGAGATGGGTGAGTGCAGGAGTCTGGCTTGGACAGAACTGCATGGATTGAAAAATCAAATAGAAAAACTTGCAGAACCCTTTAGGATATGACATATTAGCCAGGTTCATTGTACTGAAATTTGAAATTACAGATAAGGTGGACAAAAGGGAACAAAAGAAAAAAAATACTCTGGAAACCATCAGCGCTGATGTTTTGGTGTAGAACCTGTGAGCTGTTCTCTGTGCCGACGTAAATGTGTGTTATTTACACGTTTTGTTCAGTGACAGACAGCATGCATGGCAGTGGTCCCATAAGATTTTCATGGAGCTGAAAAATTCCTTTGGTAGTGATGTTGCAGTCATTGCAGGGCAACACTTCACACACGTTTGCAGCGATGCTGGTGGAAACAAACCTACCGCACTGCTGGTCATATCAAAGTACAGTACCGGCCAGGCGCGGCGGCTCCTGCCTGTAATCCCAGCACTTTGGGAGGCCGAGGCGGGCGGATCACCTGAGGTCCGAAGTTCGAGACCAGCCTGGCCAACATGGTGAAACCCCATCTCTACTAAAAATACAAAAAGTTAGCCAGGCGTGGTGGTGGATGCCTGTAATCCCAGCAACTCGGGAGGCTGAGGCAGGAGAATTGCTTGAACCCAGGAGGTGGAGGTTGCAGTGAGCTGAGATCAAACCATTGCACTCCAGCCTGGGCAACAGAGTGAGACTCTGTCTCAAAAAAAAAAAGTACAGTACAGGCCGGGCATGGTGGCTCATGCCTTAATCTCAGCACTTGGGGAGGCCAAGGTGGGAGGATCACTTAAGGCCAGGGTCACCTGTGGCCAACATGATGAAACCCTGTCTCTATTAAAAATACAAAAATTAGCCGAGTGTGGTGGCTTAACACCTGTAATCCCAGCTACTCAGGAGGCTGAGGCATGGGAATCGCTTGAACCTGGGAGGCCGAGGCAGAGGTTTCAGTGAGCCGAGATCGCACCACCACAGCACACCAGCCTGGGTGACAGAGCAAGACTCTGCCTTAAAAAAAAAAAAAAAGTACAGTACAAAACCTACCATTATGTACAGTACATAATACTTGATAACTAATGACTCTGTTATTGGATTATGTATTTACTATACTTTTTATCATTATTTTAGAGTGTATTTCCTCTACTTATTTTAAAAATGTTAACTATTAAACAGCCTCAGGTAGTCCTTCGGGAGGTATTCCAGAAGAAGGCATTGTTATCACACGTGACGGTGCTATTATTGCCCCTGAAGAACAAGACGTGGAGGTAGAAGACAGGGATATAGAAGCCCGGTGTAGGCCTAGGCTAGTACGTGTGTGTGTGTGTGTATGTGTGTGTCTTAGTTTCTAACAGAAAAGTTTTTTTAAAAAAAGTTAAAAATAGAAAAAAGCTTATAAGGATATCAAGAAAATATTTTTGTACTTTACAATGTATTTTTAAGTTAAATGTTATTACGAAATAGTCAAAAGATTAAAAACCATTCAAAAACTTATAAAGTAAAAATGTTACTGTAAGTTAAACTTCATTAATTATTGAAGAAAAACTTTTTTATAAATGTAAATTTAGCCTAAGAATATGGTGTTTGTAAAATCTACAGCAGGGTACAGTAATGCCCTAGGCCTTCACATTCACTCCCCACTCACTCACTGACTCACCCAGAACAGCTTCCAGTCCTGTGATCTCCATTCATGGTAAGGACCCTTTACAGATGCACCATTTAAAAAGTCTTTTATACCATATTTTTATGGTCTCTTTTCTATGTTTAGATACACAAATACCATTGTATTACAGTTACCTACAGTATTCAGCAGGCAATGTTGTAGAGGTTTGTAGCCTGGAAGTAATGGGCTATTCCATTTACCCCACATACATAGTAGGTGTGGGTAATCTATGATGTTTGTGACATGGTGAAACGGACTAGAAATGTGTTTCTCTGAACTTATACCCAACATTAAGTGATGCATGACTATACTTAAATCAGAAACGAGGCCAGGCACGGTGGCTCATGCCTGTAATCCTAACACTTTGGGAGGCTGAGGCGGGTGAATCACCTGAGGTCAGGAGTTTGAGACCAGCCTGGCCAACATGGCAAAACCCCATCTCCACTAAAACAAAAATTAGCCAGGCGTGGTGGCGGGCACCTATAATCCCAGCTACTCAGGAGGCTGAGGCAGGACAATGGCTTGAACCCAGGGGTGAAGGTTGCAGTGAGCTGAGATTGTGCCACTTCACTTCAGCCTGAGCGGAAGAGTGAAACTCTGTCTCAAAAAACACACCAAAAAAACAAAAAAAAGAGATAATTTTATATGTGAATATTTGGCAACCTCCTTTTTTCACTAAATTGTGTTATGAACACTTTCCATGTCTATAAAATCTATATGTGATTCAGTTTTTGACTTTTAGAAATACACATGAATTATTTACTGAAATTAAAAAACACTGAAAAGAACTTAAATTGATGAGGTTTTACAAGGTGAACAGAGACCAAGAAACTCAACATGATCTGAACCCCAGAACCCCACTGAAGGCCCCTTCAGTCACTACCTGCTCCCCAAACATAACCACTGTTCTGACTCCTGACACCTCAGATTAGCTTTACCTAAAAGGTTCACCTTTTTTTTTTTTTTTTTTTGAGACAGAGTCTCACTCTGTTGTCCAGGCTAGAGTGCAGTGGTGCAATCTCTGCTCTGTGCAACGTCCACCTCCTGGGTTCAAGGGATTCTCCTGCCTCAGCGTCCTGAGAAGCTGGGATTACAGGTGTGCACCACCACGCCTGGCTAATTTTTGTATTTTTAGTGGAGATGCGGTTTCATCGTGTTAGGCTGGTCTTGAACTCCTGACTTTGTGATCTGCCCGCCTCGGCCTCCCAAAGTGTTGGGATTACAGGCATGAGCAACCACGCCCAGCTGGTTCATTATTTTAAAAACATTTTTAATTAAACTTTTTTTTTTTTTTTTGAGACGGAGTCTTACTATGTTCCCCAGGCTGGTGTGTAGTGGTGCAATCTCAGCTCACTGCAACCTCCTCCTCTCAGATTCGAGTGATTCTCCAGCCTCAGCCTCCTGAGTAGCTGGGACTACAGGTGTGTGCCACCACGTCCAGCTAATTTTTGTATTTTTAGTAGAGACAGGGTTTCACCATGTTGGCCAGGCTGGTCTCGAACTCCTGACCTCAAGTGATCCGCCCACCTCAGCCTCCCAAAGTGCTAGAATTATAGGTGTGAACCACCACGCCCGGCCTTTAATTAAACTTTTTATTTGGAGATAATTGCAGATTCACATGCAGTTATAAGAAATAATACACAGAGATCCCATGTGCCTTTACTCAGTTTCCCCCAGTGATAATATCTTGCAAAGTACAGTGTCACAGCCAGATGTTGACACTGATGCAGTCAAGATACAGAACGTTCCATCACCACAAAGAGCCTCATGCTGCCCTTTCATAGGCATACTCACTTCCCTCCTGCCCCCAGCCTGTCCTTAACCCCTGGTAAGCACTAATCTGTTCTCCATTTCTATAATTTTATCATTTCAAGAATATTCTATAAATAGAATCATATACTATGTAACCTTTTGGGATTGGCTTTTTACTCGGCATAATTCTCTGGAGATTTATCTAGATTATTTTGTGTATTAATATTTAGCTCCTTTATATATTGCTGAGTAGTATTCCAAGGGTTTCAATGCTTTTATTTTTTATTTATTTATTTATTGTTTTTGAGACAGGGTCTTGCTCTGTCACCCAGGCTGCAGTGCAGTGGCCCCATCATGGCTCGCTGCAGCCTTGACCTCCCTGGCTCAAGCGATCCTCCTGCTTCAGCTTCCCAGGTAGCTGGGTCCAAGGGGATGTACCTCCACATCCAGCTAATTTTTTTATATATATAATTTTTTTTTGCAAAGATGGGGTCTTTCTGTATTACCTAGGCTAGACTCGAACTTCTGGGCTCAAGCAATCCTCCCATCTCAGCCTCCTAGAGTGCTGGGATTACAGGCATGAGCCACCATGTCTGGCCATTCATTGCTTTTAATGCAGGGGCTGGATTAGTGGTTTTTAACCTTTGGCCACCCATCCCTTCGGGAGATTCATTAAAAGTTATTAATGCTCTCCCCAGAAACATGCATACATGGAAAGAGGTGACTGTAATTTCAGAGGAGGCTCTGAAGCCAGCCCCACAACAACACGGTGAGAAGGTGATCAAGTCTTAGGCGAACCAAGTGAAGAAGCGGTTAATTCTTTGCAGAGGAAGTTCCTGAAGACTTGGATGGTGTCATGGTGGGTGGGAGGAGGGGTTCTGGTTAGAAAGGGCGGGGCAGGCCTAGCTCAGCACCCCACACTCCCAGCAAAATCTAGATCTGGTTTGGAGGTCAGTGTGGGTCACTGGCCTCATCAGGAGCTTCCTTTGTGACCTTGAACTGGGCACCGTCTCTTCACTTCCATCATTCCACCTGCACAGGTGTGAGCTTGGAAGTTCTCTCTGCTTAAACTCACTTTGGGTTCTCTCTCTGCCTCCCTAGCGGTTCCTGGCTCAGAGTTTGAGGGGCACAAACGGATTTCTGAACAGCTCCTTCCCAGCAAGACAATCAGCCCACCCCCAACCCCCGCCACTGCCACTGCCCCTCTGCCCCGTGGACCAACAGAGACCATCCCCAACTTCCTGCTCACCAGGGCAGGGCGAGAGTAAGTTAGACACTTGGATCCTGGGAATTCAAGCTCATCATACAGATGGGAGCATGATGCGATGTGTTAGGGGGTGGAGGTGGAGACCTGCCCAGCTCACACAGGTAGTGGTGGTGGGACCAGGCTCCCAGCTCCCAGCGTTTCTGTGGGACCTCATTGATCCAGACATCGAGGACACTTCTCCAGCCAGTGGAAAATGACCTAAAGATTCACCTTTCTGGCCGGGCGCGGTGGCTCAAGCCTGTAATCCCAGCACTTTGGGAGGCCGAGACCGGCGGATCACGAGGTCAGGAGATCGAGACCATCCTGGGTAACACGGTGAAACCCCATCTCTACTAAAAATACAAAAACTTAGCCGGGCGAGGTGGCGGGCGCCTGTAGTCCCAGCTACTCGGGAGGCTGAGGCAGGAGAATGGCGTGAACCCAGGAGGCGGAGCTTGCAGTGAGCTGAGATCCGGCCACTGCACTCCAGCCTGGGTGACACAGCTAGACTCCGTCTCAACAAAAAAAAAAAAAAAAAAAGATTCACCTTTCTGGTGCTGCAACTTCTCCCCTCTCTCCCTATCATCTCCCTTCCAAGACAAGCGTGTCCTTTCCAGGGGTATCTTTTCTGCAATTTGCCCATTGATTGTATGGACCAAGAAGCTACTGCCTTCTGAGTTTTTCTTTTCTTTTTTTTTTTTCTGGTTCGTGTGCATTTTTCTACTAAGAACGTTCCACTTCCTTGGCTGAACAGAAATGGTAAAATCGCTTGGTCAGTTCTCTCACATCTCCCCTTAGTTGCTTTTGGCCAATGATCCCTCACATGCCCTTGCTGGAGGGGGGGTCTGTCCCGGGATGCGCTGGGGAGACTGCTCGGCGGTGGCCCAGCCAAGGCTTCTTTGGCTCGAACAGTCATGAGGCTGTCATGTTGCCTACATGCAAAGTTGTATCCAGCTGCTGGCGTTTGGCTTCCTTGTCTGAGTTTAGTAAGTCTACCCCTGCAGACTCCTCTGACATCAGTGGAGGAATTAGAGGCTTGTTTCTGTAGCGTATGCCAGGACTTGGGAATACAATAGTGGACTAGACTCTATCCTAGGCCTCGTAAGGCTTACCATCTTGTAAGATGAACATACAAAGAAACAGGCAGTGGTGCCCCCCCATTGTGATAAGTATGGTGATGGCAGAGGACTAAAGGACTGTGGGAGCATAGGGAAGGAGCATCTAGTCCAGTTAGAGGCTTCAGAGAGGGCTTCCGGGAGGAAGTGGTATCTCAGCAGACATCAGAAGGAAGAGAGATAGAAGAGTATCTTCGGCGGAGGGAATGGCATGTGCAAAGGCCTAGAGGTGAGAGAGTGCCCATCACCTTGGAGTTGCTAAACAGTCGGCCAGATCCTCTAGTGTGAGGGGGTGGGGTGTTGAGCAGTAAAGGAAGAGAGGGGTAGATAGGAGAGACCTATGGGAGATCCTACAGGGCCTGAAGGCCGTGGATAAGGGGAGACGTTCACTGCATGTTCCGTGAGTGCACAAAGGCTGAGAGGACAGGGAAGGGGATTTCAAGCAGGGACGTAGCCTAGGCAGGTTTATGTTTTAGGGTTCTCTGCCCACCAGCAGGGTGAGAACAGAGGCCAAGAGACTGCTGAGAAGGCTGCCTCATCCAGGAGGAGATGATGGGGCCTGGGTTCTCGGGGAGGGCCCCTACAGAGGGGAAGAAGGGATTCATTTGGAAAGAGGTATTTTGGAAGTTGGGCCCATGAGACTTGGTAACTGAGTAACTTCAGGGGTGTTCAGGGAAGGAGAGGGTCTAGAGTGACTCAGATTTCTGTCTGGCCAGTCAGGTGGATGCTGATGCCATGTGCAGAGGCAGGGGAGTAACTTTGCAGAGAAAGATGAATGTTAAGTGCCAGTAAGAAACTAAAGCGTTCCATCAGGGAGACTGAGATACCCAAGTGGTTGACTTACGCCCCTGGCCTTGTAAGTGTTTAGTGCCTTCTGACTGGGAGCCAGAGCTCTCCCTTTCAGGAGTTAACTGGGGGAGGGGAGATGTCACTCTCCTGTAGCCACCGCCCACCCTTGCCCTCATGGCTTTGCCTCAGAAACACCAGCAAGCGTCTCCCTGGGGATTACCAAGGGAACCTGCTGCCCTCAGACACACACACTCCGCGCTGGGGCACAGCCAGGAAGAGGCCTCCACTGCTTCTGACACACTCGTCTGAGCGCTCATGTCTGCTGGAGGCAGCACCAGGAGACACTCACCCACAAGTCTAGGGGCCACCAGGCAAGAATGGCCCCGATGGGAATTCCCACCCCGGAAGCCAGACCAAGGAATAGATGTTGAGGCTGCATCAGCCTGGAGGGTGGCCTTGCTGAGCCCAGGCTCTAACGCTGCTCTGTGGTTGAGGGGGTCTTGTGGGGAGGGGTGTCTGGGTGGAATTGTCTGCTGCAGTGCCAGCAATGCCCACAAAACGAGACCCTGGAGATGCAGGGACTGATTGCAGAGAAACGCAAACAGGATTTACTCTCTCAATGCTGGTGGCTGGAGGTTGGACTACATCGGGGGTTTCACCAGGATTTACTTCAGCCTTGCAGACAGCCTTGCAGACAGCTTCCAGCTGCCTCAGTCAGCCCTCTTGGTTCAGGTGGTGCTAGGAAGCATCAAGGTGTCGCCCTGCCCGCTCTCCACACAGAGCGCTCGCTATATTCTGCTCTGTCTCAAAGCCCAGATCCACTGCAGTACTGTTTCCTGAGTGCCCACGAGGTGCAGGGCCTCAGGGGTTATAAGACAGGAAGCCCGCTTCCTTCTTGTCTGCTGGCAGCTCAATGTCTGTATGGGGAGACGGCGGACAAGCATCTTCTGCCAGGTCTGGAGAGATGGGCTTGCCCGGTGGTAGGGAGAGGAGCTGGGCCTGGACAGAGAGTGAAGGTTGGTATTTTATGGCGGAACTGTAGCTAAGGCCCTCTCTATGCTGCATCCTCATCTCCATCTTGAGAATTTGTCACTGGTGTTTTGAGCAGCTACTCAGACTCCATGTGTTAGGAAGGGAAAACTTCAAAGAAAGGTTCTGTTTTGTTCACTGAATGCACAGGGACATGAACTCAGAAAGGTGTCAAGTTGTGTAGCAAGAAAAGTGTTGCACAGGAAAGTTCTAGAATCACATCCTGGCATACTCTGGGGTGGCTGCAGCTCTGTTCCTCATGCCTCTGTTCTTTGTTTCTGTCTCCACTTCAACCCCAGCCAGGCCATCCGTGAGCTGCAAGAAGAGGTGTCCCGGCTCCGTCTGCGGCTGGAGGACAGCCTGCACCGGCCACCCCAGGGCAGCCCAGCATGCCCAGCGTCTGTCTTTGACCGCCCCGCCCGGACCCGCGGCCGACCAGTGGACTCCCCAGCCACCTGGGGCTCCCATTATGGCAGGTGGGTGACCTCAAAACTCTCACCTCTGTCCTGGTGGCAGCTACAGAGGATAGTCTTGGCTGGCCTCTGGCTCTCCCCAGACATATGGACTCAGGCACTGCCACATCCCTCTCTCACTCACTCATTCATTCATTCACTGTAGAATTTGTTCACTGTGCAGCATTTGATGCACAAAAGAATATAAACCTTTATGTTAATAATAAAGAATAGGCCGGGCGCAGTGGCTCACGCCTGTAATCCCAGCACTTTGGGAGGCCGAGGCGGGCAGATCACAAGTTCAGGAGTTCGAGACCAGCCTGACCAACATGGTGAAACCCCATCTCTACTAAAAATACAAAAATTAGCCGGGCGTGGTGGTGCGTGCCCATAACCCCAGCTACTCAGGAGGCTGAGGTAGGAGAATTACTTGAACCTGGGAGGCGGAGGTTGCAGTGAGCTGAGATCGTGCCACCTCACTGCAGCCTAGGCAACAGAAAGAGACTGTCTCAAAATAATAATAATAATACTAAAGAATAATACAATGAATATCCCTGGACCCACCACCCAATCAAAGAGTTAGAACACATTGCCAGGATGCCTACCCTCTCACCTACTAATTCGGTGTTGGTTCATTTATGACAATGACATAAAATCAGCTGGCTTCTTTTGAGTGTTTCTATGGGAGGGCACTTGATGAAGGGTTTTATCTGAACATTTTCTCATTTATCTTTTTATAACCCTCTGAGGTAATTGCTCTTATTATCCCCACTTGACAGATGAGGAAACTGAGAGTCAGAGAGGCTCAGAGCCATTTTCTGTGAAACTGACTTCAGACTTCTTTACTCTCTTCCTTCCATCGTGTTAGAAGCATTTCTCCAGGTTGAGCTTCTCACAAATCACCTTTAAAGGCCGCACAAAACCGCATCCAGTGACATCATCTCTCTTTCCTTTTGCTAGTAAATCCACAGAGAGATTGCCTGGTGAGCCTAGAGGTGAAGAGCAGATTGTCCCTGCAGGAAGGCAGCGAGCCCGATCTTCCTCAGTGCCTCGGGAGGTGCCCCGACTGTCCCTGAGTAAGTGACCACCTGCCAAGGCTGATTTCTGGAGGCCACAGTCTGAGTATATTGGCTCAGTGGTCAGAGACCACAGCAACAGCATTCAAGGAAACTTGGAGAAGGGTTTTTGTGCATCTGTTTTAGGATATTACGGTGCTATGCAGCACAGTGCACTTCTAATGTCCTGCACACCTACTGTGTGTAGGGTGTCTGTAAGGACTTTGTAGCTGCCATCTTGCTTAACCTCCACTGCAAGATGGTCATATTATCCACATTTCACAGATAAGGGCGCCGAAGCCCAGTGAGCGCAGGGGACGTGCTAAAGGATCAGGGCTCTGGAGTCAGTAGCCGGGATCAACCGAGCTCCCCTCCATTTGTCCTTGGCCGAGTTGTTTACCTGCTCTGAGCAGTTAAAGGGACAGCTCACCATGTAGTTATAACAATGTCCACCTCGTGGGATTGCTGTGAAGATGCCCAACACGGCACACACACAGCGTCTAGAGTAGCGCTTGGCACGGGAGCAGGGTTCCGGAAATGCCAGCTGTTACTCCTAAGGGGGAGATTGGGGATTAAAACCCAGGCATTTGCCCCAGAGCCTAAACTCATGGTATACCCACTCCTTGAGCTGTGTGACCCCCCCCCGCCTTGCCCCCTCTGATGTCCCACTTTTTCCACCTCAGGTTCAGAATCTGAGCTGCCCTCCCCGCCACTGTTCTCTGAGAAGAGCAAGACCACCAAGGACAGTCCACAGGCAGCTCGGGATGGAAAGAGAGGGGTGGGCAGTGCTGGATGGCCAGACAGGGTCACCTTCCGGGGCCAGTACACAGGTAGGTCAGGAGGGAGGGCCGGGATAGGTGCAGCCCCTGGCGTCAGGGGGGTCTCCTCTGTTATGAGAAGCCTTTTCCATATACCCAGTGGGCCATTCACATATCATTTTCTATTTGTTCCATGAGATGAAAACCGGGAAGCATTGCCTCCATGAATCTCGGTGCACTTGTTCATTCATTCATTCATCCATTCATTCAGCAAACACTTTCTGATGTCTCCCCTTTGCCAGGGCCCATGCTGGGTTCTGGGAAGCCTGTTCAGCTGGTCAATCCTAGAGATTCTGATCACCTGCTCTTTTCCGGCTCCGAACGTATAGGGTGGACACTGAATTGGATGTGCCATTTGCACCTGGCTTCCTTCAGGTTCTCATTTCCACAGGGCCCCTGTGTCTCAGGAAGTAGGACCTGGCACAGAGTAAAGACTTGAGATGACACATGGTAGCATTTCAAGTGCTTAACATTAACAAAAAAATATGGATCGGGCGTGGTGGCTCGCACCTCTAATCCCAGCACTTTGGAAGGCCAAGGTGGGAGGACCACCTGAGATCAGTAGTTCAAGACCAGCCTGGCCAATGTGACGAAACCCCGTTTCTACTAAAAATACAAAAAAATTAGCTGGCATGGTGGCACGTGCCAGTAATCCCAGCTATTTGGGAGGCTGAGGCACAAGAATCGCTTGAACCCAGGAGGCAGAGGTTGCAGTGAGCTGAGATTGTGCCACTGCACTCCAGCCTGGGTGACAGTGAGACTCCATCTGAAATATATATATATATGGTTCTCACCTTCATGAATCTGACTGTGTAGGAGAGAAGATGATAACCAGTAGGTAATTATAGTAAAGGCAGTGTCTCTCACAGACACCTTGCAGAGGAGGGAGGGCTGCTGACCTCAGATTCTGGGGACAAGGCAAGAGGCCAGAGGCACATGTCTGCTCCATGGAGCGTAATGAGGGAGTCGACAGAGGCCAAGGAGTTAGAAGTGAGAGTAGCAGGAGCACCTCCAAGCTCACTGCCCAATCTCTGTGGACTTCCTAGCAAAAGGAAAGAGATGATATCATTGGATGAGGTTTTGTGCAGCCTTTAAAAGTAATCTCAACCCTTAAAAGTGAGCTCAACCTGGAGAAATGCTTCTAACACAATGAGAGGAAGAGAGTGTAGAAGTCAAGATCAAAGACTGTGAAGTCAGTCTCTCAGAAAATGGCTCTGAGCCTCTCTGACCCTCAGATTCCTCATCTGTTGCATTGGGAAAATAAGAGCAATCACCTCAGTGCCACATACACAAAGCCAGAACAGCACAGGAGGGAAATGAGATGATGAGACCTCTCCACAGTGGCTTCAGGTGTCATCCAGAAGAAACTCAGGGATGAGTGAGGAAGCCACAGTCCATCCAGCTTTCTAATAACATCAAGTGCTTTACAGCTGCCAGGCACTGGGCGGAGCACGACACGGATATGGCCCCATTCAGTCCTCCCAACAAGCCTGTGAAATGGGCGCTATGTTTATCCCCATGTTACAGCCACTCAGAGCATGAGGAGAAAATGCCACTGACCCGGTGCCTGAGACATTCAGATCCAAACCAGCAAGTCGGGGTGTAGGGAATAGCATCACTTGTTCATTTCTTATTGTTGCTTTGCTTATCATTTCTTCCTGGCCTGCTTTCAAATCCTGACTTAGCCTGGGTGTGTTGGTTGCTACTGGATGTCAGCTGGTTCTAGGATCTGAGATGAAACAGAGTAGGAGTCTGGAAAAAGCTTACAGTAAACAGACACAAAAATGTATGATGATGTATATGTGTGTATGTGTGTCATACTTACATATGTACATATTTTACACGTGTGTGTGCACACTCAACGTATGCACACGTGAGAGAGAGAGACAGAGACTATTAAAACCATCTGGAGGAAGAGGAGATCGTTATTCCAGAATCCCCCTCAATTTTGCGTCCATCCAGAGGGCTGATACTGACAGTTCTGGTTTCTTTCCCCAGGCCACGAATACCATGTTCAGTCCCCTAAGGCGGTCCCAAAAGGCAATGGCACAGTCTCCTGTCCCCACTGCCGGCCCATTAGGACCCAGGATGTGGGTAAGGAATGGTACCTGGAAAACTGGCCCAGGCAGCCGTGGCTGCAGCGTCTTGCCCTCAGGGGAGTGTGTACTTGACAAGATCTGGCCTGCCCTGAACTTAGCAGTGGGTTATAGGGACAGACCAGCAGCACCCAGGATTTTTCTGGGTGTCCTGCCATCACATCTGTTGCCCCAGGTGCTGCTGCCTGAGGCCACCCTCCTTGATTTAAGAAGTTCCCGAAGGGTCCTGATAGGTGGGCTCCAGGCAGCAGGGGGCCTGGCATCAGTGATTATATCTTATTCTTCCCTCCATCCTCCCTTCACCCCTCATACTTTCCCCCAAACCCACAGGGAGGAGTGGCAGAGAGAGCAGCAGTCCGAGAATCCAGGCAATGGGTTCCAGTCCCAGTTCTGCCACTTACTTGCTGTGTGACTTTAGGCCAGTTCCTTGACTTCTCTGTGCCTCAATCACCACATCTATAATCAAAGGATTGGAAAAGATGGTCTCTAGGACTTTTCAAGCAATTGTGATGATAATAACTGATGATAATGAGCTATTTATTAAGTCCCTCTGTATAGAGGGTATCATGTTAAGGGTTTTGCATACATTAATCCTCGCAGTTCTATGAACTAAGTACTGCAGTACTGTTACATCTATTTTATAGGCAAGGACACCAAGGCGCAGAGAGGTTAAGTAACTTGCCCAAGGGCACACAGCTTACAAGTGGTAGAAACAGGATTTGAACCCAGGTCTTTGTGACTCCAGAGTCCCACCTCTTCACTGCTATGCTCTGCCTATGCTAGTGTTAGAGTCCTGACAGGCCTCTCCGTTCATGCATTCATTCATTCATTCACACATCACTTACCCTTATGTGGCCCTGGGCCCTGTCCCCAAGGAACACATGACAAAGCAGAGTGACCAGAGCTGGCGTAAGGGAGCACGAGTGGGGCTGGGGGCTGCCTGACTCTGCCTGGGTGGGTGGGAGGGCTTCCCAGAGGGAGTGGTGGTTTTAGCCGAGGCCTGAAAGAGAAACACATCAGCCTTGGAACTCACCCAGGTGTGGCACTGGGGATCTGAGTGGGAAGAGAACAATGGCTCCCTCTCTCCGCCTGCTCCCTTTTGCCTCTACTGACCCCCCTGGTTCCCTGGGGGACTGTTCTGGGTCACTCTCTCGTGGAGAATGGGTCTGTTTCACTGGGGGTGGGGGGTGGGGGGTGGGCTGCATTTGGGAGAGCCCGGGCTTAGGATCCAAGGACCACTGCTTCCCAGCTCTGAGGCCTTGGCCAATTACTTGACGTCTTGGAGCCTTAATTTCCCCATCTGTAAAGTGGGGGAGTGAGGACAGTGGCTAGCCCAGTGGCTTGTTGGATTTGATAAAATAATGCAGGAAGGCTCTTAGCAGAGGGCCTGGCTCATTAAATGCTTGCTCTCACTGTCGTGGTTGTTGTCAGTGTCATCACCCAGACGGAGGCGGCTTGTCTCCTCTGCAGTGGGTCCCGAGGAGAGCTCAGTGCTGCAGAAGGCCCGTGTGGGGGCTCCCGATCTGATGATTTAGACGTAATCCTCCCCTGACATCTCTTCCTCCTCTTCTAGGTGGTGCTGCCACAGGGGACCCACTGGGACCGCCTCCCGCTGATACCCTTCAGTGTCCCCTGTGTGGTCGAGTTGGTTCTCCCCCAGAGGCAGATGGTCCAGGCTCAGCCACCTCTGGTAGGGACAAACACTACTTCTTGTCTTAGCCAGGCCCTCAGCTCTCCTTGACCAGGGTTATTAGACCTGCGTGAGTTTAACTGGGGCAGCTGTTCTCCCAGTCTGGGACAGAGCAACGGGGGCAGAGGATTTGTTTCCCAAAGAGAGACCTGCCCAGCATGGAGTCTTACAGGGTAGGGCCTGTCCAGCTCTCATAGGGGAAGGGCTGGGTGGACCCTCCATCCATGGCTGGATCTGCCCAAGTGGTCAGACTCTGTCTCTGTGCTGTTCCCTCCCTGATAGGGGCAGAGAAGGCCACCAAGAGGAGAAAAGCACCTTCAACTCCCAGCCCCAAGCAGAGGAGCAAGCAGGCGGGGTCGTCGCCACGCCCGCCCCCCGGACTGTGGTATCTGGCGACAGCGCCCCCAGCACCAGCCCCTCCGGCCTTTGCCTACATCTCCTCGGTTCCCATCATGCCTTATCCACCTGCCGCTGTGTAAGAGCCTTTCATTCTGACTTTCCCAGCCTCTTTGTGTAGATCACTGAATATGTTAGCATTCAGACCTGTGTGGGGCAGCTGAGATGCAGTGTACTCCTCCTGTGTTTTATCCCTGCGTGGATAACTTTCAGTAGGAGCCCAGCACTCATGTAGTCACTCAACAAAGCCAACACTCAAATAGTCACTCAACAAACCCACGTACCAAGGAGAGTGCTCGGCCCTGGGACCCAGCAGTGAAGGGGGCTAGCAAGAGGGCCCTGCCCTCTGGGAGCTTATAACTTTATGGAGACTGAGAATCCTAACCATCTTCCATTTTCCTTATGGGTTTTCTCAGCAAGTAAGTGATGAGCACTAGGGTTCTTAAAAATATAGACTTTATTTTTTAGGACAGTTTTAGATTTATAGGGAAATAGAGCAGATAGTCGAGAGAGATTCCCACGATCCTCCTCACTCCCGCACACACAGTTTCCCCTATTATGAATATCTTACGTTAATCTGGCACACTGGCCACATCAGTGAAGCAATATCCACACATTGTTGGTAACTGAGGTCCATAGTTTCTTCAGGCCGTTTTCCTCCAAAGTCCCTTCTCTATTCCTGAATCCCATCCATGATCCCACACGGTGTGCGATTGTCATGCCTCCTTAGGCTCCCCTCAGCTGTGACAGTTTCTCAGACGTTCTTGTTTTTGATGACCTGGACTTCTTTGAGGAGTCCTGATCGGATATATTATAGGACTTTTTGCACAGATTCTGGGTATAACATCAGTCAAGCCAGGAGAGGCAGGGCAGCTAAGACAGAAGTGCCGTGGGTTTGGAGTTGGCCAGAGCTACGGTGGAGTCCCATCTACCCCCTAGTAGTACTGTGGCCTTGGCAAACGAACTTCCTCTCAGAGCCTCAGCTTCCTCATCTGTTAAATGGGGGAAGAGTCTCAACCACGTACTTAATCCTGTGCGTGAGGATAAAGTGTGGCACATGGCAGGAACCCAATGAGATGTATGTGGAGTTTATGGTGCCGTGTGAGCACGTGCTCACTGCTGAGCAAACAGTAGCTTCGCCATCACAGAGAATGTTGCTGTTGCTCAGTGTCGTCACTAGTAGGAAGAAAAAGGAGTAAAAGTGAGTTCAACATGATAGGAGTGTGCAGGGCACAAAAGCCCAGTCCCCAGAAGTAGGAAACCTGTCTCGTCTCAGCTGTCAGCAGCTACTTCTCTGCCTGCTTCCCCTGCTGTGAAATGAGTCGATTGGGACTGGGTATCTTCAGTGGCTGTGTTGCCAGAAGCCTGGGTGTGTGGGCAGTGAGGGCCTGAGTCGCTGTGAGGGCTGGTGCTCGGTGGAGCAGGGGTGCAAGGCACCATCCAACCCTGGTCCTCTATTCGGGAACCAGGCCCATAAGTGTGCTTTAAAAAATTCTTTATTTGTATGTATTTTCTGAGGAAGGGTCTGGCTTTGTCAACCAGGCTGGAGTGCAGTGGCGCCATCTCGGCTCACTACAACCCCCACCTCCGAGATTCAAGCTATTCTCATGCCTCCCCCTCTCAAGTAGCTGGGACTACAGGAGTGCGCCACCACACCCGGCTAATTTTTTTGGTATTTTTGGTAGAGACTGGTTTTCACCATGTTGGCCAGGCTGGTCTTGACCTCCTGGCCTCAGGTGATCTGCCCGCCTTGGCCTCCCAAAGCACTGGCATTACAAGTGTGAGCCATCGCGCCCGGTCTGTAAATTTGCTTTCTTGCTGCCCTCTCAGCTGAGTCTGTGCAAGTCGTTAAGGAATCTTCCGCTCCAGCAAAGATGAGAACCAATGTTGCATGCTGAGACCTCCAGCAGACACGGTGAAAGCGCCTGCTAGTGTTTCAACTCATTAGTCGGGAAAGGTTTTGCCCGGAATTTGGTGACCCCACGGTAGCCATGGAGTCTTTACTTCTCCTGAGGCCCCGTTCCACGTTCTTCCAGGCTCAGGCCTGTGGGCAGAACTCACTAGGTTGCTGTTTCCAAGTCAGGATGGGTGGGTTATACCTATGCCTCAGTTTCCTTCTCCGCGAAATGGGTTGTTACGGTGAGGATTGAATGAAGTAATGCATGGAGAGCCCATAGTACATAGAAGTTGGCCAATAATGATGGTGCTTCTAATGCTGCTAGAATTTGCGCTGGTGACACCCTGAAGTTTCTTCAGCTGCTTGCTAGTCAGCAGGACTGAACGGCCGGTGGTTGAGACCAGTGTAGTTTGGAAAGTGGAGTGGGCCTGTGCTGCCCCCTGCTGGGCAGCCGCCCCATAGCCCCTGCAGCCGAGGCTTTGCAGCCCAGAGGGACTTTTTCAGCGTTGGCCCTAGGGAGAGTTTTGGGTAACTTTCAGGCCAAGTTGGTCATCAAATTAACAGGAGGTGGGGTGTGTGAAAACCCAGCCCAGACAGTCCCTACTTTTACAATGGTTCGATTTATGATTTTTCGACGTTACAGCGGGTTTATAGGGGCATACCCCCATCGTAATTTGAGGAGCCTCTGTAGTTACTTACACCAGACAGTCCCTAGAGGAGGGAGGGCAGGCTGCTGTTTATAGGATCCAAGAAGCCCGTTCATTCAGTTCAGATTATTTTATCAGCATCTGCTGCTTGCCAGTTAGCACACATTAGATGCGTGAGGAGAGTCGGGCCTAGGTGTGAACCCATGGCTGCCCCTTCCAGCTGTCTGGCCCTGGGTCTTAGGAGCTCACGTTCATGGAGCACTTACCGGAGCCAGGCAGTGCCAGGCTTTTTACCCGGATTTTCCATCAGCTGTAAGCTGAGAGGTTGCTAACTGTGGTCGTTTTAGGTGGGAAAACAGAGGCCTTGCAAAGTGACTTAGGCAGTGCCAGGCTTTTTACCTGAATTTTCCATTGGCTCTAAGCTGAGAGGTTGCTAACTGTGGTTGTTTTAGGTGGGAATACAGAGGCCTTGCAAAGTGACTTAGCTTGTCCAGAGAGTCCCATGGCTAGCACAACAGAATGACCGGGATTTGGGGCAGGGCTCCAGGGCCTGAGCTGCTAAGGCCAGCTCATTCTACTGCCTCCTGAATCACTTAGCTTCTCTGAGCTCCAGTTTGCTCATCTGTAAAATAAAGATAAAGGCACCAACTGGTACATGGGTACCAAAGATGAGGATGCCAGCCCTGGGCTAGGCACTGGGTTTAACTGTTGGAGGAACTGCCAGACTGTTTTCCACAGTGGCACCACTGTTTGCATTCCCACCAGCAGTGCTGAGGGTTCCATTTTCTCCACATCCTTGTCAACACTTGTTGCTATCTGTCCTTTTTGATGTTAGCTAGCTTAGGGGGTGCACAGTGGTTTCACTTTGCATTTCCTGATGGCTAAGGATGTGCATCTTTTCATGTATGTATTGTCCACTTGAGTATCTCCTTTGGAGAGATGTCTGTTTGGATCATCTGTTTTTACACACTGTATAATAATGCAAGTTAGAAAGTGGGGGCTCAGGAATAAAGCCAGAGTTTCCAGTGTGCCAAACAAGATGCCAATGAATGACTCTGCTACATCCTCCTAAACTTATTCCTGATTTAGGCCCATGCTTCTTTATCTCCCTCCTCTACCACACATACCCTTTATTCAACAGTGCTGAGGCCACACCCCCCTCTTGGCCACTGCTGGTTTCCTTGAACCCTAAACTTAGTGGCCCTGATGGATGCCATTGTCACCTCTTAGGGAAATCCGTGCTTCATCTCAATGGGCTTCTCAGCCCATTCCCGCAGCACTTTTAAACAGCACCTCACATTCCTGTAGGACTGGGCTAGGAAGGATGCCCTTCTACCCACTTCCCAGGACATGGGGCCAGACCCTCCCACTCCTGCAGAATCCCTATTATTATTATTGTTATTAATTATTGCCTTTATCCAGCACCCCATGCTTGGCAAATGGAACCCCCAGATATTCTCCAATGAGGGGGTTTTGCTGTCAGGCCTGGAGTGATTCTGGCCTTCCCAACATCCAGCTCCAAGAAAGTTGCAGGAGTCCATGTTTTCTTGTCCCACTGTAACTCCAGAGCCTGGCACACTGGCTGGCATGTACTAGATGGGCAGTAAATCACATGAACAGGTAGATTGAACTTCCTGTCCTTGAACACCTGTTCTGGGTCAGACACTCGTGTTGTTATCTTCCTTCATCTTTCTAAGAAATCCCTGGATGTGTGCTCATTACTCTCATTTTAGAGGTAAAGAAATTGAGACCCAGAGAGTCGGAGCCAGTGGCCCAGCTGGGATTTAGCAGGGGGTTAACCCCACACGTGGTGCTCCTTGGCTTGTCCCCAGCCCTCCCTGTGTGTAACGAGCCCACTCACTTCTCTCCTCAGGTACTATGCGCCCGCAGGACCTACCTCAGCCCAACCAGCCGCCGAGTGGCCCCCCACAGCCTCTCCCCCACCAGCCCGGAGACACCGGCACTCCATCCAGCTCGACCTGGGTGACCTAGAGGAGCTCAACAAGGCCCTGAGCCGGGCCGTGCAGGCTGCTGAGAGCGTCCGCTCCACCACCAGGCAGATGAGAAGCTCACTGTCGGCTGACCTGCGCCAGGCTCACAGCCTGCGGGGCTCCTGCCTCTTCTGACTTCACTGGGGGCCCAGAGACAGATGAGTGGGCGGGTGAGCAGGTGGCCTGCCAGGCCAGGAGTGGGCTGGAGCTGCTGAGGCCCAGAAAGCCCCGCATGGTTCCTCACCAGGAGGGTCTCCCTCCAGCACGGGCCCCACCTGCTCAGTCCCTGTGCTTTCCAAGTGGAGGGGGTGTCAGTTCCGTCACCAAGAGAAGCGACTTCCCAGGAGCACCGGTCCCCTCACAGAGGTGCTGTGAGCGAGGCCTCCTTCGGCCCAGGCGGAGCCTCGGGCAGTCTCTCCTGGTCCCGCATGTGTCCACCTCCCGCTAATAATAGGTATTTTGTATACAGATGGACAGATATTTTTTTAAACAGGGGAGTTTTCCTGATCTTGGTTCCTCCTTAGGGGGCCAGACAAGAAAGGAAAGGCCTACGGTTTCTGGAGCAACCCTGTCCCCCACCTGTGACCAGTCACTCTGGGGCAAGCATCTCTGGGAAGGGCACAGCCGGAGACCTTTCTCCTAGTGACTGGCAGTCAGCGGGGCATTTTAGGATGTCAGGGCCCCAGGGTGACACGTGTCCAGCTTCTCTATGGCAGCAGAGGCCTTTCCCACAGACCTGCTGGGGTGGAGACAAGCTACAAAGTGCCCAGGATGCCATCCACCGCGGTCCCCTTCAGTACCTCACACATGGTCCCCAGCTTCTCCTAGGATCCCAGTGGCATTTATCAGTGGCCAGCTACCTGCCAGGCCCGGGCTGGGGCACGGTCTGTGGCCACGAGGCCAGGCCGCCTCCCGCACCCCCACCCCGTGGCAGCGCATACCTCTGCATTTCTGGAATGTGTGTGCATCAATGATGTTTGTATATTTGAGGCATTTAAAAATCTATTTTCGTTACAAGGGCAAATGAAGAATGAATATTGATCTTAAAAAAAGAAAAGAAGACAAAAAAAAAAAAATACCCAAAGCCATCCATGTCTCTGCTGTGTGTCATTAAACTTTTGCCTTCTAAAGTCAAGTTCATGGGGTGGAAAATTTGAAGCCCAGACAAGCCCTTTCCCAGGGGAGCTGTTGGGTGCTCTGCCTGCCTCCCTCTGGTGGCTTCTGTTTCTCCAGTTTTCCCCCTTTGCCTATCTCAGAACCACAAATCTTTCAACTGCAGAGGGCTTTGACGTGGGGCTACCTAACCAAGTCCCTTTTGACTGAGGCCGGAGATGTAAGCGAGGCACACAGCAAGTTGCTGTCTACAAGAGCATGCACCTGGACACTCCAGTGCTCCTTTCTCTCTCTCTTTCTTTTTTTTAATTTTTTTTTATTTTTTTGAGACGGAGTTTCACTCTGGTTGCCCAGGCTGGAGTACAGTGGCGGAATCTCAGCTCACTGCAACCTCTGCCTCCTGGGTTCAAGCGATTCTCTTGCCTCAGCTTCCTGAGTAGCTGGGATTACAGGCATGCACCACCACGTCTGGCTAATTTTGTATTTTTAGTAGAGACAGGGTTTCTCCATGTTGGTCAGGCTGATCTTGAACTCCCAACCTCAGGTCATCTGCCCACCTCAGCCTCCCAAAGTGCTGGGATTACAGGCGTGAGCCGCGGTGCCCGGACTTCCAGTGCTCCTTTCAATAGCGAACAGCAGCTGCCATTTAGGGAGCAGCTGCTGGACCCTGATCCTTGTGCTAAGCCCTGGGCATGTCCTGCTTCACACAGTCCATGAGCTAACCCTCCAGACCCTCACGCTGCCCCGCTTTTACTGATGAGAGTGAGGTTCCACTGGGCCATCTGCCCAAACTGGTTTGGGAGAGAGCCTGTGTTTGAACTCATTAGTTTGACTCCAAAGTCCACATTCTTTGTTGTGTGTTTTTTGCTTCCTGTACCTCCATGATTCTTTTTCTCTTGACCTCCTGTTTCTTCTTCATGTGGCTTTTTCTTCTACCTTCCCCACTTCTCGTCTCCCTTGCTTCTCCCTGCCCTGCCCACCACGACTCATTTCTGTTTTAATTTTCAGCAGATCCTCCTCAGTAGGGTTTAAAATGGTGTCTCACTAATAGTAAAACTGAAATGGAAAAACTTCTTGTAGGTGTTGAGCCTTCAGTTCCAGGCCATTGTGGGGCCCCAGAGGCTGTTCTGTCCCCTTGCCTTCTGAGGACATCAGGTCGGTGTCCCCAGCCTCCGTGCTGTGGGCACAGCAGTGGTTTGAGTGCTGAGCAAAGGGTGCCATAGTCTTGGCCCTGTGGAGCTTGGCTGCTAGGATAGGAGGTACAAAGGGGAGTGGTGCCTGAGGACACAGGACTAGACCCCGGGGCATCAGGGACTCAGGCTCATGGTCCTGTCACCTGGGATGGTGTAGACAGCTGCACACATGGAATTACTCAAACAACTCAGGCCCAATTTTTCTGCCACAGGAGGGGTGCTGCTTCCCTCATGTAACAAGAGGCTGTCAATCACGATCACCCAGGTCTGGGTGAGGCCGGCCCTTCGAGGCTTGTACCACTGAGTGAGCCATGCCTCCAGCTTGGCTCCACCTCATGGCTCCATATTTGCAACATGTCAGCTGATTTTCAGGGACCAGCCTCACCCTTATGTGTTGTCTCCTTCTTCTGTGTCTCCCAGGTGAGCACCCTGAGGACATGTCCATGGAAACACCCAGCCCCTCTGGCCTGGGCCCCAAGCCCTCTGCATCACCCCAGCCCTTCCCTGGCCCAGGCAACTACCTCTTGCTTGGATGCCCACAGCAGCCTTCACTCAGGCCTTCCTGCCTGCAGCCTTGACCCCCAACATGCCTCCCCACATGGCCATGGTAATACTGGAATAAGGTCCTTGTGATGGGCACCACATGCCTGAACTCTCCCCACCTGATCCACCTTGTATTAGTCTGTTCTCACATTGCTATAAAGAAATACCTGAGACTTGGTAGTTTATTTTAAAAAGAGGCTTAATTGACTCACAGTTCTGCAGGCTTAACAGGAAGCATGGCTGGGAGGCCTCAGGAAACTTACAATCATGGTGGAAGGCAAAGAGGAAGCAAGTCCCTTTTTCACAAGACAGCAGGAGAGAGAGAGCGAAGGGGGAAGTGCTACACACTTTTCAACAACCAGATCTCCTGAGAAACAGCACTCAGGGGATGGGGCTAAACCATTAGAAGCCACTCCCATGATGTCATCACCTCCCACCAGGACCCACCTCCAACACATGGGGCTGAAAATTCCATGTGAGATTTGGGGTGGGGACACAGAGCCAAACCATTTCACACCTCCACTCCTGTTCCGAGTCTTGTGCCTCAAGGTTACTCGAATGCATCCTCTCATTTCCTTGCTTGCAGCAGAAACAGAAAGGGTTTTTTTTTTTTTTTTTTAAATGAGTAGTTGAAGTTTTATTACAATCTTGCTAGTAGGAGGAAGGCCTTACCCTAGTCTCAGTTTAGAAATTCACATTTGTTTGTTTGTATTATTTTAAGTGGACACATAATGTACGTATTTATGGGGAACGGTGTGATATTGAATGTTCCCAACACAAAGAAATGGTAAACATTTGAGGTGGTGGAAATGAAATGTTCATGACCCTGATTTGATCATCACACATTGTACACAGGAGCAGCAGGTTGTGTTATGCTCCTCACCTTTCTCGACTGGTTCATGTGCCCCTTCCAGGAGGCCTTCCCAGACGTCTGCAGAAGCCAGCGTCTTCCCACAGTGCCGGGTTCCCACAGCACTCGGTGCCTGTCATCATCCATCCTGGCACATGTGAGGCTCTTCCCACCAGGGACAGTGTCTTATCCAGTGCCCGGCCAGGGTTCAACTCAGGGCAGGCTTCAGAATGAATGAATGAAGAAGTGACTAACAACCTAGCTGTTCCAAACACAGAAGCTTTATTGATGCAAATGAGGGAAAAAGCTGAGGTACATATGTCAGGTTGGAGGGGCAGGATGGCCCCCAAGTCTCTGTCCTGATCCAAGGCTGTGTCCTTCTAGGATTCCCCCTCCTCCTGTTTCTTCTCCTCCTCGTGCTGCCTCTCCCCCTCCTCCTGTTTCTTCTCCTTCTCGTGCTGCCTCTCCAGTGGCTCACACTTATCCTAGAAGGCAGCGGGCAGTTGGGGTGAGGGGGAAGCAGAGGGACAGGGAAAGGATGGGAGGCCTTCCAGGGAGAGGGCAGAATGCGCTCTGGCCTGTGGAACCAGTTCAACCAGGGCTCCAACCCTGGCACTGCCACTTCCAAGCTGGGTGATCTTTGGCAGGGCGTTTCTGTCTCTGAGCCTCAGCTTATTTGCCTCTGAAATGGGAGCTCAGACCCCTAAGAACCACAGACGTTTACTGAGCACTTAGGACCTGCCGGGCCCTTATGCTGCAGCTTCTGAATTCCTCACCACCGCCACTACTATGCAGATGATGTAACTGAGGCTCAGGATGGCCGTGGGACCCATTCGAGGCTCCCTAGCCAGACAGTGCGGGAACCAGGCTGTGCATCAGGTGAGCTGACTGCAGTGGTTGTGTTCATATGCCCTCTCCCAGGATCCTGGGGCTGGGGCTGGGGCTGGGGCACTAGTTCACACCACTGGTGGTCATTTCTGGTGGCAAATGGATGGAATTGTTTTTCTTTGAATAGTCATGAAAATGCTGCATGTATCTATTTTAAAAATGGGAACGAGCTCATCGGCGCTGTGACTTCACAGATATTAGGGCACGGGCCACTCCAAGACAAGTCTTCCGAACACAGGTTTAAAGAAAAGTGTTAAGGAGCTCACGATACAGTAATTCTCATTTGGAGCAAAAATCGGGATGGTGACTGTGGCCGTGCTGCAGTGTGGGTGACATTGAAAACCATGGTATCAATTCCCCACTGCACGGGTATTAAAAATGAGCAGGGAGTGGAGGTGAGATGAAAGCCTGGGGTTTGGGAGGCTTTTGTAGGTGGTAACTCCCCGCACTGCATCCTTTCCAGTTGTCAATCCCCCAACCCCTTGGCTCACGCTGTTCCCTCCTATTAGCTTTGAGGTCCTCCCTGGTTTCACAGGGACTTCTCCCTCCAGGACTCTCATCCACCACCCCTGGGCCTCGGTAGAGCTCAGCTGTCCCTACAGTGAGGCAGCTGCCTAAAGGCAGAAGAGCTGCGTAGCTGTGCAGCCTTGCCTGGCAGCTCTCCCGCTCTGGGCCTCTGGGGCTGCCCAAGTTGGGCCATGGACAAGGCGGGCACTGCCCAATCCCTTGCGTTTACCTTTTTCTGATCGGTGTACACGACGTCTGACCTGGGAATGCGCAAGCAGTCGAGAGCTTCGTAGAACTCACCCAGTTGCTCCTCGGTCGTCTCTGGCTTGTCAGCTGCAGGGGGAGCAAGGAGACTGACTGGGGATATGATGGGGTCTGGGCGAGAGGCCAGGGAGGGCTGGGGTTCTGGGGGCCGAGCCCCAGGGGTGGGTGAATGGGGCGTGAGGCCTGAGTGGGGCATGAGCTTGGGACTGCGAAGCATGCCTACCATAGACAGACACCCCCCAATTCTTCTCATCGTTCACTTCGAAAGCCAGCATGAAGGTCTTCATGTCCCTGAGGATCAGCAGGTGAGCGAAATGCTCTTGGCCTCCCTCTGGAAGGGAAAAATAGCCTCTGGGTGAGAACATGGGATGGCACAATGGTGCCTGTCCTACAGGTGAGGTACCTAGGTGTGTCCAGGACCACACAGCCCATCAGTGAAGGCCCGGGGCTTCTTTGGACCACCGTGTGCCCAGTCCATGCTGCATGCCCGGCTCCACGCCAAGCACGTTTTGTACATGGGATCTCAGGAGCCTCACACAGACCATGGCTGTCAGGGCCTTTCTCCCCATTTTACAGATGAGGAAAATGAGGCCCAAAGAGGAGGCTTGGGCTGCTAAATGGTGTCAGTTCAGCTCCACCAGCTCCCTGCTATGCGCCATCTCTGGGGTGATGGGGGACATAGTTGAAGGCACCACCTCTCCAACATACAGGCTTCCACCCTTGGTTTCCAAAGGATCTTAAAGAGGGCATGAGAGAGAGGCAGGTCTGAAGCCAGCCTGGAGTTCCAATTCTAGTTCTAATTATAAGCTGTGTGACCTCCGGGAAACTATTTGAGGTCTCTGTTCTTCTGTTTCCTCATCTGATTCTCGTACTGTCCTGTTAGAGTTGTTTCTGAGGACGTTGTAAGAGCTCAAAAAATGTTAGTGGTTATTTCTCTGTGCCCAAAGCCTCCAGGGCTCTATATCCAGCCCCCACCTTATGCTGGCCTGCCCTGTTCCCATGGTGAACCCTCCCACCTGAGGACTGGCCCTCACCGTATTTGGAGATGGTCCCATTTTCCCGCTGGACATTCAGGTAGCTGGTGTTATAGATGCACTGGTTCTGTCTAAAGCCAAACAGAAGGCAGGAGGAAAACAGGAAGATTATTGAGAAGTGGCCAATCGCCCATCACAGTCCAGGGGCAAGAGTCCGGTGGAGATTAAAGCCAGCCCTCCCGGTTCCACCCATGGGAAGGCCAAGGCCAGGAAGAGGGTCTTCCAGCCAGAAGCTGAGATGGGGGTGTGTTGGAATGGGGGCTCTCACCGGGTCTGGTACTCTCTGAGAAAGATCGTGTCCTCTGTCTTGTTGGGGGTAAAGTAAAAGAAGGTTGCTTGGATCTCGTGAATCGACTTATTGTACTCCTCGTTTCGAAAGGCCGATGCAATATAAAACCACTTGCCAGAGATCTGGGGACAAGGTGGAAGCTGGTGATGGCGGCTTGATGCTGAATTTTTGACTGTCAGCCGGGAAGAGACTCAGGCAGATCCCTCCCTGATTTTGCAAATGGGGAGATGAGGCCCCTGATGGGCAGTGGACATGCAGGAGCTCTCCCCGAAGATCAGTCATTGTCCCCCAGGCAGCCCCTCCAGCCCCAGCACAGAACCGTACTCTGTGAAGGACTCTGCAGTGAGGCTTCTGAGTTTGGAGGCAGTCAGGGGGTGCCTCCAGAGTCCCCTGGGCTGGTGAGAATTTCACCCAGGGACCCAGAAGAGAAAAGGGCAGAGCCAGGAGCGGGGGGCCGACCACAGCCAGCAGGGAAAGGGAAGCCCAGAGAAGGGAGGTAGCTGCCCATGTGCTCAGGGCAGGGCTAGCCCAGGCACTCACCCGGTCCAGGGTGGCGTTGGTGATGGGCACCGGTACTAGGTTGGCACACAATGGAATCTGGGCTTCCAGCAGAGGTAGGAGGCTCAGGACTGTAAGAACCCAGGACAGTGCCATACTGAGATCAGGAGGTACCTGGAGCCAGGCAGTGCTGGTGGCTGCAGGGTGCAGTCACCTTTATAATAAACTGTGGGCGGTCACCTGGAGCCCAGCAAAAGTTTGCTTTGTGTCTGTGACACAATCCTGCCAGCACTTGGGAAATGCCTTGCACAAAAACCTTCCGCCAAAGGCCAGCTGAGGGTACTGCCTCCAAACCCAGGTCTAATTTGAGTTCCTGACATGGAGAGGTTACAAAAGCCCTAGAGTATGGCTACCCAAGGCCAAGGTGGGTGCAGGGCTGCAGCAACATTAGTAAACGTGTGAGCCCACAGATTTCCATGGAGAGGGCTCCTGCCAGTAATCTCACGTCTTCATTCAATTCCCATCCCTCTGAGTGCCAAGACTTACTTCAGTGCGACCCCGCCACAAACCTAATGATGAAGCCACCTTTGAGAGTCCCCAGGCTGGCATGGGAAGTGTGTTGTGGTGGGGAGAGTTGGGGTGAGGGATGCCAGGTGAAGGCAAGCATGGCTTCAGTTCCACTGAGTGTGGCAACAGCTGTGTCAGAGCCAAAGTTCAGTGGGGCCCCAACCCAGCCCGGGACACAGGCACATTTCCGAAAAGGGACATGCAAGTCGAATGTCTATTTCCAGTAAATATACTACTCGACAGGAAATTATCTCCCTGTTTTCCCCCATTCCCTGCCATCTGAGCAGGCAGCTTGCTTCTCTTTCACCAATACGCCCCCGATCCTAGAGCCGTGCCCAGTACTTCAAGGGCACTTGGTATATACTGTGGAATGAGTGATTCCGTGGCCCATTTGTGTTCCTACCTCATGGTTCAAGTCTTTATTTGTATGAATAAACACTTTCAGAAAGTATTCTTTTTTTTTTATTATACTTTAAGTTCTAGGGTACATGTGGATAACGTGCAGGTTTGTTACATATGTATACTTGTGCCATGTTGGCGTGCTGCACCCATCAACTCGTCAGCACCCATCAACTCGTCATTTACATCAGGTATAACTCCCAATGCAATCCCTCCCCCCTCCCCCCTCCCCGTGATAGGCCCCAGTGTGTGATGTTCCCCTTCCTGAGTCCAAGTGATCTCATTGTTCAGTTCCCACCTATGAGTGAAAACATGCGGTGTTTGGTTTTCTGTTCTTGCGATAGTTTGCTGAGAATGATGGTTTCCAGCTGCCTCCATGTCCCTACAAAGGACACAAACTCATCCTTTTTTATGGCTACATAGTATTCCATGGTGTATACGTGCCACGTTTTCTTAATCCAGTCTGTCACTGATGGACATTTGGGTTGATTCCAAGTCTTTGCTATTGTGAATAGTGCCGCAATAAACATACATGTGCATGTGTCTTTATAGCAGCATGATTTATAATCCTTTGGGTATATACCCAGTAATGGGATGGCTGGGTCATATGGTACTTCTAGTTCTAAATCCTTGAGGAATCGCCATACTGTTTTCCATAATGGTTGAACTAGTTTACAGTCCCACCAACAGTGTAAAAGTGTTCCTATTTCTCCATATCCTCTCCAGCATCTGTTGTTTCCTGACTTTTTAATGATTGCCATTCTAACTGGTGTGAGATGGTATCTCATTGTGGTTTTGATTTGCATTTCTCTGATGGCCAGTGATGATGAGCATTTTTTCATGTGTCTGTTGGCTGTATGAATGTCTTCTTTTGAGAACTGTCTGTTCATATCCTTTGCCCACTTTTCGATGGGGTTGTTTGTTTTTTTCTTGTAAATTTGTTTGAGTTCTTTGTGGGTTCTGGATATTAGCCCTTTGTCAGATGAGTAGATTGCAAAAATTTTCTCCCATTCTGTAGGTTGCCTGTTCACTCTGATGGTAGTTTCTTTTGCTGTGCAGAAGCTCTTTAGTTTAATTAGATCCCATTTGTCAATTTTGGCTTTTGTTGCTGTTGCTTTTGGTGTTTTACACATGAAGTCCTTGCCCATGCCTATCTCCTGAATGGTATTACCTAGGTTTTCTTCTAGGGTTTTTATGGTATTAGGTCTAACATTTAAGTCTCTAATCCATCTTGAATTAATTTTCGTATAAGGAGTAAGGAAAGGATCCAGTTTCAGCTTTCTACTTATGGCTAGCCAATTTTCCCAGCACCATTTATTAAATAGGGAATCCTTTCCCCATTTCTTGTTTTTCTGAGGTTTGTCAAAGATCAGATGGCTGTAGATGTGTGGTATTATTTCTGAGGACTCTGTTCTGTTCCATTGGTCTATATCTCTGTTTTGGTACCAGTACCATGCTGTTTTGGTTACTGTAGCCTTGTAGTATAGTTTGAAGTCAGGTAGCGTGATGCCTCCAGCTTTGTTCTTTTGACTTAGGATTATCTTGGCAATGCGGGCTCTTTTTTGGTTCCATATGAACTTTAAAGCAGTTTTTTCCAATTCTGTGAAGAGTCTCATTGGTAGCTTGATGGGGATGGCATTGAATCTATAAATTACCTTGGGCAGTATGGCCATTTTCACGATATTGATTCTTTCTATCCATGAGCATGGTATGTTCTTCCATTTGTTTGTGTCCTCTTTGATTTCACTGAGCAGTGGTTTGTAGTTCTCCTTGAAGAGGTCCTTTACATCCCTAGTAAGTTGGATTCCTAGGTATTTCATTCTCTTTGAAGCAATTGTGAATGGAAGTTCATTCATGATTTGGCTCTCTGTTTGTCTGTTACTGGTGTATAAGAATGTTTGTGATTTTTGCACATTAATTTTGTATCCTGAGACTTTGCTGAAGTTTCTTATCAGCTTAAGGAGATTTTGGGCTGAGACAATGGGGTTTTCTAAATACACAATCATGTCATCTGCAAACAGGGACAATTTGACTTCTTCTTTTCCTATCTGAATACCCTTTATTTCTTTCTCTTGCCTGATTGCCCTAGCCAGAACTTCCAACACTATGTTGAACAGGAGTGGTGAGAGAGGGCATCCCTGTCTTGTGCCAGTTTTCAAGGGGAATTTTTCCAGTTTTTGCCCATTCAGTATGATATTGGCTGTGGGTTTGTCATAAATAGCTCTTATTATTTTGAGATACGTTCCATCAATACCGAATTTATTGAGCGTTTTTAGCATGAAGGGCTGTTGAATTTTGTCAAAGGCCTTTTCTGCATCTATTGAGATAATCATGTGGTTTTTGTCTTTGGTTCTGTTTATATGCTGGATTACATTTATTGACTTGTGTATGTTGAACCAGCCTTGCATCCCAGGGATGAAGCCCACTTGATCATGGTGGATAAGCTTTTTGATGTGCTGCTGGATCCGGTTTGCCAGTATTTTATTGAGGATTTTTGCATCGATGTTCATCAGGGATATTGGTCTAAAATTCTCTTTTTTTGTTGTGTCTCTGCCAGGCTTTGGTATCAGGATGATGTTGGCCTCATAAAATGAGTTAGGGAGGATTTCCTCTTTTTCTATTGATTGGAATAGTTTCAGAAAGAATGGTACCAGCTCCTCCTTGTACCTCTGGTAGAATTCAGCTGTGAATCCATCTGGTCCTGGAATTTTTTTGGTTGGTAGGCTATTAATTATTGCCTCAATTTCAGAGCCTGCTATTGGTCTATTCAGGAATTCAGCTTCTTCCTGGTTTAGTCTTGGGAGGGTGTAAGTGTCCAGGAAATTATCCATTTCTTCTAGATTTTCTAGTTTATTTGCGTAGAGGTGTTTATAGTATTCTCTGATGGTAGTTTGTATTTCTGTGGGGTCGCTGGTGATATCCCCTTTATCATGTTTTTTTTTTTTTTTTTTTTTTTTTTTTTTTTTTTTTTTTGAGACGGAGTCTCACGCTGTCGCCCAGGCTGGAGTGCAGTGGCGCGATCTCGGCTCACTGCAAGCTCCGCCTCCCGGGTTCCCGCCATTCTCCTGCCTCAGCCTCCTGAGTAGCTGGGACTACAGGCGCCCGCCACCGCGCCCGGCTAATTTTTTGTATTTTTAGTAGAGACGGGGTTTCACTGTGGTCTCGATCTCCTGACCTTGTGATCCGCCCGCCTCGGCCTCCCAAAGTGCTGGGATTACAGGCTTGAGCCCCTTTATCATGTTTTATTGCGTCTATTTGATTCTTCTCTCTTTTCTTCTTTATTAGTCTTGCTAGCGGTCTATCAATTTTGTTGATCTTTTCAAAAACCAACTCCTGGATTCATTGATTTTTTGGAGGGTTTTTTGTGTCTCTATCTCCTTCAGTTCTGCTTTGATCTTAGTTATTTCTTGCCTTCTGCTAGCTTTTGAATGTGTTTGTTCTTGCTTCTCTAGTTCTTTTAATTGTGATGTTAGAGTGTCAATTTTAGATCTTTCCAGCTTTCTCTTGTGTGCCTTTAGTGCTATAAATTTCCCTCTACACACTGCTTTAAATGTGTCCCAGAGATTCTGGTATGTTGTATCTTTGTTCTCATTGGTTTCAAAGAACATCTTTATTTCTGCCTTCATTTCTTTATGTACCCAGTAGTCATTCAGGAGCAGGTTATTAAGTTTCCATGTAGTTGAGTGGTTTTGATTGAGTTTCTTAGTCCTAGTTCTAGTTTGATTGCACTGTGGTCTGAGAGACAGTTTGTTATAATTTCTGTTCTTGTACATTTGCTGAGGAGTGCTTTACTTCCAATTATGTGGTCAATTTTGGAATAAGTGTGATGTGGTGCTGAGTAGAATGTATATTCTGTTGATTTGGGGTGGAGAGTTCTGTAGATGTCTATTAGGTCTGCTTGCTGCAGAGATGAGTTCAATTCCTGGATATCCTTGTTAACTTTCTGTCTCGTTGATCTGTCTAATGTTGACAGTGGCGTGTTGAAGTCTCCCATTATTATTGTATGGGAGTCTAAGTCTCTTTGTAAGTCTTTAAGGACTTGCTTTATGAATCTGGGTGCTCCTGTATTGGGTGCATATATATTTAGGATAGTTAGCTCTTCCTGTTGAATTGATCCCTTTACCATTATGTAATGGCCTTCTTTGTCTCTTTTGATCTTTGATGGTTTAAAGTCTGTTTTATCAGAGACTAGTATTGCAACCCCTGCTTTTTTTTGTTCTCCATTTGCTTGGTAGACCTTCCTCCATCCCTTTATTTTGAGTCTATATATGTCTCTGCATGTGAGATGGGTCTCCTGAATACAGCAAACTGATGGGTCTTGACTCTTTATCCAGTTTGCCAGTCTGTGTCTTTTAATTGGAGCATTTAGTCCATTTACATGTAAGGTTAATATTGTTATGTGTGAACTTGATCCTGCCATTATGATACTAACTGGTTATTTTGCTCATTAGTTGATGCAGTTTCTTCCTAGCCTCGATGGTCTTTACGTTTTGGCATGTTTTTGCAATGGCTGGTACCGGTTGTTCCTTTCCATGTTTAGTGCTTCCTTCAGGGTCTCTTGTAAGGCAGGCCTGGTGGTGACAAAATCTCTAAGCATTTGCTTATCTGTAAAGGATTTTATTTCTCCTTCACTTATGAAACTTAGTTTGGCTGGATATGAAATTCTGGGTTTAAAATTCTTTTCTTTAAGAATGTTGAATATTGGCCCCCACTCTCTTCTGGCTTGTAGAGTTTCTGCCGAGAGATCTGCTGTTAGTCTGATGGGCTTCCCTTTGTGGGTAACCCGATCTTTCTCTCTGGCTGCCCTTAAGATTTTTTCCTTCATTTCAACTTTGGTGAATCTAGCAATTATGTGTCTTGGAGTTGCTCTTCTCGAGGAGTATCTTTGTGGTGTTCTCTGTATTTCCTGAATTTGAATGTTGGCCTGCCCTACTAGGTTGGGGAAGTTCTCCTGGATGATATCCTGAAGAGTGTTTTCCAACTTGGTTCCATTTTCTCCCTCACTTTCAGGCACCCCAATCAGACGTAGATTTGGTCTTTTTACATAATCCCATACTTCTTGCAGGCTTTGTTCATTTCTTTTTCTTCTTTTTTCTTTAGGTTTCTCTTCTTGCTTCATTTCATTCATTTGATCCTCAATCGCTGATACTCTTTCTTCCAGTTGATCGAGTCGGTTACTGAAGCTTGTGCATTTGTCACGTATTTCTCGTGTCATGGTTTTCATCTCTGTCCATTCGTTTATGGCCTTCTCTGCATTAATTATTCTAGTTATCAATTCTTCCACTTTTTTTTTCAAGATTTTTAGTTTTGGCCGGGCACGGTGGCTCAAGCCTGTAATCCCAGCACTTTGGGAGGCCGAGACGGGCAGATCACGAGGTCAGGAGATCGAGACCATCCCAACATGGGCTAACATGGTGAAACCTGGCCGGGCGTGGTGGCTCAAGCCTGTAATCCTAGCACTTTGGGAGGCCGAGACGGGCGGATCACGAGGTCAGGAGATCGAGACCATCCTGGCTAAAACGGTGAAACCCCGTCTCTACTAAAAAATACAAAAAACTAGCCGGGTGAGGCGGCGGGCGCCTGTAGTCCCAGCTAGCTACTCGGGAGGCTGAGGCAGGAGAATGGCGTGAACCCGGGAGGCGGAGCTTGCAGTGAGCTGAGATCCGACCACTGCACTCCAGCCTGGGCGACAGAGCGAGACTCCGTCTCAAAAAAAAAAAAAAAAAAAAAGATTTTTAGTTTCTTTGCGCTGGGTACGTAGTTCCTCCTTTAGCTCTGAGAAGTTTGATGGACTGGAGCCTTCTTCTCTCATCTCGTCAAAGTCATTCTCCGTCCAGCTTTGATCCATTGCTGGCGATGAGCTGCGTTCCTTTGCAGGGGGCGATGCGCTCTTATTTTTTGAATTTCCAGCTTTTCTGCCCTGCTTTTTCCCCATCTTTGTGGTTTTATCTGCCTCTGGTCTTTGATGATGGTGACGTACTGATGGGGTTTTGGTGTGGGTGTCCTTCCTGTTTGTTAGTTTTCCTTCTAACAGTCAGGACCTTCAGCTGTAGGTCTGTTGGAGATTGCTTGAGGTCCACTCCAGACCCTGTTTGCCTGGGTATCAGCAGCAGAGGCAGCAGAAGATAGAATATTGCTGAACAGCGAGTGTACCTGTCTGATTCTTGCTATGGAAGCTTCCTCTCAGGGGTGTACTCCACCGTGTGAGGTGTGGGGTGTCAGTCTGCCCCTAGTGGGGGATGTCTCCCAGTTAGGCTACTCAGGGATCAGGGACCCACTTGAGCAGGTAGTCTGTCCGTTCTCAGATCTCAACCTCCATGTTGGGAGATCCACTGCTCACTTCAAAGCTGTCAGACAGAGTCGTTTGCGTCTGCAGAGGTTTCAGCTGCTTTTTATTGTTGTTGTTTAGCTGTGCCCTGTCCTCAGAGGTCTATTCTTTTTTTTTTATATACGGAATTTCACTCTTGTTCCCCAGGCTGGAGTGCAATGGCTTGATCTCGGCTCATTGCAACCTCTGCCTCCTGGGTTCAAGTGATTCTCCTGCCTCAGCCTCCTGAATCGCTTGTATTACTGGCACCCTCCACAACGCCTAGCTAATCTTTTTTGTTGTTGTTGTTATTTTTACTAGAGATGGTGTTTGGCCATGTTGGCCAGGCTGGTCTTGAACTCCTGACCTCAGGTGATCCACCCGCCTCGGCCTCCCAAAGTACTGGGATTATTCAGAAAGTATTCTTATGGTGTGATTATAATTTTGCATTCTTATTCATTTCCTTCTGAATACTTTTTTATATTTCAGTGTAGTTTGTAGTTAAAAGCTTAATGGGGCCAAGATGACAGAATCACCTGAGGCCTGGAGTTCAAGACTAGCCTGGGCAACACGGAGAGACCGTATCTTTACACAAAAATATTTAAATATTAGCCAGATCTGGTGCCACGTGCCTGCAACCCCAGCTACTCTGGAGTCTGAGGCTGGAGGATTGCTTGAGCCCAGGAGTTCAAAGCTGCAGTGAGCTGTGATTTTGCTGCTACAGTCCAGCCTGTGTGACAGAGTAAGAGACCCTCTCTCAAAAATAAATAAATAAATAGAAGTGTAATGGATGCGTAACGTTTCATTCACTTACTCTATTCTTTTTTGTTTTTGTTTTTGTTCTGAAATAGCATCTCACTCTGTCGCCCAGGCTGGAGTATAGGGGTGGGATCTTGGCTCACTGCAACCTCTGCCTCCCGGGCTCAAGAGATCCTCCCAGCTCAGCCTCCTGAGTAGATGGGACCACAGGTGCGTGCCACCACACCCGGCTAATTTTTTGTACTTTTGTAGCGATGGAGTCTCATCATGTTGCACAGGCTGGTCTCGAACTCCTGAGCTTAAGCGATCTGCCCACCTCGGCTTCCCAGAGTACTGGGATTACAGGCATGAGCCACTGTGCCTGGCTCACTTACTATATTCTAACCTACTTAGTCATGTCCTTTATGTCTACGGCACTTTTTTTTTTTTTCAGGCTCTCCAAGTTGGAGTGCAGTGGTGTGAATCATAGCTCAACTGCAGCCTCAAACTCCTGGGCTCAAGCAATCCTCCCACCTCAGCCTCTGGAGTAGCTAGGACTACAGGCACGCACCACCACACTTGGCTAATTAAATTTAAAAAAATACTGTAGAGACAGAGTCTCAGTATGTTGCCCAGACTTGTCTTGAACTTCTGGCCTCAAGTGATCCTCCTGCCTCAGCCTCCCAAAGTGCTGGATGATAGGCGGGAGCCACCGCTCCCAGCCTATCTAACAGCATTTCATATTGTGATTTTTCCTCTGATGATAAGTGTCAGAGAGCAACCAATTTCCCTTTTAAAATTACCATACTATCCAAGGGAAAGGAAATCATGTCCTATGCACAAAGTTTTACATAACAATGTTCACAACAGCATTGCTCAAAATAGCCAAAATTAGAAATAATCCAAGGGCCATGGCTCACGCCTGTAATCCTAGCACTTTGGGAGGCTGAGGTGGGTGGATCACGAGGTCAAGAGATTGAGACCAGCCTGGCCAACGTGGAGAAACTCCATCTCTACTAAAAATACAAAAATTAGTCGGGCGTGGTGGCACGCACCTGTTGTCCCAGCTACTTGGGAGGCTGAGGCAGGAGAATCACTTGAACCTGGGAGGCGGAGGTTGCAGTGAGCCGAGATCATGCCACTGCACACCAGCCTGGAGACAGAGCAAGACTCTGTCTAAAAAAAAAAGAAAAAAAGGAAAGAAAGAAACAATCCAAATGCCCATCAACAGGAAAATGGTAAATAAAAATGTGGCATTTTCTTACAAAGGAATATTGCTTAACAATAAAAATAGTTAAACTACTGATACATGTAACACCATGGATGAATCTCAAAAACACTATGCTGAACAAAAGAAGCCAGATATAAAGGAGCTTATATACTGTACCGTTCTGTTCTAGAACAGCCCAAACAAATCTGTAATTTTAGAAATCAGATCAGTGGTTGCCAAGGGCAAAAGAGGGCAATTTGACTGCAAAAGGGTATGAAAGAACAGTGAAGTGGATGACAATGATCCAGGTTGTCATCGTGGTGGTCATTATATACACACATATAGTTGTAAAAACTGCAAACCTAAAATGTGTGCATTTTCTTTTATTTATTCAACCTCAAGAAAGCCGATGTTTTAAAAACCCTCCTCCCAAACATGACAAATCCAAAAGCACTAAGGATTTTGAACGTCAATTTGGCAATGCACAAGTGAGTCTCCTTATCCCCATCCTCATCAGAACAGAAATGTCCCTTTTTTTTCCTTTCTTTTTTGTTTTTTTGCCAGCTTGGTTTATTTTTTGAATTTTCGTTGCTCTAATTTGAGACTTGAAACAATGATTGGAGTTACCAAGAGGGAAGAGAGCAGGTGAGAGAGTGGGTGGATCGGGGAGCTGGAAGGTCTGTGCAGCTGGAGCATGTGATAGGTCGGAGTGGCCAGACTTTATGTTGAAGAGGTTGGCAGGAGACGGAGCCTGCAGGGCATGAAAGCCAGGCTGAGGGGTTCACTAGACTTAGGAAGTGTTGGAGAGAAATGGAAAGATTTTAAAAGGGGTTGGAAAGACATAACCAGATTGGTTCTTTAGAAAGATCGCTCTGTCTGAATGGGAAGAATGGGGAGGGCAAGGGTAGGAGAGTAAAACTGAGAAACCAGTTGGAGCTGATGCAATGGTCCAGGGGTGAGATGATGGGGACCAACTCCAGATACCACTTATCTATCAATCTGTCTATCTATCGATCTATCTATCGATCTATTATCTATCTATCTATCTCTATATCTATCATCTATCTCTATCATCTATCTATCATCTATCTATCTCTATCATCTATCTATCATCTATCTGTCTATCATTGATCTATCTCTATCATCTATCTATCTCTATCATCCATCTATCTATCATCTATCTGTCTGTCTGTCTGTCTATCTATCTATCTATCTATCTATCTATCTATCTATCTATCCATCTATCTATCTATCTAAGACAAGGTCTCACTCTATCACCCAGGCTGGAGTGCAGTGGCACGATCTCAGTTCACTGCAGCCTCCGCCTCCCGAGTTCCAGCAATTCTCCTATGCAGACTCCTGAGTAGCTGGGATTACAGGTGTCACCACCACACTTGGCTAATTTTTTTTTTTTTTTGCATTTTTGGTAGGGACAGGGTATTGCCATGTTGGCCAGGCTGATCTTGAACTCCTGACCTCAAGTGATCCACCCGCCTCAACCTTCCAAAGTGCTGGGATTACAGATGTAAGCCACCATGCCCGGCCCAGATACCATGTATTTTGAGGAGAAGCTGAGCATTGTGTGGGGAGAGCACCATCATTAGACCTGGACTACTGGGGCCCCGTGATTTAGAGGGCCCCACATATCACACCCACCTGCACACCCACACACACACAACAGTTTATTAAATAACAGATAAGCACCTCTGTCCTTTGGGATCTGGTGCCTGGTACTGGCACAGTGGGATCCATATCGCTAATCATTCTGTTTCACAACCAGCACATATAGAGGAAACAATCTCTACATGTGGCACTCGACTCTGAAAACAACAGGTCAAGTGTCCTCATACTTCGCGGATGATGCCACCGCAGACATAGGAGACAGACACTGCTTCAAGAGAGGATTTGAGCGAACTTGAACTCAGAAGTAAGAAAAAAGACAAATTAACATTTTAACTCTTCCCTTTCTGCATAAATGTCAACACAAACTCTTGTTTTGCCAGAAACACTGAAAGTCTATTTTCTTGCAATGTGTGGTTAGAGAGCCTCCTGAGTTAGAAATAAACACTACTTGCAACAGTTGTACATGGTTGCTGAGAAACATTTGGCAATATTGCATCATTATTACTCCTAAATGTGTGTGTCTGATGTCTTTAGAATGGTGTCCACATACAGCCTGAATCTAGTTATTTTTATTTTTATTTTTTTGAGACAGAGTCTGGCTCTGTCACCCAAGGCTGGCGTGCAGTGGCAGAATCTTGGCTCACTGCAACCTCCATCTCCTAGGTTCAAGCAATTCTCCTGCCTCAGCCTCCCGAATAACTGGGATTACAGGCACCCACCAACACGCCTGGCTAATTTTTGTATTTTTAGTAGAGACGGGGTTTCATCATGTTGGCCACGCTCGTCTCAAACTCCTGACCTCAAATGATCCGCCCACCTCAACCTCCCAAAGTGTTGGGATTACAGGTGTGAGTCACTGCGTCCGGCCAATTGAATCTGGTTCTTGATATGGGCATTTAGAGGCTGCATGCTAGCCTCGTGAATAATTTTTAGTTGTACAACTCTTTTGGACACCATTTAATTAATTAATTAATTTTCTAAAACTTAAATGTAAAAATGGCAGTGTCATTTAAAATACTTCTGATTTATAACATTCAGGCATTTAGGCCAATGGTCTGGGGTCTCCATCTGCTCGAGTGCAGAAATCCCAGGTGTAGCCTGCGCAGGGGAAGGGTGAATAAGGAGAGCTACTGCCTTCCAAAGCAGAGCTGAGAACTGTGAATGCAATGCAGAGGCGCTTCCGAGTGCCTCTCCTCTGCGAGAGTCAGTGGTCTTCAGCGTCCTCACTGTCCCTCAGGCTGCCCCTTGGGGATCTCACTCTCCACCCGAGACTATCCAAGAAATTCGTCCAAGCTCATCCAGCACCTACCCTACCACCGTACAATTTTCTCCATCTCCTAACGTTTCAGATATGCTTGAATGCGTCTAAAGACCGAGGCTTTAAGTAGTCCTTTCTCGCTTGTCTGGCCTTATCCTCCAACTGGCCCTGGCGGAATGTCAAGAGAAGTTAGGCAGGAACGAAAGAGAGAAAAAAGGCCTCAGGGCAGGCAGTACAGGCTGGTGGTGAAACGCAAGTTGCTGAACTTCTCTGCGCCTCAGTAGCTCTACCTGTAAAATGGGAATAATAGTGGTACCTACTTCACTGGGTTGTTATGAAGATTAAATTGGTACATAGTTGTAATGCTTGGTTTTAAAAAGTTTTTTAAATTTTTTGGTAGGGATAGATGGTCTCACTATGTTGCCCAGGCTGGTCTCGAACTCCTGGGTTCAAGTTATCCTCCCACTTCAGCCTCCCAAAGTGCTGGGTTTATAGGCGTGAGCTACCACACCCATAAAATGCTTGTTAAATAAAATAAATTTGCTCGTAAGGGTCTTCTGATTATAATAACTATCGCCGTCAGTTTAACCATCCCCCAGACAAGCTGGGATGGGGGGGAAGAAAGACTCCTGCATTGCATGTGTACTTCAGTGATTGCAAGCTACATCCCACTTTTAAAGATATCAAAATGTGAAAACATGTCCATCCTAGGCTCAAGAAAATAGGACATTCCCCCCATTATGTAGATGAGGAAAGAAGTGGCCCAGAGAGGTGAGGCAGCATGGGAAAGGTCACACAGCAGGTGAGCTGGAGGGCATCGGGGAAATGCACCTGTCTGAAACACTTTATTTCCTGAAGAAGTCACATTCCACCTTTCTTCATTAAGGCCAGAGCCAAGGTCTGTGTAAGACCAACTTGTGACCTGCTTCCACATATACATAGGCTGAGCAAATTGTCCCCATGGGGAACTTTGTGGCTAGGCTGAGGAAAAGACCCAAAAAGATTTTCTCAAGTTCAAATCCTGTTTTGTGATCTTGGGCAACTTAAGCAACCTCTTTGAACTTCAATTTCCTCATCTGAAAAGCCAGGGTTACAACATGTGTCCCACAAGATTGTGCATGAGATGAAAACATAGGATCACATGCACGAGATCGCACCTAGCATGCCACCTAGTATGCCGTCCGGGCACAAGAAATTGTAGCCATTATTATTCTGAATGGTGCTATTTTTGGGTTGAACCATATGAAACTGGGTTTTACAGGTCCAAAAGCAATTGGATATTATTTATTTCATACAGGTCACTCTACTGTTATTGAACAATAGTCCTTTTTGTGGCTGGCAAGAAAGGCAGAGCATATCGGCCCCATTTTGCAGAGAGAGAAACTGAGGCCTAAAGAGAAAGAATGACCTACCCAGGGCCATGTCCCAGTCAGGAACTGGAATCTGCCTGCAAGCCTCTCCTTTTCTTGCTCTTCTTTTCTTCACTGTCTCAATCCTGGGCTGCTGGCCATCATAGACTGTGACCATAGCTAGGGTTTGATTCATTGTGAACAGGGCAAACACAGGCTGGCCTGGGCTTTCCCCTGGAGCTGGCCCAGCCTGGGAAGTTCACCTGGCTGTTTGCTGACACTCAGTTGTGCAACAGGAGATTGGGAACTGTGGGTACTGCCAGTTTAGGAAGAGTTTCCTTCTGTCCCCGACAACCTGCTATCTGCCCCTGATGGGAATGAGCTGGCCCAGCTCCAGCATCCTCACTGGCCCTCCTGGGATTGGAGACCAGGCCGAGAGTCATGAGCATCACAGTTCTAACATGGCTCCTCTTGCTTTCCCTCTCTGGCCCTTCTTGCTGGCTTTTTCAATCTCTACCCATGTCTTCCAGGCCTAGCAGATGCTGCTGAGGCCCACAGAGCTCTGAGTGTAGTGCAGACCTCTCTCCTTTCCTCGCAGCGCAGGCAGCTGCCTCCTGGAGGGATGGCTCTGCTCCAGGGCCCCATGGCAGTCAAACCCAACTTGCCAACTCAGACCTCTGCTCATCTGTGCAAACCTGTGACTTGTCATGTTCCCAGCTCCATACCACAGGCCTCCTCACCCTTTCCTGTAGCATGGGACCACTTATCATTCCCAAATGCACAGGGCTATCTTTACCTCTGGGCCTTGGCAGGCACTGTTCCCTCTCCCCCAAGTACCCTTCCCCATCTGGCTCACTTCTATTACTCCTCAGCTTGAGGAGTGTGATGGTTAATTTTATGTATCACCTTGACTGGGCCACAGGGTGCCCAGATATTTGGCCAACCACTATTCGGGGTGTGTCTGTGAAGGTGTTTTTAGATGGGATTAACATTTGGGTAATCCCATGGGTAGACTGAGTAAAGCAGATGGCCCTTCCCAGCGTGGGTGGGCTTCGTCCAATCAGTTGAAGGCCTGAATAGAACGAACAGGCTGAGTACGAGTGAATTCCTTCTGCCTGACTGCCTTCAAGCAGGGACAGGTTTTTTCCCGGCCTTTTGGACTCAAACTGAACCATCAGGTTTTCCTGGGTCTCGAGGCTGCCAGCAGCCAATCTTAAGGTTTGTCAGCTTCCATAATTGCATGAGCCAATTTTGTATAATAAATCCCTTAATATAGCCTATTGGTTCTGTTTCTCTGGAGAACCCTAACACAGGGGGTCACCTCCTATCTTCCTCCTGCTTTCATCAACTATACCCCCCACTTTTCCCCCTCTCAGGCACATGGCCTCCCCATCTCCAAGCCCCTAATCACACATGGCCCAACCCCTCCAGCTGCATCCACAGGACTCAGAGCTACTCAGACATGCTGCCAGATCCGTGCCCGTACCTCCAGTGCCCACACACAACTGGGCATGGGGAAGGTGCTCTACAAACTCATGTGGAGGAAATAAAGATAAGAGTTCCTGAAGGCAATTGTTTAACAAGTGTGAGTACTGAAAGTACTCCATAGCTGTAGCAGAGAACTAGGTGTGTTCCTTGCTCTCACAGAGCTTGCTATTTATTTATTTACTTATTTAGAGACAGAGTCTCACTCTGTCACCCAGGCTGGAGTGCAAAGGCACAATCTCGGCTCACTGCAACCTCCGCCTCCCAGATTCAAGCAGTTCTCCTGCCTCAGCTACCTGAGTAGCTGGGATTACAGGCGCACGCTGCCATGTCCGGCTGATGTTTTGTATTTTAGGAGAGACGGGATTTCACCGTGTTGCACAGACTGGTCTCAAACTCTTGAGCTCAGACAATCCACCCGCCTTAGCCTCCCAAAGTGCTGGGATTACAGGCATCAGCCACCGTGCCTGGCCTCTCGCAGAGCTTTCTATGGGGGAAAACAGACATTGCAGTGACAACTTTCCCATCTACAAAATGAGAAGCATTCTTGAACAGCTAGGGGTGACAATGTATGCCAGACCTCAGGAATGGGCCATTCTGGCTCAATTCTATTTCTGATTGTCAGGCAAAGAAATAAGAAGAACATTTGTATTGCCCCTGCTTCCCAAGTTTTTGAAACTATTTTCCAGCCTTAGGAAGCAGTGCAGTGCAGTGCAGTAGTTCTTGGGACTTTAGCACGCACCAGAATCTACAGGGGCCTTGTGAAAAACGGATTGCTGATCCCATCCTTGGAGGTTGTGATTCAGTAGGTTTGGGGTGAGGCCAAGAATTTGCATTTCAAAGGAGCTCTCAGGTCTGCTAGCTCTAGGGTCTGATGCATGTAACAGTGCTGTTAGCAGTCATGGGTGTGAATTACAGCTTTGCCTTTCTCCTTTTTTTTTTTTTTGAGATGGAGTCTGGCTCCCTCCCCCAGGCTGGATGCAATGGCACGGTCTGGGCTCACTGCAATCTCTGCCTCCCAGCTTCAAGCGATTCTCCTGCTTCAGCCCCCCAAGTAACTGAGACTACAGGTGTGTGCCACTACGACTGGCTAATTTTTGCATTTTTTTTTTTTTTTTTTTAGTAGAGACGGGGTTTCACCATGTTGGCCAGGCTGGTCTCAAGTTCCTGACCTCAGGTGATCCACCCACCTCCAACTCCCAAAGTGCTGGGATTACAGACATGAGCCACTGCGCCCGGCCTGAATCACAGCTTTGCCTTGGCCTCACCTGTGATCACGGGCCCTTCCTTGGGCTTCGGTTGCCCTCTATGTAAAATGGGAGGGTGGGCACCAGGCCAGGATACTCAGATATGTATACATTTCAGATAAACAACAAATAAAAAAGATTTTTAGCATAAGCATATCCTCAAAATTGCGTGGAGCATACTTGTACTAAAAAGTAGCTATTGTTTATCTGAAATTCAAATTCATCTGGGCATCCTCTATTTTTATTTTTTAAGTCTGGCAACCCCATCTCCCAGACTCACACCCACTGACTTCTTCCGTGGCAGGTACTATTGTGACCTCTCAAGAATATGACAGGCAGGGATCACTCCTTTTGAAGCATTATTCACAATAGCAAAGGTAGAAATAGCCCAAAAGTCCGCCAATTTGGCTCAAATGTCCATCAGCTTATGAGTAGGTAAACAAAATGTGGTTTATCCATACAATGGAGTATATTCAACCATAAAAAGAATGAAGTACTGATACACGTTACGACACAGATGAATCTTGAAAACATCAAGCTGAGTGAAAGAGGCCGGGGTCACAAAAGGCCACATACTGTATGATTCCACTTGTATTAGGTTGGTGCCAAAGTCATTGCGGTTTTTGTCATTTAGAAGTAATGACAAAAAAAACCGCAATGACTTTGGCACCAGTGTAATATAAAATGTCTGGAGCAGGAAGAGCCGTGGACACAGAAAGCAGGCTGGTGGTTTCCGGGGGTTGGGGGAGGGTGTGACTGTTAAAATGGGTACAGGTTTCCTTTAGGGGTGATGAAAATAACACGAAATTAGATCATGGTGACACTGCACACCATTGTGAATGTACCGTCAGGAGTGGCAAATTTTACGTTACGTGTAATTAACCACAATCATAATAAAAACAAATTGCTCATGTTAACCTCAATGTACCTCCTCCCTGTGTATCAGGAGTTGGATTGTGTCCCCTCAAAAGATATGTTGAAGTCCCAGCCCCCTGCACCAGTGAATGTGACCTCATTTGGAGATAAGGCCTTTGCAGATGAAAGTAAGTTAAGGTGGGATCATGAGGGTGGGCTCTAATCCAGTATGACTGGGGTCCTCATAAAGAGAAGATGGAGCAGAGAGACACATCAGAACACATGTGACCACAGAGGCACAGACCGAAGTACTGCAGCTAAAAGCCAAGGAATGACTGGGGCTACCAGAAGCGGGAAGAGACAAGGAAAGATCCTCCCCTTGAGGCTTTGGAGGGAGCGTGGCCCTGCCGACACTTTGCTTGTGTGAACTTCTGGCCTCCAGAACTGCGAGAGAGACTGTTCTGTGTTGTTTGAAGCCACCAAGTTTGTGGTATTGGTTACAGCATAAGGAGGGCATCCTCTGAGCATCTCCTCCCACTCCCTGTCCCAGCCCAGCCAGAAACTTCCCCCCTGAGCTTTGAGAAGCAGCACAGGACCACAGGTATGTCATTCCGTTGCCTCAGTTTTAAATATTTATTTAAAATCCAGAGGGGAAAAGGAGAAACGGAACCCACTGGGGTTTTAATACACTGACATGTGGACAGACGTAAACGAGGACAGCAGGAAAACCCAAGAATGAGACAGAGGCCAGTGGATTCTGGCGGCAGGAGGGATCCGAGCGCTGAGATGAGGCCCGAGCTGCTACAAACATGCACTTCCACGCAGCGCGTCCAGGCTGGGGCGGGGGGGGCGAGGATACAGAAGGGGGGACGGGAGAGGGGACGGGCCAGAGTGAGGTATTAAATAATAAAGATCAAATCCAATTCCCAAAGAGACACAACTTTAGGAGAGAAATACACAAACAGAGCCTTTCACATACATTTTCCCCTTCTATAAAAATAATTCCATGGTTAAATAACCTCAATTCCTAGGTTAAAATAACCTCAAAATCCAATTCAAGCGCCGACTTGTTGGCTGATGTAGCACAATTCAGAGGACGCTGAATGTCACTATGGTGTCGAACTCTGAGATTCCCATTATTATTCTGTCTCCTTGACCCAAATTTACACTTGGAGCTAATGACAATGGGTTTCTACAGAATTTAATGACAATGAAAAAGCAGGAACGATGATTGCATCTTGCAAGGACAGGCTCCTGGAAGTGAGGGCCTTGGAAGAGGTGATGCGGCTTCCTGAGATGGTTCCATGTTGATGCTTCACCTCCAAGGCTAGCCCTGACCCAACGCTGCTTTTGTGATTGGTTTCTTCAAGGTCAAGTCTTCACCCAAGACCTCTCCAGGGCACGCTTTCCAAGGCCAGCCTCACCTCCCTCCAGGACCGTGAAGGGCCAAGCCAGCATGCTTCACACCCAGGCCTCCCTGCTGCCTTAAAAGGACAGACATTTCAAAGTCCATAAGTTATAAGGGAAATCTCTCTACTTCTGGTTTCTGGTAGGGTTTTTTTTTGTTTTGCTTTGCTTTTTTTTTTTTTTTTCCTTTTTTCTTTTCCTTTTTCCTCCTTAGCAGATTACCTGATGAGCACAAGGGCGATGCTAAGAAAATTGAAAAATTCCCCAAACTTTGTCATTTGGAGGAGAGAGAAAGATGTGGATGATACGCTACATCCAAAAGTTTCTCCAAAGTCTGTGGCAAAATAATGGTAGCACCTTCAGAATCTTAAATAGGGTTGTTTCTTTTTTTTTCCTTAAAAAAAACACATACACTATGAGAGACGATTGCGAGCACCAGCGATTTCACAGTGGGAGGTAGCAAACATGGGCACCCCCAGCCCGAGGATCTCGCCGCTTCCCACGCCTGGCTGCTCCTTCCCATCCTCTCACCTCTTTCCCGGGTGAAAAAAAAATAGTAACGCACCTTCTTTTTGTTTGTTTAAATAATATATATATATACTTCTGTCTTTCCTTTTCTCCTTTTTTCATGTCTCCTTTCTAATATTGCACATCAATAGCTCCCTAGCAGGGACCAGCTGACGAGATGCCCCCTTCCCTCAAGTTGGCTTGAATGTGGGGCTCTTTGGGCAGGAAGCTGGGGAGGGAAGGGGGTGGCCGCAGAGCTGAGAGGCCATGGGGCTCAGGCAGGTTGCAGGTCCAGCTTGCTCTGGCTGGCTCTTTGGTTGGTCTTTGGGGCTAAGCTGGGATCCATTGTTCCCAAGGATACCCTATCCCCTCCTACCCCCACCCACTTCTACCGGGCAGACAACAGCTGGGGTCTGCCCAAGGACTCTTGGGCAGGGGAGCTGCCTCTCCTGGAGCTATCTGCCCCTCGGTACCCTCCCCTTGCCTCTTCCTCTTCCCTCCTCCATGAGGCCTAGAGGGGCCAAGAGGTCAGAGGTCAGAGGAAGCACGCAGGTCCAACTTCCAGGCGGTACTGCTTCTCTGATGAGGCAGGAGGGAGGTTGTCCACACTGACGATGGGCAGCTGTTGGGGGTCTTGGGTCCGGAAGGTGAAGAGTGTCTGATGCCAGCGGCCGTCTTGGACCTGAAAGCGGAAGGAAAAGTGCACACGTACATCCATTGTGGTTCTCATCATACATCATGAGCATTTTTCCTTCCATCTTTCCTCACAATTTTTAACGGCTATACCATATTTCACTGTAGCAATGACCTATATGGCACATTTAGATTGCTTCCACTTTTTTTATTCTTATAAGTAACGCTGTCATGAACATCACTGTAACTAAACCTTTGTGCACATTCTTAATTATTTCCCTAGAACAAATTCCAGAAGGATTGTTCTAAAATTGCTAGACCAAAAAACAAGTACATCTCATATATATATATATATTTATTTATTTCTTCAATAAGTTTTTGGGGAACAGGTGGTGTTTGGTTACATGAATAAGGTCTTTAGTGTACACGGTACCCAATGTGTAGTCTTTTATCCCTCACCCCTCTCCCACCCTTTTCCCCAAGTCCCCAAATTCTGTTGTACCATTCTTATGCCTTTGTGTCTTCATAGCTTAGCTCCCCCCAAAATAAGTACCTTTCTAAGGTTTTGGATATATATTAGAGCTGCTATCCAGAAAGCCTCTACCAATTTATTTTTTTCCAATAGCTTCATGCAAGATTGTTGGTTTCCCCACATCCTCATGAACACTGTGTAGTATTATTAGTTTTGTTTAGTCCTATAAAACTGATTTTTGTCTCCTCTCAACTTTCTGTCTTCCCTTCCCCTGACAACCCACCCTGTTCAGGGCATTTGAAAATGACCAAAACATACATTGAGAAGAAATTAGCCTGACTAGGGTGGTAGCAGGGAGAAGAAACATATCTTCTTTGAAAGACCCTTGCAAGTAAGCATAACATCTACCAGCCCGAAGAATTTTTACCAGCCCAGACCTCCCCTCAGAGCTTCCCAGAGAGGAAAGTGAATAAAAACGGTTTTAGAAAACTGTTATATTACACAAAGATAAAATTATATCTATCACATTAATGTATTATAGTATAAAATGTTAGATATGATCTTATAATAGAAACACTCTATTATAGAAAAATTTCTAAAAAATAGAAATTTTTCCAAACAGGTGTTTTTCCAGTTGTCCCCACATGAGGGGTCTAGGAGGGGCTCTGAGAGTTACCTTGCAGCCATCCATGGACACCTCGGGCCGGAACTGACCCCCAGCTTCAAAAATCTGTCCGTTCCAGGCCCGGAAGCGCACGGCCTGCTTGGCTGGGGTCTGCCCAGTGCCCTCCTGCCACACAGTCATGTTAAGGCAGTGGATGGTGATATGCTGGGTCACCTCAGAGCTTAGCAGGTGCAGGAAATTCATCTGGACCCGGCTGATGGCAAACTCGACCTGTAGAGAAGCAATGGCAGTGAGCAGCTCAGACTGCCTGCCCCCTGCAACACACACACCAAGAGTTCCCTGCTTCTCTAACGAGGGAACAGGGATAGGCCCCTTCCGGGCAAGCATTTCCTGAAATGCTCCCAGACGTGTGCCCCCTTGATAGACAGGGAAACTAAGGTCTGCGTGAGCTGGTCTCACAGGTTCTTGGCTGTGTAAGCGGGAAGGGCCTGCCTGAGTCCAGAGCTAGAGCTTCAAAGGTCTTGATGTCATCTGATCCACTCCCCTACTGTATCGGGGGTCTTTGGGCTGAGCCAGGATCCAGGGGCTCAGCGAGGGAGAGGGTTTTGCCCAAGACTGAGAGGCTCATGGAGTGCAGAGGAAATAAGAGGTGCTTTCTAGACCCTTCCTAAGTCCCAAGACCCCTGTGAGGCGGGGTGGGGTGCTGCCGGAAATGGCAGACCTGAGAACAAACAACAGGGCAGGATTTACGGCTTCAGCGCTTTCCCACACAGAGCCAGGGCCTCTCACTGCCATTGTTTCTGATGGGGAAGGTGACCCAGTCGGGCATTCATGCTGCCAACCCAGGCGCCAACTCCAGCCTCACCCCTCTGCTAGGCAGGTTTGCTGCGTGACCCCAAAACCTTCGAGTCACCAGGGAAGAGAGCCTGTGGAGGCCACCAAGTCCCTACTGGACAGTGAGCTCTGGCCGAACGGGCAGTTTCGAGTCTGACTTCCCTGTCCTGGCTGAGGGCCTGGCACATGATAGGGACCCAGCAAAGACCTGGCAACTGGCTGGCTGCCTCTCCTAGAGATTCTCAAACTGCCAGTCTAACCCAGTCAGCGCAAGGCATCTCCCAGGGGGTGTGGCTGATGAAATGGGAGGATTCCTTTCCCCTGAAGCCAGAGCAGCTTCTCATTGTGGCATAAATTGCCCCCAAATTCAGAAGGCTTAGTGGAACTACAGACCCACAATCCACTGAGGACCCCTGCGCGAGGGAGCTGTCAGGTCCCACGTGCCACCTGCCTTGGTGTGTTGTTCAGTGACCCTCTACCACCTAAAATGCTCAGCCCAGAAACAGGCACGTGGCATGCAGGCACTGAACATGAGTTAAGTATCTGCATACACAATTCATGCAACATGCTTCAGCTGAACATCACGCTAGTTTTCTCTTTTATTTCACGCAGATGATTATTCATGGTTCCCCAAGCCAGGCCAGCTTGGCCAACTGCTCTGCTTTAGAGATTAGGCAGAAGATTCTATTTGAAGAAAGAATCATCAGCATCATATGACTCGAAAGGGTTTGGAAACCACAGATTAGTCTGACTCACTCCCAATTTATAGATAAGGAAAATGAGTCTCGGAAGGAGGAGAAAACTTTCCCAAGGGCATGCAGTAAGACAGGCACAGCTCGGAACAGAACCTGGGTTGGCTGTGGCCAGGGCAGGCTGGGGATAGAGAGAGACAGCCTGAGGGGCAGTGCGAGAGCTGATGGGTACCTTGGAGGCCGTGATGGGTTTGAGACACGTCTGTCCACCATGCGTGAAGTTGCAGGAGACTTCAATGGTGTCGGATGAGCAGCCAAGGTTTGGATCCACCCAGTAGGTACCTGCAGGCAGTGTGGGATGGAGGTGATGTACGTATCTGGGGATGAGCCCAGACCTTGGTTCTGCAGATGGACCCTGCATCTTGTGACCTGCCGAGCCCCAGGTGAGCATGAAGTCAGCGTGGGTGGGCAGAAAAGGGATTCCTCCAACCAAGAGATCGAAAGAAACCTTCTGGGCAGAGCTCAGAGCTGGCAGAGCCCCAAGAAGGGGGTCATAGGGCTAAGTACTTGCCTATGTTGCTACTGGGAGGTATCCATTTTACAGAGGAGACAACTGACATTGAGAGAGGCTGGGCCACTTGCACAAGGGACTGGGGATCATCTAGTCGAATGGATTCTTCAGGCCTAGGGCTCCTCCTAGGGCCGGCCAGGGGAGGGTAGGAGTCAGGGCTCCCACCCCATCGGGCAGCGCTGCTGCTCACATATGGCTCCCCACTGGCCTTCTCAGGAAGCCAAAGGCTTTGCAGCTCAAGAGTGGAACAACCGGCTATCTAGACCCAGCCGCTTGTACAGAGGAGGTAAGGGCGGCCATGGCTTACCCCAGCTCACAGACCCAGTGTGAGGCAGGACTGACATTGGAACTCAGGTCTGTCTGGCTCAGCTTGTCCTTCACAGCACACCAGCTCACACATGAGAGAGGAGAGTCCTCATGCTCAGAAAGGGGGAAATCCTGGCTCGCCCAGGAGCCTGTGACAGGATGGGCCCCGGGGGTGAGGACTCTTGTAGCCTCAGGGGCTTTTTCTGCCAGAGCTCTTGTCTCTTTGCACGAAATGGTCATTCCCAGCATGTGGATCTGAGGGCTCTGGACGGGTGGCACCACTCCTCTGTATTCCTCCCACCCCAGGAAGCACAAAGTTTGGTATATTGTGAGGCTCTGTGACTGTTGAGTGAATAAATGACTGCCAGTGTGTCTGTCTCGCCGAGGACAAAAACTCAGCCAGAATGAGGCGGAAATCAAATACTCCACCTGCCCAAGCTCCCCGACGCCAGGTGCTCCCACCCCCGGCAGGAAGCTTTCTCACCATCCACCATCTTCTGCTCACAGTCCATGAGGTCCCTGCAGACCCGGGCGGGGTTCTCTTTGGTGCCCAGGGGCGTCTTAATGCTCTGGATGAGGTTGCTGAGGTAGTGTAAGGTTTTAAAGATCTCTCCTCCCTGGTCAAGCACCAGCCGGTCCGGATAGCTGTAACCCTGTCATGAGGAGAGGGTGGCCACTGGGACCTTAGGGTCCTGGTCCAGCCTGGGGTCCAAGCCTCCACAGCCCCAGTTTCTCATGACCTGGGAGATATCTCGGTTCCACAGTCATGGCTAGAGCAGGGGTTGGGCTTCTCTCTACTTTGCAGATAAGAAAATGGGCCAGGATGGCCGGGCGCGGTGGCTCAAGCCTGTAATCCCAGCACTTTGGGAGGCCGAGATGGGCGGATCACGAGGTCAGGAGATCGAGACCATCCTGGCTGACACGGTGAAACCCCGTCTCTACTAAAAAAAAATACAAAAACTTAGCCGGGCGAGGTGGCGGGCGCCTGTAGTCCCAGCTAGCTACTCGGGAGGCTGAGGCAGGAGAATGGCGTAAACCCGGGAGGCGGAGCTTGCAGTGAGCTGAGATCCGGCCAGTGCACTCCAGCCTGGGCGACGGCGAGACTCCGTCTCAAAAAAAAAAAAAAAAAGAAAAAAAAAGAAAATGGGCCAGGGACAAAGTGCAGGAGGAGGGGCTATCACGATGGCTCAGAGGCTTGAAAAGAGCTCAGGGTCAGACCATGTTCTCTGATACGGGACAGGCAGAGCCCTGTGAATAAGGCAGGCGAGGGTGCATGGAACACTCGGCAGCGGCCCCCAATCTCTATCTGTGGAGGAAGGTGAGGTGCTGGGGGGAGCTTACTTGGGAGGCACACAGCCCCCACTGGGCTCCCCTAGGGTGGGAGCCAGGGTCTCTGTGAGGCACCAGGAGACGGGACTGGGGCCAGCAGGCACAAACGCTGGGAGGACTTCAGCTCAGAGAAGGAGCAGTTCTCCACTAGGGGGCAGGAGTGGACAACGGATGCTAAAGAGCCGGCCATTCAGGGTTACCCTGGCCAGAATTCTCCCTTAAGCCTCAGCTTCCAGAGCTACAAATCAGAGCTAAATAAACCCTTCTTCCACTGGGGGTGGCAGAGGTCACGTGTGTGTGTGCATGTGTGTGCACGCATGTGTGGACGTGTGTCAGAAACCAGCAGCCGCTCACCCAATCCATTTCTTCTGCCTGGACAGACGACATCTCCAGCCTTATTTGTACTCTAGCCAACGGGATGGAAGTGGAGTGATGCCAGCCCCATAGAGGTCTGGCCCAGAGACCCTCCTGCACAATTCTCTACACTCTTTTTCCCTGGTGGTGCCTCCCCCTGGTGTGGAGTGACCTTGGGGGCCATGAGTGGGAGAGGAAGAGGGCAGAGCCCCTGGCAGGTAGCCGAGGTCTCTCATCAACACGCCAATTAACTTTTATGTGCATGAGAAATAAGCCTCTATTCTACCGCCAATGCAGAGTGGGTAGGAGATGCTTGATAAATGGAGCCACTTTCCTTCATCTTGTTAAGGATGTTGCAGATCAGCGCTCTCCTGTGCGGCATCACTGGCCTCTAGAGATGGAAGGGAATGCTTCCCTTTTCCAGCCGCACTGGATCCTGGGCGTCCCCCTCTCTTTCCACAGGAAAGAGTGGACCTCCCCAGATAGACGGTAAGGGGCTCATCCACGCTGTCCTCCACCCTAGACTGTGAGCCCTCTGAAAGTCAAGGCTGTGACTGGCCATCCATCTGTCTCAGCATCCAGCACAAGGAATAAACAGAAATGTTCGTAGGCGGTCTGAGCTGGGGGCAAGTTCCCCATCATGTGGAGAAGGCAAGGCCGCAAAGGGGGCTCCAGACCAAGGCTGGACTAGAGGACATAGGAGTCCCTTCTCAGCCTGGAGTCTTGGAGCTGAGCTGACCACAGGCCAGGGTCTTAGCAGAGCCCCATGGGCTAACCATGAGCTGCTTGCTCCTGAAGAAACGTGGGGGTGAGCCCTGGGAAGCTGCTGTGGGCTGTGGGCAAGCTTCTCTGCCTGACTCCAGCCAGCAAGAACTCGGAGACTCTGAGAGGCCTCCGGAGAAAGCTCAAGGGCTCAGGGCCTCTTTCTGGCCTTGCTCTGCCTGCACTGGCCATGGGACCTTGGACTCACTGCCCACTCTGAGCCTCAGTACCAACCCCCATTTGTGGATGTGAGATGCCACCAAGACCAGGACTCTGAAATGCTCCATGCAGGCCACGTGGAGGGCACTGACCACACGTGGGGCCATTATCTATTTGTGTTTCTCCCAGGAAGGGATCCCGTGTGGGGAGAGCCCCTGGAGATACCTCTGGTCTGAGTGCTCCACTGGTGTCCATCCACGTCTGGAAAGCTACCCCAAGATCATCTTGTTGCTGGGCAGGGAAAAGAGAGGGTATGCATCGTGGCCCCCCAGGGTTCTCCACACCCATCAGGCGGGAGCCCCAGGGCCACATTCCCTGGCAGGATCTTAGCCAAGTCATATGTCCTCTTTTCTTGGTCTTTCCTCTCTTTGCAGATAGTCAAAGCTGATCCTGCCATTCCCTCCTCAACATAGTTGTAAGACCCAGTTTGAACACTGTGGCCTTGAGCCATGTATGTCTCTTTCCTCTCCCTCATACGTGCTCTGGCACCAGCCGCACTATAGTACTTCTAAGTTCCTAAATACCATGCTCCATCTGGCCATGGGGCCTTTGCTCATGCTGTTCTCATTGCCTGGAGGACTTCTCCCTCCCTTCAATGCACCATCTGGCTATCTCCTCTACCAGTGCTTCTCAAGGAGAGGCCATGATGCCCCCCCCAGGGGATATTTGGCAATATCTGGAGACAGTTTGGTTGTTCAAGCTGGGGGTGGGGGTACTACTTGCATCTCATGGTTAGAGGCCAGGAATTCTGCTAAACATCCTCCAGGACAGTCACTCACAGCAAAGAATTATGCAAATGTCAGTTGCACTGTCTCAGAAAACCTGCCCTAGACTCATCCTACAGATGTCAGTTGTGATGGGAAGCCTCTCCCGAAGCTTCTGACTCCAGGCTAAGACGAGGGAGGCCCCTTTCTCTATGCCCCCAGTCCCCATGTTTCTCCTTTGGCTCGCACTCTAATGGTCTAATATAACTTTGCACCCCCAATTGGCCCTGCCACTGGGCTTGGCAGAGACATAGCTGTGTTCCTGCCATGAAAACAGCAAAAGCCCAGGCCTGGGGTCCAGAACCGGGGACTCTGGAGCTACTCCTCAGGGTCACATCCCAGACCTGACACTTACTAACTGCGTAATCTGGGGAAAGCTACTTAACTCCCTTCCTCAGTTCTTTCATCTTGAAAATGGACCTGATAATAAAACTCCCTCACAAGAACTGCTGAAAGGGACACATGAGTGAATACATGAAAAGCACCTGTAACCCGGGCGCGGTGGCTCATGCCTGTAATCCCAGCACTTTGGGAGGCCGAGGTGGGCAGATGGCTTGAGGTCAGGAGTTCAAGACCAGCCTGGCCAACATGGTGAAACCCCGTCTCTACCAAAATACAAAAATTAGCTGGGCGTGATGGTGCGCGCCTATAATCCCAGCTGCGGGAGAGGTTGAGGCAGGAGAATTGCTTGAACCTGGGAGGAGGAGGTTGCAGTGAGACGAGTTCATGCCACTGCACTCCCGCCTGGGTGACACATCAAGACTGCGTCTCAAAAAAGAAAAAGCACTTCTAATGGTGTCTGGCATTGAGCAAGCACTCAATCAGTATTAGTAGTGATTATTCAAAAAAAAAAAAATGCAAAATCCTCTAATTTTCTGTTTTTCCCGGATCTTTTCACTTTCCTTTCCTTGCCTTTCTTACTGATGAGAAGGACAAGGGAAGGCTGCAGAGGAGAGGCCAGAGCTGTCACTCTGTCTTTCAGGACGGTGCAGAGGGAGGGGCAGTGAGAGCAGGCATGAGGAGAGCAGAGCTTCTGAGTGACACATGGCTCAAGGGCTCCTGGCCCATTCAGTCTTTCCTCGAGGCCATGCCCTGGGACGCTCTCGGGGCTTGATGATAATAGTCGTCTAGCTACCGTGCAATAGTGAAATGTGGATGGACTTGTCACAGGGCTTGGGAGGTGTCATGCTCTCAGACAGTGCCACAGTGGCCACCAGGGAGGAACGAAGGGGCCTCAATCCGCCCCCTGGCCCGACTCTCTTTGTTTTTTTGTTTTTTGTTTCTTTTTGAGATGGAGTTTTGGTCTGTTGCCCAGGCTGGAGTGCAGTGGCTCGATCTTGAGTCACTACAGCCTCCTCCTCCTCCTGGGTTCAAGCGATTCTCCTGCTTCAGCCTCTCCTGTAGCTGGGATTACAGGTGCCACCCACCATGCCTGACTAATTATGTATTTTTAGTAGAGATGGGGTTTCACCATGTTGGCCAGGCTGATCTCGAACTCCTGACCTCAGGTGATCTGCTTGCCTCGGCCTCCCAAAGTGCTGGGATTACAGGCATGAGCCACCATGCCTGGCCCCAACTCTCTTTGGATTCACAATCTGAGATGTACGCACCCTTGCAATCAGCCTACGTGTACGGAGTACACAGGTAGGGCCATGAACCCAGTGGCTGGAGCATCTTCCCAGATTCAGTCAGGGGCATGTCAAAAACTTAGGTTTCCTGCCTCCTGGCCCAGGGCTCTTTCTGTTACTTCCAAGTCCAAGTCTCCATTATGAAGTGACAAAAGGACCTGGGCATCCCTAGACCCAGCTTAGGGCTCTAGCCACCAGGGCCAGAGAGGGCCAGTGACCTCTTCCCCCGAACCCCTCAGGCCTTACCCCAAGTAGGCAAAAGAGAATGTTTCCAACTTACCAATTGGATAGGACCCCCTGGAGGACCCTGCAAAAGAAGACAGTGGGTCAGTCAAATGACGCGGACAGTGTGCTGCAATCTGGAAGTGTGTCAGGAGACCAGGGAGGCCATCAAAGCATGCAGGACCTGCCAAGCTGGCCTCTGCTCTTCCAGAGGCCTGGTGGGCCCCACTGGGCTGGTCTATGCTTTTCTGGAGGCCTGGCCCCTAGGCGTTACCCCACGTAGGCAAAAGTGAATGTTTGGGGGATGTCCTATACTCTCCTAGGAGTCTTTGGGCTACAAGAAGCATGTGAACCCTGTGAGGTTCAGGGTCAAGGCTTAGTCTGCTGGTGAAGCCTTGAGTCTCCTTCAAAGAAACACCCCAGGAGTCCAAGATGCACCCAGCACTCAGTTACCTACCGGGGGGCCGGGCCGCCCTCTGGGGCCAGGAGGACCCTGGGGGAACAAGAGAAGAGGAGTGAGCCCTGGTCCACAGGGTCTTCATCTCTCCCCATCCCAGTCCCTCCTCAAGCAGACCTGGGCCCCTGGGACAATGGTTCCTCTGGCACAGACGGGATGACGGAGGTCCGGAGGGAGAGAATGTGCCACCGGGAGGAGAATGCAGGCTGCCCGCCCCGTGCCCTGCCCCACAGCCCTCATGCCCAGCCCACTCACCCTCGGACCTTGCAATCCCTGGAGGGAGACAGAAGCAGGGGAGAGAGTTAGGGAACCTGGCTGAGCCATGGCCCCACCCTGGTAGCCCACCCCTCCCCCACCCCTGCAGTGCTGCGCCCCTCAGCCCCAGCCCATCCACTTACCCAGTCCCCACGGCTGCCTTTGTCACCCTTCGGACCCTGCAACAAACCACGGCCCAGTGAGACAGGGCCCAGAGGGGAAGCCCCATTTCCAGATGGGGAAACTGAAGCTCAGACTGGCACTGAGTCACACAGTCAATCCGGAGCCAGGAGTCTTCCTGCCCAACCCCTGCACATACCGGGAGTCCCGAAGGTCCCAGGATTCCGAGGGGCCCGATGATGCCTTCCTTTCCCTAAAGGAGACAGAAAGGCTCATGTGTCCTTGTTCCAGGGCCTGGGGAACAGACACCGGGAAGCGTGTGGAGAGCGGCCCGAGCATCGCAAGGGAGTGGAAGGGAGACCAGGCCATGCATCTCCTGAGCCCCTCCTGTATGCCTAGGGGTGGGCTTCAAGAGTGGAAGGAGGGAAGGATGGGGGCCAAGCTGGCGGGAATGGCAGGAGTGAAGGTGGGAACCAAGCCTGTGGGCAGAGAGGACTCCAGAATCGAGGAGGATGAAGATTGGGCCTAGAACAATCATCTCTGCTGCGACAGCAGGAAGGGGACTCACCATCAAACCGGGTGGCCCCCGAGGACCCTGGATGCCTTTGAAGCCGATGTCTCCAGGGGGGCCCTGTGGGAAGCGGAGAAAGGGCTGTCTGTACTTGGCAGCCGCTGGGTAAAGGGCCCCCACAGCTCCCTCACTCCTAGGGTCTGCCAACCTCTGCCCTCCCTGTCAAGAGAGGCCTTACCTGAGAGGCCCCAGAAGGAGTAAGAAGCACCTACAATTATTCAGCAGGTACCAGCAGTGTGCTGGCTCGGTGCTGTGCGGCATATGCCTCTGGTCTTTATTTTTGCAAGTCTTCTACTGTCATTGCTCCCATTTTACAGATGAGGAAACCAAGGCTTAGAGAGACTAAGTGACTTGCACAAGGCACAGAGCAGGTAATCGTGTAACTGGGCTTGGAACCTAGATCTGCTGGAGTACTGGGGGATGAGGGTGTTTGTGCCTGACTCTGGCTGTGTCCCAGCCAATGTTTTCAGTGCTCCATAAATACTTGTTGAATGAATAAATGAATGAATGGGGTGGATGGATAGGACCCCAGAGGAACAGTGAGCACTGGGAGTCCGTACCTTAGGTCCGAAGAGACCTGCCATTCCTGGGAAGCCCATCTCACCAGAGTCGCCCTGCGGGGAGAACAGGAAGTGATGGAGCAAGTGAGGTCATGGCGAGCATGTCCCGCCAGCCACCCAGGGCCTCAGGGCCTGCCTTTTCCCTCCCAGCCTCTCCAGGGATATTGGTGACTCCTCTGTGAGGCAATCAAGTGAGTGTGAACAGCCCACAGAATAGCTGCCAGTCCACCTGTGCTCCAAGGGGAGCCTGTGATCCGTCAGATGAGAAAGCAGAGCCCGGCTCAGAGGTTCCACAGGGGAGGCTCTGCCACACTCAGGAGCTCCTGTCCCAGGTCTTCAAGGGACAGAATAACAGGACCCGCAGCCTCCTCCCACGGCCCTGAAAAGCTCTGTTAAGGAAGGATCCCCTAAAAATAACCCAGTTCGCTGAGGGCCTGTTATGTGCTGCATGTTTTGCCTGTACCACCACACTTCCATGCTCCCACATCAACCCAGGGACACACCATATCCCCTGTTCACAGATGAGGAAACAGGCTCAGAGAGGGCAGGAACTTGCTGAAAGTCACACAGACACCATGTTGTGGACTGCGCTAGATTCAAACCCAGTGTGAATAACTTCAGGAACCTTTGGCCTCCTCTCCTGACCTCTGCTCCCAATCTTGCAAAGGGTTAAGAGAGCCATTGGCAAGGGGGGATGCTGGGGCCTGAGCCAAGAAGGGAGGGCTGGGGCCCCCTGGGGACAGAGGAGCCTGCCATTCTTGCACATTCTTGGGACTTGGCCTTCAAGCTCATGAGCAGAAAGCCATCAGTTAGAACCTCCTAGCCCTTGTATTATAAGATCAGGAGAAGTCGCCTCCCTTTCCTGAGCCTCAGTTTCCTCATCTGTAAAATAGGATACTCCCTCCCAAAGGGGCTGGAAGGATGCAGTGAGACCAGGCAGGTCAAGACCCAGTGCTGAAGGAGGTAGGCTGAGGGGTCAGGGTTCAAGAGGGTCCCATTTAATCTAAATTCTACCTGTTCATTTTTAAAAGATAATAGCTTAATTGAGCTATTGGTGCTTCTCTTGGTGGCTTTGATTTGTCTTATAAATGCTTATTGGATATTTGTGTATCTCCTTTGGGAAAAAAATGTCTACTTGAATACTTTGTCCATTTTAAATTTGGATTGTCTTTTTATTCTTGAGTTTAAGGGTTCTTTATATATTAGAGATACATGTTCCTTATCAGATATATGATTTGTAAATACTTTCTCCCCTACTGTGAGTTTTTTCACTTTCTTGATGGTGCCTTTTGAAGCACAAAGGTTTTTGATTTTGATGAAATCCAATCTATGTACTTTGCTTTTGTTGCTTGTGCTTTTGGTGTCATAGCTAAGAAACTAACACAAGTTTATAAAAATGTGTTTTTATGTTTTCTAATAGTTGTACAGTTTTAGCCTTTACATTGGTCTGTAATTCATTTTTAGTTAATTTTTGCCTGTGGTGTGAAGCAGAGGTCCAACTTACTTCTTTGGTATGTGATATGTGACTGTGTGATCGTCTCAGCACTGTTTACTGAAAAAAAATTCTTTTCCCATTCAATTGCCCTAGCACTCTTGTTAAAAACAATGGACATAAATGTGAGGTTTTATTCCTGTCTTGATTACTATACTTTGGTAATAAGTTTTGAAATTGGGAAGTGTGAGTTGTCCAACTTTGATCTTCTTTAAAGATCAACATTTGGGTATTCTGGGCCACTTGCATTTCCATATGAATTTTAGGATCAATTTGTCAGATTTTGTGAAAAAGTCAGCTTGGATTTTGATAGGGATTATATTTAATCTGTAGCTCCGTTTGTGGTAAGTACAGCCATCTTAACCATACTAAGTCTTCTGATCTATGAATATGGGATGTCTTTGCATTTATTTGGGTTTTCTTTTATTTCATCAACATTTTGAATTTTTCAGTGAACATGCCTTGCACTTTTTTTTTTTTTAAGATGGGGTCTTGAACTGTTGGCCAGGCTGGACTTGAACTCCTGGGCTCAAGAGATCCTCCCATCTCAGCCTCCTGAGTAGCTGGGACTATAGGCACATGCCACCATGCCCAGCTTCTTTCACTTCTTTTGTTAGATTTATTCCTATTTCATTCTCTTTGATGCCATTATAAATGGAAATGTTTTATTAATTTCATTTTTGAATTGTTCATTGCTAGTGTATAGAAATATAATTGATGTTTGCATGTTATATATGTAAACAACATTTTTTGTGTATTGATCTTATATCCTGCAAACTTTGGTTTATTAGTTCTAATCATTTTGTTCAGTACAATGTTGAATAGAAGTGGTAACAGTGGACATCCTTGGCTTGTTCCTGATCCTGGGGGAAGTGTTCAGTCCTCTACCATTAAATATGATGATACCTGTGGGATTTTCATAGATATTCCTCATCAGGTTAAGGATGCTCCCTCCTGTTCCTAGATTGTTGTGTTTTTTTAATCACGAAAGGGTGTTGGATTTTGTCAAATGCTTTTTCTGCATCTATTGAGATGACTGTATAATGTTTGTCCTTTATTTTATTAATAGTGTATTACATTGATTTCCAACAGTTGAACCAGCTTTGCATTTCTAGGATAAATCTCACTTTGTCATGGTGTAGAATCCTTTAGGCATATTGCTGAATTTGGCTTTCTTCGTATTTTATTAAAGATTTTTGTATCTGTATTCATAAGGCATATTTGTCTGTTGATTTCTTTCTTGTGACACCTTTTTCTCGTTGGGGTATCAGGATAATACCGGTTTCACAGAACCAGTTGTGAGATGTCCTAACTGTTCATTTTTGCACTCTGATGGCTGTCTCCTATACACCCATCAGGTGCAAAGAAGGGGTAATTTTAAAAACAGTCTTACTAAAGTGAAACTGAAGATGATAACTGTACTATTTAAATTGTATAATCTGATTTGTTTTGACATTCTGTATACACACTTATAATTGTCACAGCCAAGACAATAACATCCCATAGCCCCAAAGTTTCCTCACACCCTTTTATAATCTTTCTTTCCTGCCTACCCTCCCATCTCCAAGAACCACTGATCTATTTTCTTTCCAGGCAGATTAGTTTGCATTTTCTATAATTTTATATAAATGAAACCACACAGTCTATACTACTTTTTATCTGAGGTCTTTCACTCAGCCTAATTATTCTGAGAATCATCTATGTTGTTGCATATATTAATAGTTGATCCATTTACTGATGAATTGTATTTCATTGTATAAATATACCACACTTTATCTAGTCACCTGCTGATACACATTTGAGGTTTTTTCCAATTTGGGGCTATTATAAATAACGCTGCTAAGCCCCTTCAAGTATACTCTTTGTGTGGCCGAATGTCCTTATTTATGTAGGGTAAATATATATGAGTGGAATGATTGGATTACACAGTAAGGATATGCTTAACTTTCAAAGAATCGGCCCAACTGATTCCATAGTGATTGTACCACTTTAAATTCCCATTATCAGAGTGTGAAAGTTTCAGTTGCTCCATGTCTTTGCCAACACTTGGTATGGTTAGTCTTCTAAAACTCTTCACTATTCTAATAGGTGTGCTGTAGCATCTTACCGCGGTTTGAATGAGCATTTGTCTAATGACTAATGATATTAGTCTTTTTCTCATGTGCTTATTTGCTATCAGTATACTTTTTTTGAAGTGTCTATTCAAATCTTCTGCCCGTTTTTAAAAATTGGGCTGCTTATTTTTATTATTGAGTTTTGAGAGTTCTTTATAGGTTCTGGATACAAATCCTTAATCAGATATATGATTCAGAAATATTTTCTCCCAGTATGTGACTTGTCTTTGCATTCTTTTAATAGTGTCCTTTGAAGAGAAAAAGTTTTAAATGTTGTTGAAGTCTGATTTATCACATTTTCTTTTATGGGTCATGTTTTTGGTATCATATCTAAGAAATCTTTGTTTTATCAAGTTCTTGAAGATGTCCTTCTATGTTCTAGAAGTGTTTTAATTTTCAGTTTTACATTTAGATGTATGATCCAGGTTGAGTTAATTTTTGTACATGTTATGAGGCATCACTTGTCTGGCACCATTTGTTAGGAAAGACTATTTTGTACTTGCTGAATCATCTTTGCGCTTTTGTTAAAAATCAGTTGTCCAGGCTGGGCGTGGTGGCTGATGCCTGTAATCCCAGCAATTTGGGAGGCTGAGGTGGGTGGATTACCTGAGGTCGGAAATTCGAGACCAGCCTGACTAACATAGAGAAACTCTGTTTCTACTAAAAATACAAAATTAGCTGGGTGTGGTGGTGCATGCCTGTAATCCCAGCTACTTGGGAGGCTGAAGCAGGAGAATCGCTTGAACCCAGAGGCGAAGGTTGCAGTGAGCCAAGATCGTGCCATTGCACTCTAGCTTGGGCAACAAGAGTGAAACTCCATCTCAAAAAACAAAACAAAACAAAACAGTTGTTCATATACGTATGGTATATGTCTGGGCCTTTTATTCTGTTCCTTTGATCTATTAGTTCATTTATGGCAATACCACAGTTTCGTGATGGCTGCAGATTTGTAATAAGTCTTGAAATCAAGTGCCATTAGTCCGCCAACTTTGCTCTTCTTTTTCAATGTTGTTTCAGTTATTCTAGGTCCTTTATATTTCATATGTATATTAGGATCAGCTTGTCATTTTCTACATGAAAACCTGATAAGTTTTAGATTGGAATTGTGTTGAATCTATACACCAATTTGAATAAATGTGATATCTTAATATTGAGTCTTTTGACATATGCCCACAGTATATATCTCCATTTATTTAAGTCTTCCTCAATTTCTCTTGCCAGTGTTCTATAGTTCTCAGTGTACATATATAGTTGTCAGATGTATCTCTAAGTATTTCATGTTTTTATGCTATTATAAATAGTATTGCTTTTTAGATTTCCATTTCTTATCATTTGTTGCTAGTGTACAGAAATGCAATTCATTTGTGCACATTGATTAGTGTATAGAAATGCAATTCCTTTATGCATATTGCTTAGTTTATACAATCACAATTCATTTGTGCATATTGATCAGGTGTCCTGTGATTTTGTTACATTCACTTATTCTAGTAGCTTTATTGTAGATACCAATGGTTATTCTACGTAGACAATCATTTCTTCTACAAATGAAACGTTTTAATTCTTCCTTTTTGATATGAATGCCTCTTATTTGTTTTTCTTGCCTTATTGCCCTGGCAAGAATTGCCAGTACAATGTTGAAAAGAAGTGGTAAGGACAGATATCCTTGACTTGTTTCTGCTCTGCTCCTTGGAAAAAAGCATTCAGTCAATCACTATCAAGTATGATGTTGACTAGGTTTTTCATGGATGTCCTTTATCAAGTTGAGGAACTTCTATACCTAGTCTATTGAGAGTTTTTATCAGAAGTGGAGTTAGATTTTTGTCAAATGCATTTCCTGCAACTACTGAGATGATCAAATGGGATTTCTTTTTGAGTTTGTTAATATAGTGAATTATATTGATTTATTTTCAAATGTTATACTATCCTTGTGTTTCTAAGATAAACCCCACTTGGTCTTGATGTATTATCTTTATATATTCTTAGGTTCGTCTAACTAAAATTTTATTGAGAACTCTGGTAGCTATATGTATGAGGCATATTGGTCTATTGTTTCCTTTTCTTGTAATATCTTTGTCTGGCTTTGACATCAGCCTCAAGGAAAGAGTTGGGAATTATTTTTCTCCTCTTCAATGTTCTGGAATAGTTATGTAGAATTGGTATTATTACTTTTTTTCTTTCTTTTTTTTTCTTTTTTTGAGATGGAGTCTCTCCCTGTCGCCCAGGCTGGAGTGCAATGGAGCGATCTTGGCTCACTACAACCTCTATCTCCCAGGTTCAAGTGATTCTCCTGCCTCAGCCTCCTGAGTACTGGGATTACAGGTGTGCACCACCACACCCAGCTAATTTTTTTTTTTTCATATTGTTAGTAGAGACAGGGTTTCACCATATTGGTCAGGCTGGTCTCGAACTGCTGACCTCATGATCCGCCCACCTCAGCCTCCCAAAGTGCTGGGATTACAGGTGTGAGCCACCACACCCGGCCGTTATTATTTCTTTTGTAAATGTTTAGTAGCGTCTACCAGTGAAGGCATCTGGGCCCAGAGTTTTCTTTGTGGGAAGCTCTAACCACAAATTCGATTTCTTTAATAGATATAAGGCAATTTAGGTTATCAGTCTCTTCTTGAGTGACCTTTGGTAGTTTTGTCTTTCTTTTTTTTTTTTTTTTTTGAGACCGAGTCTTGCTCTGTCCCCCAGGCTGGAATGCAGTGGCGTGATCTCGGCTCACTGCAAGCTCCGCCTCCGGGGTTTACGCCATTCTCCTGCCTCAGCCTCCTCCTGAGTAGCTGGGACTACAGGCGCCCGCCACCTCGCCCGGCTAGTTTTTTGTATTTTTAGTAGAGACGGGGTTTCACCGTGTTAGCCAGGATGGTCTCGATCTCCTGACCTTGTGATCCGCCCACCTTGGCCTCCCAAAGTGCTGGGATTACAGGCTTGAGCCACTGCACCTGGCCAGTAGTTTTGTCTTTCAAGGAATTTGTCCATTCCATCTAAGTCTTTTTTTTTTTTTTTTTTTTGAGACGGGGTCTTGCTCTGTTGCCCAGGCTGGAGTGCAATGGCGTGATCTCAGCTCACTGTAAGCTCTGCCTCCAGGGTTCAAGTGATTCTCCTGCCTTAGCCTCCCAAGTAGCTGGGAGTACACGCACCTGCCACCACGCCCAGCTAATTTTTATATTTTTAATAGAGACGGGGTTTCACCATGTTGGCCAGGATGGTCTCGATCTTTTGACCTCATGATCCGCCCACCTTGGCCTCCCAAAGTGCTGGGATTACAGGCATGAGCGACTGCACCGGGCCCATTTCATCCAAGTCTTTAAATTTATTGGCGTAAAGTTGTTTATAATATTCCCTTATTATCCTTTAAATTTCTGTCATATCTGTAGTGACACTGCTCCCCTATCCCTGATCTGATATTAGTAACTTCTGCATTCTCTCTCTCTCTCTCTTTTTTTTTTTTAGTTTCCTGATAAGTCTGGCAAGAGGTTTATCAGTTTTACAGATCTCAAAAAGCTAACTTTTGATTTTCCTTTTTTTTTTTTTGGGGTTTATTTTTGATCTTCTTTATTTTCTTCCTTCTGATTACTTTGTTTTAAATTTGCCTTCTCCAGCCCCAACCCTCAGTTTCTTAAGATGGCATCTGAGACCATTTATTTGAGACCTTTGTTCTTTTCTAACACAGAAGTTATTACTATAAAGATCTCCCTATATATCAACAGCATTTCGCCAATTTTTACATGCCCTTTTTTTATTTTCATTCAATTCAAAATACTAACTTCCCTTTTGATTTCTTCTTTGACCCATGGGTCATTTAGACATTTGTTAGTTTCCAAATATTTGGAGATTTTTCAGATCTCTCTGTTACTGATTTATAATTTAATTTCATTATGGTAAGATAACATTCTTTGTGTGATTTGAATCCTTTTAAATTTTTAAAGAATGTATTGATAAAATATTTATTTATACTATTAAGTAAATTACTTAATATTTATATTGTTTATATTACTAAAATATTTTATTAATAAAATTTATTTATTGATTTTAAGGTTCAAAATAGTGTCTGTCTTGGTAAATGTTCTGAATGAACTTACAACGAATGTGTGTCTTGCTGATATTGGATGTGGTGTTCTATAAATGTCAATTAGGTCACGTTGGTTGATAATACAGTTCAAGACATCCTTACTGATCTTCTATTTGCTTCTGTTCTACCCATTAGGAGAGAAATATATTGAAATCCTTGGGTATAATTGTGATTTTGTCTATTTCTCCTCGTAGCTTTATCAGTCTTTGCCTGACTATTTTGAAGATCTATTGTTAGATGCATAAACATTTATGATTCTTACACAATTTTGATAAGTTGGCTTCTTTGTCATTATGAAAATACACTCTTTATGACTGTTAGTAGTCTTTGCTCTGAAGTCCGTTTCATCTGATATCAAAATAGCTACTCCAGCTGTTTGGGATGAATGTTAGCACAGTATGTCTTTTTCTATATCTATCTTTAACCTACTTGTATCTTTATATTTGAAGTGGATTTCTTGTAGCAGTAGACGTAGTTGGGTCTTGCTTTTTCATCCACTCTGACAATCTCAGCTTTAACTGGGGTATTGAAATGGCTTGCTATGTGTTTTCTATTTGCCCTGTTTATTCTCTGTTCATTCTTCCTTCTTTTTCTAGGCGGGGTGAGCTGAATGTAGCCTCTGGGACGGGGATGAAGGCAGCGAGGCACAGAATGAGCACTGGACTGAGAGTCAGCAGAGCCCACCTTCTGGTTGTGATCACCCTCTCCTCATTCTGAAGGGACCACTCAGATCTCTTTCCTCAGCCTCCCCCACCACCTGGTTGAGGGGTGGCAGAATGGTACCTGGTACTCAGATTTCATCCCTTGTCACAGAGCAAGGAGGTGGCATCTGAGTCAGTGTGTTTGTGTGAGTGTGCATGTGTTTGTACATGTAGGTGGATGTGAGTGTGTGCATGCTTGTGTGGGCATGTGTATTCTTTGGGGTTCACTCACCGGCTGGCCTTTGGACCCAGGCTCCCCCTGGTTTCCAGGGAGCCCCGTTCTGCCCTCCGTCCCTCGTTTGCCAGGGGGACCCAGCTGTCCGGGTAACCCACTCTCACCCTTAAAGAAACACAAAAAATCACCAAAGTGGGAAGGGGTTCTAAGGGAGGAGGAGGTGGAGGGGGCCTAGGGCAGCCAGAACAGTGATTCCACAGGGTACCCGAGATTGCAGAATGCTGGGGCAACAAATGGAGGCCTGGTGGAGTGGGGGTGACAAGACTTTCACCTCCCAAAGAGGAAGGTCTCTGCCTCTCCCCTTGCATTCTGGGCCCTGCCTTCCCAGCTCCTCTCCTGCAGTTCCTCTCCTCCTTATTGCTTTTCCCCAACAGCATGCAGTTCCCTCCTCCAAACCTCAGCTCACACCCCTAGAATGCCTCCTCCCCATTTATTTATTTATTTTTATTTTTTCAGACAGAGTCTCGCTCTGCCGCCCAACCTGAAGTGCAGTGGTGGGATTTCAACTCACTGCAACCTCCGCCTCCCCAGTTCAAGCGGTTCTCCTGCCTCACCCTCCTGAGTAGATGGGACTACAGGCACCTGCCACCAGCCCCGGCTAATTTTTGTATTTTTAGTAGAGACGGGGTTTCCCCATGTTGGCCGGGCTGGTCTCGAACTCCTGATCTCAAGTGATCCGCCCGCCTCAGCCTCCAAAGTGTTGGGATTACAGGCGTGAGCCACTACGTAGCCACCTTTTCCCCTTCTATTCTCATTCAAATCTTCTCTGGGTCAAGGCCATCGCTCCCTCTGCCTCCTATGTCTCAGAGGGTTCCAATCTTTCCTCAATTAAACCTCGAGCCCAGGAAGGGCAAAAACCACATCTGAGTCATTCATCTACATCTCCCCTTCAGAGTCCAGCCCTTGGCTCTAACGGATTCATGGCGGCCCCCTCCTCCCATGCTGCACTGGGAAGCTTTCTAAGGATGCCTTGGGGATCCCGGCTGCAAGCAACATCTGTTGTTCCACAAATGTCCACGAGAGGGCGCCCGTGGACAACTCAAAAACCATACTGGTACGGGCGGTATTTATAGTTACCCCAATGAACTATCAGTCTAGTTCAAGCTTGGGGCAGGACCCCCGAGAAAGGTCAACAATATGGACTCCATTTTCACACAGGCCCTGGGACATGGGTGCCCAAAGGGTCGGAACCACTAGAGTCTGCATCAAGGCAGGAAGGGCAGAGGGTGGGTAAGTGGATTAAGAGGTATCTGACCTTGAATCCTGGGGGTCCCTGTGCTCCAGGTAAGCCGGCCACACCTGGATTTCCTCTCTTCCCAGCAGGGCCCATGGGGCCAGGGTCCCCATCGTCTCCCTGCTCCCCCTGTTAAGAAAGCAGGCAGAGGAGGGTCTCTTGTGTTTCATGAAATAGCCAAGGAAGCAGATGGCTCAACGCCTGGGTGAACCCTGGGTGTAGCTGGAGGAAGGGGTGACACTCCAGGATGGAGGTCAGACGGCCTGTGTGTGACGTGGCTGGACCAGGAGGAGCTGAGGATTGTGAGTGGGGAAGGGCGGGATTCTGAGTGAGGAAGGAGCGGACTAGGAAACCTATCCACCAGGCAGGGGAGGAAAGGACGGTCTTTCTGGGTGCTGACATCCAGGAGAGACAGTCAGAGGGTCCACACTCCCAGGTGCCAGGGGATGAGACGGTTGCCCACCCCAGGGAAACTCCTGGATAGTTGGTTCTGCCCATCCAAGTTTCTAAACGGGCTCCTCTGGCCCATGGCCTGGGGAAGTTCCCCCACACCTGGTCCTGAATGGAGCCACCATCTGTTAACACTAAGCCCCACTCACCTGCTGTCCCACTTGCCCGTCCCTGCCAGGAAGCCCATCTGCTCCAGCGATGCCCTCGAGGCCCTGTCTCCCCACCACGCCCCGGGGCCCTGGCAGCCCCTGCAGGCCCTGGTGGGTACATAAAAAGCTGGTGAGGGCATTTGGTGGGGGAAGGGGGAGAGGGTGGGTGTAGGGGCGGGCAGGGAGGCTGGCTGGAAATAGCAGCCGTAGTCACTCACCTGGACCCCCCTCCGGCCTGGGGCCCCCGCCTTGCCTTGCTTTCCCTTTGGTCCCTGAAAAATCAAGGGCCACATGATGGAGGCTGCCTGGTAGAGGTGTGGGATGCTAGGGGCTCTGGAAGGAGGGACTGAGAGGATTGTGGGCCTCTGGGTGAACACCTGATGCCAAAGATGTGCCCAAGTACTCTGGCCTGGAAGCCTGGGGCCAGGGCTGGCCTTGGAACCTCCCGGGGCTGTCACTGAGCCTGCTCTGGGCCCTGGTGTCCCCTCATTGGCACTGGCAATTTCCTGGGAGGAGCCAGAGGCCATGGCTCCACCGGATCCTTTAGAGACTGCGTATCACTGAGGCGTGCAGGTGAGGGGTGCACCCGGGGGAGGGAAACAGCATTAAGAGGGCACTGGCCCAGCCTGGGGTCTGGGGGAAGGCAGGGGCCCTAGGGTAGAGGCAGGAAGTGGCTCCTCCTCAAGCACCCTGTCTCTGCCTCCTCTTCCTCCAGACCCCCTCAACTGACTTCTCCCAGTTTTCTCTCTACAGTGTGGTGTGGCGGAGAGAGAGGCCAGCTTTGGCTCTTGACTGCCCTGGGTTCAAGTCACTCTGGTTGGCCTCAGGCAGGTGGCTCCCCTTCTGGAGCCCCGGTGAAATGGGGCTAATCGTCCCTCCTCCCTCAGGCTATTTGAAGGGAGATGGGGTCATAGCCAGAAGCAGCGTGCCGGGCTCCTGGTGGGATGCCCCCCCTGCCCTGCCTCGCAGCCTCTGCAGCCTGCATTTGGTTTGCTGTGTGACTGTGGGTCAGGCTTCCCTCTTCCCAGGACTCAGTCTCCCCGCTGAACCCCCGGCCCTCTTACCTCTGCGCCTTTAGATCCTTTGGGTCCCGGCCGCCCCCGGGGTCCCGGATGCCCCTGCAAACCAAGGTGAGATGACGCAAGGCAGCCCCAGGATTCTCTCCCGGGGAGGGTGGCCAGTCTCCGCCTGGAGGGGGAGGGGTGGGGAGGGGTTTGGGGGTGCAGGTTCTGGGGGTATCCCCAGGGTCAGGGCAGGAGAAACAGAAATGGCTGCCCCAGACCCTCCTGCAGGGAGGGTCCCTTTAAGCTTTAAAGGGTCCAGTTCTTTCATTCCCACTGGCCGCCCCCCCCCACTCAGGGCGGGAGGCAGGGTGGGACAGGAGGCACCACTCACGGGTTGGCCCTGCTGGCCTGGCTTTCCACGGAGGCCTTGCACACCCTCCTGTCCCTGGAAGCCAAAGAGAGACAGGTGAGGGGGGCCCATCCTGCAGGGGGCTGGGAGGCAGCACAGAAGCCTGGGAAGTTCTTGTTCTTTCTAGACGTGTGTCATCCCCCATCTCCCTGACATGCCTGATCCTGCCAGCAGGTAGGAGCTCTGATACTTACAGGGTACCCAGGGTCCCCCGGTTCCCCGCGGTCTCCTCGATCACCCACAGGGCCCTGAATGACAAAGACAACAGCAAAATTTGGGCCACCAGGTGCCGAGGATGCCAGCCCTGGGCCCTGTTAGCCATGCCCTCTGCGGAGCTCTCAGGGACCTGGCCCCTGATCGGCCCACCCCTCTCCATGCAGCGGGAGGCCCAGATTCCACCTAGGACTCCCCATGGTCCAAGGAGGGAGGGGGCTTACCCGATCTCCAGGTGGCCCAGGGGGCCCCTCGGCCTTGCCGTCCTCGCCCTGCTCCCCCTGTGGACACAGAACCAGCTTTAGGGCAAACCGCCTGCTCCTGGGGAATGTGGGGAATTCCAGACAGAAAGCGCCTCGTCAGAGATGAAGTCTAGCCTGCTTAGGGTTACAGATGGGGACGCAAACTAGAGAGGAAAGGGTAGGTGTGTTCGAGCCAGACCCAGGCTGGTGTGGAACCAGGACTGTGGAACACAGAACAGTGCTTTGTGCCCTCCAGACGCCCTTGAGCTGTAGGATCCTGCAGGAAGTCAGGGAGCTCAGACAGCTGGGTTCACATCCCGGCTTGCAAAGGATCAGCCGCGTGGCCCTGCAACACGTCCCTTCCCATCTTTGAGCTCCTCTCCTCAGCTGGGGAATAGGGGAGCGGAGCGGAGTGGGGTGGGGGGAAGGGGGCAGCGCGTGATGCCCGTCAAGGAGTGGTGAGGACTCCATGGAATGATGCGCGACGCCTGGCAGGGAGTAGCACCAACTCCAGCAGCTGGCACGCATGGGCACTGCTCCGGGCCAGACACAGGCGGACTCATGACATCCGCAGCGCAGCACTGTGAAGCAGATGCGATTGTTATCCCAATTCACAGATGAGGACACTGAGGCTCGCAGAGATGATGGGACCTGCTCAGAGTTCTTCACCCTCTATCTGAGAGTCCCTGTCTCCGATCCTTGCTGGGAGGAACCAGCTTTAGGTTCCTACCCTCCATGGTAGCCCCAGGTGGCACTTGGCAGCCAGTCAGCATGGGGGTGTATCCATAAGACAGGTTGCTATGTGCAGAGCGGGACTGGAGCGCATCCTGGTGCTGTTCAGAGGACTCGGTGAGGAAAGGCACAGGAGCCCTCAGCAGGCTGCTGCCCATGTAGCAGGGGCTCAGCAGATGGCATTAAAATTGCCGTAGCCGGTAACAATAGCAGCAGTGAGACTGTGTCACATGGACATGGCCAGAGATGGGGGTCGGGTGGGGAGCAGAGTTTAGAGGTGAGATCCTCATGCCATGGCTACCCCAGGCCTTGGTCCACCCGCAGGACAGGTGTAGACGCCACCTTTCAACTACAAGGAAGGTGTAAGTGGAACGGCAAATGGCAGAATCTCAGGGCTCAGAAGACTCCAGCCCCAGAAAACTTGTGTCACTCCTCTGGGCACAGGGCTCAAGCCAGGCACCCCTGGACCCCTTTGTTCATAGGGACTGAAATGGAGCCGGAAGAGGCTGGACAGAGGCAAAGCGTCCCTGGGGCTGGGACACATCCCTGGCCGGAGTCAGTTCTAAAGGTTGGTGGTGATCAGCCACCAGCCTGGGGCCTCTGTGGTTCCTGTGGGTGGAGGCTGCAGGCTGGCAGGGACTAGGCCTGAGGTCTAGAACCAGCTGTACCCAGAGGGGTGGCCCAGGGAGCGGGGATTCCTTCTCGTCCCTGCCCACCCTCTATGGTTCTTTGATCCAGTGCTCAAGTCCCACTGTGGACAGAGGCAGCTGGACTTGGGGACTTTGGGGAAGGGGCCTGCCTGTGTCTACCCAGCATGTTCCATGTGCCAGGCATTTTGTGAGGTTTGTTTCATCCAATCTGCACAGTAACCTATGCCGCTGGGACTATTGTCCACACTTAATGATAGGAAACTGAGAGGAAGGTCTTAGCCAAGGCCACTCAGGAATCGGGGCAATCTGGGCCCAAAGCCCAGACTGGATGGGCTTGGATGGTCGGGGGCCCTGCCCGCCCCATCCTGGATCACCTATACTGATGCCCCGCAATGTGAGTGTAGTTTGGGGATGCATTTTTTCGCACCAGAAATCTGGTAGGATACTGTCCCTCCCCTGTCCAAGTCCCAGAGTCTCATCCCCTCTCTCTGGCCACCAGCTTTGTAGTGAGCTCACCCCCACGGTGAGCGGGGGTGGGCGGTTCAAGTTCAAGGCGTATGGCTTCCTTATCTCGGGTCTGCTTTTGGTTAGGGAAGTAGGCTCTGGCATCAGACAGATGGGGTCTAAATCCTGGCCCTGCCACCCTCTTACTACAGATCCTGGGCTAGTCTCTGAGCCTCATGGGGACTCAGTTTCCCCACCTGTCCTGTAGAACAGTGGTATCTCTGCACTGGGGCTGCGGTGAGGATTACGGGAGGAATGGCAGGGAAAGAGCTCTGCATGTGGGCGTGTGCTCAGTGTCTCCCCAGTAACCTGCTCTCTCCTCCCCAGCACCATCCAGCTTGTGGCTGGCTGTTCATTCATGGGACTCGCCCTATTTTTGAGACCTCTAAGGGCATCATTCGCAGCCTGTAGCTCAGGGCCTGGAACACACTACATCCTCCATAAATACCTATTGGAGAGCTGGAGGAATGAACGAATCTGATAATGCCTTCTAAGTCAGAAAAGGCATCTGGCTGACGTATATGTGATGCCCCCCCCAAACCTTGGCCTCTCATTCCCGAGGACCTCCCACCTGATGAGGCACTCAAGGCTCAGGGAATCCTGGGGACCCCCCAAGGCCCCTGCAGCCTTAAGGCAGATTTGATGTCAGGGTCCCATTCTCAGCAGCCACAGAGACTGCTTCTAGAGCTGCAGATGGCCTGGAGCGGAGGCCTTGGGGGGCACCAGGGCCTCCTTGTTTCAGGGTCTGTGTTAACCCCTTCTGTGCCAGCGCTGGCAGGCTGCAAGGGCCCAGGAGGGACCCGGGGTACTGAGTGGCACCTTCGGTGGCTTCCTGTGGAATTGGCTGGGGGGGGGGTGGCCCTCTTTGATGGCTGAGCTGTCCTCCTCCAGCAGGAGGAAGGGGTCAGCTGGGCAGCACGCCGGGCCAGCGTGAGTCATCAACAGCAGGATTTAGTTAGTGGGGAGCTGACTCAGCAAAAGAAAGGCGTGCTGGGGAGGCAGGGGGCAAGCGGAGCATTCCAGCTGAGCCAGCAGGGGAGAGGGGGAGGAGGAAAGACAGAAGGGACTCAGGCGACGAAGGAAGGACTCAGACACATGGGGCCAGCTGGGTATTGCCTTGGACGTGACATGGCACCAATACCTCGGACCTTCTGGCACTCCTGGCCCTCCACATCCCCACCAGCATGGCGGGGTAAGGGCCAGGGATCAGCGAGGATCCTTCCAGTGATTTCTCTCCTCTACTGAATCTGGAGCCAAGGGGTGGGGAATGAACATGCCTTCTCCTCTGCCTTGGTGGCTCCTTCCTTGACCACTAACCACTGGGGCTCCTCACTCTCCGTCCTAACCCTCTCCTGGTCAGCATCCTCTCCCCACTCTCGCTGGGTGATCTCATTCACGGGCAAGGCTTCAATTCTCATGTCAACACAGATGATGGAGTTACAGTTTTAGTCATTACCAGATTGATGTCCATTTCTGCTTCTTGGTTATAAGCCCCGTGAGGGCAGGGATTGCATATTTTCATTCCAGCACTGGGTACAAAGATGACACCCAGCACATACTGCTGAATGTGGATCTGATGGCTCCTGCCTGCTGGGCACGGTGGCAGGGACACCAGCCTCGGCTGCTGCAGGGGGTGAACCCCCACAGGCTTCTCCAGCCATGGCTACCCCAGGGGCTTTCTCCTGCTGGCCCCGGAGCTGACCTCAGCCTCAGACACGAGGGTGCAGCTGCTTCCCCCACAGCAAACACCCACCTTTTCGCCTTTTGGTCCAGGAGGTCCGAGGGGTCCCACAATGCCTTTGTGTCCCTGCAGGAAAACAAGAAGGAGGTAAGTCAGAATGAGGACTCAGGAAGGACAAAGGACGTGGACTCTGAGATGGGGACACTGGGCTGCAAAACTGGGTCCCAGCTCTGCCCCAGCTGGCTGTGTGGCTCTGAGTAAGTCTGTGTCTGTCTGAGCCCTGGCCTTCCAGACCGGCCATGCTGGTCCCTGACACGCCCCAAAGGGGTGTTCCAGCTTGGATGGTCAGGGGCCCTGCCCGCCCCACCCTGGAGCAGACCTGGAACGGTATCTCGGGAGAACCAGCTTTGTCCTCCAAGTCAGGACCAGGGACAGGGGCAAAATGCTTGCCTCAACAGACCTTCCCAGGCTTTGGCTAGGCCTGCAGGTGCGGACACCCACCGTGGGCTCCTCGCAACATCCCTCCAGGTCCTGTCTCGCCTGTTTTCCTCTCCCTCTCCTCCCCTCCCTGCTGTGTCTCTACCAAACACTGGATCTAGAGCCTCGAGGACCAGAGCTCGGATTCCACCTCCAAACTAAAGTGGTCAGGCCTCGTGCACCTCTCTATCCTCCTGAGCCTCGGTTTCCCCTTCTGAGTAGGCACCGTACCCCTCTGAGCCCTGTTCTCTCCAGATGTGTAACATGGGTTTGGCTCAGCCATGTCTAAGAAGGTGCCAGACTGGATGCAAAAATGGTCCCTTCCCCAGACAGCAGACAAGGCATGCAGAGCACCCACCCCAGGCAGGAAATACCCAGGAAGGCTTGGGGTGGCTCATTTTGATCTGGTGGCCCCAACCACACCTGTCCCATCCATGATCTTCCACCCCCACCACAGCTCTGGGCCCAGGGCTCCCTGGGGCAGGTGAGACCCCACATCTTCAGTGTCCCAGGGGTCAGCCTTCAGCCGGGAGGTGGTGGGGCAGAGGCTGGCGTGGGCCTGTGTGTCCAGGCCTGCAGGACAGAGTCAGGGGGTGGGGTGAGGTGATATCTGCTTACATCATAACCAGCCAGTCCCGGTTCTCCTTGGGCCCCCATGCGTCCAGGAGCACCCTACAAGAGGAGGAGGCCCTCGTTGGTATGGAGTGTGGCTCTCACAGCAGGGACACAGCAGTCTCCCTGCAGGCTCCAGCCCCGCTCCACCTAGCAGCCTGGCTTCCAGGCTGCCCATAACCAAGGTGTGTGAACAAGGCAGAAAGCCAGTGACATCATCCCTCCTCCTTGGAAATCCCCACCCCCGCCCCAGCCCTCCTTCTCCTGGCTCCAGTGGTTCAAGACAGCTGATTGCTAAATTCTCAGGACTTTTACAAGCCAGTGAAACAGAGCCGTTATTAACAATTCCATTTTATGGACTTACAGTTAAATTAATTTTACTAAAAACCAAGATAGAGGATACTCAAAACTCATCTCCTCCTAGCCGTTTTACTACATTTTCCTCCTCCCTACTCTCACGAAGTTATTTTGGTCTACTGCATCTGTGCGTGTTGGTGGAAACACTGCCTAAGGGAGGGCTGCTGTGTAACTCCAACCCACTCTGCATTCAGTGATGTCATGTCAGTGGCTTGAAACCAGCCACGGAGGGAGCATTTACACTGCAGAAACTGGCAAATACCACAAACCAGCCTGGTTGCTTAACTTTACACACAGCCAGCTTGGAGCTGCTGTGTCACCCTCTTCAGCCTCCTTCCCTTGCTTCCGCCTGGGGTCTTCATGTCCTGCAGGTATCAAAGCCCTCTGGGCCCCTTCCTTCAGGGCAGCCCAGCAATGCTCTGGGACACCCCAGAGTCATCCAGGGACCTGCAGGAGCATTGCCCTGTTCCTCCCGAATCTATTTCCAGGGGGAAATCTCCTCGTTTGATAAAAACAGTCCTAAGAATCGGGTCCTTTCTCCCCTGATGCTAATAACAAGGCTTATTCATTTGGGTCCATAGAGGGCTTCAGGGGACCCACACACCCCTTCAAATTGCAGGAAATATTCTGTGTGGTGTATACTGTTCCGGAGGCGGGGCTGCAGCTTTCTGCAGGTTACCAGAGCGATTCATGATTCAGAGAGGTGGCTGGGACAGCGAGCACCAGGTGTTCAGCTAATAGCTAGGGTGGGTGACAGCAGCACAGAGAAGCCTGGTGTCTCCTTTCCTGCCCTTGGTTCCCTCTAGTCCATATCTTACTCCCCGACCCCAGCGAGAGAGTCCTCACCGTTGGTCCCAGGCTGCCCCGGGACCCTTTAGGGCCTGGAGTGCCAGGGGGTCCGGGGTCTCCAGGGACGCCCATCTCACCCAGCTGTCCTTGGTAGCCCTTGGCGCCCTGCAACAGGAGGAGAGACAAGCTGTCACCAGGCCCCAGCAGGACGGAGGGGCCAAGGAGGGGAGGGACTGGGGACGGGATGTGGGGGAGGGACGTGGGCCCATCGAGGCAGAAGGGGGCACCTACCTTGGCTCCAGTGCGGCCCTTCTCGCCTTGCTTCCCTGATTTTCCTTCAGGACCCTGAAGAGAGAGGAGGGAAAGAGCAAGAAAAAGATGAGAGAAGAGAAGACATTGAGGCGGATTTGCAAGGTGGTCAGACTGTCGGCTCCGGAGGCAGATGGCCCGGTTTGAAACTGATTCTGCCACTCAGTACCCGTGTGACCTTGAGCCTGACCTAACTTCCCAGGCTCAGCGTCCTCTGCTGTGTAGTGGGGACAGTGTCACAGAACTTAGGGATTCGACTTGGCGATGCAAGAACGTGCTGACAGCGAGGCCTGGGTGCAGGGGTGGACGCTGGGTGTGGCTTCTGCAATGGCTGGCTTCACTGTCGTCATGGTTACTGTTAGGCATCCAGGGGTGTCCTACAGGGAACAGCTCTCTGCACTGAGCTCTCTCCAGCGCCAAGTACTGTTCCACCCTCCCAACGACCTTGAACGTTAGGCCCCAGTGAGACCCGCTTCCAGTTGAGGCAGCCAAGTTCCCAAAGATACAGTGACTTTTGCCCAGGGTCCCAGCTGCGCCTTGCAGGCCCTGAATCAATCCCAGCTGTGTCTGGCTCCATGCCCAGGGCTCTTTCCACCCCCTGGCTCATGGTCCCCATTGATGACACGAGGTGGCAAATGGAGAGGATTTATAGGTTCTTCCCTATCTCTGAGATGTTGTGCGTCACTTGTGAGCAATTCCTGGGGCATGTCCCTCGCACAGGCCCCTCCTCTCTCAGGCACTGGGCTGGAGGAGCCTCTTCACAGTAAGGAATTGTGCTGGAAAGGTCAGCTGCCTTCTCCCACTTTCCTTGGGGTCCCCAGGCCATTGCCTCTGACAGGCCACTCTGCCCCTGCCCCACAGGGCTTCCCAAAGAGATGCTCTGGCCTGCCCTGCCCTGCCCTGGTGTTGGGTGGGCGGGGCCCCGCAAATTCAGCTTTGTGTCTGCAGTTGTCAGAGAAACTGCACAGCAAGGGTGAGTGAGTGTGTGCAAGTGTGAATGTGACAGTAAGAGACAGACACAGAGAGAAAGAGAAGAGAATCAATCCTGGGCCATAGGTCGGGATGGAGGGAGTGAGGCAGGCAGCGTTTCTGGCCTAGAAAGGACTTCTTGACTGCAAGGCTCAAAGGATCTAGAAAGAATGTCTATGCTCTTGGTAAGCACTAAGGAGCTGCTTTGATGTAATCCCTCTGGTTGCATTAACGGAGGCACCAGATGTAGAATGAAGGAGGTGATGTCCCATTCGGGAATAGGTATTGTACTTTAAGAAGAGGCACTGACTAATTGTGATAGAAGAGGGACAGGAAGAAGAGGTCCTAGAGGAACAAGGAAACATCTGGACCAACCCAGAGGACTTGGTTCCCGTCTGCAGATTTCTGCAGCTGTTCTGGGGGCAGGGCCAGCCGTGTTCTCTAGGGTGGCCAGTGCATGAAAATTATGGGGCAGCTGGCTTTGATTCAGCACAAGGGAGAAATGTCTGCTCTAAAGACATAACGCAGCATCAGTTATGATGCCAGAAAAGATGATGCTATCCCAAAGGGACACACCACTCAGACCACCCTGTGGTCCTCAGAAAGGCAGGAACAGTGGCCTGGGAAGGACCTCAGCACAGACTGCCTGCATCCCAGTGCCTGAGTCCACATGTACCCCTGGACCAGTCCTGCTCTTTCTCTGAACCTCAGTTTCCCCACCTCTAGTATGGGACTAGCCCCGTGGCCTCCAGCCACATACAGCTACTGAACACTTGAAATGTGGCTACTCTGACTGAGGAACTGAATTCTTAATATTATTTAACTTTAATTAATTTAAAATTAAATTTAAGGCCGGGCACAGTGGCTCACACCTGTAATCCCAGCACTTTGGGAGGCCGAGGTGGGTGGATCACTTGAGGCCAGGAGCTCAAGACCAGCCTGGCCAACATGGTGAAACGCTGTCTCTACTAAAAATACAAAAATTAGCCAGGTGTGGTGGTGCACACCTGTAATCCCAGCTACTTGGGAGGGCCCAGGCACGAGAATTTCTTGAACCCGGGAAGTGGAGATTGCAGTGAGCACTACTGCACTCCAGCCTGGGCGACAGAGTGAGACTGTGTCTCAAAAGAAAAAAAAAAAAAAAGTAAAAGTTGACACACCCAATTATGTTGCTACAAAACTTGTTTGGAGTAACTTGGGTATATGAACCTACATTTTCAACTGTAAATTTTATGAAATCTCAATACAGATCAAGTATTTCCAGTGAAATTTTATATACAATGAAAATCTAAACACAGATCAGGTATTTCCAATGAAAATTCACATCTGAATTGAGATGTGCTATGAATATATACTACACACTGATTTCAAAGACTTACTACAAAAAGAGTGCTAAATATCTTATTAATGATTTTTATATTGATTATATTTTGAAATGATATTTGGATATATTGGGCTAAATAAACTATATTATTAAAATTAATTCTTTTTTTTTAATCTGAGACAGGTCTTTCTCTGTTGCCCAGACTGGAACACAGTGGTTCGATCTCAGCTCACTGCAGCCTCAACCTCTGGGGCTCAAGTGATCCTCCCACCTCAGCCTCCCGAGTAGCAGAGACTACAGGCATGCACCACCACGCCCAGCTAACTTTTTAATTTGATTTAATTTAATTTTTGTAGAGACAAGTTCTCAGTATGTTGCCCAGGCTGGTCTTGCACTTTTAGGCTCAAACAATCCTCCCACCTCGGTTACCTAAAGTGCTGGGACTACCGGCATGAGCCACCGCACTGGCCCTTAAAATTAAAGTTACCTGTTTCTTTTTGCTTTTTAAAGGTGGCTACTAGAAAATGTAAAAGGAGTGGCTTGTATATGGCTTGTATTTCATTTCTATCAGACAGCACTAGGCAATCTCAAAGTCTCCAGCTCTTCTGGTGATAAAACACCCACAATCCCTATAACCCTCACCACGGGCCATGTGCTGTGTTCTCATTCTACATAAATGTTCGTTCAATTCTCACCAGTGTTTGGAGGAAGGGATTATTGATCCCGTTTTGGAGCTAAAGGAACTGAGGCTCAGTGAGAGGAAGCCCTCTGTGGGCCTCCCAGCCAGGTCAGAAGTGACACGCAGCTCCTCTACTTCCGGGGCACCTCTCCTTCCAGGCTGGTCATGGTCAGGCAACGGGGAAGGCATGTCACAGTGACTGGTGGCATTTTCCAGTGCACTGAGGTGGCTGCAATGGCCGACTGATCCCTTGCAGAAGGCAAGATGAGTCAGTGCTGAAGCATCCGGTACAGGGGCAGGGAGACGGAAGGCTGCGTCTCCCCCAGGACAGGGCACCACTTGCTGGGACGTGCCCTCTCCGGCAGAGAGCATACATACAGTGGGTAAGGCTGTGGGCCTGGAATGAAGATTTCTGCTGGGCCCCATCCATATAGATGCATTTCTGGAAAGGCCCCAGTGGCTCATAAAATTCTATTTTTAAATACTCAACGGTTTCCAGGCCACAGAGTGGGAAGTATTTATCCTGATGCCAAAGAGACTCAAGGCCCCTCACTGCCTTATCACTCAGCACACACTTGGCCTGGCCTAAGTGACTCTCTTTCCAATCCCGGCATATGAGAAATGGGAGTGATGGCAAAACATTGACATTAACACAGCTACCACCACCACACCACTACTACCATCATCATCACCATCATCATCACCACTGCCCACACCATATCACCACATCATCATCATCACCTCCACCCCCACCACTGCCATGACCACCATCATCACTTCCCCACCATCATCACCACCATCACCACTACCCATCATCACCACCACTGCCACTATCATTAGTACCACCACCACCATTATCACCACCATCACCACCACCACCATCACCATCATCACTTCCCCATCATCATCACCACCATTATCATCACCATCACCACCACCAACACCACTGTCATCGCCATCACCACCACCACCACTACCCCCGCCATCATCACCACTACTACCACTATCATTAGTACCACCATCACCATTATCACCACTACCATCACCACCACCACCATCACCATCATCACTGCCCCATCATCATCATCACCACCACCACCACTATCACCATCACCACCACCAACACCACTACCCCCGCCATCATCATCACTACCACCACCACCACCATCACACTCACCTCCACTCCACTCCCACCCCACTATCACCATCGCCACCACCATCATCACTGCCTCATCATCATCATCATTATCACCATCACCACCACCAACACCACTATCCCCGCCATCATCACCACCACCATCACCATCGTCACTGCCCCATCATCACCATCACCACCACCACTATCATTAGTACCACCACCACCATTATCACCACCACCATCACCACCACCACCATCACTGCCCCATCATCATCATCATCACCACCACCACCACTATCATCACCATCACCACCACCAACACCACTACCCCCGCCATCATCATCACTACCACCACCTCCATCACCCTCACCTCCATTCCCCTCCCCCTGCCACTATCACCATCGCCACCAGCACCAGCACCACCATCACCACCTCATCAGAGTCACCACTACTACCACCATCATCACCCCCATCATCTTCATCATCACCACCACCAACACCATCATCAGTACTACCACCATCACCATCATTATTATCATCATTCCACCACTGCCATTGCTGCTGCCCCCACCCACACCATCCACTCACCATCACCACCAGCCACCACCAGCCTCTAGTCACTTTGTCCTCTAAATTTATAAAGACAATCTTTTATATTTCTGGTGCATTTTATAACATGCTTTCCTATCCTGAGTTTTACTTATTCTTTATAGATAAGAAAACCAAGGCTCAGAGAGGGGCAGTGATTTGCTCAAAGTCACACAGAGAATGGGTTGCTTGAGCCAGCCAGAAACTCAAGTTCAACCTCAGGACTCTGGTTCCACGACTTTTTCTGCCATGTGTTCCTGCCCATTCCACAGCCATGATACTCAACACTCACTAAAAAAGGGTGCCTGGAACGCTGGAGCTCAAAGTGATCTTAGCACACATTCCTTCCAAATCCTCCAAGGGCAAAACCAGAGAGAGCAAGGGGTGGGTGAAAGGTCGCAGACCAAGTTCCTAATGCAGAATCTGGGCCAGGGCCCCTCCTGCTAAATTCCCCTTGGCCCACTTCCCCGCCGCTGAGTCAAGCCCGGGGAAAGCCTCCTGGCTGACTCAGCGCCCTCGTATTCTTCTCTAGTTTGGTGAGTTCATTCTGTTGCAGCTGTTTAGGGGGATTGGCAATTCAGTGCTATTTTTAGGAAACAAATATTTTCCCACAACCATAGTTTGTTGCAGGCTAACTTGGATCTGTCCTAGGTTAGTCATGTAAACACTTCAGGGGGGAAAAACAGTGTCAAGAGCAGGCCCGAATCGAACTGGGCTGCTTTGCCTAGGTAACATCGGTCTCTCTGATTGAGGGATGAAGAGCGAAATGGACACTCCAGGGAGACTGGGATGGCAGCAGAGGTGTGAGTTCTCACCACCTGGTTGGCTCAAGGTAGATGCCAGCAGGCTTACGCATTTGGGCATTTTGTCTGCAAGGCCACCTAATCCACGGGTCCCAAGCAGTTCGACTGAACCGACCCAGCACTCCTGGGTCACACAAACTCTGCTCAACCGTACAAGACTACCACCGCCCCCCCACTACCAAGTCAAGTTCCGAGTCATCAGTCCAGTATTTGCGACACTCAGAAATCAACCTTCCACCTGCCTCCAGCCTCATCCTCATAGACCCACAGCCAAGCCCTGGATTCCAACTCTGCCAGAGCCCAGGGGCAGTATGGGTAGAGTCATGCAGGCCTAAGTTCAAATTCCAGCTTTGCCATTTGTCACTGTGTGAGCCTGGGAAGTTTCCTTTACCTCTCAGATTTTCCCAATCCTCAGGGGTTGCTATCAGCATCAAAGAGGGAACCTTCAGGAAAGCACTGGGCAACTTGTCTATACACGTTGAAACCTGTCTATACACCTTTAGTCTCGGAGCACCTGGCCCAGGGAAGATGCTTGTGAGTGTTTGTGGACTGACTAAGTACATTTCTGTTAGGGTAGAAGAGCAGAGCTGCTCTGTCTTCTTAATCAACAAACAGATTTTGGTCACCTCTTACGTGTCAGGTCCGGTTTTTTTTTTTTTTTTTGTGACAGAGTCTCGTTCTGTTGCCAAGGCTGGAGACAGTGGCATAATCTCGGCTCATTGCAACCCCTGCCTCCCAGGGTCAAGTGATTCTCCTGCCTCAGTCTCCTGAGTAACTGAGACTATAGGCATGCGTCACCATGCCTGACTAATTTTTACACTTTTAGTACAGACAGGGTTTTACCATGTTGGCCAGGCTGGTCTCCAACTCCTGACCTCAAGTGATCCGCCTGCCTCGGCCTCCCAAAGTGCTCAGATTTCAGGCGTGAGCCACTGGCCAAGGCACTGTTAAAGACGTAAATGAAGGCCAGAAAAGGTCTTGGTCTTCATGGAACCAAGACATACCCTGAAGGTTATGCATGTCCCTGAGGGCTCATGGCCCAGCCTGGGGGCAGGGATGGCTTTTTGGAGGAGGTGATGTCTATGGTGATACCTAAAGGCCAAATAGGACTAAAGCAGGTGACAGGAGAGTGAGGAAAGGAGAGTGTCCTAGACAGAGCACGGACAAAGGCCCAGGGGTAAGGACCACAGCTTGTCCAAGGAACTGAAAAAAGTTCAGTGTGTCTGGATATGGGGGATGGACGAGATGAGGTCGGCAGGGGCCAGGTTTGCACAGGGCAGGGGAGCCGGTAGGATGAGTCACAGATGTTCTGCAGAGCCATGGAACGTTAAGCAGGGAAGGGACATGGTCAGATTGGTTCTCTGGCAAACCACCGGGTGGAGAAAGGACCACAGCAGAAGATCCTTCAGTGGCACTTCCAAAAGACCTCCCGCCCAGCTGCCTGCACAGGCATGAGCGTTCCGGGTACCCCAGAGCCCCAGGCGCTGCAAGCAGCCTGCACACTCACCCGGACACCAGTGACACCAGGGGGGCCGGGGGGCCCGTCCTCACCCATCAGCCCTTCCTGGCCTTTCTCGCCATGTTCTCCATCAGGCCCTGGGTCTCCCCTGTCCCCCTGGGTGGCAGGGCATGAGGAGGGGAGAGAGACAGAGAATAAGTTAGTTGCCAAGTGCATCAGAGGCCCCAAACTGCAGGGCTCCATTCAGACATCCACAGCCAACTGGCCCCTAGGTTCCCGACAGGTCCCTCCACTGCCAAAAAGGCAGGGTGCTGTGACTCGGCTGCCGCGCTCAGTGTAGCCTGAAGCTTGCACAGGACGCATCCCAGACTTAGAGGTTCCCACGTGTCCCTGTCTGGGCCTGGGCCGGGAAAGGCAGAGTGACTCAGAGATAAGCCCAAGTCCTGACTGCACCCACCCCACAGAGTTCACAGGAGACAAGGGCAATTTGTCCCCAACTTAGACACATTGGGAGAACAAGAGTCTTATGAAGCAGTTTTTTTTTTTTTTTTTTTTAGACAGAGTCTCAGTCTCTTTCCCAGAGAGAGATAGTGCAGAGGTGCAATCATAGCTCACTGCAGCCTCTACCTCCTGGGCTCAAGCAATCTTCCTGCCTCAGCCTCCCAAGTAGCTGGGACTACAGGCACATGCCACCATGCTCAGCTAATTAAATTTTTTTTTCTTTTGCAGAAATGAGCTCTTGCTACAAGAGAGCTTGAGCCCAGGAGTTGGAGACGGTTGCCCAGGTGGGTCTCCAACTGCTGGGCTGAAGCAATCCTCCCACCTCAGCTTCCCAAAGTGCTGGGATTACAGGTGGGAGCCACTGCGCCTAGCTGAAAGAAATTTTCATCAAGCAAGAAAATTTACCCAATTCTCCCTCTCAGAACCACTCTTTCCATTTTTCTGAGCTGCATTTTCAATCCTTGATGACACAAAAACAGTGAATAATAATAATAAAGGGTAGGTAACAGTTTGGATGGTATGCACCTGACTCAGGGCAGTGAAGCAACTGACCCAAGGCAATGCATTGGTTCCAGTAAACTAAGCTCTAAAGGCACAATCCCACTGGACTGCAGGTCTCCATCTTTGTTTGTTATAGTTACTGCTTTGCTCTATGGTGAACGTGCCCTCCCGCTGCTCTGGGCTCTGCATGGCGATCATTCTTATGGGCTGCAGAATACTTTCTCTGGGGAATGGGATGGAGCTAACATTTATATGGCACTAACCATGTCAGGACCACAGTCTGAGTCCTTCAACATTTATTAACTGACTTAATCCCCACAAAAGCTTTCCAAGGCTGGTCTGCTTTTAGTCCCATTTTACAGATGAGGAAACTGAGGTAGAGCTAAATCAAGTCATCTGGCCCAGAGGCCCACAACTGGCTAGCGGTGGAGCTGGACTTTGAAGCAGGATCCTGAGCATGCCCTCTTTACAGCGACAGGGCTGTAACCAAGGTCATCTTGGGGCTTCGGGCCTTTGGGGCACCCGGGGTTATTTCCTTGGAAAGGCAACACTTGGCATGGGTTTTTTTTTTTTTTTTAGATGGATCTCATTCTGTCACCCAGGCTGGAATGCAGTGGCCTCCACCTCCCAGGTTCAAGCGATTCTCCTGCCCCCGCCTCCTGACTAGCTGGGACTACAGGCACACGCCACCACGCCTGGCTAATTTTTGTATTTTTAGTAGAGACAGGGTTTCACCATGTTGGCTAGGCTGGTCTCAAACTCCTGACCTCAGCTGATCCACCCACTTCCGCCTTCCAAAGTGCTGGGATTACAGGTGTGAGCCACTGCACCAGGCCGGCATGGGTTTTTTATGGTTTTGAAGCAATCAGTGTCACTCTAAGCTTGCCTTATCTCATCACGGTAATCTTTGTGTACTCCGAGAGAGATTGGGGGCAGGTGCGGTTCCAGGATGGGGCATGCAGGATTCTAGGATGGGGCATGGGCCGTCACCCTCATCAACCTTGAGCAGAGGAGGTGTGGAATGCAGCATGGGCATGGCTGCCGAGAGGCGGCGTCCATCAGAAGGTGGTCTCCATCAGGGCTGGCTTAGCTGTGACTTGTTCAGGGAGACCCATGGGAGAGGACATGAAGTCACAGGTACGAGGAGGGATGGGCGAGAAGAGCAGGCTTGGAAAAGCATAGTGAGTCTTTACCAGTTCTGTCCCCCAGTGCCAAGCTTTACGAGGGACACTGATAAACTGGTGTGCATCCAGAGGAGAGACAGCACAGGAAGCAGAGGGCATGAAGCTGGAGCCTGGGGTTGGGCCCTGCCCAGAAGAGAGGCTCAAGAGCGAGACTCATGATTGCTCATTGCTGCAAGCTGGGCCTGCTGGGGCCCGGGCTCCGGGGCAGGAGGCGGGTGTGAGGGAGTTGCTGGGGCAGTTTCTAGCTCAGTTGGGCAGATTTTGCAACGGTGCGGTTCAGAGATGGCACAGATAAAGGCAGGAGACTCCGAGCTGAGGCGTGGGCCAGTGCAGAGCAGATCTGGGCACAGAGTTGTACCTAGATCCCTTCCCGCTGAGAGCCTCAGCTTCTAAGCACAGCCTGGCATGAAGACAGGGGGCTGGCCCGGATAACTCTCCTGCAGACTCCCCTGGCTCTGGGATTCCATTTCTGGCTTGTCGTCCTGGCCACCTGTTCTCCTAACTCTCAGAGGCAGACAGCCTGTTCCAGGAGGCTGGCTGGGTTTTCAGCAAAGGGCCTCACCTGGGCTCTGCCTAAGACCACCCTCCAGGGGTTAACTGGACCCCTGGAGTGGACGTCCTTGTGAATTGCATGCAGAACAGGCTCTGGGGGTTCCTGTAGATGCCCCAAATCCTCAGACATCTGTCAGTGCTCAGAAGAGCCTTGCAAGTCGCCTTCCTTAACCCTCTCCAGTTACAGATGGGAAAACTGAGGTGCAGAGAGGTGGAGACTCCCTGATACCACCGGGTAAGTCAGTGCTGTGTGAACCTGGGGTTCTGGCTCCTTCTAATTCCAAGATTTTCTGCTCAGGGGACGATGCCTCCCTCATCTCTGGGGTTATGCTGCCTAAGTTCAAATCTTGCTACTGCTACTGAATAGTGGTATGACCCTGGGCAAGTTTCCTCGTTTGTAATATCAGGATCAAAGGATTACTGCAAGGATTGAAAGAGATAAACCACGTAAATAGCTTAGCAGCGTGTCTGGCACGTGAATGCTGGATCAAAGCTAATTATTATTGGTCACCGCTACCATCACCACCGTCAGCTGGACATCGGCAAAGAGCTAACAGGTGTAAAAGCACTCCATAAACTATAAAGTGCTGTGCATATTCAACACGCAGTTTTCACCACGAGGGGTGATTCCTGGACAAACACCTTAAGAAAATGGGTCTCTCCTGGGATTCATGTAAAGATCGGGGAAGACGCCGTGCATTTGAGCACAAGGACTCAGGTAGAATTGGCTTTGAAGGAAGGGAAAGAGGACGAAGCCAGGGCCAAAAAGCCATGCAAGGTGGAGGCAGAAGACTGCACGAGGCACCGAGATTGGAAGACCCCCTCCCGCCCACCTCGGTGGACATTCCAAGAAGAAAGGTGGCCGCCCAGAGTGGAGTGAGGAGGCTGCTGCTTCGTGCCTCGGTTTCCTCATCCGTCCAGTGGGGATGGTACTGTATCAAGCTTGGGAGAGTTGCTGGGAAGATTAATTATCAAATGGGTTAATTCACATAACGCCCTTCGGGTCAGTGGCACTGGGCACGTGGCAAGCGCCCAAAGCATTTTAGCCATGACCTTCATCAGCATCACCACGCAGTGTAGCAGGCGCTGGCAAAGGGTGTGGAGGGGCTGTCAAATGCTCCGGGTCTTAGGACTCAGCTGTACCCTAGGATGCAGCAGGGCTGGGGGTGAGGATGCAGCAGGGCTGGGGGTGAGGATGCAGCAGGGCTGGGGGTGAGGAGGCAGGCGGATGACAGACAGAGGGCGCTCTCGCTCTTGCAAGAAAACGTGAGGAGTCAGCAGGGGCTGGTCACCAAGGCACCCTGGGAGACTGTGGTGAGGGCGTATGAGGGTGGGCGGAGGCCTGTGGATGGGGAAACTGAGGTTCAGAGAAGGGGTCTGCTTCTCCAAGGTCACCTGGAGAGTAGGTGGGTGACAGGGGATACCCCAACATGGCCCTCAGGACCCTGGGCTGGAGAGCTGACTTGTGAAGGGTGACCGGCCAGCCTCGGGAAAAGCCCATGTGTGGGGTCAGAGCGGGACCCGAGACGGAGGCCAGGGACTGGCCTGGCTGGAGATGGGTCTGGAGAGTCAGAGGGCAGTGCCCACCTGCCCACCCGCAGTTCAGGTGAGCCAAGGTGCCTCTTCAGAGTCCTGACACTTGTGGCTGACAGGAGGCTCTCAGGGAGACGCAGGGTCGAGGTAGGCAGCAGGGGCTTTGGCACCTGTGAGCTGTGGGTTTGAATTTTGGATCCTCACTCACAGCCATAGGTCCTGAATATATCTCTGCCTTCCTCTGAGCCTCAGCCTTTTCGCCTTTAGAATGGGTGCATGGTACAACAGAGCGAGCAGATTTGGGTCAAACAGGCCCAGATTTGGGTCCTGGATGTGCCAGTTGCTAGTGGTGTATCCTTGGGCAAGTTGCTTCACCGCTCTGAGTCTCAGTTTCCTCATCTAAAGACAGAACTCCCATTGCCCTATGGATCCAGCTGGTACAGGGCTTGGTGTTGTACCTGGTATGCGTGTGACTAATCCTCCCTAAATTGTGACTCATAAGTCATTGGTGGTAATTACTATTTTCCTGACCTTCTAGGTTATTTGGAAGATCACAGACACCAAAGACCCTGGCTCTGGGCCTGGCGTAGTGCCGGTGCTCAGGAATCACCCTTAGCCAAGAGAAGCTGATATTTTAAGAAGGGTAGCAGGAAAGACTGCAAGGTGGTGATGGTCCTGGTCCCACCTGAGCAGGTAGTGCAGAGGGCAGGGTGGGAGGTGGCCGCTGGACACTGCTGACCCTTCCCCACCCTGCTGTCAATGGGAGCTGGAGGTCTCATCGCAGATCTCCACGGGAACACAGTGCTTCTGGGAGGAGACTTAGGTCTTGGATGGGAAAGCAATGCCCTGCCAGGGTCCCCAGGCCCTGCCCTAAAAGGGCACTTACCTTCAGCCCATCAGGTCCCATGGGGCCACTGTCACCCTCGAGGCCTGGCTCTCCCTGGAAAGGGTGAGGAGAAAGGGGAGGAGATGTTACTGGGGAGGAGACCCCGGTGTGCTTTTCCTTTCTTCCCCCTCCCTGGGGCAGTGCCCTGACCCACGGATCTCCAGGCAGTGGGACCCTGGGGGCCCTGGCACACAGGGGCTGAGTTAGCAAATGAACAGGAAGGTTGAGGTGACCACCCTCGGCTCTCCAGAAAGGGGAAACAGACCCCCAAGCTACCGACAGCTCCCTCTGCAGGGTGGTGTGGGGTGGGGGCTACATGAGGTCACGAATTTAGAAGGTGCCTGTCATGGATTTGTCCTGGACCTCATCTCTAGGCTGGTTGGCGGGGCTGCGGAGTGGCCTCGTAGTTAAAGACAGGCTTTGACATCAGCCAGACATCAATGCTACTTCTCGGTTTCCCATTCACTAGCTGTTTGACCACAAGCAAACTACTTAGCTCTCATGGGCGTCTGTTTTTTCATCTGAAAAATGCGGCTGACACCACCTTCTTCAAGGGTTGCTGTAAGGCGCGGTGTGAGCGCCCCACACCTGGCAGCCCTGTGAGATACTATTACTGGAGCTGAAGCAAGCCTTCCTGGAGCTCCTTGGTGGAATCCCACTTCTCAGATGAGGAAAGGGAGGCCTGTCTTTCAACTCTTCTTCCCAGCAAGCTCGGGAATGACAACAAGAACACTGAGTCCCTGGCTGACCCTCAACCAGGCTGGCCCTTCCAGCTCCAGAGACGCCCCTGGACAACAGTTCTTGAAATGGCCATCAAATTAAGTTTGGGTGTCTCTCTGCTTTTAGAATTCATCACTGTTCAGAGTCTGAGCTGGAAAGGGCCTCAGGAGTTGTCAGATGCAGGATGGCAACCATGTACCAGCTGGGTGGTCTGTGATCCTCTTGTACCCATGGCAGGTATCACTTATCAACCCGCTGGAATGCAAGCTCCAGAGACAGGTCTCCGTTACTCACTGCTGTGCTCCTTGTGCCTCGAGAAAAGTGCCTGATACACTGTGGGTATAGGATGCATGCTCATCATTCTCTTTCCTACCGAGCCTCGAAAACCTCAGGATCCTTCTTTCTTTTTTTTCTTTTTCTTTTTTTTTTTTTTTTTTTTGAGATGGAGTCTTCCTCTGTCACCCAGGCACTATCTTGGCTCACCACAAGCTCTAACTCCCAGGTTCAAGCGATTCTCCTGCCTCAGCCTCCCGAGCTGGGACTATAGGCCACAAAATGCATTTTGACTATAAAATGCCTTTCTCTACACTGTGGAAATGCTGGCCTACCAAGACAGACTGGGCGAGGCTATAGAGGTTCGTGGTCTATTTCTGTAACTGAGGAAACTGAGGCTTAGGGAGATTGAGAAAAGCCCGTCTCTTCCCCTGCTGTGCCCACACACCCTGGGGGCTTTCAGGAAGAATAAATCGCTTCAACTTACCCGTTGCCCAATGAGGCCCTGCTCCCCAGGGGTGCCCAGGGGTCCAAGGTCACCCTAGGAGAAGCCGAACAAAAGTCCATGGGGGTGGGTAGGGCCAGCCCCAGCCCTCGCCACCCCTTCCTGTTTCCACCTGCTCTGACTTGGGGTGTGGGAGGAGGAGATGGGGAAGGTCCTTCTTCCCAGGGACCACAGAGAAATCGTAAAGCACCAACCAGAGCTCCTGTTTCAAGTAACCTTGTCCACGGGCTTCTTCTCCCATGCCAGGACAGGAGGATCATTACCACCACCACCACCACCATCATCCTATTAATAACTAACTGTACTGTTCTAAGGACTTTTTTTTGAAACAAGGGTCTCGTTCTGTCACCCAGGCTGGAGTGCAGTGAGGTAATAATCACAGCTCACTGCAGCCTTGATCTCCCAGGCTCAAGTGATCCTCCCACCTTAGCCTCTCTCAAGTAGCTGGGACCACAAGTATGCGCCACAAGCATGCCCGGCAGATTTTTAAATTTTTTGTTGAGATGGGGTCTCGCTACATTGCCCAGGCTGAGGACGTCAGTTTTTATATTAACATATTTGACTTTCAAGACAATCCTGCAAGGAAAAGTATTCTTTTAGAGGTGAAGCATCAGAGGCATTGGGGGAGTTCAGTAAGGAGCCCAAGCTCTCACAAGACTAGTCAGTGACAGATTCAGGATCTGAAGCTGGGCAGTCTGGCTCCAGGAGGCTTGGATGCAGCAATGGCAACTATGTGATTTTACTCTTCCTTGAGACTTGCAGAGAAACCCAAACGAGGAGGAAGCCCTAAATGAGCAGGAATAAAAGTCACCTGCCCCCTGCATAAAGGCCCTAAAAGGGTCTTTCTTATTGGAGAATTTTCAAGCTATATTCCCTGCTGGTGTCTAGGGACACAGAAGGAGGGCAGAGCTCTGAGCCTCCAGCCCTGCTCCGGTGGAAACAATTCCACTTCTATCAGTTTTCTATGTGGGGTGGTTTTCTTCACTGGAGTCTGAGCAAAGGATTTTGGGACTAAGCCAAGTCTGACAGCCCCAGGCCTGGTCCAACCCCCTCTCTGAATGACAGGGAGACTTAGGCACAGAAGCGGGTGACTGGACTCAAGTCTTACAGCCCCTCTGCGGGCTCCCCTGGGTCCTGCCTCAACAATGTCCATGGGCTAGCCAGCATCGCTCCTCAGCTCTGGGGCCTCCGAGGGGAACAGCGTCCTCTTCCAACAGCAGCAGAATGGGGAGGGGGTTCTCCCAGAGCCCAGGTATCAATAGGCACCTGTTTCTTAGCAGGTAATGAGAGGCACTGGCACTGAGATGCAGATGGTATCACATGAGGCCAGGAGGTACAGCCACCCCAGCATGGAGGCAGGGGCAGGTGCCTGAAAAAACATTGGCTGGCAGGGGACACTGGTGGGGGCTCCACACTCCACTCTGGCCCTGACCAGGCCCCACTCCCCAGCCAGGAGCACAGAGAACCCATTATCCCAGCCACAAGAAAGGCCCATTTCTCTTCCATGGAGAGGATGTGGCCACCAGCTGGGAGCTGGTTTCAACAAGTCATTTTTCTCTTCTTTCATCCCACCTCACCTTCATCCCAGCTTCCCCAGGAAGGCCCGGTTCTCCCGCTGCACCCGGCGGCCCCTGCAAGAAAATGCCATTGGTCCTTCCTAGAGCAAGAGCTGCCCCTTGGTTGTAAGCAAGGGGGTAACTGAGGCTCAGAGAGGGCAAGAGACACACCCAGGGTCACACAGCACAAGAGATGCAGAGGTGGGAGCAGCCTGTAGCTTCTTGGAGCCTGGAGCTGGAACTAGGGGGCTGGGGGTGGACCCAGGCTGGCTGAGCTTTGGGACTACCCAGAGGCTTCTAGAGCCTTCTCCCAACCCACGAGTGTGGTTTACCACACTAGGAGGCCCTTGGCAAGCAGAGGGAAGAAAATGATTCACATAAAGACGGGGGAGGAAACCATTGGATGCTGTGTTTAGGGCCAAGTGATTCTAACCCTTCTCTCTACAGCTGAGCCAGCATGAGGCGGGTGGGAAGCAGCCCTGAGTTATCACCATGGGCATGGCTGCAGCCCTTGCATAAACCCTGGGGCTTGGTTTTTCCCTCCGGATAAGGCAGGGGTGTCTGAGGCTCCTTCCAAGTTCCTTGCTACATGAACCTTGGGGGCTGGATCGACAGTCAAACCTCTGCTGGGGCAAAGTCCCAGGAAGGTCAAAGTTGGAAAGCATCCATGTTTCCAGTGATGCCCAAAGAGGCAATGCCAGCCCCCACAAGGGTTCTGGTACCTCTGCATCCCATACAATGCCCCTGGACTAGGAGCCCAGCTCCTCAACCTATGCCACCAGGATGGATCTACCTGGTGGTAGATCCTACCAGGATGGACGCCTCTCTGCCAGGGCGTCCACCCTTCTCTGAACTACATGGTACATGATCATCTCCCTGGGCCAAGACAGGGAATGGCAAAGAGGCTCCTGGGGAGGAGGGAAGGGAAGGGCTGATACATTCCCAGCAGCATCATGGGACGAATAAGGGTCTCTCACACTCACCTTAGGTCCCATCTCTCCTGGAGGCCCAACTGGCCCCTGGGGTCCCTGAGGGCCCTGGAAGACAGACAGACACACAGACAGTTGGGAGAAGCCAGCCTGGGCCCTCTTTGGGATCTGGAGAGGTGAGTGAGGGAGCTGACCCCCAGAACTGGGGACTCTGAAGCACACCCCTAGTCCGCCCCAGCCACACCGAGGGTCCTGGTGTCTGCAGCCCCCTCTTCACCACTGTATGTGTCATACTCCCTCCAACACAGCTGCACATTCTCCTATTCACCCACCTAAAGCCCAGGGGCCGTCCCTGATCAGAAACCTCCTAGCTCTCAGTCCTGCTCATCCGTCGACCCTGCCTGGAATGTTCTTCCACCTTGGATCCATGTCTGGAAACCCCCACCCCCAGCCAACCCACCGTTCAAAAGGGTGATTCCTCGGGCCTCAGGATGTGGGAAGGCAGCAGTGGCCTTGAGGATGCGAGCCTCCTGTCCTCCCCTGCCCTGTGCAGGAGTCATCCTCCTAGTGCCCTGGAGATTCTGTCCCCTCCCTGCCATCTCCTGTAGCACCACTCTCTAGCCTCCTCATGGGGCTCCCGGACTGTCCCCCTACACCTGTCCTTCCAGGGTCATCTTCTGGAAAGCAAGTTGATCGGCCTTTCTGCCTCAAGCCCTTCCATGGCTCCCTGTTGCCCTTGGGACAAAAAGCATCCTCTCCCCGTGGCCTTGGGCGCCTGGCGCCTGCTGCCTCCTCCTGCCCTTTCCGAGGTCCCACTTTCCACTCCAGCCATGCTGGACTCTGTGGTTCCCAGTCAGCTTGTTGGTTTACTCTTATCTTCCCTCCCTCCCTCCGTCCTTCTGCCTTCCACTGTGCCAATCACTCCCTATACATTTTCACATTTCATCTTCACAACAGAATGGCAAGGCAGAGACAATCACCCCCATTTTCCTGGCAAGAAAACAGGCTGGAGGCCAAGTGAGCTGAGCCTCAATCCCAGAACTCCTGGCTTAGCGCTCGCCACCAACCCCAAGGCCTGGCCCACCGGGGGCTTAGAGGCCAGGCATGGTCCCTTTCCAACTCTTTCCCTTATCTGAGCACCTGGCCCACATCCCCAGGTGCCAGCGGCAAAGAGGCGGAAGAGGGAAGGAAACGTTCTTACCGGTTCTCCTGGGAGGCCCTTGGTGCCTGGGGGGCCTGAGGGACCCGGGATGCCCTGCAGAGACAAGGCAAAGGTGACCTTAGGCCCTCCATGGCCTTCCCTGCCCTGCCTTGACTTCAAGCAAGCCATCCTAGTGTATTTGGGTCCTGTCCTCCCCCACCGGGTGACAGATGGGAAGGCTGAGACCCAGAGAAGAGGGGATGTGGTGGAGGGGCTTCAGTGCAGGGCGGGTGGGCAACCAGAACCTTCAGGGTTTCCACAGAAGGATAGGAACTTGGTAAAAGTGGTTATTATCCGCACCCCTGCCCCTACCCCACCAAAAGCCCCATGTAGAGAATTTCAAGAACTGGTGCTACTTACGGGAAAGCCTCGCGAGCCCAAGTGGCCTTGCTCACCAGCCACACCCTGGAAGCACATGTGGGGGTCATTACAGGCTCAGATCACAAAGCAGGGAGCAGGGAGGGGGCCTGCGGCTGGCCTGCTTGGCCTTGGCCTGACATACCTGCTGTCCAGGCCGGCCCGGTCTGCCCTGGGGTCCTGGAGGGCCCTGTAGGAAGCAGAGCACGTGAAGGTGGGAGAGGGTGCTTGGGAGGACCGTTCCCCAAAAAGGGAGCCCTCCACATGGGAGATAAAAGGAACCCATTTGAGGCCACGGAGTCTGGCCCCCTCTCTACGGCGCAGATGGGAAAACTAAGGCCTGACAAGGAGAGTGGCTCGCCACCGTCACCAGCTGCTCCAGGTGGAGAACCAAGGACCCCTTCCTAGGGATGGGGCTGCCAGAAGCAGTCTCGACTGTCAGGGACCTGGTGGGGTTTGGGGTCTGGGGAAGGGGTCCGAGGACATGTATGATCTCCCTCCTCCTTTTCTTGCTTTCTCTTCATTGGGCTTGCAGTGGGGGATCAGGAGGAGTGGAAGGGCTGACCTCTCAGAAAGAGCCCTGCAGCCTCCATGGGGCTCCCTTCATTGTCCCTAAGGGGCGTTGTTCTGAGGAGATGTGAGCCTTGTTCGTGATTCCTGCCCCAGTGTTGGAGGAGTGAGGAAGGGCAGGCCCTGGGGGTCGGTACCTTCAGGCCCCTGGACCCTTGCTCCCCAGCTGGTCCGTCCGGTCCTCGGGGGCCCTGGAATAGGAAAAAGGGACTAGCACACCGGACAGCAGGGGTCTCCCTCGGGCCGAGAACCAGGAAGGCGGGGCTGCTCTGAGCCTGGGGCCATACCCAGCACAAGCCCCGGCCCCCTCCTCCTCCCACTTCCCACATACTCCCCACTGAGGTGGTCACCCTCGTGCGGCACCTTCGAAACAGCTCTGCAGAGGCCGCAGCATGAGTAGACTCAGCTAGAGGCTGACGTTTCCAAAAGGGGGCTGGGGCACTAATAGCCCTGTTCAGAGAGACCTTGGGGGTCACCCAGCCCATCCATTTCACAGACATGGAGACTGAGGGCCGCAATTGAGTTACACGTGGCCACGTCCACACAGCCACCTCTTCAGACTCTGCTGCCACGTGCCCTTCCCAGAGCACACACGGGGCAGAAGCAGGTATGTGAGTCACAGCCCTTGGGGGAAACTGACAGAGCAGGACCTGGGAAGAACCTGCATGTCCTTCCCAGATGCGTGGAGCAGCCCTGTCTCTGGCCATAGGTACAACGAATGCAGCCCCGTTCACAGAGGAAGACCTGCCATGAGGCAGGGGCAGGCACAGGGCAAGACTGTGCACGAAGGGGTGGGAGTCAGGCTGCGGCTCCCCGGAGCCCTGGGCTCAGGCCTGAACTCTGACACAGGAGTCTTAGTCCCTGATTGCTGGGAGACCCCAGGGGCAGGTGGAGTCCACCCCCTACCCCACTGCACGGATGGGAATACTGAGGCCCAGCCAAGGGAAGTGACTTAGTTAAGGTCCCTAACACATTAGCTGCTCTCATCCCCCATGTGGGCTCCACCCACTGCCCCATGTGTATCCCTCCAGGGGTGCTCCCACAGAGACGCAGATGGGCTGGGGTCTCCTGGAAAAGACCCGTGGAAAACAAAGCGGGCTGTGTTCTCTAGAGGGTCTCAAGTGGTCTGTGTTGGGAGGACAGGAGTGTCCTGTGGAGGAGGCCGGCCCATCCTGGCCCAGGAGCCCAGGGGACCAGACCACAATACTCCCCCAGATAAAAGGAACTGGAGAAGTGTCTAGGTGGGGGAGGATGGGGAATGAGAAAACTAAATGAAGAAAAATCATTTCAAAATAGAACAAGGAAGGCCAGATACAGTGGCTCACGCCTGTAATCCTAGCACTTTGGGAGGCCGAGGCGGGCGGATCATGAGGTCAGGAGTTCGAGACCAGCCTGACCAACATGGTGAAACCCCATCTCTACTAAAAATACAAAAATTAGCTGGGTGTGGTGGTGTGTGCCTGTAGTCCCAGCTACTTGGGAGGCTGAGGTAGGAGAATCGCTTGAACCCAGGAGGCGGAGGTTGCAGAGAGCCGAGATCGTGCCACTGCATTCCAGCCTGGGCAACAGAGTGAGACTCCATCTCAAAAAAAAAAAAAAATTCAATGAATAATTGGACCAACAAAGTGAAAATTCCTCTTCTCAGCTGCCTGGAGCTCCCTATGCTTCAATCCCACACTGCAGCCTTAAAGAGCACCCCACCGATCAAATAATCCTGGAACAGGGAGCCACTGGGCAAGGCCAGGGCTCAGCTAGGAGATGCTGTTCTCAGCATCCCCAAGCCCAGAGCCTGGGGCCCATTGTGGGGTCCAGCCCTAAGCATTGGGCTGCTCAGAAAATGTGTCTGGGGACAAGTGACTGCTTCTCCCTGAGACTCAGTTTCTTTTTTCTGAAATGGGCACAAGAAATCTCTCCCTCAAGACAGGAGGCGATGCCCACAGGCAGCTCAGTGCCTGGCATGCAGAAAGTGCTTAAGAATGGCTAGTTCCATCCCTGCCAGGCTCTGCCAGAGGAGGCGGCAGGCTCCCCAGAGGCAGGGACATAGGAGTGGCTTGGGGAATCTGGGCACAGTCCCTTCCTCAGGCAGTTCATGCTATGCTATGCAAAACCAGTTGAGAGTTTTCACAGATTCAAGCTGAGGTTTGATGAACTCCTAAACAAGCCATCTCTAGTGGCCATTACTGGGCTCAGGTGCTAGCCCTAGCCTGTTGCTAGTTTGCTGTGTGACCCAGAAAAGCCCCACCTCCTCTCCAGGCCTCAGTCTCAGGCTCACATGGACACTGTCACACCATGTTATTAGACTTAACACTCGTGATCCATGGGCACAGGCCTGGCGGAGCTGGAGCCACATGGGGTGGGGCCGTGTCAGGTCATGGGAGCCGGGACAGGGGCTGAGCTGATGGCAGATAACTGAGCCCTCCTGAGGGATGATTTCTGACTCTGGGCTCTGTCTCTCACTAAGACATACACCTCCCTGGAAAGGGATAGCTCTGGGAGGGGAGTGGAGGCTCAGAGGTGTTGAGGGCTTGGTCTGAATCCCATAGCACCCTATTTATCCCAGGAATCAAAGGCTTTCAGGGAGAAAAGTTAAGTCATTAAAAAATAAGAGAGCAGAGCAGCCCCCGCAGGAGCAGTGAAAGCTGTTATCCTCCTTTTACAAGGAAAGAAACAGGCTCAGGATGGTGGTGAACTGGCCACAGCTAGGAAATGAGGGGCCAGAATTTGAGACCAAGTCAGCAGGACATCCATTTTTTTCACCACTACCTGTCACTGTTTTTCAGAAAGGGAATGAGCTCCCTGTCACCGGGAGTATACAAGTCAGGGCCCAGAGGAGCCTGCCAGGAAGGCTGCACACTGGGGCGTGGTATTGGAGAAGACAGTGTCTAAAATCCCTCTTATCTGAGAGAACTCACTATCCCAGCAGAGCACCAGGGAGCCTGGGAGAAGCTGGCCTGGCTTAAGAAAGAGGAGGAAGCAGTAGTGGGGCCACCAGTCGCCCTGTCTCCCCAACTCCACAGGGCAGGGAGAGGGACGAGAGCAGCCATACACTAACCCTTGCTCTAGGCCACTCAACAGTTCATCCTGCAAATCCCCCAGTCCTGCCGCCTACTTCCCTAAATGAACCCGGGCAGGCCCACTCCCACCCCGCCTGCTGGAGAGAAGCCTGGGTTTCTATCAGAGCCATGTGTCTGCTCTCCTGTATCTGCTCCTGAGGAAGATGTCCGTAGGCAGGTTGGGGGCTGCCCTCCAGCCAGGCCTGGGGTCAGGCTTGGTGGGGAGGAGCTCCTGCCTGGGGCAGAAAATCTGGCCAACCACAGCTCTTGTGAAAAAGGGGCCAATGAACAAGCGGGAAGAAGCGCGCGCCATCATGTGCTGCTGCCCTGCAGCCGGTTCAAGGTGCTCAGGAAGTGACTGAATCTCCGAAGCCAGCCCACCAGCTTCGTTCTGTTCCTCACCCATTTTACGGAGGGAGAGGCGAAGGCTCAGGGAGGGGAAATCAATGGCCCAAGGTCCAAGATCCAAGAGGAAGAGCCTGGATTCAGGCAAGGTCAGCTAAGCTCTAACACCCACAGGCAGGAAAAGGGTTGGCCCGAGGCACTGCAATCTTGGGGTCCTGATGACCCCCTCAGAAGGAGGAATTAAAGTCTCTCACCTGAGCAGGTGGGAGAAATGCTCTGAGAGGTTAAGAAACCGGCCTGGGGTTCCACAGCTGGGAACCGGGGGTGCTGAGACTTGCCGTAGGCCCATCTGACCCCAGAGTCCTCATTCTTTTCACTGGGGCTGGTGGGCCCAGGTTCTAGTCAGCATCCTCACCAACAACAGAGTACGAGAGCCTCCCTTGCCTCTGGCCATGAACCCTCAGTGCTCATTCTTCCTCAGGTGGGCGGTGGGGGGAGCGGCGCAGGAAAGCAGGCAAGGCCTTGCAGACCTCCAGGCCCATCCCCCTTGGCACATATGGGGAAACTGAGGCACAGAGAGCCACAAGGCCTTGCTAAGGGCACAGGGCAAACCAGGAGCTGATCAGGACTTGCCCAGAGTCAAGCTCTTTCACAGGCACGGTAGGTGCCTCTGTAGGTTCCCCACCCTCAGTCACCCCATCTAGGAGGTGGCGAAGGGCAGCCTGGAGGTGGCGAAGGGCAGCCTGTTCGGCAGGAGACCCAGGGGGCTGATCTCACAGGTTGTGCATTCCTGACAAACCCAGTGGGGAGAGGGACTCATGTTCCTGATGCTCCCCTCCCGGCTGGGGAGACTTTGACATGGTTGGAAGTCTGGATTTCGGAGCCCAGTGAGTTGAGGAGATCTCAGCCTCGCACCTGAGGCAAGGCAGGGGGCTTGGGCCCATGCAGCTCACCCTCTAGGGAATCCAGCTTTCTGGGGCAGGAGGGGAGGTACAGAGGATCTGGATGGAGCCCGGCTGCCCTTGGGCCAGGGCCTGTTTGAAGAGACCCAGAGGACATGGACACCGGAGGGACCCTGCCGGGCCAGAGGAATGCCTTTTAATCTTCCCTCTTCCAGGCCGGCTGCTCAGGCCATCTGGTTTGGGGGAAATTGTAAAACCACTTGAAATCCAGCCAAGAGGAGAATAATAATCACAGATCACCCATATGGAGCTTGGGTATCAGGCCTGGGCTGCCGGCACTACCTGCATCATCTCTCTTTCTCTTTACAGTAAGGCTGCATGGCCCCACGCCTGTATACCTATTGGTGGCAGACCATCCTGTCAACCCTCCCTGTGTGATTAAAAATAAGGCTGAATTCAGTATGCAAATGAGCCAGATTCCCTGGGTTCAAATCCCAGCTCTGCTACTTTTTAGCTGTGCAACTTGAGGTAAGTGACTCAACCTCTCTGTGCCTCTCTGGGAGTGGAGTGGAGGCTTGGAGGTGTTCAGAGCTTGGGCTGAATCACATAGCACCTAGTTTATCCCAGGAATCAAAGGCTTTCCGGGAGAAAGGTTAAGTAATCCAATAATAAAATCATAATAAATAAAATAAGAATACAATGGGAATGAGAATAGCACCTACATGACAGGGTAGTGTTGAGGATTAAATGAGTTAATGTGTGTGACAGACAGTGTCTGGCATAGAGTAAGTGCTGGCGATTACTCCGAGCGACGGTGCTCAGGACAGCCCTGTTTAAAACCCCCTGCAGCCTCCCACTGCCCTTGGAATATAGCTGTGGCTTTTGAGGCCCTGCCTCGCTTGGTGCCTGCTAAGTCCCGGCCCCATCCCTCTCCCTCGTCCCTCTGTTGACCCTGAGGATCCCTAAACATCCACCTCCTGTATCACCTTCGGGCTTTCCCCTGCCAGTTCCCTGCTGGGAAGCTGGCATCAGCTCAAGCACTGCCCTCTCCTAAAGTCCTTCCTTAGTACCCTGCCCAGGTAGGGTCCTCCTCTGGGCTTCCAGTACCAGGCTGGTACTTCCTCCGTCCATGTGCTGATGACCTGTATTTTATCACCTGCGTCTGCCAAGTGGTTTGATTCACTTGTTGACTGACTCACAAGGGCAGGCAGGAGTCATGTCTGTCCTGTTCACCACAATACCTGCAGAGCCTCCAAGTGTCCACCACAGTAGGCGGACACACAGTAGGCGCTAAATAAGTGCTGGTTGAATACATGAATGAACAAAGAGCTGGTACCAGAGAGCCCGACTGTGCCTGGTGGATAGCAAGACTCAGACATGAGTTGGAAAGAGGGGTGGGGTCCCGCCCGCAGAGCCAGGTCCAGGGTGAGCCTGGAACCTTGCCTCGTGCTGCAAAGGTCACAGATCCCAGAGCTGGGCTGGGGGCAGAGACCGGGCAGTCTCTGGCAGGTGGCCCTGTTCCAAGTGTGCCCTCTCCCACTGGCATCAGCCCCCAAGAGCTGGGCTTGACTTACCCGACGTCCCTTCGCTCCCCTCATGCCTGGTGGGCCTCGAGATCCTGGAGGACCCTGGGAAGAGGAGAAGGAGTTTGGAGAAGCCCCTTTTTAGGAAGTGAGAGCACATGGTGGGGCTGGGAGTGTGGGGCAAAGCTTGAAGGCCTGCAGCCCTCAGACAGGCATGTTCAGAAACTGCCAGGGCCCCAGCAGCCTCCACATGGCAGGACTGAGCACCTGGCTCATTGGGGAAAGCAGCAGGCGAGCCACAGCCTCAGACACAGCCAATGCCCTGGGCCATAGGGGGATGGGCCTCGACCTTTCCTAGGAGTCTGGGGAGTGGGGAGAAGGCTCCCTGCATAATATTTTCTTCTCCTTTTCCTCAAAATCAATAATGAGAAGATACGATGCCATTCATTCATTCATTTATGTATTTATTGAGAGAGGATCTCACTCTGTGGCCTGGGCTGGAGTGCAGTGCACCCTTGAGCTCCGGGGCTCGAGTGATCCCCCCTCCTCAGCCTCCTGAGGAGCTAAGACTGCAGGCATGCACCACCATGCCCAGCTAATTTTCTCATTTTCGTGGAGACAGGGTCTCACTATGTTGCCCAGCCTGATCTCAAACTCCTAGACTCAAGTGATCCTCCTGCCTCAGCCTCCCAAAGTGCTGGGATTACAGGTGTGAGCCACTGTGTCATCTACAATGACATGTATAACAAAAGGTCTCCTCAAATCCTCGTCTACCTTTCTCTCCCCCATCACACAGGCGAATCTGGTGACCCAAGTTCTGTCCCTCGCCTCCACCCTGACACCCAACATTTTCCTGAATATTTTCCCCCAGGGAAAAGAGGAGGAGGAGGAAGAACTGAGAACACAGGCCCGGGGTGAGCTTGGGAGGCAGAGGGGGCAGAGTGGGAGAGGATCAAGAAGGAGAGAAGGAGGGGGAGAGGCAGAGGCAGAGAAGTGGGTGGGGTGGCATGAGAGGGGAGCAAGGCCCAGCCACAGGCACATGCGCAGCCATCTCAGTTTTGATGAACAGACAAGAGGAGCAAGAGAGGCAGGTTGAGAAGGCGAGGAACCAGGGCCAGTTTAGTTCTTGGAATTCTCAGCACCTGGCCTGGCACAGGTGCACTACAGGCACTCAGGAATCTGTTGAATGATCAAGGAGCACACGAACTGAAGAGGGCAGAGGGCGGGAAGGGAGGGAACGCAGGAGAAGATGGGAAGCAAGCCACGCCTCTGCCTAATGTCTCCCCCGCCCCCACCCCAATTCCAGGCCCAGCTTAAGAGACCTCAAGCGGCAACTTCATCCAGCGGCCAGCCAGGACCCTCTGCCAGCTCCAGGAGCCTCCCAGCTCCTGCAGCGATTCTCGGACTGGGTGTGCTCCTTTTGCAAGGCAGAGCCAGCCTCGTCCCTCCTCTGAATACCAGGGAGAGGCCCAGCCCCATTTGGGGCCTCAGAATGAACTCTTGATGTTCCCATTTCCCTCTCCCCATGGCTTCCAGGGGTGGGAACCCAGCCGCTATCACCCGGCAGACCCTCCAACAGCTGCTGCGGAGGGGCTGGGTCCCAGGCTGACCGTTCGTCAGCAGAGCAAGCAGGGTGTGGACCCAGGCTTGGCCCCATAAAAGGCAGATCTGACTCCTGGATGGTGGAGAACACAAAGACTGGGTGAGAATGGGCCATTTTATAGAGTGATCTCAGAGCTCAGAAGGCATGCAATGCACCACTGGGAAATTTTGGGAGCCAAGTCTCTACATCAAGGCATAGATTCCTGAAAAGAGCAGGCTGTAGCACTGGAGAACCTGGGCTCACATGCCAGTTCAGTTACTTACTAATTGTGCCATTTTAGGCATGTTACTTCAACTCACTGGGCCTCAGTTTTGTCATCTATAAATGGGGATAGAAGAGTCCGTACCTCCTAGATATTCTAGAAGATGAAGTGACAAAGTCCTCAGGAAAAGGTAGCTGCCTGCTCTTGCAAGGCAGGAGGAGGTCAGAATTGAATGCTAGACCCAACTCTGGTCACTGGGTGACCCTGGGCAGATTATTATCCTGGGGATAATAATCTTGATGGATCTCAATGTGCTATCAGACAACATGGAGGTGAAAGTGATTGATAAAGTGGGAAAATGCCAATCAGGTGCGAATAACATCACCAGAAACGTCACTTTTAATGGTAGTAGCCTTACTAATAATAGTGGCAACTATTATCTCTAACAAATAGTTATTACCACTCATTAAGCCATAGTTACGCAGGAGGGTTACGAGGCCCCACATCATGCAGTGCACCATTTCTCATGACAATTTCATACTGCAGGTGGCATCATGCTGACTTACAAATGGGGAAACTGAGGGTCTGAGAAGCTATGAATGTTGCCAACAATCCCGCAGCTGGCAAGTCGGGGAGCCAGAATTTCACCCCCAGGTATCTGATTCTGAAGGTGGTTTTCTGGGCCTCTGTGTTAGCCAGCTTCCCCAGTGTTACTGGGGGCAGCTTGCTGGCCAGGAGGAACCCCAAGAGACCCAAGAGACCAGCCCCATACCATAGCAGACGGGGGCCATGGCAACCTTGGGATCAGAAAGCAGCAGCAAGTGACCGTCTGATTTCACCAAGCCTGAGCCAACCCACTGAACAGGGGGAAGCACTGAGGAGATGGGGCGGGATGGGAGGCGAGTGGAGCCAGGGGGGCGACGGATTCAGAAGAGGCCTCCGCCGCCTTCTCTGCATCGGCCTGAATATCCCCACTCTTTCCCCATCTCCCACCGGCCTTCCATTTTGTCCCAGTGACTCCTTTCCCAGCTTTCCTCCTCCCACTAGAAAGATGGGGAGACTGAGGCCAGGACGGCTGAGGTTCAGGGGTGCCGGGGGTAGAACTTGATGATGTACCCCCAGCAACCTTGCACTCATGCTTCGGCCCTACTCTGAACACCCCCCATGCTGAGGGCTCCAATCACTCCATCTCTGACCACTGGGAGGGAGGCTGGGCCCTTGCATTCCAAGCTGGGTGCCTCGGCCAGCCGTGCCAGCCCCCCGACCAGAATGCTGGTCCTCTGACTCCCTGCTTCTACTCCAACAGTCCCACTTCCACATTGCCAGCTCCTCCAGCCCTGGGCCAGACATGACTTTTCCTTCTTCTCATGAGCAGGGCAAAAATATGTCACTGGGAGCCCAGAGTGCTGGCTTCTGCTTCCAACTGTGCTCCTCAAGAACGTTCCGACTTGTCCAAAGAACCATGAGGATGGACAGAGTCCCCCCGTGCTGGTGCCTTCTCCTCTGGATGACGGTCACCTATATCCAGGCCTCTCACCCTTGGACTAGTCCATCCCTCTCCCTCCTCAGCCCCTGGTGTGGCCTGGCACAGAGTAGGTGCTCGATAAAATCTGTTAATGATGGAGAAAATGTTTATACTTGACAGCCCCCTCTAGACAGTGAGAGTCTTAAGAGCTGGATCTCTTTCTTACCATTTTTGTACCTCCAGGGAGGAGCGTATGCTAGCACACAGTAGGTGCATGAAAAAGTGTAGGAGCTGAGTTGGCCTTGCTTCCCTAATCATAGTAGAAACAGGTTTATGCGAGCTTCCCTTGGGTTCAAACCATGAAAGGCTTCCGGGTCCTTCCTCATCAGACCCCAGGGAACTCCTCAGTCTGGGCTTTGGAGACACCCAGGCAACCTGAGCTCATTGCTCCTCAACCCCGCCTCCGGATCTGTGCCTGGGCTGGTCCCTCTACCCCCACACCCTCCCCACCTCCCCAAAGCCTACCTCGGACTGGGTTCCCAGCCCTGAGCCCTGGCTTTGGCTGAAGCAAATGCCCTTTCCCAGTTTCCATCCTCCATTGGCAGAAACTGAGGGATCTGAAGCAGGTTCTACCTGCTCCAAATGAGAGCAACTCCACCTCTACCCTCTGCACATCACCCCTGGGGAGGAAAAGGGGCTCCTGAACTTGAGTGCTCCTGGCCGCACCCTTCCCCTAGCTCTCCCAGCCTCTCCCACCACTCTGCCTTGAGAGCCTCAGGAATATCCCTGCTTCCTCAGTCGTCACGAGAAGCCCAGGTCCCTGAGGACCCTCAGCTCTGTTTGTCCAGCATTTCTCATCTTCGTGCCTGCTTCCTCCATAACAGACATCACTTATTGGGTTCTATCTACCCTGCCCCCCATACCAGACTACACGCTCCAAAGGAAGGGCCCATTTTCTGCCTTTCCTGCTGCCACATCCCCAGCTCCTGGAACTGCCGAAACCCCATCTCTACTAAAAATACAAAAATTAGCTGGGTGTGGTGGCACACGCTTGTGATCCCAGCTACTAGGGGGGCTGAGGCATGAGAATCTCTTGAAACCGGGAGGTGGAGGTTGCAGTGAGTGGAGACTGAGCCCCTTCACCCAGCTCCTGAAACTCCTCACAAGCACTTATCGCTCAGCAACTGCAGAGTGAATGAGTGAATGGACAAAAGCAATAATGCTGCTAATAACCAAAATGCTCCCAAGGAACAGACACCATTAGCCCCATGCTTCCATTTAACCCCATGATCACACTATCATGACCATGATTATTTTTTCTGTTTTTCAAATGAGCAAAATTCAGGCTCAGAGAAGTTAAATGATCTGCCCCAGGATTACAGTCAGAGAGTGGTGTAGCTGGGATTCTACCCAGGTCTGTCTGATTCTGAAGCTTGAACTCCTAACCCTTATTCTTTTTCCCTCTTCTCTTGTCTTCTTTCTCTTCTCTTCTCTTCTCTCTCTTCTCCTCCTTCCTTCCTTCCTTCCTTTCTCTTTCTTTCCCTTTCTGTCTTTCTTTCCTTTTTTCCTCCTTTCTTTCTTCTTTTTCTTTTCTTTTCCTTTCTTTCCTTTCTTCCTCCCCTCCCAGCCTCCCTCCCTCTTTTTTTCTCTTCCCTTCTTTTTTTTTTTTTTTTTTCGAGACGGAGTCTCGCTATGTCGCCCAGGGTAGAGTGCAGTGGCCGGATCTCAGCTCACTGCAAGCTCCGCCTCCCGGGTTTTTACGCCATTCTCCTGCCTCAGCCTCCCGAGTAGCCGGGACTATAGGCGCCCACCACCTCGCCCGGCTAGTTTTTTGTATTTTTTAGTAGAGACGGGGTTTCACCGTGTTAGCCAGGATGGTCTCGAACTCCTGACCTCGTGATCCGCCCGTCTCGGCCTCCCAAAGTGCTGGGATTACAGGCTTGAGCCACCGCGCCCGGCCCTCTTCCCTTCTTTCTCTTTTCTTCCTTCCTTCCTTTTCTTTTCCTTTCTTTCCTTTCTTCCTCCCTCCTGCCCTCCCTCTCTCTTTTTTTCTCTTCCCTTCTTTCTCTTTCTTTCTTCCTTCCTTCCTTCTTTTCTTTTCCTTTCTTTCCTTTCTTCCTCCCCTCCTGCCCTCCCTCTCTCCTTCCTTTTCTTTTCTCTTCCCTTTCCCTTTCTCTTTCTCTCTTTCTTTCTTTTCTTTCTTTTTTTCTTTCTTCCTTTCTTTCTTCCTCCCCTCCCTCTCTCTCTTTCTTTCTCCCCTCTTCCTCTTTCTTTCTTTCTTTCTTTCTTTCTTTCTTTCTTTCTTTCTTTCTTTCTTTCTTTCTTTCTTTCTTTCTTTCTCTCTCTCTCTCTCTCTCTCTCTCTCTCTCTCTGTCTCTCTCTCTTTCTTTCCTTTTTTGAGACAGGGTCTAGCTCTATCACACAGGCAGAGTGCAGAGGCACGATCTTGGCTCACTACAACTTCTGCCCCCTGGGTTCAAGCGATTCTTGTGCCTCAGCCTACTGAGTAGCTGGGACTACAGGCATGTGCCACCACACCCAGCGAATTTTTGTATTTTTAGTAGAGACAAGGTTTCGATCTTGAACTCCTGGCCTCAAGTGATCGGCCTCCCGAAGTACTGAGATGACAGGTGTTAGCCACCACACCCAGCCACCTAACCCTTATCTGACAGTGGTTTGAGCTTAGGGATCATGAGGGCTTTGCTTACCTGGGGTCCAGGTTCTCCAGGGGTCCCCATACCACCTGGCATTCCAGGATGACCCTGCCAAGAGAGAGAAGAAAAAGGAGGAATCAGCTATGGAAGGTGCCCCTTCCTCCTTCAGTCCCATCTCGGTCAACTCAGCCCCAGTATAAAGCCAGGAGGACAGCAGCTAGGCCTCCTGGACAAAGAGGGAGCTGGTCATTCTGAAGGTCCTGGGTAAGCGGTTGGTGGAGGACAGCAGAGCTGTCACTCAAGGCTGCAACAGGAGAGGGCAAGAGGATGCAGACTTACTCCTTACCATCGACCCCTTGGGTCCAGGCACGCCTGGGGGTCCCATCATGCCACGATCACCCTGTGATGGAGACAGCAATGCAGGCAGGTCACGGCTATGGCTGTGGGGTGGCTCTGTGGGAGGCAGGTGCAGAGGGCCATCCAGAGGCTCAAAGAGAGGTAGGGGTTTGCTCAAGGTCTCTAGAGGGTCCCTGTCTAGTTCACGGCCACATCACCCAAGTGGGGATCTGGGATTTCACTCAGAGGAAGCCAAGACCTCTGGCAAGCCCCGGAAGGCCTCAGCATCCCCTGTAGCGGGCCACGCAGTGAATTTCCCTCCAAGGATGGTCCTGATTAAGGAAGGTGCTAATTACATTGTCCCCTTTGATCCTGGCCCACATCATGTTGGTCCTTATTAGGCCTGGCATCCCCTGGGCTAGGCTTGCTGAGGCAGAAACCGCAAGAGAAGGGGTGTCTTTCACTCTCCTCACCCCCTTTCCAAACCTAGATGAGATGCTAGAGAATCAGAGACATAACTCATTCCCTCTCGAGCAATCCAGACACACTGGGCAGAGTTGGCAGAAGGTAGGTGCTCTGGGTTCGAATCTTGGCTCTGTTTTTATGAGGCCCTGTTTCTTGTATCTGCCCAGCCAGTAAATATTTATGGAGCACCTACTATGTGTCCAACACTATCTGCAAGACTCTGAATATACAGTGGTGAGCAGGCCTGCTCCCATGGAGCAAGGCACTCAGAGGGTTGTAGGAGACACAGTGCAGTGAGGGTGGGGGTCATGGTGCTAAGGTGTTATCACTGGGGGACTTGACCCACTGGGGGCAGAGCTGGTCAGGGAAAGCTTCCCTCGGGAAGTCGCTCTTGACCCAAGAGCTGAAGGATAATGAAGAGCATCTGAGCAAAAAGGGTGGAGGCAGATGGGGATGGGAAGAGTGCCTTTGGCCAAGGGAATGGCACAGGCAATGATTTGTAGGTGAGAAGGGACATGGGACATTTGAGCAACAGCAGAAGGCCAGAGTTGGCTTTGATGTTGCGCTATCATTATGTAAGATGCTACCACTGGAAAAAACAGGGTGAAGGGTACTATTTTTTGCAACTTCTTGTGAATCTGTCATTATTTCAAAAGAAAAAGTTAAATTTAAAATTTCAAGACAAAAAGTTGAATTTCAAAGGAGGAGGAGCAGAAGGGGAAGGAGGAGGAGGGGGAAGCGAGGGAGGAGGAGGGGGAGAAAGGCAGAGGCCTGAGGGTCTGGGCCACATAGAGTGATACAGTGAGGCACAAGAGGAGCCTGGAGAATTAGGCGGGGCCAGACTTGGGGGGATACTTCCTCCCTCTGGACCTCAGTTCCTCCATCTATTCAATGGGAATAATATTGGTTCTCCCAGAGGGCCTGCTCTGGGGATCGGATCAACCCATACAAAGGAAGGCAAGTGCCTCCAAGGCCCTTGGTGGGAGCTGGGAGCCAACAGGAGGCAGAGTGTCTTAGTGAGCAAAGCGTAACTAACCTTTGGCGATGAACCTGGTTCAAATCTGAGCACTGCCACTTATTATCTGGGTGACCTTGAGTAAGTCACCTCCCCTATTTGAGCTTCTGTTATCTCATCTAAAACAGAGGCTTAGCAAGGCAACTTCATCCTTCCTCTTTGTAAAGATGAATCCCTGCTCTCGTCCACCCCGGGCAGGGCCAGTGGGCAGCCGTGAGGAGCTCAGGTCACACGTATTCGCTGGTTGTCACACAAAAGTCTAACTGTGCTTGAGGCTGATGACAGGAGGGCAGGGATGGAACCCCAAGGGATGCCAAGAAAGGGAACAATGGCTCTTGGCAGGCTCAGAATGCCAGGTCAGGAGAGAGGCTAGGGGAGGGAAGTCTGAAATCCCCAGGTCAAAGGGCCTCTTCACCTTTCTAAATTTTCAAAACACAAGCTCTAATTGTTTATCTGATCCCCTCAATACCACTTACCTTTTCTCCCACGATTCCTGGCTCCCCGACCAGACCAATGAATCCCATAAATCCCTATGAGACACATTAACGAAAGCAAGAGAAACAACGTGAATCCGGGGACCCAGCCTGCCTGCTCCTTCCCTTGAAGCTCATCTCCCAGCGGTCTCCCGCCCGTGCCTGGTCACCCAGCCAGCATGCGGCTGTGCCGGGGAGAGCGCTGCCTCTCTCTGGGCACCATTCTGACTTCCCTCACTCCACCAGATGGTTCTGATTTTGAAGCCAAGCCGTGGGGCCGCTGCCAACATCCCTGGGAGCGCCACACATTCTTCCCGCGCCAGAAGCAGGCTGGGAGGCTGCCACGTTTGGAGAGCTGGGGTTGGGGCGGGGGGTGGCCCTTAAGCTGAGCTGGGAAGAGGCCATCTGTGCCCATCTTTCGGGGCTCTGGGGCTGTTTCAAAGAGTGAAACAAACCCTCTGGCTGGGATAGAAATACCGTAACAGCCTCCGCCAAGAGAACTGATTGGAATCAGGGAGGCGGAGGCCTCTTTACCGTCTTCTGAAAGGCCGTCTTGCCTGTTTCTGAAAGGGTGCACACACAGACACACGCTGTGGCTCCCGCTGCTCTGCTGAACTCCGCTGGGTGACAACTTGCCTCTGGGTTCCAGGGGGTCTTTCTAGGTGGCCCCAGCCCTTGCCATCTCCCTGAGCAGGCAAACACGCACACACGCAGCGAGGGTGGACAGCCAGGAGGGGTCACCGAGGAAGGCCCACCAATTTCTTATTCAGGCCCTACTTTCTTCCCTGCTAAGGAAAATGCAACTGGGTGGGGAGGGCCTTGTGTGGTTCAGGAGTGCAGAAGTGGCTTTGGAAGAACCCAGATTTGCAGCCAAGAGTGAATTAGGAAAGACGGAGGGATGAGTGGATTTCTTCCACAAAATGCGCTCCCTGTCCCCCAAACCCTGGCCAGAGTAGAATGAGACCTTGGGCCAGGAATAGGCCAGAGGTTGTGTACTCAGGCAATAAAGCCGGTCCAGCTGTCAGTCAACTACAGTGAGAGCGTTACCTCTGAGATCCACACTTTCTTATCTAAAGACAGTTTTAAAGTGGTCACTTCAGCAAGGGCCACACGTGTCTTGCTGCTGCAGCCTGGGACGGCAGCTCTGGTTGTGTGGCTCCAAAGACCATGCACCTTCCCCTCCAGCCCAAGGCCTCCAAAGCATGTGGCTGTGAACAGGGCCCAGATCTCCTGTACATCCCAGCACCACCCTGGCACTACACATGGTGGGTCCTGGGCCTGCCTCTAGTTCCCTGGGCTCAGAGACCTTTCTGAAGTATAAGGTAAGAGGGATGAGGTACTAGGTATGAGGTCACAGCTAACATGTCACAGAAAATAATCAAATATTTGATTTTTGCAATAACTTAATTTTTAAAAATTAATTAGAACATTTTCCAAGTGATAGCAATATTATAACAGCTTGAACATATTGAGCACTTCCTGTGTGCCAAGCCCTGTACCAGGCACTTTATGTCACTGTCATTCAGTCTTCAGGTGTGTGGGTTCTGGGCAAATCAGTCTCTCAGAGCCTCATCTGCAGAATGGGGGACAATAAAGGTACCTCCCTAACTCCTGGCGCTGTTCTGAATACGGGAGATGGCGCACGATGCGTAGAGGTACTTCATACATGTTCGCTCTTTCCCATCCCCTCTTAATTTATTTTACAAGGGCACAGGGGTAAGACAGAGGCCTGAGCTTCCCACAAGGGAGCAGTCAGACATTTAGAGGATGCCGAATGAAGGGAATAAAAACTGCTCTGTTAAAAGGCCCCTGCCTGATTGGCCCAAAGAAACAGAAATTTCATAGCTACTTTAAATTTATGAGATGTTGGGTCCTGGAAGGCAAGCAGGTCATAAACCTCAAACAAGAAGCCAAACAGGATCCTAATGAATAAGAGCCATACAGCAAGTGCCCCATCGCCCAACCCGCACCCCTGAGACCCCCCTTGGGGTACCGTCCCAGAACATCCTGGCAGGCCTGTTCTTGAGGCCGGTCCAGAGAGGCCAGGCCCCGAAGTCCAGGCAGGTCAACGGAGAAGCAGCTCTGAAAGCTGCGGGCATGGCTGGCTCCTCTCAGGTTGGCAAGGCGGGCACAGGAGGAGGCAGCATTGTTGCCCACAGCGGGCACTGCACAGGCGGGATCCGGGTCCCCAGTTTTGGGGAGGAGGCTAGCCTGGTCCTCACATTGCCTACAGATAAAGGGCCATTGTCTGCTATGGGAGGTTTTCTTTCTCCTCTCATATGCTAGGCCTTGGGGATACAACTGAGAATGAAAGGGCTATGGATGCTGAGCTGCACTAGACAACTCAGTGTGATGTGTTTACCTGCGTGGCTGCCCCTGGACGGGGCGTCTTGAAGGCAAGACCCATGCCCCGTCCCCAGCACCTCAACCAGGGCCTGGCAAGCAGTCTGTGCTCTGTTAGAGACATGCCAGGGCTCAGGAAGTCAGCGAGTTTTCAGCCCTCGAGGCAGGCATTGGGAACCCAGCAGACCTCAGTGTCAGTCTTGCCTCTGACAGTGATGTTACTGCCTGTGAGATCTTGGACAAGTTACTTAACTTCCCAGAGCCTCAGTTTCCTCATTTGCAAAATGAGGATAGTAATACTGACTGCCATAGACGATTGCGTAGATAGCATTTGGCACACAGTCTGGTACCTAACAGGTGACTAATGAATGTCACTGTTATTGGGTCGTTGCAAAAGTAATCCCAGTTTTTGCCATTATAATGGTAAAAACTGTGATTACTTTTGCACCAACTCAATACTATGATTACAAGGAGGTCCCGTGGTGTGAGCTTCAGAACTTTCCCAGGGATCCTCTGATTCTGCAGTGAACAGAAAATGCCTGCCCTTTCACTGTGCCCACATGGGGTGGGGGCCAAGGGAATGGCTGGCATGGTACCTCCATGTGCCTTACAGCAGCCACAGGGTTCCAGCTCTGCCTCCTTCCTGCTACTGTCCAAGCTGCCTGGGCAGCAAGCTGGGCGCTCTGCTGACCAAATGAGCCTGGGCTGCTCCAGGCGAGGTTCCCACCCCTCCTGGGCCTGGTTCTGCCACTATCCCACTTGGTGATCTTGGTCAAACCTGCTTCTCCTCCATAAATCCCAGATTGCCAACATGGAATCGAATCTGGGGGTTCTAAACCTGGGGTCTCTGTCAGACTCTATGAACAGAATTCAGAGGGTATATCAACTTGAATGGAAAAAAATTAAAACTCTTATTTTCATGAACCTCTAATTGAAATTTACATGTGCCTCAAATATGAGTGTAGGCAACAAACCACAGTAGTATTACAAGGACCTGGGACTGTCCCAGAAAGTGACATGTCACATTACCATCATTGCTGCAGAGATCTCAAAATACATCACTAAGGCTTGGCATTACTTTAAAATTGAGGCCGCTGTTACACTTGCTGCTAGAACTCATTATTTAATGCATTGCCAAAGAAGCATATATATGACTATATTAAATGTTAACATATTTTCATAATTGCATTTCTATATAATCAGTTTCCTTTGTTTTTAATTTTAGGCATTTACAAACTCTATTCTGAGAAGGGGATCCTTGGGCTTTTCCAGCCTGGCAGAGAAATCCAAGGCACAAAAAATGGTTAGGACTCTTAGATACAGTGATTTCCAAGGATGTTTGTGTTCTGACTTCCAAGACCCTGCATATCTATTTCCCGAGGGCCCTACCATTAGCATAACTATGAAATTGAATTTGCTGATCAAATTGCCCTTTTTTTTTTTTTTTTTTCCAATCAGGAAATATATCCAGGCCACGGCAGCCTTTCCAAACTCCTGGGCTTCCCACAGAATGCGCTCGAATGTCACTGGAAAGAGTTCAAAAATCCAGGCCTCCCCCTGCTTTAATTCCTTTCTTCCCCCAACAGATGTTGCAGGCCTGGTGAGGAAGCCCATCGTGTGTGACTCTCACGCCACTGACAGGGTTTCGCAGTGCGGCCAAATCCCTCTATGGCCATCCCGAGCATCAGTCGTTCCAGCTTGAGGAAGCCCCTTCCAGAAATGAGCTCCATATTTAAAGGAGTGGAGGAGATGAACACCTCTCCACCTCTGAGCCCTGAGGTTAAGCTTTCAGGAGGCCCCAGGGCTGGGCAGGAAGGACTGAAGCTGTCCGTCCGCCCATCACTCAGAGCTGTTTCTCTGGACTTTAATTGAAGGTCGTGATCCTCAAACCTCCATTTTAATGACTAGCTGCAACCTCTTCTCTTCTTCAGACCTTGACCAACCAGCCAGAGCCACTGGTTTGGATTTCATCTTCCATATAATTTAGGGATGCCTAGACCAACGGCCTTTGGCAAGTGGTAACACTTCTCTGGCCTTTGGCTTCCTGATCTATAAGCTGATGGGAACACGAGCAACGACTGCCAAGGGCTCCTCCAGTTTTAACGTCCTGGGGGAGCAGTCACATAACCTCTTTGGGCAAATGCACCAAAAACCTGTGTGTAGAGTCAGGCTGTGGGAAAAAGCTGTCATGACTCTGATCTACGCCTTTCTCATTTAGAGGCTTCCCTGCTCTGAGGGTCACCGTCCACATCCATCAAAGGGGTAGAGGACTGAACCTTCCTCGGGAGTTGTTCTGAGAATTACACGAGGTGGTGCCTGGAGGGTGCTGGGCAAAGGGCTTGGCACAGAATAAGGGCCCAAGAAAATGGAGCCACTCATTCAGAGACCGTTGCTAACTAACCTGCTCTCCCACAGGCCCTGGCCGACCAGGATCTCCCGGTTCCCCCTGCAAAGAGACAAAGAGGAGGATGGATTAGGATGGGAGATGAAAGTCTAGACCTCCTGGGGAAGTCCCAGGCCTGCTGGCCTTAGTTGCCATTGGTGGGGATGAACCAGGGATCTTATCTCCAGTGTGTGGTCTTGGAGACCCCCAACAAATGGGGCAGAGTCAAAGGGGTACTTGGACAGAACCTCAAGCAGACATGACTCTAGTCACCCACTCCCTCTGAGGGGGCCTTGGCTTACTCAGCACCCAGATGTATATGTCTCATCTAGGTCCTTCAGAAGCCCACTGCATTTTGTGGAGGTGGAAAATGAGGCCCAGAGAGGTGAAGTGACCTGCCTGAGGTCACACAGTGAGCCAGAAGTAGGGCTACAACCGAAACCTTGGTCTGCCCGGTTGAAATGCACATTCCAAGCCAGATGCGGTGGCTCATGCCTGTAATCCCAGCACTTTGGGAGCCCGAGGTGGGCAGATCACCTGAGGTCAGGAGTTTGAGAACAGCCTGGCCAACATGGAGAAACCCCGTCTCTACCAAAAATACAAAAATTAGCTGGGTGTGGTGCTGCATGCCTGTAATCCCAGCTACTTGGGAGGCTGAGGCAGGAGAATTGCTTGAACCCAGGAGGTGGAGGTTGCAGTGAGCCGAGATTGCACCACTGTACTCCAGCCTAGGTGACAAGAGAGAGACTATCAAAAAAAAAAAAAAAAGAAAGAAATGCATGTTCCCACTGCATCAGGCTGTCCTATCGCAGGAAGAGCAGGGACATGGGACGTCAGGGCACCAGGGTCCTAGACCTCAGCACACCAGAGCTCTGCTACCAGCTCACAGGTGGCTGGGGTGAGTCCCATCTCTGCTCTGGGCTCAGCTGCCCCAGGTATAAAGAAGGGAAATCAGACTCATTTGTCTTCAAGGCTCTGTCCCACTTTCACATTGGGTGGCCTATCTCGGCCTTGTCTGTCTGTTTTGTCCCATGCTGAGGTGGCTCCTGCTCCTCAGGCGGCCACAGCGCCCCAGTCTCCCCACAGCAGACCTGTGGGATAAATCCACACAAGCGATGTCACCACTCCCACCACAGAAACCCAACTGGTATCTGAGGGAGAGAGGCCGAAACCTCAGACGGCAGGACATGAGCTCGGGACTAGCCAGGAGTTTGGCGCATACAGGGATGTGGCTTACTGCGAGCCTGAGTGGAGCCTCCTCCCCCTTCAGCTCCTCTCCGGACCTCATGAAAACTGGAGGGGCCAGGACAGATGCGTGGGCCATTTCCCCAGAAGGGAAGTAGCTGTGGATGACCTGGGCTCCCCCGGCTCTATCCTAACCTCCTGTGGGTTTGCCCATCTGTAATCTTGACCCGATAATCTTTTGCCCAGAATGGCTAGGAAACTCCAACTCAAGGAGAGTCCTTGGAAAACTATTAAGTGAGGCTGCCCATGGGCTGAGGATCATTACTGTCCCACCTTGGGCCAGGTCTTTTTTGATAATATTTTTTAAAAACCCTATTAATATATGTACTATCTATTTACTATGCAGAATAGGGAAAATATAGAGGTCCACAGAAGAAAATGAAAATCTCCTATTGTCCCACCACCCAGAGATAATCCCTGTCCACTTTCTAGCCTCTGCTCTATGCGTAAAGAAACAGGGTGCCATGTTGGCCAGGATGGTCTCAATTTCTTGACCTCATGATCTGCCTGCCTCAGCCTCCCGAAGTGCTGGGATTACAGGTGTGAGCCACCGCACCCGGCCAGCATGGTGAAACTCTGTCTCTACTAAAAACACAAAAAATCAGCTGGGTGTGGTGGCGCACGCCTGTAGTCCCAGCTACTCAGGAGGCTGAGGCAGGAGGACCGGTTGAACCTGGGAGGTGGAGGTTGCAGTGAGCCGAGATCGCACCACTGCACTTCAGCCTGCAACAGAGCAACTCCGTCTCAAAAAAAAAAGAGAAAAGAAAATAAAAAGAAATGGTGCAACCCAGCCCCTGCTACAGGCTCACACTTGAGTATTTCCTTTTATAACCTGTTTCCTCCACCACCCCCACCCCACATTCAGACATCTTCCCATCTTGTAAAATAGCCCAAAACACCATCTAGGGTGGCTGCACTATATCCCACTACTTGAACAATCCCCCACAGTTGGACACTTAGGTTATGTCCATTTTTTTCATCTTTTACCAATACTTTGTTCTAAATGGGGACCAATTTTTTTCTCCCTTTTCACAACTGGTCATGGGATTTGGGGTTTGAATTGGGGCCTGAATATGTAGGACCCCCTCTTTCCTCTTGTCCCAAAGGATCTCCAGGTCCCCTTACCTTCACGCCATCCAGGCCGGGCCTCCCAGGAAAGCCCTTCCTGCCAGGCTGACCCTGCAACAGAGAGAGAGGTAAGTGGGAGAAGCTGGGCAGGGGCAACATTGCTGGGGTCCAGGAGCCCCCAAGGACCTGGCATAGGGTCCTGTATGTGGCTGTAGAGCCACATACCCTGGTGGCCAGGGGTATAGAACCCTGAGTCCACCAGGTGGCCAGCCGTCCTGGAATGTAGGCAGGGTTTCCAGCTGCGTGAACTCCGGGAAGCCTCCCCCATCCCTGGGCTGGTCTTCCTGTTGTAAATGAGGATGATGACACCTGCCTTCAGGGAGTGAGGGAAAGGAAGGAACTTGGCAGATGATAGGGGGCACAGGGAAGGGAATGGTTTATGCAAGTGGTCCTCAAAGTGTGGCCTGAGGACTCCAGGGGTCCCTGAGACCCTTTCAGAAGGTTCACGAGGTCAAAATGATTTTCATAATAACACTAAGATGTCATTCGCCTTTGTCACTGTCACTCTCGTGAAAGTAAGTGGCATCATCCCGAGGCTGCATGGTGTGCGATATTGTCAGTGGGCTGAATGCAGAAGCAGAGCTGAGAAGCCAGCTGACTTCTATGAAGCCAGACATTAAAGAGATCTGCAAAAATGGTAACACAACGCCACTCTTTCCACTCAATTATTTTGCTATGGAAAATAGAGTGAATTCTCCTAAACATATTATTTTTATTAACAGGAAATGAGCTTATGATTAATCTTCAATGAATGAATAAATACATTTAAAGTCTCTTGGTTTTAATTACTAATCTCAGTAGATGCAACCCACACAAACAAAGGTCTTTGGGTCCTCCATCATTTTTAAGATTGTAAAAATCTCTGGATACCAGAAACTTCATGAACTGCCGGTTTATGCAATGGCTGGGATCAAAGGGGGTGTGGGACAAGTGACTTCGGAAAGGCAGCTTGGAAGAGTGCAGAGGGCTCGGGCTAAGGGCCCAGGCAGGGCGTCCCCACTGCCTGGCTGTGAGATGTTGAGCTAAAGCCTTCACTCTCGTTTGCCTCTTCTCTAATGAAACCAAGGAAAGCAATCCTGTGTCATGGGAGAATCAAGGAGAATAAATACTGACATGAAGCACCTGGCATATAGGGGGTGGGCGGTGACAGTCAGTTTCCTGGCTCTTGTCCCTCTCCTTTGGGTCTGTCTTAGTTCTCTCTCTGGCTGGTACAAGGCCCTCACTGATGACTTCCCTCTGGAGCACTGACCACGTTGCCCTGCCTGTGCACAGCTGGCTCAGCTCCCATGAATGCCACCTACCCCAGGCCAGCGATACTCACCTCCAAGCCAGGGGCCCCTGGTGGCCCCATGGGTCCCTCATCTCCCTAGAATTGGGAGACACGAGAGAGGAAAAAAGGAGAAAGTTAATCCAGTTGGACTTGCAGAGATCTTGTCCTGTATGGAGGGAAAAGGATGGACGGAGGAGAGCCCTCCTGGACAAAGAGAAACAGTATCCCTGGCCCACTTGCCTGTCCCCACTCAGGGCAGAGGCTCCACTGGCCATGGCCTAAAGGCCAGGCTACACAGTGACTTCCAGTGAATGGCGACTCCATGGAAGTCCTGGGCATCACAGTTAAACCCCATTGTGTGCTGTGAGGAACAGAGCCTCAAACTGCAGTTCAAAGACATAGGCTCTGAGTTTTGCCATTTGCTCAGTGGCAGACCTCAGCCTCGCTGTGTTTCAGTTTCCCAGAGTGGAGAAGATCATCCTCAAGTATAGTAAGTGGCTTCAGCTGAGCTCCTGGAGCTCAGCAATGATGCCTTATTCTTTCTTGCAGCCACACCCAAGCATCACTCGGGATGGTGCAGTGTCTAGGGGGTGTTTGGTGAATGAATGAATGAATGAATGAATGAAGACGTGAACAAGTAGCAGGCATACATCTTGAGTGGTAATGTGAGTATATACAGAAGCACGTGGCTGGTGCTGTTCCCTCCTCTCCCCTACTTTCCCGCTTCTGGCCCATGAGACTCTCCTGGTCCCCCCCAATCCCCACAGGCTCAGGGAGCCTCCGAATTGGCTCCTTCTGGTATGCCAGGCCTGACCAAGGGGCTCCCTCCAGAGCCACTCCCCAGCTCCTTTCCCCCAGCTTCCAGGAAAGCAACTCCACGTGGTGGCTCCCAGAGCCAGCGCTGGGACCCCGCCAGACCCAGAGCCAGCCCAAGAAGGGATCCATGTCAGCTGGATGCCCGCCTGCGGTTGCGGTAAATCTGGGCTTCCCGCACCCTCAGCCCAGGGCTGTGTGTCACGGGGGCCTGGCGCCTGAGCTAAGGTAAGTGGGGCACAGGAAGGCTAAGGATGGCCTCATGCACAGGGCAAAATCAGGGGCCCACCCATTTAGTGTCCACCTGGTGCTCCAACAGCCCCATAGAGACCCTTCCCAACCCACTTCATCAAGTGCACATAAATAAGCAGATCGATGCTCTGCCACTCACTAACTGTGCAAGTCAATGTAACATTCTGGAGGTGCCCCCAGGCCACTCCCAGGAAGCACAGTTGACAGCACAGGACGTATGTCATGGGCTTTGGGTTCAAGCAGACCCGGGTTCCCATTGTGGCCCTGCCTGCTACTAACCATAAGACCCGACTGAGTCTCTTTTCCTCTCTGGGCCTCAGTGGCTTCATCTGTAAAATGGGGCTGATAATTCCTACTCCCCCATTAATGTCCTCATAAACTGCTACTGTGAGCATGGCATTGGCAGTAGTTCTGGGAAAGAAAACTCCAGGGTGATGAGGGTGCAGTGGAGGGAGGGTGCGGGGAAGCCACCCTGCCAGGTGACAGCAGGGCAGAGAAGGTCCTGAGTCTGGGGAAGCCCTGGGTGGTGTCCTGGCTGAGGGGGCTCCAGCCCCAGCTAAGGCCTTCAGTACCCAGGACAGGGCAGGCTGGGGGCTGCAATCAGGCCAGGATGGGCAGTGGAGCGGGGCCAGACAGTCTCACCTCGGGCCCCAGCTGCCCACGGGGTCCCGGCAGGCCTCGGGCTCCAGGCTTACCCTGGGGAGAAGGGAACAAAAAGGGAGAATCAGAGGCGGCACCTCCATCTCCATCACAGGCTGGCAAGGCACCCCCTGCTTCCAAGGCAGACAGCCAGCCCTTGAGGCCTGTGGTTTCTGCAGAGCTGTCTGCTCCTCCAACTGGAGCTGCCCTGGGCAGGTACTTACCTTCATGCCTTCTGGGCCGTTGTCGCCAGGGGGGCCGATGTCTCCTGGGAATCCCTGAGGGGAAGCAGAGAGCAGGGTCACCCACGGAGGCTATGAAGGGAGTGCTACAGGTATGCATCTTGCAGGGGGACTGACTGGGTTTCCATCTTCTCCTGCTGGGATGGGACCCCAGGCAGGTCAGTTAACCACCTTGATCCTACAGTCCTCAGTTCTAAAACAGGGTGCGTGGTTCCAGCCCTGACACCTCAGAGAGTTGCTGAGACAATACACCGAATGGTGCAGGAAAGCATTAAGGTTGTGACACAGAAGGTCACACTCAAGGTCATTATTTCTCAAATCCGGTGCTGCTACGGGGTCAGAATTATGGGTGTCTGGGGACACTGTTCCCCAGAGGCAGCCATGCCTTGCCCTGAGAAGTCTTGTCTTTTGACTGCAGTAATCCTGCAGAGAGGATGATTTTCTGGGTTTGCTGTGACTTTGAAAGCATCGAAAAGCGCTGATTTAATTAACGTCAGCTCCAGTCTTTGTAAGCTGAAGTCCTTCCTACATCTTGGCCACATGTGTTAGACTCTGCCCCACTCTACCCATGGGGGCTCCCTGCTTCCCGATGAGGGCTATTCTCCTAGGATGACTGTACAATAGAAGGTTCTTCCCGCACAGAGCGGAATCACCTCCCTTCCCTGCAATATCCTCGTGCTCCTCCTTAGGGTCCCACAGAGCACAGGGACTCCCTCTCCCCACAGTGGTCTTTGCACAATTTGGAGACCTGTTACGCGGTTCCCAGAGCCCTGCCCTCCTCCTGTGCGACCCTGAGCAAGTTCCTTAGCCTCTCTGGGCCTCAGCTTCCTTATCTGTAAAATGGTGCCTGTAACACCTCCCTTACAGGGCTGTTCTTAAGTTTAAATGGAACCGGCAAAGTTGCAAGTGCTCAGTAAAAACTGCATCCAAAATGATTTTGGGTCCTGTACCCTGGGAAAAGAACTCTGCCTGGGGTGGGCCCATCTCTAAGTGAGGCCTTGGTAGTCAGGATGCTGAGCAAATCCTGATGCTCACTCGCATCTGACCCATTGATGAGTGAGAGATGATTTGCCCGGGTGCTGGAGAGCTGGAGCTCCCTCCCATGGTCTCTGGGAAAGAAGCAGGCAGGGTGCTGACGCGCTTATCAGCTTCCGCCTTCAGCTGAGCAGAGCTATCTCTCGGCTACGGAGTTGGCCAATCAAAACAGAACACAAAGATGGGAGAGGCTAATGGCTAAATTGTCCAGGGACCCAGGAGAGGGCCAAAGCAGACCTTATTTGCTCTTACATAGCAGAGCGACCCTGAGGAAGCCACTCTCCTGCTCTGTGACTCAGTTTCTTCAACTGTAAACTGGTTGTAGTAATATCTCCCTCATGTGCCTCTGTGGTGATTCAGAAAGTTCTCATCTCGAGGACACTACACAGCCTCCTGGCACCAGGAGGTGCCTAATAAATGTGAGGGAGCATGCCTTCCACCCTCATGGGCCAGAATGCTGGGAAAGCCGGACTCTCAGAAAAGCCTTTTTCCAGTGACCAGAGGAGGGAATTGGGGCCATGGAAAAGAGGCCAAGTCCATTTGTCTAAAGATAGGACTGTGTGGTGGCCAAAGTCAACACAGTGGAAAGTCAGAACTTGTAGCTTTTAGGAAACATTTCCTCATCCATCCGAGTGATAGCAGAAGTGATCCTTGGAAGGGTCCGGCCTATCCAAAGAGCCACACTTTTGTCTTGGATGCAGAGACCTCATGGGTGAGCAAGACCTGGAGGCCAGTGATTTGTGGGTGGGGGGGCTCCAACAGGTTGGCCTAGGTGCCGATGATCCTGAGAAGGACAACAGCCCTGGCTCCTGCTCAGCCCAGCTTTCTAGACACGAGACGCATGCTAAAGAGAGTGGGGGTAAAGAGAACCTGGCCAGCTTGCTTCGCTCCATTACGTGTGAACTCCGAGTTGATCATTCAGGTGTAGCCTACCTGTGCCAATGATCACACATATCGGAAACCCTCAGGGTCTCTCCTTACTCAACTAGAGTTATTATATGAATTGCTAAATCTATCCTTATTTCTCATTCTTCATTCAAAAGTCCGAATTTTCATTTACCTCTTGCTCCCCATACCGGGAAGCTCTGAGCCCTGAATCGTTCCAGGGTGGCTGTGGGTGGTTAAGAAAGTTCCAGGGCTTGGAGAGGGAACTCTAAGTGGAGAATGTGGGAAGCTCCTGTGAGGGGCCCAGACAGTGGCGCACAGAGGGCTTTCATGAATCACAAAGCTGCGGTGGCCACAAAGTTGGCAGAGGACTCTGAGGCCAGCTTTTTGTCCCTGTTGACTTTTGAGAGCCCCTGGGTAAGAGCAGAAGAGCAGAAAGGGAAAATAAATGATTGCTGATCTAGGAATTTCTCCTCTCAGCCTCATCTCTCATATCCTGCATGACCTAAAGCAAGTCTTTCCCCGTCTCTGGGCCTCAGTTTCCCAGGGACGAGACCGAGTCCCAGCTGCAGCCAGACACAGAGAAACGGGGCATCACATACCTCGGGTCCAGGGGGCCCGGGAAACCCAATGGATCCTTTGTCTCCAACTTTGCCCTGTGGAAGAGAAAAGGTTGCAGGGAGGCAGGGGTGAGGGCCCCACCTTCCATGAACCCCCCGCGTTACCCCCCTGGCTGTGGGTAGTTGGAAAGTTCAGGAGCATGTGCATAAAATCTGCCTGGACAACTAGAAGGAGCTACCATTCAAACTCTACCTCCTGCACTTACTAACCATGGGACCCTGGGCAAGTCACTTCAACCTTCGGAATCTTAGTTTGCCCATCTGCAAAAAGGGAACAATATTAATTCCCTAACTCCTGGGGTAGTGGGCAGCCTTCAAAGAAACAAAGTTCAGAAAGACACACAGCGACACTCAATAAATGACAGCCATTGCTGTTATTGATAACATCACTACCGTTTACAAGACATCAGGAACCCCAGATCCTCATCAGGGTTTTGTCGGCGAATGAGGCCTGCCTCTGAAGCTGGCTGAGTTACTGAGCCTCTCACAGCGTCCTCATCTGTGAAATGAGCAGATCCCATTCCTGCCCTGCCCTGCCCTGCCCTGCTGCCCCCAGGAGCTCTGCTGCAGGAGGAAATGAGGTCTTGGAGGTGAAGGTGTCCCCAGCCACGTTCCATGATCAGTCAGAAAGTGTGAGATTTGAGGGTGCTGGAGGAGCAGGTACTTACCAGAGGCCCTGGCTTCCCCCGTGCGCCGGGGAACCCTGGCAACCCCTGGCTCCCCTGGAAGAGATCCAGAGCAGGCTGGGGTTAGTGAGGAAGAGAAATGGCCAGGTGAACAGCCGCCCAGTCCTCCTGCTGGTCCCAGGCCCAGAGAATGCCCGCCTTGGAGGAGGATGAGCTCCTTCCTTCCTTTCCCTGCTGCGGGCTCGACTTGGATCACACCTGCCTGACACCCCTATAGGCTGGGCCCCAGGAAATGCTAATGAGAAACAGCAGCCCCTGTCCTCACCAGGAAGAATCAGGGACCCTGAGGCTGCATGCAGGCTCCGCAGTGCCTCTGACGCCTGGGGAACTGTGGAGACTGGGTCCAGTAGCGGAAGAGCCAGGCCTGCTGTGGTTCACAACCCGGAGATACCAAGGCTGGGTCAGGACAGGCCAGTGAGGAGGGAGGGAGAGGAAGAGGGAGAGCTGGCCAACATCTGGGCCTCATTGACTGGCCGGGAGAGTTCCAGATGTGGCCACATGATGCCAGACACAGGCAAAGGGGAGCAAGTCTCAGCAGGCCCACAGCTGTGCTCTGGAAGTCAAGGCCACCTCAGTTTGATCCCGTAGTCAGTATGTCATTTTGTAAGGCCAGTTACCTTATCCTAAATATTCATGATCAAGGGCAGGACCCTGAGCCCAGCTCCATCAGGGCAGTCTGCAGCCTTGTTCTCAGGGAACTCACTGTCCGGGGGGGACTCAGCACAAGTCACCCAAAATCAGAGGAGAAGGATGGCACCACCAGCGAGGGGAGGACATGCCTCTCAGGGCACTTAGAGAGGGAAATGGCCACTTTCTGAGCAGCTGGGGAGATGGCCTCTGAGCAGGGTGGCGTGGAGAGGCTGGGTGGAGGGGTCCCAGGCGGGTAGCAGTCTGTGTGTGTGTACAGAAGCGCACAGCAGGCGGTTCGGTGGGGCTGGAGTGCAGGGCTGTAAAGGGGACAGCAGGAGTGTATCAGAGAGATGCACTCACTGGGGTCCTGATGTCTGGTTAGGGAGCCAGGGTGCCATTCTGAGAGCAATAGAGAGCCATGGATGGTGTGTGAGCGGAGAGCACAGCTTTGCCCTCAGAAGAACAATTGGGTAGCAGTAAGAAAGAAAGAGAGAAAGCAAGAGGCTGGGGCCCAGAAATAAGTTAAAAGGTCACTGTAAAGTCGAAGGAAGAGATGACAAGTGGATCAAGGATGGAGAAGACTGGATTATTTCAAAGGCAGCCGTCTCACAGGTGGGTCCTGGCTCATGATGGGCCCTAGGAAGGAAGCCAGGACCAGGGAACAGCAAGGCAGGGGCAGGGGCAGGGGGAGGGGAAAATCTGATGCAATTACCTTGTCTCCTTGGAATCCGGGATCTCCCGACACACCTGGAACCCCTTGTTCACCCTAAGTACACACCAGCAAAGAAGGTTACAATGGAGACCACATGGGCTCTGGAAGCCTCCCCCACAGACCCCCTGGCGAGGTACAGCTGTGCCGAGGCTGTTTCCCAAGTCGGATCCAGCCAGCAGCAGCCTTGTGAAAGGAAAGGACGGGCCCCTGGCGAGGAAAGCAGGCGGTGGCGGGGGGAGGTGAGCTGGCCGATGTGCAGACTTGCCTGGGGCTGCTGGGATGGCTGGAAACGCCACTAACAGAAGCTAAGCTGCCCACTGCCCAGTGTCAACTGGCCTTGCCTGGGGAACTGACGCAGAGCAAATGAAGTGTTTGATCCTTCAGCCTCTTCATCATCAACTGGTATTGTCACACAGGGGTGAGGGCAGCGTGTGCAAGGGCCTCACACCAGTGTGGGTTCGGAGTGTTTGCGTCTGCTGTTTGATATTTTTCACCATCAGACTGAGCTGTCACTTCCTCCTCCTGTGGGGGTTTCTGTGCTAGCAAGCAGCTTTGGTCTTTTTTTTTTTTTTTTTTTTTGAGATGGAGTCTCACTCTGGTTGACCAGTTTGGAGAGCAGTGGTGCGATCTTGGCTCTCTGCAGCTTCGACCTCCTGGACTCAGGTGATTCTCCCACCTCAGCCTCCCCAGTAGCTGGGACTACAGGCGCGTGCCACCACGCCCAGCTAATTTTTATTTTATTTTATTTATTTATTTTTAGTAAAGATGGGGTTTCACCATGTTGCCCAAGCTGGTCTTGAACTCCTGGACTCAGATGATCCGCCCGCCTCAGCCTCCCAAAATGCTGGGATTACAGGCGTGAGCCACTGTGCCCGGCCGATCTACTTCTAATTAACTATTTTAATCAGCTATAGCATGGGAAATCAGATTTCCTGGCTTGTTAAGACTATGTGTAAACAGCGAGTAAATTGGTCTTGACTTAAGTCTGGGTGTTTGTCTTCTAACACGAGGTACTGCACAGGCTTAGTGACACTGATTCTGGCTGCTGGAGGCCTCTTCTCCTCCCTCCCTGTTTTTAGCCATGTTCTGAACGGGCAGTCCAGATTGGGAGCTGCTTCCCCTTAGGGCGGGAACCACCTCACACGGCCCTCACCTCACCCTATCCAGCCCTCCACGTTGGACATTACTGACACGCTGTCGGCCCCAGGATTCAAAATACATTTACAACCCTGGGAGCAGGAGAAAGAATGGGGAGAAAAATCCGGGAAAATGGAGAACCTTAGAAAACCCACACATGGCTAAGGCCATGACCTAACAAAAGAACTTCCTTAATAGAACAAAAATCAGAATTTAAAAAAAAAAAAAAAAAAAAATTTTTTTTGAACTTACTTTGTTTTTTCCAATTTGGAAAATCCTGTACAACATCCTGGTGTTTGGGGAACCACAGGACTTTTTTTTTTTTTTCTTTTTTTTTTTTTTAAATGTCCAAGAGAGGAGTGAAGGGGTGAAAAAAAAGAGTGAAAATAGAAAAACAAGGAAAGTTTAAAAGGCACCTAGGAAATCAGAACAATGAATTTGAAGGGAGCTGGGCTCGGAGCAGGAGCTTTGCTTCCAGAGTGCTCCTCCAGGCTGAGAGAGGGAGCCAAGCGGTTGTAAGTGGGACTGAGTCCAGGATGGGTCATGGAAAATCTGGGATTTGAGGCAGGAGCAACCTTGGAACATGAAGGGATGGCTCTGTCATCCCAGGGTAGGGCCAGGGGACACGGATGTGTGCGTGGCTGATCGGAACACAGCCTTAAGGCTCCTCTCCACCAAAGGAAAAGGGGTTTCTTTCTCCCCCCGCTCTCTTTTTTCCCCTAAAGACATTTGATTTTCTTAAAAACTATGGGCATGAAAATAATTTCCTCCTCCTTTTTTTTCCAGAGTTTTCACCTCTCTAAATGTCCCAGGCAACTCCCATCAGCAAGCCAGCCGAGTTCCATGTAACACATTTATTTCCATGTTCCTCAAGCAACACTGAGCTGAGACCAGCTCCGCAAAGGGGCCTATAAAAAGCTCACTGCCTACACTCTCATTTTCCCCGGCTTCCTTTCTCTCTCGTTCATGACTTCAACATTTCCAGAGCGCTGATGTCTCAAACCTTGGGATAAACAGGTAGGTGTGGGGAACCCCCCGTCTCCATCAGAAAGCCCCTTCAAAGAGGGAGGGCTCTGGCAGAGGGGTGTAGCAGACAGCAGGGCAAGGGGCGGGCAGAGGTGGGTTGTGGCTAGAGGCTTGGGCATGGCAGAAGGAGATGGAAGAGGTAGAAACAGGTAGAGAAAGGACTGGGGTTGGCATTGCACCCAGCTGGCTACCCAGGGATAGGTTTGCATAATACAATCTGGATATGTCCATTTTCACCCAGCAATTCTAATGTTCTAAAAGTCCAGGGGCCTGCAAATCTCTTTCTCTCTCTGGGTCTTGGTTTCTCCAGCTGTGAGATATAGGCACTGTGAAATATGAACTTCCCAGAGTCTCACTAGCTCTGACCTTCTGACCTTAGTTCTGCTTAACAGTTGAGGTCTCTGGAGCCAGGTAACTCTCTACTTACCAGCTGTGTGGCCTCAGGGAAGCTTCTTTTTTTGAGATGGAGTCTTGCTCTGTCGCCCAGGCTGGAGTGCAGTGGCGCGATCTTGGCTCACTGCAACCTCTGCCTCCCAAGTAACTGGGATTATAGAATCAAGCTATTCTCCTGCCTCAGCCTCCCAAGTAACTGGGATTACAGGCGCCCACCATCATGCCCGGCTAATTTTTGTATTTTTAGTGGAGACGGGGTTTCACCATGTTGGCCAGACTGGTCTCAAACTCCTGACCTTGTGATCTGCCCGCCTCGGCCTCCCAAAGTGCCGGGATAACAGACGTGAGCCACCGTGCCCGGCCCAAGCAAGCTTCTTATTTCACAGTGGGTAGGAGGATTAATGGGTGGGTCCATGTGGTGCACTCAGATGGTACCCAGCATGGCACCTGACCTTATGACTCAGGTGTAGGGGAAAGCAGAGGTACCTAGAGACAGGTGCGGTGTCAACTGACCACAGGAGGGACTGAGCAGCAGTCAGTCCTTCGGATGTCTCACGGATACTTGGAATGTTGCCCTGAACCCCTCCTGCACCCCCTTTGGGGGTCCTGGTTTGCCAAGGGTCTGAAGAAGCTAGGCAGGAAGACAGCCACAGAGCAGGGCACAAGTGCTGGGCCCTGTGTCTCTGGTATTCAGATGCTGCTTCACTCTGGGCCCCCAGGGCCTGTCTTCCCACTTCCAACTCTGGTTTGGCACAGGGTGAGATAGGAAGAGCTCAGCAGCAGGGCTGTACAGAGGACACATGGCAAGGGTAGCCATCCCCATGGCAGCAGGAGAAGCGGGTCAGGGGCTCAGAGTCGCATTTCCAGTCGGCACGCTCTCTGGGGTTGGGTTCCCAATTTCACGCCAAGGTGGTCTATGTAGATTTGTTTCCTCCTGTGCCCTCACTGCCACACTCCTTGCTCTGTGGCTTTGCCTTCAAAGCACAGATGCTGGCCTCAGCTCTACTCTCTGGATTCAGAGCCCTGTCTTGACATACCTGCCCTGCTTGCTTCTGAAGACACGACTCTGTAGGATTGATCTCAGAATCTGGAATGTTCTTCATCTGGAGACCTCCACTAAAGTGCTGGAATAAACTTCATAAAGATCCTTATGCACTATCTGCTGAGGTTTTCGGGTTCCCAGAACTATCTGCCTGAGCCCCACCCAGAGTGACTAGGAAGAAGCTGGGGAGCACAGATTTAGGGGAGGCAAGAGGAGAGGCAAGAAGAGTGCAGGGGAGTGGACCTGGCGAGAGATCAGCAGCAGCCTCCGGGCGGAGAGGGGGTTGGCATGCAGAGAAACCACAGTGCAATAAGGGAGTATTCAGATCACCTTATCACCTTTCAGTCCGGGCTCCCCCACGCTGCCCATCAGTCCCTGCAAGACAAAGACCCAAGGCCAGCTGTGATGGAACTCTAGGCCACAAGAGTTAGGAGCCCTGGCTTAAACGTGACTTGCTGCCAGACCCCTGCTCGATCCCCCAACCTCAGTGTTCACATCTGTAAAAGGGGGCAAATGACTCCCATGTCACAGGGCAAGGGTGTGGACTGAAGGAGCTATGAGAAGAGGCAGTGAATCACAGCACTGCAGACAAATCCAGAGGAAGAAGGCACTGATGGAGAGGGAAGGGCATGTTGGTTAAATTGGGTCGTCCCTGGGATGTGGTCTAGCAGTCTTGGCCTGCCTTCCTGCTGCACGCCCTTCACACTCAGGGATGGGCTGAGTTCACTGGTTTGCATGGTAGTTTCTGTGGCCCTGGTGATGTCCCCTACTGGACTTCCAGTGCTCTGAAGCCTGGAACCATGTCAGCTCGAGGAGGGTGCCTGGCCTAAATGACATACAGATGATGCCTGGCTCTGGGGCCAGAGCTGACAGCTCCTGACCTGCCCAGCTCCCTCCTAGCAGCACTCTGAGCATCCTGCCATCCTCCCTTCCCCTAGTATCATCTAAGGTCACGCTTCCTTCTGGGATGAAATGGGTCGGGGGTGCCCACTTGGGATGAGGCCTGAATTGGGGGATGTCCCTTGCTTACCTTCATGCCCTTGGGTCCTGGGTAGCCAATCGGACCCAACACTCCCAAGTCACCCTGTGGGGGAAGAAAGAGAAGAGGGTGCTGTAAGCAGTGACCCACAGGAGGCTGGCCTGGGTGGTGACAACAATCCCCAAGGTCCGTGGGGCTGGGCTTCTGAAGACACGACTCTGTAGGATTGATCTCAGAATCTGGAATGTTCTTCATCTGGAGACCTCCACTAAAGTGCTGGAATAAACTTCATAAAGATCCTTGCCCAAGCTCATTTCTAGATGGCTGCCCCTTCCCTATCCCCATTCCTTTCCATATTCAATATTTTTCTCCTCTATCTGATTCTTTACCCCCGATCAGGGACAAAGGGCTTTTCATTTGACTATTTTGGATCCTCAGGCTCTCTCTATCTGTCCCCCCGGAGCTGCTGTAAGAGTTAAAGAAGGCATCAATGGGAGTTCTGACTCCTCCGGCTACATGAGGGGAGGCACCTCCTGCTTCCCAGAGGCTTGGCTATCTCTGAGGAGGGCAGCAAGTAAGGAGTGAGGCTGTTGATTCCAGAAATCCCCAGAGTTGGCGATGGACCCTGTGGGACACTACAATCAGCTGGTGGATCCTGGACCACAGGTTGGAGACCCAGCTTCAGATCAGATCAGCCGGTCTAAGGTGAGAAAAATGGAGTTCCCAGACCTGAAAAGCCAAGTTCCCTTCACGACTGTGGAGTTTGCAGGTGACAGCTCAGCCTGGCTGAGTGCTGTCCCCACGATGCCCCTCCTGGCCTTTCCACAGCCTGCCTTCCTTCCTCTGCAAGGAAGGCTCTGGAAAGCACTCAACCAGGCTGAGCTGCCGTTTGCAAACTCCTGCAAACTCCACACCGTCCCTCTGTCTGTCTCCCCAGAGGCATTCCACTGCACAGGCCCCGTGGCCCTTCCAGCAGGAGCCAGGCAGGAATGTGATTTTTCATTCTCTGTCCACCCGGTGGACAGCAGACCACTGGGTCCCGCTCTCCTCTGGGACTCACTCATTGTGTGAACCGGGGGAACTTGTTGTCTCCACGCCTCAGTTTCCTCATGTGACAAGTGAGGACGTACAGTACTGTCTACCTGCCAGCCTTGTTTCCAGGAGTAACTGATTTAACATGCAAATACTTGGCAATGTCTGGAGTCATTCTTGGTTGTCACAACTTAAGAGGTGCTATTGGTATCTGGTAGGCAGAAGCCAGGGATGCAGCTCAGCATCCTGCAGTGCAGAGAACAGCCCCCTGCCGCAAATAACCATCCAGCCCAAACGTCAGTAGTGCCAAGGTCCAGGAATCCTGGTACAGAGTGAAGAAGCGGCTGACTTTTCTCTTAACCAGCCTATGCTTTTCCCCTCAAATCTCACTTCTGCCCACTCCATCACTCTCTCAGCCACAACCATAACATTAAGTCCGCACTCAGAGAAAGGCAGACCCTGAAAATACCCTCTTCTCTCCCTTGTCCATCCTCCGTGACTGATATGAGCGTCTGGCTGCTGTGTGGTTGCAACGTGGCTGACCTCTCTGGGCCTCTGTTTCCCACTACCTGATCAGGCTCTATGGAGTGCTGGCAAGTGCTCTGAGGTGGGGGCACAGCTCTGAAGCACTGGAGGAACAAAGGCTGCCCCAGGTCGCCAGGCTCAAGAATGGGAACTGGAGTTCTTGTCTGAGCTGCCTGGAGACTGTCTCGGAGGGAGGCCAGGCAGAGAATGAAAAACCACATTCCTGCCTGGCTCCTGCAGGAAGGGCCAAGGGGACTATGCGATGGAATGCCCCCGAGGAGAGAGACAGACAGACAGACAGACAGACTGTGTGGAGTTTGCAGACGGCAGCTCAGCCTACCTGAGATGATGCCGATTCTCACTCTCCCAACCCCAGAGCAACAGGAGTCTGGCCTTGGCGCTTCCTGGCCTGTGTGATCTTGGGCAAACGCTTCCCCTTTCTGGACTTTAGGATTCTCATCTGATTGGATTAAACAAAACCTCCCAGCTGAGTCTTTGCTAAGAAATTCTGCTTTCAGGCCCAGCGTGGCGTCATGGTTCACGCCTATAATCCCAGCACTTTGGGAGGCCTAGGTAGGAGGTTTACTTGAGGCCAGGAGTTCAAGACCAGCCTGGGCAACATAGGGAGACTCAATCTCTACAGAAAATATTTAAAAATTAGCTGGGCATGGTGATGCATGCCTGTGGTACCAGCTACTTAGGAGGCTGAAGCAGGTAGATCTCTTGAGCCCAGGAGTTCAAGATTACAGAGAGCTATGATAGCGTCACTGAACTCCAGCCTGGGCAACAGAAAGATACCCTATCTTAAAAAAAAGAAAAGAAAAGAAAAATAAAGAAATTCTGCTTTCAGGTCCCATCAAATAATCTCACTGAGAAAGTGAGGGCTCAGTTTAACGGGTGTTAATAATAAGCAAATGCCAGTTGCCAGCACTGTGCTAAGCACTTGACCTGCCTTAACCCAGTAATTCCTCGCCACAGCCCTTCAAGATCAGTCTACTACTGTCCCCATTTCATAGATGAGGAAACTGAGGCTCTGAGAAGTTAGAGCTCCAGCGAAATCACAGAGCCGGGGCACCTCTGGGATTCACACTAGGCAGCCTGTCTCCAGAGCTTCTAGGCTATTCTGAGGTGGTCTCTGGAGAGGAGGGAGAGAAGCCGGATTGGAAGGGAGGCCAGGTCTCTCTGCAGAGAGCCGCATGTCCATAGGTCCCTCTGGCTGCTGCCTCTCTCCTTTCCTGGACGAAGGCAGCCAGGGTGGCCAGCCCAGAGCTCCCCCTGATGCACAAATAAACAGAGCGGGCTCTGCTGGAGGAGTCCTGCTCTGCTGGGGGCCAGGCAGGGTGGCAGCAGAGGGGCCGCCAGCAGCTCGGGAACACAGGCTCTTTCTTCCTCCCTCCAGGCCTGAAGTGGCTTGTTGTGTGGGACTCAATTCAGTACAGGCCGGATGGTCACCTGTGTGGGTCCTCGGGAGTCACAGCACAACACCCCATTCCCCAGGTCCCGCTCGCTGCCTCTGCAGGCCTCTCCGAAGGGGTCTGTGTGTGGTGGGGGCAGGGACCTCGCGTGGGCATCCAACCCTAGGGGAGAAGGAATCTGGCAGAGAGACCCCTGCCTGCAGGCCACACCCGGAGAAGGTGCCAGCTTGCATATGGCAGGTCCCCCTGTGTTGGTGGGACCCCCACATTGGGCTACAAAAGCATTTCCGGGAGGAACAAAGAAAACTCCAGGCCAGCATCCCCCGAGGGCAGCTTGCAGAGCAGCCGTCTCCTGTGTACCAGACGCCCTCCAGACCAGCTTGGCCAGAGCCACTCAGAATGTCATGTCCCCATGAGAAAGAATAATGAGTAAGGCTCTTAATTTGGATCCTGTTTCCACTTTTCTCTAAGCTCCCAGACACCGCACGCCACACTGTGCCCTTCTCACTGACTCCCACCAACAACACAATCGGCCCTGTCTGTCACCATTTAAAGAACGCCCACTGTGTGCCGGATGCACGCTACCCACTTTGAACCCTCCTTAACAATAGCTAAATGTCACTCTGGGCACCTTTGCCATGCCAGGGACGATGCTGGTGGCTTGGACGCTCACCAGCTGCTCACAGTAACCCCAGGAGGTCAGCACCACTGTCAGTCCCACTCCATTTTACAGATGGGAAAACTGAGGCTTAGGGACAGGTAACATAACCTGCCTGAGATCGAGCGATAAGCAGGGGGCAGAGGCAGGACCGGAACCCAGGTCTGTCCATCCATCTGTCTGTCTGTCTGACCCCACAGTCCATGCTCACAAGGTCTGAGTTGGCTGTTGACCAAAAAAAACAAAACAAAACCACTGACGGCTGCCTTTCCTGTTGCTATGTCTCACCTGAGACAGGGCATCAGGTCAAGTTGGAGACTCGGAAAAACGGAGTTGTACTCCCCTGACTGCCAGCCAGTGGATGCCCGGAGGCTAACGTGGGGAACATCCGGTGCCCATCCTTCATGACAGTTGCTCACACATCTCGCCTTCCTGCCCTGCTCTTCCTCCTTAGCTGTGACATACTTAGCCACTGACGTATCTCCCCAACCCTGGCTCAAGCTGTTTCCTATTCCCAGAGTGCCGTACCCTCCGCTGGCATTGTTCATGCCCATTTGTCCTTGGGCCTCCAGCACTAACATCACTTCCCTGACCCCAAGACCGGGTCATGCCCCTGCTGTCAGGCCTCAGAGCCCCATGCCTCTCGCTCAGGGCCCTTGACACCGGCCATCCTTTCTGCATGTGCCTATAGGGCCACCGCCTGTGCTGCCTCCAGACCAGGGGCAGGTGCCTGCTCTGAGGACCTCACCTCTGTGGTTCCAGTGCCCAGCACAGGGTACAGCTCTGAGGAGGTGCTTGGTAAAAGTGGCTTAATGATGGTGAAAAATAAAGCTAAACATGCTCACTTATAATCCCTCTGAGGACTGCCTTTGAAGGCCAACAATGCCAGGTGGGTTAGGGACAGGGAGCTGGAGCTGTGGCCAGTTCTAGTTGCTGTGTGGTCTTACTAAGCACCATCTCTCACAGGAGAACAGCCCTGGCACTGCCCAGTCCATGCTGTCACACACCCGCTATCTCTGTTCAGCACAGAAGTCTTGAGGAGTTGGGGATGTGGTGCAGCAGTGGAGAGTGTGAGCTGTGACAGGCCAGGTCCAGCTGATTGGCTGTGTGACCTTGGGCAGGTGCTTCACCCTCTCTGAGGCTCAGTTTCCTTAAGTGTAAATTGGTGGCCCCACTTCCTACCCTCAGAGGGCTGTTGTGACAATTAAAAACTTGGCACAGCGTTGGGCACAAGAGGATTTGTTGCATGCCAGGTGGTGGGGTATCTAACTTTGCTTTATAAACAAGGAGACAAAGCCAGGTGATCGTTTAGTGGCAGAATAAGGTGGACAAATCCATTGCCCCTCACATGCTGGGTTTGTGGCCAGATCACATGTTCTTTGGGTCTCATTAAATCGTGGAGGAGCCAACATTTCCTCTGTGTCACTCTGAATAGAAAGGACAGAAATCGTCTTTGTTGAGCAGATTCTGGAATCAGGCACAGTTTTCTTGAGGGCCTGCCAAAGGGTTTCAGTTACTCAAAGAGGGCTGTGTGGAGGCCCTCTCACCTCTGAGGCTGCAGGGAGCCACCGGTGGCTTATTGGAATTGAGGCATATGGACCCAGGTGACAAGCCCGACACTTCCACTCTCTAACTGGTGACCTCGGCTTCGCGAGGCCTCCCCAGCCCAGTGCATGCGATGCACAGAGCAGACGCTTAATAAATGTTAGTTTGTCCTCTCACGCCCTTCCTCCCGGCTGCAAGGACCCGGGGGACGGAAGGAAGGTTTGGCTTCAGTCTGCATGCAAATTGCTTCAACTGACTAGACAGAGGCATTGAATAAATCTGAATTTCCACTAAAATGATTATCAATACGTGGAATTCCCATTTGCTCAGCTAAAAACCCACATCCTCTGGAAAACCGTAGGTGACTCACAATCCCTCTTCCTCTTTAACTCCTGGTTAGAAAATTCCTTTCCTTTCCAGCTCTCTGGGGAGACAGTTTCTTCCCCCAGGCACAGAGGCTGCTATTCCCAAAAATCCAGGGGGGAAGGAGGCATTCGCTCGGGGAGCAGAGGTGATTTGATGGGCTGAGGTCCAGCCCTGTGACCCTACAGTCACAGGAGGGAGGACATTTCATCTTGGCAGCGAAAAGAATCTAAAAACTGAGGAAGGAGGCTGAAAGTGGCCAAAAAAAGACACAGCATGAAGGGACCACAAGGCAGAACAAATCAGCTCTGGGAAAAGGGGGTACCATGAAAGGCAGAAATGGCCCAGGGCTCTGCCCCCAGCACAGGCTGCTCAGAAGCAAAAACAGGAGTGCCCTGGACTAGGACTTGAGATTCATGGCCTCCATCCTCACCTGCCAGGTACGTGACCTTGACTAGGGGCCTCAGTTTTCCCATTTGCTGAAAGGGTTTCTCCTAACAGACACTGCAAATAGTGTTTCCAGACTGAACAATTAAAATGACAGGAACAGTGAAATTTGAATGTCAGATAAATAATGAGTGACATTTTACCATAAATGTGTTCTAAATACTGCATCTGACATTCAAATTTAACTAGGTGTCATATTTTATCTGGCAACCCTAACAGTGGAGCGCAGCAGAGTGCAGGTAAGAATGAGCTTTGTAAAGAACCAGGAGGTCCCAGCACTTTGGGAGGTTGAGGCGGGCAGATCGCTTGAGCCCACCAGCCTGGACAATGTGGCAAAATCCTGTCTCTACAAAAAGAAAATACTAAAATTAGCTGGGCGTCACGGTACACACCTGTTGTCCCAGCTACTTGGGAGGCTAAGGTGGGAGGATCACTTGAGCCCGAGAGGCAGAGGTTGCTGTGAGCCAAGACCGCACCACTGAACTCCAGTCTGGGAGACACAGTGAGACTCTATCTCAAAAAAGGTAGAACCAGGAGGGCTACGATGCTATAGTCCAAAACCCCAGAATCTGTGTTTATTCCACTAAGCAATATTCTTGCTCCTTTCGGGACCCAACCTAGTGAACGCTGGGATGATGACAAATAGGAACATGTGCCAAGGATGACAGACAGGATATGTAAACATCCCTTCAGAAAGGCTTTGGGATTGGAATTGTTTAGAGGGAGCCCTGGGAAGCACAGACAAAGACCATTTTACACCTCAAACAGCCTCACTCAGGGACAGTGAGGACGACTTGGGTTCGATCCACAGGAAAACACTGAACAATGAGAGCTGTGTAGAATGGACTAGGCTCCCAGAGAGGGAGGGACTTTTTACACTGGAGGTGTTCAATTTGGAGTTTAATCACCATATGACCAAGATGCTCCAGAAGGGATTCCTGTTGGGCTTAGAGAGAGTCAGATTAGAAGACTTCTAGAGAGTTCTCGAATTCCCATGGCAGATATTTCTTTTTCCAAAGCATTTAGGTCAATGCCTTGTGCCAAAGAAGGTGCTCAGCAAAGTCCTACTGAATGGACATCAGGGATGACAAATTTATGACTCATGTGTTGACACTTCCTCAACCCCAGCCAAGGCAGACATCACTCATCAATTGCAGCACTCTCTCCAACCAAGTTCCAATGTGACTGTGAAATTTTTCTCAAGTCAGTAACCAAGATAGCTGCTACCGGGTGTAACATATCACATGTGTATGTAATATAATAACACCAACAATAGCTATTACTATCATAACTAGTACTTCTTGAGTGCTTGCTATATACTAGGCACTTTACATATTTATTTATCTACATCCTCACTCACAACAATCCTCCAAGTTACGTACCAATATTGTTCCCATTTTATAAACGAAGAAACCAAGGCATAGGGTGGTTAAAAATTTTGCTCCGGATTGTGATTAAATGAGTGGTAGAGCTAGGAGATTTGAACCTAGGCAGTCTGGTTCCAGAAACTGTCCTCTGAGCCACTGGACTGGAACGGACTGTGTGTTTCTGTGGTTCTGATAAGAGTGGATACAATGATCCCATTTCACAGAGGGGATCCCCGAGGCTCAGGGAAGTGAGGCCAAGGTGAAGTTCAGTCAGTAGGTAGCAAAGCCAGGATTCAGACACAGAGGGCTCTCACCTTCTGCCCACCCCACCCAGGTTCTGCTCCCACTCACCTGAGCAGGCACAGGTGGCCATGGGGACATTTGGACCATCTTCCCAGGACTGGCCTCCCCTGAGCGATGGGGTCTCCTGCCTACCTCAGGGGCCTCCTCCAGCCTTTCCCTGAGCAGAATTTCTCAGTACAGTTGCTGGAGTGGTAAAGCTGGAAGCTCGTTTGTCAAGCCAGCAGATAGTTTACCTGTGTCCCTCCACGGGCCCCCAGACTCAAACCCCATGAGGAATGACCCAGTGGACAGGGCGGAGGGGGCATCAGACTATGGGAACACTTGGAGTATCATTTCCCAGGCTCTGACCTCTCACTGGCCCCTGGAGCTGGGCACAAGGTTAACACTCACTCCACTGAAAGCCCAGCAGGGGCCCTGGCTTTGGTTAGAACCACTCCTCCAGGCCTACGCCACCTGGATGGAGTCAGGTCAGACCGCCTCCCACCTCCTTGTGTTTAGGCTCTGTCAGCCCTGGGCATTTCAGGAGGTAATAACAAGAATTATTATAACAATATTTTCCACTAGCACTTACTGGGTGCCAGATCCTGTGCCAAGGACTACACATGTGATGCCTCCTTTAATCCTCACAGCCACTCCAGAATGATTCTGCTATCACCTCTATTTCACAGATGAGGAAACGAGGCCCAGAGAGGGTAAGTGGCTTGGCCCAGGTCACACAACCAGGATATGGCGGGCCTGTGACTTGAACCTAGGTGGCCTGGCTCTGAAGTCTGCTTGGAGGAAAAGAGTGCAAAAGACCACCCTGCCGGCTACCTCCTCCCTCTGGACCTGGAACACCTCACCTGTCAAATAAGTACGCCACCACCACTTGCCCACACCTCCTTGCAGAGCAATGGCCATGCACGCAGCAGCTGTGAAAGTGCTTTGGCAATCTCGTGCTCCAAGCGCTCATCTCATTTAACTAATAAGGAAACAGGCTCAGAGAAGGTAGGTGATCCACCTGAGGCCACACAGCAGGGCTCTCCTCCCTCAGCCCGCCCACCCTTCCCCACTCACCTTCCCCACCCAGGTTGGTCTCTCCTGGCCCCCCAGTCCCTCCGGAGGTTTGATGAGAAAGGGGCCTTTTCAACCCCCCTGCAGGGCCTGCTCCTGGCTCCCCACACGCTGGCTCCACCCTGAGTCTCCCCAACACCCACCCGCTGCCCCAGGCATCGGTGTACTTACAATGAGGCCGGGGACTCCAGGGGGGCCTGGCAGGCCCAGTTCTCCCTGCAGATAGACAGACACCAAGGTGGTTACTTGTCCCATCTCCCTCCAGGGCCCCTCCCTCCATGTCATCCTCCACACAGGCACCTGGTGGGGTCTTTCAGAGCTGAACTCTCCTTATTCCTGACCACAGGCTCCAGGGACTTTCCTGAGTCTGGCCTGGAGTTTGGACCACAGCCATCCCCTCTCTGCCATCAGCTTTCCTCGTCTGTCAAATGGGGAGGCCGGACTTCCAAATCCAGTATCTTCCCATTGTAAGCATAAAGGAATGAGCGGAATCGCGATCATGGTCATACAGGTGTGCATGGTGCTTGACATTTCACGCTCATTTTAGAGACAGGAAAACTGAAGCTCCAGAGGTTAAGTGATTCACCCAAGGCCAGGTGCAAGGAAATGACAAAGCCAGGAGGACTCCAAGCTGAGAGCCTCTAAGCTGACCTCCTTCCCTTTCTCAGCCAGGAGGTGCTGTGGCCCTCGGAGAATCCTCCCCAGCACCCCACACCCTCACAGGTCCTTCTTCCAGGGCCCCCCAGAGGCTGGAAAGAGTTCTAGCCTGGGAGTCAGGAGACGAGGCTGTGTGTGTGATTTACCCCCCCTACACTTCAGTTTCCTCATCTTAAACATGAATCTTCCATGGCCCACATGAGAAATGACAGGTGGAGGGGTTTGAGTCAAGTTCAAAATGGAAAAGTGAGAATGTCAAACTCCAGGGCTCTAGACATTGTGATTAGTAATGAGAAGTAAGCAACAGCCTTCGCTTCAAATGAGGGGAAGAAACGGACATCAGGTCTTTTCTGTTCCTCTATGCCAGGAGCATAAAGACATGCCTGCCACTCCCCAAGGAAACTCGCAGAATGATACTGCATATCGCTAACAGTTACTCTAACAAGTGATGTATTGAGGGAGAGGCTCTGATTTCCCTCCACCCCATGCCTTTGCTGGTGCCCCTTCCTCCACCTGCAATGTCTCCCCACCTATCTCCTCATCCCAATGCAAATGTTACTTCCCTGTTCTCTTCTCCAAAGAGTCACCTGGGACCTCTTTAATCCCACCCATCCCACTGCCTGTTGTGTGACAGAGGAGAGCAATGGCCCATGAACACCTCAAGGTCAGGACTGTACCCCAGATTACCCAGTATTTTACACAGCCTCACCCACTGAACCCGTGTGATGAGCGCAACACCTTGGCTGCCCTCCTTTCATTCTCACAACAGCCTTCTTTTTTTTTTTTTTTTTTTTTGAGACAGTCTCAGTCTCTTGCCCAGGCTGGAGTGTAGTGGCGTGATCTTGGCTCACTGCAAGCTCCACCTCCCAGGTTCAAGCAATTCTCCCCCCTCAGCCTCCCAAGTAGCTGGGATTACAGGTGCCCACCACCACACCCAGCTAATTTTTTGTATTTTTAGTAGAGACGGGGTTTGCCATGTTGGCCAGGGTGGTCTTGAACTCCTGGCCTCAAGCGATCTACCCACCTCGGCCTCCCAAAGTGCTGGGATTACAGACGTGAACCACTGCACCCGGCCTCAGGCTGGAATTGATTCCCCCAATTTGCAGACAAGGAGACTGAGATTCAGGGAGGTGAATGGATTTTTCAAAGCTCACACATCTGACAAGTGGTGCAAGAAAATTCAAACCCAGGTCCGTAGGGCTCTGAGGTCAAGGCTTAATCCCCAAGGGAGCCTGGCTGGGTCAGGCTCAGGGAGCATTTGTGGAACTGAATTAGCGCCTAATCGGGTGCTGGTTATGAATGCAGCAGCCACCACTGGAGAGGGCACAGCTGGCACAGCTGCTCAGGCAGGAAGCCCCAAGGAGAGATGGGGGACCATGAACACCTTCTCCCACCACGGCCTGGAGCCGGGAAGGGAAAGACAGAGTCGGCTCCCCAGGGCAGGCTGACCTGGCTCCTCGTGGAACAGAGCCTGGGCCTCTAATTATTTACAAACTCTATAAACATGCCTGTGGTGGAGATTCCTTTGGAACTCAGCTCTTCCTTTTCTCCAAACACGGCCTGCAAACCGTTTGCTTCCCCAAGCCTCTGCCGGCCCATAAACATTTCTGATGCTTTGTAAGATGGCAGCAGCCGGGGCTTCTCCAGTGGGGAGTGATCCATGAACCTTCCGAAGTCCTGGAAACGGGGTGCAGCCTGGAGCTTTGGACCCAGGGGCTCAGTGGGCTGGGGACTCTTACGGGGGGCGACAGGGCAGTCACAGTAGACAGGAGCCTAGCGTTTAGAGACGTCACGTAATTTGCCCAAGGGTGCCCAGCTGGTAGTTGACAGGGCTGGGATTTGACCCAGGTCTGTCTGACCCTAAAGCATGGACTCCTAAAATGTGCTGTGTGTTCACTCGGAATCTCCTGTTCCCAAGGACTTGAAATACTTACAGGGTTTCCATCCAGTCCGGGAGGGCCTCTTTCCCCAAAGACTCCAGGAAACCCCTGGAGGGCATGAGAGAGAACAAACATCTGTAGGTTAGTGTTTTCACCTGCAGGGTGGGCTTTGATCCAGACCCCCAGGGGGGACACAAGGACAATGTCCAAGCAGTCTCACTCCTTGGTCATGGGCAGACAGTGGAGTCCTGAGGTCACCCCTACCATCGACAAGCACCTGCGCATAAAGAATTTCTCACGGGTCCTTTTCTTTCTACTCAGTCTCTGAAAAGAAAACGGTACCCAGCTCCCCAGCATGAAAATGCCAATCCTCTGTTCTGAGACCTGGTCCTGATGGAATGGGAAGGACACAGACTAGGGGCAGGAAGCTGGATCTAGGCCAGTTTTAAGAGCCTCTGTTTCCCCACTGGTCAAGGAGGGGAAGGTCTCTGTTGCATTTCCCAGCTCAGACCTTCTCTGATTGTGGCATGTTCTTCAAAAGCCACCCAGTGAAATCATGATCCCCATTTGACAGATAAAGGAAGCGAGGCTGTGAAAGAGTTAAGTGGCAAGGTCACACAAAGTCACACCACCAGTGAACACGAGCACAGCCCCCACAGGTGTTTCAGCAGCTCAGAGAGATGCTGAGCTGCCCGGCCCAGGCAGGTCTGTCCCTCCCGCCCCATCCCTGACCCCACTCTGGAGGCTGCTCCAGCTCTGGGGAGATAGGCAGCTGGAAAAATATCAGCTGTGAGGACGCCTTCAGGGGCCGGGGACAGAACTCCATTCCCACTTCAAAAGGAAAAGAAAGTCCTCAAGCTTGGAGTTGGGGGAAACCTGTTCTCCTCCCCTCCTTGAATTCAAATCATTGTTTTTCCAGGGAAATGTAATTTAAAAGAAAAAAACAAAGCACATGTTTTCCTGACCAAGTGAATGCTGGAGCTATGATTCAAATGGTAAACATTCCTCACAGAGGATCATCCTGTTTTTGGTTTCTAATACTATTGGAGGAGTCCAGTGAGCACACTAAACCCAAAGGACCAAACCTATAAACAAAACCCAAACCAGAGTCTCTACTGGTTAGGCAAAGACACTTTGAACTGTGTGTGTGTAACCAGGTGTTTAGCCTGGCCCTGCCCCGCAGCCCTAGTCCCTTCAAATCTCTCCTCTGCCAGGAAGTCCTCTTGGGTTGACATTCACCCCACAGAAGGTGTGGCTTCATTCAGACACCAAAAGGAGGAAATGAGAAGACGATAATGAAATTGAGACCAAGCTAGTCACTTCGCATGCAAGACTTCATTTGCGTTTGATATGTATCTTTGAGGGAAAAGTTATTGGTCTCATTTCACAGACGGGAAAATTGAGGCTCGGTTAGGCAACATCACATGGCCAAGGTCATAAAGCAAGCAGAGCTCAGGTCCACCTCTGGAGTTTGGCATGTTCATATGAGCTATGCATGTGCAAAGCCTGGTATGCAGAGGCTGCTCAAACGTGTGTCCAACTGGTTGCAGAGGGTGGCAGAGGAGTGTGGCAGAGGAGGGTGTATGCATGTGTGTGTGTATCCAGATCATGTCTTTGTGGGAGCATATCTGACCTTCCCAAGCTTCCTCCTCCCACATCTTTAGGGGCTCACCTGCCAAATTCCAGTCTCACCTAAACCAGTCCTTCTTGGTCATGCTGAAGGTAGATCGTCTCACCTCCTGGGACAAGAATCAGCCAGGTGGGCTGTGGCCAGGGGAGCCTTCTTCCTTTTTTTTTTTTTTTTTTTTTCATGATACAGGGTCTCATTCTGTCACCCAGGCTGAAGTGCAGTGGCATGATCACTGCTCACTACAACGTCTGCCTCCTGGGCTCAAGTGATCCTGCCGCCTCAGCCTCCCAAGTAGCTGGGACTATAGACGCACACCACCACGCCTGGCTAATTTTTGTATTTTTGGTAGAGATGGGATTTCTCCATGTTGCCCAAGCTGGTCTCGAACTCCTGGGCTCAAGCGATCTGCCTGCCTTGGCCTCCCAAAGTGTTGGGATTACAGGTGTGAGCCATGGCGCCCAGCCAGGGGCGCCTTCTGAAGGCAATGAGTTCCCACCTGTGGCCTCTGGACTTTGGGGTAGAAGGACCTGGTAGGAGAGGAAAGCAACTCCTTGAGACAAAGGGGATATTGTCTGGTTGGTCACCTGGCTGACTTCACATGGCCTACAAGGAACAGGACTTGAGTAGTCCCTGCTCCATTCTCCAAGTCCAGCATGTGGAGATGGCCTGCGGATGAGCCCTGGCTCTCCTCCAGGCTGGCTGTCTGAACTTGGGCAGGCCCCCACACTTGACCCTCTGTCCTGCTCAGGTTGAGGGTGTGTGATCTCTAAGGACGCTTTAGGACCCTGTGATGCCCAATATATTCACATATAGCAGCCACCAGGCAGGTCTCAGACCCATGGGTCTGCATTCAGAGGCCCTTCCAGGCTGGCTCAAAGACTCCTCTCAGGCCCAGCTGCTGGGCCAGCCTGTCCCATGACAGTCCTGACTGCACCACCCACGGGCCTCTTGGGGCCTCAGTTTTCTTTGCTGTGAGGATGAGCTGACACGCCACATGGAGGGTGCCTCAGTGAGGGTGCCTCATTGCCACATGGGAGGCCACAGCCCCGTGAGGGAATGTCTCTGAGGTATAAGCAAGGGAGAGACGGTCATCAGAATTTTGAGTCAATTTCTGGAGGGGAGTAACCTCTGCAGACAAAATGCAGCCTGAGTCTAACCAGAGGGCGATGATGGTGGGATGAAACAATCATAACAACAGTAAACTCCAACAGCGTGACCACCCAACAGGTCCTATTATTGGCTGCATTTTCGAGATGAAGAAACTGTGATTCTGAGAGGTTAGGAAAAGTTTCCAAAGTCACACAGCCCTGGCGTAGCAGAGATGAGATTTGAAACCAGGCCGTGTGACTCCAGAACCTGTTCTCTTAGCTACAACTGGACACTGAATGAAGAGATGGACTAGAACCAGCCTACAGGCTCTCAAAGGGCTCATTAGAGTCCTGAGCTAATGTGCAAAAAGGAATGGCATGATTGATGCTAAGGACTGGTTCTGCTTGGACATGCTGAGGGCCTCGGGGAGGCACCCCCGTCTCCATCTTCAATCTTCCTTCCAATGGAGGGGTCAAGCCGATGACCTCTAGGAATCTAGGGTTTGTAATTAAGAGCATAGTGGTTGGAAAAAAGAGCTTTAAAGGTGCTGGAACAAACCTTTGATTGGAACAATCACAGGTCTAAGGATGAAAAGACCTGAGATGTTCTTGATGTTCACCACCTCATTACACCAATGGGGAGACAACACACCCAAGACCCCCCTCACCCACTACCTTGCCTCATCCCTCCACTACTAAGTGGCAGAGCCATTTCCAGCAGTCACCCCAGACCTCCCTGGGTCTTAGAGCAGCGGCTGCTGAGCTGGATGTATAGCCCCCACTTCAACCCCATCTGCTTCCCTCTCTCTGGCCATGCCTGCGTGTGTAAGGCGACCACATGGCATGCATGCCCAGCCTGGCCAGCAGCAGGGACCTTCCTCCACATGCCCGAGCTCCTGGCTGCAGCAGGCTGGCCCCAGGCCCAAGGAATGAGCTCGGCTCCCTGCCGGGGCCCCAGCCACGTGGTTTCTCTACTTTCCCAGGTCGGGCCCCTCTGGAGAACTGAACACTTCGTACTTGGAGCAGAACAAGGCCCAGGAGGAGATAGAACAAGGCTCAGGAGTGAGACTCTGCATTCTCTCTTGGCCACAACAACTCAGAGGAATAGAGCTGAGGAAGGGATGGTCCTCGCCACCACATCCAAAGCGGGATGCCGTGGAGAACGCAGAAGGCCATCTCCTCCACTCTTCTGCCTCCAGGAAGTGTCCGCCCCAACGTCTGCTCCGAGGGGTGTGATACAGGGGCAGGGAAGCAAGGAACATCTAGAATCCAAAGTTCCACTCATGCTTCTAAGGCTCAGGTCCCTGGTCTGCAAAACAGTCAGCACTGTCCCACTCACCTGGCAGGGCTGGGCTGAAGAAACGGTGAGATGTTTCTAATCCAACCCCTGGTCAACTCTAATGTGCCATCACTACACTAGTTAGGGTTTATATCAAGAGTGGGAATATTTAGTAACCTCTAGAAGGAGCCCGCAAAAGGATCTCGGAGAACTTCTATCAGGTGGACATTCTCCAAAGCCTGGAAGTTCCTGCTTAAGTCTAACCTGCATCCTTCCTACTGCACTTGAAGCAGCCATATTCTTTTCTAGGTGTGCAGGCTCCAAGTGTGCTGACATGGAAAGACCCCTTGAGGTTTCCCAGCACCCTCCTCTCGTGGTCTAAACACGTTTTTACCCTGCTGTCCTGAAATCCACTAGGAAATCTACTCAGGAAAAGTCACCTCAGGGAACAAGGAGAAGACAGGAAGGCAGAGTTCTCTCCAGGATTCCAGGGGCACCAATAGCCTGGGTCAGCTCTGGCTCCCATCTGGGTCACTGGAGACCACACCCCCAGCTCACAGCATCACCTCAGCTAAGAACCTTAATCTGCTTTGGCCTCAATTTCCCTACTTGGAAATAGGAATTCTCTGTCACTTGGCTGCCTGCTCCCTGTAATCTGAGAACTGGAAAGAGCCATGAACTTGAAGCCCAAATGCACCGTGTTAGAAGCCCTGCCTCCTCCCAGAGGACTGCGTGGCCTTGGGCAGGTCCCAATCATCCCTGAGCCACACCCCAGGGAGTCAGTGCCAGGGCTGGGCCCTTCCAGCTCTAAGCTTCAGGGTCTTCCCTCCGGACTCATTGCACGAGGCCAGTCTTGGCAGGCCTGGCCAGCGGCTATGAGAAAAGCTGTGCGTGGCGGCCTGCCTCGCGGGGCCATCCCAGCGGGCTTGAAAGTACATTTGGATAAGACAGGTAGGACTCACTGCAGCATCTTCCTAGCCTGCTCGTAGAGACCCTTGGCTGGGAAACATGGCTCAGTCTCTCACTGTGAGTGACACTGAGCCATGTCCAACAAGCCAGGACAGGCAGGAGAAACCCATTCAGCTCCAGCCAAAGCTGGTAACATTTTCTATCTGGACCCCTCCTCAGAAAACCACAACACATTCTCTTAGCAGGAGGTATGAGGAGGGCTGAGAGCTGTGGACCAAGCTTTCCTCTGGAGGTTGAAGATGGGAGCAGAGAGAAGAGGGAGCCCTGTGGAGAGTACCCTGTCCTGGAAAGCAAGTGTTCTGGGTTCAAGTCTTGACTTTGCCAACAACTTGCTGTGAGACCTCGGGCAAGTGTCTTGCCCTCTCTGGGCTATGTCTGCTTATCTGTCCAAAAAAGAGTTTGGGCCAGGCCATCACGAAGGTTCCTATAGCTCTGATGTGCTTTGACCACCACTGTCTCTTCCTCAGCTCCCGTTAGTAAAAGACTCTCACACATCGCCCTTCCAAATTAGATACTGAGGAGGCCGCAGGCATGGGCCTGAGGTTTTGCCTGCTGGGGAAAGACCGACTACAGCAAAATCATCACCAGCCCTGCCAGAAATGACGCCAGCTGCGATCTGGCATGAAGGAATTCAGCTCATTCCCCTGTCACTTCCTCTTCTTAATAAGTGCCTAGAAACTGCCTGGCCGAAAGCTTGGATAAGGAGGAAAAACCACTCGTGACGGGAGCCCCCAACCCCACCATGTAGTTCAAGGGGTTGGGAGCACCAGCAACAGAGGGATGGCCCTAAAGACTGTCCACGGTCTTCAGGCTGAGAGCCATGGCGGACTCAGAGGCCCAGCGGAGACAGAGACAAAGCTGTAGGGACTCAGCCGATGTGAAGTCCCATTACATACACATTAAATCATATCTGACACAGATCTTGCCGATTTGCTGGCCACGGCGGCTGGAACAGAGTCGAGGGTATTTTCACAGCTCTCAAGGGTATTGCATGGGCCTAGGGCTGAAAAGGTGTTTCTCTCCACCCACATCTGACACCCCGGTGCCAGGGAACACACCTGTCATGGAGGTCAGAGCCTAGTCTTAGAAAGTTAAAGGCAAAAAAGCAAGGAAGCAGACAGAAGTTCTTAGTCGGGCAAGGGTTCAGAGGGTCTATGGACAAATGGCTTTGACAGTCTAAGCCTCAGTTTTCTCATCTGGAAAATGGGTATGATCAATCCCGCCTCAAAGGTTCACTGGGAGAATCGCATGTGGTTCAAATACTATGCACCACCAAGGGCCTCAATACCCATTGCTTCCTTTCGCTTGCAGGGGGCTTAGGGTGGCAACCATGCCCTCTTCTGGTTATTCATCCTGTTTATTGATCGTCTCTACCCTTAAAATTTGAGCTTCATGACAACAGAGATTTTTGTCTGTTTTGGCTAGTGTTATCCCTAGCGCCTGGCATAGAATAATATATTCAACCAATAATCTTTGGTCGAGTGAGGAATGAATGAGTGGCCTTATCTCACACAGGCAGGATAATGGGACCTCAAAACTGGGACTGCCTTCTAAGCCAGGCCATGAACAGGGTGACTTTCAGCTCCAAGAGGAACACAGGAACACGGCAGGGAGAAGGTGTATGAAGGGGCTGCCGGGAGGGGAGATGAGGAGGATGCAGAGGATGGGGTGGAAGGGGGAAACTGAGGCATGGCCCTGCTGACATTCCTTGTTGTGTCCGGTTGGAGAAGAGGCCATGACATGCCCAGGCTTTCCTGGGTCTTGCCTCTTCCATGCTCAGGAGACTCCGGACCCCAAGCTCTAAACAGCTGCACTCTGGCACTGGAGTTGAAAGCTCTGGCTGTGTTCTAATCCAACTCTGACACTGAGCAGCCATGTGACCCTGACCTCATCATTTATCTCTCTGAGAAGCGATCTCGTCTGTAAAGCAGCAATGCCTGGCTCCTCGGATGCGCCTGAACAAATCCCCCAAAGGTGACCCTGGAGGCTGGCCTGAGTGTTGGGGTAGGGCCCAGCTGAGATCACCTAAGCAAGTCAAATGCTTCCACTCTGCAGCTTAAACCATGGGAAACCAGACCCAGCAAAGGTGAAGTCATTGGCTCAGTGTCACACAATACAGAGATCCCCTCAGCCATTCAGGAAATAGGAACAAGGGCTGCTCCATTTATTGAGCACTTACTAAGTGACAAGCACAATGATCTTATGAGCCATACTATTGTCCCCATTTCTCAGAAGAGAAAACTGTGGTTCAGAAAATTTGAACCAAGCCTGCTCCTTCCCCAGGGCCTTTGCCTTGAAAGCCACACAGCTTCCACGCCACCTCATTGAGAGTCTTCATAAAGCGAGGGAGACTTTCTGGACTAACTTATCCAATATCCCAACCCCCAAGCACTCCCTGTCTCCCTATCCTACTCTCTCTTAGATTCAGCACTACCTAACCTTCATTTAATCGTTCATTCTTCCATTTCCCCATTCAGTGACTGTGCATCTGTCTGTCTGCCCCAAGAGAGTGGGAACTCTGTCTCATGCACTGCTCTGCCCGAACGAAGCACAACGCTTGGCCCATAGTAGGCATTCAACAGATATTCATGGGATGAACAGATAATCACTGGATGAATGAATCGCCTTGCCTAAGGTCACGCTGGCTTGAGGGACAACCCCAGGTGCCAGCCCAGCCCTCTCAGACTCCAGGTCCTTGCCCTGAAGCCGGGAGCATCAGGTGCTGCTCCTTGCCCAGGTCTATGTGTCAGGTGTTGGACCTTAGAGAAGACTGCCTGTCTGGGCCACAAAGGGGTCTGGGTTGGGGGCGGAGGGACCTCCTCTGTCAGTTCTTTGAGGCCAGGACCTGTTTCTTTCTTTTCTTTGTTTTTCCTCTTTGGCCCCCAGAGGGCCCAGGTTAAAGGCTCCAACAGTTAACAGGCCCATCAGTGGCAGAATCACAGAGAGGCTGCTCTGAGCACTCTCGAATGCTCCAGGCCTCCTCTTCATACTCCCTTCCTCACCAACCACCAGCGATGGCAGGCCCGGACTTGGGCTGACCATGGTTCCTAGTCAAGGGGTCAACCTGCAGGGCAGTGGCAGAGGGACCCTGGATATCTCACTCTGCCTCTCAGAGCCTCAGTTTCCCCCTTCTCAATAACTGGAATGAATGACCTTCCTTCCAGGCAAAGAGTCTAGGGAACCTATTTTTATAATATGACTGCAAACTGGGGACCCTGAGAGGCTGCCTCAAGCGGCCACTGAGATCAAAGACCCCGGGCATAGACCAACTGAGTTCGAATCCTGGCTACATTGTTTACTCCTCCTGAAACCCTGGGCAAGTGACTTAATCTCTCCATGCCTTGGCTCTTTCTCCATGTTCTGCACAGGTACAAACAAGGGGCAAACAATTTCCTCCCATGATGGGGAGTCATAGAGAGAGCTGGTGGATTGGGGGTCACTGCTGAGCCCCTCTTTGGGTCATGCCTGTGTGGCCCTGCCCATACACCCCATTGTCCTCTGGCCTGGTGTATGCATGAGCAAACTGGACAGAGCAGAATGACACCCAGACAACGTGGAGACTGAGTGTTCCCTGAGATGGGAGCACAGTCACCTGGCCTGGCCAAGGTCCCCCGGTCACAGCAGACCCACAGACACAAATAGACAGAAGCCCCCAGACACGGAACTGCACTGGAGAGCCACTGCTGCCCACACGGAGAGAGGAGCCAACCCCAGGGAGGCCCAGAGCCCACGGAAGCCCCAGTCCCAGCCGGGCCCCAGTCACGCTGTGTGCCAGCAGCAGGTCCTGTGGCCAGGCAACCCCACATGCGGCCCCCACACTCAAAGCAGGGGGAGAAGCAGAAGATGCCAGGCAGCAGGTGGCCAGGGCAGCGTGGCCGTGGGAGGTGGGGTTCCCCGCTAGAGTCTGCGTAATAGACACGGAAAATCTTTACCGGCATACCCATCTTGCCCCTCTTGCCAGGAACACCAGGAAGGCCCTGCAGGGGAGAGACAGGGTAGACGTCAGGGCAGGATGCCAGCAGGGACAGTCAGGCTTGCCCCAAACCAGTTCAGAGCCACCCATGGCAGGAAGTCACAGAGGGCCTGCAATGTGCGCCATTTGCGTGGCAGCCCCAGTGACATGCATGTCAGACGGATGGCAGGGTCAGGGTCTGTGGTGACCTAAGAGACAGAGAAATGCCAGTGTTCCTGTATTCAGCAGATGCTTCATAAATGCCCAGGCTCCAGCTGTCCTAAGATTCTCTATACCCAGCTTATGGAGGTTACAACTGAGTTCCCATAGATACGGGCTCAGGTTGGGAGGGGGCGGGGAGGAAGGTCCCAAGGCCACCACCCCAAGGGCTTCTAAGGGACCTCCAGGCTGGGCCAGGGGTCCGTGAGAAGCTCCCACACCATCTTTTGGACTCCTCTGACTTTGATACTTGATCTGGAAGGACAGGGATCTTGGGAAATCTTAGCACCCACTGCCTGTCACCAAACCAGCCCCACCACCTTCCCCAGACAGCTGCTCCGCCTGGGAGTCCTCAGCTCTTCAGAGACCTCAGGGCCCAAGCAGAGACCAGGTTTCTAGCCCAGTCTCCCCTCCCCACTGTCCTCACCTCTACCCCAGTCCACTGCCCCCAGCCAGCTACAGCCACACCATCTTGTTCTCAGGCTGCTGGAATTCCTGCCACCTGCTCTTGCTGTCCCCACCCCTCACCAACACATTTTCCTCAAGTAAACCAACTGATCTGTCTAAAAGAGGAATCAGCAGATGGTTTCTGGAAAGGGGCAGATAGTGAATATCTTTGGCTCTGCGGGCCATACGGTCTCTGTCACACCTACTCAACTCTGCCATTGTAGTGAGAAAGCGGCATTGACAATATGTAACCAAATGAGCAAGGCTGAGCTCAATAAAACTGTTTGCAAAAACAGACAACTGGCTGGATTTGGCCCATGGGCCACAGTTTGCAGACCCCTGATCCATACTATAAAGTGGGCCTGGTGTTCATTGGTTGCAAGTCCTCAAGAGGCTCCGCATACCATCAGAACAGAGTCCCTTTCCTGACCTGAGTCCTGGTCACCTAGGACATTGCCCCAGGGCCCTCTCCAGCTTCAACTCCTACCACTCTCACCCTCTCATGCAGCACTTTGGCGGTGTTGATTGTTAAACTCGCCAAGTTACCGTAAATCCCTGACTTTGCACACGCTGTTCCCTATGCCTGGAACGCATCTGCCTTGACTGGTCCCCTTATCAGACTCCTACTCAACTCAAGTGCACCTCCTCCAGGAGGAATTCCTTGATTTCCCCAGGCTGGTGCCTGGCAGGTCCTGCTCTGCTTAGGCAGGGGTGGCTGGTGGATGGTGAATAACCAAAGAAGCAAACTTACTCGCTCTCCATCAGACCCTGGCAGGCCGAAGAGCCCTGGGAGCCCAATGTAGCCCTAGGAAAGAGAAGAAGTGGGGTCACAGAGGTCAAGCGGTGAGGTGTGGCCGGCCCAGCCTGCCCCAGCCCACCCACCGCTGCCATCCCACATCCCGGCTCCTCCTCTTCCTCCCCGATGGCAGTGGCAGCTCCGGTGGCTCCTCGATGACATAGGCCTTGAGGCAAGTGTATATGCCCATGGACTGCATGGTGCTGGCTTCCACGATGTAGTCCAAAGGCACATACCCTCACGCCAGGGAAGGGCGCGGGCGCTCGCCGACAGGAGGCCCGCCCCGCGCCAGGGCTCCAGGATCTGCAGAAGGAAGCTCGCGGCTGGGTTAGATGCTAGCATGGCACCAAGCCCTCCCCACCCCCAGGGATGCTGGCAGGTGCCCGTGGCTCCTGCCACGTCTCCTCCTAAGTCTTCAAGGTCCTGGATGCAGGACTTACATTCACCCCTGGCCGCCTGAGTGATGGCATTAACTAACAGCGGCTACGAACCCGGAGTGCCAACATTGTGCCAGGCACACGCATGCTACCACTTTAGACTCTCACAAGGACCCCCAGATTGTTATCACCCATACTGGACAGATAAGGAAACTGAGGCTCTGTAGATAAAGCAACATGACTAGTCAGTGGTGGAGCTGTGAATTCTCTTCAAGGAATTCCTAATCAGCTCAAGGGTCACCTAAGTCCAGCTGACTCCGCAGCCGGGGCTCATCACCATTCTGGGGTTCTTCCCCAGGGTGACTCTCATCTCCTCCCTCCCAGCCTTTCCTCACTGTGTCCCCTCCACCAGGCATGTCCCTTCCATCCCTCATGACTTCTGAGCCAAATCCTTCAAAGCCCAGCTCTCATGAGCTCTCCTTGGGCAAGTATCCCTGATACCCCAAGCTAGAAGCAATCTCTACCCTCCACCCCAATGCCATTTTTGCACCTCGGTAGCATCCTTCTTCACTTTCTCCCTTGTATCTTCATTATTTGTGTTCACGCTTCATGTCCTCATTAGTCTGGGAACTTCTTAAGGGCAGCGACCTCGCCCGGGGCTTCTGCCACTATCTGCATGCCACTCTTTGTGCAATGATTTCATAATAACTCTAACCAAAGCTAATGTTTATTGAGCATGAATGACAGGCCAGGCCTGCTGTCAGTGCTTTGCATATATTAAAGCATTTATTCCATCCCCGAGGAAGTGCTATGTTTTATTAATTATATATATATAGAGAGACGGAGTCTCACTCTCTCGTCCAGGCTGGAGTGCAGTGGTGCAATCTTGGCTCACTGAGACCTCTGCTTACCAGGTTCAAGCGATTCTCCTGCCTCAGCCTCCTGAATAGCTGATCACAGGTGTGCACCTACTATTTACTTTTGTAGAGATGGGGTTTCGCCATGTTGACCAGGCTGGTCTCAAACTCCTGGCCTCAGGTGATCCACCCACCTTGGCCTCCCACAGTGCTGGGATTACAGGCGTGAGCTACCGCGCCCAGCCACGAGGAAGTATCATTACTCAGCCCCCTGTAGAGGTAAGACCATTTAGGCCCAGAGAGGTGAAGTAACTTGCCTAGGACCACACAGCTGAAATGTGGTAGAACTGGTATTCAAATTCAAGTCTTCTGAATCCCGGGCCTGGGCTCCTAACCACTCTGCATACTGCCTTCCCTCAAACAAGCAACACAGAGGCTCACAACCATCTCTCCTGCACTGGAAGGCCAAGAGGCCACTGAGCCTCCTTGTTGGCATCCAGCATGATTAATATCCATAATCTGAAAGAGTGCCATTTGCTACCATTCCAAATAGGGCTTATCTCCCAGATTTACAGGTGAGAAAATCATTGGCTCAGAGAGGCCCAGTGACTTGCCCAAGGTCCCACAGCTAGCTGAGGGCAAGGCAGGTCTCAAAGCCTGTCATCCCGATTCCAAAGCCTGCCCTCTGCCTACTTCAGAAATATGAGGCTGGTGGTGGCAGGGTTGGAAGGACAGCTTGAGTGACTCACTGCTCACCCAGGCTGCCCATCCAGGGCTGTGCGGCCTGTAAGAGACAGGAGTGCTGGGGCCGGACCAGTCCTCTCCTCCTATGTGGCTTTGAGATGCCACCGGCCTGGCAGGCAAGTCGAGCAATGCCAGATGTCAATAACATGCCCTGTCCTTCTGGCAGATCAGGAGATCAGGACTGGGGCTGGACTGAGAAGACCTTTCTCCCTGGGTTTAGGGGGTCCCTCTGGGGGCACAGCCCATGGGAGCAGCAGAATAAAGGAAGAGGTCCAGCATCCTGGGACAAGAGCCTCCTCAGGCCCTGCCTATCACAGTAGCCTCCTGGGGAATGCACCTACCAGCCCCCACTCCCGCCTCCCCATGCTCTCCTAACAGCCACCAGTCTGCTGCAGGGATTAGGGCTGAGACTGCAACCATTCTGTCCTCTCCCTCCTGCCAAAATATAAATAGCTTTGGCTCAGGAGCAAAGGATACATGATCTGTCCTGACCAAGGACTGTGTGACCCCATTCCTGAGCATTCCTTGAGAGGCAGCAAGTCCAGGCCTCAGAACACCTGGGTCCTCATCCCAGATCCACCTTAGGCATGCAGTGTAAGCTGGGGCTATCCAGGCCCCGCCATGAACCCAGTTTCTTTGTATGTAGAAGAGAGGATTCCATCACACCAGCTTTAAATCTTTCCAACTCCATTTACCCCATTCAGTCCACCCAGAACCTTCTCTGTCTTCCCACAACCCACATGGGAGTCCCCACCTGTTGGTCCCCTCCTGAGCTGTCAAGTCAGCTTGACATAACCAGGCTACAGGTACAGATGGACATCATGACCATGGTAAAGGTAGGCAAACTGAGGCTGATCACTACTCAGGGTCTGCTCCATGGGGGCCTTGAAGAAAGGGGAGATCTGGAAGCTCCACCAGGCTGCAGGCGTAGGTAGCATTCACACACCGGGTGCCCTCCAAGAAGAGTGGATCCCCCCAGCCCTCAGTTGGGAGCAGGAGGGAGGTCTCTGAAGATTCGACGACAAGCAATTCAAGTGGCCCATACTGGCTCTCTTGTAACTTGGGGATGAGCCAGGAGACACAGCAAACAAATGCCTAGTTGTTTGTAGCTGGACTGTGGCCAAACCCCAGCACAGTCTTTGCTGCCCAGACTTCTTGGCCATGGGGACCAAGCAGCTTACCTGGCTCAAGGGTCTCCCATCACCCAGCCCTCCTGCTGCCCCTCTGTTGTCCGGGAGCGCTCAGGTGGGAGGGCCTTGGCTCTCCTTATAGTTCTGACCTCCCATCAAGCCCACTGGCGGGACAGGTGATGCTCACCTAGAACCCCACCCATGTGGCACTGGCCAGGAACCACTTACCCTGCTGCCTTTGGGGCCGGGATCTCCTACCGGTCCAGGTAACCCCTGAAACACAAAACACAGAGGGGCAAGGACATATGGAGACGCTCTACCTGCTGCCAATCCTGGGGTGAGTCCTTCCTCTTTGGGGCCTCTGCTGCTCTCTTTGTAGAATGGGGGTGAGGTTAGATTAGCAGTCTTTGGCCTGACCCCCACATCCCCAGGATCCCAGGGAGGTGGCTGGTGGGTAGGAGGGATACTGAGTGGGAGGAGCCTCTGGAGCCCCAGCCCCACAGAATCAGACCTCCTCTTACTATGCAGCCTTATCCTGTGCCTGCAAAGACAGGCTTCCTTGGTCCAGCCCCCTGGAAAGTCCCCTCCTTAGGGTCCACCCAGCAGGTGCAGCTCCTTGGCCCCCAGCCCACCGCCTCCCTCTGCCTCGGGGCACCTGTGGCCATCTCCACATCACCATGGCCACAGAGCTTCCAGAAGCCATATACTGCACCTGCCTGCCAGGGTAACCTTTGGCCCCTGGGCTGCCCTCAGGTCCTGGCTGCCCCTGCAAAGGAACAGAGAGAAACATAAGGAAAGGAAAGACCCTGCCCGGCTCTGGGTCTGGGGACCCTAGGAGACTGGGGCTGGCAATGAACGAAGAGAGGGGCAGGAACGTGAGAGGGAACAGCAGGAAGGGTAGGGCCCCCAAGCCCACCCCTCTGTGAAACCAGTCAGACCAGCTCTGAGGGACAAAACCCCCTCTGCTTGCAGCCCAGGAATAAGAAATCACTGAGGAGGCCTGGCTGGTTCTCCCATGCTGGCAGGGCTGCTGTTTGACTTGGGCCAGGCCAGCCAAAATTCCTGCAAACCCCGTGGTGGCGTGTATAATATCCCCTAACATCGCCCGGAACAGGCCAGCTATTCATGGCTCCAACTGGCGTCGCGCGGCTCATGCCAACATCAGGCCGGCATGGACTCTGGCTCTTTTGGGCAAATGTGGCTGGGGGAGAGAGGTGGGGTGGGCTGGAGTGGGCTGGAGGCCCCAGCAGGGTGAGGGGCAGAACAGCCTGGCTCTAGGCTGGCTCACAGAGCAGGATCTAGGGAGGGGGCCAGAGACAGGTAGGGGCTGGGAGGAGGGACAGCGACCAGGGCAGGGCTGAGGCTGAGGCCCTCACCTGTTCTCCGGGGTGCCCTGCCGGTCCAGGATAGCCCTTGTGTCCCTGTAGGGGGAAGAAGCTGCATCAGGCAGGGAGGACACATCTGGGCCTGGAAATTGCAAGGGCCCAGCCTCCCGGCCTGCTCTGTTCAGCACCGTATGTACTGTGTCCAGGATGGAGCGTGCGCTCAGTAAGCGCTCCCCAGATGGATGCAGATACCATGTGACGGTTCGCATATTCCCAAGGTTTTCTCTCTGCTCCCAGTGGCTCTTAGGCAGAGGACATCATGGGGGTCATTCACTGCTCTGGCAGAGGTGGTGAGACGAACTGGAACAGAGCAACTGTGACCAAGAGACGGTGTATCGCAACCATTCCTTCTGAATCCAGAGACAAGGTGAGACCATCTCTCAGGTATGGACTTGTCAATGGAGGAGTAGACTGAGTAGGACTCGAGGTCTGGAACGTGCTGAGCAACCACATCGCACGTGATGCTGGGATTCCCTCCCCTGTCAGGACCTGCCCCTTCTCATAAAGCCCCCATCACAGGCCTTGACCACATATATTAACCCAAATAGCTGTTTCCCTTCTCCCACTGGCCCCAGCTCCTATTCCAGGGAGGAATAGGCCACCCAGATACTAATGAGAAGGACTCTGGCAACGCCCCAGTACCAACTTTGACCCTCTGTCCTGATGGCCCAAAGACCATGGTGTAAGGCATGTCCAGGCCAGGCCTCTGGGTGGGTGGAGAGAACCAAGCTGAGTGTGTGCTTTCAGGTGGCACGAGGTATAATCACCTGAGCCATTTCATAAGAGTAAGGAGGTTTCCAAAGGAAACCTCACACTTCAAGTTTCCATCAGCTGGGGGGGCTTCCACTGTACACAGGTTAGCCACACTTATCCATGTTAGACCCTTTTATGCAGGGAGCTCTGGGATTGGTTTAGATACTGTCCCTAACTTACTATGCAACTTTGGGTGGGTTACTATCCTTCTCTGAACTTCAGATTAGGGAGTTAGAACTCTGATCCCCTTCAGCTCTGATGTTTTAGAGGCCCAGAGTTTGAAGACTCCTCCAGAGTCTAAAATACACACACCAGACTAGGACACACACACGCCCGCATGCACGCTCAAACCTGTAGACCTTCTCTATGCGCTGCCATTTACCCAGGACTACATGCATAACAGATGACTTCATCTACTCCTTCCAACAGTCAGATGAGCTGGGGTGGGGGGGTGACTGTCATCTCCATTTCACAGAGGAGAACACTGAGTCTCACAGAACTGAAGATGCCTGCCCTGAGTCCCATTGCTAACAAGCCACAGGCACTCACTACCAGATCCTTCTGACATCTGGAGCCACACTGGGAACCTTGCAAACATCCCCAGACATGTGCAGCTCCATGCACACGCACAAACACACACAGGCATACACACTCAACACCCCCCATCGGCCCCCAGGAGGTGGGGACTCTTCATTATAAACAGCAGAGTCAGTTTGATCTAAGAGGTCTGGAGAGTTTACAAGCATTCTTTCTGCACCTATTCATGTCTCAAGAGCCCTCAGTGACATGATTGCATCTCAGATCCAGGGGCCTATGGAGATTGATGCAACAAGGTTGGGTGAGATTCTTCTAGCTGGGGCGTGTACTCTTTTCCCCAGTGGGCAAACCGGGGCATACAACCTCTTGTTTCAGACCCATCTGGATTCCAGTGCTGCTCTACTAACTGGCTGTCTGGGTGACCCAAAGCCAATGACTTCACCTCCGAGAATCTTGTTTTCCTCAATTATAAAATGGGGCTACAAAGTTGGAGCAAGGATGGCAAGATAGAAAGTGTGTAAAGCGCAGTATTTGGCATTGGATTCAAGGGTGCTGTAGAGGTTAGCTGCTGTTATAATCTTCATTTTTCATTCATTCAATAAACATTTACTGAGTTTTCATGCTCCAGCCCCGTTCTAGGCACAGGAAGAATGAGACAGACAACATTCTTTGCCCTAAAGGAGTTTACATTCTAATTAAGGAGGTAAAAAACAAAGTGAACATAAAAATAACATCTGGGCTGCAAGGAGAGAGGAATGGGGAGTTGCTCAGTGGGTACAGTTTCAGTTTTGCAAGATGAAACATTTCTAGATATTGATTGCACAACAATGTACCTAATGCTATCGAACTGGACACTTAAAAATGGTTAAGATGGTAATTTTACATTATATGCTTTTTAACCACAATTAAAATAAAATCCTTTCAGAAACAGGCAGAAAATGTCTAGTAGTGATCAGTGCTGTGAAGAAAAGGAAGTAAGTTATGGACAGAGAATGCAGCACTGGGGAGGGACGGTGAATAGAGGATGGGATCAAGGAAGGCTGCTCTAAGGAGATGAATGGGATGAACACAGGGCCGGCTCCATGGACAAAGGCAGTGCAGGCAGAGGGAACAGCAAGTGCAAAGGGCCTGAGGCAAGAACGCCCTTGAGTGGCTTGGAGGGAACACAGGAAGGCCTGTATGACTGGAAGAGAATGGGCGAGAGAGTGAAGGATGGGGGTGGTTGGAGAAGCAGGAGGCCAGAGCATGCTGGTGGTGATGTGATGCAAAACCACAGAAGCGCTTTGAGCAGGGAGGTACCGCGACAAGATGTAACTAACAGCCATGATCATCATTTTTCCACCTGGAGCTTGCAGATGAGGAAGAACAAGTGAAACCTTTTCCCAGTGAAGAGCTGAATGGAGCCTTGCACTCTTGGTTGTGTGACTCTGTATGGGTAATTATCCTCTCTGAAGCTCACTCTGTCATATTCTACCTGCCTGCAAAGATCCAATGGAGTAACAGGACAAGAACCCCAAGAGAACCATAATGTGGGGTCCAGGGGGCCCTTGGCCATCACCAGCTCCTGTGGCTTCATCTGCAGTCACAAGAACCCTGCTGAAAACCAATTCTTCAGCCCCCATACCTCCCCACAAAGGAAGCAGAGGCATTTCTCCAGTGAAATCCCAGGAGAAGATTTCCAGTAAACCCTCTTACTCAGGATGCAGCTAAATGGAAGTGAATGACCATCACCGGCAGGCACGGTGGCAGGCCCTATGCCTGGCTCAGCACTGAAGCCTTCATATTTCAGTTTACGGACTCCTTGCTATCACCCCTAGAAGGCAGAAATTACCATACACATTTGCCAGTTGAGGAAACTGATGTTCAGAGAAGTAAAGAGACTTCGTTGAGGCCACACAGCTTTCTAGGGGCAGCGCCAGGCCTGTGACTCCAATCCCCCACATCCTTAGCCATCAAAAAGCATGGGATGAGACACGCTCACTGAGGCCTAAGGCCTGCCTAGAAGAGCCACAAAGCCACTCAAGGAGAGATCCCCTTATAGATGCCCTCCCTGGAATGAAAGTTTCACATCATTGCAGCATTATTCAGGCAGAGGTCGGTCATGAAACCCTGGAATAACTGAGTTGAAAGGGACCTAAACCATTAGTTTGGCAATCTCCTTTTTCATTGGACAGACTGAGAAACTGAAGCTCAGAAAGGGGAAGGGACTTGTCCAAAGTTACCTAGCAAGTTATGGCCAAGCCAATACTTTTCCCCGGACTCCAGACCCACTGGGATATACAATTTCTAGGTATCTCTTGATCAAGGGACCCTGAAGGGCCTTGAACATTGCCATGAACACCGCAGTTTCTCCTGGATGGCCAGGAGCAGCAGAGCGAGCATAGCCAAGGTGGGAGGTAGGAGGCAGGAGGTGCTTATGCTCCCTGGAAGCATCTTAACAATGTTTACCAAGCTGGGGCCGGCAAATAGCTCCAAATGACAGGGCCCCAGACCTGCAAGAATCTAAACCATTATCTTGTGCTGCGCCCCACCAATTATGGGGCGGGTGCTGACCGCAAGGTGGGCCCGTGGGCAGTGACTTTCCAGTTTGTGATCGGTGCCTGACTGGCACTAAGGGAGAGGGAATGTTTCGGGGAGCTCCAGGGACCGTGGTGTCTGCAAGGGGCCTCTGGCTGCCCAGCAGGCGGGTCTCCACAGGACCTGTGTTTATAATAGAACTCGGTCTATATTTTGGTTTGGGAGCCAGATTAATCATTGCTTACAATGCGCAAGGAGAAACCAGACATCACCTCACTGTTGCTACAGACCGTCTCCCCGTCTGGCTGGGCTGCTTTCTGGGCTTTGGGCAGGGAGGGGAGGGGTCCTGTCCTTGCCTGGGGGTCCTAGGGACCAATATGTACTCAGACATCGGCTGTCCACCCAGGCTCCACCTTGGCCTGAGCAAGGCCTCAGCTCCTGTTGTAATTGAGCTGAAACTCACCAAGCTTGCTTAGCTCTCTGTGAATCTCTGCTGAACTTCCCTACCTCCTGGGCAGCCCACACCCCAAACTGGGCCATCAGCAGGACATAAAGAATCAAAGAGTGAGAAACATATGACTAGAGTAGAGGGTCTTATTATGTGATGCTGGACAAGGTGCCTCTCTGGGCCTCAGTTTCCCCAGCTGGCCTCTCCAAGTGTCCTGTGGGCTCAGAAACTGTAGGATTCCAAAGTCTGTGGCTAGTCTAAAAGCACAGTCCATCATGACACAGTCAGGTGTCTGACACCAAACTCTGCTCCGTGGATACCTGAGACCGCTCCAGGCAAGAAGGTATATTTTCTGTATGGCTTATTCATTTATCCAGTTGTTCCTTCACCAAACAAATGTCTGCTGAACCCCAGCAATGACCAAGACCCTGTGTTAGGCACTAGAGATACACCAATGAACAGAAAAAATTCTCTACCTTCTAGAAGGGGATGTGGGCATTAAATGCATTTTAAGTGCAATGAAGGAGAATGCTAGAAGAATATAGATGCACCCAGCCACAGGAGGCGGCATTATAAACTGAGGCTTGGGGGAGGAGCAGGGCTTGGACAGGAGACACAGGATGGGATAGGAGGGATGCCAGTGGGTATGGGCTGTAGAAGCAGGGGAGCCTGGAGAAGTTTCTCAGGGGGAACTATATGGAATTGGGGGTACCACACTCAGGCAGAATCGGGAGTTCACAGAAAGGCTGGAGATCGTCTCAGGTGGCCTCAATCACATTTCCCCAGACACACTTCCAGATGACCGCTGTGCTCTCCCATTTTATTACAGCTTCCCACAGATAATGGCCAACTCAGGCAGCATTCCTGCTGGGGGCAGGGTGGGGGCAACAGGAGGGAACTGAGGGGAAATCAGGCTGGAGAGAAGCAAGTCAGGTTTTGATTTGAGTAGCAGTTTTGTTCCATGCATCATGTCTATCTGGGGCAGTATGGTAAGAAAGATTCAGGGGCTGTCTCGGGGCTTGGCCAGAAAGATCAATTCGTGATGCTTGCCAGAGGGGAGGAGCGAGGGAGGTGAATGTGGTCAGCACTGCGCTAAGCCCCAGTGGGGAAACAAAGATGAACGGGTTGGGTTCTGTCCTCTGTCCAGTCTAAGCAATGTGTCGACACTAGTGGGTTGCCCACTAGCCCAAAGAGGCTGAGAAGGGAGGCCAAATGGTCAGAGAAGGGAGGGGTGACTTCTGCCTGGAGGTGCTGGGGAGTGCTCTTGGAGAAGATGCTGTTCTCTAAGAACAGAGCCAAGGGGCAGCCACATGAGGATAAGTGTGGAGGAGAGTGCATGCCTGGGGAGGGCACAGCAGAAGCAAACACAGGGAGGCAGGAAGGCCCAGGGTACACGGGATTGGATGGGGCCAGGGTTTCTACACAGCAGGGGGCAGGGAGGCAGGAAGGCCCAGGGTACATGGGATTGGATAGGGCCAGGGTTTCTATACAGCAAGGTTTCTCAACCTTGACTTTGTGGGCTGGACACATCTTGTATGTGTATGGGAGGGAAGGGTTATCTTGTGCATTGCAGGATTTTTAGCAGTATCTCTGGCTTCTACTCATCAGAAGCTAATAGCACCTCCCTCCCAGTTGTATGTAACGGCCAAAAATCTCTCCAGACATTGCCAGCTGTTCCCCAGGGGGGCAAAATCACCCCAAGTTGATAATTACTGGTCTCTAGGAAAGAAGGCAAGAGAGTTAGATGAGAGAGAGCATGGGAGGTGCAAATGGAGTTCTGGCAGCCTTCTTGGCTAGCGGAGGGCGGTTAGCTGGAAACTAGCAAAATGACTAGCACTACCAGATGGGCAAGACCTTCTTCAGATGCTTCTCTTCATGATCATGATCACTATTCATTCATTGCATAAATGCATACAAAGTGCCTGCCGTGTACCAGCCCTGTGCTGAGTGCAGGGATATTCCATCTCATTTAATCCTCCCAACCACCTCATGATGCAGCTGAGGCCCAGCAAGCTGAGGCGACTTGCCCAAGCTCACACAGCAGGAGAGCGACAGAGCAGGGATTCCACCCAGGTCTATCTAACCTGGTTTGCGTGTCTTCCTCACCTTGGGAACTGGCCCAGCAAAGTCCTTCCACAAGCATCTCAGGCAGTGGCAGAGAAACAAACCTTCTCAGGCAGGCAGGCTCTTTTTAACTGGATGGACACTGTCTTGTCTGAGAAACTGTTTCAGTCAGCCTTGTGGTGACAGAAAGGGCCTGAGGGTCAGAAGACCTGGGTTCAAATTCTAGCCCTGCAGCTTAGAAACCCATGGAAGGTATTTCCATTAAATTGGTGCCTCTCATTCTTCGCTGCAAGTGGGAACCACCTGGAGGCCTTTTAGAGCTACTGATGCCTGAGTCCCACTCAGACCAACTGAGCTAGAATCACCGCGATGGGGCCTGAGCTCCCTAGCTGGGAGCCACTGCTGTAGACTGCAGTCTCCAACCAAAACTCCCTTTCTCTTGCTGATTTTTCTCCATAGTCCTTTCTGTCTTACAGTGTACCTTTTATTTTTACTGTTTTTCTTTGTATTATCTGTCTCCCCACCCCCAACCAGAAGGCAGGTCCCAGGAATTTTTGTCCATTCAGCTCAGTGGCTGGCACATTACAGGCATTCAATAATTTCTGTTAAATAAATGAAAACATAGGATTATCCATGTTGCCTCAGAATGACACAAAAATTCAATGTGCTGGTGATCACGAAGAGGAAGCTGACCTCACCTCTTATCCACTCACCTCCCTTCTCCCCTCAAGGCTTCCCACAAGAAATAACGCAGAAAAGCCACACTACAGGATCAGAGCCAAGTGGCTGCTGTTGTCACCAAAGACGTGGGTGATAGGAGAGACCACCTACAATGGTGGCCCCAGGCACATTGCCCATGGCAGTAGTTCTCTTCTCTGATCCCTGCCACTGGTCAGGGGTCTCTGCCTTGGGACCTGAGCTCCCCGACGCTTCACCCAGCACCCTCTGTGAGTGGGTGACGCCAGCCTGCCACACACCGAACTCTACTGTGCGTGTCTAGGCCAGGGCCAGAGGGGAACTCAGAGCAACTGGCTTTGCCAAATAGTTTTCCAGCTGCACAGTGGCTCTTCGTTAACTTGGAGAAGCTGCCTCTCCCTGCTCAGGTGAGCTGGTTCCTCTTGGTTGGGGGTCCTTGGCCCCCTGGACATCTGCTTAATGCAAGGAGCCCTGGCACCCCGGGCAGGAGCTGGTTCCAGTCTGGTTTCCCTATCTCCTGTCACCTCTGCTAGGCTGCCACCCCCATGCAGAACAAGATCACCAGAGACTGCTTTATGAGCTGGGACCGGAAAGAGCCTTTTCCACTCACACCTCATCCATCAGAAAGCGCTAGAGCCCAGAGGGGAAGGAAGTGGGGAGTGCGAGTCCCTCTGTGTTCTCTGAGCCAGAAAAGACCATATTTCCCAGCTCACAAACAGCCACTGCTTCCAGGGTAGGCCTCTCAGGTTGGAGGTATGGCCTGCTCTGGCCATGGGGAAGGGAATGAGGGAACAAGATCCTGCAAGGCCCCCTGTGTCATGGGGCTCTCAAGGCAAGAACTGGGTGGAGCTGGGAGACACCCCAGCTGTCCAGATGAGAGCCAGATGGCCTAGAGAGAGTTCAGCTGTGGCCACAGCCGGGAGCCAGGGCAGAAGCTTAAGAAACAGTGGTAGGCCGATGCATTCACCAGATAATCCATCAGCAGTTGGGGATTTTCTTGGAAAAAGCAATTGATCCTTAACCTGCATTGCCTTCCCCCCATTTCCTGAATACCTGCTATGCACAGGCTTCATGCTAGGTTCAGTAGGAAGAGCAACAAACCAGATTTGCACACCCTGGTTGGTGAGGCACACCTGGTAGCTCAAATTAACTAAGCCAAGACAGCTTAAGTGTCCTTGAGCAGAGAGGATCCTCCTGGCGTGAAGCTGAGTGCTCCAGGAGGACTCCCGAGAGTAGGCACAACTAGAGTAGAGTCTTGAAGGAAGGGAGACACAGGCTGGAGGAGTCACAGAAATCCAGGGGGACTGTAAGCTATAGACCCACTACCTAGGAAATGCCAGTCTTTTCCCCACACAGGTGTTTGGACAGGTAACTCCCCAGCATGGCTGAAATGGGGATGGGATGCGGGTGACATAACAGCCAGGAAGGTACAGAGAACCCACTGCCTCTCCACATCATTCCCCTTCCCCTGCAGGGCATCAGCGACGGCCACATAGTAGACTCTGAGAGCTCATTGACTTGCCCAAGGTCACCCAACCAGGAAACGGCAGAAGGGGGAATAGAACCCAGGTCCAACTGACCACAGGGTCCACTCCCTCAACTTCTCTGCTCCAGGCCTTGCTCCTGGTCACACAGCCCCAGACTGTGCAGGGTCAGAGATGGGGATCATTGTCTCCATCTCATGTAGGAGAAGGCTGAGGAGCAGAGACAGGACTTGCAGGCCCAAGGCAACTCAGCCAGTGGGCGGTGGAGCCAGGGCCAGCACAGGGTACTCCATCACCACAAGCTTTCTTGAAGGTGGTCTCCCTGGGAGCAGCTTGGCCCCCAAAAGGAAGTACAGCAAACCAAGGATACTTCTTATGCTACCTCATTAACCACGGTGGGAGGCACCTACTGCAAGCCAAGGGATTCCCTGCCCCCAACAGGCATAACCCTTGGAAAGCTCTCTCCCATGTGCCCTGTGCCCAGGAGAGCTGGGCTGGGGCTGGGGAGAGGCAGGTGGGCCCACAGCTCTCCTGCCTGAAACCTGGCTTGCTAGGAGGCCCACTGCACAAGGCAAAGCATCAAAACCAAACAGTACCTTTCGTCCCGGAGGTCCTGGATTCCCGGACAGCCCAGGCAAGCCCATGTCGCCCTGCAAGACACAGACAAGGCGGGTGAGGCAGGAACACGGGAGCAGAGACACGCTGCTACACTACAAAACTGGAATTGTAACTTCCAATGGCTGGTTATTTCCAAATGAGATTCATGGAGTACTAGAGGCCTCAGAGGAGACTCGGGTGCTGCCCAGCAAGAAGAGTGGGTGGTGTACCCCGCCCTTTCCCCACTCAACTCAGCCGCTCCGTCTGATCTATTTTATATACTGGGCTTCAGCAGAAGACACCACTTGAAGAACGGGTTCCGATACTAAAACCATGTTTGAAAACTGTTCCAGAGGACATGTGCCTTATCGGTCCCATATCAATCAGTCATCTCTCCCTGCAGTCCTGAGACACCTTCTCATTGCTGGGCATGCCGCTGGCCAAGCAGGGGGACATTTCTGCCACCACCCCAAGACCTGAGAATAGGCCACGCAGGAGCAGGAGAGAAGCCTGGGCTCCCGGGTGCCGATCTCATTTTGCCACTTACCAGCTGCATGACCTCCAGCAAGCCACCCCTGCCTGGGCCTCCGTTTTCTCATCTGTAAGCTGGGCCCATCTGCCCTTGGCTCATGGGGTTCTGATGGGGGTCAAGTGGTGGTATATGGGAACACTCTCCTGGGACCCTGGGTCACCCAGTAAATACGTGCTAAGGGCAAACACCTAGCAGTGAGGATGTGAAGCAATAAGCCACCCGTGTCTTGGGGAAATCAAAGAAAGCAGCCAATTCTAGGTGCCTTTAAGCACAGGAGGCTGGGCTGAGAAGCAGTGTTCAATCCGTTGGGATGGCTCTAGGGCTGTGTCCAGAAGGAAGCCAGGCAGACCTGGGCATTGCTTGCAGGGTGTCTGTGCCTAGAAGACTGACACATTGGACAATCTCATGTGGAGTTCTGGGCTCCCCTCTTCCCATCTGTCCTGCACTCTCTCCAAGTCCCTTGCTCAGTTTATGGGGTGGATGCTTCAGAGATGGATGAAAGCCTTTAGCCAAAGTGTTTTACCTTCTGCAGGCAAACCTGGTTTCATAGCCCTTCAGAGTTAGGGAGCCCTGAATCTCCAGCCTCCTAGAAATCCACAGACCCGTCTGCTGGAGTTAACCTCAGGAAAGGCTTTGAGTGTCTATGGGAAGCTTCCTGGCCATGTGCTACCAAGAAACTTCTGGATGCCCACGGTCACCTAGCAGGCCCTGCAGAAAGCCATGCAGGACATTAGGCAAAAGGACATCCACCAAGAGTGTGTCCATAGGAGAAAATCTTTTGTCAGTTGTGTTGGCTGCACTTTGGAAAGAAGGTGGCTGGGAATAACCTTGGGTGGGTTTGGTGTTGAGAGAGGCTAAAGGGCTTCAAGGAAGAAAACCACACCACACCCTGACCATTCTAGATGTTCCCACCTCACTGCCTCTGCCATGCACGGCCTCTGCCAGGACGGCTAGCCGCAGAGTGTGGTGATTTCACTATTGTCCACTCCCCTCTTCCCTGAGAACTGGGGTCCCTGGAAACCTACCTTTGCCCCATCGTGGGCCTTTCCTGGTGAGAGCCCTGGGTCCCCTTTCTGTCCCTGAAACAAAAACAATTCCACTTTGGCCACCAAGTCATCTAGAGAGGATGTCTGTCTCCCCACAAACTCTGCTCAAAGCCCCGCTCCCTTGCTTAAATGCCTTCCCATCCATCCTCCCACTCACACACCTCCAGAGGGTCTTCTCCAATTCCACGACTCCCCTGCTCTAACACCTTCCATAGCTCCCCCTGACTGCAGGGTGACAAAGTCCAAATTCCTCCTTCTGCTATCCCAAGTCTTCTGTAATCCAACCCGTCCCAGGCATCCTATCTAGACTCTGCTCTCCTTTCAGCAGCCAAACCCACAGAGAGGGTCCCTCTGCTCTATCCTCAAACCACAGCCCACTCCCCAGCCATGTCCCACACTGTCCTGCCACCAGGCTGTTGCTCAGGCAGTCACCTGCACCTAGAAACCCTTTCTCCAACCATCATTAGCCAAACTACAAGCATTCTTCAGTTCACAGCTGGAATGTGTCCTCCACATCCTACTTATAGAGCTCTACGCCCATCCTCCAGGTGACCAGTCTCTGCCTGTGCACATGGCCAGGACTATCTCCTGGCTTGTTCCCCTGGGGCTCTCAGGGATTTCTGAGAGACATGTCCAAGAGGCATGTCAATACTTTTTGATTTTCCAGAATGTTGATATCCATCTCATTGGTTTCTACATGAGGTTCAATGCACGAACAGCCACTTACACGTGTGTACGGCCCTACGCAGTTGACAGTATCCCTCGCCTCACTAGATTCCTACAGTCTAGTGAGCCAAGGGAAGCATTATTCCTCCCATAATATATTTGGGAAAACTAAGGCCAGGAGAAGGAAAGGGACTGTCTAGGGCCTCAAGATGAGGCATTGGCAGAGCTGAGATTATAACCCTGATTGCGTTCCGGGATGCCCTGGCTCCAGCTGGGTTAGAATAGGCAGTAACTTGACGAGAAACTGACAAGCAGTGAGTCCCCAGTCAGAGGCAAGCACCCTTTGTTCCTAGCGTAGGGACAGTCCCTGTTGCACAGATCCTGGCTCCGGAGAGCTTGGGGCTCAGGAAAGGGGCCCACAGATTCACCAGCCGCGTCTCTCACGGGGTGCTCCTAGCTGCGGCTCCTCTCCTTTGGCCAAACCTGATCAGATGACTCAGGAAACAGCCCTGTGGAAAGTTGGTCCACCCTGTGTCACCTTCTAAGAGGTCCTAATCTTTGTCCCCATTCCTATCCCACCTTGAGCCCTCTCCCCTCCCTGCCTCAGCTGGGCCCAGAGTCAGAAGTCCTGGACCTGCCAGACTCACAGTGGGACCTCAGGCAAGTCACTGCACCTTCCTGAGCCTCAGCTCCCTCACCTTTAAAATGGGGACCACACACGCACACCCGCGCACACGCACACACATGCACGCGCGCACCCAAACACACAAACACACGCCAGCTTCCCAGGTTTCCAGGCAAGGAGCCAGTGGGATAATGACCGTGACACATGGGAGGGGTGGTTTGGGCAACTTTAATTAATCCCCACTTGGTTCTTTTCTTCGTTAGAACTCAGATGTTCCAAATCCTGACTCGGTCACCCTCCACCAGATATCACTGCATTCTGAACTAGAAAGTGCCTCTAGGAGGGAAAGGAATGAGCTTTTGCTGCTCACCTACTATGCACAGACACTGAGCTAGCCCCATTCTGTGCACCAACTCCTTTAGTCCTCATAGCACCCATTTGTTCCAAGGAAGGACAAAGGCAGGTTCAGAGAAGCCAAATCCCAGCCTGGGCTGGCGTTCCCTGGCAGGGAAGAGACAAAGGCTGAGTCTGTCCCCAGGCTAGGTCTGATTTCAAAGCCCCATTTGCAAATGGGAGACCTGGGTGCTTCTCCCACACTCCCCCTCCCCCCAGCTACCCAAGGCTAAAAGTCCCCAGAACCCCAACTCTGTCCACCTGGGCCCCTCTAGGTTGTATCTTCTGCAGAACCTCACCTCTGGGATTCACCTTGCACTGCAGCTGCTCCTCCTGGACCCCCTCCCACCCTGGGCTGTTCAGAAGCCCAGCTCAGTGCCTTTTATGTCCATGGTACAAGGCCAGGCCGAGGGCTACCGAGGATTCCAATGGCCAAAAAAGGACAGCAGCTCTTTCTCAGCCAGCCTGTGCCCACCTCGATCTGCAGCTGATAGAGGAGCTGGGCTTAACCAGCTTTCAGGACTGGGCCTTCATGTATCCTATTCTGTTATCTTACAAACAAAGGAAACTGAGATCCAAAATGATGACTTGTTCCCTGGCCAAGGTCCTTTCCCAGGGCATTTTAGTTATTGATGGATTTCTCTCTGCATTCTCAGCAGCCAGCACAGTGCTTGAGATGCAATGCCTGCCTGAGTATGATACCTCCAAGTACAGATGCTACAAGCCAAGTCTCAAGATGAACAGAAGGCAGGGAATGCCACAGTGGGGAACAGACACACTCGTGACCATGAGGGGCAAACCAGAGAAACCGGTGATGATGATAAACATTAATATTTACTGAGTGCTCTTCTAAGCCCTGGACACATATTAACTCATTTAATCCTCCAAATCCATAAGGCGGCAACGATTACTATCCCCCTTTTACAGAAGAGAAAGCTAAGGCACAGCAGGAATAAGTCACCTGTCCAAGGTCATACAATTTGAAAGTGGGATTTAGTCATTCTATTACAAAGATACATGCATGTATATATACATTGCAGCACTATTCACAATAGCAAAGACATGGAATCAACCTAAATGCCCATCAACAATAGAGACTGGATAAAGAAAATATGGTACATATACATCATGGAATACTATGCAGCCATAAAAAGGAATGAAATCATGTCATTTGCTGGGATATGGATGAAGAAGCCATTATCCTAAGCAAACTAATGCAGGAACAGAAAACCAAATACTGTCTGCTCTCACTCATAAGTGGGAGCCGAACAATGAGAACACATGGACGCATTGGGAAGGAACAACATACACTAGGGCTTGTCGGCGGCAGGGGAGTAGGGGTAGGGAGAGCATTAGGAAAAATAGCTAATGCATGCTGTGCTTAATACCTAGGTGATGGGTTGATAGGTACAGCAAACCACCATGACACATGTTTCCCTATATAACAAACCCACACATCCTGCACATGTGGCCCGAAACTTAAAATAAAAATTAAAAAAAAAAAAAAGAAAGTGGGATTTAGGTTCTTGCAGTCTGGTTCCAGAGCCTGAACTCTTTACATTTTGATATACTGCAGATGAAAAACTACAATCCAGTGGTAAGGGGAGGATAGGAAGAAACTGGAGAGAACTTCACCTAAACAGAGGTAAATCCTTAAAGGGAGTTACAGGTTTTGTAAGTTGAGGCTGGAAAAAGACCAGGAGGAACCAGATGAAGTGGCAGCTCAAGGGATGCTCAAGGTACCTCTAAATGGGTGAAGGTATGACTTCTGGGATAGAGCACACTATATGTCTTCCCAGCCAGGCTCCTGCAAATCTTCCAATAAGAAATATAAGTTATAGGCCGGGCGCGGTGGCTCAAGCCTGTAATCCCAGCACTTTGGGAGGCCGAGGCGGGCGGATCACGAGGTCAGGAGATCGAGACCATCCTGGCTAACACGGTGAAACCCCGTCTCTACTAAAAATACAAAAAACTAGCCGGGCGCGGTGGCGGGCGCCTGTAGTCCCAGCTACTCGGGAGGCTGAGGCAGGAGAATGGCGTAAACCCGGGAGGCGGAGCTTGCAGTGAGCTGAGATCCGGCCACTGCACTCCAGCCTGGGTGACAGAGCAAGACTCCGTCTCAAAAAAAAAAAAAAAAAAAAAAAGAAATATAAGTTATATACAAAGTCAGACTAATCATTTACACCTTCACAGGAACAAGAATCTTGTTGTCAGACCAGCTCTCCAGCCACTGAGCTTGTGTGACCGTGACAGAGCCTGTGTGACCTTGAGCAAGCCACTTTCCCTCTCTGTATGTGAAATGGCAGACTCTGCCTGGATTAGTTAACAGAGCCAGGTGGTACTAGAAGACAGATGGGAGCCTTAAGTGCCAAGAACATAGCAGGAATGGGAACTACGGTGAACACCTTTCCTGCAGGTTGGGTTGGGAAACAGAACAGAAGGCTCGGGTGGCTGAGGCCCAGAGATTGGGTGAGACAAGGGAGGAATAAATCACAAAAGATTTGGAAATTCTGGCTAGGCATGGTGGCTCATGCCTGTAATCCCAACACTTTAGGAGGCCAAGGAAGGAGGATCACTTGAGCCCAGGAGTTCTAGACCAGCCTGGGCAACAAAGTGAGACCATGTATCTACAAAAGCAAAAAATTTAGCTGGGTGTGGTGGTGCACACCTTAGTCCCAGCTACTTGGGAGGCTGGGTGGGAGGACTGCTGGAGTCCGGGAGGTTGAGGCTGCAGTGAGCTCTGATAGCACCACTGCACTCCAGCCTGGAGGACAGAGCAAGACCCTGTCTCAAACAAACAAATAAATTAATGAATATTGAGAAATTCCGGGCTGGAAGCCTCCTATATAAGCCATCCTTGGTCTCAGTATCCAGCACAGGGCCTGGCTCAGAGAAGTCATCATAAAATGTTTCACAAATGAGCAAATGAGTGAACAGAGTCTCAAGAGACAATGGTAGGGATAGGAATGGGTCAAATCTGGCTCCAGCCCCAGAACTTTCTCTGAATTTTCACCAGGCCTCCCACTGTCACTACGACTATTTTCATGGGTCTAGAAGTTCTGGACAATGCAATAAGGCAGGAAAAATAAATAAGAACTACTAATCTTTGAGGAAAATGAGACAACAATATGTTCTTTTCTGCAAATAATATGAATACCTATCTATAAAATCCAGGAGAACCAACTGAAATACTAATAGAATTAATAAGGCGATTTAGTAAGGGGATGGTTATAAATTAAATATAAAAATAAAAAAATACAAAAATTAATAGTTATTTTCACTAGATGAGAGTTATCTAGAAAATACAATGGGGAGAATATTCCATTCATGACAGCAGAAACTAAGTATAAACCTAATAAGAAATGTACAGGGCTTATGTAATAAAAACCATCAAAGTTTACTAAGAGACATTGTAGAACTTCAACCAAATAGGAAGACATGCCATATTTTTAGATAGAAAAATGTAATATTTTAAAGATGTTAATTCTTCCCAAATTAATATATGTATTTAATTACAATTCCAGTAAAAAGCCCAAGCGTTTTTTCAAGGAAATTGTTAAGATAGGCATAAGGTTCATCTGACAGAATAAATAGCCAGAAATGTTTTAAATAAAGAGAAGAAGAAGGATACATAGTACAAAGATAGTAAATGTCATATAATTGGCATTTTACTAGCATAAAAATAAATAAACAATGAAACATAATACAATGGCTTGTATTAGATCCTTGTCTATTATAGAGTAACCAGTGGAGGAAAGATGTTTAACAAGTGGTTAACTATTGGAGGAAAAATAATGCTGGAACCCAACTTCATTTCCACCACCCCCATTAAGATGAATTCCAGATGATTTAAATTTTTTAAGAGTACAAGAGATATTATGAAATGACAAGGAATATAATTGAATACCTATCTGATCTTAAAACAGGAAAAACATTTCTAGGTATAAAAGCAAAATAAAGAACCACAGATTTTACAGATCAATAGAGCCCTCCTGAGATTATCTGACATATTTTTTAAAAGGATAACATTTCTATTCGTGAAAATCATCATGAATACTCTTAAGAAGCAAACAACAAACTAGAAAATATTTGTAAGGTGAACAAAGCCTTAATAACCTCAAAACAATGCTTACAAACCAATAACAAATGGCAACATCCCAACCTCCCAAAATAAACCAACTCATAAGTGGTGAAGTACAAATGGAAAAGAGATTTAAGAAAAACATACATCTCATAGATGATCAATGAAGTGAAAATGATAATAAATTATCTTCTTTTAAAAATATCTTCCTTTAATGCTAGCAGGAGCATAAATCAGTTTAACCTTTCCAGAAGGCAATTTGCTAATAAAATAACAGCTAAACACTCATATGTCTCTCATGTGCAAGGCATATGATAAATCATTTGCATATATGTGTATATTGCATGTGTATGTATATACAAATATATCTTGGTATATGTCTCGATATATGTCCACATATACATATATAAATACACATACATGCATGCACATACACACACACATAGTGAGGTATGAACTATGATCTTCCTTGTTTTACAGAAGTGGAACCCGAGGCCCTCCGAGTTTTAAGTAACTTGCCCAAAGTCATGCAACCAGCAAATGGTAGTGAGGTGGGAGATGAGACTTGACTCTGGAGGCAGGGCTTGGACTTGGGACCTAACTGAGGACCAGCTAAAACAGGCATGAGGTAGAATCACCTTTCCATAACACCTGCCCACTAGTGTGCCATGTTAGTTTACCATTGTTATGACAACCTGAAAGTTACTGCCCCTTTCCATGGCAATGACCTGATGACCTGGAAGTTACCACCCCTTTCCTAGAAATTTCTGCATATTCTGCCTCTTAATTTGCATATAATTAAAGGTGGGCATAAATATGACTGCAGAACTGCCTCCGAACTGTTACGGTCAGCACACTGCCTATGGGGTAGCCCTGCTCTGCCTGAGCAGTCACGGAGCTGTTCTGCCACATCAATAGAGCTGTTTTCTTCTACCATGAGCTCGCTCTTGAATTCTTTCCTGAGTGAAGCCAAGAACCCTCCCAGGCTAATCCCCAATTTGGAGCTTGTCTGCTCTGCATCAGTAGAGCCAGGATTCAAACTTGGGCACACTGACTCCTGAGACCACATTAGCAATTCTGTTTTTGATGAACTTATCCTAATGAAATAATTGGAGATATTCTAACATTTATATACAGTCATGTTAATCAAGATAATATTTGTATATTAATTCAAAGTGGAACTGATTTTTTTTACAAATGGAGTAAGTTATATGAAGCTGGGATATTAGTGTTGATAGAATGCCATGAAGCCATTAAATCATATGTGATGGATGCCAAGTGGCTAACACAGGTGAATGTTCACAATAATTGTTAAGTGAGGAAGGCCAGATACCCAGCCACAACAAAGTGGATCCATACTCACATATATGACATACACAGGGAAGACCAGAGAGCTGTGGAGTTAGGGCTAGATTGTCGCCTTGAGGTCAGACAGCCGAGGGTTTGAATGCTTGCTCTGCCACTTACCAGAAATGTGACTCTGGGCAAGATACTTGGCCGCCTTGGACCTATTTCCTCATCTGTAAAATGGGGGTAATAATACCTGCTCTGCAAAGTATATAAAGCTCTTGACCAGGGCCTGGCCCAAAGGTTGCTCAAAATGCTCTCAGAGCTTATTACTGGGCAGGACCACTACAGGTAGCTCACTTTCTTCTTGATATCTTCTGAACTTCTCCACATTTTCCTTGGGTGGCTGAGGCCCAGAGAGGGGATGAGACAAATGAGCACTAAATCACAAAGGATTATAATAGTCTGGGCTGGAAGCCCCCTGTATATTCCATGTCTGATCTCAAGTGCCCAGCACAGGGCCTGGTCCAAAGGAAGGAACATTAGAGGAAGAGGAAAGGTAAAGCTCACACCAGCTCTGCCAGCAGCCACCTGGGCCATGGAGCCTGCCCTCTGCTGACCACTTCTCTTTCCCAGTGTCCAAGGGCCATAGTCATCCTGGCTAGTTCACTGCAGACCAAGTGAACCAGACCAGAGACAAGGTGGCTAGCTGCCCAAGAGTGGGACCAGGAGCCTCATGGCCCAGTGCAGGGAGTACTGGTGGGGAGCACTAGCTTCCCTCTCCAGAAAGAGACCCCCACCTCTGCCCTAGAGCTCCTCATTTGCACCAAGGACCTGCATCCCGCCTGACTCCACCATGGTCCAGCATCAGCACCCTGCCCCAGGGCAGCTCCAACCCTCCTACTGGCCACCAGCCAAGCTCTGCTTCTCAAATGGCCTAAATGACATTTGCAAACCTCATCCGGTCATGTCAAGTCTGCTGAAATCCTTTTCAGGTCTTCCAGCTGCTCTTTGGATAAAGTCCAAAAATCATACCACCAACTGCCAGGCCTGTTGCCCTCGCCAGCCTCCTCCAGCCCCTTTGCCTAGTTGTCCACTATACTTCAGACCTTGGTTCAACCTTCCTGCCCTCTGAGAAGGTGTCCCTCACCTCCTGGACAGGATCAATCCGCATATCGTGGGGTCTCTGAGCACCCCGGGCCTCTCACGTGGAGCCCTAGAGACCTAATCATGGTATAAGTCTGCACTTGTCAATATGGTTGGCTTGTTTTTCTTTCTCGCTCATCTCTACACTCCCCAAGGGCAGGGACCATGCCTGCCTGTGTCCCTGATAGCCCCAGTGCCTCACACATGCCGACAGCTGCCCCTTCTGCAGCACCTGCCACGGGTCAGCACCGCTCTAAGTGGAAACACATCCTCTCAGGGTCCTAGCTTCTCTGCCTCATTCTCAAAGTCCTGGATCCAACTCTGTGCTGGAGCTGACGAGCTCCCTTTGCTGCTGGATTGGAACATGGGATATGTGGGTAGATAGTAGATGGGCAGAGCCTTGGGCTCTGGAGGAGGAAGATGGGATGTAGCCTGGCTCTGGCCTGTACCAGCTGTGACACCCTGACAAAGCTCCTTCTGGAAGGCAAACCCAAGGATCTGAAATACAGTCCCCCCACTGCCCAGCCATGATCCAGGCAAGGTCCCTTGGCCCTCTGAACTTTCACTCTTCTGCACCCTCAGGAGGGATGAGGTCCCTCACCTCAGGTTTCTCTCTTTCTTGGTCTTCCTCAAACCACCCATCTCTCCCACCCTTCAGTGTAGCAGAGGGATCATCTTCCCACTAGGCCATAAGCACCTGAAGGCGGAGATGCACTGATGGGATGACTGCATGGGGCTAATCCAGTTCTGTGCCCCCAGGGCAAGCCCTCCCGGGTGTTACTGATTTATCTGTCAACAGCCCATAGTGGGTGCTCAATACACGTTTGTTGACTGAAGGAGGATGAATGGATGGGTGGCCCCAGACACCATGCACTGAGGTTCCACAGTGCTCTGAGCAGGGCCAGCAGGAGGAGCTGATGGAGTGTCTGCTACCACAGGAGCAGGGAGTGAGTCTGGCGGGGGGAGGAGACAGGCTCCACTGGTCCCAGAGCGGGCTAGGCAGGGGCAAGCCTGGCCATTCAAAACAGCTGCTGATGCTCAGCATCAGGGGCCAGCACAGGCCTTGGGGGAAGCCAGCCCTACAGTCCCACCAGGTCACCTCCCATCCCAAAGGGGATCTGCTGAACAGTGAGGACCCTAGGACCCTCTTCCCAGGGTCCCACCCATTCATGCAGACACACAGCTTTCTCATCCAATCTCAGCCAAGTCATTACTCCCATCCAGGGAGGGCCTCTGCTTTAACCTTTTCCTGGCCATGCCACAGATCAGCCTAGGGCCCTGGCCCAGTTACCTGGGCCTCCCACCTAACCAGCCTCCCTGGAGGCCCCCTCTGTTCACCCTTGGCCTCAGGGCCAAGTGTCCAAGCAAAGGGCAAGATGTTTCCCCCTGGCATTTTATGCAAGTCCCAATGAGAGAAGCAGCCTCTGATTCCAGTGTATTTTATAGAACCTACACCCTTGTCTGCTATACACAGATGTAAACGGGAGTCCTGTCCGTGAGGCCCCGAGTCCGTGGTTCCCAGTCCCACGTGGTGGCAGGAGAGCTCACTTGCTAGGGAGAAGCCCTCAGTGGCCACACTCAGAGATGTGTCTCAGAATGCGAGGAGAAACAGCTGGCAGGCCCTCCTCCTACCACGGCACATCTGTTAGCAAGATTGGGGTGGGCTACCATGGTGCTGGCACTGAGGTCCCACAGTGCTCTGAGCAGGGCCAGCAGGAGGAGCTGATGGAGCATCTGCTACCACAGGAGCAGGGAGTGAGTCTGGGGGTGGGAGGAGACAGGCTCCACTGGTCCCAGAGCAGGCTAGGAAGGGGCAAGCCTGGCCACTCAAAACAGCTGCGGATGCTCGGCATCTTGATGTACCCATGGCCTCTGCAAAGCGGAAGTCTCCAAATGAGTTCCTGCCTCTCTGCCTGACCCGTGGGAGCAGCTTCCGCTGCCATTTCCTAGACAATGTCTTCATCGACCCGTGCCTGAGTTTCCCCATCTGTAAATGGGTACGGTATCTCCACCCATCTCTTTAGGTCTTTGTGGGGATCAAATGAGACCAGCCACATCAAATGCATGCACAGTGCCTGGCACACAGGAAGGGTTCAGTATATGGCTGGTACTATAACCAGTGTTCGCCCTGTGAAAGCCCAGAGCACCTCCAGGCAGCTGCTAAGCACTGGACACCTGAGGCCTCCACTGCCTGCCTTCCAAAAAGGAACCCAGCCCAGCCCTGGACTTAGAGTCACAGATCTAGAGGGGCTGAGGTCAGTGCTCCTGCACTCTGCTCTGTCCCAAGACTCTGGCACCACAGATCCATACGCCCAGGACTACCACGTGAGACCTCTGTCCAAAGCTCCCAGGCAAGCTGATGGGCCAGAAGGAGTCCTACTCCTTGACTCAGGAGAGCTGGGCTTTAGCGGCTGCTCAGCAGCTCACTGTGCATGGCCTGGAGCCAATCAGTTAAGGGCTTTCCTTAAGCCATTTAACCTTTGCAGCTGGGTTATCAAAGAATGGCCCTGGACCCGGCCCAACCAAAGCCCAGGGGTGCACTTCACCTGGTTACCCCACAGATGACACAGGCTGGGTTGGGAGGCCCCTGAGCCAGGAGCCCGTCTGCCCTCCACAGCTCCTTTGGCACAGGCACTGCTCTTAGCTTCAGGGACTTTAGCATCTTCCTTCCCCTCCTCCTATCTCTCCAGCCATTCCGCAAGCTTTCTTTTCCCATGACCTAAATGTTGCTGGCTCTGGCACTCCTCTTGGTGCTCTGAGTTTCTCACTTCCAATGCAGTGCCCCAACAACCTTGCCCTCTGCCAGAGCTCCAGGAACAGACAGAAGAGCTCAGCAAGTGCTGTTCCCATGTCATCAAAGCATCAGCCACTAAGGTCTCATCAAAAGTGAACTCGAGTATTCCAAGAAGACTCCCTGGGGGAAGTGGCATTTCTGCGCCAGCCTCCCGCTGGCTCTATCTCCAGCTCAGAGCAATCCTGAGTTCCATAATATCTGTCCATAAATGATCACTTGACCGGGCTACACGTTTCCACATGCAACATCATCTGAGCCCCCTCCTGGGACCCAGTTCAGTCCCCAAGGCTAATATCAGGGAGGTAAAAACTGTCTGGTGTTTGTAACTGTCTCTCACCTTGCACCCACCACCATCCTTTCCACTCTACCTCCTCCCACACCCCTGAGTTGGCCCAGACTAGCCTCCTTTCTCCCCTGTATCACCCCTGGTCTCCCGGCCTTGGCTCTGGTTCCCCACCCCCACTTCATCTTCCTCATGGCATCTAGTGAGCTTTCTAAAACGTGATCTTTCCACATCCCTCCCCAGGATGCATCTTACAACACGGTAAGCCTTATGTTCTTAGTCTGACATTCAAGGCCAGCCTTCCCTATTTAGCAAGAAATCACCCCTCTGCCCACTGCCCTGAAGGCTCTGGGTTCCAACTGCGCGACTCCCCCAAGTCTCTCCCAGCCGGAAGCACTGTGTCTCCAGATCAGGCACAGGGCCCAGCCCTGGAAAGGGGTCCAGAGGGTGATCCTGGCTTGGGTGGGAATCCCCCTCAGTGCCCCTGAAGCCCTCCCACCAGGCGCCCCTGGGAAGCACTTCAAACATGGCTCCAACCCCAGCACCCACCAGGCGCCCCTGGGAAGCACCGCAAATATGGCTCCAACCCCAGCACCCACTCCGTGGCCACATCTCCAGCAAATACTCACTTTGGCTCCAGGAGGGCCGGGGAGACCTGGATTTCCATAAGGCCCAGGAGGACCCTGAAAGAGAAAAGAAACAAAAACAAATAAGGTGACAAAAAACAGGGGCCATCTCACCTCTGACTGCAATGCCTGGCACCTTCCCTACACCCACTGGTTTATTATCTTCTCCCCAAACCAAGCCCTAGCAACACTGTCGTGGCCACTCAGCCTACCTTTGGGAGCACCCCCTCCGTGCCTGGCCCCGTGGGAAGCACATCCCATGTGCCATCTCATTTGATCCTATTAACCGGGAAGGTAGGTCATATTGTTATTACTATTTTGAAGACAAGGAGGCTGATGTTCACAGAGGTTTGTAACTGTCTCAGATCACCCAGCTGCTAAGAGGCAGAGCTGGACCTGGATATCAGAGCACAAGTCCTTCACCCCTAAATTTTACCTCCTCTCCACACTCTCTTAGCCCGGCCCCGTCAGCCCTTCCCAGCTTCTTCAGGCTCAAACCACTCTTAACTATGCACTTCCCTCCCATGTATCTGGTACTTTCTCTCCTCATTGCCTTTGCCCATGATGTTCCCTCATCTGGCAGCATCTTTTCTCATCCATCTCCTCTGCTTAAAACCTGATCCATCCTTCATGCCTGGCTCAAAGTGCCATCTCCTCCAGGGAACCCTCTGGGGCTCCTCCAGCTTCAAGTGGACTTTTATTTTTTAGAGGCAGGGTCTTGCTTTGTGGCTTAGGCTAGAGTGTAGTGGTATGATCATAGCTAACTGCAGGCTCAAACTCCTGGGCTCAAGAGATCCTCCCGCCTTAGCCTCCTGAGTAGTTGGGACTCCCAGCATGGGCCACCATACTTGGTTAATTTTTAATTTTTTTTTTTTGTAGAGATGGAGTCTTGCTACATTGCCCAGGCTGGTCTCGAACTCCTGGCCTGAAGCAATCCTCCTGCCTTGGCCTCTTGAAGTGCTGGGATTACATGGCAGCTGGCCCCAATTGGACTTTTGTATGAGTCTTTGGAGTTGAGAGCTCAAGAAGGATGCATTTGACCTCTTGTGAACAAATGTGCACCTCTCCCATGGCTACAACATGTGATCAGACCCTTAAACCCCTGCAAGCTCCAAGCTTTCAAGGTCTTCCAGAGACCACAGAGCACCTGGGAACACTGGACCCAGAGAGTCCAGGAGGCTTGGTCAAGGTCATACAGCAGAGTTGTGGCCAAGTGAGATCAGGGTCCAGGGCCTGGTGGTTTCAAGTCCAGAGTTTATTCATGGTGCTGGATTTTCCCAGTCCATATCCAAGTTCCCCTATAACAGCTGGGTCCTGTTACGTCCACTTTCTCCAGCAAGAGCCCTGGCCTAGAGTCTTCCAGCCCAGTAATATAAATAGAGCCCTAAGAGTCGGGTAATACTTGAGGGTTTTTGTCTAGCAGGAATAATCTGGGGCATAGGAGGTGAGGAGAAGCACCCCAAAGGGTCCAGTGGTCCTCCCCGCCCAGTCAGCCTCTAGGCACACTGCCCTCGTCCCTGCCCCTCTTGATTCATAGGGCTAACTGTGTGTGAACTGCTTTCTTCTTCCCTGTGCTCTGAGGCCAGCTTCCCAGCTGCAGCTTGTCACATTCCAACCAAGGCACCTCCCTCTTCCTCTCTTCCTTGATGCCTGAACTGGGACCCTCCCCTTCTCCGAATGCACCGGGAAGGAACAGTGTCCAGAGCACACTGAGCCTGGGGAGTTTCTCAGTGCCACTTGTGACCCTCCTTCCAAAATAATCAGCCCTCCTGCCCTCCCCTGCAGTCCACCAAACACTGTCTCCTGGCACGCGACAGAACCTGGAAGCATCGAGACTGGGTCCCAGTTCTGAGCCCCACTTCGCAATCCCCAGCCTCGGTCTCGCCCTCTGTTCTGTAAATGACTGGGACCCAGCAGTCTCTAAGGAATCTGGAACACCCCCTGATGTTCACCCCAGCCCAGGCTCGTAGGGTCTAACCAGGTCTAACCACAAGCTCAGTGGGAACTGGACAGAGTTTGGGAGGGGGTGTTGAAGGAGGGGTTCGTGACACCCAGTTCCACCAGAGCCAGGCGTGGGCTGCACAAGGTCAGGGGTGGCTGCCTCTCCCCAGTCATGCCCCTAGCTGCCCCATAGATGGTGGGCCAGAGCACTCAGCTCCCCCATCTGCAGCTTCCGAAGGTGGGGGCTTCCTGTTTCCCTGCCCCCCCACCGTCCCCACCCCTCTCCAGCCTTGCAGAGAAACGAGGCACATAGTTGACTGAAAGCCAAGCAGACTGATTCTATAAATGCTGCAGCCTAGAAAGCCAGGTGGGGGAGGCTCTGGGATTCCCCGACATCCCTCCATGGGCTGGGGGAATATGTGGAGGTAGGAAGGGGCAAGACACAGAGTTTTGGGCGACCTCAGGTAAGAATGCCCCTCCTTAAGCCCCTCCAGAGCCCCCATCTGTGCAGAGAGGAGCTGGGATTGTTTAATCCAGCATTCTACTATCTTTGGAATTTTATAATACATGGAATTTCCAGTCTAGAAACAGGATGATGGTACGGTGGCGGGCGGCGGGGCTGGGGTGGCTTGCAGGGAAAGAGCCTAGAAGCGTGTCAGGAAAGTCATTCACCCAGAGCTAGGTGGAAACTTAGAAACGCCTTACCATGACCCCAGGCTTTACAGATGGGGAAACTGAGGCTAGGAGGAGGGAAGGGACTTGCCTAAGATTCCACAACTTCTTGGTGGAAATATTCTTGACTCTTAGATTAAAACTCTTCACCAGTCATTTGCCCAGCACCTGCTGCATGCAGGGCACTCTGCTAGGCATCATGTAGGACAGAGAGGTAACCAAGGCCTATCTCTGAAGGGGCTCAGGTGACTATCCAGAAAAATAAGCACAATAGATGCTTAAGATGGTAGGCTCTGGGCCAGGTGCAGTGGCTCACACTTGTAATCCCAGCACTTTGGGAAGCTGAGGTAGGTGGATCACTTGAGGTCAGGAGTTTGAGACCAGCTTGGCCAACATGGTGAAACCCCCCATCTCTACTAAAAATACGAAAAATTAGCTGGGTGTGGGGACATGTGCTTGTAATCCCAGCCACTTGCGAGGCTGAGGCAGGAGAATCACTTGAGCCTGGGAGGTGGAGGTTGCAGTGAGCCCACATTGCTCCATTGCACTCCAGCCTGGGAGACAGAGCAAGACTCTGGCAAAAAAAAAAAAAAAAAAAAAAATTGGTAGGCTCTGGAGGCAGACTACCCGGGTTCAATCCTGGCTCTGCCATTTACTCTCTTTAACTTTATCTGAAGTAACTAAACCTTTCTGAGCCTCGGTTTCCTCATCTGTAAAATGGGAATAGATTGAAACCTATTTCTCAGGATGGCTGGAAAGGTGGAATGAGATCCTGCACATGTGGCTCAGCAAACAGAGTTCAGTGGTCAATGAGAGCTTTGAGAAAATGGGACACGCCATCCAGAGGGAACAGGGGAACCACTGCGGGAGTTCCAAGAAGGGAGTGGTCACCAGAAATAAAGGTGATGTTTGCTCTTAGACATGAATGGAGGAGGAGTTTACAAAGGAGGACAGCCAGAGCAAAACTGCAGAGGCTGGGGGGCTCAGGAGGTTGGGGAAGGGAGTAGGCTGCCTAGGTCAACGGCCTCATCCTGGTCCCAGGCTGCACGGTCCCATGGGCTAGCAGCCTCTGTGATATCTGTGTGGTCCCCAGGGGGCACGTGCTTCATGAAGGCTCTGAAGCCAGGAAGAAATGCCGCTTCAGATGGCAGATTCCAGAGCCCTGGGCCCAGGGAGCAGAGGGCCAGGTCTGGAGGGAACTAAGGCTTGGGTAATTGCATAACCAGAACCATTCGCTGGGCTCAGAGCTAAAAATATGCCCCAGGCAGCTATCTCTGCCAGGGCCTCACCAGGCACCCAGCGTGGGAAAGGCTGATTCAGCCTGGGCACAGATGCCGGGTGCTGTTGGTCTCAGCCCTCTAAGGGAAGCAGGTAGGTCTCCCTCTAAGGGGATCTCCAAGGGTTCCAGCATATGGGTAAGAGCCTGGGTTCCAGTCCTGGTTCTGCCATTTCCTACTCAGTTTCCTCATCTCTAAAATGAGAATGATCACACTGTCCCATGGGAGCTTGGGGTGGGCGTGAGAGGTCAAATAAGGCAGCATAAAAGAAGGTGCCAGGACATCACATAGGAGCTATTTTATTTTCCCTCTGGGGCTCGGGCTAGCTCAGCGAGCCACTGCAGCCTGCCAAGCCCGGCCTCTCTCCAGCAGGAGGAACTCAACTGCTCCCTGGCACGGCCCCTCCAGGTACCTATGTCCACATCCCTACCCCAGGAGAGCCCTGCAGAAACAGGAAGAGGGATGCAAGGGCCATATATTCCCCAAGTCAGCTTTTTTCCTGGACAAACACTGAAGTCCATCAACCGAGGGGATGTGATCTTCAGGCTTCCCCACCTTCCCCACCCCAGGCTACAAAGGGTGATATCCCCAATGGACAACCGAGACCTACAAGAGGTCATTGCTGTTCCATGCCATATCTGTCCATATAGCATGCCTGAGAGCCCTAAGTCCACTCCAAATGGATAAAGCAAAATATGGGTGCCAGAGATGGGGAGGGAAGAACCTGAGGACACACAGCAAACCTGAGACCTCGGGGGCAGTGAGACGCAGGCCAAAAGAGCCAACAAGAGTTCCAAAGGACAGTGTGAGATAACTCACCCGAGGCCCACGTGCACCAGGGATTCCAGGTAGCCCAGGCAGCCCAGGGGGACCCTAAGGAAAAAACAAGACAGACAGCATTAGACAGTGCTCATTGGCAGCAGAGAATGGGCTCAAGCAGTCATTCAACAATCCCGCCTGCAGCTGTGGGCATGGATAGTCCACGGCTCAGAGGAGGAGTCCCCTGAGGTCCCTTCCCTGAGAAACTCATGCTCTTTGGAGCTTCTGGGCTTTGGTAGCTACTAGTCAGTCACTGAAGCCCTCATCATTTATCACCCAGCTAACTTAGGGTGTCACCTCCTCCAGAAAGCCTTCCCCAAGTTGGACAAAGTCCCTTCTTTTCCTCTATTTTAAAGACCACTATCTTACTTGGGGAATTATCTGCTTAGAAGCCTGTCTCTCCCATCAGATGATGGTCTCCTCAAAGGAACTAAGGGGATATGAGTCATATTTCTATCCCCAGGGCTCAGTCAAACATTTGATAAAATAAAACAGCCAGAAACCTCAGAGCTCAGCCAAATTCTCTGCAGAATCAGAACAGAGAAGGGACTTGGCCAAGGTCACACCAAGTGTCTCTGCCCCACAAAGAGGCAGCACAGCACACAGAGCACGGCGCGGGTTTTTGAATCAGACGCGCCTGGGTTCAGATCCCTGCCTGTCACTGACAAAATGCGCAAGTCTTTAGCCAGCTTATGCCCATACAAACGGAGGCAATAAAACACTCCCCATGGGATTCCAAGGATGACATGAGAGATGATAAATGTGTAGCACAGTGCCTGGTACGTAACCGGCACTCAAATGTGCTATCTGTTCCCATGGCCACAGCATGGTCCAGCCTTCATCACCGCTCCCCAAGAACCTGCAGCAGCCCCCTCAGTGGTCTCCCCGCCTCTACTCTCTCCTCCACTCCCTCCCTTCTGCAGTCCTCCTCTACACAGCCTCATTCACCTTCCAAAAGCCCTCCCCTGCTCAACAACATTGAAGAGCTCCCCATTTCCCGCAAGTGAAAGACCTAACGCTGAAGCTCAGCATTTAAGGAACATCTGTGTATCCTCATCTCTTTTCTCTTTAAACAGGAAGGGAGGCAGCCGAGCAGACTTACTAAACCATGAGCTGGTCTTTGTTCAAATCCTGTCTTTACCACTTAATAACGGCAGACTTCCTGCAGTTCCTCCCACTTATCTGAGTCTCAGATGCTCCCTGTTAAGATGAGTCCAACAACTACTGCTGCATCTACCTCGAAGGAGTAAATGAGGATTAACTAAGCGCCTGATGTGAAGAACTGTGCCTGAAGCCTTCAAAGGAAGCCAGGCTTTCGAGGATGTGTGAGGCCTGGGGAATTCATTTGTTTCAAATAACCATCAACGAGATTCCAGGTTTCCTGCCCAGAGTTAAAATCGGTGTTGAAAACCCAGTCCGGTTTGGCTGGTAATTAATCCAGATCTCACGCTGGGCAGCCTCGGCTCACAGTTCTAGCCTGTGAACACCACGTGCTTGCTCGTCCATGAATAAAAATCAGAGGAGAGATCCAGACAGGCAGATATGGGTACCAAGGTCACTGGGCAACAGCCCTGAGCAGAAAGAGGAGGGACTGTTTTGTGACCTCGGGTAAGTCCCAGCTACCTCTGAGCATCTGGGGACCTCTGGCCAAATTGTCGGCAGAGCTCAATGGCTGGGTAGAGGAGTTGTCTGGTTTTGCAGGTTCTGGACTCTGGGTGCCAGTCTTACCTACTTCCCCTCTCCAGCTGTCTCTGGGCAATAGAGTATGGTGTAACGCCAAGGGCCTGGGTTCACATAGGACACCCCCACCCCCCCACTTACTAGCTGGGTGGCTTTGAGCAAAGCTATTTCCAGGCTCCAAGCCTTTGTTTCTATTGCTGTAAAATGAGGTTAATAATAGCACCTAGCCGACATATAATCTATAACAAGTGCTAATCCTGGTGTCTGGCACCCAGTTAATGCTCAAAAAAATGTTAGCTGTTATTTCTGTTAAGCAAGCTTCTGGAACGTCCTCAACTCAAAATTTTAAGCCACCCTCCTTCACATCTGTTTCTAGGGGACAGTAAGAGATGTCCCTTCTTAGGAGGCCCTCCTTGACCCAACTGTCCCAAGTGGACCCAGAATTAAAGAAAAAGCAGGGGGCTGAGATGAAGCACACTGTAGGTATACCATACCATTTCAACAGATAAGAAGCCAGAGGGAGGTTCAGAGAGGTAAAGTGACTTGCCCAGTACCACACAGCTAACAAGAAGCAGAGCCTGGATTCAAACCCAGGACCGCTGGAACTGTTCTCCTACCCTGCGCAGCTGCCACACAATCTTGGTCAAGTGTGACTCTAACTAGGTATGTGGCCTTGAGTAAGTCCCTTCCCTTCTATGGGCATCTGTGAAGTAAAGATCCTGGAACCTTCTTGGCACTGGCATTTCCTGAATTGCAGAGGGCCAAGGTGGGGGTAATTTCCTCTGCTACGTTATCAGGTCAAGAGGAAAAGCAAGATTCTTCCCATGTCACAGAGGAGAAGGCCAAGGCCCAGCGGGGTGAAGGGCTTGTCCAGGACTCTGGGGAGGAACAGGTTCCGTGGGTGCAGCTCCTTCACGGACCCTGGTGGGGCTGCAGCTGCAGAGGCCTGGACACTCCCTCTTGGCATGTCTTCTGCCCCAGAGATAGGGGCATCCAGGATAGAGTCTGACCTCATCCACCACATCTGCAGAGCAGACTCTGAGTGCCACTCAGGACCCAGGGTCCAGCGTGGTGATGTCAGCCCACAGGCCGACTCCTTGACAGGCCGGCCCCAGCTTCTGGCCTGGCCAATCCCTTCACTCCAGACCTTCAACCTGGGTGGGGACTGCCAGCTGCCCAGTGCTAGCCATGGGCTGGACCCTCCCCTACTCAGTGCCCACTTTGTTCGTGGCAAGCATGGGTGGGTGCCCCCTGGCCCCTCTCCCCTGATCCGAGACCCTGCCTGTTCTCTCTGCAGTGGAAAAACGCTGCCATTTCTTTCCAGGGCCTGAAGCCTGAGCGGGTGACTCTGGGATGATTCACGAGGCCGGGGTGGGATTTTCCACTTCACGCTGCAAACAACGGGGCCTCTGAGAGGGCCCGGAGCTGAGGGGGAGCAGAGCGGGGGCTCAGGCCTGCCTGGGGGAGGCGGAGGAGGCCTGGGCTCCAGGCGCACGCAAACAGAGCCATGGAAACAGCCAAGCAGACCCCTCGGGGCTTCCCCCAAGGGTCCTGGCCTCTGACAGCCAGATCTAGGGGAACCCCATCCTACGGAACAAGTCCACCCTTGTGTCCAGCTACAAGAGCCTCTGCCTGCCAAGCCCTGCAGAAAGAAACCAGCGCTAGCTGGCATGGCCCCTGGCAGTAAGCAACGAGAGGTTTTACAGGCCTGGGGTTTAGGAGACCAAAGTCCGAACCTAGGTGTGCAGCTAACTACCGTGTGACCCTGAGCAATGTCCTTTTGATCTCTACACCTGGACTCTGTGTCTGTAACCTGTTGGGGGTAGTTAGGGAGCCTCAAAGGGCTCTTCCATCTCTGATTATCTGAGCTCATGATTATTCCTAAGAATTCCCACAGGGCACCCAGACTTCCCCAGCCTCTGTCCTAGGAAGGACCTGCTGGAACAGAGCTTCTCGGCATCAATACAGCTCTGTATGGCCTTGAGTGAGTTACTTCATCTCCCTGGGCCTCCAGGCCTCAGTTTGTCCAGCTGTGAAATGGGAATATAATACCCATATTCTGAGATGGCATGTGCATGCTGGTTCTTCTCCATTTACTCCCCAGATCCATGCTGTGCCCTGGGAAGCTGACTTCTACAGATTGTACCCTGGCCTTCCTTGACCTCTAGCTTCCAGCTGGGTTTGGCCAATGGGAGACCCCAGAAAGAGAGTGCACAGAAGGGAGGACAGGCTATTTCTCTCCCTGTGCTCTCTCTGCTGTGCTATAATTTGGCTGCAGCTGTGTTCTCCCATGGCCCCTGCTTCTGTGGGGAGACCCCTGCTCAAGGTTTTCATTCTCACTAGGTTCTGGGAACACCTTTCCCTGGGACCTTCTGGTCTGGCTTAAAAAAAATGGGGGCAGTCCTCCCCTAACCCCCCTCCTGTCTAGCTGACATGTGTCATGACACCCTTATCCATTCAGGCTCCCAAGCTGTCCCTGCTCCACCGACTAGCCCCAGGTTAATATTTTCATAGCACAGTTCTCCAAGCAAATGTGAGACTATGTCCAGACCCTCCCAGTTCTCTCAGTGCACCAAAGTCCCCACCTCGACACCCACCATCAGTCCACAATCACAGCCACGACAATCTACCAGGACCCAGGTTTCATATGTGCTTTACCTCCCGCATCTCACTGAATCCATGTAGCGACCCTGGAAAGGTAGGTGGCACCATATCCCCATTTTATAGAGGCAGAAACTGAGGCTTAGAGAGGTTAAGTGATTTGTCAAAGGTCACACAGCACCAGGCATCTAGAGGACATTCAGCTAACAATTGTGCAAAGAATGAATGGATGGCTGGATAAGGGAATGGTTCAAACCCAGGTCATCCCAAATCCTAAGACTACGTGCTTTTGCAGTCCACATGGCCTCCTCATCTCCCTGACAGCAGAGTTCTGGGTAACCTCAAGGAGCCCCGTCTGGGAGTCAGGACGACCTGCATTTCATAAGGATCAAATTCTTTCGTTCATTTCACAGATAGATAGTCACAGAGCATGTGCTGTGGGCCAGGCCCTTAGCTGGGTCTTCCCGATGGGACATTTGCAAAAAGTGCAAGCGTGGGCAAATGCCAGTGGCCTGATCGTGAATAAATAAGGCCTTGACTCGCCTCCTCTCAGGCGTGGGGCTTCTGTGCAGCTTCTGTGCAGCGCTGTGAACCGCCGCCTCCCCGCCCCAACTCACCCAGGGCCAAGCTCAGTTTTTCCATGCTCCCCCCTCTTGGGGCTCCCACAGAGCTCCCTCACTCAGCAGCTACAACTCCTGGCAGGCCTGGGCCCAGAACTCTGTCTCAGCCTCTGCCAGTTGCTCTCGTGCCCTGAACCCCGAGGAACAGGTTTGCACATGCAAACACAGCCACTGCACCTCTCTAAAACACTGAAAGGCCCCACAGTCATGTCTAAGGGGAGAGCTGTCCCAACACTTTATTTCAGTAGGAGACTGAGCACTGGGGAGAGGGAAGAATTTCCCCAAACTCACTCAGCAAACCTAGGTAAGATGGCCCAACTTACTTCATTTCTACTCCAGCTTTTTTTTTGAGACAGAGTCTCACTGTTGCCCAGGCTGGAGTGCAGTGGCATGATCTCGGCTCACTACAACCTTCACTTCCCGAGTTCAAGGGATTCTCCTACCTCAGCCTCCCAAGTAACTAGGATTACAGATGTGTGCCACCATGCCTGGCTAATTTCTGTATGTTTGGTAAAGATAGGGTTTCACCATGTTGGTGAACTCCTGGCCTCAAGTGATCCGCCTGCCTTGGCCTCCCAAAGTGCTGGGATTACAGGTGTAAGCCACCACGCTGAGCCTCTACTACAGCTTTATACGCAAATAAAATTTACGCACATTTTCAGGCCACCATCCCCACCAGAAGTGGGAGCTATTATCATCTTATGTTCTATAGAAACAGGCTCAGCATGGATCAGTCACAGAGCTAAAAGGGGTGGAGCCAGGATTTGAACCCAAGTCTGCATGTCCCCAGATGGGGGACAAGGAAGCACTTCTCCTGGGCAGCTGGAGCTTCTGCTCTGCTGGGCTTAGATCCTGGATGTATATGGAGGTCAAGGGAAGAGAGCAGAGGCCAGAAAGAATGGGAGTTCATTTTATCACATTCAAAGACGCCTCTTCCATTACATTATTCTGGTATCTGGTGAAGAAGTGACCAGGTTGCCATCTGCTACACAGTGGACAAAGATTCTACCAGCTTCCTGGTTCCTCCTGGAGTAAGCTATGTTCCAAGCTGGGGGAAGGTGGGGACAGGGGATAGCACGGGGCCTGAGGCAGGGATGTCACCTGGGCAGGTTGGTGTCTTCCCCTTGTCCTCAGAAGTCAGGGCTGGAGGAGCAGAAAGAGCCTCGGCGCTGGCCAGAAGTCAGGGACCACAAGTCGCATCCCAGCTCCTTCGGGAACATGCTGGGTGCCTCTGGCCGGGCCCTTTATCTCTTTCTAACCCCTGTTGGATCATCTGTGGGGCAGGGCTGAACACACACAGACTGCCCTCCTCAACCAGTTTCCATGAGGTCCTAAAGGAGACACCGTGCCTGTGGAAGTAGCTCATAAACTTGATGGGTTATCGAATCAGAAGATTCTTTAGGCCAGGCACAGTGGCTTAAGCCTGTCATTCTAGTGCTCTCAGAGGCTGAGGCAGGAGGATCTTTTGAGGCCAGGAGTTTAAGACCAGCCTGGACAACATAGTGAGACCCAGACTCTACAAAAAAGTGACAAAAATAGCTGGACATGGTGGCATGTGCCTGTAGTCCCAGCTACCTGGGAGGCTGAGGCAGGAGGATGGATTGAGCCCGGGAGATTAAGAATGCAGTGACTTGTGATCACACCACTGCACACCAGCCTGGGTGACAGAGTGAGACCCTGTCTCTAAAAAAAAAAAAAAAAAAAAAAAAAAAGAAAGAGATTCTTTAGATTTTGAGTCCTTCCTTTGAGACCAGGGACAGGGACAGTAGTGACTCTTGTCTGAAGCCCCCAGTCCCCCAGATCTGAGTCCCAGAGCCTCAGAGTGGACACTCAGGGCAGTGGGATGGAATGTGCTAGTCTTGGAGTCTAGAGTCTGGAATGTAAACTTCAGCTCTGCCTCCTCCATGCTGCGTGGCCTTGGGCAGGTCCTGGCCCTCTCTGAGCGCAATTTTCTCACCTGTCCAATGAGGAAAGTTGAACTAAGTCATCCCCAAGCATCCACTGACTGACCAGGTTCACTTCAGTGCCTCCTCTTTTTCAAAGAGATTTGGCAGGAGGCCTCACTTCCTGCTAACCCAGAGCCCTGAGCCCCAGGAAAAAGTATTTGACTCAGACATACAGAGGACCCAAGATTCTATAGAATCTGCCCTGGGCCAGCTCCCCTCCTCTCTCCACACCACACACATTCTTGGGAGGGAGGGCTAGCCTCCTCCTCACGGCTGGGTTGTGCTGTGTGGCCAGAGTTGAGACCATGGACCTCACCATGTCCTGTCAGGAGGGGACAATTCCCCTTTTGACCTCACCACCATTGAGCCCAGCACACACACAGCGTGGGAAGCTGAGCTGTCAGGGCCCCAAGGCACCTGGTGCCAGAGTTGGCCTGGGTTGGCTGGAGAGGTGAAAAGGGTTCCTCGTTCTTTCCACAAGAAAGTGGTGGCTCCCAACTCTCTACGCTGCCAATTTCAGAACACTGAACTTGAGCAGAACGTTGACATAATTGCAAAGCAATGCATACAGTTTCCATAAGTTCGACAATATGGTTATAATAAAGGCGGACTCTCAGTCCCCTTGGAGACAGGCTGGATAAATATTATTCCTAATGATTATTAAAACTCATTAAGTGTGTTTGGAAGGCCTGGGAATTCCCAGCATCTGCCACTGTCTCCGCATTGCAGGGAGCCCTAACCTCAAACACAGAGCCCAGTGGGAGAGCCGGCTTCAGGAAGGAGAGAGAGAGGCCACCACACGGTGGTCGTCTCCAAGGCGGGAGAACAGAGCAGAGCCCTGAGGCTTCTGGAAACGCCATCCCATCATTCCCCACCCAGAGGAATTGGCCTCCAGCTGTGGGAAGGTCGTTGCCCCTGGAGACGGTCCCAGGCAAGCCAGAGATATCGACCCTGAGACCATCCTGCAAGTCGTGTTCTTTCTTCTCCCTTCCTCTTCCTTCTGGCCCACGCTGATCTTCCGCACCCCAAACTCCTACCGGGGGTTACAAATCAAACCCCTGCAGGCGCTGGGCAGGCAGGTAACATAAACAGGTGAAAGGACTGATCGGAAGACTCAGTCAGGAGAAGTGGGGACCAGCACAGACAAGAACAGACTTGTTCTAACGGGGTGGCTCAAGCGCCATTGCATCTCCCACTTTCCAAGAGAAGCTGGTTGCTGAGTCTTTTTATAAGAAATCTCTCACATTTTTCAAATGTTAGTAACTTATTGGATTTTTAAAAAAGGACACTGCACGTGCCAAACAAAACATATCCAGAGCTCCCCATGTGTGACCTTTGTCTGCAACTCTCAGACAAGCTGATGGCCAGAAGGACCCCTGCTCCATGAGCTGGGAGAGCGGGGCTTTGGAAGCTGCTTACTCACTGCATGATCTGGGGCCAGACAGCTACGGGCTTTCCTTAAGCTGTTCGACCTTTGCAGCTGGGTTAGCAAAGAATGGGCTTGGACCTGGGCCAACCAAAGCCCAGGGGTGCTCTTCACCTGGGGTTAACCACCAGACTTAAGTCTGTCCCAGTGGATCATGAATCTGGAGCAGAGTGAGCAATGATGCATTTAGCAGAGCCAGAGGAGCCAGGGGCCTGGCTGGAGCCGAGGATGTGCCCATAACCAGCTCCCTGCTCTAAGCTGCTCCTTTTCCTTCTTTACCAGGGGCAACCACTTGACCAATGCCCCAGTCCCCCACTGGAGCTCCACGCAGCATGCAGACCCCACTCAGTCTTACCGGCAAACCACAGTCTCCCTTGGGCCCCGGAGGCCCCATCAGCAGAGGGAAAGGCGTAGATCCTGCCAGGTGGAAGAACGAATAGCCACTGCTCGTGGGCCGGGGGCTGGAGGACAGGAATTGAGCCGGGGCCAATACCAGGGCTGAAGTGGTCTGCTGACTGGGCTGGGACTGTCTGGGGCTAGGCCTGGTTGTCAGATCGCTCAAGGGGACATCCCTGGCTGCCTTCCCAGGTCTGAGGGGGACGGGCTTCCGGGGGCTGCTCTCAGGTCCGGCTTTCTTTGAGGCTTCCGATCCAGTGGGCTTCTTGTTTCCAGTGGGAGCTGAGCCAGGAGTGGGGACGGCAGGTGCTGTTCTGGGAGCGCTGGTGCCCGAGGTTGGAGGCACCATTGTGGCTGGTGGCCGAGTCGTCCTGGTAGAACCAGGAGTAGGGGCAGGAGATGAGGATAAAGCAGTAAATGGGGGAGGTTTGTGGGTGCTGGTGCGGGCAGAGGCCGGCTTACTGGCATGGTTAGTCACCTTGGCCTCAGTTTGAGCTAGTGTGGGAATGGGTTTTTTAGAGGAGCTGGTGGTAGGAGGTAGGGGCTGGGTGCTGGGCAGTGGGGGCCTGGGCATTCCTTGGTTCCTCTGGATGGGCTTCTCTGCGGGACGGGATACTTTGGCAGGAACTGTAGGTACATGCTTCTGAGTGGGTGGGGCTGACTTTGTAAATGAAGGTGCAGCTGTTTTCTGGGTAGGATGGGGGCTTTTGATGGGGACAATTGAAGTAGAAGGGGCTGAAGGCTTGGTAGGGAGGCTTTTGGGGATTTTGGTGGCTGTGATCTTCTGTGATGGTTGAGAGGCTGCAGGGCGAGGCGTTCTGGTAGAGCTGCCAAGAGAGGCTGGGAGCACAGGATCAAGTGTGTTACTGGCTGACAGCTTGGCAGGTGGGGTTTGGGCTGGGCCTCGCACCGCGATATGCTGGTGAGGGTTTGTGGGGCTAGTCCTTTGGGGCTTGGTGGGAGTGGCGGGCACCACAGTCCCCTTGGGTCCCCTGCCTGCTGGCTGTGACCCCAGTGGTGTGGCAGTGGTCAAGTTCTCCAGGCCTAGCAGGGCGAGGTCAGACTGGAAGGTGAAAGGTCTGCCAGAGTCTTGGGAGAAGAGAGGCCCCAGTGGGGACTGGTACGTGTCAGCCTGTCCACACTGCTTCCTCAGGTGGGTACAGTAATTGTGAGCGACCTGCGTCACAGGGTAGATACTGAACTGGCACAGAGCACCTTCAAACTGGACTGCATGCGGGTTCATCTTCCCAAAGAGGAAGGAGCCCCCGGGGTCGAGTGCAGGGTCCCTGTGGAAAGGCAGCAGGACAGGCACCCGGCGCTGCCCGCAGGCGGTCACCAGAGTGACTGTGCGGCCTCGGAGCTCGAGGGCCAGGTGGTGCCAGCGCCCGTCGTGCATGTCGAGGTCGAAGGCCACCGAACGCCGGGACCCCAGGTGGACGACCGTCTTGCCGGGGAGGAACTGCAGGCCCAGCTGCAGCTTGTGTTTCCGGCTGCGGACAGCGAAGAGGAAGGCATGGTTCACCCGGTGGGAGCAGAGGCTCAGCACCAGCGCCAGCTCTGTGCCCAGGGAGGCAGGAATGACGGAGCCCGTGGGAGCCTGGAGCCGGGCCCGCTGTGTAAAGATGAAGCCAGACTGGAAAGGAATGACTCCCGGGGGTGCAGGGCTCCCGGCCTTCGTCCAGCTGAGGCCCAGCCGCTGGAGGACGTCCACATCTGAGAGGGAGGGAAAAGGAGAGAGGACACAGTCAGGACCTGCTCCAGCCCGCCCCACCCCCACCCCCTAAGGGGCACAGACAATGTGGACAGTCCACCCACAGCTACCTGGTCCTTTGTTCATTCATCTAAAAATAATGCCGCCCCATGGTGGTGGCTGAGAGGGCAGCGTTGGAACCATCCAGCAGGGATTGTGACCCCTTATCTGGCTGCATAATCTTGCATACTGGGGTTAAAAAACAGACTCTGGAGCCAAACTTCCTGAGTTCAAATCCTACCTCTAACACTAATCTTGTGACTTTAGTGCCTCAGTTTTCCCATCTATTAAATGGAATAGTAACAGTCCCAACCTCAGAAGGATGTAACAGTTACATGAGTGAATACATTTTTTTAAGTGCCTGGTACAAAAGCAGCACTTTCAAATAATAACTAATACTAAAAGTAATGATAATCACCAAATGCTCTTGCTGAGAGTGTTATAGGCTGCGCAACAGTGACATGTTATACTCCTTTTTCTCCACCAGGAAAGCCATCTCCTCCAGGAAGCAGTCCCATAAGTGAGGGACCAGGGTGACAAGAATAGACCTGTCACCAGAGCTTGGTAAAGGATGTCCCAGGGGTCTGACAGGTTCCACCATCTCCTCAGGGACCCACCCATTCCACTTCCCACTCCCAAGGTGTCTCTACCAGGCTACGGGGCTGCTATCTGCTATCAGAAGGGTGATGGCATTTCCGCTGACTCCTCCTCCTGCCCGCAGGGCTCTGGGGAGAGAAGGGGAAGCAATCAAAGCATCCCTGCAACCTCTGTCCTCTGGCAAAGTGTATGGATATCTGACTGTGGTCTGGCCAGGTCACATCCGCCCAATAATTATGTCAGCAGGGCTTGCCAGAGCAAAAGCAAAAGGAGGGCTTCCAGAGTGTTTATGGAAAGGCTTCCTGACCTTTCCCCTCCCAGATTATTAGACCCCTTCAGTCAGCTGAGCTGCCAGGGTCAGCAAAGCAGGCTCCTGAGCTCTGACTCAGCAGGGAAGGAAAAGCTGCCTCTGGAATCTGAGTCTGGGTCAGGTCCTCAGGGCCCTTCCCCTGAGCTCAGCAAGATAGGCCCTGAGTACTGAATGCTCTTTCCCTATCATCCCCTGCAAAGGTTGTGCTGAGGGTTGAATGCAACACTTGGCATTTGCTCCTCAGTTGACAACTGGGAGATGGATGGATGGATGGATGGATGGATGGATGGATGGATAAATGGATGGATGAAAGGATGGATGAGTAGATGGATGTATAGATGGATGGATGAATAAATGGATGGATGGATGGATAAATGAATGGATGGATGGATGAATGAATAGATGAAGGGATGGTTGGATGGACAGATGGATAGATGAATGGATGGATAATGGCTGGCTGGCTGGCTGGATGGATGGGTGGGTGGATGAGTGAATGGATGGATAGGTAGATGAATTGGTGGATGGATGGATGGATGGATGGATGGATGGATGAATAGATGAAGGGATGGATGGATGGATAATGGCTGGCTGGCTGGATGGTGGATGGATGAATGCATGGATGGATGGATAGATAGATGAATTGGTGGATGGATGGATGGGTGGATGTATGTATGTATGGATGGATGGATGGATGGATGGATGGATGGACGGATGGATAGTAGCTGACTGGATGGATGGAATGGGTAGGTGGATGAATGGATGGATGGATAGGTAGATGAATTGGTAGATGGATGGATGGATGATGGATGAATTAATAAATGGATGAATGGATGGATGGGTGGATGAAAGGGTAGATGAATGGATGGGTGGATGGATGGATGGATGGATGGATAAATGAATGGATAAATGGATAATAGATGAATAGGTAGATAGACATATGGATGGGTGGATGGATGGATAAATGGATGAATGGATGGATGGATGGATGAATAGATGGATGGATAATGGCTGGCTGGATGGATGGATGGGTGGGTGGGTGGATTAACAGATGGATGGATAGGTAGATGAATTGGTAGATAGAAGATGGATGGGTGAATGGATAGATAAATGGATGAATGGATGGATGAGTGGATGAAAGGGTAGATGAATGGATGGATAGATGGATGGACGGATGGATGGATGGATGAATGGATGGATGGATGGATGATGGATAGATAAATGGATAGGTAAATGGATAGGCAGATGAATGGGTGGATAAATGGATAGAAGGACAGTTTCCTGGGGGAAACTGAGAACCTGAGTGCTGGCAGCATGTTATAATGGTTCTATAGCAGACTCTGGAGTCAGAAGGGCAAAATGTAGAGCCTGAGAAGACCAGCAGTGAACCTGGACTCTGAGCCTCAGTTCTTTCCACTGTGAAACAGAGCTGTAAAGAGCGCCTACACCATAGGGTTGTTAGGGGGATGATATGGTCATCTTCCACATCATCTTCACCCAAGCCCCACATTGAGTAACTCTGCTTGAGTCTCTTACTGACACTTGGACCTCAATTCCCTGCCTGTAAGACAAGAGAAACAGACCTTGAGATAGCACAGGTGTTGCCATGTTCTAAGAATTCTATAGCTCTGTGTTGCTGGTTCAGGTTGGCTTGAGTTTAAGACCCTTATTCTTCCTTAGGACCCAAGGGGCTTTCATTTCATTTCAAACTCCTCCTTCCCATCCTTTCTCCCATCTGTCTGCCCTCAGGTTCTAAGCTAAAATAAACTGCTGATTAAGGATTCTCTTAATAGTATCTGTTTTAATCACTGAAACCCTCTTATTATCATGAAATACTATTCACTATTATTCACAATAAACTGGGACTTAGAATGGGAGGAGCCATTTGGTTGGACAAGAGGTATGGGCAGGAAGCCACCTGGTCCTTCCTCTAGTCCCCACTCAACAACCCCTGGAGGGCTCCTCAGGCCTGCTCACATCCCTCTCCACACATGGAATTTAGGGCCAACCTGCACTTACCCAAAGACAGTCACAACTGGCTGGGCCAGGCAGCACGGGTGAGGTTTCCCCTATCCACTGGGTGGACTTCTAAGCTGACAACCAGCCAGTCTCCAGGTGTCCCCCAAAGACCATCTGCAGCTAAAGGGCAAAGTCTCAAACCCTGACACCTGGCAAAGGCGACCAGCCCAGAGCTGCCGTGAGTCTCTGACCACTGTGGGCACCGCAGGGCATAGGAAAGGGTTATTCTTGCCCGAATTTTTCAGGTAACTAATTAACACCAATAAGAAAAACTAATACTTGTTGAGCACTTACTATATGCCAAGTATTTTACAGGTATGATCTCACTTGATCCTCTCAACAATCTATGGAGCAGGTACTCTTTATTATCCTCACTTTACAGAGGGGGCTCGGAAGAGTCAGAGGGAATAACTTGCAGCTCAAAAAAGGCACAGCCAAGGTTTGAACCCAGGCCACCTGACTCCGGGGTCTTTGTGCTTAGCCATGATGCTATTCTGCCGGGGGCCTCCCAGGCTTGTTGGAAAGCAGGGTGGACACACATCCAGCATCCCATCACCGGTGAAGAGATGGGGGACAGGGGAATAAATACAGCCCAACGCCAAGATAGAAGGAGCCTGCCAGCTGGCCCCCACAATATCCCTTTATTACATAAACCTGGCTCCACACAGCTCCAGCCTCTCCCCAACCCCCCGCCCCAGTGCCTGACTCAGGACTCTGGACAGCTGTTCACCTACTTTGTGGGGGAAACAGCAAGCTTGGAAAATATGACATTTGCACAAAATGTTGCTGGGCAGCAGAAGTCTCTTCCGGGCACAGCCCTGCCCTCCCAGGGGCCCAATCCCTGCCGAGTGGCCAGGTCAGGCCACAGGGACTCCCGGCGTGCCAGGCTGCCTGCCCCAGCACAAGGGCTGGGCGTGAAGGCGGGGGAAGGGCGGCTATTTTCAGAGGCACGCGGCTGCTTGACAAACAGATGTGGGAGAGGTTTCAGTTTCCCTGGGCAGATGTGGAGCCAGTCCATCGCCGCCCCGGCCCCCTGGACAGCCCCTTAGGGATAGGAAGGAAAAGCAGGATCTCACGGGAAGGGGAAGATGGGATCCCAGGCTTGGGCCATGACAGTTAATGCTTAATGCTTTGTTTTTTTAAGCAGTTCTTAACAGCACTCATTGGACAAACAGGGACAACCGAGGCTTAAAACCGGAGTAACTTACTCAAATTCTGCCCCAGAAACAACACAAGCATCCCCCTTCCGCATTTCTGCACTGAGTCTTTCCTACCCCTTTACAAAAACTTCAAATGTGATTTTGTTTTTTTTTGAGACGGAGTCTCGCTCTGTTGCCAGGCTGGAGTGCAGTGGCACAATCTGGCTCACTGCAAGCTCCGCCTCTTGGGTTCAAGCGTTTCTCCTGCCTCAGCCTCCCAAGTAGCTGGGACTACAGGCGTGTGTCACCACGCCCAGCTAATTTTTGTATTTGTAGTAGAGATGGGGTTTCACCATGTTGGCCAGGATGGTCTCGATCTCCTGACCTCGTGATCCACCCACCTTGGCCTCCCAAAGTGCTGGGATTGCAGGCATGAGCCTGGCCTCAAATGTGATTATTTCAAGCCTAAAGAGAATTTGCCAATTATCATCTCCATTCTGCTGATGGGAAAACTGAGGCACTGAGTTCCGATTACAGGCACCGCTGTCTCCTACCCCTGAGTTCTCAGGCCCCTTCCATTCTCCTTTGTCTCCCCCTGGACAAAGAGAAGACAGAATTACCTTCAGGAGCTCCTTGGGTGGAGGCCAGGTGACAGGCAAACGAGACTAAGATCCAGGAGAAGAGAAACCCCCTAGAGACCAGGAGACACAAGCAGAGGCGGCATCAGCTTCCACCCGCTCACGCCCAGATCCGGCTGGGGAAGCTGGGAGTGGACACCAGTCCCAGTCTCACCCCAGTCCTGCCCACAGAAGGCAGGAGGCCAGGTGCAGGCTCTAGGACCCCATTAGAGCAGCAGCCCACTCTTCCCGGCCTCAGGCACAGCCTCTCAGTGAAGACCTGGTTACATGCACAAACACAGCCTTGCTTTTCACAGATCGATTAGCCAAGGTCAGTGGGCAGGAAGCAGCGCACAGGAAGCCCTGCCCTGGTCATTGGAACATCTAGGGTCCAGCTCAAAATCTGATGCTGACTCAATGGGCAACCAGGGGCCAGCCCCTCCCTTTCTCCCAGCCTCAGTCTCCCCATCTGTACTACAGCCTCATGATCTTGAGACCCTTCCCCAGACCCCAGCCAATGGGCTGCAGAGCCAGGGGTGAAAGGTCAGTGGGAAGATCAGGCTGGTCTGCTTGGAAGACCAATCCCCACACAGGGCAGGAGAGAGGAGACCCCTTAACCAGAACCAGTGTGGGTGAAGGCAGCTCCTGACTTGGCTTTATCCTAATGGAAAGTGGGAGAAAGAAAACAGAGGGGATGAGGGGGAGTTAGACAAAGCCAGCTGCAAACCTGGCCCTGTCACTTCTCAGCTGTATGAACCCGCATGAGTCGCTCAGCCTCTCTGAGCCTGTCTTGTCTTCTACAACATGGGCTGATGTTCCCTATCTCGCAGGTCAGGCATGAGGAGTCAATAAGCTCATGCAAAATACTCCCCTAGACGGTCCCCGCTGTCCCTACACTCTGGGGCCAGGAAGGGTTAAAATTCTGCTCTCTGGCTCTTGCCAAGATGGGCAAAGGCAATGATACAATTTCACCTTCCTGTGGGAGCAGCCACCAGTGACACCCGAAGCCACCTGGGGTATCTGATCCCCAGGCAGGTAGAGGGGAGGGCGGCACGTGGCCAGAGACAGCCGGGGCACAGCAAGAGAGCTGTGTCAGGTGGGTGATGAGGGCTAAGGCTGGGACAGACAGGCCCAGGATGCATTTCCAAGAGGAAAGCTAGGATGGTGTGCTTCTGTGGAATCACGGAATCTAGGAAACCCGTTTGCCAGGGTTGATAACTGGAACCCTAGGTTCTTCCCAGACTCCCTGCGCACCGTAGATGACAGCTTCTGTCATTGTGGGCATGGTGAAGACACTGGTGATTACATACCCACAGACATCCCTCCTTCCTGCTTGCTCACATAGGCATGGACTTACAGGATCCTACGTGAATCTGGATAAATCTAAGCTGATCCTGAGAATTTCATTTGCCATGCCAGTGACTGGTTTAGGCATGCATGTAAGACCCAGATGTGGTCAGTGAGAGGTGAGGGATGCCTGTTAGACATCCTGAGAAAGCAGAGAAGGTTTTCTTCAAGCCTCCGTATGCTGTTGAGTAAGGACATACTGCTCAGAGCTGCTGCAGTCATTTTGGGTAGATGAGGTAACAAGCCCCAAGAGCACGTGAGGATGGCAGAATAGAAAAATAGTGGGTGTCTGAAGACACTGTTGAGATGTTAAATTCACCAACCCTAGTACTGCTCTTCCTTGAGGCCTCTTGATATGGGAATAACCCCCCTTATCCTTTAAACTATTTTGAGTTGGGTCTTCAGTTACTTGCAGCATAACGTAAACCAGCTGAAACAGCACTCAGATGCCAATGATGGTCCCCTGATCGCCTTCTCCAGCTCTGGGCCTTTGCACATGCTACTCCCATCATGTAGACACTACTCCTTTGACTGGTCAGTTACTGCACATCCATTAGATCCCAGCATGGGTGTCGCCTCCCGCAGCTCACTGCACATGCCTCACTACGGTGGTTCTCACATGTGTGGTCATTGTCTACTCTCCTATTTCCCTGTCTAGACTAAGTCTCTAAAGGGCAAGGACACCCGTCTTATTCACTGTTTTGTTTTTTTTTTTTCATTTTGTTTTTGAGACAGAGTCTCACAGTGTTGCCCAGGCTAGATTTGAACTCCGGGGCTCAAGCTCTCCTCCCACCTCAGCCTCCCGAGTAGCTGAGATCACAGGCATGTGCCACCATGCCGGGCTTATTCACTCTTACATTTCCAGCCCCTGGCAGGCACATAGGAAGTGTCTAGTATATTTTTATAAGATGAATTAATATTACCTGGTATTATAGGACTCTGGACTTTAAAAAATGTCTTCCCAAAGCCTTAATTCCCCTGCTCTGACTTTTTCCAGAATTGCTCCGAGATAATCCTTGGTCCTTCCTCTTCATCCTCTCCAATCTGCTGCCACTGTTGGGAGAATGCCTTTTTCATGGGGCCAGGCCCCCAGCTCACCATGGGCAACGACTAAAGGTCAAAGTGTCAAGCTGCCCTGGGGTTGCCTGGGGAGAAGGCAGGGCCAACCTTTCTGGCATGACTTGCTCCCTTGAGGCAAATGGCAATAGCATGAGCCCTGGAGAGACATAAAAGGCAGCTTTGTTTAATTAGACAAATGGAGAATACTGAGGCTCAGGGAAGGCAGGTACTTCCATCCTGGGCAGCGTCTGGGTTCATAACTCTTCACTAGTATTTCCCACACCCACCAGAGACACGCTTTCTAGGAAATTGGCCAGATACATTAGGGAAGAGCTGTCCCCTGCATTCCAGTCTTGACAATCCGGAAAGCACACCTGTATATCAAAGGCTCTGAGAAATCCTGCAATCAACAAGTTGCCTGTACTTTCTGTCATTCAGCAGTTCCCAAACTCAAAACTCATTTTTTCTGTGAATGCCTTCTCAGAAGAGACTGCCCCTTGCCTTCCTGTGTTCCTGTAACCCCACTAATTTCTGTTCCATCTCCTTCCAGTCCCCTCTCTTCCTGGCCCTTGTCTGGCACCTGCCCTCACTCCTTGAGTCCTTCATCGGATTATGTCGCATACCAAACTTCTTAGGAAGTTAGGAAGTTTCCCAAACTGATAAAGAAAGGCAAGGTGGGGAAGAGAAGGTACAAAAACCATACATGTCCTTCTCGGTCGATTTCCCTAGCTACAGCTATACCAAAGTGACTACTCTGCAGAGAATTAGAGAATACATCCTTGTAATCCCTGAAAGTCCAGAGAAAGAAGTCTCACAGGAGACATGGAATCAGAATCTTCTTTTCAATTAAGCTTCCTAACACCGTGGCTTCCAACTTGAGGACGTTAGCCCTGAAGGCCTATTACAAAAGTATTCAGCCTCCATTCATTCTCCCTGACAAATGCAGCTGACCCTCTTGGTAATGGATTCTGTGCACTTGACTCATAAACTTGCCAAGTATAGAGCATGTCGGAGTGGGAGAAGGCCATTTAAGATCATCTAGGGGTCACATTCTAGTCCTCTCTCTCCCTTCTTTGCAAAGATGGGTAACTGAGGCCCAGAGAGGGAAAGTTATTTGCCCAAAGTCACACAGTGCTTCAAGTCTATGACTTAACAGATAGTCCTTTTCATTTGACAAGTCATTTCATTTGACAAGTCAAATGAAAAGGACTATCTGTTAAGAAATTGAAGCAGAAATTGAAGACTTCCAGGGACTTCCTACTTGCCAGAGACCGGAGCCCCAGCCTTCACCAGCAGGAACAGAGATGCAACCCAGGGAGCCAACGAGTCATCTAAGTCAGCTCCAGGCCTGGAAAGTTGGCTCTCAGAGGGAGGCCCTGCCGATTCTTTTGCTCCCGTTCCAATCCTGTTTAGGCTACTGCTAATCATGTTTAGTGCCTGTACTGCCTCAGGGCTTTGCTCTTTCAGACTTCTGTTTTCACCACTTGCTTTGTGGGCCTTGGCTTTGCGAACCCAGGGCTCCAGAATGTCGGGAAGACCAGAGCACAGAGGCCAGGGTGGCCAGGAGGCAGCCGAAATGGGAGCTGCGAGGAAACATCGCACGGAAACATCGTCTGGCCACACAGCCCTCCAAGCAGGAAACCCAGGTGTTCCTATGCCCTGCAAAAGGCCCTCTGCCAGTGCACCAAATGGGACTACTCCTGGGTAACTACATTGCCAGAACCGGCAGCCTGCTTGGATAGTTTTCTTCCATCCTTATTACCTGGAAACCCACAGGACCTTGGAAACCCACACCAGCTTCAACTGTCACTGAGGGCTCTGAGCTGAGACCCAGGCCACAGAAATGCACAGGGAAAGTGGCCCTATGGACACTAGGCTTGGCTGTTCACACATGGGGTAAAAGCTTAAAAGGGAGCTAACTGGAACTACAGCGCAGCAAGTCGGATGGACCTGTCCCACCTGCCTCCGTGGACTGGCCAGACCCCCTGTGCCCAAACGGCTATGCCTGGGCTTTCTTCACAGCTTCCACGTCCTCCATGGGAACAGAGACAGGTCATCGTCTGGACAGGATGCAGCCCAGAACTTTCCCATTGACTCACACACCCATTCAACATGAAGGGAATAATACAAATACCAGCTGCTGTTTATTGAACACTTATTACATGCCAGGCCCTGTTCTAAGCCCTTTACAAGCCTGGTCCTGTTCATCTTCACAAAACTCAGCCAGCTGGGAACAAGGTGCCAGTTTTGTGGAGGAGAAGAACAAGCAGCAGAGTGGCTCACCCAAGCTCACGTAGCAGAGTTAGGATTCAAACTCGAGCCTGCCTGATGGCAAGGCTCGTGGCCCTCCTGTGGTGCCACCTGCCTCCCACGAACATGATTCCGTGTCTCACTGCTGTCCCTTACCACCAGTGGATATGGTACTCTGCATAGCCAAGCCAGACAGGTGGGTGTCAAGAGGGTCCCTGGACAGAGATGGAGGAGAGAAAATGCCAACAAAGAACAGGGGCAGTGTGCTCAGAAAGGGACAGAGACCACCAGGAAGCTGCTGGCTGCTGGGGATCCACAGGGCCGGTGGAGGCACAGGAGAGGGAGAATTTTCTGAGTACCGGGAGGAAACAGAAAGAAGCAGAGGCCAGGGATGTGTCCATAGACATGACATGGAGTTTGGTCCGGCCAGAAGGGTCCAGGGGCAGAGGCATGCTGGAAAGCAGAGGCATGATGGAGAGCAGAGGCATGCTGGAGCCAGAGCGCACATGATGGAGGATGACATGATGGCAAGGGAGGCAGGGAGGCAGGGAGGCAGGAGAAGGCAGAGACTGGGCCTCTGAGCAGTGTGGCGGCCCACTTGCCCAAAGCTGGAGCTCCACCATGGGGTGCTCGCCTGGCACCACTTTTCTGCCCAACTGCTGGCATCTACCCTGGCGCAGGGTCTTCTGGAGAAAATGAGTCAGCAGCGTGCTAACTGGTGCCGTGTATGTGTGTGTGTGTGTGTGTGTGTGTGTGTGTGTGTGTGTGTTGTGGTGAGGGGGTGCAGGGCTGGGGAATCACAACCAGCCAGCTTTTTCCAAGACATGGGGAAGAAAGGAGGGGGTGTCATCCTGCGGATTCCAGCCCAGAGGGGGCAGGGCCCAGCTACAGCCCTGACAGCCTCTGGGGAGTGTCCTGGTGTCCTGGGGGCAGGATGGAAAGAGAGGAGCGCCGTCCACAGGCCCCGAGGGACTCCATGCTGCTGGCTCCCACACACACCCACACGCTGCGCCGGCTCTAGCACAGGCTCACTCTCTCTTACAAATCCTACTCCACACGCTGGGAATCCCAGTCTCTGGGCCCCAGCTCCGCGCAGCCGCTCCTGGGAGGGTCCCTGCCCCTCTCCGGCCCTGTCTCCCCATCTGTACACTGAGAGGTTCCGCACAGTGATCGCCCAGGGCCCTTTCTGCTCTGACATGCTGGCTCTCACTTTTTCTCTCTTACACACGTGAAAGGGACAGGAACCGAGAAGCAGGAAACAGACACACAGACTCAGGCCGACTCACACATACACGCGGAGATTTCCAGAAACGCGGGGACGTGCAGAGGCACACAGACACGGAGACAGGAGCAGAACCCGAGACCTGGTGACCTAGAAACTTGCGGACAATTTCACAAGAACAGATAGAAACGGAGACGTACAGGCTTGGGACCTGCAGACATCGAGACACCGGAACACACCGACACGGCCCCAAACGGAGACCCCCCCCTCCTCCCCCAGGCATCCAAAAAGCCCCCCTCCGCACCCCGCCGGCCGCTCCAGGCGCCACCACCCACCCCCACCCCCGACCCCCGGGCTGGCTCTGCCCCCGCCCCAACGGGATCGGGCAGCCGGGCCAGGCGCGGCAGGGCGGGCAGCGCTCGCCAACTCTCGCCCGGCCGGGGGCGCAGCCCCTATTAACCCTTGGCGTCCCGCCTCGCGGGGGCGCAGGAAGGGACAGGAAGCTGACGTTCCGCTGGAAGCGACCGCGTGGCGGGGAACCCCGGCCCTCCCCGAGATTGGAGCAGCAGGAAGCTGGGGAGGGGGCGTCCCCGAGCTCGTACTCACCCCCCGTGCGCCGCCGCCGCCGTCGCTGTGCCTCGGGCCCCCCGCGCCGATCCCGCTCCCATGGCAGGCCCCTACTTCATGCTCCCGAGCCCGGGGGGCAAGTGTGGGCGCGCCCCATGGGGCCGCCAGCCCCCCGCCCAGCCGCGCCAGGCCGGCTCAGAGCGCGCGGCCCCCGCGCCCCCAGAGCAGCCCCGCGCCCAGGGGCGCCCGAGCAGGCAGGCAGCGCGGCTGGGGCCCCGCGGGCGCCCGCGCCAGGCCCATGGTCCCAGGAGTCCGGGCGCCGCGCTCGCCCCTGCCTCGCTCCTTTTCTGCTTCCACCAAAAAGGAAGAAGAAGCAAGAAAAAGAGAGAGAGAGATGATCAAACTTTTGGAGGCGGGCTGCTGGCGGTCCCCGGAGGCAGAGCAAGGCCGGGTGAGGGCGCGCGGAGGGCGGTGGAAGCTGCCTCCCCGCCGGCCTGGGGGAGGAGAGGAAAAGGAAGGATTTGGGGGAAATGAAGGCGATTTAAAGTCTCGGCCCGCGGTGTCTCTCCACCTTCCCTCCTCCCCGCGCCGGGCCGCCCTCTGCTGCCCCCTGCTGCCCCCTGCCGGCAGCAGCTAAGGATACAGCCTTAGCTGGCCCACTACAGCCCCGCTGGGACACCCGCCCCCCTCCCCCTTGTATAGATGGGGAAACAGATTCACAGAGAGGCAGGGGCTGCCCAAGGCTTCACGGTGATTTGATCACCGTTCTGAGATTAGGAACTTCTGACTGGTGAGGCTGGGGGTCCTCCAATGGGGGGTTGGGGTAGAGGGAGAAGGGCCAAATTCTACTCCTGGAAGAAACCCACAGTTTCAGGGACAGAGCTAGGACCAGGACTTGGTGTCCAGACTCCCATGACAACCAGTATCCTTACCTCCACCGCCCACCAAAAGTTTGCGCTTCCAGACTCGGAGCGCCCTGGAGAACACACAGAGTGGGCTTGTTAAAGGTTTGCCACCCTCTCTCTCCCTTCTGTCAGAAATTGGAATCTAACCGCACCCCCGCCCCCTCACGCACCTCCACAGAATCGACAAAAACTCCCTCGGATCCCATACTGGAGCTAAGAGCTGCACACCTTGGCCCCCGAGCAAATTCTCACGCCCACAACCCCAGTCCAGCCCTGGGACCACAGCTCCCCCCGCCTCTACCACCTCTTGCCACTCGTTCACGAGCAAAGTTACACTTATACGCCGGTGCACACACACACTTCCACACGTATCCACGCTTTCCCCAAACTCAGACACACGCTCACACCCGGTCACATGCAGGGACAGCCACGCACCCTTCCTAGGTTCACACGAAATGCATCCTCAGGTATCCGGGTTCAGGCGCACGCTGATACTCTACACTCGAAATCGCATGCACATGGATGCTTACACAGGCACAAACGCACACTATCCTGGCCATATCGTCCCCGCACGTGTACACACCCCAGGTGCACACACGCGCGCACACCCTCACTTGCACACAGATCTCCGATAGTGCCCACCGCACACGTGCACACACGCATTTACTCCTCACGCGTGTACCCACCTCCCCATACGCGCACACCTTTACGCGCGCACACACACAGGCACAGAACACTTCCCAACGCTCCAGGAGCCCCCAAGCACTTACTGGGTTCCTAAGTGCGAGCCTGGCCGGTCGGTCCTTCCTCCGGCGCCTAACGGCATTTGTATTCATGGGTCCCCGCAGCCGTGGGCGCGGGGGCGGGGGGGCGAGGTCCCCTTCCCTAAACGGGGCGCGGGCGCGCGGAGCGCAGCGGCACCGGGAGGGGCATGGGCGCGCGGGACTGCGCCGCCGGCCCGGTCCGCCTGCGCTCGAACTTCGGCCGCTCTGCGTCCACGGGCTCCAGCGCGGGCTCCGAGAGCTGGGGGCGGCTCATAGGTGCTGGGGCCGCGGCGCCCGACGGGCCTTTTGAAGTCTCCGCTGGGGGCGGGGAGGGGGCGCTGAAGGCGGCCTTTTAAACCCTGGCTGCAAGCGGGCTCCGTCGAGCAAGGTGTCTGGTTTCAACAAACTTTAGGAAAAGTCCCAAGCCGAGAGAGGGAAGGTAGGGGGGTGGGGGGAGCTGCATAACTGTGCGCTGCTTCCTGCAGAGGGCAGAGCACCCATGGCTGCCAGGAGGGAGGCCCGTTGTGGGACTGGGGAACTGGCAGGCTCCTGGCCGGCGTGTGGAGCCACCCCCGCCACCCCCACACCCCCAGTGTTGAACCAGAGTTCTTAACTTCCATGTGCACGAACCCCAGGGAGTGCGGGAATACCCCCAAACTATGCACAAATTGAGCATGTTTGTGCATTCTTCAGGGGAGAGGGGCCATGGACTTTCCTCCGGTTTTCAGAAGTCCACGGCCCCCTAAGGTTGAGAACTCCCTCTCCAATCATAACTGATGTTTTTTTAGTTGCATACTTGGCATCATGCAGACCCTGTCTTTATTTACATTTTAGATATTTTGTTCATTGTGGGGTTTTGAATTAATTTTGATGCTTTTAAAAGTATTGCATTAAAATATTATCTTGATACTTAGGGGTTCAGGGGCGCTGCTTTGGGCAATTTACCTCCACTGCTGAGTTTTCTTGGCATCTCCTGGTATGCTGCGTCTCTGCATGTGCCACGCCCTAGTCCAGACCCTGACCCACACAGTGCTGGGATTTAAGGGAGGCCTGCTTTTTTCTCTCCATTTACAGATGGGAAAGCTGACATAAACTGGTAGGTGGTGGAGGTGGGATTTGAACCCAGGTAACCTAACTCCAAACTTCTGCATCTTGTCACGAGGATCCAAATCTTAGTCCTTAAGGGCTCTGTGCAGATCCTCACCAGCCTCCCCAGCTTCAGATCCGGCCTCCTGAGCTCCAGTCTCTGATTCCTGCACCCAGGCTCAGGTAAGCTTGGCTACTTCGATGCTTTCTCCATACTGTTTCCTCCCAGGTTCTCCCTCTGCCCCTTTTCTGCCTGTTCACAACCTCATGTTCTTCTAGGTGCAGCCCAGAGCTCATCTGACTCTGATGAGCTGCTCTGCCCTACACCGGGATTGCAGCACACATCACATGGCGCTGTCATTGTCAGATCCATTTCTGTGTCCCCGCACCCAGCCTGACACATGGAGCCTGGGATACGATAGATGCTCAAACCATTGATAATTTAAGTAAGTTATTTGTTCTAACTCCTACAGTATGCAAACCCCTGTACAAGACTCTGGGGGGAAAGGGTCTGCCACTGTGAGGGACAAAAATGTCCACATGGTCCTGCCTTCCAGTCATGCACGCATTTGTAATGTGGGCAGGAGACATGCACAGCACCTTGGGGTAGGGAAGAGAGTCTGGATGGGAGACATCAGATATCACTATGTCATGGAGAACCCCCTGCAACTGCATAAAGATAAGATAATATAAGGAGAATGTGATAAATGCTGTCAAAGAGATGTAGATCAATTGAATTGTGAAGCTGATTAAGGGATGGAAAGAAACATAGGAAGGCTCCCAGGAGGAGGTGGTGGCATTTGGATCCTAAAGGGCGTGTTGGATAAATGTGCAGCCACGGAGGAGAAGGACATCTCCAGTGAAATAATTACAAAAAGGGCAGGAGGATAGAGGTGGATTTCAGGCAGGTTTTGAAGGAGGATTGATGAGGTGGGGCTCAGTGAGAAACTAGGGAAACTATCCAGTTCTCCCCACCGTATTGTGTGGGTGATGCCAACACAACTCACTGTCCACAAAGCCATTTCCAGGCAATAGGCTGCATTTCCTGAAAGGTCAGGCAGGCAGCAGGTCAGTGGCTAAGCACCAAGGCCTTTCCAAATTTCACTCACAAATCTGAATAGGCAAGGCTTAGTGCCAGGGAACACTGCCTGCTTCACCCAGGGCAGCCCAAAAGACCGTGAGAATGCCGTGAGAACCCAAAATGATTGAGGGCATCCCTTCTCAGAGCCTCACTCTGCCCATCTGTAAAATAGGTGCATCAAACATGATGATCTGTGTGGGCCCTTTGAGCTTGGAGGCATGAGACTGTTATTCAACAAGAAATCCAATTCTGTATGTGAATATTGAGGGCTAATTGCATTTTGCTAGGTGGGGAGGGAAATGAGGCTCAAGGCCTTCCAGGAGCTCATGGGCAGCTGGGAAGAGGAGGCATGGACACTGGGGAGAATTCCAAGGAAGAGACTTGTATCCTGCCTCTGCTGTCTCCCCACACCCAGTCTTCCTGCCAGGCAGGTTCCTGGCACAGAGCCAGTGACTGGGCATGAACTGTTCTGATGGACGTTGAATCTGGAAGACACCAAGCCATTACACACCCCGCAAAGGGGACAGGGCACTCAACAAACAGCCCTAAGGGGCCCATTTCTATGGAGCAGAAGCCAGTAAGCCTGGGAACCAGGTGGACAGGGGCTGCCAGGCCTCTGTAGATGCCTCAGGATGGGAATTCCTGGCCTGGTGGGGACTTTCAGGAACTAGATAGTTTGCTTCCTGCTCAAGGAGCTCAGCCATGGACCCATCGGTCTCTGTGGCACATCTGCCTTAGGACAAGCTGTGGTTGCAATAACTTTAATGGTGGGCACAGAGTAGATGCTCACGAAATGTTTATAAATGAACCACTCTAGATGAAGTCTTTTTTTTTTTTTTTTTTTTTTTTTTTGGTAGAGTCAGGGTCTTACTTTGTTGCCCAGGCTGGTCTTGAACTCCTGGGCTCATGCGATCCTCCAGCCTCAGCCTCCTAAAGTGCTGGGATTACAGGCACGAGCCACCACACCTGGCGTAAGAGGAAGTCTTTTTTTGTTTGTTTGTTTTTAAGATGGAGTCTCACTCTGTCACCCAGGCTGGAGTGCAGTGGCCGGATCTCAGCTCACTGCAAGCTCCGCCTCCTGGGTTCACACCATTCTCCTGCCTCAGCCTCCCGAGTAGCTGGGACTACAGGCGCCCGCCACCTCGCCGGGCTAGTTTTTTGTATTTTTTTAGTAGAGACGGGGTTTCACCGGGTTAGCCAGGATGGTCTCGATCTCCTGACCTCGTGATCTGCCCGTCTCGGCCTCCCAAAGTGCTGGGATTACAGGCTTGAGCCACTGCGCCCGGCCTAGAGGAAGTCTTAACCTGCGGGACAGAGGTTGCATACTGCCCCAAGTATCAATCCACATCCATTTAACCACCAAGCTGCTTCTGAAGACCCACTGTGCACCAGATTGGGTTTTCTGCTCTAGAAGTGCTATGGTCTGAGGAAGGAGGCCAGCAAAGAGAAAGAAAAAAAAAAAATGCAGGTCAGGAAGTCCTGCCTCAAATCAAGCATGTTTAAGTCACACTGCAGAGCTTGGAGGAGAACTAGGGTCCTCCCACCAGGAGAAGAACTGGAGTCCTCCAGTCTTTCCGATACCCTGCACTGCTGTGGGCATACCAGGCTGGGTCTTTCTTTCATTTGGGGGCCCCACCCTGCATGTAGCAGAGGATACGCACACAATACATGTCTAACCATGGAGTCATTCTTTTCCTGGTAGGGAGATGCTGTCATGCTTCAGGCCCTGAGCGGGCCACTGGCAAATACAAGCTGTGGTCCCTGCTGGATGGGGCTGCCATGTTTAGCTTCTGAAAACAACACAAAGCACAATGCCTGGCACACAGGAAGTTCTCCACAAGTGCCGAGCGAATGATGGAATGAAGGCCTCAATGAAAACATGAAAGAAAGTAAATTCAGCAGATTAGACCAGGTTAACTCCCCCGGCCATCTCCTTCCTCTCCTCTATGATGACCCTCACCCACCAACAGATATTTGTTGGGTACGTGCAGACCCAATGCATACGGAAGACCCGATTTTAGGTGCTATAGATAGATATACTGAAGAACATACACACAAAGCACCTGTCTTAACAGAGGAACAGGAAATACACAAATCTTTTCTATGACGTCAGGTTGTCATGAGTGCTATGAAGGCCTCTAAGCAGGGAGTGGAATGGGAGAATGATGAGTGGGGCCATTTTATTTAAATAGGAGCTATTTTATTTAAATATCACCTTCTCTGAAGAGGTGATGTTTAAGCAGGAAAGAAAGAATGGAGGGAAAGAAATGAGTGAGTGAGTCACGTTCAGCGGAAGAACCAGGGGAAAGCAGGAATGGGTCCCCACTGACTTTTCATTCCTGTAATTCCTCGGTTAAATGTAGACCATACATTCCCTGAGGGCAGGGGCTGCTCTGCCCTGCTCATGGCTGTATTCCTAGCACCCAGGACAAAGCATTTTGGTAAAATGAATTGAACTGAATTCCAGGCTGGAGAGTGAGGCAGATTCTAATAGTGTCTCCCTCACCCACTCCAGGCAATGCAGGCCCATTTCTCTCCCCAGGACAGGTGGCTGGAGCCAGTGCTGGCTATCCTCACGGCCCACTGCTCTCTTAGGGCCTGGGCTCTGCCTGCAGGACTACGTCACTCTGGCCTGGACTACATCACTCTTCCAGAAGGAATAAGGGCAGAGGTCAAAGAAGCTCCCAGGCCACCACTGGGAGGGCAGCACCTTCTAGGCACATGGTCCCACCATCTGGGCCCTTCTGCCTCTTCCCCTCTCTGGGTTTATTTCCCAAGGGCTAGGCCAAGTGGCAAAGGGCTGTAAGATCCAAAGCCCACTTATGGTGGCCAACACTGACCCGGATGCGGGGCCCCATGAGACATTTCAGACCTGGAAGAACCTAAGGAGCTGCCTAGCCCAAATTCCTCATTTTACAGGTGGGGAAACTGAGTCTCAGAGACAGCGTTCATAATTTTCTCAAAGTCACACAAAGTTAATGGCGGGGCTGGTATGAAGAAGCAGGGCCCCCCACCTTTGTGTCTAACCGCAGAGGGTCAAACCTGTCTCTACAACCTTCAGCACAGTTAGTCATCCTTGGAAGAATTAGATCCATTTTCCAGATGTGAGCACTGTGGCAAGTTAAGGTCTCTGGCCTCTGCCCGGTAATGTGTCCGGAACCATTGGCTATACCAGACAAGCCCTTAGTGATGAGTTCTGGGTCACCCCCAGCAGCCCAGTGTGGGGATGAAAGCAATAGATGATTTCAGGCCTTGGCTCCTGTGGCCACCTCTGCCTAGAAATGCCCTTCCTGCTCTTCTTCACTGGAGTCCTGTCCCTCGGCTCTGCCATGCCAGCCCCCATCCTGCCTGTTACACCACACACCTATACAACAAGGAGCCCTGCAAGGCTATGGCTGTGTCATGTCCATAGAACCCCTCAGTAAATCTTAGATGGACAAAGGAAAGAAGGGAGGGAAGAAGCAGGGAAGGAGGGAGGGAGGGAAGAGAGGCAGAGCTGGGAGCGGGTTGACCATCATCCAAGGACATCCCTGCAACAGGGGCGGACACTGTTGTTGTGTCTTTGCTAACAGTTTCATCTTCATTCAACCTCTTTGTCCTTCAGTGGAGACTGTGTCCCTCCCAAACCCCAAGGGTTGAACCCTATTTGAACAAAGCCCAGCATGGTGGCCTCCTTCCTCTGGCCAGTGAGTGGCTTGGTCATGGACATAAGATACAGTTGGACCACTGAAATATGAGAAGAATTGCATATGCTGGGGCCTTCTGAGAAAGTTTTCCCCACCTTTTCAAGTGGACACAGACCAGCGACCTGTCCCTTTATGCCCTTTGGACTTTGTGGGATGAGATTGTACTGTGTGGAGAGGCTGCAGTCATCTTGCCACTGTGAGGTGACAAGCCCTAGGTCCACGGCCAACAGACTGAGGGTGGCCAAGAGGAAGGCAGAAAGAACAGGATCCTGGGTGCAGTGGCTCCCACCTATAATCCCAGCACTTTGGGGGGCTGAGGCAGGGGGATCACTTGAGGTCAAAAGTTCGATACCAGCCTGGCCAACATGGTGAACTCCATCTCTACTAAAAATACAAAAATTAGCTGGGCGTGGTGGTGCATGCCTGTAATCCTAGCTATCTGGGAGGCTTAGGCAGGAGAATCACTTGAACTCAGGAGGCAGAGGTTGCAGTGAGATGAGATTGCGCCATTGCGCTCCAGCCTGGGCAGCAGAGCGAGACTCCGTCCTAAAAAAAAAAAAAAAAAGGCGCAGTGGCTCAGGCCTGTAATCCCAGCACTTTGGGAAGCCGAGACGGGCGGACCACGAGGTCAGGAGATTGAGACCATCCTGGCTAACACGGTGAAACCCCGTCTCTACTAAAAAGATACAAAAAACTAGCCGGGCGAGGTGGCCGGTGCCTGTAGTCCCAGCTACTCGGGAGGCTGAGGCAGGAGAATGGCGTGAACCTGGGAGGCAGAGCTTGCAGTGAGCTGAGATCCAGCCACTGCACTCCAGCCTGGGCGACAGAGGGAGACTCCGCCTCAAAAAAAAAAAAAAAAAAAAAAAAAGGAAAGAAAGAACGGGGGGGATGCGCTTTTTTGTTTGTTTGTTTTTTTAGTTTTTTTAGTTTTTGAGACAGAGTCTCGTTCTGTCGCCCAGGCGGGAGTGCAGTGGCACGATCTCGGCTCACTGCAAGCTCTGCCTCCCGGGTTCACGCCATTCTCCTGCCTCAGCCTCCCGAGTAGCTGGGACTACAGGCGCCCGCCACCACACCTGGTTAATTTTTTGTATTTTTAGCCAGGTTGGACTGACGTTTCTCAAAACAAGTGTCCCTCATTGTTGACACCACTTTTAGTTGAGTTTCCCCCACTGGCAGCTGAAAGCATCCTAGCTTATATATCAATGTAACAAAAACTTTGGTCTGTACCAAATAGACCAGGGGATCCCAATGACAATGACAATAACAATCCCCTCCTCCATTCATGGCCGAAACAATGTCACGTTTAGCATTTTGGATTTTCATGCAACAACCTCATCAGGTTGACATGACAGATATCTGCATCTCTGATTTAGAGATGAATAAACCAAATCCAAATCAGAGTCTTGCCCAAGTTCAGTCAGCAGCAAGGTGACAAAACTGGGACTAGAACTGTGGCCCTAAGTCCAGTGTTCATTACAATATACCAAGACTCGTGTATGTGCGTGTGTGCACATGTGCGTGTGTGCGTGTGTGTGAGCGCGCGCGCGTGCAGGGGATGAGTTCCCTTCACAATGCGAGGAGTAGCCAGTCAGCGTCAGCCGGTGATGGAACCACCTGGTGAATTTCAGAGTTGATAATTCATCCAGTCCAGTGCCTGGTTGGTTCCATGATGCGGTCAGTCAACTCCTATGTGGCAAATCTGCTGTCAGCCACATTGGAGAGTCAATTGTGTTAGAGAGACTTCATTCTCCCTCCTCCAGCTGCAATCTGCACTCCAAGATCTTGGCTGCCTCATTACCCCATGCCCAGACCATGCAATGTGATACATTACTGCTTGCGGCTAGTTCCAGGAAAAGTTGGATGCTTCTCCTTGTCACAAAATGAGGACAGAGGAGCCACACACGCGCACACACGCACACACGCGCGCGCGCACACACACACACACACCCCACTATGCCTCCCATCCAAGAAGCCATTTCTGCAAAGAGCTTTTCAGATGCATTTCCAAGTGTCATCATGCTAGAGCTCCTTTTACAGTGACTATTGAGAACAGCAACTCTTGAATCAGCTGAAGCCTGACTGTGTGGCTCAAATCACTCTCTGAAAGTAACAACCCTGCCTTCCCCACAGGCCCTCCTTTTTCCAGGCCCAGCATTCTCATTTCCTCCAATCACTCCTCATCTGATACCCCTTTCATATCTTCCATCATTGTCTTCTCCAAGGGCATTGCAGTCAGTACCCAACTACTGCCAAGTGACCACAGCAAAGCTCAAGGGTTTGGGTGGCATCTGGCTAGCACAGAGTTGAGCAAGACTATCACCTTCTCCCATATATAATCTATGCTCCTGTTAATGCAACCTGCGTGCATGTTAACTTTTTTGGCAGCCACACCACAACATTCACACTGAGCTGATGACCATTAGAAACCCCTAAGATTTTCTCATGTGCCTCCCTCCTCTGGTGCAGTAAAGTTTTGTCCCCCTGAGTGGAGCCCTTATTAAGTATCATCTATGCTTGGCTGAGCATGGTGGCTCACGCCTGTGATCCCAACACTTTGGGAGGCCGAAGTGGGCAGATCACGAGGTCAGGAGATGGAGACCATCCTGGCTGACACGGTGAAACCCCGTCTCTACTAAAAATACAAAAAATTAGCCAGGCGTGGTGGCAGGCACCTGTAGTCCCAGCTACTCGGGAGGCTGAGGCAGGAGAATGGCATGAACTCAGGAGGCGGGGCTTGCAGTGAGCTGAGATTGCACCACTGCACTCCAGCCTGGGCGACAGAGCAAGACTCCATCAAAAAAAAAAGAAAGTATCATCTATCCTTTTAGCCTATCTGGATTAATGCTTATTGAATATGTTTCCCTTGTCTTTGTGGCTTACGGGCCTGTGACTGCATGACCTTGTTAAGGCATGAAACATGCTGATAAATAGTGTTGCTCTGAGGAGTTTCAGGGTGATTTGTGCCAACTTGTCAGCATTGTTTTCTAATAACAAGGGACTAACAATTTGTACCTGGCTTTCATAAGACCCATGGAGGGAACTGCCACTGGCGCTGGTTTCATAGCAAGAATATACCTAAAATGACCAAACGGGAATGAAAAACTTCAGGTGAGACTCCATTTGGGACTCCTGGGTTGTAGGTATTCCATACTCACGTCTGTGGCTTCTGATCCGAGCGAAGAAGTACATATTGGTATGGCCTTTCAAGGGAAGGACAATGGGGGCTCATGCCTGGCCTCTCCAGACCCCTTGCTATGAGATGGTCTTTAGCTGTGAAGCAGATTCTTACGTTAATGCAGTTGGAATGTTGTGCCCTTTTCCTGAAAGAACTGTAGGTGTGTACACATTGTCGTTTTGAGTCCTACCGGTCTTCTTTCAGTGGAGCCCTAATTGCTATCCTTAGGGCAGGATCCTACCACAGCCTCAGGTGTTTACACAAGCAAAATGGATATGACAGGCTGAGTGCAGTGGCTCATGCCTGTAATCCCAGCACTTTGGGAGGCTGAGGCAGGTGGATCACTTGAGGTCAGGATTTCGAGACCAGCCTGGCTAACCTGGCAAAACCCCATCTCTACTAAAAATACAAAAATTAGCCGGGCAATGGTGGTGCATGCCTGTAATCCCAGCTACTTAGAAGGCTGAGGCAGGAGAATCTCTTGAACCCGGGAGGCGGAGGTTGCAGTGAGCCAAGATCATGCCACTGCACTCCAGCTTGGGTGACAGCACAAGACTCTGTCTCAAAATATTTTTTTTAAAACTTTTTAAAAGGGAGATGACAATAAATACTCTAATAGGTGATCAGAGATGGGTGATAGCACTCCTCTCGCTCTTAGATTGGGTAATGTATTCATTGAGGGGTATTTCACCCCATCTTTTCTGCATTTTTTTTCAACCAGATTCTTATTTGGGGTCTCACCTATCTAGATATCTAGAAAGAGTTATGATTTCATATGAAGCCCGTTGCCTGAGGCTGGTTGCAGGGTGCGGCCAAGCTGACACACAGTGCCACCTTAGAGTAGCCATAGCACCTGGAGAGACAGACTCCCTTTACCTCTCTAAGCCTTTTCCTCACCTATGAAATTGGAGAAACTGACATGCACGTCCGTGGTAATTACTCATTTCTCCCAACTTCACCAGTCCCTGGAAGGTGAGCTATCAGGTCAAATCCAGATGATCTTGGCACAATATGCCCCTCAAGCTAATGAGATCTTCTCTAGTTGCCTTGGACTGCAAAAGCACTTTCCTTCTCTCTTGCCGCCTTTGTGGTCAATGTGGATAGTAGCTAATAGCAGGCTACCTGGTGCAAATCCCAGTTTCCATCTCTGGCTCTATGGTCTTGGGTGTGTTGTTTAACTCTTTGTATCCAAGTTTCTCCACCATTTGAATTGTGATAATAATAGCATCCTCATCTTTGACACTGATATCTTAATAATAATATCTACCTTGTGCCTAGGATTTGACGATTAAGTAAGCTAATGTATATAAAGCACTTAGAACAGTATCTAGTGCATGGAAAAAGTAAAATAAATATAGGTTGTATTTATTACTACTATCGTTATTTTTGTTTTCTCAGATGGTTTAGGTGCCAGTGGCTTCTGAATAAAACAGCATTCTTGAAGTGAACAGCTGATGAGGACGTGAAATATTATGCCAAAGCTGGCATCGCACTGTTCTTTTTCCTGGATGAAAATCTCTCTGAGAATCATTTGCTCTTAACTTTGGTATCCTGGGGACTGCTGCCTTATCCCAGGAAGCCACCCAGAGTCTTGGATGTGTGGGATCCTTGGGACTTCATGGTAAATCTGCTCTAGTCCCACAGGTTAGGAAAATGAAGCCCAGGACATCTGGGAGCCCCCAGCACTTCCATAGAAATGGACCAAAATGCCTTCTCCAGTGGGAGAAACCTGGAATAAGCTCAAGAGGACAGACGGCTGAATTTTCAAAAATCGTGTGAGCTGCTGTTAAACAAGCCATTATTAAAACTTTAATTGTATAAACTTACAATTAGGTGAGTTACATTAAAAGTGATAAAATACCCCAAACTCATCTCTTTCAAGTTATTTTACTGTTTTCTATACGCTTGAAGTTATTTACATCTATTGTAAGTGTGGGGGGTGGAAATTCAATATAATGATATGCTACCAAGCACCTCTTCTCAACTTGGTGTTTAGTGATATCACCAAGGTAGCTTCAAACAGGCTGTGACGGGAGTATTTACACCTCAGAAATTAGCAAATGCTATTAATTAGGGCTCTTTTCCCCCAGAGACCCTGGTATTAAACATTTATTAGCAGCCGGGTGCAACAGCTCACGCCTGTAATCCTAGCACTTTGGGAGGCCGAGGTGGGTGGATCACCTGAGGTCAGGAGTTTGAGACCAGCCTGGCCAACATGGAGAATCCCCGTCTCTAACAAAAATACAAAATTAGCCAGGCGTGGTGGCGCATGCCTGTAGTCCCAGCTACGCGGGAGGCTGAGGCAGGAGAATCGCTTGAACCTGGGAGGTGAAGGTTGCCGTGAGTCAAGATTGCGCCATTGCACTCCAGCCTGGGCAACAAGAGCGAAACTCCATCTAAAAACATTTATTAGCTCATGCTGCCGTCTCTTACCTAGCCCAGTACTATGGACAGTTCAGAAGCAGCTCCCTCCCTCCTTCTCCACTGGATCTACAGTCGAATCCCTTGAGCATAGACCCAGATCTTGCTCAATTTGGGGTCATCATTTGGTGCTGTGGCCTCCTCAAAACTTCCTTCTTCTACAAAATCACACATTTCAGCTACACTCAGCTCCTTGCAGTTTCTTAAATAAAATACAGGTTTTCCCATTCTTTTGGTGCTTTGCATATTAAGTTTCTTCTTTGGCCAGGGTAGGGGGGATGTTTTTTCTCTCCTTTTCTAGATCTTTATTCTGCAAGAGTCAGAAAGTATCTCCTCTGGGGAACCTTTCTTAAATCCCCCACACCTGGCTCATCCCACCCCACTGCAGGCTGCGTATAGCCATGTGTTGGTAAATATTTAACAGCCAACTTTCTGAAAACGGAGGGGAAAGTCCTGATTTTTAGCATCTGCCAATTTCCATGGTGTAAAGATGTCCATCATGGCCAATTTTGAGCTAACAACATGCAGTTTTTGAGTGTAAATTTGGGAAGAGGCATGCCAGCTGGTCTGGGCCAATTCCAGCACATCACTGACTGGATCAGATGTGTTTTCTGTCTCACAGCAGCCACACCCCCATACAGCCCCCATAATACAGTGCCATGCCAAGCCATGTTGGAGCCTGAAGCAAAAGGAAAAATTAATAACACTGATCCTGTCTTCATTTAAAAGTTTGATCTCAGCCGGGCACGGTGGCTCATGCCTGTAATCCCAGCACTTTTGGAGGCCGAGGCGGGTGGATCGATTGAGGTCAGGAGTTTGAGACCAGCCTGTCCAACATGGTGAAACCCTGTCTCTACTGAAAATACAAAAAATTAGCCGGGCGTAGTGGCAGGAACCTGTAATCCCGGCTCCTTGTGAGGCTGAGGCAGGAGAATCGCTTGAACCTGAGAGGCGGAGGTTGCAGTGATCCGAACTCGCACCATTGCACTCCAGTCTGGGAAACAAAAGTGAAACTCCATCTAAAAAAAAAAAAAAAAGACATTAAAATATTATTTATCTTGTTTACTGAGATTTTGGCACTACACTGAATTTGTCCCTGAGACGAGTATCTTATTCACCTCTTCTTGTCCTGGCCCTGACCTAATAGCGCATATCACTCTGTTACAATTAATTTCAGTGTAGCTATCTCCCCCACCAGCTTGTGAAATTTGAGGACAGGAATCCATTTCTGTGTTCCTAGGACTTGGCACACAGTAGGTGCTTAATAAGTATTGTCCAGTGAGGAAGTGGATGAGTAGATAGATGAATCAATCACCCAGTTTCTTTGCCCACAAAATAAGACACACTGATGAAAGTCATCCTTGGCTATTAACCAGGGAGAGGTGTTAGTTTTTGAGGTTTAGCTCTTCCAGTTCAGCAAAGATTACTCTGCTTCTGACCCATGGAAGCCAGCTCCTGTGCTGGGCATTTTGACCAGGGCTGATCTGCAGATGCCTCCAGCCTGGGGAAACAATGAAGCGAAACTGAGTCTGGAAAGTGGAGACTCCACCAGGACCAGGGGTGGGAAGTCACAGAGAGGCAGCCATCCCTGAGCCCCCAGGCCTCAGGAGGTGACAGAGCTCCTGTCTCTAGATGGGTCTTAGGAGATTTTCATTTGGCAGGGGAAATAGAAAGGAGATCCAAGCACTAGAAACTTCAGGATGGCTTCCAAATGTAAAATTTGATGGGTCATCTGCCATCTGAGGGTACCAGGACTTGTTTCTGTGTGTGGTCACTTCCTCACTCTGAAGACCACCAAAAAAGAGGTTGTCTGGAGATATGGCATCATAGGCTTTGCAGACATCTCACTGGACTCTGGTCTGCGTGGGTGTGGACGTTAAGAGGCTCTGTTTACATAAGATTGGCCATGACATCTGTTTTCTAAGCACTTGATATCTGTTGGGCCTCCTGTAAAGAGCTTTGCACATATTAGCTCATTGATTACTCACGAAATCCTCAGATGTAGACATTATTCTGCTCCTTTTACAGATGAGAAACAGAGAAACTGGCAACCTGCCCAAGGTCTCACAGCTGGTAACTGATGGAACTGAAACACTAACCTAGAACCATCTGATTCTACAGCCCATGAGCTTAACCACTCTACGCAATGAAAAGGAATTTCGAAGATGGGCCCCTTTCCAGCACTGGTGTCTGTAAACAGCAAAAATAGAGGTGGGAGTTGGCAGATGTAGTCATTTTTGTCCTTCTCTGAGCTGGCCTTGTCCGTCACAGAAGCCCCCAGGGTCTCTCTCCCCCCACCACCCACCCACTTCTCCAGCCAGTGTTCACAGGGGAGTTGAATGTCTCTAAAGGGAAATTCTTCCACTCAAAGACACTCTTGGAGGAGTCAGGAGAGAAGGAAGTGAAGAAGCGCTGAGCATCTCTCATCTGCCAGGCTCTATGCACACATTAGGGGTCCTTCTCACCCCAGGATGAGGGGGCAGGTCTTTTTCTCATCCTTATTTTAAAGGCTTGCATTGTTCAATATAGCAGCCACTAGCTACATGTAGCTACTTAAATTTCAATTCCTGAAAATTAAAAAAAAAAATAGAAATTAAGTTTCCAAGTTGCACTAGCCACATTATAAGTACTCAGTAGTCCTGGTAGCTACCGTGCATACAGTACAGATATAGAACCTTTCCATCTTTGCAGAAAGTTCTACTGGCCAGCCCTGCACTGTGGGAAGAGGACTCAGAATGACTTGCCTAGAGCCACACAGTGAGTTGTACACAGACCTGGGATGGGACTCATGTTTCTTGCTTCCAAAGCCTCTACTCCCAGAGCTTGGAATATATTTGCCACCGCCTGGCCCCAGAACAAGGAGGATTGTTTGCCTGGGATGGTAGGTCGACTTGGGAAACCAAATAAGAGATCAGAAGACTGCGGGTGAATACCAAAGTGGAGGAAAGGAGCCAGCTGTTCTTGAGGATTATTTTTATCCTGCCCAGATATCCTAGGGAGCTTCCCCCCTCCTCCCTTTAAGCTATTTTTATCTCAAGAGCTGGAATTGAAACACTGTCTCCCTTGGATGGACAGAGGGATCCACTAACACATCATCATTCTAGCACCAGGACCCCCCCACGCGCCCCTACGCTTGCTTGACAATTTCCAAGGAGGGTTCATATCCATTCTCGAATGCTATTCTCATGCCAGTTCATGAGGCGACAGGGATAGATGGGGAGTACAAGCCCCATACGGCAGCTGGGAAAACTGAGGCTTAAATGGGTGCAGTGAGCTCTTTCAACAGCTCATATGTGTTAGAGCTGGGATTTAAACTCAGGCTTAGGTAGGTCCCTCCTTTCAGGGTGGGGAGTGAATTTCACAGGATGGGTGTCTGTCTGTCGAGTGATGGAAAACAGCCTGGTTTGTTTGCTGAACCTCACATCACCCCTTTCTGGCTGAGAGGGCAGATTGCTTGACATCCTTGAACTTCTCTCTCCGTGTCCACAAGGCAGAGAATTCTCATCTTTCTCTTGCCTCCTCCACAGTCTTACTGGAAGTCTAGCCAGTGAAAAAGCTTTTGGTAAATTGAAAAAACACCCAATACCCAGAAAAAGACTTTCACTACTATCATTATCACCCTCATCTTCACTCTAAGCTGTAATCCATAATTGCATATATCTGTACTTGTATGCAGTCTCCATCCCTTTCCCCTCTTTGGGCCTCAGTTTCCCTGCCTGAAACCTGAGTAGTTTGGCCCAGAGACTCTCCATGGGGCCTTCCTTCCAGCTCCGGCTTACCATTTCTATGACCCATTCATTCGGTCAACAAGTGTTTATTGAGTTCGAGCAGCTTGACACGGTGGGGAAATGAAGGACCGGCCTCTCCAGAAGGCTCTCTGTCCAGGCTGTTTCAGCCACATACGCAAATTTCCTTGTGTTTTCAAAAGACAAATTATGGGAAACATGTTATTCACCAAAACACACTCGCCCCATCTCTCAGGGAGAAAAAAAAAAAATCCCTTCAGTCCCATCAAGAATTAAGCTAACATTGGGTAGAAACTCACCCTTGTTCCTCTGGGCATCTTTCCAGAGGCTCACGTCCGTGTTAAAAAAGGGGAAACTGTACGTGGCCGTGTCTCTCTGGGGCTTCTGTAGACCTGGTAAACAACATGTGTTTGTCCCAGCTTCTGCCATCCTAAGAGGTCAGCCATAGCCAAGGGAAAAAAGCCCCGTTCTATGCTCAGCCTGTCCCCAGAGTGAGAAAAATTGTCCATAAATATTTTCATCTTCATGATTACCAAGGGAGTTGAGAGGAAGGCTTTGATTCTCCAAGACCCTGGACCCCTCCCTTCCTCTGGGGACCCTGTGGTCAAAGCTGACCTGGGTGTCCCATCTCTCACCCCCAAATTATAGGCTGCTGCCCATGCCGCCTGCCCCCAGGCGGTGGTGGGATTAGAGGTAGGACCACACTGTACCACCCCGGCCAGCCTCAGAACTGCTGGAATAGCCTCTCCCAGGCAGCTGGTTTCCTGCCCAGAGCTGGGTGGTCAAGGCAAAGGCAGGGAGGACCCTGAGATGGCCTTTGGGGGTGGAAGATTGTACTGGGGGCAGGGAGAGGGTCCCAGGATGGGGGCTGGGAAGAGGCCTGGCGTTGCCATCTGGATCTTGAGTTGCTCTGCTCATCAAGGCCACGCAGAAGAGGCCCCGAGAGCACTGCTGACCTGGGGAGGGGTTTATGGCCCAGCAGATCCTTGGAGATTAATGGATTTGCAAGATCCAAAGGAAGAACAGCCAACAGAAGAATTTCAGTGATAGCCGCTGACAAAGACATTCAGGGTCAGGAATCTTGACCCAGAACTCCTAAAATCATCCTACACAGAAACCTCCTGTGTCCTGTCCTTCCTTTCTATAACCTCCTTGCTCTACCTTCTGGAAATTTCTAAAAGGGAGTGTTGCATCAGGGTGTCGATCCGACTTGAGAATCTTTAAGGGTCATCCAAGTACAAGGTTCTATGGAGTCTGTGGTTCCTAGATCACTTGAGCCATAAAATTTTATGCCAAAAGTGCTAGACTTCTAATGCCTTTTGATGCCAGAGTTCAGAAGCTCAGAAACCCTGGAATCCTGCCTGTTACTGATTTTCAGCTTCTATGATCCCGTGCTTCTGAGGCTAGGATTTCTGTGATCCTTCAACTCTGTGACCTATTTCAAGGCAGACAGGGATCTTGCACAAGGGGGCGTTCATTCCCGGCAGGGATTACGTGTGGAGGAGCCCCGTGTGGCCAGCTGACTGCTCCTCCAGCTATCATGGGCAGCATTCCATGGCCCAAGGCTCCCAGAGCCCAGCTCACCTCCTGACATTTTTTGGCCAGATACTCACTTGGCCCTCACCTAGCCCTGAGCAGCTCCCCCCAGCCCGCATCACCAGGTGTGGGCTAGGATGCTGCAGCAGCTGGCACCAATGCCTTGGCCTCTCTCTCTCGGCGTCCACTCCTATGGGCCAGGAGAAAGGAGGCAGTAAGTATGTCCCCTTGGGCTGTAATGTCCCCCCAGGGGACTCAGAATCCAAGAAAGCAGAGAAGGTGGGCTTGTCCCTGGACCCAGTCCTAACTGCTTTCATCCTGATGGACCCAGTGAGCACCAGAATAGCCATATCTGGGTGATTCAGAGGCCCTTTCGGCCTCAAAATTGTCAGTCCATGGCCTACCTCTGTTGGAAATCCCATGTAGAGGAGGTGTTCTTTTAGGTGAAGGTCTCTGGAAAGACCCTAATGTGCTGCAGGGCAGACAGGGACTCTCCATTCTTTTTTCATTATTTTATCCATATATTCAACATGCCTGAGAGCTAAATCTCAGCCCAAAACTCAAGGTACATGAAATATGACCTTCCTTTACTTCCTGCGGATAAACTAGAAATGCCATTTTGAGTTTACTTATCACCATGCTGGAGGAAATTCATCTTAGTCAGTATGGAGACGCCCTTACAGCCCCTTGCCCTGGTTATGCAAAAGTCCTGGGGTCTTATGCAGCATAGCACATTCTGAGAAGTTTCTCTGTCCTTCTGTCCCCATCTGTGGCCCCTGAGGTGCTCACTGGGCCAGACGTCCCTTTATGTCCAGTGACCTGGTGACATGTCTTGGACATAGGAAGCTCTACTGAAGCTAGAATGTCAATATGTTGGGTCTAGCCTGCCTAGGAATGCCATGGAACATCCCCTCCTCTCCCGAGGTTTTATCTGAACCCCACGAATCTAAGGACCTGCCACCTTCCCTCTTCTCCTTGCTTCAGAGGTGCTCTGCCTCTCTTCTTCCCCTCTGGGACCCTCATCCTCTCACTGAGCTCACAAAAGACTTAACATCACACAGCTTTGGCTTTCAGCTCTTTCCAAACTCCAGCAACCAGAACATCTAAAGGGCTGACCACCTGCTGGCATTGGGGATGCAGGAAGCAGCACACAGATGAGCACCCACAGTCATCACCCCATACACAGTGATTTGCACATTATCTTGGGAGAGTTCTTGGAGCAGCTGCCTGGCTCCCTGCTGACAATGACACAAGTTGGGCCCTGGAGGAATGGGGCACGGCATGTGTGTTATGCCCTTCTTGCATTGCTATAAAGAAATGCTGAAGACCCGGTCATCTAAAAAAAACAGAGGCTTAATTGGCTCACGGTTCTGCAGGCTGTACAGGAATCATGATGCCGGCATCTGCTTGGCTTCCAGGGAGACCTCAAGAAGCTTTTACTCTGGTAGAAGGCAAACCCGGAGCAGGCACATGTCATGGCGAAAGCAGGGACAAGAGAGAGAGTGGGGGGTGAGGTGCCACATACTTACAAACAACCAGAACTTGTGAGAACTCACTCACTATCGTGAGGACACACTGAGCCATGAAAGATCTTCCCCTGTGACGGAAACACTTCCCACGAGGCCCCACCTCCAATGCTGGGGATTACATGAGATTTATGAGATTTGGAGGCGACATCCAAACTGTATCAGCAGGGGGATAGGTTGTGGGGTCAAGAAGGAGGTAATAAGATCTGAGTACTGGGGCCCTTGGGGAAATTAAAGTTGGGTGTAGCCAGGTGCAGTGGCTCATGTCTGTAATCCCAGCACGTTGGGAGGCCAAGGTGGGAGGATTGCTTGAGCCCAGGAGTTTGAGACCAGCCTGGGCAACACAGTGAGACCTTCATCTCTTAAAAAAAAAAATTTAGAAATTAGCAATGCATGGTGGGCACGTGTCTGTAGTCCCAGCTACTTGGGAGGCTGAGGTGGGAGGATTTCTTGATCCTGGGAGGTCAAGGCTGCAGTAAGCCATGATTGCACCACTACACTCCAGCCTGGGTGACAGAGTGAGACCCACCAAAAATAAATAAATAGCTGGGTGTAGCAATACTGGCAAGGTGGGGTCTGGAAAGAAGATGGCATTTGGGGAGATAACTAGACTTGACTAGCTCAGCCATCCCCAGGGCTCTGCCTGCAGCCTTAGGAAAGGGCCCAACAACTGCTAGGGAGAGAGAAGGCCACACCTTCCGAGGAGTGGGAGGTGAGGGGTGGGAAACAGGGTCTGCCAGCTGTGCAAAACAGAGTTGGGAGCCCTGGTTTCTGGCCCTGGGTTTGCCATAACTCACTATGCAACCTTGAGCAAGTTCTCTCTCTGGGCTTGGCTCCATCTGTGAATAAGTGCATCGGTCGGGATGGTACACAGGCTTTCCCCTCCTGTACAGTTGGGTCCTGAATACCTGATGCCCATTACTGCATATCTATCTCCAACTGGCTGTCTGGTACCATCCTTGACTTTGGTCTTTGTTGAGTCCCTCCTGCCATCTTTAATAGAGTCGACCAAGGGCTGTTGTCTAAGTGGAGTTTGGTCTGGAATCACAGCTCCAAGATGGCTGGGGATGGGGTGGAGCACACATCCATTGGAAGCGGCTGCACCTCTTGGCTCTTTTTGTCCCAGCTGCAGGGGCCAGCCTCTCCCCTCACACACATAAGCCTCTGACATGCACACACACATGCAAACGTAGCTTGGCCCTCTGGAGGAGAATCAGCATTGCCTGGCAAGGAGGGCAGCCAAGGAACCAATGCTGCAGAGCCTGGAGGGCTGCTCTCAAGGCCTCTTGTTACCCCATAGCCACAAAGGCCCCTGTGGTCCAGCCCTATCAGACCTTTATAGCCCTATGACTCACGTCACTAGTCCCTGCCTGAAACCCAAGTTGCCCAGTCACACAGCATCAGGCCCAGCTGTGGGCAATAATGGGAAAGAAGGAAAGAAAGAGACAGAGCGACTGAGAGATAAAGACAGAGAGAGACAGAATTCGAGAGAGAGATGGAAGCAGAAAGGGAACCAGGAGAGAGAGAGAAGACAGAGATAAGGAGGCAGAATCATGGAGAAGAAAAGAGGAAGATGGAGAAAGAGAGAAAGAGGAGTTATACAGAATGGGACTGGCAGAAAGATAGCTTTGAAAGGGAGAAGAGACTGAAGGAGAAATGAAGAGAGGCATGGACAAAGGAGAGAGAGAATACACGCGTGTGTGCGCACACACGCTCACACATACATTCTCATACACACACCTACATTCTAATACACACACATTCTCATACACACACACTCACACCCACATACATACATTCTCACACACACATGCACACTCACACACTCTAACACCCATATTCTCACATTCACACACACTCACACACTCCAAGCACAGACCCAGAGAGGAGATGGCAGACACTCCTCTAGCCAGGAGTGCCCTTCACACTCAGCCAGACCAGCCATGACCCTCACGGCCCCTCAGAGGCCCTCAGACGCTGAGAGCCTGGTTAGCTCTCACCAGCCAGGGGAACCTGGACATCACACCTGTGAATGAGACTCTTTCCCTTCAGCAGCTAGGGGTGAGGGTGTTCCCAGGCCTTGGAAGAGTCTGTCCAGCTGCCACTGCCTCTGGCTTCTTGTCTGACAGCCCCCTCCCCATCAGGCACAGTGTCCCGGCCCCACCTCAGGATTCCCGTGACAGAGGACTGGGCTGTGGCACAGGCAACACAGGGAGAAAGGCTGGAGGCCCAGCAGACTGGAATTGCTTTTTCTGGGGTGCATCCCAGCCAGAGATTCGAAGGTCCCCGGCTCTGGGACAAGCAAGACAAAGAGACCCCTTAGGTCAGGACTCCTAGAAAGTTCCAGGCTCCATTCAACAAACATCTCCTGAATACATGCTAGGATCAGCCTGAGCAAGGCTACCCCCAGCTCTGTCATTTAGGCTTCAGCCCTCCAGAGCTTTGGGAATGTGGGCAGATTCTCTCACTAGGATGCTGCTCCCCATACCTGCGTGCACCTGTGCCAAAGCGAATGTGCAGCTGCTAGTCTCCAGGTGATGCCTTGAGAGGCCAGTGCCTGGGGTGGGGATCAGAGGGCTGGCTGTGCCTGCTGTGCAGCTCATGCCACAAACTCACCTCTCCCCTGTCCCCTTCCCTCTCCTGCTCCCCTTTGCTGCCCTCACCCCTCTCAGATTTTGTCAACAAATCCCACACGTGGTGGGTCATGCCTGTAATCCCAGCACTTTGGATCGCTTGAGGCCAGGAGTTCAAGATTAGCCTGGGCAACATGGCAAAACCCCATCTCTACAAAAAACACAAAAATTAGCTGGGTGTGGTGGCACACACTTGTAGTCCCAGCTACGCAGGTGGCTAAGGTGGAGGATTGCTTGAGCCCAGGAGGTCGAGGCTGCAGTGAGCCATGATTGCACCACTGCACTCTAGCCTGGGCGACAGAGCAAGACCTTAAATCCCACACATCTGAATCTCTCTCTCTCTCTCTCTCTCTCTCTCTCCCCCCCTCCCCCACCCGCCGGCTTTGTTTCTAGGAAACTCAGCCAAAGATGACCACCACTCAGCTTCAGTTCTTTCTGAAAACAGGGGTACTAAGGCTGACTCCTCAGGGCTGTTTTGATCATTAAATGGAAGGTGGCATGCAAACCACTTGATATGGGGCATGTCTGGCACCAAGGAAGCCCTCGATACATGCCAGTTGTCATCACCATCATCATTGTCATTATCACCATCAGCAAGCATCACCATTGCCTTCATCACCATTCTTATCATCACCATCATTGTCACCACCACAGAGGGACGTGGGGAAGCCGGGATAGTGAGCCCAGGCAGGCCCTTCTTCTGTCCCATGCTCTATCTCTGGCACAGTCATCTCCCATGAGCTTCATGCCCCTCCATCCAACTCCCCTTGGTCCTCCACAGCTGTCCTCTGGATACATCAAACTCAACCTGTTTAAGACTAAAACTGTCATGTCCTCATACCCTAAACTTGCTCCCTCTCCAGGGTGTCCCTCCCACCTTCTGGCATAACCATTTTACAAGACAGAAATCTAGAAATCATCCTGGATGTTCTCCTTTGTCATGAAAAGTTACCAGTCACAGTGATCTTCCTGTCCCCAAGGACAATAAATATTATGCCATTTGTTTACATTTGTAATGACAAGGACAGAGTCTGGAGTAGAGGTGACACTCAAGACATATTTGCTGAATGGATGAATGGGAAGCCTCAACAAGGAAGAACATCACTTGCCTAAAGACACACAAAGCATGGTGGATACAGGACCTCAGACCCAGGGCTCCTCCCCTCGCAGGTTTCTGTGCATAGAGCAGGCAGCAGAGCCATGGTGAGCCAGCCTGAGGCCCCTTTCCGGACAGTACTCTCCGGAACCCGGAAAGAGGACCTCCATCCTGGGCCCTTTGAGTCTCTGGGAAGAACACCTTCCTCCCAGCCCCGCCTCCTCCACTTGGCCCCCTGGAAATACAGAAGTAATGAGCAGCACCAGGAGAGGCCCGAGGACGCTCAGAGACTCTTTTGAGGTGCTGGCGATAGGCCTCTGGGAGCTTCCACACGCTTCTGAGTGATCTGTCCAGGTACTAGCCACACGGCAGGCTCCCCAGAGGATAAGGTATCTCCTTCTCTCCTTGGGGCAGATAAGCAGCTGCTGACCTTGCCTCACTGGCTTTCAGGACTGGAGGGACCTGGGCCACTTTCTGTCACCCATATGTGAAGATGGAGGCCCAATGGGCTTGCTCAAGGTCCCCCTGTGGTTTATCAGCCACACCTCCCGAAGTCAGAAATAATAGTCACTGCCATAGTATATTTGCTTAGCCCTTTTTCTAGCCCCAGGCACCATGTTAGGTGCTCTTTTAGCTACGATATGTTATTTAACTGTCACATCAATTCCAAGGCACAGGCCTTATAACCCCCATTATGAACGTAGGGGCAATGTGGCAACAATGTGGCCTAGAAAAGCTGAGCCACTCACTCAAGGTCATGCAGCTTCAAGGCTCTGTTAGAACACCGGCTAGTCTAGCCATCTTGCTGTGACACAGGTCCCTCTCCCCGCAGATTTGCCCCTTGTCCTGGGGGCCTGGGCACAGGTACCCAGCCAGTGCTGGGGGCAGAGGCGTCCACAGCTCTCCCCAGCCGGCCCTCAAAGCCCCTTTCACAGTCCTGCTCCACACCCCACTGGGGAGCCAGACAAAACCGCTAGTGTTGGGATTATTTTTCTATTTCCAGATGGATCCGTTAGCTGGCTCCATCCAGGGCCTCCCATCACTGCGTGGGGGCCAGGGGCTCAGCGCCAGGTTAATATTAGGAGGCAGCAGGGAAAAAAAGGCAACCCAATGTAGCTCCTCAAAGAATTCTGGGCTGTTCTACCAGCACAGCCTCGAAGGAATATTCTTGGGGCATTTAAGGGGGCCTGGCAGCTAGGCAGGCCACCAGGAAAAAAATACTCTTTTTTTCCCCCAAGGAAGCTCTTGAGTGTCTCAGTTTGGGCAGGGGGCCAGAACAGAGTCCCCTGGTGATCTGGGGAGCTATCTACTCAATGCTGAGCTGAGGAGGGTGTTGGTTAACTCCTCCAGGCAGTCACTCAACCAAAATTTACTGAGCACCCAGCATTGTCAGATGATGTGCCACACCCCGAGGATACCAAGGCTTCCAGCCTGGTGGAGCCTCATGGCCCAGTAGGAAGAGGGACTTTTGTGGGATAATCAATATATAAATAGAAACTTACAAGTGCTGATAAAGTGCTATGGAAAAGAAGACTCAGGTATATAGGATATTAGTCAGTCATTGGCTTTTTTTTTTTTTAACCACCTAGTCTAAAAGTCTCACTTTTTCAAAAGAAGAAAAATAGGTATGACAGTGACTCTCCAGAACCCCAAAAGGGGACCAGAGCCAGAGCTGCACCCACTCCCTTTGACTGGTCCATGGCAGAGCAACACGGACAGTGATGGGATTCTGGTGATGGGGGAATATGTGAGGAAGATCTGGTGTGGGGAACTCATTGATTACATTGATTGAAGTCAAGTGCATGAGAAAGTTGTCGCCGAAGATCATGAAATCTGTCTAATGGAAACCTGACTCGTTACTATTACCAGAAACTATAGCCCATCCACCAATTTTTTTTTTTTAAAGCCAGGGTCTTACTTTATAGCCAGGCTGGAGTGCAGTGACATGACCACAGCTCACACAGTCTCTACCTCCTGGGCTCAAACAATCCTCCCAGCTCAGCCACATGAGTAGTTGGGACTATAGGTGTGCATGCCTGGCTAATTAAATTTTTTCTTTTTCTTTTTTTTTTTTTTTTGTAGATACAGGATCTCACTATGTTGTCCAGTATTGTCTTAAACTCTAGGGCTCAAGCGATTCTCCTGCCTCAACCTCCCAAAGTGCTGGGATTACAGGTATGATCCACCGTGCCCAGCCGTCATCCAGCTTTTGATCTCTGCCTGGACCCTTGGATGCCAATGCCCAGGAACAAAATCAGTGGATATGGACAAATTATTATAAGTCTAGATAGGAAGTTGGGACTGGCAGAGATGGGAGGTCCAAGGACCAGGTGAAGTCCCAGGGGCATTTGAGCTGAAACCATCCTCTCAGTCGGGGAGCGTTAACCATCGCCCCTGTATAAGATAGTCCACAGGATCTGGGGGGACTTAAGAGGAACCTCTGGAGGGAGATTTCCATTTATGCTGAGAAAAAGGGCCAAACAACGAAAGAGTGAAAATGGGAGGTGGTAAACAACCAGTACTGGAGGGGGAAGGGGGCAAGCAGAAATCAATGTCCCTGGTGGAGACTGGAGGGGAAACTTCTGGCCTGGTTAGGGAACTGGACCAGAATCCAGGGCCAAATGAGGTCTACAAATGTTTGTCACACTCAGGATTCTGGCAGGAGACAGCATACTCCAAAGGGGTCAGCCGAAAGAGCATTTAATGCTCCAGGAAAAATGACCAAGTAGCTTATAAATAAAGATGCTACTACTATTGATAATAATAAAAACTTTTCAGTGGAAATATTTAAGGCACGGCATCTACAATGGGCGGGGTTATGGGAACCAACCAGGGCTGCTAAAGCACCCTGGAGCTAATGACTGTAGCGTGGAGGGACAAGGGAAGGAAATGTGTTATACTGGGGCCAGGCAAGAGAAAGAGTCATGGAAGGGGGTGCCCGACAGGAGCTGTGGCCTCGGGACAGCAGTCATTACCAAAGCCACGGCAGGAAAGAGAGGAAGCATATACCCTGACCTTGCTCCTTTCCTACCTTTGGATTGGTCAGTGTCTCCCATAAGCCAAACCCATTCAGGAATCAGAGGCAACGAAGCCAAGTCCGGCAGTACCACCTGGAGAGGACAGCCTTCTGGGGCACAGAGAAGGGGAGGAAGGGCAGAGGGTGGATAGAGGGTGTGGTGTTTCAATGTATGTGCCCACTTGACTGGGCCATGGAGTGCCCAGATTAAACTTGCTTTCTGGGTGTGTCTCTGGGGTGTTTCCAGGTGAGATTAGCATTTGAATCAGTGGATTCCATAAAGTATATCACCTTCCCCAGTGTAGGTGGGCATCATTCAGTCAGTTGAGGATCTGAATAGAACAAAACCTGTAGGAAGGAGGAATTTCCCACCCGTGCTCCCACCACCTTTTCCCCTCCCTCACTACTTAAGCTGCTCATCTTTTTTGCCTTTGAACTGGGATTTATATCATCAACTCCCCTGGGTCTCCTAATTGCGTGAGCCAATGCTGCTTAAATTTCTCTCTCTATATATGTGTCTGTGTGAGATACACACATATAGGATATACGTATCCTTTTGGCTCTGTCTCTCTGGAGAACACCAACTAATATGGGAAGACCAAAGAGGAAGAAAAGAATAACCAAAAGAGATGTGTTTTAATTGATTATCCAAACATATCCACCAGTTAGTTGGCCACAGGCCTCTGCACTCCCAAGTGTCTCACAAGGCCACGACCTAGTTTGTACCTATGCTCCTAGCTGACCCCGAGGCATTCAAGTTTGTGACTCCTGGAAAGATGAACTCAGATGTACCTTCCAAGTCACCCTGAATTCATGATTCTCAGGGAGGTGAGGCTTAAATGAAGATAAGAGAGTCACTTGTTTAACATGTACTAAGTCCCTGCTCGTTGTAGGGACCTGGCCGGTGTTCTGGGGACCCAGAGATTGTTAAGACAGACCTGTTTTTAACCTTGGGGAGCTTACAGCCTGATAGAGGAGACACGAGTATATTCATTGAACAAATATCTGCCAGTCTTGGTGATAGGGTTTGGATTTGTGTCCCTGCTCAAATCTCACAGCGAATTGAAATCCCCAATGTTGGAGGAGGGGCCTGGTGGGAGATGATTGGATCGTGGGGATTGATTTCCCCCTTGCTGTTTCTTGTGATAGTGAATTCTCATGGGACCTGGTTGTTTAAAAGTGCGTAGCACCTCCCTGTTCGCTCTCTTTCTTGCTCCGGCCATGTAAGATGTGCCTCCTTCCTCTTCGCCTTCCACCATGATTGTAAGTTTCCTGAGGTCTCCCCAGCCGTGCTTCCTGTACAACCTGCAGAACCAGGGGCGAATGAAATGGCTTTTCTTTACCCAGTCTCAGGTAGTTCTTTATAGCAATGCAAAAATGGACTAATACACCTGGTTAAAATATAGCAACAAGTAGCTGGGCACAGTAGCTCACACCTGTAATCCCAGCATTTTGGGAGGCCAAGGCAGGTGGATTGCCTGAGCTCAGGATTTCTCGACCAGCCAGGGCAACACAGTGAAACCCAATCTCTACTAAAATACAAAAAATTAGCAGGACATGGTGGCCTGCACCTGTAGTCCCAGCTATTCGGGAGGCTGAGGCAGGAGAATTGCTTGAACCCCGGAGGCACAGGTTGCAGTGAGCCGAGATTGCACCACTGTACTCCAGCCTGGGCAACGGAGCGTGACTCCATCTAAAAAAGAGAAGAAGAAGAAGAAGAAGAAGAAGAAGAATACAGCAACAAGTATTGATTGCCCTGACCTTACATTCTAGTGGGAGACAGAAAATAAAGGAACCCCATAAATGTGTAATGTAATTTTATAAGTACCATGAAGAAAAACAAAGCAGGCTAAGTGGATTGAATATGAAGAGAAATATGGGGCTTGTTAACATTGTCAATTGCTATATATTAAAAAAAAAAAAATTGTAAATTGAGGAGCACAACACAACAGCCAGTTCTATGCTCATGGATTCTATGGGTCAGGAATTTGGGCAGGGCACAGTGGAAGGGCTCGTCTCAGCTCCATGATGTATGGGGCCTCAATTGGGCAGACTCAAATGGCTGTGGATGACTGGGACAGCTGGGGCTAGAATCACTTGGAGGTGTCTTCATTCACATGCAGTAAGTAGAATAATGCCCTCCCCACTACACAGATATCCACAATCAAATCCCAGGAACCCGTGAAATATGCTACCTTATGCAGCACAAAGGATTTGCAATATGATTAAATTAAGGATTTTGAGGTGGGGAGATTATCCTGGATCCCCTGTATAGAGCTGAAGTAATCCTGAGAGTCCTTACAAGGAAAAGAAACAGGCAGAAAAAGAGCTGATGACAGAAGCAGAGGTCATAGACAGAGAGAAATCAGGAGATGCCACTCTCCTGGCTTTGAAGATGGAGGAAGAGGCTGTGAGCCAAAGAATGCAGGAAGCCTGCAGGAGCTAGAATAGGCAAGGAAATAAATTCTCCCTGCTGGCTCCTTGATTTCAGCCCAGTGAGACTTCTTTTGGACTTCCGACTTTCAGAACTGTCTGAGAATAAGTTTGTGTTGTTTTAAGTCACTAAGGTTGTGGAAATTTTTTATAGTAGCCCTGGGACGCTAATATGGCATGCTAGTCTGTTGGCTGGGATAACTGATAAATGAGCCCAGCCAGCACAGTGACCACAGCACCTACGCATGACCTCTCTGTGTGGCTTGGGCTTCCTCACAACATGGCAGCTTCAGAGTGGTTAGACTTGCCATGGTGGTTCAGAGCTCTGAGAACAAGTGTCCCAGCCAAAACTGCAGATGTTCCATGGCCTTCTATGGCACAGCCTCAGAAGTCCCATAGTGTCCCTTCCATAGCACACTGTCAGAACAGTCACAGCCCACACAGATCCAAAGGGAAGGGACAGAGACCCCACCTTTTGACAGGAGGAAGGTCAGAGAATTCAGAGTCATGTTTTAAAAGTCACCATGAGGTTAATCTAGCTAGGGTGGTCAGGGAAGACTCTGAGGAAGTAACATTTGAAGAGCGCCTGGGGAAAGTGAGGGAAAGCAAGCAGAGAGTCCCACGAGAGAAAACAGCAAGAGCAGAGCCCAGAGGTGAGAAGGGGGCAGGCAGATTCCAGGCAATTCCAATCCCTGTGACAAGTGATGCAGGCTCTAGGGGCTATGGGAACCCAGCTGAAGGCACAGAACATGGCCTGAGAGGGCTCCTGAAGGAAGGCGGGTCTGAGTAGAGGGCTGGTGACTGATGATCGTTGGAGGACTTGGCAACCCCTCTCCACTCCCCTCCCCACCACCCAAGGACTGGTGCCCACAGCACTTCTCACTCTGGCCCCACCAGGTCTGGGGCCTGGATGCCTGTGTCCCAGTCAGGTGCCCACGGCCCAGGCAGACCTTGGTGGTGGCCTCTGCTTCCTGGGAATTGGGTCGGCTCTCCTTCTGCATCCCCTGTCACCAGCCCTTCCTCACAGATGTTCTTTCACTGGCTCCACTAGATGAAGTCTTACCTAATTGCGCGAGGGCTCCACCAGCGCACTTTCGCATTAAGATAAATAGAGCCAGTGGGGAACAGGGAGGCAGTGTTCACAGGGGCGCCTGTCTCCGGAACCGGATACCCGTAGACCTGCCCAGCCGCCCAACATTCGGGGCCCAATCAAAGCTTTCTTGCCTTCGCAGCTACAGCTGAGGAAGTGGGAGGAGGCAGCCCCAGGTTCAGCCAGTCAGGAAGGAGCAGGAGAAAACCTTGCTCTGGTCCTCAGAGTCAGTACGGGGAACTCAGGTCCTTCTAGGGGAGGCCACGGATTCCAGCCCCAGCACAGGGCCTGGTGTGTAGAAGATGCTCAATAAATATTTATAGGAAGAGAGAGAAAGAAAATGAGGGCGAAATAAAAGAAAAAGAGAGAGACAAAGAAGGACAGAAAGAGAAGGAAGGAAGAAGGAAGGAAGGAAGGCAGGAACGAAGGAAGGAACGAAGGAACGAAGGAAGGAAAAGAAAGAGAGGGGAAGGAAGGAAGGAAGGAGAAGAAAAAAGAAAGAAGGAAGAAAGAAAGAAAAAGCTTTTTCTCTGGTGCACAATGAAAATCATTAAGAATACAGGATCTTGCTTCTGTGGTCGTGGGTTCAAATCTTGGCTCTGACTTTACCTGACTTTCAAGTCATTTTACCTTTCTGAGCCTCAGTTTCCTCATCTGTGAAATGGGGATTATTGTACCATCCTTAGAGAATTGCTAGGAGAATTAAAGAGATCTCCAAAAAGGGCTGATGAAGACGCCGTGGGTGACTCACCTAAGCCCTTGGCATGGGCCAGGCATAGCTCTAAGACCACTAAGAGTCAGTGCATTTCATTCTCATGACAACTTTAGGAAGCATTTTACAGATGAGGAAATGGAGGCCAAGAGGAAATGGTGGCACCAATACCAGTGTCACTCTTGTTATATCCTTTAATGGGATATGAGTGCTCTGAAGTCAGGCTGCCTGGAATTGAATCCTGGCACCACCATTGACTGGCCCTGAGCCTCAGGTTCCCTAACTGTGGGTTGGGGGAGGGGGATCCGTGTACCATCTCACACAGTCTGTTACTGAGATCAGGATGAGCAATGCTAAGCAGAGTGCTTGGGGAGAGTACAGCGGGACGAGCCCAGCCATGGTTATCATCACCATGGCCATGTCTGTTGCTCTTCCGTACCCCAGCCAGGGTTCTCAATAGGACCCTGGCTTTGCAGGACCAGGCCATCTTCCCAGGCGAAAAACAGTTAACCAGGCTCCGTCTGTTGACAGGTAACTTAACTCCCATCTCCCAGAAGCAGAGGCAGAGGCCAATGCAGAGGTGAAGCTGGAACCCGAGATAGGCCCTGGGCCGTGTGCGCCCTAGCTAAATGGCCAGAGCTTTCACCCTGGCCCTTTCTTCTCCCGCTTTCCAGAGCAGTGGTCATTGATATGGTGAAATGAGATCGGCTTCAAGTGCAACTGGGATTGGGAAGGTATGGGAGGTGGGAGCGGGCAGGTTGAGGGTGTAACACAAGCTTTCTCAATGTCCCTCCCAGGCAACACCAAATCTGCCTTCCACATCCTTAGAGACTCAGAGAGGTTAAGGTCCTGGGCCTTATATGGCAGCCATTTGGACTTTCTGAACCTGAATGTTCGTAATTCTAAATCTCTGTGACTCCTCGCCCCCATTGACCTGATCCAAATCACTTCTTAGGGGGTGGGGAGACTGATGGGGGTTCCTGGAGCCTTGTCTTGGACAAGGAGCCAGGCCAGAGCCTCCAGAGTCGGGAGGGCAGGGAGCCACCAGGAAGCAGGATCGGGTACCAGGCCTTGCTTCCTTGCCCATGGTCTGGGCCCTGCGGAGGATCTATTGCTCAGAGAAGGAGAGGAGGGCTGGCACTCCCAGGATGGGAGGCACTGGAGAGAAATTTCCCTGGGGGAGGTGGAAGCTGTCCCAGCCTCAGTCTTCTTTTCTAGCTCTGCCCGAAGCCCGCTCTGGCTCTCTCCATTGGCGGTCTCTGTGTTTGCATCCTGATCGTCTCTGGTGGTCTCCCTCTGCCCTCTCCCTGTCTGCCTTTCTCTGCATCTCGCTGTCTTTTTCTGTCCGCACCCCTCCCTAGTTCCCCTTGCCTCTATATCCTGTCTCCCTGTTTCTCCCTCCTCCTCTCATCCTCTTTCCACGCATCTTTCTCTGTTTCTGCCTCTCTGTGGCTCTGACTCTATTTCTCTCTTTTCTGAGGTCCCTCTCGCCCTCCCTGTTTCTGTCTTTTGTCCTCTCCCTTTCTCTTCCTCCTCCCTCTCCTCTGCCCTATCACCCAGATTCCCTGGGAGGAGATAAGGGACCCCAGGGTAAGAGAGTGACACAAACAGGGCTGGGAGATTGGCCAAGTAGCCAGGGGTAGGGTGGGGGTGGGGGCAGCAGAGTGAGTGGACATGAGGCTACTTCGAGGGTCCAGGCAAGAGATAGAAAGGTCTGTGCCCAGTGAAAGCAATGGGATGCTAAAGGGAGGATGCTTGTGAGAAAGACTGCAAACGGGGGGCCTGGATGATGATGTGTGCTTGGAAGAAGGAGAAGCAGTCAGGGAAAACTTCCTGGAGGAGTGAAGGGGAAGGGGGATCAGTGTGAGGAAGTACAAGGGGATCATTTAGGCTGAATCCCAGGTCTGTCAATGGGGTGGGGTGGGGAGAGGCATGAGAAGAGGCAGGTGCTGAGACCAGGAGTCCAGGCTGGGGCCCGCTTGGGGAGGGCCTTGAATGCCAATCAAGAGTGTGGACTTCAGCCCATGGGACGGAGGTTTTTCACGTGAATCTGATGAAACCACATAACTCGCCCCAGACGAACGTGCATGCCTGATGATTGGCACCCAAGGCTTCTGGGACCCTCTGAAACACCTCCATAAGTCACAGACACCCAGGATATGAAGTTGGTTCCAGGCCCTGGGGAGCCATCAGAGGTTTTAGGGCTGAGGAGATGGCAGACGTGGAGCTGCACTTTAGGAAGGAGCTTATGCAGAGGTGCCGGCTTAATTTTGGGCAGAGAGACTGTGACAGCCTGGCCCACAAAACCAGGGCCTCTCCGTGTGTTCCCTTCTTCCTGGAGACCTGACAGGGCTGCTTGGGCCTCACCTAAAGGAGCAAGTCTGACCCCCAAACCAGGGTGGCGGCAGCCCAGGACACCCAGTATTACAGGGAGGCGCTCAAGTGGTCGCCTTGCTACTGCGAAAGAGCCTTGGTCCTGAGCACCTGGGCCTTGTCTGAAAGTACTGGAGCTTCACTTTGGATAATCAGCCCAGAAGACTGAGGCCGTAGCCCCTGCTCTGCCAGGCCCATCCCAGGCGAGCCAGCTCCTTTCCTCCCACCACCTCCTGCCTGTATGCCCCACTTGGAGTCTCCACCTCCTCCAACAATGTCTGTTTAGACAGGGAGCAGCCCCAGCACGGGTGCTGTCCTCATTCTACCAGCTGGGCCAACATGAAATTTGCAGTGGTAAGCTCCTCTGTCCCGACACTCCATTGTATAGATGGGGACCCTGAGTCCTGGAGAACTGCAAGACTTGCCCAGTTATTCCCCAGCAAGTTGATGACCCGGGCAGGCCACCTGTTTTTCAGCCCTAGGGCTCTTCTGCCTGTGCCTACAGGATGGTGCTCCAGCTCCTGAAAGGCCTGCATCCTGTCCCAGCCACGCCCTCCACTCAGGCTGCTCTGGCCAGTCACAGCAGAAGTCCTAGCCATTGCCGTAGCTGCCATTATGAAGAGCCTACTCTGCCTCAGACACTTGATATCAGGCAATCCTCCCAACAACCCAACATGTATAGGTGATAAGTTACCCCATCGTACAGATGAGAAAGCTGAGGCTCAGGGAGATTAAAGTAACCTGTCCGTGTTTATCCTGTTAGTAACTGACAAGACCCTGTTGTGTCCAACTATAGAGCCAGTTGTGCCCAACTGTAAAGCCCAGTCTTTCTCTTACACCACATCCCTTTCTCTTTCTGTCATACACAAGGGACTTCATTGGCTTGCCTGGAAGCCTGGAAGGCCCAGCAACCTGCCTTGAAGACCAGATGTCCAGGAACTTTGTCTGGTACCCAGGAGACCAGCCTGGGTTTCTTCAGCAGCAGAGCCTTGGGGGAGCATGAGATGTCCATGAACCTGGTCTCCAGAGTTCTAGCTCTGCTATTGACTTGCTGTGTGACTGTGACCTCATCAACTTCCCTCTCTGGCTATGTCTCTGTCTCCTGCTCTGAACCTGGGGATCTGGGCTCCAAGCTCCCAGAGGGCCATGCCCAATCGAGTGCCTGCCATTCCTTGGCTGGAAGGAGATGCCTTGGTGCCCTCTGGTCAGAAGCCTTGCCAAGCAAGGGGTTTGGCATGCCATCTTTGCCTGCTCTGTTAGAGGGTGACTGTCTTATTCCAACAAGGAGCCACCCCTAGGGTGGCCCACTCCAAACCCCAGTGAGTCACTTGCAGAGTGAGGGGCAGGCGGGCGGGAGCTGTTTCTGTGGCTCTTGGCGTCCAGCTAAGCCCACGGGCCCACGAGCCCACGCTGGGCGGGAACTTCTGTCAACCACTGGCTCCTGTAAATCGCAGGGGTAGGACAAGGTGGGACTGTCGGCGGCCCCAGAGAGAAAGCTGAGCCTGTGTGCTCTGGGGAGGTGACCCGGGGGGACCCTGGGCTGCTGCTCGGGGGCGTTAATGAGCGCTCCATCTGGTGCCATCCTCAACCACTAGCTGACGCTGACACAGCATTTCGACCTGGAGAGAGAGAGCATGTGTGTTCCAAGGCTAGCAAAGGCTCAGTTTTTCCGATCCGGAAAAATCCGTTCAAAGAAGGGAAAATTGAGGATGAAGAGCCGAAGATAGCCTGATTCGTGTTTCCTCAGTCTGTAACTTTAATGGTTCGTGGGAGACTATCTCTGTCAATGTGGAGCTGCGGAGACCCAAGCTCAAAGAAGTGTGGGCCCCAGGAGGAGGCCCATGCCAGCGCCAGCATGGACATGCAACCTTTCCTCTCCCAGCCCAAGGCTCTGACCATCCTGCCATCCTGCCTCCCTCGGTCAGGGGCCAACTGTGCCCTTGGCCCCAGTGGAATGTGTACCCTGGAGTTCTTTGCCCCGATTTGTATTTAAGATCTTCCTTTCACTGAAACCACAGACTCAACACATATTTTTACTAGAAGGCATAGTAGGCAGGGCACCCAGAGCCCAGAGCCCTGCCTTAAGAGGATTTATTATCTTTTTCAGGAGACGGGAGGGAGCATAGACATGAAACCATAAAAATGATCATTGTGGCCAATGTGTACGTGGGACCTGGTGTGCACCAGGCACAGCTCTGATCTCAGGGATGTCCATGTATTAACTCATTTAATCCTCACAACAACCTATAAAGCATTGTCAACCTCATTTTTTAGATGAGGAAACCGAGGAACCTTAAGATTAAGTAACTTCCTCTTGATCACACAGCTATGAAGTTGCAGAGTTGGGTCTCAGCCTCCCAGGCAGCCTGATTCTTGAGTCTACTCAACCAAAGAAGACACTCATATGGCAAGTATTAATCCCTCTGTACCAGGCACCATCCTCAGTATTGGGGACCCAGTGGTGGAAAGAATAGACCAGGACTCTGTCCTCAAGGAACTTGTCATCCTTTTTTCACTCACTTATTCATCTACCTAGCCACCCATCCACCATCCATCCATCCATCCATCCATCCATCCATCCATCCATCCATTTACCCACCTACTCATCTATCCATCATCTATTCATGTATTTTTCTGCCTATCCATCATCTAACCAGCTATCTATCTATGTATCCACCCATCTATTCATCAACCTATCCATTATCCATCTACCATCCATCATCCATCCATCCATCAACCCATCCATCCATCATCTGTCTATCCAGTCAGCCAGCCATCATCCATTCATCTATCCATCCACCCAGCCATTCATCATCCATCTCTCTATCCATCTACCCACCCATCATCTGACCAGCATCCATCCATCTACCCATCCGTCATCCATCCATCTGTGTCGATTTTTATACACTGTGTATCTCCCATACTTGGCATAGTACCTGGACATAACAAGTCCTCGATCAATATTCACTAAAAGAATGAAGGAATGAAGACAGACTTGGGTCCCGCCCAAGACCACTGGATTCTTGTCCCTTGCCCTTTCCCAGTCACAGCGCCATAAGGTAGTAAATGCTGCCGTGACCACCTTATGGGATTCTTGGGAGGCTTTAATGGCAAGTAGGTGAATGCTTCACAAACTGTAAAGGGCTCTAGGGGCATAGTCAGCGTCAGGCTACTGAGCTGGTGTGCAGGCACTGAGACCTGCAGAGCTGTGTCTCTCTCCAGTCTGGCTGGTGAGACCTGTCAGACACTTCCCCTCGACCTGCCAAGAGGCCCAGAAAGGAAAGGAAATTGACATTTAATGAGCATCCATGATGTGCCAGGGACCTTCACATACTTTAACCCTCTCTTCTCTTTTCTTGTACAAATCAAAGAAATGGAAGCCCAGAGAGGTCCACGATTTGCTCAAGGTCACACAGCCAGAGAATAGCAGAGCCCACATTTGAACCTCATTCTGTGAGCCCCAAAGCCTGTGCTCATGGTCCTACCTACGCTACACCACTTCTTAAAGGGGATGCTGCCAATTTTTCCCTAAGTCCCCACTGTTCAGGGTCACGCAGCAAGCTCCAGGCAGAGTCTTTTAAAATGCATTTCCATTTAGTTTTTGCATTGACTGTTTCCTTTTTGTTTTATAGGACACCCCCTAGCCCCACCACCACCTTTTATTTGCAAAGAAAAGCCAATGTAAATATTCCCTCCCACCCAGGTTAACCCTTGTCTGACAGAGGTGGATTCTCTGCAGCTCTCTGGGAGAGAGGATGAAAGGTCGCCTGTGCTTGCCTGGGCTTCCTGCAGGGCCTGCTTGACAGACCCTCGTGATAGTTCACACACACATGTGTCTCTGCCGCCTAGTGCCATGGGTGGCAGAAACCCCTGACTCTCAATTTACCAGCTTCTTAGGACCCTCAGCACAGACCAGCCTTCTAGCGTCCAAGCGTAAAGGAGACAGTCTTCTTGGAGTCTCTACCCTTGCACTGTGGGCTGGGACAGAAAAAGAAATGCCCTCAGCCACTGTTCCTGGGCCACCCACCGAGGGCCTGGCATAGCGCTGGGCACTTCACCAACATCCTCTCACTGAGTCTTCTGGAAAGGAGGGCTTGGTCTCAATGACCCCATTTTACAAATGGTGAAGCTGAGGCTCAGAGAGGCAAAGTCATCTGTCCAAGACCACACAGCTGGCCAGGGTAAAACTGAGCATAAGACATGGCCCTTGCTTATAAGTTGCTTTAAGTCCAGGGCTAAAAGTAAGACACTGTACATATGAAATGACAAGACAGCTCCTCAGGCCAGGTACTATCCTCAGTGCCGGAAACAATGACCCAACAAGAAACTGGTTGAAGCAAGTCCTAGTTCTGCTACACACTTGCTGAGTGACCTTGAACTGGTCACTTTCCTTCTCTGGGTCGAACATCTCAGTCTTTTATGCTCTTTCTTATGTAGCATCTGGTAAGAATGTACAAAGTAGAACTTCATGAGGGGGTGGGAGAAGATGGCTGAGGTTTGTAGAATAATACAGCATTATAGCTAAGAATTACTACAAAGCCCTGCTCCTACCATACAGAGACCCCCACCACCAGCACCCCAAGAGGCAAATTCTCAGGCAGAAGAGTTAAGGTAGACTGGGTTGGGGGACTGAGCAGAGGAGTTGCAAGCCCTGTGCCAGGCACCAAGGGGAGGAAGGGATGGCACGAGGCATTCCACACCGGTGGACAGGAATTCTCTCTGAGTCGGAACTCCAGTGGCTCCTCCCCAGCCTCTCTTCCCAGGCAGCCTTCACCCCAAGACCCAGCACCCCCAGTGCCCCTAGCCACAGCCCCCCACAGCAGAGGCTCCTCCTGGAGTTGGCTCCAGCTCCAGCAGGCCAGCCATTGAAGGCTCCACCTCACCCCTTTAAATTCTATTTTTTCAAACCACATTCTTGAACTTGGCAGATAACGTGGCAGCCCGACAAGAGCCCTATTTACTCGGAGAGCCGTGAATGGGCCCTTTATAACAAGCTTCATTAATATTTCTACCTATTGGCCAGCTCTCCGTTTCCTCCCCCTATACAAACAGATTCTCCACACAGAAAGACTTTTCAAATGCTCTTGTTGACTTTCCCCAAACAGGGAGGGCAGCCGAGCCGGCAGGGGTGTGTGAGTGTGTGTAAGTGTGTGTGCAGGGGAGGGGGCGGCCGTGGGCTTGCGCCCGCCAGGCCTTATGCAGGAAGGAAAGAGGCCCGCTATTCATGGGCAGGGGCGGGCAGCTCGGGTGAGTCCAGGTATGCCATGCCTCACAAAGGCACACTCAGCCCAGCCTGCCCAGTGAATTCCAGAGCCCTGGCCAGCGGAGGTAGACCTTCCCTTCTCAGCTCCTGCTGCCTGACCAGTGAACCCAGGCAAGTCCCTGACTTGCTCTAGGCTTCACGTCTTATTTTGTCAGTCGGGTCTCTACCTTGCTACTCAAAGTGTGGTCCATGCACCAGTGGTATCAGCATCCCCCGAGAGCTTAGGAGAAACACAGAACCTCTGCCCAGATTTGCTGTCCCTGAATTTGCATCCTAGGAAGATCCCTGGGTGACATGTGTGCCCTATCAACTTTCAGAAGCATCTGATCCACTCCATATGCCTCCTCCATCACGCCCCTGCCACCACCACTCTAGGGCCCAAAGGCCACAACGGACCTGACACATCATCGAGAAGGCGGCCATCAAGGCTGTTTTGCTCTCTAGTTCGACACCACAGGCCTGGCCCATGGTTGGGGCTCAGAAAATCAATGAATAAACAGAAAAGTATATTGTCCAAGTCCACAGCCTTGTGCTAATGACAGCAATTCTTCCTCTTCAGCATTTGAGAACATTGTGAAGGACTGCCTGTTCCATTGTTCTGAAGGTCGTAGAGCATTGGAAGGGACTTTCTAATATTGCGGCGGATGGGGTGAGCTCCCTGTCTTTTGGAGATACGCAAACAGAGGTGGGAGGACCTGTGACGGGAAGTTGGAGGAGACACCATGCCCCATGTATAAAGAACGTGCCTTTGGGGCTGAGAAAAAAAATCACTGCAGGGAATATGGTGTCCTCACTGAGCACACCCACGGGTGAAATGGGGGCCTCCTTGAGACAGACAGACCAGAGTTTCAACGTTGGTGATGCCTTCTTTAACAATGAGGACATGGACGAGGTGGACGACAGCCTTCACTTCCCTTCCATCTATTCACTCGATAAATGTTGATTCTATTTATTCGATAAATGTTGATTCCCAGTCACAGAGCCATAAGGTAGTAAATGCTGCCGTGACCACCTTATGGGATTCTTGGGAGGCTTTAATGGCAAGTAGGTGAATGCTTCACAAACTGTAAAGGGTTCTAGGGGCATAGTCATCGTCAGGCTACTGAGCTGGTGTCGAGCCCTCTGATGGACCTTGGGGACCTGATAGTTCATAAAATAGACTATTTTTATGGGGAGAGAGACAAACAAAAATCAATAAAAAATAAATATGGGCAGGGCGCAGTGGCTCATGCCTTGTAATCCCAGCACTTGGGAAGGCCGAGGACAGCAGATCACAAGGTCAAGAGATTGAGACCATCCTGGCCAACACGGTGAAACCCCGTCTCTACTAAAAATACAAAAATTAGCTGGGCGTGGTGGCATGTCTCTGTAATCCCAGCTACTCAGGAGGCTGAGGTGGGAGAATCACTTGATCCTGGGAAGCGGAAGTTGCAGTGAGCTGAGATCACACTGCTGCACTCCAGCCTGGTGACAGAGCGAAACTCCATCTCAATAAATAAATAAATAAATAAGAATGCCTGGGAGAAAGTAGAGGAAGGTGACAGAGACAAGGTGTGCGCATGGGAGATGGGGGAACCTATGAGGGAGGGGAGCCAGGGAAGCTGCCACTGAAAGATGACCTTTCACATTCAGACCTGAAGACAGAGGAGCCAGTCACGTGAGAAGCCAAAGGAAAGGCACCCCCAGCATGGGGACAGCATGTGCAAAAGTCCTGAGTTAGGAAACACTGGGCGCTTCAAAAGGGAGGCAGCGTGGTGATCGCATTCCACACACAAGTGGGAGAGGAACCCGTGGGAGGCGGGAATTTCCACCTTATAGAGCTGCAGAGGATGGATGGCACCCAATAGGTGCTCAGAGCAGGACGTGTTTGCTCTTCACTGACCCACAGGTCCTGATCAGAACTGCTGTCTGTTTCCATCTCCCGAGAACAGCAGGGGCAGTGCCTCAGCCTGGGGGCCACGGCCCAGGACAGGGCCAAGGAGCTGCAGGGGCTGAATGGGCCGCCTGTGTGCATATTGGCTTCGTACTCCTGCCTTTTTGGGGAGGGAGTGGCCTGCCCTCTCCTGGGACGCCCGCCCAGCTTCGGCTGGCCTGGGTGGCTTGGAGAGGAGTTCCTGACCCCCTGCCCAGGTCTCAGCAGCCAAAGGCCAGACCCTCTTGGGAGCACAGAGCCTGCCAGCCAGCCCACACCCTCCTTCCTCCTCCCTGGCCAGCGCTTAAGTACCAGGCTGGAAATAACCGGTTCTCTCCTTCCCTTGGGGCCATGGGTTCGCCCACCCTAGGGGCTGAGGTGGCTGGACAAGGAGTGGCAGGGGGACTGTCCCAAGAGAGACTTCTTGGAGTCTTCACCGGGAAGCTCCCATCCTCGGGTTAGTAGGGAGGAGTTGGTTCAATCCTGGATTTGCTGCTGTCTCTCCATGAGCCCTTCCAAAGCTGCCTTAGCATTCTGAATCTGGTTTTCCTTATCATGACAGTTGACCTGATCACCCCCTCTGAGGGCTGTTGTGAGAATTAAATAACAGATGTGTGAGCTTTGCAAACTGTGACGTACAATGCACACAGAAGACTTTGTGGTCAGGTCGGACAATTCACTTTGCATTCGAGGTCATGAAAGGACTGAATTCTAGCATCTAGTCCCAATTTCACCTCTTAGATAGACCACAGCATTTCTGAAAATCTCACTGTCCCCAACTGCAACATCAAGATCCTTGTTCCTACCTCAAAAGGTTATCATTAGAATCCAGTTTATTCAAACAATATGTATTAATCACCTACTATGTACATTGCTCACAGCATTCTAGACATCTGTAGAGGTAGGCCCCCTTTCCTTCTTTGACTTCAAATAATTCTTCCCAAAGGACTGAAGATAAGACAAGGATACACTCATGAAGGCAGACAAAGGACAAAGGAGAAAGGTTCTAGATCTCAGACTTGGTCCCTGTCGTTAGGTTGCTGGTTGAGATCTTGGTTCAGTCTTTTACTGTCTCTATGAATTTGGGCAGGTTACTTAGCCTCTGCAAACCTCAGTTTCCCCATCAATAAAGGAGGGAGGATATTGTCAACCAAAAGTAAAATTCTAAGCCCCTTGCCCTCCAACCAGCTGGACTCCCTTTTCTCAGTCAAGGCACTCCAAAGTTCACCTGAAAGATTGGTTCCGTTATGGGAAGCAGAGGTCAGACATGTGTCAGTAGCCCTCCTTCCTTTTGGGATTCAGGAAAAGCCGATCCCCATTTAATATCAACACAGATCTGATAAGAAACACTTACAATGTATTATTTCTGAAGCCTGCTGCCTGGAGGCTTCATGTGCATGATAAAACTTTGGTCTTCACAACCTTTTATCATAACTCAGGCATTCCTTTCTATTGATAATAGCTTTCAACCAATTACCAATCAGAACATTTTTTACTCTGCCTATAACCTAGGAGTCCCCACCTGCACTCTGCTTCAAGTTGTCCCACCTTTCTGGCCTGAACCAATGCATAGCTTAATGTGTTTGATGTCTCATGTCTCCCTAAAATGTATAAAACTAAGCTGCACTCAACCACTTTGGGCACAAGTTCTCAGGGTCTTCTGAGTGAGGGCTGTGTCATGGGCCATGGTCACTCCTATTTGGCTCGGAATAAATCTCTTTTTAATAATAATTTTCAATTTAATAATAATTTTTAATAATAAAATAAATATTTTACAGTTTGACTCTTTTTGTCAATAATATTACGCCACAGACATCTGTGGCTATGATTTAAATTGTATCAATTGATACAGGGTGCTTAGCTCAGTCTTTGGCCCACTGTGTGTGATTCATAATGTTTGCTGCTATTAGGAGTAGCTGCAAATAGTATGTAGACATCATCATAGTAGTAGCAAAGTGGTAGTAGTATAAATACCAAGAGAAGCAATCGTGGTGGGTGTACTGCAGTAGAAATACTGGTGGTAGTATAGTAAGAAGTACTATGTTCTAGTCCATTTTCACACTGCTATAAAGAGACTACCTGGGACTGGGTAATTTATAAACAAAAGAGGTTTAATTGACTCACAGTTCCTCATGGCTGGGGAGGACTCAGGAAACTTCCCATCATGTGGAAGGTGAAAGGAAAGCAAGCACCATCTTCATAAGACGGCAGGAGAGAGGAAGAGTGAGCAAAGGGGAAGTGCCACACTTTAAAACCATCAAATCTCATGAGAACTCACTCACTCTCACGAGAACAGCATTGGGGGAACCGCCCCTATGATCCAATCGACTCCCACCAGGTCCCTCTCTCAACACATGGGGATTACAATTCAAGATGAGATTTGGGTGGGGATGCAGTACAGGCAGTAGAAGCAATAGTAGTAGAAGTACTGGTTGTGGTGGTCGTAGTAAGAAGTGCTAGCAGTAATAGTAGAAGCATTGGCAGGATCGTAGTAAAGGACTAGAAGGACGACGAGAAGACAGTGACAGCAATACTAGTAGAAGTCATAGTAATAGTAGTACCAAAGTGGGCATATGTGCCAAGGGAGGGAGGCAAGACTAAGAGAATCCAGCACCCCTTTAATTCTGGGGAGAAAAGAGAGGGTCCAGTTTATGAGAACTGGAAAAGAAAGGGATCTAAGTAGATGGAGCTGGCAAGAAGAAATGAAGGGTACAAAGCTCTAGAAAGTGGTGCTAATTAATCCACCTAAGCTGGATGAGAGGCTAGGACTCGGTCTTGGGATTGACGAGAGTTTCATCTAGTGTGTGGGGGGCTGTGTCTCCCCCTAGGGAGGCAAAGGCAGCATTTGCGCTCAGAAATCCCAGGTCCCTGGAGCAGGCAGGGCTTTTGACGCCTCTAGCCCACGCTCCTCCCCATGTACCTATGGCGACACTGAGGCTCTGGGCGCATGTTGCAGAGTTCTCTTGGGCAACAGAGCAAGGAATAGTGACTCCAGCTTGGGAGACGTGCTTCCCACTGCTCCAGAGGGACCAACTTTGAGGACTTGGATGCTGGACTTCTGTGGAAGTCCCAGCTCCACGTTCCAACTCCTTAGCTGCCAGAGCGGCAAGTCAGCAGCCGGGGCTGGCACCCATCCAGCCCTGGGAACTCGGTGTCCTCCGGGCAGATAAGGCGGGTGGGGCTTCCCAGGAAAAGCCTCAAGGAGGAAGCATCCCCACGTTCCGCTCATCCGGAAGAGGGAGTGGAAATCAGTTTTTAGCCAGGACTGTTCCCCGGGCTTCTGTCCTCTGAAGGCTTGGACTATGATTCCCCCATTCTTCCCAGCCTTCCATCCCACTAAACAACACTTCACCCTTTCACTTGTCTCACCTCTGCTGTTCCCTTTTGCCTGAAATGCTTCCCTTCTTCTCCTCTGCCTGTCCCAATTCCTGCCCATCTTTTCAAGCCTGTGCCAATGCTACCTCTTCCAGGAAGCTCTCCTGGACTCTCCATCCCTTGCTCTCTGGTCAGAAGTCTAGTTCCTTTCCTGGGCTCCCAGGAAAATTCAGTTCCAGCTGCTGCTGCTGTTGTTCAGTGTCACAGACATGCCCTGAAAACCTATGCAGTGTATCAGATAATCTTGCCCCTGCCTTCAGAGAGCTTAGAGTTCTGTGAGGCAGACAGAGGTTGACACCTTCTCCCCACCACCAAATGGGTAAAGTCATAGGGCTGGTTGGTGCGGGAGGCTGCAGGTTGTCAGAGGAGGGCTCCCAGCCCCAATCCAGGAGGGCTTCTTGGAAGAGGACCCATCTGTGTTCACAACCGGACAACACAGTGGGTCGTCAGCATCTGGGTGGAAAAACCTAGGAGAGAGAAAAGGTCTGGAAAACTCTTAAAGATCCCAAGGGCCCCTCAGGCAGGGTTTGTAGGCAGCTCTACTCTATTTGGCTCATTCTTTCTTGGTGAATTCCAAGCTAGCAATGAAAAGAGGGATTCCAGGAACCTCAGTGAAATGGCTCATCGGGAAGTTTGGTCCCAAGAGAAGGGTGGACAGCCTAGAAGGACACACACAATCCTCAAAATAACCACGAGGCCAGAACAGTGGCTCGCGCCTGTAATCCCAGTACTTTGGGGGGCCGAGGTGGGTAGATCACTTGAGCCCAGGAGTTGCAGACTGGCCTGGGCAAGACAGCAAAACTCTGTTTCTACAAAAAATACAAAAATTAGCTGGGCGTGGTGGCACATGCCTGTAGTCCCAGCTACTTGGGAGGCTGAGGTGGGAGAATCACTTGATCCCAGGAGATTGAGGCTGTAATGCGCCATGATTGCACCACTGCACTTTAGACTGGGCATAAGACCGAGACCCTATCTCAAAACAATAAAATAAAATAAATAAATAAAATTAAAAGCCCATAGGACCCAGGAAATTACTCTGTCGGAAACCATTCCAATACATATGCGGGGTTAATGACTTTGGACATCAAGAAAAGCAAAAAGCCAAGGTTGTCAACCCTGGCTATTCATTAGAGTCACCTGGAGTGGGCTGGGTGTGGTGGCTCAAGGTTGTAATCCTAGCACTTTGGGAGGCTGAGGGGGGTGAATTGCCTGAGCTCAGGAGTTCGAGACCAGCCTGGGCAACATGATGTATTTAGTCTCTACTAAAATACAAAAAAATTAGCCGGGTGTGGCGGTGTATGCCTGTAATCCCAGCTACTCGGGAGGCTGAGGCAGGAGAATTGCGAGAACCTGGGAGGTGGAGGTTGCAGTGAGCCGAGATCATGCCACTGCACTCAAGCCTGGGCGATAGAGTGAGACTCCATCTCAAAAAAAAAGAATCACCTGGAGTGGTTACTAAAGTGTCTTTACTAAAAGACAAAACCTGGCTTTAGGGTGTTTAATTTCCTCTTGTTGGACCATCATACTATCACCAAACAGACATTTAGAGGATGTGGCTCTGCATCAGGCCCTGTTCTGGTCATTGGGATGTGATCCTCACGCTCAAAAAGCTCATTGGCTCTCACCTGTAATCCCAGCACTTTAAGAGGCTGAGGCGGGTGGATCACCTGAGGTCAGGAGTTCAAGACCAGCCTGAGCAACATGATGAAACCCTATCCCTACTAAAAATACAAAAAAATTAGCGGGCCATGGTGGTGCATGCCTGTAATCCTGGCTACTTGGGAGGCTGAGGCAGGAGAATCACTTGAACCCAAGAGGCAGAGGTTGCAGCAAGCCAAGATCGTGCCATTGCACTCCAGCCTGGGCAATAGAGTGAGACTCTGTCAAAAAGAAGAGAGAAAAAGAGAAAAGACAGGAAGAGAGAAAGAGAGGGAGGAAGGAAGGAAGGAAGGAAGGCAGGCGGGCGTGGTGGCTTACGCCTGTAATCCCAGCACTTTGGGAGGCTGAGGTGGGTGGATCATGAGGTCAGGAGTTAAAGATCAGCCTGGCCAACATGGTGAAACCCCGTCTCTACCAAAAACTACAAAAATTAGCCAGGCGTGGTAGCACGCACCTGTGGTTCTGGCTACTCGGGAGGCTGAGGCAGAAGAATCGCTTGAACCCGGGAGGTGGAGGTTGCAGTGAGCTGAGATCGTGTCACTGCACTCCAGTCTGGGCGACAGGGCGAGACTCCATCAAAAAAAAATAAAAAGGGAAAGAAAGAAGAAACAAAGAGGGAGGGAGGGAGGGAAGGAGGAAGAAAGGAAGGAAGGAAGGAAGGAAGGAAGGAAGGAAGGAAGGAAGGAAGGAAGGAAGGAAGGAAGGAAGGAAGGGGGGAGGGAGGGAGGGAGGGAATCAACTGGAGTGGTTAAAAAATACAGATGCCCCGACCCCATCTCAATTAATGAGACTCCGTGTCTGGGGTCTAGGGTATCCAGGAGATTCTGGTGCCAGGGTGGAGATCCACTGGCTTAAAGCATCGCTCAGGATCTCCCAGAGAAGAAGGCAGGGCAGTGTGCAAGATGGTATGGAAACATGTTTCAACAGAGATGGTTAAACTAAGGCAAGTTGTGTATTTAAAAGTTCAACTTCAGTTATCCAAGAAGTTCAGCTCTGCAAAACAGCTCAAGGAAGCAGGCTGCTGAAAGGAGAGGATGAAGCTAGGGACTGGCAAGAGAAAGATCCCCACTCTGCCACTTGCCTACCTGCCCAAAGTGGTGCTGGACTTGGGGCAAGTTATTGAACATCTCTGAGCCGATTTCCTCATCTGTAAAATGAGGACCGTCATGGTGTCAGGCCCAGACTTTGACTATTAGTAACAATGAAGTAAAGAAGTGCCCATTGTTCAATAAATATTAATTCCCATCTTCTGACCCAGAAGGTTCCAGATACATGAAGGCACCATTGTGCAAAAGATGGACTTTAATGCCCCTTGACATTTTTACATAGTGACTTACCATTTTTAGAGGAATATATCCAGTTCATAGGTAAGTCATTCCCCGGTGAATGGTAGGCAGACATTGACTCAGGGAAAAGCTATGTATATTCCTAGAAGAAGAGCCAGATCCTGGAAATGACAGGGAGTTTCAACAACCCTGGAGTCCTTTGATTTCCCAACCAACCATAGAGGCTTGTTTTTACTAAAAGACAAAACCTGGCTTTAGGATGTTTAGTTTCCTCTTGTTGGACCATCATGCCATCATCAAACAGACATTTAGAGGATGTGGCTCTGCATCAGGCCCTGTTCTGGGCATTGGGATATGATCCTCATGCTCAAAAAGCTCATTGGCTCACCCCTGTAATCCCAGCATTTTAAGAGGCTGAGGTGGGTGGATCACCTGAAGTCAGGAGTTCAAGACCAGCCTGACCAACATGATGAAACCCTGTCTCTACTAAAAATACAAAAAATTAGTGGGGCGTGGTGGTGCATGCCTGTAATCCTGGCTACTTGGGAGGCTGAGGCAGGAGAATCACTTGAACCCAAGAGGTGGAGGTTGCAGCGAGCCAAGATCGTGCCATTGCACTCAAGCCTGGGCAATAGAGTGAGACTTTGTTGAAAGAAAGAAAGAGAAAGAAAGAAGGAAAGAAAGAAAGAAAGAAAAAGAAAGAAAGAAAGAAAGAAAGAAAGAAAGAAAGAAAGAAAGAAAGAAAGAAAGAAAGAAAGGAAGGAAGGAAGGAAGGAAGGAAGGGAGGGAGAGAAAGAGAGAGAGAGAAAGAAAGAAAGGAAGGAAGGAGGAAGGAAGGAAGGAAGGAGAGAAAGGAAAGGAAAAGAAAGAGAAAAAGAAAGAAAGAAAGAAAGAAAGAGGGAAAGAAAGGAAGGAAGGAAGGAAGGAGAGAAAGGAAAGGAAAAGAAAGAGAAAAACAAAGAAAGAAAGAAAGAAAGAAAAAGAAAGGATGAAAGAAAGAAGCTCCTTGTCTAGTGGAAAGCCTGACTTTAGTATCCTCTGGGTTGGGGGTGGGAGCAGGCAGTTAGAGGAAAGAGTGGCAGCCCAGGAGCACCAATGGGTTACTATGGCTCTCCATCTCTCCCTAGAGTCTCAGCTCTCCCACGAATGCAACTGCTGCCCCAGCCTGTACTGGCCTCCTTTTGTTTTCCCATCTGTAAAATGCAGTAGGGAGCCAGATAGGAGTGAATTCAATGATCTCTGTATGGAGAATTTTGGGAAACGTAATGAGTCCTACGGCCTCCACTCGTGTTTTAATTAAAGATGACAGCAAGCTCTGTTGGGAAAAATTTCACAACAGGCCCTGGACCCATCTGGCTTTTCCTCTGCGGGGGGTACAAGTGGAGCAATGATAGATGATTGTCATGTGATACATGGAGAACCTCCTTCCTCGCAGACCTTCTTTCTCATCTCCGCTCCACCTCAATACTGTGCCGCGCTGCCTGGCAGGGTGAGTCCCAGACTGGGCTCGGCCTCTTCCCACCAAGACTTCGGTCTCTGTATCTGAAAAATGACGATAAGCCCTCCTGTGTAATGTGCTGCTGGGGTGCTGGAAGGAGCAGACAGCAGCGACACGGGGGCTCACCTGGGCCTGGTACAGCCTGGCCTCCACTCTCTGGGGATTCCAGATTTGCATCGGACAGTTTGGTCTGAGAGGCCAGCTTGGCCCGGGCGAGGAGAATGTCACCCTGCTTCTGGGTGCATTTGAGAGCAGCTTTGTGACAGCAGCTGATGATCTCCATGATAAATGAGTCCCTAAATGAATCCTCGCATCACGGAGTTGAGTGTTTTTTGTTAGCCCTCAGAGGAAGGGAGGGAAGAGAGATGGAGGCCGGGGAAGGACACAAAGAAGCACCCAGCAGGCCTCTCACCAGCCCCTCTGCTTCCTTCTGGGCTCCTTTCTTTCCTTCCACCCATGTTTGCTAAGCTCCCAGTGTGTGCTGGGCCCTGTGCTGGCTCATAGAGCTCAGGGCTGAAGCATCCGCAGTCTCTGCTGCCCAGCAGACAGGAAGAGAAGCTCAGTGTGATCAGCGCTGCAACGGAGGGGAGGCCGGGAGACTGTGGGGACTCAGAGGCCGGCTCCGACCTGTCCTGGCGGGTAGGGAGTGGCAGGGAAGGCATTCTAGGGAAAGCTTGCAGGGCGAGTCCACCCGGTGGAAGACAGCACTCCTGAAAGAGGGAGAACCACCGGCCCAAGCAGAGGACGGAAGCAAAGCTTTGGGGAGTGGAGCGCAGGAGGCAAGGGTGCAGGGTGGTGGAGACCACAGCCGGAGGGATCAGCAGGAGCTAGAGCCCGAATGGCCTCGAGTCCCAGGCTGGGAGCTCAGACACTCTTCAGAAGCCCGAGGGAGCCAGGGCAGGGTTTTCCCAGGAAAGGATGCCTGGGTTAACTGGAGGAGAGTGGATTGAAGAGGATGGACCGGGGGGCAGGGGGTTGGTGGGAGGCCCCCTGATTACTCGTGTTGCTTTCTTCACTCTCTCGGAGAGTGCATCTTGAGGGCCTGCTCGTCTCTCACCACGCATCAGCTGGTCAGCCCCTCCGCCGGGCACTGGCTCAGGAGCGAGCTGCAAAGCGCAGGCCCGCGCTCCACAAAGCTTCCTTTGTGAGGCGCCCGGGCCGTGGGGGCGTGGTGCTCTGCTGCCCTCTAGCGAGGGCTGGGGATGCGCCCTGCGGGGTGCCCAGCCGGCTGCTAAGGTCCCTGCAGGCCTTCCATCTGTCCTATCCTCAACCACGTCAGGGGAAGCCGAGACTTACTGCTCCTGAAGAAGGGATGCAGTCTGCAGACAAAAACAGGGTGAAGAGGAGAGGGGGTACACAGAAGAACTCAGCCCTAGCTGTGGGAACAGGGAGCACCGTGGTCAATGGGGGTGCCACTGGCTGGGAGCCCAGCTTAGCAGCTTTAGTTTCCTGGAATGAATAAGCCCAGACTCCGAAGGATGGAAGCGTAGTAATAGTGATGATGGTGGTGGTCACGGTAGAGATTTTGATGATGGTGGTGACGGTGGTTGCAGTGACTAAATGACTATGGCGCCTGCTGGTTAAGTAGGTGTTGGTGGTGATGGTTGAGTTTTGGTGATGGTGGTGATGGGGTTACGGTGATAGTGGTGGTAATGATGACGATGATGGAAGTAGAAATAGTGGTGGTGGTGATGGAGGAGGTGGCTAAACAGCTACTATGAACAGTCTGATATGTGTCTTTTTTTCTTTTCGTTTTTCTTTTTCTAGACTGGGTCTCACTCTGTTGCCTCTGCTGGAGTGCAGTGGTACGATCTCGGCTCACAGCCTCAACGTCTGGGCTCAAGTGATGCTCCCACTTCAGCCTCTTCACCCTGCTAATTTTTGTAATTTTTGTAGAGATGGGATTTCACCGTGTTGCCCAGGTTGGTCTTGAACTTCTGGCTCAAGCGATCCTCCTGCCTCAGCCTCCCAAAGTGCCGGGATTACAGGTGAGAAGCACCATGCCCAGTCTCATATACGTCTTTTGTTGGATATTTGCACTCATTTCTCTTAGGCAGAGACCTAAGTGGAATTGCTAGATCATGGGATAGGGATATGTTTAGCTTTAGTAGATATTGCAAAATCGTTTTCTGAAAATGGTTCACAAACATTTTCGTTTGAATTGTATTCATTCTGTTATGTGAGTACTTGTATCTCACTATGGTTTTAATTTCATTTCCCTGATGACTAATTATGTTGCGCAATTTTCATATGTTTATTAAATATTTGGATATCATATTTTGCAAAATGCCAGTTCAAACCTTTTGGTCAGTTTCAAGTTGGGTTGTTATTCTTTTTCTTACTGGCTTGTAGAAGCTCTGTATATATTCTGGATAGAAGTCCTTTGTCAGATATACGTATTGCAAATAACTTTTCTCAGTCTGCGGTTTGCTTTTTTACCTCTTAAATGCAATCTTCTGATGAACAGTTTTTCATTTCAATGTGGTCCAATACATCAATTTTTTTTATGGTTAGTGCTTTTTTGTGACTTGTTTAGGAAACCTTTGTTTACTCTCAATGTCAGGAAAATATCATCTAGATTTTCTTCTAAATTTAGATCCACCATAAATTTTAAATTAATATTGTGAATGATGTAAAGTATGAAATCAAGGATTTTTTTTTCTTTCCCTAAATGGATATCCAATTAATCCAGCCCAATTTGTTGAAAAGAACAATATTCTCCCAACTGAGGGCAGCGCTTCCTTTGTCATAAATCAGGTGATGCTTATGGACAGATGTGTTGCTGGAGGCTGTTCTATTTCATTCGCTGGTCTTTGCACCAATGCCACACTGTCTTGATCACTGTAGCTTTACATTAAGTCTTGGGATCTGGTAGATTAAGTCCTCCAACTTTGCTCTTCTCCATTATTATCTTGGCTGTTGTAGTCTTTTGCATTTTCATATAAATTTTAGAATCAGCTTGTCAATTTTCATTTTTAAAAGTCCCTGCTGGGATATTGATTGGGATTGCATTGAATCTACATATGTCAGTTTACGGGAAATTAACATCTTCACAATGCTCTATCTTCTAATTCATAAACATAGTAATTCTCTCCTTTTATTTAGGTCTTCCTAAATATCAGCAATGTTTTGCTCTTTTCAACATTTTATTTCAAATGCTTTTTATTAAATTTATTTCTAAGACATTGTGTTTTTTGATGCTGCTCTAAATGTTAACATTTTAATTTCCAATTGTGTATTTTATATGTAATTCACAAGTATATATAATATATGCATATTGACATTGTATCAGAGACTTTGGAGATTCTTAAGAATTTTCTATATACACATATGTCTGTGTATTTATGTATACTGTGAAAAATGACAGTCTTATTAACTTAATTCTTTCTTTCCAGTTTCTACATACGTTTCTGCCTTACTATACTAGGATGATGGTAAGAGAAGCGGAAGTTATTTTTATTATTAAATATGATATTACCTGTAGGCTTTTTCTGGTAAAGAACCTTTATTCAATTAAGAAATTTCCATCGTATTTTTAGTTTGTTGAAAGCTTTTATTTTTATAGTGAGCAAGTGTTAAATTTTACCAAATGTCTTTTCTGTATTTATTGAGATGACCATTCGATTTTCTCCTTTATTCTATCAATGTGTTGAATTACACTGATTGACTTTCAAATGTTCAAGCAACTTTTGAGTTACTGGACTAAATCCACACGTATTATGTATTTTCTATATTGCTGAGTTTGATTGGCCAATAATTATTTGGAATCTTAACAATTGTGCTCATGAGAGCTAAAGGCTGGCAGTTTTCTTTTCTTCTTATGTCATTGTAAGGATCAGATATCAGGGTCAGGCTGGTCGAATTTTTTAAAAAATGAATTTGGAAATTCTCCCTCTGGCTCTATTGCTGACATTTTGTCTAAGATTCATTTCATTACTTCCTTAAGTGTTTGGAAGATTCCCCTGTGAAGCCATCCAGGCTAAGTGCTTCCTTTGTGGGGAGGTTTTTAATTACAAATTCAACTTGTTGAACAGATATAAAATGATTCAGATATCCTACTCTTTTCTCTTATCCATTTTAGGAAATTGAGATTTTTAAGTGATTTGTTCATGAATTCACAAATATGGTCACGTTCAGATTTATTGACATAAAGTTACTCATAATATCCTCTATTACTCTTTTAATATCTGTAGGATCTGTAGTAAACTCCCTTTTTTATTTCTGATATTTGTACTTGGCATTTTCTCTTTTTATTTTCTTTCTTAGTTTGTTAAGCATTTATACAAGTTATTGATCTCATCAAAGAAACAAGTGTTGGCTATTGTATGTCAGCTACGGGTTTCACTGATTTCCGCTATTAGCTGCATAATTTCTTTCCCGCTTTGTTTGGGTTTAATGTGCTATTCTTTTTCTGGTTTCCTAAGATGAAAACTTCAATGACTGATTTTTCAATCGTTTTTTCTTTTCTAATATGAGCAGAGCTTATACATTTCTTCTCAGCATTGCCTAACTACATAGTTTACTTCCCTTATTGTTAATTTCAAAATATTCTCTAATCACCATCATTATTTATTCTTTGATCCAGAGGTCATTTAGAAGTATTTCCGTGTGATTTCCAATTATTTGGCAGCAGGGGAGGGAGGGCGGATTTTCTAGTTACCTTTCCCTTACTGATTCTAGGTTGATTCCTCTATGGTCAGATAACACACTCAATATTATTTTAATCACTCAAAATTGTTGAGGCTGGCTTTACAGCCCAACCTCTATTTTGGAAAATGTTTCATGTGCATTTGAAGATAATGTGTATTCTGCACATTATTGGGTATAGTGTTTTGTATATGTCATTTAGATCAAGTTGGGTAACAGTGTTGTTCAAATCTTCTATATTTTTACTGAATTTCTACCTGTTGTTCTTTAGTTACTGAGAAAGTTGGGTTAAGATTAGCATCTGTGGTGGTGAATTTGTCTATTCCTTTTTGTAGTTCTGTTATTGGATGGATACAATTTAAGATTATTATGTCTTCCTGTTGAATCATATAATAAAATGCTTCTCACTGTCTCTGTTGATGCTTCTTGCATTAGAGTCCATTTTGTCTGATGTTAATATGGCTGTACTGCTTTCTTTTGGTTAGGGCTGGTGTGATACAACTTTTTCAATTCTTTCATTTTCAGTTATATCTTTTCTTAAATTTGAAGTTGGCTTTCCTTTTTTTCAACATAGAAACATTTTGATTTTTGTATCCAGTTTGACAATGTTTGTCTTTTATTTGAAGTGTTCAGCCCATGTACAATTAATATACTTGCTGATGTAATTGGGTTTAATTGTATCTTGTTATTTGTTTCTTATTTGTTCCATTTATTCTTTGTGACTTTCTTTCTTTCCCTTTCTTCCTTCCTTCCTCCCTTCCTTCCTTCCTCCCTCCCTCCCTCCCTCCCTCCCTCCCTCCCTTCCTTCCTTCCTTCCTTCCTTCCTTCCTTCCTTCCTTCCTTCCTTCCTTCCTTTTTTTGAGATGGGGTCTTACTCTGTTGCTCAGGCTGGAGTGCAGTGGCATGATCATGGCACACTGCAGACTTGACCTGGGCTCAGGCAATCTTCCTACCTCAGCCTCTCAAGTAGCTGGGACTACAGGCATGTGCCACTATACTCAGCTACTTTTTGTATTTTTTGTAGAAATGGCTTTTTTCCATGTTGCCCAGGCTGGTCTTGAACTCCTGGGCTCAAGCAATCCAGCTGCCTCAGCCTCCCAAAATGCTAGGATTATAGGTGTGAGCTACCACACCCAACATCTTTGTGACTTTATATCTCATTTTTTGTCTTCTTTTGAATCAGTCAAGTAGTTTAATTCATTTTTCTCTATTAGCTTTGTAGTTTTAACTCTTATTTTTACAGTAGTTATGTTAAAGATGTCACTATACATCCCTGAACTACTACAGTCTACCTTAAGTTAGTACTTTTATCACTTCCCAAACAATTGAAGAACCAACGCTACAATTCTATGGTTTAACTCCATTCACTCCACTTATCCTTTATTCTAGTGTAATGTCTGTTTGCTTCTATATATATTATAATGGTAGCAAAAAGTTAGTGCTACTTTCTTTTAAACAGTCAAAATGATTCTCTTTTTTTTTCTTTTTTTTTTTTTTTTTTGAGATGAAGTCTCACTCTGTCACCCAGACTGGAGTGCAGTGGCACGATCTCAGCCAACTGCAACCTCCACCTCCCGGGTTCAAGCAATTCTCCTGCCTCAGCCTCCCGAGTAGCTGGGATTACAGGCACCCACCACCATGCCCAGCTAATTTTTGTATTTTTAGTAGAGACACCATGTTGGCCAGACTGGTCTTGAACTCCTGACACCAAGTGATCCACTCACCTGGGCCTCCCAAAGTGCTGGGATTACAGGCTTGAGCCACCATGCCTGGCCTCAAAATGAGTTTATATACATCCCATATTTATTCTTTCTGGTGCTCTTTATTTTTTCCTTTAGTTCTCATTCAACATGTAAAAAGTTTCCTTTAGTGTTTCTTGTAGTGATGATCAACAGAGGTGAATTTCTCAGCTTCTGTTTGTTTAAAAATGTCTATTTTACCTACATTTGTGAAGGATACTTTTGCTAGGCATATAATTCCAGTTTGATTTTTGTTTTTTAATCCCAGCATTTTAAAGATGCACTGTCTATTGTCTGTTGGCATCCATAGTTTCTACTCAAAAGTAGTTGTCAGTCTTATTATTGCTACTTTGAAGGTTATGCATTTTTCCCTAGGGCTGCTTTTATGGTTTCTTCTTTGTCTTTGTTTTTCAGCAGCTTCAGATGTGCTAGATATTTCTTTATCTTTAAAGTGGGCTACAAGGTTGCACATAACCAGGCTCCTATTACCTTTATAATCTTTATTTATTTATTTATTTTTTTTTTTTTGAGACAGAGTCTTGCTGTGTCACCCAGGCTGGAGTGCAGTGGTGTCATCTTGGCTCACTGCAACCTCTGCCTCCCAGATTCAAGTGATTCTTCCTCAGCCTCCTGAGTAGCTGGGATTACAAGCCTGTGCCACCATGCCTGGCTAATTTTGTATTTTTAGTAAAGACAAGATTTCACCATGTTGGTCAGGCTGGTCTCAAACTCCTGACCTTGTGATTTGCCTGCCTCGGCCTCCCAAAGTGCTAGGATTATAGGGGTGAGCCACTGCACCCAGCCACCTTTATGATCTTTTGTCTCCCACTCTTCCCTTACTGTGTTCCAACCACCCTGGCCTTCTTCCATTCCTTGAACACACACTGGTCATACTCCACCTCAGGACCTTTGCATTGGACATTTCTTCTGCCTAGGATAATCTTCTCCCAAATATTTGCATGACTAACTCACATTCCTCCTTGAAGTCTTTCCTCAAAAGTCACCTTCTCAATGAGGTATTCCATGACTATACTATATAAACAACAACCTGTTCCCCATCGCCAACACTGACTGATATTATTTCCATAGCACTTTTCAGCTTTTAACATGCTATGTAAGTCATTTATATGCTTATTTTTATTATCTTCTTTTCCCACCTCACTAGAGGGTAAGTTCCACAAGGGCAGGAATTTTTATCTGTTTTGTTCACTAATGTATGCATCTCAAGTGCCTAGAAATCTGCCTGACACCTAGGGGAGGCTTAATAAAAGCTTGCTCATGACTGTTCAATTAAAGGGTAGCAGATGTTTGCACTCACTGTTAGAGAAAAGAACCTGGACTTTGCTCCTGCATTTGTGATTCAAAGGACATCAAATCATGTACACATTCTGACCCAGGATGGGAAGCCTGGTGCACAAGTCCCCACTGACCAGCTTGAAACATATCCCCTGTTTCTGCACTTTTATCAGAATCCCTTCAAGGCTGGGCGTGGTGGCTCATGCTTGTAATCCCAGCACTTTGGGAGGCTGAGGTGGGTGGATCACCTGAGATCAAGAGTTTGAGACCAGCCTGGCCAACATGGTGGAACCCCATCTTTACTAAAAATACAAAAGTTAGCTGGGCGTGGTGGTGAGCACCTGTAATCTGAGCTACTTGGGAGGCTGAGGCAGGAGAATCACTTGAACCCAAAGGTGGAGGTTGCAGTGAGCCAGGATTACAACATTGCATTCAAGCCTGGGTGATGAGAGATAAACTGCATCTCCAAAAAAAAAAAAAAAAAATCCCTTCAGCGTGGCTCATCTCAGTCCAGCCTGAAGAGGGAACACAATCTGACTAAACCAATGCACACTAAGATGCTAGTGACTGATAGTCTTCAACACTTTCAAGGACTTTTAAAGGAGCACCTTGTTCATTTACTGGGTTTACTCCTGACAAAAGCAACTTGCCATAGCAAGCAGCCTCAGGATGTACAGCTCATAGTTCTGGGTTTAAACTCTCAGTTCTGCCATTTGTTGCTTTCTCCTTAGGTAACCTTCCCTGCCTTTCACTGTTTTGTTCAGTTTTTTTTTTTTCCTCTGAAAAACAGGGATAGTAATTTTTGTCTTATCCACCTCAAGGACTCAAAAATATAATAGATTAAGGAACTTCAAAGTTGAAAGGGAACTTAGAGATCATCTAGGAATTTTTATTTTTGTTTTTAGGTAATTCTTTACAACTTTCACTTTCGATAACACTGTCTCATTGAAATCTCAGAACAACCATGTCAAATAGGAGAGAAGTCATTAATCCCTTTTTACAGGAAGGAAACAAGTTAAGAGAGGCCAAGACTCTGTGGCAAGTTAGTGTCAGAGCTGGGAGCAGTGGTACTTTGTTCTACAGAACTTTCCCTGTGGTCCCTGCTAGAGGGTCCTAAACCAAAAGGTCAACTGACTCTTTCTTATACATCTCCATTGCCTGGGGAGCTCACTGCCATCCAAGACAGCCCATTCTTCAGTAGGGTGGCTTTGATAGCTGGCTGTCATTTGTGGTGGTATAGAATGTGTTACATTGAGAAAAAGTGATTTTTAGGGCTTTCACCCTAATGTGTGTTTGGGGGCCAGAGAGAGAGTTTGCAGAAATATTCAGAGAACATACAAAGACAGCCAGGATGACAATAATAATAACAATGCCAATCTGATGGTGTCACATCCCTGTTTGTAATCCTTTAATGGCTTCCTGGTTCCCTGAAGAGTGAGTCCAGACTCCTTGATGTGCCCGCCATAAGCTAGGTCCAGCCTCAAACTACTTCTCCATGCCACACTCATCTCCCCCACCCCACCCTGGCCATCCTGACTTCTGTTTGCTTTGCCTGGAAAACCTTCACCTCCTCCCCACCCCCACTGCTCCTACAGGCCTCTGTACTCCCCCTAAAGGCCCTACACACGGCTGGGTTGTGCTTATCCATCTCTCCAGACACACTGTGAGCTGGGAAGGGTCAGAGGCTGCATGGGGCTCCTCTGCCCTGGTGCCCAGCATGGAGACTGGCACAGAATAAGTGATTGCCCCATCCCTGCACACTCACAGACATCTCTGCTGTTCTCATAAGCCAGACCAGGAGAGGGTTAAACAATCATGCTGGCCTAGGATTAACTTTGGCATTAGAGAGGCAGGTGCCCCAGTGTTTTACCAGGTGCTTGGAAACCTGTTCTCAGGTCAGCTCAGAGACTCAATCCAGCCAGGTCATCCCTAGAGCTGACTGAGACCTGTGCGGTTCCTTGGGCCCTGAGCTGCGCTGCTGGGGGTGGGCGTGGGTGTGTGGAAAGAGTGGGTAGAGCCTGGTCCTGTGCAGGCTAGCTCTGTGGCCTTGGTTGAGTTCTTCCTACCTGCTTAGGTTTCCCCATCTGGGCACAAAGGAGGCGGGTCTGAGTGGTCCCACGGGTCCCTCTTGTGAGGACTGGCCAAGAGCAAGGGATCCTCAGACTCCAGAACCCCCTAGCTAGGGGTCCCCTCGCTTGGGAGAGACTTTCTCCACCGCAGGGGTGAGGAAGGGTAAATCTTTAACGAGCCAGCCCTGGGCAGGCTGGAGCCTTTCCGGATGGATGGCTGCCTGGGATGGGGGATGGGGTGGGAATGCAAGAAGTGTGTAGACAGTCCCAGTGTTGTGGAGAAGGGAGGGTATTGGGGGGAGTAAATAAAGGAGACGCGGGCGGAGCTAACTGCGTGTGCAGAGCAGGACATGGAGGAACGCGGGTCACCCGACGGGTAAGCAGATCTTCAGAGAGGTTCGAGGAGTCCTGAACAGCCGCTGGGTGCAGGTATGGTAACTCGCATTGCTGCCCACAGGGATCTCGCGCGAAGCCTGGAGCAAGGGCCAGAGGGGCCGGAAACGCCCATCCAGGTGGTGCTCAGGTGGGTATAAGTTGGCTAGGAGGCACCTGGGCGAGGCAGGGATCGATGAAGACATCAGGATGTACCATCTGCCCTTCTGTCGGACCCCAGGGTACGTCCCATGAGCGCGGCCGAGCTACGTCGAGGGCAGCAGAGCGTGCTGCACTGCTCAGGGACCCGGACTCTGCAGGTGAGGAACCCGTCTCTCTGTCTCCCCAACAAATCCCGGGGACGCCAGGTCCCTTCCCCCAGGCAACTTTGCCCTAGGCCCTACCCTCCCCCGGAGTGTTCCTCTCCCAGGTGCCCCACCCTCCCCAGAGTGCCCCTCCCTTCCAGGATGCCCAGCCCTCCGCCATGGTGCGCCGCGCCAACCCCTCCGAGTGCCCCGCCCCTTCTGAGGGCCCGCGCACCCAAGGTGCCCGCCCTCACCCAGAATGCCCCGCCCCTCCAGGGTGTCCCACCCTCCCCAGAATGCCCCGCCCCTACTGAGTGTCCCCCTTACCCCCAGGGCAGGGTGACCGCCCACCAAGTGCCTCATCGAGAGTCCTACCCTCCTCCAGGGTGCCCCGCCCTCCTCCAGAGTGCCCCGCTCCTCCTGAGTGCCCCGCCCCTCCAGAGTGCCCCGCCCTCCAGGGTGCCCCGCCCCTCCGGGGTGCCCCGCCCTCCTCCAGAGATCTCCGCTCCTCTGCCCTACCTGCGCCAGGTGAGCCCTCCAGGCGGGGGTCCCGAAGTGGCGTTCCGTTTCGGTGCGGTGCTAGACGCGGCGTGCACGCAGGAGGACGTGTTCCGGGCGTGCGGTGTGCGGCGCCTGGGGGAGCTGGCGCTGCGGGGGTGAGTGAAGCTTCGCCTCCGCTCCGCGCCGGGCCTGGCGGGGCCCCGACGCACCCCCAACCCCCACCCGGGGTAGCCGCCCAAGTCCAGCTACACCCTTGCCGCCCGCAGCTTCTCCTGCACTGTCTTCACCTTTGGCCAGACGGGCTCCGGGAAGACCTACACCCTGACTGGACCCCCTCCCCAGGTGGGCGAGCGCCGGCGGAGCCCTCACGGGGCGGGGCTGAGTGGGCTGGAAACCCTGGGGAGTCGCAGGCGACGCAGACTCCCAGAGGAAAGGGACTGGGACGATGCAGCCTGACCCATTTGTTTGCAGACGAGGACGCTGAGGACCAAAGAGAAGGGACTTGCCCAATTTGGAGCATTTGGGCTTCAGCTTTGGCCCCTTCCTAGCTCTCAGTTTTCTCATCTGTAAAATGGAAGTGACAGTACCGACTATGAGTTAAATGAGCCATTGCTTGGGAACTTGGCACGTTTCCCGGCGCACGGTATCATACATGCGCTACAGAGGGTAGTCATTACTGTGGAGATGACGATGGCTCAGTTGGTTTTGCCCCCAGGGGGAGGGGGTGCCCGTACCCCCTAGCCTGGCTGGCATCATGCAGAGGACCTTCGCCTGGCTGTTAGACCGCGTGCAGCACCTGGGTGCCCCTGTCACCCTTCGCGCCTCTTATCTGGAGATCTACAATGAGCAGGTAAGGGAATGCGAGGAATAGAAAGACAGCCCATGAGGAAACGGAGCGCTTCTTTCCAGGGAGCCTGGATCAAAGGGCAGAAGGGGCGGTGGGGGACTCTGTTGTCAGTAAGATCTGGGGGTGGGCGGACCCGTTTCCCCGTTTCCTCACCCTCCTCCCTCCCCTCCCAGGTTCGGGACTTGCTGAGCCTGGGGTCTCCCCGGCCCCTCCCTGTTCGATGGAACAAGACTCAGGGCTTCTATGTGGAGCAGCTGCGGGTGGTGGAATTTAGGAGTCTGGAGGCCCTGATGGAACTTTTGCAAATGGGTGTGTGCTGACCGCGGGGAGTTTTGCGGGGAGGGGTGCCTATTCCTCAATTATTCACTGAGTGTGGACTTGGGACCTAGACTGCAGCTGCAGCTTCAGAAATGACTCCTGGGGGAGGTGGGGAAGGACCAGTAAACTACAATTCAAAGACATGGCCCAAGGGTACCCCCTGCAGCCACTGCCAACAAGGCCTGCTAATTCTGCCTTCCAAACTCCTTTCACGCTCTCTCTTTAGCCCAGGGCCTCCGCCTCAGCCATGACTCATTCTTGCTCCCTGGTGGTCTCTGCACCTCAAGGCTCTCCCCTGCCAATCCATTCTACTCTATGCTGCAGACCCCATCTCTCTTTGCCTCCAGACCCTCCACCCTTCCAGGACCCCGAGGATCAAGGTCATTCCTCTTAGCTTAGCCTAAAGGCCGTTCCCTTTCAGCCTCATTCTTTTTTTTAAATCAAGTATTTATTGGACACACCTCCTTTGGCAGACACTGGAGATGCTGACTGTAGATTCTGGCCCCAACACTTTGCCACACCTCTCAGCTGATCTCGCTACCTCAGTTTCTCCTCCTTCTTTCACGAAGCCTTGGGAAAGATGTTTATAAAGTGCAAATCTGACTGTCATTCTTCTGCTCAGTTTTCTCTATCCTCCATTCACCCATCTCTGCTACAGCAGGACCCAGCATCCCATCGTTCCCTGAACAACACCCACTTTGTTGCCTCCCTGCCTTTGCATGAGGCTTGCTCCTCCACCAGGATTCCTTTGCTCCTTTTTCTTCATTGGTGATGACCTGTTCTTCCTACCAGGTCCAGCTCCTGATGTTTTTCCCTTCCAGGTCTCAGCCGTCGAAGGAGCTCAGCACACACCCTGAACCAGGCCTCCAGCCGAAGCCATGCCCTGCTCACCCTTTACATCAGCCATCAAACTGTGAGTGCCCCAGCCTGGGAAGGTGCTTGTCCAGGGCCACCCAGCAAGAGTCTGTGTCTGGACATACAAACCAACTTGGGTGTGCATGGGGGGTACTAGTGGAAACCCTTGGCCCCATAACCTTGTGGCTTTGGTGGGGACAGTCCCTCCCAAGTCGCCATGAAGCTCTGACCCCTCAGGCCCAGCAGATGCCTCCTGTGGACCCCGGGGCACCCTGTGTTGGTGGGAAGCTGTGCTTTGTGGACCTGGCAGGCAGCGAGAAGGTTGCAGCCACAGGATCCCGTGGGGAGCTGATGCTTGAGGCCAACAGCATAAACCGAAGCCTGCTGGCCCTGGGTGAGACCTGGGGGCCACCAGTGTGATTTCCTGTCTCTCCTCTGCACCTGGCTCACAGCTGTCCACAATAGGGGATACCAGAGGAGTTGTAGTGCATAGAAGAGGGTTAAAGAGCTGCGATCCAGGAACCAGAGGCCTCATTCTGGCCCCAGCTCTGCTATTGACTTCTCCCTTCGTAAAACACTGCTTATGAATCTATAAACTCTAACGGTGTATGAAGTTACATGCTAATTTGGGAAATAGAACCACTCAACTGCAGAAGATGAGCCCTCAGAGACATTTGGCATGTCCCTTGTGCAGCTGGGAAGACTGAGGCCCAGTAAAGGGAAGGGACTTGACCTTTCTCCCCATCCCCACCCCAGGATAGCGAACCTGGAGATCCTCAGGGACTGGGCCCTCAGGATTCCTCTGTGGCATGCATGCGAGATGCCCACGAAACTCCTCTGTGTTCAATCCATTTGTTAGAAGTTTCCTGCTGAGTGCCTGAGTACCAGGCCCTTTGCTGGGCACTGAGGGTCAGGGTATACAGAGCCTTCTCTGCCCTCGAAGAGTCCCAGTCTGGCGGTGGGGACCAATCTGACTGAGTCATGAGATCATGTGGAAAGATGGGTTTTTAGGGCAACGCAGGCCTGGGTGGAGAGCCCAGCTCTGCAGCCTCCCAGCCTGATGGCCCTGGGCAAGCAATGTAACCTTCCCGACTCTTGATGTCTCTCCCCAGGTCACTGCATCTCCCTGCTGCTGGACCCACAGCGGAAGCAGAGCCACATCCCTTTCCGGGACAGCAAGCTCACCAAGTTGCTGGCAGACTCACTGGGAGGGCGTGGGGTCACCCTCATGGTACTTAAGCGGGGCCTGGCAGGGAGGGTTGGGTCTTGAGGAGGGGGCCCCCAGAGAGGAGCACTCAGTAGGAGTGCACTCCCCAGGTGGCCTGCGTGTCCCCCTCAGCCCAGTGCCTTCCTGAGACTCTCAGCACCCTTCGATATGCAAGCCGAGCTCAGCGGGTCACCACCCGGCCGCAGGCCCCCAAGGTGAGTATAGGCAGGCACAGGCTGAGGGACAGGCGTGGAGCTGCTGGACGATCAGGCAGGAGTTGGAGCCTGAGTCCCTTGATTGAGGTCTTGGACTGGGTCAAAGCTGAGATTAGGATTGGAATCCTGGAAATGGTGTCATGGCTGTGTAGGGTGAGGTCAGGGTCCCAGCCAGGGTCATGCCAGGTTTAGGGCAGGTCTAGGGTTGGAGTTTGAGTTGGAATCTGATTCAGGGTCTAGCTCAGTTGGTATCATGGTTAAGTGGGAATTGATCTGGGGTCTAATAAGGGGTCTTGTCTGGAATCATCTGGCCCAAGGTTTGGACAGAACTGAGTTTGGGATTGGACTCAGAGCTGAGTCCAGCTCAGAGTGGGGCCCTCCAGGACAGTGCAGTTAGGACAAGGTAACCCCTCCAGGCAGATGCAGCCTTGTGCCAAGATGCAAGGCTGACGAGTGAAGCATGGGCTGGATTTTAGGCCCCAGTTACTTCCCACACCTGGAAGTCCTTGTGCAGTGCACAACTTATACAACCATAAAGGTGGCCCTGGGCCTCTTTCCCTACAGTCTCCTGTGGCAAAGCAGCCCCAGCGTTTAGAGACAGAGATGCTGCAGCTCCAGGAGGAGAACCGTCGCCTGCAATTCCAGCTGGACCAAATGGACTGCAAGAGTATGAGCTCCCTGGAGGCAGAGTAGGATGGGGATAGGGTCTGGGGCTGCTGTGGATCCACCACCTCCTGCTTCCCTGCAGCGTCAGGGCTCAGTGGGGCCCGCGTGGCCTGGGCCCAGCGGAACCTGTACGGGATGCTACAGGAGTTCATGCTGGAGAATGAGAGGCTCAGGTAGGGTCCAGCTCACAGCCAGAGGGATGCTGCCCCCCCACCCATCACTGTTAAGCTGCTTCTGCCAAGCTGCCCCCTCTCCCTGTCCCTGGCTCCCCTATGTCCCACCTGCTTCCTGAGCTGGTGCTATGCTGCAATGAAGAGGAGCTGACTGATGCCCCCGCAAGCCCCATTTCCTACCCCTTTCTGGCTTGTGCTCTACCCTAGGAAAGAAAAGAGCCAGCTGCAGAATAGCCAAGACCTGGCCCGGAATGAGCAGCGCATCCTGGCCCAGCAGGTCCATGCACTTGAGAGGTAAGCAGAGCCACCAACTTGGAGCCAGGCCTCCGGACAGAGGGCAGCTGGAAAAAGGGATGAAATGCTTGAGGCTTTAATGAAATGCGTGAGGCTGGCCTCTGGATTCAGACCAACTAGGTTCAGTTTCCAGCTCTGCCACCGACTAGCTGTGTCACCTGGGGCAAGTCATTTAACTTCTCACTGCCTGGGTTTCCTCTTCTGTAAAATGGGGGTCATCATCATGCTTACTTTATAGGCTTGTTTGAAAGATCAGAGAGAATGAGTTAACATGTAAAACCTCGAGAACAGGGCCTGGTACCTGGCACGGGATCCAGGAGTATTAGCTGGGAAGGGGATTTGAAAGCCAGCTTGGTGGTAGGGTTGGAGGCTGCAGGCATAGACCCCACTGTTCTTTTTAGGCGCCTCCTTTCTGCCAGCTACCGTCACCAGCAGGGCCCTGGCCTGACCCCACCGTGTCCCTGTGTGATGGCCCCAGCTCCCCCTTATCACGTGAGTCTCACTGCCCAGCCTGGAGGGGTGACAAGTAGGGACATCATGGAGCCTCTGACGCAGCCTTTTGCAGGCACTGCCACCCGTCTACTCCTGCCCCTGCTGCCACATCTGCCCACTGTGTCGAGTGCCCCTTGCCCACTGGGCCTGCCTGCCAAGGGAGCGCCACCTGCCCCAGGTAGGAAAGGCCAAGGTGGGAGTGAGGGAAGGCTGGGAGAACCGGAGCCCTTGATCTAGGAGTCATCAGTCCAGAGCCCCAGGGATTCCAGGGCTCCATGCTAGATCATGGGGAGTGAATGGCTGGCTTAGGACTCCCTCTGCCTGGGTTTAAAATAGCTGTTTACCCTCCCTCCTCTCCACCCTGCCCTCTTTTAGGAATTCATCCTGTCATTCACTTATTCAATCACTCACATATTTACTCACTTATGGATTTACTGAATTGTACATTCACTCACTCCTTCAGTAACTCCCCAAGCTCCTTGCTTTATACCAACCTCTCTTCTGGGCTCTGAGGATTCAGAAATAGACCAGACATGGTTCCTGCTCTCAGGAGGCTTCTAGTCTCAGGAGAGGTTGGGAGAAGAACCACCCGCTGCACATAGAAGAAGGCGACCAGGACCCCACCCCTTTATGCCATCCTGACATTCTTGATACCTTGTGGGGTAGGCATAGCAGGGTTTCATGGCTAGCACCAGGTAAGTGGGACACAGAGAGGCAGGACTGAGGTCACCCAGAGTGCGCTCTGGTCTTTCCTGCAGGTGTTGGACCCTGAGGCCTCAGGTGGCAGGCCCCCATCTGCCCGACCCCCACCCTGGGCACCCCCATGCAGCCCTGGCTCTGCCAAGTGCCCAAGAGAGAGGTGGGTCCCTCCCTGGGACACTGAAGTCAGAGGGGGTTGGTCTGGGGAGCTCAAAGGCTCACCTTCCATCTCCCAACTCACCCTGGCCCAGGAGTCACAGTGACTGGACTCAGACTCGAGTCCTGGCAGAGATGTTGATGGAGGAGGAGGTGGTACCTTCTGCACCCCCCATGCCCGTGAGGCCCCCAAAGACATCACCAGGTCTGAGAGGTGAAGAAGGGAGAGAGGGAGGGGCCCCTAATGTTCTCTGTGATCTTGGGGTAGAACCCACCCTCTCCAGGCCTCATCTCTGAAATGGGGTGGGTATTGAGAAGTGGCTTCTAAGATCTTTCTACTTCCAAACTTGGAATTCTCTTTTTAGGAGCACCTGCATGCCCAGATGTATGCTGGAGCCCGTGGTGTATGGGGGTGGGGTGGGGGAAAGGGTGGAGGGCACCTACCCCCTGAGGCTTCTCTAGAGGATGTTGGGACCCAGATGGACCTCGGCGAGGAGGGGCCCAGGAGAGGGCAGGCCTTGAGTCTCACTGCTCCTTAGGTGGGGCCGGGGTTCCAAACCTGGCCCAGAGACTGGAGGCCCTCAGAGACCAGATTGGCAGCTCCCTGCGACGTGGCCGCAGCCAGCCACCCTGCAGTGAGGGTGCACGGAGCCCAGGCCAAGTCCTCTCTCCCCGTTGAAGGCCAAATGGGAACCCAGGAGACTGCTGTGTGACCTCAGACTGGGCTCTGTGCTCTTGGGCCTCAGTCTCCCCATTTGCCAAATGGAGACAGCAGCCACTCCACCTGAAGCTGGGCTGGGGCGGGGCCTGGGGGTGCTATTTAGGGGAGCAAGGGGATTCAGGAGAAACCAGGCAGCAGGGGATGAAGTACATGAATAAAGAGAGGCATCAGCTCCAAGTCTGGTCGGTTCTGTCCTCTGGGCTTGTCAGTCACTTCCCCGTGGGGAGTTAGAGAGAGGAAGGGCTAGGACTCTTGGCACAAATGTGTGTCCCCTTCCAGTCTGGAATATCCCAAGCTCCCATCTCCTTTCATGTATTTTTTTTTGAGACGGAGTCTAGCTTTGTTGCCAGGCTGGAGTGCAGTGACACGATCTCAGCTCACTGCAACCTCCGCCTCCCAGGTTCAAGCGATTCTGCTGCCTCAGCCTCTCGAGTAGCTGGGATTACAGACACGTGCCACCACGCCCAGCTAATTTTTGTATTTTGTTGTTGTTGTTGTTAGAGACAGGGTTTCACTATGTTACCCAGGATGGTCTCGATCTCCTGACCTCGTGATCTGCCTGCCTCGGCCTCCTAAAGTGCTGGCATTACAGGTGTGAGCCACCGCGCCTGGCCTCCTTTCATGTATTATACAAGTTTTGATTAAGCAACTGCTACATGCCATTGGGTAGGCGGGGGGCAATTGAATGGCAAGCATCTCCATGAAGGAGACGTGAGGGAAACTGATTTGGCCTGGTGCACAGGGAGATGGGTGGTCAAAGGGCTCACTCTGTGTCACCGTGGGTCCTGGTGCTGGTGGGGATCAGGAGGCCTGGCTTCTTGTGCCATAGATCTGCGCTGGGACTTTGGGCAAGCCCTGTTCCCTCTCTGGACACTCTGATTTTCAGTCAATTAAGTGGTGGACACAGCTTCCTTCCCATTGAGTTCTAGTGAGGGTCAAGGCTGTGAGCAATATCTGGGGTCAAGGCTGTGAGCAATATCTGATTCATGGCATTAATGCCCTGTAAAATGCTGTATTCGTTTGTTCTCAGCACTGCTGTAAAGAACTACCTGGGGCTGGGTCATTTATGAAGAAACGCGATTTGACTCACAGCTCTGCAGGCTGTACAGGAAGCATGACTGGGAGGCCTCAGGAAACTTATCATGGCAGAAGGGCGAAGGGGAAGCAAGCACATCTTACCATGGCGGAGCAGGAGAGAGAGAGAATGAAGGGAGAAGTGCTACACACTTTCAAACAACCAGATCTCGTGAGGACTCACTGTCATAACAGCAAGGGGGAAATCTGCCCCCATGATCCAATCACCTCCCACCAGGTCCCTCCCCCAATATTAGAGATTGTAATTCAACATGAGATTTGGGTGGGGGCACAGAGCCAAACCATATACAGTGGGTCTGTGGTTACGGAGAAGTCCAGGTATGACATGAGGAATTGTGGGGAAGAGAGAGAGGGCCCATTATAGAGAGAGCTATGAGGCTAACCTAACTCTCCCGCTTACCATTAGGGAAACAGACCCACATGGTTCCTTCATTTGTTCATTCATTCATTCAACAAACAACACTGATGGCTGGGTGCCTGTAATCCCAACACTTTGGGAGGCCAAGGTAGGAGGATTGCTTGAGCCCAGGGGTTTGGGACCAGGCTGGGCAACATAGTAAGACCCTATCTCTACAAAAAATAAAAAATCAGCTGGGCATGGCGGCACACACCTATAGTCCCAGCTACTCAGGGGGCTGAGGCAGGAGATCACTTGAAAACAAGTGGCTGAGACTGCGGTGAGCCATGATCATACCACTGCACTCCAGCCTTGAAAAACAACAAAGCAAAACACTGCTGGCATCAACTGCAAATCAAGCCATAAGGTGACAAGACAAACAAGGACCAAGGTGGCTTTTCCAGGGAGCTCACAGTGTGCTGGGGGACAGACAGACATTTACCACCTCACATGGGCTGGGGGAAGCCCAAGGGACTGTGGAGGCACAAAGGAAAGTCACTTGATCAGTGACCATTGAGGGGGTCAGGGAAGGTTTCCCAAGGAGGCCATGACTAAGGCTTGGAGGGTAGACAGCATTTGGTTCAAGGGAAGGTGGAGGGGCTGTGGACGCAAAGGTTACAGACCTCTGAGGTTCCAAAGGTGGTCAGGGCCAGGAAGGGCAGGGCCTTCCAGGCCACAACCAGAGTTTGGGCTTGTGCCAAGGGCAGAGGGGAGCCATGGAAGGGTCTTGAGGCATCACCAGCCTAAATTTGTATTTAGGTCACGCTGGCCACCTGTGGGAGGTAGCCTGACTGGAGACGGGGTACTATAAAGAGACCAACACACAGGAGATGAGACACCTCAGCCAGTAGTAGCTGAGCTGGGCCTCGGGCTGGGCATCCCCTCAGACCCATGACCTGGACTTAGGCAAGGTCCGGGCAGGACGGCCTTAGCCACAGGCTTGGGGAGCCCTTGGGAGGCAGCAGGCTGAGACCAGAGGGCCAGCCAGGGAGCAGCTGGGGTTGCTGGAGGGAGGTCACAGCCACCACCTGAAACAGAACTCAGACTGGCCACTTGTGCTCCTCAGACTGGCCACTGTGCTCCTCAGACCTGGCCGGAGGAAATCAGGATCGCTTTACCCCACCACACTCCCCAGTGCAGGACCAAGCAAAGAAAGACTCAGTGCTCTCCCACCCATCATTCTGGAAACTAGCTTTGGGAATGTACCCCCTTTTTCCTAGCGGAGTGGGGACCCAGAGATAAGAGCAAGCTGTTTCAAGGATACTTGAGTGTGCTGTGTGACTTGGGGCAGGCTGCTGGGCCTCTCTGGGTCTCCCCCACTGCAGGCCCTTGGCTCCTGAGTCTATGCAGGGCTGGTCCCTGAAGCTGGGAGTGGTGGAGTCCATTTGGGTTGGAGCCCCCGTGGCCAGGAATTGGTAGGCAACACTTGTGACTGGGCATTAGAGGTTTTCTACAGTGGTGGCTTCCTGGAAGGCCAGAATCTGTGGAGGCAGAGCCCAGGGACAGAAGGTGACAGCCAGATACCACAGCTAGCCAGACCAGGCAAAGCAGGCTGTGGTTCAGCCCACAGATGGAACCACCCAAGCTCAAACCCATGAGTGATCCTGGGCTAGTGACTCAACTGCTCTGAGCCCAAGTCACTTATCCCCAGAAGGAACACAATAACAGTACTTCTTTACAAAACTGTCTTGCGAATGAAATTCCCTGACATGTGGAAAGAGTGGAGCATGTAGCTTTGCCAGTTGCAGACAGTTTCACCAAAAGCAGCCTTTAGTCAACATGGCAATTTGATGGAATTGATGATCAGGTTAAAAAAAATTCATTCAATATATATTGACAGAACTGTTTAGAACAGAGCCTGGCATGTGGTTAGTGCTAAATACATGCTAGTGGTCTTTGCTGTCATTATTACTCATGGATGCTTTCAGTGCAAACATTCTATAAGAACCTGCTTTCTGTGGGCTAGCACTGAATAAAGCATAGGACTTTTACCCTCATGGAACATAGACAACAAACAAAGAGGGCAAAATACGTGGCATGTCAGATGGTGATAAATGCTATGGAGTAAAATAGAGCAGGAGAGTGGAGCTCTGTCGGGGCAGGGGTGCAGTCCTAAGCAGGGAGTTCCATTGGAGGTGATGTTTGTACAGAGACCTGAACAGGGAGGTTGAGCCTGATGAGTGCCCTAAAGCCTTTATTTTCTAATATTGGTAATTTCGATGCCACGTTAGCTTGGGTGGCTCTGCAGGTTTGTGCCTGGGCTCCTCCCCACTCCCCAGAACCCTTATCTCACTGCATTGTGGGCCTGCTTGCTGGGAGGTCCTCAGCCCCAGGCAGGGGAGGCCTTGGCACCAAGCGTGAGAGTGTGAGAGCTTTCCTTAATCGCCTTGGGAGGATGGAGGGGGACCACCCAGGGGGACCCTGGCCTCACTGGTTCATTCATGTTTGGACGATTCCTGCTGGAGCCAGCCACGATTTTCCAGTTTCCCGGTTCCAGTTCACACTCCAGCTCAGCAAAACCCCACATCCTTTTCCAGAAAGAGACATAGGACTCAAGGAGACTGGCCTTCACTACCCTTGTCTCATAAGTCATGCATCCATCTCTCAGTCAGTGACATAGTTTGTCTGTGTCCCCACCCAAATCTCATCTTGAATCGTAGCTCCCGTAATTCCTATGTATTGTGGGAGGGACCTGGTGGGAGGAAACTGAATCATGGGGCTAGGTTTTCCCGTGTTGTTCTTGTGATAGTGAATAAGTCTCACAAGATCTGATGGTTTTATAAAGGGCAGGTTCCCTGCACATGCTCTCTTGCCTGTCACCACATAAGACGGGACTTTGCTCCTCATTCACCTTCTGCCATGATTGTGAGACCTCCCCAGTCATGTGGAACTGTGAGTCCATTAAACCTCTTTTTCTTTATAAATCACTCAGTCTTGGGTATGTCTTTATTAGCAGCATGAGAACAGACAAATACAGTCAGCATCCTCCCTCTAGAACTGCCATACTTCTAGGATCCCTAAACCCTGGGGGAATTCCACAGGATCCCAGTAATGTATCAGGACCCTTCCAATTCACTTGGTGCTTATCGAGAACTTGTGGACTCAGAAGAACATTTCTTGAGCCCTGCAAGCTACAGGCCTTCTGCAGATTGCTAGAAGTAGGGGGCAGTTCTCTGGACCCCGAAACATGGTAGAGTTCTCAAGAACTGTCAAAAGAAGGTCTTCACTACTTCGGAACATTAGAATTGGGGGAAGCTGTTGGAAATCCTGAGACACTACAGAAATTTTCCAGGATTCCAAACCCCTAGAAGATCTTTCTGAAATGTTAAAACACTGTAGACAAGTTGGGAGGGATTCTCTAGAATCTTTGGCTGGGCGGGGATGTAGTGGGGAAGGGACATTCACCAGAGTTCTGAAGGCCATCCATGGGTTTCTAGAATGCCGGCTGCCCAGATCCTTGGTTGAATTTTCCAGATCCTTGGGGATCCCAACTCTTAGCCCCTTTTCATTGCACAATGAGGAGCATGGCAGAAAGCGTTGCAGTTGGATGGCACAAGCTTCTGGAAGAGCACTCCTGTGGACACTTGTACTTAAAAGGCTATGAGGTCTTGTCTGGGGGGCCAACTCCCAGATAGACCCCAAAACTGGGAGTCATTGTGAGAGTTTGTGAAGACCCTCCTGCCAAGAACATCTTCTGCTTCAGCCACACCAGCTTTCTCTCAGCATCCCAAATGGGCCTGCCTTCCCCCCCTCAAGGTCTTTCTTCTCTTTGCCTAATGACACATTTGCTCCAAATTCATATTCATTTCCAGCCCCTTCATGATAGGATTCAGCCCCTTCACGGCATATTCTTGTCCTCTTCAATGTCCTTTTTCCATTTCTATCTTCTTGTTTAGCTTCCAGCGGCTCATCTTCCTGTATTTTAGGCAATCAAGCATGGCAGCGCAGGTTGGGCAAGTAGGGGCAGTCTTGTTTTGAACCACAGACTGGAAGCTACTGGAACTCGTATATGGGTTAGTGCTGGGGTTGGAGACCAGGACTGGAATCTGGAGACCTGGGTTCAAAGCCTGCCTTGGCACAGACCTCCTGTGTATGTCAGACAAGTCCCTGGCTATCACTGGCATCTGCATGGGCTGGCAAAGACCTTTGAGAGGACTTTTTTGAAAGTTGGGCAGATGTGTCTTTCTCAAGAAACTTTATCCAGTGTGTGCCTCCCCTGCTTATCACATGTTTACTAAGCCCCCACTTGAAGGCCAGGCCGCCTCTGCTGGATACAAGTGACACCAACCTGACCCTGCGCCAATGACCTCTTCTCAAGAAGCTTCCAACCAAGTGGAGGAAAGGACAAGCAAAGCGACAATCAGGAGGCAAAGGGATAAATAATAGCAATTAGCAAATTTATCTGGTGCCAGGCACTGCTCCCAGCACTTGCCGTGTGTTAACTCGCTCATTTCTCACAACTCTGAGAAGTAGGTACTGTCAGTATTCTCATGTTGCAGTGAGGAAACCAAGGCAGGAAGGGGCTCAGAACTTGCCCAAGGTCACGCAGCCAGTAGGTGGCAGAAGCAGGATTTGAACCTGGCTGGCCTTAACCACCAAGCCAGGTGCCACCCAGTGGGACCACAGAGGAAGTACAGGTAGAGGATCAGCTTCTTAGGAACCCCTGAGGACAGTTGGGGTGCTTTCCTGGAGACATTGTTCTCCACCAAAGCCCGGCACAACACAGCAAGGCCAGACCACGCAGAGGCACTTTGATGAAGCAGAGGAAGGGACTTTCTAAACCTCCTCGCTGGTGGTGGATCCTTCATCACCCCAACACCAAAGGGATTCTTTAAAAACCACCCAGTGCCTGAGCTGGAATCTAGACAATTAGAAGTGCAGCCCTGCAGCCCAGCCTTTGTCCACGGGACAGGGCCCTGGGTGGACGCAGGACATCTCCGTGGTCTCCAGGCTACAGAACTTTGGGCAAACCCTCTCCCTTTCTCACCCTCTATCTGCCCAACATACCAGCTGTGGGAGGCTGGACAAAAGAGTGAATCTCTTTGAACCCCAGTTTCCTCCTCTGTAAAGTGGGGATAAAATTGGTTTACCCTATGAGGAGTTAATATATGCTCACAGCGGATGATGTGAGAACTAGAAGTGAATTCGTATAAACTGTTTAGAACAGAGCCTGGCACATGGTTAGTGCTAAATAAATGCTAGTTGTTATTGCTGTCATTATTACCAATGGATGCTTTCAGCGCAAGCATTCTATCATTTCTGTACTTGCGGGGGAGGAATTGTGTCAATTTCTGGACTCCCATTATTACAGACTCATGAACTTGTTGACGTCCAGTTGGGCTGGCTCCTTCCTCCAGGGAGACCCTCCTAACACAGATTCTTCCAGGGAAAGAAGTGGAAAGAAGGACTTTGTCGCCCAAGGGCAAGAGCCAGGGAAGAGTTCCCACTGCCCTTCCAAGGCAACTGATTCAGAGAAATCCATTTGTCTTCACTGAAGAAAGGCCGGTGGGAATTTCCAGAGAGCTCAGCTTGCCTTGTGGTTTCAGGAAAGAACAATTTTAGTCCTTTCAGAGATGCTGGGTTGCATCAACTCGGGCAGCCAGGAGTTGGGGCAGGTCCCTGGAGGTCCTGCTTCAATGGACAATAAAATTGGCCTGCAACAAGCAGGAATATGCCTGTGTCCCCTTCCTGGACACAGACAAGGCCTTTGGAAGTTTATTCTTTAGTAACCATTTCCTCAGGGGTGCAAAAGGAGCTAGATCCTGGGCCACAAGCTCTGTCCTCAGGGCACTCTGATCTCAAAGACAATCTGAGCTCCACATATGATAAGGGCAGGAGTGCTTCTCCAGGCTAAGCCACCCACTCCTGCAATCAGGAACCTGGATTGACAACATCTAAGGACACCCCTGACCCAGGGCCAGTGTTTATTATTGACTAAGCTCTCTCCAAGGGGCAAAGACATGACATGCTTCTAATCATTTAATTCTCATACACCCCTATAAGCTCTTATTAACCCCATTTAACAGAAGAGAAAGAAAAGTGAAGTCACTTAGCTAAGATCAAACAGGTAGGAAAGGGTCACAGTCATGACTGGAACTCAGGTCTGTCTGGATATAAAGTTCAGCTGCTTAATCACCACAGCATGCTGGACAACGCCTTGGGAGTATTCCAGGCCATAACACACAGACAAACTCAAATTTGATGACTCAAGGACAAGCCACCACAGAACAAGGGGTCTTTGCTTTATAAATTTTGCCATTGAGTAGCCCAGTCATTCCTTCCTTTGCTCATTCACTGAACATAAGGTTAAGGGATTTTGGATGTGGTGAGTCCAATTTCCCAGTATCCCTCAGCTGTCTGCTTGGGTGGTCCTTCTTGGGACCTGACTTAAATCTCCCCCATGGTTCTGAGTAAGTCAATTAGCACTGTTGGCTGAGCACCTATTATGCACCCAGCACAGTGCTGGGCCCCAAGGAGGGAGAGAGGATCTGGACTTGGTATAGCAGACACTGAGATGACCCTTGGCTGGGGAAGGGAGAAATAAGCCTGACTTTGGCTATGAAGAGTCCAATGAAGGGAGACTCATCAATTCCAAGTGTCTAAAGAACAGGGCCTAAGTTCTAGCCAGGAGACAAGAGATAGGGTCAGCAGAGTGCCTTAAGTGTAACAGAAACAGATCTTGGTTTGAATTTAATGTCTGGGTGACCTTCAACACATGATCACCTGATCTCTTAGCTTCAGTTTCCCTATCTACAAAATAGGGCTATCAGCAGAATAAGATTTTTTTTTTTCTTCAACTTTTATTTGAAGTTCTGAGGTATATGTGCAGATCTGCAGGTTTGCCACATAGGTCAACAGGTACCATGGTGGTTTGCTGCACAGATATACCCATCATCTAGGTATTAAGCCCAGGATCCATTAGCTATTCTTCCTGATGCTCTCCCTCCCCACCACCCCACAAAAAGATTCTTTTTTTCCCTTTTTCTTTTATTTTGAGATGGAGTTTCACTCTTGTTGCCCAGGCTGGAGTGCAATGGAGTGATCTCAGCTCACTGCAACCTTTGCCTCCTGGGTTCAAATGATTCTTCTGCCTCAGGCTCCCAAGTAGCTGGGATTACAGGCGTGTACCACCACGCCCAGCTAATTTTGTATTTTTAGTAGAGGTAGGAGTTTCACCCTGTTGGCCAGGCTGGTTTCCAAGTCCTGACCTCAGGTGATCCGCCCGCCTCGGCCTCCCAAAATGTTGGGATTACAGGCCTGAGCCACTCCACCCGGCCTCCAAAAGGATTCTTAATAGAGGATTTAGAATGACATGCTCTTGCAGTGCTCTGCATGGACTTGGCAGGCAGTAAAAACTTAGTAAAATTATTGTAGCCTTTGTGGTCTGCAGCAACTGCACCCAATTCTAGTTCCACAGCAAAACTATTTTTTTGAAGGGCCCCAACCAAGCATCAAACTCTCTAGCAGGGTAGGGATGGGCAAGGTAGAGGCCAAATGTTTTATACTCAGCAGGGGATTTTAAGTAGGCTTGGGGCAAGGAAGCCTGGGCGCGAGCTCTCGTTGTACCTCTTTGAGCCTTTGCTCCTGGCCTGTCTCCATCTGTACAGAATAATCTCTGAGCAAACCCTGGTAGGTCTTTCTGGAAGTTCTCTGCTGCCCCCTGGTGGACAAGGGAAGTTCACACCTCAGTGCAGTTCCAGCTATGTGTGGAGTCCTTAGCTGGAGCGCACGCGGTACCAAGTGCCTATGATGACAGGAGTCCTACAAATCTACACATTTGGGGTGCATTTTCACAAGTGACCCTCATTCAGTTATTATTTCAACTCTGAAGCCATGAAGGGAAAGGACTGCCCTATTGTTCCCCAGCAAGCTACAAGGACTAGGACTCAAGTCTCTGGGAGGATTTGCTCTTTGGGACGGAGGTGTGGGGATGAGTAGCGATGCCTAGAAATCACAGGGCAGTGAGAACACCCCTCCACGCCACTGGTCATGGAGTTATGGGTGGTGTGCACCTCCTGCCACGCCATGGGGACCCTGAGTGGACAGGCTGTGACACGAGGCCGTGGAAACTGAACAAGGTCAGACATTGGAGGCAAGGCCTCCTGTCACGGAGAAAGTCACCTTATCATTCCACCATTGGCAGAGGAGGACTCAAACCTTGACCACACCCTCTGGTCTGAGTCCCAGTCAATGTCCCCGATGTCCCTGCAGGTCCAGTCACCAGGTCCTAGTGCCCTGGCCTGGCCCCTTCCTTTTTCCTGGAAAACCTCCTAAGGAGTTACTTTCCTGGGTCTCCTGCTTACGCTACCTCCTGATGGATCTCTCCCGATTACTTATGTGGTTGGCCTTGACTTCTGAAAACTCGCCAGCGCCCCCCCCCCCCCCGTGTACTCCCAAACAACACCCCTTGGCCCGGCAACAAGGTCCCACCTACTGGACCTCAGCCACCTCCCCACCCTCCTCACCACTCCCTTCTGTCCCCAAGCTCCAGACCTGTGGATTTATTTTTATTTTCTGGATTCCAAATGCATCTCTCTCCCTCTGTTTTCTTCCTCTAAGCCTTTGCAATTGCTGTTCCCTGTGCCTGAAACCCACTCCCGTCCCCCTGCACCCCACCCCACCCCCCCGCCGTGCGCTGTTGTCTGGCTGACTCCTACTCTTGGGTTCTGACTCCCTTGTCCTGGCCTCTGCTTCCCCGATCACTGAAGCAAACATCCTGTCTCATCGTCTTCTCACCTTGTCTGTTTCCCAATCCCAGGCCTTGAGGAAGCTCCGGGAGGCCTGTCATATGTCCATCCTTTCCCTAGCACCAAACAAGGAGTGCGTATTTGGCAAAAGAATAAGTAGACACAAGAATAAATGATGAGGGGAGAGCCTGGGTGCTACAGTCAGGCCTTTCTGGCCCCAACTCAGCCACACACTGGGTGACCTTGACGAAGTCCCATCCCCTCCCTGAGTCCCAGTATGTGCATCTGAAAATTGAGGTCTCTATTCCATATTGCACTGGGCACCCCTGAGGCTCTGAGGTCTCCTGCGAGGGGCGAGACCCTCCCCCACAACCAAATGGTTTCAGAACCTAGCAATTCCCGTGGACTCTTAGACCCCTGGGCCTCCTAGGAGGGCAGGGACCCCAAAGGCTCCATCCTCCTACCCCAGCAGCCAGAAGGGAAAGGGGGCAGAAGCTCTCTGACCACTGTTGGTCACAACCTCGTGTCCCAAGGTTAATTTTTAAAAAGCAGTCAAAAGTCCAAGTGGCCCTTGGCAGCATTTACTCTCTGAGTTTGCTCTGGTTAATAATCTCAGGAGCACAAACATTCCTGGAGGCAGGAGAAGAGATCAACGTCCTGGACTTCTCCTCTGGGCTTCTCCCCACCCCCAGGAGAGGCTGTGCAACTGAATGAACAGCCCTGTCCAAGAGAGGCTAGGACTGGGGCTCTGAACACACCTGCGCATCTCAGGCTTCCCACCTGGACGATGGGCCTGATAACCCTAGTCGTGCCGGCCCAACATGAAGGTCAGCGAGCCATCTTCATGCACTGTAAGCAGGCTTAGTAGGATGACTTTATTCCTATTAGTGGTTCATTGTTATTTATTCTTATACCAGGCCTGCCTCCTCCAAAGACAGACACCCTGAGCCACCACACAGGTAAGGCAGTGGACAGTTTATAGAACACTTCCTCACACATTGTCTCTCTTGGCCTCTTGACAGAACAAGAACTGTTTTCTTCAGTTCACAGATTAGGAAAGTGGTCTTTAGCGAGGGAACGCCACCCCCAACGTCACGCAGAAAGAGGAGAAGTTGGGGGTTTACCACCTCCTTGCTACCATCATTAACCAAAACCTCAAAGATTGAGAAACTTTGTGAACACAAGGAACAGGAAGATGACTGTCCCAGAAAGCTAAACCAAGACAGTAACTGTGCTTAAACTTACATCATGGCTTTGAGCTTCCTAGCAGCCAAAGCAAGAAGGGAATGCAATCACTGGCCAAGGTTAGGGTGACGGAGCAAAGGAAACACATTTATGAATAGAAGCACGCTTGTTCTGGATACCAGTGAAACAGGGATGTACTGACTGAACGTTACAGAAGAGACATGATGCACCATTTGTTTCTGCACTGACTACATGGGGGAATCCTTCGATTCTCACATAAGCAGGGGTCTTATTCTTGGGACTGCCTGCCTGAAGGGGTCATTCCCAGCTCTAGCAGAGAGGTGGCTGAGAGTATGGAATGTTCCAGGCCAAGAGCAGGGAGGAAGTAAGGACAGTAGCTTTGACCACTGGAGAAGGGAAATTAATAGGCCTGTGGTATTGCTGGCAAGAGTGTGAGCACACAGACAACTGACCTGGGTTTTAAAAAGTTCTCATTTAAAATCTTAAATGTAGGCTGGGAGCAGTGGCTCACGCCTGTAATCCCAGCACTTTGGGAGGCTGAGGAGAGCGGATTACCCAAGGTCAGGAGTTAAAGACATCCTGGCCAACATGATGAAACCCTGTCTGTACTAAAAATACAAAAATTAGCCGGGTGTGGTGGCGGGCACCTGTAATCTCAGCTACTTGGGAGGCTGAGGCACAAGAATTGCTCGAGTCCAGAAGGCGGAGGTTGCAGTAAGCTGAGATCGCACCACTGCACTCCAGCCTGGACGACAAGAGTGAAACTCCGTCTCAAAAAAATAATAATAAAAATAAATAAATAAATAAATAAAACCTTAAGTTTAATAACTACCGTATTAGTTTCCTAGGGCTGCTACGAAATATGTCTTCTCCCAGCACTGGAGGTCAGACACCTGAGTCCAAGTTTTCAGCAGAGCCACGTTCCCTTTGAAGGCTCTGGGGGAAAATCCTTCCTTGCCTTTTGCTAGCTTTTGGTGGCTGCCATCAATCCGTGGTGATCTTTGACTTGTAGCTGCATCCCTCCCATCTCTGCCTCCGGCTTCACGGCACATCTTCCTTATGCTTCTCTCTGTGTCCCTGTGTCTGAGTCTCCCTTGCCATTCTTTTATAAAGATACCGGTCATTGGATTTAGAACCCCTGTCATCCAGTTCAATCTCATCTAACTAATCACATCTGCAAATCAGGTTCCTTCTGCGGTTCGGGATGCACATGGATTTTGGAGGGGGTACTGTTCAACCCGCCACAAACACTCAGCTCTTATTCTATGCTGGGTACTGTCCTAGCACATTGCAGGTGCCCACTCAACAATGCTAGGAGCTAGGAGCTATTATGATCCCCATTTACAGATGAGGAAACCAAGGCACTGAGAGGCAAAGTGACTTGCCCAAGGTCACACAGCAGTGAGTGCCACTGTAGGCTGCTTGGCTCCCACGTCCATGGTCTCAACCGCGCCTTTCCCAGCTACTCCACTCCCGGCTGAGGGATTCTGGGTAGGTCGCTTCACTCTTGGAGACTCAACTCCTCTGTCTGTAAAGGGGACAAATAGCGCCTACTTCATAAGCTTGTTGTGGGGATTCCCTGGAAGCCCGTGGCACGTGTAAAGTGCCTGGTACACAGCCAGCACAGAGTAGGTGCTTAGTGAATGGAAGCTCGTAACAGTCATCATTCTTAATGTCTCTATTATTTGCAAAGGCTAGGACAAGCCTGGGGGCTGGAGAAGGAAATCTGGGGACAGGATACCTGGATTCTGGGCTTGGCTCTGCCCATAGACTTCCCTGAGGTCTCTGGCAAGCCACTTCCTCTCCTTGGGCCTCAGTTTTTTCCTGTGAGAAATGGGCCCAATCAGCCTTGACCTGCTGGCTCACAGGGCTGTGAGGTCCAGATGGTATGACTCAGCAGAAAGGCCAGGTCACTCCCCATCCTCGCATGACCCCGGTGACAGGTAGGGAATCTGAGGGGGACTTTTGGGGGGGCGGAGCCCAACCCTGGTGCCCCAGGGCCCTATTGCTTGACCAATGCCTCTTCTGAAGCAGCCATCCCGGCCTCTTGGTACTGTTGACCCCAGCCAGGCTACAGGGATCGATCGGAGCTGGCCTTGGGGCTGTAATTGGCCCCAGCCGAGCAGGGCAAACACTGAGGTCACCGACAAGCCACAGGCCCCTTCCCCAGCCTCAGTTCACAGCTACCCTGGGCAGGGAGGCAGTGGCCCTTCTGTTGCTAGACCGAGCCTGTGGGATACACCAAGGCAGAGGAGCCTAGAGCCATGAGGAGCCTCGGGGCCCTGCTCTTGCTGCTGAGCGCCTGCCTGGTAGTGAGTGCCGGCCCTGTGCCGACGCCACCTGACAACATCCAAGTGCAGGAAAACTTCAACGTCTCTCGGGTGAGGCTGCTGCTGTCTGTGGTGGGGTGGATGTGGTGGGGTGGCTGTGGTGATGGGGACTCCAGGCAGATGGGCCCTGCTGAGCAAGTGCTGCCTGTCTTGGGGTCTCAGGCTTCTACTCAGATCATCTGGGATTATGGGATCCTTTGAAGGGACAACTCTATCCCCTGCCATTCTGTGGGCCTCTTGGCTGACATTCTATGAGTCAAACATCCTCACCTTCTGCACTGTCCTCGTGGGCTCCAAGGGGAATCCTTGTGTTAATGGGAACCCACTCCAGAGAAGGCTTTGTCCTGCCTGCCACTACTCTGCAGCCCCCGTGCAGGCATCTAGCTTTGCCCAGACCTCTCTGCCCACCCCACTCCCAGCCCTTCCTTCTCTAATGACTCCCCTCTCCCTGTAGCATCTTTCCCTTAGCTCTTCCTGCATCCCCTGCCACATCCGGCCTGACTGCGGACAGACACCTGGGGTGGCACGGGGTGGACATGTGGCCAGCAGCTTTCGGGTTGGGTATGTGGGGCTTATGGGAAGAGGTGGAGCAGGACAGAGAATGGGGTTGGGGGACATTCAGAGGCTTGGGCACACGGAGAGACCTGGACTGGGGCAGGACACTCTCCTGCGAGTGTGGAGTGCCAGAGCTGCCTTCCAACCCCCACTCTACCCTAAATCCCGGGGTGGCTTTGAGCAGACCCTTGCCCATCTTCGGTTCAGTCTCCATGTCTGTATAAAGGATGTCAGAACCTTCTAGCTGTGGTGTCGTGTGAGTTTTGTTTACTTTTAGGGATAAGGAAAGGTCGTGGCAGAGGGGCAATGAGAAGCAGGTCCCTGTGGCAGTCTGGGACACAAAGGACGTGGGGCACATTGACCTGTTCTGCAGGAGCCTGAGGGCTCCTTTAGCTGTCCTGTGCGCTTTCAGGAGGAAGAGGCAGCAGGCCTGTCCTGAATGACCCCATCGTGTTCATCACACTTCTGAAATACTTCCTAACATGGGTTTGTGGGCTGCCTTGCGAGGTGGGGCTACCCCATCACTGAAAGAGTAAAAGACAGGACTCCAGTTCTTGGGGAGCAGTGGTTGATGAAGCTATGGAAAGATCCCACATCTCGATAAAGTAAGCCCTTCTGCAGGGCAGGTTGGGACCCCAGTTGCACACCTGCTTCTCCGGGCTCGCTGTGATGCCTGGAACTCCACTCTTAGGGATCTGTCCTCCCTTGAAGGTGTGTGGCCTCTGATTAGTCATAAGACATTATCCCTTAAAAGGATAAGTCATCTCGAGGAAAAGGAGGAGAAGGAGGAGGAGGGGGAGGAGGAGGAGGAGGAGGGGGAAGAGGAGGAGGTGGTGGAGGGCAGGGAGCAGATGTCAGCCAGGTCTGCTTTGAGGTCTGAGACTGGTGCAGACCCCCAGAGCTCGCCTGCCTCCTAGATCTATGGGAAGTGGTACAACCTGGCCATCGGTTCCACCTGCCCCTGGCTGAAGAAGATCATGGACAGGATGACAGTGAGCACGCTGGTGCTGGGAGAAGGCGCTACAGAGGCGGAGATCAGCATGACCAGCACTCGCTGGCGGTGAGCATTGGGGTAGGGCCAGAAAGCTGAGAGAGACCAAGAGACCCACAACCTTCCCAGCCCCGTCCATCCTGGGAAGTTGCAGATGTCTGCTTCCAGCCAGGACCTTCCTGCTGAACCCCAGATCCCTCTACTCTCCTCCACCAGGACCGCCCTTTTCAGGTGTCCTATCTATTCCCTGAGGGCAGTGTGGCCCAGCACTGTGCCTGTTCTGCAAACTGCTCCTCCCCCTTGGGCACTCCTTAGCCCAGTGTGGGCACTTCAACTCCCCAGGGTCCCAACCTGGGAACTGGGCTCCTCTCTCCCCTGTCACCCATCATCAAGTCCTGCCCATTGTCCTCCTAAATCCCCCCAACCTGCTCACTTCTCCCTTCTCCACTGCCACCACCCTGGTCCAAGCCACCTCTCTTTCTTTCCTGGTTGTCTGCCACAACCTCTCTACTCTTTCCCCATCTCTGATCTCCACCCTTCCACCCCATCCACTCTTCACCCAGTAGCCAGAAAGACCTTTTGAAAACTCAAATCTGCTCGAGACCCTTCCATGACTCCCCACTGCCCTGGGAGTAAGATTCAAACCCTTGATGTGGCTTTCCAGGGCCCTCCCAGAACCCAGAACTCCCTGCCACACACTCTGCCATGTACTCTGAGTCTACCCATGTGGACCTTCTTTCGGTTCTGGAACTCTCACGCCTCCAGGTCCTTGCGCCTGATGTTCCTTTTACTGGGAGCACTTCTCCTCACTTCCCTGGGCTAATTAATTCCTGTGGATTCTTCGGAACTCAGGCTTCATGTCACCTCCTCCAGGAAACCCTCCCAGACACCCAGGTTCAGGTTACCGGCCCTTCTTTGTGCCGGAAGAGCACCTCACACATCCCCCCATGTGGTACTTCTCCCACTGACTGCATCTGCCTCTCGCCTGCCTGCCTGACCCACTCAATTGCAAGCTCCAGGAACCCCAGGGGATGGGGTCTGTTTTGCGCTCTTATGTATCCCTGGCATGTAGCACGGGGCTTGCCACATAGGTGCTGCCCAATAAGTGTCCATTGGATAAATAGTGCTCATTGTAGCAATAATAGCTAATACATATATAGTGCTTCCTCCAAGTTCTTTACATATGTGTCAGTTGATCCTCACACTAACCATGTGAGGTAGAAACTATCATGATCCCCATTTTATAAATGAGAAAACTGGGGCAAGAGAGACACAGAACAATACATGGATGAGTGCAGGAATTCATCACTCCAGCTCCTCCTGCGTCAGTATAATGTGTAGATTTGATTAAGGAAGGCGGTTTCAGTGCTGGCTTTGCCAGCAGGATGGCACGGATTGGTTTCTTCTTCTCTGTCCCTCCGTCATATGGAAAATGGGAGTCTCTCAGGGCTAGTGTGAGGATTAAATAAGACCTTTGGAGATGTTCATTTCCAAATTAGAAAGCAAACAAAACCACACAAACAAAAAGACTCCCCAAAACCAAGGCATTTGGAAAGAGCCCTGCAGGAGGGTTGAGTGTCAGGACGATGATCTCTACCGGGAGTGACCTTCCTTTTGATTTGTTCATTTCTAGGAAAGGTGTTTGTGAGGAGATGTCTGGAGCTTATGAGAAAACAGATACTGACGGGAAGTTTCTCTATCACAAATCCAGTAAGTGGAGTGGAAGACATGCACACTCTCTCCTTTGCTTGAAAATACCTTGATGTCCTCAGCTCCCCCTGCCTCTGTAACCGTTCCTCCCATTTAGCTGAGATGTCATCTAGCCTTCCCCCAAACAACTCCTCCTCTTCCTCCTCCTTCTCCTCCTCTCCTCCTCCCCTTCCCTCTCTCCTTCCCTGCCCCCCTGCTGCCCATGCCCGGAGTAGGGTGATGGTGCTGATTTCACCAGCCTTCATGTTTTCTTAGGCACCTCCTATCAGTTGATAAAAATTTAGTAAGCATCTACCATGTACAGTGGGCATGATGCAAAGTGAGAGAGGAATTTGGACATGAATTTATTTGTTAGTTCAGACAATGTTTATTGAATATGCTCTATGTGCCAAACAATTGTGTTAGGGCTGAACTTATGAATGTTTGGCTGGATAGATGGATGAAAGAAGAAATGATTGGTAACTGAATATATGTAAAGAATAAATGAGTCAATCAGTCAGTTGCCTAATAGGTAAATTGATGGAGTGATAAGGGAAAGAAGGAAGGAAGGAAAGAAGGAAGGAAGGGAGATGGATTGATGTATGGAGAGGATAGATGGATTGAGTGATGGTGGATGAATTAATATGAGTACATGGAGGATATAGATGGGTGAATAGGGAGAGACTGAATATGGATGAATTGATAAATGGAGATATGGAAGGCACGGGTGGATAGATGGATGGATGAGGAGATGATGTGTGAGTAAACAGGTGACAGACCTCCAGCTAGAACAGTCTTCTGACTACTGATCCCTTTGGTCTGCCTGCACCTCCCATGCAGAATGGAATATAACCATGGAGTCCTATGTGGTCCACACCAACTATGATGAGTACGCCATTTTCCTGACCAAGAAATTCAGCCGCCGTCATGGACCCACCATTACTGCCAAGCTCTACGGTAATGGCTTATTACTAGATGTGCCCACTGGAGTTAAGGGTGGGAGGACATTGATTTATGGACAGTGGAGTGGGTAAGGGCAGGGAGTTTTGCTTTTTCTTTCTGACAAAACTCCAGTTTGGAGAAAGGTACAATCATTGAGTCTCCCTGGAGGAGGTGAAATTCCCTTTTTTTGATCTCTAAAATTCCAGGCCCAGAGAATTACACAGCCTCCAGGCCCTTAAAAGAACCAGTGGGGGCTGGGGGCTGTGGCTCACACCTGTAATCCCAACACTTTGAGAGGCCAGGCAAGAGGATTGCTTGAGGCCAGGAGTTTGAGACCACCTTGGGCAATATACTGAGACTGCATCTCTACGAAAAATTAAATAATTAGCTGGGCATAGTGCATGTGCCTGCAGTTCCAGCTACTCAGGAGGCTTAGGCAGGAGGGTCACTTGAGCTCAGGAATTTGAGGCTGCAGTGAGCCGTGATTGGGCCACTGCATTTCAGCCTGGGCAACAGAGCAAGACCCTGTCTCAAAAAAAAAAAAAAAAAAAAAAAAGGGATCGAGATCGAGACCATCCTGGCTAACACGGTAAAATCCCGTCTCTACTAAAAATACAAAAAAACTAGCTGGGCATGGTGGTGGGCGCCTGTGGTCCCAGCTATTCGGGACGCTGAGGCAGGAGAATGGTGTCAACACGGGAGGCGGAACTTGCAGTGAGCCGAGATCGCGCCACTGCACTCCAGCCTGGGTGGCAGAGGGAGACTCCGTCTCAAAAAAAAAAAAAAGGGGGGGGGGAAGAGTCCTCCGTGGGGACTCAGGAGACCTGGGTGGGAACCTAGGCAGGCCCTTCTTCCTCTTGGGAGCCTGTCTTTCCCTAAGTGTATCGAATAGATTCAACTGCATCAATAGTTTTCAAATTTTCCATAAGGGAAAATCACTGGGCAAAATCATTTCAGGCCCTTCCACTCCAGGCACCTGGTGGTTCTAGGTGTCTCCTCTGCTTCCTCCTTGCAGGGCGGAAGCCGCAGCTGAGGGAAACCCTCCTGCAGGACTTCAGAGTGGTTGCCCAGGGTGTGGGCATCCCTGAGGACTCCATCTTCACCATGGCTGACCGAGGTACATAGCAACCCCCTACCTCAATATCCTGTCCCCTCTTCATCCCTTGTGGGCCCCAGAGACCATCCCAGCCCCTGGGTCCTTACTATAATCCTCTGAGATAAAGAGGGGCCACAGCCTCCCCTCTGTAGTGAATCGGGAAGCCAATGGATTTGCTCCAAGTCTCACAGCTTATTCTTAGCAGAGCTTAGACTAGAACCCGTTCAGTGTTCATTCTACTGTCATGTGTCTCAGGGAGGTTGTAGCCAGAATCCATAGATACCTCTTCGGAGGCAAATAGTTTTGGGACTAAGAGGATGGGCTCAGGAATCAGAGTGTTACAGGATCCTTGGGGCATTGCTTTTCTGGCTGTAAACCTCTGTGGCTGGTGGTGCCTTTGCCTGAGTTTTGCTTGGGTCTGCTGGGCTTGTTCCACCCACTTGGCCTGGTAGATTATGCTATGCTTGGCTCATGCTACTGGCCTGGATCCCACACCTACAAGGGAGACTGCGACTCAGGCATGAAGCGGCAAGGCGTGTATGAGTGAGCGTGGGGTCCAGCCACTATAGTCAGACATGCTGGCTGCTGCCATGGGGTGGGCAGCTCCAGGTGCTGGCATGGGTGCCAGCACTCTGTAAGGGTGTGGCTGGACCAGGTGTACCACAAGCAGATTTCTCAGCTGGCACCAGGGAATGGAGTGGTGCCTGGAAGCTTGGAGATGCCAGGAACTGCAGGGCCCCAAAGAGGGAGTCACAGTCCTGGCTCGGGGAGCTCCCAAGTCTGGGCTCCCCAAAGGACCACAGCATTTCTCTCCTTCTCTTCACCTGCAATGTGGTGAGCAAGGGGCATGTTTCAGCCCTGTTTGTGTTACAGTTAGCCTTGCCATTTGATGGGTCCTAAGCTCTTGTCCCGTGACCAGAAAGAATGAGGTATGCAGACAAATGCAGGGTGAGCGAGATGAAGGGGAGCTTTACTGAGCAACAGAACAGCTTGGAGGGGACCTGGGTGGGCAGCTCCTTTCTGCAGCCAGGCTGTTCTGATGAGTGTTCAGTTCCTAGCAGAGCGGAGACCCGGGAATGGGAAGCTCCTCTCTGCAGGCAGGTCATCTGCTGAGGCTGCAGCTCTCAGCAGAGAGGAGGCCCTAGAGTGGGTGTCTCCTCTCTGCAGGCAGGTCATCCCATTGTCTCCCCTTGTCTCTCTGTCCTCTCTTTGAATCTGGCTGAGCCTGGGGTTTTCATCTCTGTCCTTTTCCTCAAGTCTGGCTGAGTCTGGGATTTCTATGGGCGCTCTGTGTGCAAGTTTGTACTGACTGGCCCATGGGCAGCCATGGGTAGGCCCAGGGAAAAGCACCACAAGTTCCCCATCTGGTTCATGGGACTGGTGGCCCAGCCCCCAGGCTTCAGGCCCTTCCCGGCTTGAAGGTGGGGCTTCACCGGGGACCAGCCTCCTTCCACTCAGGAGCCTGTCTGCCTTCTGCTGCTATTCATGGCACCCAGGCTATTCATACCAAGGGGCGCCTCCAGGCCAGTGCCAGCTGCCATCAGCCCCCACTTGGCCTTCCTCTCATGCTTGTTGACACCCAAAGTCTGGAGGGGGCTGAGGCAACCGGGGAGCTGGCATGTCAGCACTGCCCTGAGCGTGTGCACACCTGTCCAGGCTTCAGCAGCACCCTGGCTCAGACCTGCTCTTGCTCCAAGATAAAGCAGGCACCAACAGCAGGGAGAAGCCAGGCAGTGGGAGCAGTCATCCTGGAGTCTGCGGTGGGCAGGGGACCTTCCTGGGCCTCTGAGAGTGCAGACATGCCTGGGTCCACAGCCACAGCAGCGCAGCTGCTGCTGCACCTGGGGAGCTCCTGCCCCACCAACTCAGAAGGGGCAGGGCTCCCACTAGTGCCCAGCTCTCACCAGCTCAATGGGGTGTGCAGCCCCAGCCGCACCCCCTTGCAGCCTGGGGCAGGGGCTGTTGGTGGGCCCAGACCGGTGTCTAGGGCTGGGGTGACATCGTGACACGCTCCCTCCATGGCCGCAGCACTCAGGGATGGCCTGAGGCTCCCCTTGCCTGGCTCGCAGCCCTGCCCAAAGGGTGCCTCCAGGAGTGGATTGTAGGCCCCAGGCCCAGCCATCCAGAGTGTCAGGCTTGGCGGTCACCCCAATGTGGGGTGGACCCTGGGGACATGGCCCCCGGTGGCTTCACACAGAGCCTCCTCCCGAGGCACAGGAACCCGGTGCCCTCAGTGGGGTGGGCCTGGTGGCTGCACCACTGGCTGGGTCCCTGAAGTGGGTGCCACTCCCATTTCCTCCCCCAGGCCCCCGAAGCATAGCCCCAGCTCCACACCCCAGGCCCAGCCCTGTGCTCTGTGTGCAAGCACAGCAATGCCCTGGGCCCAATTCTGCCCCAGGCGCCCTCTCTGCCCAATTGTATTGCTCCCCTGCTGGCAGGTGACTCAGCCCAGCCCCACTGTGACGGCCCCCAGGGTGGCAGGCTCCAGGGGCTCCCAGAGGTGGGATCCGGGGACTGTCAGCCTCCTCCCCACTACCTCTCTGCAATGATGGTGGGTGAGAAAGGCAACATGGGGCCAGGGTCTGGAGTAACAGACCCTCGTGCCTCCCTGCTGCAGCTAGTGTGATGGCAGCGGACACTCCGGATGGCCCACTGCTGCCATCAAGAGCACCTGGATTCAAACTTAACTGTGTGGCCTCTGGCTAGTCAACCTCTCAGGGCCTCATTTCCCTCATCTGTATATTGGGCATAATAACACCTTCCTTAGAAGTTGCTGTAAAAGGCAATGCAATAATAAGCACAACAGCACTGTGCTCATAAATGCTCAGTGTTAGCTCTTGCTATTCTTGCCATGATGCCGATAAAATGATGCTAGTGGGGTGGGGTGGGGTGGACAGATGGTAATGATGGTTCAGTCACCAGTCCGTTGCTTTTCCAGTGAATGGCCTTGAGCAAGCCACGCAGGCAGGACCATTCACGAAGTGGACTAAGGCATGACAAGTTCCCAGCACGGTGCTCACCAAAGAAACAAATCTGGGTCTAGGATGGCCCCTGAGCCTGGTCCTGTTATTCACTCCTCTCTCCTGCTCTGTGGCCTAGGTGAATGTGTCCCTGGGGAGCAGGAACCAGAGCCAATCTTAATCCCGGTGAGTGCCTGATCCCCCGACCCCATCCTACGCCTTCCCACCCCACTCTGCCCCAGGCATGCTGCACACTTGATCCTGCTGCAGAGGGAGGCAGAGTCATGGGGAGGGGTTGAGAGGAGGCAGTGATGGGCATGAGTGTTGAAGTCAGAATCATCTTGATTCTGCCACCTGGGCTAGTTGCCAATCCATCTGGACCTCACTTTTCTCATCTTCGAAACGGGATAATTACACTTACCTTCCAGGCTTGTGGTAGAATTTAATGACATACAGAAAAGTCCTTAGCACAGTGCCTAAAACTGTCTAAAAGAAGTACAACACTCAATAATGAAATAGTAATAATAATGAAATAATGATATTCAGTCCATGAAAATAAATCAATTGATGTTCCTAAAAATCAGCAAACCTGAGAACAAGCAGCTTCTCAAACCATCTCTTTTCCTATGTTGCCTTCTGATTTTGGGGCTTTCTTACGCTTCCCTTTTATTTTCCTGCATTTTGCCATATTGATTACACGTTCTTCATTCTCTTTTCTCTGATTATTTGGAAAATCATATATCCTATTCTACCGATGTATGTATGTACATGGGTATATGTGTGTGTATATCTATGTGTGTATATCTATGAATATATATGTTTATTTAGAAAAATATTCTTGAAAATTGCAAAACTATAAACCCCCCACAAAAAGACCAAATGTCCTTGTTCCTATGTGGAATTAACAGTTAACACATTAGGTATTTGTTCCTATATTTTAAAAGAAAATGACTATTGATCTTACAAAACTAATAAATGGTCATTATGAAGAATTAAAGGAATGTAGAAAAGTATAAAGATAAGTAAAAGTTTTTTTTTTTAAAATCTCACCACCTCAAAACTATCAGCAGTCACACAGTTTCTGGAATCTTGCTACACATATGGATAAAGGGCTTATAGAAAAAAGGACAAATGGATGATCAAATTTAGATATACTGTTATTAAGTGGGATTATGTTACAAGTGCTATTTCTAATTTTTAAAAGCATTAATTGTGGTTTTATTCGAATTTTTTGTTTAATTGAGACAGAGTCCCACTCTGTCACCCAGGCTGGAGTGCAGTGGCATGATCTTGGCTCACTTCAACCTCTGCCTCCTAGGTTCAAGTGATTCTCTTGCCTCAGCCTCCTGAGTAGCTTGGATTACAGGTGCCCACCACCATGCCTGGCTAATTTTTATTTTATTTTATTTTTTTTAGTAGAGACAGGGTTTTGCCATGTTGGCCAGGCTGGTCTCAAACTCCTGACCTCAGGAAATCCACCCACTTTCGTCTCCCGAAGTGCTGGGATTACAGGCATGAGCCACTGTGCCTGGCCTTCTGAATTTTTTCTTAAGGAAACTGAAGTGGAGTTCTTGAACTTCAAATAAATATTTATTCACAAGAGGATTTATGTCTTAAAGATTCTTCTAACGTCAAGGTGGTAAAAAGACATTAAAGAGGCTGCCATCACTGTATATTTTTAAAGAGTATATTTATTGTCTCCGTGATTTGAAAGACAGACAGGAGCACTCTCTTTGAGAGTGAAACTCTGTGGCAACTCTTCTTTCTTCTGTCTTTTTCATTGTCTAGATCGATACCATTCCCGTCTTCTCTGTCTCCATAATCCCATCTTTTAGGAGTAGTTCTCTATTTTAGTGGATTCTGTTCTTACCTTTAGGGAATATAACCACAGCTTCTCTGTTCCTGAGTTATTTATTCCTATTATTCTCTTAATTAGTGCCATTTCTTTGCCAGGTGGTGTTTTTGAGGAGGGTTCATGAGTGTTTCAGTCCATGAATTCTCCCATGTTTGAGAAGGTCTGTCAGTTTCCTTCATATTTGATGCCATTTTGCTTGTTTGCAACAATCTCGGGTCGTGTGTTCCTTCCCTTAGAACTTTGCATATGTTACCCCATTGTTCTCAAGTGCTGATTATTGCTATGAAAAAGCCCGAGACCCGTGTGATATTTCTTCTCTTTGTAGGCAATTTGTTTCTTCTGTTAAGATGCCTGGGAAAACTTTATCATTAAAATCAACATCTTAACAAAACCTGTCTTGATGTTGAAAATTCGGTATAAAAATTTATTGGGGGTTGGGCGCAGTGGCTCATTCCTGTAATCTCATCTCTTTGGGAGGCTGAGGCAGGAGGATCACTTGAGGTCCGGAGTTTGAGACCAGTCCGAGCAACATAGTGAGATTCCATCTCTACAAAAAGTGTTTGTTTTTTTATTTGTTTTTTAAATTAGCCAGCTCGGTGGGTGGCACTTGTAGTCCCAGCAACTCTGGAGGCTAAGGAGGGAGTATTGCTTGAGCCCAGCAGGAGTTCGAGGTTACAGTGAGCTATGATTGTGCCACTGCACTCTAGCCTGGGCAACAGTGAGATCTTGTCTCTATTTAAAAAAATACATCCTGGGCCAGGTGTGGTGGGTCATGACGCCTGTATAAAAATGCAAAAATTAGCCGGGTGAGGTGGCGCATGCCTGTAGTCTCAGCTACTCGGAAGGCTGAGGCAGGAGAATCGCTTGAACCGGGGAGGCAGAGGTTGCAGTGAGCTGACATCGCACCACTGCACTCCAGCCTGGGTGACAGAGCAAAACTCCGTCTCAAAATAATAATAATAATAATGATAATAATAATAATTATTATTATTATACATCCTGGAATTCAATGTTCTCTTTTCATGTACAGATTATATTTCTTCTGTGTTTGAGGGATATCTCTCTTGGTATCATTGAGTTTATTTTCCATTCCCTTTGTTGGGTTTTGCTACCTCGGGAACGCTTGTTTTAGCATCTGGGAGCATCTTTGCCTTCCACATCTACTAGTTTCTCCCCAGTTGCTTTCATGTCTTTGTCGTTTCCATCTGCATTCACTGGGATTATTACCAGCCTCTCTTCTATGATATTCATTGCATTTTTAGCAGTCATTTCCTTCTGCAGACAGTCATTTCATTCTGTTCCTTGCTATTTCTATTTCTAATTTATTCACCGGCTCTGAATTTATGTAGTTTTGGTTCTCAATTTGTTTCTGTAGGCTCGGATTTCTTCTTTTCATCTTATTCTGTTGTTTTTGCTCATGCCTGTAATCCTAGCACTCTGGGAGGCTGAGGCAGGAGGATTGCTTGAGGCCAGGAGTCACGACCAGCCTGGGAAACATAGTAAGACCCCATCTCTACACACACACACACACACACACACACACACACACAAACACGTGCGCATAAATGCATGTTCTAATTAAGTAATTCTATAGCTTGAAGGCATTGAGGAATTTCCTTCTGTTTCTTGAGTTCTGTTTTCTTCTGGTGTCACAGGTTGGGTTCCCCAGGACCAACACCTGTAGGGGAGAAAGCATGAAGGCAGGATTGGGCAGAGGAAGCAGTCGAGCTGCGATGCAGTTACAATGCCTCAGCCAACACCACAGGGACCTCTGATACTTCAGAGATGTCCCAAGATGCTGCAAAGGGGCTGAGTCCTAATACCCCTGTGTTGATCAGTCTGGGAGGTGGGCATGACCTTGGGTGAGACGACTCCTTTAGCTGCCACAGTCCCCAGGCTGACCCCTGGGAGCTGTCTGACAGCAGCACCGTCGGCGACTGAGGAAGTACATCCATTGCTGAGGGGAATCCAAGCAGTTTATGAAAGTGTCCACCACAGTCAGGCTCTTTCTCTTATTCAGGTTATTTATTTTTTTTATTCACTTCCGAAGTGGGTTTGGGTAGTTTCTGTACCATTTCTCTTCATCTTGCTCCTTCTTAGTCAGCTTTATGCAGATTTTCTGTTTGTTCTGGTACAGTGGGAAGTGCCATTTACTCCTTGGCCCTCTTCCCAATAAATATGAGCCCACTCCCACCTCCCCCCAGCCCCATCCTACTTTAGTGTAAGATCTGGGTATTTTATGTTTCATCAACTTTTGTAAAGTCCAAGGAAATGGTGGGGGTGGCGATGGGGTGAGGAGCTGCCCCGAGGTGCACGTGCGTGTCTGAATACCATCTGTGTGTTTCCTGGGGCTGCCATAACAGAGAACCACAAATGGGGAGTTAAACAACACCGATGCGCTGTCTCACAGTTCTGGAGGCCAGAAATCCAAGATCAAGTTGCTGGTAGGGTTGGTTCCTTCTGCGGGCTTCGAGAAAGTGCCGTGCCTCTCCCATGGCCTCTGGTGGTTTGCTAGCAGTCTTTGGTGTTCCCTGGCTTGTTAAAAGCATCATCCCAATTCCTGCCTTTATCTTCACAGGGAGTTCTCTATGTGTGCGAATCGCCCCTGTTTATAAGGACACCACTCATATCGGATTAGGGTCCACCCTAATAATCTCATCTTAATTTGTTGCATCTGAACAATCCGATTTCCAAATAAGGTTACATTCTGAGGTTCTGGGGGGTTAGGACCCCAGTATATGAATTTTGGGGGACACAGTTCAATCCATAACATCCTTCCTCTGCTTCTGTTTGGAAGGACTGCTGAATGTTCTGGATGGGGCCCATTATCCCTGGAGAGGGGGGGCTGGTGTGATATAATCCATCCCACAGCAACGTGTCCTGGAGCACTCAATTGCATAGCCCTGGAACTTTTACTGCTATTCCTCCCATTCCATGAACTCCATTTTTGCTTTTTACTCCTTTCTCTCCAAAAGGCATTTTCACTACTCCTCTGTCAGGAAAGGAAAGGATGGAGTGCCCCTCAATTTTCTCCTTCTGGATTTAGAAGTATTAGGAAAAATTATAAATCTGATGACATACCAGGCCTAGAGGTTGGAGGGCACAGCTGAGCCATTCTATTCAGTTCCAAAATGTCTTGTGTTTTTTTCCTTGGTTGCCAGTTTTAAAGTTTTTAGCTTTAAGTGGGACTCCTTTCTTTGTTTGAGTGATACTGATGACAATTTGGGGACTGGGGTTATGCTTTTAAACTCATTTTTTTGGCTAAATATTAGGTTTTGGGGGGAGAACTCTAGAGGAGAGTTTCAATTTGCTATTTTAATTCAGATGTCAAGTAAATCTGTATTTCTTTATCAATGTCAAGAATGAAACCACAGCTAATGACTCCCCTTGCAAAAGAGTGAAATATAGCACATTTCTATTTCCCCTGTTTCTCACCATGATTATCCTTTCAGATTTTTCCCCATACCTGTTTTTGTGGATATGATCGGAAATTGTTTACATTTTCTACCTTTATTTTTTTAAAAGAATTGTTTCTAAATATTTCCAGTAAATCACGTAACCATGTTAGCAATTATTTATTATTTAACTCTATATTTTATTGGCTTTATACCTTATCATTATTTCTTTGCCATTACATCTTTAATTTCTGGCATTTAGATTCCCTTCTCAATTGGTGGGACTATGTCTACAAGTAATTTTTTCAGGAAAGATACATGGGTGGCAAATGTCTAAATCCTTGCAAGGCTGAGAATGTCTTTCTGTGGTTTTATCATACGGCCAGTGGTTTGGATGAGTGCAGGATCCCAGGGTTACAATCTTTTCCCTCTTAAAACCCTCAGATATTGCTCTGGGGCTTCTGTCATTAAATGCTGTCATTTACTCTGAAGGCCACCAGGCTCTTTATTCTTTGTCCCTAGGAATGTCCAAGAAGGAGCTCTTCACTAATTTTGCCGGATTCCCCTTTTCCCTCTAATTGGGCAACTCGAATCTTTCTTCAACTCAAAAAAAGTTTTCTTTTATTATTTCTGTATTGATTTTCTCTCCTGGAAATCCTATTATGTGGGTTTATTTCCCATAGCATAGAAACTGCACTTCATCATCTCTATGGTGTGGTTAAATTCAACATCATTTTAATGTTCAACAATTTTCTACTTTCACATACTCATTTCCATCACTGTAGGCTCCTGTTATACGAATGTATGCTATCTTTTTTTGTTTGGTTGGTTTTGTTTTTTGGATGCATATCATCTTGAATTTCAGGGAAGGTTTAAGTGTTCTTCTGTTTCTTACTGCCATCAACCTGAATTCCAGAAGATCCAGAATATCTCCCATTTAGTGAGGGTATTTCTTCAGCCCAACCCAATTCTGGCAGCTGCAGTTTTTAACTTGTCCCACGACTTTTCTCCATTTCTCTATCCTCATCAAGGAAAGCCTATATGCCACCAGCTTAAGACTGGTCTGGAAGACAGAGAAAGTCCCTGACAGTTTTCACAGTGTTCTGTTGCCCCTGAAAAGGTGATGAGAAATTTTGAGATTACTACAGCTACCTTCTCAAGTTCCAGGTCTCACCTGTGGGCAGGGCTACTGCCTACTGGCCAGCAGTTTCCTGCTCATCTCTTCTATAATTGCCTTGGGATCCTGCCTCAGGGACTCTACACCCAGAGGCCCTCTTGACAGCTTTGGCAACCTGCCCTGCTCTGCAGTCCCCACCACCACAATAAGGAGTTAGGATCAGTTCCAGGGTCCCTTCTTTCTCTCTGGAATTTTTTTTTTTTTTTCTGCAAGCAGCTGATGATGATCTGGTCAGCACTTCCTGTAAACCAGTTGCACCTGTGCTCTGCTGTGCACCAATGCCTTCACATCTTTAGTGTGAGGGTGCTGCTCTCCCCTGGTTTCAAACTCTGGGAGATACCCTTTCTTCATTACTATATTCCTTTAGGCACTTCAACTAGAAGTTGGATATGGGGCTGTTGTCATACCTCATGGTTTTGAATTTCACTTCAGATCAGAAATCTGTCCTCTGATGCCCATTCAGGAATTCAGGTTGATACTTTTGGGAAAGCAGTCCTTTAACCAGTCTAGGAGCTGTGTTCCTACCTACACCCTGATTCCCAAAGCAAGTTGTTCATGTATATATTCCAGGGTTACAGGAGACAATAATGGTAAGGGGTCTGCAACTGCTTCTTCTCTTTCTCTCCCCCGCAGAGAGCCCGGAGGGCTGTGCTACCCCAAGAAGAGGAAGGATCAGGGGGTGGGAGACTGGTAACTGATGTCACCAAGAAAGAAGGTAATGAACACCTGCCTTTTCACCGCCCCCCACATCCCCCCCGCCATACTCCAGAAAGGAAGGGCTGACAGTTGACTCACGCTGGCTGCTGTTATCACTGCAGTCTCTTCATCTGTTAGAGACTCAAGGGCTAGACTGAGAAAAGGCAAATCAAGTACTCTGCACTCTGCCAGAGGTTGTGGGGGCAGAGAGAGGAGCAAGAAGCATGGTCCTGAGCTTGAGATCTGTCAGCTCCATGATGAGAAGCTGGTTCTTGCCCTGTCTGTATGACTGTGTGGCCTCCTAGCCTTGGTTTCCTCATCCATATTATGGGATAATAGCCTGTGGGGCTGAACGTCAGGGCTTTTGTAGAAGCAAGTTGGGGAGGGACATGGGAATGCTTTGTGCAGTTGACAGTGTTCATGAACAACTTCCTCTCCAACTTAATCAGCAAACACTGAACCCTGCTCTGCCCCAGCCCCTGTGCTGGGCACTGGGATCATATAGACCACTTGTGTCATTTTGGAACTTCTGGTCTAGTGGGGGAGGCATCCAAGGGAGAAGGTGATGGACCCAAAAGGAAGGGTCAGCTAAAGGGCTGGGGGAGCTGAGAGGTTGGTGGGGTGAAGGGATCAGGAGGACTTCATGGATAAAGGGGAAGTCACGCGGTGTCCAGGCATCCAGGTAAAGTTTTATGGAGGGTGGCATTCTAGGGGGCAAGGAACAATGGGAGCAAAGGCAGGGTGGGTGGGACTTGGTGAAAAGATCAGGCTGGCGAGTGTGGGTGCTGGTGAATATGTTATCAACTACTATTAGAGTTTGGGGGCAGACAAGACCAATACAGGGGGACAGTGAGCCTGTGGTTCACTGGTAACTCCCCATGACATGGAGTGGAACGGGCATTGGTTTTGGAGACAGGGTTTTGAATCTTAGCTCTATGTGATCCTGGGCAAGTTACTTCACCTCTCTGAGAGTCAGTTGGCTTATCTAAAAAGAGTTGATAATCCTTTTAGTGAAACTTAAATAAGATGGCACATATCAAGTGCCCAGCCTGATAATGGGTACACAGTCAACACTTGGTCAGTGCTGCTGGTCTGCCCCTCCCTAGATTCCTGCCAGCTGGGCCACTCGGCCGGTCCCTGCATGGGAATGACCAGCAGGTATTTCTATAATGGCACGTCCATGGCCTGTGAGACTTTCCAGTATGGCGGCTGCATGGGCAACGGTAACAACTTCATGACAGAGAAGGAGTGTCTGCAGACCTGCCGAACTGTGGGTGAGTGCGGGCCCCCACCCCTGTGCACTCTGCACCCTCAGGACCCTGTTCCTCCAGTAAACCACCTGTGAATTGGAAAGGTAGCTAAGATAGGGCATTCCACTGGCAGAACTCCAGGCAGTTTCCTGAAATCATAGGAATTCCACCTTTGGATGTGGAGGACCTCGGGCAAATCATTTTCTTTCTGTGGGCCTCAGTTTCCCCATCTGTCAAAAAGGGATGAGGTGTTCTAGATGAGCAGGGCCCTCTGGCTCCGCAGTCTCATGTATGTCTGATCAGCAGTCACAGGGTTTCTCATGTTCCATGCCTCTCTCCACTCCACAGCGGCCTGCAATCTCCCCATAGTCCGGGGCCCCTGCCGAGCCTTCATCCAACTCTGGGCATTTGATGCTGTCAAGGGAAAGTGCGTCCTCTTCACCTACGGGGGCTGCCAGGGCAACGGGAACAAGTTCTACTCTGAGAAGGAGTGCAGAGAGTACTGCGGTGTCCCTGGTGATGGTAGGCAGCCCTGCAGGGTGCCAGGCTGGGCTGAGGGGCTGTTGGAGTCGAGGTGGGAGAGCCCCGGGAGGAGTAGGGGTTTGGAGAGCTGAGTTCTGGACTCTGTTGTGCAGCCCATCTACTCTCTGAAATGGGGCCGAGCCTGGGGCCTTACCCCAGCTGGATTTGGGCCTTGGGGAGGTACTAGCCAGGCACTGGCAGAGGGTATGCAGGGCTGACTGAGGAGTGGTGCAGAGCTGGGTTCTAATTCTGCGCCTGCAACATTGAGCAAGTGCCAATCTGAGTGTCAGTATTCTCTTGTAAAATGGGACAAAGCACCTGCCTCCCAGCCTTCCCAGTACCTGACGCGGAGTTAGTACTCAGCTAACAGCAACTGCTACTACTAATGACGACAACGATACAATGACAGTAATAGCATTCCAGGGAACAGCAACTATTCAAGATGCTGGTGCCTTGATTTTCCCACTGGAAAATGGCACCTGCGGTAAACCAGAAGAGGAAAAAAAAAGCTGATCATTTCGTGGAATGCCCTTTGGAGATAAATCATCAGCAAGCAGAGGTTACTGGCCCCAGGCAACAGCTGCCTTCCCTCCCTTGAGTGTCCCTGCCCACAGACCCCTCCCTGAGTCTCTCTGTGTCCACAGGGGATGAGGAGCTGCTGCGCTTCTCCAACTGACAACTGGCCGGTCTGCAAGTCAGAGGATGGCCAGTGTCTGTCCAGGGGTCCTGTAGCAGGCAGCGCCAAGCAACCTGGGTTCAAATAAAAACTAAATTGTGAACTCCTGAAATTCTGTGTCCTCATTGTTCATCGTCATCACAAATGTAACAGGGTGGCGGAGGGAAGAAAAAGCCAGGGTGGGGCCATATGCAACCCCAGCTTTCCCCAGAAGTGAAAACTGCGTTGGAAACATAATAGAACTATCTTCAGTACATGACACTGGCTATGCAAATTATGAAACAAATCACAGTTCTATTTACAATAGTGTAAAATGGGATTATTTTGTTTTGTTTTAATAAGGCTAGGAAAGAAAGGAGGACGAAGCTCTGGGGACTTGTTTCTGGGAGAGGTTTGATGGGTCATCAGTGACCCAGGCTCAGAAGAAATAATTGTGCCCTGCTGTGCCCAGGGAGCTCAGGGCAGACAGCCCACAAATGCCTGAAATAATTCCCCTGTCCTTTGCTGCACCAAACACCTCCCCAAGGTTTCACTTCGGCTGCAGCCACATCCCCAGAACCAGCTGCCTGGAGCTGGAAAGCCTCAGCTGTTTCTCTGCATGGCCCTGGAGAGCCCATCCCCTGGGACCTTTCCCTGGAAGGAAAGTGCTCACTGGCCTTCACCTTGTGTCCAGTGCAACTGCTGGGCCCCTGCCCAGGGCCAGAAGCCCTCGGTCTGGGCTGGCTTCTCCTCACCCTTGGGAAAGGGAGTAGGTGGGCTGTCTAGAGCAGCCCAGGACAAACTTGGCCCAAGAACACGACTCCAGGAGGCTCCAGTGTAGACACACGGGCTTTACAAACATCTGATTTATAAATATCTCTTGCTAACTGCATCCGCCCAGAGCCCCGATGGCTGCCGTAGCTGTAGAGGGATTGGAGGCCCCAGCTTTGTGTGTTCTGAAGTGGACAGATGACCCTGGCAGAAGAAACCCAGGCAGGGCCCTACCTCCTCCTCTCTGTGGGTGACCAGCATCCTAAGGGCCGGTGGCTAGTTCAGTCCTGGGTTTGCCCCTTGTGCCCTTAGCCTGTTGGCTTGAGGGACCAGGAAGGAAGGAGGGATTCCATAGTTCTGGTTGAGGGGAGGAACCTGGAGACAAGGATTTGGGGATAAAAGCTTTGCAGTCCCCTGGGTCAGACACATCAAGACCCTCCCTTTGTCTCCCCCAACATCCAGAGTGTGGGGCTTACAGGTTCCAACAGAGAAGACTGCCTTGAGGGGCAGCATCTGTGGTCCCGGCCCAGACTTTCTGGGCAGAAGCAGGTCGGGTCAGGTGCAGGGAGACAGGCAACTGTCCAGGAGAAGTGAGAGGCCTCCGGCCTGGGACTAACAGAGGTCCTCCCATCCTGTGTCCACATCCTGTTCCTTCCACACGTGCCTCCCTTGCCAGGGCCCACCAGCCACAGCAGTTTGAAGGGGCCATGTTGAAGAGTGACATTTTGAAGAGACTTGAACTGAAAGATAAAAATGTTTAAATTGGAGGGTGTGAGCTGCAGATGCACAGGCCAGCGTCAGCTGGTGGATGGACACGTTGCTCACGAGATTTTTTTTTTAAATTTTATTTTTTTGAGACAGGGTCTTGCTCTGTCACCTAGACTGGAGTGCAGTGCCGTGATCTTGGCTCACTGAATCCTTGACTTCCTGGGCTCAGGCGATCCTCCCACCTCAGCCTCCTGAGGAGCTGGGACTACAGGCGCGTGCCACCATGCCTGGCTAATTTTTGTATTTTTGTTTTTGAGACACGGTTTCACCATGTTGCCCGGGCTAGTCTTGAACTCCTGAGCTTAAGCGATCCTCCCATCTTGGCGTCAAAAGTCTTGGGATTACAGACATGAGCCACCACGCGAGGTATTTTTTCACAGCTCTGAATTCGTCACTTGAAAACTGAGTTGCCACATAAAAATCTGGCTTTCTCAGTTCTCTTAAAAACAATTGGCATCCTGATGCCAACCATGAGCTGGGGCTTAGCAGAGATGTCCCGCGGAAGGGCCTCATCTCGTGTAACTAGCTCTGCTCGCCAACCTGCCTGGCCCAGGGGCATCTGACTCTGTGACACTTACTACAACTTTTCACTAAAAATAAATGAAAAAATCAATGTCCCCTAGCTTTTAACCCTCAGGGGTGGGATGGGGGAGCAGCACCTTGTGACCCTGAGTCTGAAGAATTCACAATGCTCATCTCAGAAGGTGCCAGGAATCTTTCTCAGCACAGTGGACACCCCTACCGTGAAGATTCACTCCATTCTTAAATAGTCTCACCTCAAATTTCTCTTTCAAAGGTGCTGGGCACACTCATTTATTTCCATTACAAAATAAATGTAGCTGCAGCTGCTTAATAGAGAAACGTCTTTTTTTCCCCTCCTTTTTAAAGCATCTTTTTTTTTTTTTTTTTTTTCAATCGAGGCCGCTCCTTCAGCTGTGAGGGCTCCCGGGCCATGCCCTGGCCTTATTTGACTGCGATGTTCAAGAGCGTGGAGGAGGATTCCTTCGGCCACAGCAGGACTCCCGACTTTTCATTGTAGGCTACATAGAAACTCCTCTATTAAACTTCAATCGTTGGCTCAGAATGTCCACATCAGCATGAAACTCGTAAGGCAGGATGGTTTTGAGGGCAGGGCTGGTGCTCCAATAGCCTCTTCATGCTGTTGTTACATGTGCGGTTTGATGAAAGTTTTTCAGGTGATCAAGCAACACATCCTCTACATTGAAGCAGAGTTGCCCACACCTGGTAAATATGGTGTCAAGCCTGGGGTGTCTGTCACTCACTCACCTGGATGGCAGGATGGCAGTTTCACCTCTTAAAGGGCTGTTCTAGCGGTGGGCCCACTAGGAGGAGTGTCACCCCCTCCTGCTCAGGCCCCAGTTTGCCTGCTGGTCTCTCTTCTCCCTTGACTTGCCTTTGGTTTGCTTCTATTCCAGAAGAGCATTGGTGTCCGCACATCTGAATGGCATCAGGCTTGGTGAGCCCACCAGGGCTGGTCTCTAGCAGCTCATGGTGGAGGGCACTGATTCCTAATTTGTTCAGAGTCCCTCTCGCCATCAGGAATTTGGCAAAACCCACAGACACTCTTCCCCAGCACATGGACGATACACACAACAGTTATAACATCACACGCACCGTTTAGGGGGCCAAAGCCACTAGGTAAAGGGGCACAGGAGCCTCGCAGATGACCGCAGGGCAGGGCCAACCTGCACATGTGCCTGAGGCACTAGACCTGGAGAATGGAGACTAAATCCATCCCTTCTTCCATGGGACAATGTTCCACAAGCCCAGGAGGGTCTCATCTTCCTCGACCATGTCCCTCCCTCATTTATCAAACACTGGCTGGGCCAGGTCTGGTGCAAGAGATAAGCTGTGAGCTCACAGGTAAGTCACTGATACCAGCATCACCACAGGTAAGTCAACAGTGTCCCGCTGGGACGGATGTGTGCTGTCACCCCAGGTGCCCTGTCTCTGGCCCATCTCCACTCACCAGTGCCCTGCAGGTGCTCTGCTCCTAACTGGCCAGTACGGCCCAACCTTGAACCCAAGAAAAAAACACCACACGCTGCATCTTCCTAAAGGTTGTTTTATTGTAAAACCATAAATACAACACTGACATGAAATCATTTAAGCAACTGATCCTCTCACCGTTAAAAGGTATCTTTTTGCCTTGGCATCAACCAACTAGGAAATAGTGCTGTAAGAATTCGGGGGGCAGGGGAGGTACTGAATCCTGGGCTGGGGCTTTTGGCGACTTAAGGAACCGAGTGGAACCTTCCTCTTCTCCCTGGGAATGTTCCACTTTTGGACAAGAACAGACAGGTAAAAACAGCAACATTAAACAGCTCAGTTTTAAATTTTATTACTTTGTAAAAATCTTTTTTTCTGTTCCTTTCCTCCATTTGACATCAGTAAAAGTTTTGAACATCATGAAACTGATTTGGCTGTAAATGGAGAAACGGTACCAAAACGAAGTGAAACAAAAACCCAAAAGGACAAACAGAAAACCCTAAATAAACCCTCAAGTTTGGTCTCGGGGGTTTACATATCACAACAAGAACCGTCAACTCAACCCCCATGCAATGTGACTCCCTGGAGAGCTGCTGGATCCACACCGATACAGGAGACCGCACACAACGTCTTTTGTTAATTAACACAGCAAGTGTGACACTAGGTAACTTTTTTTTTTTTTTTTAAATACAGTACATGGTACACAGGGTCCCCAAGATGGCCCTGCATAAACCCCTCGTGAAGACTTGAGCCAAGCACCGGCTGTTTATAAAAATATTGTGTTGCTACAAAAGTATAAATTAATGCTACCGGTATTAAGAAATATTAAACACATAAAACTTATAAGGATTAAGAAAAATATTCATTAATACCTGTAGAAAACTCTGGCCTAAAAAAGATATTTTTTTTGTGTTTGTTTTTTTGTAAATTTTTTTTTGTATTTTTTTTTTTTAAGATGACTTAAGTTTCTTGCACTCGAAGAGAGAGACACAGATGTGTCTGTGGTATTGCCTAGAACGTCTTAACTACTGAGAAAGGATGCGGGGGTACACGCACGTGGTTACTGAGTCGGGGTGGGGAGGAGGGCACCAAGGCTTTCTCAAGATTTACCTGATGTGAACGAATCACTGGCGTGAAGTTGTGGGGAAAAGAAAAAGGCTGGATCAGAAAACAACTGAAAATAATTTACGCTTCTTAAAAAATATCTCTGCTTCGGGTGGTTGTACAAAATGATTTCCTGATGCTTGGGGTCTGAATGGCCCTGGACAAGCTGCCTGGGCCAGCCCCGCCATGCGGCCCTCGCTCTCTCCTGGCTGGCGAGGCCCAGCCCCGGGTCAGTCCACGAGCTCGTTTCACCGCGTGGGATGCCGCCCACCCTGGCTGGGCGGGAGGGAAGGTCCTAGGCGGAGACCGGCTGGCACCTGGGTTGTGGGAGGAGCCCTTCCTTCCGGCTGGTCTCAGACTTCATCATCTGTGCCACCCTGGAATTCAGGAAGCGCCACAGGAATCCCAGGCCCCTGAGGTTGCGGACAAGGCTGGGCTGTGCCCCTTTAAGGAATTTTGGTTAGAAGAGTCAAGGTGCCCCCATGGGACGCACGGTTGGGCAGGGCCCTTGTGGGTCGCGATGCTAACGCCCAAATGCAAACCTAGCAAATCCTTCTCTGTACAAGAGTTGACTCTTTAAAGCGACACCCGTCGGGGGCGGGGGAATGAATATGTCAAACAGTGACCTGACAATCTTCACCCTCATTAAAGTGGGAGTGGGCGCCTCTTCCACAGAAACCACTGGGCTCCTTTGGTGAAAGCCAGGGCTCCCCCGACCACAACCCTCAAACCCAAATGAGAGAGGAAGAAAAACAACTAGTACAACGAAATCCCCCAGAAAACCCTGAAAAGGCAAAACTAGGAGGGGAACGTTAAGAGGGAAAACACTGTATCATTGGTTCACCATAACTGGCCTAGCAAACATTAGCCACAGTGAAAGGGAGGGGCCGCCTCCTTCCCAGTTCTTCCACTGGCCCAGCTGGACACAGGGGCTGGAGCAGGGCTGGCGGGGATAGGAGCTCCCACCTACTGGCTCCAGCGGATGGCTGGACCTTACTTAGTCTCTTGTTCTGTCTAAATCATCGGCCTTGTTAGGAGCCCTCCTTAAGATGCATCCCAGAGATAGAGGCATTGCCGCTGTTCCCAAGGCGAGGGCAAAGCTATGAACTTGGGGTAGCTCGCTGGGACACCTCCTCTTCCAGCATATCCATCACGATGACAAGACGAGGGGAGTGTCCCCAATGGAGCCATCTCAGCCTGCTCCAGCCACATCCCATCTTCATTTCAAACCTTCCCGATGACCCTGTGGCCCCCGGAGAGCATGTGCTATATCCCTAATGTCTCTCCAGGAGCCCACCTTCAAGGAGTCCAGCTCAAGTTCAGGCGAAGCAGGTGGCCTTGCTCAAAAATAGGGGACTCCTAAAGGCAGAGGTTCAGCTTCACAGTGGAAACACGCCTTGTAGATTTTTCCTCTGGTGTTTCTTTGAAAGTGCAGGAAATAAAGGGTCAAACTGAAAGAGAGGACTCTTACCAGCCTACACACCTGGTGGCTTCCTCGAATCCTGGAGACTCACGGCTTCTCATCTGTGTCACTGCACTGCCCTCCTGTCCTTGCCAGGAACCCTGGTACCCTTTTCCCAGCCAAAAACCAATCCCCAGACGTCAAGTGTGAAGCTGCCAAGCACGATGGTGGCGAAGCTTCCTCACTGGTGATTCGGCAGGTGGCCTCTGTGCGGCGAACCCCCAGAGATGAAGTGCGGGCAGTCTTGCTCAGGTGGCATGCGTTTTGTGTCCTGGTTACTAAATGCCATTAGAAGGAGGCCTGGCTGGCTGAGCCAGGCATCGGGAAGTGGAGAACTGTGCCAGAACAAGGGCATCCACCCATGGCCTGGATGGTACCACTGCTCTTGATGGACCTGAGATTCCTTGGGTTACTCCACTCCGAGGCACCACCCACAACGCTGCGGTTCTTGGCTTGGGCTTTGTTGGTGAAGCAAACTGACCTCAGGTGAGGGGGAAAAACTTGCCAGGTGGAGGTGTGTTTTCTCTACCTCCCCCCTTGGGTCCATGTATGTCAAAACAAAGGCCATTTCTGTCCTGGGGACCACATGGCTCGAGGCGAGTTGTCTCCACATCAGCAGGCCGCCACCTTAGGCTGCTAAGAATATGGTAGAAAGGGCCCAACTTCCTGGCCCCAGATCCCCCAAAGGCCTGTGATGGAAAACCTACAGTTGCACCTGAACTGGGAGGCAGATGACAAAATCCTTCCCAAAGTGAAGGTCAGGCTGGACACTGGGAGATGAACTGGAAGAGCCTGTCTCAATCCTTTGGCTGAACTAGAATTTGGTGAGGTGGATATTGCTGGAGATAAAGGGGCCAGTGGCTGGATCAGTGAGATCTTTGGGTTTTATTAAGCTGTTAGTTGCAGCAGGATGTGCACTCTGAGAACAGCCTGTCTGAGAAGAGGGCACCTTGGTACAGCCTTTCCTGTTGGTGACACCAGTTTCCGGAGGGAACCAGAGGTTGCAAGAGATAAATGATCATCTGCTATCTTGTTATCTAACTGGACAAGGCAGCCCAGAGGACAGCTTTCTGAGTACCTAGTGGCATTCACGTCAAACCTGCAGAGGCAAGTCAGCCCCCAAGTATTGAATTGAGGTGAAAAAGAAGGGAAAGGGAGGTAACCACCTAGGATCAAATCTCTTCCTGGAGGACAGACATCCCATGCTTCGAAGAGGAGAATGCTGAGTCCTCTAAATGCACATCTGGGCATAGTCCGATGGCTTTCCGAGAAAGTGAAATGCCTATTTTATAATCAACTGGCCCAATAATGGGGCACCACCAGCACATCTTTGCTCCAGGTAGAGGGAGGATGGGCTCCCAGGCTCTGCTCTCACCTACCACACAAACTGGGCAGCTCCTATCCTTGTGTGGGTCAAAGTGCCGGTCACGGTCCCTTCCCCAGCAGCCAAGCAAGGCTAGGGGCACCTTTTGCTGTAGGCATCTGTCGATCATCAGCAATGCTGAGCCACCTTCCAGAACACCTCCAAAGGCCCAAATGAGAAGTCTGCTATGTTTCTTTCCATATTCCCTAGGAAGTGACATGAGGTTCCTGTCTGGATTTCTCTCTGTTCCTGCTCCAGTGTGGATGGCAGCTCTTCTCTGATAGTGGGTTCAGCCCCCCAGCTGGAAATGTTGTGGAGGGAATACCTAGAAATTCTCCAGGAAAGGAAATGGCACGGTAGTTCCTGAGACCACGGCTTGCTGGAGCAAACGTGGAAATGGCCCACTTTGATCCATTTCAGTGTGTCCAAGACTCGAGGGGAGAGCTGGGTGAGTTCTCATGAGGCAAAGTGTGCAGGCTTGGCTCCCAAACACTACGCTCCAGGTCCATGATCCTAAGCCTTCATGAGGTTTGCAATCAACTTTACTCCCTGCTCCCGTCATGGACACAGGGGGAGAGGGCTGTGGTACAGTGCTTTTTGTAGTCGAGGTATCTCACAGTTGAGTAATGCTTTATTATCGGGAAGGGGTGGAGTTGACTTAGCCAACCCCAGGATGATAGAAGGTGCCTCTGCAAACAGCCTCCCGCCATGATGGTCATTCTCAGCCTGAAGCCTTAGTGTAACCACCCCATCCCATGGCTAAGGGTCACCAGGGGAGTGAGACCACCAGCACGTTATTCACTGAGAGGTGCGGTGGGGGTGCAGCACTGATTTGTGACAGAACCACCTCTTGTGAAGGGAATGGGGTGTCACTCTTGGCATCTGAACTGTGTGTGTAGAACCTAATTTGCTCACGGCTAGGGGAACAGGAGAGAAAAGCCTGAAGACATCTTTCACAGCATCGAGTCGAACATGGCCGAACGCCATCCACCCTCGGAACATCAACTGTTGGGGCCACAAGGCACCATGCTCACCGCCGTCCGGGAAGGAAGTCGGAGGTGTGAGTGGGGACCCTGGCTTCCGGGAGCCTCAGGGTCCTGGGAAGTGAGGAGAGGCTGTGGCAGGTCTGAGGTGTGGTAGATGTGACTATGGGTTGACTTCGGAGTCCCTGTGGACTGTCAGGGTCGGGGAGGGGGTGAGTAGTGTGATGCACACTGGGTACCACGCACACTGACACTCTCAGTCCCACACAAAGCGGACCAGGAGGGTAGCTCTGGCGCTTACATTCAGAACTCCCAAACCACTGCTTCCCCTACGGCCACCAAACCCCGCAGCTGTGGAACCCGTGACTCCTCCCCAACCCCTGGTCTCCAAACAGCACAGCCAAGAATCTGACCTTGGCCATTTGAATATGTGAAAACTGAACTGTACAGGGAAGGCCAAGAAAGACCGTAGGATACTGAGTATACCACTGAGATGAGCTAGTTTACAGTGTGACTTGAGGAATAAAAGGGGCAAGTAAAAAAACAAAACTCCAAAACATAAGTTATAGACATTCAGTGCCTCCTAGCAGAGTCTAAATCAAATCTGAAGAAACAAAATGAACCCCCAAACAAGGTAAAAATTGCTAAAATGTTAGGGAGAGAAATTATTAGGGAGTGGAGACAGTATCTATACTTCTCTGAAAAATGTCTTTTTCTTCTCTCTTATATTAAAAAGCAAAACGTCAGCTTTATACTCTTTAAGTCTCCTTTCCTGATTTGGGGAGATAGATAGGTGTGTTTCTAAGGCGGCTGCCCCGGGACACCCAAGGGGTATCTCAAAGGCAGCAGCTCAATGCCCTGAAGGTGAACGAGAAACAAAGTCCAGTGCAGAAACCGTCCATCTGATGCGCGTGGAGAGTCCACAGCAGAGCAGCCGAGGGCGTGTGGGGGGTGCACCATGGGATCAGGAGGGTGGGAGGGCTGGGAGAGGGTCAAGGAGGGAAAAGGGGGACTGGGGTGAAGGACAGAGAGCGTCAAGTCACTTCAGATCTCAGCTGCCTGAACATTTCACAACATCAGCTTTCTGCCAATCTGCACACCTGAAAGCGGAGTCTTCTAAAGCCCCCTTACTGAGAAAAGGAGGTGAAACATCTCCCTCTTTCCCAATCGCTCAGCTTTCCTGACACGCCCAGTTCAACGCACACCTGTCCAAGAACAGGCATGTGTACACGCACCAGGGTCGTGTGTGTGTGTGCGCGCGTGTGTGTGTGTGCGAAGTTTCTCTGGCCATGCAGATGAGCAGAGACACCCCCACACCCCCACAACCACAGCACGTGTGTTCAGACACGTGCACACACTTGTGGCTGTGTACACACCCGCACACACACACATATAAAAAAAAGCACTTAAGTTTCCAGGGGGCATTTATAATGAGGTCCACAGTGTTTAGAACTTAAATTCCTTTTCTTTGTTTGTGACAGTGTTGTGTGGTTTTTTTCTAATGTTATCTTCTCTTTTTCTTTTTTTTTTTTTCCCCGAAGTCAAGTCTTAAAGCATGTTGGATTTCAGAAACATGAGTTTATTCATATCTTCTGGACTGAGCAGCCGCCTCCGTTTGATTAGAAGCGCTTGTTCACACATATTTACACACCCGCTTCTGGCGCCCACGGCAGGAACCGCCAGGAGCCAGAAGGCGAGCTTGGCGAGTTTTGTGTGCTTTTGGGTAACGCACGACCAGTACTGGAAGAGATCAGGGGTAGCCTGGAACAGGGGCTCCTGCAGGTAATCGTACACTTCATTTTTGCCCAGCCGATCATCTTCCTGAGCTGCGGGGTTCTCGCCGGCGGCAGAGCGGGGTTTCTTGGCAGCGGGCTCGAAGTCGGCCTCCTCGGCCCAGGACTCCTTCACCTCGTTGATGAGCTCACAGACCTTGCCGATGATCTCCTCGTGCTGGTAGGGCGGCACAGGCCGCAGCTTCTGCTGCGGGTCCAGGATCATGGCCACCTTGTGGGCTGGGTGCACCTTGAAGTTCTCCTTGAGCGCCTCCAGGAAGAGGTGGCAGAGCTTGCTGACAGTGCCTGCGTCGTTGGCCTTGGCCGTGAACAGCTTCTCCAGCCTGACGTAGGTGGGCAGCACGAGCTGCAGGGTGGGCTGGCTCTCGTTGCTCAGCTCGATGACTGCCTGCTTCACCGGCGTCAGGATGGCTGCCAGGTTGCTGAGCAGGTGCTTGTTGAGGCTCTGGATGAGGTTCATCTTCTTGGCCCGGCTGTAGAACTCGCAGATCTGCTCGTAGCGCTCGTGCACCAGTAACAGTGAGTCCGTCACCGAGTTCCAGCAGGGCGGTGGCAACGTCTCCTCCAGCGACCCGAAGGTCTCCTTGGCCAGGCCCGTGGAGCCCGCCAGGTCCTCACACACGTTGAGCAGCTCGATGACCTCGTGCATGCTGCGGGCCTGCAGCGTCCGCTTGCTCAGCACGCTCTGCACCACCGAGTTCAAGGCACAGGCTGAGCAGCGAAGGCACATACCGGCCTTAGAGAAGGCGGACGTGCTCACCCGGCAATCCGTCACATACACTGTCCTGATCTCCGACATCACAAACTCCGACAGCACGTTCTGCACCCAGTGGTGCACAAGGTCGCCGCTGTCGCGAATGTCCGCACCCTTCACACCCAGCACGTAGCTCTTGATGTGGTTGCCCTCGGCCTGGTAGGCCGTGAGGATGTAGCAGGAGTCAGGGCCGACACTCTGGGAGTGGCAGGTGACACCGATGCCTAGGCAGGCATTGCTGCCCAAGGCACAGGTCACTTTCACCTTCACCTGGTTGTACATGCGTGGCAGGTGCTTCAGCGCCAGTGTGTTGAAGTTGCCCAGGATTTCAGTGACTGAGAAGGCCCCATAGCGGGCACCACTGTCTACTAAGGTCTGGGCCAACTTCAGGAACTCCTTCCCGCTGACCACGCTCAGTGCACCCAGGTCGGCACACATGACCCTCAACAGCCGCTCTGCAATGTTCTGCCGCTCCTTCTCGGGGATCATGCTGTTGGGTGTTAAACCACTGGTAGTGGCTGGCAGAGGACACAAAGAGAGATGCGATTAATTCTGGCATTCAAGGCTGCTTGGAGCGGCAGTAGCCTAATAACTCTAAACATCTAGTATTGGGAATGGCAAATAGATTTCCTCTTGCACACACATTGGTGGTGCTGGCTGCCTTTAATATGTGACGGTCTCAAGGGATAAAGTTCTATGATTGATTAGTAAGGCCTGCCATGGGCATGGGAATAGAACATACTGGTATGTATGAAACATAATTGTGGTCTATGTCATTCACCTAGACCTTTGAAGCCAACTAGTCTAATTTCTTCCTCAATATAGGAATCTCCTCTAATATGGGAATCTTCAGGGAATAAAATACATGAGATCATCATGTCAGGAAAGAGCAACCAGCAGAAATTGTGGAGAGGTGGGTTCTAGTTCTGATTCTGGCACAAACTGGTGCTTTCTGATTGCATAAAAAAGTCACCTCCTCTCCCTGGGCCTCCTTCTGCCCATCCCCTGAGTTAAGAACTCCTGCAAACAAGGTCTTAGGTGTAAAAGTGCTTTGGAAACTATCATGCACCATCTTACAACATCACAGGAAGCACAAATGGTGGGAATGGGGGGCAGAGAGGAACAATGGGAGCATAAGGGGACCCTCAGGTCCAGCCCTGCTTGGGGAGACCTACTGTTATTGGCGCTGTTCCTCTGGACCTGAGGTTTCCACTTCTCTTCTACAACAGCAGGTGGCGATCGGGACTGGTTGGAGGCGATGTTGTTTTCATTGTCAGCTGTGGGCACAAAGGGGACAGTGTGTAACCTGGAAGGGTAAGAGTCCTGTTGATGAAGAAGACAAGAACTAGAGTGTGGTGGGTAACAGCAGAATGTGGCCACTGGGACTCAGGCTTGGTTTAAAATCCTGGCTCCTCCTTAGACAACTATCTATGCTTGCAAAGCCTCATTTTCATCATTTGGAAAAACTAAGGTAATCATATGGACATTACACTATGGCTGATAGGACTAACAAGAGCGAATCCAGGAAGAGCTGAGCACAGTGTGTGGTATGGAGCAAACTCTCTGGAAATGGGAAGCACTGGATCCCAAGCCTGGCTGGGAACCCCACACCTACTCCCTCCACACAACCTCAGAGTTCTAGCTGATATACAGGGAAGGGAGTACCGGTCACACCCCCCAAGTGGCCAAAAACTCCTCATGCTCTCTCACTTCCTCAAAGTTTGCATTTTTAAAGTATATTTACTAGAAATTTTATTAAATGAACAAAACAAAACCAAAGCCATGTGTGACACAAAGTACCAAATTATCAACCCCCTCACTGTGAGACATGGAAACTGAAGCTCGGATATAAGAAAAGATCACAGAGAAAGCAGCAGCAGGGCTGGGACATAATCCCAGGTTCCCAGTTCCTGGATGTGTCCTCCACATACTTCTCTAGTTTTTGTTAATTGCACATATGCAGTTGTATCCAGTTGTAAGTAATTGGTATATGCCTATTCTCCTGGATGCATGGTTACTCCTTGACATGTTTATGGGATCAATTCTGAATAGGACATGGTCTGAGTCACATTCTTGTCACTACACATGGCCATATGTACTTCTATCATATACGATATACCACAGCTTGCTTAACCACACTCCCAAGTCCTAGGTTTCTGGCTCTGCTGTTTTCAATATTACTGTTCTGCTATGAACCTGGCTGCCTAATTGTGATCCTGTGATGTAATAATCCAGCAACATAAAGGATTCCATACCATGACCAAGTGGGATTTACTCCAGGAGTATAGTTGATTAAACATACAAAAATAAATGTAATACACCATGCTAATGGAGTAAAGGACAAAAATCACATGGTCATCTTAATAGATGCAGAAAAAGCATTTGACAAAATCTAACACCCTTTTCATAATAAAAACACTCAATGAACTAGGAATCGAAGCGAAGTTTTCCAACCTAATAAAGAGCATCTACCAAAACCCCACAGCTAACATCATGCTTACTGAGGAAACACTGAAAGTTTTCTCCGTAAGATCAGGAACAAGGTAAGAACATTCACTCTCACTCTCATTTCTTCTATTCAACATGTAGAGTCATGTTGGACATATATTCTGAGAAATGTGTTGTTAGGAGATTTTGTCATTGGGCAAACATCATAAAGTGTACTTACACAAACCTAGATGGTATATCCTATTATACACCTAGTTATACGGTATAGCCTACTGCTTCTAGGCTACGAACCTGTACAGTGTGTTACTGTACTGAATACTTCAGGCAACTGTACCACAATGGTAAATATTTGTGTATCTGAACATAAAAAAGGTATAGTAAAGATAGGATATTATAGTTTTATGGGACCACTGTCACATATGCAATCCATTATGTACATCATGTGGTGCATGGCTGTATTAGAAATTCTAGCTAGAACAATTAGGTAAAAAAAGAAAAACATCCAGATTGGAATGGAAGAAGTAAAATGATCTCTAACTGCAGATGACATGATTGTGTATATAGAAAATCTTATGGAATCCACATACATACAAAACAATTAGAACTAATAAACGATTTCAGCAAGGGTGCAGGATACAAGATCAATATATAAAACAAAATGACAGTTTTCTGTACTAGTGATAAACATTCCAAAAGCTGAGTTAAGAAAACAATTCCATGTATAATAGCTTTGAAAATAATTACTTAAGATTAAATTTTAAAAAGTATAAGAATCGAACACTGAAAACTAAAACACTGTTGAAATAACTCAAGTAAGACCTAAGTAAATGAAAAGATATTCCATGTTCATGGACTGGAAGACTTACTGTTAAAATATTAACTCTTTCAGTCCATGAACCTGGAATGTCCCAACTCATCTAGATTAAACACAATCCTTATCAAAATCCATATTGTTGTTTTTCTGCAAAAACTGACAAGCTGATCCTGAAATTCATACGGAAATGCAAGAGATACAGAATAGCCAAAACAATTTAGAAAAAGGACAAAGTATACTGGAGGAATATACTTCCTGATTTCCAAACTACTACAACGCTATAGTAATTAAGACAGTATAATACTGGCACAGGATAGACATACAGATCAATGGAATACAACTGGAAACACAGAAATAAACACCTACATCTATGGTCAACTGAGTTTTGACAAGGTTATCAGGACAATTCAATGGGGGAAAATAATGGTCTTTTCTACAAATGGCGCTGGGACAACTAGATACCCACATGTAAAAGAATGAAATTGGACTCCCGCCTCACACACATATAAAAATAAACTCAAAATGGAATACAGACCTAAATGTAAGAGCTAAAACTATAAAATTCTTAGAGGTTTATAAGGGAACATATGAACTGATTAAGTCTTTGTGACCTTAGGTTAGGTAGTGGTTTCTTGATACCACTGCCTGGATATGGCACCAAAAGCACAGAGAAAAATAGATGAAAGGACTTCAAAATTAAAAACTTTTATACTTTGAAGGACATCAAGAAAGTAAAAAGACAAGACACAGAATGGGAAAGATATTTGCAAATAATCTATAGGAAACCTGTATCTAGAATATATGAAGAACTCTCACAATTCAATAATAAAAGGATACAAAAAAACAATTAAAAATGGGCAAAGGCTGTTCACTGATATCATATACCTAGAAAACCCTAAAGACTTGTCCAAAAAGCTCCTAGAACTGATAAATGAATTCAGTAAAGTTTCACGATACAAAAATCAATGTACACAAATCAGTAGCACTGCTATATACCAGCAGTGACCAAGTTGAGAACTAAATCAAGAATTCAACCCCTTTTACAAAAGCTGCCAAACAAAACAAAACAAAACAAAACAAAAAAACAACGTAGGAATACACTTAACCAAGGAGGTGAAAGACCTCTACAGGGAAAACTACAAAACACTGCGGAAAGAAATCACAGATGACACAGACAAATAGAAACACATCCCGTGCTCATGGATGGGTAGAGTCAATATCGTGAAAATGACCATATTGCCAAAAGCATCTACAAATTCAATGTGATTCCCATCAAAACAACATCATTATTCTTCACAGAACTAGAAAAAACAATCCTAAAATTTAAATGGAACCAAAAAAGAGCTCGCACAGCCAAAGCAAAGCTAAGAAAAAAGAACGAATCTGGGGACAACACATTACCGGACTTCAAACTAAACTACAAGGCTATAGTCACCAAAATGGCATAGTACTGGCATAAAAATAGGCACAGAGACCAGTAGAACAGAATAGAGAATCCAGAAATAAAGCCAAATACAGCCAACTTATCTTCGACAAAGCAAACAAAAACATAAAGTGGGGAAAAGACACCCTATTCAACAAATGGTGCTGGGATAACTGGCTAGCCACATGCAGAAGAATAAAACTGGATCCTCATCTCTCACCTTACACAAAAAATCAATTCAAGATGGATCAAAGACTTAAATCTAAGGCCCGAAACCATAAAAATTCTAGAACATCAGAAAACCACTTCTAGACACTGGCTTAGGCAAAGACCTTCATGACCAAGAACACAAAAGCAAATGCACAAAAAACATAGATAGATAGATGGGACCTAAACACAAAAGCTTCTGCACAGCAAGAGAAATAATCAGCAGAGTAAACAGATAACCCACAGACTGGGATAAAATCTTTGCAAATGCATCTGACAAAGGACTAATATCCAGAATCTATGAGGAATTCAAACAAATCAGCAAGAAAAAAATAAACAATCCCATCAAAAAGTGGCCTAAGGATATGAATAGATAATTCTCAAAAGAAGATAAATGAACGACCAACAAACATGAAAAAATGCTCAACATCACTAATGATCAGGGAAATGCAAATCAAAGCCACAGTGCAGTACCATCTTATTCCTGCAAGAATGGCCATAACTTAAAAATCAAAAAATAATAGATGTTGGCAGGGATGTGGTGGAAAGGGAACACTTTTACTAGGACAACCACTATGGAAAACGCATGGAGGTTCCTTAAAGACCTAAAAGTAGATCTACCATTTCTTCCAGCAATCCCATTACTGGGTATATCTTCTTTGGAGAAATGTGTATTCAGATCCTTTGCCAATGTGGTCAATGAGCACAGGAACAGATGCTCAACATTATTAGCTGTCAGAAAAATGTAAATCAAAACCACAATGAAATGCCATTTCACATGCACTAGGATGGCTATTATCAAGAAGGAAGATGATAAAAGGTATAGACAGGGATATAGAGAAATTAGAATCTTCATACACTGCTGGTAGAAATGTAAAAATGGTGCAGCTACTTTAGGAAACAATCTGGTGATTCCTCACAGGATTAAACAGAATTACCTTACAGCTCAGTATCTCCACTTTCAGGTATATACCCAAGAGAGTTAAAAACATGTACATGACTTGTACATGAATGTTCATAGCAGCATTATTCATAATAGCCCCAAACTGGAGATCTACATGACCATCAGTTGGTGAATGGATAAACAAATTGTGATATATTTAGACAATGAAATACAACTCAGCAAAATAAAGGAATTATTGATAACACAGAACATGGACAAACCTCAAAAGTATGCTAAGTGAAAGAAGTTAGACACAAGAGGCTAAATACTGTAGAACTCCATATGTAATAAAATCCACTAAAGGCAAAACTACAATGAAAGAAAGCAGGTGTTAGTTGCCAGTAGCTAGGGTAGGAGAAAGGGAATGACTGCAAAGAGGCATGAAGAAACTTTCTGGGTTGATGGTAATATTATTTTTACATTTTAGAGACAGGGTCTTGCTCTGTCACCCCAGGCTGGAGTGCAGTGGTACCAGGAAAGGAAGAAAGGAAGAAACCAGGAAAGGAAGAAAGGAAGAAACCAGGGTAGGAAGGAAGGAAGGAAGGAAGGAAGGAAGGAAGGAAGGAGGGAAGGAAGGAAGGAGGGAAGGAGGGAAGGAGGGAAGGAGGGAAGGAGGGAAGGAGGGAAGGAGGGAAGGAGGGAAGGAGGGAAGGAAGGAAGGAAGGAAGGAAGGAAGGAAGGAAGGAAGGAACAAACCAGGTGTGGTCATCTCCAAAACCCTAAACTCATGAGCTGCCAGCTTGCTTGCTGTCTGTCAAGTCTCCCAATCCCTCTTAGCTGTGGTCTTCCTGGCTGTACTTCAATGAGGAGGCTGAAAGAGATGACCTCTGAGAGGGCTTCCATCTCTGCTAATCTTCCATCAGGGTCTACCTGAGGCTGCACAGGGTGGATGTTGAGAGCGTGGGCTCTGGAGTTCACTGCGAGAGCTGGAATCCTATCCATAGCCTGCCACTGTGACTGCATAGCCTTGGACAAGTTACTTAACCAATTTGTGCCTCCGTTTTGTCAGCTATGAAGCAGAGCTGTTATGGGCACTTAACTCTGAGGGTTGTTCTGAGAATTAAATGAGTGAATATATGTAAAAGTCTTAGAACAAGGCCTGGCGCCAAGTAAAAGCTCAAATGCTATTGGATGCTTTTATTTTAGGAGATGTGCAACTTTGGGCCAGTGATTATGTTCTTTGAGCCTCGGTTTCATCATCTGCATAATGGGGATGAAAATGTCAACTACCTAATCAGGAAGATCTGATGAAATAACCTGTGTAAAGCTCTCATACCACAAGTGACGCACAGAAAGCACTTGCAAAATTTTAGTTATCTTTGGTATTATTACTGCCAAAGCACGCTTCTCCAACGTCACCAAGGCACGCCAGGTTTTCCTATAGCACAGAAAGGAAGTTTATTAGCGGGAATTACCCTGTGCCATTCAGCAGCCCCATAATGAGATTGGTGTTATTCAAGGCTGATCCTCCTTATCGGCGGCGCTGTGAACTGCGCAGCTCATGATGCTTAATTTCTCTCTATGGAGCGAAGCCTTTAATCCCGATTCAGGGTGGCTGGGATTCAGCCTGGCTTTGCGCTTGATTGCCGGCCAGGCATTCTCTGGCTGCGCTGAACCAGAACAAAGCAGCCCGCGGCTCCACTCTGAAAACAAGTCAAGATGCTTGGGAGAGGTGGGGCCACCTCAAGGCTCAGCCCTGATTTGCATTTTAATGGTCTCCAGGGATGGGAAAGCACTGGCACCCAGGCTCTTCCCTAATCACAGCTCAGCTTCCAGAAGCTGGCAGGGCGCGGGCAGAGTGCCGAGGCTTCAGAGGAAGAGTGCAGGAGGCTGTGCTGTGGGAGTCTCAGGACCAGGTGATATGTTCAGGCAGGACCGGGGGTCCTGCTTCCCCATGGGGTCTAAACACCTTGAGCTGGCATTCAAAGCCTTCCCTGGTGAGGCACGGCTGACGACAAAGGAAAGCAGGGGGTGGCAAGCGTGGTGTGGGGTAGGTTGCTGGAGACAGGGGATTTTCAGGCCCTTTAGAGATGGAGACACAGCTTCCTGCAGGAGGTCACACAGTACCCAGACACACCAGTTAGAGCAGGTCTCCGAGGCAAGTGCCTTGGCTGCAACTCCAGAGCTCTGTCTTGATTTTAAGTTCATTAGAAATAAATAATAGGCTCCCCCAAAAGATCATGTGATTTTATGCCTAGTATACAGCAGATACCCAATTAATATATGCTGGATGAATGAGTGAATGACAGAGACTACACTAACAGAACAGTACTTAGCCTAAAAGAGATTCTAGTACTGTAATACTCTATGCTAGTCAGGCCAGACCTGGGAGATGACGTGAAAGATTTGTACAATAACAATAACAGGTGAAATAACAGCAGGTACCAATTACTGAACCCCATTATATGTCAGGGACTTCTCACCCATTATTTCTAATGCCTCTAGAGAATTCCTCTGGGGAAAGGGGTGGAGGGACAGCTAGCTGCCTCCCCAGACTCATGCTTCCCTTTGCAGAGTGTCCAGCTGTGCTGGGACAGTGGCTCTGGACATGCTTCCGCTCATGGATTCAGGCTGGTCATGTGACTAATTCTCCACACTGGAATTTGAGCATCTACAGGTGTCATTTGTGGTCTGAAATGGTAAAGAAGTGTGCCTGCTCCACAGCCTCTCTCTCCATCCACAAAGAGAGAGGACGCCGAAGATCTAGAGGAGGATGGAGCCACAAGAAAAAAGAGCCTTGATCCCTGAATGACCATGTGGAAGCCACCTAACGAGGTCATGTGCATTGGGCTATAATGTGAGTAAGAAGTAAATGATCTGTATGTGTAACCACTGAGAATGTGGAATTACTGACTTATTCCAGCAAATAGTGTCTCCCTAAGACTTGTGTTATGCTGTGGTGAAATATAATAAAAAGGTTGCCTGGAGAGCAGATGACTGCACCTGTAGCTCTAGAGCAGTGGTTCTCAAAGGGTTAGTCCCTGAACCAGTAGCATCAGCACTGTCTTAAGACTTACCAAAAGTGCAAATCCTAGTCCTCACCTCTGCAGACCTACAGAATCAGAAATTCACAATGGAGTCTAGAAATCTGTGCTCTAGCCAGCCTCCTGGTGATTCTGATGTGTCCTCAAGTTTGGACAGAATTGCATTCTGGGACATAGGGTGTTAGTGAATGAGACTCTGCTCTGAGGCGGGCCTTAGCCCAGTTTGCCTTGGGCTGCATGTCTCTCCATCCCCACCTTCTGCCTCTGCTCATCTTGATCTCAAACCATGTTCCATTTCCACCTGCACATTTCGCTTCCAGGCTAGCTCCTACTTGGCCTTTAGGCCCAGCCAAGAGGCCACCACCTCCAGGAAGTCTTTTCAATTCTGTCCCATCTCTCTGTGTTCCCACAGAGCCTGTGCTGCCTCCCCACCGCCCCCGCCTGCAGAGCACAGACCAGCCTGTGCTAATAACTGACTGACTGGGGCTCCCTGCAAGCAGGTTCCATGTCCTATGAGCATTCCTTCCAGGAAAGAGCGGTCTTCCCCAGGCGCCTCAGGTCAGGCCCTAACCGTCTCTTCCGTTTGCAGGAACTGAGGAAGGGGAGGGGGAGAGGAGCTGTATCCCTGGTGGGCAGCTGGGCCCCTTACCTGCGTGGGATTGCATGTGCTCCAACAGGTTGTTGTAGAACTGGAACTGGATCCCACAGGCGCCACACGTGTAGGGTTCTGGAGGGAGAAATGAGGCAGCCGCGTGAGGGGTGGAACCAACGCAGACACCTTCTGCTGGGCTGCAGGCAGCTTTGCAAGTGGGAACCCAAACACACACTGGGTCTCTGTGCTCAGGGCTCCAGGCCCAGCCTGCCTGCCTCCCCTGTCACTAGACCCATGAGGGAGAGGCTGGGGGAAGGAACGATGGAGAGAGAAAGCCATGCAGAGAGAGACCATTAGCTCAATTGAGCAGCTATTTATTGAGTGCTTACTGCGTGCCAGCCACTGTTCTGCACACTTGAGATGGGGGTAGCGGGGACAACATCAACATCAACAGACCAACGGCCCTCTCAGGGCAGAGACCGAGTCTCATGGTGTCACACCCCAGCTCTCTCTGTGGAACCACATGAGGTCACTATTTGCCAAGTGAACAAATGAATGAATGTATGAATGAACAAGAACCAAGGTAACAGACAAAAGGGAAGCAAGAAGGAAAAGGGTAAGAAGTGGAAAAAGCCACAGAGAAGCACGAGGAAGTGGGGATCCGATGGGGAAAGGGAGGAGGAGAGGGAGGGAGGAGTGAGGGACGGCACACGTAGGAACAGGTGCAAGGGGCGCAGGGGCCTGGATCACTCAGCTCTCTGCTCTCAGCATTCATGTCAGTGCCTGGCAGAGAAGAGGGACAAGGAGAGAAGGAAGAGGAAAAAGAAAGAGGGGTGGGAAGAAGAGCAAGGAAAAGAAGAAAAAGGAGGGCTGCAATGGGGCTCGGAAGAGGTGTCCTGAGGCTGCCCAATGACCGTGAATAGGAAGGCCTGAGCTCCTGCCAGGGCTGAGGCAGCAGAGCCAAGGTTGCTGCTCGTTAGGGCTCTGCCCCACTCCATCCAAACTGCTCCACCCGCCCAGGGCTAGACCTCAGCCTGCCTCCACCAGCTGCCGGGTCTGCCCGGGAGGGCAGCCCAAGGCCCATCTCACACAGCCTGGAGGTTCCAGGAGCACGTGGCTGGTTGAGTTCCTTCCCTGCCCTGCCCTGCCCTGCCTTGCCCTCTCCAGCCCCCCGACAGGACCATCACTTACTCTGTAGGAGAGGGAAAGGGTTGGAAATCAGGGGACTTGCAGTTTCTGCAAAAGAGAAACAGTTTAGCCATCTCTTCTAGTTCTGCTGTTCTGTGCTGATCGTCATAATTTTTATTCTTAATAACCAGTGAGCCAGATGGGGCTTTCAGAGGAGCAGGGAGCATCTGAGGGGCAGGCTTACAATCTGGGGTGGGGTTGCGGGGAGGCTTGACACAGAGGCCATGTCTTTCAGAGGATCAAGGTTTAATTACTGTGGGTGCTGGGGCCACCAGGCAGGGCAAGACAAGTCACTGCCATCCCTCCAGGACACCCTTCACTCTGAAAAAGTGAGGCCACATGAGTACCGGTGACAAGACATCCTTGCACGGCAGCTCACTTCGGGACAGGGAGCTGGCAGCTCCTAGGTTCTGGCACCAGGGTGGGGATGTTTGGTACCAAACACCAGAGCAGCCACCGAAAGCGGCTGTGCTTTGGAGGGCTCCTGCTGGCTGGCATCTCTCCCTCACTTCTTGGCACTGCCAGAGGTTGGCAAGCCTCAAACGCAGCAGGCAGCACAGCGGGGCCAGATGGACGAGATGGGGAATCCTGGCTCCACCACTTATAATCTGGGGGACCTGGGGCAGCAATCCACCTTTCCTGAGCCTCAGTTTCCCACCCCAAAAAGTGGGGATAACAATAACATTGACCCGCACGGGGCTGTGGTAAGGAGGAAGACAGATAAGACATATAAAGCTCTGAACACATGCCAGGCACACAGTAAGCGCTCAATAAATGGCGGCTGCCAACAGCAGCAGCAGCAGTGCTTGCACTATCATTCCCGATTGTGAGTATTAGTTCTGGGGGCAGGGGACGTGCAGAGGGTGCAGCATGGCTTGGCTGGGAGCACAGGGCACACCCGGAGACCTTGGTTCCAGCCCGGCGCTGCTACTTATTCTGTGTGGCCTTGGGCAAGTCACTCCACCCCTTTCAGGCCCACCTCTTGGAGAGGCTGTGTAGATTACATTGTTCAAAACCTCATTTCCTTCCGCAGAGCAGTCATCAAATCACTTGGTTTACTTAAAAAATTAAAATGATCAACTATCAACACCAAAAAACCCTAACATCTGAGTATGTAATCTGTGCCAGGCACTCACTGAATGTTTACAACCGCCACGGGGCTATGTGTGTTCATCAAGCCACTTTATAGCAGAGGAGGGATTCAGAGACTAGCCTAAGTCACTAGTTAGCAAGTGGTGGAGTTGGGTTCACATGTGAGTAAGAGCCCGAAGTGGAGCTCCTGTTACTAGGCAGATGCCTCCACACTCAAGTCTGGGCTCCTGGTTGTCTCAGAGGGTCCCCAATGGTTGTGATGTGTTCGTCACCTGTCCACACCCAGGCAGTGCCCAGCCCAGTGCCTGGCACAGGCTGACACCTAATATGTAGTGAATTAAACTTCAACCATGCAAGAAAGTGAGTGGGTGCCTTCCCCTAATGTAACCACAATGTGAGAATTCCTCTCCCCTCCTGCCCTGCCTCTCAGGGTACAGACTAGCTTGCTGTGTTCTGCTCCGACAGAGGCTGCTGGTGACCAGCCAGGGCCCCCGCAGGCTGACCCTGGGTCTGGTGGGAGAGGCCCCTTGGCTGCTGCTCTGGACATTCGAGGGCTTTGTCGCGGTCCTGCACGAGGCAGGCCATCAGGGGGCGCCAGAGACCTCAGTTTAAACCCGCTTAAGCAGGTAGGGGCTGGAAGGGAATCTTGGTTCTAATGGCTCCACGGCTAAAATGAGACCAGAACTTGGCGCCTCTGGCTCTCACAGCTCTCTCTCTCTCTCTGTCTCTCATTTTGAGACAGAGTCTTGCTCTGTCACCCAGGCTGGAGTGCAGTGGTGTAATCTTGGCTTACTCTAACCTCTGCCCCCTGGGTTCAAGCGATTCTCCTGCCTCAGCCTCCTGGAGCTGGGATTACAGCTACTGTATTTTTAGTAGAGGTGGGGTTTCACCATGTTGGCCAGGTTGGTCTCTAACTCCTGACCTCAAGTGACCCACCCACCTCGGTCTCCCAAAGTGCTGGGATTACAGGCATGAGCCACGGCGCCCGGTCTCTTAGAGCTCTTTCTACTGTACTTTCTTTGCTTCTCCTGTAAACAAACTGGCTGAGACGTCTACCCTAAACATATAGCAGTGGCTCTCTCAGGCCCAACCATCTGGAGTCAGCTGAGTTGATGCCGCAGGCTATGGGGAGGGGTGCTGCTCTCTCCATGGGGGAGACAGAGAGGAGGCACTGCCCATTGATGCCCAAGGCTCAGAGGAATGTCCCTGGAAGAAAGGGCCCCTCCTGCCTCTGCAGTCTCCCTCTAATTCCCTACTACCGGCCTCCTCCCAACAAGATCCATCATGCGCCACAAAGACCCAGCCCACAGGGTGCTGCCGCACAGGATGGCCGTCAAGGGGCACGCTCACCGCTGGAGTTCTGTGAACTGCTGTTCGTCTCTTCAAAGTGGTTTTGTGCTTTGCCTTCTACTCTCCGACTGAAAGCGCTTTCTGCTGGGTGGGGGACAGGAGAGAGAAAGAACACAATGGTGATTGGTCAGCACTAGGTCTCAAGGGAGGGGTAGGGTGGGTGAAGGCCAAGGACTCTGCTGGGCCAACCAGCTCTCATGAGGGCTCCGAGACCCCAAGTCAGACCTCCCCAGGCTCCTCTGAGTGGCCTAGTCCCTTGGCAGGGCCGCAAGAGACCCTCCCGGCAGTGCCCAGGAGGCCAAGGCACAGGGTTGGGGGAGGGGTGACATGCCCCAAAACACACAGATGAAATCCAGCTGGAGAGCAGATGGCAAATGGGCCTGAGTCTCCCATCTTTGGCTCCCATAGAGCCACATTTCTGACACCAAGTCATTAGATCTACCGCCCACCACTCCCTGTCAGATTCTGCGGCCACAGCCCCCACCAAAGGGCAGAGATGATGACAGCATGTTTTCCGGTGATTCCAGCTCCATCAGCTAGGTGGTCCCTCGTGACGGGGAGGGCATCCTGGAACAGACGGCGTGACAGGGAGAGCCGGGGCAGCCCCACACCCCCAGAGGCCAAACCCAGGCAAAGTCTGGTTGGTGTTCACCCAGCGGAAGGGATGGGATCCCCCGAGTGACTACTGGGGTGTCTCTGCTTACAGGCTGCCATCTACCTGAGTGGCCTGCCCTCTCCCAGCACACTCTCTGGAAACCCTGCAATGCAGAGATAGGGTCCAACCAGGTGGAAAACCATGAGTTTATCCCCCACCCCCACCTGCAGAAGGTATCGAAACAGATGATCCGAGTTGGAAGACAGCCCAGCTTTTCCAAGGCGCTCTTGGCATGAGGGGGATGCCAGATGATCCAAGAGATAAAGACCTCAGGGAAGAAGTCAATTTGGGATGTGCAGCTGACCCAGTCCATTTCTTAAGGAGAAACAACTTGCCCAAAGATATCAAAGGCTCCGAGAAGTCTGCCCGGAAAGAGACCCATTTAGGTTTACTTAACCCAGCCTTCCCCAAACATCAGAGGGGTTCCCACAGAACCCCATTTTTAAAACATTACATTCTGAAATATCTCACAAAATTGGTGACCTTGAGAATGCACTTTGGGAAACAGCACTCTCACCTGGTCCACCCTGCTCCGGAAGAGCAAGTACTTAGTTTGTGGGCGCCAGGGTTGCGGATGGTCACGGGGATGATGGGAAAGGAAGCCAGAGGCAGCGCCTGCAGGCCCTGCCCAATTCCCACCTCCCTCTGACCCCCGTCATCCCACTGTAACAATGTCTCCTGACACAGGCTCCTTCCTGCAGAGGCTGCAGCTAACATTACAAGGACGACCCTCCCTTCAAAATGTGTCTGTGAAATGCCTGGGCTGACAGTCCCAGGGAGCATCTACAAATTGGCACAGAAGGCCCCTCTGTTCTTAGTCTAGGGAAAGTGGGGTGGGGGGCTCTCGTTCGCTGAGTACTTCCTATGTACCAGGCACTGGACCAGATACTTTACATCCATGGTCCCTTTAATTCTCCCAAGAGCCCTGTGAGGGCTGCACTGTCTTTCCCATTTCACAGGTGAAAAAACAGAGGAAAGAGTGAGATTGTCAAGTTCCTAGGGTTGGATGTGCTCCTAACCCTCCCAGATGGCAGAATCAGACTTCACTTTGGGGGCAGGTGCTTCCTTTTGAAAAAGGCCTAGGGTAGAGAAGTGACTGCCTACCCCATCTTCATCCTTGTGTACGTCGGGTGACTGGTACTCATCTATGGAGGACTTCTGACCAGCATGCTGGTAGAACTTACACAATTGAGGTTGCAAACTCTTACACTGCTCAGCTGATAATGCACATTTTGAATGGCTTTCCTTGCCACAAGTACCTCTGGCTGAAAAATCAACGTGCAGTACCGGAGGTGAAATCCCATACAGAGACATGCCCATACACACACGAAGGGCCACTTATTCCAGGACGAGGAGGTCACTGACAGTTTCTTCCTCAACCACACACTATCTTACCTCCCATGCAGGCTCCTGCTCCCAACCGGATGCCCTCGGACCTGCCCAGCTAGTGAATCCAGAGGTGACCCCCACCCACAAGGCTTCCAAGGCACATGAAGGCAGCCTGAGGCCTGTCCCGTAGCTTGCTGAATGCCTACTCAGAGACGGACTGAAGCTGGAGACCGACCACGTACCACACCCTGTGGGCCACCCTCTGCAGAAACCGCGGGCATAAAACCCAGCCACAAAGTGCAAGAGAGAAAGCAAGATTTAAAAGCCATGATTCCATCATTTAGTGGAGCCAATATCTATCACCAATAAGACCGTGATGACCAATCTGCTTCTAACTAATTTATGCTACTGTTGAAAAACACAATGGCTACTGGCTTTTCTTAACACGGTACCTGAAAAACCATGACCTTCAAGGCTGATTGACTACCCTCTTTTTGGGAGATCTAAGCACAACAAACATATCTTCAAAGAATCACACCCTCACCCAAAATTAGCCTCCTGAACTAAGGAGTTAAGGAAAGCACGGCTTAATCACTCGGCTGGGTTGTCAGTCACCGAATGAACCAAGTGGTTCCTTTACCTGAGTTCTCACCTTGATCATCTATTTATTTAAGAAATGACTTCGGTCTCCTGAGGACAACTGAAGGGCCCACGGTCCCAGAAGCACCACATCATCACTCTGCCCTACAACCCCCAAGTCCCGGCAGGTGGCCCAGGGCTGGTTCCATCCAAGCGGGAATCTAAGAATTCCTGACTGCTGCTCCTCAGCACACAGTGTGTCTGGCCAGTTTTCCTGGAGGAAATAACTTCTCGGAACTTTTTACTGTCTGTTTACCCCTCTGGAGCCAGAGTCCTTTGCAGTGTGAACTGAGGAAATGGTTGGCATCCACTGATTTCGTGCTGGGCTTATATCTCATGGAGGAGTTTCATGGGTAGTGCCACAGAAGGGGAGCGCAAGAGACCGGAGATCTAGGTTGACCACCCGGCTTATCCTGCTTTGTTGAGAGCAGATCCTTGTTGAAACAAATTTTTTTTAAATTAAGTTTTCTGAAAGGTGGGAAATGCACACTCATGCCAACAGGGTCCAGGCAGGCAACAGAAACAGATGAACTGGGTTGGATGTAAGACAGACAACACTGTGATCACAATGAGAAATAACACCTGCCACATGGCCACATTGTTGGGGAGGCAGTAGAGAGTGGTGGGGATGTGGCGAAGTGGAGAGCATACACTCTATTCAAGGAGGCAGCCAATTGTTGCCCTGTAGAAAAGTGAGTCCAGGACTGCCAGATCTGACTTTTCAACGTCAGGTAAAAATCAAAAGTTTTACGTAAAATTTGATGTTCAAAAGCTGGCAACTAACTCAAAAAATTTTTAAACCTTGTGAAGAATGTCAAATAAAACAGGCCCCTTAGGCCATGATTTGGGAAAAAAAATTCTACTACTTAAAAACAAAAGTTTGCAAACCTCCTTGTACAACCCTCTGATTTAAGGTGAGAAGACTCGGCTCAGAAATGTCAGGTGGCTTGCCATGGTCACAGAGCCAGCCAGAGGCAAAGCGGGACTCAGATTTGTCCCAGATCACTATGGGACTGCCACTCTCACTCTTGCAAGGGAATAACAACCCCAGGCACAGCTGTGGCAGGTGGTGAGAAGGGCAGGGGTGGAGAAAGTGTGGGGGTCACATAGGCCGTTGGTACCTGCGGTTGCCTTGCTTGCCGGAGATCCCGAATTTGGAGTGCGGAACGTCTGGGTTTGGGTGGCTGGAGGGGTGCGGTGTAAGAGGGTGGCGCATCGGACCACGGAGGCCGGAGCTTTTTTCCCCGACTGGTTCGTCTGGGTCTTCGCTGCCACGAAGCGTGGAGATGGGGAGACCTCTGGATGTGAACACTCTGAGCCCGTGTCTGGATCATCTGGTGGCTCCCACCCGGGGGCAGTACCTGAGAGGGTCACGCTCTCAGTCCCCGAGGGCCCTCCCAGCTGGCAGAGTGAGTGGCCTCTGAGGCCACCAGCCCCACAGTCCAGGGTTGGGACTCTCTCTGCCCAACCTCTTCTTGTGCCACAGAGAACAAGGATTCTCACTTAACTCAGAGCCAGAGAAAGTCCAGGAGTCTGGAACCTTCTGTTAGCTCATGCTTAGTTATGTGGTGGCCACCAACCAGCCCACTGTGTAGGTCACCCATAACCCTTGACCAGCCCAGTCTCTGGACTGACCAGTTCTTAGGGCATCTGAATTAGTTAACCCAGGTCCAAGTGTATCTTCTGGAATGTTGGTTTCTAAGCTCCCTTTCCATTAAAGGAAGGCTGGCTTGGAAGTTACAATAGGAAGCAGACAGGCAGGGATGTGCCGGGGCTGGGGCAAGGCAGAGGGGCCTGATGGTGCCTCCAAGGTTTTAGGGCAAGGGGCTCTGTGGCACCTTGTAGGCACTGAGTGGGAACTGTTGCTCTCAGGGGATGCTGCTCGACCCAATGCCTGACGCTTTAATTGAAATAAGTGTAGCAGTTCCCCGATGCTATCTGGGGAACCCTGCATCACCATTACCCAGGCCCCCTGTCTCCCTCACCTGAAAATTCTGTAGAAGCTGGAGTCACTGAGAACCAGGGGCTGACTCTCAAGCGGTTTCCACCTCTGGTGGTCTTGGGGGAGCATCAGTCGGCCTCATTCACCCTCCCCTGAACCCTTAGCAGTGGTGGCCAATCCCTGAACCTGGCCACACTTCCACCATAAAAATGAAAGAGGAGGGGGCAGTGGTCTTCTCCTTCAGAGATCATGCAAAATCCACAACTCTCCCTGAGGGGCAGGAAGGGCGCTAGGCAGCAAGAGGAAGTGGGGGCCCTTTGGTACTGACCAGAGGCTCATAGAACCCCCAGGAATTAGTAACACCCGAGGGTACTGTCTTGACTCAGTGCCTGGCCACAGCCCTGACCTGCCTAGAGAAGGACCTGGCTGTTGCTCCCCCTGGCTCAGGCAGGTGGAGGCAGGCCCCATTATCTCCCTGCTCCTAGGACAGCGTCCGTCCTGAGCACTGTTTGCAGAGCTCAAATGAAAGGACCCCCTGGCCCACCACCTCTGCTCATTCCTGGCACAGATGGCGAAGCTCAGGCCCAAAGAAGCAGGATGCAGGGCCTTGCCCAAGGTCACAGAGGAACTGAGTGGCAAAAAGAAAAAGCCACTCTATGGTCCTTCATTTACCATGCTGGTGCGTGGGGTGAGCTGTGAGGACTGGGGCTGTCTGTTCTCTCCTGTGGAGGGTCACCCACTCCTCGCCTACAGTGGTGGCCAGATGCCGGGAGCAGGGGAGCTCTTTAGTCATGCCTCACTTAAACAAGCCCTCATCTGCCCACTCCAGCCCAGAAACAAATCCCAAGGCCTCAGTCTGCAGAAAACACTTTTGTCCCTTGTGACCTGAGCTGCCACTCTCAGGACTCTCTCTTTCTGAATCAGGAACTGACAGGTCGGTCTGGGTGGCAAAGGACACTTGCACACCTTCTCTCCCACTCTCCATCCCTCTTTCTGAGCCGAGGCCCTCGGAGGCCCTGGAGTCCCACCAGGGGACTGCTTGTCTCATAGTTTCCAATTTTTTTTTTTTTTTTTTTTTTTGCCACAGAATGAACCGACACATTCAATGTTGCAATAGGCACCGGGAGTCCATTTCTAATATCTCTGCTGGCTTCCGGTGCAAGGTGGAGTTTGGGGACCACAGCTGGTGATTCACTGTAATGGAACCAGCCCTGAGTCTGGAGTGAGGCAAATCCACCTCTGAAGCCCAGCTCTGTAACCCTCGGCCTCCGCAATCTTGGAGACGACACCTCCCCTGTCTTGGCCTTTGTTTTCCCCCCTCGACTCCACCAACACTGGGATGATCCTCTCTGCCTAATCAGCCTCACACGGACTTTGTGGGAATCCAAGAAAGTCTCAGAAGCATCCTGAATGATAAACTGCTCTTCAAATGTAAGCAGCTATTACTGGTATTTTTCAGAGATTAAAAAAACTCCAAGGCCCAAAGGCTTATTCTGGCCACAGACATAATAAGTTTGTTGATGGCAACACACAAAGTTACTGCTGAGATGAGACAGGGCTCGAGTCTGCCGGCTGTGCAAGGATGTCTTTGGCACAAGGCCGTGCACTCCTCCGCTCTCCATGGCAGTGACCCACACAGGAACAGAGTTTCTGAGCAACAGCCTAATCAAGCTGCTTTCCCTTTGAGACCTCAGGCTCCATCCCTGCAGAATGACTCTAGGAGCCCCTCTGGATCGGCCCGCTACAGAGTCTACAATTCCTGCTGTAAAGATCCTGGCGTTCTGAGGGAGAGAGCCCCCTTTTTTTCCCTGTGGCAGGGAGCTCAGGAATATGCATAAAGCACATAGTATCATAGGCCTGAGGGTATCACCTGTGTGCTCCGATCACCCTGCTTGAGACCCGCTCCCCTCTCCAGCTTCCTCGCAGGTCACTGAGCTCCTTGCCTTCTCCTATCCTACAATATCCTTTCTCTTTCAAGCTCATAGCCTTTGTGCATGCTATTCCCTCTGCCTCGAACATTCTTCCCTCCAACTTTTGACTGTTGGTCCTACATACTATACTTAAAGATCTCTTCCTTAGGGAGTCTGCCTCCTGAAACCTCCCCACCTGGGACCATTTATTTGTCAGTCCCCTCCTGTCTTCCCTTCCAAGGACCGATCACCATCAATAATGACACACAGTATGACTTGTGATCAATGGCTCTCTCCCCATTAGCGTGTATGCTCCAAGAGAGCAGGAAATCTACCAGCCTTGCCTGCCATGCACAGGGTGTCTGGCATGTTCCCTGATACACAGTGCTCAAGAGACATTGTGGAATCCGTGTATCAATGCATGAGTGGCCAGAAAATTTAAAGTCAGAACTGCCAAAGAAGAGCACATCGAAGATGGGATCCCAATGAGGGCACATAATGGGGCCATGAAGCTATCTGACATGTTATCCTCCCAGTGGTCCCAAGGGTATGAGGCAGATGGGGCTACTAAGGCTCAGAGAGGCATGGCTGTCAATTCTGGGTCACAGGGTGGGTTGGGCTGGGCCAGGATCAATGTCCCAGGCTCCTGACTCATTCTACTTAACAGTGTGCTCCCTCTGTTGACCTCACAGGGAACACCGTCATGCTGGAATTCCTACCTGAGCTCTTCCTGAGAAAGAATGAAAGAGTCTCAGACAGACTGGCTGACTTCCCCTGTAGGAAACACACATGCGATATCTACACACAAGAGGTATCTAAAAAATAACAGAGCACTGTGGTCTCCTTTCCAGAAAGCTGAACATTTAACTGGGCCAAAAAAATTTAGAGAATGCAAGGAGCAAAATAATTTAGAGAATGCAAGGATTCAAGAAAAGCAACCACACAATCAAGGGATGGAGAGACCAGGGGGTTTCCCTGAAACTTCCACGAGGTACAGGAGGATGAAACTGCATTGGAGGCGAATGGAATCATGTGCTCAAAGGCTGAAGGTGGAGATGAATGGGAGATGAGACTCAAGAGGAGTCAACCAGGGAACCCCTCCTTGTGGATCTTCATCTTAGAAAGAGAACTGGAGAACTCACACTTCTGGCCATGATGGAGTAACTGGAACAAGCCTAGCCTCCTGCAATATTCAACTATAAAGTTGGACAAAGGTGGTGCAGAACTGTGATTCAGGACAGAAAACATGATGTGAGCCCCATGGTCACTCTAGCTCTCTGCCTGGGGAGCTCCTCTGGACCAGGGCAGAGAAAGGTGGAGCCCAAACATCTCAATGAATGAAGGAGACAGTGATCTGAGTTCAGGGCTTTTGAGGTGGCTAGAATTTGCACGGCAAATTAACAAAGAAGAGAGAATTGTGCAACAAAAAAGAACTCCAGAAATGTGCAGATGGGCCCCCTTGAAATCTGGCTGAGTACCAAACTATATTTGTGCAGAGTAAGTCTCTGCAAAGCCTAGCAAAAAATAGCTAATAGGGGGTGGGGGTGGGGGTGGGGGGCTGATTAAGTAAGTGAAGATTCAAAAGTCACACAAGAGTAGGAGATATTTTGGAGTTTCCCCCCGCCAGAGAGGAGAGACCTTGCTCAATACTTCAGGCATTCAGCTAAGAAATGGCCAGAAAGGCCACGCCTTAGAAGAGCTGCTCTAACTCCAGAATAAGAACTATTCTAGACCTGCCCTAACACAGCTTAAAAACCAGCTTTTGAAGTATTGAGTTGATTTGTAATTAACCACCTGCCAGAACAAAACCCTTTTCAAAGGAAGACAAAATCAAGTCAACAACACAGCATTCCCAGGATGCAGCATGGAAGAAACAATTATTTTCCAGGCAACACAGGAAAATGTGACTAGTAATCAAGAGAAAAACCAGTTAACGGAAACAACAGAAATGACAGGGAAGATGAAAAATAATGAAGAGAAATAAAAATTATAAAAAGAAGCCAAATGAAACTTAGATGAAAAATATGATAGCTGAAATAAAAAGTTCACTTAATAGATTTTTCTAATAAAGCAGGTTAGACACCACAGAAGAGAAGATCAGTGAACTTGAAGATGGGGCAATAGAATCTATTCAAACTGAAGCACAGAGGGAAAACAAGGCTGAAAAATAAACAGAGCTTCAGCTGATCTGTAAACATTATTGATTATCAAACATCTATGTAATTAAAGTCTCAACAAGAGAGAAAAGAGAGATTAGGAAAGAAAAATATTCGAAGAAATACTGGCTGAGAATGTTCCAAATTTGGTGAAAAATGTACATTCATGATCCAAGAAGCTCAATGAATCTCAAACAGGATAAACACAAATAATGAAACTGCTAAAAATTAGTAACCCCAGAAATACTTAAAAGCATCCAGAGAAAAAAGATACACTAAATATAGATGAATAACAATCAGAATGATCTCTGACTTTTCATCAGAAACAACTTAAGCTAGAAGACAAAGGAATGATATTTTTAAACATAAAAAAAATTATCAGTCTAGAATTCTATATCCAGAAAAAACTTCAAAAAAAGATGTGAAATAAAAACATCTTCAGTTGAGAGAATCTTTCACCAATAGACCTACAATATAAGAAATGTTAAAGGAAGTTCTTCAAGAATTAAAGAAAATGATAATAGATGGAATTCAGATGTACACAAAGGAAAGAAAAGCAAAGGAAATGGAAAATATGTAAGTAAATATAAAAGGCATTTTCTAATTTCTCAGTTACTTTAACAAATTACTATTAAAGCTAAAAGAGTAATTGTTAGGTTTATAACACATGTAGGCATAAATGTATGATAAAAATAGCACAAAGAACAGGAGGGCAGTAAATGGGAAGTATACCATTGTAAGGCTTTTATATCATATGTAATGTGTTATGATATAAATTCATGGTGCTCTGTAACATATTAAACATGTATATTATAAATCATAGAGAAACCACTAAAGAAAAAGAGTTATGGCTAGAAAGCTAAGAGGTATTTTTAAAAAAATACTTGATTAATACTAAAGAAGGCACGAAAATAAGAAAAAAATGAACAAGAACAAATGGGACAAATAGAAAAAATACAAGATAGTAAACTTAAATCTAACCATATTAATATAGTATATTAAATGTAAATGAATTAAACATTTCAATTAAAAGGCAGGGATTACCAGGCTGGATAAAGAAAGGCATAAGAACCAACTATATACACATACTTCAAATACAAAGATAAAGGTAGATTAAAAAATGATGAAAAGAGATATACTAATACTAGAGATACACAAATACTAATCCTAAGCAAGCTGTCATGTCTTACAGCAACCAACAAAGGAAATTTCAGGACAACAGGCATTACCAGAGATATAGAATGGCATTGCACTACTTTATAAAGGGTCAATTCATCAAGGCATAATGATGCTAACTGTGTGTACCTAATAACAAAGGTTCAAATTACATAAATCGAAGACTGACAAACCTAAAAGGGGAAACAGACAAATTCACCATTGGAATTGAGAATTTTGATGCTTCTCTGTCAGAACTTGGTAAGACAAACTAATTTTAAAAAAATTGGGAAAGAGTATAGAGATGTGAACAATATTATCAACCAACTTAGGCTAACTGACACTATGAGATACATCTTTTTTTTTTTTTTTTGTCAAGTGGACATGAAACACACAGCAGAAGAGACCATAAGGTAGGTCATAAAACTTATCTCAATAAATTTTGAAGATTGGAAAATGCAGAATATGTTCTCTGACCACAATGGAATTAAGTTAGAAGTCAATAACAACAAAAAATCTGGATAATTCCCAAATATTTGGAAATGGAATATATTTCTAAATAATCCTTCCTACAAAGAAAATTTCAGGCTCGATGGCTTAACTGTTGAATTGTATAGAATACGTATGTAAAATAATACCAATTCTATATAAACTCTTCAGAAAATTGAAGAGGAGGGAGTACTCTTCCCAATTCTATGAGGCCAGCATTACTCTGAATACTCAACGAGACAAGAACATTACAAGAAAAGAAAATTGTACTGCTGGTTGGAAAGTAAAATGGCACAACTATTTTGGAAACCAATTTGGCTGTTGTTAAAAGTTAAATAACCATCTATCATATGATCCAGCCATTCCATTCTTAGGTATTTACCCAAGAGAAATAAATCATTTGTCCTTACAAAGGCTTGTACACGAATGTTCATAATTGCCTTATTTATATTAGCTCCAGAACAGAAATACTCTAAATATCCACCCATAAGTGAACAAAGTGATTGTAGCATGTGTATCTGGAAATGGAATACTACTCATCATCAATTAAAAGAGAATGAACTATCGATACATGTAAGCATAGATGAATCTCAAAATAATTACGCAGAGTGAAAGAAGCCAGACCTCTCGCCTCAAAAATACATACTTAGATACTGCAAGATTCCATACATGTAAAATTCTAGGAAATGCAAACTAATTTACAGTAATAGCAAGCAGATTAGTGTTTGCCTCGGGATGGGGAAGTGGTAAGCAAATTACAAAAGGGCAGGAGAAAACGGTTGGGGGTGATGGGTATGTTAATTAGATTGTGGTGACCATCTCATGGGTGCATGCATAGGTCAAAACTTCTCAAACTGTACACTTTAAATAACAGGCACTTTATTGTATGACAACATACTTCAATCAACATTTTTTTTAAAATTTCACCAGAAATATTCATTTTCTTAATTATGACCTTCGTTAACACACCACTGATTAAATATGGGGCATTCTGCTAATCCTAGGACTGTAGTTCCCTGCCCTTGAGGAGACAGTTTTGGGAATGATATCAAAAGCAAGTAAAATCCTGAGGAATTTTAGATAGAAGTGAGAGGAAAACATGTTTCTGAAAACACATTACTGTATAAACTAACCTTGGATCTTTAAGTAATTTAGATGCCTATGCAAGAACTTGATTGTGGGGTTATTCCACAATGTACACATATGAAATAATCAAGTTATACACCTTAAATATATCCTATCAAAAAAAACCAGAAGCTTCAAAGAAGGAAGTCATTTTATCTGGCAAAGAATAATCATCCCCAGGTTATAACTTTCTTCAGTTCATTTTACAGTTTGACTTTCTGATATGCTTAATGTGTTTTAATAAAGTATAGGAATGGTGAATTTTTTTAAGTCTATGTAATTCACCAGTACTAACAAAAGAGAATATAAGAATCCATAGAATCACCTCAAAAGATGGAGGAAAAAAACATGCAACATCAATTTATAAGAAAAACTTTTAATAAACTATAAACCAGAGGTAACTAGATCAACTGATAAAGGGCATCTATAAAAACCTACTTTAGCTAACACAATGCTTAACAATGAAAAACTGAACTCTGTGATTGGGAACATGGCAAAAATATTCACTGATTTCTTCTATTCAACATTGTACTGGACTGACCTAATCAGAACAGTGAGGAAGAAAAAAAATAAAAAGAATACAGATTGGAAGGAAAGAAATAAAGCTGTCTTTATTTGTGGACGACATCAATATGTAAAAGAAAATCCTAAGAAATCTACAAAAAATCTATTAGAACTAATAAGTAAATTTAGCAAATTTGCAATATACAAATTCAACACATAAAGATTGATTTTTTAATATGCAATAGCAACAGACAATTGGAAAATTAAATTTAAAAGTCACAGTAGTGTCACAAACCATAAAACACTTGGAGATACGGAATGAAATACGTGCAAGACTTCTCTGAAAAGTACAAACTGCTGCTGAGAGAAACTAAACAAGTCCTAAATACTTGGGGAAATATACCATGTTCATGGATTGGGAGACCCAATATTATTGTAATGATGGTTCTCCCCAAATCGATCTATAGATTCAATATAATCCCAAACAAACTCCAAGTTGCATTTTTTTGGTAGAAATTAGAGAAGACTCTAACATGAATATAGAAGAATAAAGTTCCTAGAATAGCCAAATAGTCTTAAAAAATAACAACGTTGAAAAATTAAGAGTAGCTGATTTGAGACTTACTAGAAAGCTTTCAGTAAGTAAGATAATGTGGAATAGGCATAAAGATAAACAGACCAACGGAAGAGAAAAATACTTACACTTATACATTCAAATAACTTTCCACAAAAGTACCAGTGCAAAGGAATATGAAAAGATAATCCATTCAACACACGGTGTTGCAATAACCAGGTATCTGTATGGAATAAAATGAATCTCAACTCATACCACGCATCATTTGAAAAATTAACTTGAAATATATCACAGACATAAATGAAAAAGCTAAAATTATAAGGCTTCTAAAAGATAATAAAAGAGGATATCTTTACCATTTTGAGGTAGGCAAGGATATCCTTGAGGTAGAACCCAGAAAGCACTAACTACAGAAAAAAATGACAACCTGGACTTCATCAAAATGAAAGACATCTGTTCATCAAATGATGCTGTATGAAAATCAACTGGCATGCCGGAGACTAGGAGAAAAATCCATAATACATATATCTGACAAAGAACCCAGGCCTACTGGAATATATAAAGAACGCCTACAACTTAATAATAAAAAGACAAATAGCCCAACCAAAAAAATGGGCAGAAGACTTAAACAGACAATTTCCAAAGTAAAATATGCAAGTGGCCAATAAGCAAATATAAAGATGTTCAACATCATTAGTCATCAGGAAAATACAAATCAACACCACAGTGAGATTCCACTATCCCCTCACTAGAATAGCTGGAATTAAACAGACCAATGCCATAAAATGTTGGCAAGAACATGGAGCAAGTGGAACTCCCAGGCACAGCTGGTAGCAGTGAAAGATGCTATGGTCATTTTGGAAAATAGTTTGTCACTTATTAAAAAGTTAAACATACTATTCCCCATGACCCAGTAATTCTACTCCTTGGGTATTTATCCAAAGAAATGAACACATACGCCCACAAAATCCTCATATAAGCATTTTCATAGCAGCTTTATTTGTAATAGCCTGAAGTTGGAAACAACCCAAATTAACTGGTAAATGGCTAACAAATGGTATTTTCATACAATAGAACATTGCTCAGAAGTAAAAAAGCATGAACAACTGATACATACGATATGTTAAAATATGAATCTTAAAAACATTCTGCTGAGCAAAAGAAGTCAGACATAAAAGAATACAGATTCTACGACACTAATTCTAAGAAATTCTTCTACAGTGAGCCTATGTCCTTATAGGGACACTCACTAGACCCAGGGAATCAAGTCCTAGCCCTGGAAACCTACCTGATGAAGCCCTCAAATCCACCTCTGCCTCCACAAGGAGTCCACTGGCACACAAATCTCTAGAACCAGACAGAGGCCACTGCAGGAGCTATCTCTTGGTCAGCCTTGGATAAATAATTCTCTGTTGAATCCAGGCTAAACCTCTCATGCCATATTTTAAACACAGATGACCCCTGAGTTCCCAGACTTCAGTAGGTAACAGAGAGATTCAGTCAACAAGCAGGTACAGAAAGAAAGAGAGTTCACAACAGAAAGCAAAAGAAAATGAGGAAGAGAGAAAGAAAAGTAGACAGCTCTTCAGGAGAGATGCACCAGGCTGTCAGGGTGGTGCATCTCTTAGGGGGCAAGAGACACACCCCTTTCTGTTGTACCATCTGACATGGGATGTAGGATAGCTTCATGGTTGAGTATGGGCCTAGAGCTTGCCTGCTGGAATTCAAAGCCAAGTTCCCCATCTTACTACCTCCATGGCCTTACTCAACTTGCCCCAGGAAGCACTGAAGATAGTCTCCAAAGGCTGAACCCAAGGTTATAGTCTGCCCTTGTAGCTAACACCTCACTGAAAGTGCATTCTGGGTAGCATCCAGTCTGGGCACCAGGCAGCAGGGCAGTTGCTGCTTCACTGGAGAACACAGACATGGCTGCCCTGTACCTGCTTATGGAAAGCTGGATCCCCAGAGGGGCGCAGGCCATGGTGTTCAAGCCCGACCATAGTCCTGCTGTCTGGGCATCAGCACCACAAGTAGGTCAACTGGACAGTCGGTGCCTACCTAGTGGAATCCTGCATCCTCTCTCCCCACACAACATCTGGCTCTACGGTGGGTACTGAAAGATCCATACAGCCCACGCTGGGAGGTGGAATGAATTCTTCTAGTGGGGCCATAGCAGGTACCTCATGTCAGAGATGTCTATAATCCAGATCCTGGGCTCAAAAGACCTTAAAGAGCTCTCACAGATGGGAAACTAGAGCCCACAGAAGGAGAGCAACAGGCACAAGGTCACAGAGCAGTGAGGGGCAAGCAAGGATGAGAATCTCAGCCCAGTGCTCGACTTGGGACTGGAGTTCTCGCCCATGGGGAGACCCCTCAGCCCCTGCCACTCTGCCCAGATGGGAGGAATTCCTGGGGAAGCTACCTGCACCACCCTCCAGGCTCTGAATACTTCTCCCTCCCTATCCGATACCCTTGGTATGCCAACAGCAGGGCTTCAGGAAGGACTCGGGCCTTCCCAGACTATAAGGGGCTTCAGCCCCCAGTGACCTTCTGTAAACCCTCCTTCTCTGTTTGGACCTAAGTCTTCCCATCCACAGAATGGGGAGTGGTATCCCCACAGCTCTGCTGTGAGAAACAAAACCAGTAACACTCCCCAAAATGTTGCTAAACATCCAGCCCTTCTGCCCGGAGACTGCACAAGCCCCGCCCCCATCAGACTTTGGTTTCCGCACCTGTACATGAAGGGGAAGGGAGGCTGATGGGCCCCCTAGCTCATACACTCGGGGATCCAAGGATGGTGACCCCTCTCATATCCAGAAAAGGAGGTGGGAAATCAGCAAGGTAGGCTCATGGGCACCAGGAGGATAGAAGGCCAGGATGTCCCTGTGGGAAGGGCCCTTAGAGCTCTTTCCTTTCCTGGTCAGAGTGGGAGATAGTGGTCCAGGGTCGGGATGGGGCCTGCCCCGCATCACAAGCAGGCCTGGGACTCAGCTGGGATTAACAGCCAGGGCTTGACTCCCAGCTCAGGGTTCCTGCCACCTCCTTAGCTTCCCACCATCAAGGCCAAGAGGGAGCTTTCCTGTCCAGTTAACCATGCCCCTAGCCTGGGCTCCCTCCTGCATCTGTTCAGACTGAAGCTGTATCACGGGGCACTGGCTTTGGGAGTGAAGATTCATAAACCTCGTGATGTGGGGGCACCTAGAAGAGGGCCACAGCAGGACTTGGAGAAGTGATGTCCACCCTCCTCACCCCAATCACGTGGGCACAGGACTCTGAGTCCACTGAGGGAGGGCTCAGACGCCGCTCTGGCTTAAGAGGGGGACTTCTCAGCTATGCCAGCCACTGTAGAAAGGTGGCCCTAGGTCAGACTTAACACCTAAAGACTGACCCAGAACTGAGCTCACCTTGCTTTCACCATTTCCTAGCCAAATTCCAGAGGCCTGGCCAACGGTTGGCCCACCCTGTCCCCAGCCCCCCAATCCCCATCCCCACCGGGAGGAGGTACTCACTGATGGGGGCGTGTAAGGCCACATGCTCCTGGTAGGGAGTGTAGTACTTGTACTGTTTCCCGCAGAATTCACAGGTGTAATTGCCAGTTTCTGTCCAGGAAGGAAACGAAGGTGTAAGAATGGGCAACTGGCCCCCACCAAGAAACATCAGCATGCTCCCACCCCCCAAAAAACTCCTCCCCATTCTGGGACCATCAACTGGAATCAATTCTGACTCTGGAGTTAGAAGACCCCTATTCCAGTCCCAGCTCAGACATTCTGAGCTGGGTAACCTCGGGCAAGTCTCTTAACCTCTCTGTGCCTCAGTTTTTGTATCTATAAAACAGAGGTCATAATAGGACCACCTTGTAGGATTGCTGTGAGGATTAAATTTAGATGGCAAGTGCTTAGAACAGTACCTGGCACATTGCTCCACCCCAGCCCCGGTGCTCAAGAAATGTGCTGACCTCCAACACCAACCTCTTCATCAGCCCCTCTACAAGCCCTGCCCTCTGCAGTGGCCACACCCAGGGTCCCCTCATCTCCAGAACCTTCCCTACCCCCAAGCACCCCCCACCCACTGGCAGCAGGGGTCACTTCTTCCTCTCAAGTCCCACCCGACTTTTATCTTTACCTCTCTTTTGGCACTGCCTAACTTCTTTCTTCTTAAAAATGTCTGATGTAATATTGTTCACTGGGGGAAAATTATAAAATACTGATAAATACAAATACAAAATAAAAACTAAAGAGAAATTTCAATCATCTGTAACCCCCAAAGAGCAGCATCTACCCCCTTGGGGGAGGGTGCCCTGGTCCCCACTCTTCATTCTGTCTCATCTGGAGTGTGCTTCTCTCACTGATACCACCTGTCTGGCTCCTGTGAGCCCTGAATTAGCCAGTCCTGATCAATATCCTCTTTGTAATCTGGTGTATTCAATCGACATTACTTTGTGGACATCTTGCCCAATCAATAAATATTGATCTCTACCGCATTTATTGGCTGCATGGTTCCCCCTGGACTTTGGAATTTGCTGAGCCAGTCCTCTATACCAAGGAACATTGCGATTGTTTCAAAATTTTTTCCCTATTTAAAAAAAAATGTTGTGACTCATGTTTTTATAGAAAATTTTCCACATTTACCCATTAATTTTACACATTATCACAAAACAAAGGCTATTCCATATAATCTTTGCACATTATTTCCTGGGGAAATATTCAAGAGAGGGAAAGGGTATGTATTTTTAAGACCTTTGATAACCACAGCACCATCATCCCAATCAGAAAGGTGTGAAAATGACCGTTTATGCACACTACAGCCAGCATTAAGTATTATCATCTTCTTAAATTCTGTCTATCTGATAAGAAGAACTATATTACACTGCTGATTTTATTTTCCATTTCTTTGATTTCTAAGGAAATTGATTATTTTTCATGTTTAATTAACTATTGTTTTCCTTTTGTGAGTTTCCTTTTGTGTTTACAGCCAGCATTTCTACAGGTATATTGACATTTATGAAATCACTAAACTCTTTGTAGATTAAGGATATCAACATTTTGTTATACGTGTTAAAATTAATTTTTTCTTAATTGGTCTATTAGTCTGTTTATGGTTTTTCTCTCCCGCTATAGAATTTTTAGTAGTTAAATACTTTTTGTAACTGATTCATAAACACTGGAAACAGTTATTTGCTCTTTGCAGGATTCACAGTTATTAGATCAACTGTATTAAATATATTATTTAAATTCTATACAACCTTATTTGTCTACTTGCTCTGTCAAGGACTAAATATTGTGATAAATCTTTCTACTTCACTGTATTTCTAAATTTATTTTGTATATTTGGAAACAATGTTGTTTGATACCTAAAGGTTCATGGGATCAAAATCTTCACTGTGAACTGTATTTAGTAACATAAAACTATTTTCCAACACAGTGCTTCTCAAAGTGCAGTCCCTGGACCAGCAACATCAGTATCACCTGGGAACCTGTTAGAAATGCAAATTCTTAGGAATCACCTAAGACCTACTGAAAAAAAAAAAGTTATAGGTGCTGGGTCCAGCAATCTGTGTTTTAACAAGCCCTCCAGAAAATTCTGATGCATGGGAAAATTTAAGAACTCATGCTGTAACATTTAATTATTCCATTTTATTAGTTTGTGTGGCATAATTTGATAATTAATTTGTCAGATCCTGATTTCTATTTGTTTACATGTATGTAAAGACATGTCCCAACATTTTCTCGTACTGTCATTCGTTAAACAGGTACTGTGCTAAGTGCTGGCACAAAATGCTAAGCAAAACAGGCAAAGTTCCTGCCTTCAAGGAGTTTACAGTCTAACAAAAGGAGATAAAAAAAAAAATCAAAGAGTCACTCAAATTTAAAACTCCATCCACAGTAAGTGCTCTCAAGGAGACATATGCAGTGCTATAAAAACCCATGATAGGGAATTTAATCTAGTTCTGGAAGTAGGAAAGAGAAGCTCAAGTGCAGAGTAAAGATAAGGAATTAACCTTGTCTCTAATGTCTCTAATAAACCATTAACAATTGGATTATTTTAAATCAACCTGACAAGCTTTGCCTTCTAATAAAGGAGATTATACCATTTGCTTTTATTGCTATAATTGATTTGGTTTTACAATCATGCTCCACCCTTTCTGATTGCTGCCTTAATTCCCAGTTGTTTTATATATGAACTCTTTATTTTTCCATTATTCTCCGATATTCCATTATTTTCCAATATTGTCTATTGTTTTAGATAATTAGTACATAAGATGTATTTCTCTAATTGTTAATAGTCAAGTGGCAAATGACATTTTTCAGTTTGTCACCATTGAGAAAGGTAGTTAACCCAGTGTTTCTCAAACTTTAGCACATCAAAGAATCATCTAGAAAGACTGTTACAACATAGATTGCTGGGTTCCACCCCAGAAATTTTGATCCTGTAGGTCTGGAGTAGGGCCTAAGAATATACATTTCTAATAAGCTTCCAGGAATGCTGATTTGCTGGTCTGGAGTCACACTATGAACAGGAAGGCTTAACCTACTTTACTGTAGCCCTCACCAATTCCTCCTTCCTTAAAAAAAAAAAAACCCTCATTTTAAATATTTTAGAATAATGTGCCTTCTGCAATTTTATAATCGGATTTGGAACATTTTAAACTAACTTCTAGTTTATCTTGTTTTACTACTCACAGTTCCTCTTATACTATGAATTTCTCACAATTGAGTCTTTAAATGTATTCTACGACTTAGTTCATCAGAGTATACCTTCAAATAATTTTGTGAAGATGGGTACATAGAAAAAAAAGTATGTTTTTAAGCCCTTGCTTTTCTCTTTACACATAAACCACAGTTTGTCTAGATATAAAATTCTTAGATTACAACCTTTTCCCTTCAAATCTGATCCATTATCTTCTAAGATTTAGTATTGCAGAGATGTCTAAGGCAAGTCCACCTTGAATTCATGTATAGGTAACTTGCTTTTTTATGCCTGAATGCTTATATAGGTTTTTTTTTCCTTTATAGTTTTAAAAAGTCACTGAGATCTATGTGAGTTCAGGTCTCTTTATACCGAATCTATCTGATGCATGATAAGCCTATTAAATCTGCATATACAGGTCTTCCTTTAGCTGAGCAAATTTTTCTTCTATTAGATCTTAGGAGCACTGTTTCTGGACACTGGTACTGTAATATCAATTATCTGAAACTGGCTCCCTGTTCTCCCTGTTTATCATATGTTCCTCTCATCCTCTCATTATCTTCATCTGTTCAAGTTCATCCTTCACATCACTAATTCCAATTTTGCAGATAAACTCGGTTCTTTACTTCATAGAATGTAGTTTTTAATTCTGTTATTACATTTTCTGCTTTCCTGAAATCCTTCCTCGTCTTACTCCTCTCTCTTTGCCTTCTTATTCTGTTGCTTTTTCACCATACAACTCCGGCTCCTTTTTCACAGGGGTCATGCTATGGACCGAACTGTGCCCTCATCCTCAAATTCATACGTTGAAACTCTAACTCCTAATATGATGGCATGTAGAGATGGGGCCTTTGGGAGGTAAGCAGGGTTAGATGAGGTCATAAGGGTAGGGTCCTCATCATGGGATTAGTGCCCTTATTAGAAGACAAGCCAGAAAACTTGCTCCCTCTCTCTTTCACCATCATGTCCAGATATATGGTGGCCACCTGCAAGCCAAGAGGAGAGCCCTCAGCAGAAGCCTGCCATGCTGGCACCTTGATCTCAGGCTTTCCAGCTTCCAGAACTGTAAGAGATAAATTGTTCACACCACCCAGTCCACAATATTTTGTTGTGGCAGCCTAAGTAGACTTGTAAGACAGGTCACATTTTCTTATAAGAGATGGAGGTTGTCAAACAGAATGGTCTTCTAGATTTTGTGGTAGATCATTTTCAGAGGTGTGCTCTTCTCCGAGTCTCTTAAATTCTCTTTTTCTTGTTATATGGAATTTACATAGTTCTCTCATTTTTTTTTTAACTATTCAAGTGACTCTTCCTTATTCAGGCATAAAAATCAAGTAACCCATACGTGACTCCAGACTTACTCTGTTTCAACAGACCACACAAATGAGTTTTCCTTGATTCTCCCTCTGCCCATTATCATGGAAGTAATTCTTGGATCTGCAGATGAAGAGCAAGTTAACCCACAAGGCTTCTTGGACCAACTCTCCCTTTTCTAGCAGGATTCTCTGCTCTGTCATTGCCTGGGCTTCTTCCAACCTAAGTACCTAATTCTCTAATGTGCTCAGCTGATGCTGATGTGAAAGGTGTACTTCCCAGCACTCACTCCAGCCGGGGTGTTTCTTCTTCCTCCGACTACAGAGCTTTACTCGGGCAATCAGTCCCTTCAGAATACGTGGTGCCTCTACTGGCTAATCATTTTTAGCGTTCTGTGGCATTGGCCTGCTTATACGTAGCAGGAGCTGAAGAAGCAACATTTTTGTCTCACAGGCAGCTCCTGAGTGGCAGCAAGGGATGGTCTCACACCACACCAGCAATCTCAGCTCCATTCAGTCCAGCTGGGAGTACGCTGGCAGCCAGACCCAGTCTGATATTCTCAATGCAATTCTACACTCCTAATAATTTGTGGTAATTCCTCCCAGGTCCTTGCACTGGCTGTCCGTCAGACTTAGTTACAGATAACAGAGAACACGCTTCATCTTGTTCTGCATCTTCCTGGGTAATTAACAGGTACCACTTATTTAATGCTTTGCACGCATGTGTAAGGACTACGCTAATTCTTTTACAATTATAATCTCATCTAAGCCCCAAGACAATCCTGAAAGGTGAGTTTTATTGTCATCAGCCCATTTAGAGGTAGAGAAACTATGGATTAGACAGATTAGAAAATTGGTAGGACATCATGCAGCTATTAAGGGTCGAGCTGGGAGTCCTGTTTGGGTTGGCTCTAAAACTCTTGCCCTTGACTCTTTGTTAGTAACATGTCTCACTTACTACACCTTGGATATGAGCCAGGTGCTCAGCGAGACATTCTATGTGTGTGTGCTCCAACAGCACTGAAAAATTCAGAGATGTGCTTGTTCCCAACTTATGGGACGCTCACAAGGGGTAAGGAGCTAGTAAGCTGGTGACGACAGCATTCAAACCCAGGCCTGTCTGATTTCAAAGCCCATTTTCCTAAGGATAATGATACGGTTGGAAGAGCAGCAGTACACTGGGACCACTGCCAGATCCTGCATAGATACTGAACGGGGAGGTCACAGATCCTCTGTTCCTGTCCTATATCTGTCTATGAATGTCTCTCCCACCAGACTATGAATTCTTTTGAATTCTTTTTTGAGATGGAGTCTTGCTCTGTCACCAGGCTGGAGTTCAGTGGTGCGATCTTGGCTCAAGATCTACCTCCCGGGCTCAAGCGATTCTCCTGCCTCAGCCTCCTGAGTAGCTGGAACTACAGGCGCTCACCACCATGCCCAGCTAATATTTTGTATTTTAGTAGAGACAGGGTTTCACCATGTTGGCCAGGATGGTCTCCATCTCCTGACCTTGTGATTCACCCGCCTTGCCTTCCAAAGTGCTGGGATTACAGGTGAGAGCCACCGCGCCCAGCCTGAATTCTTTGAATGCTGCAAATATGCCTGATTCACTTTTGTGTTTCCCCTGCAGGGTCTAACTTCCTGTATTTGAGTGCTGAGGGTTTCGTCATATGGTTTTTTTTTTTTGAGATGGAGTCTCACTCTGTCACCTAGGCTGGAGTGCAGTGGCGTGATCTCGGTTCAATGCAACCTCTGCCTCCTGGGTTCAAGTGATTCTCCTGCCTCAGCATCCCAAGTAGCTGGGGCTGCAGGCATGCATAACCACGCCTGGCTAATTTTAGTAGCAACGGGGTTTTGCCATATTGGCCAGGCTGGTCTTGAACTCCCAACCTCAGGTGATCCGCCCATCTTGGCCTTCCAAAGTGCTGGGACTACAGGTGTGAGCCACCGCGCCTGGCCATATTCTTCATCTTTAAGATGATTTTTATGCTCCTGTTTATCGAGTGTTTACTATGCATGTGACAAGCACTGTGCTAACCACTTTATAGACATGATCTCATCTTCAGTTTCCTGAACGCTTTCAGAAGAGTTAAGAAGAAAGCAAAGAATCATCCCATGACCACATGGACAAGGGATGAGGAAGAAAAAGCATTTGGGGGAAGGGGGAGGGGACACACCCAACCCCTTCCAAGAGCTGGGATCAAGTTCTGCCTGAGGAACGTATCTAACTTAGTGTTTCAGCTCCTCTGATTTTCCTTCACTCAGATATCCTCATCTGCTCGTTCTGTTTTTGTGTATATTTTTACAAGCTGCTTTAGATCCTTATTGGAAGGAAGCAGAGACCACAAAGGTCTCTTCTTGCAGGGTAGTTAAGTGAGGTACAGAAAACAAAGAGATAAATAGCAGGTATGGCAATTCCTGAACAGCTGGAAAGGACAAGTCTCACTCACTTGTGGTCCCCCAGCACCTGCCCTACGCTGGCCACCCGGCCCCTCCCAATCCATCTTCCTCCCAGCAGCAAAATCAGGCTTCTTAAAATGCAAATCGGATCAAGTCCCTTCTCCACTTAGTAAACTCTCTGGCTCATTCACCTGAGGATGCTGCCTGCTAGCATTCAAGGCTCTGTAAGACCTGAAGCCATCGATTTCTGGGATCAGCAGGGCTCTCCTGCCTTCACATGGGATGCCGGGGCTCATCCCCTACCCTCATCCCCACCCGAAAGCTTCCAGCATTCCCTCAGGCCTCCCACAACTCCCTGCAAGCTGTGTTGGAACTGTTCAATGATCTGCTGTCCCCACCCCCAAAGCCCCATCTGAACTACGCAAGGGCAGGATTACATGTGTCCTGCTCCCTGCTGTGTGCCCACAACACTCAATACAAGTTTATCGAAAACAGGCCAGACATGTGTGTGGCTCCTGCCCTCAGGGCGTGTCCTGTGACAGAGACAGAGTATCTGCCTGTGGTTGCCCTGGATAGCTCATTCGCTGAGAGGCCCCTTCAGGTGACTATGACGTGTTATTTTCTGAGCACCTACTATGTACCAGGCACTGTGCTAACAAGTGGTTCACATCCAGGATCTCATTTAATCCCCCAACAAACCTGTGGGGAAATGTCATCCTCACTCGACGGGTGGGGAGGCTGAGGTTCAGGATGGCTAACAGACCGTGAGGACACCAAGCCTGTAAGCAGTAGCGCCAGGACTCAGTCCCATCCTGGCTGCCTTCACTGCTCTGACCTTGACCCTGTGCTGCCCTGCTGCTCCTCGAAAGCTCCAGTCCTAACACTGACTGGCCCAACTGACAGGTGGGCACCATTGCTGCCGTTAAGTGATGCCACCCACTGCTACCCCTGCCCTAGCAGTGAGACTGAGCCCTGCCTCCCTTGGCCAGCCCCCACCCAGCCCTTGTCCCCAGAGGGAATCCCGCATACTTGGCCCGATTTTCTGGAATGGCTCCGGGGGCTCCTCCTTCACCTCGTCAGTGGCCACGACACCTTGGTCGAAAGGGTCTGTGGGAGAACATATGGCCCTCAGCAACCTGGTCCCCCAGGTCTCAGGAGCCCAGCCGGGGACAGAGGAGGTGATGAGCAGCCCCAAGGACTTACCTGCCCGGTTCTCGGGGGCCCCTTCCACACTAAATACTGCACCCGGGCGGGAGGCAGCAGCCGCAGAAGGAAAGAAGCAAATAGGAGCCCTGTTAGTCCCTGCCCAGAGCAGCCTCTGCCGCTGCTCCCAGCCCCTACCCCCATGGGTTTGCCTTGGGGCCCAGGTGGGCTGCCCTGGCCACTGTGGAAGCCCCCCAAAACCAGGACAACACGAGGATACATCCCAACCAGGACACAGCCTGGGCCTCAATCCCTCGTCCTCACTAGGATGGACACCCACCCATGATGCAGGCAGACAGTTTGCCTGGATCTGTTTCTGACTGCCAGCATGGCTTCGAGGGGCCAGGGCAGGAGAAAAGAGGAAGAGATCAGGAGGAGAGAGAAAGAGGAGGTGAGAAAACGGACAGGCTAGTGGTAACAGGTGGTGGGCCTGGTTGTCACAGCTTGAGATGGGCTGAGGGTGTGGGGCTAGACGGGGAACCCCTAAGGCCCTTCCAAGGTCTAAGACCCTCTTTCTAGGATTTTTAAGACTCAAAAATGTGTTAACTGTATTGTTCTAATTTCTAATTGTCTAATCTAAGATGCTAAAAGGCCATCATTCGTTTTTTAAAACCGGTTTAATTTCATCAGAACATAAAAATGCTCAATATGAAACTATAAAATGACTCGATATGAAATTCCAATATTTGACTAATTTTGACCTATAAAAATGGCAAGTTCACTTGGGTTAACCTAAATAGAAGTCATGTGGAGTATGAGGGTGACGTTCCCGCCCCCAGAATCCTCCAGGGCTGGTCATCCCCGTTGTGGTTCTGGCTACTGCCTGGCCTTTTTCTGGGTAAGAGGGAGGAGGGAGGCGGGGAGCGCTGGAGGCTGGTGTCTCTGAGGAAGGGCGCTTCTTGGCATGGCTCCAGGGAGTGAGGGGCCTGACTCACCATCCACTGCGTGCAGGTCTCGGTGCTCTTGGAAACAGCTGTAGTATTTGTACTTCTTCCCGCAGATGTCACACGTGTACCTGAAATTGTCTGCATGGGATGAAAACACACACCTGGTTGGTTACCAGGGCTTCAGTCATGTGGGGTGGGGTTTTTCTGGCCAGATCATCTCAGAAACCAAAGACGAAACTAGCCCAGTCTGGCCCCAACTGAATGACCCCATGGAGAATCAGTTCCTGAGCCAGTCTGTACCTTGGCACTGCCCAAGTCTTCTAGACCACGGAAGGGCATGGCACCGCCTACCCTCTGGAACACCCAGCTTCTCCTCTCCGATATGCAGGAGGGTGAAGCTCCTGCCTCAGCGCTGGCCCCACCCTCCACCCCAAGCCAGCCTTGTATTGCCTCCTGGGTCCACAGGATGTAGGCTGGGGTGTCAGGGGTCGTCTGTGGAGATCCAGACCACACAAGGTGACTGGGAGCCCAGAAGTGACTCCAAAACCAACCCCCAAACCTGCCCTAGGTGAGCTGAGTTCCTTGCGGCCTGGTTCCCAAATGGTCTGGCACACCCTTTGCAGAAGCTCTGTGAGAATAACAATCACTGCAGCGCCCATGCCCAGGTGCTACAGCAACCAGGGCAGCAGGCCAGGCTCTTCCCCTCCATCTCCTCCGTTCTTGCCGCAGAGGGAGGAAGCAGTCTCTCATTTTACACACCAGGAAACTGAGGATCAGAAGGGACATGCCCCAAGGGCACAGCCGGGAGGGCCTGTGATAAGCAGCCTTGGGGATAGCGCCCAGGGCTCCTTGCCTCTTGATGCTCATGCCCTACATCACCTCTTCCCTGTGAGTCTGGGCTAGACCTGGTAACTGACTTCTAATGAACAGAATGCAGTGAAAGTGACTGCATATCACTTCTGAGGGTAGCTTACAAAAGACGGAGACTTCTGTTTCAAGCATACCTTCTCTCTCTGGCTCACACCTGCTGGCCTCTGGGTTGTGAGCTGCCAGGAGAGGATGAAGTGAGGGGTCAGGGCCAGCTAGCCAGGGAGGCTGGGTAGAGACAAGCAAGTAGACAGGTGGCAGCAGATGGTGGGCAGCATGAGAGAGATCCCACGAGAGACCCAGGTGACCAGGAGCTGACAGCAGCCTCTGGTGAACAGCCAGTGAGGCCCTCAGTCTAAGGGCTTGGGAAGGACCGACCCTAGTAGGGTTGTTAACCTGCTAACAACCACGCGAGTGAGTTTAAAAGCAGCTCTTTCTCCAGTCAAGCCTTGAGATGGGACCACAGCCCTGGCCAAGTCCTTGCCTGCAGCCAGGAAAAGACCCAGCGCCAGAGGACCCAGCAAAGCCATATCCAAATTCTTGACCCTAGAAACTGAGGGATAATCAAAGCTTATTGTTTCCAGTCATCAAGTTTTAAGGACATCTGTTACACAGCAATAGATAACTAACATGGGGTCAGAGTTTGGATGATCCCCCGGGTCTACCTAACATCTGAAGCTGGACATAGGACATGACCCCCTCCACAATGGCACACTCTAATGTTTGCACTGGCACGGACCTCACGTGTGTGTTCCTTGGGCTGATGTAGGGAGGGCCTATCAATCCCACCTCCCCAGGCACAGGGAGGCTTAGTGGTATGCTCAAGGCTGCCCAGTGGGGGTGGTGGATGGGGGAGCGAGAGCTAGGATTCAAATATTCACTAACTCCAAGCTAAGGCTGAGTCAGGGCATGTGGCCCTTCTCTGTCTGAATAAGCCGCAAATCAGTACTGGGCTCGGGGAGCTCTCTCCTGGTCCCTCTCCTGTCCCCCAGAACCCAAATACAGGATCTGATGCTTGCCAAATGTGACCTAATACTGTCACAAATATCAATGTGACAGTAGCATGAGGGGCTAATCTTTTATTCCTTAGTGGACAGATGGGTGAGTGAATATGTCTTTATGCTTCTATGTATGACTGTACTATTTTCCTAATAAATAAGTGAAAAGTCCTAGAACTGTTAAGAAAATGTGTGAGACCTCATTTCTAGGCCTGCCTCCACTACTCACAAGCTGCATGACTCCCCCTCTCTGGGACTTAGTGTCCTCATCTGCAGAATGGGTGGGCTGGACTCAATATTCTCATTTGGGCCCTTTTGGCTTCATGACTCCACGACCAGGCTCCGGCAAAGCAGAGGCCAGGCATTCTAAGCAGGCGCTGCCAGTCTGGGTCAGGGCAGGGCTGCGGGACTGAGAATAAAACAGTGCGCAATGGCCGCGGGGAGGAAACTCCACAGGGAGGAAGGGAAAAGTGATGGAAGGACTAAAAATACCCCTGCTATAGAACCCTCAGCAGCCAGCAAGCCTGCGGACAACGGAAGCCAGACGGAACACAACAGATCATTGAGGGGCTGCTGGAGAAGCCAGGGGCCCAGAATAGCTGAGGAAGGAAAGATAAATAGGGAAGTTCTTTAAATGTGTGGCTGACCGCAGTCAGTCCATGGGAGCCGGAAAAGAATGGAGCTATTGAGGGAGACGGGAGCCAAGGGCCAGGCTGGGGCTGGGGCTGGGGCAGGATAGGCGGGGCTGAAGGAGGAGGGCCCAGCTCCCACCTCCTCCCAGCTGGGGTCCTGTGGCAGGTGTCTAGCCAACCTGGACCGCAGATTCCTCTCTGGAACATGCCGGCTTCTCCTTTGGCACAAGAATCCAAATGGAGTGGATGGGAACATGTCTTAGAAGAAATGCTGTTGGGACCCAGGCCAGTTAAAATCCTTTTTCAGTCATCGGCACCTCTTCAAACTGCTCTGGTTTGGGGGTTTGTTGGGCAGGGGGTGGTAATGTTTATTTATTATGTTAAAAATCTTTTTTTATGATGGTGTGGTGTAACAAACCCATAGAACGGGGATTGGCACGCAACAGTCTGTGGGCCAAATCCTGCCCACCATCTGTTTTGGTAAGGAATTCATTTACATATTATCTCTGTTCCTGGCACGTTCCCACTACAAGGGCAGGGCTGAACACTTGTGACGGAGACGTCTGGCCTATGAAGTCTAAAATACTTACCATCTGGTCCTCTACAGAAAAATGTTGCTAACCCCGGGTGTAGAAAAGTGTACAAACGCTAAGTATACAGCTTGTTCAATTTCCACAAACCGAAACCACCCATGTAACCGACACCCAGCTCAAGAAACAGAGCCCAGAAGCCCCTTCCCCAGGGGAGCCGCTCTTCTGACTTCTACCAGCAATAGTCAGTTTTAGCTGCTTTTGCCCTTTCTCTATGCACAATCTTAGAGGATGAACCCTGTGTATGCCTGGCCTCTTTTGCTCACCATTGTGTGTGCGTCATCCATGTTGCTGTGTATAGCTATAAATTGTTCATTCTCACTACCGTAGTCTTCTGTGTCACTAGACTTATCCATTCAATGAGCACTAGGCATTTGGGGGTTTCTAGTTCGTTAGGAATCGTGTACTAAGAACATTCTAGTTAGCATCTTTCAGCAGATATGCACACATTTCTGTTGGCAACATACCTACAGGTGGAACTGTGACTTCTGAAGCTTCGTATTATTGGGTGGGGAGACTCCATCCTAGTCTACACCAGCCCGGCTGCTCGCTTACCAGGCGCTTGGGGTCTAGAACTGGAGGAACGGCAAGCAGGGCCTGTGAGCAGCAGTGCTGTTGCAGATGGCAAAGCCCTGTGCCACCCCAGGTGCTGGGATATGGCACCCCAGGGCAGATCACCAATAAGCAATTAGTGCCCCTGGCTGTGGGGGCTCAGGAGAAAACTCTCCAAAGCAGTGTTTCCCAAAGGTCAGCTACAGAGCCCCAGAGTCATGGGTGAGAGTCATAAGAACACAAGAAACTGCATATCCTGGGCACCCATGGGAGATGCACGGCTGTGTCTGTCAATGAAGAGCTGGAAATGTCCACAAGAAAGAAACCTGCTCCCCTTAGTGAAACTCAAGGTCTCCCAAAGTTACTTGGCCGGAGAAATTGTCACGGACAAAACACCACTAACCTTCCCAGAATGAGCTTGCCACGGAGCACGCTTTGGGAAGGGCTGCTCTGAGGCACCGTGTTGTGGTTTTGTAAGGATGGGCTGGCCCCAAAGCTTGGACCCCAGCACTGTGTCTCTCAGAGGCCACCTGGAGCAGTTCTGTGGGAGGGAATGAGCAGCTCCTCTTTGTACCACCCCAAGCCCTCGCCCCTCAGCAGCCCATGGAGGAAAAAGTACTCACTGCTTTGGGAGGCTCCCTCCCCTGAGGTGGCTTCAGTGTCTGCAAAGAGAGAGAGAGAGAGAGAGAGGGAGGGGTGTGAAGCTACCGGGCCAATGATAGGGCCAGTGCCAAACACAAGAGAGAACATGGAAGCCACAGGGGACGAGCTCACGGTCCCGCCCTGGGCCCCTGATGTCAGCCTCTCCTCCCTGTCTGCCAGGCTCCGGGGGAAACAGATGCCATCCCTCCTGTCTCCAACTCCCAAGCTTGTCATGAGGAACACACGCACTGACCCCAGCACGTGCCCTGTGGGGGCCACTGACACCGAGCAGTGATGAGATGTCCTGGGAGGTGTGACGCCCGTGGGGAGCAGGGGGAGCCCTGGGGCACAGGCCTGGTGTATCCTGCGGACTCTCCCTCCCATGCCCACGCTGTCCCACATCAGGAGGCCTCCCTTCTTCTGCCTGGCGCCCTATCCTACTGATGAAAGTGGGAGGAGAATGGGAAAGGCTGTAGCTGTCAGGGCCTCTGGGGTCACCCACAAGGGACCCAAGTGGGAAACAGACAGATAGTGGGAGGGGCGGCCCCTGGGCTCTGCCCCAGGGATACTCCTCTCACCTCGGTGTGCCCGCACGTGGGTCTGGAAGCAGTTGTAATACTTGTACTTCTTGCCACAGATTCCACATTCATAAGACCCTGGAAAACAGAAGAGGAAAGGACTGGTCACCCAACCTCTGTGACCACAAGGTCCCAGGACCCACAGGCGATGCCTACAAGTGTGGCTAACTCTCTGTCCCAGGGGCAGAGATGGTCCCTGGCAAGGAGGCAGCACTGAGCTAGGAGTCAGGAGGCCTGGGTCTAGATCCAGGTTTGCCTCCCACTCCCTTGGGAAAGGCACCGCCCCCATCTCTGGGCCTCAGTTTCCAAATCTGTAAGATGGAGAAGGTAACTTCTTCAGCTAATTCTCAGCCCTACACCTTGAGGGGAAAAAGGAGATGAACGTAAAAGTGCTCTGAAAGGAATAAATTGCATCCACATAAGGAAATCATCACTTCAGTGCATTACAATAATTTCCAGCGACCCCTTTTCCTTGCCAAAATGGGACAGAGATTAAGACAGACTGAATCAGACACACCTGGGTCCCTGTCCCTGTTTTGTCACTTACCAGCAGCATGACCTTTGTAATTTCCTTAGGTGCATGAAGCCTCGGTCTGCTGATCTACAGAATGGGACCACATGTACCTACCTCGTAGGGTGGCCCTATACTCCCTGTAGGAAGTGCCCAGCCCTACCATAGACATGCTCAGCAAGGAGAGGACCCCCCAACATCTGCTGAGGAGTTGCCTTGTTCCCTCAGACACACAGAGACCGACATGGTGTAAATGCCTGCCTCTAACCCCCACAGCCCCTTGCCAGGCCCTTCTCCCAAGAGCAGGGAGACTGAATTGGCTGAGTTCCTAGTGGGCACTGCAGAGAGGTTAAAAGACGAGCCTGCCATGTAAAGGCCAGAGCAAAAGCCCATGGCAGGAAGCCAAGAAGAGCCCCTCAGATCCAGCCTGGCAGGGACCTCAGGGGCAGAGACCCTGCCTGCTCCCCTACCTAAATCAGCCCTCATGAAGGCCTGATGCCACCTGGGCCCAGGCCTTGCTCTTCCTAACAGAACAGCCAGGGAGCGTGGACAAATGCAGAGGCCCCGGTCCACTCCAGGCTTAGCAATCTAGAGTGGCTGGGGTGGGGATTTGCCTATTCCAAGGTCCCCAGGAAATTCTGGTACCCAGCATCTGGGGATGGGAGAGGCAGACCTGGGATAAGAGTCTTAACTCTGCCATTTACTGGCTGGGCCTCAATTTCCTCCTGGGAAAAATGTGGATGATTCAAGCGTGTTGGTGTGAAGACTGAGTCTGCATGAACAGTGTTCCCAGCACAAGACCAGACCCAACATGAAGGTGAAGATCATAAACTCCTACTCCGTTAGTCTTGCCTGGAAGCAGAGGCCCATTTCCTGGGTGTGTACCCGAGGCATAAGGTGAAGGCAGAAGAGCACTGGATGTGGAGTCTGAAGCCTAGTTCAGCTCTGCTATCCCTTAGCTCGGGGGGGTCCAACCTTTTGGTTTCCCTGGGTCACACCGGAAGAATTGTCTTGGGCCACACATAAAATACACTAACACAAACGATGGCTGATGAGCAAAAAAAAAAAAAAAAAGAAACACGAATCACAAAAAAAACTCATAAAGTTCTAAGAAAATTTACAACTTTGTGTTGGGCCGCATTCAAAGCCATCCTGGGCCACATGTGGTCATGGGCCGTGGGTTGTACAAGTTTGCCTTGTCTGTTCGATCTCGGACACATCCTTTTACCTGTCCGAGCCTCTGTTTCCCCACCTGCAACACCGGACTCCAATTCCTACAATTCATGACTGAGGTCCGTATCAACGAGGTTCATCGTGTGAATCGGCTGGCACACCACAGGTACTGAGGTACGGGAGCCGGTGTCACCGGTACTACTGTGGGTCACTCCAGGGGCCGCTGTCATCCCAATGCCAGCGTGGGATTTAGTAGTCTGTTATTTAGTGGTTTGTATGTGTATTACCCTTGTCACGCAGGGAAAAATACAATCACGTGGAGGGCAAAGATCAGATTGCATACTTCTTTGTATTTAGCCCTGTGATTGGCACACAGCGAGGGCTCCATAAATCCATGGTGTCTTGCTGTTGTACTCATCTGTCACTGAGTAATAATGCCTCCAACTCTCTTCCTGCTGCCTCCACCCACTCTTCAGCAGTTTCTGCCAATTCCCCTTCAACCAGTGAAGAATTTACGAGTGCCTGCAACGTGCCGGGCACTGAGGCCCCAGCAATGAGCAAGGTGCGCTCCCTGTCCTCTGTCTAATAGGAAGCAGACAGGCCAGCTGGCACGGGGACAATGCAGGATGATGGCGTTAGGGCAGCAAGTGCAGGGCCCAGGGGAACAGAGGCAGGACCCTGGCCCAACTGCAGTGGGGGGCCCAAGTCAGTGGAGTGGATACTGTTTACAGCCAAGCCAAGTCCTGACTGGCAGGCAGTATGGAGTTTACCCCAAGCTGTGGGAGAGCTGAGGGCACATACAGCCTTGACTGTAGGTGTCACCCCACAGAGGGAATCAACGGGGGCATGATGGCTCCTCAGCTTCTCCTCAGCTGGCTCCTGACCCCCAATGCAGAGTGAGACAGACTGTCTGGAATAAGGAGTCTCTGGACTGAGCACTGTGTGCTGGCAGGAGGAACCCTGAGCCTGCCCCTCGCTCAGCCTAAAACCCAGGGCCCCGCCTGCCCCTCGCTCAGCCTAAAGCCCAGGACCCCACCTGCGCCTTGCTCAGCCTGACTCTGGGCTTCAGGTTCCCCTATGTGATGGGGCCAGAAAGGTGAGAGGTGGGGCATGGGGAGAGTTCACCAGAGTGGCAGCCCTCAGTGCAGCAATGCCAGCAAACCTGGGTGCAAACCCTGGCTCACCACATCCCAGCAGAGGGAGCCCTGGACAAGTCATGGAACGACCCACACCTCAGGTTTCCTCTCTGTAACACTGTTCACCCCTTGGGGGGACGGGTTGTGAGGGACAACATGGTGGCTCCTTAGCACAGGGCGCGGTCCACAGCAGGCACATGATACAGGTCAGCTGCTATTACTAGCAGCATTTTCCAAAGTTTATTCTTTGGAACCCAACTTCCTGAATGCACCCCAGGAAAAAGAGGACCATGGCCAAGTGCGCACGAGGGAGACCTCATGGCGTGGCCCGTCCTGGGGAGGCCGGTGTACAGGAGCAGCCGCAGGCCCTGCGAAGTCCTGCAGGGACAGAGGTCAACTACTGTTTAACCCAGAGTCTCCCAAACACATTTGGCTTGGAACCCTTTTGTCCCCTTGGCCTGTTTCAGAGTTGTGGCCCTTACTTCCTATGGCAGCACTTCTGCTGCCAAAATGCTCTGGACATTCTAGGCGTCCAGATTTCCACGTGCTCTATCGTCCCTCCAGTAGTCCAGTACTGGAGTCCAGGGTCTCAGGGCAGGCTCCGATTTGCTCAGGACAGGGGATGAAGAAGGTGGCCTCTCTTGACCCTGAGATGCTAGCAGGGCCTGCTTACTCAGTCTGTAGCTGATGGCTGTGTCCAGCTGTGTCCCCAACCCATACTGGCCCCGGATCAGGCACTACCCCTTGGCCATCACGTACCAGATGCATATCTCAATGCTTGGTCAAAAATCCAGGTCCCTGAATACCGGCTTCGCACAGATCCACCGTGGGGGCTGCCTTCGGGCGCTTTTCCATCTGAATTACGTAAGAAATCAGAAAGAGCCCTTAAAGTTGGAGAATGCCTGGAAGGTTAGGGAAGGGGCGAAGTTGGCTGCACTTTGAGAAGTGTGGACAAGATCACACTGCCTCCCTCTTCATTAAAAACCTTGCGCTGGCCAAGGGGCATCCACGTGTTCCCCAGGGAGGCTGGCGCACGGCACGGCAGAATATAGCAGCCATGGGTCAACAGCTCCCTGAATTCAGTTTTGTGTTTTCTCTGTATTCTGATTCATCATATGATTAGAACACACAATTTCTACCCAAAAACCCTCCAGCAAAATGACCCTCCAAGGAGATGTGCCCCACGGGTGCAGTGCCCATGCATCCCCATGGCCTGTGGCCACCACAGACCCAGACTGATGCAGTGGGGCAAGGAAGGCCTTCTTGGGGACTCAGCTCAGACAGTCCCCAGCCCCGATGCCTGACTCCCTGCCCAGCACGCTCCCTCTTCTGTTCATCCCAGCCACTTTTTTCCTCTATGAACCATGGCTGTCACCATCACCGCCTGTCTGCGTTCACTTCATCTGCAATCTTTCCATGCAGACTGACCTCTGCCCCACTGCATGGGTAAGGAAGCAGAGGCTAGGGCAGCTGTGTGCAGCATCTCACCCAATTGACGCAGCCAGCTAGTGGGCTCGGGGTCCTGGCTCAGAGGCTTCTCACACCAGCTCAGTTCATCCTCACAATTACAGCAGGTAAAGGTGACTATTATCCCCATTTTTCAGGTGAGGAAAGTGAGGACCAGAGGGGCAACGCATAGCACCAGAGGTCGGTCAGATCTGATTTGCTCCCAAGCCACACAACTAGCCTCTTGGAAAGCACCATGAAGAAATGGTGCTTGTGGGCTGTGCGCAGTGCATCCCAGCATTTTGGGAGGCCAAGGCAGGCAGATCACTTGAGTTCATGAGTTCAAGACCAGCCTGGGCAACATAGCAAGACCCCCATCTCTACAGAAAATACAAAAATTAGCTGGGCATGGTGGAGTGCACCTGTAGTCCCAGCTACTTGGGAGGTTGAGGTGAGAGGAATAGTTGAGCCCTGGAGGTCAAGGCTGCAGTGAGCTGTGATCATGCCACCGCACTCCAGCCTGGGCAACAGAGTAAGACTCTATCTCAAAAAAAGAAGGAAGAAAAAAGAAGAAGAAGAAAGAAGAGGAAGAGGAAGAAGGAGAAGGGGAAGAGGAAGAAAGGGAAGAGGAAGAAAGGGAAGAGGAAGAAGGGGAAGAAGAAAAAAGGGAAGAAGAAGAAAGAAGAAGAAAGAAGAAGGAAGAAGGAAGAAGAAAGAAGAAGAGAGAGACAGAACGAACCTTTACTAGGTCTCATTTCCGTCCACCATCTTCCCAGAAGTCCTCATGAGGCTGGCAACTCAACATCCATTGCAAGAATGAGCATAAGGTCCTAGCAGCTCGGCTAGTGGCTGGCAAGGAACTGAGTTCAAAATAGGCCTTGGGGATCCAGAGCCATGCTACTGCCACTACCCCAGGTCACCTGCTGGATGCCAAGTGGGCTGTGTGTTCCTTTCAGTCATGGCACTTTCCTTAAATGCTACAGGGGAGCAGAGTCCCCCCCTATGTCTGGTGCTGCCATAGGACTCCCAAGAGTCCCCTGTTGAGAGCCCTGGGACTGCTGCCAGGGATGGCTGGCAGGGCTTGCCAGCACACAGGAGGCAGGAGCGGACTTTTCCTCTCCCCATTCCTGCTATCACAAGTGATGCAACAGTTGCCATCCCAACAAATCCGAGTTCACAGCTCCCACTGAGCACTTTCCCTAAACACCTGGCTTAGCTCCCTCCCAGAGCATCAGACAGACCAGGTGAGGCCAGGGGGTCTAGTTCCTGAGGTCACAGAGGGAGACTCTGGGAAGATGCCTAAGAGAGGATGCAGGCTTCTGAGAAAGAACGTAGGGTAGCAACCCTTTGCACCCAGCCAGGTCTAGAGAAGCTCAGACACCTTCAGGATACACAAAATGTGACAAGACAGAAATCCAAAGCCAGTGAATGAGAGAAGAAAAACACAAGGGTAGGGACAGAAGCCTGGTTCCTTACAATGGACAGTCCCATATTTAACTTGGAGCATCTCTGGAGCCGCTATTCAGAGAACAAATGCTCAGGAGTGTGTTTAGCCCTCTCTGTTCAAACATGCAACAGGAGCTGGGTCCAGGGCTTGCCGAAGGACAGGGGATCCGAACAGGGAAGGCATGGACAAGTGGGTTTCCTGAGGCTCTGGGGCTTGGCCTCAAACGAAATGTCCTCTGGAGTAGGGTCTTCCGAGTGAAGCACAAATCTCCCGGGGGTGTGTGGCAGCTGCCCAAGGGGTAAGTAGGTCCACGCAGCCTTAAGAGAACCATCAGCTTCTAAATGTGTTCTTTCCTAACATCAATGTGCCAGAGAACCTGGCAGGTGGGAGGCTCCACTTGCCAGTTCTTCCTACTCTCACCTTCACCCTTGTGCCATGTTACAAACAAAAGATGATCTTTTTACCCACCCCTAATCCTACTGTGGTGGCTGCCCCCAAAGGTTAGAACCTTGGGGCTCCAAGCAAAGAGGTGACCCTACAATACCGGGGGTGGGCTCAGAAAGTGAGTGGATCTAACGACCAGGAACAACTCCTTTTTCAAATTGGGTAATTTCCAATTCTCTCCTCTCAACAAAATTAAAGGAGGATCTAATGGAGTTGTCAGCGAAGAGACCATTAAAAAAATTGTCTGATGATAGACCCCCGTATGATTTCTGGCATACAACTTGGAAGGAATTCAAAGAATTGAGTGACACTGCTAAAACAAAACTCTATCCCCTGCCAGCTACTTATTTATGTGACTGAGCTTTCTAAGCACTTAGACCTACAAAAACCAAAAGATAGGAATTAAATTAATGCCGAATCTTGTCTCCTTCTAGCAATAAGAAATATTAATTCACAGATACATGAGCCAATTGAGAGAGAAATGAAGCCCTATCCATTTCATTAAGAGATGTGTTTTCAATAATTTTTTACTTTCACATTTACTATTTACCTAAATTTGTTTTTGATGAATTGTATGCTAATAACAACTCAATCTGGAAAAAAATGTTGGAGAATGTACAGCTTTATGATCCCAGGAATTTTTTTTTTTCCAGAAATTTCAATTTCAATTTATGTACATCTTGCTATGGCATATGAGTGTGAAACAGTAATCAATAAAAGACTTTCAAGCATAAAAAATATATTTTACATTAGGATAAAACCCTGTGGGGGCAGTGGACTGGAAACATGAGCTCATGGAGAAAAAGGAAAGATGTAAAATTTCTGACTCTTAAAGATAGGCTTGTTCATATGTTTTTGAAGTGATGATGGCGGATATCAAATAGCGGTAGTGTTTGGATTCCCTTGGATACATTTTGAAAATTGGTTCACAGTTTTGTTTCCAAAATGCCACCTTTTTTTTTTTTTACACAATATCCTGGAAATTATATCCTTTGCAATGATTTAAACTTTGAATAAAAATGTTAGATGTCAACTCAAACTTGTGAAAAAGAATATACAGTGTTCAAAATTCTTTTAGGAGGTATTGAGCAAAAACAAATGTTTGAAAACCTTGGCCTTTTAGGTTCTTATCACTCTAGAGGTAACCCCAGAGGTATCAATGTCCTGGGGTTTCAGCTAATAGTAGTGGTACTGGTTTTACGTTTTTTGTCCCCTGTTAAAAACACTTGCATACCTATTATTTCACTCTGCTCCCAACAATTCTACTGGAAAGAGGGGCAGACTTTATTCTACCTACTGACCATTCAAGACACGGTGGCTTAGAGACGTTAAGGAGCTTATCCAGGGCCCCACAGTAGGGTAAACCCTGGGCTCTTGACTTATCGCCCAGGGGCCCTTTCTAACAGGGACCCTCCAACCCTTCAGACCACAAGAGGAAGCGTCAGTAGCAGAGACAGGACATGCCTGGGAGGGTGGCCAGAACTCCTCCTTTCGGAGTGGCTGCAGCAAAGAGCTGAGTGTTGGTTCTGGCAGGCTCTTGGGTGAGGTCCTGCCAACAACCTATTGAAACAGGAAACTGACTATCAGCTGGCACGATGAAGCAAGACCTGGCACCTACGCTGCCTGGGTCTGTCACAGGCTGAAATCCACGTGGCTGTGTCTGAATGACTGTCAAGCTCTTCTGCTGCTCCTTCCCGCGCCATAGCCTGGTTGCTGCCTCCTGGCTGGAGCTCCTTCCTCCTCTTTCCCTGGCTCCCCTGGCTGCCCTATGAGTGTGAGAACACCTCTGTACCTTGGTCCTGAAAGCTTGCTGACTAGAAACATCCTTGCAGAATCCAGTTTCCCATCTATCTCATCCTTGACTCCCCATCCTGCACTCTGTCCAGTGACCCTCCCTGATCCCCTACGTCAGGACGGGGAACTCACTCCCTCACAGGCTTATGTCCAGTTACCAAACAGTTCCCATGATCACACGAAGTCCTTCCTTTTACCGAGTTGAAATCCCCTCCTGGAGACTTCTCCGTATTGGCTGGGACACCCTGGAATGTGTCTGCTCCATGTGCTCCTTGCAAAATGCTGTAAGCTGTGAATATTTAGATTCCATCACCCTCCGCTTCATGCCTCCACTATCCCCAGTCTCCTCCCAACCCACGACAAACAGCCCTTAGCTTCTCCACGGGCCTTCTCTCTGCACTGAGCTAACTCTCTGGGGGAATAACACAGTTGGTCCCTGTCCCTCATCTGAAGAGGAGTCAAGTCCAAGCCACTCGTGCCCTCCACGGTCTCCTGCACTGCTACTGAGGAAGCTCATTAAGTCTCGGGTCTCCGGACCCCTACTGCTCTCCCTGAACTCCCTCGTTAGTAACCACCCCCGGATTATTAGTAACCACCCCCGGATTAAGGACCAGTGGTTTCACAGCACGGGAAAGAGTACCCACAGCTGGACAGCACAGCTGGACCACCATCATGGGATGCGGGCACCCTTCTCTCTCAGAGCCAGGAAACAGTCTACGGGCTGGATGCCCTGATTCATCAAGAAGAACGGCAAGTAGGTTTCCACTTCTAATTTTTCAATTCTAGCTGACTGGCAGAGACCTTTTGGTGTACTGTGTTGAGAAGGATTCTGAGGTGCATCATTGGACAATGCACAGTAATCAATTCGTAGTGTCTGCCATGAACATGGGATTGCCATGAACCTGGACCGAGGCTGGGTGAGCGAAGTAACCAGGAGGCCCTTGGCCCCACAGGAGCAATGGCAGTGCCTTGTGTTTACTACTTCTCCTAGAGGAGCCCCTAAAATCTCAAGTGTGGTCCGCCCTTCCTTCTTAGGGCTGCCGTACAGAGCTGTTCATACAGCCTGTCAGGTGGGTGCAGGTGTCTGTCAACTTCCTTTCTTTCATTTCTGCTTTTATCCAACAAAGTTATGAAGTTTAGTATCTATCATCTCTGCTGTTCTTGCTATAAAAGGAAGCTCCTGGTCTTGCCCCCAAATCCTGCACCAGCTCCAACGGCGGTGACTTACTTTCTCCGAGTGAGAGACGCCCTTCTCAGCACAGGGAATTCTCTGGGCAGCAGGGAAGCAGCAGCAACCACTGCGAACTTGGCAGTCATCCTCCTGGGCACTGATGCCCCTCCTGACGCCAGCAGGAGAAGCTGCCAAATGCCATCTGCGTGTCCATGACCCAGGCTCCTCCACAGGAAGTGCCTTGGATAATGTTTGTGTCACTGGGAACATTGTTTGTCTGATGGCTATTAAAGGGCCAGTGTGGACTCGCGGAGGCTCCCTCATAGGGCAGCACTGGGTGATTGAACAGGAACACTATTCTACTCAGCCACAGAGCCCGTCTCTGAGCCCAGAGCGGGGCTGGGTGAGTGAAGTACTCAGGAGGCCCTCGGCACCACAGCACCCAGCAGTCCCCTGCCAAGTGCCCCAGGAACACGTTAACTCCCCCATGCCCGGCGACCAGGACAACGAATGCACACTGCAGCAGGAGTTTCACTTAAAGATACAGCTCTAACCAGCATCCCACCCCAGCCAGGTCCCTGGGAGAGCTTTCCCTACTTGATATACTTTCAGAAGCAGGTGGGAGGCAGGTGTTGTGAGGTGGAGTGGGCCCTTCATGACCTGAAAGAAAATGTCACCAACTTGCTGGGTGATCCTGGGCAACTCCCATCCTTCCCTCAGGCCTTGTCTGCCCCTCTATAAAATAAAGAGGTCAGGGGTACCAAATTGACAGCATGCATAGCTTCACTGCCCACCTCTACATCCAGGGCAGACATCAACAATCAATCATGCCACCCTTTAGAATCCTCAACAGAGAACTCGTTACAGCCAGTAGCAACTGCTTGGGATTAACCCACAACTTAAAATCTACTTGCCATCTTGAGATGAGAGGAGTTCAAAAGGTTCAACTCTAACACTGATTTTGTTTTTAAATGCCTTTCTTTCCTGGTGATGAGGCCAAGCCAGCTTCCTCTAAGCCTGACCCTTGGAAGAAAACCCCCATTCCTAGGCAGGAGAGCCTGCCTTCCAGCATGCAAGATGAGCTGCCATGACAGCAGGGAGCACTCTGGCCCTGCTTCTGTAGGGCTCCACCATGGCAGCTCCACACGTCACCTGTCACTGGGGCTTCTAAACCTTTTTCACAAGGGTCTGCCCAAAGCAGATTACTCAAAAGTTCACAAGATCCTCAAAGTCCCTGAATCGGAGGGAAGCAGTACTAGAAGGAACACCAAGGTCCAGACAGGTTTCCCAGTCCATTTCTTAGGGGAGAAAACTGAAGCCCACTTGGAACCTGTGTCTTTTAACACTTTATCCTGTGCCGACTTTCTTTCCTATCCCATCGTTTCAATATATCACACTGGCTTACTTAGATGGGAAAAAGCAGAAACAGCGACTATTCCTTCCTCTTGAAGAGGCATTTTATACTATTAATATTAGTACTACTGAGAATACTACCTAATTGTTTACTAAGCACAGTGTTGAGTACTTGACATACATGACCTCATTGAATATTCAGATAGCCTGATGATTTCGTAATTGTAAGAACTGAGTCAGACAGGTAGCACACCTATTAAGTGTGCCTGAGGTAGCACACCTATTAAGTCATGGAGCCTGGATTCACTCTCAGTCCAAGGATCCCAGCTCATTCTCCTCAGGCAACATTGTTTCCTTCCACTGCCACCTTGGATGGCCACTCCCATGAGGTGGCTGGGACAGGGACCATGCCTCATTTAACACAGGAGGACCCTAAGGCACAGCAAGGCCAAGGACCCTGCTGCTGAGCAGCAGCTGAGCTGGAAATCAGCGTTGGTGGCTGGCATGAGGCTCACGGGCCCTGGGGCTCTCACTGTGCAGGCAGCTGGCCTAAGGAAGATTCCCAGCATTTCCCTGGCCTAGCTGCCCAAGGCTTTCCCCACTGAATCCAGAATGCTGGCTCTATCCCAGGATTCAGATTCAGCCACCCTTCACTGGGCATCTCCTGGTGAAGGGCAGAAACAGCTACTGGGTCTAATGAGTCTTAACACACACACACACCAAAGAGAGCAAGGGCAGGTCTTCTCCATTAACTAACAAATCCACCAGTGATTAACACAGTCCCTGGCCTCAGGGAGTGAATACTGATGGAGGAACGTCAGTGCAGGCCCTTGAAAAGACTCTCTCTCATTCAATACTGGCCTAAGTCACTCCTGCTCCTCCCCAAACATTCCTGGTTCACCCCTATTCCGTCACATGGGAGGACGGCATTTCCCAGCCTCTTTCTTTGAGGTTGGGTGGGGCCGTGTGACTAGTTCTGGCCAATGACTGTGAGCGGAATTAACGCGTCTCTCTCTGGCTGCAGCAGTTAATTGCCAGCGTAAGTCCCTCCACAGCGTGCTTTCCCTCTGTCACTTGGCTGGCAGCATTCTACATGACGGCTTTTAGTCTGGGACCAGAGGGGAGCAGAGCTCCCTCTGGATCCACAGTGGACATGTAGTGTGAACAGGAAATAAACTGCTGTGGTTTTGAGCTACTAAGATATCTTGTACCTTTCAGGATCTTTTGTTACTGCAGCATAACCTGGCCCCACCGTGACAGTTGCGGCACCAGTGTCAACGTCACCACTCCCAGAAACCAATACTTTGGTATTGTGGAGTGGAAGCAGGGAACATGGAGACATAAATCAGGCAGGTCCTGGAGCCCCAATCTCTAAGGGTTTCCACTTTCATGGAAGAGACAGGCACAGACAGGGCCTCTCTAATCTAAAAAGAAAGTAGAAAGTGCACCAACTAAGGAGCAGGGTAGAAACAGCCCACTCTCACCAGAAGAGATTAAGGAAGTCTTCTGGGAGGAGGTGGCACTGGAGTTGGCCTTAAAGGATAGGTTGGATTTGGGCAAGCGGAAATGGGGGAAGGCATTCTTGGGAGAGGCAACAGCAGACACAAAGTACAGGAAGAGCAGACTACACTGGAATGAAAGGTCTGGGAAGACCAGAAGCAAGAAATGGGACTAGAAGGTTCAGGTTTTGGAGGCTTTTAATGCTCTGGTCTCGACTGTAGAGACAGTAAGGAATCCCAGGGTTATAAGCAGGGGAGCAACATGGTCGGTGTTCTGTTTTGACCAAGGCCTCCTGGCAGCCAGGGCAGAGGGCAGGCAAGCTGCAAAAGCATGGCTATTAGCAGGATGCTGCCATGACCCAGGTGGGGCTGAGATGGCCACAACCAGCAGGGAACAGCTGGGAAAGGGAGTTTGAGGATGATTCTCAGCAGTTGGGAAGAAATGGCACCAGGACTTGAGTCTAAACTTGCAGAAATGAGGCCGTGGTGCCGCATACAGGATGTGCGCCAGGAAGGTGGAGGTGCTTGGAAGTCAGTAGGAGGTGAGCCGGAGCTGGACCAGGAAAGTAGCAGAGGCCAGGGCAGCAGCAGCACTTCTAAGAACACACTGAGCCTTGGAAACGTGGAAGAGGGTGTGGAGGGAAGCAGAAATCTGGAGCCAGACCAGGCAAGGCCTCCACGCCAGGAATGAGGACTTTATTTCACAGACCAGGGGTTGCAAACTTCTGCCCACAGGGACTCTGACCCACAGACACGTTTAGTTTGGCAGATTTCAAAAGGTCAGTTGGCTGCCAACATTTAAAGCCAAAAGAATTCCCATCAAAATGTTCATTTCTGGCGTGTGATTTGTCCAGAGATGTGGCAACGCTGAGCCGTATCCCCACCCAGCAACCGTCAGCGAAGCAGCTGAGTGGCCTCCGCCCTCCACACACGCGGCGTGCGTTCTCTGACTGGACACGGTCCTCACCACCTGTCCTGTTGGCTCATCTCTAGTTACGCTAAATAAACATATTTGTTGGGCCTCATGGGCATTTGAGTCTGTGAACCTGGCAGCAGTGCAGGGGGCCCCTGAGGGGTATCCCCTGACGCATGCTAGAGACTGGAGGGAGAGAAATTGTTGCTAAGATGTGAGTTTCCACAGAGCTCCTCTGGGTCCGGCCCAGGCCAGAAGAGGCAGGGGAAGCGCCATCTGTCACCGATCCAATCCTGATGGGGTATCTGCTCTGAGCAGCACCGGCACTGGGATCTCCCTCCCTCCAGGAGGGAGAAAAACAGAGAGGCATTTAGGACATTGAGCAGTAAGGGCTGTGCGAGACCCCCCAGGGGTATGGGAGCCCAGAGACAGACAAACCCCCAGAAGGTTCCAGGCATTTGACTTAAACAGGGTATTGACGGATGGATAGGGTCCTGCTGCCGAGCAGAAAAAGAAGAGCTCTCCAGCCGGAAACCGCACAAGCAAAGGCAAGTCAAAGAAGCTGAGATCTCTCCCTGAATGCAGAGGGAAGCCAGCAAAGGTTCTCTCAGCCAGGAAGGGAGCAGAGGCGCCAGGCCCCTTCTCCCCAGGACTCTGACTCCACGTTCCCATCCTGGTCTCCACCCTGACCACAGAGGCTGGACACTCACCAAGGGTCTGCTGGTTGCGGACGCCGCCGATCACCACGCAGATTTCGGCAGGCACGTCGCTGGTCCCATCCTTGCCGACTGCCTTCTTCTCCTCCTTGGCCTCGCCCTGCCAGATCACCTCCTGGATGTAGTCATCGGGCAGCTCTGTCTTCACCTTCACCTCCGTCATCGTTCCTTGCTCGGCACTCAGTGAGGCCTCGGCTGGCACTGCTTCTGGGCCCTCCACCTTGGTGCTCTTCTGGCTGCGCTTCAAGCGCTCCCTGGAAAAGAAAGAAAGTCCGTTCAATACCTTCTTCCTCCAGACCGACACAGCAGCCCACCAGTCCATGGCACCACAGGAACATGCCAGGCAGTGTGCATAGTGAATGCTAGGGTCCCCGGCCCCCTTAGCCTCCAACACAACCCCCATGGCTACCCCTGAGGCTCCTCCAGGGAACCCTGAGGCTTCAAGGAACACAGTTTGAAAACCATTGAGCAAGAAAGCCTCCAATTCCACCCATTTGACAGCTGGGGAAGCTGAGGTCTCAAGAGGTCTAGATGTGCCCAGTTGCCTCACTTACTTGCTTGCAATTATCATGACTGGAGTTACAAGTGACCTAAAAGGGCACCTCCACCTGGTTGAAATCAGTTCTTCTTAGACTTCAGTGTGCATACAGATGAGCTGGGGATCTTGAAAAAAATGCAGATTCTGGCTCAGCTGTTCTGCGGTAGGGCCTGAGATTCTGCATTTCTTTTCCTTTTTAGAGATGGGTCTCACTAGGTTGCAGAACACAAACAAACTCCTGGGCTCAAGTGACCCTCCCATCTCAGCCTCCCGAGTGTTTGGGGCTCCAGGCACCATGCCACCACGCCTCGCTCAGAGATTCTGCATTTCCAACAAGCTCTCAGCTGGGGCCAGGGCTGCTGGGCCTCAAACTATGCTTTGGGCAGTAAGGGTTTCAGTGCTTTGATGTACGCAGTATCCAGTGCTATTCCGCTTGTTCCTAGGCAAGAAGGCTCAGGATCTTGTCCAGGCTCTTCCCTGCTCCTGTTTTACAAATGGGAAACTCCAATGCAAAAAGACTCACTGGGTTGAGATGTCACGGAGCCAACACTGTGGCATGGAGGGGGCTCTTTAAACATCGGAAAACATCCTCAAGGTAATGATGTCAGTTCTGAAGAGGGCAGGACGTGCGTCACTGAACGTCCTTCATGAGGGGGACACTAAGGACTAAAGCAGAGCTGTGACTTGCTCAGGCCAGACATAAAATCGGGGATAGGCCAAGGCAGGAAGCCAGGTCCCTGCCATCCACTCCTGAAGCATCCTCCTTTCAACACAGCTGTCCATGTTATCATCCTAAGGACCCCACATCCTTCTGACAAGCGAAGCATCCTCATGACTGCTGTCTGTGAGGTTGGGGGGGAAGCTGAGGCATGCACATACTGGGAAATCGAGCCATGTTCCAGGCCCAGAGACACTGCCCTGGCCATGCCAGCCTCTCCACTGCATCAGAGGAGAGTGTGGTCTGTGAATTTCGAGGCCCAGACTCAAGGCAGGGGATGCCAGCATTCCAACTGCAGCACAGCAGGGGCACTGGGCTGGGACTCAGGGACCCAGGCTCCAGTCCTCGGTCTATGATGGGCTTGCTGTGTGGCCTTGGGCAAGATTTTTCTCTTCTTTGGGTTTCAGTAGCCCTGTTTATCACAGGAGCATGGGTTTAATCACATCTGCTATCCTTCCCAGCTTCAGCTTTCATCCAAGGTGGAGAAAGGTTGGGAAACTGAGCAAAGATAGAGAGGGAAGTCCCCAGCTAATAAGGAAAGGATAGAGGAAAGCCATGGGGAGCTGCTATGGACTGAATTGTGTGCCCCTAATTCATATGGTGAAGTCCTGACCCCCAGTGTGACTGGATCTGGAGAGAAGGTCTTTGGGAGATTAAGTGTGGTTAAATGAGGTCACATGGGAGGAGCCATCATGAGGGGATTGGTGGCTTTGTAGGAAGAGAAAAAGAGATTGCTCTCTCCCTCACGTGAGGACACAGTAAGAGGGTGACCCTCTGCAGCCAGGAGGCAGCCCTCACCAGAACCCAACTGTGGTGGCAACCTAATCACAACCCGCAGCCTCCAGAACTGTGAGAAAATACATTTCTGTTGTTTAATTAAGCCTGTGGCATTAGGCATGGCATCCCACAGCATTCTGTTAACAGCAGCCCAAGATGACTCATACGGGAGGCTAGGACTCAGATGGACAGAACACGAGTGCAAAGGCATGCTGGGAAAACCAGTCAGGAGCAAGGGCTATTGTGCCAACCACTTCCTCGCTGCGGGCCTCCAGCCAGCCACCTAACCTCTGAGCCTTGGTTTCCCCATCTGCAAAATGGAGTTAATGGGGTTGTCATGCAGATTTTAATCAACGAACACATGGTAAGTACTCAGCACAGTGCCTGGCCTGGAACTGCTCTAAAGACATGGTCACTATGACTATTGTTAATAATGACACACTGTTAGAGCTTCTTTGGCATCCAGTGGTGCCTCCTCCTCATGCGTCTGTCCCACCAGGGCCACCAGACACACCGCCTGAGCTTTTGCCCTTCTCCACGGTAAGAAAGTGTAAAACTGCATGATTCAATCGCCTCAGAATTCATTTCCTTAATTTACTTAAGAAACACTTAAACAGAGCCTCCTATGTGCCCAGCACTGTTCTAACATACTAATTCCTTTCATCCTTAGAAATGACTCTGGGAAAGAAATCTTGGTATTTCCACTTTACAGTCTAGGAACTGTGGCAGTGAGAGGTAAAATAACGTACCAAAAGTCACATGGGAGGAACAAGGTGGGACGGGGACCTGATGCAGGCAGCCTGGACTGGGAGAGAAACTCGCAGAGGGAAGCCTCCTCACCCACAGCCGAGGCTGCCCCACATCACCCACCCTTGACCTTCAGCATCCAGAACAGAGCCAAAACCAAGGTGCTTGTGGGTGAGCAGGAGGACACGAGGTTCCCTGGCTTTCTGGGCTGCTGCCACCTTTGTGGGAGATAATACCATGAGCAAGCGTCCCCCTGGTCCCCCAGAGGGGCGCACGGCCCCGCCTAGCTGCAGGACACCACAGGGCAAAGAAGTCTCAAGTTCTGTGAGGCCTAAGACATAACTAGAACTGGCAGGTCTAGCAAGTCACAAAGGGACAGCTGTGGCTTTAGAGAGAGAGGTGATTCCTGCTGCTGGCAAGAAAAGGGGACCCACTGGAGGTGGTGAGCTCCCCGTCATGAGAAGCACTGAGCAGACTGGCTGATGGCCTGGCAGGAGTGAAACGAGCCAAGTACCAGATTTGGAAGTTGGATCATCCTAGGGTCAAATCTCAAAACTGCCAGTTGCAGGTTCCTATATAAGTGACTTGATTCCTCCAAGCCTCAGTCTTCACATCCATATAATGGGGCAAACACGGTACCTACCCCACAGTGCTGTGATGTAAAACAAGGTAATGTCTATATAGGACCTAGAACAATAGCTACCAGTGGAGATGTTTTACTCTTATCTACCTACTGTCTTTTCTATGGCAGGCAGGGGAGGGGCATGTGCAGAGGATGCAAGTTTATGTGGCACAGGCGTTTAGTGCATGGGCTGTGGAGTCAGACCGAGGGTTTGAATGCCAGCTCTACCACTGTTCAGTAATGGGATACCGGCGGTGAGGCAGTGAGGACTTTGCCTAGTGCTGCAGAGGTGGTCATGCTGATGAAGCTAATAGTGAACGACGTGTATCCACATTCAATCTGCGGGGTAAAGAAAGCAGCTGACATTCCCATTTCCTAGCTAAGACTTCATGGGTGCTAATGGTCAGGGCCCTGAGGCTCACTGGGCAAAGAGATGGGAGGCGAGGAAACAGATGGGACCCCCTGCGCAGAACTCCCTTACCGGCTTTTTTCACAGCCAGTGTTCTGAAGCTCAGCCCGAGGCTTTGAAAGCACCGGACCATGCCATCTGAAAAGATTCAGTGTCCCTTCCTGCTCTCAAGTCCTCACCACCATCATGGTATCCTGGTAGGGGAAGGGAGGAGCTGTTGGAGTCAGGCAGGCTGGATGGAACTCTCATCTGCCCACCCCGACACCCTGCAGCCCTGGGCAAGAGACTCCCTTCTCTGAGCCTCTGCTTCCTTGTCTGTTAAAGAAAGACCATGACTCTTGCCAGCTGCGGGCGTGGGCACAGAGTGGATTTCCATGAATGGCAGCTGCCATGATGATGACGATATTGGTTCATGATGACATCCTCACCTCTGGGAAGCCTTCCTGGCTTGCTTGAGGCACGTCAGACTCCCTCTCTGAATGCTACATCTTCCTTGCACAGGTGACTCTGACAGCGATCCTCCCATTGCGTCCTAATGAACTCATCTTGGCTCGCTCGTCCCCTTCCCGGAATTCCAGTCTAGCTTTTAGTTCATCACCTCGTTTTATTTCCTTTGCAGCCCTGTTTCCTGAAAATACTTTGTACACTGGCTCCCCAAACTGCACTTGTCCTAAGAGTAGGTGGGGCCCTCGGGAGTGTTGTGTGTCTCTTATTCCCAGCATCCAGCAGGCCTATAGTAGGTGCTCCATAAATAAAATATTTGCTGAATGACCAAAAGGATACTTGCCTTCTAGTAAGCAGGCACTGGGACGTATGCCTCCTAAGACTCCCTGGGGCCCACTGGAACAGCAGAGTATATCCTTGAGATGGGTTTCCAGAATGGATGGTCACCCATTTGCAACAGGGCCAGGCATGAACGCATCACAGGAAACGCCCTCTCCAAAGGCACGGGGCGTGTAACAGAGTCGAAACTAGAACTCGCATCTCCAGACTCCCCATCCTTTGTCCTTTACACTGAACCACCAGAGTCTCAGGTCACCCGGAGTGCCCCTAACACCTGGAGGTGAGAGTCGGGCACAGGGGAATGTCTTTCTCCCATGAAAAGGCAGCCTCTCCCTAGTTCTCGTACCCATACCTCCCACCCCAAACAAATCAGAGGTCACACTGGCAAATACAGCTACAGTCAGATTCCTGACTGAGTTCACAGAAGATGGGGACCAGTGAGCCGCCCTCTACTGCCCACAGGCACAATAGCATATAACCATCCCCTCCCTTAAATGCGACGCCCCCAAGTCCTTGCTGCGATGAAGGCATGGGCAACTTCTTTCTCTTCCCCCTGACTTCTAGGCTTTAGATTTACAAGCCCAAATGTTGCTTTTCTCAAATGCTTTGCATTTAATTAGGTGTCCTAATAACAATGGAATCACAGAAGTACTTACATCACTTTGAATTAGTGGCGCGGCTCCTTCTAACTTCTTTAAAAATTTTTTTTCATATATCATTTTTTAAAATAGAGCTCATTATTTTAATTATATCCATTTAAATGTACAGTGGAGCCCTTGGATATTCTCAGCACGAATCATTAGGTATATTAGTGAAAAAGCACTCGGAATCTATCTACATGCTGACACTCCATAATCTATTCTATTTGTGTCGCTGTAAAATAGATTTATATATAGATAACTACAAAATAGTTGCTCAAGATATGCTATGAATTTTATATTTAACCCGAGTCACACTTCAACATAAAATCCAAAGTCAAGCATTAAAAGGCTATTTTTCAGTAAGTACATGCTATCTGTGGTCACTGGTTACTAATTGTGCAAGCTGACCAGGAGAGAAGCCAGACCAAGTGGATCTCTGCCCAACAAGTTCCCTAAGAGTGCTGGCCTTTCTCTAAGGCAATGATTCTCAAAGTATGTTCCTTGAAGGTCTAGGGGTTCCATAGCAATGGCTCTTAGATGAACCCATGAGGCTGGAATGGGGAGGGTAGTGTTAAGCAAGGCTCTGACTCCCCATCTTCAATATATAGAGCTTTGCTTTTTGCCTGATGTATACAGATTGAGGCCTCTTTCTCTCTGTGGTGGGGTTACGGGTAGCTCCCTAAAAGATATGTACACGTCCTAATCTCCTGGGTCTGTGAATATGACCTTATTTGAAAAAAGGGTCTTTGCAGATGCAATTAAGTGAAGGATCTTGAGATTAGGCTCATCCTTGGATTATCTGAGTGGTCTCTAAATGCACTAAGTGCTCTTATAAGACAAAGGGAGATTTAAGACAGACATAAGAGAAGTTACAGAGGAGAGAAGACAATGTGCCCAGAGAGGCAGAACTCGAATGATGTGGCCACAAGTCAAGGAATGCTGATGGCCACCAGAAGCAGGCAGTGACAAAGATCAGATTTTCCCCTGGGGCTTCCAGAGGGAATCTGACTCTTCCAACACCTTGATTTCAGACTTCTAACCCCAAGGAGTGTATACACTTCTGTTGCAGTGAAGCAACAGGAGCGAAAGCAGCCATAGGCAACCAATACATGGTGTAACATGAAATTTGAAGAAACAGCTCCAAAGCAGTGAAGTTTGTAAATTACTATCTTCTACTACCCTTGGTTTTCTTCTGCTTTGTTGCTATTCAATCCTGCTACTGTGTCTGGCCAGGCCAATGTGCCTGCAGACTCTGCCAGCAGGGGAGGTTTAAGAAACAAACCAGTCTCTCTCTCTGTCTGGGTCTCACCTGACAGTTCTTCAAGGAGCTCATGCCCACCTCATCACGCTTGGCATTGACAAGAGTCCCGTGGCTAGATGGGGAAACCGAGGCACAGAACAGGGCCTGGGTCTGTTTTATTCACGTCTGTATCCCCAGCCCTAGCACAACGCCTGGCCCACAGAAAGAACTCAGTGGACATAGGTGAAGGAAAGGCATGGCCAAGGTCATACAATTCTTAGTGATGAGCTTAGTCTGAAAACTTTTTGGCTCCTGTTCTGGTACTGTTGCCACTAAAGCTTGCAGCCTAAGACAACATAACCAAGTAACTTAATGTGGATCTGAGGCCCAAAGAGATGCCATTTCAGGCATGTCGGAGGAAAGTCCGCGCTGACGCTAGGTGCCTGGGAGTATGGCGGCTGTGTTTCTGGGCACAATTTCCACATCATTCTGCCAATAATGCTGATGCTTAGAAGTTCTACCAAGTCACAGTAGATGTGAGCAGTGCTCAGCACCCTGGCCTTTAGTCCTATTTCTGCTGTTGATTCCCCGGGCTGGCTGCCCACTCCGAGACTCAGTTTTCCAATCTGCACGAGTGAACAGGGATCAGAGACATCTAAGGCTCTTACACAGGCCAGAACTTTACCCAGCAGGGCGTGTGTGTCTCCTTACACAGATGGGGGGCGAGGCGTACATCTACATCCCAAGGCTCAGCCTGAGGACCCCTGCTCTTCCTCCAAAGTGTGCCATTTACTCTCATACCTCACCCACCTTTAACAATGTTAAGGGTGGAGGAAAAAGTCTCTAATCACAGTGTGTAAATAACGACTTGGTTAACTTCCCCTAGAATAAAACTCCACTCCTTAGGAATGAAGGTGAACTGCTCTCCAGCTGAGCTTAAATACACTCCCCACGAATGCACGCATGCATGGGACGTTAAATGCATTAACGCACATCCAGACAGGACTCTGCCCACTGGCCAAGTCCTCCAACTCTACCCACTTCCCACCCACTGACTATATGAGTGCAAATGATTTTTATCTACTTGCCGATATCGGCAGGCCGGCTCCTTGGTAATACCTGGTAAGTCCAACAGGCTGTTGCCTCCACTACTCCACCAGAGGTTCTCTTTTCAAGATCTCCAGTGGCTGCCACACTGTTCAATCCAGTGATCCCTTTTCAGTCCCCGTCGGACTCTGCCTCTAGTAGCAGCCTCTAACACAGCCCCCCTCTCCTCCATCTAGCTGGTTGCTCACTTTGCTCTGTGCTCCCCTGGTGGACCTCCGGCCTTCTGGACATTCTTATCTCTTGTGCCGAATCCTCTTCATCACTCCAGCTCTTACACGTTGATATGCCCCAAGGATCAGTTCTAGAACTTCTTGCATTTTTACCCACACTAATTTCCTAAGTGATCGCATGGAGACTTGTACTTTTATTTCTTATTTATCTTTTTTTTTAATTTTAATTTTTTTGAGAGACAGAGTCTTTCTATGTTGCCCAGACTGGTCTTGAACTCCTGGGCTCAAGCGGTCCTCTCACCTCAGCCTTCCAAGTAGCTGGGACTACACAGCTAGAATCTGAGTTTTAAACATTAACTATATGGTGTTGAATCCCAAACTGTATCTCCAGCTTGGACTGGTCCCCCCACCGAACTCCAGACCTACATAAATCTCCAGCTGCTCAACACCTCCATCCGGACACCTAATAGGCACCTCATATTTAACAAGTCCAAAACCCTGCTGCTCCATCTCTTCTCCCAAGACAGGAAAACAATTCTGCCTCCTAGCCCAGCACTCTTCCGGCTAAAACCTGCAATCTAAGACAACACAATCAAATGACTACCATCATCTCCACTTCAGCTAATAGTAATTCCATCCTTCCAGCTCCTACTGCCCAGACTCTAGAACTATCCTTGACTCTTCCTGCTCTGTCACTCCCCACTATGAATATACCAGCAAATCCTGCCTACCCCACCTTCAAAGTATGTCCAGAATCTGACCATTCCTTACCATGCCACGACCACCACTCCAGTTCAAGCCACCTTCTCCTTTCTCCTGTCTTGTAAATATCTCATAGCCAATCTCCCTTCCTGCTATACACTGCCCTGGAATCCACATTGGACAGAGCAGCCAAGGTCATGTCACTCCTTGGCTGAAACTCATTTATGGTTCCCCAGTATTTACCCACTCAATGTACTCTGTTACTTTTCTGTCCACTTTACTGTCTGTTTCCTCAACTAGAACATGAGCTAGAGGACAAGATTTTGTCTCATTGGCTCATGATACTCAGAATAGTGGCTAGCACATGGGTGATGGTCAGCAAGAGGCTGTTTACCAAGTAAACCAAGGACCAAGTCTAGGAAAGGTCAATGTCAGCATGGCTCTGGAGGCATCTGTAGCCTCTGATCCAGGCAAAACTTTTCTGTGATCAATCCGTCAACATCACTGTAACTGTCGATGGTTTTGCTGCTTCAGTGAATATTCAGAACTGAAGAATGACTCATTCATCTGGCCTTTATTATAACATAGGTTGCAGTTGCTTCACAGAAGCCAATTTTCTGAATAAGTGAAGCTTATTTCTTGAGTGTCAAAGTTGTATCTTTATCCTTTCTGATGAACTGATGAACATTTTCTAAAATGTAACACACTCTTCCCACTTTCTGAAATGCCAAGATACAGTAGCCTGGTAATACCCTGACATTCTCTCTTGAGGGTGCAGGGTCGCCATCAGGACCACCCATCAGCATAGATTCAGGCCCTCAGGCGACAGGGTAGCTGCCCCCACTAACGGTTCAGGAGCCTTCATTCTCCCACCAGCAGTTCTGGAAACGCTCCCCTCTGCTTCTAACAGGCTCCTACTCCCAATTCCAAATCTGCCCTCTAATTAATTCCATGTGGTTCTGGAAGATTTCCAGAGGCCAGGGCTCTACCCACTGCTTTCTGTATCCTTGTGCCTGGTCCTCTGGCAGGTGTCAGCCAAGGTCTGCTCAATGACACAAACAAAACGACCCGACAAAACACACCAGCATGCAGGGTGGAGGTGATGCTGGTGAGGACAGCCACGATGCAAATGGCACAAAAAACACGGAGAGTGATGCCAAGGGCAGCCGTGGTATACTGAGTGCTCATGACATGCTGGGGGCAGTGCTCCGGGCCCCACACTTACACCGTCTCATCCTTCTGTGCAATGCCTGATACGGGCATTTTTTGGTTTCTAGATAAGAAAACCAAGGATTGGAGAAACCGAGTGACTTTTTCAGTCTCCCCGCTTCCTAGAATTCCACCAGGTCTGTCTGACTCCAAAGTCTAGGCTTTGAACCATTTGGATAATTTTTGTTTTCTCAAGAGAAAATAATAAAAACACCTGTTGAATGAATGAAGAATGAACACATACATGACTAAATGCCAGAAGTCCCAAGACACAGGGAATACATTCCCTTGTTTTTTGCTGTTTCCTGAGCATCCAGACAGAACTGGGCATATGTTAGATGATAAAAGTCACACCGACATGAAATAAAGGACAGGAATGAAGGGCCCCACCTCTTCCACAGAGAAAAGTGCCTGGGCTCTGCGCTCACTGCCTGCCTCTCTCTCTCTCCCTGATGTGTTTTCAAATGCTGCTGTGCTCAAACATGTCCTTTAGATATAAAGAGTCTCCAGCTTTTAGTGACAAGGAGAGAAGCCATTGTGGGAAAAAGGTCATAGCTTCATCACTAGCCTTAGAGAGCTGAGAGAGGGAACATGGAGTAGAACCACAGTGTCTGCAAATGCCAGGAGCGAGGCCCATGCCCGGTACTTACTATTCCACCTAAGTTTCACATCGTCACACCATCACCTGTTCCTTAATAACCCTCAAAATGATCTGTACTTCCATTTCTGTCATGTATCACTGATAAATTTTAATAAATAGTCAAATAGAAAAGATTAGATTAATAGATTAAAACTATTAACCTATTAAACAACTCTTAACAGTCTAGAAATTCAAAGTAACCTACAATGCATAAACATATCATTAGTTGGAGATAATTCTTAGACACTTAATTTTCTTCATTGTACGGTGTCAGTCAGCCACAACGCTGGGTAATATTGGAGTTCACAAAGACAGTATATGATTTAAATATTAACAGTAAATTCCCTGGTTAATTTAAACCTAGGGGGGAAAGCAAGAGTCTTGGGCGATCTTGTCAAGTCATAAACTCCGAAATGTAGCAGGGTGGGGTTCAACAGTTACAGCTGGAAACTTCTTTCGAGGGTGCTGTGGCATGTGGAAGGTTGCCCAGGATGTTAAGAAGAAGCAGCGTTAATGGCATTTTAAACAGACACGCTACCTTCGTTTTCCAGTGGGTCTGGCAATGGTGCAATTCTGATCTATTAGCAATGTGCACTGGTCTCTGAGGGGCCACCTCTCTGTCTCCCAGAGAGAATCTCCCCAACAGACAGGTAGGTAGTGGAGGCCAATGAGGGGCCCATGATCACTGTCCTGCAGAGATGCACCACCCTGCAAAGACTGTCCTGCACACATGAGGTCCCATGCAGACCCCAGAAGGCAGGAAGCTCAACCACTAAAGAACAAGGCCATCCCTAAGCCCTCACACTGGACGTCTATAACAAAGGATAAACACAGTCCCTCTGTTCACCATTACTTCATGCCGAGGCTATGACTTAGCAACTACTCCTTTCTCTCATTCTCTGAGATCCAACTCCTCTGGCCATCTTCTCCTAGGAATGAACGGATAAGGAAGCACCCCAGCAGGACTGCGACCCCTCCACCTTCCTGCCCACGTCGCCAGCTGATGCCCAGTGCTGCCCAGCTGCTGACACAGATTTACTATCCCTCCACAATGCTGTCCCCGTTCTGGCATTACAACTGCCTTCCTCCCCTCCACCCTGCAGTCTCTAGGACTAGTGGGGTGACAACCAACCAGCTCTTGCCCCAACACCCCAGGGTGAGAACTCAGCCCTGGTTTGCTCACTGCCTCGAGGCACGCTGCCTTTGGACACACACACAGGACTCTTTTAACTACATGATCCAGTCCTTACAAGGTGCTTGGGGATGGCAAAGCAGATGTAGGGATCGTTGCTAGGAGCCGTACCCTGTCCACACCTTCCCTTCCTCATGTGCAAATCACAGTTGTTATACTTACCACTAAGGGTACTCGAGAAGATTAAAGGATGGATGGATGTAGGTACCACATACCTAATAGGAACTCAATGCATATTAGTTCTTTTCTCCCGCGCCTACTAAGTAAACCAGACAAAATGTGAAAAGTTAGGTTAACTATGAAAAAGATGAGCTCACAGGCCGTCAGTGGAGTACTCATAAATGGAAGCAGAAGAGGAATTTTTAGCCCCTATGAAAACAAAAGGAGTGGGGGCAAGGCCACCCTCCATGCAGCAGTGAGGAGGAGAGATGGGAGACCCACACTGCAGCCAAGTCCACTGCAGGACAGGCAGGCAGGAGTGATCAAGAAGGTGGGTTTGAGGTGTCCCAATGCTGTAAACTGTCACACTCCACATGGAGTCTGGAGGGTGCTCAAGCCAAGGGTGAGCATGTTCTTTTTTTGTCAGCAGAGTCAGACAGATGGTGAGGTTGTGGAAATTTCCTGGGTTGCCTTCTCAGATCAAGGGCCTCTGTTATTAAAGGCCTCAAGAAGCAACTAGGTCAGGTCCTCCTACTTAGCATTCTCAATATTGTGCTTCAGGACAAGGCAAGATTCTGAACACTCTGAACTAACAGCCACAGGTTCACAATAACTTTCTCACTTTGCTCAAGAAGCATACGTGGGGGGCATGTGCTGAGTGGGAGGACTGAGTTCCCAGAGGCCCCCACCAATTCCCTCTGCTGGACCACCCCAAGTTCAAGTGCCCTTTGGCACAAACAACTCACAGATTTTGATGGACGTGAATTGTGGTTTGCATTTCTGTGGCTGTCTCCAGAGGCCAAACCTAACACTGCATATACATTTTCAAGAATCTGCCTTATTTACAGAGCCTAGGTTGAATGGTAACTTATTAAGCAGAGTCAACTCTGCCCACCAAAAAACCAACTGGCCTCTTTGGAATAAGTATGTGAGCCCCCATTCAACCTGCAATTTAGGACTTTTTTGTGGACAAACTTTGCCCGAATTTTGGTAGGGTGAGAATATTTCTGGAAATACATTTCTAGAAGTGAAATCTGAACTCCAGGAATAGGAACATAAATCTAGAGTCAAGATGAAGATACCTCCCAAAACATACCCAGTTCTCAATTCATTCTGCTAATACCATACCGTTCATTGACTAGCACTGGGCTGACTACAGGTTGAATATTCCTCATCTGAAACACTCAGGGACAGAAGTACCTGGATTATTTTTTTTTCTTTCAGTTTTTGGAATATTTCCATTTTATTTGCCGGTTCAACATCCCTAATCCAAAACCCAGAAATCTGAAATGCTCCAGTGAGCATTTCCTTTGAGCATCATGTTGGTGCTCAAAAAGTTTCAGATTTGGGGGCATTTTGGATTTCTGGATTAAGAATACTCAATCTGTACTGCTGTGAAATTTTGTGCAAATGAAATTGCGTTGTTTAGGGCTACTTTTATTTTACTGCTGAAAACCAAAATGGTAAACAAGAAGAAGATATAAATAATTATGCAGCCACACACATGTGGTTATCAGATAAAATGGTCCACCAGTAAAAAATCTTGGCTTAATTAAAGAACAAGACTTAGCTACACTGAAAGCCATTTTACCATCTGGGTGACTCCAGACAAGTCTATTCCTCAATTCCCTCTGAACAAGAGGGATGTCAGTCACTATCTGAAAGGGCTGCTGGGAAGATCAAATAAGACACATACTTGGATCATGGTAGGCCTTCAACAAATAAGAGCTCCATCATCGTCATCCCTCCCTTCAGCCCTCTCTCCAATGTCCAGGCTCTACAAAAAATCAATGTCACCCCACGTTATCAACTCCTAGGAACCAGAATCCACCACGGTAATAATAAAAATAAATGTTTATTGAACACCTACTTTGAACTAGGCATTGTGCTAAGGGTATATATATTATTACTGACAACACTATGAAGGAGGTACTAGTATAATCCCCAGTTTACAGATAAGGAAGCCAAAATGCAGGAAGGCTAGGTAATGAGCCCAAGGTCACACAACCAGGCAACGGACAGTGCCAGAATCTGAATCCAGGCAGTCTGGGCTCCTCCATTCTGCACTAGGCTGCTGGGCCCTTAGCAGGACTGGAGAGATGGTGAGGAAGATGCTTGATAGACCAGGCAGGGGGTGCAGGGGGGGCATGGAGAATGCGGACCACAGGAGTACAACTGCTCTACTCTGGGGCCATCCAAGAACCAAGCAGAAGGCTGTGCATTTTTGGATGCAGGCTACACATAATCCTTTGCTGAACTTAAAGTCCTCAGGCCTGAAAAAAAAAAATAGCCCTTCAGAAACTCAGCTCTAAGCCTACCGTCTAAGGTCCTGTCTGTCCTGAACCCCTGGCAACACCTATCATCACATCTTATCCCCTGATGCTTATTCTCCTCCTGGCAGCCAGAATGATCCTTTTAAAACCAAATCATATCATGCCACTTCTCTGTTCAAACTCCCCAGTGGCTCCTGATCTCACACACAGGAATGGCCAAAGTCCTGATAATGGTCTCCAGGGACCTCCGTGGCCACACTGGCCTCCTTGCTGCTACTCCAGCTCCAGGGCCTTTGCACCTGCTATTCTCTCTGCCCGGAATGCACTTCCCCCAAATGACTGCTTGGTTTGGCCCCTCAACTTTCAGATCCTTGTTCATGACTCACCTTCCCTGAATGCTCAAATTAGAGAGGCAACACTGTCTCCGGCTCTCCCGATCTCCTCTGCTTTTCCCCCACAGCACTTGTTATCATCTAACAAGCATATACTTTACGTATTCATTACAGCTGCTCTACTCCCACTACATCAGCTCTACAAGGGCAGGGATTTCTGTCTGTTTCATTCCCTGCTGTGCCTCCAGCACCCAGGTCAGTGCCAAGCACTTAGTAGGCACTCAGTAAATATTTGTGGAATGAATGGATGAGATTTGATGTTTTTCTTATTCTCCTCCCCAATATCCTTGTCTACAAGACCCCGTTCACTTGTTGGGCAACCTATAACAAAATAATGAGCCCTTTAACCTCTCCTATCCCAGATTTCCTTATCTCTAAAACGAAAGGGCTGGACTACATTTTCTACAGTCCTTCCGGCTCTGAAAATCCTCAGCTGACAAAAGAAAAAAATATATATATTTATATATGATTCTTTATTACACCAAGTCTATAACTGATTTACTTGATTACAAATCATTTACTTGATTACAAAAACTGCATTTCCTTTAGAATTTTCCAAAGTTAAGGCCCCACAGCCCCCCTGACCCTTAAGTAGGGTTTGGCTGGAGTTGTGCTACATGATTTGTAACCTGCACACCAGATCGACATTAACCTCAAGTGTTGGGATCACTGGTCTTGTAAAATCGACCCAGTTTGGGTTACAGGGAAGTAAACCAAACCACATTCAGTTGTTTCTTAAGATCAGAAACACCACCTCTCCTTGTCCCCTCAATTTAACACTAATTCCGTAGCAGCCCATGCTGTTGATTTTGGGGTTTAGCCAGAAGCCCTCTGGAGAAATAACATTATGTGTTCCAGGCCAAGAGGAAGGCACTGGGATGAAAGCAGGCTCTGGTGTAGTAGCAGAGTGTGCCATAGCATAGCTGGGGCTGGAGGCCCACGTTAGAGGGCTGGGGGTCCTTCAAGGTCATTCCGCCCAGAGCCATCTAACCTCATTCTGACTTTGGGGAATCTTAGGACCTTCATTTCTCCATCTGAAGCAGGGATTAAATGAGCTCTAATGCTCTACAAAGTGGCTACCCATCGAAATCCCACCTGGCCATGGTCAAATCACCAGTGGTGTCAGCTAAGGCCACTACACCGACAATGTTCTCTCTTCTTTTTTTTTTAAGACAGAGTCTTACTCTGTTGCCCAGGCTGGAGTGCAGTGGCATGATCTTGGCTCACTGCAACCCTGCAACCTTCACCTCCTGGGTTCAAGCAATTCTCCTGCCTCAGCCTCCTGAGTAACTGGGATCACAGGTGCGTGCCACCATGCCTGGCTAATTTTTGTATTTTTTTAGTTGAGACAGGGTTTCGCCATGTTGGCCAGGCTGGTCTCAAACTCCTGACCTCAAGTGATCCACCCGCCTCAGCCTCCCAAAGTGCTGGGATTACAGGGGTGAGCCACCACACCAGGCCCGACAATGCTCCCTTGACGGTTAACATATAATTCACTTCTCAGACTGAACATCTAGTCACTATATAAGTAATAGTGTGTTAGTCTTTCAAAGGATTGGTTTTCATCACAGAATCTATAAACTTGCCTGTGAGCTCCTCCAGAGTCCCACCTTCTTGATAGGCCTCCAGCCTACAGCACAGTTCCCGGCCCCAAACAGGCTCCTGTAATATGTATTAACTGATCCTTTCCTACCAAGAAGCAGAAGGGCGTGGTGGGTAAGTGTATGCATCACAGAAGTCAGACTCGGGTAGACTTTCTGGCTCTACTGCCTACCTCCACCTAGGCAGCTTTGGGCCGGTAAACCTCTCTGTGCCTCAGCTTCCTCATCTGTAAAGTGGGAATAATAAGAGTATCTCTCTCATGAGGTTGTTACAAAGATTACATTAAATTAAAAAATGAGGCTGGGCGTGGTGGCTCGTATCTGTAATTCCAGCACTTTGGGAGGCCAAGATGGGTGCATCGCTAGAGCTCAGGAGTTTGAGACCAGCCTGGGCAACACAGTGAAACCCCAGCTCTACAAAAAAATGCAAAAATTAGCCAGGGGTAGTGCTGCATGCCTGTAGTCCCAACTAGTCGGGAGGCTGAGACGGAAGGACTGCTTGAGTCCGAGAGGTAGATGCAGTGAGCAGAGACTGCACCACTGCACTCCAGCCTGAGCAACAGAACGAGACCCTGTCTCCAAGAAAAGAAAAATTAATAAATTAATACACATAAATCACTTAGCTCAGAGCCTAACAAAGAAATGCTGACCAAATGGTAGTCATTACTATTAAAAAGTCTGTTTTTACACCTTAAGCCATACACAACCCCAGGTTTGGGTGGCTCTTCCTAATGCATATTCTGGCACCATGGTAGTAACACAGGGGCTCAGTCACTGAGTATGTGTGATAGAGAGGCTAGGCTAGCAGGGAGAACAAGTCAATGTCTCACATGCCACCCTACCCCTCCTGTGACTGGGCAGGCATCTCTAATCAATCTCAGCATTCTTCCACCAACTACAGCCTTAGGGGGATAATACTCAATTCAGAGCTTCAGGCAGCCACTGTGGGAAAACCTGCCTGTTCTTCTCTGGCTACAATTACCAGGCAGAGATGCTCGTGTAGGAGAGATTCACGCATCAGAGAGTGAGGGCAGACCACATTCCCACAGGACTGACGACGGGTGGGTGGTGCTTTGTCTCTTCATTCACTCAGTGTAGTACTTCGAACAGTGCCTGTCATGCAGGAGACACTCAATGTCTGACTAGGTGAATAAATTAGCATCTAACCCATCTGAGTTCATAGCATACAGCACCGGGCCTACCAGAGCAGGTGCTTAGTGAAAGTGGGAGGAAAGTGGGAGAGGCTGTCTAGACCCTCACTTGGGCACGGCACTGAGGAGTGGAGAAAGCACCAGCTTTGGCAGGTTCACGGCCCAACACAGCCACTGACTCATTCATTATATGCCCCCGAGCAGGGCCCTTCCTCCCAAAGGCCTCGATCTCCCCATTGCACAATGACAGGGTGGTCTAGACAAACTCAACGCCCCTTCCAGTCTTGATTTCCTGATCCAAGAAATACTTACAGGCACTGGTACGACAACTGCTACTGCCCCGCAGGCCACAGCCTCACACATTGTTCTTACACAAATTCCACTCCTAGGGACTCAGGAGAGAAACACAAAATGCTGGGCAGCTGCTGGCTACATGGGTCACCCCCAGTGGCCACAGGCCCAAGTGCACCATCTCTGAATTCTACCTGCTCCTCTCCACACTCCGTGTCTCTATGTCACTCGCACATCTTCTTCCATCTCATCTAGTGTGCCCATCCCATAAACACGTACTGACAACCTGCTAGGGGCCAGGCCCACGGCAGTGAACAAGACGGACATATTCTCTGCCTATGGAGCTGGCACTCTCAGAGAGACAGAAAAAAAGGAACACAGGGAAGGGAATGAAATAACGAATAATGAAAATGAAATAATTAAACAGCATAAACAGGCTATGAAGGCCACACACCACAGACTGCGGTGGAGGTACCTTGATACGGGGGGTCAGGGAAAGCTTCCCTGAGGGTAGAAGAGATTCCAGATCTGAAAGATGAAAGGACATTCATCATGGGAAGATCAGAGAAAGAACATTCCACGCACAGGGAACAGCAGTTGCAGAGGCTCTCAGGTAGGAGTCAGTTTAGACTAGCGGCTGACAAACTATGGTCATTTATGGGCATATTTATGTATCGCCATGGCTGCTTCAGCATTATAATGGCAGAGTTGAGAACTGCCACAAAGATCATACAGCCTGCAAAGCGTAAAATATTTGCCACGCAACACAGGTCTCTGGGTTGCAGAGACCTCCAGCCTGGTACCATGGCGTCTATTCTACTAGCCTCCAATCCACCCAACAAACGGCTGCCAGGGTGGTATTCCTGAAACACCAAGCTGAACGCATTACTCTCCTGCTCAGAGAATGTCAGTATCTTTCCATGGTTTCTCAAAGTACATTCCAAAGAACATTTGCTCAATGCAATGAACTTCAATACAGGGGTCCCATGGTTAAGAAGTTTGAGAAATATGATTCTCTTTCTCACTCTCTAAACATAATTCTCTCTCTCTCTCTCTCTCTGCCTGTCTCTTCTCAAGCACACACATTAGCATATTAAAAGATCTGGAAAGTCCCACAGCAAATAAACCTTTTTAATTTCGTTTAACCCGCTGTCCTCTGAACTTATTGGGCCACAGAAAGAACCCTTTTTTTCCCCACACAAAAAAATCCATTAACATTTTAAAGAACTAGTGTTCCATAGGCCAACGGGCAAATTATTCTGCTTGGCATTCACAATCTGACCCTCAGCTCTAACAGGTAAACCTAGGATCGATTCTAGATTTTATGTACGTGTTCTGGGGAGCCGTCTCTCTTGTCTGTCCCTTACCTTCTTTCTGCCTCCAAAGCCCCAAATAAAGGTCACATGGCCATGGTAGCCTTGCTCTACCCAACAGAACAGCAGCAACAGCAGCAGCAGCAGCATGGGTGCTAACATTACCTAGTACCTACCTGTGACACCTGTCATGATGTCCATAGCTTGGGACAGTCTGATATCTCTTTCTCTCTTCTTTGGTAAAAACAGTCCAGTTCTCCATTGGGGACAACCCCCCCTCCCTTCTCCTACCATCCTTGAGGGTGAGACAGGCCACCCCCTCTCCACCCTGGCTAATCAGAGTATCCCATCCCCTGCTTTGGCATGACTGGTTCAGAGAGAGGAGCACATGACACTAGCATGTAGGCCAATAGATTCTGGACAAGGATGGGACTAGCTGCCCCAGGAGTTCGCCATGCAGCAGGCCAGATGGAATTCCAGCCCAGGTCTTTCTGCCTAGTCTTACACTTCACTCCTAAGTTCTCAACTTGAGCGGCCAATGGCCGGTTCAGGAATGAACCATCCTTGGATTCTGGTCACAGGTACCCACATGGAAAATGCTTTCCATGACCTCACACTGTCTGGGGAAGTCTGGATACTTCTTGCCAAGGAGGGCTGGCCTGGACCATCCATCCTTTCAAGGGGAAGGTGAGGACCAGAGAGTGGTAACTGTTAGTCATGAAGACCTGAGTCAGTGGGTGGACAAGCTGGGGGCAGGAGAGGGAGTGTACCTGCTCGCAGTGCTTTTCCTTCCGGCTGCACTGGCTCCGTCAGCCTGCAAAAGAAACCCAAAACACCTACATCAGCCAAGGCAGAAGACGTAGACTCGACCTGCTGCCACCCCGCCAAGCTCCCACTGAATACCAGCCTTCAGACTGTGGGGTGAGCTGGCCACAAGCCCCTGTCCCGCTCCTCCAGGCTGGACAAACTTGCACCCAGTGGTAAGAGGGAGTCAGGACACCTCCCCGCAATCCCACTTGCTTGGCCCTTTAAATCCCACTGAGCACCCACTGCCAACACAAACTCAGCAACTGCACTGCCCTGGGGACTCAGTGAAAAGTAAGTAACCAGCTAAATCTGAGATTGAATTGCACCATTTTTATTTTCAGCTGGGATTTCCAATAAAACAGTAGCTGTAGATTTATTCCTACCAACCAGAGGGAAAAAATCCTATTACGTTAAAATATTCTTTCCCCCAACCCTATGAGCAGAAGGCAAGAGAGTGCCGGTTCTTAATCTCTTTTATTTGGGTGTCGGGGGGAGGGGGAGATAAAGCTAACCAAATGAAATTTTCAGAAATCATAAAATTCTGGTTCAGATGCAGAGACTGGGGACCTGGGCACAGAGGGAGCTGCCTGAAGTCTCATGAAAAAAAATTCCAGGGGTCCTGACTCCTGGACCAGTGCTCAGGGGGACCTCAATGCAGAGGCTGACAGAGAGGTTGCAGACCTGGGAACAATGTCTAGATCCTCCATCACCGCCTGCTGAAGATGCATTCCCGGCCTTTGTCAAAACACTTCTAATAAGAATCATAGGATAATACAGGTCTGAAATTCAGGTGCATATCTGTTTCCAAATTCAGAATTTTTCCAATTTTAGAAAGGTAATGTACGGCCCTATGTCTTATATTTTGAAACAACCCTGGCAGAGCCCCTGCTAATCAAGCATGTTGTTATTTCTATCGTAAAACATATGCATAGGTAACCCTACGTAGGATAAATGCCAACAAGACAACCATCAGGACCGTAACTAGCCTTTTCTCCCTTCAGGTCAAGTTCTGCTGCCTCATCAGTTATAAAAACTTTTTCAAGTTTCTTTGAATTTCAGGACTGAGGATGGACTGAGGATCTGAAATAAAACACCAGCAGCTACCTTTTGATGAGTGTTTACGAGAAGTTGCAAACTGGCAAAATCAGATGGCAGACTTCGATTCAAACAAATTGGCAATATATAAAAATAAAAGAATTGCACTGAAAAAAGGCCAGATCTCCACCTTCTCTTATTAAACTGGATAACCCTGTGATACCCAGTCCTACATGGTGACGGGCAGCTAGAGCTGACATACTTGGTTCTCCACAGTCTCCATCCCCTCCTCCTGCCTTATAATCACCCAGCCCTTGTCTGGTCCCAGCAGGCATCCACACTTGCTCCCCATGGAGAACTTCCCATTAGGCGCTAGGATATGGACATTAACGCCTTCTCTCATTTAATCCTCACCATAGGTCCTCCCCCACTCCACCCCATAATATCCCCATTTTACAGCAAGGGCACAGAAGGTCAAATAATTTATTTATTGAAAGTCCCACAGCTATAAGCTCAGGACTGGGTCACCCCAAAGTCCAACTTCCTCAGTTATGGAGCATTTTACTTCCCACCGATATTCAGGAGAGCCAACTGGGAAATGGGGTGACATCAAACAGCTCCTATTTCCCACACAAGGGAAAGGGAAAGGGAAAGGTTAAGGATGAATAGGGAGGGAGAAATGTGAGGTCGGGAAGGAAGAAATTAATGAGCTGCTCATGTATTATTTCAACAGAAGAAACAAGAAAGCAGAAAACGGTTTGCATATCATTTCAATGGAAGCAAAATAACAGATCAATTACGGCCTCTTTCCGACATCTTGCATTCCTCAAAACTTGTATGTGAAGTGAACAGGCTGAAGTTGTTTGAATGTTTGCATCATAAGCAGCAGAAGTGGTATGGGTGGAAATTCTGCCCCAGAGAGCTTAAAAAAATGGTCAACTCCCAAATGGATCTCTTGCCTTTCAGACTTAATTCTGTGCGTGTATTTTTAGCATGTCACACACACTTTTAAAGTTGTCATTTTTGTCCTTTTCCTTCACAATTTCACACAGAGTTGACCAGCTCAAGTGCAGCAAACATGTGACAGAGTGTGGGATAAGAGTCTCTGTTTTCAGCATGCCTAATAATCTCCACCTTTGTTTCTCTTTTACTGAGTGAATACTTCGGCTTTTGTGTTACTGGTAGCTGCACGTGTTTCTGTTTTCCACCCATTTTATAAAACAAAGAGAAAGTGCTAAAAATATTCAAAGAGTTGTCGAATGCTTTCGCAGAGACTCAGGTGGTACTGCTGGGAAACTGGGGCAACTAGAGGAAAGAGTTCTACCTGGTCAGGGTGTGGGATGTTCAGATGGTGGCGGATGAGAGTTGCTTCATTGGGATATGGATGGACAATGCATTCAGTGGGAGATGTCCAAGACACATGTCTCAGTATCACAGCACATGGCAATCACAGCATGTGCACCTGGCCAAGTCCAGCTACACCATGAAGAGAGAGCCAAAGCCCACTGTATTGGGAGTACCAGCTCCCAGGGTGGAGTTCCATACACGCCAGGCCGGTGTGGTCTGTCCTTACAAATACATCACAGCCATTCCTTCCAAGTGGATTAAGCTGAACTTCGGACGCTTCCATGTGCCGAGGCCAAAATGTTCTAACATCAGCAATTTCATATGATTCAACCTAAACAATAAACTCATCTGTACCCTGTGTAATCTGACCTGAGTCTCAATTTGAACTGAAGCTTAAGAGAACAGAGTTTAGAGTTAGATTGAGTTCAAGTCCTGGTTTTGCGTTTTCCAGCACTGTGATCTTCAGCAAGTCACATGTACTTCCAAGACCTCGATTTCTTCATCTGCAAAATGGCAAGATGCTAATCACAGGCCCTATCTCACGGGACTGACTTGAGAGGCGAGATAACTTAAATAAGGTAAAACATGTAATAGCACGTAAAAGTACTTAGTGAGTGCTTGGCTATAACAATGAAAATAATCACTGACAACCCTATAGTTATAGACGCCACTATTTATTGGGTCTAGGAAACTGAGGCACAGAAAAACAGAATGATATGTATAAGACGAACGAGTCGCAGAGCCAGCCTGGGCTGGACCATGGGTCTTCTGCCTCAAGGTCTTCCCCAAATCCCAAGCTGCAAGTCAGCATCTCATGACTGGCCACCAGACCACCACAGCCCAAAGGCCTTCTCCAATGGTGCAGTCAGAATGACGGTAATGTCACTAAACTACTAAGTGCAGCCCTGGTATACGTAGTCATTACTCAGGTAATGGAAACTCCCACTGCAGCTGCTGTTGTTTCACCATCTTCTGCCACTGGACTGGGTGCTTCTTAAGGATGTAGCTTGTTGCCTGGCTCTGAGTCTCATTTTGAACCTTAGACAAGCTCTTTCCTTTCTCTGGACCTCAGATTCTCCATAGGTTAAAAAATGGGGGCAGGGAAAGGAGATTAAAACAGATCATCTCCCCCACTCCATGTTGAACTGACCCAACCTTAATCAGACCACTCTATGGCAAATAAAATAAGCAGGACCCCAGGGAGATCCTCCTTCTCACTCTCGTGAAGCTGGGGTGAAGGTGTATCCAAGCCCTCCAGTCCCGCATAAGGGTGCTGTCCCCGCTTCCCCGTCCCACCTATTCTTATTCACCAGTTTCCCCTCAGGACCTGGGCAAGGCTATTTTTGGTTTCATTCGACCCTCCTCTTCCCTCCCAAATGAATGTGAAGTTGTTCTTTTCCATTCTCTTATTAAGGGTTTTCTTGGAAAGAAAATATTATTCCAAACCCAGAAATTTTATTTCTAAATTTGTGCAAATGTAAGTTGTAAGACATTAGCTGCATTTCACATTTTGTGCAAATGGCAGAAACAGGCAATTCGTGTGCTCCGGGATGGGGGCTGGCCAACGATTTCGATAAAATAAACCCTTTTTTAATTTAAATGCTAATGCACTGAATTAAAATTTAATAACTGAGGAAATTGAAAAGCCGAGCAGGAATATTGGAAATAAATCCAAGCAGAAACAGCTGAAATTAAAAATTCTAGAGAGTGGGAGGATAGCAGCTAAGCTGTCTTATATGATTACATTTTTTTTTTTCAGAATGAAGCAAAAAAAAAAAAAAAAAAATCCTATCTCTCTCTGGCTCTAGGGCAGTAAATCCACAGTGCTGTGATTTATTGCTCAATTTTCCTGAGGGAAAAAGGCTTTCTTTAATGCTGAAATATTTCATAAATTTCAAGCCAGCATAAATTCTTAATTTAAAAGTTATGGAGGTCACATTTAGTGCACTGGTACGGTTCCAAAATCTTAAAGGAATAGCAGCAACAAAAAAAAAAAAAAAAGGTCAAAAGGAGGGGTAGAATTTGCTCTTTTCTTTTTTTCCTTTTTTTCATTTTGGTTTTAATTCACACAAGTTGAAATTTCATTATTAAAGATTCCTCCTGGATGGATAGAACCCAAGCACGTGGGGGAACCAGTGTGTGTTTGGAAAAACCTGCTGCAAAAGATGAAGAGATAAAGATTTAATTCAATTATAAAATGGCATTTTTTTTTTTGTAAGCCACTTGAGGAATTTCTGGTAAAAATTTCCTCCCTTCATTGCCCGGGAAGGGGTGAGGGTGGGGGAGGGTGGCCAATGTAATTGCTTCTCTTAGATCTCCAATCTTTTGTGCACACTGATATATTCATTTGTTATACAGCTGTTCAGCGGCGGAAAGAATGCTGGGGCGCCCATAATTCTAAGCAAATCAATCAAAAATTAATGATTTGTCATGCTTGCACAATGGAGGAAAAACAGCTCCTTAGGTCCTGGCTGCCTGATCTCGAAGAATGAAATGCCTTTCTTCGATAAGAGAGCCGAGCCTGAGGTGCCACAAATGTGGGGGCCTCACAGACCTCCTAGCTCTGTGAGGGCAGAGGGGGGCCGCCATCTTGGAGGGGGCATTTCCAAGATGGCGCCTCAGCTAGCCAAGCTCAGGATGGACCTGGCGCAGCACATTTTCACAGTGCTATAATTAGGATTTTGCCTTTTCCTCCCCCACCGCAACTCAAAAATTACTTGGTCTCTAGAGAATTGAATGGCTCCCTCCTCCCCCAGCTAGATTTAATTTGTCCCTGTTCATTGTTTTCCCAACCCTGCTGACACACAGACATCAACCAACTTTATGGGACTGGGACTGGGGCTGCAGTTCTTGAAGCGTCTGTCACCCCTCCGGGGTGCATGTTGTCCCTCCTCCAAAGGCCACATCCCACACATGACCGTGTCAGCAGCACCCAGCTCAGGGCCTGGCACAGGGCAAATACTCAGCAAATATAGTTGAATCTGCTAATTATGACTGTTTCTCAAAAAATACTGATAATGAGGTTGCTTAGATGAATGGTGCATTGGCAGTCATGCTTGAATGAAATATATCAATTGACTGCAAATAATTATTCTTTTATTCACTCAGCAGATAGTTCTTGAAACCCTACTATGTGGCAAGTACTCTGCTGGGCTCTAGGTAGATGACCTCAAATCCACTAGGGGACAATTCTGAATGCCCAGTGGTATTTTTCAGGCTTCTCTGCACCCTTATGGAAGGGAAGCACGAACGTGAACCCAGAAAGAAATGGGAGTTTCTCTGCATGCTCAAATGCCCTCTGAAGTCTTGTAGCTTACGAATTCATTTGAATGTTACATTCACAACCACCAAATACACATGACACCATAATATATATTTAATATATTTTTATATGTTAGTACAAACATCAACATTGTTTTAAATAACCAGCTGGTACAATTAACCCTGCAGGAAGATATGTGGCCTCAGTAGTGGGTACAACCAACTGCATTTAACCTGGAGGCCTGCAGGGGGCACTGCGTGTGCAAGAAGCATCCACCAACCCAGGACCTGCCCAGAGGATGATTCTACCCTGTGTCCCCTAATATTTAAAGGACAGTTGGTCTGAAACAACTCAAGCCTTATTTATATATCTCTTTCCTTTCCAAAAGCCAGTGAATCCCCAAACCTTAAAGTATAACTTTCTGTCTCTCCCACTGAGGCACAAGACTCAAGGAGAATTCACTCATTCATCCAACAAACATTAATTAAGCTCCTTCTACATGCCAGACATCATTGTAGGCAGCTGGGATATATCCATAACCTCATGGCAATTACATTCAAGTGAGGGGAGACACTAACATAAGGCGTAATAAATAAGTAAAACATATAGCAGGCTTGAAAGTTATCAGTTCTATGGTGTGTGGGGGAGGCGGGTGGGGGGGTCATGAACAGGGAAGCATAGGGTGGTCAGGAATGCTGGGGAGAAGGGAGGAGCCACAGGCTGCAATTTTAAGTAGGGTGGTCAGGTTGGCATCCTTGGGTGAACACTGTAAGAGGGTGAGAGAGTTGGCCATGTGGTGTCTGGGGCAAAGTGGATGCCAGTGCAAATGACCCCAGGACAGGAGCACACCTGGTGTGCTTGGCAAACAGCAAGAATGCCAGGGTACCGGGGGTAGAATACGTGAGGACGAGAGGAGGAGAGATCATGGAGGTCAGCTCATGTAGAGCCTTGCAGGCCACCGAAGAGCCTTGGCTTCTACTCTGGAAAGCCACTAGAAGGTTTTTGGCAAAGTGACATAATTTGACTTCCATTTTAGAAAGATCACTCTGGCTGCTGTGTTGAAAGGGGACCATGAGGCCAGGGGGGAAACAGGAGGCTGGCGGGGCTACGGAGCGGTCCATGGAAAAGATGATGGTGGCAGGGACTGAAGAGGGTGAGGAAAGGTTGAGTTCTGAATATACTGGTAGGTGCTGGTAAATAAGATGTGGGGTATGAGATAAAGAGTCAAGGAAGATTCCAAAAATCATGGGCCTTAGCACCAAGGAAAATGGAATTGCATCTCTCCCACACACGAGAACACTAACCATCAGCACAGTACTTTACAGATAGTTATGCTGAATGAGATCTTCCCAGTAACCCTGCGGGGAAAACACTGTGGTTTAACTATGCCCCTTTGACCAAGAATTAACCAAGCACCTGGAGGGGCTAAGTGACTTATCCATGGCCAAACTACCGCCAATGGCTTGGCCAAGGTTCACACATCTTCTCACTCCAAGTCCACAGCTATTTCCTCTATATCCTTGGCCCTTCCTCTATGGAACCAATGGATAAAACTTAGCCCCAAACCTTATGGATGAACTGTTTTTCTGTCTAGCCACAGAGCTCCAACTCAGGCACAGGCAGCCCCAGCATCTCTTCACCAGGTGTCCCTAAAAAACGCCATTTAAGAGTGCCAGGGCCAATGCTGAAAAAGTTATAAAGAGCTTTGCAAGTTACAAAGAGGATTCTGTTCCCAGGAAACCAAATATATGATAAATTCTCTAATTAGACCTTGCCTCTTAGATCATACTCAGTGGTATGTGTCTAACACATTGTACTTGGCTTTTAATTTTGTGTTATCTTTCCCAACTGAACATGGTAACTCAAAGCCACTGACTACCCCAGGTTCCAAGCTTGAGGAGTGGCTAGAGGCTGCCAGAGAAGACCCTGGCCTGAAAGAACTGGAACTCACATGGGTTTGTGCCATTTTTCCATAAATATTTATGAAGTTCCTATTAGATGTGTGATTCTGGGCAAGGCCTTGGCTGGTGGAGGATGCTAAGATGAATCAGACCTGGTTCCTTATTCACTCACCCAAATACCACTATGTATTACGATGTAAGTGCCTACTATGGGCTGGGAACTAAAATAGTTACTGGGGACACAACAGCAACAAGAACAGTGAAGGGGACAGGCATTGACGACTTAGTGGCTTCAATCTATCAGTTTATAATTACCACCTGAGATGCGTGCTCTGAAGGAAAAGGTCTGGGTTCCATCAGCATCTTTGACAAGAGGATCCAACAGACTTCAGGGTCAGGAAGAGCTTCTCTGAGGAGGGATGCTGGAATGGTGAGCACAGAGCTCACACTCAACAGGGGCAATAGAAACTCTAGATGCAGGTGAAGCTAACGCAGGCTGGATGACAGGGAGCAACACGCACCTCATGCAAGGCAGTGAGGAAAAGGGCACCACCTTGCTCAGCTGGGAAGCCCAGGTCCCTGAGCCTCGCTGGACTGCAGCCTTCTCTGAAGGTTTCACCAATGAAGGAAGCGCCCAACCCACCCAACATGCACAGGCTCATACAAGGACTTCCTGACTAGACCCCCAGGCCGGGGCCCACACCTCCCTCTGGACTTGGTAGCTTCCAGCTCTGAAGGGGAAGGAACAATGGTTTGATCTTTCCCCTTTTTATTTGCTGCGGAGTGGCCACAACGTTCCATGGAACAGAAATGTGAAGAGCGTCCCCAAACCAGGTCTAAGCATCTTCTCCGCAGGAGGCCCCAGAGACATCGCGATTGACTGGCCAAGTTTCCAACTATGAGGGAAAGCCAGGGAAAATTACCACTTTCTTTATGCCTCTCGGTTCTGATGCCTTTCTTTCTTTCCCAACCCTGGCTCTCTGAGGTCCAGAGTTAAAACTAAATCATGCGTCCCTGGAATGGAACCAGTGTGGGTCTTGTCTGCTTCCTGTGAGTTTCCAGGTACAGGTGGATTCTTCTCCTCTCTCTGATAGGCAGCCATGCAGATTGGATCCAGACCCTAATACAGTCTTCATCATCATCATCATTGTCTTTGACATCACTGTCAACAGTCAGCAATCAGTAAGTCCTGTAAGTCAGGCTAAGGGAGCTAGAAGCTTATGGATGGACTTGGAAGGCATGTGCACCCCAAAAGCAACTGCGAGCTGCAGTATGCAGACCAGAGGCAACAGCCAGCACAGAGTCCAGTGTCCCCTTCCAGGGAAGAGATGATGGTGGTTTGGGGAAGGTGGTGGAGGAGAGAAAGCTGCAGGACTGAGAGCTACTGGGAGCAGCAGGGATCAACTGAGATAATATGAGGAAAACACCCAGCAAGACACCAGCACATATTAGTTGCTCTTTGAACACAGGTTTTTGTTGCTGTTGTTGTTTAAATAAACTGCAGCAGCTATTGAGAAACCCCTGCCAGTCTTAGACTATGTGCAGAGGGCCTGGTTTCCTTCATGCACAGACCTGGGCCCCTGGGAGGGATGGAGGAATAGAATAATTCACCTCCAAACCTGAGGCCTGAGTCACGAAGTTTCAAGGAGAAGGGGGCCAGGCGCGGTGGCTCACGCCTGTAATCCCAACACTTTGGGAGGCTGAGGTGGCTGGACCACCTGAGGTCAAGAGTTCAAGACCAGCTTGGCCAACATGGCAAAACCCTATCTCGCCTAAAAATACAAAACATTAGCCAGCTGGACTCCTGGAATCCCAGCTACTCAGGAGGTTGAGGTGGGAGAATCACTTGAACCCAGGAGGCAGAGGTTGCAGTGAGCCGAGATTGCACCATTATACTCTAGCCTGGGCAGCAAGAGCAAAACTTCATCTCGAAAAAATAAAAATAAAAATAAAAAATAAAAATACGGAAAAGGTGGAAATCTGCAGAGGTGGAGGCAGCAGCCTCCCCTGCAGGGCTATGTGGGACTCACCACCCAAGGCACAGTCTGGTTCCCATCCCAGGGCACCAGGTGCCACCATGGCTGGAGGCCTCAGTCTGCACATGAATCCCACAGGTACTATGACAGTTTCTGGTTGATTAATGTGTGTTCTAGTCCCCGAGCTGGGCAGGATCAGAAAGTGTTCTAAATGTTGTTTCAAAAAGAGTGAGGTTTTTCCTAGATCAGGCCCAGTGAGGTGTTTTTATTTTTTAAAACTCTTTTTTTGAGACGGAGTTTCACTCTTGTTGCCCAGGCTGGAGTGCAATGGTGCAATCTCGGCTCACCACAACCTCCACCTCCCAGGTTCAAGCAATTCCTCCCTCAGCCTCCTGAGTAGCTGGGATTACAGGCATGTGCCACGACGCTTGGCTGATTTTGTATTTTTAGTAGAGATGAGGTTTCACCATGTCTGTCAGGCTGGTCTCGAACGCCCGACCTCAGGTGATCCGCCTGCCTCGGCCTCCCAAAGTGCTGGGATTTACAGGCATGAGCCACTGTGCCTGGCCTAAAACACTTTTTATTTTGAAGAAATTTCACATTTACAAGTTTCTCAGGGATAGCAGGGAGCTCCCATATATCCTTCACCTGCCATCAGGGGCTCCAGGCAGGGCAGTAAAATGGTCAGAATTCTGTCCTCCAACTGGCTGCTGGCTAGGGCTATGACAGACACCAAGACCAGTTAGGGGGTAGATGTCAAAGTCCAGGGCGGGTTGGCTGAGGTCTGAGCTAAGGCAAGGCGAAGCCTGGTCTCCCTCCCAGGGACCAGCAATCAAAATGCCCACAGGCTCCAGCAGTCACCAGGAAGAAAGAAGCCAGCAGCAGCAACAGGGTAATGGTTACTGGGAGTCAGCCTGGGCACAAGCGCCCCCATGTGCAAGTAGGACACTGGATGCATCATGATCTCTCAGTGCCTCTGTTCCTTTATCTGTAAAATGGGGAGATCCCACTGCCTACCTCATAGAGACATTGTGAGGATTAAATGAGCTAAGTTGTGCTTGGAACAGGGTCTTTCCATCTATGTAGTGCCAGCTAATATCATCAATTCAGCATAAAGGGCTTCAAATGAAGATAATCCTAGTGATCTAGAAGTGGCCAGCATCCACTGGGCACCTCCCATGTGCCAGCTCTGGCTCAGGGTACAGCATGCACCACCTCATTCAACGTTCTCAACTACCGTAAGAGGTGGGGATGTCACCAGTCCCCATATGCAGGGGAGGCCTTAGAGGCATGCTGGGTCCAGGGACCGGCTGGGAAAGACTCAGCCAGGACTCCAATCCAGATACTCCAAGTCCAAATCCACATTTTCAAACCCTACACCATCCTGCCTCCAAGGCTGGTGGGGTGACCTTGGAGAAAGTGACTTGCCCCGTCATCTTTCAGCGTGGACACGTTCCTCTGGGTGCATAAATGCTGCTCTGCTTGTTTTCTTTTTTAAAAAAGAAATGCATCTCAGTTCTTTCCAGTCACAGTTAATCTCTCAATTTACAAAAGAGTGAGTCATGTGACTGAATTCCACAAAAATTCTCTCTCCAGGTTTATGATTTTACAGAAAACTCTAGGGAAAACCGCCTGGAGCGAGTTAAAACCAGATCAGCCATAAACCATGTCCTGGTACAGCCTCACCAAGCTGAGACTGAGATTACTCATTAAAAATGTGATAAATATTCACTTCAGATCAGCAGGAAGTGGGGGTTGGGGATTAAAAAAAAAAAAGGAAACTTTTTTTTGCTTCATGGAGAGAAAAACCTATTATAAATACAAAGGGTTGCAAACTCCAAAGTAGGTGAACCTAGAATTCAGGGACAAGGTTTTAAGTCACCCCCTTAGGTATTTCTATGTATGGCAGTAGGGGAAGAGGCTGTCCTCAAATCTCTTCTGGTGAACTGAAGGCTTCAGCCTCCTTTGATATGGCCAGGGTAATGCTGGCATGTCTGGACAGCCTCACCAGGGAGGAGGAAGAACTTCACACTCTAGGAGACCCCTGTTAGCACCAGGCCCTCCTCTGACTTGTTCGAGAGGCAGTCTCTGGCCCTCAGACTGCCCATCTGTTCAGTGAGGTTGCTGGACCCATGGCCTCTCAGAAACATTCCAACTCTGATATCTGGAGTCAGTCAGGCCTGAGTTCAAATTCTGCCTGGGCCACTTAGTAGCTGGACACATCCTGTCTCTCAGCCTTAGTTTCCTCTGATGTAAAATAGAGACAAAAATCCCCCCATCCCACGGCTGTTGGGTGGATGAAGTGATAGAAAGTCTGCAACATTCTCAGCCAGTGCTAACAACACTACATAAGCCTCAGATCTGGATGATGTCATTAAGATTACATTGATGGTGGTAAGTAAAATTAATACATTTTTTAAAAAGGCAAACATATTCTGATCACTCCAGTCGGCAGGATTTATTTGGCACAGTAGTTCCCAGTATAGAATCTACAGGCAGATGGGCTGGGTTCGAACCCTGGCTCCACCACTTACACACTATGTGTCACTGGGTAAGTCACTTAACCTTTGTGACTCAGTTTCTTTATCTGTCAAATGGAGATAATAACAGTACTGACCTCACAAGGTGACTGAGGACCCCATCAGTTCAAAATACATAAAGCTCTCAGAACAGCGTCTGGCACTTAGTAAGTAGCATATAAGTACTACCTATATAAATAATTACTTTTTATAAAATGATTTATTAGTAGTAAACTTTAGCTATAACTATTATCACTTATTAAAATTTGGGCAAGTCCCTTTTCCTCTGGGCCTCTGTTGTCTAGCTATAAACTAGAGAATTTTGAGGACCCTCATAATTCTGAAACTTGCTAATATTGTCTCACAACAGTCTACTCTAACCACGTCTAGGGAGCCTTCCCTGACCATGAGCACCAAGAAGGTGCCTGAGAACACCTAAGAACATCGCCACTCTGCAGCCGTGCTCCCCACCAAACTGTAGGTTGTGTGAGGGTGGCTTGCTGTTTTCAGCTTCTCTGTGGCTCCACGGTACCTAGGGCTATGGACATGTTGCGTTAAGATGAGGCTTCATAAAAGTCAGTCAACTGGTTTAAAACATAAAGGAATTGTAGTTCCAATAGTCAGAGAGCCAGGGTGGTGAATGGAGTCCAAGGAATCATTTCATCTACTTTAAGAATGGCCTCTTCTAACCACTTAGTAGTGGCTGCCTGGGACCATGTGTGGAGAAAGATTCTGAGGTCACAGCAGAGCTTGGTTAGAAAGTGCTGTGATTGATTACTGATGTCTGCAGTGAATATGGTAAAGTTGGGGATGGAAGCATGCTTGCCCCCTCTAATCTAGTCCAATGCTCTTTTTTTTTTTTTTTTCTTGTTTTGAGACGGAGTTTCACTCTTGTTGCCCAGACTGGAGTGCAGTGGCATGATTTTGGCTCACTGCAACCTCTGCCTCCCAGGTTCAAGTGATTCTCCTGCCTCAGCCTCCCGAGTAGCTGGGATTACAGGCATAAGCCACCACTCCCAGCTATTTTTTTGTGTGTTTAGTAGAGACAGGGTTTCACCATGCTGGTCAGGTTGGTCTTGAACTACTGACCTCAGGTGATCCACCCGTCTCGGCCTCCCAAAGTGCTGGGAAAAGCTCCTCTTTTACAGACAGGGAAACTGAGGCCTCCTGACCCCCAAAGCACCCTTCTTCCGGTCACCACATTTTCATTTGCAAACCTATTCCCACATAGAAGAAAGAAGCTGAGGCCTTTTAAAATGTGTAGTAAAAAGAGACACCAAAGAAGAAAGAAGACCAGAGACAAAAGAAATATACATGGAAAAAAAAATATGTGTAAAGTGCAGGGCTTACTTTTGCTGTGAAAGAGAAATAATTACAGAAGGGCAAAGTAGATGTTCTAAGTAAGACTTTTTTTTTTTTTAAAGAAAGAAAAGTCTGGAACACATGCTCAAAGTAGAAATCTTACAAATTCCTATTGCAAAATAACTCCTGGTCAGCCAACCACAATCTCTATAAATATATCACAAGATCAACAGCCCAGGAAAATAGGGGGAGGGGGAGAACAACTGCATGATTTTTTTTTCAAAATCAAAACAGTAGACACAAAATAGTCCCTCTCACAGTTGGAAAGGAAGGAATCACTCATATTTCTACAAAATGAGAGGCCCATGAAGAAGTGAAAGACTGTAATTCCACACATCCTGATGGGTGCCTGCTGAGAAATCTAGGCAACCAGACTATTTTGAAATTATTCTACAATTCTGTTTTCTTCACGGAGGGGGGCGGGGGGGAGAAATCTGGTACCTTGAATTCATTAGGGCAGTCATGAGCTTACAGTGACTTCCACGGGGTGAGGCAGGGTGGCAACAGCCAGTCAAACACTCTAAGGGGTCTGATTTGGGAATATCCTTCAGAGTTTAGGCTAGGAAAAAAAAAACAAAAAAAAAAAAACAGAAGTCATTCTAGGCCCTTTAAATGGAGGTAATTTAATATAAGGACAGGTGATGAGTGACTAGAGAAGGCAAACAGGAGACATAGAGAAAACCAGGGATATCAGCCTATGAGGGAGCTGCTGCTACCACCCACAGCCCTGGAGAGATAAAAGGGATGAAATGGTGTTATCAGAAACTGGGGCTGTCCAGCAAGAGGTAAAATTATGGCAAGGCTGCCCACTGGGAGTGGACCATAGAGAGAAGGGCTGGAGCTAAACAGAAAACACCACCAGAGGCAGAGAATGGGTGGGAAGAAGTACCCCAGGTTTCTCCCTCCCTTTTCACATTCCAATCTTCCTGCTAAGCATCCTACTGGTTAAACTTTAGAAGTCCAGAGAGCAAGGGCACCTAGCAAATGCAATCCCTTGCAATACAGAGCATGGCAGGGAAAAGGAAGGGATGGAACTGAGGTCAAACCAACAGATCAGTTCAGATAGGAAACTCCAGAAGTGCAGGATGCACTTGAAGACACTGCCCTGCACAGCTAACCAAAGAGTCCACCTGAGTCCAGCTCCCCCATTTGGACTCCAGCCTCCTCATCAGCAAGAACTGCCTTGTCTTGAACTGCACCACCCTCTGCACTATCTAGTGGAATCACAGCTTGGAGTTTAAAGAACTCTGAAAGTCTGGGAAATAGATGCCTGGCCACATAGCCCAGTTCCCCAACATGCAGGTTGCTTGGGTATCCTTCTAGCATATTGTAACTCCAGTGTTGCTGAGAAAACTATGGAAAACTCATCATGTGGAAGTGTAATGCTGTCCTCAACCCCCTGCCCAGAAGACACAAGCACCCAGTGGATACTCTAGAAGCATCCCTTGACCAGCCCTATAGGGACGATGATCAGAGGCTCTGGGGACCAAAGTATGACACCAGCTGGGCTAGGGAAAACGCACTCCTAGGGCCCCAGAACTTTCCACATTCAAGGACCCTCCAGAGGCATGCAGGACTTTTTGCTGTTTGCTGAACAGTATCATAAAAGGCAAATGCATCCTGCCCCACACAGACTCACCCCTCAGAACCTCTTTGTCCTAGTTGTTGCTAAAGGCTTGACTTAACTACATTCTGCAAAGAAAGAAAGGGCCCTTCCCCTTCCTTTTGGGTTCCATTCCCACCTCTTCCAGGCCACAGGGGCGATCTCCCTCCCCTGTTTTCTTAAAAGCCCTTATTGCCTGGACCATTCAAAAGATATTGATCAACTGGCTGCTATACTCAGTCATCTTTTTATGACCTGTCTTCACAGCTGGACCATCCATCTTTCCCAGGCAGGGGCTGTGCCTCTGGATTCCCCAGTGCCCACCAGACAGCCCAGCACAGAGAGTGTGTCTACATAGCATCCTTAAAGAGGAAGATGACTCAGGTTCCCGGAAGCCTGAGTCTGGAGTGAGGCAGGAATAACATATTCTATCAATCCCCCACATACATTTGTTTAGTGATTTTTTTACGTCCATTACTTCATTTAATTCTTCACAAGGTAGGAGTCATGATTTCCGTTACGGAAAGGAAGAAGCAGAGGTTAACTGACTGAAGTGACAGAAACAGAATCAAACTATGTCTATAACTTTACATAAGGTTTCTACAAACAAACACCACGTGCACATATACAGTATCCCTAAAAGCACTTGCCCTGGATGGCTCAAAATTGAATGATACTTTTCTCTTTCCTGCTTCACTTTCCATTATTACCACTTTTGAGGAAGAATTCATTATCCTTTCCAATGCTCATGCTGTACATCTATAGAGGCAGGTATTAGGATGAGGTGATTTCCTAGGGTTCCATGCTACTCCTGATGGAAGAAGACCGTGACTCTACGAAGACCTGCCTTTACCATCTCTCCTGAGGAGAGGCCTGGGTACACACCCCTTCAGTGGGAAGTTCAACACTCAACGACATCCAAGCTCCACCTGGGAGCTGAAGAGGATGACCTCGGAGTACCTTCATGTACTGAGATTTTCTCTTTCTAAGGGACTCTTGGGGAAAGTCATCTTTAAGCCTATATGCCTTTTTAATACAGTAGACCCCGGGAGCAGAGTTTTTATATTGTGTGTAGTTGCAACCACAATAGATATATGACTGCTAGTACGTAGTAAGACACTATTATGTGCCAGCAACTCTAAAAGGCTCATTAAATGTGTCTGATCTCATCCAACATCCTCATTAACTAGAGATTATTCATCTACTTTACAATAGGGGAAACTGATGTCCTCAGACATGCCTTGCTGTTTTAGGGAATGGAATTCAATTGAGAATGTTTGTAGGTGAGCAGTCCAACCGCATGGCAAGTCTGGAATGCGAATATGGGTCAGGCATCCTTAGTAAACCATTTCCTTTTGTCCTCACCACTTAGTGTGTGGTAGAACATACTATTGTCACTTTCCTCAGACTTCCCAGAGTTCCCAAAACTACCATGATTTTATAGAATAAAAAAACAAGGTTCAGAGAGGTGGAGACACTTATCCAAAATCACACAGCTAGTTAGCAGCAGGGCCTGGATTTGAACCCAAGCTTATCTGGCCCTAAGGCCCATCACTCAACCATCATGCCATCCCTAACTCCCCCAAAAGGGAATGCAATTAGAGGATTACAAGGAGTCAGACTGCACCCCCAAATAGGGAAATATATTCAGAGTCACAGTCAGAGTTAGTCCTGAGGCGGTGTGCTCCCCATGAGAGACTGTCATCAGGGGGTGGACAGCCACCCAGTGGGGAAAAAAAAACAATCATTTTGAGCAAAAGGACAGATCAGCTACTCAGTGTGCAGGGAAGGGGTGGTAAAAGGTGGTACTCCTTGCCAGGATATTCCAATTCTGGATCCTTCTGGAAGATCCCAGCCCTTCCTAAATGCTTCTTCAAACCAGTCTTAATTATCCAGCTTTTCTCCTCCATATTTAAGGGCCACCATCTTTTAGTAAAATGCTGCGGACCAAATATTTCATTTCCTTTATTCCCCTCTTCCTGGCTTCACAAGTGTAGTAAAAAGTTAATGAATCTATAAATTGCTCACTGGCTTAAAAAAAGAAATAACAGTTAATGGAAATTTTAATGAAACGCCCCGTCCACATAACTGATGGCAAACCCAGGGCCGGAATACCTGGCACCAAATGGCCCAAACAGAGTGCCACGAAAGCCTCAAGGCAGTCACTGAAAGAAAGCGCCGCTTCAAGCTCATCAATGTCTGAATGATGACCAAGTCTCCACCCCAGGCTTTGCGGTGGCAACTTGAGTCCCATCTGCCCAAAGGGAAATGGTATCAGCACATTCAATCATCAAACTGGGAAACCTAGTTTCTAAGAAAAGGAAAATGGCACAGAACCATACTTGTTCTTAGCCATGAGGTCAAGGTTTGGGACAAGACTCCAAGATGGGAAAAGTCATGATAACTGAAAAGTCACTATGTACTCAAGAGGCCCCTCAATATACAACTGCCTGAGTTCTCATCCTCTGGAAATACTAGAGTTAATGGGAGAGGAGTGTATATATATTTTGGAAAAAGAGCTCCAAGCCATCCTGGTAAAAGCTCCCTATTCACAAATATTGTTTGGATGCCTAGTCTATGTCAAACACTGAACTAGAACCTTTGCTTATTTCTGATATGTCCCCTAAAACACAGCAAGGTACATATAAATACCCTCCCTTTAATCTGATGAGGAAACGGAAGCACAGAGAGGTTAAGCGACCATCCCAAAGCCACACAGCTAGTCCAGTCCCATCACAGCAAGTTGTTACTCATGAAAAACCACCTAGGTTATTTCAAAAGCCCTCCAACAGGCCTTCTAGCCTCCATTCAAGCCCCCTCCCATTCAACAACTTCCACTTGTAGCCTGTTTGGTCTTTGTAAGACACAAGTCTGATCCTGTCCCCCTCCCCCTCCTCCTCTTTTTTCCCCTCCCCCTCCTCCGCCTCAGAGACATAGTCCCTGCCCTTCTCCAGCATCAGCTCCCACCAAGGCCACCCTCACAGCAGATGCTCCGGCCACACCAGGGCTTCTGGACTTGCTTCCACACTCACTGCCTGGCTCTCCCTCCACATCTTTGAAGTCTCATCCTAGACATCCCTTCCACCAGGGAACCTCTCGAATGTCCCCACCCTGCCCTACCCCACTTCCCGTCTCACCCTGCCACCCAAGGCCGGGTTGGAGCCACTCTGATGTCTACTCTTCCCAGAGATCCCACCATTCAATGATTTGAACGCCTCTTTCTCCAGGCCAAGGGCAGCCTGGATGCAGAGACCAAGGCTTATTCACAGAGCGCAGGCCTGGCCCCCAAAACAGACCTGGAAAATGCTGAGTACAGGCAGGTGGCACAAGACGTCCCCCTATGGCAGCCTTGTCACACAACCCTGGGCTCAAACCCTGAGACCAGGTCCAGCTTGCCCAGCCTCCAATCTCCCGGAGACAGACTCACATGGATCATTAATCCATGGTTACTGGGGATGATGGAGCACTAGCAAGAGTCAGAAGAAATGCTACTTCTTCTAACACCTGCAACCCGACTGCATCTAATAGGGTGCAAGTGGTTGAGACAGAGAGAGACAATGAGAGACACAGCTGGCAGAGCCAGGAGCTCAGAGAAGGACAGAAGTGGGGGTGTCCACTAGCACATGCTCAGAAGAGGGGGACAGATAAGGTGGTCCTTACGGCATTCTGAGCCAAAGGCAAGCTATGGAGATGCCAGCTTGCCAGCAACCAGGACTCTCAAAGAAATACACAGGGATGAAAAATACCTGGAAACCATAACTGCTGCTTTTAGTTTCTGGAGATTTTGAAGTCTCTTTCTTTTTGTTTTTCCCCTAAACCAGTTACAATTAGCATTGAGGGATATAATTACGTTGTTAGTCTAATTGCCTGTTTGAAGCAGGATCTACGGGGGTTTAATGGAAGATTTGAGGGGGGGCAGATAAAATAAAAAAGTCAGGATAATCACAGAAGAGATGAGGTAGAGACAAGATCTGAACTGCACCAGAGGCCAGGGAATTGCCTCCCGTGCCAACTCCCTCGCCTGGCTGGGCAGGGAACCGCGCTACTAGGCGGCGCGACTTCGCTGGAAATTGATTTTGGAGATGCTGACCTAATTAATCAGGAAACGATCCTAGAAAGGCCCTCAGATTTGGAGCCTTCGCACTATTATTGGCAGTGACACACTTACACATCGGCGGGCAGGATTTTCCCAGGCGGAGCCAGTGTGGTGGCGGCTGACGGAGGTGAACCATGTAGGGCCAGAGACCTGCCCTTCAGTCCGGGGGTGGGAGGGAGAGAGGAGCAGGGAGCATACAACCTCTGGGGACAGAAATCAGGAGGGAGCTCTGAGCTCAGGATGAAGAGGAACATTCTCCTCCAGGGAAAGAGTCTGACTGAGGTAGTGGGCACCTTGACAACAGAGGCATTTAAGATGGATGATCCCGTGGTGGGGATGCAGAGGAACCAGCCGTGAGGAAGAACCATACACCTCCGAGGGCCTGTAAAAACAACTCCTGTCTCGGACCACAGAGAGGACAGGGGTCTGGAGGGATAGTGGGGGACAAAGGAACTCTTCACATCAGAGGACCATCTCTGCCACCGACCCCTTGAATTACAGGACTTGCACTGTGAACACCCAGCCCTTGATGTGGGACTGCAATGGAAACGCTCCTTCTCTAATTATATCTTTTCAAATGCATGCAGCAATTTGTAATAGCCAGCAGCCACCTCCATGTGGGAGATGTGAAACTCCAATGCAGAAGTCAGATGCAAGGTGATGTCACGGGCAATTACAGCCATCCCATGGTACAACAGCCTCACTCTTCCGTCACCCATTTCATCTAATTACAAGATCTGGACTGGCGACCGGGATTGCCTGCATTCAAGCTTCATCTCTGCCACTTACAGGCCGAGTAAAGAGGCAGAGATCAAATCCCTTTTGGGAAGAAGCAGGAGAACAGATGATCTCATAGGAAACTCCCAGTTTCAAAATGTAGCAAAGCAGGAACCTTCTCCACCAAGCTGGTAAGTGCAGAGATAATGCCATCAACAGATCTGACCCTGGGTATACATCTCATTTGTGGGGTGGGGAGCACTGCTTTCTTCCTGTTATTACCAGCACTGTCTTCTGTAGCCGCCACCACCACATCAGGGACTCCCACTGCTTCCCCAGCACGGCTGGCTCCTAGCACAATGGCTGGCACATTTTGGGCCCTCAAAAATATGTGGATGGACGAATGGCACAAAACAGGCACTTAACTAGCAACTACCAGGTACATCTGGTTAAATAACACATGGCCTTTTAATCCACTAACTTTTGATTAAAAACGTCTCAGCTTGAGAGGGCCTCCAGAATCTTTCTAGAACCTTCTAACTCCCATGGCTACAGGCTTCCTCTGATGCAACAACTGCAGAGCTATGAGACCCAAGGCCTTGCCCGTTCTCTTGAAGGCCCTGATACATTCCACAGAAAAGTGTGAGGATCTGGATTTCCAGAGTAGACTCAGGGGCACGAGGTGGGAAATGTCATCTCTGCTTTCCCGCCCTATGCTGCCTTCTGACTAGCGAGTGCCTAGAAACTGAACTGTCATATTCCAGGTCTCAGGGCTGCCTGGGAGAAATCAGTTCTGCCCAGTTTTCTGCGTTTTGCCCATCCCGGGTTGACAACGGGGATGGAGTATGCTCGAGGCCCTCAGTACAAAGGGAGTGAAAATTCCACCGCTCCATTTATGAGGTCGCACTGCATGTATGACCCAGAGCAGAAAGACTCATTGAAATCCAATAAAGACGAGGGCGGGGGAGGCCGCTGTGTTCCTGGAGAGGCCAACAGCATCTCCTTCCATGCAATCTACCCAGCTCTGCCATTGACTGAGGAAAAAACAAGCTGCCATTCTGAGGCTCTTTGTCAAGAATGGCAAGATGGCGACCAAAGGGATGGCCTGGACCTCCCCTCTCCCTCCCATTCTTCTAGGCCTGCAACTTAAAGGACTTCAAAGTCTGAGACAGCTGTGGTTTTCTTGCAGGGAGAAGCGGGGAAGAAAGAGATTAGCAATTTTATTTCTAATAAAACATAACAATAGAGCTGCGGCACTTGTTTTCCTAGTTGAGACTCTTATTGGCTGCTTTCACATTCTGAAAGGCTGGGGGAGACCTTGAACCGGCTCAGAAGCCTCCACACCAGGGCTGGTCCGGCCTCAGGGAGATGTGGACAGCCTCATGCCAAGGGGTCTCCCGAAGACCTGACTCTGAGCTTGTAAAACGCAGGCCAGAACTCTCAGTTCAGCTCAGTTCAGTTCCAGTCATTAAGAATCGGAGGCGGCACGTGGGTGTGGGAGGCGGAAGGTTCCGGTAGGGGTATGTGTGTCAGGCCCTGTGCAGAACTTTGGGTACTTCAGTGATTAGATGGACACCTCAAGGAACATGTGAGCAGGAGGACCTGGCTGGTGTCACGTGTCACGAGTGTATTATTCCCACCATTACATGTGCTCAGCAGTGTACTAAGCACTCTACACCCATGACCTCTTCATGGTAATGCTGTGGAGTAGGTATTCTTATCTCGATTGTCCAGAGGAGGAAACTGAGAATTACTGAGATTAAGTATCTTGCTCAAGTGAAGGAGCCCAGGTTCAAATCCAGCTCTGATTCCAAAATCTCCTGGACAATCCCAGCCACCCAGTGTAGAAGGATTCACTAAACAGCCCCAGAGCTCTTTGTCGAGAGCACCAAATTGCTTCATTCTGCAAACCTTCCCTGAGCCCTTCCTCTGCAGCAGGCACCACAAGCTCATGACTTCTGTCAACGGTGGTGCTGGATAACAACAGGCCTCCACTCAGACGGGGACAGGGGAGATGCTGTCTGTGTCATTCCCAAAACAGAACACAGATTTAAGAACCAAAGACAGTCAGGAGGAGGCAGGCTTTCCCGGAACCACCGCAAATAGAATGGGCTGCAGGAATATGTGGGTGAGCCCAGCTGGAAACAAGCAAACACCTGTCAGGAATTCTGTAGCAGGGGTGGCATGCAGGAAGGGTCCTGGGAATAACCAGCCACTGGGCTCCCTTGCAGCTCTGCAAGGACAGATGAGTCCAAGAGCACGAAATCCCCAACTTGCCAGCTGCCATTTCCAGCACATAAACACACACACTCCCATCTACATCCTGCGAGGGGTACTTTCACAGCCCCTCTCAGAGAGGAGGCAAAAGACGCACACAGACACTCACTCCTCGGCGGTGATGCTGATTAACATCGCAGCTTGCCCCACACCTCGTGCTGGTAATTACACACTGGGTCAGGGCCAAGTCCCTTCCTCTAGGTGCGGTGTCTGCCATCAGGGGGATGAAGGTGGGATGTCTTGAAGGAGTGAAGGGCTGCCTGCCTCTGTGAACTCACGAGAAGTCCCAGGACTCCCCGTTTCCTTGGAAAATAGTTTCTAGACTTGTCACCAATAAATTGCCTGAATCTTTTTTTTTTGAAGACTTCCCCCACTTCACTAATTGCATTCACTGCCTTTTTCTCCATAAATTTAATTAACTTGCTATGTGACCTTGGGCTAGGCAAGCCACCGCCCCTATTTAAACTCAGTTTCCCTGTCTGTAAAATCAGAGTGGGGCTGTAACTTCTTGTTCAAGCCTGAAAGCTTGAATACCCCAGGTTTCCGTGAGGGGGCTAAGCCTGTGGCCTTGATATTCCTGGCTGCTTTGGCCCAGGGGGCTCTGCAGAACGCCAAGACCATTCTGCTCTGAACAGCTCTTGGCCCTGACAGTGGTGCTGGCTCTCAAGGCCTTGCATTATTCTAGAAGAAAAGGCGGGACGGCCTAACTTGGCGAGGTCCTCTTTGTCCCCGATGGAGCCTCAAAGCTCAAATTTGCCTCCAGCATTTCAGCAAAGCCGCCAGTCCCTGGGAGTAGCAGAGACTCCAGATCAGGGACTGGATCAAGAGCATAAGCGTGAGGCTGAAATTGTAATAATAATAACTGACATTTATATCACGCCTTTCATCCCCAAATCCCAAATTAATTAACTTTTTACGAGACATTTTTAAACTAGTGCCATTTAATAAAATTCTATTAGGAGAAGTCTTTTTTTCTCCCCCCAGCCCTATATTTTTATTAACAGCCACCAAAAATATAATTTACAGGCAACCAAAAGCCAGTCAAGAGAGGGACAGGGAGAGGCTGACTCTGCCAGTGACAAAGCAGGAGACCCAGGACTGGCCACAGGGGCTGATGCCCTGGCCCCACTGTTAGGGGTCTGGATCCTCTGGAGGTCCCATGGGCCTGGATTACTCTACAAAACTGAATCTCAGCCCTGCATCATTCATCCCATATTTATTGATCATCTATTTTCTGCAGCCACTATACAAGCTGCTGTGGACAAAGCGAGTGAAGAAAGCAGTCATGACCCCTGCACTCTTGACATGCACCATCTGATGCAGTAGAGAAACGTAAAACCAAGATCTCACCAATAACTAGATACCTATCATTGTGTACATGTGGAGAAGGAACACACTCCTCTCTTTCCCCATGACAGCATCCCACGGGGCAACAGTCTAGTCTGGAGTTGGTCGCAAGGACGTAAGGTAAGGCCTCCCTGAAAACCTGGTATTTAACCTGAAAGCGTGGTTTGGCTTAAATCAAGCAAAGGGAGGAGATGAGGGAAGGGGGCATAATCCACGCAATGGGAACAGCATGTGTGAGGGCTCAGAGGCTGGAAGGTGTTGGGCATGTGGGAGGAAGGAACAGAAGGCCAGCCTGGCAGGACAGAGTGAGGTGGGGAGAGGGGGGATGGGGCTAGAAAGGTAACCAGGCTGGTTGATCCACCCTGAGGAGAATGGAGAGCTGACCATGGCAGGATCAAATGAGTCATTCTCATTAACGGGTTCACAGGTGGCCTGCACACTACTTCGTATCTGTGGAATGTCACTTTTTTATGTGCATCTGTTACAGCCACACTGTCCAACATGGTTGCCACTGAGCTTTTGAAATGTGGCTAATCCAAATTGAGATGGGCTGTCACAAGGAAAACACACACTGATTTCAAAGACTTTGTAAAAAATTTAAAATGTATATCTTAAAAAGAATTTTTATTATAATTACATGTTGAATTGATAATATTTTGGACATAATGGGCTCAATAAACTATGTTATGAAAATTAATTTCACCTGTGTCTTTTTCCTTTTTTAACATAGATACCAGAAAATTTCAAGTTACACATGTGGCTTGCATGACATTTCTATTAGATAGTTCTGTGTTGTGTATTTAAAAATTTTAAGTATGGCCGGGCATGGTGGTTCATGCCTGTAATCCCAGCACATTAAGAGGACAAGGTGGGCAGATCACTAGAGGCCAGGAGTTCAAGACCAGCCTGGCCAACATGGCAAAATCCCGTCTCAACGAAAAATACAAAAAAATTAGCCAGGTGTGGTGGTACACAACTGTAATCCCAGCTACTCAGGAGACTGAGGCACAAGAATCGCTTAACCTGGGAGGCAGACGTTGCAGTGAGCCGAGACCATGCCACTGCACTGTAGCCCGGGTGACAGAGCAAGACTCTGTCTCAAAACAAATAAAAATAATTTTAAATAAAAGATTTATTTTCATCTACTCTAGGGGGAAGATGAGCATTCATTGACTAGTGAGGCAGAAAAGCCCACATCAAGGGCTCATTTAGGCCCAAGAGTGTATTTATCTGGCCCTCTCCCTGATCTTCAATAAAGCAGAAAAAGAAGGTAGAAAGAGGAGAAATTCCACATTGGATCAAACTGTGCAGGGCGAGGTGTGAGCAAGGGCAAAGGGAGCCTAACATTTCTAAGAGGCAATCCAGCCTCAACTATCACCCATCACATTCCCTATCCAGATTTAGAAAAGAAGGAAAAGGCATTAAAATGAGGAAACCTGAAAACCTAAGCCTCATTTGACTCTTACTCTCTGAATCACAGCAAAGCAAGGTCAGGGAAAGATCAAAGTTCTCCAAAGTCACCTGCACTCCGTTTCAACACTGAAGTCCAAGCCCTCCACTATCCTGACCACCGGCGCAGGGGAGGCTACAGAGGGCACAGCCGAGGCCAGGGCAGGGGACCTCAGTCCCCCTCGTCCCCTCTGCTTCTCTCTAGTCCTTAAACAGGTTTCATAAACCAATGGCCTTGAGTGGGACTTTTGAGTTTTATAAGATCTTTTTTTTCAATTAGTTGTCATGATTTGAAATTTTGGGAGGTTTTATATAAAACTTCAGATTTACAGCTTTTCTTAAAAAAAAAAAAAAAGAAAATCAGAAGCTCTGGCCACACTGGGTCTGTGTTCTGCCATGGCAACGATCAGCTGTGGCTGAGTGGCAACTGCTCCCCTGAGATGGGATACAGCCCCACTGTACTCCCCAGCCCCACTGTACGTGGGTCTGCACCCTGCCCAGACACTCCCTAGCAGTACTCAGGATATAGAGCTGCCAAGTGCATTACACGTGACTCCAGGCTTCTGTACACGCAGTCACTGCTGCCCAGCACTCTCTCCCTTCTCTTCCCTCTCTCCCCTTTGAGCCTCTCCTCCCCCAACAATCTTCCCCCAGCCGCAAGCTTTCCTGACCCTCTGGCTCGCTTAAGCTAGGAGCAGAGTTCGCACTTACCACAGGCTATCACAATGATCCATTCCCATGCCTGCTCTGAGCCACTGGAGGGCAAGGATGGCATCCTGCTTGTCTCACCAGTGCCAGACAGAAAAAAAGATGCTCAAAAACATTTGCTCTGTAAACCATGCCAAGAGGAGTGTTGGAAGTCACACCCCCACCCTATCTCCTTCCCAGTGGAGTTTCTTCTCTTCCTGGTGATGTTTCCAGATGCACCTGGGACAATCCTCAACTTGATGAGACCAACCCGGAACACTCCTCTAAATAAATTACACTTTCACCAGTTACCTTAGAGGCTAAAAAAGTCATTAGAAGTTGAAAATTACATGGAGTTTGGGGGTGACTCTGAACCATGTAAACACCTAAATAGCTCTTTCTGTTGAGCAAACAAGCATTTCTTGATTGCCCTTTTTGAACTTGCCAGAGCCTGGTCTTGTTGCTATTAAAATGGAATTTCATAATGGCTCTAAACCAGTTTTTCTCGTTTTCCTGAAAGAACTGACTGTCATTCAACCACAAATAAAACTTTTTATAAAACAGCAAATGCAAGGGAGACCTGCCCAGTGACGTGAGATACAATCGTTTCTCCATGCAGGAAAAATGAAGCACGGATTCATCTTCTGCTCCAAAAGCCCTTCTTGAGCACCTACTGCATACAGTGCCTGGGGAAACATAGGTGAGCTCATAGCCCAATAGAGTGGCTATGGATACAGAGAAGACTGGAGGGCGTGCCAGATATAGATCAAGCTCAAAGACATCTACCTTTTCATTTACTGTATCAAAACAGACTCAGGTAGGCCGCTCTTTCTCTATGGCAAAGTAAAAGCTTCTTTCAACTACTGCATCCTACCTTCAACAAAGTCACATTCACTGGAAAGAACAAACACCATGGAAAAAAAGAAGAGAGGGGCCAGGCGCAGGGGGCTCACCCCTGTAATCCCAGCACTTTGGGAGGCTGAGGCGGGCAGATCACGAGGTTCAGAGATAGAGACCATCCTGGCTGACACGGTGAAACCCCATCTCTACTAAAAATACAAAAAATTAGCTGGGCGAGGTGGCAGGTGCCTGAAGTCCCAGCTACTCGGGAGGTTGAGGCAGGAGAATGGCGTGAACCTGGGAGGCGGAGATTGCAGTGAGCCAACATTGCACCACTGCACTCCAGCCTGGGAAACGGAGCGAGACTCCATCTTAAAAAAAAAAAAAAAGAGAGAGAGAGAGGGAAGAGGAAGGAAGACTTAAGATTCAGAAGTGAAAAATTAAATCCCACGAAGCCACTCCTCTGTGTGAAATTTAAAAAAAAAAAAAAAGAAAAAAGAAAAGAAGAACTATTACCTAAAAACCTATCAAGCTCTATCATTTTCAGGGGTAGACTGAGGCTCAGAGAAGGTCTTATCTTGTCCACCTTCAAAGTCCTGCTCAAAAGCCCACTTCTTCCTCCACCTCTGATACTCGCAAGGAATTACAGAAAAAACAGTTCCCATATTGACCACTTCCTCCATGCCAGACATTGCCCTAAATGTTTTGTCCGTTGTGTCCTATTTCCCAACAGTGTTATGTGGTAGGAGCTGTTCACCTGCCTTTTCCAGAGGAAGAAAGTGAGTCTGGAGAGGGTTGACCAGCTATCCAGCTGCACTTGGCATGCCGGGCAATCTGGCTGCCAGCGTCTCATAGTCTCTTTATCCTGAAGACCCAATATTCACTCAGCTCTGCATGGCAGAGAAGAGAACAGTAAAAAAGGCTGAAATTTTCATTACAAAAGGTCCAAGTGCTAAAGAAGAAAAAAACAGGACACCTACACACATCCTGATAAAAGTTTCCCAACTCCAAAAACAAAGAGGAAATCCTAAATGCTTCCCTAGAAGAAAAAAATCCCATAGAGAAGTAAGACTCAGTCTAGTATTAGACTTCTCATCTGCAAGATCAAGAGGCAGAAGACAAGAGTGCAGTAGCTATAAGATCCTGAAAAGGGGGACTCTGGACCTAGAACTCAAATGCAAACCAACTCATCACTCAAATGCAAGAAAAAAATAATGGCCTCTTCAGATATGCAAAGACACTCAGGCCACCTGGACACATTTTCTGAAAAACAGTAAGGAAAATAAACCCAAGAAGGAAGACATCAGACAAAATTTTTAAAGAAAGAGAAAGTAACCCAATAAAACAGATTAAGTCTAAACAGTAACTGGAAATAAGAGCTGTGAATCTCAAGGAAGCTCTTATATAACCCCCAAAAACAATGCAGAAAAAAAAATTAAGTTGGAAATAAAATTCCATGTCATATTTACTAAAAACAAACTATAGAAGGAGAATGAGGAAAATGTAAATATCTTTAGAGGTCAAATATTTGTGGTGGGGGAGGATTCCTTGGGCAAAATTAGAGATTTATTCTTGCCCAAGTTTAAATATGTTTATTAAAAATTTAAACTTAAGAAATGAGAAATATGATTATGACTTCCAAATCAGTAAGTGCAAGGAACTGGGGAAGGGACAAGCAGGAAGGAGAGGAAGAAAAAAAAGAGAAATAAAGAAAAGAGGGGAATAAGGAAAACTTTGGCAGTCCAATGATAGGCTAGGAAAAAAAAAATCATGGAAAACCAAAACCAAAATTAGGTGGCAGAAAGAAACTGACACTTAAACGAGAAATCACAATAAATATGAATGGTATATAAATTCTCCTGTTAAAAGGCAGAATATCACAAACTGGGGGGCACAGGTAGGCCAGGAGCTAAAACAAAAAGAGTCAGAAAGGCTAAAATAAAGGCTATTACAGGGACGCAAGATGTTATCAATGAGGAAAGCTGGATGAAGGGTGGGAGCTCTCTGCATTGTACTTGCAACTACTTGTGAGTCTTAAATTATTTGAAAACAAAAAGTTTTTTTTACAAAAATAATGAACAAAACTAGACCAGGCATATGTCAATAAAAAGCAAAAAGGGTAACAAACACCAAGGCAAACAAAATAATTACCAAGAACCCCCCCAAAAATTTTAACTGATATAAAATTAAACCAACAAAAAGATATACAGTCATGAACTTTTACGTATCCATAAAATACAGAAAACAAAAACTTGAAAATAAAAGGAGAAACGGGAAGAAAAAAATCAGTTACAATAGGGAGACTTAAGCATACTTTCCAGAAAAGGACAGAAGATGAGGATAAAAAACACACAGTAATAGGGACTTGAAAAACACAATTAACCAGTTTGATGTATTTTTATATGTACTTATAAAACAATACACATCTTTTCAAAAATCCATGGAACAATTACAAACTGATCATGTGACAGCCCACAAAAAAAACCTCAATAACTTTTTTAAAATAAGAAATTATAAAGTCCATATTCCCTGACCACAAAGCAATAAAACTAAACAAAAAGCCACAAAAAGTTTAACCAGTTGGAAATGTAACCTAAAGGTTATTTGGAGGAGTATTTTTTTTTGAGAAATTAAAACAAAGTGCAGACTATTTAAAAATGAACAATGAGAGCACTATATAGCAAAACCCATGGGATATTTCCAAAGCAGTCACTCAAAAAAGAAATGAACTAAGAAGAATAAAATCAAAATAAGTAGAAAATGAATAAAAATCAAAAAGTAGAAAATGAATAAAAATAAACAGAAGTTAAAAGAAATAGAAAACAAAACACTTGATATTAAACATAAGAGCATGTTCTTGGAAATTACTGATAAAATGGCTAACCCCACTCCCTACCATGTGTCTGGCTAAGAAACTAAAAAATAAATTTGAAATATTAAAAAATGAAGAAGTGGCTATGACTACAGAATCAGAGGGAGGGAAGGAGGGAAAGAGGGAAGAAGAAAAGAAGGAAGACTTTATATTGATATATCTTCAATTATACATGAAACAGACCATTTTCCAAATTACCCAAAATTGACTCAAGAGGAAACAGAAAACAAATAGGCCAATAATTAGAAGAAGAAATCTGAATTCTTAAAATACTGGGAATATTTAAATAATTTTACTGGTAAATTCTGTCAAATTTTCAATAAGCAAATTATATCTATGTTTTCTAAATTGTAAGGGGTGAGGAGGAGATCATTCCAATTCCTGTTACCAAACCAACATAATTCTCACATTAAAACTGGGAAAGGTAATTTAGAAGAGAAAAGTATGGGTAAATCTTACATAAATATAGATCCAAAATTCCTATATAAATGTTAGCAAATAAAAAATGGCACTACATTACAAAAGTAACACAACTCCAAAAGACATCATCCTAAGTCTTCTGGGACAGTTTGAGGCAAATAACAACAACAACAAACAAAAAAACCACTGATTAATGTAATTAGGAATTTCTTTACATCTCCATAAGGGGTATCTCTCAAAAACCTCCCTCAAATATTTAACAATATAATACCAGAACTACTCTAATTAAAGTCAGGAATAACCAAGAATGCCCAATATTACTACCATATTATTTAAAATTATTTTGGCTATGTTAGCCAAGTTGAAGACAAGAAACAAGAAGCGTAAATATTCGGAGGGAACAAACCAACATGCCATTAACGGCAGATACAACTGCCTGAATAAAAAATCCAAGAGAATCAACTGAAAAACTATGAAAACAAAAGAACATTTGGCAAAGTAACCAGATACAGGATACATATTCGCAAGCCAACAGCTTTCCTACATATCAACAACAATCAATCAGAAAATACAATGGGATGGACGGATGTGGTGGCTCACACCTGTAATCCTAGCACTTTGGGAGACTGAGGTGGGTGAATCACTTGAGGTCAGTAGTTCAAGCCCAGACTGGCCAACGTGATGAAACCCCGTCTCTACTAAAAATACAAAAAAGTAGCCGGGCATGGTGGTGCATGACTGTAATTCCAGTTACTCGGGAGGCTGAGGCAGAAGAATAGCTTCAACCCAGAAGGCAGAGGTTGCAGTGAGCCAAGAGTGCGCCACTGCACTCTAGCCTGGGTGACAGAGCTAGACTCCGTCAAAAAAGAAGAAGGGAAGGGGAGGGAAGGGGAGGGGGGGAGGGAGCGGGGGGAGGGAGGGGGGAGGGAGGGAGCGGGGGAGGGAGGGAGGGAGGAAGGAAGAAAGGAAGGAAGGAAGGAAGGAAGGAAGGAAGGAAGGAAGGAAGGAAGGAAGGAAGGAAATATAATGGGAGGAAGAATCGCATCCTACAAATAACACAAGCTATAAAACACTAATAAGCAAACCTATTAAGAAATATGCATGGGCTGGGTGTGGTGGCTCATGCCCATAATTCCAATGCTTTGAGGGGTCCAAGGAGGGAGGATCACTTGAAGCCAGGAGTTCAAGACAAGACCAGGCACCACAGTAAGACCCTTTTCTTACAATTTTTTTTTTTTAATTAGCTAGGTGTGGTGATGTGTGTCTGTAGTCCCAGCTACTTGGGAGGCTGAGGCAGGAGAATCACTGGAGCCCAGGAGTTTGACTGAGGCTGCAGTGAGCTATGATTACGGCACTGCACTCCAGCCTGGGCAACAGAGCAAGACCCTGTCTCAAAAAAAAAAGGAGGGGCATGAAGCTTTCCTAAAAACAGCAAAGACCTAAAGAGACACATTCCTGCATGGGAAGCTATAGTATCATAAATATGTCAGTTCTCTCAAAATTAATCTATAAATTCAATGTGATGCCAGTCAAAATCCCGACAGGACTTCTGAGAGACCTTGTGGAGTTGATATAAAGCTCATGTAGAAGAACAGCTTTTTAGAGCCCCCTGGTACAAATCTGAAACACTTTTTAAAAGACTAACATATGCCATCACACTAGGAATGCATAGTAATAAAAACAACCAAAAAAAGGCACATAATTAGGTAAAACTGATCAATTTAAAAGACTAAAAAGCCCAATGGCAGACCATGTATATATGAGAATTTAGAAAACTGATTGTGTCATTTCAAAGCAGTGGGAAAAGGAATAGACCATTCAATAAGTAATACCTGGTATGATGCACTGAGAAAGCCACAACATCACTTCTGGACATTACTGCACAAAGCGCTTAACCTGAATATAATTGTAAGGAAACATCAGAGACACCCAAATTGAGGGACAGTGTACAAAATAACTGGCCTGTACTCATAAGAAATTTCAAGGTCAGGAAAGACAAAGACCGAGGAACTCCCCCAGATTAAAAGAGACGAAAGAGACAGGAAAACAATTTCACTCAGAATCCACAGTTTTCTTTTCCTATAAAAAACATAGGAATATACAGTGAAATATAAGTAAGGTCTGTAGATTTGCTAAGAGTATTCTGTCAGTGTTAATTTCCTGATAATCATTGTGGTTATATACATACATGTCCTTGTTTGTAGGAAACATTTCTGAAGTATTCAGGGGTAAAGGAGGATCATGCCTTCACTTCTGTCTCAAATGGTTTAGAAAAAGAATTTTATAAAGAGAGTGGGGTAGGGAAGAGAGGAAGAGAGAGAGAGATGAAAAAGTAAATATGGGAACAGTTAACATTTGGGGAATGTGGGTGAAGGGAATGTGGGTATTCTTATTCTTACAACTTCCTGAAATTATGTCGAAATAAGTTTTTCAAAAGGAAAATGTAAATTCCATGATCTCTTGGGATAGTTATGGTTTCATCCATATATAGCATTATTATAAAACAGATCTGAGAATTTTAAACACCAAATTAGATTAGATTGTTGTTACCTCTGGCGAGCGAGAGGAATGAGGTTGGGGAAGGAGATTTCAACTCCCTCCATCAAGTTTTATAAAGAAAATCAGATACAGTAAAAAAACAAAGAGTTTATAAACAAACAGATAAGAGTGAGACACCTGGAAAAAAACACACAAAAAGAAATCCCAGATGGATTAAACAGCAAAACAAGGAAAAATGCTAAAAAAAATAATAAATAGAGCATAATTTTAAAAATAATGTTGGAATGAAGAGGTATTTCAAAGCATCTTGAGAAAACAAAAGTAAAACAATGACCAACAAAATAATACCAGGTTCTGGTATTATTGCCGGGTTCTACTCCAAGCACTTTACATGTTATTTCAGCTGATTCTTATAACAACCCAGTGATGGAAATAATCTTACACCAGTAGACAGATGAGCTTCAGAGGGGGCTTTTGGTCACAGGCCCAAGGCACCTTCCAGTCTCCAAATTCTGCACCAATTCCCAGCCTATGCTGCTCATGGCAGAAGGTCCCCATTCCTGTGCAACTTCTGCACAACAAACTGAAGCAAATAATCTGGGAGCAGTTATATTCTAGAAAATTTTAGAAGATTCCCATTCATTCTTTCAACAAATATATACTACTCACTAAATAAATTACCTGTTTTTACTGGCACGATAGTGGACACTTTTCTTATTTTATATAATCCTTATATCACCACCAGGGAGTAGCTTTTTTGTTCCTACTTTTGAACTGAGGTAACAGGCTCAGACTCTGGGAGTGAGTTGCCCATGGTAAGTAACATCGCTGGTCAGGCAGTGCTGGGATTTGGACCTGGGTCTGTCTGCCTCTGGAGCCAGGTCTCTGACCACCAAGCTGCGTCGACTTTGGCTTCCCCTGGAGAAGAACAAGGAATCCCAGTCTGTGGCATAGGACATGGAGGCTCGAGCCTATAATCCCAGTGACTTGGGAGGCTGAAGCAGGAGGATCACATGAGCCCAGGATTTCGAGGATGCAGCGAGCTACGACTGCACCACTGCACTCCAGCCTCGGTGACAGAGTGGGACCCCATGTCAATAGAGAAAAAAAGAATCCCAGCCTGTGATCACAGATGACCCGTGCACACTCCCCACTGGGATAAGTGCATTATCACACTAAAGATGCTGGGAGGAAAGGGCCTGATCTGCTGCCCTGGGCCTCAAAGCCACCCTAGGAGCAAGTAAGCAGGCATGTGATCCACTCAGCAAACTTTTGCTGAGCAGGTCCTGAGTACACAGCACAGGGCAGGGTGCAGGGAGAAACTTCACCCACCCTCAAAGAGCTTGCAGTCCAGACAGTATCTGTCATCACACCTAAAGGTGGAGCCAATTAAGACTCATTGGGCCTGAGGGAGAAGAGTGGAGGTAAGGAGGCTTCACAGAGCCCCCAAAAGGACTGTTTATTCAGAGGTCAGCCAGCAGGAGAGACAAACTCAAAGTTTCCAACTCCAGCCCCGGGCAGTGCTCATTCTCTGGAGTGACATGACCAGCAACAAGGACACACTCTGGGCACAGCACATGGTGTTTCCAGGGTCAGGTGGCGTGTAGGTGGTGCTTCTATCCCTGCAAACAGCTCTCGTTCCAATGTGCCTTTATGGAAGCTCAGAGGGCATCAGCTATGCCCTCTCTAGGACCAGCCTCTGGGCTGGCAGCTATGGCTTTACCTCCTGCAATGACACTTTTCACCTTGGTGAGATGCTCCTCTTAGTGAACCTGCTGCAGTTGGCCATGATGTAAAGTGGGAGGCAATGTCCATCTGCTCCCACAGGGGCACTACCCAGAGAGGTCATCAGGAGGGGGCCACTCTAAATGGCATGGTGAGCCTCTCCTTCCTAGGGACTGGGCCATAAAGCAGCTTCCTGCCAGGTTAGGGGACCCTCGTCAACAGCCCCATGTCAGTCCAGGGGCTCCAGCCAGGACACCGAGGTTCCTCTCACCTCTAACCAGCCTTGCGGCCCTGCATTAAATCAGGCCCTGGGTCTAATGCCCCTTGGGCTTGCACCTGCGCACAGCTGGGCTTGTGAGGGACCCTGGGCAGGACCCAACTGTGCGGAGCCCCACGCCCCTCCTCATCCTGCTGCGGCTCCTTCACGGAGCTGCCGCAGCAAATGAGCTTAGAAAGCATAAAGAGCTGTACAAATAGGATCCTCTGGCGGTCCCCAGCCTCTCCACGCTCAGGCCACGGCCAGGCACATCCTCACGCCCAAGGCCTTCCCTGACTCCACACGTCTGCCTTGAGTCTGGAATTAATTTAATCCATTTTGTATCATTATCTGTTTCTTCATGATATGCCTAAAGACCAATGCTTAACCAACAGGCCAGAATGCTCATAACCAACAGGGTACCTTTCTCTCAAAGTGCCCTTGGGAGGCTGTATTCTCACTCCAACAATCCCATTTTGGGCAACACATTTGCAACTCTCTCTCTGTAAACTAATCTTCCTCGTGTAAGGACAGATGTGCTTTGGTGAAAAGAGCGACCAGTCCGTGGTGCTTTCCATCCACCAAACATGGGCTTCAGTGCATTCCACGTGTTTTGTCCACTTACTCCTTGCAATCCACAGAGGGGGTTGGTGTAACTGTCATCTGCACTCTGCAGATGAGCAAGAGTCACCTGCCCCAGATCAACCAGTGGGTGGCAGACCTGAGGCTGGGCCTGGGGTGCCCCCAGAGGGTGAGTATCCCCCTCACCCCTCCTTGCCATCTCTACAGCATGGACCCTCTAACTTCCTTCCAAACAGCAGCAGCCTGAGGTCTAAGTCCACCAAGCCCAGCACACCCTCCACCAGACAACCCCTCCCACCAGCCTAGTGGCATCATCTAGACACCATGTGCCCGGGAGTTGAGCCCTGGCTCACTGACTTTCCTGCCACCATTACTTCTGTCTTCAATTTTGGCAATATTAACAACTCATTTGACTCTGGTCAATCAGTTCTTGGATCTCCTGTCTTTCAGTCCCCTTTTTGTCTCCCCTATCCCCAGCCCACCAGCTCAACCCCTGCTCCCAAGTAACACCCTAGACCTTGCCCTTAGCAATCACATCACCATGCCATGATCTCAAATTCAAGCATCCTGTCTCCAGACTCCCAGACCCTTCCACCAATCCTGGCCCCCCACAGGAGCTGCCACCCGCCCTGTCACCCTTGTCCTGCCATGCCCCTCCCCCACTGCTATCCCTCCCCAGCAGAGACCAAGCCCATCACAATGATTGCCCCTTTGCCTAATCTTTCCACCTTCAGACCTTTCTCTCCTTTTACTCCCTGGCAAAACCCCAAGTCAACCCCTTGCCTACCCCACACTGGAAAAACACACACAACCCTGTGGATTGTCTGACTTTAAATGTGTGACCACAAACCTCCAGTGGGCCCTTAGTACAGCCCAACAATTTCCCTCCTCAATTCACGATCCTAGATGGGCATTTGAGACTTTCGCCTCTCTCCTCAAACCTCAAACAACCTGCTCTCCACTAACAGCTACTTTCCCTGAGAAAATCAAAGCAGTCAGAAGAAAACTACTCATCTCCCCACCACCAGATCTAACGGACTCTGAAGTCACTCTTCCTGCGTGCTGCCCCAGTGGAATTGTACTTCTTTCTCTTGGCTTGGACCCGAGGTCACCGAGCTGGCAATTTCCCTGCTCTCCTGCAACATCAGTTTTCCCTTCCCGACCAGAGGCTTTCCACAGCGTAGCAACAGGCTGTAATATTAGCGCTAGGGAACATGCCCCTAACTCTGTTCCTCTTTAAAGCAAAACTCAAAATGTACCTACGCTGACTGGCTCTACCTCAATTCCCATTCTGTTGATTCCATTCCTCTCTAATTAGCCAGCTCTGCTCCCCCAGGACCCCACTGAAGTCATCCCCCCAAGGTCACCAGTGCCCAGTGTTGCCAAATCCAATGGACATTCCTCAGATCTCATCTTAGCTGACATGCTTGATCTCTCCTTTCTTCCTGGCTTTGAAGACCCCTCTGGCATCTCCCCACCTTGCTGGTTGCTCCCTGGTCCGTTGGCTGGTTCCTCCTCCTCTCCCCGAGTCTGAGGCTTATTCCCTAGGTGAGCTGTCAAGTCTCACTATTAAATGCCATCTATATGCGGATGATCCACCAATTTAATATTCAGCCCTGACCACTGCTCGTCTGTGCTCCGGACTTACATCCAATGGCTTATATAACATCAGCACTGGGGCACCTCAGAGGCATCTTAAATTTCACCTAATAGCTCCCATTCCCCACCTCCACCCAACCCCACCTGTACCTGGTCCTCAGTCTCATCCCATCTAGCAATGGTGCTCCCAATCACCCAGCACTCAGGCCAATACCTAGGCTGGAGTTAGCCTCAATTCCTTCACGCTCCACATCCAACGAGGCCAGGAAGTCGTGCTGGCTCTGACATCGACATTCATCCAGCCTGGCCTCTCCTCACTCTCTCTCCACCCCCTCTCCACTGTCCTCTCCTCCAAACCAGCATCACATTTCACCTGGGTTCCCTCTAAGTTTCCCAACCAGTCTTCTCATTTCCATTCTTTCCCTCACAGCAGCCAGGGAATCCTCTTAAAATGTAAATCGGATCCTGTCAATACCCCTGCTCAAAACCTTATAAAATCCTCCAACCCCTTCCCAGTGGCCTCCATGACCCTCCATGACCTGACTACCCCTGCCTAACCAGCAGCACCCCCTCCTTGTCTCCATCTAGCCACAGTGGCCCTTCTACTGCTCATTCCAACCTTTGCACTCACTGTTCCCTCACCTAGAATGCTGTTCCCCATCAATCGCAAGGTTTGCTTCCTCATTTCATGCACGCTTCTGTTTATCAGAGAGGTCTTTCCTGACTCCCAAACTCAAATAGCCCTCCACTCCATTACCTGCCCCTCTCTATCCCAAATCCATTTCCTTTTTCTTCACGGCACTTAACAGTATCTGAATACCATTCATCATTTAGTTGTCAGGGCAGGAGTCTTATCTTATTCACTGCTATATTCCCAATGCCCACAACAGGCCTCGGCCCACAGTAGACGATCTATAAATACGTGTTGAATAAATGAATTCACAAATGAATGAATCAATCACTACACTATACAGCCTCCCCTCAGCCCAAGGAGTAGAGAATAGCACTGTCCAACAGGAATAAAATATGAGCCACATACGCAATTTTAAATCTTCTAGTAGACACATTTAAAAAAGTAAAAAGAAACAGTGAAATTAATTTTAGTATGGTATTTTTTTAAACCAATGTATCAAAATGTTATTTCAACCTATCAATACTGAAATAATTATTAGTGATGTTTTACACGCTTTCATACTAAGTCTTCGGAATGTGGTACGTATTTCACACTTACAGCACATCTCAATTTGGACTAGCCAAGTTTCAAGGGCTCAACAGCCCCATGTGGCTTGTGGCTACTGTATCAGCCCAAATCTAAAACGTGAGCCTGATCTGGTCCTTCCCGCACCTAAACCTTCCCCTGACACTTCATCACTCCCAGGATGAAATTCCGACCCAGCCAGGCATGAAACCTGCCCATCTGGAGTCTCAAGCCTCGTCTCTCAACACGCTCCTGATATCCAACACAACTTCAAATCTCCGTGCCCTCCACTCCCTGCCGTTGAGTCTGGGCACATGCTGTCCCTTCTGCCTCAAAGGCTCCTGTCCTATTCATCTGAAGACCTCCTACTCAATCTTCAGCACTCCTGCCCCACGCTCCTAAACTGCCGTCTCCCCAACCCGAGTGTGCTCCTGCAGGGCAGGGACCACCTCATGCCTCTGTGCTGAGTACACAGCAGGTGTTCCGTGATTATCACTGAATTAGTGACGGAAGGTGGCTCCTTGGCAATCAGGCCATCATTCACTCCTCACTTCTGCCCACTCCAGCTCTCAGCACCTCTCTGACCTTACTCACTACACCATCCAGAAAAACAGTGAATGGTGTATTCTGTGTCCAGTCTTCCCTGTTTCTTCTACATCTAACCATTCTCCCTGAATTCTATCCTAAAAAAGTAAAACTTCAAGTAAATTTCATTATTTCCCCCAGTATTCTAATGGAGGGGGAGTAATTATCACACAATTTAATGTAAAATTATTGCCAGGTGCTTATTGGCCTTTACTTCCTTTTCCTGCCCCCGAATAAGGCTAAAATCCAGAAAACAGAAATAATTTTATGCGAAAAACTGATCCTGTTGGATCATCACAGTCCTGAGCCCAAAAAAGGGACAGTTCAATACCAACACCAGAGGCACCAACAGCTACCATTGCTGCCCCCAGCAGCAATGGCATTGTTTCAAAAGAAAGATCATTGCTGAATGAGGAAGGCAAGGGCAAGGAATCAGAGCCTCCTTCGCTTCTGGGCACCTTCTTGTCAAACTTTAAAGGACACAAATGTGAGTACGTTACCGCACTCAGTAACTCATTCAACAAACATTAATGAGCACCTCGTCTTCACAGGGCACCAGGCCACATGCTGGGAAGCAGCCTTAACAAATAGAAATTACACCTCTGAGGGTGTTTGCCTAAAACGGCAATAATTTCTTATCCATTCAAGGACAAGCCTGCTTTTTTTGAACAAGTTAAAAAAAAAATAGGAGCCCCCTGAACCTATGAAGTTTACCATCATGAAGCTCAATGCATATCTAAAACTAAACATTTTTAAGGGAATTCAAGTAGTAGAACTGGACTATGATTTGTTTTTGTTTTTTTTTTTTGAGACAGAGTCTCGCTCTGTCGCCCGGGCTGGAGTGCAGTGGCCGGATCTCAGCTCACTGCAAGCTCCGCCTCCCGGGTTCACGCCATTCTCCTGCCTCAGCCTCCCGAGTAGCTGGGACTACAGGCGCCCACCACCGCGCCCGGCTAATTTTTTGTATTTTTTAGTAGAGACGGGGTTTCACCGTGTTAACCAGGATGGTCTCGATCTCCTGACCTCGTGATCCGCCCGTCTCGGCCTCCCAAAGTGCTGGGATTTGGACTATGATTTAAACTAACTAGCTTTAAATGTATAAACCCAACATGAAAGTTTTATGAGCAAACAAAACATGTGCAACACTTTTGCTAGCCCTAAATGACTTCGGTGACATCTTATGTAAGAAAATGAGCAAAAGGTAACCTTGATATAGATTTCATTTTCCCCCAAAAACTTGCGGGAAATTCCGGAAGGAAGGCAATTTCCCCACATTTTGGCTTCAGAACCCGCAGACAATGTGTAACATTAGGTCTCCTTTGCAAATGAAGGAATGAATGAGGGCCACTGGTTTATCACACCCTAGGACCACTGCACTCCTCCCAGAACACAAGAAAGCCCTACAGGCCAAGCCTGTTATCACAGTAAATGCTTTTAAAAACACACTTATCACGGGGGGAAAAGCCAAGATAAACAAGCTCTGAGTCACTGGTTATTCATACAATGTCATGTGATGACTGCTATTTCCACTCTTCTTATTAGAAAGCCATTTTATTATTTAAAGCAACAATAAAGACAAAGCTGGCATCGGGAAGTACTGCCAGGAAACACCAACTCATTAGAAAATCATTTCCTTATCTCTGGTAACGCATGAACTAAAGGTTACGTGTTATTGTCACTAAAGCACAGAGTACTGGAAGAGCTTTGGCCTTATCCCCAGTATAAAGCTGGGAAAACTGAGGCCCAGAGAGCACATTTCAGACCTGAATTCAAGATTCTCAGCCCAGCTTGGTCCACCCAACATTTATCCCTGACAAGAGGCAGGGATAGTAACCAAACCACAGACTGGTGATCTGTCTAGCCAGGCCAGGCAGGGCCAAGAGGGAAGGGGGAAGGCAGCAGGCATTATTACATACCCCAGCCCTTACTGTATCCCTGTCTTCCAGCTAATTTAAGGGTGCCACGTACTCCAGCACAGTTCTGAAATAGAAGAACATCAAAACCTACCAGGTGAGGACTTTCAATTTCAGTCCTGATATGTACAGAGCTTGAAAGTCATCACTCCCATCCTTACAACAACAAAAAAGCTGCAAAAACTGAAAATCAACAAGTTTTCTTAGATATATCAGAGGATTGAGGCCACAGAGCAAACCACTCTGAAATCTGGAGAGACAGGCAACTGCAGTGAAACACAGCTTCCCAGGAGCTGCAGCGGCTGGGGCTGGTAACTGGTAGGAACATTTAAACGGTAACTGACTTAGCTGCTAGAAGCTGAGTATGCACTAGCTTGAGAGTTAAAATCTCCTGGGGTCCAGTCTTAGGGGAGTCATCACACTATCATAGATTTTAACTCCAGGAGCTTCAACAGGTTTTCATGGTGGAGATTAGAGAATAATCCCATGGTCCTTCAGTGAGGTGAATGTGGAGTTGGGGGTGGAAAATAACCATTTAAAATACACCAAGGGAAAAGTAATCATTCTGAAATAGCATAGAGTGTGCTGTTTTCCAGAGCAAAGGCCTGCCCTTGAGAGAAACTACATTACCACAGACTTATCTGACCTAAGGAAAGGACAACTGGACAACTCCAGCCTGTCGAGCCTTCCTGTCTCAAATAAAGGGAGAAGAAAAGGCTAAGAAATGTTTCTGAAGATCACAGCCCAGGGATGCAGGCCTACTGTAAAAAAAAGATAAAATAATTGAGATTGAATCATGAGAGTATAGACTACTTCCTCTCCCTAATACTTAACCACATAAAAAGACTCCAATATAATAAGAGTGGATTACAAATGAGATGGCTGCAAGACACAGATTCTATTTAAGAAGGAGTTTCTAGGGAAATCTAAAGACAACAGGAAAAGGGAGAGAAAACAATAAACAAACAAAGAAAAGAGGAAATTGAAGCTTCTGGCATCTCCAGCTACAGCAAACATTAAACACAGAGCAATTCCTAGCCACATAAATACAAAACTTCACACTAATATCCTCATGACCTCAGTTTCTATTAATAGATACATCAGGTCTGACTTTCAACAAAAAAATTACATGGTATTCTAAAAGGCAAGGAAAGAAACACAACCTGAAGAGAGACTGCAGACATCAGAACTGGCTTAGATATGACACAGACTTTGGAACTGTCAGGTAAGTAATTGTAAATAACTACAATTAATATGTTTAGGGTTCTAATGGAAAAATTAGACAACATCCAAAAACAGATGGTTAACATAAGCAAAGAGATGGAAACTATAGGAAAGAATGAAATCAGATACACAGCAACAGAAATGGAAAATGCCTTTAATGAGCTCATCAGTAGCTGGATACTGCTGATTAAAAAAAAAAAAAATCACTGCATTGGAAGAGTTCAATAGGAACTATCGAAACTGAAGTACAAAGAGACTTTCAAAAAGAGATGATGCAAACTTCTGATTTCCATCCCAACATGTAAAGAGCTTGGAGGCTGTCACTCCATGACTCGTAACAAGAAAAAAAACCTTAAACTGAAACTAAAGAACTTTTTAGATCCATCAGAGAACTGAGGTCACAGAGCAAACCACTGCCCCTAAAAGTGGAGAGACAGCAAATAAAGAGAATTGCAACTTACCACAAGCTGATGGACTAGCTTGAAAGACAAAAACTTCCATGAGCTTCACCAGCTTCTGAGTTAAGATGGAAGAAAAATCTCCTCACGTGGGGGTAGGGACAAAGTAACATTTTGAAATACCTGCAGAACATACTGTTCTATTCAACAAAAGCCTGCCCTCAAGGGAAACTATCTACTAGGGTCTAACCAAAGTGGGTTTTATCAGGGTCTGACTGATATGGGGGAAGGGAAATGTCCTTATCCAGCCCCCTCTAGTTTTCAACACAAGGGAAAGGAAAATATCCAACTCCAGACTCCTCTAGCCTTCCTGTCTCACCTAAGGGGTTAAAGAAAAATTTCAGAAGCACATGTAAAGGTCACAACACAGGGGCACAGGCCCACTAAAAGACTGAGAACCAATGAGAGGATTCTAGAACACTACCCCTAGCCCAGTCCTTAGCACCACATCAACAGGATTCCTGTATGAAAACAGGATCACAGCTGAAAGAATTACAAGGATTGGTCACTATTTAAGGAATCTCTAAAGAAACCCAAAGACAACAGGTGAGACAAAAACAAGGACCACGGAGGAAATTTTAGCCTCTAACACCTACAGCTACAATAAATTGTAAGCACAGCCTAATTCCTAGCCTGGTAAACATAAAACCTCACACTAAAGGTCTATTTACCTCAGTTCCTTTTGCAAAGCTTTAAACCTCACACTGAAATGCTGATTACCTCTGTACCTGCTACTAGATACAACATGTCCAGCTTTCAACAAAAAATTATAAGGCATGTTAAAAGGCAAAAAACTGTCTGAACAGCTAAACAGGCACCAGAACCAGACTCAGATATGACATACATTTGGGAATGTATTTACTTTTTATTTATTTATTTTTGAGACAGGGTCTCATTCTGTTGCCCAGGCTGGAGTACAGTGGGGCAATCTCAGCTCATTGTTAACATCTGCCTCCCAGGCTCAAGTGATCCTCCCACCTCAGCCTCCTGAGTAGCTGGGACTATAGGCACATGCCACCATACTCAGCTAATTTTTGTATTTTTTGTAAAGACAGGGTTTCACCATTTTGCACAGGCTGGTCTTGAACTCTCGAGCTCAAGCGATCTACCCATCTTGGCCTTCCAAAGTGCTGGGATTACAGGCATGAGCTACAGTGCAGATTCGGGAATTTAAAATAACTGTAAAAAATGCACAAGGTGCTCTCATGGAAAAGGTGGACAACATGCAAGAACTGTTGATAATATAAGCAGAGAGATGGAAACTAAGAGAGAATCAAAAGAAATTGCTAAAAACAGAAACTTCATAAATAGAAAAGCCAGAGAAAAAAGAGTGTAAAAAATAGAGCCAAATATCCAAAAACTGTCTGATAACTACAAAAGATATAGCATAAATGTAACAGTAATACCAGAAAGAAAAGAAAGGAGAAACAGAAGAAATATTTGAAGTAGCCATGGCTGAGAATCTTCTAAAATTAATGACAAACACAAAACCACAGATCCAGGAAGCTCAGAGAGCACCAGGCAGAACAAAAACCAAAAAAAAAACCCAACAACCTGTAACTCAGCATATCATACTCAAATTGCAGAAAATAAAAGACAAAAAGAAAATATTGAAATATTTTTGCAAAAGGGGTGCAAAAAGCCTTACTTATAAGAAGAACAAGGATAAGAATTACATATTGGATGTCTCTCCGGAAACCATACAAGCAAGAAGACAGTCAAGTGAAATACTGAAAGTCCTGAAAGAAAAAAAAAAGACACCAACCTAGAAATCTGAACCAGTGAAGTTATCCTATCAACATGAAGGAGAAATAACAAAAAACAAAATTTGAGGGAATTTGTTGCCAGAAGATCTGCCTTGCAGGAAATATTGTAAGAAGTTCTTCAGAGAGAAGGTAAGTACTTTGAGTCAGAAACTCAAACATACAGAAAGAGAAGGACAGTGTTAAAGAAGGAATAAATAAGAGTAAAATAACATCTTTTATTTTTCTCATTCTTACATAACAGATAACACTTTGTTCAAAACAGTAACACCAACAGGATACTGGATATTATACCATGTGGATAAATGAAATGAATGACAGCAATGTTATAAGGGAAGGGAGGGAAGAACTGAGACTACTCTGTTATAAGGCACCTGGCACTAACCATGAAGTGTCAAAGTGTTACTTGAAAGTGGACTCAGATTAACTCTACATGTATACTGCACACTCTCAGGAAAAATCACTATTTTTAACAAATAATTGATATGTTGAAAGGGAAGAAAACAGAATCATATAAAATGCTCCAGAGGAGGGAGAAAAAGAATGGAAGACAAAAGAAGACACAAAGAACAAGGGCAACAAATAGAAAACAATTATAAATGTGGTAATATTAATATACTATCTCAATAATCACTTTAAATGTGACTGGTCTAAACACCAATAAAAAGACAGAGATTATCAGAAAGGATTTAAAAAAAAAAAGATCCAACTAACTATATGCCGTCTATAAGAAACTCACTTTAAATATAAAAATGCAGATATATTTGGATTAAAAGTCAAGGTTTGGAGAAAGATATACCATACTAAGACTAATTAAAATAAATCTAGAGTAGCTATATTAATTTAAGACAAAGCAGAAGTCAGAGCAAGGAAAATTACCAGGGATAAAGAGGAGCATTATGTAATGATAAAGGGGTCAATTCTCCAAGAAGACACAACAGTCTTTAATGTGTATGTATGTACCTAACACGGAAACAAAATACATGAAGCAAAAACTGACAGAACTGCAAGGAGAAATAGACAAATCCACCATCAATATCCTCTATCAACAACTGAGAGATCCAGCAAGCAGAAAAATCAGTATCTAATTAAATTAAACAACATCATCAATCAACGGGATCTAATTGACATTATTATAGGGTATTGCATCCAACCACACCACAATACACACTCTTCTCAAGGACACATAGAACATTCACCAAGATAGGTCACATTTTATTTCACCCTAACAAGATTAAAAGAACAGAAACCACACAAAATCTGCTCTAAGACCACAATGGAACTAAACCAGAAATCAATAAGAGAAAGACTGCTGGAAAATTCCAAAATATTTGAAGACTAAAGAACACACTTCTAAATAACACACAGGTCAATGCAGAAATCTCAAGAGAAATTAAAAACTATTATGAACTAAGTGAAAATGAAAATACAATTATCAAAATTTATGAGAAGCAGCAAATGCAGTGATTAGAGGAAATTTTATAGCACTGAATGCATGTATTAATAAAAGAAATATATAAAATCAATAATCTGAGCATCTACCTTAGAAAACTAGAGAAAAAACAATATAAACTCAATGCAAGTAGAAGAAATCATAAGTTAGAGCATAAATCAGTGAAATTTAAAACAGGAAATGAATAGAGAAAATTAATGAAACTAATGGCTCATTATTTGAAAAGTTCAATTCAATTGATAAGCCTCTAGCCAGGCTAACCAAGACAAAAAAAAAAAGAAGACACAAATTACTAACATCAGAAATCGAAGAGGAGTCATCACTACTGATCACATGGACATTAAAAGGAGGATCAAAGGAATGTTACATACAACTTTTTGCCCACAAATTTGGTAACTTAGATAACATGGATCAATTCCTTGAAAGACATAGGCTACCAAAACTCACATGAGGAGAAACGTATCATCTAAAAATGCCTGTATCTGTTAATATAAAGGAAACTGAATCCATAATTTCTTTCAAAAAAGAAAGCCTTAAGTCCAAGTGGTGAATTATACCAAACACTTAAGGACAAAATGATATTAATTCTCTACATCACTTCCATGAAGTAGAAGCAGAGGGAACAATTCCTAACTCATTCTATGACACTAACATTACTCTAATGCAAGTTTAGCATCCCTCATCCAAACATCTGAAATCCAAAGTGCTCCAAAATCTGAAACTTGTTGACCACCAAGATGATACTCAAAGGAAATGTTCACTGAAGCATTTCAAATTTTGGATTTTTGGATTAAGGGTGCCCAACCAGTAAACATAATGCAAATACTCCAAAATCTGAAAAGAAGTCTAAAATCTAAAATACTTCTGGTCCCAAGCATTTCATGTAATGGGTACTCAATCTGCACCAAAACCACATACAGACATTACAAAAAAGGAAAACTAAGACCAATGTCTCTTCTGAACAAAGGTTGATAAATGATGAACAAAATAGTACAAAATTGAACGCAAAAGTGTTTAAAAAGTGTATGCCTCTACCAAATGGGATTTATTCTTAGAGTTCAAGACTGGTTTACCACTTGAAAAACAATAATGTAACCCATCACATCAACAGGCTAAAAAAGAAAAATCACAGGATCATATCAATAGATGTGCATTTCACAAGATTTAACACTCGTTCATAATAAAAACTCTTGGCAAGCTAGGAAAAGAGGGTAACTTCCTCAACTTGATCAAGAACATCTACAAAAATCCTACAGCTAACATCATACTTAATGGTGAGAAACTGAATGTCTTCCCCCTAAGATCAGGAACAAGGCAAAGATGTTCTCTCTCATTATTCCTATTCAATGTCATACTGGAAGTCTTAGCTAATGCAGTAAGACAAGCAAAGGAAATAAAAGGTATACAGATTGTAAAAACAAAACAAAAAAACCCAACTATCTTTATTTACAGACAATGATTGTCCATATAGAAAATCCTAAGTAATCCATTTCAAAAACTGGAACTAATAAGTGATCATAGAAAGGTTGCAGGATACAAGAGTCAATTGCTTTCACATATCCCAGCAACGAAGAACTGCGATCTGAAATTAAAAACACAATTCCATTTTTATTAGTCTCAAAAAAATAAAAACATGTAGGTATAAATATTTAACAAAACATGTACAGGATATCCAAGGAAAACTACAAAACTCTGATGAAAACAAATCAAAGAAGATCTAAATAAAGAAAGAGATATTCCATGTTCATGGAGGAATACTCAGTATTGTTAAGATTTCAATTCTTTCCAACTTTATCTACAGATTCAATACAATCCCAATCAAAAGTCCAGAAGTTGTTTTGTGCATATCAACAAACTGATTATAAAGTGTATATACTGAAAGGCAAAAGACCCAGAATAGCCAATACAATTCCAAAGAACAACAATAAAGTTGGAGGACTGACACTACCCAACTTCAAGACTTACTATAAAGCTACAGTAAACAAGACAGTGTAGTGTTGGTGAAAGAATAAACAAGTAGATGAGAATAAACAGAACAAACAGAATAAACAGAACAGAAAATAAGCAGAATAGAATGCCCAAAAATATACCCACACAAATAGAGTCAACTGATAAAGGCACAAAGGCAATTCAAAAGGGTAAGGATAGTCTTTTCAACAAATGTTGCTAGAACATCCGCATGCAAAAAAACAAACCAAAACAAAACCCTCTCCGGCCTGCCCTCGTCTGCCACTGTACATAACTTACGACACCAACCACAACCACTTTCTTTGGATAGAAGGTATTGGTCCTCTGGGCAGCTGCCAACTTATCTTCCCTCTGCCCCATCCAGCCCTCCATTTCATACCTAACCACTCCAGAGTGAGATCAAAACTCTCAGAGCCCATGACGACTCTCACTACCAGTCTCAGGCCTTTTCTCAGTCCCATTTCTGTTCCAGTTTCTTCTCTTCCTTTTATCTGCATAAATTGTCCCCTGGAGAAACTATGTCTATTTTTTGATCCCTGGTTTATCCCCAGCATCAAGAGTAGGAGTTCAATAAACACTTCTTGACTGAACAAGCTTTTAAGTTATGTACATGTCATATGTGTTTTGAGTACATACATCAAAGTATCAATACATCAAAAATCAACACCCAAGGTGATTATCTCTGCATGGGAAAGTTACGGGTGATTTTGATTTTTTATTCCTTTTTGCTCATCGGAACTTTCTAACTGTTCAACAGTGAACGTGTATTGCTCTGGATAATAAAAATAATAGGAAAAAAAAACCTCCCTACAACATAAGAAAGGTCAGATTTATACAAAGGAAGCATCCGAAGTGATGATTCACTTTATAGAAGGCATCTTTTGCTTTGTAGAAAGCTTTGTCATAAAAATATTTTATGTAAGGAGTAGTCAAAAAAAAAAGGATTTGATTTGTGGGACACTTCAGGATGATGAAGTTCAGAAAGTCTCATTTCCCCTGAGGAGAACAGAAGCTGTTCCTTCTTCCTTCTTTCCAGATCATGTTCTGTTTCCCCCTCTTCTCAAGGGAGACCACAGCACATTCCCAGCTGGTCAGTTCCAAGCTCACTGACTCCTAACTCTGTCTGCCTCTGGGGTTTCTCCTTCAGATGTGGGTATTTTGAGACTCTGGAAAACCAGACTGGATTCTTTGCTGGGCCATAACCAGGAAGAAGCCTTTCAACGGACTGGCTAAAGAGAGAACACCCTCAGCCTAACATGTGGATGGCTAAATCAACTCTGAATCTCTGACCTCATGAAAACCTTTCCACTCAATGAAACCAGACATCATAAAGGCAGTCCCCAACAAATGCTACCCCGGGACAGGCTTGCCTGTGTGCTTTGCACTCCTTCTCTCTGAAGTCCAGAGCAGAATCTAGGTGCATAACACTGGCCTGATTTTACAGACGGGGAAACAGACCAGAAAGGTGAGATAATTTGCCTATGGACACCCAGGTATTAGTTGGGAGACACAGGACCCAGGATTCCAGCCTTGGTCTAATGGACGCCAAAGCTGCATGATAAATGAATACATATGCTCAATTAACTTTTTAAAATAGCAAAGGTACTGAACATCTGATCTGTGCCAGGTTCTAAGAGACAGATGCTGAGCCGGAGCCACCAACCGGACAGCCACTGTCCTTAACCTGATGGAGTGTGCATGCTAGCAAGGGAAACACACCACACAACTGACTTCCACTTGTGAAATAGACTACCCAGGTGGCATTGTCACCCTCAGCTAGGTGGGACACAAATGTATGGCTTAGCAAAACTACAACTAGCCACACGGCAAACTGCAGAAATCTCCAATGCTAAATCCTATTGATACTATCACAAACTGTCATTGATGTGGCTCCTCCCATGTGCTAGGTACTGTGCTTGCCAATGCATATCCATTCTTTCTTTTTGAGACGGAGTCTCCCTCTGTCACCCAGGCTGGAGTGCAATGGCGCAATCTCGGCTCGCTGCAAGCTCCGCCTCCCAGGTTCACACCATTCTCCTGCCTCAGCCTCCTGAGTCGCTGGGACTACAGGCACCTGCGACCACACTCAGCTAATTTTTTGTATTTTTAGTAGAGACGGGGTTTCGCCGTGTTAGCCAGAATGGTCTCGATCTCCTGACCTCGTGATCTGCCCACCTTGGCCTCCCAAAGCGCTGGGATTACATGCATGAGCCATCATGCCCAGCCCATATCCATTCTTTCATTTAATCCTCACCATCACTTTATGATGTAAGTTCATTAAAATTGCGACTCTCGGCCTTGCACAGAGGCTCACACCTCTGAGTCCCAACCAGGTGTCAGGACCCTGTGTAGCCCAGGCTGGACCAGACCCTGGCTGCAGCCTTCAGCATCCCCACCCACGAGGATGGCATAAGAAGGGGAGCCTGGGGTGACGCGAAGGCTGTGCATCAGCTCTGCAGTCGACTGTGATACTGTGATACTTTTACAATGTTCATGACTTCCAGACTCCTTAGACTATGAAGTGCCAGTCACTTCCCTCTTTTGGACCTCAGGTTTTCCATCTGCAAACTAGGGGCAACCTTCCTTGTCTGGCCCACTTCCCAGGACCAGTGTGCAGAATCAGCAAGAACACAGGAGTCTGCTCTGCAAATCCGAACCACAGAATCGAGGCGGCATGGGGACGGTTCCACCTCCTCACGAAGAGGTCTGGCCCTGCCGTAGGAGGGCACAAGCAGCAGCTGGCCCAGGAGCCTGCCAGGCCCCTCCTGACTACGAAAAGGCTACCACTCGCCAAGTTCACTCCTGGCATAACAGCCTGCCAGCACGGATGGCAAGCCCGCCAGCCAGTTTTCCTCCTCAGGGATGCACACACACACACAATTCAACTCATAAATAAAAATCTGATTATCACAGGCTTTCTCAAAGCCAATGTGGCTGAGTTTTAATCTTTTATAAAGAAAAACTCATTAAATATTCAAGCGAGGCCTGCGCATCTCGGGAGACTGAAAGAGGCTCTCGGCAGCCCCCAGCTACAGACACACCAGTGGGGGTCCCAGGACCTCTGCCATCAGCCACCAGAGCATCAGCCGCGGCTGCTGTTCAACCAAGTCATTAGCCACAAGCAGGTCCAGGCTCTGCCAGGCCTGTCTCACTTTCCTGCCAGCCTGCTCCCCTTGGCTGCTCACACTCTTGGCTCTTCCTGCTCTACGAGATCGGGGATGCCCTGGGATCCTTTTCAGACTGGATAAAACTGAAAATAAGCTGAAAGGGACAATACGTGAGGAGATGAGGGAAAGCCCCTCCCCTCCTAAACTGCTAATTCAGACAAGCAGGGGAGGTTAGTGAGGATATGAATTATGGCCTCTGGAAGGTGGCTGCTGAATCTTCCTTTCCAGTTTTCATTCGTTCGTTCACACCAAATGTATTTACTGTGATTCCACAGCATGCCAGACACCATGGGCGCTAAGAATACAACAATGAGTGATACAGACAAAAACCCTTGCTCTGTGCCATGGGTTAAGGGCTGACTCCAGGGCTGGGGTGCAAGATGAGCCTGGTACATCCTGAAGACCCAGAAAGTAAGAAACGCTCAAAGAATGACAGGGACTTGTTCAAAGGACAGAGGAGCCTGCGTGAAGGGGCTGCCACTGGCCAAATCTGGAATGATTTGAGCATCAGAAAAAAAATAATGATGGTAATTGATTATAACCCATAAAATAGACATCCAGCAGTCTAAATTGATCTAAATAAGCAGGTAAATAAATAAATAAATGGAGGAGAAAGGAGAGATCTTTCTATAGTACAATTCCAATTAATAAATATAGAAGAAATGATGGAAATAGGAAATCACTATTTGGCAAACAGCACAGTTATCACTGTTGTAGGCAAGAATCAACAATAGATGCTAAAATTAGTGGACAAAAAAGCATGATGAAAAATGAGATATTTGCATAGTCTCAAAATATCTCCGTACAAAACATTTATTAACGCAAAGAATAAAAGAGTAACTTTACAAAGAAGGAACCTGGCACACACCACCTTAACTAAGCGTTCAACGCTAACATCACCAGTAGTAAGTCATCAATACCATATGTCCCCTATGTCATGCACTGAGAAGAAAACAGCATCACTTCTGGGGTATTCTTGCCGGAAATGCATACCCTGAGTCATCCTACAAATGTCTCACAAATCCAGGAGGAGCGTTCTATAAGACAACTGGTGGGGACTCTTTAAGGAAGTCAAGGGCACAGAATTCCAAGAATGACGAAGGATCTGCCCCTGACTGACGCCTAAAGAGGTAAGACAACTAAATGCAATGTGGGATCCTGGATTGGTTCCTAGGCCAGAAAAAAGAACATTAACGGGGCCATTGGTGAAATACGAATAGGTTTACAGATTAGTTAACAGTATTATATTAATCCAATTTCTTGTATAAATATTAATTTCATAGTATAATCTGAGCATTATACTATGGGCATAGAAGTTAACATTTGAGGAAGCTAGGTGAAAGTGTATGGAAACTCTTAGTATTTTTGCAGGTTTTTATGAGTCTGAAACTCTTTCAAAATGAAAGTTTTTAAAAAAATATGTTAAGCCCTTCTCTCACAAAGCTTACATTCTTGGGAAACAGGTGGGAGGATAGAGAGGAAGTATATACACATTGTTTTTTAAACAGTAAAATAACCGTTAGATGCGTACCAGTACTATGAAGAAAAATGAAGCCAAAAAGGAGGATGGAATGGGGAGATGGTATAACTTTAAACAGTGCTTAAGAGAAGGCTTGCCAGACACGGTGGCTCACACCTGTAATCCCAGCACTTTAGGAGGCCGGGACAGGTGGATTGCTTGAGCCTATGAGTTCAAGACCAGCCTGGCCAACATGCAAAATCCTGTCTCTACAAAAGACAAAAAAAAAAAAAAATTAGACGAGTGTAGTGGCACACGCCTGTAGTCCTCCCTACACGGGAGGCTGAGGTAGGAGGATCAATTGAGCCTGGGAGGCAGTGGGTGTAGTGAGTGGAGATTGAGCCACTGCACTCCAGCCTAGGTGACAGAGCAAGACCCTTGACTCAAAAAAAAAAAAAAAAAAAAAAAAAAAGGACAGAGAGAAGGCTTGCAAAGAAGGATATATCCAGAGGGATGAGCCAAGAAAATAACCCAGAAAGAGCATTATTCTGGGCAGGGAAACAGCAAAGGCCCTGAGGTTGCAATGTCTGGTGTGACAGAGAAAAAACAGTGTCAGACTGAACGGTGGCAATAACTCAGCTCCATTCCTGCCTTGGTGGGAGCTGGCCACCCCAACCCACCCTCTCCATGCCCCTGTTCCTTCTGGACAAGATGCCAGATTAGCTGCCCAAAGGCACAGCAGAGTAGCATTTTAGGGAAGATTCAGTCCTGAAGCCAGTACCTGAAGTTTAAGTTTCCCTTGAACAATCTGTTAAGAAGGTGCCATTGCTGGAGACTGTCTTCCCAGTTTTCTAGAAGCCCAATAACCAGTTTGTCCTCCAGAACTGGGACAGAGCAACGTTTTTCTGATTGAGCACCCGAAGATGCCGGCTTGTGTTAAGGGAGCATGTTGGGTAAAGGATACACACCTTGCAATACAAGAATCACAGTTAGGTGGGTGAGATGGTTCCATTCTGAGAGGGACCAAAAGCTCCTCAGTTCTCATCTCCTAGGCATGCTCACACCAGGGTAACTGCCACCTGCATGATTCTTACTCTCCACGGTTAAGTGCCACGATACTCATTGGCCAATCATGTCTCTGCTTCAAAACCTTTAGTTTCTTTCCCTTTCCATGGGACAGCTCCCAGCCTAGACTGGTACACTTATCTCTACAACTGAACAACAGTGGGCATTTCCCAACTGCCAAGAGAAGTTTATGAGGGGTCAAACTAAATTCAGTTTTAGGCTTTTCTTCTGTAAGTTTTCAGCTGAGACCTGTAACCTCATCATCAGGACCACGAAGGCACACACAGCAAACGAACTCCAGCAGAAAGACGCGGAATCCACCGGTCCAGGCTACATCATCAGCTTGTTTCGTTTTCTGGGCCTGAGCTCACGGCTGTGATTTTTTATTGCAGCCATATAACACGGTCATATTTTCTGCTAGTAAAATCGTCCCTGGGTCATACAATGGAATCAAATTGATCAATATTTCACAGAGCTGTTGCAAAAAAAGCTTTCTGGTGTTCCTGCCCTTTTCTCCAACACTGCAATACACACACACACACACACACACACATGCGCGCGTCTCAGAATGGCCCACCTTCGTCAGCACAAAGCGATAATACTATCTCCTTATATAGCTGCCATAAAGATTAATGTGATAAATACTATAATTATTATTATTCATTCACTCAACCAATATTTAATAAGCATCTACTATGTGTAGCCCTTGCTGGGAACAGAGGACATAGTAATGAATAAAACACAGGCTTTGCCCTCATGGGGATTTTTCATTTCCTTGGTTAGAAAAATTCTCTACCTGGTTTACAGGGTCCTCCACAAGAATAGCTAGTATCTGTCTGTCCATCTGTCCCTCCATACATCCATCTACCTCTCTGTATCCCTCCCTCCTTTCCTCCTTCCCCCAGAGACCCCACACACTCCCTTTATGTCCCACCACTCCCCAAATACTCCCTGCTAAGTAGACCACCTGATATTTTCAGCTTCCCTCAAAAGATATTTTTAAGCATTTTGAAATGCTATTTGCATACAAAGCCTTGGCTAATTAGAATCTTTCTACCTTTTCCTTAGAGCCTGGCATGGCTTCATCTTTCCCCTTTACCAATTTCAGCATTAACTACCCACAAGCCTGCACACCTCCTCCAGCTGGTGTCCCTGACCCTCCTCAAGCCACCAGTCTCCCCCACTTCCTCCCTTCACCTTGGCATCCACAAAACTCAAAGGAAGCCAATGGCCTGACTTCTCAGGGGCTCATCTAGTCCTTCATCTCATCTCTGACAGTAGCAGATGTCAACGGCAAGAACCACTTGCACTATTTCAGAATCTTCTGCTGAGGTCCACCATAGGACAGGCAGGGCAGAAGCTTTGAGTGACACCTGGCTGGTGCCTAGAAAGCAACCTCAGATGCACTCAGTGATGCCAACTATAGCAGGTAGCAAGCTACATGGACGCCAAACTCCAGCACCTCGCACAAAGCCTGATGCATAGTAGGTGCTCAATAATGGTCGGCTGCTGTTAAAACTGTTTATCTTCGAAAGTTTTGCTAAGTAAGGTAGAAGATCTTCCCTCTATAGTTAAACAGAGAGAAAATGAGCAATTTTATGCTAAGTGTGCCCTTAAAATATTCGAGAAAACTGTTCTTAGACAGGGGTGCAAATTTCAACAGATCAGGGGCCATGGAGGTAAGCTTCACGAGTCAGTCAGGCTGAAGGCCAGTGCTGGGAAGATGAGGGGGACAGTCTAGCTCGCTCCTACTGACTGTTACAACCAAGTTGTCAAAACAGGTGGGACGTCAGAATTTTTAAGGATGAGCAACTATTGTGGCCAGATGGTGTTTGATCTCTGGTTCAACCTCTGTTTAAACACTCCTCCCTTCCCCTACCCAGCCCTCTCTATCTTGTTACACCCGTTTGGAACAGAAAAGGTGTTTTGATAATTAGCATAGTGTTTATATTCCAATGGGAGCATTCAAAAGGCTTAAAAATAGAATGATTCCTTACACACCTTAGAGCTTTTCCCCTGAAGATCTTGTTTACACTAGCATTTTCCCTAGCAAATCTTTTGCAAAGGTCAACTGCAGTTTACAAAATCATAAACCAGCAACTCCGAATGAGTGGGATTTTGTTGCATACACTGAGGCAACTTCAAAGTCCCACCCATTGGGTTCTTCTGCTTCAGTGCTTAGTGGCTCTGAGATTAATGGCTCTACAGACAAGCGCACGTGAGGAGAGCCCCAAGGAGCGTATATCCTACGTCTCGAAGACCTGGCTGCCAGAGGGAACCAAAAGAGGCTCTTGGAATTTGGCAGGCCTCTGGGATCCTGGAACAAACATGGACTTTGGTTTAAGGAAATATGACTCAGAAGACTTAGACACTACCTTGCTAAGGGCCATTTTATCCCATTTACAGAAAGGGTGTTCTCATCACAGAAAAGAACCGGGGAAGCAACCGCCTTAAAAAGCAGCTCTCTCCTAGGGTAAAATCTCAGTGTTTGTATCTCCTTATCTTAGCCAGCAGGATGTTAAATAAAATGTGTGCTCAGAGAGGGAGAGGGTGGTCCAGGTTGGGGGAGGCTGAATAAACAAAATTCATCTATTTTCTTTACCGCAGGACTTTTCAGAGCCTTTAAAGACCCAATGGCCACTGTGAATTTCTAAGACACAGTGTTCCATTCACAGGTTTATCTAGCCCTCAATTCATCTCCACCTTCCTCTCCCTTGTCCCCGTGGAGCATACAGCCTGAGCCACATTTCAGAAGTAAGGGGAACAAGCCTCAACTTCTAAGATTAGGAGAGAAAGGGACTTGCCCAAGATCCACAGCTCATTAAGTCTAACCTCAAACCCAAGACAACAGTCTTTCCACAGCACCCACCCTCCCTCCCTCAAGACCAATGCTGCCTGCCCTACCGGTTCAGCCAAACAAGATCTGACCAAAGATAGACACTGACTGCAGTGTTCAAGAACCAAGGAGTGATAGCTGCCAAGTTCCCAAGCCCGGCATAAACTGCTGAGAAGTATGAAGCAACAGCCGGGCCCAGAGCTGCAGGATCTTGTCTCTAAGAGGCCTGCCTTAGTGGTCAGCCAGCAACTGCTTTCATACCTCCAAGGGTGGGGCCGTCACCCCCTCCTGCAGGTTCCTCACAACTGGATACTGGCTAAAGAACATTGCTAGTGTTTTCTTCCCCATGACTCCAGTGTTGCACGTTGCAGGGTTTGGCAGGGGGATGTAGCTTTATGTTAAATCCATCTGCAGAAGAAGGCAGTCAACCGCACAGACTTGAGGGACAGCAGTCCTGAATTCAAATCTCAATTCTACCACTTACTAGTTAACACTGAGATCGCTTCAACCCTGTGAGCCTCAGTATCCTCATCTGTAAAAGGGGGGAATACCACCTCCCCACATGTGGGCAGGTGGGCACTGAGAGAGATTCTAGGGGCAGCTTCCCTTCACTCAGCACAGGCGTTAGGGAAAGCAGCTCTTACGTGTGGCAGCGGTTCCTGCTCACTCTCCCGTTTCCAGAGTTTGAACCTCCCTTATAGATCACTTGCCCTGACAGCTGCCCCTGGAAACTGCCCAGATGAACTTGCCAAGAGCAAAGACCAAGCAGCATGTCTGGAGTAACAGCCGCCTCTGACCTTGGAGGGTTTTCTTGAAGACCCAAGGTTCCCTGGTACAAGGCAGCCCAGGCCGGAAGAGATCAGAAAATCCTAGTAACTGTTGCTAAGGGATGTTCAAGCGCTGGTCCATCACTTAACTGCACAGATGGGGAAAATGAGGCCAAGGGGGGTGGGATCTGTCTCGGCACCCACAGAGGTCAGCGGCAGCACCAGACAGGGCCTCCAACATCCTCCCACCCTCCTTTGGGGCATCCCACGACAGGGGAGGAAGATGAGGGGAGGAACTCTAGGAAGGTGATATGGCATCCCCAACCCTCATCACGTTCCACTGATTTTTTAATAGACTTTAACAATTTACTGACACCAGCGGAGCTTATAAAATAGTTTAATTGAATTAATTAGGCAGTCCCGACTTACTCCTGAGTTCCCCCTTTGGCTCCGGGGAGGCTGTGCCTGCTGCCTGTTTAACCCCTTGCATCCTAGAAAGACTGTCACTCACTCACATTTAAAATGATTCACCATATTCTCTGACAGTTTCTTTCCTAAACTGGCTCTTACCCTGGCCCCACCCATATCCCAGCCCTAAGCACACGTCTGCTGCCAGCATCTGCCAGACCTGAGTTGCTGAAATCCCATCCTAATCTCATCCTAATCAAACTTAAATGGAGGAGATCCCTTTGTGTAGATGAATGTTCTTCTCCTGTATGTTCTCAGGGGACACGGGCAGCAAGAGTGGGGTCAGTGCCCCAGCATGGGAGCCACTCATTGGTCTGTCCTGGGCAATGGCCACTCCTCACCATTCCTCCAATCTCCTTAGCCTCAACTTCCCTTGAAGGAGAGGCTGGTTCCTGCCACACAAAGTGTGGTCGGTGGCAGTATCAGTACTAGCTGGGAGCTTATTAGAAATGAAGACTCTCAGGCCCCGCCACACCTGCTTAATCAGAATCTCTGGGGGTGGGGCCCAGCAATCTGTGGTTTAGGCCCTCCTTCGGGTTCTAGGACAAACTAACATTAAAGAAGTGGTCTGGGTGATCACCAAGACTCCTTCCAGATTAAAAAGTCTGAGAAACAATCTAAAACATGAAAATGAATTCACGTACAAGATATTCTTTACAGCAATTATTTATAACAGGGAAAAACTGTAAATAGCAAAACATCCCCCAAAACAGGGCTGTTGAGGGTACAGCCACCTCATAGAATACCTACAGTCAAAACCCTGAAGGCTTACAGTAACACTAGAAAACAGGACTCTTATAATGTTGAGCTTTTTTAAAAAAATCAGGAGAAAATTTGTATCCATCCCACCTGTTAGTAAAAACACAATACCAGCCGGGCATGGTGGCTCACACCTATAATCCCAGCACGCTGGGAGGCCAAGGCGGGTGGATCACCTGAGGTCAGGAGTTCGAGACCAGCCTGGCCATCATGGTGAAACCCTGTCTCTACTAAAAATACAAAAATTAGCTGGGCGTGGTGGCGGGTGCCTGTAATCCCAGCTACTTGGGAGACTGAGATAGGAGAATTGTTTGAACTTGGGAGGCGGAGGTTGCAGTGAGCCGAGATTGCACCACTGCACTCCAGCCTGGGTGACAAGAGTGAAACTCCGTCTCAAAAAAAAACAAAAACAAAAACAATACTTGGAAAAAAAGATCAAAATGTCACAAGTGTCAGTATCTGAGTAGGGAGGGATCTCTAGGTGATTTTCTTTCTTCCTCATACTTTTCTGTTTTCTAACTCTTTCTATAAAGAGCACTTGCTATCTGTTATAACGAAGAAAAACAAACTTGGTTTAATTGTGTTTTAAGACAATGCTTAGAAACAGTTTCAGGCCAGGCACGGTGGCTTACTCCTGTGATCCCAGCACGTTGGAACGCCAAGGCAGGCGGATCACTTGAGGTCAGGAGTTCAAGACCAGCCTGGCCAACATGGTGAACCCCCATCTCTACTAAAAAAAAAAAAAAAAAAAAAAAAAATTATCCAGCCATGGTGGTGGGCACCTGTAATCCCAGCTACTCAGGAGGCTGAGGCAGAAGAATCGCTTGAACCCGGGAAGCAGAGGTTGCAGTGAGCTGAGATCGTGCCACTGTACTCCAGCCTAGTCGACAGAGCAAGACTCCGTCTCAAAACAAAAAAAAAAAAAAGAAAAAGAAAAGAAAAAGCAGAAAGTTCCATGCTAACTTGGAATTCATTCAGATTTGGGCTAGGTTGGGCTCTGAGCTTCTTGTCAGCTGGGATGGGAGGACAGGCCCTGAGCACAGGTGTGAAGGAAGGAGGGGAGAGAGGATGGAGAAAAGGGCTTTCAGATGAACCACTTTAAGAAAGTGACTTCGTCCTTGGCAGATAATCGGACGAATTACTGAAGTAAAAATGTAATGGTGGGAGAGGAAACAACCCTGAGGAGCCAGATCCAAGCGAAAGGAAAAGAAATGCATGCCCATGAAGACGTCCTTCACAGCAGCCTCACACACCTGAACACACCCGGCTAGCAGGAACACGCTTGTTATTAGGCCAATAATAAGTCACTGTTTCCAGGAACTTCTAAGCCCCGGAAGCTGATGCTGGGCTGCAGGTCCACCCCAGCTGGCTCGAGCTAAGTGGACTCGGCAGGAATCAATAATTACAGAGTGAAGAGCAGGAACCAGGTGAACAAACACAGACCTGGAATTAGAAGCTGGCTGGCCAGGAGGCTCCCCTACTTAGAGGCCAGAATGGAGACTCATCCTGCACCCTACTCTCTTTCTGTGGTCTGGGAGGCCACGGCACCAATGGCCTCAGCAGGAGAGACGGCATGAGCAAAGTGGGGAGGTGGAAAATCAAAGTGTATCTAGGAGAGCCATTTAGCAGGTATAAGGGGCAGCCAGGCGGGGAGTGGTGAGTTCATACAGGCTAGGCTGGCCGGGCCCACAGTGGCTCATGCCTGTAATCCCAGCACTTTGGGAGGCCAAGGTGGGCAGATCACGAGATCAGGAGTTCGAGACCACCCTGACCAACATGGTGAAACCCTGTCTCTACTAAAACTACAAAAATTAGCTGGGTGTAGTAGCGTGTACCTGTAATCCCAGCTACGCGGGAGGCTGAGGCAAGAGAATCGCTTGAACCCGGGAGGCGGAGGTTACAGTGAGCTGAGATCGCGCCATTGCATTCCAGCCTGGGTGACAGAGCGAGACTCCATCTCAAAAAAAAAAAAAAGACAGGCTAGGTTGTGAGTATCGGGGAGCAGGATACAGCATGGGAGCATCCGCATGCAAGCACCAGGGGCTAGGAGGCGCTGGACTGGGGGAAAAGGAATGAACCTTCTGACCCTGTGGAGCCACCACCCATTCCTAAGCAAGCCCAGGCCCTGAGACGGTGGCACCTTCAAGCTTGGGCTAGCAAGTCCCAGGGAAGAAAGCAAGCCACCATCCTCATTCCCCTCTCCCCCAACGTCAGTGGGCATCACATGACACCCCAAGGGTTCTGGACAGCTGCCCACTGAGCCCTGAGATGCCCAAGTTTCCCTAAAAATCTCAGGAAAACAAATGTCAGGAAAAGTCCATCTGCAGCCTCGTAGGGCACAAGGAGTGGAGCCATGGTCTGAAGCCACCTGATTTTTCCCCTTCCTTATCTACACCTGTGGTCAAAGTCCCAGTAACGATGCTCCACCCAGACCCAGGGGGACAGGGACATACAAGGCCTCTAGCCCCCAACCACCAAGCAAGAGCCACAAGTCCCAGAATGACCTGAGCTGCAGGTATCAGGCCGGGATGTGCCTTGATCTTCTGTTAGCATCACTGCACACAATTGCAACAGGTGACAGGACCATCACCTCCAACGTGCTCCTTTCCTAAATGAGGCACCTCAAGCTCAGAGAGGGAGAGTGTCCTTACTCAGGTCCCACAGCAGCCGAGGGGCAGAGCTTCGCCTCAAACCCCAGACTCCTGGCTCCTATCCCAGCTCAGCAATGACTTGGCCACTCTGGGATTCACCGGCTTCAAGGTATAAATGGCGATTGACCCAGGAACTTACTGAAGCCCCACAGACCAAAAAGGAGGACTAAAACACAGTCATGAACTCACTGTCCCTAGAAGGGGCCCAAGCAGAGGCAGGAAAGATGATCATTTACCAAGAATGGCACTTAAGAGATTGAAGGGCGAGACCTGTTTGTTGGAGGGTGAAGGTGGCTGGGGTATGAATGGCCTTGACATTCCATCCTTATTATGCTATCTTGTGATTCTGTGACCCTCACTCCCCAGTGAGGCAGAAGCCTGAGAAGGGGCAAGTGATAACTCTGCACAGTGGTCCTCAAACTGACTTCCTCCAGCTGCCTCAGGGGCCAGCCAGAGAGGGGCCAAGCACATAGGAACCTGCTCCCTCGGGGCTGACTGATGGGGACATCAGGCACAGCACCCAGGGCCCAAGAAACTTTTAGGGACCCACAAAAATGCTTTCATTCCTTTTAAAATCAGAACTTAAAAGATGAAATTTCAGATAAAAAAAATGTGTAACACAGAATATTAATACATTCACCTCTACACCAATGCAGTCATAAAAATACTTTTTAATATTTTTTATATGAAGGAAGGAGTCCATGAAGACAAAAGTGCCCAAGGCCCACAAAAGTCATAACATGGTCCTCCCTCCTCCATTTTTTTAAACTGCTTTTATCTACGTATTTAACATCCTGAGCACCTGTGTGAGACTGCATTTATGAAAGAGTTCTTTAGCTAAAAAGGTTTTTGAAACCTCATAGTGGGTAAAGATAATGTTTTTCTCTACAAGCGTTAGGGTCTTAACTTACGAACAAGTGAAATGTGCTGTTACATCACTCACTGAGCTTTCCCAAGCCAAAGGCTCAAGACATGAAGACCATATTGACTGCCCGAGCCTCCCAGGTCTCAGGACCCAACCTGCTAAGGCTGTGGGTCCCATTGTTTCATGGAAATGCAGGCACACTGTGCACCATCCTTGCTTTTAACATTCCTCCAAATTTAAGTCTTGAGACCCACAAAGCACTAGATAGAAAATAATCATGCCGACCTCTTGAGAAAGGGATCCCCACACTGCAGACTCAAGCTCCCACAGTGACACCCCCATGATTCTGAAGGGGGCAGCTCTCATGGGAAGGAGAGGAATCCTCAGACCGGGATAAATCAAACAACCCCATCAGAAGGAAAGAGAGTCCTTGAAAGAAAACCCCAGCTCATCTGAGGACAATCATCTAACTGGCTCTCAACCGTCCATGTGGAAGCATCGCCTGGCCAGTTGGTGAGACTCTCAAATGTACTTCCCCGCGATGCAGAAACACCAGTCTACAGGTGGCCCCAGGGGCCTCTCATGCAGGGGGTGCTGGACAACCCTCTGGAAAGTTCTTGCCTACTCATGATGAAAGAGGTAGTGTGGAGGTGTCCTCAGCCTGCTGGGCCTGGGTTTCTTGGTGCTGAATATTGGATAAGAATTCAGCAAAAGGGAATGAGAGCCAGGAAGCCTCATCGCCTGGGCAAGTCCCTGCCCAGGGTGGCAAGAGAACAGTGGACGGCCAGCAACCAGGAGGACAGAATGCCACTGTCAAGCCAGACAAGGAAGCCACTCACCAGGGCAGGGGCCAAGCAGACCTGTGAACACCATGAACAATTGGAGCTGCAAGGGCCAGAGTGGTTGAGCTTGCTCTAGAGGCCAAAGGGGGTGCAGTGGACACGGTTTTGTTTCTGCCTCCTCAGCACCCCATCTTGTAGTACAGAACTTATCCCTTCAGGTCCCCACAACCTAAGTGATGTCAATGGGCTATCCCCAGCCCCCAACTCCAGCAAGAGAATCAAATAACCCAGGACCATCCAATAATAACAACACACCATCCTCCCACTGTGATTGGCTTAGGGATGAGCCTGTGGCCCTCATTGGGCCAATGAGAGTCTTCCTTGGGACTTCTGTTAAAGCTCTTGGAGAAGAGATGCTCTCTTTCCTCCAGGACTACTCCACTGGGGGTGAGAAATAAGCATGGTGCTCCTACAGCCATTTCTGTCACCACTTGGAGAGGGCCTGCCTGAAGAAGTCAACACAAGGAAACAAGAGCTGAGAGATGCAGAACACCACATTTCCGATGGCATCATCTGCATATGTGGGCCAGCCATGCCTAAAATTGGCTAACCCCTGGACTTTTCAGTAGGTATGCCAATACATGTCCCTTTTGGATTAAGCAAGTTTGAGATGAGTTTCTGTCACTTAAAACCTAGGGCCCTGACTACAATGGATGGTCTGTTGTATAAACTGGCAGGTTTGGTTTAAAGGCAGAAAGAATCCTCACTTTGCTACGAATTAGCTGCCTAACCTTGAGCAAACCACACCACCTCTCTCAGTTTCCATTTCATCTCAAACTCTCCAGCTTGTGGTGCAGAATTAAATTACATCACAATGACTATACAGAGCACTTGGGACATGATGTGGCATCTGTAGGTTCAGCAGATGTCAGGAAAGAAAGGAGCAGTCTAGAGGAAGACTCCTCCCCAGCCCACCCCTACTTGCTAAGGAAATAACAGTCTCAGGCAGTGAGTAAACGACCCTACAGTCCGACTATAGCATGGAAGAGTGAAATGCCCGTCAGAGACCCCAAGGCAAAGGAGAAACAGCCAGGAGAAGCCCTTTCTCCAGAGCCATAACCTCTGGCAACTTCCCAACACTTTATGGAGCTCAAAGTAGTTTCATATCCATCATCCATCCCTACAACCCCTGCTAAGAGAATGAGACTCGAAAATATAAAACAGCACAGCCCTGACATGGGCCAATTTGGTAATATCTTTGAAATGCACAGAGTCTATGACCCCACATTGCCTCTTCTGGTATGCTATCTTCCAAAAGTACTCTCATCAAGGCAAAAAAATACTGATATAAGAAGCACTGGTGGCTTCTAGTCATGACGGAGTAAGAGGGATCAGATTCACCAACCATTAAACAACTAAGAAACTGGCCGAAATATATCAAACAATGATTTTTAGACCCTGGGTCACAGGCAACACAGGGCAAAGCGCCCTAACAGAGGGAAGCAAACAAAGTGGGTCCTGTGATTGTCCCAGCTTGCTGCCTGGAGAATGATAAAACTGCAGTGCAGGGAGGGGAAAACCAAGCAGAGCTCAGAGGTCTCCTGAAGTTGAGGAGGTAAGAGTTTAGAATTTGGGAAGAGCAAGGAAGGTGAAAACGTGCAAGGGAGAGAATCAGAGAAGAGAATGCTGCAGAGAATGAGCTGCAATTCTTCAACAGCTTCACCCAAGTACTCATCAGCACATGTATATAAGGAAAGCACCTGAGGCTGGAGAAAGAACCATCAGAAAGAACCAAGCAGAACCATTCTCAGAGCTCATCCAGGGTTACGAACAGTTCACACTCCCAACAGCGAAAGTGGAGAAATTTCATAATATACAGGGCATCGGGTTGAGGACTCACAAAGATATGGCCTCAATAGTTGCGGAAAATTAGCCTGTAGACCAGGGGTCAGAACACCTTTTCTATAAAGGGTCACAAAACAAATATTTTAGGTTTCATGGATTGTTGTGGAATGGAGAAGCAGCCATGGACAGTACACAAAAATGAGCATTTCTGTGTTCCAATAAACTTTTATTTACAAAAACAGATGGCAAGCCTGATTTGCCCCATGTTTGGCCTGTAGTTTGCCAAACCCTGCTGTATTCTGAAGGTTGCTCTGGTCTTGCCGAACAAAGCTGAATAACAAGCCTCAAAGATCAAACAGGCACTTTGGGAGGCAAAGGCAGATCACTTGAGTCAGCAGTTCAAGACCAGCCTGGCCAACATGGTGAAACCCCATCTCTACTAAAAATACAAAAATTAGCCAGGTGTGATGGCGTGTGCCTCTAGTAGCAGGCTGAGACACAAGAATTGCCTGAACCGGGAGGTGGAGGTTATGGTAAACCAAGACCATGCCACTGCACTCCAGCCTGGGTGACAGAGTGAGGCAGTCTTAGAAAACAAACAAACAACAACAACAACAAATGGTTTCCAAGTAATGTAATGACTGTGATAGGCAGAATAATAGAATAATGCCCTCCCCGCACCCCACAAAGACATGTGCGTCCTAATCCCCAGAACCGTGAATGTGTTAGGCTACTCGCAGATGCAATTAAGCTTGCTAATCAGATGACTTTGAGATAGATTATGCTGGATGGTTGGAGTGGGCTCAAGGCAAGGGTCCTTCCCTGGAAGAGGGAGACAGAAAAGAGAGAGCCAGAGACAGGCAACGTGAGAAGAACTCTGCCCAATGTTGCTGGCTTTGAGGATGAAGAAGCCACGGGCCAAAGAGTATAGGTAGCCTCTAAAGGTTGGAAAGGGAAACAGATTCTCCCCTACGGCTTCTAGAAGCTCGGCCGACACTTTGATTTTAATCCAGTGAGGCCCATTTCAAGATTTTTGATCTCCAGAATTACAAGATAATAAATTTGTGTTGTTTTAGGCAACTAAGTGTGTGATAATTTGTTAGAGCAGTCAAAGGAAACAAACACAGCTAAGACTTCACCAATAAGAGAGCAAAGCACAGCACAAAAATACTTAAACCCCAAAACAGCCAGCACCAAAACGATCAACAATGTAAAATTCAAAATCAAAATTCAGAATCAAAAATTGCTCAGCATGAAAGCAACAGAAAAATTAATAGGAAGAGATACAAAAACGACATATAGTAGACTTTATGGATGTTGAAACAGCCCTCATAAATATACTCCATATGTTCAGGAAGGTAGAGAAAAAACAAGCATGTTTCAGGGACACAGGAGATATAAAAAGACCCAAACCAAACTTTTAGAGATGAGAAATACAATGCCTGGGATTAAAAAAATACACTTCGTAGTATTAACAATATTTTAGATGTTAAATAAGAAAAGATTGATGAACTTGAAGACAGAGCAATAATTACTAACAACGAAACACAGAAAAATAAAAGATGGAAAAAATAGGGCATCCATGAGCTATGGGACAGATTCAGAAGGCTTAATATACGTGCAATTGGAATCCTTGGGGGAAAAAAAAAGGAGGCATGAAGAAGGGGAGAAGAGAAAGATATCTGAAGAAATAATGGTTGAAAGTTTTCTAGTTTAGTGTGAACCCAGAAGCTCAATAAATCCCAAGTAGAAGAAACAGACACATCATTAATCAAACTGCTTAAAATGAGAGATAAGGAGAAAATCCTAAAAGTAGTAAAAAAAAAAATTTTTTTTGAAGACATTACACACAGAGGAACAAAGAATAACAACCAACTTTCCATCAGAAACAAGCCAGGAAACAGTGAAGCAACATCTTTAAAGTACTGAAAGAAACAAACCAAAAAAAAAGAAAAAGAAACCCTGTCAACCTGAAATTCTATAGCTAGCAAAAATATCTTTCAAAAACAAAAGCAAAATAAAGAAGCACAAAACCAAAAGGAATTCATCAGCAGCAGACGTACATAAGAAGCACTGCTTCTCTGCTCATAACAGCCAGAAAACTGGGAACACCAAAATACCCATCAGAAGAAGACTAGTTACATAAACTATGATAGATCCTTACAATGAAACAGTGTTGATTAAAAAAAAAAAAGAAAAAAAAACCAGAGGCAGATTCATTGGGGCTAACATAGAATGACCTTGCGAACACCCTATTAAATGAGAAAAACCAAGCTGTAAAATAGTTATGAATGGCTCACAGTTGTACCTGTAAATGTATAAGAAAAAGACCTAGGGTAATATACTCCACTGTCACCAGGACTTACACACTGGAAACGGGGCTTAGGAGGATGGAAAGTAATGTCAAGGGGTCCTTTCCATTCTTATTCTTCATTCTACTTATTTCTGTGTCATCTGTTTTGTTTTCAAAGAACAGGTATTCGCTCATGCATTTCAAGTTAAAAATTAAAAAACCAAAAGAGGTCCTTAGATGGGATTCAAGGCAAGCCCAACAGGCAGTCAAATTCTTTATTGGCAAAGTGATTTTATGACTTACTCAGTTCAGGTCAGGAGTTCAAGACCAGCCTCCACTCCTTTTGCTTCCTTCAAATATTCTCTATTTCATTCTATCCTAAATTCCACACCTGAGTATACATCATAAAAAAGGCCTCCCAGGGGTCCATGTGGAAACATACACAAGGATGTTCACTGCAGTTTTATTTGGGGTGAGGGGGAACAGTTAAGGCAAATGAGAAGTACACAAGCTAAGGAATTCATCACCAGCAGCTCTACACCACAAGCAGCATTGGTTCTCCGGTTATAATAGCCAGAAAACTAGGAACACGAAAAATACCCGTCAGAAGGGGACTGTTTATATAAACTATGGTAGTTCCTTACAATGGGATACTGGGTGTTGATTAAAATGCTCGGAGGTGAATAGGTAAAATGTGGTGGCTGCACCGAGCAGCTGGAAGTAATGTGGACGGATCTCAAAAACAGAGCAGAGGCACAAAAGTGAGAAACAAAATGAGATTCAAACACTGTATTATTTATGTAAATGTTTAAAGCATGCACACAAAACAATAGTGCATGTCTCTAAAAACATACAAACAAAAAGATGCATGTTAAGTACATTAGAATAAGTGGCTTGGAGGTAGGGGAGGAGGAGAGAAGGTGGAGAAAATGGGGATAAAAATTAAATAAATCTAGAAAGGACCCTACATGAGCAAAGATAGCCACACACCCTAAACTGAGCAAAATTAACTGGTGGCACATGATTTTTAAAAGGGAGGGAAAGAAAACAGGTAGCATCTGAGTTCTTACTATACGCTGAGTGTTTACATGTATTAATTCATTTAATCTTCATAACTAACTCCACACGGGGTTCTCTGAACCCGCCCCGACCCTGCAATTTACAAAGAGGAAACAGAGGTTTAGCAAACTGCTCAGAGTCATACAGGGAGGAAGGAGCAGAGGCAAGACTTGAATCCAGGTTGGCGGACTCCGGTGCCTTCACTCTTCACCTTCTCATAGGCAGCTTCTGACTGTTCTTAAACTACTTAGTTGAGAAAAATGGAAGCATTGCCCTTTCTTCTCAGAATCACAGAAAGTTAGAATGAGAGTCTGTATTACATTGCATTGGACCCCTTTATGCAGATGCAAAAACAGGCCCAAAAAGACATGAAGAGGCACCTCAAGGCCACAGATGCTCAGCTCGATGTCCCTCCCACTGCGACACACTTAGTACCACAGCTTCAAGACCAGTTAAGACACGCAGAGGAAAAACAAAACAGAAATAGTCCGGAGAACAGGAGTTTGGAATAAAAGACTCAGAGGATTAGGGACCAAGGAGGCAGCAGGAGAGAGAACAAAACTTGCTTGCAGGTTTGCGACCCAGCCACCAGGCCACTTAGGAAGCCGTAAGCCTTAGTTCAGCCCCTAAGCAGTGGCCTTTCTGAGCTATGAGACCCCATGGTAACCCTGTCCCCTGGCTGGAGCTTCCACTCAGCCAGAATGGGGACTCCGGCCAGGGAACAAGGTCTTTTGCTGGGCCCGGGTTTGGCATGTCCCGGAAAAGCCCGTGAGGCCCTGGCACGGGCGCTGATGTATCAGCTAATGTCTCACTCAAGTTGTCAGCATTTTGTTAGAGCCAATTCAGTGGGTAATTAAGAAAAAAGTTGAGACCAGATGGGGAAGCAGATGCTAGCTCAGCCGCAAGAGCAGTTCCCTGCAAGTGTCTGGCAAAGCACCGGGCTGGCCAAGTCCACACAGAGAAGGGCGAGAGCAACAGCTGCCTAGACAGGAGAGGGGGAAAGGAGATGCCCATTTTAAAGTGGGAGACGCTGAGGCCCAACGAGGCAGGAGAACTTGAGGAAAAGGAGAGATTCTGCCCTGAGGAGAACTGAAGACAAAGTTTAGACCCTCAAGAGCAACAAAGGCTCTCCTGCAGCAGTGGGAGAGGACGGTCCTAGGAGACAGGAGCTTGGGTTCCGGCCTCAGCTCTGCCAGGTTCTCTTGGGTTACTGCCTCACCTCAGAGAAGTCACTTTTCCTCTTCCTCTCGGTGCCTTAGTTTACTCATCTGTAAGATGAAGGAAAGAATCCCTGTACAGCCCACCCAAAGTAGTGATGAGGTTAACTACTGTGCAAAACTGTTAGGGTTAATGGCATTTAAAAATGGCAGTTTGTCGGCCAGGCATGGTGGCTCACGCCTGTAATCCCAGCACTTTGGGAGGCCAAGGTGGGCAGATCACTTGAGGTCAGGAGTTCGAGACCAGCCTGGCTAACACGGTAAAACCCCATCTCTACTAAAAATACAAAAATTAGCCAGGTGTGGTGGTACACAACTGTAGTCCCAGCTACTCAGGAAGCTGAGGCACGAGAATCACTTGAACCTGGGAGGTGGAGGTTGCAGTGAGCCGAGATCACACCACTGCACTCCAACCTGGGCAACAGAGCAAGACTCGGTCTTAAAAAATAAAATAAAAAAATAAAAATAGAAATGGCAGTTTGTCAAAAAATTAAATGCAGAATGACTGTATGATCCAGCAATTCCACTTCTAGGTACATACCGAAAAGAACTGAATGCAGAGTCTCCAAGAGTTGTTTGTCCATCCACGTTCATAGCAACATCATTCATAATAGCCAAAAGGTGGAAGCAACTGATATGTCCAATGATAGACAAAGGGATAAACAACATGTGGTATGTACATATGAGGGAGTATTATTCAGCCTTTAACAAAGAGGGAACCTGCCATGTGCTACAACACAGATGTACCTTGAGGACATTATGCTGAGTGAAACGAGCCAGCCACGAAAACACAAATGCTGTGTGAGTTCACTTCTATGAGGTACCTAGAGTCATCTAAGTCGGCAGTCCCCAATCTTTTGGTACCAGGGACCAGTTTCTTAAAGACAGTTCTTCCATGGACAGAGGTGGGGGCAGTGATGGTTTCAGGATGAAACTGTCACACCTCAGATCATCAGGCATTAGATTCTCCTAAGGAGTGCAACCAAGGTCCCTGTATGCACAATTCACAATAGCACAATTCACAATAAGGTTCACGCTTCTGTGAGAATCTAACGGTGTTGCTGATCTGACAGGAGGCGGAGCTCAGGTAATGCTGGCTCAACTCCTGCTATACAGCCCAATTCCCAACAGGCCACGGACCTGTACTGGTCTGCAGCCCGGAGGTTGGGGACCCCTGATCTAAGTCACACAGAAAGTGGAATGGAGGCTACCAGAGGCTGGGGGGAAGGGGAAATGGGGAGTGGCTGTGTAATGGGCACAGAGTTTCAGTCTGGAATGGTGAAAAGACTTCTGGAGATTGGTAGCCCAACAATGTGAACGTACCACTGAACTGTATTTTAAAATGGTTAAGATGGTAAGTTTAATACGTGTACTTTACAATAAAAAATTAGGGGAAAAATGTCTTAAAATCTAGAAAAGGAGTCATGCAAAAGCCACCTACTAAGGAATTTCTGCTGATGCTACAGATATGGGGATAAGTCACAGGGCATCACAAGGGACCATCTCACAGCCACCCTCCCTGAGACTCTGATGCATGCTGATAAGAGGAAAACCGAGGTGACAGGGAATGTCAGGAGAAGCTAAGCTACTTCCAGCTAGGGCTTTCAAACCCACCCCACAATCCCACCAGGAAAGAATCTGAGCCTAAACCACTGGACACTTCCCAGCACAGCTTCACCAAGCGAAAGGAAAGAACCACATATTGAGATGACTACAGTCTCAGCCTCACCTCATCAACCTTAGGCTGTTGCATCGCTGATCTGTCTACAAATGTGTAACATCTAGCCCTCCTCTTTCCACGCAAGGTTTGAGGAAGCAGTCCCAGCTATTCCAGAGGCTGAGGCAGAAGGATTGCTTGAGGCCAGAAGTTTGAGACCAGCCTGGACAACATAGCAAGACCCTGCCTCTACAAAAAAATTAAAAATTAGCTGGGTGTGGTGGTGCGCACCTGTAGTCCCAGCTACTCAGGAGGCTGAGGCAGGAGGACTGCTTGTGCCCAGGAGTTCAAGGTTGCAGGGAGATACGATCCAGGCTGGGTGACAAGGCAAGACCCCAGCTCTTAAAAAAAATAAACTAAAAATCTGAGGAAGCAGTTACTGACTTCATTTTAGGATACATACCAGGTCAAGCCAAACATGCCAAACACGAGACTTCCCTTATTTTGAATGAATAAATGAGGCAAACAGGGGGAGGGCGAAGGAAACAAAACGGGGTTACAAAAATAGGAGTTAAGCATCATGCTCAAGATTCAGAGAAGAAACATCCAGAGCACAGTGTTACTCTGGGAAACAGAAATACATCTCAGACACGCTCCTTTGTGTGCTCAGTAAAATTAAAGAACAGAGTAAAATAAGAAAGAGAAGCTCCAGGAATGAAAAGTGCATGGAATCAAATAACGCCATTAAACCAGTATCAGGCCAGGCACAGTGGCTCACGCCTATAATGCCAGCACTTTGGGAGGCTGAGGCGGGCAGATCACCTGAGGTCAGGAGTACAAGACCAGCCTGACCAACACGGCAAAACCCTGTCTTTACTAAAAATACAAAAATTGGCCAGGCATGGTGGTGGGCACCTGTAAATCCCAGCTACTCGGGAGGCTAATCAGGAGAATCACTTGAACCTGGGAGGCAGAGGTTGCAATGAGCCGAGATCGCGCCACTACACTCCAGCCAGCCTGGGCAACAGGACAAGACTACTTCTCAAAAAAGAAAACAAAAAAACAAAAAACAAACACCCCAGTATCCAAAGCAGTAAAGGGCAGAACCATCAGTGCAGAAAACTGAGTGAGTGATGCAAAGGAAAAGCTGGGGAAACACATATAAAACTAAAAAAAATTAAAAAGATTAAAATAACCAAAAGTAAAGATAATTACGGAAGGCGAACAATAGGAGTATATGGATATATAGAGATAACCGCCATTTTAAAAAGATGAGGCCAATGGGACATATGGAACAAAACATTTCCTATTATTAAGAAAGAAATCTATAGACTGCAAGTACATGCCATGTTCCCAGCAACTAATTAAAAGACATTAAAATATAAGAGCTTGGAATAAGCCTCAAATTTTGAGGGTGAAAAAAGAATGATACAGGCATTCAGGAAGGCTGGGGACAGGGAGGAATTAAGCACAAAAGCAAAATATCGTGTGTCCTCTAAATTATATTCTAAAATATTAATAACATAAGACTACAGAACATCTCTTGAGTACTGAGGGATGAAATGCATAACCCAAAAATGCTATATTTATCCAAACTGCCATTCACATATGAAGGAATCAAAAACATCTTCTTAGTTGTACTAGTACATAGGGGGAAAAACTGTAATCAGATGAAACAAAACACATCAGTTATGATAATAAATATAAACAGGGATAAGTTCCATATTAAAAAACACAGATCTCAAGACTCTTGAGTTTTTAAATATCAAAAAGCATGATATCCAAAAGAAATACATAGTAGCTATTTTTTTAAGTACATAGAACACACAAAAGTAAAATAAATATGTAAAACTATACAAGGTAAATTCCAACAACAGAAAGCAGGAAGTGCTTTCATAAAAATCACTAGAATTAAAGGTAAAAGCAGGAAATGAACTATAAAAATTAGAAAATCCAGAACTGAAAGCAGAAAGCATAAAACAGGTCAAGGAGGGCCTATTTTTACAAATTAAGGGTACAACCCATAATAAAATGTAGAAGGCAGGTATATTTCTGTTAAATGACCTAGTAATAAAATACATAAAGTAAAATATATAAAGCAAACAGTAAAATCAAAAGAAATAATATTAGAAGACATTAACGGGCTCTCAATTTCTTGAAATAATTAGAAAAACTTAATAATATACCTAAGGCCCTACGGGGAATCTGACAAATATAATTAATAAAGTCAATGATATACAAAATTGGCTTATGTAATATGTGAATACAAGCAAAAAATAAACCCTAAAAACAGAAATTACTTCTTTTGCAAGCAGATGAAACATTTACACAAATTAATATTTAAAAGGAATTCAAAAATTTCAATAAATTACAAAAAGCAAAAACTATTATTGGCAACATTTCTCACAACAGAATAAACTAAAAATGAATAAAAATAAACACATTGAAAAAGAAATAACACGGAAATTTAAATTATACTTATAAATAATCTTTAGGCTACAGAGAACATCAAAACTACAATTATAGAATATTTAAGGGAGAAAATAGTAACGACATTTCACAGTAAGTGACTTGGGTCACTTACAGATGTGACCAAAGACGTACTCAGAGGAAAATTCATTGATTAACCCAGCACTTTTATTACTAAACAGAAAAACAAAGAGCCAGGCTTTCACCCAAGATTTTTTAAAAAAAATCTAAAGAAAGCAGAACGGTGGGCTTACTTAACATAAAAGTATAATAATTTGGAAGTAGTTAGAATTGACAAGCAACTTTAAAAATTTAAGGGGGAAACAATAAAACAACAGAAATCAACCAAATACTCCCTGAATACTAGTCATTCAACCAAGGAATAAAGAAAAAAATAAAACAACTACAAAAAAAATCAGTTTAGGAAAAGAACTATACAGAGGACATTCTTAAAATAACATTATATTCTGTTCTATGCAAATACAGCTCAAATTCTTGATGAAATGAATACATTTCTCAGAAAATATAAATGGTCAAAACTGTCATGAAAAGAGCAAAAGCCAAAATGTTATTGAAGAAAGGATTATAGTGGAAAATAATTATCTCCAAAAACCTGACAAGACAGAGTTTAATGGCAAGTTATTTTAAACTCTGAAAACATAATTCCCGTGCAACATAAATCATTCCAAGCAGGGACTACAAATAAACATCTGGCATGCACACTTAAACCCTCATTTCCTATACTCTTACAAAACACTAAATTGTTTACACATGACAAGGCCTCAGAATCCTTCTCAACACAGCAATCTCAGCGACCACTACCAATAAGTACATAATCTTAAATGTATTTATCCTCCATGTTTCAGATCACTGGAAATGCTGGAAAGCTTTCTAATTTATAACCCCTATACTAGCATGACCCCCCTTACAAAATGACAAAAACAGCACACTAAAAATAAAACTGCAGGGCAATCTCACTAATGGATATAGACACAAAACACTGCAAATTGGACCCAGGATGCATTAAAGAATAAAAACACCATGAACAAAATGGGCTCCTTCCAGGATAGTTTAATATTAGAAAATCTATTAATATAATTCATCACATCAGCAGATCAAAGGAAGAAAACCATATGGCCATCTGGGTACATAATAAAAAGGCATTTGTTAAAAATTCATCATCCTTTTTCCCCCTATTACTAAATAGCTTTATAGTGGGGGAGGGGAATGATTCACACTCCATTGCAAAAGAAAAACTCAAATACAGAAATTTGAAAATCACTCCTCTATCATGTCACTCACCTCCATCTTCACAAATTTTAAAAATAAAAAACTCTTAGCAACTCAGAAGGATGCTTACTTATATGATAAAAAATATATATTTCTGAAACAAAATATCATACTTGATTACAAAATGCTAGAATCCTTCTCACTAAAAAAAGAAATAAGAAATAGGACAATACAAGAATACTTGTTATCCCTGTTATTATTCAAATTGTTCCAGGAGGTCTAGTCAATGCATAATATAAGAGAAAAAAGGATAATATTGTAAAAAATGAAGGAAAATGAGTATTATTTGCATATGATATTGTCACCTACCTAGAAACAAGAAACTGTTAGAACTACGAAGGTAATACAATAAGTTATCCACTAACATAACAATCACATAAAAATCAATAGTTTTTCTATATACCTACATTAATTAGGCAAAATATACAATGAGGGCAATAACCTCAGTCAAAATTGCCGTCAAAAATATCAAATATCTAGGAATAAACTTAAAAATAAGTGCTCCAAACTTATTTGGAAAACTTCAAAACTTGAGTCATATAAAGGAGTATGAATGAATAAACAGACCATGTTACTGGGTGGAAAAAACATAACATTGTCCTACCCAAGTCATTTTATAAATTCAATACAATTACAATTACAAATACAAAGCTAAGTTCAAATGTCACTTCCCTCAAGAAGTTGCCCTGGATTCCCTTTACCAAGATTCATCTTTCCCTCCACCACTCTTGGCAATCAGTCTGAGAGCACTGAACTTTCTACAGCACATTCCAGAAGGCTGTGAACAAAATTCATATTGATTCAGCACCTTGGCACCTATTAAGGGTCAATGCCCACAGTTGGCACAAATATGTAATGGTCAGTCAGGTGGATGGATACATTGAAAAGGTGTTTAAGATCTTGAAAGACAAAGAATCATCCTCCAAATACAAACTGTTAACATAAATGCAGAAAAACTGGTTATTACAGAATAATAATAAAATGTGAGATCTAAAAATAATTTACCGAAAAATTACTATTTGTATAAAAAAAATGCAAGGATAGATATGAAATTGACAAAATCATCTTGGAGCACTGTGGAATTATGACTCGTTTTTTGCATACATACTCTATGTTTTCCTCATTGAACACGAACTCCTTTCATAATAATAAGTCAGTAAAACCTTTTTAAAGAATATACTACATTTATTTTCCAAATGAACAAAGCTTCCCAAAGCCTAGTATCAATAAATGTCAGAAAAGGGGCAGGTGGAAATATAGAAATGTGTTAAACTAATATGTACTCTTGACCCAATAATCTCTCATTGGGACAGTATCAAAAAGAGACGGTTTTAAAATATAAAAATATTTTTATATATAGGAGATGTTCATTACAGTATAATTTTGTAAGTGAAAAATCAGAACCAACCTAAATGTTCAACGATAAAGTATGAGTTAAATAAATTATTTTCATTCTCGTCTGTGAATATTATGTAGTCTTGAAAAATGGCTTTGTCATTAGGAAGACAAAGCAGCTTGAGAAGATGGGGGAAGGAAAAGGCAGGAACAGAACTCTAATACGTTATGACTTAAATAATAAAAATATGCTTACAAAATAACCTGAGGGAAAGGTGTCCAAATTTTAATGGTAAATGTAAGAGGGATGAAATTTATTCGGGATGATCTTTTTATTTTCTGATTTCTCTATAATATCACTAGATTGTTTAAAAATTAACTTATTAAAACAAATGTTAGTATGCAACTAACTGCAGCCAGGGAAACATTTCAGATAAGCCACAACTACCATATTCTATCTGATTCAATAAGGTATTTATATAGTCCCTAAGGAAAGATACCGGCACATCCAAAGCATGTTTTGAAAGGAACTCCATAGGCTTTGGGGCTGGACAGACTCAGGCTCCAATCTCTGCCCTGCTACTTCCTACAGCAAGTTTCTTAACCGCACTCAACCTCAGTTTCCTTATCTATAATGGCACTGATGCCAGTCTGGCTAACAAGGCGAGTCTGCCCAGTGAAGGAGTCCACCAGAAAGTGGCCCAACTTAGTGAGCACAGCAGGCAGTGCAGTCATTTATCTGCTATTTCCTAAGTCTGCTCTTAAGACATGATTCTAACGTTAACGTTTACTTTAAAGCGATCAAATTAAAATAGTGTGATACCTGTACATATGTACATCAAGAGGACACAACAGACAGTCCAGAAACAGTCCTAAGTATATGGAAGTTTAACGTAAGATGAAAACAGCATTTCAAATCAGGCAGGAAAAGATGGATCATTCAATTATTGGTGTTATAGCAAAGGGCTCACCATTTGGGAAAAAATAGAGCCTCATCCCTATGTCCTTCCTTTAAACCAAATATATTCCAAATAGATAAACCATTTAAGTATAACAAAACCTATATAAAAAATAGAAGAAATTTATAATTTCTGTAAATGCTTTTCTGCTTGTTTCCAGTTATTTCATATTATTTATAAACCCAATTCTACTGTGACCACTTATACACATATCGCATGGTATAAAGACGTAAATATTTCTTGTATGTTCCCACAAGATAAACTGTTGATGTGTTAGGTTATGGAAGTGTTTAACTTTTTTTCTTTGACCATCTGAACCATTTTGAAATGTGCAATCCAGCAGTGTTAAGTATACAGGCAGCCCTCTGTCTTCATGGGTTCCACATCCACGGACTAAACCAACCTTGGATTAAAAATATTCAGAAAAAAAAATGAACAGCTGCATCTGTACAGAACATGTACGGACTTTTTCCCTTGTCATATTCCCTAAAAATAGAGTATTTACAAAGCATTTACATTGTATTAGGTATTATACATAATCTAGAGATGATCTGAAATATAGAGGAGGATGCTCCTAGGTTCTGTGCAAATACACCATTTGACATCAGGGACTTGAGTATCCATGGATTTTGATATGGGGGGCGGGGCATGGAACCAATCCACCATGGATACCAAGGGACAACCATGTTCACACTGTTGTGCAACAGATCTCTACAACTTTTTCATTTTACAAAACCGAAACTTTCACCCATCTAACAACTGCCCATTCTCCTTGCACCAGCTGCTGGCAACTACCATTTCACTTTCTGTTTCTGCATTTGACTTCAATTTCTCTCATGAGTGGGATCACACACGGTGTGTGTCTTTTTGTGAATGCCTTATTTCACCAAGCAGAATGTCCTCAAGTTTCATCCATGTTGTAGAATGACAGGATTTCCTCCGTTTTTAAGGCTGAATAATATTCTATCATACATTGTTGATTTGTTGGGTTATGTAAATGTTTAACTTGTTTCTCTTACTATCTTAACCATTTTTAAATATACAATCCAGTAGTGTTAATAATAGAATATTCTTCAGCCTTAAAAATGAAGGCTGAATATATCATATTTTGTTCACCCATTCATCTGTAGATGGACATTTCAGTTGCTTCCACCTTTGAGCATTGCAAATAATCCTGCAATAAACATGGGTGGAAAAACATCTCTTTGAGACCTTGCTTTGAATTTTTAGATATATGCCCAGAAATGGCATTGCTGGATCATATAGTAATTCTATGTGTAAGATTCTGAAGAAACACCCTACCGTTTTCCATAGCAGCTGCACCAACAGCACACAAGAGTTCCAATTTCTCCACATCCTCACCAACACTTTTTTTTTTTTTTTTTTTAAATAACAGCTATACTAATGGGTATGAGGTGATATCTCACTGTGGTTTTGAACTGATGAATGATGTTGGGCATCTTTTCATATGATTACTGGCCATCTGTATATTTCTTTGGAGAAATGTCTATTCAACTTCTTTGCCCATTTTTTAATGGGGTTATTTTTTGTTGTTGTTGATTTATAGGATTTCTTCATATATTCTGGATATTAACCCCTTACCAAATACATAGGATTTGCAAATATTTTCTGCCATTCTGTAGGTTGCCTTTTCACTATAAATTCTGAATACAGAGAAGTCTTTTTAAATGTGACATGCGTTTACACATACACACAAAGAATTCAAAACACAAAAATATAAATATTTTTAAAAAGTAAACATTGCATTTAACCACCACTTCCACTAAATAACATTAAGTTTTAAAAAGTCTAGGGAAAAAAATGGAATCTAAATAATAAAGTCAGTATCTCCAAAATCCAAAGAGCTTTTCTTTAAAAATGTAAAAGAAAAGATAAACACCCCAAGAGAAAAATGGGCAAAAAGGTTGAACAGGCAATTCATAAAAGAAATGCAAGTTAAACATATCGACCAAAATATAATGCAAGTAAAACATACCAACCAAAATGTAAAAATACACCAACAGATATTCAACCTCATTAGTTTGCCCATCAGGTCATCAAAGGTTTAAAATACAAGCACAAGGTGATGACCAGGATGTGTAAAATGGGCACTCACAATCTCCTAATAGAAATGTAAACGGATACCACCTTGCTGAGAGACACTTGGCAAGTTCTGTCTACATATAGAATATAAATCCACAGTGGCCCTGCAGCCAGCTTTCCAGTGACGTTAAGGAGATGATCATACAATTGAGAGGCTGTATGAAAAAGATGTTTCTCACAGAGTAGATTATAACAACAACAAATCAGAAATAACCAAAATCTAATCACACACTGAATTTTGGGCCATACAGAAAGTGGAAACACAATGTAGTCAGTAAAAAAGTAATAATGAGGATCTATCTACATTTGCTGCTGATGAAAAATATCTATGAGTTTAAAAAGGAAAAGGTATCAGGCCTCAGAACAGCATGGAATATAATCCCATTTGTGTAAAATCATATGTACTTAAATATGTAGAGATGGCCTGAATAGTGCTCATCAAAATGTGAAGAGTGGTTATCTCAGCATTTCAGGTGATTTTTTGAAAAGAACAACATTCTTTTTTTTTTTTTTTTGTACTACTTCAATGTTTTTGTAATGAACATGTTATTTTTATAGTCAGGGAAGAAAAACTATTTTCACTTGGAAAAAAAAAACAGAAGTGGAGAACTAACTCTTGGTAGACATTTCACACTCAGAAACCAAAATAGAGCCTGCATTCTATGCAGAGACAGTGTAGTCAGGAAGTCCTGAGTTCAAGTCCTGGCCCTGACACTAGTTACCTGAATGACCTTGGGCAAGTTATTTAGCTTGTGACTTGGTTTCTTCCCAGGAAAATAAAGATGATAATTCTAAGTCATGGAGTTGTTTTGAGGATCAAGGGACTAACATTCACTAGGTTCTCAATCAACATTAGTCTCATTCTCCCTTCGAGCTCATTATTGAAAGCATATAGCTGTGCCTGGCACATAGGTCCTCAAAATGTGTTAGCTGATTGAATGGAATAGACAGACGAACAGACAGTCACATAGAAGAAGAGACGTCTGAAGTGTGGAAAGATGGAATGGGTGAGTGGGTAGAGAGAGAGATGCATGGAGAGGTAGAGAGCTAGTCAGACAGATTGATGGGCACACTGATGGAAAACCCTTGTTTTCCAAAGACGGCCACATCAACATATATCCCATCCTACATGCTCAATGTGATGTTGACATGGCTCCATAGACAGATGAAGTTGATGTCCTGCCCTCTGAATGGCGCACACCTTTGAAACTGCCTCAATCAATACAATGTGGTGAAGTGATGCTGCCTGACTTTGGAGGCTAAGTCATGACAGGTGAGGCTGCAGTTGCTTAGTGCTATCTATCTTGGCACATGCGTCTTTGCAGCCTAAAGATGCCACATAAGAAGTCTAGCCATATATGAAGCCTCTATGCTGGAGAGACCACACATGGAGAAGGAGGGAGAGAAAGAGAGAGAGAGAAAAAGAGAGAGAGAGATGATAGCAGAGAGACAGGCCCAAGGAGCTCAGCTGTTCAAGTCTTCAGAATCCTGGCACCAAATATGAGCATGGAGAACCCTTTAAGATGACTCTGCCTCAGCCACCATATGACCACAACCACAGAAAGACCCCGAGCCAGAACCGACCAAATGAGCCACTGCCAAATTCCTAGCCCACAGAAACCATGAGAGACAATAAATGATCGTTGTTGCGTTAAGCCACTGAGTTTTGGGGTGACTTGTTGCACAGCAATAACTATCTAAGACAGTGAGGTGAGTGTATGTGTGGGTAGGAAGATGAACTGGCACTGACTGGAGGATTTCCGCATGCGGAACCCTGGCAATCAGCACTGTCTTGCACTTGAAATCAGACCTTACCTTGTACATCTCTCTTGTCTGTTCCAATGGCCTCCTGCTTATCTGGCTCTTCCAAGCCTCTCTTACCTCAGCTGTTCATACTTCCAATCGCCCTCTGATTCTCTATTAACTGCCCTCCTGCCCAAACTAACAGCACATGCCTTCTAAGACAAGCTAGTCCAAGCCCTTATTGTACAATAGGGAAAACTGAGGTCCAAAGAGGGCAAAAAGTGTACCCAAAACTGGAGAGCACTCAGGGCTATTTCTCCTCCGACAGCCTGTGGGCTCTAGGTATCCCTGGGGTTGAGTTCTGACTCCACCTCTCACGGCCTGTTACTGCCCCATCAGGGCAGCAAGCGACGCCGCAGGCCCTGACTGGGACATGCCAGAGCTCTTGGCTCCAAGCATACCTTACATCTGTCTGGGCATAAATTTGCATTCTGAATCTGGGAGGCCCTGATTCCAAGTATGTCAAATGTAATTAATTACAGCAAACCTTCTGCAACTGTTTTCAAACGTGGTATTAAAGGCTTTGTGAGCAAGGAACACACAACCCGCTGGTCCGCTGAGGCACATGGGGAGCTGGGGGCTGAAAGCCAGGGAGTCCCGGACCCAGGCCCCACAAAATGGGGAGAGCAGCTTCCCCAGACGCCATGGTTCAGAACCCACCACAGACAAACGGGTGGCCGTGTCTAAAGTCCCAGCCCATCCACCGACTCCACATCCTGGGCAAGTTACTATGCCTTCCTCAGTTGTACAACAGGAATGATAAGATTCCACACCTCAAAGGTCTGTTGTGAGCTTAGAATATGGTGGCCACCTAAATTTGAATCCAGCTGCCACTTACTAGCTGTGTAGCCTTGGGCAATTCCTTTTACCTCTGAATTTCCACTCTCATACTTAAAAAAAAAAAAAAATCCCTACTTTACAAGGTGACCGTTTTTTGGTTTTTTTGTTTGTTTGTTTGTTTGTTTTTCCGAGATGGAGTCTCGCTCTGTCGCCCAGACTGGAGTGCAGTGGCCGGATCTCGGCTCACTATAAGCTCCGCCTCCTGGGTTCACGCCATTCTCCTGCCTCAGCCTCCCGAGTAGCTGGGACTACAGGCGCCCGCTACCTCACCCGGCTAGCTTTTTGGATTTTTTAGTAGAGATGGGGTTTCACCGTGTTAGCCAGGATGGTCTCGATCTCTTGACCTCGTGATCCACCCATCTCGGCCTCCCAAAGTGCTGGGATTACAGGCTTGAGCCACCGCGCCCAGCCGAGGTGACTGTTTTAAATGAGATAATAGATATTAAATGCTTAGTCCAAGGCTTGTCATATAATAAGCACTCAGAAAATGTACAATGATTATATTTCAAGGCAGATAAATTCCACTGTGCAAAAAAATAATGTGAGATAAGAATGCTAAACTTCAGTCCTTGAAAAGTTCCCAATTAAAAAAAAATAGGAGTTTATAAAGCTGAATTTCCAACACATGGCTCAAACTCCTTTCAAAACATGAAGAGCAGGAGTACTACTGAATTGGAAAACTAGAGACTGTTGCTCCTGGCCTGGGCCGCTCACCCACCTCCAGGTCTCTGATCCAGGCTGGAAGTCAAGGGAGATGACCCCCCCACCCTGCCAGCTCTGCCCACTATAAAAGGATGCCCTCTGGGTCTTTTAGCAGCCTTCCTTCCCAAATCATTACAGGAAGCAGACAAGACTTGGCAAAAGAATGGCTTCCAGTCCCTGCAGGACCCAAACTCCACAGTCCCCAATGTGACCTGGGTCTCTCTGCCCCAACTAGCCCAGAACTGCAACCTGATCCAAAAATACCCCAGTTCAAACTCAAAAACGAATTTGGAATTTTTTGGTAGGCAGAGAAATTGTCAGGGATTATCTTTTAGATTTGTGTTTGCTCATCTTGTTGGATTTGCTTTCTTTCAAAGTGTTCAACTAATGTTTAGGGGAGGGATAAGCAAAGTGGGAAGCAATATAATTTTTTCCCTGAATTACTAATCTCTCTCTCTCTGTCTTACAAACTCCCATTACCTCCTCCATTTTAACCACCTACTTATACTAATGCCTACACTACTACATCATCATCCCATGCTGGGTTCTGAGTCCTGCAGTCTGTCCAGGTATCTGATGACAGTATTGTGTGACCCTGAGCAAGCCACCTGCCCTCTCTGGGGTTCTACTTCCTCTACTATAAAAGGAGCAGGTTTGCTTACATCAGCACTGTACAATAGAAATATAATATGAGCCATGGAGGCAATTTCAAATTTCCTAGTAGCCACATTGTTTAAAAAAAAGTAGAAAGTAAAAAGAAACCAGTGAAATTAGTATTAATAATGTATCTTATTTAATCTAATATGTAAAATATCATTTTAACCTGTAGTATTTTCAAATTATCACTGAGACCTTTTATAGTCTTTTTTTTTTCTACTAAGTCTTTGAAATCTATGGATTGACTACCCACATTTCAACTACTTCTAGCTACGTGCAGCTAGTAGATACCAATACGTACTGGATGGCATAGGCTTAGATGCTATCTGTGACCCTTATAGCTCTAGACCCCTCTGATAAAACAAAGGCAGGCCTTACAACAAATTCCAACTAAGGCTAGTAGCACCCCAGGGAAGTTTCTCTTCCCTGAGGCCTCATTTCAGACTAGTTTCAGTTTTATTTCAGATCCGTTTCACTTTCTGCTTTTCCAGCATACTTTATAAGAAACACCCACATAAACACAATTAAATTTTTATAGTTATTTTTCCCATTTGATGAAATTAAGAAAAAAAAAAATTCCCCAACATCCAAAAATATCTTCGTTTATTCTTTTTGGGTATTCTAACTTCCCCGACTACATCTTCTTGGCTTGCAAAAACTGAGTCCAAAATAAAACAAAACACAAATTCTCTGCAAACTTTCACCTGACAAAAATTCCCACCCTTAGTCCCCCAATTTTCCATAAAAATGTTGAGACAGGCAGGAATTTGTATGGCACAGGCTCAAAGCTGACAGGTAAGAATGGCTAGCTCCTCAGATACGCTGTCTTGGACAATAACACATCCAGTAAGCAAACCAAAAGTGCTTTTGACTTTGAGTGCTACCAGCAAACTGCAAGCCGAGGACTTGCCAAGAGATACTCAGGCCTCCTTCACTTTGCAGTAGCCATTTCCACCCCTGGGGGAGACACCAGGTTTCATTCCTCCCTGGGTCCTCACCCAGGAACAGGGCTGACCCCTGGTAATCAAAGATCGACCCCTGACACAGAGCTCACTTCACTAGAAAGCAATGTTTTTCCCTGTGTTTTCTACAGCAGACTGGGGGGCCAAGCATCACCTGACTCCATTTATTCACTTTAGCTTATATAGAAAGCCTCATTCTGCTTTGTCAGCCAAAATATTTATATCATTTTTTGTCGACTCAATACCATCCTCACCTCAGCCTCCCTCCTTTCCTTTTTAAGAAAAGAAAGGAGTTGTCGCCAACATGTTTCTCCAGTTCTTTGCTGTTCATGAAGCACTTTCTAGTCCATTAACTCATACAATGCTTTCAAAGAGCCTGGAAGGGTTTAAGGATGGCCTGTCCTCCCACTTAACAGATGAATAAGTAGAGGCTGTCCCAGACCCCAAGGCCTTCCAGGGCGAGGCAGGCCACATACATGATTGAAACAGGATGAGGCTGAGGACAGATGCAAACAGGAAAGAATCCGTGAAAGGCCCACAAATTCCAAACTTTCTGAACGCTGGGCTGGCAAAAAGATAAAATAACATACAAGAAAAGGGGTCCACTCATCTTGTGGCCCTTAGTGTGAGACTCGGTTTATACAACTTACCCAGCATAGCACTAACAACTGGTACTAATTATAAAAAGTAACATATATTTAAAAAGTAACACATATGTCAGAGTTTACAAAGCATTTCCAAACATGTTATCTTATGTCATTCCTGTGAAGAATCATTATCAGCCCATCTCTCAGATCCAGAAATTAAGATACGGAAGGACTAAAGAACTTGTCTGTGGACTTAAGTGTGTAAGCAGCAAACCTGTCCCAAACCCAGGTCATCATTGAGTAACCCCAGGGCCTGCCTTTCCCCGCTGCCACTTTACGCTGCTGAGAGACACCATCCAATCCAGCTGCCTAGCCACAGGCGTCTCCCCTTTGAAACCTGATCACTCCAGGATCAGGCAGAGAAGCAGGTCATCCAGCCCGGCTTTGATGACAACCCCAAGGGTATCTAATTATAACAAGGAAGGGAGGAGTCAGGATTCTCTCGCTATCTCTCAAGACCAAATTAATTTTAATTCCTTTTGATACAGTGTATACGCACAGGGCAGGAAAAGCACTGGTTGAGGAGTTAAGAAATTTGAGGCTTTTAGTCCCACTTCCGCTTGTTCACTGAGGTCTTGGGCAAGTCACTCCACCTTCTTCCCGAGGCCTTAGTTTCTGTGTGTGCGCACGTGTGTGTGTGTGTGTGTGTATCGATAAGGAAGGACAAACTGGCTTCATGTCCCATGGGGTATGTATGTGTGTGTGTGTCGACAAGGAAGGACAAACTGGCTTCATGTCCCATGCTAAGCCCAGCTGATGGGTAGCATTATATAATACTAAGGACCCTGAGGCCACTGGCCAGACTCAATGGAAAGGACCGCCATGATCAATTAGTGATGTCTGCCATGATCAGTTAGTGATGTCTGCCACAGGCTGGAGGATGGGGAATGGCAGCATGTATGTTCCTTATTTACCATCCTTGGACTAGATGATGCACAAATAACATGCTGCAAGTGAAAAGAACTTTGCCCTTTACAAAACTTGTTTCTTACATCTCTCACAACTTTTACAAGAACCCTGTGCATCGTCATCATCGTCATCAATATATTATCATCTCACCTTTACAGATAAGGACTCTACGGTGCAGGGAAATGAAGTACTTTGGCAAACACCACAAAATGATTAGCTGGTAGAGCAGAGAGGGGAGCCGTGCCTTGGCTCTCTGACTATGCTCTGCTCATTCTGCCCTTGGAAATGTCAAACTGGTGCTCTGCTCTTGTCGGGCCAGCTCATGCATGTGGCTGTTCTGAAGAGACCCCCCATTTACAGGGCTTCGTCTCCCTCCCATGGGCTACTTGCCCCTTTTAGAGGAGAGGCCACAGCAAAATCACAAAACCTACACACAGACATAGCAGGAAAGTAGTGCTAAGTCAGAGTTCCAGATGTTTCTTCCCAAAGTGAAGTCCTGCCTTCACTGTATGGGGTGGGGCAAGCCCCGAGAAAAGTGAGGTAAACAGAGCATGGAGCCCCAACAGGTCATAGTCCTCCCCACCAGGAGGACAACACTCAATCCTAAGATGCTTTCAAACTGATAGATGCACCAATGATTTTGTAACAGCTTTTGGAGAAGAAATAAGAGGGAGAAAAAGTTCACTAGAAGAACAAATCTACTGTAAGGCACATCCTCATTTCAGAAATATAGAAACGTGGGAATGTGAACATTGAGAAGAGATGTCTACCTTCACTTAGGATTCTATGCTCCCTGGCTGAAATTGGCCATAAAGTGTTAAAAATGACAGCGTTTTATAAAACGTGCTGAAAAAAAACTAAGCAAAGAAACAGAAGGTTCTGTTTTCTCCCATAAGCATCTTTGACATCTGCAAACTAAAATTCAACCAAAGATGGGGGTCACATCACACATTTAGCTGCTTCAGGCTGAAGGGGCCCATGTGCCCGAATATTCTGCAAACAGGCCCCTGGTGTTCAGTCCCAGGACACCTGGCTAAGAAGAGCAGGCACAGATACAGGGCACTGCTGTACTCCATTCACTATACCTGCAAAGCAGGCAGCTGGTGGCCCCCCACTCACTTTAAAGAAATACTTTGTACAAAAGGAGTGAGGAGAGCAGGGGTGAAAGTCATCAGACGAACTTTTTAAAAATCCCCCAAGACATGTAAAGGAGCATTTCCCCATCTGAGGATCCCTGTTGGACCTATTATTCCAGGGGAGCCATGGCTTCAGAGCCAGCTACAAGAAAATGTGCCTCGGGCTCCGTAATAAAACACTGGCTTTGACCAAATGGCCAAGCCCAAATTGGTCATCCACTCTTCACTACACCTAAAGCCCACTGATCTGAGCTATTTCCAAAAATCAAATGAAGTCATCAAATATTTATGGAGCTGCTGCTCTGCGCCAGACTCTAAAATGAATAACCGGTGATCTCTACCCTCACGGATGTTACAAGTTGGCTGGAGAAGCAGAAGTGCAAACAACCAACTCTGACCTGTGGGTCGACAGTGTCTGGGGGGGTGCCATGGGGGCAGAGGGAGAGGAAGTCTACCTGGGGTAATTTGTTGGGGGGCTCTACAGAAGAAGAAGCGCAGCTTATCTTGCGGAAGGTCTGGTTTCTCATGGAGCAGATATGAATGAGAGAAAGGGCACCAGAGGCAGGGGCCCCAGCATGAGCACAAACTCAAAGACACACAGGTCCACCCGCCATTGAGATGTATCCCTTTTAAAGCCTTGCCACAGGCTCAGAAACAAATCCAGAAACATTCCAAGGAGCTAGAGCAGCCCCAGAATGAAAGCATCCAGAACGCTTTAACAAGAAAGTCTCATGGATGGCAGGCTGTTTTAAAGCAACAGCCAAGAGTGTACATTTTCACTTGTCACCTAACTTTGCCTGCTAAAGATAAGCCACCAGGCTTCCAGGACTATCCCGAGTGTTGTCAGTGGGATTTAATCTCCCCAAATGGAGAATCCCTGGCCACTGGGCTGAGTCAACTCACACGCATTGACCACCTTCTCAACATGCATTGACCACCTTCTCAGGTCCTCAGACTGGCTGACAGTCTCCCCATGTGACCCCTTCATTTAATCCTAAAACCCTGCAAGGTTGGGATCATTAACTCTCTTTTCCCAGATGTAGAAGCTATGGTTCCAAAACCAGGGTGACTTTCCTGAAGTCACCCAAAGCTAACCACACCATGAGGTTGGATTTCAAACTCTGGTCTGGCTGACCTCAAACCCAGCTTTCCATTTTGCCAACTGGGGTGGATTCGGAAAATTTCTATGCATCTGACCTAAGGCCTGGCCTGGGGGGGATTTCCTGCTGATGCCATGTTTTCGGCTCAGAAATAGATTTCATTGCCAGGCCATCTTTTACCTCTGATCTCTTTCCTCTCCTCAGACCCCAGCCCTGGTCCTGGCCACCTGCTGCCTTTTTGCAACTTCATCCTTCTCTCTGGCAACACTTTATTTAAAATGCACTTCAAAAAACAACTGCCTCCCAGACTCACACTCCTTGACTTCAACAGCTCACAGGCTATGACACATCATCCCGGAGTTACTAGCTATCATTTGTCATTTTTAACTACAGCACAGTGGCCTAACCCTGGCAGAAGACTGCTTTGGGACAAATAAAAGGGAAATGTGGGCCAATCTAGCCAGGAGAGCTATATGGATGGAACTCATCGTCACTATAGGCTGAAATGCCTCAGAGCATGTGAGATTCAGATACGAAGTCCCACCAACAAAACCAAGAGGTCTGAAAGGTGTTGCTACCCTTCTGGGGCCAGCCAGTGATGACGACAACTGGTCCAATCCTACGGTGTCCAATATGGTAGCCACCAGCCACATGTGGCTGCTGAACAGGGGAAATGTGGCTGGTCAGAATTGAGATGTACTGTAGGAGTAAAATACATTAGATTTCAAAGACTCACTATCCCCCAAAAGAATGTAACTTGTCACATTAATAATTTTCATATGGATGGCTTAATGAAAGGATAGTATTGTGGACATACTGAGTTAAATATGTTAAAATCAATGGCACCTGTTTCTTTTACTTCCTTTAATCCACTATGAGAAAATTAAAAATTATATATGTGGCTCACATTGGGGGCTTGAATTATATTTCTATTAGACAGCATGGACTTGACACATTTAAAAGATGAGGAGACTAAGACAGAAATTCTGGGATTTTCAAGGAAGTGACCACACACAAAAATACAGACCGTGTTCTTGTCTGATTAAATTAAATATAGCACAAACACAAACTCTCTAACTCCAGAAAAATTTCTCTGGCAATTCAAACTAAAAGTGGGGAACAAAAGACAAGGACTCTACACACTTTAGATCTCCTCTCCAGCAAGAAGGCCTTGCAAAGATACTGCCTTCAAACGTGCATCTGCCCTTCCATATGTCCTTCCAGACTCATCCAAGGCCAACAAGCTGGGGTATGTGCCTGGGCCGCCCATGTGGCTGAGCTTTCTTCATAGGTGGCCCTTGAAGTGGGCTCAACCAGGGCTCAAAATATGTGGCACAGGACACCTAACCCACAGGGTTCCCCTAAAAGTTAACTGAGATAATAAATGCGAAAATAAAGTATAAGCAATAAAATGCAGTATACCTGCAGCACATCATGGCGGCTCAGCTAGTCCAGTACCTTTCAAACTCTCTTGACCGTGATCCACAGGAGGAAATCTATCTCACATAAACATACATCCACAAATATAAACAAAAGTTTCATGAGAGGATACTCACCTGTACCCTGTGCTATGCCTCTGCTATTTTTGTTCCCCTATATTCTATTCTTGTTTTTAAAAAATTCTGACTGTGATTCACTAAATTGATTTCACAACCCACTAATGGCCCATGATTCAAGGTCTCACCTGGGAATGGTAATTAAGAGGTACACTCTCCACTCTCATTTACATTGCTGTTTGGCCACTGCACCCCTCTCTCTAGAATATGGGAGTCAGGATATAGCCTCAGAATCCTTCTCAGCACAGTGATCCAGGCAGCCATAACCAATTCCTTGGAGTTACATTCAGAAATGAAACCTATTCATCATTATCCTTGATCTGATCCCAAGTGTTCATTTTATAAATGCAAAAATTGAGGCTCTGAAGGAAAAAGTGATTTGCCCAAGGTCATACAGCAAGACTTTGTGGGGGGTAGGGCTCCCAAAAAAAAGCCACTTCATTTTACATCACCAGAAAGAAGGTACAACTGACCCAAAACATCACAAGAACAAGGAAAAAATTCAAAATTTCCTCATGACCATGAAAAGTCAGCTCATATACATCCAGTCAAATATGGCAAGGAAGTTCTTATCACCCACCAAGGAGAAGACGTAACGATTCTGAGGTCAGAGGAAGCAGCATGCCAAGAGCTGAGTCAAAAGTGAGAAAAATATTGTATCTGACACTGGAGGAGTTTTAAACCCAGTTTCTCAAGTGAAACAAGCCATTGGCTGTTTATTTTCTAGGACAAGGGAGAGGTCAGCCTTACACTGACCAGCCATCTTTGTTGCTTTCCTTCTGCAAAAGCAAGAACCCTTGTTCAAATTCACCTCTGTGCAGGGCTGGAAGAATAAGCAAACCTCTTTTCCTAGCTTGCTCCAAAGTCAAGCTATAAAGCAGGCCCTTGAAATTTCAAACCTTATCAGAAAAAATTAAAAAAAAAAAAAAAAAAAAAAACCTCCTTAGGCAGAAAAGCAAAACATTAAGTAATAAGAATCTCCACTGTGAAACTGAATATAAATGATCTTTTGCCAAAATAATTCAGCCCATCATCAAATTACCACCCTTCAAGTCCAATTTACCAGATATTTTGCCCAACAATCTAAGAGAATGTGGTGAACAGACAGGAGCTAATAAAAATTAGCTCATATATCCATTTCTGGTCACACGTCCACCTAAAATAGGAGGTGAGAGAGCCAAGGCCAAGGTCAGATCTCAATCCAGAGAGAAACACCAATAGAAACAAAAGAAAACTGGTCCCGCCCCCAATAGAACCATCATGCACCTCTACTTCCTTTACAACAAACATGATCAGAATAACCAATTTTAAAAAAAAAAAAACATGTCTACAAAACCAGAAATGATTTTCAACTTCTAGCCATAGACAACAGAACAAAATTTCAGCAGAAGGAATGAAGGAATCTGAATTGTGTCAGGAGATCCAGGCCACACAAAGGGACGTGCTGCAATATTTTTATTCCTTGCACCAGAAATAACCTGTTATCTGCAACCCTGACTTTTTTCTCAGATGCCCCTACCCCGCTCCACCCCTCCCCAGCCCATCTCTCCTTCATCACTGCTAAACTCAGGCCTTTTGCCTCATGAGGCCTCCAGAGCCCCTTGGAAATTATAAATTCCTTGACCGTCCTAGTCATCGGCCTAAATAATTCAACAGAAAAAAAATTTTTTTAATTATGCTGCCTAAAAAAAAAAAAAAAAAAAAAAAAAAAAAAGCTCATTCCAAATATGTCAGAATGTGACCAGTCAGCCCTGAAGGATTTCGTTACTAAAAAAATAAAATCTCCCAAATGCAATGGCGATGATGGGAAATGTCAAACCTCTGCCATTGTCAAATATATTTCACAGAGATAATATATTTGACTTATTCCACTTAAACATCCAAATTTCCACAAAATCGGGTTGGGAATCTATGGACTGGGGCCACCAGTTTTTCCAAGACCAGCTAGTGGCTGGCAAAAGGGGCAAACGGTTTCCTTTCTTGCCCCAGGTGACCCATCACCAATTTCCAAGCCAAGGTCCCTCCAAGATCCCACCCTGCAAGTCCTAACAATATGCTCTTTTTGGACAGAAACATTATAACTTTTGGGGGGTAGGCTCAAAATCCCCAGCAAGTTCAATCAGATACTAATTTATCACAAAACCCTTCATCGTTGGGTGGGTACTTTATTTTCATCTGTCAAATTTCAATTCAGTCAATATTTATTTGCCTTCTTAAATTTTTTTTTTTTTGTTTCACCTTCATTTGATTCATTTTAAGGCCAAAACCTCCTCATGAAATATTGTTTGCATATATGCTTTCATATTCCAAAGGCAAACCTTGGGTTTGGCTTTTGTTTGTATTTTGATTATTTTTCCTTTATTTTGTTGCTGCTAAAATCAGCTGAGTTGGTGTTTTATCACATTTCTTCAGCAAAGTAAGTGTTCTACCAAGGAAGATAGATAAGAATTAGAATTTTCATCTCCTTTTTGCCCATCCCTCTTTTATCTTTTTCTTGTTAAGTCAGTAAAATTTGTGCTTTTTTTTTGGTCACAAACTCCCCAAAATGATTAAGGCTAATGGATTTTTTTCCCCCTTTGAAAGTAATCAGGTTTCTGAAAAATAACAAATATTGATAAACTACCAACCTCACATCACAGTCAAAGAGGCCTGAAACCAATCTAAATTTTTTTTTAAGTAATAAATTTTTCAAATTGGAAGAGTGAACAAGACAGAAAAGGGAAAATTTTCTTCCTTACCAAGGATTCCTCAATCCTTGTCTTCATCAATTGATTTAGTTGCATGTCATAAAAAATGAGCTTCTGTGAATCCACTGTTAGTTTTTTCATAATAATGTTAATTATGCATATCTTATTTTAATGGCGGTCTCTCCTACAAATCTGTGGGTTACTCAATTTGTATAATGTATGAATTTACATTTTTTCCACTGAATATTGCTCAAAAAAGGTCCCTGACATTTTCTGGATAAAACAACAACAAAAAAGAAATGCCTAGACCTTTCAGGAAACAAAATCAGAAAACAGTCTTAATTATTCCATCAAAACAAAACAAAAAAAATACCCACACACAAAACCCAACAAATAGAGAAAAAAAGAAAGAAAGGATTTCACTGTAACTTTTTCCGTTTCTGTTTTCTTTAGAATCTTAGGATTTAAATGCAGTAAAATGTAAATGCAAAATTAAAAAAAAAAAACAACTACAATTTTTGGGTGTGTCCAAAGCCAACATTTTAGGGTCTATTTTCTCTTTTAAATCCTTCCTTCGTGGAAATAGAAAAACTTTAAATATTGCCAAATAGAGAAATTAGTCTTTTTTTGCCCGCTGAGCTAAATAAGTTCCAAATTACAATGAAGTACAATTTCTAATTGCTTCATAAAGCCAATTCTCTCAGTTTTCCCTAAACTCAACAATTTCCCTCCTTTCTTTATTCCAATTAGTTTTTTTCTCAAACTAAAATGAGTTGGGCACCCAAACTGACTTTGCTTTTAGGAGATTTTTTGCTTTCTCCCCTCCAAGAACTGAATTCATTCAAATTCCAGCTTAATTTTCATTTACATATTATCTGGATTTGGCTTCAGAAATAAAAATTGTCTCCATGCTTCTGGAAAGATCAAAGTGAAAATTTTCACCCGAAAAAAGAAAAAAAAAGAATCTCTTACCCCTCCACTGCCTGGTAGTGCAAACTTTTGAAAAAATAAGAAATAAAAAATATTTCTTTTCAATTTTAATTTCTTTTTTTATTTACAAAATAGTATCCTCTAGGTGGCGTCGTTTTAATGGGAAAAAACTACCGTTTGAAGAAAAATTAGAAAAAAAAAATTGAGAAAGGAAAATATGGCCTAAAAAAAAAAAAGATTGTTGCAAAAATGGGGGATCTGGGGGGAAACACCTCCCGGGGGGTCATCGGGGACCCCGAGCGCAGAGAGGGTCAGGGGAAAATTGCAAATTTGGGGGGGAGGGGGCAGAGCTGGAAGGGGTTGCATTTTTGCAAAATGTGAATTGTCCAAACTGAAATGGCTGCTCTGTTCTCTCGCCGCTTTGTTTTCTGGGCTCCGGTCCGAGCCCGGGGCCGGAGGGGGCGCTGGGTGGGGGCCCCAAAAGACCCCCTCGTCACCCCCAACCTCCTCGCACCCCGCAGCGCCCGGGGGGGTGCTCTCCGGACCCCGACTCTCCCGTTTGCGCCCACAAAAAGCTCGCAAACGTGCCCAGGCACTTTGCATTTTGCAAATCTTGCAATGAAGTGGCGCAGCGCCCCGGGCCCCGGCCCCCCGGGGTCCCCCGCGCGGTGCATGCCCCCGGCCCCCCGTCGTACCTGCGGAGCCGCCGCGCCGCCCGGCTGGTTCATGGGTCCGTGCGGGAGGAGGCGGCCCCGGCGCGTCCTGCTCCTCCCGGGCCGGGCTGCTGGTGCGCGCACAATGCCGCCGCCGCCGCCGCCACCGCCGCCGCCGCCGCCGCTCCCTCCTCCGCCCGCCCCGCTCAGGCCGGGGGGGCGGGGGCGCTGGGGGCGCGCGGGGGGGGCGCCGGCCCTCGCCCCCACCGCCGGCCTGCACCGGCCGCGCCGCGGCAGCCGCTGCCGCCGAGCCGCCCCTCGCGGGGCCGCCGCCGCCCCCCGCCGCCCTGCCCGCCCCCGGGCCGGCCTCGCCGTGCGGCCCGCGAGCTCGGGGCCTCGGCCTCGGCCTCCGCGCTGCCGGCCTCCGCGCGGCACACAAAGCCGGCCGGTCCAGGGGCGCGCCCGCCCTCCCGTCCGCCAGCCCCAGGGCAGTGGCGCACCCGCCCCCCAAACTTTCCCGCGCCGCGCCCTGCCCTCCCCGCGCCCCCGCGCCCGCCCCCCGTCTCCCTCCTGCCCTCCCCCAGTCCTCCAGCCCCTCGGAAATGTCATTTTCACACTGGAAAAAAGTTCGGGGAGCCGGCGGAACGCAAGAGGTTAATGGGAATTCAGTACCCTGCTGTACCCCCCCCCAAAAAAAAAAACAGATTGATTTTTGAAATAAAAGTTTTCAAGAGCTGGCTTGCTGAAAGACTGGAAGGCTTACCGGGAATATTCTATTGCCCTGCCACTCCTCCCCAAAAAACTAATGTAATAAAATAAAAGTTTGAAGGACTGGTCCCATGTCAGACAAGAGGGGTTAAGAGGAGTCTAGCCCCCTAGCCAGACTGATTTTTAAAATAAATATTTGAGGAGCCGCTTTTATGTGAAATGCCAGTGAAACGGCTGTTTCTGCCTATCCTCGCCAAATGAAAAAATATATGTGTGTATATATATATATATTTCCAAATAAAAGTTTGAAAAACTCCTCCTACAGTAAGACAAGAGGGGTTAAAGGTTAAGGGGTATTAGGCCCCCCCTCCCCCCCCCGCGCATATCCACCAGTCAGGTTGATTTAGAAAAGGAAAATTTGAAAAACTTCTATGTGAAATAAAATGTGAACCAGGAATTTTTTTTCCAACACCCCAAAAGAGTCAGGTTTTTTGTTGTTGTTGTTTTTTGTTTTTTTACTTGAGCAACTGCCTCCTTGTGACTTGGGAAAGTTTAAAAGAGATTTTTTTTTTTTCTGTTCTCTTCCCCATTCTCCTAAAAAATCAGATTTTTTAAAAACTGAGCGTGTGAAGGACCTGTCCTATTAAAGAGACAAGGGGGGATTGCTGGATCCATCCTACATCTCCCACAACTGGTTGATTTTTGGAATAAAAATGTTAAGAATTGCTCTTCTATGAGATGCAAGGTGAACAGAAATCCTTCTTTGCCCCTCCCCGAAAGAAAACTACAAGGGTGCTTTTCAAAAATAAAAATATTGGAAATTAAGAGTAAACAGGTATCTTCTCTCTGCCCCCACCTTCAAAAATCAAATGTTCTTTTTTGTAATGTTTAAAGAACTGGAACAATATGATACAGGAAGGGTTACAAAAATGTTTTCCCTACAACCATCAAAAAAGTTCTTTTTAAAATTTTAGGAAACAGAGGCACTGTGTAGAAGACACCTCCTTTCCCTAATAAGTTAAACTGGGAATTTAGCCCTATATGGGAGACATGAGATTAAGAAACACAACTCTTGCCCCGCTTAGCAAACACTCATACACAAGAGGTTAAGAGGAGGCTCTGGCCGGGAGTGGTAGCTCACGCATGTAATCCTTTTGGGAGGCCAAGCCCAATGGATCACGAGGTCAGGAGTTGGAGACCAGCCTGGCCAACATAGTGAAACCCCATCTCTACTAAAAATACAAAAATTAGTCGGGTGTGGTGGCACGCGCCAGTAGTCCCAGCTACTCAGGAGACTGAGGCAGGAGAATCGCTTGAACCCAGGAGGCGGAGGTTGCAGTGAGCCGAAGTCACTCCATCACTCCACTGCACTGTAGCCTGGGTGACAGAGTGGGACTGTCTGTCAAAAAAAAAAAGGAGTCTTCTAACCACTTCCCCCCAGACCCCTAAAAGTTGGAGATTCGTTAAAAATTGAAAGTGGCCATTTTTCTGCTCACCAACCTGGCAAGTATGTCTCTGCCGGAGGTTTGGCAGCCTCTGCCAAGGCTGGTGTGCAGCAGGCACCAAGGGGAGAGGGGGCAGCTTGCAGAGCGTGGCAGAGTTGGGTCCTGTGAGCTCTGAGCATACGTGCTGGCCAGGCAGCCTGTAGCCCACCTGCCCCTCATCCACCAGGTGGTTGGGGCCTTGTTACGTGGAGAGATGCTCCAGGTTTGATGTCTGTCTGGCTCGATCCTTGTGTGAAGGTTTCTGGGCACCTGCCTCAAGGCCAGGTCCCCGCCTCTGCCTAGTGGAGCCAAGCCTGATCTTAGGCCTTAGAGTAGAAACTAGATCCAAAATGACATGGGGTCTCAGTCACCACAGCTGAGAACTGTATGGTACAAAGGAAAAACTCCTGCCCTGGGAGTCGGGAAAACTTGATGCGATATTCGTTTGAGCGCTTACTACGTTCCAGGCACGTTGTAGCTAGACAGACAGACACACACCATGAAGAGGAGAACTATTTGCAGCAGCTCTTCTCAAATGCTGGTGATTCTTGGAATCACCAGGAGAGCCTGTTCAGATTGCTGGGCCCCACCCCAGAGTTTCAACTTCATTTGGTCTAGGTTAGGGACCAAGAGTTTGCATTTCTAATGCGTTCCCAGGTGATGCTGATGATGTTGCTCTAAGGGTCACCTTCTTAAAACCTTTGCAGTACAGTGCCAACAGTGAGGTGCTCAGTGCAGCTCAAGGAAGGGTCCCATCCAGCCCTGGTGGGGGTTAGTGAAGATTCCAGGAGGGTCTTAATTAGATGGCAGGTTCTCTCCAGAGCAGGGATTCTTAAATGGGGTCATTGCATTGGTTTGGGGAACCAAGAACTACTCCTTAACCAAATATATGTCTGTATGTGCATTCTGGGGGAGAAAATCTGTGGCTTTCACTCAAGAGCATCAGTGACCGCCAACCTGGAATAATCCACAGTCTGTCTCCAGGCACCTCTGGCCTATAAAATCTCATGGTCCTTCTCAGCCTTCTTTTTCTGGAATCACTGCAAGCCCTTTCTGTTTCTCCACCACCCATGGGTCCCAGGAGCTGGGCCTTCTGTCAGTACATCCCGACCATAGAGGCATCTCCTGCCCAGGGGTCTCAGCCTTGGAGAGTGCTTCCTTTCTTCATTCTGTACCAAATGGGCCATGAAGGGTATCCTCAGGGGACAATGGCTGAGCTTGAAGTCTTCTGACAAAATCCAGTTTATAAATGAACCCACATATTTCCCAAACAACAGCAGAAACTATGCAATCACCCTGAGCTGTGGTTTGTCTCCATTTGAGAATTAACTGAGGGTACACTCACCATGTGGAACTTTTGGAGTGTCCTGAGGGCCTGCCCAAGAAAGTGGCTAGGTACTGCATGAGGTGGCTGTGGTCCCATCAGATGCACTGTGGTCATATCTGGACCCCTCACTTTCGAGAGCAATGACACTGTGACCAGCATGGGGAAGCCACGAGAAGGGGAGGACCCCCACAAACACCAGACAAGCTCTGGGCAGGGCTTCGGAGGGGGAAAAGTGTGGGGGTGGAGAAGCCAACATATTTTGTGATCGCCCAGGGGACAAGACCAGACCTGCTCTATGATGGAGCTCTGTGATACAGTGTTGGAAAAATGACTATTGGTCAGGGGTGAGGAAGAACAGATGCTCACATCAGTGGAAGCGTGGCCCAGGAGGGATCCCCAAAGGCTTTCCCATCTTCTGAGGGTCTATGGTTCAACGCGGCATGCCTGAGTTTATCAAATTCTGGAAACTTTTTACTCCTTCCATGCCTAGCCCACTGCCTCCAGAACTATCATTATTACATCATTTTTAGAGCCCAGCCCCTGGCATCAGTTCCCAGGTTCACCTCTGGCTCTGGTCCTCCTCACCTGCGGTGCGGTCTCCAGCAGATGGCTCATCTTGTCACCACTTCTTCATCTTTAAAAGGATAGGCCAGGCTCGGTGTCTCACACCTGTAACCCCAGCACTTTGGGAGGCCAGGGCAGGCGGATCACAAGGTCCAGAGATCGATACCATCCTGTCTAACACGGTGAAACCCTGTCTCTACTAAAAATACAAAAATTAGCCAGGCGTGGTGGCACGCGCCTGTAGTCCCAGCCACTCAGGAGGCTGAGGCAGGAGAATCACTTGAACCTGGGAGGCAGAGGTTACGTGAGCCGAGATCGAGCCACTACACTCCAGCCTGGGCGACAGAGCAAGACTCTGTCTCAAAAATAAATAAATACATACAGACATAAAACAAAGTAAAATAGAATAAAATGATGCTAACAGTTTTATCTACCTCCTGGGGTGGTCTGAGGATTAAACGATGTAACCTGTAAAGTCCTTAGAAACTGTCTCATGTAGAGAAAGCACACACGTTGTCAGGTGGAATCTCCTCTGCCCCTCACTACCTGGGTGATCCTGGCCTCAGGGCTTCATCTCTGAGCTTTAGCATCTGTCTTTGAAAAATGGGGATTCTATGGCCGGGCGCGGTGGCTCAAAGCCTGTAATCCCAGCACTTTGGGAGGCCGAGGCGGGCGGATCATGAGGTCAGGAGATCGAGACCATCCTGGCGAACACGGTGAAACCCCGTCTCTACTAAAAAATACAAAGAAACTAGCCGGGCGAGGTGGCGGGCGCCTGTAGTCCCAGCTACTCGGGAGGCTGAGGCAAGAGAATGGCGTAAACCCGGGAGGCAGAGCTTGCAGTGAGCTGAGATCCGGCCACTGCACTCCAGCCTGGGCGACAGAGCAAGACTCCGTCTCAAAAAAAAAAAAAAAGAAAAAGAAAAAGAAAAATGGGGATTCTAAAACCTACCAGTCTTATCAACACTCTTTCAGTTGTAACCAATAGAGAAGAAATCACGCTGAACTAAAAAAAAAAAAAAAAAAAAAAGGAAAATTAGAAGGTGGATCATAGTATCCAAGGGCAGGAAATGAATCGAGGGCATTCAGAGTCAGGAACTAGAAAGGTTTCAGGACCTGGGCTTTCTCTCTCCATCACTCTGGGCCACAAGTCTCTTGATATCTCAGTCCTAACTTCTCCCTCCTTCCCACCGTCTCTCCGGGTGGGGGGATCGTCTCTGCTTCCCTGGGCACGAAGTCAAAATGGTCAGCATACCATTCTGTCAGTGCAGGAAGTACTGACTGGTGTCTCTGCACTCAATCCAAATTCAGGAGAGAGAATGGGGTAAGTCAAGCTTGGCTCAGGTGCCACCAGGAGCTGATCCTCTATGGCTAAAGATGGCAGGGTCACAAAACACAAAGAGCCTCTTGAGACCCCGCCTTGAGAGAAGGGACGTGGTGGGCTGAGCAGAACCCTCAAATGTTCCTCAGAGAGGACTGCGAGGGTTCGCAGAGACTGGGAATGTGACGTGGAGACACACCAAAGCTGCATTTCTTTGTGCTAACATCTGGCAACATTTGGGAAACCCAGGAGGTTAGGAGGCTGAGGCTTTTTCTAGTAGGTGATGGGCAAATGTCAAGCCTGTGTCAAGCAAGCAGGTGGTGGGAGTTGCCTCAGAAGAAGTCTTTGGCTCCCAAACAAAACCTGGGGGCTTGGCTAAGATCTGGTGGGTAGGTCCTGGTGGAGAAGTTGCCTTTATAGAGAAACAGTCTGCTCAAAAGGGCATGGAAAAGAATGAAGGCAAAGAGTTCACGAAATGGTGTTTTCTTCCTCAAGCTGAGTTACTTTTCCTTAAGCCTCAAAAACAAGGGAAATGCTCTCTTGTAACAGCCCAGCTAGGGTAACTTGGGCTTTCAAGTCTCTACACAAAGGGGAAAAAACCCACACGATCCGGTCTTAGAAAATTCCTTAGCAATTTATCAAACAAGTTGGCAGCATGTTCTTGTTTGATTGACTACTTCTCCAAAGTGGGCAGAGAAAGTACAGACACCCCCATTTTAAGGCTGAAGTGTCTTAGCCCGGTGCAAAATTCCAGCTTTTGCTCTGGAATTTTTTTCTTTTCTTCCATTCCTCTACCTCCCCATCCCCACACAGGGAGAAGTTGGGAAGGAGATGGGATCAACCCAGCAGCAACGTACTTCCTCAAGGGGGGACCTTGCAGGTCATGGCGAAGTCTCCAGAGAAGCAGGTACCTGAGGCCTTGGCAGTCCCCCAGAGAGGTGAGTCCAGGAGGGAAAACAGAGAGAACGAAGATCCAGGACAAGATACTGGCAAGTAGAAAGAAAGAGATCAAACAGATCACCCAGATAAGGAATCCGCATTGAGGCCAAAATCTATGTAGCCCGTCCCAGGAGTCAACAATAAATGCTTCTTATGTTTCATAAACCTGTTCCATGGAGCCTGCCAGCCCATGAAGCCTGGAGAAAGCCTGGCATACTAGTGAAGATCTCATCTGGTCTCTGCACTTAGACCGTGCAGATTGTAACCTTAGCAACTATAAAAGCCTCAGTTTTTCTCATCTGTAAAATGGGCAAAATAAGGTACCTGACACCACAGGGTTATTTAAAGGCCTAATTCATGTTATGCACCAAACGCATGGTAATTATGATTACCATTTCCAGCCCATATCAACTTCGACATGTATAAGGAAACTCAGGCTCCAGGATGGGATGAGGGTAGAGTCACCTCATTTGAGCAGGCCTAGACAGCCAAGAAGGGAGCAAAGTCAGCTTTGAAGGCAGCTTCCCCAAATCCAGTTGGCAGTGCCCCCCACTGTGGCAGTAGTCCTGATTTTAATTCAGCTGGATCTCACAATGGAGATGGGCCCAGGCCATGGAAAAAAAAAAAGAAGAGGAAGAAAGATGACAAGAGCTTGTCCTTTCCTCCTTTGTCATCTGGTGGCTCCCAAAGGAGGCTTTAATAATCCATCCCTTCTGCTGAGAAACACACTTGTGAATGCAATTAGCTCACAATGTGTCATAGTACAGGGCTCAGGCTCTGTCTGGACTCAGACCCAACTGGGTTCCAATCCCAGCTCAGTCCCTTTCCAGCCATGTGATCCTGAGCACATCACACCATTGTCTCTGAGCCCCAGTTTCCTTAACTGTTAAATGGGGAGAATAACACAGACGTGCATGCTTTACACGAGGGTTAGAAAAAGCAATGAATGCCAGCACACAGTAGGTAATCTAGATAGTTGAGATGATGATATTAATGATGATGTTGATCTCGATGGCTTCCATCTGCAAAACTATCCAGTGGGCGGGGCGTGTCTGGAATGACAGCTTAGCCCTGAAGCCATCCAGCTATGTCCCTCAGTTATCTCCATTAGCAGATAAGGAGAGTGAGGCATAGAAAAGTAAAATGGAATGTTTCTTTCACCAGTAATTGGACAAACTGCCAGCATGTGACTCTTGATGGGATGCACCAACAGCCAACAGTGCTTACACAGAATTCCTGCCAAAAACGCATAACCCGAATCTAATCATGAGGAAACATCAGACGAATACAGATCGAGGGACATTCTACGGAACAACTGGCCTGTATTCTGCAAAAATGTCAATGTTATGAAAGACAAAGAAAGACCAAGGAACTGTTTCAAATTAAAGGAGACTAAAGAGATAAGTATGACAACTAAATGCAAAAAGTGATCTTGAATCACATTTTTTTTTTTTTTTGGCTCCTGGATCAGAGTGGGAAAAAATTACTATAAAGGACATTTTGGGGACAACTGGTGAAATTTGAATATAGTTGTGTATTAGAGAATAGTATGTATTCATGTTAAATTTCTGGATTGATCATCATTTTCTGGTTGTGTAAAATCATCTTCTCACTCTTAGAAACTACACACTTTTGATGGAAAGACACATGATTATCTGCAACTCTCAAAAAATATATACACATATGTATATGTCTATATGCATACATATATATATATAAGATAAAGCAATTATATGTGACTGAATATGAATTGGCAAATTTGAACAAAGGGTATGCAAAAGATCTTTGTCCTATTCTTGCAACTCTTCTATAATTTTGAAATTATTTCAAAATAACACGTTAACAAAAGTGAAATATTTGAAATGTTTGAAAAAGCTAGAAGCCTACACTGAAATTATTTTCATCAGAATGGAGTCTTTTCATTGTATATTCGACAGAAAAAAGATTGATTCATTGATCAGTGGCTTGTCCACATCAAAATTTGCTGATTATCTTTCTTCGTAACATGAATATGTTCTTTTGTAGTGTTATTCCCATGAGGTCCAATTTTCCTAGGCAAATTTTATTATCTCAATTTTGTCATGCAGATGTAGGGTCTTCCATCAATGTTTAGTCAATATTTACTGAACGCAGTGTTAGTCTTTGTGTTTTATTTTCTGTTGCTTATTTCTACTAGGTAAAAGTTATTTTAAGTTTTGCAATTTCCAGTGTTCCCAGTAAGCTGTAATTCTTCAAACAGGTTTTTCCCCCCTAAAATCAATTTTGTTGTGTATAGTTTAGAAGGATTCTCTAACCCTGGCCAGGTATCTGAATTTCCTGGGAGCTTTTGAAAAGTACAACTTTTCCAGCTTCTCTTCAATCTCAAGATTCTGATCCAGGCGGAATCTGGATATTTGTATTTTTAAAAGCTCCCCGCCTCTCAGCTTCTGTGGCAGTCACTGGCCCATCACTTGGTGTGGTTATCACCTTGCCTTGTATTATTGGTTCTTAAACTCTTTGGGCCTTGCCATTCTATTTTAACATACCATTTCCCAACTTAACTGTGAGGTCATTGAAGAAAGGGACTGAGCAAATGACTTCTTTATGGCCAGCACAGCTCACTGCAATTATTAGGTAAGGCAGCAAAACAATATTAGTTGATTGATTGTTGGCGCAACCAAAACTTTGAATAGCAACATCAAGAGAAGGAACTTTAAAAAAAATTGTGAGGCCGGGCACGGTGGCTCACACCTGTAATCCCAGAACTTTGGGAGGCTGAGGCGGGCAGATCACCTGAGGTCAGGAGTTCGAGACCAACCTGGCCAATGTGGTGAAACCCCGTCTCTACTAAAAATACAAAAAAGTAGCTGGGTGTGATGGCAGGCGCCTGTCATCCTAGCTACTCGGGAGGCTGAGGCAGGAGAACCCGGGAGGTGGAGACTGCAGTGAGCCGAGATCGTGCCACTGCACTCCAGCCTGGGCAATAAGAGCAAAACTGTCTCAAAATAAAAAAAAAAATTGTGCAAGAATATATATAACACAATATTTACCATTTTAAACATTGTAAGTGTACAGTTCAGTGATATGAAGTGCATTCACATTGTTGTGTAACCATCACCATTATTCATCTTCATAATTTTTCATCATCCCAAATGGAAATGCTACACCTATTAAACACTAAATTCCCATTACCTCCTACCTGCCCCTGGCAACCACTGTACTACTTTCTATCACTCTATGAATTTGACTATTCTAACCACTCTCATATAAGGGGCACCACACAATATTTGTCCTTTTGTATCTGGCTCATTTCACTAGCACAATGAATCTCAAAGATTCATTCATGTTGTAGTGTATATCAGAATTTCATTCCTTTTCAAGGCTGAATAATATTTCATTGTACAGCTATACCACATGTCATTTATCCATTCATCCATTGATGGACACTTGGGTTGCGTCTACCTTTTACCTATTGTGAATAATGTTGCTATGAATATTCATGTATAAGTATCTGTTCAGTTCTCTGCTTTCAATTCTTTTGGATAGATACTCAGAATTCGAGTTGTTGGATCTTATGGTCATTCTATTTCTAACTTTTTGAGGAATCACCATAACATTTTCTACAGTGGCTAAAGAAAGACTGTTTTTAAAAGCTGCTTTAATAGAGGTAGAATGATGATTGATCCTTTCTGAATTTCATGCTAACTGTTGAGAAACAAAATCCATACATCTATCTTTAGCAACCTTAAAGAGTCATGAGCAGTTACCCTTGCCCCTTTGTTCTATGGGAAATTGATTGCATTAAAGGCAATTCTGCACACCTCCTCGAATCTGGCCCTTTTTGTCATGTGACTTTGCAGTTCTCACTAAAAAAGTAGACTCTTTCCCATTCCTTGAATCAGAGTTTGGCCATGCAACTTTGGCCAGTGGGATGTTAGCAAATTTCACATAAGAAGAGACTTTAAAAGTGCTTGTGCAGATCAAGCACAATGGCTCATGCTTGTAATCTCAACACTTTGAGAGACCAAGGCAAGAGGACTGCTTGAGGCCAAGAGTTCAAGACCAGCCTGGGCAACATGGTGAGACCCTGTCTCTACAAAAAATTTAAAAATTAGCCAGGCATGGGGGTGCACACCTGTGATCCCAGCTACTCAGGAGGCTGAGGTGGGAAGATGGTTTTAGCCCGAGAACTTGAGGCTGCAGTGAGCTGTGGTCACACCACTGCACTCCAGCCTGGGTGATAGCATGAGACTCCATCTCAAAAAAATAACTAAGTAAAAATAAAAGTGCTTGTGCAACTGAATTTGCACTTGCTCTTGCACTTATGCCTTCACCACGAGAATACAGTTGGCCCTCGTATCCATGGGTTCCACATTTGTAGATTCAACCAACCACAGATTGAAAATATAGTTAGGCCTATGATGGTTGCATCTGTACTGGGTACGTACAGATTTTTTTCTTGTCATTATTCCCTAAACAATACAGAATAACCACTATTTACATAGCATTACATTGTGTTAGGTATTGTAAGCAATCTGGAAACGATTTAAAATTTACAGGAGGATGTGCATAGGTTATAGGCAAATATGACACCATTTCATATAAGGGCCTTGAGCATCTGTAGATTTTGTTTTCTGTGGAGGTCCTGGAACCAGTTATTCATGAATACCCAGGGACAACTGTATACCCAAGCTAGTCTGCTGGAAGAATAGGAGAGAAAGGTGAAACAGAGTTTAGTTATTCTAGCTGATCACCACATGTGTGAGCCCCCCGCCAATAGCCAGCTACCCCCAGAGAGTGAGAGAGCTCAAAGGAGACTAGAGGAACTATCCAGATTAAATCTCCAACCCGCAGACTCAAGAGCTAAGTAAATGCTTATTGTTTTTTGTAACTGAGTTTTGGAGGTGGTTTGTTACACAGCATTACTGTGGCAATAGATAACTGATACATCTACCCTCCTCCTTTGCCAATATGCTGCATTTTCTGCACCTGTCAAAGGGTGACGAGACAACTAATTTTAGTGACTTCCTAGTGCTGGCATGAGAAGTAAATGCCAGAATTGGCCAGGTCTAGCATCGGAGCAGTTATAACCTAAAGGTGGATTTCTCGCTTCCTCCTTGAAGGTTACCCTCTTTTTTTTTTTTTTTTTCTGAGGCAGAGTTTCACTCTTGTTGCCCAGGCTAGAGTGCAATGTCACGATCTCAGCTCACCGCAACCTCTGCCTCCCAGATTCAAGCAATTCTCCTGCCTCAGCCTCCCTAGTGGCTGGGATTATAGGCATGTGCCACCAGGCCCAGCTAATTTTGTATTTTTAGTAGAGACAGGGTTTCTCCATGTTGGTCAGGCTGGTCTCGAACTCCCGACCTCAGGTGATCCACCCGCCTCGGCCTCTCAAAGTGCTGGGATTACAGGCGTGAGCCACTGCGCCCGGCCTTACCCTCTTTTTTAGTTTATTGGGAAAGAGAGCTATAGAGGGCACCTGTTTTCCATTCCCCCCAGTTCTGGTAGCAGTGTCTCAATTTTTCTTAAAGAAAAAGCCTTCTCTCATGCTCAGTCTATGTGTTCTGGGTGGACTTGCTCTACCCCTGACTGCTGTCGGCAAATGACCCAGACCTGGCCAATCATGTATGCCATCCCCTTGGCAAGATGGTCATGTGACAGGCCAAGCCAATGAGATCCAGATTTAAGAGCTTGAATGGAAAGTTTTCTTTTCCTTTGAGATGACTCTGAGGATATAGTTTAAGCTTAGAGGAGCCAAAGGGCGCCATGTGGAAAGAGCTTGCCTGAATTCAGCTAACACAGAGGAAAGCAGAGCCCAGCTATGGGAAGACACAGTCCCAATGACATGGTTAGAACCCCTAGATCCAGCCAGACCTGAAGTTGTACTTCCTTTGAACTTTTTAGTTATGTGAGTCAATCCATATTCTTTCTGCTTGCTTTGTTTTGTTTTGTTTCTGTTAAAATAATTTAAGGAAAGACTCTGTCGCTTGTAACTGAAAAAGTATTCATCTTGCATTCCTCCTCGGTCACCTTCCTGACTGCATGTTCCTTCTCATAATGGGCTTCTCTACAGTGCTCTTAGCCCCACTGTTGTGAAGAACCACTGTGCTTATCCCTGCTGGATAACACTTGGGATTCCCAAGCTAAGTCCACCTGATAAAGTGATACTACTTCCACACAGGCTATGGGAACAGGGAGAATATTGGCAGGTCTAGGCTAACCAGGCATCCTAGTTTGCCCTGGCCAGTTCTGGTTTATGCCTGTTGTCTCAGCTTATTTACTAATAGCAACCCTTTCACTATCTATAGTGTCATTGCTTGAGTAATCATTTATATAGTCAAACTTAGCAGGTCATACTTCCTTTTATTGTGTCATCCCTTTATTGTCCACATAAAGCTGACTGGCAGAGAACAAAGATAGCTGGGAAAACGTCAGCTATCCCATGTGCTCCTACAATATAACTTCATCTCTCTTCCTCAAGGGCTGCAATCTAATTCTCCTCCACTTGAATTTGGATGGACCTGCAACTGCTTCAACCTGTAGACCACTGTGAAAGTGATAAGGAGTAACTTCCTAGACTGAGGAAGTCTAGGAAAAGACAAAGTCGCTTCTACTTTTTTCATTAGATTGCTCATACTTGGATCCCTGAGCTGTTCTGTAAGAGGTCCAACTTCCCTGAGGTCGCCATGTTGTGAGGAAGCTAAGCCATGTTGAGAGGCCACGTGTAGCCACTCTGGTGGGCATCGGTGGCAGAAGGACTCTAAGATGCCTCCTTCCTTACCCTCATCTCCTGGTATTCACACCTTTGCATAATCCTCTCCTCTTAGTGAGGGTGAGACCGTAACTTGCTTCTAATCAGTGGAATACTGTGAAGGTGAGGGGATGTCCCTTTTGTTACTACGTTATATGAGATTATACCTCCCATCTGCCTAGTGGACTCTGCCTTGCCACTTTTGATGAAACAAGTGGCCATGTATTAGGAGTTCCACATGGCAAGGAACTGAGGACAGCCTCTGTCCAACAGGCAACCAGGAACCTACCTCAGTCCAGCAACCCAAAAGGAACTGAATTCTGCCAACAACTATGTAAGTGAGCTTAGAAGCATATTCTTCTCCAGTTGAGCCTTTGATGAAACACTAGCCCTTGATTGTAACCTCATGAGCAGAGTCCTGCCCATCCAAAAAAGTCCTGCCGATCCCCCATTATGTGGGATAATAAATGTGTATTGTTCTAAACCATCGTTTGTGATAATTTGCTACTAATTAGAGAACTAATTCACAGTCTTAGTCTTTGAGTCCTCCCTGCTAAGGTACCAGACATGTGAGTGAAGAGATGCCAGATCATTCTAGTCCCCAGCTTTTGACTCACCTCCCAGCCATTAAGTCCCCTGGTCCCAAACATTGTGGAACAAAGACAAGTCAGCTTCTCCATACCCTGTCCAAATTCCTGGCCACAGAATTCAGAAGCATAATAAAATGGTTATTATTTAAAGTCACTATATTTTGGGGTAGTTTTTAAGATAGCTATAAAGAATGAACCATTAAGTCTCTTTTTTGTTTGTTTGTTTTGTTTTGAGATGGAGTTTCACTCTTGTTGCCCAGGCTGGAGTGCAATGGTGCAGTCTCCACTCACTGCAACCTCTGCCTCCTGGGTTCAAGTGATTCTCCTGCCTCAGTCTCCCAAATAGCTGGGATTACAGGTGCCTGCCACCAGGGCCAGGTAATTTTTTTTTTTTTTTTTGGTATTTTTAGTAGAGACAGGGTTTCACCATGTTGGCCAGGCTGGTCTCAGACTTCTGACCTCAGGTGATCTGCCCACCTCGGCCTCCCAAAGTGCTGTCTCAATTTAAAACTGTACATTAAATATGACCTTTTCATGATCCATGACATAAATGACCCCCCAGTAGCTAACATCACAGCTGGGTCTTCAGGTCCTTAAGAGCGTCCAGGCAGTTTCCACGGACCTTTTGTCAACTATTGTGCCATGGGTGTAGCCTTGCCCCTGGTTGCCCACCAACAGTAAATTTCTTAGCAATTTAGAGCTCCTATTAAAGATTTCATGTTATTTTGCTTATATGGATTTAATTGAGTTCTAGACAATTTCTCTTTCCATTATTTGGGTACATGGGGATGGTTATGTTCTTCCAGTTTTACTCAATTCAAATCTCTACCTTCTACCTGTTCCCAAAAGGCTCTGGTTAAGGACCTATGTCTATCGGGGAGAAGGACAGGAGGGATGGAGGGAGAAAAGCGTGGTCAGGGAATTCAGCAGGAGGATAGAGGTTAAGCTTTTGTTCAAATCGCACAATCTCATTTTTTTCTCTGAGATAGCAGAGACTCTTACTCAGGAGAAAGCACATCTCTGCACACACATGTACACACACACACACACACACTCCTTGTGCCTTCCCTACCATAGCAGGGCCATGAGATTTTGACTTGCATCTGTTACTTTTAAAAACAATGGAGTCTGGTGTGGTGGCTCATGCCTGTAATCCCAACACTTTGGGAGGCCAAGGCAGTCGGATCACCTGAGGTCAGGAGTTGGAGACCAGCCTAGCCAACATGGTGAAACCCCGTCTCTACCAAAAATACAAAAATTAGCTGGGTGTGGTGGCATGTGCCTGCAATCCCAGCTACTTGGGAGGCTGAGGCAGGAGAATCACTTGGACCCGGGAAGTGGAGGTTGCAGTGAGCTGAGATCACTGCCCTCCAGCCTTGTCAACACAGCGAGACTCTGTTTCAAACAATAATAATAATAATGATAATAATAATCATGCAATACAGTCATGGCTTTGGAGATTCTTCAAAGAAATAAATATTTTTAGCTGAGATTTTTCAAGTAATTGGGGATTACCTCTCTAAGTATCAAAACTTTTATTTTAATAATTTGGAATGGATATCTTTCTGAAATGTAGTGTACCCTTCCCTGCCTCTTAAAGAAAGGATAACATTATTCCCCTTGCCTTTCCTGAAATCTCACATTGAGCACTGCCCCCAAACATATTAAGATGAATTAACTGAGCCCAGGATATTGATACAATAGCTTGGGGTTTCAAAAGGAACACATTGTCTTTCCCCAGATATTTTAGAGCTGTTGAGTATGCATTCAGTTCTTCAGAAGTCAATGTTTGACTATATGAAATGAGAAACAGTCCCTCCATGATGCAAATATATCCTTCCTACCAAAAGACAAATGTAATCCAGACGTCCCCCAGGCTTGATCAGCCTGTGGGTAGAAATGAGGTCACACTTTATTTATTTATTTAACAAATACTTACCTAGGGCTTGCACTGAGCCATTCCAAGTGCATTAAGATCAACTGATGTTTGACCAAGATGCCAAGAACACACAATGGGGAAAGGACAGTCTCTTCAACAAGAGACACTCAGGAAAATGGATATCCACATACATAAGGACATGAGACCCTTATCTCACACCGTATGCAAAAATCAACTCAAAATAGATTAAACATTTAAAAGTGGACCTGAAACTGTAAGACTACTAGAAGAAAACAAGAAACATTCCATGGCATTGGTCTGGATAATAATTTTGGGGGGATATGAAACCAAAAGCATATGCAACAAAAGCAAAAATAGACAAATGGGATGACATCAAACTCCAAAGTTCCTGCACAGCAAAGGAAACAATCATCAGAATGAAGAGATAACCTAAAAAACAAGAGAAAATATTTACAAACCAAACATCTAATGAGGGGTTAGTACCCCAGATATGTAAGGAACTCAAGTAACTCAATAGCTATAAAATAAATAACCCTATTAAAAAATGAGCAAAGGGGCTGGGTGCAGTGGCTCACACCTGTAATGCCAGCACTTTGGGAGGCTGAGGAGGGCAGATCACGAGGTCAGGACATCGAGACCATCCTGGCCAACACAGTGAAAACCTGTCTCTACTAAAAATAAAAAAAATTAGCCAGGTGTGGTGGCACACGCCTGTAGTCCCAGCTACTCGGGAGGCTGAGGCAGGAGAATCGCTTGAACCGGGGAGGTGGAAGTTGCAATGAGCCAAGATCACGCCACTGCACTCCAGCCTGGGCGCCAGAGCAAGACTCTGTCTTGAAAAAAAAAAAAAAAAAAAAAGAGCAAAGGACCTAGACATTTCTCAAAAGAAGACCAACAAATGGGCAACAGGTCCATGAAAAAATACTTGACATCACTAATCACCAGGGAAATGCAAGTTAAAACCAGAATGAGATATCACCTCACACTTATTAGAATGGCTACTATAAAAACAAAAATGAAAGATAAGTGCTGGTGAGAACGTGGAGAAAAAGAAACCCTGGCACACTGTTGGTGGGAATGTAAATTAGTACAGCCATTATGGAAAACAGTATGCATATTTCTCAAAAAATTAATAACAGAACTATCATATGATCCAGGAATCCCACAACTGGATATAGATCCAAAGGAAATGAAATTAGTATGTCAAAGAGGTATCTGCACTGCCATGTTCACTGCCGCATTATCCATAATAACCAAGATATGGAATCAACCTAACTGTCCATCAGCAACTGAACGGATAAAGAAAATGTGGTAAGAAAATCACCAAGAGAGTAGATTTTAAGTATTCTTACCACAAAAAAGCAGGTGAGATAATGCATACATTAAATAGCTCAATTTAGCCACTCTACATCATTTCAAAACATCATGCTGTATACCATAACTACATATACGTGTCGTTAAAAATAAATTAAAAAATTTTTAAATCTAATCCTCCTAACAACCTTATGACGTAGGTATTATTTGTTATCTATCTGTTTTACAAAGGAGGAAACGGAGGTCCAAAAGGTAAAGTAACTTGCTCAAGAACGTGAAGCTCATAAATGAATCTGGGTTTTGGACCCAGGAGCCCAACTCTGGAGCCTGTACTTATGTTTACTTTACTCTGCTGAATCTCACTGATGTGGATCCCCTACGTGCACAGTGGAAGTGTTTGAGTCGCCTTAGTAAGGTTCCCTCCTTCTCTGTTTATCACTATTTCCCAAGTCCCTGGGAGGTGTCGCACAAGGGCTGTGTTCCCTTGGATTCTGCTCCAGAAACACAGGTCTGCCACTGCATATTCTAGGCCACTAACTATTATCACAACAATGCTATACAACAAACAACCCCAAAACTCAGTGGCTTCAAATAATGAGCAAGAATTTGATTCACGAGTCCATAGATCTGTGGACATGTTCTTTCTGTCTTAGCAGGGATTGCTTCGTGTCTGGGCTTGGCTGGTTCTTAGCTAATCTAGGTTGACCGGGACAAGCAGGGCCACTTGATTCTGGTCCACATGTCTCTCATCCTCCAGCAGCCTAGCACAGGCACCTGCACTTGGTAATGGCCGACGAACAAAAGTAGACAAGCTCAATTGTGCAGACATTTTTCAAGTCTCTGTTTAAATCACATTTGCTAGCATCCCGTTGGTGAAGACAAGTCCCATAGCTGACCCTGAGCCAGATTGGTAGAATATGCACAATTACATGGTATCAGGCGTGAATACGGGAAGGGATAAAGAACTGCGACCACTAATGTGTTCAATCTACCATACTCATCACTGATTTTCATTCTTCTCAAAAAATACGAGAATAAAATTAAATTTCAAAATAAGAAATCATTTAGATAAAGCTGCCAAGATTCTATAAATTAAAACTGTGCTCTGAGACATGGTAATGAAGAAACCCAAATAAGGGGCAATATACACAAATGGTTTCTTTATAAAAGGAAAACAGCAGCATTCCGCTGTATCAGTAGGAAATGAAACTGAGAATTCAGAACTCAGCCTGCTGATGTGCCAGGGAGGCCCCACATTCTAGTGGCAAAGTGGCAGTCAGCAGGGTAGCCATTGTGTGGGCCTAGTGTCTGAGCAATAATGTTAGCACAGAAGTCACATCAGAGCAGGCCGCCAGCAAAACTGACTCAGTTAGCAACTTCTTAGCATATCAATGTCTCATTTTGTTTCTCTGGCAAAAACCTCAAATGTTGGATTGCCTGATTCAAAATTGGCCCCTAGGCAACCTCAGTTTTTCCAGGAGAGTACAGTGAATATCTGTTTATTCCCATTCCTGGAAAGCAGGAACTGTCATTTTCTGGGCTCACACAGCCTGCACACATAGCCTGGTTATAACTTTTTCTCTGAGAAATGGGGGAGCCCTGTTAAGACAGCCAAGCTGGTCTCTAGACCATGAATCTCTCTAGCGATCCATGGCCCATTGCTTCTACTGCATGAATCACTGGATATATCAACCTCCCTGAGATGGTAAAGGTCAAGACCTGTGGATAAATGTTGAAAAATCAGAAAAGCCTCAGTAGACAGTAAAATTTACCAAAACCAAAACCAAAACCAAAACACCAAATAAAAAAAATGAGCCAAAGATCCTGGAGTACTCTGCTTTTCATTACAGGGACATCATGATGTTTATAATGGCAGCTCATTGCCTTAAAATAGGACTTCAATGGAGGAACAGGTGATTCAGGGATCCCTGGGCCCCTTCCCAGAGTGTGTCAGAGTTGGGAGGAATCTTTTCAATCCTTTGAATCTGTTTTGAGCATTTGCCATATACCAGGTGCTTCATAAACAATATCTCACTTAACTCCTAAAGAATCCCCTACAAGTTAGAGCTGTATACATCCCCATTTTACACATAAGGAAACGGAGGCACGAAGCTTCTGTGAAGAAAGTTGCCCAAGTCATACTCCAGAACTGGCTCTCTGAGACATGACTCTGTGAAGCTACCCATTTAGGGGTGCCCTTCAGACACCACCAAGCCCAGTGGCCTTCAAATTAGGGGGCTCATCCACAGGGGATACAATTTGCAAGGTAGAGTCACCACACACAGTTTTTTAAGATACTCCATTTCTAGATTCTCAGTTTCCGTGTGTACAATTTCCTAAAACTTACCTGCCTGAGGCCAGGTGCGGTGGCTCATGCCTATAAACCCGCACTTTGGGACGGTGACGCAAGCAGATCACCTGAGCTTAGGAGTTCAAGACCAACCCGGCCAACATTGTGAAACCCTGTCTCTACTAAAAATACAAAAATTAGCCGGGTGTGATCTTATACCACTTAGAATGGCAATTTTTTTTTTTTTTTTTTTTTTTTTTTTTTTTTTGAGACGGAGTCTCGCTCTGTCGCCCAGGCTGGAGTGCAGTAGCACGATCTCAGCTCACTGCAAGCTCCGCCTCCCGGGTTCACGCCATTCTCCTGCCTCAGCCTCCTGAGTAGCTGGGACTACAGGCGCCTGCCACCACGCCCGGCTAATTTTTTGTAGTTTTAGTAGAGATAGGGTTTCACTGTGTTAGCCAGGATGGTCTCGATCTCTGACCTCGTGATCCGCCCGCCTCGGCCTCCCAAAGTGTTGGGATTACAGGTGTAAGCCACCGCATCCGGCCTAGAATGGCAATTATTAAAAAGTCAGGAAACAACAGATGCTGGAGAGGTTGCGGAGAAATAAGAATGCTTTTACACTGTTGGTGGGAGTGTAAATTCATTCAACCATTGTGGAAGACAGTGTGGTGATTCCTCAAGGATCTAGAACCAGAAATACCATCTGACCCAGCAATCCCATTACTGGGTATACACCCAAAGGATTATAAATCATTTTACTATAAAGACATATGCACATGTATGTTTACTGCAGCACTATTTACAATAGCAAGGACTTGGAACCAACCCAATGTCCATCAATGATAGACTGGATAAAGAAAATGTGGCACATATATGCCATGGAATACTATGCAGCCATAAAAAATGATGAGTTCATGTCCTTTGCCGGAACATGAAGCTGGAAGCCATCAGTCTCAGCAAGGTAACACAAGAAGAGAAAACCAAACACTGCATGTTCTCACTCATAAGTGGGAGTTGAACAATGAGAACACATGGACACAGGGAGGGGAACATTACACATTGGGACCTGTGAGGGGGTGGGGGGCTAGGGGAGGGGAAGCATTAGGACAAATACCTAATGCATGCGGGGCTTGAAACCTAGATGATGGGTTGATAGGTGCAGCAAACCACCATGGCATATGTATACTTATGTAGCAAACCTGCACGTTCTGCACATGTATCCCAGAACTTAAAGTAAGAAGAAAAAAAAAAAATAGCGGGGTATGGTGTCATGTGCCTGTAATCCCAGCTACTCAGGAAGCTGAGGCAGGAGAATTGCTTGAACCCAGGAGGCAGAGGATGCAGTGAACCAATATCGTGCCATTGCACTCCAGCCTGGGCGATAGAGCAAGACTGTGTCTCAAAACACAAACACACACACACACACAAACATACACACACAGACATGCAAAACAACAACAACAACAACAACAAAAACTGACCTACCTGATAACTCCCATGAGAAGATGTGAACCTGGATTTCCTTTTTCACTTTCCCTTTCTCAGCTACCCTTCTCCCCTTTGAAACAGTAAAGGTGTATCTCTTATCCATCCCAAACCTTACCATGAGACATTGCCTGGAGAGGAAAAAAACCTGAGTTGGGGGTAGAGGGAGAGAGAGCACCAAACAGAGGGCTGAGGGCAAATGTTGGAAAGTAAACGTTCTTTTAGTCAAGACTCCCCAGACCCTTCCCCAGTCATATCAGTGAGAGATGAATTCCCATTAAGTTTACTTTTTCTGTTTAACAATTATCTAAATTTTAATCAGTTGTATCCCAAAATTTACAGCATTGATATCTCAATTCAGAAAAATGTTTAACCCTTAAAGCCTTATTATCCCAGGAAATACAAAAATTCTGAAATTTTTGCCTATAAACATGTTTTTGATTTAGATACTATGACATGATGATCCATATGAGACTTAGCAGCGGGAAAAAATATGACATTCCTATAAAATTCTATGGGGGAAGTAGAATGGAAATAATGATTTAAAGGAGAAAGAGGAACATTGTAAAATTTCTAACTGTTAAAGGAGAGTGTGTTCATCAATTTTTCAATGGATGATGGTGGGTATAAAATTACTGTGATATTTAAATTCCATGGGATATATTTAAAGGAGTGATGTTAGCAGTTTAATTTTAAACATTAATATTTGCAATACACAGGATGTTACACCCTTTACAACTATTTAAAACCATGATGAAAAATTTTAAAAATAATTGATTATGTATTTTTTCAGAATGCATTTGGTGGCACATGAGCAAAAAACTGTGCAAAAGCCTCTGGTTTTGTACAACTGCTTTTTTTTTTTTTTTTTTCAGATGGAGTCTCACTCTGTCACACGGGCTGGAGTGCAGTGGCATGATCTCAGCTCACTGCAGCCCCCACCTCCCTGGTTCAAGTGATTCTCCTGCCTCAGCCTCCTGAGTAGCTGGGACTACAGGTGTGTGTCTCCACACCCAGCTAATTTTTGTAGTTTTAGTAGAGATGGGGTTTCACCATGTTGACCAGGCTGGTCTCGAACTCCTGAGCTCAGGTGATCTGCCCACCTCGGCCTCTCAGAGTGCTGGGTTATAGGCATGAGCCACCACACCTGGCCCAGCTGCTCTTTTTACAGATGAGCAATTTTAAAGTTGGAGAGAAGAAATAACTTACTCAAGGCCGTATGGCAAAATAGTACCTGAGCTAAGACCAAAGCTGGTCTCAGGATACCCTCACAGGCCCTCTTCTTTTTCTTTTTCATTTTATTCCAAATGCTAGCTTGCTGTATCAGCCTGAGTCTAGAAGGTCCCAGAACTCAAATGGGATGAAAGGCTTGCAAGTTCATCAAGTGTTTATTTACAGACCTGAGAGCAGGACTAGGGCAAAGCAACAGAGGTGGATCAAGCACCAGGGACTAGCAAAAATGCAAAGCCATTTCCACCCCTGGGCCAGAACAGGTAGAGGGAAAGAGCCCTTACCTGGACCTGATGAGACCTGTAGCTATAGGAGAAGGTCCCCAACAGGACCTGTGTCTTTAAGGGAGGCACCAGGGCACTGCCAAACCACAGCTAGCTGCAAGAGAGCTAGGGGAGCAAATCCACCAACCTCTCTCTCCTCTTATGCTCTTTTCCTGCTGGTACCTCCATTGGTCAAATCAATCAGAAGCCAAAGGGCAGGGGAGCTAATTGTTACAGTCCTTAGAGGTCACCTCTTTGGGCACAGAGTAAGGCAGAGAAGGGCAGAGAGTCTAGAGGGGCAACCAGAGAATGTCCACCACACATTCCATTTTGAACTTGCCATTTGTACTTAAACAAAAAGAATAAGTTTCCCAGTCAAAAACAAAATCGCAGCAAAACAAAGAAATCTGCCCTCAGAAGAATCAGAAAGCCCATATTTATGAAGCAGGAGGAATTTCAGAGCAGTTTGGAAGGATTTTTATTTTTCATTTTGTAACTACGATATACAGATATCTACTTATTTTAATACTATAATATTTTGTCATCTCCTTTCATTGAAAACTGATCTTCAATTTTGCAAAAATTGCCTGATTAAATCCTCACTCATGAATGCTTCAATAGGCTGCTACAAACTACAACTAAAACCCAGGAGTTGAGGGAAAGTCCCTGAGAAAAAGCAATGTTAATGGACACTTTGAACAGAAATATATTACCAAAGAGAATAATGTAAATTATTAATAGCCATATACTAAAGACAGATTAATCCAGCTAGAATTAGATTGTTAGAATGTATGCAATTGCCATAATCAAAAATGCTTTCACACTTAAATCACTTTTCTAGACAACCTGTGTTCATGTTATAGAAAGAGCAGCACCCTCTAGGGGCAGGGAGTGCCAATGGTCTATTGCCCTTTGACTTGTGCTTTTTCCTCATACCAGTAAGTGCATGATGCAGGTGGGGTGGAGGAGGGAGGAGGAGTATTTTTATCCCCAGTGCTCTTCCAAAAGAAGGCAAGTGGGTGATGCACAAAGACCCTCAGCTGGGAAATGGAAGACCCAGGTTCCTATTCTGACATGGTTGTTGATTCGTTTTACATTCTTGGTTAATGTTCTTTTCTCCAAACTCAAGTTTTCTCTTTGTAAATATTTATCTCCAGTATCTCTTATACTTCAATTGCTTCAGCTCTAAAACTAGAAAAAACAAGAACAAAAATGTTATGGAGTTGTCTTGGGTACTAGGTAATACTTGTGAAAAACACTTTGTAAATTGTCAGATGCTAAAGCAACATAAGGGAGGCCACATGGCACAGTAAGAACACATGACCAGGGATAGTTAACTTGCATATAAAATTATAGCTTGAAATTTCAGACTTCTGGCTATGGTCTAGTAAGGAGACCAGCAATATTTTCCCGAAAAAATACCCATAAAGCTGGACAAAATTGATAAAACAACCCTTTTACTCCTCTTGAAATCAACTAAAGGCACAAAATAATTCCAGAAGCATTTATGTTTGAAAAACTATTGAACTTTGGGTAAGAACAGTGGAAGTGTGATGCCTTTACCTGGGGCTGATCCTAACTTCTACCTTCTTCCCAGCTTAGTTGGTGCTGAGATTCTGCCAGGACATGGCAGGCCCATGAGGACAGACAGCTACACTTATTCAGTTTGGAGCAACAGATACCCATATCCAGCAGCACTGGTGAAAGTGATTATCCTGGCATCAAGTGAGGAGGGAGGGCCAATGGCTCTACTTGTCTGATATTACAGTCATGGTTAAGGCAAGCATATTTCTGGCTGAGGGTGCACATATGAGCAGCAGAGACCGAAGACAGTACAAACAATATACACAATTCTGGCTGACCCTGAGGCTGGACACATGTGCATAGGAGACCCAGAAGGGCCTAGCTGAAATTAAAATGCTGGAGTAGACTTAACAGTGGCCTGAACTTTGAATCTATTCCCTTACCCACACACAAATTTCAGCACAAGACAAAATCCTTACTTGCTTGAGGCACTTCAGCACAACCTATGTCCAATCATTGGCTGACTAGTGGGCTACATAGACACAGGGATGAGCCTTAAGAAGTCAGTCTTAAAGACAAAAACAAGAATTAAATCTGGGCAGAGATATCAGCAGCTCCATATCACTAGGGAGATAGATTTAACTCAGGTAGGTTACTAAACAATGAACAAATTTTAAAAAGAACAAACCTTCACGGTGGAAATATAGAATCTAGAGTTGCTACAATATAAAACTAGAATCTTCAGTTTTCAAAAACACCACCAACAAAAATGAGACATGCAAAGAAAGAAAATATGATTCAGGGTAAAGAAAAAGGGGAAATGACAGAAACTCCCTACGAGTGATTCTAGGTATTTGATTTATCAGACAGACATCAAAGCAGCTATTTAAATATGTTCAAAGGGCTAAAAAAAAAAAATCACATTTAAAAAATTAAAGGAAAGTATGGAAACATTGAATTAACAAATAGAGAATCTCAATAAACAGATAGGAATTATTGAAAAGAATCAAAGAGAAATGCTGGGGTTGAAGGTATAATAACTGAAATGAGAAATTCACCTAGAGGACCTTAACAGAGGATTCAAGATGGCAAAAGAATCCATCAGTGAACTTGAAGATAAAAATTGAAGAAAAATGAATAGAGCCTTAAAGACTTTTGGGACATCAAGTATATAAACACACATACAGTGGGAGTCCCAGAATGAGAGGAGAGAAGAAAAAGGAAGAAAAAATTTGTAGAAATAATGGTAGAGGAGCGGGCGGCCGGCGTGGCTGGGCGCGGTCAGGCTGCGGATCAGGCCCTGGCCTGCGCGCTGTGCAGCCGCCTGCTCTCCTTCCTGCTACAGATGTACGCGCTGCTGTCTGCCGCGCCGACGCCTTCCACCGTGGCATCTTCCTCTTCTACTGCCGTGAGCCGCCGTGCTGTGCCGGCCTGCGAGTTTTTAGGAATCAGCTACCCAGGAAAAATTATTTTTACTCATATGAGCCACCTTCTGAGAATCCTTCCCCAGAAACAGGACAATCAGTGTGTCTCCAACTTAAGTCTAGTGCTGGTCTCTGCAGAGTTTGTGGCTGTTTAGGCCCCAAAACATGCTCCAGATGCCACAAAGCGTATTACTGCAGCAAGGAGCATCAGAGCCTAGACCAGAAATTGACATATAAACAGGCTTGTACACAATCAGATCATTTGGACCACATAATTCCAGACCACGACTTCCTTTTTCCAGAATTTGCAATTGTAATAGAAGCAAAAGATGAGATTACACCTGAAGTTGTGGAAAAGGAAGATTACTCGGAGATTATAGGGAGCATGGGTGATGCACTTGACGAAGAACTGGATTCCATGGCAAAACATGAATCCAGGGAAGATAACATTTTTCAGAAGTTCAAAACTCAGATAGCCTTTGAACCGGAACAGATTCTCAGATATGGCAGAGGTATTGCCCCCATCTGGATTTCAGGTGAAAATATTCCTCAAGAAAAGGATATTCCAGAGAATATCCTTTGTGATGCCAAGAGAATGTTTGAATTCCAGGTTATGCCTCAGCTCCTAAACTACCTGAAGGCTGGCAGACTGGGCAAGAGCATTGACTGGGGCATCCTGGATATCTTCACCTGGGCTGAGAGCTGCAGCTTGGGTACTGGCTCTACAGAATAATTTGTGTGGAAGCAGGATGTAACAGATACACTGTAAAGGCATCTTAAAGCCTTAAAAAACGTTAATAATCTTTTATACCTTGCAATTCAATTTCTGGGACTTCATCCTAAGGAAACACTTATACCAAAAATAGAGGTGCAGAGATGTCGAAGCATTGCTTACAGTGTCTACATATTAGTGAAGCAAAAGTATCCAGTGACAAGGAATTAAATAAATTTTGGTACATCCGCAGTGGAAGTCTACACAGTCTTAATTACACACACCTATATTGACAGCCGAGATACCATTATAGGTGGTATTCACGGTATGACCCTATTCTTGTAAAAATATTTGTATATGTATATGTGCATAGAAATAAATCTGCAAAGATGAGAAAAAAGAAATAATGATAGAAAACTGCAACTTCGAGAAAAAAAATTAAGATAGCACAGAGGCACAACAAACTTCAAGTAAGATAAATACAAAAAGATCCACACCTAAACATAACATAGTCAAAGTGTTCAAAGACAAAGAAAATCTTAAAAGCAGAAAGAGAAAAATGATTCATTATGTACAGGAAAGTACAGCACTTTTAATTCCTGATTTTTCATCTAAAATAATGAAGACCAATAGGACATATTAAAAATACTGGGAAAAAAGGCCGGGCACGGTGGCTAACACCTATAATCCCAGCACTATGGGAGGCCAAGGCCAGCAGATCACAGGGTCAGGAGTTCCACACCAGCCTGACCAACATGGGGAAACCCCGTCTCCACTAAAACTACAAAAATTAGCCGGGCATGGTGGCGCACACCTGTAATCCCAGCTACTCAGGAGGCTGAGGCAGGAGAATGACTTGAACCCGGGAGGCGGAGGTTGCAGTGAGCTGAGATCATGCCACTGCACTCCAGCCTGGGCAACAGAGTGAGGCTCTGTCTAAAAAAAACAAAAAACAAAACAAACAAACAAAAAAAACTGAGAAAAAAATAACTACTATTCTATATTAAGCAAAACTGTCCTTCATAAATGAAAGCTAAATAAAGCTATTCCCAGATAAATAATAAATAGGCTGAGATAATTTGTGGCTAGAAGATCTGCTTTACAAGATACTATAAACAGTCCTTTGGGCCAAAAGGAATTGACACCAGGTTGTAATTTTAATCCACAGGAAAAAATGAAAACTACCAGAAATAGTAAATACATAAGTTAATTTAAGAGAGTCTTATATTAACCTGTAAATGCTATAAGAAAATATAGCACCATATGGCACTCACACTATATATTTTTGTTTCATTCTCTTACCTTCTTAAAAAGATAAAAGATTTCATAAAACAATAATATTATCATTGTATTATTAGGTTTATAACCAGATAATATAGATGTGTGTATATAAAATGTATATACGTGTATATATAAAATGTATATATGTGTGTATATATAAGTATGTGTGTATGTGAATGTCTGTGTGTGTGCGTATGTATATATACACATGCATACACATACATATCAGCACAAAGGAGGAAAAGAAGGAATGGGGCTATACAGAAGCAAAGTTTCTATATTTTACTAGAATGGAGTTAGTATTATGAAGTACATAGTGGTGAGTTAACATGCATATTATAATCCTAGAGCTACCAGCAAGAAAATAACTAAGGAATATGTAGGTGTTAAATGGTATACAAAAATATTTAATACAAAATGAGGAAGTAAAGAAGAAACAGAATAAAAAGATAGAAGATATATAGAAAAAAATATGAAATGGCAAATATAAATCCAACCTATCAACAATTACATTAGAAGTGAATGGTCTAATTATCCCAATCAAAAGGAAGAGATGGTCAGATTCTATTTTTAAAAAAGCACAATTCAACTACATGCTCTGTATAAAAGACACACCTTAGATTCAAAGACACAGATAATTTAAAATATAGAGGATAGAAAACAGATATGCTGGCAGGGCGCAGTGGCTCACGCCTATAATCCCAGAACTTTGGGAGGCTGAGGTGGACAGACCACCTGAGGTCAGGCGTTTGAGACCAGCATGACCAACATGGAGAAACCCCGTCTCTATAAAAATATAAAAATTAGCCAGGCATGGTGGTGCATGCCTGTAATCCCATCTACTTGGGAGACAGAGGCAGGAAAACCGCTTGAACCCCGGAGGTGGAGGTTGTAGTGAGCCGAGATCACGCCACTGCACTCCAGCCTGGGCAACAGAGTGAGACTTCATCTAAGAAGAAAAGAAAAGAAAAGAAAAAAGATATGCCCTGCAAGCAGTGACCAAAAGAGAGCTAGAGTGGCCATAATAACATCACAAAAATAGACTTTGAGACAAGAAATAAGCTGAGCATCGTGGCATGCACCCGTAGTCCTAGCTACTCATGAGGCTGAGGCAGAAGAATCACTCGGGCCCAGGAGTTTGAGGTTACAGTAAGCTATGACCATGCCACTGCACTCCAGCCTGGGCAACGGCGAGACCTTGTGTCTAACAACAACAACAACAACAACAACAAGAAATAGTACTACAGACAAAGAGGGATATTTCATAATAATATAAGAGCAAATACACAAGGGAAATATAACACTTATATGTGTACCTTATAACACGGGCTCAAAAATGCATGAAATAAAAACTAAGAATTGAAAAGAAAAACACAATTCAATAACAATAACTGGAGAATACATACCGTGCAAGCTTCAGCCTACACACTTGGGAACCCTCACTGCATCCCCATCTTTTAATCACATCTTAAAACCCCAACTCAGTCTTCTTTGCTTGCTCTCTTAAGCAGTTTTTTTTGGTGAGGGGGTTGGAGCAGGGGTGGGACCACTGTGAGAACCTTTCCTCATCTCTCCAGAAAACTCCATTTTGTGAGCAATAAACCTTTTCCTACTCTCATTACGGCATCATCAGACTCAAGCCCCAAACCAAAGTTTGGGTGGCAGGCCCATGCCACATCTGTGAGGTGACTACAGTTGGAGCTGTCAGTACAATGTCTAGATAATGACCACCATCACTAGGGTTTTTTCTTCTCTTGCTTTGGCTTACCACCGACTCAGCTGTCTGCCATGTTGAGCTGTTGCTTGCTGGCTGGTACTCTTTGAGTTATGTTGTTGTCTCCTGGCAAGCTTGCACTTTGAGCTGTGCTTTGTTGTGTTGCTTTGCTGAGTTCTACCGAGCCTCTGTTATGGATTTAATGGATGGAAATCAAAAGTTCCAATAATTTGTGTCTAGAGACAGAAATATGGGATTAGGGATATCCTTAGAGTGGCCCTGGGTTTGAGGGTGTTCACAACAGTAGGAATTACACAGCACTATCAACCAACTTGAAGCAATTAATATCTATAGAACACTCTGCCCAAGAACAGCAGAATTCACATTCTTTTTGAACACACATGAAACATTTTTCAAAACAGACCATAGAACAAGTCTCAATAAGGTTAAGAAGATTGAAATCATACAAAATATGTTTTCTCTCATAATAGAATTAAATTAGAAATGAACAATAGAGGAAGATTTAGGAAATTAAACATTTCTAAATAACAAATTGGTTAAAGAAGAAATCACAAGGGCAGTTGGAAAATATCTGTAACTTATTGAAAATGAAAGCATAATATACCAAAATTTATCAGATGCAGCTAAAAAAGTGCTTAGAGAGAAATTTAATACTTTGAATGCCTATAACAGGTATGAAATTGAAGGGAATAAGGAGTGCATTACTAAGGCCTCACATTGTGATTATATAAATAACCTAAACTTTGATCCTAAAAAACTAAGAAGAGTAAATAAACACCAAACAAGCAGGAAAAAACAACATAACAAAGATCAGATAAAATATTAATAACATTTAGCTAGATTGACCAAGAACAAAAGAGAGAAGGCACAAATTACTAAAATCAAGAATGAAAGGGGAGCCATTATTAGCGTCTTAACATAAATAAAAAAGGTTATAAAGGAATATTATGAACACTTGGTGTCAGTCATAATGTAATTAAATGAAAATTTTTGCCAAAAGGAGAGGTCAGACCCAGATGACTTCACTGGTGAATTTTATCACATATTAAAGAAGAAATAATATCAATTTTTCACAAACTCTTAAAAAATATAGAAAAGAACACTTCTTAGCCCATTCAATAATAGTAATATTATCCTGAAACCAAAACCAGACAGAGATATCACAAGAAAACTACAGACTACTATCTCTTATGAATGTAGATGCAAAACTCCTCAACAAAATACTAGCAAAGTGAATTTAGCAGCATATTCAAAGGATCATACATCATGACCACATCAGCTTTGTCACAAGAACACAAAGTTGGTTCAGCAAATGAAAATCAGTTAATGTAATACACCATATTAATAAAATAAAAAGAAAAATACTATATAATCATCTCAATAGACTCAGAAAAAACACTGGACAAAATCCAACAACTAGCATTATTGATAAAATCCCAAGAAATTAGGAAGAGAGAGGTATCTATAAAATAGCCACAGCTACCATCATACTTAATGGTGAAAGAATGAATGCGTTACTGTTAAGATCAAGAACAAGGGAAGGATATCTGCTTTCATCATTTCTATTTACCATTGTACAGGAAGTTTTCACCAATGCAATAAGGTAAACAAAGTCACGCAAATTGGAAAGGAAAAAGTAAAATTGCCTTTATTCAGAGATGACATGAACCTTTACGTATAAAATGCCTCAAGGAATCCACAGAAAAACTACTAGCAGTGAAAATACAAGAAGAATGTATAAAAATGAATTGTATTTTCATGTGTTAACAACACGCAACTCAATTAAATTATTCCATTCACAATAAAACAACAAAAGAATAAAAAACATCCCAGCCTGGTGCAGTGGTATACACCTATAGTATCAGCTACCTGAAAGCCTGAGGTGGTGGGATGATTTGAGCCCAGGAGCTTGAGACCAGCCTGCACAGCATAGGGAGCCCCTGTCTCTATTTAAAACAAACAAACATTTCATTCATAATAAAATAAAATAAAGAATAAACTATATTACATTTAACAAATGAAGTGCTAGACATGTATACTAACAACTGCAGAACACTGCTGGCAGAAATTAAAGAAGATCTAAATAAATTAAAAGACATCCTATGTTCATGGATTGGAAAACTCAGTATTGCCATCATGGCAATTCTCCCAAAATGGATCCATAAACTCATTCTTTTTCTGAGGAATTTGCTTAAAACCTTTGAATCTTCTTCCTTATCTACAAAATGAACATAATAATCTCTTTCTCACGTGGTCATTGTGAGGATTCATTGAGAAAAATATATGTCCAATGATTAGCATGATATCTGGCACAGAGTAAGGGCTGGTTAAATGAGAGGAGAAAGAAAGGGATATCTAGATGTTACTTCCAATGGAAACATGAGCTATTTTAAGAGTTGTCTGCACTTCTGGGTTAAAATCTAATTTCACAGAGCTGATGTTAATTTGTGCAACCAAGTTAAAGTTACACCAACTGGCTTAGAAATTTGCGTCTGAGATAAAGGAATTATTCAAGGACACCGTTTTTGTGACATACATGAAAACTTGAGTTCCATGATGCTGAATTCTTTTCCAGGAATATTCATTTGTTCAACAGCATCTATTTAGCACTTACTGTGTATCAGAATCTGGAAGTATAGCAGTGAAAAAGAAAATTTTCCATCATGGAGCTTACATTCGGAGAGGGAGATAGATGATAAACAGATAAATAAGTATAAAAACAAACATTGTGCCACATGTCAAGTGCTATATAGAAACAGAAAGCAGGGTGAAGACCCAAAGAGACATGAAGTCCTGTTTTGGCCAAGGGGACCAGGTAGATCCTCTCTGAAGGGATGACACTTCATTAAAGACCAGAGAGAAGTGAGGGAACCAACCATGTGATAATAACTCTTTTGCCTTTTTAAAAAGTTATATTCTAAGATTACATAAATTTGGAAGATGTGAGATGACAAATCCCTTTCTGACTACTTTTCAGGGGTTATAATACACTAATTTGCAAGGAGCATTTCCAGGAGGGAAATGTGATTCACACCACTTCCCAAACTTTTCTGACCATGGCACCCTCTATCCCAGAGTGTTTTGCAGAAACACCATTCCACAGGGCAGGAAAACACTGAGCTGGCAATGTCAGAGAATGAGAAACATGCTGATCCTGGCCAGCTGGTGAGGCAGTTTTGTTAGGAGCAGGCACTGGCATTTTAATACCCCAGTGCGCTGTGCTATGGATCCATAGGCCATACAAGGGTGATGGCAGACTTCAACCAGAGGCATCTTTTCCCTGAAGAGAAGGGAAGCTTGGCTCTTCCAGCTCTTCTTAGTAAGCCCCTTCAGGGTAGACCAATGTGTGGTGGCTGAGATGGAATTAGCAAATGTAAAACATGCATCAGAAAACACCAGCCCACCTTCACCACCCACCAACGATGCAGACAATCATGCCAGGGAAACTCATGTCAAGGCAAGAAAATGGGGAAATCTCTTTCTTCCTGGAGGTTAAATTTCTTTTTAAAAGGCCCAACTCTTCCTCAGAGGGAACATGTGCCTTGATGGAAGGCGTTTGCCTGGAAAGAAGATGATTTGGGTCTTGATGGTCATGATGACAGGCTTACTTGGTGACCTTGAGCAAGTCACTTCTCCTCTGGGCCTGAGTAGCCTCATCTGTCATATGGGAGTTCTCCAGTCTCACCATGACCCAAGTCTAAGGACATGGCAAACAGTGGTGAGGTCCAGGTGATGTAGTTTGGATATCCCCTCCAAATCTCTTGTTGAATTGTAATCCCCAGTGTTGGAGATGGGGCCTGGTGGGAGGTGTTTGGGTAATGCAGGTGGATCCTTCATAGCTTGGTACTGTCCTTACAATAGTGAGTGAGTTCTTATGAGATTTGGTTATTTAAAAGTATGTGGCACCTCTCTCCCACTCTCTCTCTCTCTCCCTCCCCTTCACCTTTCACCATGATTGTAAGCTTCTTGGGGCCTCACTAGAAGCCAAGCTGATGCCCCCACCATGCTTCCTTGAAGCTTGCAGAAACGTAAGTTAATTAAACCTCCTTTCTTTGTAAATTACCCAGCCTCAGATGATTCTTTATGGCAACACAAGAACAGCCTAACACACAAGGCAAGGTCCTTCAGCCTCACCAGAGTTAACTCATCTAATAAATATCATCATCACAAGAATAATAACAGCAATGACTAAAGCTCCACTTATTGAGCCTAAGGCTATGTGCTTTACATACATTATTTCATACAATAATCAAAATTGTTTCATAATGTGTGCACTTAGTAGTCTCAAGTTTACAGGCAAAGAAACAGGATCAGAGAGGTGAAGTCAGTTGCTGAAGGTGACACAGCTTCTAAGTGACTGAGCTGTCATTTGCTCCTCAAATTCTGTGTTCTTGGAATACTCTGTCCAAATCCTGGACTTGTCCCTCCTTATGAGGGAACCATGAGGAAGGAGAGGGAAGAAGGAATCCAGCTTTCTCAGCTTAGGCCAAAACCCTGTCACTCGGGACTTCTCACTAGTCACTGACAGGGGTTTGTCAGTTTCTAGTGGGTGCTATTTAGGCAGAAAAGCAGGTATGTATTAGACACAGATGTTCCTCAATGAGCACTTGTTTGAATGTGTGAATGGTATTGGGGAACAGCAGGAAAAATGAAATTTCATCTCAAATTTCCGGGATTAGTAACAGGTTTACTGCATCGGGCCAAATGCTAGAGCCTCAGATACAAACTAGGTGGGTTCTTGAGCTACTGGAAGCAAAGTCTGATGACAGACATAGGCCTATCAATAGATAATAATGTGGGGTGCCATGTCACTTGGCTGAACAAGGGGCTTGGTGAGGCAGAAGATGGGAGCCGTGAGCTGAGCATGGTCATATTTACCCTTCTTGGTAACACCACTGGACATAAAGGAGAAAGGTGGTTGTTCATCCAAGAAATCAATAAAACCAGAATTAGAAATGTGACTGGGACATGTGGAGCCCACACTCAGCAGGGACCAGTGTCTGATCCCCTGGCAGAGAGGACCAGAGCCACAGGCCCATGAGATGGGGCGACTCAACACACAGAACACTCTCTGACTGTCTGGGAGTCTGGGGCACCTGAGATAGCTTTCCTTCCAGCCCAAGGTGGATGCTCGTGGGCTCCACCTCTCCAGACACCCAGGCAGCTTGGCAGTCTTCTCTCACTGTACATTTTTACCGTTTATATGAGCCAACAACATCAGTCTCCAGGAACCTGAGCTAGTCCTTCTGAGCCCAATTATCCTCTTCCCCTCTGTATGAAGCCAACAGAGCACACTCCTTTGAAATATTAAGGACCAAACTTAATTGTTGGCAACGTAAGCAATATTTTAAATATATATATTATTGTAGAAGTCATTCATGTCTAAGTGTTGAAAAAATACAGATCAGCAAAAAGAGCAAAAAGTAAAATCATCTTTAAGCTTACCATTAAAGCTGATGAGTGTTAGTATTTTAGTATAAACCTTGACAAATACTTCTATGCTTATGTATAATACAGATGTATGAATAATAAGCTTTTAAAAACAATGAAATCAAAGTTCATGTGCTGCCTGAAATGATTTTATAAATCAAATTGTATCACGAACTCTTCTCCAAGTAAAATATATATAACATTTTGTGACAGTATATTTCACATGATTATACCATAACCTTATTACATAGTATATATGCTATATTATGTTATATTATATATAAGAACATACTATACCTCTTCTTATATGAATATACCAAGCCCATATTTTGACCATTTATGTCATTTTTTATTTTTTTATTGATAGGTAATATTGTAAAGAGTATCCTTGACTAAGTACTTCCAAGTTATTACTCTACCCCCACCTCAAGCCACTGCTCTAATTGAAATCTTTCTTTCTCCGTACTCTAGCCAATAGAAGGCATGGTTTTTTCCACTTTTGACCAACATGATTGGTGAAAACTGGTATCTTGCTTTTATGTTCATTCTCTAATTATTGTTATGTGCTATAGCCATTAGCTTGAATGACAAATTTATATTAGAATATGTATTAAGTATTAGTTCATTCTCACATTACAATAAAGAACTACCTGAGACTGGGTAGTTTATAAAGAAAAGAGGTTTAATTGGCTCACAGTTCCACAGGCTGTACAGGAAGCATGGCTGGGGGAGGCCTCAGGAAACTTACAATCATGGCAGAAGGCCAAGGAAGAAGGAGGCAGGTCTTACACAGCCAGAGCAGGAAGAAGAGAGAGTGAAGGAGGTGGTGCTACACACTTTTAAACAACCAGATCTCATGAGAACTCACTCTCTATCACAAGAATAGCAAGGGTGGAAATCTGCCCCTATGATCAAATCACCTCCGGCCAAGTCCCTCCTCCAACATTGAGGATTACAATTCAACATGAGATTTGGGTAGGGACACAAATCCAAACCCTATCATATTATTAACAGATTTTGCTGTAGCTAGCTGTTACTGGTATACCATCGACTAATACTAAAGTATTTTAAAATTTAAAGACTGGTAAGGCATACTGGTAAATAGCCCAGAATGCCAGCCCTGGTGAGAGGTATATATTTGAAAGGGAGAGTTACAATTGTCATTCTTCGTAGCTGATATATTGACCTATGAAAGCCAAGATCAAAGGAAAAAATATTCAAAGCACTTAGTAAGAATTTGTACTGCAAAAATATCAACAATGTATGTGTATATGAACATCTATATGTACATCTACTTCTATAACTAGCTTTTCTATATAGCAAGGATAATTTCAACTTAATAAAAATATGCATAACATTGTGAAGAACAGAACTTAACTGGGGAACATAAAAGAAGACACATTATTATCCTAAGTGGAAGGATTCAATATTGGAACTCTCCCCAAATTAATCTGTATGTTAACACGATCTCTATCAAAATCTTGCTATTTTTATACTTAATAAAATTATTTTAAAGGTATTTATATAGGTATTAAATTTTATTTTTAAAATGCAAGAATAGAAAATAGCTGAAAAAATAAGGTGGGTTGTATTGGATCTGCTTTATTAAATATTAATATGTGCTAAAAGTTTGCAATATGAAAATAATACAGTTCTAAGATGAGAATAAATGAAGACACTAACAAAACAGAATAGAAAGTCCCCAAAAGACCCAACGCATACAGCAATTCAGTATATTATAAGGGCAGCATCTCAAAATCAAAGGAAAAAGAACAACTATTCAATAAATGGTGGTACAACTGGCTAGCCATCTTGAAAAAAAAGAAAGCTGGATGCCTAACTCACATCATACACCAAAGTAAATCCCAGTAACAGGAAAGATTTAAACATCAGTGAGACATTTGGAGCAATTAGACAAAAATATAGAGGAATATTTACATAATCTCAAAATAGGGCTCTTTTAACCATTATAAAATAGTTGTATGAAAATAATGAGTACACTAAAAAATAAACTAATCAATGAGAAAAATTTGAACATTCCAATAGAAAAGTAGACAGGAGCATGCTTATGAATAAACATAGGCAGCCAGTAAGCATAAGAAAAGATGCTTAACTCAGCTATAATTAGAGAATGAACATAAAAGCAAGATATCAGTTTTCTGTGGAAGTATAACGCTTTTATAAGTGGGCCTTTCATCGTATTGACGTCGGAACAATTTTCTGCAGCATTCTTCACCAGTTTGGTCCATTTCATAGAAGGCAGTGTGGCTTCATAGAATATGCTTTAGGAAGTACAAGATATTTAGGGAAATGGTTCTCAACATGTAGGTTGATGACCCCTGGGGATATCTTAGACCCTTTCAGGGGTCTGTGAGGACAAAACTATTTTTACGATAATATTAAGACTCATTTGTCTTTTTCACTCTCATTCTTTCATGAGTGTAAGTGGAGTTTTCCAGAGGCTGCAGAGATGTGTGATATCACAACGGATTTAAACCAGAACTGAGAATCCAGCTGACTTCTATTAAGCCACATATTAAAGAGATTTGCAAAACTACAAAACTTTTCTCACTATCTTTTTGATTTGGTAGATATAATTATTTTCATTAAAATGTTATTTATGTTGACATCCAATAAGTTTATTATTGTTATTTTTAACTGAATAAATATAAAAATTTTAAAGTTCTGTCTTTATTTCTAATATGGTAAGTATTGATACAACCCACATAAACAAAAGCTCTGTGGGTGTCCTAAGTAATTTTTAACACTGTAAAAGTATTCTGAGACCAAAAAGTTCAAGAAAAACTGCTTTAGGAGAATCCACAATTTGTTATTATGCCCAAATCAGGTAATTGCTCCTGTTTCTTAATAGTTTAGTTTTTACTTTGGTTTTATTGTTAGTGTGCTATAATTCTTTGTTTAAATAATAATTGTGCAGTGTTTTGATGTTTATAAATTCAAGACTTTATAATAAACTATTAAAAATGAAACCCAGATTGAAGATACAGCAGTTTGGATAAGTTTCTTAATGTTCTTTTTAAATATTATAAACATGAATCTTCTGACTGTGGAAGAACAAAGAAAAAATGCTATTAATAATGAACCATGCTGGGAATAGCTTCTGATACTGTACAGAAACCAGGACCTGGCACATCTTTTGATACTGGGTAAGAGATGGTGCAAAATAAAACAAATAATGTATCTAAGTGGAATGAAAAACAACTGGGTTATTTTAGTAAAAATAATACAAGTGGCTTTGTATCACTAGTGTGTAAATGTTATTCAGATGATCAAAGACTGCTCAAAACTTTTGTAATTAAAAGTGTTATACTTCCACATTTCACTGGAATGGCAATTATGTTCTGTTAAAACTCATGGCTTAAATAAAGAAAAATTTATCTCATCAATGATAAACTTATAAAAACATTATAAATCAGTTTCATATAAAGACAAAAACTTCTAAAATAATTTATGAGAATATCAATAAAGCAAATGAAAAACATCTAGGAAATATGATCTGTATGTTTAAAAATAATTGAGCATTCTCAGACATAAAATATTTAATAGAATTTCAAAAAAAGAACAATATCAATATGGGCTTATCATGGCAATCTAAATTATGAACTTGCTTGTTGCAAAAATATTTATCTGCTGATATGAGAAAATAATTTTCTGGAAAATGTATAAATCAAGGAAGTAAAATTTCAATTATTGAGGAAGCTTCAACTGTTTCATTTAAAATAGTTTTAATAATTTACTTAAAATGTAAAATTGAAGACTTTGAAGATAATTTAATGGTTTTTGTTGATCTCATGAAGCAGGAAAAAAACAACATCTGAAATAATTCACGAAAATTTATTGTTGACACATGAGAAAAATGGTTTCAATACGAAATATTTCCACACATACTTTATTAGATTTTGTATAAGCAATGCCTGTGAAAAGCTAGGGAGAAAGTCTACAGTTTCAGCCAAAATTTTAGGAAAATTTCTAAATGTTTTAATTTTGTACTGTCCAATTTACTGAAGTTAATTATCCCTGAATGATGCAGTAAATACATATAGCAAGTAAGTAATTATAAGTGTTTTAATGAACTTTTTATTTATAATCATGCATCAGGAAATATTTAATAAGATATCTGAAGATTTGGGAATTAAAAGAATGAAACTTAGAATACTTGGGCCATGATGGGCAGCCTATAATGCTACAACTACAAAAGCACTTTGAAAATTATATCAAGTTCATCAGTTTAACAAAACTAGAGTAATAGGAGCAAGCATGAAGAAAAATTACCTATTTAAAAAAGATTTTAGTTGATATCAACTTAGAAAACAAAATATCAATAATATCTTCAGTTTAATAGAAAGTTTTAATTATAGCAGGTTAATGCATTAAAAATTTAAAATGTTGGAACATAGAAAGCTAAAGGAAAACAGAGACCTTGTAGAAATAAAAAACATGATATATACCCTTTTAAGTAAGTTAAAGAATCAATTCGAAGAGAAAATATTTGACAAGTTATCAGAAATGTATTTGTTGTTTAATGGCAAAAGTAAAAGAATAATATGTTTTTGTTTTCTTTATTTTTCCTTGCTAAATTGTGTTTTTAAATTTATAATTACAATTGCTTTGGCACTCCAAATGGATCAGAAGTAAATTAAAATGGATAAATAATTTTTGTAATTAAAAACAATATTATAGCAAACAATTTTGTGGTTTATTTGGTAATAGATATTCAAAAACATAAAATCTGCATATTTCAAAGGCTAGAAAAATTTTAGATCAATTGCTGTAAGTTCAGCAGAAGCTGAGAAATGAGTCAGCACTATGAACGACACTGTTGACCTTAAAAGATGTGTGATGTAATGAACATATGTGTGCATGTATCTTTATAATAGAATAATTTCTATTCCTTTGGGTATATACCTAGGAATGGGATTACTGGGTCAAATGGTATTTCTGCCTCAAAGTCTTTGAGGAATCGTCACACTGCCTTCCACAATGGTTGAACTAATTTACACACCCACCAACAGTGTAAAAGCGTCCCTTTTTCTCCACAATGTCACCAGAATCTGTTGTTTTTTGACTTTTAAATAATAGCCATTCTGACTGGTGTGAGATGGTTGCCCATCAATGATAGACTAGATAAAGAAAATGTGGTATATATACACCATGGAATACTATGCAGCCATAAAAAGGAATGAGATCATATCTTTTACAGGGGACATGGATAGAGGTGGAAGCCACTATCCTCAGCAAACTAACACAGGGACAAAAAACCAAACACCTCATGTTCTCACTCATAAATGGGAGATTAACAATGAGAACACATGGACGCATTGGGAGGGAACAACACACATTGGGGCTGGTTGGAGGGTGGGGGATGGGAAGAGGGTGAGCATCAAGAAGAGTAGCTAATGGATGCTGGGCTTAATACCTAGGTGACAGAATTATCTGTGTAGCAAACCACCATGGCACACATTTACCTATGTAACAAACTTGCACATCCTTCACATGTACCCCTCAACTTAAAAAAAGACACAGGTTTACCAAGTCATCCACTGACCACCAATAAATGATAAATTTTTGGAAGAATTTGATGTGGTTTGTGTGTTAGACTATAGCTCAGAGGGGAGCATCATTTAATTAGTGATAGCAGTATTGAAAAAAAATTGCACCAGCAATTTCTAAAAATCAACAAATGATTTGGAAATTATGAGAATAATTTGATGAACAATTTTAATTATAACCTCTATTAATGGGCAAGTGATTTTATCATATATTGATGTAAATTTATAGAGGTTTTTTCCTTAAAGAGTAAAAGGGACTGAATTTTAATATTTTTAATGTAAGTATTCATTTATATTACTAAACTTCTTGTTAAATATTTTAAATATCACTCATGCTTTCATTAAAGTTTATCACCTAATTGCATTGGCAGGCACTTACATGATGAAGTTAAATAATGCTGATGGTTGGGGGCCTTGTTTTCTTCTCCCTGATTTTAATTATGTTTTTATTTCTTTGCCATTAAGCATAATACTGACATTTGATTTTATGTAATTAAAAAAATAAGATTAGGTGCATTGGCTCACACCTTTAGTCCCAGCACTTTGGGAGGCTGAGGCAGGAGGATCACTGGAGGCCAGGAGTTCAATACCAGCTGGGCAACAGAGCTATACTCTGTCTCTACAAAACATTTAAAAAAATAGCTGAGCATAGTGGCGTGCGCCTGTGGTCCCAGCTACTCTGGAGGTTGAGGTGGGAGGATTGCTTGAGCCTAGAAGGCTGCAGTGAGCTATGATCATGCCACTGCACTCCAGCCTGGTCAACAGAATGAGACTCTGTCTCTAAAAACTAAAATAAATAAATAAATAAATAATCAAATTGCATAAGTATTACCTGTGGGTTAAAGAGTTTTATATGGTTTTCCATTTTGACATATTAATATGATTTATAATAGTGAATGTTAATATTGAATTGACCTTCTATTCTTATAATAAGCCCTATTTGGTGGTGGTGTATTTTTTAATGTTGAGCTGGATTCAATAATCCTTTAAATTTTTAAAAGAAATTTTATACCCATAATCCAAAGAACAATTGATTATTAGTTTTCTATGTGTGTCTATAAATGTTATCAGACTTGGATTTGAAAGATCCACCAATGAAATAACCTGGACTTGATGCCTTTGTTTGATACCATAATTTGACAGTCATCTCAAATTCAGCTCAGGTTTTTAGTCTATGCAGATTTTCAATTTTTTTCCCCCATTTATTATTTATTTATCTATTTTTGCAGTTTATTGCATGTGTTTTTCCTCCCAGCTTCTGTTTCTTTTTTAGTTACTTTTAGGGAGACAGATTCTTATAAAATAATCTACTTCATTAAAATGTCCAATATTTCTGCATAGTATTTTTGTAATTTTTGTGTAATATGCAGTTACAAATAACATTTTTTCTCTAAATCTTAGGTTAAATCTGCTTTATCATTTTGAACAATGTAACTTTTATTGGGATATAATTCACATGTCATAAAATGTACCATTTTAAAGTGGTAAGATGGCAAATTTCATTGGCTTTTGATATATTCACAAGTTTTACAGTCATCACCATTATCTAATTCTAGAATGTTTTCATTGCTCCTAAAAGAAATCTGGCTCATTAAGCTACCAGTCCCCATCCCTCTCCCTGTAGCCTCTGGCAAGCACTAATATTTCTGTATCTATGGATTTGTCTATTCTGGACATTTCATATAAATGAAATAATACATTATGTGGCCTTTTGTGTATGGCTTCTTTCACTTAGCATAACATTTTTAATATTCATCCACGTTGTAGCATGTATCAGTATTTAATTCCTTTTTGTGATTGAATAATATTCCATTGTACAGATATGTTATATTTTTTTCTATCTATTTACCCTTACTGGACATTTTTGTTGTTCCCACTTTTTGGTTATTTTGAATAATACTAAACATTCATGTACATTTTTTTGTGTAAACACACTGGGTTTTCTTGAATATATAGCTAAAGGTGATACTGCTGGATCATATTGTAACACTATGTTTACTGTTTTGAGGGACTGCTAAACTGTTTTCCAAAGTGGCTGAACCATTGTACATTCCTTTCACCAAAGTATGAAGGTTTTAATTCCTCCATATTCTTGCTAATATGCTTTATTGTCTATTTTTCTCATTACGGCCATCCTACAGTGGGTGTGAAGTGGTATCTCATAGTTTTTATTTGCATTTCCCTAAAGACTAATAATGTTGGGCATCTTCTCAAGTGCTTATTCACAATTTTTATAACTTTTTTGGAGAATACCTATTTATATCTATTACCTATGGAGTTATTTTAAACTGGGTTATTTGTCTTTTTTATTGTTGAGTTGTAAGACTTCTGGATAGAAGTCACATATCAGATATATGATTATCACACAAATATGTTATTTGCAAATATTTTCTCCCATTCTGTGAGCCGTCTTTTCAATTTCTTGATAGTGTCCTTTGAAGCACAAAAATGTTAAATTTTGGTGAAGTTCAAATTATCTAGTTTTCCTTTGCTTACTTGAATGTTAGGTGTTATAGCTAAGAAGCTATTGCTTAACTGAAAATCACAAGGATTTACACTGATATTTTCTTCCAAGAGTTTTGTAGGGTTAGCCTTTATATTTTGTCTTTGATCCATTTTGAGTTAATTTTTGTATACGGTGTGAGGTAGGAATGCAACTTCATTCTTTTGCATGTGGAGAGCTAATTATTCCTGTGCCATCTGTTGACAACAGTATTCTTTGCCCATTGAATTTTCTTGGCACTCTTGTTAGAAACCAATTGACCATAGATGTATGAGTTTACTTCTGGACTCTCAATTCTATATCATATATATATATCCTTATGCCACTACTACACTGTCATAATCATTGTAGCTTTGTGATCTAAGTTCTGAAGTTGGGAAGCATGAGTCCCTAAACTTCATTTCTCTTTTCAAAGTTGTTTTGGATATTCTTAGTCTTTTGCATTTTCATGTGAATTGTAGTATCAGCTTGTCAATTTCTGCAAAAATGAAAGGCAACTGAAGTTTAATGCAATATCAGAGCCTTTCAAAGTCCCTATGAACATCTCATTCCTCAGCTTCTCTTATTTAGTTTTTTTGTTTTGTTTTATCTATTATGTGTTCCAACAGAAATCTATACCTCAGGAAACCAAGAAATTAAACAATTGCCTGTCATTGTTTTTGACAAACAGCTCTGGGCTTTTTGCATTGGACAAGAATCAGGTCAAATAAATATACCCTTGAACATGGAGTCTCCAGGGACTCACCAGACAGGTTAAATAATGAAAGTTCAGTGAGAATGAGGCTTTGAAGAAGCTACAGCCATGTTCTCCCTCTGGTAACTATCAGTCTGTTAGTTTTCACCACATATGTAGGCTGTTTGTTTTCAAGGCTACATAGCATTGAAGAATGGGATATTGGACTAAAGCAATTAAAGCACCACAAAGCTCGATATTCTTACCAACATTCAGCCAGTTTGTTGGATAAATGCTCCCCACATTGCTTTAATTTATTTCCATGATTCTGAAAAAGCTTTCATGAAGAAGATAATTTTGGGGAGTGTTTGCTTTGCCATTTTCCCTAACATCACTCAAAAATGTTAACCTACCTTTCCTTTCTCTCTTTTTTTAATTGATTACTTTTACTGGAACTTTGTTTTCTCATGAATTTTTTAAAATAATATCTAGTAATCCCAGAATTTGGGAGGCTGGGGTGGGCAGATTGTTTGAGCTCAGGAATTCAAGACCAGCCTAGGCAACATGGTGAAACCCCATCTCTACAAAACATAGAAAACTTAGCCAGGCATAGTGGCTTGCACCTGTAGTCTCAGCTACTAGGAGGCTGAGGTGGGAGGATTGCTTGAGCCCAGGAGGCAGAGATTGCACTGAGCCAAGATTGCACCACTGCACTCCAGCCTGGGCAACAGAGTGAGACGGTCTTAAAAAAAGAAAATAAAATAAAAAGAAAGAAAGAATTATATTTAGAATTCATTAATTCTCTTGCTTTCATTTTTTCCAACTTACTGATTTTAATCTTATTCTTTCTTCCTTCAACTAAGTTCTTTTTTTTTACTTTTTGAAATAAATGCTTAGTTCCTTTATTTTGATTCTTCTTTGTTTCATAATAAACAACATTAAAATTATGAATTATCCTCTGAGCATTACCTTGGAGTCTCGTAAGTCTTGCTACACAGTGTTATCATAATTATTTTCTAGCCTGTAGTTGCAGTATGATTTTCTTTTTGACTTAAGCTTATTTATGAGGGCATTTTTAATTTTCCAAGTGATTTTTATTTATTATTTTGCAACCCATTCCTTATTTTACTGCATTGCACTACATGAATGTGTCAATGAAAGCTTCCTTTTTAGGATTCATTTTTTCCATGTAACTTATGAGATCATTAATTTTAAAAATGTTCTATAAAAATTTGAGAATAATATATTCATAGACTATCTTGTTTCTCTCTCTCATATATTGTAACTAAATATATTATTCAGTTCTTCTATTTTCTTATTTGATCTATCAAAGACTGAAAATTCTTTAAGCCAACTTTATTGATTTAAACAAAAATTAATTTATATATACATTACATACATTAAAAGGTACCAATTTTAAGTGTACATTTCAATTAGTGTGACCCAATCAAAATAGGAAAGATTTCCATCATACCAAAAAGTTCATTGTGCCCTTTACAAGCCAACTCCTCCCAACATCAGACTGAGCAGCAACTTTCCTCTTTCCTGTCACTATAAATTATATTTGCCTTTTTAGAATTTCATATAAAGTAAATCATATAGATTATACTCTTTTGTGCCTGGATTCTTTGTTTGACACAACATTTTGGGATTGATCCATGTAGCTACTAATGTCACTAGTTCATTCCTCTTTGTTGCTAAATTGTGCTTCATTATATGGTATACTACAATTTGTGTATCCACTCATCAGTTGATGAACGTTTGCATTTTTCCAGTTCAGGCTACTATGATTAAAGTTGCTATAAATATTTGTGTACAGTCTTTGTGTGATGTATGGTTTCGTTTCTATGGGTTGTGTCATAAGTATATGTCTTAGTCCATTTTTTCTGCTACAACAGGATATGTGAGACTGGGTTGTTTATAAACCATAGCAGTTTATTTGGTTCACAGTTCTGGAGCCTGGGAAGTCCAAGAACATGGTGCCAGCATCTGGAGAAGGCTTTCATGCTGCATCATCCCATGGCAGAAGGCAGAAGGGCAAATGAGGGTGAGAGTGTGAGACAGAGAAGGTAAAATTTCCCTTTATAACAACCCACTCTGGCAATGATGAATGCACTCCTGTGATAATTACATTAAGCTATTCATGAGGGCAGAGCACTCATGGCCTAATCATCTCTTAATGTTCCCACCTCTTAATACCCTCAAAATGGCAATTAAATTTCAACATGAGTTTTGGGGCCCTGCATGGTGGCTCATGTCTGTAATCTCAGCACTTTGGGAGGCTGAGGCAGGTGGATCACTTGAGGTCAGGAGTTTGAGACCAGCCTGGCCAACATGGTGAAAACCCATCTGTACTAAAAATACAAAAGTTAGCCAGGCATGCTGACGTGGACTTGTAATCCCAGCTATTCAGGAGGCTGAGGCACAAGAATCACTTGAACCTGGGAACGTGGAGGTTGCAGTGAGCCGAGATTGCACCAATGCACTCCAGCCTGAGTGACAGAGTGAGACTATACATTTCCCAGGTGACTGATGGTGTTTTCTTATATTTATCTTATAAATCTTTTTTGTGAATTTATGTTTCAATTTGTGTCCATTTAAAAAAATTAGGCTGTTTTCCTTTTAATAATTGAGTTTTGAGAGTTTGTTGTTTACTCTTTTTACAACTTCCTTATCTAATATACATCTTGTTACCTACATTGGTTTTGAAATCAGACAGACCGATTCCTTCCCCTTTATTCTTCTTTTTCAAAATTGTTTTAATTATTAGAGTTTCTTGACCTTTTCATATAATTTTTTACAAATCTTATCTATATCTACAGAAAAATCTTTTAGGAATTTTGATAGAAATTTCATTAAACCTTTATATTAATTTTGGGGGAATTTATATCTTTACTTTTTTGGGTCTCCTAAAATACATGCATGTTATGTCTCTCCATTTACTTGGATCTTTTTTTATTTCTTTCATCAGCATTTTTAGTTTTCAGCATACATATATGTATATGTATATGTATTGTTAGCTTTATACTTAAGTATATTATTTGTTTTGAACAGTTGTGAGTGGTACTGCATCTTAAATTTTGGTGTCCATGTGTTATTGTATTGAAGTACAATTGATTTTCCAAGTGTATCTTGTATCCTGTGATGTTGCTGAACTCACCAGTTTCAAGGATTTTTTTTTTAGATTATTTAGTATTTTATACGTAAACAATTATGACATTTATACATAAACAATTATGACATTTGCAACTAAGGACAGTTTTATTTCTTGCTTTATGCTCTGTATCCCTTCTATTTTGTTTTCTTTTCTTATTGCACTGGCTAGACCTTTTACACTAAGTTGAATAAGAGCAATGAAGCAAATGTCATTGTTTTTTCCCAGTCTTAGGGACAAATCATTCAGTCTTTCACAATTAAGTATAATGTTAGCAGCAGGCTTTTGTAACTGTGCTTTATCAAGCTGATGAAGTTTCCCTTTATTTCTATTTTTCTGAAAGTTTTATCATAAATTAGTGTGGAATTTTATCAAGTGATTTTTCTGCCTCATTCAAAAAATTGTCATTTTTTTCTTTTACCTTTTAATATGGTGGATTATATTGATTGATTTTTAATTGTTGGATGAGCCTTGCATCCCTGAAATAAATACCACTTGGTCATAGTGTATAATCCTTTTAATTCATTGCTAAATTCTATGTCCTAATGTAGTTTAAGAAATTTTATATCTATATCGATGAGGGATATTGGTCCATAGTTTTCTTGTTTGTACTGGCTTTTTTGAGCTTTGATAGAAGAGTAATACTACTTTCATAAAACACATTTGAAGACTTCCTAGAATCTTCCGAAGAGGTTGTGTTGCATTGGAGTTAATTCTTCTTTAAATGTTTGGTAGAATTTTTTAGTGAAATTATTTGGGCTTGGGGATTTCTTTTGGGGGAGTTTTCAAATTAAAAATTTAATTTCTAATAAATTATAAGATATTCATATTATATAATTAATATTGGGTCAGTTGTGGTAGTTAGCATTTTTCAAGAAACTGGTCCATTTCATCTAAGTCTTCAAACTTTCACATATGTAATTGTTTGTAGTACTTCCCTATTGTCCTTTTGATGTTGCAGGGTCTGTAGTGATTCCCCATTTTATTATTGATATGAATAAACGTGCCTTCTATTTTTACTTTATTAGTATTGCTAGAGGCTTGTCAACTTTATTGATACTTTGAAAGAATGAGTTGTTTCATGTATTTTCTTTATTGTTTTTTGTTTTAAAATTTCATTGATTTGTTTTTATATTTATTATTTCCATTCGTCTCTTGTTTGGGGTTTATTTTAGCTTTTTTTTTTTTTTTTTCCAGGACAGAGTCTCGCTCTGTCATCCAGGCTGGAGTGCAGTGGTGAGATCTCGGCTCACTGCAACCTCTGTCTCCCAGGTTCAAGTTATTCTCCTGCCTCAGCCTCCTGACTAGCTGGGACTACGTGCACCACCACACCCGGTTAATTTTTGAATTTTTAGTAGAGACAGGGTTTCGCCATATTGGCCTGGCTGGTCTCAAACTCCTGACCTCGTGATCTGCCTGCCTCGGCCTCCCAAAATGCTGGGATTACAGGCGTAGCCACCCCGCCCAGCCTTGCTTTTCTTTATCTAGGCTCTTAAGGTGAGAGCTTAGATTATCAATTTGAGATTTTCCTTCTTTTCTTTTTTTATTTTTAGAGACAGTTCTTGCTGTCACCCAGGCTGGTCTTGAACTCCTGGGTGAAAGTGATTCTCTCACTCCAACCTCTTGAGTAGCTAGGACTATAGGCACGCACCATTACACACAACTCTTCTCCTGTTTTCTAATGTATGCATTTAGTCTTACAAAGTTTCCTGTCCACATTTCTCTAGTTGTGTTCCAGAGATTTTGATATGCATATTTTTACTTTCATTCTCATCAACGTATTTTTTAACTCCGCTTGAGACTTCCTGTCTGACCCACGGATTATTTAGAAGTTGTTAAGTGTTGTTTAGTTTCCAAGTGTTTGGAGATTTTTCTGCTCTCTTTCTATAATTGATTTCTAGTTTAACTTCATGTGGTTGGAGAACACTCTTTACCATTCCAATCCTTTAAAATCTGTTAATGTTCCTTTTATGACCCAAAATGTGGTCTCTCTTGGTATATGTCTTCTGGGCACTTGAAAAACATCTGTATTCATCTCTTGTTGAATGGAGTGTTCTATAAATGTTGATTAGATCCCGTTGATTGGTGCTGGTGTTGAGTTCTTCTATGCTCTTGCTGGTTTTCTATCTAGTTGTTCTATCAGTTGTTGAAAGAGATGTGTTGAAGTCTCCAACTATAATTGTGGATTTTTCCTTTAAATTCTGTCAGTTTTTGCTTCATATTTTGCAACTCTTGTCTTTTGGCACATATACCTTAAGAATTGCTAAGTCTTCTTTAGGGTTTTAAATTTTTTAATTTAAAAAGTTTTAAATGTTTATATGATTTCTATTTCTCTAAGGTCTAGTTTATCTGATATTAATATAGCCATTCCTGATCTCCTTTGAATAATGTTTGCATGATACATCTTTTTACATCCTTTTACTTTCAACCTATCTGTATCATTGTATTTGAAATAGGTTTCTTGTAGTTGGGTTATGTCTTGTAACCTATTCTGCCAATAGCTGTTTGTTAATTGCTGTATTTAGACCATTTACATTTAATTACATTACATTTAATGTCATTATTGATATATTAGGGCTTGTCTCCCATTTTAATTTTTGTTTTCTGTTGTTCTCTCTGTTTTTATTTCTCTGTTTTCTACTTTCTACCTTCTGTGGGTTACTTGAACATTTTTTAGAATTCCATTTTGACTTATCTATAGTGTTATCTATACTGTATATCTCCATATAGCTTTTAGTGGATGTTCTAAGTATTACTAGACATCTCTAACTAGCTATACATATATAAACACACATATATATGTTATATATATACAAAACCTATAGATATCTAGGTAATACTAAAAAATAAATTTTTATATATGTATACATATATACACATATGTGTATACGTACAGTTTAATACATAGACATACCACATGAAATTATATATATAAATTTTTATTTATATATGTTATATATCTTTATATATTATATATGTTATTTATAGATATTTCTATATATAAATTTCTCTATATATTTTTTTATATATAATACATATATAAAAATTTTTATATAGTTTATACATTTATATATTTTACATATGTGTGTATATGTATGTGTGTTCAAATATATATAGAAACCTTATCACACTATACTGGTGTTCTTATTTTACCAGTTCAAAACCTACTTCCCTCTATGTTCCTTTACCTTCCCCCGTTTATAATGTCATTGTCTTTCATAGCCTCTACATACATTTCAAAGGATATCAGACAATATTCTAATTTTACTTCAACCTTCAAACAAAATTAAGATATTCAACAGAAGGAAAGTCTATTGTACTCATCCATATTTTTGCTTACTGTGTTCTTTATTCCTTCCTGATATTCCAAGATTGCTTCCATTCTCTTTGTAGATCTTCCTTCAGGTATTCTTTTGAGGGTACGTTTGCTGGCAACAAATTCTTTTAGTTTTTTTCTTCATTTCAGAATGTCCTGATTTACCCTTCATTTCTGAAGGATGTGGAATTCTGAGCTGACATTTCTCTTCTTTGAGCACCTGAAAAATGTTGTATCACTTCCTCTGGTTTCCATAGTTTCTAATGAGAAATCCTCTGTCATTCTAATCGCTTTTTTCCCCTAGGTAACGTATCATTTCCCTGTCACAGCTTTTAAGATTTGTTGTTTTGTTTTCTTTTAATTTTCAGAAATTTGACTATGATGTCTCTTGCTATAAATTTTTGGAGATTGTCCTGTTTGTGGTTCAATAATTCTTCCTGAATCTGTAAACTTACATATTTTGTCAAACTTGAGAGGTTGTTTTTAGCCATTTTAAAAAATACTTTTTTCTGCTCTGTCCCCTTTACCTTCTCTTTCTGGGACTCTGATGACAAAATATTAGACCTTTTGTTAAAGTCCAACACACAGGTCTTTGAGGTGTTGTTCATTTGCTTCTTTCAGTCTATTTTCTCCCCTTTGTTCAGGTCAGGTAAGTTCTATTGTTGCACCTTCTGCTTCACTGATTCTTTCCTCTGTCTTTTTTATCCTGCTCTTGAGCCCACCCATTGAGTCCCTTATTCTGGTTATCGTATTTCTCATTTTTAGCATTCCCATTTGATTCTTCTTTATCTCTTATATTTCTTTGCTGAAACTTTCTGGTTTTGTGTTTTATGCATGTTTGTAACTGCTCATTGAAGTATTATTATGACAGCTGCTTTGAAATATTTGTCAGATAATTCTAGCATCTCTGCCATCTCAGTGGATGGAATCTATTGATCATGATTTTTAATTCAGCTTGAGGTCTTCCTGGGTTTGGTATAATGAGTGATTTTTCAAACTAAAACCTGGACATTTTGGGTATCATATTATGAGATTCTGGATGTTACTTACACTTTCCATTTTACCTGACTTACTCTGACTCTGCCAGGTGGTGGCAGTAATTCAAATTTCCCACTCAGCCTCTTTTGACACTCTAGGTGAAAATCTCCTCATTGTTGTTGATCTGTTTGGGCGTTCTGACTTTCCATCAGGCCTCCACTGATAAATTCCTATCTTGGAGGGTTAGGGGTGCCTTGTTACTCCTCCCCATGTGGCCTCCTTTCACACTATATGAAGTGGTACTTTGTATTGCTGAGTAGTGGTGAAAATCCTCACTTTTCAATCAGGTTTCTCTGACACCACCCTAGTATAAGAGAGCATCTCATTTACTACCAGAGACAGGTGGAAGTCCTGGTTCCCACATAGTCTTCTTTGATGCTTTGAGGGTGCCTCTTTACAGTTTAATAGAGAAAGTCACATCTCAGCATTCTCTGACACCACCCTGGTGAAAGGATTTGGAGTCTTACTACAGGCTGATGAAGATGGAAGTCTATGCTCTCCACTTGTCCTGCTCTAGACTGTGTTGAAGTAAAGCCATAGATTCTTCCTGTGGTGTTTGGATGCAGTAAAGCAGTTAGTTTCTAATAGGTTTCTGGCCTCCTAGACTTCCCTCTTTCTGGTCCTTTGGCTAAATAAAGCAGGCTTTTGTTGGTGCGTTTTCTGCTTGCTTCTTGTCTTAATTTGAGCTGCTATAACAAATTACTGTAGACTGGGTGGTTGATATGGTTTTGCTATGTCCCCACCCAAATCTCATCTTGAATTGTTGCTCCCATAATTCGCACGTGTAGTGGGAGGGACCCAGTGGGAGGTAATTGAATAATGAGGATGAGTCTTTCCCATGCTGTTCTTGTGATAATGAATACATCTCACAAGATCTGATGGTTTTATAAAGAGGAGTTCCCCTGCACAAATTCTCTATTTTCCCTGCCACAATGTAAGGTGTGACTTGCTCCTCCTTGCTTTCCACCATGATTGTGAGGCCTCCTCAGCCATGTGGAACTGTGAATCAATTAAACCTCTTTCCTTTATAATTATCTAGACTTGGGTATGCCTTTATTAGCAGCATGAGAACAGACTAATACAGTGGTTTAGACAACAAATTTTATTTCTTAAACTTCCGTAGACTGGAAGTCAGAGAGCAAGGTGCCTGCATGGTCAGGTTCTTGGTAAAGGCCCTCTTGCTGGTATACAGATGGCCATCTTCTCATTGTATCCTCACGTATCAGACAGTGGAGAGGGAGAAGAAAGCTCCTTCATGGTTCTTATAAGGGCACTAATTCCATTCATGAAGGCTCCACCCTTACGACCCAATCACCTCCTAAAGCTTCACTTCCTAATACCATAACAGTTGGAGTTAGGATTTCAATATATGAGTTTGGGGAGGACATGAACATTCAGTCCACAACATTCTGCCCCTAGCTTCCCCAAATTCATGTCCTTCTTGCATGCAAAATGCATTCATTTCAATCCAGCAACTCCAAAAGTCTTAACATTTTTTCAGCAGTAAGTCTAAATTCTCATCTAAATATCATCTAAACTAGATATGGGTGAGATTCAAGGTATGATTCATCCTGAAACAAAATTCCCCAGCTGTGAAACTGTGAAAACAAACGATATGCTTCCAAAATATGATGGTGGAATAGGCATATGATAGACATTCCCAATCTAAAAGGGAAAATTAGTACAGAAAAAATGGGTGACAAGTCCCAAGCAAGCCCAAAACCTATCAAGGCAAACTCCATGATCTTAAACTTCAAGAATAGTCCACTTTGGCTTGATAATTTATCTTCCTCACCCACTGTGGTGGCAGTGTCACCCCCATAGCTCAGCAGGGCACTGCCCATGTATGACTCTCTGTGGTGGCCCCACACATGTCATGGCTCTGCTGTGTGGGGATCATGCCCCCTGAGCTGCTGGGCAATCCTATCCGCATGGCTTCTGTTGGAGGTCATCCGCCCTGTTGATGATCTCTCTATTGCATTTGGAGTCCTTCTTCCCTTTTTTTGAAGGATATTCACATATATTCACAGCTTTCCTTCATTCCATTCCATTTTCTCTATTTCCTTTAGTTCCAGCTGGCAGTGTTTTTACTGGTACAGTCCTGTTTCTATTTTTGGCATCTGTTGAGATGGCTGATAATGTCCATGCTTTGCATCCACACTAATCTCCTTAGCAAATGATTGACTGGCCCATTTATTGATGTTCTCTTCCAAACATGGTTTCTCATTTTTTGCAATATGGATAGACTGAGAATTTTCCACATCTTAAGTTCTGGATCTTTTCTGCTTAACAATTCTATCTTCAACTCATTTCTCTCTTCTTGCATTTTACTATAAGCAGTCAGGAGGAACCATACCACTCCAACACTTTGCTTAGAAATTTTCTCAGCTAAATATCCAATGTCATTACTTACAAGTTCTACCTTCCACAAAACACTAGATTTTAACAAGGATTACCTTTTCTCCATTGTTCAATAACATATTTCTTATTTCCATCTGAAATCTCATCAGAATTTCCCTCAATCATATTTATACCAATTCTACATGTGATTATTAATGTATTCTCTATAAACCACAGAAGATTTATCTATAGCTCTTCTCTTTTCTGTTTGAGCTCTCAGCAGAATTGCCTTCAAAAGTCCCTTCATGGCAATGTCAGTTTTTTTAGAATGCACCTCAAAATGCTTCCAGCCTCTACCCATTTCCCAGTTCCAAATCCTCTCACATTTTTTACATTTTTAGATATTTAGTACAGCAACATCCCAGTTTTCAGTACCAATAGTCATGTTAGAGTTCTTCAGATAAATAGATACAATAAAATATATAAAGAAATGTATTATAAGATATTGGTTTACATGATTATGCAGGCTGAGAATTCTTATAATCTGCTATCTGTAAGCTGGAGACCCAGGAAAACCAATGGTGTAGTTGGAAGCCTGAAAACCAGAGAGTGAATGGTATGGATTCCAGCCCGGCCTGAGCTCTGAAAACCATGGTGCCAAGGTGAGGAGAAAATTGATATTCCAGCTCATTCAGTCAGCCAGAGAGTAAATTTAACCTTCTTCCATCTTCTTCTTTGATTGAGGCCCTCAACAGATTGGATTATGCCCACCCATACTGGATAGAGCCCTCTGCTTTACTCAGTTCACCAATTCAAATGCTAATCTCTTTTGCAAATACCCTCAGAGACACACCCAGAAATAACGTTTAGTCAGCAACCTGGGTATCTCATAGCCTAGTCAAGTTGACACATAAAATTAACCATCACACTTTTATTGGTGTTTTCATGTTGCTGTGTGATCTAGCACCCAGTGTGGGATTATGAGGCAAAAAGAAAACCAAGAGAACTTGCTGCCGTATGGTTCTTTGAGTCTGAAGTCCCTTGTCAGTCTGGGACCTTTCAGAATTCCTTTTATTTTAAAAACATACGTTACATCCAGGGTGTCTAGTTGTACTTAATGGGAGCAATAGGGAAATCTACATCTACTCCATCGTCCCAGAGGTGGAATTCCATATGATTGACCTTTGTATATTGATTTTGTCTTCTGCAAACTTGCTACCCATTTATTAGATTTGAAGCATTTTATTAGATTATTTGTTATGTACCTAATTAAGTCATCTGTGAACAAAGTCAGTTTTACTTCTTCCTTTACAATTTGTATATGTTTATGTATTTTCTCGCCTGATTGTCCTGGCTAGAATCTCCAGTACAATGATGATTAGCAGTGGTGAGAGATATTATTGGTCTCTGATATTAATAGAAAATATTCCTCTTTCATCATTAAGCATAATATTAACTGTACATTTTATATAGATCCCTTTTGTCAGCTTCTATTTAGGGTTTCTGAGAGCTTCCTCATAGACGAATGTTGAATTTTGTCAAGGGCTTTTCTGCATATATTGAGACTATCATATGATGTAATCATTTTCTTATCAGTTTAGCTAGAGGTTTATAGAGCTTATTGATCTTCTAAAAGAACTTTATATTTCATTGATTTTCTCTATCATTTTTCTTTTTCTAATTAAGTTCCATTGTGATCTTTATTATTTTCTTTCTACTGTGTACTTTGTTTCATTTGCTCTTCTTCCTAGTTCCTCAAGACGACAGGTTAGATAATGATTTGAGACCTTTCTTCTTTCCTAATAGGTGTTTAATGGTATAAATTTCGAAGTACTGCTTTAGCTGCATCCCACAAATTATAATATGTTGTGTTTTTATTTTGATTCATTTCAAAATACTTTGTAATTTCCTTTTTGGTTTCTTTTGGGGTTATTTAGAAGAACATTATTTAGATTTCAAATATTTGGCAATTTTCAAGATATTTCTGTTATTGGTTCCTAATTTATTTACACTGTGGTTAAAAAGCATACTTTGTATGACTTGAATTCTTTTAAATTGAGATGTCTTTCATGGCCCACAATACGGTCTATTTTGGTAAATATTCTATGTACACTTAAAAAGAATGTATAGTCTACTGTTATTGGGTAGTGTGTTTTCTAAATGGCAAATAGGTCGTGTTGGTTAAGAATGCTCTTTGACTCTTCTACATTCTGATTTTTTGTCTACTTGTTCTGTCCATTGAGACAGGAATGTTGAAATCCTCAACTTCCGTTGTTGGTTTGTGTAACTATTGCAGTTGTATTAATTTTTGCTTCATATGCCTTGAAGCTTTTTTAAAGGAATATAAGCCTTTAGGATTGTTGCATCCTGATGAATTGGCTCTTTTATTGTTATGAAATGATCCTCTTTATCTCTTGTTATATTCTTTCGTCTCTGCAAAGAATTGAGAATTTCCCAAATTTTTATGGTCTGGGTATTTCTGCTTAACAATTCCATCGTCAATTTATATCTCTCTTCTTGCATTTTACCATTTCTTGCATTTTACCATTTGCAGTCAGGAGGAATCACACCACCTCAACACTTTGCTTAGAAATTTTGTCAGTTACATATCCAATGTCATCACTCACAAGTTCTACTTTTCACAGAACATTAGGTTTTAAGAAGGATTACCTTTTCTCCATTGTCCAATAACCTATCCCTCATTTCCATTTGAGACCTCATCAGTATCACCTAAAACCTATTTTGTCTGACTTTAAACATACATTCCAGCTTTCTTTTGATTAATATTAGCATGATTTATTGTTTTCAATACTTTAAAAGTATTTGCGTCTTTATATTTAGTGTGGGTGCCTTTAAACAGCATATAGTTGACTCTTTTTAAAAAATACAATTTGATAATCTCTTACTTTTAATTGGGGAGTTTAGACAATTTACATTTAATGTTATTGATATGGTTAGGTTTAAATTTATTAGTTTTTTATATGTCTTCTTTTTGTTCTATCTGTTCTTTTTTAACCTTTTCTGTCTATTTCTACCTTCATTTGGATTAACTACATTTTTAAATGATTCAATTTGATCTCTTTTATGGGATTATTAGTTATATATCTCCTACTTAAGTGATTACTTTAGGGCTTAGAGTATACAACTTTAATTTATCATAGTGATAATGTAACACTTCACTACTATATACTGTATACTTCCATTTTTACATCTCCAAACTTTGGGCTAATTTTTATCACACATTTTATTTCTACATATGTTATAACTCCATTTCATTATTATAGTGGCTATTTCACTATTCTTCAAATAGCCAATTATCTTTTGAAGATATTTAAATAGTAAGGCATTTATTTATTTAATTTATTTACCCAGGTAGGTACCTTTTCAGGGGATCTTTATTCCTTTTGTGGATTCACATTTTCATCTAACATCATCTTCTCTTTGTTTTTAAGACTTCCTTTAACATTTTTTGTACCATGATCTGCAGGTGAATTTGTTCAGCTTTGTGTGTCTGAAGCAGTATTTTGTCTTTGTTTCTGAAAGATATTGGCTTTGGATATACAATTTATGGGGTCCTTTTCTTTCAGTACTTTAAAGATTTTGCTGCAATATCTTCTAGCATCGATTGTTTGTAACAAGAATTCCTATGGCATCCTCACCTTTGTTTCTCTGTATACTATGTGTCTCTCTTTTCTAGATGCTTTAGAGAATTTCTCTTTATCACTATTTTTAACCAATTTTATGGTGATAGATCTTGGTATAGTTCTTTTTCTTATCTTTTGTTACTATTTCTTGTATTTGGAGTTTGCTAATTCTTTTGGATCTGTGGGTTTATAGATCTCACTTAATTTGGAAATCTTTATGCTATTATTTTTTCAAATATATTTTCTGTTCTCTGATACTTTCAAAGAGACTCCAGTTACACTTGTATTCATTTGCTTGAAGTCTTCTCACAGCTCACTGATGCTCTATTCATTATTTCAATGTCTTTTCTCTTTGTATTTCATTTTGGATAGTTTCTGCTCTGTCTTCAACTTCACTAATCTTTTCTTATACAATGTCAAATCTGCTGTTAATCTCAACCATTGTATATTTTATTTCACATATTGTAATTTTCATCTTTAGAAAGTTGATTTGGATCAATTTTTATATCTATCATGTCTTCACTTAACTTCCTCAACCTTCTTCCATTTTCTTGAACATACAAAACACAGTTACGGTAGGGTTTTAATGTTCTTGTACACTCAAGGGTATCACTTCAGGGTCAGTTTCAGTTGATTGAGTTTTCTCATTATTGACTGTATTTTTCTGCTTCTTTATAAGGCTGATTAATTTTTTTATTAGATGTCAGACTTGTCTGAAGACAGTTGCTTCATATACACTATCCAGTTTTCTAGATGTTTATGATAAGAGATCCCTCTTATTGCAGTTACTCCACTATGGTCAGTAGTAAAAGAGTGAATAAAGCAGTGTTTGTTAAGGCTCTAATGTTTGGTCGTTTTGTGTATTGTAATGTCATGTTATTAATACCCAAAGTTAATGACTAATCATAAATGAGGATTTTATTTTTATCAAAATAATTTAGCCTCATTTTTCCATTATATCTTTTGGTTTGAATCTAATTTTTATATTAATATTGTCCTTGTATTCCTTTTTGCCAAACTAACAGTTACCTTATATGTTTTTGTCCATTTATTTTAAATATTATCATTTTTTTGTTCAAGTAGAATTTGCTTTTAGACTCAATATGGTAGTCTTTGTCTTTTTATAGAGATGTTTGATCTGTTTATATTTATTATGATCACTAACATCTTTCTTCTTAATTCTGTCATTTTATGTTGTTTCTTATTTTATTTCCCAATTTTTGTTTATATTGTTCATGTATCCTACTTTCTTCTTTCTACTTTTGTAGAAGTTACTTTTTAAAAATTTTTTAAAATCAAAATCCTATTAATCGTTGACTCCCCTCTATATTTGGCATTTGAAATTTTAATCAGGATGTGTCTAGATGTGAGTTTTTAAAAATTAATTTTACCTGCTCTTCGTGGGTGTTTTTTCCCTCAGACTGTTATTGCCACTTTCAGATTTACTGTGATGTTTTTGCTCATCTTATTTCATCTCACTATGCTTCTTTCTGAATTCTGGGAGATTTTCTTTTTTTGAACAGACAACTTAAATTATTTATTCCGTTTTCAATGTTTAATATGCTCTCCACTGCCCCTACTGCATTTTAAAATTCTGTAATTATACTTTTCATCTTAAAGTAAAATTGCCTTATCTTACATAATTATCTTTTCATAAATGCAATATGTTCTTTAATCTCATAGAAAATATAAATTTGATATTAAATTTTTTTCCTTCTATTTCTGGCGTACGTCTGTTTCAGGGGGAAATTTTTTTGGGGGGCTTCTATATCTGTTACTGTTCCTTCTTTTGTACTGGTAAAATTTTCTCTGGTGACTGTTCTTTTACTTATTCTTTGGAGGCAGAGCTGGATTTGCAGATGAAGTCTATTAGAGAAGGTGCAAGTTCAAATATATTCAAATCAAACAGAGAAAAAGAGAAGTTTTATGTTTCCGAAGGTTTAGCTGGCTATTCAGAGCATTTCATATACCACGTGGTGTAGGTCGCAGCCATTTGTCAGGGAAACTCAGTTCTTTGTGGAATGTGTCTTTTCACCCTCTCTTTGTATAGGTGTGGGCAGACACAGTTCTCCAAGTAGTTCTTAGATTTGAGATTTGAGATTAGCTCACTTTCACTGCCTTTTTTTGTTTGTTTTTTTTTTTTTTTTTTTGAGACAGGGTCTCATTTTGTTACCCAGCCTGGAGTGCAGTGGTGTAATCTTGGCTCACTGCAACTTCTGCCTCCTGGTGTCAAGCCATCCTCCCACCTCAGCCTCCCGAGTAGCTGGCACTCTAGGCACATGTAACCATGCCCTGCTAAGTTTTGTATTTTTTTGTAGAGGAGGAGTTTCACCATGTTGCCCAGGTTGCTTCACGGCTTTTTGGCTCACCTTCAATGCCAGCACCTGATCTGAAGCGTCTGGATGAATTCCAAGTTCCAGATGCCGGTGGGAATTTAAAAATGTCTCCACCAATGGGCCCTACAGAGCAGGGACATTCAGGGTTCAATGAAGCATATTTTGCTTTTGTTAGGTGGGTTAGCTGGGGACACTACTCCTCTTCTCTAACCAGTCTGACTACCCATGCCAACTTAGTGCACCATCTCTTAGTGCATCTCAGGGAAACGTGGGTAAGTGCTGCAGGCAAGTGCTCTGAGTGTACACCTGTAGCAATTTCTAAAATCAGTGGGCGTGGTGGCTCATGCCTGTAATCCCAGCACTTTGGGAGGCTGAGGCTGGTGGATCGCCTGAGGTCAGGGGTTCGAGACCAGCCTGGCCAACATAGTGAAACCCTGTCTCTACTATAAATACAAAAATTAGCCCGGGCGTGGTGGCACATGCCTATAGTACCAGCTACTCGGGAAGCTGAGGCAGGAGAATCTCTTGAACCTGGGAGAGGGAGGTTGCAGTGAGCCGAGATCATGCCATCGCACTCTATCATGTGTAACAGACCGAGACTCCACCTCAGAAAATAAAATAAAATAAAATAAAATAAAATAAAATAAAATAAAATAAAATAAAATTTTGATTTGCCCTCTCTTGATCACCCTGTGGATCTCCATAGCCGTGATCTTCTCAAAGTTTTAGCATTTTCAAACTTGCTTCTTTTTCCTTCTTAACTGGGTCTTCCTTTGCCTTATTCATTTCTCCTCCCATCCATCCATCCATCTGATATTGGTTGAGCAGTGACTATATGTCAAATACTCTTCTGGATGCTAGTGATTCAGTGGCGGAAGAAGACGTATATGGAGCTTGCATTCTAGAGAAGGGTTGCATTGCATGGTGTCAGGATTTTATCTCCCTCAGGCTCAGTTCATCTATTCACATCACTTTAAAATATCTTTGTATTCCAGCACTGGAATCCTTTGTAAGTTTGAAGGAATTGGTAGGCACAAATCGTGACCACAAAGTGTAAGAACCACCCATTCTTCCAAAAAGAAAAAAAAAAAAACAGAAAGAAATAAAGAAAGGAAGGAAGGAAAATAGAGAGGAGGGGAGGGAAGGAAACTCAGAGTTCATCACAGGAGTTTCCAGGGCCTTACTTGTCTCAAATAGCTCATGCTCACAATTTGATTAAGTCGGGAGTCCTGGATTTGAGTTGCAGCCCCGTAAGCTATGATCCCTCTGTTTCTCAGACTCTAATACAGTACAATGTCCTCTTCATGCTTAGCATAAAATACAACTTTTTACATAAACTTTAAGGAAAACTTTAAGAAAAATGCACCATTCACCACCATTGTTATAATATTAACTACACAATTTTGTTTTACTTTTTTTACTTAACGTATTATCACCTTCTTATTTTCATGATTTTCATTTTAGTGCCAGCATAGCATTCCATTATGTTGACTCCAAAAATTGTTTAGCTGTCCCCCTGCCCTTTCTTTCAATATTTAGAGGGTTCTGCTTTTACATGAACACAATTCATAAACAGCAGATGAAGGTCTACAAGGAGCTTTGCTCCTCAAATTCATTTCACAAGAATGAATTCCCAGAAAAAGGACAATTAGGTCGAAAAGTATTGATGTCTTGGGGCTCCTGTTAGGTATTTTAAGTTACTTTTCAAAAGGACCAGCAATATGGCAATTTTCCTGAAACCTCATCAGCATTAGTTTGCTTTTAAAAATCAGTTTCATACCAGTTTGATAATTTGGCAGACAAAAACTGGAACATATTTTATGCCTATTGATTGTCCTCGTGTTTACTGTTTCTATTCTTTTTCAGTGAGCTGTTTGGTCACGTCTTTTGCTCATTTATTTGTTTGGCCTTGGGGTGCTCTTAAGTAATTTAATGTAAGCTATTCTTTCAAAATGAAGTATTCTTAACCTTGGGTCCCAGGAGAGGTGTAGGGTACTCAACAGTCCTACGAAAGCATATGTGTTGTTTATGTGTCTGTGTCTATGTATATGTCTGTCTGTGCCAATGTAAATGTGTGTGTGTGTATGCACATATATGTGTGTATGTTCCTGCATGTATGTCTGTAGGTAAATGTGAAAGAGTTCTTACCTTTTTTTAGATTCTCAGAAAGGTCAAGCTAAAAAAATCGTTAAGAGCTGCCCATTCAATACAAATATTTCACCTACAGTATTATTTTTCTTTTGCTTTCTGTGTTTGTGTATGCATGCATTTAACATTTTAACATAGCTTAATATGTCCATTTTTCTTTTTGTAATTTCTTCTATTTCCTCTATCCTGGGCCTATTATTATTTCTCAGATGAGATAACATTGTAGTGTTTCACTTTCACTGGGTTGTCTATAGTATGTTTTTCAATCAGTCCTTTCTAAATCTGAAGCTTATTTTTAGATGTAGACCTAAATTAATCTCCCTGCTCATCTACTGTTCAATTTTCCCAACTCCTTTATTACATGGTGTTTCCTTTCCCTGTCATTTGTGACACCATTTTTATATATGACGCTCTCTTATGTCACCAAACCTGTTTTTGGACTTTTGGTTTCATCTAATTCTCATTTGGCTCTAGTACCATACCATTGCAGTACTGTTCTTTAATGACTTATTTAAATATTTCTATTATCATTGCTTTTTTAAAGACTATCCTATGCTATTTTAAAAATTTATTTGTTTTTGTGCCTTAGAAACCCCTATCGGTTTTTGTTGTGTTGTTTTGTTGTTGTTGTTGTTGTTGTCATTTGAGACGGGGTCTTGCTCTGTTACCCAGGCTGGACTGCAGTGGCATGATCACGGCTCATTGTAGCCTCAACCTCCCAGGCTCAGGCGATCCTCCCACCTCAGCCTCCCAAGTATATGGGACTACAGGTGCACACCAAAAAACTGGGTTAATTTCTGTATTTTTTGTAAAGACGAGGTCTCACTATATTGCCCAGTCTTGTCTCAAACTCCTGAGCTTAAGTGATCTGCCTGCCTCAGCCTTCCAAAGTGCTGGGATGACAGGCATGAGCCACCACCCCTGGCTTCTTTACTATTTTGACTGTTTTTTCCAAATTATTTTTAAATGCACTTTTTCAAAATCTATAAGAAATCCTTTTGTATTGAATTATAAAATTATGATATTTAAACACATTGAGAAACATGTTTTTCTATTATTCAAGTTTTCTGTTATGCCTTCCAGGAAAGTTTTGAAGTTTTTTGTATGTCATGTTTATGTCTTAGTATTTCATTATTTATATTTGATTGTGAATTGGATCTCATTTTTAATTTATTTCCTGTCGTTTTGTTGCATTTATTTAGGAAAGTTATTGATTTTTAAAATATTTATCATGTACCCATGTTATACAGCCAGTTATGAAACTATTGAACCTTTATATTATTGCTAATATTAGTTTACATGTGAACATCAGATTTTTAAAGTCTATGATCATATCATCTGCTTTGATCGTCTGAAACTTTGTATCATCTGAAGCTTTCTTGCTACCTTTCTAATAATTATTCCTATGGTTTCTTTTTCGTGTCTTATTACATCAGCCAGAATTATCAATATAATATTAAATAATAATGGTGATACAGAACTTTCTTGTTTTGCACTCTTTTCTAATGGGAAAACCTCTAGTGTTTCTCCATTAAAAAGGATGCTGGCTTGGTTTTAAATAGATCCTTATTATGTTAAGGAAGTGTCATTCTATTCCTATTTTTAAAAATGTTTTGACATCTATTGAAATGCATTCTTTGGCATCCACTAGGATGATCATATGGTTCATATTATTTAATTTATTGATCTTATGTGTTATATTAATAGATACCCTTGTGCTGAACTTGCCTTGCCTTGCCATAGAAACCCTTTACGGTCATGGTGTTTTAGTCTCTGAATGTGCTGCTGAACACTATTTTCTGGGACTGTGTTATTAAATGATACTGGATCCTGTTCCCTTAAAAAAAAATTCTGTATCAGGGCTTAAAATCAGGACTGTATTTGCCTTGCAAAATGAATTAGCAGATTTTTTTTCCCACCATTCTTTTCCTATGTTAAAGAATAACCTATGTAACATGAAAATGTAGTGTTCTGTAAAATTTGGATAGATTTCTCCAGAGACTCTAGGGTGGGTAAAAAATGTTCTTTTTAGGGGTGAAGAGGGTTGTTCTTTAATAAATTTCTCACTCTTTCAGATTCTTCCTTGCTTGCTGATCTAATCTACATTTCTTGTATTGGTTGTATTATTTTACATTTTTGTAGGCTATCATCTGTTTGATAATTTCCAACAAATTTGCTATAGAATCATGTATGATGTTCCTCTCAATATTTCTTAATCTTTTTGATTTGTTGTAATAATCATGTTCTCATTCCTGATTTCATTTGGGTCTCTTTTCTTGTTTGTATTTGCCAGAGGTTAGTCTTTTTTATTAGCTCTTTCAAAGAAGCAGCTCTTGGTTTTATTTATTGATTCCACTGTTTTTGTGTTTCTTAATTTGTTTATTCCTGTTATTATCTTTCTTTCCTGGCTACTGTCTTCCTTGGAGTTCGTGTGTGTGGTGAGGGTAGGGTAGGGAAAACTATTTTTCAAGATCTAAAGCAGTAAGTTTAGTTCATTGGGTTTTTGTTTTGTTTTTCATTTTTAATTTTAAAAGCACCAAGAGCAGAATTTACCTCTGTAAACTAGCTCAGTTGCTTCTTACAGTCTTAAAATGCCATGTTTTGGATCTATTGTCCTTTGGTCCAATGTATTAATGTGGTGTGGACTTGAAGAAGGGTGTAGTGTCAGAAGGATCACTGGGGAATATCTGACCCAATGTGCTCACTTGTAGGAATTCTTTTATGCCACAAGACCCTCCCTGTCCCTAGCCCTTCCTTATCTTGTGTCCCTTCCATCCCCTCAGGTTCCACAGGTGATTGAGTCTTTGTGTGTTCATGCATTTCTAAAGGAGAGATATCTACCCAAAAGACACAGTGGCTGTATTATGGGCCAATTCACTATTAGTGATCAGTTTCAAAAACCTGCAGGGACTCTTACCTTGAGTTGTACAGTTAGAATTTAGGGGGTCTGCAAACGTGGATGTGGGCAAAAATGACATCTTTATGTTTCTTAATTTTCACTAATCTCCTAACTGAAATTTAGCATTTTCTTCCATTTTGAATGTAGGCAACAAAACAGTCACATTAGCAATGCTGTGGCGTGCACCAGTAAAAATCACTAGTTTTTTCATATCACAATTCTGTTGTTACCAATATTTCAAAATATCATTTAAGTTCATCGCTATTTCAAAATTATGTTAGTCACTACAGCTACTGCTAGAGCTTGTTTATTTATTTATTTATTTATTTATTTTTTGAGACAGGGTCTTGGTGTGTCCGCCAGGCTGGAGTGCAGTAGCACGAACACAGCTTACTCCAGCCCCGACCGCCTGGGCTCAAACGATCCTCCTGCCTCAGGCTCTGAAAGTGCTGGGATTACAGGAATAAGCCACCGCTCCTGGTGAGCTTGTTTAATTCTATTAAGAAATGTATCGATTACGATTTCACATAGTTTTAATATATTGAAAACTACATTTCAATGTAAAATATTTCCATCAAAAAGTCATATGCACTTAAATACATATGCATTATTTCCATTTAAAAACATTATTCTGAGAAGGGGTATATAGGCATCCGCAGACTGTCATAGAAGTCAGTAGCACAGAAAAGGTTAGGAACTCTGCTCTCATGCATGGTTGTAACCAGGCCTTCCTGGACCTCTGTGAGGTTTCAGGAAGATTCAAAGACTTTGTTAACTTTTCAAAGAGATCTACGATGCAAAAGGAAGGTGGGTGCCTCCAGGCGCAGTGGCTCACGCCTGTAATCCCAGCACTTTGGGAGACCGAGGCGGGTGGATCACCTGAGGTCAGGAGTTCAAGACCAGCCTGGCCAACATGGTGAAACTGCATCTCTACTAAAAATACAAAAAGTTAGCCAGGTGTGGTGGCAAGCGCCTCTAATTCCAGCTACTCAGGAGGCTGAGGCAGGAGAATCACTCAGGCCCAGGAGGCAGAGGTTGCAGTGAGCCGAGATCGCACCACTGCACTTCAGCCTGGGTGACAGAGCAAGACTCCATCTCAAAAAAAAAAAAAAAAAGAAAGAAAGAAAAAAAGAAAGGTGGGTGGGTGGTGGGGTTCTTCCTAAATCTGATTTTTTAAAATATCATTGTTATTTTCATTCTTTCTTTCAAAGTGGAGTGCCTGCCATGTGCCTTACACAGCCAAAGTCCCTACCCTCATGAAGCTAACAGGGCAGCAGGGAGTGGCCTGGGCCGCTCCATTCCTGCCTCTTCCCCCAACCTCTTCAATTAAGTCAGGTTTCTAATAATCAAAAGCAGTCACTCTTATTTCAGATTGGTCTCGTCTCCCCATTTTATAGACAAAATGAGGCATCTCCACATTTCTATCTCCTGTGTCTAAGGCAGAGTGCTTCACTTGCAGTAAGAAAATAATACATCAGGAAATGGACCTTCTAAAAGGTTGACTTTCGTCCTCGTGGTTTCATATGAAGGCCTGGTATTTGTATAGACCTTTACAAAACTCTGTCACTTACATCAACTCACTTGATCAGCTCCTTGAGGAGTCAGTCCCCATTCAACAGAGGAGGAAACTGAGGCTCTGAGATGTTAGGACGACTGTCTCAAGGCCAAACTGCCAGTTTATGGAAGAGCTGGGAGTTCAGCTCAGCTCCCCTGACTCCAGTTAATTGCTTTGCCTACTTTGCTACAATGCTTTCTGTAAATGCTAATTTCCTCTACTCACACATGTAACACTATGATTGTGGGAATTTTTCTTCATTTTCAATATTATTTTACTCTTATTTTAAATGGGACACCCAAATATGCTTGAGGCTTTTTTAGGTAATGGAGATGGCATCCACCAATCTTCTGCTTTAACCCAATATGTCTCTTCTGAGCTCCAGGGAAAATCAGAAAATCTGGAAAATTCTCCCTTTGAGCTATCTTTGTCCACAGTCTCAACCTTTCTAGTACCACTGAAACTTTTCTTTTTTTTTTTTTTTTTTGAGATGGAGTCTCACTCTGTAGCCCAGGCTGGAGTGCAGTGGCCGGATCTCAGCTCACTGCAAGCTCCGCCTCCCAGGTCCACACCATTCTCCTGCCTCAGCCTCCCGAGTAGCTGGGACTACAGGCACCCGCCACGTCGCCCGGCTAGTTTTTTTTTTTGGTTTTTTTTTTTTGTATTTTTTAGTAGAGACGGGGTTTCACCATGTTAGCCAGGATGGTCTCGATCTCCTGACCTTGTGATCCACCCGTCTCGGCCTCCCAAAGTGCTGGGATTACAGGCTTGAGCCACTGCGCCCGGCCCCTAACTTTTCTTTAATTAAAAACAAAAACAACAAAACAAACAAACCTTTTTGCTCTTCATGGATTTATTCAAAAATTTTAATTGAACACCTACTATGTGCCAGGCACTCTAGCTGTAATAATGTGTTCATTGTAGAAAAATTAGAAACTACACATAAACAACCAGATGTCCACCAACAGTAGAACAGGTAGAAACATTGTAGTAGAGACATAAAATGTATTACTCCACAATATCAGCCAGTAAAGGGAAATGACATGGACTTCCAGGCAGCTTATTTTGCTGTCAATCTTCCACCTTTGAAATTCTGATAAGATCATGAACCTCCTTCTACAATTTACAAAACAACATCCTTGGGCCATTGCCCCATTTTACAGATGGAGGAACTGAGGACCAGAGAGGTAAAGTCACTTTTTACCCAAGGCTGTAGAGAAAGCAGCTCACTGGCAGCCTTGGTTTCTACTTCTCCCATCTTGCTGACCCTCCCTTTTCCACCCCTGTCCACCCATCCTAATCTAAAAGACCTGTTCTAAGTCCTTGGCCTAAGTAACATGACCCCATCTCCACCTAGTCTTGCTCCTTTCAGGGAGTCTGGCGGCTTCCTTAGGGCCTGAGTCACGCAGCCATCACTCAAGGGAGGGAGCAGGATGGCTCCGGGCTCCCAGCAGGACTTATTGCATCATCACTCATGCCTTGCCAAGTCTTATTGCTCCAACATCCCCTAAATGATAAAGTTGGATTCATTAAGTGTAAATTCAATCAAACTTGAAAGAGAGAGAGAAAATAAAAGTGACTTGGAATAAGAGAAATGGAAGCACCAGTAAGCGGTTGTTGCTTTTCCTAGGAGAAGTGGCCTCTGCGCCCTGTGTGTTCAAGGCAGCGTGAGTCAGTGGAGTCAGCGGCCTCTCAGGGCGAGGCTGACCCTGGTACAAACCCTGCCTCTAGCACATGCTGGCTGTGGGGCCTCTCTAAGACTCAGTTTCCTCATCTGTAGATGGGGTAGTATCTACCCGGCGTGACTGCACTTAACACAGGATAAGATGGTATCTTGCGCATCATCAGCTTATGAGACCTTTCCCATTGCCGAAGCAGCGAACTGTAGAAATACACCCAGACAGGGATTCCTGGGCAGCTTGGGGTCGGCTTGTAGATGTGAAGAGGGAGGAGAAGAGACGTTGGATCTCAGGATGCAGAGTTTGAATCTCTCACTTACATGGTGTTCCCAGAACTATGAGACTGTGGTGCACAAAATGAAATGCCTTTTATATCAGGGTGTGTGTGAGAGCATAAAAGCGAAATTAAAAAAAAAAAAAGTTTACCTGTACTGTGGCAGATACAGAGGGATATGATAGTATTTTTTATTATTATTATTCCTTTTTTCTCCAATTCAACATCCACTAAATTGATTTCATGACCTACTAATGAGGGCCTTGGCCGACGTCACAGAGCGAGCTAGAGGTGAAACGGGTTAGAACCAGATCTCCTGGTCGCTAGTCCATTTGCTGCCCATTACCTCCCCCTGGCAGGTGTCCAGTTTTGGTTGAGTTTTGTGTGAGTGCTCATCCCCGTGTGAGTGAGGGCCAGGAAGCAATGGGAGACTCCAGGCGTGGAGGTCGAATGGACTGTAAACCCCCCATGCTGGAGCAGACTTTCCCCCTTCACAGGGAAGGTCTAACATGAGCCTCTGCGCCGCCTAGGAACCTAATAAATAGGGGATGAATGAAGGAAGACATGAAGAGACTACCCCAATCTGAGTCTGATCCTGCCTCTACCACTGTGTCGCCGTGGAACCTCAGAAGTGGCACTTCTGCAATCTGAGCTTCACGATGACCTTTATCAGGGTGTGTTGGGGGTTGGGGGCTAAGGTTCTCATCAGCTTAATGAGGAAGGGTTAATAGGAAGTTCCTTCTGGCATCCCACAGGCTGCTTTGACGCACTGCCACCTACTGGTCACTCTCTCTCATTACACCTCATCACTTTGGAGAGGGCTCTGCTTTCGGAGTATCTCCTAAATGCATGGTCCTTTCCATGGTTCAAAATCCACCCATGTCAGGCAAGTTCTCTGAATCCTCAGAACAACCGTGAGAGAAAAGCAAGTATTCTTAAATCCATCTTACATATGAGAAAATTGAGGGCCAGAGAGGTTAAGCCACTCACTCAAGGACACACAGGATTTTCACATGGATGCCCTGGTTCCCAATCCAGTACTCCTTCTGCCCATTACAAGTAACAATCCCCAGCAGTCTGATTTAGCTGCAGGCTTTACCTGCAGCAGGCTAAAGTCCGAAAGAGTGGAGTGGAGATGCAGACCTTAGACTGGTCAGACGGAAGTGGGGTGGGGTATCTTGTTTGAGTGTTTCCAAGAAATACTGTCAGATGCAGCACGTTTCATACTGGTTAGTCAGTGCTGCTTCGGGCACTCCAAAAGACCTACGTAGAGGACTGATTTCAAGAAATGATGTGGCCAGGAGCAGTGGCTCAAGCCTGTAATCCCAACACTTTGGGAGGCCGAGGCTGGCAGATCACCTGAAGTCAGGAATTGGAGACCAACCTGACCAACATGGTGAAATCCCATCTCTACTAAAAATACAAAATTAGCTGGCTATGGTGGCGCATCCCTGTAATCACAGCTACTCAGGAGGCAGAGGTTGCAGTGAGCCAAGATCATACCACTGCACTCCAGCCTGGGCAAAAAGAGTGAAACTCCACCTAAAAAAAAATTTTTAAAGAAATATTATATGACCATTATGAATGAAGTGTTTGGGGGATATGACAATTACCAGGCTAACTTGGTCCATGTAGACAGCCAAACTGTCTTGCTTAGACCTGGCAAGACCCTAGCTTAGACCTGTTTTCTTTCACAAAGCAATAAACAAATAGAGATGGAATGGGTGGTGGCTGCAAGGCTGGTTCTAGTGTCCTGCTCCAAGGGGTTCAAATTCCATCTCTGCCATCTTACTCGCCCTGTGACCTTGGGCAAATCACTTAAACCAAGTTTGTCCAACTGCCGGCCCACAGGCTGCACATGGCCCAGGACGGCTCTGAATGCAGCCCAACACAAATTCACAAGCTTTCTTAAAACATTGAGACTTTTTTGCGATATTTTTTTCAGTTCATCAGTTATCGTTAGGGTTAGTGTATTTTATCTGTGGCCTAAGACAATTCTTCTTCTTCCAATGTGGCCCAGGAAAGCCAAACAATTGGGCACCCCAATAAGCTGTGTATAAAACGAGGATTCTCTGTTTCTTCATCTGTAAGACAAAAACATCCATAATTGTTTGTTGTTGGCTGTTGTATAAATTAAATGGGCTGATATATACATAAAGCATTAGAGAGTGCCTGGAACGTGGTAAGCACTTAATAAATATTAAACTTTTTTTTTTTTTAATAGGAGTTGAGAGAAGTCTGAGTTGCACCGACCTGGATTTTAAAAAATCCTAATTTTGTCACTGATTCATTTTCCAGCCCTGGGCAATCCTCCCCTTTTCTGGGCCTTCCCCACTCGGATGGCTGGAGCACTCTGCTGGGTCATTCTCTGATCCTGTTCCTGCTGCATGATGACCGTGCCACCATCCGCACCCACATTCAAGGTCAGTGGGTTGGGTAGTTTTGGCTGGTGTGAGGGCAGGGTGGGCAAGCTGGGACACATCTGTTCCCTTGGTTAGAATTGTGCTCTTGTATTTTTCCCCTTAGGAACTGTTTTATGCAGCAAGGTCAAGCGATCAGGACTACAAATCAATTTAAACAAAAGCGCTGAGGCAGATACCCTTGAACTTCAATGACTTAAAATAGCCTCGTTGTCATCCTTAGCCAAACACTCAGTACCTGAGTTCACTTCAACCTGTCATCACCGACTAATAAACCATCCCTTTCATGGAAATTGACCAGAATGAAACCTTTGAATCAAAGTGGATGTGAGGCCTGCTTGGATTAATAGAGCTGCATCGGCCCCCTCCCATGTTTCCAGGATGGCTACAGAGGTTGATGCATTCTTAGGGAAATGAACATCTTATTAATATCGGGAAGACAAGACCAGCCATCTTAAGAATGACCCTGGCTGCTCCGTGGGTAGCCAAGCGTAGCACAGCCTTCTTTGTGGAATGCCTCAAAGTTCTACCTTAGAAACCAGGGTGGAATTGCTCACAAAGGGTTGGTGATGGTGGTGGAGGAGAGGCAGGGGAGTTAGGGAGTATTTATTTGGAAAGGAAAGAAAACTAAGACTTACTCAGTACTGACTGTGTGCCTCAAACTGTGCCGGGGCTTTAGATGCAATAATTCGTGTCAGCCCTGCAATGACTCTGTGTGGTAAGTGTTCGACACTACTTTTAAAAAGAAGAGCCTTGCTAGGCGTGGTGGCTCATGCCTATAATCCCAGCACTTTGGGAGACCAAGGTGGGCAGATCACCTGAGGTGGGGAGTTCGAGACCAGCCTGACCAACATGGAGAAACCCTGTCTCTACTAAAAATACAAAATTAGCCGGGAGTGGTGGCTCATGCCTGTAATCTCAGCTACTCGGGAGGCAGAAGAATTACTTGAATCCGGGAGGCAGAGGTTGCAGTGAGCCGAGACTGCACCGATGCACTCCAGCCTGGGCAACAAGAGCAAAACTCCTTCTCAAAAAAAATAAAATAAAATAAAATACATACATACATACATACATAATAAGAGCCTTATTAAGATATAATGCACACACTATCAATTCACCTTTTTAAAGCGTACAAGTCAGTGGTTTTAGTATATTTGTTACTGGAGGGCTCAGGAGGGTCCCTGAATGCCAGTGAGACCCCAGCCTCTGCTAGTGTCCAGGTTCTTGACATTGTCACGAGAAAAAATTCAGGGATAAGTCAGAATGAATCAAAAGGCAAGAAGCTTTTATTGCAAAGGGAAAGTACACACTGAAGAGAGAAGTGCAGGCGGACGTGTGAGAACAAGTCATGTGCAATGGCGTTGGGGTTTCTAATTTTATGGGTGTTTCTTTAATTAGAGGATAGAATAATTATTAGGTATTCTAGAAAACAAGGGAAAGTCAGGAACCCCCCGTTTTCCTCCCCGTTTCTCCCATATTTGGGTTTGCCCAGAAGAGTTATGCCCATTTTCTCTCCCTTATTTTGGGTTTTCTGTTATCCTGTGGTTTTTTTTTTTTCTTTGCCTAATTCCTGTTTTAGCTGTTGTCTGGTTTTTACACCCTCCTGTGACTATCTAGTACCATTCCTGTCTCATATTCACTAAGTTTTGTTTCTGTGTTTTTTAGAGACAGGGTCTTGCACTGTCACCCAGGCTGGAGTGCAGTGGCACAATCATAGCTCACTGTAACCTCAAACTCCTGGGGTCAAGTGACTCCTCAAACTCCTGGGGTCAAATGAGGTCACTGTAACCTCAAACTCCTGCCTCAGCCTCCTGAGTAGGTAGGACTATAGGTATGTGCCACCACATCCGGCTATTTTTGTTTGTTTGTTTATTTGTTTGTTTGTTTTTGTAGAGATGGAGTCTTGCTATGTTGCCCATGCTGGTCTTGAACTCCTGGCCTCAAGCCATGCTCCTGCCTTGCCCTCCTAAAGAATTGGGACTGCAGACACGAGCCACAGTGCCTGGCCTGTATATTCACCAAGTTGTGCAATCATACCATTATCTAATTTCAGAATATTTTCATCACTCTATGAAGAAACTTTACATACCTTAACAGTCACTCCCAATTCCCCATTCCCCATCCCCCCAACCCTTGGCTACCACTAATCCACTTTCTGTCTATATAGATATTTCAAATCTAGACATTGCATATAAATGGAATCGTATAATATGTGGCCTTTTGTGGCTGGTTTCTTTCATATAACATGATGTTTTCAATGTATATCTGTGTTATAGCATGTTATCGTACTTTATTGCATTTTATGCCTGAATAATATTCAATCATGTGAATCAAATACGTCTTGCTTTATCCAATGATCAGTCGATGGACATTTGAGGTTTTCCTTTTTTTTTTTGTCTATTATGAACAGTGCTGTTATGAACATTTATGGAGATGTTTTTGTGTACACATATGGTTTAAATTCTCTTGAAACTGGGAGTGGAATTGCAGGGTCATATAGTAACTCTATGCTTAGACTTTTGAAGAACTATGAAACTGTTTTCCAAAGCGGCTGCAACATTGTACCTACCAGCAACCAATGAAACTTCCAATTTCTTCACATCTTCGCGGATGCCTGTTAACGCCCGTCTTCTGGACTATGGCCATCCTAGTGGACATGAAGTGCTATCTCCTTGTGGTTTGGATTTGCATTTCCCTAGTGTTTAATGATGAACATCTTTTCATGCGCTTATCAGTCATTTGTATATCTTCCTTGGAGAAATGCACATTTAAATCTTTTGATATTTGATTATAAATCCAATTTTTAATTTATTTGTTTTTTGATTGAATTGTAATATTTCTTTATATATTCTGTATAAAAGTCTCTTATCAGATATATGATTTGCAAATATTTTCTTCCATTCTCTTTATTACTTTCTAGATAGTGTCCTTTTAAGTAAAGACTAGAAGTTTTAAAAAACTAAATGTTTTTAATGTTTGATGAAGTTCAATTTACCCATGTTTTGGTCACTTATGTTTTTGGTACCATATCTAAGAAACCCATTGCCTAGTCCAACCTCTGCCTTCCGGGTTCAAGAGATTCTCCTGCCTCAGCCACCCGAGTAGCTGGGACTATAGGCATGCACCACCATGCCCAGTTAATTTTTTCGTATTTTTAGTAAAGACAGGTTTCACCATGTTGGCCAGGATGGTCTCCATCTCCTGACCTCGTGATCCACCCACCTTGGCCTCCCAAAGTGCTGGAACTACAGGCATGAGCCACTGTGCCTGGCCCCTTTTAAGAGTTTTATAGTTTTCGCTAGAAGATCTATGATCCTTTTTCAGTTAATTTTTAATTAATATGTGAGGTAAGGGTCTAACTTCCTTCTTTCACCTGTGGATGGCCAATTGTTGCAGTGCCATATATTCAAAAACCTATTCTTTCCCTATTTATTGTCTCAGCATCCTTGTTGAAAATCAGTTGACCATAGATATGTGGGTTTAGTTCTGTACTCTTATTCAGTGCCATTGACCCTATGTCTATCCTAGGCCAGTACCACACTGTCTTAATCACTGTAGTTTTGAGAAAGTTTTGAAATCAGGAAGTGTGAGTTCTCCAATTTCATTTTTCTTTTTCAAGATTGTTTTGGCTATTCTTGGTCCCTTGTACTTCCATGTGAATTTTAGGATCAGCTCGTCCATTTCTGATGAAAATCACTTGGAATTTTGCAGGGATGGCACTGAATATATAGATCAATCTGATGAGTACTGCCTTCTTAACAATGTGAAATCTTCCATGAACACAGGTTGTCTTTATATTTATTTAGGTCTTTAATTTGTTTCAACAATGTTTTGTAGATTTTGTGAGCAAGTGTTATACTTTTTTTGTTAAATTTATTTCTAAGTATTTTATTCTTTTTGAAGAATATGGAGTTTTTTTCTTAATTTCTCTCGGATTGTTTATTGCTAGTGTATGGAAATACAATAGACTTTGTATTTTATCCTGCAACATGGTTGTGGATACTGTTGTAAAGATAAGAAGACAGAGGATCACACAGGGTGTGTGATTAGCTTGGGATTACCTGGCTTTTTGTCCTCCCAATCTCCCTTTCTTTGCAGAACCACTCTTCTCAGCTGCAAGGGAATCCTGCTCAGCCTCTGTGGTGAGCTTACTCCACCTTCTCTCCCTCGCCCCAGGGATGAGGTACCACCATCTTTTCCCACCACTGGTGAAATCCTGCTATAGAATGAAGTTGGCTGGGTGCAGCGGCTCATGCCTGTAATCCCAGCACTTTGGGAGGTCAAGGTGGACGGGTCACCTGAGGTCAGGAGTTCGATACCAGCCTGGCCAATATGGTGAAACCCCATCTCTACTAAAAATACAAAAAATTAGCTGGGTGTGGTGGCGGGCACCTGTAATCCCAGCTACATGGGAGGCTGATGCAGAAGAATCACTTGAACATGGGAGGCGGAGGTTGTAGTGAGCCAAGATGGCACCACTGCACTCCAGCCTGGGCAACAGAGAGAGATTCCATCTCAAAAAAAAAAGAAAAAAGAATGAAGTCAACATAGAGAAAATCACAATAAGAGCTGAAGCAAGAAGGAGGGCTCTGTCACCATCATTGAGCACCTGGATCCTGCCCTACCTAAAGCTAGTAACTCTGGAGTTTCCAGATATATTAGCTAATATTTCTCTTTAGCTGAAGGTTATTAGAACTGGGTTTCTGTCCCATGAAACCCGAAGAATCCTGATGAGTATGAGTTTGAAAGTATGAGTTTGAAATCAGGCCTATGTGATTCCAAAGTTGTACTCACTCCATGGTCCCTGCATGGCCCCTTCCTGGTACTCAGACTGGCTGGGTGGATGTTTGAGAGGCTTCGGGGGATAAGTGAAGCTTGTAGCAGATAAGCAACAGGGAGGCTGGAGTCTAAGACCCCAAGAGTCTGCAGATGTGAGGAAAGATCAAGAAACCAGGCAAAAGGCCTACTGGGGTCAAAGGTGGACCCCCAACTCTTACTGCCTATGGGTCTTGGCCAGTCTCAGTCTCTCTGAGACTTGTTTCCTGGGTTGGGACACCTTTTTCTGGCTGTATTTTGGGCCCATTCTAGGCACACAGGCCCTGAAATAATCATGACAGCTCCTGAAATGTACTTGCCCAGTCATCTTTATGTAATTCCCAGGAGATCTCTGAGAGCCCAGCAGGGCAAGGATGATCCTGGTCGTTGTATAGTTGGGGAAACTGAGGCGAGGCAGTATTCGGTGACTTATTTAAAGATCCCCAGCTCCTGAAAACTGAGTGGAACCCAGGTCTCGTGTCTTTGTGTCTAATATTCTCATAGTAAACCAGGGGAGGCAGCAGTGCCTCTTTGGGATTTGCCTGGGGCCTGAGACTTCCCATAATCCAATTAATAAATTGTCCAAGATGGAGGGCCAGCTACCAATTAGTTCTCTTTCCTCCCTGGTGCCTCTTTGAGCTTTGTGGGTAGCAACTCCCTGGAAAGGGAAGAGAGGCCCCCACTCTACACTCCCTCCTTGGGAATCAGGGGTCTAGAAATTAGCTGATTCTTGATAAGCCCTAATTATAAATTAGGTCTTATTATCTGTGGCTCCTGAAACTACGCTGGATGAATTAAAACTCTAGGAAAAGGAATATTTCAATTAACCATATGAACTCAGGTAATTGCCTACCGAGGAAAAGCCCTTACAGAACAAGTCTTGGAGCAGTTACGAGGACATCAGAAGGGGAAGGCAGGGGCTAAAGCGTGGGTGGTCTGCGTGAGACGGAAGTGAGGGGTGGGCCCCTCTGCAGCTGCTGTTTTCTGAGGACAGGGTCTTAGAAGTGGCAGGACTTGCAAATGTATAGTTGCCAGTGGCTCTGTCTGGGGATTGGAGGACCAGGATTGGGGTCCTCTATTACCTACTGCCCCTGTGTTTCCTAAACCTCGCAATGGACAGGTCAGATGAGATGATGAAGAAAGGGCCTTATCAGCTAGAAAGTGTGGCAAGCACACCAGACATTATGGTTTAGTGCAATTAGATGCTCTGAAACAAGGGAGAGAGAGGAGAAGAAAGGGATTGAAGGCTCTGTTTCCACTGATTTCAGGAGGCAAAGGGGAGTGGTTGTCATTCATTAATTCATTCATTTCACAAACATTTCCCTGATGCTTCTGAATGCCAGGCACTGAGCTGGGCAGCATAGGGCATGAAGAGTGGAATAGCGAAGCCACAGTCCAGCGGGAGAAAGACAGGGAAGCAAATAGACTCGCCACAAGGTCAGGACCTGCATCTTCCTTGTTCACCAGCTTGGGCTCTCCCAGCTGTGGCCCTCTGTGGGCATATGTTGGATGAAGGCCCTCTAAGCCTAGGATGGCACCGGGACCCCTTGCACAAAGGTCAGTGTGGGGCTTTGCTTTTCTTTTTTCTTTTTCAAATGAGATAGGATCTCGCTCTGTCACCCAAGCTGGAGTTCGGTGGCACAATCACAGCTCACTGCAGCCTTGATCTCCCCGGCTCAAGCCATCTTCCCACCTCAGCCTCCTGAGTAGCTGGGACTATAGGTGCAGGCCATTACATCTGGATCACTTAAAAAAAAATAGAGATGGAGGGTCTCCCTATGTTGCCCAGGCTGGTCTTGAACTCCTGGGCTCAAGTGACGCCCTGCCTCTGCCTCCCAAAGTGCTGGGATTACAGATGTGAGCCACCATGCCTGGCCTAGCTTGGGGCTTTTCTAAAAACTGAAACCAGCTTTTTTTCTGCAGTTCATTCATGCAGCCAGGGAGTGACTGATAGTCCTGAAGTTTGCATGAAGAATTCCAGAAATCCCTGCAGTAGTTCTAAAACAATCTAACATTGGCTCGAAGTTGGCTGCTGACATATAGATAGAAGGAGGCGGAGATGCCACTCCAGAGCTGAGGTCCCTCTGTAGTAAATGAAGAGGGAACATCCTCCACTGAGTCCTTAACTCTCTGGTCCATGCCCCTTTGCCCTCTCTCTGGAGACTCTTCTTTGAAACACAGGAAAATTGCTGCCAAACCTCACAGAGCTTGAGAAGGTCAATCAGAAGAGCAACAAGCCTGAAGTTTAGAATTAAGTTAAAGAAGATTTAGCTTTATTACTCTGAAATATATACCATGACTCAGAAAACATCATATTGCCAGGCCTGCAAGAATTAACAACTGGAAAAGAACAGAATGAATGAGTCATCTAAGAGGAGCACATTATTGTCACCAGGCAGGTGCCACTAAAGTCCTGTAAATTGGTGAAAAATTACCCATATAACCTTCCTTGCAGCTGATGCTGAAGGATGTTTCTGTGTGGGTCTCATCCACAAAACCACGTAGCCTAAGAATAAGAAATCTTTCTCGAGGCTGGGCGTCATGGCTCGCATCTGTAATCCCCATATTTTGGGAGGCAGAGGCAGGTGGATCACTTGAGGCCAGGAGTTCAAGACCAGCCTAGTCAACACAGCAAAACCCCATCTCTACTAAAAAGACAAAAAATTTAGCCAGACGTGGTGGGGCATGCCTGTGGTCTCAGCTACTTGGGAGGATATATCAGGGATGAGAATTGCTTGAATGCAGAAGGCAGAGATTGCAGTGAGCCGAGATCATGCCACTACACTCTAGCCTGGGGAACAGAGCAAGACTCCGTCTCAACAAACAAAACAAAACAAAAACAAAAACAAAACCCTTCTCTAATGCAAGAATCCCCTCTACAGCTCATCAGTTCATAGGTTAGACTTGAATGCCACCAGCAATGGGGAACTCACTACCTCAAAAAGGAGTTTGGTCTATTGCCAGATTGTTGTAATCATCCTAAAACGCCTCTGTTCCTCTTTGTAATGGACTGAAATCTAACTCTCACTACATCTGTGGGTAAAGCAATAGTAACTGCCTGTGTTTTCAGGACCAGAATTACTGCTGAATGAATATAGGAAGGTCTTTCCTTTCCATGGAAGGAAACTTCCTTCCTCTTATTTGCTGGTGCAACCAAACATTTAATTATAAAAGCTTCTCCAAGGCAATAGATGTTAAAAATTAAGATGAATACACTCATTTTTGCCAATAGCACAGACTGCTATTACTCTGAAAGTCCCAATTCATTACTGTATATTGTAACGGAACATTAACACTCGCATAACGACCTCAAGACCTGTCTCGCATGCACAACCAGTAGGCCCTGCCCAGGCTCCCTTACACCCAGGAAAGAAAAGGCGGGGGTGGTAGAGGGGGGAACAGATGACCTGGGAAAATTGCCTTTCCAGTGGAAACATCGACAAACCCTTCATTACAATCATTCACTATGCCTCATCGGATGCCACAATTCAATTCCTGAGCCTGGTCAAACAACAATGGGATGGGGTAGGAAGCGGGAGACAATCTGGGGACCCCAGTTTCCCCAAAACTCTCAACCCACCTGAACACTCTCCAGCGGCACCTCCTTCATCCACTAGGGGATGCCTCCGTCTCCCCTACCCCAGAATACCTGGGAGAGTTGGCTGAAAGGAAGGCAGGCACCCAGGAACCATTCTCCATATACCCCGGTCGCCTACCAGGGACATCCAGGCACACTGGAGTCAAAGAGCAACTCTCGAATGGACCATGTCACCTCTGCTCAAAACCCTTCAATGGCTCCCATTGGCCTGGGGATAAAATCCCAAGTCCTGTGATCGAGCCCAGCCTAGCTCTCCGGCCTCCTTCCTGCCTCACACTTCCCTTCCCACCACCCTGGACTGTCTTGTCTCTGAACTCCTTCCTGCCCGTGCACATCCTGCTGCTCCCTCCACACCGCCCCACTCCCTCCTGGGCTGGCTGGTGCCCCCTCCTGTGTCAGGCCCCAGCTCGGAAGTCTGTCTAGAGCTGAGGGCCTTCCTGTCGGCTCCCGTCCTCTTCCCACCCATGCTTGGCATGATGGGCCACTGTCTATTTGCTGGTTGCCACTTGCTGATTGTCTCGTTTCTTGACCATCCCACGCTGAATCATTCCCCTCTGCATCCCCAGCATCTGGCACAATGCCTGGTCCCAAGGAGACAAACAATAACAATTAGTTGAATGAATAAATGAGTATGTTACATAAAATTTCAGATAGTTCATGGAGCTCCTGAAACCCAAGGATGTCCCGGACTGACTTTGGCTTTCTAATTCTGGCCCAAGTTTCACATGTATCCACAGGTTTTTGGAAGAAACCAGGATAGAGGCCTATCCTGCAGTCATCCTCATCTTTCAGATAAGGACTGGGAGCTGCTGAGAGGTGATGGGTATATCAGTCAGGGCTCTCTAGAGAAACTGAACCAACAGGGGGGAGAGAGAGAGAGAGAGAGAGAGAGAGAGAGAGAGAGAGATGATAGATAGATAGATAGATAGATAGATAGATAGATAGATAATAGGTGAGACAGACAGACTAGATAGATGATAGATTAGACAGACGAGATAGATGATAGATTAGATAGATGATAGGTTGATAATAGATTAGACAGACTAGATAGATAGATAGATAGATAGATAGATAGATAGATGATAGATAAATTAGGCAGGCAGACTAGATAGATGATAAATAGATGGATCTTAGACAGACAGACTAGATAGGCGGATAGATGACAAGTTAGATAGACTGATGATAGATTATGATAATAATCTATAACAGACAATAGATAACAGACAGACTAGATATATAGATGATAAATAGATAGATGATAGATTCGATAGATTGACTGATGATAGACAGATGACTAGATAGATAGTTGATAGATTAGACAGACTAGATAGGTAGATGATAAATAGATTATAGAGTAGACAGATGACTAAATAGATAGATAGATGATAGATAGATTAGACAGACTAGATACATGATAAATAGATGATAGATTAGATAGATAGATGATAGATTGATGATAGATTAGACGGACGACTAGATAGATGATAGATTAGACAGATTAGATAGATGATAGATGATAGATTAGACAGACAGACTAGATAGGTGGATAGATGATAAATTAGATCGATAACAGATTGATGATAGATTAGACAGACAGGATAGATAGATAGATAGATAGATAGATAGATAGATAGATAGATAGACAGACAGACAGGTAGATAAAGATATAGCACATATAGACAGAGACAGAGAGAGAGATTGTAATCAATTGTGGAGCCTAGTGAGTCCACAATCTGCAGGGTGGGCTGGCAGACTGGAGACACTTACTGAGCCTTCAGTGCTAAGCCCTTTTCTGTGCACTTCCTCCGGCATTAACCCACTTAACCCTTCAATGACACTCTGGCCCATAGTACATGTTCACTCCAACAATAGCAAGGCTGCTGTTATGATCTCCATTTTAGAGTAGGGGACACTGAACCCCGGGAGGTTAAGTGACTTACCCGTGATTGTACCACCAGCAAGCATCGGAGCTGGGATTTGAACACTCTGGTTCTAGAACCAAGACTGGGAACCAACACACTCCATTCCACACCCAGTCCCTCAGGCTCACCTTTCTACCGGGAGGCCCCGAGCAGAGACAAGGCAGAGCCTAGCATTCAATCTCATCTCTGCCACTTAGTAGCCATGTGACCTGGACAAATCACCCTGTTTTATTCCCCAGTTTACCACTGCAACATGGAAAAAATAACTGCTAGTTCTTAGGGGTGTTATGAGAATTCAGAGTGACCTTGGAGGTAAAGCACTTAGAATATATAATTCACTTTTAATAAATAGTGACTATTAGTAATAATAGCAACAGTATTAATGGATGTAAAGGCCCTTTGTAAACTCTGAAGTGCCTCTAGACACGTCAATGGAGTCATTCAGGCCTGCATTGAAAATAGGGTGACCAACTGCCCTGGTTTATCTGGGACTGTCCTGGTTTTAGCACTGAAAGTCCTGTGTCCCCAGAAATCCCTCCGTCCCAAGCAAACGAGGTCAGGCGATCACACCACAGGCCCTACTACTTTCTAGCTGTGCCAATGCACTAGTCACTTTACCTCTCAGAGCCTCAGTTTCCTCATCTGTAAAATGGGGTTAAAGTTCTAAGCCAGTGGTCTCTGAACCAGCAACATCAGTATTGCCTGGGAACTTCTTAGAAATGCAAATTCTCAGACCCCACCTCAGATCTACTGATTAGAAACCTAAAGGGTATTTCACAAACCCTCCTAGTGAGTCTGTTGCCTGCCAATGTTTGAGAGCCTTGATATAAAGCACCTCCCTAGGGGTACTTCACAGGTTGTAGAGGGCTAAAGCCAGACCAGGCAAGCACCTGGCATGCTGTGAACATTCAGCTGCCAGTGGCCATCACTACCATCATTACAAAATTGGTGGCGACGTATTTACTGTGAAGGTGGAAACTGAGGTGAACGAGAGGGTCCTCCAGTCCCAAGACTTCTCTCCAAATTGGGGCCTGACGTTTGTTTGGGTTTTGCTGTCTAAAAGCTGGGCTAACTTCCTGCTTTCAGAAAGCTTAATTCCCTCATTCTTGTTTTGAAGCTGAGATCTCTCAAGGCTGACAGATCTCTCAAGGCTGACATTGCCTCGCTGTTGTTATGCACATGTCGGTTAAAGCTTTAATTCAGTGCCTCCTAGTTGACGGCAGAGGGAGTTTGGGGATCTGGGGCCACCAGGGTGGTGTTGCTTCTGGGCCCTGTTTTGACCCATTAGGTTGAGGTAGGTGCGATGATAATGATGACAGCTCCCCTTTAATTGTTCCATACCCATGCTCCGGGTCCTGTGTAGTCATCGTTGGGCCTGGGTCTGCCTCTGTGTTCTGTGTTGCCCAGAACACTGCCTGGCATCAAATCAGTGTTTGCTAAGTGCCTGTTAAATAAATGCATGATCTGAGTGCATGATACACATTGTCTTATTTAATTCTCACGATGCCTTCATGAGTTAGGTACAATCATCATTCTCCATTCTGCAGATGTACAAACTGAGCCCAGAAAACTTAGACGACTTGCTGAAAGCCCACGACTATAAAAAGCAGGCCAGGGATTGAAAACCTAATTTTCTTTTCACGGAGGAGGGACTGCAGATGTGCTGGGCTCAGCCCCAGTACCGCCGCCTATGAGAAGCCTCCCTTGAGTCCCTGCCCCCTTCCTTCCTGCCCTCATCACACATTTTGCAGCCCCCTCTTTGGACCTCTCCAGGCTGACATTGCCTCGCTATTGTTTATGCACGTGTCGGGCTGCGTGTCTCCAAGACTGACCTGTTTATCTGTGCAGCTGAGGGGAGGCCTCCTGGTCCCAAGAGCCCTCCGTGAAACCTAGGTGAATGAGGAATGAACTCTCAGGCTCTGAGAACGAGCCTGAGTTTGGCCAGTAAGACCAGAAAGCGAACACTCACCATCAAACTGAAACGAAGGGAAGGTGAGTGGAAACCTAGCGAGATGAGCCCTCTGGTTTCCGCAGGTGAAGGTCATGAGGCATTAAGCGCCCAAGCTCACCTTTGGATCTTCTCAGAAACCACAGTCCACCCAAGGTGCCTCAATGTGCTTTGTGGGCTTGGCCCTTCCAGAAGACGTCAGCGCTGAGTACAAAATTGGCTTCACCAGGTAATGCTGCCTGTGTGTGTGTTGTGTTCCTGGTAATATATTGCTTGATCTATGACTTTTTAAAACAATGAAAATGTAAAAGTGAAGGGCCCAGCCTCAAGGAGAGAGGTGATGAGTGGGACTGGTAAGTTTGATTTCATATTCCTTTCTAAGCAAGTCGGGGGAGTGCTGACATGACCCAGAGCACCCCGGGAACAGATTCCTCTTCATCCCCAGCGTTGCCAGGAGCAAAGGGGCTGAACAGCCTCCACCAGCCCTTGGGTGACTTAAAGGTTTTCCAATTTGTAAACAAATATATTTAGAACAAGACCCCCCAGTGGGAGAACTAAGTCAAATTCATTTTGTCAAGGAAACCATTGTTAGATATAATGTTCCCTAAATTTCCACAGCCAAACTCAACCTTGGCTATCAAGACAAATAGCTACAGGCTGGGCCCATGGCGGTGCACGTCTGTGCTCCCGACTACTTGGGTGGCTGGGGTGGGTGGATCGCTTGAACCCAGGAGGTTGAGACTGCAATGAGCCATGATCATGCCACTGCACTCCAGCTTGGGTGATAGAGTGAGACCCTGTCTCAAAAAAAAAAAAAAAAAAAGGAGTTATAAAGGAATGTGAATGTTAATTTTTTAAAATCTCTGCCTTGCTATCCTTGAGGAAGATGGATTTGCCAGAATCACTTTCTCCCTTGTGTGATGCTTGTTACTATTCATCTGTTTCTTTCTTCCTAGATTGCCAGCCCATTGAGGGAAGAATCCATGAAAAAGTCTATCTTTGACCTCCATGTTCTCTGGTGCTCCCTGAGTTCTGTAGGCAGCAGTATCAAAATTGTGGCCCCTTGCTGACTACAGTGGTTGTAAGGGGTAAATGAGAGAATCTTCCCCACATGCGTAGCAGTATGCCTGGCAAATAAAGATTAGCTCACACGTATTATTTTAGTGATGAGGATAGTCAGGGCGACCAACTATCTTGGTTTGCCTGGGACTGAGGGGGTTCCCAGGATGGACAGTCCTAGGTAAACTGGCACAAGTCAGTCGCCTTAGGGATGGGTGATCGTTGAGTGCCTGTGACTTGTCAGGCATGGTTGGTGCTGGGTAAATTAGATGGATTATCTCATTTAAGCCTCACAACAGCCCCTGTGAGCTATTTGTGATTATCCGCATTTTACAGAGTAATACATTAAAACTTTAAGTCATATATTTCCAGCTGCTAGCTCTTTCTCCATCAAATACTGATTTTTTCAAACAAGAAAATGACTTCATTGCTGTTTTATTCCACTGCGGTAAATTGAATGCCCTTGTCTCCCAATTCTTAACCCTCCCTGCATCCACACACTTGCCATATGACTTGGGCTTGTCCATGTGACTTGGCATACGTCATGTGGACAGAAGTGACAGACCCAAGCCCAGGACTTTTTTGCATGTTTCTGCTTACACTTTTTTTTTTTTTTTTTTGCTTTTGTTGTTGTTGTTTTTGAGATAGAGTCTTGCTCTGTTGCCCAGGTTGGAGTGCAGTGATGTGATCTCGGCTCACTGCAACCTCTGACTCCTGGGTTCAAGCAATTCTCCTGCCTCGGCCTCCTGAGTAGCTGGGATTACAGGCAGGCACCACCACACCCAGCTAGTTTTTGTATTTTTAGTAGAGACGGGGTTTCGCCAGGTTGGCTGGGCCAGTCTCGAACTCCTAACCTCCAGTGATCTGCCCACCATAGCCTCTCAAAGTGATGGGATTTCAGACGAGCCACTGCACCTGGCCTTGCTTACACCCTTAAGCCTCTACCGGCTCTATGAGAGGATTGTGCCCCAGCCAACCTGCTGGTCCAAGAAGACTGAGAGACACGTGGAGCAAAGCTGCCTGCTGAGTCACAGACCTGTGGCAAGAAGAAGGGGCACCCAGCAAAGCTCAGCCCAGATCAAGCCCCAGCTGACCAGTAGATGGGGAAGTGATAATATGTCACTGTTTTTAAGCTTCTGAGTTTTTAGGAGGTTTGTTACGCAGCGGTAGCTAACTGATATATTCACCAACTTGACACAGGCTTTGGGGTGGGTAGATTTTACTGCTGAAGTCCTTTGATGAGCTAAGCTTGTATATTATATCTGGCCAAATATTCCTAATTGCTGGGTTCCTAATTTACGGGATTGTTGCTATTCCTTTCGGGGGTATTTCTAAAGGTTAAAAGAAGGGAAGAGAAAGGAAAATGTTTACTGTGTGCCCAGTGCAGTGTTTGCTGGTTTCACATGTTCTCTTGCTTGATTATGTTGTGTGGAATCTATTGACCCTGAAGCCATCTCAGGCCTCTCTCTTCCTGGGAACAAGGACCTCAGACCTACAAGGCAGATCTAGGGCAGATGGTCTTACCAGAAGGGACATTCATTGGTGGCTTTCCATAGGCATCATTTTCTGTATATACTATAGGTTACAGTGCAGAGGGCCAGTGATGAGCCACCTGGGATCCAGGCCACACTCTGCCATGAACTTGCTGTATGACCCGGGGCAAACCCCTTCCTCTCTGGGCCTTTGCCTTCCCCATTTGCTAGTCTTTGGGAGTGGACGTGGGAGCTCTTTCAGGTGGCACAGACAGAAGCAATGTGCAAGGTGGATTTTGTATGAAGCTTTTGGGGTCAGACCCAGGTTTATGTCCTGCTGCCTGCCTTGTGAGCTGTGTGACCTTGGCAAGCTTCTTCACCTCCCTGACCTCGGTTCCCCGTCTCTGTGAGACAGTCATTGTGAAACCCAGATACAAGAAAGTCCGTAATGGGCCTGGCACAAGGGAAGCCTTCAGCATGTGTGTTTGTTATTACTAATATGGCACAACTAGTTAGTCTCCTGAAATCAGTCATCTCAAAATAGCAATCACTTACTTTCAACAGAGTAAATATTTTTCCTCATCTGCATCATTTCAAGCCTTCCCTCTTTAATTTTACAGTTGCATTTACAAAGGAGTTATTTACAGTGCAAAGGGATAAGATGGGCTGCCTCCTTGAAATGGTTTCACAAATTTCCTCTGCTTCCTGTTAAGATATTAGCGCCCAGTAATTGTCGCTCTATATAAATGTGGAGCGTCGGCTGCGAATGTGCGCCCTGTAGTAATTGTGAGTTGTCTTGACGCTAATTACATAGGGGAGCCTGTTTAATTGCCAGTTAAATTGACTGTGTGTGTTTTCTCTAATCTGTGTTTCCGGGCAAGTTGGATGGCATCCGCTCCTCGTTGGACTAAGCATGAATTTGGAAGACCCCAAGAGGCTGCTGCAGGAGAAAGTGAGGCTGGAGGAGGGGAGGTGGGGTATGACAGCTGATGACGACAGGATTATGTTCATACACAATGAGTGGCCATTGCGGGACCCAACCCGGGGTCTCCTGGAGGTTGAGGAAAGTAAGACCTCTCTTCTGCCCATGTTCAGAGCTGACCTGGATGAAACTTGAGGGCTGCACAGGGCAGGAATGATAGCTTGGGCCTGTCATCAGGACTGAGTCCCAGCCGATGGCACCCAGCACTGCCACGGCATCCCTGAACTGTCTGCTCCCCGCTCCAGACCTTTGCTCACGCTGGTCCTTCTATCTGGTCCCAGTTCCCCCACCCTCATAACTCTGTGTTATGTCACTGTAGCTGTGTCATTCAATGCCCAGGTGCAAAACCACATTTTCCATTCAGCCCTTCTGGATGTCGCCTCTGGAAGAAGGGGTCCTCTCTGGGCCAAACCCATAGCTCTTTTTTTGTTACCTTGAGGCCTGACTCATTCCCTGCTTGTATTTGAACTGATTGAGAACCAGACTGTGAGTCTCTGAAGACAGGTCATGCCTCATACAGAGTGAGTGCTTGGTAACAGGAGGTAGGAGTCAGAAGACAGGAGGGGAGAGAGAAGGAGAAGAGAGAGGGGAGGAGAAGAAGAGAGAGGAGAGGAGGGAAAGAAGGGAAAGGGAGAGGGGTTGGAGGAAGGAGAGGGGGCAGAGGCAAAGGAAGGAAGAGAGGAAGGAAAAATGGAGAGCTAACAATACCAACTAACACTTCTTGAGTGTTAGGGTGTGTATGCGTGTGGGCACATGCACATGCCAAGCACATGCCAAGCATGTCATCCTTGTCAATTCATTTAATCTGTCCCACAATCTTGAGGCAGATCATCCCCATTTCACTGATGAAGAAACTGAGGACGCTGAGAGACCAAGGAACTTGTTAACGCAGCCTTAAGTGGCAGATCCAGGAATCCAAGCTTTCAACCATTGGACTAAGCTGTCTTGAAGGAAAGAAGGGAGGGTGGGAGGAGGTAGTGAGGGAGGGAGGGAAGGAGGAGGAGAGTTGAATTCCATGGCATGAGTCCTCCTGATGTTTAAAAACCTCTCCAGCCTTCCACACACGCTTTCTCCTTAGCTCAAAAGCTAAATTAGAGTGGATTGCTCTCTCCTCACTTTAGTAATTTAGATAAAAGTAAAATTTTGTCTGAGAGCAGAAGCAATTATAGCACGGGTTTTGTGATTAACTTGATTAACACTGTTTCACTCTAAAAGTGATCCCCCCCGCTTTGGCTGGCGACTGTAATCAGAGCCACGTCTTTCAACTATGCTACAGCTGCTCTCTCTCCCCCCACTCCCCAAAAAAGATTTTGACATAAATACTTATTAGGGAGGACTCTAGTCTCTGGCTGGAACAGTTGAGGAAAGAGGAGGAAAATGTCTGTCTCTACATTAGCATCTGTAGCCGATTAAAAGGCTGTCGCTCGCTACCCCAGTTACTGACAAAGATCCCAATTATGCAGCAATGAAATATACATACACGATACAGGAGGGTTTATACATTTTTAATTTTTTTCAAAGAGAAAATGCTCAGAGGAAACTCTAATTAGAGATTGCGTTTCTTTAAGAGGAAAATGATATGTGGTTTCAAGAAAGATTATTTGGGGTTATCGCTGGGCAATTGCGAATCTTTCCAAACCCAGGTTTCTGCTCCTGAGCAAGGGGCCAGAGCCCACTGGCACTTGTAGGAATGCTGAGGTTTTCTGTGGGGAGGGGGGAAGTTGGGGTCCTAGCCAGCACCCCACTGCCTCCTCTCTTGGGACACTCCCCGGGGTTCTGGTATTTATGTTCTCCTCTCTTCCCTCTGTCCTTGCCCAGGCCTTCCTGGCCATCCAGACGGCAGCTGCTACTTCAGGAATCCCCACTCATAGCTAGCCACTCTACGGAATCCTCTTGTTTAATCAAACCTACTACCCTAGAGGTAGGAATTACTGCTCCCCGTGTTGAGGCAGATAAAGAAATGAGTGCCGAGGAGTCAGGTCACCTGCCCAAGGTCACACAGCTGCTCAGTGGTGCAGCGGATTAGGATCCAAGCTGACTTGCCCAAGAGCCGCTTCCTGCTCTCCTTGACTGTGTAGATGCCTGAAGATTGCAGGATGGTGATTACAGCATGGTACAGCTCAGAGGGACTGTGGAGAGAGGCCACCCACCAACTCAGCAGCAGAGGAAACTGAGGCCCCAGGAAGGAAAGTGAGGCCTGCTTCCCGGGCCCCACCTCTCACCTCTGGGGTTAGACCAGCTCTGTCCTAGGTCCTCTGTACTGACCTCTAAGACTTGCAGGCTTCCATATCTGTTGCTCCACAAGCCAAAGAGGCATCTCCTTTTTCTAAAATCCAGAACCTTTTCTAGAGATGTGATTGCTGTGGCTGGCTTCTAGATCTCTCTAGAACATTACTGGGATCTCCAACACCTCTACATATGCAAAAATTCCAGTCACTCTGATTCCCCGCTTTTGAAGTCTCTGTAAATTATCTAGATTCTCACTGAAATCAAGTTCTTGCAAATCTCATGTCACTGATGGGCCTAGATTTTGCAGTTTATTTCCTTTGTATATCATTTACCCTCCACGTAGGCAATCCACTCTGGAAATCTAGAGCCTTTTCTAGCCTTTTCCAGTGACAATGTCCTCCCAGGGAATGTGAAGCAGAAATGACATCATGGTATATCATTGACAGGAGTTCTGAGGCTAGACTGTGTTCATATCCCACCTCAGCCCTCTGTCAACTAGATCTTGAGCAGGCTCCTGACCTCTCTGGGCCTCAGTTTCCCTAGCTATAAAATGAGGATGATAATAATGATATAGATCTCATAGGACTAAAGTTAAAAGAAGGTTGTTTGTTGAAAGCATATAGATTAGAGCATGTAGAAAGCTCTCAATGTTAGTGCTTCTAATTATCATCACTCCATGCATATATAGGTAGAGTTATATGAAATGGTCCTTTTGTAGGTTAAAGCTGGTCTCCTGTCCGTTTAATATGTTCCAACCTAGTATCGAAGTGAATACTCAAAACCTAGTATCACCTAGTAGCATCTTGATACTAGCAACCTAGTATCAAGGTGAGCACCCACGGGGGCAGATCCTGTGCTTCCCAAGCACCCTCTGGGCAAGTGCATATGGAAGCAGATGGCAGAGTGGAGCAGGGTTTCAAACCCAGGTCTGCTTGGTTCTCAGACTCCCAGACATGCAGGTGGTCACTTGGCAGTTCTAAGCCACATTTTCAAACCCCAATTCAGCCCTCTTTCCACGGTACCTCCCTTCTCATGTCCAGAGGAAGGTAGAAAGCCTATAGGTGGAGAGACAGAGGCTGACGGAGCTCATCTTCTTCCTCAATGACCCACTAACCTGAAGGGGCTCACAGGGGTCCATCTCTGCCACAAGGGCCCTCCAGCCTCATCGGCCCCCTTCCATCCAGCCCTCAGCTGGCCTCCTGATTTCCCATCCTGTGCCACCAGCCTCTTTCCTGCCTTTCCTGGGGCGGGCTCAGGCCTGGCACCACTCCAGAACGGCTTAATCAGAATAAATCCTGAGAAAGCACATGTATTATTTATTCCAGCAAAGGTTAAATAATTTGATGAATTTCTCAGGACGCTGCCAGAATGCTGATGGCCTCTTAGGGAAAAAGACACAAACAAACAAACAAAAAACTGACACAACAAATCTCTTTCTCTACACACACACGCTCACAGCAGCCGTAGCCACTTGCCCCACGTTGGTTCATGCAAGAAACCAAGTGGGCAGCCCTCAGTGACACTAGAACCAGGGCCCAGAAGACATAGATTTTCGAGCTCATGGAATGGAGATGACAGCTCCCGCCCCCTGGCCTCTCCAGCATGATGCATTATCTGGAGCTGACTATGCCTTTGATTCTGCAAATGGCCATGGAAAGCCTATTGATTTACAGGCCCAAAGGATGACCTTGCCTTAAATGGATTTGTTTATGGGGCTTCTTATACTTGGGGCTTTGGGGGCTGTTGGGATCAAGGAAAGGGCTGTCAGGGGGAAATGGGGGAGAGAAGCCCCCTGCATGGGAACTGTGGCTGACTGGGCCCTTCTTGCCTTTGTTTGCCATGGCAGATTGGCTCATCTAAGCCAAGGGAGAGGCCAGAAATAACGAGTCTTAGTAGGCAGTGGGTATCCACATTCCCCTCCTCCTCTTTCTCTTCTTTCTCTGCTTCCTTTTCTTCTTCCTCCTCCTTTTCTTCCTCCTCCTCCTTCTCTTTTTTTTTCCCTCCTCCTCCTTTTTTCCTCCTCCTCCTCACCAGCATAGCTGCTGCCATTCATTTAGCGCTTACATGGAGCTGAGTGTTTTACCTACATCACGTCCTGAAATCCTCCTGATAGGCCCATGTGAGCTGGGTACTTGCATTTAAATCTCCATTTTAGAAATAAATAGTCCCAGAGAGGTTCAGTGAGTTGCAAAAGGCACAGAACTATTAAGCCAAGCCAGGCTTCTCACTGCCTGTCTGGCACCAGGCCTGCGTTTCTGCTGTGCCATGCAGCCTGGAGTAGGGAAGAGCTTGGCCCTCGAGGCGATGGCCGAGTGTGGGAGCTGGTTCTGCGGGTGCAGCCATGGGACACTGGGAAGGTTACCTAATGCCCTGTGCCACTGGTTCCCTGTAAAGTGAAGATGATTATAGTCCCCCCACTCTTAGGGATGAGGTGAGGATTGAATGGGTTCATATCATGAACGATACTCAGAGCAGTGCCTGGCATATACTAAGAGCTATACCAATGTTTACCGCCCTTGTTTCCTCCCTTTGCTGCCTCTAACTAGCAGCCACACCCCACAAACTTGCATAATGCACCCCACTTGACAAATACTTCGTCACACTGATTCCTTCAACCCTGAATCCCTAGACAACCCATTTTACAACAAGGAAATTGATGTTGACCCAGAGAGGTTGGTGGATGTTGTCAGTTTCAGCACTCTCCTCGGAAGGTAGCAAAACTGGGGGTGAAGGGCACAGCCCTTGGATCATACAGACCTGGGCAGGAATAGTGGCTCTGGCCCATTTGTGGCAGGACCAAGGGCTTGAAACTCTAGTTCTCTGACCTTTAATATATCATTTTAAATGAAAAAAGAGGAAAGATACAGTCCATTCCATAGGATTGTTCTTTCCATGGGCCTGGCACTGGGCTAAACACTTTACTAGCATTTTTGGACTTGATTTTACGTGTGTGGCATGTCACGGTGTGCTGGGTGCATGGTGCTCAGCAAATTGCTGTGGTTACCACTCTCTGTCACAGTGGTCCTCCCTGCCTGCCCCGTATCTCTGGTGCTCTGTCTCAGTGGTCCTCCCTGCCTGCCCCATATCTCTGGTGCTCTGTCTCAGTGGTCCTCCCTGCCTGCCCCGTATCTCTGGTGCTCTGTCTCAGTGGTCCTCCCTGCCTGCCCCGTATCTCTGGTGCTCTGAAGAGCGAGTCACTCCCTCTGCCTGCTTGCCTCTTTGGGCCCTGCCTCCTGTTTAAGCTTCTCGTCCCTACCCAACCAATGCCTTGCCCCACCCTACTCCTCCCCAGAAAATAAAAGTTGCTCTAGCTTTCTGATCCAGTGTTGCTCCTTCTCTTCCTCTTATTCAGCCCTTTGGACGTGTCCCTTGAGCATTCTTTGTTTTGAAGTCTCCTGTCCTCCTGGACGCTGCTTTCCCTTCCCCTTTGTTTAGTGCTCTGTTCCCTCTGTGAGGAGGGAATTGTCTTCCTGCAGTTTGTTTAGGTGAGGTGGAGATGGGAGGTGAGGGTCAATAGGGACATGTATGAGCCTGCTGAGCCTCTGAGGATTGAGGGAGGAGGCTTCCTAAACCATTCCCAGACTTAGCACTTCTCCAGTGCGATATGGGGTCCTGTTCACCTCTGTCCCCAGTACCCGTCTCAGAGCCAGTGCACAATAGGTGTACAGAATGTTTGCCAAGCCCTCAGGTAAGCCTGGATCCAGAACCACCAGCATGATTCCCACAGCTGTTAATCTTCCCAGACAACATCCTGCCCATCACTCAGAGGATGTGATTTGTAGAATTGAAAGCATACATTGGAGTAATTTCAGGATGCGGCTGTTCTGTGTATTTGTGTTAGTCAGAGCTGCCTGGTGGGGATGGGACTGATGTTAATCCACTGATCATGCAATCTGAGCAATAGCTCATGGAGAGACATCCATATTCTTTGACACCCATGAGGGCTCTTCTCCATGCTGTCAGTCATCCATGAAACTTGAGAGGCAATGGTGGGAAAAGCTACCAAGATGGATTTGGAATAGTCCCCAGAGCAGTGCTGATCCAGGGGCACTGCCCCTAACTCTGGGTGAATAACATGTATACCCAGCTTTCCATCTGTCTCTCCGTCCATCCCTCCATCCATCCATCCAAATTCATCCACATCTATCCACCCATTCATCTGTCCATCTGTTTATCTGTTCATCCATCTGCCCATCTGCCTATCCATCCATCCACTCACTCAACCAATCATCTGTCATCCCTCTATTCATCTATCCATTCATCCCCCCATTCATCTGTTCACCTGTTTATCTGTTTACCCATCTACTCATCTACCTATCCATCCACCCGCTCAAACAACCAGCCATCTCTCATCCATTCAATCAATCCATCCACCCATCCATCCATCCATCCATGCATCCATCTATCCAACCATAGGATGGATGATGGCTCAGCCATATTCCATATTCCTTGCTTGCCACAATACATTGGCCTTAATGCTTCAAAAATACCCCTGGATTAGTCAGCTCTGCTGCCATAACAACATACCATAGACTGGGTTGCTAAACTACAGAAATTTTTTTTCTCACATTTCTGGAGGCTGGAAGTTCAAGATCAAGATCAGGGTACCAGAATGGTTCTGATGAAGGCTTTCTTTCTGGAGTGCACATGTCTGCCTTCTGGCTGTGTGCTCACATGGTCTTTCTTTGGTAGGTGTACACGGAGAGAGAAAGAGAGAGACAGAGATCTTCATCTCTGTCTTCTTACAGGGCCACTAATCCTACTGGATTAGAGTCCTACCCTTATGACCTTAATTATCTCCTAAAATTCCTATTTCTAAATTCAGTCACATTGGGGATTAGGGCTTCAATGTATGAATTTGGGAGGGGAACATAATTCAGTCTACAGCAACCCTCAAGGACAGGAGCATCTTATTGTGTCCTCTCTTCCCACACCCATATCCTACCAAGAGACAAATGGAAAATACCTGTTAGTCCACTATTTGGCTTTCCAATACTCACAGGTGGGAGTCAGAAATGCAGGATGGAATATTTGGAGTTGCAGATACGGATTTGATTCCAGACCCTGTCACTTAGCTAGGTGAGGAATGGCACTTAATCTCCAAGAGCCTCAGTTTCTCCACCTGTAAAATGGAGGTAATTACAGAACATACTTCATAAGATGAGATCCTCCACTGGAAGTGCACAGCACAGTTCCTGGAAAAAAAATGTTAAAAAAAAAATGGTAAAACTGACTATTAGGAGGGCCAGGGCCAGGAAATTTCAGAAAGTAAGAGGCATTGATTATGGTGCTTAAGGGTAGGCTTTAGAGCCAGACTCTGTGTTTAAATCCCAGCTTTGCCTCTTCTTAGCTGAAAGACCTTGGGCTTGTGCCTCAGTTTCCTCATCTGGAAACATACAGTTAATAAAGGTAGCTATGTCATGGGGTTGTTATGACTTAGTACCTATAAACTTCTTACAATAGTGCCTGGAACATAGTAAAAATAAAAGATATTGGCTATTGTTATTTGAAAACCAAGACATTACCACTAATCTCTGGGATCAATGATTTTCTCCTTAGATGCACTCGGTTAATTTAGAAAAAGAAAATTTATTAACTTACACCACTTGCTGGTGTGAGAGATGGGTCACTAGCTGAGGTCAAGGCCCATGTGTCCATGTCTTCTCTCTCTCCCCACTTCACCCTGGGCAAGCTCTGGCCAGACCAGAGGCACAGGCCCCAGCAAAGATCCCCCATAGGTCCCCTAGATTCTGCCCGTCAGCAGCCCAGGCCTCAGTGGGAAAACACGATTGGAGAGACTGCATGCTGTTCCCCCTTTTTAATTACTGCTTCCTTAATTGAGTCACAAGTGGTGTTTGTGTTGCCATCAAACCCACGAGGACCTCGTTGTTTATGTGAAGGACTCTCAGTGGAGTGACAGCTCTGAAATGTGAGATGTTCTGTTTGTACCACCTTTAACAAAGTGGCTACAGATTTCCTTCTTAATGCATGGCCTGGGAGCTAATAAAAGGGACCGGTGTTTCCTTTGCAAAGAATGACATGAAATATAGAATGGAACTCTAGTGTCACGGGACCTGGAGCCATGGGACGTTGGAGACACAGAGGGCCTTCCGTCTGCTGCTCTGAAGCTCCGAGGGGTGGTGAACCTTGTATCTTACAAGGCAGCTCATTCTGTGATGAGACCACTGGCTATTGGGAAAATGTTCCTTGTATCTGAAGCTCCACTCTCCATTTCACTGACGCTGGCTGAGTCCTCTGGAGTAGTCATATCTGGAGAGGTGGCTGGAATTGGAGACAGTAGGAGGGGCTGTGACACACTGAGACGTCAGGCTATCTACTGTTTTGCCAAGGTAAGTAAATAGCTGTATAGCAGGACCTTCCTGGGGTCCAGGGCTTGTGTCGGCAGTGACACAGATGACAGGACAAGTTTCCAATGGGGCTTTGTCCTTGAGCTAGTAGCACCCAAGCTGGAAGGGCCAGCTGCATAGAGCAACAGGAGTTTTACTCAAGAGAATCAACAGCCAAGACTGGTGGGAACCAGAAAAGGATGCTGTCAAGGAAGGCTTCCTGAAGGAGGAGGGTTCACATGACCTGGGCCCAGAGGGAAGAGCATAATGTGGAAGGATGGGAGGAGTAGGAACAGAAAGAACAGGTAACATCTCAGGCCCTGGCCAGGCAACAAGCCTGGGAGGAGGCTGTGTCTGGGGCGCTTCCCAGTTATTTATTTATTTTTTCAGTTTCTAGAAAAGTAATTCAGGAGACATTATTTCAATCAGACCCCTACACAGTTTAGGAATGCTAATACTTCCTCTATTTAAAAGGTGTGGAATAATTAGGATGCGGATGAAGACGGGGGCAAACCATTTTCTAGTGCTCCACGCTTTTCCCATCCCCTCCATATCCCCAGTGACAAATTAACACATAACAGAACAACGGCTGCTAACACTCAGGGCACATTTAACTCGGATTGGAAGCTGGGTTTTTAAGTATATGAAGGTTTTCATGGTTCAACCTTGGAACCATTTGGGAATGCAGAAAAGAGCCGAAGAGTGTGGGCGGCATGTGGAAGGTTCAGGGGAGGCCTGGGGCAGGGCGGGTGGTGGGGGGCAGTGGAACCAGTGCTGGATTCAGGGAAGAGGTCTGGGGTTTATTGCTGTGGACTTGCAGTGTGATCTTGGGATGCCCCAACCTCGTATCTGGGGACAGCGAAAGAGTGAGCCTCATTGGAGGGGAAGAAAAGAAGGAGAACTTCAAAAAACATAAAAATAATGGTAATGAATCTTCACTGAACACTTATTAGGAGCCAGACACTATTCAGAGGGCTTTGTTTGCATAAGTTCATTTAACCCTCCAAATAATTGCCCTGGGGTGGGTATTAGTTTTATTCCCATTTTAAAGAAGAAGAAATTGAGGCACAGAGAAGATAAGTGACCTAATAGGTTGCAGAAGAGAAATTTGAACTCAAATGTAAATAACTATGCCTGATGATGTTGCAGCCAGAATTGTGAAGGCACAGGGACTGTTCCAGGGTGGAGAGTGTGGGTTCAGCCTACAAAGGGCCTTAAGACACAGTTGCTATGGGCACAATTGTGTCCTCCGCAAAAGATGTTGAAGTTCTGCGCCCCACCCCCAGTACCTGTGAATGTGACCTTATTTGGAAATAGGGTCTTTGAAGATCAAGTTAAAATAACGTTACTAGACTGGATGTGGTGGCTCATGCCTATAATCTCATGCTTCGGGAGGCTGAGGTGGGAGGACTGCTTGAGCCCAGGAATTTGAGACCAGCCTGGGCAACATAGGGAGACTTTGTCTCTACAAAAAATAAATAAATAAATAAAATTAGCAAGGAGGCTGAGGCAGGAAGATTGCCTGAGCCTCAGAGTTCGAGGTTATAGTGAGCTATGACTGGGCCACTGTACTTCAGCCTGCACAACACAGCAAGACCTTGTCTCTACAAAAACTTTTTTTAATTAGCTGAGCGTTGCGGCAGACACTTATAGTCCCAGCTAGTTGGGAGACTGAGGCGGAAGGATCGCTTGAGCCCAGGAGTTCAAGGCTGCAGTGAGCTATGATCGTGCCACTGCAGAGTGAGACACAGTCTCTTTAAAAAAAAAAAAAAAAAAAAGATGAGGTGATTAGGGCAGGCCCTAACCCAATACGACTGAGTCCTGATAAGAAGGACACAGAAACAGACAAAGTTAAGTGAAGACATAGGGAGAATGCCATCTATAAGCCAAGGAATGCCTAAGGACTAGGAGAGAGATGGAGAACCGATCGATCCTCCCAGCCCTCAGAGCTGGATCCAGCTCTACTGATACCCTGGTTTCAGACTCCAGAATGTGAGACCTTGAATATCTGTTGTTTAAGTCACCCAGTTTGTGGGATTTTGCTACAGCAAGAAACAAAGGCAACAGGGAAAGGAGACGGGTCTCTGTGGCCTAGGCAATAGGGAGCTATTGCAGATTTTGGAGCAGGGGAATCACATGGTTCGGTATTTTAAAAGATCACTCTGGTCATCATGTGAATACCCAGGGTCCTGGAGGACAGAAGAACTATTACCATGTGTGAGATCATGTCCAGGGGCTGTGTGGGATGGTGGCAGGCAGGGCAGCAACCCTAGAATTGCCAACAGAAAAGGGACAGTCCCCCCCTTTTAGGGCTGCAAAAATAATGACGTTAAATAACTTTATTCACTAAATCAACTGCCCCCTTTCATCACTTCATACCCAGGGGAGACTGAAATGCTCTGAGTTAATATCTCAAAAGAAAAAAAAAAAAACCAGAATTCAGGGATCAAACAACTTTTTTGATGAGGGAAGTGTTATTTCTACTCAGCCAAGACATCAAAGCTTGTGCATGGTGCTTTTTAGGTAATATTAAAGTGGGCTCTAAATAATGTTTGAATATTTCTTTGCTTTTCCCAGGGATCACAGCCGCCTTTCCTAGAGAAAGAACACCAGTGATGTCCCCAGCCAGCCTCCGCTCCAGGAGGACCTGCAGGGTCTCCAGGGAACACAGCACTTGTGTAAATATGGCTTAAATTTCTTTTTGCATTTAGCAGCCAAAGCATTAAAATTAATTGTTCTGGACATAACATGCATTTCTGTAGATTAAATTAGCTAAGAGCCTGACAGACAATTCAACTATGTTTTGGACAGTTCTATTCACACAGATGGCCCTTGTGTCAAGAGATATAGCTACATTATGGCAAAGTCACCTACCAAATGAGTTTTGGAAAAGCAAATTCCATTTACTCGTTGATCCCGATTATTTCTAATTAGATACTTTTTTGAACCTACTTGTAATAGTTAGCTTTTGCTGCATAACAAACCACCCCAAACTCTAGTGACTGAAAACAAGAATTATTCTGTTATTGTTCCAGGGTCTCTGGGTCAACCAGGTAGTTCTACAGTCAGGTAGTGGGTCAGCTGGGGGCTGCGAGGTCTGGGATGGCCTCACTCATATATTGGCTAGAGTGAGTGGGAGAATCTGTTACTTGGCTCTCCCCAGATCGAGGAGGCTAGATCAGACTCACTCACATGGTCAGTTTCAGGGTTCCCAAGTGTCCTTTCTAAACCTCTGCTTGTGCCACATTTGCCAAGGCCTCAGTGGCCAATTCATGTGACTGCACCCAAAGCCCCCAGGGGAGAGACTCTACCTCTAGATGAGAGGAGAGGTAATGTCATGTTGCAAATGCATACGATTTTAGGGATAGAAGGAATCTGGGGTCAATTTTGCAATCTACTATGATCCTCCTCCTCTTATAAGAACAAATAAAAGATGCTAGCACAGTTTAACATACTCTCTGTCAGGCACTGTGCTAGATTCTTTATGATGTATATCCCGTTTAATCAAAGAAGTTATGTAATTTCCTGAAGGTCACACAGCTATCCAATACTAGAGCTAAGATTCAGTCTCAGGACTGTCTAAGCCTAAATCTTCTGCTATTTTCCACTACTCATTCTATTTACCAGTTTTGGAGTTGAATTTGCCATTTCTCTGTTCCTAGATCATATTGTTAGACTTTTCACTGTATTCTAGTTGTTATTTCCTGTTCTATTTTCCTCTTTGGTAGTCATCCAACTTCTACTTGCCTACCTCCAGGAATGGATAGATTACTACCTATCTTGACATCCCAGATCACATTTGAAAGCTCAATCTATCACAAACTTCTTTTAAGTCAAAATGAGATTCTAAAAACTCTGGATGGGAATGAGGGGAGTTGACAGGCAAAGTTTTGTCTGAGTTTTCTTTTTTTTTTTTTTTTTTTGCCCTGAAATATAAAGTTTGTCTTTTTGAGCTGCCTTGTTCTGTGATTATGGTTATCTTTGTTCTACATCATTTGGAAATGCTGTTTGTATTGAAAGAACCAATGCAAGAAACTTTTTTTTTTTTTTTTTTTTTTTTGAGATGGAGTCTTGCTCTGTCACCCAGGCTGGAGTGCAGTGGTGCATCTCGGCTCACTGCCACTTCCACCTCCTGGGTTCAAGCGATTCTCCTGCCTCAGCCTCCCAAGTACCTGGGATTACAGGCACACACCACTATACCCAGCTAATTTTTTTTAATTTTTAGTAGAGAAGGGATTTCACCATGTTGGCCAGGCTGGTCTCAAACTCCTGACCTCGGGTGATCCACCCACCTTGGCCTCCCGAAGTGCTGGGATTACAGGCATGAGCCACCATGCCCGGCTGCAAGACTTTTGATTGGTTAGGTCAGTATTTTTTTTTTCCTTAAAGAAAATGAAGTTAAGCAAATAAATGTTAAAAAACCTTATAAAACAGGAACAATGATAATGCAACAATAATCTTTTCCCTGGAACCCCAGGGCTATTCACATGTGGTTGTCTCAGTTATGCAATGACAGTACCCATTCTGGGAAGTCAGTGGCTATATTCAGGGAATGGTATTCATGAATTCACCCACTCATTCATTACTTCACCTTTCACCAAACACTAAAAAGAGTTTCTCTACTCAAAACACTCTATTGGATAAACCAGGGGGTCCAATATTACAATGAATGATACACATCACAATGAATGATACAAAGTCTTCACTCAGGGCTTTCAGAGTCCAGTAGGGGAATAAGGCAGATGAACATGACCTGACAGGGGAAGTGCCAGGGGTCTGGTAAAGGTACAAAATGCAATAGAAACTCAGAGGACAGAATGATTACACCCAGAAGGATGAATTCTGCATCCTTTCCCTTTATCTGAAGGCAGAAAACAGGGACTCTGTTCCTTCTGCCTGTGCTCCCTAGTATGTTGCACTGGAAATCATTAAACCTAGCTGTTTAGGGCTCTCTCTGTCTCTCTCTCTCTGAAACACCTTGCAACAAAAAAAAGCACACAATATGAAATCTCAAAAGTTAAGGCCGTTCCTATTATTCCAAATTCAAAACTCAAAACGACTCAGAGATGAGTAACCCTGTGGTCAGCCTCCCGTGGATGGAAGGAGCTGTTCTGGGTGGTGAAGAAGTCAGGAAAATCAGTAACAGAGCTGGGGCACTCCAAGAGCTTCTTCAACTTCCTCCCTGCAGATGGTTTCAGATGTTCCCTCAATAAAAATTACCACTGGGCAAACACAAATAAACTTAACGGATTTAACTGACAGAGTTAAACAAGCAGAAGATAGGATTTCTCTTAATGAGAATAAACTGCTTGCATATGAAAAAGATTTAAAACTAAGGATCCAATAACTTCCAGAAACTTGGAACAGATTCCTAGAATTTGGGGGAAAAAAAAAACACTGGGCAAGAAAATGCCATCTGGAAGCTGGACTTGGCTGAAGGGTGAGGCCAAGGCAATAGGAGGCAGTGGGAAAGGTGGATGATATGGAAATGGCCCCATGATGCAATCCAGCCTCTGCAACTGACTGCAGCAGACCAGTAGCAACCAGTAAAGGACTAAAGCGGGGGGTGACTGAATTAAGTCTGTGCTTTTGCGATCACCCTGTTCTCCTTGTGAGTACAGTTAAGGAGACCAGTTGGAAGGGAACTGTCGGACTGGGAAGTGATACAGCACCAGGCTTAAGAATCTTGTCAGAAACTAACCTCTGCCACTTTCCAGCTGGGTGAACTTGAGCTCTTATTTGACCATTGGGAACTTCTGATAGTAACACCTCCTTATCAGGGTTTGTACAATAATTTTGTGATGTAATACTTAAGTACTATTTATTCATTTAACAAGTATTTTCTGAAAAACTATTATGGAACAGGGGCTGTTCCTAGCACTAGACGTACAATGGTGAACTGCACTGATATGGCCTGCTCTTGCACAGTTAGATTTCAGTGAATCTTGGATTCTGATGTTATTGTCTAAGTTTCTGAATTTTTTGGTTGCAAGCAACAGAAACCCAACTTGCTGAAGGGATAACAAGGGATCAATTGGTTCCTACTGTTCAGTGGATAATGAAGTAGCCCACTGAAACTGAGGAAGAACTGCAGGGACAAGGGCCTCACATCTGGAACTGAGGGCCAAATACTGAGCCACTAAATGCTGACTCTTTTTTTTTTGCATTTATCTTGTCTCTGCTTGTCTCTGCCTTTCTGCATGCTGGCGTCTTTCCCTCCTACTGCAGAGAGGCCTTCCCCCATGTTGGGGACATGGCCACAGCAGCCCCAGCTTAGCAACACCAAGAAAATGCTTCTTTATCTCAGCATCTGCTTGGCAATCCCAGATAAATTCCCTCTATCCTCTGCAAAGGTCACCTGCCCACCTCTTAAACTAATTCGTTCTTGCTGCCAGGAAGATGGGGAACTGTGATTGGCCAGGCTCGGGTCATATGGCCAATGGCTGAGGTTTACTGTGTACTACAGTAAATGGCTCCACCAGAAACACATGGAGAGGAGAAATATTCGTCAACAGGAGCAAAACAAAGAAACCAAAGACAGCAGATGTCCCACCATGAAAGGCACTGAGCCTAGTGCTGCGATAAGGGTAGTAAGTGTGCAGTGAGGGATAGCTTAAATGTTGATGGTACTCCATAAACCTTGGGAAAACAGTCCACCCCATCATTTGCCACCTTCATTGTTACTCTTGACTCCAATGCCATGACCAGCAGGAAAACCAGATTCATTCTCAAAGTCAGGAAACACACTTCTTGGTTGATGTAAGAACTGTGAGCTGCCTTTCTTCTAACTTGGGGTGAATTTCAAGAGCTTTAATGGTGCCTGCAATCCTATCAAACCTCAAAGTGGACGCTCTCTGTATTTCCAAGTCACTTAGGGATACATGTTTCAAGAGGGTTATTTGGGAGTGAAGTTGGGCTTCCTTTCTTCACCTTGCTTGAGCCAATAGCCACTAGAGAAATAACACTCCATGTTTATCATCAGAGCCACCCACCCACTAGCCTAAGAGCCTAATCATGTACAGACCCCCAGAAATGAAGAGGTTTTTTTGTTTTGTTTTGAGACAGAGTCTCACTCTGTAGCCCAGACTGAAGTGCAATGGCATGATCTCGGCTCACTGCGACCTCCACCTGCCGGGTTCAAGCAATTCTGCCTCAGCCTCCTGAGTAGCTGGGACTACAGGCATGCGCCACCATGCCCAGCTAATTTTTTGTGTTTTTTTAGTAGAGAGAGGGGTTCACCATGCTGGCCAGGCGGGTCTCGAACTCCTGACCTTGTGATCCCCTTGCCTCAGCCTCCCAAAGGGCTGGGATTACAGGCGTGAGCCACCACGCCCTGCCAAAGGGAATTCTTAATAACTCAGCCTGATGAAGGTCATCACAGAAATGGGTATGGATGCAAATAGTGGGGTCCCAGTCACAGCTGTAATTATTTGTGGTCCATTATTCCTTTATTCTCAAAATGTTCTAAAATTCGACCAAAGTTTTGGACCCAGCTCTAAATATGACTTTGAGTGTTGTGGTTTTTTTCCTTCCCTTTTCCTTCTTTTTTTTTTTTTTTTTTTTTTTTTTTTTTTTTTTTAAGACAGAGTCTTGCTCTGTCGCCTAGGTTGGAGTGCACTGGTGTGATCTCTGCTCACTGCAAGCTCCGCCTCCCAGGTTCACGCCATTCTCTCGCCTCAGCCTCCCAAGTAGCTGGGACTACAGGCGCCCTCGACCACGGCCAGCTACTTTTTTGTATTTTTCAGTAGAGATGGGGTTTCGCCATGTTAGCCAGGATGCATATCTATATACTTTAATTCATAAGTAGGTATCCATGAACAATGCAGAGTTTGGGGTGAGTTTCAAAAATTTACTTAAATGTCATTATGCTATGCTTATTCTGCACATTTGTCATTTAGTATTGTTTTCCAGATCATGTTGTATTTTTACACACTCACAGTTAATTCTTTTTGAATGTCACATAATATTTCAACTGAGGATTACATACTCTGTTTATCCATTCCCTCATCAATGGGCATTTAAGTCATTTCCAATTTCTTGCTATTGCAAACAATGCTTCGGGTTTATTGCCTGGCCTATGAGTTAAAAACTAGTCTAAAATACACCAATTCTCCTTCGGCAGAAAAGGATTCAAAGAAGCACGTGCCGTTTGCTATTATTGTGATTACACTGTGATAAGAGCCCTTCACGTGGGCTTACATCAGACTTCAAGTTTGTGAGGTACTTCCTCATTCATAATTTCATAATCTTCACAATAGCCCAACGTTGTAGACAGGGTGTTTGTTTTTTTACCTGTTTTGCTAATGGGGAAACTGAAGCCCAGAGTGGAACAAAGGACTTATCTCAGAAACAGGGGTATAGCCTTCTTTGGAGAAGCCAGTTTATAATCTCAGATTTTTCTCTTTAACCAGTTACCCGCAGTGAGCTGCCACCCTCTGAGCTGGTTTTTTGATCTCATCCTTAGATGGGGCCATTGACGGCAACTCAATTTTACTCACATGGCCACCACTGGATTAAGTAAAAATGATGACTACAGCACATAAATATCAGGCAGAAATTGAGTACTGGCAGCTGTGGCTGAGTCTGGTCCACAGATGTTTTGTTTGGCTCAGCCAATGTTTTCAAAGAATTGAGCCAACATTTAATAATTGGGACATTTTACATTTTTAAAATGCAGATTTCTGGCCTCTCTTGAGAAAATCAGGAGAGCTGACAACCCCAGATCTTAATTTTCACATGGCAATCATCAGTTAAACTGAGTGGCAACCACACCTTTAGACAGGGCCTGGGCTCTCCCGTGTACCACAGTCCCCACCACTCTCTGTTGTCCTAACACTGAGGCCAAGGTGCAGTCACCATCTATCACTGGGTGTGCACTGTTGTTTTTCCTAGAGTGGAGAAATATTTCCCTGTGTTTCTCTTTCAAAATGGAAAATCAAATAAGAGTTGAGGGAGAAGCCTCACTCACACCCTGCTCACTTCTACCCAACCCCGCTAGGCATTTCAGTTTATGAGTATTGTGTGGGATTATTATTTTTGTTAGAACTTTATTTCCCAACCAAGAGAACAATAGGCAGGCATAACAGTAACATTTCTGGAGATAACAGGACCAAGTGATTTCCCAGTACTGGCACTCTATCAGACAGTGTTTTAAGCCCTTTATGTATAGTAATTTAGAAAAGGTTCAAAACACGATGAAGTAGGTATTATTATATTTTTATTTTATAAATGAGGAAACTGAGGCACAGAGAGGTTAAGTAACTTGCCTAAGATTAGCATTATAGGGATTTGAACCCAGAGCACCTGACTCCAGAGTCCAGGTTCTCAATCGTTATAACTCTACTAAGATTGCTGGCACATGTATGTGTCTGGGTGTACACAGACAAGCACAGTTGTGTGCACACAGGCACATAAAACATAATGCTGTGGTTTGTAAGCACTGGCTCACAGGATGACTGAATAGGAAGGGCCGAGACATAGGAAGGGTTGAGGACTGGACTCTGCTCTGGAAGGCAGAATGGCTGCGTCTTAGTCGTGACTCACCTGGGCAATCTCTCCACACCTGTGGGACTCAGTTTCCATTATTGAAAATCAGGGGAAGGGGTTGGGACTAGATGATCTCTAAATTGCCTCCCAGCTCTACTGTTCTGGGGGTCTCTGACTTTCTGTCCTCTCTTTCAAACTGCCACCCTGAGATAAACCATGGCCAAGTCAGAGCCATGTGTCAGCTTGCAGAATGCAGGGAAGCTGTACCCAAGATGGTCTCTCCATTTAGGTCATGCCAGTGACCAGTGTGACATGCAATTTCGGGGAGGTCCACCAGGGCAAATTCCCAGCAGCTGGGGTCCAGGATAGCCTGCCAATCTTTCTCTGTCTTACCAGCTTCCCTCTTGAGGTTCTCTTAGAAACCTGGAGGATATGTTCCTTAGGTGCTTGGCTTCTGGTCATAGAGAATTTTCCAGATTTGGAAAGAGTGATGGCCTGACAGTCTGAAGACTTGAAACCTACTTCTCACCTGCACTGGTGACCTCATGCCCTATCAATGCTGTCATTCCCCAAGTAACTTGCCCTCTTTCAGGTTCAGTTTTCTCACCTGCCTTGCTTTAGCAATTGCAAAGTGCTATACAAAAAGAAGAGGAAACTGACATTCTTTGCACAGAAGCCAATTTCCTATTAAACTGTGGCTGGAACCAGAGACCTCAGAGAGAGCTCCACAAAATGAGGAAAGGTGAAGCTAGATGGGATGAAACACTGGGCCCATCCCAGAGCTCGCAGGAGAGCCAGCAGTGAGGAAGCCCTGAATTCCTGCCATCCCCTCCTTGTGTTGGGTAGAATCTCCCTCTACCCTCCCGGATGTCCACACCCTAAGCCCTGGACCCTGTGATAATGTTAGGCTACAAGGCAAAAGCGATTTGGAAGATGTAATTAAGGTTGCAAACCTTAAAATAGTGAGATTATCCTGAATTGTTCAGGTAGCCCCATCGAACTGCATGAGCTCTGAAAAGCAGAGAACTGTCTCCAGCTGGAGTTTGAATGATGCAGCAGAAAAAGATATCAAAAGCATGAGATAGACTTGACCCACCATTGCTGGAGGGGATCATGTGGAAAATAGCAAAAATGAATGCACGCAGCCTCTGGCAGCAAAAGACAGGGCCCTGGCTGATAGCCAGCAAGGGAAGGGAGGCCTTAGTCCTACAATCAAGAGGGACTGAATTCAGCCAACAACCTGGATGGGCTTATGAGCAGAACCTGCCCCAGGGCTTCCAGATAAACACTTAGCCCAGCTAACACCATACAAGATCACAGACAGAGGTCCAGCTGGGTATTGTGACCAGATTCTGACCCAAGGAGCTGTGAGATTTAAAAAAAAAAAAAAAAAAAAAATGGGAATTCTTTTACACCAAAGTTTGTGGCGATTCGTTGTAGCAGCAACAGTAAATAGATACAGACCTCTTGGGCCAGCTACGGTGACTCATGCCTGTAATCCCAGCACTTTGGAAAGCCGAGGTGGGTGGATCACATAAGGTCAGGAGTTCGAGATTAGCCTGGCCAACGTGATGAAACCCCGTCTCTACTAAAAGTACAAAAAAAATTAGCCAGGTGTGGTGGTGCATACCTGTAGTCCCAGCTACTTGGGAGGCTGAGGCAGGAGAATTGCTTGAATCCGAGAGGCAGAGGTTGCCGTGAGCCGAGATAGAACCACTGCACACTAGCCTGGGCAACAGAGCGAGACCTGTCTCAATCAATCAATCAGTACCTCCTGTTGCAGGTTGAGATCACTGAGAGAAAATGGCAGTATATGACATCATGAGGTTCTACATTGTGTGCAGAAGTAGGTTCAGAAAGAAAAGCCATGGGTGCTGGCTTAAGGGGGGTTGTTGCTTGAGAAGGGACGTTGAAGCATTGGTTAGATTTGGAGATGGAAGAGGGAGAGCACCTTCTGGGTGGGGGGTGGGGGATCTTTTCTGGTCCCCAGAGATCACTCATATTAGTGCCAAGAAGAGCATTTGGGGCTTGAGATGACCCTGCTGAGTAGAGAGGGGATATGTCCAGGGGGAGCAATCATTACATTCTGGAAGCAGCCCTAGGTTCATGAGCATTCCAGAGAATCAATACCTCTCTTCAATGAAAATGATAAATGATTATACTAGTATTTCACATTTTCATCCCATTACATATTTCCTCCTCTTCTGAAAAGCCATAGAATCCAAATTGAGAATGTAAATGGCCAGAAAAAGGGATGTTTGTGGATGAAATTCTTTCTTCATAATCACAAAACTGTGATAAATCAAGCTCCTCTGACAATTTCTGTTTTGTTGCATTTTTATCCTACAAGTCTAGGCAAAAGGGCTTTGAGGGAGCAACGGAGTTATAGACGTCTCTGCTGACTCAGTTCAGTCCAGCATTTATGACATACCTACTGTGTGCCACATGCTATATGAGGAAAGAGGAAGCAAAATAAGGAGCAGAGGTTTTGTGCCTGAACAGGAGACAGTTCCCCCCACTGACCTGATCTCATCATGACCAATGTGGACTGAAATGATGTTCTGCTTGTCTCTAGATTAGCAGTACTGAAACACATGCTGTATTTCTGCTCTCATACCTTCATTTGTGCCATGCCCATCCTCCAGCATGCATTTCTACCACTCATATGTTCATCTCCGGTTAAAATCTCATCTGTTGGAATTTGACAGTCTACAGTCTTTGTTTTCTTTTTCCTTCCTTGTTTCTTTTTCTTTCTTTTTGGTGGGGGTTGTTGGCAAGACAGCCTAAGATCTTTAAAAGTCTTAACGTAGTACGTGCCCTAGGAGTCTGCAATTTGCCTTCCAGGAACTGATCCTTTTGTAGTAACTGTGGATGTGCATAATGACGCATGTCTAACGTTACTCGTCACGAGGTTGGAAGCCACCGGAGTATCCACCAATAAAACATTGGTTACACAAATTATCATGTATCCAAACAGAAATATCTAGGTCACAAATCAAAATAACATAGATGCATGTTTATTGTTACGGAAAGAGTCAACTTATAATGCTAGAAGGAATCCAGTTTACAAAATAACATCACAGTTTTATAAAATAGTCTATATATAGGAAGTGTCCAGAATGTCCAAATTATTAACATTTTTCTTCTTCAGATATAATTTTCTATAGTGAAATTGGATTATTTTAAAATGATTAACAATGGAATCTCTTCTCCATCCTTCAGGGCCCATCCAGAGACAGTTCAATGTCATCCACTCCCAGGAGGCTGTCCCTGCTGCCTTGACTGTGGTTTCCCTGGCACAGGCCTCACCTAGTATTCTTGGATCTCTATTTTGACAGTGATCATGGTTTGCCTTATATTTGGGTTTATTTTTCTCCCTGGCAAGACTGCAGTATCCTTCAAGGTGGTATCCACATCTCCTTCTGTTGGAAGAAAACAAGCATGGCTACAGTCTATCACACACTAACCATGGAGAGATATATGTGAAATTGTTGACTGGAGCCAGGGAAATCACTGCTCCTATGCCCCACAGTGTCCTAGGGCTGGTCCAGATCACAGTGTCCTAAGGACTGAACTATGGTAACGGACCAGGCCAGGAGGTCTGCAGAGAAAAGAAGCATCCTGGTTTCTCTTTCTATCCTTACATAGTCAATTTGAGCCAAAGATCTGACTTCCAGACACCATTCCTGGAAACCAGTTTCTAGGCCCCACAAACAAGGATAGAACAGGGTTGAGCGTGTCTCCAATAAATTGAAACAGTGTAGATGGTCAGGAAGAAAGCAAACAAACAAAAACCCCACATGCTCTGTACTTATTTACTTCTTTACTATGTATTAAGTTACTACCTTATCCTTTAAGGTTTAAGGAAACTTTAGTTCAAACCACAGCCAAGATAGAATCTGTGGTAGGGTGTGTTGTCTGTTCACCATGGTTGGCACCTCTCCTGTGGCATTGAGCACATTCCGCCCTGTTGAACTGAGACATGACCAGGTGTCTTTCTTTAACCAATTAAGCATGATTAGAAGTGAGACTGCTGAAAGGAAACTTTAAAAATCAATGTGTGGTTCATCACCTTCTTTTTCCCCTCTGCCTTATTGATCAGCAATGTCCCGGATAAGAGCTGCTCCATCAGCCTGAATCCCAAAGTGAAGACAGGTTGATGACAACATAGTGAAGAATAAACATTTGTGGTTGTGGCTCGCTTAGATTGGTGCTGGGCAGGTTCTTTTATTACCGCAGCATAAATTCTCCTGTTCTGACTGATACTCAGAGTAAAACCCAGTGCCCCTCCCAATATCTCCAGAAGGTTTTTAGATGCTTCCTCCTCTGGTTCTGTATTTCTGCCTCTTCCAACTAAATCTTATCTTAAGTGGCAACCAGCTCCATATTCTTGACGTCTCCCAGATCACCCACACAGGTCATTTATGTACATAGAAGACGATGACTTGTGGTTTAGGTGTGAAGGAGGACATTTACACTACATCACAGTAACTTCACACTGAAAACTGACATCCCTGGTCACTTGAAGTCTTTTGGCCACTTCACCAGTAGAAATTTTTCATGGGTCACTCTCTTCCATAGTTTCCAGCCTGTATCACTCCATTTTCATGCTGCTGATAAAGGCATACCTGAGACTGGGTGATTTATCAAGAAAAAGAGGTTTAATGGACTCACATTTCCACTGGCTGGGGAGGCCTCAATCATGGCAGAAGGTGAAAGGCATGTCTCACACAGTGGCAGGCAAGAGAGAATGAGAATCAAGCAAGAGGAAACCCCTTATAAAAACATCAGATCTCAAACCTGGGAGGCAGAGCTTGCAGTGAGCTGAGATCTGGCCACTGCACTCCAGCCTGGGCGACAGAGCAAGACTCTGTCTCAAAAAATAAATAAATAAATAAATAAATAAATAATAAAAAACCATCAGATCTCATGAGACTTATTCACCACCATGAGAATAGTGTACGGGAAACCATGCCCATGATTCAATTATCTCCCATTAGGTCCCTCCCACAACATGTAGGAATTGTGGGAGCTACAATTCAAGATGAGGTTTGGGTGGGGACACAGCCAAACCACATTACAGCCTCTTGCCATGATGCCGGGTTTCCATCTTTCTTTTTCTTTTCTCTCTTTACTCTCTTCTTTTCTTCCCTTTCTCTGTTCTCTGCCAACTCAAACTTCTTGTTTGTTCCTTATGAAGAATTTTCAGCTTGTTTTGAGGTCTCCTTCCAGCTAATGTTCTTATGGACTCAACTTCCTCCTCTAAGAGGCTTTCCCAAGCAGTTTTCAAAATACAGTTCCTTCTCTGCTATTAAAATTATTTTTTCCCAACACACACATAAATAGAATGACCCTTGCTTTCAAGTTACTCCAGGTCTAGAAGGAACACACATTTTCTTTTTTTTAGCTTTTATTTTAGGTTCGGGGTATATGTGCAGCTTTGTTGGCAAACTATAGGTAAACTTGTGTCATCATGGGGGTTGTTGCACAGATTATTTTGTCACCTAGGTACTAAGCCTAGTACCCAATGGTTATTTTTTCTGATCCTCTCTCTCCTCCCACCCTTCACCCTCAAGTAGGTCCCAGTGTCTGTTGTTCCTCAATTTGTGTCCATGGGAGCACACATTTTCTGGGACCCAGTGTAATTTATAAGAATATCTCGAAAGTAGTGAACCAGAAGCTTTTCTTCCATGAAGAAACTTCTATAAGTCATTTCTGATTCAGACTATCAAATGTGTGTGTGTGTGTGTGTGTTTTAAACAGAGTCTTGCTTTGTCGCCCAGGCTGGAGTGCAGTGGCACGATCTCGGCTCACTGCAAGCTCCGCCTCCCAGGTTCACGCCATTCTCCTGACTCAGCCTCCCGAGTAGCTGGGACTACAGGGGCCCACCACCACGCCCAGCTAATTTTTTTTTTTTTTTTTGTATTTTTCGTAGAGACAGGGTTTCACTGTGTTAGGCAGGATGGTCTTGATCTCCTGACCTCGTGATCTGCCCGCCTTGGCCTCCCAAAGCAAATGTGTGCTTGACTCTGAGCACCTGGAATTTGTACTTCTCTCAGAATTTCAAAGACATCTAATACTCAGATAATTTTAAAGAATTCTGTCTCAAAAATTTAAAGGAAGACTTTAAGCTGAGTCTTCAGGGCAAATCCAGCGCCAGGCAAGAGTACAGCCACAGATAGCGCCGTGAATATGGGAGAAAGGAGTTGCCTTCCCTATGACTTCAGAGTTTATCAATGAATAGAAGAGAAGGGAAAAGGGTGGTGGGATTTCTGGTAGAGGAAAAGCCACAAATGAGAGGTCCCCAGACTAAGCGCATCCTTGGGGAAGACAATAGACTCACTTAAGAGCTAGAGTCATAAAAGAATGCAAATCTCCCAAACAAAACATAATTGAGCAGAGAGATGAGACCTGATCCCATAAATAACCCACCATAATTAGAACATATCAACAGTTCCCATTAAAGAAACATCAGGCAGTCAAGTACTGGAAGTCTGGGAAAATTGAGTTCTTAATTAAATCCTCATCAGAATTACTAGTACCCATATTCTCCACATCCCATTTCCCCAAGTCTCAAGTGTAGGTGTATCAGGAAATGGCTTGGTTCTGTGTAATCACATGAAATGAATTCTTTCCCTGCTCAATCTTCAGGACTGATAGAGCCACTGGGTCCTAGTTCTTGAAATATCAATCTTCAAAGAAACCTGGCAAAATCTCAGTATTCCCAGACAGGAGCCATGCAGCCAGTCTTCTTTTAAAGAAATGTTTATCTTCTCTTAATTACACTCCTGTGCTCAACATCTGCCTTGGTTCCCTAATGTCTACAGAATATAGTCCAACTTCCTGCAATTGGAATTCCTCCTGGAATTGGAATTTCTCCAACTCTCTCTTCTCCATTCCCTAGACATGGTTTATTCTGTGCTGGATCCCTTTTTATGCTGATTCAGTCCCATCAGTCTGGAATATCCTTTCTCTCATTCTCTGATCACCAAAATCTCACTAAAATCCCACTATTTCACCAGAAATATTCTCATCAAGATCACCAGGCATATTCACTCATCAGCTCTTCTCAGCAGCATTCAATCTGTGGACCTGTTCTTTTCTAGAAAGACTCTGTCCCTAGGTTCAGTGACTCCATACTCTCTTGGTTTTCTTCCTAATTCTCTGACCACCTCTCCTTAGTCTCCTTTTCAATTCTTCCCCTCACTCCATCTAAAGAGCTGTGACCTTCCTGGGATCATCTCTTCTCACTGCCTCAGTGATCTCCTTCATGCCCCATCTCTACGCCAATGACTCCCAGTTCTGAATCTCCAGCTCTGATCCCTCTCGATGACTCCTGATCCACATACCAAATGCCTAATGACATCATTAATTGGACATCCCATGACATCTCAAACTCAAAACACTTAGAATCTTCTAGAACAACCCACTTGCCTCCTCACCCCTCCCACTACAATTGTCTGCCTCCTGTATGCGCTAGCTCAGTGAGCATCTTCCAACCATTTCTGTTCATAACTCAAACTCAAAGCCTGGCCATCTTTCTTGATATTTTTCTTACCCTCGTCTCTCATATCCACATCCTTCTAAATCAGGGGTTGACAAACCTTTTTCTAAAGAGCCAGAGAGTAAATGTTTTCAATTTTGAGGGCCATGCAATCTCTCTCACGACTGCTGGACACCATACTGTCTCCTGTTTTAAACACCAGTGCTGGTCAGCTGGTGTAGGGTGGCTGGATGATGAGATTTCTCACCAAGTCAACAGAAGACAATAGGCCATTTTCAAACGTTTTATTTATTTATTTATTTTACTTATTTTGGAGACAGAGTCTCACTCTGTTGCCCAGACTGGAATGCAGTGGCGTGATCTTGGGTCACTGCAACCTCCGCCTCCCTGGTTCAAGCAATTCTCCTGCCTCAGCTTCCCGAGTAGCTGGGACTACAGGTGCATGCCACCACGCCTGGCTGATTTTTTGTATTTTAGTAGAGACTGGGTTTCACCATGTTGCCCAGGCTGGTCTCGAACTCCTAAGCTCAGGCAATCTGCCCGCCTCAGCCTCCCAAAGTGCTAAGATTACAGGCGTGAGCCACCGCAGCCAGCCCGTTTTATTTTTTAAGAATAGATAATAGATGCCTATGATACAAAATTCAAAAGACGTAAAAACATATCTAAAAATGATTCCCTATCCACTGAGCCCCCTTGCCCAAAAGATCCACTATTAACAGTTTCATGTGTATCTTTCCAGAGATAATTTATACATACTCAGCCATATACCAATGCTAGCATATTATATGTGTGGTTTTAAAACTTGCTTTAAATGTATTTCTCTCATTTTTTCCTAACTACATTGCAATCTCATGTGAACAATCTATCTTATCAATAAACTTTGAGTTTTTTAAAATTTAAAATGTATATGCAATATCCAAATGTATATGCAATATCCAAATATGTATATCCAAACCTACAAAAAGGTTTAAAAATAATTCCATGTATACTTATACATCTTCCACCTTAAGAAATTAAACATTGCCAACGCAGCTAAATCTTTTTATATATCCTGGAATCACTTCACCTTGTTCCCTCCTAGAGGTAACCACTATTCTAGATTTAATATTTAAATCTAACATTTCTTCACATATTTGTTATATATGTTGTGTTTCTGGGCAGTAATTAGTATTATTTTTCATGTTTTAAAGCTTTATAGTACCAATCTTTGTGTGTTCTTTTGCTGTTTGCTCATTACCTTAAAAATGTGAGTCAAGTCCAACAGAGCTTAAAAATAATAAAAAATAAAGGTGTGTTTGTGAGATTCATCCATGTCAATACATATTAATATAACTCCTGGTTCAGTAATATTCAGTATGGAATAGCATTACATTATGTCGCCATTCTAGTATTTATCCTTTTCCTCTTGATAGATGTTTAGATTATCTCTAACTTTTTGCTATTACATTACCATGAAGATAATCCTATGTTTCCTAACATGTAGAGATCATTTTTCTAGACTTATATAATGGAATGCCTGGTTCATGAAGTATGCATATCTTCAAGTTTCTAAATATTGTCTAATTGTTCTCTAAGGTGCTTACACCAATTCACACTCTCATAGCGGTATATGAGTTCTTATTGTTTCACCTTCTTGCCAGTATTTAGTATATTAAGCAATCTTGGTAGGAAAGATGACACACTCAAATGGGATAATTAAAGAGAGTTTAATGAAGGGATTTTTTTTCAGAGTTGTGAACTGAGGTGAAGGAACCAACAAGAGTTGGTAAAGTATCCACAACGGGGAGTCACTGACACTCCCAGGTCTGAATTGGTAGGCATGGGAGTGTTACTCGAACTTAAGAAACATACACCTGTGCGAGTGGATGTTTAACAAGAGCTGTAATTTTCAGTAGAGCATCACAGCCATCATCAGCCCTAGGCAAAGCAGGGAGAGAACCAGGGAAATAAATCCAAACTCATGGTTCTCTCATTTTCCATTTTTTGGACAGAGAAGGGTAGAGAGTGGATCTGGAAGGGCAAATAGGCAATACCTTGCACTTGATATTGTTGGACTTTTAAATTATTGCCAAGCTGACAGGGTAAAATGGTCTCTTATTGTGGTCTTGTTTTTGCATTTTTCTGATATCTAATAAAGTTTAGCAGTTTTTCATGTATTTATTGTCCATTTAATAGACTCCTCTGTAAATTGCCTCTTCCTATGCGTCACAATTTTTTTTTTATATTGGGTTATATTGACAAATGTTGTATAGATTTTTTTATATATTCTGTATACTAATTCTTTTATGGGCATACATGCATTGTCTTTACTTTTTTAGTGTTTTTGATTAATAAGAATTTTAAATTTTAATGTAGTTGAATCAATCAGTTCTTTCATAGATGATGCTTTGTTTTTCTTGTTTAAGAAACCCTCCTTTATACTATCACATTTGGGATTAAGTTAATAAAAACAAGAAGCCCTCCTTTATTCTGCATTCATAAAAAATATTCTACATTTTCTTGTAACACTTTCAATTTTTTCTTTTTTAATGTTAGGTTTTTAATCCCCCTAAAATTTAGTTTTTGTTTGTGGTGCAAGATAGAGATCAGATTCTTTTCATTGCATTACCAATTGTCCTAGCACCATTTATTAAATTATTACCCTATTATTCCCTGCTGATCTGCACTGTCGACTCTGTTACACAGTAAGGTTTCGTGTAAGCATTGATCTGTTTCTGGGTTCTCAATTTTGTTCACTAATTTCTTTATACCTGCCAGAAAATACAATCTTGATTACTGTAGCCATATAAGAAGACTGGATACCTACCAGAACAAATCCCTCCACCTTGCTCTTCTTTTAAACTCATCTTAATTTTCATGGCTCTTTGCTTTTCACTATAAATTTTTAGAATCAATGTGTCAGGCTACACAAAATACTATAAAGTTTTTAATTGGAGGTACATTAAATTTATGAATTAATTTATAGGGAACTTACAATATTATAATATTAAGTCTTCTTATCTATGTACATGGTATATATCTCCATTTATTTAGATTTAGCTCTAACTTTTTTCAATAAAGGATTTTAAACATTTCTTCACAAATGCTATGCTCATATTTGGTTAGATTTATTCTTATGCTTCTTATGCCCCTTAAGGTATCACAAACCTTTAAAATTTCATTTCCTAGTAACTGTGACTGGTGCACATAAAGTGAATAATTTTAAAACTTTGACCTTTATATCCAGAAACCTTGCAAAACTTATACTATAATATTTGAAGAGTCTCTTATGTTGTCTTAATCTATGATAATTTACTCTACAAATTTTATTTTATCCTTTCCAAACCTTTTACTTTTTTTTTTTTTTTTTTTTAACCTTTCTTAAAGGGTTGGCTAGAGTCTTCAGCACAATGCTGAATGGAAACTGTGCTGTTGGATCCCTTGCCTTTTCCTGAATTTAAATCGATTGCTTCTAACATTTTCCTATTAAATATAGTGTTTGCTGTATAATTTTGTATGTTTATACAGCAAACACTGTATAATTTTGTATGTTTTTTATCCCTTTATCGAGTTAAGAACATTCTGTTTCTTCTTTCCCAATTTTTTAAAAATACAAATGACTGTTAAATGTTTTCAAATGATTTCTGCATGTGCTGATGACCAGATGGTCCTTTAATGTGAACCATCTTTGTATTCCTGAGATATAATCAATTTAATGATTATATACATTTATATATATACACACACATATGGTTTGCAAATATTTTTGTTTCTGCATCTATATTAATGAATGAGAATGGTGTGTAACTTACATTCCTCATGGTGTGCATGTCTATTTTGCATCAAGGACTTCGTAGCTTCATGAAATGAATTGATGAGTGTTTCTTAATCTATTAGCTTCCGGAAGAGTTTGTGGAAGTTTGAAATTGTTACCTGACAGACTGTTAGAGCTCATTGCTAAAATTGTGTAGGATAGGTGTTTTGAAGGTAAATATATTTTAAACTACTGATCCCCATTCTTCAAATGCAATAAACGATTTAAGTTTTCTGTTCTTGATTCAATGATAATAAATAACACTTTAATAGGAAATTGTCCATTGCATTTAAGCACTCAATTTGCTTTGCATAAAGTTATTTGTGGTACTGTGTGTTACATCTGTGGCTATTGTTCTTTTATATTTATAATGTTTCGTATTTGTGTCTTCCCTTTTTTATTTCGTCAGTCTTGCCAGAGGTTTTTTTATATAGTCTCTTCGATCTTTATTGTATATTTCTTCTCAATTTTATTAATTTTTGTGCTTGGATTATTTCCTCCTTTTCATTTTCTTGCTTATCATTTTTAGTATTTATTTTCTATATAAACATCAAAGTTATAAATTGCCACCTGCCAATACTTATATACATTTTCAGCAGTTTTACTATGCTATGCATAGATATGGTTTTCTTCATATTCTTACTAATTAGAGTACACTGAGATTTTTAAATCTGTAAATTTATATCTTTCACCAAATTTTGAAAATTTCAGCCATTATTTCTTCAAGTGTTTTTCTGCCTAGTTCTCTCTTTCTTCTGTTTCTGAGACTCAAATTATACATATGTTGGACTTTATGCTCTGGTGCCCTCGGTCCCTGAAGCTGTGTTCAATTTTTTAAAATAAAATTTAGCTTTTCAAATAGTTTTAGGCTTGTAGAAAAAATTGTGATGATGATACCGAGAGTTGCCATATGCTCCACACCCAGTGTTCCCTATTATTTTATATATTATGATACATTTGTTAGAATTAATGAACCAATATTGATACATTATTTTAAACTGAAGTCCCTACTTTGTTCAGATTTCTTTGGTTTTTACCTTCTTCTGTTCTAGGATCTCATCCAGAATCCCACATTACATTTATTTACCATGTCTCCTTAGGTTCCTCTGGGCTTTGATGATTTCTAAAACTTTCCTTGGTTTGTTTGTTTGTTTGTTTGGCCTTGACAGTGTTGAGGAGTACAAGTTAGGCATTTTATAGAATGTCCCTCAATTGGGATTTATGTAATTTTTCCCCTCACAGTTAGATTAAGGCTTGGGGGAGGAAAATCACAGAGTCAAAGTGACATTTTCATCACATCACGTTAAGGGTACATACTATTCACATGACTGATATGGTTTGGATTAGTGTCCCCACCCAAATCTTGTATCAAATTGTAATCCCTGGAAGCTGCAGCAGTAGTTGGAGTCTAAGGACTCTTATGACAATCTCCAGGTGCCTTCTGAGAGAAAAGGGGAGGATGCCACTGGAGTCATCTTCCTTTTCGATGCCACTATCTTTCCCTTCTCTTTTACCCTCAGTACCAGACGATACTAGTTCTTCCCTTTCTCCAGTGTCTTACATCACTTCCCAGGAGATGAAGTGTATTCTTCACTGGTTTGCCAATTAGTCAGGTCCCCAGTGTGAACGCTCCCTGCAGGACCTGGTAGCTAAGGCAGTGCCAGGAAAATTACAGCCACTGCCAAATAGTCTGGTATAGCTTAGTGTGTCCAGGGCAAATGGACCACCTTGTATCTTTGAGTGCCACCTATGTCTTTGGGATCAGTGGTCTCAAGGCTAGGCTGAGCAGGAATGCAATGAATTTGTCAGGCAGCTGGAGTTCCATGAGCCAGACTTCATGGCAAAGTTTGACCAAGCAGTGGCTGCTACAGCTGGTAAGGACTGATAGGTATTCAGACCAAAGAAGATAACCGCAGCTGATGAAGCCAAGGCCATGACTCTGCGATGAGAACTCAATTCAAGCATGTCACCTAAAAGTCTGGAACTGGTATTCCAACCAGCATACTGAACTCACTGACCGGTACAGGCATGATTATTTCAACATTAATAGCATGCCAACTAGGCTCCTACTGTAAATGTTTTCATTCTAAGCAATTCAGATCATCGGTCCATCTTCTAGTTTGCTTCTTTCCAAGAGATGTCAAAGAACAACAAGAGATGCCTCAAGAACTTGATGGCTTCTTCTACAACTATAACCAAAAGGGATCTACACATTGTAACTCAAGCCCACTGCTGGCTCATGAAGTATGGAAAGTAGAACCCTTTTTCCCCAAAAATAAGACAGGACAATAAAAGTTCATATTTTTACACTAAAAAAAAAAAAATTGTAATCCCCAATATTGGGGGTAGGGCCTGGTGGGAGGTGATTGGATCGTGGGGGTGGTTTCCCATGAATGATCTGGCACCATCCCCCTAGTGCTGTTCCCATGATAGAGTTCATTTTCACAAGATCTGTTAAAAAGTGTGTAGCACCTTTCCCCTCTCCCTCTTCCTCCTGCTCTGGCCATGAAAGATGTGCCTGCTTCCCCTTCACCTTCCACCATCATTGTAAGTTTCCTGAGAACTCCCCTGGTGTGGAAGCCACTATGCTTCCAGTATAGCCTACAGAACCGTGAGTGAATCAAATCTCTTTTCTCTATAAATTACCCAGTCTCAGGTATTTTTTTTTTTTTTTGAGATGGAGTCTCGCTCTGTTGCCCAGGCTGGAGTGCAGTGGCATGATCTCAGCTCACTGCAAGCTCCGCCTCCTGGGTTCACACCATTCTCCTGCCTCAGCCTCCCGAGTAGCTGGGACTACAGGTGCCTGCCACCACACCTGGCTAATTTTTTTCTGTATTTTTTAGTAGAGACGGAGTTTCACCATGTTAGGCAGGATGGTCTTGATCTACTGACTTTGTGATCCACCCACCCTGGCCTCCCAAAGTGCTAGGATTACAGGCGTGAGCCACCATGCTCGGCCTTTTTTTTTTTTTTTAGCTCAGATTGTCCAACTTTGGTCACTGGGGGCTCCTGTGTCCCTTTGACATACCCTATTATTGTGGAGCATTGCTTTATTGTTTTTTTGTTTTTGTTTTTCAGTATTTATAAGATGCTCCAGGACCCAGCAGGAAGGTGTCATCTGTGAGCCAGAAAATGGGCCCTGACCAGATATTGAATCTGCCCTGATCTTGGCCTTCCCAGCCTCCAGAACTGTGAGAAATAAATTTCTATTGTTTGCAAGCTACCTAGCTTATAGTATTTTGTTACAGCAGCCTGAAGGGACTAAGACAACCCCCTTGGACAGCTGGTACAAAAACTGAGATTTAGTCTCTCTACCTTCAGTTTCCTTATCTATAAAATGGGGATAGATTCGTAAGTATTAAATGCTATACTATGTACTTAGTTTGGGACCTGACTCTAGTACATGCTCAGTAAAATTTTTAGAAGCTATCATTATTTATTTACCATACATTTGGGAAAAACAGGTGTTAATAATTTGGCCATTTGATACATCCTTGATTGCTTTACTGATAATGGTTTTGGCTAACATTTCTGGATGGTAAAATAATGTTGAAGAATATTTAATATTACCTGACACGATTTGTTAATCAAGTACAGTGTCAACTTGAAAAAAATTCAAGTATATTTGTGAAGATGGGTTCAATTCTATAGTCGTTGAAGCTTAAGTGAGAGAGCTCTTATCAAAGCCCCTGCAAAATATGAGGCCTTCACTAGTTATCACATAATTCACTAATGATATTTTGCCTGGAAGTGTTTTCTACTCAATTTTTTTCAGTTTGTTAGGGAGGCCAAAAAAGAAACAAAAAAAAGACAATTTTTGCTAAAAATAGCATAGCTTGATTCATCATCATTTTAGACAAATATGTAATGAAACAGGAAGCAACTTTGAAAGCCCTCTTAACTACACTGATATACATGTGTTTTAGCTATGGTGGGGGAGGGTGCTAGATTTGAGAAGAGAAACATCAGGGATATTAGGTCCAAAAAGGAGAGTAGAAAGAGGCGTCCCAGAAGCAGACTTTGGCTCTCCTCTCCCAAGCTCTGATGCTTGAGCAAGAGGGAGAGAGAAGAGAGAATCACATCTGCCCACTGCAGTCCCACCAACCACAGGTGTGGCCTGCTGTGAGAGGAGAAAAGCGCTGGCTCAAGTGGGCTTGGACCAGGACTGGACTTCCAATACCCACAAGGGGGACTTTCTGAGATGTCAGTAAGACACCTGCTACTGGGAGTCATCATAAGGGAGAAATGAAAGTCCTTCGCATCTGTAGTCCCACAGAACCCCACTGCTCCATGAACCAGTTATACAGCGGAAGGGCAGGACGCTGGACAGCAAAAATGAATGAAAACTGAGAAATGTGATTCACAGATATTTAACATCTAAAAGTATTTGGCAGATGTTTTTCAAGGCTGGCCACTCTCAGATAACCACTGCAAGGCAAACCCAATTGCCCACTGCCCAAGACAAGTCTAAGAATGTGGTGAAAGTTGATGGTGGGAAGGGAGATGGTGCAATGAAAATGATAGCGTTCATGGGGAAAATCGAGGCTCTTAGCAGTGGTCAGCTCTCTGCACTGAAGTCACTGAAGCTGAGCATTTCCCTGAGACAGAAGAGAATGACCATGGCTCAGTGAGGGACATGACCTGACCTCCCAGCAGGATGCGGCCCTCATGGAAATTTTTTTCCAAGATCATCCTGAGAATGCTACAGCATGGCACCTCTTTAGTGACTTTCTGAGCCTCTCCTCTTACAAATCACGAACGAGGCTCATAAAAAAATAACTTGGAAAATAAATCCTGAATGCACATATTCAAGTAAGTCTGAATTTTTAATATTTATGTATGTGTGTATATATGTATATATATATTAAAAATATATTTTTGAGATAAGATCTAGCTCTGTCAGCCAGGCTGGAGTGCAGTGGCGCAATCATAGCTCACCGCAGCGTTGAACTCTTGTACTCATGTGATTCTCCCTCCTCAGCCTCCCAAGCAGCATGTGACTACAGGCACCCACCACCACACCTGGCTAAAGGATTTTTAAAATATTATGACTCTAAGACAGAGAAGGAAAATGGCCTGGCTGCCAACCTGATGGGATGTCACTGCTCTTCGCTTTTACCTCCTTCCCTGTCACTGGTAAACTCAGTGCTACGAAGTGTGCAGTTTACATGCCTGGGTTGCGCAGTCACACAAGCTTGAGTCCTACTTTGCAACTTTCTAGCCACATGACCTTGGGCAATTTATTTAATCTGACTAAATAAATACTTGGCAAACTCTTGGCATGATACCTGCTGTAAAAGAAGTGTTCAGTGTCGGCTATTGTTTTTATTAAGAGCAGCTCCCCGTGAACTCAGTAGCCAGACAGGAAATCTTCTGTTGATTTTTGTTTTTCCCCAGTTGGGAATCATTTCAAGCTCTTCTACCTTCACAACAGAGTATTATGGAGTAGGATACAGATCACATTAATTTTTAGCCTCAAGTGTAAGACTTCAAAGACATTTTCCGCTTTGGAATAAGCATGGTGGGCATTACTCCCCACTTCCAGGTGAAGGGTGGAGAATGCATCCATGTAGCTCAAGTTCTTGCTTACTTTCCTCTACCAGTAGGGAGAATTGGAAAGGCAAGTTTGCGGAGTACAGATAGAATCCTTACGATGCTCCATTTTTAACAATCTGGAAGAAGAGGCACGGAAAGGTTAAGATCATCCAGCAAGCAGTCAAGCCAGGATTGTGTGTCCTACTTTGCAATTTTCTAGCCATGCGACCTTGGGCAATTTACTTAATCATACTAAATAAAAAATATATGTTTGGCAAATTCTTGGCATGATACCTGTTATAAAGGAAGTGTTCAGCGTCAGCTATTGTTCCCAAACAATGGGATTGCAAATCCTTTCAGTCTGTCCCCAAACACAGTGCCTTCCCCTCCATACTGTGTGTGGATCCTCTGCCTGCCCCGACAGGACCAGCTCCAAAATCTGCAGGGTCAAAGGTGATTCTGTGGTTAACATGTACCAAATGCTTTGCAAGTTGGAGATTTTAAACCACAGCCCCCTCCCTCTCTTGAACATTCATTTCTTTCCTGCAAATAAGCAAAACATACTGTTTTCCTTGAAATTCTGCATGTTCAGCGGGATATTTTTGGGCATTGAGGTGGATTGTAATGCAAATGCCCTTGATTTTCTTGGGACTCTCTTTCTCCCGTGAATTTCAGTGAGTGATAGGCTCCCTTGAAATAAATGCGCTTTTGATAGATGAAAATTCTCCTTTCCCATGTGAAATGTGCTTGGTGGCAGATACTTCCATTTGGCAGAATTTGTTTAATAACTCAGCGTCGTGCGGGCTCAGCTGGGCAGAACCTGAAAGATGAAGCGAGAATCTGGGGCTGGGACCCAGAGGGCCCAGGTTGGGTCAGGGTAGGGACCAAGATACAGAAAGCTAAAAACTGGGGTCTCCACATCAACCAAGAACCAGGAACTGGAGTGACTGGTAGGTGACTAATAGGTGCAAAGAACACAAATGTGGAGTGAAGGTAAGCAAGGGTGGGAGGGGTGGGAACAGATGGACAGAGCTCAGGAGTGAGAACAATATTAGAGCAGCTGCGGTTGATTCTGTCCTTTGTGTTAGAGCAGCTGCATTTAGAGCCGTGCTTTTAGCTCATTATATGGAAGAATTCTCTTCTTATCAGAGCAATCTAGCAAGATAGGCAATGCAGAGAAATGAGCTTCCTGTCACCAGAGGTGTGCAACTTCCAGCAGAGCTTCCTACGCTGAGAGGGTGGTGGGACTGGATCACACGTGAGGTCCCTTCTGCACTCAGATGCTGTGATTTGTGTCACTCCTTGGAGGAACCCCCTGTCGTGGCTCCCCATTGACCTCCAGGTCACAGCCTGACTTCTGGCACAGCCTCCAGGGCCTTCTCTGACCTGGCCCCAGCCTCCTCTCTGGTCATTCCACCACACTGCCAATTGTCTAGGTTCCATCTTGATGTCCCTGGAATCATCTTAGTGTGTTCTGTTCCCCTGTGCATCTGGGCCCTTCTTTAGCCCTTTACCTGTTACACTTATCTCTTCTTTGTCCTTCATCTGGTTAACTCTTGCTCATCCTTCCAGTCCCTTCCTCCTGGAAGCCCTCTTTCCTGAGCCCTGAGAATGGCCTAGTGTCTCCTCTGGGCTTCCACTGCCCCTGGTCCTTCCCATTCACAACACTCGATACGCTGCTCTGGAATTCTGACTCACTGCACTGGGAGCAACCACCAGAGGCAGGGAAATGTCTGTCTTGTTCATTTTTCAATCCCCAGTGCCCAGTGCCCTACCTGGCAGCTAATAAATGCCCAATACAGTCCTGTTGCTTTTGAAGTAGTTGAATATCTGCCGTCACTGGACCACAGCTGCACTGTCCCCTGAGCCCTTCTGGTCAGTCCCTTAGGCTGCCGGCTGAGCACAGAGATTGGGTTTCGTGGCTAACTTTACAACACTGTGGTCTGACGTTAATTAATTTTTAAAATCAGGTTTTCCCCATACTCATTGAGTCCGGAGATTTTTTAGAAGGTTAATTGAGGCAAAAACGAGAGAGAACATCTGTCTTTCATCCCCTGAGAGAGGATAGCATCCTCCATGAAGTGGCAAAGTTGCTAATGAATGAACCACTTAGCTTGGAGGGACCAGGATTCTAATTCTGGGTCCTCCGTTAACCTGCTGTGTGACCTTGGGTTAACTGCCTATCCTCTCTGGGCAACATTCATTTAGCAAATATTTGTTGCAGTCCCACGTGTTCCTAGCACTTTGACATGGCTGAACACAGACAAGATTGAACACAGACGTGATTTCTGTCCTGACAGAATTTACAGTTTAATGGAGAGACAGACAATACATCAGCAAACAGCCAAATATCTAAGTAGCTCAATACAAATTGTGACAAGAGCTACAAAGGAACTGAACAATGTATAGGAACAACAAATAATGGAGGTGAGTGTGGAAGAAAATACTTAATGAAGCAGTAATATTAAAGTCTGAAGGTTACAAAAAAAGCCAGTGATAGAGTGCTCCAGGCAGATAAATAATGGCTGTGCAATGGTCCTGGGGCATAAATCATTCAGAAATCAGGAGAAGGCCAATGTGCTTGCAGAATAATTGGTGAGGGGAAAATCTAATGTGTGAAATGGGGATGATAAGGTATGTCTGCATTAGCTCCCTCCCAGGGTCTTAGCAAATAGCAAGTGGTGGATCAGATTTTGCCTAATACAAGTACATAATTGTTGCTCAGTAAATAGTTAGTTAAATGAATGATACAGTGATTCCTTTGAGGGAATAAAAATATTTGCATTGGTAATTATTATCCAATTAAGACCAATTATTACATTCATTAATACATTTCAAAGATTCAGGTCTGGCCGTCAGGATTACTAAGGATAACGGCAGCCACTTATATTCAAATCTGTCCATACATCCTCCTGAAAATCTTACAGAACAAAAAAGCAGAGCAAATAAAATTACTCTTGGCCCACGCCTATAGCATAGCTAGGAGTCAGAAAACATTAGAAGCTTCCATTTACATGTAAGTGGGAAAACAAACATCTGAAGCCAGTGAGGTTGATTGTGAATGCACAGCACAGCGGAAGGTCAGGCAAAGACTGCGGCAAGGTCCTAGAGTGGTAGGATTCAGATCACACTAACCAAATCTCATCCCAAGAAACAGAGGTATTTCTCCAGCCTGAGTAAGAGAGCACCACAAGGAACAGGTCTGAGACCGGGGAGATTAAATATTTCCTGTGGGGAGTCGAAAATAAGATTGCTATAAAGAGGTTCTCCTACTACAGGTAGAGACAGCCTCGAGACTGTGCGGCTTCCAGGAAGAGGGAAGATTCCTAGAAAGGAGAGGATCCCTTGAGGATTTGAAGACGAAAAGAAAGAGAAACATGACCCCTCCCCACAAAATCCCTCAAACAAAGGAGTATCAAAGAATCAGAAAAAGTCACATTAAAAGCCCCATTTCTTAAAGAATTGTTCTTTTCTGCAGCAACAAAAGAAAGAGATTTTGAACTTAGAACCCAGTAGGCCACTCAAACCCCTTCCTCCTGTCTCTATGCTTATCTGTTAGGAAAGTCCAACTGAAATAAATAATAAACATTAAAATAACCCAACATCCACACAAAATTACTTCAAAAAGAAAATGGAAAATGAGAATCAAAACATTACAGCAGATGAAAACATACACAAAAAAAGACATGACACAGGAAAACTATAACACAACACTCCAATGGGGTGAAAATACATAAAAAATGAATTTTAGATATTAAAGATTGACACTTTTTGACAAGTTCAAAACTCAAAAAATAGTGTAAACAAGAGGAAGGCATGAAATAGGAGCTGGCTTGACTCAAGAAATTGAAAGAAACATAAAAGTATATGAAAAATAAAGACTAAAGTAGGAAATACCCCAAGGGAGAACAGCTACAACCAAGAATATAGAAATGAAAAGAGGCAAGAAAACAAAGCCGAAAGAAAAGGTTATAAAGATCAGAGAGAACATGATAGCTACTGAAGATAGGCAAAGAAGGTTAACATATGTATCGTCAGAGTTCTTGAATTAAAAAAGAAAAACAAAATAACAGGACCCTTAATTAAAACTATAATTCAAGAACTCTCCTGAAATAAAAGAAGACATGAATTTACACATTAAAAAGGCTTCTCAGAATGGTCAACTCCAAGTCATACCCTAGTGAAAATATTAGATATTCAAGTGGAAGAAAATACTCTGAGCTTTCAAACATAAAGACCAAGGAAATAAAATAATCTTGGCACTACTTTTCAGTAGCAACTGTCTTAGTGTGTTTGTATTGCAATAACAAAATACCTAAGACTGAGTAATTTTATAAAGAACAGAAATTTATTTTCTCATGATCATGAAGGCTAAGAAGTTCAAGATTAAGTTGCTGACATTGGTGCCAGTCAGGGCTGCTCTCTGCTTTCAAGAAGGTGTCTTGTTTCTGTGTCTTCCCATGGTGGCAGGTGGAAGGACAAGAAAGGGATGAACTCTGTGTCCTCACATGGCAGAAGAGAGTGAACCCACTCCTGAAAGCCCTTCCATAACAACTTTGATCCATTCATGAGGACCCCTCCTGGGACCTAAATACCTCTCAAGGGCCCCAGCTCCCAACATTGTTGCATTGGGGATTAAGTTTCTAGCATATAAATTTTGGGGCACACATTCAGACTACAGCAGCAACATATAAAGCTAGTCATCAATAGAGTAACGTTTCCAAGAAACTCAAGTTAAAATGAACCTGGAAGGAAGGAATTTTATGTCCAGTGATCTGTCTTTCAATATCAAGACTAAAAAAAATAGTTTAAACATAAAAGAATTTATAGAATATTGCATTCATGAGTCCCTTCTGAGAAATCTACCAGAAGAAGAACTTTATCCAACCAGGAGATGACTGGAGAAGTGTTGACAGATTTTGATCATTGGGTGTATTTAATCATAGATGTATAACAAAATTTAGATTTCCACAAAGATGGAAGAAGAGTATGTAAATATATATTCTGAGAAAGTTGAAATAATATGACTAAAAAGGAGGAAGGGAGAGAAAAAGAGAAGAGTAAAATAAGCTAATTATTGCTGCGTAGATGAGAGTCAAAGAATATCATTTAAGGTCAAAAAAGCAAATAGTAGTTAATATAAGTAAGGAAAGGAGACTAACAGCATTAAGTAAAGCTGTTAGCTGAACATAAGGACTAAAGCAAATATTCAAACCTTTCTAAACACTAAATGAAATAAAAACACAAAACAAAAAAATTTTAATGGCAAATGACAGAACTAAGACTAAAATCATATCAATAAATGTAAATAGGCTTAATTTACCTACTGGAATAAATAGATTTTCAGATTGGCTTATGAGACAAAACTCAACTCTATTCTATTTTCAAGACACATATCAGAAACTAAGTGAGTAGATAAGGCTAAAAATAAATGATTGAACCAAAATATGCAAGGTGAAAAGGAATCTGATACCTTGACCTATCACATGATAAAATTCAGGCCAGAAAAATTAAGTGAGACAAAGCAGAACACTTAATAATTTCAGGCTGCAATTCACAATGAAGATGTAACAATATGGATACCAACACAGCAAATAACATAAAGCAGTAGTCCCCAAACTTTTTGGCACCAGAGACCAGTTTTGTGAAGACAATTCTTCCACAGATGGCAGTGGGAGTGGGGATGGTTTCAGGATGAAACTGTTCTACCTCAGATCATCAGACATTAGATTCTCATAAGGAGTGTGCAACCTAGATCCCTCATATGCACAGTTTACAATACAGTTCATGCTCCTATTAGAATCTAATGACGTTGCTGATCTGACAGGTAGTGGAGCTCAGGTGGTAATGCTCACTCACCCACTGTTCACCCTCTGCTACGCAGCCTGGTTCCTAACAGGCCACGGACCAGGGATTGGGGACCTCTGACACACAGCAATCTTCAGAAAGCAGAAACTATAGGAAATGCAAACAGAAATGTATAGAAACTACTAATGATGAGAGATTTTAAATACCACTCTCACTCCAAAAAGGTGAAGTAGACAAAAGATAAGAATGGGTAAAATTTCTAAACAACATAATCAGTAAGATAAATCTCATGTATATCTATCAAAATTTACACCCTGATAGTAAAGAATACATCTTTTATCCAAGTGCACATGAAACATTCATAAAAATTAATGACACATTGCATTACAGTGGAAACTTTTCTAAGTTCCAGGAAAAACAATATAGACAGACTGAATAGACAGTTAACTTTGTCATGAAAAATAATTAAAAAGAACAAACACACAAAATAAGAAATGACAAGGAAGAAATAACCATTGAAACAGAAAAATTAGTAAGATCACCTTCTACAATTAAGTGTATGTAAATTTTAAAGCCTAGATGGAATAATTTTCTAGGAAAAATATCATTTACCGGAATTGACACAAAAGGAGATAGCTTATATAGATCAATGCTCATAATAGATAAAGTTATGGAATAATAACCAACCATAAAACTACTGGGTCCACATGGTTTAAGAGGGGAATTATACTATTCCTTCAAAAATCAGATAATCCCAATGTCATTTAAACTGTTCCAAATAACAGAAAAATAATGCAAATTTTAAATTTCATTTATACAATGAAAATATTAATACTTTAACCCAATAAATATTGTGCAAAAAAGTTACAGACCAATCTCACTTTTCAATAACTATACAAAAATTGTGTCAAAAAATCCAATAGCACACTGAAAATAATACATATGGCCAAGTTTTATTACAACAATTCAAGGATGGTTCAATATTAGGAAATTAATGTAATTCTAAAAGTTAACAATTCTAAGAAGAAAAATAATACTATTATCTTCATAAATATTCTTCTTAAGATAATGCAACTCAATATATCCACAAAGTAATAAACAAATAATAAATTTAGGCCAATTGCAGTAAAACTACCAACACTTTTTTTCTGAAACTAGACAACTTGATTCTAAAGTTCATGTGAAAACAAACAAGAACAGCCAGGAAGACACCAAGAATTTAGAGCAATAGCCAGAGGAGCTAGTTCTCTCAGATACTAAAATATATAAGAAAACCTCTAAAATTATGATGATATAGTATTAACACATAATTTAACAGATATATCAATAGAACAGGGTAAGAAAGACCAGAAATAGAACCACTACACATGGAAATTTGATGTTACTAAAGGAGGAATCTCAAATCTTTGGAGAAATATGAACTTTAACACAAATGATATAGGACAACTAGTCACCTGGGAAATCATAAAATTGGATTGTACATCATACCTAGATGAATTTATGGATGGATAGAAGGGAAAAAAATCCATGAGACCTTAGTGAATACTTGAAAAGAGAGAAAAACAGAGAGAGAAAAAGAGACAGAGAAGGGGGGAACTCAGAGGCCAGCACCAAAGGGACTGTTACCCCAACTCCCTACTCTGAAACTTGGTAATGAAAGAATTCAGTCTTTACTTGGCTATTTTAAGGGGCTCTATAGACTATGCCAATTAGTTGATGAAAAATACAAGAGATGGGGGGAAAATGTTAAATGATGTGACAAGGAAACAAGCAGGAAACTCCAAAATGTGAAACATTCTACAAGATGGTAGTAGCCTAATATTTTCAAAAGTCAATAAAGGCCTAGGTGAGAGATGTTTGAGATTAGAGGAGACAGAGGAAATATAACAACCAAATGCAATATATGAACCTTAATTGGATCTTGGTTAGGGGCAAACTATAAAAACATTTTGGGGACAACTGGGAAATTTTAATGAGGACTTGATATTAGATGATAATATAGAATTATTGTGAATGTTCTTAGATGCAAAGTGGCATTTGGTTGTGTAAGAGAATGTTCTTATTTTTAGATGCATGAGTGTTGAAGAATTATATCTGCAACTGCTTTCAAGTACTATAGCCCCCCCCACCAAAAAAGAGAAAGATGGTTATATAGCTCTAAATTGATAGAAGACAGATAGATATGTAGATAATGGATGGCTAGATGAATAGATAAGGATAGATAAAGCATATATGACCAAATGTTAACAACTGTTGAATCTAGGTGGTGAGCATACAGGTGTTTCAAACATACTTGAAGAGTTGGATACACAAATTTGCCTAAGACCCAGATTTCATAATTTTTGAGCTCTTCCTGCGTGCCAGGCCCATTACTCCATACTTTTACATAAGCAATTGTGTTTTATTCTTATAACTGATCTGTTGGGTGGGCATTACTCTCTCCATTTTATGAATAGATGAATGAAGCTATCAATTCTTGACCAATGCCACAGAGTGTAATTCAAACACAGATCTGTCTGACTCACAAGTCCAGACTCTATTAAACTGTAGCCATATCTACAAAGGAACCAGGCAAATCTAGTATGTCAGAAACTGAAACATAACTCAGAGAGAATCATACAGAAACATGTTAAATCAAAATCACTCCAAGTCTTTTCAGGCACTCCCAATAGAGGACACAGGGTGAGCACAGAGAGGAAAACCGTAAGGTGGAACACGGCCTGGAACAGCAGTTGTTGCTGGTTTCTAGGGTGTGTTGGGAGGATGTTGGGAGACTGAGCTAGAAAAGACAGTTGGGCCAGGTCATGGCAGGACTTGAGTGTTACGTGGAGAAGTCTGGGCTGGCTCTGACTGGCATAGGGAGCCATGGAAAGTCTGTACATGGGGGAGGACACAGGCAGACAGTGATGTGTTCACCACTTTCTTCCTTCTCAATAGGAGACCATTTTTAAACAAACGCAAACAAAGCCTACAGAAAGAATTGGAGCAAATTGTTGATGTGTTATTTATAAACTGGGGATTGGTCAAGTGGAAAAAAAAAAACCTTAACAAGATTAAAAATTCATGCAGAAAGAACCACTCAGTGGCTTGTAAAAACCCTTAGTAAAGAAGGAAAAAATGAAAAGCTGTTTCATAAAAGATTGAAGCTCCAGCTTACTCAAGGCTTGAGCACAGGCAGAAAGCTCTCTTGGCACCATAGTTCTGTAATAAATTGGAGTGTTGCTATGGTGGGAAGGCTTCGTGGGGAGCAGGCACTTTCTGTGCTGGTTGTAGCACTGGTTATTGTCCAAGGGCTTTGGAACCACCAAACATGGAATGGGCCTTTCCACCCTCTCATCATACCACACAGCCAGAGGCCAAAGTTGGGGGCATCACAGAACTACAGTGTCTCAGACTTGGAGAGACTAGAATGGTCACAGCATCCTCTGTGCCCTCTCATCCCCATCAAGAGATCATCTGTATTTTCTTCTCCATAAAATAAAGAGAGCATTTATCATTCGTTTCTGATCACAAAACTAACAGATGTTCAATAGTAATTTCAAAAACATAAAAAAGCTCAAAGAAGAACATTTTAAAAATCACTCATCATTTTATCATCCAGAGATAGACAGTTATATACATTTTCACAAAATATAATCATATTGAATATGCTATTTTATAATGTGCTTTCTTCATCTAATAATACAAAATTTTACCCATGTGAATGAACAATATCCTATGATAACATGAAAAACCCCAACTTAACTGATCCCCTTTTCATAGACATTCAGGTTCGGGTTGCTTCCAATTTTAGTTTAATGACAAATCATACTATAGTGAACAACCTTGAACACAAATATTCTTAATGCACTTTGGTTATTCCATAGAAAACCACTTTTTAAGATAGAAAATCATGTTTTTCCTTCCACATGAGTCATATTGTCCTGTGGCTTTCCATTCATTCTATGATCTTTATTTCTTCAGAAACAGGTGTGTGTGCCACCTAGAGTTTAGGCCAAAAAAGTCATTGTTCTACTTTAAATCAGACTAGAGTTTTGAGGCAATAGCATAAAAGATGGGTTTTGTTGAGAAAGATTTAAGTTCTTTCAATTCTAAATGCTTCTTTACCCATCAAGAACAGAGCCCGATGATCTCAAATTGTACAATTTTTCCATAAAGTCACATTATAGAGAAAATGATGATTGATAAGGTAAGTTCCCATCAGAGAGAAAGGGGAAGGAAAGGAAAAATGAGGAGAGAGAAGGAAATATGCCAAGAAGAGACTCAAGTGTCCTGGCTGTCTTTTGCAGTGGAAATCCTAGGATGGGGGCAGGGAAGGAATAGGTGGCAGAAAGGTGTTGTGTATACCATAGGTGGAAGGTTGAAGGGAAATACTCTTACACTCCATTGTACCTTTTATTACTCTGGGAGGCAGCACCTTTACAGGACACTGCTGCACCAACATGGGCAGCTGAAAGGAATTCAGGTGTGGTATAATTAGGCTGAGAGAGAGCCCAGTTCCCTTCTCTGTATCACATAGAGGAGCTGGAAGTTCCCATATGCCCTAGCAGGAAACATGGCTGAAGTTGCCAGGGTGTAGTCTCACCACAGACACCCAGAGTCACTGGCAAAAGGTCCCTGGAACAGGGGTGCTACAAGATGAACCACTGAACCTGGACATTAAGTAGTATATGAGCCAAAATCCAAGGAATGTAGTACTGGCAAAAGCTGTTGACATGGAGACCTGGTTAGCAGGGTAAAATGGCAGAACTTCCTGGGCGCAGCCAGGAAGCATTTCCAGGGCACCATTCACTGCATTGAAGGGCCTTGTGTCTGCTGTTTGTGAGCGCTAATCACTATCCTTAGCTGGTAAGGTGTGCTTTGTCAGATATAACCACAGGTCTGAGCTCTCAACACTGGAAATGCATCCCATGTACCAATGAGAGCTCAGATGCTAACCTTGTCACTGGATACCATCATGGGAAGGAAGGGAGAGAAACAACCTCTTCCTAAACAATGATGTTCTAGAAACTCACTGCCCACCCCCCACCCCATCCCAGGATACTCCATCTTTGCTTCTAGCAAAATCTGTTTTTCTTAATGAGCTCTCAATCATTGTTCTAGACAAAGTATCACAATTTTATTTGACCTTGTGTGTTCACTCCATTCAATTTGGGTGAGGGAGTTTGGGACATTGCGTTGAGAAGGGTTCTGAGACTTGGTCTGGCTTTATAAGAAAGCATCTATGATCGATTAATGATATTTGCCACTGGGTTGGAAGGGGCATGTGGTGGCGCTTGGATTGGTTACCAGCAATCCCTGTTCTAAAGCCATATTAAAGTAATCTGGTCCTGCAGTTACTAAAGACGGGGCCTATTTTCACCCTGCCTTCTGTTATTCGGGTTAAACTTCCCTTTGTTTTTTTTCATTGTCCCTTCGGTGGTATGGTTTTCAGGCTCCCTGTTAGCTCTGGACAGTTTATTACTGCCTCCCCCATAAAATGGGGCACACAGAAATATATTCAAGAGTTAATTCAGAGCTTAACTCATTGAGCATTTAATGAAAACGACCTCCCCACCACACATGTTCCATTTTATCTTTGGCACCAAAGTAAACTGCAGCCCTGACTTGATTCTAGGTGGTCAGACCAGTGAGGGTTAGTATGAGATTGCTACCTGTCTTATTTTTGTCATGAGGAATCTATTCAAACAGCCCAAATTCCCATCTGCTGAGACCCTTGAGGTCCTTGCATGCCTGTGCCTGTGGAACCCTGTCACCCACACCCTGCACCTGCACACTGGGGTTGGAGCCTGGAACAAGGCTTCCCTTTCACCTCTGTCAATTCCACCTCACTCCATTTGGCCCAGCTCTCCTGGCTGTTGAGATTTCTCTGACTCCAGACACTGCCACCCACCATGTGTGTACTCAGGCTAGCTCTCATCGGGATAAAGGAACTTGATGAGGCTCCGATTTCTAACAGGATGAAAAAGCAAAGCCAGCCCCACCAACAGAGGACCTCGCTGCAGTGAGTGTACACTTAGTCATTCCTGGTCATCGGTCTCACATGCTGGGGTTCCCCCCTTAGTGTCCAGCAAGGTTGGGAATCTACAAGCATGTGATAAATTCCACATTTATCAGAGTTATTGCACATTGGCTATGTGCCGGGCATGTCAATGAGTCTACCAGGATCCCAACTCTCAGGCTTACATTCCAGCAGGGGTGGAAGAGGTGGGGGTGAGAGACACAGACAAGAAACAATACATTTTATAGTGTGTCAGAAGGCGGTGAGGACATAGAGAAAGAAAACATAGATTGGGGTGCTGGTGCAGAGTTTGCAGGGTTCAATATGGTGGTCAGGGTAGGCATTGCTGAAGGTGACTTTTGGACAAAGACTTGGAAGAGGGGAGGAGGTGAGTCATGTGGACACATGGGATGGGGGTGGGGACAATCCAGGCAGAGGGAACAGCAAGCACATGCCTGGAGTGTCCCAGGAACAGCAAGGAAGTCAGCGTTGCTGAAGAGAAGCAAGTGACAGGGAAGATGGTATAAGATAAGGTCAGAGAAGCAATGGAGGCAGGTGACACAGGGGGTGTGGTCCATATAGGAATATGGCCCCTTTTCTGGGTGAGATGCACAGTCATTACTGGGAATGACATGACCACGCTTATGTGTTTCAGGGCCATGCTGGCTCCTGGGTAGAGAATGGACTCTATAAAAGGGGCAAGGGTGGAAGCAGGGAACAAAAATCAGAAAACCCAGAAATGGAACCCACAGGGAGGCATGACCTGTCCAAAGGCACCAGGAAGTAGGCAACAGAAGCAGGAAGAGGTTGGTTTTCCCGACTGCTGCCCAGCCGTCTCACTCTGCCCCTGGCCACACGGGTCCCCCAACCTTCAGATCAACAGGCTGCCCTATCAGAGGCTTCCAGCCCATCCCCAAACCCCGAGTGAGGCTTTCATGAAGAAATGGTGGAGGCAGCTCTGGGATTACAGCCTTAATTTTGCTCTGATTCAACACAGCTCTCCCCTCCGGCATGATTAGTCAGGTACCATTACCATTTTGTAATGAGATTAATGAGAGAATTCATTCAGAAGTCATTATCTTACCTAATAATGACCTTACTGATTACTGTATCTCCTTCAACTAGGTTACTGATTTTGATGAAAATATAATAAATATAGCTTGCAGCACCTGGAAATTTGTTCTCTGCCTGGAATAGTTCTGAGGTGAAGACTTATTTTTAAGAATTTCTTGAAAGTGATTAAATATTTTGGTTCTCCTGAGGCGGTATTTCTGTGTTTTCACAGATGACATTTTTGAAATGTATGAAATATTTGATGATAAAATATTTAATAAGCCTGGCGTTCATATTTTTCAGACATCTGTTTCTACTTTGAGACTGTCTGAATGTGATTTTACATGAAATTTCTATTTGCATGTTGTGTTGGTTTAAGAAAAGGGCTTGTGCTATGCATGACATATGCGTCTCATAAAATAATGAATGCCCGCGCCTCGCAGTCCAGAGATATTGTACAAGCAGCATTGTGGTCTGCATATTAAAATGCATCTAAGCAAATCATTAAATAAAAACAGAACCATTTCCGTGGGGGAATAATGCAACTCAACTCCTATAAATTGAGAACCTACTGTGCGCCTGTAATGCCAGCTACTCAGGAGGCTGAGGCAGGAGAATCTCGTGAACCCAGGAGGCGGAGGTTGCACTGAGCCGAAATCGTGCCACAGAACTCCAACCCGGGCGACAGTGCGAGACTCTGTCTCAATAATAATAATAATAATAATAATAGATAAGATATGGCCTTCATCCTCAAGATTCAGATTCAGTAAAGGTGTATTAAGCTCCTATTCAGTATCTGGTGCTTTTAGACTCACCGTCTCATTTATGAGATAGAGTGGTACAAGTATATAGGTTTCTGGACTCAGATATAGGGATGTCAAGCCCTGCTCCATCCCTTGGTGGTCTTGTCACCTTGAGCAAGTCACTTACCCTCTCTGTGCCTCAGTTTCCACATCTGTGAAATGGGGATAATAACTCACTCTTTGGTCGTTTGAAGGATAAACAATAAAACGAGAAAACAGATTCTTAGGGGTTAAAGGGTTTGTTGATGATCAAAAGTCTAGCAAATATTGAAGCTGGGAGTCCCAGCCCTTTAGACTTCAAGCTTCAAGGCCCTTCTATTGTGACATTCTGTTTCTTATTCCTGAAGTATAACCATGCCGTGAAAACAGAGCAAGCTTCCATTTGGGGACTTGGTGTAAGCTCTGACACGATTTTCATAAATCTAAATAGTTATTCTATGATACCCACTTCACTCCACGTTCATCTTAATCCATGCGTCACCTGAAAAGATGGATGAGTAATTTGGAGACGTGATTGATGTGGGTTTTGCCTTATGACTTTCCTCGAAGTTAATGGGAGCCATGCGGTCCCAGATCCATGAATCACCCCAGCTGGAAATGCTCCATTAGAAGGAAAGAGAAAACAAAAGATCAGCAGGATGCCTGGAAAACAGTCACACTCAGGGCTTTGAGTTGATGGTAATAAAACTCCATGTTCGGAAGCACGGAGAGGGTGCAGTGAGCACTGGGATTGGAGTCAGGGTTGGGAGAGGGTGCAGTGAGCACTGGGATTGGAGTCAGGGTTGGGAGAGGGTGCAGTGAGCACTGGGATTGGAGTCAGGGTTGGGAGAGGGTGCAGTGAGCACTGGGATTGGAGTCAGGGTTGGGAGAGGGTGCAGTGAGCACTGGGATTGGAGTCAGGGTTGGGAGAGGGTGCAGTGAGCACTGGGATTGGAGTCAGGGTTGGGAGAGGGTGCAGTGAGCACTGGGATTGGAGTCAGGGTTGGGAGAGGGTACAGTGAGCACTGGGATGGGAGTCAGGGTTGGGAGAGGGTGCGGTGAGCACTGGGATTGGAGTCAGGGTTGATGGAGAGGGTGCAGTGAGCACTGGGATTGGAGTCAGGGTTGGTCCCTGCTGTGCTGCCATTCTTATTGTGGGCTCTTGAGTGCAAGTCATTTCTCCTCATTGGGCCTCAAGTTCCTCATCTTTAAAATGGAAGTAATAATTCACCTTTCCCACAGGATAAAGGAATCATAACATTCCTGACTATAACTGAGTGCATACTGTGTGTCAGGCCTATCCTAGGTGCTTCACATACATTATCTTATTTAATCTTTACAAGGACCTCATAAAGCAGCATCAGCCACATTTTGCAAATTAGGAAACTAAGACACAGAGAGGTTAAGTAAGTAAGCTGAGGCCACCCAGCCGGGAAGTGGCAGAGATAGGATTTGAACACAGGCAGGCAGACTGTGGAGCCCTAGCCCATAGCCTCTACCAGTACTGCCTTGTGGGTATAAAAGCACTTTATGTACAGGTGACACCTGTCATTGCCATTATGCTATCAATTGTTGTATCCTGATTCAGGCTCTCAATGAAAAGGCAAGATCAGAGTAAATGAAGTTACTCTGCATGATAGTAAAAGACCACTCAGGGGACAGATGTGGCAGACACAAGCACCAACACAATGCTTCATGCTTGCCCAATTAGGGAAAGAGGAATAGACGAGATGGAGCAAAGCCAGGGAGAGGGGCCCTGCAGGAGCAATTGATGAAAACAAAGTAAGAGGCGAAACTCCAAATAGATACTGACCAGACTCCATCCTTGAGTTTATAGGGGCAGGGCGGGACCTCTCATATACAAAACTGAGGGGGACAACTCCAGGATGGGATAAATAGGTAAAGTCTTGACATTTGAAATGTGGTACATTAACCGGTAGTGACACCACCCATGGCTTGTTAGAAATGTAGAATCTCAGGCCCCACTGCCAAGGTTTATTGAATCAGAATCTGCATTTCACTGGATACCAGACATGTCCTTTGCACATTAAAGTTGGAGAAGCCCTATTTTAAAGCCATGTGCTGACAACCCGGGATACTGTGCAGCAGTGCATCCAGAGGCAGAGTCATGACCTAGGAAGCAGATCCTATCTGAAAGATGCCCAGGCTGGGCACCTTGGCTCATGCCTGTAATCCCAGCTACTCAGGAGGCTGAGGCAGGACAATCACTTGAACCCAGGAGGCGGAGGTTGCAGCGAGCTGAGATCGTGCCACTGCACTCCATCCAGCCTGGGCAACAGAGCAAGAGTCTGAGAAAGCAAGAAAGCAAGAAAGAAAGAGAGAAAGAGAGAGAGAGAGACCCAGTTTATATTTTTTCAAAGGCAAAGGATGCAAAGTCATGGAAATAGAGTCACAGACAGTATAGGAATGGGTAACAGATACACACATATGGGATGAGGCTGCCGTATGCTCTAAAAAGCATTCTTTTTGTCAAAGACAAGAATTCTTAGAGTTCAGTGGCCCAGCTCAGTAGAAACGACACTGATTGGGGTCTCATCCGAGCCCTGACACTACTGCCCTGTGGGACCTTGGGAAAAGCCAGATTAAGAAGTAGACTGCTGGACAACTGCCCAGGGCACAAATTCACCAGGGGAGCTGAAACACTGCTAGAATAAATTGGTGGAATCCATGGTTCCACTTCCACCAAAGTAGACAGCGCCCTCCAGTGGAAGATAAAAATACAGCGTTTCTCCCAAGCATAGCCCACTGTTCTTCAGGAGGCACCAGAAGTTCTGTAAAGATGTGTTCCATGGAGCGGGGCTGTTTACTGGGAACAAGTGACTTCTTTCATTATCTAAATATAAAATAATTTAATATACCTGCCAAAAAGCTGTACAGTTTAGCAAGTTGCAAAAGAAAACCGTAGAGAGTATAAAGACCACAGAAAAGTGGGGAAATGCTGGGCAGGCCTTTTCTAGATGTTGACACCACCACTTCTGCCCAAGATTCATTAGTAAGAGAATTCCTTTTTCTGAGCAATTTCTATTAACAGCCGGTCTCTCTCTATCCTCTTGAAATACATGTTGGCACGGTGGCTCATGCCTGTAATCCCAGCACTTTTGGGAGGCCAAGGCAGGTGGATCACGAGGTCAAGAGATTGAGACCATCCTGGCCAATATGGTGAAACCCCGTATCTACTAAAAATACAAAAATTAGCTGGGCGTGGTGGTGGGCACCTGTAGTCCCAGCTACTCGGGAGGCTGAGGCAGGAGAATCGCTTGAACCCGGGAGGCAGAGGTTGCAGTAAGCCAAGATAGCACCACTGTACTCCAGCCTGGTGACAGAGCGAGACTCCATCTCAAAAAAAGGAAAAAAAAAAGAAAAAAAGAGAAAAAAAAAGAAATACACGTTGGGCAAATATTTAAGGATATCTGTTTGAAGGGTTATGAACTAAACCACTAGCCTGGACCACCCATGGTCCTTAATCCCACATTGCCCTTAATCTCTTCACCACCCTGTTCTTCCCTCCTCAGGGATACTAGGAGGCTCAAGGGAGAAAGTGGATTTCAAAAAAATACAACAAAGTACCTCAAACTATACACCCAGCAAGGGACTGTTCAGAGGCAGCAAGGTTGACAGGGTCCCCAGGTAGCATCACTGGTTCCTGCTCTGAGGTGAAATGTCCTGGTAAAGAGATTAACTGAACATGAGACAAGGACAAAGAGGCAACATATGTGGACTAGAACCCGGACTCTTTATATACCAAACTCTGCTGCGAGTCTCTTAATGAATAGACATTTTGCTAGCTGCTACTGGGAAAGTAGAGATGTTTGATTGTAATGCTTCCCTCAAAGAGCTTACAAGTTACTACAGCTAGTGACTAATGGCCAAGGCTAGATAGATTTGGTTCCAAAATTCTCTGCCATCTAATACCTGGATGACATCTCAGTGACCCTAGCAAGTCACAGCACTTCTTGCGTTTCCTTGCCTATAACATGAGCAAAGCAATTCCTCTCATCAGGGATTGTTATGGTAGAAACTTCGTTCGTCTTGCCTCCCGTGTCCACATGGACAGAGTGCAAAAACAGTAACCCTCCTGGCCTCTCGCCCCGCCCCTTCCCCTCTACCCCTCAGAGGGGAAGTGAATGAGTTACCCGATGTGGGGCCACAGCCTTGGGACCGTAGTTCTTGGTGGGCAGAGCTAAGTTATTAAAAGACTGTAAGACTAGGGATGTTTCCTCTTTTCCTCCCTTTTCTCCACACCAGTGCTAGGCAGGAATCCTCGGTAGATGAGAGACTCTGAAGCCCAAAGTTCCCCCAGTAGGCCTTTCCAAGTTCCGTATGGGGGACCTTGTATGGGACCCTGTATGGGTGCAAAGAGGGTTATTATCCAGCCCTTTGACCACAGATAGGAAGCCATGCTCTCCAATCAGTTTATCAATAAAAAGTTAACATTGATATCCATTTACCAGTCTCCTGGATCTTATTTCCCTATTGGTCCTCATTTTAGAAGGGGAGAGAGAAATGATTTTCACCGAACTTCTTGAAGTCTAACAAGGGGCCAGGTGCAGTGACTCACACCTGTAATGTCAGAGCTCAGGTAAGAATCGTGCTTGAGGCCAGGAGGTGGAGACCAGCCTGGGTGATAGAGTGAAACCCTGTCTCTTTAAAAAAAAAAAAAAAATTAAAAGTCTCATAAACACATGGTGAGAAGAAAATGAGATATGTATATGTATATAAATTACCTGTTTCATAAGACGCATCAATAAAAGATTATTATAATCATATTGGCCCAGTTAGTAACCCAGACAGAGACTTTTTATCTAGGCCCAGGGCCCAGGAAAGACTGACGTTGTCAGCAGAGGCCTCCATGAGGAAATCAAGCATAAATGGGGCCTGGAGAAATGAGGAAGGAAATGGGAGGGCATTTCAGACAGGAAGACTTACAGGGGTAAAGTTATGGATTTCCTCAACATTTCTTGCCATTTGTCCATCTTTGACATCACCCTCTCCCTTGTTGGAGTGGTTAAGTCTTCCTCTGGGTGGTCCTTCTGTTCTCACAGCTCTCATCCACATACAGCCATCCTCCAATGTCAGCCTTCCCCTTTTCTCACATAATAACACCGCCTTCCCAGAATAAAAGCTATACTCCCCCACCTTCCTTGCAGCTGGGTTTTGTACACATGTGAGTCAGTCCTGGCTAATGGGGAGTGCGTGACAGTGATGCGTACAACTTCCAGGCCATGCCTTTGAAAGAGAGGACACCTGCCCTTCCTGCTTGCCTGTCCTTTCCATGTTGGAGGACTCATTTCTGCCCTTCCTCCCAGAAGCCTTCCCTCATAACAGTGACAAATGAAAGCCACCTTGGACCATGTGGATAAAGAATACATCCTAGACCAGCACAGAAGGAATCTGCATTATAGGCAGCTTTGTAAAGCAGAGCCTTCCTAATAACTAGGTGAGAAACACATTAACTACTATTTTATGTGAACTACTGTTATGTGGTCTCTGTTATGTGTGCCGGAATTATCCTAGCCAATACTAGCTGCTTATCGCTGTTAGAGGAGGGAAGGCTTCCTGGAGGAGGGAAGGGCAGGGATGTATCTCCAGGTATACAGCACAGCATAGATACAGGTATAGAAGCTGGATGAATTCACGGGCCTGCAAGCAGCTGGGGATGTCTGGGACCAAGTCTAGGGTGGAAGGTAAGTAGTGAAAGAAACTGGCAGGGTCCAGACCAGGGAGGGTGCTTTATGGAAGTGACAGAATTTGAACTTTATCCTGCAAGCAATGGAAAGTCATGGAAGTATTTGAGACAGGTGAATGGACTATGTAAAACAGCGGTCCCCAACCTTTTTGGGACCAGGAACCGGTTTTGTGGAAGAAAATTTTTCCCTGGACAGGGGGTTGGGGAGATGATTTTGGGATGAAATTGTTCCACCTCAGATCATCAGGCATTAGATTCTCATAAGGAATCTGCAACCTAGCTCCCTCGCACACACAGTTCACAATAGGGTCCATGCTCCTGTGAGAAGCTAATACCACCACTGATCTGACAGGAGGCAGAGCTCAGGCAATAATGCTTGCTGGCCCACTGCTTGTTGCCTGCTGTGTGGCCCAATTCCAAACAGGCCACAGACCAGTACCAGTCCATGTCCTGGGGGCTGGGGCCCCCGATCTAAAACACAGAGTTAGACTGTGTTCTATAAAGACAATGCTAGCCTCAGTATTCACAGGGTTGGAAGAGCCAGATTAGGGATGGCTTATGAGAACCTAGCTGGTCTGTTGATTCCCAGGCTGGTGTCACCCATCTGCCCCTGCAGGCACTTCCCACACTTTTCTCCAGGATCTCACCTCTTAACTTAAGAGAACCCACACTCAAGAGAAGGTTTGATGTTATGTTTGTTAGAAAGAGGTTTCTCTGGAACTACATCTATCCCCACCTCTAGATCTCAACATTTAAAATAACTGAACTTTTGTACCCTTCAGAGCTGTGTCCTTAGCCAATTAATATTAGTTCCATTTTTGGAGAAGTGAGTTGATAAATGGGACCATGTTGATAAAAAGTCAATAGGAAAATTTCAAATAAAGCCACTAATTGTCTCCTCACGGTGAGGGCATCAACAGGATGGTGAGATTTGTTCTTAAATATTCAGGTGCCATAGGAGTTGCCTGGTCCTCAGGCCTCTACTCAGAAACAACTTCACTGAAGGACATCAAGCCCGTGTAGACCACACTATGAGGCCTCAAGTTATTTTACTTCCCTTCTCATCTCCTAGAGAACAGAAATGGTCTTTGCTTACTTCTACATCCTCCCAATGCCTAACACCAGTTGTACCTTGTAAAAATTCAATAAAACTTGCTCAAATTGGATCGGGCTCATCTATTCCTTACACTTCTAGTTAGTGAAATTTTACTCAGTTGGGCATCAGTTTTTCATCCAGGTTCATAGGTATGCATGTAAGTATTGTAATTAGATGAAATCATAGTTTTTCTGAGATTTACTTCTATCCTCCACAGAGCCACCTCTTCACCCTCATAAAATGTGGTTGACAAAAGAAAGGAAAATTTCCTTGTTATGGTGATTGGTGCCTTATTTCTACATTTTCCTAGAATGCAAAATCAAGATAGATTTTTGGTGTATTTATACAACTTTGAAAAGCAGCTGGAGTAGTTTTGTCAGAGAAATATACTCAGGAGTACTGCCCCCAATGTATAAGCATGACCTAGATATGTATTATCATTTTTAATCATTTTAGGTTAATTTCCTCATCTATCAGAGCGGAGAATCAATAGATACTGTCTCAGGCTAAAAAATAATTTAAAATTTTAAATGATGGAAGATTTTATACAATGCATAGTCAAGATAACAGTGTTCGCTTGTGTTTTGCCTACTCCTATACCCCCCAGCCCTCTTGCTCCAAACACACAGCAACAATAAATAAAATGTAAAGAGGGAAAATTAAAAACACAGAGGCATGTTCAAAACAACAGAAGAATCTCTATGAACCGGAAATAAAAAGTGAGAAGAGGAAGCTGTAACCATGAGCCTCCTGGGCTCAAGGTTGGCAAGCAAACAGGAGTGAGAATTTGGATTCCAGGATGTAACCAGAAGTAACAACCTTCAACATGAAGTGGTGCACTTGAGTCGGGCTCACTGCTACAAACCAGGGAAGCAGTGGTACGTTCTGCTCTTGAAAGGAAGCTAGAAATATCTGCTGACAGCTCCCAGTTACATCCCGTATGAAACTGCAAGCTTAGGGAGACAGGAGGAGGACAGATCCTTACCACCAGGACATCAATCAAGCTGCTGACTCAATGAAAGTACCTGCAGTATCCCCAGTGTGATCACTGTGCTAGAGCTCCAGCCTACGAACGCAAAACATGGCTCTGAACTAAGGGTCCCGAGGCACTGGGTGGAGACGGCCACATAACTGCTAGACAAGGAGGAATGCAGGGAGAAAGACCTCTCCCATTCAAAATGAACTTGTACACTGAAATTTAAAAACACCTGAAAAGCTGATACCAGTGAAAATTGAAGAGTTAATGCTTTGAATATGTCATGTGAATACTGGCAAAAAATTTTAGAATCAACTTTTTTAGAAGTCTGGAAGTTAATCAATTTCTTGTAGCAATCCAGGGAGCAATTATTAAAGAAAAACAGCTAAATCTCAGTAAAGACAGCAAGTGTTTTGGCATTTTAATTTGCCCTGTTTTCATCTCATGCTCTCCAGCTCCACAGCAGCCTTGAAAATTAACAGCCTAAAATCATAGTAAAAATCAGCAGCCTGCCAGCCACCGTGGGGGCATAACAGGGTTGCTGTTCCTTCAAAGCTTCATTTCCAGAAAATTTTCATCATTTTACATGTCTAACAGTTGTCTGGAAGCCATCATTTTAAAGAGCTGTCTTTATTTGACCTGACTCAAAGCTCACACAGTACAAAAAGTCTTTTCCCTGGGGGGTGTTTGTTGTAAACAATTAGAGGCAATTGATTGCATTTGTAGCTTCCCAAGGCAGTTAGATAATTGGGGTAAACAATAGGCTAAACAAAAAGCTTAAAAGGAAAACCTGAGGCATGAGATGTCCATAGGGGGCTTTAAAAAGTTTTGACATGTTCCTGGGACTCTAGAAGGCCACACAAGTGCATACCGCTATACACATGCCTAGGGCTATGCACATACTCAGGAAAAACCTGAAGTCCTAAGCTCCTACCTTGGGCAGACCTTGAGATCTTGCACAAATAAGAAGTGAAGAGTTAGACAGAGTTGCTAACAGCCTGGCTGAGTTTGGAAAGCATACACACACACACAGAGTCCTTTGGCAAAGAGAGGAAGATTTACTGATTGCAAGGATTTAAGGAAATCTCTCTCCAATCATTTGCTCACCACTAAGGTAAGAGACTTAGATGGCTAAACACAACTAGGAATACAGACTTTACAGAATTAGTTCAGAAAAGTCACTAAAGAAATGAACAAAGGCAACAAACAGTAACAACAAATCCTGGAGATTTTTATTTCCAGAGTTGCCAAATTTAAAATTTCCAATTTTCCACAAAATATTAAGAGACATTTAAAGAAACAAGAAAGTTTTCTTTTATTTTTTTTTTTGCAGGGGGACTTAAGAAAAAATAATTAAGTAATAATAATAAAGAGTATGGCCCATATACAGGAAGAAAAGCAGTCAATAGCAACTGTTCCTGAGGAATACCAGACACTGGTCTTACTAGACAAGGACTTTATTTTTCTTATTTATTTATTCATTTGTTCTTCTTTTGTGTATGAGACAGGGTCTTACTCTGTTGTGCTGGCTGGAGTGCAGTGGCACAAACATGACTCATTGTAGCCTCAACCTCACAGACCCAAACAATCCTTCTGCTTCAACCTCCTGAGTAGCTAGGACCACAAGTGCAAACCACCATGCCTGGCTAATTTCTTTTTTTTTTTTTTTTGGTAGAGGCAGGGTCTTGCCGTGTTGCCCAGGCTGCTCTTGAACTCCTTAGGCTCAAGCAATCCTCCCACCTCAGCCTCCAACAGACAAAGACTTTAAATCATCTATTTAAATTATGTTCAATGAGCTAAGGAAACTATGTCCAAAGAACTAAAGGAGAGTATGAGAATGATGGCTCACCATATACAGAATATCAGTAAAAATGTGGAAAATTATAAAAAGGAACCAATTAGATATTCTGGAATAGAAAAATACAATAACTGAAATAAATACTTCATTTCCAGATATGGTTTAAATGCAATATTTTAGCATGTAGAAGAAACATATATCCACACAAAAATTTATACACAATTTTCATAGCAGCATTCATGATATCCCAAAAGTAGAAACAACCCAAATGCCCATCAATGAATTGATAAATGGTTAAATAACATGTGGTCTGTTCATACAATGGAATATTATTCAGCCCTAAAAAGGATGAAGTAACTGATTCATCCTGTAAGATGAAACATTGTGCTAGGTGGAAAAACCCAGAGATAAAAGACCACATAGTGTATGATTCTATTTACATGAAATGTTCAGAATAAGCAAATCTTAGACATAAAAAGTAGATAAGTGGTTTCCAGGGATAAGGCGGAGGGGGAAATAGGGAGTGACTACTAATGAATATGAGGCTTCTTTGGGAGGTGATGAAAGTGTTTTTAATTAGATAGTGGTAATAGTTGCACAATCTTGTGAGTTTATTAAAAACCAGTTAATTATATACTTTAAAGGGGTGAATTTTATGGTATGTGATTTATATCTCAACAACAAAAAACACATATGAAATAAACTAATCCTAAGAAAGTTAACAAAATTAATAATTGGGTATATTAATTGCAATCAAAATTGATATAATGAGCCAGTCTGGAAAAGACTTTAAAATAAGAATGTTTAAGGTTCTCAGTGAGATAATGAAAGCTGTCATTTGTTAAAAGGGAAAAAGAATTTATGAAACAAATACTGATGTAAATAAAACAAGAATAGGTGAATATAAAAAAATTATAAACCTTAGAAATAAAAATCTTACCATTTTGATTATAAACAAAATCAATGGTGGGCATTGTGGTGGCTCACACCTGTAATCCTAATACTTTCAGAGGCCACAGTGGGAGGATCACTTGAGCCCATGAGTTTGAGACCAGCCTAGGCAATATGAGACCCTGTCTCTATAAAAAGTGAAAAAACAAAAAAGACTAGCTGGGCATGCTGGCATGTACCTGTAGTCCCAGCTACTTGGGGGGCCTAAAGTGGGAGGATCACTTGAGCCTGGGAAGCCAAGACTGCAGTGAGCCATAATCACACTACTGCACACCCATCTGGGCAACAGAGCAAAACCTTGTTTCAAAAATAAAATAAAAATAAATTATAATCACAATGGAGAGAATAAATTCTACAGTGGATACAACAGGAGAGAGAATTAATAAATTGGAAGATAGTATTGAGGAATTCATCCAGAATACAGCACAAGCTGGATACATATATATACACATATATACATGTGCACACGTACACACACATATACATACATATGTATACAAACACAGAAGAATGAAGAGTTAAGATAGTAGTTTAAAGGATCCAACACACTTTTTTTCTTTTTTGAGACAGAGTTGCTCTGTTGCCCAGGCTGGAGTGTAGTGGCACGATCTCGACTCACTATAACCTCAGCCTCCTGGGTTCAAGCAATTCTCATGCCTTAGCATCCCGAATAGCTGGGAATACAAGCATGCACCACCGTACCTGGCTAATTTTTGTATTTTTAGTACAGATGGGGTTTTGCCATGTTGCCCAGGCTGGTCTTGAACTCCTGGCCTCAAATGATCCACCCACCTCTGCCTCCCAAAGTGCTGGGATTACAGGTGTGAGTCACTGCGCCTGGCCTAGCGGATTCAGCATACTTCTAAGAGAATAGCCAAAACAGGAAAAAAGAAAGAACAGTGAGCCAGATGCAGTGGCTCACGCCTATAATCCCAGCACTTTGGGAGGCCAAGGCAGGTGGATCACCTGAGGTCAGGAGTTCAAGACCAGCCTGGCCAATGTGGTAAAACCCCATCTCTACTAAAAATACAAAAATTAGCCAGGCATGGTGGCAGGTGCCTGTAATCTCCACTGCTCAGGAAGCTGAGGCAGAAGAATCGCTTGAACCCGAGAGGTGAAGGTTGCAGTGAGCCAAGGTAGCACCATTGTACTCCAGCCTGGGCAACAAGAGCGAAACTCTATCTCAAAAAATAATAATAATAATAAAATGAAATAAAATAAAAAGAATGGTAAAGAAACAATACTTAGTGAGATAATGACTGAGAATTTTTCACTGTTAAAGATATAAGCCCTAACCTTGAAAGTACATAATACTGGACAGAAGAAATAAATTCATACCTAGATGCATTATAAAGAAGTGTCAGGAAATGTAGGATATAGAGAAAATCTTAAAAGCTTCCAGAAAACAAATAAATTATGCTAAAAGCCAGCCCTCATTAGCCAAATTAAAAGCTAAAAGAAAATTAAAGAATTAAAAGTGCCAAGGAAAAGTGCTACTAACCTAGACTTTCATACTTTAAGTATAAAAGTTAACGATCATTCCAGAGAGAAGGTAAAATAAAAAATTTCCCCCCCCAGATGTACCATTTACTACTTAATGACTTTTCATCAAGAAGAAGTTTGAAATCAAAGAGAATAGAATACAAAGAAAATGACTGTTAAGGTCTGAATTTTTGTGTGCCCCCGTGCCTCCCCCCACCCCCACCAGTTCATATGTTGTAATCCTCAACTCCATGGTGATGGTATTAGGAGGTAGAGCCTTGGGAGGTAATTGGATCATGAAGGTAGAGCCCTTAGTACCCCAGAGAGCAAGCTAGCCCCTGCCACCATGAAAGGACACAGCTAGAAAGTGCTATCTGTGAACCTAGAAATGGGCCCAAATCTGTTGGTGCCTTGATCTCGAATTTCCCCTTATCCAGAACAATGAGAAATTTATGTTGTTTATAAGCTACTCAGTCTATGGTATTTTGTTATAGCAGCCTGAATGGACTAAGAAAATGATGGACGCAGATATTGATAAAATTGATAAAATGTAATTAACTGTTGACTGCATGTAATAATACACCATCTTTTATAATTTAAACAGAAATGAAACTAAATATCTAGACTGCAGTAACAAGGACGATTGGTTATGAAATGTGATAAAAGTATGTCAAGATTGCTCAAAAGATGACTGGAAGTATTGAATAACTTTAGATCGTATTTGAGAAATTAATTACTAAATACATATATGTTAAATTTTTTATTGTAACCACTAAAGAAATATAAATAAAATCTAAGCTTCCTAATAAGCAGGGGCAAAAAGGGGGAATATATATATAGAAAACTTTACTAGTGCAACAGAAGAAAGGAAAGCAAAGAAAAAAAAAGAAATAAATGAGTAATTTGAAAATAAGTCCAAACATCAGGGATCAAATAAATATAAATAGATTAAACTGGCATTAGCAGTAGAGACTATCAGCTTTAATTGAAAGAAAATAACAATGGTTCTGACCAATTAAAGTTTTTCATGTTTCTTCCTTTAACTTTAAAGGGGTCTTAACCAACCAATTTCACTTGTTTGAAGAAACATTTATCTAAAGTTCCATTCCATTTTTTTTTTTGGTTGCTAAATTTAAATATAACTAAATCTAATGATTTCAATTTTAAACTAGGAAGGATAGATAGGCTGTTCTTATAAAATGTTCTATTTCTGTCTTTTCTCTCTTTCCTCCTCTCTTTCTTGGTATATTCACATGCAGATGCTAAAACAGGAAGCTGCAAGTGAAGCCTTCATTTCTGCACTGGGCCAATCTTGAAGTAGTACCCAAAAGTTCTTCAGGTTCATCATTAAGAATCCCATTTATGGCCAGGTGCATGGGCTCACACCTGCAATCCCAGTACTTTGGAAGGCCAAGGTGGGCAGATTTCTTGAGCCCAGGAGTTTCAGACCAGCCTGGGCAACATAGCAAAACTCCATAGAAAAAATACAAAAATTAGCTGGGCGTGGTTGTACACAACTATAGTTTCAGCTACTCGGGAGGCTGAGGTGGGAGGATCATTTGAGCCCAAGAGGAGGTCAAAGCTGCAGTGAGTTGTGATTGCACCACTGCACTCCACCTGGCGGACAGAGCAGACCCTGTCTCTCATTCTCTGTCTCTATCTCTCACACGCACACACACACACAAAGAGAGACAGAGATTTAGTGTTTCTAACAACCTTTTCAACGGTGCCCAAGATGTCAAGGACAACCAATTATAAAGGCTCCTTCTGTTCTGATCCTTCACTGGCATCTGTCACCAGTTACAGGGCAAGTAAGACATGGATGGATATTCTAATGTCCTAAAAAATAGAACATGCCACTGCCACCATGCCCAGATTTTTTTTTTTTTTCTTAGAAATGAGGTCTCACTATGTTGCCTAGGCTGGTCTCAAACTCCTGGGCTCAAGTGATCTGCCCACCTCGGCCACCCAAAATGCTGGGATTGAGTCATCATGACCAGCAAAACACAAAATCTTAAAGAAAGGGTTTTTAGCAAATAGGCTCACAACTTACTAAGTTATTCCAAAGTAGATTAAAAAGGAACAATCACACACGAAAGGATAAAAACAATCCCGTAATCAAGGGATGGCGCGCATGTTTAAAATAACTCTTAGAAATATATAATCAAGGCCAGGTGCAGTGGCTCACGCCTGTAATCCCAGCACCTTGGGAGGCCGAGGCAGGTGGATCACCTGAGGTCGGGAATTCGAGACCAGCCTGACCAACATGAAGAAACTCTGTCTCTACTAAAAATACAAAATTAGCCGGGCATGGTGGTACACGCCTGTAATCCCAGCTACTCGGGAGGCTGAGGCAGGAGAATCACTTGAACCTGGGAGGTGGAGGTTGCAGTGAGCCGAGATCACACTGTTGCACTCTAGCCTGGGCAACAAGAGTGAAACTCCGTCTCAAAAAAAAAAAAAAAAGAAAGAAATATAAAATCAGAAGTACCCTTAGATAATTTATTTAAAATACTTAACATGTCAAAAGATGGCAAAATGAAAAAATAATATGATAATTGAATAGACACAAAAACACCTATAGGCAGGGTGGTAAATTTTTAGAGAATTGGTTATTAGATTGATAATTAGCAAAGTGATTTTCAGGGATTTGGTCTGTTGCCATTTCAACTTAGTTGCAACCTGAGTGTTCATTTCATCTTCTATTTCCTTCTCATTTCACATTATAACTATTTCCTTCTTCGTCACTTACTCTTTATAAAATTAATTGCTACTTCGATGACAGTAGTCTTTTATAAAAGTCATATGTGTTCATTATGGAACATTTGAAATATACATAAAAGCATAAAGAAGAAAACAAAAATTAACCATAATTCCATCTAGAAATAACCACTGTTTCATTTTAATGAGCATTATGCCAGTCTTATTGGTATTGAGAGAGAAGGAATATATATATATGGCAATTACTATTTTTAATGTCAATTTATTATTCTGTCACAAGTTTTTCTATAATTCTATCATCTATTTCCAATTCATGGGATATTTTTGTTGCTTCTGCTTTTTTGCCTTTATAGATAACATTGCATTGAACCATTTTAAACGTATAACTTACTGCTTTTGTTAAATTTTTTCCTTTGGGAACATTTTCTAAGTATGGAATTGCAAGATCAAAAGTTTTTATGTAAAAAATTCAACCCCTAGGCTGTTCAAAAGAGAAAATTGAGGCCTAGAGGGGAAAAGGTACGTGCCTACAGTCATCTAGCCTTTGAGGATCCTAGGACCCAGGTCTCCCAACTCCCAGCTACCACCATAGTCTTGTACCATCCAGCCTATTTAGGATGGCAAGACATTCCAGATATGGGGAATCCATTGTTGTTGGAAGCCCTTCAATTTGTTATTCTTCCATGATTAAAGAGACTATAAAAGTTTTCTAATAAGCAAATCCTTCAAAATGAACTGTTCGAAGGTTCTAAAGTCTCACCCTAGAGCAAGATATTTACTAGGCTAAAATAAATCTCTGCAATGCCTTTATAGGATCCTTAAAACCCAATTTCACAACAAAATGCTTGTTTTTACTATAAATTGAGTTCTTATTATCAGCAAGAATGCAAACAGTGCTGCTGAGACATAGTAAACACAAAGCATGTGTACAGTCATAAATATGCACATACCTTTGGCAGAAGTAATTGTGACCTCGAGCAATGGTTCTAGCCAAATTCTGATGAGCACTCCCAGTGAAATGGAAGATTTAAAATGTTAGACAATTCCCATCCCCTTCAGAAAAGGGCAGAGATGAGCAGGACCACAGTGGCCCCACCTCTGAAGACCTAGGCAGCTGGTCTTTGGAAATCATGAGAGGCAGGGACAGAGGGGTCTCTGTGTACCACTCGTGCCACTGCAAGGCAGGATGGGAAGACTGGAGTAGCTGGACGCCACAGGCTGATCCACTTGTTTTATTGTTTGTTTAAGAGAGGGTCTAGCTCTGTCGGTCAGGCTGAGTGCAGTAGTGCAGTTTTGGCTCGCCACAGACTCTGCCTCCAGGGCCCAAGCAATCCTCCCACCTCAGCCTCCCAAGTAGCTGGGACTACAGGCATGTGCCACCATACCTGGCTAATTTTTGTATTTTTCAAGTGATCTGCCCTCCTTGGCCTCCCAAAATGCTGGGATTACAGGTGTGAGCCACCACACCTGACCTTTATTGTTTTTATTGGGGTAAAACTCACATAACATAAAATTCACCATTTTAAAGTCTACAGTTGAGTTGCATTAATACATTCACAATTGTGTGCAGCCATCAGCTCTATCTAGTTCCAAAACATTTCCATCACCCCAAAGGGAAACCCTGTACCCATTAAGCAGTCACCCCCAATCCTCCCTCTTCCAGTGCCTGGTAACCATCAGTCTGTTTTCTGACACTGTGGGCTTACCTGTTCTGGATAGTTCATATAAATGGAATCATACAATATGTGACCTTTTGTGTCTGGCTTGGTTCACTTAGCACAATGTTTTCGTGGTTCATCAAAGTTGTAGCATGTATCAGAACTTTATTCCTTTGCATGGCTGAATAATATTTCATTTGCAGATAGACCACATGTTGCTTATTCATTCATTCAGTGATGGACATTTGAGTTGTTTCCACCTTTTGGCAATTGTGGCTAGTGCTGCTATCAACATATTTACAAGTTTTTGTTTAAATTAACTTTTCAATTATGTTGGGTGTATGTCTAGGAGTGGAATTGCTGGGTCATATAGTAATTTTGTGTTTGACTTTTTAAAAAGCAGCCAAACATTTCCACAGTGGCTGCATGATTTTACACTTCAACAAGCAATGTACAAGGATTCCAATTTATTTACATCTTTGCCAACACTAATTTTCCATTAATTATCATTATTACAGCAATCCTAGTGGGTGTAAAGTGGTATCTCATTGTTTTGATTTGCAAGCCTGATGACTATGATATTGAAAATTTTTTCAAGTCCCTTGCCCATTTTTAAATTGGGTTGTCTTCTTGTTAAGTTTTAGGAGTTCTTTACATAGTCTGGATACAATTTCCTTATCAGATACACAGCTTGTAAATATTTTCTCCCATTACGTATGTTGTCTTTTCATTTTTTTGATATTGTCCTTTGGTATACAAAAGTTTATAATTTTGATGAAGTCCAATTCATCTTTTTGTCTGGCTCCTGCTTTTAATGTCATATCTAAGAATCCATTACTAAATCCAAGCTCATGAAGATTTACCCCTGTTTTCTTCTAACAGTAATAGTTTTAGCTCTTATGTTTAGGTCTTTGACCCACTGTGAGTTAATTTTCATATATAATGTGAGAGAGGGTTTTGTTTTTGTTTTTGTTTTTTTGTATCCTTGTGGAAAACTAGTTGACAGTTATATGGGTTTATTTGTGGCCTCTCAATTGTATTCCATTGGTCCATATATCTATCCTTCTGTTGGTGACACGCTATTTGGATTACTGTAGCTTTGTAGTAAGTTTTGAAATTAGGAAGCATGAGTTCTTCAACTTTTTTCCTCTTTTACAAAATTGTTTTGGGTATTTAGGATCCCTTGCAATTTCATATGGATCTGGGGATCAGTTTTTCCATTTCTGCAAAAAGGCCTTTGGGATTTTGATAGGAATTGCATTGAATCTGTAGATTGCTTTGAGGAGTACTGACATTTTACAATATTAAATCTTCTAATCCATGAACATGGGATATCTTTCCTTGATTTAGATTTTGACTATTTTCAGTAATATTTTGTAGCTTTCAGTGTATGAGTTTTGTACCTTTTTAAATTTATTCCATGCATTTTTATTCTTTTTGATGGTATTTTAAATGGAATTATTGTCTTCATTTCATTTTTGGATTGTTTATTGCTAGTACATAGAAATATAACTTATTTCTGCATGTCTTTTATCCCATAACTTTGATGAATTTGTTTATTAGCTTGAATAATCTTTTGTTGATTCTTTAGGATTTCCTAGATATCAAATTATGTCAACTTTGAATATACACAATTTACCTTCTTCCTTTCCAATTTGTATGTCTTTCAAGAAATTGTCCAAAATTAGTCAGGTGTGGTGGCACGTGACAGTACTCCCAGCCACTCAGCAGGCTGAGGTGGGAGGATTGCTTGAGCCCAGGAGTTCACAGTTACAATGAGCCATGATGGTGCCACGGCAACTCCAGCCTGGGTGATGGAGAAAGACCTTGTCCCTACAAAATTAATTAATTTAAAAATAGATAAATTACCCTTTCAAGAGATCTATCATACAACATGGTGACTATAGTTAATAATGTATTGTATACTTGCAAATTGGTAAGAGAGTAGATTTTAATTCTCACCACAAATAAATAAGTATGTGAGGTAAGGCATATTTTGTTTGATTTAGCAATTCCACAATGTATACTTATTTCAAAACAACATGTTGTATACCATAAATATATAAGTTTGTTAATTTAAGAAATAAAGAAAAAATCAGTCCTTTTCATACTGAAAAGTGGCCTGATCTCAGCTCATTGCAACCTCTGTCTCCAGAGTTCAAGCGATTTTTGTGCCTCAGCCTCCTGAGTAGCTGGGATTACAGGCATGCGCCACCATGCCTAGCTAGTTTTTGTATTTTTAGTAGAGACAGGGTTTCACCATGTTAGCCACGTTGGTCTCAAACTCCTGACTTCAAGTGATCTGCCCACCTTGGCCTCCCAAAATGCTGAGATCACAGGCATGAGCCACTGCGCCCGGCCCCCAGTACAATTCTGAACAGAAGTGGCAAGAGTGAGCATCCTAGTCTCATTCCTGATGTTAGGGGGAAAGCTTTCAGTTAGACAGCATTGAGTATGATGTCAGCTGTGGGTTTTTAACACATGCCTTTTATCATGTTGAGGAAGTTCCCTGCAGTTCCCAGTGTGTTGTTTTTGTCGAACATCCTACTTCTCATTCACTCATTCCACAACACCTGCTGAGGTTCCTGCTGCATGCCACATCCTGCGCTGTGTGCTGGGAATAGGACAGCCAGGTCGCTTCTCTTTTCTAGCTCACACTGAAGTCAGGGAGGGGGACACCTAGACAGATAATAGAACAAAGAATTGTACATGGCTTAAGGAGGGTAATAGAAGGGCACTTACTCCTGTTTGGATGAGAGGAGAGGTGTCTTGATTTGGGTCCCCTGAAAGCCCAGACTGAGGCAAGGACATGGGAGCAGGGGGTTTATCTGGGCAGTGATCTCGGGACCCAGGGAGTGCAGAGCAGACGAAGGGAAAGAAGCAAAGCCAATGCAGGTGTGGAACTGAGCTGGGTATACTAGGGGCACCCAGGGCTCAATTCAAGGAGACTAAAGAATTGTTCAGAATATGCCTCAGAATTGTTTTTCCAAAGGAAGGAAGGGTGGAGCCAAAAGCTTCAGCAGGCACTTGGAGTGGAAGCCTGGTAGTAGGACACAGGTGATGTGCATGAGAACTGCCTGTTCCAGCTCCAGCTGTAGGCGGGAGTGCCAGGAGGTGGCACAGACACTAATGGCATCTCCTAGAAGAGGCCAGGGAAGTGTTCCAGGAAGAGCAGCTCTGTGATAGCCTGAAAATGGAGAGAAATGAGCTGGATAGAGTAGGCAGGGGACAGACCCTGCAGAGTGCATTAGTCAGCTCAGCCACACTAACAAAATATCTCAAATTGGGAAGCTTAAACAACAGAAATGCATTTTCTCACAGTTCTGGAGACTGGGAAGTCTAGGATCAAGGTTCCAACCAATTCAGTTTTTAGTGAGGACTCTCTTCCTGGCTCATACATAGCCACCTTCTCACTGTGTCCTCATGTAGCAGAGAGCAAGCTCTCTGGTGTCTCCTCCTCTTCCTCTTCTAAGGACACTGATCCCATCAAGATCAGGAACCCACCCTTACAAGCTCATTAAACCTTTATTACTTCTTAAAGACCCTATCTCCAAATAGTCACACTGGGGTTTGAGCTTCAACATGTACATTTTGGGGAGAGACACAATTTGGTCCATAGCACAGGACCTTGGACACTGTCCTCGGAGCAGTAGGGGAACCAGTGAAGGATTTTAAGCCTAGGAGCAGCACTGTGAAACTTGCCTTCAGTTAATGCCTCTGGTCATGGTGCAGAGAATGTTCAGAAGGGAGGGGAGAGTGAAAGCACAGATACTACAGAGGTCCAGGCCAGAGCTGATGGGCCAACAGTTGAGGCAGGGGAGTGGAGAACAGCAGTCAGATCTGAGAGCCATCAGAGGGCAGCTCAATGGGAGGGGTCGATGACTGAATGTGGGCCATGAGGGAGAGAGAAATCAGAGATATCGCCCAGTTTTCCAGCTTGAGCAGTTAGGTGTCTGGTGTTGTCATTGACAGAGACAGTGAATCCAAAAGGAGGAGATGAACAGCATGAGGTCAGTTTTGGACCTGGGGAAGAGAGATCCTGCAAGATAGCTCTAGCATTATTTTGCCACCCCTTGGAGCCAAGCTGACATGCTTTCCTTCCTGTAAAATTGTCTGGCCTCAACAGGTACTCAAGAAGTGTTTGTTGATTGAATGACTGACTGACTGTTGGCCCACATAGATCCATTGCTCACTTTGTTCTCTGTTCTTTTATTTCTTCTCTTTAACAATTTAAATCTCACCCTTCCCATCAAGAGCATCCTTCCCCAGGAGCCACCAACTCTATGGCCAATCTGTAGACCCCAGGACAGGGACCATGAGAAGCCTTAGGGGAGGGGATGGGGTAACACACATTTGGCTGCATCATCTGGAGACAGCCCCCAGGGTCGAGAACAATTGTATCCTCTGCCCTGACATAGATACAGGGACATTGGAGGGCCTCCAGGACAGGGCCCAGGCTGAGAGGGAACCTTTGTAGTGGAACAGGCCAGACACACTTGGTCAGTTGAGGAGCACAGAGCTCTCTCACCAAGATTATTTCTTGTGTACTCACCCAAGTGAAGGGCTCAGTGAAAGCAGCCATGAAGCCCAAAGGCACTGCCAAGGAGGCTAGAATGGAGCATGCAATTGCTTGTGGTAGGGGTCAGTGTAGCAGATGCCAGTGGCCAGGAAGGAGCTAAGGAGGAGAAAACATTCCTCCTGTCTTCCAAGGCTAAGGAACAAGCAGTGATGGACATGCTGGGGAGGGCAGCTCGGGTGCTTTTCCAAGTGCTCGCTCAGGTGCATTGCCATGTTCTTGGGACAGTCATGTGCCTGCTGCACCCACTGGCTTGCTTTTCTCATTGTACCCAGTGCACTGTCTATTCAAGTCTCACCTCCCTGCCTTTGCTTCTGCAGTATGATCATCCATAACACTCTCTCCAGTTCTCCCTCCCCCATCACATCCTAGCCAACATGCAGAACCTGAATCAAGGAGACACTCAATCCTTCTCAGCGTCTTTTTTTTTTTTTTTTTTTGAGACAGTCTCTCTCTTCGTCGCCCAGGCTGGAGTGCAGTGGCATGATCTCTGCTCGCTGCAAGCCCCACCTCCTGGGTTCATGCCATTCTCCTGCCTCAGCCTCCCGAGTAGCTGGGACTACAGGCACCCGCCACCACGCTCAGCTAATTTTTTTGTATTTTTGGTAGAGACGGGGTTTCACCGTGTTAGCCAGGATGGTCTCGATCTCTGGACCTTGTGATCTGCCCACTTCGGCCTCCCAAAGTGCTGGGATCACAGGCATGAGCCACCATGCCCGGCCTCTCAGCAGTTACTTTCTTTAAGCGACACTTCCCCCAGGAAGACTTGCCTGCATCTTCCAGTCCCTTCTACTCTCTCCCCACCTAGTATCTATAATCCTTCATCTGAGGTAGCCAGTAGAGTTTACAGGTTCAAAGCCCGGCCTCTGAATTCATCTGATTTAGATTCAAAGTCTGGTTCTACCACTTAACAGCAGTAAGAGTCTGGGCAAATTATTTAACCTCTCTATGCTGCAATTTTCTCGCCTGTCAACTAGTGTTAATAATAGTTTCTACCCCCATAGAGCCCTTGGAGGGATTAAGTGAAACAATAGCTGTGAAGTATTAGCTGTATGTATCCCTTAACCCAGCTGCCAAACATGGCACCCCCAGTCCAATCAGTGAGAAGAATAGAAACCCACCACATGGGAATCTTTGTTACAGGTAAACCTAAAACAAAGGTCCAAATCTTGGAGCTGAGTTATTGAACAGCTTGGACTACTTTGGAGCCCATCAGGCTTGGATTTGAATTCTGGCTCTGCCAGCCCTGTGAGCTTTTGCAAGTTATTCCATTGGTCTTAGCCTCAGTTTCTTCATCTGTAAAATGGGCATAATCACACCCACTTTACAATGTTCTAGGAGGGATAAAATGAGATGATGTTTGCATAGTGGAACTGTGGTGCATCAACAAACACCCTCCTTCATGTTGGAGGTGCTCATGCCCCAGAGTACTGTCAGAACACGTAACATAGCTCTCAATTCGGACTGTCTTTGTCCATCTGTACTGCTATAACAAACTACCTTAGACTGGATAACCTAGAAAGAATAGGAATTTATTTCTCATAGTTCTGGAGACTGGGAAGTCCAAAATCAAGGTGCCAGTGGATTCAATGGTTGGTGAGGACTGCTCTCTGCTTCCAAGATGGCACTTTGTAGCTGTGTCCTCACATGGCAGAATAGAAGTAAATGAACCCAATCCCTCAAACCCTTTTTAATCCCTTTTATAAGGGGGTTAGTGACAGTGTGTTACATCAAAACCTAATCACCAATGTGATAGTATTAAGAGGTGGAGTCTTTAGGCAATGATGAAGTCCTCGTGACTTAATCTAGTGATTGGTCTATGCAGGGAGATAATGACCCAGCCTCCCTGCCTTGATTCAACTGGAACAAGAGCCAATCCAGCTTCCAAGCTCCCAGTGGAATCAAATGAGGCCTCTGCTGCCATTGCATTGCAGCCTGACTTCTCTCTGTGCCCTGACCTGTTTCCCTCACTCCCCTAAGATGCTGTTTGCAAGAACACTTGCCTACACACTATCTGCATGCACCTGTCTGGCTCAGAGTGGCAGTTCACTTTGTGTGTCAACTTGGCTGCATTACCCACATATTTAGTCAAACGCCAATCTGAATGTTGCTGTGAAAGTATTTTTTAGATGAAATTAACATTTAAATCAATAGACTTTAAGTAAAGCAGATTACCCTCTATAATGGGGGTGGGCCTTCTTCAGTTAGTTGAAGGCCTTAAGGAAAAACAGACTGAGGGCCCCGGAAGAAGAGGGAATTCTGCCTTCATCTTGTCTTCATACTCAAGCTCCAATATCATCGCTTTCCTAGCTCTCTGGTTTGCCAGTCTAACCTGTAGGTTTTGGACTTGCCAGCCTCCAGAAGCATGTGAGCTGATTTCTTACAAAAAAAAATTTCTCTCTCACATACACGCGTGCACACACACTCCATTGGTTCTGTTTCTCTGGAGAACCCTGACTAATACACCCAACAATAAATCTAAGGCCTGCAAAGTACCTGTGGGAAGCACTCCCAGGTCGGTGGTTTGTATTAATTCATTGAAGAATTGAGTGGGTTTCTGTCTTCTGAGCTATACATCACAGATGTATCCTCAGAGTCTCTATCAGCTTCCACACCCTGTGGATCCATGCAGGTACCCCCGGTTAGGCTGAAATATGGGGTTGGAATAATACACAAGACTCTTAACTCAGATGCCCTGGAATTAATGGAGCTTTGGGGGAGGAGGTTAAACCTGACATCTTTATGTTTCCCCTTTGATTTCCTTCCGGGTACTGTATGTTGAAATCAGTCTTTGTTACGTAAAAATGGTTTATAACATATTATTCTTTCTCTTCCAACAAGTACAGTGTGGTAGGCAGTAATCTACATATTTAAGTAACATCTGATCACCGTCACAGGGTTTTGGTGTTTACAACACTCTCCTGTAAATAGACATTTAAAAAGACCCACTTTAAGACTTACTCTTCAGTGATGATTATGAACATCTGCTCATGTTTACAGAGAGATTAAGTTAGAAAATGTCAGAACAAAGAATGTGCAAGGAAACACCCACACCTTTCAGGTTTCACTTTTATCCACAAACATGAGAAGGTACTCAGGGCCCAGGTTCATGGCCATCAGAGCATGAAGCCCATATATCCAAGGAGCCCATTCTACTAGGATCCTCAAAGCAGGATCCATGAGAAGTAGGTGCAGTTTTAAAGGCTGGCACTTGACCAGAAGTTGAATGTTCCTACACAAGCTTCACCTCAAAGCACGCTCCAAGGTGTGAGACCTCACCAAGCAAAAGAGGCCATGCATGACCTAAGAGACTCTGCAGAAACCATTCAGCCAGTTTGTGGCTTGGAAGAAAATCACAGGTTTTGTCAAATGATGTCATCTCGCCCAGCAGCCCTGATGTGCCTTAAAAACATTTTGAGGCCAGTCTTGACATGGAGCCACTGGCAGAGGTTTCTCTTGCTATTCATTTATTTAATTTTTATTTTGTCATGAGGAAGGAAGGCCGGCTCTCAGAATACTTTGATGGAAGGACTTCCTTCTGCCTGGGCTCCCTTGATAGCTGATTTTTGTCATACAAATGAGGTGCATATTTCAAGGCCTGTGGGAGTTTCACTGAAAATTATCCATTTAGATTAAGGTGTTTCTGATGTATGACCATGAAACTGTGCGTTGGTTCACCCTTATCTGCATTAATCTCTTTCGTATCGGTGGTTACGCCCTGTTTCTCATTTTGTTCATGAGTTCTTTTTTTCCCTGTGGTTGGATTTGCCAGAAGTTTGTATATTTCATTAGTCCTTTTAAGAAGCTAGCTTTTGGTTTCATTTATAAATTCCACCGAGTTATTTTGTTGTTGTCTTCTAATTTATTTGCTTCAGCTTTCATCTTTATTACAGTATTCTTACCATTTTCCTTTGGCTTATTTTTGTTCCTTTTCTAGTACATAAAGTTGATTGTCTTCTCTTTTGGAAAATAACATTGTACAAAGTTGTGAATTTCCATGTAAGTACTGCTATGTCTGCATTCTGCAAAATCACTCTATTATTTTGATTGGTCTATGTATGATTTTTATAGACAAATGAGATGTTTCAGAGGAAAAATAGCAATAAGCAAAACAAAAACAAAAGGAAAGATAAAAACAAATCACCAGAAATCCCACTTCCCAGTTACATTGATATTTTAATATATATCTTCTAGATTTTTTCTTTGCAAATTTGTATGTATTTTTATTTTTTTTACAAAATGAGGTCACATTTTACACTATTTTGTAACGTGCTTTATTTATCTAAAGAATAAAATTAGAACATATTTTCTTGTTATTAAGACTGGATCTATACTGTCAAATTTAGTGGTTGCTGAGGATTTATTCTGTTGTGTAAATCCCCCATAACTGACCAGTTATTTATCATTAAACATTTAGGTTTTCAATTTATTTTGTCATTAAAAAAAAAAAAATACTGCAATGTATATTCTGGTTGCTAAATAGTTGCATACATCCATGATTACTTTCTCAGGATAAAGTTGTAGAATTAGAATTGCTAGCAGAGGCAGGTGTAGTTTTAAGACTTTTGATACATTATGTTTTTGTTTTTTTTGAGACAGAGTCTTGCTCTGTTGTTCAGGCTGGAGTGCAGTGGCGTGATCTCGGATCATGGCAACTTCTGCCTGCCAAGTTCAAGTCATTCTCCTGCCTCAGCCTCCTGAGTAGCTAGAATTACAGATGTGCACCACCGTGCCTGGCTAATTTTTGTGTTTTTAGTAGAAACAGGGTTTTGCCATGTTGCCCAGGCTGGTCTCGAACCCCTGGCCTTATGTAATCCACCTGCCTTAGCCTCCCAAAGTGCTGGAGTTACAGGCGTGAGCCACTGTGCCGGTCATATCATGTTTTACTTACCCACGGAGTAGTTGTACCAGTGATTTTCCCTTAGGCTAAAAGCTCCCATTTCTATCCACACTCACCAATACTATTTTAGTGTTAGACTATTGGTTTGAATGTGTCCCCCAAAGTTTGTGTGTTGGAAGGCTAATCCCAATGCAACTCTCGATGCAACAGTGTTGAGAGGTGGCACCTTTAAGAGATGATTGGAGCATGAGGGCTCTGCCCTCATAAACGGATTAATGCTGTTATTGTGGGAGTAGGAGTGGATTTGTGATGGTGGGGGACTTTCTTATAAAAGCATGAGTTTGACCTCTTTCTCTCTCGGGAGTGTTCCCTTGCCCTTTTGCCATAGATAATGCTGGCATCTTGATATTGGACTTTCCACCCTCCAGAACCATGAGAAATAAATTTCTGTTCTTTATAAATTAGTCTGTGGTATTTTGTTAAAGCAGCACCAAACAGACTGTCAGAGAGGAAATGATTATTTTAATTCAAATTTATTTTATTATTCGCAAAGGTGAACACTTTAATACATTTATTAGTCACCTATGTTTGGACTGCCTTTTCACATCCATTACCCTTTCATCTTATTAATTCACAAGAGCTCTTGGCTCTTTGCCATCTATGTTCCAAATATTTTGACCATTTTATTATCAGACTTTTCAAATCTGTGTAAGTATTTTTGCCCTGTGGAATTTTCAAAATTTTATTCAGTTAGATACAACAATCTTTTTTCTCCCATGGTTTTTGTCTTTATGCACATGTTTAGAATGTTCTTACAGAATGAAGATCAAATTCTTTTTAGGGGGTAGGGGTATCTGTCACCCAGGCTGGAGTGCAGTGAAGTACAGCGATCTTGGCTTCTCAAGGGATTCTCGTGCCTCAGCCTCCCAATTAGCTGGGACTACAGGCACACAGCACCACACCTGATTAGCTTTTTGTATTTTTAGTAGAAATGGGGTTTTCACCATGTTGCCAGGTTGATCTTGAACTCCTGGGCTCAAGCAATCTGTACTCCTTGGCCTTCCACAGTGCTGGGATTACAGGCGTGAGCCACTGCGCCCAGCCAAAGATCAAATTACTCTACATTTATGATTATCTGTTTACATATAAATTTTATAAACATCTGGGATTTGTTTTAGCATGTGATATAAACTGATTTGATTTTCCCAGTAGCCTGTTTGTTTCAGTAATACCCCATCCTTTGAAATGGTAATTATATACAAATTGTATATAGATATGTCTATGTATATAGATATGTATATAGATACAATGTATATATGTATATGTATCTATATGTATATAGATACAATGTATATAGATATGTCTAAAATCACACCTTCACACCTGTTTCTGGCTTTCTGTTTTTATAACATTGACTATCTAGTCATTCACAGACCTGGCTCAAGTTCACTGTCATGGCTAAGAGGGCCAGCTCTGAAGTCATTTTGGCAACACTTGAATCTGTTCTCTCTATTGACATGCTCTATGACTCAGACAAGTCATTTAAACTCTGGACTTTGTTTTTCATGAGGATTACTGTGAACATCAAGTAGAAGGATACATGTAGAGTTCCTGGCTCAATGCCTGGCACATTCAAGGATTTGATTACATAGATATGATTGTTATTACTGTGGATATTCCAGTGTAACTCAGAGGTCAGATGGGCACTCCCTTCTTCCTCGGAGTAAACTTGGTTTTACCGTGCAAAATGGGTGAGAGAGGGGAGCTGCACAAGCCCAAAGCCTGGCTCAAGATTCAGTGACCTTCCAGGGTCAGGGTCATCATCTCTGCTGTTTCTGACCTTCACCACTTAAGCCAGCTGTGAGGGTCTGTCCCTGCTTGGAGATCCAACGCATTGCCCCGCCTCCATCAAAATGTACCCCTAAAGCACTGGTGACCACTGTAGGCATTCCTCAGTCCAGAAAGTGCAGGGAACAGAGGAGTCCCCTATGTTGAGGACAGGTGAGCAATGTCAAGGTGGAACAGGAGGCTTCCCCAATGGTATGCTGCTCCAGGTACCCCTGGTACTCCCAACAGTGGGTTTTACCCACATTTCCCCTGTCTTTGCACCTCTCCTTCTCTGTGTACCCTTTCTTTTCTCACCTCTTCACTCCTCTTTCCCAAAAACAGAACCTTAAGTGCCTCCTTGTGCCTCAGATAGAGCAACTCCTCCATCCTCTGACATCTCGGCTCCTGCCAAGCCCAGGTCCTCCTCCTCCTCCCCAAGGGACCTCACAGGGTGTCTCCCCAAAGACAGCTCCTTCCTGAATCAGGATTCTACCACCTGTTCAGATGCAAAAGTAGTCTTCAAAGTGCCACATTACCAATAATAATAATAGCATCCACAATTATGAAATGCTTAGCATAACTCAGACCATATACTCTGTATGATGTCTGATAAACATTACAACAATTCTACAAGGCAGTCACTGGGGGAGGAAAATTTTGAGGGGAATATGACTGGGACTCAAAGATCTGGCGTAAGTAGCACAGGAGGGTTTTGAGAATAGGGGGACCTTCCTCCAAAACCCGAGCTCTTACCTAGCCCCTCATAGCTGCCTTTTTAAGACTCTTCATAAATGTTTCTAACTTGGCCTGAAAGATTTTACTAGTCTTTTGGTTTCAGGATGGTGAATGACAGTAGCCAACGTGTGTATTAGGAAGATCCCTCCAGCCGCAGTGAAGAGTGTGGCTGGACCTCCTTGCCCGTCATTATGCCTGGTCCAGGACTCTGTATGTAATAAAGGCTCAAAGAGCATATCTCAAACAGTATTGCTTATCTTCTACCATGAGTTTCCATCTCTGTAATATGGGGATTTGGTCTCTGCTTTCTACCACTACATCTCATCAGTGACCTTAAAATTAAATGCACATCTTGTGTATCAGTCGCAGAAGAAAGCTACACAGGTGTAGTTATATCCACTTTATAATTGGGGGAATTATGAGGTCCAGAGGGGTGAAGGAACCAGGCCAAATTCATACCAGAAGTCTCTGGCAGAGCTGGGGCTAAAACCCAGATCCCTCAAACTTGGTCTGGCAGCACTCCACTCATCCACGCTGCTCCCTGCCACCTGCCCCTTGGGACCCCCAGGCTCTACTTCCGAGCCTCCATCTCTCCTTTCTGCCAGGGATGCTGATCTTGTTTTTCTCAGTTACACTGTTTAGGTTTCTGTTTAGGTCCTTGGGTGCTGAACTGCCCAAACCCACCACAACCCTTACAGTCAGGATCTGGTCTCATGAGTTATATCTACTGGCTTATTGGATTCTCGAGAGGAAATTAACATCTTCTGCACTGGGGCTGCCCTACCCAACAGTCAAGCTCCCCGGCTCTCCTGTGTGCAGGGAGCCACTGACTAGTTCAGGAAGGCACTTGACCCACAGAGGACCCACCCATAGGCTGGCCACCTAAAACATGGTGGGCCCAAAGGGCGCTGCCCAATAGGGTTCTAATTCTTCTCCCTCCCTTGGGACTAAACCAGTGGTAGTGGGGGGAGAAAGGAGCTGATCTCCCTAGAGAACAGGAGAGCTTGTGAACCAGAAGCACATTCCCAGAGCCTCTCCTAAGCTTGGTGCCCTCCCCATCCATGCACATCCTTACAGTAAACCTTCTTTTCTCAAGACAGCACTGGGGGCATCCAGTCTGCAACTGAGATTCCAATGCACCCCCATTTTATAGAGGAGGGGACACAAGCTCTGGGAGATTTCAGAACAGGGTCACACATTTAAAAAGTGCCAGAACTGCGACACAAGCTCAGAACTCCGATTCCAGAAGGCTTGATCTTTCCAGAGCTCAACACACAGGGTTTACCAGCGACTCAAAGGTGCCACTACCAACTGGGAGACACCAGCTCCTCTTCTCGTGTATCGTCTAGTCTTCCGGACCAGGCCACCATCCTTAGCTACTCTTCATGGAGTAACAACCACATGTACTCAGGTCTTTACCTACTGCACATGATCTTATCCTCACAACCCTCTAAGGTATATATTATTATCCCAGTTTTACAGGTGAATGAACCAGAGTTGAGAGAAGTGGAGTCACTCGTCCATAGTCACAGAGCAAGAAGTGATGGTGCCAGGACTTAAAAGCTACCCAGAGCATCTGCTGTGAACGCCTATGGCATATTTCAGCAGTAGAGACAGGGATAACACTGTTGCTCCTCCTTCAGCACAGCCAGGCCAGTCTCCTTGCTGTTCCCAGTGCACATCAGTGTGCTGTCAACACATCTTCTCATGCTGTTCTGTTTTCCTGTGAACATTCTACCTGCCCCTACAACTACATCTCCTCCAGCAAGTCCCTGTTGACAGTTCTCTCTTCCTCCACCATTCCACAGCTGTCACTCCCCTACCTTGAGTGGTGGGTCATCTGGTTATTTGACTAGCTCCCTAGCAGAGAGAGGCCAGGATCTCTGCTGTGTTCACCTCTGCATACCTGGTACCTGGTAGTTCATAGTTTACGAAGCACTCTTAAATCCATATTTTCTCTCTCTCTCTCTCAACTTTTAACATTGACCAAGAGTCAGCAGGACAGAGGGACAGAGACAACTATTTCACTTCAAAAATGAGGAAAATGATTTCCTCTGGCCTGATCAAAAAGCTGTCTCTGAACTTGGCTTTGTGACACAGATTTCACAGAAAGACTGGGCAGTGGTGACTCCAAATGCATATTTACAGGTTTGTCAAGTGTTGCAATAGCCTGCAGATCCCTAGCTTCTGCATAAAGAGGCCTCATGAAAGCCAATGAAGTCACACCTCCACACCCAGAGCCCTGCCTGCTGGCACCGTGCGGTCCTCTCTGGGTGAGATCCCACTGAATATTTTCACAACACCTGAGGGCCAGCAGCAGGCTGGGGCAACCTGCACATGCTCCTAGGAAAGAGCCGGTGAACGCCTGTGGGGCCATTGAGGAAGGTGAGGAACAGGGGCCAGGCATGTTCCTGGGTCTCAAAGCAAGTTTGTAGCAGAGTCTTTCTCCCTAACTGGTGAGAACTGGAACTGAGGTATGAGCAGGTGGCAACTGCAGCCCCTCCCAGCATCCTTCCCTCACTCTGTATTTTTGTCACAATGACATGACTGATGCAGGAACAAACAATCCCCAAATCTCTGTACCTTACCACTACAAAATTAATTTCTTTCTCATGAAAATCCACAGTGATCCCAGTGAAGTGACTCATGATACACGCTGCTTTGGTTCTGTGGCTCCCATTTCCACCTGAGGAGTCCTCCACAACCACTGTGGCAGGGGAAGAGAGAAACTGAGAGTGCACTGGAATGACACTGCCATGGCCTGAGAGTGCCACCTGGCATTTCTGATCGTATTTCACAAGCCAGAAATATGTATGTGGCCCTGACTAACTTGAGGGCTGGAAAGTTTCCCACATGCTGAGGGAAAAAGGAGACCTAAGGATCGGTAATGTCTATTGCATGCTTTCCAGGGACTCAAACATCATAGTTCTCTCCATGTCCCTCCACTTGAGCCATTTTAAAAGATACCCTTTTAGGGAAGTGTATTGGTCAGCAATTGCTGCACCAATGCTGTGTAACAAACCACTCCAACACTCAGTGGCTTACAACAATAAGCATTTATTTTTCTTCCTTGTGAGTCTGTAGATTGAGTGGCTTGGCTGTGTTCCAGGTTGTAGGGTTGTAGGTTGGCCTGGATTGACTGCAGGCTTTAACTTGGACTCAATCTGCTCCTAAGACCAACAGCTGTTCTGGGCATATGTTTTCATGGCAGATCAGAGGGCACAAATGGCCAAGTCAAACCGTGCCACACATTTAAGGCCTCCCTCTGCACACATCACATGTGCTAACATTCCTTTAGCCAAAGCAAGTCACATAGCCAAGCCCAAAGTCAAAGGTTGGGGAGGTAACCCCTGCTCACCATGAAGCCACAGCAAGTGTGAGGATGTACAATTCTATTAATGGAGGAGGTAGAGATTTGGGGGCAATAAGCCAATCAGCCATGAGAGGTTGTATTAGTCTGTTTTCATGCTGCTGATAAAGACATACCCGAGATGGGGTAAATTATAAAGAAAAAGAGGCTTAATGGACTCACAGTTCCACGTGGCTGGGGAGGCCTCACAATCACGGCAGAAGGTGAAAGGCATGTCTCACATGGCGGCAGACAAGAGAATGAGAGCCAGGCAAAAAGGGTTTCCCCTTATAGAACTGTCAGATCTTCTGAGACTTAATCAAGACCATGAGAAAAGGATGGGGGAAACCGAAACTACCCTGATGATTCAATTATCTCCCACTGGGTCCCTCCCACAACACGAGGGAAATATGGGAGCTACAATTCAAGAAGAGATGTGGATGGGGACACAGTCAAACCATATCAGAGGTCTTCATAGGCATGGGGTTTGGAATCCCACAGATAAGTGGTTTGAATCCCAGCTCTACCACTTATGGGCTGTGCGCCCCTGGGTAACCCCTCTACCCCTCTGAGCTTCAGCAGCTGCTTCTATAAAATGAGACTAATACCTTTCTCTTGGGATTCCTGTGCCATTTTAAAATCACAAATAACAGTTACTGAGTTCCTACCACATGTTAAGCACCAGGAGAATGTTTTACGTCATCATTAATTAGCTCTTCATCCCCTGAAGGTACTTGTTCCCTCATTACACCCATATTATGTGGATTAGCAGATTTGGGAGTTAGGAGCCAAAAGACCCACTAGAGCAAAGGAAAGGATACTGAAAGGAAAGCAAAAACCAAAAAAAAGCCCAATGTTAATGTCACCAAAATCATAGTGGCTGGCACTAGCAAGCATCCTCCAGAGAAAAAGACCCAGTAGAATATATATATGCATATATACATGCATGCATATGTATAAACACATTATACATATGTTTATGTATAATAATAGATTATTGTAAAGAAGTGGCTCACAAAAGTATGGAGGTTGAGAAGTCCTAAGATCTGCAGCCAGCAAGCTGGAGATCCAGGAGACCTAATGGTGGAGTTCCAGTCCAGGTCCAAAGGCCTGGTATAGCTTCCTGTCTGAAGGCCAGCAGGGTTGAGAACCAAGAACTAATGTTTCAGTTCAAGTCTAAAAGCAAGAAAAGACTGATGGCCCAGCTCAAGGCAGTCAGGCAGGAAGAATCTCCTTTTACCAGTTGGAGGGTCAACCTTTTTGTTCTTTTTGGGCCTTCAACTATTGAGTGATGCCCACCCGCATTGGGGAGGGCCATTGACTTTACTCTGTCTACCCATTCAGATGTGAATTCAGATGAGGCCAGCTTGGAAGTCAGGGAGCCTGATCCCCAGGTTCTATGTCCTCACACCAAGCTGGCATCTCGCCTGGTTTCATCCAATCAGAATGTCAATATTTGTTTCTAAACAGCCAGCCAGTTAACCTGTGTCCTCCAGAGGATTCACTTTTGAGGCACCTTCTGAAACCTACTGGGTAAATTATGTAACAATCTAAATCATTCAGCCGTCCATTTCCTTATGTGGTCAGCCCAGTGCTAAACACACAAACATGTGACAGAGGTCTCTGTCTTCAAAGACTCCCCAGATTCCTGAAATTCCACACCTCCAGGTTCCTTCCTTTGGCTGAAGGGTTCCCTCCTGTGAAAAGTCCAATTTAAATGAAAAGTGTTCATTTGCCTAACTAGCTACAGGAAGATGACCCCAAATCAGAGGCTCAGCCATTGCTCCACTTTGCATCTGAACACCTACTGCAGTTTTACTGCGACAAAAATGGGCCCAAGGTCATCTCGGTTGTGGGTAAACCAATATTTGCTCTTGATTTTGAAAAAGGGAGGGGATTATATCAGCCTGTCCCAGTCATGCCCGGCAGAGCTTAGGAGAAGGTGACTTTTCCATTAAAAGCCCAGCTTATGTTTTATGTATTTCTAAAGAGCCACAGTTTGAACTTAATTCCTCCTTTAAGACAAGAGCCCCAAAGTTAGTATTTAAAATGTCACACACAGCCAGAAGCTTCCGGTGGGTCATGGAGGGCGGGACAACTCAGACTGAGAAGTAATAAAATTGACACCGAATGACTTCAAGACTCAGAGGTGCCCTAGAGTTCAAGAATAGAACATGTGAAGCCAAACCATGAATAAATCTTAGGAAAGTTGATAGCAGAGCTTTACAAAAAAAGGAAACTGGTAAATAAGCTAAGCTTAAGCTTTGAATTCGCATGATAAGGGTTAAAGAAAGTGACCCCTAGGGTGACAGTGAATTGTGGAGAGTTGTGTGCAGCAAGTGGGCGCCTCATCAAGGTCCCCTCCTTTCAAGCAGTCTCCTTATTTACCAAGGGACACTCAGAGAAAGCAGGGAGTGTCTTCCCTTGGGACCTAGAGCTAGTAAGTGGCAAAACTAGGATCTGAACCCAAGCCTGCCTGGATTCATATATGTGAAGGACTCAAAAATAGTGCTGGGCACAGAGAAAGCACCATATCTCTATTGACTATTATTGTCATTATATTTCGAAGACTAAGAAAAGCCCAGCTTTTTTTTTTTTTTTTTGTAGACAGTCTCACCCTGTCACCCAGGCTGGAATGCAGTGGTACAATCTCAGCTCACTGCAGCCTCGACCTCCTGGGCTCAAGTGAGCCTCCCACCTCAGCTTCCCAAGTAGCTGGGACTACAGGCACAAGCCACCATGCCTGGCTAATTTTTGTATTTTTAGTAGAGATGGGGTTTCACCATGTTGGCCAGGCTGGTCTTGAACTCCCGACCTCAAGTGATCCACTCGCCTCAGCCTCCCACCGTGCTGGGATTACAAGCGTGAGCCACAGTGTCTGGCAAATTCAGCTTTCTTTATTGCAAGTCTCACAGTGTAATCCCTTCAAAGACCCTTCATGGTGTCACCTGAAAGTTACCTCAATTATTCCGAAACTCAAATTAATGTGTTGCCGAAAGTGGATTATGGCAGAAACTGTTAGCCATCATGACTAATTTCCCTACCCACTGCTGCCCCAAAATGCCATGTGTAATGATAGCTTTTATCACCCACTCTATCTTGCAATTTGCTTTCTTTACTATACTAACATATGTGTACATCTTTCCACCTGGGCACACAGAACTTACACATTGTTGGCAATGGTTGTTTAGCCTCCATTACACAGCTGTATTACCTCTATGTAACCATTCCCTCATATTGTTGTTCGCTTTGGTTCTTTCCAGTTTTTCAGTATTAAAAACAATACTGTGCTGAGCACCTGGTATAATCTTGGGTATTCATGTTAGTATTTCTATAGAATCGATTCCTAGAAGTAGAATTACTAGGTCAAGGGTGGGTGCATTTACAATTTTGATAATTAATGCAAAGTGGCCCTCCCCAAAAGTCCTATTTACGCTTTCACCAACAACATTTGAGATTTCCCATTTCCTCTTAACCCTTACAATATAGATCATATCAATATTTTTTTAACCGGGTGGGTAAAACTAGCTGTATTAGTCCGTTTTCATAAGGCTATAAAGAACTGCCTGAGACTGAGTAATTTATAAAGGAAAGAGAATTAATGGACTCACAGTTAGCACGGCTGGGGAGGCCTCAGGAAGCTTATAATCATGGCAGGTCAAAGCAAGGCACCTTCTTCTCAAGGCAGCAGGAAGCAGAAGGACTGCGAGAAAGGGGACGAACCCCTTATAAAACCATCAGATCTCGTGAGAACTCACTCACCATCATGAGAACAACCTGGGGGAAATGGCCCCATGATTCAATTACCTTCACCTGGTCTCTCCCTTAACAAGTGGGAATTACAGAGACGACAATTCAAGATGAGATTTCAGTGGGGACTCAAAGCCTAACCATATGCATAGCTATGTCTAATTTATGTTTATATGATTATTAATGAAGTTTAACATCTTTTTATACATTTACTGACATATAAATCTATAATTTTCTGTATGTATTTCTTCTTCTGATAATTACCTCTTTTATCATTTGCCCATTTTTAATAGGCTGTTGTCTTTTTCTTATTAATTTGTAAGCATAGTTAATACCTTATGGATACTAACCCTTGGTTTGTTATATAGGTTGCAAATATTTGCTCCTAGCATATCATGCATTTTTTATCTTTGTTTATTGCCTATTTAACCAAATAGAGTTTTAAATTTAAAACGCAGCCAATTTGTCAGTCTTTTCCTTGTGGCTTCTGCAATTTGTTATGTTTTGAAAGGACTTCCTCATCCCAAAATTATGAAAATATTTCTCTATATGGAATTGTATTTTATCCTTTGAATGTACATTTTTAATGCATATGAAATTTATTGTTGTAACATGAAGAAAGATCTAGTTGAATTTATTTACAAATGTACAGTCAGTTGACCCAGCCTCATTACTGAAAATTTACTCTTTCCTCTCCAATTTTAAAATTTCACTTTTATCCCATACTCAATTTCCACATACACCTGAGTCTGTTTCTAGAGTCCCTAATCCAATGGTTCTCAAACTTTGCTGCATATTGGAATCACCTGGGAAGTTTTTAAAATTCCCCACACCTGGTTTACACCCCGACTAATTAAATCTCCCCAACTAATTAATCTCTGGGAGTGCAACCAAGGTGAAAATACTGTTTAACTTCTCAAGTTTGATAATACTATAATGCACTGGTTTTTCACCTTGGTTAACATACAGAGGCTCAGGTTCTGCTCTCCTTCTTTTTTTGAGTCAGGGTCTTTCTCTGGAGTGCAGTAGTACATGGCTGGTGCAAACATGGCTCACTGCAGCCTTGAACCCTGGGCTCAAGCAATCCTCCCACCTCAGCCTCTTTAGTAGCTGGTATCACAGGTACACACTTTATTTTTTTGTAGAGATGGGGGGGGGGTCTCACCATGTTGCCCAGGCTGGTCTCGAACTCCTGGGCTTGAGATAGCCTCTTGCCTCAACCTTCCATACTGCTGGGATTACAGGTATGAGCCACTGCGCCTGACCTTGTTCTCTTGCAATGAGCCCCTGTCTTAACTCATTGCGCTCCAGGTGATTCTGACACACCAGTGTCTGATAGCCACTGCTCTAATCTGCTCGGAGGCTTCCAGAGAGGCATAATTCAAAAAGAACCCCACTGCTCCACCAGCAACCCAAGGCATCTGAATCCTGAATCCCAAATCTCAGGTGTTTGGGGTGAGAGGGTGGGGGGTGTTGAGATCTGTCCTCAAAGGTCCCTCTGTGGTTTGAAGGTGCAGCCCGGCTGAAGGCTTCACCTTCTAAGTGAGAACCACTGGGCTGGGTCACACAGTACATGGGCTGCATGGGACCTCCCTTCCCTGAAAACCCAGGGAAAGTCTCTGGGGTCACCAATTGCTGCACCTGCTTTATAAGGAAGTCCAGAGGCCTCCAGACACCAGGGCTGGCTGCAGGTTGGGGATCCCCGCAAAGCTCAGGACTAGGAAAGGCCATTCCTGTGCGGAGAGGGATTTTGCACCACGTAGCATTTCTCCCTGTAAGCAAACCTAATTATTACCATCCCTCAAATGAATTCCTTCTGAGATTGAGCAACCTGGCCATGAGGATTGAGCATTTCTGTGAACCGATTCAATGAGCACACCAGGGCACAGAAGGCAGAGCCACCCCTTTTTGTTTTGTTCTGTTTTGTTTTGCTTAGTTTAAGCATCTACACCCCCAAAGCGATTCTTTTTCAGGTTTTTCCATACAAATCATCTGCTTCAGCCCTGCCTTGGCTCATGCTGCTCCCGGAGCACAGCCCACTCCCTCTCTCCAGCCTTCCACTGCCAGCGGAATCCTGGTCCCCCATCGAGCGCTGGCTCTCCACGTTAGCTGCGCATTTGAACCACCTAGGGGGCTTTTGAAAAGTCCTGAAGCCCACGCCCTGCCCCAGGCCAATTAAAACAGCACCTCTGGGCAGGACCCAGGCATCGGAACTTCTAAAGCTCTGCGGGTGATTCCAGAGTATGGCCATGGGTGGGAATTCTAAGCCTAGCCCAAATGCTGCTATTCTGTGACGCAGCCTCTCATTTCATCCACTCCCACCCTGACCTATACATATACCACAATTATTTTATTGTAAATAAGAATGTTACCTTTATTTGTTCATTTTGGAATAGGGAATAGATTCAAAACATAGAAGGTACAAAAGAATGCAGAAAAGTCTTTCACTATTTCCTGCTGTAGATGCCCTCCCCAGAGGGAGCGCCTCAGCAGAATCAAAGGCTCCACTCGTGCCCTGTGACAGTACCATGACTGAGGGAACTGGCAAAGTCTTGGGGTCACAGAGGCCTGGATTTGATTTTTTTTTTTCTTTTTTTTTTCAATAGACAGGCCTCACCATGTTGCCCAGGCTTGTCTCAAACTCCTGGGCTCAGGTGATCCTCCTGCCTCGGGCTCACAAAGTGCTGGGATTACAGGCATGAACCATCACACCCAGCCAGAGGCCTGGGTTTAAATCCACTTGAGCCATCAACTTCCCATATGATGTTGAACTAGCCGTTTAACCTATCCAATCCTGTTTCCTCACCTATAGAGATAACAGCACCTGCCTCTTGGGGTTATATACGAGAATTAAAGAGGTGTTTTGGTTCTTTATTGCAGCCTAGCAAACTGCCCCAACTTATTGGCTTATAAAAATAACCATTTTATGTGCTCATAATTCTGTGAGTTCAGGATGCAGGCCTTGGAGATTCTGGTCCTCAAGGTACCTCCTGGGATAATTCTCCTGGCTAGTGGATGGTCCAACCAAGACAGCTTCATTCATAAAACTGATAGATTAGGGCTGTACTACATGCCCTCTGGTCTCATGATAGCTTGGGCTTCCTCACAGCATGGTCTCTGGTGGTCAGCCAGCCATAGTTGACCCTCAAGAAAGAGCACTTAGAGCAGGAAAGTAGACATACTGTCAATCTCTTAAGGCCCGGTCTTAGAAGCTACACAGTCAACCCAGATTCAAGGGGAGGAGAAATATACACCAGCTTTTGATGGAAAATGGTATGGTCACATTGCAAAAGAGCATATGGGATGGGATACTGTCACAGGCATCTCCGGAAACACAATCCACCACGAGAGAAATGAATGCAAAGTGTCCGGCTCACAGCATGTGCCCAACAAATGTTAGTGCCCATCTTTCTCCTTGGCACACAGTTCTTTTGCCTTTTATTGTAGTTCAATGTTTATAATGCCTTCAGTGTTCCTTCCTAGTGCCTGGCCAAGAGCCTGGCAGAGAATACATGACCAGTGAATGTTCATATAAAATCTCAGAGGTGGCCATGAGGCCAGCATTCACCCAGTCCTGTGAGTCTAATGTGCTGAATTCCTAAACTGCCAAGCCATGAGATTTTCCCTCCCTGACCTCCACCCTCACTATCCTCTCTTGCATGCCGGTCACTCTGGCCTGCTAGGTCCACAACCTGAAATATCCTCCTTCTCCCTTGTTATCACCTGGCTACCACCTGGTTGGCCACAAAGTGAGTGAGAAGGGGAGATATGGCAACCAGATTAAGCAAGGTCTTAAGTGCTCTATAATGAGTAGAAGTTTCATTCTCCAGACACAAGGGAACCACTGCAGGGATTTTTAGGAAAGGTGAGACATAATTAGACACACAGGCAGTTGTGTAGGCACCAGATGCACAGAGAGCAAAGAAATGATGTTTCCTCATGCACCATCTTAGTACTCAGAGTTCTGAAACCTGGCCAGTCTGAGCAAGGCTATCCACTGCAAATTCCCCTCCCTATTGAAGGAAGGGAGACTGAGGCCTGGCAGGGGAAAGGGATGGCCCACGGTGGGGGGCTACGGGCCTCTGGCCATGTGGCTGGATTCCAGAGACTATGTCTGCGAAGCATGTGTCTGACATTGAGCACTGTCTCAGCAGCATAGGGAGTAATGATTGATGGGTCTGATGAATGCAACCCCATTATTATTGAAATTTATACACGTACCACTGATCGAAGAATTTCAGTGCATGTGTCTCATTTAATATTCACAGCTGTTGTTTTTCAACTACAAATCCAAGAGTCGGGCCCTGGGATTGACAAAGATGAAATCTGGAGGCACTTTCCAGAAAGCTACTTCTGGAAATAAAGACCCAGGTGGAAACTGCCCTTTGCCACTCACTCGCATGTGACCTAGGCAAGGTGTCTATTGACACAGAGCCATGCTCTGGGCAGATGCGCCAGGTCACCGACAAGAGGATCCAGCTCAGCTCCTCTCACAAGCCGGAAGGCTCCAGTTCCCTTGGCCATTCTCCAGCTAGCAGATATGTTTGAAGGTTTGCTACTTGCCAGGTGCCGTAGTGGGTGCTAAGGATGCAGCAAAACCACTGTAGACAGGCCCCTGCTCTCCTGCAGCTTATTGTCATGTGGAGTAGACAGGCTATAAAGCATGCAAATTAAAAAGCAGAATAAAAACCAATACAGCTTGTGAGCAGGGCCATGCCTCCAGACAAACAGGGTGCTGTGACAGGCACCTGGCGGAAAGTGATTTGGTGAGGGGCTGTCACCTGACGAAAGCTCCTGAGCCCTAAGGCACGTTGGGCACCAGACTAGGCCTTTATGCTCCATTAGATAGAGTTGGTCCAAAATGACAAAGGGAGAAGTGACCCACGGACCCAGGCATGGCATGTAGGCAGGCATCAGCATCAGCCTCTCTGCAAGCACACTGGGATCTTGTCTTCATAAACACAGAAGTTACCTCTGCCATGTTCCAACTCCACTCCTTTTTTTTTCTTTCTTTCTTTCTTTTTTTTTTTGAGACAGAGTCTTGCTCTGTCGCCCAGGCTGGAGTGCAGTGGCATGATCTCAGCTCACTGCAATCTCCACCTCCCAGGTTCAAGCGATTCTCCTGCCTCAGCCTCCTGAGTAGCTGGGACTACAGGTGTGCACCACCACGCCTGGCTAATTTTTTGTATTTTTAGTAGAGACAGGGTTTCACCATATTGGCCGGGCTGGTCTCGAGCTCCTGACCTCAGGTGATCTGCCCGCCTCGGCCTCCCAAAGTGCTGGGATTACAGGCATGAGCCACCATGCCCAGCTCAACTCCATTACTTTCTGTCAGATCTAAAACAAGGTGCTTAGTCCTTCTATGCCTCAGTTTCCTCATCTGTACCATGATGGTAATCATAGGACTCTCTGAGGAGGGTCCCTCTAATCTGTGAGACTTGGGTGAATTAGCACAGGTGAAATGGTTAGAATGGTATCTGGCGCTGAGTCTTCGCTAGTATTATTCCCCACATCCTCAGATGGGGTTCCCATTGAAGTTGGGCTTTGAGGGTTTGTTATGTGGAGTTGGCTAAGAGAAAAGATTCCAGGAGGGACCTGTCTTGGTTTGGGTTCCCCAAGAAGCGCCTGCTGAAGTAAGGATTTGCAAGTGAGTCTTTTATTTGGGAGGCGAAGAGACACCTTAAGAAGTGGGGAAGTGAGAGAAAAGAGTGTGTTCTCAAGCCCACTAGTGCTGTTGGTGCTTGGAGATTCATCTCTTTATTAGTCTGTTCTCACACTGCTATAAAGAACTACCTGAGACTGGGTAATTGCAAAGGAAAGAGGTTTAATTGACTCACAGTTCTGTAGGCTTAGTAGGAAGCATGGCTAGGAGGCCTCAGGAAACTTACAATCATGGTGGAAGGTGAAGGGGAAAGCAGGTACCTTATAAGAGGGCAGCACGAGGGAGTGTCTGTGAGAATGAGGACATGCCACACTTAAAAACCATCGTCTCTCATGAGAATTCACACACTATCCTGAGAACAGGATGGGGGAAACAGCCCCCATGATCCAATCACCTCTCACCTGGTCCCTCCCCTGACACATGGGAGTTACAATCTGAGATGAGATTTGGGTGGGGACACAGAGCCAAACCATATCAATCTCCCTGGAGAACTCAGGAGCCAGTGTGGTGCACAGCCTCAGATTTGTCTCATGAAAGGGCGAAGGAACTGGAGCATTTACCACCAACCCTCCTCGGTTATTGATTGAGGACTATGGTGGTGGTAGAGAGGCGTGCTCATTTTCTCAAGCCTGGCAGGCAACACGGGCCCTGGCAACCTCAGAAAGCCCTCAGGCAAGCAGTGCAGGTTCCAGGAGGCAGGACACTGCAGTGGTCCAGTTAAGAGTGGGCTCAACAGGGCTGGGAACAGCTCCAACGTGAGCAGAGAACAGTGAGGCAACTAGGGCAGCAGGTCTTTAATCTCCAGAGGCTGAAGAGGATCAGGAGGACATTGAAGTTATGCTGATACCAAGTTAGAAAGGCCTGGAAAACTAAGGGACTAGGACTTTATTCTGTGGGTGGTAGGCAGCTGCCAGAGGTGTCTGAGGAGGGGAAGGACACAGAAAAGAAACAATCACATCAGTAAGGTGTGGACCTACCTTAAACCCAAGCATCTAGCTCTGTTCCTGCTAATACCACTGTGCAGCCTGAACCTGATTAAAAGGCAGGCCAGCCAGGAGGTTTCCTAAAGACACAGACTCTAAGGGAACTGTTCTCTCATTGCTATAAAGAACTACCTGAGCGGGCGCCTGTAGTCACAGCTACACGGGAGGCTGAGGCAGGAGAATGGCGTGAACCCGGAAGGCGGAGCTTGCAGTGAGCCGAGATCGCGCCACTGCACTCCAGCCTGGGCGACAGAGCGAGACTCCATCTCAAAAAAAAAAAAAAAAAAGAATTACCTGAGACTGAGTAATTTATCAAGAAAAGAGGTTTAAAGGCTGGGCACAGTGGCTCATACCTATAATCCCAGCACTTTGGGAGACAGAAGTGGGCAGATCACTTGAGGCCAGGAGTTTGACGCCAGCCTGGCCAACATTCATGTAGAAACCCCATCTCTACAAAAAAATGCAAAAATTAACCAGGCATGGTAACACACGCCTGTAATCCCAGCTACTTGAGAGGCTGAGGCATGAGAATCGTTTGAACCCGGGGGAGCAGAGGTTTCAGTGAATTGAGATCATGCCACTGCACTCCAGCCTGGGCAACAGAGCAAGGCCCTGTCTCAAAAAAAAAAAAAAAAAAAAGAGAGAGAGAGAGAGAGAAATAAATAAAAGAGATATAATTGACTCACAATTCCACAAGATATACAGGAACATGGCTGGGGAAGCCTCAGGTAACTTAGCAATCATGGCAGAAGGTGAAAGGGAAGCAGGCACATCTTACATGGCCAGAGAAGGAGAAATAGAGAGAAGGGGGAGGTGCTATAGACTTTTCTTTTTCTTTTTTCTTTCTTTTTGATGGAGTCGCACTCTGTCACCCAGGCTGGAGTGCAGTGGCATGATCTCGGCTCACTGCAAACTTCGCCTCCCAGGTTCAAGCAATTCTCCTATTTCAGCCTCCCAAGTAGCTGGGACTACAGGCACATGCCACCACACCTGGCTAATTTTAGTATTTTTAGTAGAGATGAGGTTTCACCATATTGGTCAGGCTGGTCTCAAACTCCTGACCTCAGGTGATCCACCTGCTTCAGCCCCCTGAAGTGCTGAGATTACAGGCATAAGCCACTGCACTTGACCTAGACTTTTAAACAACCAGATCTCATGAGAACTCATACACTATCATGAGAACAGCAAGGCGGATGTCCGCCCCCATGATCCAATCACCTCCCACCCAGCCCCTCCTCCAACACTGGGGATTACAACTCAACATGAGATTTGGGCAAGGACACAAATCCAGACCATATCAGGAAGTTTGTAATGAATGCTCCACGTAGCCACTTGGGTGAAGAATGACACCCCAGGGACCTTCTCAAGTAACAGCTTGGTCATTCACCACCTCCCTAGATTGGTGATGGCTAATAACGAGTCAGATATGCACGTTTGGGGCAGAGCTGAATACCTTAGCATGGTAGTCCAAGGGCTTCTACCAGAGCATCTTCTACCCCTCACCCCAATGCATTCTCTGAACAAAAGTCAAACAAATATTAAAGACTATTGTTTGAAAGGATGGCCATACTGCTAGCACTCACATGGTGTTTATGTGTCTCAGCCCTGACTTAGCACACCAAAGCAGGGACAGATGGGGGAAGAGAACAACAGTCCCTTTTAGCAACTGCAGGTACTGTACTGGCATGTTCACTATGCCAGATCCTGTCTAATTAGCTCAATGACCCAGCAGGATGAAGGGTTTCCTCTCCATCGTCCAGAAGTGAAAACTCAGACTATGAGAGGTTAGATGTTTGTCCCAATAGCAGAGCTGGGATTATAACTGGAGGACTCTGAGTACTCCAGATTAAGGAGTTCAGACTTACCAAAGGCCTGTGGTCAAGTGTCAAGATGTTCCATCAGAGCTGGGAACCCCTGCAGAAGGAGGTGCTACCATTGGATGGGTCTTGAGGTGAAAGAGGGAAAGGAAATAAGCCCAGAAATTAAATGATATCTGGTTATTTGCATTACCACAATTTATAGATAAGACACCAAACTGGGAGAAAGGAAGCCAGAGACAAACAGCATTAGAAAGAAATGTAATGCACATGAATCACACACCAGTTTGCAATAACACCCAGAAGAAAATGCAGAATGCCAACGCTGTTATTAAAAGCAATATTTTGCTGACATGAGTAAATCAGAGCTGGGAAAGAGTGACAGAAGGGGAAGCCAGTGGATGAGGAGTGGGCTTGTTGTTCTGGAAGCCGCAGGTTCCCAGGCATCCCTGCAGAGCTCCCAGAGGCAGAGAAAGGGAGCCTGTGCTCTATTCTGGAGGTCTGTGTATGTGCATGAGTGTGTTTGCATGCACATGTGTGCATGTGGATGCCTGTGTGTCTGTGTGTGTGCATGTGTGAAAGCTTTGTGCTTATGTGCATGTATATGTCCATGTGTATATGTGTGCACATGCATATGAATGTGTGTGTGCATTTGTGCTTATATTCCATTAATGTGTGTATTGTGCATGCATGACTGTATCCATGTGTGCATTTGTGCAATTGTGTGCATGTCTGTGAGTGCTCATTGTGTGCCTGTGTATGTTAGTGAGCACATGCTCATATGCATGCATGTACAAATATGTGTGTGTGTGTGTGTGTGTATGTGTGTGGGGGGGGGTGGGGAAGTCTTGCTATCACATTGGTCGTCCCTGCCCCTGCCAATGTCAGCGGCAAATCAGGTTTCAGGAGCAGTACACCACTCGAAATCTGAGCTTCTTACAGCACTTAGTAGGTGTTAATATTTAAGTCAAGCCTACAAACTTGGGTTCTTGCCCAGAGTACTCACTGTCTGATTCCGCACAAAAGGAAGAGTTTAGGACCAGGGATTGAAAGTGGGGTTCCATTTTTCACCAGTAGAATGGGAATTTCTTTCCTTCCTTTGTCTATCTTTCCTGCCCATGATTCTTCTCCCTCCTCATTCCCAGCTCTGTTGCTTCATTCCAGTCGCATGGCCCTTCCTTCAGCTCCAGGGGGTCATTCTGCCCCCTTGGGACCTTTGCCCAGGCGTTCTTCCATGATGAACACTCGTTTTCCAAACCTCTTCCCATGTGTCCCCACAACCCAAACATCACCTCCCTCTGCTCATACCATGGGTCTCTGCTTAGACTATCATCTACTGGAAACCTTCCCTGCTCACTCATAGCTTTTATTTTTTTAACAGCTTTATTGAGACATAACTCACATATCATACAATTCACCCATTTCAAGTATACAATTCAATGATTTTTCACAGGGTTGTGCTACCATCACCACAATCTAATTGTACAACATTTTCATTCTCCAAAAGAAACCTCATAACCATTAACAGTCACTTCCTATTCCTGCCTCCCCGAGCCACTCACCTATTTTCTGTCTCCACAGATTTGCCTATTCTGGACATTTCATACAAATGGAATAATACTGTAGGTGGTCTTTTGCAATTGGTTCCTTTTATTTAGAATAACTTTTTCAAAGCTCATCCATCTTGTAGCATATATCAATACTCTACTCCTTTTTATCGACAAAACACATTCCATTGAATAGATATACAGCATTTTATTTATCCTTTCATCAGCTGGAGGCCACTGGGGCTGTTTGCACCAAACTTTTTGGCTATGATGAAAAATGCTGCTATAAACATTTGTTTACAGGTTCTAGTGTGAAGATATATTTTTCTTTCACCTGGGTTTATACCTAGGCATGGAATCTCTGGGTCACATGGGAACTGTTTAACCCTTTGAGGAACCACCAAACTGTTTTCCAAAGTGGTTGTACCATTCAACACTCCCACCAGCAATCGACTGAGTTCCAATTTCTCTACATTCTTGGTTTTCTACCACAATCATCCTAATGGGTGTGAGGTAGTGATTTAGATTTGCATTTCTCCAATGACTAATGATGTTGAGCATCTTTTCACATGCTTATTGGCCATGTGTATCTCTTTAGAGAAACATTTATTCAAATCTTTTGCCCATTTTTTATAATTGTCTTTTTGTTGTTGAGTTGTAAGAATTCTTTTTGTATTTCTGGGTACTAGACCTGTACAAGACTTATGATTTGAAAATATTTTCCCCTATGAGTTGTCTTTTCATTTTCTTGGCAGTGGTCTTTGAAGCTCAAAATTTTTAATTTGATGAAGTTCAATTTATTTTTTCTTTTGTCATTTGTGCTTCTGGTGTCATATCTAAGAAATCACTACCTACTCAAAGTCACAAAAATATATTCCTATGGTTTCTTCTAAAAACTTTATAGCTGTAGTCCTTATATTTAGGTCTATGACCCATTTTGAGCCATTCAACAAATATTTATTGGGCAGTTACTATGTGCTGGGCATCAATTTAGAGATGGGCATATATACTTCGATATACCAGTGAGCAAAATGAACAACTTGAAGAGCCAACATTCCAGTGGAAGAAACAGATAATAAACAAACAAACACACACACAGGATAAGGACAGTTTGAGCTGGTGTTGGCGCCCTGAGGAATGAAACCATGTGGGACATTCAGGAAACGAGGTAGTTTCTGTACTGTACTGGAGCTCTGTAGCAAGCGTTAAGGGTGACAGTGAGAGACAAGGTCACAGAAGCTGGCTAAAGGACCCTTCTAAATCTACCCCGTTTATTTATTGTAATTATTACAACATTTAATTTCATGTTTAATTATTGTAATTTTGATCCTTTGTCATTTCTCTTATTACTCATCTCACCATTGCTATTTATCCCACTGTGTGAGATAAATTTACTGTGGGATGCTGCCCCTTCCCACTCCTGGACCCCTGGCAGACATGAATAATCAATCAATCCAGGGTTCTCACCCACTAAGCCTCTTGGTGTCCCTGGCTAGCAACTTTCCTAAAGCAATACAATCTTATTAAATTAAATGGAAAGGCTCAAAGAAGAAGCACCCAAACACAGCCTCTGGGTTCCCAGGCTTCAACTTCTCCTACCACTCATCTGAGTGGCAGCCAGGCCATTGCTGGAGGAATGCCATACATTTTCTGTACAATTAGGTTTGTGACTGGTAGGAAGCAACAGAAAGTAACTCTGACAGTACCTGAGCAGTGCCTTGTGTTACTTACCAAAACCCTCTTAGATTAGATAATCCACATGATGATTTTTATGGGCAATCCCCTCACTGTCTCTGTGAATGGCTCTGCTCTTAGTTATTTCTGCCTTCTGTTTGAATAAGATAACATCTCAGTTAATCCGTTTCTGTTTGCCTCTGCTAAAACTTCTCCCTTAATCTTTGTTATCTCCTATTATGCACTTTTGTTGGGACTTTACTGAACCAGATTCACCCCAAGGGCCTCCACATAGCTCTAAGAAGAGGAGATAAAATTCAGAGCAACTCGGAGCTTTGCTGGTTTGGGAACTAGGTTGGCTGTCACTTACCTGAAGTTTTATCAACTGGACCTCGGGTTCCCAGGTCATAGGAAAATCCCTCAGCCTGACACATCTTCCCTTTGTGGGGTCTGTGGCTACTTTGTGGGATTCTCTTGGCAATAGAAAACAACAAAAATGCAAGTATTAGTCTGCCACAAGGGCTCTTATGTCAGGAATCAGCATTTCAGAATTTTAATAGTGATTAGAGTCATCTCCATCTGAGATAGCAGACAGTGTTCATCTTGCAGGTTATTCCCAACTCTGTCCCTGGGAAGAAGGAGAATCAATTAGTCTCCCTTGACTAAGGATGAAAGAGGGGGCCTCTCTGCTGGTGGAGACAGCACTCCACCAGGAATCAGGAGACCTGGCTCATGTACCATTGGGCAAGTCTCTGGGTCTCAGCTTTTTCCAGATAAAGGCAAATTTGGCTTGAACGGTCTCTAAGATTCCTGGAGAACTAAGTTGGCTTCCAGACGCATGCACACTTGAGCCACAGTGCTTGGTGGCAACGTGTTCACTTTGGTAGGAGGGAAGAAGAGATTTACTCTTCAACGAGATCACTGCTGTAGGTTTAGATCTGCTAAGCCCACTCCAGTTGCCACTTGCCACATGTACCTATTGAAATTTCAGTTGGTTTAGGGCCGGGCACGGTGGCTCACACCTGTAATCCCAACACTTTGGGAGGCTGAAGTTGGTGGATCACCTGAGGTCCAGAGTTCAAGACAAGCCTGACCAACATGGAGAAACCCTGTCTCTACTAAAAGTACAAAATTAGCCAGGCGTGGTGGCACATGCCTGTAATCCCAGCTACTCGGGAGGCTGTGGCAGGAGAATCGCTAGAATGCAGGAGGTAGAGGTTGCAGCGAGCCGATATCACGCCATTGCACTCCAGCCTGGGCAACAAGAGCGAAACTCCTCAAAAACAGAAAAAGAAAAAGAAATTTCAGTTGGTTTAAACTAAATACGATTTAAAATACAGTGCTTCAGTACATCAGCCACACATCAGTCACACGTGGCTAGTGGCAACTGTGTCGGACGGTGCAGATAAAAAACACTTTCATTCTCCAAGAAAGTTCTAATGGACATTGCTGGTGTCGATAGCATTTTCTCATCACTCTCTTGTAACTTTCTGTTACAATTCAAGGAGATGAGGGGAAGGGGCTAAGATTAAGAGATTTCATTCCTACTCTGCTTTCTCAGACTGCTTTCACATACCTGTCCAGCACAATCCACTCAACGTGTTGTCAAGAAAATGTCATTATTTCTTTTTCCTAGTTAGAAAAACGGTGGCCGGTGAAGCACAGGAATTCGCTGAAAGTTACTCAGCTGGTAACCCACTGTGGGGCACAGTGGCAGCAGAGTAGGCCCAGGCATTTGCCTGTTGCAAATGAGGAGACCAAGGCTCAGGAAGTCACGTGGTTCCAGCCAGGCATCCCTGCCCCACAGTGGCTCAGCAAGGCCTCTCGCCACTCCGGGCAGCAGGGACCCATGAAATAGAGGCTTCCAGGGGCTTCCTGCAGCTGGTCCTGCTCTCCAGGAGGAACATTTTTCTGTCTGGAAAGTGACAAATTAACAGAAAATTCATGCTTTTGCTGTGATGAAAATGAAAATGTCTAATTTGCTAGTCAAAAGCATTTCCCTGTTTAGAGATAAGAGTAAATTTGAGTCTTTGTTATCAGTGATTGACACAGCACAGTGCAGAGCTTCCTGGAGATCTCTGGCTCCATTCTGTGGTCTAGGAATGGTGTACCTGGTTGTCGCAACTGGCTAGTCCCCAAATTCGTCTTGCCTGATCTCACTGCCAACACTGCTGGGTAATTTTTTCTTTTTTGAAGGAAAGTCTGCCATGGAGGAAGGATTTATGTGTGTGTGTTTGCATATTTCACAGAGTCTGGAGCTGTCTCATTAGGTCAGAGAAATGGGAGAACCCTTGAAGGAAGGAGGCTTCTAAGTGATGTTTGTATGCAGAGCACTGGATTGGGTGGGCGTCAGGAAATCCAGGCCCTGAGCCTAGCTTGCCTCTTCCTCTTTGAGCCTTTCAAGTTAATTTAATAGGAATTTATTGCCTTTAGGATAGTTGCTAGCCAGGGAAGCAAAACGGGTCTCAGCTGTCATGAGGACTTCAATTGATTGGTGGTGACTAGCCAGAGTGCTTGATGGAGAAGCATTCTGAAGACACGAAGAGACAAGAACCCCTGATTGATTGCTCATGTTTGGGGGGCCCAGGAATAGGAAGTGGCAGCATCCCACAGTAAAACGAGATAAACAGTAATGATAGAAATAATAATAACAGGCCGGGCGTGGTGGCTCACGCCTGTAATCCCAGCACTTTAAGAGGCCAAGGTGGGCGGATCATGAGGTCAGGAGATCGAGATCATCCTGGCTAACATGGTGAAACCCCGTCTCTACTACAAATACAAAAAATTAGCCGGGCATGGTGGCGGGCGCCTGTAGTCCCAGGTACTCGGGAGGCTGAGGCAGGAGATGGTGTCAACCTGGGAGCTTGCAGTCAGCCGAGATGGCGCCATTGCACTCCAGCCTGGGTGACAGAGTAAGACTCCATCTCAAAAAAAAAAAAAAAAGAAAAAGAAAAAGAAATAATAATAACAGTAATTACAATAAGGCTTTCCTGGTCAAGTCATTGGGAACATCAAGTAAAATCATGGATGTGAAGGTACTTTGAAAACTGGGCAGAAAGACTCATGATGTCTAGACTCAATTATTAAGTGTTTTTGTTGTGAATCATGAGTTCCTTGTTCGTGCGACTTGAACCTTTTCCCCAGAGTATTGCCTGGCCTTGTCATGAGGCTGGAGGCCGCAGTGATGTGGAAGGAGACTCATGGGTGAATGCACATTTGCGTATTCATTTCTGCACTCACCCTTGGCAGCTCTGTTCATTCATTAAGACACATGTCAAAGAGTCTTTAAAGGTCCAGGTACTGGCACCAAGACAGGCCTTCCCGACCCCTCCCTCCTCGGAGCTCCTGGAATACCACCAAGATTGAGCAAGTTTTGATCCATCGTGGCATTTAAAGTGCATTGGAACAGTCATTTTATTACCAGGATGGGGAAAATGAGGCAGAGAAATGGTAAGAGACATGTGCAGGTTCACATAGCCAGTTCCTAGCAATGGTACGCTGACCCTAATGCCAGCTACCTGTGAGTGGCTTTGCATAATTACCTCTAAGCCTTGTCATCACCCCACAAGGCAAAGGTTAAGGTTCCATTTTATGGTTTTAATAAAACTAGACTCTGGGAGGGGAGGTATTGACCCAAAAGCATAAGCAACAGAGGAAGATTTCAAACCAGATCTGGCTGACTCCATAACCTCGGGTCTTTTGACTGTTGTACAGAGCCAGCAGGAGCTTCCAGCGAAGTCTCAGAACCTGGGGTTCTGCCCAATGCCTCTCACAGTCAAGGCAGGGGGGACCTCTTGGGTCAAGGCCCTCGACCTGGCAGCGTCTTTTAAACTCCTTCTAGAGCTTGAAGTTAGTCCACTGCTGGGTATCTCTGTACTGAGGGTGGCACCTCATCCTCAGAGGAACAGCCTGAAAAGGAGGTGGGAGAGAGTTGGGAGCCAAGACCCTTAGGAGAGGTCACTGGGGACATCCCAGTGTACTTGACACCATGAAGGAGCTCTGGAGGGAGCCTGCAGACCCGGACTTCCCTGCTTATCAGTTTTGCACCCTAAAGAAAGGCACCCAGAGCCCAGAGCCTCAGTATCCCCACCTGCAAAATGGGGCAATTATAACAACAGCCAGCACTTACTGGGGAACACACTGAATTCGCAAACTAACCACGGAAAGTAGGTGCTACAAATATCATCCCTACTTCACATAGGAGGAAACTGAGGCACAGAGACGCTACATGACTCTCTCAAGGTCATTCAGCACGGAGGTTAGAACCCGGGCAGCTGGATTTCAAAGCCTCACCCTTCCAGCACCAGGAAAGACTGCATGGAGAGCCTCCCCTACCCACGCAGCAAGCGCGCAACCCTTGCTTACAAAGCGGTTTTGGTAAACACGCCTGTATTCTCTGGGGCAGCACGCATCTCCACGGTTTCCTAAAGAGGAAACAGATCCGAGAGGGGCCAAAGTCAAGGCAGCTGCAAAGCAGGGTGCGAACTCCCTTACCGGTTCTCGAGTTCCCGCGGGTGGTGGGGAGGACCGGAGGGGGTTACTTGGGCTCCAAACCGGGGAGTGTAGGCCTGAGTGTGCGGGCTGCAGGGTGGGATCCCCCGCTCCCTCCCCTGACCCTCACCCCCAACTGGCCCTCAGGGTCCGCGCTGGGAGCTCGGCAGAAGCGCTGACTCCGCAGTTTCCAACCCTCCATACCCTGCAGCGCTCCGCACCGCGCAGCCTGGAAAAGTCCCCAATGACACTCGCCCGCGGCGGCGACGCCAGGCCCCTCGGGGATCGTTTATGGAGAGCCCGGGGCAGGAGAGATCGCGGCGGAGGGAAGGAAGGGGAAAGAGGGCCGAGGACAGGGCCCAGAATTACTAGAAGCTTAGAAGGTGACAATGATCCACCTTGTGTGGGTGACTGCTGAACAGAGCAGTTGATTCCCGAACATCCACAGCAGCGCCTGGCTCTGCCTACACACCACTCAACGCACGCAGAGCGAGAAATTCTGCAGATGGGAAATGGGAAGCGGGGAGGGTGGCAGGAGGAGAGAGAAAGCCACCAGAAAGGGCACCTATACACTTCCTGCTCAGAAGGAGAAACTGAGGCCCCAGGAAGGAGACATCCAGGAGTCTTCATTCCCTGGAGAGGGTGGGATTCCTTCCTTTAAAAGGTGATGGGAGGCCAATATCCACATCCCCTCTTCCTTCCTCCCCACTTCCTCCTCCACCCTCCTCCCTCCCTTCTCCACTCTCCTTCCTGCTCTCTTCCTTCCTCCTCCCTCTTGCCTCCTCCCTCCCTTCTCCACCCTCCTCCCTCCTCTCTGTTGACTTTTTTCCTCCTCTCTGCTTCCCTCCTCCCTCTTCTCTGCCTTCCTCCTCCCTCCCTTCCCCACCCTCCTCTCCGTCTTCCTCTTCCTTCCTCCTCCCTCTTCCCTCCCTTCCCCACCCTCCTCCTCCCTCCTTTCCCTACCCTCCTCCCTCGTCTCTGCCTTCCTCCTGCTTCTTCCCTCCTCCCTCCCCTCTTCCCTCCTTTTCCTTCCTCCCTACTTTCCCCTTCTCCTCTGCAGCATTTGCAGAGGCTTCAAGAGGAATTATCCCAGTGTCTGCCTTTGAAGGGGTCGCAGTTTTCCCAATAGCTTTGAGAGCTGCTCCTGTGTCAAATCCTGGCCTTGTCCTTTGCAGAGAGGTGTGTTCCTGAGGCTTCACAAGGCCTGGGGGAGCTGGAGAGAATGGAAAGAACCTGAGCAGGGTCTGCACTTGGCCCCCCTTCCCTCAGAGCCTGTGCCTCTGCAGCCCCCTGGGAGACCTGGCTTCCAGCCTCAGCCCTGCAAGGCAAGTCACTGTGCTGCAGGATGCTTCATTCCCTCCTCTATATATGGGAACAGCAAGGACAACCACCCCCCACTGCTTCACGGGAGTCCAGGGCCCCAAAAGAGCCTGCAGGATCTAGCTCCTGTCTCCCTCAGTGCACTCGCCGTGCCCCTCATACCCATTGCTCCTGCCACATCCTTCCTCTGCAGGTCCCCTAATTTCCATGCTGTCTCCTGACTGCAGGTATCGCACCTACTCGTACCCTCCGCTTGGAATGCCCTCCGACACAATTGCAAATTGAAGAAAAGATGTTCAAGGACCCCTCCCAGCCAGAGGCAGAGTGACGCCTTGTTCAAGTCTGGTCAAACCAGGTCCCAGAATTCTGTGCAACAGGAGAGCACCCTCCACTCTGCCTTTTAGAAAAAAGGGTGACTTTTTCTCTCCTGATCAACCCAGTTCCAGGCCAATATGGCTGGAACTTTGGGTTTCTTTGCAAGGATGAGGATAGAAAAGAGGAAAGAGATGGGAAAATAAATAACCCATGTTTAATTTAGAATGAGAAAACACAAAAAAGAACAAAAGGAAGAGAAAAATATCACCCTCCACCCTCAGCGCCCCGAAATAAAGAACGTGAGGTTGTGGTGTGGAGCCTTCCAGAGTGTTTTATGCATATATGTGTATGGTGGGTGTATTAGTCCATTCTCAAGCTGCTAATAAAGACATACCTGATAAAGGAACAAGGTTTAATTGACTCACAGTTTGGCCTGGCTGAGGAGGCCTCAGGAAACTTACAGTCATGGGAGAAGGGGAAGCAAACACATCCTTCTTCACATAGCAGCAGGAAGGAGAAAATTGAGTGCCCAGTGAAGGGGGAAGCTCCTTATGAAACCATCAGATCTCATGAGAACTAACTTATTATCACAAGAACAGGATGGGGGAAACAGCCCTCACGATTCAATTATCTCCACCTGGTCCCTCCCACAACATGTGGGGATTATGGAAACTACAAGATGAGATTTGGGTGGGGACACAGCCAAACCATATCAGTGGGTGTGAACTTTACTCTAGAAATTCCAGATACAAGAAATATTGCTGCATGACTATTTTTCTAGAATCAAAACAAAAGCTGACTCCAGCCCGTCCCACCTGGAGCCAGGCACCTGTGAGATTGGCAGACCCAGGCTCTCTCCTTAGTCTTGGGGAATCTCTCTCTGTCCTCACTCTCATTTGTTGCTCAAAATGTCAATCAAATTTTGAGTTCCTAATCTTCTTCCAAAGTCCTGAGTCTTCCTCTTCTCGATAAATGGTTTCTTCAACTGCTCAGTTGATCAAGCAAGAAATAGAGGACTCACCCTCCACTCCTCCCTCCCTTTTCTCCTTGTCCTCCTGACAGCCAAACCATCACTAAATCCTATGTGTGAACCCCAAAGCCTATCTGCAGGCTGCCCCCTTCTCTCTATTGCAATAGTCATCTCCAATCCAGTCTCTGCCCAGCAAGCAGAGGGATCTGAGATGCAGGAAATCAGTGCTGGTCCTCCTGTTCCACCCCTGTGAGATGCATCTACTGCTCAGGAGGAATCTGAGCATCCTGTGCCCATGTGGAACAGTGCCAGCCTCCTTTGCAGGTCACAACACTCACCCCCACTACGAGAGCCTCCCTTCAAACACCAGTGCTGCCAGTCATGGGGCACATGCCTGTAATAGCTTGAGACCAGGAGTTCGAGACCAGCCTGGCAACATAGCAAGAACTGCCCTCTCTGAAAAATAATTGTTTTAAGAAAAAAAAAAATACCTAGGCATGGTGGCACATGCCTGTAGTCCCAGCTACTCAGGAGGGTGAAGTGGGAGGGTCGCTTGAACCCAGGAGTTCGAGGTTACAGTGAGCCCTGATGGCACCACTGCACTCCAGCCTGGGTGACAGAGTGGGACCCTGTCTCTAGAAAAAAATTTAAAAAAATTTAAAAAAAAAAAATCACCGCGACCTCCTCTGGTTCATCTCCATGAACACCCTTTCCCTTTCCCCTACCCATCGTTCAGATCTCAGGGGAGCTGAGGAGCTGTCACTTCCTCAGGGAAGCCTCCCTGCCCACCACCCCGACCCTAGCAGGTTTGAGACCCTGGACCTTCCTTCCTTCTTCCCCCCAGTTTGCTGCTTCATTCCTGCCGTGTCTGGCACTCTGTATGTGGTGTCTGAGGGCAGAGACCACACTGGCTGTCGTTCACTGATCTATCCCCACTGCTTCGCACAGGGCATGGCATGTAGCAGGCCTTCAGTCTTTGCTGAATAAGTGGATGAATGAAGGAATGCATTTCCAGATGACTGCGGCTCACAGCTATAGCACAGTCACACCTTGACCAAATGTCCCTTCATTCCTATTTCCCACCTCCACATTCAATCCATCCATCAGTGAATCCCATGGACATTAACTCCAAAATATGCACCAGATTCATCCTTTCCGCTTCTACCATGCCCACTCCAGTTGGTCTTTCGGCTTCTTCTCTTGTCCTCCCCCATACAGATTATTCACAAGGCCATAAAGAGCAGCCCCAACCCCTTCTGAAATAGGCAATCTCAGATTCTGCCATGACCCCGCCTCATCCCCTCCAGTGGGCTTCACACTGTATTCCATCCAGCTGCTTTCTGGTGCCTTGCAGAGCCCTCCAAGGTCTTTTTCCACCCCTTCCCTGTCCTGTCTCCCACCTGCACTAACCATACACTCTGCTTCAGTCACGCTGGCCTTTGGAGCTTCTCAAAACATGATAAACCCATTCCTACCCCAGGGCCTTGGCACTTGCCCTTCCTCCTGCCGAAGACTCCGCCTCCATGCCCAGCAGGGGCTGTGCTCCCTGGCTCACTGAGGGACTCCTGAGGTTCAGCAGGCTGGTGCATAGTGGATGCTCCATCCAGATTTGCCGAATAAGTGAAAGGACCTCTGCATGCCTCTGCATCTTGTACATCTGTTTGGAGCCGAAGTATAGACCCAGATGTGTTATTTTCCCTTGTTAATTACTGCAGAGTAATTATAGTAAGAAGTGTAAGTACAGCAAGCATTAATGGGGAAAAGAACGGATTTCATGTGCTAGTTCACGGAACATTTGAACCAGAGATGGGCCTCCCCGCAGCCTGCTAGAATTCTGGAGGGGGTAATTTGGCCCCCTGAGTCACAGCCTGAGCCCAGCCCATCCCAGTTTTTCATGGCCTCTCAGAAAATCACCTCCAAGCTGGTCTCTGCCTCAATAGAAGCCATGGTGGGGCTGGGGGAGCCTGGGCCTTTCTGGGGTTAAAAATCTTGATTCTGGCTGGGCATGGTGGCTCACGCTTGTAATCCCAGCACTTTGGGAGGCTGAGGTGGGCGGATCACGAGGTCGGGAGTTTGAGACCAGCCTGGCCAACATGGTGAAACCCCGTCTCTACTAAAAATACAAAAATTAGCTGGGTGTGGTGATGGGCACCTGTAATCCCAGCACTTGGGAGGCTGAGGCAGGCGAATCGCTTGAACCCAGGAGGTGGAGGTTGCAGTGAGCTGAGATCGCCCCATTGCACTCCAGTCTGGGCAACAAGAGCGAAACTCCATCTCAAAAAAAAAAAACGAAAAAAAATCTTGATTTTATGTGTTTCTGAAAAGCTGGGTGGCATCAGGCAGATGACTGAACGTCTCGGAGCCTCCGTTTTCCCATATGTAAAATGAGGATAGTTGACATCTCCCTCCCAGGTTGTTATGGGCCCTAAAAGGGACAACATTTGCAAAGTGCCTGTTGTGGGTTTCAGCCAAGTTGCCTCCCTTCCCTCCCTTCCCAGAGTGGTAGAGAAAAGACACGCTCCCTGCCTGCCCACTGCGGGCCCTCCTGTGACTCTTCCCAGGAGAAATGGGGCAAGGCCACCCACTCATTGATGTGCTTCCTCTATTTTGAAAAACCAGGTTGATTTCAACAAGATTGGTGAAAAATGTCTTCGAGATGATTATTTCAGGCCCAGAGTTTCAAAAGGAGTTGCTATTGGCAAAGAGGGAGTGCTACATCTTGATGAGGAGGACTGTACAGCTTGTGCTGGGCTGTTTGCCTCTCTGCCTTCCCCGGCCACACCCACATGTGGACAAACACTAAATGCCAGCTGCATCCCACTAGTCAGAGAGAACCACAAACGCCCCCAGGGCTGGAAACCACCAGGAGAACGGCCTTGGGAGGTGCAAATGACCTGAGGGAGGAGAGTCTAATGTAAACTGTAAAGTGCTGGAGAGGCGGGGTCATTGCTGATATTCCAGAACCTACTCATTGGTCATTTCCAGCCGCTGGGAAACAGATCTTGGACTTGAGTTTTACCTTCCGGATGACCCTGAGACGCCCTCTTGTGGGCATCAGTGGTAGTGAGTGGCAGGTTTTCCAACTTGGCTCTCTCATTTGCCTGTGGAGCCTTGCTTTTCTTTTGGTCTTTTCTTTTCCTTTCTTTCCTTTATGTTTCTTTTCTCTTCCAGTGCTCTTTTATTCAGTGCCACAATTCTTATGAAGATGATATCCCCAAATACCACTTTTCTGTTCTCCAAAGTGTTAAAAGATGAAGATCAAATCTCATATGGATCCTACCTTTAAAAAAATTAATGTATTTTTGCTTTTTGAAAACCATTGTACAAAATTTTGAAAATGCCAAAAAGCACAAGCAAGCCAGTAAAACTCAAGAGTAAGCTTTCTAACTCAACCTAGCAGGCAGCAGGAGAAAGGAATGAGGGTATAGTCTTCCTGAGTCACCAAGTGTTGATACGAGCATTTGCGCAAAACATGTTGGCAATATGAGCTCAATTCTGAGCTTGTGAAGGAGGGTGGGCATCTGGGCTCAGGAACTGAATGAGACAAACCTCTTAGTCGCATAACTGAGGATTCCATCTGAGCCTCTCTCCCCACACCCCTTTTTTTCTTCCTACAGAGACCGTCCCGTGCAGTTAGTGCAAGGGATGGAATGAGCTCTGGAGTGTTCCATTCATTCATCTGTTCATTCAAGGATTCATTCAACAACGCTCAATGATCATCTCTTGTAGGCCAGACCCTGTGCTGGCACCCGGAGATACAAAGCCTAAAACATGGTCCCTGCTACTCAGAATTCATAGTCTAGACTGGACGCAGTTAGATAAACAGGTGATTACTAAGCATGCTCTGATGAGGGAAGCACAGGGTACTATGGGGTACTATGGGGTACTGGGGGCTAATCCTGGATCCACCACTCCTCAGGTATGTGGACAAGCCACATCCCCTCTCTGAACTTCAGTTTCCCCATCTGTAAAATGGGGATAACAGGACCAGCCTCATCACATTATGGCGGCAGTTGAATGAACACGAAGTACATGCATGAAACGCGTAGCACACAGAGCCGGTACTTACTAAATACTCCTCTCCATCCATGCTAAATTCTTTCTTCAGATTCTAGAGACCAAATCTGACCAGGATCACCTATGGCAGTCTGGATGCCTGTTGGACTTTTGGGAATATCACAAAATTTTTTATGTAGTCAATGCCAGAAAGGGTGGCCTAGAAATCATCCAACCAAGCCTCCTTATTTTAGAGAAGAGGAAACAGGGCCCAGAGAGGAGAGGAGATTGACCCAAGGTCACACAGAAGATCTGGAGAGCCTCTAGGCTTGGTCATTAAGGTTCCAGTCTCTGCAGGGAGAAGGGAGATTCCCTGCACTTGAATCCAAGGATTCATAACTTACTGGGTTGGGCAAGTTAGTTCAACTCTCCATGTCTCGGTACCTCCATCTATAAAGTGGGCATAAGAACAACCTCCTTCCTAGAGTGTGTGGGATGATTACATCAACCAACTCCCAATTCAGTGCTCCATCTACCATACCTAGAATTCATGCAGCTCACAATTTTAGGAAAGCAAGTATTCACTCTGAATCTGTACATTTTGCATCCAGAATCCATGGGTCAGGACTTGGCTCAAGTTCTCCCCTAAATGTAAAGGCCTCTTGATAGAAGCCTTGGGCAGGAGAAAACATGTTTCTATTCCAAGCAGCAGAGAAGTAAATTATGACCGAAGAGAGTTAAGATCAAAAGCAGTGCCACCCACCTCTCCCTCGGATTAACCTTGCTCTACATCAATTCAATGAACATGGCTGGGTCACATTTTAAGAAAACAGGCTGCTTCTTGGTCACTAATAGTCAATTGCCTCTCTTGGCGTGCCCAAGATGAATTAGAATGGTTTAAGGTCAAACACAAAGTACGAACAATTGCATCAAAAGATCAGATTAAATAAAAATAAAAATAAGCAAACATCAGAATAAGTTAGCATCTGGGTGAACTCTTGCTAATGGTGGCCACCCCTCAGCCTTTCCTCTTTTCCTTCAAAAATAGCTATATGCTCAGAAGCCTTTCAGGGGTCACCCAAATAGAAAAGCAATCCCTCGAGATTGGTTGCAAACTCCAGTTTATCCATTTCTCTTTCAATATCACAATGGAAAATCACCAAGGCCACATGGAGATCTGTAATGATTTTCTGTACACTGGTGTAAACAAAAGAACATACAATTTGCCTTCTCTCCCCAGTGGAGTGTTTTATTTTTTATTTTTCCAGTTTAGGGGAAATGCTAAGATGATTTAGGGGGTTGCTGAAATGTCTAAAATTCAAAGACACAATAGTAAAGAAAGAAGCCCATTGAAGGGGCTGTGTTTGTGGTGGAGCCAGTTGTTTTATTTCATTATAAGGTTTCTATGTTTTCAGGAAGCAAGAGCAAAAAGGAAGGGAGAAGTGGAAAATTCCAGAAAGTGATGGATGTCAGGCTCTCATAGAGATCGAGAGCACCCATTTCAGGCTCATAGGGCAGTCCATACGCCCAAATGATCGACTTACAGACTATTTTATTTTCCTTTTCTTTTTCTTTTTTTTTTTTTTTTTTTTTTGACGGAGTCTTGCTCTGTCGCCCAGGCTGGAGTGCAGTGGTGTGATCTCAGCTCACTGGAAGCTCCGCCTCCCCAGTTCACACCGTTCTCCTGCCTCAGCCTCCCGAGTAGTTGGGACTACAGGCACACACCACCATGCCCGGCTAATTATTTATTTATTTATTTTTGTATTTTTAGTAGAGACGGGGTTTCACCGTGTTAGTCAGGATGGTCTCAATCTCCTGACCTTGTGATCCACCCGCCTCGGCCTCCCAAAGTGCTGGGATTACAGGCGTGAGCCACCGCACGTGGCCAGAGTATTTTCAAGAATAGCGGTTGCTCACAACTTGACCGTCCTGTGCTGCAGGGCAGGCCATGAGCGGCAGTAGAAAGAACACAGCTCTCAACACAGACCAAGAAGGTCTCAGTCTGACCCTGGTCCTTTGCCAGGTGAGTGGCCCTGGGTAAGTGGTTTCACCTCCCTGAGCCTCAGTTTCCTTATCAGCAAAATGTGATGTTTGAAAAGCGCCTAGAATAGAACTCGCAGCTTTACCACAAATGCCACCCCTCCTCATTTGACTGTTGTCAACATTCTGTCACAAACAGTATTTTATTTGATACCCCCCCAAACCTTCTGAGGTTCTTGAAACTGGAAAATTTGTTTTTACTTCACTGATCAAGAGCTTCTAGTCCCCTAAAGACAATTCACTTCTTAGTGAAGAACATGGATATTTTCGGGAGGACAGTGAGACCTGGGTTTCAAGTCCTAGCTCCACCAAGTGATGTTGCCAACTGATCACATCGTGTAGGTGATTTCACCTCCTTTATCCTCCAGTCTCCTGCTCTGTGCTTTAACACCTCTCCCACTGGCCTGGCTGCTGCATGAGCAACACACCTGGAGATTGCAAGCTCTTTGCAGATTCCAGAAACCAAACAGTCCCCATACTGTGAACTGACGAATGAACTGAGGGATGTCAGAGCACTCAAGGATGTCCACAGAGGAAAAGAACCCCCTTCGTATGTCTAATCAAGAAAGCAGACAACTTCCCCAAGCACCAAGATGTCAGCTGGACTTTCGCAAACTAGCTTTTTCCCTCACAGTCTCACCTTGCTTCCCATGTTCCAGTTTGCCTCCTTTCCCAAGGGATGGGCTCACCTGTTCATGTTAGCAGGGATGGGCATGGGGAGAGGTCACGGAACATGATTCATGTGGTCAAAGGTGTGGCATCTCAGCAGGATGCCAGCCCAGGTGGCCCATGGCCAGCATGGGAGCTTTCAGCTGTTATCTCAGGCATCAAGATTCATTATAGCCTCCCATATCTTAAAGGCGGGGAAAGAATGAAGAAAGGAAGAGAAGGGGAAGGGAAAGAAAGGAAGGAGGGAAGGAGGGAAAGAAGGAAGGAAGGAAGGAAGGAAGGAAGGAAGGAAGGAAGGAAGGAAGGAAGGGGAAAGGAAGGAGAAAGGAAGGAGAAAGGAAGAAAGGAAGGAAGGGGAAAGGAAGGAGAAAGGAAGGAAGGAAAGAAGAAAGAAAGAAAAAGAGAGTGAAGAAAGAAAGAAAGGAAGAAAGAAAGAAGAAAGAATGAATGAAAGAAAGAAAGGTGAGGCGGGGCAGAGGGAGGGAGGGAGGGAAGGAAGGGAGGAAGGAAAAAAGAAAAAGAAAGAAGAAAGAGAAACGAGAGAGAGAGAAAGAAAGGGAAGAAAGGAAGAAAGAAAGAAAGAGAGAGAGGGAGGGAGGGAAAGAAAGAAGAAGGAGGAGGAGAAGGAAAGAAGGAGGAGGAGGAGAGGAAGAAGAAGGAAGGAAGGAAAAAGAAGGGAGGGAGGGAAGGAGGGTGGGAATCCAAGGGAAAGGATGTGCAAGAGCCCCGTGCAGTGAGTCAGGAGACCTTGGCTTCAGCGCCAGTTCTGCCCAATGACCTTGACTATGGTCTTAATTTCCCCATCTGTACAAGAGGTTGGATTATGTTAGTGTTTCTCAAAATCTATTTCATAGAACAACAATTCTATAAGTGTCCCCTCAAAACAAGAGTTTCTGGGGTTCAAAAACTCTAGGAAACAGAGCCTGCCTTACCCCTTTTTGGTGATGCCCATTTGTATATTAAAGGGTCTGAGAAGTCCCACAGAAGAGAAAACTCTTCAATCTTCTTACTAGACTGTAAATCTCAAGCAAGGATTTTTGTCTATTTTACTCCCTCGTGCTTACAACCCTTAGAACACTGGTGTATAATAAATAATAGTATCTGTTGGATGAATGAATAAGTGAACTTTCTTCAACCCAGTGTTCCCCAAACTTCTATCACAGAACCTTTTTCTATTTATCAGAGCAGCCCTAGGCATCCCTGAAACGCGGCCCTGCAAGGAACTCGCCGACTGGAACTCTCCACTCTGTCCGACCTTCTGATCCAGGTGCCCGTCTGTGGCGTTTCAAGCCCATGCAGCAGGTCTGGGGTCTGGACATGCTCACAGGGCACACAGCTGCACTGCAGTGGAAATGGTGTCAGCTCCTCTCTTGGGGCATTCACGGTTTTTGACACCCACCCTTAAGAGCTTCTGCGGTTCTGAAGTTGGAAGGGTAGGTGCCTCAAACAAGGGGCACCCGGGCCCTCCAGGAGGGCTCTCCAGCCCCTCCCCAGGATGCAGGATTTCAGCCTGCATCACATCAGAGCACATGGGACATTGTGAAACACCAACCAGCCCACAGGTGTCACTTTTCACTCCTCCCTCTCTCCCAAGGCTGCTCTTCAAAAGCACCACTCCCAGCCATCCATCTACTTGGCCTCCTGCACAGGCTGAGGACCATGGGCTTTGTGTGCCCAGCATCCTCCTCTCTCACTTGTTCTGGTCCCTTTGGGCAACTCCAGCTGTCTATCTGGCCTTGGCAGAGTGTCTGTCATGACCCCCCTCCACCTGCTCCCCTCCAAGAGCCAGACGGGCCAGTGAATGGCCCAGGCTGGACATTAGGGCACCCATTGCCCTTGACTCCACAGATGTTTTTAGGGAAAGGGCGCCTGACCAAGCAAAAGCGGTCAGAGGTTTCCCTGGAATCAATGGTGGGAAATGGGGAAAAAGAAATTCTCTTTCCTCTGGATTTGTGGTGCCAGGAGGAGGTAGGTCAGGGCTGCCGGTGACTCACTCAGCTGACACTTTCACAGCACAGAGCTGAGCAGAGCCAAGTGATGGAGGGAGATGCCCAAATGACCCTGTTTGAGCCCCTGCTGTCAACTAGTTCCACCCATCTCCCAGGTCGGTGACTGTGGCAGGCTGGCAACCGGCTGCCCCAGCCTCGTTTCTGAGTCCCTTTCCTCTGGCTTCTCTTACAGAGGCAGAAACTGCTCACAGCTCAGTTTTCCAAGCCTTGATGAAGCTAAGGGTACCCTTGTGAACCAGCACAGCCAAACTGTGTCACTTGGCCACCACACTCCACTTTCACACCTGTCCACACCACCCTGTGTGTGGTGCCTTTGTGGCTCCTCCCAGAGAGAGGTAGAGTCTATTTCTCCACCTCTTTTTTTTTTTTTTGAGACAGAGTCTCACTCTGTTGCCTGGACTGGAGTGCAGTGGCACGATCTTGGCTCACTGCAACCTCTGCTTCCTGGTTCAAGCTATTCTTCTGCCTCAGCCTCCCAAGTAGCTGGGATTACACACACGTGCCGCCAAGCGCGGCTAATTTTTGTAGTTTTAGTAGAGACAGGGTTTCACCTTGTTGGTCAGGCTGGTCTCAAACTCCTGACCTCAAATGATCTGCCTGCCTCAGGCGTGAGCCACTGCGCCCAGCCTGTTTCTCCACCTTTAATCTCAGCTGACCTCACAACTTTGGGGCAATAGAAGGTGGGAGGAGTGACACTGTGCCAGACCTGAGCCTAGGTCTCAAAAGAGCTTTTGGGTATCTCTGCTCCCTCTGTCGAACCCCAGCCCAGCCACCATGTGAGCAATCCCAGACTAGCCTGCTGGAGGAAGGGAGACATCCCAGCAGCTGACAACTCGCCAACGCCAGCCACGTGAGAGGGCCATCCTAGATCGGCCGGTCCCAGTGGACCACCAGCCTTTCGCAGACACATGACTGAGCCCAGCTGAGATCAGCCAAGCCAGCCTTAAATCAGCAAAACTTCTGAGCTGGCCCATAGTCTCATCAGCGACAATGTGTGGTGGTTTTTAGCTGTTAGGTTTGGGGATGATTAATCACACGGAAACAGATCACTGATATGGAAACATTATCAGAACTGCCTGTGGCACCTCCTTCCATTTTTCTGTTTTTGTTTTTTTCCTTCCTATGGGTAAGGGCTGGGAATTGGCAGCTGCCTCACAACTGCAAGACAGCAGGCTGGGGACGATGGGGCAGAAAGACAGGAGGGGTTGCTGAGCGCTCTCTCCTGCCCCGGACTGCCTGCCTCTGAACTTTTTTTTTTTTTTTTTTTTGGAAACAGAGTCTTACTCTGTAGCCCAGGCTGGAGTGTGGTGGCACAATCTAGGCTCACTGCAGCCTGCAGCCTCCACCTCCTGGGTTCAAACAATTCTCCAGCCTCAGCCTCCTGAGTAGTTGGGATTACAAGCACGGGACACCACGCCTGGCTAATTTTTGTACTTTTAGTAGAGATGGGGTTTCACCATGTTGGTCAGACTGGTCTCAAACTCCTGACCTCAACTGATCCCCCCGTCTCGGCTGCCCAAAGTGCTGGGATTATAGGTGTGAGCCACTGCGCCCGGCCCTACCTCTGAACATTATGTGAGACAAAGAAAACCTTTATTTATGCCAACCGTAGTCAGAGTTTTTATTTGTAGCCAAACACATTTCGGATACAATCAATAAATTACCTTGCTTGCTCAAGCTAGTTTTGAGTTGGATTTATGATCTTAACCAAAACAGCCCCTTTGTGCGTTCCTGTTCATCGGTTGCTTTTTTTTGGGGGGTAGCTCTATAACATGTAGTTTTTATAAAACAGCAGGTTTATAAAATGTAATTTTTCATGGCTCTTCTGATTTCTCTTTAGCCCACAGACAGAGGGACCACACTGGTTTGGGGTCACAGAGAGAAAACTCAGAAGCAGTGCTATAGTGTTTACAGTATGAGGGCTATACATGTTGGAATATTCCCAGGTAAGAAAACTAACAGGTATTCTCATAGAGGCCTCCAAGGGGTCAGAAGACTACTCCAGGGATCCTATTTCTCAGGTCTTTGGTGGTGCCTCATGCCAAGGAAGCAGTGCCTGGCCATGCCCTGGAGAGTGAGTAATTGAGATACGCACCAGAAAGATCTCCGTTTGTGAATACCCCATTAAGTCTTCTGAAAGTCCAGGTGACTGATAGTTCCATCTTATCTTATCTTATCTTATCTTATCTTATCTTATCTTATCTTATAGACAGAGTGTTCACTCTTGTTGCCCAGGCTGGAGTGCAATGGTGCAATCTTGCCTCACTGCAACCTCCGCCTCCCGGGTTCAAGCGATTCTCCTGCCTCAGCCTCCAAGTAGCTGGGATTACAGGCGCCCACCACTATGCCCAGCTAATTTTTTTTTCTTTTTTTTGTATTTTTAGTAGAGACGGGTTTCACCATGTTGGTCAGACTCATTTTGAACTCCTGGCCTCAGGTGATCGACTCGCCTCGGCCCCCCAAAGTGCTGGGATTATAGCCGTGAGCCACCGCACCCGGCCTGGTAGTCTTATTTTAATTGTCTACTGCGTAGTTCATCTCTGCAAAACTTTCTCTATCTGGTCCAGAGTAGGAAGGAGCACAGAAAATGTCTGTCCGGTGAGGGAAGGAACAGAGAGTTGAGTTGAAAAGGACGATGTTTCTCTCTGTCTCCGCTGGTTTGTGACACACTCTCTCTCTCTCTCCACCTCATTTTCTCCCTCTCTCGGGAGCACGGAGAAGCAGATGAGCTCCTGCCCCTGTCGCTAGGTGATCCCCCAATGCTCCTGGGAGCGAAAAAATGACTCACTCACCAAGCAAAGATTGCAAGCTAAACACAGGAGGATGCATCAGAACAGGGCGCAGACTCCGCCTTAGGGAAGCCCGCAGCCTGCGGGAGCACAGCTGTGCAGACAGATGATTGCAAAGCAGCGCTGAGTCCCTCAGAGAAGAACACACAAGCGTGAGTCCTGAGGAGTAGCTCCAAGCCCAGCCCACGGCAGGCGGGGAGCAAGGATGCTCTCCCAGAATAAGCAATGCCTACTGAATCTCTGAGGTTAAGTAAGACTTCATGAGAAAGAAGCGCTGGTAAGGGAAAGAAATACCGTATGCAAAGATGCAAGTCCAGGAAGCAGTTCAGTGATTCTGGGGCTCCACATGACCCAGAACAGTGGGGAAGAGGGTTGAGGACAGGAGCAGCCTTGCAGGGGCTGGCTGCGGGGCTGAGTGCTGCTGGCTGACATAAGTCCCCTCACAGCCTTTAAAGAGGGACCATCTTCTGTCTACAGCAAAATCCCCAGGGAAGGGCTCTGATGGGCCCACTTTGGTTCACAGGCCCATCCCTGAGGCGGGGGAAGAAGTAGTGGTTTTCAAAACTTGGCTACATTTTATTTATTTATTTTGAGATGGAGTCTCACTCTGTCACCCAGGCTGGAGTGCAGTGGCACGATCTCAGCTCACTGTAACCTCCGCCTCCCAGGTTCGAGCAATTCTCGTGCCTCAGCCTCCCAAGTAGCTGAGACTACAGGCACCTGCCACCATGCCCAGCTAATTTTTGTATTTTAGTAGAGACCATGCCCGCTCAAAACTCCTGACCTGGCTAGGCGAGGTGGCTCACATCTGTAATCCCAGCACTTTGGGAGGCTGAGATGGGTGGATCACAAGGTCAGGAAATCGAGATCATCCTGGCTAACACAGTGAAACCCTCTCTCTACTAAAAATACAAAAAAAATTCGCAGGGCGCGGTGACAGATGCCTGTAGACCCAGCTACTCAGGAGGGTGAGGCAGGAGTATCACTTGAACCCGGGAGGTGGAGGTTGGAGTCAGCTGAGATCGCGCCACTGCACTCTAGCCTGGGTGAAAGAGCAACACTCTGTCTCAAAAAAAAAAAAAAAAAGGAAAAGAAAAGAGTTAAGGGCTGCTGTGATCAGGGGAAGGAAGGCTGGGCAAACAGAAACCAGCAGCAACAGATCCACTTCACCAGGAGCTCATGCTGGCATGGGCCAGCTGAGGCCGCTGCAGGCACGGAGCCAAGGAGACTGATAGGATGGCAAGGGGTCTGGCGTAGGCTTCCAGTTCCTCGATCCAGATTGAGATCCTACCAGGAGGGTCTTTGCAAAGCTCAGAACTTAGGTCACTCAAGAGGGGGCCTGGCCATCTCTTCCTGCCCAAGGGGGTGGCTGGGGTGCTACACGAAGCCCTGGCACAGGAGGTAGCCACTGTGAGCCCAAACCCAGCTCTACCCTCATGCAACCCCGTGCTGCCCTTCTCCTGGGGTCCTTAGTCTTCCTGCCCATAAATAAAGCTTTTCCAGCAGCAATAGCCTCTGACCTTTACTAGGTCTAGCCTGGTGGCCCAGCCCCATCCATCCACCCGGGGCAGATCCGTAACAAGTCCTGGAAAGGAGTCTGAGCACATCTCACTCCTGCTCTCCTGGGGAGTGGCCCAGACGAAATCTTAGATGAGGAAAAAGGGACGATTTGGAAAGACAAGAGAGTGAAGTAACCAAACGAATGTTTTGAGCAAAAATTCAAAATTCTGTGTAATTGGAAGGCAATATTTATACCAACCATGGACACAACAGCAATGATAGGTCAAGGAACACAGGCTTCCTTAACAGGGGTGAAAAAGGACACAATTTATAAACTGGCAGGCCTTAAATTTTGGCCACAAGGGCCTGGCAGAGCAGCTGTCACCAACCTGAGACTGCAGCGTTACCATGAGGCCAAGTCCTTACTGTGCCGGACACTGGTGTTCTGGGGTCCTGGGGTCTCTTGGCCTGGGCTTTTACGATCTCGCTGGGCTGAGAAAACAGATCCTCTTGCTGATAGCACCGGTGGTCAGGCTGGGGGCCAGCCATCAGCAGATGGCCAAGCTGACATTATTTGTTATTTAAATTAATTGTCAAGCGTCTCGTTTTAATTCACCTGAAGTGACCTCGCTTTGCAAATTGTAATTAGCCAGAGAGAGAGAGGGCACAAGAGCCCGGTACAGTCTTCCATCTATCTAACAAGACCTAACAAGGTCATCCGCGTGTGGGAATCAAGAGACGCAAATGGCTGCTTCGAGGGAACTCACGGAGAAAACAATTGCCTGGAGAGGAGTTTGTGCGTCTGAAAGGGTGGGCGTTGCGGGAGAGGATCTCCACGCCCAGCCTGTCCGCATTGTGAATGCTCATCACGTCTTCCTGCCTGGGCCTTCAGCTTTATTTTTGTGTGTTACTAAGTCTTGGGTTCAGAGGGAGATCCAGAACTCAGTGGCCCACACTGGTGACCAGTATGGGATCTCTCTCTGTGGGCACTGAGCCTTGGCATTGCAGATTCACTCTGTGAAGCTCTGGACCTAATTGGGGACCTAATGCATCCAAGTATGGCCTTTCTGTTCCTTTGAGAGGCACTATGCCTTCCAAGAAATCCGTTTGTCCCCCTTGGATGACACAGGATATGACCCCTCCTCCAGGAATCAAGCCCACTTGTTCCCTCGGGATTTGGTCATGTATTGATGCCCTGTTCAGCAACTACAGTCATGTGTCATATGACGTTTCAGTCGATGACAGACCGCATATACGACAGTGGTCCCGTCAGATGATAATACTGCATTTTTACCGTCCATTTTCTATGTTTAGACACACAAATCCTTACCATTGTGTTACAGTCACCTACAGTCTTCCACACAGTGCCACAAGTGCAGGTTAGTAGCCTACGACCCACAGGCTAGACCATGAAGCCTAGGTGGGTGGCAGCCTCTACCATCTAGGTTTGTGTGAGTACACTTTTATGACATTTGCACAAAATCGCCTAGCAACACACTTCTCAGAACGCATCCGCATTGTTAAGCGACACATGACTATACTTAAGAGCACGATCAACAAGCCAGGGTCTGGGCCGGGTGTGGGGATTCAGTAAGAAGCAAGACTGGCTTGGTCCTTCAGGACACAGACGGTTCAGGGGACAAGTACTTACAACTGCAATGAATGTTGTGAGTGGTAAGCACACAGTGGGGCAAAAGCGTGGACTGGAGGGAGTGATCGGGGGCCCAGACTCCCTAAGGAAAAGTGACTTGTAAGCCACACCCCCAAGATAAGGAGGAGGGGATGGAAGAGCCTCCTGGGCTCAGCTAGCGTTACCCTGAAGGCCTAGTCCTTACTGTGTTGGGCACTGAGACTGGCGTGTTAGAGGAACTGCTTTTCGCAGCTGAACTGTGGACTCAGCAGGGGAGAGGAAGTAGAAGAAATAGAGCCAGTTTTGGTAGGCCTCGTAGGTATGAGCCCTTTGGCTTCATTCTGAGGATAACAGGAGACCATGAAAGTATTTTGGAGGAATTGCCTTTTCCTGTTGGTTCCAGAGAGATCCTTTTGGTTCCATGATAGTGATGGATTGTAGGGAGTGGATGCAGGGGCAACGCCAGCATTGAGATTGGCTCCTTTTGGATACTCAATTGCTATTTCAGATTATTCAGCTACTTTTGAGTAGAATAAAAGAGCTGGGCCACAAAACATCAATTGTGAAAAGTGGAGAAGCATGACACAAATTAAGGAATTATTGGGTGAAATCTGGCTTGAGGGAAATAGATTAATCAGGAGGACACCTGGTGTAACAACCAACCTCAAAATTTTCAAAGGCAAAACACCATAAAAGTTTAGTTTTGCTCATACAACCATCCCCCAAGGGCGTTTCTGGTTATAAAGCTCTCTGGGATGGCTCTCCTCTAGGGAGGGACTTGGGGATCCAAGCTCCTTCTAGCTTGTGGTGCTGTGGGATTCTCTGCATCTGGCCAGCAGATGATGTAAGAATGTGGAGATTCACATGAGGAGGTTTTCACAGATCAGGCCTGGAAGCAGAATATGTCACCTCCATCCACATTCTATTGACCAGAACCTGATGACAGGCCTGCACCTCACTGCAAGGAGGCTGGGCAATGCAGGCTTCCTCTGAGCCCAAGAGGAAAAGGGAAATGGTTTCAGGGGAAATTAGCTTCTCTCTGCCACAGAGGAGCTGCCACTGGGAAACTCAGAGCCAGAGAGGAAAAGTCGCTTGCTGATGGTTACCCTTCAGGTTGGTGACAGCAAGGAGACCAGAATCTTACAATCCTGATCCTCAAATCCATCATTTTCTCCTTTTCTGTAGTGGGCATGCTTATCAATGTGGGGTGAGGTCATGCTGCTCTGAAGTGTCAGGACATAGAAAATCAGTCCAGCAAGCTTTTATGAGAGCCTGCTATTGCAACTGGTAGAAAGACAACAAATAGGCCAGACTCGGTGGCTCACTCCTGTAATCCCGACACTTTGGGAGGCTGAGGCGAGTGGATCATGAGGTCAGAAGATCGAGACCGTCCTGGCCAACATGGTGAAACCCTATCTCTAATAAAAATACAAAAATTAGCCAGGCGTGATGGTGCGCACTTGTAGTCCCAGCTACTCAGGAGGCTGAGGCAGGAGAATCACTTAAACCCAGGAGGTGGAGGTTGCAGTGAGCTGAGATCGCACCACTGCACTCCAGCCTGGGCAACAGAGCAAGACTCTGTCTCAAAAAAAAGAAAAAGAAATAAAGAAATAAGGAAGGAAGGAAGGAAGGAGAAAAGAAAAGAAAAGAGAAAAGAAAAGAAAGAAAGAAAATAAAGAAAAGAAACCACAAATATATGATTTTTTGCCTTCAAGTAGCTCACTGTTTCCCAGGCAAAGGGGAACATGTGCCAGGGGCATTCAGAGTAGAAAGGAAATGGTATCTGGTCCCTTAGGAGACAACTGTGAGCTGAGCCTCAAAGGGCAGGCAGGGTTTTTGTGTTTGTTTCAATTTTATTGTCTTTCTGGGGTTTTTTGTTATTGTTGCTTTTTTGTTTTTTTGTGCTTTTTCTGGTTTTCACGGAGGTGCCATTTGGGCTATAGGGCCCTGGCACAGTTAAGGACATTAAATATTTATCCACGACCCAGTGTGACCTCTCCTGGATGTCTATCTTAGAGATATCTCCTCTCGCATCCTGCGTCTTGCATCTCATAGGACAAAAAGAAGCCCCGCCATCCCTTGAGGCTACTCCAGCAGTGTAGTTTAGAGGATCAGGGACTCTGAGACCACCAGGGTGTCCATTGCTGAAGAAATGCATGAGAAGAATGTGGTGAATTCTCACCATGAAAAAACATTGTGCATGGTTATAAGCAACTATTACAGACTATTGAATATACTTTGGTGCTAAGAGAAGAAAGAAGAAGAAGAAGAAAAAAAAAAGACTGAGAGCTACAGCACGGAATTAGTCATGTTAATTAAAAGCATATATACACAGAATAGCACAACATGTTTCATAAGGATTCATGCATATTTAAGAACATATATCAAATATATTAGTGAAAATGCCCATGGGGGAAACGGGATGGTGGTGGGAATCAGGGATAAACGAGAAAGAAGTTAAAAAACAAAAAAGAAACCTAACACCACAAAAAAGGTTGTGTGCAGTTCAACAGTGAGAATGTGCCAGGAGCTGGGAGATGAGAACCTTTGCTCTCTGTAGCTGAGTCTGATAAAAACAGAAAGATGGCTGGGCCAGTGGCTCACGCCTGTAATTCCAGCACTTTGGGAGGCTGAGGCAGGCAGATCACCTGAGGTCAGGAGTTCAAGACCAGCCTGGCCAACATGGTGAAATCCTGTCTGCACTAAAAATACAAAAATTAGCTGGGTGTGGGGATGGGCGCCTGTAATCCCAGCTACTTGGGAGGCTGAAGCAGGATAATGGCTTGAACTCGGGAGGCAGAGGTTGCAGTGAGCCGAGATCACGCCACTGCACTCCAGCCTGGGCAACAGACTGAGACTTCCGTCTCAGGGGGAAAAAAAAAAAAAGAAAGAAAAGTGCAGTGGTTTCTCTGTGTTGTTTAAGTTTGTATATCTTGGATTTCAGGTACATCTCTTTTCTTTCAAGCACTTGGTCACCATTTGATGTTATCCCTCTGTGAACTCCCTAGTGATATTCTTTGACCATTTGTATTGAATGTCCTAGGGTTTGTACTGAATCTCCTGGGGTCGTATTGAATCTCCTGGAACTCCTATTGATTTGAAGGAGTTCTTTGTCTATTATAGACAATAAGCTTTTTCTGATTTAGACATTAAAAGTCTTCTCCCAGCTTGACATCTGTTTGCTTACTTGTCTTTGTTTTCCTCTGCTGAACAGAAATCCTAAATTTTGATGTAGTTGACTCTAACCATGTTTTGCCTTATTGTTTGTGCCTGTTCGGTCTTAGGAAGTCTTGTTCTACTCCCCAAGTCAAAAACCCATTCTTCCCAATTTTCTTCCATTCCCTTTAGAGTTTTAACTTTATCTCTTTAATCTGTCTGGATTATGAGATGTAAGGCAGGCTTTAGCTGTATTTTTCCCCCCTACTTTAGGCTTGTTTTTCAGATACTAAGGGATCTCTCCTTTCCTCATTGTCCTGTGGCACCCCCTTTTCCATAGACTGTTAGCAAGTTCCCGAGCATGTGGGAGCCTCACTCCAAGTGCTGTAGTCCGTACCACTGGCTGTTGGCTTTTTCTTTGCCCTTAACCACATTGTTTTTCTCTGGGGCTCTGCAGTGTGTCTTAATATGACACATTTGTGCTTTAAAAAATCTAAATGGGGCCGGGCGCGGTGGTTCACACCTGTAATCCCAGCACTTTGGGAGGCTGAGGCGGCCAGATCACCTGAGGTCAGGAGTTCGAGACCAGCCTGGCCAACACGGAGAAACCCCGTCTCTACTAAAAATACAAAATTAGCCAGGCATGGTGGGGCATGCCTGTAATCTCAGCTACTCGGGAGGCTGAGGCAGGAGAATCGCCTGAACCCAGGAGGCAGAGGTTGTGGTGAACCAAGATCGTGCCATTGCACTGCACTCCAGCATGGGCAACAAGAGCAAAACTCTGTCTAAAAAAAAAAAAAGTCTAAACAGGGAAAGGGCAACCCAAGGTAGTAGAGTACCACACATAAGCCAAGACCTGGAAACCTCTTCCCCCAACTCTTTACTTAACCAGCTCCTTCTTACCTTGAGTCCTTGACCTGAACGTCCCCTCCCGAGAGAAGCTGGACCTGCTTGCCTTATATAAAATGCCCTCATCACTCCCTATCGTAGTCCTGTACTCTCCTGCATATGCAACACACACACTTTGTAATTTAACATGCAGCTGCTTATTGATGGTCTGTTTTCTTCACCAATCAGCAAACTCTCCAAGGGCAGAAAGTCATTTTGTCTTCCTGCCCAGCACACCCGCATGGCCACACCGAGAGTTAGTTTACGCTCTAGGTTAAGCACATCACATGTGTTGGCTCATTAATCTCCCATCCCAGCTCTACGAGATGGGTCCTATTATTCTCTCCATTTTATAGATGGGGAAACTGTGACACAGAGAGGTTTAGCAAATTGCCTAACACCACACAGCTGGAAAGTAGATGAGCTTGGATTTGACCCCAAACAGTCTGGCTGGGGAGTTCATGTTCATATCCGCTTGCTATACCACCTCTCCATACCACATTCATAGGGTGCACAGTAACTGAATGAAAGAATGAACAAATGCAGGGAAGAACGGGAAGGTGGACCGGATGATTCCAACAGCATTAGCAAACACATTTGGGTGCAGCTTCCATTTCTAAGTTGTTATGCTCTAAAAAGAGTTATTTTTCCTCTAAGATGATGATTTTAATAAATTATAGAAAATTCTTTGGCTATTGCTTTTTACGTTATGACCTGAGTGGAGCACAGGAGAGTGATGAATGACTTTTTAAATTTCTTCACATTGGGTTAAGGAACTCTCCAAGATAAGACCTCATGTAGAATGTATAATTAATTATTATTCACACTTAATACAGTTAGATAATGTGAACACATACTTTCCATTAATTTATGTGGCTGATTCCTCATCATTTTCCCATAGGTATATTTCACTGATTTCTCGAGTTATTAAAAATTAAAATTCATATTAGGGAGTTACAGGAGCCTGGTGTCCCTATGCCTATTTTTAGTCTAAAGTCACAGCTGGGTGGGAGCTTAACGCAACTGCTTCCTTTGGACAATTATTTTGTTGTTGTTGTTGAGATGGGGGTCTTACTATGTGGCTCAGGCAGGTCTCAAAGTCCTGGCCTCAAGCAATCCTCCTGCCTTGGCTTCCCAAAGCCCTGAGATTATAGGTGCCAACACCGTGCCTGGCCTTATTTATTTATTTATTGACAATTCTGAATTAAAGTGTGTGGATGCATTTACTCTTTTATTTGTTAATTCCTCAAAGGTTGACCAGTGACAGTTGATTGGTGACAATCCTGGGCCCACATGCTTGAAGGGCTATAGGGAAGACCAGCAGGTGTCTGTTCCCAGTGAGCCCAGTGCCTGCTGGGGAAGGTGGACAACGACCAGCTGCTGAGTGCTACCCAGGAGGCTGGGGACGAAGGGTACCTGGCCTAGACTGGGGAGGGGGCAGGAGAAACTGACATCCGAGCTGACCTTTGGAGGGACAGTGGGAGTTAGACAGATGGAGAAGGGAGGGAAAGGCATTCCAGGAGCAGAAACAGCATGTGCAAAGCATAGGAGGCAAGAAAGGCATGGAAGCTTCTAGAAGGCCAAATACTTCAAGGGGGGAAGCACAAACATAGGGCAGTGGGAGTGCAAGCTGGAGAGGGGCAGGGGGCATCATAAAGTGCTGAAGAAAAAGAGAGAGGATAGTACTTTCCAGAAACCTCCATACAGGAATCTAAACACTTAGGGTGATCACAGATCCTTGAAGCTCATAGAGACCAACTCACCCATTATAAAGGTGAGAAAACTGAGGCCCACCTGCTTTAAAAACAAAAACAAAAAACCTTCATACCAAATGAATTCATCCCTGCCAAGGTCTCTGGGGCTAATACTCTCCATATGGCAGGGGCATTTACATTCCAGTTCCTGAGCACTACTCAGAAGGGACTTTCAAGAGGCATGACATTGCAGACAGGAGTCCAACACTTCCCGCTGCTCATGCCACCAGGAAGCTCTGCAGGTGGAATTATTCAGATCAGAGAACTGCAGGTGCCCTCCTGGTTACAACACAACCAGAGCCACTCCTGATTCGCATATTCTGCATAACTTTGCATAAAGCATTGACAAGTCTCAGAGCCTATAAAAATAAAACTAATTAGAGTAGTGTCTTGCCCTAGTATTCAGACTTTGCTTCTAAGAGGAGGGGAAGGGTCATCTTTGTCCTCTCTACTGCCCACTTGAATACAGCTCTTGGGGCTGGTGAGGGAGAGAAAGAGCCAAGGACAGTACTGACTTGGAGTCAGGCTGGGTTCTAATCTTAGCATTTCTGTTTCCTATGTGTGCAACCTTGAGAAAACCATGTCACTCACTGAAATCAATAAGGGGCCACCAACCCTATATATACAAAGGAGTGAGTAGAGGCAAATGCACTCGTATGTCCAGCATGCCTGCCACAATGTCCAACACATATTCAACATTCAGCAAATATTTAGATATGTGGGTCTGATCCAGGTGCAGCAAAATTTCCCACCTAATAATCAATGCCAGAAAATTTTAATCTCATTTCTGAACGAATTTCTTGCCTATACCTCCCAGAAAGGAAATGACCCATATCCCTAAAACCAAAGGGAAATCCCAGGTCCCGAGAAAATCACCATTGACTGTGGAGTTTGTGAAATCAGAACATAAAATCCAACCTAGTGAGAAAACTGAAGCCCGGAACGGGAAAGTAAAAATCAAGGGCTGGAACCCAGGTTTCTCAACTTCCTGCTGGAGTTCCCACAACTGCCCCCCGTAGACCTGGATTGAGGACATTTTTTCTTTTTTCTTTTTTCTTTTTTTTTCCTGTTTTGGCAGTCCTTGGGATTCCAACCCCACACAGATAAATCTGGCTAGAGATTCCAAAGATCAATGCTGCTTTCGATACTCTCTCCCTGCGGCAAGCTCACGACATATTTTTTCACAAGTAATAATTAGCGACAGAAATATCTGACCTACTTACAACTCCACAAATACACACACTTGGCTGCCTGCACATCAGCTCCAAGGCCGTCAGAAGGAGCCTGTTTGGGAATAGCTTTTTTTAAGGCGGTTGGATGACACTTCTGCGGTGGGCAGTTTGGGATGCTAATTTCTACCCACCTTACCTTTCAAGACTGGCACTGCCCCTCTGTGCCCTGCCTCCTCGCCATCGAGGTGGCTTTTGAGGCCCTGAAGCTGGTGATTATTTTTACATTCAGTTCCCACAAGCAGAGGGGGCACTGAGTCGTCGTTGGAAAGACAGATTATGCATAGATCTTTTCCGATTTTTCAAAGCCACTTAGGTGACTTTTTTTTTTCTTTTTTTTTTTAATGCTATACAAAAAAGGATAGTCTGGTGAATGTCCAGTTGTATAGTGTTAGTTCTGCCCTTGCATTTTGTAAACCCAGCCCTTCAACGTTCGGTCCGAGTTTCCTACTCATCTCCCCTGTATATCTTTACCTCGTCCCAGGAGAACACTCCACCTTTTCCCTTGCCCTCAAATGCTTTCCTAGAGTTTAAAATGTTCTTAACAAAATTAAACTGTGCAGGATCTGTGGTCCTGGGACGGGGCAGGGACAGGCCAGTGCTGGAAGACCTCAGTCATATGGCCAGAACATTCTGGAGCTGCCCTGTGGGAGGCTGTGGTCCCTTCCAACTGCCTCTCCCAGAACCCCAGCACCACCAACTGTTGGGATTTAGCCTTCAAGCGACACCCGCTGTACTGCTACCTGCTAGTGAGGCATGGTGCAGGCTGGTGACAGTAGCGAGGGCACCTTAGTTGAGTTCCGTAAGTGTTTATGGGGTACCTGCTATTGAGCCTGGAGACGCGGTGAATAAGACCTGTCCTGTCCTTTCCAGTGCAGTTTATGGCTTTGGGCTGCCTTAAGCTGCCAGCGAAAGAAACCCAAGCTACCAGGGCTTTAAATATCCCTGAAACTAAATAGATTAAGGAAATGTGTAGTGAATGACCGGAGGGGAGAATATGGCACAGGATGGGAGACGGGAGGGGACTTCCTCCAGCCAGCGGACATCAGAGAAGGGTTCGTGGGAGACACGCACCTGCACCCTATCTTATTAGTGTTTTCCAGGTGGGGATGGGGTCAGAGGGAAAGGCCACTGCAGCCCAAGGGAGCAGCTTGTGCAAAGGCAGAAAGGTCAGTGGAGAACGTGGAGCGTTTGGGAAGCTGCATGAAAGTCAAAGGCAGTGTGGAAACTGAGGTTGGAGTGGGAGATATGATGAGACTGGAAGGAACTTTGGAGAACGGAGAAAGGATTCAGACTCTAACATTAGGGCAAAGGGGAATCAGTCAATTGCTTTAAGAAAGGAGTCACATGATTCAGTTTGGACTTTATAGGTTCCTAGTGACAAGCACCATCTGGATGAGAAAAAAAATAGGAAGATTCTTCACAACTCTCCCACTCCCCATTCCCCAACCCAGGGCCCATGCCAGCCAGGACACTGGTATCAGGGCCCATGCCAGCCAGGACACTGGTAGCTGTCCTTCTCTAACCTTCCAAAGGTACACGAAAGTTAAAGAATGAGCCCGGGTGCGGTGGCTTATGCCTGTAATCCCAGCACTTTGGGAGGCCAAGATGGGTGGATCACCTGAGATCAGGAGTTCGAGACCATCCTGGTCGACATGGCAAAACCCCGTCTCTACTGAAATTACAAAAATTAGCCGGGCATGGTGGTGCATGCCTATAGTCCCAGCTACTCAGGAGGCTGAGGCAGGAGTGGCTTGAACCTGGGAGGCAGAAGTTGCAGTGAGCCAAGATCGTGCCACTGCACTCCAGCCTGGGCAATGGAGCGAGACGCTGTCTTAAAAAAAAAAAAAAAAAGGTGAAGAATGAGAACACTGGCAACAATGCAGCACTTTTGGGAGGTCAAGTCCTAGTGGGGCAGGAGGAGGAGGAGGCAGGAGAAGGTTGCTGTGGCAGTGCCTCCGAAGGCACAGTTCTGCCATCCTACATCAATCGACATACATGGCAACCTGCACAGCTCTCTCTGTGGGTGTGGGGTTGCCTGTCTGCTTTGCACTTTTTTAAAAACTAAACAGATCATGTTTACTGCGATTTTATATTTGCTAATGTTTTAGAAAAGATATATGCTGGCGTTTTGTGACTAATGAAGACCTGTAAGCATTTCAGTGGCATTCTCTAGTTGTTACGATGTTGTGCACGTTCCCCAGTTTGAGATGAGAAGTTAGTTTGCCTTCCTTCTTTTCTTCTTGAACTTTATTGATATCACTGAGGCTTGGGTATCCAGGCTATAATTGTTACATTATTGGCCTTTTGTCATATAACTACCCTTATAATTATACATTTGGATTTTTTTGTATTCTGTTGTTGCCAGATTTATAATAATTTAAAATTCTGTCTGTTTTAACTAAAATTGGTGTTGTTGCCCATTCTTTTTTGTTTTGCTTTGTTTTTGTTTTTGTTTTTTTAAGATGGAGTTTTGCTCTTGTTGCCCAGGCTGGAGTGCGATGGTGGGATCTCAACTCACTGCAACCTCTGCCCACAGGTTCAAGCGATTCTCCTGCCTCAGCCTCCGGAGTAGTGGGGATCACAGGCATGCACCACCAAGCCAGGCTAATGTTTTTGTGTTTTTAATAGCGGTGGGGTTGCTCCATGTTGGTCAGGCTGGTCTCGAAGTCCTGACCTCGGGTCATCCACCTGCCCCAGCATCCCAAAGTGCTAGGATTACAGGCATGAGCTACCGCGCCCAGCCACCAGTTCTTTTTATATCATGATTTCTTCATACCCGTGCTCTTAATTTTGTTTCATCCCTCAATAGGTTGGAGTACTTCCTCAAGTAATTTTTTTAAAAAGAGGTACAGAGGTAGTATATTTTCTGAGCCATTGCATGTCTGAGAATAAATTTCTTTTGCTTTCTTAAATGCAAGTTGGCTAGGTCTAGAATTCTTGGCTTACAATATTTTCAAACTTCTTAGATGCTTTGCCGTGGTCTGATAATGGCTGTGGAGTGAAGTAGTTTGGAAAAGCACAGATTAAAGTCCTAGACTGCCTATGGCCAAATAACAGCTCCGTCATCTGCTGTGTGACATTGGGCAGATTACTTAACTTCTCTGTGTCTCAGCTTGATCTGTTAGCGGAGATGACAATGACAGGACCTATCTCATAGGAGGACAGAACGAGCGAATGTGTGTACAGCACTTAGTTCATGCCTGGGACATAGTAAGCCCGATGTGCGTGTTCACCCCTATCAGTTGACCATTTAGGATTGCTCTCCATCCCTTCCTCCCCACATCCTTTGTATATAGCTGCCTTTTCTGCCTGGATAATTTTTAGGACTTTTCCTTTTGCTTTCTAATTTGAAAATTTTGCCACCACGTTGCCTGGAATGTAGAGAGTCCTTCTGATCTGCACACACAGTTCCTTTTTTAGCTCAGAAGAGTTTCTTGGTATTGCCTCTTTGACTACAATGTTTGTTTCTCTTGTTCTGAAATCTCATTCATGAACACCATTTTTTCATTCACTGGTCATCTCTTCTTTCTTCCCTATTTCTTCAAAATGATCCTATTATCAATCATCATTTTAATGTATTTTTTCCTCTGCACTCTTCCTCCAAATCACCAATTCAATGATCTGAGGTATCAGTTAGGTCTGCTGTGATGACCACCAGGGTGGCCATTGTGCTTTTCTGTTTTCCTTGCAACCTGTCCTTGTCTCTCTCACCTACCTCCTTTTCCATCTCATCTTGTTGCTTTCTGCAGGCTTTCTACCTTCTTCTGCTCTACTGAGGATGGCTGAAATGACCTGTGGTGGGTCATTTTGGAGGTTTGCTCACCCACCGTTTCCCTTGTACTACAATTGTTTCATCCACAGCATCCATGTTGGTTTTTTCCTTCCTAATTCATCTGCACATGAGGCCAGATGATGGATCAGCTCTCTCTCCATTGACTGGTGATCTCCTCCAGCCCTTCAGTGGGAGGGGAAGTTGATGTTTGCAAATAGCAGTCAAATTTCCAATTGCTAGCAAATTTCCATGTAGTAAAACTCTGATCTTCTGTGACTTCCTCCTACCTCCATCATCTACGTCTCTGTATTTTGAGTGAGGTTGCCATGCACGTTGGACCAAGGTTGGGCAGAAGTTCCTTGTGAAAGCACTTTGGGCTTCTGTCTCCGTGCCCCCATGTCAGTTGCCTCCAAGACCCTGGCAAATGCAAGCATGACATCTAAAGAGGCTGCCCCTCCTCCCCACTCAGCCTCCTCCTTATGGTAGGAGACCCCAGAGCTTCGGTGACATCCATTTACATTGGTAAAACAAATAGTCACATAACATGAGCAGAGAAACACCATCTTTCCTTTAATCCCCTGCAGGGCCAGCGGTTTGCTAATTCTGCTTCTCTTAGGCATAGGGTACAATGTGCCTACCCCTGCTGGCACATGCATTCAGGGTGTGGCTGCCTGCCACCTCCCAATTCTTCCCTTGGCACCAGCCTGGGGAAAGCCATAACACCAAGGGGCTCAGAACTGATGCCCTGGTCACCTGCTCCTTCAAGGTGGCTCAGATCAGTGTGATGCCATCTTTCTAAATCCATCCCTACAGAAGAGGTCCTCTATTTATGGTACTGGAGTCACCTGTGACAAGGATTCTTGGCTTGCCCAAACTTTAGTCAGACTCCTGAACCTTCTCCTAGGCCCATCGGTGCACTTCCTTACGAAGTCCAGTTTTAGCAAAAGAGCCCTGCTAAGTCAGTGTAGCAGCAACCCCCATCCTTGACATCTGATCATCCTCCATATCTGATCAGGTTCCTCACCCACCACCATCCCCCAGAGGATGTCTCATCTCCCTGGCCTGCCTTCAACCGCAATCCCCAGAATCCCGTTAGGTAGGTTTAACCAGAATCCCCCTCACCCTGAAGGTTTCATCTTAGTAATTTTCCACCCACTGACCCCACCCTGCCCCTCGGCTATAAGTCCCACCTGCCCATGCTGTCTTCAGAGTTGAGTCCAATCTCTCCCCCTGTTGCAATGATCCCTATACCTATATCAAGGGTCCTAAGTAAAGTCTTTGTTACCATGCTTTTAACAAGTGTCACTGAAGCGTTCTTCCTTTAACCCCTGCATGAGAACCGCCTGAATCCTGGAGCCCATCCTGAAATGCTCCAAGTCACAACCTCTGGTGGGTCTGCCCAGAAGTCTACATTTTAAACAATCCCTCTCTAATTTTAATGCCATATCAAGTTTGAGAACTATCCCCTAATAGGGTCTTGAAGCTCTATTTTTGGCACAACCCACATCCCTTGATGGAAAAAGATTTTGCTCCTAGTCTGAAGCATAGTTCTCACATTGGTCCATTCGTTGGTGTTAGACTCTCCGTGTTTATCTAAGGGGGATGATTTGGGGGGAGCAGAGGCGGAAGCAGTAACCTTGGGAGCAAAGCATGGGTCATGGCCCAGGCTTTTTTTCTGCCTCTATATCCTCAGGAGACTTTTCCCTGGTAAAATTGTGCAGATACTGTGGCTTGTGTACGGCTCACAGCTCAGGCACAAACAGCGGAGTTCATTAATTCTCATTTCCAGGCACGCCATCATCATCAATCCAGGCAGGCCCCCTCCACACTTTGTTTTATTGAATTCTCTCAGTGCCCCACCCTGCCCCCACCACTTCCTACCAGCACCAGCTCTAGGAGGATGACCAATGGGAGAGATTGCTCAGGCCTGAGGGGTTTCCTGGGACATTGGACTTTCAGAGCTCAAACTGAGGAAGTCCAGTGAGGAAATCCTCCCTCACTCTCACCCCCTCCTTCTTTCCCTTCCTCTCTCCTTTCCTCCCTCCCATATTCGTGGGGCACCCGTCTGTGCTGGAGATGAGCACGGTCAGGGCTCTTCCCTCAAGGAGCTCACTGGGCCGTGGGGCACTGGGGAGTGGAGCGCTCCAGGCAGAGGAGTCAGCCCTGAGAAGGCCTGGAGGTATTGGGCGCAGCAGAGTTGGACAGACAGAATTAATGGGGTAGTGGAGAGGTCAGGCCTGCATCCTACTCCAGGCCCCACTCATTACCCACAGCACCTAGCAAAGCCATCCACTTGTTCTAGGGCAGGGCACAAGGCTCAGGGATGACTACATGTTTCCCAGGAGCCCTGTGGATTGGGCCCGGGAGCTTAGAGCTGGGACAAGAACCAGGGAAAGGCTTCAGTCACTGACTGGTGTCATCTGGGAAGTGGCCACAAGGTGGTAGCAGAGGATCAGTGGCATCACCTGGCTGCAGCCCCAGAGCTCTGATGATCTGACTGTGGCTGCGGCCATAGATAGCTGAGCCAGTCTCTGTGCTAGATCCTGGGACAACATGGTCACAACCCTGATGAATGGAGAGGGTCAGAGTCAAGTCAGAAATGCGTGTATGTGGGCATGTGTGTAAGTATACGTATGTCCATGCATGTTGTGGTGTATGCATATGCACGCCTGTATGTTGTGTGTGTGTGTGCAATGTGTATGTGTGTAGGCATACATGTGTGGACATGGCATACACACTGCTCAGATGGGTGCGCTTACATGTGCACACCTATCTACACATATGCACGCCTTGTGTGCACACGTGTTGTGCATATGAGTGTGAGCATTTGTGTATGTGTTGTGCATACGTATGTGTGCATGGGTCTGTATATATATGGGCATATGTGTGTGCATATGATTCATGCCCATGTGTAGATGTGTGTGTGTGTGTGTGTGTGTGTTGGCTTCCCCATCCCGAGCCTTCCAAGGGTCTGTCTCAGGGATGACAGATGACTGAGGTTCCCAGGAAACCAAGATGACGGACACTAAAGCTGCAGCTGAAGATTGTTCAGGACTCCGCCAAGCAGTCGCCCACAGCCGAAAACTATGGGTGGAAAGCCTGCCAAGTGCTAAGCCACCTGTGCGCTAAGCCGAGCGCAGGGAAATGTACAGCGTGTGGAAGGTGTTGCAACCACCAGCAATACACTATTTCTGGTGGTCAGGGAAGACCTTTGTGTGAAGTGACCTTTGAGCAGACACAGGAAGGAAGTGAGGGCTCTAGGCAGGTGGATGTGGAGGGAGAGGGTCCAGGCGCTTCTGGGGTGGGGTTGTGTTTGGGGCAATCAAGCAGCAGCAAGGGGTGGGTGAGTGAGTAGGGAGTTGGAGAAATTAAAGTTGGGGGTGGGGGCATGTGATTCTGAAGCCCACCTGGGTCCCGGCTGCCTTTGGCTTCATCTCCGCCCCCTGGCTGCTCCTCCCCTCCCACCTGGACACCTGCAACAGCTCCCAAGCCTGGGGAAGAAGCCCAGAAGCTTCGGGTCCTGATGCAGCCTCATTTTTCCTCCTTCCAAGTCTTGGCGCCACCCTCTCCCCTGCCCCAGCCATTCCCTTGTCTTCTGCTCCTCCCCCTGAATTGGACATCTGAATCCCACTCAACCTTCCCGGCCCACCTCACCCCTCACCTCCTCCAAGAAGCCTTTCCTGCCTTCTGAGCCTCTCACTTCACAGCCCAGGGTGGGTTGGTTCTGTCCCCATGGCCAGTCCATCAGGACTCCCGAGGATAGAGGCCCTCCACAGCACTCTCTCCTCCCCATCCGAGGCCCTCCACAGCACTCTCTCCTCCCCATCCTTTCCAACTCATGGGACAGGAAGCTACACAGTCATCTTGGATGATCTGAGGGGAGGGGACTGTCCAGGATGGTCTACTTGGCTGGGCTGGGAGGAGAGTAGCACACTGGGTTTGTGGCCACCATCCCCGAGGCCCTGGATGTCAAAACTTCTAAATTTTGTCTTCCAGTGTTAAAGGGCAGGCTCTGGAACCACACTGCCTGAATTGAGTCCCAGCTCCACCACTGAGCACTGAGTGATCTTGGGAAAGTTACTAGCCTCTCTGTGCTTTATTTCCCCATGTGCAAAACAAGGATAATAGTAGGGCTGTTGTAGTGTATATGTAAAAAAGCACTGAGTTCAGCAGCACATGGCAGAGCTACGACTTACAGAATTATTAGCTACAGTTGTTACTACTAGGTTCAAATCTAGCTGCATCTCTGTGATCTTGGACAAGTCAGTTAACATCTGGACCACCAAAGCCCAGCCACTGTCCCCTGGCATCTCAAGTGTGCTTGTCCACGCGCACACACACACAATGGATTTTGTTTTGTTTTGTTTTGTTTGAGACAGGGTCTCGCTCTGTCGCCCAGGCTGGAGTGCAGTGGCGCGATCTTGGCTCATTGCAACCTCCACTTCCCAGGTTCAAGTGATTCTCCGGCCTCAACCTCCCGAGTCGCTGGGACTACAGGCATGTGCCACCACACTTGGCTGATTTTTGTATTTTTAGTAGAGATGGGGTTTCACCACATTGGCAAGGCTGGTCTCAAACTCCTAACCTCAAGTGATCTGCCCACCTCGGCCTCCCGAAGTGTTGGAATTACAGACATGAGCCACCGCGCCCAGCCAATACAAAATGTTTGTTCACTTGTTTACTGTCTGCCTTCCCTATTGCAGACCTGAACGTAAGCTCCATGAGGCAGAGCATTGGTGCCGTTCATCAGTGAAGCACCAGCTCCCAACAAAGTGTCTGGCAAATGATAGGTGCTCAATCATTATTTGATAAACAAATGAACACACGTGGACTTTCTTCATTTGTCAAACAGGGGATGATCATTCCTGTCTCACAAGGCTGCTGTTGGAAATGAATGAGACCACAACACATGAAAGCCATTCAATTTTCCTCTACGAGGGGGAGAAGCATCTGGGGATGACTATCTTGGAAGTGGACGCCAGGAGGCAGCAAAGGGCCAAGTCACACTTAATCCTTGGGAGGATTTCCAACCCACCAGCAAGCAGGCAGAGGGAGCAGAAAAGAGAGGAGGGGGTCCCTCTTGCAGCTCCTGCCATGTGCCAGGGAGCTGTAGGCTCTCGCGGAGCAGATTTATGCACCTCACTCGTTCCTTCAGCAAGCCTTAATTGGGTCACAGAGAGGTAAACAGATTCTCACTCTCGTGGAGCTCTGAGCCTAGCAAGGAGACAGCCTCTGGACACACAATCAGAGGAAGGTGTGCGCTGAAGGCAGCAGGCCTTCAAGTGTCCTTGAGCACAATGACCCTGTGTTTTAGGCTGAGATGTGATAGCTGAGCAAGAGTTAACCAGTGAAGAGGAAGGGAGATGTGAGAGCTTCAGACAGACGGAAGAGCCTGTGCAAAGGCCCCAAGGCAGGGAAAGGCAAGTCCATTTCATCTTCGGCCCAGAGACAAAAAGTGACTCTCCAAGATGACACATTGAGAAGCAGAGCTCAGCTTTCTTGCTCCCCCTCCAGGCTCCGTCCCTCATCCCTAGTTTCCCTTCCAACAAGCTTCATCTCTGCTGTAGCAGCAGCTGGGCCGGAGGCAGAGGAATTTTGGCCCTGACACAGCCTGACCCAACTTCCCCAGAATATGAGCTCATAAGAGATTTTAATTTTGATGTCTAGACTAAGACAAAGACCAAACGTCATAGGGCGAATGAGGCTGATAAGAGCCTATATTTGGGGGAAACGAGGCAGCCTTCTCTGTTTTCATGTTTCAGAGTGGCCCTTGGCCAGGGCAAGGGGGCTGCGGAGGCCAGCGGAGCTAAGCATGGAGGCTTCTAACAGAGTGAGCGCATTGGCTGGGACTCAGAGACGGTTGGAAAGTTGCAGTTAAGACTGACCCTCATCTAGATGAGCATTCCAAGGAGGCTTAGCCTGGGACAGGGCAACCCTGTTTTATCAGTGGGAATAGATAAGGTTATACTGGAAACAAAACAACTGCTAAATCCAAGAGGCTTAAAACCATAAAGATATATTTCTCACTCATGCAGAGTCAACTTCATGCTGGCTGGGCGTGGCCCCTGGGTACCAGCCCAGGAGGAGAGCAAGGGAAAAATTGGAGCATCTGTAATTGAATGCTTCCACCCAGCGGCCACAGCCAGGTGCGTCCATGTCCAAGGTCAGGATGGTGGCTTGGTGCTGTCATCCCCTGTGCTGGAGAAGGAAGAGGCCCGGGAACATAGAGCAAGCATGGGTGTCCATCTCCCCACCGCAGCACGAACAGAGATACCTGGGGAGCCACAGTGGGAGCCAGATCTCATTTAGCCAGTTGTCCCAAAAAGACAAGGCCTTGGGCTGGGCAACCTACCTCGAACAGTTGTGTCATTCATGAGCAATTACCCTCTGCCCCGTGCTCCGGGGGTGTTAGGACATTTAATCCTCCCAGCAACCCCGTTAGGCAGGTACTGATGTTCTCTCCCATTTTCCAGATGAGAAAACTGAGGCATAGAAAGGTTAGACAATCTGGCTGAGTCCACCCAGCATGTAAATGCCAGAGTGAGACATCACACCAGGCGTCCCATCTGCGAACCTGCGCCCCTAGTCACCAAACAGGTGTTGAGAAAGATTGGGATACCCCACAAAGAAAGGCCTGGGGGCCAGGGCAGGGAAGCCGGGGTGGGTGTAGGATACAGAGGGCTACTGACACAAGTGCTTGCAGCTTTCCGGGGAGAAAAAGAGAGGGGAAAGAGGGGTTTTATGAGGAGCAGCTTCTGTGGTAAGCAAAGCTTTGAGTGGAGGTTGGGGAAGGAGGATTGTTAGGACTTTTTTTGCCACAGGATGCAAGTCCTGACTTTGTATTGTAGATTTCAGCAGAGATTTATGGCTTTTCCATTCCTTTTCCTTTTACAATTTTTCTTTTTTCTTTTCTTTTTTTTTTTTTTTGAGACAGAGTCTTGCACTGTCACCCAGGCTAAAGTGCAGTGGCATGATCTCAGCTCATTGCAACCTTCGCCTCCCAGGTTCAAGCAGTTCTCCTGACTCAGCCTCCTGAGTAGCTGGGATTAAAGGCACGTACCACGCTGCCTGGCTAATTTTTTTTTTTTTTTTTTTTTTGTATTTTTAGTAGAAATGGGGTTTCACCATGTTGGCCAAGCTGGTCTCGAACTCCTGACCTCGTGATCCACCCGTCTTGGCCTCCTTGCTGGCATTACAGGCGTGAGCTACCATGCCCAGCCTATTTGCATTTTTTGGTGTTTTTTTGTTTTTTTTTTCTAATTTGGAAGGTTTTCTAACACATAGAATAGTTGAAAGAATACCCCTATCTGAGATTCACCATTAACATCTGACTGTATCCCCTTCATCAAGCTCTCTCTCTCTATTTCTCTTCTTCCTCCCCCTCTTTTGCCAAACCATCCAAAATTAAGTTGCAGACATCATGATACTCCACCCCCAAATACCTCTCTATCTCTCAGGACCAAGGTCATCCTCCTACGTAATCTCACACCAGTGCCACACCAGGGATAATCAGCGTTGGGCAACGTCACCCAACACAAAGTCCACACTCGCATTCCACCATTGCTCCATAACATGCTGCTGTTTATTTTTCCAATCCGGGATCCTGTCAAGTGTCATGCGCGGCATTCGGCTGGTGTGTACCCCCCGACTCTGCTCCTCATGACACTAAATCTTCTGAACAATCCAGGCCACATGTCCTGCAGAATAGCCCACGATTCCCAGGCTAGCTTCAGGCAGAACTTTTCCAGCAAGGGCCACACATCCTGCCAGCCCACAGCACATGGACACAGCCCAGCCTGACTGCTTTGGGGAGGTGCTGGCTGCCCGGTCCTGCCATCCTCAATGCACACCCCCCTCTGCAGTGAATACAAAATCTCTGGAGTGATACTTCAAAATCTTGTTCCCCAGCCACTTGTATTCCATGGTCTCTTCACATGCACTGATGATACTCACCTGAATCACTTATCACATTAGAGGTTATGAATGTTGATTTTCTAATTTTTTTAAAGACTGGGTCTGGCTCTGTTGTCTAGGCTGGAGTGCAGTGGCACAATTATAGCTCACTGCAGCCTCAAATTCCTAGGCTCAAGTCGTCCTGCCTCAGCCTCCCGAGGAACTGGGACTACAGGCATGAGCCACCACACCCAGCTAATTTTTAAACTTTTTTTTACAGATGGGGTCTTGCTATATTGTCCAACATGAGATGGTGTCTTGCTATATAGTCTCCAACTCCTGGCCTCCAGTGATCCTCCCACCTCGGCCTCCCAATAATTATTTACACAGATAACAAGAGGAAGCCTGGTTCTTTTGATGCAGAACTATCTGAGACTTGTCTCCGGCCCCTCACTGCCTTCCAGGTCACCCTGATGGCAGGTGGTAGGAGGATGGGCAGGCCATCATGGTAGAGGAGGCTGGTGCCAGGCCCAGTTCCATCACTAACTGCCTGTGGGGCCCAAGTTGGTCTCAGAACCAGCAGCACTGACTCACCTGGGAGATTGTTGGAAACCCAGGCCTCCGAGTAGGAATCTCCATCCCAATGACTCCAGGGGACCTGTGTGCAAGTGAACAGAGTCTGGCAAGAGATGGCCCAAGGAACCCCATAAGCCTCTCTGAGCTTGAGCCTTTCAAGGTTGAGACCATGAGTCAAACAGGCTCAGGCCCATGTTTTTCAGAAAAGCAGATTCTAATACCCGCCTACACAAGAAGGTGATGAAGGTTATGATGACAACAGCAACAACAACTGCCATTTCTAAGGAAGGAAAACGAGCTTGGACATTTCACCAAGGTTTCTGAATAGTATGTTTGTAATCAATAAGAAGGGTAGAATTTGTAGAGGAGGGGGACTGGGGGTCATTAATCAGAAATGTGATGGGTTGGGTCGACCTGTTCCATCACAGGGCCACACGGACAGTCTTTCTAAAGTTTCTGCACTGCAGAAAGAGAATAGCCCACGCCAGGGGCTGGGCAGGAGGGAGCAGGGACAGAGGGGATGGGAGGGAACAGGAGGCGGGGTGCGTGATAGAGCACAGTGAGGCAAAAGCCTGCAACTGCCTTGAGTGTCCTTAGCCTCATGTGTTCGCTTCCAAATTCATGTCAAATTCTCCTGTTTCATAATAAATCCATGTTTATTTCAATATTTTTAAATGGTTTTAAACTGCCATGAGGAGAACATCAGTTTCCTACCCTATTCATCCCACGGCTTTGTCCCTCCCCAAAGCAGCCCTGGGCCCCAGGGATTTGTGAAGTTTCCAGCAGAGAGCGACCCAGCAGAGAGGGACCTGCCCACAGCTGCAGGAGGCCTTGGGGTGTGGATAGGCGTTCACAGCTGCAGAGAGACAAGGAGGCTCCGATTTGTCCAGAATCTCAACTGGGTGAGATGCTTCTGCTCCACACAGTCCTCACCTGTGTCCAGTGCTTTCATCTGCAAGGCTTTTACTCCAAACTCCCCTCCCATCAGGTTTTATACAAGCTCCATGGGCCCCGCTGGCCAGGCATCATGACCATCCCATTCTACAGATGAAAGCGGCTGAGGCACAGAGCAGCACAGCAGTTCATCTGAGAGTGCATGTCAAGTGACTCAGGTGTTCTAACTTTCGGACCAGTGAGTCTTCCTGCTGGCCTGGCCCGGAAGTCTCACCCCTTCCCCCATGCAGAGGGAGGCATCTTCCAGTAGGACAAGCAGGATGTGGTGCGCTTGCCCGGCAGTGTTGCCAGGGGTGGAGGAGAAAGGTTCTGTCTGCCTACTCCAGGGTAATCAGAGCCTCAGGAAAGGAGGCTGTTCCGCATCAGGGGTCAAGTGAGAGGAAGGGGAGACTGGGAGAGCCATAAGTTCTCAAATCCAGGCAGCCCCAGGCTCGCCCATTTTCAGGGCCTGTGGCCACCCCAGGCTGGGGAGCAGAATGTGCACAGTTTGGGGGTCGGGGAACAGGAGTGACCTTGAAGAGGCGTCAGGTTTCAACCCCGGGCGAGGATGTTTTCTCGCAGTCACTGGGATGAGACAGGTTGCCTGAGCAAATAGTAAGCTTCCTGTCCAAGAACTATGCAAGCAGAGGCTGGCTGACCTCACCCTCCAACAGGCATACTACAGGCAACTGGCAGGTCATGTGTCGCTTCCATCCTCAGGACCCCATTCCAATAGGTGAAGCAAGTCTCAACGCTTTGGCCCTTGCCCTCACTTTTGGTTTCACCATGAGGGGTGGTGGAGGATCCCACTGAAGGCCATGTCTGCTGTCTCCATGTGGTCTGGCAGAGGACATCAAGTCTCCTGGAGAGGAGATGACCACAGAACTAGGAATCAGGAAACCCTTCCAACCCCACAGCATTGATCCACGGATGCTGTGTGTCTGAGCAAGTCACTTCACCTCTCTGAGCTGTCCATTCCCTTCTAGGCAGTGAGAATATTGCTCCTCCCACCTCAAAGGGCTGATTTTGGACACTCTCAAGAAATGGATGAGGGACCAGATTTTCAAAGTGCACTCTTGCTATCCCAGAAGACATTAGGATACTATTATCCCCATTTTGCAGACGGAAGAAACGGAAGCCCAGAGAGGGGAAGCAGCTTGTCGAATGTCACAAAGCATGTCAGAGGCAGATTTCAGACTTGAACTCGGGGCTCCCAATCTCCGTTCAGAGCTGTCTCTCTCAAAAGACCCCACGAGCAGGATCACTGGGGAAAGGCAGGGTCCCCTCCCTTCCTGAACTTGTCAGTTTTCACAGTAACTGGTGAGGGAGCCCTTTGTCCTGCAGTAGGACTTAGCCTGACTGAACAGGAGGACACTGGCTCTCTCTCCCCTTCCTGGAGTGCAGGGGATTCCCTTCCAGAAAACCCTCATGGCTCTGCCACCCACACCCAGGCTAGACAAGAAAGATGCCCACACGTACCTTGCCCTAGGAAGGCTGGGGACCCCTCCCAGGTCCGCCCCAATTGTCACTCTAATTGGAATAGCATGTCCACGTTTACAAAATGCTAGGTGACCTTGTGCAAGTCCTTCCCCCCTCACTGGGCCTCAGTTTCCCTATCCATAAGCTGTATCAGAGGTTGGGTGTCAATCTCTCACCACCGTTAGCTCAGAACGAGCTCTGGCATATGCAACAAAAATGGAAGCTTTGTTTCTTTCTTAAACCGAACACATTAAAATATTCTGGTCCGAGGGAGCCTCGTGTGAGTCCAGTCCCCATGCGGCTCTCACATTCACAGCATCCTCCCCAAGCCCGAGGGCTCCAGATGGAAAGGCTTTTCTGGGCAGCGGGCCAGGCACATCTGCTTCCACTCAGCGCCCTCAACCGGCCGCTCTGCCAAGGCCTTGGCCCACAGCCTCTCAGGCCTTGGGGGCCTGGAGAGAGCGCCGGGTCCCATTATGGGGAGACAAAGGCCCCTGGCAGGACAACACTTGTAGCTTGCACATGGCTCTCTCGGCCCTGCAACAGCAGCCAGGCCTGCTCCCAGCCCAGACACCAGGAGGCCAGCCAGGGCAGATGCTCAGTGACTCAGGGGGCACAAAGAGAGGCCATGAGTGTTTTACACAGACGCAGGTCCTACAGGGCTGAGGGGCAGGGAGGGAAGGGCAGCCACTCAGAGGTGTGGCTGCTGGAGGGAAGGCTGAGGGGCAGCCCAGGCCTAGTGGTGGAGGAAGGTGTTGGCTTCGGCGTCAGACCTGAGTTCGAATCCTCACTGTGCCACCTCCTAGTGGTGCAACCTCAGGCACACCCTTCGCCGTGTCTGGTTTCTCATCTGGAAAACGGGATGATGATATTACCAAGTCTCACAATCACTGTGAGAATTACATAGGTCCAGGCATGCGAAATGTCTTACACGTAGTGATGCCAAGCCAAGAGTAGTTGCTGTGGTTATTGTTATTATGATTACTACCGTAGATATTAGTGTTGGGGAGAATGAAGGAGGTCTTGGTTTTATAACCTGCTCCCAATACATTGCCCCAAACAGCAAGCAGACAGGTTTCTAGATGCCATTACAGCCACAACACAGAGGGACAGAGAAGTCCTATGGGGACTGGGCAGGTGGAAACAGCTGGGAGGTAGAGGCGGGGCCCTGAGGCCTGTCCTGTCCATATCCTACCGTGTAGCCCCAATCCACCTTGACCACACAGAGGTTCAGGACCCGCAGGCTCTGACCTGAGTTCTGAGACTCTGGAGGTCTTCACTCAGCGGCATGGTTATAAAATCTATTTTAAGAGTGAAGGACAATGGAGCAAGCACTGTGGGTCTCCTGGGACAGAATGGCCTGACCCTCTCTACCAGAGCAGTGCGACTTCCCAGCAAGGGCACGGCCACCAGGTCAACAAGCTTTCAGCCAGTCTTGAGAACCTCATTTCTAATGGCAAGGGCAGCCTCAGGGTCTAGGGTTCCTCTGGGGACAGGGGACAGGCTGATGTGGTAGCTGCTTTCTATAAGGCTGCACTTCTGGGATGTGGCACTTCAGGAGAGGGCACTGACCACTCCTGGGCACACTATCATTCTTTCCCCCAGGAATCTGGCTGTGATGGGTTATTAGTTGATGCAGAAATATTTGCTGAACACTTACTTTGCATTCTGGGACAAATGCGGTCCAAGCAGAGCAGAGCTGTGGCTGAGAAAAACCGGAACAACTGTTGCCCTCAGAATGGTCAGGGAGGGCTCCTTCAAGGAGGCATCAGTGCATGAGAAGGCACGAGGTAGAAAGAAGGGGGCAGAGAGAAATATACCCCAATTTTTCTCCTTTGTCTGTGTCCAGATCTTTTGCTCAGTAATCTTATAGCTGGTTCTTATCACTAAAGAGGCAGAGTCTAGCACCAGGCACAGTGGCTCATGCCTGTAATCCCAGCACTTTGGGAGTATGAGATAGGAGAATCACTTGAGCCCAGGAGTTCGAGACCAGCCTGGACAACATAGAGAGACCCCATCTCTATAAAAATATTAAAAAAAAATTAGTCAGGCATAGTGACAAACGCCTGTAGTCCCAGCTACTCAGGAGGCTGAGACAGGAGGGTTGCTTGAGCCCAGGAGGGCAAGGATAAGGTGAGCCATGATTACACCACTGCACTCCAGCCTGGGCAACAGAGCAGGACCCTGTCTCAAAAAAAAAAAAAAAAAAAAAAAAAAAAAAAGAGGCAGAGTCTATTTCCCCACCCTTTACTCTGGCCTTGGCCATGTGGTTTTCTTTGGCAGTAGGATGTTAGGAAATGACCCACACAGAGGCTGAAAACATGCGTCGGAATTCTGCCTTTTCCCTTGGACCCCTGCCTTCACCCCAGCAGGCCTGCTAGGGAGAAGGAAAGGCACATGGAAGAGAAGCCTGGTTGTCTAAGCCACCCCAGCCAAGACCAGCCAGACCAACCAACTGTCCATCAACCACCAGCACGTGAGGGAGCCCAGCCAAGATCCAGATCCACAGAACCACCTGCTTCATCCACAGCTGCCTGCAAATGCTTGAGTGAACCAACCAAGACCAACTGAGACCAACCAGCACCACCAGATCTGCGGAGCTGCCCAGCCCACCCACTGCCTCCCAAGAAACCACGAATGGTTGTTGTTCCAAGTCACTAGATTTTGGAGTGTTTTGTTACCTGGCAGTTAACTGAGACTGATAACTGATACAGGCAGAGGGCATTCCAGGCAGTGGGAACAGCAATTGCTCAGAGATAAGAAAGAGCTGGGTGAGTTGAGAGAAACTGAAAAGAAGGCCAGCATAACTGGAATGCAGTGAAGGACCAGGAGGGAGAGAGAAAATGAGATTCCAGAGGTGAACGGGAGTCAGATCACGCAGAGCCTTGAAGGCCATTGAAAGGGCTTGGACACTTTTTAAGTACAGTGAAAGCCAGCGGTAGGTTTTAAGAACATAGTGGAGCTGGGCAGCAGGAGGCAGGGGCCAGGGCGGGGAAACCAGTACAGGCATTTGATGCAATTGACTTTAAACCTCCCTCTGGTCACCCTGGGGGGATGGATTAGAAGTGCCAGGAGTGGAAATGGAAAGACCAGTTATGGTCTTGCAAAACAGGTCTCAGGCACTGTTCACACCAACCCTGCAAAGTGTACATATGGGGAAACTGAGGCTGAAGGAAGGGGAGGAAATTGCCCATGGTCATACAGTGAATCCCATGGCAAGGGTATTGGGACCCTGGGCTCCTGATTTCTAGTCCAGAATTTTCTCTCCTGTTCCCCTTGGGCTTTAGCAAGGAGTCAGAGGAAAGAGGTTCACCCCCACCCACACCCCTATCCCGAAGCTCATACACTACGCCTCTGATGCTGCCTGCCATCTCTCCATCCAGCCGCCTCTCTGCCCATTTCCAACACTGGATGAAATTGCTTCTTTCCCACCCTATCCTCAGTCCCCTCAGACTTTCATCTCCGGTGCTCAGGGCTGACTTGGGTTTAACTGTGATTCTTTCTGTCTTAAACAGCTTCCTAACCATTCACTGCAAGGCACCCTCCACCCAGCTGCCAGAGGGATCCTTCTGGTTCTGCTCCAGAATTCTCCATGCCTGCTACCGCCTTCAGAATAAAGTCCAACCTCCCTAGCCTGGCATTCAAGTACCTCCACGATTGGGCCACGTCTCCAGCTTGAAGAGCATGAACTCTGTAGTTGGATTGTCTGGGATTCAAACCCCACTCTCTTTGTGGGACAGGAAGACATCTCCTAGACTCTCTGAGCCTCTACTTCCTTGAAGCTAACATGGGTACAGCAATAGGACTCATCTTGCCCAGTCATGGTAAGAACTGACTCACCTGCCTGCCGGTACCTGGCTGATAACCAGGGCTCAGTGAATGACTGCCCTGTTGCCGCTGCCCTCTTTGGCGGGCTGAGTTCTCATGAAACTGCACTCTGTGGGGGGTCCCTTCAGTCACCAGCATTCCTGTTTTGTTTCCGTTTCCACCATCGTGAAGGTGAGAGTCAGGAACATTTGATCCTAGAGAGCAGCAGTCCCCAACCTTTTTGACACCGGGGACCAGTTTTGTGGAAGACAGTTTTTCCACAGACAGGAGATGGAGATGGGGATGGGGAGGGACAGTTTCCGGATGAAACTGTTCCACCTCAGATCATCAGGCATTAGTTAGATTCCCTTAAGGAGCCTGTAGCCTAGATCCCTCGCATGCACAGTTCACAATAGGGTTTGCAATCCTATGAGCATCTAACGTCTCTGCTGATGTGACAGGAGGCGGGGCCCCGGCAGTAATGCTCACTCACCTGCAGCTCACCTCCTGCTGTGCCGCCCGGTTCCTAACAGGCCACTGGTTCCTAACAGGCCACAGACTGGTACTAGGGGTTAGGGACCCCTGCTATAGAGGACAAGAAGTTTAGATTTCCCAGGTTCATGAGTCTCAGAGTTTGTGAATATTTTATCTGTGCACACGCATGGTAACCTCCTTGAGAACCAGACCCACATCTAGTGGGGATGTGACCTGTTCACTCACCCAAGCAGTGGGCCTCGAAACCAGGCCTGCCTCCAAGCCCTCCCAGCTCACTGGCTAGGCCACCTTTCTCCATAAGATCATTCCATGGGTCTCATGGCCCTTTCCTGCCCTGGGGAGTCAGATGGAACCACCTTATCCACCCGGCAACTTAAGCAGATCCTGGAGTTAATTGAGAAATCCTTTGAATGATCTTCTCAAACACGCAGAGTACTGTACTATCTTCTAAAGGCTTTTTACATGAGTAGTTATCCCTGCTCTGTACCTACTCAGTTTGCAAGAGATCTGAGGGAGTGGCTGTCTACACTGTAACCCCAAAGACTGAAGCCCTCTGGCTCTACCTTCTGATTAACAACCTGATTAAGAAGGCCATTCAAAGTATTCTCAGTTAACTGAGGGATCTGCTTCAAGATGATTTTATGATCCCGCTTCTCTTCATTAAAAAAAAAAAAAAAAAAAAAAAACCCTAATGAATCTCTGCTTTCTCAAGTACCCTATTACATCTTAATCATCTGATTTTTCTTGTAATATAACAATCTCGTTTCTGTAAGAAGAACACATTAAAAAATGATTTAAATAATCAGTAAGGATATCAGCAGTGCTATCAACCAACTGAACTTAATTGACATTTAAGGAACGCTCCACCCAACAACAGCAGAATACACATTATCCAAGCACACGGCGAGCATTCACTAAGACAGATCACATGCTGGACCATAAGAAAGTCTCAACAAATTTTAAAAGATTGAAATCATGCAGAGTATGACCTCTGGCTACAACAGAATTAAACTGAAAATCAGTAACAGAAAGATATTTTGAAAATTTCTAAATATTTGGAAATTAAAGTCATTATAAATAACACATGGGTCAAATAAGAAATCACAAGGCAAATAAGAAACATTTTGAACCAAATAAAAATGAAAACACTGTATATTAAAATGAGTGGGATGTAGCTAACAGAGTGCCTAAAGGGAACTGTATAGCTTTAAATGTTTATATTAGAAAAAAGAGAGGGTTAAAATCAATAATGTAAGCTTCCACCTGAAGAAGCTTAAAAAAGAAGAGCAAATAAACCCAAAAGAAGGAGAAGGGAGGAATTATTAGTGAATAGAAATCAAAGAACTAGAAGGAGAGAAAACAAACGGAGTAAATCAATAAAACCAAAAGATGGAAAAAATAATAAATCTCTAACCAGACTGATCAAGGAAAAAAAAAGAATGAAGACACAATAACCAATATCAGGAACTCAAAAGGTACATCAACATAGATCCTAGCAGGATAATAAGGGGATTTTACAAATAGCTTTTTCCCCAAAAATTTGACAACTCAAGTGAAATGGAAAAATTTCTTGAAAGACAGAAATTACCAAAACTTAACTCGAAAACAAATAGAAAATCTGAATACTTCTATATCTATTAAGGAATTGGATTTGTAATTAAAAGTTGCAAACAAAACAAATTCCAGACTTAGATAGCTTAATGATAAATTCTATCAGACATTTAAGGAAAAATAACACGAATATTATACAAACTCTTTCAAATAACATAGAATTTTCCAACTCATTTTGGAAGGTCAGCATTCCCATGACACCAAAAGTAGACAGAGACAATGCAAGAAAAAGAAGGAAGGAAGGAAAGAAGGGAGGGAGAGAAGAAGGAACTACAAAACAATGTTCCTCATAACCAGAGAGGCAAAAATCTTTATATTTTAGCAAAGTGAATCCAGCAATGTATAAAATGACTGACTACATTTATCCCAGGAACACAAAATTGGTTTAACATTTGAAAATCAATTAATATTAATCACAATATTGGATAGAATAAATGAGAAAAGCCATATGATTATTTCAATAAATTCAGGGGAAAAAAATGACAGAATTCAACCATCATGCATGATTTGAAACTCTCAGCAAGCTTGAAATAGAAGGCAATTCTTCAATTTGACAAAGAGTATCTTAAAAATCTCAGGGTAAAAATCATATTTAATGGGAAAATTTCTTTCTCACTAAAACTGGGAACAAGTCAAAATATCCATTCTCACCACTTAGATTCTATACCATACGAGAGGCACTAACCAATGCAATAAAGCATGAAACAGAAATAAAATACACAATCCTAATAAAATACATACATGTGGGATGAGATGGAGTAAAACAATATTTTAAAATGAAAACACAAGCCCCATAATTGTATACATAGAAAATCCTAAGGAATCTAATAAAAAGCCACTAGAACTAATGAGTGAGTTTAGCACAGTTCCAAGATATAAAGTCAATGTTCAAAAATGAATTGTATTTCTATGTACTGACAATGTACACTTAAATATTGAATTTACAAAATACCATTTACAGATGTGTCCAAAAGATGTGATATATATATAATGATATATTTAACAAAATATATGTAATACCTCTAGGAGAAAAACTATAAAACATTACTGAGTGATATTAAGGAACACCCAAAGAAATGGAGAGATATTATATTCTTGGATTGAAAGCCTCAATATTGTTAAAATTGATCTATATATTCTCCCCCAAATTGATCTACAGATTCAATGCAATCCCAATCAACATGTAGCAGTCTTTTTTTTTTTTTTTTTTTTTTTTTTTTTTTTTTGTAGAAAGTGGCCAGATGATTATAAAATGTATATGGAAAACCAAAAGATCTAGAATAAAATAAGTTGAAAAAGAAGAACAAATTTAAAGGACTTAAACTACCTGATTTCAAGCCAATTATAAATCTATAGTACTTAACGCAATGTGCTACCAGCAAAAGGATTGACATAAAGATCAATGGAACAGATTAGAGAGACCTGAAATAGACCCAAGCATATACAGTCAATTGATTTTCACAAAAGTGCCAAGATAATTGAATGGGGGAAAGATGGACTTTTCAACCAATGGTGCTAGAACAACTAGATATCAATATGGAAATAAAATGAACCCGACCTTCACTTCCTATTACACACAAAAATTAATGTCAATAGATCATAGAACTAGACATAAAAAGCCAAAATTATTAAATTTATAGAAGAAAATATAGGAGAAATCTTTTTGACCTTGGATTAGGCAAAGATTTCTTTAGATCTGACACAAAATTCACTAACCATAAAACGAAAAAATTATATAAGTTGAACTTCATCAAAATCCAAAGCACTGCTCTTTGAAAATGTTATAAAATGAAAAGGCAAGCTACCAACATACAAGATTCTGAGAAAGGATTTGTATCCAGAATATATAAACAACTCCCTCAACTCAGTAACAATAAGAAAATACCATTTTTAACATATTTGAACAAACACTTTACCAGAAAAGTATACAAATAGACAATAAGCACGTAAGATGCTTGACGTCATTTGTCATTAGAGTCATTAGGCAAATACAAACAAAAATGACAGTGAGATGGCAGTACACACACACACCAGAATGGCTATAATTAACACCACTGACAATATAAAGTGCAGACAGGATGCAGGGCAACTGGAATTCCCATATGTTGCTGGTAAGGATGTAAAATGATACTTTGAGAATAGATGGACATTTGCTTTGAAAGTTAAGCATTCGTTTACCACATATCCAGCAATTCCACTCCTAAGCATTTACCATAGAGCAGCCATGTCCAACTGTTTGAATGCAAGGACTTTTTTGCTTATCTGTGGTGGTGGATATCATGAAAATTATGCATGGACTTTTTTTTACTTTTAAGCTCATCAGCTATCATTAGTATTAGTGTACTTTATGTGTGGCCCAAGACAATTATTCTTCTTTCAATGTGGCCCAGAGAAGCCAAAAGGTTGGACACCCCTGACCTAGAACAATAAAAACACATGTTCACATAAAGACTTGTCCACAAATGCTCATAGTAGCTTTATTCAAAATACAGTACTCTCGAACTGGAAATAATTCAATGTCAATGAAACAGTGACTGTATAAGCAAACTGTGATATATCCATACAATGTACTGCACAATCAAAGAAGTGAGCTACTGATATACACATGAATGAATCTCAGAAACACTGTACTGACTAAAAGAAGCCAGATAAAAAATATCCTTGGCTGTATGATGCCACTCGTATGAAACTCCGTAAAAGGCAAATCTAGTCTATTGTGACAGAAAGCTGATCCATGTGGACCGAGGCCAGGGGTGGGAGGTATTGACAGTGTGGGTTATGAGAGAATTTTTAGAGGTGATGACAATGTTCTATATTTTGATCATGGTGGTGGTTACATAGACGTATAAGTTTGTCAAAACACATTAAAACATGCATTCAAATGGATACATTTTATTGCCTGTAAAACCATATCTCATTAAGATTGCTTTCTAAAAAGTAAACAAAATGTTTGTGGAAGGCAAGCAAGACTGTAGAATTGTTTAATCCTATAGCATTTGCTAAAGACCTACAACGTGTCCAGTTCCTGGGAAAAACACATCATGGGAAAGATAAATATAGGCCCTGCTTTCAAGAAGCTTGCAGCAGAGTCGCTGCTGTGGAGGTTGGTACCATAGAAGGTTAAATAGAGTCCTGTCCTCTATGGAAGTTGGTTCTAAGGTCAGCACTAGGGCCGGGCGTGGTGGCTCATGCCTGTAACCCCAACTTTGGGAGACCAAGGTGGGCAGATCACTTGAGGGTAGGAGTTCAAGACCAGCCTGGCTAACATAGCAAAAAAACGTGTCTACTAAAAATACAAAAATTAGCCATGCATGGTGGTGCACTCTTGTAATCCCAGCTACTCGGGAGGCTGAGACACAAAAATCACTTAAACTTGGGAGGCGGAGGTTGTAGTGAGCCACTACACTACAGCCGGAGTGACAGAGTGAGACTCTGTCTTAAATAAATAAAGTCAGCATAAAAGGAGAACACTGGGCACCATTAAAATTATTCCTGAAAATTCTTTATGGAATTTCACCATGTTGAAGTCCAACATTCTATAACATCTCTCACTATGTCCATCACAGCCAGTTTTTCCTCAGCACGGATCTGACTACAGTTTCTTTGGTTGAATGAAAGATGGTTGGCTTACTGGGGCCTTGTTACGAACACATGTGCACACACCCACAGACATTTGTGGGGGTTTTTCTTTTTTTTTTTTTTTTTTGAGACGGAGTCTTGCTCTGTCTCCAAGCTGGAGTGCAGTGGCATGATCTCAGCTCACTGCAACCTCCGCCTTCCAGGTTCAAGAGATTCTCCTGTCTCAGCCTCCTGAGTAGCTAGAACCACAGGCACGCGCCATCATGTCCATCTAATTTTTGTATTTTTAGTTGAGACGGGGTTTTACCATGTTGGCCAGGATGGTCTCAATCTCTTGACCTCGTGATCCACCTGCCTCTGCCTCTCAAAGTGCTGGGATTACAGGCATGAGCCACCGCGCCAGGCCTTTTTTCTCTCTTTTTTTTTTTTTGAGACAGGGTCTCACTGTGTCGCCCAGGCTGGAGTGCAGTGGTACAATCTCAGCTCACTGCAACCTTGACTACCCAGGCTCAAGCAGTCCTCCTGCCTCAGTCCCCCAAGCAACTGGGACTACAGGCACCCACCATCACACCCAGCTAATCTTTCGTATTTTGATAGAGACAGTGTTTTGCCACGTTCCCAGGCTGATCTCAAACTCCTGAGGTCAAACAGTCCTCCTGCTTCAGCCTCCCAAAGTGCTGGGATTACAGGTGCGAGCCACGGTGCCCGGCAACACATGTGGTTTTAAACACTAGATCCACACTCAGTCTGGAAAGATGGCACCTGGGAACTAACACCTCCAGGAAGAATAGAAGAATGACAGACTCCAGTCTCCAATCTCGCGCTCACTCCAGGCCATACATTCCTTGGGTGGAGTGGAGGGCGGAACCATCCACAGCATTGACCATGTTCAAATTCTCTCTTATTCTCATTCTCTCACTCTCACTCTCTGAAACCTTACAGATGATTGTAGACTGTGTCCTCCACACCATTGAGCAAGGAAGACAGGCCTTGGGGAAGCAGAAATGAAGTGATGCCACTGTCCCAGCCCTGGGTGTGCTTACTGTGGCAAAGCTATCGTAAGTTGTGATGTTGGTGCAAGAATGAACCCACCATCCAATGAGACAGAATCCAGAAGCTGACTCAGGCATACCCCAGCAGGGCTGGGGATGCTGGAGCCAAATGCAATCAGAGTTGATTTATGACAACTGTCATGTGGTGGGGAAAGGATAGTGTTTCAACAAATGATGCTGAGTACGGATGGAGGCAGACACATAAATATCCATGATCCAGGGCTAAGTACTGCAAAGGATGAAGGCAGACAGTTCAGGGATGAAGAGAGGGCTGTGTGTGTGTGCATGCGTGTGTGTGTGTGTGTGTGTGTGTGTGTGTGTCAGTAGAACCTGAAAGATACATTCTAAAACGTATATGGAAACTCAAAGGGCCAAGACACTCTTAAAGAAGAATAACAAGATAGAAGACTTGCCCTACCAGCTGTTAAGACTTAGCATAGTACAGGGTATCGTAAATTAAAGCTACCGTAAGAGTGATGTTGGTGCAAGAATGAACACGCCGTCCAATGAGACAGAATCCAGAAGCAGACCCAGGCATAGATGGACACACGATTTATGACAATGGTGATGTGGTGGGGAAAGGACAGTGCTTCAACAAATGATGCTGAGTCTATCAGATATCCATATGGCAGGGGAAAAAATGAACCTTGCCCCCTACCACACACCACAAAAAAAAAACCCACTGCAGATCTGAATATAAAAAGTAACCATAAAGCTTTTAAAAGATATTACGAACTTGAGGTAGGAAAGGATTTCTTAAAAAGCCGTAAGCATAAAGGAAAAATTTGCTGCATTTATTACATTACATTTTTATATGTCTGATCACCAGAAAGTGCAATCAAGAAAGTGAAAAGGCATCATTGGGTGCAGTGGCTCACACCTGTCATCCCAACACTTTGAGAGGACAAGGCGGGAGGATGGCTTGAGCCCAGGAGTTTGAGACCAACCTGGGCAACACAGGGTGACCCCATCTCTATAATAATAAGAAAAATTAGCTGGGTATGGTGGCATGTGCTGTAGTCCCAGCTACTTGAGAGGCTGATAGGGGAGGATCGCTTGAACCTGGAACCTGGGAGTCTGAGTCCACTAACCTAGGCAACATACCAAGATTCTATCTCTAAAAAATTTAATAAAAATAAATAAATAAATAGAAAGGACTTTTAATGGGTAAAATCAAACTCTGTGGTTTAGGAATGCCTATGTAGATGCAAATCTATAAAATAAAGCAAAATATGATCAAAAATCAACTAACTCTAGTAGAGAGAGAAAGGTGCACTGGGGGTTCTAGTTGCTGATAATGTTCTATATCTTGACCCGGGTGTTAGTTAGGTAGGTGTTGGCTTTAAAATTATTTGTTAAACTATACACATATATTTACACCCTTTTCTCTCTATATGAAATATTTGAAAATAAAAATATCATAAAATATAACAAGAAAGAAAATGCTGGGAGATGTGCAGTTGAGAGAGAAACTATATGTGACCGAGGAAATCAAGGAAGACTTCATGGAAGAGGGAGTTCCTCCCTGCATACTAAGAGTCCTCCACATGCTAGACCCTGGGATGACAAAGGTAACCAAATACACACTCCCTGCCCCCAAGGAATTTACATTTCAGGAAGGGAGACAGGCAGGAATCAAATAAACATGCCGTAAATGCTTAAATTGCAGACCAAAGTAATGGCCATATTGGTCTGTTCTTACAGTGCTATAAAGAAATACCTGAGACTGGGTAATTTATAAAGAAAAGAGGTTTAATTGGCTCATGGTTCCATAGGAACCATGGAATGCTATGTATACTATGTAGGAAGCACAGCAGCAGCTGCTTCTGGGGAGGCCTCAGGAAACTTACAATCATGGCGGAAGGTGAAGGGGGAGCCAGGACCTCACACGGGCAAGGCAGGAGGAATAGGGAGTGGGGAGGTGCCTCACACTTTTAAATGACCATATCTCAGGAGAACGAACTCCCTATCACGAGAACAGCACCAAGGGGGAATTCTGCCTTCATAAGCCAATCACCTCCCACCAGGCCCCACCTCCAACATTGGGGATTATAATTCAACATGCGATTTGGGTGGGGACACAGACCCAAATCATACCAGTGGCCTTGCAGGTAAAGTTCATGGGCCCTCACTCTGAATATGCTGGAGATGCCGAATGAGCTGAGATTTGACGGGTGGGCATGGGTTGCTCAGCATGGTGAGTGAGGGGGGCAGAGGGGGCAGCACCCAGTAGAGGTCCTCAGGAGGGCAGGAGCTTGTCTGTGTCCCCTCAACCCACAACTGCTGAAAGGTCACGTGGCCACGTGCAGAGAACCAGTGAGGGAGTAGTATGAGATGAGCAGCATGGAGAGGTGGGAGAGGATATTTGAACTGGGTTTTGAAGGGTGGATAGGAGTTCAACAGACAGAAATTATGAAATCCTTGAGGGCTTGGAATTCTGTGTCTTGCTCACCTATGTCTCCTATGTAGTCGTGCTCAGTAAATACTGTTTCTCCTGGAAAGTGAAAAGCCAGAGAATAGAAGAATGGAGAGGTTATAAAACGGAGGCCACTGGTCTTGACCTCAGGGGAATGGAGTGCAACTCGGGGAGAGAGTTTCCTTAGCATCCTGGGCTCTGTCTTCTCTGTCAGCAGCTTTAGTGGTCCAGTGAAGTCACCAACAGAGGGAGGTGGCAGCTGGAAAGGACGTCTCCAAGAGACAAGCCATCTGCTTCTGGAAGCAGCTGACAATGTTGCCCTACCCGCCACCACGACCACGAGGCTGGCTTGTACCATCTCTGCCACACCCCTAACCCAAACCCCAGGGTCCCATGAGGGTGACAGCAGCAGGGCTGGGGATGGTGGAGCCAGACGCAATCAGAGTGGGCAGCCACGGCTGCGGTGGCTTCGGAATCTGGTTGTTAGTGGGCGGCTGAGGGAGCCGTGCTGTCTCCCCTGTGTTTACTTGGCTCCATTGAGGGACTGGAAATTCGATCTCTGTGGGGACCAGGCCCTGGTTAGCCCCTGCCTGGAGTCCAGTGGAGTCTTAGCCTCTCAGAGCTGCTCAGAGGCCATCCTGTTATCTGGGGAAACTGAGGCCAGGGAGTAAGTGGAGAAGGGACTCTCCCAGTCATAAACTGAGTGATAACAGCCACCATTTAGGGGGCACTTCTGATGTGCCAAGCGCTGGGACATGCTTTCTATATAATATCCCTGCAAGGAAAGTACTATTATTCTTGTTTGGAAACTGGTACTCAGAGAGGGCAAGTAATTTGCCCAAAGTCACACTGAGCTGGAACCAGATTGGCATCCAGATCTGCCTGATTGTCAGTGTCTCTAATCAGCCTGCAATCCTGCCCGCAAGGGCAGTGTTCAGCATGTGGCTGGGGCTCCTCAAAGATCTCCGACCACAGTGAACCACCCCCTCTATAGCTGATCCTGGAGTTGGGGACCTCTCTTCTCACCTGGCCTGCCCACCTTCTCACAAGGAGGCTTCACACCTAGTGCCCTCCCTAAGCCCACCTTTCTTGAGCTCCTGCAGCTCTGTCTGGCGCTCCCACTGCCTCTATTTACTTATTTATGCTTCTTTCTTTTTTTTCAGGCGTGGGATTCAAACCCACGTTTCCACGGGAGACTGCATCCACTGCCTTTATGTCCCTAGAATGGGTCTGGGACTTTGAGCTCCCAATGGCAGGAATTCCTTCTCCAAACTGGCCATAGAAAGTGTATAACTATGAGAATGGCGTCTGTCCTGTTGTTCTGGATCCACAGCCCCCGACCACCACCATGCAGCACAGCTCCTGACACAGAGAAGGAATGAGAAAGGGCCCCAGCCTGGGCACCTGGCACGGGTGTCTGTGGCACAGCAGAGAAAGCTAGATCTGCTGCGAATGGCTGTGTGACCCTGGGGGCAAGGGATGCGACCTCTCTGAGCCCACAGCCCCTCTACTGATACTGACTTTTCACCGCACACTCCACGATTTCATGCAGGCAAAGGACTTGGCCCTCAGTGTGTGCTCAAGTTTAATGTCCTGGATTTGAACTTTGACTTTTTTTTTCCTTTTGTTTTGCATTTTTACTCTAGTTTTCAGATTCTTCCAGCAATGTACTACAAATTTCTGGGGTAAAGGAACCATGTGCCCCTGCCAAGATGCCCAGTGCAGTACCAGCAAGATGGCCAATGCCTAGAGCTCCCTTGTTGATCTGAAACCTCCCCTTTTCCTTACTTCTCCCTCTTTGTTTAGAGTTTGTAGACTTCTCTAAGCTTTGTTAAACCTGTTTACAACTTCAGGCCAAATCCCTCTCAGCATAAAAGGATCCAAGTGACTATTTAATCTGGTTGAACTAAGTGTCTAACTGTAATCCCTCTTGTAATTTGAGCCCATTTTCTCACATTCGGTCAGAAGTATGGAAGCAGCTGTTCTTTCTCCTCTGGGAATCCTGTGTCCTAAGCAGGGAGAAAGCACCCACGCACTGCAACCCAGGAATCTCCCTCGTACCTTTCCTATAGGAAATTCCTGCACAGCATTGCTTTCCTCTCTTTGATGCAGCCTTGCTTCTTTGGGCCAGTCCCTCACCCACCAGGCCTTTTAGGGAAATGCTTTGAGCTTTCCCAGCTTGGGGAATTCCAAGGAACTCAAATCAGACTTCCACGACCCTCCCCACTGCACAGGAAGGAACCTAGCCAAGGCCCCTTCTTGGATAGATGGGGAGCGAGAAGGTCATCCAGTGTGTTGGTGGCACAGCAGATTCCTGACTCACTGTCTGCTGCTCCCAGGCAGCCGGGCCCACCTGTGGGGCCCTCGCTCCCCCTGTCTCCTGAGGCAGGGTCCCCTCCAGCCAGTCTCAGAGAACAGAGGGTCAGGCTTTCTTGCATAAAGAATGTCAGGTATCCGGTGGTCTCCAAGCCTCCAGCCCTACTGTCACTGTCCTCCTGGAATTTCGTGCCCATGTCCTGTGTCAACATTTGTGACCTCAAGTGCAGACTGTTCCTCATGGGGTGGTGAAGGAAAGAAAGCAGTGTCGACTCAGCACATCTACACACACGCATGCGCACATGCGTGCGCGCACACACACACATCCCCCGCCCCGCTCTACGTGTGTTAAGGGCAGCAAGGGGGCCTTGTGAATCAGCCAGGTTTCTTAGCAATGCCTGGTGTTCAAACTCTGTGACCCAGTCCTGGGAGCTCATCAGCAATCCCCACAATCCTTCCCAAAGCCCAAAGCTGCATCAAAGAGCTGAGTCCTAGAGCCAAGGACCATCTATTCTCCTTTCCAGAGCAGAGTCCTCTCCCAGTCGGCCCAGTGAAAGAGAGCTCATTATCTCTCAAGGCATCTTACTCCACTGTCAGATGACTCAGGAGGCTGCCTGGAGGAGCAGAAGCAGGGCTGTGCAGTCAGAGAGACCTGAGTTCAAACCCTGGCTCCAGTGCTTCGTAGCTGTGTGACCTCAGGCAAGCCACTTCCCCTCTCTGAGCTTCTGATTCCTTTATTCTTTAATTAATTAATTATTTTTTTTTTGAGACCAAGTCTCGCTCTGTCGCCCAGGCTGGAGTGCAGTGGTGCGATCTCGGCTCACTGCAACCTCTGCCTCCTGGGTTCATGCCATTCTCCTGCCTCAGCCTCGCGAGTAGCTGGGACTACAGGTGCCTGCCACCACATCCGGCTAATTTTTTTTGTATTTTCAGTAGAGACGGGGTTTCACCATGTTAGCCAGGATGGTCTCGATCTCCTGACCTCATGATCTGCCCACCTCAGCCTCCCAAAGTGCTGGGATTACAGGCATGATCCATCGCGCCCAGCCAGTTTCTGATTCTTTATCTGCACAATGAGGAGTCAAATATTTGCCTTGTGGACTTGGTGTGAGCATTAGATGAGAAAGTGTACTTGAAATCCAAATGTCAGCCGCTGCCTCCCTGCCCCCAGAGACAAGGGAGCATAGGAACCATCATCTGTGATCAATATCAACTAATATCCACTGAGAAGCGTGTCAGGGGCTGCGCTCAATGCCCTTTACGGATCCTGCTATTTCATCTTCGCAACGAAATCTAAGGAAGCACTAATGTTACCCCCATTTCACAGATGAGGACGCCAGCACACTTAGAGAAGTGTGTGTGACTCGCCAAGGTCACATGGGTAGAAAGGGCAGGGCTGCGATTTGGGCCCAGGTATCCTGAACAGGGAACCTGCTTGTTTAGCCACAATAACTCACTACAGGCCCGTGGAAGTTGCAAGCCCTCCCCAAGATTTTCTCATGGGGGCTCTTGCCTCCTCGCAGTCTCTCTGCTCCTCACCACTGCCTCCTCTGAGTCAGACCAGCTGTGGTTCATCTCAGTGGCCCTTTCATCACCATCGCAGCTCCTCAGTGTGTCTCCTAAGATAAACCATTCAGCCCCTTCCTCAGTTACCAGGAAAAACGCCTATTCCCAAGAAGCATGTGAGTGGGTGTAGACTGAACTGATGACGGAATGTGGAGGCATGTTTACACCGCAGTACACACTTCACACTGAACATTTGACATCCCTGGTTTTCAATATCCTTTTCTGCCCAACTCTGCCCCTCCAAGAACCTTCCTCTGCCCACTTTGCCTCCGAGGGCCCCCACCTTCCAGGGACCCAGTGTTCCACCCATGCCTTCTCCTCTCTCCTCTCCTCCCACGCCTCCTCGCCCTGCACCCATTCAGGCTTGCTCCCTCTGTCTGTTAAGACTAGGAATTCCAATCCCTCCAACCCTTAATCCCAAACCTTCCCACAGTCACACCCACCAAGGGGCCTTCCAGCTAGCCAGACCCACCCTCTTATGGGACAGTCTTTGAGGGGCTTCTTCATTCCTTGGCTCTGTGCCTGTTGACTCAAGTGACGATAGTTATATTAGCATAGAAAAATTCCTCCTCAGATTAAGTAGCAATGAGCTCCTTTCCAATAACAATCTTAAAATATCAAAAGCCACAGACCTGGGAAATGATCCTGCCCAGAATTTCTCAATAAGACACAAATGGCCTTCATGATATGAGACTATCCTGTGCACTGCAGGACACTTAGAATCCCTGGATTCTCAGCATTAATGCCAACAGCATCCTGCCTTCATCCTTGTGACAACCAAAAATGCCGCCCCATTTCCAAATTTCCCCATCTCTCACACAGGCACACTCAAGCACAGCCCATGAACACACACACACACACACACACACACACACACACACACACACACACAATGAATGGAGATCCAATCATCTCTTTGTACACACGGGTTCATGAGACCCAGAGAGGCAAAGGTCTCTGCCTGAGATCACACAGCAAGTGAGGTTGGAACAGAGGACTGGCGGACTGGGGGAGAACCTCTCTCCCAATATGCAGGCTGAAGCTGCCCTGCCACTAGGCTGGGAGCCAGGGGACAAGGGCCCTATCTTGCACCCCACTCCAGATTTTTGTAAACCCAATTCCCTGGATCCCTTGGTAAGGACCAGCAGGATGCCAGACAGACACCAGCAGAGAAAACCTCAGCCTCTCATATTTTGAGGACTCGGCAGATTCTGCCTGGTTCCCGGTAAACCAGAAACATGGTCATGAGGTGAGGTTAACACGGAGTGCTGCCCGAGGAGGCTGAGCCAGCCAGCCCTCTCTGGGGAGGCAGAAATCCTTCCCAGAGCCTGAGACCCCTCCAGCCTGGCTGTGGGAAGTCAGCTGCTCTCAGCTGCCCAGAGATGGAGGTCAGGGGACAGGAGAGGGGATTTCCAGAACCCAAAAGCCAAGTGTGCCAGCAAGCCTATGCCTTCCAGATGTGAGGACCTACCAGGCCAAACACAGCTCCAGTCTCATCCAGAGACACAGTGCCAGGAGACAGGGAGGCAGGCTTAAGGAGGAAGATGTGATCCTTGACGCATCCCTTACAGTGTGCAGAGCACCCCCATTCACCTCTGTGAATCCTTATAGTGACCCTGCAAGGTAACCATAGCATCCCCATTTCACAGATGAGGAGATAGAGGCTCAGAAAGGCAAATCTGCCACCTACTAGCTGTGTGACCAAGGACATGCAATGTAACCACCCTGGGCTTCAGCTTCTCCTTCTGGATCATCTGGAGGGTATGGCCTGCCTTTAGGATGTTTTTGAGGCTAAATGAGGCAAACCTTTGTTATAGTAGCCCAATGCCTAGCTAGCAACAGGTGCAGAAATAATGCTATTGGAACCAGCAGGTTGAGCAAGCCAGATTGGTAATGTAATCAAAAGCACAACCTTATTTTTGTGTCCCATTATCTCTTCAAAGACAACTCCAGGAGTGGGACAACTGCAGGAAGGGTGGGTGGGGGTGACTTTTTTGCTCTTAGTAATGGCCGTTCCTTTAAATTGCAAACACAGTCCAAGACAATCATGAGAATGCCCAGACCACTGCAGAATTCTCTGGTCCAGAAATAGAGAGAATGTCGCTTCTTCTCACCTCCAAGCCCATTCTCCAGGCTGCAGTTTCAACCCAGCCAAGGTTTGAGTAGTCAGGAAAAAAGAGGATTAAAGCGAGTGCACAGAAGGGTTCTTTCTCAGGTCATTTTAAAATTGAGACACACATGACATTTCTTAGATGTCTGAGTGTGTGGTTGCATCTGCATCTGCTACGTGTGTGCACACACACACACCCCCCACACCCCACATATTCTAATACTGTTACTTTTTAGGAATTCTTGTATGTATAGAGTATGGTAGATATTGCAGCTAAGTTATGTGCCTTGTGCTTTCCCTTTAATAAACAATGAACACTGTCTTCTCTCACTGCACATACTTTTTTTTTTTTTTTTTGAGACGGAGTCTCGCTCTGTCGCCCAGGTCTGAAGTGCAGTGGCGCCATCTCGGCTCACTGCAAGCTCCGCCTCCCGGGTTCACGCCATTCTCCTGCCTCAGCCTCCCAAGTAGATGGGACTACAGGCGCCCACCACCACACCCGGCTAATTTTTTGTATTTTTAGTAGAGACAGGGTTTAATTTATTTTTTGAGATACAATTCACATAACGTAAAACTCACTGCTTTAAAGTGTACAATTCAGGCCTGGCACGGTGGCTCACGCCTGTAACCCCAGCACTTTGGGAAGCCGCAGCAGGTGGATCACCTGAGGTCAGGAGTTCGAGACCAGCCTGGCCAACATGGCCAAACCCCACCGGTACTAAAAATACAAAAATTAGCCATTAGCCAGGCGTGATGGTGGGTGCCTGTAATCCCAGCTACTCAGGAGACTGAGGCAGGAGAATCGCTTGAACCCAGGAGGCAGAGGTTGCAGTGAGTGAAGATGGTGCCACTGCACTCCAGTTTGGGCAACAGAGTGAGATTCTGTCTCAATAAATAAATAAATAAATAGTGCAATTCAGGGGCTTTTAGTATATTCACTACCTAATTCTAGAACATTTCTATCATCCCCAAAAGAAATCTTATACCTATTAACAGGTTGGTGCAAAAGTAATTGCAGTTTTTGACATTTTAATTTTAAGTGGCAAAAACCACAATTACTTCTGCACTGACCTAATACTAGCCAATCTCCACTTCCCTTCCCCTCATCTCCTGGCAAAGGATCTGCTTTCTATTTGTCTGGATTTGGCACCTGGATAGGTTATATATTTGAAATTCTACAATATTTGACTATTTGTAACTGGCTTATTTTTAAGGTTAAACATTTCAAATTGTAGCATAAATCAGTACTTCCTTCTTTTTTATGGCTAAATAATACTCCACTGTTTAGATAGATCACATTTTGTGTATCCTGTTAGCAGTTGATCAACATTTGAGTTTTTTCTACCCTTTGGAAATTATTAATCATGTACTATGAGCATTCGTTTACAGGTTTTTGTGTGAATATATTTCCACTTCTCTTGGATCTATACCTCGGAGTGAAATTTCTGAGTCCTGTGGTAACTATTTTTTTCTTTTTTCTTCTTCTTTTTTTTTTTTTTTTTTTTGAGACGGAGTTTCATTCTTGTTGCCCGGGTTGGAGTACAATGGCATGATCTTGGCTCACTGCAACCTCTGCCTCTCAGGTTCAAGTGATTCCCCTGCCTCAGCCTCCCGAGTAGCTGGGATTATAGGCGCGCACCACCACACTCGGCTAATTTTGTATTCTTGTCAGAGGCAGGGTTTTTCCATGTTGGTCAGGCTGGTCTTGAACTCCCGACCTCAGGTGATCCACCTGCCTCAGCCTCCCAAAGTGCTGGGATTACAGGTGTGAGCCACCGCGCCTGGCTATTTTTTTCTTTTTTTGAGACGGAGTCTGGCTCTGTTGCCCAGGCTGGAGTGCAGTGGCATGATCTTGGCTCACTGCAACCTCTGCCTCCCAGGTTCAAGTAATTCTCCTGCCTCAGCTTCCTGAGTAGCTGGGATTACAGGCACGTGCCACCACACCTGGCTAATTTTTGTATTTTTAGTAGAAACAGGGTTTCACCATCTTGGTCAGGTTGGTCTCAAATTCCTAACCTCAGGTGATCCACCTGCCTCATATCTCCCAAAATGCTGGGATTACAGGCATGAGTTGCCGTGCCTGGCCCCTATGGTAAATCTATGTTTAGTTTTTTGAGGAACTGCCAGACTCCATATCCACTTCCAATTTCTCCACATCCTCACCAACAACAGTTATTTTACCTTTTTAAAAAGTTACAGCCATTCTAGTGAGCGTAAAGTGGCAATTCTTCATGGTTTTTATTTGCATTTCCCTAATGACTAATGCTGTTGGTCATGGATATGCTTTTAAATTATGATTTTAATGGCCATGCAAATTCCATTGTAGGTTACTATAATATATTTTTAAATTGGCTGTTATTGAATATTCAAGTTGTTTCTATTTTTTCAAATTCACTTATACATATAAGCCTTTATGAATCATAGTCATCTCTGATTCCATGACATTCATCCATTCACTCATTTATTCAATAGCTATCTACCAAGCCAGGCCTGTTCTAGACAAAACAGATCCGATCTCTGCCCACCTAGAGCAGACGGTCCAGAGATTTATTAAATGGTTGTGCAAATAAGTCTATCAGCAGGCTGACGAGTATCAGTAAGGAAACACACAGGACACATATGTAAGAGGAGAGCATCATTCAGAGTGGGTGGCCAGGAGAAACCAGCCAGGGGTGGGAAATGGGGAAGAGCATTCCAAATAGAGGGAGCAGCATGTGCAAAGCCATTGAGAAACTAACAGAGACCTGAGTGCCCAGGGGGACAAGAGCAAAGAGGGAGGCGAGGGCTAAGGTGGAGGGGATGGAAGTGGACATAGGATGGACTGTGCCGATTGGCAGCCCGCTGCGGGAGGGCTGAATATGTTGACAATTGTTTTATTTCCAATATGCCCTTTAAAAATAGCAAAGAAGGGATGAAGAGAAGGAAGAAGGCAGGGAGAGGGGATTTCCGAAGACGGAACACTTAAAGGAATGGGGTCCTGCCCTATCTGTGCCTACACTGGCCAAGGTGAGCATCTGTCAGTTGTCCAGCCTGTCAGTCACCTGCCAGCGTCCATGCCCAATCTCAACAGCTTACACCACACATGATACTGAGTGATCTTTACCCCTGGCCAAGTGGGTATTTTGACCTAAGAGCAGCCAATCTTGAAGTTGGCCAGTGGGCTGAGAAGTAACCTGGTGTGGTATAAAATATGAATATTTGGTCTTGGTCTCTAATTCCTGGCACAGAGCTCCTAAAACCCTTGAACATATTGCCTTTCATATGCTAATGAGATGACTTATGGAGGAGCCCTAGAGAGCTTCATGATGAGGGCTGGTTACCCCCACACCCCCAGCCTCCATGGGGGCAAGATGGGCTGGAGATTGAATTCAATCGTCAATGGCCAATGATTTAATCAATCATAATGAAACTGCAAGAAAAACCCCTAAACAACAGGGTTTGGGAGCTTCAGGGCTGGTGAACACGGGGACTCACTGGGAGGGCGTGGAAGCTTTGTGCAAACCACCCCATGTTTTGTTCTCTGCATCTCTTCCATGAGTCTGTTCTTGAGTAGTATCCTTTATAATCCACTGGTAATAGTAAGTAAAGCACTTTCCTGAGTTTTGTGAGTCGTTCTAGTGAATTATCTAACTAGAAGAGGAGGTTATGGGAACCCTGAAATTCAGAGCCAGATGGTCAGATGTACAGACGGTCCCTGGATTGTGACTGGTGGCTGAAGGGTGACAGCCATGTGGGGCTCAGCCCTAAACTTTGGGGTCTGCACTGACTCCCGGAGTTAGTGTCAGAACTGAACTGAATAATTGAACACCTAGCTGGAGTTAGGGAATCAGAGACCTCATATAAGAACTCACTTAATCCACTGCCTGTCCTGGTGGGGGACTTCCAAACCAATCAAGTCCTCCCTCTGGGGCACTGAGTATAAGTTAAGAAGTTGGGAGCGAGAGTCGAAGCAGGAAAGATTCACAGAGGGAAGGAAAGAGAAACTGGGCTAGAAAAGCCATGAGCTCACCGGAACTGGACAGCAAGAGAAATCACAAGGAGGCAGAGGCCGCAGGAAGCAGAAGGCATGCGACACAGAGGGGAGGAGAAGACACAGGAGGTAGCAGGGCAGGTAGAGGAAGAGACAAGCTGATCACCAGAGAAGGGCTGGAGATGACAAATTAGCTTGGCTCTGAGCAACTCTCCACTTCTCCTAAGAGCTTCCCAGGCTCTGAGAGCCCTGGCTGGGCTACGGCGGAGGTTCTGTTTTCCTCGTTTCCTCCTGGAGTCTGCTGCAAGTGACCTGGCAGTGTCTGCTCCTTACGCTGTCTCTGGTTCCAGGCACGTGGGCCTGGGCTTGGCTCAGAACTTCCCAGCCTCATTTTGCAGAAAAGGGATCTAGGAGAAGGAGAAAGTTCTGAAGAATGGCATAGGAAACCCTTAGGGTGGGGCCGCCATGGAGAACAGGGGTGCTAGGGTGGGCATAGGGGTCCTGTGGGTGCAGCTCAGAGATCCAGGAGCCAAAAAGCACAGATTAGACTCTGAGTCACTGGAGGCCCCTGAGAAAAGGCTGTGCCCTCTCTGGGTCTGAGTTTCCCCATCTCTGAAAGTAGATGACTTCTGCATCCCATCCCAGCATGAATATTTGTTGAATCTGTGACATGAGAGGAAAAATCATTTACAAAAGAAAGAGCCAGAAACTTAGAAATCCAGTAGGCCAACAGATGTTTGAGAAACACAACATCAAACATTTAAGATAACCAATACAATTTCATTTCTAAAATCTGAAGTTTCAAACTTCATCAAGTTGAGATATTCGAAATATTGGGCTCTGAGGGCTGGTGGGAGGAGAGGGGTCAGGTCTGCTGACGAATGTCCTCCTCTACACCAAGAGGACACCATCCACTCTAAGACCAACAGGGCCCCAAAATGAAATCCCTCAAATTCCACAACATCAAAAGATTCCTAAAGTTCCCCAGGTTTAAAGATTCTCCAGATCCTAAAATGTCCAAGATTTCGAAAGATGCTGAAAGCTCTGAAGTTTCCCAGGTTCTCAAACTTTCACAGGTCTCAACTTCCCAAATTCTAAAAGTCCCAGATACACACAGTGAGCCTAGTCGGGATCTGGCTTGAGAAGCTTGAAAGCACAGGGCCACCATCTTTACCACCTGCTTTTTCTCCAGCCAGAGGCTGAGGCCCTCCCTTTGGGCACAGCTGTCCCTGAGGGCAGTGTTTTCTGTGACCAGGGTGGTCCCCACGTGGAGTAAGTTGGGCCTTAATCCTTTTCTATGCCTCCAGGGGCCCTAACCCTTCTCTCAGTAAGAACAGCTGCTGTCTGGGGTCCTGGGCCCCAAGATTCACCTTGTCATTCATTCCCAATGGCTCTGTCCTCGAGAGCTTACTGCCTAGTGGGGGCCACAAACAAGTAAGAGAAAGGGTCCCTGGAAAGGATGTTCACAGGGCAGTGGCCCAGCCAGGTGTGACCCCCTCTGAGGGGCCTGAGCTCCTGTCCTGCATGGCATCCCCACCTGCTGGCCGCACCCAGGTTACATCCCAAGGATGCCATTCATCAGCTCCAGCCTCAGGAGAAAGCATCTTAGAGGCTCCAGTCCATGGCAGGTCAGAGGGCATCTCCGAGACTGCTGCCGGCCTCGGCTTCTGCTGTTTTGGACCTGCTGGTCCAACTGCCCATCCCAGGACTGAGCCTCCACCTCAGCCCCATCAGGGCATCTCCAGCTCAGCTTCCGCTCTGGTTCTGCTGCTCCCTGAGCCAGGCCCCCACTTTCCAGCTCTGATCCTTCATGGGATGACTGTACCTCAAGTCTCAGGAGAGATGGAAGATGCCTGAGGTCAGCTCCCAGCCTCCAAGTCAGGACCCCTCCCCAAAGGGATGTTGGGTGGCACCAGGTAGAGGGAGAAGAGACTTTGGAGGGAGCACTGGCCCAGAACCCAGACTTAACTATATATCCCCAGGTTGCAATCTCTGGAAACATCCATTTCCTCCACTATAAAGGGGGATTTTAATTATTCCTACCTGACTCAGTAGTAGGGGAATTGGGTGACCGGCTGCCTCCCTGCTTGTTAAAGGACCTATCAGACATACTCCCCTTCCTTTCCGCTCCCCACCCCCAATCCTGAGTGAGTGTTGGGAGCCGAAAAGGTCAGTCTCACAGGAACCAGCAGCACAGAAGGGGTGGTGCTAAGGCTCGCCCAGGGGTGAAGAGTCAGAGAGTGGGTTTTAACACAAACACTAATTGTGGATCCCAGAATGGACTCCCTGGCTCCATTCATGAAACTGGTATTTTTAGCCCAGGATCAGCTGCCTGCGGCCCCAGAGGGGGTGGCCAGGCCATGTGTCATGTCTCAGTGATGATGGACTCACTCTGCCCAGGAAACAAGCCCACAGGGGCCTGCTGCCAGATCCCAGGGCTGCCACTGCATCCAGGAAGAGGCAGATGTTCAGTTAAACCCTCTCATCCCCAAGGGGCACACCACAGGGTGTCAGAAATGACAATAATAATGAATATACATTAAACATTTCCTAGGTACCCAGCACTGTCCTGGCATTACAGGCATTAACTTATTTAATCATCACTACGAGGTAGATACTATTATTATCCCCATTTTATAGATGAGAAAACTGAAGCTGGAGCAGTTAATTAACCTACCTGAGTCCACACTGCGGTAGCAAGTGGAGCAGGGCGATTTAAAGCCAGGGAATCAAACTCCAAAGTCCATGCTCTTTCTGCCTGGTCACTTGGAATCTGGACCAGCAGTGGACAGTCTTCAATGGCCAGTAGGTCCTCCTGCCTCAGCCCATTGAGTTTTCTGGGATTGCAGAGTGTATTTAGTCGGTGCTTCCCTCCTGCAGAGGTGAGGAAATTGAGGCCCACCATGATGTCCAAGGTTAAGGAACCATTTGGCCCTAATTCCCAAATCACAACTTTTCCCACTGAATGACTCCATGACAAGTTCATCTTGTCACCCGCTCGCCTCCTCAGCCTATCCCCAGCTCCCAGATCAGATAAGCTTGCTTTAGGGCAAAGAGCCTGGACTCTGGATGCAGATATGAGCCCCGATCCTGATGTGTTATGTGACCTTTGGCAAGTCAACTCACTTCTCGGAACTTCAGTTTTCCCCTCTGTAAAATGGGTGTGACTGGGCTATCTTCATAAGGCTGTGTGGTGGGTATAAATTGCCTGGAGATTCATCAAACATGGGTCTCCTTACTTTGGGCTCCTTGAACTATTAATTAATCCCCACTGTGAACAAGACACATGGCATACACCTTCCCAGGGTTATTCCTGGAAATGGAAGACCTGGTGATGGAATTGTAGACACTGTGACCACCTGTTGGGGAGAGATTTGGAGCAAATCATGCCATGACTGCCTCTATCCAGTCTTCAGATTCCCAACAGAAAAGAATTTGGCAGAAAGAAAGGGAAGAGAGACAAGGCCTGTCCATGCTCTGAGCCAGCTGCCAGGGTAGGAAAACAGAACATGCATGGCAGAGCTCAGGACCAGCTTAACCACGTGCCCTCTGGATGACCATGGGTCAGTCTCTCCTCTCCCTGGGGCCTGGATCTCCCAAATGCAGAGAGGGAAACAAGACTCATGCTCTCCCTGTCCTGATTTCTGTGACTCAATTAGGACAAGCCCCTCCCTCAGGGGCTTGGGACCCTGTGTCCTGCCCCATCTTCCAGCATGTGTGCACACGCGCGCGCACGCACACACACACACACACACACACACACACACACACACACAGACTGTCTGCTCAGGAAGCCGCCACAGCTCAACTTCCACATTCACTCTGGGCTTGCCCAGGGAACGTGGGGGTGGGGCTCCCTGGGTCCTCAGCCTCTGAGTCACAGTCCGCAAGTGCAGCTCCCATCAGAGCAGGCGACTCTTTCCAGCTCTGAATCCCAATTGCGAATTTCCTGACCGGAAAATCTGATTGGCCCAGGTGGCATCAGGGGGCCCAGTGGGCTGGGTCATGTGTCCTGTGTCATGGGCCGGGGTGGAGCAGCTTCTCCAAGAAGAGGGTGCAGATGAGAAGGAAATGAAGGCACCTCTAAGTCAGAAGCAAAATGAGTTCACCCGGAATGTAAATTAGTTACGTGGAAAAATCTATCTACACTCATTTCGCATTGATCTAGAAAGCTCTCAGAAAGCATCTGGTATTGGGGTGAAACTTAGAAAGAAAAAAAACTACGCCTTATTCTCAGCTGCCAAAATAAACGTCAAAAATCCATGTCCCTGACCCATCAGAGAATCCTCTCATTCATCGATTATGAACTCTTACACTACATACCATCCTGATACACATGGATTATTGGTTTTTCATTCGAAGGAGTCATGATAACATGGTGAGAAGTAACTGCTGATATCTCATAAGGAAGAAATCTTTAAAAATATAGAAGCAAAGCAGAACTTTTAAAAGCAGATACAAGGGTTAAGCAGCTTGGGGGACATTCACAGTTCAGGCACAGTGAGTTTAGGAGTCCGTAAAATTTACATCAATGCATACGGTAGTTAAAACTCACAAAGACAACCCTGGAGCATTGAGAATCAGTAAAATTACCTTTCGTGACCTTCACTTAAGGTGGTATAAATAGGTAACACATGGGGAAAGACTTCCATTTAAAAAAAAAAAGAACAGTTTTAAGTTTTTAACAGAAAAAATAAATCTCATCTGGAAAATGCATTCTTGTGGAATAATGCACTATAAATGATGTATGACTATTCGAGGGTTTATAAGCCAATCCAACAAAAATAATAAATGGCACAATTTTGAAACCAAACTCTGTAACTAGCAGCTCGAGTTTCATTACTAGAGGAATAAAGTGCTTTAACAGTGATTTCAGTTGGATCAAGGACCCCAGAGACCCTGCCAAGAGCTTGAAAGCAGATAATTGTTAGGAGCAATGCCCAGTTCCAGCCCACCCCATAATTTTACCCTCTAGCTTCATAACTCTACACTTCGTTATGAGGGGGAAGGAGGCTAAAGAACTGTGATGTGTTCAAACTTGAGACTGGGTGGAAAATTCAAAGTCCTTGGTGTCGTGGGTCCCAAAACTTACATACATCAAAATCATTTAGAGGTGCCTAAAAACTTTAGGAGGTCTGGAAGAGGAATCAGAAATATCAGGAATAGGCATAAACACATTCCCTAAATGATTCTGATACGAGGTGGTCCATGGACCCCTTGTTGATGAACGTGGCTCCCCTCATTCTGCAGATGGAGAAATCAAGCCCAAGGAGGAACAGAAAAGTGGCTCAAAGTCACACAGCAAGTCAGAGGCTGAGCTGGTCTCTGGCCCGCGCCTGGGGCTTCTTTCCACCAAATTCCGCCTGCCCATGGGCTGCCCCCTGGGGCTCACATTCCAAGGAGCCATGTAACGGGAAAGGAAATGTCAGCCGTGACTGTTCCGATGTTCGAAGGCCCATTGTAACTCCAGGTTCCGCCAGACACAGTCCTCAGAGCTCAGGCGGCCAAGATTCATGAGCCTGCTTTTTCCAGATGGGATCAGGGATGAGATTACAACAGCTAGTATTTATTTTTATTTCCCCAGGAAAATAAATCGGCAGTTTTGCTCCAAGAAAAGTGATCAGAGGAAGCAGTGTTCCTAACCAGAAGGAGGGCCTGGACCATCTCCAGCCCCTCACAGCCCCCTCCAGGCCTGCCTCCCATCTTGAAGGTACCTGACATTAAGTCCCAGCCTCAGACAAAGCACCCGTTGGGCTTGGACTCAAGAACCCTCTCCTGCCTATCTATGGCAGTGGATAAAAGTCTTAGGAGCTAGAGGGTTACTTTCTCCCACCTCAACTTAGGTGAAAGACATTTGGCAATGTCTGGATCTGAGAACTGGAGAGCGGTGCTACTGGCCTCTAGGAGGTCGAGGCCAGGGATGCTGCCAAATATCCCGCCATGAAAAGGACAGCCCCCACAACAAAACTCCTTGGCCCAAAATGTCAACAGTGTTGAGGGTGAAAAACCCCCAAACATGGGCAAGTGGCCGCAGATGTTTGGAGTCGGGATGTGAGTCCAGGTTTTGCCTGTAAATGCTGTGTGAGCCTGGGCAAGGCTCTGCCCTCTCTGGGCCTCAGATTCCCAACTGCACAAGGAGGAGGCAGGGGAGGCTTGTCTCTGGCGCCCCTGCCATTTTGGGCATTCCAGGCTTGGGAGTGTGCCTTGCCTTACAACTGAGATGTGGCTGTCAGAGGGGAAGGGTCTACGCAGCCCCACTTGCCTGAGGGGTGCACAATCAGCTCTGTAGTACCCCTCCCCCAAAGCGCTGTATCTGGAACTCCTGCTCCACCAGGAACGGAAAAACTATTATCTGCAGATGACATCACTTTGCAAAAATGCAGGCGGGTGGTTGCCAAGCAGAGCTCCAGGGAAACGGCGGGAAGGAAGGTCTCAGAGTATGCCAGCCACCAGCGCACCAGCATCCGGCACCTTCACAAATCTCAGCACAACCCTGGGCAAGTTACTCCACTTCTCTGGACTTCGGTCCTTCCATCCATACAAAAAGAGAATGCATCTGGGTTTTGCCAGGAGCCCTTCCACTGGAACAGTCCAAGATCCCGCAACTCTTTCATGTCAAGCCTCGGAGGGCTTCTGGGCTGCAGGAACACAAAGGGAGCCCCTTCGGGTACAGGAGTCCAGAGTTAGGACTGAAAGGAGAGGAAATTGGCTGCCCTGCTTGACTGACCACACAGAGGCTGCTGATGCCGCCAAACTGCTTGAGAGCAGCTCTCCTCCCGGAGCGCTGGTCCTGTGTCCTGCCCACCGACCCAATTCCTTTCTTGGTCTAGCATTTGGAGCACATCGTGAACCAGCAGAGCACTGGCTAATTGCGAGCCAGGGAACTTGCTTCAGTGGGGGAACCACAGTGACCTGCAATGCCCATCTTTCTACCTGTGGGCTCCCAGGATATGAAGGGTGGTAAAGACCGGCTCTGATAAGCAGAGCAGGCTCAGGTCACACTGGATGGAGTCCTGGGTTGCTCCCCAGAGGCCTGGGTTCTAGCCACAGACACAGGACCTCAGTTTCTCCTTCTGGACAGTGAGTAGTTTGATCCAGAGAATCTGTGGGGTCTCTCTACACTGTAGCAGGTGGTGGCTCCAGGAGCAGATAAGAACAAGTTACACATAAGACAGAGCATGGAAGAGCTGTGTGTCTTCAGCAGGGTGACAATTCCCTCTCCTGCCTGTACCTTCATCAAGACCAGAATTGCCTTTCAGACCTGTTGCTTTCTAAACGGAAGAGGAAGGCCGAGCACGGTGGCTCACACCTGTAATCCCAGCACTTTGGGAGGCCGAGGTGGGCGGATCACCAGAAGTCGGGAGTTCCAGACCAGCCTGACCAACATGGAGAAACCCTGTCTCTACTAAAAAAGCAAAATTAGTCTGGTGTGGTGGCGCATACCTGTAGTCTCAGCTACTCGGGAGGCTGAGGCAGGAGAATCGCTTGAACCTGGGAGGTGGAGGTTGTGGTGAGCCGAGATCACACCATTGCACTCCAGCCTGGGCAACAGGAGCGAAACTCCGTCTCAAAAAAAAAAAAAAAAAAAAAAGGGAAGAGGAAAGAAAAGGCAGATCAGCCTCGATCAAGCTCAAGGGAGGGGTGGCATCTGGCATGAAGGTCACTGCCCCCGCACCCTCCCTCATTGGGCGCTGCCCACTGCCAATAGCTTACAGGTTAGAATAACCAGGCTGGCATCACCTAGACCAAAGTCCAAATCTCGGTCCAATTCCCTCTAAACTGTGCCAAACATGACTCTCAGTTTCCTCAACTGTAAAATGGAGTCAGCAACATATCCCTCTTTTTTGGGTGATTCTAGTTCCCCCTGCCCCCACCACCACCGGATTCATTCTCACCCATCCCTGTCCTGCTCTGATCCCCAGGAGGCTGACCTCACCCAGGTAGGATATTGGAAGGCAGCAGGAAGAGAGAGAGGTCGAGGACTTTTCCCACTCCCTCTGCTGGGCCATAGTTTGGCTGTGGCTGCATCCCTGTCCCAGGGTCCCCCATCCTGTCAGGCAGCCCCTTCCATAGCTCCTGCTCTGTCATTCCGGTACCCAATGCCCTCCTCTGGCCCACAGGGCTAGAGGTGGTTACAACATGCTGCTTTCACTAGTCTCTGGTGCATCGTCGTCCCCTACCAGGTCTTTTCATTATTTCTCCAAAGATGATTTATAAACAGCCGACAAGCACATGAAAAGATGCTCAGCACCATTCATCATTAGAGAAATGCAAATCAAATTCATAATGAGCTAGTACTTCACACCCATAAGGATGGCTACTATCCAAGAAACAAAATAACAAGTGTTGGCGAGGATGTGGGGAAATTGGAGCCCTTGTGCGTTGTGGGTGGGATTGTAGAATGGTGTGGCTGATGTGGAAAACAGTAGGGTGGTTCCTCAAAAAATTAACACTAGAATTACCATATGATCCAGCAGTCCCAATTCTGGGCATACATATTCAAAACAATTGAAAGCAAGGTCTCAAAGAGATGCCTGGAACCCCATGTTCATAGCAGCATTATTCACAATAGCAAGAGGTGGAAGTCACCTCAATGCTCATGGACAGATGAATGGATAAAGAAGAGGTGGTACATACATACAACGGAATATTGTTGAGCCTTAAAAAGGGAGGAAATCCTGCCATACGTGACAAGGATGAACCTTGAGGACCTTATGCTAGTGAAATCAGTCAGTCACAAAAAGACGTTCTATGTAATTCCACTTCCTTTTTCGTTTGTTTGTTTTTTGAGATGGAGTCTAGCTCTGTCACACAGGCTGGAGTGCAGTGGCATGATCTCAGCTCACTGCAACCTCCATCTCCTAGGTTCAAGCGATTCTATGCCTCAGCCACCTGAGTAGCAGGGATTATAGACGTGCGCCACTATGCCCAGCTAAATTTTTTTTTTTTTTTTTTTTGAGACGGAGTCTCGCTGTGTCTCCCAGGCTGGAGTGCAGTGGCGTGATCTCGGCTCACTGCAAGCTCCGCCTCCCAGGTTCACACCATTCTCCCGCCTCAGCCTCCCAAGTAGCTGAGACTACAGGCGCCCGCCACCACGCCCGGCTAGCTTTTTTTTTTTTTTTTGTATTTTTAGTAGAGACGGGGTTTCACCATGTTAGCCAGGATAGTCTCAATCTCCTGACCTCGTGATCCACCCGCCTCGGCCTCCCAAAGTGCTGGGATTACAGGCTTGAGCCACCGCGCCCGGCCTTTTTTTTTTGTCTTTTTAGTAGAGATGGGGTTTCGCCATGTTGACCAGGCTGGTCTCGAACTCCTGACCTCAGGTGATCCACCTACCTCAGCCTCCCGAAGTGCTGGGATTACAGGTGTGGTCACTGTGCCCAGCCTGTGTGATTCCTCTTCTACGAGGTACCTAGAGTCATCAAAGTCATAGAGGCAGAAAGTAGAATGGAGGTTGCCAGGGGCTGGGGCAGGGGGAAATGGGGAGTTGTTTAATGGGTGCAGTCTTGGTTTTACAGGATGAAAAAGGTCTGGAGATCCTCGCACAATATGAACTACTTATATATGAATATACTTAAAAATATACCATGGAATGATACATTTAAAATGGTTAAAATGGTTTTTAAAAACTTATCAAATTGTATGTTTTAAAAATATGCAGTTGATTGTGTGTTGATTATACCGCAATAAAACTTTTTAAAAGTCCTTTCATTAAACTCTCTTCAGGAAAACTGGTGGTTCCCAAACCTGTGTGCATGTTAGAATGTTCTGGGATCTTTTAAAAATTCCCAATCCCAGGCCACTCCCCAGAGCCATTAAACCACAACCCCTGGGAGTAGGATACAGGCAGAAGGCGTATCTGATACACCCCAGCTAATGTCAACACACAATGACACCTACAGAATTGCATCCTTCAACTGGGCCATGTGTTTTTTGTCAGGAATCTGCGTAATTAGCTACTTCTTAAGCTTATTGTGAGGATGAAAGGGGATGGTGAGTGCAAAGCATTTAGCACAGCTGCTGGCACTGACAGCGCTTATACAATATAGTGAAAACATCGTTGGTGGTGGTGTTATTGTTATTAGTATTATTTCTCTGGGCCTCCAGGTTGCTGTGGGTCTCAGAGATACTACAGAGGAAGGTAGAGGGGGTGTCAGGACCAAAGGCGAGGTACGACAGGAAAGCAAGCAGGGCAGGAAGGAGGGGTGCACTCAGAGGCAGAGAAAGAGGGGAATTCCGTGCTGGCTGGGGAACCTAGTTGCAAGACTGTGAGGAGCCCAGGGCAAGAGGATGGCAGATCTGCCATGATGCCAGGAAGTACCTGCCTCCAGGGGCTGCTGCCAGGCAGCGGGCACCACTCAGAGGCTTCAGAAAACACTGGGTGACACTCAGGGCCATGGAAGAGTTGATCCAGGAAGCAGCAGTCTGCAAGGAACATGCGCTTACCACTTGAGGACTTTTAGCTGTCTGTGCTTGCGGGGCTCCTTCTAATTTTTCAGGGTCCCCAACCACCCTTGGCAGCTGTGACAGGCCCTCTCTCAGCCTCTCCTCTGGGCTCCCCTGGTCTGAGGCAACCACGGACTGCCACCTCCGTTTACCTGCAAGTGTCTGCCCCGGGGCCCTTCACCTTGCTGGGCTGGCCGTGGTTGGGGGACAGGGGATGCGCCATCAGGGAGGGAGACCACATTACCTCCCTTGGTTGCCACGTGGGAACTGGAAGATGGTGTAAGGCCATGGTATTGAGGTTCACCAATATGGTGAACTCTTCCGGCCAGCAAAGGATTCTGGTCAAGGAGGTGGAGCCACCGGCCCAGCCTGGATTTTCCGCCCCGCAATGGTAGGTCAGGCATCCACTCCAAAAAATATTTCCTAGGCTCCCACTACATGCCTGGCCTGGGGCCCTGAGATCTGATAGTGAACAAGACGCCCTGGCAGAGCTCAGGTCTGGCTGGAGGGAGCGGGAGTGCGGCAGGAAGGAGAGGGCCCCGTGGCAGAGCAGCCAGGGGCAGACAGACAGGGCTCACATCCCAGCTCTGCTCAGTACCAGCTGCAGGTCTTGGGAGAAGTCGATTCACCTCTCCAGCCTCAGTTTTGTCTTCTACAAAAGAGGGTGACAAACCCAGCCTCACAGAGCTGCTGCTGGAGGGAATGAGACAAGATGACATGAGGGTCCCGTTTGGCACCACTTGGAGTTCCTTCCAGGAAGGGGGAGCGAAGAGCAGGCGCCTCCACCCGGTTCCAGCACAGGCCGCTTGCAGGGGCCTGAGCCGCAGATGAGAGAGGCAGCTCTCTGTGGACAGAGCTGTAGCCAGAGGCCAGCACCTGGGGCTCCAAGAACCACAAACCCACAGCAGGAAATCCTCCTCCAGAGCCTGGAGCCTGGGTGCCCGGGTCCCCACACTGCTGGCTGCTGATAGCGCTGGGTGAGTGTGGGGACTCCTTCCCCAGTCTGGAGTCCACCTTCCTCCTCTGGCCAGCAGAGCTCAGGCTGGACACCAACGAATCCTCCAGCAATGACATTCCAGGAAAACGGAAAGCCCTCACGATCCCTTCTTGCAGGTGGGAAACCAGAGGCCTAAGAAGGACAGTCTATTCAAGGGCACACAAGTTCACACAGCAGAGTCAGAAGTAGAAAGCCAGATCCCCTGACTCCAAACCCATAGCACCTGTCCACGCTGGCGCCTCTCCACAGGCTTGTGTCAGAGTACCAGAAAACTCAGTTAGAAGCTGTGGCTCCTTCTCTAAGGAACTCCTCGACAAAGCTCTCAGCTCCCATGAGGTAACCAGCCTCCCCTCCAAATATCCTCCAAGATCTAGAGAAGTCACTCCTTTGCTCAAGAACCTTCCACAGCTCTCCATCACCCAGTGAACATCTCACCCAGCATCCAGGGTCCCAACCTTCCTCTCCAGCGACTCCCCCGGGTCCCCCACCTTTGCCTTCCATCCTGGTCGCCACACAGTAATGACTATCCCCATCTCCTGGTCTTTCTGATTCTGTTTCCCCATCCTAGAACTTCCCTTCTCCTTCCTTTAAGACCATCTGAATGTTACCTCCTCCAGGAAGCCTTCCTGGCTCCCCAGGTTAGGCACGGCCTCTCCCTCTCCCAGGCTCCCAGAGGAGGCAGGCTCAGGCTGTATCTGGATACCTCATGTGCCCATCTGTCTCCATGAGATGGGGAAGTACTTGGGCACGGAGTCTAAGAAACGCCCACTTCTTGTCCTCTTCTCATCCTCTATGCCAAGAATTGAAAGAGGAAGGGCTAAGTGACTCCTGGACCCACAACAGGACAAATAAACAGGGACTGTTTGGTGCCCGTTTGGGACACAATTCCAGGTCAGAGGTGGCTAGAGGCTGGGCCTGGCGCCCAAACACAGGCGTTGATCCCGCCTCCAACGGCTGTTTCTGTTTTCCTTTTCCCTGGGCAGAGGCTGCGGGGGCGTTCTGGGCCACAGCTGGTTTCTATTGCATCAAGGCTCAAAAAAGCCCTGAGCATATTTTTAGAGAGAAGGGGAAAGAAAGAATCTTTTCTTCCCTGACCCAGGATGAGGGCTTGCTCCAAGTTTCCATCTGCTCTCTCTTCTGGGTGGAGCTGGCCGGGAAGTTTCTCTGCAGGGGGATCCTTCAGGACGGCGGTTTGTGAGCTCATAGTTAGGGCAGAGTGAGAGACTGCCGGCACGATGCCCGCCTCCCTCCCCGACACACATACAAACACAAATGTGCACATGCACACAACCTCGGGCATGTGATGTGGAGAGGAGAGCCATATGCCTGAGTAAGAACAGTGGAGGAGCAAGAGGGACTTGGAGCCACCAGTGGCTCCAGCCCAATCTTCCACTGGAAGCAGGTAGCTGAATGGTGGCCTGAACCAGGGGTTGCCGCACTTGCACTCCAGAGCCCGGGGATGTGCCACATTCCCACTGAGGTGCCTGGATCCCCAAGACCTGGGCACATCTGGGCCTGGAATACAGAACGTGTTTGATGCATCTTTGAATGGCTGGTTTTCAATTGTCTGAAGATTCTGTTGGGAGGAATGAAAGACCAAATTATTTTAAGACTCTGAACTCTTAGAGCTTTTGTTGAAATGCATTTTCTCAATCAAAAAATACTAAATGCACTAGCGCTCTGCTGGTATGTGTGTGTGTGTTTGTTGTGTGTGGTGTGACATGTGTGTAAATCTGTGTGTGATGTATGCGTATGTCCTCTATTTGTATAACATGTATGGTGTATTTGTTGTGTTATGTGGTTGTGTGTTGTTTTTCTATGTGTATTGTGTGTATTTGTAGTATAATTTGTGTGGTGTGCATGTGGTGCATGTGTTTGACATGTTTCATATGAGATGGGGTGTATATGTGTGTCATATGTGTTTGAAATGTGCTGTGTGTGTATTGTGTCTGTATGATACATGCTGTGTGTTTGATGCATGCTGTGTGTGTGCTTGATGTGTGCTGTGCCTATGTGTGTTGTGTGTGTGTCAATGTATGTCATGTGTGTTGTGTGTTTGATGTATGTTGTATGTATAAGTGTGTGTTGTGTCTGATGTGTGTCGTGTAGCATGTGTGCCGTGTGTGTTGTGTGTCTGACACAGGCTGTGTGTCTCTAATGTGTGTTGTGTGTCTGACACAGGCTGTGTGTCTCTAATGTGTGTTGTGTGTCTGACACAGGCTGTGTGTCTCTAATGTGTGTTGTGTGTCTGACACAGGCTGGGTGTCTCTAATGTGTGTTGTGTGTCTGACACAGGCTGTGTGTCTAATGTGTGTTGCGTGTCTGATGTGGGCATGTGTGGATGCTGTAATCAGAGGCCATTCTTGGTACCAGCCAGAGGCACATCTGGAACGGAGGGAGGGGGCTGCGCAGAGGAGAGTGTCCCTGTTTCCCCCAAGGACACTCTCCACAGTGACACCTTTTAGAGATGCTCCAGGCCAATCTGTTGAGCAAAGCACCATGGGGAGAGAAGGTAGTTGGAGGGAAAGAGCCCTTTTCTTTTCTTTTCTTTTCTTTTTTTGAGACAGGGCTCTGTTGCCCCGGCTGGAGTGCAGTAGCATGATCTCAGTTCACTGCAACCTCTGCTTCCCAGGTTCAGGTGAGTGTCCTGCCTCAGCATCCCAAGTAGCTGGGATTACAGGGGCCCGCCACCACGCTTGGCTACTACCAATTTTCTGAACTTGCTCCCCACCAGCCCCTGCCCCTGATGTCAGACCAGTCTTTGCCTCTGGTGGCACCCAGTTTTAAAATCCTCCAGCCCAAACAGCTGCAGGCCACAAAGCCAAAGCACAGAGAAGCACATGGCCCAGCATTACCGACAGGACAGGGATCAGAGCCCAGACCCTTCCTCCTCCTCATGGTCAACCTGGCCTTTAAGGCCCTTCAGTACCAATGAGACAGCCTGCAGAGAAGAGGTAAGGCTGTGACAACGAAAACCACAGCACACCCAGAGTCATCATTACAGCCCAGCAACTGCGCCTGGAGCTGGCTCTCAGGGACCTGAGCTCTCTGCAAATGCAGCCTTACTTCCCTCTTGCACTCACCCATCAAGGGAGTATTATTGCGCCGTTGTATCAAAGGAAACAGGCTCGGAAGGGAGACAGAGGTGAAGGCAGGCCCCCGAGCCAGGAGGGTAACTTCCTGGCTTTGGGGATCAGGTAGGGAAGTTGGTGGCAGCTTCCAGGGTCCAGGGGTTTACTCCACCAAGGGGCAGTGCCTTTTCTGTCCTATCTGCAGAGACACAGGCCCTGCCCAGGGTCAGAGCTAGGAGGCAGGCGGGCACACCAGTGTCATGGGCCTTTGCCCTGCCCAACTCTCCACCTTTCCCAGGCAGCTTGGTCAGGCCAGGCACCCTCTTCCCCACAAAGCCCCTTCTGTCCCCAGGCAGGAAGGGCTGCTACAGGCTCACCCTCCAACTTCCTGGAAACTGAGGCAGCCCAGGTAGGGCCCAGGGGAGTTTCTTGGAAGATGGGCTTTAAAAAAAAAAGCCCAGATTCAATGCTTCCCCAGTCCTTTGGCCTTGGGCAAATCCTTCTCCCTCCCTGAGCCTCAGTTTCCTCCTCTGTAAAATGGAGCTGCCACCCGTTCCCTCCTGGGATGGTTGGGAGGAACACGTGCGGGTGCATGAAGTCCTTGGCACAGGCCTGGCACAAGGGAGGCGTTCGATCCACGTATGTCCTGTTCCCGTCTTCAGCTGCTCTGGCCAGCCACGAATTGGACTTGACTGGTCCAAAGGTTCCCCTCCTGACCCCAGCAGAAGCTGCAGGGGAGAAACAGTGATTCTTGGAAAGTCACCACCAAGTCCTTCCAGAAACTGGAGGGCCACTGGTCAACATGTCACCTGGCATCCACACCAACCGCCAGGCCCTGAGTACCCCTACCTGACCTCTCAGCTGACCAAATCAAACACCACAGTCCTGCTCACCACTCCGTGTCTACCCCGCGCTGGGCACTGGGGACTCATCAAACACCATCAGGCCCTGCCTCCCTAAAGTCATCTCGCTCAGCTCTCCCCTGCTCAAAGCTGCCAGGCTATGTATCAGACAAATGGATGATATCCGTATACATTTATACACATGCCACACCACACCACACCACACCTGCAGAGTACTGCTGCATTTAGCACGAAGTCCCTAGTCTGCAGCTGGGCATTCCAGGCCCCTCTTGGTCAGGCCAGTTTCCTCTGTTGTCTTTCCTGCACCTCTTCGGCCTGCACCCCACACCCAAGCCACAGCCAGCTCCCCACTCCTACATGGCCGCCTGCTTTGGTCACCATGGAAAGAGCTTAGTTTGCGGTCTGGGCCACAGGAAGATGTGATCTGGAGTCTGCAGAACCTCCAGGCTTCAGCCTCGCAGCGTCTCGTGCTTGCAATGCCACAACCCTTCTCTAGCAATCTATGACACACGTCCAGACCCACCTTGGTCTTCACCTCCTCCAGGAAGCCTTCCTTGATGCCCACCCCTCCAGGCCAGTATAGGTACCTTATTCCCAGGGGGAGCTGCCTGGTGTCCCCAGATCCTCCTGTCACTGATGTCCCATCAGGATGAAATAGCACCAGTCCCCACCCACCATCCTGGTGTGTCCTCTCCCCATAAATGTGGGTGTCCACCTGCCAGTCCTCCTTGCTCTCAGCATCTGCAGCTGTCCTCTGCCCAGCAGCCTGCTGGGCTCCATTCTGGAGACACCCCAACCCTCATCTTATCCCAAGGGCCTTGCAATGCTGAGTTAACTTGGATAACAGCAATCCCAATGCTGGCCACCAAACAACTTGACATTCAGGGTTAGACATGATGCTTCTTAGGAATTTGTCAACCATCTTTCCCCACAGAGAATCTCTCACAAGCTGGGAGTCGGGAAACCTAACCTCTCAGAGTGTTCTGGAAACTCCTTCTCCCTTCTCGGGTCCCCTCACCCTTCTCATTTCTAATGCCAAAGCTTCAGAACTTCTGCTCCTTGGAGATCCCAGGAGGGGCCTCACCTGACAGGATTTACTCTCTGCCAATATGCAAAAGTGGCTACTGTCAGTCATTTTAAATCGACATTGCTATGGAATGAAAGGTGTCTCCCACATTTCCAATGTTGAAGTCCTGACTGCCAGTTCTGGAGAATGTCACTGTATTTACGGAGGTTATTAAGTTACAGTGAGGTCATTAGAGTGGGAATGACTGTCTTCCTAAGCCAGTGTGACAGATGTCCTTATGAGAAGAGGAGATGAGGACACAGAAGGGTGCACAGGGAAGACCCATGGAGACACAGGGAGAAGATGGCCAACGACAAGCCAAAGAGAGCAGCCTCAGAAGAAGCCAACCCTGCTGTACCTGGATCCTGGATTTCCAGCCTCCAGAACTGGGAGGAAATAGATTTCTGCTACTTAAGGCACCACCAGGCTTGGGACTGCATTCTGGCCGCCCTAGCAGACTCATGTAGATGTTTCTCATGCATCTTGCTCATTGTGCTGTCCTCACCTATTAATGAGCCTGGGCAGATCAGACCATTCATCCCACAGAGCCTAGAAACCACTACGCCCAGAATGCGTGTCCTGGGTGAAGACCTTCTGTGATGAACAGAACTGGCTTCACCGGCTTTTTAAATCATCAGACACGGGAAGATGGCGGCCGGACAACGTTGCTCCCTCCCCATCTGCGAAGCACCATCCCATACGCCCTGAATGAAAGGCTCCCCAACATTTACCAATGAGTAAACCAAGGCCAGGGAAGACAAGTGACTTGCCTGAGGTCATTCACGGAGTCAGAGTCGTTAGAGAGGAGAGACTGAAGCCCACAGGTCCCGGAGCGGGGGGCCTGAGAGGTAGCAGGCTGGTTTGAGTGGCTCTGCAGTGTCCACACTCTGGAAGGAGACAGAGAGGGCCTGGGTTTGAATCCTGACTCATCCTCTTATTTGCTGTGTGTGAGCAGGTTCCTGGCCTCTTTGAACTGGGCCTCAGTTTCCACATGTGAACAATGAGGCTGATAAATATAAGAGGACATGCAGTGCTCAGCACCGTGTCTGGCCCACGGAACGGGCTCAAGAATTGTTGGAAAGGCTGCTGCCCCCGCTAACAAACACAGCATTCCCAAAATACTTGCCGACTCCGCACCTGGCCCCACAGGAAGTCTAACAAAGAGCTTGGGTAGAAGCTTTTCCTGCCAGTCGACATGGGGGAGGTGGCCACACAACCTCTGTCCACCTCTGAGCACTGCCCCCACTCGCTCTATCGTTTACCCTCCTCCTGGCCTTACAGGGCCCAGGCACTCGATAAGGTTCAATGGCTCATTGTTCTCCATCCAGGCCCAAACCAGGCCAGGCCTGCCGGGAACCAGCAACTAAAAATAGCCCCACAGGGTGTTTGGGTCCAGCTGCTTCTCTCAGTCCGGGGGTCAAGAGGTGCCCGCGCTCTTCCTGGTCACTGCTTTGGGTGAAGGCCAGCTTGGCCGACTGCCAGATCACCCTGACTGGAGAGCCCAGACTCACACCCGCAAAATATTTAATGGAAAATTCAAGAGCTGCTATGATTCCCCAAGGGACAGAGCCTTGGTGCAGACTTTCAGAGGAGTTCAGAGTTCAGAGGTGGGGCGGGACTCAGCCTGCCAAGGACTGGGAGAAAGGGCCTGGAAGAACAGGCTGGAATTGGCAACGCAAAGAGAGACAGGGAAGGCATCCCAGGTGGCAGGGACGGCAGAAGCAAGGGATGAGGAGGAGGCTCGGTGTGACAATGAGAGGCTGCAGGAGGGCTATTTGGCAAAGCAGGAGGGGCATCTTCAAGGGGAGGCCCAGGCTCGCTCCAGAAGGGCCCCGAATGCCTGGCGAGACTTAAAATAAAAGAAAAAAGAAAAAAAGAATAAAATGGGAAGACTCACTCTACCTGATTGATTGATTTTTTTTTTTTTTTTTGAGACGGAGGCTCGCTCTGTCGCCCAAGCTGGAGTGCAGTGGCGCGATCCTGGCTCACTGAAAGCTCCGCCTCCTGGGTTCATGCCATTCTCCTGCCTCAGCCTCCCGAGTAGCTGGGACTACAGGCGCCCGCCAACGCGCCCGGCTCATTTTTTGTATTTTTAGTAGAGACGGGGTTTCACCATGGTCTTGATCTCCTGACCTTGTGATCCGCCAGCCTCGGCCTCCCAAAGTGCTGGGATTACAGGCGTGAGCCACCGCGCCCGGCCGATTTTTTTATTTTTTTATTTTTTTTTTGGCGGAGGGGACACAGTCTCACTCTGTTGCCCAGGCTGCAGTACAGTGGCATGATCTCAGCTCACTGCAAACTCCGCCTCCCGGATTTGAATGATTCTCCTGCCTCAGCCTCCCGAGTAGCTGGGATTACAGGTGCCCGCCACCTTAGCTGGCTAATTTTTGTGGGTTTTTTTAGTAGAGATGGGATCTCACCATGTTGGCCAGGCTGGTCTCGAACTCCTGACCTCAAGTGATCCACCCACCTTGGCCTCCCAAACTGCAGGGATTACAAGCGTGAGCCACCATGCCCGGCCCACTCTACCTGATTTTAAGACATCATATAGTACAGTAACCAAGACTGTGTGGCACTGGCAGAGAGATGGAAACACAGATCATTGGAACAGAGAACCTAGACATACACCCACAGGGTGTGACCAACTGATTTTTGACAAAGGTGCAAAATTTCACACCCACTGGGATGGCTGTAATAAAAAAGACATCATACGTCCTGGTGCAGTGGCTCACACCTGTAATCCCAGCACTTTGGGAGGCTGAGGTGGGCTGATTGCTTGATCTCAGGACTTCGAGGCCAGCCTGGTCAAGATGATGAAACCTTGTCTCTACAAAAAGTACAAAAATTAACTGGGCACAGTGGCAGGCACCTGTAATCCCAGTTACTCAGGAGGCTGAGGCAGGAGAATCAGTTGAGCTGGGGAGGCAGAGGCTGCAGTGAGCCAAAATCATACCATTTGCACTCTGGCGAGGGCAACAGGAGCAAAACTCTTGCCTTTAAAAATATAATAATAATAACAAGTGTTGGTGAAGATGTGTAGAAATTAGACTCCTCACACACTGCTGGTAGAGATGTAAATGGCAAAGTTTGGCATTTCCTCAAAAGGTTACACACAGAGCTTGTTTATGACTCAGCAGTTGTACATCTAGGTAAATACCCAAGAAAAGTGGAAATGTAAGTCCCCTAGAGAACTTTGTACATGCCCATTCATAGCAACATTATTCATAATCGACAAAAAGTAGAAACGACCCAAATGTCCATCAACTAATGAATGGATAAATCAAATGCGGTCTGTTCTGTGGTATGTAAAATGTGGTATACACAATGGAATTTTATTAGGCAATAAAAAGAAACTAACTACTGATACACGCCACAACACGGTGAACCTTGAAAACATTATGCTAAGCGAAAGAAGCCAGTTGCAAAGGACCACGTATTGTGTGATTCCATTTACATGAAAGGTCTACAACAGGCAAATCTGTAGAGGCAGAAAGGAGATTCGTGGTAGTCCCAGGCTGGAAGGGTGAGGTATGTGGGAGGGAGTGACTGCTAATGGGTATGGTGTTGTTTTAGGGGCTGATGAAAATGTTCTAAAATTGATTGTGATAACGATTGTACAACTCTGTGAATACGCTAAAAACCACTGAATTGTAACCTTGAAAGAGGTAAATTGTCCCATATGTACTTATACCTCAATAAAGCTGTTTTTTAACAAAAGCAATTCAGCAGAAGAAGGATAGTCTTCTCAGCAAATGGTGCTGAAGCAACTGGCTATCCTTTTTTATTGTTTATTTTTTTGAGACGGAGTTTCCCTCTTGTTGCCCAGGTTAGAGTTCAATGGTGCGATCTCGGCTCACTGCAACCTCCGCTTCCTGGGTTCAAGCTGTTCTCCTGCCTCAGCCTCCTGAGTAGCTGGGATTACAGGCAACCACCACCATGCCTGGCTAATTTTTGTATTTTTAGTAGAGACAGAGTTTCACCATTTTGGCCAAAGCTGGTCTTGAACTCCTGATGTCAGGTGATCCAGTTGCCTCAGCCTCCCAAAGTGCTGGGATTACAGACGTGTGCCACTGCTCCCAGCCGCAATTGGCTATCCTTGTGCAAAAAAAAGAAGAACCTCAACCTAAACCTCACATCATACGAGAATTAGCTCAAACTAGATCAAAGATTTAAATGAAAAACAATACAACGTTCAGAAGAAAACAAACGAAAAAATCTTCAGGATTTTCCTGTACAACCCAGTAATTGCACTCCTGGTTATTTATCCCAGATAAATGAAAAGTCACATCCCCACAAAACTCTCTCTACAATAGTTCATAGCAGCTTTATATGTAACAGCCTCACTACCTGTACAGCGCCTAGGGCTTAGTGAAAAGCTCTTAGGCAACAGCAAGAGCATGATCCATTTTTTAAAAAGGACAAATTGTACTTCATCAACAGTAAAAACTTTTGCTTTGCAAAAGACACTGTTACAAGGATGAAAAGACAGGCTACAGACTGAGAACATTATTTGCAAATCGTATATCTGACAAAGGATTCATACATAAACTGTATAAACTCTCAAAACTCAACAGTAGGCCGGGCGCGGTGGCTCAAGCCTGTAATCCCAGCACTTTGGGAGGCCGAGGCGGGCGGATCACGAGGTCAGGAGATCGAGACCATCCTGGCTAACACGGTGAAACCCCGTCTCTACTAAAAAATACAAAAAACTAGCCGGGTGAGGTGGCGGGCGCCTGTAGTCCCAGCTACTCGGGAGGCTGAGGCAGGAGAATGGCGTAGACCCGGGAGGCGGAGCTTGCAGTGAGCTGAGATGCGGCCACTGCACTCCAGCCTGGGCGACAGAGCGAGACTCCGTCTCAAAAAAAAATAAAAATAAAAATAAAACTCAACAGTAAAAAAGCAAACAATGTAATTAGAAAATGGGCAAAAGACATGGAAAGACAGTTCACCAATGAGGACATATAGACGGCAAATAGTACATGAAAAGATGTTCAATATCACCAGCCATTAGGAAAATGCAAATTAAGACCTGGATGAAAATCACCACGTATCTGTTAGAACAGCTAAAATAAAACATTGGGACAACATTAAATACTGGCAAGAATGCAGAGACATTGGATCTCTCGTGGTACAGCTACTCTGGAAGATAGTTAGTTGGCAGTTTCTTAAAAACTAAACCTATACTTACAGCACAACCCAGCAATTGCACTCCTGGTCATTTATCCCAGAGAAATGAGAAGTTACATCCACACAAAACTCTCTCAACAACAGTTCATAGCAGCTTTATATGTCATAGCCCCAAACTGGAAATGACCAAAATGTTCCTCAAGAGGCAAATGGCTAAACAAACAGTTGTACATCCACACCACAGAATGTTACTCAGCAATAAATAGGATTGAACGCAACATAAATAGGATACCCACAACATCTTGGATGAAGCTCAAGGACATTATACTGAGTGAAAAAAGACAATCTTAAAAGGTCACATACTGTACAATTCCATTTATATCACATTCTTGAAATGACAAAATTATATAGATAGAGAACAGATTAGTGGTTGCGAGGGGTTAGGGATGGGGAATGCGTGTGCCTATAAAAGGGTATCGAGGGAGATCTTCGTGGTGATGGAATAGTTCCATATCTTGATTGCGGTGATGTTTATACAAATCTGCATGTGATAAAACGGCATAGAACTCTACATACGTATTGTCCCAATGTCAATTTCAATTTTTGATATGGTACCATAATTATGTAAGATGTGCTCATTGGGGCACACCAGGTGAAGGGTACAGGAGACCTCTCTATACTATCTTTGCAATTTCTTGTGAATATATAATTATTTCAAAATTTAAAAGTTTAAAACACATACACACGCTTTCACTGCAGTGAGAACTTTCCCCAGTAGACCCTGACCCTTCTGCCTGGGGGAAAAGAGTTACAGTGAGCAGATCTGAGCCCAGCCCACAGGGAGGGGCCATGTCCAGCCCAGCTCCTCCTAGGTCAGTTGACTACAGAAGCATAAGAGAGAATAAGTGATGGTTATTTGAGGTCATTGTATTTTGGGGTGGGTTTTACTGATTGATTGATTAATGATGATTATTTTTTTCGAGATGAAGTCTCGCTCTGTCACTCAGGCTGGAGTGCAGAGCGCAATCTTGGCTCACTGCAACCTCTACCTCCTGGGTTCAAGCGATTCTCCTGCCTCAGCCTCCCAAGTAGCTGGGAATACAGGCATGTGCCACCACACCTGGCTAATTTTTGTATTTTTAGTAGAAACAGGGTTTCACCATGTTGGCCAGGCTGGTGTTTAACTCCTGACTCAAGTGATCTGCCCTACTCAGCCTCCCAAAGTGTTGGGATTACATGCGTGAGCCACTGCGCCCGGCCTGGGGTGGTTTGTTTTGCAGCACTGTTGTATCAATAGCTAGCTGATACATACCCACTTGCCCCACTTCCTCTCCATAGCCCTACGAGGATGGACATCTGTCATTGATGACAGTGGCGGAGACAGCTTGTTGTCCCCAACATCTGCTCTGCCTTTGTATTACCCGAGAGTAACAGAACCTCTGATTTTTATCTGGCCACATGGCTAGCTAGATAAACACTACATTTCCCAGCTTTCCTTCTTCTCATTTATTTACTTATTCATTTTCAGAGACAGGGTCTCACTATGTCACCCAGGCTTGAGTGCAGTGGCACCATCACAGTTCATTGCAGTCTTGAACTCCTGGGCTCAAGGGTTTCTCCCGTCTCAACCTCCTGAGTTCACTACCATGCCTGGCTGATTTTTTATTGTTTGTAAAGACAGGGTCTCACTATGTTATCCATAGTGAGGCTCATAGTGAGGCTGGTCTCAAACTCTTGGCCTCAGGTGATCCTCCCATCTCGGCCTCCCAAAGTGTTGGGATTACAGGTGTGAACCACCGCTCCCAGCCTCCTTCTAAACAGGTGTGGCCATGTGCTCAGTTCTGGCCAATGGGGTGTAAGGGAAAGTGTCATGTGACAGTTTCTGAGCACCTTCTCAGACACAACTGAAATTTACCTTTTACCCCCTCTTTCTTGGCCTCCAGCCCTGCGTGGTGGCTAGAGCTCAAGTAGCCATCTTGGACAGGAAGCGGAAGCTACATTTTGAGGATGGCAAAGTAACAGAAGAGACAAAATCAGGGTTCCTGATGATCACAAAAAGACCACGCCAGCACTAGGCTGCTTCTACCCGAGTTTCCTTTATGGGAGAGATAGAAACTTCTGCCTTGTGTTTTTGTCACTCACAACAGAACACAGTCTTTACTCATGCAGTGGCTTCTTATCCAGACTTTTTGTTCATGGGCTTGTCCTGTGCAACCCACCATGCTAAGCAATATATGGCCTTTTATCCAATAAATAATTTATTAAGCACCTCCCATGCGCCAGGCACTGTGATTGATAAGGCTGGGGATACAGTGAGAAGTAAGACGGACAGTGTTCCTGCCCCGAGGGGCTTATGGTTGAAAGGAAGAGACAGCAATGAATGAACACATGCCTGTGTATAATTACAACCTGCGACAAGCACCATGAAACAGGAGCAGGAGACTTTGGGAGCAGTCAGCAGGGGCCTTCTTATAGTCAGGGTTATCAGGGGGAAGGGATACAGCCTACTCAAGAGCACAGGCTTCAGAGCCAGCCCAGCCTGAGTTCAAATCCCGTTTCCTCTTGCTACTATGGAACCTTGGACAAGGCTCAGTCTCTCTGCGCCGCAGCTGTTTTATCTGAAAAATAGACATTTAGTTGATAAAACATTGATACTGCATTTACAATGTGCCAGGGATGGTTCTAAGCACTCTGCAGGTAGTAACTGTGGAGTCTTACAGCTACCTTCTAGTACAGGCACTATTCCTATCCCCATGTACTGAGTACTGGGTAAACTGAGGCCCAGAAAGTGAAGTCATTTGCCCGAGTTTACACAACTAAGTGGAAGAGCTGGGAGTTCCCCTAAGCCATCTGTCCCCAGGCCTGGCCTCGGGGCACTATGCTGTAGTGATTAATAATAACAGCTCTTAACTCCCAGGATTTTGGGGAGCTTGAAAAAAGAAAACGTCAGTCAAGTACTTAGCACAGTGCCCGGAAAATGTTAAATGTTAGCTATCATCCTTATCCTCCTCCTCATCATTCTCATTAACTAAGGGGGCGGGGGAAAGAGTCTTCCAGGGAGAGAGGACTGCAAGTGCTAAGGCCCCGAATGGAAGGAAGCGTGGTGCATCCGAGGACCAAAAGGCAGACCAGAGGGGCTGAATGCAAACAGCTCACCCCTATACTGTATTTTATTTGATCACAACAACTGTACTAGGTAAGAACTATTATTAGCTAGTTATAATCTCTTTAATGCTCTGTAAATGCGGAAACAGTGGCCCAGAGAGGTTAAGTGACTTGCCAAAGGTCACGCAGTAAAGAACCATCTGGGCCGGGTGCGGTGGCTCAAGCCTGTAATCCCAGCACTTTGGGAGGCCGAGACGGGCGGATCACGAGGTCAGGAGATCAAGACCAGCCTGGCTAACACGGTGAAACCCCGTCTCTACCAAAAAAGACAAAAAACTAGCCGGGCGAGGTGGCGGGCGCCTGTAGTCCCAGCTACCCGGGAGGCTGAGGCAGGAGAATGGCGGGAACCCGGGAGGCAGAGCTTGCAGTGAGCTGAGATCTGGCCACTGCACTCCAGCCTGGGCGACAGAGCGAGACTCCGTCTCAAAAAAAAAAAAAAAAAAAAAAAAAAACCATCTGAACCTGGACTCAAGCCCAGGTCTGTCAGCCTCCGAAGCCCATGCCTCCACTTACCACCCTCCCCTGCCTTGGAATGGACGGAACTCGAGAGCAAGCCAGTTCCTGCTGCAATAGCAGCTCAGAAGGAAAAGCTATACAGCCTGAGGCGTCAGAATCGGATGGTTCCTGGAGAGCACTTTGAACATGCCCCACCCATTTTTAAGATGGGGAATGTGAGGCCCAGTGAGGAAAGGGACCTGCCACAGACAGATTGGCAGCAGAACTGGGCCCAGAGACTGTATCCCCCTCCAGTCTTGGGGGGGCCATCAGCTTTGCCTTTGTTCAGGCCCTTCTTTTTTATATCTCCCTGGTGATAGCAAACTGCGCTGACTCCCCTGAGAGGGGCAGCTCCGGTGGGTGCGGTGCTTGTGTGTGCTGGGGGTAATGTGGGGATGGACTTTGCCTCAAGGGCAGGAGCTTGTAAAAAACCAGCAGATCAGGTCCCCAGCCTGGCTGGAGGACACAGGGGCAGTGTCCCCAGGGGCATGAACCCTGTAGACTGATGGGACTCCTTGGTAAACCGACTGCTCCATCCAAGTAGGCCTTCCAGTACCCTGGGAAGCAGCTCAGCAGAGCCCTAGCAACTCGAATGCACAGCTCACATACACACGTGCATACACACGCCCATGCACACACACCCCGCCGCGTACAGAGGCAGCTTGGCCTGGATCCCAGCCCCCCACACCCCACAGAGCACCATCTGCCCCTTCAGAAGGTCCTCACACAGGAGGAAAAGCTGGATTCTCCTTGCGTGTCAAGAGAAGAAGCCAAGGACCAGAGCAGAGAGGGGCCTCATCCAAGGTCACACAGAGGTTTGGGACAGATCCGAGCGCAGAGCCCAGAATTCCTGACTGCCAGGCCAGCTACCTGATGAGGCAGATGCTATTCGGTTGCCTTTGAAACAGCAGGCAGGCAGGACCCCGCTGAGCCCATGTGGAACCTAGGGCGCAAACCCCACCCCCTTGGGGCCCTGCCCGTGTCGCTGAGTCACTGGCCTTGGAGCAGATGCGGGGGGCAGCTTCCTCCTGCACAGCTGGTTGGGGCTTGGCCTGACAGCGCCTCCTGGACCGGCCTCCCTCCCTCTGCCCCGCAGGGCACGCTCCCTCCGTGCCTGGCCCCGTGCTGAGGGTTCACACATATTCGTGAACCTGCCGAGTCCACACAAGTCCCAGGAGGTGGAATTATCATTCCCATTTCATAGTTAAAACAACTGAGGCTTGGAGAGGTAAAGCAACGTGTCACACAGTTCTACCAAGAACTGAGATTCCTTGCAGGACCGGACATCCGCACATTCATAAGCTCACTTATTCCTCGGACTTCCTTAGAAAAATTCTGCCCACAAGCCAAAGAGAACCAGCATCAAAAGCCCCTATCTGCAACTCCAGCTGAACCACTCAGTCTCGCAGACTGACTGGAGATGTGGATTCTTTTGGAAAGGCCTGGCTGAGGCTGCCTGGAAGTCAGGGATAGAGGTCCCCGTCCCTGTTCAGCCACGACGGGCTGTCCACTTTCTCTAAACCCTAATTTTCTCATTTGTAAACTGAAAATAATACTCAGCCCTTCCTCCCAGGGCTTTGTGAGGATCGATGGCAATGAGGCACGGAATGCGTGGTGTGTGCCTCTGCGTGGTCTAGGCTCCTATTTCTACCTGCCTGCTGGTACTGCCCTCCCCACTCCCAGCCATGCCTCTACTCTCTTCTGTACCCGGCAGATGGGATCAGTCTCACAGCTGTTCCTCAATCCCCTACTGCCTCCTCCCACCCAAGGAAGGGGGCACCAGTGCAGCAGGGGGCCCAGGGTACCCCTTTCCTCCTCCCTTCTCTGGCGAGGGAGAGGAGAGGCAAAGCCAGATGTTCCACAGATGTTGCCAGTTGTTAGCAAAACAACAAAAAACAAGTGATTTTTTTGAGACCCCGTCAGGTCCATTGCTTGAGGGCCTGAGAGCTCCGAGGGAAAGGTGGGGCTGTGGGGGCGACACCAGGAGCCTGAGGTTTGGGCAGGAGGGGAGGTGAAGCAGAGAGGCCTTCTGGGGTGGGACGTCAGTGGGAGGAGTTTGGGGAGGAGACAGTAGGCTAAGGGACCCAGGCGTGCAGAGGCAGGGAGGTAGGGCGGGGAGCTGAGAGCTTGGTGCAAGCGAGAGGAGCAGGGAGGGGTGAAGCTGGAGAATCTGGTAGGTCCAGGGGTGGCTGCCTGGGCAGGAGGCCTGCAGGGGTGGTACTAACTTATCCCTCCTTCCCCACCCGGCCCCAGGACCCGACTTCAGATGGAGAGAACTTTGGAACCCCCAAGGGGCTCCCAGGCCCTTCTGAGCTCCGTCAGGGAAGGAATCAACAGAAATCCAAGGGTCCTAAGCACTGGGCAGCAGTTTGGACTCAATGGTCTTTTCCAAGCTGGAGAGTCTAGGAGGCTGTAGCTGGCCCAGACAGGTCAAGAGAGCACGTCACTCACATGGCAGAGGCCGAGAGCGTGAGGGACTTGACTCTCCCACCAGGAGCCTGGCTGCAGTTGGCACCTCTGCAGCTATCATCCAACTGAGTGGCACCCCCTCCTGCTGGCATCCAACTGAGTGGCACTGCTGTGCCCTCTTGCCTCTCCACCCACCACAACCTATTTGCCAGCTGACCCCAACTGCTCCCGGCAGGGCCAAGACTGGGCAGCAGTACGGAACAGGCTGTTTCTGACTTACTCCCTGGAACTGGCTGGCTTTGTCCTCCAGCAAAACTGTTCCTGGAAGGACAAGGATCTGGGGTCTGAGACTAAAGGGCCCCCATCTTCTCTGGCCTGGGCAGGTGGAGAATGAGTTTTGCCACTCATCCTGTGACCCTGAATAATGAGATTGCTAACAGCAGCTCATGTTTATGAAGCACCTACCCCACGCCATGCACTGAACTAAACTTGTTGCATGCACGACCTCGCTTAGTCATTGCAACTCTGGGGTAAGTGCCAATGTGCACAATTTATAGATGAGAAAGCCGAGGGAAAGAGAAGGTACGTGACTTCTTCAAAGATTTGCAGCTAGTAGTAAATGGTGGAGTCAGAGACTGAGCCCCAGAGCCTGACTCCAAGGCCCTTCACCTCTATGGTGAAGAGTCCAGCTTCCCTTCCCTCCCCTCAGTCTTCCCATCTGTGGGATGGCGAGGAGCTGGATGGAATGACCTCACAGCTCCGCGATCCCACATTGACCGCCTAGAATTGCCAGAGACCAGAGAGCACTACTCCTTCCTCTCCTATGAAAGAAAATGGGAACCAGCCCAAATGACACTGTACAGATGAGACAACTGAGGCCTAAGCGGGCAGAGAATGTACCTAAAGTCCTCCAGGGAGCCCAGGCAGGGCCCAGGGAAGGGGGAAGGGGGAAGGGGACCCAGACACCTTTCTAGTCTGCCCTCCAGCTGCTCTGCACAGCCAAAGCCGCTCGGAGGCCAAGGGAACCAGGGTGTGTGTAATGGAAACCAAGCAGTGGGGCCTTCCGAAATGGGAATTCCATCTGCCTGACTTTGTTCTCCTGGACTTTGGTTTCCATGGCAACTCTGGGAACCAGGAGGTTGGGAAGGTGGAAGAGGGAAGGCCTGGTCCTAAACTGAATCCCTAGAATCTAAAGAACTGGAAAGGTGGGTCTCCTTGTGGACCCAGTGGCTCCTCCCAGCAGAAGATGTGAGAGAGGCCAGGTCAGGCAGGGAAGTCCTAGGCTCAGACCCAGTGCTGCCTCTACCATTTTGGGGGAGTAGGGAGTAGTATTATAGTCCTCCCTGGGCCCCAGTTTTCCCAGCTGTCAGGCCCCCACATCTCAGGCCTGGAAAAAACCTGGAAGGTGCCCTTGTTCAGAATTAGGAGCACGACTGTTCCCAGGCCCTTCCAGCCTCTATGAGGCCGTGAGTCTCTACAGTGGGAAAGCTCTTTACAGTCTGTAAAGCCCAATGACACTCATTGCCAGGTCCTGGAGAAAGACCCAGTGCCGCTCCTGGAGGGGCTCACACTCTGGTGCCAACACGTATCCAGCACCTACGGTATGCCTGACCCCAGGTTAGGACCCTGCTGCAGAACTGGCTCACCGGCTCTTCATCCCAGCGCTGAGGAGACAATAGAATCATCCCCATTCTTGCAGGCTCAGGGATGGGCAGTGACTCGCCAAGGTTACAGAGCAAATCAGTAAAGATAAGACTCAAACCCAGGACTGCCTGATTCCAAAGCCTGGCAGTCTTTGGAGACAGAAGAACCCATGCCTGACTCAGTACACGTGGTAAGGGCTAGTCAAGGAGAGGCCACGACCGCTGGGGAGCAGAGGGAAGGGGTTCTCTGCTGACCCGGGCTACTGTTGTTGCACAGAAGATTCTTCCAAAATGGGTTTCAAGGTTTGAAACCCGTTACAAGGTTTCAATTGTTTGATCTGCTGGTTTTTTACAAGCAATGTTTCAAGCAAGCATTCGGGATCCCATTTGCAAGAGGGGCAGGAAAAGTCAGGCGCGGTCAGAGCGGCAGTCAGACAGCCCACCTCTCCCTCCTGATGAAGGTCTACCCAGCACCTGCTCCACACCCAGGCCCTGGCCCTAGTCCCCTGTAACCCTGAAGAAGGCTCAGTCCAACTCCCTGAAGGCCTCCAGAGACCAACAATTCTGATCCTCTCACTGTGCAGAGGGGCCAACAGGGCTGGCCTTGCCCAGGGAAATGAATGAGGGGAGGCAGGGCAGGGAGGAGCGAGCTGTACATGTCGTCTGCAGCTCCAAGTCTCCAAGACCCTGGGCAGGGAAGAAGATCCAAGGAGATAGGGGCCCAGCTCCTCCTGCATCAACTCCATCAAGCTTCATCTAAGACAGCCCTGCTGAGCCAGACCCCACCCTGGGCCATGCCCTGGCCCCTGGGAGGTTGTATATGTGGGGTCAGCTCTGGCATCAGCTTATACTGGGCTCTGGGCCTCTTCTGCCCACTTCTAGGCAAGTGGCCCAGGTCCTCTCTTGAAGGATGCCCTGGGCCGTTCCTAAATTTGCATCTTCTGTTAGGTAGGAGGGGAAACAAAGGTACAGTGGGGAAAGCCTTGCCCAGGGCCACAGAAAGACTTTGTGAGTCCTATCTCCTGTCTCTACAGCTGTTCCTTCTGTCCGGAGACCTCCACAAGCTCACCACCACCCTTCCCGAGATTCTGGCCCCATCCACCTTCACCAGCCATCCCTGCACCAAGTGAAAGTTCTATTCGAACCTCAGGGTGTGGCGAGGCAGAGAAGTGAAGGAACTTGCTGAAAGACATGTGGCCAGCTGGCGACAAGCAAGGACTCCATCCTGTAGCCGGCAGAGTGCAGGCTTTGCAGCCAGTCAGACTTGGGCTGAACCCCTGCCACCTGCTGGCTACGTGACCTTCCCTGTCTGTGCTTCCATCTCCTCATCTGTAAAATGGGGATAAGCCCTACCTCCCAGGCTTGGGAAGGAGATGCAGTGACCACTAGAATGAGTGGCACGGCGCCTGGCACAGAGGAAGGCGTGCGAGAGCAGCCCTCACTAGTTTATCAGTGTATCTGGCTCCAGGATGGGGGCAGGTGATGGCAAGAGAGAAGTGGCTGAATCAACAGCCCAACGACCAACCCTCCCGGCCCCAACCACCCTGGGAAGGCTTGAGACCAGGAACACACAAAAAGGGTCATGAACAAGAAATAACACAGGCCTTTTATTTGCTCCAGAACTCGGCTACTGTGTGGTCTGAGGGTGCCATGCTTTCCCAAAAGCCCCCAAGGGACACCCCACCCAGGGGGTGCCAGATCTTTGTGTGCAGCCAGACTGCAGTGTCCCCCAAGGCCGCCTTAGTCCAGAAGGCCAGCTGCCCACCACTGGTGCCTGGGACAAGCACATCCCCTGAAGCTGAAGAATGATGTCCACCTTTGTGTGGCAGCTTCTCACAAGGCATTGGCTAAAATATTGCACTTGTAAATCAGGAAAACTGATGAGGCAAGGGTTTCCTATTACAGGACAACGTGCCAAGCATCCAACTACTATTTAAATAAATAAAACTCAAAGTGGGGGTCTGAGCTGCGAGCTCCAATGGCCCTCCAGGAGGGCCCGAGAGCCTAGGCCTGGACCTCCTGCCCCATCAGCCAGTTCTTTAAGGAACTTGGTCAACATGAAGCCTCTGCGGTCTCCGAAGCAGGGAGCAGCAGCTCCAGATCTGGCTCGGCCGGGGCCCCCGACCTGCCAGGGTCCTTGGGCCCCCTCGTACCGGGGCAGTGGGTACCCCACGGGGCCCATCCTTCTACTCCTCCAGTAGCCTGGGCCTCTCTTGGTCCAGGCCTCACTTCCGTATGTCTATCCATCTGTCCAGAGACACAGCCTCTGGGGGCTTGCTTGCCCCCTCCGTCACAGTGGGGAGGGAGGCAGGTGGGCAGGAGACCCAGCCCGCCTGGTGTGAACGCTGAGCTCGACTCCAGTGGCCGGCCCCTAAAGCGGGGGACTCATCTTCTTCTGGTTAATAAGGTCCAGGTAGAGGTCAGAACGGAGAAAGCGAGGGTACGAGTCCTTTTCCATGAGCCCGAAGATGCGCTTCTGTGCCAGGTCGAAGCAGCCCCGCGTGACGCTCTGCAGGTTGTCCTTGGTGTGCTCCCGCGTGTAGGAGTCCAGGTTGACCTGCGAAGGCAGAGGGGCACGTGGTCAGGGTTGCCTGCTGGGGACTGACCGTAGGGCCCATGTGCCTGGAAGGGACCCATCCAGCCTCTCACCTCCAAGCCCCTCTGCCCACATCTTAAGGTTCATCTGAAGTGGAGACCCTCAGACCAGAGGATTCAAGTCCTGGCTCAGTCATTTCCTGAGGGGCTGGCAGCATTTATAAGGCTGAAAATACTACTCCGAGGGTTAGGCTTCCTGGGTTCAAATCCTAGCAGTGCCATACCTGGGTGTGTGACTTTAAGCAAATCACTTAAGTGCACTGAGCTTCAGTTGTCTAATCTACCAGCTAGCAATAATAGTACATTCCTCAAAGTGTGAAAACCAACCAAGATCATCCATATAATGTGCTTTGCATATCCTGCCTGGCACACAGTAGACGCTAAATAGATGGGAGCAATTAAGATTTCTCTCTCTGAGGCTGTCTCCTTTTTCTTTCTTTTTTTTTTCCAAGACAGGGTCTTGCTCTGTCACTCAGGCTAGAGTGCAGCGGTGCAATCTCGGATCACTGCAACCTCCGCCTCCCAGGTTCAAGCAACTCTCCTGCCTCGGCCTCCTGAGTAGCTGGGACCACAGGTGCCTGTCACCACACCTGGCTAATTTTGTAATTTTAGTAGAGACGGGGTTTCGCCATGTTGGCCAGGCTGGTCTCGAACTCCTGACCTCAAGTGATCCACCTGCCTCAGCTTCCCAAAGTGCTGGGATTACTGGCATGAGCCACCACACCCAGCCTGTCTCTTTGTTTCACAGGTTGTTGTGAGGATTAAACATGAGAGCACATACATAAAGGGCTCAGCACATGCCTGGCATGTGGCAGTGCCTTGGTGGTGGCCATTTTTATTACTAACTGGGATTCTGTTCTTCCCCTGATCTTAGCTTGCATCTTCCCCGCTGGGGACCTGGGCTCATGGAGTCATTCTGGCCTCTCCCCTTCCTATGCTGCTGGCTGCCACCTTGCAGCTGAAGAGCCACTGGGTCCTGGGGATTGGAGGGGCTGAGGGTCTGCCCTGAGGTCCTACCTCCTTGCATGCCTGGATCGCAATGTATTCAGCAAAGATCTTCTTGGCCTTGGATGCCATCTTGGACTGTGACTTGACCTTCTTGAAGTCCTCACAAGCCAACCAGAACTCCAGATTCTCCTCGCTGAACTCAGTGCGAAGGAAGGCTTGGAACACTGCTAACCCGTCTGTGAGGAGAACAGATCCTGGGGTAAGAGGCAGAGTCAGCTTCTCCTACCCTTAAGACCCCCCAGCTTACCCCTACAGGACTTTGAATATGGGCGTGCTGGGAACTGAGTACAATGCCCATCTCTGATAGCCCGGAGCCCTGGGATGTAGCCCCAGCCCTGCCACTGCCTCTTTCAAGGTCTCAGCCGGGTCTCTCCCTCTCTATGCCTCAGTGTCTTCATCTGTGAAATGGGGACTATCGATTCTGTCTCACGGAGCCATGAGAGGAGCCGATGGGACCAAGTCCATGAGATGGCAGGCACATTACTCCCCGTGAAAGCCCTCAGTACTTAGAAATGTTTATTCTTATTCTGGGAATATGGATCTGAGCACACAGGTCCCACGGGCCTCAGGCAGGCAGTGCCAACTCCCATGGATGGGGAGGGGCTGGCAGAAGCTGGCTCAAAGGCCAGACCAAGGGCCTTGGCTTGGGCTCAGCCTCTCTGCAACAGCAAGGACACCCTGACGGCCCAGGAAAGGGAAGGCAGCCTCTCTAGCACCAGCTACACAGGGTCTGGATGGGGGCGAAGGGGAGAGGGAGGGAGGGCGCAGGGAAGGGGCAGGCCAGCCCAACTTACATTTGTGAACCAGCAGCTTCTCCAAGGACTCGCCCCACTTGAGCGCTTCCTCTGAGGTGGGCCTGAGGGGTGAGGGAAGAAACACAGTGAGGGCACTGAGAGGCTTGGGGACCTGGGGGGAAGCTGGGCCTGGAGGCCTTTGTTTACTGCCCTGGGCCCAGGCTGTAGCTGAGCCCAGCTGGGGCGCCCAGGAAGGAGGCCCATCCTCTTTCTTGGGGCCAGGGTCCCTTCCAGCCCCCACCTCCATCCCACCTAGCCTGCCCCCTAGGGCAGCCCCTCCCTGTGAGGGCAGCTGCTCGCCAGGTACCCGGCTCCGTCTGTGAGAACCTCTGTCTCCCCAGAGCTGGATTAAGCCGGCAAGCCCCTTCCCCTCAACCTAGCACTCAGTCCTACTCCCCGGGGGGACAGTGAGTCCCCAAAGGGTCCCAGGGTGCCAGGGAGGACCTACTTGAATGACTTCATCATTTTGTCTGCCTTGCCCGCAGGAGGGGCTCCAGGGGACTCGTTCCGCCGTCTGAAGATGCCCAGCTTGTTCTTCATGTCCTTGGCTCTGGGGGCAGAAGCAGAAAAGAGGATTGCTCAGCCTGGCCCACTCGCCCCCGCAAATACAGGGTCGGGAGAGCTGGGTCAAGGGCACCTACTCCTTCATGGTGTGTCGCCTCTGCAGGTTCCCGTTGCGAGTGAGGTACATGCCTCGGAGCATCTCTGTAGGGCCCCCCACCTTGGGGCCGCAGAATGGTCTGCAGGAAACACCCCTCTGGCTCCTGTCCCCTACCCCGCGTCCTGGGCAGCTGGCAGCAACGGTGCAGGCTGCAGCCACACGCGCTCGCTGGAATCCTGGCTTGATGACTGGACTCCCGGGCACAAGCCGGGCTGGGACTCAGACAGGAGGAGCCAGGAAATGGGAGGGACCAGGACGGGGAGCGGAAAAAAAAAATTCCTTCTGGCCAACCCTGAGAGGGAGCCGTGAAAGGGGCATGTGTCTGCAAGGGACAGCCTCTGGGGCCGTCCCGGCAGGAAGCCAGTCCCAGCTATTTGTGACTGGCCTCCTCGTTACTATGGCAGCAGGAAGACAGTGGTTGGGGGTGGGGGACAACAAGTCAGCAAATTGCTGAGAGGGAAGGAGGGAGCCAGGGGAGGCTCTGCCCACCAGGGTGGCAAGACTGGCTATTTTTAGCCAAGAACCATTTTTAGCTTTGTCAGTCCCCAAGGAGGCAGCAGAATTCAGCACTGGGTGAAACTGCTGGCCAGAAAGGGGTTAAATGCCTCTTGCTCACGTTCGCCCCCGTTTTCCCCAGACCCCCTGTACAGGGCACCTCCCAGAGAATGGCTCCTGCCAGCCGGCCTCTCAGCCTCAGTCACCCACATTGGCGACTTCTAGTCATGAATATACAGCAGTTCCCCAACGTCTTAGAAGTTTTAAGCCTGAATAACTTCAGAAGCAGAAGTCCTATAAACTTACAAAAACACCATTTTAAAGTTTAATTATGTAATGTTGTGTGCATAGTTTTGTGATTTTTGAATAATTAATTTTTCACTTTAAGTTTTGGTCTCCATCCTCCCAAAGATGGAAAATGCTCACTGAAACCAAAAATGAAAATGAAAAATTGATTATTCAAAAATCACAAAGCTAAAGACGTGCAAAAGAAATTTTAATTTTAATCTTTCAAGGGGGTTTGGTAAGTTTGAAGCATTTATACCTCTGAAGCTCTTCAAGCTTAAAATGGCACTAAGACCTAGACACCCTGTCTAATGAAGGAGAGTCCTACGGGGAGGCTGAGCCCAGGCTTTGGAGCCAGACAGTCTTGGGTTCAAATCCCAGCTCCAGCAGTTACCAGCTGTGCGCCCCTTGACAAGTTTCCTGACCTCTCAAGTTTCCTATCAAGCTTTTTTCTCTGTCAAGCTGTTTCCTGTCAAACAGAAGCCAGCAGGCCAGGTCTCCAGGTCCCAGCTCCACCACTTTCTTACCATGTAACTTAGCCTCTGCACAGTAGTTTATTCATGTGTAAAATAAGGGTAAGGTCAATAAGAAAGAACGGGATGTAAAATAAAAGTAGTGGTAAAGATTACATTAGATCACATATGAAATACGCACAGAACAGTGCTTGGCATAATAAACAATAATGGTTATTTTTATTATTACCCTACATGTTCTAAGACTCTTCGTCTAAGCTTTTAAGAGTGTGAGCTTCAGAGGCCAGGCGTGGTGGCTCATGTCTGTAATCCCAGCACTTTGGGAGGCTGAGCCTGGAAGATCACTTGAGGCCAGGAGTTTGAGAACGGCCTGGCCAACATGGCAAAACCCCCGTCTCTACTAAAAGTACAAAAAAAATTGCTGGGTGTGATGGCACACACCTGTAATCCCAGCTACTTGGGAGGCTGAGGCACGAGAATTGCTTGAACTTGGGAGGCAGAGGTTGCAGCCAGCCAAGATCGCACTCCAGCCTGGGTGACAGAAGGAGACTCTGTCTCCAAAAAAAAAAATGTGAGGCAGCACCTACACTGAAAGGAGGCTAGACAGCGCAGCTCCAGCACCCGGGGTGCCTGCCCTCTGCTGCCACATACTGCTTCCCTCTCCTCCCACTTCAGCGCCACATTCAACAGTCCTGGCACCCCCTGGACCCTCTCTCATCCTACAAAAGGTTAAGTGAACATGGTTGGTGCAAAGGACTGTTTTGGTTTGTGCATTTCACCTTGCTAAGAAAGTGCAACTGGCTGTGGAGTAAGAGAAGCCAACAGTTGCTGCAGAAAACTGGAGAGGTCAAGGCAGCTGGGGCGAGAAAGGTTTTCTAGGGTAGTGGACCCCACCCAAGGTCAAGGCTAGGGAAAAGGGTTGCAGGAGGCTCCTCCCCATAGCCCAATTCCTGCCTAGTGGTGGGTGCTACAGGACCTGGAAGGGAGGGGCTTCCTCTGGGGGGGGTCGCTGTGCACACACCCCACTGCCTCCTCCCTATACCTCCCCCGAGTCTCCAGGGCCTTAGGCCTGGGGATACAAGGAGACCTGAGGAGAACCCACACACACGTCTTTTTCATTGACACATCTAACAAACCCCCCAAAATAAGAAGGCCTGAGTGTGGCCAGAAAGGCTTGGGGAGTGCGGGATTCGGCAGCTGGGCCAGCAGCGCCCCCTCCCGGCAACGCCTGAGACTATTAACATTCAGGAACTCAGGAGGAGAAAGAGGAGCCCCATGACTCTTAGGTCACTCGTGGGCCCAGAGGGAGCAAAGGAGTTGTCGAAGCCATTTGGCCCATGCTTGGCTCAGAAGCTGGGCTAAAGCCCGGGCAACCGGGCTGGTGGCCTCTGGTTCACTGTCTTCCGGGTACTGAATCAGCACTTTGCCTCACTTGGAGAGAATGCTCAGGACCCAGGTAACCCCACTCTGGGGTCACTGCAAAGTTCCAAGATCCAGTTTTTCCTTGGTGTCTGTCTGGGGTTGTGGGTGGGACCAGGCACAACCCCTTCTCCCCACCTGGACCCCTAGAGGAGAGACCCCTGGGGCAGGGGAGGAAGAGGAGTGCAGAAGCCAGTGATCTTCCCAACTTACAGGTTTTTGCTCTTTCTCTTCCGGGAGGCTTCGTCATCATCCCCAACGGTGTCGGCCCCGCTCATCTGTGGAGAGAAGACAGACACGATGCAGTCTGGGCACTCAGGAGCTCCTGCCTAAGCAAAGAGAGGCTCGGAGACCCAACAGTCCCTGCCACCAGCTCCTCCCACCCCCAAAGCCCCCACCCCCGGCACACAGGTGAGGGAGGGAAACCCCCCTGCTGGGAACAGCCTGGCCATGAAGTGGAATCGGCCTGGCAGACCCTCTGGCCACAGGGATCTCCTCCTGGGACATTCAGGCCCCCAGCTTACTGGGGAGAAGCCAGACAGCTGGCACTCATGACAGAGGCTTCATTGCAGGCAGTGAGCAGGTGAGAGAGTAGGGCTTCTGCTGCGTCACTAGGCCAATCCCTGCCTCTTTCTGCACCTCTGTTCCTTAATTTCTAAAATCAGGATCATAATGATTAAGTCAGGATTCTGAAGCTCAAAGGAAACCTCAGATGGTCAGCAGTGTATAAAATAAATCATTACATAGGCCTGAGCGCACGTCTCTTGCCTTATAGCTTTCCATGGCTCCCTAGTGCCCTCAGGATAACGTCCAAACTCCATAACATGACTGGATCTACCATCTTAGGATTAGGGCAGAAAGTTCCATTTTAACATCAGTTACAATTCCTTCAGTTCTCTCTCCAGCCTGGCCCCTACTTCAGCAACCTCCTCAACTCTGCCTTCCATCCAACAGAAGGTCTTCATCTCCATGTGCAATTCCTTCCCCGGAGAATGCTTTTGTGAGTCTCCCACCTGCCTGCCTGGATGGATGGATGGATAGTTGGATGGATATAGATGGATAGGTGAATGGATAGATGAGTGGATGGATGGATGGATGGATGGATGGATGAATATATGGGTTGGTGGGTGGGAGAGAGGGTAGATGGATGAGTGGATGGATGGATGCATGAGTGGATGGATGGAAGAGTGGATGAGTGGATGGATATATGAATGCATGGGTGAACAGATGGGTGGGTGGATAGACAGATGAATGCATGGGTGAATAGATGGATGCGTGGGTGGGTGGGTAGGTGGATGAATCAATGAGTGGATGAGTGGATGGATGGATGAATTATACCTTCATTTAGCTCACACTATAGGCCAGACCCTGGATGGGGCATAATTCAGATACTATCTCATTAAACCTCACAATAAACCTATAAAGTAAATAGAGGCTCAGAGAATTTAAGTCACTTCCCCAAGGAGACCCAGCATGTAAGTGACAGAGGTGGAATCTGCCTCAATTCAAGACCTGTGTTTCTCCACCAGAGGATGCTGCTACTCAAAAATGCAAGGTCAGAACACATTTTAATGTTTCCCGTGAAAGACTCCAGAAGTGCTGCCTCCTTCCTGAGAATGCTGCCCCACCAGAGTTGTAAACACACGTGTGTACGTGCACACAGAGGCACACACCGTATGGTGTGTGATTTCAGAGCAAGGGTTTGGAACCAGACCTGGATATAAATCCTGCTTTCATCAACTTTGGGTAAGTTTCCTAGCCTCTCGGCTCCCGTTGTTTTAGCTATGGCTTAGGCATAGTGACAGCCACTTCACAGGGCTGATGGAAGGTTCACCAGGATAAACTCTGCACCCCAAGGCCCAGTCCTGGCACCTATACTAACCTCAGTAACCAGTGGTCATTGCCCAGTGAGTGTTACCATTGTCACCATTCAGTGCACCCTTCAGTGCACACACAGGCTGCAGTCATGCTGGCCCGGTGAGGCCATGCCCAAGGCCCCCACCCGTGGGAAAGAGCCCTCGGGCCCTGGGCTTCCTCCCATTCTAACCTCAGCTTCCGTACTTTATCGGCTCCACACAATGGGCCTGGGGACCACTCCCACCCAGCGGCCATCCCCAGCCTCTGTGCCGCTGTGAAATGGGCTCTTCCTTCCACTGAGGGGAGGAGAGTGTCTTCAGCAGGGACTGACCCAAGCCCAGCAGCCTGACAGAGGTGCTGGGCAGCTCTGGCCCTGGGAGTCGGCCCCCTGGGCTGCTGGGGAAACCCCAGCACCAAGAAGAGGCTGTGGGCCAAGGAGAAATTGAGGTGAAAAAATTGGGTTCTGATTCCCAGCCCTAGGGACTCCCCATAGCTGCCAGGAGGCTTTGGCCTCTGACCTTGGAGGGGGCCAGAGTGGCCCCCCCAACTCCTCCCTCTCACAGCTGCAGCAAGGCCTGCCCAGGGCCCAGCCTGCAAAGGCCCTCCAAAGCAATTCTCCTTTTCATCTTCTCCCTACTGTCTCACTATGCGACCCTGTCCGGCTGAAAAGCAGATGGAGGTGAGTCCAGGATCATGCAGCCCTTCCTTCACTCCAGGCAGAATCCCCGGGCCCTGCCCAGCCTCATCCAGCCACCTCCAGGGACTAGGAGCTCACCACCTCTTGGAACAATAATTATAATTCTTACTGTAATTATAGTAATGTTAAGAGTGTAGATTTTTAATTGCCTGGATTTGAAGCTTAGCTCAATCATTTATTAGCTCATTGACCTTAGCTCAGTTACATCCCTCTCTGTGCCTCAGTTTCCTTATTTGTAAAATGTGGATAATAACTGGACCTCCCTCAAAGGGCTGTGGTGAGGATTATGTAAGTTAACACAGGGGATATGCTCAGCACAGCAACCAGCACACAGCAGTGAGCAAGTACTCTCAGCTAATGTGGGTTTTGCTATTATTTATTGAGCGTTCACTACATGCCAGGCGCTGGGCCAAAGTGTTTTAACATACTTTATCTCATTTAATCTTGGCAACAATTCTAAGAGCTAGTTACTGATATTTCCCTCAGTATGCAGCTGAGGAAACCGATGCCCAAGGTAAGTTTGGTAACTGGCCTGGGCTCTCTGAACTGGCAAGTAGCAGAGAATTGTGGTCTGGGTCCAGAGCCCACTGGTGACAGAAGGCTCATCTGTAAGCAGGGCTCAGCTGGTTTCCCCTATTGGTCCTGGTTGAACTTCTGGGGCTCCCTGGCGATCCATGGCTGCCCTCTCTGATCCAGCCCAGCCTGGCAGGCCCCATGGAACCACGTGGAAACAGTGGATCTAAACTCTATACTTACTTGTTTACACATCCGAAATAATTCTTTAGGCTTTTTAAAAATAGGAGACTTGAAGGTATTATCATCTTGGAGCTGGAAGGCATTTTTTGGGTCCTCCTGTCTGACCTCTGACCTACATGGGAGCTTATGAAACAGGGCTGGCACCCTCTGTGGACCACCTCTGCCCAGGCCAGTCCCCTGCAGGGGAGGAAGGAAGCAGGGCCAGGGAAGGGCTGCAGCCTGTGGTCTCCTCACTGTCAAAGAATAGCCCATGACCCTCTGAGCTGAGCCAGAAAGGCTGGAATAGAATTCAATGGCAGCATCCTGGACCCAAACACAACGATTCTTCAGGGCTTCCTTGACTCCCCAGGAAAAACGCCTGTGGATCTGCTCTGCAGGGCCTCCAGGGAGCAGCCAGGAAGGCAGGGGTCTGGCGGCAGGGGGCACCATGAGACCACTCAACTCAGCACAGGGTGCCAGACCCAGAGGATGGACAGCTGGAGAATCGTGGGGGATGGGGGGGTGGCAGCGGGGGCGGGGTGGGGGGTGGCGGAGGGGGTGCTCTCTCTCTCTGGACTCAGTTGGCCCATCTGTGAGATTACCATGGCCGAGCCGACCATCTCTGAGGTCTGCCTGTTCTGACATTCCTACTCGCAGTAGAAATTGCTCAGCACACAAGACAGCAGGGTAACAAGAGTGTGGAGTGGTGACAACGGCGAGACTGAATGTCATCCTGTGGCAGGCAGCATGCGCTCTGGACAGCCTCAGTTTATCTGCACGGCAGCACAAATGACCAGCCCGAGCTTTCTATGTACTGCTCCCTGGAACCCTTGGGACAACTCCCGGGGGACTCTGTGTTCCATTTGTAAGAAAAAATCGAAGCTCAGAGAAAGAAGCAACTTGGCCAAGGTCTCAGAGCCAGGGAGGAGGAGGCAGAGCTGAGACTTGAACCGGGGTCTGTCTGACTCCACAGCCTGAACACTTCACCCCTCCCCTCTTTACCTCTTGCCTGGCATTGCCTGGGAATAGTGGCCCATCAGCATCAGGGGACCCTCCCAGAAGAGCCAGGCCAAAGCCAGGAAGACAGAAGTCATGGGGGAACCCGCCGCGGTCCCTCTGCCAGTCCCCCACCCCTGGCCCCTCATCAGCATGAGGTCACAGGGTCTGCAGTAGAGCCACAGAGGAGTGACTGGACAAGGGTGAGACCTTGTCCAGCGCCATCATCACTTGCTGCTGTGTGGCTGGGGACAAAACATCTCTTGCTAGCCTCAGCCTCCCACTGTAAGACAAGTGCCTGTCCGCCTTGCAGCAGCGTCAGGAAGGTGAGAAATGGGGTCTGCTGATACTTTGAATGGTGGCACAGCCAGTTCTACCCTGGTTACTGCTCTTCTCTCCCTCCCCCTCCTCATCACATGATTACCATTTATGCAGCACCCCCCCCGGTGCTGAGCGCCAGGTATTCCCCTAAATGTTTTACCTGTGTTAAGCTATTTAATTTTCCCAGCAACCCTAGGAAGGATTATTACCATACCCGTTTCACCAATGAGGAAACTGTGGCTCACAGAGGGGCAGGGACTTGCCCAAGGCCCAGTACCAGTAAGAGATGGAGCTAGACCACGGTGTTCGTCCCATCTGGGCTTATCTCCTTTTGACAAGGGTGGGTTTCGTACTGAAGCTGCTGGCAGGACAGGGCAGGATGTGAATGGCAAAGGGCTCAGGGACTGGTGTGTGGAAGCCACATGGAAGGGTGGCCACCACCAGGCTGGAGGCAGTCTCAGATGTCTCTGCCAGCTCAGCCACTCAAACACAAGAAAGGAAGTGACCGGCTAAAAGTTGGTGGGACAGGGGAGGGTGCCAGTGGGAACCTTGGAAACCCAAAGGAAGAAGCTGAGACAAAAGAGAGCTGGTCCAGGCCTGCTGGACTCCCAGGCATAAGTATCTGTCCCAAAATAGGAGCTGAGGCCAACAGAGCCAGGGAATTAGATAGATGCATACACATGAATGTGTGTGAATTTATCTGTATATAAATAGTTTTATTGGAGCAAGTGTGGTGGGGGGAATGGAACTGGGAAGGGTATAGTGGGGGAATCAGGATTGGGAAGCCCAAGGCAGGTGGGCCTCAACCACCCTCCTAAGAGGAGTGGCCAGGCCTGATCTGAGTGAGCCTGAGGCCTTGCCTTGGAAGGACAGCATTCTGGATTCTGGACTCTCTCTTGTAGAAACCATCAAGAAATGGCCTAAGATGGTGATATTCTAACTTTGGCAAGATCATGATCCCTCAGGGCATGTTTAAAATACAGGGTCTGGGAACCACCCCTAGAGATTCTGATTCTAGAGTTCTGGGTATGGGGACTAGGAAACATATATTAATAACCTCCCCTTGGTGATTCTGGAGCACACCACAGTGTGAGAACCACACATGCTTACAGATGAGGAAACGGAGATTCAGTTCCCAGGCCAAAGTTCAAGACCCTTTTCTGGAGGGCCCCAGCCTGCCCTTTGAGAATGACTAGCTTTCAGCAGAAGGCATCTCCCCAGATGCCAAGTCTGCCTTCTTGCTAGTGGCTAAGAAGCTAAGCAGACTTCTGAGGACATGTCCCAACTTGGTGAGGAAGTATGCTGGAATCCGTTAGTGATGTCTGCTGCTGGCTGGAGGGAGGAATAGCAGCACCTGTGCCAGGCATCTGCCCTTTAGGAATGCTCTGCTCTAGCCAAAGAATGCCTGCCTCTACCTCTCTGTTTATTCTAATCCTGCTCAACCTTCAAGGCCAGGCTGAGAGGTATTTTCCTCCAGAAGCTTTCCCTGATGACCTTAGGCCCTGGGGTCTGTCCTCCTGAAGTTCTAGATCTCTGAGTCAGTTGCACTCCATGGGCACTGACCATCCCTATTCACCTGGCCTCACACCAACACCTTGCACAGGCTGTTGCATTTCAGGAGAAGGAGTGGGGCCCATCATTCCCTGAGGGCCACCGCTCATGTGGCTAGTGTCGTCAGGCACCAGCCTCTTCCATTCATCCTCAACTATTCTGGGATGTGAGCGCTATTAACCCCTACTTTTCAGAGAAGAAAACTAAGGCTCAGAGGAGTTGAGTGACTCAACCAAAGCCACGTAGTAAGAAACAGAGCCCAGACCCAAACTAGCTGGTGGACTTCAAGATCATGGTACAATCTGTTCACTGTTAGGCCACTTTCGAGGCTCACACAGATAACTTATTTCTCTCAGGCTGACAGCGGCCTCACACACTTCTGTGGCTCCTGCCTTGTTGCAGAGCGCAGGGCCTCGTACACAGCAGGAAATCGATAAATACTTATTTATCTACATACAAATATTCATGAGAGGCAAACAGTGTGGTGGTTGGTTAAGAGCACCGGCCCTGGAACCAGATTCTAATTCTGGTTCAGACACTGATAAACTGTGTAACCTGGAGCAAGTTAGATAACCTTTCTTTGCCTCGGTTTCCTCTGCTGTAAAATGGGCACCAAAATACTATCTACTTCAAAGGGCCGTTGTGAGAGTTAATGAGTTAATGTAAACTGCTTAGGATAATGCGGATATGGAATAAATGTGTGTTGTCGTTGTGACTGGCTGATGGATTTCTAGCCTGGCTAAGCTGTAACTCTATTTCTCCAGCTACTACCTCAGATCTTTTAAATCCAAATACACAATGGCCTGGGCTAAGCTACACCTGTTCTGCTTTCTGTGGGGACCAGTGGAGCTATAAGAACACAGCATCTAGAGTCCTAAAGTCATGGGTTTAAGTCCAGGCTCTGCCTTCTTGGTCCCATTGGGCCTCAGTTTTACCTTTTGTCCAACAGGTGGAAGGTTCGCTGGGAGGCTGCTGGGACAGTGGGGGTGGAACACGGTGACTGCTCATTCCCTGCAGCCCCTGGGCCAGCCCTCCCCACATTGCATGTATCCTTCTCCCTCCCCGTTTAGCTTTCTCACCTTCCTATGTCCCGTGAAGAAGAGGGAAAGGTGGTGCATGGAGCCACCATTGCGGCCCAGCTCTTTCTTGAGGGTGCTGGGCGAAGGCATGCCCCAGGTGGAGGCGGCGCCCTCACCATCTGAGCAGTGCAAGGTGGTGTCGGAGGCGAAGCAGGGCCCTCGGGGTTCCTGCAGCAGGCTGCCCTCGCTGTGCGTCCGGCGCCGCAGCGAGTTCTGCACACGCAGTGAGAGGCCACCCTCGGCCCCCTGGCCCGTCTCGATCATGCTGCTGCGCTTGGCCTCACTGCGCTCTCCATAGTTGTCATCGCTGGTGTCCTCATCCTCGTCCTCCTCCCCTTCCTCCCCTTCCTCCCCCTCCTCGGCCTCTTCCTCCTCCTCATCTCCTGAGCAGCCCCGCTCTGCCCCTGCCTTCTGGCTGTAAGTGCTATCCAGCCGGACCTCGGGGATCACGAAGGCTGGTCTGGAGGCCGCAGGTTGGTCCCCGGTGGTTGCTAGTGGGTCCCCAGAGCTCATGGTGCCCTCAGTAAGGGCCTTGGCCGGCAGGGAGACCTGGCTAGGAGGCAGATCTTGACAGGGTGGAAGGTCCTGGGTGGGGGGTTCCTGGACGGCAGGGAGGTCTTTGGTGAGTAGAGGGTCCTGGTGAGGCAGGGGTTCTTGACCAGCAGGCAGGTCCTGGCAGGGTGAGAGGTCTTGGGCTGGAGGGGGTTCCTGGCATGGTGGTGCATCCTTGCTGGGTGGGGCGTCTGGGCCTGGAGGGGATTCTTCACAGGTAGCTGAGTCTTTGCTGGACAGTGGTTCTTGGCTGGAAGTGGGTTCCTGCCCAGAAGGGGAGTCCTTGTTGGGTAGAAGGTCTTGTCCTGGAGGAAGCTCCTGGCCAGGAGAGGGCTCCTTGCTGGGTGGGGAATCCTCGGCACCAGGCCCCTTCCCTTCCTCCAAAGACATCTCCGTCTTCTCATCTGCCTCCGTCTCAAACATCTGGGAAACAAAAAGAAAACAAAAACGGTTCAGAAGAGGAGGCTCCAAGATGCCAGACACCATGCATGAGCTGACATGAAATCAGGCAGTACCCTGAATCCCGGCCCCCCAGTCTGAAAGCTGAGGTGCCAGATGGAACCCCAAAAGCCCCTTTGACTTAGCTGTGTAACAATTCTCACCCTGTCTTCTTGCTTGAACTTTCTGCTTCATCAAAAACACAGCTGGTCATTTACAGGAGAAGAGGGAGAGGTAACCACTGTCTATCTAGCTCCTGCCTTGGCAGTTGCCAGGGCAGCTTGACCCCACTCTCTCATATGGCCTTCCCAACAACCTTATAAAAGAAGCATCACTGTCTCCATTTTACAGAAAAGGAAACAGGGTCAAAGTCGCCTCTGGGGATAAAGGAGAACAGGCAGTTTCTGCTCATGGACCAGAACCAAGTCAAGCCCCAAACCCGGGGCAGTCACTGAACCCAGCCCAGGGTGTCTCCTACCTGAACTGAAGTTTAAAAAATCCTAATGAGTCATTCAAACAGGAATATGCTCTGAACGCTTAAGTATCTTTTTGAAACTAGTAAACTGGAATGAAACCGGAACTTTAAAATATTGTCCACACCTGGACTCACCAGATGTCACAGAAACATGGAACCTCCCTGAGGAATCACCCACCCAGGGATTTTTAAACTGCTTGGAGGAACCTCAAGGATTCCTCAAAAAACACAGCATCTCCTGCCTCACACACAACCCTCGGGATCCCAGGGGGTTTTGCTGAGTCTCGCCAGTAGATTTCATGCACAAAGAGAAGAATGTTTCTCTTGATGAAAGTCTGAATAGCAGCTATGTCACCAGAAGATTGGGGCCCTGAGAAAGTCAGGAGTGTCCATGGTGCCACAACCACACAGGGAGGCAGTTCTCAAGCCTGGGCTGGGCCCCTCCCACTCAAGGTCCAGGAATGCGGGAGGTGGAACTATTTAGAGCCCAGGTTCTGTCCTTCAAGAAGCCATAGCTGCTGAGAACAAATGAAAGAGAAATACCCCACTTGTACTCAGGAACTGAACAGATGCTTGGGAGTGTGTGCACATGCGGGCACATGTGCACACTGGCAGAAAACTTCAGAGGTAAGTACCCCCAGAACGTGGGTTAAGAGCTCTCATTGTAGAAATTATTAATGTCCATTTGATGGATGACAACACTGAGTCGAAAGGCCAGTGACTTACCCACTATTATACAGCTGCCCTGATACCCAACAGGCCATGCTCCAAGCTGAGAAGTCTTTGAAGCCCCGGGGCGTCTGTAATGGTGAAGCCCCACAGCTGGGAGTCAGTGATCAGCCATGGCTTGGGGCAGCTGCAGGCTGCTGCACACACGTGTCAGGGGTCACGCTGGCATCTGGGAGCACAGATGTGAGCGGATGTGAAAGCGCGGCACGGGTAAGAGCCACAGCCTGGGAGCGTGAAAGTGAAAGTGGAGCCCTGTAGAGCAGAGACGGTGGCTGGACAAGGGAGGGGAGGCCTTGGAGGACTCTAGCATGATCTGGCCAAGGTCAGGAAGGGCATGCCTTAGGCTGTGGCTCATAGGCCAAAGACAGGTACCTACTGATGCTGTGGCCTTGCCCTGGAAATCCTGCCTGCAGCTCAGAGGTGACTCCACACAAGGGCCCTCTCAGACCTTATAGTCTCAGACTCTGGAACAACAGCGATCCGAAATCCCCACTGCATAGACAGAAAGGCTGAGGCCCAGAGGAGCAAAGGGCAACCTAGAATCACACAGGGGTGTCAGGTAGAGCCAGTCACCAACCTTCAGGCCTCAAGGTGTCCACCTATGAAATGGGATAACCAGCGTGCCTGAGTAACAGATCAGGAGCATATGCTGGAAAAGGCAGAAAGCTCCTACAGGAGATGGTGGTGTTGGAGGTAGTGATTTAAAAAGCATTGATCTAGAGGGAAATTCTGAAGTTAAGGACCTTAACCAGTGGCACATGTTTCCCACGTACCCCAAACTCTGTCAAACACCAGAGTCAGTGTTGGCAATTGGAATGTCAGGGCCTCCAGTCCAGAATTCTCATCTGGAAACTAAGGGCTGTGCTTCAGTCCCATCAGGCTGTTCCCAGGTGGACAGAAAGACCCTCCATTGGGTAGACAGGAAGGCTGAGGGCCCAGTCTGGACAGTGACTTAGTGACTTGCCCAAAGCCACCCTGCACAAATCAGGGGCTAGGCTGGGGCCAGAAGGCCTAGGTCTCTGTCCCCATGAGCAACCCAGTCCCCAGCCCATCTCCCCACCCACCAGGGAGCATTCTCCATCAGGAGGAACAAACTGCCCTGCAGCCAGCTCCCTGGGGCCCCTCAGTCCTATCACCCTACCGCATGGCCAGACCTCCCCCCGACCCACCCCCCGGCCCAGCCACCTGCCTCTGATAGTCCTTGGGGAAAGGCGGAAGGAAGCAGCAACCGGGTGCCCTCAGGGCCTGGCACGGAGTGGCACTGAGTGGGGAGCAGGCTGCATTTCCCCTTTCCTGGGTGGTGAGGGTGGGGCCCAGGCCTGTCCCAGCGGTGATGACAGTCGGAGCCCGCCCACCCCTTGGGGAAAGTGCAGCAACAAACCCAAAACCAGAAATGCAAGTCAGCCTGCCTCTGCCAACTCTGTTCTAAATCGAGGCCAAACCAAACAAAGCCAGGAGGGGAAGTGCCGCTCAGGAAGGGGTGCTGTCCCCAGAGGGCCCCTACCCAGAGGGATCAGCTGGGAAACTAACCAAGACGGAAGGTTCGCAGAGGGCCCGGTGGTTATGTGCTCAGATACCCAAGCCAGGCTGATTTTGATCCCAATGGGGCCACTTTTTAGCTGTGCAACTCCGGCCAAGCCTTTCAACGCCTCAGAGCCTCTGTTTCCTCATCTGGAATTGAGCCCAGTGATATCACACTGGACTTACAGGACTGTTTGAGTCTCCTCATAGTGCCTGGCCCTGGAAAAGCTTTTGACACAATGGGAGCTATCAATGGTCTTATTTTAGAGATACGAAACCTGGGGTCCTAGAGGGTATGGGAATTACCTAAGAATGAGAGGCTGATGCAAGATTAGAATTCACATCTCCTGCCCAGGGTCTCTCCCTGTTTCCTTGCAGCCTTACACACAAGTGTTTGGGGCCCTCAGGGGGCTGTAGAGGGAGGAGGAACAGCCCGGAGTCCTGCCTGAGGCCCCTCACCTGGGTGCATCCCACACCAGCAGATGCTGGTGAACAGGGCCCAGAGTTCATGGTTTTCTGTGCTCCCAGGCAGGCCTGTATGAACAGGGACTGCATGCAGGTTTGGTACAGCCTGTGTTCTTGGGAGAGCTGGGGTGGGAAGTGGTTTGACGGGAGCTCCAGAGCAATTACAGGACACCCGAGAACCCAGGGGTGGGGGTGGCAAGTGTAGGAGAAAATTAGGACAGGAGGGGAGGCAAAGATGAGGGGGAGGTTGCAGAACACATGGTGGGCATGGGATTGCCCTGTGAGCAACGAAATGCCACAGGCAGAGCTGTGCTGTGTCAAAGCTGCTCCGGGGAATGTGGGCAGGATTTGTGGGTGGCAGGGAGGACTGGGGCATGCACACATTCATGTATTCATTCATTCATTCTCCAAGCACTGAGGTAGGTACTGGGGGGATGGCAGGGAACAAGTCAGACACAATCTCTGCCCTCACTTAAGCAGAAAAAACAGAGGTTAGACAACTAGTCTCAAGGAGCATGGGGATTGCTCTGATAGAGGAAGTACAGGCAGCTGGGGACCCTGTGAGGCAGCTGTTACAAACAGCTGGAGTAATAAGAATCCAGCCAGGGTGCCAGGGAGACCAGCCTGCTCACCCAGGGCCTTGGGTCCAGAGTGCTGGAAGCCACTGCCCCGCCCTTCCGAGGTGCGGGTCTGTCTTTCCCATCCATCACTTCTTTGGCTTGACTAGACCAGGTTAATTCTGCCCGTGTCTCATCTGCTGTAAGCACACAGGAAATGAACCAGGCCCTCTAAATGGAGCCACTGTTTAGGACCTAATCAAATCCTCTCCCAAATCCAATCCAGAGCTCGGAACAGGCTAAGGAGGGATGGCAGCTGTAACACCCAGAGTTCACACTCATACCAGCTTTGGCTCCTGGGCCCCAGACGCCCACTGACTGTTGGGTTGGGGGTAGTGGTGGGCTGCTGGAAGTGACTTGTCCAACATCACACAGCTACTCACTGAGCAGCCAGGTCTGCTGACCCAGGGACAACCTGCAGCTCTCACTCTGATGATTCATCACAGCCACCATGGATGCCGGGCTCCGCATCTGCCCTCGAAAACCACTTCCTGCACTGGGGGGTGTAAACTGGGGTTTGCCTCTGTCTCAGGGTGGCCCTTAACAGCCAGGATTTTACCAACAGAGCACTGGACATGCAGCCAGAAGACCTGGACTGGAATCCTCACTCCATCATTTGCTAGCTGTGTGACCCCAAGCTACCCCACTCTAAGCTTGGTTTTCTCTGCCATGAAAGAGGGTGAGGATGCCTGCGGCTTCCTATGCCAGAGACTGAGGGAACCAAGTCTGAGAAAGGGCAGGAAGGCACTCTGTGAACTGTAAAGTCCTTTGAGAAAGGGAGAGGCTATTAGAATTCCTGCCCCGCATTGGACCTCCAGGCTTTCAAGATGGGCTGTTCCTTCAAGCGTGGCATGCTCTGGTTCCCTAGCTTCAGGTCCCTGACTCAATGCTAGCTTCCAGGAACCTTGACGGCTCAGCTAACACTTAGCTCTCCCAGCTCAGCGTCAGCCCAGCTCCTCCAGGTCTGGCCTCTTGACCACCCAGAGGCTGGCACACCCAGTGCTTCCTCCATCACCAGCTCAGAGACCCTCCAGGCCATTCTCTCGTCCCCTCTACCTCCACTCTCTCCAACACAGCAGGTTTGGCAAAATTCAGGAGGATGGAGGCGGTGCTTACATTAGGGGGAGCTCCAGATACTAACTTCACACTTACTTGCTGGGTGACCTTGGGCTTAACCTTTCTGTGCCTCAGTTTCCTTAGCCATAACATAGGATTTCTAGAATACAGGATTTCTAGAACCTCCTCACAATGTTGAGAGGAATAAATGAGCTAACGAGTATCCAGAGCTCAGCACCATGAGGGCACACATGAGCACCCAATAAACGATAGCTACGGTCACCCCAGCACGGCGTGGTTTTAACAGCTCCCTCCCTGAATTTCCACTGACCCCTTCTCCATCCTCTCATGGGCCTGTCTGCCTGTCCCTCAGGACCTGCTGCAGGGCCCCTCTCATCACAGTCCTGTCCACTCCCTTGGGAACCCATCCACTCCCCGGGCCACAATCGCTATCTGTACCATCTGGCTACTGATGACTCGCAGTCCACACCGCTAGCCCAGACCCCTCTCCTGAGTTAGATGCCACAGGCATTCACCAAATCCTCATGGAATAGTTCTGCATCCAGACACTGTTCTAGGCTCTGTGCATAAAGGAAGGAATAAGAAAGACACGATCCCTGTCCTTGTGGAGCCTACAAACTAGAGAGGAAGGAGGGATATTGACCAAGTCATCACTGCTGTAAACACAGGATAAACAGAAACCAAGATCTGCGGTGTGAAGGAAAACCCTCGGGTGCTGTGAGAGAGTCCAGGGGAGTGTTGGGAAGGCCACCCTGTGGAATGGGTGGAGACTGAAATCTGCTCAAGGGGCAGGGCGGGGCTCACTAGAGGAGGAAGCAGCATAGGCCAAGGCCCCAGACCAGGAAGAGCCTTAGCATGCTGCTGAGACAGAGGACAGCCATGTGGCTGCAGCCCAGGGACAGGGATGGAGGCCTCCTTCTGCATATCCCATCAGTGCCCCCAACTCAACAAGCCTTACACTGAATGTGTGATCTCCCTACAAGTCCATCATCCCTCCTCTCATGACCCCTGTATCAATGAAGCCACACCAGTTGCCCAAACCAGGGAACTGGCCAGCATTTTCTCCTCCTTTTCCTCCACGGCCACCCCCATGGTCAGTCCTCAAATCCTGATCATCACTTATACAACTTCAAGGATCTTTCCATTAGGGAGGTTGGCAATAAGGAGGACAGAGTATATGGGAACTCTCTGTACTTTGTGCTAATTTCTAAGGCTACTCTAAAAAATAAACATTGAGGCCGGGCACCATGGCTCAAGCCTGTAATCCCAGCACTTTGGGAGGTCGAGGCGGGTGGATCACCTGAGGTCAGGAGTTCGAGACCAGCCTGGCCAATATGGTGAAACCCCCGTCTCTACTAAAAATACAAAAATTAGCCAGGCGACATGGTGTGCACCTGTAATCCCAGCTACTCAGGAGGCTGAGGCAGAAGAATCCCTTAAACCCAGGAAGCAGAGGTTGTAGTGAGCCGAGATCATGCCACTGTACTCCAGACTGGGCAATACAGTGAGACTGTCTCAAAAAATAAAAAAATTAAAAAATTAAAAAGTTGATTCATCTTTTTTAAAAAGAATGTTTCTACTCTCTCCATGTCCACTGCCACCACTTCCCTCCAGACCACTGTCATCTCCCATCAGGATGATGCGGGGCTCACAGTGGCAGTGCAGACCCTGCTGGCCATTCTTTGTGCTATGTCAGGGGAGCTGTCTACATGCAAACCTCAACTTGTCACTCCTCTGCTTAAAACGTTGCTGTGGCTGGCTCCCCAATACCTCTCAGATAAAGTCCAAATTCTGTAGCCCTGGAAGACCCTGGGCTCTGTCTCCCTCTAGCCTCACATCTGATCACTCCCCACCTGAAGTGTTTGATGAATGAATAAATGAATGAAAGAACAATCGCCGGGCGCGGTGGCTTACGCCTGTAATCCCAACACTTCAGGAGGCTGAGGAGGGCGGATCACGAGGTCAGGAGTTCGAGATCATCCTGGCCAACATGGTGAAACCCTGTCTCTACTAAAAATACAAAAATTAGCTGGACGTGGTGGTAGGTGTCTGTAATCCCAGCTACTCAGGAGGCTGAGGGAGGAGAATGGCTTGAACCCGGGAGGGGGAGGATGCCGTGAGCCAAGATCATGCCACTGTACTCCAGCCTGGTGACAGAGCAAGACTCTCTCTGTGTCTCAAAAAAAAGAAAAAAAGAAAAAAAAGAAAGAAAGAACAATCCAGTGAACTTCACAGGACCATCTAGACTCTTAGCCTCAAAGTGCAGCCCAAGAGTCAGCAGCAGCAGCACCCAGGAGCTTATACAAAATACACACTCATTTTTTTAAAATGCTAAGGAGCATCGTAAAAATGCCTGTCTGGACCCAATCTAAGACCTACTGCATCACATTCCCTACGAGTAAGGCCCAGGCCTTTTTACTTTTTTCTGACTCCCAAGACAATTCTAGAGAGTGGCATCAGGTAACAGGCAAGGTAACTGTCTGTTATGTGAGGCCCAGAGAAGGGAAGTGATAAGGCCAAGGTCATACAACAGAATCAGCACTAAAATCCAGCCCAGAACCTTGCCCAGGACCAGTTCTAACACATAAAACCCTCTCTATAATGAGGAGCCTATGCAGAAGAGGCATGACCTTGGAGCAGGATTGGGGGCTGGCAAGTTCCCTGGAGGCAGCTACCCATTCATGTTTCCCAAACAGAGGCCCAACTGCAGGAGGAGAGAGGGGCAAAGGAGGAATTCAACCACAGACTGAAGCTCCTCTGTCAGAGGTTCAGGAGGGCGGCACACCACAGCAGGGAGTGCACCCACTATACAGAAAGCAATACTGAGGAACAGAGGGTTAGCTCACCCCTGCACAGGGACAAAGCCAACACTCACGGAAAGGGAATCCCTGAGGAAAGAGGAGATAGGAGGGCCCCTCAGAAACCCTCCCTACTCTTGGCTATCGCCTGACCAAGCCAGAAGGACATGCCATTTGCAGCCTGCTGGAGACCCACCACCACCTGCCTGGATGCCCAGCTTCTCCCTGGGTGGGGAGGCGGCTCCTGGGGTCTGGGTTTCAGCACGGTGTTGCCCTGTCACCCCCCCACCAGGCCCCTTCTCCTCTCGCCTCTGTTTCTGACACCACTGCTTCAACGTGGGGTGGACTCGTAGTCTCTGTCCCCACCCACCACCCCAAACACCCCTTCGACACCTCCAACTCTCTTCTCTGAAAGGCAGGGAGTTGAGAGTTGAGAGCAGGGGAGTTCCCAGTCTCTTCCTGAGCTAGTAGTGACTGACACCTTGTAAGAAGGGGAACTCCAGGCCCCCCTGGGGCTCTGCTGAGGAATCGGTTCGCCTGTGGGATCCATCCTCACTCCCCTTCCCACCCGACACTCTGCTCTTCTGCCTGCTCCGTGTGTGTGTGTGTGCTGGGGCCATCTCATTTCCCTAAGCTCTCTATCCCTCAAGTCCACTTCCTGCCTATCCCTGTGAAGACTGGTTCAATCTGCCTCGGATGCCCTGGCTAGAAGGCTCTCTGCTGCCCTGCCAAGACCCAGCCTGCCCTGCTGTCATGGCCCTGGGCAGGTCCTGTTTGGCTCGTCAGAATCATGTCTGGCTTATTCACACCATTTCCCTCAAGACTTACTCAGCAAATACCGACACAGCTGCAGCCATGTGCCAGGGCCTGTGCTGGCTATTGCTGCCAAACAGCAGCAAGCCATGTTCCCTGCCTTGGAGGTGCCAGATCAATCTCTCACCCACCTGCTACCACCCTAGGAGGCTGTGGAAGTAGAGGCAGCAGGGACAACTAGGATGGCTCTGGGAGGAGGTAATGGGGGAAAAGATGGGACAGGATATTCCAGGCTGAGCCAGAGCCAGCAGGGAACATTCAAGGAAGTGGAGGTGGATGGGGCAGGAGCATGGATATATTAAGGAATTCCGATGTTACCCTGAAAGCAGTTTTACTTAGTGCTGCAGAGGTAGGGAAGGTAAAGCTAGAGGTGTTTGAAACAGATAATGATGACAAAGAGGAGAGAGAGAGAGAGATCATTAACTGAGCATCTACTGCACGCCACACACTGTGACAGTTGCTTTATACTTTAGGCTCTACTTCCAACAATCCTGTGAGATCAGTATCATTTTTAATAAGAAAACTAGGACTTAGAGATGTTAAGTAACTTACACAAGATCAAAAAGCAAGTCAGTGGAAGAGTCAGAATTGAAACCACTGTCTGCCTGACTCCAAAGCCCTGCTCTTTCTACTCCTCTGTGATCTCCTTTCCTGCTCTCTTCACTTCCTCCTTCCCTTCCTTCAAAGGATGCTTCCTGAGGACAAACCTGGGCCAGGCTCTGTGCTAGGCAATGGTGAGCAATACCAGACACAGGGGCCCTGCTCAAACTCCACATGGTTGGATATTGAGGGGCAGGAAAATGACACCTGGTGTTGGGAGGGGCAGTGCAGAATTCTGTACACCTGGTGACCCTCCCAAATCCTCTCCCTCCCGGGGCCCCTTCCAGGTGGGGAGAGCTAGAAGCGTATGGCTTCTCTGTGATGTTTTATACTAGGTTAATCAAAGAAGCTCTGCCATGCCAGGACGACCTCAGGGAAGGACACAAATAGCGCTGCAGTCATGAGGTCAGCATTTGGAAGCAGGAGGGCCTGGGGGTGAATCCTACTTCCTACCCATGTGCCACCTCCCTCACAGCCAGTATGCCGCTTCCTCACAGGGCTGCTATGGGGCATACGGAGGCAGTGCCTGGCACACAGTAGCCCATGGTGGTGCGCCTCTGCTCCTTGCCTTCCTCTCCACAGCTTGACTGTCTCATGAGTGGGCACCAGGGACCAACTCAAAAACTAAGGTTTTAACTCCAAGCAACAGCTCTGAGAATAGGGACAACTGAAAGCCAGAGGTGGAAGGAAGGAAGCCTATTGCTGATGAAGAACTGGGGCTTGGAGACCAGCAAATCTAGCTTCAAACCCTGGCTCTGCCACCTCCTAGGTCAATGCACTGCACAGGCTGCTTAACCTATTCAGGTTTCCTCATCTGTAAAATGGCAATGTGAATACTGAGTATCTACATCACAGCTCTGTGGAGAGGGCTTAGCATAGGGCCTGGCACCTAGTAAGTGCTCAATAAGCATCTGCAATTTCTATAATCATAATTGTTACTCTCATCATGATCATTGACATCATCAGCTCCCTCTCCTGCATCCAGTTCCGGGACAGGGCACTTGGCATATTCTGACCCTTATAGCAGCCTAGAACAGGAGTCCTATTAGTTGCAGGTTTCAGGGGAGGAAACTTGGAAGCTGAGAAGGCAGACGAGTCTGTGCTCAGCCTGCCCCTAGGTTGGGTCAGACTGGCTCACTGCATGGCCTGGGCCAAATCACTCCCCTCACTGGGTCTTGCTCTCCCCAGCATGTCTGTCCAGCTCTGCATCTCAGCTAGCCTAGAAAGATCAGAGTTCAGGGCCCAAGGCATAGCCAGGTCTCCTTGTGGGGGCATCAAGGGCAGGAGGAACAGAAAGGTCCCCCTTTCCAGATATGCTCCCTTCCTTTTCTGTCTGCCCCAGTCTGCCCCACTGCCCTCCTCTTTCAGGGCCTGCAGCTCTGGGGGAACTGGGTGGTGGTGGGGGTCCACCCAGAAAAAAGAGTCTTTTTCACTCGAGGACACCAGAATGGACATGTGGACATGAGACTAAGCCACAACCCTGTGGCTGAAGGTCACCCTCCCAAGCCTCTGGTACCCTTGGCCTCACTGCTGCCTTCTGAGGCAGGCGCACCCTATCTCTGCTTGGGGGTGATGTCAGGGTTAGGTTTGGCTGAATTTACCATCTTCTCCAAACCCACCCTCCTGCCTCCATCTGTCATAAGACTTTATCTTATCTCCCTCAGCCCTGCACCAACTTGCCTATATTGTTCTCCTGCTCAAAATGCCTCCATCCCTTTAGGATAAAGTCCCATCCTCTAACCCTGTGTGTTCTGCCCCCGCCAACCTCTCCACCACACTGTTTCTCCTCCTTTCCCTCCAGCCAGTCTGATACACTCTACCCTCAGGCTCCTCTAAACCTATGCTCACACCATACGTCCTGCCTAGAGCACCTTCCCCTCCCCCGTCCACCTTTAGGCCGGGCGCGGTGGCTCAAGCCTGTAATCCCAGCACTTTGGGAGGCCGAGGCGGGTGGATCACGAGGTCAGGAGATCGAGACCATCCTGGCTAACATGGTGAAACCCCGTCTCTACTAAAAATACAAAAAACTAGCCGGGCGTGGTGGCGGGCGCCTGTAGTCCCAGCTACTCGGAGGCTGAGGCGGGAGAATGGCGTGAACCCGGGAAGCGGAGCTTGCAGTGAGCCGAGATCGCGCCACTGCACTCCAGCCTGGGCGACACAGCGAGACTCCGTCTCAAAAACAAACAAACAAACAAACAAACAAACAAAAAAATTCAAGTGACCCACACATGTATTGCCCCTCAATTTCTGACAAAGGTGACATTGCCCTATAGTGAGACAGGCTAGATTTTGAATACATTGAATATTTATCCAGAGAAAATGAGTCTTGACCTGTACTTCATATAGCGGACAAAAATCTATTTCAAGTGGATTTTAGATCTAAATATGAAACATAAAACATCTAAAAGAATACATAAAAGTATATGTCCATAACCTTGTAATAAGCAAAGAAACAGGACTCAACAAACACTCTCCATAAAAGAAAAAAGATTAACAAATTGGACTGCGTTAAAATTAAGAACTTGTGTTCTTCAAATATACCCTTAAGAGAGGGAAAAGGCAAATCCCAGAGTGGGAAGAGATATTTGGAATGTGCATATCCAACAATAAACACATATCTACAATATTGTTTAAGCTCCTACAAATTAATCAGAAAAAAAAAAAATCCAATAGGAAAATGAGGGAAAGACTTGAACAGGCACTTTTCAAAAGAGGTCATCCAAATGGCTAGTCAACACATGAAAAAGGGACTCGACCTCACCAGACATCAAGGATGTTCAAATTAAAGCCACAATTAGATATCACAATATCTAATACCAATAATGTTGGTACGGACATGGAATAACAGGCTCTTTCATGTACAGCTTGAAGTGAGTGTATTCCCGTCACACTTTGGAAAATAATATCATGGTATTTACTAAATCTAACTCTGTACAACTCTATGACTCAGCAATTGCAAAACTTAAGTATTTACCCAACAGAAGCATCCATAGTATATCAAAAGATATGTATGAGAATATTCATAGCAGCACCATTCATTATAGTCTCAAACTGTAAACAACACAAATGTTCATCAACAGTAGATTAAACTGTGGTGGTATATACAAGGAAATACCACAGAGCAACAAGAATAAACAAAATACAACTTGATACAATATTATTGATGAATCTTGCCATCAAAATGCTGATCGAAAGAAGTCAGCATGAAATAATATGTACTCAATGATTCCATTTACACAAAGGATAGGCTACACTCATCAATGAGAGAAGTCAGGACAAGGGCCAGGTACAGTGACTCATGCCTGTAATCCCAGCACTTTGGGAGGCCGAGAAGGGCGGATCACCTGAGGTCAGGAGTTCGAGACCAGCCTGGCCAACATGGTGAAACCCCGTCTCTAAAAATACAAAAATTAGCTGGGCATGGTGGCACGCGCTGGTAATCCCAGCTACTGGGGAGGCTAAGGCAGGAGAATTGCTTGAACCTGGGAGATGGAGGTTGCAGTGCACTGCACCCTAGCCTGGGCAACAGAGTGAGACTCTGCCTCAAAAAAAAAAAAAAAAGGAAGTCAGGACAGGGGTTACCTTTGAGGTCACAGAAGCTAAAAGAGGGTTATTTGTGGGGATTCCTAGGGTACCAGAATGTTCTATTTCTTGACCTGGATGGGGTGTATGGTTTGTGAAAATTCATTGGCTATATTCTTCTGATTTTTCTGGAAGTATGCTATACTTCGATTTAAAAGGTTTATTTTAAAAACAAATAAAACCCCTCATCCCAGTGTCTCCTCCTCTGCTACCTGGGCTGAGGCTCACTGCTCCTCAGTGAGTTCCTTGCTTTGTACACATCTCTGATTGCGCATTCCAACTGCTTCCCTCCAGCAAAACGCTGCCGTGCTGCCTCCTGAATGCCTGCTCATGCCAAGCGCCTCACGTACATCGCTGCATTTAATTACAGCCACCCATGAGATAGGCGCTAGTGGCACTCCCACTGCTAGCAGGACACAGAGTCCATTCATATGAAACATGTCTAAGTGTTTTACAGCTATCATCTCATTTAACCCGAGGAGACTAGACCACTGCTCAAGGACATGAAGGTAGGAGAAGCTCCATTCTTGTCCAAGAGCACACGACTGTAAGGTAGGAGAGAGCCTTCCCTCAAGTCCAGAGCCCATATTCCTATACAACCTCCCTAGACAAGGAGGAGCATGAGGCTGGACTCACAAAAACAATTTCCATGGAGGGAATCACGTCTACATCTCAGAGGGGTGGATAGACTGGAATGGAGACCTGCTCTTCAAAGGGCAAGAATCTGTACAATCACCTTCAGCTTCACCTCCTGTAGGAGGCTTTGCTGAGGCTCCCAGTCTGAACTGGGTGCTTCCCTGGTGGGTCCCACAGCTCCCCCCCACCACCCCGTGCCTCTCCATTAAAGCTGTATTGTTAATGTCCATTACCTGACCATCCTGGCACTAGATTAAAGATTGGAACTTTTAGATCTATGCCTCCAGTAATTTGCAAGTACATGGCACACAGTAGGTGCTTAACACACATGGAAGGAAGGAAGGAAGGAAGGAAGGAAGGAAGGAAGGAAGGAAGGAAGGAAGGAAGGAAGGAAGGAAGACAAGGAAGGGAGAGAGGCAGAGAGTACAGTACAGAGCTGCTGCTGTTTGAATCAACTGGGAACTAACTGCAGGAAGTGAGGTCTCAGAAGTGAAGATTTCATGTTCTGGCTGGACATTGCTTACAACCCTTGACTTGACGGGTAGCACAGCCATGCCACCTCCCATTCCACAGTCCTTCTCCTGGCTGCCTCCAGCCTGCTGTCAAGGTTCCTGCCAGTCATTTGGTCCCCAGAGGCGCTACCAAGACCTTTCTCTGCCTCTCCCCTTGTTCCCTTACCCTCTGCCACCCTTCCCCAAGTCCCCAAGCTCTGCTATTTGCCCAAAGCTAACCCCAGTAAGAGGTAACTGAGGACACCACAGAGAGCCCTGGTTATGTAGTGAAAAGCATGCCCAGTTCCAAATAACTTCCTGCACACCCCCCTTTCTAAGTTGGGAGCCGCTGACAGTTCTCCAGCAGCAGCCTGAGCCATGGTGCCAGGTGCAAGCGGGCTGGCCCATGGAGGGCAGGGAGAGGGGAGAAGCCCTGGCCATCTGGAGCACAGGGCATACCTGACAGCTATCCATACATCTCAAGTGATGACTTAGGCCCACTGCCAGAAGGAAGAGGGTATCCTGGGACCCTCTTCCCTCTCGTCTGTGCCTGGAAGCTCTGATTTCCCAAGAGGCTTATGGCTCTAACACCCCTCCCACCATCCTGCCCCCATCCCCACTCCAATCCTGGAAGCCAGGGTACAGCTGGTTGTGTAGGGGCAGGCAGCACTCCATGGGGCTGAGCCTGGCTGGTCTGCTGTGAGTGGCTCCAGCTTCTCCAGGCTTAGGGGGCTGAGCCATAAGCAGCCTTGTTTATTCCTGGGAGGAATGATGGTTTTCCCTAAGCAATGACATCTTGGAAACTATCTGGCTCCACAAACAACAACGAACCTCCCAGCTTCGGCTTGGGCTGCAGCTTGCAATGAGAAGCCTCCTGCCCAGAGGCACCTGGGGAACAGGCTGGGGGCTGCTTCCCTGCTGCACCAAGCCCTGGCCCTGACCATTGACTCTTGGAAGCCAGGAAGAGGAAACGGCCTGCAGAGAATCAGAGAACTGGATATTTGGAAGGCACCTGGCAATACTTGGCCCAGTCCCTGGTTGCTACAAAGGGGAAACTGAGGTGAGAAACAAGGCATATTTGCCTGAGATCATCAGTAAGAAGGGACTAGAAGGTGCTGCAGTCTCCAGCCCACCGACCAAGGGCTTTGTCTGCTTTTCCCAGAGGATAGCAGGGCTCTAGTCAGTAAGCCCGAAGGTCCAAAAGGGACATGTAACTGGTGAGTCCAGAAAAAGAGAGCCCCAGGATGAAACCTGGATACTCAGACAGCCAGTTGGTGCAGTACAGAGAGGCCTGGGTTGGGGAACCTGAGCTTTTATCTCTGCTTTCCTGCTGAGTCGCACGTCACCTCAGGCAAGTCCTTCCTCTCCTGCCTCAGTTCTCTATCTAGCTATCTATTAGGTTGGTGCAAAAGTAATTGTGGTTTTACATTACTCTTAATGGCAAAAACCGCAGTTGCTTTTACACCAACCTAATAGAAGGCAAAGAGACTGCCATCTCCAGGGCCTTAAGAGGCCACATGGGAGGCAGCTGTTGGCCCCCAGGGACCCAGCTGGGGCTAGGCACTCTCTCCTCAGCTGTGCCTGTTCTGAGGGAGCCACACAGACCACTGACTTGAGGATCAATCCCCCCAGACCTACTCTGGTTGGCACCATCCCAAGAGGGTCCAGGGAGCTGAGCTCCAACCCCCTGTAGTCTGTTCAAAGGACCTTGAGCACTGCATTTCAACCAGCCAGGGATACCCCTCCACTCGTCATGGCCCAGGCTATGTTGTGGATACCACCTAGCCCAGCATGACCCCTGAGTGGATTCTCCCTATGGTCCCTGCCACGATGAAGCCAAAATCCTCCCCACCTCACCTCCTATCAAACCCAGCCCACATCCCTTGGCCCTATGGACACAACTTTGACATTCAGAGCCTAGGCCTCTCCTAAAGGGGCTCCCTGACAGGCCCTCTATGCCAGGCACAGAGCTAGGAGATGGGCAGACACAGCTGACTTGCACGTCAGTGTTTGTCCTCAAAGAAAACCTGCCCTAGCCAGGACAATGCAAAGCCCCTCTCCAACCATGCCCCAGGCCCCTGGCCAGGTCCTTGCCACTAAGGGATGAATAAGGCCCAGATTCTGCATAAATAGGATACAAAACAATATTCATGGGTACCACCACCAATGGACAGACTCATTCTGGCTGGAGTATTTGCTCTAGCTGTGGAAGTTTGGATAGAATAAGACATGGAAAGGGGAGGGGAGGAGAGGGGAGGGGAGGAGAGGGGAGGGGAGGGGAGGGGAGGGGAGGGGAGGGGAGAGAAGGGGAGAGGAGGGGAGGGGTTTCCAGGTAGCCGGAACAGCATGTGCAAAGGCAAGGAAGCCTGGAAGTGCAATGATTTCACTGATACCACGTACTTATAATCAGAAGCCCCATCAACAATTTCTGGCTTAAAGCCCTGGAGACCTCTCACGAGGAGTGGTCACTTGCCTCAACTGCCTCATCTTCACCATCTGCCTGCTTCTCAGAAGCCAGTCTGGGCTTGCAATGAGCCCTGTTGTGGAACTCGGCTCCCTGAAGGGCCTGTCCTAGGCTAAGCCACACCACGTGCTAGGGCTAGGGAAAAGGGGAGGTGCCCCTTGGCTGGGCGCAGAGGACTCAAGGGGCCTTGGTGGAAACTTTGACTATGCCTGCAGTGCCCTGGCTGGGATCCCGCAGGCACCAGCAGGGCAGCCTCTGCAGCTCCTTCCCTCGAGGAGATGTACCCACTCTAGCACTGGGAGAGGGAGCCAGATAGCCACCCAGCCAGAAGGCCTGAGGGCAGCAGGATGTGGAAAGTTTTCAAGCATCGCTGCGGGGCCTGGTGTACCAAGCTTCTCAGGCCAGGAGGGTCAGATTTAAAGTTGAATTATAATGCTTAGCTCAGGTCAGGGAAATGATTTCCCACATATCCTGTTCTTGCTGTTCTAGGAGGCAGAAGTCCTCCATCCTGGTCCTGCTCAGCCAGAGACCTGCTGCTCAAACTTGGACTAGGCTCCTCCCTTTCTGGGTCCAGGTTTATCCTCCTGCCCTGAGTCCTAGGGTTCAAGGGTTCTTCCTGGACACCCCGGAACAAGAATAGAGATGTGGACCCTCCAGGCTGGGAAAATAATTAGCTTCTGTCTGCTCACAGTGGCCAACTCTGTGGTGTGAGCCTGTCTCTCCCACCACCTCCTGCCTGATGGGTCTCAGCTGGAGCCAAGGAAGCAGGTGCAGGTCCTCTCCCACGGGGTTGGAGCTTGGAGGCAAAGCATCTTTGCTTGTGCTTCCAGTGGACATTTCAGCAGAGACCGTCTCTGGGACCAAAGGCTACCCACTGAGACTAGTTCCAGAGACCATCTCTTCCCCCGCCAGTGAAACTAGACACAAGCTTCCATCCCTGGTGCCTGGTGTGCGGCCAGCACCCCTGACACAATAGCAAACCCTGCTGACTGAGCGCTCCCCTCCCGTGCAGTGTCCTGACTTCTTGGCCACCAAACATTTCTTGTTTCTCCCAGAAAGAAAAGCTGGCTGGCCAGCCTAGAAGTGGGGAGCAGCCAACAGAGGAAGCATCCCCCCAAACCTGCAGGGCTCCCAGCCCCTGAGACAGACAGCTGGACAGACAGACACACACACACACACACACACACACACACAGAGCTATCTCAGAACAGAGCACAAATGGTTTGGTTGCAACATGCCTATCAATGGCTGCCCTGGGGAAGAAACAATAGAAACAGGGGCACAGGGTGGCTTGGACTCCCGCCCGCCACATACACAGCCCTGTCACCAAGGCACCTACCCAGCACACTCCAGCAGGAACCCAGGCGGCTCCTGGCTGCTGCTCCTGCCAGCTCGCCCGCCCGGGTCTCCACCCGGCTCCTCCCGCAGGCGGGCGGCCGTGGCTGTGGCAGCTCCTGGCGGCCGTGTCAAGCGGCCGCCTTCCCCAGACAGAGCTCCTTTGTGTCAGCAGAGCTATTTATGGACTTACCCAAGTTCCCCAAGGGAGCAATACCTGCTAGGAAAAGCAGAACCAAATGACCAGGTTCCACCTCCCACATCTAGGTAGCGCTTTAAAAACCCTTGCATCACCCATCCCTCCTCCTCTTCCTCCTCCTACTTGTCCTCCTCCTCTTCCTCCTCCTCCAGCGTCTTTCCCAAACACACACCCTGTCCAGCCGGCCACCGCCACTCTGGAGAGAGGCTGTTTTTCTTTCTTCCATTAAACAGAAAACTCTGTGGTTTCTCAAAGCACTTTCATCCGAGATGGAGTCCGGGATGTCTCAAAGAAGAGTCCTGGGCCAGCCCGTCCTTCTGCCCACCCTGCGAGGGGCCCAGCTGGCTCCCGGGTTACATGCTCACACGCATGGGCTGTGGGTCCCCTGCGGCTTGTCCCCAGGGCCCAAGCTGGCCCCAAAGTGCTGCTCCAGGGGGAGAGGCGTCCATCCCTCACAACAGCACCCCGTGGCACTGGGATCCCTAGCAGGCTCCACCCCACACACATCCTGAGGGCTCCCAGGCTGGGGCAGCGCAAAGCCGCCTCCAGCCAGCCTGCCGGCAGCCGCTCCCTACAAGACCAAGCCAATCATCACCGAGGCTTCCCTGTCACACCCCCACCCCGATGCCGTTCCTGTCCCAATGGGAGGCTACAACTGAACCCAGGGTCCTGAAGCCAGCACACGCTGACTTCCAGAATGTGACCGCCCCCAGGGTGGGGGACGGGTGGCAGCTTCAGTCCCTTCCCAGCACACAGCTGAATCTTTGAATGCTAAACTCTGGGGAATCCTAGGTGGAAAGAGAACTTGGGGCTTCCTCTCCTGGAGACAGACAGCTGGGAGGGCAATTTGGACTGTAACAGCCCATTACAATTAGTGAATGACAGAGACATCCCCAAGGAGGAACTGCGGGGGCAGTGGAACAAGTCCTGGACTGGGAGGAGAGGGTCCCCAGCTCCAGTTCCAGCTCCAGCACTAGTTGATTGGGTGTCACTGAACAAGTTCCTGCCCCTCTTTGAGCCTCAGTTTCTTCACCTGTAAAATGGGGCTGCTAACCTTGACCCACCCACCTGTGGGATGAATAGAGGATTCTCTGAGCTGGCTCTTGGCTACCCTTTCTTGACCATGAACTCCGTGCCAGGCCCTGTTCCCAGAGCTCTGCCTGCATTAATTCACTGAATCCTCACCAGCAGCTTGTGAGGAGGACTATGATTATCCCAGTTACAGATGAAGAGTTCGAGGTACAGAATGGCAAAGGAAGTTGCTCACAGTCACACAGCCAGTTGGCTGTATAGCCAGGACTGAAAACTACTTGATCCTACTCACCTTGCCCACTCTTAACCACCATACAGCCCGACAACTGCAAGACGCTGCTGTGCCAGCACAGAGCTGTTCTCTGGCACTGCAGCTTGTCACGATGTCAACAAATGTACCCTGGGCTGTCCCTGAGACCCAAGTTGGGAATGCCCAACATGTGACTGGCTCCCACCAGAGCAGCAGGCATCCTGGGATGATGGCACAGAGAAAATGGACTGAAGGAGCCTCTATTTTCCCGTGCCCAGCCCGCCCACCTTGGCCACCTAGGCTGAAGCACAGTCTCTCTGTCTCTTTCTCTCCCTATGGTAGAGACCCCCCCAGGGTGTCGGGATGTTTCTGCCTGTAGCCCTGCCTCTGTCTATCTCTGACTCTCTGTTCCTGACTCTCTCACACACACAAGCATACACATGAACACTGCTACAAGAAAACATTCTTTATCAGGTCGACTCGCCCTCCTCTGAGTTGGTCACTCACAAACTCCAACCAGTGTTTCATCTTGTCCCTGGGGGCAGAACCAAGGCAGTCCTTGCAGGGCCCAGGAACCTTCTAGATTGGAAGGCTGTCATCCTGCTGGCTCCTGAAAAGCAGGATTCACCCTTGGCCTGGGAAGCTAAGGAGGTGAGTCTCAAGAGATGGCCAATTCCAATGGAGCTGACCAATCACCAATGAGGCCGGCTGGTTTCCAGGATGGAATTTCTGGTGCATGGGATAAGATTTTCTTAAGGTGGGGAGCCTGAATATAGGATTCCTTCATGTCAGAGGTGCCCTTGAGCTTCAGCTGAGTTGTCACCTTCTTTCAATCAACAAACAGTTACAGAGCATAGACTGTGTGCCAGGCACTGTGCTGGGCACCAGGGATGTGGTGGAGAACTGATAGGCTGGGCCCTGCATTCACAAAGCTGACAGTCCAGTGAGGGAGGCAGACATTAGCCATGGAGTGAGACTAATGACTCCAAAATTACACCCTATGCTGTGATGGGCAAAGCAGCTCTGCCAACCCAGTGTGCTAGGTCCAGAACGAGTCCAGAATACATTCATCAATGCTCTGGACCATAGTATGGTGAGGAAAGGGTAGAGCAGCTCAGTGCCCCAAGGCCCAGAGCCTGCCAGGCCTGGATAGGAGAGCATCCCATGACTGGAGGAGCCCTGGGGCAGCCACTTCCCTCTGCCTCCCATAGCTCCAGACACAAATCAGCAGGGTTGGGGGGCCTCCCAGTGTATAGCCTAGGGCGGGATAGGGGAGTCACTGGCAGCCAAGCTGTCTAAGCCAGAGGGCCCTCAGAGATCTTTCACTGTTGTTTCCCATTTACAGCCAGTGAAACTGAGGCCCAGAGAGGGAAAGTAGCTTTCCCAAGGAAACACAGCAACTGAGTGGCAGGGCTGGGATTGCTAACTCCCAGTCCAGTGCTCCTTTCACCACATCCCAATGCTTCTCAGAGGTACATAAATGATTGTGCTGTTCAGTACAGGATAAATTGGGATCTCGAGAGTGGTAAGATCTAGGCGGCCTACAGGCCCAGGGGTCAGCACCCGGGCACTCAGGACCTGGGCCCCAGTCACTGATCCACATATTTCACATAACAAACACTTATTTGACACATGATAGCACTGATCTAAGTACTTTCTGAATACTGATTGATTGATTGATTAAATCCTCATAATCCTATCAGATATGATTTCTTTCTTTCTTTCTTTCTTTCTTTTTTTTTTTTGAGACAGAGTCTTGCTCTGTCACCCAGGCTGGAGTGCAGTGGCACAATCTTGGCTCACTGCAACCTCCGCCTCCTGGGTTCAAGCAATTCTTGTGCCACAGCCTCCCAAGTAGCTGGGACTACAGGCGTGCGCCACCACACCCAGCTGATTTTTTGCATTTTTAGTAGAGATGGGGTTTTGCCATGTTGGCCAGGCTGATCTCGAACTGCTGTAGGCCTCAAGCAATCTGCCCATCTCAGCCTCCCAAAGTGCTGGGATTACAGGCAAGAGCCACGCGCCCGGCCTCAGATATGATTTCTAATATCCCCATTTTATGGATGTGTAAGCAGAGGCATAGAGAGACTATGAAACCTGCCTAAGGTCACACTCTAGTAAGTGCAGGGCTACAGATGAAGCCCAGTTCACTTTCTACTGTGTCCTGCACCATGGCCCAGGGCAGCCCATGGAACAGATGAGCCCATCAGTTACACGGAGAACTGTACAGCCCAACCACACAGGTCAGGCACTGTGCTGGGCCCTGGGGATGTGGTGGAGAACAAACTCCCCACTGTTCACACAGGTTGGCAGCAGCTCCCAGGGCTAGAACCAAGGAGGTTCAGCAGGGACCCGCCTCCTATTTTTGGAATACAGTACCCTCAAGCAGAGCCCAGGTCTTTAGACAGAGATGCAGCAACAGCCTGGGATGCAGCCAGGTGCCAGAGACAGGCTGTTCCCCTACAGGCCACACCACAGCGAGGTTTCCACTGTCTTCCTTTACTGCTTCCACTGCGTGAAGACTAATGCACCTTGTGAGTTTATGCTCCCAAGACCCCATCATGAGCATGTAATTCAGCACTTTGGGAGGCGGAGGTGGGAGGATCATTTGAGCCCAGGAGGTTGAGATCAGCCTGGGCAACATAGGAAGACTCCATCTCTACAAAAAAAATAATAAATTAATTTAAAAAAATAAAAATTAGCTGGGTATGGTGGTGTGTGCCTGTGATCCCAGCTACTCAAGAGGCTGAAGTGGGAGGATGCTTGAGTCCAGGAGGTTGAGGCTGCAGTGAGCCATGATAATTGTGCCACTGCATTCCCACCTGGGTGACAGAGCAAGACCCTGTGAGAGAGAGAGAGAGAGAGAGAGAGAGAGAGAGAGAGAGAGAGAGAGAGAGAGAGAGGGAGAGAGAAAGAAAAGAAAAGAAAAAAGAAAAGAAAAGAAAAGAAAAGAAAAGAAAAGAAAAGAAGGGAAGGGAAGGGAAGGGGCCGGGCACAGTGGCTCACATCTGTAATCCCAGTAGTTTGGGAGGTGGAGGCAGGCGGATAACTTGAGGTCAGGAGTTTGAGACCAACCTGGTCAACATGGTGAAATCTCATCTCTACTAAAAATACAAAAAAGTAGCTGGGCATGGTGGCATGTGCCTGTAATCCCAGCTACTTGGGAGGCTGAGGCACAAGAATTGCTTGAATCTGGGAGGTGAAGGTTGCACTGAGCCGAGATCACATCACTGCACTCCAGCCTGGGCAACAGAGCGAGACTCCATTTCAAAAAGAAAAAAAGAAAGAGAGAGAGAGAGAGAGAGAGAGAAGCCAGGGAAAGGTGTGGTCCCAGGAATTCCAGAGCACTTCAGAGTAAGACTAGCCCCTTGCCCCTACTAAGCTGCTTAGCTTTCATCACCCCCAGACACCCCAAGACTGTGCTGGGTACACACCGGCTTCAACTTCTGCAGAGCCCTGCCACTGTCCCAACTCACTACAGAAGAAAGTGACTACCCCTGGCTGCTCTTTGAAACTCTGTGGAAGTGTCCGTACATGGCCACCCCAGTCCAAGCTTTGAATCTGCTAACTCGCTTAGAAAGTTCTGAGCTTTTACTTCCTGGGGCTCACAGCCCTGGTTTGGGGGTCTAGAGATTCTATGCAAAAAGGCCCTCCCACTGCAGAATCGGCCAAGAAACGTTAATTAGTTATTTCAATAACCACTGAATCCCTGCTCTGTGCTGGAGCCGGTACTAGGAACTAAGGATACAGAGCTGGCCGGAGCAGCCCACCCATGGGATGGAACTTGGAGGCGGTCATGGCAGATGAAGCCACTGATGCTGCAGGCGGGGGCTGCCTTGACATGTTTTGGACTCTAGGACCCTAGCACCCAGGCAAGGGACACATTCTCCTACTGCTTGCTTGGTGTAGGTCTTGCTCTTCCTGGTGGCACGGGCCTTGTTCTGCGGCACCCGCCACAAGTGGTGGGGTGGGGTAAGACAGAGCAGGTATCCTCAGGTTCAGGTTCACAGGGAGCTGTGGCTTGTGGCCTGCAGAACCCAGGGTAAGCCCCTTCCCCTTCCTGACCTCAGTCCTCCATCTCTAAAATGAGACCAGGAAGTGGGTGTCCAGTGGCCCTAGCCCTACTCCTCCCCTCCCATGGACAGTCCCATGCCCCTCCAGGCCCTCTCACTAAAGGAATCAGCTCAGCCAGTGGAATTTAGAGAGAGCACAGTCTTTGGAGTCTAAACAATCTGAGTGTGAATCATCCTGGGCAAGGCCCTTTACTATCTCTGAGTCTCAGTTTCCTCATCTGTAAAATGGGCCTCACTGGACCCTGAGGAGGACTAGATGACGTGGTATATGTGGAATGCCTGGTACACAGTAAGTGCTCAATAAATAAGAGCCATCATTGTTATTGCTATGATGTCATTGTTGCTATCATCTGTGAAAAGACAGAATTCACCTTGAGACGGTTAATGTAAATAGTAAAATTAAATGTGATAACACCTGTTGAGGGGCTAACAGATGAGGGCCTGGTGTGTTCTAACAGCTGAGAATCATTTCCATTTTTTGATAAACAGGCTATTCTCATCATGCCCAGCTTACAGATCAGGAAACTGAGGTATAGAAAAGTTACAAGGCGGAAGCCCAGCAGGCAGCATGGCTCCCAGGCCCATGCTCTTAACTGTATATTCTGCCCCTAATCTCTTATTCCCCAACTGTCTCCCCCTTGATATCTGCCTCTTCCTCAGCAACTTGAGGCAGCAATGGACGATTCCCAACCTGCTAACGGAAATGGTGGCTCCCAACCCAGCAAGGAGAAGCCCACATGCAGCAAAAGCCAGGAGACCAAATGTCCCCCTACAGAGCTATCCCCGAGGCCTGCTGCTGGCTGGATTCTGCCTCCATCCTGGGGCACGCTTTGCAGTCACCTCAGCAGTATCAGTCTGACCTTGGGCAGCTGTAGCAGCTCAGGATGGCTGGGAGCCATGACTGTCTCCCTTCCTGGCTCCAGTCCAACCAGCCACATGCTGGCCGGAGACTTCGGGGTTTTGGGAGCAATCCTCGACCCACTGTGCTTGTGCCAGCTCCAGGGCCGGGCTGTGTCCTGTCAGCCCATGTTCCTGGGAAGTGTTCAGCACAAAGCCACTGGCTCAGCTACGGGGAGACCAGGCCTGTGACCTTGGTTGCTGGAAACAGTTCTCCACACACTCCCCTGGGTCCACCCACTGTTGGACTGTTGGAGTTGAGCCCAAGCCATCAAAACAAAGGGTCAGTGGGGGAAAGACCGAAATGCTAACTTTGCTGCTGCCTTCTGTGAACCCTGGGGCAAGGCCAATCCCCCCCACCACCTTCAAGCCTCAGTTTCCCTGTCTCTAAAATGCACTGGGGTTGAACTAGATCAGTCCACTCAAAATGTGTTCTGCAGAACCATATGGGTTCACAGGCTGCTTGTTACCAGTCTGCAGTGAGATAGGTAGCAAGACTGAGTGTGTTTAAAGACCTTTGACTTGACATTGCCACGTCCAAGCATGAGATGAGTGGACTGGTCTCACTGAATAGGGCATAAGCTGGCTCAGGTGTTCTCAAGCCAGCATAATAAATCACATGCAGTGTGATGCTACAAAATGTCAAAGCCCCTCACCATAGGTAGCTTAAGGAGTCCTGATTTAAATGGCTTTGTTTCACGAGAACTCACTAACTCAGACCCTATCATGATACTTACATATACAGTAGGACTCAATCCTGCCACCTAAACCACTCCTCCTCCACTGCTCCCAACTCAGAGAATGGCACCAACTGTTTCCCTGAGCTAGACTTATTATTTTTTTTTTTTAGGACGGAGTTTCACTCTTGTTGCCCAAGCTAGAGTGCAATGGCACAATCTCAGCTCACTGCAACCTTCGCCTCCTGGGTTCAAGCAATTCTCCTGCCTCAACCTCCCAAGTAGCTGGGATTACAGGCATCTGTCACCATGCCCGGTTAATTTTTTGTATTTTTAGTAGAGACAGGGTTTCACCATGTTGGCCAGGCTGGTCTCGAACTCCTGACCTCAAGTGATCCACCCGCCTAGACCTCCCAAAGTGCTGAGATTAGATGCGTGAGCCACCGCGCCTGGCCTCAGCTAGACTTTTGAGCACCATTCTTCTCCCAAACATTCCCCGTGAAATTAATCATAGAATTTTGCAGACCCCTTCTGCTATACATCCTGTGGATCTCTCACCTCTCTCAATCCCTGGTGCCTCCGCCCTAGTCCGAGACGCCATCAGTTCTCCCTGGCCGAGGGTAATAGCTCCATACTGCCCCCTGCCTCTCACCTTGCCTTCCTCCTCACCATTCTCCCCTATAAGGCCAGCATCAGCAACACCCATCAATACCTGCGCTCAGGATAAAGTCACACTTCTTCCTACAGCTTCTCAAGACCAGCGCTGTCTGATCCTGAACACACCTCCAGCTTCATCTCAGGCTCTGTTCCCCTTCCTTGTCTTCCCGCCTACGCTGGCCTGCGTTAGGGTCCCCACCTAGAACAATCCTTACATCCCAAGCCTCCCCTGCCTCAGAAACTCTCCCCAGGTTCTCCCAGTAGGCGCTCTCATTAGGCCCTTTGTCACCACTGTCATCGATTTATTATATGCTGTTCATGACTGGTGTCCTGGCCCCACACTAGACTGTCAGCTCTGTCGGGTGAGGACCATGTTGGTTGATGAGCCAGGAAGTAGAGGACATCTGAGATCTGCCTAACCAGACCCCATTCACTTGAGGAACTAACCTTCCTTCTCTCATTCTCAAGCCAGGTGATTCACAAGGAACCGACCCAACTCCTGCTCCAAGGAAAGGCATATGACCCAGGACTCAGTCCATTAGTTTAACCCATCCCACTGTCCTCAGTGGCTGGGATGGGCTTGTGATCCTACTTGGGCCAATGAGGCTCAGGCCCAGGGACTTTGATGAAATGATTGAGGGAGTCCAACTCCAAGGCCATGGCCATAACCCTGCCCCTTCTGGCAGCAGCACTGCTACCACTAAGGGAGTGAGCTAACACCTAAGTAAATAGAACCAAGAGATGAAGAGGCTGAGGCCAGTTCTCAGTGACATTGCTCAAGGGTCTGAATCCAACTAGGCCTGAAGGCTATCCCTCCTAATCCAGTAAATTCCATTTACTGCTAGAAGCTAATCTGAGTTGGGTTTTTGTCACTTATGCATACTGCATTGCCAGTACTTAGCACAGTGTTTGATGCACATTAGGCACTGTAAACTTCTTTGCTCACTCACACAGTCATTCAACAAACACTCAGCAGCGTGAAGGTGACCACGTGTGTTCTATAAGAAGAGTCATCGTGGCTGCTGTTGACAGCGGTGACTACATGGACAGGAGTAGGAAGAGGGAGACCCACAAGAAGCAATGCAGCAGTCCCAGGGACAAAGAGGAGGCCTGAAGAGGGTGGCTGACACCAAGGGAAGAGAAGGGAGGGGAAGAGTCCCAACTCTAAATTCACTGGAGAACCTCTGACAATCCCTGCCCGTCTCTGGCCTCAGTAGCCCAGTCTGTTTCAGATCCATCGTCCTAGCATCCCCAAGCTTTCCCCACTGATTACAGAGTCCCTGCCTGTTGATACTCAACATTGTCACTGGAGAGTACTGAGGGGAAGGGCAGGGTGGGCTCTGGGGTTGGGACCCAACAGGCAGGGAGTATAGTATAGCAGCTAAAGACACGGGCTCTGGAGCCAGGTGCTCGGGATTAGAACCTGGCCTGCACCTCCTAACTAGAAGACCTTGTATAATCTGCTCAATCTCTCTTTTCCTTTGTTTTCTCATCTATGAAATGGGGATAATAACAATAGTGCTGGGAAGATTATACATTATCACAGAAAGAAAGCACGCTTTAATGTTAGGCACCATTATTATTATTATTATTATTATTTGTAGTAGGAAGTCCAGAAAGAGGAGATTGAATACATAGAATAGAAACCATTCCTAAATTAATAGAAAATTTCCCTGAACTAAAGGAAGACTTGAGTCTTCAGACTGAAAGGACTTACCTAGTTAGGACCAGGAAAAATTACCAAAAGAAACAACTAGAAATAATCTAGGGAAATTTCTGAATTCCAGAGATTGGAAAGAGGAATCCTGGCTGTTTCCATAAATAAATTTTAGAAAATCAAGGAAAAACTGCTCTTAAAACACTAAATACTGGGGAAACCATAGAACACTGCTCTCAGGCTTCTGGGAGAGAAGGACGATTCACTCAGAAATTTCTATTCAAGCAAACTATGACTCAAACATGAGGACAAATATTTTCAGGCTTACCGGGATAAGAAAGGATACCACCCACAGACCCTTTCTGGAAAAATTACTCAAGAAAACTACAGACAAAAGTGAATTAAAATCGAGAAGTCAAGAATGAGATGATGTGGTATGTGAGAGACAGAGGCAAGCCATGAAAACGGAAACATTTAGAGCCTTAACTACTGATAACTAAAAGTGCAATTTTAAGTAAATGATTCTTAAAACAGAATAGTGCTAATGTTTAAAAATAGTCACAACCAGCCGGGCATGGTGGCTTACACCTGTAATCCTAGCACTTTGGGAGGCCAAGGCAGGCAGATCACGAGGTCAGGAGTTTGAGACCAGCCTGACCAACAGGGTAAAACCCTGTCTACTAAAAATACAAAAATTAGCTGGGTGTAGTGGCAGGCGCCTGTAATCCCAGCTACTCAGAAGGCTGAGGCAGGAAAATCACTTGAACCCGAGAGGTGGAGGTTGCAGGAGCTGAGATTGCACCACAACCGGAAACTGAAATTCTAGATAATTAGAACAATACCTAGGAGGTATGGAGGAAAGCAGAGAAGTATAGTCCAGCCGACATGATCATTATGGGTTAGAGGCCATGAGGACAGGCTACTATGGATCTGGTGTCATTCCTGATGTTGAAATATGTTTGTGACAAAGGTAACAGTAAAGCCACTAGCAGACTAGAATTAGGGTGTATAACTCCAAAGGAAATTTTGCAGAAGAATAATAGGGGTTTGCCTTGGGATGTTTACTACTAAACCATATTCTGAAGCTAAAGTCATTAAGTCTAACCTGATGTAGGAATAGACAGATCAATGAGGGAGATGAGAGAGCTTAGAAGCCAAACCACCCATATGTGGAAATTTGGTCTATGATAAGTGAAGAAAGGAAAGACAATTCAAAAAAATTGGTTTGGAAATACTGGCCAAACCATTTGAGGGAAAAAACTAATAAGAGTTCCATCTGACACCAGGCACTAAATTAATTGCAGATGAATTTAAAATATAAATGCAAAAAATAAAAGAATAAAACTACCTGAATAAAATGTAGATGAATACTTCTCATAATCTAGGGGTAGGAAAGACCTTAGAAAATATAGGTGCTCCCAACCCCCCCAAAAAAATTTGATTACAAAAAAAGTTTACTTCTAAACGATAAAAGATACTATAAAGTTAGGCCGGGCGCGGTGGCTCACGCCTGTAATCCCAGCACTCTGGGAGGCCGAGGCGGGCGGATCACAAGGTCAGGAGATTGAGACCATCCTGGCTAACACAGTGAAACCCCGTCTCTACTAAAAATGCAAAAAATTAGCCGGGCGAGGCGGCGGGCGCCTGTAGTCCCAGCTACTCGGGAGGCTGAGGCAGGAGAATGGCGTGAACCCGGGAGGCGGAGCTTGCAGTGAGCCGAGATCGCGCCATTGCACCCCAGCCTGGGCGACTAAGCGAGACTCTGTCTCAAAAAAAAAAAAAAAAAAAAAAGATACTATAAAGTTAGAAGGTAAATGACAAACTAGAAAAATAATTATAACCCATATAATAAGCACATGGTTAATATTCTAACCACATAAAGAGCTCTTACAAATGAGATAATGCCTCAGTCAAAAACTGGGCAAATGACATGAACTGACAGGCCAAAGCAGAAATATAGGTGACTGATCAATATAAAAAGAGGCTGGGCGCAGTGGCTCACGCCTATAATTCCAGCACTTTGGGAGGCTGAGGTGGGTGGATCACTTGAGGTCAGAAGTTCAAGACCAGCCTGGCCAACATGGTGAAACTCCATCTCTACTAAAAATACAAAAATGTAGCTGAGTATGGTGGCATGCGCCTGTAATCCCAGTTACTCAGGAGGCTGAGGCAGGAGAATCGCTTGAACCCGGAAGGTGGAGGTTGCAGTGAGCCAAGATGGCGCCACCACACTCCAGCCTCTGTGACAGAGCAAGACTCCATCTCAAAAAATAAAATAAAATGAATCTCAACCTCACTAATAATGAAATAAATGTAAATTAAGATTAAATATAAATTTTCACTTCTTGTACCAACAAAGAATTAAAAGCAATTTAACATTCCATTTTACGTAGGGTGAACTCTCATTCACTGTGAGTAGGAATGCAAATTGTACATGTACTTAACCTCTGTTCCTTTGGTTTCTCAATTAAAAAATGGGATAAGAACAATACTGTTGGGGAGATGACATGTGTAAACAGAAGGAAAGCATTTTTAGAGCACTTCGGCAGTGTGTGCCACACTCCTAACAGAAAAGCACAGCAAGATATTTACTGCAACATTGCTCAGAATATCAAAACATTAGAAACAATCTAATCATGCATCAATACACTAAATACATTATGGTAACTGGGACTACAGGTGCCTGCCACCACACCAGCTTTTATATATATATACACACATATTTTTAGTAGAGACAGGTTTTCACCATGTTGCCCAGGCTGGTCTTGAACTCTGGACTCTGGATCGGCCCGCCTCAGCCTCCCAAAGTGCTGGGATTACAGACTTGAGCCACCGTGCCCAGCAGTACAGTCACTTTGGAAAACAGTCTGGTAGTTTCTCAAAAAGTTAAACATTAGTTACCATTTGGCCCAGCAATTCCACTCCTAGGTATACACGTAAGAGTAATAAAAATATATGTCCATACAAAAAAACTTGCACACAGATATGTATGGCAGCATTATACAGAATAGCCAAAAGGTGTAAACAACCCAAAATATCCATCAACTGATGAACAATTAAACAAAATGTGATATTCCATACAACAGAGTATCATTCAGCCATGAAAAGGAATTAGGTGCTGATACATGCTACAACATGGATGATCCTGAAAACATTACACTATATGAAAGAAGCCAGTCACAAAAGTCCAAATATTATATAATTCCCTTTATATGAAATGTCCAATATAGGCAAATCTACAGAGATGAAAAGTATGAACTAATGGTTGCTTCGGGTTGGAGGAGATGGGGGAATTAATGGATGATAGCTAAGTAGTATGATTTCTTTTTGAGATAATGAAAATGTTCTAAAATTGATTGTGGTGATGGTTACACAAGTGTGTGAATACACAAAAAATTATTGAATTGTATACTTTAAATGGGTGAATTGTATGGCATTTGAATTAAATCTCAATAAAACTACTCTAAAACAAATTATAGATATGACTAATAAGTCAGAAACATCTGTAGTTTAAAGAAATTATAAAAATAAAAGGCTAACATACAAATATCCTTATTATAGAAAGAGCTCTTTGTGAATTAATAATTAAACTATAAAAGTCCCAATAGAAAAATGAGCAAAAGACTTGCACAGGCTATTCCCAAAAGAGGCAACACAAGTGACTAGAAGGCATATAAACAAATGTTCAACATCTCTAATAATGAAAAAAAGAACCTATTAAAAAATCTAACAATATACCGTGTTGGTAATGATGAGGGGGAATAAACATTTTCTTATCCAGACTATCTCAGTTTGCTTGATTTGACAAGATTTTCAGTGCTAAAAAGGGAAAATCCCAGGCAAAGCAGGATGAGCTGGTCAATCTAGATGAGATTAGAAATCAGTACAACCTTTCTGCAGGGTAATTTGGCAATAGGATCAATAATCTATTTTATAAATATATAACCTTTGACCCAAAACTCTACTAACGGGCGTTTATTTTAACAAAACAGTCATTCATTCAACAAATATTTGTTTATTTAGTTCCTTTTTGAAATGAAGTTTCACTCTGTTGCCCAGGCTGGAATGCAGTGGCACAATCTCGGCTCACTGCAACCTCCACATCCCAAGTTCAAGTGATTCTCCCACCTCAGCCTCCCCAGTAGCTGGGACTACAGGCATGCACCACCATGCCTGGCTAATTTTTGTATTTTTTGGTAGAGACAGTGTTTCACCAAGTTGGCTAGGCTGGTCTCGAACTCCTGACCTCAGTGATCCACCCACCTTGGTCTCCCAAAGTGGTGGGATTACAGGCATGAGTCACTGCACCCAACAAATATTTATTTAGAGTCAAATGTGTACTAGGTGTTGAGCTGGATGCTGGGGATGCCAAGATACACCTAAGAGGATTTTTTTTTTTTTTCATTCAGAGACAGGGTCTCACTGCTGGAGTGCAGTGGTGTAATCATAGCTCACTGTAACCTCGAACTCAGGCTCAAGCCATCCTCCCACCTCAGCCTCCTATACAAGGACTTTTATCTGAGGTTTTTGTAACAAAGAAAAATTGCAAGCAACCTGAATGATAAACAACTGAAGATTACTTAAATAAAGCATGTTTCATCTACACAATGAAATACTCCACAGGCACTAAAAATGATGTTGTAGAAGAATATTTATTGAAATGGAAACATGGATACACTACGCTGTTAAATGGGGGAGAAAAAGCAGGTTAGAAAATTGCACCAGTAACCCCAATTTGCAAATAAGATATATGTATGTATAAACGAATGCCTGACAGGACACATTCCAAAATGTTAACAGTGGTTTATCTCTGGGTGCTGGGATTAAGGATGAACTTCATTCCCTGTTCTTGGTTCATCTGTATTAAATGTTTTCTTCATAATAAACATCAATCACATGGATTACTTTTGCTACAACACAACAACAACAACAACAAAAGTCAACTGCATTAAAACAAACAAAGAAAAAAACAACTTCCCATGCCCCATGAGTGGAGGCCCCAAGGAAGGGGGTTATAGAAAGTCAGATACATGTTCATGGCTTGGTTTTGCAATAAGAGCTACTATTAAGTACCTACTGCATGCCAGGCATTACGACAGATCCCCTTTGATCTTCACAAGACCGCAGTGAAATCAGTGTTCTTGTCTCATTTTACAGATGTTCTGTGACCCACCAGTAATCCCACGGCTAGTGAGAGGAAGAGCTAGGATTTGAACCCTGGCCTGTCTGTCTCTAAACCTGCAGGAGTCTGCTACCACCTCAGCTGCCTCTGTTCCTGGGGAGGGGCAGGGAAAGATCCTGAGCTACTAAGGCCTCTGTCCTGCAGGCCAGATCTAGGCTGGTCCTTGTCCTTCCTCCCTGCAGACAGTCCAAAGAAAGGAGGACAAGTCAGCAAGGGAGGGGACACCAGCAAGAGGAGGTGTGGCACTGGACAGTCGGCTGGCTGAGGTCAGGGCTCAGGATGGGCTAGCCGGGGACTCCTCGCCTGCCAGGCGACTCTCAGGAAGCCTGACCACATCCGGTCCCAGGAGTTCCCAGGCTCTGTGCGCCCAAAGGCAGTGACAGCAAACCTCACAAGGCCTGCAGCCACTGTGCTGAAACAGCCAGGGAAAAATGGCCTGCCAACTGGGCCCTTCTCCCTAGGTTTGCTTGCCACCAGCCAGTGCTTTCTGCTCTCCGGGCCTCCAGGGCCTCCTCGCCTGTATGAGGAGGGGGTGTGAGAGCTGATGGCTCCAGGACCCTCCCAGATGGAATTATGTGACTCCATGGGACTTCCGCACATCGGGCCTGGCAGGAAGAGGAAGGGGGTGAGGTCTCCCCACCCAGCTCCTGAAGGAGCCCCCTCCTCTTCCCCTCAGCTCCATTCCCACTGCTATTTTTAGAACAGACCTCAGGGAGCGTCTCCACCAGTCCAGCCATGCTCCTAGCTGCAGGTAAAACACAGCAGCCCCATTCATTCTGCTCCAGCAAGCACACGCCAGGAATTTACAGACAAGCCAGAGGACTAGACAACCTCTCCCCACACCATTAGCTGAGCTGCTTTCTCACTATTTCCATTACAGCCCAACATGGTGACTTGTATTTCCTAAGGCCAACACAGTGAGTTGCTGAGTGAGACAACTCTGAGACCATCTGTGCCCCTCCTCCACCCCCAGCCCAGCAGAATCTTCAGAAGTCACCAACTACATGCCCTTGGCCAAGTTTCTGCCTCTTTCACTTTGTTTCTACAGTCTAGCTTGTTAATCAATTGATCTCAGTGAGGGAGGGAGGAGGCTTTCCAGCTCCATGTTCAAAGTTTCTAGGGTTCTACCAATATTCTAGTCACTCATAAAATAAATGTTATATTCCCAAAGTCCACCTGAGTATTGATTATAGGCCTCTGAATGCATTTTCCCACTCAAAAGTATGTTATAAATGGTGGTCAGCTTCCTAGGCCAGCCTACTTAACCCTTAATAGTCTTCCATCAAGTAGAAAGAGTAGAAACCCATATTGCAATAATAGACTTAAACCAAAACAGAAACCCACTAACATTTAGGACAATTTTCTTGAAAATTTATCTTGGGTAGGGTTATCCCAGCAGAAGTGGGTAGGTACTAAAGGTAATGAAAAAGTCAATGGCAACTTATGGGGAAGAGTCTGAAGGAGACTTCTGACCACACCAGAAATGAAAGGACTGCAAACCAGTGACCACAAATTCCACACGGAAATTAGCCTGATGCATTGGACTGGGAGTTGGAAAGGTTAAAGAATGTACTTGCATACATACTCGGTTGGTGCCAAAGTAATCGCAGTTCTCATCATTACTTTTAATGGAAAACACCACAATTACTTTTGCACCAACCTATATATACGTGAAGTTGAAACAAAAGAGTTCAGTGTGTGTGCCCAGCCACCTGAGCAGAAAGGAAGGAGGGAATGGGAAGATACAGGGTTGGAGAGCCCGTCTTGTGCTGGCCTCCCACGAGGGAGGCTGGAAGAGGCACCTCTAGGGGAGAGGAGGCAGTAATGTGCTCATAATTTGGGTGTCTGTGATGAGGACCACTTTCTGTCTAAAATATACCTATGTGTGATGAGTACATGATGAATATTCACCAGGAACAACATTTGCATAGGGCCATACACATATACTCTGTTTCAATGTGAAAACTAAAATGCCTGTTCCCTTTCTTCTTTTCGCCTGGTATTAGAGTACCGAGGCTTTGCAGTCTGCCCATTCTCCCCTCTGAAATCCCTCATGGAGCTGTTTCTATGGAACACCTATGTGTCTCCAGACAGTGACTGTGATGAAGAACCTAGCCAATTCTCCCCCTAGACCAGGATCTCCACCTTTTCTGAGGGGAGTAGCTACTTTATCATACTCATCTTTATTGTTATATCCTGATAATCTGGAATCAGATGACTCCTGGAGACCATCTGAATTCAGCTCCCTCATTTTTCTTGGTAAAGGAACAGATGATCAGAGATGTGAAGCAATTTACTCAAAGTCACATGGGAGTACCAGCAAAATCAGGACTCGAGGCAAGATTTTCAGAATCGCCCGCTGGTTTTCTCTGCGAGCAACGGGCCCGGTGAGAGGTAAACTCCGCAACCCACAGCAGCAGCTCCAACTGGGTTTCCTTTCCCTCTGGGAATTCCCCAGCGTCAGCGTGGGAACATGGTGGTATCCATGACCCTGAAGTGAAACTGGTCAGACCTTCATAAACCAAGTGTAGATCCATGCTCTGGTCTCCACAAAGCTGAGGTGCAACAGAAAAAGCTCTGAATCCAAAGAATCAGGAGACCTGAGCTCTGGTCCTGGCTCTGATACTAACCTTTCTCATGATCCTGGCCAGGTCATTTCTCTTTTTGCACCTGTTTCCTCGTCTAGTTCTAGAATATAAGAGAGTTGAACTGGACAGCCTAATTCAATCCTACCTCTACGGAGCACCTACTGTGGACCAGACAACAATAGAACCAAACACAAATAAAATATAACATCCACTTGCTCCCAAGAAGGAAGCTCATAGTCATCCAGGTGCTAACGATGAATTATGCTAAGGCAGAAAAAGTACTCTGGGAACCACGAAGGGGGAAGTCAGGACTCCTGATGCGTGCCTGAGAAAGGTGTTCTCAGAGGAGCCACTAAGCCTCGAAGGTTGAGGATTACATCCGGCGGGGACAGCCAAGCAGGGCAGTCAACATCAGGCAGATCAAACACCCTAACTGTGAATGTATACAGTGAGTTTAGAGAAGGGGAAATAGTGCGGTGTGGCTGGGCTCCAGGTGCCAAGCAGGAGTGTAGTGCTACCAAGGAGAGCCTGGAAAGCCAAGCTTTATTCTGAAGACAGTGGCCTCCCACAATGGTCTTTAAGCAGGAGTGTAACAGCCCAGCCTCCCTGGCCCCCCCAGCTTGGATGGTCCGCACTTACAGGAAAGCTGTACAGCTAAATAATCCAGGCCGGGCGCGGTGGCTCAAGCCTGTAATCCCAGCACTTTGGGAGGCCGAGGCGGGTGGATCACGAGGTCAGGAGATCGAGACTATCCTGGCTAACATGGTGAAACCCCGTCTCTACTAAAAATACAAAAAACTAGCCGGGCGTGGTGGCGGGCGCCTGTAGTCCCAGCTACTTGAGAGGCTGAGGCGGGAGAATGGCGTGAACCCGGGAGGCGGAGCTTGCAGTGAGCCGAGATCACGCCACTGCACTCCAGCCTGGGAGACACAGTGAGACTCCGTCTCAAAAAAAAAAAAAAAAAAAAAAAATCCAAAGCAGGTGCCCTGGAGCTGGGCTGCCCAAGTTTCAATCCTAGCCACCCACTAGCTGTGTGACCTTGGGCACGTTTCTTAACTTCTCTGAGACTCAGCATCTTCATCTCTAAATTGGGCATAGTGAGAGTAAATGTATAACAGGGATAACACATCTCATAAGTCTGCATGAGGATTAGATGAGACAGGGTAGGTGAAAAGCTTGGCCCTGTGCCTGGCTCCTCTTGTAAGAGCCCATCAGATTAACTTCTGGTATCTACCTTTAAAACCAAGGATCTGGGAACAGTTTGGAGGATGGATGGCTCTACTGAGAGAAAGTCTTCAGCGAAGAGAAGGCAAAGACAGGATAGAGGGTAAGGTTGCACTGTCTTCTTCAGGAGCTAAAAAAAACAATAGCAAGACAGCTGAGACCAAGAGCAAGACAGCGAAGAAGGCAGTCTGTCCACCAATAGGGCAGCAGCAGGGAACGGGGAGGAGAGCTGGAGGCTGCCTGGAAACAGCTTTTTAGGGAGAAGAGTCTGCATCTCTTGGGGGAGATGGCTGAAATCAGATCCAATTCCCTGTTATTCAGGGCTGAGAGTCTAAATCAGTCAATTAGCAAAACCTGGGCACAAAACCTGGCAGGTTCAGCATGGGCAGGCTCTCTCCCTGCCCTCAGCTGGTCTCAAGTCAAAGGCCTCCTTCCAGTACTTAAGCTGGGCACAAGCCACCCTGAGCCTGAAGTTATACCTCTTTGCCTTTGGCCAACATTCCATCACTGCCAAGCACTTCAGGACTCTGTCTGCTGATCCTTTTGATGCCAAATTCAAAAGGGGAAGGGGTGTAAGCTACCCATTCCAGAGCTCCCCGAGAACCTGTCTCCCCGAGAAGCTCATTCCAGAGCTCCCCGAGAACCTGTCTCCCCGAGAAGCTCAATCTGATCTCTCATTTTAGTCTTTTTTCAAATCTTGTGGGAAGCTATTGATCTTTTCAGCCTGTGCCACCCTCAGGAAAATGCATTCTGGAAGTTTATTCTCCACTGGGTGGAAATTAAGGCATCTCATTTTATTTATCCTAAAAGCATCCCCTCTACAGCTTGATGGACCACAGCTTCTGACATGCCGGATATCCCTCTCTTGCCTTTTCCTGGAGATGATTGATTTCTCTTACTTCTGTCCCTAAAAGGCAAACCTTTTTATCTGAAATGAGCGGTAGATGAGATTCAAAGGCCTCGGCTTGAGGGCAAGCTTGGCCCTTGCCAGCTGTGTGACCTAGGATAAAACATCTAACTTCTCAGAGCCTTGGTCTCTTTCACCCATAAAACAAGGCTGCTGGGAGGCTGAGGGGAGATCATGCCTGGGGACCCCAGTTGCTGTCTCCAAAGTTCAGGCTCTCACTGTGGAGCTTTCGCTGTGGGGAGTCCTTCCACATTGCAAAACTGCCTTCATCTTCACTTTGCAAAACCCTCTTGGTGCCTTGGTGCCATGTGTGACAAATGAGGACTTTGGTGGGAGAATTCATGGGGAAAAAATAAAGAATAAAAATACAAGACATATATAAATAAATGTCATTATTTCCAAAAGGTCTGCAATGTCCCAACTCCCAAATGGCCAAAAGACCCAGGTCAGCAGAGATCCAGGACTGATGGCTTACAGGATAGATGAAGAGTTTTAAAAGACCCAGAGCCTGAGGCATTAAAAAAAAAAAAAAAAAAAAAAAAGTGAAAATAGGATCAGAGAGTCGGGGGTGAGTGGTGAACTAAAGAATAACTTTGTATTCAAGTTGCACAGATGGTCTTTCCAACAATAAATGGTTGTGCTCCCATCCTCCCAGCTCCTGGGCCTAAGACACCAAACCAAGACAATTGGCCCATCAGGAAAGAGGCCATTGTGTGCTTCTTAGCATGATTTATGTAGTAGGGAGGGGCTCGGCAATGCTTCCCGTGACTATAGCTCTCAAGTGCAATTTCGATAGCTTGTTCATCATCCTGGACAGCTAGGATGGACTGGGATGCTGGACAGCAGTGGCCATCAGGTCATGTTTCATCTTCTTGAGCCTGTGGAGCCAAATTAATTGTTCCATCGATTTGAGAGGCAGAGCAGCAACGGTGCTATGGCTCACCACAGTCACTGCCCAAGGCCCACCAGGAACTGATGTCTGCTTCCCTAACAGCTGGGCCTGGGACCCTGATGTGAGCCTCTGCTCGACTCAGCAGCTTGTCAGGACAGGCTGGGTGAAAAGTCCTGTCCCCAGGGCTGTGTGCTGCATTCAGATTGTCCATTTCTTTGTGGCCAGAGCTTCTGTCCTCTGCACCTGTCTGGTAGACACAAGTAGGTCACCAGGTCCAGGAGAGACGAGCTTGCTGCCTTCCCAGACAGGCGAGTCTCCTGTGCCTCACATTCCCCTTATGTCATTTTGTAAGGGAATCAAATGAAATCAAAGTGCAGCTTGCTGTCTGTGCAGACCCAGCTGCTCAGCCTCTCACAATTCCCCCCCGGCAGGCTGAGCCCTGGAAGACAGAGATACTGTGTATCACTGGTCCCAGTCCAGGCAGCGTCTACTTCCCTGCTGGGTGGGGGGCATTGGTCTGGTCACGGGCAGATCCAGCCCATCCCCCATTAGACTGCTGAGTCAATATGTCTGATCTTTCCTAGGTTGAGAGGAGGATAAGTGGGAGGTAAGGGGTGTATTCTCTTCTAGGCCACTATTTTTGGGGTTCAAGTGGCCATAGCAGCTGAGCAAGCTCACAGGGGCACAAGAACCTTTCTCTAAAGATGCTGAGGTCTTACACAACATGAAGAATGTCCACGGTCAGGCAGCCTCTCTGGCCTGAGCCAGCCCTCAGCCTCTCTGATCCTCTTTTCCTATGCAAGTGACTCTAATCCTCTTGATACACTTTTGCCCATGAGCCGTGCAGCAGGCAGCCAGTGGGGTGGGTTCATACTGCTGTCCCCTTGGTTGGTCTTCCTTCAGCCCTGTGGCAGGACAGTCTCCACTAGAGCTGCTAGGCCACCTCCAGCCCAGTCCCTGGCCCTTGGGAGCCCCACAGAAAGCAAGCCAAGTCAGTTTCCAGGGCACCGTGTGGCAGCTTCTATCACAATGCTCAGCATAGGACGGAAAGACAGCACAGCGGCCCCTGCTAAGGCCTGGGCAGCCGTGAACTCTCCCACCTAGCCCAGGCCGAGCACTCACTGCTCCCAACTTCCAGGAACATTCCTAGAACTCAGCACTGGCCCCCTACCCAGGCCTGGCCAAAAGGTGGCTCTGTGAGGAAGGTCCTAATCCTCACTCACATCCACTGAGAGAGGGGCCATTGAGGAGGAGGGTAGGCAGGGGGATGAGGCAGGGAGTCATCTCTTCTCCTCCAGAGCCTGGCATTCAGGCACCCACCTCCCCAGCCACCATCCAGCACAAGCCACCAGGACAGACCTCACCTGGTTAACTGAACGAGCCCTCTAACTGATCTCACACCAACTTGGGTCCCTCCTATGTGTAAACTGATCTTGTAGAAATGTACCTGCAACTCCCTTCCTCAAAAGCCTTCAATGGCTCCCCAGTGTATCTAGAATGAAATCAACAAGACATCAACCACCAAACCCTGCACAGTCAGGCCCTCGCCCACTGTGTCTTGCTCCTCACTAAGCTCCAGCCACACTGGCCTGCTCGCCATTCCTCCAGCCCGCTGAGCTCCTTCCCATCTCAGGGACTCTCCACGTACTATTCCATCTACCAGGAACACTCTTCCCCAAGTCCAGGACTGGCTCCTTCCTCTCCAGCCCACAAGTCTAGGTTTAAAAGTTGTGTCCTTCCCCATCTCCACCCCCACACACAGCAATCTAAGTACAATTCCCTCTTGAAGAAATCTGTATTTTCCTTCATAGATGATCACAGCTTGCCATCACGTGTGTGCATGTGTGTGTTGGTGCTGACTTATTTAGTGCTCACTCCCAGCTGGACTGAAATCTTGATGACAGCGAGACCGTATCTGACTTTTTCTCCACAGTATACCCAGCTCCTAGCACAGAGCCTGGCATAAAGTAGATGCACCCGACATATCCATCGAATGAATGAGCCAATGTGTACAGGTGAAAAATGAGTGAATGGGCAGAGATGTCCTCTGGCAGCAGCAGATCATGGCATTGTTCTTCATCAGGGTGACCTCTCCCAACCTCTCCTGCTGCCCCCAAGGCAGGTCCAGGAGCCATCACTGGAAGCCCAGATGTGGAATGTCCTCCTCCTCCTCCTCCTTGGAAGGAAGAAGCCTCTGAGTCCTCTCCTCTTGGGGCTTTCTGCTGCCAGTCTCTGCATGCCCACAAGGCCTCTCACACCACTGTGGTCCTTCTGTTGACGCACCCTTGGGACCACTCCCTTCAGATGACCCTAGGCCCACCATCTTGGTCCTCTGTTTTGGGTCCAGTTGAGGTGAGGTTACTGTGTGGTAGGGGATGCCCAAGAAAGGGTTAAGTTGCCAGAAGCAGAGTCCCGCCCTTGGGTTTGCTCAGCCAATCAGAGTCTGTCCTGATGAGGTAAAGCTTCTATCCTGGGTGGCATTGGTTGAGTTGACCGGCCCCATCTCCTGCTGGAGAGAGCCGAAAGGGTGGAGTTTCTGTGGAACCAGACAGAACTGGAATTAGCTCGCTTTCTACTCAGGCCGGGCTGCCTGACTGCAGGACCTGCCTCTGCTCCTTTCTAATGCACTCACACACCCTGGCATCTCCAGGGCTGTCTCTAGTGGCCCCAGTGGAGATGACAAGGTGGCACGCACCTCACTGTCACATCTGGGAGAAGTCTTAGAGCCAGAGCAGACAAGGAGGCCTCAGTTTCCCTGCCTGGCCCCTGGAATATGGCAGGTGTCTACCAGGAAGTGACATGGAGCAGTTGTCACATGTGCTCCAAGCACCAGCAGCAGCTTCAATGAACAAGGCCCCGATGAATCTTCCCATATGGGCAGCACTTTAAGACCATGACAGTGAGAATGATAGCGGCTAGTTCGGAGTTCATCTTGCATGCCACTTTGCAAAGCACATCCTGAGTTCAATCCTCACAAGAAGCCTCTTAATCCATCCACTTTACTGATGCAAAAACTGAGTCTCAGAGAGGCTAAGTGGCTCACCTGAGGTCACATCGCTTACTACGTTATTTTGAACTATCTGTCATGTCTGCCTCCGCCACCAGACTGTGATCTCCTGAGGAAAGTGAGTGATGAATTGTTCTGTGTGTCCCCCCAGTGGAGCACAGGACCTGCCCTGAGAACAGGGCCAGGCCCCACTGCACTGTGTCTGCCCTTATCCTAAGGGCTTGGTTTCCATGCTTCTCAGAAGGCTTCCTGGAGCCCAGCGCAGCACCAGGCACATGAAGGGTACTGAGCAGGAGGCTCATGGCATAGATGATGCTTGGATAGCCAGGACCCCACTGGATCCTTCTTAGGACCCGCAAGCATGGCTTTCATGCTTAGATCACCACTCCAGTGCCCTCCTCACCTCTCTCCTATTAGGAGAATTCCATAGGGACAGGGACCAGGTCTCATTCATCTCTGTGACCCCAAAGGATCTAAACCAGTATCTGGCACTGAGAAGGCATTTATTATGTATATTTGCTTGAATAATCAAAAGAATATATAACTGCCTCTCCCTTCTAGCTTAGAACCTGAATGGCCACAGGTGGGCCTGGCTCTGGGTTATTCTAGATTAGAAGTCTCGCAGCAGTTCCCCATGCAGGGAGTTTAGTACAAGAATTTCCAGGCAGAAGAAGAAAGGTAGGTGGCCCCCAGCTACAGATAATGAAGCAACAGAGGGGCAGAGCTCTGAAGAGGAAGGAGGGGGTGATGAACAGGAGTAGGAAGTTGAGACAAGAGAGAAAGTAGTTCATTTATTTCTACAAGAAATGGAGACTAGATGGCCCCTGGCCCTCGGCTTTCACGAAAGTCACAAAGCTTGGAGAGACAGAAAGAGCCATGGGCCCAGTGCCCAGATGGGACTATTGAGGCCACAGCAGTCAGCGGCTGCTGAAGGTCCCACAGCAAGGGTGTGACCTCCCAACTGTTCTTTAAGTCCATCTTCCCCTGACTCCCTCCACCTTCCCAACAAACATATATTTCATCTTTAAGGTAAATTGCACTTACTATGTTTTGTGAATTTGGGAAGAGCTTTACATTTCTTAAGATATTTAAAGACTCCCCCACATCTGGGTGTCAGCAGACACTATTGAAAGGAGCACGGGAGTTTGGGGAGTTGCCTTACAAACCCCTTTTTGCCTGAGAGGCATTTGGGTGGGGCAGGGGTAGGGTGGGGGGTCTAGGCAGTGTTTTCCTTTGTTCAGCAGAAGGTGGAGCATCCGCAGAAAGGAGAAAGAACACAGAAAAGCCATTCAAAGGTGTGCTACTCTTGAGGTCAGGAGTTTGAGACCAGTCTGGCCAACATGGTGAAACCCCATCTCTACTAAAAATACAAAAATTAGCCAGGCATGGTGGCATGTGCCTGGGGTCCCAGCCACTCAGGAGGCTGAGGCACGAGAATCACCTGAACCCAGGAGGCAGAGGTTGCAGTGACCTGAGATCGCACCACTGCACCCCAGCCTGGCTGACAGAGCAACACTCCATCTCAGAGCAAATCGGTCCAGCAGGACCCTTACACCTGAAGAGCAAGCAGTCAGCCTCCGAGCTCTGCTTGGCCCTTCTTCTTCTGCCCTGGAGACGGAGACCTTAGTGGCCAGCCCTTGGTAAAGAGGTTCCTGGTCAGCCCGAGGCTGCCAGGACCTGATGGAACTCAGCACAAGTGGACAATGCTGTCAACCAGCTGGACAGCCAGGTGGGCCCTGTCAGTAAGGTTGCTAAAGCACTGCTAGAACTACCTAGGGCTGGAGAGAATCATATTTACTGGAATTCCTCTCAGGAAGCATTCCATAAGTGTCTAGAAGGAGTAAGTTGCTAAGACTCTTTGCATGTGCATGCTGGCGGTAGGGATGGGGAAGGCTGAGCAGTGAGACCTCTAGGGCCTGCCTGACAAAAGACAGTTATATCATGGGCTTCTGAGGAGGGTGGCCCAAGTGGGGTGTGCCGGTGTGGCGCCAGGCCCAGTTCTTAGGCCTGGGAGATAATTCTGAGGCTGTCCCAGCACTCGGGCCCCCTCCTTCATCCTTCTCCTGTCCAGCACACAGCTTCTCCATGGAACACGCATTTGAAGAGTTTGGGTTTGAAGACGTGTCCAAACTGCTCTGCCCAGGATTCCCATACATCCTAGTGTGGCCCTGAAGCCAGGCCTCAAACCCTCGGGCCCTTCCAGGGTCAGCCAGCCAAGCCCAAAGCCCTTCAGGGACCAGAGCCCGACCCAGAAACAGCCTGCCTTCAGTCACCCTCTGTCCTCCCGAACCTGAAGATGGAGAGATTCTCCAAGGTATTGAGAAGGCTGCTGCTAACACACTCCAAAGTCAGCAAACTCTGATGGTGAGGCACAAAGAGCTCTTTCCACGAGAAGAGGAGGCACAAGCCCAAAGGAAAACAAACTGAGGGCATGGGTTCAGCCATTTGACATCCCAGGGGCCACCCCAATGAAGAAGAGTGGCCTGGATTCTGACTGTGACCAACCCAGGACCAGTGGGGCAGGGCAACCTATAGGCATGGTGACAGGTTTCTGCTCAGTAGAAGAACCTGACAGTGGCAACCAGCCAGTGTTGCAACAAACCACCTGGGGCTGGGCAGGGGGCAATGCATTCCCCACAGCTATGGTTGAGCGAGTGCCTACTGCATACCAGGCACTGTGCTATAGCCCGTATATGCACCCTCTCATTTCATTCTCACAACAACACTTTGAGGGAAGGATTATTGTCCCAGGTTACTGGTGGGGACATCAAAGCACAGAGCAGCAAAGTGACTTTCCCAAGTTCCCACTGCCAGTTGGTGGTAGAGGGTGGCTCAGAAGTCCGTGCTCTTCCTACTGTCTTCCCTCATCCAAGTTATTCTTGCCACTAGCTAGTGTAAAACAAGGGAACGTTCACAGCTAAGATGATGTAATTCTCAGACCCTCACTCCTTTCGGGAATAGCTGGGGAGCTGCTGTCCACCACTGGCCCTCAGAAGAGGTTGCCAACTGCCTCTTCCCCACCTCCTGCCTCAGAAGGCCTGACCCCCACTGCCCCTGCATAGGCCTGCTGCCCATGGCATGGGGGCCTGAGCGCACCAGGGAGAAGCAAAAAGGCCAGCAAGTTCATAGGCTGCAGCTCTCTTTCATCTCTCCTCTTCCCCCAGATCCAGCAGAGCAACCACCTCAGCAACTTTTGCAGCCAACCAGACCCAATTCCCAAATGCCCAGCACTCTTAGCAAGAGAAGGGACCCGAATGACTCACAAATGAGGTAATATAACTGTATGTTGTGGCTGGCATCGGAGTGTCAAAGGGGAAGGCTGTGTGGTCCAGCTCCTATTCTATCCCCTCTCCCCAGGCACTGGATGGGCTGAGCAGTGCCTGGCCCAGAACAGCCTCCCCCTGGGAGTCTCTAATCTTCCCTGATGCTCCCGCCAGCCAGTCCCCAGCCCCCAGCAGTCGGCTATACTTGGCTCTGGCCCACATGGAACTATACAGCATACAACAGCTTCTGCCACAAACATCCCCTCTATCGCATCCGCCTGGGGCCAATGTTAAACACCAGTGTGCTGCCCCTGGGCACAGGCTACCCAATGGCAGAGGTGAACACATGCCAGGCAGCATCAGGGAGGCCAGCCCAAATTAAACCTTGCCATAGGCAAACCGAAGAACAGAGTGCAGAACTGATGGGCCACGCTTAATTTGGCTCTGTCGCTCTACGTGAGCACTGTCAGACCCACTCAGCAGACCCAATGACATGCCAAGGGGGAGAGACATTCGGGCACAGGCCCCCACTTGCCAAGAGCTCATTGCCCAGAGCCAAGTTGGAAGCTCAGGCTGGCCCCCAGCTCAATGCAGAGGCTCAAGGGTCCAGGCTGGCTGAGGGGAAACAAGGCAGTCAGGCCACAGCCACTGTCAAGGCCCTTACCTTGCTGTCCGGGGGCGACGCTGCCAGCTGTTGCTGCTTGGCGATGTTCTCCGACAGGCACCAGCACACTCTCTTCTTCTGCTCCTGCGAGTGCGCTTCCAAAGTGAATAAGCACTCTGCCTTCTGACGTCAGGGAAAATAAAGAAATGGACAGTCAGGGCTGCTCCCTGGTTCAGGGGGCTCCCAGGCCCAAGCCCATCCCTGTGCTCCAGAGGGTGAGGCTGCAGGCGGGAGGGGAGTGTCCGCCAAAAGCCGCAAATGCACACTAATCCCCAGTGACATCGAGGCAGCCAGAGGCGCAGGGAAGTGGGTTCAAGGGCCAGCTGGCGAGCTGTTGGCCCACAGGTTGGGGGAGGGGAGGGAGGCAGTGGCTCCCAACACAGCAGAAGCCTGTGAAGAGCTGCAGGACAGAGCCGATGAGGTCACCCCTAGGGGCAGGCAGCACAAAGCAGCAGCTGGGAGAGCACGTGGGGAGCCCAGAGGGCCAGGGCCTCGGGCTGATGCTCTGTGGAGCCAGGAACCCTCCCCACCTCCCCCGGCTCACAGAACCCATCTCCCTCACAGCGCTCTCCTCTGATCCCAAGGCCAAGGCTGAACGGGTGGTTGGACGGGCATACCAATAGAACCCAAATAGCAACTCAGGGCCCTCTGGAAAGTCTTTGACGGGCAGGGTCATGTGGCCCTTTGCAGCCCCACTGCCCAGCACATGATCTCGGTCTAATTAGTGACTGTTCGGCTCAGTCGAGGGCAGCAACATCCCCGGCACTGCTGACATTTAGGTCCCGCTTCACTGTTTAACCTTGTTAAGTACTACAGTCTCCTCTCCCCAACTAAACTATAAACCCCTTCTAGAAAGGCCTTTTTCATCTAGGCCTCGTATAGTGCTTAGCAAGCAATGGCCTTGGTAAGCTCTGGTTGCCAGGAGGGACTTCTGGGATGAGGTGAAATCTAGGTCAGCTTTGGCACAAGCACCAGGGAGCTTCAGGGACCCAGAGAGTCGCCCCTAAAGCAGTCAGAGTGTGCTAGGGGTGGGGTAGGGATGGTAGTACATGCCCAGGGTTGCCATCCACAACCGGGTACTCTCATCAGGGGATTACAAGCTCTGTCTGCCTCCACTGGAATTTGATTATAACCCCAAAGGGCTACGATTAGATGAACTCAGCCAGGGAGCTAAGAGCATCAGCTGATCCCTTGGAACAGAAAAAAAAAAAAAAAAAGACAGTGTTTCTATCCAGCCCTTTCTCATTTTGCAGTTGGACAGGCCTGGTTTGAATCCGAGCTGGGCCACTTCCCAGCTGCCAACCTCAGGAAAGTCCCAAGCTGCCTGTGAAATGGGGATATAATGGCATCACTTGGCTTTCAGAGCTACTAGGAGGGCAAGCAAGGAGGACAACAATCAGGCCTCAACAAACAGTCACTAGTATTACTATTCAGCAATTCATTTGTTCAATAACTATTTATTGACTGGGCGCAGTGGCCCATGCCTGTAATCCCAGCACTTTGGGAGGCCAAGGTAGGTGGATCATGAGGTCAGGTGTTCAAGAACAGCCTGGCCAACATGGTGAAACCTCGTCTCTACTAAAAATACAAAAATTCGCCAGCATGGTGGCACACGCCTGTAATCCCAGCTACTCAGGAGGCTGAGGCAGGAGACTCACTTGAACCTGGCAGGTAGAGGTTGCAGTAAGCCAGGATCACACCACTGTACCCCAGCCTGGGTGACAGAGCAAGACTCAGCCTTGAAAAAAAAAATAAAATAAAATAACTATTTATTGAGCACCTGCTCTGTGACAGGGATAGTCCTAGGCATTGGAAATAAAGAGGTAAATGAGACAGACTAAGCATGGGCTCTCAGGTCAGGGGCAAATACAACAATATTTATTATTTATACAAATAAACAATTAAAGAAATAATATATAGCCCTCCCTATCCATGGGTTCTACATCCATGGATTCCACCAACAGAGGATGAAAATTATTTGAAAAAATATTATAGGCTGGTCACAGTGGCTCCCATCCGTAAACCAGCATTTTGGGAGGCCAAGGCAGGGGGATCATTTGCGCCCAGGAGTTCTAGACAAGCCTGGGAAACACAGTGACACCCAGTCTCTACAAAAGTTAAAAAAAAAAAAAATTAGTTGGGTGTGGTGGTGTGCGCTTGTAGTCCCAGCTACTTGGGAGGCTGAGGTGGGAGGATTGCTGAAGCCCAGGAGCTTGAGGCTACAGTGAGCAATGATTGTGCCACTGCACTCCAGCCTGGGTGACAAAGCAGACCTTGTCTCAAAAAAAAAAAAAAAAAATTCATCTGAACTAAATATGTACAGATACCTTTTCCTGCCATTATTCCCTAAACAATACAGTTTAGCAACTATTTACATAGCACTTACATTGTATTAGGTATTATAAGTAATCTAAAGATGATTTAAAGTACATGGAAGGATGTGTATAGGTTATATGTAAATACTACCCCATTTTGTATCAAGGACTTGAACATCTTTGGACTTTGGTAACTGTGGGGTCCTGGAACAAATCCCTGGTGGATACTGAGGGACAGCTGTAATTACAACTTGTGAAAATGTCATCAAGGTCATAAAGGGAGAGGTCGTACTTGAGGTGATCAGAAAAGGCCTCTTATACAGGCCTTTTATACAGGCCAATACACAAGCTAAGCTAAGACATAACAGTAAGAAGGGGCCAGCAAAAACAATGTTTGGGAGAAGCTGTTCCAGAAACAGCGAATGCAGGTCTTGAGCTGGGGTGGACTATCGCATCAGATGATAGCATCTAGGGACTTCTACCCTGCATCCGACCCAACCCTTAGGAATGCCACCCTTCAGAGTGGAGGCACATCCCACGTTGAGTGCCAGCCATTCCTCTCAGGCCCAAAAGTGCTCAGAAGTTGATCTTCCTAAAAGCATTTGGGGAAAGAGGAAAGAAAGCCCTGCCCACTGGTTTCAGGGAACTGGGTGGTGCGCTGAGGCACTCCTGGAGCTTCCACTTAACAGCTTCCCTCCACTGCCCAGAACCCTCTAGCCCATGGCAGGGGAAGGATATGGCCAGCAGAAGACCCCAAGATTTCCCAGGGAGAAGCCGGGTGAGGCAGATGCTGACCAGAAGGCCCTCTGCTCCCTGTCTCCAGTGTTCTCATGTAAAGGTTGGGGGTGAGGCAGGAACTGTGGTCCCTTCCAGCTTGGAAAGGCCATCACTCCATGAACCTGGCCCTGGCCCAAGCCTCCCAGTCCTGCTTCTACCCAGCTGGGTGGGCTTTAGCCCATTCCTTAATCTCTCTGAGCCTCCATGTCCTCTTCTCTTTCTGTTCTGAAGCAGGAATTCTGCCTTACTAATAATTCCTTTTGTCTAACTATCAATTTTAAAAAGAATTTTCCAACTGGGCGCGGTGGCTCATGCCTGCAATCCCAGCACTCTAAGAGGCTGAGGCAGGCGGATCATCTGAGGTCAGGAGTTTGACCAGTCTGGCCAACATGATGAAACACCGTCTCTACTAAAAATACAAAAATTAGCCAGGCATGGTGGTGTGCACCTGTAATCCCAGCTACTCGGGAGGCTGGGGCAGGAGAATCGCTTGAACCCAGGAGGCAGAGGTTGCAGTGAGCTGAGATCACACCATTGTACTCCGGCCTGGGTGACAGAGTGAGACTCTGTCTCAAAAAAAAGAAAAATAACTTTCCCAGCCATGACCACATGTTGATCTCGGCAATGCAGTGAAGAGGCAGGGATGGTATGGATTGTTGTCCCCATTTTATGGAAGGGAATGGCCAAGGTTCAGAGCAGCTAAGGACCTCCCCGAGTCTCATCGCCAATGAGGAGCAGAGCTGCAACTCAAAGCCTTGGAGAACCACATGCTGGGATCTCATCTCCAACACCTGGGGAGGTCTCATCACCTGGTCAGGCTGCCATATCTGTGGCTGGCAGGAATGTTCCCCTTGCAGACTAGACCAAGAGGCAACAAGAATGCAAAGCCTCCAGGAGAAATTCTGTAGGTAGCTGGGTCTCAGAGCAGCTGCAGAGTTCGCTGGCAGCTTTTTGGATAACTGTCCACTGCTCTAAGCTCCAGGATGGGGTCCCCCTCCCAACAAAAGTATGGAAAAGTTCCCCCCTTGCTGGGAGGGCCTCTCACAGTGAGAGCCACCTACCCTCAATACAGAGGCAGCCCCCTCAAATCCCATGCCCTGCACAGTGCTAAGACACTTACCAGTGATACCTTGACACTTCTTCCAACAACTTTGCAAGGTAACAGCCGTGATTTTGCCCGTTTTACTGACACCACAAGAACCACCCTCCGCTGCCCTGCACCATGGGAATCTCCTTCGGAAAGCCATATTTCTTCACCTGAGATAGTGACCATATTGCCTGTCTCAACAGCAGAGTGTAGGGCTGGGTCTCTGGCTCTCAGAGCTTGAAGCTGTAATACTAGAGGACCCAGAAGGCTTCCAAGGCAGGGGCAGAACTGGCTGGCTTAGACGGGCAAACATTTTTGGGAGACCTAAGCTTTGGTCTCTCTCTCTTGGCCAGGCCAAGAGAGAGAGCACTAAGCCAGCTCCCTCCAGGGAGGCTGAATTCCCATCTGCCTAAATCTGTCTAATTGGGGACACTCATTACCTTCCTGGCTTCCCTCACAAATAACCCATCTCTTTTAATCCAGGGTGTGATCCAACTCGTCGGTCTCAACACTGATGTCCACTGTGCCCTCAATACCAGGCTCTGGGGTCAAGGCCATAAGCCGCCCTGAAGGCCTCTTCATGTAACTCACTCAGACGGTGCCTCCTGACTATGGAGTGGTCAGCCAAGCACAGACCTTTCAGATCCACTGGCCCTGGCCCAGAAGCACTGGGCACAGACCTGTGTATTTAAACACGGGCATCCTGAAATTCAACCAGACACCAAGCTCCTCTTGACCTCTTTAAAATCCCCTCTTGCCTTACCTCCTTGCTCCTGAATTAACTATATCTTTGTAAAAACCAAAACCTCTTCAGCCATAAATTAAGTTGGTTCATTTGCTTTGATAAAAATTCTGTCATTTAATTCAGTTCTCCTAATGACCCTATAACATAGGTAGGAAGGAAAGCAGCTGCTACCATTTTTCACATGAGAAAACTAAGGCTCAAAGAGGTTATGTCACTGGCCCCAGGAGGTCTTGGGAGAGAGAGATTCACTGTTTGTCTTCTGCCTCCTCCAGAGCCTGTGATCTTACCATATTTGTATAACTGTATATGCACATTACAAAGAATATGAGCTATTCCTCTTAGCTTTCTTTTTAAAAGACCAATAAATCATTTGTGATTTCTCTAATGGAGAGTAAATGAATATGAAAAGCCCTTCCCCTTACTTTGAAATTGATAATAACAGTAGCTACCATTTATTGAGCCCTCGTTGTGTGCCAGGCTCTGTGCTAAGTGCTTTGGATGCAAGTCTTACTGAATCTCATTTAATCATTACCACAACCCTGCAGGGTAGGCCTCATCAGCCCCATTTCAGAGATGAGTTTGTAACTTGCCCCAGATCACTCAGAAAATGGAAGAGCCAAGATTCAAATCTATGTCTTCCTAACTCCAAAACTCTTAAATTAATGGAGCCAACATCAGAGTCTAGGTTAGAGAATAGTCCCCGACCAATGTGCCCATGGACCCAACTGACTTCAGAGCCCCCTGTGTTCTGAAGCCAACTGTGGGCTGCATCTGTCCAGTGGATTTGCAGGAACTGAGAAACACACCTCTCCGGGCAATAGAGACCCAGAGCCCAGGACTACTTTAGGATAACACCACCCAGGACCTTGCAGCTAGAGAACAATCAGAGCTGCCACCACCCAGGCAATTGGGCCTTTCTCAATGCAGAGTCAAAAAATGTCTCCAAATCCTGATTCTCTTTTTCTTCTCTGGGTGCCACCTGCATGTCAGGCAATGAAGAGAAATCACTTTTCAGAAGTTCCAACTAAGATGTGAGTTTCAGGCTCTTGATAGGATCCAAAACCACCCATGTTAAGAGTGGCCCAGGCTACAGAGCAAACAGGCATCTTGTCTTCCATGAATTACAGATGTGCTTCTCCTAAATAGCAACCCACTAAGAGAAGGGAGAGGCTTCTAGCTGCCTGTAAGCTCAATCCCACAGCCCCTGGGGATCAGATCACCTAGCACTTTACTGAAACAAAAAGCCCCAAATCAATATCCCTTCATAATCTCTGGAAGCTGGGAGATCACAGATCCCAGGAAACCAATAGAGCAGAAGTCCTTTTCTCTGGGAAACACTAACCCAACCTGGCAGGAAGCTCTATTGGCATTAAAGAACCTGGAGCCTCTTTTCAGGGACTGCCCCAGAGAATCAGAACCCAGTGTGGTGAGGCTGGAGGAGGAGCCTAGCCTGGTCACGGCTTCTCCTCTCTGCTTGGTTGGCTCTGTGGAACTAAACACCCTCCAGCACTGAAGTGATTCCACCAGCCACTTCCACCAGCCATGTGCCCCAAGGGGAATGTGGCTGACACAGGGGAGGACATCCAATGCCCTCTTGGTCCTCAGGTCTGCATTTCAGGCAGCCCAGTTCCCCAGCGGTGTCCACTGCCTCTTTGGAACTCTCTGCCCTCTGCTAAAGCTAACTTCACATCAACTGTCTTCTCCTCCAGGGGGCTGTTGAAAGACTCTCTCTTGGCCTTGCACTTCTTAGCCAGAAACTGAAGGAATGGTTTTCAGTCACAAACTGTGTACAATTCCTTATCAAAGGGGTGTGTTCCTCTTGGCCACCCAATACAGACTATGTCCCACCTCCCACAAAACAAGTTCCCTGGACTGTTGCATGAGACAAACAAGCGAAGGCAGAGGGCAGGAATGTGTCTAATGCATCCTTGCTTGGAACAGACACTGCCCTGCGGTGAACAGAAAATTCACTGAAAATTGAAAAGTATTTGTATAGCTCAGTGGCTCTCAATTTTTTCATCTTCAAGGATCTCTTGAGTGAAACCCCAGCCTGAATGATATTTTATCTACCAAGCCATATCAAGTAATAAGTTACTTGCCAGATGTTGCTCAGCAAAGGCATAGCACTGCCTATCTAAGCTTCTGATCAGACTGAGATAACCAGGAATCTCAACCACATTGAGTGGGTATCATTCCAGACTGAAACCCAGACACTTGATGTTTGCTGAAGCCTGTATTATCTGGCCCAGGTAAAGGTACAAATACCTTCAGACCTTTTGAAACACTGACAAGACCCTGTACGAGGGGTCGTGGGTGGTACTTCCTGGGAAACACGGAAGCAAGAGGCAGGTGCAAGAATCACGGTGATCTCTAGAGGAAGGGCTATTAACCAGTAAACAGGGTGATGCACAGCTGCCCAGCCACACCCCCACTGAGATTCCTGCAGTTCAGGAGGTCCTGCACAGAAAATCTCAGGGGTCTGTTCTAAGCACTTTCCTTTCCACTGCTCTTTAACACAGAGGTAAGAGAGGCATGGGGTAGGAACAGCTAGTCCCATTCTACCTAGCAAAAAAAACTGCTACTCTGGCCTTGCCCAGGACTTTGGCATAAGTGGGTGTGGAGGCTGGCATTAGAACACTGGTCTAGATCCCAGCCCAGTGTCTCCCCTCAAGCACCAGGTCCAAGATCTCTCTCCTCAAATCCAGAGGAAAGGACTCACCTCTGCTAGATAGAGCACGCAGAATTTCAGGTCTTCTGAAGAACCTTTGAGGGAACAAAAAGTAAGATTTGCATTAGAACTGGCTAAAGAGCCTCAGTAGTTTGTTCCAGCAGAGTCAGCTGTCTTGCTCAGAAGGCTGTGTGTGGCGGCACCTGCCGGGAAAAGAGAGAGGCAGGCATGGGAGGCAGGGAAGTCTCTGGAGGAAAATTGGCTAAGTAACTAACCAGGGTAATGTACAGCTCTAAGGCATTTGCCTGCGGGTCAGCCTGGCCCAAGGAATGCTGAAATCTCCTCCCTAGGAGAGGTAGCCAGGAGCACCCTCTGGGCATGAGGTACAGGGAGGGAGCCCTCATCCATCCCAGGAGGCCTCCTCCCTTCCATGATTTCTGCAGTGAGAGACCTGGAGGCAGCACACATCTGGATTTTCCTTTAAATGCTCCAACTGCCTTTGCCATTTTGAAATTCAATAGGGAGGCTTGTTTTCCACCAAGGAATGGTGGGCTGTGCAGTCATAGACTGGGTGGAGCCCAGAGATGGCTTCCAGGCCCAGGCTTCACCTCTCTGTGTGTTTTCCTAGAGACTTCTAACCCCTGGTCCAGGATCCCAGTCGCAACCATTCACTAGCTCTTCTCTACCTGGGAGGCATCTGGGAGGGCTGTCGGGAACTCCCTCCTCCAGCAGAGGAGCTAAGGTCCAGTGTCAACCCCGAGGGAAGGTGATTGCTCAGAGTGCTTCAGAAGCAGGAGGACCAGGAGATAACACTCAGATTCTGGGAAAAGCTTCCTGAAGGAGGGTCCTGTTGAATTTGGACTCAAGGTGAGAAGAAAGGACATTCCAAGAGAAGTACAAATTGTGTTCAAGGAAGAGCAAGTGCGGAGAAGCAGACTGTTCCCTTCCTCCAGGACACTGGCCCTGCCCACTGCAGCCACTCTTCAGGGCCTGGCAGCACTCCCACTTAGGGCACTTGTCTGGGCATGGGCCCGGGATGGTTCTCCCTGTGACCGTGCAATGGGCCTCGTTGGGCAAACCGTCATTGTTGAGGGAAGCAACCACAAGCACGTGAAACAGTAAATGCTTAAAGGGATAGGACCTTGGCGCACCACAGTGCTCCATGCCAACCACTGTTCCCTATGCTTCCCATGGATATGCTTGACCCTCACAACAACCCCTGGGAGGCAGGGCTCTTTTCACCCAAGACTCTTGACAAAACTGAGGCACAGATGAATTGAGTAACTTGCCCAGGAGTAAGAAAGAGAATCAAGATTTAGACCCAGGTAGGCTGGATCCAGAGCCCACACTCCCACCACTACACACCCCACCTCAGATGCCCACCACATAGGCCCTATCCAGCTCCTCTGTCCTCTCAAGGCACCAGACTAGTGTTGAGCTCAAGGTAGGACCCTTAACACATACTTGAAGTAAAGAAATTGTCAAAGACACCAAAATTAGTTGCAAAGAGAAGACAGCAAGATAAAAATAGAGACTGTGGGTCAAGTCAATTCCTAAGAAAAGCAGTGAATAAGGGCCCTGGTGTGGGTGAAGTCCAGGGCCCCTTGAAGCAAAGTATATGGGCAGTTCTGAGACAAAGCTATCCCTAGGGTCAGGGGCTGCCAGCCAGAGCCAGATTAAAAAATCTCCCATAAGTAAATGAGGGTTCACTTCAGACTTAGGGAGAATAAGTCTTTCTACTTCTTCCCACCTAGTGATGGGCTGGGGAGGGAGGGAGTATTGCCTAAGAAGTCCATCATGTTTAAGAAAACTGTAATTTCAAAGCTTCTGCTGGTTCCTTGTGTTGCTGAGGGTAGAGACAAGAGGAGGTGGTTTCTTTTGTTTAAGAGAACACACTGGGACATTTCTTTGGCTTTCCAGAAGCAGATCCTAGTGCCAAGTGAGAGTCAAAAAGATCTATGTAAGAAAAAAACAGAAATTTGGGGGTTAGAAGCTGGCAGCGAGAAAAGAGAAGGTTCTAGAAGGGAGAGGAAAGCCCAGGAGATGAGAGCTTCAGGGAAATAGGAGGCTGAGGTTGGGGGAACACTCCCTGAGACATATTCCCTATGGCAGGGAATGGTGGATGGATTGCCTTGACAACTTTTCTGTGCTGTGACACCCTTGCCTCCTTCCCCAACCTCCCTGCATTACTGCAAACTTTCCCTGAAATCTGTTCCACGTCACAGCCTTGTGCTGGCAGCACTTTGAGAGGAGGATGGAATGGGGGCAGCACTCAGCATGGTTCAGAGTCTCATAATAGAACAACAAACTGAAGAAGCCAAGGGTGCCAGAGAGGAGCTGCAGCTGTAGAAAAGCAGGCTGCAAGGGGCTGACCCAGGAGAGAAATTCTGCCCCTCCTAGAACATTAGAACTGGGGGCTAGGAGGGAGGAGAACGGCAGCACACATCTGGGTTTTCCTTTAAACATTCCAACTGCCTTGGCCCTTTTGAAATTCAACAATTAGCCACTGGGTTCCAGAGTGGGCCTCGCTTCCCGCAAGGAATACATGGACCATGCAGGAGGGATCCCCAATCACGGGCTGGGTGGACCCCACAGATAGCTTCCTGGCCCAGGTCTGACCCCTCCATCACTTTCCCAGAGCCCTCGCTCACCTGGTCTGCGATCCAAAACTCAACAATTAAGCAAATCCCCTTCACTGTCTGAGGCAAGCAGGAGGGGTATTGTCTCCGTTCTCCAGATATAGAGACTGAGGCCCACGGAGGGAGAACAACATGAATAGGACATACAGTGAGTAAGTGGCAAAGCCGAGCTTTGAACCGAGGACTGCCTGCCTTGTCACACTTCTACCCCTCCATGGGTTACTCATCTACATTCCACCAGGCTATGAGCCCCAGAGGTGGCAATGTGTCCCTTCCACTGCTACCACCCCAGCACTGCTATCACTGATGTGGGCTCTGAGGACGCGCTCAGAAAATGGGGACTAGCCAAGAGTTAACTCCAAACATTGCAGCAGCTGAGACCAATGCAACTGACTTTCTGCAACTGCCTACCTGGCTCCAAGGTGAATGGAGAGCCCAAGAAGCAGCAGAACATTTCCAGGCCACTTCTGAGACACCAGAGCAGGCCAGAAAGACACACTATGGGCGTGACGCTGGCCGCCTGGGAGGCAGCAACACAAAGAGTAGCAAAGCCAGCAGGGCGGCAGAGGCAGGAAGAGACCACAATGGGCCCCGGCTGACCGGAGATGTCCCAATTGTTAGCGCCAGCTCTCCGCCTGTTCCCATTACACTGCCATTCGGCCCTGCTGAAGCCTGGGGGAGGCTGGGCAGGACAGGGGCAACAAGATTTAAGTGACTACCACCCAGGAACCCTGGGGGAGAGGTGCACCCCCAGCTCCCGAACTGAGGCAACACTTCTGTTCTTTTAGTCATTCATTCACACAACAAACATCGATTAGGCACACACAGTGTTCCATGCCCCAGGCTAGGCCCTGGGAGTGTGCTTGGCCAATGGAGCTAAGGACTCTTCAGACAAGTTACACAGGCAGACCTTGGTCCCTAGCGTGGGGCTGCTTCTCCCCGGCCAGGGAGCAGCCCTTGCCAGCCCCAGACAACCAGAAAGGTTGGGTGCATTCCTTGTTTGCCATCTTCTTTGCCCCAAATTGAATTCTGCATACATGGTGATTTGAAAGAGACAAATAAGAAACCTAGGAGTCATGAGCAATATTAATCAGAGACCATTCTGCCAACAGAGGCTCCAGCTGAGGTCCCAAATGCATCCCTTAAAAGCCTCAGGCCCTTGCTGCTGCAGCGGGTCTCTTGGGGCACAGGGGAGGCAGGCAGGAAATTGGACGCCAGGACTCAGAACATTGGGTCCTGTGGCTCCAATTTGGACTGCAGGAGAAGGGGTCACTAAACTTCCATGAGCCTCTGGACCCACAAGCCTATCTCAGGGGAGTGGGGGCAGCTGGGGGAAGGCAAGGGCTCCATCGGTGCCTGGAAAGAAATCTAAGCGTTGGATTGTGCACCTATAAACAGAGCCATTTCCATCCTCGCAGCAGCTCTCAGGCTCCCTGGAGTTCGGCCCCAAACCATCTGTCCAAAAAATCCAGGGCAGGCAGACACATGCACGCACACACACAGGCCCCTCTCCCACGCCAACCCAAGGGGCTCTTCTGGCCATGGTGGTCTCTCCTGAGAAGTGCTGCCTTGGCCATCCTCAGCCCTTGTGCAGCTCGCACTCCATCTGCAGGGAGAGGAAGCCACAGTGCCAGGCTTGCACAAGGCTGCGGCTCAAACATAGCTCAGCACCTGGAGAGGCTCTCTGTGACACCCCAAGTCCCCACACCACCCGCCTTGACCAACACCCAGTGGAGAATGGAGCACACCCCACCCCTAGCTTCAAGTCTTGGGCCTGGGGCCTCCAGAAGGGGAGATCCCAACCAATTCCCCATCCAGCCCCCAGAGGGATAGAGGCAGGATAGTATAGGCATGGTCCAGCTGCTCACAGCAAGCTCTGGGGTTCTGTGTGGGGGTGTCAGAGCTGGGAGGGACACAGAGCGCTGGCCCCACCCTTAGTTCCCAGTCAGAGAAACTGAAGCCTGGCAAAGGGAAAGGGCCAGCTGAAGCCACACAGCACAGCACAGCAGCACCACACCCAGACCCCAGACTCCCAGTCACTGCCCTCAGCTCCTCTACTGCCTTCTTCCTACAACCTCCATGTCCACCCAAATTACAGCCAGTGTGAGCCTTCTCTTCCCTCCCTCCTCGCAGGAAGCTGAGCAAGCCAGGGTCCTGGGTTATGGCCTCAGTCTTGTAACGTGCAAAACAGAGTGAGGGTACCACTTATACCAACCAGCGCATATTACTGAGCCCTGCCCCATCCAGTGCTCCTCCCTCAAATGTGACAGGGTCCTAGACTGTCTGGGCTGGGGCCAGGGAGGGGGAAGCGGAGAAGAAAGGACTCAGTGTGAGTGCACGTGTGAATATGCACACTGCAGCCAGGCTGGAGCGACAGGGAGAATGGGCATATGGGAAGCTGGGTGTGACAGAGCCAGAGAGGGGATGGGGGGTATGGAGAGGATGGCACGGAAGCCCAGAAACAGAGGCCACTGGAGCTCCAACCTGCTTGCCTCCAGCAGGCATGGGGAACTCTGGGAACGCCAGTGCTGGAACTGGGTTGCTCAGGCAGCTCATTCCCACTGCCCCGTGGTCAGGCTGAGCCCGCCTGGAGGGAAGAGCTGACCCAGTGAGGTGACTTGCTTTTCCCTTCCATGGGCAGGGGAAAGGCCAGAGCCCGAGATGGAGAAGTTGTCAGTGGCTTCCTGTGGGGAAGTGAGAGTGGAGGTTCTCACACTGAATGGGTTTCCGAGGAGGAGGAATACTCGGGCACTGAGCACACAGGATAGTTTGCAAACAGCCAGGAAGCTTTCCCGGAGCAAACCCCGCCAAAACAGAATTCTTTCACTGGGTAATATTTTCCTCTCTGCCCCTGTCACTCATCCTCAGACAGGTCTGTTGTTTTCATGATCTGGGAGAGGAAACCGAGCCCCTCTCAGCGGAGACCTCAGGCGCCAAACCAAACCACCGACAGATACTCCCAGCTGGCTTCCCCTCTCACAAGTGGAGGGCATGGTGGAAAGTTTGGGTTAGAAATTCCCTCCACGCTCCCACATGCGCCTGAGGCCCAGCAGCTTGGGCTCTGCAGGACCATGTAGCTGGGTAGGGCCAAGTTGCGGTCTCTGTCCACAGATCTGTAGGGTGAGTGGGTGGCAACAAGTATTTATTGGGCACCTGTTATGGGCCAGGCACTTTGCATTTATGACCTAGCTTAATCTTCACAGCAACCCTGTGAGTGACTATTTTTCTCCCTATTTATGCAGGAGGAAACAGGCTCAGAGAGGCTGAGAAAAGTGCCCACAGTCATCCCGGTATGGAGGGACAGCGCCAAGATTTGAACACAGGTCTGTCTGAATCCAAAGCTCCTCCTACCCATAGCCTTCCTGGAAAGTCTCTAGAATAGAAACTTCCCTGAAAAGCTCAGGTATATCAGAAGGCTTACCAGCCTGGAAGAAATGCCAGTGTCTGAGACCTACTGGCCCATGGACAGAGCCCAGCAGCACACACTCCAGTGCCCTGTGGATGACTGGCAGCCAGGGCCCAGAGGGCTGCCCAGAGGGACTGGGGCAAGTTGAGAGGGGCTCCGGGCACCTAGAGCATCTGCTTACCTTCCTGCAGCTTCACACTCTGGAGGTAGAGGGGGTTTCTCAGGACGTCGCAGCGGCCAGGCTCGTCCTCCTTGGTGAAGAGCAGCAGGTCCGAATAGGCAAACAATGTCACCTGGGTTGACAGAGAGCAAACAGAACTGGCTACTTTGCTGTCCCCTGGAGGCTGGGAGCCACAACCTCCCTGAGAAGGTGGGGAGCCACAGCCTCCCCAGGTAACACATCCTCATCATCTCACACAGGACCAGGAGCAGTGCTCAGTACAGCCTCAGCCAAGGGCAGACCTGACCTGCAGTCAAGATGGCCCCACCACCCTCCAGTTTCCTATACTTCTACTCCTCAAAGTAGGAAAAAAGCAAACAGAAGGGGGGAAAGCGGCCCTCATGGCAGCTGGTCTCTACAAGCTTCTTCACAGCCTGATCCCCTAGGCCTACCTCTCTGACCAAATGCTCCTGGAGTCTCCAGCCCAGCACCTGGGGCTTGGAGCCACCCTTAAGCTGTAAGATTTTCCATATTTGCTTTTATTCTGCTGTAAGTGTCTGGCTGAAAGAGCACTGGACTTGAGAGTCAGAAGTCAGGAGACTCCTACCCCAGCTCTGCCACTAACTAGCCACAAAAAAATTGGCTTAAACTCCCTAACCCCTTCAGTTTTCTTAACAGTCCAAACAGGGAGAAGAGTCCCTGCCTGGCGTTCTTACAAGCTCCTTCCACAAGCTCTTTGCAGACTGAGTAAAGCGCCACACAATGTGAGCTAATATTACCAAATTCCTTGCAGATAAGTTTAATTGCATTAATGAGAAATCAGTTCAAGAAACAGCCAGTTACTCACACTCTAGTACAGACATGCACATCACTTTTATCTCTTTTATGCATTAGCTGCTCCAAAAATAAAGGCAGAGGCTATTCTTAGACTTCATAGGTAAACCAACAGGCACGCTCAGCATATTTTTATGCTAAGAAAATCCACTTGATCCTCTAATGCCACTGAAGATTATACTGTTCTTTGTTTTGCAAATCCTGCAGCGGACTTTAGTCAAAAGCAATAAAATCCAATTTTAGATTCTCCAAATAAAACAAAATCTTATTAATTATATGAACTTCCCTTTGAGGTATCAAACACCTGACACCGTGTCTCTTCTGAAGAAGAACCAGCCAGAAGGGCCTGGCATGCACTGAAGGGTACCATGAGTGTGTGTTGCACTGTTGGTGACATTTACAAAGCCAACAGGTTAACATTCAGCTATCAACCTGTTAAAAATGACCCCACAGCCCCATTTATGAGACTCTGTCCTACAGAAATACTTACAAGGAGGTATCAATATGAACATACGAGGATGTTCTCAGCAGCATTTTTGTAATTTAAGAAAAGAAAATGACAAACATTCATCAAGAGAAGATGAATAAAATGAATTATGCTACCTTCATATGGCAGAATTGTATGCAACTATTAAAAAATTAAGTAGAGCTATGGGGGCAGAAATAGAAATCTGTCTATCATAAATCAAAATAGTGCAATGTGCAAAAATACCTAGCATAGAATCCAATTTTGTAAAACAAAACGATACATTTCTCATAGTTATACCTTTTTAAAATAGCTAAGATGACACACTCCTCACTCCAGGGAGTGGGATTTTAATTGATACATTTTGATTTAATGTGTATTATATTTGCAATCACTGTTACTTTTGTAATTTAAAGATATAGAATATATATTAAAAGATGGCTTGGCTTCTTGAGTGTAGCACAAATACAGAGGCTTGAGGAAATCTGGGCTGCAGAGACAACAGGGAGATGTCCCTGAAGGAGCTCTCAGGGGCTTTGGCTTCTCCGATGGGGCCCAAACATGAAGATTCCAGAACCCTGGGCTATAAGGCATCTTGGTGGTGACCCTAACCCTTCCCACCACAGGCCTGTCTCAATGCAGCCCAAGAGAAGCCTTCATGTGTTGAACGCTTACTTTCTGCTCAGTGGATCCTCACTTGTAAATAACACCACTGCCCTCATTTACAGACGAGGACCCTAGAGATCAGAGAGGTTAAGTGACCTGTCCATGGCCACACAGCCAGGGACCATTACCCAGGTATGGCTGACCTAAAGCTCTCACTATACAGAGAGGTAGCAATGTGCCTACAGCTGTTCAGTTCCTGAATGTGAAAGAATCCAGAGACCAAACAGGAGGAGCAAATGAGGCAAAAATAAATAATAATAATAATAATAATAATGTTAAGAAAAGAGGGGAAGAAAATGACCCAAGAGCTCAGAAGGAGTCAAGTAATTGGTTGTCTGAGAAGACTTCAAAGTCTGAGCGATGGAAAGAAGGCTCTAAACTAGCCAGAAACACAAGGCAAACACCCTCAGAGTCCCACAAAACGTGTCTTCCCTGACTCAAGGGAAATCTGGTAGTCACCTCCAGACCCAGAGGGAGGCTGGCAGGGCAAGGGCTAGAGCCAACAATCTGTCAGGAGCCTAGAAAGTTAAAAAAAAAAAGAAAAGAAAAACAAAACAAAACAAAACAAAAACAGCCCAGGCCCAGAGAGGGGTGGAAGTAGGGCAAGTGGGAGGAGCCACCAGCAACTGGGGAAGAACCATGAGCAAGGTGAGAAAAGGCCCAGGCCACCACTCTGGCTCAGATTCCCAGGGCTGAGAATATGGTCTAGACAGGAAGTGATTAAGACATAAATGAAAAATTTCCCAAAGGTTGGGTCAGGGAAAGGCCAGAACTGGCACACAGCTAGAGGCAGAGCAGAGGGGCAAGCGCGCCAGGGAGGGCATGTAGACTCCCCCATCTCACCAGCACCAGCAGGGGCCACGGCAGTCCATGGGAGAGTGATGCCCATCTCCATGGCCCAATCACCTGTCGCGTTCCACAGCACGCCACAGGGGTCACCCGGTGTCTTTCCCACACTTGCTCCAGGGACACATCTGATTTTCCAAAGGGTCAGAGTTGAGGGACCACTTGGTAAGGGGGTCCTTACCACTTGGAGGGTGGCTTCTCCCAAGTGGCCCTAATCAAGCTTCTTCTTGGGAATCTGACCTAAGAGCAGGGTTTACTGAAAACACATTGGTGCCTTAGTTAATGGTAAACTCCATGAGTCAGTGTGTAAAGGGAGGGTGTGTCTGTCTTGTGCTTCATGGTATTCCCAGAACCTCGAACAGGGTGATAGACCTCAGGGCACGTTAATCAAGTCTATTACTTCTGGAAGGGGGTGTGATGAGGGTAGTTCATGGTGGGACTGGATCAGCTCACAGATGTTAGCAAACTTGAGTATGCCCAGAGAAGTGATGGGACAAAGAACCAAGGAGGAACATTCCACATATAAAGATTTCTGTTGAGTGTAAGGGAGAATGCTCTACAATTTGGCCCTCCCCAGTAACAAAACCACTGCTCTAATGGCTACCCTAGAAGATTCAAGCACCAATCAGAAAACCATTTAACTGGAAAGTTACAAGGAAGCACTTAGAATGGATGACTCCTGAAAGCCTAACCAAGGCTGAAATTTTATGAATTTATCCAAATCCCTTTGAATTTTTTTTTTTTTTTTTTTTTGGTGTGAGTAGCATGACAGGGTGCCCAGATCTACATGTTTGGTTGCTATCATACTTCAAGAAAAAGGAATATATTAATATTTATTTTACTTGTCTTCAAATTGCTTCCTTCAATCTTCAAGGCGAAGGTAAAGGAGTCTCTTTGTTCTATGATTCCAGAGATCTATAAAACAGGGTTTTTGGACGAATTGCAACTGTCACAAGGCTCTGGCTTCAGCTTGTGTTCCTTAGTTTGCCTTTATGCAGACATGCCAGAAGCAGTGTGGGGTCATGGAAAGCATCGCTGAGCCAGAAAGACCAGAGTGCTAATCCCGGCTCCATTCCTTACCAGCCTGGAGACTCTTGGGTCCCGGTGAATCTCACTGGAGCCTCAGTTGCCTCAACTACAGAGTGGGGACAATCGTGCCTCTCATGGGGGTGCTGCAAGAGCTAATTGGGGTCAAGTATGTAAAATGCATACACAATGAGGATACACAGTAAGTGCTCAATGTTTGCAGATTCAAGGGTAAGTGCACAAACAGAAGAGTGTATTTAGACTTATGTATACGTTTCAGGGTGGCTGCCATCTCTAACTGGCTTCTTGTGAGTCTGGTGAATTTAGGGCCACACCTCAATTTCCGACCCTTGGATGCCTGACTTAGCTCCACTATGCTCTCATTCACCAAACGTGGCTCTAAGTGACTTCTCATCCCTAAAACTTAAATCCCTCCCAACAGATGAAGTTTTACTCCTACTGAGACAATTCAGAAGATATGCAAAGATTTTTAAGTTCCCGAAGTTTGCAAAGTTCCCAAGAAGAGGTTCGGAGAAGAGGAGGTCCAGACACACAGCAGACAATAGCGAGCAGTGGAAGGGAGCATGCAGCCCCCCAGGGCACTCCCTTGAAAAAGATAATGTGCATTTGGAATAGATGAGTTCCAGTCCAGTCTGCTTACTTAAAAAACAAACCAACCTCCTGCTTCAGCCACAGTCACACATAGTGTCCCAGGAGGCTGAGGTTTAAAGGGTCCTTAGAGACCAACCTCTGACCCTGCCCTTACTGCCTCAAATACACACATACAGCTGCTGCTGCTCAGATGGGAAGACTGAGGAAGAAGGAAGAAATCACATGTGAGCCAGCAGCAGAGCTGGGTCTCGATATAGACTTCCTGTCTCCAAGTTTCCTGATCTTTCCACTACCCCAAGCTGCCACTCGGCTCAGCCAAGGCAGCTCTACACTGGCGCCTGATCTGCAAAGAGTCTGCTACCCTCACCCCATGGCCCCAGGTAGCCAGGGCAGAGCCCAGGGCTCTAACTTCTATACCCAAGTAGTTTTAAGCTCAGAGACTGAACTGGCCAGCTCCGGGGTTGTGTGGATGAATGAAGTTCTCCCAATTAGAGAAAAGCATCCCAGGCCAGCTCCCAGAAGGGTGGCACAGCTCCCATGTCAGCACCCTGCTGGGAGAGCTAGAACCCAGGCGAAATCATAGACTCGTCTCTCAGAAGAGGATGTGGGATTTGGGTTAATACAGACAGGCCCAGAAAACTTGGGTAAACTGATGCTGGTCTAAAAATTCACTTCGGCTAATAGCTTTACTCTTCCCACCGCCAAAGTTACCCCCCACAGCCAGGGTAAATTGCCATCTCTTCTGCTCCTGAGAGGAAGGTGGGGTAAACAATGGGGTGTCTTTAGGGGCTGGGGAAACCTTCTAACCATCAAAGAAGGATTCAACAGCTTTGAAAAGAGATGTACAAGAAAAAGCTGTAGCCTTTGCTAGGGAGAGTGGAGGAGTCCATTTCAGGTCTCCCCTACCCTGAGAGTGTACACTTCTAAGATACTCAGAAAGAGACCCAAGTGAGGGTCCTGGAGGATGCCAATGAAGCCCACAGAGAAAGCCCCTAAAAAACGCAGGTGAAAGTCTTACCTGGGCAGCCTTGTTCCTCCCTTCGTACAGCAGCAGCTCCTCTGACAGCAGGAGGGTCCGGGCAGGGTTACAGAGATCTAGAGGCTGGAAATAAAGCAGGCTGAGTGGGCAGTTCAAAAAGAGGCTGGGTGAGGAGCTGGGGGGAGGAAGCGGCAGCTTGTCAAAGCCAGCCACAGAGAACCCTCTGACCCAGAGAAGACTGTCAGCCCGCCACCAACCCGAGAACCCACACACCCCCTCATACATAAGATGGAAACAGAAAGACAGACGCTGCTGTCCTGTGGAACTGTTGCTGCCACCTTCCCCATCAACCCTCTCTGTGAGAGCTACACTCACTGACAGGAAGTCTAACCACAGGCTTAGGCCCTCTGCAGTCCTCAGTCCCAGCTCCCACCCCACACTGCACTGGGTTCCTGGGCCCTCCCAGCCCCCGCCATCCCCCATCTATCCTGTTCATGCCTCACAGGACTAGGAGGCATCCTGAGAGCCACATGCCACGAGATTTGGTCACTTGAGTTCCTTCAAGGCCAGGCCAGTCCCTGCTCTGCATTCATAACACACTTGAACTGACTGTCTCCTTCTCAGCCAATCCCCATAGCGTCAATTCACACCCAAACCTCTCACCCTATTCCATCACCTTGCCTAGCCCAGCCCAGAGGAAGCTCCCTAAGCTCTGGATTACCCAGCAGCACTTGTCCTTATGACTGTATATTTCTAACATGGCTTCTAAGTACATGCCATCAAGTAGGGTACTTGAAGGAAGATCATGAAACAAACAGCAAGCTGGACCTGAAATCCCAGCTACTTGGGAGGCTGAGGTGGAAGGATCATTTGAGGCCAGAAGCTTGAGGTTACAGTGAGCTATGATCATACCACTGCACTCCGGCCTGGGGGACAGAGCGAGAGACTGTCTCTTGAATAAAAATAGTTTCTTATACAAATATTAAAATGAATATGAAAATTAGACACAGGCCGGGTGCAGTGGTTCATGCCTGTAATCTCAGCACTTTGGGAGGCTGAGGCTGGTGGATCATCTGAGGTCAGGAGTTCAAGACCAGCCTGGCCAACATGGTAAAACCCCATCTCTACTAAAACTACAAAAAATTAGCTGGGCATGGTGGTGGGCACCTGTAATCCCAGCTACTTGGGAGGCTGAGGCAGGAGAATCGCTTGAACCTGGGAGGTGGAGGTTGCAGTGAGCCGAGATCGCGCCATTGCACTCCAGCCTGGGCAACAAGAGCGAAACTCCATCTCAAAAAAAAAAAAAAAAAAAAAAAAGGAAAGAAAATTAGACATTGTAGATGCCAAGAACTTTGTGTCACATGCTAAGAAAGAGAAGAGACCAACAGAAAGGCCAAGGCCAGGACCTGCTGACAGAGTTGTCTAAGGGGAGGCATGTGAGCTCCCAGAGATGTGTTGCATCCTAACAAAGTGTGCCTACTGGACAGTGACAGGCCCAGACTGGGATGCCAGGGAGACCAGAGAGGCATAGGCAGAAATGAAGCCCTTGGGGCCAAGTCATGTCTATGCTGCTGGTAAGATGATAAACCATTAGAATCTTCCTGCAAAACAATTTGTCAATATGTATAAAGAGTCTTTAAAATGTTTATGACCCATGACCCAGTCATTTCCCTTTCAGCAATCTCTCCCAAGGAAAATAATCAGAGAGGCAATCCATGAGCAAGGATTTTCATCACAGTGTTATTTACGATAGCAAAATAGTAGACAGAAGTATCTGAATACAGAACTGGTTAAATAAATACAGTATACCCACATAATAAGAGAGGGCAACTACCATAAAACACAGAACATTTAGTGGTGTGGGAAAGGTTCATGCTACAATTTTCATTTTAAAAAGGCAACATGACATAAAATATAGAATAAGATCTGTTTTTTAATGTGTACATGCACACAGAAAAGATGCTGAAATGTTCACACTATCATATCTGGGTGTTGGAATAAATAAAGGTTTTCGGGTTTTGTTTCATTTTGTTTTGTTTTGTTTTGTTTTTTTGAGACAGAATCTCACTCTGTCTCCTAGGCTGGAATGCAGTGGTATGATCTCGGCTCACTGCAACCTTCGCCCCCCAGGTTCAAGTGATTCTCCTGCCTCAGACTCCTGAATAGCTAGGATTACAGGCATCTGCCACCGCGCCCAGCTAATTTTTTTGTAGTTTTAGTAGAGACGGGGTTTTACTGTCTTGGCCAGGCTGGTCTTGAACTCCTGACCTCAAATGATCCACTCACCTAGGCCTCCCAAAGTGCTGGGATTACCGAGCCACCACTCCCGGTCCAATAAAGGTTATTTTTAAAGAGAAAGAGAGATAAATGGGGAGGAAGAGGGGAAAGAAGAAGAGGCTGGAGTACAGTGTTATGATCATAGCTCTCTGTAACCTCAAACTCCTGGCCTCAAATGATCCTTCCACCTCAGCCTCCCAAGTAACTGGGATTTCAGGCCCAGCTTGCTGTTCATTTCATTATCTTTCTTCAAGCATTTTGTTTGACGTTGGAGAATAAGAGAGATCTAGTGAATCGCAGGCCACCAGTGAATACAGATCAAACATGTTTGCAGAAACCAGGGAGACCAGATAAGCCACAGACCCCAAGGGTCTCCCCTCAGTTGTTTCCAAATAAAAAAACCACTGGGTGAGCCAGGGAGTGGGAGCATCAGCAAACAGGCCCTGTGACATGGCAACAAGCAGCTGGGGTCCACCTGCCCTGTCCCCAGAGAAAGCGGAGGCAAGGTAGGGGAAGGAGAGGACCCTTTCCTTGCTGGGCTCCCCCGGCCTCACTTTTTCCTGTGTATCTCCCTGGAAATCTCTGCTCCCTCAGTATAAGCCCCTAGAATCCCGTGCATCTAAAGCTACTTATCTTTCCCAAAACGGGGCCCTCAGTCCTGGGATAAGGCATCATCCCTGAGTCCTGGGGCAAGGGCCCTCCTCTTTCTCCGTTCCTCCTGAGGGAACCCTTAGGACCAGTCACGGGCTTACCTGAACAAAGACGGGGAACACCAGGACTTTAGGGGCCAGGGTGACATAGGTGCCGTAGCTGGAGTGCGTGGCATGCGGCCTCACGACTGGGCAGTTTTGGTAGTTCCCATGGCCCTTCATGGTCTGCACTGTCTTCATCAGCCGTGACTTCTTCCCCAGGCCCGTGTAGGACTTCCCTTTACTGGGACTCCCTGATTCTGTGAAACAGAGATGGGGGACTATGAGACATTTTCATCACTCCTGCAAAGGTGTCCCCTCTGTAGAAACGGGACACGGACTCATTTTGTCAACAACCACTTACTGAGCAGCTACTTTGTGCCAGGTCCTGCGCATGATGCGAAACACAGGGAGGCCTCACATGGGCTCGGGCCTCAAGGAATTCCCTCACACTCTAGTGAGAGACGTTGACACGTGAGAAAGCAAGTCCAGGGCTAGCACAGCGCTGGGCACTACCAGCTATGACGGAGGCAGCATGCTCCACCTGCTGCCCCAGGCCTGGACTTTCCAGTTCAGCCTTACGCTTTTAAAAATCAAGAAATCGCTCATATTTGAAAAATCAGAAGATCTGGCCTCACTGAGCCCACAGTCCCATGTGGAACAATCAGTTAGAGCAGAGTGGTGACCAGCCTGTGTGGCAGGGCACACGCTCTCCTCACCAGACCCCTACGCCATTCCCACTACTCCCTGCACAACCTCAGCCCAGCCCAACCTGTTTCCTCCCTCCCTGTCCCACAGACAAAAATCCACAGCAGCAGCAGCAGAGACCAAAGGCTTTCCCAGGATGTACTGGAGTCCGCCCTCTGCAGCCAAGGGAGCTAGAGCAGCCTGGCCCACTCCAGTCAGTCTAGAATAAGGAGTAGCACTTGCTGCCCCAGGTCACAGTAAAGCACACAAGCTTCGAAGCCAGGTGGCTGTGCTCAATCCTGCTCCCCTGCTTACCAGCTGGGTGAGCTTGGGCAACTTATTTCACCCTCAGAGTCTTGATTTCCTCAACTGTAATAACAGTGCCAAGCTCACTGGGTTACAGTGAGGATTAAATGAAATGCTCTAAGTGAAGTCTTTGGAACAGTGCCTGGAACCTAGTAAGTGTGTGATAAAAGTTAGCTGCTGACTCGTTGTTTTGTTGTTGTGATTTCTCCACTTGGAAAAGCAAGTTTGGGAGTCAGGTGCCCCGTAGGACTCTGGGAGTCCCAGGCTTCACTGTATTCAGGAGGTACTCCAGCTTGGCCACCAACTCACAAATCATTCTAATCATAAGGAAAGACAGAGAGAAACAGAGAAACAAGGCCAGCCCCAGGAAGGAGAGCAGAAGCTGTAATGGCGGTGGGAGGGGTCCCTCTTTGAGGGCACACTGATGGACACACACCCCTCACCCTGAACAAGGGATGGTGCCCAGGTTTTTTGTTGTTTTTTGTTTGTTTGTTTGAGATGGAGTTTCGCTCTTGTTGTCCAGGCTGCAGTGCAATGGCCAATCTCGGCTCACTGCAACCTCCGCCTCCCAGGTTCAAGTGATTCTCCTGCCTCAGTCTCCCAAGTAGCCAGGATTACAGGCATGTGCCACCACACCTGGCTAATTTTGTATTTTTAGTAGAGACAGGGTTTCTCCATGTTGGTCAGGCTGGCCTTGAACTCCCGACCTCAGGTGATCTGCCCACCTCAGCCTCCCAAAGTGCTGGGATTACAGGCATGAGCCACCATGCCCAGCCTGTGCACAAGGTTTTATCACGTCCCATCTAGTGGGCAGAGGGACAAAACACAAAGTCGCTAAAAAGTCAGGGGTTCCTGGACCAAGCAGGTGGGAAGGAAACTCCAGAGCAGTCAGGGGAAACTCCACACACTCCTGGGCCCCTTCTAAGGCATTCCTGCTACTGCGTGGCAACTACCAGGTCCTCAGTGACCTGGGTGCCCAGCCTGGTCCCGGGCACAGGCCTCCTTCTGCTGCCAGCAGCCCTGGCCGCGACGGGGGAGCCAGTGGCCTGACCCCAGCTACACCTCAGGGAAGCTCCCCACCAACGCGCACCCACAGTGTCAGAGGAAAAACTCACCTCAGAAGGTTTCACACTTGCTTCCTCCTCCCACCGCCTGCCCCTTCTCACTGAGCAAGGTGAGAAAAACAAGTTGACTCCCCCCATGCCCCTGACAAGTGACCACTGATCATAGACGAATCTGGGGGCAGTGCTCAAACCACCATAACTCAAACCACTTCCTGCCTCTTCTGTGAGTCACATAGAGAGGAGTAGAATGAGCATGAGCTCAGGATGGGCACAGGAGGAACAGACACAAGGAAGATGTCACATAGCTCCTTGTCTGATCTGGCCCTGCACATCAGCCCCGGAGCGTTGTGTGCTGCCAGGCCCTGGACCCTTTGCTTAAAGCACCATCCTGAGTCTCAAGATCCTCACTGAATTTGAGTTGGATAAGACACCCAAGCTTGATCACTGACTTCCCAAGTCAGAGACAGTCTGTGTAACCCTGAACAGCTTCCTTCCTTCTCTGAATCAAAGTTTTCTCCACTTTGAAGTGGAGATAATACTGATTGCTGCCTTGCTTGCCCCAGGGCCAGTGGGAGGTTCACACAAGAGACCTGACGGAAGAGAGCTTGGTGGATTGTACCACAGTGTGAGTAGTCAGGGCATTATCACAAACCCTAAGCCTCCAAGTAATCCACCTATCAGGGCTAGTAGAAGGACAGGCAGGGCTGCTGGGTCTCAAACTGTGCTGTGAATGAAACCCCATGGCCAGCCTGGATCTAGACAGTCTAATTTAACATGGTCAAGCCTAGAGCAGAGAAGGCAAAACCATGCAGGACTGACAAGTAGGTGACTGGAGCAAAATAGACCAAAATTAAAGATGGGTACCCTTTGTAGATGCCAAAATCTGGGTCCTGGGCCCCCAGTCTCAGATTAAAAAATTGATTTCTTCCCTTCTCTAGCTCAGGAGCCCAGGGCTGTCACAGAATCCTCACCAAGGGCCTCACCTAAAGCAACCAACACATAACTCTGCCTTCAGAGAGGAAAAGTTCGCTCAGCCCCATTTGGTAGACAAGGAAACTGAGGTCTGGAATGGTAGGGTGACTGGTCATTTGGTCAGTAAATTATACAAGGCAGGATTAACCCAACCCATGAAGCAGTCATGCCCTCGTGTCCAATCTCCACCCACCCCTGGACAATATGTGGCCAGTGGGAGTGGCTCTGGCTCTGCAAAATAGAACAGTACAGCTTGCAACCCAGTTACCGAGCTCTGTGAAGGCAAACTCATTTACTTCCCACCTGCTACCGATATCTGGTCCAAACCCCCATATCACCCTTTTTTCCTCCAACACCTGCTTCACTGACCAAATACAGTAATTATAGGGCTCTGCTCCCAGATTCTGAGGCGAGCCCTGGCAGCCACCCTGCCCTGACAGTGGCAAATCTGAGGCCAGGTCACCTTTACAGGGCAGGGACAATGCCAAGGACACCAGCAGCCCTGGGAAACATGCCAACCACAGCCGGGCAGGCACTCCAGGCTCCGGAAGGGCACCAGACCCTATTCAACTCAGGATGGCTTAACTCTCCCTTCTATTCAACTCAGGATGACCCAATACTCCTGAAGGGCTATGTCTTGGCAGCCCAGCCAGAGGAGGGGGACTGAGAAGCCAGCACCCTGGTGACAGCCTTAACCTCTGGACAACCCCAAGTGTGTTTAAGGGAAATTATGTGCCCTGAATTTCACCCTTTCCTCTGAATCCTAAAACTGTGAGCTACAAAGACTTCATCCTTGGTAAAAAGTGAAGATTTATTATTATGAAGAATATATAAAGTCAAGATCTTAACACAATATATTCAAAGAGCTACCATGGTTATTAATATCATCATCATTTCCTCACTTGTCCCTTTCCCCATGGCTCATATGACTGTGCTCTTGCTGACTTACTATGTATTATACTCTCAGAGGGGAATGCAACATGGATACAGACTAGGAGCACAGCAGGGACACACAGAGGTACCTCTAAAACTGAGAAGGGATCAACCCCAGACACCAGCTGTGTGCATGGGCCCACTCCAGGCAGCACACTTCTCCAGTCCCCCTCCTCCACGACCAGACTCCAAAGCCTCAGAGGCAACCCAAGTCATTCTCCTTCAGTCAGTCACACAACCAAAATTCTACTGAGTATCTGCTATCTGCCAGGCCCTGCGTCCTGCACTGGACCTACACAAATGAGCCAGGCCCAGTCCTTAACCCTAATGAAGTCACTATTGAGCAGCGGCATCTCCACTCTAACCTAATGTGCCAACCAAAAGCTTTTTAAAAACTCCTCGTTGATGGAATACTACTCAGCCATTTAAAAAAAAGGAATGAATTAACGGCATTTGCAGCGACCTGGATGAGATTGGAGACTATTTTTCTAAGTGAAGTAACTCGGGAATGAAAAACCAAACGTATGTTCTCAACGATACATGGGAGCTAAGTTGAGGATACAAAGGCATAAGAATGATACAATGGACTTTGGGGACTTAGGGGGAAGGGTGGGAGGGGGGCAAGGGATAAAAGACTACAAATAGGGTGCAGTGGATACTGCTCAGGTTATGGGTGCACCAAAATCTCACAAATCACCACTAAAAATCTTACTCATGTAACCAAATACCACCTGTACCCCCAAGAATCTATGGAAAAATAAAAAATAAAAATAAAACTCATCATTGAATTGCTGTGGGACTTCTCCCCAGAAGGAACACAGATTTATTTCCAACTGACCAGGCTCAACTGCCCAAATGCCCTAGACCGGAGAGAAAGAAGGTGTCTTCCATCAGCGTTCCTGGGCCTGATAGGAGTGCTTTACACACGCAAAAGGCACAAGCACTTTTCCAACTACCCCTATAAGCATCGCCTTCACACCACTGAGAGAGGAACAGCAAGGAAAAAAGTCTATGAGTGGCTAAGCAAAAGCCACTGTCAAGGAAGGCGGTCCAGACACCAGATGGACTTCTGAGTCAAAGCTCTCTGGCAGGCACTTGAAGGATCTCAAGGATTGCCCAGCCAGCTTCAGCCTCAAGACCGATATCTCAGCCTTCCTGGGAAAAGAAAGTGGTTTTGAGCTCAGCCTCCATCCCGATTTTAAAAGCCAAAGAAGAAGAATCCATCCAACAGCAGAGACACCTGTGCATTTCAAAGACAGCTACCCTCTGTATAGCATCTCTCAGTATACAGGCAACTACTCACAACCATTCTCTCATGGGATCCTCCCAACAACGCTCTGAGGTAGGAATTATTGACCCCATTTTATAAATGAAGAAACTGAGGCTCAGCGAGGGGACATGATTTTTTTTTTTTTTTTTTTTTTTTTTTTTTTAAGACAGAGTCTCTCTCTGTCATCCAGGCTGGAGTGCAGTGGCATGATCTTGGCTCACTGCGACCTCCGCCTCGCAGGTTCAAGTGATTCTCCTGCCTCAGCCTCCCGAGTAGCTGGGACCATTGGTGCGCACCACCACGCCCAGCTAATTTTTGTATTTTTAGTAGAGAACGGGGTTTCACTGTGTTAGCCAGGATGGTCTCAATCACCTGACCTGGTGATCCACCCACCTTGGCCTCCCAAAGTGCTGGGATTACAGGCATGAATCACCATGCCCAGCTGAGGGGACATGATTTACTCAAAATCACATAGTTAGAACTCTAACTCAAGACCTCCCAGCTCCACGCTCCATGACTCCCTTCCATGCAAGCTCAACCACATTGCCTCTGGCACCTAACATATATCAGCTGCTCAGTAAAATTGGATGAATCTCAGTTGAATGCCTGAGGCCTGGACACACTGTCTCTTAAATTGCCCTGGTAAGATCCCCTCTCCTCCTTCTTAGTTCTGGCTTCAAGGAAGAAAGACATTGGTTCCGTGAGAGAGAGAAGGTACCACATGGAAAGAGAGTCTGCGTCGATAGGCTAAGTGACCTTGACTCCATTGGAAAGGCCTCAGAACTCAGGGGCAGAGGCTGGGCCAGGCCTTAGCTGATCCTTGATGTCTCTCTGAGCTAGGAGGGCACAGCAGCAGCAGGAGACTCACCTTCGGGAATGGTATCCTCCTGGTACACAGGCCGGAGCAGCTGCAAGGGAAAGACAGGAGAACAACCTCAGCCCCAGGAGCAGGGCAGGACAGCCCAGGAGGCTGCTGGACACAGGGGCCCCAGGGGAGAGGAAGTGGAGCACCTCAGGGCACAAGAGAAAAACAGCAGTTCTGGTAACCAGCTGAGGGAGGAGGCAGGGAGAGAACACAAAATCCCAGAATATTCAAGTTAAAAGAGGCTTTATGGGTCATGAAGTCTAGCCCCTTGGCAAGTCCCCAACTTCCTTTACAGCAGCTTGTTCCAAAGTGCATTCCATGGAACACTGAAATGGTAAGACGGTACCAACCACGCCCTCAAGGGTGCCCCCATCAGGCAAGTTTGGGAAATGCGGTGTTATTTGGGTGACACCACCTGCTGTAGTACAGGATGCCAGCAGAGCCTCTACTAGGCTCCTTTGCACTGGGAATCTCCTAGATGAGGAAGAGAGTACAGGATATGTCTCAAGCTTATCTGACCTCAGAACACCTTTTTTCTAGAGTATCTCATGGGACTAATATTTTGGGGAGTGCACTCCATCATCCCACCACGCAATCATGCAGTGTCTGCTTTCACCCCTCCTATGATGGGGGCTCACCACCTACCAACACAGCCCATTCCATTGGGGAAAAGCACAGGCTGGTAGAAAGCTCTTCCTTCTGTGAGTTGAAATCTTCCAGCCTGTGCATGCCCTGTTCTTGGATCTGTGCCCTGAGGCCACATAGACCCATCCGTCCTCCCCACAAAGAACAGCCTTGCAGAAGGCAGAGCTAGCACATACTCCATCTCCTTGCCCAACATCACAGCCCCTCGCAGGCTCCTCATCACACAACTTTGGGTCTTCAAGTCTTCCTGGCCTCCCACAGGGACCCAATACCCTTCACCTTCCCCACACCAGCTGTCCATACCTGGCTCCCAGGATTCAGCGGGGCCAGGATGATGTAGTTGGGGTCGGTGGGGGCAGTGGCACGGGACAGTGCAGGCAGGGTGTGCTGGCCTCCACGCTTGGCCACCTCGGTATAGCGCTCCCAGCCGCCAAGCAGCAGCCCATCAGAGCTGTCACATACCAGGTGGCAGCTGTGGCGCTGCTCTGGCCGTGCCTGGGCCCCATGGGTACAGTTCTTCTCCCTTTTGTTGGGGGGTGACTGGAGGTCATGTGTTGACTTGCAGGAGGCCCGCCGCAGGACCCCACCATCTGGTCCTGGCTTGACCTGGGGGACCATGCGCCACACGAGTAGGATGATCTCACTAGGGCAGCTCCTAGAAGTTGGGGGATCACACAGAGAGGTTGAGCCTGGGGAAAACCAGTATCAGCCAGAGTGAGGGCCCACAGGGCAGGGAGGATGATGGGGGGAAGAGGAGGCAGATGCGGCAGGGAAGCCCCCAGTGTTGGGGCAGGAAGGGATGCAAGAAGCCATTTAAACAAGAGACAGCAAATGGGTCGCCTAGGTCAATTCCTATTGATGGGCAGTGGCTGAGAAGGACCCTGAGGTCAATGCCAGGTTCAACAGGAAAGAGTTCCATACTCAATCCATGATGCTTGTCATAAGCAAGATATAAGCAAGTAAAGCTCGGAGATTCCCTAAGTGCAAGCCCTCATCTGGCATTCCAGAAGCAGACCTAAAATCAGGCCATCGGGGTTTTACCCTAGGGGATCAAAATTTGGGAGACTCCAACATTTTCAAGAATAATTTTTTAATTGCGCAATTGAAACATTTGCAACATCTTCACGTCCTTAAATAACAAATGGACTTAGCTCTAAGGTAGCAGAAATAATTAGCTAAAGCAGAAAGCAACCCCCTGGTGCCCCGTCCTGAACCACAGAGTCTGAGAGCATCTTCCCTGCTGTTTGCTCTGGAATCCGAAAGTGCTCTGAGCCTGAACCTTCCATTCTCAGGCCAAGAAACAGATTCCTTGAGGAGCAAAAGGAATTGTCTGCTCACAGCTGGGCAAAGGAGGGAGCAGCAAGAGCTGGGCCAGGCAAGGCAGTGTGCCCAGAGGTGGGGAGGGTGTGCCATCAGTCTGAGGCCCCAGGCCACCCGCTGCCCCCTGTCACCGGATCTCGTGGGCCAGCTCCACACATTTCCAGTGCTCCACAGGCCTCTCGTTCAGCTGCAGCACTGTGTCCAGCTGCTGCAGCCCTGCCCGTTCTGCCGGACCCCCTGCAGGGACAAAGAAAAGCCATTCAGGGGCCCCTGAAGCCCAAGACCCCTTCAAAGGACCTGGAGTCCTTTGCTGCCATGGTGACCTCAGACAAGGACCTCCCTTTTTCTCTAAGTTTGTTCATCTGTGAAATGAGGGGCTGAACTTGGTGCCTCTTAAGAGTCTTGAAAGAAGGCATCCCCTTTGCATTCCCTTCTCCCTGCTTGCCTCCCCTACTGCTGGCTCACCTCTCTGCAGTCCACCCTTCCACCCAGGCCCTTACCCCTCCCCAGAGCCTCCTACTCCATTGAGAACCTTCCCTAGGGCCAGGCTCCCACACTCCATTCATTCCTTCTCTGTCAATCATTGTGCACAAACCTCATGCCCACCCCTGTGCAGGCACTGCACACACCCTGACCACTGAGCCCTGGCTTCTGTCTTTGAGATGCTCACTCTGTGATTAACAGAAATCTTCACTTGTGAAAAGTAGGGAAGGATGGCTCTTTTTAAGCGCTGATCAGGCTCAGGATAGGATACAATACCAGCTTCAAATAGAGTTCACAAATGACTCTCATTTTCCCATGCAGCCATTGCTGAAAATATAGGTTTAGTTCCTGTTCAAACTGATTGGGAAACAAAATATAAAAACCTATTTTCATTTTGATAAAAACAACAAAAAAAGTGGACATATTTTATAAATGGCAGTTTCATCTATGGTCACTTAAAAATATTTTGAAAAGCCAGGACACTTTGCTCCAGTTTGGGGCTCCCCTTTTAGTTCCAGCCTCTGTTAGCAAAGCCCATATGTGTGGTGGGCAAGGGGAGCTGGCATCCCCCTGTCACTCACTTACCGGAATCCACAGCCTGGACTCGGACTGGAGAGTCACAGCAGATGGTGAAGCCAAAGCCGTCCTTTCCCCTCGGAATGGTGATCTAGGACACAGTCCTGCCCAGTCACTGCCAGAAGCTGGAGGCTCCGGCCTCTATCCCAAGGTCAGGAAGCCCACAGCCCACCCCTGCCAAGAGCCACCCTCCTCTCCAAAGGAATCAGAGCCACAAAGGAGCTGGCCAGCCCCTCAGTGTCCCTATCTCAGCCCAGACAACTTGAGCACTGGGTTGTGGGCCAAGCAGGAAGGCCAGAGCTCAGCAGGTAAACCCATGCCAATGTGGGGAGGGCCTGGGATGGACAAGGTCTTGGAGAAGCAAACCTTGCCATCCTGAGCCCCAGCAGCTCAGCCCTTGACCCAAGGGCCCATCAGCACTGCACAACTCGGCCTCACCTTTGATCTACTGTTTTCCTGGCTCCCTTCTTCCTTTCTCACAGAAGTTCACAGAGCATTAGCCTGGGGCTGGCCCTGTGCTAAGGGCCCAAAGACAAGACCAGCCTGGTCACTGCTCTCCCAGAGCACAGAGGAGGGAACACTGAGACACACTCACTCCATCTCAGGCCAAGGGTCAGAGGAAGAGAGCTGGGGTTCTGGGGGCCAATCTGTGGCCAGGGCCCCAAGGCATCCAGTGAGGACTCCCAGGTAAGGGGCAGGTAAGGTCACAGATAGGCTTCCTGTGACCTGAACTAGCCACTGACTCATGTGCCTGCTGAGGCCCATTGGCTTGACAGGTCCACAACTCCTACTTTCAGAAGTCCATGAGAGGGCCTTGCCATCTGGATGCTCTTTTCTTTTCAAATTGGCACACAATTATTGAGCTCCTACTGCATGCCAGGCTCTGCAGACGTACAGAGGCACACAGCCTTGGTCTCTGGCTCCCAGAGGAGCACGAGGGTACACAAACCTCTCCACAGCAAAGCAGGGCACAGCAGGCACTAAAGTAAAGCAGGAGGACTGGGCCATTCTCAGTCCTTTATGCTCCGACTGTGGACGCCATGCTTGGCACACGATAGGAATTCAGCAAAGGCTACTGTAGGGAGGACAACCTAGCAGTTTCCCACCCACAGGAGGATGTAGGGTGGTATGCCAGCCAATTCTGGCTGCTAAAGGCAGCACAAATCGGAAAAGGGATTCAAGGGGTCCCAAGAGACCCCCTAGAGAAAGTGGGACTTGGGGTGGGCCCTAGTGAGGCACAGGGAAGGGTGTCCCACACAAGTTGAGAAAGAGGCAGCTCAGCAAGCCTGGAAAAGGTCAAGGGTGCCGGCCTTGTCAGGAGATTTCTGTCTCCTTCCTTTGAGGGTTGTCCCTGCAAGACTGGGCACCTGCACTCATTCACCTGCCAACCATCCCAGGGCCAGGCATGAGGAAGGTGAGTGGGAGGGAGCCCAGAATGACCAAGGGCCTTGGAAGCTGCAGGGACCTCTGAGGCTCTGCTTCCCACCAGCCCCGGGCCTGGATTCAAAGCGAGTTTGTAAAACAGGAAATCTGACAGACAAGGGGAAGGGGGAGGAGGCAGGAAAATACCCTGTTCCCATAAGAATTCTGGGAAAACACGCAGCTAAGACAGGAAGAGAAAAAAATGGAAAGAAAGAAAGAAAAACAAACGCGGGTGCGAGTGTGGAAAGCTGGGGGAAAGGAGCAGCCACTCATTGCCAGGCCCGCCTGAGGCCAGGGAAGACGCCAGGAGCCTGGCCCCCTCCATGGAACCAACGAGGATTTTTTAGGGGTCTCACAAGCCAATCCTCAACCCAAGCACAAGCCGGGGTCCCAAAGCCCATCCAGCACTTCCCCACCCCTACCCCACCCAGGGCCAAAGCCTCCTGCATAGAAAACCCATGCCGGCACCCTGGGCTCTGGATGGCCAGTTTTGGGGCAGTAGCTGGAGATTGGGGTCTGGGGAGGAGTGTGCTCCAAGAAAACAGCCTCCTCCTCCTAAACCCAGACCCCACATCCAAGCAGGACTGTGGGCTGGGGCCCCTTACCCTCCTGTGCCAGCCCAGACCACAGTCCAGCCAGCTGGGGGTGTGAAGGAGGGGAAGAGGAGAGGGTGCCAGGAGGCAAGCTCATCTCCTAGTTCGGAGGAAGCAGAATTTATGCTCTGTCCACCATGATCACTGACCACATTGAGAAGGTAGTGTCCAAAGAACCTGACCATCCCTGCAGCCCCCAGGGAAACGAGTACACCCATTTTACAGAAAGGAGATAAGACCCCAAGTGCCACCCCCTCCACCCTCCTGCTCTCCGCCCTGCTCTGACTAGGAGGTGAAGGGAGCAGCCCTGCCCCGAGTCCTTGGCAGCTTCTGACAGAGCCTGTCCTTCCTGCGGGTGGTTCTCACTCTTTCCTGTTCAGGGCAGGAACAGCCACTGCTCCCAGGTCTCACCCATGCCAGCCCCTCACTTCTGCTCTCCTGCCTAGTTTCTGCTCCTCTGTCCTGCCTAGACTGTAATCCCCAAATGCTGCCATGTATTAAACATCTCCTAGATAGATATGCACAGCAGACACTGAGCCAGGCTCTTCGCACACATCATCCCATTCACTCCCACGGCACCATCGCTGGATTTCATTATCCCTATTTTACTGACTAGGAGATAAAGGCTCAGAGAGGAACAGTGACTTGCTCAAAAGCTGCAGCTAAAGAGGAGCAGAGCTAGATTTGAGCTCAGACCTGACCAAAAGCTTGCTGCTCTCAATTCTGCACTGGTTTCTAACACAGAAACCATCTTGAACTCTGAGTCCCTGAGCCCTAGGTCTAGCCCACAATTGCTCCTGGCCCCACTCTGATGGCGAGCATGCCCCATCTTCTAGCCCATAGCCCCAAGGTGACCAAGAACTTCTAGATGTCCCATCCAGTGCTCTGTCTCACCACCCTGTCATCCAGATGCTAGTGTCGCAGGGGCTGCTTTTCCCAGCTCCAGGAGGGCAGGAAACACAGAGTGGGGCCTGCAGGGCAGAGCCTGAGAGCTGGGGAGGGCTAGAGAGAGAATACTGGGTCCCCTAGCAGGCAGGTGGCGGGGGAGCAGAGGCCCCTCTGGGCATCCTCCTGGGACCTAAGCACTGCCTGTCAGAGGAGTCAGGACCCACAGTCCAGTCTGGTCATTAAAACAAATAGAGGGGCTTCTCTATGTGATTTTTTAAAAATCAGAACAATTTCAGAACTCCCTTCCAGATTAGATATCACTTGCCTTCACCATCCCGGATCCCATTCCTATTTTATTTTATGAGAAAAAATGGTCCATCGTAGTTCTAGAAGACACACAGGGGGGCTAATGGGATCATCATGGCCCACTCTGCCCCCTTTCCAAGACCGGAGGCTGAGGCCAAACCCTCACTGTAAAGTTGGATTCCAAAGCCAAAGGAATCCTGAGCCATAGTGAGGCATCAGCAGTAGGGGGGAGGAAAGTTATATGTATGTACATAAACACAAAAACACCCGACCTCACATACGAGCACACGCCAACACACACACACACACAGGGGGCAGAATGGGCACTGCTGTCCCGTCAGAAGCAGGAAAGTGAGCAAAAATACAAACTCCGCTCCCAGCTGCTCTGCAACCACGGCATTTTCAATCTCACACCCACAGCCCCTCCCCAAATAAAAAGAACAGAAAGCTAGCTGGATTATCTCACCAAAAACACCACCCAGCCAGTGGTTAGTACTCCACACAGAGCTGGGCCCTAAAGGGGCCTTGGGTCCAGCTCCTGCCTCTATCCTCCTCCCCATATCCAAGTGAGCCTGCAGGGAGCAGGAGGGGGTAACAGAAGACCTTGTTGGGAGCGAGATCCTGCTCTGATGGTCCCTCTACCCCCACCCCTGAACACTCCACAGGCTCCCCACAAGAGGCCAAGCACCCACCTGGCGGTAGCGGCGCTCCGAGCACACCTTGCAGAGCCCATTGAAGCGGTTCATGGCTGCGGGTCCTGCCTCGGCTGCTGCCCCATGAAAACCCAGCTCTCCCCCAGCAGTGGGAGCCCACACTGGACCCGTCAGCCTGGCATGAGCACCCTGGGAAGCCCGCCCTACAGAAGAATGGCAGGAAATCACCTCTCACCTCCCCAAGCCCTGTCTGTGCTGTGTGCCTCTGCACGATAAGCCTGAAGGCTTCCTGAAACCTCAGAACGACAAGGAAGAGGGAGAGTTTTATATTAAAATTCCTGTCAACTAGTTAGTATTCCCCGGGCCCGGCGGGGAGAGGGCGCCTTTGTTCTGGCTGCATTCTCTGCCATGGGCCACTTTGTGATTCCAGTGTTCTCACAAACACCCCTCACTGGAGGAGAACCCAGGCAGAAAACGCAGCTGCTCTATAACAACACCTCCTCCCCCTGCAAGTCCCAGGGTCCCTACTGGAAATCCAGGAGACTACCCCAGCCTAAAGAATCCCAGGACACCTTGGGGGGTTACACTCACAGACATCCCATCTCCAGACAGGGAACATAAAACATTTGGAGTCTGAAGACCTGCCTGCCACTTGGAAACTACTTAAAAGTCAGTTTCGGCCAGGTGCAGTGGCTCATGCCTATAATCTCAACACTTTGGGAGGCCGAGGCAGGTGGATCACTTGGGGTCAGGAGTTCGAGACCAGCCTGGTCAACATGGTAAAACCTTGTCTCTACTTTAAAAATACAAAAATTAGCTGGGTGTGGTGGCAGGCACCTGTAGTCCTAGCTACTCAGGAGGCTGAGGCAGGAGAATCACTTGAACCCAGGAGGCAGAGGTTGCAGTGAGCTGAGATCATGCCACAGCACTCCAGCCTGAGCGACAGAGCAAGACTCTGTCTCAAAAAACAAAAAAGTCAATTTATTTGTCTTTTGTCCATGGAAGCGGGTTGCTGTCAGGATCTGGTGATACATGGACCATGAAGTCAAATGTAGAAGGGATTTCCAGGCCATCAGACAATCCAGCCTCCTCATCTTACTGACAAACAAACTGAGGCCTGGAGAGGTTATGATCAAACAGCAGGGCAGTGTGGGGCTAGGACCAGAACCCGGGTCCTATTTCCTGCCTGGCAGTCTCAGGATAGCATCCTGCAGAGTAGCACATGGTGAGCCCAGCTGCTTTTGCCCATCTCAGAGCCCCTGGGGAAGCCCAGCCATGCACTCAAGTCCTTGATGACAGAGGGTTCCTTGGTTCAGCCCAGCTTTTGTTGCTGTGTGACTGTGGGCAGGTCACCCAGGTTTCTGGGCCTCCATCTCCCCACCTGCACAGCACAGGAGCTGAAGAGATGGACTCCGGTGGCTCTCCCCGAGCCACAGCCAAGCCTCTGACAAGGACACCTTCTTTGCTGAGTCCCACAGACATCTCTGAGCACACAAGCTCAGGAAAATCCAATACACCTCAGAAAAAGGCCCCCAGGGGCTTGAGGCCTGTGTGCAGAATCCAGCATGCAGCAGGATTTTACAAGCCACCAAGAAACCTATGATGCTGGAGGAAGCAAACATGGTGTTGACACCCATGTAATTTCCATGAATCATGAGGGAGACCCCCTGATCACCATGCTCTCTGTGCGTGGCAAGTAGAGAGACAGGGGGAAAGGTCTTTGCAGTTCCCCACAGAAGGCAGAAGAAAGCTTCTCAACTAATGAAGCCACAGAAAACAAATCTGACAAGTTACTCCTGGCAAGTTTCTCTGTCTAACCCAGTCGCAGCTAGACACATGTGCCTGGTAAACTGAAATTACTTAAAACTAAAGTTGACACTCAGTTCCCCAGTCACACCAGCCACATTACAAGTGCTCAGTAGCCACAGGTGGCAGGTGGTCACCACACCGGCCAGCACAGCTCTAGACTGCTCCATGGGGCAGGGCCTTGGACAGGTCCAGAAATGCATCCCAGCACCCAGCACAGGGCCCAGCCCTAGGTGTAAATATTTAATGAATGATGAATAAGTGAATGACTTGAGTCAGTGAACGTGAAAATGTTTGGTACATTGTAATATGCCGATATTGTGTAATATGTAAGATACTATTAGGAACTACAGCAACGTAGTATATTCCCAGCTAGGCCATGCACAGGAGGCAGTGTGCCACAGCACACTGAAAAGGCAGCCAGCCCTCACTCAGAGCCTGCCTTCACCACCTGCCAGCTGTGTGGCCACGGAGAGGGCCTAATGCTCTGAAAAGCGTATGTCCCTCTCATCTGTGAGATGCCGAAGTAACACCTGCCTCAGAGTGGGCAGTTAAGATTAGGTAAAAGCACGTGGTATACAGGGGCTAATGAATTGCTGGGAGTTTGTTTTGGCTGGAATGCAGTGGTGCGATCTCGGCTCACTGTAACTTCCACCTCCCAGGTTCAAGCAATTCTTCTGCCTCAGCCTCCCAAGTAGCTGAGACTACAGGTGTGTGCCACCGTACCTGGCTAATTTTTGTATTTTTAGTAGAGACAGGGTTTCATCATATTGGCCAGGCTGGTCTTGAACTCATGACCTCAAGTGAGCCACCCACCTCAGCCTCCCAAAGTGCTGGAATTACAGGCATAAGCCACCATGGCCGGCCCTTTTTTTTTTTTTTTTTTTTAAATTGAGACAGAGTCTTGCTCTGTCGCCCAGGCTGGAATGATCTCTGCTCACTGCAACCTCCGCTGCCCAGGTTCAAGTGATTCTCCTGCCTCAGTCTCCCAAGTAGCTGAGACTACAGGCGCCCACCACCATGTCTGGCTAACTTTTTTGTATTTTTGGTAGAGACAAGGTTTCACCATGTTGGCCAGGCTGGTCTTGAACTCCTGACCTCAGGTGATCACCTGCCTCAGCCTCCCAAAGTGCTGGGATCACAGGCGTGAGCCAGCATGCCTGGCCAAGTAATTCCCTCTCTTATTTGTTAAAGAAAACCATAGATCCCCTGCCATGCCCTGCAAAGAGATGGAATGAATTTTGGAGAATTCTCCCAACTCCTTATGTGAAAAAGGCTCCTTTCCAGACTTTAAGCCCTAATAGAGTGAGAACCCCTTGGTCTCAGGTTCAGAATCACAGCTGCCCCCTGACATCAAGCAGGTCTAACCTGAGAGGGTGATTCAGCCTCAGTCCCAGGGGAAGCAGGGGGCCAAGAAGGCCTGTGGGAAGGGGAGGACTCGGTTTCTAGAGGCCCAAAGTTAGTAAGATCCAGATGCTTGTATTTCCAGAGGTGGGTGCCTGGCCCTTTCCCCACCCCTGCCACAATCATGGATACCCCAAGAAGAGCACTTATTTCCTGTAATACATCTCAGGAAAGTCAAGAAATCATTCCTTCCAAGTGCATGACTTGCTGAGTTTCAAGCACCAAATGCTACCCCTTTAGGGGTTTCCTGGGCCCAGGGGCTGACAAGGAGGAGATCCAGCCTCTGGAGCAATGCCCTAGCTTGTCCCCACCCCTACCTTTAGTTTCTTCCCATTCTCAGCGTCCCCACCTCCTGGCATTCTCAACAGTGGGTCTGGAAGGCAACAGAACAGAATCAGAAAATGCCTGGTGGCATAGAAGGCTCCCCTCCTCAGACCACCCAGAGGACAGTGCTGGGAAACAGGCCCATGGGTTTGCCCAGGACCACTCCTGGCCTCAGGATGTGGGGACACCTGAGGCTCGATCCAGACAAGGACTCAGGAGCCAGGGCTGCATGTGGGAAAGGCAGAACATAGAAAAGGGCCATGAAATCCGTGTTTTGAGCCTCAGGGATCATGGCAGGACCTAAATACCCTGTCTGTAGAGGTGGGAATCCCAAGGTGAGCAAGGCAACCTGGGGGATCCCTGAGACATGGAGCTGGGAAGGAGCCACTGGGGAAGCATAAAGTACCCCACAAGCAAGGGAGCTAAACTACATGGGGTCAGGCCATAGCCTCTCCAATGAAAGTCCAACCAGACAAGCAGTGGAGGCATGGGCAAGAGGCTGCCTGCAGCGTGCACTCTAGCAGGTGCTCCTGAGAAGTCCCTGCACCCAGCAGGCTAATAGCAGCCTGGGTGGCAGGGGCCACCAAATATCAGAACTGATGCCACTATGCAGGAAAGGAGGGAGGGGGCAGGTCCTGGGAAGGGAAGCTGAAGGAGGTGTTCAGGTACCTCTCAGCGGCCGCAGTCGCCGCCTGGCCACCTTCAGGTGCTTGGTCCGGCCCAGGTGCTCCCCTAGGAGGTAGTACCAACCGCTGATCTCCTGTCACGAGAGAAGGAATGACACACTCAGACACAGGAGGCAGAGGCACAGGTCAGGCAGCCACCAATCCCCCTCCAAAAGTAGCCACTGGATACCCTCCCACAGGAGAGAAAGACTCTCCAGCCTTCCTGCCCCTGAGCTGCCACACCTGTACCTCCAGGAAGCCTTCCACGATGCTCAGGGCAGAGCTGGCTCTCCCCTCTGCCGAATTCCCACAGCCTCTTATCCCTGGAGGACAACCATCTACTTGCCTGTCTCCCCCACTAAGTCGTGCACAGGCTCTTTGATGTGCCTTGCACTATGCCTGGTATACAGTAGGAGCCATATTTGTTGACAGAACAGAAGTGAAGGAGTGAAAGAGGGATGGAGAGGCCAAAAGGCATCCTGTGGCTCCTGAGCAGTCTCCAGGGGGAACATCTTCTCCAGGAGAACGAAGCCAAGGCTGCAGTCAAGAGAAGCTCTAGACCAGGCGTGGTGGCTCACACCTGTAATCCCAGCACTTTGGGAGGCCGAGACGGGTGGATCATCTGAGGTCAGCAGTTGGCGATCAGCCTGGCCAACATGGTGAAACCCTGTCTCTACTAAAAATACAAAAATTAGCCAGGCATGGTGGCAGGCACCTATAATCCCAGCTACTCAGGAGGCTGAGGCAGGAGAATTGCTTGAACCTCGGAGGCGGAGGTTGCAGCAAGCCAAGATCACACCACTGCACTCCAGCCTGGGCAACAGAGCGAGACTCCATCTCAAAAAAAAAAAAAAAAAAAGAGAGAGAGAGAGAGAAGCTCTTTAGGACTCACAAGCAGGATAAAGGTTCCTCAGCCACCCACCCCAGGACACAAATCTGCGTGGCAGGTCATGCCACAGGCCACCAGGACATTTCCAGGGATGTGCAAAAGGAGTGCCCCCCACCCTCCACCTTCCAGTTCCGGGGGTCCAGTGCAGCAAAGAAATTGATAAGGGACCGGTGACCCAGAGCAAGGAGTCTTGGGTCCCAAAGAGTCCTCCTCCAGCCTGAAGGAAAGTTCCACAGAGGATGGTGCTGCTCACTCCATCCTTGAGCACCTGTTAGGCCCAGAAATATCAGGCCTGGTAGACACAAGAAGAGGACCCCTGGTACGGACCATGGGCGCACCTGGCCTTCATCTTCTGGGGCAGGCCCAGGAGTGCTCTGGGCCCCAAAGGATCTGCCAGTATCTTCAACAGCAGACACCAGACTCAGAGCCTCCTGGGAAGACTTGGGGCTGCCTAACAACTGCTCTCTGGCAAGACAAACCAAGAAGGGGACCCAGACTCTCAGCTAGGCAGGTAACAAACACAGTGCTGCTATGCAGGCCACCCCACAGGCAACTGTCTCAGTGGGGCACCATCTCACAGAGAGAAGCCTTAATCAAGGGCTGACAGAGAAACCCTGCCTGTACCGGCCCGGTCCAGTTGGGATGATCCTGACAGAAGCGTCCTTAGGACCCACCTTCTCCGGAGTCAGGAGAGACTTCACCCCAAAGCTCATGCAGCCAATGAGTCCACTCTGTCTGGGAGAACAATTGAGGCTTGAGTCAGTACTTTTTGTTGGGCTCTATTGGGAGGTCCATTATCAAGTATAGCATGGGTTTGCCTGATGCACTGCAGTTTACAAAGCACTTTACCCGTATCATCACGTTTGATCCTTCTGACTCTGTGAGGCAGGCTAGAGAGGAGCTATTATCTCCATTTTACAGAGGGAAAAATGGAGACTCAGAGTTGGTCCCTTTCCCAAGGTCATAGGACAAGTTCAACACTCCCTCTACCAAACACAAAAGCTCAGGGGTACTTCACGAGTTTTAACTGTTCTGGTGCTGGGTAGATCTGAAGAGCTGGTCCCCAGAGGGAACCTCCTTGCCCATATCAGTTGGTGATGCTCAGTGGAGAACAGTTATGGGACCTCAAGCTCAAGAAGTTTTGTCTCAGATCCAGGAAGGAGCTGAGCAGTTCTTAGATGGCTACACATCAAGATCCAAACCAACCTGACACAAAAGCTGCTGAGACCAATCTGACCTGGCCACCAGCAGGGCAGATAGGCATGGGCCAGGGTCACGCTTCATGGGGATGTCAGACTATGGCAAGGGGCTAAGTTCAATCTTCTTGGTTAAAAAGAATTCACAGCTGGGCACGGTGGCTCATGCCTGTAATGCCAGCACTTTGGGAGACATAGGCAGGCAGATCACTTTAGGTCAGGAGTTTGAGACCAGCCTGGCCAACATGGCGAAACCCTATCTCTACTAAAAATACAAAAATAGCACTACATGGTGGTGCATGCTTGTAATCCTAGCTACTCAGGAGACTGAGGCAGGAGAATCACTTGAAACCAGGAGGTGGAGGTTGCAGCCTGGGTGACAGAGCCAAGACTTCGTCTCAAAAAAAAAAAAAAAAAGAAAAAAGAAAAGAAGAAAGAAGAATTCAGAGTTCCTGAAGAATGTCCACCATTGAGGCTCAATGTCCAATAATCAGGGAAGAAGAAAGAAGAAGAAAGAAGAAAGAAGAAGAAAGAGGAGGAGGAGGAAGAGGAGAAGGAGGAGAAGGAGAAGGAGAAGAAGAATAATTCAGAGTTCCTGAAGAATGTCCATCGTTGAGGCTCAATGTCCAATAACCAGGGACTAAGATTTGGCAGCTTTTAATAATGATGGCATGGGCTGGGTGGAGTGGCTCACACCTGTAATCCAGCACTTTGGAAGGCATCACTTGAGCCCAGGAGTTTGAGACCAGCCTGGACAACATAGGGAGACACCATCTCTACAAAAAATTTTTAAAATAGCAGGGCATGGTGGCATGAGCCTGTAGCCCCAGCTACTGAGGAGGCTGAGGTAGGAGGATCACTTGAGCCTGGGAGGTCAAAGCTGCAGTGAGCTGTGATTGTGTGTTACTGTTCCTCCCTCTTGGGAAGTGGCCAAGTCAGCACTAACAGGAGGCAGTTGCAGCGACACAGCGAGACCCTGTCTCAAAAAAATAATAATGATAACATCGATTAATATTAATAAAGTCCAAAAATATCTTGCTATTGTTAGAGAAAAGGAAGTTTACAAAGCTGTAAATTTAATGAGTAATGTGAGTTTAATGAGAAAGATACCCACAAAAATACTAACAATGGTTATATCTGGTAGATGGGATTACTAGGGGTTTAATTTTCTTTTATGGGTTTTCACTGTTTTCATACAGAACAAGTACCCTTTCTGTAATCAGGAAAAAAAAAAAGACAGTATCAGTCTACTTTTAAGGACTTTTATTGTGCCACAACCTGTTTTATCCTGACAGTAGGGTTTTTTTTAATGTTATCTTTCTGTTCTCCTCTCTCTTACCCCATTCTCAACTTGGACTCCCTCACAGGTTGGTTTAATAACTATCAATCAAGAAACATCATGGATATTTAGGCTGGAGCATAACCCTGGAGGCTGGCTTCAATAGCTGGAGGACCCATATAGCTGAGAGATTTGGCATGTCCTATGGGAGGCACAATATCAAAGCCAAAGATGGAACAGGCTGCAGGATAGGTAGTAAACTCCCTAGAGATGCATTTTCCAGAACCTGGTCTAAGGGAAACCACTGCTAGAGCAGTGGTTCTAGCCAGAAGCGTACCACAAATCCACCTGAACAGCCTGTCTGAGGCATATGGCTCAGGACTTCTTCCTGAGCACCCAAAACTAGTTGGTCCAAGGTGGGGTTTGAGCATGGGAGCCTGGAGAAAGCTTTCCAGTGGATCCTGCCAAACACCCACTTACACCTGCCCCAGTCAAAGACCAGTGATCTAGAAGGTCTTGATAAAGACATATTGTTCAGATTCTCCAGAAAGGGTCGCAGCTTACCACCTGACAGTCCTAAGCAAAACAAAACTGGCTTCTCAAAGGCAGCCAAGTCAAGCGAGGGATGGGGAGGCAGGATGCCAGGGGATTGTTCCTCAAACCTGGTCCACCTGCCTGCAAACCCATGCTCTGCCCCATGGCCCAGGGCTGAGGCCCCTGCTTCTGGCTGTCTCTTAACAGCTGCTCTCAGTTCATCACTCCTCCTACTCCCAGTTCCTCCAGCCTTGGCTCCACCTGCTCTCTTCTTCCTTGCCTCTCTCATCATCCAAGGCTTTATTAATAACCTATTCAAAAGGGACAATGCGCTAACCCCAATAAAACGACCCTTCCATATCCACCTCCCCAGCCCACCACCAAAAACAAATACTCCTCCCCCTTGGGAAGTAGCCAAGTCAGCACCAATAGGAGGCAGTTGCAGTGACTATCATATCTGAGCTGCCATTCCAGAAAAGCCTTGGCAAGACTTTGCCAAAGTCCTCAAACCGATTTCATTTTATTTGTCACACATTTGAGAGAAATCCAGCTGCTATCCAGGTGCCCACACAACTCTGCTGTACACTTCTTTCCTACTGGGTAGGGCTGAAACTTTCAAAGTCTCCAGGCCAATGCATTAGCTCGGCAGCCTCTCTCTGCTCTTCACTAAGTGAAATTTTCATTCCCTGTTGTTTAGAGAATGTTAAATGGTTAATAGCCTCCCTTGAGTTTTACTTCCTGCTAAGGGGCCTCCTATGATTTCATGATAACTCAGGCAGGGTAAATTGCCACAATTAACATCCATAAGCAGGAACCTCTCTCTAAGTGTTCTTCAATTAGCTATTTCTTACGCCTGCTTTTGAAAAATCTTTGGAGGAAGAAAGACTTCTTTTAAAGCAACCTAAGTATATGACAATACAGCAGTCAGTTTATTAACTTGGGAACTAGCACTCACCCTGAGGAGTGCCTGAACTCTCACTAGATGCAAAGTCTCCAGAACCAAGCCTTGGTTAATTCTGACTACCAATCCCTCAGCTCTGGGCTTGGTGCACTTAGTGAAGGCTTGACAAATGGATGAATCTATCACGCCCATGGTTGGCAGGCACTGGGCAAGGGGCCACAGTGTTAAGGAAACAAAACAAACATCCAGGAATTTAAATAGCAGTTCAAGACAGCAATACAGGGGATGTCACAAGACAGGGTGAGATTGACAGATGAACAGTGCAGGCAACATATTCTGAAGGTTCGGGAACACAAGAGGTAGCTTCGGGCTGAGAGGCTGGAAGAAGACCTATGAATTGAGCCAGAGAGAATGAAGAGCATTTTGGGCAGAGGGAACAGCCAGTATAAAGGCTTAGAAGTAACTTCATGCAGCACATATGGGGAATAGTATTCAGTTTACTTTTGAGCATAGGGTTGCAGACTCATTACAAGATGAAAAAAATCTATTATTTTTTGAGGAAAGGCACTTTAGTTCTCCCTCTCAGGTAAACTATTTCTCTTATAGGGTTATACCATTTAATCCTAATTGATTTTGAATTTGATGACTTAAATTGAACTTAGATTTTTCCATTCACTTTTTCCTTAAGCTCAGTACCCATTGCTGGTCACAAGCTTTCTAACATTAGGCCACTGTACTTGGCACTGAAATCTCATTTATAAAACAGATTAAAGGACAGTGTACACTTACAGTGCCTGGGACAGTGCAGGGCAAATCACAAGCAGAATCTCCTTAAATGTAGCTACGATTAGCATAAAAGATTATGCCCTGACCAGGCGTGGTGGCTCATGCCTGTAATCCCAGCACTTTGGGAGGCCAAGGCAGGCAGATCACTTGAGGTCAGGAGTTTGAGATCAGCCTGGCCAACATGGTGAAACCCTGTCTCTACTAAAAATACAAAATCAGCCGGGCGTGGTGGCATGCGCCTGTAATCCCAGCTACTCGGGAGGCTGAGGCAGAAGAATCCCTTGAACCCAGGAGGTAGAGGTTTCAGCGAGGTAAGATTGCGCCATTCCACTCCAGCCTGGGTAACAGAGAGAGACTTCATCTCAAAAAAAAAAAAAAAGATTATGTCCTTGGCTGGGCATGGTGGCTCATGCCTGTAATCCTAGCACTTTGGGAGGCCAAGGCAGGTGGATCACCTGAGGTCAGGAGTTCGAGACCAGCCTGGCCAACATAGTGAAACCCCATCTCTACTAAAAACACAAAAATCAGCCAGGCATGGTGGCGTGCACCTGTAGTCCCAGCTACTTGGGAGGCTGAGGCAGGAGAATCGCTAGAACTTGGGAGACAGAGGTTGCAGTGAGCTGAGATCATGCACAAGAGTGAAACTCCGTCTCAAAAAAAAAAAATTACTTAAAAAAAAGATTATGTCCTTTAATTACATATATATAATGTTCTTTAATTATATATATAATTAATGTTCTTTAATTTTATATAATTAATATAATAATATGTAAAGAATTGTATATTATATATAATTTTATACCAATATACAATTATAATTAAGTTATATATAATTATATATACCAATATATAATTATAATTAAGTTATAATTATATTTTATATAATTTATAATAATATAATATATATTGAAGATAATCTTTGGAGGTATAAATATAATACATATATGCATTTTTTACCTTAGTACATAACATTATAATTCTCTCCAAGTCTGTTCCCTGGCCACAAATTCTGAAAATGCTACGATTAATACTAGAAGCTTCAATTTGGCTTTCGCCGTATTATCAAACAGAATTTTTAAATAGCTGAGTTCCATATTCAATGGCATATTGAGGAATTACTATTAATTTTTAAGTGTGATAATGTCATCATGATTATTTTTTAAAGCCATCTTTTAGAAATATATACTGATGAGATGAGGTTTTAAAATAATTAAATTTGCTTTAAAATAATTCACTGGAGAAGGGGAAAGTGGATGGGTGTAAATGAAATAAGATTGGCCATATATTGATAATTGATGAAACTGTGCTATGAGTATATGAGGGTTTATTATATGATACTTTGTACCTCTGCATGCATTTGAAAGAGCCTATAAAAAAGCTCACAGAACCTTGAAGCTGAAAGAAACATTAGTGATCACTGCATTTTACAGACAAGGAAATTGAGGCTCAGCATGGGAAAGGGACTGACCCGTGGTCACACAGCTAGTCAAAGCTAAGCCAAAATCGACTGTGCTGAGGCCTGGTTCTCCTCAGTTCCCACTGTGATCATCATGATGAACTGAAATCATCTGGCCCTCCCCAGAACTTCTTTGTAGATCATCTTGTTCTCTAATACAAGTTCACAGCCATCCCCGGAAGGATAGTGAGGATTAGCGAAACAGACGCTTTCCTGTTATCTCCTATCAGTTTCAAAAGGTGACCACCACACATTTGGCTGAATAATTTACATAAAACTCCACTATAAATTCTGCAGTAGCTCATGTCTGTAATCCTAGCACTTTGGGAGGCTGAGGCAGGAGGAGCACTTGCAGCCAGGAGTTGGAGACCAGCCTGGGCAACATAGCTAGGCATCGTCTCCACAAAAGCAAAAAAAATTTAATTAGCTGGGTGTGGTGACATGCACCTGTAGTCCCAGTTACTCAGGAGGCTGAGGCTGGAGGATCATTTGAGCCCAGGAGTTTGAGGCAGCAGTAAGCTCTAATCAAACCACTGCACTCTAGCCTAGGTGACACAGTGAGATCCTGTCTCAATCAATCAATCAATCAGTCAATGAAACTACACTATAAATGCAATGAGAAGCAGCCTGAGTCCTGAGGAGCAAGCATACTGACACAGAAAGAGTATGTTCTGGAGTCATTTATCATCCATGTGAGATGGTCAAGTGTACTGTAATGTGGCTACAAGAACCTGGGCTTGGCGTCAGCTTGCCTGCATTTACATCTTGTTTTCATGGCACCCTATCTGTGTTACCTTAGGCAAGTTACCTAACGCCCCGTGCCTGTTTCCTCACCTATAAAAGAACAGTAATAATAATACCTACCTCTTATGGTGTTGTGAGGGTTAAATTGGATAATGTGTGCCATGTGCTTAATGTCTGTTACATAACCTCAAGCAAGTGCCTCGGCTTTCATAAGCCTCAGTTTCCTCTTCTCTAAAGAGAGGGGCAATAATAATTCCTACCTCTCAGGATCATGATGAGGATAAAATGAGGTAATGTATGTAAAGTGCTTGGCACAGAGAAGAATTCCGTAAATGTTTGTTTCCTTCCTTCCACAACTGTCTTTCATGTTGATAAGTTGAATGTCCGTCCTTCGGAGAGGCACAATTTGATTTGAGAGCATTCAGCAGAGCCGAAGTTTCCTGCAATCACTCTGTCTGCCTCCTCCAGCTCAGAGGCCTTCTTGCTCCGAAATGGATCAACAAAGGACAGAGGATGAGGAGAGTGCAAGGAGGCCGGGCCAGCCTGCATACTGCTCACAGCTTCACAGGCCCCTCTGCTCCAAAGGCCCTGATCCTCTTGAGCTTCGGGCTGGGACTGTGACTGTGAGTTTGGCTGTATTTTCTTTAATAAGGCATCTCACTTTCCCAAAATAGGCAACACGTGGAGACACTGCCCCATGATGCTGACTCACTTTCCCTGGCCTCATTCTCTTTTCCAAAAACCATGAAGGGCATGACTGGCTCCTTCTCCAGCAGTTTGGTGTCTGCTTCCACCCAAAGGGCTTGCTGGGTGTCCATGTGCCTCTCTGACACTCTGCTGTCTCCTTCAGGACCTTCCCTTCATTGGCCTGTCCCTTCAAAGACAGGGATCAGACCCTTGGTCCTTAGCACTTGATGTTCTTCCTTGACATCTCACTTGCTCAGAATTTCACCCACTGCCTTCCTGCTTGTGGCTCCCATCTCTCTGTCTCCCAAGTTACAGGTAGGCAAAGACAAGCCCTCCTTCACAGCTCTGACCTGGCTCCCCTCCAAGCACCTGCATCTCACCGTATCCCAAGCTGACTCACCTCCACCTCCAGTAACTCTGTCTTAGGTGGAGACACCGCCAGCCACCCAGGAGTTACCCTTGACTTCTCACACTGCTCTCACAGCCAAATCACCACTAAACACTACTGATTTAATCTCCTAAATATGGCCTGAGTCTGTTTTCCCCTCCCTAGCCCCAAAGCCTCTCTCTCACCCCAACCTTCCAAAGACCTACCAACGCGATAGATCTAGAATGTGCATCCGTCATTCCCTGGCTCGACACACTTCAGTATCTCCCAATGGCCAGACATTCCCAAACACCAAAGTGGCTGCAGGAGGTTCACCCTGCAAACATGTTTAAATGCAGATTTCTCAGCCCTGCCCATGAAGAGTTGGATGTAATTAATCTGACATGGCACCTGAGAATCCAGGTTCCTGACAAGCATCCCAAGGAATTCTGATGCATATCCAGGATCGAGAACCACCGGCCCTTAGGAGAAACCTCACACTCCAAAGAGAATCTACAGAATCATCTGACTTGGCTTACACCAACCTCTTCAGCTAATCTTTAGCCAGTCCCTACTTTGTACTTAACCTTCCAGCAACATCAATGAGTTTACAGATCCCTCCTCACTCCACTCTTGCCCTGCCCTCTCTACTTTACTGGCTCTTTCTTCTGTCCTTTCACCTGTCCACCCATGAGTCAGTACAGTGTTGAGAGGAAGGACCCCGGGGTCCGACTGCCTGGATTCCATCCCGGCTCTATTGTTAACTGGCTGTATGACCTTAGGCAAATTCCTAACCTCTCAAAACTTTAGTTTCCTCTTCTGAAAACTTAGGACAAAACCATACTCTTCTTAGAGTTGTTGTAAGAATTAAATGAGATTTTTAATCTGCACTGTTAACCCCTGGCTCTAGGTCAGCACTCAGTCAGCCATTGCTCTTTTTATTAACATGATGTCCCCCTCCTCACTCTCAGCTCCAAGTCTCTATCAGTGATCCAATAGGAAAGTCTTTGACCCTATGCATGCATCCCCAGCATGTTGTTGCCACAGTGATACCCAGGAAATGGCAGCTGGATGGATGGATGAATGAATGAATGAATGAGGTTTATTATACTATACTACCCTATGATGAAAAGTGGATACTTTATTAAAAAGGAAATCCTTCATTTTGTAGATTAAATGCACCCTGACTTTAAAATCATATTAGCTAATAACATTTAGGGTACTAAAGAGCATTGAACCCAAAAATGTTTTCCAGGTCTCAGATGTTGACTTGAGCTGATTTTCATTCACGGAAGCCCCTTTTCAGTCACCATTCAGTGATGTGATTGCTCCACAAATGATCCTGACAATGGGGTATCCCAGATTCGTTATGCTGCACCAGCCAAATGAGCCACTGCCGCTAACCGTGGGCCATGGCAGTCCATTGCTGTCACTTAACAGCCAGTTATCATGCTCACCTGCCCAGCACTCCTCCCCTGCTCCGCTCTAACTGCCGTCACTAATGGCCACTTCTGCCCTCCTGTGTCCTGCACTGCCTGCAAGACCAGCCTGTTAGGATTCTCCTACACAAAACTTCTACACTCCTCCACCTGGTCTCATCATGGCAGCCTGAGCTTACAGCGAGTATTTCTGCCTCATTGCCTTTGCTCATGCTGTGCTCTGCCTGGAACGTCATTTCCAACCTTTAGTTGTATTATTCTTCATCTGTGCCCAAGTTCAAAATTCCACTTTTTCCATGAAGCCTCCCTTGATCATCTCAGACCACAGTGAACTCTCCCTCTTCCCATACTGATGGTCTTTATTACTCATGTCATTCTTTTATTCATGCAGCTAATATCTAATAAATACCTATGTGCTAGGCACTAGGTACCATGATGACTAAAAAAGAAATAAGCCTGTTTTTCAAGGTGCTTAGAGTCCTATAGAACTGAGCATGTACATGTTGTCATTGTAATTTCTCTCCATGCAGTGCCTGGTGTCCCCACCTGAATAGTGGGCACCTTGAGAATAAAATTCATGTGTAGGCTGGTTGGCATCCCAGTGATCAGCACAGCGCCTCGTTTGATACCAAGTGCTCAGCAAATGCTCATTGATAACACAGTCCTTGGTAACACCTGGAGTGACGGGGACTCAAGGAGGGGCAGCCTCGGCAATTTAGTATTGCCACTAACACTCATTTATCCAGAAAGCACTAATCGAACCCCTGCTGTATGCTGGCCACCTGGCTGTCACCCACTAGCCCAGAGCAGAGTCCCCCTCCAGCTCAGCAGCTCTCCTCACCTGGACTGGCTGGCCCTGTTCCACACAGTAACCAAGAGACGCTTCTGATCATCCTCCTCTTGGACAGGACTGCAAAGTCAATCAGACCATTGGAGTGTTAGTAAGGGCCGAGCTCTAGACCATGGCTGACTCATAGAGTCAGTCATAATTCCAAAAATGTGGAAGTAACATCAACAGCTGGTTAAATAAACTATATTACAAATAAATAAGAGATGAGTACCTCCATGCATAAAACAGTTTATATTATGTTGTTAAGCATAAAAAGGAGGTTACAACATGCTATTATAAAACAATTCCATTTTGGGGCCGGGCGTGGTGGCTCACACCTGTAATTCCAGCACTTTGGGAGGCCGAGGCGGGCAGATCATGGGGTCAGGAGATCAAGACCATCCTGGCTAACACAGTGAAACCCTGTCTCTACTAAAAATACAAAAAAATTAGCCGGGCGTGGTGGCGGGCGCCTGTAGCCCCAGCTACTCCAGAGGCTGAGGCAGAAGAACGGCGTAAACCCAGGAGGCGGAGCTTGCAGTGAGCCGAGATTGCGCCACTGCACTCCAGCCTGGTCCGTCTCAAAAAAAAAAAAAATTCCATTTTTGTAAACAGACAAACACAGACATACACACACATGCAAACATACACACCCACACAAATTAACAGGTCTGAAAAGAAATACAGTAGGGCATATCTGTGAGTAGAAAGGCAATAGGTGTTTTCTATTTTCTTCTTTTTACTCATCTATATTTTCTATTTTCCTATCATAACCAAAATTACTTTATGTAGTAAGAAAAACACCAAAATATTATTATTAATTTTCACTAATAGGAAAATACAAAATGTCCCTTACCTTCCCATTGGCCCCAGAGTTTAGAGATTGGGGAAAGAAATAATAATAGCTGGTACTCTGTGTTATGTTATACTGTCCCATTTATACCCCACAGCTCTCTGAGGTTGCTACTATTATTAGCCCCATTTTACAAATAAGGAAGCCAAGGCCCAGAGAGGTTAGAAAGTTGAAGTAAAAAGGGGGGCAGGGAGGTAAAACATCCTTCAGCTTGGAAAATTCCTTCAGCTAAAGGAGAAAGCTTGGTCCAAGGCACAGTGGGAAATTGCCTACACTTTTTAGGGGCTGCCAGACCCAGGCTGGGCATTTTAGTTATGAGAGCCAGCCAAGTGATACCTTATCACTATGGACCTCACGGCTGGGCCCGGTGCCAGGGATGCAAGGACACGAGTGAGTGAGAAAACAAAGACATCCTTTAGAAGGCACTGTTTTGTTGTGGGGTTTTTTTGTTTTTTTTTTTTTCATAGACCTAGTTCTAGATTTGGCAAACAGAGCTGTTTCCAGATAAACACTCCTTCCCTCTCCTCTCTAGGGCCCAGCGGCACCAGACTCTTACAAGAAGAAGTGCTCGTGGAAAGCTGGGTCTCTGCAGTCTGGAATAGTCTGCGTCTTCTGATGGTGTAGTCTGTTATCTTCAGGGATCAAAGAAATCTTGAATTGGAAAAAACGAAGCATGATTAGCGGATCTCATGGCCCACCTAAGCTCAGCAGCTGACTCTGCACATCTCCAAGTTGGAACAAGGAGCCCAGAGCAAGAGGCATTGGAAGCAGATGCCAGGACAGGGCCTCATGGTGGGTGGTACCAAAAAGGCAGCCACGGCTCAGCCAGAGCTGTGGTACAACTTTATCATCTCTGCTCCTCCCCCAAGCAGAATGGTTTCCCCAGAAGTGAAAGGCCTCCTCTCTTATAAGTTCCCAGCAGCTGCTGAATGTTCCCTTCACAAAGGTTCCAGGTCAGCCTCCTGCCAAGGCCCCAAATCCATGCTCTCACCCCAGGGCTGTTCTAGCCCTGCTCCTGATCAAGTCCTTGCCAGCAGGGGCCTCTGATCAGCCTGAAGCCTTCAGGAAGAATGCTGAGTGCCAGCACCTGGCACCCCAGCTGCCACACTTTAGGAAGTTCCTGGCCTTTGGCTCTCAGTGAAAGTAGAGCCCCACTCCTGCAAGGACCCTGTCTTTACAGCAAAAGCCAACCCAGAAGGATCTTCCAGCTCTCAGAGACACTCCCTCCACTCTACTGCCCAAATCTGGCCATCCTGCCCCTAGTTTGGGGGGAAAGTGGATGAAAACGGTGCTTTTCACAAGAAGGCTTGCGATCGCCTGTGGATTTCAGCCATCCACATACTCACTGTGCCCACCTATGTGGATGACCAAGATCTCCCTTCAGATTTTGGCTATTGCAGGAAGCGCCAGGGACCCAGCCGAGCTAAGGGAATGGGTCTGTTCCAGCACTGGGCCCAATAAATGCCTATTGACAAGATGAGTGAGATGGCAACTGCCTCCTCAAAGGTCACCAGCCCCACAGGTGTGCTGGGACCTTGGGACTGAGCCCAGTAACATGACCCCTCATTATCCCACTCCCCACCTCTGGCCCCACCACATACCTTTACATACGGATCACAGGCTCCAGGCTGTTTGCTGATCAGGCCTTTACCTTCTATAACTAAAAGAGAATTCAGACATTGGGGTGGATGAATGGAAACATACACACACACAGCGAGAAAGAGAGACACACATAGGAATATCCACCCACACAAATAAAGAGACCTGAAAAGAAAAGCATATCTGTGAGTAGCAGGGCTATGACCCCTACTACAAGGCCCTTAACCTGCATAACCACCAATGGCTATTAACCTGCTCCAGTCTAGGCCATTCCCATCATCTCCCACGCTCTGGCAGCACCCTCACCAATGCTGCCAATTCAACTCACCAAATGAATGGAGTATATTCAATTCCCTGAATCTTACAGCTGGAAGAGAACTACAGTTTATAGAATCCAACCCCTCATGTAATGGGGAAAATGAGGCTTCGGTGGGCACAAAGATAGTAAGAAACTTGCCCACAATCACAGAACAATGGGAATGACCGTTGGATTTGGAACCCATGTCTCTTGACTCCCGGCCCAGTGCTCTACCACACAAGACTGCCTTCTAGGAATGAAGGGGCCGCTGACCGTGTGCCATGAGCCATGCTGTGGCACTCACGGTGTGCCGTGAGCCTTGCCGTGGCTGGCAGACAGCACAGCACAGGCGTCACAAGCTGGGGCCTCAGGGGATGATGGACCCAGGCATGAATCTAGCTGCACTGCTTACTCACCATATAAGCTAGAGTGAGTTGCTTTGCCTGGGACAGAATTTGCCATTTTAATGGATTAGTGATAATAACATGCACTTCACATGGTAGTTGTGCCAATTAAATGAGGTAATGTGTCTGAAGCGCTCGGAGGAGTGCCTGGTAAATAAGTAATTGCTCAAAACATGTTTTCTAAAGAAAAATAATAATAAATAAAGGCAAGGGGAGAGGTGTGGGGTGGGTGCAAGTGTGGTCCCAACACTAAGCAGCACCATTTGCCTGAGGTCTATAGAAAGCAGACAATAGACCTGATAGAACCTGAGCCTCTGTTCTATCTCCTTTTACATCTGTTTTTTTGTTTGTTTTTGTTTTCTTTTCTTTTTGTTTTTGTTTTTGTTTTGAGATGGAGTTTCCCTCTTGTTGCCCAGGCTGGAGTGCGATGGCACCATCTTAGCTCACTGCAACCTCCACCTCCCGGGTTCAAATGATTCTCCTGCCTCAGCCTGCCGAGTAGCAGAGATTACAGGCATGTGCCACCACTCCTGGCTAATTTTGTATTTTTAGTAGACACAGGGTTTCTCCATGTTAGTCAGGCTGGTCTCAAACTCCTGACCTCAGGTGATCCACCCGCCTCAGCCTCCCAAAGTGCTGGGATTGTAGGCGTGAGCCACTGCACCCAGCCTTATGTCTGGTTTTCATTGAGCCCTAGGGTTCAGCTCAGACAGTGCTCCCAGTAGTCTGAGGTGCAAGGTCTGGGAAGCCAAAGGAAGGAGTGGGGACTGGCGGGAAGGGATGAAGGGCCTGAGACTGGGGTGAAGCCAAAGCAAACTGTGCAGGACAAATGGAGTGGTGGAGTCCAAGATGCATTTTGCAAAAACTGTTTGCACAGCCAGAGTCAGGCCCTGGCAGGCAGAGAACACCCCTCTACTGCTCCTTGGGAACTTCACTTTGAGCCCCCCATGGCCAGGACCAGAGGACCCAAGTGCCTACTAGTCTACTCTGCCCAGTATCCTAGTTACTGTTCCTGTGTGCATCCCTTCCCTCAAGGGCGTGGTTCTTGAGGGCAGGACCCAGGCCTGGTGACCTCCTGGGTCTGTCTGGCCAGCAGTGGCAATGAACCGGACCCGGTCCCTGCCCTCATTGCATTCTCAGTCTGACGGAGAGACCAGACACAGGTGGCACAGTGTAGTCAGGGCTGTGACAAAGACACAAAGCAGAAAGCTATAAACCCAGCCCAGACAGGTGGGTCGGGGGGATGATTCCTGGAGGGGGAAATAATAAGGCAAAATGAGCCTTCCTTCCTGAGTCTTCATGATGATGAAAGCAGGCATATTTCTTGCAAAATCAGAGCAGAGAGAGAGTTAGTTTTCAAAAGGAGTTAAAAAAAAAAAAAAAAAAAAAAGATAGGTTATTCCAGGCACAGTGAACAGCGGGTGCAAAGGCACAGAGGCAGGAGCAAGCAAGATGAATTCAAGGGAATGCATGTAACTGGATACAGCTGGCGGTGGAAAGTACCTTCAGCAGCAAGAGCCACGGAGGCTGGAGAGATAGGGCCTTCTGTGCTAAACAGAAGCGTCCTGGCAGTGGGGGCCATGAGAACAACTCATGTAACTATTTATGTGCTGGATGGAAGGATGGACACATGGACAGACAAACAGGTGGAGTATGAACTCTTCCTGTGCTGTGCTCCAGCCATGCTAGACAGCTCTTCAAATGCATCCTGCTCTCTCTGACCCCCAGGCATTTGCACTTGCTAGCCCTGTGCATGAAGTGCTAACCATACCCTCCCTGCTCCTCTCTGCCTGGCTCACGCCCATTCCTCCTTCAGGATACTGTGTGGACATCACCCCCTCCGCCAAGTCTTCCCTGACATCCCATCAACACCACCTGGACAGGGGTGGGTGCTTCTCCTTGGTGTTCCCAGCCCCTAGCACAGAGCTAATGCTCAGTCGCTATTTTTGGAATGTATGGTTTTCTTTGTTTTTATTTTTTTTTGAGAGGGAGTCTCGTACTGTCACCCAGGCTGGAGTGCAGTGGCATGATCTCGGTTCACTGCATCCTCCGCCTCCCAGGTTCTAGTAATTATCCTGCCTCAGCCTCGCAAGTAGCTGGGATTACAGGCATCTGCCACCACGCCCAGCTAATTTTTTTGTATTTTTAGTAGAGACGGGGTTTTACTATGTTGGCCACTACGTAGGCCTGGGCACAAACCCCTGACCTCGTGATCCACCCGCCTCGGCCTCCCAAAGTGCTGGGTTTACAGACGTGAGCCACCGAGCCCGGCCAGTTTTCTATTTTATGTAACAAAAACTTATACAGGATTGACTACAAGTTCGGCACTGTTCTAAGCACTTTACTAATAGTAACTCATTAATCTTTGTAGCAACCTGTAAGATACATACTATTACCACCACTACTTGACAGATGAGAAAACTGAGCTTGTTCAAGGCCACTCAGCAAGTAATCAGAGCCAGGGTTCAAATTATAGTGGTCTGGCTCCAAAGACTGTGATCTTAGCCATTATACTATGCTGCATGTCAACCAATGAATAAACGAATGAATGAGAAAAATAGAGAAAAGAAGAAAAGATGGAATTAAAGAAGGGAGGGAAGATAGGAAAACTCTTCTGTGACCCTGCTTCACTGGGGCCAAGAAGGAAGTTGAGATACCCAGGGGCAACTGTAGCCTGTCAGTGAGAAAGGTCTACCATGTGGACTCCAGACATATCCAAGGAAGAACCAGGGCTGCTCTGTAGAAAGAGCCCCAGGTGAATACTGGCTTTTATCAATAGACACATGGCAGGACACTATACAAGGATGAGAAAAGAAGCCTTGGCTCATGGTGCTACCATCCCCTGACCCCAGCCCCAGGCAGGAAGCTGAGTGGCCCGCCCCTTCCTTGGTGAACCTGCACAAAGCCGTACTCACTGTGAAGCAGCAGAACCCGGTCCTGGGCATCAATGGACAGCCTCAGCTGACCTAAGGAAATAGCAACAGAAACAACCTTGCCTCAGCTCCCTGGTGGGTATGGTGGAAAAAACTAGAGGAAAGGTGACAGGAATGCTGTTTTGTTCGTGTGAAGCCATTCAAAGACTCACACAGTCTCTGGCTGGAGGGGACCTCAGAGTTCAGCCCCCCCCACCACATGAGGTGTCCCTTTCGAATGCCTCCAGCAGTGGTTGTCTAGCCTTGCTTGTGCCCCTCTGGTGATGGGAAGCTCACTACTGTATGGGCAGCCAGGTGGATGCTGGGAGCTCTCACTGCTGGGCCATTGTCAAATGTTGGTAAAGGTGTAGGAAAACAAGTACTCTTATTCTCTGTTGGAGGGAGTGTAAATGGAGGGTAATTTCTGCCAAGATCTACTGAAATTTAAATGTGCATATTCTTCCACCTAAAAGTCTTCATTCCAGGTCACTATTGTAGGCAAACACAAACATGTGCACACAAAGGCTGGCACTACAGCATTGTTTAAGGAAAAACTGGAAATACCTGAAATGTTCGTCAATATAGAAATAGTGAAGTAAACCATCTATAGCTGTACATGGAATAGTATGAGCTGTTATAAAGAATGGAGGAGCTCCATATGACCTGGCAGGAGAATATTATTGAGAAAAGTTTTAGGTTTTTTCGTTTTGTTTTTGAGACAGGGTCTGGTTCTATCACTCAGGCTGGAGTGCAGTCATGTAGTCATAGCTCACTACAGCTTCGACCTCCTGGGCTCAAGCAATCCTCCTGCCTCAACCTCCCAAGCAGCTGAGACTACAGGCATGCACCACAGTGCCCAGCTATTTTTTAAATTAATTTTTTGTAGAGAAGGGCTCTTGCTGTCTTGTCCAGCTTGGTCTCAAACTCCTGGGCTCAAGCGATCCTCCCACCTCAGCCTTCCAAAGTTCTGGGATTACAGGCGTGAGCCACCACACCCCACAAAGACGAGTTTTTAAAGGAACACGCACATTTCAGAACAATACATAGGGTATGTATCTGGCAGGGGAGGGGGGTTTCTGAAAGGATGCCAAATTAAAAACAGTGATCCCTTCTAGAGAACAGACTAGGAATTGGAGGAGGGTAGTCAAGAGGAATTTCAGTCTATCCCCATTGTTGTTTTAATAATTGGAATATATCAATGAACTATAGCATTTCTATAATTAAAAAGAAAGGAAAGAGGAAACAAAGGAAGAAGGAAAGAGGCAGGAGAAAGGAGGGGAGGAGGAGAGAGAGCAGGGAGGAAGGGAGGAGAGCAGGGAGGGAGGAGACATGTAAATAAAACAGAAGGACGGGGCTGGAAGGCAGGGCAAGAATGAGTGGCCAGGTGAAGCTTATCCCCTGGCTTTTCCATTTTTGTTTAAAGTTTTTAAAAAAAGAAAAAACAGGACAAAACTTCAGGTCATCCTCACAGACACCCAATGGCCTCCAGCCAAGACAGAGAAGAGAGAGAGGGCCACACTCCTCTTCCTCAGTGAGAGACATCGAAAATGTTTCTCTCAGTCCAGTAGACGTTCCCTGGGACCTCAAAAAGCTGCTGAACTCAGTCCACCCCATGGACAGGCACTGGAGACATCAGAGAGCAGGGCAGGGCACATCTACCAGAAAGCCCAGGCATGGCTCCATCTATGACAACCCTGGCTAGCAGTGCCCTCCCCCTTTCCAGTCACCTGTAGCGATGGGGAGCTTGCTTCCTGTGGTGGGAGCCCTTTCCCCTTTGAAAGAGCTCTGATTATTCAATGCTGCATCTTATATGAAGCCGACAGTGGTTGCTCAGTAACTTTCATTGCCCGGATCTAGTTCTGCATTCTCTGGGCTCTTTCCTCTAGACCTGAACTCCAAAGTCCTTCCACAATCCCTCGCAGCACAGTGAGACATCCCCTCATCATCCCTCCCATCTGGCACCTCTGGACATGCCTCATGAAACTAGGCTGGCGGCTGGGGCTGTGCTTTGTTGCTGGTTAGAGGACAGGTTTGGAGAACCCTTCATGTCTCCTAACTCTGAATAAGTCCACCAATCACTGTGACCCAGACATCACTTGACCCTCATACTTCTGGTGTTTAAGCTTCAGTCCCAAGCAATTTAGGGTCCCGCAAACCCTGGTCCAGCCCTTCACCCATCAGAAATATCTGCTGTTCTCCTATCCAGGACCCAGATCTCAGAAGCCCAGGAATCCTCTTTCAGTTCCAGCCCTAACTGCCCTCTTCTTTCAGGACCACAGTGGCCATGGATGTGAGGTGGAGCTAATAATAGGGGTTATGGCACTCTCCAAGCTGTGATCAGATAACGCTGGTGGGTGAGGAGGACTCCTTGGATGAAAGGCGCCGGGAGAACTGATGGTATCATTATCTCGAAGTTTGAGCAATTACTTCACTGTGCCTCCCTAGAGTTGAGAAACCTATGAAAACTGTGCCCAATCTAGTGTGGGGTGGGAGAGAGGGAGGTTTGGAAACAGGCAAATGAAGCCAGTAGTCATGGGTTGAATTTCACCAACTCAAAGACACCTATGTTTAATATGAAACATTTGTTCTGAAACTACTACCTGTGCAAAGCCAGCTCTGGCACAAACATGCTTGGATCCCAAAGCCACAGGAGCCCTGTGCTCCACAACACCTATCACCTAACAAACAGTGGCCCTTTGCCCAGAAGTCAGGGTCAAGACATCTCTAGACACAAATGGTCACTAATTCCATTTAGCAAATATTTGCTGGGCATCTGCACGAGGCTGGGCAGGTGCCTGCCCTCACAGGGCTCACAGCCCAGTGGCTAGGACAGGGACTTGGGCAAGGCCAAGCAGGAAGCTGGAGCTGACGAAGGGCTAGGGACAAAGGCTGACTCGGGATTGAGACGAGTCTGCACCGTACTGCACAGCTCCCATTCCAGGTCCTGCCAGCCAGGGGCTTCTCAGGAAGGCCAGGGTGCCCTGTACCCTGTTACAGCAGAGAAACCAAACCCAGCAGACCAGACTCCAGGCTCCCCAGGCCAGGACACACCAGCCCCAGTTCACAAGATCCCTCCCTCGGCCATGCCTGTCCCCTCCTTCCCCTCATCAGGCTACTCCACCAAATGTCTGACACACAGGTCCCTGAAGTCATCTTGTCCAGTCTCCTCATTTTGTAGCCAGAACAGTCATGCCTGAGATGGAAGGTGATCTGCTCTGGGCCCAGAGAATCCAGGGCTGGAGACTAGAACTCCACCCCGACTCCAGCACTCTTTCCTGTGCTCAGTCTTCTGGAACACCCACAGCCCTCTAGCATGCACCTCCTCTACTGTGCCCGCTGGGTTTGCCAACACAACCTTCAGATCCAGGGGCAGAGAGAGCCATCAGGGACAGTACCAGGTGCCACAGCTTTTCTCAAGAAACCAAGAGGTTAGCTGGGCATAGTGGCACATCCTATAGTCCCAGCTGCTTGGGAGGCTGAGGTGGGAGGACCACTTGAATCCAGGAGGTTGAACCTGCAGTGAACCATGGTCACATCACTGCACTCCAGCCTGGACCTTGGGGAACAGCGTGAGACCTGTCTCAAAGAAAAAAAAAGAAAGTGAAAAAAAGAGAGGGCAGCCTCCTAGAAATGTCTCCAATCTAGAGAAAGAAACCTCCAGGTGAAGGGGAAGTTGGGCTTAATCCCTGGAGTCTTCAGCTCACCTAGGCACCAGCTAATTTGGCATCCTTTCAGAACTGCCCCCCACCCCACCACTCGCCTCCCTCCACAGATACACACCCTATGTATTGTTCTGAAATTTGCTTGTTCCCTTAAAAATTTGTCTTTGTGGGGTGTGGTGGCTCGTGCCTGTAATCCCAGCACTTTGGGAGGCTGAGGTGGGAGGATCGCTTGAGCCCAGGAGTTTGAGACCAAGCTGGACAACACAGCAAGAGCCCTTCTCTACAAAAAATTAATTTAAAAAATAGCTGGGCACTGTGGTGCATGCCTGTAGTCTCAGCTGCTTGGGAGGTTGAGGCAGGAGGATTGCTTGAGTCCTGGAGGTTGAAGCTGTAGTGAGCTATGATTGCACAACTGCATTCCAGCCTGGATGACAGAACCAGACCCTGTCTCAAAAAACAAAAACCTAAAACTTTTCTCAATAATATTCCCGCCCCTACACCTCTGGTTTTTTCAACACTCCCAGTTCCTCCCTAGACTCGGGGAGTGTTCGGGCTAAACGGCTTGAAGTCATCCTCATCAAGGTTGGGCAGGGCCCTTGGACAGGGCATGTTCCCTGTTCCAATGAGACCGCAGTTGGGCACCAACACTATGTGCAAAAGGTGGTGATGGATGCCCAGAGAGGCTGCAAGCATGTAGCAGGACCCAGAGCCAAAGGGAAAATAGACAGGGCCCCATATGGCAGGAAAAATACTGGACGGGAGTCAGCTTCAGAAAGCCTGGAAAAGGCAACAAACCCATATTCTGCTGGGCATAGGACTTGAAGAGCTCAGACTTACTGGGCACCATGGAAATGGATGTGGACACCAGCTAAAGAAATTCAATCTGGCAGATAACACTCAATAGAGGACCATAGGAAGATGAACTCTAACCCGCAGGCCACCATTTGAAAGAGACATACTCAGACAATAAAGGAAGTAGATGGGGACTGCCCACCTTTGCTAGACTCAGGGATCAGCTGGAATGTGTCCCAGGGAGAGCCCATGCCACCCTGAGATGTGCAGAGAATGTATCTATGATGGACTTGCCTGGTTAGCATGAAGCAGCAGGCATCCTAAAATCCAATTCACCCCAGAAGCCGCTGCCCATTTAAGAACTGTCACATGTTAAAAGCTACAGGAAGGGTGATCATATCCAGACGAACATACAAAGGCAGCTGGTTCTACATGGAGCCTAGCCAGCCACTAACATCCACAGATTTCCCCTCCATTTATGAGGACACGTCTGTACTCAAGTCTTGCTCACAGGAGAGAGGGAGCCCAGCCAGATGCCAGGCACGCCCTCTCTCTGTGGTCTTCAGCTGCCTCATCCACACCCCAGCCCTGATCCAGGCTCAGAAAGGGTTAAGCATGTGTTTACCAATTTCACTGCCTGCTTGATCTAAGGGAGAAATGGTAGGCTGCAGTGGCACTGGGAAACAGGCAGCCACACAGCTCTACAGACATAACCCAGGAGAATCTCCCATGGCTACTGTGTTAAAAGAGGGAGAACCTTGAGTTCCATTCAAAAAAGTGGCCCTGGTTTGTGAAGGTGAGGACATAGGACTCACAGTGCCGGGATAAAAATTTTGATGGGTCAGTTCAATCCCCTGGACTCTCTGCTTCCTGTGAAAGCTGATACTAATGTGGTTTCCCGAACTCTTTTTCCTTCCAGAAAAAGATTGCTCTGGCCAGCATAAGTCAGAAATTCTATTTTTCAGCATAAACTAATAAATTAGCATTCAGGTCTCTTGATAATTTAGATTCCCATGGATCACTCACAAGGGATTCTAGGTCCATCTGGGCAAGCTGGTAAAATAAAACTCCTGAATCTACTGCAGTTAGCATCTAATCTTGGCTAGCAGTCCTGTGGGGGCTCAGACCCAAACATCCTACAGGCTTCATGCACATCTCAACCCAGAGTTCAGGGCCATAGTGAACTAACAGGCTAGGCACACACATGGAGAGAACAAAGTCAGTGTTTCTTAGAGGTTTACTAGGTACTCAGCACTTTACTAAAAGCTTTTTATTTCCTTTATTCCTCATGATAACTCCATGAAATGGTTACTACTTTTTTCCCCAATTTACAGGCAAGGAAGCTGAAGATTATTAAGAGGTAAACAGGTTGGCTGGGCATGGTGGCTCACACCTGTAATCCCAACACTTTGGGAGGCTGAAGCAGGATGATCACTTGAGGCCAGGAGTTTGAGACCAGTCTGGGCAACATAGCAAGACTCTGTCTCTCCAAAAACTTTTTTTTTTAAATTAGCCAGACATGGTGGTGTGCACCTATAGTACCAGCTACTCAGGAGGCTGATGCGGGAGGATCACCGGAGCCCAGGTGGTTGAGGCTGCAGTGAGCCATGATCACACCACTGCACTCTAGCCTGGGCAACAGAGTGAGACCCCAGCTCAAAAAAAAAAAGAGCTAAAACAGGTTGTCCAAATCACACAGCCAGTAAGTAGCAGAGCTGGGGTTTGCATTTAGGCAGTCCAGGGCCCCCACTGTTAGCCTCTCTATACCTATGATGGGTTTAAAATTTGTCAACAAAGTCTTTGATACTCTTCCTTTCAAGAGGTGAAGCCTAGTTCCTCCCTTCAGACATGGGCTGGACTTAGTGACTTGCTTCTAACAAACAGAATGTGGTGGAAATTACAATGGATGACTTTCAACATTAGGATATTAAAGGCATTATGAGTTCCTTCTTTTTTTAACAGCTGTATTGGGATATAATTAACATATCATGCATTTCATCGATTTTATTTATTATTGAGATGGAGTCTCACTCTGTCACCCAGGCTGGAGTGCAATGATGTGATCTCAGCTCACTACAACCTCTGCCTCCCAGGTTCAAGTTATTCTCCTATCTCAGCCTCCCGAGTAGCTGGGATTACAGGCATGCGCCACCCACACCTGGCTAATTTTTTGTATTTTTAGTAGAGACAGAGTTTCACCATGTTGGCCAGGCTGCTCTCGAACTCCTGACCTTAGATGATCCACCCACCTCAGCCTCCCAAAGTGCTGGGATTGAGCCACTGCGCCCAGCCACACTTCACCAATTTAAAGCATGTAATTTTCTTTTAGTATATTCACAGGATTCTGTAATCAACCACCTCTAACTAATTTTAGAACATTTTAATCCTCTCCTAAAAGAAATCCCATACTCTTTCTCAGTCACATCCTATTCCCTTCTCCCCTCAGCCCCTGTCAACCACTAATCTGCTTTCTGTCTCTAAGGACTTGCCTATTCTGGATACTTATGTAAATAGAATCACACAACACATGGTCTTTTGTGATTGACTTCTTTCACTTAGCATAATGTTTTCAAGGTTCACCCATATTCAAGGTTCACCAAATACGTATCGGCATTTTATTCCTTTTGTGGCCAAATAATATTCCATTGTATGGATATACCACATTTTGTTTATCCACTCATCTGGTGATGGATATTTCAGGTTATTTCTACTTTTTCACTATTATGAATAATGCTGTTTTGAACACATGTGTACATATGTTTGTGTGATCATGTGTTTTCATTCTTCTTGGATTTATACCTAGGAGTAGAATTGCGGGGTCAAATGGTAACTCTACATTTAACTGTTTGAGGAACTGCCAAACTTTTCCAAAGTGGTTGCGCCATTTTACATTCTGGCTGGCAATGTCCAAGGGTCCCAATTTCCCCTCAACTTCTTCAATGCCTGTTATTGTCTCTTTTTTTTATTATAGTCATTCTAGTATAATTGTATCTCATTATGGTTTTAATTTGCATTTCCCTGATAACTAATGACATTGAGTATTTTTTCATGTGCTGTTAGCCATTTTTCTTTGGAAAAAATGTCTATTCAAATCCTTCACCCATTTTTGAACCGGGTTACTCATCTTTTTATGGAAGTTCTTTCTTGCTTTCACTTTTGTATCACTTGCCTAGAGGGAAGCCAGCTGCCACATAATAAGGAAGCTCAAGCAATCCTACGAACAGGTCCATGCAATGAGAAACAGAAGCCTCCTAATTACAGGTAGCAAGGAACTGAGGCCTCCTGCCAAGAGCCATGTGAATGAGCCCTCTTGGAAAGGGACTCTCCAGCCCCAGTAATGCCTGCTCGGGCAACTGCAGGTAGGCAGGCAGGCAGGGAGAAAGGAAGGAGGGATGGAGAGAGGGAGCGGGGAAGGAAGGGACGGAAGAGGCAGGGAGGGAGGAGAAAAGGACCGAGAGAGGCAGAAAGGGAGGAAAAAAACAAAAACCAACTCAAAAAGCTTAAAAAACATATATAGGGGACTTCCATTTCTGGGATGACAGATCCACTGAGGAAAACTAGAAATGCTAAACAAAGTATGTTAAAGCATCTTCTTAGATAAACGAGAGAGAGAGGAGCTACCAGGCAGGATCTAGGGGGATGGAGGACTGTAGAAGGAAGCCTAGTGTTTTTCTGGGCTAATTTTCTCCTGGAGTGTTTTCAAATTCCAGAGGGCTGATTGAGAGATCAAGAGGCTGAGTGAGTTTCTGCCTGCCTCTCAGAGCTACAGGAATAGGAACTAGGGACCAGGGCCCAACGAGAAGCAGGGTTCTTCTGAGCCCCACCTTTTGCGTAGGGACCCTGAAGGGTTGCTCCATAGGAACAGGATGAACTGTAATCAGACACAGCTCCTCCAGGGACTACAGCTCGACTTCAAGTACTCTCAGTCCTAACCCTGAATTAAGACTATCCCAGTGACCCTAAGCACCTGACAAACAAAGATTTTTTTGAAGGAAAGTATCATCCTAGGTCTGCATTGAGAAGAAAATAATAACTCTGTGCCTGTACTGTTTGTTTGTTTGTTTGTTTGTTTGTTTGTTTGTTTTGAGTCATGGTCTCACTCTGTCACCCAGGCTAGGGTACAGTGTCACAATCATAGCTCATTGTAGTCTTGACCTCCTAGGCTCAAGTGACCCTCCTGCCTCAGCCTCCCAAGTAGCTAGGACCACAGGTGCATGCCATCAGGCCCAACTAATTTTTTTTATTTTTTGTAGAGATGACGTCTCACTATGTTGCCCAGGCTGATCTCAAACTTCTGGGCTTGAGAGATCCTCCCGCCTCGGCCTCCCAAAGTGCTGGGATTACAAGCATGGGCCACTCACCACTCCCAGCCATGTGCCTGTTCTTTGTTATAAACACAGTACGTCTACAATGTAGATCCAGAAAGGTTGAAAGAAAAAGGATGGAAAAAGATATGTCAGGCAAATATTAACTGAAAGAAGTATGGGTAGCTATGTTAATATCAGGAAAAGTAGACTTTATCCCTACTAGAAATAAAGAAGACTTCACAACAATAATAGACTTCATAATAAAAATTTCAGCTCACCAGAAAGATAATAATTCTAAATCTGTATGTTGTTAATATAGCTTCAACATATGTAAAGGAAAAACTGACAGAACTGCAATGGGAAATAGACAATTTTATAATCGCAGTGGGAATTTGAATATATCTCTCTTAGTAACTGACAGAGAAAACAGGAAAAATCAACAAGGATACAGAATATTTGAACAATATAAAGAGCAAACTTGACCTAAACTTGACATACACAAACAACACTGCACCCAACTGCTGCAGAATCCTTTTCAAGTACACACAGAACATTTATAAAAACTTACTCTCTTTGGGAAGCCAAGCCAGGCAGATCACATGAAGTCAGGAGTTCGAGACCAGTGTGGCCAACATGGTAAAACACCACCTCTACTAAAAATACAAAAACTAGCCAGGCACAGTGGTGGGCACCTGTAATCCCAGCTACTGAGGAGGCTGAGCCAGGAGAATCACTTGAACCTGGGAAGGGAGGCTGCAGTGAGTTTACATTGTGCCACTGTACTCCAGCCTGGTGACAGAGTGAGAATCAGTCTCAAAACAACAACAAAAAAAAAAAAAAAAAAAAACTAATTCTATGCTGAGCCATCAAGTAAATCTTGATGAATTTAAAGAATTAAAAGGATGGAGGTTATATTCTCTGACTAAAATGCAAAGTAAATATAAAAATATTACCAGAAAATCCCCAATATTTAGAAATTTAGAAACATACTTCTAACTAACGCAAGGATTGAAAAAGAAATGACAATGAAAATTAGAAAATATTTTGAAGTAAATGATAAAGAAAAAACTACATTATCAACATAAGTCTTCTGAATACTAGAAATGTTCAATTTTTGACTCTGGTGAAAGTTACAAAGGTATTTCCTTTGTGATAAGTCACTGGATTGCACATTATTGGGGGGGACACTTTTCTGTCTGTCTGTATAACATTTCAAAAATTTTTAAATGTTTAAAAAGAACATACAAAGCCGAATGGGAAAAGAGGACAAAGGGCTATTTACAGGCCAGAAACTTTGAGGAATTTCTGAAAGCTCCCGAGCAGATGGACTCTGAATGACACAAAAGCCAACAAATACTGAGGAGTATGACCAGCAAATGATGAGCTCCTGAGAAACAGTTGGATAGGTTTCCCCAGCCATGCCAGGGAATCTCCCAGGCTCAGAGCAGCAGGAATGGAAACACGTGCTAGTCAGGGGCAGCTGGCAGGGACACGTTGAAGGCCTCCAGCTCAAGGCCTGACCGTGCACTGCCCAACACACCACGCAGCTGGCTGGCATCTGTTCCCAAGCTTCACTCTCACTACAGAAAATGAATTATTTATCTCCATGGCTTCTAAAGAGAGGCAGAGACAGGAGTGGAACGGGCCCCAGCTAACATTGTGCCAACACAACAAACATGAGGAAAAAAAAAAAAAATTTACAATGCCAAGCAAATCAATGACACTCCTAAGTCTACTCTGTCTCCAGAACCACATCTTCCCAACTTCCCTCTGGCAAATCAGGGACTCCAGGCAGTCCTCTAGAGCCTGCATTTATAGCTGCTCCCGACAGCTTTCATTTTGCAGGTTTACAGGGGGCTGGCATTTCTAAAGAGAGGTGCGTTGTGTCACCAAATGTCCACAGCCACCTGTGGACCTCAGAACATGTCCAGCTTGCCCATCATCTCCAGATCCAGATATCCTGTAGAAAAGGCAACCTATTCTCTCTCCTGACCACTCACCACATCCAGGTGACTAGAGATCCCAAGCAAGTTAAAAATTTGGTTCAGAGACCCCAGGTCTCTGATTCATCAGTCAAACTAATAAGTTGGTATCCCTTCAAGATGATATTTTAAAACTATTTATCCAACATTTTTGCGAACTTGGGTTTTTTATTTTCTATATAAAATATTATGCCTAAAATTCATATGGAAACTCAAGGGACCCAGGACAGCCAAAATGATCTTAAAAGAGAAGAAAAATATTGGAGGATTTACACAACCTGATTTCATAATTTACTACAAAGCAATAGTAATCAAGACAGTGTGATACTGGAATGATAACAGACAAATCAATGGAATAGAATTAAGAGCCTAGAAATAAGCCCATGGGTCTACGGGCAATTGATTTTCAATAAAGGTACCAAGATCATCCAACAGAGAAATGATGGTATTTTCAACAAATGGTACTGGGACAACTGGATAGCCACACAAAAGAATGAAGCTGAACTCTTACCTCATACCATACACAAAAATTAACTTAAAGTGGATCAAATACCTAAATATAAGAGTCAAAACTACAAAACTCTTAGAAGAAAACATACAGGTAAATCTCTTGGTAACTGACAGAACCTTAGATTTGGCAGTGAATTCTGAGATATAACACAAAGTACAAGTAACAGAAGAAAAAGTAAATTGAACTTCATCAAAATTAAAAATGTTTGGGGTTCTGGCTGGGCACAGTGGTTCATGCCTATAATCCCAGCACTTTGGGAGGCCAAGGCAGGAGATTGCTTGAATCCATGAGTTCAAGACTAGCCTGGGCAACATAGGGAGAACTCATCTCTACAAAAAGTTTTTTTACATAAGAAAATTTAGCCAGCTATGGTGGTGCAAGTCTATAGTACCAGCTACTCAGGAGGCTCAGGTGAGAGGATCGCTTGAGCACAGACGGTCAAAGCTGCATGGTCAAAGGGGAGCCATGATCGTGCCACTGCACTCCCGCCTGGGCAACAGAGCAAGACCCCATCCCAAAAAAAAAAGCTTGGGGTTCAATGAACACTATTAAGAAAGTGAAAAAACCCCACAGATTGAGAGAATATATTTGCAAATCATATATCTGTTAAGGAGCTTGCATCTAGAATATACAAAGAAATCTTACAACTCAATAATAACAAGACAAAGAGCCCAATTTTAAAATGAACAAAAGATCTGAATACATTCTTCTCCAAAGAAGATATATAAATAATGAGCACATGAAAAAGATGTTCAACATCATGGGTCATCAGGAAATGCAAATCGAAACTATAATGAACATCAATTCACACCCACTAGGATGGCTAGAATTAAAAAGTCAGATAATAAGAAGTGTTGGTGAGGATGTGGAAAAACCAAAACCCACATACACTGCTGATGGGAACGTAAAATGATACACACACATTGGAAAAGAGTTTGGCAGCTCCCTAAATAGTTAAACACAGAGTTACCATAGGACCCAGCAAATCTACTCCTAGGTATATACTGTGTGTATATGAAGAGAAATGAAAACATTTGTCCACACAAAAACTTGTTCACAAATGTTCATGGCAGTATTATTCACAATAGTCAAAAGGGAGAAACAACCAAAATATTCATCACCAGATGAATAAATTTTTAAAATGTGGTATATTGATACAATGAATACTATTCAGCCACAAAAATGGATGGAGTACTGATATCTGCTATAACATTATGCTAAGTGAAAGAAGTCAGTCACAAAAAAACATACGATTCCATTTATACGAAATGTCCAGAATAGGCAAATCTAGAGAGAGAAAGAATAGTGATTGCTTAGGGCTGGGGACAAGGGATGATGGTACAAGCTAAAGAGCATAATATCTCTTTTTGAGGGAATGAAAATGTTCTAAAATTGTGATAATAGTTACACAACTCTGTGAATATACTAAAAACCATTGAATTGTATGGTTTAAATGAGTGAATTGCATATATCTGAATTATATCTCAATAAAGCTATTACAAGAAAAACCAGCAAATATCCTAATCAAAAGAAAATACATAATCCTGGAGAAAAATATTATGTATACCTACAATGACTTCACATTACATCAGTTTTTACAATAAAGAAAAAAATCCCTCTAGAGTAGCTGGATCCTAGCTTCAACTTGCCTAGTCCCTTCTCCTGAAGTAAGGCCACCTCCTCAGAAGGCAGTGTCTTTCAATAATGTCACTTGAACATACCCCTTTTGGGGGACAAGGGGTTGTGTTCATGTGTACACACAAATATATATATATATATCTCATGCAATACTCTCCCCAAAGGGAATTCAGATCAAAACAGTTTTGTCTCTTTATATTTCCATAGATGATTACGCTCCCTTTACATGTCTGTGTTCAGGAAACTACTAGCTAAGCAACATCTTCACCTGGTTCTACCAAGGCAAAGCTCACTGTATAAGGCCAGGGGCTACCTACTATGCTAAGGAAAGGCCAGCGGACTGAAAAACTTAGCCAAAACCTTCACAGTAAAAGTGGTCCCCACTGGCTACAAAACTGACGCTGAATCCATAGCTTCCAAACCTGGATGACAGTCAGAACACTCTGCGGCTTCTTAAATGTTCATATTCTCAGGATCCACCCCAGACCTATTAAACCAGAGTCTCCGGAAGAAGATTCTAGGAATCTGTGTCTTTTTAACAGGCTCCCCACATGCTTCTGATATTTGGCCAGGTTTGGAAACCACTGATAAGAATCTTTGCTCATAAGCAGATCAGCAAAGATCATAGTGGATAAAGAAAATCAGCAGCCTGAAAGAGGGGCACCACGACAAATGGCACCCAGGGAAACACAACCAGTGCAGGAAACAGGAGAGAATTTCTCAAATACTCTCAAGAGAGATGTGAGAGGAGCCTGCACAAATAAGAGCAGGTGGCTTCCCACCCCACCCAGGTTCCTGGGCTCCTGCCTGCCTCCTGCACACTCAGGTCACAGCCACTTCTTCAAGCAGCAACCTTCCCTGATACCCATCGGACTCAGCCCTGAGGCCATGGCTGGGCAGGAAGATCCACTCCCTGCTGGGCCTGAATCCTCCCCAACTTCCCAGATCTGGCAGGGAGTTTAATCCAATAGAAGAACATGGACCAATGCAAGGAAATATTCACATCAGGCCACTAAGGAAAACATATGGGTTACAAAATTGTCCATACAAACTTGATCTCAATTGTATTGAAATTTGATGTCTAAATACACACACACACACACAGAGAAATAGGTATGGAAATAAGCATAGAAGGATATAAATCAGAAAGTTAACAGTGGTCTGTCTCCCTGGGAAGTCAGATTACAAGTGATTTTCACTTTCTTCTTTTAACTAAGTTTTCAGCAGTAAACACATGTTACCATGATAATAAGGAGGAAAAAAGCAAACATATTTTTACTTTTTAATCAGGACACAGCTAAGGTAAGAGGGCCTCACAGCTCCCTGACACCCTTTCCTGACCACTCCTAGCCCAGCCAACACAGATCATCCTGGAAACCACCCTTGTCTCATAGAGCCCTGCATCCCAATGGGGTTAGCAGGAATTGCCTCCTAGGCTGGGGCATTAAGTGAGATAATGCAGGTAAAACACTTGACATAAGGAATGGCAATGGTAAGTGCTCAACAAATGATGGCTAGTTAATTGCCCTTTATCGTCCACCAACTGGACCAGAGAATTCCTGCTGCCAGACGTCAGGCAATTTCAAGGGGCCAAGCCATTGCTCTTCCATCATTCCTTCTACCCCTAGGGAAAAAAAGCAGGTTGTGGAAAACCAAGTGTGTTGGGCAGGAGTAAGCCTGAAAGCAGAACAGCCAGGAACCCCAGGGAGGGACCAACTCCTTGGGCAGTCTGTCTTTGAAAGCTGAGCAATGTCCAGTTATGTTGCAATAACAGCCCCAACCTTTAGAAGGAAATTGTATGCAAGTTCAAACAAAAATGCGCTGGACGGGTCATCTCTTGAAGGCTTAAGCTCAGCTACCAACTCTGCCACTGGCTCATGGAAGACTTCTTAGTTTCAAGTCTTCACAGAGGAAAAATAACCCCTCTCCACAGGGAGTTGCAGGACCAGTGAGGAAATGAAGGGCTATCCTCTAGGGTAGGGTTGCTACCTTTACTATGGCTATCAGGAAGGACAGGTTTGTCCAGGCCTTTGGGCAGCTGCCACCCAGCTGTTATTTGGGGAAACTCAGTCTGCTACCTAGGGGCTTGGGAGTGAGGCCTGCTGTTCATTTCTTTCCACCTCAAACCCTGAGGCAGCCCTGGGACCCTCCTAAGGGATTGTTCTGTCTTGGAGGAGAGAATTCTCCCATCTCTACTGTGGCTCAGATACCCAACAAAGTCAGATTGCAGCCTCCAAGGTGAGCCTGCAAGGCAGCAGAGCCAAAGGATCCAGCACCTGTCCGCTCCCTGAGCCAAAGGAAAGTGGGTGAATGAGATCTCCTGTTGCTATAACAAGACCTTGATTTAACCTGAGCTGCTTGCTAATGAGAAACTCAGTGGTGACAACCTGGGTCTCTGAAAGATTAACTAGAGTGTGATTATTCCAGCCAAGTGAGGCAGAACCAACTGCAGTTGGCACCCATGGTCGGACAGCAGGTGGTGTCCAGCAGCTTGCCTGGACTGAGCCTGTGCCCTGAGCCCCTCCTGGGCAGTCACAGGAGAAAGGGGCCAGAGAAGGTGACCCCAGATAGAAAGAGCACCTGCTCCCAGCCTCGCCTGTCACCACGAGGGGCTGCATTTCCGGGCGCTGGGAACAGGGTGAGGCAGCCCCTGCCGCCGGCCCCAGCGGGCACTTACCAAAGGTGGTGAGGTAGAAGGACAAGTCCGGGTGGGCACGCCGGCTCCCGAGGGAGACGCGGTGCAGGGAGCGCTCCATGGCGTCCCACTGCGACTCGGACAGGAGTGCCTGAAACCCAAGGCGGCTGTGTTGCTCCCCAGTAACCGAGGCAGCAGGCTCACCGCCCCCTGCGCCGGAGTCTCCAGCGCGGGAGGAGCGCGAGCGGGAGGCAGGGCTGCCCCGCGCGTTGGAACGGCCCGGGCGCGCCCGGCCCTGATTGGCCCGCGCGGGTTTGAATGGGGAGAGTTCCACCTGCCAGAGCAGCGCAGGGCCGGGGTGGGAGAGGCGGCGCCGCGGACCCGCGCTGAGCAGAGAGGGCAGCCACCCCAGGAGCCGGCAGGACCGTGCGGCCACCCCGGGGCTCCCGGCCCCAGCACCGCGCTCCCAGTTTGAAGGGCCAGTCCCACGAGAAGCCCCAGTCCGGGGTGCCCACTCTACTCTGGGCAGGCTTGGCCTCCTGGTCCAGCTCTCCTAGACCAGCAATTAGTCGGGTTTATAACCTGCTTTGAAGCTCACACCTATAATCATTAGATCCAAGCAAAGGCAAAGGAGCACCCGATGGTCCAGGGCAATGAGGTTTGGAGAAGTGTTCTCTGCGCTTGGACAAGTTGCCCCCCACCAGGCTGCATCCTCTTCCCAAACCCTGCGTCCTGGATCACTCTCTTGAGCCTCCTCTTGAACAAGTGCTGCCTGACACAGGTCCAGATGGGAGCAGCTTGCTCCAACCAACCTGATGGCCCCCCATCCCACAGCCTGATGCCACCGGACAGCAGGACAGGCCTACAGCCTCTGAGAAAGAGGAAGGCACAGGAAACAGAGGGGATGGGTGAATCCCCCAGCCTGCTGCAGTAAGGCAGAGTTGGAAGGTCAACCCCTGTGCTGCTTTGTCGGCAAACATTTACAGGACACCTCCGGATAGCAGTTTCACACCAAGACATCTGCTCTGCAAATCTCTGACTGTTGCCACTGTGGGAAGGAAAGCTGTTAGTCTCGTAAATCTAAAAATGGGAAGTGTTGGTATTTGTCCCTGTTCCCCAGACTTCATCGCCAAGTGGATATTTGTGGTTCAGTGATCCACTCAAAAACAAGATGGGGAGATGCAAGAGAGAAAGTGGAGAGAAGAGTTATGTGTTGAGTACCAGATGCCAGAGGCTGAGCTGGGCAATTTACACATATCATCTCAGTTAATCTTCACAGTATGTCTAATAAGTATTAGCCCCAATTTACCAGGAAGAAATCTGAACCTCAGGCAGAGAAGACAGGTGACATGCCCAAGGTTTGTAGAGCTAGGAATAGGCACAGCTGAAATTTGAACCCAGGCCTGTCTGCCCTAAACACCATTGTCCTATTCTTCCTTGGCCTCCACATCTGCCCCATGGCCAACAGCAGGTGCAGAGAGCAAACGCCACAGGGTCAGGTGGCCACCAGTGAGGAACAGAAACTGGAGAAGGAGCCCTGAATCAGCAAACTGGTGATAAGTCACATAAATGCCATAAGATTGTTTGAATCCTGGCACTTCGTGAAGTCCTACCCTGCTCTTTACTGTACCCCCCACCCCGCTCTCCCCCTCCAACCCCGGTTACACACACACACAGTGAACACTGCCTTTAACAAGAGCAGGTCCACTCTCCTAACCTCAAGCCAATGACAGATGGACTTACCTGCACCCTGGACTTGGGCATGCCTGATCCTCTTCCTGGCTGGAGAAGTTTGAGTTCACTCATCTCTTCTGGGTAGAGTGATATCAGGGCTCAGTCACTCCATCCAACCAGGGAATATGGGCAACCTCAGGCTCAAGCTACAGGATGTAGACAGGACACTGAGCACAGAGACGTGGCAGACCTGCAGGAGCAAGATGGGAGCATGAGTTTGGCCTGAAGATGCCCCATGGAAGGGGTATTTACTCCCAGGAGGAACTAGAAAGCATGGTGTTCAGGAAACAGAGCAAAGCAAGGCCCACAGGGAAAGGAAAGGTGATGTGCCCAAGATGACAGTCACTTCTTCACAACTTTGCCAGGGACCACTGTAGAGCCTCCTCCCAAAGGGGAGACTACATTGGACTCGGGAGGCTGTGAGCAACCTGCAGGTGCAACACTCAGGAGGGTGAGATCCAGAAAGAGAACTGGGCAGAGGTGGGCTGTCTGAATGTGACCTAGGAGAGAAAAGACCGAGGCCCATACTGGGCACTTACACCTGGTAATGGGAACAAAGATCCCACTGCTTTGTAGGTCCCCTCCTGATTCCTGCCCCACTCAGCAGCTAACCTATTCAGTTGGAAGACTGCAAGGCCAGCCTGATCCTGAGCTGGCCCCTCTGGTGATATCACCTTCACCACCACCAGTAAGGCTCCTTTACTTAGTAGCATGCTGGAAGCTTCCTTTTCCTAAAAGGACAGGTCGATTACCCTTTCCTCAAGAGATGGAGGAGAGAGGTGAGTGGGAGTTTGGGCAGGGCACTTCAGGAGATACTGGCGCTATTAACCCACACTGCTGTCCACAAGCAACATCCAGAAAAGCTCATGGTCATGGCCCTGCTTTCCCCAAGAAGGCAGGAGAGTTTGACCAAGCCTGGCTTTCTCACATGTTCTGAGCATTCTAGCACCCCCTGGGGCTCTTCCACCTCACACATGTCCACACACGCTCCACACATACATCATCATACCACACACAACAATAATACACTCTGTGCACATAAATACACATACCTTAACATATCCCATGTACACACACAGTCACATCATATGCACATATACACATACATAAACACACTACATACAAACCTCACATGCATATACAAACACACCCCACACATTATATATGCATCCTATGCATATATAAGCACACACATCACACAGACGCATGCACACAAAACACATACACTACATATATACCATATTCATATACACAGATTGATTTGAAGCACTTAATAAAGTATCAAGCAATGATTTTAGGCTTCTTTTTTTTTTTTTTTTTGAGATGCAGTCTCGCTTTGTTGCCCAGGCTGGAGTGCAGTGGCACGATCTCGGCTCACTGCAAGCTCCACCTCCCAGGCTCACGCCATTCTCCTGCCTCAACCTCCCAAGTAGCTGGGACTACAGGTGCCTGCCACCACGCCCAGCTAATTTTTTGTATTTTTAGTAGAGACAGGGTTTCTCTGTGTCAGCCAGGATGATCTCGATCTCCTGTAATCCCAACACTTTGGGAGGCCAAGGCGGGCGGATTTTAGGCATTTTTTTAAAGACTGACTATATCTGGAAGAATAAGGAATACTTGAGTTTTGAAAGGAAGGGACTAAATGGATTTATTTGGGTGCATTTTCATAATAACTCTCAAAGAATCTTAGTAACTTTAAGATATCATCTAGCCCAATAATAACCAAGAAAACTTAGAAAAATAATAATAAAGGGAACTTGGACTACCAGATGTTAAATGGTGTTAAATAATATAAAACTAGAAAATAAAACTAGAAAGAAAAGACAGATCAATGGAATAGAGTAGAAAGTTCAAGGGGATAATTTATTTATTTATTTATTTTTATTTATTTTTTTTTTTGAGACGGAGTCTCGCTCTGTCGCCCAGGCTGGAGTGCAGTGGCCAGATCTCAGCTCACTGCAAGCTCCGCCTCCCGGGTTCACGCCATTCTCCGGCCTCAGCCTCCGGAGTAGCTGGGACTACAGGCGCCCGCCACCTCGCCCGGCTAGTTTTTTGTATTTCTTAATAGAGACGGGGTTTCACCGTGTTAGCCAGGATGGTTTCGATCTCCTGACCTCGTGATCCGCCCGTCTCGGCCTCCCAAAGTGCTGGGATTACAGGCTTGAGCCACCGCGCCCGGCCCAAGGGGATAATTTATTTAGAAAATAATAAAGATTTAAAGTGTTTTAACTAAAAATTCATTTTAAAAAGTCAGAAGAGGAATAAGCTAATTCAGAAGAAAAAAAAATTTTTTTTGAGATAGTGTCTCGCTCTGTCACCTAGGCTGGAGTGCAGTGGCGCAATCTCGGCTCACTGCAAGCTCCACCTCCCAGGTTCATGCCATTCTCCTGCCTCAGCCTCCCGAGTAGCTGGGACTACAGGCACCCGCTAACACGTCCCGCTAATTTTTTGTATTTTTAGTAGAGATGGGGTTTCACCTGTTAGCCAGGATGGTCTCAATCTTCTGACCTTGTGATTCGCCCGTCTTGGCCTCCCAAAGTGCTGGGAATACAGGTGTGAGCCACTGAGCCCGGCCAGAAGAAAATTTGAAAAGGAAATAAAGTTAAAGAGGTAGCAGTGAGCTGAGATCGCGCCAGTGCACTCCAGCTTGGGTGACAAGAGTGAAACTCCATCTCAAAAAAAAAAAAAAGAATTTAAAATGTTTATAAAATATATGGCAAATATGTACAAAGAAATCTTATAAGTCAAGTAGAAAAAGACAGATGTACCAAAGAACATGAATAAGCATTGTACAAGAAAGGAAACACAATTGATTAATGCATAAAAAGAAAACTACAAATAAACAGCTTTAGGAAAGAGAAAGAAAGCCAAGATACAAAGATATTTTAAATTATAAGAGAAAAGCATTGCAAACTGGTTGTATAAATTTGCAAATTTTACAATTAGTAATATGCAAAATTTGAACCATCTTTGCATTTCTGAGATCAATGCCAACTTGATCATGCATATACTGTGGGATTTGGTTTGCTAATATTTTATTAGTATTTTTACATCTATAGTTATCAGTCAAATTGGTCTATGTTGGGATTTCTACCTTTGACCTTTTGTCTATAGTTTCCTGTTTCTAACCTTATTTGGTTTTTGTCTTTGTCTAGTTTCCTACCTAGCGCTGACAACCCTTCATTTTTTTCCTAGGTTCTGAAATAGCCAAAATTGCATTGGCATCATCTGTTTCTTGAAGGTCTTATAGAATTTGCCTCGAAAACTACCTGGGTTTTCTAGTAACCAAGGAAATAAAAAAGAAAAAAAATCTGGTCACATCATTTGCTTTCAGAAAGTTCAAGCATTTGTATGTATATACGAAGCAACAAAGATGCAGAGTTGTTAACTGAATCAGGTTGCTAAGCTAGTAAATAAACAGTGGGGAAACAAAAAGCCAGCTCCCAGCAAGAGAACCATTATAGAATACCATCTCTCCCAGCAGTCCTCCTGCTCAGAGTGGTGAGGCGGCAGTCTAGCAGGACTGAGACTTCTGTGGCTACTGACACATTAAAGTTCAATTCAACAAGTGTTTGCTAAGCACCTATGGAGCTGAGCCTTGTAACTGGGCACTGGGGACACGTATAGCAGTGAACAAGATGGAGTTTATAGTCAAGTGGGAGATTGGGTGAGCATTACAATAGAGGAAACACAGCAACCTCCGGAAGCACAGAATAACATTTCACTTAATCTGGGGAGCTAGGCAGACCAAGATGATAAAGGAGATCGGGGAAGACTGTCCAAAGAAAGTCACCTGCAGGATGAGTTAGCCAAGTATAGGAGAGGAAGGAAGGGTTACAGGCAGAAAGAACAAAACATTTAAAGGCCAGAAAGTGAGAGGGGATGTACGTTTGAGGAACTGAACAATGGGAAATGTGGTAGGGAACTTAGAATGTGAGGGAATCAGTAATATGCAAAAAGGCAAACAGGGCCAAATCATACAGGGCCTCAGCCAGGCGTGATGACTCATGCCCGTAATCCCAGCACTTTGGGAGGTTGAGGCGGGTGGATCACCTGAGTTCAGGAGTTCGAGACCAGCCTGGCCAACATGGTGAAACCCCATCTCTACTAAAAATACAAAATTAGCCAGTGTGGTGGTGCATGCCTGCAATCCCAGCTAATCGGGAGGCTGAGGCAGGAGAATGGCTTGAATCCAGGAGAAGGAGGTTGCAGTGAGCCGAGGTCGCCACATTGCACTCCAGCCTGGAAGACAAAAGTGCAACTCTGTCTCAAAAAAAAAAAAAAAAAAAATCATACTGGGCTTCATATTTTATTATAAGGAGCCTGGGCTTTATTTTAAGAGCATACAGGCCAGGCGCGGTGGCTCAAGCCTGTAATCCCAGCACTTTGGGAGGCCGAGACGGGTGGATCACGAGGTCAGGAGATCGAGACCATCCTGGCGAACACAGTGAAACCCCGTCTCTACTAAAAATACAAAAAAACTAGCCGGGCGAGGTGGTGGGCGCCTGTAGTCCCAGCTACTTGGGAGGCTGAGGCAGGAGAATGGCGGGAACCCGGGAGGCAGAGCTTGCAGTGAGCTGAGATCCAGCCACTGCACTCCAGCCTGGGCGACAGAGCGAGACTCCGTCTCAAAAAAAAAAAAAAAAAAAAAAAAAAAAGAGCATACAGCAGTTGTCAAAGATTTTAAGCAAGATCTCAACAGCCTTTAATTCACATTTTAGAAAGATTGCTCTGGCTAGAATATGAAAAAAAAAAATGAATTGGTTAGGGGTGGGGGCATTTGCATGACATGAGGGTTGGAAGCAAAAATTGCTCTTAGAAGTCTTTTCTAGTCATCCAGGTAAAAGATGACAATGACCAAACTAGTGAAATGGCAGTAGGGATGGAAAGAAATAGAATCAATAGGCCATGGTGATTGAGTAGAAGATGGAATGCAAGGAATTCTGGCTTGAGAAATTGTTTAGAAGTGCCCTTTACAGAGATGAAGAACATGGGAGGCAGGGCTGAACTGAGGGGAGAATGGATGAGTTCAACTGTGAGCCTGCTAAGGTTGAGTGACCCACGTGCTGCCCAAGTGAAGATGTCAAGTGAAGAGTTGAACACAATGGACTGAAGCTCAGCAAAAAATACTTAGGCTAGAAATATAGATTTAGGAATTCCCTGTGAGGCCATAGGCATGCATAAGACAGCCCACAGGGAATGTTTAATGTGAGAAAGCTCAAGACAGAACCAAGAATCGTACCAACTGAAAAAACAGGCAGAGGAAGAAAGGCCAGAAAGGGGAAGGAAAAGTCAAGGGATGTATTAAGAAGGAAATAACAGTCAACAGTGTCAAATATTGTTAAGAGGTCCAGTAGGTTAATAACTAAGAAGTGTCCATTAGATTTAGCAACAAGACAGTCCCTGCTGACCTTTCATCCCGAAATAAAATGCTGGGGGGCAACGACTTCACATGAATGAAAAGGTACCACATTTACTCTAAAAGGAAAAACACCCTGGGCTCAAAGCCAGACCATATTCTTGGGGCGGGTTTTTTTTCATGTCCTAAATTTAACCAGCTGGAATGCTTTATTAAGTGGTATTTTATTCACCCTTGAAATGAAGGATTTGCCTTTTAAAAGTGTCTCTGCAAGTCATCTTCAAGGTAGAACAACATAGTATCTTTGGGTTAATTGTTCTCTACAGGAACAGATGCTGGTTGCTGTAAATATCACTGAGGAACTTTAATTTGCCCCAGATGTAAAAGCCTCTAGTGACCTAAATACACAAACAGGGACTGAAGAGAACCAAGTAAAAGATTCAAGATTTCAAGTGTAAGCTGAGAGATACTGCTTCAAAGTGGAAAAGACCAAACCTTCACCACCAAAGGAATGTGAACTAGTAAGTTAAGTCCAAAGATAAAAGCTAAAGACTTGATAAGAGCCAGAAAAGCAGAGTGCCCCGTCTCTGCTAGAATGACTCAGCGCCCTTGCAGTTAGGCTGGAAGCCCTTTCAGCCTCTTCAAGAGCTGCTTTTCCTGGCCTGATAATGAGAACTTGGCCTGGCATAATCCTACATTCCAGAGGCCCTCAGTTTTTCAAAATTAAAAAACAATATAGACTTCTGCTTCTAGCCAAGATGGAATAACAGGAACTGGATTTTCCCTTCACCTGAAACAACTAAAAGACTGGACAAAATACATGAAACAATGGTTTTTAAGATATCGTACATGAGGCAACGAAGGACAGTGATCCCTGAGAAATAGAAAACAGACAAGCTGCGCCCTGTGATCAGCCCAGCTTATTCCCAGGACAGACTTTCCAAGAGGGAGAGGGAACTCAGGCCAACTCCAAATCCCTGAACTGAGAAGTTCAGGAGGCCAAGGCAGCTAGAGTTCCAAGGCAGAGTACCAGAGGGGAGGCAGTCACACAAAGAGAGAGCCCCAGAGGTCTCCAGAGGGTCCCCACTCACATCTTCAGCTAAGTGCTTACGAGCTCAGGAGTTTGAGGAAAGTATCCCAAGGCTGGGGAAAGAACCACCAAAGAATTACAGGGAACAATTTTTAAAGCTCACACAGGGCCAGGAATAGTTCTTAAGCTCATCAACCGAGTGGGAAGACCTTCTAATTCCTTAGAAGGTGTTAGATAGAATACTCAGAAAGGTCTTGCCTCAGCTGTGGAGAATAATCAGCCCTAGATTAAATGCTGCACTTGTCCATCTAAAAAAACAAACAAACAAACAAACGAAAAAAACTTAAAATCAAGACCCAAAAGGATCAAACTGTTTTTGATTTTGTTTTTGTTTTTGTTTTTTTGAGACTGTCTCACTCCGTTGCCCAGACTGGAGTGCAGTAGCATGATCTCAGCTCACTGCAACCTCCACCTGCCAGGTTCAAGCGATTCTTATGCCTCAGCCTCCCAAGTAGCTGGGATTACAGGCATATGCCACCACACCTGGCTAAGTTTTATATTTTTAGTAGAGATGGGGTTTCACCATGTTAGCCACGTTGGTCTCAAACTCCTGACCTCAAGTGATCCACCCACCTCAGCCTCCCAAAGTGCTGGGATTACAGGCATGCACCGCACCCAGCCAGGATCAAACTGTTTCTAAGTAACTTATCTGCATCCCAGAACAAGCTCAAGAATACTTGTAAGAATATAAAAATATCTAGAACCCAAAAAGGTAAAATTTGTAACATCTGGTATCTAATAAAAAGTGAACAGATATGGCAAAGAGCAGAAAAAATATGACCCATAATAAAGAGAAAATCAATAGACACCAACTCAGAAATGACATGTTAAGTAGGCCAGGTGTGGTGGCTCACACCTGTAATCCTAGCACATTGAGAGGCTGAGGCAGAAGGATGGCTTGAGGCCAGGAATCTGAGACTAGCCTGAGCAACTTAGACCACATCTCTACAAAAACTTTTAAAATTAGCTGGGCATGATGGCACATGCCTGTGGTCCTAGCTACATGAGAGGATGGCTTGAACTCAGGAGTTCAAGGTTGCAGTGAGCTATAATCACAGCCTGGGTGACAGAGCAAGACCCTGTTTAAAAATAAAAATAAAAAAAGAATATGTTAAGTAAAGACATGGAAGATATATATATTTATTATATTTTATAATCATTATATAATGAGTATATTATATATATTATATTATAATAAATATATTTATATATGTAAATTTATATATATATAAAAGACCCAACTGAACAACTAGAGATGAAAAATATAATGCCTGAGATAAAAAACACAAAAGGTGAGATTAATAGTGGGTTAGACACTGCACAAAAAGAGATCAGTGAACTCAAAGACACAGCAGTAGAAACCACCCAAAATTAAACACAAAGAAGACCAAAATAAATGAATAAATGGATCATCAGTGAGCTGTGGGACAACTTTAAGCAGCCTAATAGATACCTATTATTAACTGGAATAGATATGTATAATAACTGGAATCCCAGAAGAAAGTAGGGGACAGAAAATACATTTAAAGAAATAGTGGGCCAGGCGCGGTGGCTCACACCTGTAATCCCAGCACTTTGGGAGGTTGAGGCAGGTGGAACACGAAGTCAGCAGATCGAGACCATCCTGGCTAACACAGTGAAACCCCATCTCTACTAAAAATACAAAAAAATTAGCCAGGCGAGGTGGTGGGTGCCTGTAGTCCCAGCTACTCGGGAGGCTGAGGCAGGAGAATGGCGTGAGCCCAGGAGGCGGAGCTTGCAGTGAGCCGAGATCACACCACTGCACTCCAGCCTGGGTGACAAAGTGAGACTCCGTCTCAAAAAAAAAAAAAAAAATAGTGGTTGGGCTTTTTCCAAGTTTGATGAAAACTATAAACCCCAAAAATCCAAAGTCAATGAACTCTAAGCAGAAGAAACATGAAGAAACCTAAAAGTACATCATTATCAAATTGCTTAAAACTAGCGAAAAAGATAAAATCTTAAAAGCAGCCAGAAAAAAAAAAAAACTACACATTACACGCAGAGGAGCAAAAATAAGAATGACATCAGACTTCTCATCAGAAACTATGTGCCAGAAGACAGGGAAGCAATATCTTTAATGTATTGAAAGAAAAAAACAGGCTGAGTGCAGTGGCTCATGCCTATAAACCCAGCACGTTGGGAGGCCGAGGCGAGTGCATGGTTTGAGGATGACTTGAGGCCAGCCTGGGTATATAAATAATAGCAAGACCCATCTCTACAAAAAAAATTTAAAAAGTAACCAGATATGGTGGGGCATGCCTGTAGTCCTAGCTGCTTGGGAGGCTGAGGTGGGAGGATTGATTGAGCCCAGGAATTTGAGGCTGCAGTGAGCTATGATCACACTATTGCACTCCAGCGTGGGCAAGAGAGGAAGAAGAAGGAGAAGGAGGAGGAGGAGGAGAAGGAGGAGAAGGAGGAGAAGGAGGAGAAGGAGGAGGAGAAGGAGGAGAAGGAGGAGGAGAAGAAGAAGGAGGAGGAGAAGGAGGAGGAGGAGGAGAAGGAGGAGGAGGAGGAGGAGAAGAAGGAGGAGGAGGAGGAGAAGAAGAAGAAGAAGAAGAAGAAGAAGAAGAAGAAGAAGAAGAAGAAGACAGAATTCTTTACCCAGCAAAAAATATCTTCCAAAAATGAAGGCAAAATAAAGATTTTTCTCAGACTTACAAAAGCTGACTGAATTCATCATCTGCAAACATGCACTACAAGAAATGTTAAAGTCTTTCAAGTTGCGGGGAAATGGTACCATATGGAAGTCTGGATCTACACAAAGGAATAAAGAGAACACTGGAAATGCTAACTACATAGGTATATATAAAAGAGTTTTTCTTATTATTTAAATCCGTTTAAAAGAACAATATAACTAGGATAGGAACCATTGACTTAAAAAAAAAAAAAAAAAAAACCCAAAGCTCCCTGCATCCCGTAATAAACTGCATATGTTGCCTTCTGATGAGATAATTGCAAGAAGCAAACTCCAGGGAAGCTATTAGCAAGTTAGCAATAGCAGTCATGTGGGAATATGGATTCTACTTATGGAAGAAAATAATATAGATATGTGTAGTCTAAAATGCAACAACCACAGTTGAGATCAGCTGGATCGCGCTCAGGTTTGAACGTAAGGCTTATGTAGAGTAAAGTCTGTTTCTGGATCCATGTACCGTGATGGTGAAGTGCCCCTCCAATGGACATAGCCGACCATACTGTAAAGAAACAGGGGCAGAGGTCATGGCATCCAGGGATCCCAAACGTTCTCCAGGGAAATCTGATTGGAAACTAGAGGACATATCTAAGTTAGTTGTACTGGAGCTGGAACTTAGAGAAGTGGCATGTATTCCCTTTGCTTTCAGATTCTTTCCAATCTCTCAAGGACCCCTTTTTTCTTTTCTACTTTTTTTTTTTTTTTTTTTTTGAGACGGAGTCTCGCACTGTCACCCAGGCTGGAGTGCAATGGTGCGATCTCAGCTCACTGCAATCTCCGCCTCCCAGGTTCAAGCAATTCTTCTGCCTCAGCCTCCTGAGTAGCTGGGATTACAGGTGCATACCACCATGCCCGGCTAATTTTTGTATTTTTAGTAGAGACAGCATTTCACCATATTGGCCAGGCTGATCTCAAACTCCTGACCCCGTGATCCGCCTGCCTCAGCCTCCCAAAGTGCTGGGATTACAGGCATGAGCCACCGCCTCCGGCCTGGGGACCCCTTTTTTTGCCCTCGCCACACTGCTGAAACTTCATTCACTCAGCAGTCACCATTGTCTTCTTCCTTATATGCAGACCACTTGCCTATTCACAGTCCTCACCCCCTTGCCTGAATTTTCCTGCTGCTTCTCTGACAACTCCTCTATTTTCTGACTCTGCTTACCTTCTTGTGTGTTCCTGGCTGTGGCCTTTAGTCCTCTTCCCTCCTCAATATTATTTCCCTCTGAGAGCTCATGCACGCCTATTGCTACGCTCACCTGTTCTAATGACTCCCAGATGTCTCTCCATTCCCAGGTCCCAGCACCACCTCTGCCTTGACACACCAGCCACCAGTCTCCTTTCCCTCTGCCTCCACCCTTCTCTCTGCTCACCTAGACTGTAGTGCTCATTGTCTGCTTCCATATATTTCTACCCAACTAGACTGTCAGCAGCTCCAATGCAGTGACTGACATGCATTTTCTTAGTCTACTGCCCAACCTGGGGCCTGGCACACACTTTAAAAAGCAAAATCTGGCCAGGCACAGTGACTCACACCTGTAATCCCAACACTTTGGGAGGCCATGGCGGGTGGATCATGAGGTCAGGAGATCGAGACCATCCTGGCTAATACGGTGAAACCCCGTCTCTACTAAAAATACAAAAAAAAATTAGCCAGCATGGTGGCATGTGCCTGTAGTCCCAGCTACTTAGGAGGCTGAGGCAGGAAAATCAATTGAACCCAGGAGGGGGAGGTTGCGGTGAGCTGAGATCGCAGCACTGCATTCCAGCCTGGGCAACAGAACAAGACTCTGTCTCAAAAAAGTAAAAATAAATAAAATAAAAATACACAAAAATAAAAAGCAAAATCTGGCCAGGCATGGTGGCTCATGCCTGTAATTCCAGCAGTTTGGGAGGCCAAGGCAGGCAGATCACCTGAGGTTAGGAGTTCGAGACCAGCCTGGCCAAATGGTGAAACCCCATCTCTACTAAAAATACCAAAAAATTAGCCAAGAGTGGGGGTGGGCGCCTATAGTCCCAGCTATTCAGGAGGCTGAGGCCAGAAGAATCACTTGAACCCAGGAGGCAGAGGTTGCGGTAAGCCAAGATTGAGCCACTGCACTCCAGCCTGGGCAACACAGTGAGACTCTGCCTCAAAAAATAAAATTAAATTAAATATAAATAAATAAAAAGCAAAATCTGGCTTGAGAATTTGGTTCTAAAATCAGTGTATAAGACATAAATCATGAATAACCACAGTTATCCTTAAATAATCCCTATGTCAACCATAAAATACACATGGTTGACATAAAATGAGGAACAGCAACTTGACCTTCCCTATCTCACACTCCCTCTGGGACGTATTTTCAGAGTGGTAGAGCTGGAACAGCTCCCATTAGTTGTAGTACATCTTCTTTGTCACTCCCTCCCACTTGGGCTTTTGTTTTAACCCCACATATTGATTGAATTTTCATAAGTAAAATGTATATATAACCACAACTTCATTGTAAAGGTTTGATTAATGATCTCTATCTTTCCTTAAATTGGTTCTTCCTCCTGACTTCACATTTCCAATAATACAGCACCTCACTCCTCCCTTTCCCTTACTCTTCCTTTCTGGTTTCCAGGTTCTGGTTCATTCTTCCTTTGCATAGTATCCCTTTGTCTCCATTCTTATTGACATCTACATAATTCAGACCTGATCACCTCCCATCTTGATTTCTATGATAGCCTCCTAACTGATCTTGCTGGTCTCTCTCCAATTCACGTTTCACTCTGCCATTAGATTAGCATTTTCTAAGGCATTGATTTAGTGCTATCATTCTCTGATTCAAAAGCCATCAATGTCTCCCCATTGGCTATCAGTCGAGGCCCTGCACAATCTAGTCACAAGCTGTCTTCAGTACCACTCCTACTCTTCTGAGATAGGAACACTATGCTCCTTGCCCGCTCCCCAAATTTTTCCCACCTATGTCACTTCCCTCTACTTCAAACACCACCTCCACAAACATCTTCACTTGCCAAAACCCAACCCAGCCTTAAATGGTAATATCCAAAGTGACCTCTCCTTCTTTTCATCACTGTAGTTCTTTCTTTGTACCACTTATCTCACACTGCTGGATTATAAGTACACTGAAGAAAGAAGACACATTATATATTTTTTTCATTTATTCCCTCATTCAACATATATTATTAAGCACTTACAGTGTGCCAGGCGCTCAGTGAGGTGCTGGATATTTATACAGTGAAGACAGAGAGAGCTCTGCCACTTGCAGAAGTCAGTCTGGCAGCAGAGGGTGGCAACAGACAAGCTGTGAACCCTAATAGTGGCTATAAGAGAAAAAGTGAAAGAGGGGAACCTCATCTTGACAGTGGTCAGAAAAAGCTTATTCCCAAATGAGTCATATGTAAGCTGAGACCTAAAGAATGAGTAGAAAATAGGCAGAAGGGGGAAGAAGAAGTCAAAGAAAAAGTACCAAAAAAAAGTCAGAAGGTAAGAGAGGACATGGTTCGTTAGAAGAACCTAAAGGAAAAATCTTGGCTGGAGCACATAGAACAAGGTGAGAGTGAGCAGCAATGGGGCTGGTGGGAGATAAGCCAGGTCATAGCCCTGCCTTGTGAGGCTTGTAAAACAAGTGAAAGAGGTTAGGCTTGATCCTAAGGGGAAAGGAGAGTTTTAAGGAAAGATGTATCATGATATTCACATGGTGGAAAGATGGAAGAATGGATGGTCGGGGTAAAGATCAGGGGTTAGGCTTGGCGCGGTAGCTCATCCCTATAATCCCAGTACTTTGGGAGGTTGAGGTGGGAGGATGGCTTGAGCCCAGGAGTTTGAGATCAGCCTGGGCAACATGGTAAAACTCCATCTCTACAAAAAATAGCTGGGCATGGTGACACCCACATGTAATCCCAGCTACTTGTGAGGCTGAGATGGGAGAATAGCTTGCACTCAGGAGGTCGAGGCTGCAGTGAGCCGTAATTGCGCCACTGCACTCCAACCTGGCAGCCTGGGCAACAGAGCTGTCTCAACAAAAAACAAAACAAAAAAAAAGACTAGGGGTTAATGCAGTAACCCAGATGCAAGAAGACAGAGACCTGGACTAGGGTAATAGCAGAAAAAGCAGAGAGAAGTGGATAGATTTGGATGCTGCACCTAATATGACTTGGTGATTAACCAAATTCAGATGGGCCATAAAAAGAAAAGGTCAAAGATGATCACACAAGCTTGACCAGTGCTTTGTACATAGTAGGTGCTCAATAAATATTTGAGGAATGAATTTATAGCAAATAAATGAATGAGCAAATAAAACAACGAATGAGAGGCAGAGAATAATTTAAAAAAACGATTTTTGAAGAGGATTCCATCCAAGGCAAAGCCATCCCAATAAGTAATACAGACCCCCCCAAAATTTTATATATATATCTCTCTCTCTCAGAATTTACTGGTTTACACCCTCCCTGTATTTTTCTTTCTTTCTTTTTTTTTTTTTTTTTTTTTTTTTTTTTTTTGAGACAGAGTCTTGCTCTGTTGCCCAGGCTGGAGTGCAATGGTGCAATCTTGGCTCACTGCAACCTCCACCTCCCAGGTTCAAACAATTCTTCTGCCTCAGCCTCCCGAGTAGCTGGGACTACAGGTGCGTGACACCACTCCCAGCTAATTTTTTTGTATTTTTAGGAGAGACGGAGTTTCACTGTATTAGCCAGGATGGTCTGGATCTCCTGACCTCGTGATCTGCCTGCCTCAGCCTTCCAAAGTGCTGGGATTACAGGCGTAAGCCACCATGCCCGGCCCCTCCCTGTATTTTTTAACAGATGAAATCTGGCCAAGGTAAGCTTAGGGGATACAAAGAATTATAAGTGCCTCGGATCACTTTTGGTATTTCTGCCCTTCCAAATACTGCCTTCCTGAGTCTCTGCCCAACTGATGATCTGTCAGGATCATCAATAGCTCCTAACTTCCCAAACTCCTAGGCCTTTTGGACATGTGCCACCTTTTTGCCACACTCTTGGAATGATCCTTTCAATGATCACCGAAATTGTTCAGAGATGGATTCATTCCTCAAGCATTGATCAAGGGCTTCCTACATGCCAGGGCTATCACCTGGGGTTGTAACCATGAAAATGATAGGTACCGACCCTTCTCTCAAGGAACTACCAGTACCCCGGAGCATTTAAATTTACATGTGTAAATTTATACATGTAAATGGTGGAATGTGTTTTTCTTCATTTACTCACTAAGACGTTTCTTTGGTTGTGGAGACACTGGCCTCAGAAGTGACCAGACGCCGGCAGTTATTTGAAAGGTGTCAAGGAAAGCATGTCACTTTCATAATGTAGTATCACCACCTAGTGGTTCCAGAAAACGTTACCAATTGATCCAGAAAAATTTTCTTACAAAGCTATATTCCTGGAAATGACTCTCCACCATTTCTCCAGAACTTTTCCTTTCTCTATCAAGATAATCTAGGGGATGATTCTCTAATATGTATTAGGTACCCAATATCTGTTAAATAAATGCACATATACCAGGACAAATTAATTTCATACCCTGGTACCTTATGTCAATGGAAAGAGAAAATTTAGAAATTCCTTCCCAGATTCCTCTGGACTTCTAACCATTTCTATCTAAGAAGGACCTTCTAATAATTTCTATCTAAGGCCAGAAGTATTGCTGTCCTTAATTTATCAAGCAATTCCTTTAGGTGTATTTGAATAAACTGATTTTTTAAGTGTCACTGTATCATGGATGAAACCCTCACTCCCTCCCACCAAACCCAAGGGGCTTTCTATAATTCAAAAACATTTTGGGCACGGTGGGTCACACCTGTAATCCCGGCGTTTTGGGAGCTCAATGTGAGCAGATTACTTGAGGCCAGGAGTTTAAGGCCGACCTGCCCAACGTGGAGAAACCCTGTCTCCGCTAAAAATACAAAAATTAGCCAGGCTTGGTTGCACATGCCTGTAAACCCAGCTACTCAGGAGGCTGAGGCGTGAGAATCACTTGAACCCAGGCGGCAGAGGTTGCAGTGAGCAGAGACTGCGCCACCACACTCCAGCCTGGGCAACAAGGGGAGATTCTGTCTCAAAACATACAAAAACAAAATCAATGAAGAACAGCATATGTCACCCCAGAGGTCGGGACGAATACCAAAACAAAGTTCAGCTGGCTCTGAGAGTATGGGCCTAGAATGTCTGAAGATGCTTTCATTGACTCTTGCTTCTACACAGATGTCAAACTGGGCCAGGTGTCACTAGGAAGTGTGCTTAGAAAATTATGGGCCAGGCGCGGTGGCTCAAGCCTGTAATCCCAGCACTGTGGGAGGCCGAGACGGGCAGATTACGAGGTCAGGAGATGGAGACCATCCTGGCTAACATGGTGAAACCCCGTCTCTACTAAAAAATACAAAAAACTAGCCGGGCGAGGTGGCGGGCGCCTGTAGTCCCAGCTACTCGGGAGGCTGAGGCAGGAGAATGGCGTAGACCCGGGAGGCGGAGCTTGCAGTGAGCTGAGATCTGGCCACTGCACTCCAGCCTGGGCGACAGAGGGAGACTCTGTCTCAAAAAAAAAAAAAAAAAGAAAAAGAAAAGAAAAGAAAATTATGGTAACTCAGGCCGGGCGCAGTGGCTCACACCTGTAATCCCAGCACTTTGGGAGGCGGAGGTGGGCGGATCACCTGAGGTCAGAGTTCGAGACCAGCCTGACCAACATGGAGAAACCCCATCTCTACTAAAAATACAAAAATTAGCCGGGCATGGTGGTGGGCACCTGTAATTCCCAGCTACTCGGGAGGCTCAGGCAGGAGAATCACTTGAACCCACGAGGCGGAGGTTTCAGTGAGCCAAGATGGCGCCATTGAACTCCAGCCTGGGCAACAAGAGCAAAACTCTGTCTCAAAAAAAAAAAAAGAAAAGAAAATTATGGTAACCCAAAGCAAGTGGCCTGTCTCTAGCAGGGATCACAAAGTAGCAAAGAACAAAAGAAACTAAGGACTAGTTTCTTGGGAATATAAGCCTCTTTGAACCATATTCCAACAGGTTAAATCTTAAATCCTCTTGTTGGTTTAAATAAGTGAATCTCCAAGCAATCCTGGCTATTAATGAAGCCTTACTTCTGCTTCCTTAGGCCCAGATGGTGGGAAAATGGCAGTTAGCAGCAGTTACCTGGCTCCTCCTCTCTCAGAACATTGGGAGGCTCAAACAAGGGGTTCGTGAGTGCTCCTCTCCTTCTGTCAATTCTTTTCTACATGGCCTTGTCCTTCCTTTCAGTCTAAGGGTATCCCAGTCTCAGTTGTACATCAAAGAGAAGGAGTCAAAGAGGTGTCAGGATACAGTGGATGAGGACAGGTTCTAAGCCCAGGCCCCTTTACTTGCTTGCCTTTGACTTTTGGCCTCTCCAGCAGGGCCACTAGGTCTGTTGTGAAGGTTGTGGACCAACTCTAGGGGTGCTGCTCATATTACAACCATCTTAGATTTGTATAGTCATTGAGTTACTTTTCAACAGATGATAGTAAAGTGTTTTAAAGGGTGTCTTTTTCTAATTCACTCAAAGGTCCCAAATGGGCTCTCATCAGCCCTGTATTCTGAGCCTAATTTATCAACTGGATACAGTCCACATCTATCTATATAGTTGGCCAGAGAACCAACTGAAATAGTGAGTGTAAAGCCCCTTGAAAACTAACATGGTTTGGAGATTATATTTCCCAGGGTTCTGTTTGTAATCGTCTAAATTTGAGGGATCGCTATGTGAAAGGTAAAACAAGTTTCAGTCTGCAAGTGTTTTATCTCCCTTTGAAAACAGACACAACAGAAAACCAAACACCGCATGTTCTCACTCATAGGTGGGAACTGAACAATGAGATCACTTGGACTCGGGAAGGGGAACATCACACACCGGGGCCTATCATGGGGAGGGGGGAGGGGGGAGGGATTGCATTGGGAGTTATACCTGATGTAAATGACGAGTTGATGGGTGCTGACGAGTTGATGGGTACAGCACACCAACATGGCACAAGTATACATATGTAACAAACCTGCACGTTATGCACATGTACCCTATAACTTAAAGTATAATAATAATAAATAAATTTTAAAAATAAAAATAAAAAATAAAAAAATAAAAAATTTAAAAAAATTAAAAAAAAAAAAAAAGAAATTTAGTTGATTATAAGTAGTAAGGGAACTTTTAAGAGGTAATCAGGCCATGGGGACTCTCATGAGGCCTTTGGCAGATGACAGCATTTTGATCTTGGAATTCTGAGTTTCCAGAACTATGAGAAAATAAATGTCTGTCTTTATATATTTAAAAAAAAAAAAAAGAAAAGAAAACAGACACAAAAGTCAGCATTCAGATAGTGCATATCTTCTCAAAATCCACCAGGATTCAAAAAGTAACTGTGTACTCATCAACAGGACTTAAAAGAATGTTCCAATTTCTGAGAGTTGCTTCACCAATAAAGTAGTTGAATTAGTTATAAAATAGTTATAAATTCTCTTCTCTGCCTGAGTCTTTAGATAAAATGAGCAAATGGAAGGCAAACCCTGCCTTGTCCTCATCTCCACCACTGACCATTAGAAATTGGGTTTGCTCCAGTGGACAGGTCTGAGGGTAGGCTAATAAGAAGTGAAGAAAATTGTAGGCTGGGCACGGTGGCTCACGCCTATAATCCCAGTACTTTGGGAGGCCAAGGCAAGCAAATCACCTGAGGTCAGGAGTTCGAGACCAGACTGGCCAGCATGGCGAAACCCCGTCTTTACTAAAAATTAGCCAGGGCACGGTGGCGAGCACCCTGTAATCCCAGCTACTCGGGAGGCTGAGACAGATAGGAGAATCACTTGAACCCAGGAGGTGGAGGTTGCTGTGAGCCAAGATAGTGCCACTACACTCAAGTCTAGGCAACAGAGCGAGACTCCGCCTCAAAAAAAAAAAAAACAAAAAAAAGAAAGAAAGAAAATTGTAAATTTTTAAAACCCAGCCCACATAAGTCATTCTGCAATGTAACGCACATTCAAGAAATAATTATTTTCAGGGAAATAGCCCACATAACACCTTGTTGATTCCTCTCCCTATGAAGATTCAGCTAAGTATAGCTCAGTCTACTAACACGAATGATGTCATATACTTTTGATTTGGCTTGGAAAAGAGGAGGCCTGAGCAGGCAGCAGATTTAGCTTTCTAATTTGGCCTGTTTTGAGACAATGTTTTCAAGGAGTTGAACATTTAATCTGCCTTTCCTGTAAGAACTGTACTCAGGGGAACCGAATAATTGATGAGTGAGAAGTTTCACTTTAGAAAAAGATCTCAGGATTGTCTTGGCTATGCGGGCTCTTCTTTGGTTCCATATGAAATTTAAAGTAGTTTTTTCTAATTCTGTGAAGAGAGTCAATGGTAGCTAATGGGGATAGCATTGAGTCTATAAATTACTTTGGGCAGTATGGCCATTTTCATGATATTGATTCTTCCTATCCATGAGCATGGAATGTTTTTCTACTTGTTTGGGTCACTCTCAGGCCCAAGCCAGAATTCCACTTTCAGTGTGACACTGAGGACCTCCAAGGTCTGCTCTCCAGTAAAACTAGTGAGAATTGTTTAAAAAACAAAAGAAAACAAAACAAAAACAAACAAACAAACATTTAAAGACTCTGGAAATGGCCCTAAGGACATACCACAAAAGAAGAAATATTTGTTCAAGAAAAATCTACAAAAACTCAGAATTTCAAGAATCTGAGGTATGTGAACCAAGATCCATGCCCACTCTGTCCTCCCACCCTCAATTCAGTGAGGCAAAAACTATACTTCAGGCTGCTTCAGCCTGGAACACAGAGCTGCCTCTCCCCTCAGCTATCTTCCCAAGAGGGACAGGATGTCAGCATTTCTCATCCTTCGCCACTACTTGTTGCTGTAGGCAAAGTTCCAGGTGAGTACAACTGATATAAATCCAACCTCCACTTGTGGAAATAGGCTCTACCTTGGGCATGGTACCGTTGAAAATACTAGGACTCAGAGTTTGCCCCAGCTCATGGGCAGAGTTCCACGCTGAGAGGCAAGCCAAGGAGACCTGTGACTGCTGCCTCTCCCATCTACCAAGCACTTAGAATCTAATATGGGGTGTCACTCAGGAATAAGCACATCACTGTTCCCATGCCCACCACCAGGAATTTGGCTCAGAGATTTCCTCAGATACAGATATAAGTCATAGAACAGAGAAATTTGGGAAACTCTTAAGTATATGGAAATTAAACAACGCAGTCTTACACAACCAATGGATTTTTAAAAAATCAAAAGAGAAAATACTTTGAGGTGAATGAAAATGAAGATATATCAAAACTTACAGGATACAGCTAAAACAGTACATAGAGGGATATTTATAGCTGTAAATGACCATATTACAAAAGAAGAAAAGACCTCAAATCAGCAATCTTATACCACCATAAGACTTTGGAAAAGAAGAGCAAATTATACCTAAAGCAAGCAGAAGGAAGGTAATAAAGATTAGAGTGAAAATTAATAAAATCAATAATTTTTTAAAAAACAGAAAACCAATGAAAACAAAACTGGTTCTTTGAAAAGATAAACAAAATTGACAAACTACCTAACTGACCAAGAAAAAAAGAAAGATGACTCACATTACTAGAACCAGATATAAAAGAGGGGATATTACTACCAACCTTTAAAGGATTAAAAGAAATACTACAAGTAGGCTGGGCACAGTGACTCACGCCTGCAATCTCAGCACTTTCTAGGCCAAGGCGGGTGGATCACCTGAGGTCAGGAGCTCGAGGCCAGCCTGGCCAACTTGGTAAAATCCTGGCTCTACTAAAAATACAAAAATCAGCCGGGCATGGTGGCAGGCGCCTTCCAGCTACTCGGAAGGCTAAGGCAGGAGAATCACTTGAACTAGGGAGGTGGAGGTTGCAGTGAACCAAGATCATGCCATTGCACTGCAGCCTGGGCAACAAAAGCAAAACTCTGTCTGAAAAAAAAAAGAAACGAAAAGAAAAAGAAATACTACAAGTAAATATATGCTAATAAATTCAACAAGTTAGATGAAATGGACAAATTCCTAGAAACATGCAAACTACAGAAACTGATTCAAGAAGAAATAGGACCAGGTGTGATGGCTCACGCCCGTAATCCAGTACTTTGGGAGGCTAAGGCAGGTAGATCATCTGAGCTCAGGAGTTCAAGACCAGCCTGGGCAATATGAAACCCTGTCTCTACCAAAAATTAGCCAGGTATGGTGTGGCTCATGCCTGTAGTCCCAGCTACTCAGGAGGCTGAGGTAGGAGGATCACTTTAGCCTGGGAGGTGAAAGTTGCAGTGAGCCAGGATTGTGCCACTGCAGTCCAGCCTGGGTGACAGAGTGAGACCCCGTCTCAAGAAAAAAAAAAAGAACAACAACAACAACAACAAGAACAAGAAACAGGCAATCTGAATAGGGTTATATCAGTAAAGAGTTGAACAAATAATCAAAAAAACTACCCACAAAGAAAAGCCCAGTCCCAGATTGCCTTACTGGTAACTTCTACCAAACATTTAAAGAATTAATACAAGGCCGGGCACAGTGGCTCATGCCTGTAATCCCAAAACTCTGGGAGGCCAAGGCAGGCAGTCACTTAAGGAGTTCAAGACTGGCCTGGCCAACATGGAGAAACCCCATCTCTACTAAAAATGTAAAAATAAGCCAGGCATGCTGGTGGGCACCTGTAATCCCAGCTACTCAGGAGGCTGAGGCAGAAGAATCACTTGAACCCAGGAGGCAGAGGTTGCAGTGAGCTGAGACCACACCATTGCACTCCAGCTTGGGCAACAGAGCAAGACTCTGTTTCAAAAAAGAAAAGAAAAGAAATAATAATACTATCACTCCTCACAAACTCTTCCAAAAAAACTGAAGAGAAAGAAACACTTCTCAACTCCTTCTACGAGGTCCTCATACCAAAACCAAAGACATCACAAGAAGACTACAATATCTCTTATGACATGGATGCAAAAAAAATCCTAGCAAACTGAATCTAACAACATATAAAAATAACTAGACAACATGATCAAGTAGGATTTATCCCAGGAACACAGATTGGCTTACATTCAAAATTCAATTAATGTAATACACCATCTCAATAGAAGAAAAACCAAAAATACATGATCATCACAATAGATGCAGAAAAAGCATTTACAAAATCCTATGCCTTTTCATGATTAAAACAAACACACACAAAAACAAAAAAACACACAAGCACTCAACAAACTAGGCAAAAAAAGGGAACTCAAGGCTGGGTATACCATAGCTCACACCTATAATCCCAACAGTCTGGGAGGCTGAGACAGGAGGATCACTTCAGCCCAGGACTTTGGCAACACCGCAAGACCTTGTCTCTACCAAAAATAAAAATTAAAAAATTAGCCCGGCATGGTGGTGCACCTGTGGTCCTAGCTGAGGTGGGAGGATCACCTCAGCCCAGGAGGTCGAGGTTGCAAGCAATCAGCTATAATTGTGCCACTGTACTGCAGCCTGGGCAACAGAGTGAGACCCTGTCTCAGAGAGAGAGAGAGAGAGAGAGAGAGAGAGAGAGAGTAGTGCCAGGCGTGGTGGCTCACACTTGTAATCCCAACACTTTGGGAGGTCAAGGCACCTGGGCAACGAAGTGAGACCCCATCTCTACAAAAAATACAACAAAGTAGCCAGGCATGGTGGCACACACCTGTAGTCCCAGCTACTCAGGAGGCTGAGCTGGGAGGATGACTTGAGCCCTGGGAGTTCAAGGCTGCAGTGAGCCATGATGGTGCCACTGCACTCCTGCCTAGGCAACACAGTCTGTAAAAGAAAGAAAAGAAAAGAAAAGAAAAGAAAAAAGAAGAAAAGAGGGAATGCAATATAATAAAGGGCTTCTATGAAAAACTCAAAATGAACATCATACTTAATGGTGAAAGACTGAATGCTTTGCCCTAAGATCAAAAATAAAACAAGGATGTCTAATCTCTTCATTTCCATTCAACATTGTACTAGAGGTTCTAACCAGGACAATTAAGCAAGAAAAAGAAATTAGAAGCATGAAGATTAAAAGGAAAGAAACAAAAACATCTCTATATGCAGATGATATAATCTTGTATATAGAAAATCCTAAGAAGAGCTTCCAGATAGCCGAACACATGAAGATTCCTGAAGGGTGGCTCGCCCAGGGAAAGCATGGAAGCCCCTTTCCCCATACCTCGACCTACACATCTCTTCATCCGTATCCTTTGTAGTATAATAAACCAGCAATTGGGCAGGTGCAGTATTAGCTCCTGCTAGATGAAAGGAATGATAAGCCAAAAACGAGTTGGGCTGCATGTCAGAAGGCATCTTTCCCTACTTTGCCTGCAGGAGCATCACATTAGAAAAACACACTTCATTCATGAAGTGGAAGCCTCAGGACCATGTGACCACCCTAAAGTCACCTTGACATGTTAGGGATGAATTTGGAAGAGGACAATGATGGGGTTTAGGACATGCAACCCCAAAATATGGCACCTTGCCGTTTGAAAACACAGCAGAACCAGGAAGGTCACTCTCATCATTCCCTCCTCTCCCCAAAACAAGTTTCTCATTTTGAGAGGGACCCTCCCTATACCCAAAGGAAAAGAATATCCTTAGCTCTGAAGACACAAGGGACACAAAGAAGAATCTGCACAAACAGGCCTTGCTAAGTTCCCCCAGTTTATTACCATTAGATCATACTCTTTTGTCCTCCAATCACATTTCTCCACAACTGTCTACTCTTCATCAAACAGCATAAAAATACCCAGGTTTCCCTGTTTCTTTGTCTTCAATAGGGAGGCTCCCGTGTCATGTAAAACTTATATGAAATAAATGTGTATGTTTTTCTCTTGCTAATCTGTCCTTTGCTATAGATGTCTCCTAGCAATAAGAGAGAAAAGAAATCTTTCCTCTGTCCCCAACAACACTATCAATAAAGGCAAAACACTCCAAAAAAGAGAAAGAAGATAATAAGAAATCCAATAAAAAACTACCAAAACTAAATAACAAGGTAAGTAATGTTGTGGGATACACGATCAACATGCAAAAATCAGGCAAAGATTATTATTGGCCGCTAAGACCAGAGAAGAGACGCCCAGACATTATGGGCCTCCTGATGGAAGAATACAATGCCATCTATGAAATTTTCTTGCCAAAAAAACAAAAAATTCGTGAAGCAGTTCAAGCCTCTGGATCTAACAGTTTGCAGGAAATAAAGAGAATAAAGAAATGTGTTAAACACCACCATGAGGATACAACTGGCAAAATCAAGAATGTAGGAATCTACAGACCAAACAACCCAGTTTCTTCAGCAAATAAATTGCAAGGAAAGAAAAAGGAAAAAGGAGAAAGTGGGACCTATAGATTAAAGGATTTTAGGGGCCAGGTGGCTCCCACCTGTAATCCCAGCACTTTGGGAGGCCAAGATGGGAGGATCACTGGAGCCCAGGAGTTTGAGACTAGCCTGGGCAACATGGCAAGACCCCATCTCTACAAATAATTTTTTAAAAAATTAGCCAGGTGTGGTGGCGCATGGCTGTGGTCCCAACAATATGAGGCAGGAGGATCACCTTAGCCCAGGAGGTCAAGGCTTCAGTGAGCGGTGATTGTGCCACTGCACCCCAGCCTGGGTAACAGAGTGAGACCCTGTGTCAAAAAGAAAAAAAAAAAAAAGAAAGAAATTTTTGAGCATATCAACTAAATACAATTTATGGACCTTATATGGATTCTAGTTTGATGGTATCAACTGTGAAAAGAAATTAATAATAGAGGGAAATTTGAATTTGCCTGGATATTTGATATTAAACAGCTATGATTAATTTTTGTAGTTATTTTTAACACTTTTCTTTTAGAAGTGTATGCTGAAATATTTATGGATAAAATGACCTTTGCTTCAAATAACCTTGTTCAGGATGGGGGTGTATATATATGAAACAAGATTGGTCATAAATTGATAATTCTTAGGTAATGGACACATGGGAGCTCATGAACTTTTGTATGTTTCCAATTTTCCTGATTAAAAAAAAAATGGAGCCAGCATCCTCGGGACCCACATTAATCAATTATAGAGGAAGACAGACAGCACACCAGGAAGGAGAGGAAGTCAGACTCAGGTTAAATATGATGATGAATAACCTACCATTGTTTCTGGAGAATGAGGTGAGAGAACAGCAGAGTGGAATAATGAAAAGAGCTCTGACCTAGCACTAGGAGAGCCAGATTCCAGCTCAGCCCCACTTCCCAGCTCATGAGCTCAGTCCAGACATATCCCCTCTCTGAGCCTTGCTATCCTTACCTTTAAAATGGGGCTGCAAATTAATGATCTCTATATTGTGTTGTTAAATTCTTCCTCCTTAAAATTTGTCCCAAATGATGGCTCTGGGCAGTCCTAATGTTTTGCAGGACTCAAGATAACTGTACAAAAACAGGTCTACTAACCATGTCTGAACATTTAAAAACTATAAATTAAGCTAACAAATTGTTAAATAAAACATGTTCTAACTTGCTATCTTGATCAGTATACCTTCATGATCTAGAAAGCCAGGTTCATTCAAAATCCACAGATTCCTTGAAGTTCCACACTAACATGCAGCACTAGAAGAACCAGCCCTCACTTCTCATGATCCCATCCTTACTGGGAAAGGCCACAAATGCTGATACGCCAGTCCATCGGCTCAAGCTCTGGACAAATTCCTCTCCAAATACCCTCCTGTTACCCCCCTGAACCCAGCAGTGCACATACTGGTGGGATAGTCCACTCTTGGGAGGATGGACCCACAAAAGAGGCCTGCAGAAGCCATGGAAGTAGGCAAGAGGCCACTGGGCAGGGAATTCCAGGGTTCCAAATACCAGGAACAAAGTCTAAAAGGGGAGTCACAGACTTCAGCTAGGTATACATTCACTTGGCTCTGCAGATTTCTCCGCCATGAGGGGCAGCACAGCCAGAACACCAGAGGACTTTCTAAAGCATGGGGCCAAGGGCCTTCCTTGCCCAGATCTAAAATACTGAATACATCAAAGTGTCATTATATTATTCTCTTTCCCTTTACGTAATTTTGAAATTTTTACATTAGGACTAAAACATGAAAAAAAAAAAAAACCCTCCAAAACCAAGTTAGAGATTCCCTGAGACTCTGAAATTCTGAGCATCACTGAAACTTTCCTGAAGACTCAGTTCCTTAGAAACTAGAGCTTTTCGCCAGGCGTGGTGGCTCATGCCTGTAATCCCAGTCCTTTGGAAGGCTGAGGTGGGCAGACCACCTGAAGTCAGGAGTTCGAGACCAGCCTGACCAACATGGGGAAACCCCTGTCTCTACTAAAAATACAAAATTAGCCAGGCATGGTGGCATATGCCTGTAATCCTAGCTACTCGGGAGGCTGAGGCAGGAGAATCGCTTGAACTCGGGAGGTGGAAGTTGCGGTGAGCCAAGATCATGCCATCACACTCTAGCCTTGGGTAACGAGAATGAAACTCCATCCAAAAAAAAAAAAAAAAAAAAGAAACAAACAAACTAGAGCTTTTGGCTGGGCACAGTGGCTCCTGCCTGTAATCCCAGCACTTTGGGAGGCTGAGGAGGGAGGACTGCTTGAGCCTAGGAGCTTAAGACCAGTGACACAATGAACATTATGTGATAACAATGTAGATCCCATCTCCAAAAGAAACCATTTCTAGGGAATGAGAGAAAAATCTAGGGAGCACCATGGCAGCTCCCATGAGCCAAATTCAGCCTCCTCCAACTGGAAACCTTTCAGAGCTTCAGAGATAAGAGTGACCCAAGAAAACAGACACCAAGAGACATCTTTCCCTTCTTCCTAGAAACAGAAAATGAGTCTTTTAATTGAGAAGCAGTTGTGTTTAATCACCAAAATTATACTGACCCTAACGCAAGAGAAATCATCTAAATTTAAAAGGGCTGGGGATTTTCCTCCTACATTTATTTTAGAGGCAAGTAGAGGTGAACGAAGAAAACTGAATCCCTAAGCTCAGATCTCAGGCCCTGGTAAAAGCTCCAGAGAGCAGAAGCCCCTCTCCTCTTGCCCTTACGTGAAACGTTGCTGCCCTCAGGTTACCAACCATCCCACTTTGGAACACGGCTGCCCCGGGGGATGCCTTCAGTCTATTCCTCCAGAGGCTTCTCTGCCTCAGAGTACTGGTTCTCCTCATCCTCATCATCAGTCTCCTGAAGAATCCTCAGTAGTTTGAGCTCAGAGTTCCAGCCTGTTCTAACCATGATTTCTGAAAAGTTAAAGGAGATCTTCTTTTGCCTGGCAGCCTGGGCTTTTAGCACAGCTTCCACCGGAGCACTAATGTCCTTGTTAGTGGGTTCTGTTTCATACAGTTCAGGACCTAAAAGAAGATGTAGTCATTAATTGCACCTGTAAACTCCTCTCAAATAACTACGACAAATGGAGGACAGAAAAGGAAAAACTGGGATGTTTTTTAGGACTTGTCTGAGATAGGGGAACTGTGCCTTCAGGGAGGTAAACTATCCTGGACAACACAGGTTCAACTCTCCCTATCCTCAGTCACTTACTAAGGTTCCTCTACTCTAGTAACTTACTTTTTACATTGTGGTGGAAATCCACATGGTCACAGTAGTCCATCTTTGGTCTCTCTGTGGAATCCTGAAATTCATCGGGGTATAAGGAAATTTGAATCAAGACTTTAGGAAACTAAAAGGATTTTTCTAAAAGATGCTTTTCTTGAAGAAATTAACATCTAAGATGAGCCAGAGACCCACCTCTTGGGACTGAAGAGAAGCTTGTATCACACGTTCTTTGCCCTCCATGCTATCCAAATGAACCTAGAACCACTCCTTCCCATTCCCTGCAGTCAACTAAGGGCAGATGGCCTCCAAATATGGCTTCCAACAATTCCTCCCATTCCAGTATGCACATGCTGTTCCTCCCATCAAGAGATAGGGCCTATTTCTTCTCTTATTTACTCTGGGATGGACTTGTTTCTTCTTTGGCCAAGAAAATGTGGCAGAAGTAACAATGTTTTAGTTCCAGGCCCATCCCTTAAGAAACTGCTTTCATGAGACTACTATGCTATCAAAAAGCCCAAATAAACCACATGCAGAGGCCTCAGGAAGGAAAACCAGCAACTTGGCCAACAGCCTCAGCCCAGCTGCATTAAGTGACCTCAAGCAGGGAAAGAAGAACTATCCAGTCAACCCACAGAATCATTAGAAATAACAAATCACTACGGTTAAGCTTTGGGGTTGTTACACAGTAATAGATAACTGAAACCGGGTCCTAGCAGAGGCCTGGTACATTGTCACCTGTTTCGAGGTGGTTCCTTTTTCCATCTGCTGCTGCTGCTTCATGTCACTGTTCTGACCTGGCAGAGTTCTGTAACCTAGTAACCAAAAAGTCAATTCAATCTTCCTCTTATTGGCATATCATATCCTCTTTTGGGGCTTCTAGGTGACCCCTAGTCTACAAGTGACTCCACATCCAGGAAAAGACAAGACCTTGATGGCAGGTAAAAGGTAGTTAGACCTTCTGAGTTTTATTTGAGATTCTGCTCACCTGGGACTGTAACTTAATCTATTACAGAATTAGAGATTACAGTCAAGTGTGTGTTAAAAGACCCAGGATTCCTCCAAGAAACCCTAATCTACCTTTTCACAGAATGTGACTTATCTTACCAGAATGTGACTCATCTTCTTGCGCCATCCCTCATGCACCCACAAACAAAGCAAAAACAAAAACCTCTAGTTTTATGTTTCTTTTGCATCAGCTGCTTCCCCAACTAGTCCGTAAGAAGATTCATTCATTCTTTTCTCAATCTCCCTTTCCCTAAACAAACATCTTCCAAGCTGCCACCTGAGGCATTATGCTAAAATATAGCATTTCCATCGACTCCCTACTAGCACTGGTTCTCACCTTAGCTGTACACTGGGAGAACTGAAGAGCTTCAAAAAACAAACAAACAAACAAACAAAAAACACTGAGGCCTAGTTTCTACCACCAGAAATTCTGATTTAACAGCTGGGATACAGCCTGAGTATTAGAGTTTTAAAAGCTTCTTGGCCGGGCACAGTGGCTCATGCCTGTAATCCCAAAACTTTTGGAGGCCGAAGTGGGCAGATCACCTGAGGTTGGGGGTTCGAGACCAGCATGATCAACAGGGAGAAACTCCATCTCTACTAAAAATACAAAAACTTAGCCAGGCGTGGTGGCGCATGCCTATAATCCCAGCTACCCAGGAGGCTGAGGCAGGAGAATCGCTTGAAATCGGACCCAGAAGGCGGAGGTTGTGGTGAGCCGAGATCGCACATAGCACTCCAGCCTTGGCAACAAGAGCAAAACTCCGTCATAAATAAATACATACATACATACATACATACATAAAAGCTTCATAATTGGTCTTAGTGTACAGTCAAGGCAGAGCACCACTGGCCTGGATGATAAAGGTCAAATGACTCAGCAGTCCACACAAGCCCCTGCCTACCTCTTTGGCGTGGTAGACCACTCTCCCTTAAATACCCAACCCCACAACCACACTCAACTGCTCAGTATTTCCTGAGCAGCTATGATCCTCCTAGATGCCTTTGCACAGGCTATTCCCTCTCAAGAGTTATTTTCCATATCAGGAAAACTCCCACACATATTCAAGATCCAATGCAAAAATCATCTCTTCCATAAAGCCTTTCTCAACTTAGTGAGGACTGGCCACTGCTCTAAGAACATGACTCACAGGGGCACCCCAGTCACCCAAGCAAAACTGCTCCTATTGGAGGCATTGGGAAGGGGTACAAAAGGCACCAGAATGGAATTCAGAGTGGTCACCCTAGATGGAGTGCTAACCTTGGATACATCACCTCCTGCCCGGGGCCAAGCCCTGATTCTGTCCACCTCCCATGAGAAGGGCAGGAACCTTCTAACCTTCAGGTTAGAGCAGATCATTGGCATCAGACAACTAAGTGAGATAGGAAGAAAAGCAAGAGGGCAGCATCCTTCTACAGGAAACCTCATCTCAGCCCCCCCAGTGCCCCAGGATTGGAAAGCTCTTTCTGATGATTAAACAGTTGTTTTCATATTAAAGTCAGCAATGTCTAGTCTGAGAAGGGCACAACCATTCTCCAAGGTTTGGGGGGATTCTTTTTCCCTCCTCCCATTCTCCACTCAAGTTGAAAAATTTCAGAGGGATAGGGGTAAGTATATGCCTGAGCTCAGACATGATAAGGACTCCAAAAAGGGGAGATGTTCTTTCTCGTGTCCAGCATGAGCACTGGAGCAAAAGAACTGCCTGACGAGAATTGTCTCCCTGACTCCTGGATGGAGCTAGACAATGTGTGTGACTTTACCATGAGGCTCCGGGGACTCTCTACCTTGTGGCAGGAAAGTTAGGGGGCCCTGGAGCTCTGCTTCCTTAGAACTCTTTTGGGGTTCTAGTGAGGAGCCCCAGCTCTCCCTGCCTCATTGGACAATGAGCCCTCAGGGTTTTCTCTTCAATAACCTGGGCTTGCTGCTCTCCTGATCCTCAAAGTGCTCTGCCTTTTCTAAGGTAGAACCTGAGGAAAAGATGACTGTGATTCATGTTCATGGTCATCTTTCAAGCGCCCATGTGAAGCAGACATCTGGCCCAGCTTGTTTGTTTAGTAAATTTCTGAAGGAAGGATGGTGCATGAGAGACCAGACAGACTGAAGCATTCCAAGAAATTCTGAGTGCCTGACAAAGGCAGGTCTCAAAATGACAAGAGCATGTTTAGCTTTTCCAGCCCTCAGATACCTACCCCTCAGGGATCCTATCACCCCCAACCAAGCATATATTCCCCTTACCATAGAGAGGGTCATGAACAGTGGTAACTGGATGTTTATGTGAAGTGCTCTGGCTCCCTGGATCACTCTTGGCTTTCTTTTTAGCCTCCTGAAACCCACATCAGGAGGAACAAATTAGGATTTTTGGAAGTAAAGAAAACCTTTTTCAAAAGAAATCAAAAAGAAGGAATTTAACATCTACAACCAGACAAGAACTTTATATCTATAACCAGATAGAAAACAAGGAGACTCCCACCCTTCACACATCCCTTCCCATTCCAGACTGTAGCTACCTATCCCAGTCCCAGCAAGCCCCTCACTGCCACTCTACCTGTTTCTTAATAGGTGTTTTCACTTTCCTCTGTTGCTGCTGCTGCTGCCACTGCTGCTGTTTCCTGTAACCTGGGGACCAGAGAGCCAGCTTGATCCTCTTCTAACAACCCCCTCTCTCCCACTGGAATGCCTGCTGTGCCTTCCTTCACAATGGTGACTCTCCCTGGTAAGGACCAAGCCAGAGGGGCTGCTTCCTGAAACCATTGTTTCCTGAGTTCTACATGTGACCCTGTATGACTGTGGCCACAAATACAACTGAACTGGACCATGTTAAAGTATGAGAAATGTGGGCTAACAGAAAATGGTGCTTAGCGATCCAGCAGCAACAGCAAATCTACCTTCTGTCTTCAGGTTATGTAATTTCTTCAAACGTTCAGGATATCGCAGTGCGGGTCTCTGGAGAAAGAAAAAAGAAAAAGAAAAGCTCTACTGCAGGTCTTTCCTTTTCTCCAAATGTATCCCCTAAATGCGTTTATTCATCCAGTCAACAAGCACATTTTAAGAACCCAGTGTTTTGCAGCATTGTACCAGGGGCTACGGAGGAAGGGAAAAGGTGTGGGGAACAAAGTGCAGAAGAAACAGAGAACATGGCCAGGCACGGTGGCTCATGCCTGTAATCCCAGCACTTTGGGAGGCTGAGGCGGGCAGATCACCTGAGCTCAGGAGTTCGAAACCAGCCTAGGCAACATCGTGAGACCCTGTCTCTAGAAAAACTTAAAAATTAGCCAGCCATGGTGGCACACGCCTGTAGTCCCAGCTACTCTGGAGGCTGAGGTGGGAGGACGGCTTCATCCCAGAATGTCAAGGCTGCAGTGAGCCATGATCAACCACTGCACTCCACCCTGGGTGACAGAGTGAGACTCAGTCTCTCAAAAAAGAAAAGAAAAAAAAGAAAGAAATAGAGAACATTGCTCTCTCAACACTTCCCCCTTGACTGACTTTTACCTACATAGAGCTCAGCCTTCTGTGGGGCTTGGGTTCAGAGTGGAAAGGAAGAAGAGAGATAAGGAATAGAATGTCAACTCTTCCAGATTTGAGGAGAGATGGGTTTGAATTTTCACATAGGCTTCTTCCCTGCTGCTTCCTTGCTCTTACTTCCAGGGTGAGGCGGTGTATAGATAGAAACATCTTAGAAGAAATCGCACTGTCAGGTCGGTTCCTTTCCAAGGGAAGATTCTTTTTCATCATGGCCAATTTTATCTTCATCTCCAGACAGGGCATGGTTTGCTTTCTATCTGGCAAAAGTCTGAAGGGGACAGAGGATAGCCAGACAGTCAGCAACAGCTCTTCCTGGAAAGCATGACTGAGGAGAAAGAGATGTAAAGGGCTCCAAGAAATCTCCACTTTGGGTCTGAAAAGGCCTGTACCAACAAGTGCTCATTCGGTAACACCTTTCTGATGCAACTACGATCATCATGGCTGCATATACCCAGTGCTGATTCTATGTCAGGCTCATGTGCTTTATAACACCGAATCCTTACAACACCTGAGAACAGATATTTTTTCCACTTTGCAAATGAGGAAAATGAAGTTTTAAGAGGCTAAATACATTACCAAAATTCACATAGCCAGTTAAGTTTCAATGTAAAATTCAAAGGTCATCTCACTGCAGACCACACATTCTGCCTACCACTTATTCATAATTCACCTATAAAAAGAAGAGAGTGACGGTGCCTACCTCCTAGTGGAAATTTAAATGAAAGTACATGTGATGTGCCTAGCATAGGGCTGGGCAAACAGTAAGTGTGATAAATAGTGGTGGTTATGATGGTCATCCCTGCCTGTTGGTAAGTCTAAGAGTTCAGTAAACAAGTTGGGGTGATCGTTTTCTCCCAGCCCTACTCAGAAAAAGCACACCATTTAGAACCATCTCAGCTTCAGTGGAAAGCAGGTGCTCTGGCCCTCCCACAGACCTACATGATACTTACTCCTTCAGTAGATCCTGAGGTAATGCTTCGGATTGAGCCCAGAGAGGTAGGAAATCTGAACTGAATTGTTTAGACAATTGCACTGGGGTTGGGGGAGGCACAGTCATCCCTGGAGTTTCTACTCGTGTTTCTGCGGACTGATTTCCGGAGAGACCCAGAAATGACTTGCTTTTCTGGAAGAGAAACAATGGAAAGAATTCCCCAAAGCGCTCTTTTTGAGCCTAGTCCTTTCCATCAACATTCTTGCCTCTCAATACTACCCTGGCATGTACTCCAGCCATGCTTGCCTCCTCTAAATGATGAAGGCCACCTCATGTTTCCCTCTCAAGCTCCCAACTCTATTGTTGTATACTGATCACACAGGATTCGTTGTTTTGTTTCATTTTCCCGAAAGGTCATTCATTTCTTCACTCAACAAACTGAACAAAAATTTATTGTCTAATTGTGTGTCAGGCACAGAGCTAGGGATGGGGATTCACCAATGAACAAAATGAACCAAGACACTACTCTCATGGACATAGAAGTCTTACAGTGACTTATCCAAGGTCACATTTACCCATAAATGGTACAATTAGAATTAGAAGCCCAGGTCTTATAACTCCTGGTCCTTTGAAATTCTATCTCATCACATTGGAGATTAGTTTTTAATTGACCAAAAACTCCCCTGAATACACAACAGTTCCTCCTATTATCTCAAGGTGCTCTTCATCTCCCTACAGGGAGGAGACAGAGAAAAGGAGTCTCTGAATAGAGAATGGTTTGGTTAATTATTCCTAAAGAAGGGTTTTCTTTAGCAGATTTGGATCACTTCAGGAAAGAATGGGGGTAAGGTGGAGGAGACCTGAAAGGAAGACAAAACTCTACATAGCAATATTATAAAGATTTGCACAAAAACATCAAACTCACCACTGTCAAGTTCTTTCTTTTCTTCTTCCCATGCTGTCTGGAGAAAAAACAAAACAAAACATGCTTCTCAGCTGGACTTGAAATAAGAATAAGCACAACTTATTTCCAGATATCTTAAACAGAAGCTCCAAGGATATTCGTGAATGATGACCACAAAGATTCTTATCTTTGATCAGTACTTGAAGATAGCTGGTCGGGAGCCCAGCAGTACCTGCTGCCCAAGCACCTTCTGCTAAAAAGACCCCCCATCCTCCTATCTAAATTAGGTTTCCCATTAATCTCTCAGGCAATCCAGTTATCTGCTTTCATAGCATGAATCCAAATTAGAAATGATATATGTAGGTGTGGTTATGTCTGTAATGGCTGACTCGCCCTGACAAGGCTCCAACAGGACAGGGACCAAATCTATTTGGTTCACCAAATCCTCGCTGCTTGACACAGAGAGGTTTCGTAAGAAGTATTTTTTGCTCTGTCCTCTTCCTCCTTGCCTGGGACATGGATATGATAGTGGAAGCTCTAGTAGCCAACTTATACCTTAAAAGCACCCATGAAACTCCTTAGAAGGTGGAATTCATGGGCTAAGGAGATGGCCCAAAAAGCTAGAAGGAGCCCCGGTTTCTGATTATCTCATGAAGCTCACATGCCCTAGCCTGCCTACTTCTGAGCTTCTTTCACATGAAAGGAAATAAACCCTTAGGGTTGTGTTTCATTTGTTTATACCATATATACACACACACAAATGCATACATATATAGAGAGAAGCACTCATAGCATTATTTTTTAAAAAGAAAAACAAAATGAAATAAAAAGAAATTCTTAAGTTTCATCATCTCTAAATGTCACTTAAGAACCTGAAAGCCTCAAGGATCAGGAAAGAAGAACCAAACACTTTCCTGATGGTTGTCAATATTAGCCAGCCTTTGGGCCTTCACCAAATGATCTTTGTCACACTCTGTTTTCTACACAAGTCCTACATGCTATTGCTTTTGTACACTGTACTAGGCCCTGGGGTTGAGATCACAGATTCACATGCTTCACTGAGAACTTTTTCACTTGTTGCAAGTGGTTAACCAGAAAAACTAAGAGAGAGCATTTATTTCTTAGTCAAGCCTTACAAGTAAGTTAAGCCTTATCTTGTATGCTATTTACTGCCATGTGAAATTTGATATGGAGAAATCCCACAGCATGAATCTCAAAATGCATTACGTTAAAATTCCAGTGTAGCAAAAGGCAGGTGCAAAAGACCACGACCTTCTCTGCTGGCCTCCTGCTACTTGCAATGAGCTGGCGAAAAGGAAGATCACAAAAAGGAGGCCTGCAGAAGACATCAGAGATTTATAGAGTCAAAGGCCTCTGAGTTCCAGATATGATACTCACCTCCCATGTATCTCTGTTTCTTCTGGGATCCACAATACAACCATATTTCTAACATCTTCAGGGCAGGGAAGTTGCGTCTCATTCAAATTCAACACTGGAAGCTAAGAGAAAGATATAAAGCCCATGTATGGCTTGAGGTGCTAAACTCCTGTATCAGATTAAGGATATGCTAAGCAAAGAGTTTGGTGGCACAGAAGATGATTTAAGTTTCCCATCTCCAAGACATCTTCATAATATTCTCCCCCCCCAAAAAAAAAAACCGGCCTCCTCCATCAAATATCAGTATAGGTATCTGCAAGAGTTAGTATTAATAAGCAAATAATCTCCCCTGCTTCCCTGTGCCCTTAGGGTAGCATTTAGCAACTCCCAATCCGATCCCATATGAGGGTGCCCTGGGGCTTGCCTACAGGAACACTACTTATCCTGCCTACTCCACGCCAAAGACTTAGATCCTGCAGACATTACAATCTGCAGCTTGGGAGCAGAAAAAGAACTGACAGAAACAGAAGCAAGGTGTTTTACAGTCTGACTACAATTATAGGCATCTATATAAAAGTCAAAGGCTAACTCTTCTCACATTTAGCTATTTAGGATCCTAGAACACTAGTGCTCAAGGAAACCTTGTAAATCACCTAGTTCATATTCCTGGTAAGATACACATACGAAAAAACTATTCAAAATAAGGTTGTCCCTGTGAAGACGAACTGATGGACTTGGAAGTAATAGGAGAGATTCCTTTTCATTATAAATCTTTTAATGCTTTTTGAAGTTAAAAATCATGTTCATACATTATCTCTCCAAATAATTAACTTAAAATAATTTAATCTAGGCCAGGCATGACAACTCACGCACTTTGGTAGACCGAGGTAGGAGGATTGCTTGAGGCTGGGAGTTTGAGACCAGCCCGGGAAACATAGTGAGACCCTGTTCCTACAAAAAGTTTTTAATTAGCCAAGTGTGGTGCTGTGTGCCTATAGTCCAGTTACTCAGGGGTCTGAGGCAGGAGGATGGCTTGAACCCAGGAATTTGAGGCTACAGTGAGCCACGGTCATACCACTGCACTCCAGCCTGGGTGACAGAGCAAGACTCTGTCTCTTAAAATAATAATAATAATAATTATTGTTGTTGTTATTATTTAATCTAATCCTCTTATTCTAAAGAAGTCAAAGAGGTAAAGTGATTAGTCAATTTGTCCATTCAAAACCATCTACCATCGCAGTTCCTTATACTCTCCATTACACATAATATTGAAAAGTGAAGCATCTCATGAAAAAAATAAAAGGCATCCAGTAGGACTGCAAAGAATAGTAAATCTCTCTTTACTATAGTTAAGTAGGAGGGATTTTTCTTTCTAAAGTTCTAATTTAGCTCTACCCCTAACTAGCTGTATGCTTTAGCAAATCACTTCCCAACTGAGTTTCCTCATCTGCAAGATACATAAGATAAACTGTGGTCTATCAAACCATTGTAGTGTTCTTCAAACTGCAATTGCAACTATTCATAGGTCATAAAATCAAGTTTTTTGAATCACAGACCATATTGTTTACAAACGAAATAGAATAAAACAGAATAGGACAGAAAATATTAGAGTATATCACTCATAGTTAGGTAAGGATTGTTCCATGATTTTTTTTTTTTTTTTTTGTAAAATCTATTTCTTACTGTAGATCATAAGCTGAACAGTTTGTAAGTTATCAGATTAGATGACCTTAAGGCCTATTTGGGTCTGACATTCCAGCATTCCAGTTTCCCTGATTATGAGATGACAGTATTTACTGAGTAGCTGAACATGTTCTATGCAGGAAAGAGACAGAAAATTCTCACCCACACCTAACCTATACAAATCAATCCCACTGACTTCTAGGATTTCTGAAAACAATATGGCATGTAGATAGCACAGAGTCTAGCATATAGCAAGGACCCAATATTAGATGGTTACTATCAACATTACTATTCAGATTATAGTCCTCCTGAGGAATAATTTCAAATAAAGGCAGAATAGTTTATTTCCACTAGTAAAGAAAAATTGTTGAGCAAGTACCTTTTAATATCTGTGACTTACTTTGGGAAGTCTATTAGTACAGTTGATCAAACTTTTGTCAGGTAAACCCTTCGGAGGCCTAAAAAATGAGTTCCACACATAAAACAGAAATACAAAACACTTATTGGAATGATAAAGTTAGTGCTAAGAGGAAACCCTTCTACTTATCTACAGAAAACCTTGGGCTTTATGCTTACCAAACGAGTGTAGGGTCTCACCATATCCTTAAGTTTTGTTTGTTTTTCCTGGAACAGCTCCTAAACAGACATTGCACACTGCAAACACTTCACAACTATTTGTTCCATCAAACAGAATTCATAGCCTACTCTTCTCTCCAGCTAGAGACAGTCATATCACCATCAATAAAAGTTTAAGTACTTTGAGATAGATGCTCAAAATATAAAATAACATAAAATATAAAATAAATAATAAATAAAAACAAAATTTAAAAATTTATTATAAAATAAACAAAATGCATTATATACATACAATAGAATATCATTCAGCTTTTAAAAGTCATGAAATTCTGATACAGTAGTCCTTTATTCATGGTTTCACTTACCCGCAGTCAACTATGGTCTGAAAATAGATGAGCACCTGTAAGTAAGGTATTTTGAGAGAGAGAGAGAGAGAGAGACCACAAGAGACCATATTCACACCATGAGTTTTTATCACAGTATATTATAAGTGTTCTATCTTATTGTTGTTAATCTCTCAGTGTGCCTAACTTATAAATTAAACTTTCCTATAAGCATGTATGTATATGTAAAAACATAGTAAATATAGGGTTTGGTACTGTTCACAGTTTCAGGCATCCACTGGGAGTCTGAGAATACATTTCCTGCAAATAAGGGGGGACTACAGTATATACTACAACACTGGAAACATTATACTAAGTGAAATAAGCCAGACACAAAAGGACAAATGTGTGATTCCACTTATATGAGGTACTTAGAACAGGAAAGTTCATAAAGACAGAAAACAGAATAGAGATTACCAGAGGGTGGGAAGAGGAGGGAATGGGGAGTTGCCGTTAATGGATACAGTTTTTGTTTGACATGATGAAAACATTTCAGAAATGGATAGTGGTCATGGATGTACAACATTGTGAATGTACTTAATGCCAATGAATTGTACACTTAAAAATGGCTAAAATGGTCAATTCTTGTTATGTATATATTTACCACAGTAAAAAACTCATATCCTTATATTTTCAAATCACTTGCTATTTTTCCTATTTGTTAAAAGACATGTTACATACATGGATGAATGAATAATGTCAAGGGGTAAATGAAAACGACCTTTAGGAATGATAGTAAGACGAGTTTAAAAACAATAAAAAGATAAAGACTTAACACTCAGCTTGCTTTATGAAGTTCTACATGACACAGACACCTGCTTCCTGTTTCTACTGCAGCTCCCCAGCCTCATCTCTGACCACTCTTCCATTCCTGCTCTATGTTCTAGGCACAATGAACTATTTTCCTGATACAGACAGAATTTCCTCTTGCCTCCAAGCCTTTGGATATGCTATTCCTATGGTTTAGAAATCTCTTCCTGCCAACCTCCCACCTACAACCCCCATTTCACTAGACTGCTCAGACTTCCGGTCTAGGCACAGATGCCACTTACACAGAAGACAGTGCCCTGGTTTGGGAACCCTTTCTGGTGTTCCCACACACCAGGGGGCAGTCCTCTCATGACACTCATCATACGACCTGCTTATTTCTTTGCCTCCCCACTAGGCTGAAAGTCCCTTGAGGGTAAAGACTGTATGTTGTTACTGTTGTATCCCCAGCATTCGCCGCAGTGGCCCCCACTAACATACAGTTGTGAATTGAATGACTAAACAAATGTCATGGCCCCTGCTTTCAAAGGGCCTAAAATCCAGCTGGACTTAGGAGATAAACATATAAATATCAATAAGCATGTCAGGGACTCGAAGTACTAGGGGTAGTTTGGAAGAGAGAATATCAGAGGCTAATGGGAAATGAGAAAACTCAACCTTGACAGAAGAAAAGGACCATATTCTCTCAGTCAACAAATACTTATTATGTTTCCACTATATGCCATGCATTATTGAAGACATAGGAGACAGAGCAGCCAACAAAAGAAACATACAGTCCCTGCTCTTGTAGGGACTGACATTCTCATGAGAGGCGGCAAACAAATCAATAAAAATCATTTCAGATCAGAAGAACTGAAGAAAAAGGATGCTTGGTTAAATGATGATGAGGGTGTAAGAAAATTTTCAATAGACTGCTCGAGGAAGACTTCTGTGAAAAAGCAACATTTAAGCTTAAACTCAAGGACCGAAAGGAATTAGCTGGAAGGATCTAGGGCAGTATTTCTCAACGAGGGGGCAATATTGCCCCCAGGGGACATCTGGTAATGTCTGGAGGCATTTCTGGTTGTCATAACTGGAGGCAGGGTACTACTAGTATTCAGTGGGTAGAAGCCAGGGAAGTAGCTAAAATCAGATAATGCACAAGACAGCCCCAAAGGACAAAGAATTATCTGGTCCAAAATGTCAATAGTGTTTTTTTTTTTTTTTTTTTAAAAAAAAAAAGAGGAAAAGTGTTCTACTCAGGGGAAACAGTAGGGGCATAAACCCTGGGGTGGAAGGTGTGGCATAGATGAGGAATTGAAAGAGCAGTGTGGCCTGAGCCTATTCAACAAGGAAGGGAGAAGTGCGAGATGAGGTCTAGTAGGAAGGCCAGATAAGGCCAGGCCAGGGACTTAATGAAGTGACAGGAGGGAAGAAGGCCTTTACAGTTAAGGAAACTGCATGACAGAAAAGCACAATCAGAAAACCAGTCTCGCACAGAGGAAAAGTTGGTGTTCAAGAAGAGAGGACTCTGATTAGAGAAGCCAGACAGTAAAGAGAGAGGCCACCAGTCCAGAGTTGGGAGGTTTGAGTCTGTTCTCTAGTAAACAAAGTGCTGATAAAGGGGCTTTTCGAGCAAGGAAATGAACAAAGCAGTATTTTTGGAAGATTAATCTGTTGGCCATATGTAAAATAGCTTCGAGGAGAAAAGGCAGAGAAGCCAGTTCAGAAGCCACTGCAAACACCCACCATGTCATGAGGGACTGGTCTCCGACAGAGAGTGTGAAGCAGAAAGCCAGACACACTGAAGGAAGAAGATGTGGAAACAGGGAACTGACTAGAGGAGGCAGCTCTCTCACAGCTCTGCGCTATACACGGAGGGCATGGCAGGGGTGGAGTGTGTCCCTGCGTGTGAATGTGAAGCACATCATAGGTCCTGACTGAGAAACACCGCTGTTTAACCAAAATTCAAGTCCTAGAGAACATGAAAGTAGTCAAGCCTCTTCCTATACCATTGTTAGCCAAAGAGAAATCATCAGGGGCTACTTAAATGGAACAGGAGAAAAGAAATTACTATAAGAGCCATCACTGGTGCTTTGATTCCAGGTAACAAAGTCTTTGAATTTTTTAAGTCTAAGCTTTCCACAGATACCTGTCCCTTAGTTTCGTGTATCAGCAAGCACTCATTGGGTACATAGACATTGTAGGAGACTCAAGAAAAGAAAAAAAAAAAAAAAGCCACAGCTTTTTCCTTTAGGAGCTTACAAATAGTTTCACACCTAAAAATAAAATATTATTATAGAAAGACAGCGGCCGGGCATGATGGTTACAAATAGTTTCATACCTAAAAACAAAATATCCATACCGGGCATGGAGCTTACAAATATTTTCATACCTAAAAATAAAATATCATTATAGAAAGACAGGGGCCGGGCATGGTGGCTCACGCCTGTAATCCCAACACTCTGGGATTACAGAATAACCCCAACACTCTGGGATTACAGAATAACCCCAACACTCTGGGATTACAGAGCAACCCCTTTATGTTATTCATTCATCCATGCATGTAACATGTCTTTTAAAAAATAAGAAAAATAGCAAGAGATATGAAAATATAAGGATATGAGTTTTTTACTGTGGTAAATATACACATAACACAAATTGACCATTTTAACCATTTTTAAGTGTACAATTTATTTGAGCTCACAAGTTCAAGACCAGCCTGGGCAACATGGCGAAACCCTGTCTATACAAAAACATCCAAAAATTAGCTGGGTGTGGTGGTGCGTGCCTGTGGTCCCAGCTACTTGGGAGGCTGAGGCTGGAGAATCACTCGAACCCAGGAGGTGGAGGTTGCAGTGAGCAAGTTCGTGCCACTGTACTCCAGCCTAGGTGACAAAGTAAGACCACCAAAAAAAAGAAATAGAAAGACAGGGTTGGACATGGTGGCTCACACGTAATCCTAGCATTTTGGGAGGCTGAGGCCGGTGGATCACTTGAGGTCAGGAGTTTGAGACCAGCGTGGACAACATGGTGAAACTCCGTCTCTACTAAAAATATAAAAATCAGCCAGGCATGGTGGTGTATGCCTGTAATTCCAGCTACTCAGGAGGCTGAGGTATGAGAATTGCTTGAACGTGGGAGGCAGAGGTCGTGCCATTGCACTCCAGCCTGGATGACACAGTGAGACTCTTGTCTCAAAAAAAGAAAGAAAAAAGAAAGATGGCATATATGGACAGTTTTCTGATCTACAGATGCTGATAAGACTGGCTGAATTGTGTCCTCACAAAAATCGTCTGTTAAAGTCCCAATTAGTACTTCAGATTTTGACTGTATTTGGAGATACGGTTTTTTAAAAAGTTATTAAGGGCCAGGCGCAGTGGCTCACGCCTGTAATCCCAGTACTGTGGGAGGCCAAGACGGATGGGCTGCCTGAGGACAGGAGTTCGAGACCAGCCTGGCCAACATGGTGAAACCCTGTCTCTACTAAAAATACAAAAAAATTAGCTGGGCGTGGTGGTGTGCGCCTGTAATCCCAGCTACTCGGGAGGCTGAGGCAGGGGAATTGCTTGAAGCAGGGAGGCGGAGGTTGCAGTGAGCTGAGATCAGGCCACTATACTCCAGCCTGGGTGACAGAGCAAGACTCCATCTCAAAAAAAAAAAAAAAAAAAAAGAAGTTATTAAAGTAAAAATGAAGTCACATGGGGGGCCCCAACCCAGTAACACTGGTGTCCTTGTAAGAAGAAATTAAGACACAGACGCATAGAGGGAAGACCATGTTAACACATAGGGAGAGGGGCTCGGTACGGTGTGTCATGCCTGTAATCCCAACAATTTGGGAGGCCAAGGCAGGAGGATCACTTGAGGCCAGGAGTTCAAGACCAGCCCAGGCAACAAAGCAAGACCTCATCTCTAATAAAAGCAAAAAACAAAAAAATTAACCAGGCACGATGATGCACACTTGCAGTCATAGCTACTTGGGAGGCTGAGGTAGGAGGATCGCTTGAGCCCGGAAAGTTGAGGCTGCAGTGAGCTATGATCACACCATTTTACTCTAGTCCAGCCTGTGTGACAGGGTAAGACCCTGGCTCAAAAAAAGTAAATAAATAAAAAGGACACAGGGAATAAAAAATTACCATCTACAAACCAAGAGTGGTCTTAAAAGCAAACAATCTTGGCAACACCTTGATAATGGACTTCTAGCCTCAAGAATTATAAGAAAATAATTTTGTTGTTTAAGCCTCCCAGTCTATGGTACTTTGTTATGACAGCCCTTCCGAACCAATATACCTCCCAAATTAACCAATTCCTATAGCACAAGCAGGAAGTGTTTCTTTCTGTCTCCCACTGCCTATTCACCACTTCTTTAACCAAATTGGTATTTTCTTTTTAATCTGGCTTTCTCAAAGTATACTACATGGATAAGGAAAATCATAAGCCAGAATTTTGAGACAATAGGCTGTTAAAGGAAGATTCCATCATAATTTACCTGCCATGAAATTTGGAGTAAAACTTTGAACTCCGAGACAATAAAGAACGGGCCTTAGTAACGGTACATTCTGGTAGATGACGAGGTGCAAAGCAGGAATCCGAGATGTTTACCACGGTGAGCACTGGGAGTTTATCTAAGAAGACAGACCAGAAGAAAACATGTTAACATGCTGCCTGGAGAAAGGAAGTCACATACATAAATACATTAAGGACCTCGTGAGGGAGAGGACAGAAGCTGGCTAATTCACCTTCAGCATCCAGGGGAGTTTTGCAGGTTGAGCCAAGGATTCGAGGATGGCCCCTTTCAATGCGGCGGACAGTTGCCCAGCATTGTGGGTGCTGACAAACAGCAAAGCCACAGGTGGTTTCATCCCACCGGCTCTCATCTGGCAAGTCCATACCTAGAAATGGTTTAGGCCAAAGGCCAACCCTGCAGCATTCTAGTCCTCTGGAAAATCAACAACCACATAATTAGGGAGTATTACACATTAGCCATACGGTCCAGATCTTAATTTGAACTCAAAGTATAAAATATTTCTGTTGAACCTATACAGGTAAATGATGGCCACAAAATAGTTAAAGATTGGATAACAAACAAGTATGAAAATATCTCAGCATGAGGTAGAATGGCAAGAGTTTGAGAGCAGAATGACTTCAGGTCTCCTAATTGGCTATTTAATAGCTGAGTGACCTGGGACTTAACCAGTCTGAGCCTGTTGACTTCACTGTAAAATGAGGATAAGTTTATTTCACAGGGTCATTACAAAAATTAGTTAATGAATATTAAAAGCCTGGCATATTGTTCCAAATAAATATTTGCATCCTTTCCTTTTTCCCTTTGTTAGTCATCAGGGAGAAGATGTCACCATCTCCAAAAAGCATTATCAAATTATGACCAAAGTAGTCACAGAAGTGTCTCAGAAGGCCCAAACTCCTGGAAGACATGTTTCGTTTTTCAATGTGCTTCAGTTCCCACGCAGGCAGATAAAATACCCACCAGCAATGAATGTGTTTGCTCAAATAGCAAATCACTAGACACTCCTAGTTGCATCAGAGTCCATTAGCTTTTCATTTACTGGCCATATGGCCTTGGACAAGTGACTTCACACCTCTCTCTCAAGTAGGGGGAAGGGTCCTGACTTGGTGTCTCAGGTCTGTAATCACAGCACTTTGGTAGGCCAAGATGAGTTACCCCCTCTCTACAAAAAATAACAAATAAATAAAATAAGCAGGAGGGGAATCCCTAAGGAGGACTGCAGAAGCATTAAATGAGATAATGTACTTTTACACATGGGAGGTGCTCAATAAATATTATCATCTTTTCCTTTCTAGAGGTGTTTTAGGCAATCAATAACCACTACCATATCCCTAAGAACTTTTTAAGGACAGCGTCCATTTCTTTCTTTTATTCAACACATTTATTGATTACTAAATATGTGAGGGGACCTGCTTTGGACATGAACAGTAATAAACAAACTCCCTGTTCTAAACAGTTTATAATTTAGATCAAAGATAAACTATCAGCCTAGGATTGCACCTGGCCTATGACTTGTTTTGTTTGGCTGGCACTTTGAACCAATTTTAAAATTGAAATAGCCCACAATGTCCAGATTTCTGATTCCTTTTAGGGACCAAAATACTTGACAACACTGGGCCCAATTCCAGCTGAACTGCAACTGACTAGCGCTGAGCAGCCCTGTTTTCAGCCAGGTCTGTTCTATCCAAGCGGAGCTCCCCCACCAGACCTTATGGACTCTAATTGAAGCACTTTCAGTTGCCACTTATCATAGCATTTGCTCTTTTGTTTTAAAATATTTCTCTGTAAACAGGCTTCTATCGAAAGCAGGAAAACTAAATGGCGACTTGAGACTTCCCTTTTGAAGGGAAAAAAGCAGCATTAATTCTCAGTGGGAGGCCGGGCGCGGGGGCTCACGCCTGTAATCTCAGCACTTTGCGAGGCCGAGGGCAAATCACTTGAGCCCCGGAGTTCGAGACCAGCCTGGGCAACATGGCGAAACCCTGTCTCTACGAAAAATACAAAAAAAATTAGCTGGGTGTGATGGAATGCACCTGTAGCTCCAGCTATTTAGGGGAGCTGAGGTGGGAGGATCACCTGAGCCCAGGAGGTCGAGGCTGCAGTGAGCCGAGACCGCCTCACTGCACTCCAGCCTGGGGGACAGAGATCCTGTCAAACATAAATACATACATACAAATCAGTGGGAGTGAGAATTTCCACGAACATAATATAAAAATAACTTAAAAACAACTTAAAACGCCATTGCAAAACCTTGAGAATGATTTTAACTGGAAAAGAGGTATGATGAACAATTTAACTGAAAAATAAACACAATTTTAACACGGTCTGTTTTTGAAAGCGAATGTAATGTTGCATTCTTCTTACAATGAAAAGGCTGCTTCTCGTCCTTTCGTTACCTGCCCAGCCCGAATAGACTCCTGAGACCTAATCAGGCGCATCTCTATGTGGCCAACATTATCCCCGGGCTACATAAATAGTTCACGTTAAAAACAAACAACAACTACAACAAAAATCTAAATAACATTCAGTTTTAGTACCATTATTACAAAGGTGTGAGGGGTGAAAATACTAAAAATGAACATCAACTTCGGTAGAGATGGAAAAAGATTGCCCGCTCCATTCCAGGAAAGAAAAAAAAAGTGGAGAATCTGATCACGACGGGCTGAGGTCCTGTAAGAGCAAAGCGGATTCCAAACCGCTTAGGGTTGCTAAAAGAAGTGGTAAAACGCGGCCCCTTGCGGCGCGGTGAGGAGATTTACGGACCCGGCCGGCCACACCCTGCCTCCGGCCCTAAAGGGACCCGCCCAGCCGCGTCAGCCACGCCTCCGTCTCCCACACGCTGCGCCCGGTTGCACCGTCGCCAAGCAGCGGCGCAGAGCACCATGGAAAACGGACGGAAACTCCTTTGAGCCATAATAAGCTGATGAGAAGGTTCCCGACGCAGCGATGGCGAGAGGCAAAGAAACGGACCTGGGGAGGGGCGTGCGGGGTGGGGTGCGGTTGGATGGAAGCCTCGGCGGGCCAAAACCACTGCGGCTTCAAAATCCGGATGCGCCGGTATTTGAGGCGGAGGCGGGGCTAGGGGGAAGAGAGAGGCTATAGCGCGCAGAGCACTGTGGGACACTGTGGGCCACGTGGGGCGGGACGGAACCTCCAGAGGGTCAGACCGTAGCGACGCGGGAAGTCCGGACGCAGTAGCTGCCTGTAGCGGAGGCGAGAGGGAGGCTCAGCCCCGGCGGCGGCAATGGCGGAGAGGCCCGAGGACCTAAACCTGCCCAACGCCGTCATCACCAGGATCATCAAGGAGGCGGTGAGCAGCTCGGGGGGGCGGACGAACGGGCAGGAGGGAAGCAAGTGCTGGACCGGCAGCTTTGCTCACCCCCGGTCTCCTCGCAGCTCCCGGACGGTGTCAACATCTCCAAGGAGGCCCGGAGCGCCATCTCCCGCGCCGCCAGCGTCTTCGTGCTGTACGCCACATCCTGGTGAGCGGGGCAGAGGCATAAGGGAGGCGCGGGGATACCTGGCTGGGAGTTCCTGGCCGGGAGCCCACAAACCCCAACGATTATGTCCTCCCTCGGTCGGGACAGGTTCAGTTCTCAGCCAGTTCCTACAAGTTCTGAAGCAAAGTAACGCAACAAAATAACTTTGCTTAAGCTTTTTTTGTGCAGAGAAGGGAAGGACTTATCCGTGTCACACCAAAATCCATGCATGTAAGAGGCAGGTTTTCCCGTTCCACCTCTGGGTGCTCCTTTTCCCACTCACCCCTTACAAACAAGAGGGAGTCTGACAGCCTTTCTCTTCTCTCAGTGCCAACAATTTTGCTATGAAAGGAAAGCGCAAGACGCTGAATGCCAGTGATGTGCTCTCAGCCATGGAAGAGATGGAGTTCCAGCGGTTCGTTACCCCATTAAAGGAAGCTCTGGAAGGTAACGAGCCTTCTGTCTTCTAAACCACGTAGATGGTCATCCTGTGTGACCTGTTCATCTGGCCCTGAGACTTTCTCAGCGCGGGTCCCTTTAAGTTCTCTAAGCCAGCACTTGATGTGACTCGACCCAGTTCGATGGACACTACCTCGGATCTGTTTTGTGATGCTGAGCAAGTTATTTTTCCTTTTCTGCCTCCTTTTTTTTTTTTTTGGTTTTTTTTTTTTTGGTCTTGTTTTTCTTGTTTTTTTTTTTTTGTTTGTTTTTTGTTTTTGAGATGGAGTCTTGCTCTGTCACCCAAGCTGGAGTGCAGTGGTGGGATCTTGGCTCACCGCAGTCTCCTCCTCCTGGGTTCAAGCAGTTATCCTGCCTCCGGCTCCCAAGTAGCTGGGACTACAGGTGCATGCCACCACGTGCGGCTAATTTTTGTATTTTTGTAGAGATGGGGTTTCACCATATTGGCCAGGCTGGTCTTGAACTCCTGACCTCAGGTGATCCGCCCGCCTCAGCCTCCCAAAGTGCTGGGATTACAGGCGTGAGCCACCGCACCCACCTGCCTCTGTTTTTCCAGTTGTATAATGTAATTAGCTCCTGCAGTCTGTCTGGCTCACTTTCAGCTCTGTCTCCTAACCCCTTCTTTCCTCCTTACAGCGTATAGGCGGGAGCAGAAAGGCAAGAAGGAGGCCTCAGAGCAAAAGAAGAAGGACAAAGACAAAAAAACAGACTCAGAAGAGCAAGACAAGAGCAGGGATGAGGACAATGACGAAGATGAAGAAAGGCTGGAAGAAGAAGAACAGAATGAAGAGGAAGAAGTAGACAATTGAATAGGGTGGGAGACTGTAGCAGCTTGGAAGGTACCACTTGAGATGAGACGTGCTACGTGTTTCTGTGAAGCTTTTCCATGCTGGGCAGAGTAGTCTCAGGCAAAAGTGCCTGAAAAGATCAGAATAAAAACTGACTAGAAATACCATCAGAACCAGCACTCACCAAACTGAAAGCATCTGAGTAGCAGAATCCTGTTTTCCTTCATCAATCTGAAGATTATGACTTTTTGACAAGAGGGATTCTGAGCGGCTAAATTAGTCAGTTGATCGCTTTTGGTTACTTAAATGTATGGTTAGATGGTTTTTGATCTGCAGTCTTCCCTATTCCCCCAAATAAGTAATAATAACTTCCATGCTGCCTGCTGTGTTCCAGATCACAGAAGCAGCCAGGGCTCAGGAAAAATTGGGGCTTTGCTTATGGTCGCCTATGTTTGATTGCACAGTCTTTGACAGTAGCTTACTAAGACTGCTCAGAATGAGTAAGCTTTAGGAAAGTACTAAAATGCTGTGGGAGAATAACAAAATCTGTCTCTTCACTTGACAGGAGCATTAACTGGGTTTTGTTTTTCATAGACCCGCTTGGCTCAAAACCTTTCTATATTGCCTGCAGATGATTGACCTGCTGGTGTACTGGTAATCTGATCACAGATACTCTTAAATCAGCAGTGTAGAATGGTATTAGTCAAGCAAGGGTGCTAGTGTCTTACTTTTACAGAAACAGATGGCATAGTGTCAGGTGTACCTTACTCTCTGCCACTATACAGCTTTAGGATTTGTCATCACCTCCTGGAAGGTGTAAAACCCCAGGCTTTCTCTTCTTGAAGTCCATCTCCCAGACTTGTGACTATAGCTTTTCATTCTTCAATTCATGAGTTCCGAACTTTATTTCCTGTAGGCACAGCTTTCTCCCTCTGTGCCTCCTGCTTCCTTTCCTCTGCCTCTCCTCTGTCCCCCATCCCACTTTCTCCTCTCCCTCCTTTTCTCACTTCTGTCAGTCTGGAAGCTTTGATTACCTGCTTAATACTCCAAAGTGTGAGTTTCTCTGATCTCTTGTTTCCTTAGTTCTAATCTCATGTTTTGTTTTGTTTTTAAGAAATGGGGTCTCTCTGTGGCCCAGGCTGGAGTGCAGTGGTATGATCATAGCTCATTGCATCCTTGAAATCCTGGACTCAAGTGATCCTCCCACCTGAGCCTTCTGAGTATCTGGAGCTACAGATGCTGCCACCAAGCCTGGCTAATTTTGTCTCATGTCTTCTAAAAATTATTTTGTGAAGCCCCTCTGAACCTTAAGGGAAATCTGATGGTGCTCAGGAATCTAACTGTCCCTAAACCATCCTCTTTAACTGCTTCTAAAATATCTCTGTTGGCCTTTCTTAGTTTTTTTCTGTTTCCATTCAGTGCTCCAAGCACTTTTTGTTTCTCTCTAAGTTGAGCGCTTGGGGTTTGACAGGTAGTGACGTAGTTTGACACTGTTAACTTGTTAAATACAGTGAAAAGTTTGTGAGTGAAGAATGCTGAGAAGATTGTAATGCTTTGTACAAATAAAAGTCTTGTTAAAAAATGATGCCTCCTGTTTCATGCCGCTTGTTCGTAGTGTGTTTTTGGAGAGAACCCCTGATGATACTCTCCATAAAAGTTTTTGGCATGTGGACTTGGCCAAACCTTTGTAAACATGAGATCCTGCATCGCCTTGGATGACCAGCAGGTGCTGCTCATTCACAGGCAAGGGCTCTGAACTACTGCAAGAGTGTTTTTTTCTTTTTCTTTTTCTTTTTTTTTTTTTTTTTTTTGAGACAGAGTCTCAATCTGTCACCCAGGCTGGGGTGCAGTGGCATTATCTCGGCTCACTGTAACCTCCTGGGGTGCAGTGCCATTATCTCGGCTCACTGTAATCTCCTTCTCCCAGGTTCAAGCAATTCTGCCTCAGCCTCCCAGGTAGCTGGGATTACAGGCGCCCGCCACCACGCCCAGCTAATTTTTATATTTTTAGTGGAGACAGGGTTTTACCATGTTGGCTAGGCTGGTCTGGAACTCCTGACAGGTGATCCACCCACCTCAGCCTCCCAAAGTTCTGGGATTACAGGCATGAGCCACCATACCTGCTGAAAGTTTTTTTTTTTTTTTTTTTTTTTTTTAATGGATCGTTGCTCTGTCTCCCAGGCTGGAGTGGCGTGATCTTGGCTCACTGCAAGCTGTGCCTCCAGGGTTCACGCCATTCTCCTGCCTCAGCCTCCCGAGTAGCTGGGACTACAGGCGCCTGCCACCATGCCTGGCTAATTTTGTTTCTGTATTTTTAGTAGAGATGGGGTTTCACTGTGTTAGCCAGGGTGGTCTCAATCTTCTGACCTCGTGATTCGCCTGCCTGAAAGTGCTGGGAGTACAGGGGTGAGCCACCACACCCGGCTGGTGCAAGAACTTTTCACAAGTCTGTCTATGTTGCCCAGGCTGGTCTCCAACTCCTGGACTCAAGCAATCCTCCTGCCCCGGCCTCCCAAAATACTGGGATTACAGGCGTAAGCCACCACACCCAGCCCTAAGTATTAACTCTTAAACCCTATGAAGCAGCACTGCTGTTACCTCTATTATCTCTTAACCACAGTGTTTTATTATCTATGTAAGCAGCTTTTTTTTTTAATTTAATTTTATTTTATTTTGAGGCAGAGCCTCGCTCTGTCACCCAGGCTGAAGTGCAGTGGTGCGATCTTGCCTCACTGCAGCCTCTGCCTCCCAGGTTCAAGCAATTTCCTGCCTCCACCACCCGAGTAGCTGGGATTACAGGACCGGCCACCACATCCAGCTAATTTTTTGTATTTTTGGTAGAGACGGGGTTTCACCGCATTGGCCAGGTTGGTCTTGGTCTCGAACTCCTGATCTCAGGTGATCCGCCTGCCTCAGCCTCCCAAAGTGCTGGGATTACAGGCGTTCCTTTTTTTTTTTTTTTTAAGAAGGACTTTTGCTCTGTCACCCAGGCTAGAGGGCAGTGGTGCCATCTCAGCTCACTGCAACCTCTGCCTCCTGGGTTCAAGAGATTCTCCTGCCTCAGCCTCCCAAATAGCTGCGATTACAGGCCTGCGCCGCCACACCTGGCTGATTTTTGTATTTTCAGTAGGATAGGATTTCACCATGTTGGCCAGGCTGGTCGTGAATTCCTGACCTCAAGTGATCTGCCCGGCTCGGAATCCCAAAGTGCTGGGATTATAGGTGTGAGCCACCGTGCCAGGCCAAATCTACATAGCTTTTTCAAATCATAAATTTATAAATAACATTTCACAAAGATACAACCCCCAATACTCATTAGATCTAATAGCTTTTTCCTTCGCAGTAGAAACATCCTTTCTTAATTCCCATGAGCACTGCTCAACTCCTGTGGCTTCCTTTAAGCTCAGTCCCCTGCCTCATCTCCTCTTCCCCTAGCTTCCTCTGTGGATTACTTGGCATGGGGATCTTCCTGGAGCATTGCTGGGTTGCAGACCCTCCTAGTTTCCTATTAAATATATACTTAAACCTATTATTCAAAGCCTGCATGAGAAGGGCTCGCCCTGCTACCAATTTTAACCGGCCACTCTAACGAGGCTGTGTGCGCTAGTCAACGATGAATCCCCAAAATAACTCTTCCATATGGCTTTAGTTAATTATGTCCCATTCGTCACCAAACTTGGACTACCTAAGAAAAACATGTTTCCTGAGAATAGGGACTATTACTTTAAAACTACAGAATTTGGCCGGGCACGGTGGCTCACACCTGTAATCCCAGCACTTTGGGAGGCTGAGGCAGGTGGATCACGAGGTCAGGAGTTCAAGACCAGCCTGGCCAAAATGGAACCCCTTCTGTACTAAAAACACAAAAATTAGCCGGGCGTGGTATCCTATAGTCCCAGCTACTCGGGAGGCTGAAGCAGGAGAATCGTTTGAACCTGGGAAGTGGAGGTTGCAGTAAGCCAAGACTGCACCACTGCACTCCAGCCTGTGTGACAGAGCAAGACTCTGTGTGAAAAAAAACAAAACAAAACAAAAACTACAGAATTTAACAACTGGGAAAAATCTTTGACATTACCCACCAGTTTTTCCCCCACCACACTTCTATCACTACTATAGTGGTTATCTGGACTTTTCAAGTTCCTTACTAGGCTAAGGTAATGTTACACTTTTAAACCATAGCCCTTCATGCCCAGAGATGCAGATTTGGATTTGGGGGGGGGGGGTTCTCGTCCCTACCCATTCAAAGCTACTTTTATAGCCTAACCTCCTATTTTTACTGATAGGAAATTGAAGTTCTTCAGAGAGAAGTGACTTGCTCAAGACCTTACCACGAATTTATGAAAACTGGGATTCTGTTCCAAAGACCTTTGGCCTTGCTCTGTTTTTTGGGTTTTTTTGTTTTTTGTTTTTTGGGTTTTTTTTTAAATAAGCTTTTTGTATTTCAACAGTTTCTCTACTTACGTCCTTTTTCGATTACAGGGGCCAACCCAGAATACCACATTGCATCTAGTGAACGCACTTTTTAAGACTGAGATGAAATTCAAAGAACATAGAATTAACCGTTTTTAAATGAGCAATTCGGTGGCATTTAGAACATTCACAATGTTGTGCAACTACTACCTCTATCTAGTTTCAAAACATTTTCCTCAGACCCTGGCAATCAGCAGTCTGCTTTCTTTCTTGTTCCTTTTTTATGCTTTTCACAGCATTTAGCACAATGCCATATACCTACCTAGGAGACACAATAGTTTAGTTTTAATTGTTTTTATTGAAATATAATATACAAACCAAAAGATACAAATAAGTGTGGAGCTGAATGAATTTTCACCAATTAAACACAGCCATGTAACTCACACCCAGACCAATAAACATTAACTGCACCCAAAGAAACCTCTTTAATCTCCCCCTGCTGCCTTTTTTTTTTTTTTTTTTTTTTTGAGACAGGCTTGCTCTGTCACCCAGGCTGAAGTGCAGTGATACGATCACAGCTCACTGCAGCCATGACCTCCCAGGCTCAACCAATCCTCCCACCTCAGCCTCCCAAGCAGCTGGGACTACAGGTGTCCACCACCACATCCAGCTAATTTTTGTACTTTTTGTAGAGATGGTTTCACCATGTTGCCAAGTCTGGTCTTGAACTCCTGGGCTCAAGCGATCCACCAGCCTTGGCCTCCCAAAGTTCTGGGATTACAGGCATGAGCCACCACACCCAGCCTAATCTCCCTTTCAATCCTCCCCATCTCTCCAGTGGAAATCACTATTCTGAGTCCTAACAGCACAGTTTAATTTTGCTTGATTGTGTAGTTAATATAAATGAAATCATATTATATACTCTTTTGTGTCTCACTTCTTTTACTCAACAATGTGTTTAAGATTTATTCATATTATTGCGTTCACAATACTGAAAGATTAAGGTAAAATGTTTCAAAAGGTGGAGGCTGGGGGGAGAGTGGGAACAGGTCTTTCAGTCAAGAACAAGAAAAGACATAAGGGAAATAGGCTACACCAAACAGCAACATTTTAAAATTTCCCATTCTATTTGGGCTCTTAGATGGTCCTAATTATTTTTAGTTATCAATAACCTCAGGGACGGAACCTGTGTCAGGAAAGAAATGTTGGGCAGGGAATCTGGGATAAAACAAATAATAATTGCCCCTATGGAGCGTGGTTATTAGCAGACATTGCAGAGAGAGCCCAATGTAACATGGGGCAAATTATTTAATCTAGCTGGCAACTGTTTTCCCAATCCGTAAAGTGAGAACAGTAACATCGTTGCTGTCAAGATTAGATAAATGAATGTAAAATGCATGGTACTGTCCCTGACTCTTTAATGCACAGCAAACATTATTTCCTTTCTACCTCCTTCCTTGTTGAATACAGATCAGAACTCTAGTAGCTGGAAACTAAGCAGTGTCATATTTCCCTAGCCTTAGGCCGCTATGCCCCTTAAATTTAAAATTATAAAGTATACAACAGGTTTGGGGTACAGATTTTGAGAAATAAAAAAAAAATTTTTTTGAGACAGAGTCTCCCTCTGTCACCCAGGCTGGAATGCAGTGGCATGATCTCAGCCCATTACAACCTCCGCCTCCCGGGTTCAAGCGATTCTCCTGCCTCAGCCTCCCGAGTAGCTGGGATTACAGGAGCCTGCCACCACGCCCGGCTAATTTTTTGTATCTTTAATAGAGACGGGGTTTCACCATATTGGTCAGGCTGGTCTCGAACTCCTGACCTCAAGAGATCCGCCCGCCTTGGCCTCCCAGAGTGCTGGGATTACAGGCGTGAGCCACCGAATCGGGCTGAGAAATAAAATCTGAGAATAAGTGTAATGTGACCCACTAGTGTCCTCTACATTTCGAAGTCAACTTTTCAATAATCCCTGAAGAACTACTTGAAAGGCATTCCTTCGCCAGGGCGATGATCCCCGATCGCTATTTTACCCATCCAATCCTACTAGTTTACCCAAGCCCCCATAAGCCTCATCAGATCCCTCCTGCCTCAGCACATACAGACCTTTGGTCGGATCTATCACTGTACCTATCGTAGGTCTGATGCCCCTATCAAGACTTGGAGTTTTCCTAATGCCCATGTCTTTCATATCACATCTCTCAACTCATAGCATTGCCGTACCCTGAGAAATAAATGACACTGGTACAAAATTTCTCTGAAACCTTAGAAGTCTGGCGCTGAACTCAACAACTTTAGCTTAGTCCGCAAAAATGGACTAGCTAATATTGTGTTAGGCATAATGGTGCTGTTTTAACGGCTTTGACATCCAATTATTCTTTCACCAAGCCATTAACCAGAGCCGAGTTTGCCCTAGGCTGGGAAAAGGAGTGCGGTGAAGTGAACCCTGGGCTGTAACTGCCTCCGATTCGGGCTCACACCCAGGGACCCTCCCACGCGGTTCCTGCGCCCCCCGTGGCCTCCCTCCTGCGGTTCGCTGCACAAGCGCAGGACCCGGAGCGGGGAGGGGCGGGCCCTCCAGGCACTCGACACACCCAATTGGCCAGGCCTCAGCGGGTGTGGGCGGGGCTGCGACGGGAGCGGAGGAGTCTTTCGAAGAGAGCCTTCAGGGGGCGTGGCCTGGATTGTGGGGGGGCGGGCCGTGGGGGGAGCTGCTTCCGGGTGAGCCCCCCCGCCCCCCACATGGTCCCTGGGAGACGGGAGCGGGAGACAGCGGTGACAGGCGCAGCGACCGGGAGGCCTTAGGGAGGCAGGTGAGCGGGGGCTGCATGCGGGGAGATGGCGGACTTGGAGGACGGCTCCAGGGCGAGGCGGGGACTGTGGCACCAAGAGTCCCGCGTCCCCAGATTGTGCTGTGCGCCTGAAGCCCTGGCGGTGCAGCCGTGTACGGAGTCCCGTGGAGCGTTTGGTCTAGATTGTTTGGTCTAGATTGTCCCACTGCAGCCGGGGTTGGAGGCCCGGGTTCGGGGCTCCGCGCCTCTTCTCTGGGGTTTAGCCCCTCGGATACCGCCGGGGCAGACTCCATCGATGCAGAGCCCGAGGTGTGGGTGGTGGTTGGTGGTTGGTGGTTGGGGGGCGGGTAGGGAGGTGAAAACACTAACAGCCGTTTTGTACTAAGCATTGCGTGCATTGACCCTTTTTTTAAATTTTATTTTGAGATGGAGTTTCGCGCTTGTTGCCCAGGCTGGAGTGCAATGGCGCGATCTTGGCTCACTGCAATCTCCGCCTCCCGGGTTCAAGCGATTCTCCTGCCTCAGCCTGCCAAGTAGCTGGGATTTCAGGCATGTGCCACCATGCCGGCTAATTTTTGTATTTTTAGTAGAGACAGCGTTTCTCCTTATTGGTTAGGCTGGTGTCGAACTTCCAACCTCAGGTGATTCGCCCGCCTCGGCCTCCCAAAGTGTTGGGATTACAGGCGTGAGCCACCACGCCCGGCCTGACCCATTCATTTCTTACAACAACCCACTGAGGTCGGTTCAAGTCCCCATTACTAAACAAAGAAACGGAGGTCACACAACTAGAAAGCTACAGAACTAGGATTTGTACCCACATCTATCAGACTCCAGAGCCCACACACTTAACCATCCTGCTACCAACAGCAACCAGGTCCAGAGTCAGTTCACCCAAAGCTCTCCACAAGCCCAACATGCTGGGAAACAGATTTGATATCTATCCTTAAAGTATGGAGGTGTCATGGTGGACACTGAGGACCGGGCTGCTGGAGACTTCCCCCAGATCTGCCGCTGACCCACTGCTTGATCCTGGACCTGTGTCTACCCCTCTCTGAGCCCAGTTTCACCCTTGTTTCAATCAGCAAACTTTAAGAAGCCTCTTAGCCAAGATATTCTAGGATTCTGGGAATGGCAGCTTCTCCTTCTACGTCCAGATGGCTAACCCCAGAGAGGGTCAGGCTCTTCAAAACCCCAGGGCAAGGCTGGGTTCTCATTCTTCGCTTTAATCCCTGTGTCTAGCACTTCAGCAGGCCCATAGTAGATATTCAGGAAGTGTGGGTTGGCTAAATGAACACTTCGTCCCTTTTGAGAACTGCTTGACAGCCACTCTCCTGGGCCTTTGTGGGGCTTTGGATTTCTCAGTTCTGGCCACCTTCTACCTAGCTGGCTCTCCTGACTGCCTCCTCCCTGACCAGTGGCAGAGCCTGCCAGGGCTGGCAGCAGGTCCTAATCCTCTGTGCCAGGACCCACAGCCTCTGGAATCCTCAGCATAGTACAACATGCGGGGGTGGGGGGTGGTGTATGAAGCTCTGTCTCAGCCCCTCCTGGTGGCAGCGCTCAGGGCCCAACTTCAGTTACTCCCAGTTTGGGGATGTTGCCTTCCATGGGAGGAGATGCTTTCATATTAAATCTGAAACACTTATTATCCTTCACTGTCCCCTCTTCCATGAAACTACCCTTGACTCAGAGACACAGTCCCTTTCACAGCACCTGGGCCACCCCTCTACTCTGGCAGCTGGATGGTGATTATTTTGTTTTTCCTTCACCACATAACCTGCTGGAAGGCAGAGACTCCACTTCAGAAATCTTGGAAAACCCTGTGGCCCTCAAGGGTTTGAGCGCATATTCCCATCTGGTGTGGTGCAGAAGGTACAGAGCTGTACCAGGACATCTTGTTCCAACCCAGCCCCACTCCTAATAGTAATAAAATTAGCTACATGTTTACTGTGCAGCTACTTGGTGCCAGACACCTACCTCAGCCCTATCAATAATCTCCACAGCCTTGCAAGTTAGAGATATCATGCCTATTTTGTAGATGATGAAACGAACACTGAAAGGTCAATGACTTTGCCCAAAATTACACAGCAGAACATAGACCTTTGTAACTGGGACTGTCTGACCCTGAAACATAGTTCTTTCTGCACTGCCCTATACTCTGCGTCCCAGCAAAGCTAACCTGTCTGATGTGGGTGGACAGAGGTGCTGGACCTCCTGGTGGCTCGCTCCTGTCTTCAGTGTGATGATGTCACAGGAATTTAAGTTGTAGTTTGCAAGCTCACTTGATTTGGGAGAAGTGCCCTCCCAGTCTGTGAAATCCTCCCAAACTCTAAGGGCCTTTTTGCAAAGCAAAACCCATCCTGCATTTGGCGCTGCCAAGTGGAGTGGGAAACTCCACTTATTAAGCGAGTTTAATAACAATGGAATGACTCTATGGTGTAGGTATCAGGGCATTGAAATAGAAGTCAGGAGCTGCAGGGTCAGTTTCTAGCTCTGTATGTCATTCACTGTGATCTCCAACAAGTCCCGTTGACTCTCTATACCCCATTTACCACATTAAAATGTAAGGGACTAAACAGGATTGGCAATTTTCAAGCTTTTAATATTTTCAGCACTGACACCTGTTTCTCAAATCAAATCTCTCTCTGAATCTTAAAATTCAAAAACAGATCAAAGTGAACTGCTATAGTGAGACTGTTCCCTTTACTCTAACCCTGCCCTGGTCTCAGGGGCTCCTAGGCAGCCCTGCCACAGGGTTTCTGCTAAGCAGGAGCCAGTAGTTCCCTCAGCTCCTAAAGGCGATGAGGAGTTGAGGCCAGTGGAATGCAGCTTTGGATTCTAGAAGCCAGAAAACAACAGAAGTTGTTTGTGGGAAGTGAATCAGAGAGATTAGCCCTCTCTTCAACATCTGCCTAGACTCTAGAATGGCATTAAGCAAGTCACTAAACCACTCAGAGCCTCCGCTTCCTTATCACTAAAAGTTAGAACAATTCTTGCAATGAAATGAGATACTACTACGAAGTACCTTAGTGCTGTGCCCAGCACAGAATGAATACACTCAGTATGTTTTCCTTTTGTTTATTCTGTCTCTCCAGCGCCCAAAGCAGAAACAGTATGGGCAAAGAGACGCCTACTGAATCAGGTGTTTATCAGTGTTAAGGAATACAGTGTATAAAACCCAGCATTTGGAGTCCAGAACAAATTCAAATTCTGGCTCAGTCACTAAGTAGCTATGTGGTCTTGGGCAAACTGGGTTACATTTTGGTAATTCTCTCAATATTCAAAAATAGTCTCTCAGCCAGGTGCAGTGGCTCACACCTGTAATCCCAGCACTTTGGGAGGCAGAGGCTGGCGGATCACTTGAAGTCACGAGTTTGAGACCAGCCTGGCCAACATGGCGAAACCCTGTTTGTACTAAAAATACAAAAATTAGCTGGGTATGGTGGCACATACCTGAAGTCTCAGCTACTCGGGAGGCTGAGGCAGGAGAATCACTTGAACCCAGAGGGTGGAGGTTGCAGTGAGCCAAAATCGAACCACTGCACTCCAGCCTGGGTGACAGAGCCGGACTCCATCTCAATTAAAAAAAGAAAAGAAAAGAAAAGAAAAAGAAACTTCTAGCAGACATGAGAGCAAAATCAAGTAGAAAATGGGTACTCAGGACTATCTACTGAGTAATTGTCTGTTTGGAGGTTGAGACATGATTGGGGAGGCCTGGCCTGCCCCTGTGTCAGGTGATGGGGCTGGCCCACCCAGGGGTGTGGCAGCAGGGCTGGCCCCTGTGTGACTTGTGATAACCCCACCCTACCAAGGAGGAAGACCAGATAAAATGGGCCCCTGAGATGGCTGTGGGGAGCCAAAGGGGCCTAAGAGACTATGGGGAGAAGGACAGCCAGTTCCTAGGCAGCCCTGCCCCACTGTTTCTGATAAGCAGGAGGCAGTTGTTCCCTCGGCCTCCTGAAAGCAATGAGGAGTTGAGGCCATGAGAATGTAGCTTTGGATTCCAGAAGTCAAGGGCCTGTTACAAAGGTGGTTTTCTGGGAAGCAAATCAGAGGGATTAGACCTGGCTTCAACATCTGACTTGACTCCAGCCTACCAAAGGATCTCCCAGTTCACCTGGGAGTTAACACGCCAGGGTTCTAGTCCTCTTACTTGCTGTGTGGCTTTGGTTAAGTCCTTGCCCCTCTCTGGACTTTGAGGTCCCATTCATACAAAGTGTAGTTGGACTCAGGCCAGCCAGCCCCCATTTTTGTGGCCCTTTTCCCCAAATCCTTTGGCTATGGGATATTCTCCCGGGCACCTCCAAAAGGAAGTGTCTAAAACAGAGCTCTCCACCTCCTCTCCAAGCCCAGCTCCCCACTGCCCTCTTCCTGCCCTGTCCCTGTCTCCGCTGCCGTCCAGGTCAGGCAGGCAGGCCTAGAGCATCTACCCTGAGACATTGCCTCTTGGCTGCCTTAAGACGCCCCTTCTCTGCCCCCAGCCTCTGCATTCCTCTGCTTCCCGTCTGCTCTGCTCAGCCTGCAGGACTGATGTTCCTAAAGCCAGGTGTCAACCAGGCCACTAACCCTACCCACCGTTCAGAAATCTTCCCACAGCCTCAGCCTGGCCCCCTCTCATCCATCCCCTCCATACACACTTGCCCCAATTGCCTCCTCAGCTCCTCAGAACAGTCCACAGCCATCCTCCTTCCCCACCTTTGCCCCTTTCTTCCCTTCCTAAGGAAATGTTGGCCCCCTTCTCTCCACCAGGCTGAACCCATTCATCCTGCAAAACCAAGTTCAACCCCCTGTCATTTCGTTTGTTTTTTTTTTTTTTTGAGATGGAGTCTCACACTGTCGCCCAGGCTGGAATGCAGTGGTGCACTCTCGGCTCACTGCAACCTCTGCCTCCTGGGTTCAAGTGATTCTCCCGCCTCAGCCTCCAGACTCTGACTACAGATGCATGCCACCACACCCAGCTAATTGTTTTATTTTTATTTTTATTTCCGTTTATTTATTGTGAGATGGAGTTTCTCTCTTGTTGCCCATGCTGAAATGCAATGGTGCCATCTTGGCTCACTGCAATCTCTGCCTCCCAAGTTCAAACGATTCTCCTGCCTCAGCTTCTGAAGTAGCTGGGATTACAGGCATGCGCCACCACACCCGGCTAATTTTTTTTTTTATTTTTAGTGGAGATGGGGTTTCACCATGCCGGTCAGGCTGGTCTCAAACTCCTGACCTCAAATGATCCCCCTGCCTTGGCCTCCCAAAGTGCTGGAATTACAGGCGTGAGCCACCGTGCCTGGCCTAATTTTTGTATTTTTAGTAGAGACAGGGTTTCACCAGATTGGCCAGCCTGGTCTCAAACTCCTGACCTCAAGTGATCCACCCGCCTTGGTCTCCAAAGTGCTGGGATTACAGGTGTGAGCCACCGCACCTGGCCCCTGTCTTCTAATACGCCTCTTCTGACCTCCTCACTCCCACTGGAGCCATGGCTCACTTCTGGTCAGGCTCCATGCACTCAGTCAGCCCTGCCTCGCAGGACTGCAGTACCCACTCAATGAGAAATCACCCGTGAAAATGCCAGGCATGGTCTGGCACACAGTAGGTGCTCAAGAAACAAATGTTAATGCCCCAGCTTCCTTCTGTCTTGTATCCACGAATTTGGCATTTGGGGCATATTTTTGTACTTCACGTAATTAAATATTTACTGTGTGCCAAGGTCAGTGTGTGACAGAGCACTGTGGGGGAGGCAAAAATGAACCAACTCTGGACCTTGCCCTGCAGAAGCTCTGTCTACTGGCACGAGATAAGACAGGTCCGGCCGGGCGCGGTGGCTCAAGCCTGTAATCCCAGCACTTTGGGAGGCCGAGACGGGCGGATCACGAGGTCAGGAGATCGAGACCATCCTGGCTAACACAGTGAAACCCCGTCTCTACTAAAAAATACAAAAAACTAGCCGGGCGAGGTGGCGGGCGCCTGTAGTCCCAGTTACTCGGGAGGCTGAGGCAGGAGAATGGCGTAAACCCGGGAGGCGGAGCTTGCAGTGAGCCGAGATCGCGCCACTGCACTCCAGCCTGGGTGACAGAGCCAGACTCCGTCTCAAAAAAAAAAAAAAAAAAAAAAAGACAGGTCCACAAATAACTTATAGAAGAGAGACTGCAATCTGGACAAGAAAGCCTCAGTGGGAGAGGGAAGGAGAACCCTGTAGATTTGGGTGTGGGGAGAGCACAGCCTTTCAGGTAAAGGGACAAAGTGAGGAAAGCAAGAAGGTGTACTTGTGCTCGTGGAGCCCAGGAAACTCCTTGGGCTAGAAAAGATTTGGTGGCACCCTATACAGTGTATGTATGTGTCTGTCTGTCCATCTGACATGAATGGTACTATTTTCTCCTATTGGTGTGAATTGTACCTAACAAGAAGTCCATGTCCCAAGGTGTTAGCAGTACTTTTCTCTTTTCTTTCTTTCTTTTTTTTTTTTTTTTGAATGAAGTCTTGATCTGTCGCCCAGGCTGGAGTGCAGTGGCACAATCTCGGCTCACTGCAACCTCCTCCTGGGTTCAAGTGGTTCTCCTGCCTCAGCCTCCCCAGTAGCTGGGATTACAGGCACGCACCACCACGCCCAGCTGAATTTTTTTGTATTTTGAGTAGAGGTGGGGTTTCACCATGTTGGCCAGGCTGGTCTCGATTTCCTGACCTCAAGTGATCTGCCCACCTCAGCCTCCTAAAGTGCTGAGATTACAGGCGTGAGCTACCATGCCTGGCCAACAGTACTTTTTCTAGAGGTAGAATTGCAGGGGATTTTTCTCTTTTTGCTTATCTGCACTTTTCTAAAAGTTCTGCCATGAACATGGGCATTTTTTGTGGAATAAACAAAGTTTAAATATTGGCTTCTCAACATGCCCAGCTAGAAAATTATTTTTTTGGCCAGGCACCATGGCTCACGCCTGTAATCCCAACACTTTGGGAGGCCAAGGCAGGGAGATTGCTTGAGCCCAGGAGTTCAAGACCAGCCTGGGCAGCATGGCAAGACCTCCATCTCTACAAAAAATACAAAAATTAGCTGGGTGTTATGGTGCACACCTGTAGTCCCAGCTACTTGGGAGGCTGAGCTGGGAGAAGCAGTTGAGCTCGGGAGGTCAAGGCTGCAGTGAGTCGAGATTGTACCACTGCACTCCAGCCTGGGTGACAGAGACCCTGTCTGAAAAAAAAAAAAAAAAAGAAAGAAAATAATTTTTTTAAAACAGTTGTTGCTTGCTCAGATGTTTACTTTAAAAGATAATAATGAACAGAAAGCAGTCATATAAAATACAAGCCCAAATTTTATATCATTAGATTCTGATTATTATGAAAGTTTCTAAAGACTTACTTTCATTTCTCAACTTACCTTGTTGACCAGCAGGGATTGGTGAACCATGCTGTGAGTAGCATTAGGCTAGAGAGAGGGGAGGCAGGAATCTGGAAGAGCTGTCTTCCAGATGTGACCATCTCCTGAGGACAGGGACCATGTCTCATGTGCTGCCCATCTCACCCCACAGACAGAGCCTGCAGCCAACAACGCCCCAGGAGCCCTCGGTTCCAACCAACTGATGCCCCTGTGCCCACTGGCCCATGCCATGCAGCCCCAGTCCGTTCTGCACAGTGGCTACTTCCACCCACTGCTTCGGGCCTGGCAGACAGCCACCACCACCCTCAATGCCTCCAACCTCATCTACCCCATCTTTGTCACGTGAGTCTCCAGGAATGGGCCAGACCTCTGCTCTGCTGGTTGGGGTTGGGGAGGGAGTGTTGACTGCAGCGGGCATCAGTATTGCTGGGGGTGGCAAAGTGAGCTGTCAGCTTGAAATTCAAGATACTGGAAGCAGCCTACTTGGATTAAGGACAGGAATCTTAGGAACAAAACAAACTTTGAAAGAACTCATTCATCCCATTTGGAAAATTAGAAGAATAACCCTTGCCTGCCATCCTGAGCTCTTGCAATAAGACAGAAGCTGAGAAGGTGCTCTGTAGGTTGTAAAGTGCTATGTACCTGTAAGAGATGGCAATCGTGATTGTTAATGGTAACGCAGACATTTACTGAGTACTTACTCTGTACCAGGTACTACACTAAGCACCCACACACATGATCTCATTCAATTCTGAGAGCATTTGTATGAAGAAGGAGTAGCTATCCTCTAGAACATCAGCTCCTTGAGGGCGGGGATGTTTGTCTATTTTGTTCACTTTTGTATCATCAGGGCCTAGAACAGTACTTGGCACATAATAAGTACTCAATAAATATTTGTTGAATGAATGAATTAACCACGCATGATAGACATGAAGACCTAAGTCTCCAAGAGATGATAGAACTTGGCCACGGTCACCCAGGCAGTGAGTGGCTGGGATAAGAAGCAAGGACCTGCCAAATTCAGAGTCCAAGTTCTTAACCACTTAATTCTTTCCTGTAATTACCATTCTTTTAGTACAGTTGCTACTGTTGTCACTGTTATTTTTGTTGTTCCTATTATTATTTCAGGCCCTGGGCTTGACCAGGCAGGGAAGCCAGACACTGGATCCCACCCTCCTCCCACCATCTCCACTGCCATATTTCTTCCCTGCTTCCCAACCATCCCTCTCAGTTGCCCCCTCACCACTGGCCCTTCCCACAGCCACCAATCCATATCCCACCCCCACTCTTGCAGGGATGTTCCTGATGACATACAGCCTATCGCCAGCCTCCCAGGAGTGGCCAGGTAGGAGACATGGAGTTGGGGGGCCAGGGGGTGGTGGAGGGAAAGATTCCACAGGTGGAAGTGCCCGGAGGTAAAAGCAGACCTAGGAAGTAGAAGATGCGGACAGGCAGACATCAGCTCAGTAGAGGGAAGGGTTTCCCGGGGCCAGAGCTGTTCTACAGTGGGAGGGGCAGCCCTATAAAGTAATGTGCTACCCATCACCAGAGGCGTCGCGGCAGAGGCTGTTGCAGAAGGGATCTGAACTGCAGATGGGAGTTCAATAAGAGGGCCTTGGAGGAGCCTTCCACAGCCGAATTCCAGAAGAGCTCTGCTACTCAGGGCCTCGGTCTTCCCTCCTATTTAGTGGACGTGTCCCTGCCCCTTCCTGTCCTGGGGGCTTGAACCCTCCTGGTGCCATATGCAGCTTGGTTTCTAACAGAGGCACAGTGTGGTGGAGTCCAGAGGACCTTTGCCTGGGACCTGCCTTCCTTCAACCCCTCTACCCACCCCCACACAGGTATGGTGTGAACCGGCTGGAAGAGATGCTGAGGCCCTTGGTGGAAGAGGGCCTACGCTGTGTCTTGATCTTTGGCATCCCCAGCAGAGTTCCCAAGGTGAAGAATCAAAGGAAGGGCTAAGAAGGGAGGTTGCGCTCACACCCATAATCCCAGCACTTTGGGAGGCCAAAGCGGTTGGATCACTTGAGCCCAGGATTTTGAGACCAGCCTGGGCAACATGGCAAAATCCCATCTTTACAAAAAAATACAAAAGTTAGCTGGGTGTGGTGGTGCGTGCCTGTACTCCCAGCTACTCAGGAGGTGGAGAGGTGGGAGGATCGCTTGAGCCCAGAAAGACGAAGCTGCAGTGAGCCAAGATCGCGCCAGTGCACTCTAGCCTGGGTGACAGAGCAAGACCATCTCCGAAAAAAACAAACCAGAAAAAGGAAGGGAGGTTGGGCGAGGGTGAGCTGAGGGTCCACACTGACCGCTTCCTTACTCCCATATGATGCTGGCCCTGGGGCCACAGGTAAATGGACATGGTCCCTGCCCTTAAGTCAGCACCCAAGTAGGGTCAGTCCTCTGTGCTTCCTTATCCAGGGGCTGTGACGATGAAGGAAGGAGAGGGCCAGGGCTGTGCTCTGTGATGGCTGCCATCCTGCCTTCCGAAGCAACATGTAACAGATACACTGCTTTGTCCCTCCCCTGCCCCTAGGACGAGCGGGGTTCCGCAGCTGACTCCGAGGAGTCCCCAGCTATTGAGGCAATCCATCTGTTGAGGAAGACCTTCCCCAACCTCCTGGTGGCCTGTGACATCTGCCTATGTCCCTACACCTCCCATGGTCACTGCGGTGAGCTCCCTTCCTCCAGCCCTGCTGGCACCCACACTCCCACTGCCCACTTCTCACCAGCGTGGGGACAGGCCAGGGCCCAAAGTGCTCCTTAAAACCCAGTCATCTCTCCTGCAGGGCTCCTGAGTGAAAACGGAGCATTCCGGGCTGAGGAGAGCCGCCAGCGGCTAGCTGAGGTAGCACTGGCATATGCCAAGGCAGGTGAGTGAACCACCAGCAGGGATGGGTACCTCTGGGTCAGGGAGGTCGCAGAGTGGCTAGGACGGTCCCAGAATTCTGAAGGCCACCCTCTGCCCCACAGGATGTCAGGTGGTAGCCCCGTCAGACATGATGGATGGACGTGTGGAAGCCATCAAGGAGGCCCTGATGGCACATGGACTTGGCAACAGGGTAAGGGCAGGGAGCGCAGCACGGGGTCGGGAGGAGAGAGTCTGCACCAGCCCTGCCCCCGTGTCTGCTAAGAATCACAGAACTGCCGGGAGCAGTGGCTCACGCCTATAATCCCAGCACTCTGGGAGGCTGTGACAGGTGGATCACTTGAGGTCAGGAGTTCAAGACCAGCCAGGCCAACATGGTGAAACCCCGTCTCTACTAAAAACACAAAAATTAGCTGAGCGTGGTGGCAGGTGCCTGTAATCCCAGCTACTCGGGAGGCTGAGGCAGGAGAATGGCTTGAACCCAGGAGGTGGAGGTTGCAGTGAACTGAGATCATGCCACTGCACTCCAGCCTGGGCAACAGAGCTAGACTCTATCTCAAAAAAAAAAAAAAAGAATCACAGAACTGAAGACAGTGCTGGATGAGGTTTTGGGGAACCATGTCAACCTCTGGGCCTCTGATGGGGAAATCAAGCCCAGCACTCCAACAGGACCAGAACACAGGCACTCTCCCTCCCAGCCTAGGTTCTTTCTCTCCCTGCCATATCACCCTGGGACACCTGGCAAGGGCTGACTAAGCCAAGATCCCCATTGTCTCCCCATAGGTATCAGTGATGAGCTACAGTGCCAAGTTTGCTTCCTGTTTCTATGGCCCTTTCCGGTGAGCAGGGGTGGGCGGGGTGAGCAGGGGTGGGCGGGGTGGGCAGGGGTCTGCTGTTAAATCCCTGCCCATTTGGCCCAAAGCTGGAGCCCACCCGGATGACTCTGTTTTGCAGGGACGCAGCTCAGTCAAGCCCAGCTTTTGGGGACCGCCGCTGCTACCAGCTGCCCCCTGGAGCACGAGGCCTGGCCCTCCGAGCTGTGGTGAGTCACTAGGACTTGAGCCCCACCCTCAGCCCCTCCCAGACACCGCCCACACTCGACCCTCATCTCTTAGGACCGGGATGTACGGGAAGGAGCTGACGTACTCATGGTGAAGCCGGGAATGCCCTACTTGGACATCGTGCGGGAGGTAAAGGACAAGGTGAGCGCAGGTCCGAGGCAAAGGGGGCTCAGAGGGCTGGGACAGAGTTTTCCACAGACTCTGGAATCTCAGTGTTGGAAGCAGTCTGCCCTTGAGCAGAAATCCTCTCCTCCCCATCCCTGCCCAGGAACCACCATGGCCTTCTGTGTCAGGGCTTGCAGGAGCCTCAAACAGCCCTGCTTTAACAGTTCAAGAGTGGGCCAGGCTGCTGGCTGCAGTAACCCAGGACACGGGGCTCAAGATGGTCACAGATTGAGCAGGGGGAAGGGACGCTCCCAGAGCCACATTAACCCTCCATTTCAGCCTGTCTCCCTGTCTGCTTCCCTGCAGCACCCCGACCTCCCTCTCGCCGTGTACCATGTCTCTGGAGAGTTTGCCATGCTGTGGCACGGAGCCCAGGCTGGGGCATTTGATCTCAAGGCTGCCGTACTGGAGGCCATGACTGCCTTCCGCAGAGCAGGTAGGCAGGCAGGGGTTGGGTGTTTTGACCTGTGCCACAGGGACTGATAAGCACTCTGCCTAGATCAAGGAACGAAGTCCTGAGAGCTTGGAGTCTTATTTCGGGAATTACTAGTGATCTAAACAGACACACATTGAGGAAGAGATATGGAACTGCAGCATAGAACATGACATGGTGAAGCAAGCAGAGCCCTTCATTCATTTTTGGTTGTGAGAATGTGGGCAAGCCACTTCTTAGAACCTCAGTGTCCTCACCCATAACTGGATAACTGGGGACAAGATACCTGGTGCGTGATTGTCCTGAGGATTAAATGAGGTAGTATCACTCCATAAAGGGGGCTCATTTTGTTAGAACTGTACACCAGCACAGGAAGGGAACTTGCATCTTACCTATATCCTTCACTGTGCATATTATTCTTTGGTAAACTGAGGTCCCAAGAGAGAAAATGACTTGCCCAAGAAATACAGCTGCCCAAAGCTGGACTCCGTCTCATGTGGTGTGCCCACAGGCTGTGCCTCTTCATGGTAGCCTTCTTCCCCGCCTGGCCTTCCCATCCCAGAAGGTGTGCTCGGAGCTGATCACCGTCCCCCGCAACTTTCCGCATCTCTCCCAACACAGGTGCTGACATCATCATCACCTACTACACACCCCAGCTGCTGCAGTGGCTGAAGAAGGAATGACGGAGACAGTGCAGGCCTGAGAACTAGAACTTTAAAACTAAAGAACTTTAGAACTAAAACTTTAAAACGTTCCCGGGGCCTCAGAGAAGTGAAAACCAAAGTAAATCCTGCTTTTAGAACTGTGCCCTCGTGCCCTCTTCCTGCTCACATGCTGGCGGGGCCCAGCAGCCCTGGGTGGTTTTGCCAGCATGCTGACTCTTGGAACTCGCAGCTGCATCCTATGAGCTCTCCCAAGCTTCCCCGCCCCTCGCCTGGGTCAGCCATGAGGCTCACCTTTGCCACCCTCAGCTCTTTCCTCTGGTGTGGCTTCAGCTTGAAAGCAACCTGGAATCGGGGGCACAGGCTTTGGGGCATGGCTGGGAGAGAGTCTTGGAGCATTAGGGGAAGAGGAGAGCAGAGGGATCTCGGGGCCTGAGAAGCCTTGGAACGCTTCTGGCAGCAGAGCTGGGTGTGGGAATGAGGCCTAGCTCGATATCCCTGGGTTAGAGTTGAAATTTGCTGCAATTCCACTGGAAGGCATTTCCCACACAGGCCAGAGGTTGCCAGGCTGCCTGAGGTCTCCTGTTCTACTCTGAACCATAAACCCAGAGAAGAATTACTCATTAAGCAGCAGAAATACTGCCTGAGGATCAAAACTCAGAGGCAAAGAGGGAGTTCCTGACTGCTGGAGATGCCACCACCACAAATACTTTTTATTCAAGAGATACTTCTTGAGAATCTCTGCTCTGTTCCTAGGTTCAGTGCTGGGTCCTGGGAATACAGCAGGACAGACCTCAGCTTGTCTCTTCATAGAAATTATACAAAGAGAATAGGGGAGACAGCTAAAAAGAAAACAAAGAAATAAAGCAGTTACAAAGTTGTGATAAGTGCTCTGAAGGAAATAAGGGGTCTGAGACAAAGAACAACAGGGCGGGGGCCTCTCTTGAAACGGTAGTTGGGAAGGAGGCAGACATGCACCGGTGATGTGGTGACAGGTGCTGTGAAGGAAGTCACCAGGACTTGACCTGCTTTGAAGGATCAGAAAATACTGCCCTGAAGTACTGACATTTGAGCCTAGACCTGAAGGGTGAGCCGTCAAGCTAAGACATAATTGGAGAAGAACGTTACAGGGAGAGGGAGGAGTTGTGCAAAGGCCCTGGGGCTCCTAGCTGGAGGAATGCAAGGCTAGCCTGTCTGGAGCACTGAGAGGATGGCCTGAACTGAGTGGAGACAGACCAAGACCAAACCATGCAGAGATCAAGGGCCACATTCACCTTTTCAGAGTGACTCAATCAAATTTTGCAGTTTGTAAAAGTATTTTAACAGTCCTGTGGCAAAGTGGAAATGAAAAGTCTTGATGGCATGGACTGGAGCGGGGACAGTGGGGATGGAAAAAGGGGAATGGATTGTGGATGTGTTTAGAAGGTAGATTAGATGCGAGGGATGAATCTGGCTTGATCTTCTGGGTGGCTGATGGGCCATTTACTGAGCTGGGGCAGCCTGGAAGAGGAACAGAAGCAGGGTCAGGGTGGAGGGAGAATACTAAACTTAGCTTGAGACATTTTGCAACGAGGAAGCTATATCTAGAGAGCGTATGGGACTCACCTAAGGCCACTCAACAAGTGTGTGTCAGAACTGGGTTAGAACCACCCAGAAAACAGCCAAGCTGGGATCTGAACCCATGTAGTCCAACTCCAAGGCCTCTGCCCCTAACCACTGTGCCATACCACCTCCCAATAATCAGCAGCAAAAGTATGGGTCTTACAATGTTATAGAGATACCCCTCCACTTATGTGATGGGTTTGCATCCTGATAAACCCATCATAAGTTGAAAATATGATCATAAGTCAAAAATGCATTTAACCTACCAAACATCATAGCTTAGCTTAGCTTAGCCTGCCTTAAACATGCTCAGAACACTTACATTAGCCTACAGTGGCCAAAACTATCCAACACAAAATCTATATTGTAATAAAGTTATAAAGAATTTTGAATCAAAATTCAGTATTTGAAGTACAGTTTCTACTGAATGTCTTGTTTTTTTTTTTTGACGCGGAGTCTTGCTCTGTGCCCCAGGCTGGAGTGCAGTGGCGCGATCTCGGCTCACTGCAAGCTCCGCTCCCCCGGGTTCACGCCATTCTCCTGCCTCAGCCTCCCGAGTAGCTGGGACTACAGGCGCCCGCCACCTCGCCCGGCTAATTTTCTTGTATTTTTAGTAGAGACGGGGTTTCACCGTGTTAGCCAGGATGGTCTCGATCTTCTGACCTCATGATCCGCCCGTCTTGGCCTCCCAAAGTGCTGGGATTACAGGCTTAAGCCACCGCGCCCGGCCTGAATGTCTTGTTTTATACCGTTGCAAAGTCAAAAATCGTGAGTTGAATGATCATAATTCGGCGACCATCTGCAGTTAGTTCCAGTTATAGGGGGAGACCAAGGAGACCAGGCACCTACTTGGTTGCAAGTGATGGAAATCCAGTTGAATAGTGAAGAAGGACATGATTGGTTTTCATAACTAGATTGAGATAAGGACAGGTGTGGTTGGACCCAGGGTCAAACCCCATGGAGGACTCTGTCCCTTTCTAGCTCTCATCTGTGTTTTCCCCAGCTTTATACTCAGGTGGATTTTTGCCACTTGCCAGCAACATGATCCTCAATAACTCTAGGCTTAAGTAGTCGTTAAGATTTGTAATCCCAGAGAAAGAGCCTTTCTGTCCCATCACTCACATAGCAAATCTCTGGAGGGCTCTGACTGGGCCTGTTCATGTCACATGGTCCACTCGGCTCAGTCACTAACCAATGGGATGGGAGATGGGAGACCAGGTAGGCCTCATTATACAGAACGCTGTCTTGGACTGAGCTTTTGCACCAGTGGCCTCCTTGGCCTGGAATGCTTTTCCCCTAAATCTATATGGCTGTCTCTCTTGTTAAGATCTCAGCTCAAAGCGTCCCTTCCTCCGAGAAACCTGACCCAACACCCAATCTAAAGTCATTCTTGTGGCTGGGTGTGGTGGCTCACACCTGTAATCCCAGCACTTTGGGAGGCCAAGGCAGACAGATCACTTGAGGTCAGGAGTTCAAGACCAGCCTGGCCAACATGGTGAAACCCCATCTCTACTAAAACTACAAAAAATTAGCCGGGCATGGTGGCAGGTGCCTGTAATCCCAGCTACTTAGGAGGCTGAGGCAGGAGAATGGCTTGAACCCAGGACTCAGAGGTCGCAGTGAGCTGAGATTATGCCACTGCACTCCATCCTAGGCAACAGAATCAGACTGTCTCAAAAAAAAAAAAAAAAAGTCATTCTCCATCACTCTGTATTAATCAGGATTCAGGTTCAGTGGATGTAACAAAAGCCAAAATACTGATAGCTTGAGATGAAAATTTACTTCTAAGCAATCCAGGGCTGATATGTCAGTGATATGTCGTGAGGGGGTCTCAGCTCTTGTCTCGTTCTGTCATCATCAACACGTCTTGCCCTCCATCTCATGAATAAAGATGGCTGGTGCTGGGCACAGTGGCTCGCACCTGTAATCCCAACACTGGGAGGCTGACATGGGTGGATCACTCGAGTCCAGGAGTTTGAGACTAGCTTGGGCAACATAAGGAAACCACGTCTCTACAAAAAATAACAAAACTATCTGGGTGTGGTAGCACATGCCTATAGTCCCAGTTACTCAGGGGGTCAAAGATGCAGTGAGTCGTGATTGAGCCCCTGCACTCTAGTATGGGAAACAGAGTGAGACCCTATTGCAAAAACAAAACAAAAAAATGGCTGGGCCAGTTCCCATCATCAGGTCCTCTTTTCAGCCAGCGGGAAGAGAAGAACAAGTGGAGGGCGTGGCCCTTCTTTATAAAGTCATGACCCAGAAGTTGCACACATCATTTCTGTCTACACACCCTTGTCTCAAATTAGTCACACGGTCGTGCCCAGTTGTAAGGGAGGCTGGAAATAGTCTAGTGGGCCAGGCATATGCTCAACTAAAACTCCAGAGTTCAGTTACTAAGGAAAATGGAGAGAATGGATAGTGGGGCAAATGGCCATTTCTACCTAATGGAGGTTCTTGGGATCACAGAAACAGTGGTCAGAATATTAAAGAAAAAAGATCCTTAGAGACTATCTGGTTAAACACTCTGATTTTGTAGATGGGGAGACAGACCCAGAGAGGTGACTGTCCAAAATCAGACAGCAAGCTCATCAGTGGCAGACCAAGGCTAGAATTCAGGTCTCTTAACTCCAAGCCCAGTGCTCAAAATTCGGGAAGGGGCTGGGCATGGTGGCTCACACCTGTAATCCCAGCACTTCAGGAAGCTGAAGTGGCAGGATTGCTTGAGGCCAGGAGTTCAAGACCAGCCTGGGCAACAAAGCAAGACCCCATTGCTACAAAAATTTTTTTTTCAATTAAAAATAAAACTAGTGAAGGGATTTGTTTTAGAGGAACTTGAGCTTTATATGTATTATTTCTATTCATGTATTATATGTAACAAGGATATATTCATGTGTTGCTATGTAAATAAAAATTGAAAACTATATGAAAAGGTGTTATCTTCATTAGTGGAGAAATTCAAGTTAAAACCACAATGAGATACCACAATATATCCACAAAAATGCCTAATACTGGCTGGGCGCGGTGGCTCATGCCTGTAATCCCAGCACTTTGGGAGGCCGAGGTGGGTGGATCACGAGGTCAGGAGTTCGAGACCAGCCTAGCCAACATGGTGAAACCCTGTCTCTACTAAAAACGCACACACAAAAAAAATAGCCAGGTGGGTGGTGCGCACTTGTAATCCCAGCTACTCTGGAAGTTGAGACAGGAGAATTGCTTGAACCCAGGAGGCGGAGGTTGCAGTTAGCTGAGATCATGCCACTGCACTCCAGCCTGGGCAACATAGTGAGACCACGTCTCTACTAAAAAATAAAAATAAGGCCAGGCGCAGTGGCTCAATCCCAGCACTTTGGGAGGCCGAGACGGGCGGATCACGAGGTCAGGAGATCGAGACCATCCTGGCTAACACGGTGAAACCCCATCTCTACTAAAAATACAAAAAATTAGCCGGGCATGGTGGCGGGCGCCTGTAGTCCCAGCTACTCGGGAGGCTGAGGCAGGAGAATGGCGTGAACCCGGGAGGCGGAGCTTGCAGTGAGCTGAGATCCGGCCACTGCACTCCAGCCTGGGCGACAGAGCAAGACTCCATCTCAAAAAAATAAATAAAAATAAAAATAACATCAGCGGGGCATGTTGACACACATCTGTGGTCCCAGCTACTTGGGAGGCTGAGGCAGGAGGACTGCCTGAGTCCAGGAGGTGGAGGCTGCAGTGAGCCATGTTTGGCCTGCACTCCGGCCTGGGCTACAAAGGAAGATCCTGTCTCCAAACAAACAAACAAAAAAAATGTCTGGCTCTACTAAAGCTGAACATTTGCATACCTTATGACCCTGTGATTCCACACCTAGGTATTTACCCAACAGCACCTATGTTCATCAAGAGACATGTTCAACAGTGTTCGTAGCAGCATTTTATAATATATGTAATAAGGCTGGGCATGATGGCTCACGCCTGTAATCCCAGCACTTTGGGAGGCTGAGGTGGACGGATCACTTGAGCTCCGGAGTTCAAGACCAGCCTGGCCAACATGATGAAATACCATCTCTACTAAAATACACAGATTATCCGGGCATGGTGGCAGGCACCTGTAATCCCAGCTACTTGAGAGACTGAGGCAGGAGAATTGCTTGAAACCAGGAGGTGGGAGGTTGCAGTGAGCCGAGATGGTGCCGCTGCACTCCAACTTGGGTGACAGAGTGAGAATTCATCTCCAAAAAAAAGAAAAAAGAAGTGTAATAAACAAAATTGGAGATAACCCAAATGTTCATCAACAGTAAAATGTGATCTGTTTATATAATGGAATATTAAACATGTGAGAATGAGTTAACCACAACTACACGTAGCAACATAAATGTATCAAATACAATTTTGAGCGAAAGCAGCAAGGCATAAAAGAGTGCATGCTATATTATTCTGTTTATATACAGTTCAAAAACAAGTAAAACGATGCAATTTGAAGTCAAGATAGTTACCTTTTGGGTGGTAAGTGACTGGGAGTGGACAGGCTGTGGGGGGTTTTTGGAAATTGGTCTTTTTCTTGGTCTGGGTGCTGGTTGCATGGGTATGTTCACTTTGTGAAAATTCACATTTTGAATATTGGGAGACTGAGCCCAGAGAGAAAAATAATTGAATGGAGAGCTCACAGACAGATGGCAGAGCTGGGACCAGAACCTAAGGGGTTAGGTTTCCAGTGACCTTGAAAATTGGACAGTATCAGACATTCTTGGATTCTGTGAAATGCAGCTGAACCTCTGGTCTCCCAGTCGCCCTTCCCACCCCCACTTGTGCTTCATGCTTGTACCACAAAACCAGTTTTGCAAGTGAGTCCCCAAGTGAGTCGGGCTCTCTCTTGCAGGGCCAAAGTCTGTGACTCTGCATTTCGTGTTTCTTCCCAGGCCTGAACCCAGTGAACAGACCAACTTGGAACACAGGAGAAAGTTTTGTTTTTTTGTTTTTAAGAGTTGAAAGGAAGACAATTAGGCCAGGCGCAGTAGCTCATGCCTATAATCCTGGCACTCTGGGAGGCCAAGGCGGGTGGATCACTTGAGGTCAGGAGTTCTAGACCAGCCTGGCTACATGGCGCAACCTCGTCTCTACTAAAAATACAAAAAATTACCTAGGCACAGTGGCGCACACCTGTAATCCCAGCTACTCAGGAGGCTGAGGCAGGAGAATCGCTTGAACCTGAAAGGCAGAGGTTGCAGTGACCCTAGATTGTACCACTGCACTCCAGCCTGGGTGACAGAGTGAGACTCTGTCTCAAAAAAAAAGAAAAAAGAAAAAAAAGAAATGGGCTGGGCGCGGTGGCTCGTGTCTGTAATCCCAGCACTTTGGGAGGTCGAGGCAGGTGGATCACCTGAGGTCAGGAGTTCAAGATCAGCCTGGCCAACATGATGAAATCCCGTCTCTACTAAAATACATAAATTATCTGGGCATGGTGGCAGGCACCTGTAATCCCAGCTACTCGGGAGGCTAAGGCAGGAGAATCACTGGAACCCGGCAGCTGGAGGTTGCAGCGAGCCGCGATGGCGCCATTGCACTTCAGCCTGGGCAACAAGAGTGAAACTCCGTCTCAAAAACGGAAGAAAGTGAGAAAGAGACAGAGAGGGAGGGAGAGGAAAGCAAGAAAAGCAAGAGAGAAAGAGAGAAAGGGAGGGAGGGAGGGAGGAAGGAAGGGAGGGAGGGAGGGAGGGAGGGAGGGAGGGAGAAAGAAAGGAGAGAGGGAGGGAGGAAGAGAAAGAGGAAAGAAAGAAAATTAGATGCATGTTTGTGTGCTCCTAGAAATCTGTGTTGTAGCATAACCAAAACTGTCACCTCAGCAATCCCTGGGGAGTAAGAAAGATGGGGGTGGCGAAGCTCTTCTCTCCCTGCCCCAAGGCTGCTGCCCTTGTTCAGTAAGCAGGCTGAAGCTCCACACCCTTCTCCTTGCCAGTTCCTCACCTGGAGTACTTGTTCCTTGATCTTAACCTGACAACCTCCTTCTCACCATTCAGATCTTTGTTCCTCCCTTGACCACCTCGTCCAAAGAGATACCCTGTCACTGTTCATAAAATGATTCTGTGTTACTGCTTCCACTTCTCGCTTTCTGAAATCACTTTATGTATCTACTCGATGGTTGTCTGCCCCTCCCATGTCCCATGCAGGCAGGAACCTACCTTGTTTCCCACTGAATCCTCAGAGAAGGACAGGGGACACAGAGCCCACAGATGCTAGGTGTTCAGTGAATGAGGTTGGGTGGTGGGGGGCTGGCTTTTTACTTTGTACACATTTGTATTTTGCATTATTATTATTTTTTTTTGAGACAGAGTCTTGCTCTGTCACCCAGGCTGGAGTACAGTGCTATGATGTTGGCTCACTGTAACCTCCGCCTCCCAGATTTAAGTGATTCTCCCGCCTCAGCTTCCCGAGTAGCTGGGATTACAGGTGCCTGCCACCATGCCTGGCTAATTTTTGTATTTTTAGTAGAGATGGGGTTTCACCATGTTGGTCAGCTGGTCTCAAACTCCTGACCTCAGGTGATCCACCCGCCTCAGCCTCCCAAAGTGCTGGGATTACAAACGTGAGCCACCGCACCCGGCCAACATGCATTACTTTTGCAAACAAAAATAAAAGTCTTTTTTTATTCTTCAAAAGAATAAAAAAGCTCCCTGGTGGTCTAGTGGTTAGGATTCCAGGCTCTTACCACAGGGTTCTTAAAAACAAAAAGAGGCCGGGCGCAATGGCTCGCGCCTGTAATCCCAGCACTTTGGGAGGCCGAGATGGGCGGATCACCTAAGGTCTGGAGTTCAAGACCAGCCTGGCCAACACGGCGAAACCCTGTCTCTACTAAAAATACAAAAATTAGTCGGGCGTGGTGGCACAGGCCTGTAATCCCGGCTACTCCGGAGGCTGAGGCAGGAGAATTGCTTGAACCCAGGAGGCGGAGGTTGCAGTGAGCCGAGATCGCTCCCGTTGCACTCCAGCCTGGGGCAACAAGAGTGAAACTCTGTCTCAAAAAAAGAAAAAAAAAAAAGAATAGGCCTGGTGCAGTGGCTCAGGCCTGTAATCCCAGCACTTTGGGAGGCTGAGGTGGGCAAATCAGTTGAGACCACTCTGGCCAACATGGTGAAGCCCCGTCTCTACAAAAAAAATACAAAAATTAGTTGGGTGTGGCGGCATGCGCCTGTAATCCCAGTTACTCGGGAGACTGAGGCAGGAGAATCGCACGAACCTGGGAGGCGAGGTTGCAGTGGGTTGAGATCGCACCACTGCACTCCAGCCTGGGCGACAGAGCGAGACTCCGTCTCAAAAAAAAAAAAAAAAAAGAATAGAAAAAGAAAGAATAAAAAAGCAGGTTACTGCAGTTGGATTTAACTTCACCAAGTTGGATTTAACAAGTTTCCAACTGAAAGCAATTTCCTCCAATACCAACTGGGGACCCTGAGACCAGAGAGGGGCAGGGCCTTGCCCAGGTTCACACAACACTAAGCAAGCAAGGCTGGGTCCCAGCTCCCCTCCTCCCAGTCAACCTGGTACTTCTCGGGGGTATCCGATCCAAAGGAGGCAAGGAGCGGGGTGGGGGATGGGGAGCGGGAAGAGCGCGGTGGGGGAGGGAAGGTGTGGCGGGCAGGGGGTGCGCAGACAGGGCAGAGAAGGTGCTGGTAACGGGGGCTGGAGAGCGCGGAAGGGTGTGCGGGCTGGGGAACCGAGAGGGAGCGGGGAGGGAATAAGGGGCGGAGCGGGTGCAGAGTAACGGAACCGCGCAGTGAAGGCGGGTGACGGGCGCAGAGAGACGCACAGTGAGACGAAGGAGGGAGAGGGGACGGCGAGGGCGACGAGGGAGGCGGATGGAAGAGAGCGAAAGCGAGGGGACAAGGGCGGGGAAAAGGGCAAGGACAGACAGAGGCGGGTCGGGATGGGAGGGAGGGGCGGCCCGCACGATCCCCGCCCCGCCTCCCGGCGCCTGCGCGCCTTCCCCCGAGCCCGCGGGACTTGCGGCTGCGTTCTCAACCGGCTTCCTTGCAACTCAGGTAGGTCCTGGGCCGGGGAACCGGCGCCCAGCCGTGGATGCGCTACAGCGAGAAGGGGACCCAAGGGGTCGGCCGCGGCAAAGGTCCCTAGGACCCCCGCGCCAGCTCACGCTGCTAACGGCAGCTGTAGAGATTCTGCGTGAGGTTCGGGCTCCTGGACTTCGCCTTTCCCGAGCCGTGGAGGTGGGGAAGAAGGGCGAGCAGTTCATGCCTGCAGCGCAGAGCCCCAAACCCGCGCTTTTAGAAATAGAAAAAGCCAGGCCGGACGCGGTGGCTCACGCCTGTAATTCCAGAACTTTGGGAGGCCGAGGCGGGAGGATCACGAGGTCAGGAGTTCGAGACCTGCCTGGCCAACATAGTGAAACCCTGTCTCTACTAAAAATACAAAAATTAGCCAGGTGTGGTGGCGGGCGCCTGTAGTCCCAGCTACTCGGGAGACTGAGAAAGGAGAATCGCTTGAATCTGGGAGTCGGAGGTTGCGGTGAGCAGAGACCATGTCATTGCACTCCAACTTGGGTGACAGAGTGAGACTCTGTCTCAAAAGAAAAAAAAGAAAAAAAAAAAAAAAAGAGCGGGCCAGGTGTGGTGACTCATGCCTGTAATCCCAGCACTTTGGGAGGCTGAGATGGGCGGATCACCTGGGGTCGGGAGTTCGAGACCAGCCTGACTGACATGGAGAAACCCCGTCTCTACTAAGAATTGAAAAAAAAAAAAAAAGGAGATCGAAATCATCCTGGCTAACATGGTGAAACCCCGTCTCTACTAAAAAATACGAAAAACTAGCCGGGTGAGGTGGCGGGTTCCTGTAGTCCCAGCTACTGGGGAGGCTGAGGCAGGAGAGTGGCGTAAACCCGGGAGGCGGAGCTTGCAGTGAGCCGAGATCGCGCCACTGCACTCCAGGCTGGGTGACAGAGCGAGACTCCGTCTCAAAAAAAAAAAAAAAATTAGCCAGGTGTGGTGGCACATGCCTGTAATACCAGCTATTGGGGAGGCTGAGGCAGGAGAATCGCTTAAACCTGGGAGGTGGAGGTTGCAGTGAGCCAAGATCGTGCCATTGCACTCCAGCCTGGGTGACAAGAGCGAAACTCCGTCTCAAAAAAAAAAAAGAAAAAGCCATGGGTCAGGAGCCAGAACCCTCTGCTCTAGTCTTAGCTGTGCCAGCATGACTCCCTGTGTGATTTGGGGGGTAAATTACTGCCCCTCACTGGGTCTCTGTCTACACACGTGCAAAATGAGAGGGTCTTTGGATGAGTCTCCTTAATTCATTTCCTAGACAAGCTTCCTCCAAGGCTTCCCCAGATTCACCGGCAATGCCCCTCCCTAAGTATCAACTTGGCTGTACTTTGAACTCTGGCCCCTCAGGTTTCAAGGGTTTGTCTGGGATCGAACAGGCCTTGTCTGGGATCAGCTCTGTCTGGGGAAAGAAGCTGCACCAGCCTCTGGATAGCAGGCTGAGTCATTTGTTTCTTGTGCCTTGAGTCAGTTCTCTCATCGGCTCTCCTCCTAGGCCAGTGTTATTACCTCCAGTAAAGATCGAAAAGTTGGGGTTCAGAGAGGGCTGGAGACAGACAGCCTGCTCTGTCCTGTCTTTTCTCCTGTGCTGGATTTTAAAAATCCAAATATATTTCATGGTACAGTGGAAGAACTGGTCAGAGAGTCTGGAAGTTTGGGTTCTGGTCCTGGCTGTGCCACTGACCCACTGTGACCTTAGGTAAGTACCTGCCCCTTTCAGGCTCAGTCTACTCTGCCCAGCAGCCAGGATATTGTTCAGATGCTCTGCAAGTCCCTTTCTGTCTTTGACATCCCTAATAATGATAATAGCAATCATAATAATTGTGTCCTGACCTACAAGGTCCTGCCTGAGCTGGCCTCTGTCAACCCAAAGCACCAGACTCCTTGCCCTGCCTCAGGGCCTTTGCACTTGCTATTTCCACTGATGGGAGCACTCACCTACCTCTGCTTCTTGCACATGCATTCTTCTGATCTCCATTGAAACTCGACTTGCAGGGCCGGGAATGGTGGCTCACGCCTGTAATCCCAGTACTTTGGGTAGCCAAGGCTGGGGGATCACTTGAGTCCAGGGGTTGGAGAGCAGCCTGGGCAACATAGTGAGACCCCCACCACCCCACCCCACCCCACTGCCCCGTCTCTACAAAAAATTCAGAAGTTAGCTGGGAATGGTGGCTCCCAGCTACGAGGGGGGCTGAAGCAGGAGGACTGACTGAGCCTGGGAGATCAAGGCTGCAATGAGCCGTGCACTCCAGCCTGGGAGACAGAGATAGAGACCGTGTCTCAAAAAAGAAATTAAAAATAAATAAAAAGAAACTTTACTTGCTTATGACATTCCCTAACTACACAGACTAGATGCATTCCCTGGATTTATATCCTTATGGTATCTATTGAGTTCATTGTATTTAAGTATTTGTGTAGTTCTTTGCCTAATATCCGTATCCCTGTTCTTCAGTGCCTGTAAATGCCATAAGGGCTGGAAATCTGTCCCATATGCTAGCAGCTAGCTCAAAAAGGTGCTCAGAAATGTGTTGTGGATTCAGAATGACTTTCCTAGGGTCACACCATTGGCAGCACCAGAATTTGAACCCAGTCTGTCTGATGTCAGGGCCTGAGCTTTCACCTTACCTGCTGTTTTTCATTCTAGGATCTTGTGCTGTGAAGACATTTCCCAAGTGCTTCATGTTAGCCAGCAAATCTGACCCACAAGGCCTGGAAAGAGGTGATTGTTAGGTTGTGCAGAGGTGGTCTTATCCAGCTCAGCGTCCCCTGGGACCCACTGTGGGACCTGAGGCAGAACTGGGGTGGACTTGGCCTCCTCCATGGCACACCGGCTGCAGATACGACTGCTGACATGGGATGTGAAGGACACGCTGCTCAAGCTCCGCCACCCCTTAGGGGAGGAGTATGCCACCAAGGCCCGGGCCCATGGGCTGGAGGTGGAGCCCTCAGCCCTGGAACAAGGCTTCAGGCAGGCGTACAGGGTCCAGAGCCACAGCTTCCCCAACTACGGCCTGAGCCATGGCCTCACCTCCCGCCAGTGGTGGCTGGACGTGGTCCTGCAGACCTTCCACCTGGCAGGTGTCCAGGATGCTCAGGCTGTAGCCCCCATCGCTGAACAGCTGTATGAGGACTTCAGCCGCCCCTGCACCTGGCAGGTGTTGGATGGGGCTGAGGACACCCTGAGGGAGTGCCGCACACGGGGTCTGAGGTTGGCAGTGATCTCCAACTTTGACCGACGGCTAGAGGGCATCCTGGGGGCCCTTGGCCTGCGTGAACACTTCGAGTTTGTGCTGACCTCTGAGGCTGCTGGCTGGCCCAAGCCAGACCCCCGCATTTTCCAGGAGGCCTTGCGGCTTGCTCATACGGAACCGGTAGTGACAGCCCATGTTGGGGATAATTACCTCTGTGATTACCAGGGGCCTCGGGCTGTGGGCATGCACAGCTTCCTGGTGGTTGACCCACAGGCACTGGACCCTGTAGTCAGGGATTCTGTACCTAAAGAACACATCCTCCCCTCTCTGGCCCATCTCCTGCCTGCCCTTGACTGCCTAGAGGGCTCCACCCCAGGGCTTTGAGGCCGGTGAGGGAAGTGGCTGGGCCCTAGGCCGTGGAGAAAACCCTAAACAAACCTTGGAGACAGGGAGCCTCTTTCTTCACAGCTCTGGACTTTCCCCCTCTGCCTGCAGCCTTTGTCACCTATTCTGATAATAAAGCAGTGAGTGCTGAGCTCTCAGCCTTGCCCCACTAACCAGCTCCTAGCCTCTGCCTTCCCTCATTCTCATTCGCACCCTTTTCCACTAGGAGGCCTCTTCACATCCAACAGGATTCACAGAAGGCCCAACTAGCTTCAAAACCAGGCACTTTCAAACTTGGTTTTAGCAGCAGGGGCCTTTTGTCATGGGAGGTCTGAAACCCCATTATGCAAAACTAAAAACAAACTGAAAAACTGCTGGAGTTGAAGCAGAGGTCCTAAGGTCTCTCTTTCAGCTTCTGAAACACCCTCCCTCTGGAAGCCTGGGGTCAGCGCTTAGTTTGAAAAGCAGGATGCTAAGCCGTCCTGTAGGGACACTGTCCATTAGTACCACATAGTATGAAGAGAATTTAAGCAAGGAACCCCATGACAGTCATGAGAAGAAATCCTGTTGACATGCCTGCCTCATGTTAGGTAATGTGCTAAGTTACTTATATGCACATATAACCCTCAAAGCTACCTCGTTGGGCCTAGGTGGTTTGACCCCCACCACAACTTTACGAATAAGGAAACTGAAATTCAGAGGTTAAGCAGCCTGCCCGAGGTCACAGCCAGCATGCAAAGAAGCCAGGATTGCAATTTAGGCACATCTGAATCCAAAGCCCATTGGCTTGACCACTAGGTTGTAAGTAGATGGGGATGCTTGTCATGTGAAACATGGTACAGTGGAGATTCTGGGAGAATAGGGGAGGTGTCCTAAAGAATGTCAATCTCAAAGGTCACCTCTGTCGCAGGGACCAGTGTGGAGGTAGGAAAGTATGGGGAACAAGGACTGGAGTGTAGGGAGTAGGTTTGTGGGGAGGGGGGAACAATTGGAGGTTGAAGTAGGTTGGGTTTTTCAATTCCTTTTCTCACTTTAGGAAGCTGAGGCAGGAGGATCACTTGAGCTCAGGAGTTCGAGACTAGTCTGGGCGACACGGTGAAACCCCATCTCTACAAAAAATTTAAGAACTAGCCCAGTGTGCTGGCACACACCTTTAATCCCAGCCACTCAGAAGGCTGAGGTGAGAGGATCACTTGAGCCCAGGAGTTCTGTTAAAGTGAGCTACATGCCACTGCACTCCAGCCTGGGCAACAGAGTGAAACCCTGTCTCTGAAAACAAAAACAACAAAAATTTCTCTTCCTGCCTCCCCACCTTCCCACACCTTTCTACTTGGTATTTGCTGGACATCTCTGTGCCTTGCCCAGTGCCAGGGGATGCCACACATTAAAAACATAGGCACACTTCTGGCAGTGTGTTCTGGTGCCAGCAGCCCGGGAGCGTTCTAGAGTGGATGCTGAATTGAGGAGTGGCACTGGGGGTGGCTTTAGATGAGCAGGGGGATGCGGAGGACGTTCCTGCAGCAGGCCCATGAACTGTGGAATAAAGGTTGCTGTGAGGAGCTGGGTTGGTAGAAACATGGCATGGGGACCTTCAGGTGTCAAGAAAGCCTTGGCTTTGACCCAGATTTTTGAGCAGGGGCTGTGCCCAGGCAAAGGCAGGGAAGATCTCTTTGGGACTTGACCAAACCCCTTTTGGTCTGTCTTCCTTGGGACTGGCACCAAGGCCAGGCAGCAGTAATTTCCTTTTCTTTCTTTCTTTTTTTTTTTTTGGAGGTGGAGTCTCACTCTGTTGCCCAGGCTGGAGGGCAGTGTTGCAATCTCGGCTCACTGCAATCTCCGCCTGCCAGGTTCAAGCGATTCTCCTGCCTCAGCCTCCCAAGTAGCTGAGATCACAGGTGTGCACCATTATGCCCAGCTAATTTTTTGTATTTTTAGTAGAGATGGGGTTTCACCATGTTGGCCAGGCTGGTCTCGAACTCCTGACCTCAGGTGATCCACCTGCCTTTGCCTCCCTTTGAGACTCTGTCTCAAAACAAAAATTAATTAATAAACACTGGTTTTCTTTTCTTTTTTTTTTTTTTGAGACGGAGTCTAGCTCTGTTGCCCAGGCTGGAGTGCAGTGGCCGGATCTCAGCTCACTGCAAGCCCCGCCTCCCGGGTTCACGCCATTCTCCTGCCTCAGCCTCCCGAGTAGCTGGGAGTACAGGCGCCCGCCACCTCGCCCGGCTAATTTTTTTTTGTATTTTAGTAGAGACGGGGTTTCACCGTGTTAGCCAGGATGGTCTCGATCTCCTGAACTCGTGATCCGCCCGTCTCGGCCTCCCAAAGTGCTGGGATTACAGGCTTGAGCCACCGCGCCCGGCCTAAACACTGGTTTTCAAACTGCTCTGTGGCTCCCAAAGAAAGTAGGGAGGGCTCTGCCTTTCATCTTCTTTGGACCCAGGAGCCTAAAGTTGTAGGTAAGATTACTTTAGAAGAGAGTTCCTGGATAAAAGTTTGAAGACCACTGTTCTAGGGTGAACTTCTCATGGAGACAAGCATAAAGGGACTTGCCTTGGGTCTTGGTAACATCTCCAGGCTCTCTCTGCTACACTGAGCTGCCGCCCATTTATTTCCGAGAATGCAATAAGGGTATGAAGACAGGCCAGCGTACGGTATACACCCAATTAGCAACAAAGAACATGGAATAAATCTTTAATGCTTTCAAGACCTTTAATAATGCCCACGTGCCCTGAGGTTGGCCCTCTTGCTCCCTCAGCTCTTTCTGGCTTTAAGCCATCACCCCAGGTATGCAGTTTATGTTAGAAGGGGCCATCAGGTAGGGAAACTTATCAGCTTCTCTAAGGGAAAAGGCCATCCCTGCTATTACCGGTGGGCACAGGCTGGAGCTCAGTCGGCAGGTGTGAGACAGATGCTGATGATGGGGCTGCAGTCAGGTTACCTGGAGACACGATTCCCTGGTCCTCTGAGGGCCTAGGCAGGACATGGGGGAGGACACGGTCCCCTAGGACAGAGTCCGCTGGCCAGGAATAGCCTTTCAGGTTGCTCTTGTGTGCTAGAAAAAATATTTTCTCTATGTGCCATGTCATGAAAAAGCAGCACTGAATTAATTGGATGCGGAAACGTTAGCCACAGGCTCCTCTGCCTGTGAAGAGAAGCACTTCTGCATGTGCAAAGCTGGAGCAGGAGGCTGAATGGCAGTGCTTCTCCAGAGACCACCACATCCAACCAAGTCACCTGTCCACCTACATTCACTTATCCATCTATCCATCCACTCACCTGCCAAATATTTATTGCATACTCACTATGCACCAGGCACCATGCTGGATGCCAGAGACAAAGTGAAGACACCCTCAGAGGGGCAGATGCATGGTGGATTTGGGAGACTAAGGCCCAGGGAACAATGGGTTCCCCATAGATAGCCAGCATTCAGAGCAGCAATCTCCAACCCTTTGAATGCAAGGACTTTTTTGCTTATCCGTGGTGGCAGATATCACGAAAATGTATAAACAGACTTTTTTTTTTTTTTTTTTTTAAGCTCATCAGCTATCGTTAGTGTATTTTATGTGGCCCAAGAAAATTCTTCGAATGTGGCCCAGGGAAGCCAAAAGTTTGGACACCTGTGATTTACAGGTTGTGCCTAGATCTGAAAGAGATCCCCATCCCTCCTAAAGCTGCCCACTGGTTGTGGGCCTTGTTTCCCTTAGAAACACCACACACATCATTTGGGAAAAGGACACTGAGTAGAAACATGGCCTGAAAGGATGGTGGGAGGTGGACCTGGCTTCCTGTGGCCAGAGGTCAGCGGACAATGGAAATGGTCTGATCGGCCACAGCAAAGACTGGGAAGAGGGGCCCCGGGAAGGACCCATGATGGGTATACAGCACTGTGCCGGAGGCTGGCTCATAGAAGAGCAGCTCCCGAGCCTGCAAGTCCAGCAGTACACCCAGCTGGGCTGGGCCCCGCAACAGCCCCAGGGGCTCGTGCTGCCCATTGTGTGAGAAACGAAACTCCTGATCATAGCGAGAGAAGACCCAGGAGAAGGCATTGTGGCCCAGACGGCAGTCACTGCCAGAACCCTTGCGGGGCAGGTGACCTGAGGCCACGCCCACCTTATAGGCACAACTGTTCTGGACATTCACCATCCAGGCATGGAGCCCATTCTGGAAGGAGGTGGCAGCCAGGGCATTGGGCCAGTGGTCGAAGCGCTCTGGGCCATCTGCACAGGTCTTTGACTTCTTGGTGCTGAAGGTCAGGGTCTTTCGATCATCTGACAATTGCAGGAAGGGGCTGACTGTCCTCTCATCGATCCGTATGTCCTCTGTGCCTGCCAGAAAGAATTCTCAGAGTTGCCGAGGGCCCACCCTGCCCTAACCTGGTCCTGCCAGGTAGCAAAAGTTCCTCACCACTCATTAGCATGGTGACCTCATATAAGCCATTTACTTTCTCTGTGCCTCATCTATAAAATGGGGGTCAAAATAGGACTTCTCACTGGGTGATCACAAGAATTAAACAGAATCATACATGTAAAGTGCCCAGCATGTAGTGCTCTGTAAACTGTAGCCTTTATAACAATAGTTACTATCAGTCAAGACCCTCATCTGTAAACTCTGATAGAAATAAGGCCCAGAGAGGAAAAAGGGAGTTGCCCAAGTTTAGACACTGAGTTGGTGGCAGGGGCAAAATGAAGACAAAGCATTTTGTTCGTATACCTAGCACTGATTATACTCCTTTCTACTGGTCATATCCTCCAGATTGGACTTGTCCTAGAAACACAGCCTCTGGGAGCTAGGAAGCACGAGATAAGCAATTTCTAGCAAATATCTAAACTGCTGGTAAATCAAGCATCATTTGATACCAGAATCTAGAGTAGACAAGTTACAGCTTGTACCAAAATTGTAAGGATAATATGAGGAGGGAGGATTAAAACTGAAAAAAAAAATCAGTCTATTAACCTAACTATTCCATGAATTGTGCAAAGACTATCATGGGAGAATGGAAGCTTCCATCTAACTTGGAGGAGGCCTGCTCTGGAGAACCCCTGTGCTAAGTGGGAATTCCTGGAGGCAGAAGACCATGTCAGTTTACCTCTGTGGCCCCAGCATGCGGCACAGGGTGAGGCCCACAGTTGGTCTGAGTCAGTGTGTGTAAAGTGAGTAAGTGAGGCAAATCAGGCAGCTTGATTCTTGGTCCAGATGTTCTTCAGTTGGCCATCAATTATATCTTCTTAAAGAGAAACCCCAAGTTTCCAATAAATAATACTGAGCTGCCCTAGTAGGTCAGGATATAAGGAAGACATGACTTATAGGAGTGAGATTTATCTTTGACCCAACCACAGAACATGTTAGTCTGGAAATGGGCAGGACTTGGCCCAGCTGCCCCAGGCATGTCTGGAACCTTGACCCTACTGACCAGCCTGCATCCAGGATGACTTGTTTAAGCTACCATTTCAGAAGCACGGGTCCCCATTGTGAACCAGGAGTGAACCCCAGACAGACAGACAGAAGCCCAGTTATCCTAATGGTCCTGGGCTCTACTGCTGCTAACCTGAGAGGGACCCAAGAACCGCCGTTGCCCAGAGTCGGGTCAGTAGTGGGCTCCGAGTGCACTTCTCATTAAAGTTCAACATTTCCGACTCCTGGGGATCCAAAATGCCCTCTGCTTCTTCGGTCCTTATATGGGGAAAAACAGAGACAGAGATTCAGGATGGTTCTGGAAATATATCTGCATCAGTATGGGGTGAAGAGAAGAATAGAAGTAAAATCCTCCTATCCAGGTGACACCAAGATTGGCAGCTAGGGCCAGGTGCAGTGGCTCACCCCTGTGACCCTAGCACTTTGGGAGGCCTGAGGTGGGAGAGGATTGCTTGAGCCCAGGAGTTTGAGACCAGCATGGGCAACATAATAAGACTCCATCTCTACAAAAAGTTTAAAAATTAGCTGGGCATGGTGAGGCATGCACCTGTAGTCCCAGCTACTTGGGAGGCTGAGGTGGGAGAATTGCTTGAGCCCAGGAGTTCGAGGCTGCAGTGAGCCAAGATCATGCCACTGCACTCCAGCCTTGGTGACAGAGTGATACTCTGTCTCAAAAAAAAAAAAAAAAAAAAAGTGGCATCCAGGCCCCAAACAGGGGCTTCGGCCCAAAGGGAAGGTGGCCATTTCCCCTGTTCCCCCGGAGAAACCTTAATTTTAGCAAAGCTGGTGGACAGTTTACAGGGAGATGTATTCTTGGTGCTAGTATTAGAAATGGAAGGTGGTGTGCTCTGCAGAGGAAGCAACTTGCCAGAGTCCCTCAGTAAGTTAATGGCAGAGCTGGGGCTAAGACCTGGGCCTCTGGAACCCCTGCACGATAGTCTTTCTACTCCAACATCTTGCCCTTGCCTGGAAAATATCTCACCTTCCTCTCAGACCTGTTGGGGCAGTCACGTTTCCCTGGGTTTTGTCAGAAGGTACAGCCACTCCTCTACTTTAAAAATGCAAACACCTGAGGGGTCCACAGAGGAAAGGGCCATCAGTTATCACCCCAGCCACAAATGAATCATGGCACTGTGCTCTTAATAACTCTCTCCTCAGCTCACAATGGGGCCTGGGTTTTGCTGGAGAGGTAATTTGGGACAATATGATGCCTAGGAGTTGAAAACTGCCACATATCAGCAGCGAGGCCCTGGGCTTGCTGTTTTCTCTATAGAATCACACTTCCTTTGCTATAACCTGGGAGACAGTGGTTATCTGATTTGACAGGACAGAACAGATTCAGAGCTAAAAAGGGGAGCTGGATTCAAGTCCTTCCTGCATGCAAAAATAGAACAAAACTGGGATGAAGCCCAGACAGCATTCAACATAATTTTTTCCTTGACCTGGAGTGAAATCTCAAAGGAATATAGGGCAAAGTAGGAGTTTACCATGGAGCTCTGCAGCCTTTTGACCCAGGTGCTGAGAAAGACCTTTCCTACTGCCTCCAATCCTGAAGATGGCTTTGAGATCAGGCAGTGGTTCTGAATACACACACTCTCTCCCCATATCTCATGGCTTTGCCTATAAATGGAGTGAGGAAACAGGGGTGGGGCATGTGCCCTGATGGCTCTTTGCAAGACTGTCACTGACTGTTCTGTCTTGGGAGGCATGAGGTGAATAGAGCCTTAGAAATGCTGGGAGCGGCCGGGCGCGGTGGCTCAAGCCTGTAATCCCAGCACTTTGGGAGGCCGAGACGGGCGGATCACGAGGTCAGGAGATCGAGACCATCCTGGCTAACACGGTGAAACCCCATCTCTACTAAAAAAATACAAAAAAAACTAGCCGGGCGAGGTGGCGAGTGCCTGTAGTCCCAGCTACTCGGGAGGCTGAGGCAGGAGAATGGCGTAAACCCGGGAGGCGGAGCTTGCAGTGAGCTGAGATCCGGCCACTGCACTCCAGCCTGGGTGACAGAGCGAGACTCCGTCTCAAAAAAAAAAAAAAAAAAAGAAATGCTGGGAGCAAGCTTAGTAACAAAGCCTCTCTGTGGTCAGGACAACAGAGGGTCTATTGCCATCTTCTCAGAATGCAGGAGCTTCAGCCAACAGGTGGGTAAGAAAGAGGAGCTGATGTCAGCGGTGCTAAGCTGTCATCCCAGGGCAAATCTGAAGCTGAACATAGAGAGTAAAGTCTATAGCAAACCACCTGGGCTAGATGCCCTATGGTACCAAAGACAAAACTCATGGCCCCAAAGGGGTGGGAGTGAAACAGGGCCTGAACACAGCATGCCCCGGCCAGGATCAGAACACCCAGACGGTGCAGCAGGATCTGCTGCAGTGTCCGGTCAGAGTTGAGCCCAGCCACGAGCGTGGAAACACCAGAGCCAACAAGGCACTTCTCAGATAAGTGAGTTTCCAGCTAGATGGGGCTTGACAACTTTTGAACACAGTACTTTGAGAGTATATTCCCTCAGCCTGGGGGCATAAAGAACATACAGACAAATCTGGAACTCTATGGATAGGCTTGTCAATAGTAATATGGGCTTTGCAATGCCCAGACAACTTTGTATGTATTGTAGGATTGAGCAAATATTGTTGTTGGGGGCTGCAGTCCTCACTGTAAAATAATAAAAGGTACAAATGTAGAAAGGGAGAGGGCAAAGGAAAAACCTTGAGGTGTTACATTGGAATTAGAAGTTGTGATATGGGCTGGGCATGGTGGCTTATGCCTGTAATCCCAGCACTTTGGGAGACTGAGGCGGGAGGATCACTTGAGGTCAGGAGTTTGAGACCAGCCTGGCTAATATGGTGAAACCTTGTCTCCTACTAAAATTACAAAAATTAGCTGGGTGTGGTGACACATGCTTGTAATCCCAGCTACTTGGCCGGCTGAGGCAGGAGAATCACTTGGACCCAGGAGGTGGAGGTTGCAGTGAGGCAAGATTGTGCCACTGAGCAACAGAGCGAGACTCAGTCTCAAAAAAAAAAAAGAAGCTGTGATACAAACTCATGCATCAAATAGCTACACACACACACACACGCACACTCACTCTCTCTCTCTCTTCCTAGTTCTATCTGCTACACACTGAGTGAGGCCTGGAAGCAAGGTCACTGAGTACCCTTAATGCTCAGATCTTGGTTTCTAAATATCATTCTCCACTAAAAACAACCAGGTCCCCTGGAGAAGCAGCTGATTCAGGGGCAGGAAAAGCACAAGCTGAGCTGGGGTTTTCTTCTTGTGCTTCTTGTGCCAGAGAGCAAGAAAGTGCTCAAAGAATGATGGGAACTTTTCAAAAGGACACAGGGTCCAGTTTGAAGGGGCTTCTACTGGCCAAATCTGGGACAGTCTGAATGTCAATTAGTAATTACAGTGACAGATTATAATGTATTGAATAAAATAAGAATCCATGAGTCTGTATTAATATTGAATAAGAGAACAAACAAGCAAATAAATAAAGGAATAATTCAGGCAGGAGTGACCAACGGTTGCTAAACTACTGGGAGAAAGTCTGAAGGGACACAGGATATATATGTAGAAAGTGTCTCCTCACAAACTGCTTAGTAATTATAAAAGGAAAAGTGTAACTTTATAATGAGGAAACCTAGTAGACAACACCTTATCCCAGTGCTCAAAATGGACATCCTTGATAACGGACAAAGGGACATCATGTGCCCCCAGATATGATGAACTGAAGACACATCACTTACGAGGTATTCCTGCTAAAAATGTATAACTTGAATCTAATCATAAGGTAACATCAGATAAACCCAACTGAGGGAGATCCTATAAACTGGCCTTGACCTTGACTCTTTAAAAATGTTAAAAAAAAAAAAAAAAAAAAAGCTAAGGAATTATTCTAGACTTAAAAAGACCAGCTGAATTAGGAAAACAAAATAAAACACTGTTAAGAACATTTGCACAATTGGAAACAGTCGGATATGGACTGTATTAGATTATAGTATTATATCAATGTTAAATTTCCTCAATTTACACCGGGGTTATGTAAGGGAATGTCTTTGTTTCTAGGAGAAACATGCGGAAGTATTTTGAAAGAAAAGTTCATGTTTTCTGGAATTCACCCTCAAATAGACCATAAAAAAATAAGTTTCTAACATATATACTAGATAGATAAGTAGGAAGACAGAGAGAACGAGCGACAATGAATGTGGCAAAATGTCAACAATTGATATTTTCTAGGTGAAGCTCATTATACTACTTTTGCAACTTTTTTCTAAGTTTGAAATCATTTGAATAAAAAATTAAAGATCAATTTAAAAAACTCAGATCAGCTTGATATTAAGGATATACTGTATTAAAGGAAGATGATGAAGATAAAGGAGATAGAGAAGATGGGCAGAAGTGTGAAAACATTGTACAAGGGGAGAAGCGGGAACAAGCCAAGCATGCATTAGGAGACAGTAAAATAAATATGATCCATCTACACTGTGTAATACTTCACAAACTTTCAAAAAAGTGACGTGAATCTAAATGTACTGACTTGGAAAGATGTCCCAGATAGCCTAACAAGTTTCACAACAACAGGTATAACATGATCCTATCTGTGTTTTAATTTTTTTGGTTTTTTTTTTTGAGATAAGGTTTCAGTCCCATCACCCAGGCTGGAGTGCAGTGACAGGCTCTCAGCTCACTATAACCTCCACCTCCTGGACTCAAGTGATCCTCCTGCCTCAGCTTCCCCAGTAACTGGGATGACATGCGTGTGCCACTGCACCCAGCTAATTTTTGTATTTTTAATAGAGAAGGGATCTCGCCATATTGGCCAGGCTGGTTGTGAACTCCTGACCTCAAGTGATCTGCCTGTCTAGGCCTCCCTAAGTGATGGGATTACAGGCGTGAGTCATCATGCCCAGCTTTCTTTTTCTTTTTTTTTTTTTTTTGAGGTGGAGTCTCACTCTGTCGCCCAGGCTGGAGTGCAGTGGCACATCTCAGCTCACTGCAACCTCCGCCTCCTGGGTTCAAGTGATTCTCCTGCCTCAGCCTCCTGAGTAGCTGGGACTACAGGCACACACCACCACACCTGACTAATTTTTGTGTTTTTAGTAGAGACAGGATTTCACCATCTTGGCCCAGCTGGTTTTGAACTCCTGACCTCAAGTGATCCACCTTCCTCGGCCTCCCAAAGTGAAGGGATTATAGGCATGAGCCACCAGGCCTAAAAACTTTTTTAAGACAACAACCAAAAAACCCCCATACCCTCCTATGACTATATATAAGTCCACAAATGCACATCTATTCAAACCCATCGCTGTCAGAGAATGGGACTGGGAAAGGGTGATGGAGACTCATTTTTTCTTTTTCTTTGAGACAGGGTCTTACACTGTTGCCCAGACTGAGTGCAGTGGTGTGAGCACAGCTCACTGTAGCCTCAACCACCCAGGTTCAAGTGATCATCCTGCCTCAGCCTTCTGAGAAGCTGGGACTATAGGTTCTCAGCATGATGCATGGCTAATTTTTTATTTTTTTGTAGAGATCAGGTCTTACTGTATTGCCCAGGCTGGTCTCAAACTCCTAGCTTCAAGCTATCCTCCTGCCTCAGCCTCCCAAAGTGCTGGAATTACAGGTATAAGACACCATGCCCAGAAAGATTCATTTTTCATTTTAAATGGCTTTATATTGGTGGAATTTTTTTCTCTCATGCACATGTATTGCTATTGAAACTTATATATGAAAATAAATAATTTATACCCGTTGAAATATAGAAAAATAAGTAAATAAGAAGAACGGACTGTGTTCCCTAAGTATAGCTCTGAAATTTCACACAGAAGGTTTGTGAATTACTCTGCCTGGCAAATTATGTCCTCTTGACCACTTCCTCAGGCACTCAGCTCTTTTAGAACTCAGGCAGGACCTGGTGAAATTCTTTTATTATTGAAGAGCTAAAATGCAAAATTTGAGTGGTAATGCAGACTTAAGTTTCAAAGATTCCTCCATCGGGGAAAGGAAGAATGAGGCAGAGGTGACAGTACCAGGGCAGGTGTTAGACGGGTCCAACCCCCTGGTTCCAGGCTTAGGGAGGTCCCTTCCCCTTTTAGTCTCAATATTTTCATCTGCAGATGGAGGTGGTAAAACCCTCCAACAGGGTGACTACCTTTTTACAGAGGAAGTTTAAGAAAGCAGTGGCAAGCCTTGGATTACTAAGTATTCCACTGCCTTTCCATGTGTTTTAAAGCAGTTCTCTAAGCCAAGGGCAGACAGATTCCCTGTCCACAGAGCCGGGCTCCAGGAAAGCCACTCAGCTGCATACCCTGTGTATTCTCCCAAGAGCAGCAGGGCCTGAAGGCAGTGGGGTGTGAAGAGGCTTAAGGGTCTCTAAGACTACCCAGTCAAATCACAGGGTCTATACTCACCTCTCGAAAATCTCTTGCTCCTTCTGCTGTGAGAAAAGAAAACAAAGTCAAGCTTGGCACCAGATACCCAACAGGGAGTCAATGCTAGGACAGATTTAACCACCAGAAAGGGCTCCATGTGGACTCTAGAATAAAAACTTCTACTCTTTAAGACCAGCATGAAGTCTTCTAGGCTGTTCTACACACACACACACACACACACACACACACACACACACACACACACACCCACCCATAACACATGCTCACAATGAATCCCTCTGCCCCATGTCCCAGGGCATCCTGGATTCCCCTCAACTCCACTCAGGACCATCGCCTGTTTACCGGACAGCATCCCCCATGAAGACTGCCAGCTTCTGGATGGCTGCGACTCTTTCTGAGTCTTCTATTGTGACTGTCCCAGTGTCTGTGAAAGAGCAAGCTCTGTCCATGGACGCTGTGACTAAATGAATGCACGGTTTCAGGCAGTCATGGAAACTGCCCTACTTGCAGAGGCAGTGGGACAGCTCAGGTGTTCCACATTCTCCTTCCTCTGCTTGTGACTCAGATGCCACCTTCTCCCCTCAAAACTGCAGGCAGCTGCCTATCTATATAAAATACTTTGAAAGGCTATGTACCAAATATGAATCATGGTGATTTCTGGGTGGTAGGATTAAGGATGAGCTCTGTGTTTTCATATCGAAGACCTCGTCAGCTCCCTGGAGCACAGTGTTCTCTCTACATGCTCCTGAACTCTTTCCACCTCCTCACTTCCTTTGACACAGCTAGTCTTCTTATCTTTCAGGCATCAGCTTCTAAGTCGCTTCATCGGGAAAGCGACTTTTCTCTGACCCCTCTTTCCCCTAGCCTGAATTGTCAGTCCCTAGCATGGGTGAGTTCCTCTACTGCAGCACATATCCTTCCATATCCTAATTGTCAGTTAGTGTATTTGTCTCCTTTGTAAGGCTGGGAGCAGCTGACAGCTGCATCTGGTTACTCTGCCCCATAGCACAGCGCTTCACATATAATAGGCACTCAGTACACATTGACTCACTATCAAAAGAAAACTATTATCAGTGCCAAAGAAACAGTTTTATTCCCTTGCCTCATGTTAGAGAAGAAATTATTCAATGATACCTGTTAGAGCACAGTCAGGCAGACTTTATTCAAGACTTCATTGCAATGGGGTCTTGCAATGGGAGAGAGACTGGGTTCAACTCTGAACACAGCGTGGGCAGGTAGGAATTTATAGCTAAGGAGCAGGGTCGGGGGTTAGTGGATGGAAAGTTACTAAGAGGAAACATTGGGGGTAAGGGGGATTATGGCTAAGCCTACCTAACAGGATTCTTGCTGCAGACAGAGCACAGTGATCAGACATCACCTGGGGGATGGTGGTGGATGAGGAACCTCATCAGATATCAACGATGATCAGATATCAAAGATGGGGGTTTCTGGCTACACCGACTTAGCAGGGTTCTTTTGTAAAAACTAGATTTTATAATGAAGTGCACAGATGGGCCTGGGAGAAGGCTCAGAAGCCTGACTAAAGTTTGGCCAAGCAAAGAATCTTTGTCACTCATCCCTGCTCCAAATTCTCATCTCCACCCTCCTCACACTGACAAACATTCTCCATATTTTCAGACTTTCGGGGAGCCTGGCCAACTGGTCATGCCCTCACCCTTGCCTGACTTACAATCAGCTGCAGGTCATCCAGGTGGGTAAGCATGCCCACCAGGCTGGTGCGGATGGTGTCAAGCTTCTGCAGTGCCTCAGCCCAGTGCACCCGCTGTGTCAGGATGCTCTGGTGGGCCCGCTCCTCTTCGCCATGCACCTGTTCCAGTAACCGCTGCTCCTCGCTCTCGCAAAGACTCCTCACCAGACTCAACCGCTGGATAACCAGTTCCCTCGCTGCACTGGCCATGCTCTGATGAGGGATAAAATGAGGAGCTGGGTGGTCTGTGCAAAGCCCCGGTCAGGAATAAAAGGGTTTAGGCTCAGTGGAAAGGAGTGTTGAGATTGATTAGCAATGTCTGCCACAGGCTTAGTAATGAAAATAATAGCATGTAAGCCTTTTACTTTGACATCTCTGCCCTAAGACTTCCCAAATATGGTTTAGGATAAAGAAATCTGAGATACAGACACATAGGCCATATCTCAGGGAGCCATGATCACATAATGGAAGACCTGGGCAGGACTTAGAGCCCGACTAGAATACTCTGCTTAATCACAGTTGGGAATACAAGGTCAAAGGATCAAGGTCAGAGAATCACAGAATTGCAGAGCAGAGGGCCTAAAAAGTCATCCGCATCAGCAGGATCCATACCAGCAGTGGTAGAGTTGATATTTCACCATTTTGAGGGAAAAAACTGATGGCTTCCTAAAGCTGTCCATTTCAACTGGTTATGTGGTAGCATTTTTATCTGCCACAGAAGAGGCCTGAAATAAATTCTCAGACAATTAAGTTAACAGGTGTCTTCTTGTAATTCTTAGCACAGTGCCTGGCATGCAGTAGGTACTCAAATATTGACTGAATGGGAAATGTTTTCTTTTTTTAAATTTTTTTTTAAAATAGAGATGGAGTTTCACTGTGTTGCCCAAGCTGGTCTCAAACTCCTAGGCTCAATCAATACGCCCAACTCAGCCCCACAGTGCTGGGATTATAGGCATGAGCCACTGTGCCCACCCAGGAAATTTTTTCTGACTTAGGAAAAGATCTCTTGGTAGTGCTCACATGGCAATTCAGTAGCAAAGCTGAGACTGGAACCCAGTTCTCTCGACTCTCAGTCCAATCCCATTCCCTTACACCAGATGCCACCTGGCAACCAATCCTCCCCAAAGGCACCTGTCACATAAGCAGCTGCACTTGTACTCTTGCCAGACAAGTGGGAATAGAACTGCCTCCTTCATGTGAGAAAGTCAGGGATGGCCAGCAGCTTCCCTATGCCCTGTCCCTGAAGACCTGCTCTGTACAGTGCACGGGGCAGTCATTCCTATTTCACAGAAAACTCTGAGACCCCCAGTTTGCCTTACAGGGAGGAGACAGTAGCTAAGTGAATGGCAAGTGAACCCAGAAGGTAAGACTCCAAGTTTATAGTGTGCTCTTGAGGCAACATAACATAGCGGTCAGGAAATTAAGCTTTAGAGATAGTGTCTAGATTTAAATCTTAACTGCTCCGCTCATTAGCTGTGGAACTTGGAACATCTTCCTTATCTTCCCTATGCCTCTATTTTCTAATCTGTAAAATGAGAATCATAATAGTACCTACCTCATAAGGCTATGGTGAGGGTTAAATGTGTTAATATATATAAAGTAGAACAAAGCCTGCCACATTATGTGTTCAATAACATTCATTCACTATTGCTCTTCTTCATCTTTTTTTTTTTTCTTTAAGAGATAGAGTCTTGCTCTGATGCCCAGGCTGAAATGCAGTGGCACTATCATAGCTCACTGCAGCTTTGATCTCCTGGGCTCAAGCGATCCTCCTGCCTCAGTCTTCCAAAGTGCTGGGATTACAGTCATGAGCAACTATATCCAGCCCACTATTATTCTCCTGTTTATCCCACCTTAATGCCTTACCCACAGGGTGAGCCCCTGAAACCATGGTTGTACTGTTTGATCCTGGACCAAAACAGATCCTCACCCAAGATGAATCAGATTCTGATTCCTGCCTAAAAGACTCTAGTCAATCTCAACAAGTTTCTTGAGCCATTCCCAGAAAAGGAGAGCAAGGCAAAGAAAAAACTTCCCTTTCCAAACACATGACAGAGAGAGACAAACCAAAAACCCTCTCAGAATAAGGTAGAGAAATGCTGGAAAAATAGCCCAAGCATCCTTTTAAAAGTGTAGTTGTGGCTGGACACAGTGGCTCATACCTGCAATCCCAGCACTTTGGGAGGCCGAGGCAGGTGGATTACCTGAGGTCAGGAGTTTCAGACTAGCCTGGCCAACATGGTGAAACCCTGCCTCTACTAAAATACAAAAAATTACCTGGGCCAGTGGTGGGAGTCTGTAATCCCAGTTACTCAGGAGGCTGAGGCAGGAGAATTGCTTGAACCTGGCAGGTGGAGGCTGCAGCGAGCTGAGATCACACCACTGCACTCCAGCCTGGGTGACAGGGCGAGACTCTGTCTCAAAAAAAAAAAAAAAAAATTATTAAGTAGAGAGCAGATTTGAACCAACTAATAAGTGTTTTATTTTTTGAGACAGGGTCTCGCTCTGTCACCCAGGCTAGAATGCAGTGGCGCAATCATAGCTCACTGCAGCCTCAAACTCCTAGGCTCAAGTGATCTTCTCACCTCACCCTCCCAAGTAGTTGGGACTATAGGCTCATGCCATCATGTCTGGCTAATTTTTTAATTTTTTGTAGAGATAGGGTCTTCCTATGTTGCCCAAAATAGTCTTGAACTCCTGAGTTCAAGTGATCCTCCTGCCTTGGCCTCCCAAAGTGCTGGCATTATAAGCATGAGCCACCATGCTCAGCCCAATGAATATGCTTAATAGACATACATATAGAACTCTACAGGCCAGGCACAGTACCGGGTCATGCTGGTAATCCAAGCACTTTGGGAGGCCAAGGCAGCAAGATCACTTGAGCCCAGGAGTTCAAGGCTGCAGTGAGCTATGACTGCGCCACTGCATTTCAGCCTGGGCAACAGAGTGAGACTTTGTCTAAAAAAAAAAAAGAAATAAATAATGAAATTAAGACAGAGATACAAAAGAGCAGATCAAAAATACTAGAAGCTGGTTCTAAAGACTAATAGTCAAACCTGTGGCAACTTTGATCAAAACTAAGAACAACTTTATCTTAAGTAAACCCTTAAGAAAAAAGAGTTCTGTTTCCCAATCCATTGAATAAGGCTTACATAACCTTGATACCAAATCTGATAAGGACTGTACAAGAAATGAAATTCATAGACTAATCTCACTCCTGAGCATACATGCAAAAATCCTAAAACAAAAATAAAAAATGCTTTACTGAGATTAGCAATCCAAATTCAGAAATTTTGTATTAACAATAATACAAGGGGAGAGGAAAGGGTACATTGGCTATAAAAGGGTAGCACAAGGAGTCCTTGTGATGGAACTGTTCTGTATTTTAATTGTGGCAGTAATCACGTGAATCTCTACCTGTGATAAGATAGTTAAATAAACACACACCATTTGAGAGCAGTGATCTCTCCCACGTCCTTGGAACCCATGCAGGGACACTGTGTTCTCTTAATTTACTTCTATTTCATTAGCTGATTTCTTGGTCCCCTTTGCTGGTTCCTCCTGTCTTCTCAATAGGAGGTGAAGTGCCCTAGAACTCAGTCTTTGGATCCTTGCTCTTTCGTGTCTACACTCATTCACTTAGTGATGTCATCCTCTTCCACGGCTTTCAATACTATTTATACACTAATAAATCCCAAATTTTTATCTCCAACCCAGCCCTCTCCCAACTCATATATGCAGCTACCCACTCAGCATCTTCACTTGGATGTCAAATAGGTATCTCATGCCCACAACAACTTAACACGCCTGGTCTCCCCCACTCCCCTCCCCGCCTCCGCCAACCATCACTCCACATGCAGTCCTTCCCCACCCCAGTTCATGGCTGCTCCATCCTGCCAGTTGCTCAAATAAAAGAACTTAAGTATTATCCTGACACATCTTCTCTTTCTTTCATAGCCTACATCTAGTCCATCAGCAAATCCTGTTGCCTCTTCAAAATATATGCAGAATCCAGCCACTTCTCAGTAGCTTTGCCACCATTGCTTGGGTCCAGACCACACTTGTTTCCCACCTGGATTATTACAATGGCTTCCTAACTGGTCTCCCTGCTTTAACCCTTGCTGCCTGTAATCACTTCTAAACATAGCAGCCGAAGTGTTTCTTTTTTTTTGAGATGGAGTCTCGCACTGTTGCCCAGGCTAGAGTGCAGTGCGCAATCTCGGCTCACTGCAACCTCCGCCTCCTGGGTTCAAGTGATTCTCCTGCCTCAGCCTGCCGAGTAGCTGAGAATACAGGCACCCACCACCACGCCCAGCTAATTTTTTGTATTTTTAGTAGAGATGGGGCTTCGCTATGTTGGTCAGGCTGGTCTTGAACTCCTCACCTCGTGATCTGCCCACCTTGGCCTCCCGAAGTGCTGGGATTACAGAAGTGAGCCACCAAGCCCGGCCAAAGTGTTTATTTTAAATCTTAAATTATACTATCATGCTCTGCCCAAAAATTTCCAAAGCTTCCCATCATATCCAAATAAAAGGCAAAATCCCTATGTCGCCACTGAGGATACAATCCAGCTCATTGCTTCTCTGGCCTCATCTTCTACTGCCTTCTCACTGCGTTCCTCTGCTCCAACCTCACAGGCCTCCTTGCTGCTCCTACAGCATATCAGGTACACTCCTGCCTCAGGGCCTGTGCATTTGCCATTCCTTCTTTTCAGAACACTCATTCCCCAGATGTGTGGTCCATCCCCTTATCTCCTAGGTTTCTGTGCAAATGTCATCCTTCTTCTTCTTCTTCTTCTTTTTTTTTTTTGAGATGGTGTCTCACTCTGTCCCCCAGGCTGGAGTACAGTGGTGCGATCTCTGCTCACTGCAACCTTCGCCTCCCAGGTTCAAGCGATTCTACCACCTCAGCCTACCGAGTAACTGGGACTACAGGTGCCTGCCACTACAGCTGGCTAACTTTTTGTATTATTATTATTATTATTATTTTGAGACAGAGTCTCGCTCTGTTGCCCAGGCTGGAGTGTAGTGGTGCAATTTTGGCTCACTGCAAGCTCCGCCTCCAGGGTTCACACCATTCTCCTGCCTCAGCCTCCTGAGTAGCTGGGACTACAGGTGCCCGCCACCATGCTCTGCTAATTTTTTCTATTTTTAGTAGAGACAGGGTTTCACCTGTTAGCCAGGATGGTCTCAAACTCCTGACCTCGTGATCCACCCACCTCGGCCTCCCAAAGTGCTGGGATTACAGGCGTGAGCCACTGCGCCCAGCCTCGACCCTCTTAATGAAGTCATTCCTGGTCACAGCACATGTAACTGCAATCCGTCTTATTCCCCTTTCTGTTTTATATTTCCCCAAAGCACATATCACCTTTGGACATAACATATATTTTATTTGTTACTGTCCCTCTTCTGTGACAAGAATGTAGGCTTCACGAAAATAGGAATTTCTGTTTTGTTCACTGGGGAATGCCTAACCCATTGAACAACAGTATCTGGCACATGGTAGGTGCTCAATAAAGATTTGTTAAATAAATAACTGGTGGCATGTTGGTAGCTTTTCTCTTAAAGTCAGGATTTGTCAGGCCAGGCACAGTGGCTCACGCCTGTAATCCCAGCACTTTGGGAGGCCGAGGTGGGCAGATCACCTGAGGTCAGGAGTTCAAGACCAGCCTGGCCAACATGGTGAAACTCCATCTCTACTAAAAATACAAAAATTAGCTGGGTGTGGTGGCGGGCACTTGTAATCCCAGCTACATGGGAGGCTGAAGCAGGAGAATCGCTTGAACCTAGGAGACAGAGGTTTCAGTGAGCCGAGATCACGCCATTGCATTCCAGCCTGAGCGACAAGAGCAAAACTCCGTCTCAAAAAAAAAAAAAAAAAAAGCCAGAATTTGCCACACTAGCTTCTATTTATCTATTTAACACAGTACTAAGGTCATAACCAGTGCATTAAGACAATAAAATAAAAAGGATAAGGAAGAAGAGGGGAAGAGGGCAGAGGAGGGAGATGGAGACCATCATGCAAAGCGAAGCATAGATGGGCAACAAATAGCTACCTGGACTTCTAGCAGCTTTCTGGTTCCTAGTCTAGCCCCTTTTAGGTCCTAAGAGGACCCCTAGTGTCCTGTCAGGAAATGCCCCATTTTCTTATGCTTGTTCAACTGGGTTCTGTTTCATGCAATTAAAAGAACCCTGACTAATGTGGTACCAAGTCTGCTCCATGTACTATAGGGAAAGAAGGGAGGGGATGTGCAGAAAGAAATTCATAGGCTCTTCCCCTGATACGCATACTTAAGAGTGATGACACAGCAGTGGTCATGAGTCCACTGAACAAAAAATCTGCAGTGGAGGCCAGGCACGGCGGCTCACACCTGTAATCCTTGCACTTGGAAGGCCAAAGAGGGAGGATGGCTTGAGTCCAGGAGTTTGAGACCAGCCTGGTCAATATGGTAAACCCCGTCTCTAATAAAAATTAAAAATATTAGCCAGGCATGGTGGCAGGCACCTGTAATCCCAGAGCTTTGGGAGGCTGAGGCAGGAGAATTGCTTGAAACCAGGGAGGCAAAGGTTACAGTGGGCCAAGATTGCGCCACTGCACTCCAGCCTGGGTGACAGAGTGAAGCCCTGTCTCAAAAAAAAAAAAAAAAAAAAAAAAGAATCATCAGTGGGATGTAGCAGAAGGAGCACTAGCCTGGGAGACAGAATATCCAGGTCACGGAACCCACTTCCAGGAGGCGGCCTTGGGCAGGTCAGTTAACCTCTTTAACCTCTACAAGGACCCATTTTCCTATTTGTAAATGGGAATGTTATTGCTACCTACTTCATAAGATTGTCACAGAGAATATTCAATGTAAAAGTCCTAGGTTATTTTATAATTCTGGAGCTGGGCAGAAAATGACTACATGGTAGGTGAATATGACCTTTCTTGATCCCCTCTGCCAAGATACCCAAGAAAGTCATTTGCTAGCAGAGTCTTTGCACCAAGTATGGTACAGGAACAAGTCTACCCTGTCCAGATGGTAAAATTGAGTCTCTGAGGGATTGGAAGCTTTGCTAGTAGCACAATGAGTCTGTGAGGTTGGTAAGGGACCCTAGACTTGCCCAAGTCCGTAAGTCTAAGGGGGCCGAGTAGAGAGGAAAGAAGAGGAATTACCACTGCTCTTTGGTTCTTCCCTGGCAGGACGTCCGCCACATACTTGGTGATGGCAGCACTTTGTAACTGCAGCCTCTCACACTGGTCCACAATCTTGTTCTGCAACACAAACAACGCTCATGGCATCTGAGCCATTCACTCCATCCCAGTGATTTTCTCCTGTTACTACACCTCAGCCACCCACTCCCATGGTCATAGCCCAGATCTCATGATTATCAAAAACTACACCACCTCCTAAATCTCCACTTCAAGGATCCACACTCTCCCCACCATGCCCTATCCTTCTCACTCCCTAATTCTAGGATCCCTATTCCAGCAACAGCTCAGTTGAGGCCACCAACACATTAGTAGGAACACCTTTCACTGTCCATCATCCCCTTCTGTGACCTGACTTCCGTCTTTATCCCGGAACCCTAGCCTATCATTATAATAACTTTAAAACAAATTTTTCCTTTATGAACATTCTCAGGCTATATTATTTAGAAACATTTAAGATTAGAATCATTTTATGTTGCTGGTGAACTGCACATTCTCTAAGTGACTTTAGTAGTACGTTTGCCTTAAAGTCCATTTTGTCTTGTGTTTATTTTTATTTAATTTTATGTATGTATGTATGTATGTATGTATTTATTTTTTGAGACAGAGTCTCACTTGGTTGCCCAAGCTGGAGTGCAGTGGCGCAATCTTGGCTCGCTGCAACTTCCACCTCCCAGGTTCAAGCGATTCTCCTGCCTCAGCCTCCCAAGTAGCTGGGATTACAGGCGTGTGTCACCACGCCCAGCTACTTTTTGTATTTTTAGTAGAGACAGGGTTTCGCCATGTTGGCCAGGCTGGTCTCGAACTCCAGACCTCAGATGATCTGCCCGCCTTGGCCTCCCAAAGTGCTGGGATTACAGGCGTGAGCCACCGCACCTGGCCATTTGTTTCTTGTTAAATTTATTTACGTATTGATTTTGAGATAGAGTCTTGCTTGTCGTCTAGGCTGAATGCAGTGGCATGATCAAGGCTCACTGCAGCCTTGACCTTCCAGGCCCAAGTGATCCTCCCATGTCCTTCCTGAGTAGCTAGAACTACAGGCACGTGCCACCACACCTGGCTAATTTTTGCATTTTTTGTAGAGATGGACTTTTGCTATGTTGCCTAGGTTGGTCTCCAACTCCTGGGCTCAAGCAATCTTCCCACCTCAGCCCCCCAAAGTGCTGGGATGTTACAGGCATAAGTCACCATGCTCAGCCCATTATAATCACTTTCTGGTGCACACACTCTTGGTCCTCTGTCATACAGACAGGTCCCTGACTGTCCATATCTTCTGTTCTGTCCTGAACTGCTCTCCCCCAAGTTATCCCCATTCATTAAGCAGCACCATCAATCATTCACCTGTTATCCAGACCTAAAACCCAGGAGTTTGTCTCCAACCCCACATCAATTCCATTAGTGAGTCCTATCAACCCCATCTCCAAAGTCTCTCTCTCTCCTCTGGTCACCTCTACTCCAGTTATTCTATCCAGATTGCCATGATCTCTCACAGGAACCACTGTTAGAACCTCCTAACTGGCTACTCTGCACCCCCAACCCCCCAGCTAGCCAGAGCCACCTTTTGTAAGGAAATCAGACCAGGTCATGCCCCTATGCAAAACCCTCCAATGGCTTTCAGTACACTCACAATGACATCAGGCTTCTTAGCTTAGCCAACCTAGCCCTACCTGATGTGACTCAGCTTATTTCTCCAACATCACCTTCTACCTCTCTCCACGCTGGCCTTCCTTTTTTTTTTTTTTTTTTCCTTAGACAGAGTCTTGCTCTGTCACCCAGTCTAGAGTGCAGTGGCACGATCTCGGCTCACTGCAAGCTCTGCCTCCCGGGTTCACGTCATTCTCTTGCCTAGCCTCCCGAGTAGCTGGTACTACAGGCACCTGCCACCATGCTGGGCTAATTTTTTGTATTTTTAGTAGAGACGGGGTTTCACCATGTTGGCCAGGATGGTCTCGATCTCCTGACCTCGTGATCCGCCTGCCTCGGCCTCCTAAAGTGCTGGGATTACAGGCATGAGCCACTGCGCCTGGCCACTGGCCTTCTTTCTGTTCCTTAAATGCACCAAACTTGACCTGACCTCAGTGCCTTTGCACCTGTTGTACCGTTTCCACCAGTCTGTGTGTGTGTGTGTGTGTCTCACTCCCCTACTCCATTCAGATGTCACCTTTTCAGATAGGTCTTCACTGACCATCTCCTTCCTCACCCAATCTCTTACTTTGCTTTATTTTTCTCCCTTGCACTTATAACTCTCTGAATATATATTATGTGTTTGTTTACCTTTTGGGGTATCTGTCTCTCCCACCACTGAAACAGAAGCACCATAAGTCTGACTTCTCTATGTCCTAGTACCGCAAAGAGAGTTTCTGAACATAGAAGGCCCCGAATAAATGTTTGTTGAATGAATAAATGAACACCCACTGCCTTGACCACAAGAGGTTCAGCAGTTCAAGGCTCTCAAAGCTATCAGCATCATCCATGAGCTCAGGGGAGTTTTAGAAATGGGAAAGCTGGCCAGGCACGGTGGCTCACACCTGTAATCCCAACACTGCGGGAGGCTGAGGTGGGCAGATCACCTGGGATCAGGAGTTCGAGACCAGCCTGGCCAACATGGTAAAACCCCATCTCTACCAAAAAATACAAAAATTAGGTGGGCGTAGTGGCATGCGCCTGTAGTCCCAGCTACTCGGGAGGCTGAGGTGGGAAGAATCTCTTGAATCTAGGAAGCAGAGGTAGCAGTGAGCTGAAAGAGTGCCACTGCACTCCACACTCACGCCTGTGTGACAGAGTGAGACTGTCTCAAAAAAAAAAAAAAAAAAAAAAAAAAAGGAAAGAAAAAGAAATGGGAAAGCTGAGGCCCAAAGAGAAGTGACTTGTGACTTCCCCGAGAAGGTATGGGCCAGGGCCCTGCTTTTGCTCTCCTTTTCTCCAGGTAATACCTAAAGCCTGTCCAAGCAACAGTCCCTCCACTGTTTCCCCTAATAGTTCTGCCTCAGTTCCATCTGCCAAAAGTCAACTTAGCTACCTCTTCCAGGAAGCCCTTGTAAATCTTTCCACTCAGAAGTAGAAATTAGTCTTACATTTCACAGGTCCAAATACAAAGTTACAGAACTGAGTTGACTAGGAGGAAGCTGTGATCACCATGCACCATGGATTGAGAGCACTGAGAAGGCTTCTGAAAAACCACAGGGCAGGAATCCAGAGGTAGGAGAGCAGTAGAACTGGTGCTGGTTTTGGTAACAGTCTTGCCCTAGGGTGAGATTTATTTGCTGACTGGATGGATAGAGGAAGGAATGTGCAAAATACAGAAATCTACTCTAACACAGAGGAAGAGAGGGTAAGACCCACCTCCCTTCAGGCAAAGAAGATAAATATGCATAGGGCCTCAGACGGGTTCAAAGAAGGCTCCCTGGGGTAGAGTACAACCGAAACTAGCACCAGGCCTGCCATCTGCCCCAGGCTTCACTCTTTCCACCACTCAAATCCAGTCCTGATAGCTACTTTTAAGGTTTCCATGACATTCTCACCCCCATTAGCATCACTTCCTCCCTCCAACCGCCGAAGCAAAGCAGCAGTTTCCTCTTGCCTAGTCAGTGACTCCCTGGGTCCCACCCCTGAACATTAGGAAGCTTGGAGGAGTTACTGCCTTGTTCTGGGCCTCAGGTGCCTCATCTGTAAAATGTAAGTAGGACCCCTTCAAAGGCGTGGTCAAGACAGAATGAGATGACAGACATTTAAGTACTTTGGAGTTTGCAGTTTTTGTCTGTTATGCAAGTTGATTACACCGCATTATCCAGGCTTATCTTCGTCATCATTATTGTTAATAGAGGTAACAGGTAGGACCAACCAGGAACTTTTGGGGGTTGCTGAAAAACTGAACCCCTCCCAAGCCCAGCACCCTATATAAGATGTGTTTATTACAGGTCACTGAGTAGGTGAAGTCCCCAGCGAGAGCCCTCAGGCTTCACAGCAGGGCTGAACTCCAGAGTGGGGTTGGGAGAAACAAGCTGTTTAATCAAATTGCAAGGAAATCCCCAGGGGCCACAGAGAAGCCCCAAGGTGACTCCGACTCTTCCAGTCTCAGCAGCTCAGGAGAATGGCGATGACAAGGAGGTGGCCATCCTGGAGCCGAGGGGGAAGTGGAGGTGGGGAGAAAGCCTGGGTGAAGGGGAGTCTCCTGATATTCTCCCTATTCCCTGCGTTTATCCAGCTGAAACCCTTAAACCAGCTTGAAGTACACTCAAGGCCAATCCTGAAAGGGAAAAAGATCACCGCACCAGACGCCAGAAGGCAGCAGGAGCAGGGGAAAGAGGAGAAAGGAGGAGGAGGGCTTTGAGTCCAGGGGTTAAGGGATAAGGACGCGCTGGATTTTATCAGTGTCAGTTTCCACAGGGGCAGGAGCTGGGGCACACCTTGCGCTGAGAACTGGAGCAGCTGAGACTTTCATTATCCTATGCCAGCCCCAGCTCCCACAACAGAGCAATGGAAGGGGCCTGGGGAGCCTGGATCCCCTTATCGCTAAGCATTTTACCCACTATCTTATTTATACCTCACAACTCTAATAAATACGCGCTAGTACTATTGTTGTTGTCCCCAAACTACAGATGAAGACACTGAGGCTCAGTTACGTGACTCACAGGGAGTGGATTCGAACTCACGCCAGCCTGACTTCAGAGGCCACACCCTTAACCGCCTAGTCCTACAGCCAAAGCCACAGAGGAGCCTGGGCTCCGGGGCCGGCTGTCGTGTCCGCCAAGCCCCAGGCTCCCCAGTCCCTGCCGGGTCCCGCCAGGCGCGCCCAGTCCCTCCAGAGCCCTCGCCTTCCGGCACCCACGCCCGCTCACCCGCAGCTCCTCGGCGCGCTCCTCCGCCCGGCGGATGCGGTGCCCCCGACAGCGACCGCCCAGCCCCGCGCAGGCGGCGCACACGGGCCGTCGCTCGGAGCGGCAGAACCAGCTCAGAGCCTGGCCGTGTTCGGGGCAGAGTGGCCCCGGCTCAGGCCCCGGCCCGGGACCGGACCCGGGCCCCAGCTCCGCGCCCTCGGCGGACATGGCCGTGCTCCCGCGCCGTGCGCTCCACCTGTCGCAGGTGGCTGTGGGCGGGGCCTGGTTGACCCCGCCCCCGGCCCTCCCGGTGCGCCAGCGCGCCCCACCGCTGCGCCTCCTCCCACCCAACCCGCGTTCCCATCCCGCCCAGGGCAGCACAGCAGGTCTCTTTAAATTCTTTGTTGAATGAAATCGCGATTGTATGCGTATTTGTTCTACAACAAACATAAAACTCCAAATATTAGTGTGACCGTAGGAAAAAAACTTTATTGAGCACTTACTAAGTGGCAGGCTTTCGCTGAGAACTTTGCAAGCGTTCTGTTATGTAATCCCGACCACTGCCCTTTTGCTGCCTAGCTTCAAGCAAGGCTGTGCTGACAAACTGCCTGAGCTCAGATCCTGTTTGGCTGTTCACTGGGTGGGAACCACAGCTGTAAAATGGGGTGAGAGTACCTGTCTCCCAGACGACTGAGGAGTAAATGCGCTAAATACGTAAAACAATATCTGCAATACAGCAGCTGCCATCGCTAAGTGTCTACTAATAGTGCGAGGAAAGCACTATTAGGATCCCATTTTTATGGAAGTGGCTTGCCAAGGGTCACAGTTACTAATTGGTAGCCATAAGATTGGAACCTACGCAGTGTGACTTAAGGGTTACTATAATTAATAATTTTTTAAATGGAACATTGAGGCCCAGTGAGAAACATCTGTATTAAGCTGATTTTCTCAAAGTATTTACATCCAAATTTTTTGAATTTGAATATTTGAGTTTTCTTTTTATTTTTTATTTTATTTATTTATTTATTTATTTATTTATTTATTTATTTGAGACGGAGTTTCGCTCTGTGGCCCAGGCTGGAGCACAGTGGCCGGATCTCAGCTCACTGCAAGCTCCGCCTCCCGGGTTGAAGCTATCCTCCTGCCTCAGCCTCCTGAGTAGCTGGGACTACAGACGCCCGCCACCTCGCCCGGCTAGTTTTTTTTGTATTTTTTTAGTAGAGACGGAGTTTCACCGTGTTAGCCAGGATGGTCTCGATCTCCTGACCTCGTGATCCACCCGTCTCGGCCTCCCAAAGTGCTGGGATTACAGGCTTGAGCCACCGCGCCCGGCCTGAGTTTTCTTTTTAAACTACCATTGAAAAAAAGTAACGCGTTTTTATTTTGAAGCAAACAAAATATGAAAATAAGCATGTGGAAGAAAAGTCCACCCACCCCCACCCCAGAAAGAAAAACTGCTAACATGTACCTCAGCTGTTTAGGGCTTTCCCCCCTAGGATCTTATATATTAGTCTGAGCTTACCTTGAGCCCTCTGCTGGGGATCCAGTCTCTTCTGTCTATGCATACAAGGAGAACGCTGCTCTCCAACTCTAAATTCTTTTTTCTTCCTCTTTTTTTGACATAGGGTCTCACTGTGTCACCCCGGCTGGAGTGCAGTGGGGCAATCATAGCTCACTGCAACCTTGACCTCCCCAGCTCAAGTGATCCTCCCACCTCAGTCTCCTGAGTAGCTGGAACTACAGGCATGTGCCACCATGCCCAGCTAAGCTTTGTATTTTTTGTAGAGACAGGGTTTTGCCATGTTGCCCAGGCTGATTTCAAACTCCTGGGCTCAAGCCGTCCTCCCCCTTCAGCCTCCCAAAGTGCTGGGATTACAGGTGTGAGCCACCACACCTGGCCACCAACCCCAAATTATTTCTTAGGGGTCTTGGCAGAAAGCTGGGCACTCTCTCAAAAGGGGAAGGGCCCAGGCCTTCAGGTGTCAGAGAGTACTCTGAGTGCATCAGAACTGAACGCAGGCGGGAGCTAAACTGAAAGAGAAACATTACATCGCATAGCTCACAGGGGCTCTAGCACCTCTACTCTGAAGCTTCTCTAAGCAATGGCTACACAAAGGAGATAGAACCCCTTCCTTCTCAGCCACTACTGCTTTAGCCCCTGAAGGGTAAGGGCAGCTAACAGCTCCAGAGCTACCAGAGCAGCACACAGCGGTGTCATCATCCATTGGGGACACATCGTCACCCCAGATAGAAAATATTACACCATATGACTAGAGAGGACACAGAGTGAAATACAGTCATTGGTTTCATCCTGGCTACACAGCTTACAGCTATGAGATCTTGGTCAGGTTACTTACATCTTCTGTGTCTGTTTTCTTATCTCTACAATAGAGGTGATAATAATACTCTCTACCTTAGCGGGCTCCTTCAAGAATGAAATGAGATCTTGTCTGCAAAGTGTTCAGTTTGGGTGTCTGATATACACTAGGGGATAATAAACGTTTTTATTATATGCGTGAGGATCCGTAAATATAGTTGTAGCGGGTTTCGGAATGTAAATTGTGTGAGGTTCTTTGGCGACAGGGGTGCTGCGTTCCTGGCATCAAAAGAAGTTTCCAGTGCATCCCAGTGGGAGGGTGATGGCCTCATAACAGCATCTACCCTCCTCTGGGGGTGGGGAGGGAAATAGGCCATGGTAATTAGAGATTGTGGTTACCATTTGTTCCTTCTAAGGACTGGGGATGGGGAATTATTAAACCCTATGGTGAAACAAAGAAAACAGGAGGTGCTTTTTGTGCGGCTCACTGCAAGCTCTGCCTCCTGGGTTCACATCATTCTCCTGCCTCAGCCTCCCAAGTATCTGGGACTACAGGTGCCTGCCACCACACCCGGCTAGTTTTTTTTGTATTTTTAGTAGAGACGGGGTTTCACCATGTTAGCCAGGATGGTCTCGATCTTCTGACCTCATGATCCACCCGCCTCGGCCTCCCAAAAGTGCTGGGATTACAGGCGTGAACCATCGCGTCCGACTGTGTGAAGGCTAAAAAGAAAAGAGGTTATGTGGCCGGGAGCAGTGGCTCATGCACTTTGGAAGGCCGAGGCAGGCAGATCACTTGAGGAGTTTGAGACCAGTCTGGCCAACATGGTGAAACCCCGTCTCTACTAAAAACACAAAAATTCGCTAGGCGTGGTGGCGCGTGCCTGTAATCCTACCTACTGGGGAGGCTGAGGCATGAGAATCGCTTGAACCTGGGAGGCGGAGGTTGCAGTGAACTGAGATCCCACCACTGCACTCCAGCCAGGGCAACAGAGCAAGACTGTTTCAAAAAAGAAAAGAAAAGAAAAGAGATTGTGGAGGGCAGGGGGGAGGAACAAGGGTTAAAATCCTTAGGGAAAGTTGGGGCGGGGGGCTTTCACTGGGTGTGGTCCTAGAGCAGTCATTGGCCCTACCAGGTCCAGGATCTGTAAAACAGCCCCTAAATCACCAGAGTTGCTTTCAGGCAGAGGTCTCAGCAAATGCAAAGGGCTAAGGTAGGAGTGGATTTACTTTTATCAAGTCAGGTTCCTCTGTTTCACCACTTGTGAGCCAAGTTGGACTGGAACTGGAGAATCGCCCTTTCCCTATCTGTTCATCAAGCCCTGCAGGACACATCTGGGATACTCATAAACTCCCTGGTTGTGGCTCGTAAGCTTTATCAGGCTTCAGAATTGTTGGAGGACAGCGGATGGTCAGGAGGGGAAAGAGGAGGAGTTGTAAAACACGCAGACTTTCCAGTAAGATTTTCATCCATTAAGTCTGGGATGAAGCCAAGAAGCTGCATTTGTGGCAGTTACTCCTTAACTAGGATGCAAAGGAGCCCCTTGACTGTTTCTAGAAACTCTGCCCTAAGGCAGTGGCAATGCTTTATTAGGTGGCATATCAATAAATTCAAGGGGTGGGTATCAGCATCTTTTATAAAAAGAAAGAAAAGGCTGGGCACAATGGTTCACGCATGTAATCTCAGCATTTTGGGAGGCCAAGGAGGGTGGATCACCTGAGGTCAGGAGTTGGAGACCAGCCTGGCCAACATGGCGAAACTCCGTCTCTACCAAAAATATAAAAACTAGCCAGGCGTGATGGCACATGCCTGTAGTCCTAGCTACTCGGGAGGCTGAGGCAGAAGAATCGCTTCAACCCAGGAGGCAGAGGTTGCAGTGAGCCGAGATTGCGCCATTGCACTCCAGCCTGGGCGGTGGGTGACAGAGTGAGACTCTGTCTCCAAAAAAGGAAAAAAGAAAAAAGAAAAGAATGAAGAAAAAAACAGAAAACATGCTCTTAGTGAGGTTTTTGTTGTTCTTTCAATTACCTGTATATAGTTAAACAAAATGAATGGAAGGCCATTGTTTTGTACTGGGCTTCTACACTAGGCCTCACCAGACTAGACCAAAACAAAATGGAGTTACTCATGCTAAATTTCCACTTCACCAAACCAAAACTAAGTTGTTTATCTGAACTTCCGAGAAATTGGGAGAGAAAAGAGAAAGAGAGAGCATATTAAAATCCCCAAACAGTACAGAATTAGCTGGAATGATAAGGAAGTCCTCTCTGTTTTAACCCTGAAAGGAAATTAACTTTGAAATGAGCAATCCTCTTTTTTTTCCCCCTTATTTCTGTGTGGTTTTTTTTTTTTTTTTTTTTTTTTTTCCAGCTCTTTTCTACGTACCTATAAAGCCCATCTCCTCTGTTCAGCTCATTGGAATATTCTGTTTTATAGAACGAGGTGTTGACTGATTCTAGAAGTGCTAATAAAAGCCAATAAGGTCACTTAACTACATTTGTTGTAATTTTGTCTTTGGCCTACATATACATATATATGCACTGTGGAGAATGAATGTATTTCTTTATGAGGTTAAAAAAGTTTGAAAGCTGCTTAGAGCTCTTAGGGGACCTCTGGAGGCTTCATGGGCACGGGCAGGGCTGTATTTGAACTTCAGGCACTCTGAGCTAGGGAGAGAAGAATGGACACCTTTGTTACATTTTAGTCATTCAACAGATTTATTGAGCCCCTGGCCTTCGACACTGGGGATACAACAGTCAAGAAGAACAAAGTCTACTTTCATGAACAAATAAAATGCAACAAATGGATATGTAATATAATGTCAGTAATGATAAGGGCTATGAAAAAGATCCAAGTATTACAGGAAAAAATGCATGATAGAGGTGCTGGTGTAGAAAGGATGGTGTAGAAGGCCTTTCAGGTAAGTGACACTGGAAAAAGCAAGGCATGAAAACATCTGGGGAGGAGCTTTCCAGGCAGAGGACTAGCAAGTGCAAGACGTTTTTCTGTACCATCAACTCTGCTCCCCAATCTTCAAAGAACCTCACACGATTTACAATGTGTGAAAACCTGCTACAAATATACTTACAGGTCCTCACACATAGGTTAAAGCATTCCTTAGCTCCCACTATATGATACAAGCTGGAACGTACTTATTTTATAAGATTGGGATTATGTGTACAACCTGCTCTCTAACCTGCCCTTTCACTTGCTCACTTATAACATTTGGTTTGGATCTTTTCTAAAAAACTTAAAAAAAAAATAACTTCTGGACCAGGCACAGTGGCTCACACCTGTAATCCCAGCACTTTGGGAAGACGAGGCAGGCAGATCAGGAGGTCAGGAGATTGAGACCTTCCTGGCTAACACAGTGAAACTCTGTCTGTACTAAAAATACAAAAAAAAAAAAAAAGAAAGAATGAAAGAAAGAAAGAAATTAGCTGGGAGTGGTGGCGGGCACCTGAAGTCCTAGCTACTCGGGAGGCTGAGGCAGGAGAATGACATGAACCTGGGAGGCGGAGCTTGCAGTAAGCCGAGATAGCGCCACTGCACTCCAGCCTGGGGGATAGAGCGAGAGCGAGACCCTATATCTCAAAAAAAAAAAAAAAAAACGAAAAAACAAAACCATAAAAAAAACTGTAGAGACCTGAGTCTTGCTATGTTGCTAGACCAGTCTCAAATTCCTGGCCTCAAGTGATCCTCCCACCTCAGCTTCCCAAATTGTTGAGATTACAGGTGTGAGCCACCAGGCCTGGCCTAAACTTTTTTATTGTAATGAACATTTTGGAAAGTCTTTTGGAAAGGACTATTCTTCCCTAGCCTTTACTTTCCCTCAGGCCTTCTGCTCGGTGTCAGGCCCAGCCTTTTCTGCCTGCCTGGTGGGGCCCTGGCCTGGCCCAGCCCAGCCCCCTTCTGCCTGGGCCTGTGTCCATTCCTCCTTCCTTCTCAGACACTGATCCAATATCTCTGGTGCCAGGACTGGAAGTCATCTGACTGGAGTTTGCATGGTTTCCAGGAATAGCAATAAGACTACTAACACTGTGGCTTCTTTTCCTCCTGGGGTATTTTCACAGTACAGCCAGCTTTAACCATCAGTTTTAAGAGGGATTTGGCAGTCTGCCATGCAGACAAATTCAGATCACATGGGTCCTCTATGGTGAAGTCCAAGTCTTCCAATGACAGAGTCCTCTCTGCTCAGTCAGACTGAACTAGATGAGAACAGCTCACTTCTCTAGAGGGCTCCTTAGACCAGCCCACTTCACAGGAGGGATGTTATCAATCTGGGCAAGTCCAGGAGAGAACAACCAACTCAGGCCATAAAGAGCCAAAAACTAGGATTATATTTAAACAAGGCAGAGCCACAGGCTGCTGTGGTTTGAACGTGTCCCCCAAAGTTCATGTGTTGGAAACTGAATTCCCATTGTAATAGTGTTGAGAGGTAGGGCCTTTAAGAGGTGATTAGATCATGAGGGCTCTGACCTCATGCATGGATTAATGATGTTATTGTGGGAGTGGGTTCCTGATAGAAGGATAAGTCTTCCCTCTCTAGCTCCTGCACGTCACCATGTGATGTCTTCCACCATGTCATAATGCAGCAAGAAGGCTCTCACCAGATGCAGCCTCTCGATCTTGGACTTCCCAGTCTCCAGAACCATGAGCCAAATCCATTTCTGTTTGTAATAAATTACCCAGTCTGTAGTATTCTGTTATAGCAGCACAAAATGGACTAAGACAAAGGCACTGGTAGTGTAAAGTTGAGGGGATGTGAAGTGAGGAGCCAGGAGAGGTCAACATGAAATTATGTTGCTTATACCCATAGTATTCTATCATGTCCTGTCTGTCATGACTGTCTTTCTCTTTTAATCTTTGTTCAAAAATATTCAATGACCATCTACCATGTGCTAGCCCTACACTGTTCAATACCATAGCCACTAGCCCCATGTGGCTATTTAAATTTAATTAAAATAAATAACTTTTAAAATTCAGTTCTTCAGTTGAACTAGCTACATTTCAAGTGCTCAATAGCTAGTAGGGCTAGTGATTAGTGTATTAGACAATGCAAGTATAGAACATTGCCATAATTGCAGAAAGTTCTATTGTAGTGCTGTGCCAGACCCTGGGTTAGACACCAACAATACAAGTGTAAATGAGACTCAGTCACTGCCTCTGTTGCTTGCAGTTGAGTGAGAGAGAGAAGTAAATGAAAAGTTATACTATGTGGTGGAAAGTGTGGGAGCTTTGGAAGCACAGAAGAAGAATAGTTAACCCAGTCTGGAGAAGGGGAGAAAGGGTTAGGGAAGACTTGGGGCGTAGAGAGGGAAATGGCCTCTAAGCTGAGTATAAAGTCATATCCTGCATAATAACATTTTGATCAATGATGGACTGCATGTACCTGGTGGTCCCATAAGATTATAACACTGAGTCGCGCAGTGGCTCACACCTATAATCCCAGCACTTTGGGAGGCTGAGGCGGGCGGATCACGAGGTCAGGAGTTCGAGACCAGCCTGACCAACATGGTGAAACCCCGTCCCTACTAAAAATACAAGAATTAGCCAGGTGTGGTGGTGCATGCCTGTAATCCCAGCTACTTAGGAGGCTGAGGTAGGAGAATCGCTTGAACTAAGGAGGCGGAAGTTGCAGTGAGCCGAGATTGCACTACTGCACTCCAGCCTGGGCACTTACATGGCTGGCATTTGGTGCTAGCTACTGGATGGGCCATGTCTCTCAAACAGACTAGCCTGGTCCTCTTCCCATGCTGGCAGTGTTCCAAAAGGATAGGAGCAGAAACTGCAAGGCCTTTTGTAGCTTAAACTCAAGAAGTCCCACAATGTCACTCATGCTGCATTCTATTGGTCAAAACAAGTTACAAAGCCAGCCTTAATGGGAAGAGCTACAAAGAAGTCGTGGTCGTTTTTAATCTATCACACCCTGATGTTGGCCTGAATCCAGGTGGTAGGTAGAGAGAAGTGAACAGATTTTTATTTTTATAATGTTTGGGAGGCAGAATTGAGAAGTCTCGAGGGTTGTTCTTGAACGAGGAAGCGAGGGTAAAGTTACAAATGACTCCTAGATCCTTGACTTGGGTGACTGGTGAATGGTAGTGCCCAGCACTTAGAGGGAAAAGAGGGGGAACAGGTTTGGGGGGAAGATGATGATGTTTCCAGTATGAGTCATGTCAAGAATGAGGTGTCTTTTAAACAGCCAGTTGCAGATGGGCGGGTGGCAGGTGGATATACAGGTGCGGCTCAGGGAGAGGCCTGACTACAGGTACCAGTTTGGGAGTCTTTCATGCCTTAAACCTAAAGCCTCTCTCTCAGAGGGAAGAACATTCCCAGAGCAGGAACATTTTGGGGGCAGAGATCTAGTAACTCAACTCTGTAGCTGCACTGAGCCTAGCCCAGAGTCCCAGGACAAAGCAGTAAGTCTATCCTGGTTGTGGCTTGCCCAGCTGTTGTGGGGAAAAGGGATTAAGTCTGTAAGGAGAGCCATCGGCTCTGAACGAAGATCAGAGTTTCAGGTGGCATAGGGGTAGATACGTTCTCCTGCCAGAGGGAAATCTCCCAACAATAGGTCACTAGCTTAGAAAGTAATGAGTGCATCATCACAGAGCAAGCATCAACTAGGGATACAGATACCCCATCAGGGATGCCATGGAGGGGATCCCTTCCCTGGATTGGAAAACAGACCCAATCGCCAGTATGTGGAGGCAAACTTCTCTCACCACTCCCACATCCTCAAAGGCACCCAATTTTCAGAAGCTCCACAAATCTTCATCAAAGGCTGTTTTGCCAGATCAACACTGCAAAGGCACCTACTAGGGTTCAAAATAAATGTTAAGGCCAGGCGCAGAGGCTCATGCCTGTAATCCCAGCACTTTGGGAGGCTGTGGTGGGTGGATCACCTGAGGTCAGGAGTTCGAGACCAGCCTGGCCAACATGATGAAACCCCATCTCTACTGAAAATAGAAGAATTAGCCGGGCATGGAGGCCTGCACCTGTAGTCCCAGCTACTTGGGAGGCTGAGGCAGGAGACTCACTTGAAACTGGGAGGCAGAAGTTGCAGTGAGCCCAGATCACATGACTGCACTTCAGCCTGGACGACAGAGCAAGACTCTGTCTAGTAAATAAATAAGTAAATAAATAAATGTTGGCTAGGATCCCTGCCATTCATTCATTAATTCAACAAACATTCAACAAGCCCCTACTATATACCAAGCCCCATACTGTGCACCAGGAATACGGAGATGAATAGACTCCAGTCTGGAAGCAAAGAGACTACAGCTGTAAAAACTGTTAGTTTCTACAACTGTCTTCCCATTCGGATCTCAAGAAGTTACTGAGGGGTCTCTTCTTGCTATGGTACTAGGCTGTAACGGCTCGATGAAAAAAATAATGAAAGGGATAGAGGAGTAGGGGGCTGGGAGAGTGTCCAAAGGAGGAATTTCTAGTCGAAATCAGGGAAACTCCAAAGAAACACGGCAACATGTATATCTGAGCGACTAATAATTTAAAAGACGACCTTTATTAAGTGCTTTCTCCATAGCTATTACAAAGGTACCCGCTTTCCTTGGATTGTCTAGATTCTTCTGGCAACGTGGTCCTGGGCACAAGCGTCCTCTTCTCTGGACCCCATCAGTGCATTGTTACACGAAGAAAGTAGCACTGGGCGCTCAGTTCTGTCCCAGTTTTACGCTAGCGGAACTGCGGTTCGGCTGCCGGCGAGGGTGCCCGGAGGCTTTTCGTCAGCACTCCCACCCTAGCAACGTGCGCCTGCTGCTAGGGGCGGAGGCGGGGGAGGGCTCGGAGGCTGCTCACACCCGCCAGCTCCGCGTTCCCGCTGGCCCCAGCTCCAGCCCCCGAGCCCGCCGGTGGGTACTCAGCCTGAGGTGGGAGAAAGGGGCTAAGCGGCAGACTGGGAGCGGGCTACCTGCGCCCTTTGGCCGAAGCGGAGAGCGGTTATGAGGGCCGACCTTGTGTTGGGTGACGCTAGGTTCCCATCTTGGGGGACTCCTCTCCCCTCTTTCCACATACACATCAAAAATAAGCTTTAGGCCGGGCGCGGTGGCTCGCGCCTGGAATCCTAGCACTGTGGGAGGTGGGTGGATTGCCTGAGCTCAGGAGTTCGAGACCAGCCTGGGCAACACGGTGAAACCCTGTCTCTACTAAAATACAAAAAATTAGCCAGGTGTGGTGGCGTGCGCCTGTAGTCTCAGCTACTTGGGAAGCTGAGGCAGGAGAACTGCCAGAACCCGGGAGGCAGAGGTTGCAGTGAGCCGAGATCGCGCCACTGCACACTAGCCTGGGTGACAGAGGGAGACTCGAGACTCCGTCTCTAAAAAAATAAATAAATAAAAAATAATAAACTTTAGTTGTTCGTATAATGGGCAGAGAGAGGAGCACTTGTGATCTGAAGCAACAGAAAGGAAAAACTGCACACAAGTCCACAAGTCATCCCTAAAATTTGAGGCAACCTTGACAGTGGCGGCCTAGAACTGGCTCCCTATGTGATTCTAGGCAAGACCCTCTTATTCCCTGGGCCTCGGTTTCCGCTATCTGTACCATTAGAAGGTCGAACCAGACCAGCTTCCAGGTGTTTCTACTCATACTTTTCTTTCTTTGAGCATTGTTTTGGCAGCTAAAGATGCCTTGGTCTCACAGAGTGTAAGATAGAAGTGTGCAGAGGGAGATTTCCGGAGACGGAGGGAGATAAGATATCAGCGTTTGCATGAACAGGGGACCAGGGGACCAGGGAAATAAGGTGCAGTCCACCCAGCTCTGCCCCTGTGACCTTCAGCAAGTCACAGCCTTCTGAGTCCCAGTTTCTTCATGAAATAGAGCAGTTGGATAGGTACTGGTGTATATCAAGGAATATTGCACTGGAGAGTTAGAGAATTCTCTGCTTTATGTTTAGGGTGGTTTAGAGTGACTACTGGATATCTCAAGGCCTTTGGAAAGCAGATTAGAATCGAAATAAGTGCTGGGATTCAGACTGAGGCCTGGTTCCAACTGGAACCAATGGGGACATCCAGAGCCGTAATTGAGTCTATAGATTTTCCCATGTCCTCTCCAGCCTTTCTGGGTCTGGAGTCTGGGATGAAACAGGGTGACTGCTCTCTAAAGGATACGTTGTTGGGCAGGTTAAAAGGGCCCTTATGTTGTTGGATCCTTAAAAAGTGTACCACTGGGCTGGGTGCAGTGGCTCACGCCTGTGATCCCAGCATTTTGGGAGGCCAAGGCAGGCAGATCACCTGAGGTCAGGAGTTCGAGACCAGTCTGACCAACATGAAGAAACCCTGTCTCTACTAAAAATACAAAATTAGCTGGGCGTGGTGACAGGTGCCTGTAATCCCAGCTACTCGGGAAGCTGAGACTGGAGAATCGCTTGAACCTGGGAGGTGGAGGTTGCGGTGAGCCGAGATCGCACCATTGCGCTCCAGCCTGGGCAACAAGAGCCAAACTCCAAGCTGACTCTTCATCTTAGTATTCCATTAATTAATTCAACAAATATTTATTTGCCTTGCATTCATTCTCCTAGGCTAAGGTCAAATCATAGATACAAAAATGAACCAGAAATTATATCTCCTCTCAAGTATATTACATGTTCATAATAAAAATAGTGGAAGAAAACTTAGCAGTATTTTTATTTCTTAGTCTACTCATAATAAGTTACAACAACGTAGACGTAACCCAAATTCATATACTTTGTTCTTGAGACTTTTTAATTGCCTTGCTATGTAACATAATGAATTCTTAGCTTTATTGGGTCCAGTCACTCTGATCAGAGGCCATAATTTACTTCAGCTTTAATATCCGCTAGATTTATATATCCATTTGTATATGTTCTCTGTGTATATTTGTGCATTAATATTTGTGCATTGGCCGGGTGCAGTGGCTCAAGCCTGTAATCCCAGCACTTTGGGAGGCCGAGACGGGCTGATCACGAGGTCAGGAGATCGAGACCATCCTGGCGAACACGGTGAAACCCCGTCTCTACTAAAAAATACAAAAAAACTAGCCGGGCGAGGTGGCGGGCGCCTGTAGTCCCAGCTACTCGGGAGGCTGAGGCAGGAGAATGGCGTAAACCCGGGAGGCGGAGCTTGCAGTGAGCTGAGATCCGGCCACTGCACTCCAGCCTGGGCGACAGAGCCAGACTCCATCTCAAAAAAAAAAAAAAAAAAATATTTGTGCATTATGAACAGTATTAATAAGGGTGAAAATGCTGCTTCCAATATGATCACTGTTAATCTTGCAGTCATGCTAGTAACCATAATTTATTGTTAACAGCTTGCCAGAATGAACCGAAAGCTTTATATGCACTAGCTTTTGTAGAGATGCAGTATAATACGCTGGTCAAGAACAGGGCCTCTGGAGTTAAACTGCCTGTATTCAAGTTTCAGCTCTGCCACTTATTTGCAGTATAAACTTGACCAAGCTATTTGATATCTCTGTGCCTCACTTTTCTCATCTGCAAAATGGCCATACAGGTTGAGTATCACTTATCTGAAATGTTTGGGACTAGAAGTGTTTCAAATTTCAGATTTTAGAATATTTGCATTATATACTTAAGGGTTGAGCACCCCTAATGAAAAACCTGAAATCCAAAATGCTCCAATGTGGCCAGGCACAGTGGCTCATGCCTGTAATCCCAGCACTTTGGGAAGCCTAGGTGGGCAGATCACTTGAGGTCAGGAGTTCGAGACCAGCCTGGCCAACATGGTGAAACCCCGTCTCTACAAAAAACACAAAACTTAGCCGGACATGGTGGCACACACCTGTAATCGCAGCTACTCAGGAGGCTGAGGCAGGAGAATTGCTTGAACCTGGGAGGTAGAGGTTGCCGTGAGCTGAGGTTGCGCCACTGCACTCCAGCCTGGGCAATAGAGTAAGATTCTGTCTTAAAAAAAAAAAAAAAAAAAAAACGCTGGGCGTGGTGGCTCAAGCCTGTAATCCCAGCACTTTGGGAGACCAAGACGGGTAGATCACGAGGTCAGGAGATCGAGACCATCCTGGCTAACACGGTGAAACCCCGTCTGTACTAAAAAAATACAAAAAAAAAAAAACTAGTTGGGCGAGGTGGTGGGCGCCTGTAGTCCCAGCTACTCGGGAGGCTGAGGCAGGAGAATGGTGTAAACCCGGGAGGCGGAGCTTGCAGTGAGCTGAAATCCGGCCACTGCACTCCAGCCTGGGCGACAGAGCGAGACTCCGTCTCAAAAAAAAAATGAAACAAAAACAAAAACAAACAAACAAACAAAAGAAATCCAAAATGCTTCAATGACTATTTCCTTCTTATGTCATGTCAGTGCTCAAAGAGTTTTAGATTGTGGAGCATTTTGAATTTTGGATTTTTGGATTAGATGCTCAGCCTGTAGTAACGGTATCTCAGAGGCTTGTGGAATAGATAAAATGAGTTAATAAATATAAAACCTATAGCAATTCCTGGTACATTTTAAGTGCTATTTTTAATCTTCGCAGAAGTCAGTGATGGAGTTATTATCCTATTTTACACATAGGAAAGTGAGACTTAGAGAGGTTCAACAACTTGCCCAAGGCCACATTGAGCTATAATTCACAACTAGTCCTGTCTAATGCAGATACTAATGCATTTAATCAAATGTTGTTCTGACTATTCTGTGCTGCCCTTAATTCTCAGAATAAGCTGTACTGTCAATCAATATTTAGAATTTATTTGAATTCTTAAAATTAAGTTATTAAAATGCAATAAAACTGTTTATTCTTTGTAGACATTTATAATGGAAATTCTGGACTAGAAGTCAAGACATTTACTTAGTTATAATTTTGAGCAAATAATATTTCTATCCTTATTCTGCAGATCTTTAAATAAGTGGTCGTAGTTATAATTTTGAGCAAATAATATTTCTACCCTTATTCTGCAGATCTTGAAATAAATAAATGGTTTATATATGGTGATTTTGAAAAGCTCTTCCATCTCAAATTCTAGGATAATTATTTAAAACAGGAGAAATTGCCTTTTTCACAAAAGCAGTAAACTCTGAAGTAAGCAGTCAACTCAAGATTTTTGATGAACAGAAGCACTATGTTAGGAGCAAAATCAAAATGTTTAATGATGTATTTAAATATATTTTGCATATTTTAAAAATAGATATATAATTAACATTATAGTATACTTTCCTGAATTGTGGAAATGTGAGAGAGATAATCTTGGAATTTTGTAAAATATTTCTTTCTTTGTGAGGGAAAACTACACCTAACCATCTCTTTAATAAACAAGGTCTTTATTTATCTTGTAAATCTCTTTTCAGTGCAAACATGCTTAGACAGAGAAGAGATTAACTTCAGTGGCTTCCCACTAATTGCAGAGATTAAGAAGTGCCTGCCTGAATTATTTTCCAAAGGATACACATTACAAATTATTGCATAGGGGCAGCTCACCAAGAAGATCCTATTGGTTTGGGGGTAAGTAATTCTAAAAGTTATCTTTTCCTTAGAATGTCCCATGAATATGCTTTTCTTGGGAAGTATGGCTCTCTGACTATACCAATCAGTTTTGAGCAGAGCCAATCCATTTATAGCACCTGCAATTTCCAGTGACCTAGATCTGTGGATGACATCTGTCGTTAGTTTGATGACAATGTTGAAAAATAGGTTAGGCTGGCAGATAAGAAGCCCTGCACCCTCTATCTATAAACAATACCACATCCCAAGCTTTTTGAAAACTATCCTGAATTTTGCCTCTCAGCACATCTTGTGGTCTCTTACAGAAAATCCTGGACTATCTGAAGTGGAAGGGACTTTAGATTCGCCATTTCACAAGTATTTTTGTTGTACAGTACTGTGCAAGCCACTCGGGGTACAAAGATGAATAATGAAAGACCTTCTCTCATTATACTCATAGTCTACTAAAAACCATTTCATCTAGTGTCCTAATTTTTTAGCTGGGGAGACTGAGGCCAGAGTGGGGAATGGAGCTGCTCAAGGACACATAATGGGACGAGGCAGGGCTGGGGTAGATCCTGGGTCTCTTGATGCCGCTCACATTGTTTCCATTGCATTATGCTTTTCTGTATTGGTTACCTCGTCTTGTCAGGAGGTAATTCTATCTACTTCTCAAAACGTAGGCTGAAATTCTTCTGGAAAGCTCTATTTTTTTTAACGCTAATGGTATGAATGAGAATATTAAGTTGGTGCGTTTTAGCTGCTGTTCTCTCCTGTAGACAGTTCTTCCTAGAATTAGGTTGGTCATGCCCATAAGAAACTCATTTCCTAGAACTTTTAAGCAGAACCTCAGAAGAAATGGGGATTGGGTGCTCCCACTGCCCCCCATACTTCCCTCAGCTCTTTGATATCACAGCTAGTTGCAGGGGACACTTGACCTGAAGTAGTTGAGACTGGTCCTGAGGTTCGTTGGGTCCCAGCAAATGTTCATGCTGGTCACATCTTCAGGTTTCTCTTTTTTTCAGTTTCACCAGCAACTGGTATAGGACCTACATAAATAGGGTGCTTAGGAGGTGTTTCCTGAATGAGTGGAGGAGCATGTTTGAATGCATAATACATTCTCTTTCTTTTCAGTTCTAGCCTTGTTAGTTGAGGGGGATGATACAAGTAAATCTGGAAAATGTTTCATTATTCTTTTTATTCTAATATGTAATCCAATATTAACATTATTTAAATTCTGGGTCACTGGCTCTCAAACTTTTTGGTCTCAGAACTTCTTTTCATTCTTAAAAATTAAAAACCCCCAAAGAGGTTTTGCTTATGTAGGTTATAGATTGGATTTGAATCCTGCTCTGCTACTATTGTTTGACATTAAAACTGAGATTGAATGCCACATGCAGGGTTTGTTAAATTTAAAAATAAATAAATGAGGCAGGCACGGTGGCTCACACCTGTAATCCCAGCACTTTGGGAAGCCAAGGTGGGTGGATCACCTGAGGTCAGGAGTTTGAGACTAGCCTTGCCAAAAAATGGTGAAACCCCATCTCTACTAAAAATACAGAAAAAAAAAAAAAAAAAAAAAAAAGCCTGATGTAGTGGCGCATGCCTGTAGTCCCAGCTACTTGGGAGGCTGAGACAGGAGAATTGCTTGAACCCAGGAGGCAGAGGTTGCAGTGGGCGGAGATCACGCCATTGCACTCCAGCCTGGGTGACAAGAGTGAAACTCCGTCTCAAAAAAATAAATAAAATAAATAAGTAAATGAATTAATTTAAAAAAACAGAAATTTTAAAGATATTTACTTATTAATTTTCAATTAGTAATAAACCTATTGCATATTAACATAAAACATCATTTTATGAAAAATAAATATACTTTCCAAAACCAAAATATTTAGTTAGAAAAAATGGTATTGCTTTATGGTTTTGCAAATTTCTAATGTTTCCCTTAAACAGGAGACAATTTGACTCGGATATCTGCTTCTGTATTCAGTCTATTGTAATCTATTGTTTATGTTGAGGTATAAAAAGAAAAGAAGGCCTGCACTTTGGGAGGCCAGGGAACGTGGATTGCTTCAGCCCAGGAGTTGGCGAAACCCCATCTCTACAAAAAACACAAAAAAATTAGCTGGGCGTGATGGTGTAAGCCTGTAGTCCCAGCTCCCCGGGAGGCTGAGGTGGGAGGATCACCTAAGCCTGGGAGGTGGAGGGTACAGTGAGATCACACCACTGCACTCCAGCCTGGGTGATAGAGTAAGACCCTGTCTCAAAATAAAAAAGAAAGGAGAAGGAAGAAGGAAAAAGGAAGAAGGAAGAAGGAAAAGGAGGAGAAGGGTGAAGGAAAAAGGAAGAAGGAAGAAGGAGAAGGAGGAGAAGGAAGAAAGGAGAGGAAGGGAGAGAGGGAGGGAGAGAAGGGCCTCACCGAGAGATGTAGTTGGAAAAGGGAAGTCCTCCCAAACTCCCTAAAAGGCTCTCAGAAATCCCCCATGATCCATGGATCACACTTTAAGAAATGCTAGTCTAGGTCGTTACCTATATTGTCTCATTTAGTGTCATTATTTCTAGCATCTCAGAACATCTATTTCATGATTCTGGCACACTGAGAGGTGCCGTAGTGAAATTATTAAGAAAAAAAAAATCCAGCAACCAAGGAAGGTTACAACCTTTTAGAATAACTGAGGCTTTTCTTTTTCAAGAAGCTTCAGTAATGTGAATTATTTTTTATTTTTGATTACATCTTCTTAGTATTTATTTTATTGTGGCAGAGTGCATGTAACATAAAATTTATGATTAGTAACATTTAGTATATAGAGACAATGTTGTGCAACCATCATCACTATCTAGTTTTAGAACACTTTCATCAGTCCAAAAGGAAACTCTGCCTCTTAGTTTTTTTGTGTTGCTATAAAAGAAAAACTGAGCCTAAGTAGTTTATAAAGAAAAGCAGTTTATTTGGCTCACAGTTCTGCAGGCTGTATAAAAAGCATGACACGGGCTTCTGTTTCTGGTGAGGGCTCAGGAAGCTTCCACTGTGGCAGAAGGCAAAGGAGAGCCGGCATCCCATGGCAAGAGAGGAAGGAACCAGGTGAGGAGGAAGGTGCCAGGCTTTTTTAAAAACAGTTAGTTCTTGTGGGAACTAATAGAGTGAGAACTCACTAATTACCAGGGAGATGTCACCAAGTATTCATGAGGGATCTGGCCACATGACCAAAACACCTCCAACTAAGCCCTACCTCCAACATTGGGGATCAAATTTCAACATGAGATTTGGAGGGGGCACATATGCAAACTATATCTAGTCTATTAAGATATTCTATATTACATTCTATCTGTATCTATTAAGTAGTCACTCCCCAATCTCTTCCTCATCCCAGCTCTTAGCAACCACTAATCTGCTTTTTGTCTCTAGGTTTGCCAACTATGGATATTTCATATATATAGAATATGAACTATGTAGCCTTTTGTGTCTGGCTTCTTTTGCTTAGCATGATGCTCTCAAGATTCACCCATGTTGTAATATGTATGAGTACTTCATTCCTTTTAATGGCCAAGTAATATTTCATTGTATGGATTGACCACATGATGTTTATCCATTCATTTGTTGATGAATATTTGAGTTGTTTTCACTTTTCGGCCACTGTGAACAGTGCTGCTGTGAACATTTGTGCACAAATTTTTGTTTGAACATCTGTTTCTGTGTTTTTGGCTGTAAACCCAGGAGAAGAATTGCTGGACCATATGGCACTTCTGTTTTTTAGTTATTACAGGACTTCTTAGTCTTTTTTAAAATCAGTTTTGTTTTGTGTATCTGCAACCTCAGGGCCGTTAAGCGTGAAGCAGGGTGAGGAGGAAAAGCAAAAGCATACAATTAATTAGTCTGAAAAAGGATTTATTTTCAACACCATACTACCATTATTGTGCCTAACAAAATTAACAGTATGTATTCTTTTTATTAAACAGGGAACGCAACTTCCAGCAGCCACAAGGAATGCTGCTACTCAGGTACCAACTGAAACAAGCTCCTCCACAGAAGGTTTGGTGTAGGTTTTGTGCTGTGATGGGGAAACTGCAAAGCAAACTCAAACACAGCACTTACAAATACAGGTACAGCAATCTTCCCCTGGGAGCCCAGGTTTTATCATGCCCCATTAAAACTCTCCACTAAAGAAAGAGAAGACCCAGGGTGAATGTTGATGGCCTTCCCTGAACAGTTTAGTGTGTTTTCTTTTGGATAAGAAACAGTCAGGGCTGGGTGTGCTGTCTCACGCCTGTAATCCCAGCACTTTGGGAGCCCGAGGTGGACAGATTGCTTGAGGTCAGTAGTTCGAGACCAGCCTTGGCAACATGGCAAAACCCTCTCTCTACAAAAAATACAAAAATTAGCTGGGCATGATGGCATGAGCCTATAGTCCCAGCTACTTGGGAAGCTGAGGTGGGAAGATTGCTGGAGCCCAGGAAGTCAAGGCTGCAGTGAGCCATGTGTGCCACTGCACTCCAGCCTGGGCAACAGAGTGAGACCCTGTCTCAAAAGAAAGAAACAGTCAGTTTATTAGCTAGTGGCTGCACCCATACACAGAGGGGCCTAAATCTTTAGGATTAATTGCTAGTGTGAGCAAAGAAAGACTCCTGGCTTCTTGGCTTCAGGATCCCCCTTTATCAGATTCCAATCCTTCAGTCATTCTGCACATTTTCAGAATAAATAATACCATTGCTGACAATGTCAGTGGGTCTCCCTTCTCTTCTCCTTTTTAAATATTCCTCCTTAGTCTGGCCTGAATTGACTTCTTAACCCACATTCTTCTCCCTACCCCACCACACCCCTATCCATTCCCATGCCATTGGGTCTCTCATTTTCTATACTCTTTTTAGCAGGCCTGATGAAATTATAGAAGAGAGAATTCAGACTAAAGCTTTTCAAGAGTATAGCCCAGCTCACATGGATACCGTCTCTGTCGTTGCTGCTTTGAACTCAGATGTTTGTGTCTCTGGAGGGAAAGATAAGGTGGGGTTTGCAGTGTTTCCTGGGAAACGAACTTTATTGCAGGGAAAGGAAGATATTTTGAAAGGAAGTCTAGGGTTTGCATTTCTGGAGCAGGGTTGATGAGTATAAAAATATGAGCTTTAGAGTTAGGAAGACTGGGTTTAAATCCCTGCTTGGCCACTACCCATTCGTTTGGACAAGTCTTTAAATTTTTTTGAGCTTCAGTCTTATCTGTTAAGTGGGAATAATAATGCTACCTCACAGGTGGTTATAAAGATTAAATCAAAGAACGTAGGTGAGATCCTTAACACTGTGCCTGACCACCCACATGTTTTCTATAAATGGCAGAGATCATACTTCCCACCAATGCCATGTTACACCTACATGGAGGCACAGGAGTTAATTGTCAGCAAAAGGAACTTTCTAATCTCTTCTTTTATGCTCTTTACACTGATATGCATTATGATTCCTCCTGTGTTTTTGTCCTCTTTCCTCCCATTCTCGCATTTCTCTCCTTCATATTTGGATCTATCATAGCACTCACACCTGGGATACTGGTAGCACAACTGCTAATTCTTTTTGTAGTGAATAATACTAATAATGGGGCGGGTGTGGCGGCTCACACCCATAATCCCAGCACTTTGGGAGGCCATGGCAGGTGGATCACTTGAGGATAGGAGCTGAAGACCAGCCTGGACAACATGGCGAAACCCCGTCTCTACTAAAAATACAAAAATTAGGGGGGGCATGGTGACGCATGCCTGTAATCCTAGCTACTTGGGAGGCTGAGGCTCAAGAATTGCTTGAACCTGGGAGGTGGAGGTTGCAGTAAGCTGAGATCGGGCCACCGTACTCCAGCCTGGGTGGCAGAGCAAGACTCTGTCTCAAAAAATAATAATAATAATGTCTCTCATTTTCAATAGCCTTTTAGAATCTTCAAATTCCATTTGCATACTGTATTCCACTGGTTCTAAGATGCATGTTTTCACATTTTATTTTATTTTATTTTATTATTATTATTATTTATTTATTTTTTTTTTTTGAGAGGGAGTTTTGCCCTTGTTGTCCAGGCTGGAGTGCAATGGCTCGATCTTGGCTCACCTCAACCTCCGCCTCCTGGGTTCAAGCGATTCTTGAGCCTCAGCTTCCCGAGTAGCTGGGATTACAGGCATGTGCCACCACACCTGGCTAATTTTGTATTTTTTTTAGTAGAGATGGGGTTTCTCCATATTGGTCAGGCTGGTCTCGAACTCCCGACCTCAGGTGATCCGCCCGCCTTGGCCTCCCGAAGTGCTGGGATTACAGGCATGAGCCACCATGCCTGGCCCTGTTTTCACATTGTAACACTTCTTAAATCAGGATGCATCTAAGTATCCTAATTTAATTGGCAGTATTTTGTCTTAAAATCTAGGCCGGGCAGGGTGGCTCACTGCAGTCTCCACCTCCTGGGTTCAAGCGATTCTGCTGCCTCAGCCTCCTGAGTAGCTGGGATTATGGGCATGTGCCACCATGCCTGTCTTATTTTGTATTTTTAGTAGAGATGGGGTTTCTCCATGTTGGTCAGTCTGGTCTCTGACTCCCGACCTCAGGTGATCTGCCCACCTCAGCCTCCCAAAGTGCTGGATTATAGGCATGAGCCACTGTGCCCAGCTTGAAATGGTAAATTTTTTAAAAAAGCACCACAACAAAAATATACAGCGCAGTAGGAAAACAAATCTAACCCTATGTGGAATTCTCCTTCACCATCTACAGCCAGAACCTCCAGTGGAATCAGTTCTCCTTGGGGAATGTTAGCCCAAACCCATCAGTAAGTTTAGAGCAGTGGTCTAGTGTGAGAGGGAGAGAGAGAGAACCACCAGGAGGAAAGAAAAGAAACTCAAAGGAGGGGCACATGAGGAGGGATGGCCACAACAGGGAGCCCCTAATGCTTTGAGCAAGTCCCTGAACAGAGAGGGAGTGAGTGAAGAGGGAGAAAGTAAGGTGGGAATGCAGTAGAGGCTAGTGTCACTTTAACAAGAATTGAGTAATGAAACTAAAATCTTCACTCTCTTCAGACAGTTGTGGCCTATAATTGGAAAACTGGAAATGTGGTGAAAAGGTTCAAAGGACATGAACATGAGATCACCAAGGTAATTGTCAAATGATTATTATGAAGGCAATCTGGAACTGAATAAAGGATAGCTAATAGTTCTAGATATTAAGGGTGACTGAATCTTTGATCTTAAGGAAAAATGCAAAGGCTTTGTTTGATGCTGTGAAGTCCTACTTCAGGAGAAACAGAGCAAACCATTCACTTAGTTGTTGTTACAGGCATATCGAACACAGTTTTTCTTTTGTCATTAAGCCCTTAATAGCACAGGTAGTAAACAGAACACAGCTAATAACAACTCTCTCTGACCTATCCTGACTCAGCAGGTACAGTACTGAAGGCTTACCCTGTGCTTACCATAGCTAGGAAAATGACAGAATCCCTGTGCTCAGCAACCTTTTAGTCTAGTTGGGGACATTTAATGAACATTCAATAACAATGAAATAAAAATTAATTTGTTAGATAGCATTACAGACCAGAGTGAGCTTCCAGCAAAAATGATAGAGAATGCCAGTTTATATATAATTCCCTGCTCTGAAGTCCACCTAAATGAACCAAAAATTAAGATACACACTTCTTTTATAATGAAACTAGGCATCAGCCACAATCCCATAGCACAGAATATGATAGTTGCTCGCCAGATACGTTGTGTTCTGAACTAGACTGATAGGGAACACCATGCTCTATTCACTTATCCCCAGATATTTGACAGAGTGCAGATTTCACTAAAAGAGCTGGTCCTGAATGGTCCTCCCAACAGCCCTTTATTTAGAAAGATGAGGACTAAGGATATAGATTGTTTACCAGTAAAACAAGACAATGTAACAAAATCGAGGCTGCTGCCAGCTTGCTTCTCTTTCTTCTAGTCACCCTAAAATGCCGAAGGACTGGCCAGGCATGGTGGCTCGTCCCTGTAATCCCAGTGCTTTGGGAGGCTGAGGCAGGAGTATCATTTGAGGCCAGGAATGTTTTGTTTTGTTTTTTGAGATAGAGTCTCACTCTCTCTGTTGTGTGATCACAGCTCACTGCAACCTCCATCTCGTGGGTTCAAGCTATTCTTCTGCCTTGGCTGCCCAAGTAACTGGGATTACAGACGTGTGCCACCACACCCGGCTAATTTTTATATTTTTAGTAGAGATGGGGTTTTGCTCGGTTGGCCAGGCTGGTCTCCAACCCCTGGCCTCAAGTGATTTGCCCGAGGCCGCGAGTTTAAAACCAGCCTGGGACATAGCAAGACCCCATCTTGACAAAAAATAAAAAAAACTAGCTAGGCATGTTGGTGCACACCTATAGTCTCAGCTATTTAGACAAGACATAATCAGCCATCAGTATTCAGGATGACAAATCAAGACATAATCAACCATCAATATTCAGCATGACAAATCAAGTTATAGTAAACCTTGGACTGAAAGGAAAGAAAGTGAGAGAGAATTGACTGTGTGTGAGTGTGTGTATGTGCGTGCACTTGTGTGTGTGTGCACATGCATGTGTGTGTGTGTGTGTGTGTGCATGTAATACTTGAGCATGTATCAAGCCTTGTTGAATTTACTGCCAAAGATTGGACTTGCCCTCATTCAAAGATGAAAAGATTAATAAGCAGAAAGGATCCAAAGTGAGGTCTATATGCCTAGATTTTTTTTAAATACACATATAACAAGCTAATGTCAGATGAAAATACACTTTGAAGGAAGAACTACTCAAGAAGCAAACATAAAATTTGATTAATGCTTTTTTACTCTATAAATTAAGAGAACATATACTCTATGAAACAATAAGTTGAAAAAATAAGACAAGCCAGGTGCAGTGGCTCCTGCCTGTAATTCTGGCACTTTGGCAAGGCAAGGCAGGAGGATTGCTTGAGCCCAAGAATTTGAGACCAGCCCAGGCAGCATAATGAGACCCCATCTCCACAAAAAATTAAAAAATTAGTTGGATGTGGTGGTGCGCGCCTATAGTCCCAGCTACTCAGGAAGCTGATGTGGGAGGATCATTTGAGTCCATGAAGTTGAATTCATAGTGAGCTGTGATTATTTCTTTTCTTTTTTTTTTTTTTTTTGAGACGGAGTCTCGCTGTGTCGCCCAGGCTGGAGTGCAGTGGCCGGATCTCAGCTCACTGCAAGCTCTGCCTCCCGGGTTTTTACGCCATTCTCCTGCCTCAGCCTCCCGAGTAGCCGGGACTACAGGCGCCCGCCACCTCGCCCGGCTAGTTTTTTGTATTTTTTAGTAGAGACGGGGTTTCACCGTGTTAGCCAGGATGGTCTCGAACTCCTGACCTCGTGATCCGCCCGTCTCGGCCTCCCAAAGTGCTGGGATTACAGGCTCAAGCCACCGCGCCCGGCCAGAGCTGTGATTATTTCACTGCACTCCAGCCTTGGTGACAGAGCAAGATTTGTCTCAAAAAAAAAAAAAAAAAAAAAAGTGAGACAATAGAAGAATTATCTGGGGGAGAAAAGATTTGAGGAAAAATATTATTAAAAAGTAAAAATTGGCCAGGCAGGGTAGCTCATTCCTATAATCCCAACACTTTGGGAAGCTGAGGTGGGAGCATTGCTTGAGCTCAAGAGTTCAAGACCAGCTTGGGCAACATAGCAAGACCTGTCTCTACTACAAATAAAAATACAAATACATTCAGTGGTCATAGTGGTGCATGCCTATAGTCTAAACTACTTGGGAGGCTAAGGCAAGAGGATCGTTTAAGCCAGGGAGATGGAGGCTGCAGTGGGCTATAGTTGCGCCATTGCAGCCCAGCCTGGGTGACATAGCGAGACCCAGAAAGAAAGAAAGAGGGAGGGAGGGAAGAGAGAGAGAGAGAAAGAGAGAAAGAGAGAAGAGAGAAAGAAAAAAAAGAGAAGAAAAAGAGCGAGAGAGAGAGAAAGAAAGAGAGAGAGAGAAAGAGAAAGGAAAGGAAGAAAGAAAAAGATTATTTATGTGCGGAGAGTGTTGTTCATATGTAAAGGCATGGAAAGACATTCTTAAATCCGTAAAATCTTGCCATATGCAAAGCATTCCTGAATAATATAGTTGAAGGTATATTATTAAAGAATGTGAATGGGCCAGGCGTGGTGGCTAACGCCTGTAATCCCAGCACTTTGGGAGGCCAAGGCGGGCGGATCACCTGAGGTCGGGAGTTCAAGACCAGCCTGACCAACATGGAGAAACCCCATCTCTACTAAAAATACAAAATTAGCTGGGTGTGGTGGCGCATGCCTGTAATCCCAGCTACTCAAGAGACTGAGGCAGGAGAATCGCTTGAACCCAGGAGGCAGAGGTTGTGGTAAGCTGAGATCGCGCCATTGCACTCCAGCTTGGGCAACAAGAGGGAAAGAAAAAAAAAAGAATGCGAATGAATGATGAATAATAAAGCCAACTAATATTAGAGAAGTTCCAAACTGAATTCACTGTATGAGTCTTCAATCCAATTAAACACAGAATTATGTCTAAAGAATTGTCAAAACTAGGGCTATGAGAAGAAATGTAATTGTTTTAATTCTTTAAAAAATTTATATGAATAAAATGCAAAATATTAATAATATGATAATAGACTGGATAAAAATCCAAGAGAGTACCTACAAAAGTGGGAATGAGCCAGAAGTAATATAATTGTGCTAATTAAAGAAAAAATTGTTTTTCCTTATAGGAGATTCTTTTCTTTCTGAAATTAATACATTGAGAATATGAGTTTAAAGATATTAATACATATATAGAGGTATCATGAGAAGAACTCAGGTTACATATTATTTAAATTAAAAATATAAAGAAAGGGAAAAATAAATCTAAAAATAAATATGCAATTTTATAGAAAAAGAAGACAATGAAAATATGACAAAATGTTTTTCAAAACCAGCAGAAAAGATGGAAGAAACAAGATCAAACATATATATGATAGCAGTAAATGTAATTGGGATAAATTCACTTATTGAAAGGCAGTACTCTTACTGAGTTAAAAACTAAAGCCACCTATACATTGTTTAAAAGAGACATATCTAGGCTGGGTACAATGGCTCATGTTTGTAATCCCAGCACTTTAGGAGGCCGAGGCGGGTGGATCACTTGAGGTCAGGAGTTCAAGACCAGCCTGGCCAACATGGCAAAACCCCATCTCTACTAAAAATTAAAAAAAAAAAATTAGCCAGGCATGGTGGCACACACCTGTAATCCCACCTATGCGGGAGGCTGAGACAGGAGAATCACTTGAACCTGGGAGGCAGAGGTTGCAGTGAGCAGAGATCATACCATTGCACTCCAGCCTGGGCGACAGAGTGAGACTGTGTCTCAATAAATAAATAAATAAATAAATAAATAAGACATATCTAATGCAAAGCACCTTTAAAATTTAAAGTGAAATAGTAAACATAGAACAGATATTTGTACACGCGCACACACACACACACACACACACACATATATATAGCAACATTGTTTAGAATAGCCAAAAGCTGGAAACAACCCAAATGTCCTTTGACAGATTCATGGATAAACAAAATGTGGTAATATACATACAGTGGGCTATTTTTCACCCTTAAAAAGGAATGAAATAGGCCAGGCACAGTGGCTTATGCTTGTAAACCCAGCATTGTGGGAGGCCCAGGCAGATAGATCACTTGAGCCTGGGAGTTCGAGGCCAGCCTGAGCAACATGGCAAAACCCCATCTCTACAGAAAATACAAAAATTAGTCGGGTGTGGTGGCACACACTTATAGTCCCAGCTATTCAGGAGGCTGAGGCAAGTGGATTGCTTGAACTCAGGAAGGGAAGGTTGCAGTGAACTGAGACCAGGTCACTGCACTCCAGCCTGGGTGACAGAGCAAGACCCTGTCTCAAAAAAAAAGGAATGAATTTCTGATACATGTTACAACATGGCTGAACCCTGAAAACATTATGCTAAGTAAGAGCCAGACACAAAAGGACAAATATGGTATGATTCCACTTATATGAGGTATCTAGAATAGTCAAGTCCATAGAGACAGAAGTAGAATAATTGCAGGTGCCAGCAGCTGCGGGGAGAGGAAAATGGACAGTAATTGTTTAAAGGTTGTAGAGTTTCAGTTTGGGATGATGGAAAAGTTCTAGAGATGATAGTGGTGATGGTTATACAACAACGAATGTACTTGTTGCCACTGAGTTGTACATTTAAAAATGGTTAAAATTGTAAGTTTTATGTATATTTACCACAGTTCCAAAAAAAAAAAAAACCACACAAAAAAGAACACGATGGAAGAGATCAGAACAGGAAGAACAGGTCAGCAAAGATATATCAGGCAAATGTAAACAAACAGAGCAGGAGTTGGGATGATGATATCAAGCAAAGTTGTATTCGAGGTAAAAAGCATAAAATGGAACAGCGATTTACTTCAAATTCATCATAAGTACAACAGAATCACCTGTCATAACAGTACAGTATCCATTTTTGGGGTGCAGTGATGATCAGGTGTAAAAGGAATCCCACAGGAGGAAGTTCTATAGGAAGCCCAAGAAGGGAAACATCCTCACCAAGGTAACGTGATCTGAGGAGGTGAGATTTTTAACCTTACCCTGAAGGACAGGAGGAAATCTGCTACATAAAGGAAAAGGTAGCACAACATTGAAAAAGGTGGAAATTCAGACTGGCCCATGCTTTGCATTCATAGATTTCAAGCTTAGGTATTACTCTTGAGAAGTGTGTGTGGGGGCCAGGCGTGGTGGCTCACGCCTGTAATCCCGGCACTTTGGGAGGCCGAGGTGGGCGGTTCACCTGAGATCAGGAATTGGAGACCAGCCTGGCCAAGGTGGTGAAACCCTGTCTCTACTAAAAATATTAAAATTAGCTGGGTGTGGTGGCTGTCGCCTGTAATCCCAGCCACCCGGGAGGCTGAGGCAGGAGAATCACTTGAACCCGGGAGGTGGAGGCTTCAGTGAGCCAAGATCGCGCCACTGCACTCCAACCTGGGTGACAGTGAGACTCCATCTCAAAAAAAAAAAAAAAAAAAGAAGTGTGTGGGGAGGGAGTTATGCAGACTCATCTTTTTCCCCCAATTTGAAGTCCAGTCCAACTAGCACACCAGAGCTATTTCAGTGTTACTGTTTTTTCCCTGAGCAGGTAACCTGTATTCCCAATTCCAACCAGTTCTTCAGTGCCTCTCGTGACAGGATGGTCATGATGTGGGACTTGCACGGTTCCTCACAACCAAGGCAGCAATTGTGTGGCCATGCCATGGTGGTCACCGGATTGGCTGTGAGTCCAGGTAAAACAAAGTGAACCTCTTCCCAACACCTTGATACTTTCTGAAAAACCCTGTTCAGGTCCCATCTCACAGGCTGTCTTCTCACCATTGTTTCCAAAGACTCATCACAGCTGTGCACTGGCTCTCGGGACAACACCCTGCTTCTGTGGGATGTGGTGACAGGACAGAGTGTGGAAAGAGCATCTGTCTCCAGAAACGTGGTATGAACTCGAACTTGGTACAGAACAGGGCAGCAGAAAGGAGCATGGGGTGAAGGAAAGGCTCAGGAGAGAAATCAGGAGGCCCATGAGCAGAAATTAGAGCCTGGGTCCCAATTGCTGTCCCCTAACCTGCTGTGAGACCCTGGCCTCTCGGGGTTATTAGATTAGATGGTCCCTTGAGTCTTCTGCTCCAGACAATGATTTTACTCACTCATATGGGAATTAAAAATGGTCTTCATTATTTCACTATTACTTTTCTTCTGTGGGCCAGACACTGTGCTAGGAACAGGGTTAGTGACCAAGGACAGAGTTCCTGTCCTCCAGGAGCTCACAGCTTATGCTTATTGTATGTTCATACATGTAACATCATGTGGAGAAATAAACATTACCTTTTGCTTTATGTAGAATTTGCATTGCTTTTGAAGGACCAGTTGTTTTCTAGTAGCAGACTGGTATAAACTGCAGAGCCTTTGGAGTCAGTCATACCCAGGTTCAAATCATGGATCTATTACTTACCAGCTATGTTATCTCAAGGAAGTTACTTAAGCTCTTAGAGTGTCTATGTCTTCATTTATAAAACGGGGAGAATTCTATCACCTGCTAAGGTTCTTCAGAGGGTGAATTGAAATACTAGATGTGAAATACCTGTCGTTGTACCTGACCTATAGTAGATGTTCTTTTAGTGGTCGTCAAATTTCAGTCCCAGTCATCTTTTCTAATTTTGAAGATGACTGCCAATGGTCAGATGTGCTTGCCCCATGCCCTCTATATTGGTGGAGTTTACTGGAAGAAAAGAAAATCCTGTTATTTTGGGTTATTTTGGAAACTGTTTTATGCCTGTCCAAGCAGGAGCCTGCAGGGATAAAGAGAAACATGAATGCGCTTCCTGATCCCCATGAGGTGTTGGGCTAGAGTTTCAGTGAACCCGCCTTACAACAGGGGCTGTTCTATCTGCCACACAGCTGGGGTTTCAGGCACTCTAAGGGTGACTGCATGTATTTTGGTGCTCACAACTGGCCCAGCTGTTCCCTTGCTGCTGATAACCTGGGAGATGCAGGTAGCATGACTGATAGGTATCTGCAAAATGTAAGATGCCTGTAAATGAATTTGCTAGTTCAGAATCCTTGAGAAGAGGCACAGTGATGCTAGTTAGCACATTTGACAGGAATTACAGCAGAGGAATGACTTGGTGTGAGAAGTTCTGAACATTTTGCTTTTTCTAGGTCACTCACCTGTGCTGGGTCCCCAGAGAACCATACATACTACAGACCTCTGAAGATAAAACCCTCAGGTGGGCTTACTGAGCAGCAGTGAAAGTGTTTCTTGTGAGGTTTGTGGCTCCCATGTGTACATGGCTCCATTCCCACTCTGCTTCTCCACATTGCTCTGCCCTTCCCAGAGCCTTCTGTTCCTCTCCCCTTCACTGGTGGTGGGGCCTCTCTGCTCTGGCCCCATGGATCATTAAGGTAGGGAGGGACTGTATACCATGAGATCAGGCCTGGTAAAAGCCCCTGTTCTAGATGGTTTCAAAGCATCTGATTCAGCCAGCTCCTGCTATGTGAATGTGTTCAGATTAACCCCAGAATCAGTCATTTGCTTGTCCCACCCTGTCAGGCTGCCTGGCTCTCCTTGCTACTCCTGCATGGCTCCTGGTGTTCTCAGTCACCCAGCCTTCAGCTGAAGCCCTCCCTGGGGAAGCAGGGTCGAAATCAGCATCAGGGGAGTCAGTAAAGTCAATAGTTCTTAGACCGGAGAGCATAACTAGAAACTTTGGATCTCAGAAGAGATTCTCCTTAGAAAATGATAGGAATGGGGTAAAGAGGTAAAAATAAAATAAGGAGCAAAACAAAATACTCCCCAGTGGACCCCATAGCCAAGGTTGGCCATGACCTGTATGTAAATCTTCTGTAACTGATTCTGAATGATGACTGATCTTCCGTATCGTAATAAGTATCTTTTTAAAAATTTAAGTCACAGGCACAGAAATATCCTTTTGTCCATGGAAAGCAGTGCCTCAAAGGACCAAATTAACAAATTAACTTGTACAATTAAGATGCCTGGTCTCAATTTCTATTAACTGATCTCAAAATAGAAAGAACTCAGATGTCATTCAATTTGGTTACTTCCTGCCAGCTTTAGAGTCTCAGAGATTGATCTGGTTCATGCTGCTGTTTTTAGGTAAATCATGCCATTCCAATCTGGCTGGCCTACACAGCAAAGAGCCAAGACTTTTATGGTAGTGGGACAATACGGGTATATTTCAGCCACATTTACTACAAGCTAATTTCCTGCCCTAATCTCTTTCAGATTATGGGACAGTCGGGGGCTGCAGGTAGCTCATATGTTTCCTGCAAAGCAGTACATTCAGACCTACTGTGAAGTCAGTGTGGATGGACACAAGTGTGTCTCCTGCAGCAATGGCTTTGGAGGAGAAGGCTGTGAAGCCACGGTAGGAGACTGTGTGAGGTCCAGGTATCTGGTTGCTGATGAACAGATCACTTACTCTGGCCTCATGCCTGTAGCTGTTCTACACAGGCGAGCTCTGCTAATGGCTCAGGCCTCTTTCAAAATCATACTGTGAGTGATTCTTTGCATTCCAGTTGCTTCATTTAAGAAACATTCATAGGGGAGGCCGAGGCAGGAGGATTACTTGAGCCCAGGAGTTTGAGACTAGCTTGGGCAACAGAGCAAGACCCTGTCTCTATATAAAAATAAAAAGTTAGCTGGGCATGGTGGCGTGTGCCTGTGATCCAAGCTATTCAGAGGCTGAGGTGGGAGGATCAACTGAGCCCAGGAGTTTGAGGCCAGCCTGGGCAACAAGGGAGACCCCATCTCAAAAAAATAAAGAAAGAGAAGAAAAGAAACATTCATCAACTTAGGGCTCTCTGAATTGGTAGTAGGAAAGGGGAATGGGATGAGAGTCAAGATGGGGAAGAGCTAAACACAGAACTAGTCTGCTGATGTCTCTACTCGCAGCAGAGCTTGGAGAGGGGAGGGACTGTTTGAAGAACGAGATTTATTCCCATTATAGGCATGGCCACAGTAAAAGAAGCTCAAGCTTTTCAGGAAATTTGGAGCTCTAGTGTTGGTCCAGGGCCTACTCCATCCCTTACACATATACCTTCCTTGCAGTTAATTTTGGAATAGATTGCCTAGGCTCCTCCAAAGCACCTTAGATTCATAATTGTAGAATATCAATTAAAAGGGTTATCTAGTATTCAAATAGAACAATTATGCCTCCTATTTTATCGAACATTTCTTGTGTGCTGGGCACTGGGCTGAGCACATTACATGTAATATCTCATTTAATCCTTAAAAACAACCCCATGAGTTAGGTACTATTATAATTCCCATTTCACAGACAAGGAAATAGAGGCATGGCAAGTTGACATTTCTTGCACAAGACCATATCCCTAGTAAATGGTAGATTGGGGTGTTGCAGCCTTTGAATGTAGCATCTCTTTTCTAAGTGAAACATTTCCAGCTCCTACAGCTATTCCCTGGATAACATGCTGTCCAATAACTTCATTATCTTTTTGGACATAATTCAATTTGCTGTCCTCTCTGAACATTATTCTCCAGCTGTGATCTGATCTGTATCTATGAGAGTGGGACTGGCAGCACTGACTGGCACTTCCCTCTTGTAGACACTAGTCTTCACACATCAAGGTTCAGCATCTAGGCATTAAATCAGAATGTCTACATCTATATGTACTTATACCTATGAGGTACTTCTAACCATGGGGTCCCCACAGGACCCACAGATGCCAAGAGGTTGAAATAAGGCAGCTCTTGAGTTGCCATGAAAGCAAACAACCCCATACTGTTGTTTCGGGTTCCCCATGATGGAACACCATCATGCTGTAGGACTAGGAGCTTTTACTTCCCTAACCATTAAAAAGGCAAAAACTTATGACACATTCTTAACCAGGGTTGTTTGAGACATAGTTGAGGCTTAAAATAATCACTAGATGGGGGTTGTTGGGTCTGTGGATGGATGAAGATATGTGAGCAGGTAAGTGGAGGGAATAGGTACATCATGGGAGCGGGGGTGATGGATATTGGTGGACGAAGCTAGGCTAGTAAGTATGAGCTGGTACATGTCATTACTTTGCAGTTGTGGGACCTAAGACAGACTCGAAACAGAATATGTGAGTATAAGGGGCATTTCCAGACTGTTGCATCCTGCGTCTTTCTACCAAGAGCATTGGCCTTGATGCCTTTAATTGCTACCTCATCACATGATTGCAAGGTGAAGATTTGGAACCAAGATACTGGAGGTAAGGAGCCTGCTGTCAGTTCTCTTTGAAAGACACATGAAGTCCTAAAACCTTCTTTAAAACTCCCTCTTCCCATTGCTCAGCATTACAAAGCCACCCATCTTCTGCCACTGTCTAGTCCTGTGGTTAAGAGGTGATGTCAAGATGCTATCCCCATGTATCCCCTGGTACCATGTTGCATAGACTCATTTCTGAGAACTCACATAGATTTGGCTCTTACATTCTTTCTACCTGAAGTTCTTCATCAGATTCTAATTTGTGACACTTAAAATACCTGGAAAAGAGAACAAGAATTGCCACTTTTGAATTCTTCTTTCGAGGACTAAAATGAAACCCTCAGCTTTTGGTGAGGTTAAGGGGGAGTCAGGATAGTTTCAGAAAGTCTCTGCCCTGTTTTGATTCTGTAGCTGAAGTTTAAGAACACGGTAAGCTCATAACATTTCAAAGCATCAGAGAAAAAGGATGTCTTATGCAACCCAGGTCCCCAGATTCCTGGATCTGCTGGAGCCAGCCCCTGCTGGCCAATTGTTAAATATTCAGGATTTTTGTGAACTGGTTTTTAAACCTTTGGTGGCCTGAAATCTGATCATGGTGGAGGTATTTACACCATGAAAATTGACAAGTGCTATGAATCGGTGGTGGTAGTGTTTTTTCCTCCAGAAAGCTGGTTTACCAGCACGTCACTGCCTCCATCTGTTCTGTCCTGGACACAGGGTTCTGCCAGACAGAAATAGCATTGACTTAAAGAACTTTAAACCAAATCTCTCCTACAGCAGCCTTCTAGAACTCAGCTCCTCTCAGGGGAGACAGGGTAGTTCCCTCAGAGAATAGAGGCGGGACCGTGTCTTGTGGGCACTCTGCAAATAGCTGTGGCCACAAGCCAAACTTCCATAGTAAGGACAGCCTGCTGTACCGTCACCTGGAGCGGCTTCTCCAGCCACCCAGGTGTAATAGTTGCTTGAGGAAAAAGAGCAGATGTTTTAGACTTAATGATCATAAACCTTACCAGGGAGAATGAGGTCTGAAAGTGTTGACCTGACCAAGTGGCACAGATTCCCTGCCCACCAGGTATGAGCCTGTAGATTTCAGAAGAGTGGCCTCTAAGATGCAGATGGAGGGAGATGGGTCAGCTGAAACCCCTAAAGAATGCCTTTCAGGCTCCCCCATTATCCTTCATCTCCAAGGCATCAAGACCCCAGGAAGCCAGCAGCTAAAGATCAGTATCCTTGTATGTTTTTCCCTGCCTGGGCCCTGCTTTATTCTCTGGGCAGGTGACTGAGGGCAGCTTTGTAACATGTCTTTAGCTGGTGAGACCCTGATACTTCTTGGTGATGGTATGCATCCTGTTTGGCCCATGTGCCATTCTCTACCATTGATGTCGTGGGGTTGGCCCAAGTTCTGACCTCCCTGATATGCTTTCCTCTGAAGAAGTGGGGCCTCTCTCATACTGGTTAGATATGTACAGCAAATGCTTTATTTCCTTGCATTTCTCATGAAGACATCACGTTTCATGATGCTACACTCTTGGCCTAATCTGCTGGTTCCCCTTTTCCCCCCAGCCTGCCTTTTCACCTTGTCTCTGGATGGATCAGGACCCTTGACTTCTCTGGCTGTTGGTGACGCCATCTCCTTATTGTGTGCAAGTTTTAACAGAGGAATTCACTTACTCAGAATGGACCACAGCCGAGGGCTGGAACTGCAGGAAGTGGCAGCATTCTGAGGCCAAGAGACACTCACTGGACAATATCAAACCATGGCCCTTTCTCAGCGTGGCTTTGTGTCTTTCCCAGTTATCTTGTGGGGAGTGGGATGTAGGGCTGGTATTCTTTGTTTAGGTTCACTTAGAAGAGGTATCAGTGTTGTAAGTCAAATAATTTAAGTCCAGTGATTCAAAATCAGGCATAGAGTCCAGAAACATGGACTACACATAAGGTTCTCTATTTAAGTTAAATACAAATGCAACTTTTTAGTGAGCTTGTAGGACTACTCTTCAAAAAAAGTTTATTGCTCAGAATGATGACCTGTAAATGTAAGAGTGGCAGGCCTCTGTCTGTGAAAGTCAGAACACAGGGCTCAAGCCTCTGAAACTGACCCTTTCCAAGTCTTCACAAAAGAAAAAAGGCAATGGGGAGAGAGAGTGTTTTGGTTACATCAGAAATAATTGAGATGGGAAAGAATAGTGCAGCTCCATAGAGGAGACAGACTGTAGACAATGAGATTAAGCTTCAGTCACTGCTCCTCAGCAATGTGAAGAATCAAAGTCAGGGCAAGCAAGCGAAAGCTTGGACTTCTATTCAAAGTGGCAGCAGAGTGGGAGGGCGGTGCCCTTCTAGCCCAATGCTGCTGAACTTGTGTGAAAATCAGACCTGAGATGGCTTGAAGCGGCCAAGAATCACATGGGCATTGCCCAGAATTATAGGAGTTAGCACATCTGCTCTACAGATAAGAAAACATTGAAATTCAAAGATTAAGGCCAAAAATATCTCACTTGCAATTTTAATATTTGTATTTGGATTTATATAAATGAAACATATATATATATGTTTTGGAATGGCCAGAGTGAGGCAAAGGAGATCCCTGAAATAACATTAGAACATACAGGAAAAACGAGGCAGGCGGATCACTTGAGGTCAGGAGTTGGAGACAAGCCTGTACGCGCGTGCCTGTAGTCCCAGCTACACAGGAGGGTGAGGTGGGAGAATCACTTGAAGCTGGCAGGCAGAGTTTGCGGCGAGCTGAGACTGTGCCACTGCACTCCAGCCTGTGTGACAGAGTGAGACACCTTGTCTTGAAAAAAAACACATACAGGAAAAAGAGGGATGGAGTCAACTGTGCCCCAGACATTAAGCCCCCTTCAATGAGGAGGGGCAAGGTGCTCAGGCCTGCCTGTGTGGCCCCCAGGAGTCAGACCTCAGCCTCGTGCTCACAGGCCCATTTTCATCCAGGGAAAATGGAGTCCTTTCTGCCTTCAGAGATGCCCACACATAAGGCACATGAGGCCTGGAGATTCCCTTTCTGACAAGTCCCAGCCAAAGAAAGATTTTGCTTTTGTCTTCTCTGGCCTCTGCTTGTCTCTGATACCAGTGGCTGACAGCCACCTTCCTTGTTCCCTCTCTTGGTGTGATCATGGCTAACTGCAGCCTCAATCACCAGGGCTCAATCAATCCTCCCTCCTTAGCCTCCTGAGTAGCTGGACTGCAGGCATGCACCACCACACCTGGCTAATTTTTTGTGTGTTTGTGTAGTCTCCTGGGCTCAAGTGATCCATCTGCCTCAGCCTCCTCAAGTGTTGAGATTACAGGTATGAGCCACTGCATCCAGCTGAGAGTCTGTTCTTAAGCTAGTACAAACAGTCAGACCGGACTTTGAATCTCCACTTCTCCATTTAGCTGGATGATCTTGGGCAAGTTATAAAATCTGTTTCCTCTTCACTTTATAACATGGGGCTCATGATCATACCTCACCACAGGGCTGTTCTGAAGACTGGACATAGCTATTTTAAATGCTAGGAAAGGCCAGGTGCTGTGGCTCCTAGCACTTTGGGAGGCCGAGGCAGGAGGATCACCTGAGGTCAGGAGTTTGAGACCAGCCTGACCAACATGGAAAAACCCCATCTCTACTAAAAATACAAAAATTAGCCGGGCCTGGTGGTGCCCGCCTGTAATCCCAGCTACCCGGAAGCCTGAGGCGGGAGAATCGCTTGAACCTAGGAGGCGGAGGTTGCAGTGAGCCGAGATTGCACCATTGCACTCCAGCTTGGGCAACAAGAGTGAAACTCCATCTAAATAAATAAATGCCAGGAAAGGTGCTGACAAATGGTAACCATAATTATTTATTGTCCTCTCTGTCCAGACTAAATATTCCCTTTCCATATTAAACATTTACCGTTCTGCCAGATGAGTTGGCTCATGCCTGTAATTCCAGCACCTTGGGAGGCTGAGGCAGTCAGATCACAAGGTCAGGAGTTCAAGACCATCCTGGCCAACATGGTGAAACCTCGTCTCTACTAAAAATACAAAAATTAGCTGGGTGTGGTGGCGGGCACCTGTAGTCCCAGTTACTCAGGAGGCTGCGGCAGGAGAATCACGTGAACCCGGGAGGCGGAGGTTGCAGTGAGCTGAGATCATGCCACAGCACTCCAGCCTGAGCGACAGAGAGAGACTCCGTCTCAAAATAAAATAAATAAATAAAAATAAACGTTTACCATCCCTTCATCCATTCTTGGATCTTATCCTCTAACCCTTTGGTCTTGTTTTGCTCTCCTTTGATTCCTTGTTATGGGTCTTTCAACTCTGGAAAGACAAAGAGGTAGTGGGAGAGGAAGCTAGAGGGCTGAATACATTTATTCTCATTTGTTATTCCCAGTATTCCCTGTGTTGTTATTTCCGTTTCACAGATGAGGAAGCTGAGGGCTAGAGACATGCAGTACTTTGTCCAAAGTTACATAGATATTAAGAAGAGCTGAGATATGAATCTGGGTCTGCCTGACTCAAAGCACTTTCCATTGTATCATGTCACAAAGTCATAGACCATGACATTGTTTGTATCTTAAAGACCAGTTATTAACTTTCTGGCTCCAAGGAGATCCCCTGCCCAAGGGCCTAGGGGTAGTAGACAGCTGTCTCAGGGACAGTCTTAGCGTGTGCTGGGTTATTAGTGCATCAGCTGACACTTTTTCCCAGAAGGGAGAGAGGCAGCAAGTCAGAAAGTCCACGGGAATGAGTTGGGAGGGGGTTCCAAGGAAGGGGGACAGGCTGCCAGGAGAAGGAAAGTACACGTGAGAAAATAGTAGGGCTCTGATGAGTTAGTAGGGTTATGTTACCAATAAAATTGTTTCCATAAACTGTATGTGTGCTTGATGTCAAATTACACATTTTAAGTAGAAAATAGATTAGTAAATGCTAGTGTTTGTAGAGGACTTTTTTCAGTCCGATATGCCCTAATCAGATACTCTCAGCACCTAAGATATAGGCTGCTAAAATTCATTCATTCCTCGAACATTCATTGAACACTTCATTCTAGAGGCTGCCCCTCTAAAATCATGTCAAGGAATTTTCCAAAGACAGTTGACTTTTTTCCCAGGAAGGTGGATAAGCCCTTGGAACCTGGCCAATTGCATATTTAAAATTTAAATAAATGTATACATTTACTTACATATTTATGATTTAAATATATATACTTAAGGGGAAATGGATGCTTATTATTAATGTTCTTCATTTTGGCACAAAAAAGTGTAGAACTTGGGTCACTTGGTGTTTTTATAATCCAACAGTGAGAAAAAAACTATTTCCAAATGGCCTTCTGAAAACATAATTATTAAAGAGCAGCTTTATCATTAGAAATGTAGACTGTGGCTGGTGCGATGACCCACACCTGGAATTCCAGTGCTTTGGGAGGCCGAAGCAGGCGGATCACTTGAGGTCAGGAGTTTGAGATCAGCCAGACCAACATGGTGAAACCCCATCTCTGCTAAAAATACAAAAATTAGCCTGGTGTGGTGGTGCACACCTGTAATCCCAGCTACTCAGGAGGCTGAGGCAGGAGAATTGCTTGAACCTGGGAAGCAGAGGTTGCAGTGAGCTGAGATCGCACCACTGCACTGCAGCTTGGGCCACAGAGCGAGACTCTGTCTCAAAAAAAAAAAAAAAAGAGAAAAAGAAAATAAAAGAAAATCCCAGCTTTGGATCAGGGGGTTGTTGTTACTTGGCACTGCGTGTTCAGATGCTGGACTCAGTTCCCCTGGATTAATTTTTTGGTAACTGGCTAATTTCATGCAATAACAATGCAGATGTTTAAAATGAGGCTGCATGGAAGCTGTCTGTGATTCACCCTACATGAAAAACACAGGAAACAAAAACCATCGTACAGCATCATCCTGTTTTGGTAAAAATACCTCCATACACATGTCTGTACATTCATAGATAAAGGCTTGGAAGAAATATGGCAAAAATATTAACAGTGTTGTACCTGGGTATTGAGTTTAAAAATGAATTTATTTTATTCTTTGTTCCTTTCTATATTTCTTAATTTCTTTTGCAGTGAAGATGTATCAATTTTTTCAAATTTTAGTTTTGAAATAGAGAATACATTCACAAAGTAATGATCAAGAGTCCAAAAGATTATACAATAAAAATTCCTTCTCTCATCCCTGTCTGCCTTCCATCTGGCTCCCTCCAGAGGTAAACAGTGTGACCAGCAACTAGTGTATCCTGTTAGAGACTTTATGCACATATAAGCAAATATATGTTTGTTTTTTCCTATTATCACTTTTACAACCAAAGTAAAACTACCTTGATTTTTGAAGAAAAGGCTGTAGAAGACTCTTTGATTATATAAAAAGATGAAAAGTGAAAAACAGAGGCTGGAAAACTACGTACAGTGTGACATTTTATATGAAATTATATAAAATATATATTATTTTAAAATATATAAAATATATATTTAAAATATAAAGAGAGAGAAAAGTTATAATCCAAATGTGTGGGCAATTATCTCTGTGTCTAAAGTTTTAGGTGAGTTTATTTGTTTATTTGCTTTTTTTTTTTTTTTTGCAACAGAGCCTCACCCTGTTGCCCAGGCTGGAGTGCAGTAGCATGATCTCGGCTCACTACAACCTCCACCTCCCAGATTCAAGCAATTCTCCTGCCTCAGCTCCCCGAGTAGCTGGGATTACAGACATGTGCCACCACACCTGGCTAATTTTTGTATTTTTAGTAGAGGCAGGGTTTCACCATGTTAGCCAGGCTGGTCTCGCACTCCCGACCCTGTTATCTACCCGCCTCAGCCTCCCAAAGTTCTGGGATTACAGGTGTGAGCCTACCACGCCCAGCCTGAAAACCAAGATTTTTCATTAAATTTGGTGCCAAAATTTACCTGATCTTGTGAAGTTTATTCTTTTTGGTGTCAATATTCATAATAAACTGGAGGATATTAATGTTTGAATATAGGGTACTGCCCCAGATCCCACTGGGAGAACTGGGAGAGTTGGCAAATGCATCATCTTACCTTCCTAAAATATGAACAATTCTGAATTCTGAAATACACTTGGAACCAAAGGTTTTGAATAAGGGATTGTGACTTGGAAAGCACATTCAGATGCTGCACGCAGTAGAGGCCGGGGGTGCCCATCCCCAGGTTGGGATTCACATTGCCCTGCCTAGGGGTCAGGTTCTTGGGAGCCTTTATGAATCCGAAGCCGAATATAATCAGAAGGTGTCAAGAAGTATATGTTGGAGGTATTTCTCCTAAATCAGTACTCTTCACTTTTAATGTCTCTCTGAATCTCCCAGGGATCTCATAAAAATGCAAATTCTGCCTCTGTAGGTCTGGAGTGGGTCTGAGATTTTTCATTTCTTTTTTTTTTTTTCTTTTCTTTTTTTTTTTTTTTTGAGACGTAGTCTCGCCCTGTTGCCCAGGCTGGAGTGCAATGGTACAATTTTGGCTCACTGCAATCTCCACCTCCCAGGTTCAAGTTATTCTCCTGCCTCAGCCTCCCGAGTAGCTGGGATAACAGGCACCCGTTACCATGCCCAGCTAATTTTTGTATTACAGGCGCCTGTATACCACCCCCAGCTAATTTTTGTATTTTTAGTAGAGACGGAGTTTCGCCATGTTGTCCAGGCTGGTCTCGAACTCCTGACCCCAAGGGATCCACCTGCCTCAGTCTCCCAAAGAGCCATGATTACAGGCGTGAGCCACCAAGTCCGGCCAGATTTTGCATATCTAACAATCTCTAATTGAAGCCTATGCTGCCGGAACTGTCCTAAATGCTAGATAAATCTCAGGCAAGGCTCTGAGTGATGATGACAGGGTGGCCCCCTAGGGAGAGTTGTCCTCCGCCCTTGACTGGGACCTGCTAAACACTGACCATCCGGGATTCTAAACCTGCTGCAGTCTTCACCTTTTCTCCATCCTTCTGCCTCCTGCCACCTCTTCCTTCCCAGACGGGTTAAAACCACCCCACGCCTGTGCTCCAGACCTCCAGTGTTGGAAAAGCACTCCTTAGCCTGACCACCCACAGACATTATGATAATACACTGACTCACTAGACAATTAGTGACCTGGAAAAAGGCCACGACTTTTTAAATTTTATTTTCTTTTTTTGAGACAGAGTTTCACTCTTGTCGCCCAGGCTGGAGTGCAATGGTGCGATCTTGGCTCACTGCAACCTCCGCCTCCTGGGTTCAAGTGATTCTCCTGCCTCAGCCTCCCGAGTAGCTGGGATTACAGGCACCCACCTCCATGCCTGGCTAATTTTTGTATTTTTAGTAGAGATGGGGTTTCACCATGTTGGCCAGGCTGGTCTCGAACTCCTGACCTCAAGTGATTTGCCTGCCTCAGCCTCCCAAAGTGCTGGAATTACAGGCCATGCCTGGCCATGACTTATTTTATTTTTATTTCAATGCTTACAGTGTCATGACTGACTTCTTACCTGCCCTACCTGCTTATCTTTTTAAGTTCTGGATACCCTGGTTGCAGAAAACTCAGACTTAACTTACTCTCTAAGTGAACTTTCTTACTACAAAAGTAATACATATTTGAGAACTTAGAAAATATAAGAAGTGAAAACATGAAAACATGAGGGGCCATCACCCAGAGATAAATATTGTGACATTTTGCCTCACGGCCTTGCAGTCTTTATATATAAATTATGCTTTACAAAATCTGGCTTATGCTACATACTCTTTCTTTCCTTTTCTTTTCCTTCCCCTCCCTCCCTCTCTTCCATCCTTCCTTCCTTCCTCCCTCCCTTCCTTCCTTCTTTCCTTCCTTCTCCCTCTCTTTTCTTCTTTTCTTTTCTTTCTTTTTTACTTTTCTTTCTTTCACAGGGTCTTTGCTCTGTTGCCCAGGCTAGAGTGCAGTCGTGAGATCTGGGATCACTGCAGCCTTGACTTTCTGGGCTCAAGTGATTCTCCCACTTCAGCCTCCTGAGTATCTGAGACAACAGGCATGTACCACCACACCCAGCTAATTTTTTATTTTTTGATTTTTTGTAGCAATGGGATCACTGGTCTTGAAGTCCTGGGCTCAAGCAATCCTCCAACCTCGGCCTCCCAAAGTGCTGGGATTACAGGCGTGTGCCCAACCAACATGCACCTTTTTTTTTTTTTTTGAGCTGGAGTCTCTCTCTGTTGCCTGGGCTGGAGTGCAGTGGCATGATCTCAGCTTACTGCAACCTCTGCCTCCCAGGTTCAAGTGATTCTCCTGCCTCCTTAGCCTCCCAAGTAGCTGGGATTACAGGCACCTGCCACCACGCCTGGCTAATTTGTTTTTTAGTATTTTTTTAGCAGAGACGGGGTTTCACCATATTGGCCAGGCTGGTCTCAAACTCCTGACCTTGTTATCCGCCCGCCTTGGCCTCCCAGAATGCTGGGATTACAAGCGTGAGCCACCCACCGCGCCCTGCCAACATGCACCATTTTTAACACTGCTTTCCCCCTCCATTTACAGTGTACTGTGACCATTTTTACAAGTCAATGAAAATCTTTCTATATCTTCATTTTAAATGATTATGTAGTTTTTCACTTAATTGATGGGGTTTTGGAATGTTTTCAATCATTTGGGATTCAAATAAAACTACAATGAATGTCCTCACTCAACCAAAATTATCTTTTTGATACTTCTGGGGAATTACATGATCAGGTCAAAGTAGATGAACTTTATGTTTTCCTATGTTGCCAAGTCAGAAAGCATGACTTCCAAACTCTCAAATACAAACCAGGTTCTTTGGACTAAATCAGTGTCTCGAAACCCCACTAACCTCAGTTAACCAGTAGTGACACCGAAAAGCAGGGAATTCCAAAGCTGAGAGGAACTTCGAGGCCATCAGTGATCAAATACTTCTCATCTCCAGCTCCGAAAGAGGAGAATTACTCAGACATTTTGTTTAGAGATCTAAAACTTCCCAAAGTCCACAGTTTTATTTTCACACAATTCTAGGCTAACTTAAAATCAGCATTTTTGCATTATTCTTTCATTCAATATTTATATATTTATAATCAGGGGATTAGATCAATAGGGGATTGGTGAAGTGATTTATGGTACAGCCATTCAATGAAATCTGATACAACCATTAAAAAACTGAAGAAGGTCTTATTATTATTATTATTATTATTATTATTATCTGAGACAGAGTCTTGCTCTGTCGCCCAGGCTGGAGTGCAGTGGTACAATCTCAGCTCACTGCAACCTCAGTCTCCCAGGTTCAAGCGATTCTCCTGCCTCAGCCTCCTGAATAGCTGGGACTACAGGTATGCACTACGATGCTGGCTAATTTTTGTATTTTTAGTAGAAATGGGGTTTCACCACGTTGGCCAGGCTGGTCTTGAACTGCTGACCTCAAGTGATCTACCCACCTTGGCCTCCCAAAGTGCTGGGATTATAGGTGTGAGTCACCGCGCCGGGCCAAAACCGAAGAAGGTCTTCATGTACTAATACAGAATGGTATCTCAAACACATCATCAAATGAAAAAAGAAAAATGCAGAACAGGGTACATAATACGCACATTTGTGTAAAAAGGAGGTAAGGGAATACATAGATGTTTTGCCATGGACATGCTGTTTGTGTATGCATAAAACATCTTTGGAAAGATACACAACAAACTGATAGTATAATACTTTGATTTCCAGGGAAACTAGGTGGCTGCGAAGAGAAAGTTTTCACTGTGAAATCACACCTTTCACATGGTCAACCATGTAAATATATTACCTATTTAAAAATCAAATGTGGGAGCGGTGGCTCAGGTGTAATCCTAGCACTTTTGGCAGGTGGATTGCTGGAGCCCAGGAGTTTGAGACCAGCCTAGGCAACATGGAGAAACCCCATCTCTACAAGAAATACAAAAATTAGCCAGCCACGGCCGGGCGCGGTGGCTCAAGCCTGTAATCCCAGCACTTTGGGAGGCCGAGACGGGCGGATCACGAGGTCAGGAGATCGAGACCATCCTGGCTGACACGGTGAAACCCCGTCTCTACTAAAAAATACAAAAACTTAGCCGGGCGAGGTGGCGGGCGCCTGTAGTCCCAGCTACTCGGGAGGCTGAGGCGGGAGAATGGCGTAAACCCGGGAGGTGGAGCTTGCAGTGAGCTGAGATCTGGCCACTACGCTCCAGCCTGGGCGACAGAGCGAGACTCCGTCTCAAAAAAAAAAAAAAAAAAAAAAATTAGCCAGCCACGGCAGCATGCACCTGTAGTCCCAGGTACTCAGGAGACAGAGGTGGGAGGATTGCTTGATCCCAGGAGGTTGAGGCTGCAGTGAGCTGAGATCACGCCCTGCACCCCACCCTGGACGACAGAGTGAGACTCTGTCTCAAAATACATAAATACATAAAAATTATTGTTAAAAAAAAAAAAACACAACATGAGGGGACTAGGGCGTTTGATTACATCACCAAGCAGGTACATTTATTTACTTATTTCTCAAGTACTGCTGAAAATGTCAGTAAAGAAATAAGGGGCCAGGCGTGGTAGCTCACACCTGTAATCGCAGCTCTTTGGGAGGTCGAGGAGGGTGGATTACCTGAGGTCAGGAGTTCAAGACCAGCCTGGCCAACATGGCGAAACCCCGTCTCTACTAAGAATGTAAAAATTACCCGGGCATGGTGGCGTGCACCCATAGTCCCAGCTACTCGGGAGGCTGAGGGAGGAGAATTGCTGGAACCAGGGAGATTGGGGTTACAGTGAGCCAGTATCGCCCCACTGCACTCCAGCCTGGGCGACAGAGTAAGAATATATCAAGAAAGAAAGAAAGAAAAAGAAAGAAAAGAAAGAAGAAAGAGAGAGAGAGAAGAGAAGAGAAGAGAAGAGAAGAGAAGAGAAGAGAAGAGAAGAGAAAAGAGTACCATAGGTACAAAAATAATAGGTGCAAAAAGAATTTGAGCAGGAACAAAAGACGGGCCATGTGAACAGACGGGTCGTATAACAATAATAGTTCTGGTTAACATTTACTGAGTTACTGTGTGCCAGGCACTGTGCTATTATGCGATCTCGACACATATTACCTCGTTTCATCTACAGATCAAGTAGGTAGGGTACTATGGCCGTTTTCAGGTGAGGAAACTGAGGCTGGCAGATGTTAACTAATTTGCTCAAGTCTCCATCGCTAGTTAAATGGAGTTTGGATTCTCAGTGAGGATTGAACTCTGACCTAGAAGTGTGCCTTGCTTGAGAACCCTGGCTCTTCAGGCAGATGCTCAACTGTCTCCCGACTATTTTTCTGCTATATTAGTGGCAGCGTTTGTTAGTATTTTGCAAGAGCTGTTTGTATTTTGGTTGCAGGGGCTCAGCATAGGGAAGGATCTATCTGGGCAGAAGCCAGGAGTCCAGGCGGGTCAGCGCACAAAGGACAGTGGAATCCGAGGGGATGGTAGGAGATCAACCGAACCCAGAACAGAGGCCTGCAAGGATGACTGCGCTTGACCCCCTCAGAGAAAAAAGCCAGAGTCACTCACAGGAGAAAGACAAAGCAGCCAAAGCTTCCCGGGTGTACAGGAAGTCCAAAGTCATCAGAAGGAAGAAGAAAACCTGAAACAGTGAGAGCTGGCCAAGCGCTGCTAAGACCTATGCAAATGAGACCCACCCACGCTGCCTGGAAATCGGGCCTGGGAAGTCAGAAAACAAAGTACTTGCGTGCAGGGCTGCAGGGAAGGGAGGCAGAGGAGGCGGCTCCGAGGGAGCAGGTAAGGAGACAGAGAGGGTCGCGGAGGGACGGGTCACAGGGCCCCAGAGTCCGGAGAGGCAGCAGCCGTGAAGCGCGTGGCAGGTGAAATCTGGCCTGGGAGGGCAGGCTACTGGGTTCATCTTTCAAACTCAGCCACTCTTTAGCTGGGAAGCCTTCAGCAAGTCGCCTCAACTTTCTGAGCCTTGGCTTCCCCATCTAGAAAATGGGTCCAACAATAATCATGCTAACCAGAGTTGCATGTCTTCTGTATTCTACCGGGCACCTTATAGACTAGTCCTTCCCCAGAGCAACCCTGTAGGAGTGGGATGATTACCCTTTTTTACGGAGGAAAATGAAGTTCAGAGAGATTAAGCCATTTGTCCAAGACAAATGGTTCCAAATCTGGTTACAAAGCCGGCACACTTTGTCCTCCCCATTCAGCCTCTCTCACAGGGTGGTTTTAGAGTATGAAATGGCCTTCTGCAAACAACAAAATATCCTAAAAGGCAAGTAACCTATCTAGATGGATCACCACACTTAGATCTTAGCAAGGGCCAGGAACCTCTGTAAACTGTGAAGTGCTATGAAATGCCAGTTCCTGGGTGAAAACAATGGAGTGATGCTGGAGACAACTGATATTTGGTGATGACTTGTTCACAGACCAAGGAGATGACTTTGTGACAGTGTTTAGGATTTACTGTAGCTGAGATGTCCTGGCTTGGGGTGGGGGTGATACGTGGCCAGAGTCTCTCCCCAGCTGATCCTGAAACAACAGTGGATCCCTGGAAGAGCAGCACAGATAAAGATCCAGGCAATAATGATCCTTCCTCCTCTTGGACAGCCTTTTACAGCTCTGGCCATGGAATTTCAGAGAATGTAGGTCTGATCTGGGGGGAAACAGGAGATCTTGACGTGTAGTAATACAAGCTTACTGGAGTGAAGTTAGAATTTTCAGGTAAGAGAATTTAAAAAAAAAAAAAAAAACTTATAATCTTGCCCCCAGAGATAACCACTGCTAATATTTGGTTATTTATCTTTCCAGACATTTTTTTCCATTGTGCACACATTTTTGAAAATTGGATTATATTGCAATATGGTTTTGTTGCTGGTTCTTTTTTGCTTAATGACATTATATCCTAGGCATATACCCATATTAATAGTTTTACCACATCATATTAAAGGCGGCATAATATCTCTTCCTATGGATGGAGCAGAATCTACTTAATCAATGTCCTATTACTGGATGATGACGTAGTTCTCCATACGTCACTGTTAAACCAGCGCCCAGATGGGCGTCTCTGTACTCACATCTTTGCAGAAGAGTCCTTGATGATTTCCGTGGAATCAATCCCCAGTGGGGGAAATGATGAGTCAGGGTTACATACAGTTTAAGGCTTCTGATAAGTATAAAAGGTCTGCTTCTAACACACTCTGGGATTCAGGAGCTCCTCAAAGCTTGATGCAGAGAACTTTGTTGTGGCTTTGAAGTCAACCTTGACCCTTCCTTTCTCTCAAATCCATTTGCATTAATAATTTCAGTTGCCTCATATATCCATAACAATACTTTGGTCAACAGTGGATTACATATGTGATGGTGGCCACATAAGATTATAATACCATATATTTACCGTGCCTTTTCTAAGTTTATGTTGAAATACACACGTAATTATCATTGTGTTACAATACCTATAGTATTCAGAACCTAATAAGTTGTGTGGGTTTGTAGCCTAGGTGCAGCAGGCTAGACCACACAGCCTAGGCACGTAGCAGGCTCTACCATCTAGGTTTGTGTAAATACACTCTGTGCTGTTCACACAACAATGGGTTTCTCAGAACATATTCCCGTTGTTAGGTGCTATGTCGCTTTGTAGTCTTTACTGGGTGCTGGGCTCTAACTAAAAGCTTTACTAGTTTTGGCTTCCTTTTCACAAGGGGAAATAGAGGCACAGAGAGGTCAAGCAATTCAACTGGAATCGCAGCCCTAAATAGCCATGGATCTGGCATCATGAACCTTGACATAAACTACAACTGGATCCTTAGAGCTCCACTGCTTCTTGGGAAGTGGCGTTGATTCTGTCACCAAAGATATCACTTATCCCATCCCCTTTTATCTTCTCCGCCACTGCCTAACCTGCACCACCATCGAATGCCTGAGCCACACTGCTACAGCCCGAACACGTGCTCCCTTCCCGGTCTTGTCCCCTCAGTCTGTCCTCTGCCCTGCAGCTAGAATGGTGTTTTAAAAATGGAAATAGGATCAGGTACCTTACCCTACCGCTCACCCCTGTAATAAAATCCAGATGAGCTTCGCTCACAGGTCCTGCGTCCTGTCCCTCCCCACCTTGCCTACCCTGGCTCCAGCCACCACACCTTGATCACCCTGGGCTCCTTTCACTTTCTCAAATTGGAAGAATTTTTCTCGCCTCAGAGCCACACACGCTGTTCCCCAGGCCTGCAACGCTCTTCCTCCACTCTGCGTGGCTGGATTCTTATATACTTTGGTCTCAGCTCTTCTGTCACCTCTTTGCAGAAACATTCTCTGGTGGTCTCATCGGGAGCAGCGACCAAGCACCCGAAGCCCATTTTCCTTTTTGCCTTTTATTAACAACCATTAAAACTGTGTATTTATTTATTGCCCACTAATCATTAAATATCTCTTTGCCTCACTACACTCTAAATGTCATGAGGTCAAAGACAATGTCTATTTTGTTCACCATAATACCTAATAATACCTTGCACAGCACCTGGGCTAGAGTAAGACCTCAATAATGACCGAGTGGATGAATGGGCCGCAGAAGAAAGCACTGGTGCAGAGCCCTGGTAAACTACCCTAGTTTCGCTTAGGGCTCCATCTCCCTCCACATATCTTCATTTCCTCCTTCCCTGTTTGGAGCAGTGCCAGAGGTCTAGAAGAAAACCAGGAAGCCACGGGTCAAAGAGTATAAAGAGCAGGTTTTGCTTCAGACATTGACTCAGTCAGGATAGATGATATCATATCAGGGGCTTTAGGGAGACTCCCTTCCCCCCAGATCCCCTCTTGCACAGTTCCTGGATTTCTACCATGAGTCTTCTGGCTGTGAGGGATTCCTGATCACATGCAAACACTTATTATCTAGCTAGTAACACACACTGAGTAGGTGGACGGCGTGGATGTAGCCTTCCGTCTTTTCGAAAACCATGAGTCTGAAGACATGGGTCCCACGTCACCATTAACTAGCTGGGTGACTTTGGGTGAGTCACTTCTTGTCTCTCATCTGCAACATGAGTAGTTCAGATGGAGAATTGGTTTTTATTTTATTTTATTTTATTTTTATTTTATTTATTTATTTTTTGAGACGGAGTCTCACTCTGTCACCCAGGCTGGAGTGCAGTGGCCGGATCTCAGCTCACTGCAAGCTCCGCCTCCCGGGTTCACGCCATTCTCCTGCCTCAGCCTCCCGAGTAGCTGGGACTACAGGCGCCTGCCACCTCGCCCGGCTAAGTTTTTGTATTTTTAGTAGAGACGGGGTTTCACCGTGTTACCCAGGATGGTCTCGATCTCCTGACCTCGTGATCCGCCCGTCTCGGCCTCCCAAAGTGCTGGGATTACAGGCTTGAGCCACCGCGCCCGGCCTTGAGAATTGGTTTTTAAACTTTTTCTTTTCCCCAGTAGCTCAACTCTTCAGATTATTCAAATGACCTATATGAAAAACAGAGAAAAGCCAAGTATTTCTGGTTGAAATGGAGAAGCAGGGCTGGAGTGCGCCTCCCTCCAACTCCCCGCTTTAACTCCCTAAGGTTGGTGGGACGACCAGCTCTAAGATCTCAGAAGGCTGACCCGCTGTGTGCTAAGAACAAAGCAGAAGGCAGCAAGGTTTGCACACGCTGCTTGCAGTTACTTAGGCACATTAAAAGATCAGTGGGTGACTGGACTGAATCTGATAGTCGGAGCTTTTAAGCTTCCAAGTAGGTGACTTTCACAGCAACCGAAGTGCTGAGCAGGCAGCCCCTTTGTGCAAGGAGGAGGTTCCAGCCACGTTCGAAAAGAAATGAGGACCCCAGAGAGAGGAAGCCCAAAAGACTCCCTTACCCTCTCCACATCTAGAAAGAGGAAATTGCCACCCTACCTTTCCAGACCAGGGGCTCCAGGTCTTGAAGGGACTGCCCACAATCTCACAGGTGTTTGGCTTCCAGGTTCAATTAGTTGCCACGCCCTGGGGGGAACTCAGGTCCTCCATCTCCCTCCCCACCCCACCCCCTAGGAAGCTCTCTGGCCTTGGCTCCAAGCAGGTGTGCTCAAGAGGCTGCAGACTGGGCCACCTGGCAGCCCCAGGTGCTGCGTGCCTGCTGCCATGGAGACAGGCCCCTGGGTTGGTGGCAAGAAGGCAGTCTCCCAAAGCTTTGCCAATTCAGGGGAGGGAGCGACTGGAGCCTCAGGCCCTCCAGTGTAGTCTGCCTGACCACCCTGGAACCCACAGAAGCCCAGGTGCGTGCCCTGAAGGTTTCCCAGGACAAAGGGAGGGAGGAGGAGCCAGGGTAGGCAGAGGACCGGGAAGAGGCTTTGGAAGGGGAAGAGGCTCTGGGAGGGCTGATCTGGGAAATGGGGCAGGGGAGCTTCTACAAGCCTTCCAGATAGGGAGAAAAGCCTTTCCAGGGGTCCCCTTGCCAGGCCAAGGACTGGGTGAGTAGGATCTGGAGGGTTGGCCCTCTAGCTCAAGGGGAGGAGGGAAAGAGGGCTGGCATTTGTCCCCATAGGAGGGATAGACCAGGGAATTCACAAAACCCATCTCTGCGCTAGTCAGGGATTTGAGGTAGCAGGGAAGGAAACATTTGTCCTCTAGCAAAATCCACAGACTGCAGCTTACCCCTAGCTCCCTGGGTTCAGGGCAGCCACGGCCACAGACACCGACCATAAGGAGCATTTGCGTCCAGCTCCAAAGCCCGGGGCAATGTCTCCTCCAATGCCGGCTCACTTGGGGGCTCTTGGTAGGGGTGGCCCAGGCCTTCACCTTGACAGAGGGGAGGCTGCAGGAGCATTCGACTCCACTCGATGGCTTAGGAACTGGTGATCAAGAACAAAACGCTTTTGAACCTGAGTAAAACATGGTGATGACACCTTTCAACACCCACAGAACACTTTGCCCCAGGCCAAGCACAGGGATGGGGCTTCATGGCTGTTTCTTTGCTCCTTTCCCCATTCTGCCAGGACGTCTCCCGCGAGGCCTCCCTGTGTGTGGCTGAGGATGGCTGAGCAGGAGGGCCGGGAGCTTGAGGCCGAGTGTCCCATCTGCTGGAATCCCTTCAACAACACGTTCCATACCCCCAAAATGCTGGATTGCTGCCACTCCTTCTGCGTGGAATGCCTGGCCCACCTCAGCCTGGTGACTCCAGCCCAGCGCCGCCTGCTGTGCCCGCTCTGTCGCCAGCCCACGGTGCTGGCCTTGGGGCAGCCCGTCACTGACTTGCCCACGGACACTGCCATGCTCACCCTGCTCCGCTTAGAGCCGCACCACGTCATCCTGGAAGGCCGTCAGCTGTGCCTCAAAGACCAGCCCAAGAGCCGCTACTTCCTGCGCCAGCCTCGAGTTTACACGCTGGACCTCGGCCCCCAGCCTGGGGGCCAGACTGGGCCGCCCCCAGACACGGCTTCTGCCACCGTGCCTACGCCCATCCCCATCCCCAGCCACTACTCTCCGAGGGAGTGTTTCCGCAATCCTCAGTTCCGCATCTTTGCCTACCTGATGACTGTCATCCTCAGTGTCACTCTGTTGCTTATCTTCTCCATCTTTTGGACCAAGCAGTTCCTTTGGGGGGTGGGGTGAGTGCTGTTCCCAGACAAGAAACCAAACCTTTTTTGGTTGCTGCTGGGCATGGTGACTGTAGAGCCTCATTTGGTGGTGTCTTCCTTTGTAGTGTTGTTTATTTTACAATCCAGGGATTGTTTAGACCACGTGTTTGCTTCTGGGAACAATTAAAAACAAACAAACAAACAAAAAACCGAACAGCTTGAAGGACTGGGAGATGTGGAGCAACCTCCGGGTGTGAGTGTGGCGTCATGGAAGGGCAGACAAGCAGTTCTGACCACAGAGCTCCACAGCAAGTTGTGCCAAAGGGCTGTACAATGGTATCCAGGAACCTGACTAGCTCGCATAGCAAGTTGCATTTCTCACTGGAGCTGCTTCAAAATCAGTGGATTTGTTTTTTGCATTGCTCTTTTTACTATGGGTTGCTAAAAAAAAAAAATTGGGAAGTGAGCTGGAATTCTGTGGGTAAATGTGTGTTTGTTTCTTTTCAGCTTTCTCTTTGGATGTCTTGCCGCCGGTTGCAGTAAAACTGTTCTGCATTCATTAATTCATTCACTTATTCATTCTATGACCATTTACTGGGCTGGTGCTGAGTGCCAGAACTAAGGGAAGAGAAGAGCAGGATTATCCAGGGGTAGCAGATGGCCCTTACTAGCAGGAAGGGGTGTGCTCATTCAGCTGCTGCTTCTATGAGACAACCTCTTGCCACCATGTAGTTCATGGAGTGTTAGGTGAAATCTAACGGTGAAAGATGTTAGATCAGTGGACTAGGGGAAGTCTGGGATTTGGAGGAATAAGTCTTCCTCCAGGCAGATACAGAGGCCCTGATTAGAATGGACACAGGGTAGAGTTCTGATTCCCCTCCCCCAAGCTTAATAATCCTGGCTTCAAGAAGATGGAAACTCTGGACAGAGGCAAAGGCTTAGCTCCCATCCTGGATGGGATAGAATCCAGGAACCAATCAGATAGAATTTGGGGGCTCAGGCTATTGCTTGGTAAGTTGCAACCTTGCAGTGTCTAAAACCCTGATTTCTGTTTCCCCAGTTTCAACCTTGCCTGGTGGCTTAAGGCTCTGACACAATTTTAGAGTGGTTAAGATACCATTACAGCCTGGGCACAGTGGCTCACGCCTATAATCCCCAGCAAAGATGAGCTGGGCGTGGTGACGCATGCCTGTAATCCCAGCTACTGGGGAGGCTGAGGCAGGAGAATTGCTTGAACCCAGGAGACGGAGGTTGCAGTGAGTCAAGATTGCACCACTGCACTCCAGCCTGGGTGACAGAGTGAAACTCTGTCTTGGGGGGGAAAAAAAGATATCATTGTACAAAAAAGATACCATCACAAATACATAAGGATAACATTTTGAGGTTTTGTGGTTTTTTTGATATGTGGAATAAGCTTTCAGAGGCCAGAATTTGAGTTGGTTGATTTGCTGCAAATAATGTTAGATTCCCCCCCACGGGTTTTAATGTACAAAATACATCAAACTATCCAAGACGTATATTTCACGTTTAGAAAAACCAAATGGTTTTAAGCTCCAGTATAAAGAAATATTCTCCATTACAAAGTTGGAAAACTGCCTACATACTCCTCTAGGGGACTAGCAACTGTCTCTCCATTTGTGCCATCGAAGATAATTACACTAAAGCTGGGACTCCACCTTTCCCCATTTACTTCATTTCTTTACACAGCTTTGCTCCTTAAACTTGTGGCAGGTAAGTTAGGCAATGATCTCACCATGTCCCCTGAGCTAAGAGGACAGGCAAGGGCAGCTCAGGACAGGAAGAGCTGAGGAAAGGCCAGGAAGGAACATGGGCCTCTGCACTAGGGCCTACTAATCTCAGCAAGCTTAATCCCCACTTTATAGATGAAACCGAGGCTCCGTGAGTTTAGCTACCTTGTTCAAGGTCACCCAGCTAGGAGGTGGGAGAGTCTTTTCAGTCAAAAAAGAACTTAGATCCTTGGAGTGGTTGATACACCACCCAAATAAGACAAGATGTAAGTTTGAGGGTTTTTCTGATAGGTGAGGATATACAGTCATCCCTTGATATTCAGGGGGAAATGGTCCCAGGATATCCTGAAGATTCCTGAATACAAGGATGCTCAAGTCCTTGCTATAAAATGGTGTACGTGTTTGCATATAACCTAGACACATCCTCCTGTATATTTTAATTCATCTGTTAATTATTTACAATACCTAATACAATGCAAATGCTATGTGAAGTTGCTATACTGTATTGTTTAGGGGATAACAAGAAAAAAAGTCTGTATATATTCAGTAGTGTATTTTCGACCTATGGTTAGTTGAATCCTTGATGTGGAACCCGCCGGTACAGATGGAGGGCTGCCTGAACATTATGGTGTCTCTCATTTTCACATTCAGTAGCTCCAGCCTTGCGGCAGCCCCATCCTCTTCAAATGTATCTGGAAATGCACGGGAGCATCTTTTGTACTCAGTGGAGGGGGTGAACTGCGCTGCTGACATTTAGGGCTCAGAGGTCTGGGATACTAACACCTGCTGCAATACTTATGTTGCCACAGTTCCACAGGATGAAAGATCATCTAACTACAAATGCAAATAGCTATCTTGTTGATAACAATAGGCTCCTCATCCGTTCGGGATGTGGGGGAGTTACTTTAACTCCACTGGGCATGAGCTCAGAGATGGAAGTGACTTGTCAAAAGAGCAGTATACAAGGTGGGCACAGTGGCCCATGCCTGTATCTCAGCTACTCAGGAGGCTTAGGCAGGATGATCGTTTGAACCTAGGAGTTAGAGATCCTATCTTTTTTTTTTTTTTTTTTTTTGAGATGGAGTTTTGCTTTTGTCACCCAGGCTAGAGTGCAATGGCATGATCCCAGCTAAGTGCAACCTCTGTCTCCCGGGTTCAAGCGATTCTCCTGTCCCAGCCTCCTGAGTAGCTGGGATTACAGGTGTCCGCCACCATGCCTAATTTTTGGTATTTTTTGTAGAGATGGGGTTTCACCATGTTGGTCAGGCTGGTCTCAAACTCCTGACCGAAGTGTTGGGATTACAGGTATGAGCCATTGCACCCAGCCGAGATTCCGTCTTTAAAAAAAAAAAAAAGGTGAGGGGCATTATACAAAGTGGAGAGTCCTTAAAAAGCTCAGACTTCGTACAGGAAACAGGCAATGCTGGCTGCACCAGTCCTTTTGTCTGGTCAGTGTGGGGAAATCTGTGAAACCTTCACAAGGTCACCAATGGTCAGATGACAGTTCAGATTCAGGCTCCATCACTTGCCAGTTGGGTAAACTTGAGCGAGTGTTTCTTGGAGCCTCAGTTTTGTCCGTAAAAAGGGAATAATAAACTCAAAAGATGGTGGAGATTAAACTAGGTATCTGAATGTGCTTGGTACACCATCTAGGTAGGCACTAAGTGTTCTGTGAACACTTCTGTGGCTGTTTATCTTGCCATTTTCACAAATGCCACGCCTGGCTTTGTGCTTCTTAACCACTTTCTTACAATGATGTTTTAATTCCTGTGAAGAAATAGCCCACGAGGTATCTGTTCTGTCAAAGGCTTAGATGAAATGTTTTCACCCAACTGCTACCTCTTGGAACAACCAAAAAACACAAACAAGTAGAAGGGAACTAACAGTAAAATTCAAACCTGAGAAACGAAAAATCTTTGTTAGCACATTATATCCAATTGCATGCTAATTCACCAGCGTTCATTATTTTACACATACTACAAAGGTAAGAAAAAAATTTCTCTTCATCGCAGTCTATGAAATAGAATTCATTAATACTTGAACAATAGTGAAGTGAGCAATAGAGGGTAGTCCTGACAATTCGGAAGCTGAACAACTACATAGGAAATGCAACTACTTGGTTATAATTGAAATCAGATTAAAAACAGTATGTTTAGGTCAGGCACAGTGGCTCATGCCTATAATCCCAGCATTTTGGGAGGCCAAGGCAGAAGGATTGCATGAGCCCAGAAATTTGAGACTGGCCTAGGCAACAAAGTCAAATCGTGTCTCTTCAAAAAATCAAAAAAATCAGCCAGGCATGGTGGCATCCTCCTGTGATCCCAGTTACACAGGAGGATGAGGGGATGAGGCAGGAGAATCACTTGAGCACAGGAAGTCAAGGCTGCGGTGAGCTGTGTTCTCATTACTGCACTCCAGCCTGGGCGACAGAGCGAGACCCAGTCTCAAACGGAAACAAAACAATCCAGCTGTTTGGCGATATATCACACATTCAGAGTCCACAGAACAGAGCTGACCAAAGCCATCGCCAGCCTCTCCGCAGCAGCAAATGAAAAGTTTTTTTTTGAGATGGAGTCTTGCTCTGTTGCCCAGGCTGGAGTACAACGTGATCTTGGCTCACTGCAACCTCTGCCTCCCAGGTTCAAGCAATTCCATGTGTGAGCCAATGTGTCCGGCCAAGAAGGCCTTTAATAACTCTGACAACCCTTTCTTCTTCCAAATGCCTTTTTTTTTTTTTTTTAAATTTACTGTGTAATTTGAGAGTTCAGAGGTTGTACAGTTGAGGTGAAAAGAGGAGCATGACAGGCAAGTAAGAATTGTAATGAGTCCAGACCTGGCTTACTGGTAGTCTGGCCCACAGCGTAAACAGCCCTCTATTTAAAAAAAATTGTTAACAAGGTGCTAAGGAGACATAAATCAGAGTAATCCATATTTGAGATCATCCATTATATCCCCAACCAAAAAAAAGGAGACCTCTATGGACCAATGGCTAGGATTCAGAAATGCTTAACTATAGAAAATAATTCTCTATAGCCTAGTTTTTGTAACTGGATTTTACCGTAGCAAATGTGGAATAAAGAAAAAGTTTAGGTTTAGGAATACCCATTAGGGTTTTTTTTCCCAGTTACTTTAACATAAAGTACCCTTTAATATATGAAGTACATCCTTTAAACAGCCAACAGAAAGGAGGTTGTACAACACAGGCGTCATGTTTGCTTTCTAAACATTTGTTTGACTCCTGACACAATGGTTTTGCTTTAGGGTAACATGAAGGTTGCCAAACTTCAAAGTAAAATAAAAGAGATTTTCTGACAAAGCAAATGTTCAGTTCAGAGTTTCCTGATGCAGCCAGCATTCCAAGCAAACTCAACAGGAAGAGGTGAAGTCGTCTTCCCTGCATAACCATCGGCGTGGCTGCGGTCCACTGCTTCACATCCCATTCTCCAGGGAAAGGAAGTGTTTGCTGTTACGCGTTGTTTAACCAGTAAGTGGTGAGACGCGCCTCTTTACCTGAGGGCTTCCCGACTATAGTTCAGCCACCTTGCTCTCTGGGTCACATGTAGTCCTGAAGCATGGACCATGTTATGGAAAGCCAAGTTTCAATAATTAAAAATGCAGTCAGTCACAATCCTGGGCGCTGTGAGGATGGCTATAGGGCATTCGAACAAAAGATTTTTTTTTTTTTTGGAGACAGGGTCTTGCTCTGTCACACAGGCTAGAGTGCAATGGCACAATCTCAGCTCACTACAACCTCCATCTACCAGGCTTAAGCAATCCCTCCTACCTCAGCCTCCCAAGCAGCCGGAACCACAGGCACAAGTCACCGCAACAGGCTAATTTTAGTATTTTTTTTGTAGAGACGGCATTTGCCATGTTGCTCAGGCTAGTCTTGGACTTCTGAGCTCCAGTGATCTGCCCAACTCAGCCTCCCAAAGTGCTAGGATTACAGGCATGAACCACCATGCCTGGCCAAACAAAAGATTAATAAAAACAATGTCTACACAGTTCATGGCAGGGCATAAAAAGGTAATAAATTTTCAACCATGAGATGGGTTCACCATTACCTAGGGATTGGGCCGCCTGCCTGGAGTGGGGGCTGACATGGAAATCCAATTCTAGTGAGGGTCTACGCATGGTAATTGGCAGAAAACATGATAGAACTAAACACTTCAATTCTTCTCTTTTGAGGAAAACAGCTCCTTAGAAAGAGCTTGAGGTTCAAGTCCTTTCTCCACTGTCATCTATTCAGCCATCCAGAGCTTGAAGGTCCTATCATACGAGCAAGTGGCTATGAGCTGCCCATCGGAAGAAATATCTAGGCCCATCACTTTGCCTTCATGGCCGGCCAGAGTCTTCAGCGGGGACCAGCCTGGGTGTGTCCAGATCTTGGCTGTGTTATCATAGGCACCCGTAAGCAAGAAGTTCCCATGGATAGCTACAGAAGAGAAGGGGAATTGCTTGAGGAATTCAGGTATTCAAAAGAGAAGACAACAAAAGCACAAAAGTCTGCAAAAACATACTATTTTTAAAAAACTTATTTCTACATTCAGAAAAAGTCAACATTGATTCTGTCTTCCTACTAGGCCTCCAGGTAAAGGGGATAACCCAAGGCAGACTTAAGGGAACAAATAACAGTAAGGTCCTCTGGCTCATTCCCTGACTGTAAATCTGTTCAGAATAATATTTAGAATTCAGTGCTCAGAGCATCCATGGGGGAAAGAATGAAGCAAAGCACTCATGAAAGTCTTTACTTCCAGCAACAAGAAGCATGCTTTCCCACAGATCTAAGGGTATGGCAGGGGGAAGGAAATTATAATTTGCTCCTTTACCAGTAGGTCAAATTCTCTCCTGTTCTACTTCTCAGTTTAAGCTAAAGTCTGGCCTGTATTGCACGGGAACACAATACTGTTTGTCTGTGTCATTTAGATCTAAAATAGGAGGAAAGCTTACGCTCAAACTTCACACCAGTCACTAAGTTCTGATGAGCAGGGATGGTGTAGACGCAACGCCGCTGTCGAAGGTCCCACACTTTGCAGGTGTTGTCACCACTGCCGGTTGCAATATGATAGCTGTGGATCGGATGCAGTACTGAAGTTAGAAATAGAGTACTTTCTGACCCAGAACCCTTTTTCACCCCTCATTCAGTGTGTTTATTTTACCCATTGGGGGAGAAATTTATTCCATAGATTTCTTTCAGGTGGCCTTCTAAGAACATGATACAACGTCCTGTGCGTAGGTCCCAAACTCGACCAAATGCATCCAGTCCCCTGATAAAATAATTTATAAATGAACACTTTGAATCCAGTTCTCTGTGGAAGCACGCATACATAAGAGGTGAGAGTACTGAGCTGCCCCTGGCTACATGGGAGAAGCCTTACCCAGTGCCAGCCAAAGAGCCATCTTGATGGAAGGCAATGTCATACACACCCATGCTGTGGCCTTCCTGATGCAGGATCTCCTCTTGAGCCTCCAAATCCCATAATCGCCATGAACGGTCATAGCTAAAACCAAATCACACTAACAATCAACCAGCTGGTATTTATCCAGTTTCTACAACATATAAAGTATTGTAAGTCATTATAGCTTGTTATTAATGCTTCTGAAACTATTCATATAACCATATTAACAGGAAGCTCCTTTCTGACATAAACAATGACTCAACAACTAAGCTTATCTGCCTTAGGTGCTGACTGAAAACCATGGACTCGCTATAAACCTCTAGTGCCTATTTATTTATTTATTTATTTTTGAGACAGAGTCTCACTCTGTTGCCCAGCCTGGAGTACAGTGGCGCAATCTCGGCTCACTGCCAGCTCCACTTCCTGGGTTCAAGTCATCCTCCTGCCTCAGCCTTCTACGTAGCTGGGACTACAGGTGTGCGCCACCATGCCCAGCTAATTTTTGTATTTTTCGTAGAGATGGGATTTCACTATGTTGGCCAGGCTGGTCTCGAACTCCTGAGCTCAGGTGATCCACCTACCTTGTTCTCCCAAAGTGCTGGGATTACAGGTGTGAGCCACCGTGCCCAACCTAGCGGCTATTTTAACAGGATTCCCCAAGAATGGCCCAGCAAAGACTGTGTTGCCTTCTTCCTTCTTCCACTGTTATGCTCTTTCATTTATCAAGCATTTATACATTTACTAGGCCCTAAAATGGATGTTGGGAATACAAAAATCACTCATAGACAAATAGATCAACGGAAGAGAATAGGAAGTACAGAAATAACCACACATACATGGTCAGATGATTTTCAACAAGGGTACTGAAACATTTCCAACAGAGAAAGGAAAGTCTCTTCAGTACACAGTGGTGTAACTGACTATGCACATGGAAATAAAGACAAAAGAGACAAACTCAGTTAAAAAAAACAGGCAAAGCATATGACAGGGCACTCAAGAGCAACAGTGATCAGGGTAATAAGAATGAAAATCATGGGAGATCACTACACACCTGCTAGATTGGGCAAAATGGTAAGTCTGACAATACCAAATGTTAACAGGGATGTGAAGTAACCAGAACTCCGGGAATGTAAAATGGTGTAACCGTTTTGGAAAACTGGTGGGGAGTTTAGAAAAAGTTAAATATACGTCTAATACCTCTACCCTATGACCCAGCAATTTGTACTCATGTCCACAAAAAGCCTGGTACAAGAATATTTATAGCAGCTTCATTCCGACTGGCCCAAACCTGGAAACAGCCCAAGTGTCCATCAACAGGAGAATGGATAAACTATGGCACAGTCATAAAAATGAACAACCCCCAGCAATAAAAAGGAATTACTGATACATGCAACAACATGAATGACTCTTAACAATGTTATGCTGAGAGAAAGAAGCCTGCCACAAATGAATTCACACAGTATGAATAGACGTAATTAATTTATGGTGATAGAAGTCAGATCAGCAGTTGCTTCAGAAGGGGAGTTGGCTGGAAAAGGGCATGAGGGACCTTTCTGAGGTGATGGGACTGTTCTCTACATTGACAGGGGTGTGGGTCACAGGAATGGTACGCATTTGTAAAGAATGATAGCTTTGTACACAAAATAAATCCATTCCATTGTATGTAAATTACAGCTTAATGAAAAAGTTCTCTAGCAGATTCTAGCCTCCCTGAACTTACAGAACCAGGAAGGGAGACTTACATACCTGTAGCATTGGACAAAAGTGAAAATCCTTGTTTTCTGGTAATTTGTAACTCTGAAATTTCAGATCAATTGTAATTTAAAGGCAAATATGACTGGGTGCGGTGCCTCATGCCTATAATCCCAGCACTTTGGGAGGCCGAGGCAGGAAGATCACTTGACGTCAGGAGTTCAAGACCAGCCTGGCCAACATGGTGAAACCCTGTCTCTACCAAAAATAAAAAATTAGCTGGGCGTGGTGGCACGTGCCTGTAGTCCCAGCTACTAGGGAGGTCGAGGCAGGAGAATCGCTTGAACCCAGGAGGCAAAGGTTGCAGTGAGCTGAGATCGCGCCACTGCACTCTAGCCTGGGTGACAGAGTGAGACTCTGCCTCAAAAAAAAAAAAAAAAAAAAGGCAAATATACTTAGCCCTCACTATATTAAACATTCTCCTCTGATTCCAATTCTCTGCAGCCCAAGAAAATCCTACCTAAAGATCTCTGCTCTAAAAATTTACCTGGCACATAGCCATAAAGAGTTAAGAAGATGCCACAGGCCTATATGGATAAAACAGTAACAGGATGGCTCACCAGGTGGTGCCCAGGAAACGTCCTGATGGATGCCACATTACCCGGGCCACACGCACTGTATGGCCTTCAATATCTGCCACTGGTTCATCACTGGAAAAGAACCAAACATATAAACAATTTTATAGACATATAAATATTCCCAAAACTGATTACCTTTTGTGCAGCTATACCCATTCTTTACAACATGAGAGGCTAAATTGTAACTACACTTGTAAAATACTTCAGCCCAATAAGCAAAATAGTCATTCTGTACCAAAGGAGTACCTGAATTCTAGAAAGAAAACATGCTTTGGAAGAGACATAAGGACACAGAAATCACACAGTTTTGGTACAGGATTACAGATAAACCTTTTTCAAATTTAGGCCTGTTCTAAGATCCAAATGAAAAAGGAACTCCTAACTAGAGATGAGGCTTAGTCTCCTTTTGGTGGCTATTAAATTCTACAATCCAGCAACCACCAAAAGATCTGAAACATCAGCAAAAGGAAATAAACATGAACTCTAAGGAGGGTAATTAAAAAGGCAACTTTGTCAATGTGCATACACAGAACAAGCCAAAGCCCGAAGGGAATAAATATTGCTAAGTATTACCAAAGCCAATTAAAACTCGCTGTGCTCGTAAGTCAGACCCTGCCTGGTGAGGAATGAAGACATTAATTAGCTCTTATAAAAATTCTCAAGTAAAAACCTTCATGTGTTTTCCCAAAGAAAGAAAACTAAGCAATTAAATTCAGATGTCTTTTGGCCAACGGGGTGCTTCCAAAGTTGTTTTTTTTTTTTTTTGAAAACAATCACATAAACACATGTTAAAAAACTGTTGTAGTTGGAAAATACATTCTAGGTAAAGGATGACGCTACTGGGAGGAGACATCTCCCTGGTAATACTGCTAGACAGAACCTCACTTTCCTCTCCCCTGTGGCTGTTTGCTAAGAACCAATGAATTGCCAAGAATATTATCTTTAGTTCATTGTTAATCATGTAGGAGGTAGCCTGGATCTTTCTGGAATAAATGGAGCCAGGAAATAGTGGTCACTAGGCTACAGGCAAAAATCAAGATCCAAAGTTAACAGGTAAGAAAAAACTGACGTAACTCCTTTAGTAAGAAAAGGCCTAAGAATGAAATCTTCCACTTACTTCATTTTCACACTAAGTTACCTTGACTCTTAAACCATCTTGGGGGTTAAATGCCAGATTTTTTTTTCTTTCAAGACAGAGTCTTGCTCTGTCGCCCAGGCTGGAGTGCAGTGGTGCGATCTTAGCTCACCACAACCTTCACCTCCCAGGTTTAAGCAATTCTCCTGCCTCAGCCTTAAGGTGTGAACCACTGTGCATGGCCTAAATGCCAGATTGTTAACCTGAGGTCCTGGGGACCAACCAATCAAACATCTTCTTTAGTGATGGCAGTGTGGGCCACAGAACAGTGATATTCACCTGTCGAGACTCCAAAGCTTCACAGAGCCATCAGCCGCACAAGAGGCCAGGTTGACATCTTTTTGGTCCAAGGAGACAGTAGATTTGGGATGGAATACAATTGCTCCTACATTTGTGTTATGCCCTAAAGGAGTGTAAGAGATCCAAGTTAAAAGGTTCCTGCCTCTTTATAACCTGTGTGCAAATACAGACTATGATGAACATCACAGGTAAGTATATACTAGGGAACATGTGGACATAGAGAGTATGAAAGTGACTATTCAACTATTAAAACATGAACTATTTTAAGCTACTATTTAAATTATATTTTTTAAAAAAGCAAAACAAAAAAAAAACCCATTGTGGTTTTGGTTTAGAGATTACAAAATGCCAGAGTGTGACTGGACATGACAGAAAAGTGGATGTGTATGAGGTTGTGATAGTCCAGTCTTGCAGCCAGAGAAAACCAAGTCAAATCAAATCAAGAATTAATGCTGTGTGTATGGGGTCTGAGTGTCAAGCAGAGTTTACGGTGTAACTGAGTTCACACTGGGAAAAAGACTGAGATTTAGATAAGACTCTAACTTACCTCGAAGAGTGTGAAGGAGGTTGCAATCAGGAACAGACCAGAGCTTGCAAAGCCCACTCCTATCAAATACAAAGGAAAGCATCTCAGCCAGGGTTGGTCTGGGAAGGAAAAGGTACCTTGGTAATATTACTAAAGGACAATCTCTTGTCAACCCCAACAAACTTTACAATGGCTGACAGAAACATAAAAGCCTTATAGTTGGAAGGGTTATAGAAGAAAAAGCTACCTCCAGCCTGCACGCAACTAGAGGCTTTTACTGGACTATAATTAACACTACACCAGTAGCCATTTTCCTTAACTTTTGGATCCACTTGTGAGGGAAGGTGGGGCAAATTAAACTATCCAATAATACTAATATTAATAGTGATACTATCCTTAAATATGAACAGTATTTTGCTGATTACAAAGTATTTAAATTTTTTTTTGAGAAAGGGTGTCACTCTGTCACCTAGGCTGGAGTGCAGTAGCATGATCACAGTTCACTGCAGCCTCAACCTCCCAGGCTCAAGCAATTCTATCACTCAGCCTCCTGAGTAGCTTGGCCTAATAGGCGCATGCCACCACACCTGGCTAACCTTTAAAAAATTAAATAAATTTTTAAAAATTTTATGGGCCAGGTACAGTGGCTCACGCCTGTAATCCCAGCACTTTGGGAGGCCGAGGCAGGCAGATCACAAGTCAGGAGATTGAATCCCTCTTGGCTAACACAGTGAAATGCTGTCTTTACTAAAAACACAAAAAATTAGCCGGGCATGGTGGTGGGCGCCTGTAGTCCCAGCTGCTTGGGAGGCTCAGGCAGGAGAATGGCATGAACCCAGGAAGCGGAGCATGAAGTGAGCTGAGATCGTGCCACTGCACTCCAGCCTGGGCGACAGTATGAGACTCCGTCTCAAAAGAAAAAAAAAATGTGTAGAGACAGGGTCTCACTATGCTGCCCAGGCTGGTCTCAAACTCCTGGGCTCAAGTGATCCTCCCACCTCGGCCTTCTGAAGTGCTGGGATTACAAGCGTGAGCCACCCTGCCTGGCTGGCCTTAAACTTTATTTAGGCCAGCCTAATTTTTGGAAAATTTTGGAAAATTTTCAACAAATTACTTTTATATCTATTATCTCAGATGATCTTTCTAACAGACCTGTGAAGTAGGTACAGCAGGAATGATCATTTATACTTTACAGTGAAGGTAATGAGGCTTGGAGAGGTGGACTGATTTGTGCAGTCCCTTGGCTTTCTCCTAAACCAGTCTCAAGGTCGGCCTAGTCAAGTAGCTCCTGTGTATTAAATCTAAGTTTCCTTTCTCTTTAGTTAGCCATGTCTCACAAAAAAACACAACCATTTGGGAGGCCAAGGCGGGTGGATCACAAGGTCAGGAGATGGAGACCATCCTGGCTAACATGGTGAAACCCTGTCTCTACTAAAAATAAAAAAAATTAAAAAAAAATTAAAAAAAAAAATTTGTCAGGCATGGTGGCAGGCACCTGTAGTCTCAGCTACTCAGGAAGCTGAGGCAGGAGAATGGTGTGAACCCAGGAGGCGGAGCTTGCAGTGAGTGGACACTGTGCCACTGCACTCCAGCCTCGGCGACAAAGTGAGACTCCATCTCAAAAAAAAAAAACCAAACCAAACCAAACAACCAAACTCAAACAAAACAACAAAGTTACCACATCCTGAGTTTTCTGCGTATGTGGTGATAAGAAAATAAAACAAAGATAAACCAATAATTAACATTTAATGAGCCCTTACTACATACCAGGCACTGTCAAGGCAAAATGCTTTACAAACACTACCTCATCCCACTTTACAGATAAGGACACTGAAGCTGACAGGGATTAAGTATCTTAGGGAGATCACATAACTGAAAAAGAAAAGCCAGACTGAGTTATGGATACTAGTTGGTCTGTAAACTCACTACATGACCTGCTCCAAAATACTAGTGTCAAGAATGTGACAGAGTGCTAGAGTGTAATGAATCTCTGGGGTCACTGGTGAAGACTGAGAACGGCTAAACCAAGTCTGCATCATATTATACAACAGGTAGAGCACTGACTGATACCTGTAGTTTGGTGTGATCATGAGAAGCAGAGAAAGAGGACGTACAAATAGACGTCTAAGACAAATGCTAATATTTTCCTGAGCCTGTTCCCCATTTAGGAAAAAATGTCACTGTAAAATGGAACTTACCAACAAGCTGTGGCCAGCATCTTGGAATTGGGACTAAAGTGACAGTAGGAGATAGGCCGATCATCCCCAATCTGACTGCAAAAATTATTCAAAGACTTAAAAAGAAAAAAAACACACACACACGATGATCATTAATAGGTTAATCTGAGTTCCTTGGCTTTTCCACCAAAAAAAGAACAACAAAGCAACTTTTCAGTTTTAACCCATCCCAAGATTCTTCTGTGGTTTTGAGACAGAGTGTTGCTCTGTCGCCCAGAGTGGAGTGTAGTGGTGTGATCTTGGCTCACTGCAACCTCTGCCTCCCAGGTTCAAGCGATCCTCCCATCTCAGCCTCCCAAGTACCTGGGATTACAGGCGCATGACACCATATCTGGCAAATTTTTGTACTTTTAGTAAAGACAGGGTTTCATCATGTTGACTAGGCTGGTCTCAAACTCCTGAGCTCAGGTGACCCACCCACCTCTGCCTCCCAAAGTGCTGGGATTACAGGCATGAGCCACTGCACCCAGCTGTTTTCTATAGTCTTAGTATCACAACTTCTGAGTCAGATAAATATAAACAGAAAACCCCAGAGAAACTTTGACGTATTAACAGGGAGAAATAAAGAAGAGAACCATAGGCCTCTGCTGAGTACAAAGCACAGCAAGCTCCTGTCACGTTAACTGATTGCTCCTTCCATGTCACAGCAGCTCAGCTCAAGCAGGGAGGGATCGCTCTAGTCACCTCTACCTTCCCAGAGGTGGGCCAAAGTAGAAAAATCACACAAATATGAAGAACCTTTAAGACGTGGGACAATCACTGGGAGCATCTTACCCGGAGAGACTTGTGCAGCTCTTGCATCTGGGAGGTCCTTGTTGTCTCAGGAATCTCCTTATGGAGTCGGGCCTCTTCCAAGCGTTTCATTGCCCTGTGACACAGAAACACCATCACCAGGAGCAACAGGGTTGTAAACAAGGGTCCACATGTATCTCTACCCCTCAATTTCATTTAACAACCACAGTCATTATCAAGCACTCAGTTCCTGAAACACATACACAAAATATGCTTCTTTCTTCTACTGGAGGCTCTCTTTACCTGGGCAATGAATAATTAGCAATCCATAGTCTTGCCACCTTCAAGCTATTTGGTCCTTCATGGTACCAGGTCTGCTGATACTGAAAGGCAAATTAAGAGCAGAAAGGTCAAATCTGAAGCATTCTACTCCTGTCGTTTCTCCATGTTAACTGCCCAGAAGGAAGGTGAATTCGTTTGGTAATAGTATGAAATCAGGCATATGGCTTTCTACCGTATTTTTTTTCTATGATATGCAAATAGATGGTTATACCAGGAATGCTATGATTCTTTCCTGACTGGAAAACTCACTGAGCTCCATTCATACTTACAAAGGAACCAAAACTACTGCCAGCAACTATTCTTGAATGGTAGAGCCTTCAAAGACACTTCCCTCCATCATCTTAGCAAAGCAAACCATTGAAAGCAGAAAATGAGAGACCTATCTCCTCATTTCCTTCATGTTTACACTGTGAAGTTAAAGACATGTTCTACCTCTTCTTTGGACTTCTTAGACTTCTCATCATCCTTTTTGGTCTTTTTCAAGGCATCAGTACCGACGACTGAGAGGATATTTCTTAACCTGTTAAAAAAAAAAAAAAAGATCAGAATTTAAACATGGTTGACATAACACTGTTTTTAAAGTACACTTTAACACAGTTTTAAACACTGTTTTTAAAGCTCCCCTAAGATGGGAGCAAGCCTCTACTATTCTCTTACTGTTCAAACCACCTAGCAACCTTTTTTTTTTTTTTCTTTTCAAGAGATGAGGTCTTGTTGTTGCCCAGGGTGGAGTGCAGCGGCACGGTCATGGGTCACTGCAGCCTCAAACTCCTGGGCTCAAGCGATCCTTCCACCCCAGCCTCCTGAGTAGCTGGGACTACAGGTATAATGCTACAACTGGCTAATTTTTAAATTTTTCTGCAGAGACAAGGTCTTGCTATGTTGCTCAGGCAAGTCTTGAACTTCTGGGCTCAAGTGATCCTCCTGCCTCAGTCTCCCAAAGTGCTGGGATTATGGGCATGAGCCACTATGCCCAGCCCTCCAACAACCTTCAAAGAGTCAAGTGGGGATGGCTAAACTCCCACTGTGGTTTCTCCCACTCAGTCTTCTCTATTTGGAAATTCCCAAAATTCAACTATAAGCAATTACTCTATGCAGTTTAGAGTCAATGAGCCCCTACACTGCTACCACTTGGTTTGTGAAGACTGCCAACTTTCACTCAGTGCCACAATGTACTGGATACGGACTCAGGTGCTAACTATACAGTGATGACTAAGAATCCGTTCTTGATTTCAAGTAGCTTAGTCCTGGGGAAACGACAGAGAGTACTGGCGAACTATATTATATTACCTATCACGACAGCAGTAAGCACACAGTGCTAGAGGGGACTTTGTAAGGGGGATCTAACTAGGCTTAGAGGATCAGGGAAGGCTTCATTAAAAAAAGGTAGTATCTAAATTGAGTCCTCAATGAATCAGGTCAAGGGGGTTAAGAATGAGAAAATGTCAGGCAGAGGGTTAAACAAATAAGGCCTGGAGGTAAGAAAAACATGTTGAGCTTGCAGTCATAAATAATTCAGTATGGCTGGAGCGTGGAACATAGAAGAGGACTGGTGAAGAACAGGGCTGCAAATGCGAGGAGGGGCCAGGTCACAAAGAATTGCTAATGCAGCACTTAGGAGGGCTTACAGGTGAGAAAGATCACCGAAACAGTACGAAGAGTGGATTAAAAGGGAAGAATAATGGCAGGGAAATCAGACAATACTACTGTAGTGACCCTCTGAGTCACAACGGTGGACTGAAATTCAGATAGTAGCAGTAGTGACTCAAGGGATTCATTTAAGGAACATAATAATGAATAAGACTTTGCTGGTGGAAAAAACAAACTAAACAGTAATAAAAAAGTATACCCTTCGAAAAGGCTAATAAAACAACATACTATGACAGAGAATGGAGGGGTTAGGTGTGATGAAAGGCTTCTTTGAATAGGTGGCATTTATGCTGAAACAAAAGAATAAAGTTTGACAGGGATCCAGATTCAATAAAAAATGAAGAAGAAAGGCTCAAGCCTGAAATCCCAGCACTTTGGGAGGCCAAGGCAGGCGGATCACTTGAGGTCAGGAGTTTGAAACCAGCCTAGCCAACATGGTGAAATCCCGTCTCTACTAAAAATACAAAACTTAACCAGACATGGTGCCACATGCCTGCAGTCCCAGCTACTTGGGAGGCTGAAGCAAGAGAATGGCTTGTACTTGGGAGGTGGAGGTTGCAGTGAGCCGAGATTGTACCATTGCACTCCAGCCTAGGTGACACAGCGAGACTCTGTCTCAAAGAAAAAAAAAAAGAAAAAAAGGAAGAAAAAAAGGTTCTAAAAGCCAAGAGAGAGGAATAAAAATAGACCAATTATGTGGGAAAACATAAAAAGAACTAGCATATTCCAGAAGGACCAATGTGGCTATTCTAGTAAATTGGGGAAGGGTGGTATGGGTAAGGCTGAAGACCTTACAGACCATGAAAAGAGTTTTTTACTCCAAGTATGAGATGACAATCTAGGATTTTAAGCAAGCAATCAACACAACATGTTTGGGGCTATCACAACAGTGCAGATTTGAAAGCAGTAAAGATAGAGCAATGATAGATTGGAGTTGTAGCTCGCAAGCAGAATAGATTAGATTTTGCTGATGAATTATAAAGGAGGCTAGGTAGATTTTCAACTAAGAACTGTATGAGTATAGGAGAGAGCTGGGGAAATATTTCAATTCAGATGCCTCAAGTCTGAAGTACCTGTGGGATGCCTCAGCTACAACGAGAGATCTGGGAATCAACAGAACACACACAGTGAATGATGCCAAGGGAGTAGATCTGATCATCAAGGGCAAGTAGAGAAGGCAGCCTGTAAAGGGTAGGCAGAGAAAAAGAGGTTTAGAAGGTAAGCGAGAAGAACTAGCTAGTGAGAGACAGGAAAATCAAGAGGATTTGGTCTTAGGAGAGTGAAGGAAAGGGAGTATTCCAAGGAGGGAGTGGCTGGCAGTATACTAGGGCTATTCTTAGTAAAAGTGGGTTGGTGACCTTAATAAGGAGCAATTTTAATGTGGCAGGGGTCGGTCAGTTTGCAGCAGGTTGAAGAGTAAATAAGGGTAAGGACCTCAAGAGAGTAATAGAGAAAACCCTTCCAACAAGCTGGATGATGAAGGGGAGATGAGACAGTGGATAGAGACCAGAAGGGCTCTTCATAATTGTGTATGACTAGACCACAACTAAAAGACTTTGCAACCTGTAAATCATAAGAGGGCATTACCCGAGGACCGTACCCCTCTTCAATAAAATCCAAAAAACATTTATCATTGTTTTAGGTTACTGACATAGAATGCATTTGATGTCTAAATTTTCAAAGCCCCAAAACAAATGTTTATCCAATTCAAAACTTGCACTGGGGAGGGGAGGCAAGGGAGCATGTTAGCACCCTCTTCCCAGTCTATAAAGAAAAACTGGCCAGGCGTGGAGGCTCACGCTTGTAATCCCAGCACTTTGGAAGGCTAAGGTGGGTGAATCATTTGAGGTTAGGAGTTCAAGACCAGCCTGGCCAGCATGGTGAAACCCTGTCTCTACTAAAAATACAAAAATTAGCTGGGCATGGTGGCGGGTGCCTGTAATCCCAGCCACTTGGGAGGCTGAGGCAGGAAAATTGCTTGAACCTGGGAGGTGGAGGCTGCAGTGTGCCAAGATCATGACACTGCACTCCAGCCTGGGTGACAGAGCAAGACTCTACCTCAAAAAAAAAAAAAAAAAAAAAAAAAAGAAAAAAAAATTAATAGTAGAATAAAAATTGGCCTAAGATAGATGATAGGCTAACTCATATAAACACAGTAAGATATTGGTAACATGATAACATGATTTGAGACATTCTATTCAAGTTCAACTAAAACATCAACCAAAATTTGGAGTAGAACCCTGTGATTATAATAAAGAAAAAAAGTAAATGTTTAGAAAGGTGACCTTTCTCTTCTTTCAGCAGGACCCTCTCCAAAAAGTGTGATGGGTTCCCCCAAGGCTCTAAGGCAAGCCTTGACCTCTGAGTCATCTGTGGAAACATTGATCTGCCGGGCTCGCTTCCTTCTCTCAAACTCAGCCAATACTTCTGCCTGTCGCTCACTGATATGCTCTTCAATTTCAAACACTTCTCCTGTCAAAAAGAAAACAGGCAACATCAGCAGATCTTCTTCAAATGGAGAGAAATAAATAATTGCAGTCTGTGTATGCCCTGAGAGAAAGGTAATGTCTAATATATTACACATTTTATAGTTTACTGTTTTTCAGTTTATTAAATTATGCCAAACACATAAACCTAAATGACACAACTTCAAAAGGCAGGAAAATGGTTCAAGCCACCTCTGGTTTCATTTATTAACTTTATACCTCTACATAACTTTACAAAGCTATTTATTCTCTAAAGGAGTCCCAGTATAGGGATACTTAACAAATAATTAACTAGTAAACTGCAAATAATTACCATGAAAATGAGAGTTCCACAACTATAAGGATTTCTGGAAAATCTAGCAATAGTTTTGAAACCCACACCAAAATACAAGTGTGATAAAAAATGAGAGGTACAGTGGTGACATTATGTTTAAAAACAGTATAAAAACTTTAAAAAGTCACTAGGCTACAGCACATGTGTTTAGAAAATGTGTGGGAGGATCAATGAGAAACCTGACAGATGTCCCTACTGCAGAAGAGTCTTCAGTTTTTTGAGACGGAGTCTCGCTCTGTCGCCCAGGCTGGAGTGCAGTGGCGCCATCTCAGCTCACTGCAAGCTCCGCCTCCCGGGTTCACACCATTCTCCTGTCTCAGCCTCCCGAATAGCTGGGACTACAGGAGCCCGCCACCACAACTGGCTAATTTTTTTGTATTTTTAGTAGAGACGGGGTTTCACCATGTTAGCCAGGATGGTTTCCATCTCCTGACGTCGTGATCCACCCACCTCAGTCTCCCAAAGTGCTGGGATTACAGGCGTGAGCCATCACACCCAGCCAGAGGAGTCTTCATTTTATGCCCTCTGGTATTGTCTGAATTTCTTATGACAAATATGCGTAATTTTATTTTAAAAATAGAGTGGACCTCTCATTACTGACATGGAAAGATATCCTCAATGGTATATAAAATGAAAAATGGGGGTTATACAACAATTTACGTATCATGTTTTCACTTATGGAAAAAATGACGTATTTTTATAGCTGTATTAAAATTCTAAGATATACAATCAATTAATTAAAAAATACTGGATTTTCTACTTCACACATTCATACACTGTTTGATCTTTTAAAAGAAAAATAACTATTACCTTTTTTTTTTGAGACAGGGTCTCTCTCTGTTGTCCAGGCTGGAGTGCAGTGGTACAATCATGACTCACTGCAGCCTTGAACTCCCACCTCAGAACCCCAATTAGCTGGGAATACAGGCACGCGTCACCATGCCCGGCTAATTTTCTACTTTTTGTAGAGATGGGGTATCACTATTTGCCCAGGCTGGTCTCGAATTCCTGGGCTCAAGCCGGACTCCCACTTCGCAGCCTCCCAAAGTGCTGGGATTACAGGTTTCAGCCACCAGGCTTGGCCACTATTACTTTTATAATAAAACAAGATATCTCAGCCAGGTGCAGTGGCTCACGCCCGTAATCCCAGCACTTTGGGAGGCCGAAGTGGGCAGATCATTTGAGGTCAGGAGTTGGAGACCAGCCTGCGCAACATGGTGAAACCCCGTCTCTACTAAAAATACAACAATTAGCTGGGTGTGGTAGCCGGCACCTGTAATCTCAGCTAATCGTGAAGCTGAGGCAGGAGAATCACTTGAACACAAAAGGCAGAGGTTGCAGTGAGCCACGGTTATGCCACTGCATTCCAGCCTGGGCAAGAGAGTGAGACCCTGTGTCAAAAAAAAAAAAAAAAAAAAAAAAAAAGATATTTCCCTTTGGGTAAAAAATAATTGGAAAACTTCAAAAGGGAGATTATCACGAACCACTCTAGCTGCAAACCAATGCCAGAACTATGTTAGATCTCCAGAAGACAAATGGAATCAATCTGAATCCAAATGTACACTGAATTTTTGATAAGACTGCTCACTCATAGAAGCAAAACTATGTAACACATTGTAAGAAAAAGGCTCTCTGCATGATTTTAAGGGGGTAGGCAAAATACAGCCTTATAGATGCAAGTTTAAGAATTGAAATTCTGCCAGGCGCAGTGGCTCACGCTTGTAATCCCAGCACTTTGGGAGGACGAGGGGGAGGGATCACAAGGTCAGGAGTTTGACCAACATGATGAAACCCCGTCTCTACTAAAAATACAAAAATTAGTTGGGCTTGTTGGTGTGCGCCTGTTATCCCGGCTACTCCGGAGGCTGAAGGAGAACTGCCTGAACCCGGGAGGCGGGGGTTGCAGTGAGCAGACATCGCGCCACTGCACTCCAGCCTGGTGACAGAGCGAGACTCCGTCTAAAACAAAAGAACTTAAATTTTTTGACATTATAAAACTGATGATATTCAAGTTTAGGAAAGTATTCATTACACAAAGAGGTAAAGATGGGTTCACAATTTGCATCTTACCAGAGGTTATATTAATATTTCCAGCTTCGATCCCTGCTTTAAGTCCTTCTTTCCCCAAAATCCCAGACTCTCCTTTGGCCAGACGCTCCCTCTCCTTCTCTTCCAAACTTCCATAATAGATGTGTGGTTTCTTCACAACCGGAGCAACTAAGTCATCGGGTGTTTTAGTTTTGGTTGCCTGCCAAATCAAAAATCTGGATTAAATTGAGGTTTAATCTTGGCAATTTACCGGATTTCCCGAGGATGAAGCTCGCCCTGAGTTTCACAGTCCTATTTCCTTCATAATTGAAAGGACAAATTGGACACTACTTAAGATGTTCTTCATCGATTTGAGGTGAAGGGGAGGGTGTTTCAGTCCCTCACTTTAGCTGACGGGATTGATAAAACTAGTGAGGTTCTCTCGAGTATTTTCATATGAAAGGTTTGCTCTGGAATCTGTTTACTTTATTCTGCTGGAAACGTGGAATCTCGTGTTTTACGATGTATCCAAGATTACTGCTCATCACTGGGGAAATACTAAGGATAGATGAAATAACCAACGCGGTGCTAAAGGATAACAAGTTACAACATTACGAGTGTATACATTTCAAACGTTTCTAGACGTGAGGTAGAAGTTAGTAGGTCTCATTAAAATTTTGAGATCTGCCAAACGCATAAACCTTGGCCAAGACACTTCCCTATTTCAGAGCACCGTTACTGGATGAGTCGGAAGAGATGTTTGCCCTTTGGGGCTGTAGTGGGAGAGGTGCAAATAAGCTACAGTCCACGAAAGCGCTTAGGGGTCAGGAAAACGGTGGTCCGCTGTGTAGAACACCACTGAGTCCCGCAGCCTTCCTCCTCAGCCCTCCACCGCCTTCTCTCGCTCCCTAACGGCCCCTTCCCGCAGAGATCCTCTTCCCCCTTCGCGCTCCCTGCCAGAGTGAGTTGCGATCCCGGGCTCTGTACCGTGGAGGAGGTTCGCGAGGAAGCCATGCTGGGCTCTGGAGCCGCGAGGCCCCAGCGAAATCCAAGCTCTCCGTTTCAGACCTTCCACCGCGCGCCCAGCAGAGCGGAAGTGCGTCACTGACCGGAAGTGTGTCGCAAACAGGACATGGGCCAAGAGCCGTCGCTGCGCCCGGAGCGGCGCGGAGCATGATGGAAGTCGTAGTAGGAAATGGCGTCGTGGCATTGAGGGGCATCCCTCCTAGAACCTCCAAGAAAAGCTCGCGGAAGACGAGGTTCTGCTGAGAGAGAGGCTCCAAGCCGTCTGGGAAGTGTAGTCCAGTTGGCGTAGCAGTAGTTTCGTGGAGGGGAGCCGAGGTTCCGGGAAGGGGCTGAGCCGACTTGAAAAGAGGTAGGTAAGTCGACTCGCGCGGCTCGGGGCTGAACTCTGGAGCGAGTCGAGGGCTTCCGGGGCCCGCTGTGCCTCCCCGGGCCTACGGGGGCGTTTACGTCTTCTGGGAGCCGAGGACCGTGTTACCATAGAAACCCTGGGATCCGAGGTACAGGCCTGGAGCTAGGGGACGAGGACTGTTCTCTTCCATGGTCCGGAAGTCTTCCCAGGGGCCACCTATGAGCTTGATGGCTCGGCGGTGGATTTGGGCTGCAGCGAGAGATTAAGCTAGAAGAGCCCGCTGGTGCCAAAGTCAAATAAAGACCCGGCGGAGGAGCTTCGGCCTGATTTTGTTCATTTGTCTTCAGCCTGGTCTTTGTATCAGATTGAGAGTAAGATGATGGTTAGGAGGGTGTCAGGGAACTGTACGTCTCTCTGCCCTGCTGGATGCTGGGGTATTAGAGACGAACAGCATAAGGTTTTTATCCCCACGTGGACGGTGGGAGATCCTCAAAATATTGACGTTTCCGTAGCTGGCCAGATCCTCATCCAACCCCCTAGAAAAATTACAGCCATAATAGGTGTTATTTATTGAACATTTATTAAATGCCAAGTAATGTTCCAAGAGCTTACTCTGCATTACGTTATTCACTTCCTACAACAGCAAAGTAGGATACAGATGAGGAAACTAAGGCCTAGTTAGAAATGAAACTAATTGTTCAAGATCAGTGGCGCAGTGGGATTAGAACCTGTGCCCTTTAACCTCTACAGCCAGCACTTTTAACTGCTACTCTATACTGCTCCGTAGTGGCCAGTTTTTCGCAGTTTGCAGAAAAGGTAAAATGTATAGTAGACCTTTTTTTTCCTTTTAGGTATCCCTATCCCTCTCTTTCCCTCTTTGGAACTTTGGCTTTCTCTACCATTTGTCTGCATTGGAATCTGGTAGAAGATAATGCCTGATTTAGTACAAAGCAATTTGAAATGTAATGTGCCAGTGTTTTGTGTTGATAATATCGCCTGTAATATCCTAAGCTTCATGGGAGAAGGAAATATTTCTTCCTTTGTATACTTCACAGTCCCTAGTTTCATCCTAGATACATGTAATAATTTGTATCTCTATATACTTTCAAGGAGTTTTCACTTCCATCATTCTCACTTAATCCTTATCATGTTGACCTGTATAATTTTTATAGGAGGCTAAAATTATTAACCAAACTGAACAGCTTGCTTCGATGACTTCTTTATGTGTGAAATAGGAATCATTTTGTCAACTTCACAGGTTTTTGTGTTAAGAATGTAAAGAATGGGAATGGAAAAAGAGCACAGTGCTCAAGAATGATCTCACCTTTTATTCAACAAACATTTACTGACTGTTTTTATAGATACACTCTAGGGGATGCTGTGGAGAATATACAAATGATGCCATCAACAGATATTAAACTCAATTGGGGGAGTTGTGTTTTCTCAAAAACAAAACAAAACAAAACAAAATGGTTTTTGTTAACACAGTATTACCTCGGGATTTCAGGCTGTGGAATGCTCTTTTGAACCTCTTTTCTTCTTCTTTTTTTTTTTTTTCTGAGTTGGGGTCTTATGGTGAGATCATGGCTCACTGTGGCCACCTCAAACTCCTGGGCTCAAGTGATCCTTCCATCTCAGCCTCCTGAGTAGCTAGGACTACAGGTACACACTACCAGCCTAGCTAATTTTTTTACTTTTTTGTAGAGACAGGGTCTTGCTATGTTGCCAAAGCTGGTCTTGAGCCTCCTTGTGCACTCTTCTCTCTGCCTGCCCTTCAGAAGTCAACTAAGATATCATTTTCTCCAGGAAGGCTTGCCTGACATCCTTGTCCACCCCACACTCAGCCCAGACTGGATTAGGTGCCTGTGTGATGCCAGTGCCAGTATCCTCATTAGGGTTCTCGTTATATGATATCATAGTTTTCTTTATTTTCCCCACAGATTATGACTGTACCTTTTAATTCTGTAGCTGGAGCACAAGAAGTGTTTGTTTAATGAATGACGTACACACATTTAGGATCTGTTTGGACGCTGAGGATAATCCTGTGAATTGGTGAGTTGGAGTCTTCATGAGATTTAGCAAACTGATTTTAGCATTCAGGAGTGATCACAAATCTCTGACAGTTCTCACGTAGAGTAGATTAAATTCACTGGTTTGTCCACTTTCTCCTCTAACTATACTGAGATGTGATAGTTTATTCTTTTAGCTAGAGTATTTCTTTGAATGTGACTAGAACATGAGATTAAAGTGATAGTTTGCTATTTTAAATTCTTACTGAAAGAGTTTTTGATTTTACAGAGCTGTAGATCTCCATAATGTAATAAAAATGTAATAATCATATACCTAAAGACTTTAGAAGTTGGCTGGGTATAGTAGCTCTTGCCTATAATGCCAGTACTTTGGGAAAATGAGGAGGGAGGAACACTTGAGCCCAAGAGTTTGAGACCAGCCTGGGCATCAGAGAGAGATCCCATTTCTACAAAAAACACAAAAATTAGCCAGATATGGTGGTGTACACCTGTAGTCCCAGCTACTCTAGAGGCTGAGGCAGTAAGATTGCTTGAGCCCAGGAAGTTGAGGCTGTAGTGAGCTAAGGTCATGCTACTGTGCTCCAGCCTGGGCAAAGAGCAAGATCCCATCTCTTAAAAAGACTTTAGAAGTCTGTGTGAATTCAAATAAAGTTTTAATACTTCCATTCACTTTAGTACACAGGCTTGCAAACTGATTTTATGTTTTGTATCTGAGACTTTATTACCTTCAGTTTTTCCTCCTCTCTTTCATTTTTATCAGCTAATAGTTCACTGGGTTTGGCCCTTAGTGTTGACTTCAGTATGCTGAGACGAAAACCAACACGCCTAGAGCTAAAGCTTGATGACATTGAAGAGTTTGAGAGCATTCGAAAGGACCTGGAGGTATGAATACAACTTTGTGTTTTTTTGAGATGGAGTCTCGCTGTGTCACACAGGCTGGAGTATAGTGGCATGATCCTTGGCTCACTGCAACCTCTGCCTCAGCCTCCCAAGTAGCTGGGACTATAGGTACATGCCAGCATGCCCGGGTCATTTTTGTGTTTTTAGTAGAGACGGGATTTTGCCATGTTGGGGCCAGGCTGGTCTCCAACTCCTGACCTCAAGTGATCCATCCGCCTCAGCCTCCCAAAGTGCTGGGATTACACATGTGACCCACTGCACCCAGCCAGTGATTGATTGCAGAAATCATGTCTGTTTGCATCATCATTTCCTACCATCTAGCTCATGGTAGGAGCCCCATATGTATTTTTAAGTGTGGCCTTGCTACATGGTATTAGATGTCCATTAATAAGACTTAAATTCTTCAGTGGTCTACAGAATAAATTCCAAATTCCCTAGCATGGCATATGAGGTCCTTTGTGAGCTGGTCCTTGCTTATCTCTCCACTTTCACTGCTGGGTTATCTTTAATCTCAATGCCTATACACAAGTGTTCCCTTTGCCAGAAAAGTCTTTTATTTTTCTTTGCCAGGCTAACTCTTACTTCTTCCAGCCCCCAGCTGGGTTAGGCTCAACCTCATCCTCCTGTGCTAACCTCTCTCATAAGCACTGTTAGTCTCTGTTGTAATTGTCTGTTTGCTTTTGTTTTCCCTCACTGGGCCATAAGCTCCTTGAAGTCAGGGATTAGTATATTTCTGTCTGCATCTGTTCCCTGCAATACCAGGCCCAAAGGAGGGCTCAATACAAGTCTATTTTCATTTGCTGTCCTAGCAGATATCTTGCACTATATGGCAGAGGACAGTACATTTTGCATGTATTTACCAACAGCTTTATTATGGATTGTATATGCTTCATATTAAGACTAATAACTTAGATTTCTTCCCCCTGCTTCATCCCAAGAGACTTTAGTGTTCTCGAAGCATCATAATTTCTGCTTTTAAAAAACTCATATATTATTAAGGATGAGCTTTAAAGTATGGCTTAAACTTCAGTTGTTACAAATCTCATAAAATGCTAGCATGCCGAACTTTGACTCTACAGAGTCAGCTCACTATTGAGTTAGTCTTTTCACCAAAGGCAGTTATCTAGTGGGTTTTGCCCTGTTTTAGAGTAACTTAGGAAGCAGGGACAGTCATGCCCTAAAGTGAAACCAGTAGAAAACTGGCCTGTTTCATTTATTACCAACATGAGTTTGATTATACTACTGTGACTCTAGCTTCTGAAACAGCAGTTGCTCAAAGTGGGAACCCTTTTAAGTGATTTCATTCCACTTGGATATTCTCAGAATGATAGAGTTGTTTGCCTTTTAGAACTTGTTTTCACAAAGATATTTAGGTAGAACTTTCTAACATCACTTACTAGTAATCAGGAAGGTCATTTGCCACATAAAAGGCAATACCTTATTTTATTCACTGTAATACTTTGTGAGTGTTGGCATTTATTTTATTTTTTATTTTTATTTTTGAGACAGGGTCTTGCTCTGTCGCCCTGCTGGTGTACAGTGGCATGATCACCACTCACTGCAGCCTCTACCTGCCAGGCTCCAGTGATCCTACCACGTCCGGCCCCCTGAATAACTGGGAATACAGGCATGTGCCACTATGCCTGGCTAATTTTTAAATTTTTTGTGGGCCGGGTGTGTAATCCCAGCCTGTAATCCCAGCACTTTGGGAGGCCGAGGCAGGCGGATCACGAGGTCAAGAGACCATCCTAGCTAACATGTTGAAACCCCATCTCTACTAAAAATACAAACATTAGCTGGGTGTGGTGGCATGCACCTGTAGTCCCAACTACTTGGGAAGCCGAGGGCAGGAGAATCGCTTGAACCTGGGAGGTGGAGGTTGCAGTGAGCCGAGATGGCGCCACTGCACTCCAGCCTGGTGACAGACCGAGACTTGGTCTGAAGAAAAAAAAAAAAATTTGTGGGGACAGATGGAGTCTCACTATGTTGCCCAGGCTAGTGTCAAACTCCTGGGCTCAAGCAGTCCTCCCAAAGCAGTGGGATTTACAGGCATGAGCCACTGCGGTCAGCCCGATGCTTGGCATTTAAATGCCCACAGTCCAGCAGCAAGTGGTGAAGAATGGTGGTAATTCCAGTGATTTGAGTAGCTGAGCCATTCTATTATTATTAAGGAATTTTGGATAAAACATCATTTCACTCTCTTAGAGAAAGTTATCATCTGTTGTCCTTACAGTCAGGTAGTGGCAGTTACGGGATAAGTGTTTCTTTTTGAAAATGATCAAACTGAGACATATTTTGTGGATTCTGCAGTCACATGTGACTTAAGAACCAAACCTTTTATCTGAAAACAAAATGAAGCCACAAAACCCAGACCTTTTGATAAGATAGCATAAAACCTTCTCATGTTACTTTTAATCTCATGGGATCAGTTAGGCTATAGATTTTTGGTGGTTATTTCTTTACCAGTCAATTTATTTTTCTGTCTATTCTCTAGAATAATAAATTTGTTGAAATACCCTTTGCTCCCCCTTGTCTGCTCTTACATCTTTCCAGTTGTAGCTTCCTGTTGTACCACCACACCCCAACTCCTTACCTCGTCTCTTTGGCAGTGTTGACTTCCCTCTGTCATAGGTCATAGCCCGGATCACCCTATAATCGTCTCTTTGCCTGTTTACCTATTAGACTGTGACATCCTGGAGGGCAGGGGTTACATCTTTTTTTTTTTGAGACGGAGTCTCACTCTGTCACCAGGCTGGAGTGCATCTCGGCTCACTGCAACCTCCGACTTCCTGGTTCGAGTGGTTCTCCTGCCTCAGCCTCCTGAGTAGGTGGGATTACAGGCATGTGCCACCATGCCCAGCTAAGTTTTGTATTTTTAGTAGAGATGGAGTTTCACTGTCTTGGCCAGGATGGTCTTGATCTCTTGACCTCGTGATCCGCCCGCCTCGGCCTCCCAAAGGGCTGGGATCACAGGTGTGACTCACTGTGCCCGGCCACATTGTTTATTTTTAGTAGAGATGGGGTTTCGCCATGTTTGCCAGGCTGGTCTCGAATTCCTGACCTCAAGCGATCAGAGGTTACAACTTTTAACACCGTATCCTCATTGTGCCCCTAAGTATTCCAAACCTAGGATTTCAGTTTATTGTTCTTTACACCCTAACTCTATCCTTTACCCCATGCCTAGTACATGGTAGGTACTCTAAATAAACGTTTGCTAATTGAAAGAATGTTGCCTTAATCCTAAAACGTTTATACTTTCAGACCCGTAAGAAACAGAAGGAAGATGTGGAAGTTGTAGGAGGCAGTGATGGAGAAGGAGCCATTGGGCTCAGCAGTGATCCCAAGAGCCGGGAACAAATGATCAATGATCGGATTGGTTATAAACCCCAACCCAAGCCCAATAATCGTTCATCTCAATTTGGAAGTCTTGAATTTTAGAGATGGATTATCTTGCATGCCAGAGCGCTGGAATGGAATAAAATGATGGCAGAAGTACAAACCAGATTTAGAGAATTGAGTGCTTGCAGTCAAGCAGAATGTACCTCCTGCAGAGACAAATCCTTCTGCATGAGATTACTGATGCTTCACTTGCACGCTAAGCCGGAATCCAAACTGTGGTTTGTCTCTGGAAAATCTGACTCTATAAAACTGATCTGAGTTTTTGTTTTTAAAAATAAATATATTTTTGGAAAAATGTGAGGCATCCTTAATGAAGTATAACAGCACTGTTAACCCTCAGGCTTTAAAAGATAATTGCTACAAGATTAACATCATTCTTTCCATCTTTATTAAAAGACCCTAAGCACAGGACACTCTAGTTGATCCCTGCCACTTTCATTTAACCCATCTATTCAACAAGTATTTATTGAGTGCCTACCATGTGCCACTCAACAAAGATCCCTGCCCTTGTAGAAATTAAAATCTAGTGATATTGTGTAAATCTGAAGAAATTGTAAGTACCAGATCTCTTTACAGAATGGCTTTGTAACTAGTTTGGGTACAATGTTCGGAAGACAGACAATGGAGGGAAATAAGAGGAATGCTTCTAAACAGTTTTGCCATTATTCCAACTTTCCTTCCTTTCTCAACTTGCCTAAGCATTTTTCCCAGAAAGAACCAGCGAGGCAGCTCAGAGGATAATTTTGAATGTTGCCCTAATGTTTTGGAGTTAAATTTTTTTTTTTTAATTTTTATTGTTTTACGTAGAGGCAGGGATCTATGTTGCCCAAGGTGGGCTTGAGCTGCTGGCATTCAACAGTCCTCCCAAAGTGCTGGGATTACTATGCTTGGCCTGTTTTTACTAATTCAACCCAGGGAATCGCCAGCTGTGATCATAAGAGCCTCTTGAATCATCAGTTCTACAGAGACTCTTAGCAGGATGTTAGCCTTTTTGGGGTAGTTTGAGTAATACGAGTGGGAGAGGGCCTGGTGTGGTGGCTCATGCCTGTAATCTCAGCACTTTGGGAGGCCGAGGTGGGTGGATCATCTGAGGTCTGGAGTTTGAGACCAGTGTGACCAACATGGCGAAACCCCGTCTCTACTAAAAATACAAAATTAGCCAGGCGTGGTGGTGTATGCCTGCAATCCCAGCTACTTGGGAGGCTGAGGTGGGAGAATTGCTTGAACCCGGGAGGCAGAGGTTGCAGTGATTGCAACCTCTGAGATTGCACCATTGCACTCCAGTCTGGGCAACGAGCAAAACTCCGTCATAAAAACAAAAATGAAAAAAACAAAAGAACAACAACAAAAAAAACTAACCTACTAACCTTATCAAGAAAAGTGTACTTTTCATTTTCCTGAAAGCTAGATTAACAATAATCATAGATAAAAAAAATACACTAAGGCTTGAATGCGTATTTTGTGCTGGGTGCCTGATTCAAACAGGTGTTATGGTCAGGCATAGTGGCTCACACCTTTCCCAATCCCAGCACTTTGGGAGGCCGAGGCGGGCGGATCACTTGAGATCAGGAGTTCAAGACCAGCCTGGCCAACATGGTGAAAACTCGTCTCTACTAAAAATACAAAAATTAGCCAGACATGATGGTGTGTGCCTGTAGCCCCAGCTACTTGGAAGGCTGAGCAGGAGAATCACTTGAACCCGGGAGATGGAGGTGGCAGTGAGGCGAGACTGCACCATTGCACTCCAGCCTAGGTGACGAAGCGAGACTCCATCTCTAAGAAAACTAAGGCTTAGGGATCATTAGACTAACTTCCTAAGGTCATATTGCTAGTAAGTGGTGGAGCCAGAATCCAAACCCATTGACTCCTCTAAGTCCACGTTCATGATACTACACTAAGAGACTAGGAATGGTGCTGACGGTAAGATACCCACTGGCAGCCAGTGGGAAGAGCAAGTAACGTCAGCATTTTGGCATTACTGAAGGGACTGGCAGGGTCACTGTGCATCTCAAGGTTTGGCGGTAAACTTCCTACAGGCCCAGCTCAGAGCCTCTTGCCTGACAGCAGAAACACGGAAGGGATTATGATGTGACAAAAGTTGGCTTTTAAATTCAGGAATCCTCAGTATATTGAAATACTTCTGGCTTTATGAAGACCCTGTCTCCTGTGCAGAAGGTCACACGGATCTTCTGGCATGTACCAGGCATGTCATTTTAAGTAGAGTAGGAGGAAGTGAGATGAAAACCTGAAAGGATCATACCACCTAAAATACTGACATCTTAAAAACTGATGTTAATGGCCAGAATCTATGCAGACTATGAAGAGACTAGCTTATTGCGTTATCACTCTGGGCAGAAAAACTTGCATAGAATCACAAAATCAAAATATTTATTTTGTTCTTTTTCATATGACACTGTTAAAACATTCCTACTACAGCAATACTGTTCTCCAGGAGCTTACAATCTAAAACAGTCAACATTAATTGTAGACCCAGTAATTAAGGCATTATATCAAATGCAGACTTTGTATCTTTTTTTTTTTTGAGACAGAGTTTTGCTCTTGTTGCCCAGGTTGGAGTGCAATGGTGCCATCTTGGCTCACTGCAACCTCTCCCTCCCGGGTTCAAGTGATTCTCCTGCCTCAGCCTCCGGAGTAGCTGGGATTACAGGCATGAGCCACCACACCCGGCTAATTTTTGTATTTTTAGTAGAGATGGGGTTTCACCACGTCGGCCAGGCTGGTCTCAAACTCCTGACCTTAGGTGATCCGCGCCCCCCTCGGCCTCCCAAAGTGTGTGAGCCACTGTGCCCGGCCGAGTTTGTATCTTTTGATGTATCTTTTGAAGGAGCAGCTGGAGAGGGCAGGATCAAAATTAAATGATATGAAAGTGTACTCCCCTCCTCGTGCTCCTTATAAGGAACCCCTTCTGACTAGAACCTAAGACCAGTACCCACAGCCTGAAAGGGAATTTCAGACAACCCTACCATAGAAGTAGTGAAGAAACCTTAATTTCTAATTTCCTAGTGGATACAGTGAGGATTCCATTTGTGGGCAATGGGGATGCTGGGAGTTCCTCCATCACAGACTAGAGACAGCACCTAAGATTCTGTAACTCTGGGAAGGGTACCATCCTTATAGAAATTCCAGTGGGGCAACTGCCTCTTGAAGCATGGTTAAAGTCTCTAACAGGTTTATAAATGCCAATTTCTGGTTGATATTTATATCCATAGCATAGCACTGTCTACTGCATCAGGAGGGCTATGGAGATGTAATACACTAGACATGAGATTAAAAAAAAAAATTAAAGAAAAGGGAAAGGACAGTAGAGTAAGGGGGCCGAAAAAATGGTGATGCAGTCTTCTAATAGATGTGAATGGGGAAGAAAGAAAAGAGAAGTTTGGATTCAAAATGAACAAAGAAGCATTAAATTCCAAATGAACAGGTATACAGAAATGAAAAGTTAATGAGATCATTGTATTATCACAATCCAAGAGCTCAAGATGGAATTTAAGCTTTTTCTCCTTCACTAGCTTCATCCTTTGGCACCTAGTCTAAGAATCTCTGAAATTCAGGTTTTAATACCTGTCTCTCCTGAATACCTGAAGACCTAATCTAAACTGATATTTCTGTGAATTTCAGTCATAGCATTTTGTCTTAACTGGCCTTGAATTTTCTTTCTTTTTTTTTTTTTTTTTCTGAGACAGGATCTTGCTTTGTCACCCGGGCTGAGTACAGTGGCACAATCATGGCTCACTGCAGCCTCGACCTTCAGGGCAAAAGCAATCCTCCTGCCTCAGTCTCCCAAGTAGCCAGGACTACAGGTGTGCACTACCATGCCTGGCTAATTTTTCATTTTTTATAGAGATAGGATCTCACTATGTTGTCCAGGCCTGTCTCGAACTTCGGGGGACAAGGCATCCTCCCACCTTGGCCTCCCAAAGTGTTGGGATTACAGGCATGAACCATTGGGTCTAGCTGGCCTTACTGATAAGGTTCTGTTGCTGGGAGGGTATTCTATAGCAGTTCATGCTGAGATTTCTAGAGAGCACCAGTGTCACTACTAACTATTGATTCCTATTTATTTATCATGGTTTTAAGATTCCTTGGCTTGAGACAACAGGCTGTATTACACCTTTTTGTTGGACTTTGTCAGTACCTGTCATTCACCCTGCTCATGTTAAGTATCATCATTACAAGGTGATGGAATGAGAGAAAAGCGCAAAGCTCTAAATGTTGGTTCTTGGATTTTAACCTCAATCCAGTAGGCTTATAACCCTCTCTTGGTTCAAAGCCATACAAGTACACATTCCTTGCTCTCCAATATTTAACTGGCACCCATGGAGAAAGTACAAACTACAAAACCACGACACAGGCCAACAGGGTAAGTTTCCTCTGCCCTGAGGCACAACTGGATCTAGCACCAAGAAGGGCAGGATTTAACAGACCAGCACAAGACAAATCAATTTAAAGAGGTAGTTTGAACCGGGACTAAGACTGCAGTGTAGACTACAACTGAACAGAATAAAAATCCAATGTGGTTCTTCACTGAGAACAGGGGTTTTGGCCACTTGTAATGTAATTAAACCCCCACGAATAACAAAGATGGTTATATGGAGGATGAGGATCTGCTTGGTATGAGCACAGTTGTTGGAGCCTGAGGAAAATCTGGCCATCAGCAAACCACACCCTGAGTCTTTCCAAAGAGAAAGCTGGGCTTTTGCCCTTTTGGCCCATGACTGGTAGATTTACACTGCAGATCAAAGGTCTCTCTCAACAATCAAATTACTTCCAAGAAACCACAGACCTTTAAAAATAAGGACTAGTGACTTCATACAGGCTAGTAAAAATACTTTGGCTACAGCCCTTCACACATGTATGCTTGGGTATACACACACACAGGTGGAGCTCAATAAATGTGGAATGATTAGGTATTGATCAGCAGTATTTACTACATGAGTTAAGTCCAGACACACCATCTACCAATCAGCAATTCAAATTTCCATGCCCAGTATCAGGCAGCCAGCCCACCAGGCAATATTTCCTTAGCTTAAAGCAGAGATTCTCAAAGTGTGGTCCCTTGTAACATGAGCAGGAACTCAGAAGTGCCACTCTGGGGGCTTTGGGGTTGAGGCCCAGCAGTCAGTGTTTTAACAAGCCCTACAGGTGATTTTGATGCACACTAAAGCTTGAAAATCACTGTTTTAGAGGCAGACATGCGAAAACGGTAATGGAAAAAAATAATTCGAACTCGTTTGCTTCACTTCAGCTGGGACAAACCAAGGTATCAAGCCAAAGTAAACTGCGAATGGTTTTATTTAAAAATACCTATTTCTATTTTCTAAAACTGATTGTCATTTTTTGATTGGCAAGTTCATGCTAATCAAAGTGTTAAGTGGGAATGCAGGTTGATGAGTCAGCCATCCAAGAATACACACTCTGCAAGCTCTAAGCCTGTATTTAGTCTGAAACCACCCCTCTGCACACTACTAAAATTTTGGTATAATGCATCACATCTGGACAAAGGCACAATGTATTTCCCACTCATTGAATCCAAAAACTGGACCTTGTTTTCTTTTTCTTTGAGATGGAGTTTCACTCTTGTTGCCCAGGCTGGAATGCAATGGCGCCATCTTGGCTCACTGCAACCTCCACCTCCTAAGTTCAAGTGATTCTCCTGCCTCAGCCTTCTGAGTAGCTGGGATTACAGGCGCCCGCCACCATGCCCAGCTCATTTTTGTATTTTTAGTAGAGACGGGGTTTCACCATGTTGACCAGGCTAGTCACGAACTCCTGTCCTCAGGTGATCCAGCCTGCCTTGGCCCCCTAACGTGCTGGGATTACAGGCGTGGGCCACTGTGTCCGGCCCTGGACCTTATTTTCTAATGTTAAGTTTGAGTTCTGGGTTTAGTTGGGCAAGAATTTCCCTCAGCTGCCATCAATCCTGGCTGAAGTTAACCCCTTTCCATCGCTGACCCAGGGAAAAAAACTACCAAATTTACTTACTATCTGTTAAAAATTCAAAAAGGAAGCAGATGATCAAGTCATTGAACAAAAAGCTACATGGATTAGACAAGAACATATAACATGGCTCTAAGATGATGGAGAAGGAAAAGACATTTCATGGGTGGCTTCTCCTTAAAAGAAATGGGAAACTCAGCTTATTAGAAAAAACAATTTGGGAGGTTACTACTTTAGCTCAGAGACTGTAAACTAAACCTCTGTTGAGCAGGAGGTGTGTGTGTGTGTCTGTGTCTGTGTGTGTGTGTGTGTGTGTGTACGTGCACAAAGAGGAGCAAGAAGGGATGATTGGAGCAGGAAATCACGTCTTCAAGTCTTGAACAGCTTCCCACTGCAATCGATAAGGCCACGCCAGAGTTTGACATCAATGGCAATGCTCTGTGATGTCCACTACCACTGCCTTCTTCCAGCTGAAGAGGAAGTATCCTGTACCGGCCCCTGCTGCTACTGCAATGCAGAGGTACCCGTTGTAGGTCATGAAGATAAGCATGAGGAAGTAGCTTATGACCACCTGGATGATGTGCAGCACTGTTTGCAGGAGGTGAGGAAAGCTCAGCATCTGCTGCCTGGAGAGTAAACAGGGACACAACAATCAGGGACTCCTAGGAGTTCTGCAGATCAGGAGAAAGAGGGAAGAGCTCTTGCCATGAGCTCAGCTGGAACTGGACAGCCACTCTGGCAACTCATGGGTACTTGAATGTTCTTTGATTGGTCCATGGAAATGAAACAGCACAGGGCTGTCAGGCTTATAAACATTGGTCAGATATGGCCGTGAGGAGGAACCCTTTTCCGGAGAAGGAGAAAAGGACGAGCAGTAATCTAGACTTATCTCCACCTTAGATCCTGAAAGGGAAGCGTAAACCCTCTCCCGCTCATCTGCCCGAATGTTTTTAGGTTTCCCACCTTTGTAAAGTTTACATTCTACAAACACGGAAACAGAGGCTGGGGGTGGTGGCTAATGCCTTTAATCCCAGCACTTTGGGAGGCTGAGGTGGGCTGATTGCTTGAGCTCAGGAGTTTCAGACCAGCCTGGGCAACATGGCAAAACCTTGTCTCTACAAAAAATAAAAAAAATTAGCTGGGTGTTGTGGCTCATGCCTGTAGTTCCAGCTACTTGGGAGGCTGAGGTGGGAGGACCACTTGAGTCTGGAAGGCAGAGGTTGCAGTGAGTGAAGATCGTGCCACTGCACTTCAGCCTGGGCAATAGAGGGAGACCCTGTCTCCAGAAAAAAAAAAAAAAAAAAAATAGAATTGAGGGTTGGGTAGTATAGAAGAAATTACTTAATTAGGGATAAGGAGCCCTGGTTATTCATCCCCTGTGCCACCTTAGGTAGGTCACAATCCTTCTGGGCCTCAGTAAGCTCATCAGTACAATGGAAATAAATAACACTGCTTGTTTGAAAGCAGGATGTCGGTCTATAGGATTTCTTAAGGTCCAATTTGGTTTTAAGACTTACATTTTTATTAAAACAATCTCAAAAAACATTTGCCAATCCACGGGAAAAACCAATAATCACCCAAATACTTTCTTCGACAGAACACAGAAATTAATACAGTCTTATATTGTAAACAAAAAGAGGACAGAGCTGACTAGGTGTAATTTTATAGAATCAACTGCAATCTGCCATTCTTTTATATCTTGACCTGAATTTCTTAACTTGTTCATTATTATTTTGGTAAATATTTTAAAATATGGATTCTTCACTTCCCTTCTTCTGAAGTGGCCAATACCTACAACTCAGAACAAACATTCATATTTGCAGAAGACTTCCTCTCATTCCTCCTTTGGCCTGCTCATGACCTACAACCCAAACCTCTAAGGACAGTTTTGATCAAGGTCATACAGAACTCCTAACTCAAGAAGAGGGCTGCTGCTGATCACATAGCTGCACTTTGCTGCTTAACTGATCAAGCTCTTTAGGACTTCATCTGGATCTGTTCAGTTCTTACCCAACAGTTTTGTGTGTCTCCATAAGGATGGTTCCATTTGGTCCTGGGACAGGCATGGAATTGTAGCGAATGCTGACTTGTGACTTACGCAGCAGGCTCTCTCGGGCTATCTTGAGTCCTTCATAGAACATTGCTAGTAAAAACACTGCCACAAAAGCTCCAGCCATTTCTAAGTATGGAAGGAAAATATGGTGGTACTGTCAAACATGTGCAAAATCATTAGCCAATGTGCTGTCCAGCTAGAAAGACACACAGAAAAAATGCTACTCTCAGTTTTTGAAGACATTATATTATTCCCTCTTCTCTTGCCCAGATAGGAGAACAGCTAAGATGGTGTAACTGAAAACTACTGCCTCTGCCAAGAACATGTTTACTTTTTGATTAAGATAAGAAAAAAAATCAGAACAACAATAACCTTTTGGTCAGACTGCTTGATGTCATTAAATTAGGTTTGTTACACTGAAACACACAATGTAGAATATTCCTGAATAGGCATTTCAATTCTAAGTCTTTCACACTGGGAAGTGTTGGTAATGACATAAATGTATTCAAACTGCTAATTTAACACGTTACCTGAACGAAATGCTCTCCTTCTTCCCAAAACAAATTGATTTTATGGCTCCAAAGAGACATCTGGTACCTAAGGCAGTCCAACTGACTACTGAGTTTGCACAAGTTAAATTTAAAGTATACCATACAACATAATAGACACAAAGAGATGGGTAATCATCTACCTCAAAACTAGGAGTGACTAAGATGGGCCATGCCAAGAATCAGGAAGGATGTGGGCCATAGTTTGGTAGACTAAAAGAACACTGGTCTAGGTAGCTCTGGAAGGTCTGGGTCCTTGTCCTAGCTCTGACATATTAACTCTATGATTGAGGGCAAGTCATTTCACTCTTTGTGGCACTTAATTTATCGTAAAATTGAAGTATTATATTAGAGCAATAGTTTTAAACTTAGAGTTATTTTGTGGTATTTAACTTGACTTAGTCTTATGTCCAGGACTAATAACTTATTAAATAAGTAAACACTCTGAGGCCAGGCATGGTGGTTCATGCCTGTAATCCCAGCACTTTGGGAGGCCGAGGTGGGTGGATCACCTGAGGTCAGGAGTTTGAGACCAGCCTGGCAAACACGGCAAAACCCCGTTTCTACTAAAAATACAAAAATTAGCTGGGCATGGTAGTGGGTGCCTATAACTCTAGCTACTTGGGAGGCTAAGGCAGGAGAATTGCTTGAACTTGGGAGCGGAGATTGCAGTGAGCCAAGATAGCTGCCATTGCACTCCAACCTGGGTGACAAGAATGAAACTCCATCTCAAAAAAAAAAAAAAAAAAAAAAAAAAAGTAAACACTCTGGAAAAGAATGAAAGAAAATGGATTGCAAAAGACTTCTATCTGGTATCTAAATTATTTTTTAGAGCTCCAAAACATACAGGTTAGTTAACAGAGGTTTACCAGAGGACCAAAAAAGTACTGTGTTTCCTACCTTCTAGGTAGGAAATAGGAACCAAGATGGTTATGCATCATTACCATGTTGACTCAGTAGTTAGGACAGAAACAGGTGCTGGACTTCCAAATTATTTGTCACTGTCTCTCATGTGACTATCACCTTCCAGCACTACCTGATGGCTTACTCACCTCCAGCTGTATTGATCACCAAACCGGAAAACAGTAGTTCCACATTCTTAAAGCCAAAGTAGAAGGTCATAGGCTGCCAGAAAACCAAAACAAGTCAGTTAGAGATGAATGAAAATTCTAAATGAGAATTTGGGGCAAAGAAGCTTAGAACATTTAAAAGTAGAAGATCTGGATAGTAAGAAGAGACACTCACGTGAGTGGGAAGCCCTCATTTTAGTGTTACTACCACAGGCACCGAGCATGAGTACTCTACTGGGCCCCCACCATCAACATTTATCTTTCTTTCTTTCTTTTTTTTTTTTTTGAGACAGATTCTCTCTCTGTCACCCAGGCTGGAATGCAGTTGTGAGATCTCAGCTCACTAAAACCTCCACCTCCCAGGTTCAAGCAATTCTCCTGCCTCAGCCTCCCAAGTAGCTGGGACTACAGGCACATGCCACCATGCCTGGCTAATTTTTTGTATTTTTAGTAGAGACAGGGTTTCACCGTGTTAGCCAGGATGGTCTCGATCTCCTGACCTCGTGATCCACCTGCCTCCACCTCCCAAAGTGTTGGGATTACAGGCATGAGCCACTGCGCCTGGCCAACTTTTGTCTTTCTCTCTTTTCCACACAAGGCATAAAGACCAGAACTTAATTCAGAAAAGAGTCGATTTTAGACGGGACTACCAAAGAAAGAAGCCTAAAATCTTGGTTCTGGTGTGACTCTGTAAGTAGCCTGCCATGTAATCTTGGGCAAATTACTTGCTTGGGTCTGCTTTAGTTATCCTCACTGGTAAACTGACCTTTAAAGATAATAAGCTTCCAACACTAAAATTCCATTATTTCTATTACCCAAGTGGGTGGGAAAGGGCCTGCATTGCCCCTCCTATGGCACTCACCATCATCATCATGTGGCTGTCTCCTCCACCATGGGAGTGTGAGGCTGAAGTGGCTGGGTGATGGTGAGAAGGTTGCATGGTACTGTTGGAGTCCATATAGCTCATCCCCATATGGTGGGAATGATCCATTTTTTCCAGGAAAAGTTGAGAGTCAGCAGAAGATTCTTTTAAGAGAAAGAATTATATATAATAATTTAAGGATATAAAAATCTTGTTTCTTTTTTTTTTTAATTTTTAGAGATGGAATCTTGCCATGTTGCCCAGGCTGGAATGCAATGGCTATTCGCAGGCATGATCCCGCTACTGATCAATACAGGAGTTTTGACCTGCTCCATTTCTGACCTAGGCTGGTTCACCAGGCAACCTGGTGGTTCCCTGCTCCTGGGCTTGTTTCTTGGTAAATACTTTGTCTATATGGAATTTGTCTAATAAATGAATGCTCTCCTGGCATCTTTACTCAGAATTATTTTTCATAATCTACAGATGGAGAGAGAAGGAATTCATGCTAATAGAGATCACTTTTGGAGACTGTAGCAGAAAGGGTTTACATGTAGGGCTACAGATGCCTAATCCTTCCTTATTCTGCAGAATTGTTCCTTTTTTTTTTTTTTGAGACAGGGTCTTGCTCTGTCACCCAGGCTGGAGTGCAACTCACTGCAGCCTCAACCTCAGCCTCCTAAGGAGGTAGAATCACAGGCCTTAGCTTAGTCCACCACCACCACCATGCCTAGCTAATTTTTTGTTTTACGGTACAGATGAGGTCTCATGTTGCCCAGGCAGGTCTCAAACTCTTGAGCTCAAGCAATCCTCTTGCCTTGGCCTCCCAAAGTGTTGGGATTACCCATGTAAGCCACTGTGTCCAGCCAGTATAGTTCCTTTAATAGGTATTGCTTAATATATGTTCAAACTTAAATATTAGATAAGGAGAAGAAAAGCAGCTTCTTTGGATTGCAGGAAACAGACAATCTGTAATAAGATACAAATGAACGCCGTTAATGAAATTTAACTGCTTTAAGGCTTTCTAATCATAAATGTCAGCAGATGAAAAGCAAGGACTTCAGATAAGTCACCTAATTGGGATGGCCTGTGCCTAATCTGGATATTTTGATTACATTTTCACATACAGGACAACCAGCCTTCAGCTAATTTAAATTTGAAGAAAGGTCTACTGTGGCCCTAGGCAAGCAATGTGCTCAGACTTTAGATATAATTTCAATCCTACCAGGACATTAGAGTGAAGAACATGAAAAACAAGGTATAAATTGGATACTCTATATTAAATTAAGTCCAGACAACTGCAAATTCAGCCTTGTTTCTTTACTACCACATCACTGTATTGCTGCAAAAGTCATCTAAGACATAAACCAAGGAGCAATAATTCCCTTTTCTTTAAATTTTTTTTTTATTTTTGAGACAGAGTTTTGCATTGTTGCCCAGGCTAGAGAACAGTGGCGTGATCTTGGCTCACTGCAACCTTCACCTCCTGGATTCAAGCGATTCTTGTGCCTCAGCTGCCTGAGTAGTTGGGATTACAGGTGTGTACCACCACACCTGGCTAATTTTTTAATTTTTAGTAGAGATGGGGTTTCACCATGTTGGCCAGGCTGGTCTCGAACTCCTAAGCTCAAGTGATCTGCCCGCCTCGGCCTCCCAAAGTGCTGGGATTATAGGCTTGAGCTACTGTGCCTGGCCCAGAAGCAATAACTCCTATAGCTAGAGCTGGAGTGGGAGAGTGGGAAGCTGGGGTGTGTGGAAGGGAAGGTGTTGATGGATTCTCTTTATGTGTCCCTCAACTCCAGTCTGTGGAAGAAAAAGTGGTTTTAAAAATTCCAAGTAGGTATTCGTGTTCATGAAACCAAGTATGCTTTTCATTATTCATGCACTCAATAAATATTTATCAAGCTCCTATTACATACCAAACTCTAACCTAAGTGCTAATAATTCAACAGTGAATATGACAAACAAGGTTCCTAATAGGGAGAGAAACAATAAACACAATTTCATGTTGTGAAGGAAATAAGCTGAGAAATAAGACACAATTACTAAGAGGTAAAGAAGAAATTGGCTAGGTGCGGTGGCTCATGCCTGTTATCCCAGCACTTTGGAAGGCTGAGGCGGGCAGATCACTTGAGGCCAGGAGTTCGAGACCAGCCTGGCCCAACATGATGAAACCCCATCTCTACTTTAAAAAAAAAAAAAAAGCAACAAAAATATTAGCCAGGTGTGGTGGTGTGCACTTGTAATCCCAGTTACTCGAGTGGCTGAGGCATGAGAATCACTTGAACTTGGGAGGTGGAGGTTTCAGTGAGTCAAGGTTGCACCACTGCACTCCAGCCTAGGTGACAGAAGGAGACTGTCTCAAAAAAAAAAAAAAAAAAGACTGTAGGTAGGAAATTTATATCGATTCAGGGAGCTATCTATTTATCTATTTTCTCCTTGTTAACTCCTACCCCATGGTTCTATGACAGCTGGCTTAAGAAATAGGTTCTTATTTCTAGTGAAGGATAAGGCAAAACATCAGGTAGGCATAATCAAAGATCCCCTTTCATGCCAGACACTAGATTATTTTATAATTATAGAGCTTGACAGTGAAACCCCGTCTCTACTAAAAATACAAAAATTAGCCAGGCATGGTGGCATGCGGCTGTAATCCCAGCTTCTCAGGAGGCTGAGGCAGAGAATTGCTTAAACCCGGGAGGCGGAGGTTGCAGTGAGCAGAGATCATGCCGCTGCACTCCAGCCTGGGCAGCAAAGCAAGACTCCATTAAAAAAAAAAAAAAAAAAAAAAAATTACAGAGCTCAACAATCTGGTATTATTGATACCATTACCATAAAGAGATTAGATTGGAGGTATAAAAACATACATAACAGGGTCTTTGTCTACAACATTTTTAGAGTAAACACGAAAAAATACAATGCACAATAAAATAAAGACCACGCTCAAAGTGTTAATGATGGGACAAATGGCAGGTGGGCAGCTGTTTTCAGATAAAGAGGTAATCACGGTAGGATGGAGAGATCACTGGCATCTGAGTGATCATAAATTATGATATTGAACCAAACAAATGCAGTAAGAATGAAAAGACTTTCGCTAGCCAGGAAGACTATTAACACATCCTTATAAAAAGATAAAGGCAGAAGACACAAATACTGTTCTCTTCCAATAAGAGTCTGAAAAATGATTATAGCATAATAAAACCATAAAGAATTATTTCATTCCATATTATCAATATGAATCGTGGTCAGGAAGAGGCAATGAATATTTGCAAGAGTGCCTTCTTAAGACCAAAGGAAATAAAGAAATGAACATGGAGTCTTTCCTCAAGGAGCTTTAAGGCTAAAAGCTAGAAAGGGAAACTGAACAGTCATAATTTTCATTTTGGGATATAAGATAACATGTAAAGGACTGTTAAAAAAGCAAGACTAGGCCAGGCGCAGTGGCTCACCCCTGTAATCCCAGCACTTTGGGAGGCCGAGGTGAGCGGATCACCTGAGGTCAGGAGTTTAAGACCAGCCTGACTAAAAACCCCGTCTCTACTGAAAATACAAAACTTAGCCAGATCTAGTGGCAGGCACCTGTAATCCCAGCTACTTGGGAGGCTGAGGCAGGAGAATCACTTGAACCCGGGAGGCAGAGGTTGCAGTGAGCCAAGACTGTGCCATTGCACTCCAGCCTGGGCAACAGACTGAGACTCCATCTCAAAAAAAAAAAAAAAAAAAAACAACAAAAAAAGACTATAGTACCACAAACTACCTAAAAGTTGTAACCCTGATGATTTCCTTGATGAACTTTCATAACATTAATTATTACCATGAACTAATTTCGAAGACCCACAGGTTCTTAATTATTCAGGCCCCTCATTATCAATTAAGAGAAATCTACTCAATGATGACACATTATCAAATCTCTTCAGACATATCAGTGACTCAGGACAAGGTATATACAAATTTCCAGAAAACCTTTCAAAGTATGCACCTGTTTTGAAGTGTCATCTGTGCAGGATATATTTCACATCCAAATATACTAGGAGATAGAACAAGAGCAGAATCTACTTGCTCTCACTGTCAGTAGACAATGGATGTAATGTAATGGAATCCTATGCAAGGCTTACCCAATGGTGTATGAATAGGAAGGTACAAAGCTGTTGGAGATTACTATATAAACATACACTGTAGGCTCAAACACAAACCAATCCTGATAAGTCCTTAAGCTCACTAAAAGCTTTATTTTAGGAAAAGATCCCATGGGAATATGCAAAGCTAAATGACATCAAAAAAGGAAAAACTTACAAATTAATTATTAAAGCATAATAAATGAAAGTGATTATATTTTTTTATCTTCCCACTTAAATTTTCAGTGATGTGCTGTATGTATTTGGATAACTTATCTTCTAAAGCAATCAAACACACCTAACCCATTCTCTCTAGAATAGAAATTCAACTTATAGGAGGTAAACTACCATTGGTTCTTTTTAGCCTGTTCCTTTGGTAGCTTTAATCTAAGATGACTCAAGCTCAGCTGCTTCCAAAATAAAAATGGGTATTGATGTAAAAATAAGTTAAAATCCAGGGTCATAGCAATCTTTTTTTTTTGGAGATGGAGTCTCGCTCTGTCACTCAGGCTGGAGTGCAGTGGACGGATCTCAACTCACTGCAAGCTCCGCCTCCCTGGGTTCACGCCATTCTCCTGCTTCAGCCTCCTGAGTAGCTGGGACTACAGGCGCCCGCCACCTCGCCCGGCTAGTTTTTTGTATTTTTTAGTAGAGATGGGGTTTCACCGTGTTAGCCAGGATGGTCTCGATCTCCTGACCTCGTGATCTGCCCGTCTCGGCCTCCCAAAGTGCTGGGATTACAGGCTTGAGCCACCACGCCTGGCCGGTCACAGCAATCTTTACTCTACTTTTTTTTTTTTTAGATGGAGTCTCACTCTGTCGCCCAGGCTGGAGTGCAGTGGTGCGATCTTGGCTCGCTGCAACCTCCACCTCTCAGGTTCAAGCAATTCTCCGGCCTCAGCTTCCCTAGTAGCTAGGATTACAGGCATGTGCCACCATGCCCAGCTAATTTTTTATTTTTAGTGGAACCGGGTTTTACCATTTTAGCAAGGCTGGTGTTGAACTCCTGACCTCAAATGATCTGCCCACTTTGGCCTCCCAAAGTGCTGGGATAACAGGCATGAACCACCATGCCAGGCCAAATTTACAAATTATTTGTAAAGAACAATACTGTCTAAATCTGTTTTGTATGGCTATAACAGAATACCTCAGGCTGGGTAATTTACAAAGAAAAGAGGATTATTTGCCTCATGATTCTGGGGACTGGACAGTCCAAGAGCATGGTGCCAGCATCTGCGGGGCTTCTGGCAGAGAAGCAGAAAGGCAGGTGGGCATGTGCAAAGAGATATGGACTCACTTTACAGCAACCCAATCTTGCAGGAACGAATCCATTCCTGTGAAAGCAATAACTCACTCACTCCTGAGAGTGGACATTAATTTACTCATGAGGGTGGATCCCTAATGACCCAAATGCCTACCGGCTCTCACCACTGTTACAAATACTAACCAAAAAAACGTGAATATGTAACTCAGGGACAGAACTGAAAAACAAACAATAAAAAAACCCTTAGGATTCCTAACCTTTAATCTATGATAAAATCCACCTACAATATTTTATTTACCAAGTTGAGCTTATAACTAGGGTAGAAAGATTAGAATTACTGTGACCAGGTGTGGTGGCTCACGCCTGTAATCTCAGCACTTTCGGAGGCCGAGGAGGGTGGATCACCTGAGGTCAGGAGTTCGAGACTAGCCTGACCAACATAGTGAAACCCCATCTCTACTAAAAATATAAAATTAGCTGGGCATGGTGGTGCATGCCTGTAATCCCAGCTACCTGGGAGGCTGAGGCAGGATAATCGCTTGAATCCAGGAGGTGGAGGTTGCAGTGAGCGAAGATCCTGCCATTGCACTCCAGCCTGGGCAATAAGAGCGAAACTCCATCTCAAACAATAACAACAACAACAACAACAACAACCACCCCCAAAACAAAGAAAGATTAGAATTACTGTACTGCCCTTTCATTTACTTTTTTTTTTTTTTTTGCCAATTGAGGTACACTAGTTTTCTTTAACATAATTCAAAATAGTTCAATACTGGAGAGTCACCTTTGCATTAAAATAATGGAATGACAGGATTTAACTACATAACTGAACACATCTATACAAAGAATTTGGAAGGTGAAGGTGAATTTTAAAAGAAAAGGAAGGTGATCTGATTGTATGTCCTGGGAAAGTTACTTAGCCATTCTGGAGCTGGTCTCCAGCCTATACAACTTGGAGGATTCTTGGGAGGATTATATGAGATAACATACATAAAGCATCTACCAAAGTGCCCGATAAATGGCAGTTATTATCATTATGTGGAAGATTAGGGGATAAAAGACCTTGCGTAGGGAAAATCCAATGAGTGAACTTCGTGGGAGAAGGCATTAGTCAAAATATTAGCTGGGTTTCTCTCCCCACTTGACTTTATTAAGACAACCCTTGACTTGTCTGTTAGCTTCTCTCCTACAAAGTATGCGAGTCAAGACTACTTTCAAGACTGGGCACAGTGGCTCACGCCTATAATCCCAGCACTTTGGGAGGCCGAGGTGGGAGGATCACTTGAGGTCAGGAGTTTGAGACCAGCCTGGCCAACATGGTGAAACCCCATCTCTACTAAAAATACAAAAATTAGCCGGGCATGGTGGCGGGTGCCTGTAATCCCAGCTACTTGGGAGGCTGAGGCAGGAGAATCACTTGAACCTGGGAGGCTGTGTTGTAGTGAACTGAGACTGCGCCATTGCTCTCTAGCCTGGGCGACAAGAGCAAAACTCTGTCTCAAAAAAAAAAAAAAAAAAAAAAAAAAAAGACTACTTTCAAGTCTCTTTCTGCCTGTCCTGATTCCTGAGACCATGCAGTGGCTATGAACACTCATGTGAACAGTTCATAAGACCTCTTCCTTCTAGCACAGAAATCTTGGATCTTTTTTTTTTTTTTTGAGACGGAGTCTCTGTCACCCAGGCTGGACTGCAGTGACACAATCTCAGCTCACTGCAACCTCCACCTCCTGAGTTCAAGTGATATAAAATAAAAGATGGCCTGGCCATCTTCTTGGATTATTAAAAAAGATGAGAAATGGTCTAGGAATTGACTATTTTAAAAAATTAAGCAAGAGGTTATATGGAATTTAGTTCCCATAAAATAGTTAAGAAAAGGAGTTTCTTTCTCAGGAAGGCTTTAAACTATTCAGTTTCTAGGGAACATTTATCTTCAGTTAGGTACCTGAAGTTGGCTATGTGCCAACTTGTTTCTGTTGCTCTGAATGCTATTAAATATAGGAAACAGCACATGCTATATTGACTCTTGAAGAGCTCAGCACTTCTATTGCTTTCCTCTCTCCCCCATTTAATAAGTACGGTATGATATTTTTCCAAATAACTTTCAAAACCTCCTTATAGTCAAGGGTCTTTCATAGTCAACCTCCAAAGATTATCAAAAAAGTTTTCCCTATACCTGCCCTGTCACCTCCAAGACAGACACAGTCTGTAAAATCTAGTAAATACATACAAATTTATGGTCAGGAGTTAGGAAATTAGCAAGATGGCTAAATTCTGATGCCTATTCTGAGTCTTAGCATTGAGTATTGGCCTTATTTCTATTGCACAATAAGAATAAGATATAATAATCCATAGGGACTATGGAGATTAGATTGCACAAAAAGACTACACAGAAGTAGTCATACATCTGCCACATGGGCTCTTTTCTCTAGCTCAGACAGATATAATCTGGAGCCCCAGACAATTCTTTTGGAGACTGCCTGTCTTTCCTGGCTTCCATGATAAGGAAGAAAGTCTTTATTCTTAAAATGATTAGGGTCATATTCCTTTTTAGATTTGTAAAAACATTAAAAAAAGAGAAATCTATCTAGTTTATCTTCTACTTTCTATATTCATTACTTATAATTGGTAACTGTAAGTTTTTGGCAAGCACTTATACAGAAAATTCAAGGTCAAAGACAGTACACTACCATAAACAGGGATGCATGCTTATGGACTACGTCCACATGATCAACCAGTTTAACTGGGCGAATCCTGCCTTTTGATGACCTGTATGGGGTTAGCAGACACTCTGAGAAATGACTCTGGCTTTGTTTTGATTGCTTCTATAGGTGAATTTTAAAATTACCTTGGTTAGGTACAGTGGCTCATGCCTTTAATCTCAGCACTTTGGGAGGCCAAGGCGGGTGAATCACTTGAGGCCAGGAGTTTAAGACCAGCCTGGCCAACATGGCAAAACCCCAACTCTACTAAAAATTAGCTGGGTATGGTGGTGTGTCTGTAGTTCCAGCTACTCAGGAGGCTGAGGCATGATAATCACTTGAACACAGGAGGTGGAGGTTGCAGTGAGCTGAGATTGTGCCACTACACTCCAGACTGGGCGACAGAGCAAGATTCTTTCTCAATAAATAAAATAAAATAAAATAAAATAAAAATAAAAATTATCATCCAGGTGTGGTGGCTCACGCCTGTAATCCCAGCACTTTGGGAGGCCAAGGCGGGCAGATCATGAGGTCAGGAGATCGAGACCATCCTGGCTAACATGGTGAAACCTTGTCTCTACTAAAAATACAAAAAATTAGCCGGGCATGGTGGCACGTGCCTGTAGTCCCAGCTACTCAGGAGGCTGAGGCAGGAAAATCACTTGAACCCGGGAGGCAGAGGTTGCACTGGGCTGAGATCATGCCACTGCACTCTAGTCTGGGTGACAGAGCGAGATTCCATCTCAAAAAAAAAAAAAAAAATCTTAATGGCTGGGCATGGTAGCTTACACATGTAATCCCAGCACTTTGGGAAGCTGAGGCACGCAGATTGCTTGAACCCAGGAGTTTGATACCAGGCTGGGCAACGTGGTGAAACCTCGTCTGTATTAAAAATACAAAAATTAGCTGGGCATGCTGGTGTGCACCTGTGGTCCCAGCTTGAGAGGGTGTGGGAGATCACTTGTGCCTGGGAAGTCACGGCTGCAGTGAGTAGTGATTGCGCCACTGCACTCTAGTATGGGCGACAGGGTGAGGCCCTGTCTCAAAAAAAATTATCCTGATGGCTCAATAAATCCCACACACCTTTTGTGGAGGAGTGGTGGCAAAGGAGATGTAGGACAACAAAGGGGAGACCTTGATATAATACAGCAATAAACAGAACTTTGAGCTGGGTACAGTGGCTCACATCTGTAATCCCAACATTTTGAGAGGCCGGGGCAGGCAGATCGCTTTAGCTCAGGAGTTTCAGACCCGCCCGGGCAACATGAAGAAACCCCATCTCTACTGAAAATACAAAAGTTAGCCAGGTGTGGTGATGTGTGCCTGTAGTTCCAACTACTCAAGAGGCTCAGGTGGGAGAATCGACCTGAGCCTGGAAGGTCATGGCTGTAGTGAGCCATGATTGCGCCATGCACTCCAGCCTGGGCAACAGGAATGATACCTTGTCTAAAAAAAAAAAAAAAAGAAAGAAAAAAAAAAAAAGAACTTAGTGGCATTCTAGGTCAATATACTGGAGTTGCTTGGAAAAAACACAGTAGCTCCCAGTAAGTGGGAGGGGAAATACAATCTGATAAATTTTTAGGGAGAAGACTCTTCGCTTTGAAGGCTGTAATGTTTCCTACTCATTCCCTGGGTCCTGGCTTCATATTCCTATTCCAAAGTAACTGACAGAGGTCGGGTGTGATGGCTCACACCTGTAATCCCAGCACTTTGGGAGGCCGAGGTGGGTAGATCACTTGAGGTCAGGAGTTTGAGACCAGCCTGGCCAACATGGTGAAACCCGTCTCTACTAAAAAAAAAAAGAAAAACAAAAAACAAACAAAACAACAACAAACAAAACCAAACCCAAATTAACCAACAGAAATGTGACCATAATTGGATGACGATAACCATACAATCCTTTTGATATTCTAGCTGCCTTTCCCTTGCCTATGTCTTTCTTGAGGTGCAGTGATCATAGGTATACTTAATTTGATCAATTCCTCTTATAAAAGGTAGGCTTGATTAAACTATGGGTCTCGGCCAGAACTGGCAAAAACTTAAAGACCCCTAAAGTTGTGCCATACCAATGTATTAAATACGGTAAGTAAAATGATCAGTGGAGGTAGTAAAAAAACAGGTCAGGTCAACAAGAAAAAAAAGAAATGTAAAATATCTTAAAATTATATACATTCAAACACATATTGTTCTCCCCAGATTAAGTCTGTCAAGTGACAGTAGTCCATATGGCACTTGCTACAACTGTAGTCTTACAAGGATAGTCTGTACTTAGGAAAGCAATTATCCCAAACCCACCATTATAATTACCTTTACCTCACACACCCACACACATATCTTACATTTTATCTTTTTAAAACTTCTCCAATAAAACCTAGCTACTGTTTTGCCTTTTGCCTTTGTTGATAATAACTCCAAGGGATCATCTATAATAAATTCTCACTTGCTTGTCTTCATAGCAATGTTGGGGCTGAGAAGGATATTAATAGAATTGGCCAAGAATTAATTTAGTGATTATCTGCAGATTTCAATAATCCTTATATTATTCTCTCTCTCATCTTGTTTTTTTCTGACCCTGACAGATGGAGATATTTTCTCTTCCTTCACCATATACCTTCCCTGAAGCACTTTTCATGTAGAAAAGCCAAACTATGCCATACTCAAGTAATAGCAGAATTTATGTGGATGAATTACTCATACATCAGACTAATAAGCTGCATCAAAAGTAACCAACTGTCAGAGACATAAAGGAGGAAACTACTTCAAATAATTACACTTAAAACTTTAAGTGCCTTCATTTATGAGTGGCCAATGATCTAGGCAAACAAGAAATGCTGCATGGATTGACAACTTTTTAAAATAATAAAACAAGCTATGAATTAGTAGGAATAGCTTTTTTTTTTTTTTTTTTTTTTTTTTTTTTTGAGACGGAGTTTTGCTTTTGTCACCTAAGCTGGAGTAACTGGTGCGATCTCGGCTCATTGCAAGCTCCGCCTCCTGGGTTCAAGTGATTCTCCTGCCTCAGCCTCCCGAGTAGCTGGGATTACAGGTGCCCACCACCACGCCTGGCTAATTTTTTGTATTTTTATTAAAGATGAGGTTTCACCATGTTGGCCAGGCTGGTCTCGGACTCCTGACCTCAGGTGATCCACCTGCCTCGGCCTCCCAAAGTAATGGGATTACAGGCGTGAGCCACTGCGCTTGGCTAGTAGGAATAGCTTCTTTACTCATAAGCTCTTGGCTAAAAATATCTATTTTAGCAAAAAAGGACGATAACTCAGGAGCTGCCCTGAGAATCTTACTTTGACTGTACTTATGGAATGATAAAAAACAAAAACAAAAAACCTGTGATTTAATTATAATCAGAACAAGACAGGAATAAGCTGGGGGCAGTGGTGCGTGCCTGCAGTCCCAGCTACTCAGAGGATCACTGGAGCCTGGGAGTTTGAATCTAGCCTGGGCAGCATAGTGAGACAACCCCCCCGCCCCCACATCTCTTAAAAAGAAGGAATAAGACAAAGAAACACTTTATCTCCAGTATCAGTTGAAGGTCATCCCCTTCTATCATAAATTTCATCTTTCTACATCACTCCAGCTTATTAAGCTGTTCAAACTCAGCAAAGGAGATGAGAAACCTGTTGAGGCAAGACAGATCCTGGAGAAAGTGATTACGTGATTAATTATACAGTCATTGAAGGCTATTATTTGCAAGAGAAAACATGCTAAAGTCAAACTCAATTTTTAAAATGCCCATTGTCCAATCCCTAGGTCACCTATGTCTTCTAAGTAAACATGAATGGACCACGTAATTACTATATAAACAACAAAATATAAAGGCAAGAACTAGTTTAAAGGTGAGAGAGGACACAGGTGACATACACTACATTGGGTAAGTTATTTTACATTTTAGAGCTTCATTTTCCTTAACTATAAGAATACTGAATTATATAATCCATAAAGTTTCACCTAGAGTTAAAACTTAAAAAAAAAAAAAAGCCTAGAGTATAAAAACACAAAGCCCTTGGGAGGCTGAGAAGCCTAGAGTATAAAATACAAAGCTCTTGGGAGATCTGAACATTTACATTTTCTGGCCAAATTTACCTTCATAGATACTTTTGGAAAATATGTGTTTTGTGACAAATATGAGGACAGAGATTGTAAACAAAACTCATCCCTGTTTCTAAAAGAAGAAGGGAAGAGATTATACTGGCTGCTGTTGACTTTTAAGTGGTCTGAAATGCTAAACCAAAACTTTTTATGTGAATTAAATCTCTAAAGCATGAAGCCTTGACAAGTTCCATATAAAATGACATCAGGGGAAATGGAACAAACTGTAAGATAAGATCAACTTAAAAATGATTTTAGGCCGGGCATGGTGGCTCATGCCTGCAATCCTAGTGCTTTGGAAGGCCGAGGTGGGAGGATCACTTAAGAGTCCAGGAGTTTGAGACCAGCCTGGGAAATACAGTGAGACCCCATCTCTACAAAAAAGCAAAAAATTAGCCGGATGTGGTGTCATGCACTTGTAATGCCAGCTACTGAGGGAGGCCCTGAAGTGGGAGGATTGCTTTAAGCCTGGGAGGTCAAGGCTGCAGTGTGCTATGATCATGCCACTGTACTCCAGCCTGGGCAAGAGTGAGACTTTGTCTCAAAAAAACCAAAAAAACCAAACCCTACCTTTTCTGCCTATATGTACTTTATATTCCAGCCAAACAAGTCCAATGGCCAAAAGTTTCTAGTGCTCCTAGGAAACATCCCACACTTTTCTCTCTGGAATCTTTGCCTGCATTGTTTCTTAAGTCTGAAATGCCCATCCTTACTATCTCTAGTGCAACAAATCCATGCCATCCTCCAAGGTCTAGGTTTGTTTCTGTTTGTTTTGTTTTTTTTTTTTTGAGACAGAGTCTCACTCTGTTGCCCAGGCTGGAGTGCAGTGGCGCAATCTCCACTCACTGCAAGCTTCATCTCCTGGGTTCATGCCATTCTCCTGCCTCCCCCTCCCGAATAGCTGGCACTACAGACGCCCACCACCACGCCCAGCTAATTGTTTGTATTTTTAGTAGAGACGGGGTTTCACTGTGTTAGCCAGGATGGTCTCGACGTCCTGACCTTGTGATCTTCTAGTTTTAAGAGCTCTGAAGATCCATAGTATATTGTGCCTTTCCTAATAATTCTAACTGGAACTAGGTCTCAAAATACTCTAAAATGTTTTTATGATATTTTCAATCAATGCCCATATCATCATACTGATAGAATGGTATTGAGAAATGGTAGGAGAAACAGTTGAATGAAACTATTCTAAAATTCCTTCTCATCTTTATCAACTGCAGATGCTTAATGAGCCCCTCTTGGATGCTACTCTTTCTTGAGTCAGCTAAGAAGAGAAGTCTGGCTCCAAACAATTCGGTCTGGAAAGAGATGGATGAGCCATTTCTTCACCTATATGTGGATCACCTGAAACTGAAACCTGAGTGTCCCGTCTCTTAATTTGTGGGTCACAGAATCCCACTAAGAATTGGAAGGACCTTAGCAGTCATTGCATGGTGCTCCTCAGTAATACTCAAATTCTATAATAACTGTTCAAACACCTCTGGGAACTTGTCAGGCAAGTATGTTGCTCCCTTCCAGAAATATAAGGAAGCAAAATTATCTTCCTAGCCAAGCCAAATACAGAAGATGCCCCATAGGAATCTGAATCTTGCTATTTGACAGTGATGATGCTGATGAACCGGTACTCCAAGCTAAACCAGTATTTGTACTGCAGATACTATTTGCATGTACTTCTCAAGCTGTAATTTGCTTCTAAGGCTGCACTCTGAAGAACTAATTTCTGGCCTGCAAAAAGAAACCTAGGTATCTTCACCCCCACTTTTGATATCAATACACTGATTTTTAAGCTCACTATGTGGCATTTAAATCTGTTGCAGACTTATCTTTCCAGACTAATCTCAATCTACTCTCCTTCACATTCATATGTTCCACTGAAACTGACCTACTCACTGTTCCTCAATAATTTTTGTTTTTTTTTTTTGAGACAGTCTTGCTCTGTCGCCCAGACTGGAGTACAATGGCGCAATCTTGGCTCACTTCCACCTCCTAGGTTCAAGCGATTCTCCTGCCTCAGCCTCCAGTGTAGCTGTAATTACAGGCAAGCACCACCACGCCCAGCTAATTTTTGTATTTTTAGTAGAGATGGGGTTTCACCATGTTGGCCAGACTGGTCTCAAACTCCTGACCTCAAGTGATCCGCCCGCCTCGGACTCCCAAAGTGGTAGGATTTACAGGTGTGAGCCACCGTGGCCAGCCCCTCAATAAAATTCAGCACTTTGACATTTGTATGCGTTTTCAGGCTTTTGTAATTCCCTGGAATTCCTTTTATTTTTTCCCCCTCATTTTCTATATATGTACTAATCCTGCCATTATTTATTCAACATTTATCATGCAATAAAATGTGCCAGAATTAAGGATAAAGCTAAAACATGGCCCTTGATCCTTTTGATTTATAACCTAGCTCATTCCAGGAGGTTTTTCTTTAATTCTGAAGAAATCTCTCTTTTTTGAATTTCCCTAGCAATCTTCTCTTACAGAAATTTTGACTTACAGTTTTTAAAATACAAGATAAAAAATGCCATATGTACACAGCAAGCTTCTTGAGGGCAAGAAACTTTCTAATTTCTACTTCCTTACAGCATCTGGAAGAATACTCACCAAATACTCATTCATTCAAAAAGTATGTATTAATTCTTACAAAATCCATGTAGGTTTCAATATCTACCTATAAGGAGTCTGATGCAAAAAGACAAGGTAATTGCCTTTGTGGGGCTACTCAAGAGGAAAAAGTCTCTCTCAGTAAAAATGTAAGCAAATAAATATATATAGGAATGTATAATTACCATTTGTGTAAGTGGTATGAAGGAAGTACAACAATGAACTGTGGCAGAAAATAACGGTGAAAGAACTAATTTAGATGGAGGACAGGTGGGAAGAGAAAGAGAGGCGTTTTCTTAAAGGAGCTGACTTTAAACAGACTGATAAAGTAATTATTGGAGTTTAGTAGAAGGAAAGAGAAGAGCCTTCCTGAGTCAAGAGAAGAAGTAAGAGATCAAGGTTAACATGAACAGAACATACTGAGTGAGTGGAGGACAGGCTAATGAGGTTGAAGAGGGAAGCATAAGGAATACTCAATTAAGAATGTCTGGGCGCGGTGGCTCACACCTGTAATCCCAGCACTTTGGGAGGCCAAGGAGGGTGAATCACTTGAGGTCAGGAGTTCAAGACCAGCCTGGCCAACGTGGTGAAACCCCATCTCTACTAAAAATACAAAAGTTAGCTGGGTGTGGTGGCGCATGCCTGTAGTCCCAGCGACTTGGGAAGCTGAGGCAGAAGAATCACTTGAACCCAGGAAGCAGAGGTTGCAGTGGGGCCAAGATCACACCACTGCACCCCAGCCTGGGTGACACAGCGAGACTGTGTCTCAAAAAAAAAATCTTAAAGGTCATTTTAAGGATTCTAAGTTTTATTTCCAGGGCAATTGGAAGCTATTTAAAGGTAATATGCAGGGACTCATATTTCCTGTTTAAGTTCTTTGAGGCAGATTTACAGAAGGAAAAAAAATCTTTATAGATTAAATCCTTACGGCTACAGCTGTTTAGTTTGCCAGGATCCAGAATGGCATCTGTTAAAACTTTAGAAAGGTGAGAAGAACCATCTAATTTCTGGGCATAAAATGATTTGAGGGGCACAACTTAAGAATATTCTACAAGAACTAGTAAGGAATTTAAAATTTTTAAATTCCTGGATTTTAAGAGCTTCTAAAAGTCACATGCCACCCTTTGCAAGTGAGATTTGATCTTACAGACTATTGTTAAGAATCTGGGGGTAGGAGTTAAAAAAAAAAGTCTGGAGTCAGAAGGTATTCAAATCCTGGCTCTACTAATTTCTAGCTGAGTCTCCTGGTGACATTTCCTATAAAAGTCCCATGGGTCTTTAGTTTGGCAACAGGTACTACACATAGAGATTGCTACAGGGATCGTGTCCAGATTTCAACAGCATTTTGGTAAAATGACTCAAATTTGGTACTTGCTCAATAAATAAATCAATAAATATGATGAAGGTGAACTAGCCTCTGGGAGGGACAGGGGCAGCAGACTGTGAGACACACAGTAAGTGCTTAACAGACTACATAATCTATACTATACATCTTCAACAGTGATCTAAACAAACTCCACTTGTCACTCATACCTCTTCAAAACATTAGTGATTAATGTAAGACTTGTGAACTCCAGATTTATTTTTTAATTTAAAAAGAATTTTGAGACAGAGTCATACTCTGTTGCCCAGGCTTAAGTGCAGCGTCACAATCTCTGCAACCTCTGCCTCCTGGGTTCAGGTGATTCTTGTGCCTCAGCCTTCCAAGTAGGTGGGATTACAGGCGTGTGCCACCATACCTGGATAATTTTTGTATTTTCAGTACAGACAGGGTTTCATCATGTTGGCCAGGCTGGTCTTGAGCTCCTGACCTCAGGTAATCCACCTGCCTTGGCCTCCCAAAAAGTGCTGGGATTACAGGTGTGAGCCACCACGCCCGGCCTGTGAACTCTAGATTTCAATGCCCTGCTTTAGAGATAGTGAAAACACACTAGAGTGAGTCAAAGATGTGGATTCTGGTTCCAACTCTATCACTTTGAGTTCTTTTGGGGAAACACCTATCTCAGGGTTTCAACCTCAGCATTAACAACATTTTGGACTGGATAATTCTTTGTTGTCTGAGCTGTCTTGTGTATCACTGGGTGTTTAACAGTATCTCTGACCTCTACCAACTCAATGCCAGTAGCATTGCCCCAGTTTTGACAACCAAAAATGTCTCCAGACATTTCTCAATTTGTCCTATCCCCTTGAGAAGCATTTTCATACTCTGAGTTTCAATGTCTCATCTGAAACTCATGGAAACATGGAGATAACATCTATTTTATCCTCCTTCAGGGTTACTATACGATTCAAATAAGATAATGAATGGGGAAAAAGAGGGGAGAAAAGGCCATATGTGTAAAAGCCTTATTATTACTCTGTGGTAATATTATCATTATGCTCTGTGAGAGCTCAACAATGAGGTTAACGCATTCATATCTTGTTTACAGAATTCACTATAAGGTTTAGGTAAAGGCTATATGCAGTCTAATATACCTTTTAGGTGGCTATTCAATAAATACTTGTTGATTGATCGATTCTAAGTCTGGGTCCAACAGTAACTTCATTTACTTTTGTGGCATGTTCTCATGCACACTTTTTCTGAGAATTGCTGAGTCACAACATTGCAGTATGTTTCCAAACTTAACTCCACTTAAAAGAATAGGCCTAGATTAAACAAGAATAGTTATTCATTTTTCAGATGGAAAACTGAGGTATAAAGGTTAAAGGACTAGCCAAGGTCACAGGGCAGTTAGTCTAGTGGTCATCATTACAAGCCTGATTCTGACCTCAAGCCCAGTGTTCTTTTTATTATTCGTAGCATGGTCTGTCTATCCAACTATCTCCTGTTCCTAATCTCTTAACACCAAGTTAGCTTTTTTTTTTTTTTTTTTTTTTTTGCATTCTAAGGGCAACTCAGAAAAATGGAGGCAAGGAAACAGCTGTAGTTTTGAGAGAGGCTTGGAAAAAAAAATGTAGACCTATTCCTGTTGAGGCACAACTGGATATTCTCTACATTCAGGGTAAACCAATGTCAAGCTATCCTAGTGCTCTGACAAGTCTATGAAATCCTTGCCCATTAAGTTGTCCAGGAGCAGCTAAATCTAATCGTTACCCCCGCTCCAGAGCAGCTGTGTCCTGCAATGGTTCATACCATGCTGCTGGCATACAGTATGTGCTACAACTGTCATCTGCAGTATTCTTGGCTGCTCTACCTCTAAGTGGCTCTAAGTGGGGTGAAAATGGACTTCCATACAGCCCCAAGCTCTAGGCCACATTTTGGCATTCTGTGAGTAATGCGCAAAAGCCCCAAATGCCTTTCTACAATTTGTATTTTCAGGGTCAGAAACAGAACTTTTGAGAATAATTCATAAACATGTCACCATTTATTCTACTCCTTTAAAATGTCAGATAATCTCTGATTATCAAGGCTTTGCGTGAACTTTCATATGCTGAATGTTGTCACAGGGTTGTCACTCTCAAACACTGACTCAACAGTGTTCTGGATAATTCCCAGGCAAGGGGAATTGGTGGGCTGGAGCCCACCTTAATCTTTACAATGATTACAATTTGAAAAATATAAGACTAGAAATTTTTGTTCTAGCCCTGGTTTTCCATTACACTAGGTAACTTAGCCTTTCTGGTCATAGCTTCCTGAGTCAAGGAACACACTGATTCATCTTTAGAGCCTATTTTGGTCTAAAAAGTTTAGGTGCGTACAAGAACAGTTTCAGTGAGAAACAAATGCATACTTCACTTTTCGAAACGCACTCTGAATAACAGGGCTGGGCGCAGTGGCTCACATCTGTAATCCCAGCACTTTGGGAGGCCAAGACGGGCAGATCACTTGAGGCCAGGAGTTTGAGACCAGCCTGGCCAACATGGCAAAACCCTGTCTCTACTAAAAATACAAAAACTAGTCAGGTTTGGTGGCGTGCACCTGTAATTCCAGCAACTCAGGAAGCTGAGGCTTGAGAATTGCTTGAACTTGGGAGGCAGAGGTTGCAGTGAGCCAAGATCATGCCACTGCACACCACCCTGGGCGACACAGCAAGACTGTCTCAAAACAAAACAAAACAAAACAAAACAATGAAATGCACTCTGAATAATGATAGATATACTTTAGCCATTCTAACATTTCAGTGGCTTTAACACTGATTAAACACATTCCAGAACATACTGTTCATATTATTTTCCAGAACCAATCTTAAACAATCATCTCCTCTGAGAGGCACCTTGCCAAATCAGAAACAGCAAGGGCAAGAGCCCACACTGTTCTCGGAGTCAGGCTGCTCACTGTTGCAGGACATTGCCATCTTTTCTCCCCCATAAAATAAGTACATTTTATTTAATTGTTACCCAGAACAGTAACTATTGCCAGTACTCCAGGAGCTCCCCTCCTGCCTCTCCCAGTCATGCTTCCTCCTCCTCTCCGGAGGGAACTTCTCTCCTGACTTCTAAAATCATACACAGTCTTCTGTGATTTTGAAATTTATATAAATGGAAGCAGATAGAATATACTACTGTGTCTGGGTCCTTTGCTCAACATAAGTTTTGTGAGGTTCATCCATATTGTGTGTAGCAGCAGTTTGTTATTTTTCATTGCTCTACAGTTTCCTTTGAATGAATATGCAACTTACCTTTCCATTTCGGCTCTGGCATCTAAACTGTTTTCAGGGTTTTTAATAACGCCGCTGTGAACATTTGCAAATACTTCCCCTCTCCAAGACTGGTCACATTCTTCTCAGCACTTATTATAGTCAGTCTACTTAATTTTAGCCATTCTGGTGGGTATAAATTGAACTTTAATTTGCATCTTCCTAATGACTATTGACATGGAAACTTTTTCATACATGTATTGGCTTTTGGATATCCTTTCTTTTGTTAAGTATTTGTTCAAGTTTGTGGCATATTTTTCTGTGAGGTCTTTTTCTTATGGATTAGTGAAGGTTCTTTACATATTCTGAATGAGTCTTCTATCATCACATACATTGCAAATATCTTCTCCCAGTCTGTGGCTTCCCTTTTCATTTCTTTTATTGTGTCTTTTGATGAACAGAAGTTTTTTACTGTTAATGTAGTCTATTTATCATGCTTTATTTTTTATCCTAAGGGGCACTGTCATCCTTAAAACTCCTAATAAGTTACAAAAACTTTGTGAGGATAATAAGTACACGTAAAACTGGGATAAAATCTCACAACAGTATGAATATCAAATGTAAAAATACATATTGAAGAGATTGGCATGTTAATAACATATATAGTAAATAATAAATGTTAATTACTTTCCTCCTAACTCAAGTGCTTCTCAAAGTGTGGTCCAAGGACTGCCTGGATCAGAATCATCGGGGAAGTTTGGGTAAAAATAAAAATTATGGACCCTATGCCACACCACTGAATCACCTCTCAGGGAGTAGGGCCTCAAAATTTAGGTGCTTATCAAGTTCCATGGACAATTCTTATGCACGCTAAAGCCTAAGAACCACAGTTCTGAATTATAGAGATGTACAACATAGATACATAGTACACAGAATCTAAGAACTAGATGTTCAACAAGTGAGAGCTAAAAAAAAAAAAAAAAAAAAAGATGGCCAGGCGTGGTGGCTCACGCCTGTAATCCCAGCACTTTGGGAGGCCCTGAGGTCAGGAGTTTGAGACCAGCCTGGCCAACATGGTGAAATCCCGTCTCTACTAAAAATACAAAAATTAGCTGGGCTTAGTGGTGGGTGCCTGTAATCCCAGCTACTCAGGAACCCGGGAGGTGGACCCAAGATCATGCCACTGTACTCCAGCCTGGGCAATAGAGCAAGACTCAGTCTCAAAAAAAAAAAAAAAAAAAAAAAAAAAAAGAAAGCTAAACAAAAAGACAAATATTGCATGTTTTTAGTCATATGTGGGAGCCAAAAAAGTTGATCCCATGGAGGTAGACAGTAGAATAGTCACCAGAGGCTGGGAAGGGTGTATGTGTGTGTACTCAAGGTGGCGTGAGGGTGGGATAAAGACAGATGAGTTAACAGTACAAACAGTTGCTTAGATAGAAGGAGTAAGTTCTAGTGTTTGATAATAGCACAGAAGGGTGACTATAGTCAACAACAATACATTGTATATTTTGAAATAATTAGAATATCTGAAATGTTCCCAATACAAAGAAATGATACATATTGAAGGTAATGGATATCCTAAATACCCTGATTTGATCATTATACATTATGCAATTATTTATTGTGCCCATAAATATGTGCAATTATTATGTGTCAGTAACTAAAAAACGAAAGCCAAGATTCAACCAGGAACTAAAATAATGCATTTGTTTATTTTGAAATTCCAAAAAGGTCACAGAGTTAGCCCAGTCTCACATAAAATTTACACAGACCACCACCTAATAATCAAAGAACCTTGGGGGCTAACACTGAATTTAATACCAAATCACTCATCTTTGGAATCTGAGAGAGGTTTTCTAAAGCACTGTGTAAGTAAAATCTCTAAATCCCAGATGAAGGGGAAATTACATATTTTTGTAGTTTTATTTTTGTAGACTAGTTGTGAAATACAGGGATTGATCTACCAGAAAGACAGACCTCAAACAGGAAGTACACCGTTTTGCTGAGACTTTTACATTTGTTCCCAGCTGACCTTTCCAGAGTCTGTCAACTGTCTTTCTGAGATTGGAATTTGATCTGAGATCCTGAATAGCCCACCAAAAACAAAAAAACACAAGGAGGAAGCTGTGGGTAGAAAAGATATTCCCCCTTTCTTTATTATGGCAGCTATTTAAATATGCAAGGAGATCTTCTCATTCTCTAACCAGTAAAACTGTACCTACTAGTTGTGGGCCCTTTGGCAAATTACTTAACATTTTTGTGCCTCAACTCTAAAATTGGGAAAATAAAAGTAACCTATTTCATAGGATTGTTTTAAAGAATTATTAGCAGGAGTTCACTGAGGCAAAAGCACAGTGGTTAAGAGGGTAAGTCAGTTTCCTCTAAACTAAGGATGTTTATAGCAACTACCTCTTGACAGTATACACTTAAACACTTACTTAAGCACAGTCTCTAAACACAGGAAGTTCTTGATAAATACTCATAATTTTTACTTCTGAATCTACTGTTCTCTGTATATTTGGTATAAGTACAATTCCCCAAATCCTTGATTTGTCCACCAACTACCCCATAGCTAACCCTTCTTCCTAATCTCTGCTGTTTTTTTTTTTTTTTTCGAGATGGAGTTTTACTCTTGTCACCTAGGCTGGAGTGCAGTGGCGCGATCTTGGCTCACTGCAACCTCCGCCTCCCAGGTTCAAGTGACTGTCCTGCCTCAGCCTGCCAAGTAGCTGGGATTACAGATGCTTGCCACCATTCCCAGCTAGTTTTTTTTTTTTTTTTTAATTTTTAGTAGAGATGGGGTTTCACCATGTTGGCCAGGCTGGTCTTGAACTCTTGACCTCAGATGATCTACCCACCTTGGCCTCCCAAGTGCTGGGATTACTGGTATGAACCACTGCATCTGGCTATCTCTGCTGTTCCTGATTTGGGAGTTTGCAGGGGTGTGCACATGAATCCCACCCATTTAAATTTACCGACAGAGGTGGCTTTTACCTATGTTGAATCAGGTGGTCAGTCATTTTTTTCAATTTGATTCCCATCTGTATCACATTTTCTTTCAAATGTTTTAAAGTTTCTGGCTTCTGCCTCCCTGTTTTCTGACTATAAATAATGCTTCTTCATATTTCTATGTTAATTTTACTAGGCTTTTGGGAAGGAAAAGAGATGAGGTCAAAACGCCATCTTGAAATGGAAATAATGATACATTATACTAGGTTTTTGTCTATCTTTTCTACATTCTAATTTTTTAAGAGTAGTAGCAATTCTAAGCTATAACATAGAGCCATGTATTCTGTGGTATTGCTAAAAACATAATGAAGGAACTGTTTTCAGGGCTACTTTTTAGAAAGTTTGTAAGCTTTTACAAGTTGCCCAAATAATAGACAGGAAGAAGTCCAGTGAGGCACCTAGTTTCAACTACCCAGCAGCAATTTTCCTTGGGAATATGGCATTGAAGAAAACATTTGGAAAGGTAGGACTGCCTAAGTGCTGCATGCTAGACCATACAATTCTGTTATCTATAACTTTACAGGAGTTATAGTCCACACGTGGGCCTGACTATCTCCTATCCCAGAGTTTATCACAACTCTTCCACAGAGATACTATGAGTACTTAATATATGGCCCACAGACAAGTTTTTTAAATCTAAAATCAAAAAAATCAACACTAATCAAACTCTATCTTCTAAATGTCCAATAAGCTAGAGTTCATATTCATCGACTATTCACTTTGATGATTTCATACACATAAAATAAAATTCATGTGAATAAAAAGATACATGTGTATTTTGAATTATATATTCCAATGCTGTTCCTACCAAGTGTGCCTAACTCCACAGCTACCACTAATGTATAACTAAATAAATAATTTCCCCATTTTTTTTTTTTTTGAGACAAGGTCATATTCTGTTGCCCCAGCTGGAGTGCAGTAGCATGATTACAGCTCACTGCAGCCTACACCTCCTGGGCTCAAGAGATCCTCCCACCTCAGCCTCCAGAGTAGCTGGGACCATAGGTACATACCATTATGCCCAGCTAATTTTAAAACTTTTTGTAGAGAGGGGGTCTCCCTATGTTGCCCAGGCTGGTCTTGTACCCCAGCCCTCAAGTGATTCTTCTGCCTCAGTCTCCCAAAATGCTCAGATTACAGGTGTAAACCACCGTATCCAACTCCCAATTTTTAAGTACAACACAAAGAACGGCAGTGGGAGCCAGAAAGACAGGTGTGTGTGCGCATTTACTTAAACATAGGCAGACATAGACTGCTCTTCAAAATAAATAATTTACTTGGCCTCTTGTCCTTTCCTGAACCAAATTAAGCATGTAAAGGGATGGCTTGACAGGTGTGTCAAGGCTGAGCAGGGAAAGGGAAGGATATGGCACTTGAGAGAGGAGCAAAGTAGAGGTCAGATCACTTTGACATCTACCTCAATTCAACTCAACAAGTATTATGAAGTAGCCTCTGCCCCAGAGGCTACAGGGAATTCAGAGATGAAAAGGATGGAGGCTCTGGCTTAAACTTGCTAATGAACAGAGAAAATTTCACAAATGGCTTATTGTACCTAGAAAGAGAATGAGGGAGGTGAGATGGGGAGAAAAGAAAAGTTAGTAGGTTATAGTCAAGAAAGTATGAGGGGCTGATACAATTCTGACCTACTTTATGGTCCCTAGCTTCCCCAAAAGACTAGTGACTATAGTAAACAATGTTATTGTGGATATTTCAAAATATCTAGAAAAGGGAATTCTGAATGTTTTTACCATAAAGAAATGATAAATTTTTGAGGTGATATATATGCTAAATACCATCGTTTGATCATTATGCAATTTATATATGTATTAAAATATCACACTGTACCCCATAAATATGTACAATTATTATGTATTAATTAAAAACAAAACAGGCAGCATATAGTGCTCATGCCTATAATCCCAGAACTTTGGGAGGCTGAGGTGGAAGGATTTCTTGAGTCCAGGCGTTCAAGACCAGCCTGGGCAACATAGTGAGACCTTGTCTCGACAAAAAATCAAGAAAAGTAGCCAGCTGTGGGGATGCAGGCCTGTAGTCTCAGCTACAGGCTGAGGCCATAGGATCTACTTTTGTACTACTTTGGCAGGCTAAGGCAGGAGGATCGCCTGAGCCTGGGAGGTTAAGGCTGCAGTGAGCTGAGATCGCACCACTGCACTCCGGCCTGGGTGACAGAACAAGACTCTGTCTCTCAAACAAATGAACAAACAAATCCCCAAAAGATTAGTAATTTTTATGGTATCATACATTTTGTAAAGTTATCACACACCTCATAACCATCCAAAAATTTGGGAAGACAGTAAAAAACAGATATTAGTTAGTCTCTCTTTGTTTTATCTTTCCATTTTCATTCCCTACATAAATTGTAATAAAGGGCAAATCTTTATTATAATAAAGGGCGCCCACCCGGGCGCAGTGGATCACGCCTATAATCCCAGCACTTTGGGAGGCCGAGGCAAGCAGACCATCTGAGGTCAGGAGTTCAAGACCAGCCTGACCAACATGGAGAAACCCTGTCTCTACTAAAAATATAAAATTAGCCGGGTGTGGTCGCGCATACCTGTAATCCCAGCTACTAGGGAGGTTGAGGCAGGAGAATTGCTTGAACCCGGGAGGTGGAAGTTGCAATGAGCCAAGATTATACTATTGCACTTCAGCCTGGGCAACAAGAGCAAAATTCCAACTCAAAAAAAAAAAAAAAAAATCATCAACTCCAACTCCTCTATTTTACAGATGTGGAAACTGAGGCCCACGTTATTAAATAATGACACTAATACTCTTTAGTTAGGTGAATCCATAACATCTGCTTCTACTAGAAGGCTCCATAACACTAGACTAACCACTTTCTCCAGTCCCATTTCTCCGATGGCTTGCTGGGAAGCAGCTAAGCAGGAGGGGTTTCTGAGCTTTACATATCCTGTTCTGGTGGCACGTAACACAGAAGCTCCTATTTATCTTGCCCGCTCCCACCCTTCTGTACAAAGAAGATCAAGTGTACAACTACATTCTTCCAAAGGCCTTTAGAAAAGCTTTTATTTGCCTGGTTCTAATAGGACAACTCAAATTTGATATGTCAAACAAACAAACTGAAAAGGTCTTTTAGTTATGTAATGATAGCAGGGCCTAAGTCCAATGGGGAGTGGATCTCCCAGCTACTTTACTCCATTTCTGTGATACCTTTTGTTGTTGGGTAAGCCACATCCTGGAATAATGTAATCACAAGAGGCACCCTTTCATGCTCCTCTTAAAGGATCCTTTTGTAGTCCTGACGCACTTCCAGTCTGCTAACTGTGCTTTAGTATGATTTATGTGAGGATTTCAGTGTTTTCTAGGTAGTATCTTAGAGTGGAGAAAGCATGGAGCACTAGGTATCAAAGGCTCTGAGCTCTGGACCCACATTTGCCATATACTAGCCATATGACATTAGGCAAATCACCAAAATTTGCAAAACAGATATTAAAATACCTACGCTGCCAATCTCATAGTATTGTAAGGGTCAAATAAAATATGCTAAATACTTTCCAATTTTAAGGTACAGTAAATATGAACTATAATAGCTTGCTTGCTCATTAGATGACAAAATCTCCAAAAGAAGCTAAGTCACACATAAGGCTCACTTTCATGTCTTTTGAACTATACAGCGTTTCACAGTTTGATTTAAACAAAACTAGCTAGTCAGACAAATACACATTGGCAAAGCATTGCTTTAACTGCATTATTGTTATAATGAAAGCCAGACAATGGTCCTCCTTGTCTAAACTTTGCTTTAATTATATTATATAGTATTTAAACTGTCTGGATAATAATGTTGTTGGTTTGCCTATGAATAATATTGGGAATTAATATGGCATAAGACACAAACTAGAAAACATTTGAACTGTTCCCTTTATTTTACTCAGTAGGAAAATGCAATTAAATATGTTACACAAGATAACAGGAACTTGATTTAATGAAAATGCAATACGAGAATGAAAATGAGGCTGGGCATGGTGGCTCACACCTGTAATCCCAGCACTCTAGGAGGCCAAGGCGGGCAGATTGCTTAAGCTCAGGAGTTTGAGACCAGCCTGGGCAACATGGCAAAGCCCCAACTCTATCAAAAATACAAAAAATTAGCTGGGCGTGGTAGTGCATGCCTGTAGTCCCAGCTACTCAGAAGGCTGAGATGGGAAGATTGCTTGAGCCTGAGAGACAGAGGTTGCAGTGAGCTGAGATCGTGCTACTGCACTCCAACCTGGGCAACAGAGCAAGACCCTGTTTCAAGAAAAAATAAAATAAAATAAAATAAAAAAGAAAATGAAAACGAAAAAGTTGTTCAATATCTCAGATAGAGGCTGTATGGTGTGGCAGTAAAAGTACTGGGCTAGGAATTGAAAGAGGTTCTAGATCTGGCTCTTAGGTCTCATTTGCTATGCAACTCCGAGGAACTCAGACTATTCTTTCGTTATTTATTGCACACCTATTGAATGAAGGTACCACGATGAAACTCTAACCTTAAGAAACCCATTCTGGTGAAAGAGGGACACATGTAAATAATTTAAAAATAATGTAAAATGTACTAAGGTATAGATTATGCATATGGGTTGTATGAGAGCTCATAAAAAACCATCAGAAAAGGTAGGAGAGAGGATGCGGGTGTACGAGTTACAGCATTTCTCTTTCGTTTCATAAATTAAATGACTACATTCTAGATGCTCTAAACTGCTTCAAAATTATATAAACACTCATCATAGTTCTACGGTAACTCTTCTATCTAGGGAAATATGTCACCTGTTACTCTAATTTTGCACTCTTTATATGTTCCCTCCGAATCACTTCTCATATTTACTTTTGAGATTCAGGCTTCCATCTTACCATGCTGTATTTCATAATGTCCTTAGCCTACAAAAGCACGTTGTATACAAAAGCCTAGGGCCATTGTGTAAAGGAAAAGAAGTAGGGTGGACCCTTCTCAACCCTTTCCTTCTCTGCAGGGCTTTGCATTCCTAAGGATGGGCCCCTCCTCTGCTTGGGGATGTTACCTAAATTATAAAATGATATTACTCAAAGCAATGGAACTTCAAAAGCATTTCCTTCCCAGGCCCTACTATAAGATTTCTTTTGGCATAAACTGTTCATTGTAATGTATTAAGTATCAGACTTCTGATGACTTGTCATACTTAAGTCACAAAACTACAAAAAACTTTTAAGTTTTTAAAATGGCTTTGTTTTAAGAGCTGCATGCGGGAGGACAGGCATCAGCAACCCCCTACCCCTTCCCTCCCTTTTCCCCAGTCAGGCCTGCCCTGTCAACTTTAAAATGCAGTTATTTGGGTGATACCTTGTTACTAACTTATCTGACAACTGCTAGTTGAAATCAACTTGTCTCTGTAAATACTTTGCTTTTCTTTTTTTTTTTTTTCTTTTCAGATGGAGTCTCGCTCTGTTGCCCAGGTTGGAGTGCAGTGGCGTGACCTCGGCTCACTGCAACCTACGCCTCTCCAGAGTTCAAGCGATTCTCGTGCCTCAGTCTCCTGAGTAGCTGGGACTACAGGTGCCCGCCACCATGCCCAACTAATTTTTGTATTTTCAGTAGAGACGGGGTTTCATCATGTTGGCCAGGCTGGTCTCGAACTCCTGATCTCAGGCGATCCACCTGTGCTGAGATTACAGGCAGGAGCCACCATGCCCAGCCGAACGCTTTGCTTTTCTAGTGATAATTATATCATGTTTCTCTCTTGTAGCACTTCTGGTGGGAAAAGTGCAAAAATGAATTAACAGTAGAGATGAGTCTCTGATTCCTAAGTCCTTCTCTACCAAGACTTCCAAGTTGGAAACAAGAGGTAGAGAAAGACTTAGGAATCAAAGACTCTTATGAGTATGATATCTACTTTCAAAACAGTCATTTCATTTTATTCACATTCAGTATGGAAACTTTAGTTTTCTCAATTCAAAATTGAGACTATAATCCAAAGGAAAGCTGAATTGAAAATTTTAACAGATTAATACCAGTACCCCAAGTAGTGTTTACCATGCCTTCAGAACAACCCCATGTTCTAGGGGCCATTAAAAAATGAAATGGCTACTAACATGGAATGGAGCTGGGGAAATTTAACTTTTTACTTCATACATTCCTGAGCCATCTGAACTTTTTTACATCAATCATGCCATTTAGAACAAAAAAAATTCCACTTCCTACCAAGCTAAGTACAAACTTGTCACCTTGACCTTCAAGGTATTTGACAAATATGGTCCTGGATTCCTTTTCAATTTTAATCCATTACTTTCTTTTGGGAACTGTTGCCTTATACTCCTAGCAAACTATCCCAAAGAACTCTCTTATCCAATTTAACTGACACCACACCACGAGGCTATTCTCCAATGTGATGGGAACAACACTTCTGGTTCCCCCTCTGTGAAGTGTGCTTATCAATGGTGACAACGTGTTTATTCAGAAACCAATTTATGCCAGTTGTGCTTATTATTGAAAATATGTAAATACTATGTAAAGCAATGAAGTATAAATGAGAAGGGAAAAATGACAGCGGCAATTAACACTGAGTACCTACTACTTGCCAGACACTGTTCTAAATGCTTTACATGAATTAACTCCTATAATCTTCACAAGAAACCTAGAAATGGATACTACCATTATGCCTATTTTACAAAGGCAGAAACTGAGTAACTTGCCTATGGCCTATATAACTAGTAAGTGGCAAAGCAATTTGGCTCCAGAGCTCAAGTACTTAACTACTACAAGACATAGCCTCTCTAGTAGTTATTTCTATAAAATCCACATTGAATGCTTTGGAAAGACTAGATAAAAGTGAGCATACAAGGCCAGGTGTGGTGGCTCACGCCAGTAATCCCAGCACTTTGGGAGGCCAAGGTGGGTGGATCACCTGAGATCGGGAGTTCCAGACCAGCCTGACCAACATGGAGAAACCCCATCTCTACTAAAAATACAAAATTAGCTGGGCATGGTGGCACATGCCTGTAATCCCAGCTACTCAGGAGGCTGAGGCAGAAGAATCGCTTGAACCCGGGAGGTGGAGGTTGTGGTGAGCCGAGATCGTGCCATTGCACTCCAGCCTGGGCAACAAGAGCAAAACTCCGTCTCAAAAAAAAAAAAAAAAAAAAAAAAGTGAGCATACAGATAACACATAAACTTGCTGTTAGGTGTGGGAGACAACAGAAAAGGCTGGAAGGGCATTTCATAAACACCTAGATTCTGCAGTGAGACTGCTTTGCAAGTGACTTTAAGTATTCATTCTATGTTAAAAATACCATAGATAAGGTAGGCCAGGGGCTAGCAAGCTCTTTCTGTAAAGGGTCAAAAGTAAACATTTTAGGTGTTGAAGGCCATGTGGTTTCTGTCTCAACCACTAATACTCAATTCTGCCTTGTAGGCTGAGAGTAGTCATAGACAATACATAAACAAATGAGCAAGGCTGTGTTCTAATAAAGCTTTACTTATAAAAACAGGCAACAGGGTCCTACATTCCAAGAAAAGGCTGAGGCCTTATGTTAAAAGAATGGCAAAAGAATGTTTATGTCCTCGTTAAAATGTTATGTATGTAACTATTATCTGTGTGATTCCCTGCTTTAACGTACTTCTTCAGTTAGCCAACTAATGGCCCTAAAAGTCTGCTTTCAGTAACTGAGTGAATGTTATAGATGCCCTAGAAGCTGCATTTAATTCATATTCCTGTCATTATACCTGATATAACTTGGTTATAACTTTAAACTACTAATTTTAAAATGCATGCATCAGTACAGATTAGTATGGGCATACTCGTATATAAAGACTGTCATCTCTGTTGCAAAATTGCTGATAATTTGAAAAGAATTATTAAAATTGCTGCTTCCCTGAGGGAGGAAGGAGGGTGGAGGGTGGAGGAAAAAAATTGCTGCTTCCTGGCCAATCTTCAGAGGGTTGACAATACATTTCATGAATATTCTAAAAGTTGTATACTTAAGCAAAACAAATAAACAAAAATGCTTACTTTAAACTTGAGATCAAGGTTGTGCCTTACTTGCTTTTGTATCCCCAAGAATTACTCAGTAGAAGTCCAGGTCTAATCCACTTGTTTTACGGTGTTTAGGGAGCCTGGACCAAACTCAGAGTTGAGTTACAAGGGCTGGGACAGGAATTCAGATTTCCTGATTCCTAGTCCAATATTACCAATCTGAAGATACACGAATTTAGGAAGACAGTGGCTTTCTTTTCTTTTTTTTTAGGTGCACCCAGTCCTGCAGTTCAAAGCCTGGGAAGACTCACCATCATCTTCCTCCTCCTCATACTGCTAATAAGAATCAGCAGCTGTGTTTCTACAGTGATAATCTGGGTATGCACGTTCGTGATGTTCCAATCAACAAAAAGGCTATTGATTTTAGGATTCCTGAGTACCTAAAAAGCTACTTAAACATCCAGGATAAAAACACCTCCACCCAAGAATACAAGATCAGAGTTCAAATATTCCCTTGGCCATTTTTTTTTTTAAAAGAAAAGGCTGGAAGGACATTTCATAAACAACTAGAAAGATTCTGCAGTGAGACTGCTTTGCAAGTGACTTTAAGTATTCACTCTATGTTAAAAATAGCATAGATAATGTAGGCCAGGGGCTAGCAAGCTCTTTCTGTTAAACATTTAGATGTTTCAGGGCTGCAATCACAGTGACCAGTATTGGGGAGAGTGATTAAAAAGTGCCATGGTACTTAATCCAGTTATTCCCCCAACACCTCTAAGAGGTAGCCAAGTTCACACACTAAACAGAGCTACTGCAACAGTTCTAATGCTAGTCCTTAGATTCTAGTTCCATTTCCGGTTCTAGTGCTTAGATTCCAGTTGCATCATTCCAACTGTGAGGCTTCGCTGCTTTAACATCTTTGCCAGGAGGTGCAAAGTTCTCTGGGAGGGAGAACTTCGCTTCAATTTCATACTGACAGATTGAAACATTCAGGTAAGGGACACCTGTAGTACCAACCTGACTGTGAGGGGAAGCCCAAGAACTCCATTGAGTCTGTGGACGCTACACTGGGACACTATCTCCTGAGCCACACCTTACCTAAGCCAGGACTACCCCAGGATTGTTTCGAGAATGAAACCAGGTTAACCAAAAAAATACTTAGGTAAGATACAGATAGGGTGGAAACTGGAGTCAGAGGAGTCCGTCACAATTGATGTTGATTTAGGACTGTCGCAGGAAGACCCAGGGAAACCCACGCCAAGGTTGGGCTGGGGATGTGTCTGCCTCCAAAGTATCCTCCTTTCCATCACCCACCGCCAGAATATCCTAGTTCTTCTGCACCTCACCTGCGTAGAATACAGGTGGACTCTAGAAAGGGAATTTTCCTCGAGGTGTATGCTACAGTCTTTCAATAGCCATTCTGTAAGGGCACACAGTGCTTAAGGGCTGGTAAGGTTCTTGTTCACGCACTAGCTCACTATGTCCTGAATCAAAGGACGAGGAATCCAGTCTCAGTCTGCCCTTTACTCTTTGTGACCTCGGACTAGTCACCCGGGTGCTTAGTTCCTTCGTCTCCCTATCTGTAAATTCTGAGATTACGAGGAGGCCGGGATCGAAATCGATGGCCTCTGAGCTCTAAAAGCTTCTGGACCAGCCGGCACATGGAAGCACTGGACAAATGGCCGGTTGCACACACGGGGAAACTGAGGCACCGAGCACCGCGGCCCAAGGTCACTCTGGCTAAGCCACTGCAGGGACCGGGTCGAAGCCCAAGTCTTTAACCCTCCAGTCCCGCGCTCTTTCTCCTTCCGCGGAGCTGAGGAGAGCGGCCAGAAGGGTCCTTGTCCCGCTGGGGAAAGGACGGTACCCATGCACAGGGGTGCTAGAGAGGGACCGGGAGAAGCCTTACCTTCCCAGGTCGAGTCCAGCCACTGGCGCCTCTCTCTCCCAATCTTAACCCGTCACCCCCTCACGACTCCTCGAACGGCCCGTCCACTTCTACCCGGCTCGACGTGTCCACGACCGCCTCCGAGGCCGAGGATTTCCCGCCCCCTCCCGCCCCCTAGCATTACCGACCAATCCCTGCACGAGACTGTGAAGCTCCGACCCCCTGCGGGCTGGAGAGGCCTGACGTCTGGCGGCGCGCGTGCCCACGCGAGCCTCTCATTTGCCTTTGCCCCACCTTCTCCAGAGCCTAGACTACTTTCAGCCCAGAGACCGTGAGGGAGTTCACCCTGCCGGAAAGCAGCACGCCGCCGCGGCATTTTACGACGTCGGCGGTGACAAGCCCTGGGACTCTGGAAATACCCAGCTTCCTCCCCGCAGCCTGGTGAAAGCCAACGCAATGTTCGGTGCGGGGGACGAGGACGACACCGATTTCCTATCGCCCAGCGGCGGGTGAGTGACTGAGAAGTATGCGCTGGAGGGCGTGGCTGAGAGATACCGGCGGATTTTTGGAGGGGGGTCGATCTCTTCTCAGGCCTTTTCCCAACTTCCCGGGGGAGACTCTTGACACATTCCGGTGCTCTACACCTCTCAGAATCTGGGCAGAGCTTCCAACTGTGCTGACTCTGCCAATCTGAGGTTCGGGACCCGGCATCTCTCTTGGCGCGAAGATAACCCCGGGGTTTGCCTTTTGCATTCTGGGTCACAATTTCTCCTGTGAAATGGGAATGATTGCTGATGAAACTTCCTGCCTCAGAATTTTTGTAGGAGTCACCTGGGGCTGATAAGAGACTTTCTCTTCTCCGTGGAGAAGGCGATGACACTTTAGAACCGGGCCCTGGTGGGTCAGCTCTAGCATTCTTCAAGGCCCAGCTCGGATGTCACGTTTTGGATGCTTTTCCTTCTCCTGCAGCCTCAGGCAGAATGAATTGCTTTCTCTTCCTTATTCCTACAGTTAGGTGTGTTTGCCTCTATTCTTGTACCCCAAACCTATTAGATTATGAGTCCTCACAGGACAGGGACTGCTTATGTTGTTCATTTCTGTCTAGCACTCAGCATGGTACCTAGCACATAGTGAGTGCTCAGGAAGTGGCTGTTGAATGAATAATAGCTGCGAAACTGCACTTTGTAAAGTTTAAAGCTTAAAACCAACGTAACAGACTTCCGTCATTCTCCAGTTTCTTCAAGCGTTATATTAATATATACCAGCCTGGGATAGAAATCTTTAAAGAGAGGCAGGGTTTTGTCTCTTTCAGTGGTCAGTTTAGCCTTTTCCATTGTGTTGTGCCAGTGGACAGCTTGACTTCCTCCAAACTTGTGAGCTACCAAGCTCTGATCATTGCAGAGCTTATCTTTGAACATATGCTTAACAAATTTTGTGCGTGCTGAAGAATGTACTGGAAAAATGACAAATACACCACATATGCTCCTTAATCTGCTAAATGCTGAGAGGTTACAAAAATGATTAAACCGCTGTGCCTCCCCTTAAGTTGCTTAGATATCTATTGGGCCATGTGGTTTCTGTTGCAACCACAAATACTCAGTTCTGCCTTGTAGGGTGAGAGTAGTCATAGACAATACATAAACAAATGAGTTAATAGATGAATGACCATAAAATGACACTGGCCTTCTTTTGTCTTTAAATAGGAACTTTTGATTTACACTGACTAGCTCTGTATTACCTATCCTTAAGTCTTTTCACTCTCACCACTCTTTTCCCTTCGTACCCCCCTCTTTAGATGGCCTGCATTCACTTAGTTCCACTTTGAGTTCTTTCCGTTTCTCAGTTATTTTAGAGTTAAGCTGTGCTTTGGTTCCTTTTTCCCCTGTTCCACCCAAAACATTAACAAATCTCCATACAGTCCAAACTCCTTGCTGCTGTTGACTCTGTTTGTAGCCAGCCTTTTGAATTAATGTTCCTTCCAACAAACCTGTTTTGTGTATAGCCGTATATTAGACCACTTGAAAATTTCGAAGGTTATACTTTAAATTCACATCCTTCACTATGTGAAAGTATTTGGGAGAAGTCTGTAATGTTAGGGCTCCCAACTTTCTTGCAACAATCAGTCCAAGCTGACTGAAAATGATGGGATAAGTAATGACAGTCATGTGTTCTTTTCCAGATTCCTGGCCAGAGATAAATTCTTGGTGGCTCAACTATTCTTTTTTCCTGAGCAGTCTTCTCAAGGATCTGGGACACTTGAATTCTAGGCATGTGACTGTACTCCTAGACATACACAACAGCTAATTTGATGATAAAAGACATGCTAAGCAAAGTTGCGGTTTATTTTTGTTCCCCACGGTTATCAGGAAAACCAAATCAAATTTAACACTGAGAATACAGAAAGTTTCACCAACATTCTCTGATTTAGCTATTCCTTTTTTGGTTTTCTCTAAGGAAGTAGAACATATGACAGTGAATACTGCAGCTGCTTTTCACTTCCTCTTTTATAGCTATATATTACCATAAGTATACTTGCTTAAGTTCCAAGTCTCTTGATTTAAACACCTGACTTGCTTGGTTCCATTAAGGATATTCAAGCCTAATAGAAGTGGAAGTATCTGATAATCTGCCTTCTGAATTTCTAGGCCTCTTAGAGTTTACTATTAATGTAGAAGTAGTAATCAAGAGGCTTGCTTTTGTTTGTTAGTTTGTTTTAGCCCATTCCTCACTGTTGTGGGAAGTAATAGTAATGAAGTAATAGTACTTGGCTTCAGCTAATCCAGATAGGAGTAAAGCACAGTTTCTGTTCCTAAGAAACTTTTATTTTAGTAGTAGAATAAAATCAACCCAGGAATAATAATTACAAAGCGTTTTTTAAGGGGCCAGTTATGTATATATTTGTTTTAGATTATAAAGGTATGTGTAGGCAGATCTGATTAGCATAGTAATGGTAAATCACCAATCTAAAGGGGTAAAAAGATAAATTAGCTGATCATCAGAAAGCATTTTATTTTTTTATTTTTATTTTTATTTTTTTTTGAGACGGAGTCTCGCTCTGTCGCCCAGGCTGGAGTGCAGTGGCACGATCTGGGCTCACTGCAAGCTCCGCCTCCCAGGTTCACACCATTCTCCTGCCTCAGCCTCCCGAGTAGCTGGGACTACAGGCGCCCGCCACCTCGCCCGGCTAATTTTTTGTATTCTTTTGAGTAGAGATGGGGTTTCACCGTGTTAGCCAGGATGGTCTCGATCTCCTGACCTCGTGATCCGCCCGTCTCGGCCTCCCAAAGTGCTGGAATTACAGGCTTGAGCCACTGCGCCCGGCCCAGAAAGCATTTTAAGTTCTGTAAAAGATAGGAAAAAGCCTAGATTCTAATGTTGATTCTATCCCCAGTTAGGAATGTGACTTTGGACAGATTATCTTCCATCCTTGTCTCTCCATACCCCAACCTATTCAATAATGAGGTTTGACCTAGATAAACTTGGAGACTTTTCCCAGTTCTATAGTTTTAATGTTAATGCTAATATCAGTTTATGGTTGCAGGTCAACTTGTATGTCAATCAAGCATGCTTCCACCCTTGCAGGGGTATCTGAGTTGAACCACATTTTGAGATAATAGGATGTGTTCACAAGTATATAAATACATACTCTGTGCTTACTCAATGCTACACACTGTTCTAAGGAATACATAGACATTATTGTATTTATTCCTTCTACTCTATGAAGTAATTTTACCTACTATGCCCAGTTTACAAGTGAGAAATGTATATATACATTAGTGTATTTACTCTTCTCTATGAGGTACTATTAACTATTATATCCATTTTACAAATGAGAAAGGCTCAGAGAGGTAAGTTGCCCAACATCATGCAGCTAGAAAGTAATAGAGCCTGGATCTGAAATCAGGTAGGCAGATTCCACGAGACCTGCCTATGTGCTATTGTTGTTGTTATTGAAATAGATGTTTGATGTCAGTTTATTTAAAAAGTATTAATACTTTACCAACAAAAATAATCCATTTATTAAAATATATTGATACAATATAAATGCATGTGTTTTTGTTTTTGATGAGAAAGAAAAGTAATATAAAACTGAGGTGAGGTGAGGTCCTTGGTGACTAAATGCATTGTCTAACATTTTTTTTTAAATGTAGTTAATGTTGTAATGACTTTTCCTATGAATTATAAACATTGACTGAAGTCCAGAGTTTGCAAACTCATTCTTGCCAACATAAGGGAGAGTGTGTACATTTGAGAGTTCTTTAGTAGTGGCAAAATCTAAAAATTTATTCATTTTTGTTGATTTATTTATTTTTTGAGACAGGATTTTGCTCTGTTGCCCAGGCTGGAGTGCAGTGGTACAGTCATGGCTCACTGCAGCTTCGAACTCCTGGGCTCAAGCAAACCGCTTGCTTCAGTCTCCCAAGTAGCTGGGACTACAGGCGCATGCCACCACGCCTGGCTAATTTTTAATTTTTTGTAAATATGGGGTCTTGCTGTGTTGCTCAGGCTGGTCTTGAACTCCTAGCCTCAAGCAGTCCTCCTGTCTCAGCCTCTGAGAGTGAGCCACCATGCCCTGCTAAAAATTTACAAGTAACTTATCTCCCAAGTTGATGTAGAGTCCATTAAAAATATTAATAGAAAATGGGGCTGAGCGTGGTGGTTCAAACTTGTAATCCCAGCACTTTGGGAGAACAAGGTGGGAGGATCATGAGGTCAGGAGATTGAGACCAGCCTGGCCAACACAGTGAAACCCCGTCTCTACAAAAATACAAAAATTAACTGGGTGTGGTGACGGGTCTGGCCAACACAGTGAAACCCCGTCTCTAGAAAAATACAAAAATTAACTGGGTGTGGTGACAGGTGCCTGTAATCCCAGCTACTCAGGAGGCTGAGGCAGGAGAATCGGTTGAATCTGGGAGGCGGAGGTTGCAGTGAGCCGAGGTCGTGCTAGTGCACTCAGCCTGGGCGACAAAGCTACTCTCCGTCTCATTAAAAAAAAAAAAAAGGCTGGGCGTGGTGGCTTGCGCCTGTAATCCCAGCACTTTGGGAGGCTGAGGCGGGCGGATCACCTGAGGTCAGGAGTTCAAGACCAGCCTGGCCAACATGGTGAAACCCCGTATCTACTAAAAATACAAAAATTAGCCAGGCTTGGTGGCGGGTGCCCGTGATCTCGGTGATCAGGAGACTGAGGCAGGAGAATCGCTTGAATCCTGGCGGTGGAGGTTGCAGTAAGCTGAGATCCTGCCATTGCACTCTAGCCTGGACGCCAAGAGCAAAATTCCATCTCAAAAAAAAAAAAAAAAAGAAGAAGAAGAAAAGAAATTGGAATTAATCTGAAAACTAATTAGGTTGACCTGGCTTTTGGATTGACTTTGTAGTCTTCAGTTGGCTGGTCTTTAGAACATCTATGGAAACACAGTTCACTTATGACATTCTTGTCTTTCCTTTTAAAAAGGCTATACCTGCAAAATTAAAACAGCAAGCCCAATACCAATAGCTTACTGAAGCTAACAAGGACATTCTTTTCTTATATGTTATCTTAACTAGGTGCTAAGCTTTGTACATTTTTCACTATGTTAAAGACAGTGAAACCCGCTCTTCCAGAATCTTATTCCTTAGGCAATTTGCCCAAATTTTCCTGCCTGAAAGGAAAAATCTTGCTCTCTTCTAAATTCCATAAGCATTCCTTGATGTCTTTTTAGGCCAGTGCTGCTCTCACACAAGCACTGCATTTACAATCTCATTTGAACCTCTTAGTCCTTTACGGTAGGCATTTCTGGCCTATTTACAGGAAACAAACTTACACTAGACTACTTTGAGAAAAGAAGGTAATAGTTTCAAGTCATATCAAATTTATTTTGTAAAATGCTAGTGTATATTTCTCTATACATAAAACTAGTTTTGAAAAAACCTGAAAAGCCAAAATAACTTGTTGGGAAGTTTCAATGTTTACTTCACCTAAACTAAGGATGCCTTTGGAGAAGAGGCACTCAGAGCCAGACTAAGCTTTGAATTCATTTATTGAACCTATTACATACCAGACCCTGGGCATACCTCTTTTTTTTTTTTTTTTGATTTGCTTTATTGTGCCTTGCAGATTTTTTTTTTTTTTTTTTAACAAAATAAAGGTCATGGCCAACCCTATGTTGAGCGAGTTTGTTGGCATAATTTTGCCAACAGCAAAATTGCTCCCTTCGTGTCTCCGTGTCACATTTTGGTAATTCTCTTAATATTCAAAAATATTCTCTTGGTCAGTTGCAGTGGCTCACACCTATAATCCCAGCACTTTGGGAGGCTGAGGTGGGTGGAACACTTGAGGCCAGGAGTTTGCAACCAGCCTGGCCAACATAGCAAAACCATGTCTCTACTAAAAAATACAGAAATTAGCAGGGCATGGTGGTGCGCTCCTGTAATCCTAGCAATTTGGGACGCTGAGACATGAGAATCTCTTGAACCCAGGAGACGGAGGTTGTAGTGAGCTGAGATTGTGCCACTGCACTCCAGCCTGGGCGACAGAGTGAGACTGCATCTCAAAGAAAAAAATAATAATAATTATATATATATATACACACACACACACATGCACACACACATATATCCTCTGAATATTGCAAACTTTTTCAATGGCATTATATCTGTTATGGTGTGATCTTTGGTGTTATTGTAATTGTTGTTGTCACAAACCACGCCCACATAAAATAGTGAACTTAATTGATAAATATTGTGTATGTTCTGACTGCTCCACTGACTGGCAGTTCTCTATCTTTTTTTCCTCTTCTTGGGCCTACCTATACTCCATGACTCAGCAATATTGGCATTAGGCCAATGAATAACCCTACAACCACCTTAAGTGTTTAAGTGAAAGGAAGAGTTGCACATCTCTCGCTTTAAAAAAGGTAGAAATGATCAAGCTTTGTGAGGAAGGAGTGTAAAAACAAAGACAAGTCAAAAATTAGGCCTCTTGTGCCAGTTAGCCGTATTGTGAATGCAAAGGAAACATTCCTAAAGGAAATTAAAAGTGCTTGCTCCAGTGAACACACAAATGATGAAAAAGCAAAACAGCCTTATTGCTGACATGGAGAAAGTTTGAGGGATCTGATAGAACATCAAATCAGTCACAAATTTTCTTAAACCAAAGCCTAGGCCGGACGCGGTGGCTCAAGCCTGTAATCCCAGCACTTTGGGAGGCCGAGACGGGCGGATCATGAGGTCAGGAGATCGAGGCCATCCTGGCTAACAAGATGAAACCCTATCTCTACTAAAAATACAAAAAATTAGCCGGGCGAGGTGGCAGGCGCCTGTAGTCCCAGCTACTCGGGAGGCTGAGGCAGGAGAATGGCGTGAACCCGGGAGCTGGAGCTTGCAGTGAGCTGAGATCGCGCCACTGCACTCCAGCCTGGGCCACAGAGCCAGACTCGGTCTCAAAAAAAAAACAACAACAAAACAAAACAAAAAACCAAAGCCTAATTCAGAGCAAGGCCCTAACTCTTTTCAATTCTGTGAAGGCTGAGAGAGGTGAGGATGCTGCAGAAGAAAAGATGGAAGTGAGCAGAGGTTCATGAGGTTGAGGGAAAGAAGCCATCTTCATAGTATGAAAGTGCTAAATGAAGCAGCAAGTAATTTCCAGCTGCAGCAAGTTATCTAGAAGTTCTAGCAAAGAGAACTGGTGATGGTGGCTACACCAAACAACAGATCTTCGGTGTAGACAAAACAGCTTTCTATTGGAAGAAGATCTAGGACTTTCATGGCTAGAGAGGAGAAGTCAGTGCTTGGCTTCAAAACTTCAAAGGACAGGCTTACTCTTATTAGGGGATAATGCAGCTGGTGACTTTAAGTTGAAGCCATTGCTCATTTACCATTCCAAAAATCCTAGGGCCCTTAGGTATTATGCTGAATTTACTCTGCCTGTGCTCTATAAATGGAACAAAGCCTGGATGACAGCACATCTGTTTATACCATACTTTACTGAATATTTTAAATGCACTGTTGAGACCCACTGTTCAGAAAAAAAAAAAAAGCCTTCTTTCAAATTATTACTGCCCATTGACAGTGTACCTGGTCACTCACAAGCTCTGATGGAGATGTATAAGATTAATGTTGTTTTCATGCCTGCTAACACAACATCCATTCAGATCAGGTCTTACCATTTAAGAAATATGTTTCATGGCTGAGCACAATGGCTCACACCTGTAATCCCAGAACTTTGGGAGGCTAAGGTGGGTGGATCACTTGAGCCCAGGTGTTCAAGAGCAGCCTGGGCAACATGGTGAAACCCTATCTGTACAAAAAATACAAGAATTAGCCAGGTTTCTTGGTGCATGCCTGTAGTCCCAGCTACTTGGGAGGCTGAGGTGGGAGAATCCACAGAGTGTGGTGGTGCATGCTTGTAGTCTCAGCTATTTGGAAGGCTGAGGTCGGAGGATTGGTTGAGCCCTGGAGGCAAAAGCTGCAGTGAGCCATGAACACCCTGCTGCACTCTAGCCTGGTGACAGATTGAGACCCTGTCTCTAAAAAAAAAAATTGTTTTAAAGAGTTAACACAGCAAGCCTGAGACTATTATTCCTAAAAAGCCCTGCTTAGAAGGTTGGCTCTTGGCTGATATGTTAGTCTGTTTTCTGTTGCTTGTAACAAAATACCTAAAGTGCAATAAAGAAAAGGAATTTCTTTTTTACAATTATGGAGGCTGTGAAGTTCAAGGTCAGAGGGGCTGTATGTGGTGAAGGTCTTGTTGGTAGGAACTCTCTGCAGGGTCCTGAGATGCCATGGGGCATCATATGGCAAGCATGCTGGATATACTAGCTCAGATCTTTCTTCCTCTTCTTATAACGCCACTGGTCTCATTCCCATGGCATTTATGATGATCTAGTAATCCTTTTCTTTTGGTTTAGGGAAGACAGGGTCTTGCTGTGTTACCTAGGCTGTGATGCAGTGGCATGATCATAGCTCAGTGTAGTCTCAAACTCCTGGGCTCAATTGAGCCTCCTGCCTCAGCCTCTCAAGTAGCTAGGACTCCAGATGTTTATCCCCAAGACTGGATAATTTTTTTTTTTTCTTTTTTTTTTTTGGAGACGGAGTCTTGCTCTGTTGCCTAGCCTGGAGCGCAGTGGTGCAATCTCAGCTCACTGCAACCTCTACCTCCCGGGTTCAAGCGATTCTCCTGCCTCAGCCTCCTGAGTAGCTGGGATTACCTCCATGCCCAGCTAATTTTTGTACTTTTAGTAGAGATGGGGTTTCACCATGCTGGTCTCAAACTCCTGACCTCAAGTGATCCTCCTGTCTCAGCCTCCCAAAGTGCTGGGATTATAGGCATGAGCCACTGTGCCCAGCCAACCCATGCACTTTTTACTTTTGCTGATTTTGCTGTATATCCTTTTGTAATAGATTTTAGTCATGAGTACCACTATATGCTGAGACCATTGAGTCCTTCTCTGGAATCCTTGAAACTGGCAGTGGTCTTGGAGCACAAAAGGAAGAACAAGTTTTGCTGGGGCAGTGGGCATTGGAGGATATGAGTTCTGGTTTGGACATGTTACATTTGTATTGCCTGTGGGATATCTATGTTGTCTGGCACTTGGGAGCAAGTTCTGGGCTGGGAATACAGATCTGAGCATCATCAGCATTTGGATAGCATTTGATACCAAGGTAAATAAGTAGAGAGAGACAGTATGAAACGCTACCAAGAGAGAGAAAGCATGAAGCCCTGGAGACATGGACATTTAAAGATTGGGCAAATGAAGAAGAAGAGCCCAAGGAGTTAAAGAGAAGCCAGAGAAATGGGGCAAAACAAGCCAGGGATTGCATTAGTATTTATTGATATCTTATTTGGACCTGTTCCTTCCACAACCCCTGCAGAAGTCAAGAGAAGAATTTCAAGAACAAATTAATTAACTGTATAAAAAGGTGGTATGAGGTCAAATAAGATAAGGTCTGGTAAACTGGGTTTAGTAACAAAGAAGTTGTGATGATCGGACGGGCCTGGTGGCTCGTGCCTATAATCCCAGCACTTTGGGAGTCCAAGGTGGGTGGATCACTTGAGGTCAGGAGTTCGAGACCAGCCTGCCCAACATGGTGAAACCCTATCTCTACTAAAAGTACAAAAATTAGCTGGGTGTGGTGGCACATGCCTGTAGTCCCAGCTACTTGGGAGGCTGAAGCAGGAGAATTGCTTGAACCTGGGAAGCGGAGGTTGCAGTGAGCCGAGATCATACCACTGCACTCCAGCCTAGGCAACAGGGTGAAACTCCATCTAAACACAAAAACAAAAACAAACAAAAAGTTGTTAGTGATCTTAACAAGATGAGTTTCAGTGGAATGGTGGGAGCATAAGATTCCTTGTGTGGGATGATGAAAGAATAGTTCTGTTAGATGAAAGGATGTCAGGGACCGTGTTTGATGGGTAAGTTTGTATCGTAGCTTCATTTCAATTGAATAAACTGGCAAAAGCAGGAGGGGGAGTAATCAGTAAGGGTGACTAGAAACTGTGATTTGCTAAAAGCAAGAATTTACAGTTTGAAGATATCATAGAGAGCATCTGAACTAATCACTTCAATTTACAGGTGGAAAAACTGAGGTCCAGAAAAAAGAAATAACCAAGATCCTGGGGATGAGCAGGGTCAACTGATGGTATTCAAATCACATATACAATCTTGATTTCAAAGACACTTTGCTGTGTCCAGTATTTTTCTTTCTTTCTTTCTTTCTTTTTTTTTTTAACCAGCTTTCCTAGCTGGAAGTGCTTCTAGTATTGAATGGTGGGATATCGTCAAGGAAGTATTTCTTCAAGGTTGGAGATGAGCAGCTTTTATAGTAATTCCAGGTTTGGGATATATCAATAAAATTTCATTTTTCATTTTCTATTGACAGTGCCAGATTGGCCTCCCTTTTTGGTCTGGATCAGGCAGCAGCTGGCCATGGAAATGAATTTTTCCAGTACACAGCCCCAAAACAGCCTAAGAAAGGCCAGGGAACTGCAGCAACAGGTAAGTTAAGAGTGTATTGCCCGGGCAAGGTGGCTCACACCTGTAATCCCAGCACTTTGGGAGGCCAAGGTGGGTGGATCACTTGAGGTCAGGAGTTCAAGACCAGCCTGGTCAACATGGCGAAACCCCATCTCTACAAAAAATACAAAAATTAGCCAGTCATAGTGGTGCGTGCCTGTAATCCCAGCTACTAGGGGGGCTGAGGCAGGAGGATCTTTAGAACCCAGGAGGCAGAGGTTGTGGTGATCTGAGATCGTGCCACTGTACTCCAGCCTGGGCAACAGAGCAAGACTCCGTCTCAAAAAAACAAAAACAAAAACAAAACAAAATAAAAGCAAGAGTGTATTAGGGTTCTCTGGAGGGACAGAACTAATAGGAAATACGTATGTATGAAAGGGAGTTTAATTGAGAATTGACTCACACGATCACAAGGTAAAGCCCCATGATAGGCCATCTGCAAGTTGAAGAACAAGGAAGCCAGTAATGGATAAGTCCGAGTCCCAAAACCCCAAAAGTAGGGAAGCCGACAGTACAGCCTTCAGTCTGTGGCTGCAGGCCTGAGAGCCTCTGGCCAACTACTAGTGTAAGTCCAAGAGTCCAAAAGCCAAAGAACCTGATGTTCAAGGGCAGAAAGCATCCAGCACAGGAGAAAGATGAAAGTCGGAAGACTCAGCAAGTCAGCCCGTTCCACCTTCTTCTGCCTTATTCTAGCCATGCTGGCAGTTAATTAGATGGTGCCCAACCAGATTGAGGGTGAGTCTGCCTCTCCCAGTCCACTGATTCAGATGTTAATCTCCTTTGGCAACACCGTCACAGACACACCCAGGATCAATACTTTGTGTACTTCAATCCAATCAAGTTGACACTCAGTATTAGCCATCACAACTGGCACTAGGATTGTGTCTTAACAGGTTAGATGGAAGGGTTAGCAACCTTCCAAAAGTGACATGCCAGGTTGTGTATCCTTGACCAGTCTGTCTAAGCTCACCCCCAGTGGTGGGTGCTTCTCTAAGATCTGGGATCCTAATTTCTAGTAGCTGGATGGTGTGCGCTTTCTTGGGAACTGATGGAGAGATTCGAAAGCAAGACTTTCTGCCCCATGTGGACACTGCTCTCCCAAACTCTGCCCAAGGCACTCTTAAGTAGACACCGTCCAGTGTTTTGGCAAGAAGGAAGACCTACTTTTCACTTCCTTTATCTGGGCAGGTTAGCTGTAGGCTCCATCCTGAGGCTCCACCCCTGTAGGGCCCCACTCATTAGCATTGTCAAATGATACAGTTATAACACATGTAGTTTTAAGATCTTGGTGGGCTTTTATTTGAGATTCTAGAATTGGGCAACACTTCATTCTATAAAATGGAATGTTGTGATGAGCTGAGCAGAGGAGGTTGGCTTTATAGGCAGAAAAGGGCTGAAGAAAGCAGAAACAGAACAAAAAACAACTGGTCACTTCAAAGTTACTTTTGTTGTGTAGGTTAAAGCAAAGGGGCCTTCCTTCCTTACCATGCTGGCTAAAATTGGATTATACAAAAGATGTTCCTACCACTCTTATCACTCAGGAAATTACAAGAGATTTGGGAGCACTGTGTCAGGAACCGAGGACAAAGAACAAACATATTTCATATTATACCACAACCTATATATAGGCCCTTTACAGAAAATGTTTGCTGACCCCTGCTTTAAATATTACCTATTACTTTAGGCAGTTTTGCTGTAGGTGCTTCTCTTGTTTTCTAAGTCATAACCTGGCCAGATTTCTAGTAGGCTGTGCTTTTATATTTCCCATGGTGCATCTCTTCATCAACAGTGTGCTTCAGAATTGAAGTGGTTGAGTTAATGGGAAAAAAAGAAACAACCTTAGTCACCACCCAATGAAAACACTTGATTTTTTATTGTTATTTTTTATTTTACTTAATTTTGGAAACAGAGTCTTGCTTTGCTGCCCAGGCTGGAATGTAGTGGCTGTTCACAGGTGCCATCCCAGTGCACTATGGCCTTGAACTCCTGGCCACTGCACCTGCCTAACTTGATTGTGTAAATCAGAAGACAGCAACTATGAGTTTGTTATGCTTTTAGCGGGGAGCTATAGAGGCAAGATTGCCTATAGAGTTTTCTTTAGGCATTTACAAATAAATAAAGTAGCAATACAGAAGACCTTCTCTGTTCAAGGAAAATTTTTTTTTTTTTGAGATGGAGTCTTGCTTTGTCACCCGAGCTGGAGTGCAGTGGTGTGATCTTGGCTCATTGCAACTTCTGCCTCCGGTGTTTCAAGCGATTCTCGTGCCTCAGCCTCCCAAGTACCTGGGTTTCAGACCTAGGCACTATAATGGTATAATTGTGTGAGGCACTTGGGTGATTAGAAGCTCAGTTTCTTCACCCCCAGACTAGATCATAGGGCTGCTTTGTGGATCAGTTAAGGATAATAATAATAAAAGCATTACAACACTAACTGTGATCTTTATAATAAGATCAATTTTGAAGCTAGTTCAGTGGTTAAAAATTAGTTTAAGGCTGGGTGTGGTGGCTCATGCCTGTAATCCTAGCACTTTGGGAGGCTGAGGCAGATGGATCACAAGGTCAGGAGTTCAAAACCAGCCTGACCAACATGGTGAAACCTCATCTCTACTAAAAATACAAAGATTAGCTGGGTGTGGTGGTGCGCACCTGGAATCCCAGCCACTCATGAGGCTGAGGCAGGATAATTGCTTGAACCTGGGAGGTGGAGGTTCCAGTGAACCGAGATCGCGCCACTGCACTCCTGCCTGGGCAACAGAGTGACACTCTGTCTCAAAAAAAAAAAAAAAAAAATTAGTCTAAACCTAGAAGTGAATGACAACTTTGTTTTCTTGTTCATCTTCAGGAAATCAGGCAACACCAAAAACAGCACCAGCCACCATGAGCACTCCCGCAATATTGGTTGCGACAGCAGTCCATGCATATCGATAGTAAGTCGCTGAGAAGGAACGCTCTCTGAAGTTTGGTGAAAGGGTGTGCAGTTAAGCTACTTTTTCTCGAAAAACTCTGTTTGTTGCAAAATGGTTATTCAGCCCTTCCACGGACAAAATCTCAGTAGTACTTTTAACATCTGAATTGGAGATTTCTGCCGTAAAACTTGAAAAGCCATTATCTTGACTACTCTCTTTAGGAAGTGCTTGTACCCTCAACAACTGTCAAATACTCAAAGAAAGCCTCTCCACTGAGATAGCAAGAATGATAGATATTTATATTTAAAGAGTAAGGAAGTAGCATACGAGCTTTAAATTATAAACTGCTGGGCCGGGTGTGGTGGTGCTCGCCTATAATCCCAGCACTTTGGGAGGCCGAGGCAGAAGAATCACTTGAACCTGGGAGGTGGAGGTTGCAGTGAGCCGAGATCGTGCCACTGGACTCCAGCCTGGCGACAGAGCGAGACTCTGTCTCAAAAAAAAAAAAAAAAACAAGTAACTGCTCACCTGTGTGCCTGTCTAGAGGCTGAATGACTATTGTTCCCACTTCTCTGTGGCAGAAAAGAAAGCTGGTTCTGCAGAGTTTAGGGAAGTGTTAATACTTGTTTCTCTTCCTTCTATAGCACAAATGGTCAATATGTAAAGCAGGGCAAATTTGGTGCTGCAGTTCTGGGGAACCACACAGCCAGAGAGGTGAGAGTGCTCCCACATCTCATGTATATTCAGATGTCCCACATAATACCAATGAGTTGGCTTTTATCTGACTTGCCCAATGTTTTGTTTATCAGAAGATAAAGATGATTGTTTGTATTGAATGTTAATTTATAATATCAGGTATATAGTAAATGATCACATTTTCGTTACTATTGTGCATTCAAACAAATCCAACCATTCAAAATTGTTAAATTTGACCTTTGTGATATGATCCTACCTTACAAATTTGGGCATTTTTTGTTTGTTGTTTAATTGTGGGGTGTGTGTGTACACAGACACATACACGAACACATATATATACACACATACATATGCATATATAAGATAAAATTTGCCATTTAACTGTTTTAAGTGCATAATCCAGTGCTATTAATTGCATTCATAATATTGGTTGAGCAACCAACACTACTATACATTTCCCAAACAGAAACTGTAACCATTAAGCAACATCTCTACTTCTTCCTTTTCCCAACTCCCCATAAGGTCAAATCTACTTCTTGTTTTTATGAATTTGCCCTTTCTGGGTACCTCATATAAGTGGAATCATAACAGTATTTGTCTTTGGTGACTGATGTATTTCATTTCGCATAATGTCCTGAAGGTTCACCCATGTTTTAGCATGTGTCAGTATTTCATTCCTTTTCATGGCTGAATAATATTTCATTACAGGTATATACCACATTTTGTTTATTCATTCATCAGTTGATGGATGCTGGGTTGTTTATACCTTTTGTCTGTTGGGAATAGACAAAGTATGTACCAGGAAGACTGACATAAAAGTATATGGTCAAGTTCCTGTTTTGGCTGTATACTAAGAGTGGAAATTACTGACTCGTATGGTAATTTTATGTATTGCTTTTTGAGAAACTGCCAAACTGTTTTCCACAGCAGCCGCACCATTTTACATTCCCACAAGCAATGTATGAGGGTTTCAGTTTGTTCACATCCTTGCCAGCATTTTGTTATTATTATTATTTTTAAATTCTTCCCATTCTAGTACGTGTGGAATGGTACTTTATTGTGGTTTTAATGTGCATTTTACCCAATGTCTAATGTTGAGTATCTTTTCATTTGCTTATTGACCATTCATGTATTTTCTTTGGAGAGATGTCTATTCAAGCCCTTTGCCCATTTTAAAAATTGGATTTTTTTTTTTGTTGTGGAGTTGTAGTAGTCTTTTAATATATTCTGAGTATGAAACGCTTATTTGCAGATATTTTATAGATTATCTTTTCACTTTCTTGATAATGTCCTTTGATGTACAAAAGTTTTTAATTTTGGTGAACTCCATATTATTAATTTTTTTCTTTTGTTACATGTACTTTTAGTGTTTTATCGGAGAATCCATGACCAAAACCAAGGTCACGAAGATTTACCTCTATGTTTTCTTCCAAGAGTTTTATGATTTTATCCCCTATGTTGTTTTATATAAAAGTTAGGCCTACAGTCAAAAATTACTTGACATGTGAAGAGGTGGGAAAATGTAACTGATAATCAAGGGAACAAATAAACTAGGAGCAGACTCACAAATAATCTAGACATTGAAGTTAACATACAAAGCACTTAAAACAACTAGGAATAATATCTTAAAGAAAATAGAGGAAAAAGGCCGGGCGCGGTGGTTCAAGCCTGTAATCCCAGCACTTTGGGAGGCCGAGACGGGTGGATCACGAGGTCAGGAGATCGAAACCATCCTGGCTAACACGGTGAAACCCCATCTCTACTAAAAAATACAAAAAACTATCCGGGCGATGTGGCGGACGCCTGTAGTCCCAGCTACTCGGGAGGCTGAGGCAGGAGAATGGCGTGAACCCGGGAGGCGGAGCTTGCAGTGAGCTGAGATCCGGCCACTGCACTCCAGCCTGGGCGACAGAGCGAGACTCCGTCTCAAAAAAAAAAAAAAAAGAAAATAGAGGAAAAGTACAAACGGAATGAAAAGGTGGAGAATTTAAAAAATTAGAATCTATAAGAATAATCACATGGCATTCTAGATTTGAAAAATACAATTTCTGAAATTAAGAACATATTGGATAGGTTTAACAGAGTAAGAATACAGCAGAAGACAGAATTAGTGACTTCGAAGGCAGTTCCATAGAAAATATTCAGACTGAAGCACAGAGAGAAGAAATAATAGAAAGAGACTAGGGCAAAGATTGATGTGGGACATGGTCTGACGTCCATATAATTGGAATCCAAAGACAGTAGAATTACATCTTTAAAGTGCTGAAAGGAAAACAAAACCCTGCCTATTACAGAATTCTGTAGCAACAAAAATGTCCTTCGAAAATGAAGGCAAAATAAATTTTCAGCCAAACAAAAGTGAGAGAATTCATTGTAGTAGATTTGGACTGCAAGGAACATTAAAGGACATTCTTTAAGTTGAGGGAAATGAATGTCTGTGTCTTTCAAAAGACATGGAGAGACTGGGCGCAGTGGCTCACGCCTATAATCCCAGCACTTTGGGAGGCTGAGGCAGGTGGATCACCTGAGGTCGGGAGTTGGAGACCAGCCTGACCAACATGGAGAAACCCCGTCTCTACTAAAAATACAAAAAAATTAACCAGGTGTGGTGGCACATGCCTGTAATCCCAGCTACTTGGGAGGCTGGGGCAGGAGAATTGCTTGAACCCAGGAGGTGGAGAGGTGGAGGTTGCGGTGAGCCGAGATCATGCCACTGCACTCCAACCTGGGCAATGAGTGAAACTCCGTCTCAAAAAAAAAAAAAAAAAAAAATGACATGGAGAATGTTCATAGAAGTATCATTCATAATAGCCTCTAGCTGGAAACAACTCAAATGTTCATAAACAGGAGAATGAATGAAGAGTTTATGGTATATTCACATAATATAATACTACATGACAATAGAAGAGAACAAAGTACTGCAACGCGAAGTATCAAGGCTTACTCTTACAGATACGGTGAGTGAAAGAAGCAAGGCAAAAGAGTATACTCTGTATAATCCCATTTATACAAATTTAAGAATAGCAAAATTGGGTGCGGTGGCTCACACCTGTAATCCCAGCACTTTGGGAGGCTGAGACAGGTGGATCACCTGAGGTCAGGAGTTCAAAACCAGCCTGGCCAGCATGGTGAAACCCAGTCTCTACTAAAAATACAAAATGAGCAGGGCATGGTGGTATGCACCTGTAGCCTCAGCTACTCTGGAGGCTGAGGCAGGAGAATTGCTTGAACCCGGGAGGTGGAGGTTGCAGTGAACAGAGATTGTTCCACTGTACTCCAGCCTGGGCAACAGAGAGACAGTGTCTCAAAAAGAAAAAAAAAAAAAAAAGAACAGGCAAAATTAATCAGTGACAGAAGTCAGAATATTGGTTACCTCAGGGTGGGGATTACTGACTAGGAAGGGCATGAAGGAGCTTCCTGTGGTGTGGGAAATGCTCTGCTATTTTAAAAATCCTGTTAATGGTCACGTGGGCATATATATGTATAATGTACATGTATTTTATGTTTTTCATCAATTTAAAAACAATTTGTATTTTCTTTTACACAACCAGTCACTCTCTCTTAGTCACCCCTTGTATAAATGAAAACACTAACAAAATGAAGACATTGCCAATTACAGTTAAACAGCAAGGCCAAAATGAGAGATTAACGTGGATAGTGAGAAGATAAAATTTACAGTTGAGGCCTTAAAGGATGAAAAGATTTTGAGTTTAATAGCTGTATGAAGCACAACCCCTGATACATATTGCTGATTTTATGTTGCCTTTTAACTTCTGTTCTCTTTTTTTTCTGTCGTTGCTTGTCTACAGTATAGGATTCTTCTTTATATCAGTCAGCAACAGCCAGTTACGGTTGCTAGGATTCATGTGAACTTTGAGCTAATGGTAAGACTTCATCATGTAATCATTAGCTCCTTCAGGATAGGTTTACAGGAGAGATTGGTCTGATTGTACCTAGTAGAAATTAGATCCACTTGTTCATCCCTGGGTGTCCTTGTAAGTATCTAACAGAACCTTTCAGAAAGGTCTCTTGGCTCCTTCTGGGAATGTGGACTAAAGGGTGAATGGTGGAGGGTGAGAGGGAAGAAGAAAAATCTCTGATACTTCTCTTTGGGTCCACCTGAGTCATGACCCTACTCTGTGAGCTTAGGCAGTCATGTTTATCTGGTATAATACTGCTTGTGGATGCATTATCTTAACATTTCTCCTTTCTCCAGGTTCGCCCCAATAACTATAGCACCTTTTATGATGACCAAAGACAGAACTGGTCCATCATGTTTGAGTCGGAAAAAGCTGCTGTGGAGTTCAATAAGCAGGTGATAATATCTTATTCTCCCTGTGAGAAGCCAGAATACTTGTTTGGATTTCCCTTAATTTTAGGGAAACATATAGAAACCCCATAATCTGCTGTGTTTTGTTGGTGACTAGCATAAAAAAACCCACTAAATTTGCCACTTCAGCCTGTTGTATGATTTCAGGAAAATAATAGGAATACTTACTGAAACTGCTTGACAATTTAGCCTTCCTCTTTTTTAAAAGAGAATGTTTTAGGCTGGGTGTGGTGGTTCACGCCACGCCTGTAATCCCAGCATTTTGGGAGGCCAAGGCAGGTGGATCGCTTGAGCCCAGAAGTTCAAGACCAGCCTGGGCAACATAGTGAAACCCCATCTGTACAAGAAAAGAGAGAGAGAGAGAGTAGGTTACTACATACTCATTGTAGAAAATTTAGAAAAGCATTAAAAAAAAAAAACACTCATAATCTTACTACTCAAAGTAACCACTATTTCCTTTTTTCTATGCATAATACACATAAGTAGATATAATCCTTTAATCGTTCTTTATCTTGCTTATTGTATTTAAAAATGTATAATTCATCTTTTCCTATCTCATGAAAAACTATTTGGAAACATTTTTGAAGGCTGCATAATATGCGTGTTGTCAGTTCAAGCTACCGTAACAAATTACCATAGAGTGATTAAGCAACAGAAAGTTATTTCTGACGGTTCTTGAGGCTGAAAGTCTGAGATCAGGGTGCCAGCATAGTTGGGTTCTAGTGAGACCCTCTTCTGAGTTGCAGACTATCTTCTTCTTGTATCCTTACATAGTAGAAAGAGGGTGAGATGGTTCTCTGGTATCTCTTTAATAAGGTCCCTAATCCCATTCATGAGGGCTCCACCCTCCTGGCTTACTTACCCCCCAAAGGCCCCACCTCCTAATACTGTCACACTGGGAATTAGGATTTCAGTGTAAGTATTCGAAGGGGACACAAACATTCAGCCCATAACATTTGTTTCTTAGTTGATGTAATCATTACCTTATGTTATGCACTTAGATTGTTTTCTATCTCTGCAATAAATGACACCGAGGTGAGCATTTTTTATAGAAGTCTGTCCTTTTTTCCTCCCTACATATTTCCATAAGCTTTGTTTCAGTGAGTGAGTGATTCGGTTCAGTCAAAAGGTCCAGATATTTTTAGTTTTTATTTTTATTTTTTTTTTATTTTGAGACAGAGTCTCGCTCTGTTGCCCAGGCTGGAGTGCAGTGGCCGGATCTCAGCTCACTGCAAGCTCCGCCTCCCGAGTTTATGCCATTCTCTTGCCTCAGCCTCCTGAGTAGCTGGGCCTACAGGCACCCGCCACCTCGCCCAGCTAGTTTTTGTATTTTTTTAGTAGAGACGGGGTTTCATCGTGTTAGCCAGGATGGTCTCGATCTCCTGACCTCATGATCCACCCGTCTCGGCCTCCCAAAGTGCTGGGATTACAGGCTTGAGCCACCGCACCCAGCCTATTTTTAGGTTCTTAATACACTTTGGCACACTGCTTTTTCAGAAAGATTGTACTATTTCACATTTATAGCAATTTTCTCATTGTACCTTTGCCAGCATTTAGAATGATCCTTTTTTTCTTTTGGTCTTCATCACTTGGTAAAAATAATGATGCCTCATTGTTTTTATTTGATTGCAATAATGAATTTTTTTTTTTTTTTTTTTTTTTTTTTTTTTTTTTTTTTTTTGAGATGGAGTCTTGCTCTGTTGCCAGGCTGGAGTGCAGTGGCGTGATCTCAGCTTACTACAACCTCTGCCTCCCCGGTTCAAGTTATTCTCCTGCCCCAGCCTCCCGAGTAGCTGGGACTACAGGCGCACACCTCCATTCCTGGCTAATCTCTTGAGCTTGTGATCCACCCGCCTGGGCCTCCCAAAGTGCTGGGATTACAGGCGTGAGCCACCGCGCCTGGCCTCTGGAACTTTTTAAAAGAAAATGAGCAGCAAGTTTCTAATGGATACTATATTAAAACATTGATAAAATTGGGTCTTGAATCCACATTTTTCTAAACTCATAGTCTAAAGATCTTTCATAGTATATTGCTTTTGAGGGCTTAATAATATTAAAACACAAGCCCAAGGATAATTATTCATAAATAGAATAATTATTCACAGAGATGCCTCTGACTCCTTTGTCTAAGATTTATGCTAAGATAATATGGCCAAATCTGTAGGTGGCATTGATGTGGATTCTGGGATTGCAACATGATTTTGTAAATGCCCTTTCTACTGCAGTCTTTAGAAGTGCTTTTTGACATTTTTTCGAAGTTTCCCTTTCTTTCCTAGGTTCCCAAAAACTGAAACAGTAAATCAGTATCATAATCAATAGCTAATGCTTATTAAGTACTTACTGTTATTTGCCAGGTACCTTGTCAAGTACTCTACTTATATTAGCTCATTTAATTTTCATAACCATCCTATGAGATGTGTGAAGCATTATCTCCATCTTGGGTACATAGAGATTATTTGGCCAGGGTCACAAAGTTAATAAGTGGCAGTACCTGGATCTGTACTCAGACATTCTGACTACAAAGCCACACTCCTAGGCACTTTTGATTCCTGGCAAGATAAGTAACTTTCATTTGGTTTACTTCTAAACATGTAATCTGTTTTGTTAGTGGATGAAACTATTTGAGAAAGAGCAGTAGCAATAAAGGAATGAGTACTTACTGAGCTTAAACTACATTTATGCTGCTTCGATTTTGTCTTGCAGGTGTGCATTGCTAAGTGCAACAGTACCTCTTCCCTGGATGCAGTGCTCTCCCAGGACCTCATTGTGGCAGAAGGCCCTGCTGTAGAAGTTGGAGATTCTCTGGAAGTGGCCTATACCGGCTGGCTCTTTCAGAATCATGTGCTGGGCCAGGTAAGAAAATGCACCTTGCAAGTTCTTTTGTAAACTTACATAGCATGAGGGCTATTCCCAGGGAAGATACTATTACTGTGAACTGCTGCTGTTGTCAAATAGGAGTCCCACTTTAGACACTGCAATTGCTTTGGGGGCACATTATGAAATGTGAATGTGTAAAAGATCCTCAGTGCCACTCTGTCACTTCAACTTAGGGAAAGTGGGAACCAGTTTCCCAAGTACTATTATTTTTGCTAGTTGTTCATGTGTATGCTCCTATACCAGTGTTACACTTGAATATATTCTTATGGAATTAAGTCTTAAAACTTCTTTTTAGACCCTCCTTACAGTTTTTCTTATAGTAGATACTGTAAATACATTGAGCTTATTATGTTTTAATATTGTTAAGCCCTTAAAAGCAATATATTATATGAGAGAAAGACCTTTATGAGTTTAGAAAAATCTGGATTCAAGATCCAATTATATACTAATTTGACCTTGATGAAGTCATTTATACTCTTATTTTTTTCCGTTTGCGAATGGAGGTTAATGATCTTGCTCTGCTTACTCGGCAGGGTTAGTGTCAGCATCAAAATGAGATGATTTATTTGAAAGTATATTGTGGATGAAAAATGCTTAAATACATAGTTGTAGGAATGTGTTTTTTTCCTAAACCTGGAAAATCACTGTTTTAGAGATACTCATTATGATAACACCCTTTAGCTATGATGTCATCCAACATTTCAGGTCCTTTAGAAACTATCTTCTGAGTGTATTTAACAGTCCCTGTTCCAGAGTACTGTGTGGTATGTAGTTAGTTGAATGCCATAATGGTTATTATTATTTTTGAAATTGGCTGGCCTCATTTCCTTCAATCAAATTGCAGGTTTTCGACTCCACTGCTAACAAAGATAAGTTGCTTCGCTTGAAATTAGGATCAGGAAAAGTCATCAAGGTAAAGGCTGCACTGTTTTTTTTTATGGTTTTATCAGTTGCAGTGGGTTTAACTTAGATTAAATTGTGTGGAATTTCTTTTCTTTTCTTTTTTTTTTTTGAGACAGAGTTTCGCTCTTGTTGTTCAGGCTGGAGTGCAATGGTGTGATCTCAGCTCGTTGCAACTTCCACCTCCCGGGTTCAAGCGATTCTCCTGCCTCGGCTTCCCGAGTAGCTGGGATTATAGGCATGCGCCACCATGCCCAGCTAATTTTGTATTTTTAGTGGAGATGGAGTGTCTGCATGTTGATCAGGCTGGTCTCGAACTCCTGACCTCAGGTGATCCACCCGCCTCGGCCTCCCAAAGTGCTGGGATTACAGGCGTGACTTTTTGACATCTGGAAATCTTTTTGACATCTGGAAATGCTTGGATGAAGAATATGGGGGAAAATGTGTTACATTGCATTTGGGATATTTTTATCTATGAATCATTATATTGAAGATGGTTACAATCGTTTTCTGTAGTCCTGACCTTTTCTTTTCTATTCTATGACTCTGAGCATATTATTTCATCCTTCCTATAGCCTAGTAGGGGAAAAGGTGAGACAGTTTATTCTAGAAACTTGTCATAAAGGGTTGAATCTCATCTGTCTGGGTTGCTTTGAATCAGCACTTTCCAATCACTGTGGGAGGCAACTGTGACAATAGCAGGAGGAACACTGGGATTCGAATCCGAGAACTTGGGTTCAAGTTGTGAATTTTTTCTTTACTAACTGTGCAGGTGTTTTATAAAATAAAGAATGTTTTACACATGTGGTATATTATGGTGTCAGGACATAGTAGTGATGATGCATTGTGCTGTACTCATTCATCTGTGTGGTAAAAAGGTTTATTTTCATGACCGCTTTTCCCAGAATCCTATGGAGACTTTTTCCAATAGATCATAGCAGTTAAGTCATGATCCCTGAACCTAGACAGATCTAATGTTGAATCTTAGCTTAACAACTTACTAACTGTGTGATCTTGGGCTACATACTTAACCTCCACAAGCTTCAGTTATTGAAGTAAAATGGGGACAATCCTGACAACCTTATGAAGTTTTTGGAGGGGCTTAAACAAGATCGTGCATGTAAAGCACTTTCCACACTTCCTAGAAAACAGTCTTTTTTGATGGGGGGAAATGGAGTCTTGCTTTATCACCTAGGCTGGAGTTCAGTGGCATGATCTCAGCTCTCTGCAACCTCTGTCTCCTGGGTTCAAGCGATTCTCCTGCCTCAGCCTCCTGAGTAGCTGGGACTACAGGTGTGCACCACCATGTCTGGCTAATTTTTTGTATTTTTGGTAGAGACGAGGTTTCACCATGTTGGCCAGGCTGGTCTCGAACCCCTGACCTCAGGTGATCCACCCATCCCGGCCTCTCAAAGTGGTGGGATTACAGCTGTGAGCCGCTGTGCCCAGCTGAAAACATGCTTTTTTAATGATAGCTTTTCTTACTCTTACTGCTCTTCTTTTATTCCTCCCATTTTCTCTCATCATCTAAGCTAAATATATTTCATGCAACCCCAGATATGCCTGCTTTTACAAGTAGGTTTAGAGGGTGTCTTCTAGATATTCTTATAGCAACACGGGGCAGTAGTCAGACCCGACCTCTGGAGGCACTGAGTAAACCTGAAAGTGTGGATAAGTGAAACCTGTTGCTCCTGTACTTCACTTTGTCTTCTGAGTAGCTTCTTGTTTGATGAACTTTTCCTATCTGATTTTTAAAGGGCTGGGAAGATGGAATGCTGGGCATGAAAAAAGGAGGAAAGCGGTTGCTTATTGTCCCTCCAGCCTGTGCTGTTGGCTCAGAAGGGGTAATAGGCTGGACTCAAGCAACAGACTCGATCCTGGTGTTTGAGGTGGAGGTTAGGCGGGTGAGTGAAACTGTCTTTGTTTTGTTTGATGAGTCTTCTGCATGTCTTTTTGCTAGTTAAATAAATAAATAAATGAAGATATTTGAAAACTAGGTTCTGAAGACGTAGATTTCTTTGAAAAAGTAGAAATGGAGTAGTCAGAAAGAGCAACAGCTTTGAAATCTAAGGATCAAAGTATTATGTCCTTCCTGGCTCTCTATTCAGAGTCTAGAAGTGGTTGTGACTTTAAGAAAGTCACATCTCATGCCTGTAATCCCAGCACTTTCGGAGGCCAAGGTGGGCGGATCATGAGGTCAGGAGATCGAGACCATCCTGGCTAACGTGGTGAAACCCCATCTCTACTAAAAATACAAAAAATTAGCTGGGCTTGGTGGCAGGCGCCTGTAGTCCCAGCTACTTGGGAGGCTGAGGCAGGAGAATTGCTTGAACCTGGGAGGTGGAGATTGCAGTGAGATGAGATCGTGCCATTGCACTCCAGCCTGGGTGACAGAACAAGACTCTGTCTCAAAAAAAAAAGTCACATCTTCACACTAAGCTTTTTATTTTGTCTACAAAATAGTGACTCCTGCCCAATGTATATACTTTTTACTTAGTGATTCTATGGCTACAAACTTGATATCTTTACATAAGTATGCAAAGATTGCGTGTGTGTATGTTTTACTACGACTACCCCTGCCACATTGTAGTAGCCAAAAACTGGCAACAATGTAAATGTCCATCATTAAGATACTGGTTAAATTATGTTTTTTTTCATAGACTTTTATGTAGCTCTTAAAGAATATGAAAAATCTATTGTTAAGGAAGCAAGTTGCAGAACATTGTGGATAGTATGGTCTCATGTGCGTGTGTATGTGTGTGCATGTGTGTGTGTCTGTGTGTGTATACACATATACATATCCATATCCATAGTCATATGTACATATATGTGTATACACACACACGTAATACACACATATATGCTCATATATTCATAGAAAATTCCTGGAAGCTTTAAAAGAAATCATTAAAAGTGATTTTTTTTTCTGTAGAGTGGAAATGGAGTTCAGAAAGTTTTACTTTTTGTCACTGTACGTTTTGTACCATGTGAAAAACTTAACATGAATATATATAGTTTCTGTGCAATAAATTGTGCTTAGTCAACTTAATACTACCTGTTCCCTGCCCCCAAATGATCCTGTTTGCTTTATACTGTTTGTTAGATTCAAATGTGATAGGGTTTGTTACTGTAAACTCTAAAATACAATACAAATAGGGAATATTATGGTCATCTTCTTTGTGGCTGTTACACCTGCCACAGAGAAAGGATGTGCTTCCCTTCTCAGTGATGCTTTCCTAACCGTTCCTAACTGGACACTTTCATCCTTCTGGGCTGCTCTAGCCCTCTTTCAATGACATGTGACCTGCTGCCTTTTTTCTTTATTACAACTTTTATATTCTCTGTCAATTTTCCTTTGAGTTTGAAAAATCATGGCTGGTGATAGGTAACAAACCAATTTGAGTTTATCATGACTGGCACATGAAACAAAAAATTTTCTGTTTTACCAATAATCAAACAATGACAAATTGACCTGCATATCAAATTCACAAGGCTGGTAGAGAATGATACCCCGTGTGGCAAGTGTTCAGAAAGATTTATACACTACTGTGGTGTATAAACTAGTTCACTCTTTCTGAAGGGAAATTTAATAGTATCTATTAACCCATTTATGCTGGAGGTTGCAAAATTTTGGGGAAAAATCAGACCTTGGTGATGACCTTGAGCAGTAGGATATAAATTACTCCCACAAGCTTAACGTTCCAATAAGGGACCACTTGGCATAAATGGGTTAAAAGCTTTCAAAATGAGCATCCCTTTTATCCAACAATTTTAACTAATTTATAGTTTGGAAATATTTAACTAAAATTTAACTAATTTATAGTTTGGAAATATTTAAGATTATGTACAAAAATACAGATACAAAGCTATTCATGGAAGCATTGTTTATGATAGAAATAAGCTGAATGTCTAACAGTGAGGAATTGGTGAAATATACTTTGTAATAGAATATGTATTTATGACTTTAGTTCCTAAAATCCTTTGGAGACTTTTTCCTATAGATCATAGCAGTGAAGGGCTGACCCTTGAAGTTAAATATACTCTTCAGTAGTTAAAAATAATATTGCAAATTAATATTTAATGATATGGAAATAGGTTAATATGTCAGTGAGTGAGCAAAACAGGTTACAAAACAGCATGGCCCATTTTTGTAAAAGCTGTATACAGAGACAGATAATATAATGGTAGTTGGATTGCAGGTGATTACTACCTTTGTCTTTTTGGCTGAGCTACATTTTCTGATTTGCCTGCAGTGAACAGGTAATGGCTTGTGTAATGAAAAATAAGTAAAATGAAAGGAGGGTGAAAGGGGAAGGGTATTTGTCGCCTATTCCACCTGCGATGACTCTTTCTCTAGGTGAAGTTTGCCAGAGATTCTGGCTCTGATGGGCACAGTGTTAGTTCCCGGGATTCTGCAGCCCCGTCTCCCATCCCTGGTGCTGATAACCTCTCTGCTGATCCTGTTGTGTCACCACCCACATCAATACCTTTCAAATCAGGGTAAGATACTCCAATTGTATGAAGCTCTTTTATGGCTCATAAAAATGATTCTTAGAGGGGTTCAGAAATAGAGATATAGTTAAAAACTAAAATAATTTTAAATAACTGGAAAGAATGGGATCAGGGAAATGGGGAAAATACTTGCATCAGATTTTTCTGACAAAAGTTTAATATTCATAGGCCTCAAAAGCACTAACTCAGAAGAATACTTACAAAATTCTGGAAGAAAACTAAGCAGAGGGCATAAATACAAAATTATATAGTCATGGAAAAAATGTAAATAATAAACATTTGGATGGAAAGTTGTTCAACTTTACTAGCATTCAAAGATTATGCAAACTAAAGAAGAGTTAAAATTCTGTTTTACAGTCATTAAATTGGCACACATTTAAAAAAACAATTTGCTTATCCAATATAGTTTGGACTTGTGATTCTGGATTTTGTTTTCAATCTTGGAATATGGTCTGTTTGCTTTCAGGGAGCCAGCTCTTCGTACCAAATCTAACTCCCTCAGTGAACAACTTGCAATAAATACAGTAAGTATAAGAGTCTTGGCCAGGCATGGTGGTTATCACCTGTAATCCTAACACTTTGCGAAGCTGAGGCAGGAGGATCACTTCAGCGCAGGAGTTCAAGACCAGCCTAGGCAACATAGTGAGACCCTGTCTCTCCCTTAAAAAAAAAAAAAGAGTTTTTCTCCCTCACCCCTAGTGTGCTGAGGTTTTATGTGCTTAGGATATGGTAGGTTAGAGAAAAAAAAAGTTAAGAGGCTAAAATGTTTCTAGGCTAAATCAATGGTTACTTTGTTCATTTCCCCTTACTTGGGAGTCAGTGTAAGTTAGCCTCAGCTTCTGCATAGAGATTCAAATCTTGATTCTTATAAGCATGTGGCCTTGAGAAAATTGTCTAACTTCTGTGATCCTCAGCTTCTTCATTAGTTAAAAGGAATTCATTCTCATAGCCCCTTTTTACAGTTTTTGTGAGGATTAGAGATAATTTGTAAAGTGCTGAGCTCAGAGCCTTCGTTTAGTGTGTCTTTAATAAGTGGTCACCGTGATTATTATCAGGAGACTGATGTTCAACTGGGGGAGGAGCCTCTCTCAGTTAAAGTGCTCTTCAATTTTAGAAATATTATTTATTCCGAGGATTGTGTTAGTGGTTAATCCTAGGCACTCTCTTCTACTTGCTTTCTGTGACCTTGAACAATTTAGCTTCTCTAAGCTTCATGTTTAAATCCTCATCTGTAAAATGGAGATGTTGCCTATCTCAAACAGATTTTTATGACTTTTAAATAAAATAATGCCTATGGAGTTTTTAGTATTGTGTCTGGCATATTGTAAGCACTCAGTAAACATTAGCTCTTGTTATTATCATAAATGTTGCTAACATCACATATCTTTATACTTTCATTCTCACAGAGGAGCTCTGTACTAATTCACCAGCTGATTGACTTTGAGCAGGACAGTGAGCCTCTGTGTTTCCCCAGTTGTAAGATGAAAGTGCCAGCATGCTGTTTTAGTAAAATCTGGATTTGAATGCGTTTAAGAAGGATGCATATGGTAGTTTGCTGCTGGCCTGCCTGGTCTGTGAAGGCTTCTGAGTTTGCTGCCTGTGGACCAGACAGTGGCTGAGGCACTTCAAATTCTAAAGCCCTGTGGCCTTCACCTACTGCACTGGGAAACAGAATAGGTGTATGGAGTGAAATTGGTGCTAGCATCTCTCCAACCCTAGTTTACTTGTTTATATTCAATCCAACAGAATTATTAAGCAAATAATTGTTTCGAAGTGATCTCCTAAACCCAGAAGGTTAAATCAAAGAATCAGAGGAAAATTGAAGAATAATTATTATCTCAGATCTTTGAACAGTCACCAAAATGGTCCAATATTGGTTCCATTGTACTCTGTAGTCATAACAACTCTTGTTACCTATTTCTAAGCTATAGTAACTTCTAGCAGACTAATGGCCTCCAGCTATTTTTTTCTTTTCTTTTTTTAAACAAGTTTGTTTTTTTAATGGAGGCAAAATCTACATAACATGAAATTAACCACCTTTCTTTTTCTTTTTCTTTTCCATTTAAGTTTTTATCTTTGTTTTGAATAGGTAATTACATTTATATGGCACAGTTATCAAAACAATATAACAAGATCTACATTGTGAGGACTCACTTCTATTCCTGTCCTTATCTACCCTATTCCATCTCACACCCCTTAGGTAACTGCTTTTATTAGTTTCTTATATATTCTTTCAGTGTTTCTTTATGCAGGTGCACGCAAATAGGAATGTATATTTTATTCCTCCCTCCTTTCACACACACAAAGTAGCATACTCTGTATGTAATGCACCTTGCCTTTTCCATATAACTATATTATATAAAAAATGCAAAATCTTTTCATGTTGGTGTATAGAGAGCGTCCTCATTTTAATCTGTAGATCACAATATTCCATTGTGTGCATAGGGTTTATATAACTAGTCCTTTCCTGATGTATCCAACTTTTTTTGGATACATCATCAGTTAAGAAAAAATAAGCACACACTCCCAGTATATGTTTATTGACAAATTATGTACATAAAGTACCATCAGTCCCTGTAAGCAAACTCAATGTCTTACACTGGTAGCTTAAAAATATTAAAAATGCAGCCTGGGCAACATGGCGAAGCCCTTTCTCGACCAAAAATACAAAAAATTAGCGCCTGTGGTCCCAGCTACTTGGGAGGCCGGGGTGGGAGGACCTCTTAAATCTGGGAAATGGAAGTTGCAGTGAGCTGAGATCACGCCACTGCACTCCAACCTGGGTGATAGAGACCCCATCTCAAAAAAAAAAAAAAAAGTAATCTTAATAAAAATGGAGGTTATGATCATTTCCTTCTACACCCAATAGCTCATGTTGTGCACCTTCAGGTGTACTTACTTGCCATTCTGAAATTTTGGACCAGTTAATGGAAGCTTCTAGCACAGGGTCTAGTGTGTAGTTAATGCTAAGTCATAGTTAAATTAACCTGAAGTTAAAACAAAGAGCTCCTGTTTCCTTTTCTTCACAGATCTCTTCTGAATATCTATCTACTGAATTGCTTCAGGCTTTTGAGTGAGGGTACTGTCATCTAAAATGCCTCCCTCTCTTAACATCTCTATGTTAGTTTTTCATCTGTAAAATGAGACTAATTATGCCTGCTGGGGAGACTTGATCGAATACGTGTGAAACTACTTTGTCCATTCCAAAGATACAGGGAATTATTTTTAATACTTTTAATTGTGATCCATGTATGCTTCTATGCAAGAAATCTTTGATTCTCATTTTCTAGAGGATATGTTTTTAAATAGATATGGTAGGGGGATTTGTTGAAGGATTTTATACAAAAACCAAAGGGATAGAGCTGCCTGAAGGTGATAAGCCTTGATCACAGTGATTTTTGTGACTTTCCTCTCTTTGTAGAGTCCCGATGCAGTCAAAGCCAAGTTGATCTCTCGGATGGCTAAAATGGGCCAGCCCATGCTGCCCATCCTTCCACCACAGCTGGATTCCAATGATTCAGAAATCGAAGTATGTCCCCCTGGCTGTATTAGAATGAATAGTAGAGATGTCGCCATCATCTTTCTTTTTATTTGGTTGGAGTGATTATGTTTTCTGCCTCTAAGGCAGAATCATTATTTAGACGGCTAATATGCAAAATGATACAGATTGGTATTGGTACATGTGTTTCTACTGTGATTAGTACTTCCCCTGAGAGATGGAAGCAATTTTGTAGATCTTTTACAAGAACCGGGCAGTTTTCAGTGGTTAATTTAGCCTTCTTTACTAGAATCTCTGTGTTACAAGAGATCACTCTCTGGACAGCATGATGCCCAGTTCATAGCAAATGCTCTATTCATATGTGTTGAGCGAATGTTTAGATTATTTTGGGAAAGGTTGGTCTTCTCACTGATGTTGCCTATCACTAAAGCTCCAATTAGTATGTCTTTTGACTTTGTATATGGTATTTTTGTGTTTGTTTTCTATTTAGAAGTTCAAGAATTTTATTGAATTCAAATGTGTCAACTTTCTCCCCTTGTTATTTGCTTTTAACATGCTTAGAAAGCCTCCCCACTTTCAGATTATAAATATCACATGTATTTTTAAAGATATTTATCAATATTTTATACTTAGATCTAAATTTTTAATCCATTTGGAATTTGGTGTTCCAAATTGATTTTTAGTATTCTTTTACTTTGATAGAAAACAAGGAAAGGGTGATGGTCTTGAAAAAATTTTTTCTGGAATATACTTTATATTTTACATTTTTGTTTTATTCTTGGAAAAGCTCTACATAGATTTAACATCTTAAAGGAAGATAGGATTTCTGAGGCCTACTGTTATAGGATTAATTTTTTTGTGGTCTGGAAATGCAATTTAAATAAGAATATTTTTATTAAAAATTTTGTATGTTTTTATTCATTTTAGAATACTTTAAAATTATAGAAAAGAAACATATTGAACAAAAAGGGCATTCATCTTTATATATTGCTTTGTAACCTGATTTTTAAACTTAATGTTATATCATAAACATTTACGTTAACATAAATGATTTAAGTAAATAAAGTGGTTTAAAGGAAACCCAGTGTTCTATTATATCATTTTATTATATTCCTTTCACTCTGTTGTTAGACATTTAGGTTTGTTAAGAGCTGCAGAAATCTAAAACTGGGATGTTTTTCTAGAAGAGAATATAAGGGGACAAGGGGAAGTTCTAAAGTAAAAGAATGTCTAAAACTTTGGTCCTTGAACTATAGCATAGCAGATTACAGTCAATATTGTGCCTCAAGATTTTCTGTTTCTTATATGAAGCAGGAGGATGTAGAATAACTTTGTTTAGAGTTATAGCTTTGATTTTATGAAACGAAAGATTGTTGGAAAAAACATCCTAAAACTATATTATCTAAATATAGCATGTTAATCAGGTGCAGTGAATCCTGCATTATCCGATTTTCATTGAGTACCTTGAGGCCTATGGAGATGATTTGTCAGAAGGGAAGAGGCTGGATTATTTCTTGCAAAAGACCACTTTTTTTGTAGGAATAGATTATATTTGTCTTAAGGTAGCTACTGGTTTGGAAAATGATATATTCTGAAGAGTGGTTAGTTTAGCTGCTTCAGACAATAGAACATCAATTTCTTAGAATATTTGTGGAAATGAACTATATTTACTTATTCAATATGATTTACAGGGAGAAGGACTCTTACTTTATTGCATAGCAGAGCGCTTTTTCTCCACAACCCACACCCTCAACTCATGGCCTTCCGCTTACCTTTCCTTCCTCTTCTTTGCCTAGAAATCCTGTGTTGGAAGCAGGTTTAGGGCAGACAGTCAGCCTTAGTCTTCAATGAGAGACCCCATACAGAGTAACTCAAACACTCGTTCCTGTTTCAGGATGTGAACGCTCTGCGAGGAGGTGGGCAGCCTGTGGTGACTCCGTCCGTCCAGCCCTCTCTTCAACCAGCCCATCCAGTGTTACCACAGATGACCTCACAGGGTAAGGAACCTCTCTGAGGCTCTGTGGCCTTGAACTGGGTCAGCACAAAAATTATCATCACTGTTCCTTAAACTGTTAGGCTGCATTGTTTCAGTACTGAGGACTAAAGTGTAAATGTAAGAGTGGGACACTTGTCAGTTTGTCCCTGGGTAAGACATTTTCACACCCAGAGAGGGACCTGGCTGCTGGTTGTGACTTCTGCTGTGTTGCACTCTCAGTTTTGGGTATCTGCACTCAGCTATTGAGACATCTCCCTGGGTGTGTTCTGTACTTCCTGTCGGATGGGATCCTAGGGCTGAGTCAGAAGCACATGAGAGCACCCAGTTTCCTTCCACTGGCTCATTCCTGAGATTGCAGTAGAGCTGAGTGTAGGGAGACTAGGCAAGGAAAATAGTTGAGTCTGAAGCATGATGGTATGTAAGGTGCTAGTCCAGACTCACACCAAGAAGCAAGGGTGGATAACGGTGGAAACGTCTCCCTTTATCTTAGCACCTCAGGCATCTGTTTCTGGGCTCCAGGCACCTTCTACTGCCTTAATGCAAGTTGCATCTCTCGATTCCCACTCAGCTGTATCTGGAAATGCCCAATCCTTTCAGGTAACGTTTTGTAACCGTATTAATTATATCCTATAATTTGCCATGGTTCTAGTCAGTCTTTTCTTTTTCGTGTACATTTCATATGGTAGCAGTTCCCCAAAGTCATAGTTTGTAATTGTTTTCCCTTCCTTGGTTACCACTTTCTCATCTCTAAACCAGGCAAAGGATTACCTACGTTCCAGTGTCATAAAGATTAAATGCAAGAACAAGTAGAGCCCCTAGTACAACGTAGTAAAGGTCCAATCAATGTTTGTTTCCTTTTCTTTCCACACATATCCAGTTGAAGGGTGTATATTCACGTTCTTCTGTATTTTCTACCAAAAGTTGGCAGGCTAACATTCTGCAGTAAATTCAGCAGAATGATATGATTTAAAAGTGGAACCGCATGGAAAATGTAACTGGATTTTGCTATCTAGTAAACTTTTCTTAAAGAAGGCTTTTTTCCTGTTATCCACAGAAGACAATGGCAGCAGCCTGTTTGCCAGGGGCAGACCCTTTCTTCTGCCTCAACACACTTAGTGGATAGACATATTGTCACTGATAACAGCGGCTCACTCCTTGGTGATGCTTAATGGAGGTGTGGGAGTAATGGTAGCTAGGCTATGCCTCATTAAGATGGGGAGTCTCGAAACTGGAAAAAGTCCCACTGTTGCCCTCTTTCTCCCCATCCCTCCTCTCCTCCATGGACAATTACTATCCTGTAGACTAAGAATTTTTTTTAAGTGGATGGGTAGTTATATCTATCCCTGGAAATGAGCTAGACTTCCTTATTTCAAGGAAGAGTAACCATCCTCATTAAAATAAAAGCTGCTGTTTATTGAGCGCTTACTGTCAGGCCTGTAACTTACCAGCTTTTCAGAACATTACCTATCTCACTTCATTTAGTACATACAACAGCCCTATGAAGTGATATTATTATCTTCCTCTTACAATTGAGGTGACCGAGGTTCAGAGGAACATGAGAGCTCTTGGTCTTGCAGATTAGCTTCAGAATCTTGCAGGGGAGAGGCATCCTTGGAAATTGGCAGATTTGGTTTGGAATCTCAGTGAGCACTTCTTCCTTGAACTCAGTGGAAGCTAAGCAGAGTTTATTAATCTAAAAACTTCTTAGACAATAGACCTGATAGTGGGGAATGAATCCCTACTTAGTTAAATCATCTCACCAGATGACTGGGTAGTGACCCAAGATACACTTTCTTTAGTTTCTGGGTAGGATTTTAGTGACTGGTTTCCCCTGGGTTACATAGATAACTCTCCTGCTGTAGTCCTTACTCACTACCAAACCCAGATCTCACCCATCTCTAGCTTCAGTAAGTTTGAGTCTCCTCCCAGCTCATCCACTTTATTCCACCAAAGAAAAATGTGAACAAAAAAGAAAGACATGAACGTTTTATCAAGCAGCGGTAACTCGTCAGTTTCTCAGCCCTATGCAGGTATGCAAGCCTACGCTTATCCCCAGGCATCTGCTGTCACCTCCCAGCTGCAGCCCGTTCGGCCTTTGTACCCAGCACCGCTTTCTCAGCCTCCCCATTTCCAAGGTAGGAAGTGAATCCCTCAGTTTCTCATCTTCGCTCTTGCTGTGCTTTCCCTCTTCTTGCTCCTCTTTCATTTTTACTCCAACAGCTCTCTACTCATTGTTTCTTCTCTTTTTTAACAGCTTTGTTGAGATATAATATGTATTCCATACATTCATTCATTTTAAATATACAATTCAAAAGTTTTTTAGTAAATTTGCGGAGTTGTGCATTCATCACTACAATTCTATTTTAGAACATTTCCATCATTCCCCAGTGTTTCCTTGCGTCCGCATTCTGTATTTTGTTCCTTGGATATTCTCCCCTGGCCCTTTTAATTCTTCTGTTAGAATAGCTAGAGTTTAGAGAAAATAGTAAAAGAGCAAAACATTGGAGGAAATTGGGAGAAAGTTGAATACTATAGGTGTTTAGTATCTCTAATGAAAGCTACTCTGTTAAAATTTTTTAATTATGAAAATAAGAGACTTTTATAAAAAAGTCAAGCAGTACAAAAGGGTGTAAAGTGAAAAGTTACTGTCCTTCCTATCCATAAACCCCCTGGCCTTGGAAAACTGTTGTTAACAGTTACTTGGGTAACTTCTCAGATATTTTTGTATGCATGTACAAGTATGAATATCTAATGTAAAAAAGCAAACCAAGATAAAGTATAAACTGCTATGATGGAATCCTGCCTTGTTCTGCTGTTTGTCTTCTGTTTAGTAATCAGTTTTGGTATTAGGACAGTGGTAGGAAAAAGCCAGTATGTCCTGCAACGTAATTTGTGGTTCTGGACTGGTCAGGATTTCCTGGATGTAGCCTTTATCTGGAAGCTCTGTCCTTCTCCATCTGGGATATGCTTTTTCATCCATCAAAACTGTCATCTCCCTCTGTGAAGCCTTGCCTGACTATTCTCTGTCCCTCTTTCCTCTCTTCCCACAAACACAACTATGTATGCATGTCAGCAAAGAGTTAATCGTGCTTTTCTTTGTGCTACTTTTATACCTAGTATATGGTTCATTGTTTTGCACTTAATACACTCTCTTGTAATGATTTTTTTACATGTCAGTCTCCCAACCAGACTAAGAGCTCACCAAGGGCAGAATCTGTGTTTTGTTTACTGCTGTATTCCTTGTACCTGGTACAATGCCTGGCATGCAGTGGGATGAACGGGAAAGCAATCTGAGCTGCCAGTGCTATGGCAGTGCAAAGTGGGCATATTTGTGCCCTTGGACCAGATGTAGCCCTTGATGCGTTTTGCATGAACACAGCTTAGATATTGTTTACTTTGAAGCCCTTTTGCCTCTACTCTCTCTTGTATATCTTCTGACAGGGTGAAGTCACCTATAGGCTTTCCTAGTGTATGGAAGTATTAATTTCTTTCTTTCCTCTACTGGAAGAGCTACTGGCTTTTCTTCATACAGTTTCCTCTGCTCCAGTTTCATAAGTTTCTTTTTGGCTTATATCTGTTTAGGATCAGGTGATATGGCTTCATTTCTCATGACTGAAGCCCGGCAGCATAACACTGAAATTCGAATGGCAGTCAGCAAAGTGGCTGATAAAATGGATCATCTCATGACTAAGGTGACTGAGTCAGGGTTGGGGCCATGTTGAAAGTGGGGATGTAAACAGGGAGCAGCCAGAGCTATAGGTAAACTCTTCTTTGGTTTCCTGTATTGGTAGTAGTTAGAGGTTATATCACTTACAAGGACAGTTATAATTATGTTGGGATCCAGTTACTTGCAGAGAACTCTAACTTACAGTTAGAGATTGTCTCAGGAACTCATTAACCCCCTTAACAACGGGGTCAAATCTTGGGTAAATTGTATTTCTTCGTTTTATAATTTCTCACAAGGTCTTTCTGGTATCCCTTTTGTAGGTTGAAGAGTTACAGAAACATAGTGCTGGCAATTCCATGCTTATTCCTAGCATGTCAGTTACAATGGAAACAAGCATGATTATGAGCAACATACAGCGAATCATTCAGGTGAGGGTGATTAAGAACAGACCACTCAGGCTGAAGGTCTTACCCTGCTGTCTTCCCAGAGGTACTACCCTTTAACACCTCCACCCCAGAAATAGCCTGTGATAAATGCTACACTGGGTTAGACAATTCTAGAAAATCCATTATGGCTTAATTCCGTCCAAGTGACTTATCACTATATATTCTGAAGGAAACATTGCTTTTTTGACCATACTTCAGAATTTCACTCCTTTTTTTTTTAGCCATTTATTCACTCAATCCATTGGACCTAGTGATTTGTATCCGTCAGGTATAATCTGATGTGTTGTTTTAACATACATGTAGACATAAGTTCTGGTGTTTTGTCTCAAAATATGTTAACAATGTCACCTGTCAGTTCAAGTTGATTCTCTTCTATCTGGCACTTTTCTCTTAAGACACTTAAATTGTACGTCATATATTTTGAATTTAGGAAAATGAAAGATTGAAGCAAGAAATCCTTGAAAAGAGCAATCGGATAGAAGAACAGAATGACAAGATTAGTGAACTAATTGAACGAAATCAGAGGTAATGACAGGTACGGGGCCTGGCTAGGATGAACAAAAGGGTTTATTGTGTATATGCCCAGCTTAAGAACACGTATTTGTTTAGGGCAGTACGTATGTATTTCTGCCATTTCTGTTTCCTGCCTGTCATGTGAATTATTGCCTGTTTTCTGAGAGGCATTGCAGTAGAAGGAGCTTAGTAGGCTGTGATGTAGGGCAGACCTGTGTTTGATTCCTGCTCTGACCCTCATTCATTTTGTGGCTCTGGGCATGTTATTGATTCCTGCTGGCCCTAGTTTCTTTATCTTTAAAACTGGTACTATTTATTACTTACAGAACTCTGGTGTCAACTCTTCTCTCTTCTGTGTGGGTTAACTCGGTTTTATCCACCAGAACTCAGACAAAACTTCACTGATTCCCATATAAAACCTAAGGATTTTGTATTTTTTGTAGATACTTCTGAAGATTTGGAGGGATGTGTGGGGAGGGTGAATGGAACACATCACAACACAGCATTTCACTTAAAAAAAAATCATTCTCCCATATTTCTCTTCTCTGCTGTCTCTTGTCTCCCACATGACAGAGCTGGGGGAGTGGCTTTCTCTTCTTCCCTCTTTCTTATAGCCTCTTTACTCCTGTCTCTTCCTCCTCATTCCCATTATCACACACCCTTCACGTTATTGTCCTCTCCATTATTCAGGGTAGTTCACTGCTGGCCCAGATTCCTGCTTCCAACCTGATTTCTTTAGATCCCAGTACTTCAGATCTAAGGAAAAGAAAATGCTTTCAGATAGCTTTTGATGAGCAGCAATGTTATGAGGACAGAATGGGCATTGGATTGTGCTCAGTGCTTGATAAGTGTTTTCTTTTTCCCTATTTCTTTCACAGGTATGTTGAGCAGAGTAACCTGATGATGGAGAAGAGGAACAACTCACTTCAGACAGCCACAGAAAACACACAGGCAAGAGTATTGCATGCTGAACAAGAGAAGGTAAAGCAACTGGGGAGAGAAAAGCCCAGGTCAGGATGGGTGGAGCTAAGGAATGTCCCATGTACGTACTCACTAGTCAGCTTTCCAACAGAATTTTTGCCATCACTGCAAAAAGAACTAGAAATCTCCCAGCAGGTTTTCATGTATCCATCATCTACATTTCTGTTTTATAATATACTTCGCAGTAAGGTGACTCAAAAATAATCACTGATCTTAGTAATTTGATTAGGTAAGAATTACACAGCTTATTAGAAACTAAATTTATTCTGTTGACAAAATCCAACAGAAATTTTCCATTATGCCAGATAACAGATGTTTAGGTTCTTTTTAGAGGAATTCAAGATTGTTTGCTCCTTCATCTGTGTTTGCCAAAGCATTTTAAAGTACTACTATTTGACTTCAATCCTTTCAAAACTAGGAATTTTGACCTGTTCCTGCAGTAGCAGTAAGGAAGACCAGTGGGTCTTGGGTTGGGATCTGCTGATTCTGAAACTCACTTCCCCCGTTGCTCCAGTGATGTTCTTTATCCTGAATGGATTCCTTCTTGTTTGGGCTACCACTCATCAGCTAGGAGATCCTGACTTTTTCATCTGCTGTCTTTCTTCTCAGAGGTTTAGAAATCGTTTATATTTTATATTAGTGTTTTCCTTGATGAAAACTTAGATTGAACACACTTGTAACTTGTGGAGTTTACTCACTTTCTCATATTCTGGTAATGAGGATTCCTTACTATGTCTTACGCTAATCTTTGTCTTCTCTTAGCCATAGAATCCAGGCAAGTAATGTGTGACCTCTTTTTCTCAGATAAGCAGTGCCTTATCCTGCACAGCCCTGTCCAGTGCTGACCCTGTTCTGTTCCCATTACTTTATACCATTTCTTATTTATGTGACTGACGACTCCTAATGCCTAGGTGAAGATCAGCAGCCTTTGACATTGTTATCATTAGGTAGTGCTGAAGTCACTTAACCGCTCCCCACCCACTAAATACACTTTTTACTATTTCTCCTTCCTCTACTTTTGTTTCTTCTCTTCCTTTCCTTTACTCCTTTTGTTTGCTTGTTTGTTTTTTCTTTAGGCCTATACAGGGCATCTAAATATATTATTTGGCCTCACTGTTACTATTCAGGGCTAAAATGATAACTGTAACTTGTTGCAGATCAGTGGTCCGCAAGCACTGGCTGCCTCAGACTCACTTGGGGTGCTTGATTAAAACTAGATATTCTTAAATCCCGAACCTCCAGAGATTCTAATTTAGTATATCTAGCTGGGATCTGAATCTGAACTTTTAAAAAGATCCTATAGATTCCAGGTGTAGGAATTACTGCTCTTGTCAGTGATTTCTTTTGTCATAATCTCTGGAGGGGCAGCATTTTTAAGAAGTTCAGCATGTGATTCTCATGTTGAGAAGCACTGTTTTGTGTGTGTATGTGTTCCAATAAAACTGTATTTACAAAAATAATAGGTCAGTTTGGCTCATAGGTCATAGTTTGCCAGCCCCTGAATTAGCTCAGTGATCTATCCAAATGTTTTCGTGTTGATAAACCCCAGAGATGTCTGATACCATGCATTGAGCCCAGTAGATGCTCTGTTTATAATAGCAAAACAGTAGAAGTAATAACAATAGTAATCATAGCTAGTATCTGCCACAACCCACTGTGTTATAGATACCATGCTTCACACAAATTTTTGAGGGAATCTCATGATAAATGTGACTGGGATGCCAAATACCATATGTTTTAATTGATCATCTTTATTTCAGTGAAACTTTTTGAGCCCTGACTCTCCCCTCTTTTTCTTTTGATCCACTTCTCACTTAACAGTTTTCCTGTGATCTCTCCTTTTAAAGGGAGATGGGCAAGGTCCTTTTGTCCCTGGAGGCAATTTTCTGCCTTCAGACACAGCTCAGAAAGGTATGGTTAAGGGCTCAATGAATATTTGGTGAATGAAATTATTTTTCATTGTGATATAGTACCACAAAAAATCGTGGAATAATGGCTAAAACTGGAAGAGCTATTAGAGGTCGCCTTTTTAGTTTAACCTTTTTATTTTAGAGGGACAAACCAAGACTCAGAAATGAAAGAGTAAAAGACCTGCATAGGACCCCATTTCCATTCAGCTATATTTCTTTTCCTGTGTCAAATTACTATCTCTCTTGAGTACTGTTTTCCTGCTTTTACCTTGCAAGCTTTATTCACTGTTTTTCTGAACTCTTGGTTCTTCCTGTCATTGCTTTCTTTTTCTCACTCTCCATGTCAGCAGTAGAATTTGATCCACGGTAGGAACCAGGGAGCCATCCCATCCACTGTGTAGATTTTTTTGTGTTTTCCCTTCTCACTTGATTATACCCTAACCTTAAAAAGAAATTATAAATACACCTATGCACACACACACACATATACACACACATACACATTTTTTTCTGATCATAAAAGTTGCATCTGTTCAGTCTGGAAAATTTACAAATACAGATAAGCAAACATAAAATATAAATCCTTCCACTCAAAAATAATGATATCCATTCCCTTATTTTCTGTGTACATGTGCATTTGGGGGATAGCATTAATTTTTATGCTTCTGATAGGCCTTTCTAGCTAAAGACCTGAGATAAAAAGAGCTTTTGGGTGATTTTCCACTCTGCTTAACCTTTAGCAAGAGAGTGACCCTCCATTTCATTGGCGTGCCTTTGGAATTTGTCCCTTCCAGTGTTTTAGCTGCTGCAGGTGCTCGTGAGAGAGGTGCATGTTTTGTTATTAGTGAACTCTCTGAGCTATGAATAGATGCAAAGCTCTCTGAGCTCTGAGTTAGTTTTGTTTTCATTAGGCCATTTGAAGCAGGACAGTGAGTAGATGAAAGCCACTCCTATATCTAGAAGTTCTAGATTTCATTGTCATCTGTGTTTAGGAGGTGAAAACCTAAGCCTACTGAATAGCAAAAATAAATATCTTAAAGCTTAGTCTAAAGGTTACATATACTCTCAGATACTCATTTATAGCCTATTTATTTTTATTTATTTTTTAAAGTGAAAGCAAGTTTATTAAGTAAAGGAATAAAAGAATGGTTACCCCATAGGCAGAGCACCGGCATGTTATTTTTATTTTATATACAATTTTATGTTCTTGTTTTACTTATTTATTTATTTATTTTTCTTTTGAGACAGAGTCTTGCTTTGTTGCCCAGGCAGGAGTGTGATCTCAGCTCACTGCAACCTCTGCCTCCTGGGTTCAAGTGATTCTGCTGCCTCAGCCTCTGGAGTAGCTGGGATTACAGGCACCCACCACCACGCCTGGCTAATTTTTGTATTTTTAGTAGAGACCGGGTTTCACCACGTTGCCAGGCTGGTGTCGAATTCCTGACCTCGTGATCTGCCCGTCTTGGCCTCCCAAAGTGCTAGGATTATAGGCGCGAGCCACCGTGCCCGGCCTTTATTTTTGTTTTTTAGGAGAGTCAAAATATCAGATTTTAAATGTAATCTATAAAACTGATAAAGACTTTGGAATAAGGCAAGGAATAAATATATTTAAAACAAGTGGGTACAGTGAACACAATAAGAAGAGACAAATGATAATAAGGAAATAGACAACTGTAAAAATGTATGTAAGGTATAATAGAGCCAGGCATAGTTGCTTGCACCTGTAGTCCCAGCTACTCCAGAGGCTGAGGGGGGAGGATTGCTTGAGCCCAGGAGTTTGAGGCCACAGTGAGCTATGATCATGTCATTGCACTCTAGACTGGATGACTGAGCGAGACCCCATCTCTAAAAAAAAAAAGTTTTTAAGTATACTTGTATAGGTATAATAGTATAGGAGTTGTAATAATAGTAGTAATATAATTGTATAGGAGAGATGGTCCACACCCATAATTTGAATTTGGTTTAATACAAATTGAAGGCAGCCGTAACTCCCTGTTTACTAGTTCAGTCTACATAGAGTTATGTGAGGTTGGTTCATTACTTGCATGAAGAACACCTATGTTTAAAGTGACATCATACTTTGTTATTATTCAGGCCAAGGTGACAGAGGAGTTAGCAGCGGCCACTGCACAAGTCTCTCATCTACAGCTGAAAATGACTGCTCACCAAAAAAAGGAAACAGAGCTGCAGATGCAACTGACAGAAAGCCTGAAGGAGACGGATCTTCTCAGGGGCCAGCTCACCAAAGTGCAGGCAAAGCTCTCAGGTATGTGCTAGGTTGGGGATGCTGGGATTGTTGCCATTTAAACTCAAGGAATTAAGCTGTTTTCTTCCTCTCAATCTTTTTGGCACAATGCTTATGAAGTTTTTGAAGGACTGCACCAAAAATTAAAGGAGACTAGTATAAAATCTACATGATTATTTTACAGAAGGAACAATAAAGAACTGACTATTCATGTGGAATTCATCAGTGCCACAGTTCCCTTTTGTTTGGGGAGGTGTTGGCTTCAAAATCTTTGGTACCTATGATTGGCTTCAAATACCTGGAAGAGTTAATGTGTTGTTCTAACTCATGACTCAGTGGAAGTTTAAAAAAGAGATGCTTCCTGGTGTGGTTTCTTCTTTCCTAGAGGATGGATTGCAGCTCTTCAGCCTGACACTCAAGGCCCCTCCTGCTTGGCTTGTCTCCCATTATATTGTTCAGTTCATCTGGCCCTGACCATACCAGCAAGCCTGCTGGCTGCTCTTCAGCTCATCCTGTAGTTCTTGTCTTGCTTCTTATCCATGCTATTCTCTGGACTTGACATGCCTACCGTTACCAATATTCACCTTCAGTCCTCTTCAAAGTCTGCCTCTTTCAGAAGCTTTCCTAGTTTTCTCTAGAACATTCGATCCTTTAAAAAAAAATCCTTTATCTCTTAGTGCATTATTATAACCCTTATCATAGTTTGATAAGCGTGGTGTTTTGCTTATCTTTGTGAAGTCCTCTCCTCCATATTAGTGTTCAGTGCCTGGCAAGACATGGTGATTGGATAGAAGACTGGTGAAGACCAGCAGGTTAATTAATCTACCGTGGTGTATAGAAACAAATATGGAAGGCAGAGATGGGACTAATGGGCAGAGGGTACCTGGAGCCACAGCAGAGTTGGGTGGAAGCAAAGTTCATTTGCCTAATAGAGAACTAAAAAACAATGATGTCAATGGGTAAGGTGCTACCTTGAAGATACATCCCTTCCCTTTTATTTTTTTCTTAAATTTTTTATATTTTGCAGAGACAGGAGTCTCACTATATTGACCAGGCTGGTTGTGAACTCTTGACCTCAAGCCATCCTTCCGCCCTGTTCCTCCAAAGTCTTGGAATTAACAGGCATGGGCCACTGCTCCCAGCCCATCTCTTGCCTTTTAGAGCATGACTGGGCCCACATGAGGCAAACATGTTAGACAGTCTTAGATTTGAATGTTATTCAGATGTCTCCTGCTCTTGTGGTGCCTTATGACAATTACCTCAAGAGCCATAAGAGTCTCAAAAGTTTCCCAAACAAATTTTATTTATTGCAAAGAGCTTTATTTGAGACGGGATGTTTTGAAAGCAAATTCTTGGTAGAATGCCCCAGCTACCAAGAAAGTTGAGACTATCTTACTCAAGCAGTGAGAAAGAACCCAGACTAATACTAAACAGTGATCGGTCCAGTGTGTTAAGATGGTGGCCAAAATGGAATTGTGGGAGTGATCTGTTTCAAAGGTCATTTCTGACTGCTGGGGACATTTCTTTCCCATTTTGTATGTGGAGAAGGTGACATGTACACACAGAGATGACTTTCTATGGGGTAAATATGGGTTGATGGAGGAGTCAGCTGACAGCTTGACATATCTTATTGCTGGTCAGTGAGGTGATGTTGAAAGAAGTGAGCAGAGGCTGCTTGTGTGGTAGAACTGGGAAATCAAAGCGTGCAACTTTGAAAGAGCCACTGGGGCCAGGCACAGGGGTTCACGCCTGTAATCCTAGCACTCTGGGAGGCTGAGGTGGGAGGATTGCTTGAGCCCAGGAGATGGAGGCTATAGTGAGCCATCATACCACTGCACTCCAGTCTGAGTGATGGAGCAAGACTCTGTCTCCAAAAAATAATTTAAAAAAAGAACTGCTGGGATAACACATAGCCCACTACAGCACTGGTTCTGTAGCCAAGTCTTTCTGCTCCTGTATCCCAGAGCTCCAAGAAACCTCTGAGCAAGCACAGTCCAAATTCAAAAGTGAAAAGCAGAGCCGGAAACAACTGGAACTCAAGGTGACATCCCTGGAGGAGGAACTGACTGACCTTAGAGCTGAGAAGGAGTCCTTGGAAAAGGTAAGCTCTACAACCCAGTTGGCCAGAATTAGCTGTTTAATAAACATGTTAATTTTCCTTTTACAAATTACAATAGTATGTGCTTATTGTAACAAATACAAATAATATAGAAAAGTGTAAAATTAAAAAAAAAATTTCCCCTCTCTAATCTCATACATTAGAGGTGACAATTATAAAGTATATGATCCTTCCAGATTGTTTTCTGTATGTAGAAAACATACATTCACACTCACACACACATACATGTATGTATACTGACAACTTTTTTTACATCACATTTTATGCTTTTTAGGAAAATATCATGGCCTTGTACTACATAAGATCTTTCTCATATTTAACTGCTGCATAGTAGCCAACTGTGAGGCTGTACCATAATTTATTTAATTATTCGGATGGATATTTATGTTTTTATTTTTTCATTATTTTAAACATTGCTTCTATGGACTTTCTCATATAACTGTTTTTGCAAATTTGTTTCAGCATTTGTATAAGATGGATTGCATGAGTAAGAATCATGGGATCAAAGGGAAGGCTACATATTTGAAGTTTTATAAATATTACCAGATTATCCTCAAAGAATAGTGCTTACACTTTCAGCACTATGTGAGTGAGCCCATTTGTCACATTCTTCCCCATTCTACATATATCACTTTTTCTAATCTTCATTAGTCTGACAGGTGAAATATGTTATCTTGTTCTAATGTGTTTTTTATTAGTAGTAAAGCTTTCATATATTTAATACCTATTTATATTTCTTAGGTATCTCTTTTTAGTGTCCTTTATCCTATTATTAGTTTGATTTGTGAACCCTTTTAAGGGTATCAATCCTTTGCCAGTCATAGATGTTGTAAATATTTTTCTAGTTTGCTGTGTTTTCACTTTATTTGTAGTATATTTTGTTGGTTAAAATGTTAATATCAGGAAAGACTAAGTGAACAAAGTGAGGACATTTCTATCTTTTTGTATGTTCTGGAATAGTTGAAATATGAAAAGAATAAACTGCTCCTGAGGGTTCAGTAATCGCATTAGTAAGACTGTTTTGGCCCAGTCCCTTTTAAGAGGGTAAATCTTGGTCTGCAATTACATTTTTTTTCTAGGATTTTTTTTCTATTTTATTTATTTATTTATTTATTTATTTATTTTTTATTTTTTTTTTTTTTGAGACGGAGTCTCGCTGTGTCGCCCAGGGTGGAGTGCAGTGGCCGGATCTCAGCTCACTGCAAGCTCTGCCTCCCGGGTTTTTACGCCATTCTCCTGCCTCAGCCTCCCGAGTAGCTGGGACTACAGGCGCCCACCACCTCGCCCGGCTAGTTTTTTTTTTTGTATTTTTTAGTAGAGACGGGGTTTCACCGTGTTAGCCAGGATGGTCTCGAACTCCTGACCTCGTGATCCGCCCGTCTCGGCCTCCCAAAGTGCTGGGGTTACAGGCTTGAGCCACCGCGCCTGGCCTTATTTATTTATTTTTAACCAATTCCTTCTAACCTCTTGGCTGTTTTCAGTTTGTCATTACTTTAGATACTACTATAGTGACCATCCTTGTAACACACTCTTTATGACTGTGACTTATTGAATCCTTAATTACAATTTGTGGAATTTCTGGATATGTATGTTTTTAAAGGCTTTTCAGAGGATTACTATCCAAAGAGAGTATATCCATTCATTTTCTTACTATCAGGGTATGAGAATGTCTGATTTCCTGTACCCTCATTAAAGTTAGGATGGGTTCCCTAGCTCTTAATAGAGGGGTAAAGTTCTTCTTGTCTTCCTTCTCCTGTCACCATTTTCCTCACCCAGTAGCTAAGAATGTTAAATATTTAGGGGAAAATTAAACTAAAAAATGAAGTTTCCAGAAATGGAGTAAGGATCCCACAAGGTAATTAACTGCCACCGCCATCATCCCTTTTGATTCTCCGTTAACAAGCTAGAGCTGATGATGGTTCTCCTGTTCCTAAGAACCTCTCAGAAAGGAAAAAGAAGTCAGCTCAAGAGCGTTCTCAGGCCGAGGAGGAGATAGATGAAATTCGCAAGTCATACCAGGAAGAATTGGACAAACTTCGACAGCTCTTGAAAAAGACTCGAGTGTCCACTGACCAAGCAGCTGCAGAACAGGTAATGGGAAACTGAAGCACTTTGGAAATAGAGGGAAGGTGTGAAGGACTAAGAGAGAAAAGCTTCTAGTTTCTTCCTTACCCTTTTAGGATGACATTTCTCATAGCTGATACTCTCACTTTGGAGAAAGGTAGATAAAGTAATCCAGATATATGCCAGACAGCCAGGAATCGAATGGAGAATCTTCTTTCTTTTTTTAAAGCTTAGTTAATATTTAATTACATAAGTAAAAATGAAAAATACTTTCCTTACAAAAAAACTCCAAACATGATAAGGCCAAAGCCATCAACCATCAGACACCATCCTTCAGGCACATTATCATCCTTGAAAGGAAGGGATTTATTTAGGTCATCAGGAAGGGAACCAGGGATAGTGGCAGGACACAGCTGGATCTCTAGTCTGTGCAACAGCAACCTTTCTCATTGTAAGTTTAAAATTTATATGCATATGTTTGTTTAATTAGAGTTCATTGGTGCCCTCGGTTTGACCACCTCTGGGAATTTTGGTGAAAAAAAGTTTCTGAACCTATAAAATTTAGGGTTCAGACCCTGAAAAGCAATGATCACATGACCCTGCCCTCCAGGAACCTATCTAAATAGGCACACTTTTGTCTGCTTGGAGTACCTTTTGGAGTCCTGACAACCAATGACATCTTGGAAGTGCATTTACTTTAAAAGTAATGAGAGTCTTTTAAACAGTTTCCCAGTTAAATCTGGGCTGTTAGCTTATTCTTTTGCTTTTTGAAAGATGGGCTTCCCTAGGTGCAATGGAATCTCACTCCCCTGCCCCCAAGGATGGTATGGTCATTACTTTCTCTTGGCAGCTGTCTTTAGTACAGGCTGAGCTACAGACCCAGTGGGAAGCAAAATGTGAACACTTGTTGGCCTCCGCCAAGGATGAGCACCTGCAGCAGTACCAGGAGGTGTGCGCACAGAGAGATGCCTATCAGCAGAAGCTGGTACAACTTCAGGAAAAGGTACATATTTTTCTTGAGCCAAACAGTTTAGGCAGCCCAGTTAATTTGAGGCAAGCAGGCTGTTTGAGTCCTGTTGATCCTTCTAAGCCTAAAAGTTATTAATAGCTAGAAGACAAAACCACACTTGTTTTTAGCTTGTCAGGTATCTTTTACATACTTATTTGGGGTGATAGGTCAGTGACCTGGAAAAAGAGAGAACAGCACCAGTGTTCTGGAACATGTTTTCCATTATTATTGGATCCTTCATTTATTAAACAAATATTTATTGAGAGTCAGTTGTATTCCATCCACTGTGTTAAAGAAAGTGCATACAAGGAACCTGTCCCTCACGTATCTCACAGTCAAGAAAGGGAGACAAAGAAACAAAGATAGGCGTTAAGTGCTGTGGGGCCCAGAAGAGGAAGTACCCAGGAGAGCTGGGAAGGTTTCCCAAAGGAGGTGACATTTGAGCAGAGCCAAGAAGGACAAATAGCTTTGGTAAGGCAGCAAAGGAGGCAGAACATCTTGGGCAAAGGCACTGAGATAAGTTGGAGGCTGGGGTGTGGTGGGATCATCAGGCCTGAAAAAGAAAGAGATGGGACATGGCTTAGGGTCATGGTATGAAAGTCCATATTCGAGGTCAGTTTCTTTCCCTAAAGTGTCCAATTGAAAACTTTTGGCTCAGAGATCTTGGAGGCAATCTTGCAGACAAATGGGTTGCTGTTAATGCTGAATGTTTATGTCTAAATGACTAGAGTTATTACCTACCCTCCTGCTCTTTTTTCATTATATTTTTGACCTGATTAAGAACAAGGCAAGCGACCTTCTTGGGAAAGAGAAAGTGAAGTTTTGAGTTGAAATTGAGTGATGAGGAGATAGAATTCTCTGAGGCAGAGGGCCTTGGGTGGGGGCTGAGGGAGTGGACACCAACAGACCTAGGTGAGCTTAAGACTTGATGTTTAGAGATGCCGGAGAGGATGTGGAAAAATAGGAATGCTTTTACACTGTTGGTGGGAGCGTAAATTAGTTCAACCATTGTGGAAGACAGTGTGGTGATTCCTCAAGGATCTAGAACTAGAATTACCATTTGACCCAGCCATCTCATTACTGGTTATATACCCAAAGGATTATAAATCATGCTACTATAAAGACACATGCACATGTATGTTTATTGCGGCAGTATTCACAATAGCAAAGACTTAGAACCAACCCAAATGTCCATCAATGATAGACTGGATTAAGAAAATGTGGCACATATACACCATGGAATGCTATGCAGCCATAAAAAAGGATGAGTTCATGTCCTTTGCAGGGACATGGATGAAGCTGGAAACCATCATTCCCAGCAAACTATCAAAAGGACAGAAAACCAAACACTGCATGTTCTCACTCATAGGTGGGAATTGATCAATGAGAATACTTGGACACAGGGCGGGGAACATCACACACCAGGGCCTGTCAGAGGGTGGGGGACTGGGGGAGGGATAGCATTAGGAGATAGACCTAATATAAATGATGAGTTGGTGGGTGCAGCAAACCAACATTGCACATGTATACCTGTGTATCAAACCTGCACGTTGTGCACATGTACTCTAGAACTTAAAGTATAATGATAAGAAGAAAAGAATCTGAAATAAAATTGTCTTTTTATTATATGCAAAAAAAAAAAAAAAGAGAGAGAGAAAGAGACTTGATGTTTAGGGTGGTTCTCCTCCCCCTGGGTTTTCTGACCTTCACCTGGTAATCCAGGTTCCTGAGGCCACAGCCACAGTCTGTTTGTTTTGCAGTGTTTAGCCCTCCAGGCCCAAATTACAGCTCTCACCAAGCAAAATGAACAGCACGTCAAGGAACTAGAGAAGAACAAGTCCCAGATGTCTGGGGTTGAAGCTGCTGCATCTGACCCTTCGGAGAAGGTGAGCTGGTATTTCAAAGGAGAAGCATTCAGAAAGAACATGGCCAGTATGTTGTGTTAGTAGCTCTTTTTCTAACTTTAGTGATGTTTTATTTGTCTGATGACTTTAAAATGAACCAGATTTGGTGTTTGCTTGTGTTTAAGACGGAGTCTCGCTTTTTTGCCAGGCTAGAGTGCAGTGGCGCGATCCTGGCTCACTGCAACCTCTGCCTCCCAGGTTCAAGCGATTCTCCTGCCGCAGCCTCCTGAGTAGCTGGGACTACAGGCATGCGCCACCACACCCAGCTAATTTTTATATTTTTAGTAGAGATGGGGTTTCACCATGTTGGCCAGGATGGTCTCAATCTCTTGACCTTGTGATCCGCCTGCCTCAGCCTCCCAGAGTGCTGGGATTACAGGCGTGAGCTACCGTGCACGGCCCAGATTTGGTTTCTTGAGTTTAAGGAGCTTACAGTCTAGTGGGGAAAACAAATACATACTTATATATTAAATGGCAAACCCAAAAGAACCCTATCTTTCTGAGGTTTTGACAGGTATAGAAAGGGCCTCTAACCACAGGAGAGAATGGGACTTGGGGCGTGTGCCCAGCATCCACTGGCCTCTGACCCTTAGAGCCTATGGCAGCTCCTAGTGGTGCTCACAGTGGGAGGGGGACATTAAGCAATGGTCTTTAAGCAGTCCTGGGCACACGGACCACAGCCTGCCTGCGCTTAATAGGTAACTCTCATGACTAGCCCTTCTGTCAAAATGCTGCTCATTATTTAATATCATCCTCTCCACAGTGACAGACTTCAGTGTCTCTGCTTATGACCAGCGGTATCCATGTAGAGATCTAAGATGGCTTCATTTTGGCCTTCCAAACACCTCTCTGGGATTTAATGCATCCTTTAGTGACTTGATTTTGGCAGCATGTGTTTTGATGTTCACACAGGTCAAGAAGATCATGAACCAGGTGTTCCAGTCCTTACGGAGAGAGTTTGAGCTGGAGGAATCTTACAATGGCAGGACCATTCTGGGAACCATCATGAATACGATCAAGGTACAGCCAGCCAGCTGTCGATTGTTTCATCGGAATGGGCGTTTTGTTGCTTAAGTACTTGCTAAGGGATCATGAATAAAATAATTGTTCAAGGAAGGCACAGTGGCTCATGCTTGTAATCCCAGCACTTTGGGAGGCAAAGGTGGGAGGACTGCTTGAGGCCAGGAACTCGAGACCAGGTTGGGCAACATAATGAGACTTTGTCTCTACTAAAATTAAAAAATTAGCCGGGTATGGTGGCATGTGCCTGTAGTCCCAGCTACTTGGGAGACTGAGGCTGGAGGATCACTTGAGCCCAGAAGTTCAAGACTATAGTGAGCCATGATTACCCCCGACTGCACTTCAGCCTGGATAACAGAGCAAGACCCTGTCTCCAAAGAAAAAAAAAAGAAAATTATTCAGGACTGTTCCTCAGTAATTAGGATTCCTGGAGTGACTTGACAGATACAGTCAGCCTCTTTTAACAGAAAAGAAGCAAGGTCATTTAAACTAGATGACCAGTAGTGTTAATAAGAATTAGTAGTGGCTACTGTGTTCCTTTCAGTGATCATCTCCTCCTTGGCTTTTGAACAGATGGTGACTCTTCAGCTGTTAAACCAACAGGAGCAAGAGAAGGAAGAGAGCAGCAGTGAAGAAGAAGAAGAAAAAGCAGAAGAGCAGCCACGGAGACCTTCCCAGGAGCAGTCAGCCTCAGCCAGTTCTGGGCAGCCTCAAGCACCCCTGAATAGGGAGAGGCCAGAATCCCCCGTGGTGCCTTCAGAGCAAGTGGTCGAGGAAGCTGTCCCGTTGCCTCCTCAGGCCCTCACCACTTCTGAGGATGATGTACACAGAAGGAAAGGGGACTCAGAAGCAGAGGCACTCTCAGAAATAAAAGATGGTTCCCTTCCACCCGAACTGTCTTGCATCCCATCCCACAGAGTTCTGGGGCCCCCGACTTCAATTCCACCTGAGCCCCCAGGCCCTGGAACCATGGACTCTGAGTGTGAGGAGTCACTTGCTCCCAGCCCAGTGGCAGCTAAGCCCAACAACCCACCAGGAAAGGTCTGTGTCAGAGAAGTAGCACCAGATGGCCCACTACAAGAAAGCTCCACAAGACTGTCCCTGACTTCAGACCCCGAGAAGGGGGACCCACTGGCCTTAGGGCCTGAAAGCCCAGGAGAGCCTCAGCCTCCACAGCTCAAGAAAGATGATGTCACTAGCTCCACTGGTCCCCACGAGGAGCTGTTGAGCACAGAGGCAGGTTCCACAGTTGCAGGAGCAGCCCTCAGATCCAGCCATCATTCCCAGCATTCCAGGTATGTTCCTCTGAGCACTGCTTCAGGGACAGGGTGGCTATCTGTGGTGAGGAGTGTCTCTGTTTTTTCCAGGGCTGGCAACTCATCCCTCAGAGACTAATTTACTGATGTCTTCATTCATTAGTTGATGTATTAATTCAGCAACACCTACCACGTAGAAGGCTCTGTGGTAGGCACTATGATAATGTGGTGGGCACTGCGATAGTGCAGCGGGCGCTGCGGTAGTGTGGCGGGCGCTGCGGTAGTGTGGCGGGCGCTGCGGTAGTGTGGCGGGCGCTGCGGTAGTGTGGCGGGTGCTGCGGTAGTGTGGCGAGAGCTGCCGTAGTGTGGTAGGCAAGGCAGGTTTGGTTCTTGAGTTTAAGGAGTGACAGTCAAGTGGAGAAAACAAACAAATACATACTTATATATTATAAAAGTATAGTAAGTCCTTTTAAAAAAGAAACAGGGCACTATTCTAAAGGAGTTGTTCCACTTTAGATAGGGTGGCTAGGGTAGGATTCTGAGGTCACATTGAAAAGATGACTCTGGCTGTAGGTTCTGAAGGGGGCCACTGTAGGGTGTGGGAAGAGATGGTGGCAGCGGAGGTGGGAGGAATTCCTGGGCAGTCACCAACGCTGTTGAATCCTTACCCAAGGGCCGGTGACCCTTGTAGGTGGTGGGCAGTGTGACCTGGAGCAGGAACAGTAACATTTTCTATGACTTGATTCTCCTTCAGTCTCTCTCGGGATGAAGAGGATGAACTGTCTAAAGGGGCAGCTCTGAAAGCTCTGAGGCCCAAAGCACAGCCTGAGGAGGAAGATGAAGACGAGGTGGTAAGGAAATCCCAGGCACTGTCAAGTCCTCACGCAGCCACCTGGGGGCTCTTCCCCACTGGCTCTGAGAAGAGAAATGGAGCCTGTTGGTGGCCCACTCCCTGGGCTCTGTGTGCAGGGCCCTGTGGGAGCAGGCTTGGGGCTGGGCTGGGAGGGCGCAGCTCTGTAAGCAGATTAGGGGACAGTCACATACCACTTTACTTTTGAGAAAGAATCATAGTCTCTGTCCATGCAGGAATTCGTTCCCTGAGAGCAAGAAAGCTGAGCTGCTTAGTCCTATATTGGAATGCCGAAGCCTTAGGTTTCCCCAAATCTGCTGGGATATTATTTATATTTTAGAATTGGAAAGGACTTTGAAGATCATCTTGCCTGGCATCCTTATTCATAGATAAAGAACCTGAGGCTCAAAAGGATGATTTACCCAAAGCCACAGAGTGAGTTAATGGCAAAGCTAGGACTAACCCCCAGGCTCCTGTAAAGACTGCCTGTTCCTGAGCATTTTCCACTTAGCCCGCTTTCCTCCTGCCTTGTTTTGTCGTCACAATATCCCTGGGCACAAAATGGGTTCAGTATTAATAGCACAGCTTCATTTAACAGAGAACAAGAGTGAAGGCCAGGAGAGGAGGGCACTGATAGGGACTGAATTAGAACCCCGCTTCTCGCATCTGCAGTTCCCTACTGTGCTCGGTTACAACCGTTCTGGCTGTCCCTAGGCCATTCTGATGGCTCTGAAATGCATATGGAGAACACAGGTGGGCTTCAGGCTCAGTCCATCCAAAGGACAGAAATATGAGAGTGAATGGGGCAAATTTTGTCCCCTCATGTATCAGTCAGAGTGGATTTTGCCTTTTGCCAAAACCTTGAGCAGAGAGCTGTGATAGATCTGGACTCCAGCTTGTATGTACCAGAGCCCTTCCCTCTTGCCTGTGTTCCTTTGGGGAATGTACCAGTTCCTTCCATTAGCCTTTCTTCCCAAGAGTTAAATTTTCATTTGAGAATCCAGAATACCAATTCTGCCCTAAAACAAAAGGAAGAAAAGGGGGAAAACCCAACTGAGTATATTCTAAGTGACTGCCCTAAATATAGTTGGAAGCTTTTGATTATATTGTTGGTATTAGTACCAATACCAGTATTTTACTGGTATTAGTATCAATACTGTCAAGTTAACATGTATTTCTTGGGTACTCTGAAAACGACTTCACAAATGTTCTCATTTAATCTTCTACCAATCCAATGAGTTAGGTACTTTTATCCCATTTTATAGATCAGAGGGCTGAGGCTCAGGAAGATTAAATAATTTAACTAAGCTTATATAGCTAGTAAATGTGGAACCAGAACTTTAGTCAGGACAAAACAGAAGCTGTGAGCCACACTTGAAAATCCTGTACTGTCAGAGTTAGAGATCACTTCATTGATGTCCGGAGAGAAGTACGAGGTCTGGTTAATTGGTAGTGACATGGGAATTGCCCAGAGACTTGTGTACACATCACACTGCCTTCCCTTTTGCCTGGCCCTGTGAAGATGGATCCTGGTTGGCAGTAGCTCACCAGAGCAGAGAATGCCTTAGTAGAGACTCTTCGGTTCGTGCCTGTCTCTAGCATCAATCCCTTCTAGCCGGGTAGGTCCTGTTCCCTTGCCAATCCAGAGGAGAAAGGTCAGGAGCTCAAGTTGTGAAAAGAGTGGGTCTCTTATGGCCCATCAGTCCCTTTCAACCCCACTACCTTAGCTGGGAGGAGCAAGGGTAGTGCCAGTCAGGCTAGAGGTGTGGGGGGCTGTGGCTCCGTGTTCTTCATCTCTTAGGATTCTCCAGTTGGCCAAGCCTCCACGTTCAACTCTTTTTCAAATGATGAGATCACACCCAGAGCCAGTCAGGCCACCTTAGGCCACAACAACAGTGTTTTTTCATATGTGGTTGTCTTCTTCCCAACCTCCCTACTTCCCACTTCCTCTCGCTCTCTCAGGGCTGCTTTGCTTCTGTTTCTTTCTCCTGCTCCAGTGTTTCCTCTTTGACCCTTCTTTCTTCACACAAAATATGTAAGTTACTGCATGAGAGGAAAACCTGTCAAATCAATACATGTGCTTCACAAATAAATGACAAGATCAGCCAAACAAAGTTCGTCTTTTGTCTCTGTTGAAAAGATGGCCTCCCTTCTCTACCTGCTTGTCTCAGCTTTATCTGAAAGCCTAGGTTTGCTGGCCTCAGAGTTGGCCCTGTCAGTACAACCTCCTTTCTGAACCAGAGCTGGGAACAGAAGTTGGATTGCTTCCACTCACAGGTGGAAAGTTGAGTGGTGCAGGGACAAGTGAGGACTGACTGCTCTTTCCTGTTTTATCAGAGCATGAAGGGACGCCCACCCCCAACACCCCTTTTTGGAGATGATGATGATGACGATGACATTGACTGGCTGGGATGAAGACCCAGGAAACTGGTGCAAAGGTTTCTCTGCAACCCTTCCCTAAGCATGATTTTGCACAGCCAGCCCTGGGTCTAGGTGAGCCACAGGGTGAGGTCAAGGTGAGCATTCTGGGAACAATAGTTTGGGCTCAGACAGTGGCTCGGCCACCTTCTGAGCCCCACCCCCACCAGACCTGGTGAAGAGGATCATAACCATCTTCAAAAACACTGGATTTTCAGCAGCAAGTTGGAAGAAGGACTGGTAGATTCCCCTCCAGCCAGTCACCTGTAAGAGTCTTGTCCTCTGCCAGACTTTTAAATCTCTTCATTAACTCTCAGACTGACCTGGGAGCCCTCCTCTACCTGAATCCAGTGCTCAACTGTGCCCCGGCAACAAGTCAAGTCACCTGGGTTGAGGTCTTCCTGGTAGAACCAAGGGAGATTACACCATCTTAATCCCGGTGCAGTTAACAGCCTGGCCTATAGTCCTGGGACATGTATCTTCTTCTCTGCCTTAAATCTGATATAAGAGGCCAATGACTATTTGAAAATAAAACTAAAATGAATGTCTATAATGAAACTTGACTCAAGCCCTTGACTCAAGCCCTAGAGAAATTGAGTTTGGTTCCAAGGGCTGTCTGTGCTCCTTTATGGGAATCTAAGGGTAGGAGTCTTACAGATCTGGGTCAGTTAACGTGCACAGAACGTTGTGGCGTATTTACTCCCTTTGTTACCTAACCCTGGAACTTTTAGGCTTTCAAAGAAAGTCACCACTGTAGTACTAGCCCATCCCTGGGGCATGATGGCTCTCTTGCTCCTGCAGGCTTAGTCCTGCAGTCTAGGAAGCCATGCAGAGAAGGTGGGAGGGTCCCTTCTTTCCATTGTTCATGGCACCTGAGGGATTCTTCACTTTGAGAGCAGCTTCCATTCCCTTAGAACTCATGGGACCAGGACTAATGCAGAGAAGAGCAGTGAGAAAATATTTGTGGTCATTTTCTTGATTCCAGGATCTTCCAAAGATCATGCAATCAGTCTTTTAAAAAATAGAATAATTTTAATAAAAATGTTCCTTGATTTTAAATGTTTACAAGATAGGACTCAAAATTCCACTTCATCTGGCCTGGCATCATCCTTGCAGGCTTTGGATGTCTCCCAGGTGCGGGCCTGGGGGGCAGTGAGAACTAATTATTTCTTTGTTGCTTAACAAAAGGCAGTGCCGTTTGGCACTTTATACAGACTGGCTTATCTCCAGCAACCACTGCAGAAGACAGTGTTATCACCATTTTATAGAGAAAACTGAGACTTAGAGAGGTAAAGTAATTTGCCCAAAGTTACATAGCTAGGAAGCCTCAGCACAAGAATTCAAATCCTGGCCATCTGATTCCAGAGCCTGGGCTGTTGGTCAGCACAGCAGCATTCCCTGCCTGACTGTCACTGGTTGGGGGAAGGGGCGGTGATGCTTTTAGAAACACAGGCTTCTGGGCTCCACCTCAGATCTTCTGAAACAGAATTTCCACCATTAATGGTAAAATAGAAAGAACATGATCTGCGTTCACATCCCTGTTCCACTGGGTGCTGTGTGGTGTTAGCCAAGTTACTTACCCTTTCAGCCTTGGCCCCCTCATCTGACTTGATGAAGAAATGGACTTGGGGTCAGGCTGCCTGGCTCTGAATCCCGGCTCTGCCACTTATTAACTAGTGACTTTACTTAACTTCTCTGTGCCTGAGCTTCTCATTTCTAAGATGAGGACAGAAATAGTTTCTGCCTTGTCATGAAGATTAAATGAGTTAATTTTTGCAAAGTGCTTAGAAGACTGCCTAACAAAGAATAAGCACTATATAGATATTTGTTTGTTTTTGAGTCAGAGTCTTACTCTGTCACCCAGACTGGAGTGCAGTGGCGCCATCTCGGCTCACTGCAAGCTCCGCCCCCCTGGGTTCACGCCATTCTCCTGCCTCAGCCTCCCAAGTAGCTGGGACTACAGGCGCCCACCACCATGCCTGGCTAATTTTTTGTATTTTTAGTAGAGACAGGGTTTCACCGTGTTAGCCAGGTTGGTCTTGATCTCCTGACCTCGTGATCTGCCCACCTCTGCCTCCCAAAGTGCTGGGATTACAGGCATGAGCCACTGCACCCGGCCAGATATTTGTTAAATTTAAAAAAATTTTTAATTAGGAATTTAGGAAAAACATCACCTTTTGTGACTGGGCTCTGAAGAGTGAAGCAATGGACTGCCTACTAGGTCTACCCATATAATCACTGTTTCTAAAGCACAGATATATATATATATATATATATATATATATATATATATTTTTTTTTTTTTTTTTTTTTTGAGATGGAGTCTCGCTCTGTCACCCAGGCTGGAGTGCAGTGGCATGATCTCGGTTCACTGCAACCTCCACCTCCCAGGTTCAAGTGATTCTCCTGCCTCAGCCTCCTGAGTAGCTGGGATTGCAGGTGCCTGCCACCACGCCTAGCTAACTTTCGTGTTTCTAATACAGATAGGGTTTCACCATGTTGGCCAGGCTGGTCTTGAACTCCTGGCCTCAAGTGATCCTCCTGCCTCGCCCTCCCAAAGTGTTGAGATTACAGGTGTAAGCCACCACACCCGGCCTCTAAAGCATAGATTCTTAAAAAGAAAAAAAAAAATTAAGTCCTCTATTCTATAAAAACTGCAAGTGTCTAACCACATTTAAAGAGATTGTCAAACTGAAGAGTTTTACGAGATGGACTGTTGACACTCCATCAGTGAGAACACACCTGCTCTACAAAATCTTAAACTTATTGAGACACCAGGCAGCTTTCCAATTCCCTGCAAACATGGGGGAATGCCCTGATCAATCCTAAAGGTGTGACATACTCTACTTTCTAGGGCAGTTATTTCTTATTATATATTAACTAGTGGCTATTATATTTGCTTCTGCCCACAGGTAGAGAAGATGCTAAATAATTGTGCCAACACAGGTGTTTATAGTCTGTGTGACAGTTACTTTTCTTATAGCATGTACTCAATTAATACTTGTTATATGAATGAAGAACGACTTGCCTCAGTTGGCATTCTGGGGTGTCTACCTGGGTGCAGCATTTCAGGGCTGGGTTTCCCTGAGCAGAGTTGTCTTTGTAGTAGGTGGATGGACTCTGTTCTCAGACAGGCTTATAAAGAGCACTACCAGCTCTATTAGCCCCACTCACCCTCTGCAGTTGTTATAAGGGTTCAGGTGCTTTCTGTTGGAATGAGGAGAACAGAACAGTCATAGACTATTTAAAAATACATATTTACTAAAATGTATTTGTTTTTAATTCCCAAAGCTTACAACCATCTTTTCATCTAGTCTGTGAGGTATTTAGTATACAGCAGTGATTTTTCTCTTTCCTTTTTTATAAAGTGAAGAGGTTCAACTATCCAGAGAGTCCCATCTAACTTAAAAAATGTAATGGCTTTGGTTGGATTGCATCTTCAGTCAGTACCTGCCATGGCTTAATCAATATTTTAAGTGAATGAATCATGTTTCCCCACCAGATCATTACGAGTAAGCAGTAAGTAATAAATAGAGAACATTAAGTATTGAACATTATTAGATGCAGTTTTTTGTTTTGCAGAGAGGAAAGATGAGGATAAAGAAGGGCATTAAGGCCATGAAGAGCTTCCCAGACACGCACGGCCATCAGATGATCTTCTTCCTGCAGGCAGTGCCTTCTGGTGGAAGGAGCTCAGTCTATCAGAGAATAAACCAGGAGCCTGAGAGCAGTCCTGTGTCTCTGTCTTTAATCAGCTGTCACTTATTCTCCCCCAAGGAAAGGGAAGTAGGTCTCAGCAGTTGCTGCCATCCATCATGAATAAAATGAAATCATTTCATTAAAATTTTTTTTGTATGAATGTGCAAAATTGCCAACTAGGAGTTCAATGGGAAAAATAAAGTTTGTCAACATGATCCATAGAAGAGATGATCTTCATGTGTTCCAAAGGCAGAAAGGTGAGAAAAAAAGATCTAGCTTGGTCTCTGTCCCTCAAAGACAGAAGAGGTCAGGAAGTCCAATGGGCGATGCTCCTGTAGATAAGGCACAAAGCAGGAGAGCTGAGGGTGTCCAGGTTCCATGCCCTGCATCACCAAGAACCCTTCTCCCTGGCTTGAAATCTTTGGAAATTCCTGGTTTGAGTCACAGAAATGCATTGTCATGGGCTCAGTAACCCTGCCACCCCTGTTCTCTCCATTCTCCCTTTGGTCACAGCAGCCATCTTAAGACACAAGACCAGGCCTGGGCCCTATGCAGGCTGGCTGAGAAGGAAGGTTGATACAATGGCCTCCAAACTCCAGGGAGAAAGTGCTGGCTTCAGCTCAAAGTTTCCAGGGGCTGGGAATAAGGTGGAGGAATAGCCATCAGAAGAAAGGGCAGTTGGAAGTAGTGTCTGGAAGAGGGGTCCCTGTGTCCCTCCAGCCTCAGTGCCTGCACATTCCTCACCAGCTAAGCTGTGCTGAGAAGTGGGTAAGCTAGGTAGTAGCCCACAGCAGAGCCCAGGACCACACCAAGGAAAATCCAGGTGTTGTAGGACATTACGGCCAGCATGATGAAGTAGCCGATGACCACCTGGATGACATGGATTAGAGACTGGCCAAAGTGACACAAATACCACCTAGATAAAAAGGAGAAGCAAGTTAATCCTGGTAATGAGCTGGTAATGAGGAAGCTGGGAGTTGATATCAGGGAGTAGAAAGCTGTTGAGTTATGTGACCTGATTATTTATAACTTATATGCTTAACCCAGGAGAGATTTCTTTCTGCCCCCCCCACCCCCCCCCACCCCCAGAAAAAACTCAAGAGATTTCTTTTTAAAGAGACATATCTTCACTACATTTGGTGCCGAGCTTCCTGGCATCCTAGACAAAGGGGAAAATGAAGGTATCTGTAATCTGTCTTTCTGATAAGGAATAAGAAAATCATCAGTAAGGCATATTTTCCCCATGAATCTACTTTGGGAGGCAGTATGACAATGGAAAGAAAAAGCATGGACTTAGGTGACATATCAGTTCCTAGTCCTGCCACTTACTAAAAGTGGCCTAGACAGATGTCTTAACCTCTCTGAACTCAAGACTCCTTATCAGTAAAACAGGAATGAGAATACCTCCCTTGCAGTACAGTTGTGAAGATCTGAGACACCCATGTAGGGTGGCTAGTGATGGAGTGGGCAGGCTTATTAAGCACAGGTGAGGCTGGGGCCGGGCAGAGGGCAGAACAGGGACCCTAAATGGTTGCCTGATTTGAGTGGGAAGGGAGGAGAGGAGAGCTTGTCTTCCTCCTCCCACCAAGTGGGATACATTGCTTCAGGACAGCTGCAGATCCCCTCCTGGATATGGGAGCCTAGTGACCCATGGAACTGGTGAGATTTGGGGGAGGGTGGGTGGCCACCCCAGTTGCTAGATAGGGGCCTGCATCTGAAGATCACAGTTCCCTAAAGAAAGCCTTCTGAGCCTTTCAAGTGGCTGTTCACAGAGAGTGCTTTGGCCTGGGCATCAGGAGACATAAGCTCTAGTTGACTTGGCTATTTATAACCATTTGTTGGCAAGTCCTGGTCCTTCCCTGGGCCTTACTGTCCCCTCTGTGAAGTGGGGCTAATGCTGTCCAGGCCAGCCTGTCTCCCAGGGTGAATGTGAGGCCTCTGCCCCTTTCCCATACCCACTGCCTGTACCTGTGGTGGGTTCTGCCAACAGGGGATGAATCTGAGCCTGCAGAGTCTCCGTCTGTCTCTGCGATGGTCTGCTGGCTGATAGAGGTAGGCAGGTTCACCAGCACCTGGTGGAGCAGCTTGGCTTTGCCAACCTTGATGCCTTCATACAGTACAGCCAGGAGCAGGAGCACCAACACCGAAAGGGCCATGCCTGTCAAAGGAGGCAGAGTTGTGGAGACCTGGCCAGGCCAGCACTGTTTCCCTTCCAGCACCTCCACCTGTTCATGGAATCCACTCCATCCACCTCTCTCTTGCATCTTCTTCCCCACCCTTGCTGAGCTCTGAACTTCTGCACTGTCTTCACCAGACCTTTCTTAGCAGGATTGGCCTACTGGAGTGTGGCTTTGAGATAAGGAAGAGAAGCCGCCTGAAAAAGCCAGGGGCTGAGACTGAAGAAGCCATGTGCCATCACCCCAGCCACTCCCCTGGCAGGCTGCACAAATCTGTTGTGACTTCTTGTTAAGGGATGAGTACTGCAAGGTCCTGTTTATATGTAAGTACGCGAAAAACGTCTAGAAGGAAAGATAAACAGCACAAGAGTAATAGTTATCTCAGCAAAGTAGGATACGGATGGTTTTTATATTCTTGCCTAACTTTCTAAGGTTTCTTTTATATATATTACTTTTATATTAGGGGAAAAACCCAATAAATTATTTTACAGAAAATATAAAGTGCTTATTAGAGCTGCTGTGTAAAATATAACTTAATTACTACTTTCGTTTCACTAAGAGGGATAATAAGCGGTCCAGCTAAAGTATTTTACTGGACTCTGCAACATAATAAGAGATATATATCCTGTTTCTGCCCTGGTTTCCTGGCACACGACTTCTAGAGCCCTTGGAAACTCTGAAGTGGTGTCTTTTTATATGCTAATGAGATGACTGATGGCTGAGGCTCCTGGATGGGCTCTGGATGGGGGCTGGTTGCCAGGGGAGCCAACCTTGTGCTTGGAGGTTGGCACTTTCAGCCCACTTCCTACCTCTGGAAGGAGAGACGGACTGAAGGTTGAATTGATCACCAGTGGCCAGTGAGGTCATCAATCATGCCTCTATATGAAGACTCCATAGAAACCCAAAAGAATGCAGTTAGAAGGAATAAGTTGTTGTATTCAACAGTACAGTAGGGAAATTATAGTTAACCATAATTTATTGTATATTTCAAAATAGAATTGTAATGTTTCCAACACAAAGATAAATGTTTGAGGTGATAAACACCCCAGTTACCCTGATTTGATCATTGCATATTGTATATAGGTATCAAAATATCCCATGTACCCCAAAACATGTACAACTATTATATATGAATAATTTCTTTAAAAGGACAGGATTTGAAAAGCTTCCAGCTGCTGAACACATGGGGGTACCTGGAAGGTGGCAAGCCCAGGGAGGGCCTGGAGGCTCTGAACCCCTTCCTACATGCCTTGCTCCATGCATCTTTTCCTCCCAGCTATTCATTGTACTTTTTATTTTTTTCGAGATGGAGTCTCGCTCTGTTGCCCAGGCTGGAGTACAGTGGCGCAATCTTGGCTCACTGCAACCTCTGCCTCCTGGGTTCAAACAATTCTCTTGCCTCAGCCTCCCAAGTAGCTGGGATTACAGGCACCCCCCACCACGCCTGGCTAATTTTTTTGTATTTTTAGTAGAGACGGGATTTCACCATGTTGGTCAGGCTGGTCTTGAACTCCTAACCTCAGGTGATCCACTCGCCTTGGCCTCCCAAAGTGCTGGGATTACAGGCATGAGCCACCGCACCTGGCCCATTTGTACTCTTTTAAAGTGTTTCCTTGAGTGTTGTGAACCATTCTAGCAAATAATTGACCCCAACGAAGGTGTTATGGGAACCCCGATGTATAGTCAGTTGGCCAGAAGTACGGGAGACAAGCTGGGACTTGCGATTGGTGCCTGAAGCAGGGGGCAGCCTTGTGGGACTGTGCCCTTAACCTGTGGGATCTGCACTAACTCTGGTTAGTGTCAGATTTGAACTGAGTTGTAGGACACCCAGCTGGTATCAGAAAATTGGTCACTGAGGGAAAGCCTACACATCTGGTCACAGAAGTGTGTTGAGTGTAAGAAAAGGAAAAACAGTCGGGTTTTTTTTCCCAAAGGCTCCCCGGAGAAAATCATCTGATAGATGCAGGTTTTTAAAATATAAAATTATAGGTAATTTCATGTACATGGTGAAACTTCAAACAGTGCAAAAAAGAATACAGTGAAAATTCAGGCCAGGTGTGGTAGCTCATATCTGTAATCCCAGCACTTTGGGAGGCCGAGGCAGGTGGATCACTTGAGGTCAGGAGTTTGAGACCAGCCTGGCCAACATGGTGAAACCCCGTCTCTACTGAAAATACAAAAATATTAGCTGGGCATTGTGGTGCATGCCTGTAGTCCCAGCTACTCGGGAGGCTGAGGCAAGAGAATTGCTTGAACCTGGGAGGTAGAGGTTGCAGTAAGCCAAGATCGTGCCACTGCATGCCAGCCTGGGCGACAGAGACTCCATTTAAAAAAAAAAGAAAAATCAGTTTTCTTCCCACCCCAATCTCCCTTCACCCCAATTCTCCTCCTCAGAGCAACCTCTGTTGCTCAATGTATATATCAGCCTCTGTTTGTCCAAATGACAGCATCCTATCTACACATACTCCTTTGCATTTGACTTTATCATCCAGTTTTACCTCAGTTCACACAGATTTACCTTTTCCCCAGTGGCTTCATCGTATCTGTGATAGATTATATTTTACAAAGACAGCCACTCCAATATATCCAACCCCACATCCCCTTCTTATGATGTCAACATTCTTGCCATCAAGCAGTGGGGTCCATGTTTGTTCCCTCTCCTTTAGCCTAGGAAGACCTTCGTGACTGCTTCAGCCAAAGAAGGCAGAAGTAATGCTATCTGATTTCCAAGGCTAGGTCTTGAAAATTCCACATACTTCTACCTTGTTCTCTTGCGACACTCGATCTTGGAATCTAGCCACTCTGCCATGAGGAAGCCCAAGCCATAGGAGATGCCACACGTAGGTGTTCAGCCAACAACTCCAGCTGAGGTCCTAGCTAACAACCAGTATCAGCCACTTGGCATGAGAGTGAGGAACTCTTCCAAATGACCCTACTTCCAGCCACAGTCTGACTATACTGCATGAGAGACCTTGAGTGAGGACCACTCAGCTGGGTCCAGTCAACTCATAGCACCTTGAGAGAGAATGATAAAATGACTTGTTGTAAGCCACTGTTTATTTAGCAATAGATAACAAGAAATGGTAGCCCATTGTAGGGATGACCATACTTTATTTAATCTGCACCCGCAATAACGGGCATTTGGGCTGTTTCCAGTCTATTTTTAAGATGCAGTTATTTAACTTGAAAAATAACTTTTTCATGAATTAGTGACAAACTCTGCCTTTTCAAATCAAAGGAATATTCTTCCCTTTCAAACTGGTGTCTCATCTCCAGCAGCTGCTGTGGACTTCTGAACTGGTGCAGAACAATGAACGCTGGATAAGGAAGGTGCCAAGTGGCTCCCGGAAGCCTTGATCTAGTTGTGGCTCTGATGCATACTTACTGTGTGACCCTGCATGAGTCTCTCTTCCTGTCTCTGGGCTTTAGTTTCTTCCCCTGTAACAGAGAGAAAAGCTGCCTCCCTGCCTCTCTCGGCCTTTGTGAGGATCAGTAAGATAATGGTGCCCTTTGCGATCTGAAAGGGAGTGGTTGCAAATGGAATTATGAATGTGAAGTTCCTGCTCAGTGTTTATGCCAGAGGAATCAGCCTCACTTAAATGCCCACCGAGAATCAAGAGAACCCGGATTCTCCCTTGCCTCGTGCTACAAGGCTTTCCAAGCTACAAGTTTGAGCTTCCCAATTCTTACCAGCAGGACTGTGGACACTCCAGAAATCAAACAGAAGCACCACCGTATCTGAGAAGATGAAATGCATCTGAAAGAGAAGGGAATCGGCATCATGGGGCGCGGGGCAGTGGAAGTCATGGTCCTTAATGCTCTCCAGCGCCTCCTCCGGGAGTCCAGAAAAATGGAGTCTTTGGAAGTGTCAAAAGGGCCATCAGAAGTCATCAGGGCCAACTGAGGCCATAAAGAGCTGAGACTTGCCCAGGAGGGTCAGCAGCAGAGCTATAAGTGAGCTGGCCCTGCTCCATATGAGAATAGAGGTGTGGGAGTGCCCATCCTCACTGGGCCAACTGGCTCGGGATGTGACAGTGTCCTCAGACTATGTGGGGATGTCCCCTCCATGCCGTCCAAGTGCAGGTGCAACTGCCTCCTCTTACCCCCTGGGGCCCTAGCCATTCTACTGCAGCTCCGAGACGGGCTCCCGTGTGATGGGAACCTAGAGTCCTCTTTGTTCTGCGGAGTCTAGACAGATCCCACAGTGTTTATCGTCAAGGGGCCCAGAGGCAGCTGTCTTCACTGTACTCCACATCTGTCCACTCATTCACTATACATTTGCTGAGCCCAGTTCGTGTGCCCGGCATTTTGGAGGCAGATTCATGTATCTGACCCTGGTGAGTTCACAACCTTACAGGAAAGACTGCAGGTAAAAGCAGTGACCATGCAGTGCCTGTCAGATGCCTTTTCAAAGGGTGCTTGCTCCACGCTGTGTTCAGGGTGGCATCAAGGGCTTTTTCTACATCATCTCATTTCATTGTCATAATAGTCCTCTGTGTGACAGGGACAGTTAGGCCCATTTTATAGGAAGGAAAGCTAGGGAAACTAGCCTTAGAGAAGTAATTTGCTGGTGGTCCCAAAGCTAGTAAGTTGGCAGAGCTGGGATTCAAACCTGTGTCTAGCTGGATTCCAGAGCCCTGGACATTCCAGGACACGGTGCTTCCTCCCAGTCTCCAAGAGAAGAGGGTACGGTGGGAGCTGGATGGTAAATTTAGACGCCCACACCAGGCTTAACGACTGTTTGGAAAGATGAGGACCCAACAGATCTATCAGTTAGTTCACTCTCTCAGGGAAGGGAAGGCAGCCTCTGGTCCCCAGGTAAGCCCTTCTCAGCCAGCACAAGCAGTTCAGCAAACACTGTCAGTGTTACCCAGCTAAGGAGATCCTGGCTGAGTTGTAATCAGCTCGTGGAAGCCTTTGCCTTCTAAGACAATGGCCAAATATTAGAATCCTTGAATGTCAGCACTAGATAGAAGTATCCTCAGAGTTTTTAGTCCCATGGCTTTCAACTTTTTTTGCCAGGGAACACTAGCCAATTTAAATCTTTCTTGTAATTCTGTGATATAAAACATAGGGCTCAGGATGAAGAGGGGAGAGAAATCTAAGCTCTGCTGAAACTCAGTTTGAAAAATGCTGATTTGGCCCAACTTCAGTCCCTCTCCATCGCCTCTCATTTCCAGATGAGGGAAATGAATACAGACAGAGAAAGGGATTTGCCCGACTTCCTTAGAAGCGTGATTACTCTTAGTTTGTGTTCAAGGGAGGAAGATATGAACCCACTGAGACTGGGTTCTTGTGAAGGCTGTGGAGGCCATCAGTTCTTACAGAAAAGGAGTTCCGGTAGAGGCAAACGTCAGTGGGGGGTGGAAGGATAGGCAGATTTGATTAGCTGCCATTTTGTCAGGAAGCTGTGCCATGTGGGTATCCCGTAGCCTCCCGGAAACCAGAGCCACAAACTTCTGCTTGCAGATGACAGCCCTAAACCACGGGCCTTGCATGTTCTAGTCGTCTCCAATCCTCCCCCTCTCAATATTTAGGACCAAAGGAGATAGTAAATAATAGTAGACTGAGTCTAGGATTTGGAACAAAACAGATTTGTTAGCCACAGCCTCTCTCTGGTCTCAGTTCCCTCCGAGGGGAGCTGGGGGAAAACTCTGCAAAGCCATCCACACAAAGTGACACACAGTAAGGGCTCAATAACCCCAGTGCCTTTTTTTCCCCATACATGTCAAACCTGGAGGGGTGTTTCTCAGAAGTGTTCCATGGGAGAAGCACAGGATACTGGGGAAAATGGATTCTGTGGTCAAGGGAGTTTGGGAGAGACTGGAATTGGACAAAAGGTTTAACAGCTTTCAGCACTGCCAGAAGCCTGTACCTCTGAAAGCCTGTAACTCTCTCCTCCCTTTTTTCTTGCTGAGTGTCCTCTGGGAGAGAATCTCATAGACTATCCTCTAGGAAGTACTAATCTAGAGCAACCGTCTTTTTTCATACTTGGGAAGGAAATGACACTTACTAATTATTCTGTGCCAGGCACTCTTCTAAAAATGTTATATGTCTTCATAGGTGGGAATTGAACAATGAGATCACTTGGACACAGGAAGGGGAACATCACACACCGGGGCCTATTGTGGGGAGGAGGGAAGGGGGAGGGATAGCATTAGGAGATATACCTAATGTAAATGACGAGTTAATGGGTGCAGCACACCAACATGGCACATGTATACATATGTAACAAAACTGCACATTGTGCACATGTACCCTGGAACTTAAAGTATAATTTTAAAAAGTTGTATGTCTTAACTCACTTAATTTCAAGGGGAGGGGATGATGATTCTTAGCTCCATTTCATAGATGAGAATACTAAGGCAGAGAGAAGTTAGGTAGCTTGCCAAGTTGCTAGCTAGAATTTTGCCTGGGTGGGCTGGCTTCAGATTCTGTGCTCCTAACTGCTCTCAATGCAGCTTCTCAGGGGAGCACCAGAAGTCCAAGGGGCAGTTGTGACATGCCCAGGGTCACATTGTGAGTTGGTGGCAGCATCAGGACTGGATCCTGGGTCTTCTTACCAGGCCCTCATTTGGCAAGAGGAAAACAGATGCTACATCGCAGAGAAGAGCCCACTTTCTTGTGCAATACTAGACAGAGAGGAGGGCTGTGCTGTCTTTTGGTTGTTTTAACATTTCAGGAAGATATGCAAATAGCAGAAGAAGCTGATATGGCCACTTTGGAACAAAATATGGGAAGAAATTGGGGAGGGGAAGGAATGTATGAGAAAAAGTCTCTGTGCAATTAGGATAGTCATGCTTAGCCCCTCAAGGATGCTCAGCCAGTAGCTGGCCCGTATTTCCTGAGAAAGGTGAAGAGTACACCTTAAATAAAGGAAACAAACAAGGACCAGTCTGGGGATGGGAGAGTAAGACCAGAGCCCAGGGACAACAGTGGTACAACAGGATGAAAAGGCAAAGAGGATAGGGTGGGAGGGAGGACACTGGAGTGGATCACAGGTGTGGATGACGATGCTGTTATAGCCAAATCCGCAGAGGCAGAATCAGTCCCGGGTGAATCACTGGGAAACCACAGGCCAGTCATGAGCTCCACACACACTGGCAAGTGGCTTAGTGTAGAGGGATAGCAGCAGCTGCTTAGACTCCAGGGCCTTATTAAAAGTGCAGATTCCAGGCCCCTAATTAGAGTCCAGGGGCAGAGCCACAGGAGGCAGGGAAGACATAGATATTAACCAGCCCCCTTGAGGAGATTCTGAGGCTCAGTTCACCTGGTTGCAGTTTGAACACAGGCAGCAAGGCTAGTGGTTAGGGACACGGTTTCTAAAGCTGCACTGCCTGGATCTGCCTCCCAGCTCTGCCAGGAACCAGTTGCGTGGCCTTGAGCTGCAGACACACAGAAAGCCCCCTGTGGACCCCAGTCTCTTCATCTGTAAGATGAGGATAGGACTCTAGGAACCCTTTCCTTTGGTTTGGCCTCACTTTCACAGGCTCCCATCTTGAGCTCTATCTACTGTTTTCCTGAAACCTTGTAAAAGAAAAAAGTGCTAGCCTGGGCAACATGGCAAAACCCAGTCTCTACGAAAAATACGAAGATTAGTTGGGCGTGGTGGCACGTGCCTGTAGTCCCAGCTACTTGGGAGGTGCTGAGGTGGGAGGATCACTTGAGTCCAGGAGGTGGAGGTTGCAGTGAGCCAAGATCGTGCCACTGCACTGCAGCCTGGGTAATAGAACAAGACTCTGTCTCAAAAAAACAAAAAACAAAACAAAACAAAACAAACAGTGAGTGTGCCTCTGTTTCCAGGTTGGACGGGGCACCACATCTATGCATCTCCTCTCAGATTTGGACACTGCAGCTTTGGGTTTGGTAGAGACCTGGGACTAACCTGGCTGTTCTACTCCCTACACACAGCTAACATGCCTTTCAGTGCCAAAGGGGGTCTGATTTGTGTCACCAACCCCTGCCTGCGCCTACCCAGGGACTGGGCTCACTGGAGATGGTGGAGCTGCAGGACAGAGAAAGAAATGTGAAAGCATCTGATTGGAGAGAACAGCCACACAGCTCCGTGTCTCCTGAGGGCCTGCATGTGCCTGCACCGTGTTCACCTTCCATTTTTTATGCCTCACTCCCTGTGACATCTCTGCAGGTGCCTACTATTATTAACCTCTTTAAATTAACAAGGAAGGCACAGAAAGGCCCACTTATCTCCCCACGGTCACTCAGCAATCAGGTGCCCAGAGCCAGAGAGCTTTCTGGAAAGCCTGTACTGGTTCTCAAACCTTAGTGTACAACAAGTACTCTGGGTGTTTCTGGGACAGGTGTTTGTGGGGGTCACACTTTGAGAAATCATAGGAACCATGATGGTCTCCTGTCAACCAACAGGGACTGGTCAAGTAAATTATATGAGAGCCTCAAAATGGAAATCTAGGCGGTCACATCACAACATGATAAAAATCATGTTGAAGAGTTTTAAAAATGTTGAAGAGTTTAAAAATAAGAATAGCTTTTACATCCGCCCCCCTCCCCCAACCCAATGGCACTAGCTCAATGTAAAAAGCTGACAGAGTACCGAAAAGAAAGTAAAACATCATTTTGAGTCCTACTGCTCAGAGATCTCTCCTGTTAGGCTTTCAAAAAACATGTGTTGACATAGCAAAATGTTTACACAAGATTGATATACAAAAGCAAACAGGTACGAACAATACTGTGAAACTCCATTTACACTGGAGATGGCCTCATCCTCAGCAGAAGCCACTAGCACCATCTCTGCCAGGTGGAGGTAGGGGTGACGCCCGTGGATCACCCCTTCTCTGAGTCCATTTGGTAAAGCAGATGGCATGAATGGAATGTCCCTAGTGGCTAATTAATCAGTCAGGGAGTTGCCACAACTAGTTTCCTTCTATCATCCTTGGGCCTGAGCCAGTTACCTTAGGAGCCCAAAACAGCCCAGACATGTTTTGTCATAGACCTGAACCCCCACGGAACAGTAAGAGTAATTTGAAAGATTTCTTTTTGTTGTGCTAGGGCTGTGCAGACCCTTGCGATACAGAGATGAATGGGACAAGTCTTTGGCCTTTAGGGAGCTACCTGTCTATGATGGGGGACATTTAAGTGAGCAAGTAATTACAACAGGTTGTAGGTCAGAAAGAGAGGGACAGTGGAGGCTCCCTGGGGGTGCTGGGGACTAAAGCTGCCTGAGAGACACCTGCCCTGGCCAGAGAGCAGTTGGCTAGGACAGTCCTGAAGTCAGAGAAGCAGGAGACAGCTGGGAAGATGAACTGTATGGTATGTTCAGGACTGGAAGTACCTACGGAGTCCGAAGCCCCGGAGGGACAAAGATTCACCTGTCACTCAACCCTTTCTACTTTTGCCTTTTTGCTAGAGGAAAAGATGGAAATCAGCACACCCTGACTTGAGAGAAGCGATCTGGGCTACAGTTTTCAATTAAAAGACTTTGTGGTCAGATAGGCAGGGGGCAGGGCCCCAATCTTGTTTTCCTCCTTGGGATGAATCTTGGCCTCTGACAGTTTAACTGATTTGTGCTTTTTTCAGGGCGGGGCTGTGGTGAAGGAGGGAGCAATCCCTGGAACTTGTTTTCTTCTTTATTTTTCATTTGAGGTTACTTACACTTTGAGAAAAGCTTCCTTTTTTGTAAACAAGGGTTGGGAAGGAGATGAAGGTCCCAGTGCTAGGCTGACTGGCTGGGGAAATTTTGCAAGTGCTTTCCATCTATTTCCCTTTTTAAAGGACAGTTGATCATTTGACTAAACGGCCTATATAGACTTCCTATATCTTTTTTGTTTTTTGTTTTGTGTGTTGTTTGTTTGTTTGTTTGGGAACGTCTTGTTCTGTTGCCCAGGCTGAAGGTCATGGCTCACTACAGCCTAGAACTTCAGGGCTCAAGCAATTATCCTCATCCTCCTGCCTCAGCCTCCAGAGTAGCTAGGATTACAGGCGCCTGCCACCACTTGTGGCTAATTTTTGTAGAGACGGGGTCTAGCTATGTTGCCCAGGCTGGGCCTCCTGTATCTTAAATTCTATGACATTCTTCATGGGATGAAGAAAATGATATGACTTCTTCAAAGACGAACGAGTCTTGTAAGCTGTCGTTCTCTCCAGCCCAGGTGAACCCTACCAAGAAAAACAGCTTGTCCGAAACGCTGTTTTCTGACTGAAAGTGCAGGGAAGCTGGAAAGGAGCTGGGTCTGTTTTATTCCCCAAAGAATCAGGCTACAAACTTAACAAGAGCAGTGTGCGCGCCGGGCTGCAGGCTGAAATGCGCCGGGGCTTTCCCTTTCGTGGAAGCCTACCTGGAATCTCCCAAGGCGCTGCCCTCCGCCCTGGGGCGCCGGCCAGAGGTCCGGGACTGGGGACCCCGGACCCAGCTATCTTCAGCCACCGCGCCCCCACTCTCAAGCCGCGCCACCGCGGGCCCTCGGTAACTGCTCGCCTAGCCGGACTGCCTCCCAGCAGGAGGGACAAATAGAGGAAAACCACAAAGCCACGGCAACCTGTACCTGCCGCGTCCCCCCAACCCTGTTCCGGCTGTTGGCAATGCTGTCAACACACCCCTCACCAGCCCCGGGCCAGCGACAGCGAGGATTCGGGGTGCCCAGATGGCAGCTCCAGGAGACCCCGCCCCAGCCGCCCACCCGCGTCCCCTCCTCTCCCTAGCGCCCGGAACTTACCGCCATGGTGAGCGCGCGGGGCGGGCGTTAGGGCCGCGTCTGCTCGCTCGGGTCTCCTTGCTCGGGTCTCCTCGCTCCGAGTCAGTTCAGCCGCCGCCGCCACCGCCGTGATCGCGACCAGCGCCGCGCGGATCACATGGTCCGGGCGAGGCGGCGCGCGGGCGCCTGGGAGTTGTGGTCCCCACGCGCGCCCCACGTCGGCGGCCTCAGGCGCGACCCCTGGCCCGGACCCACGTGCCGCGCCCCAGGTTCCTAAGGGCAGAGGCTTGGCGTTCCCGGAGTCGCGAACGAGTGGGGCCACCTGCTGCCTTCTGTCTCCGCCCTTGCTGTTTTGCACTTGGCTTATCTTGGCAATTATGAGAATGCTTATTGTTCATTGTAATAAACTACCCCAAGCGTAACATGTTGAGTTGAAAATGGAAAAAGTCCGTGCTATGAACACAGTAGCAACAAATTTGGAGTAAATTAAGTTAATTATGCCCTAGATTTTTAATGCAGTCATTACAAGATAATTACATTTTTCTTTTAAAAAAAAATATTTTCCAATCTGATAAACCAAAAGGAATACACACATCTAATTTTGTTTTTCTTTGATTACTAGGGTGGTAAACTATTTTTCTTATCAGTACTTCCATTTCTGTGTATTGCTTGTTAATTTCACTGCTCCAGTTTTTTTGTTGGGGTTTCTTGTAGGGTGAGGGATTTTTAATGGTTATTGATTTTTTTTTTTTTTTTTTTTTTTTTTGAGACGGAGTCTCGCTCTGTCGCCCAGGCTGGAGTGCAGTGGCCGGATCTCAGCTCACTGCAAGCTCCGCCTCCCGGGTTCCCGCCATTCTCCTGCCTCAGCCTCCCGAGTAGCTGGGACTACAGGCGCCCGCCACCTCGCCCAGCTAGTTTTTTGTACTATTTAGTAGAGACGGGGTTTCACCGTGTTCGCCAGGATGGTCTCGATCTCTTGACCTCGTGATCCGCCCGTCTCGGCCTCCCAAAGTGCTGGGATTACAGGCTTGAGCCGCCGCGCCCGGCCCGGTTATTGATTCTTAACCATATTTAGGAAACCTTTGCCGATCAGCCTGTGAGTAAAGAGGCTCTTCAGAGAAACCTTGCTAAGGACAGTGTTAGCAGAGACCTTGAGCCTGGAGCTGACCTCAGTTCATATCCGTATCCATCAACTATTGACTTTGAGACCATAGGCAAATAGCTTACATTTCTGAACCTCAGTTTTCTGGTAAATAAAATGAAAATAATAATAAAATCTATGTCATAGGGATTAAATGAAAACATACATGTTAAATTCTCAGCTCAGTTTTCTGGTAAATAAAATGAAAATAATAATAAAATCTATGTCATAGGGATTAAATGAAAACATACATGTTAAATTCTCAGCATGTGGCCGGGCGCGGTGGCTCACGCCTGTAATCCCAGCACTTTGGGAGGCCGAGGCGGGCGGATCACAAGGTCAGGAGATCGAGACCACGGTGAAACCCCGTCTCTACTAAAAATACAAAAAATTAGCCGGGCGCGGTTGTGGGCGCCTGTAGTCCCAGCTACTCGGGAGGCTGAGGCAGGAGAATGGCGTGAACCCGGGAGGCGGAGCTTGCAGTGAGCTGAGATCCGGCCACTGCACTCCAGCCTGGGCGACAGAGCGAGACTCCGTCTCAAAAAAAAAAAAAAAAAAAAAAAAAAAAAAAAAAAAAAAAAATTCTCAGCATGTAACCTGGCAGTGGGAGCTTGTTCAGTAAATGGTAGAATTCTCAGGGTCACACAGCATTTTTTTTTTGACAGAGTCTCGCTCTGTCGCCCAGGCTGGAGTGCAGTGGTGCAATCTTGGCTCACTGCAACCTCCACCCCCTGGGTTCAAGCGATTCTCCTGCCTCAGCCTCCTGAGTAGCTGGGACTACAGGTGCGTGCCACCATGCCTGGCTAATTTTTGTATTTTTAGTAGAGACAGGGTTTCACCATATTGGTCAGGCTGGTCTTGAACACCTGACCTCGTGATCTGCCTGTCTTGGCCTCCCAGAGTGCTGGGATTACAGGCGTGAGTCACCTCACTAGGCCCAGACAGCTTTTTTTTTTTTTTTTTTTTGAGACAGAGTCTTGCTCTGTTGCCCAGGCTGCAGTGACCTCGGCTCACTGTAAGCTCCACCTTCCGGGTTCACACCATTCTCCTGCCTCAGCCTCCCAAATAGCTGGGACTACAGGCACCTGCCACCATGCCCGGCTAATTTTTTTGTATTTTTTTAGTAGAGACGGGATTTCTCCGTGTTAGCCAGGATGATCTCGATCTCCTGACCTCATGATCCACACAGCTTTTAAGATCCTCAGTCTGAAAGCTAATGGGGGCTGGGAGCAGTCAGGGATTAGAACAGCTTCAGGGAGAGAACATGGGCCATGACACTGTGATGGGGCTGGGCAGGGAGAGCTGCTGCTGTTGTCGTTTACTGGAACATGGGGAAGCACTGGGGAGAAGGGCTAAGGGTACCTCTGAAGCATCTGGGTTCCAAGAGCTGGGGAGGGCTCTGGGTGTAGCTTTTTACCTTTCTGGGCCTTACATGGGAAGCAGGAGTAAGATGATCTGACCTTCACATAAGTAGGCTCCGTTGCACCCCACTCCCCACACCTGCATTGAAGAATCTGCAACACAGCTTTATTCATTTGACTGTTTTTGTTGACTTTGTCACAATCTGATGACCTTTACACTTACTTACAACTTCCTCATGGATGTTTTGGTTACAACACTTAGCCCGGAAGTCCTAAAATGCCCCATTTCTTACTGTACCACCAGAGACACCCCTTCCCTGTCCCCCAGGCAGAGAGCTTGTTGCAAATCATGGGATCCTAGATCGTAAGATCACAACACAGCCACTCAAGCCTGGGTCCATGGCAAGAGATTCTTTCCGGACTCTGTGTTTTGACAGGCCATGACTCCCTTCCTTTCACGGAGCAAGAGTCTGTCGTTGTCTTTCCAGCGCACACCTAGACCCCCGAGACAGAATCCTCCATCAGGAAAGATGGCGTTGCCTTGGGCATCACAGAGATTATCGAGAGGCCCTTTAGCCTGGGCTCCTTTGTAGTCAGTTGGTAGAGCGGAAATCCAACCAGTCATTTCTCCTTCTGAGGTTCAATAGAGGAACTTGAGGCTCACGAAAAGACCACATGCACAACATGTAATTCCTGCAGAATGTTGGGTCTTTATGTGCAGGTAAGGCTGCGTGATCCCCAAGGATGCCACCACCCATCTCTGGGACCCTGATGTCCCCATCCATAAAGTGAGGGGTGGAATGGATGACCTGCAACTGCCCTCCACATGCTGATCTGCAGTTATAAGTGAGCCTGAGGGTGGAGTTGAACACATTATGGCCAGGACCTTTACATATTTTCCCTTTAACTCCATCAGCTAGCCTTCCATCTTCTCTCCAACAATACCTCTATTATTTTATATTTATGCCATGAGCAGCATTGTGGATCGGATATGTGTGACACAGGGGGAGCATGCACATTCAAGGTTGGCCTGTGTGGAGACAGTGGGTGTGTGTGTCGTAGGGGCGAGTGTTTACTGAATCTTGTGCTGGTAAGGCTGGAGGAAGCAGGAGCCAGGCCACCAACAACCCGGAGGCCATGTTTAAAGTCAGAAATTTATTCTGGGATAAGAAGGAACTACCAATGGGTTTTTAATATGTATGTTTTCTAGCTGCATTTTTTTCTTTTTTTCTTTCCCAAATGTCACTTTCTTAGGCCACTCTGACCACCCGATTTATTTATTTATTTTAGAGACAGGATCTTGCTCTGTCACTCAGGCTGAAGTGCATTGTTGCAATGATAGCTCACTGCAGTCTGGACTCCTGGCCTCAAGTGATCCTCCTGCCTTAGCCTCCTGAGTAGCTGGTACTACAGCATGCCCAGCTAATTTTTAACAATTTATTTATTTATTTATTTATTTTTGAGACCGAGTCTCGCTCTGCCACCCAGGCTGGAGTGCAGTGGCGGGATCTCAGCTCACTGCAAGCTCCGCCTCCCGGGTTCACGCCATTCTCCTGCCTCAGCCTCCCGAGTAGCCGGGACTACAGGTGCCTGCCACTACGCCTGGCTAATTTTTTGTATTTTTTTTTTTTCAGTAGAGACAGGGTTTCACCATGTTAGCCAGGATGGTTTCCATCTCCTGACCTCGTGATCCGCCTGCCTCAGCCTCCCAAAGTGCTAGGATTACAGGCCTGAGCCACCATGTCCGGCCAACAATTTTTTTTATAGACAAGGCCTTGCTGTATTACCCAGGCTGGTCTCAAACTCCTGGGCTCAAGCAATCCTTCCACCTCAGCCTCCCAAAGTGCTGGGATTACAGGCATGAGTCACGAGCACCCAGCCCCCACCCTATTTAAAACCACAATTTCCTTTGTATGCCTTGTTCCGCTTCCTCTGCTTTATCTTTCTCCTATCGCACTTATCACCCTGTAGCGTATGATGTAATAGATGCGTTCATCATTCCTTTCCCTCCACTCACACGGAGGCTCAACTAGAACAGGGATTTCTGTGTTTTGGTTTAGGAAGGCATCCTCAGTCCCTAAAATACTGCATGTCATGTAGGAGACCATTGATGGATATTTGCTGGATGATTGAATGAAACCAGGTAGGCAGCCATTCTGTGCTTCACTGCTTTAGAGGGGGGAACCGGCAGAAACAGAAACAGCCTCTGAGATGTGATGGTTTTGTTTGCCATGAGCATTGTGGCTGTTTGGGGTTGGTTTGTGGGAGAAAAGAGAAAATAATTTATGGAGAAGCAGGAGGAAGAGCAGCCCCTCCCACAACCCCCACCTCAAATGCCTGAACCTAAAGGAGGGAGAGATAACTGAGGGTCCTAGAGCAATGGGCCTGCACCAGCTTTGAGTAGGGTCACCAAGGGAGGACACCCCAGGAGCCAGCTGGGGCTGTGCAGACAGAGTGGACTGTGTCCATGGGGAAAGAGCAACAAAGGCACCCTGAGGCCTTGCAGCCCAGGACAAAGATAGCACAGCGCTGCCTCTTGAGCTCAGACCCAGGGAGAGAGACAACTCACCCTGGATAAACAAACAATCCATTTAGAGGGGGTTTAAAAAAAGAAAGGAGGGTTTCTGCAGCAAGCCCCAGTCTTGAGTTGTGAGGTCTAAGGAAAACTTAAACAGAAGAGAGGCAGGTGGGAGATAAGATCTTGGCAGGCATTTTGCACTGCAGCCCTCTCCCTTGACACTTTCTGGGCCATAAATAGCTTTCACTGCTCACCTAGGGCATTTAGATGGGCCCGATTCTCTTGTATCAGCGTGGAGCCGAGTCCACATTGACAATTCCCTCTGTAACCTTTTCCCCTCTGTTTGCAAAGGCTCTTATTGTCTCCCTGGATCCTTGCAGCATTGTTGGGGCCAGGAAGGCACAGGTGACCACACTGGAAAGAGAGCGGAATTGCCCAGGGTCTACCATGAGTCAGTGGCAGCTCCAGGCCTCCCACATTGCCCCTGGTTCAGAAGGCTGTGAGCTGCTGCTTTAGCCTCATACTTAGATGTCTAGACCAGCCTCAGACTAGGATGCAAGACGAGACCTTGACTATGGTGAGAAAAGGGGTGGCCGCTGGCCTCAGAAAGGTCCAGACATTTTCCCCAAATGTACCTGAGATACTTTTTAGGATAATCCCAAACAGGGTCTTGAGAGCCCATTCTTCATTTGTGTGATAGTTTGAAAACTACAAATTCTTTGACATTCCTCCCATTTCTGTGGTTTCTGTTCTCTCTGGGCCAACCTTAGTTTAAAAAAAAAAAAAAAGTGTTCTGGAGATGTGTTGCAGAACAGTGTGAGTGTGCTTAACACTACTAAACCAGACACCTAAAAATTGTTAAGATGATACATTTTATGTATTTCACCACAATTTTCAAAAATTGTGCACCATTCAGGTGCCTGAAGAAACGAATGAAGGAATAAAGGAATGAAGTACTGATACACGCTACAATATTGATGAACCTTATTGTACTTATCACCCTGTAGCATACGATTTAATACGTTAATTCATCATTCCTTTCTCTCCACTCAAGTGGAAGCTCAACGAGAACAGGGATTTCTGTGTTTTTGTTCAGGAAGGCATCCTCCGTCCCTAAAATACTGCATGTCATGTAGGAGACTATCCATGAATATTTGTTACCTGAATGAACGAAGCCGAGTAGGCAGCCGGTCTGTGCTTCGCTGATTCAAAGCAGGGAAATGGCAGAAACAGAACCACCCTCTGAGACGTGATGATTTTGTTTCTCATGAGCACTGTGGCTGGTTTGGGGAAAGCATATGTTAAGTGAAAGAAGTCAGTAACAAAAGGCCACATGTTACATGATTGCATGTATATGAAATATCCAGAATAGGCAAATCTATAGAGACAGAAAAAAAGAAACCATTGGTTTCCAGGGGCTGGAGGAATAGAGAAATGGGGAGTGACTAGTAATGGATATGTGGTTCCCTTTTGAGTGATAAAGAAATATATTCTGAAAGTAGATAGTGGTGATAGTTGCAAAACTCTGTGACTATACTAAAATGATATACTTTAAAAGGGAGAATTTTATAGTATGTAAATCATATCTTGATAAAGTTATTTTCTGAAAGGCAATGCAGTTTTTACCTTGTACATTAGGTACACTTTCAGAGTTCTGAGCTGCCAAGTATAAAAACTCTCAATTCTCTGAGGCCACCATGTTGTGAGGAAGCCCAAGCCATATGAAGCTACAGGTAGGTGTTCCAGCTGAGAGCCTGACTGATCTCCCAGCCACCAGCCAGCATTAACTGCCAGCCCTGTGAGTGATGCCATCTTCGACATCCAGCCCAGCTGAGCATTTATTTGAGTGCAGCCTTGGCTAATGTCTCAGTGAAATTTTATGAGAGACTCCAAGCAAGAACTGTCCTGCCAAGTCCTTCCCAAATTCCTATCCCATGATATCTTGACCAAAATAAGATGGCTACTTGAAACTAAATTGAGAGGTAATCTGTTAAGCACTAGTAGAGAACCAGAACGCATATAATCCAGTTTATTTCTTTGTCATCCCTTGAGTTCATTCAGTGGAGATGAGGCCAGGGGTGAGGAATGTTAACATTTTCTTCTTCTGAAGGGTTTTTAAATAAATGGACCATTTAGGCTGAGCTCAGTGGCTCACGCCTGTAATTCCAACACTTTGGGAGGCCAAGGCGGGTAGATCACTTGAGGTCAGTAGTTCGAGACCAGCCTGGCCAACATGGTGAAACCCCGTCACTACTAAAAATACAAAAATTAGCACATGCCTGTAATCCCAGCTACTTGGGAGGCTAAGGCAGGAGAATCACTTCAACCCAGGAGGTGGAGTTTGCAATGAGCTGAGGTCTCGCCATTGCACTCCAGCCTGGGCAACAGAGTAAGACTCTGTCTCAAAAAACAAATAAATAAATAGATTGACCATTTGTTGATTTATTAATGTATCCCGCCTCCACACAGTCTTTGAGGGAGCTCACAGAGACAGTCAAGAGAGGAAAACAAAAACTGAAATAAGTGAGGAAACGATCCACAAATATCAGAGAAGAAAAGCAATAAAGTTACTCAGAATAGCCCATGGTGGCAGTCATTTTAGCATGGGGCACACAGTGGGTGCTTACAAATTGGCAGCTGTGACAGAGTTGTGGTATGGGCATCCCAGGCTCTTCCCCGGCCTGTCCCAGTGAGGATTCACAGCGCAGGGTCAGGACATGTGCATGGAGGAGTCGTATGTGGTCTTCAAACCTGGACACTTTGCCCCTTTCAAAGGCTGGGAGTGTTGGTTCTGGGCCATTTTGCTGTTCCTACGAATGATCAGAGCCTGCGTTCTTCACTGCATGAGACCTTTCTACCTGGCTCTGCCACCACTGGGATCCTGATGTTTTTCTTTGCTCCTGAACATGACTCTGCTCATCCTGGGTGGCTGAGAACTTGGAGGGTACTCCCCAGGGTTCCTGTTCCATGATTCCTCATTCCCAGGGAGCCAGGACTAGGCTGGTGCTCCTTTTCCCTCCTGGGGAACTTCCCACACTGCATCCAAGTTCCAGGAGAGAGCCCTGAAGAAGGCAGGGAACATCCAACTGCCTCTGTGCCTGGGAGTCTGGACTCCCCATCCATCCTCCTCTGGTGGTTCTGAAGCCTGTTGGGGTGAGAGAGGACATGGACCAGCCAGCCCACCTGAGTGGGAAGTAGGGGTCTATTAGTTTCTTATGGCTGCTATGACCGATGACCACAAGTGTAGTGGCTTAAAACAACACGTGTTTATTCTCTTTCCATTCTGCAGATCAGAGGGATGAAATCAGTTTCACTGGGATGAAATCAAGGTATCATCAGGGTTGCACTCCCTCCAGAAGCTCTATGGGAGAACTTATTTTCCTGTGCTTCTCCTTTCCAGCTTCTAGAGCTGCATTTCTTGACTGGTGGGAGGCCTTCCTTCATCTTCAAAGCCAGCAGCAGTGTGGCATCTTCAAATTTCATATTGTCTTCTCTCTTCTGTGTCCAGTCTCCTTCTACCTCCCACTCCCCCCACCCTTTTTTTTTTTTTTTTTTTTTTTTTTTTTTTTTTTTTGAGACAGTCTTGTGCTATCGCCCAAGCTGGAGTTGCAGTGGTACCATCTCGGCTCACTGCAACCTCTGCCTCCTGGTTCAAGTGATTCTGCTGCCCCAACCACCCAAGTAGCTTGGATTATGGGTGCCCACCACCACATTTGGCTAAATTTTGTAATTTTAGTAGAGATGGGGTTTCACCATGTTAGCCAGGCTGGTCTTGAACTCCTGACCTCATGATCCTCCCACCTTGGCCTCCCAAAGTGCTGGGATTACAGATATGAGCCACCATGCCTGGCTGCCTCCCTCTTTTAAGGATCCTTTTGATTACATTTAGGACCCACCAGATAATCCAGGATTATCTCCCCATTTCAACATCCTTAATTTAATCACGTGTGCAAAGTCTCTTTTGCCAGATAACATTCACAGGTTCCGGGCATCAGGACCTGGATAATTTTCAGGGCCATTATTTAGCCTATTGTAGGGGGCATCCACATTTATAACTTTCCTGACTGTCCGAAAGGGCTTTGAGCCAAACCAGAGCAAACAGCAGGCCTCTGGACAGCTGAGAAAGAAAACAATGGTTTGTTTTAGTTTCGCAAGGAAGGTAAATGCTGTGTGGATCCCTTCACTGTTGATGCCAGGGCTGAAGGGGGCCACACCCCTGAGAATTCACAGGTGTAGGCTCTTTGCCTCAGTTGTCTTGACAGATTCCTTTCATAGCTGCTGCAAGGTTGTCCACTCCAGCTGCCCGGGACTCCCAGGCCCTGCATGCCTGCCTCCTTCAGGAAGACTGAGCGGTCTGGTGTCTCCAGCAATGCTGCACTGAGCTCGGAAGGCCAATGCTTAGACTGCCTCACATTTGCAGGGTAAACACGTTTGAAAAACAGCTGTCCATGTCCCATCCAGCTGATGACAGCAGATTTACAAATACTTTTTAAGCAAACTTGTAGCAAAATGCATATAACATAGGCCGGACATGTTGGCTTACGCCTGTAATCCCAGCACTTTGGGAGGCTGAGGCAGGCAGATTGCTTGAGGTCAGGAGTTTGAGACCAGCCTGGTCAACATAGTGAAACCCCATCTCTACTAAAAATACAGAAATTAGCTGGGCGTGGTAATGGGCGCCTGTAATTCCAGCTACTTGGGAGGTTGAGGCAGAAGAATCGCTTGAACCTGGGAGGCAGAGGCTGCAGTGAGCTGAGATCACACCACTGCCCTCCAGTCTGCGCAACAGAGCGAGACTCCATCTCAAAAACAAAACAAAACAAAAACAACAACAACAAACACACACACACAACATAAAATTTGCTCTCTTAACCATTTTAAGTGTACAGTTCAGTATTGTTAATTATATTCATTAATTATATATTGTGTAACCCATATCCAAGATGCTTTTCATCTTGCAAAGCTGAAATTCTATGCACATTAAACAACTCCCTATTCCCTTCTCCTCCTGCCCCCTGACAACCACCATTCTACTTTGTATATGATTTGAATGTCTCTCAATACCTCTTAAGTGGAATCACGTAGTATTTGTCCTTCTGTGACTGACTTATTTCACTTAACATAATGTCCTTAAAGTTTATCCATATTGTGGTGTGTATCAGAATTTTCTTCCTTTTTAAGGCTGAATAATGTTTCATTGTAAGTATATATCACATTTGGTTCATTCATTCATCCACTGATGGACACTTGGGTTGCTTTCACCTTTTGGCTATTGTAAACAATGCTGCTGCAGTGAACATGGATCTATAAACACAATGTTTTAAAAAAGTGAGTGCTTATCCAGAAGCTTGGCCCTGTACTTCCTTTCAGTCTCATGAAAAGAAGATAGGAATGGATCCCCTCTCTCTGTCCCTGTGTAGGCTTCCTGCTGCATTCAGAGTTCTGAATGTACCCCCAAAAATCTCTACCTGATCCAGACTGTATGCCATTTCCTAATCTTAGGGAGATTTGGCAAAGCAGGTTTCAACTTGTGTATGGTAAATTTTCTCTACAGCAGCTTTTCCTCCTCTTGAATAAATAAATGGATTTTCACCCCTAGGAACGCTAAAACAGTTCAAACAGGAGCACCCTGTTGATATGCCCTTGTTGATCTACTATGTATCTTATGTCTTCCGAGGTATCACAAATCAAATGATCATTTGGTGCTGGAGGAAGGAACTAACTGGGAAAATGTTCTTACTTATCTCTCGGAATAGGATAAAGTATTCATTTGACCAGATGAAATGGCTGACATTTGACCGTTTTTAACCTGAAAAAAAAAGACATTTTCTTTTTTTTTCTTTTTTTTTTTGAGACGGAGTCTCGCTCTGTCGCCCGGGCTGGAGTGCAGTGGCCGGATCTCGGCTCACTGCAAGCTCCGCCTCCCGGGTTTACGCCATTCTCCTGCCTCAGCCTCCCGAATAGCTGGGACTACAGGCGCCCGCCACCTCGCCTGGCTAGTTTTTTGTATTTTTTTTAGTAGAGACGGGGTTTCACCATGTTAGCCAGGATGGTCTCGATCTCCTGACCTCGTGATCCGCCCGCCTCGGCCTCCCAGAGCGCTGGGATTACAGGCTTGAGCCACCGCGCCCGGCCAAAAAAGACATTTTCATATATAGTTCAACCAATAGCTGAGGCCACTGTAGGTAGACTCCCCACCCACTGTGCCTGAGTCTGAGGAGGAAGAATGCCTAGCAGATGCAAACCACCTGGTTCTGACACATTGCCCTGGGGGAGACAGGTAGGGAGAAGCCGGTTCTGCTCTGCTAACAAAAGGTGTTTTTCTGGTGGTGGGGAGGCGTCAGGGAGGCACTTGGATGAATCTTAGCTCTGGTCACAGTCTGAGGTTGGTGGCTAGTATTATGTGTAGCCACCAGGACAATAACTTTGAGACACAGCCCTGTCCCTTCTGTTCTCTCTGGATGGGGAGGATGGGACTCCAGTAGCTAATCAGTGGCCCGGGAGGAACCTATTTGTATCATGTCTGTTTTGAGCAACCTGCATTCTAAGAGGCAACATTCCCGGATCTCAACTCTGCAGCCACCAATTAGGGATCGGGGTGGAGGGGCTGGATAATTAGTGCCACTTCATCTTTTTATTTTTGGTTGAGACTCCCCATATAGAAGCTCTTCTTTTTAAAGCAATTAGTATTGAGAAATATTTAATTTAGCCAAACAAAGAAGGTGTGTAAATTTGGCAGTAAGTTGTTAACACATAGATGTCACACTACTACCACAGTGACTCAGAGGCAAATCTGAAGAATAGGATGACCAAGCAGTTGATACCTCGTTCACTCAGCAAACACCTTGCACTGTTTGGGGTCCGGGTTTTGCAGAACAGAGAACCAACCACCTGGAAGTTGACAGGTCAGGGAGACTTTTTTGGGGAAAACTCAGTGGTCCAGGCATCTCTCCCAAACATGCCTAAATGGCCCCTTTGGAGATATCGTAAGTGATTGGTGGAGAAGGGTCAGCAAAGCATTGCGGATGAGGTGTCACCTGTGCGTGCATGGGATGTGAATGTGTGTGCAGAGTGTGTGTGCAGATGTTACAGTATGTGAGAATGAGTGTGCGTGTAACTGTGTGGGAGTGTGTGCATGTGTGTTTGGTGGATTTATGATTCCATGCCTGGGAGTTAGAGTGAGTACTAAGCCTCTGTTTATATGAGTGGATGTACGAGCTGAGAATGTGGGTAAGTGCTGGAATGATGTGTGAGTGAACCTGAGGGTCTGAGAGTGTGGCATTTCAAATAAAGAAGAAAAGGCCAGGCCGGGTGCAGTGGCTCAGGCCTGTAATCCCAGCACGTTGGCAGGCTGAGGCGGGTGGATCACTAGGTTGGGAGTTCATGACCAGCCTAGCCAAGATGGTGAAACTCCCTCTCTACTAAAAATACAAAAAAAGGCCGGGCATGGTGGTGGGCGCCTGTAATCCCAGCTACTCGGGAGGCTGAGGCAGAGAATTGCTTCACCCCAGGAGGCGAAGGTTGCAGTGAGCCGAGATTATACTGCTGCACTCCAGCCTGGGTGACACACTAAGACTCTGTCTCGAAAAGAAGAAGAAGAAGAAGAAGAAGAAGAAGAAGAAGAAGAAGAAGAAGAAGAAGAAGAAGAAGAAGAAGAAGAAGAAGAGGAAGAGGAAGAGGAAGAGGAAGAGGAAGAGGAAGAGGAAGAGGAAGAGGAAGAGGAAGAAGAGGAGGCCAGGTGCAGTGGCTCACATCTGTAATCCCAGCACTTTGGGAGGCTGAGACAGGAGAATTGCTTGAGTACAGGAGTTCGAGACCAGCCTGGGCAACATGGTGAGACCTCATCTCTACAAAAAAAGAAAGAAAAAAAAGAAAAAAGGGGGAGGGGAAGGAGAAATGGGTGGATGCTCACTGCTGGCCATGAGAAAGCACCTAGGAGGCAAATGCGGGGTGTGAAAGCTGCTTGGTTAATGGAAATCCACATCCCTATTCCCTTATTTGGCAAACTCCAGGACCAGCACTGCTTGCAGCCAGAGCCTGGATGTGTCTGTCTAGACCTGGAGCCAGTCTGTCTGGGTTTGCACTCTCATATCAGCTCTTGAATAGTCTGTTCCCATTTCTTCATGCCTGGAGACAGCTCCTTTATAGACTATCTCCGTCTGTAAGGCCCCTGCCTACTTTGCAGAGGGGAAGGTAGGGCTGTCAGCTTCCAGAAAGCAGCCTAGAGTTGCTTCTGTATAAATAGGTTGAGCATAAGGACCATGTAAAGAGGTCACCTAACCTGTTTCTCCAGTAACTGACAGATAGCTGTTTCCAGAGAGTGATAAACAGAACTCTAGAGAATTCAAAAGAGACTTTTCCTTCAAAGGGATAAAGTGTAGCGGATGTCTCCCTGGGCTGAGACTCAGGAGACCTGACTCCAGACTGTGCTGAAGATAGGAAAGTCATTTTCCACCTCTGGGGGACCCCTGTAGGAATAAACATAACCTATAGCATAGAATCGCTAAATCTCATTTGTCTGCGTCATTAGCACATGATACTTGTAATAAGCTGTCAACTTGTCTGTCTCTGCTACTAGAATATGGAGTTTTCTTCTGAATTTCCAGGGCCTGCTTGAGCTTTCCATGTATATTAGGGACAACAATAATTGTTATCTAACAGTTATTGCACAATTGCTGTGTATCTAATTCTATGCTACCTACTTCACGTGGATTATTTTTTATAATCAGCACAATAACCAATGATATAGGTGCCATCATGATCCCTGTCTTTTTAGAGAGGCCAAGTAGTTTGCTGTAGGGCACACAGTTGGTGAAGGGCAGAGCCCAAACACTGATTCTGGAGGCTCTTTCTTAGGGATGAGCAACAGGACCTTTCTTAGGAGGCATATCAAGGTGCTCAAAAGAGGATTAAATGTTGTTAAGTGGAAGAAACTGTTCCCTGCATTTGCCTGCCCCCCAACCCCTCACCTGTGAATCCCATTTCAGGGTTCAGTTTCCCTCACCCTCAGTAGGACACTGCACTGTGTTGTGGATATTTTTTTCTGAACATCCTTATGGCATTTTTTCCTCATTCTTACCTTAGTGATCCTGACTTCCTATATGTCATTATGGGCTATTCCAGGATGGGTGTGATGGCTCACACCTGTAATCCCAGTGCTTTGGCAGGCCAAGGTGGGAGGATCACTTGAGGCCAGAGCTCAAGACCAGCCTGGGCAACATAGGGAGATACTCCCATCTGTACAAAAAACTAAAATATTAGCTGGGCATGCTGGTGCATGCTGTAGCTCTAGCTCTTCAGGAGGCTGAGGTGGGAGGATCACTTTAGCCCAGGAGACAGAGGTTGGAGTGAGCTATGATTGTATCACTGCACTGAAGCCTGTGTGACAGAGAAAGACCCAGTCTCTAAAATGAAAAAAGGAAAAAGAAAAAACATGTTAGGTTGACTACATATCAAAAAGCCAAGGATCATTCTGAAAGTCTTCCTCAAAGTGACCACGTTATATATACATAATATTTGTTAGAGATATATAATATTAGTTGTTCTGCATATGGTTCCACTGGCTAGTGATATATATTAGTTAGATATATATTTCTATAAAATGAAAGCATATGTTCACAGAATCACTTGTACATGAGAGTTCATTGTTGCTGGAAACAACCCAAATACACATTGACAGGGAAACTGTATCTACACAGTGGAACCCTACTCAGCAATAAAAAAGACCAAACCTCATAGCTCAGTCTAATCTCAGAGACATTGAGTACATACTGTATGATTCTATCTAGATGACCTTCCAGAACAGACAAAACAAAACTGTCTTGTCTTGAATAGTTGTTCAACCATCTCTGCATCTCAGTTTCTAGCTTGTAAAATGGAGATGTAAACTAAATAAATGAGTTTATTTATACACAATTGTGTATAAATATTGTATATTGTATACTGTAAAATGTCTTGTGCATTATAAAATGGAGATGTAAACTAAATACATACATACATATATATATATCTCTCTAATATATATCACTAACCTTTGGAACCATATGCAGAACAAAGTGTGTGAGTGAATAGAGTTATAAGGAAAACATTTTCCTAAAGTAACTCTTGCTCTTTCCTCAATTTGGACTTTTAAAAATGAAGTATAATTTTTAATAATACTAAAGAAGTTTAGTATTAAATATTATTATTTAATACTAAATAATAATACTAAATAAATAAATAATTATTAAATATTTAATAATACTAAACAAGTTATAACATACACTTTGGTGAGCATTGACAAATGTATACATCTATAAAACTATCATCCCAAACAAGATATAAACTTTTCCATCACCTTAGAAAATTACCTTGTGCCTCTTTCTAGTCGATTATTCACACAACCCCTCCTCCCCTCTACAACCATTGTTCTGATTTTTATCACTATAGTTTTTACTTTTGTCTGTTCTGGAAGGTCATCTAGATAGAATCAAACAGTATGTACTCATTTGTGTTTGGCTCCTTTTGGTAAACCCAGTGTCTCTGAGATTAGACTGAGCTATGAGGTTCAGTCTTTTTTATTGCTGAGTAGGGTTCCACTGTGTGGATATATTTTTGCTGTCAGTGTATATCTGGGTTGTTTCCAGCAACAATAAACTCTCACATACAAGTGATTCTGTGGATATATGCTTTCATTTTTATTCAGTAAATACCTAGGAGTGGAATTGCTGTGTCAGGCTATTTTCTCTGACACTCAGAGGTCCTTTGTAATTCTTAGAAATACTGCTTTATTTAAAAATGTGATTACTTAAAATGGCAAGTCATCACCATAGGGCCTGGAGATTTCCTGGAGCACAAATGCTTGTGATCCTTTAATTATATTGAAGGACTCCATTCCAGCACATGAGGCAGTATATTCAGGGCTCTGTTGTAGTTTCATGATAGCTCGCAGTAAGCACAGAAAAACAGAACAAAGAAAGACTATGACCTTCACACAGAACTGTATAAAACTTCTCAGAGTATTTATTATTTGAGTCGAGCAATGGAAGACACTAAAATCACTTGGTCAGTATAGTCCTTTGGAGAGAAAACTTGGACAGGACTATAAGGAATCAAAAATAATAGTTTGGGTCTTGGCTAAGTTGTATCCTAGCTGCGTGACCTTATATAAAGTTGTTCAACCATCTCTGCATTCAGTTTCTAACTTGTAAAATGGAGACGAAATCTTGTGAGATGATGACAGATATTCTCTGTCCCCTGCACAGGGATTCTGTAGGGATGAGGTAAGATAAAGTCTGCCTAAGTCTTACTCTGGATAAACTGTAAAGTGCCATGCAAAATGAGATAGCATCATGTGAAGAGAGGCAGGAACTCATACAGAGCTTGTTTTGTGCTCTGATGCCTGGCATTGATTGTCATGAGAACTCAGCTGCCCTTGTTTCAGGGACATTGAACAAGGTCAGACACAATGACAATAACTCTTTGTGAGCTGCCTGCTGGGCCCAGATGTCCCTCTCCATTGTGTTCATCTCTGCAACAGGGGACTGTTGGGCTCTGGATTCTTCTACATCTGTAGGAGAATCTTTCCCAATAGCACAGATACCTTCCCACCTCCCAAACGATAGGCCCTCAACTCTCTCAGCCCTCACTCATCTTTGTTTACCCAACCTATTCTCAGTTCCCCACTGCAGGTGACAAAAAGTTGAATATTTTATGAAAAGTCTATTTGGGGTAGTTCTAGCCAAAGATGTCATGGATAAACCTTAAATGGATATAGAAGGTAGTGCAGGCAGCATCCTATAATGGCTGTTATTGATTGAGAGTTTATCTCTAAGTGCTAAGGGCTCACAACTACCCTATGAGTTGGGCGCTATAATTAGCCTCAGCTTACAGATGATGAAATGGAAGCAGTTTTATGGGAAGAACTCGGGACTAGGAGTCTTAGAACCTGAGGCTTCCACCATTGTCGCTACCTGGGCCTCAGTTTCATTATCAATAAAATGACAGTGAGGATTATCTTCTTTTAATCTCTGACATCTTTTCTAGCGCTGACATCCCGTGAGTCCATGTCTGACTTTGAGTGAGTTATACAGCCTCTCTGAAACCCTTTCCTCGTCTGTAAAATGGGAGAACCATCACCACCTGGCTGCTCTTTCCCCAAGTGCCATTGTGACAGTGCCCGGTAGGGAAGGAATTATGCTGAGATGTTAAGTGTATGTCTCTGTTTTCTCCCCAAGGGACCTGAGCCCATAAAAAATGAAGGGTACCTGTGATAAGCAGAAATCAGGCACTGCCTTAGAGGTTCCCACATTTGCTTGGTAAGGAGTGAATAAATAACAGAGATTATGAGACACTTTAATATGAGAAAGCCTTGGGGATCATTGTGTTAAATACTTTCTATTTGATACTAGAGAAAACTGATGCCAAAAAGAGAGTACCTTCCCGGAGGACACTTAGAGGGCAAAGGAAGAGCTGGGGCTGCAGCTCTGGCTCACTGACTTCAGGTATTCTGGTCTATCAGTAATACTTCCAAGCTTCTTCTTTTTATTTATTTATTTATTTATTTATTGAGACAAAGTCTCCCTCTGTCACTCAAGCTGGAGTATGGTGATGCAATCATAGCTCACTGTAACTTCCAACTCCTGGGCTCAAGCAATCCTCCTACCTTGGCCTCCCAAAGTGCTGGTATTACAGGTGTGGGCCACTGTGTCCAGTTGAAGCTTCTTACCCTTCAGACACCGACCCAATGTGAGATCTAAATCTCCAACAGGACACCAAAGTGGGGACAATACCTTGGCTTCAAACTTTTGGAAGGCTGATGGGGGTCATTTTCCATTTGTATCCCTTTTTAGGGACAGTACAGAACATCTGTTATGCTCTGTGAAAGAAAGCACAGTGTGAGCTCCACACCTGCACTGTGGCCCTTCTCTGAGGTTCTTGGATGTGGTGGAAGCCTTTATTCAAGCTTGGATCTCTCCTAGGAGGCAGCCTGTTTCCTCGAGCGTGACTTTCCAGGCGTGGCTCTGCAGATGAGCCCACGGCAGTGGTACAGCACAGGGAGGGAGGAGTGCTGGCCTGGGATCAAGGGACCTGACTTGCCAAGGACACAGCAGCACTGGTGGCAGAGCAGAGCTGGAAGCCAGCCCTGATTCAACACCAGAAGGCCTCTCCACCTGCCTCTGACTGCTTCACAATTGTACCTATTCCCACACCAGTGCCATGCGTTGAGGGCAGCTGAGAGTGTCTGAGGAGCAGCAAGGGTGAGGGAAGAGCTATTCAAAGGCAGACTTTTGCCTGGACTGTCAACTTCGGTAGGTCTGAACTGAACATTCCCTGGAGATGAACCAGAAGTTGAGAGACAGGGAAGGCTACTGGCACTGTCTAGACTGGCTTAGCCAGTGTAATCAGGGATCAAAATCTTGGCTTCTGAGATGCTTCAGAGTTCAAGCATTCCTTTTCTGGATTGTTGCAACCCGGATTCATAGACTTCCAGGTGTAAAACAGCCACAGAAGTTATATGCAAAACTTTATGTGTGTCAGTGCAGGGGCTCTTCTCTCTCGAAAGGATCCATAATTTTAATCAGATTTACAAAAAAGAAAATGGCAGCAATTCCTGCGTTAAATATTTCTGAGCAAAGGAGAGAAATTATCTCAGAGGGTTGTAGAAATACCATCTTGACAATTCTTCAAGGAGTAATGAAGTTCTACCAGTTTCCTTTTTCTTCTCAGAAAAATGGGCTTTGTGAAAGATAGGGTGTAAATATTTAAATTTCAACAGTTGAAATTCAACTGTTTGAATTTCAGTTGAATTTCAACTGTTGAAAATATTTAAATTTCAACAGTTGTCTGGTTGAACATGCTTTTTTTTTTTTTTTTTTTTTTTTTTGAAACAGGGTCTTGCTGTGTTGCCCAGCTTGGTCTCGAACTCCTGGGCTCCAACGATCCTCCTGCCTCAGCTTCCTGAATAGCTGGGATTACAGCATGCACTCCTGTGCCCAGTTTAGGAATCTACTTTTCATCTGTATTGTCTCACTGAGCATCCCAAAGGTGATAGTCCACAGAGGCTAAACAGATTTTCTAGGTTGCACAATTTCTAATGACCAATTTCCAGATCTTCTGACATGTGTTAATAATCTTTCAACTCCAATTCTGAGACCTGGGCTCGTCCTCCTGCCCTGGGCTGCAGCTGGCCCTCCTTGTCCTGATTGTGAAGCTGAACCAACTCTTCTCTTACAGAAGAGATACTAAGGAGGGACTGGCCTGCACAGGGTCTTGCTGCTGAGGTGTCTGGAACACTCCTGAGTTAAAAGAGACACTGAACTGTGGCCTGATGTGCCCAGCATGGCAGTGGCAATTTTTCATTAATATTAAGCAATTATCTCCCATGCACATGGAGAGGGGCTGCTTGTGTCCCTGAGACAGAGATGTCCTCACATGCGTGCTCTGGATGGGCACCTGGGAAGGGAAGGGTGAGAAGGGCCACGGAGCCTGTGTCCTGTGCCTGGACCTGTCTCAGCTCATGTAGCTACTTTTGCCACCTGGAAACAGAACAAGCTTCCTGGCTCCCAGACCACAGAATTTCCCCTCCCACCAAACCACGCCTCTGAAGTGTCTTCCCTAAACTACTTGAGTAAGCCCAACAGTTGGAAGAATGACGCTTGATCTCAACTTCCACACCACCCCTCTACTTTCCGTGTCATTTGAGGAATGTGTGAGTAACCTCTGAGGTGCAAGAATATCCCCAGTGGAGAAAAAAAGACAAAATAAGATCATGATTTTAGCTGAAGCCACTTAGTTTTATGAGTAAAAGTGTCCTTTATTTCTAAAACAGTATTCTAGAGCAGATGAGATACATTCACATACTTTAAAAATCTCTATGGAGCGTACCTATGTGCCAAGCACAATACTACGTGATTAGAATTCAGTGGTGAATGAGGCATTTACAGTCCCTGTCTTTGTGGATTCACAGCCTTGAGAAGAAAGTCTGGAGGAGAAATGGCTGGTCCAAGGTCACACGGTTGCTGGTAAAGACAAAGGCATCCTCTGAAGGTGGATCATCCTCGTATTGTCTCCTCTGGCCAGGCTGCGGCAGATGGGGTCATAACCTCCAGACTGTCTGTCTCCATTATGTATTTCCCAAGCCAGAGAACACAATTCCCATCATGGTTGGAAGCTGAAACCAGGTTTGGCTAGGAAGGGCATTTCCTCCCTCAGGCACTGGGCTGGATGCTGGAGCTGAACGACCTGCCTGGTTCCATGAGAACGGTTGTGTCCCTATCCAGGTGTTTCATCCTGGCAAAGGAATGAAGCCCCGAGCCCTGGGCAGGTTTCAGCAGCTCATGGGGAAGCCACCTGACCTTGCTGGCTGGCAGGGCTTCTCTGTCCCTTCCCAGTTGTCAGGCCACTTTCCCTGCCCCAGGCACCAGGTAAGGACTGCACAGTGAGCAACCGCACCCGCACCGTCATGCTGAGGCCCAAACATGTGCAACTTCTGCATCTGTACCCTGTCACCAGCTTATTAAAATGATGTTTTAAATTTCTGTATTTTTCACTACACTATGAGACCCCAGAAGGGATTAAATGTTACTTGCCTTAATCAGAGGGAGGATGTGTGTACTCATACCTCAAATACAGGGGAATGAATGCCCAAAGCTGAGGAGCCATTTCAGATCAACAGTACACTGAGACGTATTAAATGCTTGGTACTAGACCAGATGGTGCAAATGCAAAGATAGATAAATCATGCTTTTCATACACATGAGAGGCAGGTATTCACATGACTACATTACAGTGCGCCAAGATAGAAACAGTGCATTGGGAATGTAGTGATACATTTAAACTTGGGAGAAGAGGAGGAGGAGAAGGCTTCCTGAATGCAACATTGTCACCGGAGCTGGGCCCCAAACATTGAGCAGACATTCCAGGAAGGAAAACTACTAGAGCAAAGTCATGGAGGTCTTACAAAAGGGAAAGACCACCACTGTAGCTTGTAACACTCTGGTACAACCTAGGGGCCTGGTAATTGTGTGTGCTGAGTGCCCTGCCTAGTCTGCTGGGTACTGATGCTGCTGGTCCCTGGATTAATAGAGGCAGTGATGGCCTCCACCCCAGGCAGCCATCTCCCTCTCCACATCAGTCGGGGAACAACTCTCTTGAGGATTTCTTAGGGGTCATCCAACCAACAGCCAGTTGGCTTATGACCAAAGATATGAACAGGGTCCGCTCACATACCAGTGGGTTTGCTTTGAGGAGCACGTTGTCCCCTGGATGCTAGGATGCCTAAAATTACCAAAATGTTCTCCATGTAACATTCAGTATGTGACACTGCAGGTATGGACATGTGCATACTTTTGTCCACATGTTCATATATACACAGGCATTTAATACACATACGCATTTGTGTTCATAAAGACATCTTAATGCAAACGTATACATGCAAATGTAATTGACCATGTGCACACATGCCCATACCTGCAGTGTTTGCAATATGCAGTATTGATCCAGTACCATATGTACATGCAACTAACCTCTTGTGCCCAGGGTGGGGATAGCTGCTGCCCTTTGGTCTTGCTCTGTGCCACCGTCCACTCAAGTTTCTGCTCTCTTTTACATTTGGTCTCCTTTCCACCTCTCATCTCATTGCCTTTATTTCAGTCACTGCTTACATCTGACTGTCTTTGAATTCTCTTTTGAAGAGTCCTCTGAAAATGCTATAGGCTCAAGTGAGACTTTAGGGAGCAGAGGAATACTTCCTAGATTCACTCCTTTAGTTGTACCTTTTCCTGTGTGTGGTGGTGGTGGTGGTGGCAGCTACTTCTTCATTCCTGACCTATAGGCAGAATAAAGATGTCTGTTTCCTCACACTCAGGGGACAATGGAGGGTCATGAAAAGATGGCTTTAAGAGAGGTTCCTGAGATGTGGTCTCTCTCCTTGGCACAGCTAGGTTGGCCTGTCCTTGTCAAGTCACTTGGAACCAGCGTGGTAGGGATCTCTATATTTAAAGTGCATCACCAACCTGAAACTGCCATTCCTGGAAGCAACCTCTATCTGGTTCTTCTTGTAAAAGAACCTCTTGTGAGGGGAAAATGAGGAAGATCCACACTGGCTGCCTCAGACAGGGATCTCCACTTGGAAAGTTGCACCAGGAGCTTCTCACCTTCCTCTCCTGAAGGGTGGACCCACAATCCAGGATGGCTCCTTTCCTTCTGGAACCTGTGTGCCTCCCTGGCTCCCATGAACTCTAAAGCTGGTATTTAAGATGTTTAAGAGGAAGACATAATACAAAGGATTATTCCTAATTCTGAAAATTAACTCTTTAAATCCAGTGACTTTATCCACTGTTTAGTGGATAAAATGTGTGTGTGTGTGTCTGTTACCCACTGTTTACTGGATAAAGTGTGTGTGTGTGTGTGTGTGTGTGTGTGTGTGTGTGTGTGTGTTGGGGGGTAATCTAGTATGTCTTTACTTAAAAATATTAGGTTCCCATGAATTTTATAGATGTAAAGATGAACTTCAGCTATACTTTTTATAATGGAATAATTTGATTGAGCTGAAGAACCACATTTGTTGCTACTGTTTTATGGTGCCAGATTGTGAGTTAGTTCAGAGACAAGAATATCTAAGTGCATTTGTTTCCTCACAGTCCCAATGCCACTGAGTTGCTTCTTTCAGAAGATTAGGAAAAGTGGCATATTTTATTTTATATTTCTTTAACTGCTGGTGAAAGTGTCATTCTTCTCACCACTTGAAGATCTACAATCTGTGTTTTGTCTAACATGCATATTATACATAAATTTGGTATATATTTGAGTGGGAACCTTTTTTTTTGAGATGAAGTTTCACTCTTGTTGCCTTGGCTGGAATGCAATGGCGCTAATTTTGTATTTTTAGTAGAGACGGGATTTCTCCATTTGGTCAGGCTGGTCTTGAACTCCTAGCCTCAGGTGATCTGCCTGCCTTGGCCTCCCAAAGTGCTGGGATTACAGGTGTGAACCACCAGGCTCGGCCAAGCAGTAACCTTTTATCATGTCAGCTCTTACAACTTTTACCCATTCTATTCCTTTATTGTATACATTCCATTATATTTTATATTAATAGTCTCAGAGAATGTTAATTGCTAGGAGCGTACTACTCACCAAATATTTATGGACTGAAGATATGTTGAATTAGAACAGATAGGGGGCATTGAGGTCATCTAGTTCAGGAGCCTAAACATTCACACATAGAAAATAAAGCTTAGCAGTCCCAGCTACTCAGGATGCTGAGGCAGGAGAATTGCTTGAATCCAGGAGGCAGAGGCTGCAGTGAGCCGAGATTGCACCACTGCACTCCAGCCTGGGTGACAGAGTGAGACTCTGTCTCAAAAAAGAAAGAAAGAGGAAAGAAAGAAAGAAAGAAAGAAAGAAAGAAAGAAAGAAAGAAAGAAAGAAAGAAAGAAAGAAGGAAGGAAGGAAAGAAAGAAAGGAAGAGAGAAAGAAAGGAAGAGAGAAAGAGAGAAAGAGAGAAAGAAAGAAAGAAAGAAAGAAAGAAAGAAAGAAAGAAAGAAAGAAAGAAAGAAAGAAAGAAAGAAAGAAAGAAAGAAAAGGCTTAGAACAGTTTAGCGACTTATGACTTAGCCAAAGTTATAATGGTAAATCCAGATCAGTGAGCCAGACCTATGTCCAGCAAAGTTCTAATTACTGCACCAACTGCCTCAACTCTAAGACATGGTTTCTGTTTTGGTGCTACTGATGTTTTGGGCCCGATTGGCCAGATAATTCTTTGTTGTGGGGAACTATCCTGTGTATTGCAGAATGTTCAGCAGCATCCCTGGCCTCTATCTTCAGGAGCCACCAGCAAATGCCCCCTACCTCTGAACTGTGACAACTAAAAGTATCTCCAGACATTGCCAAGTGTTCCCTGGGGGACAAAATTGGCCCTGGTTGAGAACCACTGCTCTAGCAAGAGCTAAACATTTCCTATGCATTTGTGGGAGTGATGTGAGTTTCCACGGCAGAAGTTCAGAAGGGGAGCCCGGCACTCCTCTCAGGCAGCTGGAGAACATGGAAAAATCCATCAAGTTGCTGGCTGGAGGCAACAGTTCAGACCCCTGCAAAGTGACATGGCAGAGAGCCAAGCAGGCTTTCCCAAGATAACAAGAGTTAAGCCTTGGTGAGATCAGAACCAAGGACAGCTCCAAGGACCCTGGCTTTTCAGACACTTCGAACTAGAGTTCCTTTAAGCACAGGCAGTTTGGATTTGAATATCCTTTCCCCTACTCACCCACTCCACCAGAAACTGTCTGCTCTTTAATGTTTCCATGTGGAGATCCCTGTCTGAGGCAGCCAGTGTGAATCTTCCTCATTTGCCCCTTTACAACGGGCTCTTTTATAAGAACCAGAAAGTGATTGCTTCCATTAATGGCAGTTTCATGCTAATGATGTGCTTTCAGAGCTAACCAATGTAAGCTTCACCCCTACAGTATGAGATTACTATTATTATTCTAATGTTACAGATCTGGAAGCAGGCTTAAAGGTTACACAGCTAGAAGATTCTGGGCTTCAAGGTTGGAAAAAGAATATTGGCTTCAATGTCTGCTCTTTCCCCAATGCCTCTGCCAGGCAAAGTTTAAGCATCGTATCCTCTATGAAGAATTTCCAGAAATTCCTTATCCTCATTAGAATTGGCCACTCTCTTCTCTGCCCCACACCTTAAACACACACACTTCACACCACCACAGCATCTATAATCCTTTATGGCACTTGTTTCTACACCTTCCTGTGCTAAACTGTAGACCTCCCTAAGGACAGGTCACGTGTCCCCAGTTACTAATGTGGCATCTGACACACATGAAGGACTTAATAAACGTTGTGAATAGATAGATTTGGAGGAGCTACTGAATCAATAATACAGACAGGCTTCCACGATCAAATCCTTTATAGGCAGGTCCGCAAGAACAGTTCTCTAATTCCTGATACTGAACCCTTTTCTTTTAGTCTTAAAAAAACACGACTCAAGGGATGATTTTGGTAAATGTGGAAAACAAAGACTACTGACTCCTAGTATGATTTTCTACATTGTTCACACCACTGTCAGAATGACAAATTAAAATGAAAACGTGAAAGCTACTGAACAATGTAACAGATTTAGGTTATTGAATTTCCCATTTTTAAGATTAGAAAAGAAAATCCTTAGAGACAAAAAACAATAAAGGGCAGAATTAGTCCCTGAGTATCTCTCTAAGACAGGAAGGTCAAGCTTTGGAGAGAGTCTGGTTGATCTTTGGGGTTGGATACTGCTCTTCAAGGCATGACAAGCATCAGTTGACGGAGAACAGGCTCTCTTGTTTGTAGGGCAGCTGGTCTCACTTATGTCAGATCCTTAGCCCCTGTGTAAGGTGGTGCTCAGGTGTGCCACCCACACAAGCCGTCTGTCCTGAGGGAGCACCTATTTTTAGGCTACAGAAAGACAACCTAAGGGCCAACTATGGCCCGGAGACCTGTTCACTCCGGAGTCTTGGACAGCCCTTCACCTTTCCTGTCACCCAGGCTGGAATGCAGTGGCTTAATCTCGGCTCACTGCAACCTCCGCCTCCCAGGCTCAAACGATTATTATGCCTTAGTCTCCCAAGTAGCTGGAATTACAGGTGTGTGCTACCAGGCCCAGCTAATTTTTTGTAGAAACGGGGTTTTGCCATGTTGCTCAGGCTGGCCTCGAACTCCTGGGCTCATGTGATCTGCCTGCCTCAGCCTCCCAAAGTGCTGGGATTACAAGTGTGAGCCACTGAACCCGACTGCTATTCATCTTTCTTACTTATTTACCTTCTAGCTTAGATGTCCCATATAGAAATGCCTTTCCACTCCAGGATTATATAAATATTTATTTCTTTCCTTACTTTCTTCCTTCCTTCCTTCCTTCCTTCCTTCCTTTCCTCCCTCCCTCTCTCTTTCTCTCTTTCTTAGACGGAGTCTCACTCTGTTGCCCAGGCTGGAGTGCAGTGGTACGATCTAGGCTCACTGCAAGCTCTGCCTCCCAGGTTCATGCCATTCTCCTGCCTCAGCCTCCTGAGTAGCTGGGACTACAGGCGCCCGCCACCATGCCCAGCTAATTTTTTGTATTTTTTTTAGTAGAGAGAGGGTTTCACCATGTTAGCCAGGATGGTCTCGATCTCCTGACCTTGTGATCCGCCTGCCTCGGCCTCCCAACGTGTTGGGATTACAGGCATGAGCCACCACGCCCTTCCTCCCTCCCTCCCTCCTTTCCTTCCTTCCTTCCTTCCTTCCTTCCTTCCTTCCTTCCTTCCTTCCTTCCTTCCCTCCTTCCTTCCTTCCTTCTTTCGAGTTTTGCTCTTGTTGCCCAGGCTGGAGTGCAATGGTGCTATCTAGGTTCACTGCAACTTCCGCCTCCCGGGTTCAAGCGATTCTCCTGCCTCAGCCTCCTGAGTAGCTGGGATTACAGACATGCACCACCACGCCCGGCTAATTTTGTATTTTTAGTAGAGACGGGGTTTCTCCATGCTGGTCAGACTAGTCTTGAACTCCCGACCTCAGGTGATCCGCCCGCCTTGGTCTCCCAAAGTGCTGGGATTACAGGCGTGAGCCACCGCGCGTGGCCACCATTTTGTCTTCTGTTGAAATTCCCTCATAGTATGAGCTGGGACTCATACTATCCCTGTAGATAGTACAGATGCCTGTGCTGTTATTCGGGATTGTCTTGTGGTTAGTGCATCAGCTAGGTTTCTCTTCTGTGTGGGCATGCTGATGACCTCAAATGATAAACTGAGGCTTCGCACTGTAAATGTTTTCACCATCACCATAGCCACAGGGCTGATCCAGGGGCTCTCTGAACAGGGTACGGTGGCAGAATATGTCACGCTTGAACAACAGAGAGGTTTGTTAAACTAAGCCAGTCAGATGCTGAAAATGGAGTTTCTCCAAATCACTTTCCATGGGAGGGCTTCCCGCAAAGATCCAGCAAGGATTTCCTGGATTACAAAGTGCTCTTCGTGTCCCTGAAAAGTCTTTGCCTCACTGTCCTTCACAGAGTGGCAGGTGAGTATCTGTGAGCTTTCCAAGAGCTTTCCAAAGTACAAACTCCTGCTTTTCTAATTTCATGGAGTCACCCTTTTGAGGGTTCATATCATTCTCATTTCTTTCAGTTGCTGAACAAGACACCCTTCCCCATTATTTTTAAGGAGGAAAGGATTCCACAAAAAAAAGTCCCTCTCATCCTTCCCTTTGACAATTTCCCATGTTGTTTTCATTCCAGTTTTCTGTAAGGACAAGCTAGATTTTCGTAAGGAGAAATACTAAGTGCTTTGTTCAGATTTCAAATGACCCACGGGCTAATTTTTGACGAGGAGTGGTTAAAGCATGAAGTGTTTCTAAAGTAGGGAAATACTCAGCTTTGTTTCTAGATTTTAAGAAAGGAAAGTAATAGACACTGGTTCTTAGGAACAATGGGAAAGAAATACTAACATGACTCCACTAAAACTACTAAAAGCCACAAACTAAGAATTCAGAATGTTCAAAGCAGTTAGAGATGCCCAGAGAAAGTTTTACAGACAGAACTCACCCCCTGCCTAAAGGAGGAGTCACCAAACATCCCTTTCCTTTTTTTTTTTTGCAAAAGAATTCTAAAATGTAAAGAATAAATTCTAGGTTTTGATCTTTGTCTATTTCTTTCTACAATTCAATTTGCATCTTTAATTTCCTTCATGTTAAATTTACACTTATTCAGTACATACAGAATGACAAATTCTGTGAAGCTCCAGGAATATGACAGACATATAGAAAGCTGAATGGGGACAGGCATGGTGGTTCATGCCTGTAATCCCAGTACTTTGGGAGGCCGAGGTGGGTGGATCACCTGAGGTCAGGAGTTCAAGACCAGCCTGGCCAACATGGTGAAACCCCATCTCTACAAAATACAAAAATTAGCTGGGCATGATAGCGGGCACCTGTAATCCCAGCTCCTCAGAAGGCTGAGATGGGAGAATTGCTTGAACCAGGGAGGTGGAGGCTGCAGTGAGCTGAGATCGTACCACTGCACTCTAGTCTGGGCAACAGAGCAAGACTCTGTCTCTTAAAAAGAAGAAAAAGAAAGAAAGAAAGAAAGAAAGAAAGAAAGAAAGAAAGAAAGAAAGAAAGAAAGAAAGCAAGCAAGCTGGATGGATAAATGGATTGAAGAATGAATGGAGAGAGATCAGTCAGGAAACCAGTCCTGGGTAAGAAATAAGGCACAAACTATGAACAAATGGCAGTTGGAGTGGGTAGAGGGACACCTCTTCCCCATTTGTGAAATTTCCTTCCAGGGTAAACTATGATTTGCATGCCCTTTCTCCACCCTTTTGTTCTTACCCAGGGAGAAGTAACTTGATATGATTTGGAGAATAAGAAACTCAACTCAGCTCCTCCCTTTGCCCTCTTGGAATCAAGCTGCTCCCAACTGCCGTGACGCCCTGGGTCCTCTGCTTCTCCTCTGTGTAATCGGTCCAGGCAGTCTTCTACATAGGAGTCTTACCCAGGTCCACTGCTGCCTCTGATGGTGGGAAGTATGTCTAATTCCAGGCTGCAGGCAGTTGGCTCATTTGGTTCTTACATTCTGCTATAGCCTCCAACTTAACTTACTCTTTTTTTGTTTTTTTGATGCCACTTGTCTTTGTGTTACTTCTCAGCTTGTTAATAACCGGGGCTTGGAAGGGGATGCTACTGATTGACTACCTTCTATAGCCTACAACAGGAAGTACAGATAGAACAGGAGAGAGCCCAGAAATATTAAGGAGAAATAATGTGTTTATTCAGCAAATATTAACTAGCTCCCATTAATGTCAGGATCAGTGCCAGGTGTTAGGGAATCAGCAGAGACCAAAGAGGCAGCATGCCCTCAGGATGATTACAGTCAGGCTGGAAAGTTAAATAAGTAAATAGTTATGGCAACATGCAAAAAGCATTTTAAGAAAGGAATGTGTTCCAGGCAGAGACTAGAAAGCCACCTAATCAGAAATAAGAATTTACATTTTTGTTTTTAATTCAAAAGTAACACATGCTTACTGTAAAACTGTAAAAAAAAAATCAAGTAATGCAAATGAAAAGTAAAAAGTTTAGAATATCACCTCCTCATCCCATTCCCTAGAGGAAATGACTATTAACAGTCTGGTATATGGTCTTTAGGAATCTTTTCTTTATAACCACAAAGACAAAATGTATTTATAGAAAATGGGAACATACCATACTTGTTGAACTAGAATATTTGCGTTCTTCATTTAACATACTGTGGTCCCCTTTCCAAGCCCGTTAATAGTGATTTAATTATTTTTAAAAGACCTGCCGTGTATTGCATATCCACATCTTATTATATGGATATGCCATAACTTATTTTACCAATCTGACAGGTGAATGAATCTTATTCCCTTTAGTTGTATTTCTTTTTGTTTTCTTTTAATTCTTTTTTAGACAGAGCCTCTCTCTCTCACCCAGGCTGCTGTGCAGTGGTGTGGCCTTGGCTCACTGCAACCTCCTCCTCCAGGGTTCAAGTGATTCTTGCATCCCAGCCTTCCACGTAGCTGGGACTACAGGCATGTGCACCACACCCGGCTAATTTTTGTATTTTTTTGGTAGAGATGGTGTTTCACCATGTTGGCCAGGCTGGTCTTGAACTCCTGGCCTCAAGTGATCTGCCTGCCTTGACCTCCCAAAGTGCTGGGATTACAGGTGTGAGCCACTACGCCTGGCTGTTATTTCTTTATTATTGAGCTTGAACGTTTTTTCTGTGACCTGCCTGTTCGTATTTGTAAGTATAAATACAAGGTAGACACAAAAGAGGTGAATTGCTCAAGCTTAGGAAATACCTCGAATGCCAAATAAGCATTCTTCTTTTCTCTGAAGACTTCTTGCACATTCTAGTCTTGAAAGTAGTGGGGGATAATATTGAATCTAGACACCTGAGAAGACAATGTACTTGGCTAATCAACAAATTTCTTTATTATTTTAATAACATTCCAGTATGGGATAAAATCTGGGATTGTCATCCCTTCATAATCCTGCAGTTGTTACCAAATAAACCACAATGAACAGTGATATGTCCTTTCAATTGTAGTTAGAGCTTTATGGATATGTACACACAAATGTCTGTATGTGTATGTACATCACAATTCTCTAACATATTTCATAAGCATCTTCCCAGGCTGTGTAATACTGCACCGTATGAATGTAATATAATTTATACAATTTGCTCCCTTAAGTAGGACAATTAATTTACTTTCCATCTTTCCCCATTATAAATAATGCTGTGAATGCACATGTCCTTTGGACCAACAATCCTGCTTCCAGGAATTTATCCTGTATATAAAACTAGCACATTTACAAAATGGCATTTTACACAAGATTGTACACTACAGTGTAATTTTGCTGTTACAAACAATCTAAATGCTTGATTATAAGGATCTGATTAAATAAATTATGGTCCATATTTTCATAAGTACAAGGAAAACATCTGAAATCATTTCCAAAATACCCCGTTAAGTGAAAAAAAAAAACAAGACACATAGTCACATGAATAGCATGTCACCATTTGTATGAAAAAAGAAAGAATATGTGTGTATCTCATAAATGCACACTTATGTATTTGCTGGATATGTAAAGAGTACTTTCAGAAATATACATAAGAAACTGATAGGCCGGGTGCGGTGGCTCACGCCTGTAATCCCCACACTTTGGGAGGCCGAGGCGGGCGGATCATGAGGTCAGGAGATCGAGACCATCCTGGCTAACGTGGTGAAACCCTGTCTCTACTACAAATACAAAAAATTAGCCGGATGTGGTGGTGGGCGCCTGTAGTTCCAGCTACTTGGGAGGCTGAGGCAGGGGAATGGCGTGAACCCAGGAGGCGGAGCTTGAAGTGAGCTGAGATTGCGCCACTGCACTCCAGCCTGGGTGACAGAGCGAGACTCGGTCTGAAAAAAAAGAAAAGAAAAGAAAAGAAAAGAAACTGATAACACTGGTTACTTCCAGAAGAGGGAAACTAAATGCGGGGGAGACAGGCGTGGGTGGGAGATCATTCTTTGAAGTCTTTTGTACCTTTGGAATTCTGAAGCTTGTAAATGTGTGACCCCTTCAAAAAGTTAGAATTTATTTTAATTAAAATTAAAAGACAAAAATTATGCACAGAATTATTGATCTGTATTTCTGACTCTTTCCTTAGGACTTCTAGAGATGAAATTGCTAGGTGAGAGTGGAGCTATTTTTAAGGCCCTTGATGCATAATTCTAAAATATTTTCCAGGAAGCTTATGCCAATCTAACACCTACCCAAATTTTCTTTTTTGGACAGTTATGGCAGATATCGCTGATTGTCTACCCAATATCTACTCTTTCCTCTTCCCTGCAGACAGACCCTGATTTTGTTCAGAATAGCAATGTACCCAACTTAAAACTTCTCAGCCTCTCCTGCACCCAAACTGGCCACATGACACAGTTCTGGCCAACGAGATGTAAACCTAATTTGTTGGGTGGGGCTTCTAGGAAAGTTCTTTACAAGGAGGCAAACTCAACTGGAGCAAGATTTTTGCCCTTTGCCTTTTCTTTCTTTTCAGGCTGGAAGTGGGATCCTATGCTATAGGTTATGGGCATCTTGTAAGCAGAAGGAGATGAGCATGAGGACACAAGCCACAAAGTCAGCCTGGGCAGGCAGAAACAGAAGGAAGCAGAACTTTTGGTGGCACAGCAGAGCCATCATTCCAGTCCTAGACTGCCTGCCTCTATTCTCCTTGTTACCTAAGAAAAATAAAACCTAAGTCACTATAAATTGGGTTTTCTGTTGTGAGCATTCGTACCTATTCCTAATTGATACGACAGAAAGATTTGTGCATGTCTGAATTTAAAAAGAAAAAAGTTATGTATGGAGGAAGATCTGGGGATAAGAAAAATGAAGACATAATGGAAACACAGTTTCTTTTTGGAAAAATGAGAGAATAATGAGAGTCTGTATCAGGAACATGACATGTCAGCACTATACGGAGGTGAGGGGCAAGCATGGTGGCTCACACCTGTAACCCCAGCATTTTGGGAGGCTGAGGTGGGAGGAGTGCTTGAGCTCAGGAGTTTGTGACCAGCCCGGGCAGCATAGTGAGACCCTGTATCTACAAAATATAAAATTAGGTGGGCATGGTGGAGTGTGCCTGTCGTCCCAGCTACTCAGGAGGCTGAGGTGGGAGGATTGCTTGAGCCCAGGAGGTTGAGGCTGCAGTGAGTCGTGATTGTATCATTGCACTCCAGCCTGGGCAACAGAGCGAGACACTGTCTCAAAAACAATTTTTTAAATAAAAATGATATGGGGGCCAGGCGCAGTGGCTTATGCCTGTAATCCCAGCACTTGGGGAGGCTGAGGCGGATGGATCACATAGTCAAGAGATCGAGACCATCCTGGCCAACATGGTGAAACTAAAAATACAAAAATTAGCTGGGCGTGGTGGCATGTGCCTGTAGTCCCAGTTACTCGGGAGGCTGAGGCAGGAGAATCACTTGAACCTGGGAGGTGGAGGTTGCAGTGAGCCAAGATCGCGCCACTGCACTCCAGCCTAGCGACAGAGTGAGACTCCATCTCAAAAAAAAAAAAAAAAGATATTGAGGTGGTCTGAAGATGTTCTCACCAATGGCCTAAGGGATCTTCACTGTCCAGGTAGGATTAAAGAAGCTCCCTTAATACTTCAAAGGAAACTGTTCTTCTGCACATTCTCATTTCCTTTTACTTTCTGTGTGGATCCTAGGTAATTCTTCCTTGGGCTTTTGCTTCCATATCTTCTACCTCACTGAAGGACTGAAGAAGGTTGACTGTGTTAGAAATTAAACTGAGGCACAATTAACAATTCAAAGAGTTTATTTGAGCAAACAAAAATCCATGGATTGGGCAGCACCCAACCTTGGCTTGGGGCTCCACTTGAGGGGCCTGAAGGAAAGGCTTTTATAAGGTGAATGAGGAAGCAAAGCATGGAAAATAATTGATTCTTTACAATGATGTTGTTGCCTTATTTGGATTATCCAGATAGAAAGTCCCCTAGTTATGTAATTAGAGGTTTGCTGTAGGTTTTGGATTGGTGAAGCTTAAATTTCATTTCCTCTCAGTCAGTCATTTATAAGAAATGCATTTGACTTAGGTTTTGGTTTGCTTCTGTGGGAACCCAAGGCATTACAACCACTTCAGTCTGATGGTTCCTCTTTAAGTAGACCAGGAGATAATGCTTAAGGATGGAAGAGTAGTAAGAGGCCCCGAGCCCAGAAAATGCCTGTCTACTCGCAGATGCTAGGTGCTTGGGATGCAAAAATGCTCAGGCATAGTCCCTGTCCTTAGGGAATCCCAAGAGGTTAGAAAAAGGGACATTAATTTTTCAGTGCCATAAACAAATGTAGTTGAGGTTACAGGAAAAAAATGGGAAGCATCTCCCCAATCCAAGGGAGACAGGTCTATGACTTGGAAGGAAAGCAGGAGTTGCCACTACAACAACTTTTGGTGGCCTGCCTGTCTCCGTGTTCTTTGCTGGCTCCTCTTTACCAACCCTGTATCTTCTGAATTTTGTTTATTATTTATTTAGAGACAGAGTCTTGCTCTGTTGCCCAGGCTAGAGTACAGTCTCAGACCACTACAACCCCTGCCTCTCAGGTTGAAGCAATTCTCATGCCTCAGCCTCCCAAGCAGCTGGGATTATAGGCATGCACCACCACGCTCAGGTGATTTTTATATTTTTAGTAGAGAAAATACAAAAATGTTCCCCATGTTAGCCAGGAGTTGGTCTCAAACTCCTGGCCTCAAGTGATCCACCTGCCTCAGCCTCCCAAAGTGCTGGGATTACGGGTGTGAGCCACCATGCCTGTCTAAATTTGCTCTTATTAACAGACAGGATCCTGGGATCCCAGACCTCCTGCCAGCCAGGTTACAAAGGCCAAGAGAGCATGGGAAACAGAGATGAATTCTGACAGGAGAATTCCTGGAGTGAAAAAAGAGATGTGGCAATTATGGGAAGAAACAGGAAGGTCCCTGCAGGGTTAGGAAAAGACTGAATAAAAATTCCTAAGTGTCTAATCAGCACTGTAACTGTAGATCACCCATAGAGTCCTGGTTCTTTAGGAAGAAATACATCTGGAGCATAGGAAAGCAATTGGTTAGCTTCTACAGCTTGGAAATATCCCTCCAGAATAACTACTCCCTTATGCTTTGATTTGGTCTCCACTAGCAGCATTGGGCTCTGGACCTGTTATGAGCTGGGCCCACTTGTGGGGCACATAGGGGGAAGCAAGTTACTCACCCGGGTCACAGAAAGAAAGGACTCACACCCTTGATGCCCCACTGCCTCCATGCATCCAAAGGGTCTGAATGTGTTTCCCAGGACATGACATCAGGTGTCAGATGACAATTCCCATGGCCATCCTGGCGATGCTTGGGCTACTAGTTTTGCAAGGAGCCTCTGATTATCTGAATGTATTCAGCAATGCGAGAGTCATACATCTACGATTTGCTTTGTGTAGTCAATATGGTGCAAGCTGGCCTTGTATAGAAATTTGTGTAAGCATTTCTGCTTAGCCCGAATAGGACGAGTAAACAATATTAATGAGTTTACTGTAATGACTAAATGTTATAATACTCAAATATCTTCTATCATTTAATAGCTCTCAGGCCGGGCGCGGTGGCTCACGCCTGTAATCCCAGCACTTTGGGAGGCCGAGGCGGGCGGATCACAAGGTCAGGAGATCGAGACCACGGTGAAACCCCGCCTCTACTAAAAATACAAAAAATTAGCCGGGCGCGGTTGTGGGCGCCTGTAGTCCCAGCTACTCGGGAGGCTGAGGCAGGAGAATGGCGTGAACCCGGGAGGCGGAGCTTGCAGTGAGCCGAGATCGCGCCACTGCACTCCAGCCTGGGCTGGGCGACAGAGCGAGACTCCGTCTCAAAAAAAAAAAAAAAAAATAGCTCTCAGCGACAGCTGTTTATTTATTTAATACAAGTCTGTAAAATAAAATCAATGGAAAGTAAATGAAAATGAATCATAGGGAAAGTTCACCTAGGATACTCGAAATTTCAGTGACTGGTTATGGGTTGGGAAATAAGTTTGAATAAAAAGAAAATAATAGTATGTTATACATTGCTTAGAGATTAATTCTTTACATTCATTTGAATTTTTGAATCATTGATTTTTAAATTTCTATTTAAACAGAATTTAAATTAGAACATTCTTCAGGCCAGGCGCGGTGGCTTATGCCTGTAATCCCAGCACTTTGGGAGGGTAAGGTGGGAGGATCATGAGGTCAAGAGATCAAGACCATTCTGGCCAACGTGGTGAAACCCCATATCCACTAAAAATACAAAAATTAGCCAGGCGTGGTGGTGCGCACCTGTAGTCCCAGCTACTCAGCAGGCTGAGGCAGGAGAATCGCTTGAACTGGGGAGATGGAGGTTGCAGTGAGCCGAGATTGTGCCGTTGCACTTCAACCTGGTGACAGAGCGAGACTTGGTCTCAAAAAAAAAAAAAAAAAAAAAAAAAAAAATTCTTCAAAGATATACCATTTATGCTGGTACAATGTAAATTGAAGCAGGAGATCACGTTTATTGAACTAAGGATAAAAAGGACATAGAAATGGAATAAAATGAGGCTTCTCTTAATTCCAGAGGTGTCTTCCTACAGGGAAAGAAAAACAAAACCCAAGCAAACAAACCAAAACAGCCCCACTCTCCAACTTAAAGGGAATTTATTGGTATTAAAAAGGCACATCATGCCCCCAACAAAACAAAAATAAACTGTGCATCATGAGAACTAACACACTCTTAAGGATAATCTGAGATACTTTTCTCATTGTATGATACTGTATTACCACAAAGAGAGAATAGTGTATGAAAATAAACTGCTGGAGCTGTAGTTCCAGTCTTGGGTAAAGGATGGTGGGACCAGACACAGATCAAAAGACAGAAACTGGAAAAAGTTTTAGTTTCATTGCTGACAGTTCCCTGGGGAAATCACTGCACACTGCAGGGCCACTCGGGTAAGCCCAGGGTGGGTCACCAGGCCAGGAAGATGGGGAACATCAGACAAGTGCCTTTACTGTGGTCTCCATGGGAGGGAACAGGTGATGCAGGGTTAGTAGACTTAGGGCTGGCTCGTTGGAGTAATTTCAGTGGGCTCCGGGATAGAGGCGAGTCCATGGTTGTCTGGTGCCTGGCTCTGGGCCAATCAGGGCCAACGTATACAGGCATGCAGTGTGGCCCCTAACAGAGGTGGCTGGGGATGTGGACTGCTCAAAAAGGGAAACTGGCCTCTACCTAGACCCTCAAAACTGGGTCAATACGACATTTAAAAACTATATGACAATCTGGGCATGGAGGCTCATGCCTATAATCCCAGCACTTTGGGAGGCCAAGGTGGTTAAATCATGAGGTCAGGAGATCGAGACCATCCTGGCCAACATGGTGAAACCCCGTCTCTACTAAAAATACAAAAATCAGCTGGGCACGGTGGCGCATACCTGTGATCCCAGCTACTTGGGAAGCCGAGGCAGGAGAATTGCTTGAACCAGGGAGGTGGAGGTTGCAGTGAGCCGAGATCACGCCACTGCACTCCAGCCTGGTGACAGAGTGAGACTCTGTTTCAAACAAAACAAAACAAACAAAAAAACGAAAAAAAAATTATATGACACCTGCATATTTGTATTCTTCTTCATATTTAACTACGAATATTCCCTTAGTTATCCATGGGGCTAAGTACCAACATTTGTGTAAGCCAGCCAATTATTTAAAAAGTATCTCCTGCCACAGTCATGGCCTCTGTTGATGACTCTGTGTGTGTGTGTGTGTGTGTGTGTGTGTGTGTGTTTGAGACAGAGTCTCACTCTGTCACCCAGGCTAGAGTACAGTGGCGTGATCTTGGCTCACTGCAACCTCTGCCTCCCGGGTTCAAGTTATTCTCCTGCCTTAGCCTCCACAGTGGCTGGGATTACGGGTGCATGCCTGGCTAATTTTTGTGTTTTGAGCAGAGATAGTTTCACCACATTGGCCAGGCTGGTCTTGAATTCCGACCTCAAGTGATCCACCAGCCTTGGCCTCCCAAAGTGTTGGGATTACAGGCGTGAGCCACCATACCTGGCTGGTTTTCCTTATATAGGGGTCTTATCTATGTAAAAGCTAAGTTATATCTATGTGTGGGTGGGCTGACAGTGTGATGTAATTTATTATTTTTCCGATTTAAAGAAAACTATCTTTGGCATTTTAGTGTCTAAGTACATCAAAGCATGTCTGTAATCATCTGAAAAACATATACCGTTATGTGATATTGGGAGAACGGGACATTCTGCTGTCCTAGAATTTTATCCTTGTGGGTATTATTAAGCTGTTTACCCAGCCATAAACATCTTAAGACCATGGGTGGTGACTGGCAAGGAACGTGCCTTGCTAGTTTGAAGATGGAGCTGATTTTACACTTGATCTTAAACAAAAGGCCGAGAAGCAATAAGATAGAGTTGATTTTAAAATGGTGTTACTCTGGCTCTCCTATTCTTCTGTTCCCCTAACAATACCACACCATACAATTCATCCTTTTAAAGTGGACAGTTCAGTGTCTTTTAGTACAGGTGTTCCTCGGCTTACAATGGGGTTATACCCTGATAAATCCACCATATTGAAAATATTGTAAGTCAAAAATGCATTTAATCCACCTCACCTACTGAACACCATAGCAGCCTTGCCTACTCTAAATATGCTACTTACATTAGCCGACAGTGGTCTAAAATAATCAGACACAAGCCTATTTTAAAATAAAGTGTTGAATATCTCATGTAATTTATTAAATATTGTACCAAAAATGAAAAACAAAATGTCGTATGGGCTCTTGAAGTATGGTTTCTACTGAACGCTTACTGCGTGTGCACTGTCATAAAGTCACAGAATGGTAAGTCAGCTGGGCATGGTGGCTCACGACTGCAATCCCAACACTTTGGGAGGCTGAGATGGGTGGATCACCTGAGGTCAGGAGTTCGAGACCAGCCTGGCCAACATGGTGAAACTCTGTCTCTACTAAAAATACAAAAAAAAAAAAAAAAGAAAAAAAGAAAATTAGTGGGGCTTGGTGGCGCACACCTGTAATCTCAGCTACTCTGGAGGCTGAGGCATGAGAATCGCTTGAACCCGGGAGGCAGGGGTTGCAGTGAGCTGAGATTGCGCCACTGCACTTCAGCCTTGGCAACAGAGCAAGACTCTGTCTCAAAAAAAAAAAAAAAAAAGTTAAGTGGAACCACGGAAAATTGGGGACCATCTGTATAGCTACTATGACCTGCAACATCTTTCCCTTTGCCAAGCATCTATACTTCCCACAAAATTATTGGATCGTTATACATCATTCACTCTGAAATCACCTTTCAGAGTTGGGGTTTACTTTGTGTCCACAATATTGTGCTCCATCACTGTTGCTATGGTTGTATGTTGACTTCACTCAACCACATGCATGAGCACCAGAAACTCTTCTAGAAAAAAAAAAGCTTTTGACTATTTTCCTTAAAAGGCCTTAAAAATGGCCTTTAAATTGATAGGGGAGCATCTGGGTTTGTCGTTGTCTAAAAATAGCCTCTACATACAGCTTCTCTAAGTAGAAAAAAGGCCACCTTATCTGTGCCACTGTGCAGAGAGTAAACAACAACAAACTGTTCTTGGCAAACATCTCCCACGTAAGACGCTTACTTCTTCCAGGTCTTAAAAGGAACACATGAAATGAAGAACCCCAAGGAAACGATGCCTTTAGCTTTTTTTTTTTTTTTTTTTTTTTTTTTTTTTTTTTTTTTTTTTTTTTTAATGGTCTTGTTCTGTCCTTCAGGCTGGACTGTAGTGGTGCAATCATAGCTCGTTGTAGCCTTGACCTCCTGGTCTCATGTCATCCTCCCACCTCAGCCTCCTTCCTGAGTAGCTAAATAGGTACACGCCACCATACCTGCGTAATTTTAAAAATTATTTGGTAGAAATGAGATCTTGCTATGTTGCCCAGGCTCGTCATGAACTCCCGGCCTAAAGGGATCCTCCTGTCTCAGCCTTCCAAAGTGCTGGGATTACAGGCATGAGCCATGGTGTCCCACCTGGCTTTCCAGTTCTACCAGGTGGTTGAGCGGTTCACAAGTGTGGATGTAGGACCTACAGCATCAGCATTGCCTGGAATTGTTTAAAATGCAACCACTCCACTTTGGGAGGCTGAGGCAGGCAGATCACCTGAGGTCAGGAGTTTTGAGGCCAGCCTGGCCAACATGGTGAAACCTGTCTCTACTAAAAATAAATAAATAAATAAATAAATAAATAAATAAATAAAATTAGCTGGGCGTGGTGGTGGGTGCCTGTAACCCCAGCTACTTGGGAGGCCGAGGCAGGAGAATCGCTTAAACCCAGGAGGCAGAGGTTGCAGTGAGCTGAGACTGCACCATTTCACTCTAGCCTGGCAACAAGAGTGAGACTCTGTCTCAAAAAAAAAAAAAAAAGCCAACTACTCAGCTCCATCAGACCTACTTGCTCAGAAACCTGGGGGAGGGCCACGCGATCCGTGTTTCCACGAGCCCCCCAGGTGGTTCTGATGATGCAGTCTCAGATTTGAGGCGGCTGAGGAAGGATCCTCAGGTGAAGGAGGGAAGGAACTGCCTTTACAGCCTGTGAAAGCATCTGATAGGTCTCTAGAGCAGGACATACTTCTTGTTTTATCTTTTAAATTCAAAATAAAATCACTTTTGTGTGGGTATACTCATACCAGTTTCAGAAAAAATAGCCCATTTTCCAGTGTGCAAACACTTTATTCCAAGAATACCTTACCCAAGGCAGAAATTCAAAAATTAAATGCCTAGAGGAAAACTAGAGTATTCTCCATCATTCCTGTTGAGGAAACATTATTAATATCCACATTACCTTTTATTTTTTGTTGTGTGTGTGTGTGTGTGTGTGTGTTTTCAGATGGAGTTTCACTCTTATTGCCCAGGCTGGAGTGCAATGGGACAATCTTGGCACACCAAAACCTCTGCCTCTCGGGTTCAAGCAGTTCTCCTGCCTCAGCTGCCCGAGTATCTGGGATTACAGGAAGCTGCCACGATGCCTGGCTAATTTTTTGTATTTTTAGTAGAGACGGGGGTTTCACCATATTGGCCAGGCTGGTCTCGAACCCCTGACCTCAAGTGATCCAGCCACCTCCACTTCCCAAAGTGTTGGGATTACAGGCTTGAGCCACCGTGCCTGGCTCATATTACCTTTTAAGCCATAATATTTTACAGAGAACTTGATTATGTCCATTGACAATAAAAACATAAATTAATTTTTAATGTTTTATTACACATTTCCTTTGAAATTTTCAATACAATAATGCATTTTTAATCTGCATAAAATGTTACAATGGTAGTATCTATGCACACAATAATATACACAAACATGTAGGAGGTGTGTGTTCACATGTTTGGAAACGGACAGAATAAAGGGGAAGAAGCCTGCACCTCAATAGTCAGGGCAGAGACAGGCCCCTCTAGGGCTGAATTTGAGGTCAGCACCAACTGTGTCCAAAGCTGATCCGGGCCTTCTGCAGAAAAGAGGCCAAACTCATGTACCCACCTGGCCTCACTTTCCTCCTGTCCTCTGTGAAAGGGACAGAGGAATAATGGTCCCTTACCTGCCACCTAGCAGCTGTGGCCCTTGGGCAAGTAAGTCCCTTTCCTGCTCTGAGCCTCCCACTTTCCCAAGGTTCTGAGCCACAGAGAGAGGCTAGACCTGAGGGGGACATGGAGACACCACACCTTCCCATGAAAAGCAGTGGGCATCCATCACCACCTCCCGCAGCATGCAGTTAGCCCGTTTTCCAAACTGCCATGATCTATTTCACAGCCCAGTGTAGTGGGGGAAGAACAGGACTGTGCTGGGGCTCCTGGCTGGATGCCTGCTCTGCCTTTTGCTGCCAGCAATGCCTTGGCCAGGACACAGCCCCTGTGTCCCCAAGCTTTCTCCTCTGTCATATGGGAACGATGATCTCATAGGGTTATGGGGATGATTAGATGGGACAACAGCAAAGGTATAGAATTGTGCCCTGTGTAAGCAGTCAGCGGTGTAATAGGTCAGGAGAGGGTGACCTTCAGGGCTCAGCAGTGATCGGGAGAGGTGATCACAGTTAGCAACTGGAGAGAGCCTCTAGGTCTTGGGAAACACTGGGTTTCAAAACAGGTGGTGGTTTCACAGGTATTCACTTTGAGACAACATACACACCACATGCTTAGATACCCGGACTAGATGCTGGTGCATTATTCCTTTCAGAAAGTGTTTTAGTTTTAGTTTTGTTTTGCACAAGACATGAGAATTAGAAAACGATCCTGGGAAAGGTTCAGGCCTCTGTAGGCTGAGATGGGGCCCAGGACTATGTCTCTGAGGAGGAAAGAGGAACCCAGTGAATTTTGAGGAGCACAGGGGAGCAGAGGGAAATTGCACTGTGTGTGCGTGTGTGCGTGTGTGTGTGAGCGCACACACTGAGGGGCTGGAGGAGGAAATCAGCAAGGCCCAGAGAAGGGCAGAAGGATCTTCAGGCCCGAAGGGCTGCTGCTGCACGTGGCTGGATGGCAGCACAGCGGCCTGAGGTTCCTGGGTCATTTTTGTCCCCTCTTCATGCTCATGGACTCTTGATGACTGTCCAGAGCTCTGAGATGCGGGCCCTGCAAGCTGGAACCAAGCATGCTCTCTGCCCGTTTCTGAGGCAGTCGTTGGGACTGTGGGGCCGTGGACCCCTGCCAGGCTCGCCTGTCCCCGGGACACTCAGGATGCACTGCGGCCTCCTGTCTCCTGCAGGCACCTGCACAACCCTCCTTTTGAAGGTAATTTCAGGAGTTGTTACAGCAACACCTGTGCACTGAGGCGGACGACAGGGCCACCACAGAGGTGACACTGTGTGCAGGGAGGGCAGAGGGGAGTCACCTGTAGCTTTGCTTCCTGCACCCCCAGGGAGTTGCCACTCATAGTGGGCTCCACCCTCCCCCCGCCAACACGTTCCCTATCATCCTCCAACAGCCACTGACACCGTGCCCAGGGCCGTCCTCACCGCTGAGTCCTACACACACCAGGGACCATCGGTCACCCCATCACTTTGAGTTTCCTTCTGTCTGGGCCACATCCAGATTCTGGGATGTTTTCCACACTCAACCTCACTTTGTCTTTGACGTGCTATGGCCTAAATGTCAGTGTCCCCCAGATTTATATGTTGAAGCCTAATTCCCAATGGGGTAGAAAGAACAGGTGGGGCCTTTGGGAATGCCCTGAAACCAGACGGACATTCTCAATCATCTCCTCCTGAAGGAGGTTTAGTGCTCTCATCAAACAGGCTCCAGCAACCTCCCTTGTCCCCTTCGGCCACATGAGGACACAGCTGGAGGCACTGCCCTAAGGAATGGGTCCTCACCAGGCACTAAATCCTCAGGCAATTGATCTTGGACTTCTCAGCCTTCAGAACTTTGACAATACATTTCGGGCGTTAGTAACTCCCCGGGCTAATATACTTTGTTAATGTACTTTCCCTTCTCACCTGACGTCACTTCCAGGATCCGCCCCTCACAAATATTCACCCGTTGAAGGAATGCTGTGGGTGAAGGGGCCAGGAGAGGCCCTGTAAACTGCTCACAGGCAATCAGAGGTCCCTCAGAATGGGGAGGACAGCAAGCACGACCAGAATCTATCAATGATGCACGACACACAGGACTCCAGCAGACCCTCACAGAAAAGGATCAAAGAGGGGAGGCAGGAGAGGGTGAGAGCCTCCTGCCCAGAACAGAGCAGTGGCAGAGGACGCAGGGAAAAGAGCCAACAAGAAGAAAGTGAGCCAGAAGATGCATCTCACAGGCCCAGAGTGGCTCTTGCTGTGTGCAGAGCCCAGGAACACCAGAAATCAGAGCTGTGAATACGGTCCAGAGGGATATTGACACTCTGAAGAACGAGTCAGTCATTGACCACATCCTGCATCACCAAACAGGGGCCTTTTCCAGAGTGAAGGCAAGGAGAGAACGTATTCACCACCCAAGAATGTATTCACCACCGAGGTGAACACACAAGATTTGTGGGACTGCCAGGCCCACCTTTTCTCACAGAGGAACAGGCTGAAGCCGCATTCTGCGGGTTCCAGCAGGCTCCCAGGTTGGGGCTGTGATCAAGAATAGGAAGGTCACACTCAGGGTCGGAAAGGCCCAGAAAGCTAGGAAGTCCCTCCGTCAGCTACTGTGCCCCAGGACACCCCCGTCCACACATCCCAGTGCCTCCTGCCCCAGGGAGAAGAGTCTCTGGGCCCAGGACCCGAGGTCTGCAGAGACTCAGGAGACACAGAGCCCTGAGGTTCACCACAAGCTTCATCCAAGGGTAAAATGCAAACCAGGATGAGGCATTTGATTCAGGGTCCTCCTGCACTGAGAAGAAGGAAGGACAAGAAGAGCCATGGCCAAAGCAGGGCGAGTCAGGATGACGCACAGGCCGAGCTGCAGGCACAGCCACCTCCGTGGCCGTAACCCGGGGATGCCAGGTTCCTCCGGCCACCACCTCCCCATACTCCCTAGCTGGCTTGGGAGGAGGCTTTCCATCACTATCCCGAAATTCTGCTCCAACAGTAGGCATATAGAGCTTCTGACTCTCTAGAAGCAACGTCTGCATACACCGAGACAACTTGAATGACCCCCACGTAGCGCGGCTCTCTAGTGGCGCCCTCTGTCTGGCCTCAGCTGGACTTCTGTGTCTCTTCTATCAGCCATGCTGGCTGCCGTCGAGGCAGTGCCTGGGTTTAAGGGATCCCAGGACTTTGTGCTCAGAGTGTGCAAGGCTCCACCTCACCCTTCCTGAGCGCCTGCCTGGGCTGCCCACACCCACCTGCACTGGGGAGGGGCAGAGGCGGCCACACCCATCCACATCTACCTCTTCCTCTGGGCCAACTGTTCACGGACCAATCACTCAACATACCACCCGTTCTTCATACATTTCCAAAAGAAGGAATGAAGAACACGGTGGCATGTCCAGAAGCCTTTTTCTTCTGGAGGAAAAACAAAACTTTGACCAACGACATAGATAAACCAAATGTCTGCCCCGCTCCCTGACAATCCTTCACTTTCTGCAGCCGCGTGCAGAGGGGGACACGGACCAGGCCGCTGAGGCTTCTGTGAAAACCAATCTCTCAGTCACCCTGAAAGATGGCTAAGAGCCATGGAGCTTCCTATTTCACCAAATGTGGAGGGGACGTTTGGGGGTGGCGGGCCCTGCATTCAGATAGGAAAGAAGAAACAGGACCCACTGCTGGGATCCAGGGCCAGCGGCCCCCAGGAGTCCCTGGGCACTCAGCTGGAGACGGCAGCCCCTGCATTGCCACCCACGGTGCAGCAGTCTCCCTGCTGTTCCCTTCTGTCCATCAGGACCCATGGAACTGGGCACCTGGTTCTGCGGTATGGAGAGCACACAGGAGGCCTGGCTCCTCCTCACCCCTGACTCCACAGAAATGAGTCTCAACTCAAGGTCCACTTAAAGGTCTTGGCTTTCTTTCCTGTTCCAACTCCAGAGAGGGTGCAGATGTCCACAGTGAGGGGATGGTTACTTGACCACCAGGTGTGGAGCGGCCCGGGCCAGCTGCTGGGAACCCCGCAGACCGAGGCTGTGGCTGGTGCAGGGGAAAGTGAGATCCTCTCCTCCTCTCTCCTGCCAAGAGTGGGCCAAGGAGAGAAAGGCCAGGGAAAGGTCCACTCACAAAACCGAGTGGGAAGGAGGGGTGACAGTCACAGCTTTCTACACGGAATCCTGCATGCCACAAGAAGTGTCCCCACTCCTCTTCAGGGCACCTACTTCCATGCTGGGAACACAGTATTAGACCTCGGCACGAGCCACATGTCCCTGCCCACCCCTCGCCCAGAAGGGATCAGGAACAGGAAGGAGTTTCCAGTGCCATGGACAAGCCCTGGGTGAGCACAGGATTCGGGGTCCTGCTGTGGCGGGTCCGGGGCTGACCAGAGCAGGTCCTAGAAGCAGGCGAGGTGCTGTGCAGTCTGCAGCGTAACTCTGAACTTGACAATGAAGTCTCCCCGCTGAGTGCATACCTTGAGGAAGGGAAGCACCTTTCCATGGAGTCTGCCAGGTTGCCCGCCAGTGGCATTCGTGCCCAGCTAGAGGACCAGCCACCACCCCTGCTGGCCGCAAATGTCCTTTCAGGCAAACACGGCACCTTGAGAAAATGAGGCAGGGAGTGAGGGAAGGGTTTGGGTAGGAAAGTCACCGGCTGGGACTGACAAGGACGCTGAGGGTACAGTGGTTCCATCTGAGCAGAAGTGTGTGCCAGGGCTTCTCTTGGAGCACGAAGACAACGCTGCAGGGATGGCTTCTGGCTTGGAGACTCCCTTTTGGGAAAGTGACCTGTGGCTCCACACAGCTGTTCTGCGTGCGACGGTGCTGAATCTCGTCCTTGTTCTTGGTGGGACCCCTTGTGCTCAGGGTGGAGGAGCACTCTGTGACCTCCCTGGACCAGGCAGCGCCACAGGAGATCCCCTTCAGGCACTCCTGCACACAGATCTGCCCCACCATCTGCAGGAAGCGTGTGGTGCTCCCGGCTCTCCTTAGACACTCTCAGCCGCTGAAGTCAGCTCACCAAGCATCCAGGGGAGGCTTCTCCCTGTGCCTCTGGGTCATGTGGTCAAGGCCAATGCAGGGCAGAGGAGTGACTGCTGGAAAAGAAGAGCCCGGATGAAGTGCAGTCACCTACCTGAAGTCGGGCTCCCCTGGAAGTCCCCAAGAAGTAAGTCTAGGAAGAAACCACCAGAGCCACTGAGGGCCGCTAGATACCCAGTGGGGAGGGAAATTTCGGGCAGCGCGGCTCGTCTTCATGGACGGATTGCTGCAGTGCTGGGATTTCATCACACCTGCTATCTTCATTAATTTCTATTCCCATGAGAAAGTAAGATAGTAATGCAACATTTTATTTTATTATTATTTTTTAAGATGGAGTCTCTCTGTCGCTCAGGCTGGATTGCAGTGGCAAGATCTCGGCTCACGGCAACCTCTGCCTCCCAGGTTCAAAGAATGCTCCTGCCGCAGCCTCCCCAGTAGCTGGGATTACAGGCATCCGCCACCATACCTGGCTAATTTCTGTGGTTTTAGTAGAGACGGGGTTTCACCATGTTGGCCAGGTTGGTCTTGAACCCCTGACCTCAGGTGATCTGCCCACTTTGGCCTCCAAAAGTGCTGGATTACAGGCATGAGGCACCCCACCCGGCCTTAATGCAACATTTTAAAAATCAAAATTCATGCTAAATAGTCCATTGTGAACAAAATATCCACATTTTAAATCAAGTCATCATCAGATCCTGTAACTGCAACACTCTGAGAGCTGTACAAGCGTTGGGCACGGTGGGAAACGAAATCTTGGCAAATTCCATTCAACGCATAAAATTGTCCCCAAAGAAAAGGAAAAGTACTCACTTGCGGAATGTTCCAGACAGCGCCCAGGCGCACTGCACTGCCAGAGATGGGGGATCTGCTCCCCGAGGACTGGGACTTTTCCAATGAAGGTCATTTTCCAGTTTCATCTAAAAGCACAGAAGGACTTCGTGAAATGTTTGGCTTTTTCCTAAGGGAAGGAGGTGCCTACAGCGTTGCCATCACTGCTGCTGGCCACAGGAAGATGTGTACATATCGTCCCGCCGTAAGATCGTGTTTTGAAAAGGGGGGACTTTGGAAATTAACCGAGGATGTAACTGCAGAAAAGAGCTGATGGGATCGGGGAGCTGCTCCGATGAGTCTCCAGAGCGGCTGGGTGACCGCAGGAGCTCTGAGTCATCAAAGACCGGGCCCAGGGAGCCTGGAAGAGGAAGGGCCCGCTGCTCCCGGGCCACCCCGGGGCGCATGAGTTACGGGCAAAATTTCATGCCGCAACAAAGTGACTCATTTTTTTTTTGGAACTGAGGCTGTTTCAGAACTTTTTACTCACTCTTGGCTCCGCCCCAGAGCTTCCAGGCCCCGGACCCACGGCAAACACCGCTGGGCTTGGACCCAAACAGCGGTGGGGTCCCGCCAGGTCTGGTCCTTTCCGGTTAGAGGCGGCGGTTGGGCTCAGCGCCAGGCGCGCGCCCTCTGCTGGCCGTTGGGAAGCAGCGAGGGAATCGCTGAGCTCACGGCTGAGCGGTGGTCGCTCGTCCCCTTGCGGGCTCTCGCGGAATCTCTGACATTCTCCGTCGCTTGTTCTCTGCTCCCGGCTGGGGACACTCTGCTCCAACCTTGCCGGCTCCCTTTCCTGGGACACGCCTTAGCGCCATGACTTAAAAGTAAGGACATCTTCATGCCTTTGAGATACCTGAAGAGTAGATGTCTGAATAGTATCCCCTCTCAGTCAGGCCTGAATGCAAAGACCTGCTCCTAGTTCTCTTGGGAAACAGGACATAACCTCAAAATCCGGAAGACCCAAGACTCCTGTTCCCACCACCACATTCTCCAGACTTCAACCAGCTGGACACGGAGGGCCACGGTGGTGTGTGAGATAAGATCTCCTGGAGAAACCACCCTCCAGCCTTGATCACAATCAGGAAGATGAAAGCAGAAAATTTACTTTGTCCCTGTTTGGGAATCGCTGTCTAAAGGTTCTTCTAAAAATTTGCCCCCATCTGAAGCCAAAGAAATACAGTCTTTGCCTGGGAGGTTTTAGCAGTGAAATTGAAGTGCTCTTTTCCCACCAGGCGTGGTGTGTCATGCCCGTAATCCTAGCATTTTGGAGGCTGGAGGTGAGAGAGGTGAGAGGCTGAGGGGGAAGGATCCCTTGAGGCCAAAGTTTGAGACCAGCCTGGGTAACATAACAAGACCCTATCTTTAAAAAAAAAAAAATTACTTTACATGAAAATATGTTTTTATTTCCCTTCATTTGACATTCCCCACAGGAAAACTGTAGAGGAAGTTATACTTGTGGCTCTTTCTAATCAATTATATAGATTGTTTGCCCAGCTCAAAAAGAAATCTCAACTATTTTGCCCCAGGTTGCAAATATTAGTACCAAAATCATGGAATTATTTTGACAATATCTTGTACATTATGAGTTACAAAAATGTGTAGAGAAAATTTGTATTCCTTGAATAAATATTGTAACATTCTTTGATCTATTACAATGATATAAAATAGCATTTGTTGTTCTTTTGTTTGAATTTATCTTGTGACACTTTCTTCAGAATAGTATTTTCTTAAAACTGGTAGGTATTATAAAGATAAACAGTGATCAGTAGCTTGATTGTATTACAAAATTATCTTTCCTATAAGAGGTTGGGGCAGGTACTCCTTATCACGTGACTCACCTGTTTGACTTCCAACCAGTGATTTAGAACATGGGTCACCTGGTGTTTTGAGGCTTTGATTAACGTATAACTGATTTTGTAATTGCGGTGCTTAGATCTATTCCAATCCATGTAAATGGAGCATCCCCAGCCAAGGAGCAGAGAGCAAGGGACGGAGAATGTCAGAGATTCCGCAGGAGGCCACGAGGGGAGGAGCGACAACCGCTCGGCCGCTAGCTCAGCGCTTCCCTCGCTGCTTCCCAACGGCCAGCAGAGGGCGCGCGCCTGGCGCTGAGCCCAACCGCCACTTCCAACAGCGCATGACCAGACCCGGCGGGACAGGACCCCGCTTTGGGTCCAAGTCCAGCGGTGTTTGCGGCGGGCCCGGGGCCTGGAAGCGCTGGGGCGGAGCCAAGAGTGAGTAAAAAGTTCTGAAACAGCCTCAGTTCCAAAAAAATGAGTCACTTTGTTGCGGCATGAAATTTTGCCCGTAACTCATGCGCCCCGGGGTGGCCCGGGAGCAGCGGGCCCTTCCTCTTCCAGGCTCCCTGGGCCCGGTCTTTGATGACTCAGAGCTCCTGCGGTCACCCAGCCGCTCTGGAGACTCATCGGAGCAGCTCCCCGATCCCATCAGCTCTTTTCTGCAGTTACATCCTCGGTTAATTTCCAATGTCGTCCCCTTTCAAAACACGATCTTACGGCGGGACGATATGTACACATCTTCCTGTGGCCAGCAGCAGTGATGGCAACGCTGTAGGCACCTCCTTCCCTTAGGAAAAAGCCAAACATTTCACGAAGTCCTTCTGTGCTTTTAGATGAAACTGGAAAATGACCTTCATTGGAAAAGTCCCAGTCCTCGGGGAGCAGATCCCCCATCTCTGGCAGTGCAGTGCGCCTGGGCGCTGTCTGGAACATTCCGCAAGTGAGTACTTTTCCTTTTCTTTGGGGACAATTTTATGCGTTGAATGGAATTTGCCAAGATTTCGTTTCCCACCGTGCCCAACGCTTGTACAGCTCTCAGAGTGTTGCAGTTACAGGATCTGATGATGACTTGATTTAAAATGTGGATATTTTGTTCACAATGGACTATTTAGCATGAATTTTGATTTTTAAAATGTTGCATTAAGGCCGGGTGGGGTGCCTCATGCCTGTAATCCAGCACTTTTGGAGGCCAAAGTGGGCAGATCACCTGAGGTCAGGGGTTCAAGACCAACCTGGCCAACATGGTGAAACCCCGTCTCTACTAAAACCACAGAAATTAGCCAGGAATGGTGGCGGATGCCTGTAATCCCAGCTACTGGGGAGGCTGCGGCAGGAGCATTCTTTGAACCTGGGAGGCAGAGGTTGCCGTGAGCCGAGATCTTGCCACTGCAATCCAGCCTGAGCGACAGAGAGACTCCATCTTAAAAAATAATAATAAAATAAAATGTTGCATTACTATCTTACTTTCTCATGGGAATAGAAATTAATGAAGATAGCAGGTGTGATGAAATCCCAGCACTGCAGCAATCCGTCCATGAAGACGAGCCGCGCTGCCCGAAATTTCCCTCCCCACTGGGTATCTAGCGGCCCTCAGTGGCTCTGGTGGTTTCTTCCTAGACTTACTTCTTGGGGACTTCCAGGGGAGCCCGACTTCAGGTAGGTGACTGCACTTCATCCGGGCTCTTCTTTTCCAGCAGTCACTCCTCTGCCCTGCATTGGCCTTGACCACATGACCCAGAGGCACAGGGAGAAGCCTCCCCTGGATGCTTGGTGAGTTGACTTCAGCGGCTGAGAGTGTCTAAGGAGAGCCGGGAGCACCACACGCTTCCTGCAGATGGTGGGGCAGATCTGTGTGCAGGAGTGCCTGAAGGGGATCTCCTGTGGCGCTGCCTGGTCCAGGGAGGTCACAGAGTGCTCCTCCACCCTGAGCACAAGGGGTCCCACCAAGGACAAGGACGAGATTCAGCAGCGTCGCACGCAGAACAGCTGCGTGGAGCCACAGGTCACTTTCCCAAAAGGGAGTCTCCAAGCCAGAAGCCATCCCTGCAGCGTTGTCTTCGTGCTCCAAGAGAAGCCCTGGCACACACTTCTGCTCAGATGGAACCACTGTACCCTCAGCGTGCTTGTCAGTCCCAGCCGGTGACTTTCCTACCCAAACCCTTCCCTCACTCCCTGCCTCATTTTCTCAAGGTGCCGTGTTTGCCTGAAAGGACATTTGCGGCCAGCAGGGGTGGTGGCTGGTCCTCTAGCTGGGCACGAATGCCACTGGCGGGCAACCTGGCAGACTCCATGGAAAGGTGCTTCCCTTCCTCAAGGTATGCACTCAGCGGGGAGACCTCATTGTCAAGTTCAGAGTTACGCTGCAGACTGCACAGCACCTCGCCTGCTTCTAGGACCTGCTCTGGTCAGCCCCGGACCCGCCACAGCAGGACCCCGAATCCTGTGCTCACCCAGGGCTTGTCCATGGCACTGGAAACTCCTTCCTGTTCCTGATCCCTTCTGGGCGAGGGGTGGGCAGGGACATGTGGCTCGTGCCGAGGTCTAATACTGTGTTCCCAGCATGGAAGTAGGTGCCCTGAAGAGGAGTGGGGACACTTCTTGTGGCATGCAGGATTCTGTGTAGAAAGCTGTGACTGTCACCCCTCCTTCCCACTCGGTTTTGTGAGTGGACCTTTCCCTGGCCTTTCTCTCCTTGGCCCACTCTTGGCAGGAGAGAGGAGGAGAGGATCTCACTTTCCCCTGCACCAGCCACAGCCTCGGTCTGCGGGGTTCCCAGCAGCTGGCCCGGGCCGCTCCACACCTGGTGGTCAAGTAACCATCCCCTCACTGTGGACATCTGCACCCTCTCTGGAGTTGGAACAGGAAAGAAAGCCAAGACCTTTAAGTGGACCTTGAGTTGAGACTCATTTCTGTGGAGTCAGGGGTGAGGAGGAGCCAGGCCTCCTGTGTGCTCTCCATACCGCAGAGCCGGGTGCCCAGTTCCATGGGTCCTGATGGACAGAAGGGAACAGCAGGGAGACTGCTGCACCGTGGGTGGCAATGCAGGGGCTGCCGTCTCCAGCTGAGTGCCCAGGGACTCCTGGGGGCCGCTGGCCCTGGATCCCAGCAGTGGGTCCTGTTTCTTCTTTCCTATCTGAATGCAGGGCCCGCCACCCCCAAACGTCCCCTCCACATTTGGTGAAATAGGAAGCTCCATGGCTCTTAGCCATCTTTCAGGGTGACTGAGAGATTGGTTTTCACAGAAGCCTCAGTGGCCTGGTCCGTGTCCCCCTCTGCACGCGGCTGCAGAAAGTGAAGGATTGTCAGGGAGCGGGGCAGACATTTGGTTTATCTATGTCGTTGGTCAAAGTTTTGTTTTTCCTCCAGAAGAAAAAGGCTTCTGGACATGCCACCGTGTTCTTCATTCCTTCTTTTGGAAATGTATGAAGAACGGGTGGTATGTTGAGTGATTGGTCCGTGAACAGTTGGCCCAGAGGAAGAGGTAGATGTGGATGGGTGTGGCCGCCTCTGCCCCTCCCCAGTGCAGGTGGGTGTGGGCAGCCCAGGCAGGCGCTCAGGAAGGGTGAGGTGGAGCCTTGCACACTCTGAGCACAAAGTCCTGGGATCCCTTAAACCCAGGCACTGCCTCGACGGCAGCCAGCATGGCTGATAGAAGAGACACAGAAGTCCAGCTGAGGCCAGACAGAGGGCGCCACTAGAGAGCCGCGCTACGTGGGGGTCATTCAAGTTGTCTCGGTGTATGCAGACGTTGCTTCTAGAGAGTCAGAAGCTCTATATGCCTACTGTTGGAGCAGAATTTCGGGATAGTGATGGAAAGCCTCCTCCCAAGCCAGCTAGGGAGTATGGGGAGGTGGTGGCCGGAGGAACCTGGCATCCCCGGGTTACGGCCACGGAGGTGGCTGTGCCTGCAGCTCGGCCTGTGCGTCATCCTGACTCGCCCTGCTTTGGCCATGGCTCTTCTTGTCCTTCCTTCTTCTCAGTGCAGGAGGACCCTGAATCAAATGCCTCATCCTGGTTTGCATTTTACCCTTGGATGAAGCTTGTGGTGAACCCCAGGGCTCTGTGTCTCCTGAGTCTCTGCAGACCTCGGGTCCTGGGCCCAGAGACTCTTCTCCCTGGGGCAGGAGGCACTGGGATGTGTGGACGGGGGTATCCTGGGGCACAGTAGCTGACGGAGGGACCTCCTAGCTTTCTGGGCCTTTCCGACCCTGAGTGTGACCTTCCTATTCTTGATCACAGCCCCAACCTGGGAGCCTGCTGGAACCTGCAGAATGGGGCTTCAGCCTGTTCCTCTGTGAGAAAAGGTGGGCCTGGCAGTCCCACAAATCTTGTGTGTTCACCTCGGTGGTGAATACATTCTTGGGTGGTGAATACGTTCTCTCCTTGCCTTCACTCTGGAAAAGGCCCCTGTTTGGTGATGCAGGATGTGGTCAATGACTGACTCGTTCTTCAGAGTGTCAATATCCCTCTGGACCGTATACACAGCTCTGATTTCTGGTGTTCCTGGGCTCTGCACACAGCAAGAGCCACTCTGGGCCTGTGAGATGCATCTTCTGGCTCACTTTCTTCTTGTTGGCTCTTTTCCCTGCGTCCTCTGCCACTGCTCTGTTCTGGGCAGGAGGCTCTCACCCTCTCCTGCCTCCCCTCTTTGATCCTTTTCTGTGAGGGTCTGCTGGAGTCCTGTGTGTCATGCATCATTGATAGATTCTGGTCGTGCTTGCTGTCCTCCCCATTCTGAGGGACCTCTGATTGCCTGTGAGCAGTTTACAGGGCCTCTCCTGGCCCCTTCACCCACAGCATTCCTTCAACGGGTGAATATTTGTGAGGGGCGGATCCTGGAAGTGACGTCAGGTGAGAAGGGAAAGTACATTAACAAAGTACATTAGCCCGGGGAGTTACTAACGCCCGAAATGTATTGTCAAAGTTCTGAAGGCTGAGAAGTCCAAGATCAATTGCCTGAGGATTTAGTGCCTGGTGAGGACCCATTCCTTAGGGCAGTGCCTCCAGCTGTGTCCTCATGTGGCCGAAGGGGACAAGGGAGGTTGCTGGAGCCTGTTTGATGAGAGCACTAAACCTCCTTCAGGAGGAGATGATTGAGAATGTCCGTCTGGTTTCAGGGCATTCCCAAAGGCCCCACCTGTTCTTTCTACCCCATTGGGAATTAGGCTTCAACATATAAATCTGGGGGACACTGACATTTAGGCCATAGCACGTCAAAGACAAAGTGAGGTTGAGTGTGGAAAACATCCCAGAATCTGGATGTGGCCCAGACAGAAGGAAACTCAAAGTGATGGGGTGACCGATGGTCCCTGGTGTGTGTAGGACTCAGCGGTGAGGATGGCCCTGGGCACGGTGTCAGTGGCTGTTGGAGGATGATAGGGAACGTGTTGGCGGGGGGAGGGTGGAGCCCACTATGAGTGGCAACTCCCTGGGGGTGCAGGAAGCAAAGCTACAGGCGACTCCCCTCTGCCCTCCCTGCACACAGTGTCACCTCTGTGGTGGCCCTGTCGTCCGCCTCAGTGCACAGGTGTTGCTGTAACAACTCCTGAAATTACCTTCAAAAGGAGGGTTGTGCAGGTGCCTGCAGGAGACAGGAGGCCGCAGTGCATCCTGAGTGTCCCGGGGACAGGCGAGCCTGGCAGGGGTCCACGGCCTCACAGTCCCAACGACTGCCTCAGAAACGGGCAGAGAGCATGCTTGGTTCCAGCTTGCAGGGCCCACATCTCAGAGCTGTGGACAGTCATCAAGAGTCCATGAGCATGAAGAGGGGACAAAAATGACCCAGGAACCTCAGGCTGCTGTGCTGCCATCCAGCCACGTGCAGCAGCAGCCCTTCGGGCCTGAAGATCCTTCTGCCCTTCTCTGGGCCTTGCTGATTTCCTCCTCCAGCCCCGCAGTGTGTGCGCTCACACACACACGCACACACGCACACACAGTGCAATTTCCCTCTGCTCCCCTGTGCTCCTCAAAATTCACTGGGTTCCTCTTTCCTCCTCAGAGACATAGTCCTGGGCCCCATCTCAGCCTACAGAGGCCTGAACCTTTCCCAGGATCGTTTTCTAATTCTCATGTCTTGCACAAAACAAAACTAAAACTTCTAGTCTGGGTATCTAAGCATGTGATGTGTATGTTGTCTCAAACTGAATACCTGTGAAACCACCACCTGTGCCGAAACCCAGTGTTTCCCAAGACCTAGAGGCTCTCTCCAGTCGCTAATTGTGATCACCTCTCCCGATCACTGCTGAGCCCTGAAGGTCACCCTCTCCTGACCTATTACACCGCTGACTGCTTACGCGGGGCACAATTTTATACCCTTGCTGTTGTTCCATCTAATCATCCCCATAATGCTATGAGATCATCGTTCCCATATGACAGAGGAGAAAACTTGGGGACACAGGGGTTGTGTCCTGGCCAAGGCATTGCTGGCAGCAAAAGGCAGAGCAGGCATCCAGCCAGGAGCCCCAGCACAGTCCTGTTCTTCCCCCACTACACTGGGCTGTGAAACAGATCATGGCAGTTTGGAAAACGGGCTAACTGCATGCTGTGGGAGGTGGTGACGGATGCCCACTGCTTTTCATGGGAAGGTGTGGTGTCTCCATGTCCCCCTCAGGTCTAGCCTCGCTCTGTGGCTCAGAACCTTGGGAAAGTGGGAGGCTCAGAGCAGGAAAGGGACTTACTTGCCCAAGGGCCACAGCTGCTACATGGCAGCTAAGGGATCATTATTCTCCTGTCTCTTTCACAGAGGACAGGAGGAAAGTGAGGCCAGGTGGGGTACATGAGTTTAGCCTCTTTTCTGCAGAAGGCCCGGATCAGCTTTGGACACATTTGGTGCTGACCTCAAATTCAGCCCTAGAGGGGCCTGTCTCTGCCCTGACTATTGCGGTGCAGGCTTCTTCCCCTTTGTTCTGTCCGTTTCCAAAAATGTGAACACACACCTCCTACATGTTTGTGTATATTATTGTGTGCATAGATATTACCATTGTAAAATTTTGCAGATTAATAATGCACTATGCCATTGAAAATTTCAAAAGAAATATGTAATAAACATTCAAAATTATTATTTTTGTTCTCAATTATTAAGGGATATTATCAGGTTCTCTGCAAAATACTATGGTTTAAAAATAGCAACGATAATATGGATATTAATAATGTTTCCTCGACAGGAATGATGGAGAATTCTTCAGTTTTTCTGTGGGGATTTAACTTTTGAATTGGGATTTTGGGTATATCTTTAGGATAAAATATGTGCACACAAGAAAATAGCGTATTTTTCCTAATAATTTGTTTTTTATGCATTATTATATACACAAGAAAATGGTTTTATTTTGGCTGAGCACGGTGACTCATGCCTGTAATCCCAGCACGTTGGGAGGCCGAGGCAGGTAGATCAACTGAAGTAAGGAGTTCGAGACCAGCCTGGTCAACATGGTGAAACCCCATCCCTATTGAAAATACAAAAAAAATTAGACGGTCATGGAGCGGGCACCTGTAATCCCAGCTACTTAGGAGGCTGAGGCAGGAGAATCGCTTGAACCTGGGAGGCGGAGGTTGCAGTGAGCCAAGATAGTGCTGTTGCACTCTAGCCTGGGCAGTAAGAGTGAAATTCCATCTTAAAAAAAGAGAAGTAGTTTTATTTTAAAATTAGAAGCAAAAAGAAAATAAATGTATCCTGCTATCGAAACTTGTCTTCGGATTCTTATGACCTCTTGTAAATGCAGTTCCTCCCTCATGCCCATCTAAATATCCTTCCTCAGCCTCCTCAAATTGGAGCCTGCATCATCAGAACCACGTGAAAGGCTCTAAAAACATTGACAGCATAGAGGGAGACCTTGTCTCCAAAAAACAAAACAAAAAACCCTTTATTTTTTATTTATTTATTTATTTATTTTTTTTGAGACGGAGTCTGTCTCGCTCTGTCGCCCAGGCTGGAGTGCAGTGGCCTGATCTCAGCTCACTGCAAGCTCCGCCTCCCGGGTTCACGCCATTCTCCTGCCTCAGCCTCCCGAGTAGCTGGGACTACAGGCACCCGCCACCTCGCCCGGCTAGTTTTTTGTAGTTTTAGTAGAGACGGGGTTTCACTGTGTTCACCAGGATGGTCTCGATCTCCTGACCTCGTGATCCACCCGTCTCGGCCTCCCAAAGTGCTGGGATTACAGGCTTGAGCCACCGCGCCCGGCCAAACCCTTTATTTTTAATGGGATAAATAGTTAAATGGTAGTTAGATATTCAACTTTTGTATGCTCCATGAAAAAACAAACAAACAAAAAATACAACACTTGAAGGAGACTACAGACCTGCGTTCTGTACCTGACTTTGAGGCAGTGATTGGATGGGATAGTGTGCTTCCTGTGCCTGTCCTGTCCACTCTGTGTTTAATTTACTCTCAGTTGGCCATTGTTCTTTCCATGATCTTATTTCCTAGGCATTGTCCTAGGACCCAAGGTCTCTTTCATTCTTACATGTAACAATAAGAATTCTTACAATAAGAATTGAGAGAGTAGAAGCTATTTTTCCTATGACTTAGAACTTTGGGGGAAGTTTAAAGGGAGATACTGCATATATTCTATGTAATCATCCAACTTCTACAGACCCTTCTTAAGGAACTGACATTAATGTTGTACTTAATTCTTCAGTCAGTGTGGGCCAAAAATAAAGCCAAATATACATTTAGTCTAAAAGTACAAGTCATATTATTTCCATCAGTGGATTCCTATAATCCTATGAATATAATCTTATACTTTGGCTTATAAAAGACCCATTGACTCACTATTAATCACTATATTTATGTTCTCACTGGGCTGAAAAAAATTGAAATTTAACCTGATGTGTTTCCTGTGCTTTGAAATCTTACTTTTTTTTCATGGTTCTCTTGCCTATTTCCTACCCCACTGCACACATAGAAAAAAGAATATCAATGGTGGCAGTTCTTATCAATCAGAAAACAGGTTAAAAGCCATTCTGGTTCTTGGGCTAAGTCTCAGTAGCAGAGAGAAATAGAAGAGGAAAGGAATGGGATAGAAGTTTATTCACTACCACTCTCTCTGGTCAAACCTTGGAGGGGAGCAATGGAGTCCCAGATGTATCCAGGAAGAGGGTCTTGCTTATAGTTTTTACAGCATTTCCTGGGTTACAACAGATAATTCCTAGTTCCTATTGTGGGCTACGAATGAGCTAGAATGGGTCTATATGTCAATGTGGCAGGTGCTAGACAATTATGTTTAATGATGCCGTTTTCTTTGACATGTAGTCTCCATTGTTGCTACAGATGGAGAAGAGAGACAGGAGGATTGCATACAGAGAATATACATAGCCAAGTACAAACATGGCATCCATGACTTTTCTTCATGTTGTATTGATGCAGACTCACTCATGCGGCCCCAACTAACTGCAAGGGATGCAATATTTTGTTGTGTCCAAGGGGAAAGTGAATTGGGCTTGGTGAACATATAGCATAGACTCTGCTACAGAGTGGCCTTTAGGTCACCAAAGTTCATGTTTCTCTCTTCCCCTCATGTAGAGCACATTCACTGTATCTCCAGAGAAGAAGACGTGAGGAGCCAGCCAAAGCATTATCTAGTAATGCATCCACATCAATGATCTGCAGTGTGGGGTCGGTCATGTGTACTCTTCCCCATAGTGGCTGGATGTGGCTCTGTGTACACAGTGGAGACAGAGTAATGACGATAAAGACCCCCACTCAGATAGGGATGAATAGGAAACACACAGCAATTTTTATTGCCTACTAGATGAGCATTATAAAGGGTAAATATTTTCCTTGTTGAAAAGAAGAGAACTAGGTTCTCATGAAAAAGTGGCAAACTGGTTTTTACAAACTCCAGCTACTCATAAATTTTAAAGTTGCCTAATCAACTGAAATGTATGTATGTATGCATGCGTATATTAACTAAAGCCTAGAACTAATGATGACCTTAGCAGCAAAAGAATAAAAATATGTTCAATAATTAGTCAGATAGATTGAAATGTGTTTTCTTGTTTGTTTTTGAGACAGAGTCTTGCTCTGTCACCCAGGCTGGAGTACAGTGGTACAGTCTTGGCTCACTGCAACCTCTTCCTCTGGGTTCAAGTGATTCTCCTGCCTCAGCCTCTCAGATAGCTGGGACTACAGGTGCGTGCCACCACGCCTGTCTGATTTTTTGTATTTTTGGTAGAGACAGCGTTTCACCATGTTAACCAGGATGGTCTCTATCTCCTTACCTTGTGATCCACCCACCTTGGACTCCCAAAGTGCTGGGATTACAGGTGTGAGCCACCATGCCTGGCCTGAACTTTGTTTTTATGTGTTTATTTTGCAGATAGTATTTCTTAGAATTTATATTTTGTAGAACAAAAGGTACTTATGTACATGTATAATAGTTTTATTTTATAACATACAATTGCAAGCTCAAACTGAAAACTTTGAGGCCAGTATATGGAGTGACCTCAATGGACTCGAGTGACAGCAAGCTGAATTTGGTCCCCATCATATTTTTCTGTCCCCTATTGTTACTTCCCTGACTATATTACGTTTTGTAGCAAAACGGATTTTGCAGATGCAATTAAGGTTACTAATCAGTTGACAGAAAATGATCATCTCAGTGGGCCTAACCTAATCACATGAGCCCTTAAAAACAGCAAGCTTGCTCTGGCTGGCAGAGAAAGATTCCAAGTTTGAGACTCCACAAGTTGTTACTGCTTTGAAGATGGAGACAACTGTGTTAGAGAGAATACAGGAAGCCCAGAGGAGCAGATGTCAGCTCCCAGCTGACAGTCAGCAAAGGAAAGCCTGCCTCAGACTTGGAGGTGCAAGGAATTTGATTTTTCCCAACATCCTGAATGAACTTCTAAGTTGATTTTCCCCCAGAATCTTCAGACAGGAGCCCAAATAGCTGCAACCTGATTTCAACCTTGGGGATCATGTGTGGAGAGCCCAGTAGATTCCATCCAGTCTTCTGAATCCACCTACAGAATTGTGAGATAATAAATGGGTGTTCTTTTAAGAACAAAGTTTGTGGTGGTATTGCAGTGGCCATGGAAAATTAGTACAGTAGTTAATAGTATTACTATTATTATTATTAGTTTTTCATCTCCACAGAGTTACACCAGAGAAGGTACGTTGCATCTGCAGCAGGCCCAGCTCAGTCAATACCTCTCTGAGTACATTCTAAAGCCACAGCATGCATGAGGTTCTGAGGGCCCAGGGCCACTTCTGAACACAGCAGCCCCCCAAAGACTCACAAGGCCAATCACTGCCCACTGAGGCAGGGGTGGGGGATCCATCGGAAAGTGCTGAAAGAAGCTCCAGTAACCCAGAAGTGTCCTCCAGGACCTAATTTGTGAGGTTACACCTCCACTTCTTGTCTTCTGGAAGCCATGAAGGCAGAGCTCAGGTTCCGGAGGTGAAGCCTTTAGTGATCTCCACTAGACAGTTTGAGTTGGATACCTATCAGGCCTCCTTCCCTCCCCTTTTAGGATGGATCCATCCCAAGACATGACGGGCAAGCCCTATCCCCAGATACACCTCCCACCAGTCATTTGGTCCCCTAAGTGGTTCTTGAGTACCACATAAATGCTAAGCACTAGATGCTGGTGATACTAGATGCTCAGTAGATAGCAGTGAGCAACATACATAAAATGCATGGCCTATAGGAATCCATGGAGGGGAGCTCCCAGAATTGTATCAAGCACATGGAGATGGTAGGGAGCACCTAAACCCTCTTGGACCAATTATTAACACCATGGGCAACATTCTGCACATTTGTAATAAAGTATGGCAGGAAGGAAGGCAAAAATATCACTTATCCACAAAGAAATGTCCAAGCACAAAAACATCCATACAGACATTGTGTTTGTGTTCAAGACAAGCTCACACACCCTTTGGCCAAGATGGCACCATTATGTTCTATGGAGTCCTTTTTAGTCACAGCAAATAGGAAAACTAGGTCAGTGTGTGTGAGTTTATGTATGTGTGTGGTTTTGTGTGTGTGTTTGGCAGGAGAGAGAATGCCATAATTCGTGACTCTGAAAATATTCCTGTTTTCCACGAGCTGGGTCATTCTTTCTCCTCCTCACTGGTTTTCTTCCTTCCTAGGCACTCAAACCCCAGTATCTTCCTATTTGCCTGCAGGCACTGTGCAGGTGTCCTGTGAACCATCTCATTATTGAAGAGTATGTGACTTCCTTGCCTTTTGTCATCAAGCCAGATGCCATGTTGAGTCCCTGTAGGGAGGGGCTTCCCTTTTCCAAGATGTTGAGTTCCAAGTTTGTTTTAAGATAGATGAACCCCAGACATATAGAAGATCCTTAAGGAGCACATAACTTGTTCCTTGGCCTTGCTACCTCCACTGATGACCCACCTTAGCAATGACCCCCAAAATCTGTCCCCTTGAAGCTCACCCATCTCTGTGGCCACTGGACAGTGGCTACTTTTTCTAGCTTTCAAAAAACACTATTTTCTGGAAAATAATCTTATTCTTGAGCACTTTCAGAGTTCAGCTGTTTTGTGGTGGATGAGCAATTGGGCAAGGCGGCCCAGCTATAGACTGATTTTCATGTCCCTGGGTGGGAATCCAGCTAGCTTCCAGTGGCTGGAGAATGAGTTAAGTGTACTTGAAGATACATGGACACTTTTTGGGGGGATTGTGTGGGTTTTATCTTTCCCAAGACGAGTAATAGTAAGTTCTTTCACTCTCAGCTTTGCTAAGACCTTACCCTTCCTCTTCCCTCTGGCCTCTTCCTCTGCCCACTTCCTAATCCACAAATAGAGCCAAGATTTCTCATTCCCTGATACTCCAGAATCTGTCACAAAGGGAGAGACAAGGGGAGTTGGTAGTCAACTGCATATTTTCATTAAGGCTATGTTAAGAATTAGGAAGCATCTCCCCAGCCTCCATCAGGAAAGGGATAGGATCTTGGGGGCAAGAGGTAGTTCTTCTTCACCAATGTATTTAGGTGGATTTAGTGTCTAATGAGGTCCTATCTTCTCACTGTAACCTCATATGGTGGAAGCAGCCAGCTAGCTCTCGGTGGTCTCTTTTATAAGTGAGTCCCTATAGGGAGAGGCTTCCCTTTTCCAAGATGTTGAGTTCCAAGTTTGTTTTAAGATAGATGAACCCCAGATGTACAGAAGATCTTTTATAAGGTCACCAATCTCACTTGTTCCTTATCCCCTAAGCTTAGGGCCTCAAGCCTCCCAAACTCCAGTTCCATGTTGAGACGTGTGAAGTTTCTTATCCCTTGCCCTGCCTGAGGGCTAAGTAGGATACTTGTGGCCCTGTGATGCCTATGCACCCCAATGAATAACACCATATGTCTGCATACAGTTCATTATGATGAAGGAGCATAGAATATAAGTCTAGACTGTGAGGGTTGTTCTTTAATAGATTTTATTCTCGTTATTTAAGCCTCTAAACACTTGTCCAGTTGGGTTTTGTGTTTATTAGAAAGGAGGTGTTCATTGAACAAATGATAGAACCTGGAAGAGAGAGAGGTGTGTGATGCCACTGTCAAAAGCCCTCCCAAACCCAAGAAGTCAAGTCATCAGTAAGAGCCGGACTTGACTTATTTTCTCTAAGCCCAGTCTTAAGATACTCCCAACTTCCTCCAAACATGGCAGAAACAGAAGAAACCACTTTCCTTTAAGGAGAAACAGCTATGTATGGTAAGAATGACTACCACTCTAAATGAGAAACAGAGACAAGACTCTTCAGAGGAACTATAATGTGAGCAGCAATACATTCTCTCTAATTGGGTGGAAATATTTCTTGAGAGAAATGTTGCTGGGAGGAGGGGATGGAGGAGAACGCTCTGGCTGACCTGAGGAAACAAACCTTATAAACGGAGCCTGAGGAGGCATGGGGTGGCCTGATGTCCCTTGGATCTTTGGTTCAGGCTGCCAGGGCCTGCCCAGAGATACAGGCTGCTCAGAGAAGATGGAAGTGGATTGCCTCAAATTGCTCATCATGAAACCACACCACATTCTTTGGTTTTCCAAGCTATCTGTGACCTACCTATTATTGAGATCATGCAGACTCTCATAATCTACTTGAAAGCTGCAGGATGCATATGTCAGCCCTTTCTTTCTTCAGGAAATAGGGAGTCTTTCAGTCACAGGAATATCTAACTCTGAGTTCTGCCTGAGCCCTGAGTTCCTCAATGAGTGGACATCTTTCCCTTGCATTAATTACACTTCTCAGCCCTACTGTTTTCTTCAGGCTCTGGCCAAATTACTGACTTGCTCTTTGAGTTTCAGCATCCTTTTGTCCACAGAGGCAGCCCTGATTTCTGGTGGGCTTGGGCTTTGTACAAAAAGGCTGGCATGCTCCTGGCCAGCCTTTTCTTTTCTTCTCTGTTCAATTGGATAAAAGCACTGAAACAAACACCTCATGTTTTTTTAAGATATGCTTTGGTGGAGTCCATAGCAAGAACTGTGCATCTTGTACCCAGAGTCTCTGCCAATCACCTCTCCTGTGCTGGATGACTCTTCTCCGTAGGGTGAATGGGCTCCAATCCTGCAACCCCTAATTTATCTCCTTCTGCTATGAGTATCCTAAGGTTCTCTTTCTCTTGATTTGTTGATAATACCTTGTCCAGGGTCACTTCTTCTTTCTGACCTGCTTGAGGTCTTCTTCCAGGAAGCTTCATGGGCACAGCTATAAAGTCAGCCCTTGAATCATATGTGGGTTGATGAGAAACAAAACTTAGACTGGGGAAGGGGTTGGGAGTGGGGTTTGTTAAACTTAAACAGTGTTTTGTATTTGAAGACTTCAAAAAGTGTATCTCAAGCCACGTAATTTGGGCTTCTAGAAACTTTTGAGGACATAGATAAAAAAGGAAAAATCTTGAGAATAGTTCTGATAATATTCCAGTCACAAGGCTGTCAAATGTCTGGTTCTGACTTCCTAGGATGAAGTTCCCTGGATTGGGTGGTGTAGGGTGCACAGCAGTCTATGAAGGACACATCCCCTGAGAACTGATCTTCCCATATTCTTGCCCAACTGTATGTTCTAGATGTTTTCAGTCTTTCTGGTTTAGATTTTCCCTTGGGCCTCCTGATAATCCATTCTTAGAGTACCTTACCAAGCCACATTTGTCCCTTCCCAGAGGATCTTTCATTGAATAGATTTCTAAACCCCTCATTAGGTTGCATTTAGGGCCCCTCGTGGACCAATTCAGGAGGGCTTTGTCCAAGACCTTGCTTAGCTGGAACTTGGGTGGGCCTCTCCCATAAAGCCTTGTTACTGTAGGAAAACAAAACAATGAATTAATGGAGCCCATGGGCAGGTCAACTTGGTGAGAATTTGAGATCTTGAGAGAGTGTGGGGTCAGGTGAAGTCCAAAGACAAAGGCAGGTACTGGTTGCAAAATAGGATACCAAGTGTATTCTGAGTATAGAAGGATCTGAGTGTGTTCTGTGAGTAGAAGGCAAACAGGGTAGCAAAATATGGTCCATGAACAATCTTGGTACCAGTATCACAGAGCGCTGTGGTTGCAGAAAAGCACCCAGTGGTGATAATGAAAAGAAGGAAAGTGAGGGGATACTTCAATCCAGTCTGAGGTCAGAAGTATAGAAGCAAGAATGAATGATGACTCAATTGAGCCCATGGGTAGAGAGAGGGAGGGGGAGGGAGGGAGGGAGGGAGGGAGAGAGAGAGAGAGAGAGAGAGAGAGAGAGAGAGAGAGAATATCTTCCCTCAGCTCCTGGCACTAAACAATATGTGTGTTATGGTTTGAATGTGTGAGTCTCCCAAAATTCATAGGTTGAAATCATAACCCCCAAGGTGATGGTATTATTAAGAGGTGGTGCCTTTGTGGGGTGATTAGGTCTTGAAGGTGGAACCCTCATAAGTGAGAGTAGTGCCCTTATACAAGAGACCACCGAGAGCTAGCTAGCTGCTTCCACCATATGAGGTTACAGTGAGAAGATACGCCCTCATTAGACATTGAATCCACCTTGATCTTGGGCTGTGCAGTCTCCAAAACTATGAGAAATAAATTTCTGTGGTTTATAAGCCATACAGCTTATGGTGTTTGTATAGTCCACTGTCAAATGGACTCAGACAGTACATTTTCATGGTTGCTCTATCTTGCTCCTTAGAGCATGGATTTTGATGTAACTGCTCTATACATCTACCCTCAGAAGGAAGCACATGCAGGTGCCTATAGGATACAAGATGCAAAAAGTGTGTCCTGGAGGAGAATGGGGATAGTCTTGATTGGCAGGCTTAGCGAGGTCCCATTTTGCCACGTTGACAGCTGTTGTGGGACCTCAAGTTCTTGCCTTCTTAGTTAAAAAGAATTTAAACAAGAGACACACAGCAAAGTAAATGCAGTATACAGTAGTTTATTGCAAAAGAAAAAGAATATTTTGAGAGTTAAGTGCAGAATAGACAGTACACCCTGAGGGAGAGAGGATTCAGGGTGGGCTACTCGTAAGAATAAGACAGTAAAGACTGGCACTAGGGCGACTCCCTTTGTGGGAGTTGGACATGATTATTCATAAGGGGTTGGGAAAAGTTGTTACCAGTAAGCATATTCTGGGTGGTGTTCTGAGTGTACAGACGCAGTAGCAGTACATATTTGTTCATAGACTGCACATCTCATTAGCATCTTAAATCTCCACCCAGGGGTGTGTTTTTTACTATTATAATGAGCAAAGAGTCAGTTTGAGGACAGGTGAAATCAAAATGCACATACTCTCTACAGGGGAAATTCCCTACTGGAGATAGTTTTGCTTGAATGAGCTGGACTACAATGGAATGCTGAGGCTTATGTGTTGACTGTACCATCATGGCTGCCATGTCCCGAGGACATTGCTACTTTCTTGACTAGCTATCCTGCCTCACCCGCATCTCTGAATTTGCCACACTCCCTTTATCACTTATCCCATGACTTCCTTTCACATTTCATTCCTATGGTTCTATTGTCAGGTCAACACCATGCTGCACAGGGGCCCTAGAATTCTATGAGGCAAGCAAGGAAGAGGGATACCTAGAATAACAGAAGAGATTAATCACCCTTTTCAAAGATAAAGTTGGTCTGGTACCACCTTAGAGACTTTCTGGTGAGCTCTCTGTGCTGGAATATTAGGAGCCCACGTAACATCAACTGAATGAAGGAGCAAAGGAAATCTGTTGGAAGCTGAGTCAAATGCTTTATTGGGAATAGACTACTTCAATAGCTACCCTGAGCACCAGGAATTACTTATTCTAAGTCAAAGGGTCAGTGTCAGTACTAGTAGGGGTTATGTGTGTACCATGCTTTGTCATTTGCAAGCCCTACCATGCTCATTGTTCCAGGGAATCATCACAACAACCCTGTGATGTTGGCAAACCAGCTGCTCTCTCAAATGAGGAGTCTGAAATTTAGGGAAGTTGCAACTTGACTAAAGTCAGGACCTCAAATTTTTGCCTGCCAAACAATGAACGCTTCTTTTATTACATCTCACAACATCATCAAGCAGTGAAGACCCATTGCCCTGCACCATCATTGTTTAATTCACACAAAGCGGCAGAACAAAGATTAGGACAAGTATTCCAGGTTCTGACTTCCTTCCTTTGAGCCTCTCCTTGAAGAGCTCTGTTTTCTGAGGACCGTGTCTAAAAACTGAGGCCCTCAGCCATTGTGGACCTGAAATTTCATGGAAAGGAAAAATTAAGTCTTGGGTTGAATAGCAAAACCTGACCTTTTCAAGCTCTAGCTCTAATGTCTTCTTGTCACTGAGTTGCTGCTGAAAGACAAAAATATGAGAGTTTGGGACCCATTTCTCACTCTCATTCTAATCAAGCAGCAGATATCAATTATTAATGAAATATATCACTATGATAATTTAATTGATATAGGTATTGTTTCAAGGATATTCATTTAAAAAATACTTTAGTTTATAAAGCAGTTTTAGGCACACAGAAAAATTGAGCAGAAAGCACAGAGAGTTCCAACATTCCCCCCTCCCCTCACCACACAGCCTTTGCACTGTCAACATCCCTCACCAGAGTGGTACATTTGTTGCAGTCGGAGAATCTGAATTGACACATCATTATCACCTACAGCCCATAGTTTACATTAGGGTTCACTCTTGGTGTAAATTCCCTGGGTTCTGACAAAGATAAAATAACATGTATCTACCATTATAGTATCATACAGAATAGGTTCGCTTCCCTAAAAATGCCCTGTGCTCTGCCTGTTCATCACTTCCTCCCCTTAACCCATGGCGACCACTGATCTTTTTGGTTGTTTTATTAGAGACTGGGTCTCACTCTGTTGCCTTGGCTTGAGTTCAGTGGCATAATAATAGCTCACTGCAGCCTCAAACTCCTGGGTTCAAGTGATCCTCCCACCTCAGCCTTCCGAGTAGCTGGGACCACAGGTGCACACTACCACATCTGCTAATTTTAAAAACCTTTTTGGAGAGATGGGAGTCTCACTATGCTGCCCAAGCTTGTATTGAACTCCTCGCCTCAAGCAATCCTCCCAACTCAGCTTCCCCAAGTGCTGGGATTACAAGTGTGAGCCACCACGCCTGACCAAAACCACTGATCTTTTACTGTCTCCATAGTTCTGTCTTTTCCAGAGTGCCATATAGTTAGAATCATACAGTATGCAGCCATTTTTTTTTCACTTGGTAATATGTATTTAAAGTTCTTTCATATACTATTTGTTTTATTTTATTTTTAATTGACAAATAAAACTTGTATGTATTTACGGGATACAAATGATATTTTCATACATGTATACATTGTGGAATGATCAAATCAGAGTAATTAGTATATCTGTCACCTCAAATATTTATCATTTATTTGTGATGAGAACATTTAAATCCTTCCTCTCTTTTTTTAAGAGATAGGATCTCAAACCCCTGGCCTCAAGCAATCTCTTGCCTCAGCCTCCTGAGTAGCTGGGCTTACAGGAACGAGCCATCATCCCCAGCTTTAAAATCCCATCTTTTAGCTAGTTTGAAATATATAATACATTATTACAAACTATAGTTACCTTGCTGTACAAAAGAACACCAGAACTTATGCCTCCTAACTGCAACTTTGTACCCACTGACCAACATCTCCCCTTTCTCCATGCAACCACCTCCCACCAGCCATTAGTAACCACCTTTCTAATTCTATGAGTTCAGCTTTTGTACATTCTACATGTAAGTGAAGTCATATATCTGTCTCTGTGCCTGGCTTATGTTACTTCAAATAATGTCTTTTAGGTTCATCCATGTTGCTGCAAATGACAGAATTTCCTGTTGTGTTTTTTAAAGACTTAATGGTTTTCCATTGTGTATATACACCACTTTTTTTTTGAGACATGGTCTTACTCTGTTGCTCAGGCTAAAGTGCAGTGGCATGACCATGGCTCACTGCAGCCTCAACCTCCCAGGCTCAAGCAATCCTCCTGCCTCAGCTCCCACAGTAGCTGGGACTACAGGCATCTGCCACCACACCCAGCTATTTAATTTTTTGTATTTTTTGTAGAGACTGGGTTTCACATGTTGCCCAGGCTGGCCTTGAACCCCTGGGCTCAAGCAATCTACCCACCTTGGCCTCCTAAAAGTGTTGAGATTACAGGCATGAGCCACCATACCCCACCTGACTCCTGAACGCTTGACCAAAACCTGCAAGGGTATAAAATATCTAGTCTTTCTGCTTTCAGCAGGCTCTCCTAAATCAATTCCTAAATATCATTCAGTCATCCAAACTGCTTAAAGAATATCATCACACTTTCAAGTTATCAGTCTGAAAAGAACTCTTACACTGATGAAGAAACAAAGTAAATATAATTAATATAAAAGAATCAATTAATTAAAAAATCATTCATTTCAACTTGCAAAAAGGATGACTACACATGTTGGTAGTAATCAAGTTTGCAGCCTATTTCTCCCAAAATGCATACTTCCTTAAAGTATATAAAGTTTATACAGTAGAATCTCATATACTCTAACCTAAAGTTGGAGGTTGCCCTCCTTGCCAGTGATGAGCACTTGGTAAACTTTGGAGAAAGAGTTGGAAGGGGAATGTCCCACTGCATGTCTTGGAATAGTTGCTTCTTTCTTATGAAGAGAGATGCTATAGAAACCATGAGAGCACTACATAAAGTAGCTGAAGCTGATTGGGTGACATGCAGGTAGACAGCTTGGGGTCAAGAGAGCAACCAATGCATCTACAATATTGAAGGGCAAGCTGGAGAGAACTTCAGATATAGATCAAAATATCCAGGTGGTAAATCAATACACATGAACTGCAGATCAGCCCTATTAATGCTGCATTTTCTTTTAGTGTATATCTTTCTTTCATTATCATCTTTGTTGGTAATGTAATATTTTTCCCAGATTCATTAAAGAAAACTATGTGTATATATATAATATATATGTACACATATAATATATATATGAATTATATACTCATTGGGGATTAAGTCAAACTAATTAATATTTATCATCCCACATGCTTCCAATCCTGTGGTGAGAATTCTGAAATCTGCTCTCATAGCCATCTTCAAGTGTACAATACATATGTATAAACTGTATTTACATTGCCATGTCCTAAATATCCAGAAATCTCTAAAGTTAACTTTCCGATAAATTGTACCCTTTGACCAACATATCTCCATGCCCATCTTGCCTCTGCCCTAGGCCATGAAGCGTAACTATCCACTCTCAACATCAATAGTTTTCACCTTTGTTGATCCCACATACAAATGAGATTACACGATATCAGCATTACAGGCCTGGATTACCCACTAGACATGAAGAACTTCAGGTTTATTCATGAAGTAAAAAATGACAGAATTTCCATTAAAAAATGTGAATAGTATACTTTTTAATGTCTCCACTGATGCCTAGGAAAATTTTGTACCTTACAAAAAGAAAAGAACCAACAATCAACATAACCTGGTAGATATTTGCTGTGTATACTGATTTCCTTAGGCAGTATGCCCAGACTGGGAATGCTTAGATCCCAGTTCCACTAATTATTAATTAAACGACTTCCCATTGCTGCTTACCACCACTGGGCTAATTGACCATCTCAGAAACATTGCACCAGGGTGCCCTTTTCACCACATGTTGGACAACAAATATCTTCCAGGAATCTAGGAGAACAAGCGGGACAAAAACCTATACACAGGCCACACTACAATACATGCTGACTTCAGAGTGGAGGGCGCCTGAGATGTATATAAAAGACTTAAGGCCATGAATCAATCCCATGAAACTGACCCTCCAGTAATTGAAATTTCTTTTCAGCTCTTTCCTTTAAGGTTAAGCTCTTTGTACACGAATTTTCTGCGGCTTGCCAAAAACAGACAGGGCCCCACAGGTCTGAATATCCTTTCACAACCTTCAAGAGGTTTCCAACAGATTCCTGCATAGACTTGGATTCTTTCTTTGACTCAAGAGCTGAAGTAGCAAAGTAGAAGTCTATGGAGATACACAGATGATCCTATCGGCAGCATGGTCTGTCAAGTATGAAAGACAATAAATATGATACACATTTACTGCGTGTGACGTCTTCATTAGGGAGTTCGTTAGAATCAGCCGAATTCACACACTTATCGCCGCACATGCGTCCCCTGTCCCTGTTGGGAGAATTTTCAGGTCTACTCCCATGGGTATATTCAAGAGAACCTTACATTCCGATCCACCGTACTCACGTTGCCCTGCCGTGGATATCCAGGAAGCACTCCACCTGTCTCTCGGACACTTTGTGCCCTTTGACCCACATCTCCCCGTTGGCATCGCTTCCCTGCTCCTACCCCGGCCCCGGGCCCAGCCAACCACCTTTCTACTCTCTACTTTCATGATCCTCACCGCTTTCCATCCCGCCTCCCAAGGAAATCACGCAACACGGGTCGGGTGGGCCCGGCTGATTTCACTGGGCATCATGACCTTTGGGTCCATGCAAGGCGTCCCAGATGACAGGCTTCCCTTTCCTTTTCCTGAAGCTTTTCTTCTGCGAACCCTATTCCTTTGTCCTTGTCTAGTCATCTGCTGATGGGTACTTAGGTCGATTCCACATCTTGGTTACAGGCAGCGCGCCTACAACCAACACGCCAGGACACGTATTTGCCCCACATCCCGATTTAGTGTCCTTAGGCGATAGGTCCAGAAGTGGGATGACTGGATCCCAGTTCCAGCGGTGATTTCTTGAGCAAGCCCCATATCGCTCTCGACCGCCGCTCCACCGACTCTTACTGTGTTGGCACCTCCCACAACCAGCTGGCCACGCAGCCCTGTCCTCAGGCCTCATTCCTCTCTGTAGCAGTTCCAAGGTGCAGACAGCGAGCTTGAGATGTCCATGAAAGCCTTCAGGGCGCGACCGGATCCCATGGCACTGGCCCTGCGGACAATCCTTTTCCTTTCGGCTGCTTCCTTTCTGGTGGAGGTCAGCGCGCACGTCCGTCACGTGGTCACGTCATTTCTAAGACTGGCCTGGGACAGCCTGCACCTCGCACGTCTGACTCTCCCCGTCTTCTCTTACCGAGCTTCTCCTCCCCAAACCCCGCCAGGTCCTGCCTAGAGTTGTGCCCCTCCCTTGATTCACATGCTCGCCGAGCGAGGCAGAGGGCTGTGGCCATCCACACACACACACACACACACACACACACACACACACACACACAAACACACACACGATCCCATCCGCAGCCCGGTGGGATGGTCCTGATCTCAGAGCAACACCCGTCCGGTACAGAAAAGGGAGGAGAAAATCAGATGGTGAAGCCTAGGAGGAACGAACTCAAACCTGGCTGGTCGTGGGCAAAATGTGGCCCTCTGGCCCACACTTCTCTGCCGCCTGTTTCTCCATAGAATACTAAGGTGGGAGGAAAGCACGCCCTGTCCTTTCCTAACATGGGCAGATGGATTCCGCCGTGGCAGAAACGAGTTTTTCCTGCGCAGACTGCAGGAGCAAAACAACCTGCAGGACTCGGTTTCCCTTCACTGGAAATTTGTCCGACTCTCGGCATAGTGTGCACACACCCAAACACACACGCACACGCACACGGACGCACACACGCAGGTGCACACCAGGAAGTGGAGAAATGGTGAAACGCGGAGGTAGAGAAGACTTCGCAATGGGCAACGAAGTAAGGCACTTGCTTTGAAATTACCGTGAAGCCCAGAGCCAATTTTGTCTCTGTTCTGCCACTCCGGAAAACTGCTCATCAGTTGCTGGAGAGGGAGTGGCAGGACCCAGGGAGAAAGCAGAAGCCCTCCAACCCACCTAACCTAATCAAGGTAGCCTGCCACTGTGGGCGTGTCCGCAGCAAACACTCCTGGGAAAACCCAGCAGGGGGTCTTGCCTCCCTATAAAAACCCGCTGGCTCTGCCCACCCTTTCATTTCCCCGTTTGCGCTGCTCAGGCTGCCAGAGGGTAGAGCCTCCTCACCGCCGGGAACGGAGAGCTGTCTCCTGGATTGGGAAACCTGTCCTTCGAAGAGAAGGGAGAAGACAGACCTCCCTGTGGAAACCAGGGAAGGATGGAGACCCGCAAGAACCGGGAGGGCTCTGAGAGAGGACGAGGACGAGGACGAGGTAAGGCTCCAGTGTCTGTGCGGATCGGTGTGGGGGAGGGGGTCGCAGGGGGCCAGGGAAGCAGGAGAGTGAGAGCTGGGGTGACAAAGGCAGCGGCCCCCGCCCCATGGGCCCTGATCTGGCAGGTGGTGGGGAAGCCTAATGTCAAAGAAAGGCAGACTTTTTGTGTGGTGGGTGGCTCGGCCAGCTGAGCCATCCTCAGGGTGCGCCCGCGGAGGAGGGTATGCTGGAGGGTGCCAGGCAGCTGGGGAACAGCCAGAGTCCGGAGACAGGAGGTCTTGGGCAGCTGGAGAAAGAGGAGGGGGTGGGGGGCACCCGGGAGCAGAGCCATTCCTGACTCGAAGTCACTCCGGGAGCTTGGCCTTTGCAACCCTCCCGCAGCCGGTCTGTGGACGGGTCATGGCCCACTCACTGTCGACCTCCTCTTCCCCCACAGGTTTCAGCGGGCACAGCCGGGAGGCCTCTGCGTCCAGGCACAAACGGCGGAGAAGCCCGGATGGCTCCCCTCGCAGTCCCGGCAGAGAAACCGGAAACCGAGGGCGGAAGGTCAAGCCACGAGCGGCCCCAGCCGGAGAGAGAGGCCACGACAAGCCCGAGCGCAGCGGAGCACGACGCCCCCATGAGCGCACAGGAGGCAGGTTTAGGGGCCGGGAGCTTGGAGGGGTGGGGAGGAGGGCGCAGGGTTCCGGGAAGGGGAGCGGGCAGTGGGCCCCGAGGGGACTGGGGAAGCCCTCAGTGCGCCAGGAACCCAGGCCCCCGGTGGCCCCAGATGAGATGGGCTTCAAGTTTCAAAGGGCGGAGAGGAAGGCACCTCGGGCGGGGCACAGGAGTCCCCAGGATGCAGGAAGGGGCCAAGAGGATGGGGCGTGGAGGCGAGCTGCGGAGGGGTGGGGGATGGAAGGCAGGGGGAGGCGAGGTCGGGAGGGGCTTTGGGACCTTGGAAATGGGTCCCCTAGCGCCCCGCGCAGTCCCTCTGACACCTGCCGCTCTGTCTCCCGCGCAGGTTCTGTTCCCAGCCCGAGGCGCCTGGAGGAGCCAAAGCACCGGCCTAGATCGCCTGGGAGGACCAGCGGCCCGGAACGCCGCGTTGACGACCGGGAGGAGCTACCCACCTCCCCAAAGCGCCGCCGACGCCTCTCCACAGAAGCCTGGGTCTCCCTCCCGTGCCCGCTGTCGCGAGTCGTCAACCACCTGGGCGGGCTGGAGGTGGCCCTGGGCGAGCTTCGGGCCCCGGGGGGCGCCTTCCTCCCGGGGCCCGCCGGCGGCACTCAGCCCGGCGCCTCGCAGCGCGCCTGGCTCGCCTGGCAGCTGGCGCACGCCGGGGCCGCCCTGCACTGGGCGCTGGCCACGCTCGACAACCTGCTGGCTGCGGGGCCCTGGCCCGCGGGCCCGCCGCCCTTTGCGCCCGCTCCTGGGCGGCCTCAGGTGCGCACGGGAGCCAGCACCGTCGCCTTGGAAAAGCTTGAACCCTCTGCCCCAGAGGCGATCCCGACTCTGCATTGCAAACTCTACGGCGCCCTGCAGGGCGGCGGCCTCCTGCGCTGGGACGCCAGGTGCTCCCAGGCAGCAGCAGAGCAGAAAGAAGCATGGCCCGGCCCCAGTTCGGCGCCGGGCAGTCTCCCTCCCGCCAGCTCGCGGAGATAGATGGCTGCCTCGCTGCGGAAGCCTAGTTCTTGTTCCGGGTCTCCAAAGGAAGACACGCTTTTTCCTTCTGGGGGCTCCCAACATCTGGGACTTTGACGACTCGGGACCTCTCTCCCATTGAATTTTTGCGTGTCTTCTGGGAAAGGAAGAGGTGTGGGCTCTGGGATTTGACGTGCGATTGAGCTTCTCGGAGCCGAGAGCGTTGAGAAGCCTACCCGGAATGACACCCGGATAGAGACGGAGCCATGTCGATTGGCGGAAGTGGGGGTGGGGGCTTGGGGAGGTACCTCGCCATAGGTGATTTGCAGGGGGAAGAGAAGTGCCCCCGCCAGAGGTCATTTGCAGTGGAAAGCAAAATGCCTGGTCCGTCAGCTTCTTCGTGTGACCCAGGAAATGTCCTTAATGTTTCAAACCTCTGCCCCCAGGGTCAAGAAAATATTCCTGAGAGGGTTTGGTGAGCCTGTGGAATCTCTCCATCATTCCGTGTTTGCACCCTCGGCTTTGGCATGGATGAACCGCGTCCACTTGTTTGGAAAACAGTTTACAAGTGTTTAATGACCCATGTGGCTACCTCCTCCAGGGGTGTGTGTGTGTGCGCGCGTGAGAGTGTGTGTGTGCGTATGGCAGCGTCCTATGCCTTGTGAGTGAAACCTGGGAGCTTCTCTCCCTAACCAGTGATGAACACCTGGGAAACTCTGAAGAAGGAGGTGAAAAGGGAATGTCCCACTGGGTTTCTTGGAACGGTGGCTTCTGTCTTGGGCAAAGAGGTGGGATGGAGAGAATCCACCTGAGCTCTTTACAAAGCACCTGTACCGATGGGTGATAGGTAGCGTGTGCTCAGGACAGCAGGGAAAGTGAGGGGAGACAAGCACGTGCCTGCAATAGTGGAGGGCCATTGGGAACAAGCCTCAGATGGAGAGCCACATATCCTGGTGTTCCGTCAATCTTTGTGAAACTGAGAGTGTTCCTACGGACGTTAGACTCTCATAGAAGTGATCTCTCTTGGAAGTTTTGTTTGGCCATTTAATATTTCCTTCCCCCTCCGGTGCCTTCAAGTGTGAATGACAATAAATATGATACACATTGACCGCGTGTGACGTCTTCATTAGGGAGTTCATTAGAATCAGCCGAATTCACACACTTATCACCGCACATGTGTCGCCTGTCCCTTTTGGGAGAATTTTCAGGTCTACTCCCACAGGTATATTCAAGAGAACCTTACATTCCGATCCACCGTACTCACGTTGCCCTGCCATGGATATCCAGGAAGCACTCCACTTGTCTCTGGGACACTTTGTGCCCTTTGACCCACATCTCCCGTTGGCATCGCTTCCCTGCCCCTACTCCGGCCCCGGGCCCAGCCAACCACCTTTCTACTCTCTACTTTCATGATCCTCACCGCTTTCCATCCCGCCTCCCAAGGAGATCACGCAACACGGGTCGGGTGGGCCCGGCTGATTTCACTGGGCATCATGACCTTTGGGTCCATGCAAGACGTCCCAGATGACAAGCTTTCCTTTCCTTTCCTTTCCCTGAAGCTTTTCTTCTGCGAACACTATTCGTTTGTCCTTGTCTAGTCATCTGCTGACGGGTACTTAGGTCGATTCCACATCTTGGTTACAGGCAGCGCGCCTACAACCAACACGCCAGGACACGTATTTGCCCCACATCCCGATTTAGTGTCCTTAGGCGATAGGTCCAGAAGTGGGATGACTGGATCCCAGTTCCAGCGGTGATTTCTTGAGCAAGCCCCATATCGCTCTCGACCGCCGCTCCACCGACTCTAACTGTGTTGGCACCTCCCACAACCAGCTGGCCACGCAGCCCTGTCCTCAGGCCTCACTCCTCTCTGTGGCAGTTCCAAGGTGGAGAGAGTGAGCTTGAGATGTCCATGAAAGCCTTCAGGGCGCGACCGGATCCCATGGCACTGGCCCTGCGGACAATCCTTTTCCTTTCGGCTGCTTCCTTTCTGGTGGAGGTCAGCGCGCACGTCCGTCACGTGGTCACGTCATTTCTAAGACTGGCCTGGGACAGCCTGCACCTCGCACGTCTGACTCTCCCCGTCTTCTCTTACCGAGCTTCTCCTCCCCAAACCCCGCCAGGTCCTGCCTAGAGTTGTGCCCCTCCCTTGATTCACATGCTCGCCGAGCGAGGCAGAGGGCTGTGGCCATCCACACACACACACACACACACACACACACACACACACACACAAACACACACACACGATCCCATCCGCAGCCCGGTGGGATGGTCCTGATCTCAGAGCAACACCCGTCCGGTACAGAAAAGGGAGGAGAAAATCAGATGGTGAAGCCTAGGAGGAACGAACTCAAACCTGGCTGGTCGTGGGCAAAATGTGGCCCTCTGGCCCACACTTCTCTGCCGCCTGTTTCTCCATAGAATACTAAGGTGGGAGGAAAGCACGCCCTGTCCTTTCCTAACATGGGCAGATGGATTCCGCCGTGGCAGAAACGAGTTTTTCCTGCGCAGACTGCAGGAGCAAGACAACCTGCAAGACTCGGTCTCCCTTCACTGGAAATTTGTCCGACTCTCGGCATAGTGTGCACACACCCAAACACACACGCACACGCACACGGACGCACACACGCAGGTGCACACCAGGAAGTGGAGAAATGGTGAAACGCAGAGGTAGAGAAGACTTCGCAATGGGCAACGAAGTAGGGCACTTGCTTTGAAATTACCGTGAAGCCCAGAGCTAATTTTGTCTCTGTTCTGCCACTCCGGAAAACTGCTCATCAGTTGCTGGAGAGGGAGTGGCAGGTGTTGGGGTCCGTGCGGGGGGTGGTGGAGAATGAAAGAACACACAAAAGACAAAGACACACAGAGAACATGGCGGCCACGCTCAGAGCCTCCGCCTCACTTTATTTATACTCCATAAACCCCACGTCAGCACAAAGAATGCAATGCAAAACAAACTTTCTTTTCCCAGATGTAACCTTCTACTCAGTTCTTTGTTTCTATGCTCTTCCTTATCTGCTTGCCTTCTTGGGGCCTACGGGAGTTCATTAAAAGTTCAATTGGAGATACTGTCCTTGAGCCCTATCTATTCTCAGCATACTGTTTTCAAAGGCCCCTGCAGGCAGGGACCCAGGGAGAAAGCAGAAGCCCTCCAACCCGCCTAACCTAATCAAGGTAGCCTGCCACTGTGGGCGTGTCCGCAGCAAACACTCCTGGGAAAACCCAGCAGGGGGTCTTGCCTCCCTATAAAAACCCGCTGGCTCTGCCCACCCTTTCATTTCCCCGTTTGCGCTGCTCAGGAGCCTCCTCACCGCAGGGAACAGAGAGCTGTCTCCTGGATTGGGAAACCTGTCCTTCGAAGAGAAGGGAGAAGACAGACCTCCCTGTGGAAACCAGGGAAGGATGGAGACCCGCAAGAACCGGGAGGGCTCTGAGAGAGGACGAGGACGAGGTGAGGCTCGAGGGTGTTGTCTGTGAGGATTGGTGTGGGGGAGTGGGTCGCAGGGGGCCAGGGAAGCAGGAGAGTGAGAGCTGGGGTGACAAAGGCAGCGGCCCCCGCCCCATGGGCCCTGATCTGGCAGGTGGTGGGGAAGCCTAATGTCAAAGAAAGGCAGACTTTTTGTGTGGTGGGTGGCTCGGCCAGCTGAGCCATCCTCAGGGTGCGCCCGCGGAGGAGGGTATGCTGGAGGGTGCCAGGCAGCTGGGGAACAGCCAGAGTCCGGAGACAGGAGGTCTTGGGCAGCTGGAGAAAGAGGAGGGGGTGGGGGGCACCCGGGAGCAGAGCCATTCCTGACTCGAAGTCACTCCGGGAGCTTGGCCTTTGCAACCCTCCCGCAGCCGGTCTGTGGACGGGTCATGGCCCACTCACTGTCGACCTCCTCTTCCCCCACAGGTTTCAGCGGGCACAGCCGGGAGGCCTCTGCGTCCAGGCACAAACGGCGGAGAAGCCCGGATGGCTCCCCTCGCAGTCCCGGCAGAGAAACCGGAAACCGAGGGCGGAAGGTCAAGCCACGAGCGGCCCCAGCCGGAGAGAGAGGCCACGACAAGCCCGAGCGCAGCGGAGCACGACGCCCCCATGAGCGCACAGGAGGCAGGTTTAGGGGCCGGGAGCTTGGAGGGGTGGGGAGGAGGGCGCAGGGTTCCGGGAAGGGGAGCGGGCAGTGGGCCCCGAGGGGGCTGGGGAAGCCCTCAGTGCGCCAGGGACCCAGGCCCCCGGTGGCCCCAGATGAGATGGGCTTCAAGTTTCAAAGGGCGGAGAGGAAGGCACCTCGGGCGGGGCACAGGAGTCCCCAGGATGCAGGAAGGGGCCAAGAGGATGGGGCGTGGAGGCGAGCTGCGGAGGGGTGGGGGATGGAGGGCAGGGGGAGGCGAGGTCGGGAGGGGCTTTGGGACCTTGGAAATGGGTCCCCTAGCGCCCCGCGCAGTCCCTCTGACACCTGCCGCTCTGTCTCCCGCGCAGGTTCTGTTCCCAGCCCGAGGCGCCTGGAGGAGCCAAAGCACCGGCCTAGATCGCCTGGGAGGACCAGCGGCCCGGAACGCCGCGTTGACGACCTGGAGGAGCTACCCACCTCCCCAAAGCGCCGCCGACGCCTCTCCCCAGAAGCCTGGGTCTCCCTCCCGTGCCCGCTGTCGCGAGTCGTCAACCACCTGGGCGGGCTGGAGGTGGCCCTGGGCGAGCTTCGGGCCCCGGGGGGCGCCTTCCTCCCGGGGCCCGCCGGCGGCACGCAGCCGGGCGCCTCGCAGCGCGCCTGGCTCGCCTGGCAGCTGGCGCACGCCGGGGCCGCCCTGCACTGGGCGCTGGCCACGCTCGACAACCTGCTGGCTGCGGGGCCCTGGCCCGCGGGCCCGCCGCCCTTTGCGCCCGCTCCTGGGCGGCCTCAGGTGCGCACGGGAGCCAGCACCGTCGCCTTGGAAAAGCTTGAACCCTCTGCCCCAGAGGCGATCCCGACTCTGCATTGCAAACTCTACGGCGCCCTGCAGGGCGGCGGCCTCCTGCTCTGGGACGCCAGGTGCTCCCAGGCAGCAGCAGAGCAGAAAGAAGCATGGCCCCGCCCCAGTTCGGCGCCGGGCAGTCTCCCTCCCGCCAGCTCGCGGAGATAGATGGCTGCCTCGCTGCGGAAGCCTAGTTCTTGTTCCGGGCCTCCAAAGGAAGACACGCTTTTTCCTTCTGGGGGCTCCCAACATCTGGGACTTTGACGACTCGGGACCTCTCTCCCATTGAATTTTTGCGTGTCTTCTGGGAAAGGAAGAGGTGTGGGCTCTGGGATTTGACGTGCGATTGAGCTTCTCGGAGCCGAGAGCGTTGAGAAGCCTACCCGGAATGACACCCGGATAGAGACGGAGCCATGTCGATTGGCGGAAGTGGGGGTGGGGGCTTGGGGAGGTACCTCGCCATAGGTGATTTGCAGGGGGAAGAGAAGTGCCCCCGCCAGAGGTCATTTGCAGTGGAAAGCAAAATGCCTGGTCCGTCAGCTTCTTCGTGTGACCCAGGAAATGTCCTTAATGTTTCAAACCTCTGCCCCCAGGGTCAGGAAAATATTCCTGAGAGGATTTGGTGAGCCTGTGGAATCTCTCCACCATTCCGTGTTTGCACCCTCGGCTTTGGCATGGATGAACCGCGTCCACTTGTTTGGAAAACAGTTTACAAGTGTTTAATGACCCATGTAGCTACCTCCTCGAGGGGTGTGTGTGTGTGTGTGTGTGCGCGCGCGCGCACGCTCGTGAGAGTGTGTGTGTGTGTATGCCAGCGTTCTGTGCTTTGTGAGTGAAACCTGGGAGCTTCTCTCCCTAACCAGTGATGAACACCTGGGCAACTCTGAAGAAGGAGGTGGAAGGGGAATGTCGCACTAGGTTTCTTGGAACGGTGGCTTCTGTCTTTGGAAAAGTGGTGGGATGGAGAGAATCCACCTGAGCTCTTTACAAAGCACCTGTACCGATGGGTGATAGGTAGCATGGGCTCAGGAAATCAGGGATAGTGAGGGGAGACACGCACGTGCCTGGAATGGTGGAGGGCCATTGAGAGCAAGCCTTAGATGGAGATCCACATATCTTGGTGTTCGGTCAATCCTTGTGATCCTGAGAGTGTTCCTATAGATGTTAGACTCTTGTAGACGTGATGTCCCTTTGTAGTTTTGTTTCACGTTTTAGTATTTCCTTCCCCTCCCTTTGCCTTCCGGTATGAATGACAATAAATATGATACATATTTACCGTGTGAGAGGTCTTCATTAGGGAATTCAGTAGAATCAGCCGAATTGACACATATATCTCCGTACATGTGTCCCCTGTCCCTGTTGGGAGAATTTTCAGTTCTACTCCCCAAGGTATATTGAAGAGTACCACATTCATACAGATCAACTGTACTCACTCATCCCTGCCACATATGTATATATGCTGGTTTTAATAAAATCATGGAGAATCTGACCTGCCTCTCCTTCTGATTTGTGTGGAAGAAAGGAAGAGAGTGTTATTTAAAAATATGTACCTTATTCAGACGGTAATATCAGGTACAATTAAAGTCAGGGCCATATCTAAGGGGGAAACAAAGCAATTGCCTACACCTACATAGGTGACGTTCAGAGAATACTCTGTCAGATACATGGTGTAGTGGGCTGTGTCCTAAGTAGATGAAAAGAAATTTCAACCCATCAATTATTTTTCAGTCTTCACTGAGTCCTTAGTTTACTATTGCTGGATAACAAATCATCACCAGCTTTAGAGGATTAAAGAATCACACACCTATTATCTCACAGTTTGTGTAAAATGGAAGTCTGCGTATGTCATAGCTAGGGTGATGGTTAACTTTATGTGTCAACTTGACTGGGCTAAAGGATGCCCAGAATACTGGTGAAACATTATTTCTGGGTTTGTTAGTGTGTTTCTGGAAGAAGATTAGCATTTGAATTAGCAAACTAAGTAAAGAAGCCCCCACCAATGTGGGTGGCCATCATCTAATCCACTGAGGGCCTGATAGGACAAAAAGGCGGAGAAAGGGTGGATCCTCTTTGCTTTTTTTTTTTTTAGTCTTTAACTTTTGTGGGTACATAGTAGGTGTGTATATTTATGGAGTACATGAAATAGTTTGATACAGGCATGCACAGTGTAATAATCACATCATGGAAAATGGAGTATCTATCCCCTCAATCATTTATCTTTTGTTACAATCCAATTATCCTTCGTTATTTCGAAATGTACAACTAAACTACTATTGAATATATACACCTGTAGTGCTATCAAATACTAGGTCTTATTCATTCTTTTCTGTTTTTTTTTTGTTTTTTTTTTTTTTTTGAGACGGAGTCTCGCTCTGCCGCCCAGGCTGGAGTGCAATGGCCGGATCTCAGCTCACTGCAAGCTCCGCCTCCCGGGTTCACGCCATTCTCCTGCCTCAGCCTCCCGAGTAGTTGGGACTACAGGCGCCCGCCACCTCGCCCGGCTAATTTTTTGTATTTTTAGTAGAGACGGGGTTTCACCGTGTTAGCCAGGATGGTCTCGATCTCCTGACCTCGTGATCCGCCCGTCTCGGCCTCCCAAAGTGCTGGGATTACAGGCTTGAGCCACCGCGCCCGGCCCATTCTTTTCTGTTTTTAAAAAACCCTGTTAACTATCTATGCAGGGGCCTTCGAAAACAGTATGCTGAGAATAGATAGGGCTCAAGGACAGTATCTCCAATTGAACTTTTAATGAACTCCCATAGGCGCCAAGAAGGCGGGCAGATAAGGAAGAGCATAGAAACAAAGAACTGAGTAAAAGGTTACATCTGGGAAAAGAAAGTTTGTTTTGCATTGCATTCTTTCTGCTGACGTGGGGTTTATGGAGTATAAATAAAGTGAGGCGGAGGCTCTGAGCGTGGCCGCCATGTTCTCTGTGTGTCTTTGTCTTTTGTGTGTTCTTTCATTCTCCACCACCCCCGGCACGGACCCCAACAAGTGGCGCAGCGAGCAGGGTCAGCACGGGTGAGTAGGGGAGAACAAGAAGGGGAACCCCCTAGGAGCGGGTAAGGCTCGGATATTGTTAAGGGGAACCTTCTTAAGCTTTCATTATGGGAATTCCATCTCTCTGGCCTCAAAATATTTATGGCTGTTTCAAGGACTGTTGCTGTCTATGGGAGTAGAAGTGAAAGAAAAAGACTTTGAAGCGATTGTTTGCCCATGTTGAACAACATTGTTACTGGTTTCAGTATCAGACTAAAGTGCAGCTGAATCGGAAAAAATGGTTACAGGTAGTAAAAGCTCTGCTTAGAGCTCTCCAGTTAGGGGATATTATGCCTCTAAAATTGTGGACCTTGTGTAACTCTATCACTCAGACATTAGAGTTACTTGAGACTGATCCGGAGTGTGGTAATGTAGCCACAGGAGGAAAGGTATCTGAGGATTTGGAAAAATAAAATAAAATAAAATAAATCTGAAATGGAGCCCATTTGTGCCAGGGTAGCAAAAGGGGGAGAAGAGAAAAAGCCAGCTCTTCCTTCTTCTAAGGGAAATTCTGACATGCAGTGTATTATGGAAATGCTTCAACAAATACTACAGATACATTCTTCTAATTCACCTTTGTGAGCTTTCCCTGTTTCTTTTCCTTCTGCCCTGTTAAAAGAGGATTTTCCAGTGCCTCCAACCCCCCAGCTTCCTTATCTTTACCTTTGTTTGGCAAAGTTTTCTCAGTGCCTTGCCCGCCATTGGGGGAGGAAAAAAAGAAAAAGATAAAAAAAAAAAAATTTAAGGAGCTGGATCTGTTTCCAATTATTTGTGCTTCTTTTGCTTCTAATGCTCAGTTTTCAAATGGTGGCAATAATGTCCAATTTAATGCCTTACTAAATTTTTAAAAGAAATGAAAGCTGCCATTTCTAACTATGAACCCCTATCCTTGGTCTTCTTGATATTTTTTCATCAAAAAATTTAATAATTCCTATAGACTAAAAGACTTTGGGGAAGGCTTTTCTTAATCGTTCTCAGTGGTTACAATTGCACAGCTGGTAAATAAACAAGGCACATGTATAGGCTAAAAAAAATGTTATGTGTAATCCCCCAGAAGCCACTGAGGAACAACTCACAGGCACGGGCCAATATACTACTCTTAATACTCAGGCTGGTCTAGATGATGTTGCCCTTACTCAAATCAAGACTTTGTTTTTAAGGGCCTAAAATAAGGTAGAGATAACAGGAAAATCTTCCCTTTCCTCTGTGAAGATTTTACAGGGCACAAATAAACAATATTCAAATTTCGTAGCCGTCTTCAAGATACTGTCTTAAAAATTGTGGGTGCTAACCTTGCTTCAAAAATTTTGTTACAAATGTTGTCTTTTAAAAATACTTACGCTAACTGTCAAAAATTGTTAAAATCGTTAAAGGCCAATGGGGCCAATTTAGATAAATATATTAAAACTTGTGTTAGTGTTGGAGGGGCCCCAAGAATTTATGTCACCAGGTCTAAAAGTGTAGTTGGTTTATCAGTCTTTACAAATAAAAAATATTAAAAAAAAAAGAATGCACAAACTAACTAGGTTTCTTGTAATAAATCACTAAACTAGTCAAAGGACCAAAAAATACAAAATCAGCGTGACTCTAAAGAATGTGAGATTATGGTTCTACACTTGTTACATTAAAAAGCTAAAATAAATAAACATAATATTAACAATAATAACAGTAACAATAGCCATAGTATACTGAGTACTTACTATGTGTCCACTACTGTAAAAAAATCTTCACTTGCATTTAGTTCTTCCAACATCCCTTTAAGACTAACAAATTTTATAATTATTACCATTTTATAGACAAAAAAACAGAGTTAAGACAGTTTTATAAATGTATCCAAGGTCATATAACTATTATATTTTAAAAATATGACTTTCTGTCCCCAAAGCTTACATGCTTAACCCTTTCCTCTAGACTACTCTATAAAGTACAAAAATGGTAGTCACCCTCCTTGAAATAATTTTAAAAAAAAATCAATAACTAAGTAAAAGTTGTATCTCAACACCAGATCCAATCCCAATTTCAAGTATCCATTTAGCCTTAAATAACATCACTGTGTTTTAAAAACCAAAATCCGTTGAGTATTTTGTGGTCCACCATCTTTTACAAAACAAATACTCTATTAAATAGTAAACTACAAACTAAATTTCTGTACCTGTAATCACCTTATTTGTTTACAAATATTTGTTATTAACTAAATCTACATACAATACCCAGTAAACAATGACCTACAACATCAAGAAATAAATTCAAGTCCTCCTTAAGGATCCCACACCTTACCCCAGTTTCTCAGCCTTATACGGCAACTAAACAAAGCGCCGCTACTAACTTAGCTATTACTCAGCCTTATACTTTATCTCCTAATAGAGAAGTATATAAATTAACTATTAAAGTGTGTGACCCTTTGCCAAAAGAACATAATGTTACTAATAAAATTCTTATTATGGTTCAAGTCTCACAATTTATATGCCTAGAGGCAGGGGAACATATTCTCAATAGGGAGGGTTTGGTAACACAGAAAAAACTGTTTTTTGGAAAACTTTAGTTTCTAATCAAAAGCCCTTATGTTCATTACACCTTAATAAAATAGTTTTTAAAGGGTTAATTAATACAGGGGTAAATATGTCTATTATTTGTTTAAATTAGTGGCCTATACAATAAAAAAAAAAGACAAGTTTCAGTTATACTCACTGGCTTGGGTACTACTTCTGTGGTTTATTAAAACATAGAACCTTTAACCTGTGTCAGTCCTAAAGGTCAACAAGGTCAAATGTTTTTTTTTATTTTTATATTGTTCCTATCAATATTAATTTTTGGGAACTAAATCTTTCACAACAATTTACTACTTTTTTAAACATTTCTCATATTTCCTCAACTGCCAAAAATATAATATTCAAAATGGGCTACAATCCTTTAAACTCATAGCCACCACTCCTATTTAAGTAAAACAGTAACCATTATTTAAAAAAATACTTAGAACTCTAAAAAAGTAAGTCAAAAAACAAATGGCCAAAAAAAATATAAAGCCACGTATTTCTACATAAAATTCCCGTCTTTGTCTTGTCTTAAAACTATAAATATTTACATTAAACCTAAAAAAAGTTTACAGCCTGGTCTTCCTAATCCTGCCCTTATCCCACAGAGTTAAAAATTAATGGTCATAAATCTCAAAAATTGTTTTTTCTCTATTCAGTTACAACCTCAAAATTATAAAAAGTTTGCCTTTATTATTCCTAAATATAATAATAAACAACCCATTCAAAAATATCAACAAAAACTTCTTCCTCAGAGTATACTTAATAGCCCTACTATATGTCAAAAATTCGTACATAAGACTTTAAATCCTATAAAAAATCAGTTTCCAACTGTGTTAATTTATCATTGTATGAATCTTCTCTGTCCCTGTTTTTAATAATTCTCAGCCACTTTCTCAATATCAATAAAAAGTTTTACCTCAAAGTATGTTAAACAGCCCTACCTTGTATCAAAAACTTGTCCTTTTACATCATTACAAACTCAACTTTCTTTCTATTCACTTAATATTGCCCCAAAAAAAATTCAACTAAATTTTCCTATTCAATATTTAGGTTATACCTTAAAAACACAAAATATTTAACCCCCCAAAATTCAACGTCAACGTAATCATTTCAAAATATTAAATAACTTTCAAACAATACGTCCTGTTTTAAAAATATAACATCTTTTTTCTATTCTAAAAAAAAACAGTCACTTAGACAACTCACGCCATTTAACTCCTTTGACTTTACAAAAACTCCAACTTGTAAAAAAACAACTTTAAAAGGCCCCTTCCTAATGTTCCCCTTTCCTTTTGTTTATTTCATACTTTACATTCTCCTACAAAAATAATTCATCAAACCAATCGGCCATTAAAATAGATCTTTTTGTCCAATAAAACATCTAAACACTTGGCTACTTATATCAATCATTTAACTAAACTAATCATCAAAAAACGACATCACTGTCGACAACTTTGGGAAAAAAATCCTTCCTTAATTATCTCTCAATTCACTCATGGTCAGATCACTTATCTTCTTACAACTTCTAATTCTTGACAAAAAACTTCATCAATCTTGAGTTACAGTTTATCCTTATCCCTCGGTACAACATAAAAAATTGTTTACTATTCTCATGGTCTTACTTAATTTCCCTACTACTAGTTATAACATTGTTAATAATTCTCAATACGCAATTTATGTTACTTCTTATATTTCTCAGGCCACTTTACCTCTTTGTACTACTTCTTCTCTTCAAAAATTCTTTTCTTTGTTGTCCTTTACTTTAAGCCAACGTCAAGCTCCTTTATTCATCACTCATCTTCGTTCTCATTCTCAACTTTCTAAACCATTAGTTCATGGTAATACTCAAATTAATTTACTTTTAATCGGCCACCTACATACTACAAAACAAAAATATACTCTACATCACACTAATAGTTCTGGCCTTCAACGACGGTTTCATTTAACTCATAAACAAGCTCGTTCTCTTATTCGAGCTTGTCCTTCCTATACTCCTTTAAGCATTCCATCCTTCCATCCTAGGGTTAATCCACAAAATGTCCCTTCTTTTAAACAATTAAAATGTTCATCATACCATTAATACCTTTTCTCATTTCTGTTATTACTCATCTCTTAGTTTGTTTCGCCATCATAGACATTCCTCTTATACTTAAAACTAATAATGCCCCTACTTATATCTCTCATAAATTACAAGTTTTCTTATAACAATACAATATTCAACATATCACCAGTATCCTGGACAACAGTCAAGGTCAAGCCATCATTAAACACACTAATTTAACCTTAAAAACTCAACTACTAAAAAAGGGGGAAATGAGCCCCCCAAAAAACCAGATTTTTTTGAAGGTTAACCTTTCTACCTTAATTTTTTTGATTTTGAAGGTTCTTTTTACCTTAATTATTTTTTGAATCAATGGAGACAATTGCAAGACTCCGCTGTCGTAACCCATCTTTCCTCACCTCCCTCGGTGATAGTCCCCACTAACAATTTTAAAATTTGGTATCCTAATGAAAAAGGTAAGTATGTTCAAGGACAAGTTCTAAAACAGGGACGGGGCTATGCTCTTGTCCTTACAGGGAGCGGACCTGAGTGGTTTCCTACAAAATAATTAAAACCCTGTTAAAAAAAAAAACTGAATTCAACATACATTTCTTCCTTTGTTGGATGTGCCTCGGCGGGGGACTTATTTCCTTTAGTGAGGCTTTGTATAAATATTGCACTTATATTCCCTTTCCACCCTTGTATCAGGGAGTCGCCTGGGGAGAGGCGGAAATTAAGGTTTTCACCAATGACACTACTTGGATGCCGTCCCCCTATATAGACAAGAACAATATAAAACGGAAAACGGAAATTATAAACAACACATACCAATTTAAAGTGGAAAAACTTCCAATATACATGGGAAATAGTTCTCATTGTCTCCAAAAATCACATAAAGCCTGGGTTGTTCGCTATAATCATAGTCATGTGACTACTAATACTGTTATTATAATCATACTGTATATAGTAATAAAACTATTCCTAGTTCTTTACCTTTTTGTCCTATTCCAGAGGTTTCTCCTAATATTGAGGTACTGGAGTGGCAACCATGTCGGGGAAATAAACCCCGGATTTTATTAAAATACAATGGGATACAAATAACTAATTAAAGTGTACATGATGATTTTCAAACAAAATTTAGTCATATACCTTTAAAATGACACCGGGTAAATAAAAGTATTACTACTAACAATAATAAAACCTTGGTATGGCGTCAAAGAGGCCTAAGTACAGAGTCATCTTTGGAAGTTGTTAGCTACAGGCAATGCCATTAACATTTTTGTGGGGAATATGCCCCTTAATCTTTCTAACCCAAATAACTCCTTTCATATTCAGTTATATCAAAATACCTCCTAATATATTATTGCTTGTGTCTGTAAGCCCTACCTATTATTAGCAGGAAATTTGACATGGGATAATAATATGGAGATTGTTAATTGTACAGATACGTGTACATTTTTGTCTTGCCTCAATCATTCATGGTGGCACAACTTTACTGAGGATATTTATATCCTCAGGGCTCGTAAAAAAATTTGGCTACCTGTTAACCTTACGCAACCATGGGCGGCATCACCTCTTGAGACTTATATTTGGACTTCTCTCCAGCAAACCCTCCATGCCCTTGGACTTATAATTGCCTTGGTGATGAGCCTTGTCGCCATCGTCTCCACTGCGGCCATAACAGGGCTCGCTCTTCATCAAAGTATACAAAATGCTAAATTTGTACAACAATGGCACGAACAATCTCACCGGTTATGACTTCAACAACAAAACATTAATTCTCAACTTGCTAAAAAATTGGACAACATAAAACAAGCCTTGACATGGCTTGAAAATCAGCTCACTGTCCTCAGTATTCAAATAACATTACAATGTAATTAAAACTCCACTCAATTTTGTATAACGCCTGTACTTTTTAACATCTCTCAAAATTGGACCGTAATCCAAAAATTATTAATAGGCCATAAAAATATTAGTTTGGACATCCAAGAGCTCACTCAAAACATTTCCAAAACATTTCGACAACAATTACCTGTGTTGTCCAAAACTGTAACCCTTCAAAAACTGGGTCAGCACCTTACTGCCTTTAACCCATAGACCCAGATAAAGACATGGATTTCTACAATCTCTAAAAGTATATTGCTTTGGGCACTTGGATTGGGTCTACTTCTTTTGGTGATTTGATACTCCCTCCGTGGCCTCCAAAAACACAAAAAAAACACAAAAACAAATATGGGCTACCTTTTTAAGATTAAGGCAAAACAAAAAAAAAAGGGGGGAAATGCAGGGGCCTTTGAAAACAGTATGCTGAGAATAGATAGGGCTCAAGGACAGTATCTCCAATTGAACTTTTAATGAACTCCCATAGGCGCCAAGAAGGCGGGCAGATAAGGAAGAGCATAGAAACAAAGAACTGAGTAAAAGGTTACATCTGGGAAAAGAAAGTTTGTTTTGCATTGCATTCTTTCTGCTGACTGGGGTTTATGGAGTATAAATAAAGTGAGGCGGAGACTCTGAGCACCGCCGCCATGTTCTCTGTGTGTCTTTGTCTTTTGTGTGTTCTTTCATCCCCCCCCCCCCCCCACCCGCGCTCGGACCCCAACATATCTACACTTCCCTACCACCTTCTCTTTTTTCTTGAGCTGGGACATTCATCTTCTGCCCTTTCACATTGGAGCCCCTAGTTTTCTGGCCTTTGGACTCTGGACTTACATCATCCCTACCCCTCTCCACTCTTTTTCCAGTACCTTGCATAGCACAGTACCTAACCTGCACATATTCAATGAATGCAATTAATGCATTAAATGACGCATTAAGGAATTATTTCTCCAAGTGCTTGATTATTCTGCTGAAATATCTTCACCAACCCCAGGCTCTCAAGGAAGAGTGGTGTGTTCACTTAACTTCCTGTTTCAGTTTTTCTTATTGTTCTTATACTATATATGAAAAGATTTATCGTATATCTCAAAGATTAACGTCTCTTCCTATAAAACAATGTTATTTGTTCCATCAGGCTTCTCTCCGTTCTGCTTCCAATTTCTCGCATCCCAGCCTTCTGAAATCCGCACTAAGCATTGTGATTCCCGGACTTCTAGCCGCTGGCTGCACTGACGTGTATTCGGAAAAGCAATTCCAAATTCTGTAAAATATCTTCCGGCAGTGACGCGACCCGAACGCCGGCAGTGAATTGTCAGGCCCAGGTCACTCCTGTAATGCGTAACCGAACCGGTTCCGGCTCGCTCTGACTGCATCACTCCTGCACCCTGTAAGTAACGCCCTCGCCGGCTTTCGCTTCCCTATCTCGTTGTCCCAGAAGTCCCCGCACTTCCGCTGTGCGGCTGGCCCTTCGCCACGATGGCCGCGCCCGTAGGCTATCACCGAAGGGCGCCGCCATCGCAGCTGCCGGACCCGCTAAGGCCCCTCTCCGGGTAGTCGTCATGTCGGTCTCCAGCGGCTACCGGATTCTGACAAAGCCAGAGTCCGTGGACCGGAGGAGAAGTGCGGGAACGATCAAAGAGGCCGGGCGACCACTGGAGATGGCTGTGTCCGAGCCCGAGACCAGCGCCACGGTGAGGGCTGTGATGAGGCAGGGTGTTTTGGTGGTCAGAGATGGTCTAATTGCGGGGCAGTGATTGGAGTAGTCTGTGACGATAGGTGATTTGGCAATTGGTGAAATCGATGCTAAAGGGTCTCTTGGGAGGTCAGTGTTCTGAGTTATCTGTGGAGTTAGTGATTTGGCTTTAGGATATCAGTATTCTGAGGGATCTGCAGAGACAATGATGGGGAGGCGTCTCTGGCAGTCACTGAATGTCAGAGTTTGGAAGGGGATCAGAAATGGGGACTTTGTGATGTGTCAGAGAGAGGGAAGGACTGTGGGAGTTGGCGGTTTGGGGTGTCTATGGGAGCCAGCGATTATGGGTGCCTATGGTGGTTACAGCCTGGATTATCAAAGATGGTCAGTGTTGGGATTTGGGAAATTAAGTGACTGGGAGCATCTGGGAGCATCAGGGATTGGGGCTTTGGAGTCAGTGACGGTGATGTTTGTGCAAGTTTGATTAGCAGTATCTTTGACGGTCAGTGGGTAATGGAGGAATCAGGGGGCCTGTGAGGGGGGAATATGACTGTTGGAGTTTGGGGAGTCAATGTTGAGGTGTCTCTGGGGATGGTAGATGATTTGTATGCCATTTGGGGAGAAAAGGTAATTGGAGATGAATGCAAGTCAATGATTAGGTGATGTCTAGCAGTAATAACTGTGCTTTGAGTAATGAGGTGATTAGTAGGAATTAATGATTGAGGACCCTCTATGATTCTGTGACTAGAAGCCTAAGGGGTCAGGAGTTTGAGGGGATTGCTGGGTTTAATAATTGAGGGTTCTTTAGTGGTCAGTGATTGGAGGTCTGTGGAGGTTAATGATTGTTCTGTGGAGAGTGATAGTTGGGAACTTGTAGAGATCCATAATTGGGAGGAGTTTGTGAAGGTTAGTAATGGGGAGTATTTGGGTGTCAGTGATTGAAAACTTACAGGAACAGTAGGAACAGACAGACTGTAAGATGAGCACTTATTTTATGCCAGGGAGTGTTTTTGATTTTGTTTGTTGTTGTTGTTTTGCAGTCTCTGCTTTATCCTCAAAACCAGGGAATGTTTTAAATGCTGGAGAGATGCCAGGAAACAGAACCAGAATCCCTCCCTCAATGACTTACATTCTAGAAATACGAAAGATATGATAAAATATAAACAAATAAAATTATTCTAGACACTAATAAGTGCTGAAGTAAGTAAAAGAGAATGATGTGGTAGAGCGTGATTGAGGGTAGGGAGTGCATGACTTTAGCCAGGTTAGTCATGGAAAGCTTTCCTTAGGAAATGACAGTTGGCTTGAGGCATAAATCATCACAAGGAGGCAGCCATGTAGAGATCTGAAGAAAGAGTGTTCCAGGAAGAAAATAAACATCAACTGCAAAGGACCTGAGGTAGGAGTGAACTTGGTGTGCTTAAAAAAGGGAAGGAAGATTAGTGCTGTAGGAGCACAGTCAGAGGAAAAGTAAAAAGGTGTGAATCATAGTGGTAGGAAGGTATCAGATAATGTACGATTTTATTGGCTAGTGTAAGGATTTAGATTTTATTCTAGATGCAGTGAGAAGCCATTGAGTTTAAGCAGGGGAGTAATCTGTTCTGATTGATACCTTGAAAAGATCACCATGGCTACCTCATGGAAGATGGACTGCAGAGGGGCAAGAGTAGGTAGGTATAGGGAAGTCAGTTAGGAACTTTTTGCAATAGTAAAAGACAAGAGATTATGGTGATTTAGAATAGAGTTGTAGCAGCAAAATGAAATCAAATTCAGAATACATTTGGAGATAAGCAATATAACTTACTAATATATTGATATATGGAGTATGAGGGAAGAGAAGAATCGAGATTTACATCTAGACTTTTAACCTGAAGAACTGGATGGATGGTGAATCCATTTTCTGAATGGGAAGGGTTATGGTGGAAAAGACTAGATTTGGTGGATGGAAATGGGATCTGGGGTGATGTCAGTGGCTCTATTTTGGCCATGTCAAAATGCTCATTGCATATCTACCTAAAGATATAGGGTAGCCACTATATATATGAATCTGGAACTTAGGAAAGGTGTGAGCTAGGGAGCCATTTTTGAATTGCATCACAATGAAGATGATATTTAAAGCCTTAGGATTGGCTCATGTCATCTAGGAAGCGAAGACAGATAGGGAAGAGAAGAGAGCCAGGGACAGAGGCCTGGTCACTCTGACATTTAAAAGTCTGGTAGAAGACAAAAAACAAGAGAGAATAAGGGGTGCCCATTGAAGTAAGAGGAAAACTGTGCAAGTGGATGTCAAAGTAGCATAGAGAAGAAAGCCTTTCAAGACAATAGGAGTAATCAATTGTGATATACACTTTTGAGTCCCAAAGCAGGACTAGAGATAATTTGATTTTGCCAGTATGCAGCTCAATGGTTATTTTGATTGATTAGAGCTCGTTTATTGGAGTTAAGGGGATAACATCCTGTTAGAGTGAGTTGAAAGAATGAGAGGTAATGAAGTGGAAACAGCAAGTATAGGCAACACTTATGAGGAGTTTTGCTGGTACAGGAAGCAGAGAAATAGACATTGTAAAGGATATGAAATCAAGAGCGGGTTTCTTCAGATGAATGATATTAAGGCAACTCTGTGTGTCAATGGCAATGATCCAAGTAAAAGGGAGAAATAGATGTTACAAAAGAGAAAGAGGTACTTGCAGGGGTGAAGTCGTTGGGAAGGCAGTTGGGGATGGGATTGAGAGCACAAATGGAGAAACTGGCCTTAGGTGAGAGAAGGAAGACTTTCCATTTTGACAGAAGAGAAGGTATATTATATATGAGTTTGGAAACAGGTTGGTGGAATTGGTGGTAACAAGGCAAGGTAATTCTTGTCCATTTGGATTTATTTTCTCTTGAAAGCATGAAGCAAATTCATCAGCCGAGAGTGGGAAAGGGGTAGATGTTGGAGTTTTCAGAGTTAAAAAGGAGAATGTTCAAAATAATCATCTAGGAAAAAGGAAATGTGCATTTTCTAGGGTTAGGTAGGACTACTGACAGTATTAGATGCCCATTTGGCATATGTGTTATAAATTTGAAGTTAGTCCACTCAGCACAGATTGATTTTTCTCTTGCAATGTTCAGTTGCAAGGTTGCAGGCAGAGATTAAGAGGAGAGTTGGATTTAACCAAGGTTGAGGCTTTGATAGGTAAATACAGCGGAGGAGAAGAGGAGAAAGGAAGTTAAAACTTTCTAGTTTTCAATTGATTGTGTATAGTGTTAGAACAAGGAATCTGAACAAGAAAGAAAGGCTAGGTAAGGGTGGAAGATTGTGAAAAAGTGGTTAGGATCAGAGGGCTCAATGAGTTTGGAGAATTATTGGAGTGAAAGTACTAGAACAAGTAGCAGGATAGGAAATAATGGTCAGAGGGTGGAATGTCTTAGAGATTTTTGGAGGTGTTATAGTGATGGCAAGGTGTAAGTGCAGATGATTTATGAATAGGTGGCTGAATTTGAGTGGAAGAAAAGATTGTTGACCTCATGAAAAAGAGAGGCAAGGGTGTTGAATGGCTCTTCCACATTGATACAGAGGTAGTGCAGCATGATGGCAGGGATTTAGCTGGTGCTAAAGTTTTCAGTGAATGGGGTGGGATGACTGCAGACCAGAGTTAACATAGAAGTCAAAAACTGCTATCCTGGCCCGGCGCGGTGGCTCAAGCCTGTAATCCCAGCACTTTGGGAGGCCGAGACGGGCGGATCACGAGGTCAGGAGATCGAGATCATCCTGGCTGACCCGGTGAAACCCCGTCTCTACAAAAAATACAAAAAACTAGCCGGGCGAGGTGGCGGGCGCCTGTAGTCCCAGCTACTCGGGAGGCTGAGGCAGGAGAATGGCGTAAACCCGGGAGGCGGAGCTTGCAGTGAGCTGAGATCCGGCCACTGCACTCCAGCCCGGGCGACAGAGCAAGACTCCGTCTCAGGGAAAAAAACAACAACAACAAAAAAAACAAAAACAAACAAACAAACAAAAAACCTGCTATCCTTAGACAGGCCTGCTTGCAAGGTTTGCTTTTTGCTGGCATCTGGGAAATTAGATTTCAGGAAGGATCCCACCATTCCCAGAACTGGTTAAGAGTAGTTCCCAGTGCTTAAAGAATATATACAATGTGGTTTATGCTGAACACCTGCTTTCTTCTGGGAGTCTGGAATTTTTGTACATGCAGGCAGAGTGCCTACATGATGAGCCCCCAGTGAAACCCTCGGGCAGTACTGGTCTCTAATGAGCTTCCCTAGTAGACAACATTTCATACATGTTATTATAACTCACTGTAATATAACTCAATATTAGAATTAAGCATGTTCTATATGACTTCACTGGGAGGGGACTCATGGATGCTGGTGCCTGGTGCCCTCTGGACTTTATCCCATGCTGATTAACTGACTTTGCTTTGTATACTTTTGCTACAATAAATAAGAGCTGGCCGGGCGCGGTGGCTCAAGCCTGTAATCCCAGCACTTTGGGAGGCCGAGACGGGCGGATCACGAGGTCAGGAGATCGAGACCATCCTGGCTAACACGGTGAAACCCCGTCTCTACTAAAAAAACTACAAAAAAACTAGCCGGGCGAGGTGGCGAGCGCCTGTAGTCCCAGCTACTCGGGAGGCTGAGGCAGGAGAATGGCGTAAACCCGGTAGGCGGAGCTTGCAGTGAGCAGAGATCCGGCCACTGCACTCCAGCCTGGGTGACAGAGCGAGACTCCGTCTCAAAAAAAATAAATAAATAAAATAAAATAAAATAAAATAAATAAATAAATAATAGCTGTGAGTACAATTATATACTGAGTCACGTGAGTCCTCCTAGGAAATCACTGGACCCAGGAGGGTTAATAGATGAAAATCTGGTGATACTATAAATAAGCTATGAATTTTGAAGGAAGAATGAGAAATGGTTGAAAGTAATCATTTACGGCATCTTTAGAACCTGAGGTACATGGGTCATGGCGGGGAGGGGAGTGGTGCAGGAAAGATAGCTTCCACTCCTCTGAGGCTCCTGTAAGGAAGCAGGATCCTCAAGAGACAGGTAGATTTCAGGTAAAGCATGTAAATGAAGGGAGTGGCTAAAGAGGCTGAGGGAGGAGTGGAATTTGCTGGCAGTAATTAGAGTTTCTATAAAGGCCACTGCTTGAGAATTCTATTGGTGTCAGTGATTGGGGATTGATAAGATGAGGGATTTGGGGTAATGGGAGATAGATTACCATGTGTCCTGTGGGTATCACTGGTTGAGGGACTTGTGAGAATATGTGATTGGAGTGTCTGTGGGGGCAAGTGATTGCTACTGTTTGGGAGGTTTGCTTTACCCAGTCATTTTGGAGCTATAGGCCCAGTAATGAGGCAAGGCTGTCTGTATCAGCTCAGTGATTGGAAGGCCAGTGACAATCAATGATGGGAGATTATTGGTAGTCAGTGACTAGAGGTCTGTGGGGTTAAATTGATGACTTTTGCAGGTAATTGAATGGTGGTCTGGCCAGGCACAGTGACTGACATCTGTAATCTCAGCACTTTGGGAAGCTGAGGTGGGAGGATTGCCTGAGCCCAGGAGTTTGAGCCCAACCTGGGCAACATAGCAAGAACCTGTCTCCACAAAAAATTTTAAAAATCAGTCAGGCATGGGTGGTGCATGCTTATAGTCTCAGCCACTTGGTAGGCTGAGGTGGGAGAATTGCTGGAGCCCAGGAATTCAAGGTGTCAGTGAGCTATGATTATGTTATTGCATTTCAGCCTGGGCAACAGAGTGAGACTTTATCCCCAAAAATAAAAAGTAAACAAAAATAAAAAGAAGGAAAAAAAAAGGTTGGTTGTCTGTGAGGATAAGGGATGATCTTTAAACATTAGACAAACATGTTTGAATGTGTATTTATTAGTATCAAAATTCTCCAATAGCTGTGCCATCCTCCTTTTACCTGCCGAATAAGAGGACTTTAACATACTTTAATTTCTTCCCTACCCCCACCCCCCTAGTTAGGGTTCTGCTTATTTTTTTTCATATCATACCTCTTGATTTTAAGGATACTTTCATAACAGTTGTACAAGCACATTATCAAGTTATTTAGATTTAACTAGACATTTTACTGGTTGTATTAATCATAGCTCTCTCGTATATTAAGTCTTTCCCAATTTTGAAATCTTTATTCTGATCCATTTTTTCTTCTTTTAAATATCATTCATTCTCTTTTTCTGCTTCTTTTCCACTTTCTCTTCCCCTTCCCCTTTCCTCAATTTCTCCCCAACTTTCTGCTTTATTTCTAAAGAACATTGGTAGTCTACTTTCTGCATTCTTATATGCCTAAAATATCTTACTTTTGCCGCCAAACATAAATGAGTTTTTTTTGTTTTTTGTTTTTTGTTTTTTTGAGATGGAGTTTCTGTTGCCCAGGCTGAAGAGCAATGGCTTGATCTTGGCTCACTGCAACCTCCACCTTCTGGGTTCAAGCAATTCTCCTGCCTCTGCCTCCCAAGTAGCTGGAGTTACAGGTGCCTGCCACCACGCCTGGCTCATTTTTGTATTTTTAATAGAGACCATGTTGGCCAGGCTAATCTCAAACTCCTGACCTCACATGATCCATCTGCCTTGGCCTCCCAAATTGTTGGGATTACAGGTGTGAGCCAATGCGCCCAGCCCATAAATGATTTTTTTGACTGGTTATAAAAAAGGTCTCAATTCTTCTACCTCAGAACTCTATAAACTATAAATACTGCTCAATAGCCTTTTAACATCCCCTGTTATAGAAGATAAGACAAAGATTGATTCTGTTCCTTTTTTCTTTTTTCTTTCTTTCTTTTTTTTTTTTTTTTGGCTATTTATCTTTCTCTCCAATATGCACATGATTCTATCCTCTTGAATAAATAAATTCACAATAGGGACATTTCTGTTTGTCATGACAGGGTCTCACTCTCTCAGCCAGGCTGGAGTGCAGTGGTGTGATCTCAGCTCCCTGTAGCCTTGACCTCCTGGGCTCAGGTGATCCTCCTGCCTCAGCCTCCAGAGTAGCTGGGACTACAGGCATGCACCACCATACCCAGCTAAGTTTTGTATATTTTTGTAGAGATGGAGTTTTGCCATGTTGCCCAGGCTGGTCTCAAACTCCTGAGCTTAAGCAATCCTCCTGCCTCAGCCTCCCAAACTGCTGGGATTACAGGCATGAGCCACTGTGCCCAGCTCAGTAGGGACATTTCTTAATATGGTTTTTGTTTTTCAAAATAATGAAAAATTGAGTAGAGAAAAATTGAGTTCAAAATAATGAAAAATTGAGCAGGTTATAATATCATGATCAACAGTACGTAGTCAAGGTAAGAACAAATTATTATCTTGTCCAAATCACTCACCAAATGTGGATAACATTAGCGTGAACAGGAATATGCTATCACAGGTATCAGTAACATTCAAACATGTGACTATGACCTTTACCCAGAAGGAATGGAAGCAACTGGATCCTGCTCAGAGGAACGTGTATCATGATGTGATGCTGGAGAACTACAGCAACCAAGCCTCAATGGGTAAGAACAATTCCTTTGTAATTCAAAATGTGTACACTGTGATACCTTCTCTCTGGAGTCCTTGATAAGTTCGGCCTTCATTTTTGTAGGTCAAAGGGCTTTCTTCCCTTTTAGATACTAGGCAGGATATTTGTGCCCAAGGCTCCAAAATGGAAGGTCTGTTCAGTTGACCTGGCATTCACATTGTGAAACTCCAGAAGCCATGTATTCTTTAGGCCCTGAAGTACAAATGCTGGGGCTTCATTTCTGGGATGGTTGTTCTAACACTCAGTTTCTGCTATTTCTCATGAGCAGGGTATCAAGCTCCCAAACCAGACTTGATCTCCAAGTTGGAAAAAGGAGAAGCACCATGGTTGGGGAAGGGAAAAAGACCCAGTCAAGGTTGTCCAAGTAAAATAGCAAGATCCAAGCAAAAAGAAACTGATGGAAGTAAGTTGTAACTTTGAAATTTTTCAGAGAATAATTTATTCTGAAATTCTTAAAGATCCTAGACTCGTCTTTCTTAACTAGAAAATAGCAGTAGAAAAAAATCAGGATTTCCTGAGGAAATAATATTTCAAACTACAAAGATTCTGTAACCTGAGAGATTCTAATATCTCTTCCTTTTGCGAATTTGTTCACACGAGAGGTTCTATGTGAGGTTCACTATGGTAGTGAGCTAGTGTTAAATACGGGAGTTTGGTTATATTACCTCTATCAGTCAGTTTCCACTCAGTTTTGCTCCATGAAGGAATGAACCCTTGCAATCTTAGTTACTTACAATAAGAAAAATTAGTTTCTTGCTCAAGCCACAGCTCTATTCCATATTATCTTTATTTGGGGACCTATGCTGGAAAGACAATTCTCCATTTGGCAAATTCTGGTCTCATGACAGAGGGAAAAAAGGGTGAGTGGAACCACATAGTAACTCTGACAGTTACTGCTTGAAAGTTGTAGATATCCCTTTCAGCTCACATTTTGTTGGTCAAAGCAGGCCATCTGGCCACTCCTGAGTTCAACATGGTAGGAATGTATAATCCTTCCACTGGGAAGAGTGCTATAATTCAAAAGGCTATGCATTTGGGAGGGGCTGGGAGGTATAATCTTGCCACAGGAAAAAATAATACTATCTTTCACACCACTCAGGTTGTGGTAGGATAAAAGGTGAAAATCAGGGCTCTGAAACTTGGTACCAGCCCCTCAGATGCCTAACTGACCCTTCCATTGCTCAATCTTCAGAAGGAGCAGTGACCCTCTTAGCTGTTCTCAATCCTACTCCTGCTTACCTTATATAAATCAGTGCTTTTTAAAAAAAGCATCCTCCCTTTTCCTAATATCCTCAGCTTTTCTCCTTTTCTCCTTTACTCAAGACCCTAGGTGTCAATTTTTCTCCTATGTATTCGGACATTCTTAGATCTGCCCTGTTTCCAAATCTCTTGGCGTGATGCTCCTGTCCTGAGTTATTTCTGTTTTTCTCCTTTCACTATGAAATTCTCTAGACCCATGATCTATAGCACATCATCATTTCCATTTTCTCCTTAACCCCTGCAGTCAAATCCCACAGAATTCATGCCTGTAACTAAATTTCTGACTTTAAGGTCACCACTGCTTACTTTTCAGTGCATACTTTAATCGTTTTTGTTAGCTTGAAGTTCTCACTCACCCAGTTTGAATTGTACAACTTGAATCAGATCTTATCCGCTAAGTGCTTCTTTATCATTTACTCACTAGCTTCTCTTTCTTCTCATTTTGCTGAGGTGTCCCTAAGGTTTTGTCTTCTACTATCTGTTCTTTTTAAACATTGTATCGATTATTCGTTGTGCAAATAAAAGCTATTTATTCTACACTCGTGACTTCCAAATGGACATCTCCAATTCCTTTGTCTTACACTCATATTTGACCTACTTACATAACAGCTTATTCTTAGGATGTCAGAAATGGAAAGCTTTGTCTTTCTCTCTAAATTAGAGGTTCTTTTCAACTTCCCTGTTTTTATCAGGGTGTACTCTGATTATAGGACTGTCTTCCATAGAGTTACTATCCTGTCTTCAGTTTCTGCTTTTTTTTTTCTCAATGTTCAATGTCATCACACAAATCAGGCTCATATTATCTCATACTTAAATTTTTCCAATTCTTAGATAAATTTGCTAAATCAGTTTTTTTCCTATTTCTTTCTCTTTTTTTTCATAGAGACAGGGTCTTGCTATGTTGCCCAGGCTGGTCTTGAATGCCTGGTCTCAAGCAATTCTCCCTTCTCATCTTCCCAGTGTTGGGATTACAGGTGTGAGCCACCATGCCCAGCTTTAATTGATCTTAGATGTTACCAGCAAACATGAAAATATTCAGTTATTATTTATGTTACCATAGTCCCCAAATTATTCATAGCAGAATATCTGCTATGTCTTTTAAATTCTTTTGACCTTCAGTTGTCCAAGACTGTATGAATTCCCTGAGAGGAACCAGTCTTTAAAATGACAAATGAAGAGACTCAATGGAGTTTCTGATTCATCCATTAATAGCTCCAGTTTTGGCTATCCTTACTTTTCTTGTTGACACTTTACAGCTAAAAAACAATCCTAAGTCATTTAATACATCTTTATCATTGCTACAATGACTCTCTTTTGGTTCAGGTTCTTATATACTACTTAGGAGGCTCTTCAAAGAGGGGCTGTTCTATTCTCTCCAATAATTTGCTGGGCCAAGTGAGTTCCATATTTGTTTCTGAAGTTACAGTTGTTTTAGCTTGGCATTTATGTTTTAGTTACTGTCTCAGATTCAAGAAAAACTTCCAGCCTTAGTCAATTGCTCTTCCATATCCAACTCTTCTCTGGTATTATCATATTACTATACCAATTTGCTTGTTCAAATTCTCCTCCTTTCCTTCATGGTGATATTTTCTTGTAGTACCTTATGTCTTTTCCTGCTGACAGATACCAGTTGGGACCAGCTCAATTTATCATTGTAAAGGTTCTTGTAATATTACATGTCAAGGGGAAAGTTTTCAGTTTTGATTCCTTTCTTTCCAGAAGGAAATTTTTCCTCCATGTTTTCCATCATCCTTGGGCATTGAAAGACACAGCCTTGTCATGGTACCTAAAAGTTTGTTATTCTCTCTGCATCACTTAAAATTTCCTAAATGAAAAAGCAGCCAGCAACTGCACTTCTCTAGACTCCCTAACATACATATATGTCTACATATATATATATTTTTTTCATTTTTCAAAACTGATCTTCTGCTCCATGGGAATTAATCTCTTTAATGTCCTTTATAAAAGTAATAATATTTCCTTTCCATCCATTCAGATACCATAACTCCTTTCGGTTTGAGTCCAGTTTTCACTTTCTCAGTGTAATGTTCCTTTACCATCAAGGTGGCTATTCACTTCCTGCCTCTTTCTTTCTGAAGTCATGGGGATTTTTATATCTGCTTCTCTCTAAGACTGTTTAATTCTCACTCTGAAGCTTTTTCTGCTTTTCCATGCATATAGCATGTAGCTGAAAAAGGACACCCCTAAATGGCGGCCTCAGCTCTTAAGATTATAGGTTTTTATACATGTAGTATCCATAGCTAGCTAACAGAAGTCTATAAATTTCAATTTCTGGTTCTTAGGCAAAAGAATATTATTGCACTACCTAGTGTTTACCACTGCCCAATCTATTGTTTTTAGCCAGAATTCGGCTTATGTAGTATAAACATAGCAGCCCACAGTTTTCAGTGTGGGTAATGGTCTCAGAGAAGGGAAGCAGGGATTAAGAAGACATCTCAGATGTGTAAGTGTTTAATGTATGGCAGAAAGAATGTGAGTAACCACTTAGAGCTAGGAATAAACTTAAAATTTGTAATTGACAATTAGAATGACCGAAAAGAACAAATATACATTCCATAGCAAACTATTGGAAAACAAAACAAACTTGGATGCACCCTATAAATCAGATTGAGTAAAGTTTGTTTGCTAAGCTAATTACTATGAATTTTATCATTTGATGAAAGCATCAGGTAATGTAGAGAAACTAGGGATTTTTAAAGTACAAGAATATCATTTTGGGGGTCATTTCAATGGTAGCAATGGAAAGGAAAAGATATGTCAGCAGGAAAAGGTCTAAGCACTACAAGAAAAATTCACCATGAGTAGTAGAAAGTGGATAACCTTTCTTATTTATTTTCTCAGCCACTTATCGGCTTGTCAATACTTCTTGGTGGACTCACTTTATTTTTCTTTTCTGGCTCTTTTGGATATAATAACAAAAGTTTACATTAGCTAGCTTCGGTACATACAGGAATATGCAATAAGGACATGAGTATATCCCTTACAAGCTAAGGGCAAGATAGTTCAGCCAGTCCTCACCAGGGGCTAGAAATAGGAACTAGGAAGGAACTAGGAAGCCACTGGGAATTGAAATTGTGCAAATGATCTCTTTAAAGACACAGTTCTTATGTCTCTGCTTCTCTGTGTGTGGATGTTTCATTCTTTTTTTTTTTTTTTTTTTTTTTTTGAGACGGAGTCTTGCTCTGTCGCCCAGGCTGGAGTGCAGTGGCCGGATCTCAGCTCACTGCAAGCTCCGCCTCCCGGGTTTACGCCATTCTCCTTTCTCAGCCTCCCGAGTAGCTGGGACTACAGGCGCCCGCCACCTTGCCCGGCTAGTTTTTTGAATTTTTTAGTAGAGACGGGGTTTCACCGTGTTAGCCAGGATGATCTCGATCTCCTGACCTCGTGATCTGCCCGTCTCGGCCTCCCAAAGTGCTGGGATTACAGGCTTGAGCCACCGCGCCCGGCGGATGTTTCATTCTTTAACCTGATGAGCTTTCTGTTTACATAGAGAAAATATGGGTTACTAGTGCCTGCTTTATATAATTTCTAAATTTAAGTACCAAGTGGAGACTAACTGGAGTCAAATTTGTTAGAAGAAAGAATCTTGTTGGACATCTTGGTTTGAGTCAGATTTGTCTCCAACTGTGCCCATGGAGAATTGGGGTAATACAGTATAGGCTGCAGCAGCAATATACTATGGCCAGCTTGGGAGTTACCAGAACTGGGCAGCTTGGGCTTACGAGAAACCTCAAAAAAGTATCAGCTACAATCATAAGCTCTTTTTACTCCATCTATTCTCTGTTCACTTCTCCTTGTGTTTATTTCATCTTCTATCCCAGGTTGCACACTCATATTTTTAAGCAGCAAAACCTTTTAAAAATCACTATTGTCACTTTTCCCACCTCTTTTTACCACAACATCTTCTCCCTCAAGTCCATTCACCCTAGTTGTTTCATTTACATTGCTATACTAGCCTGAATAAAAATTTAACCCTACAACAGGTCATTTCTTTACAAATTTTATTCCAAAATATAAGAGTACAAAGATTCACAAGAGTATCTCACTGAATTCCATTTTAGAAGTCAAGCAAGATGATGACCAGCTTGAAAATAACCAGAAATCTCAAAACAAACTCCTCAGGGAAGCTGTAGTCAAAAAGAAAACTCAAACTAAGGAGAATGGCAGTGACTGTGGTTCACTGGGGGAAAAAAATAATTTGCATACAAAACATATTCCTTCAAAGAAAAGGCTTCTTAAATTTGAGTCACATGGAAAAATTTTGAAACAGAATTTAGATTTACCTGATCACTCAAGAAACTGTGTAAAAAGGAAATCTGATGCAGCTAAAGAACACAAGAAGTCATTCAACCACAGCTTATCTGATACAAGGAAAGGCAAAAAGCAAACTGGAAAGAAACATGAGAAATTATCCAACCATAGCTCATCTGATAAGTGTAACAAAACTGGCAAAAAACATGACAAATTATGCTGTCATAGCTCATCCCATATTAAACAGGACAAAATTCAAACTAGAGAGAAACATAAGAAATCATCCAGCCTTAGCTCATCTACTAAGCATGAAAAACCTCAAGCTTGTATGAAACCCTATGAATGTAATCAATGTGGGAAGGTTCTCAGCCATAAACAAGGACTCATTGACCATCAGAGAATTCATACTGGGGAGAAACCATATGAATGTAATGAATGTGGGATAGCCTTTAGCCAAAAGTCACACCTTGTTGTACATCAGAGAACTCACACCGGAGAAAAACCATATGAATGTATTGAGTGTGGCAAAGCCCATGGTCATAAACATGCACTCACTGACCATCTAAGAATTCATACTGGAGAAAAGCCCTATGAATGTGCTGAATGTGGGAAAACCTTCAGACACAGCTCAAACCTTATTCAACATGTGAGATCTCACACAGGTGAGAAGCCATATGAATGTAAGGAATGTGGGAAGTCTTTTAGGTATAACTCATCTCTTACCGAACATGTGAGAACACATACAGGTGAAATACCATATGAATGCAATGAATGTGGAAAAGCCTTTAAGTATAGCTCATCCCTTACTAAACACATGAGAATTCATACAGGTGAGAAACCCTTTGAATGTAATGAATGTGGGAAAGCTTTCAGCAAGAAGTCACACCTCATTATACATCAAAGAACTCATACTAAGGAGAAACCTTATAAATGTAATGAGTGTGGAAAAGCCTTTGGACATAGCTCATCTCTTACTTACCATATGAGAACTCATACAGGTGAAAGTCCCTTTGAATGTAATCAATGTGGGAAAGCCTTTAAACAAATTGAAGGCCTTACTCAGCATCAGAGAGTTCATACTGGAGAGAAACCGTATGAGTGTAATGAATGTGGGAAAGCCTTTAGCCAAAAGTCTCACCTCATTGTACATCAGAGAACTCATACTGGGGAGAAACCTTATGAATGTAATGAATGTGAAAAAGCCTTTAATGCAAAGTCACAGCTTGTTATACATCAGCGATCCCACACTGGAGAGAAACCCTATGAATGTAATGAATGTGGGAAAACTTTCAAACAAAATGCATCCCTAACCAAACATGTGAAAACTCATTCAAAAGCGAAATCTCACGAGTGACGTTAATGTGGCAAATTTGTTAACTAAATTTAAAATTTTGTTGAACCTTGGAAATATACTGAATTTAAAGAGTGTTAGAAAGCCTTTAACAAGATATCACACCTTGTTATACATGAGAAACTTTGAAAATGGATCTTCATATAGAATCAGTGGATGGAAACAAGGGTTTAAACTTGATACAAAACCTTTTATAAAAAATATTGTTTTAACAATACTCAATTATTATAAATGATCTACATGTTCAGATTGAAATTGAAAGCTTAAAACTTGTGAATAATTTGAATATTCAAAGCAATGGAGAAACAAGTTATATATGCTGACAGTTCCTGTGTTTCTTCTTGTTTTGTACTTAAGCACCATATATTATAGTTGAATTTGCATATCTGTTTATTGCCTTATGTAAATGAGTGTGGCCATTTGTATAAGCCTCTTTGATATTTTCACCCAGCTCTTTCTTAATGTCTGTGTTGGCTTATGCATCAGCAGAAATCTTTTTGAAAGGGTTGTTATATATGTAAAAAGTGTTAACAGGAAAACAAGAGAAAATAAAGCAGCTGAGGATAAAAACGTGCTGGTAGGGAGTGATATTCAAGATATACTGTGAAGTGTAAAAAAGCAGGTTGCTGAACCATGTATATATTATATTCCCCTTTGTGTACAAAAGGGTATGTTTGTTTAACCTCTGTCTCTTATCTCTGTATGTATATATATCTTAGTATGCATATATACATGTATTTGTATGTGAATAGACTTTGAAAAAAATACAGAATAAACTTCATGGTGGTTGCCATTGGGCACAGGAGTATAGGATTGGGTTCTAGGATAGGAGCAAGACTTCCTTCTATATTTGGATTTTTAAATGATGCACATGTATTTTTATAATTAAAATATTTTAATATGCACAAATCAACATTATTTAAGGTTGTCACTGAACCCCTCCACAATGTTGTTTGACAGAGTTAAAATCTTTGTATGATTATTCATGAATGATGATGAATCAAAAGTATATAGTATGAAACGATGTTGAATTCATAAAGACTTTTCCTATCAAACACACGTTCTTTCATTAACATAGTGAATTATAACAGCACTATGTTTCTACATTTGCCATTTTTTCAGACTGATGATGAATTGTGATTGCAGGTGAATGAAAGTGATTTTCTGAATAATTACCCCGTTTTATCTCATATTCAAAGAACTAACATACAAACACCTCAATCAGGGAATGCAAATGAAACAAATGTCACCCCTCCCTGTTCTTGCTCAATATTGGGCATTATTTACTGGATCACTGTACTCTTTCTGAGTGAACCCAGAGTTGGCCTCAGAATCATTGTGCAGCATGCATTCCAGAAGGTACTATGCATCAACTTGGACCGTCACAGGAGACCTATTTGCCATTGCACACCTGGATTTTTTTTACTCTTGAGCTATAGATTAAAAATACTTCTGGCTGGGCATGGTGGATGCCTGTAATCTCCAGCAATTTGGGAGGCCAAGGTGGGTGGATCACTTGAGGCCAGGAGTTTGAGACCAGACTAGCCAACACAGTGAAACCCCATCTCTACTAAAAATACAAAATATTAGCTGGGCATGCTGTAAACCCAGCCACTCAGGAGGCTGAAGCAAGAGAGTTGCTTGCACCCAGGAGGCGGAGGCTACAGTGCACTCCAGCCTGGGCAACAGAGTAAGGCTCTCTCTCAAAAAAAGAAACACAAAAAAACCCACAAAACTCCTGAACTATTTTAAACTCTAAGTTGTTACACTAAAAGCAGAGACGTAAGTACAGAAATATTTTAATACAATATTAACTTACATAATTAATATAACATATTGTAATTTGGCATATTATCTTTTATATTTTTTAAAGCACAATCCCTACGTTATTTCATTTATTCCTCAGAACTAACATATGAGCAGTTACCAGGACGTGTCTAGTCATGTTCAATTCTGTTGAGTAAATATTTCACCTAGATAGTAGTTCAGCATAATAATGGGCCCTAAAGAAATATGTGCTTAAATGCCATCTTTACAAATATTTACCATTCAAGCTCCTTCCTTTCTGACCTCATTTCAGAGAATTATAATGTGTTAATATAATATATTGAGAATGGAATATGCACACATGCATACACATGCATGGTTGAAAGCTCAACTCATGAATATATCCCCTCATTTCCAAGTAACTTATTTATCGCATGGGAAGAAAATGCAGTATGAAAGCCATTTCCACCAATAATTTCTTTTTTTTTTTTTTTTTTTTTTTTGAGACGGAGTCTCGCTCTGTCGCCCAGGCTGGAGTGCAGTGGCGCGATCTCGGCTCACTGCAAGCTCCGCCTCCTGGGTTCACGCCATTCTCCTGCCTCAGCCTCCCGAGTAGCTGGGACTACAGGCGCCCACAACCGCGCCCAGCTAATTTTTTGTATTTTTAGTAGAGACGGGGTTTCACCGTGGTCTCGATCTCCTGACCTTGTGATCCGCCCGCCTCGGCCTCCCAAAGTGCTGGGATTACAGGCGTGAGCCACCGCGCCCGGCCTTCCACCAATAATTTCTTAACAAGTGGAAATATAACACTATGCACAGAATGAGTCATCACTGTCTAGAGCTGTAGAAAGCCTGCACTTTTTAGAAGGATGAAACAGTTGCAGGTTATGGCTATGTTGAATTTCCACGTCTTGGGGAACCCATAGTATTGCCACACCTGAGACAGTGAGAATTATAGGTATGCCTGAATGGTATAAATGAATGCTGAAAGCCGTTTTGTGCAGTAATAAAATGAATTAAAAGTTAGCATTGATGAATGAAGAAAGGATGTCTAAATACAGTTGGAGGTTAGTATAGGAAAACAGACACACAGAGATAAGTCTGAATCAATGATACGTAAACTTTAGTGTGCATAAAAATTGCCTGAATGATTTGTTAAAGCATAGACTTTAGAATGCAAATTCTTGGTCCTCGTCACAGACGTACTGGATCAGAAACCCTGTGGATGGGGCTTGAGAATTTGCATTTTAATTAAGTTTCCAGAGGATTCCTGTGCTGCTGGTCTGGGGACCAGCCTTTGAAAACCACTAATCTACATCATTGTGTAAGTAAGTTTAAAAAATTATTTTTAAACTGTTTTTGAGATCCTCTTTAAGAAAATGAAGGGGAATAAAAGTAAATTATTATTAACAACAATTTTGAAACATTTATTTATTCAAGTGATATGATCATCTAAGTGCCTGAGATACAACAGTCTACAAAACAAAAAGAAAGCAAACAAACAAAACCCTGTTCTCATAGACCTTAATTCTAGAGGAGGACATAGGCAATAAATAAACAACTACAATATAAAGTATAACAGATCATCGCATGGCAAAAAGCAAGCCACGGAAGGGGAGGGAAGTGTTGCGGAATGCAATTTTAAATATAGTGATGGGAAGCAGGCAGTAAGCTTACTTAGATGGTGACAAAAGCAAAGACCCAGAGAGGTTAAAAGAGCAACCTACATGTATATATATATATGATGGAAGAGCATTCCAGGCATATATTTTTTGGAATCTGAGGGTGTGGGAAGAGAAAGATGCTAAACTCCTCTGACATAAAGAAGAGGAAAAAAAGTAGAAACACTTTTTCTTAAATCAAGATTTTAAAAAATAATTACGTTTGTGAGAGGCAGAAAACAATCTGTCACACACTGCTTTTGGTAGTTGTATAAGTTTGTACAACCTACCAAAATGTAAATCTGACAGTATATATCAAAGCCTTATGGTCGGCAGTCCATCAAGGAATCTATTCTATGTTACACAATTAGGGCGTACTATAATATTTATTGCACAACAGAGAGAAATCAGATATACATTGCTAGTTAATTGATTAAAGTATGATACCTTCAAAATTTGAGTAATATGACATTAAAAACCACAACTTGAAACTATATTTAAGAAGATACAAATGATTCTATATTATTACTTTTACTCTCAGGAATGTGTTTGAATGATGCATCTCCAGAGTAATCCAATATTGAAGAAAATTAAAATTTTCCACAAAGTCCCCCTTCTAGAAGAATGTGCTCACATCTTTTGACCAGAAATAAGTCACATGACCACACCTAGTTTAAAGAGAGGTTTGAGGAAATGGAATCTTTTTCTTTGTTTGTTTTATTTTGTTTTGAGACAAGGTCTCTGTCACCCAGACTGGAGTGTGCAGTAGTGCAATCTCGGCTTAGTGCAATCTCTACCTCCCAGGCTCAAGCACTCCTCCCACCTTAGCCTTCCGAGTAGCCGGGACTACAGGTGCATGTCACCAAGCTAATTTTTGTATTTTTTTTTTAAATTTTGTAGAGACAGAGTTTCACCATGTTACTCAGGCTGGTTTCAAACTCCTGGGCTCAAGTGATCTGGCCACCTAGGCCTCCCAAAGTGCTGTGATTCAAAGTGTGAGCCACCACACCTGGCCAAATCTTTAATTTCTTTTTTTTTTTTTTTTTTTTTGAGACGGAGTCTTTGCTCTGTCACCCAGGCTGGGGTGCAGTGGCGCGAACTCGGCTCACTACAAGCTCCGCCTCCTGGGTTTACGCCATTCTCCAACCTCAGCCTCCCGAGTAGCTGGGACTACAGGCGCCCGCCACCTCGCCCCAAATCTTTAATTTCTTAACCTTTATCATAAAGGAAATAAAGAGACATGGGCATTGAAAAATAGATGTTGTACAAACCAACCTATAGCATCTAAAATACTAAATAAAAAACAGGTTACAAAACTATATGCACATTAGAATTTTAATTTAAATATAGATATTGTTTATACACACAAATACATATGATGAAAAATGCATCTTATCATTATGTGGATAGTGGTTCTTCCAGGATTGTGGGTTTAAGAGTAAGTTTTATGTTTTTGTAATCAATTTTTATATTCTCATGAATCAATTTTTTTTTTTTTTTTTTTTTTAAGTAATAACATTTCTGATATGGCCAAGTGGATTCCTACTGGGCATGGCCCTCCCACAGATAATTATAAACTCTGGACAAAACACACAAACACACACACACACACCCCAATGATCCAATGGTACTGAAGAATGAACAAAAGCAGGCATATTATGTGAAAGAGTTGAATCTTGGAAGAAAGGAATGGCAGGGGGTTAGATCACATTTTTAAGGCTGTTTGCTTGAAGATAGGCTGAATTTAATGTAACAGAGGGGAATAATTTGATAGAAAAAATCTTTTTGACATGAAAAACCATAGGACAAAGTTCAGGGCAACCATAGTCACTGGAAAGTGAGGGTAGAGTCTCAGAAAGAGGAACTCAAAAGAGTGGACAGCCCAAATTCTGTGCATAAACTGCCCAAGTCTCTGGATGACCCCTGAGCTATGCATGCATAGGATACGCTAAGGACAAAAGAACTGAGCTTTCATTTGTGCTGCTGGCCTAGAGACAGCATTTGAAGTTTGAGTTTAACTAAGTTCATTATTAAATGAAGCAAAAACATTAGCACTCTGCAGAGGAGTATGACAGAGTCCAGAATCTCCACATCTTAACCATTCATGTTATGTAGGACACAACTTTTAAAAATTGCCTGACATTCAAAGAATTAAGAACATGTGACCTCCCATTTCAAGAAAATAGACAATCAACCCAGGTGATGGAATGAGCATATGAGAATATTAAGGTAGATATTGTAACTATGCTTAATAAATTAAAAAGAAAATATTATCACAAGGAATGTAGTTTTTTAAAAACTCAATGAAACAAATAGAAACTATAAAGAAATACAAATGAAAATTCTACAACTGTAAATACACTGAAATTAAAAAATCACTGAATAAATTTGCCTGCAGAATAAGAATGACAGGGGAGCCAGTTAACTTGAAATAGATCAGTAGAAATTTCCCAAACAAATGAGTAAAAAAAAAAAAAATGACTGAGAAGAAATGAACAGAACCTCAGTGACCTTTAGGACAATAACAAAATGTCTTACATAAGTGTAGTTGAAATCCCATGAGGAGAGAATGGGACACACAAACTATTTTAAGATATAATGGCTGAAATGTCCCCAAATTTTGTGAATAATACAAATGTACAGATTTGAGAATCTCAGTGAATTCCAATCAGGATAAATGTGGAAAAAAAAAAAACCCATAAGTCACATCCTGGTCAATCTTCTGAAACCCAAAGATAAAAAGAAAATCCTTGGGCTGGGTGCAGTGGCTCACACCTGTAATCCCAGCACTTTGGGAGACCAAGATGGGTGGATCACTTGAGCTCAGGAGTTCAAGACCAGCCTGGGCAACATGGTGAAAACCCATCTCTACCAAAAATACAAAAAAAATTACCCAGTCATGGTGGTGCACACCTGTGGTTCCAGCTACTTGGGAGGCTGATGTGGGAGGATCACTTGAGCCTGGGAGGCAGGGGGTGCAGTGAGTCAAAATCACACCACTGCACTCCAACCTGGATGACAGAGGGGGACCCCGTCTTAAAAGAAACCCACAAAATCCCCAAAGAAGATCATCAAAGACAGAGAAAAATTACGCATTAAATGTATTTCAAAACACAAAAATGACTGGTGACTTACCATCAAAGGCTACAAGGGCCAGAAGACAGTGTATCTGTATCTTTCTTATAGGAAAGAAACAAAACTGAATTTAAAAATCTTCACCCTCAAAATCTATATCCAGCAAAAAGTATTCTTCATGAATGACAGTGAAATAATCACATTTTTCAGATAAAAGAAAACTAAAACAGTGTATCCCCAGAGAACTCTACAGTTCTTCAAGTTGAAAGGAAATCATAGTAAGTGGAACCCCAGAAAGGAATGATGAGTATCAGAAAAGGTAAATGTGTTGATAAATATAAAAGACTGGTTTTCGTTTTTAAATTCTTTAAAATACTTAGGATTACTTATAACAAAACATTATCTTATATGGAATGTAAGGTATTTAAATACAATACATATGACAAATTTACATAATGAAAGGAGAGCACGCCTATATTATAGCAAGTTTACAATAAATTTCATGTGATATGGTATAATATTAATTTCAAGTAGACTGTGAAAGCCAAGGATGTATAAAGCAATCTATAGAGAAACCACTAAGGAGTAATGCAAAGAGGTATAGCCCAAACACAACAAATAAAATAAACCTCTACAAATATTCAAAAGTTCCTAATGGAAGTATGAAGAGAGATACAGAGGAACAAAATCTAAGGGGACAAACATACAAAAAATAAGATGTTAGAGCTAAATCCAGCCCTAAGAATAATTACATTAAAAGTTAATGGACTAAACATTTCAATTAAAAGACAAAAATTTTCCCAATGGCTAAGAAAGTGAGACCCAATCTCTACAACATCCAGACTTTAACTAAAAACCACAGATATGTTAAAAGTAAATGAATTTAAAAAGATATACCATAGAAATAGTAAGTATAAGATGTCTGAAATGTCTGTGTTCATATCAGACAAAACAGATTTCTTGATAATTAGTATGAGCAGAGATAAAGAGGAACACTTTAAAAAGATAAAGGGATCAACTCAACAGAAAGACATAACATTCATAAGTGTCTATGCACCTAAACAGAGCTCCAAAGTACATGAAGCAGATATTGGAAGAATTAAAGGGAGATACCAGCAATTCCACAGTCATAATTGGAGATTTTAATATCCCTCTTTAAGAAATTGATAGAACAGTTAGAAAAATCAGTAAGGACAATGATTATCTGAAGAATGCTATCAACAACCTTGATCTTGACCTAATTGATGTTTATAGAACCTGCAACTGCAGAATATACCTTTTTTTCCAAGTGCTCAGGGCATGTGCACTAAGATAGGAAATACATTGGGGCACAAGATAAGTCTCAATATATTTAAAATAATTGGAATCATACAGAGTATATTATCTGACCACAATAAAATTGTGTTTGAGTTCCCTGGAGGCAGGTGTTGAAATGGAGTTTGTCTTACTACTTTTTGTGTTGCTGTAAAAGAATGCCTGAGACTGGGTATATAGAAAGAAAAGAACTTCTTATAAAGAGAAGTTTATTTAACTCATGGTTCTGCCGGCTGAGCAGTTCAAGGACATGGCCCTGGCTTCTGGCAAGTGCTTTTGTGCTGTGTCACAACATGGCAGAGAAAGTCAAAGGAGAAGTGCATACATGAAAGGGGGAAAACCTGAGGGGTGTCCTGGCTTTAAAACAACCCACTCTCATGGGAACTAATTCATTGCTGTGAGACCTAATTCAGTCTCATGAGAGTGAGGACTCACCACTTTGAGAACAGCACCAAACCATTCATGAGGGATCCACCCCCCTATAACCCATACAACTACTATTCTAGCCTGCATCTCTCAACACCACAACATTGAGAATCAAATGTCAACATGAGTTTTGGTGGGGACAAACTATATCCAAATCATAACAGAGTTGGAGGTATGAGATATTTATTAGAGATCAACACCCATGAAAGGAAAGGAGAAAAAGAGGATTGGGCAGAAGAAGTTGAAATATCATTGCAAGCCTACTGAAACCTTGCCAACCTGGAGAGGAGCTCTGGAGTAAATGTTTCCCCCAGCTGAGCATCCTGCCTTGAGCCTTTATACTTCCACCTTGCTCATTCACAAGATGTAGGCTGTCTTGCAAAGGTCATGACTTTAGGTAGGGGAGCTCTCTGTAGATGAGGCCCACCCTGAAGTAGCTGATAGCTAGAAGTTGTCTTCTGATGGCACTCCTCTCATCTAGGCAACAAGTCCTTCCTTAAAGGAGAATCTCGGCAAGTGTGTCTATTACAGTCCATTCCTCGCTCGGCTCAGATATAATTATCCATATATATCTGAGAAGTACTTCCTCCAGGATTTCGGTATGCCTTTATGCCTGAGGAGGAATTAGAAAAGGGAGATTAGTGGGATGAACCATGGCCCCTGCTGCTACACTGATCTCAGGGTCACAATACATAACTCATCATCTCCCTTCTTCATTATTCATTCTCAGCTATCAACTCTGCTGACCTGAGACATTGGTCATTATGCCCTTCTCAGTCCAGAGCTCCTGGGCCAGTGCATTCATATCACAATTAGACAAGAGATACTAATATAATCACTAGGTTTCACATGTTTTTCTCCCTGCCCACATTGTGCGATAGCAGCCCATTTCCTACTGATACCAGTGTTATTTACCTATACCCAGAGAGTGACTCCTCCTCTTTCCTCCTGGTCCCTGAACACAAAGAGTTCGAAGTATCCAGGGAGTAGCCAGAGTTTATAATTTACTGAGACTAAAAATGTGACCTCTGGTGAAAATGTACCCCCTTTAGGGAGTAGTACGTCTTACTAGAATTGGCATTGGCAGTGACGGTAAGTAGGCTCCACTCCCACTTTCATCTCTGGGTTAGTGGACTGATGTATTCTTCCCAGTGGATGCATACCACCATATAAAGTTAATGCATACATTGTGCAGGAAGGTTTTTGAAGGGAAAAGAGAGATCAGACTGTTATTGTGTCTATGTAGAAAAGGAAGACATAAGAAACTCCACTTTGATCTGTACTAAGAAAATTGTTTTGCCTTGAAATGCTGTTAATCTGTAACTTTAGCCCCGACCCTGTGCTCACAGAAACATGTGCTCTGTGGAATCAAGGTTTAAGGGATCTAGGGCTGTGCAGGATGTGCCTTGTTAACAATATGTTTACAGGCAGTATGCTTGGTAAAAGTCATCGCCATTCTCCATTCTCGATTAACCAGGGGCACAATGCACTGTGGAAAGCCTCAGGGACCTCTACCCAATAAAGCCTAGGTATTGTCCAAGGTTTCTTCCCACTGAGACAGCCTGAGATATGGCCTCGTGGGAAGGGAAAGACCTGACTGTCCCCCAGCCCGACACCCGTAAAGGGTCTGTGCTGCGGAGGATTACTGAAAGAGGAAGGCCTCTTGCAGTTGAGATAAGAGGAAGGCCTCTGTCTCCTGCATGTCCCTGGGAATGGAATGTCTCGGTGTAAAACCCGATCGTACATTCATTCTATTCTGAGACAGGAGAAAACCGCCCTGTGGCTGGAGGCGAGATATGCTGGCAGCAATGCTGCTCTGTTACTCTTTGCTACACTGAAATGTTTGGGTGGAGAGAAGCATAAATCTGGCCTACGTGCACACCAAGGCACAGTACCTTCCCTTGAACTTATTTGTGACACAGATTCCTTTGCTCACATGTTTTCCTGCTGACCTTCTCCCCACCATCACCCTGTCCTCCTGCCGCATTCCCCTTGCTGAGATAGTGAAAACAGTAATCAATAAATACTGAGGGAACTCAGAGACCGGTGCTGGTGCGGGTCCTCTGTATGCTGAGCGCCAGTCCCCTGGGCCCACTGTTCTTTCTCTATACTTTGTCTCTGGGTCTTATTTCTTTTCTCAGTCTCTCATCCCACCTGATGAGAAATACCCACAGGTGTGGAGGGGCTGGCTCCCTTCAGGTTTTCACCCCAACTTAATAGAATATTGCCTCCAAGCTCCAGAAGAGTCTTCAGGAGGCTTCTCAAACACTCTTGGCAGTTTCTGGGTGCTCTAGTATGTGATATGACCAGTGGATCCCAAAATAGAGGGTTTATTTCTGTATCACCTGTGCTGTGAAGTAGGTTCCCTGGTTTATTCAAGGTTTTATGAGATCCTATGCTGGTGGACATCCTTTGATGAAATTGTTGATGCCCCATGTGGGCAGGCAAGGTAAACCAAACCAACACCTGGAATATGTGTTTCTTTTAGTGAGAACAACCCACTGTCCCTTTCATAGTGGAAGGGACCAAATGAAGTCAACTGGCAATCAAGTGGTTGACTGGTGTTGTTGAGGCGTGATGTCATATTAAGAGCTCAGTGTTCCTCTCTGTTGTGGGCAGATTAGATATTCAGCAGCTCCATTAGCCTGGCCATCTTTGGTAAGTGGAAGCTCATGGATTGGGGCCCATGAATAACTTTTAGCTCTGCCACTGTGGCTCCTATTGTTGTGTCCATTGTGCCAGCACTGTGGTTGCTGATGCCAGGGTCCAGCTGACAATCCACTGGCTGTGTCATTTTGTCTACTTGATTGTTTAATGACCCTTCCAAAGTATATGTTCTATGGTGAGTATCAACACATGAAAGGTTCTTTAAACTTTGTGTCCACTCCTGTATGTTCATCTACATGCAAATCCACATTCAGCTCTTGTTTCTGCTATTTCACCATTTTTCTTTCCAGGTCCCTGACCAGAGAGACGGGCCACTTGTCACTGCTTATGAGTCTCTATATAGTCTAGCTTTGGGCACTTCTCTTTCCACACAAAGTGTATGATCAGATATACCACCTAAAACTGTGCATTGGGAGGATTTGTCACAATTTGAGGGTGATCTTTCAGAGCCATTCATGAATGAGGCTGTAGTGCAGCTGCCAATCATTTTGGCTTCACATAACAAACCAATTATAGCTGGTTTTATAGAACCCTTTACACTGTTGTGGATAGGAGCTAATAAGGAAGTGCTGATGTAACAGTGGTGGATGCCATGCGCTTATGTCTGCTGTTCTTCAATGTACCACTTCCATCTTTCAATGGATTTTTATTTTTATCAAGCCTGCTGATGATTATTTGATGGGTTTCACTGATTTGACGTCATAATGGACAGTTCTCATGGGGTAGTCATTTGGTGCCCATGGTCACACATTCCATCTTTGCTAGGGTGCAATAGCATGCCAGGATATATTTTACAAAAGCATAAAATTCTCTACTGCAGATGGGCTGGCTTCACTCCAGGAGCTGTGATCATTTCACTGGGACTTGTCACAAACTTCACATGACATCTCTTCCCACCACTGATACCTCCAACACCAAGTGTTAAATGTCAGTTGTGTATATGGGGATGTGGGGGAAGGGTCTATTTCTAGATCTCTGTTCTGTTCCCTTGATACCACTGATATGGGATTTGGGCCATGAGAAACATCCTGCCTAACCATCTGACCACAAGGCACAGGAACGTCCTTATCATACCCTGCTGGGCAAAGGCCCAACTGAAGGAATGTCCCTCTCATATCCTGCTGGGCAAAGGTCCGAGGAACATCCTATCACATCCCACTGGAAAAAGGGCCAAACTGCCTGATCACAGGAACCTCTTATCAATCTCCTGCTGGGCAGCAAGCCATACTTCCCAGATCCCTGTCACCCATACCTATAAGTACTCCAGCCTGTAAGTGGCGGTGGGCTCTGGCATAAAGTAGATCCCCTACCTCCGCAGGTCTTGTGCTGGACACAAAACCTGCATTTGCTGTAGAGCTGCCAACTCTCTGTCTCTCTCTCTCTCTCTCTCTCTCTCTCTCTCTCTCTCTGTCTTTCTTTAACCCTTGCCTTCCCTTCAAAACCTAACACTATGGACTAATTATCAGAGTTCACTTAGCTGTTTAACACCAGGTAAGGTGGACTTCATGTGTCTGGAATGTCCTTCCCAACTGGTTCCCAAGAAAGCTACTATTCATGCTTCAATGCTGTCTCCAACATTCCCCTCTTTCTAGAAATTTTTTAGAGTCTCTAGCATCTGTTCCTTTTAATGGGCACAGCTGCATATGCTTTCCTGTATCACAGATGTTGTCACCTGGAACTGAGATTTCCAGGATTTGTCTTTCTGCCATTTGGTTTATGATATGAATTTTTATATCCTGCCAAAATTTATATGTTGAAATCCTAACCCTAAAGTGATGGTGTTAGGAGGTGGGTTCTTTGGGAGGTGATTAGATCATGATGGTGGAGCCCTCATCAATAGAATTTATGCCTTTATAAAAGAGGTTTGAGGGGTCCTTGCCCCTTCTGCCATGTGATGACACAGGAGGAACCAGAAAACAGTCACTTACTAGACAGAAAATCTGCTGGTGCCTCGATCTTAAACTTCCTAGTCTCCAGAACTATGAGAATTTTCTGTTATCTATAAGCCTCTCAGTCTATGGTATTTTGTTATGGTAGCCCAAGTGGACTAAAATAGTCTGGGAGCTATTCAGGGCAAGACTGTGTTGGAATTTGTGCTTTTTTGTTAGATAAACATTTATGTCTGCTGACTCTTCCTCCATAGTGTAAGCACATTCATTCCTTCAATCCATACACATTTATTACCCACATACATTTATTATTGCCGTGCTTGGTAATACAGGGAGGAGCTCAGAGTTGGATAGTGACAATACATTGTGATCAGTGACTTGACGGACATGATTGGTGCTGTTGGGGCCCAGTAAGAGGTGGCTAACTCTGCCAGGGGCTGGGTGGTCATGGTGGGGATGTGGATGGAGACTCTGTGAAAGCTTAGGACATGATTTTCAAAACTGAGTCTGGAAGAGGACCAGGAGTTTGCCCAGAAAACAAGATGGAGAAGGGAAGTCTCAGTGGAAGAACAGTAGCTATAAAGATCCACAAGCAGAAAACATCCTGTAGAGTTCAGGACCTGTAAATATCCTGTAATGCTGGAAGTCAAGGTTTAAGGGTAGGACTGGGGAGGGGTGAAGATGGAAACTTTCCCCCTCATTTCCAGAGATTATTTTCTTCTACCCCATTTCAGTTACCAAGTCCTACAGTGATATTCTAGTTTTGTAATTAACAATAACTGTACCACCTCTAAGCATTTCACCCTCTGGCCATTATGTCCATGTTTCTAGCTCATTTGCGCTAGCATCTTGACTCCGGCAATTCTTCAGTTTCATCTACACCTCTAATACATTGATACTACTTTTGTTTCACTGTTCATCAGAGCCCTCACCTCACTTCTTACTTCTGTTTTCTCAACTTGAATTCCATGCTTTCTAAATTTTGTTCTGAACAACTGTCGTTCTATTAAGTCCAACTGCCTACTCATTATTGCCACTTGGATATCTATTTTAATAGATACCTCATACTTAATTTGGACAAATAAAATTCTTTTTTGTCATAAAATATATATATAAAGGCCGGGCGTGGTGGCTCACACCTGTAATCCCAGCACTTTGGGAGGCCGAGGCAGGCGGATATGAGGTCAGGAGCTTGAGACCATCCTGGCTAACACAGTGAAACCCCATCTCTACTAAAAATGTAAAAAATTAGCCAAGTGAAGTGGCACACACCTGTAGTCCCAGCTACTTGGGAGGCTGAGACAGGAGAATCACCTGAACCTGGGAGGCAGAGGTTGCAGTGAGCCAAGATCACGGCACTGCACTCCAGCCTGGGGACAGAGCAAGACTCTGTCTCAAAAAATAAAATAAAATTATATATATGTATATATATATATCATAAAGTTCACCACTTTATTTTTAAGTGTACAATTCAGTGGCATGAATTATACTCATGATGTTGTGCATCCATCCCCACAATCTATTTCTAAAACATTTTTCTTACCTCAACAGAAGCTGTATACCCATCAAGCAATAATTTCCATTCCTTTCTCCCTCACCATCAGGTGAATATGTAGTTTCATACACGTAGAATCATAAAATATTTGTCCTTTTGTGTCTGGCTTATTTCACATATGTAATAATATTTACAAGTTTTGCTAATACTATAGCATGTATCAGAGTTTTTCTCCTTTTTAATGGCTGAATAATGTTCTGTTGTATAGATATATCATATTTTGTTTATCCATTCATCTGTTGATGGTCACTTGGGTTGTTTCTTTTTTTCTTTTTTTTTTTTTTTGAGACAGAGTCTTGCTCTGTCACCCAGGCTGGAGTGCAGTGGCCGGATCTCAGCTCACTGCAAGCTCTGCTCCCCGAGTTCACGCCATTCTCCTGCCTCAGCCTCCCGAGTAGCTGGGACTACAGGCGCCCGCCACCTCGCCTGGCTAGTTTTTTTTGTATTTTTTTTTTTAGTAGAGACGGGGTTTCACTGTGTTAGCCAGGATGGTCTCGATCTCCTGACCTCGTGATCCGCCCGTCTCGGCCTCCCAAAGTGCTGGGATTACAGGCTTGAGCCACCGCGCCCGGCCTAAGAAATAAAATTATCATAGAAATGTTACTACTTGAGGCCGGGCGCGGTGGCTCAAGCCTGTAATCCCAGCACTTTGGGAGGCCGAGATGGGCGGATCACGAGGTCAGGAGATCGAGACCATCCTGGCTAACATGGTGAAACCCCGTCTCTACTAAAAATACAAAAAAAACTAGCCGGGCGAGGTGGCGGGCGCCTGTAGTCCCAGCTACTCGGGAGGCTGAGGCAGGAGAAAGGCGTAAACCCGGGAAGCGGAGCTTGCAGTGAGCTGAGATCCAGCCACTGCACTCCAGCCTGGGCGACAGAGCGAGACTCCGTCTCAAAAAAAAAAAAAAAAAGAAAGAAATGTTACTACTTGAGAGACAACAAATTGATGAGGTTTAAGATTTCTTTGCAGTTCTTTGTGTTCTTAGAATACCCCAGTAAATACATGCAGTTAGACAATGAGAACACTTGGAAACAGGAAGGGAAACATAACACACTGGGGCCTGTCATGGGGTGGGGGACTGGGGAGGGATAGCATTAGGAGATAGACCCAATGTAAATGACGAGTTAATCGGTACAGCACACCAACATGGCACATGTATATATGTGTAATGAACCTGCACATTGTGCACATGTACCCTAGAACTTAAAGTATATTTAAAAAAAAGAACCTTAAACAGATGGACATTTTGTCAATAACTCAGAAGGTTTAGCTGTTTTCATTAAACAATACTAAATGTTTTATTTATCAAAAATTAGAAGCTGGTTCAGTGGCTCATGACTGTAATCCCAGGACTTTGGGAGGCTGAGGCAGGCAGGATGCTTGAGTTCAGGAGTTTGAGATCAGCCTGGGCAATATGGCAAAACCCCATCTCTACCAAAAAAAATACAACAATTAACTGAGTGTGGTGATGCACACCTGTAGTCCCAGCTACTCAGGAGGCTGGGTGGGAGGCTTGCTTGAGCCTGGGAGGCAGAGGTTGCAGTGAGCTGAGATGGTGCCACTGCATTCCAGCCTGGGTGACAGAGCCAGACTCTGTCTCAAAAAAGAGTGCACAAACAAGGATCATTCTGTCTTGGGATGGGCTTATAGTTTTATAACTGTTGTGACAAATTTTGGCACCTAATAATATCTGGCAGAGATAGATATGAAACCACGTGATCAATAAACCCAAATAAAAATGTATGTTGACAATCCTTAAGACATTTCTGATATAATTTTACTAATAATTTTAAAACCAGCTTATTTGTCAAAGATTTATCAAAGATTGTACATAATTTATGAGTACTTCTTAACTCTAAGTCAATTTGGTACCTTGTGAACACAACAAAATATACGTATGTATACATAAACACACATACACACTCATATAAAGCAGGCAGAAAAAAAATAGAGGAAAATATCATGTGGCCACCTTCTGCTCAGGAGCCAGACCCTGCAAGGGTGGCACATGTGCATACACATGAGGCGGGGGGGGGGGGGGGGGGCGGGGAGAGAGAGAGAGAGAGAGAGAGAGAGGCATTTTAGCTATTGTAGATAACAATAAAAGAATTGACTATGCTCTTTCTTTATTAGTTTGCATTTCCTTATGCATGCAGTAAACCAATACCCTGGAAGTTTGACTTATCTCTAAATTCCACTGGTAACTTTTATCTTTAGTAACTGAACACAGCCCAGCCCAGCTGCAGCTTCCTAACAGGGTGACCACACAGCCATACAAGAATCAAAGGTTTCTCATTCCCCACCCTTTTATCCTTTCTCTTCCTATCCATTTAGTTTCAGCTATACCATTTTTTCATTCATTTTGAAGAAATCTTACTTTTCCTTTAGCAAAAACCACATTGTCATGCTTATTAGCTTAATAAAAAACATATCTTTATACACGTTGTATGTAGAATTGTTTTCCATGTCTAGTAGTTTTATTGCATATATTCTACTATTCTAACTCTTAATGACACAAATTTCTCATTTTTTTCATTAAAATTTCTTTCTCCATGACCTCATATTGGAAATGTAGCTTTTTTTTTGTGAGACTGGGTCTTGCTCTGTCACCCAGGCTGGAGTGCAGTGGTGTAATTTTTTAATTTTTAATTTTTAGTAGAGACAAGATCTCACTATGTTGCCTAGGCTGGTCTTGAACTCCTGGGCTCAAGCAGTCCTCCTGCCTCAGCCTCCCACAGTGCTGGGATTACAGGCATTAGCCACCCTGCTAGGCCAATAACCCTAATTTCTATTGAAAAACTAGGATTACTTAATTTAATATAATGACTTTAACATTTTAAATTACTGAAAATAATTTTGAAACTAGTTTTATTTACCAAAGATTACTAAAATCACATGAACTAAAAGGCATTTGAGCTAGCTTCATTTTTTTCTGATAAAATATTTCATTTAAGTGCTTATTTTTCTTTAAACCAATCAATTAGAGCTTTTATTATTATTATTATTATTAGTAGTAGTAGTAGTAGTAGTAGTACACTTTAAGTTCTAGGGTACATGTGCACAACGTGCAGGTTTGTTACATATGTATACCTGCGCCATGTTGGTGTGCTGCACCCATCAACTCGTCATTTACATCAGGTATAACTCCCAATGCAATCCCTCCCCCCTCCCCCCTCCCCATAATAGGCCCCAGTGTGTGATGTTCCCCTTCCTGAGTCCAAGTGATCTCATTGTTCATTTCCCACCTATGAGTGAGAACATGCCATGTTTGGTTTTCTGTTCTTGCGATAGTTTGCTGAGAATGATGGTTTCCAGCTGCATCCATGTCCCTACAAAGGACACAAACTCATCCTTTTTTATGGCTGCATAGTATTCCATGGCATATATGTGCCACATTTTCTTAATCCAGTCTGTCACTGATGGACATTTGGGTTGATTCCAAGTATTTGCTATTGTGAATAGTGCTGCAATAAACATATGTGTGCATGTGTCTTTATAGCAGCATGATTTATAATCCTTTGGGTATATAGCCAGTAATGGGATGGCTGGATCATATGGTATTTCTAGTTCTAGATCCTTGAGGAATCGCCATACTGTTTTCCACAATGGTTGAACTAGTTTACAATCCCACCAACAGTGTAAAAGTGTTCCTATTTCTCCACATCCTCTCCAGCACCTGTTGTTTCCTGACTTTTTAATGATTGCCATTCTAACTGGTGTGAGATGATACCTCATTGTGGTTTTGATTTGCAATTCTCTGATGGCCAGTGATGATGAGCATTTTTTCATGTGTCTGTTGGCTGTATGTATGTCTTCTTTTGAGAAATGTCTGTTCATATCTTTTGCCCACTTTTTGATGGGGTTGTTTGTTTTTTTCTTGTAAATTTGTTTGAGTTCTTTGTAGGTTCTGGATATTAGCCCTTTGTCAGATTAGTAGATTGCAAAAATTTTCTCCCATTCTGTAGGTTGCCTGTTCACTCTGATGGTAGTTTCTTCTGCTGTGCAGAAGCTCTTTAGTTTAATTAGATCCCATTTGTCAATTTTGGCTTCTGTTGCCATTGCTTTTGGTGTTTTAGACATGAAGGCCTTGCCCATGCCTATGTCCTGAATGGTATTACCTAGGTTTTCTTCTAGGGTTTTTATGGTATTAGGTCTAACATTTAAGTCTCTAATCCATCTTGAATTAATTTTCGTATAAGGAGTAAGGAAAGGATCCAGTTTCAGCTTTCTACTTATGGCTAGCCAATTTTCCCAGCACCATTTATTAAACAGGGAATCCTTTCCCTATTTCTTGTTTTTCTCATGTTTGTCAAAGATCAGATGGCTGTAGATGTGTGGTATTATTTCTGAGGACTCTGTTCTGTTGCATTGGTCTATATCTCTGTTTTGGTACCAGTACCATGCTGTTTTGGTTACTGTAGCCTTGTAGTATAGTTTGAAGTCAGGTAGTGTGATGCCTCCAGCTTTGTTCTTTTGACTTAGGATTGTCTTGGCAATGCGGGCTCTTTTTTGGTTCCATATGAACTTTAAAGCAGTTTTTTCCAATTCTGTGAAGAAACTCATTGGTAGCTTGATGGGGATGGCATTGAATCTATAAATTACCTTGGGCAGTATGGCCATTTTCACGATATTGATTCTTCCTATCCATGAGCATGGTATGTTCTTCCATTTGTTTGTGTCCTCTTTTATTTCACTGAGCAGTGGTTTGTAGTTCTCCTTGAAGAGGTCCTTTTCATCCCTAGTAAGTTGGATTCCTAGGTATTTCATTCTCTTTGAAGCAAGTGCAATGTGGTGCTGAGAAGAATGTATATTAGGTTGTTTTTGGGTGGAGAGTTCTGTAGATGTCTATTAGGTCTGCTTGGTGCAGAGTTGAGTTCAATTCCTGGGTATCCTTGTTAACTTTCTGTCTCGTTGTTCTGTCTAATGTTGACAGTAGGGTGTTGAAGTCTCCCATTATTATTGTATGGGAATTTAAGTCTCTTTTTAAGTCTCTGAGGACTTGCTTTCTGAATCTGGGTGCTCCTATATTGGGTGCATATATATTTAGGATAGTTAGCTCTTCCTGTTAAATTTATCCCTTTACCATTATGTAATGGCCTTCTTTGTCTCTTTTGATCTTTGATGGTTTAAAGTCTGTTTTATCAGAGACTAGGATTGCAACCCCTGCTTTTTTTTTTGTTCTCCATTTGCTTGGTAGATCTTCCTCCATCCCTTTATTTTGAGCCTATGTGTGTCTCTGCATGTGAGATGGGTCTCCTGAATACAGCAAACTGATGGGTCTTGACTCTTTATCCAATTTGCCAGTCTGTGTCTTTTAATGGGACCATTTAGTCCATTTACATTTAAGGTTAATATTGTTATGTGTGAACTTGATCCTGTCATTGTAATATTAGCAGGTCATTTTGCTTGTTAGTTGATGCAGTTTCTTCCTAGCATCGGTGGTCTTTACATTTTGGCATGTTTTTGCAATGGCTGGTACCAGTTGTTCCTTTCCATGTTTAGTGCTTCCTTCAGGGTCTCTTGTAGGGCAGGCCTGGTGGTGACAAAATCTCTAAGCATTTGCTTGTCTGTAAAGGATTTTATTTCTCCTTCACTGATGAAACTTAATTTGGCTGGATATGAAATTCTGGGTTGAAAATTCTTTTCTTTAAGAATGTTGAATATTGGCCCCCACTCTCTTCTGGCTTGTAGAGTTTCTGCCAAGAGGTCTGCTGTTAGTCTGATGGGCTTCCTTTGTGGGTAACCCGACCTTTCTCTCTGGCTGCCCTTAACATTTTTTCCTTCATTTCAACTTTGGTGAATCTGACAATTATGTGTGTTGGAGTTGCTCTTCTCGAGGAGTATCTTTGTGGCATTCTCTGTATTTCCTGAATTTGAATGTTGGCCTGCCTTACTAGGTTGGGGACATTCTTCTGGATGATATCCTGAAGAGTATTTTCCAACTTGGTTCAATTCTCCCCCTTTTAGGCAGCCCAATCAGATGTAGATTTGGTCTTTTCACATAATCCCATACTTCTTGAAGGCTTTGTTCATTTCTTTTTCCTCTTTTTTCTTTAGACTTCTCTTCTCGCTTCATTTCATTCATTTGATCCTCAATTGCTGATACTCTTTCTTCCAGTTGATCAAGTCGGTTACTGAAGCTTGTGCATTTGTCACGTATTTCTTGTGTCATGGTTTTTATCTCTTTCAGTTCATTTATGGCCTTCTCTGCATTGATTATTCTAGTTATCCATTCTTCCATTCTTTTTTCAAGATTTTTAGTTTCTTTGCGCTGGGTACATAATTCCTCCTTTAGCTCTGAGAAGTTTGATGGACTGAAGCCGTCTCCTCTCAACTCGTCAAAGTCATTCTCCATCCAACTTTGATCCGTTGCTGGTGATGAGCTGCATTCCTTTGGAGAGGGAGATGCGCTCTTATTTTTTGAATTTCCAGCTTTTCTGCCCTGCTTTATCCCCATCTTTGTGGTTTTATCTGCCTTTGGTCTTCGATGATGGTGATGTACTGATGGAGTTTTGGTGTGGGTGTCCTTTCTGTTTGTTAGTTTTCCTTCTAACAGTCAGGACCCTCTGCTGCAGGTCTGTTGGAGATTGCTTGAGGTCCACTCCAGACCCTGTTTGCCTGGGTATCAGCAGCGGAGGCTGCAGAAGATAGAATATTGCTGAACAGCGAGTGCTCCTGTCTGATTCTTGCTCTGGAAGCTTCGTCTCAGGGGTGTACCCCGCTGTGTGAGTTGTGGGATGTCGGTCTGCACTTCAGTTGAAAATGCAGAAATCACCCGTCTTCTGTGTTGCTCGCGCTGGGAGCTAGAGACTGGAGCTGTTCCTATTCGGCCATCTTGCTCCCGAGACCAGAGCTTTTTCTTATAATTTTATTAGTGAAATATCACATAACATGACACATATATACAGACACACAGACAGAAGCAGATCTTATGGATTTATAAGATTCTTAATTGCCAGGCTTCAAATTGTTTCTATCCCCGCTTTAGACTATCAGTCTCTTGATTACCTATTCCATGCCCTAAACAATTGTTAGCTAGGCAACTTTAAATATGCATCTCCAAAGACGTAATTCTTAGGTGAAACTAGGTAGAAAATATACCTAACGAAGGCGTATGGAACACAGATCTAAACAAAGGCAAGCTCTATTATGTAAACCTTAAGCCATTGTCTTCCCTATAGTTAAAGTTCCTAGTGGTTTAGGTGCACAGATAGAGATGCCCTGACAAATAAAGACTTCCTTTAAAGATGTACATTTCTTTGACAAGGAGTTTCAAAGACTGATTCAGTTAAATTGGTGGTCTTTTCAACTAAACTTATTTTGTAATTGGATCACTGGCTTTAGGGTTAATCTTCTTAAGGAAGAGGTCCAAGAAGAAATGCAGTTTTTAGGGGTGGAACCATACTTTTCTTCTCCAAACCTGTGAAGAAATGAGTAGCCTCCTGTAGTAATGTAATCAAGCAGCTTAGCTTCAAACCACATTAAAAAGACCTGCTTTTCTTTCAACCTAAAAGTTTTTCTGTACATTGTGAACTATAACAAGTGGAGGTGTAAACTGACTATAGCCCACACCTGTACCAATCACTGAGTTTTGGCCAGTCAAACGTAGCCAACTATTCAAACTGCGTCTGAATAAGACAAATGTTAAGCTGTAACCAAGCCCGTTATTTCTGTACCTCACTTCTAATTTCTGTACATCACTTCCCTTTTTTTGTCAATACATCTTTTTTTTCACCATGCAAAGACTTCAGTAAGTCTCTCTGAATCTGCTGTGATTTTGGAGGACTGCCCTATTAGTGAATCATTCATTGCTCAATTCAACTCCTTTAAATTAAAAAAAAAAAAAAAGACATGCAGTTAGAGGATAGTGTTCAAAGGTCACTTTGAATAATTATATACCATTGTGGTTATTTTATCAACTTCATATATAATTCATTTCTTCGTTTTTATTTTAGGGGCTTATTTTTTGGACTGAATTTTAATTTTTTAAAAATGTAAAAGTTTTACAAGTTTCAAAAGTTGAAACTATATAGAATGACGTACTCATAAAAGTCTTGCTTTCATTCCTCTCCATTGACTGTTTTTTCCTCAACCTCCACCATTTTAGACAGCCATTTATAATGCCTTCTGGTTCATCGTTCCAGCATTTTTTTTACATATATTCTCTCTTTTATGTTATAGTATGAACATTTTCAGTTATACACATAGAGGCAAATATAAAGAATTTGCCTCAATAGTTATCAACATTTTAAATGTCACATCTATTTCCTCTTACATACTTTTTGTTCTGAGTATTTTAAAGAAAGTTGGCTTTTTTTCCTTCCTGGTTTTCATCCACTTCAGTTTTTAGTTTTTGAAGTTCCAATTCATGGCCATTTTCATGTCCTCAAATGCTTATTTCAGTATATTTAATTTTGTTTGGAGGGCAGACAAAATTTTCTTCTGTCTCGTGCCTAGTTTTGTTTGCTTGTTTATTTTTTGCAGGGGGCAGTTTTCTCTGTTGATTTCTATACAAATTTATTTCCTGATTTTCCATAATAGTTCTCTATCAGCTGTCCTTTTCTTCTCTTCATTTTTATCATATCTCAGGGTTTTTATATGGTTTCTAATTTTGTGGAACCTCTTTCTGTTAACATAGCAAGGTTCACAATACAGTAGCAGGGTTCCTTTCTTTCTTCCTTTCCTCTCCTTTCTTCCTCTTCTCTTCTCCTTCTCTCCTTGTCCTTTCCTCTTCCTCTCTTTCTCCTCTTTTCTCTCCTCCTCTTCTCCATCCTCGTTTCTATGATGGGGGAAGAGTTTCAGGTTTCCTGGTTTTGTGATTCTCATTTGTCTTACAGGACCCTAAAATTTCCCATTTTTCTTTTTTTCTCTGTCTTCACCGCCAAATTACTAGGAAGTGTTTCTTCATTTTTTGCCTTTTTTCTCCCTCTGGATCTATGCTTGTTCTTTTTAAATGAGTTTTGTTCTGTCTTATACCTGGCCTTTATAGGTTATTTGACCCTTTAAAATGCACACACTTTAAAATCCTTTCTCTGTAGTTGTGCTCTAAGTTCTCTGGTTACTTGTGAAGTATTTCTAGATTTAGGGTAGATTTAATCTTTCTTTTGGTCACTTCAGCTCACTCTCACACCCCTTTGCTAGTGTCATTCCTACATCTTTCCTGCAGTTGTACTTTGCTCTGCTTCTGCTATTTATAGAGCCTTGAGGTCAAGTGAGGGTGAGGTGAAGAATGTGGTACTGTGTGAAACTGTGATACTGAATTCATCAGCTCTTCTTTTTTCCACTGTTCTCCTGCCTACTTCTTTTCATATATGTTTCTTCTTCTGTCTTTAGGTTTTATTCTATATCCTTGGGTGATATTCTTTAATTTCAAAGCTGACCATACTTACTGTCAGATTTCCATTAAAATTTCCATTAAAATGAAGAACTTTATTTGACTTTTGTGTTTTGTTTTCTTAAAAGCCAAAGAGCAAAGTAATATTTACATTTGGACTTTATTTTAGACTTTGAAATTAGACCCAAAATTAATGAATTAACTTTTCAAGAGAGAATTTCTAAAAGTATACTCTATAACATAGTATTATACTCAATTTTTGAAGGCTGGATGGAAACTTGAAAATGAGTTAAATAATCGGGAAAACCAAGACAAGCTTTTGAACAAAGTTGTATTTAACAATAAGTCATTGACTGAGTAGATAAACCATTAATAGAGGAAAGCAGTTCCTCTAAACAGAACATCTAATGTACACATCAGCACCTTTATTTAGAAATCACACCTCTTTGCACAACCTCAAATTCTTACTAGCAAGAAGCCATATAAATGTATGCAGTGTGGAAAAGTCAGGACTCACTGTACATCAGAGAATTCATACAAGAGATAAACCATACAAAAGTAATGAATGTGAAAAGGCATTTATTCAGAAGTCACAACTAACTGTACATCAGAGAACTCATACAGGAGAGAAACACTATGAATGAAGTGAGTGTAAGAAAGCATTCATCCAGAAGTCGAACATTCATCCAGAAGTCAAAAAAAGCATTCATCAGAAGATCCACGCAGGGGAGAAGCCCTATGAATGCAGTGAATGTGGGAAAGCTTTCATCAAAAGTCAACACTTATTATCCATCAAAGGGCTCATACTGGGGATAAACCATATGAATGCAATGAATGTGAGAAAGCCTTCATCTGGCACTCTGCTGATAGTACATCAAATAACTCATACTGGGAGAAGCGGCATGGATGTAAGGAGTGTGGAAAAGTCTTCAATAGAAAGTCAGAACTGAGTGTTCACCACAGAATTCATACTGGGGAGAAACCTTTTGAATGTAATGAATGTAAAAAAGCCTTTATTCAGAAATCAGATCTCATCGTACATCAGAGAACTCACACTGGGGACAAACAATGTAAATGCAATGGATGTGGTAAAGCCTTTGTTCAGGGTTCGTAATTCATCAAACATCAGATCATACTGGAGAGAAACCCTACGAATGCACTGAATGTGGAAAAGCGTTCAGCAAGAAATCACACCTCACTGTATATCATAGAAATACTGGAGATAAACCTTATGAACGCAATGACTGTAGAAAAGCCTTTAGCAAGAAATCTACTCTCATTGTTCATCAGAGAATTCATATTGAACAGAAACTTTTAATGGAATGAGGAAACCATAAGTCAGTGATCAAAACTTTGATACATATTATAGAATTTATACAGACTAGAAACTCTATGAATATACTAAGTAAGCATGGGATGCCTTTAACAATAGCTTCAGAAAAGCATGAGAAAATTTATACTGAGAAACAACTACACTAATTTGATGGGTTTGAAAAATCATCTTTCAAAAAAAAATTACACTGGACACCTTGGTTTGGACCTAATACTAGAAGGTTTTTAAAAATATGGTAGAAAAATCTCCATTACCTATGATTAACTTGTTCACTGTGAAGTGCATATTTTTAAAATAAATTTATTAATCAGGAAAACAAAGTGACAAACATAAGTGGCCAGTCTGCAAATGATGTAGGAATGGCATTCCTACAATCTTAAATTATCTGTTGATTGGAGGTGAAAGTGGATATTCACACTGCTTTTTCACACTAAAAGACATATTCCCCACCTCTTAAAACACAAAATGTCAAATGACAGTTTGAGAAAGCAATATGGTTTGTTATTTAACAAGAGAGTAAAAAATGTGTTACATATCACTTTACACTTTCTTGATGTGTAAAGAAGGAAGACAGAATAAATTTAACGTATTTCTATGTAATCCAAAGTCATTTGTAGGCTTTAAAAGTGTAGTTTTCTGTAAAGTATAAAGTGGTAAGAAGGACACCAGAATAACACAAAAGAGGGCAGCAGAGTGGCAGCTGACAGGCTTGGCATGCTACACACTTGAGTAGTTCTGCACACGGAACTCCTGTTCACACACTTCTGTTAGTTTTAACTCAGTATAGTATTTAGACAAATACTGTTATGCAGAGCATGAGTTCTTTGTTTCCTTGTGGTGATCAGAGTGAATTTTTAAAATCTTTTATTGGATGTTTCTACCACACAGGAATTTTGTTAAGCAATTTAGCGTATACTTTTTTAATTTTAAAGACAGGGTCTTGCTCTGCCACCCAGGCTGGAGTGTGGTGGCACAATCATAGCTCACTGCAGCCTCAGCCTCCTGGGCTCAAGCCTCAGATTGTGAAATATCTGGGGCCACAGTTGTGCACCACTGCACCCAGATATTTTTTTTAAGTTTTTTTGTAAAGGTGGGGTTCCACTTTGTTGCCCAGGCTGATCTCAAACACCTGGGCTCAAGCAATCCTCTTGCCTCATCCTCCCAAAGTACTAGGATCATAGGTATGAGTCACTGCACGTGACCTATACTTCTTACTTAATTATTACAAATCTGTGGTCTGTGAGGTACAGAAAATCTGTAAGACTGGCATTTTCTCCATTTTGTAGATGAAGCAAGTGGAGTCCAGGAAGGGTCCCTGCCCCAGCTAAGGCCAGATGGCTGGTAAGTATAAGATGGTGCTTCGGACCAAGTTTTTAGTCCCCACACTGTTCTGTTCCACTGGGCACATGAAAGGATAGGTGCCACATCACCTCAACTCCAAACATTATTGAATTTAATTTGATCAGGCATCATGGCATTTTGTATCCTCTCCCTGCATTTTGTTCAACAAGTTAACAAGAAACATGCATTTTAAAAACATTATTAGATTCATATTCCTTATATGTAGAAGGTATTGGAAATGTTATATTTTGGGGGATATTGCTTCAGGTATGTCAGTTTTACTGCCCTATAAATTTCCTTTTGACCAGCCTGAACATTGGAAGTTATACCGTTATTTTTTAGTTTGAAAAAATTAATCTTTCCTTCATTGAGCTGTCATTTTATTTTCACAACTTTTCCTACAAATTCTGTTATTACCTAAGGCATGATTGCCTTTTGAAGCATAACCTAATCTTACATATTATAAATATTCATTGTCAAGTAAAGGATTGGTATCAAAAAACCTTTTAAGCCTTTTCTTGAGTGAAAATGAAATTGATATACCCTATTGAACTTGAACCCAGTTTTTCTTATATCAAATTTTTCTTTTGTAGATTTATAAATTAAAAATAATGTTTTTAAATTGAACATAGTGAATAACTATGATTTTTAATTTAAATTTTAAAAATTAAAATTTCAAATAATAATTTTTAACTAAGTCCATTGCATTCATGATCTGGGTAATGGTTGTATTAGTCATTTTTGAAGATGAATGTTGAGGTGGGACTGTAAATTGTGACACTGGTTTTCTAAACATGTCAAAATATCTATGTCTGTCTTGCCCTTCAACATTGTCATTTTGGGAAAATAAATGATAATGCAGGTTATGCAGTGACACCAATAATTTGTGGAACACCTGTCTTTTAGAATTTCCTTCAGATCCAGTTTACTATAATGTTTCATATAAAACCAAGTAATATTTTCAGAAAGCAATTATTATTAGAATTCATTGTCTTTCTTGTCCTTATCCCACCCACATAGTCATTACCACCATTTCTATTAATTCTGTGCATGACTGTACTTATGCCCAAGGCTGAACCCTCTGATAAGTTACATCAGAGACGTCATACTATGGAGGAAATATTTTGACTAAAATTGTCTAGCCAAGTTGCTAAACAAGTAAACAAGCAAACAGCAAACCCTGGGAGAAATCCATATCTAAACTTGTTATGATATATTGTCTAAATCACCTACTTTTTGACAAAAATTATGAGGCATGAAAATAATCAGAATGATGTAACCCATACATAGGGGAAAAGCAATCTATAGAAACTGTGAGAAGACACATATGTTAGACAGTACACAAAGACTTCAAATCAGCCATTATGAATGTGCTCAAATAGTTAAAGGAAATTATACTTTACAAAGTGAAGGGTGTTATGACAACCTCATCAAATACAGAATATCAACAGAGACAAAAATGATAAATAAGCAGAATATTTCAGAGTTGAAAAGTATAATTTAAATGAAAAAAATCACTAGTTGTGATTATAGTAGATTTCAACTGGCAGAGGAAAGGATCAGTGAACTTGAAGATAGAGTGATAGAGGTTATGAAATTCAGAAAACAGAGTGAAAAAAGAGTGAAGGTAAATGAACACAGCCTCAGAGAAGTGTGGTATATCATTTAGCACATCAACATATATATATAATGAAAATTTCAGGACAAGAGAAGAGAAAGAAAAATATATGAAAAAAATGATGGCTGAAAACTTCCCAAATTTGATGAAAAACATTACAGGCATGAACTACTGCACCCAGCCTCCCTTCTATCTTTTTGCCATGATTATAAGTTTCCTGAATCTTCCCCAGCTATGCAGAACTGTGAGTCAATTAAATCTCTTCTCTTTATAAATTACCCAGTCTCAGCTAGTTCTTTATAGCAGTGTGAAAATTGACTAATACACCTAGATACATGATATTAAAATGTTGAAATACAGAGAAAATATTGAAAGCAACAAGAGAAAAACAACTTGTCATTAAAAGGGAGCCCTTATAAAATCAATAGCTGACTCCTCATCAGAAAGAAAATGGAGGCTATGATGCAGTGGGACGGCACATTTAAAGTCCTAAAAGAACTGTTGGCCAAGAACGGTGGCTCATGCCTATAATCCCAACACTTTTGGAGGCTGAGGTGGGAGGATTGCTTGAGCCTAGGAGTTTGAGTCCTGGCAACATAGTGAGACCCTGTTTCTGCCCAAATTTTAAAAATTAACCAGGTGTGGTGGTGTGCACCTGTAGTCTCAGCTACTTGAGAGGCTGAGGTAAGAGGATTTCTTGAGCCTGGGAAGTGGAGGCTGCAGTGAGCCATGAATATGTCACTGCTCTCCAGCCTGGCAACAGAGCAAGTCCCTGCCTCATAAAGAAAATTGTCAATTAAGAATTTTATATCCAGCAAAACATAAAACATTTATCTTTCAAAAATGAATGCAAGAGATAATTCATTGCTAACTGACCCGCCTTACAAGAAATAATAAAGGAAGTTCTTCAGGCTGAAAGCAAGTGATCCAAAACACTAATTTGAAAATTTGAATCTATATGCATACATGCATGCATATGCACACACACACATACACACACATACACACACACACACACACACAGAGAGAGAGAGCGAGTGAGCAATAAGAAAGGTAATTTTTTTTAAAAAAAAATCTATATTACCAGGGACAAAAACAGACAATGGATAATGATAAAGGGGTTAATTCATAAAAACATAGCTAGCAATCCTAACTAAAGGTGATTACACCTAATTAAAGAGGTTCAAAATAAAGAGAAAAACTGACAGAATAGAAAGGAGGGTCAGACAGACTTACAGTTATAGAGCTCAGCACTCCTTTCCTTCCCAATTAGTGATAAAACAAATAGACAAAAGTCAGCAGGAAGGTGATAGACATGACCAATCCTATCAAATTCATTTAATTGACATTTATAGAACATTTCACTCAACATCTGCATACTATACGTTATTTTCAAGTGCACGTGACACATTCAACAAGTAAGACCATTTTCTGAATGACTTTTTAAAAGTCATGATACATTTTAAAATATTGAAAAGATTCAGAATATATTCTGTGAACAAACAGGATTAAACTGAAAACCAGTAACCCAAAGATAACTGAAGTATCCTTAAATTAAACATCACAATTTTGAACCACTTATGGGTCAAATAAAAGATCACAAGAGAATCAGAAAATGTTTGGATAATACTGAAATGAAATAAAAAAACAAAAAAAAATTTGGAATGCCCTGGTGCACAGCTTAGAAAAACAATTATAGCTTTATATGTTTTGTTAGAAGAGAATAAATGTCTAAAATCAATGACGTAAAGTTCCACCATATGAAGAAAGAAAAATACAAGCAAATTAAATCAAAATTAAGTAGGAGGATATCAGTAATAAATATAAGAGCACAAATGAGTGAAGTAGAACAAGGGTCAGACAACTGGCCAAATTGGTCCAGTGACCTGTTTTCATAGAGGTCTTAAATTAAGAATCATGTTTGCATTTTTGAAGGCATGTAAAACAAAGCTAACAATATAGACTATGCAGTTTCACAGCTTAGATTAAATGGAAGGTTTTCTTTAAAAATATTTTACCAGTGGCTCATGCCTGTAATCCCAGCACTTTGGGAGGCCAAGGCGGGCGGATCACGAGGTCAGGAGATCGAGACCATCCTGGCTAACATAGTAAAACCCCGTCTCTACTAAAAATACAAAAAAAATTAGCCAGGCATGGTGGCGGGTGCCTGTAGTCCCAGCTACTGGGGAGGCTGAGGCAGGAGAATGGCGTGAACCTGGGAGGCAGAGCTTGCAGTGAGCCGAGATTGCGCCACTGCACTCCAGCCTGGGTGACGGAGCAAGACTCCGTCTCAAAAAAAAAAAAAAAAAATGTTACCAAAACTGGGTAGAGAAGAAATAGAATGCCTAAATGGCCCAATAACAATTAAATAAATTGAAGTAGTAATTTTAAATCTTCCCCAAAAGAAAACTCCAAGTCTAGATGACTTCACTAGAGTATTTTGTCAAATACTTAAGGAAGAAATAATACCAATCCTATAAAAACTCTTTGAGAAAGTAGAAGAGAATTAAATACTTTTAATCTCATTTTAGTGGATCAGTATTATCCTGAAAGCAACACCAAAGACATCATAAATTGGAAAACCTCCAAATCAATATCCTGGATGACTATAGATTTATAAATTCTTCAGAATTTAGTATATTAATTAGTATATTGAATCTAGCAATACATAAAATGTAGAAATTTGTTCTGATTAATTGGAATGGCATTTTGGGAATGCAAGTTTTTAATTTAATTGTGAAAATCAATGTAATTTAGCATAATAAAATAATGGGAAAACTTACACAATTATTTCTATAGAGTCATACAAACATTTTACAAAATTCAACATCTACTCATGATGAAAACTCTGAACAAATGAACAATAGATAGTAAGATTTTTTTTTTTTTTAACCTCTATCAGTTTTCTGGTTACTGCTTTGTATGTAAGATCAAAAACAGAAAAAATTATCTGTTCTCATTTTTATTCAACACTGTAATACAAATCCTGGCCAGTATAGTAAGACAAGAAAAATAAATAAAAAGCAGATGAGTTGAGAAGAAAGAAGTAACACTTACTTATTCACATCAATATGATCATAGACATATAAAATCCTAAGGAATCTACAAATATTAACTAAAACTAATAAATAAATTTATCAAGTTCCTAGGGTAAAAGGCCAATATAAAAAAAGCAACTGTAAGCCACGCATGGTGGCTCACACCTGTAATTCCAGCACTTTGGGAGGCTGAGGCAGGCAGATCGCTTTGAGTTCAGGAGTTCCAGAGCAGCCTGGGCAACATGGCAAAACCCCATGTCTACAAAAAAATACAAAAATTAGCCAGACATTGGTGGCTTGCAGCTGTAGTGCCAGCTACTCAGAGGGTTAAGACCGGAGAGTCGCTGGGCACAGTGGCTCACACCTGTAATCCCAGCACTTTGGGAGGCCAAGGAGGGCGGATCATGAGGTCAAGAGATTGAGACCATCCTGACCAACATGGTGAAACCCCAGCTCTACTAAAAATACAAAAATTATCTGGGCTTGGTGGCGCATGCCTGTCATCTCAGCTACTTGGGAGGCTGAGACAGGAGAATCACTTGAACCCGGGAGGTGGAAGTTGCAGTGAGCCGAGATCGTGCCACTGCACTCCAGCCTGGCAACAGAGCGAGACTCTGTCTCAAAACAGAAAAGACTGGAGAGTCACTTGAGCCCAGGAAGAGGAGGTTGCAGTGAGCTGAGATCACACCACTGCACTCCAGCCTGAGCAACAGAGCGAGACTGTGTCTCAAAAAAATAAAAAAGTAATTGTATTTTACATGTTAAAAATAAAATATTAAAAAATAAAATTTAACAATCCAATTGCAACAGCATGTTAGACTATAAAATACTTAGGAGTAAATTAATGAAGATAAGCTCTGAAAACTGTAAAACATTGCTGAGAGAAATTTTTTAACTTTTATTTTAAGTTCAGGGGTACCTGTGCAGGCTTGTTATGTAGGTAAACTCATGTCATCGAGGTTTGTTGTACAGATCATTTCATCACCCAGATATTAAGCCATAAGTTATTTTCCTTGATCCTGTCCCTACTCCCATCCTCCACTCTGCAGTAGGCCCCAGTATGTGTTGTTTCCCTCTATGTGTTCATGTGTTCTCATTATTTAGTTTCCACTTAAAAGTGAGAACATGCAGTGTTTGTTTTGTTTGTTTGTTTGTTTGTTTCTGCATTAGTTTGCTGAGGATGATAGCCTCCAGCTGCATCAGTGTTCCTGCAAAGGACATGAACTCATTCTTTTTCATGGCTGCATAGTATTTCATGGCATATATGTACCACATTTTCTTTATCCAGTCTACTGTTGATGGGCACTTAGGTTGGTTCCATGTCTTTTGCTATTATAGTGCTGAAATGAACATATGCATGCATGTGTCTTTATGATAGAACAATTTCTTTTCTTCTCCTTTCCTTTCCTTTTCTTTTCTCTTCTCTTCTTTTCTTTTCAAGACAGAGTTTTGCTCTTGTTGCCCAGGCTGGAGTGCAGTGGCGTGATCTTGGCTCACTGCAACCTCCACCTCCTGGGTTCCTGCCTCAGCCTCCTGAGAAGCTGGGATTACAGGCATGTATTGTCATTGAGCAGTAATATTTTGAAAGGAATCTTTCTCTGAGCAACAGTTCTCAACAATGGACTTAATATATTCAGTAAACATGCTATAAAGCAGTGTCATCCTGGCTTTCTTGCTTCATTTGTAGAGCACAGATGGAGTGTATTTAGCACAATTCTTAAGGGCCCTAGGACTTTTAGAATGCTAAATGAGCATTGGCTTCAATTTAAAGTTACCAGCTACATTAACCTGTAAAAAGAGAGGCTGTCCTTTGTAGCTTTAAAACCAGGCATTAACTTCTCTCTAGCTAAGAAAGTCCTAGATGGCATCTTCTTCTAGTATAAGGTTATTTCATCCACACTGAAAATCTATAGTTTGGTGTAGCAACCTCCATCAATTATCTTAGCCAGATCTCCTGGATAACTTTCTGTAGCTTCTACATCAGCATTTGCTGCTTCATCTTGCACATTTATGTTATAGAGAACACTGCTTTCTTTAAATCTCATGAACTAATCTCTGCTAGCTTCCAAATTTTCTTCTGCAGCTTCCTCACCTCTCTCAGCCTTCATAGACTAGAAGAGAGATAGAACCTAGCTCTGGATTAGACTTTAGCATAAGGGATGTTGTGAATGGTTTAATCTTCTATGCAGACCACTAAAACTTCCTCTATATCAGCAATAAGGTTTTTTCGTTTTCTAATCATTTGTGTGTTCACTGGAGGAGCACCTTTAATTTCCTTCAAGAGCTTTTCCTTTGCATTCACAACTTGACTAATGGGTTGGCACAAGAGGCCTAGCTTTTGGCTGATCTTGGCTTTTTATATACCTTCCTCACCAAGCTTAATCACTTCTAGCTTTTAAAAAAATTGTTGGCTGGGTGCGGTGACTTACGCCTGTAATCCCAGCACTTTGGGAGGCCGAGGTGGGCAGATCACGAGGTCAGGAGACTGAGACCATCCTGGCTAACACAGTGAAACCCTGTCTCTACTAAAAATACAAAAAAAAAAAAAAAAAAAAAATTAGCCAGGCGTGGTGGCAGTCACCTGTAGTCCCAGCTACTTGGGAGGCTGAGGCAGGAGAATGGCATGAACCCAGGAAGCGGAGCTTGCAGTGAGCCGAGATCACGCCACTGCACTCCAGCCTCGGCGACAGAGCGAGACTCCGTCTCAAAAAAAAAATTGTTAACAATTTTTGTAGACAAGATATTACTATGTTGCTCAGGCTGGTCTCAATCTCCTGGACTCAAGTGACCCTCCTGCCTCTGACTCCCAAAGTGCTGGGATTATAGGCATGAGCTACCATACTTGGCCTAGCTTTTGATTTAAAGTGAGAGATGTGTGACTTTTCCTTTCACTTGAACACGTAGAGGCCATTATAGAGTTATTCATTGGCCTAATTTCAGTATTGTTTTATCTCAGGGAATAGAAAGGCCCAAGGAGAGAGAAAGAGATGGCAGAATGGCCAGTAGGTGAAGCAGTCAGAACACACACAACAGTGATTAGGTTGGCTGTCGTATATGTGCATGTTCTGTGGCACTCCAAAAGAGTCACAATAATGACATCCATAATTGCTGACCGGAGATCACTATAACAGATATAATAATAATGAAGAACTTTGAAATATTGTGAGAATTACCCAAATGTGACATAGAGACATCAAGCAGGCACATGCTATTGGAATAATGGTACCGATAGGCTTGCTCGGTGCAGGTTGCCACAAACCTTCAATTTGTAAAAATGCATTATCCGCTAAGTGTAATAAAGTGAAGCACAATAAATAAGGTATGCCCATATATAGAAAACTCTAAGGAGTCTACAAAAAATTCTTAGAATTAACAAGCAAATTCTTTACGAATTTGCAGGATACAAAAAAAAAAAACTTGCAGGATACAAAATCAACATATAAAAATCAGTTATGTTTCTATACATTAACAATAATCGATTCAAAAAGGAAATTAAGAAAACAATTCCATTTACAATAGCATCAAAAAGAATAAAATACTTATGAATAAACTTAACCAAGGAAATAAAAAACATAGACATGGAAAACTACACAACATTGGTGAAAGAAATTTCGAAAGACACATAAATGGAAAGACATCCTGTATTTGTGGATTGGAAGAATTACTATTCTTAAAACATCTGTCTTAGTCTATTTTGTGCTGTTACAACAGAATACATTATAAATGACTTGGTCATTTATAATGAACAGATATTTGTTGTCTCACAGTTCTGGAAAATGAAAAGTCCAATATCCAAGTTTCAGCATCTGGATAGGGCCTTTTTGCTACATCATTACATGATGGAAGGCATCATATGACAGAAGAGCAAAGAAAGAGAGAGAAGAGCAAAAGGGAGGCAAACGCATTTTCTTGATAGATAAAGGTATTAGTCCATTCGTGAGGGCACAGCTCTCACGAACTAACCACCTCTTTAAAGTCCCACCTCTCAATACTGTCACAATGGCAATTAAATTTCAACATGAGTTTTGAAGAAGACAAAGATTCAAAGCATAGCAATGTCCATACTTCCAATAGTGCCCTATAGATACAGTGCAATCACTATCAAAATCCCAATGACTTTTTTTTTTTAACAGAAAAAATCCTGAAATTCATTTGGAACCACAAAAGACTCAAATAACGAAGGAAAATTTGAGCCTGACTAACAAAGCTGGAAGTATCACACTCCCTAATTTCAAAAATATGTTACGAAGCTCCATTAATCAAAAGAGTATATGACTAGCATAAAAACAGACATCTAGACTAATGGAACAGAATAGAGAGCTCAGAAATAAACCCACAAGGATGAAAAGATAGTCTCTTCAATAAATAATGTTGGAAAAATTGGATAGCCACATGAATGAAACTGGACCCTTATGTTACACTACATGCAAACATTAACTCAAAATGGATTAAAGACTTAAACATAAAACCTGAAGCAATAAAACGTTTAGAAGAAAACATAGGGGAAAATATTCTAGACATTGTGCTGTCCAATGATTTATTGGATATGACACCAAAGTGGGATTACACTAAGTGGGATTATATCAAACTAAAAACCTCCTGCACTGGCCAGGTGCGGCGGCTCACGCCTGTAATCCCAGAAGGCTGAGGCAGTTGGATCACGAGGTCAGGAGTTTGAGATCAGCTTGACAAACATGGTGAAACCTCCATCTCTACTAAAAATACAAAAATTAGCCAGGCATAGTGGTGTGCACCTGTAATCCCAGCTACTCAGGTGGCTGAGGCAGGAGAATCGCTTCAAACCGGGAGGCGGATGTTGCAGTGAGCCAAGATCATCATGCCACTGTACTCCAGCTTGGGCGACAGAGGGAGACTCCGTCAAAAACAAAAAACAAAAAACAAAAACAAAAACAATAACCCTCCTGCGCAGCAAGAAACAACAAAATAAAAAGATAAAAAAAGCAACCAACAGAATTGGAGAAAATATTTTCAGACCATATATCTGATAAGAGGTTAATATCCAGAGGGTTAATATCCACCTGACAAAGGAATTCCTACACATCAATGGCAAAAAACAAATAACCTGATGAAAATTGGGTGAAGCATCTGTATAGTCATTTTTTCAAAGAAGACATACAAATGACCAACAGGTATATGAACAAGTGCTCAGTGTCACTAGTAATCAGGGAAATGCAAATCAAAACCACAATGAGATATCACCATACTTCTGTTAAAATAGCTATTATAAAAATAAATACATAACAGACAATGTAGAGAAAACAAACCCTGTGTACTATTAGTAGGAATGTAAATTGGTTCAGCCACTATGGAAATCGATATAAATGTACCTCTAAATATAGCATTACCCTTTGATCCAGCAGTCTCACTTTTGGGTATATATCCGGAGGAATGGAAATCTGGATCTCGAAGAGATATCTGCACTTCCATGTTTATTGCAGCAGTAGTCACAATAGCCAAGATATGGAAACAACCTACATATCCATTGGTGGACAAATAAAGAAAATGTGGTATATACTTAAAATGGAATATCATTCAGCCTTATTAATAATGAAATCCTGTCATTTATGACACCATGGATGAAACTGGAGGATATTGTGCTAAGTGAAATAAGTTAGGCGCAGAAAGACAAATATTGCATGATCTCACTTATATGTGGAATCGAAAATAGGGAAATACATAGAAACACAAAGTAAAATGGTGGAGGGGCTGGGTGAGGGAGAAATGGGCAGGTTTTGGTCAAAGAGTACAAAGTTTCAGTACTTATTTATATAAAATAAATAAGATCTGGATGTCTTCTGTACCATAAAGAGCCTACAATTCATAATAGTGTATTCTATACTTAAAAATAAGTAAAGAGGGTAGATCTTACATTAAGTGTTCTTACCACAAAAGGCGGGGGAAGACCAAAGGGGTGTAAACTTTTGGAAATAATAGATGAATTTATGGGATTGATGCCATGACGGCTTGATGGTTTCATAGGTATATATATACTTATCTCCAAACACATCAAGTTGTGTATATTAACTGTGTACAGTTATATCAATCATATCTCAATAAAGCAATTTTTTAAAGTATGTGTAGTTTTATACTTGAGAATATGTAATGATACAGAATTTGTATATATATGCATAGAAATTACATATTTAAATATAGAATAAGGAGTATCTTGGAGTGAACTTTCATCTGACTTTAATTTTGTTCTTTTTTCTTATCTCTATTCTCTGTTATCTACAATCTATCTATCTATATTCGTTTGTTTAGGAAAAAAGTTAGATATGCATATTCCCTCTTCATTATAGTCGTTTCTTGGACGTGTTTGTCAAGAATAGATGTGGAGGAGGGAACAGATTAATCTACAAGGTTGTTCATCAGTATACTATTTTTGGTAGCACTGAAGTGATCATAACCTAAGTTCCTAACAGAAAGAAAAAAGCTAGAAAAAAAATTTACCCCAAAAGTATGACCACATTCTTGGATGGAATCTCTCTGGTGCTTGTTCGCTGTCTCTCTTTCTCTGCCGCCTGTTTTTCCCCCGCCCCGCACCCCACCATCCCCTCAACACACACTCATAACAAAGAAGCTGGCTATAAATCAGAGATTTACTTTTAGAATGCTAAAAAAGAATTAATCACTGCGTTAATAAATATTTCTGCAATGAATTCATCTGGGTAGTTTGCTTTTTTATCTGTTGAATAAAGGGTTATTTATAAATCATCTATTAATGTAGTGAATAGGTATTACTTTTGTGTCGGGGGTGTTGTTAACGCAAACTCTGCATCTCTTTGGATTTAAGTTGTTTCTAGCAAAAGAAAAAAAATCTTTGTTTTTCTTTTCTCTTCTTTTTATTTAAACAACAGTGGAAAAGACTCACGTTCGCAATGCGCAAAGCGTTAGAAATATACCGGTGGAAGACGCAGCTCGCGGGCGCCCTTTGCAGAAGATGCTGGGAAATGTAGTTCCTGTCGGCCGCGTGCGCAGGCGTACTTCTTGGCTTGGGAACCTCATCGTCCGACAGTGCTCTTTATTTTTCCGTGGAGCAGGTGAGCTTTTTCTTTCCCGACCCTTGGACTCCTGTGGGAGGCTGGGAGAGAGGTCTGCTTCAAACACAACCATTCGGGCGGGTCAGCCGAGGCCTGAGAATGCATTGGCCGGGCCCGGGGGCGGAGGCGGGGGCGGAGGAAAGGCGATTAGGTCAGGCTGGGTATTTGGTTCGCGTTGCAGTGATGGCCCAGGGTGATGGTGACCGGGGCCAGCATCCCGCTTCGGGGTGAGGAGGCGGCAAAGCCCTGTGTGCGCACAGCCTTACTAGTCGGGGCCTTGGGTTCTCTTCTGGGTTGGAGGGTCATGAAAACAGAGCTCAGAGCTTTTGGGCCTTGCTTTGACTCTGATGGGGGGCAGTTTATCTGGGGAGAGGCAGCCACCCCAGACCTTGGTGGTAGACCTGGGAATTGCAAGAAAACTGTGATAGGTATTTAGTGCCAACTAGAATTTAGGTTTCCCGACATCCAGTTCTTGCTCTTTCCTCAGAAACTCACCTCCTCGCTAGATGTAGTTTGTTTAGTTTTACTGGTAAATTTCTGAAGTCTCTTCTATAAAGAACTGTGGAATTGATTCCCTACGCTCTGCGGGCAATGAAGAGCAATTGTTTGTTCTTTGAGATGGCATTTGTGGATGCACTTCGAAAAATTGTATATGCTTTACAAGTATTATTATTAACAAATAGGGGGCTGATGTACTCGGTGCCACCCATCATGGGAGGATAAAGTTAGCCCTGTTTCTGGTTTGTCAGATTGGACCAGTGACCAGAGACAGGAATGTAAGTGGCCTTTCACTTCGTACTCTGCAGGGAAACAATCTGTTCCTAGACTCATTCTGACATTTTTACAGAGGGTGCGGGTTATATCCAGGTAGTCAGACAGGCTTCCCATAAAGACAATCCTGATTTCTCAAGGCCCCTTTCCTTTTTCAGCTCTGCTTTCTCAGGTCTCTACTTACTTCTATAAGATGGCATCAAGAAGAAGGACCTGACCACTGGCCCCTGACTACATGGTCTTTGGTGAGCAGAACTTTTCAAGGCATTTCTTAGTAGAAATTAAGCTGGGTTTAATTTCTAAAGTTCCATCTTGCAGTGTGGAAAAATCATATGCAATTAAATGTCCCTTGAGAATCTCTTTTATTGCTCATTATTTGCTTTCTTTTTTTTTTTTTTTTTTTTTTTTTTTTTTTTTTTTTTTGAGACAGAGTCTCGCCCTGTTGCCCAGGCTGGAGTGCAGTGCATGATCTTGGCTCACTGCAACCTCTGCCTCCTGGGTTCAAGTGATTCTCGTGCCTCAGCCTCCTGAGTAGCTGGGATTATAAGCGTGCACCACCACGCCTGGCTAATTTTTGTATTTTTAGTAGAGACGGGGTTTCACCATGTTGTGCAACCTGGTCTTGAACTCCTGACCTCGTGATCTGCCTGCCTCAGCCTCCCAAAGTGCTGGGATTACAGGTGTGAGCCACCGCACTCGGCATAATTTTTCTTTGTAACTGACAAATAAAAATTGTATATATCATGTGTAACGTGTTGTTTTGAAATATGTATACTTGGTAGAATGGCTAAATCAGCTAATGAACATGCATCACCTCACGTACTTTTAATTTTTTTGTGGTGAGAGCACTTAAACTGCTCTCATAGCAATTTTCAAGAATACAATACATTGTTATGAACGATAGTTCATAATGTGTATTTACATGTAGTGTGTATACAACCATGCAATAATATACATTTATAAATGTACCCCAACTATGTTCTTTAAACATTAAAATAACTCAGCATAGCAAGATGCTCACTTACGAGAGGGCTGTGAGAACTGAGACTGAGGAAACAGGAGATGCTCCCATCTCACTCTTACCTTTAGATGACATACTTTCTTGAGCCTGTAGGGCAGATTTGTACAAATAAAATATACATATGTGTCTGTAATGCAGCTCTGCTGTATTTTTTATTTCCTGAAATATCACCTCTGTCCAGAGGGAGGGAAGATTTTCTTTCACTCACTGAATAATATTCATTGAGTGCCTACTTTTTGCCAGCTAATATTCTAAGCATTGGGATATAACAGTGAATAACACAAAGTCCCTGCCTATGTGGAGCTGACAGTCTTGGATGGGACAATAATGTAAACACAGATATTCCTCAACTTAGCATGGGGTTACATTCCAGTAAATGTGCAAGTTGAAAATATTAATTCAAAAATGCACTAATTCACCTAATCTACTGAACATCATTCGTAGTGATGAATAGAGGAAACTATACCAGAGTAATGGGGCTAGGGAAGGCATGGGACAGCCATTATTTAATATAGGGGAGTGGGAGAAAACTTCACTGGTAGATGACATTGAATAGAGACTTACAGAAAATGAGAATATGGGCTGGGCGCGATGGCTCATGCCTGTAATCCCAGCACTTCGGGAGGCCGAGGCAGGCAGATCACGAGGTCAAGAGATTGAGACCATCCTGGCCAACATGGTGAAACTCTGTCTCTACTAAAAATACAAAAATTATCTGGGCGTTATGGCAAATGCCTGTAGTCCTAGCTACTCGGGAGACTGAGGCAGGAGAATCGCTTGAACCTGGGAGGTGGAGGTTGCATTGAGCTGAGATCGTGCCACTGCCTTCCAGCCTGGGCTATAGAGCAAGACTCCATCTCCAAAAAAAAAAAAAAAAAAAAAAATATGAGCGTTGCAGATATTTGGGAAGGGGGAGGAGGAGGATTAAGTTCCTCAGCAGAAGCAACAGCAAATGCAAAGCCTTAAGGTGCAGATATGCTTAACCTTTGTGGGAACATCAGGAAGGCCATGTGTCCTGAGACGGGTGAGTGAGAGCAGCACAGCAGGAGTTGAGATGAGAGAGGTAAGGCATGTAGACCACACAGCACACAGGCTAGTATAGGCCACAGCCAGTTTGGCTTTTGTGTTGAATGAGAAGAGAAAATGTAGGAGGTGATGGTAGTTGGTGTTATTGTTTATTCAGCTCTATTGAGATTTACATATAATTTACCAATTTTCATAGGAGGATTTTGAATAGAGAAGTGACATAACTTGACTTAGTTTAAAGGAACCATTTTGGATGCTCTGTTGAGAATAGAGTATAGGGTACCAAGGTCAGACATGGATACTGGCTAGGAAGCTAAAGCAATCATCCAGGTGAAAGATGGATTTTTCTATTTCCTTCATTATCTGACTTTTTAAGCCAACCAACACTTCATCTACCCCAAACTTCCAATTCCTCTCCCCATCTCCACTCTCATGCTTCCTATTTTACTAAGAGAACTAGCAGAGAACTTCCAAATGCTCTCACCACTACATCCCCTAATCTTCCAGGAAGTATTCCCATTATACTCCAAAGTAACAGGAGGGAGCCTGTCCTCCCTCCTGTTACTATGGAGAAATGGCCTGGACTCTAATTTATGGCCAACTCCTCTACTAGTGCACTAGATCCCACTTTCTCTCAGTTTCCCAGGACAGTGCCTGGGACAATCATTGGGCAAAATTCCTGATAGTTTTGTCATTTATATATATTTTGCTTATTTAGATATATAGACATAATTTTTCAGAAAAATAGAAAAATTCAAATAAAATGCTGGATTTTAAAACCATAAATGATCTAATATCCATCAACACTAATTTGCTGTGAGAGAAATCTGCAAATACATAATGCTTCTATCATTCTTGAGTTGAAAGGGACTTCTGTTAAAAGAGTTCAACTATAATTCCATGGGTTAAAACTATTAATAAATCCATAGAATTTTCTTCCTTTTCATAAATATTTCTTCCTGTTACTTCGTGTTACTCTATGCACCACTCCCTCCCACTTTCCTAGGAAGGAATACAGACATTGGAAGTAGAACACTGAGGTACAATGAATGTAATGATGTAACGAGAGGAAAAGTACAAGGTGCTGTGAGTTCATTTTTGCAGGTAATGTAGCTATTATTAACAATGTGTATGACTCAAAGGTAATTTATTATGAACCTGGTGTGATTATAATGTGACTTTGTAAAATAAATACAAATAAACCTTTTCCACTAAGAGTATATAAGAGCAGCCATTTCCCCAGTACTTAAAACAGTACTGAATATTGCCTGTTTTTAACATTTTTGCCAATCTGATGAATGAAAATTAGTATCTTAATTTGTATTTCTGTGATTAGAAGTGAGCTTGAAAATCTTTTTGTATATTGATCATTTGTATTTCTTTTGTGAATTTCCTGTTCATATGTTCATATCTTTTGCCAGATTTGTATTGCATTATACATTTTTCCTATTTGATTTGTACAAATGCTGTAAAATACAGAAAATTGTCCTTTTTGCTTTATTAGTTGCAAATATTTACTCCCAGTATGTCTTTTGTCTTTTAATTTAGTTGATTGCCTTCTATGTTTGTATAGTCAAATCTGTGAGTCTTTTTCTATATAACCTCTAGATTTTATATTTTATTAAGGATTTCCCCATTGCAAGATTATAAAAATATTCTTCTAGTGGTTTTCCTGGTTCTTTTATAGTTCTAGTTTTATGTTTAAGTCTTTAATTCATCTATAATTATTTTTTATAAAGCAGTGGCTTTAAATTTATTTTTTCCCTAAGTGGATAAACCAGTTGCCCTAAGATTATTTGTTAAATTTTTACCCTTCCTCAAATAATTTGAAATGCTACTTTTAACATATATTAAATCCCTGCAAAATAAAGGGCCTATTTTTAGACTCAGTTTCATTTTATTATTCTTTCAATCTATCTCTGTGCCACTACCACCCTATTTTAAAATTAATGTAACTATAGAATATGTTTGGATGTCTAGTATGGGCAAGTCCCCTACCCTCAATCCTCATCTTTTTTCTTTTTGAAAAGTATGTATTATATAGGTGTTTTAGACAGTTTGGGCTGCTGTAAAAGAATACTATAGACTGCATGGCTTAAACAACAAACATTTCTTTCTCATAGTTCTGGAGTCTGGAAATTAAAAATCAGAGTGCCTTCATGGTCAGGTTCTTGTTGAAGGCCCTCTTCCTGGTTTATAGATGGCCATCTTATTGTTTTCTCACATGGCAGAGAGAAAGATCATTTCTCTCATGTTTCACCTTATAAGGGCACTAATCTCATTGGTGAGTCCTCCATCCTCATGACCTAATTACCTCCCAAAGGCCTCACCTAATACCATCACCTTAGGGGTTAAACTTTCAACATATGAATTTTGAGAGGACACAAACATTTAGTTCTTAGCTAAAGTTTAGTCAGTTAAGTTGGGGTATGCATTAGTAGCCTAGCAGTGCCCTAGCAAAGTACCACAAATTGGGTAACTTAAAACAACATAAATTTATTATCTCACAGTTCTGAGGCTAGAATTCCAAAATCAAGCTGTTGGCAAGGTCATCCTGCCTCTGAAACCTGTAGGGAAATCATTCTTTGCCTCTTCCTAGCTTCAGGTGGTTTGCTGGAAATCTTTGGTATTCCGTAGCTTGCAGCTGTGTAACTCTGTTCTCTGCCCTTTCATCACATGACTTTCTCTATATGTCTGTGGGTCTTCCCATGACCATCTTCTTAAAAGAGCACCAGCCATACTGGATTAGGAGCCCACCCCATTCCAGTGTGAACTCACCTTAACCAATTACATCTGCAGTGATCCTGTTTCTAAATAAGGTCACATTCTGAGGTACTGAGGTTAGGATTACAACATACCTTTTTTGGAGGGACACAATTCAACCCACAACAGGGGAGAATTGACATCTTTAAAATATTAAGTCTTCTCATCCAGAAACATGGCTTTTCAGTTGATTTTCTTGAACTGCTGAGGAGTCAGCAGTCTTATTGTTTCTGCTTTGAAGTTACCCTGCCCTTTTGTTAAATTGCTTTTAAGATTGTTCTCCTTTTCTCTGATTTTCAGGAGTTTGACTATTCTATTCGTGGGTGTAGCTTTCTTTTTATTTAGCTTGCTTATGGTTTGAGGGCAGTGGAATCTGAGTCATTGGTTGCGAAAAATCTATCCCTATTCCCTTAAATATAGCATCATTTCCATTCTTTTTTTTTTTAAGACTCCACTTATGTGTGTGTTAGACCTCTTAAGTAAGTCTCATAAGCCCCATGCTCGTTTTTAAGAGATAAGCTTTATTGAATGTCTGATATATGAAAAGGACTACATAAACTGCATCATCAGGAAGTAAAACATAAAACAAGGTGTATTAGTCCATTCTCATCTGCTAATGAAAACATAGCCAAGACTGGGTAATTTATAAAGGAAATTATAAATTATTAATGGACTCACAGTTTAGTATGGCTGGGGAGGCCTCATAATCATAGCAGAAGATGAAGGAAGAGCAAAGGGACTTCTTACATGATGGTGGGCACGAGCTTATGCAGGCAGAGGAACTCCCATTTATAAAACCATCAGATCTCTTGAGACTTATTCACTACCATGAGAACAGTATGGGGAAACTGCCCCCAGGAAACTGGGCCCATGATTCAGTTATCTCTACCTGGCCCCATCCTTGACCTATGGGGATTATTACAATTCCAGGTGAGATTTGGGTGGGGACACAGCCAAATCGTATCACAAGGTGTCTTGGTTTGTGCTGCTATAGCAAAATACCTGAGACAGGGCAATTTATAAAGAACAGAAATTTATTTCTCACGGTTCTGGAGGCTTGAAGTCCAAGATCATTGTGCCAGCAGGTTTGTTGTTTAGTGAAGGCTCAGTCTCTGCTTCCAGGATGGTGCCTTGTTGCAGAGAACACTGTATCTTTACATGGCAGAAAACATGGAAAGGTACAAACCCACTCCCTCAAGCCTTTTTATAAGGTCCTTAATCCCTTCTATGAGCGCTGTACACTCATGACTTAATTACCTCCCAAAGGCCTCCACCTCCTCATATTATCACATTGGCAATTAACTTTCAACATGTGGGTTTTGGGGGATTCATTTAGAATATAGCACATGGCTAAATGATGATTAAAAGAAAAACATAAGCTATAAGAAAATAGTTGAAATAAATAGGAGATTAACTTAAAAATAAGGTATCTCTTGCTTTTATTAATAAACTTTTTCTTTTAGCATAGTTTAAGATTTGCATAAAATTTACAGATATATTACAGAGAGTTCCCACATCCCCGTAGCCAGTTTTCCCTACTGTCAACATCTTATATTAGTTTGGTACATTCGTCACAATTAGTTAGCCAAGGTTGGTACATTATTATTAACTGTAGTATTTCATTAAAATTTTTTTAGTATTTATGTAATGTCATTTTTCTACTCTCTGTTCTCATTCGAGATACCATGTTACATTTAGTTATATTTTCTCCTTAGGCTTCTATCAGCATCAATATTTTCTTAGCTTTTTAAATTACCATTATTCTTTTCTTTTAGCTCTCTGTACTTCATTTTGTGTATTTTTGTTGATCTGTGTTTCCCTTAGGCTTAGTCTGTTGTTAAACCCATCCTCTGAGTTCTTAATTTCAAGCGTTCTGTTCTAGAATACTAATTTGATTCCTTTTGGTTGATTCCAAATTGGTATTGAAATCTTCCAGTCTTTTCTCTATTTTATCTATTCTTCTATTTTGTTTCCTCTTATCTGTCCTGTAGTATTGACTCTGTATGTCTAGTAAGTTTTGAACGATATATGGAAATACAGCACCACATGTTTATCTTTTGTGACTATCTTGTTTGAACACATATGATACATGTATAACATACATAATATATTGTCATCATGTATGAATGCATCATAGAGGTTCAACTTGATGGCATCTTTCACCAGGAAGGGTCCTCTTTTTTCTAAGAAGATATACTCACTTAGCCCAGCTGAGTTGGGGCTGGGCTGCAGTTTGGATAAGCCTTATTCTGCCTCTCCACTGCTTCTTTTCCTATGGGTGGCTCTCCTGGGCATTCAGTTGAGAATGTGTCAAGTCTTTGTCTCCTTTACCTTGAAAAACTATGGAAGATTTGCCTCTGCCATTCACAGGTTTTCAGCTTAGCTCTTCAAACTCCTGACCCAGCTTCAGAATTCAGCCAATTCCTTGGGAAGAGTCTGGTCATGTGTTTGGAACCCCTTCAGTTCCCAGTTTTGTTACTCTAGTCACTTACAAATGCCAAAATCTATGTTAATTTCTCTGCTCTTGAGTGACCTTCTGCAAGAGGTCAAGCTTGGATTCTCAGCCTCTAGCTTAGGCCAGAATGGTAAGAGTGTAGTTCCCCAAGGTGAGGTGAAAAGAGGCTGTACTTCCCCAGTGTCATTTCACCATTTGTTTAACACTTTCTTCTGCTTGTTTTGTTTTTATGCTCCCTCATTTTCCTGCTAAGTTTCTATAAGACTTTTCTTTGCAAATAGAGTACATATCTTTTAGTAGCAAGTTCTGTTTCTATTATTCCTTTTCTGTCAACCATAGAGTGTAACACAAGGAAGATTCTATTGTGATTATTTAAAAAATGGCAGACAGTGATAACAAAGTTTTCTGGGGAAGTTGGTTGCCTGGTTGACATCCAAGGAATCTCATATTATGGCATTTATCTTGGTGAATTCCTCATCATCTGGGAACTTATCCTTCTTATATTTGCAGTCCCAGAAGCTTGAAATCAGTATATACATGGATTCACACCACACAAGCTTGCAGAGGACAGATGAGTTAAACAGAAAGTGGATTTATTATTTTATGTTGATGTGTTAGTTGGTGTTCTCCAGAAAAACAGAACCAATAGTATATCTACATCTACATCTATATCTGTTTCTCTCTCTTTAGCTTCTCATTTTTCTATACCCTCTTATAATTGCTTTACTTGAATAATCAATTTTTCTTTTATGTGTATCGTTGCCATTAATAGGGTTATAACAAGTACCTTGTTGCACTACCCACTTACGATATTTCCATATTTTCTGTTATTTAAGTTGAGTTTATAGTTTACCTATATTTTATATGTATATATACATATAATTACACATATTTTTTTTAATTTTAGGTGTCTTTATAGGGAAACTTCAGTATTGCTTCTGTATATCCTCAACAGGTAAGTAGTAGACACCAAATAATAAACTTTTGGCCACTCTTGAGCCTAGAATTCTGAACCCTTTTTGAACAACTTAATAGTCCTCCACTTTGTCATTTTTAATTGTTAGCTTTACTCTTTCTTTTGTAAATGTCTGCAGGACTGATCCCTTAATAAGCAGGTACTTGTTTGATGTTTTAGGAACCAGTGGCATTGGAAGATGTCAGAGACATGGCACATGGATGTGATCTTGAAAAACTGTTACAGCTTCATCTCATTGGGTGAGTACAGTTTCTCCAATCCCAAAATATGTAGGATCGTGAGATTTACAGGTGTTCAGCTGAGACTGAGCTTTGAGTTTAGGGACCAGAGACAAGATATTTCTGTACTGAATAGATGATAGTCCTTTTCTTTAAAACTTTATAAATAGATAGTCTTACTTTGTTATCTTAGAAGTATCAACATTTCTCTATCGCAGAATTCCTGAATACTACTTAGGACATAATTCTAGGATCCATGGATGTTATCTTCCAACTAAGAAGAACCATATAAATAGATAACAAAGGAAAAATGGAGAAATGTCACAAAATAACAGCCAGGAAAGAATCAGATAACGAAAACAACCAAGAAGACAGGAATCCTTGTAAATAAGAGTCCATTTATCCATTATGGTGGTGCTAGTAACAATAGTGGTACTAGGAGATAGCTTTTGAAATGTTGGTTAGGGTCCTCTGTGCAGAGCCCCTCATCTGTATTTTAAAAACCTGCATTCATCTAGTAGAAGCAACAGCAACTTCATTTCTATATAACTTTATCTATCTTCTCACATATCTCTTGATCTCAGAGGAAGATTGGCCCTCTTCCGTTGTTAGTCTTTCCATTCTGTACTTCAGATTCCATTATTTTTTACTTATTTTAGGGTCTGATTTAATGACTGTTTCATGATTCAGTCTCTCCACTTCACCAGCTCCTTTCCTTCTACTTTCAGACATTAAAAAGGTTTTCTTGCTTTTAAAATAATATGTTGCCTAAAAATTTTTTATCTGCCTTTCAAAATTATTCTGTCATTACCAAATGTTTCAAACTTGTAGCTAATATCCTCAATTCCTGTTCTCTTTTAATCTTTGGAGTTAGATTCTTGTCTTCTGCTAAAATTATTTTGAGGAGATTCTTGAATTCTTTCTTGATAGCAACCTATTCTTAGTCCTGTGTTCAGACTTTCTGCCGTGTTTGATATTTTGTTTTACCTTGTGTGACATCACCAGATTCTTTTCCATTCTAATCTTTTTCCAAATGCTTTTTTGTTAACTTCACTTGCTCCCTAACATAAACGCATGTGCCTTTATGGTTTATTTTCTACTTGTTTATTTTTTATCTCAAAAAGTTAGTGCATTCTGACATCCTCAAATAGTCCTTCTATGTTAACTTTCTTATATATATTTTTTCAACTTAAGTGTTTCACTTACATTCTATCCCCATATATTCCCCTGCTTAAAGTTTATCTCCATTAGAATGTCGTACTTCACTTTCAATCACTTTAACCTCAATATGGTGAAAGTAAAATCACCAGCTTTCCCTAGGTTGCCTCTCTTTCCTTCTTTTTCTATCATTAGTACCACTATTCTTCCAGCCTTCTTGGCTAGAAACCATTGTATCTTTATGAATCTTGTTTTGTAAAAATTCCCTATAATCTATTTCAGCATTTTTTCTTTCTTCTTTTTTATGTATTATCTACACTTACACCAAATTCTTACTAGTATTATCCCAATCCAGAATCATATTATTCATATTATGCCTTCTTGCTAAGTTTCACCATTGTTCTTTTATTCATTTTAGATAGAATTAACAAGCTTTTAATCTAAAACATCACATCTAAGATATATTTATCCTGTTAATGTTCTGACAGAAAACTTCAGTTTTCCTGTCTCCTGCTAGATGACATTGAATTTCTCTGTTTAAAGTGTGAGAGTTTTTTATTATCTGATCCCATTTCACTTTTCTGGATTTTTTCCTCTGGTTTCCAAAAACATACATACATTTGAATTAGTTCCATTGTCTTTTATTCACAACATTTATTTTACTGAATGTTTACCTTTGATTTTATTATGCACTTTGTCTCAATGCTTCCATTTCTTTGATCACACCTATTGCGATAGCATACGAAATACATCTGGTCTTTGTTTCCAATTCTTGTCACCCAGATTGAAAGCCCTCCAGATTTCCTAAGTGATAGGAATAGATTTTGTTGTTCATAGTACACCTTTTTTAAAGAAAAGGTGTATTATGATGAGTTTATGTTGATGAGGTGAAATAGGGTAGGGCCCCTAGATAGCCTCAATAGTGGGTCTGATCACTAAAAAGACCAAGCAACTAGAGGGTTAGAACTTTCAATTCCACCCACCAACCTCTGGGAAGAAAGATGTGGGGATGGAGATTAAGCTCTATACAAACTCTTAAACAGTGATATTTGATGAGCTTCTAGATTGGTCAACACATCAAGGTGCTGGAAGTGTAGCATGCCCAGAGATGATGCAGAAGCTCTATACCCCTTTCCCTTCTGCCCACCTTGCACTGTGCATCTCTTCCTGAATGGCTTTTTCTGAACTGTATCCTTTATAATAAACTGGTAAATGTAAGTAAAGTGTTTTCCTGAGTTCTGTGAGCCATTCTAGCAAATTATTGAACCAGAGGAGGAGGGGTTATAGGAACCCTCAACTTGTAGCCAGTCGGTCAGAAGTATGGGAGGACCAGCTTGTGATTGTCATCTGAAGTGGAGGCAGTCTTGTGGGACTGAGCCCTTTAACTCGAGGGATATGATGCTTACTCCAGGTAGATAGTGTTGGAATTAGAGTAAATTGTAGGATATCTAGAGTTGGTGTCCAGAGAGTTGGGGAACTGGTCAGAATGGAAAAAATCCCACACATTTGCACATAGAAGTGTTCTGTGTTAAGTATGAGTTATAGAGAGGACAAGGCTGTGGCTATACAATTTGTCAAGAGTTGTTGTGAGTAGAGAAACAGTGTTTTTCAGACATATATATCGATCCATTTCACCTTTAAACTTCCCTATTAATCAGTACTTATATTGAAAAATTTTACATTTTATCATAGCACTATTTTATTTTTATTTTCTGTAACTGATGAGTGAGCCTTGTTTTCTGCCTTTGTATTTCAGAGGAAAGAAATAATATCTTCTACTTAATCCTGGATACTATATCCAAAGTTAGAGCATCCACTCCAAAGCCGAGAATTTCTGAAAAACAAAACAATGTCATCATATGACGTTAGAATCTTTTTTCAAATGATGGTTCCTAATACTTCACGTTAGAAGAACTCGAATTTGATAACGAGTTTCAGAAACACCAGTATAACCAGATTACAGGAAAAAGCAAGTCAAAAGGAAGATCATGAATATAACAACTTTGAGGAAACATTAATCAAAGACCAAAGCTTTTTAAACAACTGAGAGTTTTTATAAGAAAAAGACCTCATGCAGTAGTCCCCAGTTATTCATGCAGTATACATTCCAAGACCCCAGAGAATGCCTGAAATCACTGATGTACCAAACCCTAACCAGGTTCTTAGTATGAGCTACTGAATGACGAATGGGTGGGTAGTATATACAGTGCAGATACACTGGACAAAGAAATGATTCACAGCTCAGGCAGGACAGAGCAGATCACACAAGATTTCATCACAGTACTCAGAAAACCACACCATTTAAAAGTTACGAATTGTTTATTTCTGGAATTTTCCATATAATATTTTTGACCACAATTGCCCGTGGAGAACTGAAACCATGGAAAGTGGAACTGTGGATAAGGCAGGACTACTGTAACTATGACATCAATGGTGGGAACCTGAAGCATAATTCTGCTGTAGTGGATTTTTTCAAAAGGCAACTCATGAATGAAAATAATTTATTAGATATAAGAAAGGATGCATTTGTATCTCAAACTTTACTTATTTACTTATTCTGGAAATAAATGAAAAGCCAACACCTATTACATACCCACAAAAATGAAAAAATAAATAAATATAAAGCCATAGTTCAGTACTGATGGAATCTGAGAAAATTTATATGAGAGCGAACCCATACCTCTGTACTGAATGTGGGAAAGGCTACACTTGTGTTGCATCCCTGACCCAGCATCAGAAAACACATATTGGAGAGAAACCTTATGAATGTAAAATATGTGGTAAGTCCTTTACCCGGAACACTAATCTTATTCAACATCAAAGAATACATACTGGAGAGAAACCTTATGAATGCAATGAATGTGGGAAAGCTTTTAGTCAGAGCACTAATCTTATTCAGCATCAAAGAGTCCATACTGGGGAGAAACCTTATGAGTGTAATGAATGTGAAAAAGCCTTTAGTCATAGGTCATCCCTTAGAAATCATGAGAGAATCCATACTGGAGAAAAACCCTATCCTTGTAATGAATGTGGGAAAGCTTTCAGCCATATCTCTGCCCTTACTCAACATCATAGAATTCATACTGGAAAGAAACCATATGAATGTACTGAATGTGGAAAAACCTTCAGCCGCAGCACACACCTAATTGAACATCAGGGAATTCATTCTGAGGAAAAATCCTACCAGTGTAAGGAATGTCGGAAGGTTTTTTGCCACAGTACATCACTAATCCGACATCAGAGAATCCACACAGGAGAGAAACCATATGAATGTAATGAATGTGGGAAAGCTTTCAGCCACACCCCAGCCTTCATTCAACATCAAAGAATTCATACTGGAGAAAAACCCTATGAGTGTAATGCATGTGGAAAGGCCTTCAATCGGAGTGCACATCTTACTGAACACCAGAGAACTCATACTGGAGAGAAGCCCTATGTTTGTAAAGAATGTAGAAAAACCTTCAGTCGAAGGACACACCTTACTGAACATATAAAAATTCATTCTGGCATGAAACCCTATCAATGTAATGAATGTCAGAAACCGTTTTGCTATAGAACCTCACTAATTCGACATCAGAGGATGCATACAGGAGAGAAACCCTACCAATGTAATGAATGTGGGAAATCCTTCAGCTTAAGCTCAGCTCTGACTAAACATAAGCAAATACATACAAGGGAGAGACCTTATCAATGTAATAAGTGTGGTGATGTCTTTTGTCGTAGTACATCCTTAATTCGACATCAGAGAACTCATTTCAGAAAGGAAACCTTAGCCGAGTAATGGGTGTGGGAAAGCCTGCAGTCAGTTGTAGGTTATTGTCTACACCTGAGCATTCACAGTATAGGAAACTGTAAGATTGTTATGTGAGGAAAATCTTCAGGCAAAACACTCATTTACTTACTATGCTACTTGTACTGAGAAGAAAGACTATTCTTTATAATCTAAAAAATGTGTTATTGAAAGAGAAAGTTATAATGGAAGTGTTCATCCAAAACTAAGGTTTGTTTTTTTAAAGACATATTTAGAAAGTTATTTTCAGAGATAATTTATTAAAATGTATATATTTGCTTATAAAAAAAGCCTTTTGAAGTACACAGAAATCTTAGTAGGATAATGAAAATTGTTCACTGTATACATAATCCCTTTTTATTAAGTCCTATGTTATATTTCAGTGTTCAAGAAACACTTTTGTAGAGTGTTTGAAAATAAAATTGACAGATTTCATTAATAGCCATAGACAAATAATGTTTTCTCCGACAAAGATACTATGCATTATTTTCTAAGATTTATGTAATAGTTTTAATGGAATATATATATATATATATATATATAGTTAAAAAGAAAATTGCAACAAATTCTCAGAGGGAAATATTCAGACACTCCCTAATTATTTTTTCAGTACATTGCAGTAAAAATAGAAATGAAAACAACTAAAAGTAGCACCCCAACATGATTTAGAAATTTAAAATAAGTTTCTAAGTAATTTTGGAGTTAGAGAATAAATCTGTACAGAAAAAAATGTGTGATTATTAGAAGACAATAAAGCTAGAACAAAATTATGCATTGAATTCAGAAAGGAAATAGTATAAACCCAAATAAAATAAAATAAATGCTTTAATAAAGATAAAAACACACATCAATGAAATAGTTACAAAAGGTAGATTTCATAAGGCAGTAGACAAACTTCTAGCAAGTAGGAATGATGGGAAAAGGACAAAAAAATCCAAGAGTAAGAAAATGATTATAAATATATATGGAAAGAAACTTAAATACTCGAAGTCAATCGTTAAGAAATCTAGCAGTTTCATAAAGTCAGTACTAAGGTTTATTTTAGAACTTCTAGACTATTTCAAAAATAGAAATCTACATTAATAAAAACCTATCTTAATACATGCTGTAAAAAGTCATTTAATAAAATTCTATATACACTGGTGACTTTTTTTAAAAATTAGAAAGAAAATTCCTTATATTGATAATGAACATTTATTAGTGTGTGTTCTCCAGAGACAGAAGAGAGAAGGAAGAGAAGGAATGGAGAGAGAGAGAAAGGAAAGATGGGAGGAGAGAGAGAGAGAAAAAGGAAGGAAGGAAAGGAGAGAGAGGGAAAGAAGGAAGGAGGAGAGAAAAAGGAAGGAAGGAAGGAGATGTGCATGGACATTAATGGATGATAAGAAGCCCAAGATCTGCAGTCAGCAAGCTGGAGACTCAGGAGAGCCGATGGTAAAGTTCTAGGCTGAGTTTGAAGGCCTGAGTCTTCTGAAGGCCAGGAAAACTGAAGGTATAAGTTCCGGTCTGAGTCTGCAGGCAGGCAGAAAACCAGTGTCCCAGCTTGAAGACAGGCAGGGAGAGAAGTCTTACTAAGCCTTTTATTCTATTTGGGCCTACAATGATTGGATGAGGTCTACAGCCACATTGAATAGGGAAATCTGCTTTAGTTAGTCTACTGGTTCAAATGTTAACCTCTTCTTTGAAATACGTTCAAAGACACCTAGAAAAAATGTTTATTCAAATACCTGAGCACCACATATTTGGACTGTCAAGTTGACACATAAAATTAACCATCATGGGCTATTCACTAGAAACCTACAAGAAAAACCATGAATAACCCAAAGCACTCTTACCAGAGACAGCAATGAGATAAATGATGTTTGATGCCACCATTATTAGTCAATATTATGCTAAAGATTCCAGGTAATCCAATTAGAGAAAAAAATAAGATAGCAATAATTTAAAGGAAGAGAAAAACTGTTAGGATTTGAAATACATTCAGTATTAGAAAATCCAATTAGTAGAGCTACTAAAATGATATATGTATAAAACAGTATACTAATAAAAAAGTAGGAGAAATAGAAAAGGTAGTAGAAAGAAGTGACATTTACAATTTTGACAAGCTAAAAATATGAGGAATTTAAAAAATCTGAGATGTGTTTATAGAATAAACCTTTTCTAAAAAATATAGAATAATAAATGAAAAGAACTGATTGGGAAAAATAATGTAAAAATGACAGTTTGTATTTCATTTAACTTTGATTTGCAAATTTAATAGAATCTATAAATGGAATTTTAAAAAATGATATCTATATTAAGATACAATTCACAAGAAACAGCTGCAGACAGAGGCTCCCACTGAGAAGAATGAAAACAGTGAGTGAATCCTGCACTGGTGACTGAGGTATCCAGGTTCTCCTATTGGGACTGACTAGGCAATTGGCATGACTCACGGAGAGTGAGGAAAAGCAGGGTGGTGCAACAGTCCACCTGGGAGCCACGCAAGGTAAAGGGAGCTCCCACCTGCAGCCAAGGGAGGCAGTGAGTGAGTGTGCTACCCTGCCCAGGAAACCACACTTTTTCCATGGATCTGTGCAACCCACAGATCAGGAGATCCCCTTCATGAGCCCACACCACAAGGGCCTTGGTGTGTAGCCATGAGGCTGAAGAGAGCCTACCACGGAGCTGTGCAGATTCTCAGCAGCCACTAGGCTGGAGACTGCCTAAGGCTGCTGAGTTCCCAGGGGAAGGAGTGGCTACCATCACTGTGGCTTCCTGCTGCCTAAGATGACTGAGCTCCTGGTGGGAGGAGTGGCAGCCATCACTGCAGCTCCAGTCTGCCATTTTTCCCCTGCCAGTGCTGGGGAGACTGGGCAGTTTGGACCCAGGAGGAATTCCCCACAGCACAGCATAGCAGCTCTCACAGGTTATGACCAGACTGTCTCTTTAGGCCAGACCCTGATCAATCCTCCTCACTGGGTGGGGCCTCCCTGCAGGAACTTCAGCAATTCCTGCCAGGGGTTTAGAAACAGAACTCTGATTTCCGTGAGACTGAGCCCCTGCGGGGAGGGGTGGTTGTCATCTCCATGGATCAACAGACTTAGTCTTTTCCCCCTGCTGGCTCTGAGGAATCCAGGCAGTCTGGACGAGTGGGATTCCACCCAGCACAGTACACCCCCTCTGCGAAGGGGCAGCTAGAGTGATTTGTTAGGTGGGTTCTGGATCCCAAGCCTCCTGACTGGGGGGATCTCCCCAACAGAGGTCACCAGACACTGTATACAGGAGCATTCCTTCTGGTCTTAGGTTGGTGCCCGTCTGAGACAGAAATCCCAGAGGAAGGAGCAGGCAGCAATCTTTGCTGTTTTCCAGCCTCCACTGGTGACACCTCCAAGTATGGGAGGGACCCCCAGCAAACTGCAGCAGCCCTATGGAAGAGGAGCCTGACTGTTAGAAGAAAAACAAACAGCAACAACAGCATCAACAAAAAAGTTCCACAAAAAACTTATCCAAAGGTCAGCAGCCTCAAAGATCAAAGCTAGGTAAACTCATGAAATGAGAAAGAATCAAAAAACCTGAAAACTCCAAAAGCCAGAGTGCCTCTTCTCCTCCAAATGATTGCAATGCCTCTCCAGCAAGGACACAGAACTGGGCAGAGGCTGAGATGGATGAATTGACAGAAGTAGGCTTCAGAATGTGGGTAATAACAAACATTGCTGAGCTAAAGGAGCATGTTCTAACCCAATGGAAAGAAGCTAAGAACTGTGATAAAACATTACAGAGATTGTTAACCAGAAAAACCAGTTTAGAGAGGAACATAAGTGACCCAATGGATCGGTAAAACACAACACAAGAACCTCACAATGAAGCCACAAGTATTAATAACCAAATAGACTGGAGAAAAGAATTTCAGAGCTTGAAGCCTATCTTGCTGAAATAAGATGGGCAGAGTGGATCAGGAGAATGAATACACATACACACACACACCCCCCCCCCCCCCCACATACACACATACCCTGTCACTCTCCAAAAGCTAAGCCAGGGCCTTGTGCCCTCTGCAGTGCCATCTGCTCTCCTGTCTGGTTTATCCTTTCCTCTCTCTTGGTTGGGCATGGTGGCCCCTTCACTTTCTTTTCATGGTCTCATTTCCTTTGTGGCACCTGCAGAGATTTCTTAACTGGCCTCTTTGGCCTGCTGCCCAGGCTTGGTGAGAGTGGGGTGCAGAGAGAGGGACAGAAAAGAGTGAATGGGATGCTGACCTCACCATCTTAGTTTGGTGAAATAATTAGACCAGGCTTCAAGTTGCACCAGAAGCCAACTATGGCCCCACTTACAAGTGTTCTGGCTCCACCTAGCAGCCACCAACCTTCCACTCCAGCTTCCCAGAGCCCTGCCTTTTACTGCAACTGCTGATTTGCCTGGCAGTTTTTGCCTCTCATTTTTGCATGCATAGAACCTGGGGCCAGCAAGAGCTCTGCTAGTCTGACAGGGGACTGAAGGGAGTCAGCACTCAGATGCCAGGACATTTCCATTAAAATGGAAGAAAATTAAGAAATGAATTAAATTCTCAAAAAACTAGTAAAAACATTAATATAAAAACAAAAGAAACAAAATAATAAAGATAAAAGCAGATAATGGTGATGTATAAAACAAAAAAGCAGTAGAACTAATATATAAGTAAAAATCCTCATTTATTTACTTGTAATTTCTTTCCCTCCTCTTTATTCCTCCATCTCTTTCTTTTGAACAAGGTGACACATTCAGCTGGAGAGGGAGCGCGTCACCCTCTTCAGTCAGCTATTTGTGTTTTTGCTCACTTTCACCTTGGGATTCTCCTTTTTTTTTTTTTTGAGATGGAGTCTCCCTCTGTTGCTCAGGCTGAAGTGCAGTGGCGCGACCTTGGTTCACTGCAACCTCCGCCTCCCAAGTTCAAATGATTCTCCTGCCTCAGCCTCCCGAGTAGCTGGGACTACAGGTGTGCACCCACCACACCTAGCTATTTTTTTGTTTGTTTGTTTTTGTATTTTTAGTAGAGATGGGGTTTCACCATGTTGGTCAGGCTGGTCTCAAACTCCTGACCTCAAATAATGCGCCCACCTTGGCCTCCTAAAGTGCTGGAATTACAGGCATAAGCCACTGCACGTGGCCCCAGGACTTTCCTTTCATGTTATCCTAGGAGTTCCCTTTACTTCCCTCTTGTGTATAATCTCCTATTTCTTGGATCCCAGATCTTTCTGTTTCTTAGTTTCTTCCCTCATTTCATGAATTTCTTCCTCCAGCAACTTCCCAAGAAAGGATACATGGAAGTAAAATTTTCAGCTTCTCATTTGTAAAACTGTTCCACTCTTACACGTGATGGATAGTTTGGCTGGATATAAAACTCTAGGTTAAATACAGATGTTGGCAGGGTATTAAAAAAAGAAAAACAACATAAAAAAGAACTCTAGGTTAAAAATCATTTTCCTCAGAAATTTGAAGGCATTTCTATATAATTTTCTAGCTTCCAGTGTTCCTGTTAAAAATGTCTTTCTGATTTAGCACGTGACCTTTTTTTTTTTCTTTTTTTGTTTGTTTTTTTGTTTTTTTCAAAGGGAATTTTGCTCAGTTGCCCAGGCTGGAGTGCAGTGGTGCAATCTCAGCTCACTGCAACCTCCCCTTCCTGGGTTCAAGCGATTCTCCTGTCTCAGCCTCCTGAGTAGCTTGGACTACAGGCACATACCATTACACCCGGGTAATTTTTATATTTTCAGCAGGGACGGAGTTCTCCATGTTGGCCAGGCTGGTCTCGAACTCCTGACCTCAGGTGATCCTCCTGCCTCAGCCTCCCACAGAGCTGAGATTACAGGCATGAGCCACCAGGCCCAGCTGGTTCTTTTTCTTGAATGTTCTAAATTTAAGTGATGTGCCTTGTTTTTGGCTTTTTCATTCACTAGTATATAAATCAGTGGTTGTATCATTTTATATTCCATCAACTATGTATGACAATTCTGGTTGCTCCACATTCTTCTACTATTTCATGTTGTGAGGTTTTTGTGTGTTTTTGTCATTCTGGTTAGTGTGTAGAGATATATAATAGCTTTAATTTAAAAATATAAATAATAAAATATCATTTAAACTTTCCCCCCTCCTAAGACAGTAATATTCCTTTTGGTTTAGGAATTTGCAAACTAGACTTTTATATGCTGTTGCTGAAGGTATAAGTTTGTGCAGAGGTTTTAGTGGGGAAATTGTATTAGACCATTCTTGCATTGCTATGAAGAAATACCTGAGACTGGGTAATTTATAAAGAAAGAGGTTTTTAATTGCTTTGTGGTTCTACAGGCTGTATAGGAAACAGTGCTGGCATCAGCTTCTGGGGAAGCCTCAGGGAGCTTTTATGCATGGCAGAAGGAGAAGCAAGAGCAGGCACATCATATGGCAAAAACAGGAGCAAGAAAGAGAGAGAGAGTGAGGGGGAGGTGCCACACTCTTTAAAAATCACCAGATCTGGTGTGAACTCACTTCTCATCAAGGGGATAGCCCCAGCCATTCATGAGGGATCTGCCTTCATGATCCAATCACCTCCCACCAAACCTCACCTCCAACATTGAGGATTACAATTTAACATGAGATTTTGGTGGGGATAAATATACAAAGTGTACCAGAAATTATTTATTCAACATCTATTTTTTTTGAGACAGCATCTCACTCTGTTACCCAGGCTTGAGTGCAGTGGTGCCATCATGGAGTGGAGGGAGCTCACTGAAGCTTCCAACTTGTGAGCTCAAGTGGTCCTCCCACTTCAGCCTCCTGAGTAGCTGAGACTACAGGTGCCCACCACAACACAGGGCTAATTTTTAAATTTTTCATAGTGGTAGGGTCTCACTATGTCGCCCAGGCTGGTCTCCAACTCCTAGCCTCAAGCAATCTTCCCTACCCAACCTTCCAAAATGCTGAGATTACAGGTGTGAGCCACCACACCTGGCCCAGATCTTCATTTAGTGCCTACTATATCATGAGTATAATAGGAAATAAAACAAGTTCATGCCTACACCAAAAAGATAGACAATATAAAAATAAATAAACAAAATCTTACACATTATTTTCAGTTCTAGGAAGAAAATACATAGAGTGCCACAAAGTAAAGAACAAATATGCAAACCTGGATGGCAGGGTCATAGAAGGCTCTTCAAGGAGATAATACTTAAGCAGTTTGTATACATATTTAAAGTTAAAACGTGCTTACTTTTTGACAAGAAAATTCAGCTTCTAGGAATCTGGATTACAGAAATACACACACACACACAAATTTATATGCAAAGATGTTTGCTAGTTCTTCTTCCCTTGCCCCATTCACAATCCATTCTTGCTTATACCATACACTGTGATCTAAAAACTCAAATCTGATAGTTACTTCTTTGCTTAAAACCCTTCAGTAACTTGCACTTTAAATAAAATTCAAACTCCTTATTTTATTTATTTTTTTGAGACTGAGTCTTGCTCTGTCTCCCAGGCTGGAGTGCAGTGGCACGATCTTGGCTCACTGCAAGCTCCGCCTCCTGGGCTCACGCCATTCTCCTGCCTCAGCCTCCTGAGTAGCTGGGACTACAGGGGCCTGCCACCACGCTCAGCTAATTTTTTGTATTTTTTAGTAGAGACGGGTTCACCATGTTAGCCAGGATAGTCTCGATCTCCTGACCTCGTGATCTGCCCGCCTCGGCCTCCCAGAGTGCTAGGATTACAGGTGTGAGCCACTGTGCCAGGCCACAAACTCCTTACTTTATAAGGCCCCACATAATCTAGCCACTCTCCCTATATAGCTTAATTTATTTCATACCATTTTCCCTTTCTCCTTGTGACTCAGCCACCCTGGTCTGTTTTCTGTCACATAGGCCAAGCCTTTGCACTCACTGTTCCCTGTCTGAAAGCCCTTCCCACATGCCTCACATGGTTAACAAATTGTCATACTTTGGGTCTCAGCTCAAGTCTGCCAAGAGTGATCCTCTTGACCACATAGGTGGTTTTTGTTCTGCTAACTTAGTTAAACGGGGAACTATACTTCTCAGAATTACTTTCTGTATGGTTCCAGGTTTGAGTTATTCAAAAAAGGGACTTGCATGAAAAATGGAAAGTATAAGTAAAGCTATGACCATTACTCTCTGCTAGTCATCAGAAAGAATGTGGTGTTTGGTTTTTCTGTTCCTGTGTTAGTTTGCTGAGGATAATGGCTTCCAGCTCCATCCATGTCCCTGCAAAGGACATGATCTCATTCCTCTTTATGGCTGCATAGTATTCCATGGTGTATATGTACCACATTTTCTTTATCCAGTCTATCATTGATGGACATTTGGGTTGATTCCATGTCTTTACTATTGTGAATAGCTGTAATGAACATATGTGTGCATGTATCTTTATAAGAGAATAATTTATATTCCTTTGGATATATACCCAGTAATGGGATTGTTGGGTCAAATGGTATTTCTGGTTCTAGGTCTTTGAGACATCACCACACCATCTTTCACAATAGTTGAACTAATTTACACTCCCACCAACAATGTAAAGGCATTGCTTTTTCTGAACAACCTCACCAGCATCTGTTGTTTTTTGACTTTTTAATAATTGCCATTCTGGCTGGCATGAGATGGTATCTCACTGTAATTTTGATTTGCATTTCTCTAACGCTCGTGATGTTGAGCTTTTTTCATATGTTTGTTGGCTGTATAAATGTCTTCTTTTGAGAAGTGTCTGTTCATGTCCTTTGTCCACTTTTTAATGGGGTTGTTTGCTTTTTCTTGTAAATTTGTTTAAGTTCCTTATAGACTCTGGATATTAGACCTTTGTCAGATAGATGCATTGAAAAAATTTTCTTCCATTCTGTAGGTTGATAGTTTCTTTTGCTGTGCAGAAACTCTTTAGTTTAATTAGATCCCATTTGTCAATTTTTGCTTTTGTTGCTATTACTTTTGGCATTTTCATCATGAAATCTTTGCCCATGCCTATGTCCTGAATGGTATTGCCTAGATTTCCTTCTAGAGTTTTACGGTTTTGCATTTTACATTTAAATCTTATTGGATCCATGTTGAGTTAATTTTTGTAGAAGGTTATCCTATTTCCATCAATTCATTCCTCTTAGCCTCAGTCCAGTTCTATGCCCTTGCTGGAGAGGTGTTGTGGCCATTGGAGAAGAAAAGACACTCTGGCTTTTTGAATTTTCAGTGTTTATATGTTGATTCTTTCTCATCTTTGTGGGCTTGTCTCTGAAACATGTTCCCCCCCAACCCCACACTCAACAATATATAATTTATCTTTAAAGGTCAGTAAAAATACAACCTCTAAAAACTGCCCTTCACAGATCCCCCACCACTGAGCCATGCTGGCTCCAATTCATTGATGCCTGAAAAACTCTCAAATCACATACTTCCAGTTAACACTCCCCCATATCAAATCATTGAAACCATAGATCCCTGAGTCCACAGAAATCCCCTGATTGCAGGCTTTCCTACACCCCTAAATCACAACATCCACAGAAGCCTCTCAACTGAATCCTAGACTCCCCTTCACCACTGATTTCCACTGATCACCAAATGGATCCTGATAGACTCACAAAATATCCAGCAATTCTCCAATAATTGACTTCTACAGTCATCAATCAAGAGCAAATCACAGTGGACTCTCAAATAACTCACGTCACTAACTTCACAGTACCTCCTGTAAATTCCTGATTGTCATAGCTTCCACCAACAAAGAAATATCCCAAGCATAGACCCCACAGATCCTAATAACCATTACCCACAGGCAACCCCAATCACTAATTCCCAGAAGTATCTCTTCACTGACCACCACTGGCCCCTCCAAACACTGAATCCCACAACTTCCTCCAACCCCTGAATTCTGTATATCCCAACCAATCCACAAACAGCAAATCACTGACCTCTATAGACTGTCAACACTGAATCCCTAAAAATATCCCCCAAACCTGAGCCTCTGGCCCCCACAATCACTAAAACCTATAGTTCTCTAATTTACTAACTTCTCACAAGTCGTCCCATTCATTTATCTCCTACCAACACACTCCCCATAGGCCTCAGATTTTTCAGCTCTGCAGATGCTGTCAATTATTGATCTTCACCAAACTTCAGTAGATTCCTCATCCAACTCCTTCACAGTCCTTCCTCCCAAAGGTATCACCTGAAATCTCAGCATCCCCAAATTTAAGACACCCATTTTCAGATCTCCCTCCATCTGAGAATCCCCAGGGAAGCCCATGAACCCCAAATCTCCAGAGTGATGGGAAGACGCTGGAGATTTTGAGCAGTGGAGTGAAGCGATCTCACTCATTTCCACTCTTAGAAGTTTGCTTTGGAAGTTGTGTAGAAGACAGTTTCCTCTTGTGAGTGGAAATCAATGAAACGAAGATTAGAGCCAATAGCCATTGCCATGTTTCTCAAAGTTGTCAAAATAACAGACTTTTCCATTTTTAAAAGGGACCATAATGTGTACCAGTCCTGTAGTTTGTACTGTAAATTCTATTTATATATAAATAACAAAAATAAACCAACATTTAATACCCCTAATCACAGAAACCTTCTCACAATACACAGAGGAAGAAAGGAAGTACCACCCACATTAGGTGGCTGTGGGATGCAGCTCAGCTTCTGGCTGACCTGTTGGGGGCAATCCTGCGCCTTGCTTCACTTGCAGCCTCTGGTCCCATCAGCCAAGCATCAAATCAGTCCGTCTTCCTCTTTGCTACCCTCAACCAGCTTCAACTGTATCCCAAGCTGCTGATAGAAAATGGAGTTATTAATTCTTCTCCTCTCATCTGTAGATGAGCAGGAACAGACAGAAGCACAGACAATGGCAGAGATTTTGGTGAGGCTGCTGCCTCCGCACCCCATAGGTACAGGTCTTTCTAAGGCCACCTGTTATCTCCAGGATACAAAATCAGATGGACATATTTTCGGTCCTTATTTTACTTGACTTTTCAGCAGCATTTGACCTGCCTCCCTCTTTCCTTCAATTTTTTATATGCTACATTATCAATACATCACAACAGGCGACTTCCTAAGTCCATTTCACACATTTCCTCATCAATTATCCTGCAGAAAACTAAAATCTCTCCTATTCTGCCACCTTGTGGCTACTTTGTTTTCCTGCTTTGCTAGTTTTTAATAAAAAGAATCACGTGGTTTTATGAAGCCTGCTTTCCCAGAAGAAAAATGGTTTGGTGTCTTGGCTTAAAGGACTTGCTTTCTTTTCCCTTTTCAAGGCAAAAGGGGGAGCTGATAGGGAAACTAGGTTTGGTTTAAAAATGTGTAAGTACCCAGGAGGAAGCCAGAAACAGATAATGTAAACCAGCTGTTTGAAGGGACAGTGTCCACTGGCGGGGGATGTGGTTGCAAGGCCACGAGCAAAAGAATGGAGAAAAGAGGAGTTGTTTGAAAGGAACTCAGAATGCAACTAGCTGGCTGATATGGTTTGGCTGTGTGTCCCCACCCAAATCACATGCTGAATTGTGATTCCAAGTGTTGGAGGTGAGGCCCGGTGGGAGGTGATTGGATCATGGGGCTGGTCTTCCCCCTTGCTGTTCTCGTGATAGTGAGTTCTCACAAAATCTGTTTAAAAGTATCTCTCTCTCTCTCTTTCCCTCTCTCTCCCACGCTCTACTCTCTCTCTCTCTCTCTCTCTATCTCTCTCTCTCTCTGATGAACTGTGTTGGATGAAACAGTTCCACCTTGTGGGGGACTGGCCTGCTCACTGAAGGGGGTTTATCACCTCTGGATCCAGGATACCAAATGTCATTCTCTCCAGTTACTGTAAATACCAAAAATGCTCCCCCTACCCCATTTCCAAAACCTCTTCTAGAACTAGTGCTGTCCTGACTTAAGAAACTCTGAATCTTTTCATTTTTATCAATAGGTAAATTGAAGGCCAGAGACAGGAAGACAGGAATTTGCCTAAATCACAGATAAGACATATATATATATATAAAAAACAGTAAAAGATGATTTGATTTATTGAAAACCCACTACACAGAGCTCAGGGACACAAGGAGTACCAGATATGGTCTCTATCTTCAAAAGAAGAGAGGAAACCTGTGAAGGAACCAATATTTATTGGGAATCAATTGCTTTCTAGCCCTTTCTAAACCTTTTCATGTTATCTTTGCAACAACTCTGAGGAGACTGAAGATCACAGAGGTCGAATTGTGAGGTCAGAATTTGAACCCAGGTTTCAATTATCTTTTCACTGTTACCTTTCCAATGTATGCGCGACCATAGAAACTAGTGTTTTGAAGAATTATACAAAAATTGAAAAAAGGTAAAAAGGTAAAAAATTGAAAAAAGGTAAAAAGGTAAAAATTATACAAAAATTGAAAAAAGGTAAAAATCGTCTTTTTAGAGCACTATTTTTTTTTTGAGACACAGTTTCTTTGTCATCCAGGTTGGAGTGCAGTGGCATGATCTCAGCTCACTGCAGCCTCCATCTCCCAGGTTGAAGTGATTCTCCTGCCTCACGCTCTCAAGTAGCTGGGATTACAGAGGTGAGCCATCGCACATGGCCTAGAGCACTATCTAATAAGCCTTCATAGGCTCATCTGGCTCTCCTGGCAAATGTGACCATGTTTAACTTATTATTTACTATTTTTTAAGAGCCAGACTCTGAAATTAGAAAGTAATTTTAAAATCTGAGAAAGTGAAAATCATTTTGTTTGGTAGGTATGTAAATAATTTCTGTGCAATCAAGAAGATAACCACAAAGTTGTACATTTATTGTCTTTAGGACATTAACCACTCTCTATCTAACTTAGCAATTTCATTCCAGAATTTTTTTCTTTTGCTGATTTACATCAGCTTCTCATCAGCTTCTCATAGCCTCCTTTGGATAAGCTGTCATTCTTCTGGTTCCTTAAATCATGAGTTAAACGATTAAATCTGACACATGCTCCTATAGAGCATGGTTGTTTCAGGGTTATGTTTCTCAACTCTTTGTGAATTATATTTTGATAATAACATGAGCCAATAAGTAGTTGGCTGCTGTTGTGTGAAAATAAAGCTCTATATGCTATGGAGACTATTAAAAGAAAAAACTTCAGACAAATTAAATTTAACAGAGTTTAACTAAGCAAATAAATATTTATAAGTTGGGCAGCCCTCAGAACCAGAAGTTCAGAGGGTTCCACTCCTCAGGATGCACAGGCAACATTTATGAACAGTAAATGGAAGTGAGGTACAGAAGTAACTTGATTGGTTACGGCTCTGCCTTTCTCTGATTTCAACATGGTCTGATCAGTTGATGCCTGTGATTGACAAGCTTGGCTGCTGTGACTGGCTGAGATTAAGCTATTTGTTACAAAAGTATCCTCCTACTTAGGTTTTCAGTTGGTTGCATTGTTGGGACTAGCTGTACAGGGTCTGTGGGTTTTTCTCCCCGTGTGCAGAGACAAGAGATCATAGAAATAAGACACAAGACAAAGAGAAGAAGAGACAGCTGGGCCCAGGGGACCACTACTACCAAGGTGCGGAGACTGGTGGTGGCCCCGAATGCCTGACCACACTGCTATTTATTGTATACAAGGCAAAAGGGGCAAGGTAAGGAGTGTGAGTCATCTCCAGTGATTGATAAGGTCACGTGAGTCACGTGTCCTCTGGACAGGGGGTCCTTTCCCTTTTAGGTAGGTGAGGCAGAGAGAGAGAGGACAGCTTCCATCATTATTTCTTCTATGCTCTTCACAGAAAGATCAAAGACTTTAGTACTTTCACTAATTCTGCTACTGCTATCTAAAAGGCAGAGCCAGGTGTACAGAGTGGAACATGAAAGTGAAATAGGAGCATGACCACTGAAGCACAGCATCACAGGGAGACATTTAGGCCTCTGGATGGCTGCAGGCAGGCCAGACTGATGTCAGGCCTTCCACAAGAGGTGGTGGAGCAGAGTCTTCTCTAACTTCCGCGGGGAAAGGGAGACTCCCTTTCCCGGTCTGCTAAGTAACGGGTGCCTTCCTTAGGCACTGACGCTACTGCTAGACCAAGGTCAGCTAAGTAACAGTTGCCTCCCCAGGCACTGGTGTTACCGCTAGACCAAGAAGCCCTCTAGTGGCCCTGTCCAGGCTTGACAGAGGGCTCACACTCCTGTCTTCTGGTCACTTCTCACTGTGCCCCTTCAGCTCGTATCTCTGTATGGCCCGGTTTTTCCTAGGTTATAGTTGTAGAGCATCCTCCAGAGATGCCCATTGGGCTAACAGAGGCTTTGTTAGACTTACATCATTGTCTGGCAATTCTCCTTCTCTAATTCTGCTTTCTCTTTTTTCCTTTCACAAGTGTTATTCCCCAATAAACCCTTTGCATTCCTAAGTCTGTATCAGCATCTGTTATGTGGGGCTAGCATCCAGCTGACACAGATGGAGTGTTGGTGGCTCCAAGCGATCTTCTATTGGTAAAAGGAGTAGATATTTTAAAGCACATTTTGAGCCAGTACCAGCAGAATGGATAATCATCCTGGATGCTAGGGGACCAAGGAATACTTCCACTCTGGCACATAAATAAGCGTGTGCTTCTTGCTATCTTCTTTGAACTGAATATGCCTTGGTGTTATATAACAGGACTTAAATATTCCCATTGACTTTCTCAATGAATGAATTGTTCAATTAATCAAAAGTGTGACTGAGAACGTCATTATGTCCATTTCCAGTCAGCTAGTTTCAGTCCAGTTACTTGGTTATAAATGGTCTGTCATTTGGTCATATATGGACTCCATAAACCCCTTACCCACACACTGAGTCATTACTTGGGCCTGTCATTTTTCAACTACCTGGCTGACTTTTCCCTTAGGTTCTATATAAAATGCCCTATATTGAGCAGAAGCATAGTCAGAAGTCACTGTGCTCCATGACTCTATTTGACAGATTGAAGGTGGGTACGGGAGTCATAATGTGATTGATGACCATGTACTTGACACCATAATTGGAAGGGAATAGTTCTTATTTTTTGCTATGAAGACTTCTAATTCATTATTAGGAGAGCAATACTCCCTATTCATTCATCAAATATTTGTTGACCAGGAAAGAGTTATTCCTCTGTCTTCACTTTATCAAACTCTTGTAGCTACCCTCAGTGCCACATTTTTTGTTTGTTTGCTTGTTTTGTGATGGAGTCTTGCTCTTGTCACCCAGGCCGGAGTGCAATGGCATGATCTCAGCTCACTGCAACCTCTGCCTCCTGGGTTCAAGTGATTCTCCTGCCTCAGCCTCCCGAGTAGCTGGGATTACAGTTGACTGCCACCATGCCCGGCTAATTTTTGTATTTTTAGTAGAGATGGGGTTTTGTCATGTTGTCCAGGCTGGACTTGAACTCCTGACCTTGTGATCCACCAGCCTCTGCCTCCCAAAGTGCTGGGATTACAGGCATGAGTCACAGTACCATGTTTTTAAGAAATCTGCATGCAGTTTCTACAGTAGTGACTACCAGGCAGATTCCTCTTAGGGTCTACAGGGTTATTTATTCCTGTTCCTTCTATTCAACCATCTGCCCTTCATGTTAGAAACATTAAGCCATGACCTGTGTAGTGGAATCAAAAAGAGTAGGGGCTTTGAAATCAGTCTTGGGTTCACGCATGGGTTCTCTCATTTATTGGCTATGTGACCTCGGTAAGATTACTTCCCCTTTCTAATTCTTAGTTCATACCACTGTAAAACAGGATATTGATACATACCATGTTGAGCTATTATGAGGATTAAAGAAGATAATGTTTGTAAAACACTCATCAAAACTTACTGAGTTCTTTTATTTCCAGCATCAAAATATTATTTTTGTTTATGTGGCCCCAGGACTGATGAAACTTGTACTGGTGCAAAAATACATCCCAGTCATAACCATTAGTCATGGTAAGTACACTCTGGCACAATTCTGTGCTTGGAGCTCCTTAAGCAAATACGACTTTGAACAAAACCTTCTTTCTTTTATTACCAGATTGTTTCTAAGTCTGTTGAAATCTAAAGGCCACAAATATAAAACTAGCTGATGCAACTTGACTGTTAATACAGCAGTTTGGATTCAGCTGTCAATGCCATGTTCTTAAAAGATTGATCGATTTTTGGGGCCTGAGCAGCTCAGCCTTGGAATGACGTTTTTTGTAATCTTTTTGAAAAATTCTTAATTGACAAGTAAAAATTTGTGTGTATTTGTGGTATACAGCATGTTGTGACATATGTATACATTGTGGAATTCAGTCCTGGAATTAATCCTGACAAGAGTTAGGATCATAATCAGTTGGTCTCATAAAAGAGAAGATCCAAAGGCCACCTCTCTAGGATGGTGACAGATAACTGACGTACACTCGGTCCATCTAGTACTGTTGTACAGACCGAGACTCATTCATCAGAAGCATCGTTCCTCCCCTGGCAGAAAGGAAGGAGCTGCTTCCTTGGGGCTCCCAGGCTTGTAGGACAACTCAACTCACTCCTTTCTCCCTGCTGGAAAGCACAGAACCTTTACTCCAGAGAACCTCCACTGTTTCTCTCTCCACTGTATCAGGAGAGGTCCATTAAAGCTTGCTGACTAGGCGCGGTGGCTCATGCCTGTAATCCCAGCACTTTGGGAGGCCGAGGCAGGCAGATCACTTGAGCTCAGGAGTTCAAGACCAGTCTGGCAACATGGTGAAACTCCATCTCTTCTAGACATACCAAAAAAAAAAATTAGCCAGGTATGGTGGCACATGCCTGTGGTCCCAGCTACTTTCAGGGCTAAGGTGGGAGGATTGCTTGAACCCAGGAGGTGGAAGTTGCAGTGAGCTGAGATGGCGCCACTGCACTCCAGCCTGGGTGACAGAGTGAGACACCTCTCAAAATAAATAAATAAAAAATTTAAAAGCTTGCTATGTTCCACTCTTATGAATTTGTGTGTCTTAGACAAAGTCCTGCTTATCTGTAGGAAAAAAATTTTCTGGCTTCATACCTAGAATTAGGTGGTCAGTCTTTCTCTTGTTATTCCTCTTGTTCATTACTATTGGCACCTCTGTTTTCCTAATTTTTTTCACTTTAGACCTGGTAGTTTATTTGTTTTTAAATCATCCCCACACTGGCCAGGAGTTTCTTGAGGGCACAGCCCCCATCTGGTTTATCTCTTTAGCCCTCAAAGTGCCTAGTATAGGCCTAGCATAGAAGAGGCACTTGATAATGTTAGTCGAATTAAGTCACTATTTTTAAAAAAAATTATTTAATAGCGTCATTTCCTAAAGCAAATTGCTGTACTACAGACAAATTACTCTGAATCCTATACCCTGTGTATCTTGCATTATACAATAGATGTATTCCCTGTAGATGGGTGGTCAAGTGAACTTTTATAAATTAAATCTTTGCTTCATGTATTTATACTTTCTATACTGTCTGGGAGATGCTAACATCAGTGGTTATTCTTTTTCTTTTTTGTCATCCTTCTCTCTCTCTCTACTTCTTCCAATCCTCTCCACTAAAGAAGTCTACAGTTCATTTGATGCAATATTTACTGATCATCTATAATTTGTGAAAGTGTGTCAGGTTATTAATCTATAGTTCCTACCACAAATATTTAAATGCAGCGCTACAGTATTATTTAATGGAATTCTATCATAAACCAAAGCATCCCTCCTGACTGATTTCACATTTTAATATTAGTTCAGCTTTGGTTTGTCTAGGTTTTCTTTCACTAATTGCCTAGCTAGATTGCATCATACCTCTTGGGAATTTTTGCAGCCTTGACCTTGCTATCTCAGTGATCACAGGCTGTCCTGGCAATGCTTAAACCAACCATCAAAAATGTGGTAGGTTTGAAATGGAAGCAAGCAGCCAGAGAGTGAAATATTCAACTCAGATTTTAGTAAGATCATCCAAACATAGGCTCTGATCACAGTCTTCAGTCCTAGATTCTCCCTCTATTCCTGTGGTCCAATAATGTAAATTAGGATGTCATCACCCAAACATAATATTCCTATTTATGAAATGATTTTCTAGAAGGTTGCCTCTAATATCAAGAATCCTTAGTGCTTTTATGATAGGATTTAGTATATAAACATTCCAAAGGTGATACTATGTATTCAGTACCATGGTAGGTACAACAAGGAAGATGTCTCAACTTTCAGAAGGGAATTTACCTTCTCACAGGTAATGAAAACAGAAGCAGAGTCACCATACGGTGCTGTGAGAGTGCAGAGTTAGGAGTGGCAGTGGGAGGGGTTGGATACTGCGGTGGTAGCTGACTCTTCCCTCAGCATCATGACCCAGGAAGAAGGGGGTTCGTTTTGCAAACCTGGTGGCTCACAGGCTGCCATGAGTTCTTGGAGAGAGTCAAATGGAGGAAATCAAGTACACAGCCTTTGTCACCACTTATCAAGCTCAGTTCTTCCATCTCAGGGCCAGGAGAGCCCACAGCCACCTATGATGGTGAAGTTACACAGGCCTCAAAACACCAGTGACTGAACATCGGTTGAGCAGGAACCAGGAAAACTCACACAAGGGTCTGGGATGACTTTTTAAGCAGGCTACAGACAGAATGTCACCATTCCTAGGTTCATTGCCCTGTGCTCAGCTCCTCCCATAATGCCAAACCCTTTTTGGTTTTGGGGATACAGAAGAAGACCATTAGCACAAGGCAGAAATGAGCTATATAACAACCCTGGCTGGTGGCATAAGATCTTATCTCATGATATTCCTCCCTCCCGCAATGCTATTCCCACACGGACACCATATCTCCATACCCTCCCTGACTTTCAACACCTACTACAAGTCCTACCTTATCCTGGAAGCATTCTCTGACCCACCAGCTCAACGTGTGCTAGACATGATGCTGGAGGTTTTACGCACATCACCCCATTGAATCCCTAGCAATGTATTAAACAGGTGTCATCAGCCCTGTTAAGAGGAAACTAACAGGCTGAGCATGGTGGCTCACGGCTGTAATCCCAGCACTTTGGGAGGCCAAGGCAGGTGGATCATGAGGTCGAGAGATGGAGACCATCCTGGCCAACATGGTGAAACCCTATCTTTCCTAAAAATACAAAATTAGCCGGGTGTGGTGGCGCTTGCCTGTAGTCCCAGCTACTCGGGAGGCTGAGGAGGAGAATCACTTGAACCCAGGAGGCAGAGGTTGCAGTGAGCCGAGATCACGCCCATTGCACTCCAGCCTGGTGATAGAGTGAGATTCCATCTTAAAAAAAAAAAAAAAAAAAAAAAAAAAAAAGGAAACTAACAGAAGACTCAGAAGTCACAATCTATCTTCATGGCTTCAAAATGGCAGAGATAGGAATGAAGCCCAAGTCTTCATGACTCCAAAACCTGTGTTCGTAGGCTCTTTTGACATGATACCCCCACTCTGGCCCCTTTTCAATTGTACCATATGAAAAGATGACAGTGTTTGGGCACCTCCATTACTATTATAAACGTTTATTATAGTTTATAATAGTAACTTTATTAGGTTACTCAATTGGGTCATTTCATGTGCTTGTAGGTTTAAATTTTTACCAAGGATGTGAAACATTTTTCCAACTTCACTGAAGGTTCTTTGAAGGAAGGAATAATATCTTGTACTTCCCCTTTTCTCTTATGAGCCCATGTGTATGTCTCTTATGGTAAAGACATACACATAGTGACTAAATATTGGTCACTCATTGTGGGGAAAGGGAAGGCTGCAGGAGTTGGGTTCAGAGAATAAGGAAAAGGAATTTGAATGTACTGAATACCAGACACCATACTTCAAAGACTTTTTTTGTTCAACCCTATTTTAGTGCTTTGTGATAGGTGCTTTCATCTTTGGTAGAACAGTTTGTTTCTGGGGCTTGTAAAAATTGAGTAACTCACCTAATTTCACACCTTGTATAAGAGGTAGAACAGAGATTCTGGCACATCCTGTTTCTCAGTTATGCCCATTCCTGCCACACATAATCGGCTTTCTGATTTTAAGCCAGATCCACAGTTAAATCTAGTTCCAAATGACAGCCCCTTAGAGCATCTGCTATTTTTCTTGATAATGTGTTCTGGGAAATTTGAGGTCACTAGCTAGATCTAAAAGAGATGGAATTGCCAAGTTTCAAAAGGGTAGGAACAATCCTTGGCCACACACCAGTGAAGGAAAGATCATTTCATGGAGGAGGAAGGGAAAGGTAGTGCCCCATGGACAAAAAACTGAACACAGACTGGATATAAAGACAGATGAGCTGGGGAGTGGAGCCACTGCTAGAGAAAGACCCACCCCCAGCAACTGTGGAGGAAGCAGTGCTATCCCCTACCAAGATGATGCTGTTGTTGCTGTGTCTGGGGCTGACCCTCGTCTGTGCCCAGGAGGAAGAAAATAACGCTGTGACAAGCAACTTCAACCTGTCAAAGGTACAGTCATGGAGCACAATGACTTCTGGCTCTGGGGAATGGTTTCAGGGATTCTGAAGCCATGTGGATCCTATTGTAGGGCAGGAGTTCCTTAACATATCAGACAAAAGGGTTGGTTTCTGACCTTGGGTTAAGAGCAATTGTACCATGTGAAAAGATGACAATGCTTGGGGATCTCCATCCTCCCTAAAGGGGAAGTGGAAAGAGCCCTAGGTGTGGTGCCAACTGATCTGAGTTCTAATTCTATCTTCACTTCATTATAAGCCCTGGCCCACAGGCCAGAGTTCAAGGAAAGAAGTGTCTATGTGGTATCCCCACTCCTCTTTTCTTACCCAGTGATCTTATTAATTGCAGATTTCAGGAGAGTGGTATTCGGTTCTCTTGGCCTCTGACTGCAGGGAAAAGATAGAAGAAGATGGAAGCATGAGAGTTTTTGTCGAACACATTGATTACCTGGGGGACTCTTCTCTGACTTTTAAATTGCATGAAATGTAAGTACAGCCTTTTTTAGTTGGGGAAGCAAAAATGGAAGCCTGGGTATGGTCTTGAACACACACACATGCACTGATCCAGGACTTGATGGATCTGGGGCTTTTCCAGATTCAGAGACAAGAGTCAGTAACAAGAATAAATTTAATTGGAGTGGGGGAAGTGGGAGGTAGAGGGATATCAGAATCATAAGTAGTATGACAATATAGCATAGGTTAAGCAAACTGAACTTGGAACTAATAGCCTGAATTTGAATCTTTCAGTTACCAGTTGTGTTACCAAGAAAACAAATCTCTTTCCACCTCCCTTTCCTCATGGGTAAAAGGGAATGAGAATAATTCTTCCTCATGTTTTTTGTTTTGTTTTGTTTTTGTTTTGGGGTGCGTGTGTGTGTGTGTGTGTGTGTGTGTGTGTGTGTACCAAGGCAGATCATATTTGTAAAGCACTTACTTGAGAGGCTGGCATGTGGTGAACACTCAGCTAATGATCTAGACAAGTAGTTGTAGTAATAGCAACAGTGGAAAGTAGCAATAGTGATAGAAGTTGTCATTTAAGTCATTCTTAACATATCAAATCATGTGAAATAATATACATAAAAGGTCTTTGATAATTGTACAAACAAATGTTCAAAAGTCGAATCAGAAACTCAAGTTACTGGTAGAGTAGAAGGTGAGCAAGTCAGCCTCATCAATAGCTCTTGGGCATCAATTTATTGTTTTACAGTGAAAATGGAACATGTACTGAAATTAATTTGGCTTGTAAACCAACAGAAAAGAATGCCATATGTAGCGCTGACTGTAAGTATTTTTTTAAGTCTTTCTAAATTGTACTCCCAACTGCAAGGAATTTACTAAACCCCAGTATCTTCAGGATCTTGATCAATTTCTGATCAATGACTATTTTGGTAATAAAATGGGGGCCATCTAATAGCCAATAACCTGAATTTGGGAGAACCTTTCATGTAAAAGCCAGTGCCTGCCACATAATACAATCAGCCTCAGGAAGGTGACTTGGTCATATGCACCTCCTGCAACAAAAGTTAACTGGCAGGGCAAAAAATATAAATTGGGGCCGGGCATGGTAGCTCATACCTGTAATCCCAGCACTTTGGGAGGCCAAGGCAGGGGGGATCACCTGAGGTCAGGAGTTCGAGACCAGCCTGACCAACATGGCAAAACCCTGTCTCTATTAAAAATACAAAAATTAGCTGGGCATCATGGCGCACACCTGTGATCCCAGCTACTCGGGAGGCTGAGGCAGGAGAACGGCTTGAACCCTGAAGGAGGAGGTTTCAGTGAGCCAATATTGCGCCACTGCACTCCAGCCTGGGTAACAAAGCGAGACCTTGTCTTAAAAAAAAAAAAGTAAATTGGCAGGACAGCTTCTTATTCTCTGCCTGGCTTTCTGATGCCTGATGGTCATCGCCACAGCACATTGTTCAGGATGTAGCATCAAGTAAGTAATGCCAGTGGGGTTTCTAGAGAGGACAGAGACACATCACTGACAGAGATGCTGCTGGAGGTGGGTAGGTCTGGCGGGGGGGTGGATATTAAAGGCTGAGTTGCTGCTGGGGCTAAATTTTTTTGACTACTAGTGATCAACCTACCCTTTTCTCAGAATTTGCCTCATGAAGCCCAGGGCGATGCAAATGGAAGACATTCAGCATCCTCACTATCTCTAATGGGATATGCACTTGAACTTGTGTCATGGGAAAGAACAGGTAAAGGGTTTCAACTGCTTTCTATGGATCAAAGGAGTTCTGAACTGTGTTCTGTTTCCTCCAGATAAGGGACACAATGTCGTTGACATACTTGAAACGGACTATGATAATTATATATTTTTTTATAACAAGAATTTCAAGAATGGGGAAACATTCCTACTGCTGGAGCTCTATGGTAGAGTATTTTCATGCTGACACTCATCTTGGGGTGGGGAAAGGAGAGAAGGCAAGGAACTTAGATACAAAGTGCTCTTCCTCACCTTGTCCTGGGCCATCTCTCCTTCTCTGAAAACAGATGCTTACCTTTGGTAATCCCTCAAGCTCAGTGATAGGAAATAATGATCTTTCATTGTGCTACTGATGTCAACTTTAGGACACATTATATCCCACCCCAACACTTCTGCCTGGGCATCCAATGGGTGCCATTCATTTTCCCATCCGTCTGGAGCCCTGTCCCCTCATTTGCCTCTATGATGAATACCCAAGACATGGCAGTGACTGTCACTCTTCCCACAGCCCGAACACCGGATGTGAGCTCACAACTCAAGGAGAGGTTTGTGAAATATTGTGAAGAACATGGGATTGTTAAGGAAAACATATTTGACTTGACTAAAGTTGGTAAGTTGGGGTTTCCGGCGTTCTCTTCCTAAATTCCCATGTTACAGAAGGGAGTAATCCAGGGGAAGTAATACCTTCCAAATCAGTTCCCTTTGTGCTAACTTGGAGAATCATCTGGTTTCTCTCTGAAAAATAAACTGGTGTCGGTATCTGAATTTGTTTTATTTTCCCTCAACAGATCGCTGTCTCCAGGCCCGAGATGGGGGAGCAGCCTAGGACTCCAGGTTGGTGATCTCTGACTCCGGTGGAGAGAGGGTGGCCCAGGGACCAGTGCCTTCCAAAAGCATTAGGGGTTTGCACCCAAAGACACCATAAAAATAATTTGGTAGGGATGCTTGTGGGAAAAGCTTGAAATCTGGAGTTGGAAGACCTGGATAGAGGACCCAATTCTCCCATGAGCTTTGAGCAAATAACCTAAGACTTTAAAAGGAGACAATGGGCCAGGTATGGTGGCTCACACCTGAAATCCCAGCACTTAGGGAAGCAGCAGTGGGAGGATTGCTTGAGCCCAGGAGCTCAAGACCGCCGGGCGCGGTGGCTCAAGCCTGTAATCCCAGCACTTTGGGAGGCCGAGACGGGCGGATCACGAGGTCAGGAGATCGAGACCATCCTGGCTAACACGGTGAAACCCTGCCTCTACTAAAAAATACAAAAAAAAAAACTAGCCGGGCAAGGTGGCGGGCGCCTGTAGTCCTAGCTACTCGGGAGGCTAAGAAAGGAGAATGGCGTAAACCCGGGAGGCGGAGCTTGCAGTGAGCTGAGATGTGGCCACTGCACTCCAGCCTGGGCGACAGAGCGAGACTCCGTCTCAAAAAAAAAAAAAAAAAAGACCAGACTGGGCAACATAGCGAGACGCCATTCTCCATGAAAGGGAGAAAAAAAAAAAAAAGACCAAAAAAAAAAAAAAAAAAAAGAGGAAACAATGATGCCTAGTTTACAGAGTTGCTGTGTGGATATAATGCTTGTGAAAAGGGCCCAGTAATTGACAATGTGCTAAAAATCACTAAGACTTCATATATGAAATGGAAACATAGTAGTAAGTTGTATGAAACTCAAATACGTTTCTGTTTGTGGACCATCTCCTAGGAGGCCATCTCACCCTCTAACTTACGATCCACATTTCTGCCTTTGTACTCTGTATGTCCTTGACTTCTAACCTGGGAATGGAACTGTCTGACCTTCCCATTTTCCATCAACCCGGAAAATAGACTCAGTTTCCTCAACTACCTTAGATTTATCATAGGGCTTTATTCAGATAATGTATGTGAAAGTCTTAGCAGCTTGCATAAAGCAAGTATTTAATAAGAGATATCTATAGATTTTGCCATTATTCCTCAATTTATCAAAAATTCTTCAAAAATTCTAATGCTGAAGATGGCAGAAACAAACCTAGGACCCTTTATTACTTCCTTTCTCTTTTTCATATAATCACCTGGGGGAAGGTTAAGATGGCACTAGCCATAGCAAAAAAGCAAAAGTCATTTACTCAACATCCTTCCTCCTTCTATTCTAGTATATACCATAAGTTAGAATACAAGGTCAGATCCATTTCTTCATCATTTTTCTCTGTAATAGAATTTCTCTTCATCATTCATGCAATGCAAGGCATATTTAATAAGTTCCTGTGTTCTCTCTCGTCTCTGCTTAATTAGGGCTGAGTGAATACTTCCTCACCTGGACTCCATCTTCCCTTCCTGGTCCCCATGTCCTCTTGTGACAAGTTCTGTGACCTGATTTCCATCATATCACACATGAAGACATCATCCCTGCATCTTTAGGATCTTCCCTAACTGCCTATGAAGACTCAGAAATTCACCAAGAATCAAAGGTTTTCTCTGAATTTCTGACTGTCCTTGTCACACAGCCAGGGGAACTCTACGTGAATAACACCTGACTCTACATGATCAATAAATCATTAACCTTGCAGTCATGTAATTTGTCTTTGTATCTGTGAGGATGTGAGGCTGACAGGGAGCGAATGAAGGGTCTTCCTTGCCCCTGAACCCATAATCTTCCTCTAGTGTCTCATAATCTTCTCTGAGCTTCAGGATTCTCCTTCCTCTGCAGTAATTCCCTGTTAGGTTATCCCAAGTCCCCATGAGTGCTGCTTACCCTTTGATTTGCCAATCTCTTAGTGATCTGATAAGAGCATTATAAATAATATAAGAATATAAGACTTGCCCCATGATTTCTGCATCCTAGAATTCTCTTTTCAGTTGGGGACACTGACAGATAGATGTTGCTGGGGCTGATACCAGCTTGACAGAGATGCCTCTAGATCCCAGCTTCTCTATACCATCCATCCTATAAGATGGGTTCAGGATCCTTTCACACTCTTGAAAAACCCCCTTCAACCACCACAGTTATCTACTGTGAACACAGTAAGTGAGATTTCATTAAATGCAAACAATACCTGTCTTCAGCAACCTGTACTTGGTTTTGTCAGGAGGCATTGATGGGGAATGTTATTAACTTCTTCTTTTGAAAGCTAACAGGCTTGGGCAAAGAGACATGCAAGATCCTTCACCACTAATAACCCTTTCCCATCAACAGCAGATTCAAAAAAAATGTAAAGTTACCCATGGGTGTTAGGGCAGAGCAAGATGGGTCCTGCAAGAAGAATGGCTTAGCCCCTATGGGCATAAAGGTTAATGAGAGGAGGTTTTCTAGGCAGCTGAAGATCCCCATATCTTTCTTTTCTCCCAGATCAGAAGACTAAATTAGGTTCAGATTATTACTCCTGGATCAAATGCTTGGTCTGGTTTGCTGAAATATGGCAAAAGGTTACGTAGAAAGACAACCAGTTATGCTGAAATCTCTCAATTTTTACTGTTGGCATGTAAGAGAGAGAACAGCTGATGCCCAGAAGTGCATGACCTGGCAAAGCCTTGAGAACACTTAGAAAATTAATAACAATAACAACTGAGGACCACTTTGATGATGAGAGATGGCTGGGTAGTGCCACGTATTAGGAAACTACAGCCCAGAGGGAGGCACAAAAAGGCCCTCTGCTATTTCCAAGTCAAGACAGCAGCTTGAGCTCACACTGAAACTTACCCCTTCAACTCCAAACATTTTGTGCAAGTGAGGCATGAAATATTAATACCCAATGGAAAATAGGAAATGTTCGTAGATCAGAAACAGAAACATCCAGAAGAATTCCCCCCTTTTGTTGTTGTTGTTGAGACAGAGTCTTGCTCTGTCACCCAGGCTGGAGTGCAGTGGCGTGATCTTGGCTCACTGCAACCTCTGCCTCCCAGGTTCAAGCAATTCTTATGCCTCAGTCTCCCAAGTAGCTTGGATTACAGGCATGCACCACCATGCTTGGCTAATTTTTGTGTTTTCAGTAGAGACAGGGTTTAGCCATGTTGGCCAGGCTGAACTACTGACCTCAAGCGATCCACACACTATGTTTCATTACAGACATGAAACACTGTGCCCAGCCAACAAGCAGAACAATCTCTTTCCAAAGAAAGAAGAAAAAAGACAAATGGGAATGATAAGGGTAAATGGACCAGAGCAGCATCATTTTTCTGGGTTCTTAGAACAGCTCAGAAGCACCCTGAGTCAATGTAGTGACAGGAACAAGTGTCATAATGGCCAGACAGGGGTGCAGGCTGAAGATGCACACCTCTGAGGAGCAGAATGAGTTTGAGACAGCTCCTCTCCCTCACCTGGAGTCTCAGAGAGAGGCTGGCTGCCTGTGATAAGGCACCATCACTTATTTGAGAAAGAAAAAAAGCAATCCTGGACTCCCACAGCTGGGCTTCAGTGCTATCACAAGCTCTCAAGCAGGGCTGCTGCTCACAGCTAAGCCAGATTGTTATGTTGGACATACACAATCTCATAAAACATCAACATTAAACAAAGTCACTCTGCAATCAATCAAACAGGATCATTGTGCAATCCACAAATATGCCTCTCTTAGCTAAAATGAGTGGCAGCTATTTATTTACCAATTACGGCTTTATCCTCATGCTTGTCTTTCCTCTCTATTGACAATATTTTTTGAGATATCCAATCTTTAAATTTTCCCCTTTTCTGACAACACCAAATCTGGAGCTTTCTTAGTAGGCTTTTTCCAAATCCTATAGCCCTTTTTCTACCTCTCTCTTACTAAGACACACATGGGCTTCCCAATGGTGCGTGTTCTTCCTAGCTGCAATACTCAACCCAATTTGTTCAACTATATGTATGTTTGTGGGGATCTTTGGTTGAAGGATATTAACACTTTTAGGACAAGAGCCCATGCCCGGTCCATGTATCTGCAGCCTAGAATTCTGGGAAGCACTAAGCTAAATCACAATGCAAGACCTGGTTTGATACTGTGCACCTGGTAGGGGCTAGAACGGAATGCCTCCAAGGGCTTTGGACTAAGAAATTAGGAGGATGGAATTGCCATTTACTGCAATCTGCTGGAGGAGTAGGTTTAGTGGGAAAGGATAAATATATCAGTTTTAAACATTTCATTAGTTTATCTAACCTGCTAGATAAACTAGGCTGCTGTAAGAGACTCAATCATAATCCATATAATTTAACGAAGATAGAGTTAATTCTATCTTCTATGAACAATCTAACATAAATGATCCAAGTTGGCTGGCAACTCTGTTCCCTGTAGTTATTCAGGAACCCAGTTCTTTGTTTGTACTATCACCTAGGACATTGTCCTTATTTGCATGGTTAAAGCTGAGTTGCATGTGGTAAAGGAAAAGAGACTGGTGGAAGCATGGTCTTATGTCCACAGGATTCTGTGGCCCCTGACTCTGGAAGGTTCTTTCTTGTCCCTTTCCTTCATGATCGCTACCCATTTCCTGCTTGTGCATATTTGGATAGATTATTTTGAGGAGTAAGGAATCACATGCAGTTAGGCATGGTGGCTCACACCGGTAATCCCAGTGCTTTGGAAGGCTGAGGCAGGAGGATTGCTCGAGGTCAAGAGTTTGAGGCTGCAGTGAGCTGTGATTGTGCCACTGCCCTCCAGCCTGGGCAACAGAGAAAAATCCTGTCTCAAAAAAAGAAAAGATTAACTGGGTATGGTAGCGGTTCCATGCCTGCAGTCCCAGCTACTTGAGAGGCTGAGGTGAAAGGATCCCTTGAGCCTAGGAGTTTGAGGCTGCAGTGAACTGCCATCATGCCACTGACTTCCGGCCTGGGCAACAGGGTGAGACTCCATCATGCTTTTGCTATAGGCCAAGGCTAAATTTCTTTTGACAATACAAATTTCTCAAAAACTTAGTAGACTTCTGCTATATTTGCCTCTCGACTTTTCCATGTGCAGGTAACTACACCGCCCAAGTTTTATCTAGACATAGATTTAAGCCTGGAAACTCTGGTATTTCCTAGATTGGCTTTTATGTTATGCCTATCCCATCCCCTTTTTAAATTTAATTATGGCTACTTTGACACCATCTAAAACAATGGATCTGGGTGAGGTGGATCCTTAAACCCTTTTTTTTTTTTTGCCAGCAGGCTCACAACCTTTCTTGGGCAAGCCTAGATTTTTACTTCACAGCCATTACTTACACTGCTTTGCTTTGGGGTATAGAAGCAGCAATAAATTTTGGGGTATAGAACCCTCAATCAACTTAGAGGAGGCTGAGGGCAGAGGACGCCTACTTTAGTAACGCTCTCCCTACTTGAAGCTTGGCTAACTCCAAGACTCTCTCGCTTATAAGTTTTGCTGAAAGCAGCAAGAAGTTGCCAACATAATACCAATATGCCAATACCTTGAATCATTCCTGTCTATTCCCCCAGCTCTGCAGCCTTTGTCAGCACACGGTCTATCTTCCAAGGTACAGCAAGCAACCATTTGACCAAATGTTTTGCTAACATGTAATTAGAAGTACCAGCTTTCCAGGCTGTGATATCTGAATTCTTGATACCTGGACACCTCTCTGCCTACTGTAGGTCTCCTTAGGAGTCCTCCATCCCCTGCCCCAAGCTAGGCCTCCTCCACACTCCAACCCAACCTCTGTGTACTTACACTTTGTGTATTTTTGTCTCTCTTTTGATTCCAGTATCTCCCCACTATTTTCTAGAAAGTAACATTCCTCTTATTTTCTTCTAAAAAAAAGAAAAAGATAATTACATTACAAATCTATTCATGTCTAGATAATAGAGGTTAGTTTTTATATACATTTGGGGAAAAATATGGAAAACCTCATAATTCACAGGGCATTGGGTAGAGTACTCAGAAATTTCTTACCTCAGGGTAAAGAATAATTAGCCCTCAATTCAATGCTCTTCTTATCCCAACTAACAAATATTAAAAAACAATATCAAAATAAACTGTTTTCAAGTAATTCAACTGTGCTCCAGAACGAGGCTCAAAAATATTTAGAGAAATAGGTAATCCAATCACACTATCTGGCATTCAACTTAAAAAATTGCCTAGTACATAAAGCAGCAGAGAAATATGATTCACAGTGAGGAGAAAAATATAAATCAATTGAAACTGACCCAGAACTTACACGGATGTTAGGCTCAACAAAGACATTAAAATAGTCATTTTAACTGAACTTATATAGATGAAAACTACAACGTGTGAGATGAAACATACACTACTACAAGAAATATTAAAGGAAGCCCTTCAGGAAGAAGAAAAATGTCACCACATAAAAGTAGGACATAGAGCAATGAAGCACATCAGAAATGGTAATAATATGAGTGTGTTTATATTTTTCTTATTTAAAATTTTTGAAAAAGATAACTAAACAACAAAATAATAATGTAATAAGCAGTTTTTTCTTTTTTTGAGACCAAGTCTTACTCTCGTTGCCCAGGCTGGAGTGCAGTGGCACACAATCAAGGCTCACTACAGTGTTGATTCCAGGGCTTAGATGATCCTCCCACCTCAGCCTCTTGAGTAGCTAGGACTACAGGCATGAGCCACCATGCGTGTCTAATTTTTTTTTTAATTTTTCTAGTAGAGATGGGGTCTTGCCATATTTCCCTGGCTGATCTCAAACTCCTGGGCTCAGAAAATCCACCCGCATCAGCCTCCCAAAGTGCCAGGATTATAGGCATGAGCCACCACGCTCAGCAGTAATATGCAGTTTTAACATATATAGTCGTGAAATGCATGACAAAAATAGCAAAAAGGCTAAGGGAGAAAGGAAAGTACACTGATGTAAGATTCTTGTATTATACATGAAGTGGCATAATAATATCATTTGTGGAAGTTAGACTGCCATAAGGTGTAGATGTTTACTATAAACCCTAAAGCAACCATTAAAATAACAGAGTTATAGCTAATAAACAAACAAATCAAATAAAATGGAATTATAACAGATATTCCATCCAAAAGAGGGCAGGAGAAAAAAGGAAGCAACTGATGGGACAAAGGGAAAATAAATAGCAAGATCATAGACTTAAAGCTTCTTTTTTAAAACTTTTAATTTCAGGGGTACATGTGCAGGTTTGTTACATAGGTAAACTTGTGTCATGGGGGTTATACAGATTATTTCATCACCCAGGAATTAAGCCTAGTACCCATTATTTTTCCTGATCCTCTCCGTCCTCCCACCCTCCTCCCTCTGATAGGTCCTAGTGTGTGTTGTTCTCCTCTGTGTGTCCATGTGTTCTCACCATTTGGCTCCCAGTTGTGGCGATTCCTCAAAGACCTAAGGAGAAATACCATTCGACCCAGCAATTCCATTACTGGGTATATACCCAGAGGAATTTAAATTGTTCTATTATAAAGATATGCACATGTATGTTCATTGCAGCACTTTCCACAATAGCAGAGATACAGAATCAACATAAATGCCCATCAATGATAGACTGGACAAAGAAAATATAGTACATACACACAGTAGAATACTATGTAGCCATAGAAAAGAATTAAATCATGTTCTTTACAGGGACATAGATGGAGCTGGAGGCCATCATCCTTAGCAGACTTAAAGCTTCTAATTGCTACCCAGGGCCCCTACAAATGCATCCACCACATGTTACCTCCAGTAACGGAAACTCACATTGCCTCCCCCCTGCCAACCCAATGGTGCTGCAGTGAACATAATTATATATTTCCTCTTCTGGATCTTTGTGCGATTTCTTTGGATATATGCCCCAGAATGGACTTCTGCACCAGAAAGTATGTATATACATGATTTAACTAAGTCCCGAGACTTTCTGCAGAAAGGCTGCACTCATCTACACCTCCACCATCAGTGCACAAGCGTTCCTGCATTTCCATATCTCTTCCAACCTGGCCCTATCCAGCTTTCCCAGGTTTGCTAGTGTAATAGGTGTAAATCGGCATCTCAGTGTTATATAATTAACATTTCTCTGGATACTAATGAGTTGGAAAATCTCTTCCTTTACTTGTTAGCCTTTGGGGTTTCCTCTTCTGTACATTGCTTATTCATGCGATTTTTCCATTCAAATTTCTATCTTTTTCTTGTGCATACATGCAGGAGTTCCTGGAACACCATAGCTTGTTAATTTCATTTATTGCAAATATCTTCTCTCACAGTCACTGTTGATTAACTTTGTCCATGATGTCTTTCAACTTTGATGCAATCAGATTCATCTTTTTTTGGGCAATAGGAGGCTTATGTTTTATGCTTTCAAAGGTTTCTTTTGGAAATTATTTACTGCTTCTAGTACGCAAAAATATTCTCCTATATTTTTTCCGATTAACTTATAGCTTTGTCATTCACATTTCAGTCTTTATCTGGAGTCTACCTTTATATGTGGTATGAAGTACAAATCTAGTTTTCCTGACTCAATTTACTAAACAATCTGTGTTTCCCCACTGATCCTTAGTGCTACATTTATCATATATTAAATCCACAAGGTATTTACCAGGAGAGAATAGAAATATTTTAACTCATTTCATTAAGAGCATGAAATGCCTGTCAATTTATTCAGGTAATCTTCTATGTCCTTTAACATTTTAAAGCTTTCTCCTTGATGATTTTCTTGTGTATTCTTGGTTATTAACTCTATACTTTCAGTTTTTTGGTGTTTGTTGTTTTCTTTTACCATCAGTTAATACCATTAGTTTTTGCTGGTATAGAAAAGTGCTACGTATTTTTTTATTTATTTTTATTTTTATTTTTTGGAAACAGTCTTGCTCTATCGCCCAGGCTGGAGTGCAGTGATGCGATCTCAGCTCACTGCAAGCTCCACCTCCCGGGTTCTCTCCATTCTCCTGCCTCAGCCTCCCGAGTAGCTGGGATTACAGGTGTGTGCCACCACGCCTGGCTAATTTTTGTATTTTTAGTACAGATGGAGTTTCACCATGTTGGCCAGGCTGGTCTTGAATGCCTGACGTCAGGTGATCCACCTGCCTCGGCCTCCCGAAGTGCTGAAATTACAGGCGTGAGCCACTGCGCCTGGCCTGCTATTGATTTTTATAGGATGATCTCTCCAGCAACTTTGATGAGATTTTTTTATTAGTTCTCATAAAATTAGTTCTAACACTTTGTGGATTATGTTGGTTTTACAGGCATATGGTCATATTATCTGCAAATGATGTCACTGTATCTCTTCCAATCTTTATGCTTCATGCTCTCTCTTTTCCTTGTAACTTTGGCCAGAACCTCCAGGACTAAACACTGAAACCATATTTTCTATCCAAGGGGTGAGAAAATTATGGCCCATAGGCCAAATCCAGCCCACTGCCTGTTTTCACATAGCCCATGAGCCAAGAACATTTGCCATTGATGTGATACTAGAAACACTAACTTTCAGCTCCAGTTCAGCCAACTGTTATGCCAAAAAAGAATTCCCTTCTTCTCATTAAAAGACCTGTATTGCAAAATCATTGTATGCAATGTTATATCTTGAGTTTCACCCCCCCAAAAATAGTAGACATATGTTTTGCTGTTGTTATATAAATACCTATATAATATCCTTGATTGCCTCTTGGGCTTCAAAGCCTAAAATATTTTCTATCTAACCCTTTGGAGAAAATGTTTGCTGATCCCCCTTTCTATCAGCCTTTACTACAACTGCCTTTTTTTTTTTTTGGAGATAGGGTCTCACTCTGTCACCCAGGCTGGAGTGCAGTGGTGCAATCATGGTTTCCTACAGCCTCAACTTCCCAGGCCCAGGTGACCCTCCCACCTCAGCCTCCCTAGTAGCTGGGACTACAGGCATGCACCACCACACCAAGCTAATTTTTGTATTTTAGTAGAGATGGGGTTTCACATTGTTGCCCAGGCTGGTCTCAAACTCCTGGGCTCAAGTTATTCACCCACCTCGGCCTCGCAAAGTACTGGGATTACAGGCGTGAGCCACCGCACCTGGCCACTCCAATTGTTATTTACTATAGTTGTTTTGTGCTGCATTTCCCCCCAAATAAAAACGTCTGTCAAAATGAACCACTTAGAATGCCTTTAATAAAATGGGCATTAAATTATACAACTGTGTGGTTAAGGGGCTTTTTTGAAGTAGTCCTGTTACTGCTCATCTTTAAACATTATGAATAATTTAAGCCTGAATGGAAGAAAATTAGATAAATGTCAAATACACTTCCAGAGTAAATATCAAATCAGGACATTCTGAGGTTATTTCAGGAATTCAAGGACAACAATGAAGACTCCAAATTTCTATTCTTGGCATAGAGAACGTTGTTTTTCGACACTCTTATCCCAAGACAGAACTTTCGTTGAAACTGTCTGTTCCTGGAAACAGGCCCATCATAACTAGCTGTTGTTCTTAAAAATCAGTATTTCAGGAATATTGTTCCACTGGTTTCAAAATGTTTATGATGGCTCCGTTTTTGGTTATTAGAACAAGAGACAATTACTGGCTAACCACTTGGTGAAGAGAGAAGTAGAGTGTCTGGTTGATTGGAGAGCCGGGCTTGCACATCTGACCTGGTCAGCAGTACCAAGAGCCATTACCCAGTTGCCCAGATTCCCACAGCCTAACACAACTACCTTCATTTCCCCATGTTCCTGTTATACCTGAATTAGCCCTGAGCACAGTTTTCCTCAAAAACCCAAGAACAATTCCACCTCTAGACTCTTCTCCTTGCAGTTCCCTTTGTCTGAAATACTCATCCCCCAGATGTCTGCACAATGCACTCCCTCACAACCTTCTGGCCCCTGGGGGTCACCTCACAGAGGGTAGCCCCCAGAACCCCAAGAATAAAGGAGTACTCTTTCCCCAACCTCCTTGGCTGATGCCTCATACTTATTTGTTGCCTGTACCCACTACCTCTAGAATGTAAGTGCAACAAAGAATTTTATTTGTTCACCGTGGTATCAGCACCAGAACCAATACCAAGTGTGACACAGGCACTCAGTGTTTGTTGCTTTAATAAGTGGGCTTCTGGCCAGGTGTGGTGGCTCATGTCTGTAATCCCAGCACTTTGGGAAGCCGAGGTTGGCAGATCACTTGGGGTCAGGAGTTCAAGACCAACCTGGGCAACATGGTAAAACCCCGTCTCTACTAAAAATACAAAAATTAGCCAAGCGTGGTGTGTGCCCGTAGTCCAAGCTACTTAGGAGGCTGAGACAGGAGAACCACTTGAACCCAGAGGCAGAGGTTGCAGTGAGTTATGGTCATGCTGCTGCACTCCAGCCTGGGCAACAGAGAGACTCTGTCTCCAAAAAAAAAAAAAAAAAAAAAAAAAAAAAAAAGCGAGCTTCCATGACCTGCATAGGCAGGAGTAGAAAACCCATTCTCTTTCTCCATTTCTTGTCCTAGTATCTTCAGGAGGATGTCTCAGTTCACACTGAAGAATGTGGGCCCTTTCACATTTTGCCCACTGGTGGGATGGAGAGTACTCTAAGATGGCTTCATAAAATCCTGGGCTCTTGGAACAAGGGCCTAGTTATCCCTTACACATACAAGAGCAGGCCTAGCAATCGGCCTCCAAGAGAAGAACTGGGGGCCATGACCCTCCTTCGCCACCTTCTACAACCCTGGTCACAATGCTACGTACCTCGTTCATTCTCCATTCTGTCCCGCCTCCCAGGGGATCTTGATAAAAGTTGGGATTTAAGATGCTAATGAAGTGGTAGACACATAACCGGCCAGATAAAGGGAAACAGGTGTTTCTGGAATATGACTCAGTCTTCTGAGTTCAGTTAGGGTGGGGTAGTGGGGGTTAAGGGCACCAGAGATCTCTAAATATGCAGATAGAAATGAAAAAGTAGATTTGCAAGGTTCAGAAGAAAAGGACTGAGCATGTGGGAGTCTTTACCTACATGTTACTGGTTTCCATTCCCTCAAATCAGTTTCCCAATCAACTCACAGGCTCTTGCAGCAGATAAAGATATGAGACTTTGCTCAACAAAAATAAGGGGATAACCACCTTAGTGGTCATCTTGTATGAAACACATATTGCTATACCTCTTCCCCAAACTGACAGCTATGCCTGCATCTTCACATTCTTTAAAACCAAGAAAAGATATCTCCCCACCATTGAGTTGCTCCTCTCCATACATCTTCACTGTACTTTTTCATCTCAGCTCTAAAGCAAGTAATATAATAAAGATCCATTTATTTGTTTCACAACTGTAAAATGGGAATAAAAATACGTAATGGATTGTTGCAGAGATTAAATATTGCAAAGCACTTGGAATAGTGCCTGACACACAGTAAGCACTATTTGATAAGTTTGCTATTATTTCATTAATACATTTCTTCAGTTTATTTAATTGTAATTTTTATATCTAGTTTCATAATTTTGAGACTCACCATGGTATATTTCTGTGTAATTCATATATATTTTTATGTTAAGGTAATGTTAAATTCATAAAATATATGAGAGTGTTCCATCTGAAAATAATTTTAATGGCTTTGGGATAACCTATTTTAGAGATTATGATTCAAATTACAAAGAATGTATCTGTAAAACTGTCAGGCCATTATCTTTGGTAACTGTCTTTTTTCCGTTTCCTATTTTTCTTGGGCTGTGGTTATTGTGCTGTCCACCTGTGGCATGAGGGTTGCCCCACCAGGTTACTTAAGATTGTATGTCCAATGCCTGAACCCTGAAGGCTGGTCGGTGAGCCGAGGCCTTGGTGCCCAGCAGAGGAGCAGGTGGCCCTCAGACCCCAAACATCCTGGAGAGTATCTGAGAATCTACCAAGAAAAACAACTTCATCACTCAAACACAGTAAGCAAAGAGCCAGAAAATTAGCTTAAAAGCAGTTTAGACACTGGAAGCTGCACAGATCTCTAGAGTTGTCCTGCCGCGGTCCAGGAGTGTCCTGTATGTAAGTCCTAATAAACTCATCTATTCCTCCAGGTAGACTTAGCACAGTCATTCTCTGGTCTCTCAGCTCCTTCTCAGTTTGGGGGATGGGGAGGGGGACATTATAGTCCCAAGTATTTCATGTACCACCACCAAAGACTCATGGTCCTCCTAGGCACACTGAAAGCTCATGTTGCTCTGTGACTTGCTTTGACCAGTGAAAAATGAGGGTAAGTTCCCAATGTTCTGGGCATGAGGACTTTTCAAAGCAATGATTTGAAACTGCAGCCAAAGATGAAAAACAGTTAAGGATGGAACTAGTTGGTAACTAGAATCTCTAGGACTGGAGCCCAGATACAGTGCCCTGTAGAGGGGGTACCCGGGGCAGCCCAACAAAGGTTTGGACACCTTGGAAGGAGTCTCCTAAAGTCTTACGACTCAGTTTTTCGCCCTCCTTGCCTCCTTTCCTCTCCCTTTCTGCCTCAGAGCTTGAGATGAGGGATGTGGCCGCTGGGTGCGGGGATTGCAGATTGGTCTCTTCAGATCCGCCCGGGTCTCCAGAGGAGCCCTAGAGAATGCCTTGGCTGGCTCTTAGGGCCTCTTCAATGCCCTGGTCTGGCTCGTCTCACCTGCAGGACAGAGAGGTGCCCTGTGAATGGGCAGATGCCTGGATGCTGGTGCTGTGCTTCCAGGGTGCCCGCAGCTCCCTGGCACAGTTAAGAGCCAGGTGTCTGGAGCCCAGCCAGAGGCCTCTTCCAGAAGGCCTGGGGCTCTCTCTGGCTTCCTCCCATTCTCTGCAGATCTGAGAAGCCAGGTCGCCGAGGAGCATGGAGGGGAAAGCAGCTCAAAAGGGCTGTAGGGAGATTGGGGAAGGATGAGGCTATAGCCGCCTCACTAATGTAGGGGCAGGTGCAGATGCTTTTTAGAACCTTGGGGTCGGTTGGGGAGCCGCCAGACCTCTCTGGTCTCATCAGGGTGCCCGCAGGGATTGCAGACCTTGGAATTAGGGGCTGCTATAGGGGCCATATGTTGACAGAACCTGCAGCCAGTGAATGGTTTGTTGCTCCCTGCTGCCTGCAGGTTAAGGGCAGACCCCAAAAAGTGTTTGGAAACTAAGGATTTCTTAGTTCCTTTTCCTGCCAGAGCCCAGGGCGCACATAGGTATCTCCAGAATCTGGACCTTGAAATTATTTTGGAGCCTTCACTTACACTCAGCTTCAGTAGCGGCCGACCTCAATGCCCTTTGGGAACGAAGGGACCGTGTGCCATAACAGCCCAGGGCCTCATCCCAGCATCTCCAAGGCCTGAGAGTCAGTGCTGTGTGGGGTTTTCCTATGTCCCTTTGTGATCTCGCCCTCCCGCAGTGTCACCCAAACCTTTTGTCACTATGGTTTACATTTTCTAGAGATTTCTATAAACACAATCATCAGTGTATACTCTTTCTTTGGGCAGGGGGAGTCTGACTACTTTCACTCAGCATAATTATTCTGAGATTCACCAAAGTCGTGTGTGTCAATAGTCCATTCTTCCTTTTTGTTGCTGAGTAATGCTCCATTGTATGCATATCTCACAAATTGTTTATCCATTCATCCACTGATGGACATTTGGATTATTTCCTATTCTTGGCTATTACAAATAAAGGTACTATGAACATTCATGTACATTTATCTTTTCTCTGGGAGTGGAATGGCTGGGTCATATAGTAGGTATTTAACATTTTAAGAATGTGATAAACTTTTCTAGAGTTGTACCATTTTACATCTCCATCAGCAATGTAGGAGAGTTCCAGTTCCTTCAACATTTGGTATTTTTATTTTTAGCCCAGGCTGGCCTCGAATTCCTGGGCTCTCCTGCCTCAGCCTCCCAAGTAGCTGGGACTAGACTCAAGCCACCTTGCCTAGCTTGCACTTGGTATTTTAAAAGGGAAAAATTGTAATGTGTTACAGAGAACCCAAAACTTCCCAACAATTTCCTAAAATCTAAAACACATTAAATGCCTGTATGAAAACAGCAAACTGTAATGTTGGGACATTAAAAGCTTAAAACATTATTCATCACCAAAAATTAATAGTTGCTTTGCATTCAGTAAGCCTGTGGTGCTTTTCTTGATGCATCAGAGACACATATCACTTTTGTTGGGGATTCTGAAGTTCTACCTTTACGTGGAATGTAACATGAACTTTCCCCACAGATTGTTTAAAATGTTGCACTAAGTTTTTAAATGTAAGCAAATTTTTCCCAAACTGCCCAAAAAATATTGAGATACAAATATTCTATGATAATGTGGATATTAAAAATTAGGCCAGGCACGGTGGCTCATGCCCGTAATCTTAGCACTTTGGGAGGCCGAGTCAGGTGGATCACCTGAGTTCCGGAGTTCGAGACCAGCCTGGCCAAAATGGTGAAACCCCCATCTCTACTAAAACTACAAAAAAATTAGCCAGGCCTGCTGGCAGGTGCCTGTAGTCCCAGCTACTTGGGAGGCTGAGGCAGGAGAATGGCGTGAACCCAGGAGGTGAAGCTTGCAGTGAGCCAAGATCAGCCACTGCACTCCAGCCTGAGCAACAGAGCAAGACTCCGTCTCAAAAAAAAAAAAAAAAAAAAAAAAAAAATTAGCTGGGTGTGGTGGCAGGTACCTATAATCCCAGCTACTCCGGAGGCTGAGGTAGGAGAATCTCTTGAACCCAGGTGGAGGAGATTGCAGTGAGCCAAGATCACACTCTTGTACTTCAGACTGAGCAGCAAGAGCAAAACTCCGTCTCAAAACAAACAAATAACTAAAATAAAACTTAGAAGACATTCTACTGGGACAACATTCTGTGGCATATGCTTTTATTTCTGGTTCCCCCCAGGGCACAGAGAATTGCTCTCCCTGTGCCATCCCCTTGAAGTTGTGTGACACCGAGTGACTTGTCAGGCTGGTAGCAAGAAGTGATAGATGTCACTCCTCGGCAGCAGTTTTGAAAGCCAGTATGTGATTTATCCATTTTACCCTCTGCAACATCACCAGCTCACAATGGCTACTCCACCTGCCTGGTCCTAGAGGGCAATGACCCAAAGCCCAGAGTCCTCAGCTAGCCTGTGATGAACATACAGGACAAATACATTCCTATTTGTCCAGTTTAATCTGTGAAAGAAACCTTTGTGGCATTAAGCCACTGAAATTTCAAGGTTGTTACCACGATATAACACAGCCTGTCCTGCCAAGTACATGAAGTCAATCTTGAACACTCATGTTTTGCTAGGGAAGTGAAATTCTTTAGTTTTTCGAATTGCCAATGAGTTATACCCAATATTCTCATGTATTTTGTAATCTCTTCTAATTATGTTATTGGTTTGCCTTTCTCGTTCTCAATCATATTTTCACTCTTCTACTATCTGAATCAACTTTACCAGGGATTTATGTATTTCAGTTTCCAAAGAGCCAGGTCCTTTTAAATTTCGCTGTTTCTAGTTCATTCAGCTTCAACATGAAGGAAAAAGTCTAGCGTGGTGGTCAAGGCCATAGGCTTGGAGCCGAATTCCCTACGCTGGAATCCCAGCCTTGTCAGTGTCAGGCTGTGTGATCTAGAACAATGACCGATCCTCCTCTGCTTCTGTTTTCTCTGTAAAATGGGATGAGAGCACCTACCTAATTCATTGGAAGGACTACTGCATGTAAAACCATGCCTGGCATTTGTATATGCTCAATAAATATTACTTATTTTAAGTATCTCTTCCTCTTTCTTACCAAACTATTGAAATTAGCATCCAGCTCATTTTTCAGTCTTAAAAATATGAAAATATATGCCCTCAGATTTCAGCTTAAATAGTATTCCATTATTTTTGGTACAAAATATTCCCTTTTCATTGTTATGGTTTATCTTGATTTCTTATTGAATCTAGGTATCTAATCTCATGATTTTTCAGTTCAAACTAAGAATTCATCTGTACTTCATTCCTAGTTTTATTGATCAGAAAAGACCCTTGAAAAAATTTTAAGTGGACAAACATATATCCTATATATTCCACAGAAATATGTTCTTTGCATAGTTGTTTTATTCACATACTTTGTTTTGCCTATGAGATAGTCCGGTCACTTTTAAGAGGTATTTTCCAAGAGCCCCACTAAGATTGTTCTTATCAAGTTTCATTTGTTTTTTGGCATTTTGTTTGCTTTTACAGTTGGCTAGAGGTAGATCAAGTTTGACTACCATATTTCCAATTTAAGTCACAATCACAGTATATAAAATCCCAGTTTGTCCTGTTCCTGCTTTAATAGTCTCAACCTTTCTTAAATTCCCATTTGTCCAATAACATCACCCCACCTGTTTTTTAATCTCTGCCTTCCCTTAATCTAAACACACTGGTGTTCTTTAATCCATGCTGACAGTCCACTTGGTAATAGGCAAAATTCATCTAGCTTCCATTTAGCTACTTGTATTTCCTATTTATTTTTGCTGAATTTACTTTGTTCCTTAGAGTAGCTGATCTGATATTTTTTTCCCTTGTTAATTTAGAAGTGCTACAATTTTTAGATCTAGGAGCTACCGTTCCACTCTTACACATCTACATTTCTGTTTAATGCACCAGCTATAAGTTACAAAGGAACCTAAGATGAGGTACCAGGAGCTGTTTTGAAAAGGTATTAGCTATTTCACGTTCACACACATTGAACTGGATTAAAGTGGACTTCAGAGGTTGGGGGAAGGGACTTTTTGGGGTACAGGAAGGATGGGGTCTGTTGCCCAGGCTGGAGTACAGCTGTATGATAATAGCTCACCACAACCTCGAGTCCCTGGGCTCAAGCCACTTTCCCACCTCAGTCTCCAGAGTAGCTAGAGCTACAAGCATGCTCCACCATGCCTGGCTAATTTTTGTTGTTTTTATTTTTTTGTAGAAACAGGGTTTTACCATGTTGTCCAGGCTGGTCTTGAACTCCTGGACTCAAGCAATCTGCCTACCTCAACCTCCCAAAGTGCTGGGATTACAGGTGTGTGCCACCACGCCCAGCATTTTTTTTTTTTTTTCAAGACTGGGTCTTGCCATGTTGCCCAAGCTGATCTCAAACTCCTGTCCTCAAACAATCTGCTAACCTCAGCCTCCCAAATAGCTGGGATTACAGACATGAACCATCGTGCCTAGCATAGAGACCCTTTTTTGTAATATGCAACTTCAACACACATGTAGCAGGAAATCGTGCTCTTGGTGTTCAATAACACATTAAAACTTGCGGAAAATACATTATCAGGATGTGCAAATAGGGCAAAGCACAAATTTGCCAATAAACTGAGTTCTTACATCTAAACAATCATTAGGTCTTCCCTGTGCTAGTAACATTACCTCCATCTTCCAGGCAATGTTCCAACTTTCCTCAGGCTACCCACTGAATGTATTTAACGATTTTATTTATTTATTTATTTATTTATTTATTTTTTTGAGACGGAGTCTCACGCTGTTGCCCAGGCTGGAGTGCAGTGGCGCGATCTCGGCTCACTGCAAGCTCCGCCTCCCGGGTTCCCGCCATTCTCCTGCCTCAGCCTCCTGAGTAGCTGGGACTACAGGCGCCCGCCACCGCGCCCGGCTAATTTTTTGTATTTTTAGTAGAGACGGGGTTTCACTGTGGTCTCGATCTCCTGACCTTGTGATCCGCCCGCCTCGGCCTCCCAAAGTGCTGGGATTACAGGCTTGAACCACCGCGCCCGGCCTATTTAACGATTTTAAAACTTAATATTCTAGCAATGCTAGCAGTATCCCTAACACTTTCAAGGCACAGCTTATGAAGTAATACACTTACTCGTAAGATGGTGTTTGAAGCTAATGTTAAGGGACCCACCAGTCAGATTGCTATGGTTTGAGGGATATATAGCAGCTACATGGTCTGTAAGGCCAGTTATATTTAAGAAATTCCCTCTAGTGCTCAGTTAAACATGGAACATTGGACATACAGTTAATTGTGCTCCCTCCTGAAACCCCACTAAACCCCATGAACTGAAAGGTTGAAGGGGGTGGAAATCGAGGGGGCAGAAGTAGCATTCAAAGACAAAAAATGTGAAACGGGAAATGGCAGAGAAGGAGTGCCATTTTGACTGATGGCAAGCAGGTGTGCTAGGGCTGAGTCAGCAAAGCAAAGAAAGCTGGAAGTGCAGCAGCCAAGAGGAAAGAAAAGCCAAGAAGAGCAAAGAATTCTAGCACAGCGCTCTGCAGAGGCTCCAGCCCAGGAGAGAAGCAGGGCAAAGGGGACATCTGCATGGATGGGCCAGACATGCACTTAAGCCCCGCCTCTGCTGCAAGCCTAAACCAGAGATGGCCCAGACTGACACCAGTGTGGAAATAGAGATGGTGAGAAGTGGTGAGTTTCTGGATATATTGAGATACAGCCAACAGGATTTCAAAATGAAAGAATGACATGTTCTTTTTCTGGCCCAAGCAACAGAAAAAAGTTAACATTAGTTGAAAACTAAGAGTTGTAGTATTTTGGAAAGATCGAGTTCAGATTTAGATATTAAGTTTGAAATGACCATTGGACAGCCAAGCGACAGTGGTAAGCCATTATTTTTATTATTCTGGTCAGGAAGCTAGTCTGTCCTCTGCCCCAGAAAGACAGCATCTCTACCTTCCCTGATGGTTTACCATACAAGAGTCCTTAAAGTCCTTTTAGAGTCCTTAAAAAGCTAGTCTAGGACATAAGTCATCACAAGATATGTAGAAACACCTTTGAGGATTTCCCTCCAACAGCATCATTCCCTTGTTTCTATAGGGTCTTGGCTTTTGGCAGATTTTTTCCATGAGTGTGCCATTCAACCAGTGTGATTTATATGGCCAGCATGAGCCAAGACAAAAATTCTAGTTTGTACTGTAAGCATCAGAATTCGACCAACCTGTAACATTGAGCTTAGCTATAACCCCCAGGGTTCCAGCTGAACATACTTCAAACCATCAATATCTACCTTAGAAAACCAAGTAGCTTGCTCCTTACGTTTCTGTATTAACCCAAAGCATTAACCCAGATGGAGCAAGATGTATTAGCAATTGCACAGACTGTACCTTGGCTCACAAGGAAGAGGTCTAGGGTGAGTCCCATCCGTAACAATCCCGGCCAGTGAGTTAGGCTGGCCTGGGTGTCTGCCAGGACCCAGGTAGTGTTTCCCTAAAAACTACCAGGTCTCCTATGACCACCACTAAGGGTCTAAGTCAATGTGTTTTAGGAAAGAGGCAAACTGATGTACAGCTTAAATAGAAGCTACAGTTATGTAGAACAGAGCATCCCTGGACACAGCGTTCACAATTTTACCGTACCCAAAGTGAGATCTATACCACTTAGCACAGGTTGACAGTGGCTCCAGCATAGCCTCCCAGCCAGCTGGTTGCCTGAACATTCCCAGTTCCATCTACTCAGGGGGTCTGCCTGAGGAGAATCAGTCTAGATTATTGATAATACCAGCTGGGTTGCATTTGTCCACTTCACAAAATAGGTCATCTGTCTGGCTGAGAATGGCAGTCCCAGCAGTCAGATTGCTGTGGTTTGAGGGACATATCAGAGTTTCCTTGTGTATAAAAACTTCAGGGCAGTTCTGAGAGGAGGGTCAATGTCCAATGACCCAACGTTCATTGTTCAACATGAACTTCAATGTTCCCAGTGTTTATCAAATGTAAGTGCCGCTTTGTGGATGAAGCCATGATGGCCAACAAATGCATCATCTAGAGGATGGGGCAAGACGGACATTTAAACAGTCAGCTGTCTGGCTGAGGATGGCCGATCCAGCAGTCAGATTGCTATAGTTTGAGGGACAGGCCGTGGATTTTTCTTTCTGTATCAAGACTCCAGCACAGTTCTGGGAGGGGTGTCACTAATGCCCCTCTTTCTTTCTCACCTTCTAGGGGATAAGACAGGTTCCCTCAGTAGATGCTGGCTTGTTTGTTGCTCTCCCATCATCTCCACAAAATTGATGTCCCATTCCAGGAGCTACAACTCCAGCTATTATCCAACCATTCCCTGCTCACACCCAGACCTTCTGTAGATCAGGTAAAAGGGATAGGACACTAAGATTTAACAGGTTTGAGTCCCCAAGGCCTCCCTTTTGGCTTAGGGAAAATAAGCTCATCAATAACCTGAGGAGGAATCTATGGAGAAACATCAGTCTTAGATGGGGGTTAGAGCTGATAAAGTCAATCTTCCAGGCAGGGAAAAGGGAACTACCTTTTGTGATATGGCATGAGCTTGTGGCAGGAGTCAGAAGTCTGGTGTGCAACAGTGGCCTCTGCATCCAAAACACAGTTCAGTTCAATCAGCAGCTTGATTCTAGTTAGTTTCAGAACCAGACTTTGCCATGGGTATCTGAGGGAGTGACCCAGAAAGGTTCCAGTTTGAGAGGCCTCTTTGATCTGTTCTTCCACTTAGAACATGAACTGGCAAACAGCTAGGCCATTAACAGCCCAGGAGTTTTGAGTTCTGCTCTGAGTGGAGCAACCATATTCACTCTTAGCTCTGCAGGGCTGGTTCTGAGGCTGAGGACTTGCATCAGCCCAGTGGGTACTGAGGTTTCAACTCAGCCAGACCATCACTCAGGCAGGCTCAGGCAAGTACAAAGGAGGGCATCTTGGGCTGGTGGCTTTTCCTCCCCAGTAGCAGAGTAGGTAGGATGCAGTTTCTCCATAGGAATTACAACTACTTTTCCACATAAAGCCAAGATACCACTGGGTAAAGACTGTTTCATTCTTGGCTATTGCGTGGCTATTTCTAAGCAAGGCTTTTGGGGTGCTTTCTACCTTGTTAGTCTTTGAGTGCAAGTTGACCCATCCCAAAATAATTTCACGACTAAGTCACAAAGCCTCTGGAGATGAGGTGTTTCATTTCAATGGGAACTCAAGAAGCAAGCCAAGAGCTACTTTCCAAAAGAGGTCTACTGGGTAGCCCTGTCAGAGGGGCCACAACTCCAAGACACCAATGGCACCTCCAGGTGGGAGGCTGACTCCCTTTGCCAGAGGCCCCAGTTGACAAAATTCAGACCTGTTCCATTTCCAATGCCCAAGGAGTCCAACAAGGCATTGTAGCTTACACCAGTAAGCCAGGCCTATTACTGTCAGTCTCTAAACAGCTGCTCATGGCTCAACCAGTTTCGTTCACCCAACACCCTGTGTCAGCTTTAGTGACTCCTTGACCTTTCTCCCCACTAGGAAGAAAGTGGATGACTAAAAGCACTATTGTGGCTGCTTGTTTCAATCCTACCTCCCACCCCTTAGTCTCATTAATAGGACAGTGAAGACCTACCCTCAACACTTGGGCAGCAGCGTTCACTACCAGACATAGGGCACCAAGGTACTTGCTTCTCATCTTCCCTGACCCAGCCTGCAAAGGATCTTTGTCCTTTCTCTTGCAGAAATTCAGATTTGTGTCCCATTCTCATCACCAAAACTTAAGAACCATCAAGAGTCAAGATTTTACCCTACTTTCAAGCTAAAGAGTTAGCCTGCCACAGTTTTATAGATGCCGAGACAGGAAACCCCTGGTCAGAGGAGAAAAGACTGACTTACTGCCTGGTAGGCGGCATGAGCTTCATGCTTGAATCTGTTTCCCCCACCCCTAGCCTCCCTTATGCAAGTCTCATGGCACTGGGGAGCAGCCTTGAGTAGCGTAGCTCTGGCACAGCTGAGGGGGATTTGAAGCTTATGGAACCCCAATCCCCGATCATTCAAAGGAGCTGCTAGTATGTCTGATTTGACACCTATCAAGATAGACTTCCAAGAATATTCAGGAAGACAACCTAGTTTTCAATGACTTAATCTAATTCTGGTAAGAAGAGTTGTCCCTGCAGTTAAGGGACACTGCCCTCCTATTCCTCGTGCTCCACCTCCCAAATCTTGCTGTGTTCTTGGACACAGACCCTCAGGTTGGGTGGCTAAAATCCAGAACTCGACTTGACCACCAGCATCTGTCATGTGGTTCCGACAGGACTGCCTTCCTGCATAGGTAATTATTTTCTGATGGCTTAACTCTGCCTTACTCAATGCTGGGAGTGGGACCAAGTTTATACAACAAATGGGGAAAAGAATTATCTGTTCTACTATCCTAGGAGGTTTTCCCCTTCTCCAGCCTCCAATGGCAAGAACCTGGGAACCTACCTTGTTCTGACAGGACTGTTCTTTTCCCATCCCTTTGCCATGAAGATTTTGCCTCAGTCTTCAAAGTCCTGGTCCTCACAGGTATTAACTTCCTCAAAAACAGTTTTGAGGCCTTTGAAGACTGGGGTATGTCAGGAAAATCTGGTTTGATGTGAGAAAAAAACAGAGCACCATAGGCCTAGGATCTGGGCTGGCAAAAGTGGATTTGGTGGTTTAGTTATATTTAAAAAAAAATGATCTGACATTTTAATCGGGGTTTAGGCTCAAGCTGGTGTTTCATCCATTTTTCTTGAAAAGCTCTCAAAAGATCAAAGTTGTGGTAGAGTTTGAAGACAATTAGGATTCGGAAGAAACATAGGCTTTTGTCACCACTACAAACTCCACCGTAACAGTTTAAATTCCAGGTATGGTTGTCACTCCAGGATGGTTTTTCCTGAAAACAAAAACCTATACATGTTGAATGACTGTAAGGTTCAATCACATTCACGAGAGAACAGACCCACCCAGTATGAAGTATCTTTAAGTCTCCTACTAAAGACTAACCTCACTCTCAAGGGATGTAAACCCCATATACCAAGATAGGTGAAGCTTATCAAGTGCCTGTTTAACAGTACGCAGTCATACTTCATCTTATTACACTAACTCTTTAGAGATGTCCTTAGTCTTTTTGTCTTTTACAGCTGCTGGTCATCTGAACTTGCTGGTTCCCTCCAGCCATTCTCCTCTGCATTTGGTGGGCAAACCTGGGTTCTGCCCAGCCAAGGCTCCAGCTTCCCTGGAATCCTCTGAAAAGAAAGGGAATGGGAAGCAGCTGGAGTTGCTAGCTATGCCTGGGAGGTTACCTCCACGTGTTTTAATTTATGCCCCAGGACCCTACACGCAGGAGAGGAGATAGCCTTAGCACAAAGACTCTTAACTGGGGTGGGGAGGTAGGTCTTGTACTGCAAGGGGACATTTGGCAATGTGTGAAGACATTTTTGGTTGTCCCAACTAGGAGGTGGGGGCTACGAGTATCTGGCAGGTGAAAGCAAGGGATGCTGCTGAACATCCTACACAGGACAGCCCCACCCCCGAACAGAATCATCCAGCTCATAAGGTCAAGAAACCTTGCAAGGAGATAGTGTAAGTCTATCCTCAGATGAGCTTGATGGGCGTTTTAAGGTATAGCATTGCCGTGAAACAAGTACTTCATGAGATCTCAATACAGGTGCACTGAGTTTAAGTGATATCACATTAGATTTGAAAGAGCATTACTGGCCGGGCGTGGTGGCTCACGCCTGTAATCCCAACACTTTGGGAGGCCGAGGCAGGTGGATCACTTGGTCAGGGGATCGAGACCATCCCGCCTAACACGGTGAAACCCCATCTCTACTAAAATTACAAAAAGAATCAGCCAGGTGTGGTGGCACTGGCCTGTAGTCCCAGCTACTCGGGAGGCTGAGACAGGAGAATCACTTGAAACCAGAAGGCAGAAGTTGCAGTGAGCCGAGATCGCACCACTGCACTCCAGACTGGGCAACAGAGCGAGACTCCATCTCAAACAAAAAAAAAAAAAAAGAGAGAGAGAAAAAAAAGCATTACTACCTTTCTGCTCTTATCTCTAAAACTCCAGTTTTTGCCTTCAGAAAGTCTAATTCAAGTCAAGTCTTGTCACTTCCTGCCTGGTACTGTTTCTCTTTGTCTCTAAGTAGCTTCAGGATTTTTTACTTCTTCCCTTTTCCCTGCTCTTCTTTACCGCCTGAGAATGATTTAAGCTCCCAGTGGGGCTTAGGTATTCTGGTTTGGGAGAAGCAGCACCTGGGCCACTATCATCACCCACTCAGGCTGACTTTGGAGGTGTGCAGCCCTGCTGGTGTTTGTTAGTCTGCACCCACTCCCATCACTGCTGAAGCATTCACAGCCTATCTCCTGGCTCTGGCTCTAAGTCTGTATTCATCTTCCAACAGTGGGCCATTCCCGCCTGCTAATTCTCTGTTTGGGAAGAGTCGCCATTCCAAAGCAATGACAAGTTTTCTCATGTTCTCCTGGGACACTCTGGAGCCCTGGGATATAGCAGCGGATGGGGAACCAACTATGTCAAGGCTTCTCTTGGCCTTCATGAGCCCTGCTACCATTTCCACTCTGCCACCATCGCACTAAGTGCGTGAGGCTCCTTCCTAGTCTAGCATCATAGCTATATGCAAGTCACCTTTGTTCTCTGCTCCCTATGAATATGAACCTGGGGTTGCTAATATAACCCTACACCTCAGCGAGGGGGTGTAGGGTTATGTACAGGGAGGAAGTAGCTCAGGGTCCCCTAGGAACACGCACCAGCACATAACTCTTACAATCCCTTCAATCCATTGCCAACTCAGGTCTTTCTTTTGTGGTCGAAGACATCCCTCTTCCACATCCTTTGTTAGTAAAGCAATGCATCCCAGACAGAGGCACTTGTGAACATAGAGTCCAAAACAAGTGGGCACACTTTGGCCTCAACTTAGGACAGCTGTAACTGAAAACCTTAAGGAGAAAAGAGTCTTCAGTTAGACGCATGCTTAGTTGTGTTTTTACGTTGAGAAGTAGATAGAGGGAAGAAAAGATAGAACACAGGAGGAAAGCCACCTTCCTTGCTACAGCTCTATCAGGGGAAACCAGCTACTGCCGCATCCTGTCACCAGCCACTGGGAAGTGTTGGGGATGGACACTGCCAGCTTCACACTTTCTCCAAAAGCAGCCAGGAACCTACAGAAGTACATAGACTGTCTTGATTTTACGTGATACTGAGCTAATGTGAACTAAACAAGACTGGTTTCTGGGCCTCATTTGTCCTGGGTGCCATAGGTTGGTGTCAATATGCCCCTCAGTTCAGCACCATGACCGACAGTTAGTAGATACAGAGAGAGAGAGCAGGGCTGTTCATCCAGGCCTGAGGACAGAGGCTACCCACCTGGAAGTCTCTTTTGAAGCCAGAAATCCGACTGCCAGCAGCCCAGAGTCCACTCTCTCAGTTCCTTAAAGTGCTAAGGCCAAGTGTTTTGAAGTCCCTGGAGGGTAGGGCTCACGTACTTAAATACTTTTCTCCTTCAGCCAGCTCTCAGCTGGAGCCAAGGCTGTTTCAGGCTAAAACTGGGTCCAGTGACTTCAGCTGTGTGGAAGGGGAAGCAGCAGCCTCTGATCTGTGGGTTTAGAGGGATAATTCGTTTCAGGAGCCTTTTAGGAGCCAATGTACAATGGAAAATGGTTCTGTTTCTCTGTGTAAGATACTGATGTACCTAAGGTTAAATCGTAATCACCTTAAACTTGAAAATCAGTTTTCTATTTCCCTTTTCCTTGTCTAATGAATATGTTAAGACTTCTGCTACACATACATGACTCCTTGAAAAACACATAGCATGTTTTGCATGAATTAATACTTTATGTCAATGGTGTCATTCTGCTTTTCCTTTTGTGACAGGTTTTCCTCACTCAAATCATTTGAATCATTCATTTTTGTCGATACATGAAATCTAATTTTTTGTTTTTTACCACCCTAGAACACAGGTCAGCAAATTGGAGCAGCACCAAATCCCACCCACTGCTTGTTTTTGTAAAGAGTTTTATTGGGATACAGTCAAAGCCATGTGTTTACACACTATGTTCGGCTGCTTTGGGGCTACAGTGGCAGTGTTGATTTGCTGTGACAAAGTCTAAAATATTTACTATCGAGCCCTTACAGAAAAACTCTATCAGTCTCTGCCCTGTAATATTCCATTGAATTAGTTTTCCACTTTTTAACTTATCAGTACTCTGGGATTGATTGATATATATATTCTTTTCAGTCTTTTAATATTAAATAATGCTCAATAAACAATCCTATATACATATATGGCATGTGGACATGCTGACAAGTGAGACTCTAGGATGTTCATACAAATCTCAAACATCTTTCATTAGATTTATTATAATTTATCTTTTTCCTCCATTTTGATTATACATAGTATCTTTTTAAAAACTAATACACTTTACAGCCAGTGAATAAGGACAGAAATAATTGTTCACATTGATTTTGTATTCATTAACCTTATTGAATTAGTAAGAATTAGGCTTGACCATGTGTAATCAAAACCTGATGAAAATAAGCTGTCCAACTATAACTTTGTCTTTTCCATACCAAGGGCCCTCAGAGATGGTACAACTGTTCAGTTTTTTGTTTTTGGTGTTGTTGGTGGACAATTAAAAAATTATGTGTTGGCCGGGCGCGGTGGCTCAAGCCTGTAATCCCAGCACTTTGGGAGGCCAAGACGGGCAGATCACGGCGTCAGGAGATCGAGACCATCCTGGCTAACACGGTAAAACCCCGTCTCTACTAAAAAAATACAAAAAACTAGCCGGGCGAGGTGGCGGGCGCCTGTAGTGCCAGCTACTCGGGAGGCTGAGGCAGGAGAATGGCGTAAACCCGGGAGGCGGAGCTTGCAGTGAGCTGAGATCTGGCCACTGCACTCCAGCCTAGGCAACAGAGCCAGACTCTGTCTCAAAAAAAAAAAAAAAAATTATGTGCAACATAATCACGATTTTCAGTTAAGAAAATGATTGCAAAGTTCACACAATTTTGGAGGTGGAAAAGTATGGTTTAAATGGGGACTGAAACACAGGTAATACATAAAATCATATTAGTACTAAATTGACAACATCAATATAAAACCATTTTAAAAACTATGTTTCTGGGTTTTATTGGGATGCCTTAGCATAAGTGCTCCTGTAGAACAATCTGAAGTCATGAGGTACATCCCCATGACCCTGATGTTGGTCTCTAACACAGCCTGCACTAGAAGGAAGCACAGATCCTTGAAAAGTAGCTGTGTCTTTGACTTGGAACAGGTGAAATTTGTGAGCCTGGAACATCTAATTATCAGAAAGTGAAGATACTTTCTTAGGTTCTAAAGTATAGTCTAAAAGAATAAAGAACCCGGCTGGGCACGGTGGCTCATGCCTGTAATCCCAGCACCTTGGGAGGCTGAGGCTGGTAGATCACCTGAGTCAGGAGTGAAACGCCCTCTCTCCTAAAAAATACAAAAATTAGCCGGGCGTGGTGGCAGGCACCTGTAATCCCAACTACTGGGGAGGCTGAGGCAGGAGAATCACTTGAACCCAGGAGGTGGAGGTTGCAGTGAGCCAAGATCACACCATTGCACTCCAGCCCGGGCAATAAGAGCGAAGCTCCATCTCAAAAAAAAAAAAAAAAGAAAGAAAGAGAGAGAGAGGACAGATAGAAGGGGCTCACATTCCAAGATGGGACAATTTGGATGTCAAAAGAAATTTTAAAACATAATTAAGTAAAATAGTCTTCACCATTTATGCAGCCAACAGACACATGAAAAAAATGCTCATCATCACTGGCCATCAGAGAAATGCAAATCAAAACCACAATGAGATACCATCTCATGCCAGTTAGAATGGTGATCATTAAAAAGTCAGGAAACAACAGGCACTGGAGAGGATGTGGGGAAATAGGAACACTTTTACACTGTTGGTGGGACTGTAAACTAGTTCAACCATTGTGGAAGACAAAGTGGCGATTCCTCAAGGATCTAGAACTAGAAATACCATTTGATCCAGCGATCCCATTACTGGCTATATACCCAAAGAGTTATAAATCATGCTGCTATAAAGACACATGCACATGTATGTTTATTGTGGCACTATTCACAATAGCAAAGACTTGGAACCAACCCAAATGTCCATCAATGATAGACTGGATTAAGAAAACGTGGCACATATACACCATGGAATACTATGCAGCCATAAGAAAGGATGAGTTCATGTCTTTTGCAGGGACATGGATGAAGCTGAAAACCATCATTCTGAGCAAACTATCACAAGGACAGAAAACCAAACACCGCATGTTCTCACTCAGGTGGGAATTGAACAACGAGAACACTTGGACCCAGGGTGGGGAACATCACACACCGGGGCCTGTCATGCGGGGGGAGGGGAGAGGAATAGCATTAGGAGAAATACCTAATGTAAATGACAAGTTAATGGGTACTGCACACCAACATGGCACATGTATACATATGTAACAAACCTGCACATTGTGCACATGTACCCTAGAACTTAAAGTATAATAAAAAAAATAGTCTTCAGAAAATGAGTCCATGATGATACTCAGAAGAAGAAAACTTAAAACTAGTAGTATATTTTAGGAAATGTATTCAGAAACACGTATATAAAAATGTTTGATTGTATATATATTTTCAAATAGGAGCCTATCATTTGCAAAGGCTAACAGACTCAATGTCGTTTTTAAAAGAATTTTAAAACTTAAATCCCATCCATCACTAGGGATCAAGATACTCACTTAGGTGCCCAATTTAAAAGAGTCCATTTGAGGCTGTTTGTCTCAGAGAAGTATTTGTGCTTGTGAATACTAGTTTTCACCAACATCCAAATATTAACATTGGAAATCATAAACATCTAGTTTTTTCTTAATCATTTAAACTCCAACTACGACTCTTATTTTCTTCCCAAATCTGATGATTTGTGTAGAATGAGAACACTCTCCCTAGTTCTTCATTTAACAGATTAAATCCCTCAAATAATTAGCTCTATTTAGAAACTTAATTAACTAATTTCCATTACAAATTTAAACCACATTAAAAATTTAACTTTTCTAATGCCACATGGGGTTGACTTACAGACTGTCTTTGGTTCCTTGGGGAAACTGACCCAAGAGAGAAATGATGCAACTTGAATTGAAGTGATCATATACTCCCTGATCAGAATCTCTCTGCCTAGTCAGTTTAATTTTATCTTACAGATCACCATTCCAGAGTCATTTATTGAACGGATTCCCTTTTTAAAAATATGATAGCCACACTTGTGTGGTGGCCCCCTCTAACGCTCACCTACCCTTGTGTATTCCCCTCTCTTGAACAACTTGCTGTGGGGGAAGCCACCTGCAATGTCAGCACACTCAAAGCAGCGGTTCCCTATGCAAGGAACTAACATTTCCTGCCAACAGCTAGCACCAACTTGCTGGTCATATGAGTGAGCCACCTTGGAAATAAGACCATCCAGCCCCATTCAAGCCCCTCAGTGACTGCAGCAGCCTTGAATGCCAGCTCATGAAAGATCTCAAACCAGAACCACCAGCTAAGCTGATCCCAAATTTCTGACCTACAGAAGCTGAGATTATGAATGTTTATTGTTTTGAGCCACTAGGTCTTAAGGTTATTTGTCTAAGTCAATAGATAACAAATCAAGAAATAACATGGGTTGGAGTTTTTCAGATTAGAAAAGGAATGTATGTTCATTATAAAGAACAAAGGAAAAAACTAAAAGCACCCAAAATCTCTCATTCCTGCCCTGAATATATCTTGTATCCACTGGGCAACTATCCTGCCAGTCTTTGTTCCAAGCATGTGTTTCACAGACATGTATTTAAAAGTTGGGGACCAGGTACAGTGGCTCATGCCTGTAATCCTAGCACTTTGGGAGGCCAAGGTGGGCAGATCACTTGAGGTCAGGAATTCGAGACCAGCCTGGCCAACATGGTGAAATGCTGTCTCTACTAAAAATAAAATAAAATAAATTAGCCAGGTGTGGCTGGGCGCGGTGGCTCATGCCTGTAATCCCAACACTTTGAGAGGCTGAGGTGGGCGGATCACAAGGTCAGGAGATCGAGACCAACCTAGCTAACAAGGTGAAACCCCGCCTCTACTAAAAATGCAAAAATTAGCCAGGCATGGCGGCGTGCGCCTGTAGTCCCAGATGCTGGGGAGACTGAGGCAGGAGAATGGTGTGAACCCAGGAGGCGGAGCTTGCAGTGAGCTGAGATCATGCCACTGCACTCCAGCCTGGGCGACAGAGTGAGACTCTGTCTCAAAGAAAAAAAAAAAAAAAAAAAAAATTAGCCAGGTGTAGTGATGCATGCCTGTAATCCCAGCTATGTGGGAGGCTGAGGCGAGAGAATCACTTGAACCCAGGAGGCAGAGGTTGCAGCGAGCTGAGATTGCACCACTGCACTCCAGCCTGGGCAATGGAGCGAGACTCCATCTCAAAAAATAAATAAATAAATAAAGCTGGGACCATTCTATACTATCTATGCATGTAAATGTAAAATACAAAATAATTGTTTTTAATTTGGATATGGAAATTTCTTTGGTGAATTGTCAGTTTATATCTATTTTTCATTTACATTGGGAACCTGGTCGTGTTAAATGGAAACACTTTTCTCTTCAATCACATACTGTTCATTTTTTCCCAATGTTTTGCATCTGAGTGTCACTTTTACTGTGGTGATCAGTGTCTTCGTGGTCCATGACGGGAAAGTCCAGCTTTGACCTGGCCCTACTAAAGTGAGGCATACCTGGAGTCTGCTGTTTGTGAGTGCATCTGGAAATCCTCAGAAAGGATATCAACAGGAATAGTGGCCGACCGTGGGGGCCAGAGGTCTTGGAGGCTGGTGGCAGGAACGTCTCAATCTTCCAAAGCAAGCAGAGTGTCTGCTATGTGGGCGGCGCATTGCAGTCCTGTGCTGGGTGGGGAGCAGCTGAGCCAGGTACACTGCTGAGCCAGGGGCTATAGTTTAGGAGCAGACACCTATAGAAAAGAGCCTGGAGACTGCAGCTCTTCCAAGGCCTCCAACACTGCCCCCATCTGAATGAGGAGCAAGGATACCAGGCTAACGCTGGCACCAGAGAAGAATTCTCCAGTTGGCGGTGGATGTCCAGGCTATTCAACCCTTTGGATGCTCCTACTAATTATTGCCAACACCACCAGGCTGGTCTCAAGATTGTTCCTCTCTATCCCAGCCCAAGACTCTTATGGTCAAATATATTCTTCCACGTCTAGAACACCCAACCAGAGAGCTCATGTGAAATCAAAGCCCACAGGCATATGAGCCCCCTCTGGACTTCCCCACCCACCCACCCTTGCCAGACAGGAGGTCTCCTGGATCTTGTGGGCCTCCTGGACCTCCCCAGCCCTAACAAGTCCATCAGCATCCACCTGGAACACTGGAGATCTGCCCCATTCTCACAGGACTGCTCTTCTTTATCCTGCTCTACAGCTGGTTTGCTGTCTACTTCTTTCTTCTGAGTCCCAGACTGCATCTAAATTATAGTTTCAGATTCTAAATGGGGTGGGCCAATGGCAACAGGGGAGTCAGATAAAGGGATGCTGGTTTTTGTTGCCTCTTTTCCACTCATATATCCAAACTTGGATGTTTGTCCAGGTCTCTGCAGGCAGAAATATGTTTGCCCAGTGTTTGCAGAGAAAGGCTTTATATAACTCTCAGAAGCTGGCACTCTTTGATGCCTAGGGCAAGATCCTGCTGGGATCTGGGTGTAATCAAATAAAATTTCCTCTGGGGAGTCAAGATCCTGAAAGAGGTTATTTGTGTGGCAGATGGGGCATTGGAAGAGAGCTGCACAGGACCTATGTAGAAGATTGAAAGCGGCTAGTAGGAAAACACCTCACCAATTCTTTGACCTAGTGCAACCCCTCAAGCAAGTCTCACTACCTGGTTTCATTCACCTCTCAAAATACATTCCCTCAACAGTATTCAATAGAAAATCCTGTTGACAATTTTTCAGTGACTTCAAATTTTAATTGAATTTGAAAATTTAATTGAATTTGCAAGATGAATGGTCCCCACAATCAAGCATCACCGTCCTCAAGTCTTCTACCCACTCCCATCCTCTCCAAACAACAGCTTTTCCCTGAAAAATCAGCCATTTAACCCATATTTTCCTGAACATTTCTTGTATATGCTCTTTTCACTTCCAAAATTATTTTCGTCTTAGTAAAATCTCTTAGAACAATAAATGAAAATGGATAAGATCATAAGCATAATGGAATTTTTAACCCAGCAAATGACATATCGGATAAACAAATAATGAGAATATAGGAAATTTAAATAGCCATTTTTAATCATCCAAATACAATAGAGAGGGGGAACTGTAAAAAGAACATAAATTCATTATAAGAAACTGGGGTTCTTTGACGAAATGACTGATCTTGGGGCAGGATATATCCAAGGTAATCCCGGGACATCTTGTTGTGCTAAAAAGCGAAAGACAAACCATAAAGACCACTAAGGCCTTGTCAATAAGCACCCAGAAAGCAACTTGAGGGGGTTCCCTCTGTCTTAAAATGGGACAATTCAAGCACCAGCGTCTTTATGGTCCGTGACAGAAAAGTCATGGACTACAGTGGATTTAAGCAACAAACATGAGCTTATAATGATAGTTAAAAGAAATTTTTAAACCCCATTGATCATCCCGGGAGGGTGCTAGGACAACTCAATACTATGAAAAACAAAAAATAAAGGGGAAAAAATCAAATACGGATCTGCCTTTCCATACAATCTGTATTTCAGAGCTGATGAGGTTAATTTCTATTTACAGAAACATTCCAGCAAATAAATGAAGAAGAAATAATAGGATTTAAAAATTGACATGTGTAATTCCTGTATCTAGGCAACAACCATCGAGGGATGCTAAAACCATTAGCAGAAAAGTGGATTGCGATTTTATAGTGGGTGGAACAGACAGTCACCTGTAAACCTCCTAATTAGCTTGACGTCACTCAAGGTGGGACCAACAGACACTACCTCCTAATGTGAGGCAGCCGAAACCACTCAGCACCAGCTATGAGGGCTTCACACCTAAAAAAGAATTGAGCCTGAATCTCATCAAACCTCTTGATGTAACTAACCATTTCAGGAAATGTGGGAGCCAGAGGAAGCACCCAGCAAATCTGGAATGTCATGTTGAACAGTCTACAGTGCAAATACCCCAGTTCTCCATGAAAGAAATGGGATAGAATGGTGGGAACTTTTTTTTAGAACTCAAAGAGACTTAAGAAACAATGAAATGCCCTGGATGGAGTTTGGATTCAGATAATTCAACTAACATCCTTCTTTTGAAACAACAGAGAAATTTGAATATTACCTAATTAAGGGAATTATGTTGACTTTTGTCAGGTGTACTAATGGTGAAGTGTTTTTACATACTGAAGTTTTTCTGAATAAAACAACATGGTGTCTGGTTCTGCTTCTACTACTCTGGTCAATATTTTTAAACATGGGGCAAGAATAGATATATTAAGATTGTCTTGGTCAGGCACAGTGGCTCACGCCTGTAATCCCAGCACTTTAGGAGGCCGAGGCGGACGGATCACTTGAGGTCAGTCTGGCCAACATGGTGAAACCCTGTCTCTACTAAAAACATTACAAAATTAGCCAGGCATGGTGGCATGTGCCTGTAATCCCCACTACTCAGGAAGCTGAGGGAGGAGAATTGCTTGAACTGGGAGGGAGAGGTTGCAGTGAGCTGAGATCAGGCCACTGCACTCTAGCCTGAGCCACAGAGCAAGACTCCATCTCAAAAAAAAAAAAAAAAGATTGTCAAATGTTAATTACTGAAGCTGGATGATGTGCCCAGAGAGGGTTGGTGAACTGGGGCGGAGGGTAGGGGCGTGGGGGACAAATCCATCTTCAAATGTAGGCTAGCCATTTGCAGCTGAAGTCCTTTTAGTGTTGCCTGGGCAACTCCAGACGACTCTTCCAACCATGTGTGGATGATCTGCTAATAAGAACTTCATTATTGCTTTGAAATACTGAATATAAAGAAGTTCCATTGGATTTAAAATGAATTTACCATAAAATTTCAACATTACATTGTCAATGAAAGAAAATAAGCAATGTTAACTATGATTTTAACTTTTAGAAAATTTCAAATGGTTGTAAAGAAAAATGGTTAAACACTTTGTCACCTACTGATGCAGAGTTTCATTGATGAGAGCTATCAAGAATTTGAAGAGGTTTTTACTTAAAACTCTTAATCATAAATTTCACGGGGTATTTCCTGCATAAAAACTGATAGAAAGCTGAAGTTTTTCATTTGAAAAAAAAAACTTAATCTTGTCTTTGGAAATTTTCTGTAAATTGAATTTTTAATATATTTTCTAATATGTGCATTTGATATTTATCATAATTATATAATGAAAAATAAGTCCCATATGATGCCCCTAAATCTCCTCTAGCACACCACAGTGCATCATGTCAATATTATCACTTTCTATGAATGCCAATAGTCCGAAAAATACTGGGAAGCTGGGAAGCACTGCTATAAATTCATTAAACAAATAATACAAAGCTTTACATTCTTTAAAATTGAAAGTTATGTTCCAGGAAGATTAAACAGCAACTTTATAGTGAATAGTCCAAGGAGAAATTTAGAAAGTGCTTTACCTCCAAGAAGTAAAACCCGCTGACATGTAAATATCTTTAAAAAGAAGAAGAAAACAGCGTTCCGCCTCAAAGCTGATCTTATTTCTATGCTCCTCAGTTTACAATGGCAGCCATTTTCCTTCCCTTTCTGGGGAGAATAACGGCCAGCCCATTATGGTGAATTCTCACAGTAACTAAGGTTATCCTTCCCCGTGGTGTGAGCACTGTGAAGTTATGTGTCTAGCATAATCCTGTGTCTTTTTATTTTGATATGTTTGAGGCACTTAAAGATAAATTATAGAGCACTGTGTATCAAGATGACAAAGAGTCTCAAAGTCATTGAAGTATTGCAGAGGGCAGCGGGTGCTTTAAAATTCTAAACAAGATTTGTCAACAAGAGTGTTTTTCAAGAGATTACACAGGTCACTCGATACGGCAGAAGGGAAAACATGCTTTACAATGGTGACATCTGATGGTCACCATCTAAATCAAATGATTAAGCATCATCAACAGTGGGGCAATCTGACATTGTGTCTCCTTATGTGATACAAAATGACTCCCACCGCATCGCCTATGACACATTCTTGCTGAAAATGTTAAACTTGAACTTAAGCCTTTAGCCCTAGTCTCCAGTTTACAGGAAATTCAACGGATACAGAAACAGGTTAAAAAGCACTATGAGAAAATGATTAAGCAAATCCAGAAGGTGGGGGGTTTTAAAAAAAATAATTTTCTCTTTAAAAAGTCAGTATCATAAAAGCAAAAGTCAGGGGTGTAGAAAAACATGGGAGCACTGTTCCCGGGGCACTGTTGATCACTGATCTATTACCTGAAGTTTCTATAAACGCCAATAGAACTGCATATTTTGGTAGATGAAGTGAAGAACTGTAAGGTGTCTTTTCTTTCATTGCTTCTCCCAGTAACTTCAGCCAGAAAGCAGCCTCTGCAAGGTTTAAAAATAGTCAACTTCTCTTTGATTTAATATCTTCATCTGTAAGATAACTACATTTGTCCCATAATTTGGAAAAGATTGAGAAGAGCTGATTGCAACAGTAACACAGTGCTCCTAAGGGTATAGTTCTCCCTTCCTTTCTTTCCCTGATCTCAGGCAATCTCCAGGTTTCCATGGGCCCAAGAAGAGGAGGGAATCAGATCTGGTTCCAGTGGCCATCATCTCACAAACAAAACAATTGTCTCCATTCCTCTCCTGAAACCTACTCCACTTTTTCCTTTAAGCCCTCAAAACAGAGCCAGACCATTTTCCCGTTCCCCAGACAATGGAGCTACTCACCCGTCCCCCTCCCCAAAAGGAGGCTACACTCAGGGACTCCAGGGGAACCCCTATCTTACCTTCTAAGGAAGGATACCCCAAGTAATTCTTCTAAGGGACCTACTCTTTCTTAGGGAGCTTCTTCAGAAGCTACCTCTAATAAATACAAGGAGTGGAAGTATTGGTTCATTGCAATGGAAGATTGGTGGGGGAAGAGGTCCTACAAATTTAATCTCTAGTAATACATCATCTCTGGTAGGATACACCACTATATCTTATTCTGAAACATGATTTTTATTTAACCTAAAAAATAATATGACTTCACACCTTCTAAGTTAGCAATCCTCAGAAGAGAAAAAATAGAAAATAACAAGTGTTGGTGAGGATGTGGAGAAATTGAAATTCTTGCACGTTGCTACTGTGAGTGTAAAATGGTGAAGTCAAGGTGAAAAACAATTTGGCTATTCCCCAAAAGGCTCAACATAGAATTTCTATATGACCGCACAATTCTACTCCAGGGTATATACCCCAAAGAGTTAAAACAGGAATTCATACAAATATTTGTCCACTCATGTTCATTACAGCATTGTTCACAGCAGCCGAAATGTGGAAACAACCAAAGTGTCCACGAACAGATGACTGGATAAACAAAATGAGGTACAAGCACACGATGAAATGGATTCAGCCCTAAAAAGGAGGAAAGTTCCCACACATACTCAACATGGACGAACCTTGAAAACATTATGTTAAATGAAATAAGTTAGATACAACAAGATAACTTAATTTTTTTGAACCCATACATATTTATTGATCATCTATCTTAACCATGACCCAAGCTAATGGACAATACAAGAGGTTTGCATGTAATCCAGAAGTTTGCAAGTTAAAAACTATAGAACAATCATTTGACATAAGACTCAAAGTCTGTCCTTCAGGTCCAGACCCCTAAACCTCATCCCAGCCCTTCTCTCCAAGACAGGGTGGTCAACTACTTGCAAGGCCTCTAGTGGTTATTTGCTTCCTATGTATGTGTTTTCTCCTGATTAAAACAGAACAATTAAATCATTATTCTTGTGATTCATGTCCACATTTCCAGAGCAGCTGATGCTGGTGCACCAACAGCTCAACCTTCACCCAGACCTCAACTCGACTCGGCCAGATTTCAATGAGGAGCTTGACTTGCCTCATTTTTTGGTGACAAAAAAATGTGAAATAGTCTACAGTTTTTTAGTCTCTTCCCTGTTTTTTCTAAAGGGGATCTTACCAAAATTCATTTTCCTAGTTTTTAAGCTTATTTTCTTCTATAACTAAGCTTTCTTCTTTCAAAACAGTATATTTCCATTTGATCAAAACTGGCAATAGGACAGCTTATATAAAATATCTAGAATAGGCAAATTCAGAGAGATGGAAAGTAGATTAAAGCTTACCAGAGACTGGGGATAGAGGGAGGAAATGGGAAGTTATTGCCTCGTGGTCACAGAGTTTCTATTACAGGTGATGAAAAAGAGTTTTGGGAACAGACATAATGGTTGCACAATATTGTAAATGTAATTAATGCCAATGAATTGTACACTTAAAATGGTTAAAATGGCAAATTTTATGTTAAATATGCTTTTACCACAATAAAAATTTTCAAAAAAAAATGTGGAAAGATAGCCAGCATATATTAGCAGTTTTATAGTATTCCATTGTAGAGCAGTACCATCATCAGTCAGCTGTTAGAAGTTTGCAATATTTGCTCTTTTATAAAAAATGAACACCCTTGTACATATACCATATATATCGCTTTATATACTTGAATGAATGGTTCTGTAGAATGTATTACTAGGAGTAGAAGTAGGTGTTAAAGAGCATGGACTTCACAAAAAAAACTTACATGTGTGTACACATACACACACATAAATGCAAAGTTTGGACCTCCAAAGGGGCCATCAGCTTAAACTCCTGCTGCTGCTGTATGAGTGATCAAGGCTTCATTGTAGCCAGTGGGTTATTGGCCATCTTTTTATTCTTTGCCAGTCTGATTTTCTCCCACCTTATGATAATTGTAACTTTTATGTCTTTAATTATTAGGGAAATTGAACATCAACATTGGCCTAGGCCAATTGGTCTTGAATGGATGTTGAGTAATAAGTACAAAATTCCTGAAGAGTCAAATTCCTGTCAAAGGAAATAGTCAGACATGGAAAGTGGCCACAAGCTCTATGGACATCAGCAGAGGAGACTCCAGATCCAGGGTTAGGAGCGGTCAACAGAGAAACTTGTGTGAAGGCCTTCATCTCACCACATCCAAGGTTGACACTGGTGGGAGGGAGGTGGAGATGGTATAGAAGTTTCCTACCTCAGAGATCCCATCCTGGAAACTCAAAGATCACTGGTGGCAGGACCCTTGGAAGTCTCTAGGGTAACACTGTAGACAAGGCAAGCTTAGGGGAGAATGGGATCACGATTGCCTCTTATATGAACAGTCAATAAAGGAAAGCACATTCTCCACTGGTTGTTGGCATTCAAAACATAAAGAAACCTATTCTTAATGCTTTCCCAACCTACACTAAGTGAAGCCATGGGACAAGATTCTCTGTATAAGACTCCCACAATGATCACATTATCTGGCCAAACTGTGGTCATTTCCCTTTGAGCTCTAGCACCTTGAGATAACATGCTGTGGCTTTAGATATCAAGGGCTGAGTGATCTAAACCCTCAGGCTGACCTGTAGGACAAGAGAAACCTAGCATTCCGAAAGCGTATGCTGGTGACTCTGAGGCTCTTACTGACATCTGCTGGCTGGGTAGCAGATCTGCAGGCTGTGACTCCCTGGAAAGTCCTTCCTCTATGTAATGAACAAGGACTTCCTTTCAATCCCTGAGCCAGTTATCAATCTCATCATGACACAGGATGAAATAAATTTGGATCATCTTGGAGATGAGTCTTAACCCCCTGTAAATGAGAACCTCCCTTGGCTTCCATAAGTATTAGATTTCCATCCTCCATTTATGCTTTGAACCTTAAGCAGAGTATGCAATCCATCTAATAGCATCTGAGGCTTTGATGTGTGTTTGGGGGAGGGGAAGAGAGATAAGGACAGATAGCTATCGTTGCAGGATGCTTTCTGTTTTGATCAGTCTTCTACCATCATTATCAACATTTTCTGGGAAAGAAGAAAGGACTGATCATTGAGTCAAGACATTTAGATGGTCCAGGTTGATTCATGGCCATTGAGTTTAATAAAGGCCCTTCTTTGCTATAGTAGGAGGTTTTTAATCTAGGTGTTTAAGGTGGAAGTCTTGGCATAGCAGCAGGCAAAAGAACAGACTCTTTCTGAACTTTGTGAAAGTTATGGTCTTCTCTTCCAGAAGACATACAATTCCAATTGTTGTTTGCTACATAATCCTAAGGCTCAATAATGCTCCTGAGCTACAGTCTCTAATACAGTCTCTAACTTTACAATCTCGTTAGACATCCTTCCTCAATGATGCATGTATAGTTAGGGACAAGTCAGCAACAAGCAAAAATTTCTTGAATGAAATCTTGGAAGGCTGACTCTTGGGGCTAGAAGCCAAGTATTTCAACTTAAGTGAGTGTAGCTTTTCCTCAATGGACTAACTCCTCATTTTATTATGGGAAAAATGGCACAGTCTCTCAGGTCTCATAGCTCAGATATTCCAAACATTCAATTGTCCTAAATCCAATGTGATTGGTTTTCTGCTTATATATCTAGTTGTGTTTCAATAGTTCCTTTGAGTTTTCCGAGGTTAGATTCCAGTTCCTCTTTATATGCTAAACAGTAAGTCAACAATTAAGGGGGTAGACACTTCCAATTGTATCTGAGTTACTGGAAGAAGGAAGAAAGATCCAGGCCTTTGTCTCTGGAAATTTCTGAACCCATGCCAGACCTTTACAATCCAGAAAGAAGTACACACACGCGCGCGCATGCATGCACGCACACACACACCCCCCAAAATAACAATAAACCCTTGGTTCAATGCAATCTTCCTTTGAAAATGACACCATAGATATATGTGAAAAGTCCCCTTATTTCAGGTTGGGGTATAAGAAATGACTTCCCACAGCGGTGACCCAGAGTCCAACATTCAAACCTTCCATCTGCAGATTATCAAGGATTATGGTCTTTCCTCCCCTGGGTGCCTCTTCTATGCAATATTTAAGAACCCTAAGGTAGCTACTTAGTCATAGATTCAGTCCAAATTAATTTTGCCTTTCAATAAAAGCTAGAATACCTGCTTTTTGAGAAGGATTGAATCATTCTCAAGGCCCTGCTTTTCTCAATTTCTTGCTGTTACCAGTAAAACATGCAGTGGCCAAGGCACAATGAAGCTATCTGAATAGAGTTTCCAGGTCTCTTCTGCCCAAGGAATTGCTGTGGAAGCAGGGGTTGGGGGGGATTTAGATTTCAGACACAAGGCATATGTATAGGCCATCCCAACCTTAGGTGAGGTTTTCAAACTGAACAAAGCATAAGAATTAAGGATCCCAGGGGAAGATGAGCTCGGGACTAAGCGAGCTCACAGCATGTTCAGGTTGGTCACGTTCTTCTGGGACCAATATTCTACCTCTTACTACCTTTGATCGACCCTGTTACTTTCCCTGAGTTTGCCCAGCAGAAGTTTGCCCAAAAGAAGTCTTTTGACTTCCTGAGAAAAGCTCTGTAAGTACAATAGAAATTTCTTAGATGAAAGGCCAGATAAAGGCATAATTAAGGAAACCAAGAATATGAAAGGCAGGAGGAGGAACAGAGAGATTTTAAATGAAACAGGTTATAGGAAATAGACATTTTCCCTAAAACAAGCCCAAGACGTTAAAGAACAGGCACCAAAGAGAGAATATTTCAATTTGTCAACATCCCACATATTAGCCTAAAGCTGATGTTTTTAGCAACACTACAGAGTAAAAATCAATGAAATATGTTGATGACCTGTGGCCGGGCCCAATAAGCATCAAGGTTGGCACAGGAGACTGACTCTTCAAACCCAGGATTCTCAGATCTGCCAACATGTTCCTGAAAAAGATGACCCTGAAGCTGTGGGTTTCCATCAGTGGAGCTGGTGAGGCTACAAAATGTTTCCCCAGCCCAGAAGTTTCCATGGCCCCACTGAGAGAAGCACAGTGGTGGTTCCAAGGATTTAGGAGAAAAGCCACCATCCCTTTGGGAAGAAATCGTTCTTTTTTGTGAAACTCTTTCTGACTTGCTCCTGGGCTCTAACAGAGACTGTCTTATCAGATAACCCCATGATCCAAACTGTCCATCACAAGCTGGCTGCCGCCCTATCCGCCCAGGCGAGACAAGTGTGCCCAGAAATACATCCTCAAATGGGACAGGGCCTGAACAGTCCCTAAAGGCATAAGATGCATGAGCAGATAGTTTATACTCCCTATCTCAACCCATACCTGCAGCCTCACAAGGAGCTTCCTATGATTAGTAACTATAGATCAGTAACTAAAATTCCTAAACATGGCTTATTGATGGCTTTGAATGAAGTGCTGGTAACACTCATAGTCTGCAGTGGTATCATAACTCACTCAGTAGCATCCATGAAAGACAATGAAGGAAGACAATCCACCTTGAGGCAGGCCTATTTTTTGTTTGTTCATTTGTTTGTTTTCAGTTAAATTTTTTCATTCAAAACCAATTGTGGATTCATATGCATTTATAAGAAATAGTGCAGAGAGATCACGTGTACCCTTTACCCAGTTTTCCCCAGTGGTAACATCTTGCCAAACTACAGGACAATATCACAGCCAGGTATTGGACATAGGGTAGGACATTGGATATAGGACGATATCACAACCAAGTATTGACACTGATGCTGTCAAAATACAGAACAGTTCCATCACCTTGGCAGCCCCACTTCACTCTTATATAGAAGCAGGGCTTCCCTCCCCCTGCCTCATCCCTGGGGCAGGATTTTTAACACATCTTATTGTCTTATCTTGCCTTCAGAGAGAGGGAAACTAAGGTCAAGATCTAACCCATCCCTGATTAGTGTCTAATCAGATCCAATGATCAAGAATTTAAAAGGCATTACACAGGATGATGGATAAAAAAGGAAGACTGAGGAAGAGCTATGCAGATGGATGTGTCCGATGGTCTTAGACTATGAGAATCTAGGTGTGCCCTCTGAGTGTTCTGCAGAAGTCTCCCAGTGCTGGAGGGGCTCCGTTGGGCAAATAGAATAATCTAGTTTGTAGATGTTAGTTGGCCTCTGTTCCAGTGAGCATAGTGCTTGCTCCAAATATCCATGATGACAGTGAGGAAGGTTACGTCTGGGTTAAACATCACATATATCACTTGTTAAGGGTGGCATGGCTGCCACCTCCAGCATATCATATCTGAAAAGGGCTAGTCATATGTTCCTGGGGAATTAAATATCTATTTGCTTCCTTTCCTGTCATACCTCTGCCATATCAACATCCACGGCTTAACTAATGTCTTCTGTGCTCTCAGGATATATTTTATATTACCATTATGTCGCTTTTAACCAAGAAATATGTGTCAAAGTAAAAGTAGTGAAGAAATTAGCTGATATTCAATAAATCAACTGGTTTTACAAGCCTTCTTATTCAGAATCAGCTGGTCTTATCTAAAGGTAGAATGACTCATTGCGGACTCACCTATGACTCCTCCTTGGACATAAACCCCTGCAAGGATAAGGTTTTCCAAAATACAGTATAAGTAGTTTCTCCCACATGCAGGATTTATAAGTCTAGAACTCAAGGGGTAGAGGTAGGAGTAACATATCTTGTGATCATATCTAAATAACTCACTCATAAATTGCTTACCTCATATATCCGGATTTTGGGATCTGGTTGCTTAATGGTGTTAGTGTTCAAGGTTAGAATGCTTCTATCAATTCTGCTGAAGTGGAGATTGTCATCTGGCCATTTGAGAGATCTCATACCATTAGGTGGACAGGCAATTTAAGGGGGTCACGTTGTTAGCTGGGTGACTTATCCTTATTATCATGCATGAAAAGAGTTTCTGCCACACGATAGGGGCCAGAAGGCCTATGTATAGAGTTCAGGAGACTCCCAGTGGTAAAGTTAATGGAAGAGAGTGCAATCTTCTACAAACAAGACCAGCAAGGGGTCAAAGTCCTCAGAAATAAGTGTTCAATCACTCCTATGATAAACTAAATCATTGGTCTCAATTCTTCACTCTCCTGAAGCAGAATTTTCTATATCTACTCATGTTGTGTGAAGGATACTTTTCAGTCTCTTGACTTTGGACTTGACCACATGACTTCCTAATGGATGTTATCGAATATGATGTGAACAAAAGTTTGAAATACACTTGTGTAGTTGAATTTGTCCTCTTGTATCCCTGCATTTTGAATTAATAAGAATATGCCTTGGGTAGTCACTTGTTGAAAGAGGATGAGATATATGGCAAATGGATTTTGATCTAACCCACAGTTTAAGGCCAGGTCCAGCTAAATAAACCCAGGGTAGATCAGATAAGACACAGCCAACCCACAGACCTGTGAGTGAGAAATAAATACTTGTTACTGTAAGTTACCTAAATCTTGAAATTGTTTTATATACAGTATTACTCTGGCAACAGCTGACTGATACAAAATCTAGCAAAGAATCCTGACTAGCTGAAATGTTAGCCAAAGGCAAGAGGAATATAAAATTCATGGCAAAGAAACCCCTCAAATATCAGTAGTACCTCAGGATCTAATACTTAAGTGAGGATTACAGCTGCTACCTTTCTTATTATGTATCACATACTTAATTTCTCTTCTTTTTTCTTCCTTTCTTAACCATTGAATGCAAGGTAATATTGATCAGGTTTATCAATCAGCCATGGATTTTTTTAAATAATAGAGGATCATCTCTAGAATTAGAAAGAAACAGGTATTAGATAGAGAGCCTAAGCAAGAATGTGGATACAATGAATTAATATGGTTTCATATTTTCCCTCTCTTGGAAAGAGAATGAGTATATTTTCACTTTTGTACTGGTTATATTGTCAGGCAGGGATATTTTAAAAATTATATGGAAAGAAGTGAATGTGGATATAGTAGACAGCCAAGAGGTAGAATGTAGCAAGTGCAGACATCACTGTCCTCTACATCTGCCCACTAATCCCCAAAACAACACTAGAAGGTCATCGGGTTCTTTTAGAAAGTTTAAGGTAGTGAATACCCCAGCAAGGAACCAGAGCTACTTATGCATGACTGATTCCAAGAAGCTGTTAAAGTCACAGAATTAGAACTTATATAATGCCAAGGATTTTAAGACAAAGCTAGACGGGTTTTTTGCCATCTGGCTTGGGGGAAACTAGTTAGATGCATTATATTTGGGATTAGTGGGAAATTTTAATGTGGAGGACCTATTGCAACCTGACGCAAGAGTCCAGAGAGAATGGATGAGGGCAGATCTCTATAGCTTATCGGTCCTCTGCCCTATATACAGTCATCGCAGCTGTAGTCAATAATAAGGTATTATGCTTTTAAAATTTTAAGAGGGTAGATCCCTTACTAAGTCTTCTTACCACAATGAAATGAAATTCAAGAAAGAAAAAAGAAAGGATGAGAACAGAATTTCTACGGCTGAAGACCCCAGCCATGAATTTACTCAAACTTCAGGCAAGATTGTGGGCAGAAGGGTTGCTGAAAACCCAGTAATCAGAATATTCCCCTTTAACATTTCTGTTTGGGCATATGTTTAGCTTTTCTTTCCCCTTTAAGCATGTCTGTAGAAACAATTTATTGTATGCATCCTACAATTTCATCAGATTATAGGTGTTTCTACATTGGAGTATACTTCATTTCACTTACAAGCAACATCATAAGGTACCATAACTCAAGCATTATACCACCAATTGCCATAAATTATCATAAAACTCACAGGATAGCTTGCAAGTCAAGTTAGATCAACAAACACTGTGTAATGTTTTATGCAATGAACCAGTGTTGCTCCTCCCTCAGTCAACCTGGGTGAACTTCCTACTTACAGAACAAAACATTATCTAGCATCGTTGATTTGGAAGGCCTGCCTGTTCTGAGATTTCCCCAAATTGCCACTATTTGTGAGAAAAAGATGAATCATTTAGTGATTGTATCAAAGGGGAACAGATAACTTCAATAGCCATCTTTTCCCACTGTATATCAAATGACTCGAAGTGGCAGAAACAGTCCAGGGTAGTGCCGGGTATATAGCAGTTGCTCTAAGAAGATGCTTTATTATATCATAGTGTTATGCATTAATTCGATTCAACAACTGGCCTTTACTTAACAAATGCCAGAGATCCTTAAAGGTTTCGATTAGGCGTGAGCAAATGAGAAAGGTAAGGAACTCTTGCATAGAAATACTGAACTTGAGCAACGATTCTGTTGATTCTCAGATCATTAGTTTTTAATCTAAAAGACTTTTATACTAATTAGCCTGTTTAAGTGTGAATTGAGAAATGATTTCCAAATATTTCATTGGGAAATGAAGCCTTATATTTAACAGAATTCATGATGTATAATAATAGATTGTGAAAAGCTAAATTATATACCATTTTAACTATGTAGACAACATCTAGACCAGTCAAAACACTGAGAGATTTTTATATGGCCTTGAATGAGGACAGTGCAAATGTTAATAAACACATACTTTCCACTTTAAGTACATACTCTGCCAAAATAAAGTGGATTCTTGCGGGACATTATCCAAGCTGGAAATAGACAATGCCTGTGGGTTGCTCCTGGCTGGTCATGCTGAGCCTGCTGGTCCAAGTGACAGAGCTGGCTTCAGGCCAAGGCAGATAAGATCAAAACATTAGGTGAGGAGGAAGAGAAGGAAAAATGAGTCTCTCCCCCTCTTTTTTGTCTGTACATAGAGTCCACATCAATAGTGGGTTATTTAATAAAGCACACATTTATATGCCAGGGGTTACTTTAAGTCACATAGTCTTGATTCTGAAATGATGCTGTCCACTATGATATATTTAATCAACATTTGGATGTTTATTGTAAAGATAAGTCTTCTCCTTTCTTCTTCTTCTTCTTCTTCTTCTTCTTCTTCTTCTTCTTCTTCTTCTTCTTCTTCTTCTTCTTCTTCTTCTTTTTTTCCGGAGTCTTACTCTGTCACCCAGGCTGGAGTGCAGTGGCACAATCTCGGTTCACTGCTGCAACCTCCGCCTCCCGGGTTCAAGCAATTTTCTTGCCTCAGCCTCCTGAGTAGCTGGAACTACAGGCGCAGGCCACCATGCCTGGCTAATTTTTATATATTTTTAGTAGAGACGGGGTTTCACTATGTTGGCCAGGCTGGTCTCGAACTCCTGACCTCGTGATCCGCCCACCTCAGCCTCCCAAAGTGCTGGGATTACAGGTATGAGCCACCGTGCCCAGCCCTTTCTTCTTAGGTGAAGCCACTGCAGGCAAACTGCAGGCTCCTGGGAAGTGTCTTTTTCTCTTTTTCCCATTGCTCCTCTCTCAGATGCCTAACAGCAGCTGTGGCCTCCCTGGGATTGGAGTCCAAGGAGGGAGAAGGAAAAGGGAGGAGGAAAAATTTCACTCTTGCCTGATGCTATGGTAAAATCGTTTTGTGCTCTTGGACTTGGCAGGTATTTAACACTGACCCTTTCTCATGTGGATTCCCCTGAAAGGTTCCTCTGATGACCACTCCCATGCTGTAGGCAGAGCCCCTCGATTGCCTTCTTTCTAGCCATAGCCTTCACCCCACCCAGCATCTTCCTGTAGGACATCCCATAATCTCCCCTGGCGGGCCATCCTCCTGGGCAGGATTCTTGTTAATCCAGACCAACATTCCCGCTATCATTTCTGAGAATTCATGGACTTTGCTCTGCCTTTGTCGGGGAGTGCACTTATTTTCCAATTGCTGGCTTTCTCAGCTACAAATCAGATGTCAGTTCCCTCGGTCCCCAACAACCGAGAACATATGTTCAGATCTGCCAGGTTGACTGGAGCCCTGAGGAATGTGTAATGACAGAGTCTAAACTGGAATGATAGAGCAACCACAGATAAAGAAGACTGCCAGTCCAGGCCAGGTAGAAGCACACAGCCTAGAGTATGCAATGAGCAGTCATTCCAAGCACAGGGTATGATGGCCAGGGTTTGACCGCTATGAAAGTGCAAAAGAAGGAATTCCGTTTCTAGGGGCCCAACAGCTCAGCTGCAGGAACCCAATCTGAAGGATCCATTTAAAAGAAAAATATCTCTCTTCTATTGTTTTATCCCAGGATCCAAGAGAATAAGTGATCCCAACATGAGTGTCACATTTGGGTTATATTTGCAAGGTCCCTGGAAATCTCTAGGTCTATTTAAGGAGCTGTTCCTGGGAAAATAGTATACTTCAGGACTTCAGGCTAGTAAGTCAGTGGGGTCTTGGAATGGGCAACTTAAGGGCACTTTCTGAATATGATAGTGGACTCCAAGAGAGCAGGAATTTATATCTATTTTGCTTGCTGCTATATCCTCAGAGCCTGGAATCTTTCTGTGTATTAAAGAATTAGCCTTACCCAAAGGAAAGTCTGACCTTTGCCTCAGTTGCTGGGAGGTGATCTCTAGGCCCAAAGAATGTCCTGCCTGATCAGAGTGTCTTTGTTTACCTAGGCTCCTTGAGAGACACCAGACAGTCTAACCATGTGATTTATAACAAGCGTTTTGGGCCACACAGTATCAGCTCAACGTCCATAGGGGCTGGAGACTAAAGGTCAGCCATACAGGCTATCCACAGCATGTCCACAGCATGAAGCCCCAATAAAAACGCTGGACACCATCTGGGCATGGTGGCTCATGCCTGTAATCCCAGCACTTCTGGAGGCCAAGGCAGGTGGATTGCTTGAGCCCAGGAGTTAGAGACCAGCCTGGGCCATATGGCAAAACCCGGTCTCTACAAAAAATACAAAAATTAGCCATGCATAATGGCACACGCCTGTAGTCCCACCTGCTTGGTAGGCTGAAGTAGGAGGATCACCTGAGCCCAGAAAGGTCAAGGCTATAGTAAGCCACAATAGTGCCACTGCACTCCAGCCTGGGCAACAGAGTGAGACCCTGTCTCAAAAGAAAAAACAAAAAACTCTGGACACCAAGGCTCACGTGAGCATCCCTGGTTGACAATACTCTGTGCATATTGTCACACAGTGTTGCCTGGAGAGTATTATCCACAAGTTCACTGAGGGAGGATGCTACAGCTTCTGCTCTAGGAAACTTCCTGAGTCTGCCCTATGCATCTTTTTCCTTGGCTGATTTTAATCTGTATCCTTGTGCTGTAAGAAACCATAACTGTGAACATAACAGCTGTCAGTGTGTTCTGTGAGTCCTCCAACTGAATTATCAAACCTGAGGGTGGTCTTGGGAATCCTCCCAAATTGCAAGTGTCAGAAGTAAGGGTGGTCTTGGGGACTGTCTCCCTAACGTCACAGGTGTCTTTCACAAGCAGATGTCCAACAAGTCCTTATTAAATGAGGGAATGAATGAAGGAATTTGTACATTCCAGCAGATGAAGCCATGCCAGTTACCTAAGGGTAGTGTTTTCTCAAATATTGGATTAAAAAGTTTTGTGTGCACTTGATTTGCATGACAAAATTAGACTTGGCAATTCTGTGACCTCTTTCCCAAATACATTTAGACTTTTCTGGTCACATTTAGGTCACATCTTAAACAGATTTCAAATACCTGACTTCTTCAAACACCAACCATATTTCTGTCTGAAGAATGGGAATAAGAGCAGTGTTATAATGTTCTTTACAGAGCAGAAGCTGGGTTTCTCCCTATTTGCTTTGTCTCTTCTTGTCACTTGGCCTTTGTACTGGATGCTGTGAGGCACTATCCAAACCTCTCTTTCCAAGCTGATGCCTTGATTCTCAAACTGTCAGTGGCTGAAAGATCTCAGCCGAGTCACTCCCTGGGAACTGGATTCAGCAGAAGAGAGCTGCCCAGCCCCAAATCACGCCCCTCTCTCTCCAGGGCAGCCTGAACCTAATGGCTGCTCAACTTTGTATGGTGGGGAGTATAAAGGCTTGGCCCCCTGGCCTCAAGGTGGGGCAACACTGAAGGATCCTGTCAGCTCCCCCATTAAATTCGCTGAGGCCTTTGTTGCAACTACATCGCAAGTCAACACTTCCCTCGGACAGATCCCACTTCTCTCATCCCCCTGGGTGTTGATCCCTAGAGCACGTTATAGCCCAACGAGTTCACCTTGCCCGCTGCCTAGACAGAGCTGATTTATCAAGACAGGGAATTGCAATGGATAGAGAGTAATTCATGCAGAGCTGGCTGTGCAGGAGACCCGTGTTTTATTATTACTCAAATCAGTCTCCCTGAGCATTCACGTTTGGGGGATTGGGGTTTTTTAAGACAATTTGGTGGGTAGGGGCTCAGGAAGTGAGGAGTTGTGATTGGTCAGGTTGGAGATGGAATCATGGGGGTCGAAATGAGGCTTTCTTGCTGTGTCTTCTGCTCCTGGGTGGGACCGCAGAACTAGCTGAGCCAGATTACCAGTCTGGGTCGTGTCAGCTGATCATTAAGCGTAGGGTCCGCAAAATCTCTCAAGCATTGACCTTAGGTTTTACAATAATGATGTTATCCCCAGAGACAACTGGGAGAGGTTCAGACTCTTGCAGGCAGAGGCCGCGTGACCCCTAAACCTTAATTTCTAATCTTGTAGCTAATTTGTTAGTCCTACAAAGGCAGACTGGTCCCCAGGCAAGAAAGGGGTCTTTTCAGGAAAGGACTATTACCAGTTTTGTTTCAGAATCAAACCATAAACTGAATTCCTTCCCAAGGTTAGTTCCTACAGCTAGGAATGAACCAGGACAGCTTAAAGGTTAGAGGCAGGGTGGAGTAGGTTAGGTCTGATCTCTCTCACTGTCATAACTTCCTCAATTATAATTCTTGCAAAGGTGGTTTCAAGCACTACATAATAAACCTTCTGAACACAAAACTTTCTCTTAAGTCTGCTTTTTGGGGAGCCCAACCTAGGCACCCATTTCTTAAAGCTGGGAATATTTGTCTTGTTCTTAATGATTTTTTAAAATTTTTATGTATTTATTTACTTGCGACAAAGTCTCACTCTGTTGCCCAGGCTGGAGTGCAGTGACACGATCTTGGCTCACTACAACTTCTGCCTTTCAAGTTCAAGTGATTCTCCTGCGTCAACCTCCCGAGTAGCTGGAATTACAGTTGCCCACCACCATGCCCGGCTAATTTTTGTATTTTTTAGTAGAGACAAGGTTTCACCATGTTGGTCAGGCTGGTCTTGAATTTCTAACCTCAAGTGATCCATCCACCTTGGCCTCCCAAAATGCTAGAATTACAGGCGTGAGCCACTGCGCTCAGCCGATTGTTTAAAACTTTAAAATTGTATTAGCCCTTAATGTTGTATGGGTTAAATTGTCACTCAATTTATTTTTATTTCTGCAGAACAAGTTAAGTAAAGCTATTTAATACCTAGGTGAGGTAGTAGAACAAAGAACATACTATTGGGCAGGAAGGGGTGGGAGCACCTATATGCACATAGGGTGACTTATGGGGCAAAAGGGGTGAATAACCAGCTTCCCGCTTCCTAATCTCAGCCTTGCTATCAGCCTTGCTCCTATGAGCTGAAATATGCATATAAAAGTCTTTAATAGACATAGTCAACCTTAGCCAGATGATTTTAAGACTATGAAACGCTGGGCGAGTGGCCTGTGGAGAAAGTACCCATGGAAAGCTCCACAGTGCACTTGCAACAAACTCTCTGCAGGATAGGAATGCAAAGGTCGTTCGCAGTTCACACAGCCTGTGCTTTCCCTGAGCCTTAGATGTGTTTCATCCTGGGCAGCACTCAGGAGGCAGTGGAACAAATGACCTCCTCACAATGTGACCGTGCAGATTCTAGTCTGTGCACCTACACCCTGGGCCTACTTTTAGCACCAGCTGCCTCCCAGTCCCCAATCTACAGGGCTCTGGAGTCTTGCTCCTTAATCTGCAGGAATCCTAAGGCCCTGAGAACCACCTGTACTCTCTTTTTCAACTCTAGATTCAAAATTTTTGTCACACACACACACACACACACACAGAGAGACCCCTATTCTTTTCCTGGCAGCCACAGTGGCATGTAGTTGCCCTATCCAACCAGCAGTCCCTACCTCTCACAGAAACTGTAGCTCTTCCTGTTCTGAGACAAGACATCATGTTTTGGGGTGTTTTTTAAGTTTTTTGTTCTTATAGAGACAGGCTCTCATTGTGTTGCCCAGGCCGATCTCAAACCCCTGGGCTCAAGTGATCCTCCCGCCGTGGCCTCCCAAAGTGCTGGGATTACAGGTGTGAGCCTCTGCGCCTGGCCAAGAGTTTGTGTTGGATGTAGAAGAGATTATTGGCTCCAGTTGGGGTCAGTGACAGACTCCTGAACTGAGGGGCTCCAGTGTCTGATCCCTTTTCTCAGCACGGAATAGGTGTGCCAGTATATCAGCACTCAGAGGCAGTGAGGGAGTGAGGGATTGAGCCCTATCCTCTACCTCTACAGCAAAACTGAGGCCACAGCTAGAAAGGGTTGAGGACTGAATTTACCAACACAGAGCATTGGGGTTTTGGAAAAGGAGGAATTGTGGACAAGCAGAGAATTAAACTATCTACATTGGAAGAGAATGAGCAATTATTTGTCATCTGGACCCAAGTCCCAAAAATAGTCTAGGCCTGGGCTTGGCTGATCTTCTACATGACAAAGGGACAGAGTCAAGAATCTCTGCTTTCAGATGTCAAATTAGAGCAGATCTCATTTTCAAAGTGAAAATTGGTAAGTTTGACAAAATTCACCCCACATAATATTTTCCCAAGATGTGTTCAGTGGAAACGTATTTATCTTTAAATAGTTTAAAAGCTCAAAACTGTCCAGTAAACAAGACAATGCTCTCTTTTAGGGTGTCCTCTTCCCATATAACATCTCATCTACATCTGGCCCATCTCACCTTCTTCCCGGCAGCCTTCTACAGCTTAAAGAGAAGCCAGCCCTCCTTCTCTTCCTCTTTATTGTAGGATGTTCACCATCTCTCTCTGTGTGTGTCCTAATTTGATTTTGCTTTTTTGGTTGTTGTTTTTGTTTTTGTTTTTTTGAGACAGGGTCTCACTCTGTCGCCCAGGCTGGAGTGCAGTGGCACAATCTCAGCTCACTGCAACAACCTCTGCCTCCCAGGTTCAAGCGATTCTCCCACCTCAGCCTCCTGAGTAGCTGAGATTACAGGCACATGCCTGCAATTTTTTTATTTTTAGTAGAGATGGGGTTTCACTATGTCGGCTAGGCAGGTCTCAAACTCATGACCTGAAGTGATCTGCCTGCCTCAGCCTCCCAAAGTGATGGGATTACAGGTGTGAGCCACCGCCCCTGGCCTTTCTGTCCTAATTATTTAATCAGTTCCTTGCTACTCGCTCTTCTCTCTGAACCTAAAATCCTTCCCAATAACCACGCTAAACAGTGTTCCTCTTGAAAATACATCTCCAGTGTACTTTGTCACATGTACCCGTGAGCTTTTGTTCAGGTATCTGTGTTCACCAAAAACTTGTGACCTCCTTGAGGGACAGAGATGCCATGTTGCCCAAGGACACCATAGTCTGTGTGAGTAGTGCTGGGTGGCGAACGTGATGGAATGAATGAACAATGATGAATGGCCAAGAGGAACATTTCCTCAGCTCGCTAGGTGGCGCTCAGGCATTTTTCAACTACACAATGTGGCAATGGTTAAGAGGTTGACCGTAGCAATCTGGAGAGCTCACTACCATTTCCTTAACTATTAAACCTTTATTGCAAGGATCCTGGAATTACAGACTCGGATTCTAAAAGAAGCCTTGAGTTTTCGTAGCCTCGGGATCAAATATCTCTGGTGGAAGGAGTACAATTCTCACTTAAACAACTTTATCTGCTCATTTGTTCATGCATTCATTCAAGAAGTATCCATTGAGCACTTATGCGCCAGGTACGATGCTCCTTACTGAAGATGCAGGTGGGGATAAAAAGGAAAAGATGTGATCTCTGTACCCAAGGAACTTTCAGGCATTAATCAAAAATTCATACAAATGTCATTAAATTATAACAGTGGAAAGAGCTCCACATGAGAGGTACATGCTGCTATGAGAACATCTAATAGACCAAGACAGGAAGTTCAAGGAAGGCTTCTTTGAGAATGGGATGGTTGAGCTAACATCTAAAGGGAGAGTGGGTGCTCACTAGAGAAAATGGAACTGGAATGTCATAAACCGAGATAAAAGCATGTTCTAAGGCCCCAAGGGGAGTTGGAGGAAGTAATTGATGGAGACCAGGTGGGTGGACCATTGTGAGCAAGGGGCCATGGCGTGTGAGATGAGGCTGAAGAGTTAGGGAGGGTCAGACCCGGTAAGCCCATCTTAATTCAGATTTTGGTCCTTATTCCAAGAGTAACTGGAAGCCATTGAAAGGTTATAAGCAGAGAAATGACAGAATCATATCTGTGGTTTGAAAAGATCACTGTGGCTGTCATATCACTAAAGTATTGGAGGGGGCCTTAGGGATGTGCAAACAAGTTAGGAGATTATTGTAGTGAAGCAGGAGAGAGAAGCTGGTGGCTTGTACTAAGGTAGGTTTGGAAAGCTCTGACTATTAAAAATTCCTTCCTTAAACCAAACCAAAACTTACATCTAGTGGTCCCAGCTGTTTGCTCTGGGACCACAATGAACCAGTCAACTCCACATCAATGTGGCAGTATTTAAGTAGCTTAAGGAATGCATTGTGCTCCCACCTCTTCCACTCTATCCCACCTTGCTCCCATTACTTAGTCCTCCTTTCTTGGGTTTAAAAAGCACAAGTCTTTAAATAGGATCTCAAATAGCCTGTATATGAATTCCCTTCACTGCCCCTTCTCAAGACAATCTCAGTTGGCCAATAAAGACTAAATCCTTCAATAAACCAAAGCTTCTGGAGATTAAAATGAACACAGAAAATAAGATTTTATATTTTAAAGCCATAATTACAACTTGAAAACCAACTAAAAATAGTTAAACCTACAACCTGACAGTTAGAAAATTATAATTTTACATTTGACATCTTCATCTGGCTAATAATAACAGAAACTAAAATTCATTGAAACTATTTTAAACATATTACATGCATTAACTCTTACATGCATTAACTCATTTAGTTTTTGCAATTCTCAAGGTAAGTCCTAATATGATTCCCATTTTACAGACGAGAAAATATGATACAAGAGATCTTAAGGTCACACAGCTAGTAAGCATCAGGGCAGGACTCAAGTTCTAGTACGATTTCAGAGCCTACACTCTTAGCCACTACACTACACTGTGTTCAAGGGAAAGGAGAATTATCTTTAAACTTAGAAAGAAAAAATAAACACTATGAAAAGGAATAAAGGCCCCAAATAGAGAAGATAACCAGAGAACTGCTAATTGCTTGATTTAATTCTAGTCTAAAGCCCAGATGAAAAATATTTTAAGACACTGAAGGAGCAGCCAGATATAGCCCCAAACATTAGTTGGTCATCCCCAAAGCCCCTAGCAACCATAAATCTACTTCCTATCTCTATGAATTTGCCTATTCTGCACATTTTGTAGAAATGGAATAATAGACTATGAAGCCTTTTGTGCCTGACTTCTCTCAGCTAGGATGGTGTTTTCAAAGTTCATCCATGTTGTAGCACGTTTCAGTACGTCATTCCTTTTTATGGAATAATATGTGAAATAATATTCCATTTTGGCCGGGCGCGGTGGCTCAAGCCTGTAATCCCAGCACTTTGGGAGGCCGAGACGGGCGGATCACAAGGTCAGGAGATCGAGACCATCCTGGCTAACATGGCGAAACCCCGTCTCTACTAAAAACACAAAAAATTAGCCGGGCGAGGTGGCGGCGCCTGTGGTCCCAGCTACTCGGGAGGCTGAGGCAGGAGAATGGCGGGAACCCGGGAGGCGGAGCTTGCAGTGAGCTGAGATCTGGCCACTGCATTCCAGCCTGGGCGACAGAGCGAGACTCCGTCTCAAAAAAAAAAAAAAATAATAATAATAATAATATTCCATTTTATGAATATACAACATTTTGTTTATCTATTCATCAACTGATGGATATTTGGGTAGTTTCCACTTTGGGGCTATTGTGAAGAAGGCTTACCAGCCTGCTAAGAACAGTCATGCTCAGGTTTTTGTATGGACACACAGTTCCCATTTTCTTGGGTGCATACCCAGGAATGGAATTGCTGGGTCACGTGGTAACTATGTTTAACCTTTTGAGGAATTGTCAGAATGTTTCCCAAAGTGACTGCACCATTTTACATTCTGCCAGCAATGTACAAGGCAACATTTGTTATTGTCTTTCTTTTTTATTGTAGCCATCCTAGTGAATGTGAAGTGGTTTTGTGTTTTGATTTGTGTTTCTCCAATGCCCAGTCATGCCAATCAAACTTTTCATGTGCTGAGTGATCATTTATATATGCTCTCTGAAGAAATGTCGATTTATATCCTTTGCCCATTTTTAAATGTGTTTTTCCTTTTATTATTGAGTTGTAAGGGTTCTTTATATAGTCTAGACACAAGTTCCTTATCATATTTATGATTTGCAAATATTTTCTTTTCATTCTGTGAGTTATTTTTGTCACTTCCTTGATGGTGTCCATTGCCCCACAGAAGTTTCTAATTTTGAGGAAGTCCACTTGGCCAGTCAGTTTGAGCAGAAGTAGTGGACGTCACTTCCTGGGCTAAGCATCTAATTGCCAGTGTGAGACCTCTAGAGCTCTCTCTGTGACTGGTGACCAGAAATGTTCCAGATGGCAGTAGTTTTGTCAATTTGGGTCCCTGAATGATTACTGTGAGCAGACTCCAGCCCCCACCCCGCAACCTGTAACAGACATGTAGCCTGAAAGAGAACTAATACTTGGTTGTTTTAAGCCATTGAAATTTGGGTTTTTTGTTGTTGCTGTTGTTGTTGTTGTTGTTGCTGTTACCACAGCACAACCAAGTCTGTCATGACTGGAAAGCACATCTTTTATAACTTTATTTGTTGTCAGGATATTATCAAATAAAAACTAAAACACTTTGAAAAGTAACCCAGTTTAAATTAGAGTTTAAAATTTCAGTGCTATGTATTGTGGAGCACTTTATACCTTTTCCATATTCAGTCAAGAATTTCCAAGAGTCATTTCATGATATGGGAAAATGCCCATGATATATTAAGGGTTGGGGGTTAAATTCAAAGACAAAGTGCTAAATGTTTACAGTGGTTATGCCTCCTTGTTGCAGAGCTTGTCGCTGTCTTTACATTTATTTTATAAAACTATAGTCACTTATTTAAAAATGTATTTCCACCTCAGAAATGGTGTTTATAAGCCCGGCAAGGTAGGGCTCAAAGCCAGTAGTCCCAGCTACTCAAGAGGCTGAGGCGGGAAGATCGCTTTAGCCCGGGAGTTTGAGGCTGAGTGAGCCATGATTGTGCTCACTCCAGACTGGGTGACAGAGCGAGATCCTGTCTCTGAAGTAAGTAAATAAATAAGAATAAAGACAGAAAAAAGAAATGGCATTTACGTGTGTTTATTATTAGAAAACTTCCAGCATGAACGATTTCTTCCATTTTATATACTTTTATCTTCTATTCTAACAATGCCTGTAAATAATCATGAAAAGAATTCATAATCAACAGACTATATTTCGTACCATAATTTTCTAAGTGGCTAGCCAGACACAACTTTACATGCATTAAATATGAGCACAATAGACTACATTAATTTTTTGTTTGTTTGTTTGTTTTTTTGTTTTTTGAGACGGAGTCTCGCTCTGTCGCCCAGGCTGGAGTGCAGTGGCGCGATCTCGGCTCACTGCAAGCTCCGCCTCCTGGGTTTACGCCATTCTCCTGCCTCAGCCTCCTGAGTAGCTGGGACTACAGGCGCCCACCACCTCGCCCGGCTAGTTTTTTGTATTTTTAGTAGAGACGTGGTTTCACCGTGGTCTCGATCTCCTGACCTTGTGATCCGCCCGCCTCGGCCTCCCAAAGTGCTGGGATTACAGGCGTGAGCCACCGCGCCCGGCCAGACTACATTAATTTTATGTTTTTTATTTAATTTAGGATTTAGGCATTATAATCATAAATGCGGATTTATGCCTGGTGAACGACAGGCTATCTTTATTATCTAAGAGCCCGAACACACTCAGATAAAATGTGGCTTTATCTCAAGATGGTGGGTGAATATATGAAGTACCTTTTCTTCTTCTCAAAATATTATTGAATGTGGAGGGAATGTAAATAAGTATAAACAAGAATAACTGTATTGAAAAAAAGGCAAACAGGATAGACTCCATCAGTGAACCATCAAATGATTCCATCTGAACCATCAATGAACTTCTGGAAGATGCTATGCAGATAGAATCAGACTGAAGGCGAAATACACGGAATAAAGAAGTCCCAAAACACAACCCAGTAGAAAGAGGAAATGACACCGTTCTCCCCCCTTATTAGAGGAGGTGATGTGAAGTAAACACCAGCCCCAACATGTGATGAAACAATCTAAATCTTCAAAACATTAACTTGATTTCCAGAAGGGGAAGCAGATGTATTTGGTTTTCTCCTCAGTCTTTCTGTGATTCTGCAAGTTGAGCAATATCTACGTATGAAAATGACTTTGACTGTTTATTTCATTCCTCTACACTAGATGTTTTTTGTTGTTTTGTTTGTTGAGCTAAGATCTCCCTCTGTCACTGGAGCGCAGTGACGTGATCACAGCTCACTGCAACCTTGACTTCCTGAGCTCAAGCGATCCTCCACTTCAGCTTCCTGAGTAGCTATAACCACAGGTGCACGCCACCATGCCCGGCAAAAAAAAAAAAAAAAAAATAGGTAGATACAGTGTCTTACTATGTTGCCTAGGCTGGTCTTGAACTCCTGGCCTCCTAGTTTTAGCCTTTTTCACAGAGTTTGTGTTTCCCTGACACTTTTCGCTCCCTGAGATCAGGACGTGATTATGTGCCTGACTTTATTTTGCTTATTACAGATTTGTTTTCAGGCCTATGCCAGCCACATCTCTCCAAGCTCTATTTTTTTTCAGTTCCACAAAGCAAAATGTGACTGACAAAATGATGTGCAGACAAGCAAACACAGAGTCGGGGTGACTCATATAAATATATTTCCGTTTTTAAATAGTAGGAATGCTGCCCTTTTTTTCTTGCCCCCTTTGCTCCCTGATTTACACAGTGCAGTTTGGTTTTTAAGACATGTTTTTTAGTGTAGTTTTAGGTTCACAGCAAAATTGAGCAGAAAGTGTTAATATTTCCCACGTCCCTACGCCCTGCATAGTCTCCACTATCAATATCCCCTACCAGAGTGGTGCATTCTTCACAATCAATGAACCTTCATTGACATATTATCACCCAGAGTCCATAGTGTACACCAGAGTTCATTCACTCTAGGTGTTGCACATTATACGGGTTTCAGCAACTTCATAATGACATACATCTGCCATCGTAGCATCAGAAAGACGAGTTCCACTGCCCTAAAAATCCCCTTTGCTCTGCTTGTTACACAGGGCAGTTGCTGAGACAAAGCTTCAGGTACTCAGAAATTTTTTTTCTCATGTCTTCATTTTTTTAACATAGTGGAGATTTTCGCTTTGATATAGCTGATCATGTGTTAGGTAAGGAGGATAGCTCAGAGCCTCAATGCCTAAATGAAGGGACCTCAAGTGTATCAGCTCCTAAAAGGGGGACCTTTAGTGCATACAGAATCCCGATGGTGATAAATCAGTCCTTCATCTCTTCTGCACTTTTCCAGCCCTTTGGTTCTCAGGAAACTGCTATCTCTACTGTTGAGGGCACGTTTCCAATCCATGTGGGCATGTTCCAAGTTTTTTTGTTTGCTTTTAGGCATTGTATTCTTTTTCAGTTTTTTAAAAATAGTGTTTTTTGACACGAGGTCTTGGACTAGTTTCTCAGATTGGAGTACAGTAGCATGATAATAGCTCACTGAAGCCTCGAGCTCCTGGGGTCAAATGATCCTCCCTCAGACTCCAAAGTAGTTTGGACTACAGGTGTGCACCACCATGCCTGGCCTGGCCTTTTTTAAATTTTTTTTTTCTGTAAAGATGAGGGTCTCACTATGTTGCCCAGGCTAGTCTCAAGCAACTCCTGGCCTCAAGCAATCCTCCCACCTCAGCCTACCAAAGTGCTGAGATTACAGATGTGAGCCACTGTGCCCAGCTGTTCCAAAGCTTTAAAGCAGTTTTAAATTAATGGTTAAAATTTAGAAGATGCTGTGAATATTGTTTTGCACTTGTGTAAACACATGAAAGAGAAGATAAAAGATTTCAGTGAAATGAAAAGCGACAGTAGCGAGAACCTAATACCAGCATGTGAATTTACAGTGAGCAAAATGCAGTAAGAGAAATTGAAAAGTTTCTACTCTCAAATGGTGTGATAAATTGATGTATGGATGGCATACATAATGCTGAAGAGGTTTTGTGTAATTAACTGTTAAATACCAGCTTCTCTACCTGGGCTGATGAGTCAACAGATTTCACTAATAATTTTTATGCTATAGCATTTGTAAGATTAATAAATGATGATAAATTCAAGAAAACTTCTGCTTCAAGGGGTTATCCTAAAGAAGGAAAGACAAGATGTATTTAGTAACTTGTTCTGCATATTTGGAAACAAAGGCCTGTGTTGGGTCTTCTGTTGGCATTTAGACTGATGGGACCACATCAGTGGTTGACTCCATGAAAGATTTCACTTCAAAAAAAGTGTAGTCAGTGCAGTGGCTTATGCCTGTAATCCCAACAGTTTGGGAGGCCCAGGTGGGAGAATTGCTTGAGACAGAAGTTTGAGACTAGCCTGGGCAGCATGGCGAGACTCTATACTTACAAAAAAAAAAAAAATTAAAATTCGCTGGGCATGGTGGAATGCTCTGTGGTCCTAGTTACTCGAGAGGCTGAGGTGGGAGGATTGCTTGAGCCTGGGAGATCAAGGTTGCAGCAGTGAGCCATGATCATGCCACTGCACTCCAGCCTGGGCGACAAAGCAAGACTTTATCTCAAAAAAAAAAAAAAAAGAAGAAGAAGAAGAAAAGAAAAGGAAAATCCCAATGTTCTCACAACATAATGCTTTCTTTAAAGAAAAGGGCTGGTATCAAAACTTATGCCACAAAAATAGTTAAGTTTAATTCATTTCAGAACGCTTTAAAAACAGTATGAAATGTGGACAAAGACCCCACAGACAAAACAGAAAAAAAACTGCTCTTGCACATACCATATACCACACACTATACCTCATTAACACCTTGTAGAGCAGGATTTTGGTAAGACTTTTGAGCCCACTTGGATAAGGTTTAAAAGGAGAGTAAGAAATTGAAAAAAAAGAAAAGAAAACCAAAGTTTCTTCTATCTGCATCCTGATTTGCATTAGAGTCATTTCCTTTGTAGGGAAGGGAAACCACACAAAAAACATAGGCTAGTAAGGTCATTCAGGTTGACAGCAGAGCCTGGGGTGGAGAGAAATTCCTTAACAAAAGAGGAGACATGGCCTGGCGTCAGTGACTTCATGTGTAAAACAGAGCATATAGTGTTAACACGAGTGACTTTTGATAACTCTTCAGACTAAAAGATCCTTAAGGGCAAAGGAATTTGCATCCCTGGTACCTACTGGTGGGCCTGATACTCAATAAATGCTTAATGATTGACAAAGGGATGGATGGATGGATGATGGATTGGATGGATGATGGGTGGGTGGGTGGATGGATGGATGGATGGATGGATGGATGGATGGGTGGATGGATGGATGGATGGATGTGTGATAGGCTGGTGGATGGCTGACTGGATGGATGGATGATGTGTGGGTGGTGGACAGATGGATGGATGATGGGTGAGTTGGTGGGTAGATGGATGGATGATGGGTGGGTGGATGGATGGATGGGTGGATGATGGGTGGGTTAATGGATAGATCTGGATGATTGGTGGGTGGATGGGTGGATGGATGGCTGATGGGTGGGTGGATGGGTAGATGGATACTGGGTGGGTGGATGGATGGATGAATAATGGGTTGGTGGATGACTAGACAGATGGATGATGGGTGGGTGGGTGGGTGGATGGATGGATGGATGGATGGGGTAGAAGGGTGAATGGGTAGATGGATGGATGATGTGTGGGTGGATGGATGGATGGGTGGATGATGGATGGGTAGATGGATGGATGATGGGTGGGGGGGAGGATGGATGGATAATGGGTGGGTGGGTGGGAGGATGGATGGATGGGTAGATGGGTGAATGGGTAGATGGATGGATGGATGGATGAATGATGGGTGGGTGGATGGATGGATGGGTAGAAGGGCGAATGGGTAGATGGATAGATGGATGAATGATGGGTGGGTGGATGGATGATGGGTAGATAGATGGATGGATAAATAATGAGTTGGTGGATGGATAGACAGATGGATGACGGGTGGGTGGGTGGATGGATGGATGGGTAGAAAGGTGAATGGGTAGATGGATGGATGGATGAATGACGGGTGGGTGGATGGATGGATGGGTGGATGATGGGTGGGTTAATGGATAGATGGACGATGGGTAGATGATGAGTGGGTGGATAGATGGATGGATGATGGGTGGGTGGATGGATAGACAGATGGATGAGGGGTGGGTGGGTGGATGGATGGATGGGTAGAAGGGTGAATTGGTAGATGGATGGATGAATGACGGGTAGGTGGATGGATGGATGGATGGGTAGATAGATGGATGGATGGTGGGCGGGTGGATGGATGGATAGATGTGTGGGTAGATGGATGAATGACGGGCAGGTGAATGGGTGGATGGACAGATGATGAATGAATAAATGAACAAACGAACCACTGAGTTTGAAAATATCTTAGATAGAAATATAGGCTCACAATATTTGCTGGGAAACATTCAACAACAAAACACCTTCTTAAAATGCACCTCTTCTACTCAATTACCTCGGAAATGAAGCACTTTGAAAACAGATAGACTCTGAAGTCACACAACCCTAAGTACCTGGCTCTATGTGACCTTGTGCAAGTGATTTAGCTACGCTAAGTCAAAGTTTCTATAAAACTGGGCAATGTTAGGGTGCCGCCTCTGAGGGAAAAGGCCAATGAAACAATATTCCAAGAACATCCATGGATGGCAGTCATTATTTTGGTGAATTTACTATGGACAGGGCCTGACTCTCCGTCTAACCGTAATATACTTCATTTCATCAGTACACGGGGAGGGAAGCCATTTCCCAGATACAGACCCAGAAAGGCAGATAGATAAACTAGAATGCTAATTTATTAGTTTATCAGGGGAAATTATTTGGAGAATCAAAGTAACTAGCACATTTTCTCTCTGTTTGCAGCTATAATTGGGAAGTAAAACCACAATTAGAAAGTTGCTCAAGGTCAGGCAAAGAGACTTGGGCAACATCTTGCATGTAGTGATGGGACAGTCATTGGGAAACACTTGAAAGAAAGTCTTTGGTGGTCACTGACAAGATTTGTCTCTGTCTTCTTGAGTGAGTTTGTACTTCTTTACTTTTTTTTTACTATATATTTGTGCTTTAGGGGGTATCTTATTTTCCTTGCTCCCAATTTTTTAAGGAAAGGCTTACCACAGCCCCTGAAATATTAACAATAAAGAGAGACAGGGTTTCTCTCTGTTGCCCAGACTGGAGTGAAGTGGTGCGATCACAGCTCATTGGAGTCTCAAACTCCCAGGCTCAAGTTTTCCTTCCACTCCAGCCTCCCAAATACCTGGGACTACAGGTATGTATCACTATGCCCAGCTAATTTTTTAGTTTTTTCTGTAGAGGCAGGGTCTCACTGCGTTGCCCAGGCTGCCTAAGCTGGTCTCAAAACTGCTGGCTTCAGGCGATCCTCCTGCCTTGGCCTTCCCCATCAGTGTAGTCTGCACATCAGCTGAAGGGTCTCTCTGCCCCTCAAGATCTGAGTCAGATGGCTTAACTCCCCAATCTCGTAGCCTGTGAAAGTCCAAAGCCTATTCCAGATTTCAGTGAATCCTTGGGAGATTTGCGTTCTCATGGCTTCCTTTTCCTCCCTTGTGGTCTCTGCTCAGCATTATGTCAATCCGGAGATGAATCATAGCTTCTTTAGCAGTTTCTACCAAAATAAAAAGCCAAAAAAAAGTCACTTGCACAAAACATTTATGAATAAACTTTTCTAAAGAACTCAGGAAGGCCAGATGCAGTGATTTACACCTGTAATGCCAGCACTTTGGGAGGTTGAGGTGGGAGGATTGCTTGAAGCCAAGGGTTTGAGACCAATCTGAGAAACCTGGGCAACATAGTGAGATGCTGTTTTTACCAGAAAAAAATTAAAATTAAAATTAACTGGGTGCAGTGGTGCATGCCTGTAGCCCCAGTTACTTGGGAGGCTGGAGCAGGAGGATTGGCTGAGCCCGGGAATATGAGTTTCTAGTGAGCTTTGATCACAACACTGCACTCCAGCCTGAGCAACAGAAGCAAGACCCTGTCTCAAAAAAGAAAAAGAAAAAGAAATTAAGAACTGAGAAGTAAAAGGAGGTCACAGGAAGGATTCACATGGACATGATACAGCAAGATGTTTAAAATCCACACTAGACATTCCTATTCTTCAAAAATTCCTTCAGACCACCCTGACACCAAGAGTTCTTGTCCTGACTCTTCCCACCAGTACCCACTGATCTTACTTCCTCCCTGAACTTCTTTCCCCTCTCCTCTCCCTCCTCGGTTCTCTCTCTCACCCTTCCCTCTCCTTGACTCATGCCGAAACGTTCCGCCCCCTCTCTGGAACCTCCTCCACAGCTGGAATCCTCAGACCTGAGGATTTCACTCTCTAACACTGACCAAAGGTGTTTTTCAAAGACTGTTCCTTTCTAAGATGAATTTGGGGGCCATGAATTTTGTTAAGTAGCCAAGAGTATTCCTTGCCTGAGTGTAGTGCCTGGGATATAGGTTCAACAGGTAATCTATCCACTCTTGTTCCTCTCTCTTTATGCAATACATTGTTGATCAACAATAATCACAACATGATTGTGTTGTTTCTACTCCTCTCCACATTCCTATGTGGGTTAAGAGGACATCCTCAAAGAAAATTATCTGGCAACTGTATTTTCCCCATAGCTGTAGGCTTGCAAAGACTGTCTGATGCCAAATACTAGTTTCCTGATTTACTGGCCTTGTGATCTTGTGCAAATTGCTTAACCTCTCTGTTTTCAGTTTCTCGGTCTGTAAAAATGGGGTGGTAGATCAGCTCACAGACTTCTTGGGAGGATTAAATTCACTTATGTAAAATGCTTAGTACATAATAAGGGCTCAATAAATATCAGCTGCTACTTTTTTTTTAGTTTCTTTCTCCTGGAATAGTGTGATTTTATCAATCTAAACATCAGAGATTTAGTCTTTGCACTTTAATGAAGCCAACCTTGTGCTGGAGACTAGATTCTATCTTGGAGTGGCAAGGTCAGGGCTCCACTTGCTGGTAGCCTGGGGTGCAGAGGATAATCAGCTGTTAGCTCGCCTGGGCTGCAGAGGATAATCAGGTGTTAGCTCACCTGGGGCCTGCATTCAGAGATGGAGCGAGAAGTGGGGACATGATGAGAATATAATCCAACCCACAGTAGCCTAAACTGGGAGAGACACTAACTACCCTGTGTCTAGTTCATTTCCAGGCCAGAGAACTCAGAAGCCTGGGGAGTCCTAGGGCTGGCTGGCAGAGGATAATCTCACCCAGCTCCCACTAGATCTGTCCTAGATCTGATGTGAATCTCTCAAGAGACCCTTCCAATGTCCCTGGTTTCCCAAGACGATGGGAAGAACTGAAATACCACAGATCCTCCCAGAGATGACAAGGGCTGGTCCCTACAGTCTAGAGCCCTAGAATGGACAGACTCCTTGATCAAGTGGCCAGAGTGGTCCATCTGGCTCAGGTTGTTCTCATGGTCATATTTGATTGCTGCATACCACCTGGCCCCATAACCCACTCATCCTCTGGAGTCTCCACCTCTCATAAGATCAAGGTGTTAGGACTGTTTGCTGTAGCCTCTGGAAAAATTAAGAATGGAGTGGGAGAGCCAGGCTTGGGTTGGGTGAACTCAGTATCTCCTAAGGTGGCCCTAGGTGAGGGGGAGGAAGAAGGAAATGGGCTGCTGGGCCGGATCCACGGGGCACATATTGAAGGGCAAGACTAGGTGTGTCTTTCTATTTGCAGAAGTCAGAGTTGTTCTGGCCTAGACACGAGGAGGCTGGGCCATGCTGGAGGTTGAGGGTAGCAGGGAAGGAGATTATAGCCCACCTAAACACTACCAAAAGAGCATATAGCTACGCTAAATCATTTGGAATCCAGTCCCTCCTCCCTACATGAGTATATTATCCATGTGGCGTTTTAAGCTCTCCCTGCAGACCTGCGTCTCCCTTTCATGTCTTTGGGTTCCTGATTATCCACGCTGCTGTAGCTATGCTGGGTTGTGGGTAGAGGAGCAGGAAGCCTGTGTGCTTTGAGTCTCCATCCCTAGGGTTGACCATGGAACAGGTCATGCTCCGTGGTACATTTTGGCCCCTGCACCATCCATCACCCTGGTTCTCTTTGCAGAAGTATGTACCGAAACAGGAAGCGAGGCCACCTGGGAAGTGGAAGTCTCAGCCCAGCCCAGGGGAGTGAGCCCACAGACAGAAGAGTGACTACTAAGAAGCAGAAAGGGACCTGGGCACTCTTCGGATAAAGAGGACCCTGGTGACTCTGCCCCTTCCAGGGGGCTCAAGCCCCTGCCCAAGAGTCCAGTTTTATCATCTAGGGGGACATCTAGGGCTGGCAGGATCTTGCCATCTCTCCCTTGGCCCTGCGGTTTGAGGCAGGAGCCTTTCGGACATGGCCCATGCACCAGGCCCACCAATGCAGGTGTACCAAGCAGGGCTCTTCCCTAAGAGGCCTTTGGCTTGGAGAAGAGCCTGGGCCTAGCGGCTCCCAAGTTTTTACTTCTCTCAAAGTGCTACCCAGCTGCCTATAGCACATGGGTCCCTGTTGCATTAAATCTATAAATAAAACTTCACACCCCGGTACTTATCCTAGGCAGAGTCCTAGGCGTCGCACTCCTCACGGAAACCCGCCTTCCTGGGATGGGAGAATTTGGAAACGCTCCCTGAGCCAGTCCGGGGGAGCTTCCTTCCAGCTGGGTCTCCGCCCCTGCCCTGGTGGTGCGGGGTCCCCAGCGATCCGCGGGAGGTCCGGGCACGCCTGGTTGTGGGGAAATTCGGCCCCGTCAGGCGGCCGCGCTCACAGGAGTAGCGTGACCCGGCGGCCCTGGGGGTGCTGGCACCAGGAGCCGACACTCGCCGTGCGCTCCCCCGCGCCTGGCTTCCCTGGACTGTCGCCAGCCCTACTCCTCCTGAGGTGGCGAGGGCGGGGCGGAACGCGGCCTCTTTTGGCCTGAGGAGGCGTCACTTGGGAGGTCACTCGGCTGCTGGGCTGGCTGCTGTCACAAGCGGGGCGTGCCCTGGCTCCGCTCGCCACTCTCCGGCGCGCACCCCGGCTCACGGCACACACTCGCGCTCCGGGACTGAACCCTGAGCCGCCGCCGTAGCAGCCGAATTTGGGAGTATCTCCTTGTCACTGCAACCAGAAAGCCCCTCGATCCCCCATCAGAGAGGTCACATGAGCCCCGAGGTCACCTGCCCGTTGAGGGGCCACCTGCCTCGCTTCCACCCGAGGACCTGGGTTGAGCCCGTGGTGGCCTCGTCCCAGATGGCTGCCTCCCTGTACGACGCGGGGCTACTCCTCGTGGTGAAGGCGTCCTACGGAACCGGAGGCTCCTCCAACCACAGCGCCAGCCCGTCGCCCCGGGGGGCTCTAGAGGACCAACAGCAGAGAGCCATCTCCAATTTCTACATCATCTACAACCTCGTGGCGGGCCTGTCGCCCCTGCTGTTCGCCTACGGGCTGGGATGGCTCAGCGACCGCTACCACCGCAAGATCTCCATCTGCATGTCGCTGCTGGGCTTCCTGCTCTCCCGCCTCGGGCTGCTGCTCAAGGTGTTGCTGGACTGGCCAGTGGAAGTGCTGTACGGGGCGGCGGCTCTGAACGGGCTGTTCGGCGGCTTCTCTGCCTTCTGGTCCGGGGTCATGGCGCTGGGATCGCTGGGCTCCTCCGAGGGCCGCCGCTCCTTGCGCCTCATCCTTATTGACCTGATCCTGGGCTTGGCGGGGTTCTGCGGCAGCATGGCTTCCGGGCATCTCTTCAAGCAGATGGCTGGGCACTCTGGGCAGGGCCTGATACTGACGGCCTGCAGCGTGAGCTGTGCCTCGTTTGCTCTGCTCTACAGCCTTTTGGTGCTAAAGGTCCCTGAGTCGGTGGCCAAACCCAGCCAGGAGCTCCCCCCCGCGGATACCGTGTCTGGCACAGTAGGCACATACCGCACCCTGGATCCTGATCAGTTGGACAAACAGTGTGCAGTGGGTCACCCTCCATCTCCTGGAAAAGCAAAACCCCATAAAACCACCATTGCCCTGCTCTTTGTGGGTGCTATCATATATGACCTGGCGGTGGTGGGCACAGTGGACGTGATCCCTCTTTTTGTGCTGAGGGAGCCTCTCAGTTGGAACCAAGTGCAGGTGGGCTATGGTATGGCTTCAGGGTACACCATCTTCATCACCAGCTTCCTGGGTGTCCTGGTCTTCTCCCGCTGCTTCCGGGACACCACCATGATCATGATTGGGATGGTGTCCTTTGGGTCAGGAGCCCTCCTTTTGGCTTTTGTGAAAGAGACATACATGTTCTATATTGGTGAGTCTATCATTCTTGGGGAGGCAGGACATTGCTGACCCTCTGCATAATGCGGCTGACACCAGGGATGCCATGGTCTGGGTGGCCTAGCTCAGCACCAGGGATTGAACCTGCTACCCAGGAGGCACAAGGGACACAAGATTATATGCCCCTGAGTTTATCTGTAATATATTGTTAATTATCTATATTGAGAATGAAATGTTACCAGAGTGGTGTTCATGGTTCTGGGCAGTCAAGGAGGTGTGGTCAGTGGTACCTGGAGTCAGTAGGGGAGGATTCAGGATGGCAGTCAACAGAGGAGATGGAGTTGGGTTTCTTCCTCCACCCCCCCTTTCCATTTTAAAGGGATGGAATTTCAAAGGTGGAGCACAGAGGTCTGTAATCCCAGCAATTTGGGCTGGAGGTGGGAGGATCACTTGAGGCCAGGAGTTCAAGACCAGCCTAGCCATTATGGCAAAACCCTATCTCTACCAAAAATATAAAAATTAGCCAGGTGTGGTGGTGTACACCTGTAATCCTAGCTACTCAGGAGGCTGAGGCACAAGAATCACTTGAACCCAAGATGCAGAGGTTGTAGTGAGCCGAGATTGTGCCACTGCACGCTAGCCTGGGTGATAGAGCGAGACTCTGTCTCAAAAACAAAACAAACAAAAAAAGGTGGATGGGTGGAATTTCAAGTAATTCTACTGAAAAGATGCCTTAATTAAAATCATTTGGAGTCAAGCAAGGGGTTTTTAAAAATGGGTAAAATTACTCGATAAATGCCTTCCACAACCAGTGTAATAAATTTCCCAAGGAAGCAGCATTAAGTTTCCATCTGAGGACACAGGTAGACAACTATAAGCAGAAAGCTCAAGATGAATGCTCCAATAGAACTTTCTAGAATGATGGAAATAGTTGCTATCCATTCTGTCCAATAAAGAAGCCACTGGCTCCATGTAGCTATTGAGCAGTTGAAATGTAGCTAGTGCAACTAAAGAACAGATTTTTAAATTTTGTGTTATTTTATTTAATTTAAATAGTTATATGGGGCTAGTGGCTATCATATCAGAAAAACAACTTCAGACAGTTATCTGAGGCTGGCTCTTGACCCAGGCAGGTCACACATCTTAGAAACACCTAACAAAATGGTAAGCTAACCTCTGGTCAGTTCTCAATTAAACAGCATAGGACAGAGTATCCCCTTCCCCTTTTGCCCACCACCTCTCTCTCTCTGTTTCTCTTTGTGTTTTTGTTTCGTTTTGTTTTGTTTTGTTTTTGAGATGGAGTTTCACTCTTGTTGCCCAGGTTGGAGTACGATGGTGCAATCTCGGCTCAATGCAACTTCCACCTCCTGGGTTCAAGCGATTCCCCTGCCTCAGCCTCCTGAGTAGCTGGGATTACAGGCATGCACCACCATGCCTGGCTAATTTTGTATTTTTGGTAGAGACAGGGTTTCACCATATTGTTCGGGCTGGTCTCAAACTCCTGACCTCAGATGGTCCACCCGCCTCGGCCTCCCAGAGTGCTAGGATTACAGGCGTGAGCCACTGCACCTGGCCGTCTGTCTGTATCTGTCTCTTTCTCACATTCTCTCTCTCTCTCACACGCGCGCGCACACACACACACACACACACACACACACACACACACACATTGCATCTGGATAATCAATAGAGCTTGAGAGCTATGCAGTGGGTGCGTTCATGGGACACATTGCTGAAGGCAATTTGCCAAAGCTCCTGGGACCATCTCTCAGAGATGTTCACTAATGTCAAGGACAGACACTTCTCTCCTGGAGAAACAAGGAAAGGGGCCTTGTGTCCCTTTGGTGGCACCAGTTCCACTTCCCTAGTGATCACTTAATTCCACCAGTAAAGATACATTTCACCATCTGTCACCATGTCGACTGTGCCCGGCCACCTTGTAGACTGATATGCGGCACACACAGCAGCATCAGAGCTCAGAGGGTCACAGACTGGTCAAGGGAGGGTGCTAGTGTGCCAGCAGAGAAATGACTTCTTCCAGGTCAAGCCACATTCGGATTGTGGGGAGATGGGGGTTCTAAGAGAGGCTTTTGCTAATTTCCTCCTTGGCCCAGGCTGGGCTACAGCAAGGAGTGTTCGTGTGTGATCTCTTTCAGCTCGAGCCGTCATGCTGTTTGCTCTCATCCCCGTCACAACCATCCGATCAGCTATGTCCAAACTCATAAAGGGCTCCTCTTATGGTGAGTAGTGAAAGGAATCTCTCTGGAATCTTCTGCCCGGGCTGTTTCAGAGCTGCGAAGCATGAGGCACAGACCTGTAGAAGGCACTTGAGGCAGTTCCAGAAGCATCTTTGAAGACACTGGAAACACTGGTTTCCATCCAGGGCACAGAGAGTGGAGACGGGGGTATGGGAGTGACTTAGAAAGTCAGTCACTGAAAAGCCACAAAGAAGGATTCTATCATCCACAGGCCTTGGGAAGATTCAACTAGATAGAGGCAGGATTCCTAGCGAATTGAGCCACACACAGACTGAGAAGGGGCCAGGTGCAGTGGCTCAATGCCTGTAATCCCAGTGCTTTGGGAGGTCGAGGTGAGAGGATCGCTAGAGGCTGGGAGGTCAAGACCAGCCTGGGCAACATAGTGAGACCCCATCTCTACAAAAAAGATTTTAAAATTAGCCGGGCATGGTGGCAAATGCCTGTAGTCCCAGCTACTCGGGAGGTTGAGGCAGGAGGATTGCCTGAGCCCAGGAGTTCAAGGCTGAAGTGAGCCAGGATTGTGGCACTGCACGCCAGCCTGGGCAACAGAGTGAGACTGTCTCTAAAAAGAGAGAGAGAGAGAGTAAGAAGGAAGGGTCCCCTAAGAGCTCTCCAGAGACTCAGCTAATGGAGAGTGAGGCAGGCACAGCAAGGCATTCCTGAGTAACCTCTGTCCCTTCCACAGGAAAGGTGTTTGTCATACTGCAGCTGTCCTTGGCTCTGACTGGCGTGGTGACATCGACCTTGTACAACAAGATCTATCAGCTCACCATGGACATGTTTGTGGGCTCCTGCTTTGCTCTCTCCTCCTTTCTCTCCTTCCTGGCCATCATCCCAATTAGGTAGGATGGGAGCAGCGTCTGCTGCTTGGGCTGGGACCCTGATGCTGAGGTCAAGGAATCTTGGACCTTCTCCAGCCCACCATCACCGCATTATTTATTTTCAGCATTTATGCAGTGGGTCCTGAGTAGGCTCTCGCACAAAGAAAAAGTCCTCGTGTTTCCCACACTAAAAATCTGGCCATTTGGGAATTCCTCAAAATCACAAGTAAGAAACAGGGTCATTAGGCACTGGCTCACTCTTTGGCAGTTTTGTAATGACTACTTATACGAGTCCCATATACTTCCTTATAATTAGAGGCTGTGATTGGAAACCTTCATGAACCATCAGACCTCTTTTGTTCAGCTGCCTTTAGGTGAAAGTCATCAGACCTCATTTCAGAGCACAGTTTCTTCCCCATGCCCTCACAGGGCTCTGTGCTCAGTGCCACTGAAATCTCCTGGCCACTGGACTGGACTGTGTGAGCTCCAGACAGGGCCTTCCCTTGACTTCCCTGGGGGAATTGTCTCATTTGTAATATCAGAGCACTCAAGTGTTGGAGATAAGAGGCAGGAGGACGTCTGGTCCTATGGAGACCACTAGCCTAGGTCATCAACAAAATGGAAAGACAGCTTGGAATAGTTCTGTCTTCAACCAGCCCTGTCCCACAGAAATACAGAAGCAGCCACAAATGCAAGCCATATGTGTGATTTTCAGTTTCCTAGTAGCCACATTTTAAAAAGAGAAAAGTGACAGGTGAAATTAATGTTAATATTAATAACATATTTGACATGCAAAATATCATCTCCACATCTAATCCATTTACAAAATGTGTCAGTGAGATATTTCACTTCTTTTTTACACGAACTCTTTGAAATCTAGTATGTATTTTATGCTTATGGTACATCTCGATTTGGACAAGTCACATTTCAGTATTCAGTAACCACATGTGGGTTGAGGTTCCCATATGGGACAGCACTGTTCTCTTTAGACTGTTAGGCCCTTTTACCACTTCCTTTGAAGTGAGGTTCTCTCATGCTCCTACCACTGCTGCTACATGAGAAAGGAATACTGTGGGGAGATTTATATATATGTATATATATTCCTGTGGAGATATATATATATATCCACAGAATAAATGTATCCACAGTAAGGCACAAGGATTTGATATAGATGTGCATTTTCAAGGGACCTGCCTAGTAGCACATGAGGACTCTACACATCAGTAATGGTGGTATAATAGGCAGCAGAGTAGAAAATAAAGGAAGGCAGGTTCAAGGGGACAGTGATAAAGCCCTTTTGGAATTCTCACATCACATCATATTGCAAATCTCAGCCTGAATGGAAAGTTGAGCTTCCTAGGACAGGAGCCATCAATCATTAGGGCTCTTTGCATTATTTCATAATTAAGAAAAATAAGATAGGAAGACCAAATAGCTGAGAGAATTTATGGATCAGCGGGCATGACCAGGTCTCATTCCTAAGGTGCAAACTGAGCCAGCTCTGTCTTCGAACTGTCCAACCCTAAGGACTTTTCATGTGTTCCTGTTTTCGTATGAGTCCTGGCTGAAGGGGTTGGATTTTAGCTAGAGCTACTATGCAGTGCAAACTTCTCAGGAGTCCCAGCCTGCGGCCAAACGAGTAAACGATGAGTAGTTTTTGCCCGCTTGAAAATGATCCAGTCCAATTTTATGGGCAGTTGGTTAATGTAGTCTCTTTAACCTAAACAAAACCCAAAAATCAACAAAAGGAAATGAGTGTTACTAGTTCATGTGTGTCATAAAGACATCAAGAGACAAATGGAAGTAATGGGAAAATACAAGTAAGATTGAGTGCTTATGCACATAAGGCACTTATGCACACTGCTTCCCTCTGTTGTAGACATTTAGCAATAGAGAGACATGTGCAAACAAAGCCAGATTTTAATTGACTGCTATCAGGATCCCACTCACCAGAGATTCTGACTCAATTAATCTGCGGTGCAGCCTGGGCATAGGAAATTTTAAAAGCTCTCCGGGTGATTCAAATGTACAACCAAGACTGAGAATCTCTGGTGTAAAGGGAGTGGTTCCATTACTTTCCCTTCCGCAAAGTCACTAAAGAAATGAGATCCTGAAAAAGTTTCATAGCTAGGAGAGGCCAAGCCTGTACCATCAATCTTCAAGGACAGCAACAGGAAAGACCAGTAAAGCTTTTGAACCACAGGAAGAAAAGCTGCATTCCAATGACATAAAAACCCAGGCAGGCATGCCAGAGCAGAGGAGGACTCAGAGAGCAGAGGCTGGACTGGATCACAATCAGCATCCTCTTCCTCGATGCCAGGAGAGATCCCAGCCTGTCTGCAATCCCAGGGGGCTGTGGCTGCACCCCTTCCTGGTGCCAAAGTGAGCCGATTTCATGCCACCGTAAGAAGTTGCCCTCTCCTGTTTGCTCTTTAGATGTAATAGGGAGATGCTGAGGCAACAACTGTGAGGTTCTGCTTATTTACAAACCTCTCCCCTCATGCCCTCCAATATACATGAACTTAACTAATGCCTCATTCTTCATAGAGATAACAGAAGCCAGCCTGGGCACAATGGCTCACGCCTGTAATCCCAGCACTTTGGGAGGCCGAGGCGGGTGGATCACAAGGTTGGGAGTTCGATACAAGCCTGGCCAACATAGTGAAACCCCATCTCTACTGAAAATACAAAAATTAACTGGGCATGACAGCGTGCGCCTATAGTCCCAGCTACTGGGGAGGCTGAGGTGGGAGAATCGCATCGCTTGAACGCAGGAGGCAGAGGTTGCAGTGAGCTGAGATCACACCACTGCACTCCAGCCTGGGTAACGGTGCTAGACTCTGTCTCACAAAAAAAAAAAAAAAAAAAAAAAAAAAAGCCAAATGATCACAACAGAATATCCTGATCTTCTCCAATCCACAGTCATATGTTCATTTGCATCCATCTTCTTTTTTTTTTTTTTTTTTTTTTTGAGACGGAGTCTCGCTCTGTCGCCCAGGCTGGAGTGCAGTGGCCGGATCTCAGCTCACCCATCTTCTTTTTTTAAGTTTGCTTTTTTAACAGCAAACTGTTAAATAGCCCTAAGTGCCAGGCACTACTTTATTTCATAGTTTTAAACTAATCTTCCCAAGCAATCCTTTGTGGTAATTACTATTATTATCCCTATTTTGCAGGTGAGCAAACAGGCTCCAAGGTATTAAATAACTTGCCAAAGGGTACAGAGCTAGGAAGTGGCAGAGACAGGATTTGAAGGAAGCCAGACCGTCTCTCCCATCCACTGCATGCATTGCACCTGGTAATTGGGTGCGGCCTCTCCGACCTCCTGAGAAAGCTCACTCCACTGCTTCACTCTCTCCTGAATTCTTCTACCAGAGCTGACATATGCTCTTCCCCCCTCTCTCCTTCTCTTCATAGTCAAGTTCTCCCAAGGCGGGTCTGCACATATGCTGTCTCACTCCCCAACTCCCATTCACTTCCTACTCACTCCAATCTGACTCAGTTGATTCCCCGTGCTCAACTCTACCAGAGCTACTCTCACTAAAGCTACTAATGACTTTTTAGTTGCATCCATCGACCTGCTGCCACCTTCATCTTACATGATTTCTCGGCGGCCCCTAATGCTGTTGATCACTCTTTCCTCGGGAGATATTTGTCACATGGCTTTCAAAACACCTCATTCTTTTTTTTTTTATTTTTTTTATTTTTTAATTTATTTATTATTATTATACTTTAAGTTGTAGGGTACATGTGCATAACGTGCAGGTTTGTTACATATGTATACTTGTGCCATGTTGCTGTGCTGCACCCATCAACTCGTCATTTACATCAGGTATAACTCCCAATGCAATCCCTCCCCCCTCCCCCCTCCCCATGATAGGCCCCTGTGTGTGATGTTCCCCTTCCTGAGTCCGAGTGATCTCATTGTTCAGTTCCCACCTATGAGTGAGAACATGCGGTGTTTGGTTTTCTGTTCTTGTGATAGTTTGCTAAGAATGATGGATTCCAGCTGCATCCAAGTCCCTACAAAGGACTCAAACTCATCCTTTTTTATGGCTGCATAGTATTCCATGGTGTATAGGTGCCACATTTTCTTAATCCAATCTGTCACTGATGGACATTTGGGTTGATTCCAAGTCTTTGCTATTGTGAATAGTGCTGCAATAAACATACATGTGCATGTGTCTTTATAGCAGCATAATTTATAATCCTTTGGGTATATACCCAGTAATGGGATGGCTGGGTCATATGGTACATCTAGTTCTAGATCCTTGAGGAATCGCCATACTGTTTTCCATAATGGTTGAACTAGTTTACAATCCCACCAACAGTGTAAAAGTGTTCCTATTTCTCCACATCCTCTCCAGCACCTGTTGTTTCCTGACTTTTTAATGATTGCCATTCTAACTGGTGTGAGATGGTATCTCATTGTGGTTTTGATTTGCATTTCTCTGATGGCCAGTGATGATGAGCATTTTTTCATGTGTCTGTTGGCTGTATGAATGTCTTCTTTTGAGAAATGTCTGTTCATATCCTTTGCCCACTTTTTGATGGGGTTGTTTGTTTTTTTCTTGTAAATTTGTTTGAGTTCTTTGTAGGTTCTGGATATTAGCCCTTTGTCAGATGAGTAGATTGCAAAAATTTTCTCCCATTCTGTAGGTTGCCTGTTCACTCTGATGGTAGTTTCTTTTGCTGTGCAGAAGCTCATAAAATACCTAGGAATCCAACTTACAAGGGATGTAAAGGACCTCTTCAAGGAGAACTACAAACCACTGCTCAGTGAAATCAAAGAGGACACAAACAAATGGAAGAACATACCATGCTCATGGATAGGAAGAATCAATATTGTGAAAATGGCCATACTGCCCAAGGTAATTTATAGATTCAATGCCATCCCCATCAAGCTACCAATGAGTTTCTTCACAGAATTGGAAAAAACTGCTTTAAAGTTCATATGGAACCAAAAAAGAGCCCGCATCTCCAAGACAATCCTAAGTCAAAAGAACAAAGCTGGAGGCATCACGCTACCTGACTTCAAACTATACTACAAGGCTACAGTAACCAAAACAGCATGGTACTGGTACCAAAACAGAGATATAGACCAATGGAACAGAACAGAGTCCTCAGAAATAATACCACACATCTACAGCCATCTGATCTTTGACAGACCTGAGAGAAACAAGAAATGGGGAAAGGATTCCCTATTTAATAAATGGTGCTGGGAAAATTGGCTAGCCATAAGTAGAAAGCTGAAACTGGATCCTTTCCTTACTCCTTATATGAAAATTAATTCAAGATGGATTAGAGACTTAAATGTTAGACCTAATACCATAAAAATCCTAGAGGAAAACCTAGGTAGTACCATTCAGGACATAGGCATGGGCAAAGACTTCATGTCTAAAACACCAAAAGCAACGGCAGCAAAAGCCAAAATTGACAAATGGGATCTCAAAACACCTCATTCTTGTTTTTCTCCCATTTATCTGATAGCTTCTTCTGTACAAACCTCCCATGTAGGAATTGTTTGGGGTTCTGTTCTGGGCTGTCTTCTCACTTTACATTTTCTAAGCAACCTAAAGTACTTCCAAAAGTTCACATTACCATTTAAACTTCCAAAATAGGGTTCTTGATACCCTCCTAAACCTGCTCACGTTCCCGTCTTTCCAATCTCATGATCTCATTCATTGGCTGCACCACCCACCAAGGGTAGAAACCTGAGGGTCACCAGCATCCACCCTGGCCTTCATCTCCCCCCACCTCCAATCAATCAGGCCTAATGCATTGATTCTACCTCCAAAATATGTCTCAAACTTACGCTTTTCTTTTTATCTCTACTGCTACCCCCTAATCCAGAGCACCTGGATGACTGAGTTAGCCTCTGAACCATCTCCATACATCCACTCTTGTTCTCCACTCCCATCCTCTCTCCAGCAGGTGGCCAGAGCAAGGTCCTTAAAGTGTGAATCAGGTCATGTCATCACGTGCTCAAAGCCCTGTACTTGGCTTTCATTGCTCTTAGGATAAAACCCAAATGTTTGGCTGGGTGCAGTGGCTCAAACCTATAATCCCAGCACTTTGGGAGGCTGAGGTGGGGGGATTGCTTGAGCTCAGAAGCTTGAGACCAGCCTGGGCAACATAGTGAGACCCTGACTCTACAAAAAATTAGTAAATTAGCTGGGCATGGTGGTGCATGCCTGTAGTCCCAACTAGTTGGGAGGCTGATACGGGAGGATTGCTTGAGCCCAGGAGGTTGAGGCTGCAACAAGCAAAGATCATGCCACTGTGCTCCAGCCTGGGTGACAGAGCAAGACTCTGTCTCAAAAAAGAAACAAAAACAAAAACAAAACATGAACATCTTACTATGGGCAATAAAGCCCCGCATAAGCTGGCCTGGCCACCCTTTCTCGCCTCCTATTCCTGCAATTGACCACCCTCCCCAACCCTCAGCCACAGTCGCCTCTTCTCCCACTCTTCTCCCTTCTCCATCCACACCTCTTTCCCACCCAACTAGTTGTGGTCTTAACTGAAACACCATTTTCTCAAAGAGAATTTTCCTAACCCCTCTCAATCTAAATTAGATCCTTCTGTGACATGCTCCCAGAGCTTCCTATATTCTCTTTTGTAGAATGCAATGATGATGAGTTCATGGTTAGCTGTTTAATATGCTTGCCCACTAGACTGAAGTCTCCCTGAGGGCAGAGACCATGGCTATTTGGCTCTCCCTGTATCTTCTGTGTCCAGCACAGATCCTAGCATATAAGAAGCAGTCAAAAAGCATTTGTTTAATGAATGCATGCCCTGTCAGAGGGTGTGGCATCTCTCACAGCGCTGACTTACACTGACTAATAAGTCAGCACTGCTGACTGCCCACGCCCCAGAGCTGCCTGGGGCTACCCATGAAGTCAGTGCTGGCCATCGCCTTGTGGCTGTGCTGTAGTGGTCCACAGCAGGGGTCAAGGGTCATGTGGCCCTGTGCTGGCTGCTTCCAAGTCTTCACTCTCTACTTGCCAGTCCTGTAATACAATGTGTCTTAAGTATGGTCAGTGCCCCTCCCAGTAGTGCACTGGCACTCATAGAAGGCGGGAAATCTAAGTGTTGGGAAGTGTCTACAAAGTTTCCCTTAAAAGGCTTGGATCTAAGCGTGCAACCCATTTTAGCAACTCCAGGTGTTGTTCATCCATCGAGAAGCGCTGTGCTGTAGCTTAGAACCTGAAGATCCTGGAGCTCAAGCAGATGAGAAAGCCCAGGGTGCCAGGGGTTGAAGGACATGCCTAAGTCACACCGATCCAGGACTTCAGTTCAGACCTCCTAACTGCTGCGTGTCCATTTATTAAGATGATTTTAAACAATGTAATGGATAAACGAGCTATGGAAAGACAGCCGATGAGGCAGCTCATTCTGCTTGCAATTAGCAAAGGCTTAGTCTTGATCTTGAGATATAGAAGGGAGTTCATCCTCAGGCAGAAGTGAGATGGAAAGGGATTCCAGGAAAAAAAAAATGTGGATGCAAAGGGCTCGCAATGTTATGGGAAATGGAGAAGTTCAGTGCTTGCAAGACTGAAATGAACCTGGAGTAAGAGAAGTTCCTTCAGACAATCTCTCTCCACTCAGTGCACCATTCTGATGCCATAAATGGATAAAAAATTTCAGTCTACCGGTGACAAAGACATGGTCTAATGGATGGGGGGAAAAAAAGGCACACCTTTGTTACAGGACCACCAAGTTCAATTGCCCATTGCACAGTAACAGACTCTGAAACAGCAGGAGTTGCAGCAGAAAAAAAATGTTTAACGATATACAGCACCCAAACAAGGAGATGGGAGGAAACCCTAAACCCACCTCCCAGGGAGGTTTGGGGATGGGCTTCCAAGGGGTCTGGATGGGTGATGGGCTAGTGTAGGGATCGCTGATTGGTCAAGAAGTGAGGGGTGAAATCATGGGACAGGGAGATGAAGAAACGGCATTCCTGTGCTGAATTGGTTCCTTGGTGAGGGTCTTCAGGACCAGCCATTCTGCTGGAATTCAGGATCTGAAAAACCTTAAGCAATTCTTAAGTAAAGTAAAAAGGTCCAGTATCAGAGATTCTTTCTTTTTTTTTTTTTTTTTTTTTTTGAGACAGAGTCTCAGTCTGTCACCCAGGCTGGAGTGCAAATGGCGTGATCTTGGCTCACTGCAAACTCCACCTCCCAGGTTCAAGTGATTCTCCTGCCTCAGCATCCTGAGTAGCTGGGATTACAGGCACCTGCCACCATGCCCAGCTAATTTTTGCATTTTTAGTAGAGTCGGGGTTTCACGAGGTTGGCCAGGCTGGTCTCAAACTCCTGACTTCAGGTGAGCTACCTGCCTCAACCTCCCAAACTGCCTGGGATTACAGGTGTGAGCCACCATGCCTGGCCCCCAGAGATTCTATCTAAAGGAACAATGGGGAAGCAAGTGGTAAACATGCTCCTTTTAGCTAACAGCTGCAGGGAAGTGGGTCACAGTGTACCAGCACACCTTGGTCAATGCCTACCTATGATTTTGCCTAAAGCCTGGCTTGTAATTCTCATTAACCCTGTGAGGGCAGTTTCACGTTTACGCCATTCCAGCTGTTCTCTTGTAACTCTCTATGGTCAATTCTTACAGCATCGTGGCCTATAAACAAGTCCCATGGTCACCATATGGAGACATCACAGAGAAATGAAGATGCTTACCTGCAGGAGCTGAAAACACCAGCCATGGCCAGACCCCCAGAAGACAAAAGAAGGGACCGGGGAACTGGTGACCAAAGCAACCCACTGCTTAAGAAACCCACGTTCCAGGCAGAGTTGGCCTCAGTATGACCTGCTTTGGCTCAGGGATCCCTGGTGGATGGGGAAAAGCATTTTCCTGGTGATGGAAAAACGTTCTTAGCTTTAAGATACTCCTGTTAGGCAGAGATTGGGTTCTATGACAGCAGAACATGAACTTAAGGGTTATAGGCAGGCTGCATACAGCAGTCCCAGGCCCTGTGAGGGCTTTCAGACTCCAGCTACAGCGAGCCTGCCCCTTTTCTTCAAGGGATTGTCTTGAGGGCTCCAAGGTATAGCTAACTAGTCACTAGGATGCTGTGCTGAAAGTCCCATGGGAGAACTCAAAGCGTGCATTATCACAGCCTGAGAGGAATGCGGAAGGAATGTTTTGTAAGAACTATCAACAGTTTTGCATGAACAATGTCTTTTAAATTAAAATAAAACCTTGAAAAAAGCCAGCTTTCTTTCCTGAGTCTTCCTTGGCTACAAACACTCAGGAGGGGGATGGAGCTCAGACCCTTGTCTTCTGGGTAGTTTTGTTATTACTGTTGCTTTTAAGAAGCAAATGTCACAAGGCTTTCTTCAATGGGATATTCAATTGAGTACTTCCAGTCAACAGTGCTTCCCAAAGTGGGTGGTGTGAAGAAAGAGGAGATACATTAAGAGCTGTTTTATTTGAGGTACTCATTTTTATAACCTCATTTACTTGGATTTATAAAAGCAGACTCACCTAATAAAATCAACATTCATTGTATGAGTGTGTGAATCATTCTTTCCCAGGTCAGATTCTGTCTATGACTACAGACTTGACGTTCTTATACAGGGTAAGACACAAGGCTAGAGAATACATTCAAATCTCAGGGTATTTGGGCTCACAGAGTTTGTACCTCTAATCCTCTTGCAGGGAATGAACAAAACTCTGTGACACATCTAATAAGGTCCAGGCCCCATGCTAGGTGCTGAGATACAGAAAGAATAGCATGTGACTGTCTGCTCTAGCAGAGTACTGTCTAACAGGCGAAGCAGACAGAACATCAGACAGGGATGTCTCCTTCCACTGGGAAGGAGCTAGTGCCCTTGCACTGAGTCAGGCAACATGAGCAGAGCAGATGGGAGGGGAAAGATGAGTTCAAGAAATTCAAGATCACGTTCAACCTCTCCAACCTCACTAATATAAGGGAGCATAGAATCCAGATTCGGGACAGCAGGGAGGGCATCCCAGAAGTGACTTCTATGATAAGGCTGGAAGGGTAAGTAGGAGTTACTAAGGCCAGATGTTGGGGGACATTCCAGGCGGAAGGAATACCATGCTGGAAGGCCTGAAGGTGAAAATATATCAAAAGTTTAGGAATTCAGTGTGAAGGGAGCAAAGATGGAGGGACAAGTATTACGGAGGACAGTAAGATGAGACTGGGGTGGTAAGGAGGAATAACATAAAATATCCTTTCAAAAGAAAAAGATGTTTCTCTTCAGAGTAAATGGGGATAGCTGTTGGAAGGTGTTAAGCAGGAACACGGAGTGCTTAAATTTGCATCTTAGAAACAGCTCCCTGGCAACATTGAGGACAATGAATTGGTGGAAGGAGTGAGCAAGCTTGAAGAAAGGAGAAGAGCTACGAGGCCCTTGCAGTAAACCAGGTGAAGGATAATGGCAGACTGACTGCCCAGCCTTAGTGGCTCAGGCCTATAATCCCAGCACTCTGGGAGACCAAGCTGGGAAGATCACTTGAGGCCAGGAATTTAGCACCAGCTTGAGCAACATAGTGAGACCCCATCTCTACAAAAAAATTTAAAATGACCTGGGTGTGGTGGTGTGCACCTATAATCCCACCTACTCAGGAGGCTAAAACGACAGGATTGCTTGAGCCCAAGAGTTCAAGGCTGCAGTGAGCTAAGATTAGGACACTATACCCCTCCCTGGGTGAGACAGCAAGACTGTCTCTAAAAAAAAAAATAAAATAAATAAATAAATAAATAAATAAATTAAAAATGATAGCATATGTAGGGTAAGAAGCTATAAACATGGAGAAAAGTAGACAGATATGGAAAAATATTTGGGAGCTAGAGGCTACAGGAGTTGGTTAATGGATGGATGCCACAGGGTGAGGTAGATGGAGGCCAGAATGACTCAGATTTGGGGCTCAGGCCACTAGGAAAAAGGTAGCACCCCCTCTCCCAGAGTCTGGCAATATGAGCAGAGCAGATAGGATGGGAAAGCTGAAGTCAAGATCGTGTTCAACCTCTCCAACCTTATTCATCAATATGCTCATTCCCCAACTCCTTACCTTCTACTCCAGCCTCTGACCAGCTGCTCAGCCTGAATGAATCCAATTCTCCCTACTCCTGAGAAGCCTCTTACTGCTTAGAGAAATGTCCTTCCTTGTCCACATTGACCCTGCTATAAACTTGTGTTTTTTAACCTGAGCTGAGCTCTCAAAACCCAAGTATTGGCTCCTTTTCAACCCCACCTGTCACCAGGGTAGGAGTTTCAAACCTTGTCAGCTTTCCCAGGGTCACCATTTCTTCTAACAGATGTTCTCACCCAGTGGTTCTTGGACCAGCAGCATCACCTGGGAACTGGTTAGAAATGAAAATTCTGGGGTCTCACCCAAGTCAAATTCTAGGACTGGGGCTCAACAATCGGTGTCTCACAAGTCCTCATTGAAGAATCACCATTCTCACCTATGGGGCCTGATTTTTTCTCAAGAATTTTCCCTGAGTCCTCCTCCTCTCCCTGCATCCTTAATTTTTTTTTTTTTTTTTTTTTTAAGACAGTCTTACTCTGTTGCCCAGGATGGAATGCAGTGGCACGATCTCAGGTCACTGCAACCTCCGCCTCCCGAGTTCAAGCGATTCTCCTGCCTCAGCCACCTGAGTAGCTGGGATTACAAACACGCACCACCATGTCTGGCTAATTTTTGTATTTTTGGTAGAGACAGGGTTTTGCCATATTGGCCAGGCTGGTCTCAAACTCCTGGCTTCAAGTGATCCACCTGCCTCGGCCTCCCAAAGTGCTGGGATTACAGGCATGAGCCATTGCGCCCCGCCTGTATCCTTAATTCTTGAGACCCCCAAGGTCCTGTCCTTGGTTCTCTTCCCATGCAATCTAGTCCACTCCCATGGACTCAAGAACTTCATTTCCAACAGCCAAGTCAACATCTCTACCTGGATTTCCTCAAATCTAAAGCCAAACCAAGTTTTCCTTCTCACACCCCACCACCTAAACTCATTCCATCTTTTTTGATTTTTAATTTTTGTAGAGACAGGGTCTATGTTGCTCAGGCTGGTCTTGAACTCTTGGGCTCAAGTGATCTCCTGCTGTGGACTCCCAAAGTGCTGGGATTACAGGAATGAGCCACCACGCCCAGTCTCCATCTTTTGTCTTTCTCTTCTGATTTTAGCTAATGGCATCACCTCCAAATCCCAGGCTGGCAATCTCCCAGTCATCTCCGGTCCATTCCCCTCCCCTCTAAGAGTCTCTTAAATCAGCTATTTTCACCTCCCTTTATCACTTCTTGCCATGGCTTTTGGCATCTATTCCTCTCCATTCTCCAGGCCTTCAGTCTGACACAGTCCTGCAGTATTCTATTTCCATCATCTTCTTAAAAAGAAAACAGGGCCAGGCACAGTGGCTCATGCCTGTAACCCCAGCACTTTGGGAGGCCAAGGCAAGTGAATCACTTGAGCTCAGGAGTTCAAGACCAGCCTGGGCAACATGGCAAAACCCCATCTCTGCGAAAAATACAAAAATTAGCTGGGTATGGTGGCACGCACCTGTAGTCCCAGCTACTTGGGAGACTGAGGTGGGGTCACTGCTTGAGCTCGGGAAGCAGAGGTTGCAGTGAGCTGAGATCATGCCACTGCACTCCAGCCTGCATGACAAAGCAAAAGAAAAAAAGAAAAAGGAATATCCTATTAAACAAAAAAACTGGCAAAACATACAGGAAAGATTATCCTTAATATTTAAATTGGCCATATCCTTAATATTTAAGGATAATATCCTAGTAGCCTTAATATTTAAATTAGGAAGTCTTTAGAAAGGGGCTATCACAGTGAGAACCTGCCTGACATTTAAGTGCTTTGTATACCATATTGCCAGTCCTATCGACAACCCCACATGGAAGTCTTGTTTTCATCTCAAAGATCATAGTACTAAAGGTTCAGCCAAGTGTGACTTGCCTAAAGCCACATAGCTAGTAAGTGGAAAAGCTGAGATTTGATCCACCATCCACGTCTTACTCACCTTGCTGCCTTATTTTGTATCACTGCAGTCTTAGATTAATGATGTCTGCTATCAGTAAGTCAAGTTGAGAACCATTTTAAGTACACTCAAGTTCAATGCATTACCATCATCAGGTCAACTTAACTGGCCCTGACCCAGAATATAATGCTGTGCTTTGCTATGGGATAATGCAGAAATCTTTCATGTAGTAAATACCTCGGCTGGCTGTCAGCCTGCCTGCCAATCATGATGGCTACTACATTAGGAAGTTTCTTCATCTCCCCAGATTGGTGCTGATGTGGAAGATGTAGAAGAGGGTAAATTGAGGGTAAATTGGGCCTATAAAGAAGTGAAGAAGAATACAAATAGTTCAATTATATATATTTTCTCCCGTCACTCTGTATGTCTTGATTCTTACAGGCAAACTGATAATGTGTAAAGAGAAAATAAGAAAAGAAAAAAACAGGCACACATGTTTTTCTGCCTTATAGAAAGGTACAAATGACCACATGACTCAGGATAAAGAAAGCATCTTTTATGGGTTTATTGGTCCTTTAAGTTAATTGAAGTAAAGAAACTTTAAATTTACAAGCTAATATTTATCAAGCAATACAAATTCTTTTGTTTACCTCAAAATGTAATACTAATTCCATAGTAAACAACAATTTTTTATACACAGATATATGAAAAAAGTGGACAAAAACCTCGTGCCAGCATCAAAAAGTCAACAAAAAAGGACTCTTTCCATTTTACAATCTCTGGTTTCCATAACAAAAAAAAAGGGTGACATTCTCTTTAAAGTTTGGTAGCTTCATGAAACAAAGACTTCCATCTGTAAATAAATCACTTGCTCATCAACACACACTCTCAAGCACTTTTTTTTTTTTTCACAGCTTTTGTTTTGGCATAATGGCAGCATGGAGAGAAGGTAACATTTACATGGCGGACTTCATCAAAACCTCAGAAGGTTTTTATTTTAAAATTTTAAACGTAAAGAATGACTCTTAAAAATAAGAAATAACAGTCCATAAAGTGGACATGTCCAAAGCCAAAGTTTTTCATCTCTTCTTTAACAGTTAAAATACAAGTTAGAAAGTTTGCTGGCAGTTTATTTCACAGGAATATATCAGATGAACGTCATCTCTGAATGCACTCCTAACTCACAGCGATGAAGGGAACAGGCATACAGAAAATACAATGGACAGGGAATCCACCAGACAGGACCCAAACTTCGGGGGCCAAAAGCGCCGTTAAGAGATGCTGGTTTGTTATTGGATGAAGGCCCAGATGACAGAGCTACTGCTTCATCACACTGACTCACATTTCGGTTTGCAATCCACTTTCCTCTCTCCTCATTTCCACATGGAGGAAAAAAAGTGATTTTCCTTTCCTACTCCCAGTATCATTTCTGACTGAAGTGTTGGTCTAAGACTGTGAACAATCCTGTCCAACAGGGGTGTTGCTGGGTGTCACCTACTAGGACCGGCCTACAGAGAGCCCAGAACCACCTGATGCGGGGGTGCTGCTGCTGACAGAGAATATGCAATTCTCCTCACCACTGGTACTAACACTAAAGGCTCTGCTAAAATGGACTAAATTATGTGAGTCAACATCATGTTTTCTGTTTTTGGCATTTCAACCCATGGAGAATTTCTATCTGAAACAAGCTGCTCTGAGGCTTGAAGATACCCCACTCCCCCCAGTATCTTCAAAAGCTGTTCTGCAGAATCAGGAGTAATATTTAATACCGCTGTCATCTATAGAATTCTTTGTTTCTACATGATTTGTCGCTGCCGATACTATATCCTCTAAAATCAATAGTATGCCAAAAGGCACTAATCTTTCACACTTTAAAAAAAAAAAAAAAAAAAAAAAAGGTTTTGTGGTCCCTGTGTTTCCTTACATTATCAAAAATACTATTTGGCAAAAGCAGTACTTAGTTTTCCCCTCCCCAAAGCCAACCCTAGTGACGGCCCTCACTTTCTTGCTTGTTTCTTTAGGGGGCCTGAGGACTGACTATGTTAGATCTCTGTATTATTGAAGCTGAACAACTGATGACATTTCTAAAACTCTTTCTACCCAGGACTTTTAAAACACTAGTTGAAGAAGAATAAGGCATATTAGTAGGTAAGGACAAATTCTCAAAAAAGTAGAGTTGGGCTTTTAACAGTCTGTGGCATTTTTTTTAATTCTGGATTTGTTGGTTTTCAAGTGCTAAATACACAGAATATTTATATAGGAGACAAATATCTTATTGGTTTGTTATTTTCTTCAAAGCACTTATTTACAGACTATCTATAGTAGTCAAAACTACCTGGAAAACATATTTTTCTGCCACATAGAAAGGGTTAGACAGTCATACTTGGGATGCATCTCAAATTTACGATGAAGAAAGAACAGACTAACCCCCTGCAACAGAGCCCCCACCCCAACCTTGCCCACACAGACAACTTACACACACTCTGATACGTGTAACTGTGAGGAGACCAGGCATCCCTCAAACAAAAAGCTGACAGTCTACAGGGTGGGTTGGTGAAAAATTGGATTCCTGGTTTATTCACTGAGTTGAAAAAATCACAAGGCAGAAGAGAACAATTCCAACACACCCAATGCAAGCTGTGAGGCTGGCCCAGGAGAGAACATTCTCCTCAAATTTACTGATCAATGCCTCCTGCCATCTGACAGAGAAGACATAAGAAATGAGAGGGTTTGTCCATCTGCTGCCATCTTGAAGGCTTTTGGAAGTGAGACAGGAAATCCAAACTCCCAACCTAAGTTTGTAAATGAAGGTGGCCAAAGCAGGGTTGCCCCAGCCCTATAATTGGATCACCCAGTTTCCACAGGTCCTTAAAGTAGGTGTCTGGGAAGGTGGAGTCCAGATTGGTGTGTCCTGTCCTGACCACAGGCAGCCCATCTTCTGAGAGGAATCACCCCTCAGTGCAACCAGCAACCCATCTGGCCAGACTGGAACCCAGTTCTAACCCACCCCAAGACCCAAGCAGAAGAGGCCAACACAGGCCTTGGAGGTTGCTCTTGACTTCCCTCTTCTTCCTCTCTCACCAGCTCAAGATAGACTGTAAAGAATAACTGTCCCACAGTCCAACAAATGGTGTCAAAACAGAGCCCGATGCCTGTGATTTCAAAGCTAACAATGGCAGGACCAAGTCACACAAACTCTGGATGTTCCTTGGGCTGCCATCCCAAGAGAGAAATTCCACTTGCAGACTGCCACATGGTCATCGTGCCCTCCTTTAAAGCAGAACTTCCTGTCATTTGATCACAAAAGGCAGCCTCACACGAAGTGAGCAGCCGGTGTGCCTTCATTCAACTTCCCCATGTGGAGTGGTAACTGAGAAAACCATTCAAATCAACAACGTCTAGAACACACTCTGGGTGGGGCTGAAATCTGGCATGAAAACAGACTCAGCTTACAGTCACCATGATCTCCAGGTCATGCCGGTTTATTTCAGCTAACGAAAGGTGTCTGGTGAGTTGAAGGAATGACATGGTGAAATATGGAGCCAGTCATCTCCATAATCACACTTAAAGTTGAACAGGAATCATTATAAAACTTCTATTCAAGGATAAAACCCAACTCTAAGCCTGGTTGGGTGGTATGTTCCCTCCCCATTGAGGAGTAGTGGTTCCTTGCTCTGAGCAGAACAGCCTAGAATGTCCGTGTAGATCTACCACATTAGTAAGAAAAAGCAGTGCCCATGCTTGCTACAAATCACAAGGCTCTCTTAAACATCACTTGCATCTCTAAAATCTAACCAGTTCCTAGGACTCCTCTCTTCTGTCTTCCTCTGGATTTTTAACCCAGGCGAATGAAATCTATCACTTCCCAGGCCTGGGGCAGCTGCTAGAGAGGGCCTTGCATTCCACTGCCATGTATTCAAACCTCAAAACCTATGTCTGTCTGCTTGAGGTAAAGTAAAAAATACTAATAATAAATATTTAAGAGAGGAGTAGTGATCTCAGGACCACAATTTTGTGGAGCCAAGAAGGGTGGGGTGATGAAACCTCTACAAGGCAGTCTTTGGCAGAGAAGCCTCCGTGTGACACTTCTAGGGAATATCTCCTGTGTGCTTGATCAAAACGAAGAGGCAAATGGTTGGGGCTGCTGGCCCTCAGAGGCCTGGGGGAGCCTGCTTCTCCACCTAACATACCCTTCCTTCTGGGCCAGCTCCTCACCTCATGAGGCACCAGCCTGGAGACTGGGAAGGAATCCTTTCTTCAGAAGGACTATTTCTCCCAGAAAATCTGTAATGTACACTGGACTTCCGGGCTTTGCTATCAATAGCATGCCAGGAGGACAGAAAGTTTGCCTTGTTCCAGATCTTTCTGATGTCTCACAGCACAGGGCATCACATGGGGACCAAACAGAGCAAGACCAAATCCCACGGTCCCTGCCTCCCTTCAGAGCCAGCCATCTGCCTCTCACTAGGAGAGGGAGGGACCGCGTGCATCCCACGCCCCTTCCCACATCTCCCAGTGAGGAACCTGATGAATTTTTTCAAGTGCTGCCTTCTTTCCCAACTAACCATTACACAGGAATGTTTCCGGGCTTTGGCAACTAGTAGACAGTCAGATTTCATTTTCCTGTAACTCCAGTTTTTTCCAAGCATTCATTACACTGCACATTTGTAAAGCATACCTTCCCCAAGGCAGAGCTTCCTATGTTCCCAAAGATGAGCATTTGCTGCTGGGCTGGTCTGGCATCTTCTGCCAAATATCAACAGAGGGCTGTCAACTTGCCATTAGACATACACCCTGATTCTCCCAGCACAGTGTCAGGTCAGACCCAGGCGTCCATACCCACGCCAACACGATGGCTTAGAGGTAGAATGAAGCACAGAATCACTCGGGGGTACATGGGTTGTTCTTACCCTTCCACATCAACAAGTCATTTCTAACTATAGCAAACTGAAAATTCACATCAAAGGACTTGAGAATGGCACAAATAGGTTTAACAGTACAGACAAGTACCAATTGATTTAAACATTATCATTTAAACTGCAACATTGTCAAACACAATGAAACAGAACCAAGCTGTCCTATGCTGTCCAGCTGTGGCATCAACAGCACCACAGCCTTGGCCGATGCGAGGATGACCCGCAGTTAAAAGTGGGCTTAAGTGACCTTGACATGCTGCCCGCTGACCAGTATTTCCAGGTGAACTTGCATCTGAAGCAGCATCTTAACACAGCTGTTTCATTAAAAACAAAACAAACAAACAAAAAAAACTACCGCTTATTTGAGGCTCAGATTCGTAGTTTTACAGGGATGAGCCATGGATGAAAGAACACAAACATGACATGTAGCTTCATTTCAGCAGGAAAAAAAAAAAAAGGGGTTGGAAAATAGATCCTTGGTGACTGCTTTGTGATCTGAAAAGTAAACCTGGTCATCGTCTGAAATGTAGCCTGGAACCACAGTCAGCAGTCCCCAGGAATCTGGCTGCACACTGAGGAGACTTTAGCTTAGCTGGAAACAAAGGGCTCGCGGTTGTATTTGTCATTTTCAAGACCTCCAGGTACTGAGTTTCCTTCCTGACCAGGAAATGTTAAGGGTTAAAGCACTTTATGTAGAACATTCACACTGCGTTGATAAATTTTGACTGTATCATAACAACACGACATACCAGCCCCCTCACCAAAAGCTTGCCCAGACATTCAGTGGACACAGGAGGAAATATTAAAGTAGGTATTTTTGGTGAGGTAAAGGCAAATTGCACAAAGCTGACACTGGGTGTGGAGCTTGGTATATGCCCACTGATCTCAACAATGGGGGAGCTACTCTGACTTCAAGACAATAGATATTTCCTAACAGGTCTAATCCCTGCTCTGATGACAGTGCACAAGCAAAACACTGAAGACTTTCACAGAAAAAAGAAAAAAAAAAAAGCATTTTTTTTTTTCATTTTACAGAGAAAGTTTCCAATCGATTGCATTCTAGTGTCAGAAACAAGCTTGGGGAGCATTACCCTGAGCTTCCCAAAGGCATCGCAGGAGGACAAGGACGCTGGCTTGCTCACTCAGGCACGGACGCACATTGACACTGATTTAAATGTCCCTATGTGAAACAGAAACAGTAAGACTCATCACAAGCACGCAGCAGGCCACACTCACAGCTACAGGTCACTGTACATTAAGGACTTGCCAGGGAGGCACCAACGTCTCCTAGGCCAAGACGCGTCAATGCTCACAGAGGCCAATTCCAGAGGCGCCAGGTTTCCACAGAAAGCAACAAGCTGCCTTCTGTTCCTGCCTCCTCCTCATCCTTGAAAAGCAGGCCCCGGGTTATCTCCCACAACAGGCAACTCAGCTGTCCCTAAAGAGGAAATTGTCATGAAATGCCAGAGCGTCAGCTGCAGGTTGTCTTGTCCCTTGGTTTCAAATTTTCGTAGTGCTTCACTGAACAGGTGCCTTCATAACACAGAGGTATGCTGCTCTTGCTGAGAGACGATTCCAGCCTCACAGACTCCACCATGGAATAAATACTAACTGAAAACCACTGTGGGGTGAAAGGTGGGGGAGGGAAAAATACACAAAGGAGAGATGTTTCTGTGGTTGTTTTCCCAGCGCTGTATCTCTGGCACTGCAGGAACATTCCGGTATGGGGTGCCAGGCCCTGTGTAGGTAGAAGAGTCTCCGTCCCAAGAAGGAACTTACTTGGCCTCTTGTTTCTCCTGCAGTAGTGGAATAATCGACTCCCACGCCATGAGGCACTGGAACGACAACAAACACACACAGTATCAGCTTTGAGTTTCTGATTTTGGGTCAGCTTCTCAATTCTGCTCGGATCTATCCTTTCACTGTGGATCCCACTGGGTCACCTTTGTCTAACGATGCCTGCATGTATCCTCCATAACTATTACAAACAGGGAGGTAACAAGTGTTTGTTTGGAATGTGTCACCCCATCTTTATGAAAGACAGCAATATCTCTGCAAGGCTTAAATGCATTCATGTTGGTCTGTAAAGCTCATATCCAGTGAATGGAAATGGATTCGCTGGAGGAAATTCTTTTCCTCTCAAAAAAGCAGAAAAGAGCCCAAGCAGGAAACCCCTGAAGAGGCCCTAGGACCTCGGCAGGGATGGAGACACCGCTCCAGGTGTGGGTGGCGCTTGTGCAGGATGGAAATCAGAGTTGGAGCAGGCCAGCCACCGGAATCGGAGCGGGTGAAAGCCCACTCTTTCTCACCAACCTCAAGTTTGCTTGTTTGGGCCACACCCGAATCTCCCAAAAGGGAACATGGAAGAGGGAAGCCAGTGTTTATTGAGTTTTATTATGTCCAAACATGGTGACATACTTTACGTTAGTTATCACCAGTCCTCACAGCTCCTCTATGAAGGAGAATTATTACTTGACACATACACACTGATTTCATGGATGGGGAAGACAAGACTCAGGTTAAATAACTGGCCCAGACACACAGCTTGTCCATGGCAGAGCTCATGATTCCCCCGCTGATGTTCTCTCCACTACACCAACCTCTTTTCATCCCAGATCCTTGTGAAAGGCCAAGAACTCAGAACACTCTGGCATTGTCCTCTGGGAGCAGAAATGATTCTCCCTTTGGAAAGTCTCTTGCAATAAAGAGGGCAGGTGAATCACATAAGGCTTTTTAGTAGCAGCCCAGGGTTGAAGGAGGACTTAGTACTGAGTCATTTAGGAAGGAGTTCTGAGGAGGTGGGAGGAGTTCTGGGGAAGTGGAGAGGGGTTCTGAGAAGGCAGGAGGGGTTTGGGGGAGGTGGGGAGAGGTTCTGAAGAGGTGGGGAGGAGTTCTGAGGGGATAGGAGAGGTTGTGAGGAGCAGGAGTTCTGAAGAGGTGGGAGGAATTGTGAGAAGGTGAAAGGAGTTCTGAGGAGCGGGGAGGAGGAGTTCTGAGGAGCGGGGAGGAGGAGTTCTGAGGAGGGAGGAGGAATCCTGAGGAGGCAAGAAGAATTCTGAGGAGGTGAAAGGAGTTCTGAGGAGGCAGGAGGAATTCTGAGGAGGTGGGAGGAGTTCTGAGGAAGGAGGAGTTGTTCTGAGGAGGGAGGAGGAATACTGAGGTAGGAGGAGTTCTGAGGGGGGAGGAGGAATTCTGAGGAGGTGGGAGGAGTTCTGAGGAGGGAGGAGGAATCCTGAGGAGGCAGGAGGAATTCTGAGGAGGTGAGAGGAGTTCTGAGGAGGGGGAAGGAGTTCTGAGGAAGGAGGAGGAATTCTGAGGAGGTAGGAGGAGTTTGGAGGAGGAGGGAGGAGGAATTCTGAGAAGGTGGGAGGAGTTCTGAGGAGAGAGGAGGAATCCTGAGGAGGTGGCAGGAGTTCTGAGGAGGTGGGAGAAATTCTGAAGAGGTGGGAGGAATTCTGAGGAGGTGGGAGGAATTCTGAGGAGGTGGGAGGAGTTCTGAGGAGGGAGGAGGAATTCTGAGGAGGTGGGAGGAGTTCTGAGGAGGGAGGAGGAATTCTGAGGAGGTGGGAGGAGTTCTGAGGAGGGAGGAGGAATTCTGAGGTGGGAGGAGTTCTGAGGAGGGAGAAGGAATTCTGAGGAGGTGGGAGAAGTTCTGAGGAGGAGGGAGGCGTTCTGAGGAGGGAGGAGGAAGGAGGAGGAGTTCTGAGGAGGTGGGAGGAATTCTGAGGAGGTGGGAGGAGTTCTGAGGAGGGAGAAGGAATTCTGAGGAGGTGGGAGGAGTTCTGAGGAGGGGGAGGAGTTCTGAGGAGGTGGGAGGAGTTCTGAGGAGGGAGGAGGAATTCTGAGGAGGTGGGAGGAGTTCTGAGGAGGGAGGAGGAATTCTGAGGAGGTGGGAGGAGTTCTGAGGAGGGAGGAGGAATTCTGAGGAGGTGGGAGGAGTTCTGAGGAGGGAGGAGGAATTCTGAGGAGGTGGGGGGAGTTCTGAGGAGGGAGGAGGAATTCTGAGGAGGTGGGAGGAGTTCTGAGGAGGGAGGAGGAATTCTGAGGAGGTGGGAGGAGTTCTGAGGAGGGAGGAGGAATTCTGAGGAGGTGGGAGGAGTTCTGAGGAGGGAGGAGGAATTCTGAGGAGGTGGGAGGAGTTCTGAGGAGGGAGAAGGAATTCTGAGGAGGTGGGAGAAGTTCTGAGGAGGAGGGAGGCGTTCTGAGGAGGGAGGAGGAGGGAGGAGGAGTTCTGAGGAGGTGGGAGGAATTCTGAGGAGGTGGGAGGAGTTCTGAGGAGGGAGAAGGAATTCTGAGGAGGTGGGAGGAGTTCTGAGGAGGGGGAGGAGTTCTGAGGAGGTGGGAGGAGTTCTGAGGAGGGAGGAGGAATTCTGAGGTGGTGGGAGGAGTTCTGAGGAGGGAGAAGGAATTCTGAGGTGGTGGGAGAAGTTCTGAGGAGGAGGGAGGCGTTCTGAGGAGGGAGGAGGAGGGAGGAGGAGTTCTGAGGAGGTGGGAGGAATTCTGAGGAGGTGGGAGGAGTTCTGAGGAGGGAGAAGGAATTCTGAGGAGGTGGGAGGAGTTCTGAGGAGGGGGAGGAGTTCTGAGGAGGTGGGAGGAGTTCTGAGGAGGGAGGAGGAATTCTGAGGTGGGAGGAGTTCTGAGGAGGCAGAAGGAATTCTGAGGAGGTGGGAGGAGTTCTGAGGAGGGAGAAGGAATTCTGAGGAGGTGGGAGGAGTTCTGAGGAGGGAGGAGGAATTCTGAGGTGGGAGGAGTTCTGAGGAGGCAGAAGGAATTCTGAGAAGGTGAGAGGAGTTCTGAGGAGGGAGGAGGAGTTCTGATAAGGGGGAGGAGTTCTGAGGAGGTGGGAGGAATTCTGAGGAGGTGGGAGGAATTCTGAGGAGATGGAAGGAATTCTGAGGAGGTGGCAGAAGTTCTGAGGAGGGAGGAGGAGACAGGCATCCTAGGTCAAGCCAGAAAGAGGAGTGGTGAAATTGCTCCCTGATTCCTCCTTGGTGACTCTGAGGTTAGAGAGGAAGCTAAACTCAGAAGCCCACCTTATATACAGAAGATGGTCTGGGGTCTGTGGCATTCCAGGTCCTGCTCTCTCCCTAGGCCATCACTTCCGATCTGCAATGGACTTTGTATGTCAGCCATGAGAAACCAAGGCCATACCAGTTTTCTATTTGGTCCTCAAATGTACCAAACTCTTTCCTATCCCAGGGACCTTGCGTATGTTGTCTTCTTTACCTGGAATATATGTTCTCCAAGCCTCTGTCTCTGAGACTCGGATGAAATGTTATTTCCTCAGATTGGCCCTTCCTGCTCACTCCACCCGCCCCTCCCACCCTTAGTCTGCATTATGCCCCCTGGTATTTTCTCCCCTAGTTTCCCGTTCTTTCCCTTATCTCACTTTGACGCTGTGGGCTCCTCTGATGAACACATACCCTCCACAGGGCAGGAATCCTGCTGTTTATCAATTTGGTACACACTGCTCCTTGCACACAGCAAGTGCACAAAAAGCATTTGTTAAATATGTATAGAAGCAGTACCAGGCCACAAGATGGTGGCCCTGCCTGTGATATAGTGGGAAGACAGATAAACATGTACTTAAGACCAGGGTTGGGTCCTCCCGGGACCAGGACTTTAGGAATGGTGGGATTAATTACCAAGGGGAGCGATGGAGACATTTGACATAGTTGGTTTTGTAGTAGTGGGAAGGCCGCTGAACAGCGGAGGGAAGGTGTGGGAATTATGGAAAAAAGGAACTCTGGGTAACAGAATGCACTACTGCACTCCAACCTGGGTAACAGAGTTTGTGACCCTGTCACTATATATATATATATATACACAAATACACACACACATATATACACATAAACATATACACACACACACACGTATGTATATATAGCGCGATACAGGGTCAAAAACTGTTACCCAGGTTGGAGTGCCGTAGTGCACAATCATGACTCACTGTAGCCTTGAACTCCTGGCTCAAGCCATCCTCCCACCACAGCCTCCGGAGTAGCTGGAACTATAGGCATACGCCACCACGCCTGGCTCATTTTGTATCTTTTGTAGAGACAGAGTCCTACTACATTGCCTAGGCTGGTCTTGAACTCCTGGGCTCAAGTGATCCTCTCACCTCGGACTCTCAAAATGCTGGGATTACAGGCGTGAGCCACTGTACCTGGCCTCGCATTGGTTTGCTGGATATATGAATCAAGCAAACCTTGACTGAGGGGACTGGGCTGTAGCCTGATAAGAGTAATCTCCATGTGTGTGTGGTGTGGCATGTGTGGGGGCTGTGTGTGGGGGGTGTCTGTGGGGTGTGTGGGTGTGGGGTGTGTATGTGGGGTGTATGTGTATGGGGTGTGTGAGGTGTGTGTAGGGGGGGTGTCGGGTGTGGGGGGGGTGTGTGTGTGGTGTGTGGGTGTGGGGGGTGTGTGTGGGGTGTGTATGTGGGGTGTATGTGTTGTGGGGTGTGTGTGGGGATGTGTGTGGGGTGTGTGTGGGGGTGTGTGTAGGGTGTGTGTGGGGTGTGTGTGTATGTGGGGTGTATGTGTTGGGGGGTGTGTGGGGTGTGTGTGGGGATGTGTGTGGGGTATGTGTGGGGGGGTGTGTAGGGTGTGTGTGGGGGGGTGTGTAGGGTGTGTGTGGGGGGTGTGTGTGTGTGGTGTGTATGTGTGGGTGTGTGTATGTGGGGTGTGTGTGATGTGTGTGTGGGGGGGTGTGTGTGTGTGTGCGGTGCTTAACCTGGGGTCCACAAGTCAAGGGGATTCATGAGTAAAACTTTTTAATAGAATTGCTTTCCTTTGTAATCCTATATCCCTTTATTTTAGGTATTTAAAATCAATATTTTGAAGTCCATTTAAAAAACAAATGAACAGTATTTTGATGAGCGATCTATAGGCTTCACCAGATGACCAAAGGGGTTCACTGCACAATCAAAGTGAAGGGCCCCTGTGTACAGAACCCCAACACAGAGTAAAATAACCCCAAAGCCTCCATTCGGTGGCAGCATGCCTGTGCTGAAAGTCTGACTGGCTCTGGGAAGCAACCAGCGCAGGCCCAGAGAGCACGGAAGACCAGTGGGCTGCTTCCCCAGCCGCATGTGCAAGGGAAACCCCTGTGAGCACCCGCTCTGCTGCCAAACCCAGCACTGCAGCCACACGGCCGGGCAAGGGCATGAGGCAGGAGCCAAGACTAAGCAGCTAAAATAAGGGAAGGAGACAAGACTAGCAGAATTCCCAGCTTCTGGATTTCTGGTAGGCCCATGTGAAAGGCTCCGGCCATTAGAAACCAGTCTTGTTGGGCACACTCATTACCTTCTCATAATACTGGATGTTCTTGTCAGCCATCCCCATGAGTAGCTGCCGGAAGTCCTGCCTCTTGTTGTTCTGCCACCTCTCCATGTCAGCTTTCAGGTCAGCATTGAAACACTCCATCCGATCTTGACATTTCTCAACGTCCGCTGGCACCTGGAAAAGGGAGGCACACATGGGTGCCCTGCACACAGAACTAGCATCTCTTGCCTTGAGCTCCTCTGAGCACACATTTGTCAAAGGCTAAAGCCCTACATTAAAATGCCATCAACATGCTCTGTCCTCTGGAGGCATTTATTTGGAAGCAAAGACTTGGGTTTTCAGGTCTAAGGAGGAATTCTGAAAAGGGGCTTTCCTAACCCGAATCTTCAAACCCATCCAAACACAACAGAGACTCGTGGGGGACACCCCCATTTACAAACAGGAAGAAGAAACACTGCAAGTCAGAGTCATATGTCTTTGGTTCCTTTTAGGATTTACTCATCCACACTTGAAAGTGTGTGCAGACTTTGCAAATACACAGCAGTATTTGCATTGCCCTGCTATTTTCCTGTGTCCTATATTAGAACTAGAAAAGAGGTAGGTTTTCCCAGATCACATGAAATATTCCATCGCTGTGACACTTAATGACGCCTTTCCTCATTAATCAGAGAATTGCAATAAGACAACTACTGGCCAGCTGCCTCCTCTGAACCCCACATTATAAATAAACTGGAGGCTTGTTTATGCTTTTCCCAATAGCAGATATTTCAAAATGGAGAGTTAGAGACGTCTGAGAAAATAGGAGGAAAGTTACTTATGCATGTCAAAAAAAATATGAAATTCAGGCTGGGTGTGGTGGCTCACGCCTGTAATCCCAGAACTTTTGGGAGGCCAAGGTGGGCGGATCACGAGGTTAGGAGATCGAGACCATCCTGGCTAACACGGTGAAACCCTGTCTCTACTAAAAAATACAAGAAAATTAGCCGGGCATGGTGGCGGGCACTGTAGTCTCAGGTACTCAGGAGGCTGAGGCAGGAGAATGGCGTGAACCCGGGAGGCGGAGCTTGCAGTGAGCCGAGATCGCGCCACTGCACTCCAGCCTGGGTGACAGAGCGAGACTCCGTCTCAAAAAAAAAAAAAAAAAAAAAAAATCTGAAATTCAAAGAAGAAATATACAGCAGGCTATTTCAAGTTTTTCTTAAAGAGGTTTACAAAACTTTCTCAAAAGGGAACTATGTCACTTGAAATTTCACAACTTTCACTTTGCTTTGGTGAGTTTCACCCATCCTGTGCAGATGCAGTGGGCCTTGCGGCTGCAGCACTTCCGAAAGCTGGCTTCTCTCCCCTAACTCAAGCACCCCACTGGGCCCTAATGGTGGCCAGGGAGCCAACATGCCCAAAGCCAGGTCAAACCCCCAATCTGCCAAATGTATCCCAACCACAAGTGTGGTCTTCCTTGTATGCTCGGTGCGCTGGGGCCCATGAACCAAACGGTCTCCAAGCCATGGCTCACCACTGGGAGTCCATTTCCACCGATCGGGGAGGTTTATACCCAGGCCTCATGGGCAAGGAGCTGACCCAGAATGATGCCAATGAGAAGGACAGGCCTGAGGGAGCTGGACACCTTCAGGGTACTCAGCCGTCTTCTCCACAGACCACGTGGAGATGGCTGTAGAACACAGGAGCCGGGGAAGGGACAGCCAAGGCAAGCGAATTCGAATGTGCCTGACAGGGGAACTAGACATGGGTGAAACCAGGATAAGCTGGAGATAAAGAGGTAACTGACACTTTAAGAAATTAAAAAGCAAGGAATTTTTCTGTTAAGACGGGGAAAGAGGCCTTCTTCAAAGTACGTAAGCTTCTGGAAGAAGGAAAAAAAGTACTGGGCTGGGTGCAGTGGTTCATGCCTTCCAGCACTTTGGGAGGCCAAGGCAGAAGATCGCTGGAGGTCAGGAATTTGAGACCAGCCTGGGAAACACAGCAAGAAGCCCATCTCTACCATAAGTGGGATGTGGTGGTGCTGCTGTGTTGTCCAGGCTGGTCTCGAACTCCTGGCCTCCAGCGATCCTCCCACCTCAGTCTCCCACAGTACTGGAATTACAGGTGTGAGCCACCGTACCAGGTCAGAGACTGAGTTTTTCTTCTGATGTCATGATTTCAGTCTCTTTTGCCTCCTCCCAAGACCACCCATTACTACTGGTCACCTCAGGAAAAAGGGAAATAAAAACCAGAGTATCCCGGTCTTGCCTCTCCAGAGTCACTGCAGGAATCAGCCTCAGTGGAAAGATGCCCAGCGAGCCAGCGTCTCTGGCTGGCTTCACCTCCCACGGGCACAGGCCAGTTTCCTCACCTGTCTCCTGGCCACTGCTCGTATTTGCATCGGGGTGAGGGTGCTTATGAGCAACTTCCTATTTGCTTAATGAAACTTCTGCTGTGGGGAGAAAATGGAAAGGCCTGGAAAGAGAACCTCACTGGGACACGTGGAGAAGAGGGCAGCCGGGGTCTCTGAATCAGAGGACTTTTTACAGAGGAAAGATTCCCAGGTTTAAAGATTCCCAGGTCTGTTCTGGACATAGGAACTCTGAGTGACCCACAAAAATTAGGGTCTAAACCACGGTTGTGGGTTTTATGACTGCCTGAGCCTCGGTCTGGGAAATATTTGGCTTCTCAGTTTCACAACACATTCTGTGCTTGGCACTGAGGAATACAAAAGTGCTTGGGTCCTGACAGGCAAATCCTGTCTCCCGTAACCTACAGTCTAGTTGGGAAGAAACAGGAACATGCCTAGACACTGAGGTGAGATGTTGCAACTGTTGTCGCTTCCCCTGGAGCCCCCGTGATAAGCATGCTGAGGAGGATGGAGAGGGAGGCCAACCTGGGAAGATCGGGCCTCGTGCAGGAAACGGCACTGAGGCGGCTCCTTAAAGATGACAGATGTGAGATGTGTGACCACTCGGAAGGCACTCCAGACTGGCAGTACACGCAAGGGACAGAGGAGAGGACACGGGGACCCACCGCAGGTTATCATGCACAGGCCGCAGGGCCCACAGCGGCATGGAGAGGGAACTGCAGCTCGCAAGATTGGCGGAGGGTGGCAGGGAATGAAGAGGCTGGGGCTCGTCCCAAAGGCCTGGTTTCCTGAGGCCCAGTTAACTCATGCCCACTTCCGGAGAACAGAAAAAGCCCCACGCTTCCTCCGGCTGCAGTGGACAGCTCTAGAATCAAACTTCCAGAGCTTAGCTCGCACGCCCTGCCTGCCACTTACCAGGTGTGTGGCCTGGGACCTGGCCTCAGCTTCTCTGTCTGGCTAATAATATCCTCTGCCTCACAAGGTTGTCATGAGGTCAAACAGGCTAATATGTGTTAAGCGCTTTATGGAGTCCTAATTAGGAAGGGGGAGTTGGGCTGGCAGGACCAAGGGAAAGCAAAAAGAGAAGGCAGATTAAGGTATACTTCTGCCTTTCTTCATGGTCCAGGACACATATCCTGCACAAATATTAATAACACAATCTTCCTGCACCCAGCTATCACCAGACTCACAGTTAATAGAAAAATGCAAGTTTGCTCATTCAACCTTGGAGCTACCAGCACTGCACAAAGCCCCCTTCAGTACACAGCACAAGCACCATTCTATGAAATCCCCAGCAAGCCTTTGTTTCCTGTCAGTCAGCTCCCTTCTTGCTGATCTGCCTGTTGCACTCCTGCAATGTATTTTCCTACTTTCTCTGATAAATCTGTTTTTCTTTACCTACAACTGTCTTGGTAAATTCTTCTTATGCCCGCAACACTGGTTCCAGATAGTCATTGCACACCTGTGACACACTTGTGCCTGGCATATAGTAAGTGCTCAATAAACATTTGTTAGCTTCTATGAGTATTATCAATATTATAATGTGCTGTTCACAAAAGATAATCTACCCTTTGCATTGCTCCTCAAGCTTTATTTCATGTGTTACGAAAAAGGTTTTCATCTTCCAAATACAAACTATACTATTATATGTTCTCCCAAACATTATGCCACCCTTTGCCAATGCTACCCCACCCTGAGATTTCATTAGACACCAGAGATGAATCATCTCCAAACTATATATTAGCATGAGATTGCACTGGGCACACTGGAACCAGGGTGGTGGCTCTAACACCAGAAGGGAGAGGATGGAGTAAACCAACCTGGTGGAGACAGGACTGACAGATTTGGCAACTGGCTGCCCATGAGAAATAAAATACAGGGAGTCAAAGAGAAGCCTGAAGTTTCTAGTCCGGATGACTAGGGTGGCACTAGTGCCACCAAAGGCTCAGAATGAAGGACAGGTCCACAGCTCAGAGAAAGGAGGCAGTTGCAGCCAGGGGAAGAGTGACGCCTCCCTCCACAAAGCAGGGTGAGATAACAAGAAAATCAAACATAGCTCTTTTATAAAGGCTTATGGAAAAGAATACACAACCAAATTTTAAAATGAGGAAAGGACTTCAACATATCTCCAAAGAAGATACACAGTCGGCTGGGCACAGTGGCTCACACCTATAATCCCAGCACTTTGGGAGGCTGAGGCAGGCAGATCACAAAGTCAAGAGATCGAGACCATCCTGGCCAATATGGTGAAATCTTGTCTCTACTAAAAATACAATAAAATTAGCTGGACGTGGTGGTGTGTGCCTGTAGTCCCAACTACTTAGGAGGCTGAGGCAGGAGAATTGCTTGATTCAGGGAGGCGGAGGTTGCAGTGAGCCAAGATTGTGTCACTGCACTCCAGACTGGCAACAGAGCGAGACTCCATCTCAAAAAAATAAAAATAAAGAAGATAAACAGTCAACAAGGACATGAAAAGATGCTCAACATCATAATCACTAGTGAAATGCTAATCAAAGCCACAATGAGATAGCATCTCACACTCATCAGGATGGCTACTACCAAAAAAAAAAAAAAAAAAACAGAAAATAGGCCGGGTGCAGCAGCTCACACCTGTAATCCCAGCACTTTGGGAGGCCAAGGTGAGCAGATCACCTGAGGTCAGGAGTTTGAGACCAGCCTGGTTGGTCTCTGGGAGGCAGAGATTACAGTCAGCCAAGATCATGCCACTGCACTCTAGCTTGGGTGACAGAGCAAGACTCTGTCTCAAAAAAATAGGAGCAAATAAATGTTGGTAAGAACATGGGGAAACTAGAACCCTTGTATATTGTTGGTGGATTATAAAACAGTATTGCTGCTATGGAAAACAGTTTAAAATTTTAAATAGAACTACCATATGATCCTGCTGGATTCCACTTCTGAGTATATATCCAAAGAAATTGAAAGCAGGGCCTCAGAGACATTTGTACACACATGTTTATAGCAGCATTATTCATGGTAGCCCAAAGATGAAAGCAACACAGATGTCCACTGATGAATGGATAAACAAAATGCGGTATGTATATGTATGAGTGTGTGTGTGTGTGTGTGTGTGTGTCCCATATATATGGGATATTATTCAGCCTCAAAAACGAAGGAAATTCTACCATGTTACAACATGGATAAACGAAGGACATCACGCTGAGTGAAATAAGCCAGTCACAGGACAAATACTATATTATTCAAGATACGAGGTATCTAGAACGGTCAAAGTCATAGAGACATAAAGTATAACAGGGGTTTCCAGGGGCTGGCAGGACAGGGAATGGAGAGTTGTTTAATGAGTCAGTTTCAGTTCTGCAAGATGAAAAGAGTTCCAGATATCGATTGCACAACAACGTAAATGTGCTTAACACGACTAAGCTGTACACTTTTAAATGGTTAAGATGGCAAGTTTTATATTCTGTGTATTTTACCACAATATAATCTTTTTTAAATATATGGAGGGAAAAGTGGGGCTGAGGGAGGCAGGGCCCAAGGTTTGAACTCACAGAGAAGCCAGCATGTATAGGGTTAATAAAGGACTCAGCAAAAGTCACTCGGAAAGGCGGGCACAGGAGGAGGAGGAGGTGGTGAATCAGAGAGAACAGAGCTAGAGAAGCCCGGGGTGGTAGGAGTTAGAAGAGGATGGAGGGATTAAACATAAGAAAATAAGAGGAACTGGGGTGTGCTGTCTGTGACCAGCTTGTGAAGTTCCCCAACGCGAAGAAGGGGAATGCTGGCAACTCACACTCAGGCTCAGGCGTGTATTCTTCTCACCTTTGATTCTTTTTGGATAGTGTCCTTGTAACAATCAATTCACTGACCAGTAACACTAAGCATTCCTTTTATTTCTTTTTAATTTTATTCATTTTTGAGACAGGTCTTGCTCTGTCACTCAGGCCGGAGTGCAGTGGCGCAATCACAGCTCACTGTAGCCTCAATCTCCCAAGCTCAAGCAATCCTTCTGCCCCAGCCTCCAGAGTGGCTGTAACTACAAATGCGCACCATCACACCCAGCTAATATTTTTATTTGGAGTAGAACAAGGTCTTGCTACTTTGCCCAGGCTGGTCTGGAACTCCTGAGCTCAAGCGATCTCCCATCTTGGCCTCCCAGAGTGCTGAGATAATAACAGGTGTGGGCCACCACCCTCAGCATTTCCTCTCATCTCAATGTTTTAATTTTTGTGACTGAGGTATTGTTACGGTTGTGCTACCATGTGTCTGAAGGATGTTGAGATGGCACAGCACTGCTAATGGTTGGGTGTTGCTTATCATGACACCAAGGAAAAATATCACCAGATAAGACATCAAAAGACAATATAGACGGGACAAAATTGCATTTTTCACATTGGTTCCCAATCTCTCATGATAATTTCCATTACAGAATACAGGTTGTTAGTGCAATGACAGAAGAGTCACGTAGATGGGACTGTGCATTTCTGTGTGCTAGGGAATGGGATAGTAACTTAAATTCACCAACATTCATTTAAAAATGTATTACTCAGTGAGCCAAGATCGAGCCACTGCACTCCAGCCTGGCAACAGAGCAAGATCACGTCTCAAAAAAAAAAAAAAAAAAAAAAAAAAAAGCATTACTGAGCTCCTTCCATGTGCCATGCATTTCCAGGCCCTAGAACAGAAATCTCAACCTAAGTCTCCTTCTTGGAGCTGGGTTGGAGATGTCACAATATCTGCTCTCATGATGACCGTAGGTTAGGAAAATCTCCAAACTACACAAGACAGATATAATCCCAAAGCGTTGGGGAGAGGGGAACTTGTGGCCACTGTGGGACAGGTTCCAGGACCAGTGACAGCCACATGCTGCTGGGTGAGCAGGGGACAGGGCTCTCTAACTGGCAATGTGTGAGTAGCAGCGAGATTGGTCCCCTGCCCTCTGGGAAGCCAAAGCCCCCAGGCTGGTCATCTCCAGCTTCCAGCAACTGCGTTTTCATTGTCTATTTGAGCTATAAGGTGAAAACAGGTAAGAATACACTGAGACAGGGTCCAGTTTGAAAAGCAGCCACGGAATTGGGCAAATAGAAAGTCACCAGCTCTCTGAATGAAGGCTTTCTTTAATAATAGATAAAAACAAACTTCAGAGGATGGCCAGTGGGGAGTGAGGGAGGGAGAGGTGAGGGCATGAGATGAGGAGCAGAGAGGCTGACAGCAAGAGAGCCACGAGCTCCCCTGCACGATGACATGAGAGTGAAGCCCCAGGGAAGGCCACACGCACTCTCTGTACCTGCCTCGGGAAAGGCAGGGCGCCCCCTCAGGGAGCACAGCTGCTGGGGCCCGCGCCCTGGGGAAAGGCGTCAGCTTTGGTGCCAGATGCACCCGGGCCTCATACCGGCTCTGCCATTTGTAAACTTTGGCACTTAAGTTCCACGCTTCCCCTGACCCCGGGCCCCCGTCTATCACATGGGAACCGCCACACTGGCAGAGGATGGCTGCGGTGGGACATAAGTCAGCTGAGGGGTTGGGGGGGTTCCGCCTGCTCAGACTGGAGGCACCTGGTCTTCTGCCCCACGCTGAGGGTCCTCACTTGCCAGAAGGGTCTGGAAATGACAGACACCAGGCCCCACTCTCTGGTCTGCGGAAGCTCCGTAAGTAGAAGTCTCCCTGCTACCAGTTTACAATTGGCATTCTCACTTCGCTACCTGTCACGTCTTTCCCATTCCAGAACATTCACCATCCTGGTGGTTCTAAGAGCTGTCCAAGGTCTACAGCCTTCAATAGGTTTGTCCAGAGAGCCCAATTTCCACCTTCCTTCTGCTCTTCTCTCAACCAGAGGAACACCTCTGTGCACCTTTCCACTCCCAGTCACCTCCACACGACACACCCACTCTTCCCACACCAATGCCCCACTCCCCTCCATGCCCATGCCCCCCAAAACACCACACCCGCCCCCCACACACATGCCCACCATGCGACCTCCCTACACACCACGCGCCCTCCCTACATGCCACACACACCCTCCCTACATGCCATGCGCCCTCCCCACACACACGCCATGTGCCCTCCCCACACACACACCACGCGCCCGCCCCCCTCCACACCGACACCACAGGTCCCCTCCACGTGGCCCATCTGTCCTCACCTGCACTCCAACACCACCCATTTAAACTTCTTCAGCTGGCACTGCACACAGGATGGGGCTACTTGTGAGTCAGGGCCTAAAACAGCACCCTGCTTTTTTTTTTTAACCTTTTGAAGATAACTAGGAATTTTGTGAAGCCTTCTCCCTGGCATCCCTTCTTTGTTCTTTCTGGAGCTAGTTATACCGACTGTATTAGCACTGAAAAGAGTCCAACATGGAAGACAGGAAAAGGCAAAAGCTCCCTCTCCATTACCCTCACTGTCATTCGAGGGTGCAGATGCTCCCGGTCCTGTTCTAAATGCAATTCTTCAGCCTCTCCTCATCTTCTGTAAGAGCTCTGATGCCCTCTACCTTCCATGGTGGGTTAGATTCTAAGGTGTACACCAGGTTGTGGCCCAACAGGTCCAGCAGAAGGCAGCCAGCCCCTACTACGTAAGTGCATGTTGCTTCTCCAACCTCACAATTAACATGGAGAAGGCCAAGTCTCCAAAGCTCCATCTGCCTGGGAATCACCACCTCAGTGTCTGCTAAGCTTTCTCCAGCCTTAGCCCAACCACAAAGCAAAACTTTGCATTCTCGGACACCACCATTCTTCCCCAGCTCCAGAGGCCTCCGCACCCTCTGCCCTTAGCACGCGCTCCTCCAGCCCAAGACGTTCTAGGACTCCCCTAAGAGGATCACCCCACTTTGAAATTTACAGGGAAGGTCGTGGAGACAGGTGAGGCCACTTCCTTACCCTGGGTTACAAAAAAGTGATCAGATTTTGATGCCCCTCCATGACTCCACAGAAATCAACTTTCCCTCATTATCTGGAGCAAGTTTTTCAGGTTTCGGTTTTACCTGACAACGAGGTAAGCCCCCAGACTCCCTCGGATCTTCTGCTGGCCATGCCCATACCAGGGGCCCTCTCCTCCCCAGCACTCCTGCGACAGTCCCCTGAGCTACCTTGCTCCCACTATCAGTTCCCAACAGACCTGGCCGAAGCCCTGGGATAGAATCAGCCCTAACCCACTTCTGAATTCCCTGGCTTTTTAAAAAAAAAATCTCGTCAACAGCAGCTCTGGCTTCATGAACTCACAACCCCATCAGGCAAAGCACAGCAAAAACCTTAAGTTGCTCATTTCCTCAGCATCCACCAAACCTCCTGATGGGCTGTTGGGGAGGACAGGTGTGTGGAGGGGTAGGGAGGCAGGGGAAGCTTGAGGACCCAGGAAACAATGTCTAAAACATTGTGGTCAGAAAAGGGACTTCTTAAAATATGTGACAGCAAACCCAGAAAACAAAGTTCTCCAGCCACATTCCTACTGCAGCCAGTGTGGACACAGGAGGCTCCTCCAAGGGAGCGTCTGTCACGACGTCAAACACTACTTCTGACATCAGACACTACGCCAAGCACCTTACGGCATCACAACAATCACGTGTGTGAGGCAACGGAGGCCCGCAAAGGCTGAGGAGCAGATCCAGGCAAGCTGGGGCACAGCTGGGCTTTGAACCCAGGGCCCTCCGATTCTAAATCCCGTGCTTGAACCGTGCCAGACTTGGACAGGCTGCCAACTGCACCCTCCTCTGCCCACCAAGGCAGCTGCTGCCCCAGACCCAAAGGTGGCAAAGGATTTCTGCTGCCGCCACTGTTACGTTACACTCACTGGCACACCACCATGACAGTCCATTTTGTCTTTAAAAATAACAATTGCTAAATAAGTAGCAAAGTGAATGTGGCACGGTTCAACATCCCACCAGGAAGAGAGAAGGTGAAGACGGCCTGGCCACAGTGTGCTAGGAGAACGCAGGTGTGTGTTCAGGACTGACTAGTCATTTTCATTGACGGGGAGGAAACCCTCGGCCTCTGGTAGAATTCCCGTGGCCAAGAGGATGAGCCATGTGGGTAAGTGGAGTCCAGGAAGGCGGAGAATGGCAGCAGCCAAAGATTTCCACAGCACGGGGAGTTGACAGGAATCACCCAGACCCACAGGAATGTGAGGCCGGGAGCCCTGGCAGGCAGCTGTGGGGTATGAGGGCGCCAAAACCAGTGTCTCGCTCTGCTCGAGACTGCTCCAAGCCTGGTGTGTGCTTCCAGCAGCCAGCAAGCCAGGCATGCTTAAGACTTAACTCGGCCTATTATTCCGAACCTTCAGCTCCTAGCTTTGGAAACGAATGTGTCCTGTATAGGGCTGAACATATTAAATAACAGTATCAGCCTCTGAGAAAGCTTGTATTCAGTGCTGAGCTTGTACAGATGCTATTTACAGAACCACACACATGATGTCTTTATAGATGCAGAATCCTCGGTTTCCAAACTAGGCCAGTGGCAGAACTTGTTGGTTCTCCTTCCCTCCCTAGCCAGGAAAAGTGACTTCTATTTTTCCTTCAATATGTAACTGACACATAAAAGTATATACACTCCAGGCATATGACGTGATGATCTGATACATGTACAAACTGTGTAGTTATGATCACAATCAAATTAATGAACACATCCATCACCACCCACACTGTGCATGGAATACCCAGGATTTTGCTCACCTTATAACTGAAAGTTTGTACCTTTTGACCATGATTTCCCCCATCCTGAGTCCTGGCAACCACCGTTCTATTCTCTGTTTCTATGACTTCAACTTTGTTAGATTTCATATATAAGTGAGATCATGCGGTTATCTGTTTTTCTGTGAATGACTTACATCTTTACATTTGCGGGCTAAATGCAAACTTTTAAAACATATTCAAACAAATCATCCTATGTCATCCCTTTAAATCCCTTCGTTGAAAGGAAACTTTTAAAATATACACAAATAAATCATCCTAAGTCATTCCTTTAAATGAGACCGAGACATGGCTCAGCAGATGTTCCAGAATATCACAGGCCAGTTCAGGACTCGTCAGTGGAGCAGGCCACAGGCAGGCAGAGGGCAGTTGTGAGCATATGGCTGCATTTCTGCTGTCACCTCCCTTATGACAGACAAACAGGATGGAAGAAGGAGAACAGCTGTGGCAGGAGGAACCAGAGGGAGGGTGCCAGCTGCATACGCTGGGCCAATGACCACAGTTCCAATCCTCATCATCTGCCTTTCTGTAGATATATGCAGCCTTTACGCTCTGGTGTAGATCACTACCGGTGATGCGGGAATTAACACAACAAACGTGCACAGGATGGAGAGCCACTCGGCATCAAAGAGGCTGGGCAATTTGTCCAGCTCCTTTGTGCCTCATTTCCTCACCCATGAAACAGGGAAAGAACAATGTCTTCCCTCTGGGCCTCAGATGACCACTGCAGTGATCCTGTGATGCAATTAACATTAAAGACACTACACAAAGCCAGGGTGTATCATTTCTGAGGTGTGAGTTTCAAATTCCAAAGCTGGTTCCTTTCCAGGTATGTCTTGGCATGGCGGCGGCAGCAGGAACCACGGCAAAAGAGGAAAACCCCGCAGCTCTGATGTCAAACCATTTCCCTGAAATGCGGGTCCTTGCTATTATCTTACCAATGTTCTCCACCCTCACCCCCCTCTTTGAAAACAAATACACCTTCCACTTACAAACCAAAAAGAGGCAGAGTGATGGAATGGTACGTGGCAAGATTCTAAAGTCAAACGGCAGGGTGCCATCCTAGCTCTACCAGCGCTAGCTGTGTGACATTGGGCCTTGGTGTGCTCACCTCTCAAATGGGGATAACAAAGCTACCTAAACCTCATGGTTGTGGTATGGAATCAATGAGATTTTACACATACATGCACATACACACACACAGCTGTCACCTCGCTATCTGGTGGGGTGGGGTGGGGATTGGTTCCAGGACTTCTGAGATATCAAAATCTGTGAATGTTCAACAACGGCCCCTTATATAAAGTCATGTAGTGTTTGCATATAACAAATGCACAGCTTCCTGTATACTTTAAATCATCTCTAGATTACTTATAATACCTAATACAACATAAATACCTTGTACACCATTGTTATACAGGTTGGGCATCCCCAATCTGAAAACCCAAAATACCCCAAAATCCAAAACCTTTTTTTTCTTAAGATGGGGTCTCTCTACGCTGCCCAGGCTGGGGTGCAGTGGCCATTCACAGGCGCAATCATAACACACTACAGCCTCTAACTCCTGGCCTCAAGGGATCCTCCCACCTCAACCTCCCCAGTAAGATGAAATACGGACCTGCACCACTGTGCCTGGCTCAAAATCTGAAACTTTTTGAGGGTCAACATGGTAGAGGTGGGCAACTCCACACCTGACCTCATGTGATGGGTTGCAGTCAAAACTTTGTTTCATGCACAAAATTATTTAAAATATTCTATAAAAGTACCTTTAGGCTATGTGTATAAGGTGTATAAGAAACAGAAATAAATCTCATGTTTAGACTTCGGTCCTGCCCCTAAAATAGCTCATTATGTATACACAAATATCCCAAAATCTGAAACGCTTCTAATTTTAAGCATTTGGGATAAGAGACAGGCAACCCGTACTGCATTAGTTTTTTTTCCTTGTGTTATTTTCTACTGTTGTATTATTATTTTTTGTTTTTTTTCCCCCAATACTCTCAATCTGCAATTGGCTAAATCTGCAGATGTGGAATCCATGGATCTGGAGGGCCAGCTGTGAGTCTGTGTAGAGCAAACGTGCAAGAGACAGTGAGAGTGCTTAGGACACTGCAAGGGCAAGCACTTGCATATTGGCCATTATTACTCATTTTTAATCCTGGCTCAGGGAAGAGAAAGACAACAAACAGAGTGACCAATACAACAGATGCATTTTTACAACTGTGATCCTCTGTCTAGACCCAAAACAGAGAACTGCCTTTGCAATACTTACAACTGAGGAAATTATGACAGTGAGAGAGATCAGACCTAACCCATTCCATCTTGCTTCTAACCTTTAAGCTGTCCTTGTTCATTTCTGGGCGTAGGATGAACTAGCCTTGAGAAGGAATTCAGTTTATGGTTTGACTCTGAAACAATACTGATAATAGCCCTTTCCTGAAAAGACCTCCTTCTTACCTGGCGACCAGTCTGCTTTTGCAGGATTAACAAATTAGCTACTTAGGCGGATCACGAGGTCAGGAGATCGAGACCATCCTGGCTAACACAGTGAAACCCCGTCTCTACTAAAAATACAAAAACTTAGCCGGGCGAGGTGGCAGGCGCCTGTAGTCCCAGCTACTTGGGAGGCTGAGGCAGGAGAATGGCGTAAACCCGGGAGGCAGAGCTTGCAGTGAGCTGAGATCCGGCCACTGCACTCCAGCCTGGGTGACAGAGCGAGACTCCGTCTCAAAAATTAAAAAAAAAAAAAATTAGAAATTAAGGTCTAGGGGTCATGCGGCCTCTGGCTCCAAGAGCCTAAACCTCCCCAAATTGTTCCTGGAGATAACATCACTACTGTAAAACCTAAGATCAGGGCTTGAGATGTTCTGCAGACCCTGCACTCAATGGATCAGCTGACACCACCCAGGTGGTAATCTGGCTCAACCAGTTCTGCAATGCCACCGAGGAGCAGAAGACCCCCAAGAGAACCTCACTTCCACCCCCTATATTTCCATCTCCAACCTGACCAATCAGCACTCCCCACTTCCTAAGCCCCTACCCACCAAATTATCTTTCAAAACTCTGATCCCCAAATGCTCAGGGAGAATGATTTGAATAATAGTAAAACTCCAGTGTCCCATACAGCTGGTTCTGCATGAATTACTCTTACGCCATTACAAATTCCTTGTCTTGATAAATCAGCTCTGTCTAGGCAGCGGACAAGGTGAACCCACTGAGCAGTTACAAACACTGGAGCCAGAAGGCATCCTAGACAAGCGAGACTAGTGCTGCTCGAACTCTGGGGAGTAAAGGGCCACTTTTTGTTGGCTTTTTTCCCCCAATTCGACCAAGTTGTAGTCCTGCTGTGCAGAACCAGCATGCAGCTTGCTCCACGCGCAACTCCTCACGCGAGTTTAACACGCTCGTCTTGAGTGTTCAACACAATGTGTACAACTGGTTCTGCAGCAACATCAAATTCCTATAGAAGTTTCCAAGTGCTTCTATACTTTCCTCATCATGGATTGTAGAGTTTGTGGGCCTATGAACCACACTTTGAAAGCACTGATCTAGGCTATTCTTTCCTCCTCTCTGCAATGCCATTCTATGGAGCAAGGAACTGCTGATGAATGGCAGAGCTGTTAAGTCTTTAAAAAAAAAATTAGGCCCAGGAAACAGTAGAAAACTCAATCCCAAGTGAACACTAGGAACTCGCAGAAGTAGGACAGAAAAGGGAGTGAAAAAGGGCAACTTCATCAACGTAGCCCAGCCGGCACTGACCACGCGTAGTCACACAGATCTAGAGATGAGAATTTACTTAGCACCAGCAGGGAGACCACAGCTTGGCAGCCCTTCCCAGGTGGCTTCCCTGACCTTGGGGCGGTCTTCCTTCCGCAGAGCCACAGCTTCCAGTTTGGCTTCGTACTCTGCTTGAACTTGGTCCCTCTTCTTTAATACACTCTGTGGGAGGCAGAGAAGAGAAGCATGTAACACTGAGTCCACAAAGGGGCCTCCCACCCCCAGGTGATTGCTGCTTTTCCCCCACGCCTCCCCAAATTGAGGCCTACCCCGGGCCCAGCCACGTGCTTCTAGGACAGTCTGGCCATGGCAGAAACTCTGGAGGAAGCAGGGGAAAGGAGGGAAGAGAAGAGAAGCACTCCTGAGGCTGGGGTTTCTAGTAAAGTAACTAAACCCTGATGCTGAAAGGAAAGAAATTCTAGGAAAAGGCAAGTAGGGGAAACAGCACCCATCCATTGTCGCACTGCTGGGAGGACTCTCCGCTTCACTGTGTGCAGCCAGAGCCCAACTGTGCAGAAATGTGGAGCTTTGCAGGCTACAATGCTAGATGTTCTCTGAAATCTTAAAGGAAAAGTCTAAGACAACTCTTCACTCTTCAATTCAGTGAGTGGACCCCTAGCGGACTGATCTGTTCATTGAATCATTCATTAGCCACTTACTAGTCCTCTACTCTGATCCAGGTGTAGAAAGAGCAGAGAGATGCACTCCCTACCTGAGGGGTTCAGTGTGACAGAGGCTCAGACACAGTATGTGTCTGTATGTGCTAAAGGGGCTACACATGTGCAAGTCCAGAATTCCTAGAACCATGCAGCCAGCCCACCAGAGTGAAGGGTCAATGGGCCCCATGAGAGCCAGCTCAGGATGGGACAAGAGTGAGGCAAGCCAGGCACCCGGAGTGCAAAACGTAAGGAGACACTCCCTCTTTGGCCCATGTAGTACAACGCTGGCAACTGAGAGTGAATGCCCCCATAAATCTGTGCCCAGGGCTCCCCTCACTTCGTCTGAGCTCTGCTGCTATGAACCCACTAAGCAAAACAGAAAAGCTTCTAGCAGACCTTCTAGAAAAGTATCTGTTTCATCAACGGGTTTCTTTTTCCTTCCTTTAGTAGAATCACAAGTGGCAAACCAAGAGTGATGAGACCTTTCTTTTCCACTAACTCAAAAGAAATAAATTGCTATGAAAGTTTCTAATCAGGCACTTTCCCCATAGGGGACCTTCCAGCAGAGTGTGGAGTCAGGGCAGGAAGGAGTCACCCCCTGGCTAAGCACAGGCACCCCGTGTCCCTGACTGTGCTAAAATGTGACAGGCAACTGAAGAGTTGAGAGTGCTGCGGGTTCAACCTTTTAATGGAATGTGTCAATACGGGGAACCTCAAGTCTTCCTCTGAAAAGTTTGCTTTGAGAAGTATTTTATCAAGAAATGAAAATGAGGTTAAAATTACAATAATTTTCCATCAATTGCCACTCAGCTGTCTCCTAAGTGCCCTGACATTTCCTCCCCACACTCATTCATCTTTGAATAGGAATATTTACAGTGCTGTTCAATGGAACTTTCTGCTATAATGGAAATGTTTTATAACCTGCACTAATTCAGGAACCACTGCCTCCTCGTGCCTACTGAGCACATGAAACAAAGCTAGCAGGACTGGGGAACTGGGTTTACATTTTTATTTCATGTTACTCTTTGAATTTAAACTTAAAAAGAGCACATATGGCTAGTGGCTACCATACTGGATGACATAAATCTATAAAGTAAAAAAAAAAAAAAAAAAAAAAAGTACTTTGTGGACTTCATATAGCCCAAAAAATAATCTAAATCTATTGGTCTGGTACCATCAGTAGTAAAAATCCTCTTCTCTATGGACGTGCAAATGTGGTTCCCCAAGGTGCAATGGAACGGCAGGGTGGGGGCTGTGCAGGCTGCTTACCACTGGTGTGCACTTCCCTTCACAGGACGCCTAGCACCTTACTGGAAAAAACATCCAGTACCACATATCCAGACTAGCGCTTCCAGGAAAGAGCATGAGTTGTCCCAGAGACACACACTCTGTCAGTGTGGCAAGAACCTCCTAAGACAATGCCAGCACAGCCTGGGGGTTCCTGGGGGCACTGCTGGGGTTACAAGACCCCTGGGACTGTGAGGGGTTGGGGGGAGATGCATCAACCCCACTCAGCTACAATAGTCCAAAAGCGTCTCCTCTCCCCATGCCCAAAACAGATGAGGGAGTCTGTAGATCCAGCCATATCCCTCCCCAGTAGGATTTTTACTACTGATGGTACCAGACCAATAGATTTAGAATTTTTTTTTGGGCTATATGAAGTCCACAAAGTACTTTTTTTTTTTTTTTTTTTTACTTTATAGATTTATGTCATCCAGTTAGCCTGGGCTTGCCCTGGCCCACAGGAGAGGCAGGGTCTCTGTCTCTCAGTGTTTTCCAGCGTGGCCAGAATGCTGCCCTCTCGCGCAGGCTGACTGGAGGATCCACCCTAACAGCCCTGCATCGCCGGACAGCACAAAAGGCTCCCAGCAACCCTGCAGAGGCGAACGCGCATCATCCCTTTTCTACAAATGAGGAGACCAAGGGACGGTGGCAGGCCCTGTTCAAGGCCACACCTGGCTCATGGCACAGCAGTGGCTCATTCAGGCTGTTTCCAGTATGTGGCTTCGCAGCTGGCCCACGATCCAGCCACGCTAAAGGTTGGACAATGTGTTCTGAATCAAGACAAACTGCTGACGACCACCACCCTCACTGGGACACCTTTGCACGCTGTTGGTGATGTTCTGAGATGATGGGTCCCCAGCCCAGTCTCTATTGATAAAATTGGTCAAACCAGCCTGTGGCTCTGAGATGAGGCCCGAGCTGGCAGTGGGGTAAAGAGGCCAAGAGACCAAGCCAGCGTCTGCAGAGAGGCCCCTCCATCATTGAATGACAAGCAGAAAAGAGTCATCATCTGAACTTCTCACGGAACTTTACAGGGATCGGCATCCCATGGATATGACACATCAAAAAGGCGAAGGGCACAGTGAGAATTTCCTCCTCACGCTTCACGCCACCTGCCCTCCTCTACACACCCATCCCCACGCTGCTTCTGCCCTGCCTTCATACATCTTCATTCATCTAGCCAGGGATGGGGATAGAGCAGAGAACAAATCACAAAACCATGTGGAGCTTATATTCTAGAGGAGAGGCAGACAAGAAGCAAGTAAAATATACAGTAGGTAGCTCTGGGTATTAGGAGGAAAAATAAAACAGGAATGGAAGGTAAGTACCAAGGGTTTGGGGAAGGCAAAATTGTACATAGGGTGCCCAAGGAGGGCCTCACGCTCACAAGGTGACTTTTAATTAGAGACATGGAATAAATTCCTCTCGGACACTTATTTTTTTAAAACATTAGAACATTTTGTTGCGATTTCAAGTGGTCCTAATAATCTGGAACTTTACTATCTCTATTTTCCAGTGAAGAGAAGACAAATGACTTTTTCTTTTTTTTGAGACGGAGTCTCTCTCTGTCGCCCAGGCTGGAGTGCAGTGGAGCGATCTCGGCTCACTGCAAGCTCCGCCTCCTGGGTTCCCGCCATTCTCCTACCTCAGCCTCCCCAGTAGCTGGGACTACAGGTTCCCCCCTCCCCCGCCACCACGCCCGGCTAATTTTTTTTTTTTTTTTTTTTGTATTTTTAGTAGCGACGGGGTTTCACTGTGTTAGCCAGGATGGTCTCGATCTCCTGACCTCGTGATCTGCCCCTCTTGGCCTCCCAAAGTGCTAGGATTACAGGCTTGAGCCACCGCGCCCAGCTGACAAATGACTCTTTAACAAATAAATTACAAGGAAAAATAAATGGACAAAGAAGGATTTTTTAATATTTAAGAAACATACCAATCAATGTATAGATCCTGTCTGGATCTCAATTTGGAAAAATAAACAGAAACTGTGTCTGAGACAAACTGGGAAATCTGAACACTAACTGGATATTTAAACATAATTAGGTAGTCCTTAAAAAAATGCTTGTATTTTAGAGATACGTACTAAATGTTTCTGTATGAAATAATATGATTTCAGGATTTGTGTTAAATTAAACCACGGGGTGGGAGTTGGGAGCAGCGTTAGAGAGAGACAGAACCAGATGAGTCACGAGTGGGCGACTGCTGATGCTGGCTGGGATCCGCGCAGGATGGCTGGGATCCACATGGGATGGCTGGGATAGATGGCTGGGATAGATGTTTGAATTTTTCTATAATAAAAAGGCTAAACAATAGAAACATCCCATAGATGACATCTGTCATCCAAATGTTTGTAACAAATTAATAACAGTCATTAAGAGGTCTATAGTTACGTCATCCATGAAATATTAATCAAACAGCCTTTATCTACAAAAACAAAATGCTTAGAAGAGTTGGATGACAGATGCATTCTGTGGTTTGGCTTTCAACATCTGCACTGGATTTGTCCCAAGAAAGACCACAGTGGTCAGTATCTACAGGAAAGCGCAGCGTCCCTTCCCCACCCCCAGACTCTTGCACATGTCTTCCTCTTCCAAGGCTGTGGGCTCACAAACTATGGGAGGGGGAAAGGCAGAAAAAGAGCCCCAGCGCCAAAGGTCAGCAGCTGCCAAAAAGCCTCTTCAAGCCCACCAAGTTTTTCAGCTTCAAAGCTTTGTGGAAGAGGGACGCTAGGATGCAAGGCTGGAAGAGGATACCAAAGCAGCAGGAACAGCTCAGCCCCCGGTAGGGTTCATATTCCTGAAGGCCAGGGCTGACGACCCAAGACCCAAGTGGAATTCATGTAGAGTAATGGGTGTTCACTAACAAAGAACAAATGAGAATAAAAATAAAATACCCACATAGTCCTGCGGCTTAGGGAAGCCCTCTAGAAGGGCACTTTCCTGCAGGCAGGAAAATGAGTCTGATTTGGTCCTAGTGATAGCACCAGCTCCGGTTAAATGACTGAGTTCAGGTTACCCCTTTCAACATGCTCCTTTTACACACTCATTCTATGGAAACCAGGACCACCTGTGATTTAGATGTCCTGGGGCAATGTTGGTAATACTGAAATCACACACTACCCCCTCATTTTAAGAGATATTTTTACATACAATTTGGAAAATTTAAAGGAGGGGGAGAAGTCATACATAATCTCATCAGGCAGAACAACCAGTGATACATTATTTCTTCCCTTCTGGTCTTTTTCCTTGAATGGCTTCTTTGATACTTCCCATTTCTGTTTCTCTGCCTGCACGCTTGTTATTCAGATGGTCTAATCCTCTAATTTTCATATTTTTTCCTCCAATTCTCTTTTGGTTTTTTTCATATGTGACATTCTTAACTTTTTCTTCTAACTCTTCTATTAATTTTTGTATTCCTATCATGGTTTTAATTTCCAAGAGCTCTTTGTTCTCTGAATTTTTAAAAATTATTGTTTTATGGCAGTGATATCTTCTCTTTTGGAAAATATTAACAATTTTTTTTTGTGGAAATGTTCTTCTCCATCAATGTTTCATTCAGTAGGCTTTTTCTTCTTTGTTTTTACTTCTGATATTCATATTCAAATCTTCCCTTACATATCTGGTGACCCTTATCTGTCCACCCATCCAAGAGGGAAACTCCATGGAAATGGATTGAAAGCTCTCTGCACAGAGGGCTTGTTGACATTCTCCACAGGAGACTCGGCTGCGTCCTTTCACTGAGGAACCACCCTGGCTCTCCACCGCCAGCCAATATCCGTATCTGTGGGTCACTTCTCTTGGCCCATCCAGATTTTCTAGAAAAGGCTCTTTTCCTCCTTGCATGGAAGATCTAAGGCTGAGAGCCAAGCAGGAGAAGAGTCCCAACATCACTGAACACCCTCAAGTGTGCCTAGAGTCTCTTGGTCCAGAGAGGCCCCCTCCAGAGAATCAACCCCCAGTTCTGCCAAAGTGGAGAAGGAAGTGGCCCCTGCGTGAGCAGAGAGGAGAGGATCGGAAGCTAGGATTCTCTTTTTTTTTTTTTTTTTTGAGACAGAGTCTCGCTCTGTCGCCCAGGCTGGAGTGCAGTGGCCGGATCTCAGCTCACTGCAAGCTCCGCCTCCCGGGTTTACGCCATTCTCCTGCCTCAGCCTCCCGAGTAGCTGGGACTACAGGTGCCCACCACCTCGCCCGGCTCGTTTTTTTTTTTTTTTTTTTGTATTTTTTAGTAGAGAGGGGGTTTCACCGTGTTAGCCAGGATGGTCTTGATCTCCTGACCTCGTGATCCGCCCGTCTCGGCCTCCCAAAGTGCTGGGATTACAGGCTTGAGCCACCGCGCCCAGCCGGAAGCTAGGATTCTTAAACAGACTCTAGATTTATTCTTCTCTTCAGCTCTACCTCAGTCCCAGAGGGGCGTGGTGCTGCCAACTCTTGACCTTTTTGGAGGGTTCCACGGTGTAAACCAGGTGACTTCTCAGTTTTTTCCCCCACTGTCGGTTTCAAAATCAGCTTGAGTCATTTAGTACTTACCAAAATTGTACTGCTACTGCCTCCTTGCCTGTTGCCCTTGTCTGTGGGCTTGTGACTTTTTTTCAAAATCCTTTTAGTGTCATTTTGGTGAAGTTTAAATGTGTATTCAGTCTGCCATTACTGGGAATCTCAAGTTTTCATTTTAATATTTTTCTAAATCCTTTGAAATCATGTATATTTCACATCCTGCTTCTTCACATTATTTTAGCTGCAAGAAATTGGCCACTCTGTATAATCTCTTTTGTTCAGGAAAGGGGACATTTTTTCCCTGACAACTCAATCTTCCAGATCTTCATTTCGGTTTTGGAAAGGCACCGGAAATGGCCAACCTACAGCACCAACTGGTCGCGTTCCCGGAGCTTGACTCATTAGCGCCACCTTGTGTCCCTGTGGGGAAGAGGTGGGGAGGCTGAAGAAACCTGACAATTTAAACCGGCTTTTGAAAAGGACTACCCCGGAATGTTGTCCAAGTTATCTCCAACTGGAAGACAAACTTTGTCTTTAAACCAAAACTTCTGCATCCACATCTCACACTTGTAATCTTGATTACAAACAATGTCCATATTATTAAATCCAACAGATATATTTTGCTGCTTCTTAAAACATTTATCTTGGCTTCATGGAGGCAATCCTCTACTTCTTCCCTCCTGCCATACCAACCCTTCCTTCGTGGGCTCCTTTGCTACTTGTTCTTTCCTCTTAAGAAGACAGACCAATAAATATTACCACGCCACAGGCGCAGGCCTTGACACTCTACGCACCTCAATCACATCTCCTCATATGATCTCCATCGGTCTCAGAGATTTAAACAGCATTCATACACTAATGACTCCCAAATTTCTATTCCCATTCTGGACTAACTCATAACCAACTGCCATGACATCTCCACTTTAATGATTAGGGGGCATTCTGAACTCCACATGCCCAAAACAGTGGACTCCCAACTGCTCCAACCTGTTCCTCCCTGGATCCTCCCCGTCCCAATAAACAGTACTGCTATCCACCCAGCTGCTAAAGCCAAAAACCCCAATTCCTTTCTTATTTTGCATCACTACAGCAGCAAGTGCCATTGGACTGTCATCCAAAATATACCCCAAATCCACCCACGTCTCTACCACTGCAGTCCAGGCTCCACCACCTAGTTTTCTGCCCGTGGCTCCCTGTGACAGCCTTCTCAATGGCCTTCCCAACCACCACTCTCATCCTCTACAATCTATTCTCCATACTGTAGCACCAGTTGTCTTCTAAAAGTAAAAATCACATCCTGTCATCTCCCCGCATAAAACTAAATGGCTTCCCTTCTAGTCCTTAGAATAAAGTCCAGACTCTTGCTAGCCTTTAAGTTGGTCTTTAAGATGCTACTGCATTTGGGAGGCCAAGATGGGTGGATCACGAGGTCAGAAGTTCAAGACCAGCCTGACCAACATGGTGAAACCTCTGTCTCTACTAAAAATACAAAAAATTAGCCGGGTGTCGTGGCGCGCACCTGTAATCCCAGCTACTCAGGAGGCTAAGGCAGGAGAAATGCTTGAACCAGGAGACGGAGGTTGCAGTGAGCCGAGATCACGTAACTGCACTCCAGCCTGGGCAACAGAGTGAGACTCTGTCTCAAAAAAAAAAAAAAAAAAAAAAATGCCACTGCAGGACCAGGCTCCTACCTCTCTTTGACCTCACCGCTTACCACTTACTCCTTTGCTCACCGGGCTCCACTCACACCAGCTTTTCTGATCTGCAAAGACTCTGAGCTCATTTCAGCTTTCAGACCTTTGCACTGGCTGCTCCCCTCTACCTAAAATGCTCCATCCTCTGACCCTTGCACAGCTCATTCCCATATGTCATCCAAGTCTCCAGCCACAGCCTTCTTCATCCACTCTTACTTCAGACCCTCATCCCACCCCAATCATTCACCAAGACCCCTGAGATAAGCATGCGCATTGACATAAATCTCTTAAAAATAAGATGTACAATGTGCAATCATTGTATATTTGTAAGTGTTGCAAATTTACCAAATTGTCCAATTCGATTACGTACTTGCTGACCACCTTCTATGGATAAGGCAGTGTGGGAAATAAGATGGTCCTGCCCAAATCTTCATGAATAAAGCTTCTCCAACACTTGGCCTGGTCATGACAACGCTAATACTCAAAAGGCACTGCCAGAAAAGTGGTGAGGACTTCAAAAGGGTCTCTTTCAGTCCATCGCTACCCTAATTTCATTTTACATACACACAGTTTACAGAATGTGAAATCCTATATAAGGGCTCACCTGTGGATGTCTGCAAGGTATTTAACTCGAGTCTGGGCTTAAGGGTAACTAACCTTTGTACCCTCCTGTCCCCCACACACATAACCTTGTGACACATGCCTTCAACTGTCTTTCCAGTACAAGCTGTTCTCATTGTTCACGGCTTAAACTCACATTGTTCCATTTGTTCTGAGTGCCTTGATAATGACCCTATTTTTCTATGCTCTCTGCCTCCAAAGGGAACAGAACATATCTAGCCACAACTGTCCTGAAAGAGATACAACTAGAGGCCAGGCTTGAAAAGCCTGAAGTCACCCAGTTTGCCTCTTGGCAAGTAGTAAACACACAGCTACAAGCTGATTGGTCACTAAGGAGTATAGTCCTGTGGCCATGCAACAGAGAAAGATTTACCCACAAGGGTCTGTTTCTTCGTGTCAACCATGAGCAAATGAAACAGATGATCCTAAACGCCCTTTCGAACTCAGAGAGGAACCCCAACCACAGCCCCACCAGGACAGGACTTAGATGAGCCCTGGCATTTTCCCATCCAGGGATGGACCAGCCCTCCACCATGTCAAATTCCTAAGGCACAGACCACTACCTCCAAATGATGAAGACAAACATTCACCATTAGGTTCCCTCAAGGCCATGATGAAGATAGACTGACAGAACCTCACCACACCAGTAACTCCTCACCAAAACCAACCTAGGACTTTCTCAGCTCTGAGGACCATTCAGCAGCTGATGAAGAATGGGCCACAGGCCTGATGTGGGGGCTCAGGCCTGTAATCCCAGCACTTTGGGAGGCCAGGGCGGGCAGATCACTTGAGGTCAAGAGTTTGAGACCAGCCTGGCCAACATGGTAAAATCCCATCTCCACTAAAAATACAAAAATTAGCTGGGCGTGGTGGCATGCACCTGTAATCCCAGGTACTCGGGAGCCTGAGGCAGAAGAATCGCTTGAACCCAGGAGGTGGAGGTTGCAGTGAGCCAAGATCGTGCCACCGCACTCCAGCCTGGGTGATAGAGCAAGACTCCATCTCCAAAAATAAAAAGAACAGGCCACAGCCAGGCCTATGGCAAGTCCTCTGCTCCATGTTTAGTTTCCATACTGCACAGCAAAGTCTGCCCTGCTTATGTTTCAAAAGTCAGAAAGCCACTTTGGAAATGGAACTATACGACTCTCTCGGAAAAAGAAAATATACTTAAAAATTCTTAAAGAGCAGCAATGTGAAAAGGTGGGGAAAGCCACTTAAGACACCTATCATTCTCCTGGTGTCTTCAGTACCAGCCACACAGACCCCGACAACTCTAGACACAGTCTTCGTTTGGCCATCCAGTCACTCCTGCCAAGGCCAGGGCACTCCACAGAGACGCTTTCCTGGTGAAAAGAGGAGGAGCAGGTGGCCCTGTTTCTTATTAACTGGACTCAGCCCAGCTACTATCAGGGATAGAGCTTGGGTTTCCGAGACTGCATCAGTCCACACTTCCTCTTTTCCATGCCCTTCCCCAGACAAGACTGTGTACAATTAATCCCATTCGCTCAGCCTGATTGACCTGATTTTTCAGGCTCAGTAAACAAGAAACTCAATACATATGCCCCACACATGGGGGGTAAAGAGTGAGCAAACAAATGTTTATTTGATATCTAACTTACATCACACAAGCTTATGTCTCCCAGTGTAATAATGTTTTATAGATGCCAGATAAATCCTTGCTATATGACATTTTTAAATTGTGCTTCAAATACAAATATATACTAAGTACTAATATACCTGCCACAGGCAAAAACAGAGTAATCTGTACTATAGTATCCCAGAGCTGTGTATGCACTGGATTTCTCATCTGGCAAAGTTAAGAGAGTATTTGATGAAGGGTGTGTATATATAAGAGACAAATCCAGGGACACTCCAGGAATTGTAAAAACTTATTTTTGTTTATAAGAACAGATACTGGACAGGTGCGGTGGCTCACGCCTGTAATCCCAACACTTTGGGAGGCCAAGGCGGAGGATGGATCATGAGGTCAGGAGATCAAGTTCCTCCTGGCCAACATGGGGAAACCCTGTCTCTACTAAAAATACAAAAATTAGCTGGGTGTGGTGGTGGGTGCCTGTAATTCCAGCTACTCGGAAGGCTGAGGCACGAGAATCACCCGAACCCAGGAGGAGGTGGTTGCAGTGAGCCGAGATCACACCATTGTACTCCAGCCTGGTGACAGAGTGAGACTCCATCTCAAAAAAAAAAGAACAGATACCATTAACTCGATAAGTGAAATATTCTGGTTCATTTTAAGGAAGTCAAGATGGCTTTCTATACTTGTTTCGGCCATAGGACCAAAAATTCAATATGTATATCCCAACTTTTTTTAAACAAAAGTCAATGTGATACAGGAGAATGAGCTGCAAATTCACAGCCAGAAGTTTTGGTTTACAGCCTCAGTTCCAATAATTTCCAACTAGTGGTCTCAGGCTAATGATCTCACATCTGACTTTATCCTATCACTGCCATCATTTCCAACTTATAGATAAGGAAATTCATACCATTTCCCTGGTCACTGAGAGATCCAAATTCAATCCTCTCTTTGAAAGTGTTTTATTAGCAATTTTATAGTGCACACATGAGAATGGGATTCACCAGAGGCTCCCTTTTCCACTGTCCACAGTTTAGTACATATCAACCCTTCACACCTGATGGGACAAGATGGAACAAGGAGAATGGGTATGTGGCAGTTTGTTACTATTCTCTGTCCTTTGGCAAGTACTTAAAGTTTTCCATCATAGTTTGTTTTTATAACTAGTTGATTCATTATTTTTTATTCCACTTCTCAAGCTGTACAATGTTTTCACGGATCTATGATCTTTCTGGTTTTACATTTTTACAACCCAATGTTGACTGACAGGATGCTCTCTGGAATTCAGGTCAGTCCCTACTTTGGGTCTTTCCTCATGGGATGCCCTAGACCTGCTCCAAAGACGGATTAATCATCTACAGATCTCCTTTGGGAAGTAGGAGGGTGCTATTTAGAGGTGGGCTTGTTCAACACTGAGCCACGTATCTTTTTCTATTGGTCATGAAGACTGAGCCTTTCACTAATCAGTGCCACTATCGTTGGAGTCTCCTGAAGCGATGTTCTCCAGCCAGTCTATGTGCAGACTGGGGAAGTTTCCGGTGTGGGCACTGGCACATTTCCTCCCGCACTACGCTCCGGATTCTGCATACAGAATTTGAGGCCAAAGTTTTTTTTGTCCTCATAGTTCCTCTTCTCGTTCACCACTGCTAGACCAAAGCCATTCTCACTCTTGTTCCTTTTATATATCATCTGCCCCTCCCTGTATTTTAAAAAGCTTTCAAATTCTTATCACTTTTGTTTTAAAATTCCACAATAACATGCTTTGGGTTGGTGATCTTTTCAATCCTTTTGCTGGGCAATTATCATGTCCTTTTAATCAGACGATTTATGTCTTTGGCTTTGAGGGATTTTCTTGTATTATTTCTTTTACAATTTCCTTCCCTCAGTCTTCCCTGTTCTCTCAAGAACTCTTATCAGTCAGATGCTGAACCTTTGGGATTAATCCCCTATGTCTCTTTTCTTTCACATTTTCAGTACTTTTGCATTTCTGTTCTACTTTCCAACTACTTTTGTTTTGTCTTACTTTAAGATTTCTTCAACTTCACCTTCCAACTTTATTATTCAGTTTTATTTCAGCAATCACGTTTTAACTTCCAAGAGCTCTAATTATCTATTACTGTTCCATGGCATCCTTGTTCTTGTTTCACAAACATTATATCTTCTTGAACTCTCAGAGAAACTAGTAAGAATTTCTTCCCAAACTGTTTGTTTAATTCACGTACTTGGTTAACCATGTGTTCCATTTATATGTCCATGATGTCAGTCCACATGTCTGATCCTGCCCACCCAGGAAGAAGGAAACTTATATCACATGCAAACAGGCAATAATCCATTACTTTCTGATAACTGCTATTACAAAGAAAGCATTCCAAATACACAAGAAGCAAGCCAGCTTACCTTCATGGAGTCAGAGTATAAAATATATTCCCTGAGCACAGGTAGGAAATCTTCTGTCATGTCATCTGTCAGCTCTTCTAAGGCTGTAGAGCAGTTCCCAATGCAAGCTGATACACCCTCCAGGGGTTCAGCCAGCTCACCCTCCAAGGCGCTCCATGTGGAGTATACAGGCCCGTATTCTCTCAGCTCCACAAGATACTCTGAATGGGGAAGAGAAACCAATTAAAATCTGGCTGGGTAGCAGTTGCTGCTATTACTAACTCAGTAATCACCACAGCCAAGAGCTCTCTACATGAACATGTGTTTCTTTGGCCATTCATTCACCTGATCCCACTCTTCTTTAAACACAACACTGTTTCTAGCACAACTGCTTAAAACTCTGACAGCTCATGTTACATCAATCCATTCCATCCCATGGATGGGAATGCCATGCCGCTGGATAATGGGCCTTATGGGGAAAAGCAGTAGCGGCCACATCCACCAAACATCTTCAAAAATAACCATACGCCGGCCAGGCGCGGTGGCTCACACCTGTAATCCCAGCACTTTGGGAGGCTGATGTGGGTGGATCACAAGGTCAAGAGATCGAGACCATCCTGCTAACATGGTGAAACCCCATCTCTACTAAAAATACAAAAAAATATTAGCCAGACATGGCGGCACACACCTGTAATCCCAACTACTCTGGAGGCTGAAGCAGGAGAATTGCTTGAACCCAGGAGGCAGAGGTTGCAGTGAACCAAGATTGCTCTACTGCACTCCAGCCTGGGCAACACGGTGAGACTCCGTCAAAAAAAAAACAAACAAACGAACAAAAGAAAATAACCACTCGCCTACCCATACTGTGAAGCAATTTTTTTTTTTTTTTAGACGGAGTCTCACTCTGTCACCCAGGCTGGAGTGCAGTGGCGTGATCTTGGCTCACTGCAAGCTCCGCCTCCTGGGTTCACGCCATTCTCCTACCTCAGCCTCCCGAGTAGCTGGGACTACAGGCACCTGCCACCATGCCCAGCTAATTTTTTGTATTTTTTTAGTAGAGACGGGGTTTCACTGCGTTAGCCAGAATGGTCTCGATCTCCTGACCTTATGATTCGCCTGCCTCGGCCTCCCAAAGTGCTGGGATTACAGGCGGGAGCCACCGCATCAGCTGCGAAGCAGTATTTTAACAGGCAACGGAGGCAGAGTTTCATATAGGTTTAGGGAGATGTTTTTAAAGGTTAAAAAAAAATCAGTCACTGGCCGGGCGCGGTGGCTCAAGCCTGTAATCCCAGCACTTTGGGAGGCCGAGGCGGGCGGATCACAAGGTCAGGAGATCGAGACCACAGTGAAACCCTGTCTCTACTAAAAATACAAAAAATTAGCCGGGCGCGGTGGCGGGCGCCTGTAGTCCCAGCTACTCAGGAGGCTGAGGCAGGAGAATGGCTGGAACCCGGGAGGTGGAGCTTGCAGTGAGCCGAGATCGCGCCACTGCACTCCAGCCTGGGCAACAGCGTGAGACTCCATCTCAAAAAAAAAAAAAAAAAAAAAAAAAAATCAGTCACAATGGATACACAATGGCATTTTAGGAAATGTTTTGATACAAGAGATGTGGTCTTACTGGCAGACTCACTCTCACTCGGGGGTCACCTCAGCCCCTCGGATCCCATCAGAATTTACTCCACACGATCCTTAGGTGTGGATGGTATCCAAAGCTATCTCCAAAACCTATGGGCCCCACATGGTATCATCAGTGGATCAAGTAGAGGGAACAAGTACAAGAAATGAGGGAAAAAATGTTGATTTATTTTGTCCCCCATAAAGAAAACCTGGCTCATCACTTGTCACCAGGAGTCTTGCCATTTCATCATGGCTTAGCAACCAGTGAATGGCAACTGCTGGGGAATCCTTCTCAGCGTGCTTCCCATGCCAGTGCGATCATTTACACTGTTCATGTCTGTCCACCCCACACGTATGTAAGGAGACAAAAGATCCCAACAATCTGCGATGCGGCAAAGCAGGTGGCCCTGAGAGGGGTGGGAAGGAAGTGGAGGCAAAAACTAGGAAGGATCAATACAGGCCCCGGCAACTGCCCCATGCAGGAGGAGTGGTTTTAAAATGAACGGGATGGAGTGGGTGAGTCAGTCACAAGTCTGAAGATTCATCAGGGTCGTAACTTTGGCAAACATAGGTCCCCATGCTGTCCTTTTGAATCATCTTTCTGCCAGAAAATGTATCTAAGTTTGTTTATTAAATTACTGTTCCCTATGGATGAAGGGCAGTTGAGTCTATGTCTCCACTTTTAAAACTAAAGTTAAGAGAGCATAAAAGAGGAAACACCTGGCGAATTAGCAGTGCTGGCCATGGGAAAAGCAAACACAAGGCTGACATAGTAGGACAAAGGATGGGGTGCAAAGGGACATTCCAGTCACACCTAACTCCTCCCCTCCTTGTATTTCTTTGATAAGCAAAAGATGGCCTAGTTCTGTCACTCTAGCATTTTGCAGTTTGATTCTCTGTAGTACACATGAATGGCATTTCTGCCAATGTGGTTGCAGGGCATAATCAAGACCTCAACAGACAGCTCACCTATTTCCTCTTTGATGATCCGCTGGGCTATTCGATCAATGGTTCCCAGTTTGAGTGCAAACGTATCTAAGTAGTCACCTATGGCGGCAAACTCAAGCGGCCGAGTCCTCAGCTTGTAGCCGCCAGTGACGTGCTTGACTGACTCGCCCATTCTGGTCAGCAATGCTATCCCTTGCTTCTTGTAGGCGTTCAGGTCCTGAGGATGATATGTGAATAAGCTCAAAGCACTCACTCACTCACATGGGCAGGACTAAATAAAACAGCTTCTAAAAGCAGCTTCAGTTTGGAAATGGAGGACTCGGGACACAAGGAGCTGAGTTAGAGGCCCTAATCACATTCACACGCGGACCCTGGACAGGACGTCATAACCACCAGACTCAGGCTCCTGTGGGTTGACACCTAGATCCCTTTCAGCAGAGCTGAATTCCAATCCTTAAATTCACTCACCGGAGCACGCTGCCCTTTAAACACAACGCTGTTTCTAACATAATGTTTTTAAAGTATCTGTTTATCCCATACAAAGTACCCTATGTTGTCTTTAGGAGCAAAACTGAAGAGCAGAGGTTCTGAGATCCATCACTCATTTATTTATACCCCAACTAAAGCCATATAAAGGGAGAAAAGGGTGGAAAGCAGGAAACAGTGAAGAAAAACATTTCTAGAAAACTCAGGCCTAGGATGGATGCTGTAAACAGCAAAATATTTTAACCCTGGATTTCTTGAAGGCAAAACTGGAAATATGCTGAGTTTCATAACCCATTGTATCTAAATATAGGCACGGTGGCTCATGCCTGTAATCCCAGTACTTTGGGAGGCTAAGGTGGGCAGATCACTTGAGGTCAGGAGTCCAAGGCCAGCCTGGCCAACATGGTGAAACCTCGTCTCTACTAAAAGTACAAAAAAAAATTAGCTGGGCGTGGTGGCGTGCACCTGTAGTCCCAGCTACTCAGGAGGCTGAGGCATGAGAATCACTTGAACCTGGAAGGCGGAGGTTGCAGTGAGTTGAGATCGTGCCACCGCACTCCAGCCTGGGCAACCAAGCAAGACTGCCTCAAAAAAGGAAAAAAAAAAAAAAAAAACCTTTTAGCCTGCCTGATAAAACAAGCTTCCTCCTATCATCAAACCCTAAGAGGAATCTATACCATCTTCAGGTTGTCCTGTGTCAGCTACTGAAAGGGTAGCTTCCAAAATGGTTTTACAGAAGGTACAGGTGTCTGTTCCTCATATCCACCCTCAATACAAACAGAATGTTAATTCCCAGACTTAGAAGGGGATGACTAGAGGGAGATAAAGGAACCCAGAACAAGGACAGCTTTCTGGTGACGTGGCCTGATGCAGAGGATAGAGCAGGGGACGCGGAATTCACGGCTAACATGGCCCGACAGTCCCTCCGCATTTGATGTACAATTTCAGGCTAAGGTCTCTATAGTATCTGAGTGTAGGCTCCTTTTGAATTCACTTCCTTCTTCGTTTCCTTCTTCAGGCCTTCATTTTTGCTCTTGACCCACCCTTTCCTATTGAGGTTTCAGTGTGTATATATATATATATGTTTTTGTCCACAGTTCCTGGCTTATAACCTCCACAGCCCTTGTTCCAGTCTTTTCACTCTAATGTTGGGTGTGTTAAGCCTCAGGAAACAGAATCTCTCTGACCTTCTCCTGCCCTCCTTTCACCTGCCCCAAGGCAGCACTCGACTCTTCCCCAGGCTTTCTGACTATGGGTCATAAGGCCCTCATTCCAGACAGGGTCCCTCTCCGCACCCTGGAGGATGGAATGCTGCTGTCACGAAGCTTCCACAAAAACCCAAGAGAGCTGGGTTCAGAGAACTTCTGGAGAGCTGAATGTCTGCAGTTTCCTGAAGGGTGGTACACCCAGGGAGGGCATGGAAGCTCCACGTCCCTTCCCCCACGCCTCGCCCAATGCCAATCTTCATCTGTATCCTTTGTGATATCCTTTATAGTAAGCTGGTAAATGTGTTTCTCTGAGTTCTGTGAACTGCTCCAGCAAATTAATGGAACCCGAAGAAGGGGTCACGGGAAGCCCAACTTGAAGCTGGCTGGTCAGAAGTTTTTGAGGCTTGAACTTAATGTCTGACATCTGGAAGCTCTCAGTCTTGGGGACTGAGTCCCCAGTCTGTGGGATCTGATGCTATGTCCAGGTAAATAATGTGTGAATTAAACTGGTGGACATCCAGCTGGCAATTGCTGCTTGGTGTTTGGGAAAAATCTGCTCCCACCCCCACCCTGCAATTTGGTGACAGAAGTCTTCTTCTGTGACCTTCCCCAAAACAAGGGGCTTGCCCTACCAATGATCCCCTCTCCTGTCTGTATCCTCAACTTCTAATCCCTCAGCATGTAAAATACACCCAAGGCTGACCCATCTTTTTTTTTTTTCTTTAGACGGAGTCTCGCTCTGTCGCCCAGGCTGGAATGCAGTGGTTAGATCTCAGTTCACTACAAGCTCCGCCTCCCAGGTTTACGCCATTCTCCTGCCTCAGCCTCCCAAGTAGCTGGGACTACAGGCGCCCGCCACCTCGCCCGGCTAGTTTTTTGTATTTTTTACTACAGACGGGGTTTCACTGTGTTAGCCAGGATGGTCTCGATCTCCTGACCTCGTGATCTGTCCGTCTCGGCCTCCCAAAGTGCTGGGATTACAGGCGTGAGCCACTGCGCCCAGTCAACCCATCTTAAAAACAGCAGCAATCTCCTCTAGTTTCTCTCCACCTCTCTCCTTCCCTTCAGAGTCAGGCTGCCTGAGAGAGTGTTCACTATATAACTGACTGTATTTGATGTACAATTTCAGGCTAAGGTCTCTATAGTATCTGAGTGTAGGCTCCTTTTGAATTCACTTCCTTCTTCAGGCCTTCATTTTTGCTCTTGACCCACCCTTTCCTATTGAGGTTTCAATGTGTATATATATATAGGTTTATATATAACTGTCCATATATATTATATATAATATATACAATATATATATATTATAACTGTCCACCTACTCTCCTGCCTGTGAACATGTGCATGATCGTGTGAATGGTTTACAGCTTTGTGGCGCTACTAACAATGCTGCTGTGAACACTCATGCAGGTGCACCCTCTTTAGAAAACGCAAGTCTCTTTAGGGAATAAACCAAGACAAGGATGGCCAAGTAGGTCTAGAGATTCCATCTTGTCCTCCCACATTCTAGACAAGAAACATCCTCAAAGGCTCGAGGCCTTCACAAGACTATAACTGAAGCCTCAGAGCCCTTGGAATTACCTCTGCAGACAGCATTTTTATGAGTGGGACTAGAGTCAAATGGGCTCACTGGACTGCACAGGCTCCGCTTCGAGTAGAGCTGTGAAAGGGTGTCCCAGTTAACCAAGTTAATTTACATGTTGAATAAAGTTATTTAGTAGTATCTATCTGATTGCTGTACCCACTCTGCCAAAGATGAAAATATTGACTTGTATATAGTTGCTATTGAGCGTCCCCATTTCTCCCAGCATTACTGGCTGCTGCTGCTGCTGCTTTTTAATATATAGAGATGGGGTCTCACCATGTTGCCCAGGCTGGACATGAACTCCTGAGCTCAGGTGATCTACCTGCTTTGGCCTCCCAAAGTGCTGGGTGTTACAGACATGAGTCACTACACACAGCCTTATTGGCTTCTTCTTAAGGACACTTCTAATTGGTTGATAAGCTCATGTCATCACAAGGAAAAGGAAGAGCGTCTCTGCATTCCCTAAGGTAGAACATGTAAGTGGCTCATCTAAGAACAAGATCAAGTTATTCAAGGTATGTTAAAGGAAAAAACGAGGCAGCTGGAAGAGGGGGAATAGGCTGCTGACATTTAATGGGCACAGAGTTTCAGATCTGCAGGACGCAAACGTTCTGAAGATGAGCTGCATAACTAATTTAAATATACTTAACACTACTGAACTGTACACTTAGAAATCGTTAGGATGGTAAATGTTATGTGTATTTTATCACAATTTTTTAAAATTTTAAAGAAAAGATAAGGCTGTTTAGCACATTTTGTTCAGCAAGTGGTACTGAACTAGGGCTAGAATTTGTTCTGTTTAAAGCTAGCTTTCCTGTATTCACTCATACGGAGTTGGATTTTGATCGAGGCAGTAAAGGACCTTATAATTTTTAAGTCATTTTCATACTGCTTGGCCCACAGATAGATAAATATCCTCCTCTCTCTCTCTGTCTCTGTCTCACACACACACCCTCTTTCCTACTTATTCTTCACGCACATTCCTAACAACCAGGGGTCCAAGCTTTTCCCTCCCTCTTTTTTGTTCAGTAAACATGACTGTACTTGAGGGCTTTCTGGAAAATGGAGTGAATTGTGCTTGGGGGAGAGAGTGAGTTGTGCTTTTGGAGAACAGGATGTATTGTACTTTGAGTACGAGTTGAAGGAATTATACCTAAGGATCAGTTCGCCAGGAAATACTTATTTTTAAGAAGTGTACCAGTCCAACCTGTAGGCAGGGAAAGCCTCTGGGAAAAAGAGACGCTGAATTGGAATGTTGTCAATAAGGCTAAGGCTCAATGCCAACTGAGGTTATAAAACACAACTAAAGGACTCTGTCATGTGGCTTCCATTGAGGGAAGAATGGCACACTTTCTGAAGTCTTTAATATCAACTAATGTTATCTATAACTATTTCTCAATTTTGCAGATTTGAAAAATAGAAAGTATCCGGACCACAATACCCTTGCCAACATGGAACATGTTACATATGGCCTGAACATGGGAACATGATACCTGAAACCAAACAGATGGGACTGGAGGGAAGCTAGCAGGAGGGTCTGAGCACGTGACCCCATTTCTGCAGACAGCGGGAGGGCAGCACCTCGGGTTTTCTGGCCGGTTCTGCCAACGGGGAAGTGTAGTGAAAGGCTAGTGGACAACCAACTTGAGTTTGAATACACAGAATCTGGCAGCTGTGTGGGACCCAAATGCTTTATCTGGCAAATGTCCACCTGAAAGGAACATGGCTGCAGATAAGTAACAATCAGGCAGTCTGATACACAGGGATGTATCAGTCTGATACTCAGCAGCCACAAAGACCCAACTTGAGATCCTAGTGACACTACCTGAACAAGGACAAGTTCCCGGAACTTGAGTTTCCTTGTCTGCAAAATGCAGCTGCAAGTAATCACTCAAAGTGCCCTTATGAAGAACACCCTCACCAAACACTCAAATGTTCCTTCTCTTCCGTGCCCATTGTTGGTCAGACTGGCCTCACCCAGTCATATTGCCAAGTGTTTAAAGAAACACTTAGCTCTGCTTTTGGCAGAGCAAATATTCTAACTTCCTCTGCTGCTGTAAGTGGGTGGGGTCCTCGATGGGGGTGGAGATAGATTTCCTAAATATTAACATAGAATCCATCTATACGGATTTGCTAATGCAAAAAAAGCATGCTAATGCACATAGGTACCCAAAAAAAGACCAATTTTACGACAACCCTGTTATAGTGAACCATTCGCTCATGAAGGTGGCTTCTGAAAGATCAAAACAGCTTTTTTTTTTTTTCTTAAAGAGATAGGGTCTCACTCTGTCACCCAGGCTGCAGTGCAGTGGAGTGGTACGATCATAGCTCACTGAAGCCTCAAACTCCTGGGCTCAAGCTATTCTCCTGCCTTAGCCTCCCGGGTAGCTGGGACTACAGGCGCACAACATCACACTCGGCTATTTGTTAAAAGTTTTTGTAGAGACCGAGTCTTGCTCGGAACAGCTTTTAGCAAAGAGCCCCAAGAATGGTAATATGGGAGAAGAGTATGTAAACTTCCGCCCTTACCTTCGCAGTAAGGAAAACATTAAAGTGTTCATTGAAAGAGAGCACAGGATGATCCGTAATTCTTTTTAGAAATTTATCCAAAGCTTTTCTTCTGGTCTCCACAAACTCTTCTGAAAAACGATCCACAACACCTTTTACCACAAACTTCTCGGGAAGAGGCTATAAAGACACAAAGAAAAAAATCAGAGTCACGGATGAGATGGTGCGAGGAAAAACCACTAGGCTGGCACACAGTTCTGTTACCCTCTGTCCAAGAAAAGTATTTCTTAATCAGGCAGATCTTCATGTAGTCATTAACATAAAGATTTCTGAAAAATACACATGGAGTAAATGTCCTGTCAATTTTATAATGCAAGGAATAAAACACTAAATATAGTCTCTGAAATACATAAAAGTAGATATTTATCGAGTAAATTCAACAGTAATTTTTACATTGCTTGATGTAAATATGGTATGATGGAAAAGTTATGGCAAGAAGAAAAGAAAAGAGGAGAGGGGAAGAGAGGACAGGGGAGGGGAGGGGAGGGGAGGGGAGGGGAGGGGAGGGGAGGGAGGGAGGAAGGAAGGAAGGAAGGAAGGAAGGAAGGAAGGAAGGAAGGAAGGAAGGAAGGAAAGAAGGAAAGAAGGAAAGAAGGAAAGAAGGAAAGAAGGAAAGAAGGAAAGAAGGCAAGAAGGCAGGCAGGCAGGTAGGCAGGCAGGCAGGCATCAACCACGTAAAAATTTATTTAAATATTTTAAGCTTCTGCTCCCAGTACTTCATTCCCCATTCATATTTGGTGAATGAATAAATTAGGTAAATTCATGTATCTAAAAAAAATACCTTTTATGAGCCAATTTTTTGGTTTAGGTTTATACTAAAAAATTCTTTAAAATGTAATTTCCTTTATTCCCCTTACTCAAATACATTTCTCTATTATACTGACTTAGAGCCAATACTGTCGGCAATTTAAAACTACCTGCCTACCAAGGGATCTTTGAGCTTTTAATCTGTTTCCATAGCAGTTCGATCAACTGCTTGATTAAAAAGCCTTCTTTATTATTACTACCACAGAGAAAAGAAGTATCTGCCATGCACCTGTTTTAAAATATTTGAGCTATGAAATATTTTAAAAATTGTACACTTAAAAAATAGGTCACTAAATCTAATAGATATTTCTCTAAAGAAGATATCCAATGGCCAAGAAGCACATGAAAAGATGCTTAACATTAGTAGTCATCAGGGAAATGGAAGTCAAAACCATCATGAGATGCCATTTCATACCTACTAGGATAGCCATAATCTTAAAAAAAAAAAAAAAAAAAAAAAAAAAAAAAAAAAAAAAACCAGCGTTGGTGAGGATGTGGAGAAATAGAACCTTTATACATTGCTGATGGGAATGTAAAACATGCAGCCACTGTGGAAAACAGTTTCGTGGTTCCTCAATAAGTTAAATACAGAATTACCCATTTAACTCAGCAATTCCACTCACACGTTTATGCCCAAAAGAACTGAAAGCAAGGCTGGGCGTTGTAATCCCAGCACTTTGGAAGGCCGAGGCGGGTGGATTGCCTCAGCTCAGGAGTTTGACACCAGCCTGGGCAACATGGTGAAAACCCATCTCTACCAAAAATATTAAATATAAAAACAATTAGCTGGGCATGGTGGCTTGCAGCTATAGTCCCAACTATTCAGGAGGCTGAGGTGGGAAGACAGCTTAGGCTCACAAGATGGGGAGGCTGCAGTGAGCAGAGACTGCACCACTGCACTCCAGCCTGGGTTACAGAGTGAGACCTCATCTCAAACAAACAAACAAACATTTTTAAAAACTTTAAAAAAAGAATTGAAAGCAGGTGCTCAAACAAAATTTTGTACACAAATAGTCATGACAGCCCTGTTTACAATGGCTACAAGGTAGAAGCAATCCAAATGTCCATCAACATGTGAATGGGCAAACAAAATGTGGCATATCTATGCAATGGACTATTATTTGGTCATTTTAAAAAAAGTACTAAAACATGTTGCATCGTGGAAAAACCCCAAAAACATTATGGTAAATGAAAGAAGCCAGATACAAAAGTCCATATATATGATTCCATTCACGTGAAATGTCCAGAATAGGCAAACCCATAGAGACAGAAAGCAGATGAGTGGTTGCCAGGGGCTGGAGAGATCAGAGGAAATGAGATGTGACTGCTTCATGGGTACAGGGTGATTTTGAAACTTTCAGAAGGTGGTGATAGTTGCACAACATTGTGAATGTACTTGACGCCGCTGAATTGTAGACTATAAAACGGTCCTAAGTTTTTTAGCACAATAAAAGAGTATAATATATATATATATATATATATCTCAAAGTCATAAAGGATAAGAATAATACCAGTACTTACTAATCTACCACTCAACTTGACAGACACAACAGTGTCATTGACAAAGCTCCCTGTCAGCGGATCCCTGATCAGATCTCCACTTATTCCTGCCCCCATGAGGGAATTACAATCCTCAACTTTTTGGTCATTGCTCCCCTCTAAGTTTCAGTTTTAAAACAATGTTCTGTTCGTTGAACTTGTTTTTTAAGTTTATAAAAATAAAACTCCAGTTAATGTATCACTTAATGACAGAGATACACTCTGAGAAATACATTGTCAGGCGATTTCAATCATTGTGTGAACATCATAGAGTGCACCTACACAAACCTAGATGATGCAGCTACTACACACCTAGGCTATACGGTATAGGCTATTGCTCCTAGCATGTTACTGTACTGACTACTGCAGGCAATTGTAACACAATGGCAAGTACTTGGGTATCTAAACATATTTAAACGTAGAAAACATATTTAAACGTACAGTAAAAATACAGTATTATAATTTTATGGGACCACCATCTATATGCCATCCACCACCGACTGAAATGTCATTATGCAGTACACAACTGTATACTTCGCTTTTGTCATTCAATATTATCTTTCTGCGACTTATCCATATTGATGCATATTTAGCTACAGGAAAATAATTTTACTATTCCATAGTCATGCACTATATAACTGACTGTATGACAAACTGTCCACCTCCTCTCCTGCCTGTGAACATGTGCATGATCGTGTGAATGGTTTACAGCTTTGTGGCGCTACTAACAATGCTGCTGTGAACACTCATGCAGATGCACCCTCTTTAGAAAATGCAAGTCTCTTTAGGGAATAAACCAAGACAAGGACGGCCAAGTAGGTCTATCGAGACAATCACATGCTTTTTCCTTTAATACGGTAAGTGGTAAATTAATATATTTTCTAATGTTAAACCAACCTAGCAGTTCAAGTTCAAAGTAGGACATTAAACACAAGTAGTTAACTCCACAACCTCCTCAAACCCCCTTAATATGGCAATAAAGAGGATTTTTTTAAATTACAAACCCTGAAGGACAAAAACAAACCAGAAAAGACACAGCAACAAGGATTAGTGGGCTTAGCCAACCCAAAAAAGCAGAACACTAGGCTACTTGGAGTAGGCCTAGTAAACCTAGATTTAGAACACAAAACCTTGAAAAGATTTAGGAACTGGTAACACCAATACCCCACCCCCGGAGAAGAAGTATTCGGAGTATGAGGGAATTCAGTGCCCTCAACTTGAAAGGGCTTTAAAAAGCATGTTTTAGTTGTCAAGAGTAAAAATTCTGATGCCATGCTTCCTGGGTTTATCTTTCGACTTTGCCACCTACTAGCTGTTTGCCTTTGGTCAAGTTCTATACATCTCTTGGTACCTCAAGAAGTTGGTGCTAGGTAAAAACTAATAGCATCAACTTCATAGGGTTGTCATGAGGATTAAATTAGCTAATATGTTCAAAGTGCTTTGAATGATTCCTACCACAGGGTAAACACACACAAGTTTGGGTGTCTTTGTTGTAAGACTGGCAGCAGCTTCAGGGGACTACTAATCTTCAGGGACATCCAGTGTTCATTTAACCCTTGACATGGTGGGAATATTCAGAGAAGATGCTAAGAATACTGGGGAATTCTTTACAACAGAGCAGGAGTTCCAAAGGACACAGCGGAAAGGTTTGTAAATGAAAGAAGAGAGGGGAATCGAATCAGGAATAAAATTACAGAGCCACACAAGGATAACATGTCCACGTGTGACACCCATCAGAGCTTACACTTGAGTAGAATATTCGAAATGCAGTGCTGGATCAGACGAACGGGCCACTCAGCCCCATGCTGGCCCAGTCCAAAGCACCAAGAAGTTATCTTAATGGGATATGGCTGTCCTTTAGGATAATTCCTTTATTCTGGTCAGTTCTTCTCTCCCCCGTTCCTTTAGGCAGCCATTCTCATAATCCAGCTTTTCATGCTAAGCAGATTACTGTCTTTCTGAAGTGAGAACCAGGTGTAAGAGCATCAGATGGAAATTTCCTATTTTGCTTCCTCCGCAGAAGCCTATCCACTGGGCATCACCCTCACCTCCATTCCTTAGTCCCTGTGGACAACAACCCCTCCTCCCCTAAAGCTAAGCATTCCATCTGTGTCCTTGACCCATTTGTTCATTAGGGTGCACCTGTCATTTATCTCTTCTCTGTATCTTCAACATCTCCTGTCCATCCAGCTCTATTCCCAGAATCTATAAAAATATGGTTGGTTTTTCTTCCTAAAAAATATGAATCCAATCACCCCTTGACCTTGTATCTTCTCCCTTCTCCTTTCTGGCTCATTCTATCTTTTTGAAAGGAGTCACTTATCTTGACTTCACACTATCCCATTGATTTCTCAACCTCCAGCCTTCCCCCAACCCTCAAAACAAAACCGGCTGTGATACTGCCTTCAGTGCTGGGTTTCTCTGCCCTATCCCCACCCAGTTCAGAAACAGCCCTTTTAAAATTGAGTGCCAATGACTTTCTAATTACCAAATCCGTGGATATTTTCCTGTTATCACTTCATGAGCCCTGTTATGATATTCTCATTTGCTTCTGCTGAATAGGACTTGAGAGGATGGCCTGAGGCACAAGTAAGTGGTTAGGAGTGCCTCATTTAACATAAAGATGACATTCTACAATAGGGGTCCATTCTTCAGATTGAGCACATTGAAGTTACGATTCATCAATTGGGGGAACTTGCTATTTAAAGGAACCCTAGAGTGAATCCTCCTGCAAGCAGAATTTCCTCCTGTCATAAGCATTATCATTTCCAAATGTATGTAGCTGCAGAAATTTCCTATTTCAAGATTCCTTAATGGGACACACCTACTCTCAGGCTCACTTCTATTACTGTCTGGGTTGTTTACACATAGGAATCTGGGTTGCTGGTGAAATCAAGTCCATCTATAGTCTGTAAATCACATCATGTAAATGAAAAGAGCTCAACACAGTTCCAAGCACACAGCAGATGTCTAACGAATGCGAAGTATTTTTATTAATTTGTAAGCACTGAGAACAAAAAGCAAAAAGGGGAGAGGACTTACAGGTAGAAAGTCTATATATCGTTTAGGCCAAAATGTCTTTAAAAATCGATTGTGGGAAGCAGGCACGGTGGCTCATGTCTATAATCCTAGCACTTTGGGAGGTCAAGCTGGGAGGATTGCTTGAGGCTAGGAGCTCCAGACCAGCTTAGGCAACACAGCAAGACCCCATCTCTACAAAAAATAAAAAATTAGCTGGGCATGGTGGTGCACACCTGAATTCCCAGCTACTGTGGAGACTGAGGTGGGAGGATTGCTTGAGCCCAGGAGTTGGAGGTTGCAGTAAGCTATGGTAATGCCACTGCACTCCAGCCTGGGTGACAGAGTGAGATCCTGTCTTAAAAAAGAAGTCATTTGGGATCTACTTCTTCATGCCCACTAGAATTTTTAAAGTAAAATAGCAAGTGTTGGCAAACATGTGGAGAAATTGGGCCCTCATACATTTCTAGTGGGAATATAAAATTATAAGCCACTGTGGAAAAGAGTTTGAACAATTCCTCAAAAAATTAAACACAGAATTACTATGTGCTCCAGCAATTCCATTTCTTGTTGTATAGCCAAGGTAACTGAAAATAAGCACTCAAACAAAATCTTATACAACCACCAGTGTTGACAACAGCATTCTTCATTAGAGCCGGGCTGGGAAAAGGAGGAAATTGAGAGTGATTCCTTAATGGGTACAAAGTTTCTTTTGGGGCTAATGAAAATGTTCTGGATTAAACAGTGGTGATGGTCGTACAACACTGAATAGTGGTGATGGTCATACAACATTGTGAATGTACTAAAAGTCACTGAATTGGATACTTCAAAATGGTTAAAATGGTGATATGTAATATGGATTTTACTTCCATTTTTTAAGAAAAGGAGATGTGATGGTGGAAGCAGAGAAGATGACAGATATGCTGCTGGCTTTTAAGATAAAGAGGCCATGAGCCCAGGAATGCAGACAGCCCCAAGAGCTAGAAAAGGCAGGCAAGCAAATTCTCCCCTAGAGCCTTCCGGTGGGATGCAGCCCTAGCCTGTATCTTGATATTAGCTCACTAAAACTGATTTTGGACTTTTGACCTCCAGAGCTGTAAGAGAATAAATTTCTGTTGTTTAAGGCGCTTAAAAAAAAAAAACAAAAAAAACCTGGGCGTAGGGGTAAGGGAGTGGACAGAGATGAAACAAGACTGGCCATGAGCTGATAAATGTTGAAACTGAGTGATGGAGTTTCAAGGGCACTCATCATACCGAATCTCTTCAATATGGTTAATACTTTCTACAATGAAAACATTTTAAAAAACTGAATATACACATATATATGTTAGATCCTGCAAAAAAAAAATGCTATTTGCAAAGTATTACAATAATCTGTTAAATATTTCAGGGTTTAACCTTGAAATACTGATATTAGATAGTACTCAGTATTCTAGTAAAGCATTTTCATTTATATTCCATATTAGTTTATAAAGCTGTTTTATAATCTGAAACAATAGCATATTTCTTGCAGACTGTCAATTGAAAGCTGCTATTTCTAGGTAGGAAATCTAGACAAATCTTTCAATTGCTGAATCCTGAAATGTCCAACTTCCTCGTTAGCAATTTATTTGCTTCTTCTAAACAATTCAACAATTATTTAGCGCACATTAAATATTTACATGGCAGAGGCCTATTTCTCCTACCCTTGTCAAACTAATAGAAAATATTGCTTCTAAGCAAAAATAACTACCAAATAAATAAAGGAGCATAGAGACTAAAAGCTTGTCACCAAGCATAGAGATTAAAAACAATAGTCACCAAGTCCAGTTAAATGCAAAGCATTAGGAAGTTGAACCAATGTTTCAAATACTTGTTAACTTATCCATTGAGTAAGCTAAATGCGGGTATATTTTTAATAGTACAAAAAAGAAGAAACCAACTAGAAAATTGAGTTTTTATTATTTCATATTAAAAAACAATTGCTGCATTACAAATTTATTCTCATTAATTCCTATGAGTTTACTACTACTCAAAAGAAAACTTGGTACATAATATAAATGTATCCTTCCAGAAACCTTCCTTCATTAAAACTGAGGTAAACATTAAATTTCCGAGAGAAAATTAAACACTCAAGTGTGTACTAAATGTATCTGCTTCATCTTCCAAATCTAATACGTGCACCCATCTAATCATGAAATTGCTCTGCTGTGTAACTAGTGCTCCAGGAAATGAATAAGTGTCAAACCCACTGAACGAATATGGAAGCAGAAAATAGAATGGTGGTTGCCAGGGGGTATGGAGAGCAGGAAATGGGGAGTTGTTCAATGGATATAAAGCTAGTGTTATAAAACATAAATAAGTTCCAGATATCTGCTGTACAAAGTACCTACAGTTAACAATACAGTCATCCTCCCTTATCTAAGGGGGATACGTTCCAAGACCTCCAGCAGATGCCTGAAGCCATGGATGGTGCTGAACCCTGTATATACTATGTTTTTCCTATATATACATACCTATAATAAAATTTAGAGACAAGGTGTCACTGTGTTGCCCAGGCTGGTCTTGAACTCTTGGGCTCAAGTGAATTTCCCACCTGTATATACATACCTATATATGCATATGTTTTTTCCTATATATACCTATAATAAAATTTAGTTTCTAAATCAGGCACAGTAAGAGATTCACAATAAAATAGAACAATTATAATAATATTCTGTAATAAGTGTTATGGAGATATGGCCTTTCTCTTTCTCTCTCAAAACATCTTATGGTACTGTACTCATTCTTCTTGTGATCTCCAGCCTGATAACCAAGAGGGCTACTAAGGGACGCACAGGTGGGCAGTGTCTACAGTGTGGATACACTAGACAAAGATAATTTATGTCCTAGGCGGACTGCATGAGATTTCATCACACTATTCAGAACAGCAAATAATGTAAAACTTATGAACTGTTTATTTCTGGAATTTTCCATGTCATATTTTTGGTCTACAGGTAACTGAAACCAGGGAAAGCAAAACCACAAATGGGGGGGAATGACTGTATGGTGTTGCATGCTGTAAAATGTGATAAGAGGAGAGATCTTATGTCACATGCTCATGTTACACATTATGTCCATCTTATGTTACATGTTCTTACAAAAAAAAAAAAAAACACAAAACAGCAAAGGGACACAAGAAAACTTGTGAAGGTGATGGATCTGTTTATTACCTTGACTGTGGTGATGGTATCAGGGGGTATATACAAGCCTATTGAATTGTATGCATTAAATATGTGCAAGGCTATTGTGTATATCAATTATATCTCAATAAAGCTTTAAAAAAACACTGAGGAAAAAAGTCAAAATGAAGACTTTCTGGCAGCTCCAACTATTACATAATGAAGAAAAACACAGTGAACTGCTGTTATGAGATGACAAATGTATACACCCAGCATACTTCTGGTTCCAAGATGGCATTTTAAGAACATAAGGTTACTTCTGGGAGCCGCGGTGGCTCACGCCTGTAATCCCAGCACTTTAGAAGGCCAAGGAAGTAAGATCCCTTGAGGCCAGAAGTTTGAGACCAGCCTGGGCAACATAGCAAGACCCTGTCTCTACCAAAAAAAAAAAAAAGAATTAGCCAGGCATGATGGCATAGGGTGCCTCTAGTCCCAGTTATTCAAGAGGCTGAGATGGGAAGATCACTTGAGCTCAAGAGTTTAAGACCAGCCTGGGCAACATAGTGATACCTTGTCTCTATAAAAAATTTTAAAAATCAGCCAGGCATGGTGGCACATACCTGTGGAGGTGGGAGGATCGCTTGATCCTAGGAGGTAGAGGCTGCAGTGAGCTGTGATCACACCACTGCACTGCAGCCTAGGTGACAAAACAACATCTTGCCTCTTAAAATTTTACATATATATATATGGAGCCGGGTGCAGTGGCTCACTCCTGTAATCCCAGCACTTTGGGAGGCTGAGGCGGGCAGATCACGAGATCAGGAGATCGAGACCATCCTGGCTAACACGGTGAAACCCCGTTTCTACTAAAAATACAAAAAATCAGCCGATGTGTGGCGGGCGCCTGTAGTCCCAGCTACCCGGGAGGATGAGGCAGGAGGATGGCATGAACCCAGAAGGTGGAGCTTGCAGCGAGCCGAGATCGCGCTACTGCACTCCAGCCTGGGCGACAGAGCGAGACTCCGCCCCCCAAAAAAATTATATATATATACACACACACACACACATATATATATAATTTTTAAAAAGAACTATGAAAATTCAAGGATGAAAAGGCACCCCATTTTTAAATAGGCAATGGATCTTAACTGATATTTCTCCAAGGAAGATATGCAAATGCCCAAAAGCACATGACAAGATGCTCAACATCATTAGGGAAATACAAATTAAAATCACAATGAGATATCACTGCACATCCAGTAGGATGGTTACAATCCAAAAGACAGATAGCAACAGCATTGATGGAGATGTGGAGAAACTCCTATACATCGCATGTGGAAATGTAAGTTGATGTCATCACTTCTGAAAACAGTCTGGCAGTTCTTCAAAAGGCCAATTATAGAGTTATGTGTGATTCAACAATTACACTCCTAGGAATACACCCCCCAAAAAATGAGAACATGTCCACAGAAAAACTTGTACATGAATGTTCACAGCAACATTACTCATAATAGCCAAAAGGTGAAACAACCAAAACGTCCATCAAGGGTGAATAGACAAAATGTGGTAATATCCATAAACTGGAATATTACATGATGATAAAAATTAATGAAACATTAATATATGCTACAACATGGATGAACCTTGAAAGTATGCTAAGTGAAAAAACCCAGTAACAAAAAAATCACGTTGTGTATCATTTCACTTACATGAAATGTCCAGAATAGGCAAATCTGTAGAAAGTACATGAGTGGTTGCCAGGGGCTGGGGGATACACAGTGTTTGTAAGTGACAGCTAAGGGATGTGAGGTTTCTTTTTGGGGGTGATGAAAAGATTCTAAAATGGATAATGCTGACGGGTGTCCAATTTTATGAATATACTAAAACCCTTTGAACTGTACATTTTAAATGGATGAATTATATGTTATATAGATTAAATCTCAATAAATCCTTTTTTTAAAAGGGAAATGAACATTTCTGCATCTTTACTGGGTCTCCAACTGATAAGTTCCCCAAGGCAGGAGTCCTTTGTCTTCCTTATAACCTTCTCAACCCACCCTCTCTTCCTTCCGAAGATGATGCTTAAATAACAAAGACACCTCCTAGCAAAGCTGCTATAAAATTCTTTGTAGCAGATGAGGGGATTGGTTTCTGGTTTGACTTTCATACTTAAATCAGAGAGGCTCTCTCATATTAAATCTCTCTCCACTCCAGATATGTGAGTACCAAGAATTTATGAAAAAAAATTAAGCTTCTGCTTGTTTCTAAAGTAGCTTCTTTCTGCTTCTTTCCAGACCATCAGAAACCACACTTAAAGACATTCTGGATCCACCTTGGGCATTCTGGAAACTCTTCCATTCTCTTCTAGTGTCTATGGAAGAGTAGACACTATGTTTCACCAGCAGGTGTCACTGTCTTACCTTTGAGCTTCCAGTACCAACCTCATAGGCACCAGCTGCCAGGAGGGCAGCTCCCTGATGCATGGTGTGGGCTACAAATAAACAGTGACTTTCTTCCAAAGAGTACAGTACAGAAAGGCAGGGAGAAAGAGTAATGGTACAGTGAAGAAAGCTGACCAGCACTACCTCAAGTCAGGTGATGGAGGTTCACATCAATAATGATGCACACTGTTGACAGCATGTGCCCTGGATAGGAGGTGATGAGGGTGGCAGCTCGCCTCTGTGGTTTCCTCCCCAAACACATTACCCCAGTTGGGAAAGCCATCAGACAAATGTCAACTGAGGGACAGTCTACAAAATTCCTGACTAGTACTCCTCAAAACAGCCATGGTCATCCAAAAAAGGGAAAGCCTGAGAAACTGTCACAACCAAGAAGAGCCTAAGGAGACATGACTGCTAAATAAAATGTGGGATCCTGGGTAGGAACAGAAAAAGGAACTTGGGCCGGGCGTGGTGGCTCACACCTGTAATCCCAGCACTTTGGGAGGTCGAGGTGGGAGGATCACCTGAGGTCAGGGGTTAGAGACCAGCCTGGCCAACATGGTGAAATCCTATCTCTACTAAAAATACAAAAATTAGCTGGGCATGGTGGCGCACACCTGTAATCCCAACTACTTGGGAAGCTGAGGCAGGAGAATCGCTTGAACCCTGGAGGCAGAGGTTGCAGTGAGCCGAGATCACACCACTGCACTCCAGCCTGGGTGACAGAGCTAAACTCCATCTGAAAATAAAAAAAAAAAAAAAAGAAAGAAAGAAAGAAAAATAAAAAGGTACTTGGGATAGTTAATAATGTTGTTTATTTCATAATAACGACTGGGTCATTGTGACAAATGTGCCACACTAATATAAAACGTTAATACCGGATATGAGATTTGAGAATTCTCTCTACTACCTTCACAATAATTCTGGAATTCTGATAATGTTCTAAAATGCAGTTTATTTTTTAAAAATTATTCACTAGCTGCTAATTTTGCCACCTTAAGGTTCTATTTTAAGGCATATTCCCAACTGTTTAAAAGCTACTGTTTCCTCTTCAGGCATGTTTTTAAGTGGTTAGAAGACAGAAAAAAAAAAACTTCAGGCTTGGAGAGCAGAAAGGGTATGTGGGAAAAAAGGAGATGCCCTGAGAAAGAACTGAGTTCCAGGTGAGAGCCACCATTCCTATCACAGCACTAGCAACGTGGCTCTTTTCATCCTGAAAACCGAGAAAGCTACCAGTGTGTTCACAACATACACAGCCTTTCCTAACCATGGAGAAAAAAAGGCTGGGAGATGCGGTGGCAACAGAAAGCTGGTAGTGCTAGGAAGTTATCATTCAACAAAGGTTTTTGCTGAAAGATAAATCAGCCCCTCTGAGGAGTTTTATGACTCACACTGCTCTAAGGCCCCCAAGGCCCAAAGAAACATCTGGCGGCTAAACCATTATTATTTCTAGTTTTAACAAAAGTAGTCAAAAAAGTACTCAATATAAATGTTGAGGCCAGATGCGGTGGCTCACACCTGTAATCCCAGGACTTTGGGAGGCCGAGGCGGGTGGATCACCTGAGATCAGGAGTTCGAGACTAGCCTGGCCAACATGGCAAAACCCCGTCTCTACTAAAAATACAAAAATTAGCCGGGCGTGGTGGCGGGCTCCTGTAATCCCAGCTACTCAGGAGGCTGGGGCAGGTGATCCGCTTGAACCCGGGAGGCAGAGGTTGCAGTGAGCTGAGATCATGCCACTGCGCCCCAGCCTGGTCAAGAGAGTGAGACTCTGTCTCAAAAAAAAAAAAAAAAAGATTTATATTTCTTTTGCTCTGGTTCTGTTTTTTAAAAACTGTGCAGATGGAAGCACTGGAGTAGATAAATGTCACGTTGCTTCGATAAATAGAGTTAGGTGGTTTCCTTTTTAAATGAAAAACTGTGGTTGAAATGGATTCTGTACTAGATTTCTGCTCCTGTGCCTAAAGAAAAGCCCAGCCAGCCGCAAAACTGGCTTACTATATAGCAAATCAGAAACCAAAACCTAATAGGTGAAGTATTATATACAGTGTCCATTAACATGTTTTATATACGTTTGCTGGGTGAGTCTGGGATAATTGAAGGGATGAGAGTTGAGTGAACCCCTTCAGGAAAGACAACACGACAAGTGAGAAACAAGCTGCAGTGACTTACTACCTACGGGAATGAGATGAGTGGGCTGGGATTCTTCCAGTTTGCTCCTCAACCAGTCAAAATCCTGGTATCTTCGACGAACAGAATATTCTGGCAGGTCAAACTCCACCCGAGTACTCTGCAAAGAAGAGAATGGAAAAAAAATAAGCATAAGGGAATAGCATATCTTGGCTGAAAGGAAAAACAGCTCTCTTAGAATAACCAAACTAGGCAAGATCATATTTTCCTGCCACCAAACACACCAGCCAAATGGCAGAGTTTACCAACATAGAATAGACCAGTCTGGGACACAGAGCCCAGTTAAAAATTCAAGGAGCTGGAATAAAAATGCCAGTTTTCCGAGACTGCGCCACTGCACTCCAGCCTGGGTGACAGAGCGAGACTCTGTCTTTAAAAAAAAAAAAAAAAAAAAACAGTTTTTTTTTCTCCCTACCCTCAGGAAATAGATTTCAACTATTACCAGAATTGTTTAGAAACATTTGATTCATTTCCTCCAAGCTTAACTCTAACAATTTCTTTTAGCAGAAAAATTCCACTTAGGATATTGCTACTAAATCCAAATCTGTGAAAAGAAAATGTCTCCACCTTCTGCTAAATATGCTGACAAGTTTTGCCAAAGGGGAAATAAACAAAAAGTAAAGATAATAGATCACTGCTCATTTCGAGAGCAGACTAGATGAAAATAGAAAAGGTTTTGCTTAATCTGCCACATTCTGCCAGAACCATAACCTTGAAACTGTTATATTTTAGATAAGAAAAAATCTAGAAATAATACAAAAATGCCATTGTATTGCAGAAAAATATTAATAATCTCATCCCTTTTCTCAATTTTTAAAGTTTTCTGAAGTGTGACTGCAGCACTTCAACAATGAAAATCAATGTTAAATAAAATTAAGTTGATTTATACCAAAACAAGATTTTTACTCATTTACCGGCCCAAATTAAATCGTGTCTCACATAAGCCATTTTTCCCTATGAGGGTACAGACTACATGACTGTCACGGTTCTCAGAAATTAAAGTACAAGATAAAAATGGGTCAAGCTACATCTCATAAATTTACTCTTTCAAGCCAAAAGTCGGTTTTAATTCACAACACCAAGAAAATCTTTAAGCACATGAATGAGAGTCATTCATCAAAGAAAAAGCTGTGAACAGCTCTGGCATCAAAAATTATGATTTCATCCTCCCCAAAACCTGTGTTCACAGTCTTAGCAAAATGAAGTTCAAGGACTCGGTCTTGGACTGACTCCCAACTAACCGCATTGTTTCCCCTCTTCAAGCCCCAAACACCAGCATATGCCTATGAAATACATCCCCTGTTCTTGCAAGGGTGAAATGTGGGGACATTCACTCAATGTAGGTAATTGTGACTTATCAGATGATTTTCCCAAAGGAATTAGCATTGTAGGATTGGAGAGAGAAAAAAAAGACAACACTTAAATCCAGACAGCAAGTCATTGTTGACGAATTTTCAAGCACAGCATGACAGAAATATTGGGAACAAGTGGCCTGATACTCCCATCCCCGCACCACACAGGCGGCGTGGGAAGGACTCCGTGCCTATGCAGTTCTTGCATCCCTACCAGATCCCTGACTTGTCACTAAGCCTCCTTGAGCCCTAGGTTCAACAGTAAGAAGAGAGTTAGGGCAGGGCTTGGTGGCTCATGCCTGTAATCCCTGCCCTTTAAGAGGCCAAGAAGGAAGGATCAGCTTGAGCCCTAGAGTTTAAGACCAGCCTGGACAACATAGCGAGACCCCATCTCTGCAAAAAAAAAAAAAAAAAGTTTTAAATTAGCCAGGTGTGGTAGTGCATACTTGCAGTCCCTACTACTCAGAGGCTGCAGAGGGAGGATCGTCTGAGTCCAGGAGGTCGAGACTGCAGTGAGCTGACTCTGCCACTGCACTTCAGCCTGGGCGAAAGAGTGAGACCCTGTCTCAAAAAAACAAAAACAGAGTTGGAAGGGAAGTTCAAGACCTCCCACCTCCCCCACCAGGCTCCATGTGAGAACCTGTCAATGATTATGGGCTAATGAAAGGCATATTTTGAAAGGTGACAAATTAAAGCAACTCATATTCATTGTAAACCAAACTGATGCAAGGCTCTACTTTTTGCCTTCTTAAATGTTACACGATTATTGGCTGGGCGCGGTGGCTCATACCTGTAATCCCAGCACTTTGGGATTACAGGATCCACCAAGGCCAATGGATCATTTGGGGTTGGGAGTTCAAGATCAGGTGTAAGACATTGTTGTTTTGGTGGAGGGTTTTCTGAGACGGAGTCTCACTCTGTCGTCCAGGCTGGAGTACAGTGGTGTGATCTCAGCTCACTGCAACCACCACCTCCCAGGTCCAAGTGATTCTCCTGCCTCAGCCTCCAAAGTAGCTGGGAATACAGGCGCGCGCCACCACATCCAGCTAATTTTCGTGTTCGAGATCAGCCTGGCCAACACAGTGAAACCCCGTCTCTATTAAAAATACAAAAATTAGCCAGGTGTGGTGGCAGGTACCTGTAATCCCAGCTACTCAGGAGGCTGAGGCACGAGAATTGCTTGAACCCCAGAGGTGGAGGTTGCAGTGAGTCAAGACTGCACCACTGCACTCCAGCCTGGGCAAGAGAGCAAGAGATTGTCTCAAAAAAAAAAAAAAAAAAAGTTACACGATTAACTAATCATTTCTCTTATGTTTTTCAGATCCATTTCATAAATTACAGTTTATGTAATATTTCTACTCTAACTTTGAAATCATTTTTGGTAACTACAAAAGACAGCACAATAGAACACACATTTTATTTTTGCCACAAGCAATTTCACTTTTGGGGAACAGGCTTTTTTTTTTCCTTCTATTTATTCAGGTTTATACTTATTTTAAAACTTCGAGAAAAATAAATAGAAAATAAAAGATCAGCCATAATTCCTCTAAATAGAGAAAAACACAATTAACATGGCTTATATGTTTCCATATTTTTTCTATGAATAGTCATTCATTTACTCATTGTCTGTATCTCTTTAGCATACCTTGGACATCTTTCTACAGCAGTAAGTTCAGATGTACATACTCTTTTTAACACAAATATAGTATTCCACTGAATGGTTACACGATAATTAAACCAAATCCCCATTTAAGTTGTTTCCAATTTTTCCATTAATAAGCAATGCTTTTGGAAACATCATTGAGCACCTGATAATTCCCTTAAAATAAATTCCTAAAGATAGAATTGCTGGAAAAAAGTGTACATACACTTTTTAATTGACAAACTACTTTCAGAAATACAGCAATGTATATTCTTATCACATATTATCAGGAACTAGTTATCTTTGGTGGACTGATAAATGAAAAATAACACATCATCTTTGTTTACAGTTGTTTCTTTAATTACTATTGGGGTTGAACGTCCTTTCAAATGTTTATTGGCCAAAAGAAGAAAGTATTTTTCTTCTTTTATGAGGTGTCTTTTTAAAAACTGTAAGTCCAGCCAGGCGCAGTGGCTCATGCCTGTAATCCTAGCACTTCGGGAGGCCGAGGCAGGGAGAGAGCTTGAGTCCAGGAGTTCAAGACCAGCCTGAGCAACATGGCAAAACCCTATCTCTACAAAAAATACAAAAATTAGCCGGGCATGGTGGCATGCATCTGTGGTCCCTGCTACTCAGGAGGCTGAGGTGGGAGGATCGCTTGAGCCTGGGAGGCAGAGGTTGCAGCTAGCCAAGACTGCACCACTGCACTCCAGTGTGAGCCACAGAGTAAGACCTCATCTCAACAAAAATAAAAATAAAAATAAAAATTGTGAGTCAAGTCTTTTTCATGTGTATAAGTTCTTTATTACCATTTGCCTATCATAATTTCCAAATGGTTTGTCTGATACAGAATCTTTCCATTGTTTTATTGTTGATTTCATCCATATTTTCCCTTTATGCTGTTTTTGGGGTCATCAATAAGAAGGCCATCCCCACTGCAAGCTTATAAAAATATTCACCTATAGTCTCTATGATTTTCTTTTAATTATATCTAATTACTGCTTTTCTACTTCTAGAAATCTACCATTGGAAAATAATGTCTAAACTGTGGCAAGGATATTTGCATAATGATCTTCATTGCAATATTATTTAAATCAGCGAAGAATCAAAGCAACCTAAATATTCAACAATAAAAAGCTATTAATGAAATTATGGCATATTTATTCCACGGTTGTCAGTAATTTTGTTGGTAAGACTTTTTTTTTTTTTTTTAAATTTAGATAAGAGCCAGGTGTGGTGGCTCATGCCTGTAATCCCAGCACTTAGGAGGCCGAGGCAGGCTGACCACTTGAAGTCAGGAGTTCAAGACCAGCCTGGCCAACATGGTGAAACCCTGTCTCTACTAAAAATACAAAAATTAGCCAAGCCAGGTGGTGTGCACCTGTAGTCTCAGCTACTCTACTTGGGAGGCTGAGGCAAGAGAACTGCTTGAATCTGGGAGGCAGAGGATGCAGTGAGTCAAGATCGCACCACTGCACTCCGGCCCGGGCGACAGAGCGAGACTTTGTCTCTTAAAAAAAAAAAAAAAAAGTAAATACAGTCCCCCAGGCTGGAGGGCAGTGACACAATCATAGCTCATTGTAGCCTCAAACTCCTGGGCTCAGGCAATCTTCCCACCTCAGCCTCCCAAGTACCTGGACTACAGGCACATGCCACCATATCTGGCTGATTTTGGGGGCTTTTTTTGTTTTTTGTTTTTGTAGAGATAGGAATCTCACTATGTTGCCCAGGCTGGTCTCTAACTCCTGACCTTAAGCAATCCTCTGTCTCAGCCTCCCAAAGTGCTGGGATTACAGGCATGAGCCACCACAACCAGGGTGTAAGACACTGCTGTTTTGTGGCGGGGCGGGGGGGTGGGTTTGAGACAGTCTCACTCTGTTGACCAGACTAGAGTATAGTGGCATGATCTTGGCTCACTGCAACCTCCACCCCCCAGGTTCAAGTAATTCTCCTGCCTCACCCTCCCAAGTAGCTGGGACTACAGGTGCCCACCACCACACCCAGATAATTTTTGTATTTTTAGTAGAGATGGGGTTTCACCATGTTGACCAGGCTGGTCTCAAATTCCTGACCTCAAGTGATCCACCCACCTCAGCTTCCCAAAGTGCTGGGATTATAGGCATGAGCCACCATACCCAGACTGTTGTTTTAAGGGAAAATCAGAAGATACAAAATTAATTGTATATAACGATTTCATTTACGCTAATATCTGGATATTAAAAATTTAGAAGACAAATTTAAAGCTGATAATGAGAACTGTTCTCTTTATATTCACCCTTATTTCCAAATTTTATGCCATTCTCATACAACATTTTTATAGTCTCACACACACATAATGCTCATTTTTTAAAAGCTCCTTTAAGGACATCAGGAGCTTAATACAGCAAGAAAACCTTGCTTGATGCTTCGGAAAGCAATAAGGTAAAAAGTTATCATGAAATGGATGCTCAAGGCCAGACGTGGTGGCTCATGCCTGTAATCCCAATACTTTGGGAGACGGAGGCAGGAAGATCACTGGGTCAGGAGTTCAAGACTAGCCTGGCCAACATGGTGAAACCCCATCTGTACTAAAAAAACAAAAATTAGCCGGGTGCAGTGGTCCACGCCTGTAGTCCCAGCTACTTGAGAGGCTGAGGCAGGAGAATCGCTTGAATCTGGGAGGCGGAGGTTGCAGTGATCCGAGATTGCGCCACTGTACTCCAGTCTGGGTGACACAGTACGACTCCGTCTCAAAAAAAAAAAAAAAAAAAAAAAAAAAAAGGATGCTTGAGTACTCTCTGACCCAGTATTTATTTTACTTATTTTTACCACAATTTGTTCTAGAAAATATATAGTGATAGGTAAAATACGATCAAATGACATAAATTAGAAGTAGGTGAAAAAGATAAAGAAAAAACAAGGACAGAGGGAAAAAGTAGAGTCAGGAATGAGGCTAGCAAAACACACTCACAATGAAACACTGCACACCAGCTAAAATTGGGCAAGAGACATTACTTGGAATTTCTGGAGAGAAATACATTTATAGGACTCACAGTATTCATAAAACAGGCAGACCAGTAAAACTCCAAAGATAAGTTTGTAGTAAATTTTTCCTCCGTGAAATCCAGGATCTAACTTAGGAAAATTTAAAAATATACATTTATCTCCATTTTTGAATACCCATAGTAAACAAAACAATTTTTTTAAAAAGAACGAAAAGCAGGCTGGGCGCAGTGGCTCACGCCTGTAATCCCAGCACTTTGGGAGGCTGAGGTGGGCGGATCACGAGGTCAAGAGATCGAGACCATTCTGACTAACACAGTGAAACCTCGTGACTACTAAAAGTATAAAAAATTAGCCGGGCGTAGTGGTGGGCGCCTGTAGTCCCAGCTACTCGGGAGGCTGAGGCAGGAGAATGGCATGAACCCGGGAAGCGGAGCTTGCAGTGAGCCGAGATCTCGCCACTGCACTCCAGCCTGGGCAAGAGTGCAAGACTCCGTCTCAAAAAAAACAAAAAAAAAGAACAAAAAGCATACGCACACAATTCCATAATCAGAGACAACCACTGCATCATTTTGTTCTATGTCTTTCCACATCGTGTGTCCACAATGCAGAATGTCCAAAGATCACAAGGTCATGGACAAACACGTCCAGTCAGGTCTAAGAACAGGTGACCAAGCACAAGAGTCATAGTCCAGAAGACTCATTTTTGCTAACCTGGAAGTGTAACACCATCACTCCACGTGAATACGTCCCTGGTCAGCTCCAGACATCCCTGGCATTTTTTTTTTTCCTTTGGAAGTTCAACATTTTAGAAGACCCAGCACAGAATCACAGTCTAATTGGTCACCCAGCAGGGCACCCCATCTATTGGGCCTCACTCACCCTATCACATAAGGTCTCCCGTTATGCCCCAAGAGCTGACGTGCTCAACAACTGTGGCCCAGGGTCTTTCTGAAGAACGTCCATTTGATCCAAAATTTACAACTGACTCACTCCAGAGAGACGTGGTCTTTATCAGAAGTGCCATCTGCCCAGGCCACAGCTGGGTCTTAAGAATTGTAGGCTGGCCGGGCGCGGTGGCTCACGCCTGTAATCCCAGCACTTTGGGAGGCTGAGGCGGGCAGATCACGAGATCAGGAGATCGAGACCATCCTGGCTAACACAGTGAAACCCCGTCTCTACTAAAAAAATACAAAAATTAGCCGGGCGTGGTGGCGGGCGCCTGTAGTCCCAGCTGCTCAGGAGGCTGAGGCAGGAGAATGGTGTGAATGTCGGGGGCAGAGCTTGCAGTGAGCCCAGATCACGCCACTGCACTCCAGCCTGGGTGACAGAGCGAGACTCCGTCTCAAAAAAAAAAAAAGAATTCTAGGCAAACCCCATCTCCCAACAAAGGGATCTCTTCCCTTATCAAACAAAAACCAGCTAGTCCCATTCTGCCTCAAAACCCCACTGCCCTGAGAATGACAATTATAGAGGCTTCCAGCTCTTCATCCTCACGCTCCTCTGCCTTCCTTTCTTCCGACATGGACTTCCACTTATCTCATTCCTCTCAGATCTTTCTGCCAAGCTCTCTGGAAGACCCATGCCATAGTTAATAAAGTCCTGTCGTTCTTCTGCCCATTCAAATTCTGAAACCTGGCTCTCCCTGAGAATGGGGCCTCCCTGCCATTGGTCCCGCTGTGAGCTGCTCGCATTCCACATGCCTCACCCAGCCCACAAGGCCAGGAGCTGCTGCTGACATGCTCCTCGTTCCACACAGCCCCGGACCACCATTCCTCCCCCACCCTGTGAAAACCCTTCTGATGTTCGTGCCATCCAGTGACACACTTCCTCTACCTCTCCACACAGCTGTCATCCACTGACAGCTCTGCCATTTCTCCTGATGCCCTGAAGATTCAAGCAACTGGCTCTCAGGCTTCCTTTCCAAGTCCTTCCACAACCTAGGTGCCCTCGAGATCCAGGTGGCTCACACACACAACACCAGCCTCTAAGCAAGCAATGTCTCCTTCCATTCCACAGCCTCTCCCCAGACTGTCACCAGGCAGAAGCCCACACATCTCCCTCTAAACGGCATCCCTTATATTTCATGCTCTTCCACTTCCCAAAATCCCTGGTTTCTCAGCCTCTTGGGACCTAAAGTTCCTAGACGTTCCATCCATTCATGTCTTTACTTCCTTCCTTATTCACTCAGCATCGGTTCCATGGCCCAGAACTTCAATCACTTACTTACAGCAATATCTAAACGTTCCCTCTGCACTGCCCATTCACTTGCTCTACCAGACCTGGGCATGTGGGCACACTGCTGGAGGAGAAACAAAATCAAGCAAACACACGGACAGACACGATACATTCTACAACGAGACCCTCCAACATTGCCAGGCACTCTTTTCATACTCCCTTAAGACAGCTCACTCCCACATTGTCCGAATCATTTATTAAAAAGCCCATAAAAGTGTTGAAAATTTCTAATCCCCAATTCAAACCACCCCCACCTTTAGAAGACTTCATCATCTATTCAGAGAGAAAACTGCAGATATAAGCAAATAACCCCTTAACTTCCTGCCACAAAACAAACTTCCCTTCCTTCTCCACAAACAATGGAAAAAGTACACCGCCCCTTCAGTGGCAACTCTAGCTTCCTCCGCCTTCCTGGGAGCCTCCATCCTACTCTCCAATCTTCAACCTAATGCCTTCTTCTCTACCAATACTGGGCAACTGGCACTTAAACAAGTCTCTTTCATCCTTAAAAACAGCAGCAGCCCCCACCAAAAAAAAAAAAAAAAAAAGAAGCTTCCCTCTCCCTCAAACCCACACCCATTTCTGACCACTGCTCTCTATGCTCGCTTTCATTGCCTAAATCCTAACACTCTTGTCTTCTCTCTCACCCCTCACTCACTCTAACCCACTTGGGTTCTGCATCACTACACCAATGAAACTGCTCACACCACAGTCAGCAATAACTGTGTCATTAAACTAACGTCCACTTTGCATTGTACATAATTCAGCCTCTAAGCAGCATTTAGACTCTGTTGACCACTGAGACATTTAGAAAGAGGAACTAGTTGGGGTGTTATGGCTTTTTTTTAATACTCCACTGGTAATGAGGCTAAACACAAGAAAACAATAACCCCTGAAGGGAGTTGAAGGATTGCCTCTGTTTCCTCACCCTCAAGTCTATTTCTGTATTGTCAGTTTCAACCACATAGGCCACGCTACTGGACCACAGTGTTGGTTATCAGGGCCATCCCTCTCTTGAAAATCATGTCTTTTGGGCTGGGCGCGGTGGCTCACATCTGTAATCCCAGCACTTTGGGAGATTGAGGCAGAGAGATCACCTGAGGTCAGGAGTCCTGTCCAAAATGGTAAAACACCATCTCTACTAAAAATACAAAAATTAGCCAGGCATGGTGCTGTAATCCCAGCTACCCAGGATGCTGAAGCAGGAGAATCACTTGAACCCGGGAGGCAGAGGCTGCCGTGAGCTGAGGTCATACCACTGCACTCCAGCCTGGGAAACAGAGCAAGACTGTCTAAAAAAAAAAAAAGAAAGAAAGAAAGAAAGAAAATCATGTCTTTTGGGCAAGATTATTAATATTTATTATCTCTAGAATCAGAGAGACCTGGACTCAAGTTCTAGCTCCACCACCCATGAGTTGCATGTCTTTGAGCAATTTTCTTAACATCTCTGTCTCTCAATTTTCTCATTTGTAAGATAACAGTATTTATATCTACTTCACTAAGTGTGAAGATTAACTGATAATATATGTAAAGCATTTAGCACAAAATAAATGAGGGCGCATCCATACAATGGAACACTATTGCACTCTTATAAACAATAGAATAAAAGCATGCTTACTGGCATTTCCAACATAGAAAGATGTTCACAATGTATTCAGTGAATTGGCAGTATACAAAACACTCAATTTTTGTAACTGGATGAAGAAAAGTAGTATAGAAAGTCACCAACGATTATTTATTGCTGGTGAGCTTATAGGCATTCTTTTATTGTTTTAGGTTACTTGCACTTTTTTTTTTCTATAATGAACCTACATTACTTCTTTAACATAAAAATAAAAGTTTCAACTGCAAAAAAGTACAGTGCATGGTAAGTGTCCAATAACTAGCTGCTGTTATGATGTTACTTTCTTGGAGTCTGCAGAAAAAAAAGAGCCAGAAGCTGCCTGCCCTAAGAAGGCCTAAACTGGCTCTCTACCACTGGGGAGACAAGATACTGGTACCTTAGATTTGGGTGGATAATTCTTTGCCTACATTGGCTGTCAGCCCTCACTCATTTTAGCTCAGGCAAAAAGAGCTCTGTACTTTGTCCAGTCCTGGTCATCAGGAATCTGAATTAGGACTAGAGCATCAAAGCCTTAAGGTAATAAAGCAAAGCATTTGAACAACCTTGTCCTCTGACCATTAACTTTGTTTGAGGACCTCAGAAGTGGAAGGCCCAGGACAGGGTCACGTGTTGGGATCCCATGTTCCTCCTGTTTGTCCTCTTTCTCTCATTCTCACACACCCCTATGATATCCTTCAATACAACTTCAGAAAGAAGCCTCTGAATGCACCACCAAAATATAAACCCGGCGTCACTATTAGAAACAGGAAAAGAAGACAACTCTCGTTTGAGATCAGAAGTGAAAGAAATGATAAAAAGTAAAACTCAGTTCTGCAACAAGATTATCGAGGTGCTGGCATCACAGCCAAGTGAAAATGTGCTGCTAGAACTTGGAAAACGTTACTCTAAGGCATTTAATGACTTACAGGAAATCAAGCCCAGGAGAAGGGACAGAAATAAGAACAGACAGGGAAAAAGATAGGGAAGGAAAGAGGAGCAGCACAGGAAAGACTGGTGAGTTGCAGCTGTGCGTTGGCCTCTGAATCAGTTAACGGCAGTCCTGCAGTATTTGCATTCTGGGGCAGAAGAACCAAGAAGCCAAGGGAAAATGTCACAGTGGGCAAGCACTGCTGTGCCAGCAAGGCGGTCACTTTGTCATTTGGCTGTTTACAGTACCAACTCAAAAAAAAACAGGCTTACCTTTCACTGACTACAGGGTAAAAAATAAGGCCACCCTAGAAAAAAATAAACAAATGGATATAATTCCTGGAAATATGTATATTAACCTAGGTCCTCTGAGGAAGTAACATATGTAAGTATCTAGCCCAATGTCTGGGCTAGGCGCCCAGTGGTTTAGTGGGGTAAGACTGTGCGTGTGCACACGTACATAGACAAATCTTTACATGCAAACCTGGTGCAGAAAACAGGGTAGCAGCCCGACACAGTGGCTCACGCTTGTAATCCCAGCACTTTGGGAGGCCCAGGCAGGCAGATCACCTGACAGCAGGAGTTCAAGACCAGGCTGGCCAACATAGTAAAACCTCATCTCTACTAAAAACACAAAAATTAGCCAGGCATGGTGGCACACACCTGTAGTCCCAGCTACTCGGGAGGCTGAGGCAGGAGAATCCACTTCAACCCAGAGGGCGGAGGTTGCAGCGAGCTGAGATCGTGCCACTGTACTCTAGCCCGGACGACAGAGGCAGACTCTGTCTCAAAAAAAAAAAAAAAGGAAAAGAAAAGAAAAAACAGAGTAGTAACATCAAAAAACTGGAGAAGGCTTAAATGTCCATTGAGAAAAGACATTATATAATTATTGCATAAATAATTAGGCAGAGATTGAAAGAGTAAGCTAGACATGGTCATATAGAACACAGAAAGGTCTTCAAAAACACTATAAAATGGAAGGGAACGTTGGAAAGCAATATTACACCAAAATCTGAATTATATACATTCTAACTATACATGTGTGTGAATGCAAATGCAAAGAAAAACGACTAGAAGGACACACAGCAAATTTTAGCCACAGTTGCTTTTGACAAGAAGGACAAGCTAAGTAAGAAGGGCTGAGGGAGGGTCCCTGCTTCCACTCTGTATATGGCCTTCAGCATTGCTTCTTTTATTTTTTCACAAATATAAAATTTTCATCCAATAAGAGATGAAGAAACACAACTTGAGTATTTTATTCCCTGCTTGTCTTCCCAAAGAATAAAAGGTACAGAACTTACAAAACTTTCAAAAATAATTTTTTTCTACAATGAAATAGAAAAAAAACACAGTAAAAGACGAGAGACATGTTCATCAGAGCTCCTCTTAATGCCATCCATAAAGACACCATCTATTAAAAGTTCCAAAAATATCTGTAAATCACTCTTTGTTATGTGACTTGTTGGGGGGTGGGGTACCAAGAAATAGGATAGCTTCCTGACTAAACACTTTTTTTTTTTTTTTGAGATGGAGTTTCACTCTTGTTGCCGAGGCTGGAGTGCAATGGCACAATCTCGGCTCACCACAACCTCCGCCTCCCAGGTTCAAGCAATTCTTCTGCCTCAGCCTCCGGAGTAGCTAGGATTACAGGCATGCACCACCAAGCCCGGCTAATTTTGTATTTTTTTTTTAGTAGAGATGGGGTTTCTCCATGTTGTTCAGGCTGACCTCAGGTGATCCACCCGCCTCGGCCTCCCAAAGTGCTGGGATTATAGGCGTGAGCCACTGCGCCTGGCCTACTAAACACTTTTTATCCCAAAACATAAAGTGATAATATGAATTCTCTCCCTAGTAATGTCAATATTGTCATTCTTCCTCTAAATATGTGGCTTTCAACTGGTGGGGGGGGTGGGGTGGCAATCTTGTCCCCCAGGGAACATTTGGCAATGTCTGGAGACATTTTTGGTTGTCAAAACTGGGGACCAAGAGAAGGACACTCCTGCCATCTCAAGGATAGAGGACAGGGCTGCTGATAAACACTCTACAGGACAGCCCCCACAGCAAAGAACTCTTCAGTCCAAAGGGTTAATACTGCCAAGATTGGGAAACCTTGTTCCAAGACTAAAACTTTAATACTATTTTAAATATTCAAAAAATAATTTTCATAAGTAACAAATGATACATTAAAATTATTCTTTTATAAGTGGAATTATGTAAAGAGTATGGTTTTAAAAAATTAAAATATAGGCTGTACAGTCCTACAAATTCAAATTAGAATCCTGGTTACCAACTTTGTAACTTTGAGCAAGTTATTTGAACTTTCTACCTCCATTTCCTCAACTGAAAAACTGTAACTAAAGGATATAAGTTTTAAGACTGTTATGATCTTGGCTGGGCGCGGTGGCTCACGCCTGTAATCCCAGCACTTTGGGAGGCCGAGGTGGGTGGATCAACTGAGGTCAGGAGTTCGAGACCAGCCTGGCCAATAAGGTGAAACTCCGTCACTACTAAAAGTATAAAAAGTAGCTGGGCATAGTGGCACACGCCTATAATCCCAGCTACTCAGGAGGCTGAGGCAAGAGAATTGCTTGAACCCCGGAGATGGAAGTTGCAGTGAGCTGAGATCACACCACTGCACTCTGGCCTGGGCAACAGAGCAAGACTCTGTCTCAACAAAAAACAGAAAAAAAAACCCACAAAAAAACTGTTATGATCTTAAGTTAATCAATCAATTAAATCTCAACACCTGCCCATTACCTATTTGATACATACCAGAAAGACAGTAAGTATTAGTTCCTGTCTTCCCATTATTCCTCCTCCTGCTACCATCTATCCCACCTAGGCCAAATTTTATTCATGGTCTCATCACAGTGATTTAGGTTGATACAATGATTCATAAATTTCAGAAGTAATATGATATTAATATGTTAAATAGTATCATGGTAAAAAATAAGTGCAAGTATAGGGATTAAATGTTTATTTGAAAAATCTTAGTCATAATTTCTTCCTCATTCTAAGATTTAAAAAACTATTATATATAATCCTTTCATCTGAATTACACCTATTCTCTCAAAAAGCCACACCCACAAGTGTGATCAAGGTGAACAGAGTTGTACAATGAGAGGGAGAGCAAAGGCAAAATTCACTGAGGTAGACCCCAATTCCCTGAGACCACTCAACACAGGCATTCTGTAACACAGGGACCTACTTTGGTGGTGATCCTATAGGTGATGTAGGTCTCCATCGTACACACATGCTTCTTGGGATCATCGACTATAACGAAGAGATCTCTAGTCTCACCGTCAATGTCATCATCAAGCTGAAGTCTGTTGAGAAGGGAAGATGAAGAGGCGGGACTTGAAGTACCTGCTGGAGTACCACCGTTGGGCAAAATGAGATCCTAAAAGAAGAAAAGAGTACCTTAAAATTAAATGAAAACACACACAGGAGAATATCAGCAAAAGCAGCTGGTTTAGCCAAACCGATAAACACTTCTAAAATCCAAAAATAACTTTTGAAACACCTGAGCCTCTCCTTACTCAGTGGTTTCTTGAGTGAACGAATCTTTTACGACCAAGAGAAACAAACTATGGTAGTGCTTTGAATCAATTTCATGCCAATTCATCTTTTAGGAGGTGCTGGAGAAACCAACATGAGCAAGTAGTTCAAGGGCAGAGAACATAATAGCCCCACCATCATCAAACCTCAACCTTCAAACTAAACAAGATAACTAACTAGGCCTTGTCAGTTTCACAGCCATTTTTTTTTAATATTGTAGGGACATAATTTATTAATTGGCTTCCTCCTAAGACCTAAAGAGTGAGGTCTGTAATTTTAAAAAAGGAAAGATCCCTATGAGTATACTCTGTTTCTCCCCCTTTCTCAAGACCACCACGTGGGCCCAGGTAAACATTAAGAAACCCGGCTGGGCGCAGTGCCTCACACCTGTAATTCCAGCACTTTGGGAAGGCCGAGGCAGGTGGATCACTTGAGGTCAGGGTTCAAGACCAGCCTGGCCAACATGGTGAAATCCTGTCTCTACTAAAAAAAAAAAAAAAATACAAACCCCATCTCTACTAAAAATACAAAAAATTAGCCAGGCATGGTGGCGGGCGCCTGTAGTCCCAGCTACTCGGGAGGCTGAGGTAGGAGAATGGCATGAACCAGGGAGGTGGAGCTTGCAGTGAGCCGAGATCGCACCACCGCACTCCAGTCTGGATGACAGAGCAAGACTCCGTCTCAAAAAAAATACAAATAAAAAAATACAAATATTAGCTAGGCATGGTGGTGTGAGCCTGTAATCCCAGCTACTCGGGGGGCTGAAGCAGGAGAATTGCTAGAACCTGGGAGGCAGAGGTTGCAGTGAGCCGGGATCATGCCACCGCACTCCAGCCTGGGCAACAGAGCAAGACTCCATCTCAAAAAAAAAAGAAAGGAGAGAGCAAGCACCTATAGATGTAAAGAAACTTAAGAGATCAACCAATTCCATTAAAACAAGATACAAAAAGATAAAGATTTTGAGACATTTAGGGAAATCTGAATATCGATATTAAGGAATCACTGGGTATGTTAATGGAAGTATGATTTTACAAAATCTTCATCTTTTAAAATTATATACTAAAATATTTATGAATAAAATGAAATAGCATTTGCTTCAAAATAATTAAGGATGAGTAGGTGGGGATATAAATGATACAAGATGCCCAAGTTGATCACTGTTGAAGCTGGTACTTGCAAGTTCATTATACAATTCTCCTCCCTTTTCTATATGCTTAAAATTTTCCACAATGTTTTTAAAAGAGAGTAGTGGGTAGGAGGGTGGTCAGTGGGGCAAATGCCAGGAAAGGAAGGGAAGGATAGGTTTTTAAAATTACAGACCTCACTCTTTAGGTCTTAGGAGGAAGCCAATTAATAAATTATGTCCCTACAATATTAAAAAAAAATGGCTGTGAAACTGACAAGGCCTAGTTAGTTATCTTGTTTAGTTTGAAGGTTTGGTAACAGAACAGAGCCCTGCCTAGCAGCAGATGTCAAGGCCTCTGAATGTCACCCTGGAATAACTGGGAGACAGAGACTAAAGAATATGGCAAGAAAGTGACATGACATCTTGGGAAGAGCCTTGGTGACCTGTGGGCCATCAGATCACAGGCTGAGGAGCAGAGGGTGCTTTCCTCATATTCTCTCCTAGCCACCACGTAAGAGAATGAGTTATGACCCAGCCACCACGTAAGAGAACGTACAGGAAATTAGAGGTTAACCTAGCAGTCACATCCATGAGCTCTAGCTGATGATGGGACATCTGGGAAGAGCAATGGGACACAGCAGAGGGAAGAAGCATGGCCTGGAGTCAAGGGCGATGTCACCCAACTTGGGGGGTAATGGAAAGTACACAGAAAAGGCACCTTCAACTCCCATTTCCACTGACCACAGATCATTTAATCATATACTTATGTAATATCAAAAAAACTGTAATTACTAAAAGGGTACCATTTTCACAGAAGGTACTCATGGCAATAGACCTACCCCCTCCACTTCTCTACTGCTATGCTTCTGACTACAGGGCAGATGGACAAGCTCATCAGCTGGGACGTCACACCTTCAGCAGCCCCTCTCAGTGTGGACATGACTGCAGAGCCCAACTACAGCAGCAGCCACTGATGGGACTGCTTTTGCAATGTACTGGTACTACAGGACACACGGTGTCCACACCCCAGTGTCCGGGGATTTGTACGGGGACAACGTCTTCTCTGGAACTCCAGGATAAACATCATGTCTTGGTCATTTCAGTTAACATTTAAACACTGACCTCAGGCAGGATGCCACGCTAGGCCTCACAGGGGCCCTCCTTTACATTTTATCAACACTAGCACACCAGGCCTCAGAACAGCTCTGTCAGTGGATAGACACTGCACAAAAGAAAAGAATTCATGGCCGGGTGCAGTGGCTCATGCCTGTAATCCCAGCACTTTGGGAGGCCGAGGTTGGGAGATAGAGACCATCCTGGCTAACTCGGTGAAACCCCATCTCTACTAAAAACACAAAAAATTAGCCGGGCGAGGTGGCGGGCGCCTGTAGTCCCAGCTACTCGGGAGGCTGAGGCAGGAGAATGGTGTGAACCCAGGAGGTGGAGCTTGCAGTGAACCAAGATTGCGCCACTGCACTCCAGCCTGGGCGACAGAGCAAGACTCCGTCTCAAAAAAAGAAAAAAAAAAAAAGGAAAAGAAAAGAATTCACAATCTTAAGGCAGAGATGCCAAAATCAGCTCAGACAGTGGTTTCCCACAATCCGGCCTGGCCTGATCTCAGCAGCCTCCTTTCTTACCACCACCTTCCACATCCAAGGGACCAGTTCCTAGGAATCACCCAGCGGTTGCATGCCCCTTATCTTTGCTGGAAAAGTCCCCCATCTGTTGTACATAGCATCTCCAAATATCTTCCAGAAATCTGCTTGAATCCCCTCTCCTTTAACACTTTCCTTGACCCACTCCCTGGTAGAATTACTCACATCCTTCTCAATACTTTGAAGACATCTCCACTGAAGCATTTTGTAGTTTTAATCATTTATTTATATATCAGACTTATCCACAAACACTGTGAGTCCCCAGTGACTGCAACTGTGCCTTGCTCATCATGTGTGTGCGTGCGTGTGTGTGTGTGACTGTATTGTCAGGGTGTGTGTGATTATCTGTCTCCCCAGGTTGGGTAGTGACTTCAAGCCAACTCCCCTCACATTTGCCCTGGGAACCTCAGCCAATAACCTTCCAGGAACAGCCCACATAAAGATCTGAAATGTCTTGGCCAGACAGTACGAAGTTAGTTCTCGAACCAGTTGTTGGGGGTGAGGGAGGGGAGAGTCAATCAATCAGATCTTGTCACATACTCCAGATTCTTCCCTCCTAGGACTACGCAACCATGGAAAACCCCCCCAGTCCTCATCCCAGCGTGTTCCTTGGAATGTTACTTGAGACATGAGAATAGCAGACAGGCTACCGGGGTCTGTTATCTCCTAAGCAGTGACACTGCCACCTTAGATGGAGATGGCACAGCCATACACAGTGCTTACTTCACCATACCCCATGACAGCCTCGTGAGGTTAGCAATACAGGTATCATCTCTGTTGACATGGAAGCAGACTCAAAAAAGTTAAGTAACTCGCCCAGATGTACAGACACTAGCATGTGCTGTGCCAAAGATTGAACCCAGGTGTCTGGTTCTTAGGCCAGGGTTTCTTCCCATGCTGAATCTCTCTTGTGTGTCTTTTTCCATCCCTAAGCTGTCTCTCATGTCTATTCTCTGGCCATAAATCCTTTAAGTAAATATGAAGCTTCTAGGGTTTTTGTTGTTGTTATTTCAAGGCAGAGTCTTGTTCTGTCGCCCAGGCTAGAGTGCAGTGGTGCGATCTTGGCTCAGCGCAACCTCTGCTTTCTGGGTTCAAGCAATTCTCCTGCCTCAGACTCCCAAGTAGCTGGGACTACAGGCGCATACCACCACACCCGGCTAATTTTTGTATTTTTAGTAGAAACAGGGTTTCACCATATTGGCCAGGCTGGTCTTGAACTTCTGACCTCGTGATACACCTGTGTCGGCCTTCCAAAGAGCTGGGATTATAGGTGTGAGCCACCGTGCTGGACCGAAGTTTCTGTTTTTAAAGCCAGTCAGGGAAAGTTAACTTTTTTTCCTTAGGGTCTTAATACAAGTTTATCCCAAAACGACTCCCTTCAAGATAGGGTCCCCATGAGCAATGAATGTGGAGGGAAAGCATGTGCATCTCACGAGGCATGGGCAGAGGGTGAGGCGAACTGAATGACACAGGCTGCTTCTCCATCAGCATCCTCCCGCAGTGCGGTTTGCGACACAGAGATTTGAGCTCAAGAGCAGGTATCGGGTGGTGGCAGCACCTTTACGACCAACTTTTATCACCATTATGACCAACAGTTCCCTCCAGGAGAGGGAATTCCTTGGCTCAACACAAAAGCCTCCTGCTTTGTTTTTGCCACCCCACAGTCTGTTCTCCATGCTGCAGCCAGAGTTCTCCTTTAAAAATTTAAATCAGGCCAAGCGCGGTGGCTCATGCCTGTTATCCCAGCACTTTGGGGGAATGAGGCAGTGGGAGGATCGCTTGAGCCCAGGAGTTCGAGACCAGCCTAGGAAACATGAAGACACCCTGTCTCTACAAAAATTTTAAAAATTAGTCAGGCATGGTGGCACTCACTGGTGGTCCCGGATACTCAGGAGGCTGAGGCGGAAGGATCTCTTGAGCCCGGAAGACCGAGGCTGCAATAAGCTGTGACCGTGCCACTATACTCCTGCTTGGGCAACACAACAAGACCCTGTCTCTAAAAAAAATAATAATCATAAATCAAAACACATCACTCCCCTACTCAAAAGTCCCAAAGATATCCCCTGACATTCAGAAGAAAATCGAAACTCCCTCCCATAACCTGCAAGGGCCAAAATGACCTGGCCCTTACCCTGTTCTCTGACCTCACCACCAACCCTCTCCCCAGCTCTAGAAACAACGGTCTTCCGTAACTGGCCCACGCACCGTGCCGGCTCATTCTGACATCAGGACCTTTGCACTTGCTGCTCCCTCTACCTGGAGCACTCTTCTCCCTCCAGATCCCCCCTATGGCTGGCCTCTCTCCTCAGACAGGTTTCTCCTCAAATGACACCTACTCAGAGACGCCCCCTCAGCTAATAAAATCTAAAATAACTCTGCATCCCTCCATCCCTCTCTAGCCCCTTCTCTGGCTTTATTTTCTTTACAGGACTTATCACTGTTTGAAAATACATTATATATTTATTGACTGTCTGATTCCCCACTAGTCTACAAATTCCCTAAGAGGAGAGACCATGCTACTCCAGCCCATGGTAGGTTCTCAGTAAGTATTTCATGAATGAATGAATCTTAGAAATGACCAAATTCAATCCCTTGCCTATCAAAAGTACTCAATAAATGTCTGTGGAATGACAAGCAACTGAGGCTAACCTAAGCCAGACTGCCCAGTTCTGAATCCCAGTACCACTAATTAGTAGCAGTGCAACTTAAGCAAGCTTCTTAATCTCTCTAAGCCCCCTTGTCCTCATTTATAAAATGGGTGTAGTGAGATTGAGTTAGTTAGTATCTGAAAGCAGTTGGAATAGTGTCTGGTACATGGTGGGTGCTATATCACTATTCACTCTCTCACTCACACACATACACACACACACACGCACTTCTAAGTATTCTTGCATCCTTTTATAAACTATGAGGCTGGGTTCACAGCAGACACACAATAAATGCTGCTGCAAATTTAAAATTGCATTGAGACCCACAGTTGGGGCCTCAAATATATTTTCTTAATGATTTTATTATAACAAAGGATATCCAGAATAGCCTTTGTGAAGAGTTACAACTACATAGTTGATTAATAATGAAAACTCCCCACTGTAGCAAAATACCAATTTTCACTATGTAGGTTTCCATTATAAGAGCATTTCTGGCTGGGCGCGGTGGCTCAAGCCTGTAATCCCAGCACTTTGGGAGGCCGAGACGGGCGGATCACGAGGTCAGGAGATTGAGACCATCCTGGCTAACACGGTGAAACCCCGTCTCTACTAAAAATACAAAAAAAAACTAGCCGGGCGAGGTGGCGGGCGCCTGTAGTCCCAGCTACTCGGGAGGCTGAGGCAGGAGAATGGCGTAAACCCAGGAGGCGGAGCTTGCAGTGAGCTGAGATCCGGCCACTGCACTCCAGCATGGGCGACAGAGCGAGACTCCGTCTCAAACAAACAAACAAACAAACAAACAAACAAAAAAAGGGCACTTCTTCCTCCTTCCCCGTTTTACTTTACCCTAGGAAGACAGATGCAGAGTGAGGTTGCCTTACAAACTCCTCTGTTTCAAAGAATTTCAATTTTAAGACACACCATTATGGTCAACCCGCCACAAGACAGAATATTAAATTAACATAAATCACTAGCAAAATTTTATATTACATTGAACATATGATTTATGAAAAGAGAGTGGTATATACTAGGAGCCAATATAGTTTTAATAAAAACAAGTGATGCTAAAACAATCTAATTTCTCTTTTTTATTCTATTGGAGGAATGTGGGCAACTGAATGATCTAGTCTCAGAGGAGCTTGACAAAGCCTGTCAAGGTGTCTTTACATTAAGGATAAAATGATGGCTCTTCTGAATACACAGACTGTATGTTACTTGTCTTAATTTACCTCCCTCGTGCCAGGTACAGGGCAGATGCATAAAGAATGAACGTGTCGGCCACACATAGTGGCTCATACCTGTAATCCCAGCACTTTGGGAGGCCGAGGCGGGTGGATCACGAGGTCAGGAGTTCAAGACCAGCCTGACCAACATGGTGAAACCCCATCTCTACTAAAAACACAAAAACTAGCCAGGGGTGGTGGCACACGCCTGTAATCCCAGCTACTCAGGAGGCTGAGGCAGGAGAACTGCTTGAACCTGGGAGGTGGAGGTTGCAGTGAGCCAAGATTGCACCACTGTACTCCAGCCTGGGTGACAAGAGCAAGACTCCATCTCAAAAAAAAAAAAAATGAATGAATATATTCTATACAAACTGAATATTCTTGATTGTTGATTTTGTTGTAAAATAAAAGTTAAGCCCACTTTCGAGAATAAACTCAAAGGGACAATCTCAAAAATGTTCTGTTCAAAGATGTTCATGATACAAAGAACACAGAGTGAAACCTAGAAAAATCCCAAAGGCTCAATAACCAGGAAGCGATCATGTTTGTATGTGTAATGTGACACACTCGTTTAAAAAATTAGAAAGCCAGACCTCTAGATAAACTCAGTGAGTTGAACACAAGCCTCTGCTTTCTCCCTTTTTCCACCCTCCAGATACTAATTTAACCTAGAAAATGAAAGAAAAAAAAAATTAAACAGTGGAGGTAAAAAGAACAAGAAAAACAGTGACTGAAGTCACGTCAATACTGGAAACAATCCAAATGCCAAAGGTTTCAAAGGTTGTCTGTCTACTGGCTCCACCTGGGCCACAACTGAAAAAAGAACTAAGAAGAATCTAACCCATGTCACCGAAGTTACTTCAGGTTATCGAGGTTACCTAATAAGGAGAAAATGTTCTTGAACCCCCTTTACACGCACACTAATTTGAAAGTTGGATTGTCAGTGGGGAGTAGAGGACATGGAAGGTTCGGCAGTGGGGCAAACCAGGACCACCAAGGTGTTGGCTGCTGTGACTGCGACCAAGGGGATGCCAAGCACAGACAAATACACAGACAAATGGGCCACCAGCAGAGGGCACCCTGCCCACATGGCCTTCTCCCCTCCATGATGGGTAGAGATGGAAGCAGCAGCTCATAGGAACATGAAGGCATTTGGGTTGGCTGCCCTGGGGTGTGTCCAACAAGCCCAAAGCAGGCCAGACTGCAAATGCTGGGGGCACTGGGCTCTACTGAGATGTGGGGAGCAGCTAAAACACAGAGAAAGCCAGGCTTCTTTCCCATCTGACAGATAACGAGTAATCTATGGATCTAAGACAATGCTAACAACATCAAGCAGAAACACAGGGGATCCAATAATTCACTTGTTCTGATGGGGGCAAATAGCAGGCCTGAATTATTACCTCATCGGAGGCAAGTAAACCATAAAAACAAGTCAAAATGGCATTAGCTCATCACTCAGACCCTAGAAAACCGAAACACAAAAAAGCAAGAGTCCTCAATAACAGATAAACATGCATTTGACAAAGATGAAGTCCATACAACAGAACCCTTTAGGCCAGACTTACTCTGTGGTCCCATTAAAAGAAAAAGAAAAAAAAAAAGCCTAAAGAAAGCGGAAAGAGAATTTAAAAATGAAAGCATAAATTAAAACAGAAAAGAACGAAAGTTGTAAACAAAAGCAAAATTTAATTCTTCTAAAAGATGAATCAGATAAACTAAAACTTAGGAAATCTGACCAATACAAAAAGAGGAAAACGGCCCAGGTGTAGTGGCCTCACACCTATAATCCCAGCACTTTGGGAGACCAAGGCAGGTGGATTGCTTGAGCCCAGGAGCTCAAGACCAGCCCGGGCAGGATGGTGAAACCCTGTCTCCAGTAAAAATACAAAAAGTTAGCCAGGCGTGGTGGCTCAAGCCTGTAGTCACAGCTACTCGGGAGGCTGAGGCATGAGACTTGCTTGAACCCGGGAGGCGGAGGCTGCAGTGAGCAGAGATTACACTATTGCACTCCAGCCTGGGCAACAGAGTGAGATGCTGTCTCAATAAAAAATTTAAAAAGAGGAAAATGGAAAAAGGGAACAGACAACAACTATTTAGAAGTTGTGTCTATGTATGATTGTAAATTAAAAGGTTGTGCTATGAATAACTATGCAAACAAATTTGGACATCTATATGAGCTAGCTGGCTTTCTAGGAAAAATTACGTGATCAAAGTGAAATTAAATAGAGGTAAAAAACCTAAACAGATAAATAACCACAAAACTGTTGTCACAGAGCATCCACTAAGAGGTAAGCTGGGTCCCAAGTGTTTTACAGTGAGCACTCATGAACCTTCAAAGAATGAGTCCTACTTTATTCAAATATTCTAAGACATAATTTTAAAGTGGAGAAACCTTTCAAATCATTTCATGATGACTATCTATATCTGGTATCAAAATATTAGGACAAAAAAGAAAACTGAGTACAAGTGTAAACATCATTAATAAAGTAACAGCTAATAGTAAACTAAAAGAATTTTTGGAAAAAAAACCATATACCAGGATCAAGTCAAATGTATTCCAGGAAAGAAAGAATGATTTAACATTAGGAAATTTATCAATACAATTTATTACATTAACTGATTCTATATATAATCATTGTTGAAGATACTCACGTGCAAAACTACCAAAATACTTACTGGTGTCACTCATATCAGCCATTCCATTTAAATCTCTAAGTAAAATTAAGAAGTAAAAAGAAAGTTCCCGGCCGGGTGCAGTGGCTCACGCCTGTAATCCCAGTACTTTGAGAGGCCAAGGCGGGCGGATCACAAGGTCAAAGATTGAAATCATCCTGGCCAACATGGTGAAACCCCATCTCTACTAAAAACACAAAAATTAGCTGGGCATAGTGGCGCGCACCTGTAGTCTCAGCTACTTGGGAAGCTGAGGCAGGAGAATCGCTTGAACCCCGGAAGCGGAGGTTGCAGTGAGTAGTGCGATTGAGCCAATGCACTCCAGCCTGGCGACAGAGCAAAGCTTCATCTCAAAAAAAAAAAAAAGAAAGTTCCTAAATATGTTTAAAAATATCTATCAGAAAACATCAGCAATTAATCTTGAAGACATTACTAAGTGAACGAAGCCAGATGAGAAAAGCCATATGCTACATAATTCCATTTATATGAAATGTCAAAACAGGCAAATCTGAGAGACAGAGAGCAGACTTGGTTGCCAGGGGCTACAGGTAGGGGGAACAGGGAGAGTCAGCTTAATAAAGACCAAATTTCTTTTTGGGGTGACAAAATACTCTAAAATTAGATAGCGATGATGGCTGCACAACCTTGTGAATATATACTCACAATTATATACTTTAAAATGGTGAATTTCATGCTCTGTAAATTATCTCCAATAACAATAAAACCGTCAAAAATGTAGTGGACGTATTTTTAAAATGAAGAAACCTTTCAAATCACAAAGGCATGTCCACTACATTCAGATATAAAGTATTTGCCATAATTCAAAACCATTCTGGAAAGTCTAGGTACTGCAATAATATAGAGAAGAATACTTGAACTCATACAGTGATCTGCCACATCACTTCATGGCAATAGGTCAAGCTCCTCTCAAATTATCTAAAATTTTTAATACACATAATGGGGAGAAAATGTGTTTAAAGCATTTTTAAATGGTAAACATGAACTGCTATATTTACCAAGTGTTCTGGGAAAGAAGTGGCAGATTGCATTCGTGTTCACAATTATGATCTTCCCTTCCTTTAAAAGGATCATATATTCTTCTTATTGCCAAGTGACTTCCCACAGGAAGACAACTCCCCACCACACTGACTTTGGCCTTGGACACGTGACTTGCTCCGGCCACCGGTACATGAATGTACATCGGATCAGAGCAGATCCTTTAAGAGTCAACGCATGCTTCCACCAGCTCCCTTGCTACTCGACTTTGAAAGCAGTTGTGTCCCAAACAGGGACTGCTCCTTTGGAAGGGGAAGACTTGCAGGAGGGGGCCAGAGAAGCTGACTCACAGCCACTGACACACAACATGACCTAGAAATTCATGTTTGTTGCACACCTTTGCATTTTTGGAGTTATTACCACAGCAAAGCTGACTAGTACATATAATCATTAAAATGTCTGCATAATTTTTAACAACCTAGATAGGACACAGTGATATAAAAAGTAGGGAATATTAAGACATAGAGATTTCTCTTTTGGTTTTTTGTTTTTTTTTTTTTTTGGAGAGTTATTCAAATGTATCTTAACTATTAACAGTATGTCTCAAATTCTGCGCTGCTACTTGCTTATTAGTAGGAAGTTCAGTTTTCCTTGCCACACAGCCCAGGAATTACCATTTCAAATATTCTCCAAAAACTCCAAGGTTGCTTGTACAAGTATCTCCCAGTGCCCAACGCCCATAGCCTATGGTTTCTAAGTTAGTATCCCCCTAAACAGTTTTACACGTTTCTACTTTGGATTCAGGACCATTTCTTATAAAGCAAGACTTTTTCTTTAGACATGGTTTAAGAGATCGCCTGTTTCAAAGCTTTGTTGCTAAAGTTCTTTAGAAACTGAAAATGTTTTTCATAGGTTTTCTATTAGAAAATCTGCCCTTCAAGCAAATTCCACCCATTGGCCTGATGCAAAAGAACACCTCTTAGCAAGATCATAAAGTCAAAATTAAAGAGCCCAAGTCCACATTCCTTGGCAAAGTTGCCAGTGGCTGTTAATAGATTTTTCTAAGAATCTCCAGACTAACATTCACTTCTCCAGACATTCTTATGATTCTTAGGAGCCAAGATTTTCCCCAACTCTCAGTTGCATTTATTATATATGATTCCTGTTCATTCCTTCTAAGGAAGATCCAGTATTTCAAGCACATACTAAACACCAAATACACAAGGCCAAAGTCCCAATGCAGTGCTACCAAACAAAATAGGATATAGCATCTAAATAACTTTAGTTGGGGATATGGACACGAGACCTCTAACTCTGATGCAATGCAATATTGGTTATGAACAGAGCTCCATGAATTGATGGCGGCAACTTGAGAAGAGTAAGCAGACTTGCCAAATGGAAAAACAAGGCTGGGGGAGACCTTGGCCAGGACATTCCAGGCTGAGAAATCCCCAACAACCAAGGACGAGAGGCATTTCCGAGAGCCTGTTCCTAACAATAACTAAGATCCCCAACACAAAAATTCTGCCTCTGCTGGTGGTCAAGGATGTGCACGCCACCCGGAGGACTCAACAGTCCAAGCAGACAGCTTTCTACAAAGACAGAATTCACCTTCCCAGAGGGCACAGACACAACACAACTCGACCTAAAATCCTGCTCTCGAGGCCAGGTGCAGTGGCACACTCATGGAATCCCAACATTTTGGGAAGCCAAGGCAGGAGGATTGCTTGAGCCCAGGAGTTTGATACCAGCCTGGGCAATATAGTGAAACTCTATCTCTACAAAAAACACAAAAATTTGCTGGGCGTGGTGGCGCATGCCTGTGGTCCCATCTACTGGGGAGTGTGAGGTGGGAGGATCACCTAAAAGCCCAGGAAGTTGAGGCTGTGGTAAGCTGAGATCATGCCACTGCACTCCAGCCTGAGTTACAGAGCAAGACCCTGCCTCAAGAAAGAAAGAAAAAAATCCTGCAATCCTGCTCCCTTTTCTGCCCACTTTGACCCTGATTCTCAGGATCTTGCCAACTGAAAATTTATAAAGCTAAGGAAGGCATTCCTCCACTGAAACTTCTGCACCAAAATCACACAAGGGTCTAGGGTGTAGAACCACCCCCAGAGATCATCCAAGTTGTCTCTATTACACATAAGGAAAAGTCTTATACGTAACAGGCATGAGGTCCCTCGAGTGGTGTGTGAGGAGCCCGGGTAGGGCTGTGCTACACCACAATCCAGGCGTTCCCCTTAGGTAAGAAGAAGATGCCTAGAATGATCCCTTCATAAACAACAGTTCCTACCCTTCGCCCAACTCCTCTTAACTGTACCATCTGTTTATCTTACAAAGCCTGGTTCTCATCGACATGTTTCTGTGCTACCATCTGACATGGTACTACACACACGGAGTGCACTCGGCATGTGATCCTAACAAGTCAGGTGCCTAAGGAAAGTCCAAGAAAAGGGCGTTTAGGGTTTTCAGAACAAAGGCCAGGAGGAAACAATATATCATACAGAGCTGAGTATGTGCTTGTTGATTAATCATCACCCCAGCCCAAACCTCCTCAAGGACAAAAAAAAAAAAACCAAAAAACACTCCAGTGAGGAACAGGGCAGGACTCAACTCCCAATAGCAGGTGCCAAGTGGTTACTGTTAACCCACTCTTACAGCCCACACTTCTCAGATGTGCTGCAAAAGCCTTGTACTTTTAGCAAGACTAAAAGTGTCTTTGCCTTGGGTGGATCCCCCGAGTTCAGGAGTTTGAGACCAGCCTGATTAATATGGTGAAACCCTGTTTCTACTAAACATACCAAAAAAAAAAAAAAATTAGCCAGGCATGGTGGCATGTGTCTGTAGTCCCAGCTACTCAGGAGGCTGAGACAGAAGAATTGCTTGAACCCGGGAGGCAGAGGTTGCAGCGAGCCAAGATTGCGCCACTGTACTCTACCCTGGGCAACAGAGCGAGACTCCGTCTTTTAAAAAAAAAAACAACTGTCCTTGACTCAAAAATTACCAAAAATTCACCATTCCTCTACAATAGGGACTGTCTCTCTGAAACCCACAAGCACCCTGGGGGGCCAAAAATTATGCACCAACATTTGCATGTGCACATGCAAATGTCAATCTTCTTGGGAGCTTAGATGTTATATCTAAGCTTCTTGGGAGAGAACCTATAATTATTAGAACCTCAAAAATACCCAGGGAGGGAAAAAAAAATCACTTCAGATTCTAAACTGTCTCTCTAAACTAAAAAGAGGAAACAGAAATACATTTCGACCTCCTGGAGCAACCCAAATTCAAAGCGCCCTCTAGTACAGTACTTCCATGCTTAATGAATTGTGACACCCATACCCTACATATAGGGCTGGGCGCTGTCCTTAAACCCTCAACCCAAACCTAAAATGAACACAAGAGGATGTGCTAAGTGAGAAGGAAACGTGTGACTACATTCAAATAGGTCATACTTCCTTCCACAGTGTTTTCACTTCATTTTTTTCTCCCCATACAGAACAGGTTCTCCCTGCACGGTGCTAGTTTTGTGGCACTCAACAATGTTGTATTGATTCAGATCTGCATCTCACCACAAAGCAGCTAGAAGAGATGTTTTTCTGTGGAACTTTTCAAGGCCTGAGACACAGTTTCCCCACAGCATCTTTTTAGAATCCTGAAGTGTGCCCACCTACAACCCAAAAGTACAGATGGCCTTCCAGGCTGGAGCTCCACCTGACTGGCTACCTGGCTGCCCCAGATGGAATTCCCACATTCCCACTGACATGACTCAGACCGAATGTGGGTGATTTCTATTCCCATGGTTAGTGTACTCACTGGAAAAGAAAAAGGCCCTGAACCAAGAGTCTGATCATAGTCAAAACATTAAAGAATAAGAGAAAAAACAGGAAGCGGGTATTCTAAACCAAAATGGCTCAAAGGAGTTTCACACCTAAGTAACCAGACAAGGACAGGTAAGGAAAGTTTAAAAAAAAAAAAAAGGGGCAAAAGGGGCAAGGTGTGGTGTCTCACACCTGTAATCCTAGCACTATGGGAGGCCAAGGCGGGCGGATCGCTTGAGCCCGCAAGTTCGAGATGAGCCTGGGCAACATGGTGGAATCCCATCTCAAAAGTTTAAAAAAAAAAAAAAAAAAAAGTCAAGGAGAGACATAAAAGAAAAGGGCCTTAAATGTAATACTGGTCATGGTCTTACCCTCTCACATGGGCATTCTGAGTTCAGAGACAGAAATGAGTTCTGCAAACAAGGGCCATGCACTACTAGGAGAGGGACAGACACAGATGAATGAAGAAAGTGAAGGAATCAATGAGGGAAAAAACTCTTACAGCCTTACTTAGCTGTAAACTATGAGGTGTAAAATGAAGTCAGAAAAGAGACAAGAGGCCAGGCAGGGTGGCTCAGGCCCATAATCCCAGCACTTTGGGAGGCCACAGCAGGCAGATCACTTGAGTCCAGGAGTTCGAGACCAGCCTGGGCAATACAACAAAACCCTGTCTCTACAAAAAAATACAAAAGATTAACAGAGTATGGTGGTGCATGGCTATAGTCCCAGCTACTCAGGAGGCTGAGGTGGGAGGATCACCTAAGCCCAGGAGGTCAAGGCTGTGGTGAGCCAAGATGGTGCCACTGCACTCCAGCCTGGGTGACAGGGTGAGACCTTGTCTCAAAAAAAAAAAAAAAAAAAAAGGAGACAGCTCCTACATGTTAGTACAGCAGCAACGACAGGGTATCCATCTGTATGGAGAGGCTTGGGGGCTTATCTTGAAGCCAGTACACAAGAGATCAATAAGCTGTAAGGATTTCTAAAGATGCTTTTCTTTCCACTTCACATACAATACAGAAAACCATCAGACGAAGAATATTATGATTTAGTTAAGGTTACTGTGGAAGAGGGTGCTGATAGATGAAGGGAGAGGTGGCTTTCCTCAAAGCTTCTCCTAAGCATAGCTGTTGCTAGGCAAAATTTAGCTACAAATGACATTCCTAGGCTGGCAAGTAATCCTAGCACTTTGGGAGGCCAAGGTGGGAGGACTGCTTGAGCCCAGGAGTTCAAGACCAACAACCTAGGCAAAATCCTGTCTCTACAAAAAAATTAAAAACTTAGCCAGGCATGGCCAGGCGTGGTGGCTCATGCCTGTAATCCCAGCACTTTGGTAGGCTGAGGCAGGTAGATCACTTGAGGCCAGGAGTTTGAGACCATCCAGGCCAAGATGGCAAAACCCCATCTCTACAAAAAATACAAAAATTAGCTGCGCGTGGTGGCAAATGCCTGTAATCCCAGCTACTCAGGAGGCTGAGGATTCAAGTGAGAATCACTTGAACCAGGGAGACAGGGGTTGCAGTGAGCCGAGACTGTGCCACAGCCTGGGTGACAGAGCGAGATTCCATCTCCAAAAAAAAAAAAAACCTTAGCCAGGCATGGTAGTACACACCTGTAGTCCCAGCTACTCAGGAGGATAAGGTGGGAGGATCGCCTAAGCCCAGGAGGTCGAGGCTGCAGGGAGCTGTGATCACATTACCGTACTCCACCCTAGGTGACAGAGTGAAGTCATGTGTCCAAATAAATAAAAAAATTACATTCCTAAAATATATATACAGTTAAATGTGTTGTAAGCAACTTTCTTCAAGTAATGAAATACCTGATTATGTTTCTATGAGATGGCAGAAAGAGTGGGACAAAATGATCACTCCCTATTTATTCTATAGACCAAAACATAGATGTTTTCCAACACACAGGAGTTTTAAGCAGCCTAATTAACATGGTGCTATACTCCCCCAAACCATGTATTAGAAGATACGGAAAGCAAAATCTATTCGCTCACGTATTCTTCCAAACACTTATCAAGTTCCCACGGACTGCTAGGTGTTATTCTGGACGTGGAGGAAAGGGAGTCAATAAGGAATTAACTTGAGGAATCTGGTTTAGGTGACCTGTATACTAGAGCCCAGAAGAAAGCCAGAATAATTCTGTTCGAGGAAGGCTTCAGAGAGGGAGGTGTGACCTGGGCTCGGCAGGACAGCAGAAGACCTGGGTTTCAATTCTAGTTCTCCTACCAGCTATGAGGTCATAAGAAAACCACTTAAATCTACTGACGTTCACTGGAAAACAGCAAAACCCAGCCCAGGCTAGGCTGCGTCGAGATTATCGGGAATGTGTGTGAAAGTCCTCTATAAACTCTGAAGAGCTGCTCAATGGAAGAGAAAGGCGTTCCTGGCACGGAACACCATATCAGCAAAATCGCCAAGGGGTGAAGTGCAGAAGGCAAAAAAGAAGGCACGGGCAGGGGACCAGTCATCCTGAATGGACATGAGCTGCTCCAGGGGAAGCAGCAGGAAATAAGGCCTGGAAAGTGGATTAGCTCCAGAATCCGAGGGAATCTTAAATAGCAGGCTTAACAATCTGAGGTGCACCCCACAGGTAACAGCTAAGCTGTTAAGCAGAAAGCGGCAACCATGGACACATTTTACAAAAAGACTTCAGAAAAAAAGCATGCAGAAAAAATAAAGAGGGAAATAGAGGAGACACGAGACGGAGCAGTTGGGGAGCTGCTAACTGTCCAGGTACCCCTCTCCCAGAAGTACCTAACCTAGGGGGTAGGTGCCAGGAGAGGCAAGGGCAGATGAGAGGTGTTGTCAACGCCAAGGTCATATGGCCTGGGATACTCTGATGAATGTTTCCTAGGTGGAAAAAAACAGTCTGGCCACACCAGGAGGAATCACGTTTCAAATACAGGTAAATTACAGAGGATCAGAAACTGCTATCATTCTAGCAAAATTGAATAAACCCAAGTTCAACAGCCCTGTGTGCCATCTACAGAGCCCATCCTTAGGATATGAGGTCAAGTCCTACTGAAATGACTGTGTTCAGCAAAGGCTCAAACCAAGGTCACTGGGTACACCTTAACATATTCTTACCCATGTGACAGCTGCCTCTCACAGGTCACTCACCTTCAGTAATTTGCTTCAGTGATACCTGATTCAGGCCATTTTTTCCACTCTCACAAGCCAGCAGCCCTCAGCACAGAAATGCACATGGGGAATCTTGACCCTAGTCCATTTAAGGAGACCAGCTGCACAAACAGCCCACAGACTGTCATTGCAACCTGGCTCTGACACCTGGCCTGAGTGTTCGCCTTAGGACACATGGACCCACCCTTGGCAGAGAGCAAAAGGTGGTCAGCTGATTGCCTGGGAATTTGGACTATGAGTTGACTCAAAAACACAACAAAACTCCAAAATAGAAAGCAAACACTTGGGGCTAAGAAGTACCTGGAGACAAAATCCATCCTTTTCACAGCAGTCTATACACATAGCTCTAAATCAAGGGAAGGGAAGATCAAGAAATTAAATGTTTAAGTTCATACTCTCTGCCAGGCACTGTACAAGTCAGTTTACATATGAAATGTCTCAACCCTTAAAATAACTTGGTGGCAGAGGGGAGGAATTTTATTATCCCCGTTTTATTAAGAGAATAGGTTACAGACCAGGAAAGTTACAAGACACGAAGTCATTCAGCTAGTAAGAAGCAGAGGCACAACTCAGCCTGGAGACTCCAGAGCAGAGGCTGGTAGTCCTCCACCATCTGCCTCCATGGCACTGGAGATTTCATTAAACAGGTACCTACCAGACAAGAAACCCCCAACTACAACCACATTCACCTTTGCATCTGTGGCATCTGGAGAAGTGCCTGGTGGTAAGCAATTCATTAGTGTTTCTTAAAACAGTGAAACTCCTGAACCACCAGTGGCAGAGAAATAAATCAAGCCACTTCTCTTCTCAAGGGAGTTGAAGAGTCAGCTGGCTTCAGAGAAGATCCAACCCAAAGTACCAGAAACCATTAATACACAGCTCCACTTAGCCATCAGCAATCCCCAACAGAATCTGGAAAAATAAAACAAGACCCCACCAGTGTCTGCTCTTATTACAGAAATGAATGTGAGTGGTCAGACAGCATTGTGCAGGGGCACATCTGGCTTGAACATTCAGTGTTACTGCAGGAGGTAAGGGGAATCTCATCCCCAGGGAACTCTTGAGTAACATCTCTCTCATCCAAATCGCTTGATGACTCACCATGTCAATCCCTAAACTGATGGAACAGATCTGAGTTTTAATACACGATAACTATGGAATTTCAAAGAGTGAAGAGAGAATAGATTATTCAATAAATGCTGATGGATTTTTTGGTTAACTATGCAGAAAATAGTTTCTCTAATGCTAAATGCAAACATAAATGTCAGGCCATTTAAAGGTTAAAAAAAATGAGTACTACATGATGATTTATATCAGGGGTCAGCAAAATTTTTTGTTAAGGAACAGTTTGTGGCCATAGTGTCTTTCCTGCAACAACTCAAGTCAGCTGTTGTAGTGCAAAGGCAGCTATAGCCAGTAGGTAAACAAATGAACATGGTTATGTTCTAATAAAACTTTATGGCAGGGCGCGGTGGCTCACGCCTGTCATCCCAGCACTTTGGGAAGCTGAGGCAGGCGGACCACCTGAGGTCAGGAGTTAGAGACCAGCCTGACCAACATGGTGAAACCCCATCTCTACTAAAAATACAAAAATTAAACGGGCATTGTGGCGCATGCCTGTAATCCCAGCTACTCAGGAGGCTGAGGCAGGAGAATCTCTTGAATCCGGAAGGCAGAGGTTGCTGTGAGCCGAGACTGCGCCGTTGCACTCCAGCCTGGGCAACGAGAGCGAAACTCCGTCTCAAAAAAATAAAAATAAAAAACCTTTACTAACAAAGACTGAAATTTCAATTTCACTAATTTTCACATGGCACAGAATATAATTCTATTTTATCAGCCACTTAAAAAAGTAAAAATCACTTTTTTTTTTCTTTTTCTGAGACGGAGTCTCGCTTTATCGCCCAGGCTGGAGTGCAGCGCTCCGATCTCGGCTCACTGCAAGCTCCGCCTCCCCGGTTCACGCCATTCTCCTGCGTCAGCCTCCCGAGTAGCTGGGACTACAGGCGCCTGCCACAAGGCCCGGCTAATTTTTCTGTATTTTTAGTAGAGACGGAGTTTCACAGTGTTAGCCAGGATGGTCTCGATCTCCTGACCTCGTGATCCGCCCACCTCGGCCTCCCAAAGTGCTGGGATGACAGGAGTGAGCCAGCGCGCCCGGCCAAAAATCACTTTTAAGACTAATGGTGGGCGGGGCGCAGTGGCTCATGCCTGTAATCCCAGCACTTTATGAGGCCGAGGCAGGCGGATCACCTGAGTTCAGGAGTTTAAGACCAGCCTGACCAACACTCCATCTCTACTAAAAATACAAAAAAAAAATTAGCCAGGCATAGTGGCGGGCGCCTGTAATCCCAGCTTCTCAGGAGGCTGAGGCATGAGAATCCCTTGAACCCAAGAGGTGGACATTGCAGTGAGCCCAGGTCGCGTCACTGCACTCCAGCCTGGGCAACGGAGCAAGAATCTGTCTTAAAACAAAAAACAAAAAAAAGTTTTAATAAAATGAAACAAGACAATAAAAAAAGCATTCTTAACCCATGGGCTATACAAAAACAGGCAACTGGACAGATAGACCCTTTTGGCCTTAGTCTGCCAATTTCTGATTTTGATGAACAGTATATAAAATCTTGTGGTTGGGAAGGCTTTCTAAACCCCAAACCAAAAGCAGAATCCATAAAGGAAAAGCATAATAGACAGCATTTTTTTTTTCTATGTCAAGAAGACATAACAAAGATTAAAATATAAATAACAAACTGGGGAAAGGATTTGAACATACATGAAAATGGGTTGTTTGCTTTAACATATTAAGAGTTTTGAAAAATCAGTATTTAAAAGGCAGATTCCAGTACAAAAATGAACAAACTATGTAAATATACCTAGTGAACAATAATCATTCATCAATAGTAAACAAAATGAAAATGAAAACAAGATATCGTTTCTCCCACCAAAGTGACAAAGATTAAAAAGATTACCTCTGATTGCAAAGCCACACTGTTTCTACTACAACACGCTAAAAAAATATTCAGGACACCACCACCAAAATAAAATGGCTTTTTCAAAGCTCCATTCAGTGCCAAAAGAGCAAGGAAGGACTTTGCAAACAAGAGAGAATATAGGCTGGATGACAATACTATGGTTAGGGGACTCTGTGACGGGATGAATCGTCTTGGCTAAAAAGAAAATGTTGATAACAGAACTGGCATCCCCTCCTTCAATTTTCAGCCATGGCTAAGTGTCATCAATGTCTAAGCCGGGGACAAAGATTCAGAACACATTACCACAGCCATTTGTTTTCAATGACCCAAGTGCTTTTCCTCTGTCAGTGGTGACTAATGACAGATGGTAATATTTATACTTAGTGAATTGCATCTACTGTGAAATTCAAGCCCCAGGAAAGCAGACAGTCCTCAAAATCACCCAAGGTAGCAGAAGACACAAGTGGCAGTCAGACAAATGCTGTGCGGATGGTAGGTGTAAGGAACATTTTAAATTCTATGCATGATGGCGCTACCACACCAAGGGAGGAGCCCACATAGAGAAGGCAAAAAACCCATTCTTGGATTTTGGTGCAAAGAAAACAGCTTCCAGAAGTGCAAACAGAAGGCTTAAAGATCCCCTTCCAGCTGCCATCAGCAAACCCAAATCAAACATTTTGAGGACTCTAGAATGATTTCCTTAGGCTGTGCCAAGCAGGAATTACAACTTTCTTTCTTTTTTAACCATAGTAAAATACACATAAAATAAAACTTACCGTCCTAACGATTTTTAAGTATACAGTTCACTAGTGTTAAGTACATTCACAGTGTTGAAGGAAACCACCTCCAAAACTCTGTTCATGTCCTTTTTAACCAAAGGACTTTTGGCTGTGATTGGGTATGCCCTCTCACCCCAATATATACATGTACATGTTTAAACAGAAAATGCGGACGTGTATGCAAGGCTACAAAAACATGCACCCCAGTAGTGGCACCAGAACAAAGCTCACTGTTTAGAACAGCAGGTGCCTCCTCCAAAAGGTAGAAGCAGCGGGCTGGTCCCCACAGTTGCAGACTGGAATCTGAGTGTACTCTAGTATAACAGCAGTCAGCCCCATCCTAGGCCAAGGTCCTCGCCCTTGCACACATATCCTGAGAGGAGCAGGTGTCAAAAGCATTGGCAGGGTACAGTGACAGCCTGCCGTTGCTCCTCACCAGCTGAGATTCCCCGCGTCCCCTCAGAGCTCCCATTACCTCACATGGAAAACAGGGATAAAGCGCCTGTCTCATGCAGGATGAATGAGAGAAAACTAGTGGAGCACTCAGCCAAGCGCACCCTGCATGGAGTAGCTTCTCCAATGCCAGCTCCCTTCCCTCACCTGCCCTCACCCTTCAGCAATGAACGTTAAGTCTCTTGTTTGTTTTTTGAGACAGAGTCTCACTGTGTCACCCAGGTTAGAGTGCAGTAATCTTGGCTCATTGCAACCTCTGCCTCCCAGGTTCAAGCAATTCTCCTGCCTCAGCCTCTTAAGTAGCTGGGACTACAGGCACCTCCCACCATGCCTGGCTAAGTTTTGCATTTTTAGTAGAGACGGGTTTCACCATGTTGGTCAGGCTGGCCTCAGATTCCTGACCTCAAGTGATCTGCCCACCCTGGCCTCCCAAAGTGCTGGGATTACAGGCATGCGCCACCACGCCTGGCCCAACATAACCCTCTTCTATTTGTTCACTTGAGCAACAGACTGGGAAGGAAAAAAAGAGAATATGAAACAGGAGAAATGAATGGTGGAGAGTGAAGAGAATCCACAAAAAGCTCCCCACAGTGAAGCTAATGAGGCTCACTCTTCTCTTCCCCTCACACAGCCTCCTAAGGTGACACGTAAACATCCCGCCAGTACATCGCATGCAGGACCAGCTAGAGCCCTCACAGGCAAGGCCACGGATGCAGAGAATCTAAAGGAGAACACACTTTTGCCACCTCCCATCACACGTGCCAGCGGCGCCCAATTCCCTGCCAATCCTCAGACCATCAGCAATTCCCCCAAGTGCCACAAGCACCTTGTATGGGATGCCTTACTCACCTAGCTAACGCCCGTTCATGCTTCAAGACTCAGCTCCAAAGATACCCGCTCTAAGATGTGTTCTTTCTCAACCAACCTCCCCACCCACCAGCACATGCCCAGTCTGGGCTGTGCGAATCCCCCCGCCCCAGTGCTCTCATCATGCCCCTGTACCTAGCCCTTTCATAACACTTATGATCTGCGCTGTCATTGCCTGTTCATCCACCTGCCTCTGGCACTGAACCATAAGGTGTGAGAAAGCATGGACCTGGTATCTGTTATTCTATCTCCAGCATGGTATCTGTGGCAGCTGGTATTTTTTAAAGGATGGTCATAACTATATCTCTGGTCTTACATGCTTATCTGTCATGTGACCTGGCCACTTCCCCATCAAGAGATGGTGTCTATCAACCCATTCTGTTGAATCTGGGTAGACCCTCTGACTACTTTGACCAAAAGAATATTGCCAGGCTGGGCGCAGTGGCTCATGCCTGTAATTCCAGCACTTTGGGAGGCCAAGGCGGGCGGATCACCTAAGGTCAGGAGTTCGAGACCAGCCTGGCCGACATGGCGAAACCCCCCTCTCTACTAAAAACACAAAAACTTGCTGGACAAAAAAAATTGCAGTTGCCTGTAATCCCAGCTACTCAAGAGGCTGAGGCAGAAGAATCACGTGAACCCAGGAGGCGGAGGTTGCAGTGAGCCAAGATCGCACCACTGCACTCCAGCCTGGGCGACAGAGCAAGACCCCATCTCAAAAAAAACAAATAAAGGAATATGGCCAAATTGATCCTGTGCCAATTCCAGGCGCAGCCCTTATATGGCCCAGCAATTTCCACTTCCTGACTCTTAGAATGCTCATTCTTGGGACATGCCCTCCAGGTACTCATCCACAATGCTTTGAGTAGCCCAAGTCTCGTGGTGACGTCACACACAGGCACTCCAATCAACTGTGGCCACAAGTGAATCACCTTAGGCAACCAGTCCAATGAACCTCCAGTTGACTGCAGTCCCAGCCAACTTCTGACTCCAAATGCACGAGACACCTAGAGCAAAAAACACATACTTGAGGGTAGTCAACCCACAGAACCCTAAAAGATCACAGTACATTTGTGTTTTAACCTACTTAGTTTTGGGGTGGTTAAGCAACAGTACATAACCAAAACAAGGTCCGTCTAGCAAATGAGGGGTAAAAAATAAAAGAACAATTAAATTGGCTGTGATACAATGTATGGCACACAGCAACCACTGAAGTTAAAAGCTGTTGCTGTTAATACTATTAAGATTACATGGAAGCCAAGTGTGGTGGCTCACACCTGTAATCCCAAAGCTTTGGGAGGCTGAGGTGGGAGGATCGCTTGAAGCTAGAAGTATTAAGACCAGTCTGGGCAACACAGTGAGACCCACCTCCACACACAAAAAAATTAAAACTAGCTGGGTGTGGTGGTATGCACCTGTAGTCCCAGCCATTCAGGAAACTGAGGTGGGAGGACTGCTTGATCCTAGGAGTTTGAGGCTGCAGTGAGCCATGATCGCACCACTGCACTCCAGCCTGAACAACAGAGCAAGACTCTGTCTCTAAATAAACACATATATTTAAAAACATTACATGGAAGACGAACTAGGAAATTGGTTAAGGAGGGTGCTACATAATCCCGCCAGTGAAAAGTAATGAGATATACTGAGTCCACAATGGTGATGGGCTGAGCTCAATGTTTGATTCTTGTGTCACTCCAAATTCCAAGGGAATGACAAAAGGAATATAAAAATAAGAATAAACCCATTAAAAAGCCAGAAAACAGGGATGGATGCCATCAATCAATAAGAAATTTTGAGGAATTTCTGGAAGAGATATAGGAAACAGGATTAAATTTACAGAAAAATCAAATTTAGTCAGAGTTGAGGAACCAAAATCTATATAGGTCAGTGGGAAATGCTAAATCTGAGAAGACGTGGGATTTGCTACATAGGGTCTGGAAAAATACCCAAAATCGGAGACCACAGTGGCTGAGAACAGAAGCAGGCATTGGGAAGGCAGGGGGCGGTGAGCAAAGGACTGTGGAGTGACGAGTTGCTAATGCAACTGGAAGAAGGAAAAGAGGAAGGGTATTTTGGGAAGAGCATGAAATTCTCTACCTGCAGGGTAAACTCTCCCCCACTTCCTCAGTTCAGAAGGGTCAATCCAGCCTGCTGTCCTGTTATCAGCCACACATCCTGAAAGGAGGGCTGCCTAGGAGCAGTTCCAAAGACCTATACTTTATCCTCTGCCGTCTCAGACTTACCCCACCCCATCAACTCACCACAGCCAGGGTAAAGGCTGACTGCAGAGTCTCTGTGCACCGTCTATACACACATGTACATGTTTACATACACAAACATAGACATGAATGTGTGGCTACACAAATATGCACCCCAGGGGTAGCAGAAGAGCAAGTCTCAGTGCTGGGCAGGAGGGACAGCATGCACATCTCCAAGAAGGTAGAAGCAGAAGATCCGCACATCTGCAGACTGGAAACCTGGCATGCTCAAGTCTAAAGGGGATCAGCTCTTGTCCTAGGCCAAGATCATATCCAGATATCACAGACAGAGGAGGTCCAAAAACATGGGAACGCTAAACAAACATAAGTGGGTTTAACTTTAAATTAAATAGAAAAGTGGAAACACCAGGATGGAATGAAACGAAAAATAAATGCATCATATAGAACATCAAACCAACGAATTCTCTCAAGAGACACAGTGAAACTAAAATGCAATAAAATGAGACAAGAAAAGGTGAAACTAAAAAAGGAGAGACTAAAACTCAGATATCCATAAGTGCTTTCGCCAGAAAAAGAGAATCAAGAACAAAGAAGGATGCAGATGAAGCAGTAAAACTAAAAGGGCCCACTGGATTTCAAGTGGGGATTTAAAATAAAATAAAATAAAATAAAATAAAATAAAATAAAATACCAGAAGAATGGTGAGATTTCTAAATTTAAGAAGAAGAAAAATCTAAGGATATATAGACGTCTACATGAAGAAGAAAAAGAATCACTAGCACAGACTTCTCATCTGAGATAGTAAGTGCTGAACTAATTGAAACAATGGAATACTATGTAATCATTAAAAAGGAAGGAAGAGTGTGGAGGCAACTAGTGGGGAGGAAGGTCTCTATGTGCTAATATGGAACAATCGCCAAGAACTAACCTTATGTGTAAAGCATGGTACAAAAAAGTAAGGTACGCCACCATCTTTAAAAAGAAAAAAAAAAAAAAAGACTACACACAGGCATTTTTATATTTATGCATAGCATATATTTATAAAGTTTCCCCAGAAATTGGTAACACTAGTTGCCTCTGAGGAGGGAAACCTGCTGATGGGGGAAAGGGATGCGGGGCCCTGGGCAAAACGGAGATTTTTCACCAGATAAGTTTTTGTAACTTTTGAATTTTGTGTGAAGAGAATGCATTGCCTACACACACACACACACACACACACACACACACACACACACACACACAAATTTAAAATAAAAAAGCCACAGAATGGGAGAACATACAATATCCAGAATATATAAAGAACTCTTAATAAGAATATATAAAGAAAATTTAGGCCGGGTGCAGTGGCTCACGCCTGTAATCCCAGCACTTTGGGAGGCCAAGGCGGGCCTGAGGTCGGGAGGTCGAGACCAGCCTGACCAACATGGAGAAACCCCGTCTCTACTAAAAATACAAAATTAGCCCGGTGTGGTGGCGCATGCCTGTAATCCCAGCCACTCGGGAGGCTGAGGCAGGGGAATCACTTGAACCTGGGAGGTGGAGGTTGTGGTGAGCTGAGATCACGTCATTGCACTCCAGCCTGGGCAACAAGAGTAAAACTCCATCTCAAAAAACAAAAACAAAAATAAAAACAAAATTTAGGCTGGGCACAATGGCTCATGCCTGTAATCACAGCACTTTGGGAGGCAGGCACATCATTTGACGTCAGGAGTTCAAGACCAGCCTGGCCAACACAGTGAAACCCTGTCTCTACTAAAAATACAAAAAATAAGCCAGGTGTGGTGGTACACATCTGTAATTCCAGCTACTGGGGAGCCTGAGGCATGAGAATCGCTTGAACCCAGAAGGCAAAGGTTGCAGCGAGTTGAGATCATGCCACCGCACTCCTGTCTGGGCAACAGAGCAAGACACTGTCTCAAAAAAAAAAAAATATATATATATATATATATATATATATAAATAACTCAAACTATATATATAGAACTGAGTAACAAAAACAACCCAAAAGCAAAAGATTTGAACAAAGACTTCACAAAACAGGATATACAAATAGCCAATTTGCATGTGAAAGAGGCTCAGCATCATTAGTAATCATGTAAACACAAATTACGACCACCATGAGATATCGCTACATACTCACTAGAATGGCTAAAACTAAAAAAGTCACCAATACCAAGTCTTGGCAAGAATGTGGAGCTACCAAACTCTCATACATTGTAACTTCATTCTTAGGTATTTACTCAAGAGAAACGAAAACACATCAACCAAAGACTTGCACATGAATGATCACGGCAGCTTTATTTGTGTCTTTCTAGGAATTTGTCCATTCTGTCTAAATTACATAATTTATTGGCACAGGTTCACAGTCCTTGCAATCCTTCTTCCATTCTGTAAGGTCATTAGTAACATGACCTTACAGACCCACTCTTGCATTTCTCATCTTAGTAATTTGAACCTTCTTTTTTTCTTAGTCAACCTAGCTAAAGGTCTGTCATTTTTCTTGATTTCTTTTTCAAAGAGCCAAATTTTGGTTTCCGGTTTTTCTCCATTGTTTTAGACTGCTATCCTTTATATCTTGGGGTAGAAGGAGAGAAAAAGAAACCTGAAAAGCCCTGAAATGCAACAGACTCTCCAGTGGGGATTTGCTGGCAGCACCTAGCACAGTGCCCGACACTTGATAAATATTTGATGAATAAATGAATGGAATATGAACTTCCTAAGTCCAGTTTCTCTCATCCATTTCCTCCGGGAGAGAATTCTGTTTTCTGGCCAGTTGAAATAAACCTTTCTTCTGAAGAGGTACAGGTCACATAGAGAGATTCCTCTTTTCTTTTCAGCATCATCATTTTGAACGAGTCAAGAGTAATTTACTCTTATGGAAACAAAATGAAAATCAAATTAAGGGGAAGACGTGAACATTTATACTATAATCAAATCCATAGTAATATAAATATAACATAATTGTGAATATTTATTGTGAGCTGCTTATTTGTTAAGGCTATCTATGATTTCGTCTTGAAGTCATAATTTACAGTAAACGAATCCTAGCTCACTCAGGATTTTCTTCTCCACAATTTATGTACTCTTTCTGCAGAACTGGTTGTTTCCCCTTCCCCATATGCCTTGAGTTTTATCATAGTCTTACTATATAATCTTACTATTCTAGAAAGCATTTTTTCCTTTTCTTTCATCTTTTACTTTCTGAATATTTAAGGTACACCACACACCTCAAGATGCACCTATCCCTACTATCAGTATCTATCAAAATATATTTAGTCCTTGCTACTCGGGAAGATTGCTTGAGCCCAGGAGTTCAAAGCTGCAGTGAGCTACAATCACGCCACTGCACTCCAGCTTGAATGACAGAGCGAGATCCTATCTCTTAAAAAAAAAAAAAAAAAAAAAAAAGCAAAGAATCTTCTTTGTAGTCATATAAAGTATGTTGTTCATATGAGTTATGACTATCAGTTATCAGAAGAGCTTTTGGACCCTATTGTACACAACCTCATTAAGTTATCAAAACAGCTTTATGAGACAGGTACTATTATTATCCCCATTTTATGGATGGGACAACAGGGTTCAGAGGAGGTAAGTAACTTGCCAGCCAGTAGGTGATTATATTAGAACTCCCTTGGCCAACTCTAAAGGCGCTATTCTCTCTACGCAGCTGCAATGGCCTCACACTTAAACACTGCTCTAACCAACCTCTCTAACAATTCTAAACTTCTTTACACAGTGTGCTTCCTTGCTTTGGAACAAGAGGTGGTAAGTATACTTTATTCATGTAGCTTCTGGCAACACTGTTTCTCACAATTAACAGATTAACAGATTCTCTTGACCCATTTACTGGAACACCACAAATCTACAGATAGTTGAGAAGTTCCTTGATTCATGAATAAATCAATAGCAAGACTTTTCAAGTAGCCTTTTCATAATTTAAACACAAGGAAAATTTAAAACGGAAAATGCTGTGTTTTTGTTTTAAATCGAGCAAACATGCCAGTATCAACACTTGAAGACATATTCGTTTATGTAATAACAAAACTGGTTTATGTGAAATGCAAACCAAACATTGCTTTCATAACTTACAATCTTGGAATACTGCAATGTGTGTTTAATAAACATTACCCTTTCTACTCACACTCAGTACTGGATACAGAAAAATCTAAGAGAATTAGAATGATTTGAGAAAAGCAAAATACAGTGGCTACCTTGTTCTTCAGAGTCAGACTGGAAGTGAAGATGTGAGCATTTTGCTCAAACCATGGCAGGGGAGACATGACTTGATATCTCCACATGCACACATGAGCACCACAGCCCCACACCTGTCAATCCACAAATCTAAACAATGTCTAGCCATCATACTGTATGAGATACTTTCTAGGTTACTCAAAAAGCTTCAAGAATACCTAAAATAATGTGCCAGGTCTCCCAGCACACCTGGAGGGGAGGAGATGGTTACAGCGGAAGAGTGAAGGGAACTCAACTGCATCCTCTTACAAAGAGGGGTCAGTCTAATCCCCAACAGAACCACCTCCCAGAAACACTTCTTCCATTTCCACTTGTTGACAAGTTGGTTGTCCCTCTCTCTGGGGAGAAACTGAAATGACGCTAGAGTAACCCTTCACTAGAATATGGATTGTTCTGAAGGAAACCAGAACAGAGCAAATGTCACTGGGCTGAAAGCACCTCTTCCTCTTTCAGGGAAACTAGCAATGTCCAAGACCACGAATGTCCTCTGCCAGGAAGGATGGGGGCAAGGGCATGAAATGGGGTCCAATAAAGTCTAGACAACTGTGAAACAACCGAAGGTTTGCCCCTGCTCCATGACTTGAACCAGGAAGGAAAAGAATGTCTCAAGCCAGAACAAAAAGTTCACAAAATTGACCACAGAGAGAAAAGGTAAAACTCACCACAAGCCAACATGCACCCATATTTGACCTGAACAGATTTGAAAAACCCCCAGAAAAGCACTGTCTCTTTTTTCCCTTTGTCACAGCTTAGCCTTATCTCTTCGGGGTTTTGAGCAGTTACGACAATGTGGCTGTTATCCCTTCTCAAACAACAGGACTATGAGTGACAGCCCTCACCGGCCCCTTTTTTTGAAGCATGATCAGAGTTATTTGGTATCAACCATTATTAACCAAATTAGAAAGAGAGAGAAAAGATTCTTTCTCCCTAATTTGGTCAAATAGCCAACCGGGGAGACTACACTCTTGAAGGCTGGGAGAATGACCCATCTGACACAGCAATGCTGCATCCTTCCAAGGCTGGCAGACACATTGACATATAAATTCTTTCACACACACACAAGACAGACTATACGCGATTTATATATTTTTTCAACTTAATGTTTTTTTCCATTGTTGCATATAAGTATATACAAGGCTACCTTATTCTTTTTAATACTGCATTTCAAAACATACCATACTTGACAAAACCAGCACCTTACTAATACCCATATAAGCTTTTATCTTTTGCTATTAAAAATAATACTGCAATAGGTATCCTTATAAACACGGCATTTAGCACGGGTCCATTTATTGAGTCACCAAATGTCTGTATACTCAACCCATACCAGGTTTTGTTCATGCATGGAAATTTAGCAATAAGCAAACCAGATCAGGCCCCTTGCCTTCAAGAAGTTTACAGCACAGTACTGGAGAAAGTAAACCAAGTATGTTTGGTGGTTTAAGTTCTGTGAAGCAAGACTAAAGCCAGGTAAAGGGGGAGAATAACTGGGCAGGGAGGGGGCTGCTACTAGTTTGGTTTTTGTTTGTTTGTTTGTTTTTGACACGGAGTCTTACTCTGTCACCAGACTGGAGTGCAGTGGCCCGATCTCGGCTCACTGCAACTTCTGCCTCCAGGGTTCAAGAGATTCTCCTGCCTCAGCCTCCCCAGTAGCTGGGACTACAGGCACGCGCCACCACGCCCAGCTAATTTTTGTATTTTTAGTAGAGATGGGGTTTCACCATGTTGGCCAGGATGGTCTTGATCTCTTGACCCCATGATCCGCCCGCCTCAGCCTCCCAAAGTGCTGGGATTACAGGTGTAAGCCACCACAGCCGGCCAGGGGCTGCTACTAGTTTATACAGGGAGGTTGGGGGAGACCTGAATGAAATAGATGAACAAGCCTGCAGGCTGTCTGGGCCAAAAGGCCTGAGGCAATAGAGTGGGCAGGGAGAGAGAAGTGGATGGAGAGGCCAGAGAAGCAGCAGAGCAGGATTACATGGGCACTTGGAGCCCATGGAGGATGTGAGGGGAATGTGTGAGAACTGAGAAGTCTCTGGATGGTTTCAAGCAAAAGCCAAAAAGAGGCCAGATGCAGTGGCTCACGCCTGTAATCCCAGCACTTTGGGAGGCCAAGGTGGGAAGATCACAAGGTCGGGAGTTCGAGAGCAGCCTGGCCAACACGGTGAAACCCCATCTCTACTAAAAATACAAAAATTAGCCGGGCGTGGTGGCAGGTGCCTGTAATCCCAGCTACTCAGGAGGCTGAAGCAGGAGAACGGCATGAACCCTGGAGACGGAGGTTGCAGTGAGTCAAAACGGTGCCACAGCACTTCAGCCTGGCCTATAATAGAGTGAGACTCTGTCTCAAAAATTAATTAATTAATTAATTAAATTTAAAAAGCAAAAAAGACATGATGCGACTGATGTTTCTTATGTTTTAAATAATCCCTCCGGTTGCTGCCTGGGTAAGTGACTAAAGGTGGGAAGGTGGAAGCACGAAGACTAGTCAGGCGGCTGGTACAGTAATACAGGCAAGAGGGGAGGATGGCAGTTAGGGTAGCAGCAGTGGAGAGAGTGAGAAGTAATGAGATTCTGGATATGGTATTTCAGAAGGACTTGCTCACGGCTTGAGTATGGGATAAAAAAGATGGAAGAGCCGAGGCTAATTCCAAGGCTTATCCTTGGAATCAAGAGTGGGCTAGATAACTAGCTTGACATGCCTGTTGGAGATGCGGGGCTAAACATCAAGAAGGAAGTGGGAGACAAGAATTTGGAATTCAGGAGAGGGGTTTCTGGCCTGGAGTTATCAGTGTGTAGATGTGTGAGGCTGGATGAGATTGCTTAGGGAGGCCATGCAGATAAAGAGAGGCCATGACAGAATGGAGTACTTAGAGCATTCCAAGGAATGCTTGGAACCAGCCACGGAGACAGAGAAGGAACAGCCAGTAAGGTACAAAAGGAATGAACAGTGAGTGGAATCCCAGAAGCCAAGTGAAGATTCAGCTCTTCCTGTCTGTGCCAGGGTAGTGCCTGGTCCATGCCAAACAACTGAGATGCCTTAGTTATGCCCTCAGGATGACCGCATGGACATGGCTGCACCCACAGTAATGGAGACTCCTGGCATCAAGCTCTTCGAGAAGTGGACATTTTCTTGCAGGATGGCATCGCAGTGATGGAGAAGTATGCCAAGTCCCAGCCCCACACCCCAGGGTGCTATGTGGCCAAGCACTTCTGCAAGTGAAGGGAGGATCAAAAGACAGAAACGACCTTAATGTAGAGGTCTTTAATGATGTTAACTAGAAGTGGAGAGGAAAGAAAGCCTTCTCCCTTCATAAGCTAGTTTATCCGCAGGACAGACAAACAGAAAAGAACTTGCTGAATCAAAACAAACATACGTATTTGTAATTTTGATAGATGTTGCCAAATTGCATCCACAGGTGTTTGTACTATCAGTAATATATGAAACTACACCTACTGGGCAAGGCTGAATGAGAAAAGCTGAAGGCATGCTTGTCTGATAGTGAACTTCCTGAGTGAATTACAGAATTATCCTGAATCAACTGATCTCAATCTTGCCTGCCCATTAGAATTATCACGATGGCTCACACCTGTAATTCCAGCACTTTAGGAGTCTGAGGCAGGAGGATCACCTGAGGTCAGGAGTTCGAGACCAGCCTGGCCAATATGGTGAAGCCCGTCTCTACTAAAAATACAAAAAATTTAGCCGGCGTGGTGGCGGGTGCCTGTAATTCTAGCTATGTGGGAGGCTGAGGCAGGAGAATCACTTGCACCTGGGAGATGGAGGCTGCAGCAAGCCGAGATAGCACCATTGCACTCTAGCCTGGGTGACCACAGGGAGGCCGTCTCAAAAAAAAAAAAAAAAAAAAGAAGCAGCAGCAGCAAGAATTATCTAGAAAAACTTTACAAAAAAAAAAAAAAAAAATACTGCTCCCTGGGCCATCCTATTAGATCTAAATTTCTTGAGGTGGGGACCAGGCATCAGTATTGTCTAAGAGATCTTGGGAGGATATGAATGCTTAGCCAAGACTGATAACCTTGTTCTAAGACAGTGTTTCTCAATGTTTAATGCGCATACCAATCACTTAGGGATCATGTCAAAATGCAGATTCTGAATTGGTGTGTCTGGAATTAGGCTGATAGTCTGCATTTTCTATGAGCTCTCAGGTGATGTCAATGCCACTCATCTATGGGCCACACATTAAGTAGCGAGGTTCTAAAGCAATAGATGTCAGCTGGAAACATATGGAGAGGAGGATGAGATAAGCAAGGGTGGGCAAGCAAGAATTCACATGACATTCCAGGCAGCTCATGAGGAAAATCACTCGGCAGAGATGTAACTTCCCAGGAGGGGACCAGGGAGGTAAACAGGTACCTGATCACAGAAGGTCAGGCTAAGGACTTGGACCATTACTGTGTAAGCAATGGGGAGTCACTGCAGATCTCCAAAGATGGGAATGATGCATACAAGGCAGCACTTTATGAAGGTGGATTCTGGCTACAGTACTCAGAACAGACTGGATGGGAGAGGAGGGTCTGACTGAATGAAAGCCAGGAAAACCATTTAGATAATCATACATCCAATTAGGATATCAACAACGGAAATGAAGAGCAACATTAAAGAATGGTGGCTGGCCAGACAAAATGGCTCACATCTGTAATCTCGATACTTTGGGAGGCCAAGGTGGGAGGATCACTTGAGTTCAGGAGTTTGAGACCAGCATGGACAACATAGGGAAACCCTCTCTCCACAAAAAATAAATAAATAAATAAAATTAGCTGGATACGGTGGCATGCGCCTGTGGTTGCAGCTACTCAGGAGGCTGAGACGGGAGGATCACTTGAGCCTGGGAGGTTGGGGCTGCAGTGAGCCGAGATCGCATCACAGCACTCCAGCCTGAGTGACAGAGTGAGACTCTGTCTCAAAAAAATAAATCAATCAATAAAAAGTAACTCAAAATAAAGACCTAAACATCAGACCCAAAACCATAAAACTCCTAGGAAAAAAATCATAGGGGAAAAGCTTCATGACATTGAAGTTGGCAATAGATATGATGAGAAAAGGACAGACATCAAAAGCAAGAACAGACAAACCTAAAAACTTATGTTTTGTCCAAAGGACACAGCCAACAGAGTAAAAAGGCACTTACAGAATGGGAGAAAATGCTTGCAAAACATATATCTGATAAGGGGTTAATACTGAGAATATATAAACAACTTCAATAACAGTTTTAAAAGACCCAATTTTAAAATGGGCAAGGGACTTGAATTGACACTTCTCCAAAGACGACATATAAATAGCCAATAAGCATATGAAAATATATTGAACATCAGAAAACTGCAAACCAAAACTGCAATGAGATATAACCCCACACTTTCTAGAATAACTACTATCAAAAAAAAAAAAAAAAAAAAAAACAGAAAATAATTAGTGTTGGCAAAGACATGGAGAAAAAAGAACCCTCGTATACACTGTCGGCAGGATTGTAAAATGGTGCAACTGCTTTGGAAAACAGTATGATGAGTCCTCAAAAAATTAAAAACAGGTTATCACATGATCTGCCAATCCCCTTCTAGGTATAGATCCATATCCAAAAGAAGGTCTCAAAGAGATATTTGCATAACCACGTTCATTGCAGCATTGTTCACAATAGCCAAGAGGCAAAAGCAACCTAATGTCCATCAGAAAAATGGGTTAAGAAAATGTGATACACATACACAATGAAATACTATTCAGCCTCAAAAAAGATGGAAATCCTGTCACATACTACAGCATGGATGAGCCTTAAGGATGTTATGCTAAGTGAAATAAGCCAGTCACAAAAAGACAAATATTGACAATTCCATTTACAGGAGGAATTTAAAGTATTCAAATTAATAGAAATAAAGTGGAAAGGTAGTGACCTGAGGCTGGGGAAGACAGAGAAGGGCAGCAGCCATTTAATGGGTATAGAATTTCAGTTTTGCAAGATGAAAAAGTTCTGGAGATCTGTTGCACAACAACGTGAATATACTTAACACTACTCAACTGTATACTTTAAAATGGTTAAGATGATTAAAAACAGCCAGGGTACTTAATGCCATCTTACTGTATATTCATATCTAAAATTACCATTAACCTCAAATGTCAAAATTATTGTAGAAAAGTCATAAATTGTATTTAATGTCTTTTTTTGGGAAAAAAAAAGTACACGTGCTTAGGAAACAACCCAATATCCATCAACAGATGAATAAACAAAATGTGGCATATCCATAAAATGAAGTATTATTCACCCATAAAAAGGAATGAAGTAATGCTGGAGGGATGGAGAAAAAGGAGAGATATTGGTCAAGAACTTTCCATGACAGATGAATAAGTTCTGGAGACCTAATATACAGCATGGTGACTATAATGTATTTTATACTTAAAATCTGCTAAGAAAATAGATCTAGGCTGGGCATGGTGGCTCACACCTGTAATCCCAGCACTTTGGGAGGCCGAGGCGGGTGGATCACAAGGTCAGGAGATCGAGACCATCCTAACTAACATGGTGAAACCCCATCTCTACTAAAAATACAAAAATTAGCTGGATATGGTGGCACATGCCTGTATTCCCAGCTACTCGGGAGGCTGAGGCAGGAGAATCGCTTGAACCCAGGAGGTGGAGGTTGCAGTGAGCTGAGGTCGTGTCACTGCGCTCCAGCCTGGGCAACAGAGTGAGACTTCGTCTCAAAAAAAAAAAGAAAGAAAATAGATCTAAAGTGTTCTCACCACAAAATGGCAATTATGTGAGGTGATGGATATGTTTAGTTAGCTTAATTGTGGTAATCATTCCACAATATTTAAGTGTATCAAAACATGTTGTACATCTTAAGTCTACACAATTTTTACTTGTCAGTCATACTTCAATAAAGCTGGAGAGGGAAAGGAATGAAGTACCGATACATACAACATGGAGGAGGCTTAAGACATTAGACGAACTGAAAGAAGCCAGGCATGAAAGGCCACACATATTATGATTCCATTTATATGAAATGTCCAGAATAGGAAAACTCCAGAGACAGATGGCAGATTAGCAGTTGCCAGGGGCTGGGAATAGGGAAAATGGAGAGTGTTTGCTCATTGGTATGGGGTGTGTTTTTGAGATGATGAAAATGTTCTGGAATTAGATAGCAGTGACCGTTGCATTATCTTGGGAATATATTCAAAACCGCTAAAGTGTATGCTTTAAAAGGGTGAATTTTATGGTATGCGAAGTATATCACAATTTTTTAAAAGCATATATGCCTTAGAAAATCTATAATTTTTGACCTACTTTTCCTCAAATTCCTGTTCTATTCTTGCCATCATCATTCAGCCAGTTCCCAAAGCCGGTGACCCTAGAGTCTCTTCCGCAATGATCTTTCACTGTTTGTCCTGCACACCTCACGGCTGCTTCTGAACCCGGTAGCTGGAATTGGCATTGTCTTACTGTTTCAGTCTCCTCCCCCAGCCACTGTTGATTGGCCCAGGTTGAGCTCAGTTAATTAGCCCAAAGGCAGGCATGTGACCCAAGCCAGGTCTCCCTGACCTTTTCTCCTGGGAAGAGAGACTCACTCCCCTTCCGGAGGCAGAGCTGTACAATGTGAGGGAGGTGAGCTGCCACAATTCCCCCTACATGGATGACGTTGGTCTGAGAGAATAAAGCCGACCCTCAGTAGCATTCAGACCCCTAGTTCCAGCTCCCTCCTATGTTAAAGCAAGCCTGTCAATAGGCTTACCTTTTTGCTAAGTTAATGCAAGCTAGATACCAATTATTTGTAAGCAAAACCACTAACCAGTACACTCTCTGAATCCAGTGAGCCAAAGCCCTAATGAAACTGCCTCCTCCAACCTCCCACTGCAACAGCCTTCTTCTTGGACTCCTTGCCTCCAGGCTCCACCTACCCGATCCCAACTAGGGCTGGATCAGTGACTCTAACCCCAAACACGGCCCTGCTCCTCCCCTGCTTGAAACACTTGATTGGAATGAAAAGATTAGCCAGGCACAGTGGAACATGCCCATAGTCCAAGCTACTCAGTAAGCTGAGGTGGGAGGACTGCTTAAGCCCTGGAGTTCTAGTCAACTGTGATTGTGCCACTGCCCTCCACCCTGGCCAACAGAGTGAGATCCTATCTCTTTAAAAACAACAACAACAACGACAAACACTTAATTGGTCTTCCAGCTGCTCAGGTTAAAGTCCTTACTATTTGCCACTACAGAACACAGTCAGGACCCTACCAACCTTTCCAGCCTCATCAATCCCCTTGCTCGCTGTGCGTGCATCACTTGACACTACTAAGCTTTGGTGTGTGCTGGTTCTTCTGCCTGAGTTGCTCTTCCTTCTGTCCATTTGTAAGACATGTATTCCTTCATTCTCCAGCTCAAACATCATCTTCTTTGGAAAAGCCACCATCCTCCAAAGCAAGGTCTCACCCTACTTTATTCCCTACATATAACTTTCATCACAACTACATGGACATAGGGCACGGAATGATAAACAAAGGAGACTCAAAAGGGTGGAGGGGAAGGAAGAGGGGTGGGTGATGTGAAATTATTGAGTATAATGTACATTATTTGGGTGATGAGTACCCTAAAAGTACTGGACTTAACTACACAATCTATCCATGTAACAAAATTACATATGTATCCCATAAATTTAAACATTTTTTTGGGGGGGTCAGAGTCTCAGTCTGTCGCCAGGTTAGAGTGCAGTGGCATGATCTCGGCTCACTGCAATCTCCAGCTCCCTGGTTCAAGCGATTCTCCTGCCTCAGTCTCCTGAGTAGTTGGGATTACAGGCACACACCACCACGCCCAGCTAATTTTTGTATTTTCAGTAGAGATGGGGTTTCACCATGTTGGCCAGGATGGTCTCGATCTCCTGACCTCATGATCCACCCTCCTTGGCCTCCCAAAATGCTGGAATTACAGGCATGAGCCATGGCGCCTGGCCTGCCGCTCAGGTTTAACAAATAATTCTTTTAAAAAACATAATAACTCGGCCGGGCGCGGTGGCTCAAGCCTGTAATCCCAGCACTTTGGGAGGCCGAGACGGGCGGATCACGAGTTCAGGAGATCGAGACCATCCTGGCTAACACGGTGAAACCCCGTCTCTACTAAAATACAAAAAAAATTAGCCGGGCGAGGTGGCGGGCGCCTGTACTCCCAGCTACTCGGGAGGCTGAGGCAGGAGAATGGCGTGAACCCGGGAGGCGGGGCTTGCAGTGAGCTGAGATCCGGCCACTGCACTCCAGCCTGGGCAACAGAGCTAGACTCCGTCTCAAAAAAAAAAAAAAACAAAACAAAACAAAAAAAAAAACCATAATAACTCAGCCAGGTATGGTGGCTCACACCTATCATTCCAGCACTTCGGGAGGCTGAGGTAGCAGGATCGCTTGAAGCCAGAAGCTCAAGACCAGCCTGGGCAATGTAGTGAGACTCCTTTCTCTTAAAAAAAAAAAAAAAAATTTAAATAGCAGGGCACACTGGTACACCACTAGGAGCTAAGACTGGTCAGAAGCTGAGGACTACTCATGAGGCTGAGGCAGAAGGATCACTTAAGCCCAGGAGGAGTTCAAGGCTGTAGGAGCCAAGATTGTGCCACTATACTCTAGCCTGGGCAACAGAGCAAGGCCCTATCTCTAAAATATATATATATACACACACATATATAAACTGTAGCGGATGCTGTCAGTGCCCCACCCATACATCCCCTCACACTGATCACACTTCAGTGCCCACTAGCCTGACTCCCACCTACCAGCATCTGCATGTCTTGGCCTGACCGCTTCCCCTGGCCACTGAACCCATGGGGCAGGCTAGAAAGCACCTGGGAATTCATGTTCAAACACCCCACCCAAGCAGCCGTCAACCAATGACTAAAGAGAGCTGCTGTTTGAAGACCCCAGCTTCCTTACCTGGAGTGGGGATAACTGAGGCTCGTGTTCCATGCCAGCTTCCAAGGGCTTCCCCTGTGGGGTAAAGCTCCAGCTCTGCTCAGTGGAAACTGGCTTGGTAACGTCACCTCTGCTGATTGCCTTCTCTTCCCTGTCTCACTTCCTTGCTCCTCTAATGTCAGTTTCTTCACCTCTCAAACAAACTACTGGTGATTAAATGCTTTCTCAGGTTCTGCTTCTAAGGCAATAACAAAACTTAGCATTGCTATGGTCTTTACTGTGTCCCAGATACTAAACACTCAACTAAGCTTCAGAATCCCCCTGTAAGATAATCCACATTTTAGATAGGGGAAACAGAGGCATTACAAGGTTAAGAAACTTGCCCAAGGCCACAGAGCTAAGTAAATACATTCAGCATTTTTCACATTCTACTGCAACCATCTGTTGATGTGTCTCTCTTCTTCGCTGGACCATTAACCTCTCAGGGGAGAGATCGTTTTTATCTTTCTCTACAGCCCCAGCATGTAGTACAGAGCCAGGCACGTAGCAGATGCTCAAGAGCTATAGGAGTTTTGAAAAGTGCCTGCACTCGGCCACCCAAACACGCTGTGTGCTTTTCCCGCCCGCCTCTGTGCCCCTTCTCAAGCAGGAATCCCCAAACACCTTTTCCACTATCCCACTTCCCCCCACCAACACACACACACAAACTTACACAAATGACAGTAATTCCTGATTCCTGTGCTGGCTGCCAAAATGAAGAATTCTATGGGGCAAGGCAGACATAAGACAGCATATGAGTCCTCTAAAGTCTAGTAAACAAACCCCATTGCTCATACATGAATCAGCGCCTGTTGGCCGGGCTGTTGTTTATGTACTTATTTTACTTTGAGAGGCTCTCATTTATCGTGGAACACCTGCCTTCCTCCCAGTGGCCTTCACTAACACTTGATTTTCAAATGGCGATGACATCCTACCCCTGATTTTATTGTCAATATGCACTTTGTCTAAATTCTGACCTCAGACCTCCCCATCTCCTATGCCAATCTCTATTTGGATCTACTGGGATTACACATCTATTTAATAAAAAAGAACTTCCTGGCCGGGCGCGGTGGCTCAAGCCTGTAATCCCAGCACTTTGGGAGGCCGAGATGGGCGGATCACGAGGTCAGGAGATCGAGACCATCCTGGCTAATACGGTGAAACCCCGTCTCTACTAAAAAATACAAAAAACTAGCCGGGCGAGGTGGCGGGCGCCTGTAGTCCCAGCTACTCGGGAGGCTGAGGCAGGAGAATGGCATAAACCCGGGAGGTGGAGCTTGCAGCGAGCTGAGATCACAAGCCTTCAGGCAGCCTCTGTCCTGAACGCCTGACTTGAAACCGTGTCCACATCATCTTTACACTTAACTTGCACACGTGCTTCCCAGTCTGCGCTCCCCTCTCAAAGAGGGCACCACTATGCAGCATCAATCTCCTGGACTTGCTAGTCAGTCACACCCACTACACCAAAATCTGTCATCTTTATATTTTCTAATCTTTCTCTTCCCAGGCAACAAGTCCAACCAAAACCAGGTTAATTCTTCCTATCTCACCTCTTTCACTGCTGGTCTCTCCCCATCCCAAGCCCTGATCACACATCCCCCTGCTCAAAAACCCTCTTGGGGCTGGGAGCGGTGGCTCACACCTGTAATCCTAGCACTTTGGGAGACTGAGAAGGGTGGATCACAGGAGCTCAAGACCAGCCTAGTCAACATGATGAAACCCCGTCTCTACTAAAAATACCAAAATTAGCCTGGCATGGTGGCATGCACCTGTAATCCCAGCTTCTCAGGAGGCTGAGGCAGGAGAATTGCTTGAACCCAGGAGGTGGAGGTTGCAGTGAGTCGAGATCACACCACTGCACTCCAGCCTGGGCGACAGAGCGAGATTCTGTCTCAAAACAAAACAAAACAAAACAACCACCCTCTAGGACTAGCTACTGCTGAAAGAATAAAAGCTAACCTCCACATCGCAGCATTCCAAACAGTCTCATTCTCCTCCTGACCTGTCTACCCACCTCCTCTCTCACTAATCTCTACCTCTAGACTCTCAAAACCCACTCCCAACGCATGACCCAACTCAGTCCTCCTCCAGGGGACACAGGTCTTTCCTGTCTCTGCCCTTCACCTTGGGGCTTTTCCCACCCCACATCTGAAAGCCCCCTGCAACTTCATGGACCTGGTGAAAACACAACCTCTGCCACCTCAGCTGATGTGCAGACATACCCCCTGCTAGTGGGGCTGCCAATAGGAATAAACACCCCCTTCTCCCTACTCCTCAGGTAAAACCCAATTTTCAAGTCATATTTTAAGGTCATGGTATTGGTAATTTAAGTTTCAAGCAGCAAACCAAATTGAAAACAATATCAACAAAAGGGAATTTATGACCCCCTATAACCAGGAAACTGTGCTAACTTCAGGCACAGCTGGCACAGTCAGATCCTGAACTCAAATGATCTTTCCCCTCTTCCTCTCCTAGCTCTACTTCCCTCTGGCTTCATTCTTAGGCCAGACACTCTCTGCATTGAAGGATACAACCATTCACAATCTAGTAGAAAGACAGACATTCTTTCCCCCATCATCCATCTTGAAAATCTCAGGAAAGGCTGCCTGGCTCCGTTAGGGCCACACATCCACCAAGGATGCTATTTTGGCTAATATAAGATATTGGTATTAGACCAGAATGGGAAGGATGAGGAGAGAAGCCGGGGTATTTCTGTCCCAGCCTAACCCCTGCTCTCTGCCTCAGATTGTGTCCCTGGCGGCTGCCTCCCCCATCCAGGGCCTCCTTCCTCTGAGGTCCTAGCTCTTACTCAACAACCCTGCCACAGGTCTAGTTCCCACAGAAGCCCCTGGGTTCTACTTAACATTGCCTCTTCCCCTAACCCTCCAGTCCTGAGGGTAATAGCAACTTCCTGCTATTGCTACTCCCTGGGTCAACTTACCATCTATCATCTACGCAACTAACTCCTTGTATTATAGTCTCTCTGTTTGAAATACGTTCACTGGCTTTTATTCCCTGATTAGACCTCAACTGATATAGAAATTGACAAAGCATAGGCCAACATGTAGACAGAAATGTGGAAAGTACAATATCAAGGAATAACAACCACCACCACCTTCTATTTCTTAAAGCTTCGCTATATACATCACCCACTACTCTACAAACTCGCTGGGTCTTCCTATCAACCCAGTGATGTGGGCACGTCTGTTATCTCCTTTTCACAGATGAGAAAACTGAGGCTTGGAGATGTTAAACAACTTGCTGTTACCAAGACTGTAAACAGTGGGGCTGAGATTCAAATCCAGACATGATTCCAGCATTAACACTTTTTTTTTTTTGAGGCGGAGTCTCACTCTGTCGCCAGGCTAGAGTGCAGTGGCACAATCTCAGCTCACTGCAACCTCCACTTCCCCAGTTCAAGCGATTCTCCTGTCTCAGCCTCCCGAGTAGCTGGGACTACAGGTACACGCCACCATGCCCAGCTAATTTTTTGTATTTTTAGTAGAGACGGGGTTTCGCCATGTTGGCTAGGATGGTCTTGATCTCTTGATCTCGTGATCTGCCTGCCTCAGCCTCCCAAAGTGCTAGGACTACAGGAGTGAGACCGTGCCTGGCCCGCGTGCACACCTTGAAACAGGAAGTGGAGGAGAAGCATTTCAAGCAGGGGGTTATCAACAGGATCAAGTGTTACCTATCAAGGGATCAGGTAAAATAAGGACTATAAAGCATCTACTGGATTTAGCAATAAAGAGGTCACTGAGGACCCTGAAGAACAGAGTCAGAAACCAGGCAGCAGGAGGCTGAGGAGTACATCAGAGGTCAGGAAGTGGAAGCAACGGCCAGAAACCTTCTCTTCAGAAAGTGTCTTGTAAAGAGGAGTCACAAAATAAGGCACAGTGGCTCAGGCCTATAATCCAAGTGCTTTGGGAAGTTGAGGCAGGAGAATCACTTGAGGCCAGGAGTTCGAGACCAGCCTGGGAAACAAAGTAAGACCTTATCTCCACTCCCGCAAAAAAAAAGGCACCAGATGGAGGAGAAAAGAACATCACAGCAGAGTTTCCTTTACTCTTTCTCTCTGCATGTGCGCGTGCGTGTTTAATAGAGACAAGTTCTCACTATTTTGCCCAGGTTGGTCTTAAATTCCTGGGCTCAAGCGACTGTGTGCGTGTGTGTGTGTGTGTAATAGAGACAAGGTCTCACTATATTGCCCAGGCTGGTCTTAAATGCCTGGCCTCCAGCAATGTTCCTGCCTTGGCCTCCCAAAGTGCTGGGATTATAGGCAAGAGAGCCACCACACCCAGCCACTCTGTGTTTTAAAAATGAGAGCAACTTGGCCAGGCATGGTGGTTCACACCTGTAACCCTAGCATTTTGAGAGGCTGGTGCTGGCAGATCACTTGAGCTCAACAGTTCAAGACCAGACTGGCCAGCATGGCGAAACCCTGTCTCTACCAAAAACACAAAAATTAGCCAGGCCCACTGGTGGTGCGCATCTGTGGTCCTAGCTACTCAGGAGGCTGAGACAGGAGAATATCTTGAGCCCAGGAGGCGGAGGTTGCAGTGAGCCAAGATCGCGTCACTGCACTGCAGCCTGGGTGACAAAGTCATTCACTGTCTCAAAAAAACAAACAAAAAAAAAAGGTGGGGGAGAGAGCGCAACTTGAGCATGCTTAAATATTGATGGGAGTGAGCTGGTTGAGAGGGAGTCCAAAGATACAGGAGTAAGTTAGGAGGACAAGCAGAGCAGGGTCTACAAGAGGATCGGGGGTAGGGGGAGGGTCTACATCCTCAATCAGCCTTAGACTATCTCCTTGGAACGAGGGCCAGAAAGAAAACATGGCTACGGATTCAGATCATTCTGAAATTTGAAGAAGGGAAGTTCCTTTCTGGTGGCTTCTATCTTCTCTAAGGTGGAAGGTGAGGCGATCAGCAGAAGGGAGGGTGTAGTAGAAGGGTGGAGGGTATGAGGAGCAGAGAAAAGGTTCAGATAAACCACTGCACAGAACGGAGGGTCCGCGGAAACGAATGAGTGTCCAGGACCACTGAAGCCCCAGCTGTGGCTGAAACCTGCGAACTTACATTGGCAGCAACCTTTGAGCTTCCTGAGCACCCTGGTTGTAGATGAAAGACATGAACAAATGGAATGATCCAAGCTGGGTGTAAACAGAAGAAAGCAAGGGAACTGAATAGAGAGGCAGGAGCAACCACGAAGATGGGCCACAGAATCTAAAGGAGGTAGGGGAATCCAAGAGGTCACAGAACAGAACAGGTATAGTCAGTTGTTACCAACTCAGAGACCTGGAAAGCCAGGAGGGGAAAGCAAGACAAAACGATATATGTGGAGAGAAGGGAACCTTTGTACAATGTTGGTAGGAATGTAGATTGGTAAAGCCATTATGGAAAACAGTATGGAGGCTTCTAAAGAAATTGAAAATAGAACCACCATATGACCCAGCAATCCCTCTTCTGGGCACATACCCAAAGGAACTGAAATCAACATCTCATAAAGATATCTGCACTCCCACGTTCACTGCAGCATTATTCACAATAGCCAAGATATGGAAACAACCTAAGCAGGCCTCAATGGACGAACGGATAGAGAAACTGCGCTGTATGTGTACACACAAAACTGAATATTATTCAGCCCTAAAAAAGAATGACATCTTGTCATTTGCCATAACGTGAATGAGCCTGAAGGAAATTATGCTAAGTGCAATAAGCCGAACACAGAAAGAAAAACATTGCATGATCTCACTTATATATGGAATCTTTTAAAAAATTCAAATATATAGAGATAGAACACAAAATAGTGGCTACCAAGGGCAGGTGGGAGAGGAAATGGGAAGATGTAGGCAAATGGATACAAAGTAGCAGATATGGAGGAGTGTACAGCTCTGGAGATCTAATGTAGAACATGATGACTAGAGTTATTAATAATAAAATTGTACTATACTTGACAATCATACGAAATGAGTCTATTTAGATGCTCTTGTCACAAAAACAAAATGAGTATGAGATGATGACTGTGATAATTTGCTCCACTATAGTAAACTTTTCTAACTATGTGTATCCCATAACATCAAGTTGTATACCTTAAATAAACACAATCAAATGTGATAATATCCAGTGGCACTATTTCAGAGCTGGAATCCTTCCAGGTACTACAATGCAGGGTGCGGCCATGGGAGAGGGCAGATGAACTGTTAAAAAGGTGAAGGTGCCTGGTGCAGTGGCTCACGCCTGTAATCCCAGCACTTTGGGAGGCCAAGGCGGGCAGATCACCTGAGGTCAGGAGTTCGAGACCAGCTTGGCCAATATGGCTTGTAGTCCCAGCTACTCAGGAGGCTGAGGCAGGAAAATCGCTTGAACCCAGGAGGCAGAGGTTACAGTGAGCTGAGATCACAGTGAGCTGAGATCGCGCCACTACATAAGGAGGTCAAGAAACTGGTAATTTTGGAGACTCGGACAGATCAGCCATGTGAATGATTAAAGCCCCGTGGGGAGGACATGATTTGAGAAGACAGTAAGTTGGGGTCTAAAGATTTAAAGAATGAGAGTGAGAAGCTGTGAAGTTGGAAAATGACAAAGAAAACAGTAGTCGAAGGTCTGTAGTGGATATTTGTTTCCTGTTTGTCTAACATCTACTTCTTGATTTTGCTCTGGAAACCACCTCCTCCCTTCCCAGGCACAGAGGGGGCTTCCAAAATATTTGAAATTTTCTGTATCTTAATCTGGGGGTAGGAACATTTTATTATTCTTTAAACTCTACAGATAAGTTTTACTCTTTATATACACACATTGTTATAAACTTCATGTATATATTCCCCAATTTTAAAAAAATTCCTTTCCTCATTCCAAAGATAAGTACCTGATTCAGGTCTGCGCAATCAGAATCAGAGACTGGTTTAGGCGCCTGACCCAATTTAGACCAATGAGACACCAGCCCAGAGCTTTGGCCGGAACTATCAGGAAAGGAGTGCTCTCCTTCTGCTGGAGCTGGGAAGCTTGTTTATAGAACACATCCCTTCACTGGCGTGAGAACAAGGCTGACACAGAAGAAAGCGGAGCCAAGAGATGGAAAGTGACAGATCCCCGACATCATTGGAATACCTTGCTCCAGTCATTCCTGAAGCCAAAATACCTGGGCCTTTTCAGCAATGTGAGCCAGTAGATTTTTATTTTCCTATATCCAGTTTGCATTTAGCTCATATCCTTTTAACTAATAAAGAATCCTAACTAATTCAGGGGCTCAAAGTAGTCTCAGCTGAACAGCCTATGTGATCCTTTTCAATACATAATCGAACTACGCCCCCCTCCTGCTCAAGACCCTGAAATGCCCCCTGCCCATGCTAACTTCCCACCCCATGGCCCTGACAGTAAAGGCCAAAGTCCTCAGGGTGACCGGCCACACTCAATATAATCTGACCCCTCCCTTCTCTGCCCCCAGCCTCTAACTGTCCAATGCTCACTCTGCCCAGCCATATTGGCCTCTAGGCTGCTCCCTGACATACCGGCCCTGTGCCTTCCAGCCTCTGCTTCCGCTGGTCCCTCCCCCAACACTCTTCAGATACTCACCCACTAACTCCCTCACCTTCCAGTCTGCTCAAATGTCAAGTTCTCAACAAGGCCTGCCAAATCCTCTTCCTCGTGGCCAGTTCTCCTTTTTCCTCCTTCCATAGCATTTACTGTGCAATACAGTACAAACACACTGAAATGTATCCAGTGAGGGCAGAGTTTTCAGCTAACTTATTCAAGTTCCTAGAACAGTGCCTGGCTCATAGTAGGCCTTCAAATATGTACCAAATGAACAAAAAGAACGACAGGAGCCTCAAAGGAGCAGAGCCTGGTTTGTAAAAGGTGATGGAGGAAAAGCCTTCTCTATTTTGAAGACTTCAGAGGATGTCTAAGTGACCTAAGGGGGCAGGAAATAGATGAAGAGTTCAGAGAAGAGATTGAGGATGTGGGAAGAGGTGTTAGCCACACAATGGGGCTTAAGAATCCAGTATTAAGTTTTGGGAGGGGCACAGAAGTTGGAGGCTGAGTCAGAGGAGAAGCAGCCTGGAACAATTTGCAGATGAAAGTTAAAAAAGCAGAGTAAGGCTAAGCGATGTATTTACATTTTAGATGGAGACAGCCATATAAGGTCCAGTGAGGCTCACGCCTGTAATCCCAGTACTTTGGGAGGCTGAGGTGGACAGATCACCTGAGGTCAGAAGTTTGAGACCAGCCAGGCTAACATGGTGACACCCCATCTCTACTAAAAATACAAAAATTAGCCAGGTGTGGTGGCGGTCACCTGTAATCCCAGCTACTCAGGAGGCTGAGGCAGGAGAATCACACGAACCCAGGAGGCAGAAGATGTAGTGAGATTCCACCACTACACTCTAGCCTGGGCAACAGCAAGACTCTGTCTCAAAAAAAAGAAAAAAAAAAAAAAAAGGTGAGTTTAGCAGGCATCAAAAGAATTAGTCCTGGCAACCTCTGGTAGATAGAAAGGATTCCTCCTTTGGGAGCCTATGAAGGGAGGCATCACACCATGATTTGAAAAATTTGAGAAACTGGTGGACAGTCCATCATATTTGGTCTTTCTCTTCTACCCAAGCACTACAGAGTTCATTCACAAGTGTCAGCTGGACCAAGACACAAGGCTACCCTGTTCATAGCACCATCTTGGCCCCTCAGAAAGCAATTCCCCTCTGCATAATAACCCTGTACTATGATCAGCCTGTCAAATCTTCATTCCTCTAGCCCAGAACTGACCCAGAATCCCTGTCATCCAGGATCACAACCCTAGTATCTAATAAGACAAAACTGGCTTCTTTTCAAAGACAGACCATAGCACTGAAGTGTCCTACCACCCCTTTGATGACCCTCATGCTGCTGAGGCAGGAGAAAGCCAGCCACAGGGAAGGCTTCCTTCTTCTGGCTCTGACTCACCTCTGTGGCTTGCTAGCTTCTCTCTACAGAAATTTCTTCAGAGTTATGAGACCATACGGGGATGCCAAGATTCAAGGAAAATGTTACTCCTAGTCAGAGAAAGAAATTACAATGCTTAGCCTCTAAGGAAAAGTGGCTTACTATAAATCGGGCCCTTGAGAATGGTGTCATTTAGATGCTCCCCACAGCTGTTAGGAGATTTAATAAATATTCAATAATTAGGCCAGGCACCGTGGCTCACGCCTGTAATCCCAGCACTTTGGGAGGCCAAGGCGGGCAGATCACTTGAGGCCAGGAGTTCGAGACTAGTCTGGCCAACATAGCGAAACCTCGTCTCTACTAAAAATACAAAAATTACCCAGTCAAGGTGGCACACGCCTGTAATCCCAGCTACACGAGAGCTGAGGCACGAGAATCACTTCGACCAGGGAGGTGGAGATTGCAGTGAGTCAGGATCAGGCCACTGCACTCCAGCCTGGGTGACAGAGTGAGTCTCTGTCTCAAAAAATACATATATATTCAATAATTAAGAATGCCTCCAAGACTCAACCTCCCACACAGAACAGACCCTTTAAAGGAAGCCATCAGTAATTAGACCTGAGACTGACTTCTTGACCACTAACTAGATCTTGGTGGTACGGAGAATTTGTCTTCCAAGTACTTACTAGTAAAACACCCATACTTCTGAGTCAGGTATCATCCATGAGTGATTCGTTAAGCAAATATTTAAAATAGCTATCTGTAGTAGTCAGTCTCCAAGATGGCCCAATGATCCCCACCTCTTGGTATGCACACCCTGGTATTCACACCGTCTCCCCACATTGTACCAGTGTCAATCTGTGTGACCGACAGAATACATCAGAGGCATGTCATTTCCAAGGTAAGTTATACAAGACTGGCTAGAGTCTTGGGCTCTCTTGGATCACTTGCTCTAGGGGAGAAAACCAGTTGCCACATCCAACAGCCCTATGGAGAGTAACTAAGGCCTGCCAACAGCCATGTGAGTGAGCTTAGAAGTGGATCCTCCCCTAATCCAGCCTTCAGATGACTGCAACCTCAAGAAAGGCCTAATTCAGAACCACTCAGATTGTCCCACAGACACTATTTCCAGGTGGTAAGTTTTGGGGGTAATTTGCTACACAGCAATAGATAATTAATTCAGTATCCTACACAGAACTGAGAAGGAAATGAGGTTTAACCCCAGTTCCTACACTATTTTAAGACCAATTTTTGTCCATAAGAAAGCAAATTTATTCAGTCATTCAACATTTTTTGGAGACAGGGTCTCACTCTCTTGCCCAGGCTGGAGTACAGCGGTGCAATCATAGCTCACTGCAGCCCTGAACTCCCGGGCTCAAGCAATCCTCCAGCCTCAGCCTCCCTGAGTAGCCTGGACTACAGGTGCATGCCACCATAGTGTGTGTGTGTGTGTGTGTGTGTGTGTGTGTGTGTGTGTGTGTAGATGGGGTCTCAATATGTTGCCCAGGCAGGTCTCAAACTTTTGGCCCAGAGCAATCATCCTGCCTCAGCCTCCCAAAGTGCTGGTATTACAGTTGTGAGCCACTGCACCCGGCCTCCATTAGCTTTTTTAAATGTTCCTGTCCCTAATGCTTTGGAACTTCACTCCCAGCTTTCACAAACCCTGTGCAGAAGGTACATCAAGTCAAGTCCCACTCTCTAGTGATTTTAAGTGCTGCAAGGCGGGCAGGTTATATTTTCTCATACTCATTTTTTTACTGTACCACATGGTGTCCCCTCTGACGGGAGAAGAAAGTTAGGTCCCCTGCTCCCATTAATATTGGGACAAGGGGGAATCCATTTAGTATTTTACTAGGGAGAGAAAATCTTGATCACAAGACCTGAGAACAATGCTAATTTCTGCAGTTAGCGACTAAGCGACAGCAGGAGCGAGGATACAATCACTGCTCAAGTCCCCTTCACAGCTGAAATGGCCATGGAGATAGGGAGGAGGCCGTCCCTTACCCCTGCCTGGACTCTGCTGTGTCTCCAAGCAGCAGGAGGGTTGTGCTGCTCCAAGAAAATCTGGAGCCTCCCTCTGTACAAAGAAGGTCAAAGGGCGAGCTTTCTTTCCATCAACCACAAAACCAGCCGCTGCCAAACCTAAACAGAGTGGTAGGCCGTCGGAGGTGAATGGAGCCCCAGACAGAAAACCACAACGAGGCTCTCCTCCCGCCGCCGGCTGGGGTCTGAGTCAGGTGACTCCTCAGGACAAACAGCAAACCTAAACAAAGATCACTCCCCACATGACTGACTCGGGGGAAGAAGACTCTCGCTGTAAGCCCAGGGCTGCCCGGTCCCAGCACGGAAAGCCATGAACTCCTGCTTCTGTGCAGTCTCAGGAAACTGGAGGAGCTACAAGTTATGCAGCAGCTCAGCCTGCAGGGATGCACCTGGAGGAACTCGGAACCCCATCCGAGGACACAGGCGCCCTGCCCTGCACACGCGCCTCCCGCCCCAACACGCAGGCTGGACCCCTCCCCACCAGCTGTCACCGGCGCTCGCGACCAGTCACAGGCAGCGAAACCCGTCCCTCTGCGGCTGCGACCCCGCGGAGGCGGCAGAGGAGACGCTTTCGCCGAGAGCTCCGGGGCCAGGGCACGCCAGTCCCCCGGGAAGGGGCGGCAGGGTGGGCGCGGCCCCAGGCCCAGGAAGGCTCCGGATCCATCATCCCCCCAACGGGGAGCGAAATAAGCCTCCCAGACCCCAGCCCCAGGCGCCCCACCTTGTCACCGAAGCTGCGGGCCATCAGCAGGTCCGGGCTGGGCGTGCTGTCACCACCCACGGCCTCCTCGCTGCTGGAGCCGGCCAGCGGGTGCGGCATGTCGCGCAGGGAGTGGGGCCCCGTGGACGGCAGGGCCTTGGGGGGCCCGCCCGCCATGGCGCGCACCGCTCGGGACGCGCCGCCGCCGCTTCCTCCTGCTGCCCGCCGCTGCGAGCTCCCCGAGCGCCCCGGGCCGAGCCCCGCTCGGCCGCCGCTCAGCCCGAGGCCTTCCACCGGCCGGGCCGGGAGCCGCTGCCACCCGCCGGCTAGTGTCTGCCGGCGCTGAGACGCTCAGCTCCGCGCCGCGCGTCCCCGCTCCGCGCCCTAGCCCGCCGCGGGTCCGCTGGCAGCACGGCCGCGGCGCCCAGCCCGCACAGCCACGCCGCCCACCCGCTCCGGCCCCGCCCCCGAGGCGCCGCGGCTGCCCGGGAGGGGGCGGGGAGGGCGGGGGGAGCGGGGAGGGGGCACGTGGGGAAGGAGGGAGGGAAGGAGGGAGGGAGAGAGGGAGGGAGGAGGTGCAGCCCCGCCCCCGCCCGGCAGGAAGTGCGCTGTGGGCCTCTGCGTCTGTCCTCCCAGTGTCCAACGTTGCCTCGCGGAGGCCGCCGTGCGGAGCAAATGTTTAACGGAAATCAGAGGTGGAAAAGAGGTTGGAGGAGCCTGCTCCGTTCCACTCGCTTTTACTGATGCGCCCACCAGCAGCCACGCTTGGGGCTGGCGGCTTTGAGGACACGCACGTGAGTCAGGGTCTTATGGCCTCTAAGGCACGCGCAGGAAGAACCCAAAATAGACGGAATTACGACCCATATCGGAAGAATAGCATAAAGGGCGACGAGGCTCAAAGGAGCTAGAGGACATCGGGTGGGGAACCTGGAAGGGGCTTCAAGGAGGGGGTGTGGGGAGTCTTCAGCCTCACTCTGAGGTCCCCATTGTGTCTTGCTTCTGCAGCTGACCAAGGTTTGTGTAAAGTCAAACCTCAGAAGAGTGAGCATGAGGATAGAGCTGCAAATGATATACGACTCTTCAACTCACACTTTCGCCGAAGAGACTTTTGAAAGAACCATGAGGTTCAAGTTATTTTTCATGCATTTGTGTTTCCTTTCCAGGCCTTGGGCTGAGCTGATTCTCAGCTTTATTTGCTGGCATGGTGCAAATAGTCAAGGTGTTACTTCCAGCCCATTGGGGTGTAGATTAACCTCCTTTTTCCACCTTACCTGTCCCTAGATCTTCTGTTTCCAAGGCCAAGTCTTTAAAGGGTTTTCAGTCCCTCTAGCAAAGTAATGGGTAGGGAGGCTTATCGTGAGGGACCACATTTTCCCTACCCATTCCAAACTCAAAGGTTTGCCTAGCTTTACCTGCTAAAAGGTGATGACAGATTTTGACTCTGGGATTCACTAAGGCCTCTACCACAGTTTTCTCTAGAAACAAGTAGAAGAGAATGCAGAGGGTTGAAACCTACCCAAAATATCAGTCAGAGACTCTGAGCTTCAAAGACCTTCCCTTGTTTCCCCCAATGTAATTTATATAGGGCTGGACCCTTAGTCCTCAAGCTGTCATCTTTATCTCCTCCACATAAGCCTGCCTTGGCTGGGAAAAAAATAGCATTCAAAGGGCACTGGGAACAATTTTAAATGGTGCATCTAAGGAATGCCAAGTTCTGGTCCTCTTGGAGTTGGATTAAAATTGTTAACACTTTCACATTCAAGGACTGCTTACAACTACTACAGACCCTATTATCTGTTCTTCTGAATTAGCATTAAAACAAATAGCACAATATAACTAGAAATGAGTATTCTATAGATGTATAACATAGGTTTTTCTTATTGAATGGTGCTACTTATTTTAACAACCAGGCTGCCTTAAATATGATGGAGATCTGTGTGGATTAAGACTCTATACAAGCTTTCTCTTTAGGGCACCAGGGGAAAGTGAAAAAAGAACCACATTTGAATTCTGCTTTGTCACTACAAGTGGGTGACCATAAGCAAGTTACTAACCTCAGTGAACCTGTTCCTAACCTGAAAAGGAGGAGAATGGAGAGCAGGTAATAATACCTTATGAGATGGTTGTGAGAGTTAAATAGCATTCTTTATGTCATAGTCCTAGCCAAGTGCTGGCATGGAATAGATGCTCCCTAAATGTTAACTACCTACCTTCCCTTCCCTTTCTGTCAGACTTCTTCTACTATTCTTATGAAATAATAAAGAGTTTTTGTAATTAAATATGCTTTACTATTCTGAGTAGGGTCTGGTTGAATATATATATATATCAGGTAGGGTGCCTCACACCTGTAATCCCAGCACTTTGGGAGGCCAAGGTGGGAGGATCACTTGAGCCTATAAGTTCAAGACCAGCTTGGGCAATATAGTGACACCCCCATCTCTATAAAAAATGTAAAAATTAGTCCAGCATGGTGGCACGTAACTGTAGTCCCAGCTACCCAAGAGGCTGAGGTGGAAGGATTGCTTGAGCCTGGGAGGTTGAGGGTGCAATGAGTGAGATTGTACCACTGTACTTCAGCCTGGGCAACAGAAGGAGACCCTGTCTTAAAAATATATATACGCACATATACATATATATATTTGTGTGTATATATGTGTGTATACATTGTGTGTGTGTGTGTATGTTGACCTCCAAAGTCCTCCATTTGCTCAGTTTAGATTGGAGTACCACTTATCTAGGCTCCCAACAAAAAAAGGGCCCAGATCCAAAATTCCTAAAAGGCCATATGAAATAGTTTATTACAGTTTATTTATGTATTTTCCAGTTTTCTGGTTAGTCGATGGCAGCTGGCCACAATTATCCAGTGGGTAGTCATCAAAACTAAAGAAAGTGAATTTGTATGGAAAGTATTTTGGTAGAAAGTTTCCACCATGAAATTTAGCCCAGCCCTGCCCATTCATACTCACCATTTCCTGTGGTATTTCAGTGTTCCCTGTGGTGAGAAATTGTCACTGAAATAACATAAGTGTCCCAGAGCATGTGATTTTGCTTCTACTAAAAGGTTTGTTTTTTGTTTCTTTTTGTTTTGTTTTGTTTTTTTGGAGACAAGGTCTTGCTGTGTCGCCCAGGCTGGAGTGCAGTGGAGCGATCTCAGCTCACTGCAACCTCTGCCTCCCCGGTTCAAGCAATTCTCCTGCCTCTCAGCCTCCACAGTAGCTGGGATTACAGGCGTGTGCCACCACGCCCGGCTAATTTTTGTATTTTTAGTAGAGACAGGGTTTCACCATGTTGGCCAGGCTAGTCTCGAACTCCTGACCTCAAGTGATCTGCCCGCCTCGGCCTCCCAAAGTGCTGGGATTACAGGCTACTAAAAGTTTTAAAAACAGCATGGTGCTAAGGAGGAAAGGAGGAAACGTGTAACGTTTCTCCGTCAGAGCAGAAGGCTCTGGTGTTTGTTGGAATTTACGGATTTCTAGGGTTGAGCTGAGGAAGACAGTAGATGTATGTGTGTGCATGAGGGGCGAGGGAGGTCCCCAGTGCCACCAGAACCCAAGAACACAGCATGGAGCCCTCCCAATCCATAAGGAATCTTAGACACTTAGGCTGGCACCTTTCAGGAGACAGGGCTTTGGGCCCCAGAATTTAGTATGCTTACCAAACAAATCCTATCAACCTCACTAGCAAGCCTGTCAGGGCTGCATGTGAGCACCCAGACCTCAGAAACAAAGCAGTCTCAATGCATCACTCGCTCATTCTCTCCCCTGGTACAGCGTGTGCTTAGGCCTTCTTCGTGTTTGTATTAGCCGCTTATCCTCTGGTGGTTTTTAGTACAATCATAGCTTTATTCTATATGGCATCCCAAGCCCTGCCTCAGAATAACACCACCACTTCTGAAGTGGACGGCTGGTGAGGACAAAGGACATTTTCAGAGAGCATTCAGGATGACATGTCGCAAACCACAGAGGGCTGTCTCAAACAAGGGGGGCAAGTGAGAAGGCACAATCCCCAACAGAGACAAAATTGTGTGGACAATTTAATTCAGCCAATGATGTCCCAGGAAAGAAACAAGGTCCATTTGAGTCCAGGATCTGAACAGTTTTGCAAACAAGAAATTGGAACTTGCTACTGAACCAGCAGAGGGGCTTGTGGGTGAATGAGAGCACCATTTTATCTCTCCATATAGAAAAGCTCCTGGCTTGCAAAGCACGAAAACCCCAATGCAGTGAGTTATACAATACAATCATGGAGTCAGTGTTGCGAATCTCAAACTTCGGGTGCCTAACAATCACTTGTGAGCTTGTTAAAATGCAAACTTCCAGGCCCCACATCAAGAGATTCTGCTTCTGGAGTGAGGCCTGGAATAATTTTTAATTTAAATTAATTTTTAATTTTAAAAAAATGTTAATCTCTTAGGTGATGCTTACACTGATGCTGATCTGCAGACTATATCTTGAGAAACATTGTTCTCTTAGCTCCTTCCATTTATCTCGCTCGCTGTCTCTCTCTTTTAACCTAGCATCAATCCATCAAGATCCTTCCATTTTTCTTTTCTTTCTTTTTTTTTTTTTTTTGTGAGACAGTCTCACTCTGTCACCCAGGTTGGAGTGCAGTGGTGCAATCTCGGCTCACTGCAACCTCCACCTCCCGGGTTCAAGCAATTCACCTGCCTCAGCCTCCCAAGTAGCTGGGATTACAGGTGCACACCACCACGCCCAGCTAATTTTTGTATTTTTAGTAGAGATGGGGTTTTGCCATGTTGGCCAGGCTGGTCTCAAACTCCTGACCTCAGGTGATCCACCTATTTTGGCCTCCCAAAGTGCCGGGATTACAGGTGTGAACCACTGCGCCAGCTTCTCTCTCTCTCTCTTAACCTAGCATGAGTCCATCCAGATCCTTCCATTTTTCTTTTCTTTTTCTTTTTTTTTTTTTTTTTATTTTGAGACAAAGTCTTGCCCTGTTGCCCAGGCTGGAGTGCAGTGGTGTGATCTCAGCTCACTGTCACCGCTGCCTCCCGGATTCAAGTGATTCTCCTGCCTCAGCCTCCATGTAGCTGGGATTACAGGCGCACACCACCACGCCCAGCTAATTTTTATATTTTTAGTAAAGATGGGGTTTCACCATGTTGGCCAGGCTGGTCTCGAACTCCTGACCTCAAGTGATCTGCCCACTCCAGCCTCCCAAAGTGCTGGGATTACAGGCGTGAGCCACCACTCCCAGCCAAGATCCTTCCATGTTTCTGAACCATAAATTGACATTCCAAACCTTTAAGTGCTTACTTTAAATACATTTCCTGTTTGAAAACTTGCTTAGAAAGCAGTTTTCTATTAGAAAATTATATTACAAGGTCCTTTTGCTCCTAAACTTTTATGATTATTTTTAGTGAGCATTCTACCAGGCACTTAAAATATAAGGGAAGATTGAGGTGATGGATATCCCATTTACCCTGATGTGTTGTTATGCACTGTATACCTGTATCAAAGTATTTCATGTACCCCATAAAGATATACACCTACTGTGTGCCCACAAAAAATTTTAAATTAAAAAAAAGATTTAAGGAAAGAGATCAGATGAACTAACCTATCTGTTGATATTTTTGTTGTTATCGTTGTTGTTTTTAGACGGAGTCTCGCTCTGTCACCCAGGCTGGAGTACAGTGGCGTGATCTCGGCTCACTGCAAGCTCCCCCTCTTGGGTTCACACCATTCTCCCGCCTCAGCCTCCCAAGTAGCTGGGACTACAGGTACTCACCACCACACCTGGCTAATTTTGTTTTTGTATTTTTAGTAGAGACGGCGTTTCACCATGTTAGCCAGGATGGTCTCGATCTCCTCACCTCGTGATCCACCCACCTCGACCTCCCAAAGTGCTGGGATTACAGGCGTGAGCCACCGCGCCCGGCTGATAGTTTCATTTCATAAGTCTGGTCACGAAGTTGATCACAGAGGAGTGGATGCTTTCCAGAGCCCCCAAAACATTGGCCTACCCTGAAGGCTCCTAGTAGCTGGGCCACATCTGGATATAGAAACACCTTTCACTGAAGGATACGTGCTACCTGGCTTTCTTTACAAGCCAGCACAGGTGTATGGAGTGTGGGCATGGATGTGTATTCTTTTGTGAGGGCTACCTGTTAGAGAGGTTGGGCTACAGAAGATATGGACCTGACAAGTACTGAGACCACGGGCACTGAGTTATTAGCAGTGATTCTTTGGATAGAATGGAAAACCTACTTACTGGCTGTGTGCCTCCATGAGAGTGTTTGATTCCATCACTAGGAGTGATCCTTAAAAGGCATCTGGAGGCCAGGGGCAGTGGCTCACGCCTGTAATCCCAGCACTTTGGGAGGCTGAGGCAGGTGGATCATTTGGAGTCGGGAGTTCAAGATCAGCCTGGCCAACATGGCGAAACCACATCTCTATTAAAAATACAAAAATTAGCCAGGTGTGGTGGCAGGCGCCTGTAATCCCAGCTGCTTGGGAGGCTGAGGCACGAGAATCGCTTGAACCCGAGAGGTGGAGGTTGCAGTGAGCCCAGATTGCGCCACTGCACTCCAGCCTGGGAAACAAGGGTGAAACTCCATCTTAAAAAAAAAAAAAAAAAGGCATCTGAAACATGGACATCACACATGACAGGCCCAGCAGTTCTACTTTCAGAACGCAATAGAAATGCATGCATACATTCACGAAAAGACAGATCCAAGAATCTCCTCAGCAGTGCTGTTTGTAAGAGCGAAAACTAGAAACAGGTCACATGGCTGTCAACAGAGGAATGCGTGAATAAATGTGGTACATTCACATAATGGAAGACTGCGCAACAGAATGAAGGAACAACATGGTGAATGCATCTCACAAACATAATAGTGCGTGAAACAAGCTAAATATAAAAGAATATCTGTTCTATGACTCCATTTATATAAAGCTAAAAAACAGGCAAAACTGTAGTGTGAGAAATCAGAAAAGTAGTGAGTTCTGGGGTATTTGGTTTTTAATCTGGGGGCTTGTTTGGTTTTTTGTTTGTTTGTTTTATTTTATAAAAATTCATCAAGCAGGCCGGGTGCAGTGGCTTATGCCTGTAATCTCAATACTTTTGGAGGCCAAGGTGGGCAGATTGCATGAGCCCAGGAATTCAAGACCAGCCTGAGCAACATAGTGAAACCTTGTTTCTACAAAAACTTAGCTGGGCATCGTGGTGTGTGCCTGTAGTCCCAGCTACCCAGGAGGCTGAGGTGGGAGGATCACTTGAGCCTGGGAGGCAGAGGTTTCAGTGAGCAGAGATCATGCTACTGCACTCCAGTCTGGGTGACAGAGTGAGACCCTGTCTCAAAAAAAAAAAAAAAAAAAAAAAATTCTTCAAGCAGTATATTTTTGATTTGTGAGCCCTTATGTTCTACTTCAATAAGAAGTTTACATTAAAAAGGGCACCTAGTCTTTGACCCTTACTTCAAAAGTGAGGAAGCTGAGGCCCAGAGGTAGTAATTTGCATGAGGTCAACCAAGAGTGCTCCTGGCAATGATCCTTTCCACTTTGATGCATATTGATGTACAGGTGGATTTGGGGGATGCTAGTTTAATGACAAAGAAAGGAGGAAATAAGCAAAAAGAGAAGTGTCAGCCACTATCAGTTGCTGACTGATGAAGTGTCAGCCACTATCAGAGAGTCATTTGCTCCTTCTTCATTGCTTCATTGCTTGTCTCTTCTCCCTTCCTTTCAAATGCAATCATGTGTGGACCAATGCCTGGAGCTGCTGCAGCCATTCTGTGGCCATGAGTGGAGACATTCCGGATACCCTGAGGATAGATAGCTGAGTGGATAAATAGAAAGAGCCTGTGTCTTTGGTGGCATCACCGAGCCACTGCATCTAAATCCAGACTTCTTTTGTAGAATATAAACATCTAAATGGTGTCAGGCAGTTTAATTTGAATCCCTGTGACTTGCAGGTGAACTCATCCTTATGGATTCAGAAGACAAAGAATACAAGCAAGCAGGAGAAAGTCTAAGAAGAAAGTTCACCTGGTAGGTGGCAATGTTCACAGCAAGAGTACCATCCTTCTGTAACATGCATTCTCAAAAGAGCCAGTGTCACCTGCAAAAGGATGTAAATTGGTTCTTGGGGCCGGGAAGCAAAAAAAAAAAAAAACAAAAAACAAATATTATAGTGGTCTGTGGCCCCCATAAAGCTCAGCCCTATTCCTTAGTATTTAATTTTTCTTTAAGGGAGCATTTAAATCTAATTAACTCTTCCCCTTTAGGGGCAGTGATAACAAATAATAAATTGAGAAACACTGCTTTATAGAGATGGAGGGCAAGCTCTAAAACAGAAAACAGATTTCCTGGCTTCCTAAGGTAGACCTGCGAATCCTTCCGAAAACCTTGGAATTCCACTGACTTCCAGATCCTTGCCCCAGCTTCTGCCACTGTGGTAGCTCCAGCCATACCAGCTCTGCCCAGCCCTTCCTGTGCTTTGTAACCCAGGCCTGCAGACAAGTCCTCACTACACAGAGGTAGTGAGAGCATGTATGCAGGAGGTCTTGTCTTTATGCATAACCTAGCAGTGTAGCAAGACAGTGCTGGGGGCACAGCAATAAAATTATACTTCGTGCCCAGATTATAGATCCAGATGAGGTGACTCGCTAAAGAAAGGGCTTCCCCATTCCCCCCAGCTATATAAGGCAATGAATTATGCTAGGATTTCAGGATTTCCTGATTGGCAGGGTAGGAGGCTTGGTTTTCCCCCTCTGCTCCCACTCAGAGCTTCCTGTGATGTGGCAGGCAGAAAAGTACCACCACCACCACTCATGAAAGTCGGAGACGGGCCGGGCACAGTGGCTCACACCTGTAATCCCAGCACTTTGGGATGCTGAGGCAGGTGGATCACATGAGGCCACGAGTTCCAGGCCAGCTTAGCCAACATGGCAAAACCCTGTCTCTCCTAAAACAAAATACAAACATTATCCAGGCATGGTGGTGCACATCTGTAATCCCGACTACTCGGGAGGCTGAGGCACGAGAATCGCTTGAATCCAGGAGGTAGAGGTTGCATGGGCCAAGATCGTGCCGCTGCACTCCAGCATGGGCAACAGAGCGAGACTCTTGTCTCAAAAAAAAAAAAAAAGCTACACAATGTCCACTCCTCCTTCCAGCTGAGACCCAGTTGGGCTTGGCTAGTTGAAAAAGTAAAGAAGGATGGAAGGAATATCTCCCACCTACAGCTCTAGGTGGTACAGAAACCAAGGGATTGATTGTGCAGAGCTGAGTAAAGAGAGGACCCGAGACCAGAGAACCACAGTCAGGGGTCTGAATTAGTCACTAAAGCAAGGGGAATGGTGGTGGTGGCAAAAGCAAATGACAAAGGTCAAGAACAGAGCCAGGGTTCAAGACCCAGAAGCAACAGGTCCAGAGAATAAGCCTTCTGGTAATCCTGGGCAGCATCTGGGTGGGCACTGTTGTCATTATGAACCATGGTGCTTGCTGGGTGGGACGCATGGTGTGGCCAGGACAGCCAGAATGGAAGGCTTCCTTTGGAAGGCTTCTCTGAGCTAGCAGGAAGATTTGGACAGGGGAAATGATTTCTCACAACTCCTTCCTGACCACCTACATAATTGGTTCAAATTAAGCACTAGGTTGTAGAGGTACCAATTCTTTGTTTCTGGAGGCAGGATGCTTTCTTGGCATAGATATACTCCCTGAGGAAGGATGTGGCTAGCAATAATTGTCCTCTCCTCTTTTAATTTAAACTTTTAATTTTAGAATACTTTGGATTTCCAGAAAACTTGCAAAGATAATACAGAGTTTTTGCATATTCCTCACCCCGTGTCTCCGTTGTTAACATCCTATATCATTCTCGTACATTTGTCACAATTGAAGAGTCAACATTGGCACATTGCTATTAACTAAACTGTATACTTTATTTTTATTTAACTAGATTTTCCTCAAAGTTCTTTTTTTATCCTGAAATCCCACCCAGGATACCACATTACATTTTGCAGTCATGTCTCATTAGCCTCCTCTGGTCTGTGACAGTTTCTCGGACTTTCCTTGCTTATGACAGTCTTGAAAAGTATTCATCAGGTAATTTGTAGATTGTCCCTCAGTTTGGTTTTGTCTGATATTGTCCTCATGGATAAAGTAGAGTTCAGGGGTTTTTGGGAGGAAGACTACCGAGGTAAGGTGCCTTTTGCTTTTTATTTATTTATTTATTTATTTATTTATTTATTTTGAGATGGAGTTTTGCTCTTGTTGCCCAAGCTGGAGTCCAATGGTGCAATCTTGGCTCACTGCAACCTCCACCTCCCGGGTTCAAGTGATTCTCCTGCCTTAGCCTCCAGAGCAGCTGGGATTACAGGCATGCACCACCATGTCCAGCTAATTATTTGTATTTTTAGTAGAGACAGAGTTTCACTATGTTGGCCAGGCTGGTCTCGAACTCCTGACCTCAGATGATTCACCTGCCTCAGCCTCCCAAAGTGCTGGGATTCCAGGCATGAGCCACCACACCTGGCCAGTAAAGTGCCATTCTAATCACATCATATATGTTAATCTGTGTTGCATTGCTGTAAAGGAATACTGAGACTGGATAATTTATAAAGAAAAGAGATTTATGGCTGGGGGTGGTGGCACATGCCTGTAATCCCAGCACTTTGGGAGCCCAAGGCAGGCGAATCACGAGGTCAGGAGACCGAGACCATCCTGGCTAACATGGTGAAACTCCGTGTCTACTAAAAATACCTGCCAGGCATGGTGGCAGGTAGGTGCCTGTATTCCCAGCTACTCAGGAAGCTGAGGCAGGAGAATGGCGTGAACCCGGGAGGCGGAGTTCACAGCGAGCCGAGATCGAGCCACTGCACTCCAGCCTGGGTGACAGAGTGAGACTCCCTCTCAAAAAAAAAAAAAAAAAAAAGAAAGAAAGAAAGAAAAGAGGTTTATTTGGCTCACAGTTTGCAGGCTATACAAGAAGCATAGTGCCAACATCTGCTTCTAGTGAGGTCTCAGGAAGCTTATAAAATCATGACGGAAGGCAAAGGAGAAGCCAGCATATCACATGGCAAGAGAGGAAGCAAGAGAGAGGAGGAGGTCCCAGGCTCATTTAAACAACCAGCTCTCTTGCCAGGTGTGGTGGCTCATGCCTGTAATCCCAACACTTTGGGAGGCTGAGGTGGGCGGATCACCTGAGGCCAGGAGTTCAAGACCAGCCTGGACAACATGGTGAAACCTCATCTCTACTAAAAATACAAAAATTAGTTGGGCATGGTGGTGCATGCCTGTAATCCCAGCTACTCAGGAGGCGGAGGCATGAGAATCATTTGAACCCAGGAAGTGGAGGCTGCAGTGAGCTGAGATCACGCCACCGCACTCCTGTATGGGTGACAGAGTGAGACCCTGTCTCAAAAACAACAACAACCAGCTCTCTCACGAACTAACAGAGTGAGAACTCACTCATTACCATGGGGAAGTACCAAGCCATTCACGAAGGATCCACCCCCACCCCCATGACCCAAACACCTCTAACTAGGCCCCACCTCCAACACTGGGGATCATATTTCAATATGAGATTGGAGGGGACAAACATCCAAACTAGATCATCATGTCAAGGGCATGTACTGTCAACATGGCTTATCACTGAGGATGTTAAACTTAATTGCCTGGTCAAGGTAGTGTTTGCCAGGTTTCTCCACTGTAAAGTTACTCCCCTCCCCCATATGGCATATGAATTAGACATCAATAAAGCTGTTACAAAAAAAAGATGAATGATAATCTGGAGAAAGTTACTTGGAACACAAATGACCCACAAGGTATTAATATCTTTTTTTTTTTTTTTTTGAGATGGAGGCTTGCTCTGTCGCCCAGTCTGCAGTGCAGTGATACAGGCTCAGCTCACTGCAACCTCTACTTCCTGGATTCAAATGATTCTCCTGCCTCAGCCTCCTGAGTAACTGGAATTATAGGCACGTGCCACCACACCCAGCTAATTTTTGTTTTTTTAGTAGAAACAGGGTTTCACCATGTTGGCCAGGCTGGTTCGAACTCCTGACCTCAAGTGATCTGCCCACCTCAGCCTCCCAAAGTGCTGGGATTACTGGCATGAGCCTCCACGCCCAGGCTCACAAGGTATTAATATCTTTAATACAATACAGAGCCCCTAAAATTAATTTTTTAAAAAATCAAAAAATGGACAAATGGGTATGGATAGTCAATTCAAGAAGGAAGAAATATAAATGGTCAAAATATGTATTCAGTCTCACTAGAGATCAAAAATTAAAAAATGGACAAATGGCTATGGATAGTCAATTCAAGAAGGAAGAAATATAAATGGTCAAAATATGTATTCAGTCTCACTACAGATCAATAAAATGTTGGTGAAAACAAAAGCATACAATTTTTGCTTGTCCTACCAGCAAATGTTAAAAGACCAATAAATAATAGGTAGGGATTCATGCTTTATGAAATTTAAACAATTTGGGGGGGCCTTCTTCAAGAAAAAGAATTCAAAATTTCAAATATAAAAATTGGTACAAGACCAGGCACTGTGGCTCACGCCTGTAATCCCAGCACTTTCATAGGCCAAGGCAGGAGGATTGCTTGAGCCCAAGAGTTGGAGACCAGCCTGGGCAATATAAGGAGACCTTGTCTTTATGAAAAATTTTTAAAATTAGCTGGGCATGGTGATGTGCACCTGTAGTTCCATCTACTCAGGAGGCTGCAGTGGTAGGATCACTTGAGCCCAGGAGTTCAAGGCTACAGTGAGCTATGATCATGCCACTGCACTTCAGCTTGGGAGACCAGGGAGAGACCCTGTCTCAAAAAACAAAGAAACAAACAAAAAACCCTGATACAAAGCTGAATATTCATTTAGAAAATAAATAGCCACAATTATACTTTTTACAAAACTGATAAATATGACAAACATCACAAAAGTATTAAAATGATTAGCTGCCTGGCACACCTCTATCATACTATTTTCCATAGTCTTTAAATGCATATTCTTTACTAAATTCTTCATAGGACAACTATTTTATGGTATTATTTTCTAAAGAGAATAGAAAGATAATGAAGTCTTCTAGCATGGCTGATTGAAATTTGCTTTGCTTTTTTATTATTAATAGTTTACAAAATTTTATTTCAACTTCAGATTTGTTGTTGGTAATGTGCTAAAATGCCCTCCGATACCTCAGCAGGCTTACCACCAGACATTCTTGCTATTTGTGTACTGTTACAGTTTTTTGGCCTACAAACCCAGGAATTCTTATTCTGTTTCAGGTATGTTCCACCAAAAAGAAAGAAAAAAATCTATATGGTGAGTGTATGTTGCATTATCAAGGATATTCCTGATAGAAGAGAACTTACAGTTTTGTTAGTCATCGGTGAGTAGTGAGTGATTCATTCATTTACAACTATATAACTTTGACAACGGGAAGAATTTTTTACAGACTAGCTCCTGGCTCTATGTTTCAAACTTTGTTTCTTCTCTGGTACTCTCATTCATCTGGTGCCAGTGCCTCAAGGCACATTTATTTCATGATGTGACCTCTGGCCCTGCATCTTCACAGAAGCATACCTACACCAGGATGTCTAGCAGTAACTTATCTATGCACAGAAGTGACAGCAAACCTTGTAAATACATCCTGCTAAACTCAAATAAATGTATCCGAGCTCAACTTTCAAACGGCAGCCACTGCAAGGCCATAAAACCCAAGGGCAAGAGTAAGGGAAGGGGAATTTGGACTGGAGCGGTACAGTTGTCCTTATCTGGCTGCCATTAAAATAACTTACTTTGTCAAGTTTCAACCCTGTGAGCACATTGCTAAGGCTTCTCCCAGGGCCAGGGGAAATGGGACTCACAAGTTCAAGCAAAAAACGCCCTGAAATGTAAGCTTCAGCTTCAGAGGCAACCAGCCTCCACATCCACTGCTAGTGAGAATACTGAGAAACAGGTACTCTAAAACGGTGTTGGCAAAAACATGAAGTGCTATCAAAATAAAAGCTCTAGACTTTGGGAGGCCAAGGTGGGCAGATTGCTTGAGCCCAGGAGTTTAAGACCAGTGTAGGCAACATGGTGAAACAAAAATTAGCCAGGCATGGTGGCATGCGCCTGTAGTCTCAGCTACCTGGGAGGCTAAGATGGGAGGATCACCTGACCCCAGGAGGTTGAGGCAGCCAGTAAGCCATGATCACAGCACTACACTCTAGCCTGGGCAACAGAGTGAGACCCTGTCTCAATCAATCAGTCAATCAATCAATTAAAAATAAAAGCACTGGCTGGGCGTGGTGGCTCACGCCTGTAATCCCAGCACTTTGGGAGGCTGAGGTGGGCAGATCACAAGGTCAGGAGTTCAAGACCATCCAGGCCAACATGGTGAAACCCTGTCTCTACTAAAAATACAAAAAAATTAGCTGGGTGTGGTGGCGCGCACCTGAAGTCCCAGCTACTCGGGAGGGTGAGGTGGGAGAATCACTTGAACCCGGGAGGCGGAGGTTGCAGTGAGCCAAGATCATGCCACTGCACTCCAGCCTGGTGACAGGGGAGACTCTGTGTCAAAAAAATAAAAATAAGTAATAAAGCACTAATACCTAAGGAAATATGTGCAAAGACATTTATTGCAGCATTATTCGTAGAGGCAATGAAAGTGGAAACAATCTCATATACATCACTAGGGAAAGGGTTGAATAAATTATGATACATCCAGCTGGTCGTGATGGCTCATGCCTGTAATCCCAGCACTTAGGGAGGCCGAGGCAGGCAGATCATGAGATCAGGAGTTCGAGACCAGCCTGGCCAACGTAGTGAAACCTTGTCTCTGCTAAAAACACAAAAATTAGCCAGGCATGGTGGCATGCACCTGTAGTCCCAGCTACTCGGGAGGCTGAGGCAGGAGAATCGCTTGAACCCAGGAGGTGGAGGTTGCAGTGAGCCGAGATTGCACCACTGCAATTCCAGCCTAGGCGACAGAGCAAGACTCTGTCTTAAAAAAAAAAGAAAAATTCTGATGCATCCACACTGTATTATGCAGCATTAAAAAAAGATAAATTTGAGCTGTATGTATGGGAAGGTCTGTCATACATTTAAAATGGCAAACGGTAAAGTAATATGCATTATGGGATCACATTTTTGTAAAGAAGAAAACTCCATATATAATATATGTGGGTATGTAAATATATATAGATATATGAATATATATGTATAGATTTTCTATGAGAACAAAAGAATATGCAGCCAGACTTAAGGTTTTCAACTTGGTGAGGGTCAGGGAATGGAGATTAGTGGAGGGGACAGACCAGATTAATGTTTCCTTTCTACAACTTTGTGTTGTTTACTTTCACAGAGTACAATAAGTGTTTATTTATTTTGTAATTTAAACATTATAATAAAATTTTAAAAAATCAAAACATATGAAACATCTGAGCTAAACATATTTACAGTGCCTCCCACTTCTTTTCCAAGGCTTACCAATATTCTTTGTAAAGCCAACCCTGGGCTTACTTTTCTCCACTCCTGAAGTAATAGAATTATATGAAGAGCTTTGAGAAATCTCCATGGTACCCCATGGTATAAAAGTTCATGTCCATGGTACTTTTTTAAAAACCTCTATGACATGTATCACTTTCTACTTTAAGTTATATCTATCTAATCCCAGCACTTTGGGAGGCCGAGGCGGGTGGATCACCTGAGGTTGGGAGTTCGACACCAGCCTGGCCAACATGGTGAAACCCCGTCTCTGCTAAAAATACACAAATTATCTGGGCATGGTGGTGTGTGCCTATAATCCCAGCTACTCAGGAGGCTGAGGCAAGAGACTACTTGGACCCAAAAGGTGGAGGTTGCAGTGAGCCGAGATCACGCCACTGCACTCAGCCTGGGGAACACAGCAAAACTCTGTCTCAAAAAAAAAAAAAAAAAAAAAATTATATTTATCTGCTACTCAACAGCAACAACGACAATTTCCTTGCACAATCTTAGACTTCTGCCTTACAGCTGTGTCCCACCTCTCTCCTCCACTTTACAGACACACTCCTTCCTGTCCTACCTCATTTTTATCAGATGTATCTTGAAACGTGTTAAAAAGCAAGGTTACATTAATGTCTTACAATTTGAGGTACACTACAGAATCATTTCCAATTTTAGAAAAAAATTCAATTTTACTTCTGATTAGAATTTTTTTTACACTTCAGAGTTGTGTGTCTTTTTGCTATTAAGGATGTAATACATATATTTATAACTGAAGAAGTATATTCCTTTTTATTTTTTTTGAGATGGAGTCTTGCTCTGTCACCCAGGCTGGAGTGCAATGGCACAAACTCGGCTCACTGCAACTTCTGCCTCCTGGGTTCAAGTGCTTCTTGTACTTCAGCCTCCCGAGTAGCTGGGACTACAGGCGTGTGCCACCACACCCAGCTAATTTTTTTTTTTTTTTTTGAGACGGAGTCTCACTCTGTCGCCCAGGCTGGAGTGCAGTGGTGCGATCTCGGCTCCCTGCAAGCTTTGCCTCTCGGGTTCACGCCATTCTCCTGCCTCAGCCTCCCGAGTAGCTGGGACTACAGGCGCCCGCCACCACGCCCGGCTAATTTTTTGTATTTTTAGTAGAGACAGGGTTTCACCGTATTAGCCAGGATGGTCTCGATCTCCTGACCTCGTGATCCGCCGCCTCAGCCTCCCAAAGTGCTGGGATTACAGGTGTTAGCCACTGCGCCCAGCCTAATTTTTGTATTTTTAGTAGAAACAGGGTTTTGCCATGTTGGCCAGGCTGGTCTTGAACTCCTCAGCTCAAGTGATCCTCCTGCCTTGGCCTCCCAAAGTGCTAAAATTACAAGTGCAAGCCACTACACCTGGCTGCTAATGAAATTCTTAAAGCAATATTTAGATTCAGAAGTAAATCACAAATTTTACACACTGTATTAGAACACTATCTTGGTCCACTTGGGCTGCCATAATAAAAGACCACAGACTCAGTGACTTAAACAACAGGAATTTTTTTCTTACAGTTCTGGAAACTGGGAAGTCAAAGATCAAGGGACCAGCAAGGCAGGTTTCATTCTGAGGCCTGTTCTCTTGGTTGACAGGTGACCATCATCCAGCTATGTGCTCTAGTGACCCCTTGAGTATGTTCTATGAGAGAGAGGCCGCAAGCTCTCTGGTGTCTCTTCTTATAAGGTCACTAATCCTATCAAATCAGGACCCCACCCTTATGACCTCATTTAACTTTAATTATTCCCTTAGAGACCCCATTTCATTCCAGTCACACTGGAGGTTAGGGCTTCCACATTGGAGTTTTGGAGGTGATGGCGGTGGCTGCTGCCATCACTCTTACTGCAGCAGGGAGGCGCAACTAGGGCTGCACATTCCATGAGCTGGTGGGAGCCCTGCCCTACTGGGTGGGACTACAGCTGCCCAAACTGCGGCTGTAAGTCTGAACCTCCCTGTGCCCTTGGACGGGGCAGGAAGGAGGCAGGATCTGCCCTCTTGTGTGCAACTGCAACCACCTGACCCACAGCTGCAGACCTGGGCTTCGCACTTAGAGCAGGCAGAAGCCGAGGACAAGCAGGAACCCTGACCTTTCCAAGTTGGCTGGGCGGGAGCTCCCTGGGTGCAGCTGTGGCTGCCCTCTCAGGCGCAGGACCTGGGCAGGTTTACAACTGGGCAGGTTTACATCTCTGCAGCCTGCACCCTTGGGGCTCGAGAAGGCCCCATCGGCCAATCCCTGCTGGCTCGGGGATGTCTGTTCCCGCCGCCTGGCCGCTCCCCGCTCCTGGAGCCAGCTCCTATCTTGGAGCAGGTTTGGGGCCAAGCCCCGGGGCCTTGAATGGCAGTGGGAGGCAGAGCCCTGGGTGGAAGGGAGTGGGTCCTTGGTAAGGCCCCACCTTCAGGCCGGGCTTCCAGTCCCGCCAACCAGAGTGGGGACTCATGGTGCCTCTTCCGGGCGCCCATGGCCACCCGCGGACCAATCAGCATGCACTGCCTCTTCTCTGAGCTCCATAAAAGCCCTGGGCTTAGCCAGAGCCGGGGAAAGGTCTGCAGAGTACAAAGAAGACAGAGAGACTATGGGATGACCAACTGCAGAGAAGAGCTACGTTCTCCACTGAGAGCTGCAGAGACAACCTGCCAGCAGAGAGGAGCCACCCTCTCCAGATGAGAACTGAATACTGGACACATGACCCGCCTACAGAGAGGAGCTGCCCACTGTGGGTCTCCTCTGAGCTGTTGTAACACTAAGTAAAGCTCTTCTTTGTCATGTTCACCCTTCACTTCTCTGTGTACCTCCTTCTGACTGGACACAGGACAAGAACTCGGGCAAAGGTGCTGGCCAGAAAATTGACACCCCAAAGATCCCATACACATTCAGTCCGTAATACATAAGATCAATTATCACAAAATAGTAGGATATTTTTAATTTTGTCCTAAATTATCATAGGTATTGCAAATTGTTTTATCTTAATACAATATCTTTGTTACTAGAGAATCAGTATCAAGCTTCACTTGTTACTTATAAACCTATATATATGTATGTGTGTGTATATATATACACACACAAATATAACAGGAATTATCAAATGTTTAATATTGCAGAAATAGTTCTTTAGCCAACAGTGCAACTGTTGTGACTACTGAACTAATTCTGACGAGCTCCAGAATCACAAATAAGAATAAGGAAAATAGGAAAATGGACACTCACTAAAGGGAAACATCTTGGTTGTGCACAATTCCATTGAATTCCTCTGATCTGAGAGGAGGTATTTGGAAGTTAATAATTTGCCTTTTCTCTTGCCTCAGTTCTGCTGCTCAGCTATTCCCAGCTAAAATGAGCTGTCCCATTTCTGACCTCAACAGAGGCATAACTCGTAAACCTTCACAGCAGTCCAACCCAGCCGCCTTTTCTTTCAAGAACACAGGGCAAGAGGTGTTTCCACAGGGTGTAAATGGTGTTAGTCACAGAAGCAGATGTTCAAGGTTCCAGGTTGTTCTGTGACAGAGCCAAATGCCAGATCCCAAGCACAGAGGTTCTCGTCTGTCCTTTAACAAATTTGCGTGCTTGCATGTGTGTACTGGATCCTCTAAAATGTGGCGGCAGGAGTCCCTCCTGCTTGCTTAGGTCTATGGGCAATACTGAGCCTAATGAAGCCTAAATGACTTCATACTGTGCTATATAAGTGAAGAGTTTATAGTCTTTTGAATAGAGGAAACTGGTGGGAGAATTGAGGTACCATGGGGCATGCAGTGATATAGGCAAGCAAACCCAAAGAAATGCATGCCATTGCTAAGGACATCCTCTTTACACTGTGAATAGCGATTGCATTTGCCAAAACATCAATTGTCACATAAAATTTAATGTATTAGCTAGAATGTATCTGTTTTGTGGGTTTGGTTGTGTTTAAGTTGTAAACCTAAATTCCAAACAATTCTTAATTTTGAGAAACATCATCATATTTATTTTGGAAATCTTATAAAGGTGAATAATCTTCATATGCAGACACAGGACTAGTGCTGACTGACAACTGTTAGAAATGGATGATCAAAACTTATTTCTGTGTCAATTATTAAAAGATTTCTCAAAATAAAGCCGGGCTTGGTGGCTCACGCCTGTAATCCCAGCACTTTGGGAGGCTGAGGCAGGCAGATCACTTGAGGTTGAGAGTTCGAGACCAGCCCGACCAACATGGTGAAACTCCATCTCTACTAAAAATACAAAAATTAGCTGGACGTGGTGGTGTACACCTGTAATCCCACCTACTCAGGAGGCTGAAGCAGAAGAATCACTTGAACCCAGAAGGCAGAGGCTGCAGTGAGCCAAGATTGCACCACTGCATTCCAGCCTAGGTGACAGAGCGAGACCTTGTCTCAAAAAAATAAAAGATAAAATAAAAAATTTCTCAAAATAAGATGATTTCTTTTAAAATGTTCTAGGAGAACTACATACTAAAAAGAAGCCACATAAGTGGCAGCAAGAGAGACAAGCATGTTATTAATTCAAAGCTACAGTTCCACATTTAAGTATTAGGAAGTAGATACTGAGCAGGAAACTTCTTTTCAAACAATGGCAAGGGGGCTTCTCTGAACCTATTCTGATTCAGGGACTGCCCAATACAAAATTAAAGATTTTTTAAAATTTACAAATAAAGGGAAAATATCTGTAAAATACTGCATTTTAAGCTCTTCTAAGAGGCAATATTAGCTAATGTCAGTGCAAAATGTTCTTATCTGACTTGTCTTTTCATCCACACTGCCCAACATGGTGCCTTGCACATAGAAAGCCCTTAATGAGAAAGGAAATTGCAAAAGGATATACAGTTGACCCTTGAACGTCACGGGCTTGAACTGCGTAAGTCCACTTATACAGGGATTTTTTTCCAGCCAACTGCAGATTGACGCTACAGTGTTCATAGCATGCAAAACCCGCATGGATAGGCTAGGCAGTATGTTCAAGGGCGTCCATTATATTTTTAGCTATGTATTTTTATAAGTCTGAAATATTTCATTAAAATGCAACCCCAATTAAAAAAATAAGTCATTCCAACATTTGGCTCATGCCTGTAATCCTAGCAATTTGGGAGGCCAAGGTAGGTGGATTGCTTGAGTCCAGGAGTTCTAGACCAGCCTGGGCAACATAGCAAAACTCTGTCTCTACAAAAAGTACAAAAATCAGCCAGGCGTGGTGGCACACACCTGTAATCCCAGCTACTCTGGAAGCTGAATGGGAGGATAGCTTGAGTCCGGGGGGTGGAGGCCACAGTAAGCTGGGATTGCACCACTGCACTCCCGCCTGGGTGACAGAACAAGACTCTATCTCAAAAAAAAACCAAAAAAACAAAAAAACATTCACGTGCTCTGAGCTACAGGCACTGTAACAAATTACCATAAACTTGGTACCTTAAAATGACAGAAATTTATCCTTTCACTGTTCTGGAGGCCAGAAGTCCAAACCGATTTCATAAGCCAAAATCAAAGTTTCAGCAGGGCCACACTTTCTCCAGAGGCTCTAGGACAGCGTCCCTTCCTTGCTTTTTCAAGCTTCTGGGAGCTGCCAGCATCCCTTGGCTTGTAGCTACATCACTCTAATCTCTGCCTCTGTGGTCACATTGCCTTCTCATACATCAAATCTCCCTCTGCTTCTCTCTTGTAAAGACATTTGTGGCCATGCATGGTGGCTCAGCATTTTCAGAGACTGAGGCAGAATAATCGTTTGAGGTCACCAGTTTGAGACCAGCCTGGCCAACATGGTGAAACCCTGTCACTACTAAAAATACAAAAATTAGCTGGGTGTGGTGGCCAGTGTCTGTAATCCCAGCTACTCGGGAGGCTGAAACAGGAGAATCACTTGAACTGGGGAGGTGGAAGTTGCAGTGAGCCGAGTTCGCACCACTGTACTTCAGCCTGGGTGACAGAGCAAGACTCTGTCTCAAAAGAAAAAAAAAAAAGACACCTGTGCACTTGTGATTGCAGTGAGGGCCCACCTGGATAATCCAGGATCATCTCCCTATCTCAAGACCCCTAATTTAATCACATGTGCAAAGATGCTTTTTCCATATAAGGTAATAATTACAGGTTCCAGGGATTAGGACCTGGCCACAAGTACCTTTAGTTTTAGTCACCATATGTACGCAGTCCTTTCCTAAGGTTCAGGTTGAATAAAATTGGCTCAAGGGTAGTAAATAAAAGATACTGATTAACTATCAAGGAACTTCAAGAATGCTCAGGGATTTGGAACATGAAGCATAGGGCTGATATTTTGTCATTAATCCTAAATAAGAGCCTTTTAGCAAATTTGTTAAATTTGTAAATGGAACCAAGCCCAGAAGAACTGTGTTTTTTTGTTTGTTTGTTTTTTGTTTTTGTTTTTCTGTTTTCTTTTTGAGATGGTGTTTCACCCTTGTTGCTCAGGCTGGAGTGCAATGACGTGATCTCAGCTCACCACAACTTCTGCCTCCCGGGTTCAGGCGATTCTCCTGCCTCAGCCTTCCGAGTAACTGGGATTACAGGCATGCACCACCACGCCCGGCTAATTTTGTATTTTTAGTAAAGACGGGGTTTCTCCGTGTTGGTCAGGCTGGTCTCGAACTCCTGACTTCAGGAGATCTGCCAGCCCAGCCTCACTAAAGTGCTGGAATTACAGGCGTGAGCCACCACGCCCAGCTGTAGAAGAACTGTTAACAATGCCAGTGCAACAGTTTCAGAAGACCAAACACTTTGATAGATCAGTAATGCTAAAGGGCATATGAGCTGCACAGTGTACTATGGTTTGGATGTTTTTGTCCCCTCCAAAAGTTCATGTTGAAACTTAGTCCCCAGTGTAACAGTGTTAGGAGGTGGGACCTAATGGGAGATGTTTAGGTCACAGGTGCTCTGCTGTCATGAACAAATTAATGTCACTATATAAAGGGCCTTGTGGGAGTGGGTTTACTCTCTTCTGCTCTTCTCCTACACGAGTTCACAGCAAGAAGGCCCTCCCTCAATACCAGATGCTGGTGCCCTGATTTTGAACTTCCCAGCCTCCAGATTGTGAGAAAGGAACTTTCTGTTCCTAATAAATTACCCAATCCCAGCCGGGTGCGGTGGCTCATGCCTGTCATCCCAGGACTTTGGGAGGCTGAGGTGGGTGGATCACTTGAGGCCAAGAGTTCGAGGCCAGTCTGGCCAACATGGGGAAACTCCATCTCTACTAAAAATATTTAAAAATTAGCTGGGTATAGTGGCGCATGCCTATTGTCCCAGCTGCTTGGGAGGCTGAGGCATGAGAATTGCTTGAACCTGGGAGGTGGAGGTTGCAGTGAGCCAAGATTGTGCACTGCACTCTTGGCCTGAGCAACAGAGCGAGACACAGTCTCAAAAAAAAAAAAAAAAATTACCCAGTCTCAGATATTCTGTTACAGCAGCACAAAATGGACTAAGGCAGAAATTGATACCAGAGGACCTAAAAATGTGGAAGTCGCTTTCAACAGTTTTGAAGTGAATGCTGAAGAAAAAGCTTGTATTGCCATGAAAAGAGCATTAAGGGTGACTCTGGTGAGGGCTTAGAAGAAGGGGAGAGCTGCAGGAGACTCTGAATCTTATAAAAGATTATTTAAGTTGTTGTGAACAGAAAGTTGGTAAAAATATGGACGTGAAGGCCATTCAGATGAAGTCTCAGATGGAAACGAGGAACAACGTATTGGAAACTGGAGGAAAGGTCGTCCATGTTATAACGCGGCAAAGAACTTGACTGAATTATATTTGTGTCCCAGGACTTCATGGAAAGCAGAACTTAACAGTGATGAGGCCAGGCACGGTAGCTCACGCCTGTAATCCCAGCACTTTGGGAGGCCAAGGCAGGTGGATCACCTGAGGTCAGGAGTTTGAGACCAGCCTGGCCAACGTGGTGAAACCCCTTCTCTACTAAAACACAAAAATTAGCTGGGCATGGTGGCAGGCACCTATAATCCCAGCTGCTCGGGAGGCTGACGCAGGAGAATCGCTTGAACCTCGGAGGCAGAGGTTGCAGTGAGCTGAGATAGCGCCATTGCACTCCAGCCTGGGCAACAAGAATGAAACTCCATCTCAAAAAAAAAAACAAACAAAAAGAAGTGATGAACTATGATATTTGGCAGAAAAAATCTCTGTGCAGCAGAGCATTCATTTCAGGGTGCTGTGTGGCTTCTCTTAACTGTTTATAGTAAAATGCAAGAAGAGAGAAACAATTTAAAAATGGAATTTATCATCAAAAGGGAAGCATAATATAAAGATAGGGAAAATTCTCAGCCTGGCCAAGTAAAGAATAAAAAAATACATTTAGGAGAAAAAAAACCAAGGATGTGACCAAGCTACCTTTAGTAACAAGATTAGTAGGAAGAGAAGGGAGCCAGGTGCCATTCATCAAGACAATGGACGAATCACCCTGAAGGCATTGCTGATAATTTTTAGGCTGTGCCTCCCACCACAAGCCCAGAGTGCTAGGACCTTGAGGGCAGAAGAGTTTGGGGAGAAGGCCTGGGGAACCCATCAGAGCTGAGGACTCACTGTGCAGAGTTTCAGATGCAGTACTCTTTGCTGCCCCAGCTGTAGCTCAAGTGGGCCCAGGTGTGGCTCAGGGCATTGCTCCAGGCCACTCAAGCAGTGAGCCTTGCTGGTGTCCGCAAAGTGCTAATTGTACAGGAGTGCAGAATGCAAGAACTGTGGTGGCAGGGCTTCCTTCGTCTGGATTTTAAAGGCTGCCTCAGAGAGCCTAGGGACCCAGGCAGACACCTGCCCCAGGGGCAGAGCCATGGCAGAGAGTACCCATTAGGGCAATGCCTAGTGGAGCCACTCCTCAGGGAGTGAGGCCACCCCGAGACCCCAGAACTGTAGAGCCACTAGTATGCAGTGTCAGCTTGTGAGAGCCACAGGCATGCCATTTCAATGCATACCCAAGGCTTCCCAGGGCCTTGGGCATCCAAACCCCACTCCAGTGTGTCCAGGTGGTGGGACATGGTGTCAACAAAGATCCAGCCTTAAGATTTAATGTTGTTTGCCCTGTTGGGTTTTGGACTTACTTGGGTCCTGTTAATCATTTCTTCTTTCCTATTTCTCCCTTTTGGGAAAGGAATGTCTATCCTATATCTGTTCCATCATCATATTTTGGAAGTAAATAATTTGTTTGATTTCACAGATCACAGCTGGAGGGAAATTTACCTCAAGATGAATTACACTTTGAGTCTCACCCATATGTGATTTAGGTGAGACACTGGATTTGTTTTTGTTTTGAGACGGAGTTTTGCTCTTGTTGCCCAGGCCGGAGTGCAATGGCACGATCTCGGCTCACCGCAACCTCCACCTCCAGGGTTCAAGTGATTCTCCTGCCTCAGCCTCCCTAATAACAGATCACAGCCATGCACCACCACGTCCGGCTAATTTTGTATTTTTAGTAGAAACAGGGTTTCTCCATGTTAGTCAGGTGGCTCCATGTAGAGAATTCATTCTAAATGAATCCTACCATCTCCCTTAAGTAGATAATCCTCCAAGGCTAATAATGGTCAGAAATCTTCTGCATAGAAGGTAGTGGTACAGAAAGGGGAGAGGGGTGAAAGGTATTGTGGTATTTTTTACATTTTATTTTAGAACATTTTTTTTTTCTTTTTGAGACAGAGTTTCCCTCTTATTGCCCAGGCTGGAGTGCAATGGCGCGATCTCAGCTCACCGAAACCTCTGACTCCTGGGTTCAAGGGATTCTCCTGCTTCAGACTCCTGAGTAGCTGGCATTAAGGGCATGTGTCACCATGCCTGGCTAATTTTGTATTTTTAATAGCGACGGGGTTTCTCCATATTGGTCAGGCTCGTCTTGAACTCCCGACCTCAGGTGATCCGCTCACCTCAGCCTCCCAAAGTGCTGGCATTACAGGCGTGAGCCACCACACCTGGCCTATTTTAGAATATTCTTAAACATTTATTTTGAAAAAGGCTAGTCTGGTCAGGTGCAGTGGCTCACGCCTGTAATCCCAGCACTTTGGGAGGCCAAGGTGGGTGGATCACAAGGTCAGGAGTTTGAGACCATCCTAGCCAACATAGTGAAACCCCATCTCTACTAAAAATGCAAAAATTAGCTGGGTGTGGTGGCACGTGCCTGTAGTCCCAGCTACTTGGGAGGCTGAGGTGGGAGAGTCACTTGAACCTGGAGGCAGAGGTTGCAGTGAGCCAAGACCACATCACTGCACTCCAGCCTGGGTGGCAGAGTGAGATTCTGTCTCAAAAAAAAAAAAAGCTAGTCAAGTGGAGCAGTGAGAGTAGAGAAAGAACAAAGAAATCTGAAGAAATCTGTAATTGGTTGTGATCAATTAGTTGTAAATACCACTGAACTCGGACCAGCCAAGGCATTTTGTGGATCCTGATGTATTAGTTATATAGTGATGTCTAATAAGTTATCCCAAAATTTAGTGGCTTAAAACAAGACACAGCCAGGCATGGTGGCTCACGTCTATAATCTTAGCACTTTGGGAGGCTGAGATAGGTGGATCACCTGAGGTCAGGAGTTCCAGACTAGCCTGACCAACATGGCAAAAACCCGTCTCTGCTAAAAATACAAAGTTAGCTGGGTATGGTGGCAGGCGCCTATAGTCCCAGCTACTCAGGAGGCTGAGACAGGAGAATGGTTTGAACCTGGGAGGCAGAGGTTGCTGTGAGCCGAGATTGCGCCAGTGAACTCCAGCCTGGGTGACAGAGTGAGACTCCATCTCAGAAACCAATAAAAACAACTACAAACAAGCCATATTTACTATCCTACATAGTTTCTGTGGATTAGAAATTTGTGAACAGCTTAGCTCGGTGGTTCTAGCTCAGGATTGGTTTCAAAGCTGCAATCAAGATGTCAGCCAGAGCTGCAGTCATCTGAAGGCCTGCCTAGGGCTGGAGGATCCACTTCCAAGGTGGATCATTACTTGACTGGCAACTTGGTGTTGGTTTGTTGGTGGAAGGCTTGCCTCAGTTCTTCTTTATGTGGGCTCTCCACATGGACTGCTTTAGTGACCCCATGACATATACATGGCTTTCCTTAGAGCAAGTGACCCAAAAGAGGCCAAGGTAGACACTGCAATCAGTGTCACACACTGACACTTCCACAATATCCCATTGGTTACTTGGGTCAAGTTTATTCAACGTGGGAAGGGATGACAATAGGAGGGCTGTCTTGGAGGCCACCACATTTTGTTGTATACAATCTTCATGATATTTCATATTAATACTCTGAGTTAGAATTTATTTTTAATAGAAAATAATAGCTTATAGATATGAGGCATCTGGTTTGATTTTATTTAATCTTTAAAACAATGGTATAAGGTAGGTGCTTTTAATAATACCCCTTTCCACAGATAAGGATGTTGAGGAACAGATAAATAACTTGTCCAAATGTTCACCCAGTAAGTGCAGGGCCAGGTTCTAAATCCAAGTTCTAAACTGTTAAGATTCAGGGTAATTTGTTACATAGCAATGGATGACTAATACCGTAATTGTCTCAAAGTGCTACACATGATTTTAAAGGTTGTCTAGCCTCATGCAGATCCCCAAATACTTTATCACAAAATACCAGAAAAGGAGGTTAGCGTGGTTTCAGTTGGAAATTAGGGACTATTGTCAACTCTACTTTGATATTGAAGGTCTGTAACCACAGTGGTTTCAGGATAAAGTAATTCACAGACTGCTATTAGTTAATAGAGCCAAGGGGCTATAACATGCACTCCTGTCTTGGATTTTCTCCTAATATATTTCTCAGCTGACCTTTTTTTTTTTTTTTTTTTCGAGACAGGGTCTATTGCTCTGTTGCCCTGGCTGGAGTGCAGGAGTGGAGTGCAGTGGTGTGATCATAGCTCACTGTAGCCTTGACCTCCCGGGCTCAAGCGATCCTCCTACCTCAGTCTCCCAAATAGCTGGGACCACAGGTACACACCACCATACCTGGCAAATTTTTTAGATTTTTTCTAGAGATGAGGTCTCACTATATTGCCCAGGCTGGTTTCAAGCAATCCTCCTGCCTTGGCCTCCCAAAGTGCTGTGATTATAGGCATGAGCCACCACACCCAGGCTCAGCTGACCTACTAACCACTTGCCAAGATACCCAGTACAACAGATTGTTCATTGTTTATATTCTAATAGTAAACATTTATTGAGTACTTATTATGTGTCAGGTGCTATTCTAAGTGATTTACGTATACCCAATCATTTATTTTTATTCCCATCTTATAGATGATAGAACAGAGGCACCAAAAGGTTAAACCAGGGCTCACAATCATTAAGTGTTAAAGCTCGAATTTGCATTCAAGTAAACTGACTCACTATTAACCATTGCGTTAGAGGTTAACACAGTGAGGCAAAAGTTCCAAAAACTCTAGGAGAAGACAGAAGGGTTTCAAGGGCTATGACCTACCAAGTAAAAGGCAAAAGAATCGGAAGCAAGTTAAATTTATCTTTCTCCTGATAATGTTCTTTCAACTCTCAGAGGCTGAATTTACTAGGAAATTATAAAATGTTGTTTAGGGTTAGAACTCTTTTTTCTCTCACCTCCTTAAATAAGCTTTGTTCAGAATGTCCATTTGAAACTTAGACTGGAACTTTCTGTACCCTAGTTTCTATATTGCCTAGCTAGGCCACAAAACAAAAAAAATTCTAAGGTTCTATCAGCCATTTAGATCTCAGTCATCTTTTTAGTCATACTAGAACTCACGAAGTCCTCTTAACTGAAAGGGCTCCTGGCCTACCATCAAAATGCTCATGTGTTAGGCTTTATATCTGGATTAAAGTCAGCAAGAACTGGTCTCAGAGGAATTCTTTCCTCCAGAACAGAGGCAATGTGTGAGATTTAAGAACTCAGGACTTAGCATCTGGCAGAACTTTCAATTTGAATCTTAGCTCACTATTTGACATAGAGCAAGAAACACGAGTCTCAAATGTAAATCAGGAAACAACAGGACCAGAGCTGATGCACAGGAAGCACTTCGCATTGTAGAAGGCACTCAATAGCTGCTTGGTATAGAGTAAATACATGCTTGGTTTTGAGTAAATAAATACTTGGTATTGAAACGATTATTTCAGTCATTGATCTGTGCACAAGAAAATTGTGTATCATAAACATTTTACTCTTGAGCAAACATCGATTATTAAAAACATATGTTCAAATTCATTATCCATTCTATTTAATTAAATGCTTGAGGCGCTTGGGGAGCTTACATTTGTGATTTAAGTCTGTGTGTTTTTCAAATGTATCTTTCAGAAGAGATTAAGACACTGCAATTTTAAGCAGGGCAGTGTGGCTCACGCCTGTAATCCCAGCACTTTGGGAAGCTGAGGTGGGCAGATCCCTTGATGCCAGGAGTTCAAGACCAGCCTGGGCAACAAAGCGAGACACTGCCTCTATAAAAAACATTTTTTTAAATTAAAAAAAGTGCAATTTGAACACATGTCAATATAAGATTACCTTTTAATTCAAATGTGTAGATATCTATTGTGCTGGAATCAGGTGGGCAGCAGGTGATCTCACTCATGGCATCTTGGTGTTCTGCGATGTGGCACATCCACTTCTTAAATGCAGATTATTGCACTGTAATAAAAATCCTCCATGTTCAGTGCTTTCATTGTGTATAATTGTGTAAACTGTAGACAAAAAATATTCCTGAATTTGTGTGTGTGTGTATGTGTGTGCGCGGATGTGTAATCCGAGATGGTTGTTAAAGCTCGAAAGCGAGCTTAGCCTCTAGACTCGCCTCTCCTCCAAGGCCCAGCCAAGGTGGACTCGCACCGTCACAAGACCGGCCAGGCCGTGGCAATGAAGAAGCAGCCAGTCTTGGTGCTAGGGACCCAGTTGTTCTCCGTCCCGCCCCTGCCTGACAGCCCCGCCCTGCCCCGCCCCGAGCCACGCCCCACCCTGGCCCCCCGCCCCCCAGCAGTACTGCTTGCATCTCCCGTGAGCCTCTTCGACTGTCACTCTTTGGAGAAAAAGTGACGTCTACACTGAGGTGGCCGCTAAAGTGCGAATCGCGACGGGTGGTGGCCGTTGGGTCCCGGCGGGAGGCGGGGTTTCCGCTCCCTGGGGCGCACGTCAGTCAGGAGGCGGAAGCTCAGCGGGGGCGGGAAGGTTGTAGTGCGGTGAGTTGAGCTCCTTTTGCGTAAGTGGTCGCGCCCCCTTTAAGAGCCGCGATTGGAAAGCGAGGCGGTCCCGGTGTCCTCGGGTCCCAGGTAAGTACGACAGTCTGGCGGCACCGGGGAATGGAAAAGTGTGGCCCCGGTCCTAACCTGCCGCCGCCGTCTTTGTTGCTACAGGCAGCGACCTCCCCTCCGACCTTGCCACCCAACATTTCTCGCTCCTACTTGCTTCCTTCGTCTCGTTCACAGCCCTGGCCCAGTCGGCTCTGCACGCCCGCAGGCAGGGACCTTTCTGGCACGCCAGTCTAGCCCTGTCACAAGATGGCCCTGTTGTCCTCCAGTCCTAACCCGGCATTGTCAGCCGCTGTAGACACCTAACGATTCGTTTATTAAAAACCGGTGCCTGTTTTCTATTTCTTATGTCTTTCCGGGCTCCCTAGACTAAGGCGTCACTCTTTGCTCCCAATGAAATTAATTATGTGCCTCCGGCACTGTGCCCACCTTTTAAAGAGCGCGTTTGTTAAGCTTTTTTTTTTTTAAAAAAAATTAATAGTATATGGTTGCTTGAATAAGACTTTATTTTCCCATCGGATTATATGTTCCTTGAGAGTAGGAGTAGGATCTTGCTCATCTTGGATCTCCCCAGGATTTAGTACGAAAGCACGAAGTTTGGAAACCAGCAGCCCAAATAATTCTTACTAGCTTTATGGCCCTGGGTACGGTCTCCTCATCTATAAAATGTTGATAAATAAATAAAGGAACTAATTTCGAGCATCTTACACAGTGTATGGTGTAGAGCAGGTACACTACTCCTTTTCTTTTTTTAGCTTTCAGCGTACACAGTAGTTGCTGGGTATGTGTTTTAGACGAATGCAGAGACACCATAGGTGAATGATTTTTTTTCCTAACAGCATGATTGTATTGACTCTTATCAATTGGTTGATATATTTGGTAAATACAACCTAATGTTTATTAAAGACAGTAATGCTAAATGGTATGAACATCTGCAAGAATAAACAATGCCGTATTTAATTAAATGCTTGAGACACTAGCAGAGTTTACATGTGGGATTTCAGTCCGTGTACATTTCAAATGTATCTTTGTGAAGAGGTTAAGAAACAGCAAACATTTCATTGTAAGGAGGGAGGCTAACTGTTCCTTTTAGTTTGTGATTAAAATATGGTGCATTGTATATGTGTGTACACATATTTTACAGGTGATTGTGAAGTGCTGACCAATTGCCACTGGACATAATTGAAACAAAATAGGAAAATGGCAGCAAACTCTTCAGGACAAGGTAATGACAGCGGGAATTTCTTTACTAGGAACATTTTCCCAGTATAGTAAATGTATTTGAATAAGAGAAAATTTAGCATAGGGCAGTTACTGTAGCCAGAATTTAAAAAATGAATAGCAGGACAGGAGCGGTGGCTCACTCCTGTAAGCCCAGTACTTTGGGAGGCTGAGGCGGGTGGACTGCTTGAGGTCAGGAGTTCGAGATGAGCCTGGCCAACATGGTGAAACCCTGTCTCGACTAAAATACAAAGATTAGTTGGGTGTGGTGGCAGGCACCTGTAATCCCAGCTACTAGGGAGGAGAATTTCTTGAACCCAGGAGGTGGAGCTTGCAGTGAGCCGAGATCGTGCCACTGCATTCCAGACTGGGCGACAGAGTGAGACTCCATCTCAAAAAAAAAAAAAAAAAAAAAAAAAAAAAAAGCAAAGAAAAAAACTACATTTGAAATACACTCATGTGCTGAATAATGACATACTGCTTATAGGATGGTGGTCCCATAAAATTATAACGGAGCTGAAAAATTTCGATCGCCTAGTGATATCTTGATAATCCTGACCGTGTGTAGGCCTAGGCCAATGCATGTGTTTGTGTCATTTTTAACAAAAAAGTTTAAAAAGTAAAAACTTAAACATTTTAAAAATAGAAAAAAGCCTATAGAATAAGGATATAAAGAAAATACTTTTTTTTTTTTTTTTTTACAGCTGTACAGTGTTTTGTGTGTTTCTTGTTGTTGTTGTTTTGTTTTGTTTTGTTTTTGAGATGGAATTTCACTCTTGTTGCCCAGGCTGGAATGGTGCGATCTTGGCTTACTGCAACTTTTTTTTTTTTTTTTTTGATACGGAGTCTAGCTCTGTCGCCCAGGCTGGAGTGCAGTGGTGCGATCTCGGCTCACTGCAAGCTCCGCCTCCCAGGTTCCCGCCATTCTCCTGCCTTAGCCTCCAGAGTAGCTGGGACTACAGGCGCCCGCCACGCCTGGCTAATTTTTTGTATTTTTAGTAGAGACGGGGTTTCACCGTATTAGCCAGGATGGTCTCGATCTCTTGACCTCGTGATCCGCTCACCTCGGCCTCCCAAAGTGCTGGGATTACAGGCTTGAGCCACTGCGCCCGGCCAGGCTTACTGCAACTTCTGCCTCCCGGGTTCAAGCAATCCTCCTGCCTCAGCCTCCCAAATAACTGGGATTACAGGCACACGTCATCACGCTCGGCTAATTTTGTATTTTTAGTAGAGACGGGGTTTCTCCATGTTGGTCAGGCTGGTGTCGAACTCCCGACCTCAGGTGATCCACCCACCTTGGCCTCCCAAAGTGCTGGGATTACAGGCTTGAGCCACCGTGCCCAGCCCAGGATTTTGTGTTTTAAGCTAAGTGTTATTACAAAAGTCAAAAAGTTAAAAAAATTTAAAGGTTTATAAAATAAAGTTACAGTAAGCTAAGGTTAATAATGTATTATTGGAGAAGGAAAAATTTAATAAATGTAGTGGAGCCTAAGTATACAGTAGTATACAGTAACGTCCTAGATTTTTACATTCACTCACCACTCACTGACTCACCCAGAGTGACTTCAGTTCTGAAAGCTCATGCACAGTAAATGCCCTGTACAGGTATACCATTTTTTATCTTTTAAACTGTGTGTATGTGTATATGTGTATGTGTATGTGTGTGTTTTAAGATCTCGATTGGCTTTATTTGTGATTCTAGAATCAGGCAACACTTCATTTCATAAAATAGAGTAAGTGTTCCCTAAGCCATATTTTTACTCTACCTTTTCTATGTTTAGATGCACAAATATTTAGCATTGTATTACAGTTGCCTACACTATTCAGTACAGTAACATGCTGTACACGTTTGTAGCCTTAGAGCAACAGACTGTACCATACAGCCTAGGTGTGTAGTAGGCTATACCATCTGGGTTTGTGTAAGTACACTGATGTTTGCACAACACAAAATCACCTGACAATGAGTTTCTCAGAATGTATCCCTGTTGTTAAGCAACATATGATGGTAGATCTGGCATTGGATCAGATATACAACATCCTTTATATTATTAATCCTATATTTTAATCTATGTTAAGATTATTTACATTGAAATTGTATTCCCATTATTCACCTTATGGCCTCTTCTGACATCTATATTCGCTTGCTCTTTTACTTGAAATCAGAACCACTGTTAAAGAAGTTTTATTGTCATCATGCATTATCCGTGCCTTTATCTTCATTGCTGTAAAAACTTTTGTACACATTTCACCTGTGTTAAGATAGCTCCAAAACAAATCAAGTCAGACACATTTGCTGCTATCAAGGAGTTTTTATTTTAAAATGTTTATAAAAGTAAAATTTACTCTCTATAAAGTATTGAATCTCATTTGGCAAGCAGTTAACTGCTTAACTACTGGAAGGACGCCTGTATTTCTGTTCTGTGTCAAGTCTGAAGTCCTGTTTGACTCTATGTATATTTGACCTATCTTCATATTTTTAAATTACTCATCTCTGTTCTGACTTTTTAAATCTTAGTTTTGTCTTAAACTTATGAACTCTTAAAAGTGTATACTCCTTTTGGTTAGGAGATCAAGACCATCCTGGCTAACACGGTGAAACCCCGTCTCTACTAAAAATACAAAAAAATTAGCTGGGCATGGTGGCGGGCGCCTGTAGTCCCAGCTACTCGGGAGGCTGAGGCAGGAGAATGGCATGAACCCGGGAGGCGAAGCTTGCAGTGAACCGAGATTGCGCCACTGCACTCCAGCCTGGGCAACAGAGCGAGACTCCATGTAAAAGTGTATACTCCTTTGGTCCAGCTTCTTTCATTCACCATACCGTCTGTGAGATTCATCTGTATTGTCATATTTTGCATGGATCAGTAGTTTGTTCCTTGTTATTGTGGAGTAGTATTCCATTGTATGACTATATCACATTTTGTTTATTCATTCTTCTGCTTGTGAGCTTTGGGGTTTTCTCAGTTTGGCTGTTGTGAATAAAGCTGCTGTGAGCATTTAAAGTCTCTTTTGCAGATACTTTTTTTTTTTTTCTTTGAGATGGAGTTTTGCTCTTGTTGCCCAAGCTGGAGTGCAAAATAGCATGATCTCGGCTCACTGCAACCTCCGTCTCCCGGGTTCAAGCAATTCTCCTGCCTCAGCCTCCCGAGTAGCTGAGATTACAGGCACATGCCACTATGCCCGGCTAATTTTTTGCAGAAACAGGGTTTCACCATGTTAGCCAGGCTGGTCTCGAACTCCTGACCTCAGGTGATCCATCTGCCTCGGCCTTCCAAAATGCTGGGAATTACAGGCGTGAGCCACTGCACCTGGCCTCAGATACTTTTTTTTTTTAAGAGACAGGGTCTTGTTCTGTCACCCAGGCTGGAGCTCTGAGGTGGATGATAGCTCACTGCAGCCTCAAACTCCTGGGCTCAAGCAATCCTCCCGCCTCTAGTGCTGGGACTGCATGCGTGCATCACCATGCCTGGCTAATTTTTTTATTTTTTTGTAGAGAGAGGGTCTTGCTTTGTTGCCTGGGCTGTTCTTGAACTCCTGGCCTCAAGAAATCCTCCCACCTTGGCCTCCCATAATGTTGGGATTACAGGCATGAGCCACCATGCTGGGCCACTTGTACCATTTTATTATTTTAGTATACGTGCTGCCGAAGTGAGCTCTCTACTGTTTTATATTCTCTCTAGCAATATGTGAATGTTCTGGTTGATTCACATTTACTTTTGTCAGTCTTTAATTTTAGACATTCTAGAACATATGAAGTGACATCTCATTGTAGTATTAAAATGCATTTCCTTGATGACAAGTGCTGAGCACTTTCTTTGTACTTACTGGCCATTGTGAATCTTCCTTTATGAAGTGTTTGTTCACATCTTTTACTTATTTTCTAAAAATCGGCTTATTTCTTTTCTTAGCAGGTTGTTTTGTTTTCATTTTTCAGTCTGGATACAAATCCTTTGTCGGATATGTTTTGCACATATTTCCTCCCAGTCTTGCTTGCCTTTTCATTTTCTTAATGAGCTTTGGGGTTGTCTTATGGTGTTGTTCTTATCCTGTATGTCATGTGTTATTTTTCTCTGGCTGCTTTTAGGATTTTCTCTTTGTATTTCAGTGGTCTGACTGTGGTATGCCTAGAGGTGGTTTTCTTGTTTGGGGTTTGTTGAGCTTTTTGGATCTGTAGGTTGATGTCTTTCACTAAATGTGGGATGTTTCTATCCATTATTCAAGTACTCCAAGGCTCTGCTTATTTTTCCTCAATATTTTTTTCTCTGTTTTTCAGATTGGATAATTTCTAATGCTCTAACTTTAATAACTGTTCTGCCATCTCCAATCGGCTGTTAATTGAACATTTTGTTTCAATTTACTTTTTAGTTCTAGAATTTCCATTTGATTATTTTCCATAGTTCATATTTCTTTGCTGAAATACCCCTTTTATTTATTGTGTCTTTTTCACTTGAGTCCTTGAACATATTTATAATGGCTGATTTTAAATCCTTGACTGATAATTATATCATTGGGGTTATCTTGGAGTTGGTTTCTGTTGACAGCATTTCGGTGCATATGTGTCATGTTTTCCTTTTTCTTCCTATAACTCGTGATTTGTTATTGGGTACTGGACATTGTGGAAACTCTGGATTCTGTTATATTCTTCTGAAATGTGAATTTTGTTCTAGCAGACAGCTTGACTCAACTCAGACTCGACTCCAAAATCTTGTCTCTCCTGTGTTGGGCAGCAGCTGAAATCTTGCAGCGTTTTTCAGCTTCCACCATCTGCTTTATTGATGGGCTGCCTGGGATCTCCCCTGGGTATGTGTAGTTCAGCAGTGAGAGAAAACTTTGAGTGGATTTTATATGCATGAATTGGGCTTTATTCCTTCTGCCTTTCCCTCAAGCCTTGCCCCTAATTTTTTGGCTATTCTGTCAGCCCTGAACTTGAGTTCTTCTCTGACACCTCAAGCTAGTAAGGTGAGGCTAACCAAGCTGTTAGTGGATTAGGGAGTGCTTCAGGCAAAAGGCCACAAGTTCCCAAATCTCACCAGTTGCAGTTTCTGCCTGTTATTAGTCAGACTCCAATGCCTTTAAATAGTGAATTTTTAATATTTTAGTATTATATTTGTGGCAGGATTAGCCCAACCAGACTACTCTGCCAGTTGAAAGCTTGCTGATTCTGTTTTAGTTTATTAATTATATTTAGGACAAACTAAAGGTTACATGAGTTTCGTAGAATTATAGTATTGTAAAAATCAAGTTGTGGTGACAGCTTACCAGCTGTAACCAGCTAATACCATTCTGTTCTCCTCTCACATAGCCATGTGTGATTTGTGTGCTCTGTGGACTAATCATAGGTCCACATTCCCTTGTGGTTGTTGACCTCTTTATTTTTCCATTAAATTATAAGGGCCCATATTAAAAATAACTTAATTTGAGCTCAAATGAAAACTAAGAGAAGTCTATTTTGGAAACATAATACGCTGCTAAAAACCACACAATGCACTCCAAATGAACATAGATTTTCAATTATCCCACTATTAGCACAAATCATTGAGATTTACAATATGCTGGTTACTTTTTTTGTAGTTGTAGTAAAAATGCAATCATTTTTAGTATTACCTTTGACTGATCCATAGTCAGGTCCACTATGAAACATCCCCTAATCTAAATAGAAATGAATTTAGCCTTTTGGCTTCCGTTGCTCCTTTGTCAGGGATCTTTGTTGGTGTCATGGAACTGCTGCTACTAGGAACCAGCAGAGGGAGTCCACATCGTGTTCTAGAGACTCCCAGACTCCAGTGAAATTTTAAAATTCTTATTTATTCAGATCTATTGTATTTTTTTTCTCTCTGTCTTTTTAGTTTTTTTAAGAGGCAGGGTCTTGCTTTGTTGCCTAGGCTGGAGTACAGTGGTGTGATTGTAGCTCCCTGCAGCCTCCAACTCCTCAGCTTAGCATCCCAAGTAGCTGAGACTATAGGCACATGCTACCACGCCTGGCTAATTTTTTTTCCTTTTTTTTTTCCTGTAGAAACAGGGTCTCGCTTTGTTGCCCCGGCTGGTCTTGAACTCCTGAACTCCTGTTCTCAAGCAGTTCTCCCACCTTGGCTTCCCAAAGCATTGGAATTGCAAGTGTGAGCCACCGTGCCTGGCTGTATTTTACTTTCTGTAGTAAATAATTTCTGTACTGTTTGTATGTATAAGAATTACTTAATAGGGAGATTTATGCCAAGGGCCGTAATTACCTTAAAATGACAACTGAAAGAACCATGATTTAAAAAAAATCTTTATGTGTTGTAATTTATTAATGTAAATAAATATATTTTACTTATTTTGTCTGGTGTAGAGAACAATTCCATTGTTTTGGGGACTAAGCCCTCTTTCAGATCTAGCAGTCTTTCATGCCGTCATAGTAATCAGGACTGCTAAATTTCATATGCTCTTGACAGTCACTGCCGTCCCATGTTCTTCATACTGTCCAATGTAGTGTGGAACATTTGGTAGGCTTTCAATCATGAGAATTTTAGTATGCAGAGGCAGACTGTCAACCTGGAGTTTGGACAAGATACCAAAAGCAGCAGAGTCTTTCATTATTGGTAAATGTCGAGGTCCTGTGATGATGTGGTGGCATCGGATTGGTTCAGCCTGATTTCAGAGAGACCTGGTGAAATACTGAGTAAGGAACATGAATTCTTTTGTTTGATTTTTTCAATTTTACAGATACCTGAAAATGCAACCATAAGATCTGCAGATCAGGTAGTAGGAACTATTGCTTTTGGGCCAGTCCAGGTGCTCTCAGCTGTGATTTCAGCATGCTGCATAGGCATGGAATTGCAAGGCTCCTGGGAAGTGTCTTGTTTGACCTCAGACCCAAGTACAAGTCTTCACCTAAACCATGGATGGTCCAGAAGGAAAGCAAGTTTATTCTTCAGGTTTATACTAAAGTATGCCACCTCTCAATTAAGAGTTTGTCCCAGTGATGCATAAAAAGCATCTGAAAATTCTTGTATTTGTACCTTTTTAAAGATGAGAGTACGGATACAAAGACACAATTTGGAGTAGGTTTCTAAAGGCTAAATTTCTTTTTGTTGCATTTTAATTGCTACGGCAAAGAGAATAAATTAGATTTCTGATGCTAGGCCTGACCTGTAGGCTCCAGATTGAAATTGTAACTGGAAAGAATATTATGTAAAGTAATCTGAGACTGTATAGTTAGGAGAGAGTATGGGATCCCCACGTGCACTCAGAGTGGCCTGGGAGTCTGAAATGTGAATATAATTAGAAAGCTGCATGCTAAGTAGTTGTGGCCTATCTAGTGAGAAACTGTTCACTGATAGAGAATTGTCGATATGGGATGACAGGAATCTAGTGATGTTAACCTAATGACTAGGGAGAAAGAATGCTAGATAATAATAAAAATAATAGTGTGTATTTATTAAACAACTACCATGTGGCAGGCAGTGTTCTAGGACTTTTACTTACGTTTTTCTGTATTTCCTGTAACCACCCTTTAAAGCTGTTACTGTTATCTCCATTGGTCCTGAGGCATGGTGAGGTAATTTTCCCAATATTCAATAGCAAGCAGTAGTGCTGAGATGAGAACCCAAGTTGATTCCAAGTCCCAAGTTCGTTGTTCATTCTGTTTTCCCATACTGCCCTTCAGTAGGGGGAATTACAACATTCTGATGATAGCACTGATAGGAAACCACTGGGAGCTCGAGACAAGGGGCAAAAGACCTCTTCTTAATCTTTATTGGGATTAATCTAATCTTCTACATTGGTTGTTAAGCAGAAAATCCTTTAAGTGAAAAGGGCCTGTGAGTTTATATGTGAGAAGAAAAGAAAAATGAGTGGGGAAGAAAGATTGATTCAAGCAGAAGATACATCATCATCTTACCAACCTCAATGGGTAGAAAAAGTGGCAGTAGTGTTAAGAGGAGTGAGTCCTTAGGTCTAGGTGAAAGAGAATATGAACACAGACAAATCACCTGAGCAGACATTAGGACTTGATTCCTTTTCTTTGTTATGTATTTTTGGTAAACTCTGAAAGGTGGCTTATGATTTAGTAATTTTTTAATCTTGCAAGATATAGGAAACGTTCGTCATTAACTAGATTTAGGACAGAGCAAGAAAATGGATTCTTTCCTAGAATCCGTTTAGAGACCCTGTCTCTAAAAAAAAAAAATTAATAAAAAAAATTAGCTGGGCATGGGGCTGAGGTGGGAGGATCGCTTGAGTATGGGAAGTTGAGGCTTCTGTGAGCCCTGATCATACCACTGCACTCTAGCCTGCACAACAGAGTGAGACCCTGTCTCAAAAATAAATAAATAAAAGAAGAAATGCAGCCCTGGCAACACCTTGATTTTAGCCCAGTGAGACCTCTGACCTATAGATCCGTAAGACAATAGATTTGTGTCATTTTAAGCCACGAATTTTGGGTAATTTATTACAGCAGCCATAGAAAACCAATGCATATTTAACTGCAAGAACCAAAAAAATCTAGGACCCCTCCATGACACCTTCTTCCTCATTCCTTCCTAGTCAATCCATCACTCTCCTCCTGATTTAACTTCCTAAATAGCTATTGGATCTGTTTGTATCTCTGCATTTCCATCCACTAATAACTTTTATTATCTCTAGCTCTTTCTACTGTGATAGTTTCCTATTTTCTCTTGTCTGTTCTCGACATTGCAGTTAGAGTGATCTCTTTAAAGGCGGAAAGGTTATTTTGTTCCTCACCCCTAATTTTATGCCTTAGATTTCAGTTCAAGCATCACCTCCTTTGAAAGCCTTCTCTGACACTGCTCCCCCAACTTTCATGCTAGGTTAAGTTTATTTAGCATTCATTCCTACAATAATGATTGTTATAAATGCTCATCAAATGGTTTCTTTATTTCAGACTACTCATGTTAGATTTTAATGACACATTCATTCGTGTGATTATTTGATTGATCTGTTTTCACCGGACAGTTTGAAAACCATGAGAGCTAGAATCATGTCAAGTTTTGCCTTATCATTGCATCCTTAGAACCTAACTTTGTGCCCGTGTGTGATAGTGTGAAAGACTGCTCGATCTGAAAGAGGGCTTAGTCCACAACACAATAAATATTTGTTGAATCAATAAAATAACTGAAAACATGTTAAACTAATAGTGCCATAGTGACATTCCTCTAATACTAAACATAGGTGTCTCAGGTATGGTACTTTAATGTACTATACAGTTGTGAAGAGTCTATAGCTTGTAGGATAACCACTCGACAGGATTTAAGTAATCTTTTAAAAATTATTGTTATGAAAGTGTAGTAGATTGTCCGTAACTATATAATCAAAATAATTTTCACTTTTAGCTTGAGATTTTTTTACAATAAGAAGAATTTCAGTTAGTCTTCATTTAAGTGTGATAGAGCTGTTAAAGGAAAATGATTATCAGCTCTTAGATTTTAAATGCAATCTGATGTAATGCTAGTTACTTGAGAGTGTTTTTAGTGACAAAGAAATGTGCGGGAGGAAAAAAAAGAAATGTGTGGGAGTCAAAATGTTTCCATGAATGAATGAGAAAATGAGAACATACGTGATTGTGAATGGAGATAGTGTTATAGTTCCAAAAGTGGAAATGTTTTTTCAAACAAAAGCCAGGCAACAGAGCGAGACCCTGTCTCTTAAAAAAAAAAAAAAGTTTGAAACAGATTTTTTAATTTGTTTTTTAAAAAGGTTAGTTATAAAGGGATATTAAATAATTCCAGCCAATTACTTAGAAACATAGCTTGGTTAAAAAAAAAAAAAAAAAAAGAGGCCAGGCACGGTGGCTCACGCTTGTAATCCCAGCACTTTGGGAGGCCGAGGTGGGCGGATCACCTGAGGTCGGGAGTTTGAGACCGGCCTGACCAACATGGAGAAACACTGTCTCTACTAAAAATACAAAATTAGCCAGGCATGGTGGCTAATGTGTAATCATGGTGGCATGATTATGCGTGCCTGTAATCCCAGCTACTTGGGAGTCTGAGGCAGGAGAATCGCTTGAACCTGGGAGGTGGAGGTTGTGGTGAGCCTGAGATCACGTCACTGCACTCCAGCCTGGGTGACGTGAGTGAAACTCCATCTCAAAAAAAATAAAAGAAAAATAAATAAATAAATAGTTTCTGCTAGGTTTGCTGTAATCCTGGTATTTTGGGAGGCTGGGGTGGAAGGATCACTTGAGCCCATCAAGACCAGCCTGGGCAACACAGCAAGAACCCTGTTTCTATACTATTTTAAAAAATTAAAGTAATAGTTCTTACCATACATGAGATAATATATTAAACATCTTTGTGCTTCTGAGACTGAAAAGAGATGCATTGAATTATATCAGGAGACTATATAGGTTAAAAAGAAACCCTCATGTAGTGAGTATAACATTGTTAAAAGTTATATATTGATGCCCTAGTTAGAGTAAGTTTGAACCCTGAAATTAACAGAATCTTACCATAGAAAATTGCGGGCTGGGTGTGGTGGCTCATGCCTGCAATCCCACTACTTTGAGAGTCTGAGGCAGGAGGATTGCTTGAGGCCAGGAGTTTGAGATGAGCCTGGGCAACATAGTGAGACCCTGTCTCTACAAAAAATTGAAAAAAAAAAATTAGCCAGGTGTGCTAGTGCACACATATAGTCTTAGCTGCTTTGGAGGCTAAGGCAGGAGGATCGCTTGAGCCCAGAAATTTGAGGCTTCAGTGAGCTCTATTTTTAGTTTTTTGAGGAACCTCCAAACTGTTCTCCATGGTGGTTGTACTAATTTACATTCCCACTAACAGTTTACAAGGGTTCCCTTTTCTCCACATCCTTGCCAATGTTTGTTATTGCCTGACCTTTGGATAAAAGCCATTTTGACTGAGGTGAGATGATATCTCACTGTAGTTTTGATTTGCATTTCTCTGATGATCAGTGGTGTTGAGCACCTTTTCATATTGCACTATTTCTTGAACAGGTCTCTATCTCACTGCCTGTCTCTGATCCTGGATTAACTTTTCCCTGCAGCAGGTCTCTTCTACCCTGTAATGTATTCTCTGTTACCACCAGAGGGTGTTCGAAACCGTGCCAAGATTGATCTCTGCCTCGTCCTTTTCTAAATACTCTCAGTAGCTCCTCATTGCCTATTTGATGAAACTAAGAATCTACATGTAATACAAGGTCCCTAAATATCTGACTGCTTCTTAACCTTCCCAGCTGCTTCTTTCACTGCTTTTTCCACACATAATTTGTGCTAGAGTCACTTGTATTTATTTGCCAATTCCCAAGCATTCCGTTCCATTTCATTCTTTAATGTCTGAAGAGATTTGGGGCATGGAGAAAATACTCATCACTGCTCATAATTTAATACTCAGTTTAATAAACCTACTTACCTAATACACTAAAGTTCTAAAATAAAATGTTTTAAAACATTTAGGTGTGGTGGCTTACGTGTGTAATTCCAGCACTTTGGGAGGCCAAAGTGGGAGAATCACTTGAGCCCAGGAGTTTGAGACCAGCATGGGCAACACAGGGGGATCCCATTTGTACAGAAGCTTTTAAAAATTAGCCAGGTGTGGTGGCACATGCCTGTGGTCCCAACTACTTGGGAGGCTGAGGTGGGAGGATGCCTTGAGCCGGGGAGGTCAAGGCTGCAGTGAGCCTTGATTATGCCACCTGCACTCCACCCTGGGCAACAGAACAAGACCTTGTTTCAAAAAACATTTTTTAAAAACATTTAGACATTGTTTACAAGCTTAGTTAAATTATGTTTAATAACAGTTTAAATTACAATTATAATTAATTATAGTGTCTGTTAAACTTCACTTTATATAGTGGTCAAAAATTTACCTAAAATTAAATGTATTTTAAAATACTAACCTGTTGGTTTAATTTATACATTCTATACTTGTTTTTTCTTTTCTTTTCTTTTTTTTTTTTTTTGAGACAGGGTCTCGCTCTGTTGCCCAGGGTGGAACGCAATGGCACAAGCATGGCTCACTGCAGCTTTGACCTGCCAGGTTCAAGCCATCTTCCTGCCTGAGCCTCCTGAGTAACTGAGACCACAAGTGTGCACTACATCCAGCTGATTTTTCTTATTTTTAGTAGAAACGAGGTCTCACTATGTTGCCCAGGCTGGTCTTGAATTCCTGGGCTCAAGTGAACCTCCTGCCTTGGCTTCCCAAAGTGCTGGGATTACAGGCATGAACCACTGCACTCGGCTGATATACTTGCATTTTTATATTTCCCTAGAGTTACAATACTCTTCCAGATTTCTATTTCTATACTTTTCCAGAATTATAGTAATTTTTCTATACCTTTGTAGGTTACAGTAATCTTACCACTACCAAAACAAAGCAAAATTTCAAATTACTGAGAGTTCAGAGTTGTTGATGGATTTGATTCTTAATTAAAACACAAGGTTTGGTTATGCCTAACGCTTATCCAAAGGCTGTGCTGATGGGAACCTAAAGTTGTGTTGGTGTGCATTAGTTCCCCTCTATAATTGAATGTTACCTGCTCAGGGGGATTTTTTTTTTAAGTTCATGCCTTTCTCCTAGACTGTTAGTTTCTTGCAGCCTAGAGTTATTCCAGGAATTGAAATATTCTTTATTTTGTGTGTGATCAGTGTTTCATAGCTCAGTGTTTTGTTGTCATTATAACTTGCCCTTTTCTGGCAGCAGTAGTGCCAGGAATTATAGATGTCTCCTCTCCTGAGCGATCAGGGATGAGTTACGTACTGTGAGCTCTCTAGGATATTGGACTATTTCACCCTTTTAGAACTCACAATGTCTACTCGGGCATTGTGTGTGATTATAGGCAGTCATCAGCCACTGCGTCTCCTTTAAAAATACATCCTACTGTATGTGTTCGGGCCTGTGCTGATCTGAATTTCTTGTTGTTGGTACATGACCTGCTTTTTTTTGGAACTGTTTGGCTTAGTCACACATAATTCCTTGCATCCACCCTACCCTCCTTGTACTGAAACAAAAAAGTACACGGCTATACTTCATAAATAGACATATACTTAACAGGAGAAACAAAACACCTAAGTGTTAACACTAACCTAGTTATTAATATAATAAGACACTGGATACCCTATTATTTTCACCCTTCTTTGCAACTATCATGTATCTTAGCTTTCCCTTTTGCATCTCATTATGAATTCATGGCTTATCACAGACTTAATTTATTCCATTTAGCTGTAATTATTATTCTCTTTTTAATGTTCAAATTGTGACAGCCTGGCTAACCTCAAATTGACTTTTTTGTCCTTTTATCACTTACCTTGGACCTTTTTAAAAAATTCTTCTCGGCCGGGCACAGTGGCTCACGCCTGTAATCCCAGCATTTGGGAGGCTGAGGTGGAAGGATTCCTTGAGACCAGGAGTTCAGGATCAGTCTGGGCAACACAAACTTTGTCTCTACAAAAAATAAAAAATTTAGCTAGGAGCATGACTGGTGGTGCCTACATGTAGTCCTAGGTACTTGGGAGGCTGAGGTGGGAAGATGGGTTAAGCCTCAAAGTTTGAGGCTGCAATAAGCCATGATCCCACCACTGCACTCGAGCTCTGGGTGACAGAGCAAAACTTCATCTCTAAGAACAAAAAATAAATGGATACATAAAAATGTTAAAAGTCTTCTTGCTTTCTGACAAGATAGTCCAATCCCATTTTGATATTTTTTTTTCTGCCCTAAGACATTGAACTAGTATTCTCCCTAAAACTCTGGGTTTTTTTTGTTTTTTGTTTTTCGTTGTTGTTGTTTTGTTTTGTTTTTATAGAGACAGGGTCTCACTGTGTTGCCCAGGCTGGTCTCAAACTCCTGGCCTCAAATGATCCTCCCACTTTGGCCTCCCAAAGTGCTGGTATTACATGTGTGAGCCACTGTGCCTGACCTCTGGTTCCTTCTTAATGGAGAATAGTATTAGAGACCAAAATCTGTTCAACATGGAGTTGAGGATAAGGAGGGAGGCATTTTTACTGGCCGTTGTAGTGACAGAGCAGGAGACCATGTTTCTTTTAGGGCATATGTTAATAATGGCAGTCCAATACAACATTACTAGATCTTTTTCCGTCTTACCATTTTTCTTTATTATAAGGTTGCATTGACCATGACCACTATCATATTGGCATATAACTTTCTGTGTGAAGATCCCTCTGCCAGGAATTCTTCCTCTCACCCCTTTTCACTAGTTGGCAAAGTTCTTGCCAAGTAAAATGAGAGGAGGAGGGAGTAGAATGAATTTCATTTAAAGCTCAACCTAGTTCAGAAATGTTAAACAAAACCAGAACAATTGAATATTCTTCTGATATCTTCCAGTATTTTTATTGAATTCGTTTTCTTCCACTAAAAAAAAAAAAAAAGGAAAAAAAAAAAACAATATCGAATCAAGCTATCCTGTCAGCTTGGTGTTAGATTTGAAAATCATTTGCCAAATTATAGTTACATCATACTCTCAGCATTTATAAATTTTTCATCTGGGGACAGTGGCTCATGCCTGTAATCCCAGCACTTTGGGAGGCCCCAAGCAGAAGGATCATTTGAGGTTAGGAGTTCAAGACTAGCCTGGCCAACATAGTGAAACCCTGTATTTACGAAAAATAAAGAAATTAGCTGGGCATGGTGGCATGTTCCTCCTGTAGTCCTAGCTACTTGAGAGGCTGAGGTGGGAGGATCGCTTGAGCCCAGGAGGTCAAGTCTACAGTGAGCTGTGATGGTGCTACTGCACTCCAGCCTGGGTGAAGGAGCAAGACCCTCCCTCTAAAACTAACTAAATGGATAAATAATTTTTTAGTACTTCTAAAAATTACTCTTCAAATTTCATAGTATTAAATTTTAAAGTGTTTTTAAAATTCGCGGCCAGGCGCAATGGCTCATGCCTGTAATCCCAGCACTTTGGGAGGCTGAGGTGGACAGATCACGAGGTCAAGAGATCAAGACCACCCTGGCCAACATGTTGAAACCCTGTCTCTACTAAAAATACAAAAATTAGCTGGGCGTGGTGGCACGTGCCTGTAGTCCCAGCTAATTGGGAGGCTGAGGCAGGAGAATCACTTGAACCTGGGATGCAGAAGTTGCAGTAAGCCAAGATCATACCACTGCACTCCAGCCTGGTGACAGAGCAAGACTCCATCTTGAGCACAACTCAGTTGTGCTCCTATTCATATGAACATTATCGATCAGATTATCTTTATATAGGCTTTTTAATGCTTTTTTCATTGTTGACTGTTCTTCATATAATTTTTATGTATGTATAATTACAGTGACCCCAAAATATTTTTGTGTGAACAAGTTAATCTTGAGGGAAATTGATACTGCTGTAAACAACAGATCAGGATTTTCCAATATGGCCATTTATTTTGCTCATGACAAAATTTAGACATTATCAGATTTTAAAAATTGCTTTTCAAGACTATGTGTGCTTTTCAAGAATTTTGTGTGTGTGTGTGTGTGTATGTATATATATATATATTTTTTTTTTGAGACAGTTTCACTCTCTTGCCCAGGCTGTAGTGCAGTGGCAGTCCAGTCATGGCTAACTGTAGCCTTGAACTCCTAGGTTCAAGGAATCCTGCTGCCTCATCCTCCCAAGTAGTTGGGACTGTAGGCACACACCATCATGCCCTGCTAAATTCAAAAAATAATTTTTTTTTTTTTTTAATACAGACAAGGTCTCGCTGTGTTGCCCAGGCTGATCTTGAACTCCTGGCCTTAGGTGATCCTCCTGCCTCATCTTCCCAAAGCACAAATGTGAGCCACCTGGCCCTATTTTATATTTATAGTATCTCTAAATCGCTAAAAAGATGGAACCACATGATTATCTTCTAAGAATGTAGTAGCCTCCACTGAGAAAGAACAAGTCTTGTGCTATAGTTGACAAAAAGCATGTGCAATTTGTATATATAAATGGGAGAGTACCAATTTCCCTTGGAAAACATTCTTCACTTTACAAAGAACTCACCTTTGGATTCCTCTAAATGACACGTTCCAGTATACTTAAACATGTCTTTCCATAATTATCTTACCTTAATTCATATTACGTAACTTTTAGGGAAATGTCTATTGTATAAAATCAATAATACCTGTGTTTTACATCTTTCCATTTGATTATTATAAGAGCATGATTTGTTTGCTTATTTGGATAACAGGCTCACTATGAGGTAGTAAATAGAGCAATATATGAGAACAACATAACTCTCCTTAGTGGACTGCTTTTATTTTTATTTTTATTTTTCGAGGCAGAGTTTCGCTTTGTTGCCCAGGCTGGAGTGCAGTGTCACGATCTCAGCTCACTGCAACCTCTACCTCCCAGTTCAAGCAATTCTTGTGTCTCAGCCTCCTAAGTAGCTGGGATTACAGGTGCCTGCTACCACGCCTGGCTGATTTTTTTGTGTTTTAGCAGAGATGGGGTTTCATCATGTTGCCCAGGCTGGTCTCAAACTTGTGAGCTCAGGCAGTCTGCCCATCTCAGCCTCGGAAAGTGCTAGGATTACAGGCATGAGCCACCGTTCCTGGCCAGTGGGCTGCTTTTATAACCAGGTTAATATATAGTTGATTAACAGTCAAAGGAAATTATAGGTATATATGTTTTTTGTTTTTTCTTTTAGAGACAGGGTCTCTCTTTTTCGCCTACGTTGGAATGCAGTGGTGCAAAAATAGCTCACTGCATAGCTCACCGCTCCTGGCCAGGAACTATATTAATGTTAGTTTAGAGCCCATAGTTACAGATTTTCACCTTTGATTTCCACGGAAACAGGGAGGTTACTATACCTACCTATGCTCTGATTGTCAGACATGCATGAAGTTTTTAAAAGCGAGGCTCTTCCTTTTTGACCAAGCCAATCAAGACATACAAGTATGTAATTTTTTAAAAAGTTGATGAATCATATAAAATTGTTTTTGTAGGTAGAAAATCATCAAATACAGGCAGTTTTAACTTAATGCATAAAAATTATAGTAGTTATTATGTTTATATAATATCCTTTATTATATAAACGTGAGTTGAGACTTGTGGTTTATGATGGGCACTGTCATTAGAGAGAGGTCTCTGCATCTATAAGGAGGTTTTTTAATAGTTGGAAGATACTTTATTATGCACTTATTTGTATAATACCTAATTTATAAGTCTTTTTGAAGATTGCCCTGATAAAATGGGAGAGAAATTGTCATTCAGTTGTTTGGGTAGTAGTTGAAGAAAAGATCTAAAGCTGTGGTTTGTGAACTCTACACCATGGCATCCTAGGACCCCATGGAGAAATCCCAGAGGCCTCATGGAAAATTGTTTTGAAAGCAAACACAAAACTACCTGTATTAGTTGGACACCACATGAAGTAGCTTGAGATAGTTTACAGTTTCAACAGTGCACTCTGTTCTTTTCAATGACATCATATCTTTGCAAAGTTAGGTTTTTAGCAATTGCTTTGATAACCAACAAGTACTGTGTGAAAATCAGTGTGGAACAGGGAATGAGGATTGGTGGTGTCTGAACTGATTCTAAGGTTTGAAAAGTGATACAATGCCCAGGCACACATCCATTAGTAAGTAACTGTGGTTATTTAAAAATGAAATTAAATATTTTTTATTTCACATTATGTGCATTATTTTTTTAAACAACTACAAGATGTTAGGACACAAATACTTACTCGGTTGTTTGGACCTGACTATTTACTAAACAGAATGGTTATGTATTTGTTGGCCTGGGGTGTCATGCAAACATTACTGAGATACTAAGGCACACTGTGAATTAAGAAATTCTGGGAACCTCTGGTTTAAAGTAATTAGACTACCCAATCAGAATTCACATAGCTGAGCAAGTCATTGATACCAAGTGGAAAGGTACATTCAACTGAAATTTCTCATGGATAAAGTTTTTAAAGTTGCCACACCATTCTACTTGTTTAGTATTACGTGACAAACATCTGTACAGTAATCCCCCCTTACCCAGGGGGAATATGTTCTTTTCAAAAACCCCAGTAGATGCTGAAATCACAGATGGTACTGAATTCTTTATATACTACATTTTTTCCTATACATACACACCTATGATAAAGTTTATAAATTAGACACAGTAAGAGATGAACAACAATAATAATAAAATTAGCAATTATAACAATATACTGCAATAAAGGTTTCGCGAATGTGGTCTTTCTCTCTCTCTCCCCTTCTCTGTCTCTCAGAATATCTTACTGTGCTACCCTGACCTGTTTTTGTGCTGTGGTTGACCACAGGTAGCTGAAACCGCAAATATGGGCTGACTACTATACGTTTTTTTTTTTTTTTTTCTGAGACGGAGTCTCGCTCTGTCGCCCAGGCTGGAGTGCAGTGGCCGGATCTCAGCTCACTGCAAGCTCCGCCTCCCGGGTTCACGCCATTCTCCTGCCTCAGCCTCCCGAGTAGCTGGGACTACAGGCGCCCACCACCTCGCCCGGCTAGTTTTTTGTATTTTTTTAGTAGAGACGGGGTTTCACCGTGTTAGCCAGGATGGTCTCGATCTCCCGACCTCGTGATCCGCCCGTCTCGGCCTCCCAAAGTGCTGGGATTACAGGCTTGAGCCACCGCGCCCGGCCTATACGTTTTAAATTTAATTCTGATTACTACTAAAGAGAAAGAATCTTTTTTAAAATTTTGTTATTACTTTCTTAGAGACAGGGTCTTGCTCTGTCGCACAGGCCAGAGTGCAGTGGCACATCATAGCTCATTCCATTGAGCCCAAGTGATCCTCCTGCCTCAGCCTCCTGAGTCACCGGGACTACAGGCATGCAGCACCACACCTAATTTAAACAAATTTTTTTTTTTTTTGAGATAGGGTCTTGCTATGTTGTCCAGGCTGATCTCAAACTCCTGTCCTCAAGTGATCCTCCTGCCTTGACCTGCCAAAGTGCTGAGATTACAGGTGTGAACCACTGAACCTGGCCCATTTTTAAATAAAAATAATAATGCAAATAAGAAATAATTTCCTAAAAGATGTCTTAGGTATTAAAACACCTAGAAATTCAGAAAATCAATGAAAAGAATACTGTAGCCTGGAATTCAAACATTATTGAAGTCTGAAGAACAATTCCCTTCTCTATGTCTGTTTCTGGAGGGAAAGAAGGCAATTATATGAGAGTCACTGTGGTATTCTAAAATATAAGAAAGAGGCAGACCATTTTTCTGCTCCTCAAGATAGTTATCTGACCAGCTTTGTTAAAACTGGGAATCTAAGGATCTCTTAACTCCATTTTAGTTTGAAGAAAGATATTAACATTGAAATACATAGTTGCACACCAAATGGCAGTGGGGTCAAGGCTGGGGTACACTTTTATTTCTGCTCTCAATTTTCCATCCCTGCCAGATACTTGTTATTTCTGGTTCTAGTTGTTATTTCTGATTCTCTATATCAGTGGACTTGTAATTACATATTGCTTTGCTAATTATGTTTCCTTAACATTATTTTGACAAAGTTTCAGTTATTATTTACATAAGGCACCTTTTACCATCACATTGCCATACACAGGCATAAATATCACAAATATTAAGATAGTTGAGGTTTTGAGAGCAGCAGACATTTGGGGAAAATTATGGAACCTTCATGTGTTGGAGCTGGAAAGAGCCTTTCAGGACTACTTTAATCATTTCTTTTTTTTTTTTTTTGAGACAGTCTCGCTCTGTTACCCAGGCTGAAGTGCAGCGGTGTAATCTCGGCTCACTGAAACCTCCACCTCTCAGGTTCATGCCATTCTCCTGCCTCAGCCTCCCAAGTAGCTGGAATTACAGGCACCCGCCACCACGCCCGGCTAATGTTTTGTATTTTTAGTAGAGATGGGGTTTCACAGTGTTAGCCAGGATGGTTTCGATCTCCTAACCTCATGATCCGCCCGCCTTGGCCTCCTAAAGTGCTGGGATTACAGGCGTGAACCACCGTACCTGGCCTACTTTATTTATTTTTTTTTTAATTTTTTTTTTTTTGAGACGGAGTCTCGCTCTGTCGCCCAGGCTGGAGTGCAGTGGCCGGATCTCAGCTCACTGCAAGCTCCGCCTCCTGGGTTCATGCCATTCTCCTGCCTCAGCCTCCCGAGAAGCTGGGACTACAGGCGCCCGCCACCTCGCCCGGCTAGTTTTTTGTATTTTTTAGTAGAGACGGGGTTTCACCGTGTTAGCCAGGATGGTCTCGATCTCCTGACCTCGTGATCCGCCCATCTCGGCCTCCCAAAATGCTGGGATTACAGGCTTGAGCCACCACGCCCGGCCCTGGCCTACTTTAATCATTTCATTTAACATGAATTAATTTGCCTGTTTTGGGATACTTTGAGCAAACTGTCCTAAGCAAATAACAACTGTTTATGGAAGGATTTCCATAGGTAATGATGTTTT